>NC_143255.1:84997500-94997500 GCF_984573655.1 Nuphar pumila
GGTTTGGGTTAAACCTGAGTCTCGTTTCGACGAGGTGTTTCTTCCTCCAGTCCCATCATGATTCTTCCCATCGAGGAATTCATGCTTTGTATATCCATCCAGGACAGGATCGTACTTGAACTTCATCTCATGAGGCGTTTTCTCAAAAATGTCTCATCAAGGTCATCATATATTTCCTTTCTCCATTTATGTTATTTTGAGATATATTCGTCCCATCCAGGTTAAGGGCTAAACCTGAGTCATTCTGAAAAGCTGATTTTGTCTCAACCATGAGACTTGATCAAAATTCTTATCTTTCATCATTGCGGGACCTTCACCCAAAGTCCCATCACGATTTCCTCATCTTCTATTCAGTCATATCACTTTTGAGGATTTCGTCTTCCAAAAACCATTCAAGGATAAAGTTTTAAATTTGAAAAACATGTCTTTTAAATCAAATTCTTCCACACCCAGTTCAGATCTGCTAACTGGGGCATTTTTCAAAATTTGGAGTGTTTTCTTTGCCACTAAGCTCGGCTTTCAACCGGCTTAGTAGCAAAGAGGGGCATCTGTGAACACCCCAAATTTTTCAAAATCTTTTTAAATATTCCCTTTTTTTGCCCCTAAATTCATTTTTTGAGTAAATGAGTCATTTTAAATTTAAATTCCAGTTCATTTCTCTAGTTTTATTGAAATTGAATTCATTTCATATGTTTAAATTGATTTCGGATCTGGATCTATTGTCCAGATCCAAATCTGAGTCTTTTTGTTCAAATTTTAAATTAAAATTATAGAAAATACCAAAAATAGTTTTAAATAAGCTCGGACAGTCCATCCGACATCCGTTTGGGTCCATCACATTGTATTTCTCGATTCGAGTGTCAAAATTGAACATTTTCTCAGTACTTGGGTCCAAACCCATTCTTTTGAAGAAATTTTTCCCAAAATAACCCTGATCTTTCAGAAAAACCTTTCTCTTATGAATATTTTGAAATTTTGTAAAATTAGTATTAATTTTCTTAGTTTTAGAGTTTTGTTTTTACAAATATATGTTTAGAAAAAAAAATAAATAAATAAAATAAGAAAATCAAAAAAAGGGAAACAATAGAAAAATTCCAAAAATTCAGAAAAATATGCAAATTGAAACCTTTTTAAAAACTATTTTTTGTTAAAACACTCTTTTAAAACCTCCTTTTGAAAATGAAAACCATTTTTTTAGAAAAGTTCTGAAAAGGAGACCCTTCTTGGGAATTTTAGAAAAATTTGCAAACGGCCATCTCCCACGCATCTTTCCCTCTCAGCCCTGCCCTCCATCTTGAAACAACCCCTTCTCCCTCAACCTCTCATCTGCAACCACTTCCCCCTCTCGAAACCTCCCTTTGCTCTTTAAAAAGAGAGCACGCAGGAAGGAGAGAGGATCCGTCTCCTGCCTCTCCATGGTCATCCGCTTCATCCGATCCTTCATCTTCTTCCCTCTTCTTCTTTCTTTTTTTTTTTTTTTTTTCTGGGCATTACTGCAGCAAAAAGCCTTCCTCATCCCCTTCGCTCTCTGTTATCTCTCTTCCAATCGACCTCCAGAGTTCCAATATATTCACTACATACAGAAGGCTTTTGCTCCTTCCCCAAATTGAGCCCCAGTAAATCAGAAACCACTAAAGAAGCCTAGCTGTGGAAGGCCATTTCGTTTTGGTTGAGCTGGGCTTCCAATCTTAGCAGTAACAGCAAGCCAGGCAAGAATCCCTTCTCCCTTTGATCCTGATTTCCCTTTCGATTGCTCACTTTATTATAATAAAAACACACACCATGTAAATCCAATCTGCATATAGCAAATCGGTCTACATAGTGCAATAGCAATGGAATATGCATATTCCAACACTTTCTCTTTCCTTTTTTTTTTTTTTCATCTTAATTCTCGATCTTTCTGTTTTGAACACTTGTTATATCCTCTCATGCTAAACCCAGTAATGCTTCATCATTTTCCTCTTATTTATAATGCATTTCTGATTGTCGATGATTATATTCGTTCTTCATTGATTTTGTTCAGTTTCTAGTTCTATAGTCTCGTGTATTTCTTTGTAAGTTGAGTATGGCACTTAGTTTAACGATCCACCATTCACCTTCCCTCCGTGCCTTTTCTAAAAATTCTTCAATCTCAATTTTTTTTTTTTTTTGTCTTCATTACTTTATTCTTTATCAAAATACCTTGAAGCATAATCTGGAGGATCGGGCTGCATAATTGCAGCATCGACCCAGGCGTGCGATATCATCAGGAATGCTTGCATTCCAACAATTTTTTTTCTCTCGTATTTGTATTTCGTTTCATCACATTGTTTTGTTTATATGATTATTTCTTCCGGCTTCATTTTCTTTCTTATTGATTTTGGGTATAATCATCGATTGCAAGAATCAGGTAGTTTCATAATGATCGACACCCTCTGTGTCGGTTCTACATGACTCTATCTCTGTTAACATGATATTCATAATTGTAAATGTCATTCCCCTTTTGTTATTAGCATTTATCTAGACATCTATCCATTAGATTTTGCATTTTAATTTCTCGATTGCATTTTGAAGTTTTAATATATGAATGTCCACTGAACATACGTTGAAGCCTTACAGTTTTTTTTTTTGTTCCTCTTTTAAACAACCTCTGTTGCTGTCCTCATCCTGCGTTTCCATTTAGATTTATCCTTACATTTGATGCTGTATCCTTCTTCTTCTTTTTTTTTTACCTGTGCCTCTCATTTCTTTTGGAAAATGGACGTCGCACCTCATAGTGGTCATAACATTGGAGATTCCCTCCATGTTAGACCACGAATGGTCGTGCTTGGTAATTTCCTGAATCCCGTATCTGAATATCTCTGCATTTCTCATTTCAGAATGTGTCTCCTTTATATATTTCCTATCTTTAATATCATCATCGTTTTTCCTTGGTTGTTCCTTTCTGTTGCATATCAATATAGTGTAAATGCAATCTGTAGATACGAGTTCATTATGATCAATTGTTTGGTTCATTTTTTTTTTATTATTGGTATGGGTAATTATACAACCTAGTAAGGGGAAGGTGGCTGACTAGGAAGGTTGTCTGATCTTTAGATTAATCTATTAAAAGTTTCTGCTAGGTTCACCCTCATTATGCAGATACCAATCCAAATACATTACGACTTCTGAGAAATAGAACTGGGTCAGGTTATTAGAATATTTCTACTGGCTTAAGGGTTTCAAACGATGCCTAATTGAGATAGAATAATGGGTGAAGAAACGTTTCTATAACCAAGTAGTTTCTTTTCTTTTAAGATTTCCAATGACCATACAGCTTCAACCAGGAAATTGGTATTAGATGTTATAGTTAAAACCCTCTTTGGTTACTCACGTCCTTTCCAAGTTCTCTTAAATCTTGCGTGTAATATGTAAAAGGGGTTCCAGTAACATATCACAATATATTTTATGTTGGTCTGACAATTAGTTTTTGCAGCAAGGTAAAAGGGGTTACTCACGTTCTTAGCAAGTCCCCCAAGAAATTAATTTTTACAGCAAGGTATAGCACTGTCACTGCTTCTGCTTGAACCCAGGCCCAAAGAGGAGCCTTAGAATCGATTTTGCGCGATCCAAACTTCTACAGGTATGCTGTCCTTTTGGATGTTGTTCCTTCAATTTTTTTTTTGTTTCCTAATCTGTATCTAGTTGGCTGGAAGTCTAACATCTTGAATAGTTTGTGTAATAAAAAAAAAAAACAATTTGCTCTTGGGGAATGTTATAGAAACATCCAAATAGTTCGTACTAAATTATGATTGCATCAATGTTTTTCAGGTGATAGGCTGACCCAGGCGTGATGATGCCTCTTGGAAATTTACCCTCTCTTTACATTTAGCCTGATATGTAACATCTATATGTTTTATAATGTTTATGCTCAATAATCCATGTACATTTTTTTTTTTACATTGTATCATTACCACCACCTGTACATGTTGTAGGCACCTACTGGTACCTGCTGAAAATCCTCTGCAAATGTGTTTCCATTTGATGTAAATTATTCAGCAAACCCCCAATTCGTGAACATCATCTACTGCCAGCCTTGCTTAGGCATTCATTTTAATACTTGTCATGGCTCACAGCAGCATTATTTCATTACTAGCCATCTCACTTTCTTTTGCATTTACTGCAAAATTTCATTATTCATTGCTGCAAAAACACTACATCCTCACATCTTATATCTTTTTCTGCAAGACATATCATTTCCTGTCACCTGCACATCCAGTTTCGTTCACTCACCTCCCGTTGTGCACATATTGCAACACACTTCAGCCTATAAATATGTCTTTTGTTGCTGGAAGCACACCATTTATAATACCACCTACACAATCTTTTCCTTCACATCATTGTCAGCTCACAAGCAGCATTTTATTACCTCGTTATATGTACTTTACTCACACAGCACCATCCTGTTACATTACATACTGCTCACTTACCTCTACCAGCCACCCTATCTGCATATTTTCCATCTCAGCATTCACGATATCCCCTGTACCCAACACTTGTTATAAACCCCTATAGTAATATCACCCCTCCCACCAGTAATTACTATACCATATGCCCATCATTTACTATACTCAGCATATATCATAACCATCTTCCCACCTCCAGTCTGTTGTATCTCCTTATGACAGTCAAAACAAATAAGTTCCAGCATATTTTTTTTTTCTTAAGGCCCCTGTCATCATCATCATATTGACAACCAATAACACACTATGCTGCATCATCCATTTTGCGTCCATAAAACTGATGTGGAATCACCTATGGGGAAGCTTGCCACCAATATTTGGCTATAATCATGATCGTATGACAGAATTAGCAGCTTCAAGAAACCTTCACAATGATTCCTGTGCTATACACAATATATCAATCTCAAGTGGAGGTTAGCAAATAGGGTTATGTTGATTACCACGATCTCATGTTACAACCTCCATTCACATTCTAAATGTGACTGCACTTTAGTGCTGATATCCTCAGCATATCACCCATCTTCAAGTTACCTGCTACAGCCCCACGTACTCACAGGCCTTCATGATTGCACAGCCTTTCTATTACTCTTGCCTCTTCAACATCACATTTCTCCCTCACTGCTACCCCATTTCTTGCTACAGTTCATGCCAACAACCCCTTTTGTAGTTTAATATTTCACCTGCCTTACTTGCTGTCATCACTACCTATAACACCCATCACCTATCCTGCCTCTTCTGATCATCGCAAAATTTTTCCTCTCTTTGTGGTTTCTCTCTCTTCCTTCTCTTTTCCCTTTTCTGACCTCTATTTTCCTCCTTTTTGAAGGGAAGAAAATAAAAGAAAGAAAAGAAAGAGAGAAGAGAAAAGAAAGAAAGAGAGAGAGAAAAGGAACTCTTTTGCGCGGTCTCACTTGACCTTGATTTGAAAAATATTTAAAAAAATAACTCGCCTCCGTTTTAAAAATATTGCGGGAAAAATAAAGAGACGGGATTCGCTCGTCGGTACGAGGTTCGACCATTCCTGGCGCCTTTACCAGGGGTAATCGAACCAAGGATCGAATCTATGCCTTTTGCTTTGCCTAAATGTAATCTAAGAATTTATCCTAAAAGATCTAAATGCACAAAGAATCACGCTTGTGCAATGCAATAATGTATGCTCTTTTTGAAAGATATTTTGAAAATCTCCAAGTTATTTTGAGATGAACTTGATAAGGGAGTGAAGAAAATGATTGAATCTAACTTAGAACTTGAGATAGATCAGAGCATTTCTAAGTCTTTGAAGTAAATCAGAGTTGAAAGAGCAAATCTTTGATTTAGAGAAAGAATGATTTAAAGCTTTGAAAATGAATTTTCAAAGTCAGAAGTGAACTTTGAATTTAATCATGGATTTAGGATAAAAGATAAGATTTGAAAATGGATTTGATTTTAAGATTTAAAATTTGGAATGAATCAGGGAAATACCAACGATATAGAAATGAATTTAAGAAAATCTAAACATGATTTGTAAATGGATCTAGCTTTGAGATCTAGAATATAATTGGCTTTGAATTTGAAAAATAGAACTTGATTTGAAACATGGATTTCAAGATGGAATTTGAATCCAAAGTCTGGATGGGATCCGAGATTTGAGATGGATTTTGGATCTGAGATCCAAGACGGATTTGAATTCTGAATCCTAAAATGGGTTTGGATCTGAAGTCTGAGATCCAAAGTGGAGAATGGATTCCGGATCCTAAAACGGATTTGGATCTGAAGTCTGAGATCCAAGATGGAAGTTGAGTTTTGGATCCTAAGATGGATTTGGATCTGAAGTCTGAAATCCAAAGTGAAACTGGACTATGGACCCTAAAATAGATTGTGGATCTGAAGTCTGAGATCCGATGTAGTCTTGGGTTCTGGATCCTAAGATGGAATTGAATCTGTAATTTTGAGATCCAAGGTGAAATTGGATTTTGGATCCTATAAGGAAATTGGATCTGAAGTCTAAGATCCAAAGTGAAATTGGACTCTGGATCCTAAAGAGGAATTGGATCTGGAGTCTAAGATCCAAAAGGTGGAATTGGACTCTGGATCCTAAAGAGGAATTGGATCCGAAGTCTAAGATCCGACATGAGTGTTGAATTCTGGATCCTAAAGAGGAATTGGATTTGAAGTCTGAGATCCAATATGAATGCTGAATTTTAGAAAAAAAATAGAGTTGGAGTTAATTCAAGGATTTCTAAGGGAATTTTTAGAAGTTGAATGTTGAATATACAGATGAATCCTAAGTCAATTTAATCCTGGGATTTGAAATGAATCAAGAATCTCAAAGTTAAGATTGAACCTTTTGATTTGGAGCTTTTTGAAAATGAATTTGAATTTTCGAAGTAAAAAATTGAACTTTGAAAATGATTAAGAATTTTTGAATATGGAATGAAATCGAAATCTCAAAGTTAAATTGGACTCTGAGATGAAAAATGAAATAGAATTTGAAAAAGATGAACAGGATTTGAAGATTTGATTGAAGAAGATATTTACATCACTTGGAGTTTTGAAAAAGTAATTTTGAAATATGATGCAGTTCTATCCTAAATGATGAATGAATTTAAAGAATTTTGAAATTGGATTTTTGAAAAACTATTTCATTCTTTAAATGAATTAAAACAAGATTTGAAGATATAATACATCCTTGACTATGGTCATTGAATGTATTATATAATAATCTATATTTGAATTCAGGTAAAGAATGAAACATATTTGGTGCTTTTATAGAATTTAAAATGAAATTAACTCTCAATATACCCTGACTATGGCCATTGGTATACATTTTGAATTAAATGTAAATTAAATTCTGATAAAAGAAGAAAATATTTAAGGAAAATATGATGAATTTTGAAGACGGATCCAGTGTGGATCCAGTGTTATTTCGTAAAAGATAAAAATACTAAGTTTTGTCCACACCCTGACTATGGCCATTGATATGGATCATCAACTTAGGATTTATTTACCTCTTACGAAATGGTGCACGTGCCATTCGTGTTTCACCATTATGAGATTTTGAGAAATAAAGGAAAATGCATGAAGAACAAGCAATTTGTGAATTTATAATGCCCATTCATTCTACCTAAGACAGGAAAATGGAAATTCTTATTCAAATCTAACTATTACAACTTGAATCTGATTAAAAATTGAAATAGTCTCCAAGAAGATAGATATTTTCATGTATTTCCTGCAAAAACACTTGGTTAGTATGATCATAGAGAAGATTTACATACATCGTATGGATATCAATGGTAAAAGTCAAGATATAAATGGTGAAAAAGATGGAGAAATGACATTATCTACCTATGTACATGCATATCTAGACATATGTATATATACGTATATATGTACATCATATATATGTGTTCATACATATATATATATATATATATATATATATATATATATTTATATATATGTATATATACATATCATATATGGCATATACTCAATGTAGGTGGATGAGGATGGGCTGTGTGGGTGTGTAGATGGTATTACAAGATGCACAGATGATTTTATGTTGTGGATAGTGATGGAAGAATTGCAAGGTTGATGGTGGTGTTATAAAAATGCGAGGTGGGGTAACAATAATGTGATGCTGGGACAGGGGAATGTGCAGAAGACAGTATCTACATAATGCAATATGCTAGTGGCTGATGAAGGTGGTGTAGGCAATGGATAGCATGCTATGATGAACTACTGTAACCGGTTGTAGGTGTTGTGTATCTGCAGTGAAGAATAATAACATAGAAAATGCAATGAAGGGTAGGCTGTGATGATGCTGGAATAGGTTTATTGTTGCAGATGCAACGAAGCAGTGAAGGTGGGTAAATGTACAGCCTGTGGATACAACTGCTGTAAGTGGTGGGCAATGGGGAATGATGCTTCAAGTGATGGAATACTTATGGTAGGTATACAGTGTACAGGGGGTATTGAAGATAAATTGCTCAGAACATGCAGATTTAGAGATCTCTGGAAAAGTGCCAATCCGTGTTGAATTAACGAAGAGTCCTCTGCCACCAGTTCATCTGCTCCAGATCCCAAAGCACCATCCCTGTGAGAAAAGCATACAACAGTCCGGATATAGACATTCTTGGCTAATGGTGGATGGTTGAATTCTTTGCCAATTACATAATGATCATCATAAGGTAAGATATGATAGCCTCCTGTAAATATCCTTCCAGGCATCCCCTGATCAAGAGCGAGGATGAAGGATATGCAAACCAAGTAGCTCTATGCCACAATTTTCAGAAGATAACGCAGGTAATGTGTAGTAGCGATAAAATGGACCAAAAAAAATGAAAATAATGAGAAGCTGAGACAGATAGTGCAACAAAGGGGAGCTGTTGATGTCTTCTTCAATACCCTTGTCATTACAGCCATACTGCATAAAATGGACCCCTGCAACTTGGACAAATATTAATCACAGACAACTTGCAAAATGAGAATGGAAAGATAAATTCTGAATGATGAAAAACAAACATCTTATCATAGTTCTGAGCTGCTCACGTACGAAATCGTCCCCTTTTATATTGTTTCACAGTTCTTCCTATTCACCTGCTACTAGATTGGAGATTGATATATAATGTATAACAAACACATGATGAATGCAATATATAACAAACCAAAACTTGATCAACAAAGCATATCTCACGGTGCATTAAAATTTGGCTTAACACTTCAAAGTATTTCCAGCAAGACCCAAAGCCTGGTTTGAATATTTTAGTGAGTCAGCTGATTAAATATCACACAGCAAGCAGAGGTGATTTCAAAGCCATTTCCACCTTCCAATAATGTATCAGGCTTGTGATGCCATTGTGCAGGGTTATAGATTCATTTTACAGATTTTGCCTTTTGTGCCATTTTCCAATCTCTAATCATCTTCATAACCATTCAGGTAAGCAATGGATTTTGGGCATATAACCTTCCAGCATAACATGTTCAACTTTAAAATCTTAATCAAATCAATGCCTGCAAAATTACAATCAGAGCTTTTGAAAGGGGATAAGTTCAGGAGGTCAACAATCATCAGATTAACAACTATCGGATTTAAAAATTGAAAACTGGGCCCAAAACGTAGGCTTAATCTTGATGAAACTGGATTTATGATCACACATCAATGGTAAATAAATGCACAGGGTCGATACTATAACCATAAGATTAGAGACATAATCAGATAAATCAAAAATACTGGTTGGAAGGATCAGACGGTGATTCCACCCCAGGTCCATCGCAGATGTTATATTTCACGACCACCTACTTTATTCCTGCAATGCCCTGCTAAATCTGAAGATACTAAACGAGTCTATCTGGGATACAATCGAATGAATATGAATGCACTATTACCGTCAGACACTTGTTATAGAACTTATATCAATGAAGGAGGAGGGACGAAACCCATCTGGGTGTCACAGATAAACGTAGCCATATTTGAGAGAAAAAAAAATATGGAAAATACAAAAATCTGGAGGCAATATGATAACGACCATTAAATCAAAAGAGAGGATTAAAGTGAATATAACATGATCGGTAGGTTATTTAGATATAATCCAAAATGGAGAGCATGAAGCTGAAAACTGAAATGTAACAAATAAAAAAAAATTGAAACCAGATAATGGAATGTTTTAACAAACGTACAGGAACAATGGTCATATGCCGATGAAAACACCAATTTAACTAAGAAGAAAATCTCTTATTAAAGAAACAACATAACGAATTAATACAGCAATTCCCAATGATTATAAGTATATATATATATATATATATATATTTTTTTTTTAAAAAAAAAAAACTTGTTGGAACATGAATGTTCCTTTGATATTACCATATGTAAGTCGATTTTGCTATATGCATATCGACATTACAAGAGGATTGGTTTATCAGACAACGAAGAACAACTCAAAAATTTGCCAAAAACAGGGAAAAGAAAAGAACAAAAACAAAAAAAAAAGAAAGGAGACAATAATGAAAAAAAAATGATAAAGGAAAAGGAATAGAAGGATTGCTTACCGTGGATAAAATTGGGTCTGATGGAAAAAGGGGAAAACAATCTTGCAGGATGTTGTTGTCACCGGATGAAGTTTTATGATTGCTTGCTGCAGTGATGACCTCCTTTTTCTTTTATTGAGCCAGAGGAGCCCTTAGAGGAGGAAGGGGAATTGAAGAGTGATCCCAGAGATGGGAGTTTAAGAACGGTTGTATAGGCAAATGGAGGGGGTTAAAATGATCGTGAAGGAGAAGATGGTGGAGGGGTCGAAGATGGATCCCTTTGAAGAGGCTCCAAGGCCTCTTCTTAAAGGGGAATCGAGAGCTTGAGCGTGAGGTCAGTTGAAGATGGGAGGCTGAGAGGGGAAAAAGTTGTTGAAGATGGAGGGTGCGAATGAGAGGGAGGAGCGTGCGAGAGATCGCCGTTTCCTCTTTCTCAAATTTCCAAAAGAAGGATTTCCTCTTTTTAAGTTTTTTGTAAAATGGCTCAAAATGAGGTTTTTGGCAAAAGTTCCATTTTCAAGTTTTAAAACTATTTGCTTTTCCTCAAATTTTTATTTTCATATTGCTTTTCCATTTTTGTGTATTTTTGTAGTAGAAAACTAAGGTTTTAAAAGAAAACCAATTTTAAACACTAAATTTTTGTATTTTTCTGAGGAATATTTACAAAAGTATTCTTCTAAGAATTTCTGACCATTTCGGGGAAATTTCTTCAGAAGAATGGGTTTGGACCCAGTTTTTTTTTTTTTTTTTAAATGTTCGAGTTTTGACACTCGAATCGAGAAATACAATGTGATGGATCCAAACGGATGTCGAATGGACTATCCGAGCTATTTAAAGGTTATTTTTGGTATTTTCTATGATTTTGATTTAAAATTTGAACAAGGAGATTCAGATTTGGATCTGAACAATGGATCCAGATCCAAAATCAATTTAAACATATGAAATGAATATAATTTCAATAAAATTTGAGAAATGAACTAGAATTTAGATTTGAAATGACTCATTTGCTCAAAAAAAAATGAATTTAGGGGCAAAAACGGAATATTTAAAAGATTTTGAAAAATTTGGGGTGTTCACAGATGCCCCTCTTTGCTACTATGCCGGTTGAAAGCCGAGCTTAGTGGCAAAGAAAACACTCCAAATTTTGAAAAATGCCCCAGTCAGCAGATCTGAACTGAGTGTGGAAGAATTTATTTGGAAGACATGATTCTAAAGGTTTAAAACTTTATCCTTGAATGGCTTTGGGAAGACGAGATCCTCAAAAATGATATGATTGAGTAGAAAATGAGAAAATCATGATGGGACTTTGGGTGAGGATCCCGAAATGATGAAGGATAAGAATTTTGATCAAGTCTCATGGGTGAGACAAAATCAGCTTTTCAGAATGACTCAGGTTTAGCCCTTAACCTGGATGGGACGGAGATATATCAAGATAAGCTGAATGGGGGAAGGAATATGTGAGGACCTTGATGGGACATTTTTGGCAAACGTCTCATGAGATGAAGCTCAAGTAGGATTTTATTCTGGGTGGATATACAAAGCATGAATTCCTCGATGGGAAGAACCATGATGGGACTGGAGGAAGACACCTCGTCGAAACGAGGGAAACTCGTTGGAATGAGACTCAGGTTTAACCAAAACCTGAAAAGGAAGATACCTCAAGGGGCGAGGTTCAGGCTTAACCCTTAACCTGAAGGGGACGACCATATGGAATCCTCGAGTGAAGAGACCATGATGGGACCTTCGGAGTTTGGACGAACAAATCCGAAAAGGGGTTTGCGAAAGGAGGAAGGAAATGGGGTTCCCTAAAGCTTTAAAGAAAAAGGATGAACTTTGGACGTCTCATTGCTGAGACTAAATCGGCTTTTGAATTTAATGACCTCTCGCACGGAGTACAGGTTTTGACCCTTAACCTGAGTGGGAACAACCATACGGATTTCTCAAAACCGTGATGGGACAGGAGATATGAGACAATTTTTATGGGAAATGTAAGAGATGAAAATAAGGATATGTGAGACAAATCTATGAATAAGGTGACAGGAGATGAATCTTTCGATGGAATGAAAGATGAATAAGGCGAACCCTTTATCAAGGAGACGAATCTCTTGACTAGGCAAAAGATGGAAGAGGGCAAATCCTTTGGGCAGAAGAAGGTAAAAGCGAAATATGAAGATGGCGACGAAGATGGCAATAGTAAGAAGAAGGGAAATGTAAAATATGAAGAAGGCAATCCTTTTAACAAGGAGAAGGAAATAATGTGAAATATGAAGAAGGCAATCCTTTTAATAAGGAGAGGGCAGGATGTAAAATATGAAGAAGGCTATCCTTTTAACAAGGAGAAGGCAAGATGTAAAATATGAAGAAGGCAATCCTTTTAACAAGGAGAAGGCAAGATGTAAAATATGAAGAAGGCTATCCTTTTAACAAGGAGAAGGCAAGATGTAAAATATGAAGAAGGCAATCCTTTTAACAAGGAGAAGGCAAGATGTAAAATATGAAGAAGGCAATCCTTTTAACAAGGAGAAGGCAAGATGTAAAATATGAAGAAGGCAATCCTTTTAACAAGGAGAAGGCAAGCCTCTCGACAAAGCGAAAGACGAGGAAGGTGATCATTTAATCAAGGAGAAGGCAAGTCTCTCGACAAAGCGAAAGATGGAGAAGGCAATCCTTTTATCAAGGAGAAGGCGAGTCTTTCGACAAAGCGAAAGGCGGAGAAGGTGAGTCTCTCGACAAAGCGAAAGACGGGGAAGGCAATCCTTTTATCAAGAAGAAGGCAATCCTTTTATCAAGGAGAAGGCAAGTCTCTCGACAAAGCGAAAGACGGGGAAGGCAATCCTTTTATCAAGGAGAAGGCAAGTCTTTCGACAAAGCGAAAGATGGAGAAGGCAAGTCTCTCGACAAAGCGAAAGACGGGGAAGGCAATCCTTTTATCAAGGAGAAGGCAAGTCTTTCGACAGAGCGAAAGACGAAGAAGGCAACACCAAGATATATCCAAACAGATGTCAAGTTCTTATTTCTCATCAGGAAAGCTGGAAAATTTTGCCAAAATGATAAAATTTACAGTTGCTTCAAGGTAATTTTAAGGTAAGCACTTTTTGGAAGATGTTTCCTTTTCCACCTAGAGTATTACCCCCAACTAGGTTAACTCTATAGAATCTAGGATCAAAGTCAAATTTAGTTTGTTGGTCTTCTTCAAGGATGCTATCAATTTCCTTGATATGAAAGGAGAGGAAATATTCTTAGCTTCATAAAAGTAATTAAATGAGAAGATATTGATAGAAGAATTTCACATAGATGAAGAAGATTCTTTGTAGTTTGGGCAGTTTGATATTCTGTGCACTTTCCCATGATGATCTTTTTGCACTCTTTTGAGTCATGGGGCTTTCTTTGGCTTTTACATCATCCTTCATTTTGGAGATGTCCTGACTTTTCTCTCTTTTTCAGGGAAGGGTACGTCACAAACTCCTTCATCTTGGAGATGTTCCGATCCTTCATTTATCTCAGGGATTATATATGATGGTATTGGCTCAAAGGTACTTAGATGATAGCTGGAATCAAATATCTTTTAGGGTTTTGTCGGTAGGTCCATCACATCCGCCTTCATCTCGACGGTGATCCGAACTTTCCCTGGAAGGATCCGTCACAAACTCCGTCATCTTGGAGATGTTTCAAATCTTCTTTAGCCCCGGGGGTCTATTCGCTTAATTCACCTTCATCTTGACGACAATTGAGAGATCCCTTTTGCAGATATTTGATTTGCAGCTTAGCTGACTTGGGGAGACATGAACTGGGTAGGTTCTTTTCTAACTGCCCAGGATATTTCCACTGTCTTACTGCCGAAGAATAATCTTTAAGAATGTGCCATAGCTATGATCAATATCATCTCATTTATGGCTCTTCAACATCATTGAATATTTCTTTTACCGGTCATGTCGGAGATTTTTTTTTCTTCATCCTCTTGGTTGACCAACAGAAAATTTGGAGTTTGAGCCTTTCTTCACAGAAGCTTCACCCTTTTGGAAGGAATACTTTTAGGAGATTTGAGGAAATTCTTTATGTAATAAAAGTTTGAGATCAACAACTATTTTATGGAAATTTGGCAAGATATTCCTGAAATCCTTTGATGACGAAACCTTTGCTTAACATCAAATTTTGACACATCAGTGGGATTCCGGGGAAGAATCCAACATGAGATTGAATTCCGAAGGTAAATGTGAATTTAAAGTTCTAAAGGTAAGCTTGATATAAAACTGGATTTTGAAGGTAATCCTTTGAAAAGAGTATCAGGACTCGGATTCTATAAGGAAAACAGGGAAATTCGAGTAAAACTCGAATTTTCAAAGGAAAACTGGGAGGTTCGAGTCGGAGCTCGAATCTCAAAGGAAAACTTGAAAGTTCATTTATCGAAGGCAAGAAAACTCGAGATAAAACTCAAATTTTTGAAGGACAGCAGGAAGGTTTGAGTCAGGGCTCAAATCTCAAAGGAAAACTTGAAAGTTCATTTATTGAAGGCAAGAAAACTCGAGATAAAACTTAAAATTTCGAAGGGAAGCAGGAAGGTTCGAGTCAAGTCTCGAATCAAAATTTTGAAGGTTTATTTACTGAAGGCAAGAAAATTTAAAACTCAAATTTTTGAAGGAAAGTTGGAAAGTTCGGGCCAGGGCCCGAATTTCAAGGGAAAACTGGAAAGGTTCAGATTTGTAGAGGAACAAAAGACTTGAGTAAAAACCCAAACCTTCGAAGGAGAACTGAAAAATTCGAGTCAAGGCTCGAATCTCAAAGGAAAGAGTTGGAAGTTCGAGTTGAAAACTCGAATCTTCAAAGGAGAGTTGATGAGAATGGATAGAAGAAGGCTGGCAGAATTTAAGGAAAATCGAGGAAAGATTGTAACATGAAGGCTTGAATTTGATACTTGAATGACCTGAAGATCGAAATTGGATTTAGAGCTCTGATTTTTTTATGAAGGGTCAGTGCAAAAGACTGATCCTGAGAGGCTAACTGATCGGTCAGCTAGGCAGTAGCATGAGTGCTAGGCTTACCTGTATGAGTACTGAATTCTTCAAAAATGCCCCAGTGTAAGTATCGGGTTTTCTGATGGAGATTTGAAGAAAAAGGGGACACCGACATTCTTTAAGATACTTGAGATTTGAGCAAGAATGATTGTCGGTGTTTTCAGGATTTTTCCTTATCCTGAAGGGGAAATAGAATAGACATTTGATGAGAATTTAGAAAGGAATGATTCAGGTTTACTCCTTAACCTGAAAGGGGAGAAAAATAAAATTTATAAAAATGGAGAAGAAGAAAGGAAAGAAATTTTGAAAATTTATTTTGGAAAGGAATTCTCACAGGTAGTATTGTTGCTCCTATGAGGGGTTTCAGGATTATCCTTTTATCCTGATTTTAAGAAAAGTAAAATGAAGAAAAATTGATATAAATCTAGAGAATCAAATAAAGATTGGCAAAACTTGTATTTACGAAAGAATCCTCATAGGTAGCATTGTGGCTCCTACGAGGGGTTTCAGGATTGTCCCTTATCCTGAATGGGAACACCTCGGACTACGAGGGTCAGGTTTATCCCTTAACCTGAGCGGGAAATATAAGAATAAAGGAAATACCTCATGGGAAAGAGGCATCAGATTTATCCCTTAACCTGAAAGGGTAAAAAGATTGATAAAATTTAATAGATTTGAGGAAATATTGATAAACTTGATAAAAATTTGATAAAATTGATATAAACTTGAATAATAAAAAAAAAATATCAAATTTAACTGAAAATTTAGAAGATTTAAAAAAAAAGGAGTTTTTCTGATCCTGCCTGCATATGGGATCTTGAAAGGAAAATGTTTATTTAAGGGATAAATGAGAAATCATTTTGGGGGAAGAAAATCCACCACAAGAAGAATGATCAGCGCAAGATCTGATCCTTTAAATCAAACATGAGAAATCATCATGAGGGTTAATTTTCGAAGGCAATGGTTTGAAAATATATATATTTTTTTGAAGAAGAAGATCAACAATAGATCTGATTTCTAAAGATATCAGTTTGAAATTGATAATAAGATCAATACAAGGGTTGATCTTTGAAGGTAATGCTTAAAAAAAACCAATCTTGGAAGGTAAGACCAACACAGGGTCGATTTTTTAATATAATGATCTAAAAAAAAAAACCATTGTTAGGAGATAAGACCAATGCAAGGATTGATCTTTGAATGTAATGATTTATAACCCACTTTGAAAGATAATATCAACGAGAGGGTTGATCTTTGAATATGACGGTTTGAAAAACCAAACTTGGAAGACAAGATCAACGAAGGGGTGGATCTTTGACTATAATGATTTAAAATCAATTTTTGGGAGATGAGGCCAATGCCAGGATTGATCTCTGAATATAACGTTTTGGAAAACCACTTTTTTGGAAAATGTGATCAACACAAGACTTGAGACCTATTTTGGGAGATAAGACCAACACAAGGGTTGATCCTTCAATGCAATGGTTCAGAAAACCTATTTTGGAAAACATGACCAACACGAGGGTTGATTTTCAATGCAATGGTTCAAAAACCTATTTTTGAAAACATGATCAACACGAGGGTTGATTTTCAATGCAATGGTTCGAAAACCTATTTTTGAAAACATGATCAACACGAGGGTTGACAAAGGTTGGACCAAAGAATATTTGAACTCTTTAGTCATAACAAAGACCTTTTGAAATTTCATGATTTTTGAAAAGCCCTCATAGGTAATATCATTTCTCTCATGAATGATGTCCGGATTAGTCCCGCATTCTGAAAAGAACAGGAATTTAAATGTGATTTGAACAAAAGCTGATGAAGAGATTTTTGAAATATAGATTTTAAAAAGCGAATGCCCCTATGTGGCAGAGGAAGAAAGTATTGTGATATTAGAGATATAAAGGAAAATTGACATTTCATTAACGAGCAAAACTGATAACAAAGGAGTGAAATATTTACAAGCACTTTGACCAAAAGGTCACAAAAGGACTGGGCTGACTGCCCCCCTACAAGATAACTTGGCAAAAAGGGAAAAGATAGGAGAATTCTGACATCTTCAGTCTTCTGAGTAGCCGGGGAGAGACTTGGTCATGACGGCTAGGTCATCTTCCTCTTCATCTTCAGCGAAGAGATTCTTGTCGACGCAATCCTGAACGATATTTTTGAAGACGAAGCAGTGATCGGTGTCATTCCCCACTGCTCGATGGAACTTGCAGAACTGATTTGTGAACCTTCCCATGACCGTGGGAGGATCCGCGACTTTTGGAAGTTTAACCAATCCTTTGGCCAGCATGAATTCAAGGGCTTCTTCGAGCATTTGCTTTAGAGGAGTGAACTCACGGTCATTACTCCAACCTTCGCGCTTTATCTTCTCCTTTTGCGGAAAGTTAGACTGAGACAGCTTGTTATTCTGCTTGGAAGACTTCTCCCTTTGAGCTGCGCCGTGGTTCTGGCCATTCTTGCTGTCATTTCTGTTTCTTCTGTTACTGTCATGATCATTGCCAGAGGTATCAGCTGCATGAGTGAATTGCGCTTTCCTTTTCTGATCTTGGATATTTTTGGCAAGAGGCATGCCCTCGTAAAGCCCACTTTCTATTCCTGCCTCGAGCCATTCGGCTCGTTCAATCAACTTGATAAAGGATTTTGCTGGAGAAGTGGCAATGAGGCCTCTCAGGGGCTGAGAGAAATTGCTGAGGATTATTTGCAATGCATGCTCCTCTGGAATGGGAACTTTCATCTTGTTGCAGGTACTTCTCCACCTGTGGATAAACTCTCCTGCTCTTTCAGTCTCATTCTGCTTTAGGTTGTAAAGGTGATTGAGCGTAGGGGAAACCTCAGTGTTGAATAAAAAATGCTCTATGAACAAATTGACTACTTTATCGGACTCTCGTAGTTCGATAGGATTGATGTGGTCCGCATACCACCTGGCTGCTATACCCTCCAGACTGCGGGGAAAGCAAATGAACAGAGCCCTGTTGTCCTTTCTGAAACGGCTGCACTCTGCATAAAATGTGGCTAAATGGGCTTTAGGGTTGCCAGTCCCATCAAATTTGAGAAACTTGCGAGGAAGATTCTCCATGTTATCATCCCCATCTAGACCATCATAAAAATCTTCGCCGGTGTAGGTCTGCTTGCCCTTACCCTTGGCTTGAATATCCTTAATAGATCGATTCATCTCCTTCATCTGCTTGCTCATCAGGTCCTCTGCTGGAGCCCCAGACTTGGCCTTGTTGACGGATTCAGACTCTTCTGCAGCTATTTTTACGGACTGCTTTGGAGGATTCTGTCTGTAGACAATCTGCTCTTCCTCTTCTGACTCTTCCTCGACTGACTCTGATTCCTCCGAAGTAGTGTCTGGCTGCACCTTCTTTTTGATGATTCTAATTGTCTTTTTCACAGGCTTCTTCTTCAGCTTGCTTTTAGGAACTGCCTCTTTCAGCTTAGCCTCGGCTTGCTCTGACATCATCCTTGCCATCATCCTTTGGAACATGTCATAAATAGCAGGGTCGATGTCATCCTTCTTGCTCTGACTCTGTCCCCTGACTGATTTAGGAGAACTTATCTCCTCCACCTCACTATCGCTGAGTTGAGGAACTAGTTCTTTTCCCCCTCTTGTAGTGACCATTTTTTGAAATATCAGAACTCTCTGTGGAGGAAAAATGGAGGTTTTTAGACAAAAGAAACTTTTTGGAGATATTTTGACAAAGGGGAAGGATTTAGGTTAAAAATTTAATTGTATCCCATTACTAGGGATTGAGTCACCACCAAATTTGTGACAATTGCGTTGTTTACTCTACGAGGGAGAGTAACCAACTGAAAATATGAAAAGAAAATATTATTTTGAAAATGATATCTCTTGATGGAAAGAGATTTTTATGAAAATATAAACAAGAAAACAGAAGGAAAATAAAAGAAAAAATGGAATTTTGAGAATAAATGGTAAGGATTTAAAATTTGAAGAACTTGCAGGCAGGATCAGAAGATTTTGGAAGAATTTTTAGAAGAAGAAGAAGAAAAGGATAAAGAAAAATACACCTGGGTTTTAAAAATAAAGAGGACATTTTGAAACATATACCCAGGGTTTTGGAAAATATAAGGAAGATATAAAATATCACACACTCACAGATATACAAAGAAGGATATACAAACAACACTCCCTAAAGCTGACTCTATATGCAATATTTGAAATGGCTGATAGGACCTTAATCCTAACTCTAAAATTTATATCATCTGTTTCCAATCAAGGTACGCCGATATACTCAAGCCGAAGCTCGAAGTACGTGGCATATAAAGTATCTCTCCGGTTCTAAGGTAAGGGCTTCCCAACATCCTTGAGCACCTACCGATATACCTCGGACTATGGCCCTTAGGTACGTGGTAGGGGGGCGCAAACCCAAATAAGTGGTCCAGTTGTGAGGCTCTCTCCCGAACTATGGTTCAATGAGACAGCCCAGCAACGTGAAGACCGGGACAATATAGGTAGAGATGTTTTCAAAATATGATCAACATGCAATAAAATCAGAAGGCTCTAATGCAAGTCCTAAAGAAATAGATTTAAATAAGAAGAAGCATACACTTGCATACATTGTTTTGCATTCAATCCCTAAAAATTGAGGAGAGTTGTATTTAAAACCTAAATCTAATGTGAACATGGAATATTCTCCTCAATATGGTCCTACCAAACCATACTTAGATCCTATATGCAATGATGTCAGCTTTAGGACAGAGTCTAGGCTCCTAAGGTTTGCATGAAAATGAAGCTGACATAGAAGAATAAAGACTTAGATAATATTAAAGCAAAGCAAAGGCATAGATCCAATCGGACGAAGACGGGTCCCATCACGGTCGCCAAACCTGTGATCATCGCAAAATTTTTCCTCTCTTTGTGGTTTCTCTCTCTTCCTTCTCTTTTCCCTTTTCTGACCTCTATTTTCCTCCTTTTTGAAGGGAAGAAAATAAAAGAAAGAAAAGAAAGAGAGAAGAGAAAAGAAAGAAAGAGAGAGAGAAAAGAAACTCTTTTGCGCGGTCTCACTTGACCTTGATTTGAAAAATATTTAAAAAAATAACTTGCCTCCGTTTTAAAAATATTGCGGGAAAAATAAAGAGACGGGATTCGCTCGTCGGTACGAGGTTCGACCGTTCCTGGCGCCTTTACCAGGGGTAATCAAACCAAGGATCGAATCTATGCCTTTTGCTTTGCCTAAATGTAATCTAAGAATTTATCCTAAAAGATCTAAATGCACAAAGAATCACGCTTGTGCAATGCAATAATGTATGCTCTTTTTGAAAGATATTTTGAAAATCTCCAAGTTATTTTGAGATGAACTTGATAAGGGAGTGAAGAAAATGATTGAATCTAACTTAGAACTTGAGATAGATCAGAGCATTTCTAAGTCTTTGAAGTAAATCAGAGTTGAAAGAGCAAATCTTTGATTTATAGAAAGAATGATTTAAAGCTTTGAAAATGAATTTTCAAAGTCAGAAGTGAACTTTGAATTTAATCATGGATTTAGGAGAAAAGATAAGATTTGAAAATGAAATTGATTTTAAGATTTGAAATTTGGAATGAATCTGGGAAATACCAACGATATAGAAATGAATTTAAGAAAATCTAAACATGATTTGTAAATGGATCTAGCTTTGAGATCTGGAATATAATTGGCTTTGAATTTGAAAAATAGAACTTGATTTGAAACATGGATTTCAAGATGGAATTTGAATCCAAAGTCTGGATGGGATCCGAGATTTGAGATGGATTTTGGATCTGAGATCCAAGACGGATTTGAATTCTGAATCCTAAAATGGGTTTGGATCTGAAGTCTGAGATCCAAAGTGGAGAATGGATTCCGGATCCTAAAACGGATTTGGATCTGAAGTCTGAGATCCAAGATGGAAGTTGAGTTTTGGATCCTAAGATGGATTTGGATCTGAAGTCTGAGATCCAAAGTGAAACTGGACTCTGGACCCTAAGATAGATTGTGGATCTGAAGTCTGAGATCCGATGTAGACTTGGGTTCTGGATCCTAAGATGGAATTGAATCTGTAATTTTGAGATCCAAGGTGAAATTGGATTCTGGATCCTATAAGGAAATTGGATCTGAAGTCTAAGATCCAAAGTGAAATTGTACTCTGGATCCTAAAGAGGAATTGGATCTGAAGTCTAAGATCCAAAAGGTGGAATTGGACTCTGGATCCTAAAGAGGAATTGGATCCGAAGTCTAAGATCCGACATGAGTGTTGAATTCTGGATCCTAAAGAGGAATTGGATCTGAAGTCTGAGATCCAATATGAATGCTGAATTTTAGAAAAAAAATAGACTTGGATTTAATTCAAGGATTTCTAAGGGAATTTTTAGAAGTTGAATGTTGAATATACAGATGAATCCTAAGTCAATTTAATCCTGGGATTTGAAATGAATCAAGAATCTCAAAGTTAAGATTGAACCTTTTGATTTGGAGCTTTTTGAAAATGAATTTGAATTTTCGAATTAAAAAATTGAACTTTGAAAATGATTAGGAATTTTTGAATATGGAATGAAATCGAAATCTCAAAGTTAAATTGGACTCTGAGATGGAAAATGAAATAGAATTTGAAAAAGATGAACAGGATTTGAAGATTTGATTGAAGAAGATATTTACATCACTTGGAGTTTTGAAAAAGTAATTTTGAAATATGATGCAGTTCTATCCTAAATGATGAATGAATTTAAAGAATTTTGAAATTGGATTTTTGAAAAACTATTTCATTCTTTAAATGAATTAAAACAAGATTTGAAGATATAATACATCCTTGACTATGGTCATTGAATGTATTATATAATAAGCTATATTTGAATTCAGGTGAAGAATGAAACATATTTGGTGCTTTTATAGAATTTAAAATGAAATTAACTCTCAATATACCCTGACTATGGCCATTGGTATACATTTTGAATTAATTGTAAATTAAATTCTGATAAAAGAAGAAAATATTTAAGGAAAATATATTGAATTTTGAAAACGGATCCAGTGTGGATCCAGTGTTATTTCGTAAAAGATAAAAATACTAAGTTTTGTCCACACCCTGACTATGGCCATTGATATGGATCATCAACTTAGGATTTATTTACCTCTTACGAAATGGTGCACGTGCCATTCGTGTTTCACCATTATGAGATTTTGAGAAATAAAGGAAAATGCATGAAGAACAAGCAATTTGTGAATTTATAATGCCCATTCATTCTACCTAAGACAGGAAAATGGAAATTCTTATTCAAATCTAACTATTACAACTTGAATCTGATTAAAAATTGAAATAGTCTCCAAGAAGATAGATATTTTCATGTATTTCCTGCAAAAACACTTGGTTAGTATGATCATAGAGAAGATTTACATACATCGTATGGAAATCAATGGTAAAAGTCAAGATATAAATGGTGAAAAAGATGGATAAATGACATTATCTACCTATGTACATGCATATCTAGACATATGTATATATACGTATATGTGTTCATACATATATATATATATATATATATATATATATATATATATATATATATATATTTATATATATGTATATATACATATCATATATGGCATATACTCAATGTAGGTGGATGAGGATGGGCTGTGTGGGTGTGTAGATGGTATTACAAGATGCACAGATGATTTTATGTTGTGGATAGTGATGGAAGAATTGCAAGGTTGATGGTGGTGTTATAAAAATGCGAGGTGGGGTAACAATAATGTGATGCTGGGACAGGGGAATGTGCAGAAGACAGTATCTACATAATGCAATATGCTAGTGGCTGATGAAGGTGGTGTAGGCAATGGATAGCATGCTATGATGAACTACTGTAACAGGTTGTAGGTGTTGTGTATCTGCAGTGAAGAATAATAACATAGAAAATGCAATAAAGGGTAGCCTGTGATGATGCTGGAATAGGTTTATTGTTGCAGATGCAACGAAGCAGTGAAGGTGGGTAAATGTACAGCCTGTGGATACAACTGCTGTAAGTGGTGTGCAATGGGGAATGATGCTTCAAGTGATGGATTACTTATGGTAGGTATACAGTGTACAGGGGGTATTGAAGATAAATTGCTCAGAACATGCAGATTTAGAGATCTCTGGAAAAGTGTCAATCCGTGTTGAATTAACGAAGAGTGCTCTGCCACCAGTTCATCTGCTCCAAATCCCAAAGCACCATCCCTGTGAGAAAAACATACAACAGTCCGGATATAGACATTCTTGGCTAATGGTGGATGGGTGAATTCTTTGCCAATTACATAATGATCATCATAAGGTAAGATATGATAGCCTCTTGTAAATATCCTTCCAGGCATCCCCTGATCAAGAGCGAGGATGAAGGATATGCAAACCAAGTCGCTCTATGCCACAATTTTCAAGAGATAACGCAGGTAATGTGTAGTAGCGATAAAATGGACCAAAAAAAATGAAAATAATGAGAAGCTGAGACAGATAGTGCAACAAAGGGGAGCTGTTGATGTCTTCTTCAATACCCTTGTCATTATAGCCATACTGCATAAAATGGACCCCTGCAACTTGGACAAATATTAATCACAGACAACTTGCAAAATGAGAATGGAAAGATAAATTCTGAATGATGAAAAACAAACATCTTATCATAGTTCTGAGCTACTCACGTACGAAATCTTCCCCTTTTATATCGTTTCACAGTTCTTCCTATTCACCTGCTACTAGATTGGAGATTGATATATAATGTATAACAGACACATGATGAATGCAATATATAACAAACCAAAACTTGATCAACAAAGCATATCTCACGGTGCATTAAAATTTGGCTTAACACTTCAAAGTATTTCCAGCAAGACCCAAAGCCTGGTTTGAATATTTTAGTGAGTCAGCTGATTAAATATCACACAGCAAGCAGAGGTGATTTCAAAGCCATTTCCACCTTCCAATAATGTATCAGGCTTGTGATGCCATTGTGCAGGGTTATAGATTCATTTTACAGATTTTGCCTTTTGTGCCATTTTCCAATCTCTAATCATCTTCATAACCATTCAGGTAAGCAATGGATTTTGGGCATATAACCTTCCAGCATAACATGTTCAACTTTAAAATCTTAATCAAATCAATGCCTGCAAAATTACAATCAGAGCTTTTGAAAGGGGATAAGTTCAGGAGGTCAACAATCATCAGATTAACAACTATCGGATTTAAAAATTGAAAACTGGGCCCAAAACGCAGGCTTAATCTTGATGAAACTGGATTTATGATCACACATCAATGGTAAATAAATGCACAGGGTCGATACTATAACCATAAGATTAGAGACATAATCAGATAAATCAAAAATACTGGTTGGAAGGATCAGACGGTGATTCCACCCCAGGTCCATCGCAGATGTTATATTTCACGACCACCTACTTTATTCCTGCAATGCCCTGCTAAATCTGAAGATACTAAACGAGTCTATCTGGGATACAATCGAATGAATATGAATGCACTATTACCGTCAGACACTTGTTATAGAACTTATATCAATGAAGGAGGAGGGACGAAACCCATCTGGGTGTCACAGATAAACGTAGCCATATTTGAGAGAAAAAAAAAATGGAAAATACAAAAATCTGGAGGCAATATGATAACGACCATTAAATCAAAAGAGAGGATTAAAGTGAATATAACATGATCGGTAGGTTATTTAGATATAATCCAAAATGGAGAGCATGAAGCTGAAAACTGAAATGTAACAAATAAAAAAAAATTGAAACCAGATAATGGAATGTTTTAACAAACGTACAGGAACAATGGTCATATGCCGATGAAAACACCAATTTAACTAAGAAGAAAATCTCTTATTAAAGAAACAACATAACGAATTAATACAGCAATTCCCAATAATTATAAGTATATATATATATATATATATTTTTTTTTTTAAAAAAAAAAAAACTTGTTGGAACATGAATGTTCCTTTGATATTACCATATGTAAGTCGATTTTGCTATATGCATATCGACATTACAAGAGGATTGGTTTATCAGACAACGAAGAACAACTCAAAAATTTGCCAAAAACAGGGGAAAAAAAAGAACAAAAAAAAAAAAAAAAAAGGAGACAATAATGAAAAAAAAAATGATAAAGGAAAAGGAATAGAAGGATTGCTTACCGTGGATAAAATTGGGTCTGATGGAAAAAGGGGAAAAAATCTTGCAGGATGTTGTTGTCACCGGATGGAGTTTTATGATTGCTTGCTGCAGTGATGACCTCCTTTTTCTTTTATTGAGCCAGAGGAGCACTTAGAGGAGGAAGGGGAATTGAAGAGTGATCCCAGAGATGGGAGTTTAAGAACGGTTGTATAAGCAAATGGAGGGGGTGAAAATGACCGTGAAGGAGAAGATGGTGGAGGGGTCGAAGATGGATCCCTTTGAAGAGGCTCCAAGGCCTCTTCTTAAAGGGGAATCGAGAGCTTGAGCGTGAGGTCAGTTGAAGATGGGAGGCTGAGAGGGGAAAAAGTTGTTGAAGATGGAGGGTGCGAATGAGAGGGAGGAGCGTGCGAGAGATGGCCGTTTCCTCTTTCTCAAATTTCCAAAAGAAGGATTTCCTCTTTTTAAGTTTTTTGTAAAATGGCTCAAAATGAGGTTTTTGGCAAAAGTTCCATTTTCAAGTTTTAAAACTATTTGCTTTTCCTCAAATTTTTATTTTCATATTGCTTTTCCATTTTTGTGTATTTTTGTAGTAGAAAACTAAGGTTTTAAAAGAAAACCAATTTTAAACACTAAATTTTTGTATTTTTCTGAGGAATATTTACAAAAGTATTCTTCTAAGAATTTCTGACCATTTCGGGGAAATTTCTTCAGAAGAATGGGTTTGGACCCAGTTTTTTTTTTTTTTTAAAATGTTCGAGTTTTGACACTCGAATCGAGAAATACAATGTGATGGATCCAAACGAATGTCGAATGGACTATCCGAGCTATTTAAAGGCTATTTTTGGTATTTTCTATGATTTTGATTTAAAATTTGAACAAGGAGATTCAGATTTGGATCTGAACAATGGATCCAGATCCAAAATCAATTTAAACATATGAAATGAATATAATTTCAATAAAATTTGAGAAATGAACTAGAATTTAGATTTGAAATGACTCATTTGCTCAAAAAAAATGAATTTAGGGGCAAAAACGGAATATTTAAAAGATTTTGAAAAATTTGGGGTGTTCACACCTCTCCACCATTATCATTTACACAACCGCCTAATCAATCTTACCACTTACAGCAGTATCTCGCAACACCCTCCATTCTACCCGTGACCTCACCCACCTGCCACTGCATCATTTCTCCACATATGTCACTTCATCATCATACTGCTGGAAAGCTTCATCTCCTGCTGTTGTCATTTCACCTGTGAAATTCACCCTCAAACAGCACACTGCTGTTGCCAGCAAGCAATCCCCATGTCATTCATCAACAATACCTCCTGTATAATGCCTTTGTGTCTCCACCTATGTGTGGCTCATTGCTAGCACTACTGCACCTACACAGTCCCTTCACATTCAGCACCTCTATTCTCATAGCAAATGCCATTCATTTATGTCACACATACTGAATGTGAGCATATATATATATATATATATATATATATATATATATATATATATATATAAATATCATGCTTGGATAGGTATATATATATATGTATATCTTTCTCTCTCTCTATATATATATATAAATATATGTGTAAATATATATATATATATGAATATACCTATACATATGTATATATACATATATATGTATTTTTCATACATGTACATGGCCTACATAAATGTATATCAGTTCTTCATATAACATCCGTCTATCATATGTCCTGTGCTAACTCGATCTTGCAGGAAGATGTAAGAAGCTTGAATTTCTCTTTTGGATTAGAAATTTTTGATATTTGCAATTCAGAATTGTAATAAATTAGATATCAATGAGAAATTTACATTCCTGTCTTAGATAGAATGAATGAGCATTGTAAATGTCATCAATTACTTGCTTTTCATGCATTTTTTTCCTTCATTTCTCAAAATCTCACATTGGTGAAACACGAATGGCATGCGCACCATTTCGTAAGAGGTAAATCAATCATAAGTTGATGATCCATATCAATGGCCATAGTCAGGGTGTGGACAAAACTTAGGATTTTTATCTTTTACGAAATAATACTGGATCCACACTGGATCCGTTTTCAAAATTCATCATATTTTTCTTAAATATTTTCTCCTTTTATCACAACTTAACTTAAAATTAATTCAAAATATATAAAAATGGCCATAGTCAGGGTATATTGAGAGTTAATTTCATTTTAAATTCTATAAAAGCACCAAATGTGTTTTATTCTTCACCTGAATTTAAATATAGATTATTATATAATACATTCAATGACCATAGTCAAGGATGTATCATATCTTCAATCTTATTTTAAATTCATTTAAAGAATGGAATAGCTTTTCAAAATCCAATTTCAAAAACTTAAATTCATTCATCATTTAGATAGAATTGCATCATATTTTTAAATTCTTTTTCATAAAATCCAAGTAATTCTTTCATTCATTTCTCAGATCAAACCCCATTCATAAATTCAATTTCAACTCTATTTTTCAAAAGAATTCAAGAATTCAATTTTAAAGTCCCATTTGACTTTGAAACTTCAGAATCATCTTGTATTTCAAATTTCAAATTCTATCTTAATTTTGAAACCCAATTTAACTTTGAAATTCATTTGTATATTCAAGATTCAATTCATTTTCCAAGTTCAAATTAAACTTGCAAATTCTTGATTCATCTTTTTTTTTTTTTTTTAACTCCAAATCCATTTTAGGATCCAGGATTCAACACTCATATGGGATCTCAGACTTCAGATCCAACTCCTCTTTAGGATCCAGGATTCAACTCTCATATTGTATCTCGGACTTCAGATCCAATTCCTCTTTAGGATCCAGAGTCCAATTCCACTTTTGGACCTCAGACTTCAGATCCAATTCTCCTTTAGGATCCAGACTCCAATTTCACTTTGGATCTTAGACTTCATATCCAAATCTATTTTAGGATCCAAAACTCAACTTCCATCTTGGATCTCAGATTTCAGATCCAAATCCGTTTTAGGATCCGGAATCCATTCTCCATTTTTCGGTCTCAGACTTCAGATCCAAACCCATTTTAGGATCCAGAATTCAAATCCATCTTGGATCTCAGATCCAAAATCCATCTCAAATCTCGGATCCCATCCAAACTTTGAATTCAAATTCCATCTTGAAATCCATGTTTCAAATCAAGTTCTATTTTTCAAATTCAAAGCCAATTATATTCCAGATCTCAAAGATAGATCCATTTACAGATCATGGTTAGATTTTCTTAAATTCATTTCTATATCATTGGTATTTCCCAGATTCTTTCCAAATTCCAGATCTTAAAATCAATTCCATTTTTCAAATCTTATCTTTTCTTCTAAAATCCCTGATTAAATTCAAAGTTCACTTCTGACTTTAAAACTTCATCTTCTTTCATTTTCAAAGCTTTAAATCATTCTTTCTCTAAGTCAAGGATTTACTCTTTCAACTCCGATTTACTTCAAAGACTTAGAAATTCCCTGATCTATCCCAAGTTCTAAGTTAGATTCAATCATTTCTTCACTTCCTTATCAAATTCATCTCAGAATAACTTGGAGATTTTCAAAATATCTTTCAAAAAGAGCATACATTATTGCATTGCACAAGCATGATTCTTTGTGCATTTAGATCTTTTAGGATAAATTCTTAGATTACATTTAGGCAAAGCAAAAGGCATAGATTTGATCCTTGGTTCGATTACCCCTGGTAAAGGCGCCAGGAACGGTCGAACCTCATACCGACGAGCGAATCCCGTCTCTCCATTTTTCCCGCAATATTTCCAAAACGGAGGCGAGTTAGATTTCTAAATATTTTCAAATCAAGGTCAAGTGAGACCACGCAAAAGTGTTCCTCTTCTCTCTTTCTTTCCTTCTTTTCTCTTCTTTTTTTCTTTTCTTTCTTTTATTCTTCTCCCTTCAAAAAGGAGGAAAATAGTGGTTGGAAAAGGGAAAGAGAAGGAAGAGAGAGAAACCATAAAGAGAGGAAAAATTTTGCGATGATCACATGACTCTACTGATGGATGAGTTCAATGATATTATGGGATTGCCCGAACCTGCTGGTCTGCCAGACGATCCTGTCGAGCAACAGTTTTTTATCAACATCAAAGGGGTAGATGTTCGAGAAGCTTTGGTCAGAGCAACCGGAAGCAGATCCTGGCCTCTCACTAAGATTAGTGGGAACCAATTCATCGACCTGTTCGGACTCTATCACAAGTATGGGACCTACGAGGAGGTGGACACTTTGTCTCGAGCAGCGAAAGACAGAATTCAGCATGCCATGATCCTATGCACAGTGGGATTAGCTTTCTTTCAAGATGGCCAGAATTTCATAGATATCAGAGTTGCCGAGCTCTTTCAAAGATGGGGAAGCATGCAAACCCGTCAGTTATCAGTTTCTATGGCAGCCTTAGCTTTCCTTTACAAAAGCTTGGCTCGATTTGCCCTCGGAGAGACCATTCTGGTAGAAGGATGCACTTACGCCCTGCAGTCGTGGTTCCTGCGACACGTTCCCTCGAGAGCCAGTTCTTTCAGATTCAACAGTAAGCAGCCAAAGTCAGCCATTCAGTGCCGAGCTTTGATCGAGAAACTGCATCAGGAGGAGATTACTTGGGACTTCTTTGACAGAAGAGAGACTGTTCCTCGATACACCTATGCTCGCGACAAATGCTACAGATTGCTTGGCCCTTTCTTTTGTGTTGATTATCAGCCGGAACAATGTCTCAGGCAGTTTTCGCAGCGGCAGATTCGTGCCAACACCCGCTTCCCGACAGGCAATATGCCAGAATTCAACCAGCAGTCAGATCAGTGCTCTGGGGCATACCATGTCGCTAAATATACCTGGGACTCCTTTATTTCTCTGTCTGTATTTCTTGGACCAAATGTATCATCTGAATATCGAGAGTGGTGGCAAACTGTCTGCCCACCCTCTCTTGGTCTTTGAATATTAGAAATATCAATAAAATTTACTTTTTGACCAAAAACTGTGTTTCTTGTATTTTGTTTTATGGTACAAATAGGCACGATTTTTGTGACGACCTCGTCCCAGGTAAATGGGACATTCCTCCCACATTTTCTTCAATATATTTTCTCATGGTTGACGACCTTGCCTAGGTAACAAGGCACATTTCTCTGTTATCATTAAATGGTAATACAATTATCACAAATCGTGTGATGACCCAATCCCGGATAATGGGATAATCTCTTGAAATTGTTTACCGAAATCCTTCATTCTTTTTTTCCTCAAAAAGTTATAATTTTCAAAACAACTTCTTCATACTCTAACCATTCCTATATTTTCACAGGAAAACTTTGACATCTGAAAATGGTTTAGACAAGGGCTGGTAAGCAAGTTGCTCAACGACACAGTGACAGCGAACCAGAGGAGATAAACTCTCCTAGATTATCCAAGAAGCATGACTTAGGGGATTAGAGCGATGTTGATCCGGCCATGTACCAGATCTTTCAAAAGATGATGACCAAGATGATGGTCGAGCAGACTAAGGCTGGTCCCAAGAAGGCAGCTCCTAAGAGCAAAGCTAAGAAGAAGCCCATGAAAAAGCCCGTCAAGATCAGTAAGCAGAAGATTCAGCGTGACAACACCTCAGAAAATTCAGAATCAGCAGAAGAGAACTCCAAAGAAGAAGAAAAACTGATTTACATCCCGAAACATCTGCGGCAATCCAAGAGGCCGGTAGAAGAGCCACTGTCAGTGAACAAGCCTAAGTACAGGCCCCCCGCAGAGGATTCAATCCAGGCACTGATCAACATAGTCAAAGACTTGCAAATTCGGGATAAAGGAAAGAGGTCATACACCAGACAGGACTTATATCTCGGCTTAGAAGGGGACAAGGATCTGGAGAACCTCCCCCGGAAATTCATTAAGTTTGACGGAACCGGCGATCCAAAAGCTCATTTGGCAATGTTCTTCGCAGAATGTGCCTGATTCAGTGAAGATAACTGCGCCCTTTTTCTCTGTTTTCCCTGCAGCCTGGACGGGATAGCTACCAAGTGGTACGCTGAGCATGTCAATCCCATCGAATTGAGGGATTTTGACAAAGTTGTTAATATGTTTGTTGAGCGCTTTTTGTTCAACACGGAAGCCTTACCTACTCTGAACTACTTGTGCAACCTCAAACAGGAGCCCAATGAGAAGGCCAGGGATTTCATCCATAAGTGGAGGAGCATTTGCAATAAGATGAGGAATCCCATTTCTGAAGAGCATGCCCTTCAAGTCATCCTAAACAATTTTTTCAGCCTCTAAAACGTCTCCTTTTCCCATATCCCTCCAAATCATTTATCGAACTGACAGAGCGAGCATAATGGCTCGAAAAGGGGGTAGAGAATGGAATGTATGAAGGTGTTGCTTTGGCCAAAAACATCCTGGACCCAAAGAAGAAAGCCCATTTTACCTACTCAGCTGATGTTCCCGAAGACAATCATGGCAGTAGCAATAAGAGTGACGGCGGCAGTGGCATGAGGCTTGAACAGAATAGAGGCAGAAAGGGGAAGTTCTTCAAAAACAATGACAAGTCTCTCCCAATCGGTTCTCAACAAAAAAGGGACTTTCAAGAAAAACCTAAACAGAACAATTGGAGCAGGGATCGGAAATTCACTCCTTTGGACCAGCCTCTGGAGAAAGTGTTGGAATACCTGCTGTCCCACGGGATGGTGAAATTGCTCAAAATTGCAGATCCTCTAGTAATCATGGGGAAGTACAAAGAGCAATATTGCAAATTTCATAGAGCCATGGGACATGATAAAAAACACTGCTTTGTCTTGAAGCACTTGGTCCAAGACTGTATCGACAAAAGCATCCTCGTAGAAGATGAAGAGGAAGGCAAACTGGAAATTTTATCTACTCGATTCCCAAAACATTCCACATCAACCATTTTAGAACATTCTTTTTTTCCACAAAGCCATATACATCCATGCTCTAGTGAAGAGCTAAAGCTTCAGCATCAGGTAATGGTTCTACATCAGGATCAGCCTGTATCTCAGAAAATGGATATCTTCTCGCTTCTTGACCAAGTAAGTATACCAGTTCAGAACGAAAGAACTCAAATTTTCCCAAGAAGATTCCTTAAGAAAGAAGCTTGCGCAGAGGAAGCAGAAACCTCTAAGGCAGCAGAAGAGCGGGGCTGATGATTTTCAGAAGCCAATTACAACGCTCTCCAACATTTCTATTTTCGAATTAACTCATGATTCTCCTAAGCATCAAGAAAAGTTGGATGACTTACTGAGAAAGATTAAGGTGAAGCGAGGCACCACGCTAGAAGACATGGCGCAAATTGTAAACTAGGCAATGACTAATGCGCCTATTACTTTTTCAGATGAGGACCTGCCAAAGCCTCATTCTTTTCACAACAATGCACTGTATATCGTGGTAAGGACCAGGGGCATGACTGTTCCACATGTTCTTGTCGATAGGGGTAGCAATTTAAACATTTGCCTAGAAATGACAACGAAGGCCCTGGGATTGAAGGAAGAAGAATACATGCCTGATCCCAATACTATCTATGGCTTTGATAATCACGGGCAGACTGCCAAGGGCAAGATCTTCCTGGAAGTTTTCATCAACTACTCACTGCATACGGTATTAATCCATGTTGTCAATGTGCCACCAACTTACAATCTTTTGTTGGGACAAACATGGATCCATAACGCCAATGCCGTTCCATCAACCCTCCACCAATGCATAAAGTGGTCCAAGGGCGGAATGATTACTACTATCTTGGGCGAAGACCCTGAAGAGAGGCTGCCACAGCCTATGATCCTCCGACCAACGTTTACAGCTGATATTCCTAGCATCCGAGAAGCAGATGAAATCAATCTCAGCGATAGCTTAGAGATGCTAAAATTAAAAGATGTCATGAAAGAAGAGAACGTTGCAACCACGATCCAATGACAAGGACCTTGTTTCTTCAAACTAGGAGGACAGATCAATTACGCCTCCTTCAAAGATCATCCCTTATTTCCTCAATTTTCTAAAACAAGAAAGGGATTCGATCTGTTGATAAAACATGGATATCAGCCATTCCGGGGCATGGGGAAAGATGAAGACGGCATGATAGAACCTATCATTCCAGTTCAGCATACAGACAGTTCAGGGTTGGGGTTCACCGGCCAGGATTCCAGCAAAAAGACAGTTTTCGTCAGGGGAAACAAATGAAGATGATGACTTAGTTTTCCTGCTTTTCTTTTCTTATCTTTTTCTTAATCTTGTAGGGACAACATAGTCCCATCTTTTGTCGATGTCTTGTAAATACTTCATTTTCAATCAATGAAAGATCAATTTTCTCTTCACATTTGAGCATCTATCATTCTTATCTTATATTTTGTCTATGCCATTATTCCTTACTTTATATAAAAGGTTCACTTTTTGACTTGTATTTTTCTTAAAAACCTCCTCTTGGCATTTTCAGGACCATTAACTCCTCAATCAATGACAAAATTCGTTATCAATCCCAAATATCTAAAATTGGCAAGGTTTTCTGAGATGAAAGACAGAGCAGAGGTCAGTCAGGCAGTAGAGCAGACCGAAGAGCCAGCCGAATTTGATTCCACCATTCAGGAACTGCCAGAATTTGCTCACATTCAGAAGCAGGATGAACCCTCATCTCTGGTTCAAGATCCAACTGAGAATATCAACATTGGGTCGGAAGATGATCCGAAAATTCTCAAAATCGGGTCGGGTCTAAGCGAGGTTGAAAAAGAAAGATTCATCCAATTCCTTAAAAAGCATCAGGAAGTATTTGCCTGGACTTATGAGGATATGCCAGGATAAGATACAAAGCTGGTTGAGCATTGCCTCAAATTGAAACCAGAAGCCAGACCAATCAAGCAGAAATTGAGGAAGTTAGATCCTCGAATTGAGCAACAAGTCAAGGAAGGACTTGAAGATTTGTTGAAAGCAGGCTTCATCCGGGCCATTGATTATCCAGATTGGTTAGCAAATATCGTAGCCATCCCCAAAAAGAATGGAAAAGTTTGGATTTGCATTGATTTCAGGGATCTCAATAAGGCCACCCCGAAAGATGATTATCCACTTCCCAATATTGACTTGTTGATCGATAGCACATCAGGTCATGCCATGTTTTCTTTCATGGACGGATATTCAGGTTATAATCAGATCAAGTTGGTCGTTCGTGATCAGTCGAAAACTTCATTTACTACCCCATGGGGAACCTTTTGCTACACTGTGATGCCATTTGGGCTAAAAAATGCCGGAGCAACTTATCAAAGGGCAATGGCCATCATCTTCCACGATCAAATGCACAAAAATATGGATGCATATGTGGATGACATTTTGGTTAAGTCTAAAGAAGAAGAGGGTCACCTCGATGCTCTTAGTCAAGTTTTTGAAAGACTTATTCTTTATAAATTGAGACTTAACCCTCAAAAATGTGTTTTTGGAGTTGAGTCTGGCAAATTACTCTGCTTCATTATCAGCAAAAAAGGAATCAAGGTGGATCCGGCCAAGGCAAAAGCCATTATTAATATGCCACCTCCAACTAATCTGAGAGATCTGCGAAGCCTTCAAGGACGTATTCAGTCTATTCGCAGATTCATCTCCAATTTGGCTATGAGATGTGAACCTTTTAATCATTTGCTTAAAAAAGGAGTTAAATTTGAATGGGGATCAGAATGTCAGCTCTCGTTTGAGCGCATCAAGCAGTATCTCCTTAATTCACCAGTCTTGAAGCCGCCTAAGTTAGGAAAACCTCTCCTAGTATACATTTCTGTCAATCAGAATGCCTGTGGTGGATTCCTCGTGCAGTATGAAGAGGGCAGCCTGATATAGCACGCCATCTACTACGTGAGCAAAACATTCATTGATTATGAAAAGAAGTATTCTCAAATGGAGAAAACTTGTTTAGCTCTGGTTTGGATGTGCAAAAAACTAAGACATTACTTATTGGCATCTGAAATCAAGTTCCTATCGAAGCTTAATCCTCTCAGATACATTTTGGAACAACCGTTTCTCACCGGACGGATTGCGAAGTGGCAAGTCATTCTAATGCAATATGACTTAGAGTATGTTTCTCAAAAGTCAATAAAAGGCCAAGCGATCGCGGATCAGTTGGCGCATTTCCCTTTGACAGAAGAAATTAAAGCAGATGATGATTTCCCTGATGAGCACATCTGCAATATCCAACAGCCCCCAGTTTGGAATTTATTTTTCGATGGTTCTAAGAACATGTCTAGCATAGGGATCAGAGTCTTGCTGATCACTCCAGAAAAAGAAATGATCAGTTATTCCCTCAAGCTTGGTTTCCAATGCACCCATAATATGGCCGAGTATGAAGCTCTAATACAAGGCCTCAAAATTCTACAAAATTTCAATGTCAAGAGAGTGCATGCTTTTGGCGACTCTTTACTTGTTGTCAATCAAGTTAACACTGAATGGCAAGTAAAAGATCCAAAATTGATTCCGTATCAGAAGATCGTCCTAGCTCTTGTAGACAGCTTCGAAGAATTTTAGCTCAATCATATCAGAAGAGAGCATAATCAAATAGCTGATAGTTTAGCCAGTCTGGGCTCCATTTTATCCTTCAAAGGCAGTGAATCATGTCATTCTTTCAAAGTTGGCAGACTTGAGCAATCTGCTTTCGCTTCAGCTATGCAAGTAAACCAGGTCAATCAGAAGGAGAAGCCATGGTATCAAAACATCAAAAATTTCATCGAAACTGGTGAATTTCCACCAGAGATGCCAAAAAAGGAGCAACGTGCAATTCAACGTATGTCTACCCGTTATTTCGTTCTTGCTAATGTCCTCTATCGCCGTGGGTTCAGTTCTGAGTATTCAAGGTGATTAGACAAAGAAGAAGCTATGGAAGTTATCCAAGAGGCACATGAAGGGATTTGCGGTGGCCATGTTGGTTATCAGACTCTTGTCAAGCAGATCATCCGAGCAGGGTACTATTGGAATACCATGCAGCAGGACTGTCATAGATTTGTAAAGAAATGCGTCAAGTGTCAGATGTACGCACCTTCCATCCATGCGTCGGCCACTTATCTACAATCAGTTGTTTCTCCTTGGCCATTTTCTATGTGGATTTTTGACGTCGTAGGCCCAATTACTCCCTCTGCTTCCAACGACCACAAATACTTTCTGGCTGCGACAGAGTATTTTACAAAATGGGTTGAAGTTGTTACTCTACGCACTGTAGAAGGCCGCCATGTGGTTTCTTTCATTCACAAGAACATTCTTTGCCGCTTCGGCATACCACATTACATTGTTTCACACAATGGAACCCATTTAAAAAATGAGAGGATGAAAACCTTTTGTTCTAAATTCAGAATTTGCCATCATTTCTCAGCTCCCTATTATCCTCAAGGGAACGGCCAAGCAGAGGCCACCAATAAAATTTTAATTTGTATTCTGGAAAGGACTGTGAAAACAGACCGAGATTGGCATGAGAAGATTCATGACGCACTTTGGGCATACCGGACCACCATTCAGACTCCGACTAATGCCACTCCTTCGGAACTTGTTTACGGAACCGAGGTGGTGTTACCTCTCCATATCCAAAAGCCCGCTCTCAAATTTGCTTCCCTTATAGAATTGTCACTCGATCAGTATCAACAATAGAGATTGATGCAGCTAGATTTACTGGATGAAAAGAGGCTCAAAGCAGCAGAGCACGCTCAAGCTTATCGGCAGAGGATAGCTCGACATTATGCCAAGTCTGTCATTGAGAGAAAATTTCGAGTTAACGATTTGGTACTCAGATCAACGGCTCATCGCAAGCATCGACCACAGGGCAAGTGTTCACCCAATTGGGAAGGCCCTTATGTGGTTAAGGAAGCACTTCCTCACAATTCATATCGTCTAATCAACGCAGATGGAGTGGAAATGCCAGATCCCATCAATGCTCTGCATTTGAAGAAGTTTTATACCTGAAATATTCATTCTAAGCCTTTTGTACTATTCAAAAAGTCATTTCAATAAAGCAATGATCTTCTATCAATTCTTACATTCTTCTCCATCATACTGGGGCATTTTATTTAAATCCATAATCATCTTCTTTCATCATACGCAGGCAGGATTAGACGAAAGCTCTTTTCCTCAAATTTTGTTAATTCTCAATTGATCTTGTGATCTTTATTTTCATTTCATTTGATTCACTTTTGGTTTGATCAAGTTTTCTTCAAGCTATTGCTCATTTCTATCAAGTTATAACAAATTTTCCAATCTTATTAAAATTTCATCTACTTTTATCTTTAAAAACCACCCTTTCAGGTTAAGGGATAAACTTGATGCCTTTTGTCAATGAGGTATTCTCTTTGTTATTTCCCCGTTCAGGACAAGGGGACAAAATCCTGAAAGTCGACCACATGCAAATAAACTATGATGGTCCATTAATTTTTAACAAAGAATCTTTATTCTCTGAAAAACTCACTTTGTTTAGCTCATCTTTACAACCCAGTCCTCGCACTAGGGTATTTCTCAAAATCTTCAATCATATATTGAGCTCATTTGGAGGATCCGACCCTCGCACCAATAACTTTCTACATTCAATCTTTTGATCAAAATCTTTCCTTCTACAAAATTCAAGTTCTGACTTAAGTCTCTCAAAAATTTGATGTATATCCAAAAGATCCGACACTCATTGGACATGTATTCTAAACGTTCCAGCTTCTTGCTGGTCAGGCATTTCAAACGTTCCAGCTTCTCGCTGGTCAGGTATTTCAAATGTTTCAGCTTTTCGCTGGTCAGGTATTCCAAAAAGAACCAACACTCGTTGGTCATATATTTCAAACGTTCCAGCTTTTTTTTGCTGGTAAGGTATTTCAAACGTTCCAGCTTTCTGCTGGTCAGGTATTTCAAAAGATCCGACACTTGTTGGACATATATTTCAAACGTTCCAGCTTCTTGCTGGTTAGGTATTTCAAACGTTCCGGCTTTTTGCTGGTCAGGTATTCCAAAAAGATCCAACACTCGTTGGTCATATATTTCAAACGTTCCAGCTTCTTGCTGGTCAGGTATTTCAAACGTTCCAGCTTTCTGCTGGTCAGGTATTTTAAAAGATCCGACACTTGTTGGACATATATTTCAAACGTTCCAGCTTCTTGCTGGTCAGGTATTTCAAATGTTCCAGCTTTTGCTGGTCAGGTATTTCCAAAAAAGATCCGACAACTTGTTGGTCATATATTTCAAATGTTCCAGCTTCTTGCTGGTCAGGTATTTCAAACGTTCCAGCTTTTTGCTGGTCAGGTATTTCAAAAGATTCAACATTCGTTGGACATATATTTCAAACGTTCCAACTTCTTGCTTGTTAGGTATTTCAAACGTTTCGGCTTTTTGCTGGTTAGGTATTTCCAAGAAGATTCAGCTTTTCGTTGGTCATGTATTTCCAAAACGTTCCAGTTTTGCTAGTCAGGTATTTCAAACGCCCCAGTTGTTGTTGTTCAAGTATTTCAAACATCCCAGCTTTTCGCTGGTCATGCATTTCAAACGGTCCAGATTTTGTCGGTAATATATTTCCAAGAGACCCAGCTCTCGTTGGTCATATATCTCAAAAAGTCCCAGCTCACAACTATCGAGCTCTCAAAAGAACCTATTCCATAAATCAAGCCTTCAAGGTGCAATTTCCCCATTCTCTCATTTCTAAGCCTTCGGGTTTTAATTCTATCAAATTCCCCAACTTCCGGGTATAATGTTTATAACCAATCGTGTATTTCTTAAAAAACCCAACACTCGTTGGTCGTGTATTTCCAAAACGTTCCAGTTTTGCTGATCAGGTATTTCAAAGGTTCCAGCTTTTTACTGGTCAGGTATTTCAAATGTTCCAACTTTCGCTGGTCAGGTATTTCAAAAGATCTCAACATCTATTTGTCATGTATTCCAAAAGGTTCCAGCTTTCGCTGGTCATGTATTTCAAAAAGGTTCCAGCTTCCGCTGGTCATGTATTTCAAAGGTTTCAGCTTTCGCTGGTCAAGTATTTCAAAGGTCCCAGCTTTTGCTGGTCATGTATTTCCAGAATCAAAGATTGTAACTCAAGGTCTTATCAAAATCTATATTGAGTGATTATTTCACAAAGAATTCGTGAAAACTTTGCCAATTTGCTAAAAGCATTTGTTGATTCTAAAAATCTGACTACACAAAAAGAATTTCATCAGATTACCTCTAGCATTTCCTTCCAAAAAGGTGAAACTTTTTGCGAAAAAAGAGGTAAAATTCAAAACTTTTCCTGTTGATCAACCAAAAGGATGTAAGAAGTGTCCTCGATATGATCAATGAAAGAAATCTTCAATGATATTGAAAAGCCAGAAGGGAATTGATATTGATCTGGGCTATGGCGCATGTTTTAAAATGACTTTCTGGCAATCAGTCAGTGGAAATGTCTTGAGCTATAAAAAGAATTCACTCAATCCATATCTCCTCAGTTATTCATTTAAAGCTTCAATCAAATATCCGCAAAAGGGATCTCTCGATTGTCGTCAAGATGAAGGCGAATTAAGCGAGTAGATCCCCGAGGCCAAAGAAGATTTAAAACATCTCCAAGATGACGGAGTTTGTGACGGATCCTTCTAGGGAAAGTTCAGATCACTGTCGAGATGAAGGCGGATGTGATAAACCTACCAACAAACCCTAAAAGATACTTGATTGTTGCTATCATTTTAGAGATTTTTTTAAAAAACAAAAAAAAAAACCAATGAGCCAATATCACCAATTCCTGAGAAAAAGAAGGATCGGAACATCTCCAAGATGAAGGAGTTTGTGACGTACCCTTCCCCGAAAAAGAGAGAAAAGTCAGAAACATCCAAATGAAGGATGATGTAAAAAAACCCAAGAAAGCTCAGTGACTCAAAAAGAATGCAAAAGGATCATCGTGGGAAGACACCCAGATATCAAACTGTCGAAATTGCCAGAAGTCATCTTTTCTCGTGCGAAATTCTTTTATTAATATCTTTTCACTACTTGTTTTTATGAAATTAAGAATATTTCTTCTCTTCTCATATCAGGGAAATGGATAGCTTCCTTGAAGAAAATCACCAGTGCTAAAATTTTGAATTTGACTCTTAAAACCGAGGAGTTCACCTCATTGGAGGAAATACTCTAGGTAAAAGAGGGAATATCTTCGCACATACGTGCACATTTTCAAGCATTTGAATCAGCTACAATTTTATCTCATTGGCAAAATTTTCTAGCTATTCCAAAAATGAAATAAACATTCAATATCCATTTTTAATGTAACCTAGCGTTGTCTATATCTTCCAGAAGAGTTGCCTCATTCAGTTGAAGTATCTCTTCCTGTCCCATCGCGGTTTCTTCAGTCAAGGATTTCGTATGGTGTTCCCACTCAAGATAAGGGTCAAACCTGAACCTTCTGCGAAAGATCATTTGATTTCAAAATCTTTTTTTAGTCTCAGCAAAGAGACGCCCAATTTCTTCCCCTTTTCAAAGCTTTAGGGAACCCTATGTTTTTTCTTTCGCAAAAACCTCTTTTCGAATTTGTTCGTCCAAATTCCGAAGGTCCCATTATGGTTTCTCCATTTGAGAAACTCGTATGGTAGATTTCCTATTCCAACTAAGAGTTAACCCAAAACCTCGCTTCGCGAGGTATCTTCCTTTCAGGTTTGGGTAAAACCTGAGACTCGTTCCAACGAGATTCTTCGTTCTAACGAGATGTTTTCTTCCAATCCCATCATGGTTCTTCCCATCAAAGAACCCATGTTATGTATATCCATCCAGGATAGGATCCTACTTGAGCTTCATTTCACGAGGCATTTTTCAAAAAATGTCCCCTCAAGGTTCTCATGTATTCCTTTCCTCATTCAATTCATTTTTGATATATCTTCATCCCATCCAGAATAAGGGCGAAACCTGAATCATCCTAAAAGCGTATCTTGTCTCACCCATGAGGCTTGATCAAAATTCTTATTCCACCATTTTCGAGATATTCACTCAAAGTCCCATCACGATTTCCTCATTTATATCATTTGATCACATCATCTTCGAGGATTTCGTCCCCCCAAAACCATTCAGGATAAGATTTTAAGCCTGAAGAGCCATATTTTTCAAAACAATCCTTCCACACCCAGTTCAGATCTGCTGACTGGGGCATTATTCAAAATTTGGAGTGTTGTCTTTGCCACTAAGCTCAGCTTTCAACCGGCTTAGTAGCAAAGAGGGGCATCTGTGAACACCCCTAAATTTTTCAAAATTTTGTAAAAATAACCCTTTTTTCCCCTAACCCTATTTTCTGAGAAAATCAAGTCATTTCTTCAGATTTTCTGAATTAAATTCCATAAAGCTATATTCAAAATTAATTCCAGATCCGAATCCAGTACTTTAAATCCATATTTCCTCGAAAATCCGAATCAAAACCCATTTTGAACAAATTTTCTCAAAATAACTTTTAAATTCTTAGAAAAATTCCCTGTTGTAAATATTTTATAAAAATACAAAAAAAATTAGTTTTAACCTTTGATTTCTCATAAAACTTTAGGGTTTTATTCTAAAAAAAAAAACTGCAAAAAAATGGAAAAATAACATAAAAAACCAAAAGATTGGGAAAAAGCTACAAGAAAAACGAAGGATGTTTAAGCTTTTTTTTGAAGCCCTTTTTCCGAAAACCTCACTCTCAACCATTTTTCAAAAATTCCCTAAAAAGAAAACCTCTTTTTGGAAAAATAGAGAATTCCTAACGAACTCCTCCCGCTCTCCCTCCTCTCCTCTCCATCGTTGATCTCAAAACAAACCACCATCTTCAACTAACGGGTTCCTGAAGCTTCCTCCTCTTTTTTAAGAGAGGCATGAAGAGGAAGGGCTGGACATCCATTGCAATCCATCTACTTTCATGCATCCGGTTTTCGATCAACACCTCTTCTCATCAAATATCCATCGGTTTTCTTCTTGGAGGCATCCACTTCATCCCGAGCAACATCGATCCCATTTCTTTTCTCTGGCATCGTGATCTTCTTCCTCTCCTTCTTCAAGGTTACCTTCAGAATATAGCAAGCAATCCCTTATGGTCGACTGGAGAAGATTGATCCAACCTCAAATTCCAGAGGAAACATCACCATTCGATCAAACTAATTAAAGCAAAGTTCCATTACGAAAATATGTAGAAGATATCATTACTTGGGGCTGTAAATTTGATTTTACATGTTGTAATAGCTAGATTTGAATGAAAATTTACATTTTTTGCTTTAGGTAGAATGAATAAGCATTGTAAATATCATAAAATATTTATTTTTATGCTTTTTGCCTTTATTTCTCAAATTTTCACCATGGTGAAACACGAATGGCACGTGCACCATTTCGTAAGAGGTAATTAATCCTATGTTGATGATTTACGTCAATGGCCATAGTCAGGATGTAAACAAGACTTAGTATTTTTATCTTTTATAAAATAACATTGGATCCACACTGGATCCTTTTCAAAATCATCATATTTTCTTTAAATATTTTTTTCTTTTATCAGAATTTAATCTAAAATCAATTCAATATATATACCAATGGCCATAGTCAGGGTATATTGAGAATTAATTTCATTTTAAATTCTGTAAAAGTACCAAAAATGTATTTCATTCTTCATTTGAATTTAAATGTGGTTTGTTATATAATATATTCAATGACCATAGTCAGGGATATATTGTGTCTTTAACCTCATTTTAATTCATTTAAAGAATGGAATAGCTTTTCAAAATCCAATTTCAAACTTATTCAAATTCATTCATCATTTAGGATAGAAATTGCATCATATTTTCAAAAATTCCTTTTTTCAAAACTCCAAGTGATTGAATATTTCTTCTTCAATTTCTATTTCAAATTCATCAATTCTATCTCATCTTCAAAGTCCAAATTTTGACTTTGAAATCAAATTCAAAATTCAATTTAACTTTGACTCATTTTTTTTCAAATTCAAAGCTTCAAATTCAAAGTCCAAATTTGACTTTGAAATACATTCTCAAAATCAATTTTGAAAACTCCAAAAATCAAAGTTAGATCTTAAATCTCAACTTGGATCCGGATTTCCAAGTATCAATCTCCACTTTGGATCTCAGGCTTAAAGTCCAAAATTCATTCAGGATCTAGAATCCAATTCTACTTTGGATCTCAGACTTCAGATCCAAATCCATTCTAGGATCCAGAACCCAACTCTACTTTGGATCTCATACTTCAGATCTAATTCCATTTAGGATCGAGAACCAATTCTACTTTGGATCTCAGATTTTAGATCCAAATCCTTCTTAGGATCCAGAACCCAATTCTACTTTGGATCTCAGACTTTAGATCCAAATTCCATTTACGATCCAGAACCCAATTCTACATAGGATCTCAGACTTCAGATCCAATTCCATTCTATGATCCATAATCCAACTTCATCTTGGATCTCAAATTGCAGATCCAAATTCCATTTAGGATCCAGAACCCAACTTTACTTTGGATCTCAGACTTCAGATCCCAATTTCATCTTGGATTCCAAATCTTGAATCCAATTCCATTCAAAATTTCCGAAACCAAAATCCATCTTGATTCCAATTCTCAAATCTAATTCCATTTTCATCTCAGATTTTCAAAATCCAAATTCCTATTTTCAGATTCTAAATCCAAAATTCAACTTTGAACTCTATTTAGAATCCAGACTTTGGATTCAGATTCCATCTTGAAATTTCAAACTTTCAAATCAACCTTACTTCTCAATTCTATTTAGATTTCCCACATTTCATTCCTATTTCAAACTTCCAAATTAGAAATCAATTCCATTCCAAATATTCATCCAAGTTCAAACTTCTAAATTCAAAGTTCATTTATGACTTTGAAATTTCCTTTCTTCTCTTTTTTTTTATCTCAGTTTCAAGATAATTCCTTTCAAAATCCAGATTTATTTTCCCAAAGCTCTTGATTATTCTAAAAACTTAGAACTTTAAATCTTAAGTTCTAAGTTAGAAACCATTTCTTCGTTTTATCAGATTCATCTCAGAAACACTTGGGAAAATTTCAAAATCATTTTTTGAAAAGAGCATACATCTTTTCATGGCACAAGCATGATTCTCCAGCAATGCCGTCAGCGTGGTGATTTGCTGGCGATGCCATTAGCGTGGTGATTCGCTAACGATGCCATTAGAATGGTGATTTCCTAATGATGCTGCTGGGGTGGTGATTCTCCAGCAATGCCATCTGGGTGGTGATTCTCTGATGATGCCATTAGAGTAGTGATTCTCTAACGATGCCGCTAGGGTGGTGATTCTCTAACGATGATATGATTAATGATGTTACGATTAATGATATCATGTGATGATGATATGATTGACGATGTCATGCGAGTGATGTTTCTTTCGTGTTTTGTTGTGTTAGAGTGGTGATTCTCTAACATTTATCGTCTAGAATGGTGATTTTCTAGCGATAGCGGCCTTGTATGGTGTCGCTTGAGTCCGTTCGTGGAACATGCTTTTATGTCGTGTTGTGTTGTATGATTGAGTTGTGATGTGACTTTTGTTTGAATTGTGTGTTGTGTGCTCATGATCTTTGTATGATTGCTGCGATTATCGTTTAACGAGCGTGGTTGTCAGACCTATCGAGTGATTTTTGTGTCTTTTGTCATGATAGATGACTTGGAAGACTAGATGCAATGATATTATGGGCATTGTGAACAACCTTGCAAAGGTCGTGCAACAGCAGATAGTTGTGATCCAATAGTTGGGTATGAATCTTCAGCACGTAGCCCAAGGTGGGCATAAAATGAGCACGGTTATGTATAAGCGATTCATGGATTTGGATCCTTTTGCTTTTGAGGGTAAGACAGACCCTGAAGCTGTTGAGTCGTGGATACGTGAGATAGAACGAATTTTTCATGTTTTGGGTGTCCCAGAGGAACAGAAAGTGAATTTTGGTACTTATCATTTGAAAAACCATGCTGAGAAGTGGTGGGACATTCTCTTCGGCCAGATTCAAGGACACGAATGTTACGTGGGACGAATTCGTCGAAGTTTTTAACTCTGCGTATTTTCCGAAGCATGAACGAAGTAAGAAGATGCAAGAATTTCTGGATCTTCAACAAGGAACGATGACCCTATCTGATTATATCATGAAGTTCCGTTGTTTGGAACGATACTGTCTGAATGTTTACGTCGCGGAGAATGATCGATCAATGAATTTCGCTCGTGGTTTGAGGCCTACTTTGAAAACCAAAGTGTTCACTAGCGGGCCAAAGTCGCTCCAAGAAGCTATTGAGGTAGCTACTCTATTGGATGAAGACCAAGCCGAGCAACAGACTCATGTTTTTGCGATTACAAGTGAGAAGAAACCTAGTCGGGTGGAGTCTTCGCCACCTACTAGAGAGCGGAAGCGTCAGAAAGTATCTCAGAACCGCCCGCAAAGGCAATCACAGTGATTGAATGTGCAGCAGAAGTGTCGACGATGCAACAAAGATCATACTTCTGGAGCTTGTCCTCGTTACGATGGCAAGTGTTTTAAGTGTAGACAACCTAAGCATATAGCCAAGTTCTATCCTAAGAAGTCTACGAGAGACTTAGTTGTAGCCGATTAGGCTCCGTCAGATGAGATCTGACTATTTTGTGGTTGCTTGTTGTTTTGTGATTTCACAGACGAAATCCTTTTTAAGGAGGGTAGGATGTAAAACCCGCGAATTTTTCTAAGAATTTCACTGCTCACCTAGTGTTGAAATGTATATTTTCGTGTGTATATGAGACTATATTGCGTAATTTGATATAAATTGACTATGCTTTGTGTTTTAGCTTTGTGCGCGCGACCCGAAAATCACATAAATACACTGTGTAAGTAAGAAGAGCCTAATTCCGGACGAATTAGCTTCTAAAATTTTAAGGGTTAATTTATAATATATTTTTGTAGTTTGTCCCGGAATTTGGGACTCATACGATGAAAAAAAATCTGTCAGTGCATGTGAATTATGAGTTTTGCTCTAATATTGGACACGAGTCGTAATACGCTTAATTCTTGCAAACGAAAGAGAATTTTCTTAAGAGTCATTGAACATTCTATGTTAATTAAGATGACAAAAATAACTAAATGATTTATGGAAGTCAATTTAATATTTAAACGCATTAAATAAGCATTATTTTGAAATATCACAATTGGCGATTTTTGGATTTGGATCCGGGTCGACTAGAGGAGGACCCAAACCCATTGGGCGACCTCTCTAGAGGACGATTTTGGCTATGGTGGACCAGCTGGTCAGAGTTTGACTAGCTGGGTGGCATTATTGAAAGTATTTGCATGGTTTTTGAAAAGAAGGCCATGATTGGCCATTGTTCTTTTCAAGACCTCATGATGAAGCCTAGAGCCCATCATGAGGGGCGTTTTTCCATAAAGAGGAGCATGGGGCTGGCGCCCCATGGTATTTTTTGAAACTAATTTGAAAGTTTTCAAATGCTAAAAATCAGTTGGCTGGTTTGGGAGGTAGCCAAGGGCACTCCCTTGTAAATTCTAAAAACAATAAAGGCTTTTTGAAACTCTTTTCAATGCATTTTTGAAAGCCTTTTTAAAAGTTTAAAAAGGAAAGACATGTATTGGGTGTGGGCATGCTATGGGGGGGGGGGGAGGCGTGGAGCACCCCAACCCTCCATCTCATTAGCTTCAATCCCAACCATCCCTTTTCTAAAACCCTACATACTTAAGGAATTAAGAGAGAGAAAGGGGAGCACTTCTCTTTTGGACGATTTTTCTAGGAAGCTCTCTCTCTCTCTCCTCTTGCTCTCCCCTCTCACCTCTCTTATTTCTTACTCTCCAAAAACCGTGAGCAGCTTCATCCCCATCCTTGTGAAAGCCTAGAAGGTGAGACATCTTTTCACCTACCATATGTGGTTTCGATTGATTAAATCTCTACACGATTCTTGCGGTTTTCATGAGCTACTATTACATGTTCTTAGGCGTTTTCTGTAACGCCCCGGATTTCCAAAACAAAGCTAAGTTAAAATTTTCATGAATTTCTTTTTTTTTTCTTTGCAGCGGACTTAGAAAAGCTTTTAGCAGCAGAATCAGACGATAATGAGTCGTCAGTTTTAGAAAACTCCGAGCACGTTGCAAGTATGTGGCCAAACAACTCATTGACCACCCAAGTGTTCCATTTTATTGAAAACCACATGTTTATTACAACATCACTGCTTGGAAAAAGCAGTATAGGTTCAATAAAAGGAAGCAGTACAACTCTGTCTAGACAAACCCTAAAACTTGATGCCGCCTTACTCCGCATATCGCTACACAGGTCCAACACCTGAAATCCCCATTAAATGAGGTCAGAACCACTGATGGTCTGGTAAGCAAGCAATCGTATAACCATTCAACTCAAGCAATGCATTGACCACTCAGGGTCGCAGTTCATAATAACGATGCTCCAGCCTCCAAGACTTATCGTATATCGCAAGAGCCTCCTCAGGGCTATGAGTTGAACATCTGCTCAAGTCTCCACGACTTAGCCTTGACCTCTTCCAGGTCTCAAAGGGATGTTTAGCTCAAGTCTTCATACTTGGCACATCTGTATTCCACGCATCTAAGGACAACTCCTCGAGCTTCGCTTAGCTGTGCGGATACAACACCGGTCTTTGCCCAGTCGGTTCAGTCGTATACCGATCATGACACCTTCACAAAGGTTATGCAGGACTGACTCAACAACGTTCATACACTCATACATTCAAGCATCGCTGAACCTAGAGCTAGTGCATTGTTTCAATAATTAACCTCCTTCACCCTTGGTACGCGGGCGAAGCATTGTCCGGGCATCAACTCGACGTTCTGGGGGTTGATTATTCTATGTATTTTAGATACCCCAGAGACCAGTTGACCCTATCCATAGTAGGGCAGTGTGTTTCAACTAGAAGAACCCTACTAGGCTCATATTCGGATGTATCCTCTACTTGCAGTAGTTGGGTTCAATCCTTCGATCTTAAGGATAATAACGACCCCAAAACCCATGAGTGAGTGAGGCCATCGTAGACTCTATCAGGTCCAAAGTAAAATACGTGTCACTCAAGACTGTACCATCACTGTCATTCCACAGAGAGCATAATTCCTGAAGGGGTCTGCCAGTCTTACAATTACTTGGACAGATATTTGCATGCCATTTAGGCAGCCTGTGTCTCAGCACTACAGGAGTATGTACCCGACCCCATTTAGTCTGCCCCAACATAGTCATCAACTGAGGGGGTACCCCTAACACGATTTTCAACCTTGGGGTATGTGCGACCTTAAGTCTTATTCATATGCATGCAGAACACCGCTCTTGGCACTACGGCCACCACGAGCATCAAACCTCTTTTGGGTGGAAATAATACACTCTGGCTCTTTGACCCTTACGAGTCTGGTTGTGTAATCATTCTCAATGAGCATGCATATGACTTGATCTAAATAGATCGGCTACTCGGCGTATTTTTTAGCAATAGTCCAAACCTGGTTAATGCGCAACCTCTACTCTGGCTCAGTGGCCCTTACGAGTAAGGTGCCCTCGCAGGCATAGGGATACGATCCGTTCTGGCATCGTTCCATCAACGGACATCATTATGTCGTTCAACTAATTTTGACAGTTCTTCTGCCAACCATTTCGTCAACACCTCCCCTGCTCTATCGGCAGTGGTGCGACGAACCTTTTTACGTTGTTGAAAGCATTCTATGAACTCGGTAGCACTCTGTTGTATGACAGAGTATCCTGCTATGTTCTTTCTGAGCTATTCTTAGCTTCTTCAGAAATTTCAGTAGCACTTTCTCTCTTTAACGGAGAAAGCGTGTGTTTCTTTTATCCATTTCAGCGACTTCTTCCCTCTTTGGCAGGAAATCGCTACGCTTAACTCAAGAAATGGATGTGCACCGTTGTGTGTATCTTACATCCATCAAGGTTTTAGGAACCCTGGGCCATAGCCAGGCCATACATAATTGACTTAGTCTTTACGTAAAGAGCATTTTGCCAAAAAGCAAAGCCTTTCCAATAGGGGTTTCATTCGTCAAGCAGAATCTTGAACGAGGAGCGATAAGGGAATCACATTTGCGATTTGAAGTGGATCTCCATTTGAATACTCATTTTACCCGCCATATATGTAGTATAAGCAGAAGCATGTGCTTTATACAGCGGCGGCATAAAGAAATGCATATACTATTGTTAGGGGTGTTTAACCGAACGAAATATTCCACATATATATTTGCAGAAAGCAGAAGCCTTGGTGTCTTTCAACACGACGGCGTAAGTAAATGCATAATCAAAAATTGCAGAAAGCATGAGCCTTGGCATCATACGACGCGACGGCAAAGGTAAATTACATAGCCTATGCGATATAAGACGTGTCGGCAGAATCAGTAGATATACACCTAGATCCATATCCAACGATAGTTACGAGGCAAGCGGGTGAACCCCGAAGTGTTCTGAAGGTCTCAACCAAGAACTAAGGCAAGATACCATTTTTAAGAACGCATATATTGCGTATTTGAATATATATATCCGACGATAGTTGCGAGGCGAGCAGGTGAACACTAAAGTGTCCAAAAGGGGCTCAACCAAGAACCAAAGCAAGATACTACTTCATAAAGTATATGTTATATACAAACAATCAAATACTTGAGAGAGATGGATCAACGAAGAGAACTTACTTCAATTTGTGAAAGAAATGACTCCAAAATGCTCTGATGCTTTGAACGAGGTTCAATCCTTCCTTCAAGAGGTCTGACTAGGTCTGGGTTCAGAAAAATCAAAACCAGAATCTGGGACAAAAAAGACCTTTGGCTTTGACTTCAAACCCAACTAGGTTCAAGTCAAGTCAACTAGGTTTATACCAGGTCAAGTGGGTTCAGACCAGGTCAGGCAGGCTCAGACCAAGTCAGGTGGGCTTAGGTGAGTTAGGCTAGGTAGGAGAGGTTTGGAAAAAGGAGGAGAGAGAGAGGGCTAGACGATTTTTTAAAGGAGGGGGGCTCCTCTATTTATAGATTCTGAAACTTGAGCCCCAAGTTTCAGAATTTTTATTTTAGTCCATAGCTTTTTCAGAAATTCCATTTGATCTTATCTAGATGAGTCACTGATCTTATCCATCTAACTGTTTGATCTTATCCAGAAGGAATATTCCATAGAATATTCCCTGGAAGGTGCTGAAAGGTCCTAGAAGGCTCTAGAATATTGTAGAATATTCTAGAATATTTTTTGAGAAATATTTTTGTGGGTCCCACAAATATTTTCACGAGTCCCGCAAAAAAGTCGAGTTTTCGATATTTTTTCTGAAAAATTCTGAGTAGGTCATTATTTTCGTATTGACGTAACTAAGAAAGTTGACTCGTACAAATCTCTTGATTTCGCTTATGTAGGAAGTTATGGCTTCCAGAGTGTTTGAGCATATATTCGTGCAGATACAAATATCCTAAGTATATTTAGGTCGTAGAAATCAGTTTGATTCGCTTTACGGTAAAAATGCTATTTTTCACTAGAAAATGCCTTAAGAATTTATTCAGAGTTTGAACTGAAAAATTACGGGTCTTACATCATTACCCCCTTAAAGGAATTTCCTCCGCGAAATTCAGTTAAGAGTACTAAGTGCGTAACTCGGGATATCTCTCCCATATGTTAGATTCATAATGTTATTCACTTAGTTCAATATCATATTCATTCCAATCATAACCTCATATCATGATTCATGGTCGATGAGGTATGCTTCTCATATCTGAGTTCAAATTACGCTATAACCACAACAGTTTTGTTGAATCAATGTTCTTCCAACTGGCTATCAACATAACCATCTTGTGTAACTATTTCATACACACAGATCATTCTTCTAGAGATTAACCATATTGGAATAAGTCCCCTATCTGACTACCTGGTATTGGAAACGTACCTCCTCACAGGTTCGCCCTCGTTAGACTTACCTGATATTGGATCAGTACACCCTCACAGAATCATACTAGCCAAGCTACTAATTTTGGAACATATACACTCGCACAGAGCTGTATACACTCACAGGCTCGCTCTGGCTAGACGATCTGATCTTGAATATGTAAAACCTCACATGACTCACTTTTTGGGAACAGTTCCTCAATGGTTTATTTTATTAAGTTATTTTTAACGTTCTAATTATGCAAACTTAATTTCTCAATCATGTGGTCTATAGCCATCAATTTTTTTGGGTATAAGCACTTAAAATTTCAATTTAACAAATCCAATATTACTATAGAGAGCAAGGATACATATCGATCCAGATGACCGTACACAAGGTCATAAGCCACTTGTCTCAAGCATTTATTGAATCTTGTCTTTCAATTGCTTCTTACCCTATACAACTCTATCTATCAAGGTATTCAGATTCCTTGATATGATCATTATCCATGAGTTGTTTGGCTGTCACCGCATAGACACGACCTGCCATGGGTTTCTGCTCTGCCCTAGGTAGTGGCAGTCATTGTTGTTGAGAAGGTCCTCCAGATCCCATATTTCTTCGTTGAAAATCTGAGGCCTTCTTGCGACATTCTCTTACACGATGCTTCAGTTTGCCGCAATATAGGCAACCTTCTGTATCGCGAGGACAAACCCCTCCGGGATGATCTGAGCTATACCTCGGGCATCGGAAATTAGGTTGTTGGTACGGCTGATTGGCTTCTACCATCTGTAATGGCCGCTCGGCCTGTGGAGTAAAGTTGTTCTCTTGAAAATTCCTCTTATAAAAAGGTGGTTGCGATTCTTGGCCATCTGGGAACGTTCTCTTGTTGTTTTCATTACTTGTTACTGATCTCTTTACTATGATCTTTTTGGATTGCTCCTAGTCCGCACTAATCTTTGAAGTTGTCATCACAGCGGCCTGGAATGTCTGGGGCATGCTAGTTATCACACGAGACCGTAGCCCTTCCCAAAATTCATTGATATATTTATCGGCCCTCTCCTGGTCAGTGTCAAATAACCGAGAGCAGTACTGCTCAAGGTTCTGAAACTTGGTAGTATAGTCGATGAGACTCATACCACCCTACTCTAGTTATAGAAACTCCATCATTTTTTTATTTCTGAAGTGCAACGGGAAGTAGTTATGCAAAAATGCTCTCCGAAAATCATTCCAGGGGATGACTTCGTGATGTGAGAACTGGATAATCCTAGTGGTATCCCACCACTTTCGTGCATTATCCTTCAGCCTCTATGTGCCGAAGTTAGTCTTTCTATTCTCTGGTACTCCCAATACCAGGAATGCATGCTCTGTTTCCTCAATCCAGCTTTCTTCAAGCTCTAGATTAGCACTGCCAACGAAAATCGGTGGGTCGATGTAAACACCCCAAATTTTCACTCACTTCCCTGACATCTCCATCAATCATCACATTTCGGTTCTATGAAATCACTGGAGGGCAAAATGGTCATTTTCTGAGAGTTGACCTTGCAAAAAAAATGAGATTTCATTTCTGAGTCTCAAAATTTCTCCAAACTGCAAAATTTCAAAATCCTACTCTTGACAAGAAGCTAGAATTTTCAATTCCTAAGTCAGAGGGGCATTTCAGAAAACATGTCTTTCCATAGCATTGCATGAACATTTCACACGATTTCACTGCACAACATGTCATTTTGAGATCCAGAACTCCTGATTTTTAAAATCCTCATTCCAGATTCGAGTTTTAACTCTTTTCAAAATTGATTTTAAAACCCTGGGTCTTTAAAATTGCCAATCTTTCCCATTTTACCCCTAGGACTCTGAATTACAAAAGTTTTTTTTTTAGGAAAACAATCTGGATAATTTGATATTTATTTTAAATTTAGAACATTTTATCTCAAAACTTTTTGCAAAAAGACTTTAAATCTCTTTAGAAAATTTTTGTATTTTATATATATTTATTTATTTATTTATTTATTAGCTCTGAAAACCCATTTTCTTCCAAATTCTTGAAAAAAAAAAGGCAATTTTATCTCGTATTATAAAAATTCCAAAAATAAGTTATTTCTTCTGCTTTTTATTTTCAAATAAATGGTGTGGGACCCGCCTTGAACTAGCATCACACTCAGACTCTCAGGTATGTTTCTTATTTTCAAGCGGAGTCCACCCGGAGATGGCACCAATTTTGCAAATTCCTATTTGTAAATTTTCAATGTTATTTATCTTATAAAATAGTTAGTGGGCCCACACACAGGTGGCGCCCCACTAGAGCTCCCTGTAGGAAAATTTGCCAAACAAAAATAAAACTTATGTCAAAAAGGTTTTAAATCCGAATGTGGTAGCATTACCCTAAAAACTCCTGTTTGTTTGGTTTTATTATTTTATTTATTTCTTTATAACAGCAGCCTTAGATGGCGCCACGACCCAACTTTCCTAAATTTTTTTTTTTACCTAAACTTAAGATAAACGCACCAAAAAATTTGAAAGTGATAAAGGTTTGTCCTTTTTGAAAACGGCGGATTTTCAAAACCAATTAAATTTTTCCGTTTCAAAATTTTCAAAAAAATGTAACGGAACCGCAGAAGGAAAGCTGCGATTTTGTTTTGGAAAAAGGGCTCAAAACCTTTAAAAAGGGGCATTCGGAAGGAAAGAAGAGGCCGATTTGATTTTGATCTTTTTGTTCTTATCGTAGAGGCCCTTTTTCTCTGCCGTGAAGCCTTTCCCCTTTGGGATTTCGGCTCTCCTGTCCAGATTGTAAAGAGCTCCCCGAGGCACCTTCCCATTTCCTTCAACCCAGCAGCAGAGGGTCCCAACACAAAAGGGGTCTGCGATTTCTCTGAGGAGTCTGCAATTTCTCTGAGGAGGCTGCGATTTCCCTGGAGAAGGCCAACCCTCGACGGCTGCTCCCCCCTATCTCTGGATTTCGTCTGCTCCCTCTCCATTAGTCCTCGCTCCCCTCATGGTTGCCTGCTTCCATCCTCTCTCAACGAAATCTTCAAGGAGCTCGATTTAGTTGGGAGCAAAAGAAAGAGGAAGGACCCTTCTTGCGCAATCCAAACTCGCCCAAGGTAAAGGCCACTCTCTCCTTGTTTTCTTCAGTCGGTTTCCTACTTCGTCTCCTTCCTTGTTGACCTGAACATTTGATTCCTTCAAATGTTCTTATTTTCCTTATAAGTGCTACTACCATTGAAGCAGGTTATGTGATATCAATCTGCATGTAGCAGTATTGATACACATCAAGCAATATGAACTTTAGCCCCTTTGCTGGCTACATTCCCTCCTTCATAGTTTTTAGACCCTTCATTAGCCTCTTTACATTTCATTTTTTTTCATTATTCAAAAGCATGTCATGGTAGTTCTGTACATTTGGTTAAAATTGATGTGTTTCATGACCTTACTGTTTCCCAATCATCATCATCTGTATCCATCTAGGTCGGCCCCTCAGCGATTTGATCAATTTTGCTCATGTCTATGGGGGAAGGTGGGGGCATCAGATTTGATTCGCTGTAGGGTCACAGTCTCACTCTGGCAATCAGATGGAGCATATGATCTAATTTTTTGATCAATCCCTAGTTTGAATTTCGAAAATTCGATGTCTGCTAAATCAACTCATTGCACAGGGTTTGAAGGATCTGCAATCGATCTACTATATGTAATATAATGACCTATGTCTATAGTCAGGTCATCCAAAATATGAAAATTTGTGTCTTTGTTTTAAATATCTTAGCTTATTTTATCTGGTGCCTGGATTTGATCAAGCTTTGGATATTTTTGTGCATGCCATCTGTGTGTTGTCGTTGGAGCTGGTATCTCCTGTTGTTGGAGGGCTGAAACTTACATTTCAGGTAAAGCTGTGTGTACAGTCATCAAGACTAGTTCATACAGAAATCTTGCAATATAATGCTCCATACACCAGTGTTTTCTGCTGAACAATGGTAAATAGGGCTGATTCGCAGGTATAGATATATCATATCACCCATCTTAAGATGATCTCCCATTTCCATTCCATCTAGAAATTAAAATGTTACAGAACATACTATGCTGGTAATATCCCAAGTTCTACAAAGTTTTCTTGCATTGTTCTGTATACGTCCTGAATCAACTCATTGCAAAATTTCTGATTTACATTTCTGTTCTTCTATTACAATGTCTGATGTGCTTTTTCTATTGTAAGTCTCTCTGCAAGTATTTCATTAATAGTTGCTGAAAATTCCTTACAAACGCATTTTATAAATTTTTTGTTAAAACCCTTTTACAAAATACATTTCTTTGTACATTTGCTACACAGCATAATGTCTGACTTTCATTAGCCTGTTATAAATACATTGCTGGACACTCCAACGATATATTTTGTATCATTTTTCAACTATTTGCTGGATACCTGCCAGCATGTTATCATATCCCAATACCCCTTTACCACCTTGTAGCCGTTTCCATAGTGTCATTCAACCTCCTACTGCACCTACATTTCCACTTGCAGCATCACTTGCATATTTTCTTTTATCCTCACTACACTTTCCACAACATCTTCACATCTCCACTATGCTTTTCACAGCACCCTTAAAGCCAGTCCATGGTGCTTATGCAGCACATCTCCTGCACCTTGTTCCAATTTCAATAATCAAATATCATTTGTATATCTAGTCTATTGTTATTCTGTTTTATTAAGATTTGTCTCAAATCTCCAATAATGTATACATTGTAAAACATCTGTTGCATGGGTACTATGCATATTTGTCAATGTGTTGCTGATTTTGTACTTATTTCATGCTCTATTCTTGGCCCATCATGCCCGTATAACATCTATGGTAACATCACCCTTTTTACATTCATCCCACCCACATATATAGCCTATCATTTGTATGTATACATCTGACAAAAAGGAAACATATCTCTCTCTCTCTCTATATATATATATATATATATATGAGCCTCTTCATATGCATTCGTTTTTTATGCATAAGCATTTAGGTAGATATTTTTTCCTGTAAATACATCTCCATCATTACATTCATTTAGCATAAATGTAAGCATTTAGAGATATATGTATATATTTCTCATTTAAGTTTAAGCATGGTACCTAGATATTATCATAGGCATTTCAGTCATGTTTTAGCCATTGTATTGTATATTTCAGTGTAATCCAAGTGTAATTACTTAGGCATTGTCTTTCATGTGAAATTTGTAAATTTCTCTTTTGTATGCCATATTTCTCGTACTAATTCTCATTTTGCAGAAAAATCTTGAAGATATGGTTTCTTTTGGAGCTATCAAATATTTAGTTATATTTTTTTTTGTCAATAATGTAACAATCAAATCTAAACTTTGGAATAATATTTATTTTTTTGCTTAGATTAAGATGCATTTCATATAGTTTGAATTCCTTATGTGATTCATGCATTTTATTTTGAAAATCACTTTTGATGGACTCGAATGGCACGTGCACCAACTCTTAGAGAGTTGATGAACTCGGTGGAGTCCATATTTACGGCCCTAGTCGGAATATGGACGAGACCCGGATCCATCATCTTTCTACCAGTCATATTTAGCCTACGCTCTTAGGCTATCTTCAAAATTGCACATCATATTTCCAATTTTGCAAAATATTGTGAATTAAATCAATTAAACTCTGAACATATTCATGACCACAGTCAGAATATGTGAAGAATTTACTTTGACTTAATACACATTTTTCCAACAAATTTCTTAGAAAATTTTTCCAGATGTCCTTTTCCAAAGTGCATTCATACATTCAAATCATCTGCATCATGGCATCATCTGCTTTTCTCATGATTTTCCCAAGAAAATTTCACTCCATGGAAATTGATTCCTCAAGAAACTCTGAAAATTTTCGAAGTTGGATTTCTCAAGTCAAGTTTTCCATGATTTTCCCTAGAAAATGTCCTTTTCTTGAGATTCATTTTCAAAAGGAATTTCTCATCTTTCTCAAGAATCAAAATCAATTTTCAAATATTTCAAGGTTAATATTCTCAGGATTTCAGTTTCTCGAGTTTTGATTTTCATTCTCCAAAGAGTTTTTCAATGAATTTCGATCATTTTCCTGAGAAACTTTTCAAAAGCTAGAATTTTCCCGACAGACATTTTCCTTTTTAATTGTTTATCTTTTCTCAAGAATTCTTTCCATTTTTCCAAGATTTTCACTCATTCATGATTTTCCCAAAACTTCCTAAATTTTCTCGAGATTTCAAATCCTTTACATCAAAGTTTCCTGAGAGACTGATTTCCACCTTTTCCCTGAGAAATATTTTTCAACTCCAAAGCATTTTCTGAGCATACGTCATGTTTTCCAACTTGCATTTTACAAAATCTCATAGTACATGCCTGAATTCTCTGTGCATTTAGGATAGAACACAATTTTGATAATTTAACTAAGTCAAGCACACTTTTGGTCCTTGGTTTGATTACCCTTGTTAAAGGCGGCAGAAACGGTCGAACCTTGTACCGACAGGTCGAGCCCCATCCCATGGATTTTTCCGCTATTTTAAAAAATGGAGGCGAGTATTTCAAAACAATTTTCAAACTCAGGTCAAGTTTGACTCGCAAAAGCATTATCCTCTCTCTCGCGCAAGGAAGGGAGGATGGAAAAATTTTGCGACGATAACAGGTTTGGCGACCGTGATGGGACATGTCCTTGTCTGATCAAAAATGTGCTTGGCTTAGTTCAATTATCAAAACTGTGTTCTTGAAATGTCAGCTCTTTTGCTTTCTGATATCATGCTGACATTGACTGCATATAGCTTAGACATGGTTTGGTAGGACCAGATTGAGGAGATATTTTCATGTTCACATAGACTTAGGTCTAAACACAACTCTCCTCAATTTAGGATCTGAATGCAAACAATGTATGCTTCTTCAAAGATTTTCAAAAGTCTATCTCTCTAGGACTTAGAGCCCTCTATTTCTTGCATGTGATCATTTTTTCAAACCTCCTTTACCTATCTTTACCTGGTCTTCACGTTGCTGGGCTCTCTTCCAGAACCCTAGTTCGGGACAGAGCCTCACAACTGGGCCACTTATTTGGGTTAACACCCCCCTACCACGTACTGCGGGCCACAGTCCAAAGTATATCGATAGGTGCTCAAGGATGTTGGAAAACCTTACCTTAGAACCAGAGTTGAAATTATATGCCACGTACCTCGGATTTTGATTCGGGTATATCAACATAACTGAATTAGACAAAGATGATCTGAACCTAGAGTTAAGATTAGGGTCCTACAGTTGTTTTCCAAAATGATGTATATAGAGTCAGCCTTCTAGGGAGCGTTGTATGTGCATAAATGTTTGTGCAGGATGTGACTATTTGTATGCCTGTGATCATCGCAAAAATTTTCCTCTCTTGGGATTTCTCTCTCTTCCTTCTCTTTTCCTTTCTAATACCTATTTCCTCCTTTTTGTAGGGAGAAAGTAAAAGACAGAAAAGAAGAGAGAAGATAAAAGAAAAAGAAAGAGGAACTCTTTTGCGAGGTCTCACTTGACCTTAATTTTGAAGATATTTAAGAAAATAACTCACCTCCGTTTTGAAATATTTACGGGAAAATTGAGAGACGAGATTCGCTCGTCGGTACAAGGTTCGACTATTTCTGACGCCTTTACCATGGGTAATCGAACAAAGGGTCGAATTCATGCATTTTTGCTTTGCTAAAAGATTATCTAAGAATTTATTCTAAGTCTAGATGCACAAAGAATCATGCTTGTGCAAATGCAAGAATGTATGCTCTTTCAAAAATGATTTTGAAAATCTCCAAGTGTTTCTGATGAATAGAGTGAAGAAATGGTTTCTAACTTAGAACTTTAAGATTTTAAAGTTCCAAGTTTTGGAATAATCAGAGTTTGGAAAAATACATCTAGACTTTGAAAGGAATGTTTTTGAAGTTGAAATAAAAGGAAAAGAAAGGAATTTTCAAAGTCATAAAATGGACTCTGAATTAGAGTTTTGAATCAGGATAGAGATGAAATTTGTAATTTTGAATTTCAGTTTTAAAGTTTTGAAATCAGAGTGAGATTTGAGAAATTCAAATAGAATTGAGAAATAGAATTGGTTTTTGGAATCTTGAGAATCAAGATAAACTTGAATTTTGAAATCTGGAATGAAAATGGAATTAGATATGGAGATAGAATTTGATTTGAAATTTGGAATTCAGGATGGAATTTAAATCCAAAGTTTGGATTCTAAATAAAACTGAGATTTAAGATTAAATCCTGGATTTAGAATCCTGTATGGGAATTGGATCTGAAATCTGAGATCCAATGATGGAATTGGATCCAAAATTTGGAATGGAATTTGGACCTGAAATCTAAGATCCAAGATGGAGTTGGATTCTGGATCCTAAAATGGATTTTGGATCTGAAGCCTGAGATTCAAGATGAAGTTGGATTCTGGATCTAGGATCCTAAATGGGGATTGGATCTGATGTCTAAGATCCAAGATGGAATTTGATTCTGGATCCTAAAGGGAATTTGGATCTGAGGTCTGAGATCCAAGATGAAATTGGATTCTAGATCTATGATCCTAAATGGGGATTTGATTTGATGTTTGAGATCCAAGATGGAATTGGATTCTGGATCCTAAAGGGAATTTGGATCTGAGGTCTGAGATCCAAGATGAAATTGGATTCTGGATCCTAAATGAAATTTTGGATCTGAAGGTCTGAGATCCAAAAGTGGAGTTTGCACTTAGAAATCTGGATCCAAGTGGGGATTAGTATCTTAACTTTGGATTTTGGATTTTGAAAGTCCAAAAGGGACTTTTGAAGATGGATCTGGGTTTTGAAAACCCAGATTGAATTTAAAATTTAGGAAGGGTCAAGCTTTGAGATTCAGAATCAATCTCAAATTATGATTTTGAATTTAAAGATAAGAAGATAAACTTGGTTTTGAATCAGAAGATGAATAAAAAACTTCAAAGTTAATTTGAACTTTGAAGTTTGGTTTTTGAATTTGAAAATTGAAGTACAAGATGATTTTGAAATTTCAAAGTCAAATTGGACTTTGAAATTAAATTTTTGAATCTTGAGAAATAGAATTGAATTTGAATCCATAAATAAGGTTAGATCTGAGAAATGAAAAAAAAGAATCACTTGGAATTTTGAAAAGGGAATTTTAAAAATATGATGCAATTCTATCCTAAATGATGAATGAATTTAAAGGATTTGAAATTTGGATTTTAAAAATCAAATTTCATTCTTTAAATGAATGTAAATAAGATTAATGATATAATACACTCCTGACTATGGTCATTGAATGTATTATATAATAATCACATTTAAATTCACGTGAAGAATCAAACATATGTTGGTGCTTTTATAGAGTTTAGAATGAAATTAACTCTCAATATATCCTGACTATGGCCATTGATATATGTATTGAATTAATTTTAAACTAAACTCTGATAAAAAAGGAAGAATATATGAAAATATGATGAATTTTGAAAAGGATCCAATATAGATCTAGTGTTTATTTTATAAAAGATAAAAATCCTAAGTTTTGTTTACATCCTCACTATGGCCATTGATGTAAATCATCAACTTAGGATTAATTACCTCTTACGAAATGGTGCACGTGCCATTCGTGTTCCCATTTGTGAAACTTTGAAATGAAGGAAAATGATGCAACAAATGATATGCTCATTCATTATAATCTAGAACGGGAAATGTAAATTCTCATTAAGATCTAATCTATTACAACACTTAAAATACAAATCCCAAGTAATGACATTTTCCACATATTTCCTGCAAAACAACTGGTTAGTATGAAAAGAGAAGAGAAATGGCACATATCATATAGATGTCAATAGTAAAATGCTCATGTACCAAGATATACATGATGGAAAAGATGGGAAATGATATATATATACTTATATACATATCTATGTATATATGTATATATGTATATATGTATATATATATAGGTATACATACATATATGATATATACAAATAAGATGAGAATTGTGGTTGGAAATGAGTGAAGGTGTTGTGGTAGGTAGAGGTGATAATGTGCAATGGATAATATGAGTGACAAAAAAAATGTTGTGCAACTAATATTGGCAAAGGTGTGGAGCTGGATGCTGGCAACCGTAGGTGGCACCATAAATGTTGCAACAGCCATGATTATGGCTAACAAAAAAGATGTGCTGAAATGAGCCAGCATTATGCTTAGTGGATGGTAGGGGATGTGCAGAAAAATATGGCCAATGCTACTGTAAAAGCTATGTGAATGGGGATGACACATGGAGAGACACAGAGTGAGTATGAGAATGCACTTGAACAAGTAAGATGCTATGTGTAATACACAAGGGTGACAACAAGTGGACTGGGTATTGTTGGGGGTTGCAGCAGGGAAGGCTGTAAGGTAGGTGCTTGTAAGATAATGGAAGTGCATGAAAAGTGGTGGGGATGTGTGTTTCCATGAGAAAAGCTAAGGTGCTGAAGATGCAGCCAGTTGTAGCAACATTCTTCATTACAGTAGGTGACCCAATGAAATCACAATAGTGTGCACACACTGCTATGGAGATCAAAAGTGCAATTGCAGTAACGCCTAAAACACCACTGTAGGAGACAATATGGGTGCATGTTGCTGCGTAGCAGATGCAAAAGCATGTAACATGCGGCTGGAATGAAGGTGGGCTGAAGGGAAGGTACACAAATACCAATTTGATGGGTAGTGGAGTACCAACGATGAAGATAGCACTATGTTGCAGTCAGCATGATGAATATAGAAAGTAAGGGATGAGTATGTTGTTGTAGTTGATGAAATGGGTGCAGCACAATAAAGGTACTAAGTAAGTGGGGCTGGGGTGCAGGTGAGAGTTGATGATGCACAACCAGCGAAATTTATGCATTATGGATGTGAAATCAGATGTTACATTATATGTATGATGATGCTGAAAATATATTGTAAAATATATGTAAATGTGCAGGTGATAGTGGGAGTTTACTGCTGCAGCTGGTATTAAATGCTAGATAACAAATGTAAAAGGGTGGCGCCACACAGGAAAGGCAGGTTATAAACAAATAAAAAAAAATGACAACTATGCAAAAGAATGCCAAACCTGACAATATATCCAAAAATGCATCCAGAACATCAAGCTTTTGAACCAATATGTAGAGAATTCTTGGTAATGCTAGATCATTCTAAAGAAAAATAACTTTCAAAAGGAAAAGGAAAATCAGTAAAGAGCCATAGAGACATACCCTAGTCTCTTGATTAAGAAAGACTACTCTCTTCATTAATAGGAATAATAACCAGCCATACCACATCCCATCCGATCATTATCTGCTAAAAGGCTAACTTTTCTCTCTTTTTTTTTTTTGATCTGAGCAAACTTACAGAAAGATGAGGATTGAAAGAAGAAATAACTGAGATCTTGAAAGCTATTTATCATTAACCAGAAATATTCATTCAACCTTAACTATGGCAATCTTTTAGACAAGCATGGCAGCATGAATATAATATGTCAGACATAATTAAGCATGAGCACCAACAAGTGGTGCTTTATTCACTGTTGCAACTAGTGAAATACCTACATAAACACAATATGCACATAACCACTTTTGAATACTTTAACTAATACGCAGGTAACCTACATCAGATGATACTTAACAGATGTTGTGAGGGTGTATATGTGCTGAAAATGGATTCAGTTTATCCCCAATCATTTCAAGCCAATTGGGATCACCTGCTTATAATGCCATTATGCAATTCCTAACATTGGCAAACTGTCTCAGAATCATATTAATGCTTATAAGTTTCTGTCAAGCACAGGTTGCGTAAGTGACATCAGGTGCCAAGATACAATGCGTTGCTCAGCTTGAGCCATATGCATGTGCCTATTCAGGTGGAAATCACTCAAAGCCCAAATTGAACCTTTGTGGTAGCTCTTTTCAGCTTGATCTCACATGGTCAATTCACTTCGATACATCGGACCCTCGCAACTTGAGACTCATGTAAGCCAGCCATTTTTTTTTAATAGCTGATTATGACAATCATCTCTGACGAGCTTAAATCTGGATAGTCCCATTGACTGTAATTCACATTCCTATTGCAGAGGCCCAGATTCTTGTTTCAGTGGATCAGGATGGATGGGCAGCAAACCAAATTGAGGTCATGTGAGGTTTTCTGCTTAAGATCAACCCTCAAATTCAGCAGACTGGATGAGAATTGGGCTACTAATAACCCGTAAGCTTGAGTCAACAATAGATGGTGACTGTAGTCTAATGGGGTTACCAAAATGAAAGCTGATGCAAACATCGACTCAATGTGCAAGTTATCAAGGACAGGGCAAAGAGGAGGTATATAATAATGCTAGTCAGTAAAAAAAAATGTAGTAAACCGATGAATAAATGTAAACACCCCAAATTTTCACTCACCTCCCCGACATTTCCACCCAGCATCATCATTCACCTCCCCGGAAATCGCCGAAGGGCAAAATGGTCATTTTATGAGTCTGGACCTTACAGAAGTCTAAATTGCATCTGCAACTCTCAAAATTTCTCTATTTTTGGCTCAGATGTTCAAAATTCTACTCCTGACAGGAGACGAGAATCTCCAAAGCCCGGTTCAGGATTATATTTCATAAGACATGTCATTGCATAGCATTGCATGAACATTTCATATCACTGCACTGCACATGTCATTTCGAGGTCCAAAACTCTCGATTTCAAAATTTTCAATCCAGATTTGAATTTCAACTCTTTTTTAAATCAATTTCAAAACCCTGGGTCTTCAAAATGATCAATTCTTCCCATTTTACCCCCAGGACTCTGAATTTCAAAATATTTTATCAAGAAAACAATCTGGATAGTTTTCAATATGGATTTCAGCCACCTTATCTCAGATTTTGCCCTTTTGACAATTTCAAATATCTTTCTTATACAAAATTGCCCTACAGGGGCCAACTCTTTTCAAAATTTCTGTTTTGCTAATTAGTCTAGATTTTATGAAAATTCCAAAAAAAAAGAATTTACTGTCTTGTCCTTATTTCAATAAAGAAGCAATGTGGGACCCACGTTGAGGTGGTGTCACATAGGCTTTTCTTTTGAAAAAACTGAATTTTGAAAAAAATCCAAAAATATAGGAGTCTTGTCCCTAGATTGGCGCCACTTGTCATTTTCTCTCTCCTTCCATCCTCCGACACGTATCAGTGTGGGGCCACCTTAAGATGCTGTCACATGTCATTAGACATCCTCTTCATTCCATGCCACGTGTCAGTGTCCACCATCTTCACCCTGTGCCATGTGTCATTCCAAGGTCACCATGAGATGCCACATGTCATGTGTTGTCCTGTTCAGAAAAAGTAAAGCTTGTCTCCCCTGAGGTGGCACCAGTTGAAGTGTGTCTCCTGTAGAGGACACGTGTCAATCTCTCCCTCCTTCAGAAAAAGCAGGATGACACAAGTCTCTCCTAACTTTTCTCAGAAAAGTAAGTGACACATGTCACTCCTAGCTTCTTTCAGAAAAAGTAGAGGACATGTGTCACTCTTGGCCTTCTTCAGAAAAAACAACCATTCAAAAAAATTCAAACAAGACCTATGTGGCGCAAATCTTGAACTTTACTTTTTTCTTCTGGTCTGAGATGGCGCCACATGTTCCTTGTTCCTCTCTCCTGCCACATGGCATTGTAGGAGCCACCCTAAGGTGGTGCCACATGTCCACCCTCTATTCTTCCAGAGCCAACCTCATTTGAATTTCAAATTTCTTCCTTGAGGTGGCGCCATCTAAAGAACCTCCTCCAGCAAGCTGACACTTGTCAGGTATGGAACCATCCTGGACTGCCACATGTCCAGATCTTTTTTCATCAGAAAAAGTAGAACTCAAACTCCTCTCAGGGGGCACCTTCTGAGCCCACTACTCTGTTCTTCTGAGATGTGTCAAGAGCCACTCTGATGTGGCGCTACATGGCATGCTCCTACTGCTTCTAGATTCAAATCTCAAACACCTTTTGAGGTAGCACCATTCTAGATCTCCCACTTGGCTTCATTTTTTATTTTTATTTTATTTAAAATAAAAGTAGCCCACCATGAGGTGGAGCCACATGAGGGCTCCCTGCAAAAAGCAAACTTTGAATTTCAAACTCCAGGTAGCACCCTCTGAGGTGGCGCCATTTGGGAGACTCCTGTAGAGAAGATCAAGCTACATTTTGAAAATTTCCAAAAAAATCCCCTGCTGAGGTGTCTCACCCACAAAGTTCTCATTTTTATTTTCTGAAAAATCAAAATGGCATGCCTTGAGATGGCGCCACATGGAAGGTTCAGATTCACTATGTTTAAATTTTGAAAATCTCCAAAATTTCTACAAATACCCTAGCCCACGCCCAGCTCAAGGGAGCCCTGTTTGAGAACTGAACTTCATAATTCCATTTTTTTTCTTTCTTGGTTTCCTCTAGATTCACGCCCCTCTGGAGCCCATTATTGAGGTAGCCGCTCATTTCGGGAGTTCCAAAACCACATGAGAACACAAGGTAAGCCCCTATTCCAATCGATTTTATCATGATTTGATTCGTGTTGTCGTTTGAAGAAAGAGCTCATCTGAGGGATGGATCGAGCTATTCTCATAAAATGACATATATCAAAAAAATGTTTTAATGCTTTTTTTGATTAGATTTCATGCATTCATCATGTTCATGCATTAAAAATAGGTAAGATTTATGTTTTATTTTATTTAAATATCATGTTCCATGAATTTATTTAATATTTCATGAATTCAGCTTCATTTATGTAACTCTCTGTTTTTGTGAGTCAGTCTACACGTCATTTCATGCATTTATTTTTTGTTAAAAATTCTGTGAAAATCATAGTATGTGCCCTTAGGTGTTCCTAACAATCTGCCAAAAACTCGGAATGATTTGAAATTGTTTACTGCATTAAAAGTTCAAAATGGTAGGTCGGGTTTTGTTACCCGGGATACGTTTTGAAAATTTACTTCCGACTTGTAAAATCGAGATCTCTCTCATATAAGGTCCGATTTTAGATCCAAAAAATGTCCTGAACTAGGGATGATGTCTAGTATTTAATATGATGTTTTCAAATTTTTCAGAAGTTTTGTGACATCTGACAAAAATCCGAGAGTTCAGGACACGTGTCAGAGCCTGATTTGGGTCTCTGAGATTTTGGATCGACTTAAGTTGATAGGTTATCCTTGGGTATTGCTCCAAATCCGAATCTGTAAAAACTGAATGTCATGTTTGGGATGTCCTCTGTTTGAATCTGAAATCTTATGATTTTTAGAACAGTATTAATATCTGTTTTGGATTTGTCTTGTCAGTCTCCTGTTTTGTCATATTCGTCTGCTTTGTTGATTTAGGCATGAAAAGTCGTATTTTTATCTTTGTTCTTGTTGATCAAATGCAGAAAGCATAAACGTAAAAGTTGTTCTTGTGTGTGTCATTAGTTCCTCAGTTACATATCAGAAATTTCTATAGTAGAATGCTATTTTACATCGGATTGGGTTGATTTTGCCTTCGTCAGAATCAAATTCTCGTTACCGCACTCACCGTAGTTCAAATTCCGGCGCTGTAAAAGACAAAATTTCTTATTTTCATGTCATTTAGCAGTCTGCAAAATCTCAGATGTTTCTATGGTGGAATTTGCGTATTACTGCATTAAGTGTTGCATTTGGTTCGGGTCCGTAGGCGAAATTTGCCCTTTTTAGGATTTTCTTTAAATTTTAGTATCTAAACCAAGTCATTTTGTGCGTTTTAACATTCTAGGATGTTTATCAGAATAGGTAGATGCTCCATACTGAATTTTACAGCATTTGGAATTCATTTGAGGCTCGGTTTAGCCATATCATCAAAACAGGGCCCTGGGGGACCCTGATCCAAGCGAAAATCAAGCGAAATTCATTATTTTTCATGAATGATAGCATGTCAAAATTCTGCTTTTACAATCCTAATGTGTTTAGCAGTATGTCATAATGCCTCATACTGCATTTCATCATCATTTGTTTCAATTCGAATTTCAAAATCTCAATTTTACCAAAATTTCCTTCAAAAAACCCTGATTTTAAAAGTGTAACCTTAATATTAGGGGTATTTTGGTCATTTTGACCACAACTTCGAATTTCAAACTATTTTCTACTGAATTTCTTGCATTTACATTATTTCAAATATCAAGAAAGCATGAAAATAGGGTTTATATCCAATTAAGTCCAATAATTTCAGAAGATTATTGGAAAATGTTGGAAAAACCCACATATTTGAGCTAACCCCATTTCAAGTTTGGCAGGAACATTCAAAAGAAGGAACTGAAGTCTGCAATTTCTCTTTATTTCATTTATTTAGTGATGTAATAATGTAAATTTTAGAATAAGAGATTTAATTTTCTGCTTAGACTAGGATGCATATCATATAGTTTGAATTCATGCAATATCTTGTTTATGTGATTCTTGCATTTTATTTCAAAAGCACTATGGATGTACACAAATGGCACGTGCACCAACTCTTAGGGAGTTGATGAACTCGGTGGAGTCCATATTTACGGCCCTAGTCGGAATATGGACGAGACCCAGATCCATCATCTCTCTACCAGTCACATTGAGCCTACACTCTTAGGCTATCTTAAAATGCACATCATATTTCTAATTTTGCAAAGTATTGTGCATTAAATCAATTAAGCTCTGAACATGTTCATGGCCACAGTCAGAATATGTGAAGGATTTATTTTGACTTAATACACATTTTTCCAACAAATTTCTCAGAAAATCTTTTCAAAGTGCATTCATTCACTCATATCATTTGCATCATGAAATCATTGGTTTTCTCATGATTTTCTCAAGAAAACTTCATTCTCAAGAAAATCGATTTCTCAAGAAACTCTGAGAATTTTTCAAAAGTCGGTTTTCCCAAGTCAAGTTTTCCACAGTTTTCCATGGAAAAGGTTATTTTCTCAAGATTTTCAAAAGGGAGTGTAAACACCCCAAATTTTTACCCTCATCCAGTGTTTGTCCATTCCATAAGTCATTACAGATCATTGCATGTCATTGCATGTATTCTGCATAGCATTGCATGTCATTACATCTCATCTTCGAGATCCAGCACTCTTATTTCAAAACATTCAATCCAGATTTGAATTTTAAAGCTTTATTTCAAAATCAATTTCAAAACCTGGGTTTTTATTCAATACTTTGTCATTTTCCAACCCCAGGACTTTATATTTCGAAATATTTTCTTAGAAAACAATCTGGATTCCTTTCAAATTCAAACTTTAATCGATTTCAATTCATAGATGAGACCCATTTAGATGGTGTCGCTTCTGAATGCCTCTATTCATCAAATTTCTCAAATTTTTGAAAGTTTCAGTCCGATCAGGACTCTGTCTCAGAGTCCTAATCCGGTCAGAAGTCTGTTTTACTTCCATTCTCAATCTTTTTCGATTATTTTCAAAATTTAGGTCATTTTACAGAGTCCAGTTAGTTCAGGACTCTATTTTAGAGTTCGGTCGAGTTAGGAGTCTAACCCTGACTGTGTTTTCTAACTTATTTCATCATTTCTTAATAAAATCTTTTGAAAATTCTTTCATTTGGCTTTTAAAATCTAAAATCTCAGAATCCTAAGAGTTCAGGACTCTAACCCGGAGTTCCAGTTCGCTTGAGACCCTATTTTCAAGGATCTTGAATTTCAAATACTGATTTTAACCCCTTTTCAAAGCCATTTTCAGTGTTTATTTCAAAAATGTTCAAAATTCGATGTGGGCCCACTCAGTTGGCACCATATCCAGAGGAATTCTAACTCAGTTAGGACCTTATGCCATTTCAAAAATCCTAATTTTAAGTTTACTTTTGAAAATCTTTTGAAAACTCCTTCAATTTCAAGTTTTAAAATCGCTTTTTGAAAAACTCAAGTAGGACCCACTCGGGGTGGCGCCATATTCGAGTAAGTCAGGGATAGACTAGGGGTAGTTGATGTCTTGGTTAGTGTTAGAGGTTTAGAAGAGTCAAAACCATTTTGAAAAACTCATTTTTGAAAGTTAGTTTTTAAAACTAGTGTTTTTAAAGGTTTTTAAAAGTGTTTTAAAAAACCAATGTGAGAGAATGCCAAGTGGCACCACATTTGGAATCTTTTTTAGGTTTAGCTAGGGGTTAATTAAGAACTATTTAGGATAATTTAGACTAGGGGTAGTTAGGTAACTCCACCCCAAAATCGCCCCCCTTAGAAGAGTCCAAAAATTTTTAAATTGTCAATTTTTAAAACATAAAAAAATTCTATAAATAGGGACCCATAGGGGGTCGATTTTCCCAATCTCTCTCCTATTGGATTATTGGAGCTTCTCTCTCCTCTCCAGCCTTTCCTCCATTGCTGCAACTCCAAGGTATGAACTTCTTCACTTTTCTTATTTTATTTAATGTTTTTTAATGCTTTAAACCTAGATTTAGGCTTGGACACCAATCCTTATGGAAGATCAACCATGGTTTCACCTCAAGAACTATCAAGAACCAGCAAGAACAATCCAAGAAGGTGATCTAACCCTGTTTTGGATAATTTACAGAGATTTTAATCCATTAGAATTGATTTTAATATGATTCTTTACATTATTAACCAATAAAATATATGATTTACCCTTTTTAATGGGTTAAATCTATGTTTTAAAGGTGATATCAAATTCCAGCCATTGATTCCCTGTTTTTAATTTATTTTCATGGTTTATTCATGTTTGTTTTACGTTCTATAGCATAGAAATAAGTTTTATTTACTGTTTTATGGCTTATTTTATTTATTTACATTAGTTAATGCATGGTTTTTCAAGTTTCTTAAATTTCTTTGTGTTTTAGGTTTAGAACAGTAAAGATGATGTTATTTCGGATTGAAGCACTCGTTGTTTATTTCTGATTTTTTTATATGTGATGCATGCATGAGTTATTGAGTTACTGTAGAAAAATCAGAGGTTTTGGATCTCAGGAACCCTGTCAAAAAAATCAGACATCAAATCGGGTTTTTAAAGCTTTAAAATCATGGTTAAAATCAAGAAGGTAACTTGCTGTGATGATATTTCTCTCATCTTATATTAGATTTTAGATCTGTAAAGTGCTATGGATTCACATTGAGTAGATCGGTCTGCTGTGAAATTTTCGAATTTTTTTTATCACTATTTAGTATTTTTCCCCTTTCAGAGAATCTGTTTTTAAATTTAAAACTCGTTAGGGTTTACCAAAACCCTAATCAGACTTGTGTTAGTCATAAATCCCAAACCACAGATCCGATTTTAGATCTGTAAAAAGTGAGTATTATTATTTTTATGTCTACTGTTCACCACTAAAATTTCAGATATATTTGTTTATAATTGCTATTTATTTCTGTATTTTCAATCTGAAGTATCCGTTTTAATCCCTGTTAAAAGTGATATATTTTAGCTCAGATTGCCGGAAGGCTTTCTCCCTAACCGAAGATGCTTTTCCCGATCTGTAAATTGGGAAATCTCTGTTTTCCTTTCTAGTTAGTCTCTGTAAAATTTCATAAATTTCCATGGAGATTTGACCCCTGGTTCAGGTCTTGGATTGAAACTGGTTGGTGAATTAGGTCAAAAATAGCATATTTTTAGGGTTTAATGCAATTTTCGGATTAATTTAATGTCAAAAAATTATTTTTATGATTCCAATTCGACATTAGGGTTATAACAAGTGCATATACCAATTTTTATGGATTTTGGAATCCATTTGATGGCTGAATCAAGCAAATTGCAAAACCGGGTTCCTGAAAGATCCAAAAACACTGCAAAAATCATAAAATTTGTGATATTCATGGATTTTCGTGCATAAGCATATATTTTTAGGGTTTAATCATGTTCATAATCATATTAGGATGCTTTAGGTTTAATTTTGTGCTCATTTGATTTCATTTAGTGCATAAAACCTAAGTTTTTACCAAAATCTCTTTTTAAAAACCCTGATTTCAAGGCCATAGTCTTGCTATCTGGGGCAATTTGGTCATTTGACCTAAATTTCGAAATCCCTAACCCTAATTTTCATATTTTTAAGCATGTCATATCATATTTAGCTTAGTTTATTCCATTCAAATTTCAAAACTTGCATTTTATCAAAATATCTTTCAAAAAACCCTAATTTCAAGGCCATAGTCTTGTTATTAGGGGTATTTTGGTCATTTTGACACCAATTTCGAAATTTCATATTTTACCTTTATTATTTCTTCATATTTTATCATTTTGATTTAAGGGAATCATGGCAAAAAGGCTTATATCTAGCAAAATCCAACAATTTCCTGATATTGTTGGATAAATCTAGAAAAGCCAACATATTTTCATTAACCAAGTTTTATAGTTTTGCAGGTACATTGAAGACTTTATTTTTCATGTATTTAAATTTCAATAGTGATGTAACTTGTAATTAAACTTTGGAATAAGAATTTATATTTCCTGCTTAGCTTCGGTTGCATTGCATATAGTTTATAATTTTAATGTGTGATGGATGATGATTCATGCATATTTTTATAAATTCACCATGGTCTACACGAATGGCACATACACTAGCTTTTATGAAGTTTATAAACTTGGTGGAATTTGTATTTATGGCCATAGTCAGAATATGAATGATACCCAGATTTATGATCTTCACATTAGCCACATTCAGCCTACACTCTTAGGCTAACTTCAAAATGCACTGCATTTCTCAAAAAATACAAAAAGTATTTCTCAATTCCTCAAATCCATATTCATTCATTTCATGCATTTGTCAACTCCAATTCAAAATCCAAGTCAAGGAAATTGAATCTCCTAAGTCTTATAGCAAAATCGATTTTCCCAAAGACATTGAATTTCAATGATATTTCAAATATTTCCCAAGTTCCAAATTCAAATTTTCTAAGTTGGAATTTCAATTTCAATGTTTAAATTCAGAGAAACCAAATCTCAGAATCGATTTTCACCAAATGTCAAGGATTTCTCAAAATCGATTTTTATCCCAATTCACGATTTTTCATGTGATACCTATTCTAAATATTTCAATCATTCAAAGCAAACATCATGTTTTCAAATGTGCATTTTCTGAAAATTCATAGCACATGCCTGATTCTATGTGCATTTAGAGATTAGAATATGATTTAGACAAGTTGAATAGAGTAGAGCATAAGATTGATCCTTGGTTCAATTACCCCTGTTAAAGGTGGCAGGAACGGTTGAACCTCGTACCGACAGGCGAGTCCCATTCTACGGAATTTTTCCGCATTTTAAAAACGGAGGTGAGTTATTTTCAAAAACTTTTCAAAGGTCAGTTTGATTTGCAAAAGTAAAATTTTGCGATGATAACAGGTTTGGCGACCGTGATGGGACCTGTTTTCGCCTGATCAATCTAATGCTCTACTTAGTTCAAATTGTCAAAATAGATTTCCATTGAATGTCAGCTTTGCTTTATGATATCATGTGAACCTAGGAGCCTAGACTTGAACCCAGCTGACATGGAATGCATATAGACTAGGTATGGTTTGGTAGGACAATATTGAGGAGAATTATTCATAGACTTAGGTCTAATACAACACTCCGCAATTTAGGAATTGTATGAAAACAATGCTTGCTTCTTCAAATATTTCAAAATTCTATCTCTTTAGGACTTAGAGCCTTCTGTTTGATTGCATGTGCTCATGTTTTTCAAAAATCACCCCACCTGTATTGTCCCGGTCTTCACGTTGCTGGGCTCTCTTCCAGAACCATAGTTCGGGACAGAGCCTCACAACTGGGCCACCTATTTGAGTGAAAACCACCCTGCCACGTACCAAGGGCCATAGTCCAACGTATATCGGAAGGTGCTCAAGGATGTTGGAAAACTTGAACCTAGAACCGGAGAAATTGATTTTATGCCACGTACATCGAGCCTTGGCTTGAGTATATAGGCATAATTGGATTGGATACAGTTGATCTGAACCTTAGAGTTAGGATTAAGGTCCTACAGATATTTCAAAATTTGTGCATCTAGAGTCAGCTTTTAGGGAATGCTGTATGTGCATACTTGTTTGTGCAGAATGTGATTGAATATGTTATAGTCATTTCCTTTTATTTTCCATATTTTCCCCGATTTTCTCAAAATTCCCCAATCTATGTCCATGTACTGTCGAAGTTTTAAATCTTGGATGATTTTCCAAAATACTTCATTTTCCATTTATTTCTCCATATTTCATCAAACCCTAGACGATTTTCCAAATTTCCCTTCATTTCCTTCAAAACTCTAGGTGATTTCCCATCTTTCCTGTCTTCTGGATCTCGAATTTCCTGCTTTATTTTTATCCTGCCTGCATTTTTCTCAAAATTACTGTATTTTTCTCAAATCTTATTCCAATTTCCATGTCTTCCAGTCCGATGGCATTCAGTCAACTTGATTCAGTCTTCCCTGAGGGTCACATCTCCTACGAGGTGCGACAACGTCTTCCCGAACATCGAGTCATCAGCATCGGATCCTTCTTTCCCCAGTGGTATTATTCATGGTTCAAGAACTTCTCTCGTATGTTTCCGGACCATCTGGATGAGTGTGGATTGGAACTGGCATCCGCAGTGGGAAAGCAGATAGTCAACGGCAACTTGATCCATGCACTAGCAGAGTGGTGGAATCCGAGCACTTCTACCTTCTGGTTCCCGTGGGGCGAGATGACAGTGCTGATGGATGAAGTTTTAGAGATCATGGGATTGCCCGAGCCAGCCGGTCAGCCTGGAGATCCATTGGAGAAACAGTTTTTGATTAATGTTAAGGGTCTGGACCCTAAGGATGCCTTAGCCCGCATGACAGGACGCAAGTCTTGGCCTCTGATTGAAGAAGATGGAAATGAATATGTGGATCTGCTCGAAATCTACAGACAGCATGGGACATTTGTGGAAGTCAGTTCGTTGTCTAGGACAACTCGAGAGAGAATTCAGCATGCGATGGTTCTGTGCACGGTGGGATTGGCTTTCTTTCCCGACGGACGAAATTACATGGATATCAGAATAGTTCAGCTTCTAAGGAGATGGGGAAGTCGACAGACCAGCCGCCTCTCAATAGCCATAGCCGCACTCGCCTTTCTATACCGAGGGTTGACTCGTTTCGCACTCGGAGAATCGATTCTAGTCGAAGGGTGCACCTATGCCTTGCAGTCTTGGTTCCTCCGGCATGTGCCAGTCCGAGCCAATTCATTCAGATACAATGGAGAGAAACTTCTTCCAGTTGCACGATACCGGTTCTTGATCGACAACCTCCAGGAGGAAGAGGTCGTATGGGACTACTTTGATCGCCAGGAATCACCTCCCAGATATACTTATGCATACGACAAGCGATTCAGGCTACTTGGCCCGTTTTTCTACGCATACTATCATCCAGAGCGGTGTGTCAGGCAGTTCTCTCAGAGGCAGAAGCGCGTAGAGATTCGTCCACTAGTCGGGGTTCTGCCAGAATTCGATCTCGCATCAGATCAGTGGTCCGGAGCATACCATTCTGCCAGACATGGCTGGGATTCCTTTGTCAGTCTTACTATTTTTCCTGGTCCTCGTGTATCTTCTGATTATCTGGAGTGGTGGAAAATTGTTTGTCCCCCTCCCCTTTGTCAAGTGTATTATTGATAAAATCATGTTTTTCCTCTCAATAAAAATTCCTTTATTTTACATTGGTTTGACGACCTCGCCTCAGTAACAAGGCATACCTTCAGTTGTTTATCTTGCAAATAATAGCAACACAATTGTCGTAATCCCAGCGACGACTCAATCCCTAGTAATGGGATATTATTTCAATTGTCTACCAAAATTCTCAACAAATATTTTCCTCCAAACCAAATTTCCTTCAGAAGCCTAACCATCAGTTCTGCCCTGCAGAGAGCATCAGTAATATTCAAGAGAACATTTGTGATACCCGATGGTTGATACAAGATCCAGAAACAAAGCCGCATCAGTTGAAGGCATCGCGTACTCAGTAGCTTCAGAAGAGGAAATGGACTCACCCCGTAGTCAGGGTCAGCAAGCAGAGGATGACATGGATCCCCAAATGTACGTCATGTTCAAAAAAATGATGACCAAGATGCTGGCAGAGCAAGCTGAGGCCAGTACTGAGCAAATTCATACCAAACAGAAGGATAGGGATCACACAACAAAGAATGTGAAAATCATTAAAAAGCAGAATCGCCATGAGAAAATGTCTGATGAGTCAGAATCAGCAGATGATACTGACAAAGAGTATGAAAACAAGCGAGAATTCAAAAGGTCGACTCAGGGGCAGGGGTCGGCCTACAAATCCAAGAATCAGTCTGTTGACGACCCTACGCAGTCACAACTGAAAGATGTGATGAAGATGGTTAAGGATCTTCAAGCTCGTGACAAGGGCAAAAGAGTCTTTACAAGTGAAGACTTCTATGATGCACTGGATGGGGATGATGATCTCGATAACCTCCCCAAGAAATTCATTAAGTTTGATGGTTCGGGTGTCCCAAAGTCACACCTCGCCCTTTTCTTTGCAGAGTGTTCCAAGTTCAGGAGGAATAACCGAGCCTTATTTCTTTGTTTCCCTCGCAGTCTGGATGGTATTGCAGCAAAATGGTATTCAGAGCATATTAATCCCATAGAGCTGAAAGAGTTTGATAAAGTGGTCAATTTGTTTATTGAGCGCTTTTTATTCAATGTTGAAGCACTCCCGACTCTCAGTCATCTCTGCAGTCTGAGGCAGAAGGAAAACGAGAAGGCCAGGGATTTCATTCACAGATGGAGATCCGCTTGCAATAAGATGCGTGAGCCAATAGCAGAAGGACACACACTATCTTTGATCCTGAGCAACTTCTCGCAACCCCTGAGGGGACTGATTTCTACATCTCCATCGAAGAGCTTCATAGAACTGACAGAACGAGCTGAATGGATTGAGTTGAGTATGGAAAATGGATCTTATGAAGGTTTCATATTCACCAAAAGCAGCAGTCAGCAGGAATCTAACAAGAAAACCCATTTTACCTACTCTACCAGCAACAACAAGAACCATTATAAGGGAAATGTGAAAGATCACAGCTCTGGCCCAGGGGGACCAAACCCCAACAAAAATGAGCAAAAAGGTGAGTCGATTCCCCAGTATGATAAGCAACCTCAGCGATCTTTTGAGCAAGGGTCGAGACCTCAAGAAAAGTCGAAGCACGACAACTGGAGTTTTGAATGTGACTTTACTCCCCTAGATCAACCGCGTGAAGAAATCCTTGAATATATGTTGGTCAAAGAGATGATTAAGCTCCCAAGAGTCAATGATCCTCCTATCACTAGGGGAAGATATAAAGATCAATTCTGCAAGTTTCATCGGGCCATGGGGCATGATACCGAGTACTGTTTCGTTCTCAGGAATATTATTCAAGACTATATCGATAAAAATATCCTTGTGGAAGGCAAAGAAGAAGATAAAGCAACCAGCTCATCAGCCCCTTAAGAGCGACAAGGCCATCACTCTTTCATTCTTGCATTTTGCTTTCGTCGTTTTGTATGCATGGCATGGTCTCATCTCTTTCATCAATAAAATTATCAATCTTCCTCATAGTTTGGCATCATCTTTTGTATTTCTCCTTTTTTACAAAAGGCCTTTTCACAATGAGTAACCTCTTTCAGAGTGTCTCCCGAATTCATCAAGAAGCACATCGTCAATCTTTCCACTGTTATCTTCAAAGAACATTCCTCAAATATCAATTATTTATCCTTTCATCCAATATCTTACTCCCCCATTACACTGGGGCATTATTTTAAAAATTGTCTTCAAAACATCCTGTATGCAGGCAGGTACAAGCAAATCTCTCATTTTGCACACATGTGTACTCATTTACATCATTTTGCATTTGCATCAATTCATTTGCATTTTTGCATACATCAACTTGCATCAATCCAATACCCATTTAGGATAAGGGATGAATTCTGAGACTCATGGCATTTGTCTAGGTCAGCGTGAGGGTAAAAGATTGAAAATCTCACATTACAATCATCAAGCGCTTTCTAAACACCAACCTTTTTCAAGTTCGTCCTGCGGGCCGAGTTTTTATCAAAACCATTTTTACCGGTCAACCTTCGGGTGAAGCGAACTTTCTAAATCCAGTTTTCACTGGTCGAACTTCTTAAATCCGGTTTTCACTGGTCGAACTTCCTAAATCCAGTTTTTGCTGGTCGAACTTCTTAAATCCAGTTTTCACTGGTCGAACTTTCTAAATCCAGTTTTCACTGGTCGAACTTCTTAAATCCGATTTTCACTGGTCGAACTTCCTAAATCCGGTTTTCACTGGTCGAACTTCCTAAATCCGGTTTTTACTGGTCGAACTTTCTAAATCCAGTTTTCATTGGTCGAACTTCCTAAATCCGATTTTCACTGGTCGAACTTCCTAAATCTGGTTTTTATTGGTCGAACTTCCAGAATCCAGTTTTCACTGGTCGAACTTCCTAAATCCAGTTTTCGCTGGTCGAACTTTTTAAATCCAGTTTTCACTGGTCGAACTTCTTAAATCCGGTTTTCACAGGTCGAACTTCCTAAATCCGGTTTTCACTGGTCGAACTTCCTAAATCCGGTTTTTACTGGTCGAACTTCCAGAATCCAGTTTTCACTGGTCGAACTTCCTAAATCCAGTTTTCGCTGGTCGAACTTCCTAAATCCGGTTTTCACTGGTCGAACTTTCTAAATCCGGTTTTTACTGGTCGAACTTCCTAAATCCAGTTTTCACTGGTCAAACTTCCTAAATCCGGTTTTTACTGGTCGAACTTCTTGAATCCAGTTTTTACTGGTCGAACTTTCTAAATCCGGTTTTTACTGGTCAAACTTCCTAAATCCGGTTTTTACTGGTCAAACTTCTTGAATCCAGTTTTCGCTGGTCGAACTTCTTAAATCCAGTTTTCACTGGTCGAACTTCCTGAATCCAGTTTTCACTGGTCGAACTTCCTGAATCTGTTTTTACTGGCCGAACTTTCTAAATTCAGTATTCACTGGTCAGACTTTTTCAAAGCCCAGCGTTCGTGCGGGTACTTTTTTTGAAATCCAATGCTCTTACTGGTAACCTTCCAAAATCCAGCCCTCGTACTGGCAATCTTTCAAAACCCAGTGCTCGTGCTGGTAACCTTTCAAAATCCAGTGCTTGTACTGGTAATCTTTTAAAACCCAGTGCTCGTACTGGTAATCCTTCAAAACCCAGTGCTCGTACTGGTAACCTTTTAAAACCCAGTGCTCGTACTGGTAATCTTTTAAAACTCAGTGCTCATACTGATAACCTTTTAAAATCCAGTGCTCGTACTGGTAACCTTTTAAAGTCCAGTGCTCGTACTGGTATCCCTTAAAAATCCAATGCTCGTACTGGTAATCTTTTAAAATCCACTGCTCGTACTGGTAACCTTTTAAAGTCCAGTGCTCGTACTTGTATCCTTTAAAAATCCAGTGCTCGTATTGGTAATCTTTTAAAATTCAGTGCTCATACTGATAACCTTTTAAAATCCAGTGCTCGTACTGGTAACCTTTTAAAGTCCAGTGCTCGTACTGGTATCCTTTAAAATTCAGTGCTCATACTGATAACCTTTTAAAATCCAGTGCTCGTACTGGTAGCCTTTTAAAGTCCAGTGCTCGCACTGGTATCCTTTAAAAATCCAGTGCTCGTACTGGTAATCTTTTTATACAGTGCTCGTATTGGTACTTTGTCAAAGTTCGGTCTTCATACTGGTCGCAACATAACTCTCACATTGAGGTTCAGGCTTAATCTTTAGACCTGCGAACCAAACAATCTGTATCAGACTCTTGGGTCGTTCCATTCTGTTAGTCTGACATTCGGGTTGCCGATTTTGTCAAGACCTCTAGTCATTCGTGTTATCAAGCAGTTCTTTGAGTTATCAAAAGCTATCAAAATCAATCGCCAAGTATCTCTCTTGCGAGGGACCCTTGTTTCCAGGGAGAGTTCGAGGGAGCTCGTTTCTTTTCGCATGTCTTTATTGTTCGTTCGTTGAACCCCTTTTTCTAGGGAGAGTTTGAAGGGACTCGTGATTCACGAACAGTTTGCAAAATAATCTTTATTGTCACACAAGGAACCCTTTTTCTAGGGAGAGTTTCGACGGAAGCTCGTCCTCCTTGTAGCCTTAAATGTCTTTTGTTAGGCCACCCCCGTCGTCGAGGACCCTTTTTCCAGGGAGAGTGTGAAGGACTCGTTCCTCTATGATATCCTTTCAATATCTGTTAGCGGCCCCCTTTCCATAAGAGAAGCCTAGAAATAGGGAGTTTTGACGAAAACTCTATTTCTCTTCGAAAGTTCGTTTTGCAAACACCTCCTCTTCAGGGAAGAGAGGAGTATCTTTTGTTACCCGTTCAGGTAAGGGTCAAGCCTGAGTCTCTCCTTTGGGGAAAGGAGAGGAGAATCTAGCCACGGATGTGTCATTTAGATCTCAAGTGATTTCTTTCACCAAGGATTTCAGGAATATTTTGCCAATTTGTCATGAAAAATAGTTGTTGATCTCAAAATCTTTACTGCATAAAATTGTACCTCAGAATACCTTTAGTATTACTTCCGAAAGGACAAAGCTTTTGTGAAAAAGGATTCAAAATTCAAAATCTTTCTATTGGCCAACCAAAAGGATGAAGAATAAATCCGCGATATGGCCAGCAAAGAAAATTCAATGTTGTTGTAAAGCCAGAAGTGATTGATATTGATCGCAGTCAATGGCATATTTTTAAAGACCATTCTTGGAAAATAAGCAGTCAAAATATCCTGGGTGATACAGAAAAATCCACTCAATCTCCATATCTCCTCAATCACCTAAGCTGCAATTAAATATCTGCAAAAGGGATCTCTCAACTGTCGTCAAGATGAAGGCGAATTAGACGAGTCGACCCCCGGGGCCAAAGAAGATTTGAATCATCTCCAAGATGACGGAGTTTGTGACGGATCCTTCCAGGGAAAGTTCAGATCACCGTCGAGATGAAGGCGAGTGTGATGAGCCTCTCGACAATCCCTAAAAGGTATTTAATTTCCGCTATCATCAAGAGATTCCCAACCAATGAGCCAATAACCATCAATATAATCCCTGAGAGAAAAGAAGGATCGGAACATCTCTGAGATGAAGGAGTTTGTGACGTACCCTTCAAAAAAAAAATAAAGAGAGAAAAAGCTAGGACATCTCCAAAATGAAGGATGATGTAATTCCCTAAAAATCCAAGAGAGCTCCAATTCTATCAAAAAGAGAGTGCGGAAAGATCATCATGAGAAGAGAATCCCAGGATATCAGACTGCCGAATCTATCAAGAATCTTCTTTAATTTTGTGAAATTCTTTTATCAATATCCTTTCGCTAATAGCTCTCGCAATATCAAGAATACATTCTTTTCCGTCCATATCAATGAAATTGATAGCCTCCTTGAAGGAAAGTCAATTGCAAGTAATTTGAATTCGAATCTTGATTCTACGGAGTTAAGCCCAGTCGGAGGTAATACTTCAGGTAGAAAAGAGGGAATATTTTTCATATATATATGTGCTTATCATTCTTGAATTAACTACAATTTTTTTATCTTATTGGCAATCTTTTTAAGTTATCCTGACATGAAGTGAGAACTTGATGTTTATTTTGATGTATCCAGGCGTTGTTGTTATCCCCTTTAGGATCGGATGATGGGAGTTGTCCAAGATCCTTCCCTTCTTGTTTTGATTTGAGTGCCTGGGCTCTCAGATTCGCACACTTCCCTATGCTCCCCACTATCCCACCATAGACAGTTCCCGTTCAGGTTAAGGGTTAAACTTGAATTTTCTGCAAAAGGTCATCTGTCTTAAAAGCCATTCAGTCTTAGCAATGAGACGTCCAAGATCAATCCCTTTTCAAGCTTTAGGGAACCCCCTTTCTTCCTTTTGCAAACCCCTCTCGGATTTATTGTGCAGAATTCGAAGGTTCCATCATGGTTTCTTCATTTGAGAATTCCGTATATCGTCCCCTTTCAGGTTAAGGGTTAAGCCTGAACCTCGTTTTTCCACGAGGTATCGTCCCCTTTCAGGTTAAGGGTTAAGCCTGAGCCTCATTTTTCCACGAGGTATCGTCCCCTTTCAGGTCAAGGGGTTAAACCTGAGCCTCATTCTGATGAGGTATTTCATTTATCGTCTCCTTTCAGGTTAAGGGTTAAGCCTGAGCTTCGTTCCATACGAGGTATTTCCTGTCCCATCCAGGTTAAGGGCAAAACCTGAATCTCACTTCTTTTCGAAATAAAATTTTCTCCTTATTCTTCATTTCATATCTATCATCATCATTTGAACTAATTCTTTCATACCCAGTCAGATTCATCTAACTGGGGCATTTTTATAGTCCAAATTTGGTGTGTTTTCTTTGCCACTAAGCTCGGCTTTCAACCGGCTTAGCAGCAAAGAGGGGCATCTATAAACATCCCAAATTTTCACCCTCATCCAGTGTTTGTCCATTTCATAAGTCATTACATATCATTGCATGTCATTGCATGTATTCTGCATAGCATTGCATGTCATTACATCTCATCTTCGAGATCCAGCACTCTTATTTCAAAACATTCAATCCAGATTTGAATTTTAAAGCTTTATTTCAAAATCAATTTCAAAACCTGGGTTTTTATTCAATACTTTGTCATTTTCCAACCCCAGGACTTTATATTTCGAAATATTTTCTTAGAAAATAATCTGGATTCCTTTCAAATTCAAACTTTAATCGATTTCAATTCATAGATGAGACCCATTTAGATGGTGTCGCTTCTGAATGCCTCTATTCATCAAATTTCTCAAATTTTTGAAAGTTTCAGTCCGATCAGGACTCTGTCTCAGAGTCCTAATCCGGTCAGAAGTCTGTTTTACTTCCATTCTCAATCTTTTTCGATTATTTTCAAAATTTAGGTCATTTTACAGAGTCCAGTTAGTTCAGGACTCTATTTTAGAGTTCGGTCGAGTTAGGAGTCTAACCCTGACTGTGTTTTCTAACTTATTTCATCATTTCTTAATAAAATCTTTTGAAAATTCTTTCATTTGGCTTTTAAAATCTAAAATCTCAGAATCCTAAGAGTTCAGGACTCTAACCCGGAGTTCCAGTTCGCTTGAGACCCTATTTTCAAAGATCTTGAATTTCAAATACTGATTTTAACCCCTTTTCAAAGCCATTTTCAGTGTTTATTTCAAAAATGTTCAAAATTCGATGTGGGCCCACTCAGTTGGCACCATATCCAGAGGAATTCTAACTCAGTTAGGACCTTATGCCATTTCAAAAATCCTAATTTTAAGTTTACTTTTGAAAATCTTTTGAAAACTCCTTCAATTTCAAGTTTTAAAATCGCTTTTTGAAAAACTCAAGTAGGACCCACTCGGGGTGGCACCAGATTCGAGTAAGTCAGGGCTAGACTAGGGTTAGTTGATGTCTTGGTTAGTGTTAGAGGTTTAGAAGAGTCAAAACCATTTTGAAAAACTCATTTTTGAAAGTTAGTTTTTAAAACTAGTGTTTTTAAAGGTTTTTAAAAGTGTTTTAAAAAACCAATGTGAGAGAATGCCAAGTGGCACCACATTTGGGGGATTTTTAGGTTTAGTAAGGGGTTAATTAGGAACTATTTAGGATAATTTAGACTAGGGGTAGTTAGGTAACTCCACCCCAAAATCGCCCCCCTTAGAAGAGTCCAAAAATTTTTAAATTGTCAATTTTTAAAACCTAAAAAAATTCTATAAACAGGGACCCATAGGGGGTCGATTTTCCCAATCCCTCTCCTATTGGATTATTGGAGCTTCTCTCTCCTCTTCAGCCTTTCCTCCATTGCTGCAACTCCAAGGTATGAACTTCTTCACTTTTCTTATTTTATTTAATGTTTTTTAATGCTTTAAACCTAGATTTAGGCTTGGACACCCCTCCTTATGGAAGATCAACCATGGTTTCACCTCAAGAACTATCAAGAACCAGCAACAACAATCCAAGAAGGTGATATAACCCTGTTTTGCATAATTTACAGAGATTTTAATATGATTCATTACATTATTAACCAATAAAATATATGATTTACCCTTTTTAATGGGTTAAATCTATGTTTTAAAGGTGATATCAAATTCCAGCCACTGATTCCCTGTTTTTAATTTATTTTCATGGTTTATTCATGTTTGTTTTACGTTCTATAGCATAGAAATAAGTTTTATTTATAGTTTTATGGTTTATTTTATTTATTTACATTAGTTAATGCATGGTTTTTCAAGTTTCTTAAATTTCTGTGTGTTTTAGGTTTAGAACAGTAAAGATGATGTTATTTCGGATTGAAGCACTCATTGTTTATTTATGATTTTTTTATATGTGATGCATGCATGAGTTATTGAGTTACTGTAGAAAAATCATAGGTTTTAGATATCGGGAACCCTGCCAAAAAAATCAGACATCAAATCGGGTTTTTAAAGCTTTAAAATCGTGGTTAAAATCAAGAAGGTAACTTGCTGTGATGATATTTCTCTCATCTTATATTAGATTTTAGATCTGTAAAGTGCTATGGATTCACATTGAGTAGATCGGTCTGCTGTGAAATTTTTGGATTTTTTTTATCACTGTTTAGTATTTTTCCCCTTTCAGAGAATCTGTTTTTAAATTTAAAACTCGTTAGGGTTTACCAAAACCCTAATCAGACTTGTGTTAGTCATAAATCCCAAACCACAGATCCGATTTTAGATCTGTAAAAAGTGAGTATTGTTATTTTTCTGTCTGCTGTTCACCACTAAAATTTCAGAGATGTTTGTTTAGGATTGCTATTTATTTCTATATTTTCAATCTGAAGTATCCGTTTTAATCCCTGTTAAAAGTGATATATTTTAGCTCAGATTGCCGGAAGACTTTCTCCCTAACCGGAGATGCTTTTCCCGATATGTAAATTGGGAAATCTCTGTTTTCCTTTCTAGTTAGTCTCTGTAAAATTTCATAAATTTCCATGGAAATTTGACCCCTGGTTCAGGTCTTGGATTGAAACTGGTTGGTGAATTAGGTCAAAAATAGCATATTTTTAGGGTTTAATGCAATTTTCGGATTAATTTAATGTCAAAAAATTATTTTTATGATTCCAATTCGACATTAGGGTTATAACAAGTGCAGATACCAATTTTTATGGATTTTGGAATCCATTTGATGGCTGAATCAAGCAAATTGCAAAACCGGGTTCCTGAAAGATCCAAAAACACTGCAAAAATCACAAAATTTGTGATATTCATGGATTTTCGTGCATAAGCATATATTTTTAGGGTTTAATCATGTTCATAATCATATTAGGATGCTTTAGGTTTAATTTTGTGCTCATTTGATTTCATTTAGTGCATAAAACCTAAGTTTTTACCAAAATCTCTTTTTAAAAACCCTGATTTCAAGGCCATAGTCTTGCTATCGGGGGCAATTTGGTCATTTGACCTAAATTTCGAAATCCCTAACCGTAATTTTCATATTTTTAAGCATGTCATATCATATTTAGCTTAGTTTATTCCATTCAAATTTCAAAACTTGCATTTTATCAAAATATCTTTCAAAAAACCCTAATTTCAAGGCCATAGTCTTGTTATTAGGGGTATTTTGGTCATTTTGAACCCAATTTCGAAATTTCATATTTACCTTTATTATTTATTCATATTTTATCATTTTGATTTAAGGGAATCATGGCAAAAAGGCTTATATCTAGCAAAATCCAACAATTTCCTGATATTGTTGGATAAATCTAGAAAAGCCAACATATTTTCATTAACCAAGTTTTCTAGTTTTGCAGGTACATTGAAGACTTTATTTTTCATGTATTTAAATTTCAATAGTGATGTAACTTGTAATTAAACTTTGGAATAAGAATTTATATTTCCTGCTTAGCTTAGGTTGCATTGCATATAGTTTATAATTTTAATGTGTGATGGATGATGATTCATGCATATTTTTACAAATTCACCATGGTCTACACGAATGGCACATACACTAGCTTTTATGAAGTTTATAAACTTGGTGGAATTTGTATTTATGGCCATAGTCAGAATATGAATGATACCCAGATTTATGATCTTCACATTAGCCACATTCAGCCTACACTCTTAGGCTAACTTCAAAATGCACTGCATTTCTCAAAAAATACAAAAAGTATTTCTCAATTCCTCAAATCCATATTCATTCATTTCATGCATTTGTCAACTCCAATTCAAAATCCAAGTCAAGGAAATTGAATCTCCTAAGTCTTATAGCAAAATCGATTTTCCCAAAGACATTGAATTTCAATGATATTTCAAATATTTCCCAAGTTCCAAATTCAAATTTTCTAAGTTGGAATTTCAATTTCAAAGTTTAAATTCAGAGAAACCAAATCTCAGAATCGATTTTCACCAAATGTCAAGGATTTCTCAAAATCGATTTTTATCCCAATTCACGATTTTCCATGTGATACCTATTCTAAATATTTCAATCATTCAAAGCAAACATCATGTTTTCAAATGTGCATTTTCTAAAAATTCATAGCACATGCCTGATTCTATGTGCATTTAGAGATTAGAATATGATTTAGACAAGTTGAATAGAGTAGAGCATAAGATTGATCCTTGGTTCAATTACCCCTGTTAAAGGTGGCAGGAACGGTTGAACCTCGTACCGACAGGCGAGTCCCATTCTACGGAATTTTCCCACATTTTAAAAACGGAGGTGAGTTATTTTCAAAAACTTTTCAAAGGTCAGTTTGATTTGCAAAAGTAAAATTTTGCGATGATAACAGGTTTGGCGACCGTGATGGGACCTGTTTTCGCCTGATCAATCTAATGCTCTACTTAGTTCAAATTGTCAAAATCGATTTCCATGGAATGTCAGCTTTGCTTTATGATATCATGAGAACCTAGGAGCCTAGACTTGAACCCAGCTGACATGGAATGCATATAGACTAGGTATGGTTTGGTAGGACCATATTGAGGAGAATTATTCATAGACTTAGGTCTAATACAACACTCCTCAATTTAGGAATTGTATGAAAACAATGCTTGCTTCTTCAAATATTTCAAAATTCTATCTCTTTAGGACTTAGAGCCTTCTGTTTGATTGCATGTGCTCATGTTTTTCAAAAATCACCCCACCTATATTGTCCCGGTCTTCACGTTGCTGGGCTCTCTTCCATAACCATAGTTCGGGACAGATCCTCACAACTGGGCCACCTATTTGGGTGAAAACCTCCCTGCCACGTACCAAGGGCCATAGTCCAACGTATATCGGCAGGTGCTCAAGGATGTTGGAAAACTTGAACCTAGAACCGGAGAAATTGATTTTATGCCACGTACATCGAGCCTTGGCTTGAGTATATAGGCATAACTGGATTGGATACAGTTGATCTGAACCTTAGAGTTAGGATTAAGGTCCTACAGCTATTTCAAAATTTGTGCATCTAGAGTCAGCTTTTAGGGAATGCTGTATGTGCATACTTCTTTGTGCAGAATGTGATTGAATATGTTATAGTCATTTCCTTTTATTTTTCATATTTTCCCCAATTTTCTAAAATACTGGACGATTTTCTCAAAATTCCCCAATCTATGTCCATGTACTGTCCATGTTTTAAATCTTGGACGATTTTCCAAAATACTTCATTTTCCATTTATTTCTCCATATTTCATCAAACCCTGGACGATTTTCCAAATTTCCCTTCATTTCCTTCAAAACTCCAGGTGATTTCCCATCTTTCCTGTCTTCTGGATCTCGAATTTCCTGCTTTATTTTTATCCTGCCTGCATTTTTCTCAAAATTCCTGTATTTTTCTCAAATCTTATTCCAATTTCCATGTCTTCCAGTCCGATGGCATCCAGTCAACTTGATTCAGTCTTTCCTGAGGGTCACATCTCCTACGAGGTGCGACAACGTCTTCCCGAACATCGAGTCATCAGCACCGGATCCTTCTTTCCCCGGTGGTATTATTCATGGTTCAAGAACTTCTCTCGTATGTTTCCGGATCATCTGGATGAGTGTGGATTGGAACTGGCATCCGCAGTGGGAAAGCAGATAGTCAACAGCAACTTGATCCATGCACTAGCAGAGCGGTGGAATCCGAGCACTTCTACCTTCTGGTTCCCGTGGGGCGAGATGACAGTGCTGATGGATGAATTTTCAGAGATCATGGGATTGCCCGAGCCAGCCGGTCAGCCTGGAGATCCATTGGAGAAACAGTTTTTGATTAATGTTAAGGGTCTGGACCCTAAGGATGCCTTAGCCCGCATGACAGGACGCAAGTCTTGGCCTCTGATTGAAGAAGATGGAAATGAATATGTGGATCTGCTCGAAATCTACAGACAGCATGGGACATTTGTGGAAGTCAGTTCGTTGTCTAGGACAGCTCGAGAGAGAATTCAGCATGCGATGGTTCTGTGCACGGTGGGATTGGCTTTCTTTCCCGACGGACGAAATTACATGGATATCAGAATAGTTCAGCTTCTAAGGAGATGGGGAAGTCGACAGACCAGCCGCCTCTCAATAGCCATAGCCGCACTCGCCTTTCTATACCGAGGGTTGACTCGTTTCGCACTCGGAGAATCGATTCTAGTCGAAGGGTGCACCTATGCCTTGCAGTCTTGGTTCCTCCGGCATGTGCCAGTCCGAGCCAGTTCATTCAGATACAATGGAGAGAAACTTCTTCAAGTTGCACGATACCGGTTCTTGATCGACAACCTCCAGGAGGAAGAGGTCGTATGGGACTACTTTGATCGCCAGGAATCACCTCCCAGATATACTTATGCATACGACAAGCGATTCAGGCTACTTGGCCCGTTTTTCTGCGCATACTATCATCCAGAGCGGTGTGTCAGGCAGTTCTCTCAGAGGCAGAAGCGCGTAGAGATTCGTCCACTAGTCGGGGTTCTGCCAGAATTCGATCTCGCATCAGATCAGTGGTCCGGAGCATACCATTCTGCCAGACATGGCTGGGATTCCTTTGTCAGTCTTACTATTTTTCCTGGTCCTCGTGTATCTTCTGATTATCTGGAGTGGTGGAAAATTGTTTGTCCTCCTCCCCTTTGTCAAGTGTATTATTGATAAAATCATGTTTTTCCTCTCAATAAAAATTCCTTTATTTTACATTGGTTTGACGACCTCGCCTCGGTAACAAGGCATACCTTCAGTTGTTTATCTTGCAAATAATAGCAACACAATTGTCGTAATCCCAGCGACGACTCAATCCTTAGTAATGGGATATTATTTCAATTGTCTACCAAAATTCTCAACAAATATTTTCCTCCAAACCAAATTTCCTTCAGAAGCCTAACCATCAGTTCTGCCCTGCAGAGAGCATCAGTAATATTCAAGAGAACATTTGTGATACCCGATGGTTGATACAAGATCCAGAAAGAAAGCCGCATCAGTTGAAGGCATCGCGTACTTAGTAGCTTCAGAAGAGGAAATGGACTCACCCCGTAGTCAAGGTCAGCAAGCAGAGGATGACATGGATCCCCAAATGTACGTCATGTTCAAAAAAATAATGACCAAGATGCTGGCAGAGCAAGCTGAGGCCAGTACTGAGCAAATTCATACCAAACAGAAGGATAGGGATCACACAACAAAGAATGTGAAAATCATTAAAAAGCAGAATCGCCATGAGGAAATGTCTGATGAGTCAGAATCAGCAAATGATACTGACAAAGAGTATGAAAACAAGCGAGAATTCAAAAGGTCGACTCAGGGGCAGGGGTCGGCCTACAAATCCAAGAATCAGTCTGTTGACGACCCTACGCAGTCACAACTGAAAGATGTGATGAAGATGGTTATGGATCTTCAAGCTCGTGACAAGGGCAAAAGAGTCTTTACAAGTGAAGACTTCTATGATGCACTGGATGGGGATGATGATCTCGATAACCTCCCCAAGAAATTCATTAAGTTTGATTGTTCGGGTGACCCAAAGTCACACCTCGCCCTTTTCTTTGCAGAGTGTTCCAAGTTCAGGAGGAATAACCGAGCCTTATTTCTTTGTTTCCCTCGCAGTCTGGAGGGTATTGTAGCAAAATGGTATTCAGAGCATATTAATCCCATAGAGCTGAAAGAGTTTGATAAAGTGGTCAATTTGTTTATTGAGCGTTTTTTATTCAATGTTGAAGCACTCCCGACTCTCAGTCATCTCTGCAGTCTGAGGCAGAAGGAAAACGAGAAGGCCAGGGATTTCATTCACAGATAGAGATCCGCTTGCAATAAGATGCGTGAGCCAATAGCAGAAGGACACACACTATCTTTGATCCTGAGCAACTTCTCGCAACCCCTGAGGGGACTGATTTCTACATCTCCATCGAAGAGCTTCATAGAACTGACAGAACGAGCTGAATGGATTGAGTTGAGTATGGAAAATGGATCTTATGAAGGTTTCATATTCACCAAAAGCAGCAGTCAGCAGGAATCTAACAAGAAAACCCATTTTACCTACTCTACCAGCAACAACAAGAACCATTATAAGGGAAATGTGAAAGATCACAGCTCTGGCCCAGGGGGACCAAACCCCAACAAAAATGAGCAAAAAGGTGAGTCGATTCCCCAGTATGATAAGCAACCTCAGCGATCTTTTGAGCAAGGGTCGAGACCTCAAGAAAAGTCGAAGCACGACAACTGGAGTTTTAAACGTGACTTTACTCCCCTAGATCAACCGCGTGAAGAAATCCTTGAATATATGTTGGCCAAAGAGATGATTAAGCTCCCAAGAGTCGATGATCCTCCTATCACTAGGGGAAGATTTAAAGATCAATTCTGCAAGTTTCATCGGGCCATGGGGCATGATACCGAGTACTGTTTCGTTCTCAGGAATATTATTCAAGACTATATCGATAAAAATATCCTTGTGGAAGGCAAAGAAGAAGATAAAGCAACCAGCTCATCAGCCCCTTAAGAGCGACAAGGCCATCACTCTTTCATTCTTGCATTTTGCTTTCGTCATTTTGTATGGATGGCATGGTCTCATCTCTTTCATCAATAAAATTATCAATCTTCCTCATAGTTTGGCATCATATTTTGTATTTCTCCTTCTTTACAAAAGGCCTTTTTACAATAAGTAACCTCTTTCAGAGTGTCTCCCGAATTCATCAAGAAGCACATCGTCAATCTTTCCACTGTTATCTTCAGAGAACATTCCTCAAATATCAATTATTTATCCTTTAATCCAATATCTTACATCCCCATTACACTGGGGCATTATTTTAAAAATTGTCTTCAAAACATCCTGTATGCAGGCAGTTACAAGCAAATCTCTCATTTTGCACACATGTGTACTCATTTACATCATTTTGCATTTGCATTAATTCATTTGCATTTTTGCATACATCAACTTGCATCAATCCAATACCCATTTAGGATAAGGGATGAATTCTGAGACTCATGGCATTTGTCTAGGTCAGCGTGAGGGTAAAAGATTGAAAATCTCACATTACAATCATCAAGCGCTTTCTAAACACCAACCTTTTTCAAGTTCGTCCTGTGGGCCGAGTTTTTATCAAAACCATTTTTACCGGTCAACCTTCGGGTGAAGCGAACTTTCTAAGTCCAGTTTTCACTGGTCGAACTTCTTAAATCCGGTTTTCACTGGTCGAACTTCCTAAATCCAGTTTTTGCTGTTCGAACTTCTTAAATCCAGTTTTCACTGGTCGAACTTTCTAAATCCAGTTTTCACTGGTTGAACTTCTTAAATCTGGTTTTCACTGGTCGAACTTCCTAAATCCGGTTTTCACTGGTCGAACTTCCTAAATCCGGTTTTTACTGGTCGAACTTTCTAAATCCAGTTTTCACTGGTCGAACTTCCTAAATCCGGTTTTCACTGGTCGAACTTCCTAAATCCGGTTTTTACTGGTCGAACTTCCAGAATCCAGTTTTCACTGGTCGAACTTCCTAAATCCAGTTTTCGCTGGTCGAACTTCTTAAATCCAGTTTTCACTGGTCGAACTTCTTAAATCCGGTTTTCACTGGTCGAACTTCCTAAATCCGGTTTTCACTGGTCGAACTTCCTAAATCCGGTTTTTACTGGTCGAACTTCCAGAATCCAGTTTTCACTGGTCGAACTTCCTAAATCCAGTTTTCGCTGGTCGAACTTCCTAAATCCGGTTTTCACTGGTCGAACTTTCTAAATCCGGTTTTTACTGGTCGAACTTCCTAAATCCAGTTTTCACTGGTCAAACTTCCTAAATCCGGTTTTTACTGGTCGAACTTCTTGAATCCAGTTTTTACTGATCGAACTTTCTAAATCTGGTTTTTACTGGTCAAACTTCCTAAATCCGGTTTTTACTGGTCAAACTTCTTGAATCCAGTTTTCGCTGGTCGAACTTCTTAAATCCAGTTTTCACTGGTCGAACTTCCTGAATCTAGTTTTCACTGGTCGAACTTCGTGAATCTGTTTTTACTGGCCGAACTTTCTAAATTCAGTATTCACTGGTCAGACTTTTTCAAAGCCCAGCGTTCGTGCGGGTACTTTTTTTTAAATCCAGTGCTCGTACTGGTAACCTTCAAAAATCCATCCCTCGTACTGGAAATCTTTCAAAACCCAGTGCTCGTGCTGGTAACCTTTCAAAATCCAGTGCTTGTACTGGTAATCTTTTAAAACCCAGTGCTCGTACTGGTAATCCTTCAAAACCCAGTGCTCGTACTGGTAACCTTTTAAAACCCAGTGCTCGTACTGGTAATCTTTTAAAACTCAGTGCTCATACTGATAACCTTTTAAAATCCAGTGCTCGTACTGGTAACCTTTTAAAGTCCAGTGCTCGTACTGGTATCCTTTAAAAATCCAATGCTCGTACTAGTAATCTTTTAAAATCCAGTGCTCGTACTGGTAACCTTTTAAAGTCCAGTGCTCGTACTGGTATCCTTTAAAAATTCAGTGCTCGTATTGGTAATCTTTTAAAATTCAGTGCTCATACTGATAACCTTTTAAAATCCAGTGCTCGTACTGGTAACCTTTTAAAGTCCAGTGCTCGTACTGGTATCCTTTAAAATTTAGTGCTCATACTAATAACCTTTAAAATTCCAGTGCTCGTACTGGTAGCCTTTTAAAGTCCAGTGCTCGCACTGGTATCCTTTAAAAAGCCAGTGCTCGTACTGGTAATCTTTTTATACAGTGCTCGTATTGGTACTTTGTCAAAGTTCGGTCTTCATACTGGTCGCAACATAACTCTCACATTGAGGTTCAGGCTTAATCTTTAGACCTGCGAACCAAACAATCTGTATCAGACTCTTGGGTCGTTCCATTCTGTTAGTCTGACATTCGGGTTGCCGATTTTGTCAAGACCTCTAGTCATTCGTGTTATCAAGCAGTTCTTTGAGTTATCAAAAGCTATCAAAATCAATCGCCAAGTATCTCTCTTGCGAGGGACCCTTGTTTCCAGGGAGAGTTCGAGGGAGCTCGTTTCTTTTCGCATGTCTTTATTGTTCGTTCGTTGAACCCCTTTTTCTAGGGAGAGTTTGAAGGGACTCGTGATTCACGAACAGTTTGCAAAATAATCTTTATTGTCACACAAGGAACCCTTTTTCTAGGGAGAGTTTCGACGGAAGCTCGTCCTCCTTGTAGCCTTAAATGTCTTTTGTTAGGCCACCCCCGTCGTCGAGGACCCTTTTTCCAGGGAGAGTGTGAAGGACTCGTTCCTCTATGATATCCTTTCAATATCTGTTAGCGGCCCCCTTTCCATAAGAGAAGCCTAGAAATAGGGAGTTTTGACGAAAACTCTATTTCTCTTCGAAAGTTCGTTTTGCAAACACCTCCTCTTCAGGGAAGAGAGGAGTATCTTTTGTTACCCGTTCAGGTAAGGGTCAAGCCTGAGTCTCTCCTTTGGGGAAAGAAGAGGAGAATCTAGCCACGGATGTGTCATTTAGATCTCAAGTGATTTCTTTCACCAAGGATTTCAGGAATATTTTGCCAATTTGTCATGAAAAATAGTTGTTGATCTCAAAATCTTTACTGCATAAAATTGTACCTCAGAATACCTTTAGTATTACTTCCGAAAGGACAAAGCTTTTGTGAAAAAGGATTCAAAATTCAAAATCTTTCTATTGGCCAACCAAAAGGATGAAGAATAAATCCGCGATATGGCCAGCAAAGAAAATTCAATGTTGTTGTAAAGCCAGAAGTGATTGATATTGATCGCAGTCAATGGCATATTTTTAAAGACCATTCTTGGAAAATAAGCAGTCAAAATATCCTGGGTGATACAGAAAAATCCACTCAATCTCCATATCTCCTCAATCACCTAAGCTGCAATTAAATATCTGCAAAAGGGATCTCTCAACTGTCGTCAAGATGAGGGCGAATTAGACGAGTCGACCCCCGGGGCCAAAGAAGATTTGGATCATCTCCAAGATGACGGAGTTTGTGACGGATCCTTCCAGGGAAAGTTCAGATCACCGTCGAGATGAAGGCGAGTGTGATGAGCCTCTCGACAATCCCTAAAAGGTATTTAATTTCCGCTATCATCAAGAGATTCCCAACCAATGAGCCAATAACCGTCAATATAATCCCTGAGAGAAAAGAAGGATCGGAACATCTCTGAGATGAAGGAGTTTGTGACGTACCCTTCCAAAAAAAAATAAAGAGAGAAAAAGCTAGGACATCTCCAAAATGAAGGATGATGTAATTCCCTAAAAATCCAAGAGAGCTCCAATTCTGTCAAAAAGAGAGTGCGGAAAGATCATCATGAGAAGAGAATCCTAGGATATCAGACTGTCGAATCTATCAAGAATCTTCTTTAATTTTGTGAAATTCTTTTTTCAATATCCTTTCGCTAATAGCTCTCGCAATATCAAGAATACATTCTTTTCCGTCCATATCAATGAAATTGATAGCCTCCTTGAAGGAAAGTCAATTGCAAGTAATTTGAATTCGAATCTTGATTCTACGAAGTTAAGCCCAGTCGGAGGTAATACTTCAGGTAGAAAAGAGGGAATATTTTTCATATATATATGTGCTTATCATTCTTGAATTAACTACAATTTTTTTATCTTATTGGCAATCTTTTTAAGTTATCCTGACATGAAGTGAGAACTTGATGTTTATTTTGATGTATCCAGGCGTTGTTGTTATCCCTTTTAGGATCGGATGATGGGAGTTGTCCAAGATCCTTCCCTTCTTGTTTTGATCTGAGTGCCTGGGCTCTCAGATTCGCACACTTCCCTGTGCTCCCCACTGTCCCACCATAGACAGTTCCCGTTCAGGTTAAGGGTTAAACCTGAATTTTCTGCAAAAGGTCATCTGTCTTAAAAGCCATTCAGTCTTAGCAATGAGACGTCCAAGATCAATCCCTTTTAAAGCTTTAGGGAACCCCCTTTCTTCCTTTTGCAAACCCCTCTCGGATTTATTGTGCAGAATTCGAAGGTTCCATCATGGTTTCTTCATTTGAGGATTCCGTATATCGTCCTCTTTCAGGTTAAGGGTTAAGCCTGAACCTTGTTTTTCCACGAGGTATCGTCCCCTTTCAGGTTAAGGGTTAAGCCTGAGCCTCGTTTTTCCATGAGGTATCGTCCCCTTTCAGGTCAAGGGGTTAAACCTGAGCCTCATTCTGATGAGGTATTTCATTTATCGTCCCCTTTCAGGTTAAGGGTTAAGCCTGAGCTTCGTTCCATACGAGGTATTTCCTGTCCCATCCAGGTTAAGGGCAAAACCTGAATCTCACTTCTTTTCGAAATAAAATTTTCTCCTTATTCTTCATTTCATATCTATCATCATCATTTGAACTAATTCTTTCATACCCAGTCAGATTCATCTAACTGGGGCATTTTTATAGTCCAAATTTGGTGTGTTTTCTTTGCCACTAAGCTCGGCTTTCAACCGGCTTAGCAGCAAAGAGGGGCATCTATAAACATCCCAAATTTTCACCCTCATCCAGTGTTTGTCCATTTCATAAGTCATTACATATCATTGCATGTATTCTGCATAGCATTGCATGTCATTACATCTCATCTTCGAGATCCAGCACTCTTATTTCAAAACATTCAATCCAGATTTGAATTTTAAAGCTTTATTTCAAAATCAATTTCAAAACCTGGGTTTTTATTCAATACTTTGTCATTTTCCAACCCCAGGACTTTATATTTCGAAATATTTTCTCAGAAAACAATCTGGATTCCTTTCAAATTCAAACTTTAATCGATTTCAATTCACAGATAAGACCCATTTAGATGGTGTCGCTTCTGAATGCCTCTATTCATCAAATTTCTCAAATTTTTGAAAGTTTCAGTCTGATCAGGACTCTGTCTCAGAGTCCTAATCCGGTCAAAAGTCTGGTTTTTAAGTCTGTTTTACTTCCATTCTCAATCTTTTTCGATTATTTTCAAAATTTAGGTCATTTTACAGAGTCCAGTTAGTTCAGGACTCTATTTTAGAGTTCGGTCGAGTTAGGAGTCTAACCCTGACTGTGTTTTCTAACTTATTTCATCATTTCTTGATAAAATCTTTTGAAAATTCTTTCATTTGGCTTTTAAAATCTAAAATCTCAGAATCCTAAGAGTTCAGGACTCTAACCCGGAGTTCCAGTTCGCTTGAGACCCTATTTTCAAAGATCTTGAATTTCAAATACTGATTTTAACCCCTTTTCAAAGCCATTTTCAGTGTTTATTTCAAAAATGTTCAAAATTCGATGTGGGCCCACTCAGTTGGCACCATATTCAGAGGAATTCTAACTCAGTTAGGACCTTATGCCATTTCAAAAATCCTAATTTTAAGTTTACTTTTGAAAATCTTTTGAAAACTCCTTCAATTTCAAGTTTTAAAATCGCTTTTTGAAAAACTCAAGTAGGACCCACTCGGGGTGGCACCATATTCGAGTAAGTCAGGGCTAGACTAGGGTTAGTTGATGTCTTGGTTAGTGTTAGAGGTTTAGAAGAGTCAAAACCATTTTGAAAAACTCATTTTTGAAAGTTAGTTTTTAAAACTAGTGTTTTTAAAGGTTTTTAAAAGTGTTTTAAAAAACCAATGTGAGAGAATGCCAAGTGGCACCACATTTGGGGGATTTTTAGGTTTATCTAGGGGTTAATTAGGAACTATTTAGGATAATTTAGACTAGGGGTAGTTAGGTAACTCCACCCCAAAATCGCCCCCCTTAGAAGAGTCCAAAATTTTTTAAATTGTCAATTTTTAAAACATAAAAAAATTCTATAAATAGGGACCCATAGGGGGTCGATTTTCCCAATCTCTCTCCTATTGGATTATTGGAGCTTCTCTCTCCTCTCCAGCCTTTCCTCCATTGCTGCAACTCCAAGGTATGAACTTCTTCACTTTTCTTATTTTATTTAATGTTTTTTAATGCTTTAAACCTAGATTTAGGCTTGGACACCCCTCCTTATGGAAGATCAACCATGGTTTCACCTCAAGAACTATCAAGAACCAGCAAGAACAATCCAAGAAGGTGATCTAACCCTGTTTTGGATAATTTACAGAGATTTTAATCCATTAGAATTGATTTTAATATGATTCTTTACATTATTAACCAATAAAATATATGATTTACCCTTTTTAATGGGTTAAATCTATGTTTTAAAGGTGATATCAAATTCCAGCCATTGATTCCCTGTTTTTAATTTGTTTTCATGGTTTATTCATGTTTGTTTTGCGTTCTATAGCATAGAAATAAGTTTTATTTACTGTTTTATGGTTTATTTTATTTATTTACATTAGTTAATGCATGGTTTTTCAAGTTTCTTAAATTTCTGTGTGTTTTAGGTTTAGAACAGTAAAGATGATGTTATTTTGGATTGAAGCACTCGTTGTTTATTTCTGATTTTTTTATATGTGATGCATGCATGAGTTATTGAGTTACTGTAGAAAAATCAGAGGTTTTAGATCTCGGGAACCCTGCCAAAAAAATCAGACATCAAATCGGGTTTTTAAAGCTTTAAAATCGTGGTTAAAATCAAGAAGGTAACTTGCTGTGATGATATTTCTCTCATCTTATATTAGATTTTAGATCTGTAAAGTGCTATGGATTCACATTGAGTAGATCGGTCTGCTGTGAAATTTTTGGATTTTTTTTATCACTGTTTAGTATTTTTCTCCTTTCAGAGAATCTGTTTTTAAATTTAAAACTCGTTAGGGTTTACCAAAACCCTAATCAGACTTGTGTTAGTCATAAATCCCAAACCACAGATCCGATTTTAGATCTGTAAAAAGTGAGTATTGTTATTTTTCTGTCTACTGTTCACCACTAAAATTTCAGAGATGTTTGTTTAGGATTGCTATTTATTTTTGTATTTTGAATCTGAAGTATCCGTTTTAATCCCTGTTAAAAGTGATATATTTTAGCTCAGATTGCCGAAAGGCTTTCTCCCTAACCGGAGATGCTTTTCCCAATCTGTAAATTGGAAAATCTCTGTTTTCCTTTCTAGTTAGTCTCTGTAAAATTTCATAAATTTCCATGGAAATTTGACCCCTGATTCAGGTCTTGGATTGAAACTGGTTGGTGAATTAGGTCAAAAATTGCATATTTTTAGGGTTTAATGCATATTTCGGATTAATTTAATGTCAAAAAATTATTTTTATGATTCCAATTTGACATTAGGGTTATAACAAGTGCAGATACCAATTTTTATGGATTTTGGAATCCATTTGATGGCTGAATCAAGCAAATTGCAAAACCGGGTTCCTGAAAGATCCAAAAACACTGCAAAAATCACAAAATTTGTGATATTCATGGATTTTCGTGCATAAGCATATATATTTAGGGTTTAATCATGTTCATAATCATATTAGGATGCTTTAGGTTTAATTTTGTGCTCATTTGATTTCATTTAGTGCATAAAACCTAAGTTTTTACCAAAATCTCTTTTTAAAAACCCTTATTTCAAGGCCATAGTCTTGCTATCGGGGGCAATTTGGTCATTTGACCTAAATTTCGAAATCTCTAACCCTAATTTTCATATTTTTAAGCATGTCATATCATATTTAGCTTAGTTTATTCCATTCAAATTTCAAAACTTGCATTTTATCAAAATATCTTTCAAAAAACCCTAATTTCAAGGCCATAGTCTTGTTATTAGGGGTATTTTGGTCATTTTGACCCCAATTTCGAAATTTCATATTTACCTTTATTATTTATTCATATTTTATCATTTTGATTTAAGGGAATCATGGCAAAAAGGCTTATATCTAGCAAAATCCAACAATTTCCTGATATTGTTGGATAAATCTAGAAAAGCCAACATATTTTCATTAACCAAGTTTTCTAGTTTTGCAGGTACATTGAAGACTTTATTTTTCATGTATTTAAATTTCAATAGTGATGTAACTTGTAATTAAACTTTGGAATAAGAATTTATATTTCCTGCTTAGCTTAGGTTGCATTGCATATAGTTTATAATTTTAATGTGTGATGGATGATGATTCATGCATATTTTTACAAATTCACCATGGTCTACACGAATGGCACATACACTAGCTTTTATGAAGTTTATAAACTTGGTGGAATTTGTATTTATGGCCATAGTCAGAATATGAATGATACCCAGATTTATGATCTTCACATTAGCCACATTCAGCCTACACTCTTAGGCTAACTTCAAAATGCACTGCATTTCTCAAAAAATACAAAAAGTATTTCTCAATTCCTCAAATCTATATTCATTCATTTCATGCATTTGTCAACTCCAATTCAAAATCCAAGTCAAGAAAATTGAATCTCCTAAGTCTTATAGCAAAATCGATTTTCCCAAAGACATTGAATTTCAATGATATTTCAAATATTTCCCAAGTTCCAAATTCAAATTTTCTAAGTTGGAATTTCAATTTCAAAGTTTAAATTCAGAGAAACCAAATCTCAGAATCGATTTTCACCAAATGTCAAGGATTTCTCAAAATCGATTTTTATCCCAATTCACGATTTTCCATGTGATACCTATTCTAAATATTTCAATCATTCAAAGCAAACATCATGTTTTCAAATGTGCATTTTCTGAAAATTCATAGCACATGCCTGATTCTATGTGCATTTAGAGATTAGAATATGATTTAGACAAGTTGAATAGAGTAGAGCATAAGATTGATCCTTGGTTCAATTACCCCTGTTAAAGGTGGCAGGAACGGTTGAACCTCGTACCGACAGGCGAGTCCCATTCTACGGAATTTTCCCGCATTTTAAAAACGGAGGTGAGTTATTTTCAAAAACTTTTCAAAGGTCAGTTTGATTTGCAAAAGTAAAATTTTGCGATGATAACAGGTTTGGCGACCGTGATGGGACCTGTTTTCGCCTGATCAATCTAATGCTCTACTTAGTTCAAATTGTCAAAATCGATTTCCATGGAATGTCAGCTTTGCTTTATGATATCATGTGAACCTAGGAGCCTAGACTTGAACCCAGCTGACATGGAATGCATATAGACTAGGTATGGTTTGGTAGGACCATATTGAGAAGAATTATTCATAGACTTAGGTCTAATACAACACTCCTCAATTTAGGAATTGTATGAAAACAATGCTTGCTTCTTCAAATATTTCAAAATTCTATCTCTTTAGGACTTAGAGCCTTCTGTTTGATTGCATGTGCTCATGTTTTTCAAAAATCACCCCACCTATATTGTCCCGGTCTTCACGTTGCTGGGCTCTCTTCCATAACCATAGTTCGGGACAGATCCTCACAACTGGGCCACCTATTTGGGTGAAAACCCCCCTGCCACGTACCAAGGGCCATAGTCCAACGTATATCGGCAGGTGCTCAAGGATGTTGGAAAACTTGAACCTAGAACCGGAGAAATTGATTTTATGCCACGTACATCGAGCCTTGGCTTGAGTATATAGGCATAACTGGATTGGATACAGTTGATCTGAACCTTAGAGTTAGGATTAAGGTCCTACAGCTATTTCAAAATTTGTGCATCTAGAGTCAGCTTTTAGGGAATGCTGTATGTGCATACTTGTTTGTGCAGAATGTGATTGAATATGTTATAGTCATTTCCTTTTATTTTCCATATTTTCCCCAATTTTCTAAAATACTGGACGATTTTCTCAAAATTCCCCAATCTATGTCCATGTACTGTCCATGTTTTAAATCTTGGACGATTTTCCAAAATACTTCATTTTCCATTTATTTCTCCATATTTCATCAAACCCTGGACGATTTTCCAAATTTCCCTTCATTTCCTTCAAAACTCCAGGTGATTTCCCATCTTTCCTGTCTTCTGGATCTCGAATTTCCTGCTTTATTTTTATCCTGCCTGCATTTTTCTCAAAATTCCTGTATTTTTCTCAAATCTTATTCCAATTTCCATGTCTTCCAGTCCGATGGCATCCAGTCAACTTGATTCAGTCTTCCCTGAGGGTCACATCTCCTACGAGGTGCGACAACGTCTTCCCGAACATCGAGTCATCAGCACCGGATCCTTCTTTCCCCGGTGGTATTATTCATGGTTCAAGAACTTCTCTCGTATGTTTCCGGACCATCTGGATGAGTGTGGATTGGAACTGGCATCCGCAGTGGGAAAGCAGATAGTCAACAACAACTTGATCCATGCACTAGCAGAGCGGTGGAATCCGAGCACTTCTACCTTCTGGTTCCCGTGGGGCGAGATGACAGTGCTGATGGATGAATTTTCAGAGATCATGGGATTGCCCGAGCCAATCTCAGAATCGATTTCTAAGTTGGAATTTCAATTTCAAAGTTTAAATTCAGAGAAACCAAATCTCAGAATCGATTTTCACCAAATGTCAAGGATTTCTCAAAATCGATTTTTATCCCAATTCACGATTTTCCATGTGATACCTATTCTAAATATTTCAATCATTCAAAGCAAACATCATGTTTTCAAATGTGCATTTTCTGAAAATTCATAGCACATGCCTGATTCTATGTGCATTTAGAGATTAGAATATGATTTAGACAAGTTGAATAGAGTAGAGCATAAGATTGATCCTTGGTTCAATTACCCCTGTTAAAGGTGGCAGGAACGGTTGAACCTCGTACCGACAGGCGAGTCCCATTCTACGGAATTTTCCCGCATTTTAAAAACGGAGGCGAGTTATTTTCAAAAACTTTTCAAAGGTCAGTTTGATTTGCAAAAGTAAAATTTTGCTATGATAACAGGGAGTCTCTCACCTTTCTAAAAAATCAAGATCGATTTTCAATTTCTCAAGGCTAAAATTTTCTGAATTTCAAGTTCCTAAGATTCGATTTTCCTTCTCCAAAAGTTTTCCTATGAATCTTCAAGCATTTTCCAAAGAAAATTTTCAGAGCTATAGTTTTCCTGGCAAACATTTTCTCTTTCAATGTTTATCTTTTCTCAAGAATTCCCTCCATTTTCCGAGGATTTTCTCACATCCTCAGAAACTTTCTTATGATTTTCAAATCCTTTTATTTGAGTTTTCCTGAGAAATTGATTTCCATCATTTGCCTTAAAAAATATTTCCAACTCAAAAGCATTTTTCAAGCATGCATCATGTTTTCCAACTGGCATTTTACAAAATTTCATAGCACATGCATGAATTCTCTGTGCATTTAGGATAGAACACGATTTCGATGATGTAACTAAGTCAAGCACAATTTTGGTCCTTGGTTCGATTACTCTTGTTAAAAGCGGCAGGAACGGTCGAACCTCGTACCGACAAATCGAGCCCCATCCCATGGATTTTCCCGCAATTTTCAAAACAGAGGTGAGTATTTCAAAACAATTTCCAAAATCTGGTCAAGTTTGACTCGCAAAAAAGGTTTTCCCTCTCTCCCGCAGGGAAGGGAAATCAAATTTTACAATGATAATAGGTTTGGCGACCGTGATGAGACCTGTCCTTGTCTGGTCAAAATTGTGCTTGACTTAGTTCAATTATCGAAATTATGTTCACAAAATGTCAGCTCTTTTACTTTTGATATCATGCGAACCTAGGAGCCTAGATTCTGACCTAGCTGACATTGACTGCATATAGACTAGGCATGGTTTGGTAGGACCAGATTTAGGAGATATTTTCATGTTCACATAGACTTAGGTCTAAATATAACTCTCCTCAATTTAGGATCTGAATGCAAACAATGTATGCTCCTTCAAAGTTTTCAAAATCTATCTTTCTAGGATTTAGAGCCCTCTATTTCTTGCATGTGATCATTTTTCAAAATCTCCATTACCTATCATTACCTGGTCTTCACGTTGCTGGGCTCTCTTTCAGAACCCTAGTTCGGGACAGAGCCTCACAACTGGGTCACTCATTTGGGTTAACCCCCCCTACCACGTACCGCGGGCCACAGTCTGAAGTATATCGGTAGGTGCTCAAGGATGTTGGAAAACCTTACCTTAGAACCGGAGTTGAGATTACATGCCACGTACCTCGGATTTCAATTCGGGTATATCGGCATAACTAGATTGGACAAAGATGATTTGAACCTAGAGTTAGGATTAAAGTCCTACAACTGTTTTCAAAATGATACATCTAGAGTCAGCCTTTTAGGGAGTGCTGAATGGGCATAAATGTTTGTGCAGGATGTGAGTTTGTATGCTACCTTTATTTCTCTCATATTTTCCCCAAAAATATTTTTCAAATATCCATATTCTCATCTTTTCCTTTATTTTCTCAAACCCTGGATGACTTTTTAAAATATCCTATTTCTTTCAAAACTCCAGGTGATTTTCCATTCTCCCTTTCTACTGGATCTCAAATTTCCAGCCGCATTTTATCCTGCCTACAATTTTCCAAAACCATATGTTTTCTCTCATTGGATTTTCAATCCTTTTGTATATTTGCAAAATTCTTCATCTTATTTTCCTAAGGCATACCTTGATTGTTGTGGTGGAAATTGTTTACCCACTTGCCTTCTCCTTATTCTAAATCCATTTTCGGATTGTTTTTCCAAAAGATATCTCTTTTCTTCAAAATGGTGTTTTCCTCGTGGTTGACGACCTCGCTTAGGTAACAAGGCACATTTTCCGTTGTTTATTTCCCTTGCAAAAGGATGACAACACAATTGTCGTAATCCTTACGACCACTCAATCCCTATTAATGGGATAATCTTCCAATGGTCTACCATATTTTTCTCAAAATTTGATCCTATCTTTGCTCTGCAGAGTCCTGCAGAGAAAGAAAGAGAACACAAGAAAGCCTTCACAGCATTTGATGGTTCAGACAAGGTCCGAAAGGAAAACATCATTGCAGCGTATCAGCTACTCATCAACATCAGAAGGAGAGATGAATTCGCCAAGGTCAGACAAAGACCAAGAGCAGCCATAAGATGATAGTATCGACCCTCAGATATACGCGATGTTTCAGAAAATGATGAAGAGGATGATGAGTGAGCAGGCTGGCATCAACTCAGACAAAGATCCTTTCAGTCAGAGAATTAGAGATCGTGTGGCCAAGAAATCAATCAAGTCCTCTGAGAAGAATGTTCAAGATACTTCAAACGAAGGAGAGTCAGCAGATGATACCGAGGAAGAATGCGAGATCATTCATGAAGCAACTCGCAAACCAAAAAGTCAAGTCGCAGAAGATCCCCTGCAGACGCAGTTCAAAGAAATGGCCAGAGTTGTTAAAGACCTGCAAGCTCATGACAAGGGCAAGAAAGTCTTTACCAGTGAGGATTTTTATGACGGTTTAGAAAGGGATGAAAATCTGGAGAATTTGCCCCGCAAGTTCATTAAATTCGATGGTTCTGGTGATCCCAAAGCCCACCTTGCCATGTTCTTCGCCGAATGCTCCAAATTTAAGAGAGACAATAGGGCCCTATTTCTCTATTTTCCTCGTAGCCTAGAAGGCACTGCCGCCAAGTGGTACTCTGAGCATATCAATCCAATCGAGCTACGAGAATTCGATAAGGTGGTCAACCTATTCATTGAGCGATTTCTGTTCAATACTGAAGCGCTCCCAACATTGAGCCATCTCTGCAATCTAAGGCAGAATGAAAATGAAAAGGCAAGGGACTTCATTCGCAGATGGAGAGAGACCTGCAATAAAATGAGGGATCCTATATCAGAAAGTCATGCTTTATTGCTGATCCTCAACAATTTTTCGCAACCTCTAAGAGGATTAATCTCTACCTCACCCTCCAAATCTTTCGTTGAACTCATTGAGCGAGCAGAATGGCTCGAGCTGAGCGTGGAGAATGGAGTCTATGAAGGCTTCACATTTTTCAAAAATAACCCTCAAGGTGAACAAAAGAAGAAGGCTCACTTCACTTTTGCGGCCAAATCTTTCAATAATAGCAAAGACAACAAGAATGATCATGGCAACATTTTGGAGAGAATCAAAAAGCAAAAAGGGAAGGACATCAACAGTGATAAACCTCTCCAATCCAGCCCTCAGCATCAAAAGAAAGATCAGGAAAAATCAAAGTGCAAGGACTGGAGAACTGATCAAGAATTCACACCTCTGGATGAGACACTCGAGAGTATCCTTGAGTATATGCTTGTGAAAGACATTGTTCGGTTGCCTAAAGCCGTTGATCCTCCAACAATTATGGGCAGATTCAAAGAACAATTTTGTAAGTTTCATCGAGCAGTAGGGCACGATACAGAAAACTGCTTCGTCCTTAAGAACATTGTTCTAGACTGCATTGACAAGAAGCTCCTCGTTGAAGATGAAAAGGAGGACTAGTCATCCTGACTAAGCTTTTTCCACAATCATTCTAGAAGATGACAATGCCAACACTTTCCTATTTCTCATCTTGCTTTTTCAAAAGAATAATGTAATCCCTTTCTTCTTTCCTTGATTTTAAAGTATCAATAAAGTCATCGAATTTTTCAATAACTTGGCGCCATCTTATTTGTTTCTCCTTCCTTTTGACAATGTCTCTATTGTGAGGAATGATCTTGAGAATGTCTATCAGTCAAGAAGCTTGTCGCCTTATTCATCAATTATCCTTCTTTTATTCAAAAATTTCCTCCCTAGTTACACTGGGGCATTTTTTTGAAAATTTATCTTTACCTCAAAACATCATGTATGCAGGCAGGATAAACCAATCTCTCATTTTGCATATATATGCACTCATTTGCATTAATTTTGCATTCATTTGCATCAATTTGCATTCAATCATATTCATTTGCATTAAATTTGCGTCAAAATTTCCCCTTCAAGTTAAGGGATAAACCTGAATCATTTTCCATAATTCTTCAATTTCGACCCTCGGGTCATTCAATTCTTCGATTTCGACCCTCGGGTCATTCGATTCTTCAATTTCGACCTCTGGGTCACCCAATTTCCAATTTTCAATTCAAATTACCAAAATTCTCAATTTCGACCACGAGGTCATCCAATTTCTATTTCCCGTTCAGGATAAGGAAATAATACTGAAACCATTCATAGAAGCGATCCAACTCTCTATAATGGTCCTCGTTCTTCATTGAACTGATAGGGTTCCAAGTGAACTGATAGTCGTTCTTCATCGAACTAATAGTCGTTCTTCATTGAACTAATAGTGTTCTCAAGTGAACTGATAGTCGTTCTTTATCGAACTAATAGCGTTCCCAAGTGAACTGATAGTCGTTCTTCATCGAACTAATAGTGTTCCAAGCGAACTGATAATCATTCTTCATTGAACTGATAAGTGTTCCAAGCGAACTGATAATCGTTCTTCATGGAACTGATAGTGTTCCAAGCGAACTGATAATCGTTTTTCATCGAACTGATAGTGTTCCCAAGTGAACTGATAATCGTTCTTCATTGAACTGATAGTGTTCCAAGTGAACTGATAGTCATTCTTCATCGAACTCATAGTCATTCTTTATCGAACTGATAGCGTTCCCAAGTGAACTGATAGTCGTTCTTCATCGAACTAATAGTGTTCCAAGCGAACTGATAATCGTTCTTCATCGAACTAATAGTGTTCCAAGCAAACTGATAATCGTTCTTCATTGAACTGATAAGTGTTCCAAGCGAACTGATAATCGTTCTTCATTGAACTGATAGTGTTCCAAGTGAACTGATAATCGTTCTTCATCGAACTGATAGTGTTCCCAAGCGAATTGATAATCGTTCTTCATTGAACTGATAGTGTTCCAAGTGAACTGATAGTCGTTCTTCATCGAACTGATAGTGTTCCAAGTGAACTAATAGTTGTTCTTCATTAAACTGATAACGTTCCCAAGTGAACTGATATTCGTTCTTCATTGAACTAATAGTCATTCTTCACCAAACCGATAGTGTTCCAAGTGAACTGATAGTCGTTCTTCATTGAACTGATAACGTTCCAAATGAACCGATGGTCATTCTTAATTGAACTGATATTATTCCCAGGAATGGTCGTTCTTAATTGAACTGATAGTATTCCCAAGCGAATTGATAGTCGTTCCCAGCGAACCGATGGGCGTTCTTAATTGAACTGATATTATTTTCAATGAACCGATGGTCGTTCTTAATTGAACTGATATTATTCCCAGTGAACTGATAGTCGCCTCCTTTGGGGAAAGGAGAGGATAATTTTCGTCACGGATGCGTTGAGCCGGACCTCAAATGCTCTCTTTCACCAAGGATTTAAAGAATATGTTGTCAATTTGTCGATGAAATTACTTGTTGATTTCAAAAACTTTATTATACAAATTCTTACCTCAGTTTACCTTCAGCATTACTTCCAAAAGAATGAAGCTTTTGTGAAAAGAGATTCAAAATTCAAATTCTTTTTATTGGCCAACCAAAAAGGATGAAGGATAAATCCTCAATATGGCCAGAAAAGAAGATTCAATGTTATTGAAAGGCCATAGATGATTGATATTGATCGCAGTTATGGCACATCTCTAAAGATTATTCTTGTAAAGACAAGGCAATGAAAATATCCTGAGCGCTAGAAAAAGAGAGAATTCATCCAAGCCCCGTCTTCTCAAAATCACCTAAGCTGCAATTAAATATCCGCAAAAGGGATCTCTCAATTGTCGTCAGGATGAAGGCGAATTAAGCGAGTAGATCCCCGGGGCCAAAGAAGATTTGAAACATCTCCAAGATGATGGAGTTTGTGACAAATCCTTCCAGGGAAAGTCCAAAGCACTGTCGAGATGAAGGTAGATGCGATGAACCTACCGACAATCCCTAAAGGATATTTAATTTCAGCTATCATCCAAAGATCTCTAACCCATGAGCCAATACCGTCAAAGAAGGACCGAAACATCTCCAAGTTGAAGGAGTTTGTGACGTACCCTTTCCGAAAAAAAAAGAGAGAAAGAGAGGAAAAAGAAAGAGAGAAAATGTCAGATTATCTCCAAAATGAAGGAGAATGTAGCCAAAACCCAAAAGATCCCAAAAAGAGTGTAGAAAGATTATCATGAGAGAAGCTCCCAGGATATCAAATTGCCAAATTTATCAAGAATCTTCTTTAAATTTGTGAAATTCTATTATCAATATTCTTTCATCCATTGCTTTCATAATATTAAATTCTCACTTTCCTGTTCATATCAAGGAAATTGATAACTTTCTTGAAGAAGGTCAATCACAAGTAATTTGGATTCCCAATCTCGATTCTACGAAGTGAATCTCATTTGGAGGTAGTACTTCAGGTAGAAAAGAAAGAATGTTTTTGCCACAATATGCATCATTTTCAAATATTTTGGATCAACAACAAAATTCTCAACATTTTGACAATATTTTCTAGCTATCCGGACGTGAAGTGAGAGCTTGACATCCGTCTTTGATACATCCTGACACCAATTTTAAATCCCTCTTAAGGACTTGATTCCCGCCCAATCAGGATAAGGGTACAAACCTGAGCCTCATTCAAAAAGGTATTTCATCTTCCGTCCGATCAGGATAAGGGTACAAACCTGAGCCTCATTCAAAGAGGTATTTCATCTTCTGCCCGATCAGGATAAGGGTACAAACCTGAGCCTCATTTAAAGAGGTATTTCATCTTTCGCCCGATCAGGATAAGGGTACAAACCTGAGCCTCATTCAAAGAGGTATTTCCGCTTCCACCCAATCAGGTTAAGGGTACAAACCTGAATCTCACTTTATGAGATATTTGATTCCCCAATCAGGTTAAGGGTCAAACCTGAGCTTCGTTCCATGCGAGGTATTTCTGTCCCATCTAGGTTAAGGGCAAAAACCTGAACTTCACTCTCGCAGAGTGAATCTTTCCTCTTCATCCGCCATTTCATATCTACCAATCTTCACTGGGCTAATATCTCTATACCCGGTCAGATCCTTCTAACTGGGGCATTGTTTTTAGCCCAAATTTGGTGTGTTTTTCTTTGCCACTAAGCTCAGCCACTAGTCGGCTTAGTAGCAAAGAGGGGCATCTGTAAACACCCCAAATTTTCACTCACCTCCCCGACATTTCCACCCAGCATCATCATTCACATCCCTAGAAATTGCCGAAGGGCAAAATGGTCATTTTCTGAGCCCAGACCTTACAGAAGTCTAAATTGCATCTGCAACTCTCAAAATTTCTCTATTTTTGGCTCAGATGTTCAAAATTCTACTCCTGACAGGAGACGAGAATCTCCAAAGCCCGGTTCAGGATTATATTTCATAAGACATGTCATTGCATAGCATTGCATGAACATTTCATATCACTGCACTGCACATGTCATTTCGAGGTCCAAAACTCTCGATTTCAAAATTTTCAATCCAGATTTGAATTTCAACTCTTTTTTAAATCAATTTCAAAACCCTGGGTCTTTAAAATTATCAATTCTTCCCATTTTACCCCCAGGACTCTGAATTTCAAAATATTTTATCAAGAAAACAATCTGGATAGTTTTCAATATGGATTTCAGCCACCTTATATCAGATTTTGCCCTTTTGACAATTTCAAATATCTTCCTTTTACAAAATTGCCCTACAGGGGCCAACTCTTTTCAAAATTTCTGTTTTGCTAATTAGTCTAGATTTTATGAAAATTCCAAAAAAAAAAGAATTTACTGTCTTGTCCTTATTTCAATAAAGAAGCAATGTGGGACCCACGTTAAGGTGGTGTCACATAGGCTTTTCTTTTGAAAAACCTGAATTTTGAAAAAAATCCAAAAATATAGGAGTCTTGTCGCTGGATTGGCGCCACTTGTCATTTTCTCTCTCCTTCCATCCTCCGACACGTGTCAGTGTGGGGCCACCTAAAGATGCTGCCACATGTCATTAGACATCCTCTTCATTCCATGCCACGTGTCAGTGTCCACCATCTTCACCCTGTGCCATGTGTCATTCCAAGGTCACCATGAGATGCCACGTGTCATGTGTTGTCCTGTTCAGAAAAAGTAAAGCTTGTCTCCTCTGAGGTGGCACCAGTTGAAGTGTGTCTCCTGCAGAGGACACGTGTCAATCTCTCCCTCCTTCAGAAAAAGAAGGATGACACATGTCTCTCCTTACTTTTCTCAGAAAAGTAAGTGACACATGTCACTCCTAGCTTCCTTCAGAAAAAGTAGAGGACACGTGTCACTCTTGGCCTTCTTCAGAAAAAGCAACCATTCAAAAAAATTCAAACAAGACCTAGGTGGCGCAAATCCTGAACTTTACTTTTTCCATCTAGTCTGAGATGGCGCCACATGTTCCTTGTTCCTCTCTCCTGCCACATGGCATTGTAGGAGCCACCCTGAGGTGGCGCCACATGTCCACCCTCTATTCTTCCAGAGCCAACCTCATTTGAATTTCAAATTTCTTCCTTGAGGTGGCGCCATCTTAAAAACCTCCTCCAGCAAGCTGACACTTGTCAGATATGGAACCATCCTGGACTGCCACATGTCCAGATCTCCTTTCATCAGAAAAAGTAGAACTCAAACTCCTCTGAGGTGGCACCTTCTGAGCCCACTGCTCTGTTCTTCTGACACGTGTCAAGAGCCACTCTGATGTGGCACCACATGGCATGCTCCTACTGCTTCTAGATTCAAATCTCAAACACCTTTTGAGGTGGCGCCATTCCAGAGCTCCCACTTGGCTTCATTTTTTATTTTTATTTTATTTAAAATAAAAGTAGCCCACCATGAGGTGGTGCCACATGAGGGCTCCCTGCAAAAAGCAAACTTTGAATTTCAAACTCCAGGTAGCACCCTCTGAGATGGCACCATTTGGGAGACTCCTGTAGAGAAAATGAAGCTACATTTTGAAAATTTCCAAAAAAATCCCCTGCTGAGGTGTCTCACCCACAAAATTCTCATTTTTATTTTCTCAAAAATCAAAATGGCATGCCTTGAGATGGCGCCACATGGAAGGTCCAGATTCACTGTGTTTAAATTTTGAAAATCTCCAAAATTTCTACAAATACCCTAGCCCATGCCCAGCTCAAGGGAGCCCTGTTTGAGAACTGAACTTCATAATTCTATTTTTTTTCTTTCTTGGTTTCGTCTGGATTCACGCCCCTCTGCAGCCCATTATCGAGGTAGCCGCTCATTTCGGGAGTTCCAAAACAGCATGAGAACACAAGGTAAGCCCCTATTCCAATAGATTTTATCATGATTTGATTCGTGTTGTCGTTTGAAGAAAGAGCTCATCCGAGGGATGGATCGAGCTATTCTCATAAAATGACAGATATCAAAAAAATGTTTTAATGCTTTTTTTTATTAGATTTCATGCATTCATCATGTTCATGCATTAAAAATAGGTTAGATTTATGTTTTATTTTATTTAAATATCATGTTCCATGAATTTATTTAATATTTCATGCATTCAGCTTCATTTATGTAACTCTCTGTTTTTGTCAGTCAGTCCACACGTCATTGCATGCATTTAATTTTTTGTTAAAAATTCTGAGAAAATCATAGTATGTGCCCTTAGATGTTGTTAAAAATCTTCCAAAAACTCGAAATGATTTGAAATCGTTTACTGCGTTAAAAGTTCAAAATGATAGGTCGGGTTTTGTTACCCGGGATACATTTTGAAAATTTACTTCCGACTTGTAAAATCGAGATCTCTCTCATATGAGGTCCGATTTTAGATCCGAAAAATGTCCTGAACTCAAGATGATGTCAAGTATTGAATATGATTTTTTTAGATTTTGTTGAAGTTTTGTGACATCTGACAAAAACCGAGAGTTCAGGACACGTGTCAGAGCCTGATTTGGGTCTCTGAGATTTTGGATCGACTTAAGTTGATGGGTTATCCTTGGGTATTGCTCCAAATCCAAATCTGTAAAAAATGAATGTCATGTTTGGGATGTCCTCTATTCGAATATGAAAGCTTATGATTTTTAGAACAGTATTAATATTTGTTTCGGATTTTTCGTGTCAGTCTTTTATTTTGTCATATTCGTCTGCTTTGTTGATTTTGGGCTTGAAAAGTCATATTTTTATCTCTGTTCCTGTTGATCAAATGCCGAAATCATAAACATGAACGTTGTTTCGGTGTGTGTCATTAGTTCCTCAGTTAAATATCAGAAATTTCGATGGTAGGATGCTATTTTGTATGCAATTTTACATTGGATCGGGTTGATTTTTCTTCCGTCAGAACCAAATTCTCGTTACCGCACTCACTGTAGTTCAAATTCCGGGGCTGTAAAAGACAAAATTTCTTATTTTCATGTAATTTAGCAGTCTGCAAAATCTCAGATGTTTCTATGGTGGAATTCGTGTATTACTGCATTAAGTGTTGCATTTGGTTCGGGTCCGTAGGCAAAATTTGCCCTTTTTAGGATTTTCTTTAAATTTTAGTATCTAAACCATGTCATTTCGTGAGTTTTAACATTCTAGGATGTTTATCAGAATAGGTAGATGCTCCATACTGAATTTTACATCATTTGGAATTCATTTGAGGCTCGGTTTAGCCATATCATCAAAACAGGGCCCCGCGGGACCCTGATCCAAGCGAAAATCAAGCGAAATTCATTATTTTTGATGAATGATAGCATGTCAAAATTCTGATTTTACAATCCTAATGTGTTTAGCATCATGTCATAATGCCTCATACTGCATTTCATCATCATTTGTTTCAATTCGAATTTCAAAATCTCAATTTTACCAATTTTTCCTTCAAAAAACCCTGATTTTAAAGGTGTAACCTTAATATTAGGGGTATTTTGGTCATTTTGACCATAACTTCGAATTTCAAACTATTTTCTACTGAATTTCTTGCATTTACATTATTTCAAATATCAAGAAAGCATGAAAATAGGGTTTATATCCAATTAAGTCCAATAATTTCAGAATATTATTGGAAAATGTTGGAAAAACCCACATATTTGAGCTAACCCCATTTCAAGTTTGGCAGGGACATTCAAAAGAAGGAACTGAAGTCTGCAATTTCCCTTTATTTCATTTATTTAGTGATGTAATAATGTAAATTTTAGAATAAGAGATTTAAATTTCTGCTTAGACTATGATGCATATCATATAGTTTGAATTCATGCAATATCCAGTTTATGTGATTCATGCATTTTATTTCAAAAGCACTATGGATGTATATGAATGGCACGTGCACCAACTCTTGGGGAGTTGATGAACTCGGTGGAGTCCATATTTACGGCCCTAGTCGGAATATGGACGAGACCCAGATCCATCATCTCTCTACCAGTCATATTGAGCCTACACTCTTAGGCTATCTTAAAATGCACATCATATTTCCAATTTTGCAAAGTATTGTGCATTAAATCAATTAAGCTCTGAACATGTTCATGGCCAGAGTCAGAATATGTGAAGGATTTATTTTGACTTAATACACATTTTTCCAACAAATTTCTCAGAAAATCTTTTCAAAGTGCATTCATTCACTCATATCATTTGCATCATGAAATCATTGGTTTTCTCATGATTTTCTCAAGAAAACTTCATTCTCAAGAAAATCGATTTCTCAAGAAACTCTGAGAAATTTTCAAAAGTCGGTTTTCCCAAGTCAAGTTTTTCCACAGTTTTCCATGGAAAAGGTTATTTTCTCAAGATTTTCAAAAGGGAGTCTCTCACCTTTCTCAAAAATCAAGATCGATTTCCAATTTCTCAAGGCTAAAATTTTCTGAATTTCAAGTTCCTAAGATTCGATTTTCCTTCTCCAAAAGTTTTCCTATGAATCTTCAAGCATTTTCCAAAGAAAATTTTCAGAGTTGTAGTTTTCCTGGCAAACATTTTCTCTTTCAATGTTTATCTTTTCTCAAGAATTCCCTCCATTTTCCCAGGATTTTCTCACATCCTCAGAAACTTTCTTATGATTTTCAAATCCTTTTATTTGAGTTTTCTTGACAAATCGATTTCCATCATTTGCCTTAAAAAATATTTCCAACTCAAAAGCATTTTTCAAGCATGCATCATGTTTTCCAACTGGCATTTTACAAAATTTCATAGCACATGCCTGAATTCTCTGTGCATTTAGGATAGAACACAATTTCGATGATGTAACTAAGTCAAGCACAATTTTGGTCCTTGGTTCGATTACCCCTGTTAAAGGCGGCAGGAACGGTCGAACCTCGTACCGACAGGTCGAGCCCCATCCCATGGATTTTCCCGCAACTTTCAAAACGGAGGCGAGTATTTCAAAACAATTTCAAAAATCCGGTCAAGTTTGACTCGCAAAAAAGGTTTCCCCTCTCTCCCGCAGGGAAGAGAAATCAAATTTTGCGATGATAACAATAAATGAACTAATTAACAGGCTAAAGTGTGTGATGCAGGATGCCATATGATGGATTTAATCAAGAAATTCCATAGGATGCAACAAATAAAATCAGAAACATAAATCATGGAGCACCAAAACGATGTGCTGCAGTATGATGAAGTGGATTGATATGAATGACAACCATTGACGATGATAAGATGTTAGAAAGAAATAGATGAGAGGCATGGGAATGATATAAAAACAAAGGTGCAGAAGCCTGGTGAACATAAATCCAAACCGAAATACTTGCAGGGGAATTTCAATGAGGTAGGAAAAATATGATGCTAAAGCATGAGAAATAATATTGTATGATACGGGAGATTGACAATGAAATTACATTGAAAACAGAAGGTAAATCATGTATAAACAGAAATAAAGGATAAACTAGGCCGAAAGCACACCCGAAATCGCAATGAATCCAAAAATAAATTATCTACAAATGTTGGAATAAGTATTTTCCATTAATATTGCACATGGATAGATCGATGTTGCTACAAGCAACTCGATGCTACCCAGAGTGCTTCAATGGGGCATCGAACGGGAAAAATCAAAGAAAACTGAAATTACAGAAGAGAGAGTACTCACCTGTTTTTTTAACAGAGGGTTTTGTTTTTCTTCTAACGACTGTGGAGGAAGCGCCTTGAGGGATCATTCTTCCACCCCTAATAGAGTCTAGTTACAGGGATCAAACTCAAATTCAGGATCAAACTGTGGCTTTTGCAAGATTAAAGCGATGGGATCAAGGTTCCTCTTCTACCATGGAGGGCTTTCACTACCGATCGCTGGAGGGTTGGTCTTTTTTCAGTAATGTCCAGAAAGAAGAGAGGGGGAATACGCATGATGGAGAATGATGAAGGTGATGGCAATGGATGCTGTCGATAATGGATTAGAAGGAAACTTGATGCCCCTTGAAGAGGCTTGAATCCCCCTTCTTAAAGAGGGGAGGGAAGTTTCCTGAAGGGGAATTGGTTAAGCATTGAGGGCTTAGAGAACAAAAAGCTGTTGAAGATCGACGATAGTGGGGAGTCCTCCTGTGATGGAGTTCGATGGAGATTTCTAGAGGGGGAAATGCGCGAGAGCAGGCCGTTGCGACTTTTTTTTTCAAAAGAAGGGTCCCTTTTAAGATTTTTTTTTATAAAATGGTTTATAATGCGGTTTTTAGCAAAATTAACTTTTAAAAAGCTTTAAAACCATTTATTTTTCTCGTAGTTTTTCCAATTTTTTGGTTTTTGTGTTATTTTTCATTTTTTTGCATTTTTAGAATAAAATCCTAAAGTTTTACGAGAAAACAAAGATTAAAAACAATTTTTTTGTATTTTTTCAAAAATATTTAGAAAAGAGAATTTTTCTGAGAATCCAAAGCTATTTCTCTAAAAAATTCTTCAGAAAACGAATTTGGACTCGAAATGTGAGGTGATATTTGAGGTTTGGACCTCGAATCGAGAAAATATAAAATAGTGGATCCAAATGGGTGCCGAATGAGCTGTTTGAGCCATTCAAAAAATGTTTTTGATATTTTATAATTTCAATTTGTAAATTAAGTAATGCGGCTCAAATTTGGACCTTAAACACCGGGTTCAGTTCCAAAATCGAGTTTGAATGAAATTCAATCCAGAAAATCTAAAGAACAACTGAAATTTAGTTTTGACTTTCTCAAAAAATGGTGCCAGGGGAAAAAAGGTCATTTTTACAAAAATTTTGAAAAATTTGGGGTGTTCACAAATGCCTCTCTTTGCTACTAAGCCGGTTGAAAGCCGAGCTTAGTTGCAAAGATAACACTCCAAATTTTGAAAATGCCCCAGTCAGCAGATCTGAACTGGGTGTGGAAGAATTTATTTGAAAGATGGCTTCTCAGGCTTAAAACCTTATCCTGAATGGTTTTGGGGAGACAAAATCCTCAAAGATTATGTGATCAAATAATAGAAATGAGGAAATCGATATGGGACTTTGGGTGAACATCCCGAAATGGTGGAATAAGAATTTTGATCAAGTCTCATGGGTGAGACATGATACGCTTTTTGGAATGATTCAGGTTTAGCCCCTGGATGAGACGAAGATATATCAAAATGAATTGAATGGGGAAAGGAATACATGAGAACCTTGATGGGACATTTTTGGAAAAATGCCTCGTGAGGTGAAGTTCAAGTAAAATCCTATCCCGGAGGGATATACGAAGCATGGATTCCTCGATGGGAAGAACCATGATGGGACTAGAAGAAAACATCTCGTCAAAACGAGGAATTTTGTTTGGAATGAGACTCAGGTTTAACCCAAACCTGAAAAGGAAGATACCTCGAGGGGCGAGGTTCAGGCTTAACCCTTGACCTGAAGGGGATGACCAAGATGGAATCCTCAAATGGAGAAACCATGATGGGACCTTCGGAGTTTGGACGAACAAATCCGAAAGGGGTTTGCGAGAGGAAGAAGATGGGGTTCCCTAAAGCTTGGAAAAGGGGATGATTTTGGGTGTCTCATTGCTGAAGCTGAAATAGCTTTTGAAATGAATGACCTCTCACAGAAAATTCAGGTTTTGACCCTTAACCTGAGTGGGTACGACCATACGGATTCTTGCATGAGAAAACCGTGATGAGAAAGGAAGAGATACTTCAATCGAATGAGGCAACTCTTTTGGAAAATATAAACAACGTTAGGTTGCATCAAAAATGGATATTGAATACTTATTTCATTCTTGGAATAACTAGAAAATTTTGCCAATAAGATAAAATTATTGTTGATTCAAACGCTTCAAAAATGTGCACGTATGTGCAAAAAGATATTCTCTCTTTTACCTAGAGTATTTCCTCCATCGAGGCTAACTCCTCGGTTTTAAGAGTCAAATTCAAAATTTTAGCATTGATGATTTTCTTCAAGGAAGCTATCCAATTCCCTGATATAAGAAGAGAAGAAATATTCTTAATTTCATAAAAGCAAGTAATGAAAAGATATTGATAAAAGAATTTTGCATGAGAAAAGATGACTTCTGGCAATTTTGGCATTTTGAAATCTGGGTGTTTTCCTATGATGATTTTTTTGCACTCTTTTTGAGTCATTGAACTTTCTCGGTTTTTCACATCATCCTTCATTTGGATGTGTCGTGACTTTTCTCTCTTTTTCAGGGAAGGGTACGTCACAAACTTCTTCATCTTGGAGATGTTTCGATCCTTCTTTTATCTTAGGGATTCTATTGATGATATTGTCTTGAAAGGTCTTTAGATGATAGCAGAAATCAAATATCCTTTAGGGTTTGTCGGTAGGTTTATCACACTCGCCTTTATCTCGACGGTGATCTGAACTTTCTCTAGAAGGATCCTTCACAAACTCCTTCATCTCGGAGATGATCCAAATCTTCTTTGGCCCCGGAGGTCTAACTCGTCTATTCGTCTTCATCTTGATGACAGTTGAGAGATCCCTTTTGCAGATATTTGATTGCAACTTTAAATGAATGTGAAGACATGGGTTGAGTGGATTCTTTTTGCAGATATTCGATTGCTGCTTAAATGGTTGAGAAGACAAGGATTGAGTGGATTCTTTTATGGCTCAAGATATTTCCACTGCCTGATTGCCAGATAACTGTCTTTAAACATGCGCCATAGCTATGATCAATATCAATTCGCTTCTTGCTTTTCAACATCATTGAAGATTTCTTTCATCAATCATATCGAGGACATTTCTTACATCCTTTTGGTTAATCAAGAGGAAAAGTTTTAAATTTTACCTCTTTTTGCAAAAAGTTTCACCCTTTTTGAAAGAAATACTAGAGGTAATCTGGGGTAATTCTTTCATGTAGTAAGAATATTGGAATCAACAACTGTTTTTAGCAAATTGGCATAATGTTCCAGAATCCTTTTGTGAAATAATCACTCAATATGGATTTTGATGAGACCTTTAGTTGTAATTTGGAGGAACGGTTTAAAAATCAGACTCGACTGATAAAAGACATTAGATTTTGGAAATCCCGACCAGTTATAAGAAACTGAATTTTGATAATCCTGACCAGTGAAAACACTGGATTTCAAATCCCGACCATTTATGAAAAACTGGATTTTGAAAATCCCGACCAGTGAAAACACTGGATTTTAAATCCCGACCAGTTATGAAAAACTGGATTTCAAATCCCGACCAGTGAAAACACTGGATTTCAAATCTTGACTAGTTATGAAAACAGGATTTTAAAAATCCCGACCAGTGAAAAACACTGGATTTCAAATCCCGACCAATTATAAGAAACTGGATTTTGAAAATCCCGACCAGTGAAAACACTGGATTTCAAATACCGACCAGTTATGAAAAACTGGATTTTTGAAAATCCCGACCAGTGAAAACACTGGATTTCAAATCCCGACCAGTATGAAAAACTGGATTTTTGAAAATCCTGACCAGTGAAAACACTGGATTTTAAATCCCGACCAGTTATGAAAAAATTGGATTTTAAATCCCGACCAGTGAAAAATACTGGATGTCAAATTCCGACCAGTTATGAAAAACTGGATTTTAAATCCCGACCATTGAAAAATACTGAATTTTAAATCCCGACCAGTTATAAAAAACTGGATTTCAAATCTCAACCAGTGAAAAATACTGGATTTCAAATCCCGACCAGTGAAAAATACTGGATTTCAAATCCTGACCAGTGAAAAATACTGGATTTCAAATCCCGACCAGTTATGAAAAACTAGATTTCAAATCCCGACCAGTGAAAAATACTGGATTTCAAATCCTGACCAGTAAAAAATACTGGATTTCAAATCCCGACTAGTGAGAAATACTGGATTTCAAATCCCGACCAGTTATGAAAAACTAGATTTTAATTTGAAAAGGTTTTGAAGGTTTGAAAATGATTGAAATTGGGAGATTATAATCCGAGGGTTGAGAAAATGATGAAGTATTGCAACCCAGAGGTTGAGAACTGATGGAATTGAGAGATTAAAGATTTTGAAGGTTTGGAAATGATAGATTTGAGAAGATGGAAAACTCGAAGGTTCGAAAATGAGAGAATGGAGAAATCGCACCCTAAAGGTTTGATTTGTGGAACAAATTTGATTTGGGAGCTCCACACTTATGAGTTGGGACTTTTCGAAATACATGACCAGCGAGATGCTGGGTCTTTTTGGAATACATGACCAGCGGAAGCTGGATCTTTTGGAATACATGACCAACGAGTGTTGGATCCTTTTGAAATACATGATCGTCGAGGGTTGGATCTTTTTGAAAATACATTACTAGCAAGATGTTGGATCCTTTGGAAAAATATGACCAGCGAGATGTTGTACATGACCAGCGAGATGTTGGATCCTTTGGAAATATATGACCAGCGAGATGCTGGATCTTTTGGAAGACATGACCAACGAGTGTTGAATCCTTTTAGAAATACATGACCAGCGAGATGCTGGATCCTTTGGGAAATACATGACCAGCGAGATGCTGGATCCTGTGGAAGTACATGACCAGCGAGATGCTAGATCCTTTGGAAATATATCAAATTTTGGGAAGTTCAAGTTAAAACTTTAATTTTGCAGAAGGAAGGTCTTTGATCAGAAGACTGAATTTAGAAAGTTACCGGTGTGAGAACCGGATTTTCCAGATGAGCTCAATATATGATTAGAAAGTTTGAGAAATAACCAGTGCGAGGACTGGGTTTTGAAGATGAGCTAGATTTTCAAAATGAATTTAGAAAATAAAGGTTCTTGGTGAGAATTAATGGACCATCATAGTTTAATTGCATGTGGTCGGCTTTAAGGATTTATCCCCTTATCCTGAACGGGGAGAAATAATAAAAAAAGAATACCTCATTGAAAGGAGGCATCAGGTTTATCCATTAACCTGAAAGGGTACTTTTTTAAAGACAAAGGTAAATAAAAGATAAGATTGATGAAAATTGTTTAAAACATGACAAACATTGATAATAATTTGATGAAAATTTGATTAATTTGAGAAAATAAAACATATGAAAGAAATTATCAAAGATCACAAGATCATTTGAAAGTTAGTAGGATTTGAGAAAAGGATTTTGTCTAATCTTGCCTGCATATGATGAAGGAAGATGATTATAGATCACAAATAAAAATGCCCCAATATCATGAAGAAGAATGTAAGAATTGATAGAAGATCATTGTTTTATTGAAATGGCTCTTTGAATAGTACAAAAGGCTTTAGAATGAAAATTGTAAGTATAAAATTTCTTCAGATGCAGAGCGTTGACATGATCTGGCATTTCCACCCCATCTACGTTGATTAGACGATACGAGTTGCGAGGCAATGCTTCCTTAACCACATAAGGGCCTTCCTAATTGGGTGACCACTTGCCCTGTGGTCGATGCTTGAGATGAGTTGTTGATCTGAGCACCAAATTATTAACTCGAAATCTTTTCTCAATGACGGACTTGGCATAGTGTCGAGCTATCCTTTGTCGATAAGCTTGAGCATGCTCTGCTGCCTTGAGCCTTTTTTCATCAATTAGATCTAGCTGCACCAATCTTTGCTGTTGATATTGATCAAGTGGCAATTCTATAAGTGAGGCAAATTTGAGAGCGGGCTTCTGGACATGGAGAGGTAACACCACTTTAGTTCCGTAAACAAGTTCTGAAGGAGTGGCATTGGTCGGAGTCCGAATGGTGGTTCGGTAAGCCCAAAGTGCATCATGAATTTTCTCATGCCAATCTCGACCTGTTCTCACAGTCCTCTCTAAAATGCGGATCAGATTTTTATTGGTAGCCTCTGCTTGGCCATTCCCTTGAGGATAGTAGGGAGCTGAGAAATGATGGCAAATTTTGAATTTAGAACAGAAGGTTTTCATCCTCTCATTTTTGAAATGACTTCCATTGTCGGAAACAATATCATGTGGTATGCCAAAGTGGCAGAGAATATTCTTGTGAATGAAAGAAACAACATGGTGGCCTTCTACTGTGTGTAGAGTAACAACTTCAACCCATTTGGTGAAATACTATGTCGCAGCCAGAAAGTATTTGTAGTCGTTTGAAGCAGAAGGAGTAATCGGGCCTATGACGTCGAAAGCCCACATAGAAAATGGCCAAGGAGAAACAACTGATTATAGATATGTGGCCGGTGCATGAATGGAAGGCGCGTGCATTTGGCACTTAACGCACTTCTTCACAAATCGATGACAGTCCTGCTGCATGGTATTCCAGTTGTACCCTGCTCGGACGATCTGCTTGACGAGAGTCTGATAGCCAACATGGCCACCACAAATCCCTTCATGTGCTTCTTGGATAATTTTCATAGCCTCTTCTTTGTCTAAGCATCTTGCATACTCAGAACTGAACCCACGGCGATAGAGGACATTGGCAAGAATGAAATAACGAGTAAGCCATACGCTGAATCGCACGCTGCTCCCTTTTTGGCATTTCTGGTAGAAATTCACCAGTCTCAATGAAATTTTTGATATTTTGATACCAAGGCTTCTCCTTCTGATCGACCTGGTTTACTTGCATGGTTGAAATGAAAGCAGGTTGCTCAAGTCTGCCAACTTCAAAAGAACGACATGATTCACTGCCTTTGAATGATAAAATGGAGCCCAGGCTGGCTAAGCCATCGGCTATCTGATTATGCTCTCTTCTGATATGGCTGAGCTGAAATTCTTCGAAGCTATCTACAAGAGCTAGGACGATCTTCTGATATGGGATCAATTTTGAATCTTTCACTTGCCATTCAGTGTTAACTTGACTGACAACAAGTAATGAATCGCCAAAGGCATGCACTCTCTTGACATTGAAACTTTGCAGAATTTTGAGGCCTTGTATCAGAGCTTCATACTCGGCCATATTATGAGTGCATTGGAAACCAAGCTTGAGAGAATAAGGGATCATTTCTTTTTCTAGAGTGATTAACAAGACTCCAATCTTTATGCCAGACATATTTTTAGAGCCATCGAAGAATAGGTTCCAAACTGGAGGCTGTTGGACATTGCAGATGTGCTCATCAGGGAAATCATCCTCAGCTTTAATTTCTTCTATCAAAGGAAAATCTGCCAACTGATCTGCGATCGCCTAGCCCTTAATCGACTTTTGAGAAACATACTTGTAAACACCCCAAATTTGCACTCACTTTCCTGATATACCCATTAATCGACACATTTAAGTTCTCCAGAATCAATGAATGGCAAAATGGTCATTTTTTGAGATTGAACCTTGCAAAAAGTCCTAAAATCCATTCTCGAGTCTCAAAACTTCTCTATTTAGACTCAGAAACATCTTCAAACTGCAAAATTTCAAAATCCTATTCTTGACAAGAAGCTAGAATTTTCAATTTTAAATTCAGAGTGGCATTTCAGGAAACATGTCTTTGCATAGCATCGCATAAACCTTCCACATCATTTCATTGCATAACATGTCATTTTGAGATCCATAACTCCTGATTTTCAAAAGTATCGATCCCGATTCGAGTTTCAAATATTTCAAAATTGATTTCAATCCCCTGGGTTTTTAAAAATTGCCAATTCTTCCCATTTTACCCTCAGGACTCCGAATTTCAAAAGTCTTCTCAAGAAAATGATCTGGATAGTTTTTGACATTGATTTTCAAGATTTCGTCAGTTGAAAAGAGGGGGACACAATTTCAAATTCATAAGACCTTATTTCAAACTTTTACAAAAGGGCTTTGAATTTCTCCACATCTTTCTAAATTTTACCCTGAAGAGCCATTTTCTTCTAAGTTTTGAAACCGAACCAAAGTTCACTTCGTGTTTTCTAAACTTAGCTTACTATTATGAAAATTCCAAAAATCTCACTTGGCTTTTATTTCAAATAAGTGACGTGGGACCCACCTTGAGGTGGTGTTACACTCAAATTCTCAAAAATTTCTCTTATTTTTAAAACAGTGCCCAATCGAGAGTGGCACCGACTTATAAAACTCTTTCATTTGATTTAATAAAATAATTAGTGGGCCCACGTAGGTGGCACCCCACTAGAGTCCTCTGCAAAGAAAAACAAACTTTTTCAAAAAGTTTTCAAATCCAGTGAGGTGGAACCACCTTAAAAAAAAGGGGGGGGGAAAGAAAAGAAAAAAAACAAAATTCGTTTTTATCACTTTTTTTTTTATTACTTTTCGCCCCCCCAAAGGGCGCCGCCGTGAAGCCCTACCCACAAAAGGGGTTCACTTTACCTAAGTTGCAGGTAAATGAACCCAGATTTCTGAACAAGCCAGTTGCCCCCTTCTCAAGGATTGACGAAGCTTTCAAAAATTTTCAAAAATTCGTTTAAAAGACCTTCAAATGCTTTCGAAGGTTTGGTGGAAAAGTTTAAAAAACGCTGATCTTTTGGATAAAAAACATTGAAAATCTTTAAAAAGGCCCGACTTCTCCCATTTCGGGGGACCCCTCTTCCTTCTCCCTTAACCTATCGCCCCTTTTCTTGACACCAAGGTCGGTTCCCCTCTCCTAGCAGAGGACCTCCTCCCATCTCGGCTAGCAGGAGACCATCAACTTCCACTATTCTTCAAGGAAGTTCCAAAGAGCCTGCCAGACCTAAGGAAGAAGAACCCCCTTTGTTGGTTGTCGATCCTGCACAAAGGGATCCATCTCAGCACGCCAGTTTCCAGGAGTCAACCTCCGAGAGGTGTGCAACGCATAATAAGGTAGGGAATCATCCCTTTCTTTATTGGCAGACCTTCTGAGAAGTTATCTCCCATCATTTTCATTGAGGCAGACATGCGCCCAACCATGTTCACTTAAGTATTTTATTTTTACATCAGCATAGGTTTGCCTCATTACCTATGACTGCGAAACTGGGTAAATAGGCATTGTATTCATTTAGTGGGGATCATAAACTCTGTTCATCGGTTGAAGTGGCATGCATACATGGTGGTCTCTTGCATCGATGAGCGATGATGCCTCGCAATGGCATCATCCGCTACCCCCCCCCCCCGAAGATCATATTTTCTAAAGTCTGCAATTCCTTTCTTCTTCTTATTTTTTTCCTCTTTTCTTTTCTTTTTGTTTTTTGTTTTGTTTGTTTATCTTGACATAGGATGATATTTGGTTTTAACTGATGAATTTTCAGAATCATATTCGCATCATACCATGTTACATGACTCCACTTATGCTAGTGGGGGTCATTCTGTAACTAATTTCTAGTCTGCTAACGTTCCAAATTTTTTTTTTTAAATTCAGTGGAGGTGATATTAGTTGGTATCATTCTCATCTTCCTTTAGGCAGCCCTGTTATTACCCATGTTTCCCCACATAGTAACGTTTACTATAACTCCTCTGTATTTCAATCTTTTTTTTATCCATACAATTTTTTTTTTTTTGCATATGCATGTCATGACCACAAGCGATACCCTTATGGAGCTATCGTAAAGAAAATAGCACCCTGGACCCAGGTGCAACACCGGAGTTTGACATAAGTCATCATCTCAATTTGTTATAATGTTTCATTTACATATTGCAATAGTAGTTGTTGTTATCTGTGCTTTAAGTTTCTTTGTTTTCGGTAAGCTCATATCCAGGGCATTGTTTTAATGATAATCAAAGCCCTTAATCTAATTGATATGTTAGTCTGCAAATTCTTCTTAGCAGGCTCAGCACTAGAGAGTTTCCTGTCTGTTTTTTCATTGCTTACCTCTTTTCCTCTCATAAAGGATACTGCAATTCAAGAAGTATAACCATTTGTTTAAACATTTGATTCATAGTTATCATCTGTAAAATCCAGATCTGGATTTTTGCTGGGTCTTGGTGAAAAACATTGGTTGTAACAGGGGTGATTTACGTTTCACCACTATGAGATGCCATTTCGGAAGATCGGTTACGTTTTTTTTTTCTTTTTTCAATACTTGCCAAAGTCGATAAATATCTGTCATATGGGCTTTGTATTCATCATGAGAGATGTGATTTCACAACACGTTACTGTGTTCCCATGGATATAACACCTAGTCCTAAGTAGAAATGACCAAGACAGTCCTCTGTAATTTGAACCCTTTCACAACCTAACAGCATCATGGTAATCGACATCAAGGTAAAACACTCGCTCAGTTCGGCTAGGGGATGTGGATTCAGATTGGCAAAGCATAAGTGCTCCAGCATTGGCTGTGTGCCATTGCTTCCTCACCTTTGTGTTATATTTTTTTTTCTTTATATTTCAGCCTTTTAGATCCCTACACTCTAATTTCTGTATAATTATCTGTTTTTTTTTATGCACCTGTCTGATAAATCTTACTTTGCTATCACCACGCTGGCATAGTTAGGAGAACTTGCTGGTATTGAAACTGGCAGCAACCTATTTCTTCCCCTTTCACCTTCACGGCTGGCATGTAGATGCTAATAGTATAGTGCTTCTCCCCTACACACTCTATTATTGCCTTCTATTATATCTAGGCACTTTACATTAAGCACATCACTATTGCATGTATCTCTATCATTATGTATAACACCATTCTAGTAAATTGATGCACAGCTCCGGCACATTATATCTGTACACTATATGTCTCACTGTGTTATAACTACAGCTTCAGTAGTTTTTTTTTTTTACCTTATGATTCTTGCCTCAACCATATATGGTGTTTTACAAAACCCTTTATAACAGTTTTCTAGTCCAGGTAAGATTGATTTGTAAGCCGGTGCTGTAGGAATTTATTTTCCTGGCATGCCATTCGGTACATATAGGTCATCAGTTTAATCCATGTGCATTCCATTTTTCAGTTTACCAATGAATTAGAAGTCGTTTTGATCTTTACGTTGTCCTGCTGTAAGTGCTTTATGGCTAAGTAGGTTATGTAAAAAACACTATATCCTGGGAGCAACCTTTGGATTGTACGCTGCAGAATAGCTGATGTTTCCTCACTTTGCTGAATGTGAGCATGGTCATGTCATCACGTGGATGTCTAGTGTATCTTAACATTATTTCTGCATGATATATAGAATACTCTTACGCAAGCATTGATGAATCCCCAGGCACATTTTCATAAGCATTCCATATATGCTTCCAATATTATAGTTTCATAGACATTTTCCTTGTAATTCATATATAATCGTTGGTGCATTGACACTAATTTGAGATTCATGATCTCTTTTGCGTTATTCCTTGGTGCTAACTCACTTTGTAGAAAAGGCCGGGAAATGCCAAGTCCTTTTGAATTTTTTTTTTTTTACGTCAGAATTGTAACAATCAGATCTAAACTTGGAATAATATTTACTTTCACAACTTAGATTAGGTTGCATATCATGTAGTTTGATTTTGTAATATCCTGATTATGCAATTCATGCATGTTATTTCAAAAGCACTATGGATGTACACGAATGGCACGTGCATCAACTCTTAGAGAGTTGATGAACTCGGTGGAGTCCATGTTTACGGCCTTAGTCGGAATATGAACGACACCCAGATTCATCATCTTTCTACCGGTCACATTGAGCCTACACTCTTAGGTTATCTTCGAAATGCACATCATATTTCCAACTTTTCAAAATATTGTGAATTAAATCAATTAAACTTTGAACATGTTCATGGCCACAGTCAGAATATGCGAAGGATTTATTTTGACTTAATACACATTTTTTCAACAAAATTTCTCAGAAAATCTTTTCAAAGTGCATTCGTACATCCAAATCATTTGCATCATGGCATCATTTGCTTTTCTCATGATTTTCTCAAGAAAATGTCATTCTCCGGAAATCGATTTCTCAAGATACTCTAAACATTTTCAAAGTTGGATTTTCCAAGTCAAGTTTTCACGTGATTTTCCCTGGAAAATGTCATCTTCTTAAGACTCATTCTCAAAAGGAATTTCTCATCCTCCTCAAGAATCCAAATCGATTTTCAGGTATTTCAAGGATAATATTCTCAGAATTTCAATTTCCTAAGTTTGGATTTTCCTTCTCCAAAGAATTTTCCCATGAATTTCAATCATTTTCCAAAGAAAATTTTCAAAGTCAGAGTTTTCCCTGACAAGCATTTTCCCTTCAAATGTTTACCCTTTTCTCAAGAATTCTTTCCATTTTCACAAGATTTTCTTGCATTAAAAATTTTGCCAAAATCTTTATAAATTTTCTTGAGATTTCAAATCCTCTTATCAGAATTTTCTGAGAAATCGACTTCTCTTTTTTTTTTGAGAAATGCATTTCAATTCCAAAGGTTTCCTAAGCATATATCATATTTTTCCAACTTACATTTTACCAAATCTCATAGCACATGCCTGAATTCTTTGTGCTTTTAGGATAGAACACAATTTCGATGATTTAACTAAGTCAAGCACATTTTGGTCCTTGGTTCGGTTACCCCTGTTAAAGGCGGAAGGAACGGTCGAACCTCGTACCGACAGGTCGAGCCCCATCCCATAGACATTTTCGCTATTTTCAAAATAGAGGCGAGTATTTCAAAACAATTTCCAAAATCCGGTCAAGTTTGAATCGCGAAAGCATTTTTCCTCTCTCTCCCGCAGGGAAGGGAAGAGGGAAAATTTTTGCGATGATAACAGGTTTGGTGACCGTGATGGAACCTGTCCTTGTCTGACCAAAATTATGCTGGACTTAGTTCAATTATCGAAACTGTGTTCTCAAAATGTCAGCTCTTTACTTTCTGATATCATGCAAACCTAGGAGCCTAGACTCTGACCTAGCTGACATTGACTTTATATAGCTTAGGCATGGTTTGGTAGGACTATATTGAGGGGATATTTTCATGCTCACATAGACTTAGGTCTAAATACAACTCTCCTCAATTTAGGATCTGAATACAAACAATGTATGCTTCTTCAAAGATTTTCAAAAATCTATCTCTCTAGGTTTAGAGCCATCTATTTCTTGCATGTGATCATTTTTTCAAACCTCAATTACCCATCATTACTCGGCCTTCACGTTGTTGGGCTCTCTTCTAGAACCCTAGTTTGGGACAGAGCCTCACAACGGGCCAATTATTTGGGTTAACACCCCCCTACCACGTACAACGGGCCACAGTCCGAAGTATATTGGTAGGCGCTCAAGGATGTTGGAAAACCTTACCTTAGAACCAGAGTCGAAATTATATGCCACGTACCTCGGATTTCGGTTCGGATATATCGGCATAACTGGATTGGACAAAGATGATCTGAACTTAGAGTTAGGATTAAGGTCCTATAGCTGTTTTTCAAAATGATGCATCTAGAATCAACCTTTTAAGGAGTGTTGTATGTGCATAAATGTTTATGCAGGATGTGACTGTTTGTGTTACCTTTATTTCTCTCATAGTTTCCCCAAAATATTTTCCAAATATCCATATTCTCATCTTTTCCCTTTATTTTCTCAAACCCTGGATGACTTTTCTAAATATCCAATTTCTTTCAAAACTCCAGGTGATTTTCCATTCTCCCGTTCCACTGGATCTGGAATTTCCAGCCGCATTTTATATCCTGCCTATAAAATTTTCAAAATTTCCATAATTTTTCCAAGTCTGACTCCAAGTTTTCCTCTGTTTTCAATCCAATGGCATTCTGTCAAGTCGATCCTATCTTTCCAGAAGGTCACATCTCCTACGAGGTGCAACAAGGTCGTCCCGAACATTGAGCCCTTTGAACCGAAACTTTCATTCCCCGGTGGTACTATTCCTGGCTCAAAACCTTTTCCCGAATGTTCCCGGACCATTTAAGCAAGTGCGAATTAGAATTGGCGTCAGCAGTCGGAAAGCAGACCATCAATGGCAACTTGATCCACGCAATGACGAAGCGATAGAATCCACAAACCTGTACCTTTTGGTTCCCATGGGGAGAAATGACCGTTTTAATGGATGAATTTTCAGAAATCATGGGATTACCAGAACCATCCGGTCAACCAAGAGATCCATTAGAGCATCAATTCCTAATCAATGCCAAGGGTTTGGATCCCCGAGATTCTTTAGCTCGTATGACAGGCCGCCGATCTTGGCCTCTGATCCAGTTAGACATAAATAAATATGTCAACCTGCTCGAGTTGTACCGCCAGTATGGGACCTTCATTGAAGTCAGCTCACTATCAAGGACAACTAGAGAAAGGATTCAGAATGCAATGGTCCTATGCACTGTAGGATTAGCCCTCTTCCTAGATGGACAAAACTATATGGACATCAGAATAATCCAGCTTATGAGAAGATGGGGAAGTCGACAGACCAACCGACTCTCCATAGTCATGGCAGCGCTCGCTTTCCTATATCGGGGTCTTACTCATTTCTCACTTGGAGAGTCTATTCTCGTCGAAGGTTGCATCTACGCACTTCAATCCTGGTTCTTCCAGCACGTTCCAGCCCGAGCAAGCTCTTTCAGATACAATGGACAAGAACTCCTTCCAGTGGCACAGTACCGGTCCATGATCGACAACATTCAAGAAGATGACGTAGTCTGGGATTACTTTGATCGACAATTGTCCCCTCCTAGATATACATATGCTTATGGCAAGCGGTTCAAATTGTTGGGACCATTCTTCTGCACTTACTACCAACCGGAGTGATGTGTTCGGCAGTTCTCCCAGAGGCAGCAGTATGTCGAAGCCAGATTACTATCAGGAGCTATGGCAGAATTTGATCTCACTTCCGCACAATGGTCCCAGGCATATCATTCAGACCGCTACAGATGAGATTCTTTTATTTCTCTTAAAATCTTTCCTGGTCCTAGAGTGTCTACCGACTATCATGAATGGTGGCAAATTGTTTGTCCTCCACCTCTTTGTCAAGATCAATAAAAGTTCAATTTTCTTATTCCAATAAAATTTTCTCTCTCTATTGTGGTTTGACGACCTCGCCTAGGTAACAAGGCATATTTTTGTTGTTTATTTCTCTTGCAAAAAGAATGACAACACAATTGTCGTGATTCCCGCGACGACTCAGTCCCTAGTAATGGGATATCTTTTTCAAATTTTCTACCATATTTTCAGCAAATATTTCTTCCAAAAAAACAATTCCTTCAGAATCTAATCAGGTCTTTGCCCTGCAGAGAGCATCTATAACATTTGATGGTTCAGACAAGATCAGGCAAAAGAACAATGGCATCTCAATACTCGTCAGCCTCAGAAGAAGATATGGGCTCCCTGCGATCCGAGAGGAGTCAAGAGCAGCAACAAGAGGTTGATGGCATAGACCCTAAAATGTATGCCATGCTTCAAAAAATGATGAATAAGATGATGAATGAGCAGCCCGGGACCAGCTCAGAAAAGAATCCATTTAGAGAGAAGTTTAACTTGAGACTTCAAAAATAAGAATATACAAAAAGGAAAATCTGAGTCGGAACCCGGTTTTTAAGAAAGAGAAAAACAAAAAATGGAAAATGAAATCCTGAGTCGGAACTCAGATGGGAAGGAAAAGATTCCAACCCGGGAGTCGGAAATTAAAGGAGTGACAAAAGCATGAATAGATTTCGACGATGAAAAAGATTCCTTCGAGATCCTTGACCCAAGGTGGCCTAAGATCCGAATTTATTTATGATGGCTTCAGGATTTTTTCCCTATCCTGAGGGAGTATAGAACAAAATTGGAAGTGAATTGAAGAATCTATAGGAAATAATTTAGATTTATCCCTTAACTTGAAGAAGAATAACATTTATAAAAATGGAGAAGAATTTAAAGAGATTTATTGAAAATTTGTTTTGAAGAGGAATCCTCACGGGTAGCAGCGATGCTTGATGTTTTCTTTTAAATCGTTGTAATTTTGAAAAGATTTTTAAATGTAAAACATGTGAAAACCAGACATCAAATAATAAAAACCGGTTCTCACTAGTGGATGAGACCGGGTCGAACTCAGGGAACGGGAATATTTTGTATTCAAGCACACAATTCTAAACTATTCTTTATTGCCGAATTATTGAAATGTAGAATGTTTAAGAAAAGTAAAACAACTAACTATTATAACAAATGAATACCCTTCGCAGAGGGCGTAAAGTGCAATATTTACAAACCCAATTAAATTCCTAATTCTAAACTGAAAAGTAAAAAGAAGCTTTATTCTTCGTACTTCGTGTCATGTAATCGCTTCCGCTCTAGTCTGTGCTATCCTGCATAATTCAAATGAACACGAGCAGTACCAGAGATAGACATAGACTATACTAAACTAGCTAGATGCTAAAAATAGAAAATTCTAACACGTTTAGATCCGAAATATGATTTCTAATTAGATCTAACTAATTAACTACAGTTTAAGTAACTAACCAACTAAGCTAACAATTACAAGATGAAACAAACAAGAAAACATAGGAAATCGAGCATGATGAACAAATTGAAAAGAAAAAAAAAATCAAAAGGTCAGAATGTAAGAAAAGAAGAAATTGAATAGAAAAACTAAGCTAGATGAATATATTGAAAAACAGGAAGATGATAGAATTGAAAAACAAGAGAAAAGCAGGAATTGAATATCATGAAATGAATATTACAAACAGGAAAATTAACATCAACAAGCATGCAATTAAAAATCATATGGACTTAAGCAAAACATAAAAGAAATGAGCAGAAAATTAAAAGAAACTGAAATGAAATAGTAATTCAGGATACTTTGAAATGAAAGAAAACAAACTATTAATAAAATCAAAACAGGAAAACTACTATTACTAAAATCAAAACAGGAAAACTAAAATAAAAAAAAAAATAGGAACTCCACCGATCAAATGTATAAGCATGAACATGAACATAAAAAAAAACAAAGCAGTAAAAAAAAAAAACACAGGAATTGAAGAACTCAAAGCAAAGTTGCAGGAAAAAAAATAGGAAATTAAAACATTAATCAACAAAAATTCAAACAATGGCTGAATTGAAAACGTGAAATAAGATGTAATGAAAGCAACAATGAATGAAAGCAACAAGAAATTAGGGACGAATACATCAAACAACTACTGAATCAATTAACAAAATCTAAAAAAAAAATCACTGTAAACTAAAAGATCGGCCGATGAACAAAAGAAACATAATCGTGAATGTATTTTTTTCATTTTTGTTTTTTTTTCAGTTTTTTTTTTTCTTTTTATTTTCGTTTTACAGATACGGCAATAACAAGAAGAAGATTTGAAGAATAAGAAGAAGAAGAACGGAATTAATGGAAGAAGAAGAAGGATTAGCTGAAGAAGAAAGAGATCGACAGAAAAAAAATCAGAAAAAGAAGAAGAAAAAGAAGAAGATCAGACAAAGCAGAAGAAGAAGAAGAAGAATTGGAAGAAGAAGAATTGGAAGAAGAAGAAGAAGATGATGAAGAAGACTCACCGTGAACTGGAGGGGTTAGAGGAGAAGCTGGCGGTCATCGACCGTGCGTCGTTGCCGGATTGAAGATCCATCACCACCATCGGCTGGAAGACTGAATAGAGAAAGAGGGAGAAGGGGAAAGAAGCAGCCGATGGTGGTAGCTGGTGAGAAGAGAAGGAAGAGAGGGAAAAAGGGGAAAGAGGGGAAAGAAGAAGAGGGTCTGGCGTACAGGGGAGACGCCCTTTTTTCTCTGTTTTGGGGTTTTAAAAAAAACTTCAAAACTGGTTCACTGGTTTGTAACAACTTTTGAAAGAAATGCAAACCGGTTAAACCGGTTTGTGTTATATTTTTTTTTCAGTTTTTTTTTTAACAAATGCAAACCGGTTTGAACCGGTTTGGTTTATTATTTTTTTCTTTTAAAAAAATCTAAAAAAAAAAACTATTTAAAAGTTTTTGTTTGCTAAAAACCTAGAAACCTTATTTGATTATTATTATTTTTTTTTATCTAAAAAATATAACTATTCTAATCTATATATTTAATATATTTTTTTTTTCATCTTTTCTATAAAGAAAACCAAAATGATTTAACTAAATGGCAAAATGAAACTATGTTTCTCTATTTTCTTTATTTTTTTATTTTTATTTTTAATAAAAACTAAAACTAAACTACTATGACTATAACAAAAACTAAAATATGCATAAAAATGTAAAATAAAATGAATTTTCATGCATTTTCTATTTTTAAATCATTTTAGCACATTTACTCGAAAACTAACATAAAATTGGGTTTTTGAAACATTATTTTATAAAATCATGCATATTTAAATGTTAATTAACCCTGAATTATATAAATGATCAAATACCCCCACGCTTATGTTTTGCTAGTCCTCGAGCAAACTAGAAAAATGCAAGAAATCAAACTATCACCTAACTCACTTTCGTAGGAATCACGGTTGTATTTAGCTTATGCAACAAGCCCTTTCAACCCCTGGGTTACCCCAGTGGACGAGTAAGGTCTCGTGAGGGTTTGCAGTGATGCTACCCACAAACATCTCTGTCATGTATGCATAATATTACACATCCTCATAAGCAGTAGGTAATTAAAGACTTTGTTTTCACAAATACTTCCTGTTACAAAAAAAATCAAGACATAATTAGAGTCTTTTATATACCACCACAGAAAAGAATTCTTTCACTTTTCTAAATATCATAATTATTTATGTTTTATTCTTAGAAAATCCAATAAAAACATATTATTATTTACTTATCCTCACTCATATGTTTTCTGCACAGGTTTTCTCAATCACACTTCTAAGCACTGAACTTTTCTTTCTTTTTCAGCTCTTTTCTCGATTTTTTTTCATTTTTTTCACGCTTTTTCTTTTTGCACACTTATTCTTCTCTTATAGCTTGCGTGTGGTCTGCTTTTATGCCTTGTGCAATGTCAATATCTTCTATACTTTTTCAATACATACCAAAAGATATCAACTAAGACATAAAAGTGACTTCCTTCATTCACCCTTATAACATGAGAGTCAAACATTTCAACTTGTATCTGTTCTCAGTTACTTAGGATCACAAAGTTTTTCACTCTCCTTTTCGAAAATGGAATTAAAAGTTTCAACTTACATCTAAGTTCCATCTACTAAGGATTGTGGAATTATCCAAACAACCTAACGCATGCTATTTTTTCTCTTTTGAGTTTTTTTTTTTTTTTTTTTACACTTTTGTTCATTTGCTTAGTTTTTTCAAAAATAGAACTGTGCATATTCATATTTGCAATTCAAAATAAATTCTAACATGTATCTATCATCATTTCTTTGAAATCTGCATAAACAACCATAATTTTTAGATTTATGTCAGAAAAATTTTTCGTGGGGCTTAAAAATCCTCTAAAAACATTAGATTTGAAATAACATTCATATAAGTTCAAACTCTTTCTTTAAAAATCTACTTTTCATGAGAGATGTGTAAACATGTGCAAGAACGTAAACAGAAATATCAAGGTGTGCACTCTACACCCTCCCCCATGCTTGAATGACATTGTCCCAGTGACACTCCCCCATGCTTATATGAAACTACGTGAATGCACATGAGAGAAATAAATGAGGGAAAAGAGTAGAATAACATGACATGAATTAAAAATGCACGTTCTATGAAGATAATGAATGCAATGTATACATGACAAAACACAAAACTCATGAATGAAACAAAAAGAACATGAAAAACTCATGAAAAAGTAAAAACAAAATAAAATCTATAAATTCTAAGCAATTCTAATAATATACAAGATATGGGTTGCCTCCCATAAAGCGCTAAGTTTCACGTCCCCAGCTAGACGGATCCCTGGAAAAACCTTCATCGTCCATGAGATCAATGGACATGAAGTATCACTCAATGAGGCTCTATAAAGAAAAGAATGTCATCTGTGGCACTACGCACTGTGTTTCCATCACGTCTTCCTCTAACTGTAGTATCAAAACTCTCTCGACGTGAAGAACAGAGATTAGTCTCATCTGAGAGACTGGTCAAGAAATGAGAGTCTAGGACCGACCAACTATCAATGAATGCAACTTCAGACAAGTGGTGAATATGATCAGGCTTGACTTGGTCAAGCACCTCCTTCATTTGCACCTCTTGCTTAGTAACAATTGGTGATCCTAAAGGCTGAGAAAATGGGGCTTTATATGATGAAAATGTATGCTGTGAGTAAGGCCCCTTCTGCTAAGGTATCATGGAGATCGACTCGTCAGTAGAAATGATATGATGTTCATGAGTCGATTCCTGAGTGGAGTGAGACACCTTCCCATACTGAAGGGATGTAATAGATTTGACTTGCTCATGATGTGAAGCAGTGGGTTGCAAGTCAAATGACATGGAATCCTCTCCCTTTGAGACAACAGACTGACTATGAAGGTTCCCCTAGCTTTGCCTACTCAAGGTCTCAACCAACTGTCCCATTTAAGTCTCTAGCTTGGCTATTGACTGCGTATGGGAGCTCAAAACTTGTAATATCCTATCTTGGAAGGATTGACTAAATGAAGGCTCATGAGGATGGGGTTGAGTATAAGCATGTTGGGTTGGAGAATGAACCTGTGAAAAAATGGGGCGCGAGTAACCTTGTGAAGGGTTACTGGGTCTATACTGTGTTTGAGAGGGTTGATGGGATGGGGAAATAGACTGGTTTCGCCAACCTGGGTTATATGAGGATGTAAATGAATCGGGCATGGGTTTAGCGAAACCTTGGGCAGCATTCACCTGCTCCTGAACGAATTCAGGATATAATGGCGCTGCCGGACAATCCGCAACACAGTGTGCAGGGCTAGAACATAGCTCACACACTCTTTCTACTGGATTTCTCGAGGAATTGGCTAGGAATTGATCTAACTTCCTAGTCAACTGGTCAACCTTGATACGCAATTCTAACTCGGACCCAACTTCGGAAATCCCAACTTTCCTAGGACCACTAGACAGAGATGTAGTCCTATCAAGCCGTGAAGACAAGGTATGATGCATCGTGTTTTCACTCAAGGTCTCGAATAGAGACAATGCCTCGTCCTCACTCTTGAGCATAAAAGTGCCCCCACAAGACGAATCAACCATTTGACGATGCTTTTCAGTAAGCCCGCCATAAAAATACTGCACCAACTGCCAACGAGGCACCTGGTGATGGGGACACTTGCGGAGAAGATCTTTCAATCTCTCCCAAGACTCGTGAAACTGTTCTCCCTCAATTTAAGAAAAACTGGTTATAGCTTTACGAAACTGGTTCGTCTTACCAATTGAGAAATATTTTTTTAAGAATTCTCTTTGCATTCCTTCCCAAGTAGTAATACAAACCGTCTCAAGAGATTTTAGCCAGTGCTTGGCTTTATCTTTGAGAGAGAACGGAAAAAAAGTTAACCTCATAGCGTCGTCTCCAAAATTATTGATTCGCAAAGTCGAGCAAATCTCAAGGAATTCGTCGAGATGACGATATGGGTCTTCATTGCTAAGGCCATAAAACGAAGGTAACATTTGAATCACACTGGCCTTAATCTCAAAATGGCTCGCTCCTACATCAGGTCTCGTGATGCAGGAGGCGAGGTATACGTATTTGGCATGAAGTACTCCCTCAAAGGACGGATCAATTGATGATCGTCAGCCATTGCGTATACCTTGGAGTAGACCGGTGTAGCACACGTCCTAACTTTGGGTTTTCTACCTAACTAACGCACTAAGTGGCCAAACCACGCAAACCACAAAGCGAGTAAACTAAAAACAAAAAAAACTAAACAAACACCACGCAGTTACACATAACAGAGATTATGCAAAAGAAATATAAAATCTATGTGTACGGTACCAATCGTACACAATCACCTCTAAGGGAATCCTAATAGGTGGGCTATGCAAAAAAGTAAGCTCGTCTCTAAGATATGCACATATGTGGTTCTAAACCTAAATGCAACACAAACACTAGGCAATAAAGTGAATACTAATATTACGCCGTTCCCCGGCAACGGCGCCAAAAATTTGATGTCTTCTTTTAAATCGTTGTAATTTTGAAAAGATTTATAAATGTAAAACATGTGAAAACCAGACATCAAATAATAAAAACCGGTTCTCACTAGTGGATGAGACCGGGTCGAACTCAGGGAACGGGAATATTTTGTATTCAAGCACACAATTCTAAACTATTCTTTATTGCCAAATTGTTGAAATGTAGAATGTTTAAGAAAAGTAAAACAACTAACTATTACAACAAATGAATACCCTTCGCAGAGGGCGTAAAGTGCAATATTTACAAACCCAATTAAATTCCTAATTCTAAACTGAAAAGTAAAAAGAAGCTTTATTCTTCGTACTTCGTGTCATGTAATCGCTTCCGCTCCAGTCTGTGCTATCCTGCATAATTCAAATGAACACGAGCAGTACCAGAGATAGACATAGACTATACTAAACTAGCTAGATGCTAAAAATAGAAAATTCTAACACGTTTAGATCTGAAATATGATTTCTAATTAGATCTAACTAATTAACTACAGTTTAAGTAACTAACCAACTAAGCTAACAATTACAAGATGAAACAAACAAGAAAACATAGGAAATCGAGCATGATGAACAAATTGAAAAGAAAAAAAAAATCAAAAGGTCAGAATGTAAGAAAACAAGAAATTGAACAGAAAAACTAAGCTAGATGAATATATTGAAAAACAAGAAGATGATAGAATTGAAAAACAAGAGAAAAACAGAAAAACAGGAATTGAATATCATGAAATGAATATTACAAACAGGAAAATTAAGATCAACAAGCATGCAATTAAAAATCATATGGACTTAAGCAAAACATAAAAGAATTGAGCAGAAAATTAAAAGAAACTGAAATGAAATAGTAATTCAGGAATTCATACTTTGAAATGAAAGAAAACAAACTATTAATAAAATCAAAACAGGAAAACTACTTTTACTAAAATCAAAACAGGAAAACTAAAATAAAAAAAAACAGGAACTCCACTGATCAAATGTATAAGCATGAACATGAACATAAAAAATAACAAAACAGTAAAAAAACAACAACACAGGAATTGAAGAACTCAAAGCAAAGTTGCAGGAAAAAAAAAACAAGAAATTAAAACATTAATCAACAAAAATTCAAACAATGGCTGAATTGAAAACGTGAAATAAGATGTAATGAAAGCAACAGTGAATGAAAGCAACAAGAAATTTGGGAAGAATACATCAAACAACTACTGAATCAATTAACAAAATCTAAAAAAAAAATCACTGTAAACTAAAAGATCGGCCGATGAACAAAAGAAACATAATCGTGAATGTATTTTTTTTCATTTTCATTTTTTTTCAGTTTTTTTTTTCTTTTTATTTCCGTTTTATAGATATGGCAATAACCAGAAGAAGATTTGAAGAATAAGAAGAAGAAGAACGGAATTAATGGAAGAAGAAGAAGGATTAGCTGAAGAAGAAAGAGATCGGCAAAAAAAAAATCAGAAAAAGAAGAAGATCAGACAAAGCAGAAGAAGAAGAAGAAGAAGAAGATGATGAAGAAGACTCACCGTGAACCGGAGGGGTTAGAGGAGAAGCTGGCGGTCATCCACCGTGCGCCGTCGCCGGATTGAAGATCCATCACCACCATCGGCTGGAAGACTGAATAGAGAAAGAGGGAGAAGGGGAAAGAGGGGAAAGAAGCAGCTCATGGTGGTAGCTGGTGAGAAGAGAGGGAAGAGGGGAAAGAAGAAGAGGGTCTAGCGTACAGGGGAGACGCCCTTTTTTTTCTGTTTTGGGGTTTTAAAAAAAACTTCAAAACCGGTTCACCGGTTTGTAACAACTTTTGAAAGAAATGCAAACCGGTTAAACCGGTTTGTGTTATTTTTTTTTTTCAGTTTTTTTTTTTAACAAATGCAAACCGGTTTGAACCGGTTTGGTTTATTATTTTTTTCTTTTAAAAAAATCTAAAAAAAAACTATTTAAAAGTTTTTGTTTGCTAAAAACCTAGAAACCTTATTTGATTATTATTATTTTTTTTTATCTAAAAAATATAACTATTCTAATCTATATATTTAATATATATTTTTTTCATCTTTTCTATAAAGAAAACCAAAATGATTTAACTAAATGGCAAAATGAAACTATGTTTCTCTATTTTCTTTATTTTTTTATTTTTATTTTTAATAAAAACTAAAACTAAACTACTATGACTATAACAAAAACTAAAATATGCATAAAAATGTAAAATCAAACTATTTTTCATGCATTTTCTATTTTTAAATCATTTTAGCACATTTACTCGAAAACTAACATAAAATTGGGTTTTTGAAACATTATTTCATAAAATCATGCATATTTAAATGTTAATTAACCCTGAATTATATGCATGATCAATGCTCCTATGAGGGGTATCAGGATTATCCCTTATCCTGAATGGGAATGTCTCGGACAATGAGGGTCAGGTTTTTTTCTTAACCTGAGGGGAAAATATAAATAAAAGAATACCTCATGGGAAAGAGGCATCAAGTTTATCCCTTAACCTGAAGGGGGTACTTTTTAAAGATAAAGGAATAAAATTTAGTAAACATAAAACTTAATGAAATTTGACAAATTGATAAAATTGACAATAAGTTGATAAAACTTGATTAGATAAAAAGAAAAATGAAATGAACACAATTTAATGAAGATAACCAAGTTAACAAAGAGTTGGTAAGATTTTTAGAAAAGGACTTGTCTAATCCTGCCTGCATATGACGAAGGAAGATAAGTATAGATCAAAATAAAATGCCCCAGTATCAGGGGGAAGGAGATTATTGCTTTATTGAAAGACTTTTGAAGAGTACAAAAGGCCATGATGAACAACTCAAGTGTAAAATCTTTTCAAATGTAAAGCATTAATAGGATCTGGCAGCTCCACTCCATCTGCGTTGATCAAATGATAGGAATTGCGGGGCAGCGCCTCTTTAACCACATAAGGGCCTTCCCAATTGGGTGACCACTTGCCCTTCGGCCGATGCTTGAGATGAGCTGTTGATCTCAGCACAAGATCATTGACTCAGAATCTTCTCTCAATAACTGATTTGACGTAGTGTCGAGCTATCCTCTGACGATAGGCCTGAGCGTGTTCCACTGCCTTGAGCCTTTTCTCATCTAATAGATCCAGTTGTACCAACCTCTGCTGCTGATACTAATCAAGCGGGAGCTTGATGAGCGATGCAAACTTGAGTGCAGGCTTCTGAACGTGGAGAGGTAACACCACCTCGGTCCTGTAGACGAGCTCTGAAGGAGTAGCATTGGTTGGAGTCCGAATGGTGGTTCGGTATGCCCAAAGTGCAGTGTGCATCTTCTTGTGCCAATCGCGGCCTGTTTCCACTGTTCTTTCCAGGGTGCGGATCAAAATTTTGTTAGTGGCCTCTGCCTAGCCATTTCCTTGAGGATAATAAGGAGCTGAGAAGTGGTGATGAATCCTGAACTTCGAGCAGAAAGTCTTCATCTTCTCATTCTTGAAATGACTACCATTGTCTGACACAATATCATGGGGGACGCCGAAATGGCAAAGAAGATTTTTATGGATAAAGGAAACCACGTGTCGGCCTTCTAATGTTCACAGAGTTATGACTTCGACCCATTTGGTGAAGTATTCTGTAGTCGCGAGGAAATATCGGTGGCCATTAGAAGCCGAAGGAGTGATCGGACCAACTACGTCGAAGGCCCACATCGAAAAGGGCCAAGGAGAGACCACGGATTGCAAGTATGCGGCTGGCGCATGAATGGAAGGTGCGTGCTTTTGACACTTGACGCACTTCCTTACAAATTGATGACAATCCTACTGCATGGTTTTCTAGTAATATCCTGCCCGAATAATCTGCTTGACGAGTGTTTGGTAGCCGATGTGACCACCACAAATTCCCTCGTGTGCCTCTCGGACAATTTCCATGGCTTCATCTTTATCTAAGCATCTGGCGTACTCAGAACTGAACCCACGACAGTAGAGAACATTGGCAAGGATAAAATAACAGGCTGACATGCGCTGAATCGCGTGTTGCTCCTTTTTTGGCATTTCCGCTGAGAATTTACCAGTTTCAATGAAATTTTTGATGTCCTGGTACCAAGTCTTCTCTTTCTGAGTGGCTTGGTTCACTTGTTCAACTGGAATGTAGGTAGGTTGATCAAGTCTGCCGATTTCGAATGAACGACAGGATTCTCTGTCTTTAAAAGATAGGATGGAGCCTAAACCGGCTAAGCCATCTGCTATATGATTGTATTCCCTCTTGACATGATTAAGCTGAAATTCTTCAAAGTTGTCTATGAGAGCTAAGGAAATCTTTTGATAAGGGATTAACTTTGACTCCTTGACTTGCCATTCAGCATTAACTTGGCTTACAACGAGCAATGAGTCACCAAAGGCATGTACTCTCTTGACATCAAAGTCTTGCAAAATTTTGAGGCCTTGTATTAGAGCTTCATACTCGGCCATGTTATGAGTGCATTGGAAGTCAAGTTTGAGGGAATAAGGGAGCATCTCCTTTTCAGGAGTGATTAGTAAGTTACCAATTCCTATACCAGACATATTTCGGGCTCCATCAAAGAATAGAGTCCAAATTGGGGATTCCTGAATACTGCAAATACGATCGTCAGAGAAATCATCTTCTGCTTTGATCTCTTCTGTCAACGGGAAATCTGCCAACTGATCTGCAATGGACTGACCCTTGACTGACTTCTGAGAAACATATTGTAAATCGTACTGCACCAGGAGGACTTGCCATTTTGCAATTCCTCCAGTAAGGAAGGCTGCTCAAGGATGTACTTGAGGGGGTTAAGTCTTGACAGAATTTTGATCTCTGAAGCCATCAGATAATGTCTTAACTTTTGACACATCCATACTAAGGCTAGGCATGTCTTCTCCATCTGAGAGTATCTTTTCTCATAATCGATGAAGGTCTTGCTGATGTAATAGATGGCATGCTCAATCCGGCTGCCTTCCTCGTACTGCGTAAGAAATCCCTCGCAAGCATTATGGTTGACGGAGATGTACAAGAGAAGCGGCTTTCCCAGTTCTGGTGGCTTCAGAACTGGTGGATTGAGAAGATACTGCTTGATGCGCTCAAATGAGAGCTGACATTTTGGTCCCCACTCAAACTTCACTTCTTTTCTCAGCAAGTGATTGAAGGGTTCGCACCTCATGGCCAAATTGGAGATAAAACGTCAAATTGACTGAATACGACCTTGAAGGCTTCGCAGCTCTTTAAGATTGGTAGGAGGCGGCATATCAATGATCGCCTTCGCCTTGGCAGGATCTACCTCTATGCCTTTCTTGCTGATCATGTAGCCAAGCAGCTTGCCTGACTCCACTCCGAAGACGCATTTCTGTGGATTGAGTCTCAGCTTGTAGAAAATAAGTCTTTCAAAGACTTGGTTGAGAGCATCAAGATGATCCTCTCCTTCCTTGGACTTGACCAAAATATCATTCACATAGGCATCCATATTTTTGTGCATCTGGTCATGAAAGATAACTGCCATTGCTCTCTGATAGGTTGCCTCAGCATTCTTGAGCCCGAACGGCATGACTGTATAGCAAAATGTACCCCAAGGCGTAGTGAAGGAAGTTTTGGATTGGTCACGAGCGGCCAATTTGATCTGATTATAGCCTGAGTATCCATCCATAAAGGAAAACATGGCATGACTTGCCGTGCTATCGATCAGAAGATCGATGTTGGGGAGTGGATAATCATCTTTTGGGGTGGCTTTGTTCAGATCTCTGAAGTCAATACAGATCTGGACTTTGCCATTCTTCTTGGGAACCGCCACGATGTTCGCCAACCAGTCTGGATATTCAATGGTCCGAATGAATCCTGCTTTTAATAATTCTTCAAGTCCTTCTTTAACTTGTGGTGTCACTCGAGGATCCATCTTTCTCAATTTTTGCTTGATTGGTTTGCAATCTAGCTTCAACATAAGGCGATGCTCGACTAACTTGGAGTCTAAGCCTGGCATATCCTCATAAGTCCAAGCGAAGACTTCCTGATGCTGCTTGAGGAAGTAGACGAGCCTTTTCTTCTCATTCGAACTCAAGCTGGAACCAATCTTGAGGATTTTTGGGTCATCTTCTGAACCGATGTTGACATCCTCTGTCGGGTCTTGAACTAATGGTGATGGTTCATCCTGCTTCTGAATACTGGCGAATTCTGGCAAAGCTTGAATCGTCGAGTCGAATTCTGCCAACTCTTCGATCTGCTCTGTCATTCTGCTGACTTCTGCTCCTGCCTTTGCCTTGCAGATTCTAGCCGGTCGGGATTTATTTTGAGAAAAATTGGTATTGATGACGAGTTTTCTGAGCGATTTTGGAGCCATGATCCCAGCAATCCTGAAAGCGTAACGAAGGTTTTTGAGAAAAGGATAAAAGGTTTTTTGAAAGATAGCCTTTTGTAAGAAAACAAAGAATGACAATTATGGAAATAGAGATATAAGCGAGAATTTGTGCACACCAAGATGAGAAATAGGAATCAAAATTTCATTGATTTAAGTAACTCTGATATTTATAGACGATGGAAGAAAAGAAAGAAAACTGGGGCAGATCTTTTGCCCCTTACAAGATGACTCAAATGGGAAAGAAAAAGCAGAAAACATTGGCATTGTCTTTATTGTGCTCCTTTGATGAAAATGGTCTTCTTGCCGGATGATTGACCTGTGAAACCCAAGCCTGTACCTTCGATATGCTGAGCAGGGACGATCGGTTCCAGAATGCCGTCTTCATTCCTGCCTAGGCCCCTGAAGGGCTGATAACCGTGTTTCATCAGAAAATCAAACCCTCTCTTAGCTTTTGAGAACTGAGGAAAAAGAGGGTGATCCTGAAAGGAAGTGCAGTCGAGGTGCCCACCTAGTTTGAAGAAGTGGGGTCCCTGCCATTGAACCACTGCTGCAATATTCTCCGTTGGCTGGACTTCTTTCAGTTTCATCATGTCCAAACTTTCACTTAAATTGATTTCATCGACTTCTCGGATGCTCGGGATGTCGGCCGTGAAAGTAGGACGGGGAATCATTGGCTGCGGGAGTCGCTCTTTTGGATCCTCTCCTAGGACCGTAGTGATCATGCCTCTCTTCGACCACTTGATGCATTGGTGTAAGGTTGATGGAACAACATTGGCGTTGTGGATCCAAGTGCGTCCAAGCAATAGATTGTGCATAGGTGGCACATTCACTACGTGGAAAAGGACAGTATGCACCGAATAGTTAATGAAGATTTCGAGGAATATCTTTCCCTTGGCCGTCTGTCCATGGTTGTCGAAACCGTAGATCGTTATCGGATCCGGGGTATATTCCTCTTCTTTTAAGCCCAATGCCTTGGCTGTTGTCTCCGGACAGATATTGAGGCTGCTGCCTTCATCAACGAGCACATGGGGGACTGTCATGCCCCTGGTTCACACCACTATGTAGAGAGCGTTGTTGTGAAACGAATGAGGCTTTGGAAAATCCTCATCCGAGAATATGATCGGTGCATTCGTCATTGCTTGATTGACGATCTGAGCCATATCCTGCGGGGTGGTGCTAGGCTTGACTTTAATTTTTCTGAGAAGCTCTTTTAGCACTTGTTGGTGCTCGGGTGAAGCGTGGGTCAGATCCAGGATAAAAATGTTGGATAGAGCGGTGATTGGCTTCTGAATTGACTCTGAAGCTTTTCCTTCCTTCGAAGCCGCCTTAATAAAGCACTTCGGGATCCTGGGAACTAGGCTGGCAATGTCTGCCGTTACTTTTGTTGATTTCTGTTTGCTGGAAAATGCAGTGATATCCACCCTCTTGGCGGAAGACTCCGCCTGACGAAGGACCAGGACCTGATGCTGATCCTTAATGTCCTGACTAGAACATGGCTGGATGCTACCTTGAAGAGAGAATGCCTGCTCCGTGATGACTGAAGCTGAGTGCTTGGGAAATGGCTTGGATAAAATTTCCAGTTGCTCTTCTTCATCCTCGATTAACAGGTTCTTGTCGATGCAATCCTGGATGATGTTTTTAAGGACAAAACAGTGCTCTGTGTCATGTCCAACAGTCCAGTGAAACTTGCAGAATTTATCCGTCCATTTTCCCATAGTGACCGGAGGATCTTCCACTTTGGGGAGTTTGATCATTCCCTTTGACATCATATATTCTAAGATATCTTCGCGGGACTGTTCCAGAGCTGTGAACTCTCGGTCATAACTCCAACCCTCGTGTTTCGGCTTTTCTGACTGCTTCGCTTCTAGATGAGGTGTTGACTGAACAGGTTGTGGCTTGACAAACTTCTCCTTTTGGGCTGCAGAGTTTGTCCTTTCGGCCCTGGAATGTCCGACATTCTTGTTACGATTTTTCTTGCTCTTCTTGTTGCCAGAACTACCGCTGCCTTGATCTGAGAATTCTGTAGCATAGGCGACATGTGCCTTTTTCTCTTGATCAGGATTCATTCTGACAAAAGGATATCCTTCATAAAGGCCATTGTCTAGGCCGGTCTCGAGCCATTCAGCTCTTTCGATTAGTTTGATGAATGATTTGGCGGGTGAAGTAGAAATGAGGTTCCTCAGAGGTTGGGCAAAATTAATCAGAATAATCTGTAGGGAGTGCTCCTCCAGGATGGGAACCTTCATTCTGTTACACGTGTTTCTCCACCTGTGGATGAATTCGCTGGCTTTCTCATTCTCATTCCGTTTTAAATTGTACAGATGATTGAGGGTTGGTGAGGCTTCAACATTGAACATGAAGCGCTCAATGAACAAGTTCACGACTTTATCGAACTCTCGTAGTTCGATAGGATTAATGTGGTCTGCATACCACCTGGCCGCTACCCCTTCTAGGCTGCGCAGAAAGCAAATGAACAACGCCCAGTTATCTTTCCTGAAACGGCCGCATTCGGCATAGAAAGTGGCCAAATGAGCCTTAGGGTTGCTCGTTCCGTCAAATTTAAGGAACTTGCGAGGGAGGTTTTCCATATTGTCATCCCCATCCAGGCCATGGTAAAAATATTCACCGGAGTAGGTCTGCTTGCCCTTGCTTTTGGCCTGAATATCCTTGATAGCCCAATTCATTTCTTTCATCTGCTCTTGCATCGGGTCATTAACCGGAATGGGTTTGTTGATTGATTCGGGCTCTGCAGTGGTCTTTAGAAGCTGCGGCGGAGGATTTTGATGATAAACAAACTACTCTTCTTCTTTTGATTCCTCTTCCACTAACTCTGTTTCTTCAGAAGTGGTGTCAGGCTGGACTTTCTTCTTGATGATCCTGATTGGCCTTTTCACAGCCTTCTTCTTGGGCTTGCTTTTCGGAGCAGCCTCCTTCTGGCTGGCTTCTGCCTGTTCTGACATCATTCTGGTCATCATCCTTTTGAACTGGTTGTACATCACAGGGTCTATATCATCGGCCTGATTCTGATTCTGCCCTCTGACTGACTTAGGAGAGCTGACTGCCTCGACTTCACTATCGCTGTGCTGAGGAGCCATTTCTTTTCCAGCTCTGGTTTGCACCATTTTCGACAATGCCAGATGATTTCTTTGTAACTAGAAGAACGGTTAGAGTCTAGAGGAATTTTAAAAAATGCAATCTTTTGAGAAAAAAACATGAAAGAAGGAATTGATAGATGATTTAAACAAGTTATCCCATTACCAGGGATTGGGTCATTACAAATTTTGCAATAATTGTGTCCCCATTTTGCGGCAACGAAAATGCGCCTTATGACCTAGGCAAGGTCGTCCATCGTGAGAGATAATCGAAGAAGAATATAAGAGAGAAGTCTCATCACTGGGGATGAGGTTGTCCCGAGGATCGTAACCATATAAAATTTGGCCAAAAAAAAAAGCTCTTTATCAGAACAAAAAGTTTGCATTTTCATTGATGACAAAATTTAAATACAAAGAGAGGGTGGGCACACAGTTTGCCACCATTCTCGATACTCTGATGATACATTAGGACCAGGAAATATAGACAAAGAAATGAAAGATTCCGAAGTGTATTTGGTGACGTGGTATGCTCCAGACCACTGAGACAATCGTAGATCGAACTCTGGCATGCGGCCCGTCGGGAAGTGGGTGTTGACACGAATCTGCCGCTGTGAGAACTATCAAAGACACATCTCTGGCTGATAGTCGACGCAGAAGAAAGGGCCGAGCAATTTGTAGTGCTTGTCACAAGCATAGGTGTATCGAGGAACGGTCTCTCTTCTGTCGAAGAAGTCCCAAATGATTTCCTCCTGATGCAGCTTCTCGATCAAAGCTCAGCAGTGAATGGCTGACTTTGGTTGCTTACTACTGAATCTGAAAGAACTGGCATTTGACGGCACATGTCGCAGAAACCATGACTGCAAGGCATACGTGCATCCTTCCACCAAGATGGTCTTTGGTTGATATTTTGAGATGATCTTTTTAAAACAATTATTTTCAATAAAACTTTGGAAAATCGTCAACCAAAAGTATAAAAACCGACTTTCCACAAAGTGGTAAGTACGGGTCGAATCCTCAGGGAACAGGAATTAATCAAGATATTTCTGTAAAATTTAATTTATTAATTACAAATGTCAATCTACAATTATAAAGCTAATACAACTACAATTAATCACTAAAATGAAAATGAAAAAACAACTAAGTCTTCTGCTCCACACCAAGGGTATTTCTGTCTTTTTGCCAATTATTCACTCATCGCACTTGGACAATAACCCTGTAAACTAAATATGTTTTTCAACGTAAAAATGAAGGAAAATATAAAGTTAGTATTCTATCCTAACAATGAAAACAATAAATAAAACTAAGTCTAATTTTACGAAATTAATAAAACAAATGCTAATTATCAGACAATAATGAAATAAAATACTAAACTAATTCTAAAATTAACTAAATTAATTCTACTAATGCTGTATGATGATTATGCATCTCCTAAAATGCAGACATTACTGAAAACAGGTCTAAAATGCCGAAACTAAGAAAATTACGAAACTGCCCCTAACTAGTGTAAAATAGAATTCTGACAGGTTGTCGGAAAACCACTGTTTGACAAGGCAAACGAGGTCCGATTTTCCCGAAACTTGTTCTGTTCTGTAACTGACAGATTAAACAATCTAACCGTTTTTACAGAACAAAAAAAATATCTGAAACTCCAGATATAAGCATTTCAAAACTGAGAAAAATCAGGATATCGAAAGTCCTGTAATTTAAAAACCAGAAAAAGCGGTTTTCGCAAAACGCTTAAAAATCAGACCAAATCAACTCCGAAAGAGCTGAAATTTGGTCTGCAGTCAGATAACACGTTGATAAAGTGAATAGAACAAAAATTTGCTAAAAACTCAAAATTTTTGCCTACGAAATTACGACAGTGCGATGCAGCAAAAATCAGTCTTTTCTTTCAATGCACTATTCACTCTATTAATCTATTTTACACACTAAGAATGTAATCTAAATGTAATGCGGATTTAAATGATCCTATATGAGTGATTATATGCTGATATTAACTACGATGAAGCTAAATAAAATCTAAATGAAGTATGATATGCATTTTATGACTAATAGCTAAATGAAATAATAATGCAATTACAACTAAGGCACTAAATCATGCAATTAACTATATGACTAAGTGCTGCACCAAATATAAACTAAATGCACTATACTAACTAAATTATTAACATACAAGAAACCAACAAGCACACATCAAATCAACAAATATAAAATTTAACTAAAACAATTAAATAAATAACTATACTAGCTATTCTAAAATCACTATGGATTAAATCTAAAATGAATGAGAATAAAAGGTTGCAATAAAATATGGAGTTGAAATAGGACTAGGGTCGACTCTACTAGGCTCGGTTGACTTAGGTGGACTCGGTTTTGACTTAGCTAAGGTTGGGTTGACTTGGCTAAGGTTGACTCGAACTAGGCTCGGTCTTGACTCACCCTGGGTTGGACTAAGACTCGACTAGGGTTAAGTCTTGACTAAGTTAGGTTTAAGTAAGACTAGGTTGGACTCGGTTTAGGGTTGACTTAGTCAACTAAGGTCAGTTTGGTTTAGGTGGGCTCGGTTTAGGTTAGGTTGGATAAGATAGGCTCGGACTAAGGTTGACTCAACTAGGCTTGGCTTAGATTAGGTTAGGTAGACTCGGTTGACTTAAACTTAGGTTCGGTTGACTCAACCTAGATTTGACCTAGATTAGGTTTGACTTGGACTAAGGTTGACTCGACCTATACTCGGTCTTGACTCACCCTGGGTTGGACTAAGACTTGACTAGGGTTAGGTCTTGGTCTATGACTTGACCTAGAGTTGACTCGACCTAGGTTTGGTCTATACTTTGACTTAGGCTAGGCTCGGTTTTGACTAGGTTAGGTTGGACTCGGTTGACCCAAGCTTAGGTTAGGTTTGACTAGGCTCGAGTTGGGTAAGGTAGGCTCGGGTGGGTTTAGACTAGGGTTTGACTCACTTAATTGGGTCGACTAAAGTAGTAGCCTCTTAATTATCCTAAAATTAATTCAAAGTTAACGATTTTAATGTAGAAGGTTGGAAAATAAGGTAATAAGTAGCAATGCTCAAAATTTGAAATGATTTGGATTCTCAAAAATCGCCAACTTAATGAGGGAGTTACACTCCTTAATTATGTTTAAAGGCTCTCTTTGGAAAAATGAAAAGTCCAATCTAAAAACCCACGATTTTTGCTTTTCAAGATGGAATTAAATTGCTTTTATTTCTTTATGGAAACCGTGGAGCCTAGATTGGAGGTTTAATTAAATTTCAAAAACACTTTCCAAAGCCAATGAGTAACTCCTTTCTTTAATGGACATTCAAAATTTAATGCTCTTTTGAATGCTCCACATGATTTTTGAAGAAACTACTCTTTCCAAAAACTTTTCAAATGCAATTACCTTAATTACCTTCCTTCTCAAAAATCGTCAACCCTAATGGTGCTACTTTCTAAACTAATGCAATTAAAACTACCTAGGGAATAAAAGGATTTAAATAGAAAAACAATTTTCTAGGATTAAATGCTACCCTAATTCCCAAAACTTACTTAAATGACCCCTAAAAACGGCTAACGCAATAAACCCTAATACATTGAACCTAGACACCTTCCTAACCTACCTAATTGCAATTAATACTTTCTAAAAAATCGACCTAGATCTCAATTGGAGCTCTAATGGCTGCCGCCCCACCTTGGGGAAGAAGAAGACCAACAAAAATAAAAATATAAACTAACAAAAATGATTAAACTAAGTAACCACTTGTAAACACCCCAAAATTTTCAAAAATTTGTAAAAATGACCTTTTTGCCCCTAACTTCATTTTTTGAGAAAACCAAAGCTAAATTTTTATCATTCTTCAGATTTTCTAAATTAAAATCCATATTGATATATTCAAAATCAACTCCGGATCCGAATCCAGTACATTAAATCCATATTTCCTCAAAATCCGGATCAAAACCCATTTCTGAAGAAATTCTCTCAAAATAGCTTTTAGTTCTCAGAAAAATGCCCTTTCGTAAATATTTTTGCAAAAACACAAAAAAAATAGTTTTAATCCTTATTTTCTCACAAATTTTAGGATTTCTACCTAAAAATACAAAAAAAATGAAAAAATAACACAAAAACCAAAATTTTGGAATTTTTTTGAGAAAAACGAAGGATTTTTAATCCTTTTGAAACCATTTTGCCGAAAAACTCATTTTCAAAACCATTTTATAAAAAATTCCTAAGAAGGGGACCTCTTTTTGAAAAATTGAAAATTTTCAACGGACTCCTCCCGCGCTTCCCTCTTCTTCTCTCATCACCGTCCGATCTGCAACAGCCTACCTTCATCTCCACCTTCAATCCTCAACGAGTTTTCCCCTTTCGAAGCTTCCATTCCCCCTTTAAGAAGAGGCGAGCTCCTGTCTTCAGGCATCCATTTTTTTTCCTAGAGATCGACTTTTCCTTCCTTCAGATCCATCTTTGCAATCCATCAAATTTATCTCCTACAATCCGTGAACTTCAACCAGCTTTTTTTTACCAACATTGCTTCTGATCAATACTTCTTCTGAAGGAGATACCCGTCACCCACATCCATTATCAGCATTATCCATCCCATTATCGAGAAGGAACAACTTCAATAGACTTCTGTTCATCCAGCAACTCCATCGGTGATCAAGTTGATCTTCTAAAGGAAGGACTTCAACCCATCTTCCATCCAGCATCTCCCCCATCCAGAACAGTCGATCGAACGTCCGCCTTTCTTCTTTCCTCCTTCAGAAACTCTGTAAACTGGGTAAAGTTCTTTTCTCCTTATTTTCAATTTTTCTTTCTTTCATTTTTTTTTAGAGCTGCCATTGATGCACCATTAGTGGTGTCGATGCTGCTTGTGCAAATATCGACCCATCCTGTGCGATATCAAAGGAATTCCCGAAATTCCTACATTATTCCCTTTTTTTTTATTACTCTTTCCTTTTCTCCTTATTTTATCGTTCGATCTTCCGATTACTACAAGATGTGCATATCGAATGGTTTATTCTATATTTTATTTCTAAGGATCGGATCATCCATCCTGTTAACTGAACTTTTATTACCTTTATTTCTGAGTATTCGATGATTCAAAAACCTCCTAATACTACCCTCCAGTTTGTTTATATTCTGTTTTCTCTGACTTTATCTACCCATTCCCTATTTCGTTTCTTGATTGGAATATTATCTGTATATCTTCTGTCGTTTTTTTTTTTAGAACAAATGGGTTTCAATTATGAGATATATTCATAATCTATATATTCAGAGAGTTCAAGTTCACATCATGTTATTATTTCGCTATGTTATGGGCATCGTATGACTGTCATCTAACGTCCTCTGTATGTTCATACCTTCTCTGTTTCACCACATCATGCCATTCACTTGATGTTAATTTCCATTTAGTGTTACACTCCTTTTTCTGAGTAGTGGATGTTCATGGCTCGCATACTTACATCCTCTATATCGCCCATCCAGGTAAGTTCAAAAGTGGTTTCATCTTTCTCCTATTTCTGGATTTTACCATCTGTAATTATCCAATCTACTTACATGCAGTAATGTTGTGTTGGACATTTGTGAACACCCCAAAATTTTCAAAATATTGTAAATATTTCCTTTTTGCCCCTGACCTCGTTTTCTGGGTAATTGAGTCACTTTTAAATCTAAATTTCATTTTATTTCTCAAAGTTTTTTCTAAAATTAAATCCATTTTATACATCCCACTCAATTTCGGATCCGGATCCAGATAAAAGATCCAAATCTGAGCATTGTCATCCAATTTTAAATTAAATTCTCAAAATTACCAAAATAACTTTTAAAAGGCTTAGACACTTCGTCCGGTATTCGTTTGGATCTATCGCGTTGTATTCCTCGATTCGAGGTTTAAAACTCGAATATTTTCTCAAAACTGCGTCCAAATCCATTTTCTGGAGAAATTTCCTCAAAATAGCCTTGAAAAACCCTTCTTTTGTAAATATTTATCAAAAATGCAAAAAAATTAGTTTAAATCCTTGTTTTTCCGAAAATTTTAGGATTTTATTCCAAAAATATCAAAAAAATGTAAAAAATGAAGAAAAGAACAAAAATAAATAAAAATATAGAAAAGAAACAAAATTCAGATTTTGGAAAACTCTTTTTGAAAACGATCTTTTAACTAAAACCATTCTTTTGCAAAAAACTTTTGAAAAGACCACCGTTTTGAAAACTTTTTCATAGGGAACCGCCTTTTTGCAAAAGCCCCTTTTTAACGTTTTTTTTTAGGGTTCGGAGACCCTCTCTCTCGACCCATCTCCCTTCTCTCAAACCCCTTTGCCACCAAAACCCTCAGCCGTAGGAGTTTCCTACGACCTCTCCAAACCCTCGATCGCCAACGGCCTGGCACGCTTCATTTCTACACCTTCGATTGCCAACGACGCACAACCTTCGCCCTCCATCATCAAACGGCTTGCCGTTCCCCATCCTTAGCCCTCCATCTCTAACGGAAGCTCTTCTGGAGTCTTCTTCTTCTTCTTTAAAAGGGAGGCCATTCCTCACACTCGGTATGAATTATCTGTCGATCTCATCCACCCTCACGCAGTGCTCTCTGTCTCTCGCGCTTATCACTTCAGATCAACCTTCCTTGAAAGATATCCATTTCTGTTCACGATTCACTTCACATCGAGGACCACCACCCATCCGTGTCGACTTCTCTGGAGCGGGCTTCATTCTGAACAATGCCCATCGGCACTTTACCCTTCCCCTCTGGTGATCCATCTTTGATTAGTGGAGGATAAATTGAACATCAGCTAAGCTACAAACTGGTACTTATCTCTCCTTTCTCCCGAATTTCGATCTTTTTTTTTTAAGTTCTTTGTATTTCCCTTTCCATTGTTGAAGTTGTTTTCCCCTTTTGGTCATATTCGCCTTTCCCTCTATTCGTTTTTTTTCTTTTATCCTTTTATTTTCTTTCCTTTTTTTTTCTTTTTTTTTTTTCTTCTTTTTGTTTTCTTCTGCTTTATTTGGTATTATCCATTAATGCATGTTCTGCAATCCCGATTTGCATGTAGCAAATCAGGTTGCAGGTAAGCAATATCGAGAGGAGCAGAGATGTTCTGACAAATTTTTTTTACTCATGGTTTCCTCTTTTTATATGCCGATTCACCTTGCATTTGGAGTTCCTATTAGTGTGGTATCCTTTTTTTTTTACTTTATTTTCCTAGGATTATTTGTTTCTATCGCCGCTCTATCTCAACTATCCCTTTTCTCTTTTCTTTTTTTTTTTTACTTCTTAAGTCAGCACCAATGTCTCTTTCTATCATCCTTTTGGATAAAAACTTCCAGAGTCAGACACTGATTTCTGACAGAAGCAGAGCCATCGTGAAGATTAATTCACGGTAAAATGGTGATTTCCATCAGTTAGTGCTAAGCCCATTCTGAAGGGACTAAGAAAGAAGTCCCGCCAGATCATATGCTTGTTCAGATCGTTTATGAATTTTTTTTCTCATCAAGTTTTGACCTGAAGTGACTTTCTCTAGCATCATTATAGCATAGATTCATGTTTTCCATAACATTAACTTGTGCTCTTGGGTTCTTCAAGTTCCGACCATGGTATCTGATTGTACCTAAACATAATGTAAATATGTTTTTTTATCATGATTTGAGTTTGTGCTTCACCAGGGGATCGAAGTCTACTGTATCCCCGATGCTCCATTTCATACCCCTCCCCCCAACTGCATCATGTCGTCCAATTTGGTCTAGCTTTTATTTCAATTTGACATATCCCTGCTTCTGAGTATTGAATGTTCATGGACTCATATATCTATATTCTTTGCATTCTTATCCATATAAATTTAAATTGGTTTCATCAACCACCTATTGCTTTCGTTATTAAATTTCATTGCCTATAGTCATCTTGATCTATTTTGCATCAGTCTGTTTCACCACAATGCAGTATAATGTTTGGCACTCCTCGATCTGTGTTTCTAATTTTATGCATTGTATTCCATGGCACTTGGTGATTGGATCCACCGTATGACATCCTGCATCATGCATTTTTAGTATTAGCTCACTCGTTCATTAATTAATATGTCTTTGCTTATTTGCATTACTATATATATCCCCTAATCTCTGCAATGTGTCATATAGTCTATTCTTTGTTCTAATATGTTGACTCCATCTCATATCATATCACCTTCTGGTTTCCATTATGAGGATCTATTGTATGTCTTTTTTATTTTATCTCCTGTCTAACATATATTGTTTGGTACCCTCCCTTCATCAACATGGTGTTCGGGTTCTGATCCTCTAGCTTCATTTGGTAATGGCGAGGACTTTCCTCTGTATGCATTCATCTCGATATTTTTTTATATTTTGTCTTACTACATGTTGTCAAACTATATACATATTTCTTTCCAAATATCATATACCATGTGCCTTTGATTAACAACATGTACATGACATGGTAAATTGAAACATGAATGTTGAGGAACTTCTTTGTATGGGTACATCATGGCAAACTTGATAAAACACCAGACTTGCTAATGGACCATTGACATGAATGTCCATCTAGTAGAGGAAAAGGTAAAATCGACACATTATTATTCAAGTTGGCATAGGTGCAATGGTGTGTGGCTGTATGATGCTTATTCAGGTAAGAAAATGGTTTGTGAGCATGTGCAAAGGTATGCTCCAGAGAGAATGTCATTTACCCAAGAAGTAAGACCAAAAGAGTGAATATTGATGAAGTTGTTGAAGAAATATGTCCTCTGTGTTTAAATGGACCAGTGGTAACTACTTCCAGCCATAAGGATAAGTTTGTTGTCGTCATACACACTTCTGAATGACTTTGCAATGGAGATCAGGCATTAAAATTTAAACTGTTAAACAATTCTGGTAAAACTCTAACCACCATGGGCTTAAGGTAAAAGGGAAGTGATCTACGATCTGGTTCAAAAGATGCCCTTTGCTTGACATTCACAGTAGGTGGCTTCCAAGGACCAACCATATCTGAAATTTGTGGACAGGAAGGACTGGGGGGGGCTACATGTAGATCCATTAGTGATTTAGAGGTCACAAAAATTGAGGTTCTCCTTCTTTCATTTGAGGTTAAGTGCAGGAGACAAAACCTTTGGCAGCATTCCTTTTGTTTATTTTTAGCAGGTGATTCAAGCAAACCTACAGCTGATGATGCCACCGACTGGAGTAAATTTTCTGGAACATTCTGACAGAAGATCTATTTGAGTGGTTTCATACTACAGATGTCTTATCTATTCTTAATTTTTCTGCAGAATTTTGCTAACCTATGTCTGTTTGGTTTCTTTCAGCCCATGAATATAATATTTTGGTCAACAAACGACATGATCTGTGCAAACCCCTGCAACTTGAAGTTACCATTGGGTAACTAAGTTACACTATCATTAGTTTATTTTGTAATGTATCATCTGAGTTCTTATTTTTTTTTATTAATGATGCTTGTCAATTTATAGCCATTACATGTTTATAACTCAGGCACAATGTTTGTTTGAAATTTGTTGAAAGTATACTTTAGAATCAGGAAGATTTACATGATTGCTATCTTCAAATGAGTGTTATAGAATCGTAGGGGTACGTTTTCACCATCATATTATTTCAAGAGTTGTTATTGCTATTCCCCCATAGTTTCACCATACCCTTGTATCACTCATTTGCACTGATTTTCGTTGCATCGATCCGTTACCTCTGAAACTGAATATTAGTTAGGTGTATCCTTTCTTTTGTGCAAATGTGTAAAAGATTGTGCTGAGAGGAACAAGCCTTTAGATTATTGTCTCGTCCCAGTGATCGAAAGCATAGTGGAGTCTAGAGGTTCAAAAGTGACCTTGTGGAGATTATTATAAGGAAATTAGATCACTATATTCCATTTGGGTGGTGCATCCTAATTCGTAGCCTGGTCTCTCATGTGTTCGCTGCAGACAAATAACCAGAAATAACTGTATGCATTCCTATCCTTACTGAAGCTTTTACTGAGAAACAAATGATTTCCAATGCTTCAAGTCATCAATGTCCAAAGTCCTGGCCGAACATAAAGCACCAACTGGTCATCATGTTGCCTTCTGCTACCAGGGAGGCTGGGAGTGTTGTCAGTTCTCCATATGGTTCAGAAATTCATCGAAATGAGGTTGTTACTGTGGGATCATTTGGATAAAATCATTTTCCTTGCTCAGAAATTTCAAACTTAGCAGGTCCTTATATGCAAAAGGGTTGGCATAAGTGCTAAAGTGGTTGCTAGTCTTTTTTTTAGAGGAAATTCTCAAGGTGAGCCCGATGAATTAATAATTTAGACAGCTTATGTCCTTGCTTGCCCCTTTGTTGGGAAATACTATGTAAAACTCCTGTGCCTGGAGGACAACACAATCTCCTCAAATTTCAAGGATATGCTGGACCAACATCTTAAGGCTATGTGCAAGATGGTCATGAAGAACAGGCTGATGAAGGGAGCAGTTCTGTTAAGACTAGAAAGTTTTTTTTTTTTTTTGCCGTGATTCTGAAAATCACATCCTTCACAGTCATATGTACTCTAGCATCATCCCTTTCACAACACCCTGCACCGTGTTACACCCACAGGTACAGTACTTCCAATACTACACTTGTTGCATATACACTTCAACATTCTGAGCCTTCAACAAACCACCTTGTTTGCTGCAAATTCTTACCACCCGCACGCCACTTGCATTTACTAGAGTCCTTCTCACACTATCCTTTTCACCACTGTGCACCACTAGTTTAATACAGCAACACACTGTCTTCCACTTCCATCATCTGAACTTCTGACTTTCACCACATGACATACTCATCAATAATAGTATTTAGGTCATTCTATGATGCTTTACCCCACCTACTTGTTGTTGCATTTCATACTTTTAACAGCTGCAAATGTCATACTCTATATAGCATCACCTTCATTGTGATCATCTGCCGCCACCTGTGCACATCTACTATACAACCATTATATAGCACCTATCACTTCTATCTCATTGTCAAATATACCCACTATATGCACCACCACCACACTCATATTTCCGCACCTCTTTTCCATAAAACACCTCACTGCACAACACTCCCTTCCCAGCATCACCTCCATTTTTGGTATTCATTTTTCCCGTTACATCAACCATCATTGACTGCCCATCACTTCTTCATATATCACACCTTGTTTTATGTCCCTTCATCAGCATCACTCTCATTCACCTGCATTTAATGTATATCAGATATGACATATATATATATATATATATATATATATATATATATATATATATATATATATATATATATATGTGTGTGTGTGTGTGTGTGTGTGTGTGTGAATACATACATATATATATGTATATGTACTTGTATGTACTCATGTGAATATAGGCATGCATACATATATATATACGTACATATATAGGTATGTATGTCATTTTCCATTTTTTTATCATATATATCTTGATATATGAACATTTCACCATTGATCTCCACGTGATATGTACAATCTCTCTCTTCCTTTCATATTAATCAAGTGTTTTGTAGGGAATGTGTGGAAGATATCATCATTGGGAGTTGTAAATTTTGGTGCATTGTGATAGTTAGATCTTAATGAAAATTTACATTTTCTGGTTTAGATAGAATGAATGAGCATTGTAAGTATCATAAATTGCTTGTTTTCATACTTTTTGCCTTTATTTCTCAAAATCTCACAATGGAGAAACACGAATGGCACCTGCACCATTTCATAAGAGGTAATTGATCCTAAGTCGATGATCCACATCAATGGCCATAGTCAGGGTGTGGACAAAACTTAGAATTTTTATCTTTTACGAAATAACACTGGATCCACACTGGATCCGATTTTCAAAATTCATCATATTTTCTTAAATATATATTTTTTTCTTTTATTAGAATTTAACTTAAAATTAACTCAAAATATATACCAATGGCCATAGTCAGAGTATATTGAGAGTTAATTTCATTTTAAATTCTATAAAAGCACCAAATGTATTTTATTCTTCTCTTGAATTTAAATATAGATTATTATATAATACATTCAATGACCATAGTCAAGGATGTATTATATCTTCAATCTTATTTTAAATTCATTTAAAGAATGAAACAACTTTTCAAAGTCCAATTCAAAATTCTTCAAATTCATTAATCACTTAGGATAGATTTGCATTATATTTTCAAAATGTCTTTTTCAAAAACTCCAAGTAAATGTAAATACCTTCCTCAATCTATCTTCAATCCTTCTCAAATCCAATTCATTCTTTTAATTTCCAAAATTCTATTCCATTTTCAAATCTTAAAGATCAAACTAACTTTGAGATTTCAAACTCATTTTATATTCAAATCAGATTTCAAAGTTCAATTTAACTTTGAATTTCCAAATTCATTTATATTCAATTCCAAATCAAATCCAAAAGTCAAATTAACTTTGAGATTCCTTCCACCTTTATTTCAAATTCCAAATTCAAAAATTCAAGGTCTAAATTGGCTTTGAAATTTGTTTGTATATTCAAATTCTAAATTTCAAGTTCAATTTTAAAAAGTTCTTGATTCATCTTCTGAATTTAAAATCCAAATCCATTTTAGGATCCAAGATTCAATACTCATATTGGATCTCAGACTTCAGATCCAATTCCTCTTTAGGATCCAGACTCCAAATTTCACTTTGGATCTAAGACTTCAGATCCAAAACCATCTTAGGATCCAGAATCCAATCTCACATTGAATCTCAGACTTCAGATCCAAATCCATCTTAGGATCCAAAGTCCAACTCTACTTTGGATCTTAGACTTCAGATCCAATTCTCTCATAGGGTCCAGAACCAATTTTATCTCGGATCTCAGATCTTAAATCCATCTTTAGATCCAATTCCATTCCCAATCCTAGATTTCAAATCCAATTCCATTTTCATATCTCCTTCAAGATTCCCTAAATCCATTTCTATTTTTCAAATACCATTTGACCTTCTTAAATCCATTCTAAATTTCAAAACTTTAAAGTCTAAGTTCAATTTCATCTCAAGTATTCCTTTCTTCTTCTAAATTCAAGTTCAAAGTCCTTCTCTGACTTTGAAGCTTCATTTCCTTTCTTTTCAAAACTTTAAATCATTCTTTCTCCAACTCTGATCATTTCAAAGACTTAGAACTACTCTGATCCATCTCAAAAGTTCTAAGTTAGATTCAAATCATTTTTTTTACTCCCTTATCAAGTCCATCTCAGAACACTTGAAAATTTTCAAAACATCTTTCAAAAGGAGCATACATTTTGCATTGCACAAACATGATTCTCTGTGCATTTAGAGTTAGAATAAATTCTTAGATCATATTTAGGCAAAGCAAAAGGCATAGATTTGATCCTTGGTTCGATTACCCCTGGTAAAGGCACCAGGAACGGTCGAACCTCGTACCGACGAGCGAATCCCGTCTCTCCATTTTTCCTGCGAATTTTTCAAAACGGAGGCGAGTAATTTTCTAAATGTTTTCAAATAAAGGTCAAGTGAGACTACGCAAAATAGTTCATCTTCTCTCTCTATCCTTCTTTCTTTTTCTCTTCTCTCTTTCTTTTCTTTCTTTTTATTTTTCTCCCTTCAAAAAGGAGGAAAATAGAGGTTAGAAAGGAAAAGAGAAGGAAGAGAGAGAACATCACGAGAGGAAAATTTTTTTGATGATCACAGGTTTGGCGACCGAGATGGGACCTCGTCTTCGTCCGGTTGGAACTATGCCTTTGCTTTGCTTTTATATAATCTAAGTCTTTATTCTAACATATGTCAGCTACATTTTCCATGCAAACCTTAGGAGCCTAGATTTGGTCCTAAAGCTGACATCATTGCATATAGGATCTAAGTATGGTTTGGTAGGACCATATTGAGGAGATTATATCCATGTTCAGATCAGACTTAGGTCTTAAATACAACTCTCCTCAATTTTAGGAATTGAATGCAAACAATGTATGCAAGTGTATGCTTCTTCTCATTTAAATATATCTCTTTAGGACTTGCATTAGAGCCTTCTGGTTTTATCTGCATGTGATCATGTTTTTGAAAACATCCCTACCTATATTGTCCCGGTCTTCACGTTGCTGGGCTGTCCCACTGAACCATAGTTCGGGAGAGAGCCTCACAACTGGACCACTTATTTGGGTTCGCGCCCCCCTACCACGTACCTAAGGGCCATAGGCCGAGGTATATCGGTAGGTGCTCAAGGATGTTGGGAAGCCCTTACCTTAGAACCGGAGAAATATCTTATATGCCACGTACTTCGAGCTTCGGCTTGAGTATATCGGCATACCTTGATTGAAATCAGATGATCTGAACCATAGAGTCAGGATTAAGGTCCTACAAGCTATTTCAAATATTGCATATAGAGTCAGACTTTAGGGAGTGTTGTGTGCGCATCCTTGTTTGTGCAGCTATGATTATGCGATGTTTTCCTTGTGTTCTCCTATATCGACCTCTTTTAAAACCCTGGGTGTACTCTTTAAAACTTCCTCTATTTTCAAAGACCCCAGGTGCATACTTTTTCCTTTGCCTATATTTTTTTCCCCTTTTTTATGTCAAAACTTTTCTTAAAAACCCTGGAAAGTCTTTTTCAAACCCCCTGTTCTTTCCAAAATTTCCAAGATTAATGTTTGACCCCTTCTTTCATCGAAAAGTCTATCCGTAAGTCCTGCATTCTATCTGACCCTTTTCCTTGTTGCCTCAGTATCACTCCGATGGCATCAGAATCTCCCGATGCTATCTTTCCTTGGGATCATGTCTTCTATCAAATAAAGGATGGAACCCCAGATCATCGGGTCATTCAGTCTCGTACCTTCTTCCCTCGGTGGTACTATTCTTGGTTCACCGCCTTCTCGCGTATGTTCCCAGACCACTTGGACGATTGTGGATTGGAGATGGCATCGACAGTTGGCAAGCGAACCATCAACGGCAGTCTAATTCAAGCTATGGCAGAGCGATGAAATCCGCATACCTGCACGTTTTGGTTTCCGTGGGGAGAGATGACTATGCTAATGGACGAGTTCAATGATATCATGGGATTGCCAGAACCAGCTGGTCAGCCATATGACCCGGTCGAGCAGCAATTCTTGATCAATGTCAAAGGGGTAGATGTTCGAGAAGCATTGGCCAGAGCTACAGGGAGCAGATCCTGGCCTCTCACAGAGATCAGCGGAAATCAGTTCATCGACCTGTTCGAACTCTACAACAAATATGGGGCCTACGAAGAAGTCGATACCTTATCTCGGGCAGCGAAAGAAAGAATCCAACATGCCATGGTCCTATGCACAGTGGGGCTGGCATTCTTTCAGGATGGTCATAATTTCATCGATATCAGAGTCGCCCAACTCTTTCGAAGATGGGGAAGCAAGCAGACCCGTCAGCTTTCAGTATCCATGGCAGCTCTAGCTTTTTTCTACAGAGGTTTGGCTCGATTTGCCCTCGGAGAGACCATTTTGGTAGAAGGGTGCACGTATGCCCTGCAGTCGTGGTTCCTGCGACATGTGCCGTCAAAAGCCAGTTCTTTCAGATTCAGCAACAAGCAGCCGAAGTCAGCCATTCAGTACCGAGCTTTGATTGAGAAACTGCATCAGGAAGAAATCACTTGGGACTTCTTCGACAGAAGAGAGACCATTCCTCATTACACCTATGCTCGTGACAAGCGCTACAAACTGCTCGGCCCTTTCTTCTGCGTAGACTATCAGCCAGAGAGATGTCTCAGACAGTTTTCGCAGCGGCAGATTCGTGCCAACTCTCGCTTCCCGACAGGACGCATGCCAGAGTTCGATCTACGGTCGGATCAGTGGTCTGGAGCATACCACGTTGCCAAATACACTTGGGACTCCTTTATTCCTTTGTCTATATTTCCTGGTCCTAATGTATCATCAGAGTATCGAGAATGGTGGCAAACTGTCTGCCCACTTTCTCTTTGTATTTAAATTTTGTCAATCAATGAAAATGCAAGCTTTTTGTGACCAAATCTTATTTTGTTTCATATAGTTACGGATTCATCCCCAGTGATGAGACCCATTCTGTCTATTTCTTCTATCCCTCGTCATGACAGACGACCTCGCCTAGGTCATAAGGCTTATTTTATCACCATAAAAGGATGACGCAATCATTGCAAAATTTGTCAATTCCTTCCCTCATGTCTTTTTCTAAAAGAAATCACATTTCCAAAAATTTCCTCCAAACCCTAATCATTCTTTTCACCTTCAGCAGGAAATGACTGGCATTGGAAAAATGGTGGTAACAAGGGCACGAAAAGAAACAATTCCTCAACACAGCGACAGTGAGGCCGGAGGGATGGATTCCCCCAAATCAGTCAGAGGACAGAATCAAACAGATGATATAGATCCAACCATGTATAATCTGTTTAAAAGAATGATGACCAAAATGATGGCTGAGCAGGCTGAGGCCAGTCAGAAAGAAGTTGTTCCAAAAAGCAAGCCAAAGAAGAAAGCTGTAAAGAAGCCAGTCAGGATTGTTAGAAAGCAAGTACAGCCCGACACCACTTCTGAAGAAGCAGAATCAGTTGAGGAATCGGAAGAGGAAGAGCAACTTGTTTATCAGAATCTCCCACCACAGTTGGTAAAAACCGCTGCAGAGCCCGAATCCATCAATAAGCCCGTCCCGACTAACGACCCGATGCAGGAGCAGATGAAAGAAATGAATCGGGCCATCAAGGATATTCAGGCTAAAAGCAAGGGCAAGCAGACCTACTCCGGTGAAGATTTTTACCATGGCCTGGACGGGGATGACAATCTCGAGAATCTCCCTCGGAAGTTCCTTAAATTCGATGGAACCAGCAACCCCAAGGCTCATTTAGCCACCTTTTATACTGAATGCGGCCGTTTCAGAAAAGATAATCGGGCGTTATTCATCTGCTTTCCTCGCAGCCTAGAAGGGGTAGCAGCCAGGTGGTATGCAGACCACATTAATCCTATCGAACTAAGAGAGTTCGATAAAGTTGTGAATTTATTCATAGAACGCTTCATGTTCAATGTTGAAGCCTCACCAACCCTCAATCATCTATACAATTTAAAACAGATGGAGAATGAGAAAGCCAGTGAATTCATCGACAGGTGGAGAAGCACCTGTAACAGAATGAAGGTTCCCATCCCGGAGGAGCACGCCCTGCAGATTATTCTGAATAATTTCGCTCAGCCTCTGAGGAACCTCATTTCTACATCGCCCGCTAAGTCATTCATCAAGCTGATTGAGAGAGCCGAGTGGCTCGAGACCGGCCTGGATAATGGCATGTATGAGGGTTACCCTTTCGTTCGAGGAAACCCTGAGCAGAAGAAAAAGGCTCATGTTGCTTATTCTACGGATTTTCCTGACAACAACAGTAGCTCTGGCAAAAAGAAAAGCAAGAAGAATCGTAACAAGAACTCAAGGCATCCTAGGGCCGAAAGAGCAAACTCAGCAGCCCAGAAGGGAAAATTTATTAAGCCGCAGCCTGTTCAGTCAGCGCCCCAGTCAGAAGCAAAGCAGCCGGAAAAGCCGAAGCATGAAGGTTAGAGTTATGATCGGGAATTCTCAGCCTTAGAACAGTCCCGCAAAGACATCTTAGAATATATGATGTCGAAAGGAATGATTAAGCTCCCCAAGGTGGCAGACCCTCCCGTCGCCATGGGTAAATGGACGGATAAATTCTGCAAATTCCATCGGACTGTCGGACACGACACCGAACATTGCTTTGTCCTCAAGAACATCATTCAGGATTGTATTGACAAGAACATGCTAATTGAGGACGAGGATGAGCAACAGCCAGAGATCTTGTCCAAACCATTCCCTAAACATTCAGCTTCGGTCATCTCAGAGAAGGCATTCTCTCTGCAAGGCAGTATCCAACCATGTTCTAGGCAGGACATTCAGGATCAACATCAGGTCCTAGTCCTTCGCCAGGCACAGTCATCCGTCAAGAGGGCGGATGTCACCCCATTTTCCAGCAAGCCAACAAAGGCAACGACCAAAGTGGTCCCCAGGATCCCGAAACGCTTTATCAAGGCAGTTTCGAAGAAAGAAGAGGCTTCAGGGTCAGTTCAGAAGCCAATTACTGCATTATCCAACATCTCTATCTTGGACCTGACTCACGCCTCATCTGAGCACCAGCAAGTGCTAGAAGATCTTCTCAGAAAGATCAAAGTCAAGCCTAGCACGACTTCGCAGGACATGGCTCAAATAGTCAATCAGGCCATGACGAATGCGCCAATCACCTTTTCGGATGAGGATCTGCCAAAACCTCATTCTTTTCATAACAACGCCCTATATATAGTAGTGCGGACCAGGGGCATGACAGTCCCTCATGTGCTAGTCGACGGGGGCAGCAGCCTAAATATCTGTCCAGAAATGACAGCCAAGGCGTTGGGTTTAAAAGAAGAGGAATACACCCTAGATCCGATCACGATCTACGGTTTTGATAACCATGGGCAGACAGCCAAGGGGAAGATATTTCTCAAGATTTTCATCAACTATTCGGTACATACGGTCCTGTTTCATGTAGTGAATGTGCCACCTACGTACAATCTGCTCCTCGGGCGCACTTGGATCCACAATGCCAATGCAGTCCCATCAACCCTGCACCAGTGTATCAAATGGTCGAAGGGGGGCATGATCACTACGGTCCTAGGAGAGGATCCAGAAGAACGACTCCCGCAGCCGATGATTCCCCGTCCTACTTTCACCGCCGACATCCCAAGCATCAGGGAAGTCGACGAGATCAATCTGAGTGAAAGTCTGGATATACTGAAATTGAAAGAGGTCCAGCCCACAGAAAATGTCATCGCAGTTGTTCAGTGGCAGGGACCTCGCTTCTTCAAGCTGGGAGGACGCCTCGATTGTACTTCATTCAAAGATCACCCACTTTTTCCTCGATTCTCCAAATCAAGGAAAGGATTTGACCTCCTAATGAAGCACGGGTATCCGCCCTTCAGGGGCCTGGGCAAAGATGAAGATGGCATCCTGGAGCCGATCATCCCCACTTAGCATGTCACCGGCGCAGGCTTAGGTTTCACAGGTCAGTCATCAGGCAGAAAGACCGTCTTCGTCAAGGGAGTTCAGTAATGAAGACAATGCCAGTGTTTTCTGTTCTCTTTCCTTTTCGTCATCTTGTAAGGGCAAGATCCACCCCAGTTTCTTTCTTTTCCTCAAAACAACTGCTTGTAAATATCAAAGTTTACTCAATCAATGAAAAGTTTATTTGCTCTGTTCATTTTGGTGTGCACAAATTCTCTGCTTATATCCTTATCTATGTTGTCATTCTTTGTCTCTGTACAAAAGGCTATTTTTCGAACATTTTACCTTTTCTCAAAAGGCCTCCTTTTCACTTACAGGATTGCCAGGATCATGACTCCTAAATCATTCAAAAAGCTCGTTATCAATACCAACCTTTTTCAAAATAAAACAGCCAAAGCATGCAAAGCGAAGACAGGGGCAGAAGTCAGCAAAATGACAGAGCAGATTGAAGAGTTGGCAGAATTCGACTCGACAATTCAAGATTTGCCAGCATTCAGAAGCAGGATGAACCATCACCATTGGTTCAAGATCCAACAGAGGATGTCAATATTGGTTCGGAAGACGATCCAAGAATCCTCAAAATTGGTTCCAGACTAAGTTTAGATGAGAAGAAAAGGCTCATATACTTCCTCAAACAGCATCAGGAAGTCTTCGCTTGGACTTATGAAGATATGCCAGGTTTAGACTCTAAGTTAGTCGAGCATTGCCTTATGTTGAAGCCGGATTGCAAACCAATCAAACAGAAACTCAGAAAAATGGATCCTCGAGTGGCACCACAAGTTAAAGAAGGGCTTGAAGAGTTATTAAAAGCAGGGTTCATTCAGACCATCGAATACCCAGATTGGTTGGCGAACATTGTGGCAGTCCCCAAAAAGAATGGCAAAGTTCGGATTTGTATTGACTTTAGAGATCTGAACAAAGCAACTCCGAAAGATGATTATCCACTCCCCAACATCGATCTTCTGATCGATAGCACGTCAGGCCATGCCATGTTCTCCTTCATGGATGGATACTCGAGCTACAATCAAATCAAATTGGCTGCTCGTGACCAATCCAAAACTTCCTTCACCACGCCTTGGGGGACCTTTTGCTATACAGTCATGCCGTTTGGACTCAAGAATGCTGGGGCAACCTATCAGAGAGCTATGGCAGTGATCTTTCATGATCAGATGCACAAGAACATGGATGCCTACGTGGATGACATCCTGGTCAAATCTAAAGAAGGAGAGGATCATCTCGATGCTCTCGGCTAAGTCTTTAAAAGACTTATCCTCTACAAATTACGACTCAATCCGCAGAAATGTGTCTTCGGGGTAGAGTCAGGCAAACTGCTTGGCTACATGATCAGCAAGAAAGGCATAGAGGTGGATCCTGCCAAAGCAAAGGCGATCATTGACATGCCGCCTCCCACCAACCTCAAAGAATTAAGGAGCCTTCAGGGGCGCATTCAGTCTATTCGACGTTTCATCTCAAATTTGGCCATGAGATGCGAGCCCTTCAATCACTTATTAAGAAAAGAAGTGAAATTTGAATGGGGATCAGAATGTCAGCTCTCATTTGAGCGCATCAAACAGTATCTCCTAAATCCACCTGTTCTGAAGCCACCAGAACTTGGAAAGCCGTTGCTCCTGTATATTTCTGTCAACCACAATGCTTGTGGCGGATTTCTTGCGCAGTATGAGGAAGGAAGCCGGATAGAGCATGCCATCTACTACATCAACAAGACTTTCATCGATTATGAGAAGAGATATTCTCAGATGGAAAAGACGTGTCTAGCCTTAGTGTGGATGTGTCAGAAGCTGAGACATTATCTAATGGCATCAGAAATCAAGATCCTGTCGAGACTCAACCCTCTCAAATACATCCTTGAGCAGCCTTTTCTTACTGGACGGATTGCGAAATGGCAAGTCCTCCTGATGCAATATGACTTGGAATATGTTTCTCAAAAGTCAGTCAAGGGTCAGTCCATCGCAGATCAGTTAGCAGATTTCCCGTTGACAGAAGAGATCAAAGCAGAAGATGATTTTCCTGACGATCGCATCTGCAGTGTTCAGGAATCTCCACTCTGGACTCTATTCTTTGATGGAGCCAGAAATATGTCTGGTATAGGAATTGGGATCTTGTTAATCACTCCTGAAAAGGAGATGCTCCCTTATTCCCTCAAGCTCAATTTCCAATGTACTCACATGGCTGAGTATGAAGCTCTAATACAAGGCCTTAAAATTTTGCATGACTTTGATGTCAAGAGAGTACACGCCTTCGGCGACTCATTACTTGTTATCAGCCAAGTTAATGCTGAATGGCAAGTCAAGGATTCAAAGTTAATCCCTTATCAGAAGATTGCCTTAGCTCTCATAGGCAACTTTGAAGAATTTCAGCTCAATCATATCAAGAGGGAATACAATCACATATCCAATGGTTTAGCCTGCTTGGGCTCTATTTTGTCTTTCAAAGACAGTGAATCCTGTCGTTCCTTCGAGATCGGCAGACTTGATCAACCTGCCTACATTCCAGTTGAGCAAGTGAACCAGGCCGCTCAGAAGGAAAAGCCTTGGTACCAAGACATCAAAAGCTTTATCGAAACTGGAGAATTCCCACCAGACATACCAAGAAGGGAACAACGTGCAATGCAACGCATGTCAGTTCGCTATTTCATCCTTGCCAATACTCTCTACCGTCGTGGGTTCAGTTCTGAGTATGCCAGATGCTTAGACAAAGACGAAGCCATGGAAGTTGTCCAAGAGGCGCACGAAGGAATCTGTGGTGGCCACGTCGGCTACCAAACACTCGTCAAGCAGATTATCTGCGCAGGATATTACTGGAAAACCATGCAGCAAGATTGCCATCAATTTGTAAGGAAGTGCATCAAATGTCAAATGCACGCACCTTCCATTCATGCGCCAGCCGCATACTTGCAATCTGTGGTCTCTCCTTGGCCCTTTTCGATGTGGGCCTTCGACGTAGTTGGTCCGATCACTCCTTCTGCATCAAATGATCACAAATACTTCCTCGCAGCCACAAAATACTTCACCAAATGGGTCGAAGTTGTCACTCTGCGAACGGTAGAGGGCCGACACGTGGTTTCGTTTATCCATAAGAATCTTCTTTGCCGCTTCGGCGTCCCGCATGATATTGTGTCAGATAATGGCAGTCACTTCAAGAATGAGAAGATGAAGACCTTCTGCTCGAAGTTCGGGATTCATCCTCACTTCTCAGCTCCTTACTATCCCCAAGGGAATGACCAGGCTGAGGCCACCAACAAGATTTTGATCCGCATTCTGGAAAGAACAGTGGAAACAGGCCGTGATTGGCACGAGAAGATGCATGATGCACTTTGGGCGTACCGAACCACCATTCGAACCCCAACAAATGCTACGCCTTCAGAGCTTTTTTATGGAACAGAGGTGGTGTTACCTCTACATGTTCAGAAGCCCGCACTCAAGTTTGCGTCGCTCATTGAACTTCCACTTGATCAGTATCAGCAGCAGAGATTGGTGCAGCTTGATCTATTAGACAAAAAAAGACTCAAGGCAGCAGAGCACGCTCAGGCCTATCGTCAAAGGATAGCTAGGCACTACGCCAAATCGGTCATTGAGAGAAGATTTTGAGTTAATGATCTTGTGCTCAGATCGACAGCTCATCTCAAGCATCGGCCGAAGGGCAAGTGGTCACCCAATTGGGAAGGCCCTTATGTGGTCAAGAAAGCATTGCCCCGCAATTCCTATCGTCTGATTAGCGCAGATGGGGCGGAACTGCCAGATCCTATTAATGCCTTACATTTGAAGAGATTTTACACTTAAATTCCTAGCCTTTTGTACTCTTCAAAAATCTCTCTCAATAAAGCGACGTTTTTCTATTAAATTCTCACATCTTCCCCCTGATACTGGGGCATTTTTTTTATTTTGATCTATACATGTCTTCCTTCGTCATATGCAGGCAGGATTAGACGAACTCTTTTTCTGAAAAAAACTTGTCAATCTTTCAGTTGATCTATTTTTATTTTGCATCTATTTCATTTTCCGATTTGATTGAATTTTCATCGATTTGTTATCTATTTTTATCATTTTGTCAAGTTTTTATCAAGTTTTATCAAACTTTTAAATTTTATCGATTTTTTTTGTATTTTACATCCCTTTCAGGTTAAGGGTTAAAACCTGAACTACTTCCCATAAACTCTTCAATTCATATTAATCTTTTATTCATTCTCCTCCAGGATAAGAGAAAAATCCTGAAGTAATCAAAGTTCAGACCATCTTGGGTCAAGAGCCTTGAATAAATCTTTTTAATCATCGGAATCTATTCATGCTTTTTGTCAATACTTTCAAACCGACTCTTGGGTAGGAATTATCTCCTTCTCATCTGGGTTCCGACTCGGATTTTCCTTCTTTTATATATATATTCTCATTCTTGAAGTCTCAAGTTTCGACTTGAACTTCCTTTTGAATCCAACGCTCGTGTTGGACAATTCTTTGTTTTGAGGATTTGAGTTTTCGAACCCGATTCTCACTTTCTTTCTTGTATTAAAAACCGGGTTCCGACTCGGATTTTCCTTCTTTTATATATATTCTCATATTTTTGAAGTTTCAAGTTCCGACTTGAACTCCCTTTTGAATCCAATGCTCGTGTTGGACAATTCACTGCTTTGGGAATGCGAGTTTTCAAACTCAATTCTCATTCATTTTCTCATATTTAAAAACCGGGTTCCGACTCGGATTTTCCTTTTTTGTATATTCTCATCTTTTTGAAGTTTCAAGTTTCGACTTGAACTCCTTTTTGAATCCAATGCTCGTGTTGGACAATTCACTGCTTTGGGAATGCGAGTTTTCAAACTCAATTCTCATTCATTTTCTCATATTTAAAAACCGGGTTCCGACTCGGATTTTCCTTTTTTGTATATTCTCATCTTTTTGAAGTTTCAAGTTCCGACTTGAACTTCCTTTTGAATCCAATGCTCGTGTTGGACAATTCACTGCTTTGGGAATGCGAGTTTTCAAACTCAATTCTCATTCATTTTTCTCATATTTAAAAACCGGGTTTCGACTCGGATTTTCCTTTTTTGTATATTCTCATCTTTTCGAAGTTTCAAGTTCCGACTTGAACTTGCTTTTGAATCCAATGCTCGTATTGGACAAGCTATTGTGAATTCGAGTTTTCACTCATCACTTCCCCTTCAGGATAAGGGATAATCCTGAAACACCGGCAATCATTCTCACTTAATTCTCAAGTATCTTTGAATGTCGGTCTCATTTTTCAAATTCTCCTATTGAACCATCCAGTGCTCGTGCTGATGTGCATTTCAAAAACCCGGTGCTCGTACTGGTGTGCATTCCGAAAACCTGGTGCTCGTACTGGTGTGCATTTCAAAAACCCAACACTCGTGCTGGTATGCATTTCGAAAACCCGGTGCTCGTACTGGTGTGCATTTCGAAAACCCGGTGCTCGTACTGGTGTGCATTTCAAAAACCCAGCACTCGTACTGGTGTGCATTTCAAAAACCCAGCACTCGTGCTGGTTTGCATTTCGAAAACTCGATGCTCGTACTGGTGTGCATTTCAAAAACCCAGCACTCGTGCTGGTGTGCATTTCGAAAACCCAACACTCATACTGGTGTGCATTTCAAAAACCCAGCACTCGTGCTGGTATGCATTTCGAAAACCCGGTGCTCGTACTGGTGTGCATTTCAAAAACCCAGCACTCGTGCTGGTGTGCATTTCGAAAATTTGGTGCTCGTACTGGTGTGCATTTCAAAAACCCAGTGCTCGTATTGATGTGCATTTCAAAAACCCAGTACTCGTGCTGGTGTGCATTTCGAAAATCCAGTGCTCGTACTGGTGCGCATTTTTAAAAAACCCAGCGCTCGTACTAGGGCTTTCTTTTTGAAATCTAGTGCTCGTGTTGGCACATCTAGTGCTTGTGCTAGTATTTGGCTGACTAATCAGTTGGCCCTCCAGGTTCAGTCTTTGTGCTAACCAAGCATCATCATTTCAAGCTATAAATTCTCAATTTCGACCTTCAGGTCACCATTTTATCAAGAATCAACCTTTTTCTCTTGCGAAGGACCCTCTTCAGGGAGAGTTCGAGGGAGTTCGAGGGAGTTCGTTCTTTTCGCATGCAACCATCTGTCGTTCGCAAGGACCCTCTTCCAGGGAGAGTTTGAAGGGACTCATTTTCTTCGCGAACAGTTTGCAAAACAACAACCAACTTTACACGAGAGAACCCTTTTTTTCCAGGGAGAGCTTCGACGGAAGCTCGTTTCTTTTGTGGCCCCTGTTTTTATCATCTTTGGCCAACCCCTTCACAGAGGACCCTCTTCTAGGGAGAGTGTGATGGACTCGTTCCTCTGTGATACTTTCTCAACTTTGTTTTTTGACCGCCTTTCCATGAGAAAAGCCTAGAGATAGGGAGTTTTGACGAAAACTTAATTTCTCTTCGAAAGCTCCGTTTTGCAAACGCCTCCTCTTTCAGAGAAGAGAGGAGTATTTCCAACTTCCCATTCAGGTAAGGGCTCAAGCCTGAGTCTCTCTTTTTGGGGAAAAAGAGAGGAGAATTTTGTCATGGATGTGTCAATTCGATATCGAGCATTCTCTTTCATCAGGGATTTATAGAATACGTTGCCAATCTACTATAAAAAATCATTGTTGATCTCAAAAGTTTTCATCGCATAAAAGAATTTATCTCAAACTACCTACAATATCATTTTCAAAAAGAGCAAGACTCTTGCAAAATAAGAACTAAATTCAAGCTGTTCTGTTGGTCGACCAAGAGGATGAAGAAAAATCTTCGATATGACCGGCAAAGAAAAATTCAATGATGTTGAAAAGCCATAAGTGAACTGATATTAATCATAGCAGTGGCGCATTCTTAAAGATTATTCTTTTGGCGGTAAGACAGTGGAAATATCCTGGGCACTAAAAAGAACCTACCCAATCCATATATCCTCAGTCATCCAGGCTAAGCTGCAATCAAATATCCGCAAAAGGGATCTCTCAATTGTCGTCAAGATGAAGGCGAACTAAGCGAGTAGACCCCCGGGGCCAAAGAAGATTTGAAACATCTCCAAGATGACGGAGTTTGTGACGAATCCTTCCAGGGAAAGTTTGGATCATGGTCTAGATGAAGGCGGATGCAATGAGCCTACCGACAAACCCTAAAAGATATTTGATTTCTGCTACCATTTAGAGATTTCAACCCAAGAACCGATGTCATAATTCCGGAGAAAGAAAAAGAAGAATCGGATCATCTCCAAGATGAAGGAGTTTGTGACGTACCCTTCCTCGAAAAAGAGAGAAAAGTCAGAACATCCCCCAAATGAAGGAGGATGTAAAAGAAACCAAAAAAGATCCATGGTTCAAAAGAGTGCAAACAGATCATCATGGGAAATGCCCAGGATATCAAACTGCCCGAAACCGTCAAGACTCATCTTTATCTATGTGAAATTCTTTATCAATGTCTTTTCACTTAATTGCTTTCAAGAAGCTAAGAATGTTTCTCTCTCTTTTCATGTCAAGGAAATTGATATCTTCCTTAAAGAAACTCAACAGCAACAAATTTGATTTTTAGATCTTAAATTCTATAGAGTTAGCCCAATTGAAGCTAATACTCTAGGTAGAAAGAGGTGATATCTTCACACATGAGCACAATTCAATCATTCCGAATCAACTACAATTTTTGGCATCTTATTGGCAATATTTTCTGATTATCCCAACATGAAGTATGAACTTGAAGATCGTTTTGACGTATCTTGACGTCATCCCTCCTTGAGACTGAAAAGTCCTTTCCTTCCGTCTGATCTGAGCGCTCTCAGATTCGCACACTTCCCTGTGCTCCCCACTGTCCCGCCATAGACAGTTCCCGCTCAGGATAAGGGTTAAACCTGAACCTTTTGCAAAAGATCTGTTATTGTCAAAAAGCTATTTTCAGTCTCAGCAATGAGGCGCCCAAGAACAATCCCTTTTCAAGCTTTAGGGACCCCCATTTTTATCCTTTTGCAAAACCCCTCTTGGACTTATTGTGCAAAGTCTAGAGGCCCATCACAGTTTTCCTCGCTCCTCGAGGATTCTGTATTCATTCAGGCTAAGGATTAAACCTGTCACATCGCCCCTCGAGGTGTAACCCAAAAACCTTCTGCGAGAGGTCGGTTGTTTTTAGAAAGCTGATTTTAGTCTCAGCAATGAGGCGCCCAAGATCATCCCCTTTCCAAGCTTTAGGGAATCCCCTGTTTTTCTCTTCTCGCGAACCCCTTTCGGATTTGTTCGTCCAAATTCTGAAGGACCCATCATGGTTTCTTCATCCAAGGATCCCGTATGATCATCCCTTTCAGGTTAAGGGTTATGCCTGAACCTCACTTCATGAGGTACCTTCCATTCAGGTTAGGGTTAAACCTGAGTCCCATTTCCGACTAGATATCCTTCTAGTCCCATCACGGTTCTTTCATCCGAAGATTTCGCTTCACCTCCCACTCAGGTCAAGGGTTAAACCTGAATCTCGCTTCAGCGATGCATCTGTTATCCCATCACGGTTTCTTCACTCGAAGATTCTGTGTGGTCGTCCCTCTCAGGATAAGGGCGAAGCCTGAACCTCGCTCCGCGAGGTACCTTCCTTTCAGGTTTGGGTTAAACCTGAGCTTCATTTAGACGAGGCAATCCTCCTGTCCCATCATGATTTTTCCCACAAAGGAATCCGTGCTCTTTGTACATCCATCCAGGAAAGGATCGTCCTTGAGTTTCATCTCATGAGGCATTTTCCTCAAAAATGTCCTATCAAGGTCTGCCTATATTCCTCCCTCATCCAAATTACCTTGATCTATCTTCGTCCCATCCAGGTTAAGGGCTAAACCTGAGTCATTCCAGAGGGATGATCTTGTCTCACCCATGAGACCTGATCAAAAATCTTATCTCCCATCATTTTGGGATCTTCGCCTAAAGTCCCATCACGATTTCCTCATTTCTATCATCCAGTCGTATCATTGTCGAGGATTTCGTCCCCCCAGGACCGTTCGGGTTAAGGTTTTAAGCCTGAAAAGCCACGTTGTGAAATAATCCTTCCACACCCAGCTCAGATCTGCTGACTGGAGCATTTTTCAAAATTTGGAGTGTTTCTTTGCCACTAAGCTCGGCTTTCCACCGGCTTAGTAGCAAAGAGGGGCATCTGTGAACACCCCAAATTTTTCAAAATATTGTAAATATTTCCTTTTTGCCCCTGACCTCGTTTTCTGGGTAATTGAGTCACTTTTAAATCTAAATTTCATTTTATTTCTCAAAGTTTTTTCTAAAATTAAATCCATTTTATACATCCCACTCAATTTCGGATCCGGATCCAGATAAAAGATCCAAATCTGAGCATTGTCATCCAATTTTAAATTAAATTCTCAAAATTACCAAAATAACTTTTAAAAGGCTTAGACACTTCGTCTGGTATTCGTTTGGATCCATCGCGTTGTATTCCTCGATTCGAGGTTTAAAACTCGAATATTTTCTCAAAACTGCATCCAAACCCATTTTCTGGAGAAATTTCCTCAAAATAGCCTTGAAAAACCTTTCTTTTGTAAATATTTATCAAAAATGCAAAAAAATTAGTTTAAATCCTTGTTTTTCAGAAAATTTTAGGATTTTATTCCAAAAATATCAAAAAAATGTAAAAAATGAAGAAAAGAACAAAAATAAATAAAAATATAGAAAAGAAACAAAATTCAGATTTTGGAAAACTCTTTTTGAAAACGATCTTTTAACTAAAACCATTCTTTTGCAAAAAACTTTTGAAAAGACCACCGTTTTGAAAACTTTTTCATAGGGAACCGCCTTTTTGCAAAAGCCCCTTTTTAACGTTTTTTTTTTAGGGTTCGGAGACCCTCTCTCTCGGCCCATCTCCCTTCTCTTAAACCCCTTTGCCACCAAAACCCTCAGTCGTAGGAGTTTCCACCGCCCTCTCCAAACCCTCGATCGCCAACGGCCTGGCACGCTTCATTTCTACACCTTCGATTGCCAACGACGCACAACCTTCGCCCTCCATCATCAAACGGCTTGCCGTTCCCCATCCTTAGCCCTCCATCTCTAACGGAAGCTCTTCTGGAGTCTTCTTCTTCTTCTTTAAAAGGGAGGCCATTCCTCACACTCGGTATGAATTATCTGTCGATCTCATCCACCCTCACGCAGTGCTCTCTGTCTCTCGCGCTTATCACTTCAGATCAACCTTCCTTGAAAGATATCCATTTCTGTTCACGATTCACTTCACATCGAGGACCACCACCCATCCATGTCGACTTCTCTGGAGCGGGCTTCATTCTGAACAACGCCCATCGGCACTTTACCCTTCCCCTCTGGTGATCCATCTTCGATTAGTGGAGGATGAATTGAACATCAGCTAAGCTACAAACTGGTACTTATCTCTCCTTTCTCCCGAATTTTGATCTTTTTTTTTAAGTTCTTTGTATTTCCCTTTCCATTGTTGAAGTTGTTTTCCCCTTTTGGTCATATTCGCCTTTCCCTCTATTCGTTTTTTTTCTTTTCTCCTTTTATTTTCTTTCCTTTTTTTTTTTCTTTCTTTTTTTTTTTTTCTTCTTTTTGTTTTCTTCTGCTTTATTTGGTATTATCCATTAATGCATGTTCTGCAATCCCGATTTGCATGTAGCAAATCAGGTTGTAGGTAAGCAATATCGAGAGGAGCAGAGATGTTCTGACAATTTTTTTTTACTCATGGTTTCCTCTTTTTATATGCCGATTCACCTTGCATCTGGAGTTCCTATTAGTGTGGTATCCTTTTTTTTTTACTTTATTTTCCTAGGATTATTTGTTTCTATCGCCGCTCTATCTCAACTATCCCTTTTCTCTTTTCTTTTCTTTTTTTACTTCTTAAGTCAGCACCAATGTCTCTTTCTATCATCCTTTTGGATAAAAACTTCCAGAGTCAGACACTGATTTCTGACAGGAGCAGAGCCATCGTGAAGATCAATTCACGGTAAAATGGTGATTTCCATCAGTTAGTGCTAAGCCCATTCTGAAGGGACTAAGAAAGAAGTCCCGCCAGATCATATGCTTGTTCAGATCGTTTATGAATTTTTTTTCTCATCAAGTTTTGACCTGAAGTGAGTTTCTCTAGCATCATTATAGCATAGATTCATGTTTTCCATAACATTAACCTGTGCTCTTGGGTTCTTCAAGTTCCGACCATGGTATCTGATTGTACCTAAACATAATGTAAATATGTTTTTTTATCATGATTTGAGTTTGTGCTTCACCAGGGGATCGAAGTCTACTGTATCCCCGATGCTCCATTTCATACCCCTCCCCCCAACTGCATCATGTCGTCCAATTTGGTCTAGCTTTTATTTCATTTTGACATATCCCTGCTTCTGAGTATTGAATGTTCATGGACTCATATATCTATATTCTCTGCATTCTTATCCATATAAATTTAAATTGGTTTCATCAACCACCTATTGCTTTCGTTATTAAATTTCATTGCCTATAGTCATCTTGATCTATTTTGCATCAGTCTGTTTCACCACAATGCAGTATAATGTTTGGCACTCCTCGATCTGTGTTTCTAATTTTATGCATTGTATTCCATGGCACTTGGTGATTGGATCCACCGTATGACATCCTGCATCATGCATTTTTAGTATTAGCTCACTCGTTCATTAATTAATATGTCTTTGCTTATTTGCATTACTATATATATCCCCTAATCTCTGCAATGTGTCATATAGTCTATTCTTTGTTCTAATATGTTGACTCCATCTCATATCATATCACCTTCTGGTTTCCATTATGAGGATCTATTGTATGTCTTTTTTATTTTATCTCCTGTCTAACATATATTGTTTGGTACCCTCCCTTCATCAACATGGTGTTCGGGTTCTGATCCTCTAGCTTCATTTGGTAATGGCGAGGACTTTCCTCTGTATGCATTCATCTCGATATTTTTTTATATTTTGTCTTACTACATGTTGTCAAACTATATACATATTTCTTTCCAAATATCATATACCATGTGCCTTTGATTAACAACATGTACATGACATGGTAAATTGAAACATGAATGTTGAGGAACTTCTTTGTATGGGTACATCATGGCAAACTTGATAAAACACCAGACTTGCTAATGGACCATTGACATGAATGTCCATCTAGTAGAGGAAAAGGTAAAATCGACACATTATTATTCAAGTTGGCATAGGTGCAATGGTGTGTGGCTGTATGATGCTTATTCAGGTAAGAAAATGGTTTGTGAGTGTGTGCAAAGGTATGCTCCAGAGAGAATGTCATTTACCCAAGAAGTAAGACCAAAAGAGTGAATATTGATGAAGTTGTTGAAGAAATATGTCCTATGTGTTTAAATGGACCAGTGGTAACTACTTCCAGCCATAAGGATAAGTTTGTTGTCGTCATACACACTTCTGAATGCCTTTGCAATGGAGATCAGGCGTTAAAATTTAAACTGTTAAACAATTCTGGTAAAACTCTAACCACCATGGGCCCAAGGTAAAAGGGAAGGGATCTACGATCTGGTTCAAAAGATGCCCTTTGCTTGACATTCACAGTAGGTGGCTTCCAAGGACCAACCATATCTGAAATTTTTGGACAGGAGGACTGGGGGGGGCTACATGAAGATCCATTAGTGATTTAGAGGTCACGAAAATTGAGGTTCTCCTTCTTTCATTTGAGGTTAAGTGCAGGAGACAAAACCTTTGGCAGCATTCCTTTTGTTTATTTTTAGCAGGTGATTCAAGCAAACCTACAGCTGATGATGCCACCGACTGGAGTAAATTTTCTGGAACATTCTGACAGAAGATCTATTTGAGTGGTTTCATACTACAGATGTCTTATCTATTCTTAATTTTTCTGCAGAATTTTGCTAACCTATGTCTGTTTGGTTTCTTTCAGCCCGTGAATATAATATTTTGGTCAAAAAATGGCGTGATCTGTGCAAACCCTTGCAGCTTGAAGTTACCATTGGGTAACTAATTTACACTATCATTAGCTTATTTTGTAATGTATCATCTGAGTTCTTATTTTTTTTATTAATGATGCTTGTCAATTTATAGCCATTACATGTTTATAACTCAGACACAATGTTTGTTTGAAATTTGTTGAAAGTATACTTTAGAATCAGGAAGATTTACATGATTGCTATCTTCAAATGAGTGTTATAGAATCGTAGGGGTACGTTTTCACCATCATATTATTTCAGGAGTTGTTATTGCTATTCCCCCATAGTTTCACCATACCCTTGTATCACTCATTTGCACTGATTTTCGTTGCATCGATCCGTTACCTCTGAAACTGAATATTAGTTAGGTGTATCCTTTCTTTTGTGCAAATGTGTAAAAGATTGTGCTGAGAGGAACAAGCCTTTAGATTATTGTCTCGTCCCAGTGATCGAAAGCATAGTGGAGTCCAGAGGTTCAAAAGTGACCTTGTGGAGATTATTATAAGGAAATTAGATCACTATATTCCATTTGGGTGGTGCATCCTAATTCGTAGCCTGGTCTCTCATGTGTTCGCTGCAGACAAATAACCAGAAATAACTGTATGCATTCCTATCCTTACTGAAGCTTTTACTGAGAAACAAATGATTCCCAATGCTTCAAGTCATCAATGTCCAAAGTCCTGGCCGAACATAAAGCACCAACTGGTCATCATGTTGCCTTCTGCTACCAGGGAGGCTGGGAGTGTTGTCAGTTCTCCATATGGTTCAGAAATTCATCGAAATGAGGTTGTTACTGTAGGATCATTTGGATAAAATCATTTTCCTTGCTCAGAAATTTCAAACTTAGCAGGTCCTTATATGCAAAAGGGTTGGCATAAGTGCTAAAGTGGTTGCTAGTCTTTTTTTTAGAGGAAATTCTCAAGGTGAGCCCGATGAATTAATAATTTCGACAGCTTATGTCCTTGCTTGCCCCTTTGTTGGGAAATACTATGTAAAACTCCTGTGCCTGGAGGACAACACAATCTCCTCAAATTTCAAGGATATGCTGGACCAACATCTTAAGGCTATGTGCAAGATGGTCATGAAGAACAGGCTGATGAAGGGAGCAGTTCTGTTAAGAACAGGCTGATGAAGGGAAATCCAAATCCATTTTAGAATCCAAGATTCAATACTCATATTGGATCTCAGACTTCAGATCCAATTCCTCTTTAGGATCCAGACTCCAAATTTCACTTTGGATCTAAGACTTCAGATCCAAAACCATCTTAGGATCCAGAATCCAATCTCACATTGGATCTCAGACTTCAGATCCAAATCCATCTTAGGATCCAGAGTCCAACTCTACTTTGGATCTTAGACTTCAGATCCAATTCTCTCACAGGGTCCAGAACCAATTTTATCTCGGATCTCAGATCTCAGATCTTAAATCCATCTTTAGATCCAATTCCATTCCCAATCCTAGATTTCAAATCCAATTCCATTTTCATATCTCCTTCAATATTCCCTAAATCCATTTTTATTTTTCAAATACCATTTGACCTTCTTAGATCCATTCTAAATTTCAAAACTTTAAAGTCTAAGTTTAATTTCATCCCAAGTATTCATTTCTTCTTCTAAATTCAAGTTCAAAGTTCAAAGTCCTTCTCTGACTTTGAAGCTTCATTTCCTTTCTTTTCAAAACTTTAAATCATTCTTTCTCCAACTTTGATCATTTCAAAGACATAGAACTACTCTGATCCATCTCAAAAGTTCTAACTTAGATTCAAATCATTTTTTTTACTCCCTTATCAAGTCCATCTCAGAACACTTGGAAATTTTCAAAACATCTTTCAAAAGAAGCATACATTTTGCATTGCACAAACATGATTCTCTGTGCATTTAGAGTTAGAATAAATTCTTAGATCATATTTAGGCAAAGCAAAAGGCATAGATTCGATCCTTGGTTCGATTACCCATGGTAAAGGCGCCAGGAACGGTCGAACCTCGTACCGACGAGCGAATCCCGTCTCTCCATTTTTCCCACGAATTTTTCAAAACGGAGGCGAGTAATTTTCTAAATGTTTTCAAATAAAGGTCAAGTGAGACTACTCAAAATAGTTCCTCTTCTCTCTCTATCCTTCTTTCTTTTTCTCTTCTCTCTTTCTTTTCTTTCTTTTTATTTTTCTCCCTTCAAAAAGGAGGAAAATAGAGGTTAGAAAGGAAAAGAGAAGGAAGAGAGAGAACATCACGAGAGGAAAAATTTTGCGATGATCACAACATTCCATGATTCAATGTAAATTTAGCTTTTACATTCTCACGACATTTTTCACACTTCTATGAGGTATATCACATGGCAATCTGTTTAGGGTAGCAATTATCAGGAAGTGACCAGTTTGATGAACCATCTCATTTTCCTACCAAGCTCAAAATCCTTCCGAGTGATGTCTAGGAAGTGCTCCTCTGAGATAATGGTATGGCCAAGGATACCCTAAGGATCTTTTGATGGGTAAAAGATGGACCTGGTATCATTACAGACATCGTGGTGTCTAAAAAAAAAAGAAGCAGAAGAGCAAACAAAATAATAAAGGGAGTTTTATCGTATGGAGCTAAAATGGTTGTCATTGGGATAGGACTGAAGTTCCAAGGTGCTCCTGGGTTAAGCCATAGCCTAATCCAGGTCGTGCCAAATGAAATTTCTTTTAGGCACACTCACAACCAAAGCTTTGATGCTACGGTTGGGACTGACTTTTTGATGATTAACTGCCATTCATCCACTATGGCCTTATGAACGTTTTGGGAGTTTTGATTATTACAGGAACAAATATTTGTACTGAAGAATCTGTCATGGATGGTTTAAAATCCCTGTGAAAACAAATCTTGCATTAGCCTAATTCATAAATCAATGGATCACCTTTGTTTCATAACAAACCAAATCAATTTGCTCTGAATATTTGATTTCTAACATTGATTTGTCGAGTCGGTTAGCTGCCATCAGGGGTAAAGTTGGCCTCCTGCGTGAAGTCCCAACTCAAATCTGAAATGCTGCTGGCTTCAATATCATGAGAAAAGCTGTTAAGTGAGGAGATGTGCTCTCCAGAGTTCAGCGAGCAAATGTTGGTTCACCTCTGAAGCAGTGAACGAGTCCTATTACATCACTGGACTCGGTTGAGATCTACTAAGCATTTGTTAAGAATAATACCCTTCTTTTTTTTTCCTGTGTCTGCCTTTGAATTTCAATGAAATATTTGGGCTAACTTCTAAGGTCAGATCCTTGAGTTGTTGTGGAAAGCAAACTAGCCTTATTCTCAAGGCACTTTATTCTTTTTATTTACCATTCATTTTACAGTTCTCCAATTATGCAAATATAAACACCAGTTTATGTTAATCTTAAGTTCAATACTCCATCCGATCATTCATAGTCTCATGCTATGGATCTTTTATTGTTTTTGCATCCCAGCATGCTATCTCTTGCATGTTATTTCTTTTATTATTATTATTGATCCTTTGTTTTCATTGATGTGTTACATTGAGTGCAGTTAACATCAGTTCCTCTCTATACATGCACTTCTATGTCTTTGATTTTGCTGCCATTCATGTATGTCATTAGCAATTTTACTAAAGCATTCCATCTGATCATGAATACCTTTTTTTGAATCCTCAGCATAACTCTCCACTTCACCTGTTCAGCATCATCAGTTTATTTGGAATTATTGATCCTGGGTTGTGGTAGGTATTAACATTTATATGTCCATCATCTTGATATATTTTGTGGCATGATATCAGGGCACCGTGAGACTGATCCAAGTCAGGTCATAAGTGATGAGTCTTATTTTTTGAGATTTTTGCGTGAAGGCTCGGTGAAAAGGTTGCAAGGGCTAATTACCACTGCAGAATTCAAGAGGCCCACCTAAGGTTGCAGATAGACCTGCGTGGATTCATAGACCTTCAATAGTCCCACCAGGTCAAGGAACCATAGCCTTGTAGGGAATTTTACTAATGCTTAGAAATAGGTCCTATAGTTACACCCATACAACCCTTAGGATTCACCCAGCTGATGTCTGACAGGTCTGTTGTCCATTTCCTTCACAGCTGCCATATATTCACACTTAGCCCCCGCCCCCCCCCTTTGTCGCACCTGCTAATTCATCACCTCCACTACGCTCTTTTTATCACTCGCACATCACTACATTCGCTTTGTTCTTTTTTCTTTCCATTACATGTTACAACCTCATTCATTTACTGATATATCATACCCATTTCATATATTTTTTTTACAGCATTCACTGCACAGTCCTTGCTTGTTTGCATTCCCATCTGTTCCTTTGCTGCAACTCACAAAGAGTACCCACTGTAGCACAATAGCGTTCACTTGTTGGCTGTGCGTTACAGCTCCAGCAACCCTTACTGTCCCCACTTTACTGCATCAACACTCGGGCACTTTTTTACTTAGCTGTATGCACAATTCCCAACAGTTCTGTAGTTTCCTTTCATCTGCCGAAGACAATCATCGCTGCGATGATTTTTCTGCATCTACAGCAACTCCCTGAATTGCTATAGCCTCATTGCTGTAAATTACAAATCAAGCTTGCAGCAAACTCAGTTGGTTGTACCTGTTAGGCACATCCTCATTTATCTTTACTAAGCACATGTTATATGTATATATGTACATATGTGCACATATGTATTTACATATATGTGCCATTTTCCATCCTTTTTATCATACATATATTTTTACCATTTCATTTCCATATATATATGATTTTCCTTCTCTTTTTCATTACTAACCTGGTTGCTTTGCAGGAAATATGTAAAATATATCATTACTTGGGGTTGTACATCTGGTTTTATCTATTGTAATAGTTAGATTGGAATGAAAATTTACATTTCCTGCTTTAGGTAGAATGAATGAGCATTGTAAAATATCATGAATTGTTTGTTTTCATGCATTTTTACCTTTATTTCTCAAAATTCTCACAATGGTGAAACACGAATGGCACGTGCACCATTTCGTAAGAGGTAAATTAATCCTAAGTTGATGATTTATATCAACGGCCATAGTCGGGATGTAAACAAGACTTAGTATTTTTACCTTTTATGAAATAACACTGATTCCACACTGGATCCCTCTTTTTAAAAAATCATCGTATTTTCTTTAAATATTTTCTCTTTTATCAGAATTTAATCTAAAATTAATTCAATATGTATACCAATGGCCATAGTCAGGGTATATTGAGAATTAATTTCATTTTAAATTCTATAAAAGCACCAAGAAGGTATTTTATTCTTCATTTGAATTTAGATATGATTATTATATAATACATTCAATGACCATAGTCAGGAGTGTATTATATCATTAATCTTATTTAAATTCATTTGAAGAATGAAATATGATTTTCAAATCCAATTTCAAACTTATTCAATTTCATTCATCATTTAGGGTAGAATTGCATCATATTTTCAAAATTCCCTTTCAAAAACCCAAGTGATTGTGAATATCCCTTCTTCAAAATTCTATTTCAAATTCCAAATCTACCCCAATTTCAAAGTCCAATTTGACTTTGGAATTTCAAAATCATCTTATATTCAAACTTCAAAATTCCAATTCAATTCAAAATTCAATTTCAAAGTTCCATTTAAACTTTGAAATTCTTGATTCATTCTCAAAATCAAGTTCATCTTCTTATCTTCAAAATTCACAAGTTTGAGATTGATTTTGAATCTTGACTCTCCTTAAATTTTAAATTCAACCTGGGTTTTCAAAACCCAGATCCATCTTCAAAAGTCCCATTTGGACTTTTCAAAACCCAAATCCAAAGTTAGATCAACTTGGATCCAGTTTTCTAAATATAGTTCTACTTTTTGGATCTTAGACTTCAGATCCAAATTGCATCATGAATTCCAGACCTTAGATCCAAATTCCAATTCCTAGGATCTAGAGCCCAACTCATCTTGGATCTCAGACTTCAGATCCAAATCAATTCTAGGATCCAGAACCCAATCCTACATTGGATCTCAGACTCCAGATCCAATTCCATCTTAGGGTCCAGAGTCCAACTCTATCTTGGATCTCAGATTTCAGATCCAAAAACCATCTTAGATTCCGAACCTTGAATCCAATTCCATTCAAAATTTCAGATCCAAATTCCATTTTAATTCCAATTCTTAAAACTAATCCCACTTTATTCCAGATTTCAAATCAAGTTCCCATCTCGGATCCTAAAATCCAAAAATTCAACTTTGAACCCTATTTAGAATCCAGATCTTGGATTCAGATTTCATCTTGAAATTTCAAATTTCTAAATCAATTTCATTTCTCAATTTTATTCAAACTTCCCAATTCCATATTTCCTCCTGATTCAATTCCACTTTCATTTCTATTTTGATTCAAAGTCTATTTATGACTTTGAAAATTCCTTTCTCCTTCTTTTATCTCAAAAACTTCAAAATCATTTTCCAAAAATTCAGATTTATTTTCCCAAGCTCTTGATTATTCTAAAAACTTAGAACTTTAATCTTAAGTTCTAAGTTAGAAGCCATTTCTTCACTTTATCAGATTCACTTGGAAATTCTTCAAAACATTTTTTAAAAAGAGCATACATCTTTTGCATTTGCACAAGCATGATTCTTTGTGCATTTAGACTTAGAATAATTTCTTAGATAATTTCTTAGCAAAACAAAAGGCATAAATTCGACCCTTGGTTCGATTACCCCTGGTAAAGGCGCCAGGAACGGTCGAACCTCGTACCGACGAGCAAATCCCGTCTCCCAATTTTCCCGCAAATATTTCAAAAACGGAGGCGAGTTATTTCAAAAATTTCCAAAATTAAGGTCAAGTGAGACCCGCAAAAGAGTTCCTCCTCTTCTTTCCTTTTCTATTTCTTTTCTCTTCTCTCTTTCTTTCTATTTTTTATTTTCTCTCCCTTAAAAAGGAGGAAAATAAGAGGTTAGAAAGGAAAAGAGAAGGAAGAGAAAGAATATTATGAGAGGAAAAATTTTGCGATGATCACAGTTTTGGCGACCGTGATGGGACCTGTCTCCGTCCGGTCGAGTTATGCCTTTTCTTTTGCTTTGACATTATCTAAGTTTTTTTCTTCAAAATGTCAGCTATATTTCGATGCAAACTTTAGGGAGCCTAGATTTTGTCCTAAGTTGACATCATTGCATATAGGATTTAAGTATGGTTTGGTAGGACCATATTGAGGAGATTATTTCATGCTCACATTAGATCTATGTCTGAAATACAACTCTCCTCAATTCTAGGGATTGAATGCAAACAATGTATGCAAGTATATGCTTCTCTTCATTTTAATCTACCTCTTTTAGGACTTGCATTAGAGTCATCTGATTTCTTGCATGTTGAGCATATTTTGAAAACCTCCCTACCTAATATTGTCCCGGTCTTTACGTTGCTGGGTTGTCTCACTGAACCATAGTTCGGGAGAGAGCCTCACAACTGGACCACTTATTTGGGTTCGCGCCCCCTACCACGTTCCTAAGGGCCATAGTCCGAGGTATATCGGTAGGTGCTCAAGGATGTTGGGAAGCCATTACCCTAGAACCGGAGAAATATTTCTATGCCACGTACTTCGAGCTTCGGCTTGGGTATATTGGCATATCTTGATTGAAATCAGATTATTTGAACCCTAGAGTTAGGATTAAGGTCCTACAAGCCATTTCAACTATTGCATTTAGAGTCAGCCTTTAGGGAGTGCTGTGTGCGCATCCTTGTTTGTGCAACTTTAGTTATATGATATTTCTCATATATATATGTATCAAACCCTTTTTTAAAACCCTGGGTGTATTATTCAAAAACTTACCCTTATTTTCAAAAACCCCAGGTGTATATTTCTCTCTACCTACATTTCTTTTCTCTTTTAGATCAAATTTTCTTCAAAACCCTGGAAAATTTCTTTAAAAATTTTTCTCATCCTTTTTAAAATTTCCAGGTTTGATTCTTTAAAGAGTTCATCCGTAAGTCCTGCATTCTCTCTAAATTTTCCTTATTTCTTCTTTACCTCAGTATCACTTCAATGGCGTCAAATTCCCTCGATGTTGTCTTTCCCCGAGATCATGTCTTCTATCAGATTCAGGATGGATCTCCGGATCTGCGGGTCATCCAGTCTCGACCTTTCTTCCCTCGGTGGTATTATTCTTAGTTCGCCACCTTCTCACATATGTTCCCAGACCACTTGGATGACTGTGGGTTGGAGATGGCATCAACGGTAGGCAAGCGAACCATCAATGGAGCTTTGATTCAGGCCATGGCAGAACGGTGGAATCCACGTACCTGCACATTCTGGTTTCCTTGGGGAGAGATGACTCTACTGATGGATGAGTTCAATGATATTATGGGATTGCCCGAGCCAGCTGGTCAGCCAGATGATCCTGTCGAGCAGCAGTTTTTTATCAACATCAAAGGGGTGGATGTTCGAGAAGCCTTGGCCAGAGCAACCTGAAGCAGATCCTGGCCTCTTATTGAGATTGGTGGGAATCAATTCATCAACCTATTCGAACTCTATCGCAAGTATGGGACCTACGAGGAGGTTGACACTTTGTCTCGAGCAGCAAAAGACAGAATTCAGCATGCCATGATCCTATGCACACTGGGGTTAGCTTTCTTCCAAGATGGTCAGAATTTCATAGATATCAGAGTTGCCCAGCTCTTTCGAAGATGGGGAAGCAAGCAGACCCGCCAACTTTCAGTCTCTATGGCCGCATTAGCCTTTCTGTACAGAGGCTTGGCTCGATTTGCTCTTGGGGAGACCATTTTGGTAGAAGGGTGCACTTACGCCCTGCAGTCGTGGTTCCTGCGACACGTTCCCTCGAAGGCCAGTTCTTTCAGATTCAATAGTAAGCAGCCGAAGACAGCCATCCAATGTTGAGCTTTGATCGAGAAACTGCACCAGGAGGAGATTACTTGGGACTTCTTCGACAGAAGGGAGACCGCTCCTCGATACACCTACGCTCGAGACAAGCGCTACAAGTTGATGGGCCCTTTTTTTTGTGTTGATTATCAGCCGGAATGATGTCTGAGGCAGTTTTCCCAGCGGCAGGTTCATGCCAACACCCGCTTCCCGACGGGCAACATGTCAGAATTCAACCTATAGTCGGATCACTGGTCTGGGGCATATCATGTCACTAAATATACCTGAGACTCCTTTATTTCTCTGTCTGTATTTCCTGGACCAAATGTATCATCTGAATATCGAGAGTGGTGGCAAACTGTCTGCCCACCCTCTCTTTGTCATTGAATGTTAATATCAATAAAATTTACTTTTTGGCCAAAAATTTTATTTCTTGTATTTTGTTTATAGCACAAATAGTCACAAATTTTGAGTGACGACCTCATCCTGGGTAAATGGGACATTCCTTCCACATTTTCTTCAATATATTTCCTCATGGTTGACGACCTCACCTAGGTAACAAGGCACATTTCTCTGTTATCATCAAATGGTAACACAATTATCACAAATCGTGTGATGACCCAATCCTGGGTAATGGGATAATCGCTTGAAATTGTCTACCAAATCCCTTCATTTCTTGCTTTTTCTCAAAGAAATTATGATTTTCAAAAGCTTCTCCATATCTAACCATTCCCATATTCTGCAAGAAAGCTTTGGCATTTAAAAATGGTTCAGACAAGGGCTGGTAAACAGGCTGCTCAACGGCACAGTGACAACGAACTCGAGGAGATGAATTCTCCTAGATTATCTAAGAAGCATGATTCGGGGGATGAAAGCGATGTTGATCCGGCCATGTACCGATTTTTTCAAAAGATGATGACCAAGATGATGGCCGAGCAGGCTAAAGCTGGTCCCAAGAAGGCAGCTTCTAAGAGTAAAGCTAAAAAGAAGCCCATGAAGAAGCCAGTCAAGATCAGCAAGCAGAAGATTCAGCGTGACAGCACCTCGGAAAATTCAGAATCAGCAGAAGAGAACGCCGAAGAAGAGCAGCTGATTTACGTTTTGAAGCATCTGCGGCAGTCCAAGAGGCCAGTGTCAGTAAACAAGCCCAAGTATGGGGCCCCCGCAGAGGATTCGATTCAAGCTTTGACCAAGATAGTCAAGGACCTGCAAATCCGTGACAAAGGAAAGAGGTCATACACCAGGCAGGACTTCTATCTCGGTTTAGAAGGGGACAAGGATCTGGAGAACCTCCCCCGGAAATTCATTAAGTTTGACGGAACCGGCGATCCAAAAGCTCATTTGGCAATGTTCTTCGCAGAATGTGCCCGGTTCAGTGAAGATAACCGCACCCTTTTTCTCTGTTTTCCCCGTAGCCTGGACGAGATAGCAGCGAAGTGGTACGCTGAACATGTCAATCCCATCGAATTGAGGGATTTTGACAAAGTTGTTAATATGTTTGTTGAACGCTTCCTGTTCAACACGGAAGCCCTACCTACCCTAAACCACTTGTGTAACCTCAAACAAGAGCCCAATGAGAAGGCCAAGGATTTCATCCATAAGTGGAGGAGCATTTGCAATAAGATGAGGAATCCCATTTCAGAAGAGCATGCCCTTCAAGTCATCCTAAACAATTTTTGTCAGCCTCTAAAAAGTCTCCTTTTCCCATATCCCTCCAAATCCTTCATCGAACTAACAGAGCGAGCAGAATGGCTCCAAATGGGGGTAGAAAATGGGATGTATGAAGGCGTCGCTCTGGCCAAAAACATCCTGGACCCAAAGAAAAAGGCCCATTTTACCTACTCAGCTGATATCCCCGAAGACAATCAGGGCAGTAGCAGTAAGAATGACAGCGGCAGTGGCATGAGGCCTGAACAGAATAGAGGCAGAAAGGGGAAGTTCTTCAAAAGCAATGATAAGTCTCTCCCAACTGGTCCTCAACAAAAAGGGGACTTTCAAGAAAAACCTAAACACATCAATTGGAGCAAGGATAGAAAGTTCACTCCTTTGGACCAGCCTCTGGAGAAAGTGCTGGAATACCTGCTATCCCATGGAATGGTGAAGTTACCTAAAATTGCGGATCCTCCAGTATTCATGGGCAAATACAGAGAGCAATACTGCAAATTCCATAGAGCCATGGGGCATGATACAGAACACTGCTTCATCTTGAAGCATTTGGTCCAAGACTGTATCGACAAAAGCATCCTCGTAGAAGATGAAGATGGCCATCATTTTCCATGATCAAATGCACAAGAATATGGATGCATATGTGGATGACATTCTAGTTAAGTCTAAAGAAGAAGAGGATCACCTTGATGCTCTTAGTCAAGTTTTTGAAAGGCTCATTCTTTACAAATTGAGGCTTAACCCTCAGAAATGTGCTTTTGGAGTTGAGTCTGGCAAATTACTCGGCTTCATTATCAGCAAGAAAGGGATCGAGGTGGATCAGGCCAAAGCAAAAGCCATTATTGATATGCCACCTCCAACTAATTTCAGAGAATTGCGAAGCCTTCAAGGGCGTATTCAGTCTATTCACAGATTCATCTCTAATCTGGCCATGAGATGCGAGCCTTTCAACCATTTGCTAAGAAAATGAGTTAAATTTGAATGGGGATCAGAATGTCAGCTCTCGTTTGAGCGCATCAAGCAGTATCTCCTTAATCCACCAGTTTTAAAGCCGCCAAAACAGGGAAAGTCTCTCCTACTATATATTTCAGTCAATCAGAATGCCTGTGGTGGATTCCTCACTCAGTATGAAGAGGGCAGCCTGATAGAGCACGCCATCTACTACGTGAGCAAAACTTTCATTGATTATGAAAAGAAGTATTCTCAGATAGAGAAAACTTGTCTAGCTCTGGTCTGGATGTGCTAGAAATTGAGACATTACCTATTGGCTTCTGAAATCAAGTTCCTATCAAAGCTTAATCCTCTCAGATACATTCTTGAGCAACCTTTTCTCACTGGACGGATTGCGAAATGGCAAGTCCTCCTAATGCAATATGACTTAGAGTATGTTTCTCAAAAGTCGATTAAAGGCCAAGCAATCGCAGATCAGTTAGCATATTTCCCCCTGACAGAAGAGATTAAAGCAGAGGATGATTTTCCCGATGAGCACATCTGTAATATCCAACAGCCCCCAGTTTGGAACTTGTTCTTCGATGACTCTAAAAACATGTCTGGCATAGGGATTGGAGTCCTGTTAATCACTCCCGAAAAAGAAATGAACCTGTATTCTCTTAAACTTGGTTTCCAATGCACTCATAATATGGCCAAGTATGAAGCTCTAATACAAGGCCTCAAAATTCTGCAAAATTTCAATGTCAAGAGAGTGCATGCTTTTGGCGATTCACTACTTGTTGTCAGTCAAGTTAACACTGAATGGCAAGTAAAAGATCCAAAATTAATCCCATATCAGAAGATCGTCCTCGCTCTTGTGGACAACTTCGAAGAATTTCAGCTCAATCACATAAGCAGAGAACACAATCAGATAGCCGATGGTTTAGCCAGTCTGGGCTCCATTCTATCCTTCAAAGGTGGTGAATCATGTCATTCTTTCGAAGTTGGCAGACTTGAGCAACCTGCTTTTGATTCAGCTATGCAAGTAAACCAGGTCAATCAGAAGGAGAAGCCCTGGTATCAAAACATCAAAAATTTCATCGAAACCGGTGAATTTCTACCAGAGATGTCAAAAAGGGAGCAACGTGCGATTCAACGTATGTCTACCCGATATTTCATTCTTGCCAATATCCTCTACCGCCGTGGGTTCAGTTCTGAGTATTCAAGATGCTTAGACAAGGAAGAGGTTATGGAAGTTATCCAAGAGGCACATGAAGGGATTTGTGGTGGCCATGTTGGCTATCAAACTCTCATGAAGCAGATCGTTCGAGCAGGGTACTACTGGAATACCATGCAGCAGGACTGTCATCGATTTGTGAGGAAATGCGTCAAGTGCCAAATGCACGCACCTTCCATTCATGCTTCGGACGCATACCTACAATCAGTTGTTTCTCCTTGGCCATTTTCTATGTGGGCATTCGATGTCGTCGGCCCAATTACTCCTGCTTCCAACGGTCACAAATACTTTTTGGCTGCGACAGAGTATTTCACAAAATGAGTTGAAGCTGTTACTCTATGCACGGTAGAAGGCCGTCATGTAGTTTCTTTCATTCATAAGAACATTCTTTGCCGCTTCGGCATACCACATGATATTGTCTCAGACAATGGAACTCATTTCAAAAATGAGAGGATGAAGACATTTTGTTCTAAATTCAGAATTTCCCATCATTTCTCAGCTCCCTATTATCCTCAAGGGAATGGCCAAGCAGAGGCTACCAAGAAAATCTTGATCCGTATTTTAGAAAGGACTGTGAAAACAGGTCGAGACTGGCATGAGAAAATTCATGATGCACTTTGGGCATATCGGACCACCATTCGGACCCCGACTAATGCCACTCCTTCAGAACTGGTTTATGGAACTGAAGTGGTTTTGCCTCTCCATATCCAGAAGCCCGCTCTCAAATTTGCTTCCCTTATAGAATTGCCACTCGATCAGTATCAGCAGCAAAGACTGGTGCAACTGGATCTGCTAGATGAGAAGAGACTCAAAGCAGCAGAGCACGCTCAAGCTTATCGGCAAATGATAGCTCGACATTATGCCAAGTCTGTCATTGAGAGAAAATTTCGAGTTAACGATTTGGTACTCAGATCAACGGCTCATCTCAAGCATCGACCACAAGGCAAGTGGTCACCCAATTGGGAAGGCCCTTATGTGGTTAATGAAGCGCTTCCTCGCAATTTATATCATCTAATCAATGCAGACGGAATGGAAATGCCAGACCCTATCAACGCTCTGCATCTGAAGAAGTTTTACACCTGAAATGTTCATTCTAAAGCCTTTGTACTCTTCAAAGAGCCATTTCAATAAAACAATGATCTTCTATCAATTCTTACATTCCTTTCCATGATACTGGGGCATTTTATTTTAATCCATGATCATCTTCTTTCATCATATGCAGGCAGGATTAGACAAAAGCTCTTTTTCTCAAATTTTGTTAATTCTCATTTGATCTTGTGATCTTTATTCTCATTTCATTTGATTTACTTTTTGGTTTGAGCAAATTTTCTTCAAGCTATTGCTCATCTTTGTCAAATTTTAACAAAATTTTCAATCTTATTAAAATTTCATCTACCGTTATCTTTAAAATTACCCTTTCAGGTTAAGGGATAAACTTGATGCCTCCTGTCAATGAGTTATTCTCTTTTTATTTCCCCCGTTCAGGACAAGGGGACAAAATCCTGAAAGTCGACCACATACAAATAAACTATGTTGGTCCATTAATTTTTACCAAAGAATATTTATTTTCTCAAAAATTCACGTTGTTTAGCTCATCTTTACAACCCAGTCCTCGCACTAGGGTATTTCCCAAAATCTTTAATCATATATTGAGCACATTTGGAGGATCTAACCCTCGCACCAATAACTTTCTACATTTGATCTTTTGATCAAAATCCTTTCTTCTACAAAATTCAAGTTCTAATTTAAAATCTCTTAAAAGCTAATGTATTTCAAACGTCCCAGTTTTTACTGGTCAGGTATTTCCGAAAAGATCCAACACTCGTTGGTCATATATTCTAAACGTCCCGGCTTCTCTCTGGTCAGGTATTTCAAACGTCCCAGCCTTTGCTGGTCAGGTATTTCAAAAAGATCCAACACTCATTGGGCATGTATTTCAAACGTTCCAGCTTCTTGCTGGTAAGGTATTTCAAATGTTCCGGCTTTTTGCTGGTCAGGTATTTCCAAAAAAAAAAGATCCAACAACTTGTTGGTCATATATTCCAAACGTTCCAGCTTCTCGCTGGTCGGGTATTTCAAACGTCCCAGCTTCTGCTGGTCAGGTATTTCAAAAGATCCAACACTCATTGGGCATGTATTTCAAACGTTCTAGCTTCTTGTTGGTAAGGTATTTCGAACGTTCCAGCTTTGTGCTGGTCAGATCTAACACTCGTTGCTTATGTATTTCAAAAGTTCCAGCTTCTCGTTGGTCATGTATTTTAAACGTTTCAGCTTTTGCTGGTCAGGTATTTCAAAAGATCCAACACTCGTTGGGCATGTATTTCAAACGTTCCAGCATTTCGCTGGTCATGTATTTCAAACGTTCCAGCTTTTGCTGGTCAGGTATTTCCAAAAAAAGATCCAACACTCGTTGGTCATGTATTTCAAACGTTCCAGCTTTTCGCTGGTCAGGTATTTCAAACGTTCCAGCTTTTCGCTGGTCACGCATTTCAAACGTTCCAGCTTTGCTGGACATGCATTCCCAAAAAAGGACTCTGCTTTTGGTCATGTATTTCCAAAAGATCCAGCTCTCGCTGGTCATATATTTCAAAAAGTCCCAGCTCACAATTTTCGAGCTCCCAAATCAACCTATTCCATAAATCAAACTTTCAGGTTGCGATTTCTCCATTCTCTCATTACCAAACCTACGGGTTTCAATCTCTCAAAATCTATCATTTCCAAACCTTCATATCTCCAAAATCTCTCAAGATTATCAATTCTCCAACCTCTGGGTACAATGTTTTCAAAAAATTCACCATTTTCTAAACCCCCAGGTTATAATCTCCCAATTTCGATCATTCTCAACCTTTTTATTAAAACTCCGTTTTTCATAACCATTTGTGTATTTCCCAAAAGACCCAACACTCGTTGGTCATGTATTTCCAAAATGTTCCAGCATTATTGCTGGTCATATATTTTAAATGTTCCAGTTTTACTAGTCAAGTATTTCAAAAGGTTCCAGCTTCTCGCTGGTCACATATTTCAAAGGTTTCAGCTTTCGCTGGACAGGTATTTCAAAAGATCTCAACGTCTATTTGTCATGTATTCCAAAAGGTTCCAGCTTTCGCTGGTCATGTATTTCGAAAAGGTTCCAGCTTTCGCTGGTCATGTATTTCAAAGGGTCCAGCTTTCGCTGGTCATGTATTTCAAAAGTCCCAGCTTTTTGCTGGTCATGTATTTCCAAAATCGAAGATACAACTCAAGTTCTCATTAAAATCTATATTGAGTGATTATTTCACAAAGAATTTGTGAAAACTTTGCCAATTTGCTAAAAGCATTTGTTGATTCTAAATATTCTTACTGTACAAAGAGAATTTCCTCAGACTACCTCTAGTATTTCTTTCCAAAAAGGTAAAACCTTCTGCGAAAAGAGGTAAAATACAAATCTTTTCCTGATTGATCAACCAAAAGGATGTAAGAAACGCCCTCAATATGATCAATAAAAGAAATCTTCAATGATGTTGAAAAGCCAGAAGTGAATTGATATTGATCTTGGCTATGGCGCATGTTTTAAATAACTTTCTGGCAATCAGGCAGTGGAAATATCTTGAGCTATAAAAAGAATCCACTCAACCCATATCTTCTCGTTTTCGTTTAAAAAGTTGCAATCAAATATCCGCAAAAGGGATCTCTCAATTGTCGTCAAGATGAAGGCGAATTAAGCGAGTAGACCCCCGGGGCCAAAGAAGATTTGAAACATCTCCAAGATGACGGAGTTTGTGACGGATCCTTCCAGGGAAAGTTCAGATCACCGTCGAGATGAAGGCGAGTGGGATGAACCTATCGACAAACCCTAAAAGATATTTGATTTCTGTTATCATCTAAAGACCTTTTGAGCCAATGCCATCAATAGAATCCTTGAGATAAAAGAAGGATCAGAACATCTCCAAGATGAAGGAGTTTGTGACGTACCCTTCCCTGAAAAAAAAAAGAGAGAAAAGTCAAGATCCATCCAAATGAAGGATGATGTAAAAAACCGAGAAAACCCAATGACTCAAAAAGAGTGCAAAAAGATCATCGTAGGTAAAACACCCAGATATCAAACTGCCAAAGTTGCCAAAAGTCATCTTTTCTCATGCAAAATTCTTTTATCAATATCTTTTCATTACTTGCTTTTATGAAATTGAGAATATTTCTTCTCTTCTCATATCAGGGAAATGGATAGCTTCCTTGAAGAAAATCATCAGCTTTAAAATTTTGAATTTTACTCTTAAAACTGAGAAGTTCACCTCATTTAGAGGAAATACTCTAGGTAAAAGAGAGAATATCTTTGCACATACGTGCACATTTTCAAGTGTTTGAAACAACTACAATTTTATCTTATTGGCAGAATTTTCTAGCTATTCCAAAAAGGAAATAAACATTCAATATCCATTTTTTTTGATGCAACCTAGCGTTGTCTATATCTTCCAGAAGAGTTGCCTCATTCAGTTGAAGTATCTCTTCCTGTCCCATCGCAGTTTTCTTCAGTCAAGGATCCCGCATGGTGCCCCCACTCAGGATAAGGGTCAAACCTAAACCATTTGCAAAAGATCATTTAATTTCAAAAGCTATTTCAGTCTCAGCAATGAGACGCCCAATTTCTTCCCCTTTTCAAAGCTTTAAGGAACCCTATATTTCCTCCTTTCGCAAAAACCCCTTTCGGATTTGTTCGTCCAAATTTCGAAGGTCCCATCGTGTTTTCTCCTTTCGAGAAATCCGTATGGTAGATTTCCTATTCAGTTTAAAAGTTAATCTGGAACCTCGCTTCGCGATGTATTTTCCTTGCAGGTTTGGGTTAAACCTGAGTCTCGTTTCAACGAGATTCCTCGTTTGGACGAGATGATTTCTTCCAGTCCCATCATGGCTCTTCCCATCAAGGAATCCATGCTTTGTATATCCATCCAGGATAGGATTCCTACTTGAGCTTCATTTCATGAGGCATTTTTCAAAATGTCCCATCAAGGTTCTCATGTACTCCTTTCCTCATTCAAAACACTTTTTGATATATCTTCGTCCCATCCAGGTTAAGGGCTAAACCTGAAAAATTCCAAAAAGAGTATCTTGTCTCATCCATGAGACCTGATCAAAATTCTCATTTCCCACCATTTTGGGGTTTTCACCCAAAGTCCCATCACGATTTCCTCATTTCTATCATTCGATCACACCATCTTCGAGGATTTCGTCTCCCCAAAACCATTCAGGATAAGGTTTCAAAGCCTGAAAAGCCATGTTTCCCAAATAAATTCTTCCACACCCAGTTCAGATCTGCTGACTGGGGCATTTTCAAAATTTGGAGTGTTATCTTTGCCACTAAGCTCGGCTTTCAACCGGCTTAGTAGCAAAGAGGGGCATCTGTAAACACCCCAAATTTTTCAAAAATTTGTAAAAATGACCTTTTTGCCCCTGGTTTCATTTTCTGAGAAAACCAAAGCTAATTTTTTATCATTCTTCAGATTTTTTGAATTAAAATCCATATTGATATATTCAAAATCAACTCTGGATCCGAATCCAGTACTTTAAATCCATATTTCCTCAAAATCCGGATCAAAACCCATTTCTGAAGAAATTCTCTCAAAATAGCTTTTAGTTCTCAGAAAAATGCCCTTTCATAATTATTTTTGCAAAAACACAAAAAAAATAGTTTTAATCCTTATTTTCTCACAAATTTTAGGATTTCTACCTAAAAATACAAAAAAATTGAAAAAATAACACAAAAACCAAAAATTTGGAAATTTTTTGAGAAAAACGAAGGATTTTTAATCCTTTTGAAACCATTTTGCCGAAAAACTCATTTTCAAAACCATTTTATAAAAATTTCCTAAGAAGGGGACCTCTTTTTGAAAAATTGAAAAATTTCAACGGACTCCTCCCGCGCTTCCCTCTTCTTCTCTCATCACCGTCCGATCTGCAACAGCCTACCTTCATCTCCACCTTCAATCCTCAACGGGTTTTCCCCTTTCGAAGATTCCATTCCCCCTTTAAGAAGAGGCGAGCTCCTGTCTTCAGGCATCCATTTTTTTTCCTGGAGATCGACTTTTCCTTCCTTCAGATCCATCTTTGCAATCCATCAATTTTATCTCCTACAATCCGTGAACTTCAACCAACTTTTTTTTACCAACATTGCTTCTGATCAATACTTCTTCTGAAGGAGATACCCGTCACCCACATCCATTATCAGCATTTTCCATCCCATTATCAAGAAGGAACAACTTCAATAGACTTCTGTTCATCCAGCAACTCCATCGGTGATCAAGTTGATCTTCTAAAGGAAGGACTTCAACCCATCTTCCATCCAGCATTTCCCCCATCCAGGACAGTCAATCGAACGTCCGCCTTTCTTCTTTCCTCCTTCAGAAACTCTGTAAACCGGGTAAAGTTATTTTCTCCTTCTTTTCAATTTTTCTTCCTTTCATTGTTTTTTAGAGCTGCCATTGATGCACCATTGGTGGTGTCGATGCTGCTTGTGCAAATATCGACCCATCCTGTGCGATATCAAAGGAATTCCCGAAATTCCTACATTATTCCCTTTTTTTTTATTACTCTTTCCTTTTCTCCTTATTTTATCGTTCGATCTTCCAATTACTACAAGATGTGCATATCGAATGGTTTATTCTACATTTTATTTCTAAGGATCGGATCATCCATCCTGTTAACTGAACTTTTATTGTCTTTTATTTCTGAGTATTCGATGATTCAAAAACCTCCTAATACAACCCTCCAGTTTGTTTATATTATGTTTTCTCTGACTTTATCTACCCATTCCCTGTTTCGTTTCTTGATTGGAATATTATATGTATATCTTCTGTCATTTTTTTTTTAGAACAAATGGGTTTCAATTGTGAGATATATTCATAATCTATATATTCAGAGAGTTCGAGTTTACATCATGTTATTATTTCGCTATGTTATGGGCATCGTATGACTGTCATCTAACGTCCCCTGTATGTTCATACCTTCTCTGTTTCACCACATCATGCCATTCACTTGATGTTAATTTCCATTTAGTGTTACACTCCTGTTTCTTAGTAGTGGATGTTCATGGCTCGCATACTTACATCCTTTATATCGCCCATCCAGGTAAGTTCAAAAGTGGTTTCATCTTTCTCCTATTTCTGGATTTCACCATCTGTAATTATCCAATCTACTTACATACAATAATGTTGTGTTGGACATTCCATGATTCAATGTAAATTTAGCTTTTACATTCTCACGACATTTTTCACACTTCTATGAGGTATATCACATGGCAATCTGTTTAGGGTAGCAATTATCAGGAAGTGACCAGTTTGATGAACCATCTCATTTTCCCACCAAGCTCAAAATCCTTCTGAGTGATGTCCAAGAAGTGCTCCTCTGAGATAATGGTATGGCCAAGGATACCCTCAGGATCTTTTGATGGGTAAAAGATGGACCTGGTATCATTACAGACATCGTGGTGTCTAAAAAAAAAAGAAGCAGAAGAGCAAACAAATAATAAAGGGAGTTTTATCGTATGGAGCTAAAATGGCTGTCATTGGGATAGGACTGAAGTTCCAAGGTGCTCCTGGGTTAAGCCATAGCCTAATCCAGGTCGTGCCAAATGAAATTTCTTTTAGGCACACTCACAACCAAAGCTTTGATGCTACGGTTGGGACTGACTTTTTGATGATTAACTGCCATTCATCCACTATGGCCTTATGAACGTTTTGGGAGTTTCGATTATTACAGGAACAAAATTTTGTACTGAAGAATCTGTCATGGATGGTTTAAAATCCCTGAGAAAACAAATCTTGCATTAGCCTAATTCATAAATCAGTGGATCACCTTTGTTTCATAACAAACCAAATCAATTTGCTCTGAATGTTTGATTTCTAATATTGATTTGTCGAGTCGGTTAGCTGCCATCAGGGGTAAAGTTGGCCTCCCGCGTGAAGTCCCAACTCAAATCTGAAATGTTGTTGGCTTCAATATCATGAGAGAAGCTGTTAAGTGAGGAGATGTGCTCTCCAGAGTTCAGCGAGCAAATGTTGGTTCACCTCTGAAGCAGTGAACGATTCCTATTACATCACTGGACTCAGTTGAGATCTACTAAGCATTTGTTAAGAATAATACCCTTCTTTTTTTTTCCTGTGTCTGCCTTTGAATTTCAATAAAATATTTGGGCTAACTTCTAAGGTCAGATCCCTGAGTTGCTGTGGAAAGCAAACTCCCCTTATTCTCAGGGCACTTCATTCTTTTTATTTACCATTCGTTTTACAGGAGTTCTCCAATTATGCAAATATAAACACCAGTTTATGTTAATCTTAAGTTCAATACTCCATCCGATCATTCATAGTCTCATGCTATGGATCTTTTATTGTTTTTGCATCCCAGCATGCTATCTCTTGCATGTTATTTCTTTTATTATTATTATTGATCCTCTGTTTTCATTGATGTGTTACATTGAGTGCAGTTAACATCAGTTCCTCTCTATACATGCACTTCTATGTCTTTGATTTTGCTGCCATTCATGTATGTCATTAGCAATTTTACTAAAGCATTTCATCTTATCGTGAATACCTTTTTTTGAATCCTCAGCATAACTCTCCACTTCACCTGTTCAGCATCATCAATTTATTTGGAATTATTGATCCTGGGTTGTGGTAGGTATTAACATTTATATGTCCATCATCTTGATATATTTTGTGGCATGATATCAGGGCACCGTGAGACTGATCCAAGTCAGGTCATAAGTGATGAGTCTTATTTTTTTAGAGTTTTGCGTGAAGGCTCGGTGAAAAGGTTGCAAGGGCTAATCACCACTGCAGAATTCAAGAGGCCCACCTAAGGTTGCAGACAGCCCTGTGTGGATTCATAGACCTTCAATAGTCCCACCAGGTCAAGGAACCATAGCCTTGTAGGGAATTTTACTAATGCTTAGAAATAGGTCCTATAGTTACACCCATACAACCCTTAGGATTCACCCAGCTGATGTCTGACAGGTCTGTTGTCCATTTCCTTCACAGCTGCCATATATTCACACTTAGCCCCCCCCCCCTTGTCGCACCTGCTAATTCATCACCTCCATTACACTCTTTTTATCACTCGCACATCACTACATTCGCTTTGTTTTTTTTCTTTCCATTACATGTTACAGCCTCATTCATTTACTGATATATCATACCCATTTCATATATTTTTTTTACAGCATTCACTGCACAGTCCTTGCTTGTTTGCATTCCCATCTGTTCCTTTGCTGCAACTCACAAAGAGTACCCACTGTAGCACAATAGCGTTCACTTGCTGGCTGTGCGTTACAGCTCCAACAACCCTTACTGTCCCCACTTTACTGCATCAACACTCGGGCACTTTTTTACTTAGCTGTATGCACAATTCTCAACAGTGTTGTAGTTTCCTTTCATCTGCCGAAGACAATCATCGTTGCGATGATTTTTCTGCATCTACAACAACTCCCTGAATTGCTATAGCCTCATTGCTGTAAATTACAAATCAAGCTTGCAACAAACTCTGTTGGCTGTACCTGTTGGGCACATCCTCATTTATCTTTACTAAGCATATGTTATATGTATATATGCACATATGTATTTACATATATGTGCCATTTTCCATCCTTTTTATCATACATATATTTTTACCATTTGATTTCCATATATATATGATTTTCCTTCTCTTTTTCATTACTAACCTGGTTGCTTTGCAAGAAATATGTAAAATATATCATTACTTGGGGTTGTACATTTGGTTTTATCTATTGTAATAGTTAGATTGGAATGAAAATTTACAATTCCTGCTTTAGGTAGAATGAATGAGCATTGTAAAATATCATGAATTGTTTGTTTTCATGCATTTTTACCTTTATTTCTCAAAATTCTCACAATGGTGAAACACGAATGGCACGTGCACCATTTCGTAAGAGGTAAATTAATCCTAAGTTGATGATTTACATCAACGGCCATTGTCGGGATGTAAACAAGACTTAGTGTTTTTACCTTTTATGAAATAACACTGATTCCACACTGGATCCCTCTTTTTCAAAAATCATCATATTTTCTTTAAATATTTTCTCTTTTATCAGAATTTAATCTAAAATTAATTCAATATGTATACCAATGGCCATAGTCAAGGTATATTGAGAATGAATTTCATTTTAAATTCTATAAAAGCACCAAGAAGGTATTTTATTCTTCATTTGAATTTAGATATGATTATTATATAATACATTCAATGACCATAGTCAGGAGTGTATTATATCATTAATCTTATTTAAATTCATTTGAAGAATGAAATATGATTTTCAAATCCAATTTCAAAGTTATTCAAATTCATTCATCATTTAGGGTAGAATTGCATCATATTTTCAAAATTCCCTTTCAAAAACCCAAGTGATTATGAATATCCCTTCTTCAAAATTCTATTTCAAATTCCAAATCTACCCCAATTTCAAAGTCCAATTTGACTTTGGAATTTCAAAATCATCTTATATTCAAACTTCAAAATTCCAATTCAATTTCAAAGTTCCATTTAAACTTTGAAATTCTTGATTCATTCTCAAAATCAAGTTCATCTTCTTATCTTCAAAATTCACAAGTTTGAGATTGATTTTGAATTTTGACTCTCCTTAAATTTTAAATTCAACCTGGGTTTTCAAAACCCAGATCCATCTTCAAAAGTCCCATTTGGACTTTTCAAAACCCAAATCCAAAGTTAGATCAACTTGGATCCAGTTTTCTAAATATAATTCTACTTTTTGGATCTTAGACTTCAGATCCAAATTGCATCATGAATTCCAGACCTTAGATCCAAATTCCAATTCCTAGGATCCAGAGCCCAACTCATCTTGGATCTCAGACTTCAGATCCAAATCAATTCTAGGATCCAGAACCCAATCCTACACTGGATCTCAGACTCCAGATCCAATTCCATCTTAGGGTCCAGAGTCCAACTCTATCTTGGATCTCAGATTTCGGATCCAAAAACCATCTTGGATTCTGAACATTGAATCCAATTCCATTCAAAATTCCAGATCCAAATTCCATTTTAATTCCAATTCTTAAAACTAATCCCACTTTATTCCAGATTTCAAATCAAGTTCCCATCTCGGATCCTAAAATCCAAAAATTCAACTTTGAACCCTATTTAGAATCTAGATCTTAGATTCAGATTTCATCTTGAAATTCCAAATTTCTAAATCAATTCCATTTCTCAATTTTATTCAAACTTCCCAATTCCATATTTCCTCCTTGTTATCATCGCAAAATTTTCAACTTTTGCAAGTCAAACTGACCTTTGAAAAAGATTTTGAAAATAACTCACCTCCGTTTTTAAAATGAGGGATTATTCCGAAGAATAGGACTCGCCTGTCGGTACGAGGTTCAACCGTTCCTGCCACCTTTAACAGGGGTAATCGAACCAAGGATCAATCTTATGCTCTACTCTGTTCAACTTGTCTAAATCATATTCTAATTTCTAAATGCACATAGAATCAGGCATGTGCTATGAATTTTCAGAAAATGCACATTTGAAAACATGATGTTTGCTTTGAATGATTGAAATATTTAGAATATTTAGAAAATGTAAATCTTGGAAATGAAAAATCGTGAATTTGGATTTGAAATGTACTTCTGAGAGAAGTAAAAAAATCGATTTTGAGGAATCCTTGACATTTGGTGAAAATTGATTCTGAGAAACTTGGTTTCTCTGAATTCAAACTTGGAAATTGAAATTCTAACTTAGAAAATTTGAATTTGGAACTTGGGAAATACTTGAAATATTCTTTGGCAAATCCATATTTTGAGAAAATCGATTTTTGAATAAGACTTAGAAAATTTTTGATTTCTCTAACTTCAAACTTTGAAATTGACTGTATAACTTAGAAAATTGAGTTCTTGAACTTGAGAAACACTTGAAATATTCTTTGAAATTCAATGCTTTTGGGAAAATCGATTTTGCTATAAGACTTAGGAGATTTTGAGGAATTCAATTTCCTTGACTTAGAATTTGAATTGGAATTGGCAATTGCATGAAATGAATGAATATGAATTTGAGGATTTGAGAAATACTTTTTTGTATTTTGAGGAATGCATTGCATTTTGAAGTTAGCTTAAGAGTGTATGCTGAATGTGGCTAATGTGAAGATCATAAATCTAAGTATCATTCGTATTCTGACTATGGCCATAAATACAAATTCCACCAAGTATATAAACTTCATAGAAGCTAGTGCATGTGCCATTCGTGTAAACCATAGTGAATTTATGAAAATGTGCATGAATGATACATTCATCAGACATTTAATATTTGCAGAATTAAACTATATGCAATGCAATCCTAGTCTAAGCTGGAATTTAAATTCTTATTCCAAAGTTTAATTACAAATTACATCACTATTGAAATTTAAATACAGGAAAAATAAAATCTTCAATGTTCCTGCAAAACTAGAAAACTTGGTTAATGAAAATATGTTGGCTTTTCTAGGTTTATCCAGTAATATCTAGAAATTACTGGATTTTGCTAGATATAAGCCTTTTCCTTGATTACCTTAAATAAAAATGATAAAGATATGAAATCAAATTGAACAAATAATGAATATAAGATATGGAATTTCGAAATTGGGGTCCAAATGACCAAAATACCCCTAATAACAAGACTATGGCCTTGAAATTAGGGTTTTTAGAAAGATATTTGGTAGAATGCGAGTTTTGAAATTCGAATGGAATAAGCTAAGCTAAATATGATGTGACATGCTTAAATATGTAAAAACTAGGGTTAGGGATTTCGAAATTGAGGCCAAATGACCACATTACCCCTGATAGCAAGACTATGGCCTCGAAATCAGGGTTTTCTGAAATAGATTTTGGTAAAAACTTGGGTTTTTTGCCATAAATGAAATCAAATAACTACAAAATTAAACCTAAAGTATCCTAAGATGCTTATGAACATAATTAAACCCTAAAACTATATGCTTATGCACGAAAATCCAATAATATCACAAAAAATATGATTTTAACAGTGTTTTTGGATCTTTCAGGTATCCTGTTTTGCAATTTTCTTAATTCAGACATCAAATGGATTCCAAAATCCATACAAATTGGTACCGGCACTTGTTATAACCCTAGTTTTGACTTAGAATTATAAAAATAATTTTTTGAGATTAAATTAACCCGAAAATTGCATCAAACCCTAAAAATATGCTATTTTTGACCTAATTCATCAACCAGTTTCAGTCCAAGACCCAAACCAGGGGTCAATATTTCATGAAAATCTATGAAATTTTACAGAGACAAACTAAGAAGAAAAACAGAGATTTCACAATTTACAGATCGGAAAAATCATCTCCGGTTAGGGATAAACCCTTCCGTCAATCTGAGCTAAAATATATCACTTTTAACAGGGATTAAAACGGCTACTTCAGATTGAAAATACAAACATAAATAGCAATCCTAAACAAAAATCTCTGAAATTTTAGTGGTGAACAGTATACAGAAAAATAGTAATACTCACTTTTTACAGATCATGAAGTGGATCTGTATTTTAGGATTTATGAATAACACAAGTCTGGTTAGGGTTTTGGTAAACCCTAACGAGTTCTAAATTTAAAAACAGATTCTCTGAACACGGAAAAATACTAAACAATGATAAAAAAATCCTAAAATTTCACAGCAGACAGATCTACTCAATGTGAATCCATAGCACTTTACAGATCTAAAATCGAATATAAGATGAGAGAAATATCATAACAGCAAGTTACCTTCTTGATTTTAACCATGATTTTAAAGCTTTAAAAGCCCGATTTCATGTCTGATTTTTTTGACAGGGTTCCCGAGATCCAAAACCTCTGATTTTTCTAAAGTAACTCAATAACTCATGCATGCATCACATATAAAAACATCAGAAATAAACAATGAATACTTCAATCCGAAATAACATTATCTTTACTGTTCTAAACCTAAAACACACAGAAATTTAAGAAACTTGAAAAACCATGCATTAACTAATGTAAATCCATAGAATAAACTATAAAACAGTAAATAAAATTATTTCTATGCTATATAACATAAAAAAATCATGAATAAACCATAAAAATAAAATAAAAATAGGGAATCAATGGCTGGAATTTGATATCACCTTTAAAACATAGATTTAACCCATTAAAAGGGTAAATCATATATTTTATTGGTTAATAATGTAAAGAATCATATTAAAATTAATTCTAATGGATTAAAATCCTTGTAAATCACCCAAAACAGGGTTAGATCACCTTCTTGGATCATTTTTGCTGATTCTTGATGGTTCTTGAGGTGAAACTATGGTTGAATCCATGAAATAGGAGGTATTAAGGGCTAAAATTGTTTTAAAACTATTAAAAACATGAAATAAAAGCTAAAAATTAAACAAAATAATTACCTTGAGGTGGCTGCAATGGAGGAAGGGCTGGAGAGGAGAGAAAAGCTCCAAGAATCCCAAGGAGAGCAAGTAGGAAAAATCGACCCACTATGGCCTTCTATTTATAAAAAAATTTTAGGTTAAAAATCAAATGTTTTAAAAAAATTGGACTCTTCTAAGGGGGGGGCGATTTTTGGGTGGAAAGACCTAACTACCCCTAGCCTAAATTATCTAAACTAATGCCTAATTAACCCCTAGACTTTCCTAAAAAATCCCCAAATGTAATGCCACTTGGCATTTTCTACATTTGGCTTTTTAAAACACCTTTAAAAACACTAGTTTTAAAAACTAACTTTCAAAATGAGTTTTTCAAAATGGTTTTGACTCTTCTAAACCTCTAACACTAACCAAGACATCAACTAACCCTAGTCTAGCCCTGACTAACTCGAATATGGCACCACCCCGAGTGGGCCCTACTTAAGTTTTTTTTTTTCAAAAAGCGATTTTAAAACTTGAAATTGAAGGAGTTTTCAAAAGGATTTTTCAAAAGCAATCTTAAAATTAGAATTTTTAAAATGGCATAAGGTTCTAACTGAGTTAGAATTCCTCTGGATATGGTGCCAACTGAGTGGGCCCACATCGAGTTTTGGAAATTTTGAAATAAACACTGAAAATGGCTTTGAAAAGGGGTTAAAATCGATATTTGAAATTCAAGATTTCTGAAAATAGGGTCTCAAGCGAACTGAAACTCTGAGTTAGAGTCCTAAACTCTTAGGACTCTGAGATTTTAAATTTTAGAATTCAAATATAAGAATTTTTGAAAGATTTTATCAAGAAATGATGAAATAAGTCAGAAAACATAGTCAGGGTTAGACTCCTAACTCGACCGAACTCTAAAATAGAGTCCTGAACTAACTGGACTCTGTAAAATGACCTAAATTTTGAAAACAAACGGAAAAGATTGAAAATGGAAGTAAAACAAACTTCAAAACAGACTCCTAACCGGATGAGGACTCTGAGACAGAGTCCTGATCGGACTAAAACTTTCAAAAATTTGAGAAATTTGATGAATAAAGGAATTCAGAAGCGACACTATCTCAATGGGCCTTATCTGTGAATTGAAATCGATTAAAATTTGAAGTTAAAATGAATCCATATTGGTTTCTGAGAAAATATTTCGAAATATAAAGTCCTGGGGTTGGAAAATGACAGAACGTTGAATAAAAACCCAGGTTTTGAAATTGATTTTGAGAGAAAAGCTTAAAAACTCGAATCTGGATTAAAAATTTTGAAAACAGGAGTGCTGGATCTCAAGAATAAAATGCAATGACTTGTAATGCGGTGCAATGCAATGAAATGATATGCAAAATGTATGCAATGATATGCAATTACATATGAAATGGACAAACACTGGATGAGGGTGAAAATTTGGGGTGTTTACAGATGCCCTTCTTTGCTACTAAGCCGGTATAGGGCCGAGCTTAGTGGCAAAGAAAACATACCAAATTTGAACCATAAAAAATGCCCCAGTTAGATAAATCTAACTGGGTATGAAAGAATTAATTCAAAGAATGATGGTAGATATGAAATGGAGAATAAGGAGAAAATCTTATTTCAAAAGAAGTGAGATTCAGGTTTTGCCCTTAACCTGGATGGGACAGAAAATACCTCGTATGGAACGAAGTTCAGGTTTAACTCTTAATCCTGATTGGGAAATGAAATACCTCATCAAATGAGGCCCAGGTTTATACCCTTAACCTGATTGGGAAATGAAATACCTCATCAAATGAGGCCCAGGTTTATACCCTTAACCTGATTGGGCAGAAAATGGAATAGACCCTCGAAAGAAAAGACTGTGATGGAACCTTCGGATTTCCGCACAATGAATCCGATAGGGGTTTAGCAAAAGGATGGAATTGGGGTCCCTAAAGTTTAAAAAGGGATTTGATTTTGGGCGCCTCATTGCTGAGACTAAGTAACTTTTGAAATTGCCTTTTGCTGGAATTGGTGGCTTAACCTCAAGCCGAAATTGGACTGTCTATGGTGGGACAGTGGGGATACAGGGAAGTGTGCGAATCTGAGAGCCCATGCACTCAAATTATACCAAAGAAGGGAAGGAATCTTGAAAACTCCCATTATCAAGTCCTAAAAGGGATGGTGTCAGAATGCGCCAAAGATGAACCTCAAGCTCTCGCTTCATGCCAGGATAGCTAGAAAATATTGTCAAAATGTTGAAAATTATTGTTGATTCAAAATAATTGAAAATGATGCACATTGTTTTGAAAGTATTCCCTCTTTTCTACCTGAAGTATTACCTCCGACTGGGCTTAACTCTGTAGAATCAAAATTCGAATTCAAATTGCGTGCGATTGACTTTCTTTCAAGGAAGCTATCAATTTCCTTGATATGGACGGGAAAGAAAGTATTCTTGATATTGCGAGAGCTATTAGTGAAAGAATATTGATAAAAGAATTTCACAAAATTAAAGAAGATTCTTGATAGATTTGGCAGTCTGATATCCTGGGATTCTTTTCTCATGATGATCTTTCTGCACTCTTTTTTTTTAGCAGATTGGAGCTCTCTTGGATTTTTCGGGAATTACATCATCCTTCATTTTGGAGATGTCCTGACTTTTCTCTCTTTTTTTTCTTGAGAAGGGTACGTCACAAACTCTTTCATCTCAGAGATGTTCCGATCCTTCTTTTTCTCTCAGGGATTATATTGATGATTATTGGCTCTTTGGTAGGAAATCTCTAGATGATAACTGAAATTAAATATCTTTTAGGGTTTGTCGGTAGGCTCATCACACTCGCCTTCATCTCGACGGTGATCTGAACTTTCCCTGGAAGGATCCGTCACAAACTCCGTCATCTTGGAGATGATCCAAATCTTCTTTGGCCCCGGGGGTCGACTCGCTTAATTCGCCTTCATCTTGACGACAATTGACAGATCCCTTTTGCAGATATTTAATTGCAGCTTAGGTGATTGAGGAGATATGGAGATTGAGTGGATTTTTTTGTATCGCCCAGGATATTTTGACTGCTTTATGTTTCAAGAATGCTCTTTAAAAATGTGCCATTGACTGCGATCAATATCAATCACTCATGGCTTTGCAACAACATTGAATTCTCTTTGCTGGCCATATCGCGGATTTATTCTTCATCCTTTTGGTTGGCCAATAAAAAGATTTTGAACTTTGAATCCTTTTTCGTGAAAGCATTGCCCTTTCGGAAGTAATAGTGGAGGTATTCTGAAGTAATAATTTTGTGCAATAAAGATTTTTGAAATCAACAAATGTTTAATGACAAATTGGCAAAATTTTCTTGAAATCCTTTTGTGAAAGCGAGCATTTGAAGCACAACGCAACACATCCATGACAAAAATTCTCTTCTCCTTTCCTCAAAGGAGAAGATTCAGAAATTAGAATTGGGAATTACTCCTCTCTTCCCTGAAGAGGAGGTGTTTGCAAAACGAACTTTCTAAGAGAAATTAAGCTTTCGCCAAAACTTCCTAACATTAGGCTTCTCTTATGGAAAGGGGGCCGGAATTGGTGAGGTTGGTAAATTGGTCATGAAGGAACGAGTTCATCACACTCTCCCTGAAAAGAGGGTCCTTCATGATGAAATGGCCTAGTCTGAAATTATGGTTACAAGGAAAACGAACTTCCGTCGAAGATCTCCCTGAACTAAGAATTCCTTGTATGAAATTGGAATTTTGTTTTGCAAACGGTTCACAAAGGCACGAGTCCCTTCAAACTCTCCCTAAAAGGGGGCTAAGTGAACGAATTGGATAGCATGCGAAAAGAGCGAGCTCCCTCGAACTCTCCCTATACAAAGGGTATCTCGCAAGAAAAATTTTTTGGAATTCGGTATTGGGTGACCAAAAGGTCGAAATTTGGAATTTTGAATTTTGAATTTTTGAAATTAGAATTTTGATATTTGAAATTAGAAATTGGAAATTTGGAATTTGGAAATTGATATTTGGAAATTGGAAATTAGAAATTGGGAATTTTGGAATTTGGAAATTGATATTTGGAAATTGGAAATTGGAAATTGGAAATTTGGAATTTTGGAATTTGGAAATTGATATTTGGAAAATGGAAATTAGAAATTTGGGAATTGGATGAGTGATCAGCACGAAGACTGAACTCAAGAGGTCGACTGACCTAACCATTCAGTGGAACACTAACACGAGTGCTCAATTTTGAAAGGATACCGGTATGCGACTGGTTTAAAATGTACCAGTTTGGATACTGGATTTTGGTTCAGTTCTGGTGATTGTCTTTCAATCTTAAATCGTTAGGAATTGTGATGGGATTGATAGTTGAAATCTCAATACTGACCAGATCGTTATTAATGTGATTGTATGCAAATGAATGCAAATTGATGCACATGAATGCACAAGTGCGTGAAATGAGAGATTTGTTTATCCTGTCTGCATACAGGATATTTGTAGATAAAAACAAAATTTTAAAATGCCCCAGTGTAACTGGGAAAAAGAATTTTGATCATTATTGAAGAAAATTTGGAAGAATTACAAAGAATAGGAAATTGTTCAAGTATAGAATTTTTTCAAATGTCGAGCATTGATGGGATCTGGTAATTCTATTCCATCAGCGTTGATGAGCCGATATGAATTGCGAGGTAGTGCCTCTTTGACAACATAAGGACCTTCTCAATTTGGTGACCATTTGCCACCCGGGCGGTGCCTGAGATAAGCTGTTGATCTGAGCACTAGATCATTGACCCGAAATTTTCTCTCAATGACAGATTTTGCATACTGTCGGGCTATCCTCTAGCGATAGGATTGAGCATGCTCTGCTGCTCTGAGCCTTCTTTCATCGAGCAAATCAAGCTGTACCAGTCGCTGTTGCTGATACTGATCAAGAGGTAATTCTAGAAGTGATGCAAATTTCAGAGCAGGTTTCTGAACATGTAGAGGTAGTACTACTTCAGTTCCGTAGACAAGTTCTGACGGAGTAGCATTCGTTGGAGTTCGAATGGTGGTTCTGTATGCCCATAATGCATCATGAATCTTTTCATGCCAGTCACGGCCCGTTTCTAAAGTTCGCTCCAGGATTCGAATCAGAATCTTGTTGGTGGCTTCTGTCTGACCATTCCCTTGAGGATAATAAGGAGCGGAAAAATGATGATGAATTTTGAACTTTGAGCAGAATGTCCTCATTCTCTCATTCTTGAAATGACTGCCATTATCCGACACAATATCATGCGGTATACCGAAACGGCAAAGGATATTCTTATGGATGAAAGAAACCACGTGTCGACCTTCTACTGTGCGTAGGGTGACTGCTTCTACCCATTTAGTAAAATATTCTGTTGCGGCAAGAAAATATTTATGACTATTGGAGGCTGAAGGAGTGATGGGGCCTACAACATCGAAAGCCCACATGGAAAATGGCCATGGCGAGACGACAGATTGCAAGTATGTCGATGGCGCATGCATCTGACATTGAACGCACTTCTTCACAAAATGATAACAATCTTGTTGCATAGTTCTCCAATAATATCCTGCTCGGATGATTTGTTTGACGAGAGTCTGATAGCCAACATGACCACCGCAAATGCCTTCATGTGCTTCTTGCACAACTTCTTTGGCTTCTTCTTCGTCCAAACATATGAAATACTCAGAACTGAATCCACGACGATAAAGGACGTCGGCAAGAATAAAATATCGAGCAGACATGCGTTGAATTGCTCGCTGCTCTCTCTTTGATAATTCTGGAAGAAATTCGCCAGTTTTAATGAAACTCTTGATATCATGATACCAAGGCTTCTTCTTCTGCTCAGCCTGGTTTATCTGCTCTACTGGGACAAAAGCGGGTTCATTAAGTCTGCCAATTTCAAAGGAGCGACAAGATTCTCCACCCTTGAAAGACATGATGGATCCCAGATTAGCTAAACTGTGTGCAACTTGATTGAAATCTCTCTTGATATGAAAAAGTTGGAATTCTTCAAATTTGTTGGCAAGAGCTGAGACAATCTTCTGGTAAGGAAGTAATTTCTGATCTTTCACTTGCCATTCGGCTAGGACTTGATTGATGACGAGCAAGGAGTCGCCATAAGCATGTACTCTTTTGACATTGAAGTCCTGTAGAATTTTCAAACCTTGTATCAAAGCTTCATACTCGGCCATATTGTGAGTGCACTGAAAATCCAGTTTGAGAGAAAAGGGAATCATCTCTTTCTCTGGTGTGATTAGCAGAATTACGATTCCTATGCCTGCCATATTCTTGGAACCGTCGAAGAATAAATTCCAAATTGGGGATTGTTGAATATTGCAGATCCGCTCATCGGGGAAATCATCCTCAGCTTTAACATCCTCTGCTAGAGGAAAATCTGCTAATTGGTCTGCAATTGCTTGGCCTTTGATAGATTGCTGAGAGACATATTCCAAGTCGTATTGCATTAATAGGACTTGCCATTTGGCGATTCGTCCGCTGAGAAATGGTTGTTCAAGAACGTACTTGAGAGGATTTAATTTAGATAGAATCTTGACTTCAGACGCCAATAGATAATGTCTCAATTTCTGACACATCCATACCAGAGCTAAACACGTCTTCTCTATCTGAGAGTATTTCTTCTCGTAATCAATAAAGGTCTTGCTCACATAGTAAATGGCATGTTCTATCAAGCTGCCTTCTTCGTATTGCGCCAAGAATCCGCCGCAAGCAACTTGATTAACTGAAATGTATAGCAATAGGGGTTTCCCTAATTCTGGCGGCTTTAAAACAGGAGGATTGAGAAGATATTTCTTGATGCGTTCGAACGACTGCTGACACTCTGGTCCCCATTCGAACCTCACTCCTTTTCTGAGCAAATGATTGAAAGGCTCACATCTCGTGGCCAAATTAGAAATGAATCGCCGAATTGATTGCATGCGTCCTTAAAGGCTACGCAATTCTTTGAGATTAGTCGGGGGCCGCATGCCAATGATAGCTTTGGCCTTAGCGGGATCCATTTCTATCCCCTTCTTGCTAACCAAGAAGCCTAGCATCTTGCCTGATTCGACTCCAAAGACACATTTTTGTGGATTGAGTCTTAGCTTGTAAAGAATGAGTCGCTTGAAGACTTGATTAAGAGCTTCGATGTGATCTTCCTCTTTTTTGGATTTCACCAGAATATTATCGACATATGCATCCATAGTCCTGTGCATCTGATCATGGAAAATAACGGCCATAGCGCACTGATAAGTGGCTCCATCATTCTTAAGCCCAAAAGGCATAACCGTGTAACAAAAAGTGCCCCATGGCGTGGTAAAGGATGTTTTGGATTGGTCACGAGCGACCAACTTGATTTGATTATATCCGGAGTATCCGTCCATAAAGGAAAACATAGCATGCCCGGCTGTGCTATCGACTAGGAGATCAATGTTTGGGAGCAGATAGTCATCCTTCGGAGTGGCTTTATTGAGATCACGGAAGTCGATACAGATTCACACTTTACCATTCTTCTTAGGAACTGCTACAATATTCGCCAACCAATCCGGGTAATCAATTGCTCGAATGAATCCTGCTTTAAGCAGATCCTCAAGTCCTTCCTTGACCTGTTGCTCGATTCGAGGATCCATTTTTCTCAACTTCTGCTTGACTGGTTTCGCCTCAGGCTTCAGAACGAGGCGATGTTCCACCAATTTTGGATCTAAACCTGGCATATCCTCATAAGTCCATGCGAATACTTCTTCATGCTGCTTGGGGAAATTAGTGAGCCTTTCTTTCTCTCCTGGACTCAAACCACTGCCAATCTTGAGAATTCTAGGATCGTCTTCTGATCCGATATTGATATCCTCAGTCGGATCTTGAACTAAGGATGATGGCTCATCTTGCTTTTGAACCGATGCAAATTCTGGCAGTTCTTGAAGAGCTGAATCGAACTCTGCGGATTCTTCTGACTGCTTTGCAGTTTGACTGCATTCTGCTCTTATTCTGACCTGATGAACTATTGCTGATTTCGAACAGGCTTTTGGATTAAAGACGAGCTTCTTGATAGATCGGGAAGACATTCTGAAAATTGGAGGATAAATTGATTTAGGGAAATTGCTCATCATGAAATAAATTGCTTTTATTGAAAATAATTGGAAAGATAAAAGAGCAAAATGATTTCAATTTTGTGAAGATTTAATATTGAGAAGTAAAGAGACAAATGGCACCAAGATAGAAAACTTGCAACTTTATTGAAAGATAGAATTAATCAAAATGACAATGATGAGAATGAAATGGGATATCATCCTGACAAAAGAATAGAAAAGGAAAGACAAATGAATTCTTCTAATGCGTTCCCTTAATGAAAATAGTGCCCTTCTGAGATCTTCGGCCATTAAAGCCCAATCCGGCCCTTTTAGAGCAATGCTGAGGAATCACTGGTTCAAGACGACCATCTTCATTTTTGCCTAGGCCTTGAAAAGGCTGGTAGCCATGCTTCACTAGTAAATCAAATCCCTTTTTAGCCTTCATAAATTGGGAGAATAGAGGATGACCCTTAAGTGTGTTGTAATCAATTCATCCTCCAATCTTGAAGAACTGTGGGCCTCCCCATCGGGTCGTAGCCACCATATGCCCGGGTTGCTCTGTCATCTGTATTATTCCCGAATTCTCTTCAAAGCTGACCTCTTCAATCCCTCTAATGCTAGGGATATCAGTAGTGAAAGAGGGCCTGAGAACCATGGGCTGTGCTAGCCTCTGCTCCGGATCTTCGCCTAAGACTGTCGTGATCATACCACCTTTTGACCACTTGATGCACTAATGCAGAGTAGACGGTACTGCATTTGTGTTGTGGATCCATGGTCTCCCGAGAAGCAGATTATAAGTGGGCGGCACATTGACCACGTGAAAGAGAATTGAATGGACCGAGTAGTCAATGAAGATCTCCAGGAAGATTTTTCCTTTCGCTGTTTGGCCATGATTGTCGAACCCATAAATGGTGATTGGATCTGGAATGTATTCTTCTTCTTTAATGCCCAAAGCTTTGGCGGTCATTTCCGGACATATATTGAGGCTGCTGCCTCCGTCGATCAGCATATGAGGAACTGTCATCCCTCTGGTTCGAACCACAACATACAAGGCATTGTTGTGAAATACATGAGGTTTAGGGAGATCCTCATCGGAGAAAGTAACTGGAGCATTAGTCATGGTCTGATTGACTATGTGGGCCATGTCTTCCAGAGTTATGCTTGGTTTCACCTTGATTTTCTGCAACAGATTATTTAATACTTGCTGATGTTTAGCGGAAGCTTGGGTTAAGTCCAAAATTGAGACATTGGATAATGCTGTAATAGGCTTTAGAGTGGATGTCTCACTTTTCTTTGGGACGGATTTAATGAGATGCTTAGGGAGCCATGGCATAGTTCTGGCTACCTCGGGAGATACCCCAGCGGGCTTGTCAGATACTTTCATTTTGCCGAAAGCTAAAATAAGGTCCATCTTCTGGGCCTTGGATTGAGCCTGTTCCAATACCCAAACCTGATGCTGATCTTGCATATCATTTTCAGAGCATGGCCTGATATGCTCCTGTGGTTGAAACGACTGTTCGGTGATGACTACTGTAGAATGACGAGGAAATGGCTCTTTTAGAATATCTATATTTTCATCTTCCGCACCTTCTACCATAAGATTTTTATCAATAAGGTCCTGAACAATGTTCTTCAGAATGAAGCAATTCTCAGTGTTGTGCCCCACTGTTCGATGAAATTTGCAAAATTGGTCTTTGAATTTTCCCATAGGAGCGGAAGGATCGACCAGCCTGGGCAATTTGACCATCTCCTTGGTCAATAGGTACTCGAGCACAGTCTCGAGTGATTGATCTAATGGAGTGAACTTCCTCTCATAGCTCCATCCTTCGTGCTTCACTTTCTCTTGGGGTTTTGGTCCCTGCTCTAGCTGAAGCGGCTTGCTGAATTGCGGGATCGACTTTCCTTTCTGGTCATTCTTGTTTGAACCTCCTGCCCCATAACAGAAGTCTCTATTCTACCCCTTGCGATGATTCCGTTTATTACTGACAAAATTAGTGAAATGAGTCTTCTTTTTCGACTCATTCTGACTGTTGTTCTTGGTGAAAGTGAAACCTTCGTAGAAACCATTTTCCATACTCAATTCGAGCCATTCGGCTCACTCTGTTAACTCTATAAAGGTTCTGGATGGTGCGGTGGAGATGAGGCCTTTTAGAGGCTGCGAGAAATTGCTTAGAATCAAGGACAAAGCATGCCCTTCTGATATGGGGTCTCTCATCTTATTGCAAGCTGACCTCCAGCGGTGGATAAAATCTCGGGCCTTTTCATTTTCTCTCTGTTTCAGGCCACAGAGGTGGCTGAGGGTCGGGAGCGCCATTGCATTGAACAGAAAGCGCTCAATGAACATATTCACCACCTTATCAAATTCTTTCAGCTCTATGGGGGTGATGTGCTCCGAGTACCATTTAGCTGCCGTTCCCTCCAGACTGCGAGGGAAGCAAAGGAAGAGTGCCCGATTGTCATGCTTGAATCGTGAACATTGAGCAAAAAACATGGCGAGGTGAGCCTTAGGGTCGCCAGAACCATCAAACTTGATAAATTTTCTGGGGAGATTATCCAGATTGTCGTCCCCATCTAAACCATCATAGAAGTCTTCGCTGGTGAAGACTTTCTTGCCCTTGTCGCGGGCCTGCAGATCTTTGACCATTCTCATCATATCTTTTAATTGTGACTGGGTAGGGTCGTCAACAGACTGATTTTTGGATTTGTAAGCCGACCCCTGGCCCTGAGTCGACCTTTTGAATTCATGTTTATTTTCACATTCCTTGTCAGCATCGTCAGCTGATTTTGACTCATCAGACATTTCCTTGTGACGACTCTGCTTTTTGCTGATCTTCACATTCTTAACGGTATGACCCTTATCTTTCTGTTTGGTCTGAATTTGCTCAGTATTGGCCTCAGCTTGCTCTGCCAGCATCTTGGTCATCATTTTCTTGAACATGACGTACATTTGAGGATCAATGTCATCCTCAACCTGCTGTCCCTGATTTTTAGCTGATCGGGGGAATCCATCTCTTCTTCTGAAGCTACTGAGTACGCGATGCCTTCAACTGATGTGGTTTTCTTTCCGGATCTTGTATAAACCATCGAGTATCACAAATGTTCTCCTGAATGTTGCTGATGCTCTCTGCAAGGTAGAACTGATAATTAGGCTTTTGAAGGAAATTTGGTTGGAGGAAAATATTTGTTGTGAATTTTGGTAGACAATTGAAATAATATCCCATTACTAGGGATTGAGTCGTCGCTAGAGTTACGACAATTGCGTTGCTATTCTTTGCAAAATAAACAACTGGAAATATGTCTTGTTACCTAGGCAAGGTCGTCAAACCAAGGTGAAATGTAGAATAAAGGAATTTTATTAAAAACATGATTTTATCAATAATACACTTGACAGAGGGGAGGGGGACAGACAATTTTCCACCACTCCGGATAATCAGAAGACACACGAGCGCCAGGAAAAATAGTAAGATTGACAAAGGAATCCCAGCCATGTCTGGCAGAATGGTATGCTCCGGACCACTGATCCGATGCGAGGTCGAATTCTGATAGAACCCCTGCTAGTGAACGAATCTCTACGCGCTTCTGCCTCTGCGAGAACTGCGTGACGCACCGCTCTGGATGATAGTATGCGCAGAAGAAGGGACCAAGTAGCCTGAATCGCTTGCCATATGCATAAGTATATCTGGGAGGTGATTCCTGACGATCAAAGTAGTCCCATACGACTTCTTCCTCCTGAAGGTTGTCGATCAAGAATCGGTATCGCGCAACTGGCAGAAGCTTTTCACCATTGTATCTGAAGGAACTGGCTCGAGCTGGCACATGCCGGAGGAACCAGGATTGCAATGCATAAGTGCACCCTTCGACTAGAATTGATTCTCCGAGTGCGAACTGAGTCAACCCTTGGTATAGAAAGGCGAGTGCGGCCATGGCTATCAAGAGGCGGCTGGTCTGTCGACTTCCCCATCTCCTTAGAAGCTGAACTATTCTGATATCCATATAATTCCGTCCGTCGGGAAAGAAAGCCAATCCCACCGTGCACAGAACCATCGCATGCTGAATTCTTTCTCGAGCTGTCCTTGACAACGAGCTGACTTCTACGAATGCCCCATATTGTCTGTAGATTTCGAGCAGGTCCACATATTCGTTTCCATCCTCCTCTATCAATGGCCAAGACTTGCGTCCTGTCATGCGAGCTAAAGCGTCTCGGGGATCCAGACCCTTGACATTAATCAAAAACTGTTTCTCCAATGGATCTCCAGGTTGACCGGCTGGCTCGGGCAATCCCATGATTTCTGAAAGTTCATCTATCAGCAACGTCATCTCGCCCCATGGAAACCAGAAGATAAAAGTGCTCGGATTCCACTGCTCTGCTATGCATGGATCAAATTGCCGTTGATTGTCTGCTTTCCCACTACGGATGCCAGTTCTAACCCACAATCGTCCAAGTGTTCCGGAAACATACGAGAGAAATTCTTGAACCATAAATAGTACCACCGGGGAATGAAGGATCCGGTGCTGAGGACTCGATGCTCGGGAAGACTTTGTCGCACCTCGTAGGAGATGTGACCCTCAGGGAAGACTGAATCAAGCTGACTTGATGCCATCAGACTGGAAATCATGGAAAATTGGAATAAGACTTGGGAAAATACAGGAAATTTGAGGAAAATGCAGGCAGGATAAAAATAAAGTAGGAAAATCGAGATCCAGAGGACAGGAAAGATGAGAAATCACCTAGAGTTTTGAAGGAAATTAAGGGAAATTTGGAAAATCGTCCAGGGTTTAATGAAATATGAAGAAATAAATGGAAAATGAAGTATTTGGAAAATCGTCCAAGGTTTAAAACATGGACAGTACATGGACATAGATTGGGGAATTTTGAGAAAATTGTCCAGTATTTTAGAAAATTGGGAAAATATGGAAAATAAAAAGGAAATAACACATTCAATCACATTCTGCATAAACAAGTATGCACATACAACATTCCCTAAAAGCTGACTCTAGATGCACAAATTTTGAAATAGCTGTAGGACCTTAATCCTAACTCTAAGGTTTAGATCAACTGTATCCAATCCAGTTATGCCTATATACTCACGCCAAAGCTTAATGTACGTGGCATAAAATCAATTTCTCCGGTTCTAGGTTCAAGTTTTCTAACATCCTTGAGCACCTGCCGATATACGTTGGACTATGGCCCTTGGTACGTGGCAGGGGGGTTTTCACCCAAATGGGTGGCCCAGTTGTGAGGCTCTGTCCCGAACTATGGTTCTGGAAGAGAGCCCAGCAACGTGAAGACCGGGACAATATAGGTGGGGATGGTTTTTGAAAACATGAGCACATGCAATCAAATCAGAAGGCTCTAAAACCTAAAGAGATAGAGATTTTGAAATATTTGAAGAAGCAAACATTGTTTTCATACAATTCCTAAATTGAGGAGTGTTGTATTAGACCTAAGTCTATGTGAGCATGAATAATTCTCCTCAATATGGTCCTACCAAACCATACCTAGTCTATATGCATTCCATGTCAGCTGGGTTCAAGTCTAGGCTCCTAGGTTCACATGATATCATAAAGCAAAGCTGACATTCCATGGAAATCGATTTTGACAATTTGAACTAAGTAGAGCATTAGATTGATCAGGCGAAGACAGGTCCCATCACGGTCGCCAAACCTGTTATCATCGCAAAATTTTTAACTTTTGCAAGTCAAACTGACCTTTGAAAAAGATTTTGAAAATAACTCGCCTCCGTTTTTAAAATGCGGGATTATTCCGAAGAATGGGACTCGCCTGTCGGTACGAGGTTCAACCGTTCCTGCCACCTTTAACAGGGGTAATCGAACCAAGGATCAATCTTATGCTCTACTCTGTTTAACTTGTCTAAATCATATTCTAATTTCTAAATGCACATAGAATCAGGCATGTGCTATGAATTTTCAGAAAATGCACATTTGAAAACATGATGTTTGCTTTGAATGATTGAAATATTTAGAATATTTAGAAAATGTAAATCTTGGAAATGAAAAATCGTGAATTGGGATTTGAAATGTACTTCTGAGAGAAGTAAAAAAATCGATTTTGAGGAATCCTTGACATTTGGTGAAAATCGATTCTGGGAAACTTGGTTTCTCTGAATTCAAACTTGGAAATTGAAATTCTAACTTAGAAAATTTGAATTTGGAACTTGGGAAATACTTAAAATATTCTTTGGCAAATCCATATTTTGAGAAAATCGATTTTTGAATAAGACTTAGAAAAATTTTGATTTCTCTAACTTCAAACTTTGAAATTGACTGTATAACTTTGAAAATTGAGTTTATGAACTTGAGAAACACTTGAAATATTCTTTGAAATTCAATGCTTTTGGGAAAATCGATTTTGCTATAAGACTTAGGAGATTTTGAGGAATTCAATTTCCTTGACTTAGAATTTGAATTGGAATTGGCAAATGCATGAAATGAATGAATATGAATTTGAGAATTTGAGAAATATTTTTTTGTATTTTGAGGAATGCAGTGCATTTTGAAGTTAGCCTAAGAGTGTAGGCTGAATGTGGCTAATGTGAAGATCATAAATCTATGTATCATTCGTATTCTGACTATGGCCATAAATACAAATTCCACCAAGTTTATAAACTTCATAGAAGCTAGTGCATGTGCCATTCGTGTAAACCATAGTGAATTTATGAAAATGTGCATGAATGATACATTCATCAGACATTTAATATTTGCAGAATTAAACTATATGCAATGCAATCCTAGTCTAAGCTGGAATTTAAATTCTTATTCCAAAGTTTAATTACAAATTGCATCACTATTGAAATTTAAATACAGGAAAAATAAAATCTTCAATGTACCTGCAAAACTAGAAAACTTGGTTAATGAAAATATGTTGGCTTTCCTAGGTTTATCCAGTAATATCTAGAAATTACTGGATTTTTCTAGATATAAGCCTTTTCCTTGATTCCCTTAAATAAAAATGATAAAGATATAAAATCAAATTGAACAAATAATGAATATAAGATATGGAATTTCGAAATTGGGGACCAAATGACCAAAATACCCCTAATAACAAGAATATGTCCTTGAAATTAGGGTTTTTAAAAAGATATTTGGTAGAATGCGAGTTTTGAAATTTGAATGGAATAAGCTAAGCTAAGCTAAATATGATGTGACATGCTTAAATATGTGAAAAATAGGGTTAGGGATTTCGAAATTGAGGTCAAATGACCACATTACCCCTGATAGCAAGACTATGGCCTCGAAATCAGGGTTTTCTGAAATAGATTTTGGTAAAAACTTGGGTTTTATGCCCTAAATGAAATCAAATAACTACAAAATTAAACCGAAAGTATCCTAAGATGCTTATGAACATAATTAAACCCTAAAACTATATGCTTATGCACAAAAATCCAATAATATCACAAAAAATATGATTTTAACAGTGTTTTTGGATCTTTCAGGTATCCTGTTTTGCAATTTTATTAATTCAGACATCAAATGGATTCCAAAATCCATAAAAATTGGTACCTGCACTTGTTATAACCATAGTTTTGATTTAGAATTATCAAAATAATTTTTTGACATTAAATTAACCCAAAAATTGCATCAAACCCTAAAAATATGCTATTTTTGACCTAATTCATCAACCAGTTCCAGTCCAAGACCCGAACCAGGGGTCAATATTTCATGAAAATCTATGAAATTTTACAGAGACAAACTAAGAAGAAAAACAAAGATTTCTCAATTTATAGATCGGAAAAAGAATATCCGGTTAGGGATAAACCCTTCCGTCAATTTGAGCTAAAATATATCACTTTTAACAGGGATTAAAACGGCTACTTCAGATTGAAAATACAGACATAAATAGCAATCCTAAACAAAAATCTCTGAAATTTTAGTGGTGAACATTAGACAGAAAAATAGCAATACTCATTTTTTACATATCATGAATCAGATCTGGATTTTAGGATTTATGAATAACACAAGTCTGGTTAGGGTTTTGGTAAACCCTAACGAGTTCTAAATTTAAAAACAGATTCTCTGAAAAAGGAAAAATAATAAACAGTGATCAAAAAATCCTAAAATTTCACAGCAGAAATATCTACTCAATGTGAATCCATAGCACTTTACAGATCTAAAATCAGATATAAGATGAGAGAAATATCATAACAGCAAGTTACCTTCTTGATTTTAACCACGATTTTAAAGCTTTAAAAACCCGATTTGATGTTTGATTTTTTTGACAGAGTTCCCGAGATCCAAAACCTCTGATTTTTCTACAGTAACTCAATAACTCATGCATGCATTACATATAAAAAAATCAGAAATAAACAATGAATACTTCAATCCGAAATAACATTATCTTTACTGTTCTAAACCTAAAACACACAGAAATTTAAGAAACTTGAAAAACCATGCATTAACTAATGTAAATCCATAGAATAAACTATAAAACAGTAAATAAAATTATTTCTATGCTATATAACATAAAACAAACATGAATAAACCATAAAAATAAAATAAAACAGGGAATCAATGGCTGGAATTTGATATCACCTTTAAAACATAGATTTAACCCATTAAAAGGGTAAATCATATATTTTATTGGTTAATAATGCAAAGAATCATATTAAAATTAATTCTAATGGATTAAAATCCCTGTAAATCACCCAAAACAGGGTTAGATCACCTTCTTGGATCGTTCTTGTTGATTCTTGATGGTTCTTGAGGTGAAACCATGGTTGAATCTATGAAATAGGAGGTATTAAGGGCTAAAATTGATTTAAAACTATTAAAAACATGAAATAAAAGCTAAAAATTAAACAAAATAATTACCTTGAGGTGGCTGCAATAGAGGAAGGTCTGGAAAGGAGAGAGAAGCTCCAAGAATCCCAAGGAGAGCAAGTTGGAAAAATCGACCCCCTATGGCCTTCTATTTATAAAAAAATTTTAAGTTAAAAATCAAATGTTTTAAAAAAATTGGACTCTTCTAAGGGGGGGGCGATTTTTGGGTGGAAATACCTAACTACCCCTAGCCTAAATTATCTAAACTAATGCCTAATTAACCCCTAGACTTTCCTAAAAAATCCTCAAATGTAATGCCACTTGGCATTTTCTACATTTGGCTTTTTAAAACAGCTTTAAAAACCTTTAAAAACACTAGTTTTAAAAACTAACTTTCAAAATGACTTTTTCAAAATGGTTTTAACTCTTCTAAACCTCTAACACTAACCAAGACATCAACTAACCCTAGTCTAGCCCTGACTGACTCAAATATGGCACCACCCCGAGTGGGCCCTACTTGAGTTTTTTTTTCTTCAAAAAGCGATTTTAAAACTTGAAATTGAAGGAGTTTTCAAAAGGATTTTTCAAAAGCAATCTTAAAATTAGAATTTTTGAAATGGCATAAGGTTCTAACTGAGTTAGAATTCCTCTGGATATGGTGCCAACTGAGTGGGCCCACATCGAGTTTTGGAAATTTTGAAATAAACACTGAAAATGGCTTTGAAAAGGGGTTAAAATCGATATTTGAAATTCAAGATTTCTGAAAATAGGGTCTCAAGCGAATTGGAACTCCGAGTTAGAGTCCTAAACTCTTAGGACTCTGAGATTTTAAATTTTAGAATTCAAATGTAAGAATTTTTGAAATATTTTATCAAGAAATGATGAAATAAGTCAGAAAACACAGTCAGGGTTAGACTCCTAACTCGACCGAACTCTAAAATAGAGTCCTGAACTAACTGGACTCTGTAAAATGACCTAAATTTTGAAAACAAACGGAAAAGATGGAAAATGGAAGTAAAACAGACTCCTGACCGGATTAGGACTCTGAGACAGAGTCCTGATCGGACTGAAACTTTCAAAAATTTGAGAAATTTGATGTATAAAGGAATTCAGAAGCAACACTATCTCAATGGGCCTCATCTGTGAATTGAAATCAATTAAAATTTGAAGTTAAAATGAATCCAGATTGTTTTATGAGAAAATATTTTGAAATATAAAGTCCTGGGGTTGGAAAATGACAGAACGTTGAATAAAAACCCAGGTTTTGAAATTGATTTTGAAAGAAAAGCTTTAAAACTCGAATCTGGATTAAATATTTTGAAAACAGGAGTGCTGGATCTCAAGAATAAAATACAATGACATGTAATGCGATGCAATGCAATGAACTGATATGCAAAATGTATGCAATGATATGCAATTACATATGAAATGGACAAACACTGGATGAGGGTGAAAATTTGGGGTGTTTACACTCCTGATTCAATTCCACTTTCATTTTTATTTTGATTCAAAGTCTATTTATGACTTTGAAAATTCCTTTCTCCTTCTTTTATGTCAAAAACTTCAAAATCATTTTCCAAAAATCCAGATTTATTTTCCCAAGCTCTTGATTATTCTAAAAACATAGAACTTTAATCTTAAGTTCTAAGTTAGAAACCATTTCTTCACTTTATCAGATTCACTTGGAAATTCTTCAAAACATTTTTTAAAAAGAGCATACATCTTTTGCATTTGCACAAGCATGATTCTTTGTGCATTTAGACTTAGAATAATTTCTTAGATAATTTCTTAGATAATTTCTTAGCAAAACAAAAGGCATAAATTCAACCCTTAGTTCGATTACCCCTGGTAAAGGCGCCAGGAACGGTCAAACTTCGTACCGACGAGCGAATCCCGTCTCCCAATTTTTCCGCAAATATTTCAAAAACGGAGGCCAGTTATTTCAAAAATTTCCAAAATTAAGGTCAAGTGAGACCCGCAAAAGAGTTCCTCCTCTTCTTTCCTTTTCTCTTTCTTTTCTCTTCTCTCTTTCTTTCTGTCTTTTATTTTCTCACCCTTAAAAAGGAGGAAAATAAGAGGTTAGAAAGGAAAAGAGAAGGAAGAGAAAGAATATTATGAGAGGAAAAATTTTGCGATGATCACACCACTATTTTGATAAAACTAAAGTAAAATATAATAAAAAGAACTCCTAATTACACAAATGCAAACATGAACAGCACTATGCTGGAATTCATTAAAAACATAAAGAAAATAAAACTCGATTTTTGTAATTTTTTTCAATAGACACAAAACACAAAAAAAAAACAAAATGATTAAAACAATTATTTAGAACAATCCTAAAACACTGAAATGAACTAACACAATTTTATGCTGCTGTTAACATACAAAACACACAGCAAACCACATGACTTACCAACCTAAACACACACATTTAACAAAAATGCAAAGATCGGCTAGAATAAATCTAGCCGATTTTTTTTTCTTTTTAAAAATGAAAGCAAAACAAGACACAATCAAATCCCACGAATAAAATGAATCAAAATGAAATTTTATAATTGGATTTTCAGTAGAACAGAACCAAGAACACCTATGACAAACTTGAAGAATCGGCTAGATGAAGATCTAGCCGATTTTCACGATTTGGTTGAAAAATAAAAAAAAACTCGATTCAAATGAATCAATCAAACAAATTCACCTAAGCTAACGTGCTGGCTTATGCACAAAATCTAATCTAAGGTTGAAACAAAAAGAAAAATAAGAAACACACAGAAAATAAAAAAATAAAATCAAACACAAAATTTCGGTTTTAGCTAGAAGAGAAGGAAGAAGAAGACCTACCTCTTGGAAGATCCGACGACCGGGGGGATGAAGAAGAGCAGACCGTGGCTTGATCTTGACGTCCCAAACAGTTTGAAAATGCTGGACTTCACCAAAAAACAGCACCTTTGCAGCTGCTACACGTTGGAGATCCACCGAAGATGGAGTATACGTCGATTCTCGATCGGATGGTGTAGAAAACCGGATGGAGGTAGGGCCGGCTCACCTTGTTGGTGTGTTTCGCACTCCCACACAAGGTTAGTAGTCTCCACCTCTGCTACACCTGCAAAAACACATCAAAATGGTGAAAACACAGCAAGGAAGAAGAAAGAAATGCAAAGAAAACACAAGGGAGATCAAAATATGCTTGGAACCCAAGCATAAACCAGTCTTCAATGGCCAAAACGTGGGAGAATGGAGAGGAAGGAGGTGCTGGAGCTAGAGGCACTGCAAGGGGCGTCCAAACAAAGCCAAAGACGCCTAGGGTTCCTCTAAAAAAACTATTTATAATTTTGACATTTTTCAGAAATAAGGTTAAAAAATAAAAAATTGCTAGGCGCCACTTTCTGGGGGGTTTTCTGCAAAACTTTTTGAATTGGATATGGATAGGCGTGTGGGTTGGGTTTTGGGCTTTCTAAGGGTTGATCCAAAGTCCAAATAACCTAATTGGGTCGGATATGGATCCGATCCACCTCGAAATCCGTGCCCAAACACTGAAATAGCCATAATGCTCTCATTTTAACTCCGATTTTTCTGAAATTTGAACCATAACCCCTTACTATCAAAATACATCTAAACATGGGTTTAAAACTTTAAACTTGATACAAAATGCATGAAAAACTTATTAACATGATGCGCATTTCATGCATCATCAAATACCCCCATGCTTGAATGTTTGTTAGTCCCTTAACAAACCTTAATTATGCTATACAACAGAGACAAGAAATGCTAAATATGAATGCATAAAAACTAACTCACTTTCGTAGGAATCACGGTTGCATTTAGCATATGCAACAAGCCCTTTTAACCCCTAGCTTACACTAGTGGACGAGTAAGGTCTCGTGAGGGTTTGCAGAGATGCTACCCACAAACATCAATGAAATGCAAGGATGATTTTTTTCAAAAATATGTGGCTCTTAAGAATGCAGTTGGAACAAATATTTCATGTAATTGACATTCTCAAAACAAGTTTAAAAATCTCATGCCACCACAGTAAAAATTCTTTTCCTTCACTTTTCTAATATTGTAGCTAGTTTATGATTTTTCTCAGAAAGTCAAGTATTCTTATGTTTTACTCATTTATTCTCACTTGTATATTTTTTGCACAGTAATACACATATATGCCTAAGCAATGAAAATTTTCTCATTCACCACATTATCTTTTTTTCTTTCTTTCATTTTTCACCCTTTTTCAAATTTGTTCTCTTGAGCATTCTTCTCACATGAGCACTATTTCGAATAGTCAGTTTTCGTGACCCGTGTAGCGAGCTTTGGGTCATTGACTCCCAAGCCGGCCGGCCTTAGCGCACTAGATACGGAGTATCCCTCGGACTTAATTGCTCGAGTCACTAGACCTTCTATTCTAATAGTTTACGTATAGTCTTCCTCTCGTCATGTGCAATCTCTCTATCTCATAGGCTTTATATGTAGTTCATGTAACGAGTTTTCGAACCGGTGGCTCCCAAACCAGCTGGCTTTGGGGCACCAAGTGTAAAACACCCCTCAGATTCTACTTACTCGAACTACAAAGGCCACAGATATCAACTAGACAAGAGGATGATCTCCTTCGTTATCCTTTTCGTTAAGAGTCTCAAACCCTTCATCTCGTGTCTGAGTTCTACTACTAGGATTCACGAAGACATCAACAACTAAACGTAGCTCTATTCTTTTTAAACTCATTTTTCAAAAACATCTTTCCATTGCTTATTTCTTTCACAAAACACACTGTGCATACTTATACTAAAGTGATTCAAAATTTTCTAACAATCAAATACTATCTTTTCTTTGAATTTTCTCATGAATAACTACTCTATTTGACTCAGTTCAGGAAAAAAAAATTTCATGGGGCTTTAAAAATTTATAAACTGTTAGATTATGCCAAAAACAATCATATATGATACAACTTGTTCTCAAATGCCTACTTTAATTACCAGTCATAAAAAAAAAATTGAAAATTTTGTGCATCTAAACCACCCCCCCATGCTTGAATGACACTGTCCCTAGTGGCATACAAAATATATAACAATACGATGCACATACACTAAAAGACCAAAGAATATGGGAGAAAGGATAGATACAACCTGATCTGCTCTGAGCTTCTGAAGTTGAATTTCATCTGATCTTTGAATTCTTTGAAAGCTCTGCTCTGTACCTGGTAACTGATACACTAAATGTTAGATTCATCCTGCATAGATCAAAAACAAATGTCAGCACAATTGAGATAAAATACTGAATAATAATAAAAAAAATACTAAAATAAAAAACAAACTAGTGTACGTATGATACATCCCTCTGGTTGAATCCTCATGCCTTCGTGAGATGCACTATCTCACACTCACCATCCTGCAAGGAATCTGAAATAAAGGGCTTCAATCTTTGCCCATTTACCTTGAATGTACCTTGGGTCATAGGATCGAATAATGTCACTGCTCCATGGGGAAATACTTCTTTCACAATGTAAGGACCTGTCCATCTCGATCTTAACTTCCCTAGGAATAAATGCAAACGAGAATTGTATAACCACACTTTCTGCTCTGGCTCAAACACTTTCCTGGCAATATGCTTATCATGAAATGCTTTCGTGCGAGCTTTGTATAATTTGGCATTCTCATACGCATCATTCCTGAGTTCCTCTAATTCTGAGAGCTGCAGTGCTCTCTCTTTGCCAGCCTGAGTGAGGTCAAAATTCAATTTCTTGATAGCCCAATACGCTCTATGCTCTAACTCGACAGGAAGATGGCATGCTTTCCCGAATACAAGGCGATACGGGGACATGCCAATGGGAGTCTTAAATGCAGTTCTATATGCCCAAAGTGCATCATCTAAGCGCTGGGACCAATCCTTGCGGTCCGGGCGAACTATCTTTTCTAAAATTTGCTTAATCTCCCTATTGGACACTTCAACCTGTCCACTAGTCTGCGGATGATATGGAGTGTTGAATCTATGATTGACAGAATATCTTCTCAGCAGAGAAGCTATCTGTACATTCTTAAAATGCTTGCCACCATCGCTAATCATCGCACGTGGCACACCAAAACGACTGAAAATATTGTGCTTAATGAACTTAAGCACTACTCTATGATCATTGGTCTTGGTTGCCACAGCCACGACCCACTTGGACACATAATCAACCACAACCAGAATGTATAAATTTCCGAATGAAGGCAGAAATGGTCCCATGAAATCAATGCCCCAAACATCAAAAATCTCGACTATCAAAATCGGAAGCAAGGGCATCATGTCCCTCTTGGACATGTTCCCAATCTGCTGACATCGAAGACATCGTCTACAGAACTCATGAGCATCCTTGTGGAGTGTAGGCCAATAAAATCCCGACTACAAAACCTTTGCAGCTGTCTTCCTACTGCTAAAATGCCCTCCACAGGCTAATGAATGGGAAAAATTAAGAATGGACTGGTACTCCTCCTCCGGAACACATCTCCTAATGATCTGATCTGCACAGTATTTGAACAACTCTGGTTCATCCCAATAATAGTGCCTCACTTGAGATAGGAATCTCTCACGCTCATTTTTGTTCCAATGCTCAGGTATCTGCCTCAAAACCAGATAGTTCACAATATCTGCAAACCAAGGTAACTGCGGTGTACTGACTGACATGATCTGCTCGTCGGGGAAAGAATCACTGATCGGTCTCTGATCCTACATGGTCTCTATGATCAGTCTGGACAGGTGGTCTGCTACTACATTCTCGCTTCCCTTCTTATCTCGAATCTCGAGATCAAACTCCTGTAGTAGTAGAACCCAACAAATCAATCTCGGTTTGGTGTCTTTCTTATTCAAAAGATATTTCAATGCCGCATGGTCAGAATAGACAACCACCTTCGAACCGAGTAAATAGGACCTGAACTTATCCAATGTAAAAACTACCGCAAGTAGCTCCTTCTCTGTCGTAGTATAATTCATCTGAGCATCAGACAGAGTTCTACTAGAATAGTAGATCACATAGGGTTTCCTATCAATGCATTGTCCTAAAATAGCCCCCATAGCTTAATCAGATGCATCACACATAATTTCAAATGGGAGAGTCCAATCCGGAGGTCTCAAAATGGGTGCAGTAATCAAGGCCTCTTTGAGAATCTCAAAGGCCTTCATACAATCCTTACCGAAAACAAAGGGCTGATCTTTCTCCAGTAAAGTGCAAAGCGGTCTAGAGATTTTGCTGAAATCTTTTATGAACCGCCTATAAAATCCCGCATGCCCTAAAAATGATCTAATCTGCCTCACAGAGGTGGGTGGAGTCAAACGGGAAATGGATTCCACCTTTGCTCTGTCAACCTCAATACCACGCTTGGACACAATGTGTCCAAGCACAATCCCCTCCTGGACTATAAAATGGCTCTTTTCCCAACTCAGGACGAGATTTGTTTCCGCACACCTACTCAGTACTCGAGTAAGTTTTTGGAGGCAATCTTTAAAAGAAGAGCCATACACTGAAAAGTCATCCATAAAAACTTCCATCACATCATCTATCATGTCCGAGAAGATAGCAAGCATGCACCTCTGAAAAGTGGTCGGGGCATTGCAGAGCACGAACGACATACGTCTAAATGCAAAGGTGCCATAAGGACATGTAAACGTAGTCTTCTCCTGGTCGTCAGGATGGACAACTACCTGATTATATCCTGAATATCTGTCTAGAAAACAGTAGTAGCTCTGTCCTGCGAGTCTCTCTAAGATCTGATCAATGAATGGCAATGGGAAATGATCTTTCCTAGTTGCCACATTCAGCTTCCTATAATCGATGCAAACTCGCCATCCTGTAGTGGTCCTCATCGGAATTCTCTCACCCTTCTCGTTCTCAACCACAGTGAGTCCTGACTTCTTCGGCACAACCTGAATCGGACTGACCCACTGGCTATCAGAAATACGGTAAATGATTCCGGCATCCAACCACTTCACCACCTCGTTCTTCACAACTTCCTTCATGTTGGGATTTAGCTTTCTCTGCATATCCCTAACTGGCTTGACTTCCTCATTACAATGAATTCTATGCATGCAGAATGAAGGATCAATCCCCTTCAGATCAGCAACTCCCCAGCCAATCGCTTGTGCTCTCGAAGAATAGTCAGCAATCTCTGCTCCTGCTCCTCAGTGAGCAGGGACGAGATGATCACATGCAGAGTGTCATCATCTCCAAGGTATGCATACTTGAGTGAATCCGGTAAGGGTTTCAACTCAAGTTTCGGAGGTGACTCGATCGAAGATTTGGCGGGGGTCTCCGCAAGTGGAGGAAGAGTCTCAATGATGGCTCCCCAAGGTGGTCTCTCTGACGACACTCTAGACACATCTACACTATCTACACCACTATTCTTCTCTATATGGTACAAATCTAAAGAATCTTCAGTAATATACAACTCGGGCTGCTCCTCCACTAACTCATGTGTAATATCTACATGAAAGCAGTCCATGTCTCCCGCTGGTCCCATCGCGACATTGAAAATATTTAGCTTGACCTTCCGATTGCCGAATGAGAGATCCATGGCTCCGGTCCTACGGTTGATGCACGTATTGGCAGTCGCCAAGAATGGTCTGCCTAAAATAATCGGAGTCTGGTGCTGGCTATCCATTCCTTCCATATCCAGAATAATGAAATCGACGGGAAAATAAATGTCATCCACCTTAACTAGCACGTCCTCTAAGACACCTCTCGGTACCTTGACAGAACGATCTGCCAATTGAAGTGTAATAGGAGTCGATCTCATCTCTCCTAGCCCAAAAGAATCAAAGAAATACCCGGGCAGAATGTTCACGCTTGCTCCAAGATCGAGCAATGCGTGTTCTATCCGGATGTTCCCTATGGTACACGCAATGATCGGGGCTCTAGGGTCCTTGAGCTTTGGTGGTGTTTGATGCTGAAGTACTGAACTCAACTGCTCAGTAAGATGGACCCTGTTAGGAACTCTCTCTCTAGATTTCCGCTTCTGCGTACATAGCTCCTTCAGGAATTTGGCATATGCCAGCACCTGCTGAATCGCATCGAGCAAAGGTAGGTTGATCTACACATGCTTGAATATGTCAAGTATGTCCTGGATCTTCGCACCTTGCATCCCTCTATATCCCGGAGACTCTAATGCTTTGGGATAGGGTGGTGGGGGAATATACTCTGCTGGCTCCTCCTCTTTGTGAGAAGTCTCACTCCTATCCTTCTTCTGCATTGAGGATGAAGATCATGATGATGAAGATAATGAAGATGAAGATGGGGATAAGGATGATAATGATGGCTGAGCCGACGTAGGTGAAACAATGGTCTCTGGCTCCTCTATCCTCTCTCTACTCTCTCTCTCTCTCTACTCCTGACGTGATACTCACGTCCACTCCTCGGGGCCATAATAGATTTGGCCTGCTGCTGTGTCTCAGTATGAAACAGGCCTCCAGTCATCTGGTCCTTGCCCTTCGGGTTCATGACAGCCTGACTCGGCAATGTACCCTCGAGTCTCCTACTAATAGCCTTAGCTAACTGTCCCATTTGCGACTCTAACTTCGCAATGGACTGCGTATGTGAGCTCAAAATCTGGCTACACTTCTCGAAGGCATTCTGATTAGAGGTTTTCACCTCTTGGAATGCCTGATGAAGTCTCTCCTCAAAAGATGTCTGCGGGGCAGATTCCTGCTGAATCGGGGAAGGGACTGAAGAAGAAGAAGACTGAGAATAGCTCGGTCTTTGAAATGGCTGAGTAAAAGCTGGCTGCCGATTTGGCTGAGAGGATGTAGGCATCTGCATGGAAGACTGTGAATTCTTCCATGAAAAATTGGGATGGTTACGCCAACCCGGATTATATGTCGATGAAAATGGGTTATTCGGCGGTCTGACGTAACCCTAAGCTGCCTGAACTTGTTCTTGAACAAATTCAGGGTACTGAGATGCCGAAGGGCACTCAGTGATATCGTGTGCCGGACTGGCACAAAGAGTACACTCCTAATGTGTAGTGGCCGGTGCTGAGAGAAGCTGGTCCACCTTCTGAGCAATCATGTCTACCTTGCACTGTAGTGCAGTAGATGGATCAATCTTAAGAACACCAGCTTTCTTCTGAATGTTGGGTGTGGCTCTATCAGAATGATAGCTTGAAGCATGGTGGAGGGAATTCTCGGCCAATGTATCAAATAACCTCCATGCTTCATCATCGCTCTTCAGCATGAATGTCCCTCCACATGAAGAGTCGATCATCTGACGATTCTTGTCAGACAATCCATCGTAGAAGCTCTGCACCAGTTGCCATTTCGGTACCTGATGATGAGGACATTTCCTGAGGAGATCTTTCATTCTCTCCCAGGTCTCATGAAAGCGCTCACCATCTAGCTCTAAAAAGCTAGTGATGGCTCTACAATATTGGTTTGTACAACCAATGGAAAAGTATTTTCGAAGAAACTCCTGTTGCAATTGATCCCAGGACTCTATTTCTACAGAATCTAAGGACTTTAGCCAATACTTGACTTTGTCCTTCAATGAAAAAGGAAATAGAGTCAACCTCAAAGCATCATCATCGAAATTCTGTATCTTTATAGTAGAACAGATTTTGAAAAATTCATCTAAATGTCGGTAGGGATCTTCATGACTAAGGCCATAAAAAGATGGGAGCATCTGAATAATGTTGGCCTTAATCTCATAATGTGGCGCTCCTACATCGGGTCTCCGAATGCAGGATGCCTGGACATAATCTGTGGGAATAAAGTATTCCCGCAAGGGACGTGGATGAACTGGGGGTGGAGGTGGAGGATCCATGTCAGCCATTGTTGTCGAACTTCGATGAGAATGTAAAATTCTCTCTGGGTTGTCAACAAATGGGTGTAATGGGGTTCCTAAACCTCGTCTCCCCTGCATACACTGGTACTAAGACTAGATGTAGGCAAACAACCTAAATCTAAATCTAAACTAACACAAGTACTAAAATGTAAATAAAACAAATAACAGTACTACGAAACAGAGATGCTATCTATCTATGTCAGAATTCTATAACTAAATAAAGAAATAACAAAGTAAACTATTCTACAATACTGAAACAAATAAATACAGGAAATCACAAACTAAGTTTTTCTAAAACCCACCTGTCCAATCGCTCCTTACAGAATGAAAATTAAGTGAATCCTAGAAAGAACAATACGTGAATCCTATATTTACTAACTATGTTAATCCTATATTCACTTACTAATCCTACTAACTAAAAAGAAAACAACTAATTAACTAACTAAAACAAATTAATAAATCAAACTCTAAGAAATAAAGTAATTAATTCGCCGTTCCCCGGCAACGGCGCAAAAATTTGGTTGATATTTTGAGATGATATTTTTAAAACAATTATTTTCAATAAAACTTTGGAAAATCGTCAACCAAAAGTATAAAAATCGACTTTCCACAAAATGGTAAGTACGGGTCGAATCCTCAGAGAACAGGAATTAATCAAGATATTTCTGTAAAATTTAATTTATTAATTACAAATCTCAATCTACAATTATAAAGCTAATACAACTACAATTAATCACTAAAATGAAAATAAAAAAACAACTAAGTCTTCTGCTCCACACCAAGGGTATTTCTATCTTTTCACCAATTATTCACTCTTCGCACTTGGACAATAACCCTGTAAACTAAATATGCTTTTCAACCTAAAAATGAAGGAAAATACAAAGTTAGTAATCTATCCTAACAATGAAAACAATAAATAAAACTAAGTCTAATTTTACGAAATTAATAAAACAAATGCAAATTATCAGACAATAATGAAATAAAATACTAAACTAATTCTAAAATTAACTAAATTAATTCTACTAATGATCTATGATGATTATGCAGCTCCTAAAATGCAGACATTACTGAAAACAGGTCTAAAATGCAGAAACTAAGAAAATTACGAAACTGCCCCTAACTAGTGTAAAATAGAATTCTGATAGGTTGTTGGAAAACCACTGCTTGACAAGGAAAACGAGGTCCAATTTTCCCAAAACTTGTTATGTTCTGTAACTGACAGATTAAACAATCTAACAGTTTTTACAGAACGAAAAAACAATATCCGAAACTCTAGATATAAGCGTTTCAAAACTGGGAAAAATCAGGATATCGAAAGTCCTGTAATTTAAAAACCAGAAAAAGTAGTTTTCGCAAAACGCTTAAAAATCATACCAAATCAACTCCGAAAGAGCTGAAATTTGGTCTGCAGTCAGATAACACGTTGATAAAGTGAATAGAACAAAAATTTGCTAAAAACGCAAAATTTTTGCCTACAAAATTACGATAGTGCGATGCAGCAAAAATCAGTCTTTTCTTTCAATGCACTATTCACTCTATTAATCTATTTTACACACTAAGAATGTAATCTAAATGTAATGCAGATTTAAATGATCCTATATGACTGATTATATGCTGATATTAACTACGATGAAGCTAAATGAAATCTAAATGAAGTATGATATGCATTTTATGACTAATAGCTAAATGAAATAATAATGCAATTACAACTAAGGCACTAAATCATGCAATTAACTATATGACTAAGTGCTGCACCAAATATAAACTAAATGCACTATACTAACTAAATTATTAACATACAACAAACCAACAAGCACACATCAAATCAACAAATATAAAACTTAACTAAAACAATTAAATAAATAACTATACTAGCTATTCTAAAATCACTATGGATTAAATCTAAAAAGAATGAGAATAAAAGGGAGCAATAAAATATGGAGTTGAAATAGGACTAGGGTCCACTCTACTAGGCTCGGTTGACTTAGGTGGACTCGGTTTTGACTTAGCTAAGGTTGACTCAAACTAGGCTCGGTCTTGACTCACCCTGGGTTGGACTAAGACTCGACTAGGGTTAAGTCTTGACTAAGTTAGGTTTAACTAAGACTAGGTTGGACTCGGTTTAGGGTTGACTTAGTCAACTAAGGTCGGTTTGGTTTACGTGGGCTCGGTTTAGGTTAGGTTGGATAAGATAGGCTCGGACAAAGGTTGACTCAACTAGGCTTGGCTTAGATTAGGTTAGGTAGACTCGGTTGACTTAAACTTAGGTTAGGTTTAAATAGGTAGGTTCGGTTGACTCAACCTAGATTTGACCTAGATTAGGTTTGACTTGGACTAAGGTTGACTCGACCTAGACTCGGTCTTGACTCACTCTGGGTTGGACTAAGACTTGACTAGGGTTAGGTCTTGGTCTATGACTTGACCTAGAGTTGACTCGACCTAGGTTTGGTCTATACTTTGACTTAGGCTAGGCTCGGTTTTGACTAGGTTAGGTTGGACTCGGTTGACCCAAGCTTAGGTTAGGTTTGACTAGGCTCGAGTTGGGTAAGGTAGGCTCGGGTGGGTTTAGACTAGGGTTTGACTCACTTAATTGGGTCGACTAAAGTAGTAGCCTCTTAATTATCCTAAAATTAATTCAAAGTTAACGATTTTAATGTAGAAAGTTGGAAAATAAGGTAATAAGTAGCAATGCTCAAAATTTGAAATGATTTGGATTCTCAAAAATCACCAACTTAATGAGGGAGTTACACTCCTTAATTATGTTTAAAGGCTTTCTTTGGAAAAATGAAAAGTCCAATCTAAAAACCCACGATTTTTGCTTTTCAAGATGGAATTAAATTGCTTTTATTTCTTTATGGAAATCGTGGAGCCTAGATTGGAGGTTTAATTAAATTTCAAAAACACTTTCCAAAGCCAATGAGTAACTCCTTTCTTTAATGCACATTCAAAATTTAATGCTCTTTTGAATGCTCCACACAATTTTTGAAGAAACTACTCTTTCCAAAAACTTTTCAAATGCAATTACCTTAATTACCTTCCTTCTCAAAAATCGCCAACCCTAATGGTGCTACTTTCTAAACTAATGCAATTAAAACTACCTAGGGAATAAAAGGATTTAAATAGAAAAATGATTTTCTAGGATTAAATGCTACCCTAATTCCCAAAACTTACTTAAATGACCCCTAAAAACGGCTAAGGCAATAAACCCTAATACATTGAACCTAGACACCTTCCTAACCTACCTAATTACAATTAATACTTTCTAAAAAATCGACCTAGAGCTCAATTGGAGCTCTAATGGCTGCCGCCCCACCTTGAGGAAGAAGAAGACCAACAAAAATAAAAATATAAACTAACAAAAAACGATTAAACTAAGTAACCACTATTTTGATAAAACTAAAGTAAAATATAATAAAAAGAACTCCTAATTACACAAATGCAAACATGAACAGCACTATGCTAGAATTCATCAAAACATAAAGAAAATAAAACTCGATTTTTGTAATTTTTTTCAATAGACACAAAACACAAAAAAAAAACAAAATGATTAAAACAATTATTTAGAACAATCCTAAAACAATGAAATGAACTAACACAATTTTATGCTGCTGTTAACATACAAAACACATAGCAAACCACATGACTTACCAACCTAAACACACACATTTAACGAAATTGCAAAGATTGGCTAGAATAAATCTAGCCGATTTTTTTTTCTTTTCAAAAATGAAAGCAAAGCAAGACACAATCAAATCCCACGAATAAAATGAATCAAAATGAAATTTTATAATTGGATTTTCAATAGAACAGAACCAAGAACACCTATGACAAACTTGAAGAATCGGCTAGATGAAGATCTAGCCGATTTTCACGATTTGGTTGAAAAATAAAAAAAAACTCGATTCAAATGAATCAATCAAACAACTACACCTAAGCTAACGTGCTGGCTTATGCACAAAATCTAATCTAAGGTTGAAACAAAAAGAAAAATAAGAAACACACATAAAATAAAAAAATAAAATCAAACACACAATTTCGGTTTTAGCTAGAAGAGAAGGAAGAAGAAGACCTACCTCTTGGAAGATCCGACGACCAGGGGGATGAAGAAGAGCGGACCGTGGCTTGATCTTGACGTCCCAAACAGTTCGAGAATGTTGGACTTCACCAAAAAACAGCACCTTCGCAGTTGCTACACGTTGGAGATCCACCGAAGATGGAGTATACGTCGATTCTCGATCGGATGGTGTAGAAAACCGGATGGAGGTAGGGCCGGCTCACCTTGTTGGTGTGTTTCGCACTCCCACACAAGGTTAGTAGTCTCCACCTCTGCTACACCTGAAAAAACACATCAAAATTGTGAAAACACAGCAAGGAAGAAGAAAGAAATGCAAAGAAAACACAAGGGAGATCAAAATATGCTTGGAACCCAAGCATAAACCGGTCTTCAATGGCCAAAACGTGGGAGAATGGAGAGGAAGGAGGTGCTGGAGCTAGAGGCACTGCAAGGGGCGTCCAAACAAAGCCAAAGACGCCTAGGGTTCCTCTAAAAAAAACTATTTATAATTTTGACATTTTTCAGAAATAAGGTTAAAAAATAAAAAATTGCTAGGCGCCACTTTCTGGGGGGTTTTCTGCAAAACTTTTTGAATTGGATATGGATAGGCATGTGGGTTGGGTTTTGGGCTTTCTAAGGGTTGATCCAAAGTCCAAATAACCTAATTGGGTCGGATATGGATCCGATCCACCTCGAAATTCGTGCCCAAACACTAAAATAGCCATAACTCTCTTATTTTAACTCTGATTTTTCTGAAATTCGAACCATAACCCCTTACTATCAAAATACATCTAAAATGGGTTTAAAACTTTAAACTTGATACAAAATGCATGAAAAACTTATTAACATGATGCACATTTCATGCATCATCAGTCTCTCGGAGGGCGAAACGAGCTAAGCCTTTGTAGAGGAAGGCTAGAGCTGCCATGGACACCGAAAGCTAACGGGTCTGCTTGCTTCCCCATCTTCGAAAGAGTTGGGCGACTCTGACGTCGATGAAGTTTTGACCATCCTGAAAGAACGCTAGTCCCACTATGCATAGGACCATGGCATGTTGGATTCTTTCTTTCACTGCTCGAGACATAGTATTGACTTCTTCGTAGGCCCCATACTTGCGATAGAGTCCAAACAGGTCGATGAACTGACTTCCGTTGATCTCTGTGAGAGGCCAAGATCTTCTCCCTGTAGCTCTGGCCAATGCTTCTCGAACATCTATCCCTTTGACATTGATCAGGAACTGCTGCTCGACCGGATCGTATGGCTGACCAGCTGGTTCTGGCAATCCCATGATGTCACTAAACTCATCCTTTAGCAGAGTCATCTCTCCCCATGAAAACCAAAATGTGCAGGTACGCGGATTCCACCGTTCTGCCATAGCTTGAATCAGACTGTCGTTGATGGTTCGCTTGCCAACTGCCGATGCCATCTCCAATCCGCACTCATCCAAGTGGTCTGGAAACATACGCGAGAAGGTGGCGAACCAAGAATAATACCACCGAGGGAAGAAGGTACGAGACTGGATGACCCGATGATCTGGGGTTTCATCCCTTATTTGAAAGAAGACATGATCCGTGAGAAAGATAGCATCGGGAGATTCGGATGCCATCAGAATGATACTGAGGCAAGAGAGGAAAAGAGTCAGATAGAATGCAGGACTTACAGATAGACTTTTGATGAAAGAAGAGGACAGACATAAATCCTGGAAATTTTGGGAAGAACAAGGGACTTGAAAAAGACTTTCCAGGGTTTTTAAGAAAAGTTTTGACATACAAAAGGGAAAAGAATATAGGTAAAGGGAAGATATGCACCTGGGGTTTTCGAAAATAGAGGGAAATTTTAAATAGTGTACCCAGGGTTTTAAAGAAGTTTTTGATATACACAGGAGCACACAAGAAGATATTATACACTTATAACTGCACAAACAAGGATGCGCACACAACGCTCCCTAAAGGCTGACTCTAAATGCCATATTTGAAATAGCTTGTAGGACCTTAATCCTAACTTTTAAAACATGGCACTTGATCCAAACTTTTAAGCTGAGTTGAGCATTAAATTGATCTGTCAGTATGATTATTAGCAGGAATAGTGTTTAAAATTTATGTATGGAAATCTTAGTGAAAGGGCAAATTAAAATAACATGGTATGACTTAGATATAGGGCTCGACAGTGACCGATTACCATGATCCCGAACACAGATGCAAAAACGTAACTACCAAACATACCTTACTGGTAGTTGGTGACACCGGTGATCAGGTAGCTGGGCAGTGTGTAGATGGGCGGAGGCCAGCAAGATTATACCTGTAAAAAGAAAAAAAAGAAAAAATAAGAACATATCAATCTCAAACCAGGATATGTGATTATCAATCATGCGTTATAAGGCAGCTGTAGCCATTGTGAGTCTGGAAATATATGGATGCCGCGGAGGGCGAATGAAGCTTCAAAGAGGAGACATATGAGGTGCATTAGCTGTGCACAACATGAGAGTAAGCAGAGGTTACACTGAGTAATAACCTACAACGATTCACATATACATACTTGGCAACACTATGCTGTGAGTGGTGGCGCAAACTCTAAACCTGATTTTCTTCCCATGTCAGCAATAATATACAAGTGAAGGCCAGGATGCAGAGATCAGCATATTACAACAGACGAGATATAGAGAATAAAATTATGTGAAGTTTGCCATGGCGAAATCATAACTGGAACAACCACAATATTTGCAAATCTGTGGACCTAAAATCCCAACTCACGCAGTCAAACTGGGTATCTGAAGCTCCACCTTGATGTAATGAGATTGCGAGAATGATATTAATGTAAATATCCACTTCAAATGTGCTACAAGATAAGACAATCAGGAATCATATAATTAATTAGTATATAATGAAAATGCCATGGTGGTGATGATAAACAGAAGGTATTGAGCTGAAACCATTCATGCTGACAGCAATATCCTTGACTTATTGCCCATCATGGACGATTGCTGAATCGAGATACTACCTCATGTCTTTAATTAACCGACCCACTCTAGTGTATTGACGTTAATCTGCTTAGATAAGCATAATGAGGCATGTAAATAATGAAAGGTACTGGAAAAGCAGGGTCGAGTTTTCATGTCATCCACGTCACCAATTTTAAGTTGGTCACAGGATCCGGACCAGGGGTGTGGAAAAGACATGAAAAAAAATAACAACCTACTACCAAATATAGCATCATAGTAAAAACACAGATGGTCAGGGCTCAATCCGATGGTAGATATCTCGATGGTACAGTAATCTCTGTCTATATTGAGATAGATTCCTGACGCCTCATATGATTTGATAAACATGAGAATGCAATAAGTAATGCAGATTGAAGCAAACAGGTCAAAATAGAGAAAATTGATTAAAACAGAATAGGCATTGAAAGAGACTTCAAGAAATGCATAGAATGCAGGCTCGGTTTTTTTTTTTAGGCTTCTCCACTTTGCCTTAATCGCAGGAAACAAAATGCAATTTCATTGTAAAAGAGAGCACAACATCCCTTTTAGGGGAAGAAGATGCAGTGATTATGAGCAAGGCACAATGAATCAAATTCAAGAAATATTAAATCACAGTGGTATTATCCAATTCAAACAATTACTCCTGCAAGAAACAAATCATGAAGACGAAACAGATTAATAATACTAAACTGTGAGATATCATGAAGAAACTTTATAGAATGATACTGAAAAAAAAGTTTGTGAAGCAAAGCTAGATGATAGGCTAAAAGAGAAACTTACAAATTGTTATCATCGCAAAATTTTACTTTTGCAAATCAAACTGACCTTTGAAAAAGTTTTTGAAAATAACTCACCTCCGTTTTTAAAATGCGGGAAAATTCCGTAGAATGGGACTCGCCTGTCGGTACGAGGTTCAACCGTTCCTGCCACCTTTAACAGGGGTAATTGAACCAAGGATCAATCTTATGCTCTACTCTATTCAACTTATCTAAATCATATTCTAATTTCTAAATGCACATAGAATCAGGCATGTGCTATAAATTTTCAGAAAATACACATTTGAAAACATGATGTTTGCTGTGAATAATTGAAATATTTAGGAAATTTAGGAAATGACATCACATGGAAAATCGTGAATTGGGATTTGAAATACTGTATTTGAGAAAGTGAAAATTGATTTCTGCAGAATTTAGAGGTTTTTGTGAAAATCGATTTTGAGAAATGTGAACTAACTCTAGAAAGCTTGATTTCTTTGAATTCAAACTTTGAAATTGAAAATATAACTTAGAAAAATCGAATTTGGAACTTAGGAAATACTTGAAATATCATTGGCAATCCATATTTTAAGAAAATCGATTTTGAATAAGACTTAGGAAATTTTGAAGAATTTGATTCCTTTGACTTGGAATTTGAATTGGAGAATTCATGAAATGAATGAATATGATTTTGAGGAATTGGGAAAAACTCTTTGTATTTTTGAGAAATGCAGTGCATTTTGAAGTTAGCCTAAGAGTGTAGGCTGAATGTGGCTAATGTGAAGATCATAAATCTAAGTATCATTCGTATTCTGACTATGGCCATAAATACAAATTCCACCAAGTTTATAAACTTCATAGAAGCTAGTGCATGTGCCATTCGTGTAGACCATGGTGAGTTTGAATATGCATGAATCATCATCCATCACACATTAACATTATTTAAAAAAAATAAACTATATGCAATGCAGCCTAAGCTAAGCAGGAAATGTAAATTCTTATTCCAAAGTTTAATTACAAATTACATCACTATTGAAATTTAAATACAAGAAATTAAAGGAAAATAAAGTCTTCAATGTACCTGCAAAACTAGAAAACTTGGTTAGTGAATATATGTTGGCTTTTCTAGATTTATCCAGCAATATCGGGAAATTGCTGGATTTTGCTAGATATAAGCCTTTTCCTTGATTCCCTTAAATAAAAATGATAAAGATATAAAATCAAATTGAGCAAATAATGAATATAAGATATGAAATTTCGAAATTGGGGTCCAAATGACCAAAATACCCCTAATAACAAGACTATGGCCTTGAAATTAGGGTTTTAGAAAGATATTTGGTAAAAATGCAAGTTTTGAAGTTTAGATGAAATAAACTAAGCTAAATATGATGTGACATACTTAAATATATGAAAACTAGGGTTAGGGATTTCGAAATTGAGGTCAAATGACCAAATTACCCCTGATAGCAAGACTATGGCCTTGAAATCAGGGTTTTTAGAAAGATATTTTGGTAAAAATTTGGGTTTTATGCCCTAAATGAAATAAAATAACTGCAAAATTAAACCTAAAGCATCCTAATATGCTTAAAAACATAATTAAACCCTAAAACTATATGCTTATATACGAAAATCCAACAATATCACAAAAACTGTGATTTTTGCAGTGTTTTTGGATCTTTCAGGGGCCTGTTTTGCAATTTTATTAATTCAGACATCAAATGGATTCCAAAATCCATAAAATTTGGTATCTGCACTTGTTATAACCCTAGTTTTGACTTAGAATTATAAAAATAATTTTTTGACATTAAATCAACCCGAAAATTGCATCAAACCCTAAAAATATGCTATTTTTGACCTAATTCATCAACCAGTTTCAATCTAAGACCCGAACCAGGGGTCAAATCTCCATGAAAATTTATGAAATTTTACAGAGACTAACTAAGAATAAAAACAGAGATTTCCCAATTTACAGATCGTAAAAAGCATCTCTGGTTAGGGAAAAACGCTTTTGGCAATCTGAGCTAAAATATATCACTTTTAACATGGATTAAAACGGCTACTTCAGATTGAAAATACAGACATAAATAGCAATCTTAAACAAAAATCTCTGAAATTTTAGTGGTGAATCGTAGACAGAAAAATAAGAATACTCACTTTTTACAGATCATGAATCGGATCTGTGGTTTGGGATTTATGACTAACACAATTCTGATTAGGGTTTTGGTAAACCCTAACGAGTTTTAAATTTAAAAACAGATTCTCTGAAAGAGGAAAAATATTAAACAGTGATAAAAAAATCTGAAAATTTTACAGCAGACATATCTACTCAATGTGAAGCCATATCACTTTACAGATCTAAAATCGGATATAAGATGAGAGAAATATCATAACAGAAAGTTACCTTCTTGATTTTAACCACGATTTTAAAGCTTTAAAAACCCGATTTGATGTCTGATTTTTTTTACAGAGTTCCCGAGATCCAAAACCTCTGATTTTTCTACAGTAACTCAATAACTCATGCATGCATCACATATAAAAGAATCAGAAATAAACAATGAGTACTTCAATCCGAAATAACATTATCTTTACTGTTCTAAACCTAAAACACACAGAAATTTAAGAAACTTGAAAAACCATGCATTAATTAATGTAAATCAATAAAATAAACCATAAAACAGTAAATAAAAATTATTTCTATGCTATATAACGTAAAACAAGCATGAATAAACCATAAAAATAAAATAAAAATAGGGAATCAATGGCTGGAATTTGATATCACCTTTAAAACATAGATTTAACCCATTAAAAGGGTAAATCATGTATTTTATAGGTTAATAATGCAAAGAATCATATTAAAATTAATTCTAATGGATTAAAATCCCTGTAAATCACCCAAAACAGGGTTAGATCACCTTCTTGGATCATTCTTTCTGATTCTTGATGGTTCTTGAGGTTGGATCTTGGTTTAATCCATACAATAGGAGGTATTAATGGCTAAAATTGATTTAAAAGTATTAAAAACATGAAATAAAAGCTAAAAATTAAACAAAATAATTACCTTTTGGTGGCTGCAATGGAGGAAGGGCTGGAGAGGAGAGAGAATCTCCAAGAATCCAATAGGAGAGAGAGATGGAAAAATCGACCCCCTATGGCCTTCTATTTATAAAAAAAATTTAGGTTAAAAATAAAAGGTTTTAAAAAAATTGGACTCTTCTAAGGGGGGGTGATTTTTGGGTGGAAAGACCTAACTACCCCTAGCCTAAATTATCTAAACTAATGCCTAATTAACCCCTAGACTTTCCTAAAAAATCCCCAAATGTAATGCCACTTGGCATTTTCTACATTTGGCTTTTTAAAACACCTTTAAAAACCTTTAAAAACACTAGTTTTAAAAACTAACTTTCAAAATGAGTTTTTCAAAATGGTTTTGACTCTTCTAAACCTCTAACACTAACCAAGACATCAACTAACCCTAGCCTAGCCCTGACTGACTCGAATATGGCACCACCCCGAGTGGGCCCTACTTGAGTTTTTCAAAAAGCGATTTTAAAACTTGAAATTGAAGGAGTTTTCAAAAGATTTTCAAAAGTAAACTTAAAATTAGAATTTTTGAAATGGCATAGGGTTCTAATCGAGTCATAACTCCTCTGGATATGGTGCCAACTGAGTGGGCCCACATCGAGTTTTGAAGAATTTTGAAATAAACACTAAAAATGGTTTTGAAAAGGGGTTAAAATCAATAGTTGAAATTCAAAGTTTTGAAAGTAGAGTCTCAAGCGAACTGGAACTCCGAATTAGAGTCCTGAACTCTTAGGACTCTGAGATTTTAAATTTTAGAATTCAAATGTAAGAATTTTTGAAAGATTTTATCAAGAAATGATGAAATAAGTCAGAAAACACAGTCAGGGTTAGACTCCTAACTCGACCGAACTCTAAAATAGAGTCCTGAACTAACTGGACTCTGTAAAATGACCTAAATTTCGAAAACAAACGGAAAAGATTGAAAATGGAAGTAAAACAGACTCCTGACCGGATTAGGACTCTAAGACAGAGTCCTGATCGGACTGAAACTTTTAAAAATTTCAGAAATTTGATGAATAAAGGAATTCAGAAGTGACAGCATCTCAATGGGCCTCATCTGTGAATTGAAATCGATTAAAATTTGAAGTTAAAATGAATCTAGATTGTTTTCTGAGAAAATATTTCGAAATTTAAAGTCCTGGGGTTGGAAAATGACAGAATGTTGAATAAAAACCCAGGTTTTGAAATTGATTTTGAAAGAAAAGCTTTAAAACTCGAATCTGAATTAAATATTTTGAAAATAGGAGTGCTGGATCTCAAGAATGAAATGCAATGACATGTAATGCAATGCAATGCAATGAAATGAGATGCAAAATGTATGCAATGATATGCAATTGCATATGAAATGGACAAACACTGGATGAGGGTGAAAATTTGGGGTGTTTACACAAATACAGTGGTCTGCGACCGTAACAAATTTAACAACATGAATGACTAAAGAATGTACAAGTTCAGTAACAACTTCTATTAAAGGAATAAGATGTCAAATTAACAGAGGAACTTCGGTAACCGTGAGCAAATACTAAACACAGTGAGCGATTCGTAACAAAACTAAAGAAAGAGAGAAAAAGAAAAAAAAAAGAAAGAAAGAAAAAAAATGTGGGAATCTGATATCATTCCGTTGGTTGTTGCACAATAGAAGGATCGGTGTTGCAATAAGCAATCCCAGTCCCTCCGGAGTGCGTTAATAAGGACTGATGTAAAGAAAGGAGAAAAGAACAAACAGGGGAAAAGGATTTATCGTATTCCCCTTTACAGAAGTGGCTGGTCTTCTTGGTTCTGCTCCTTCCTTTGACGAATGAGAGATAGTTCGTTCCTTCAGCAACCTGGGTGCCTGCTGATTGGGGAAGAAGACTGGCTGCTTGAGATTCCTATGAAGATTACTCGTGATGGGTGTTACTCAAAGAAGATGGATGCCCGATAGCAGATGCGAAAAAACTATCTCTTAAGAAGATCGATGATGTGAATAATGGGTGCCTTTTTTTTTTCCTTTTGCTTTTCTTCTCCCCCCCTCTTATAGACGTCGAAGAAACCTCGAGAAGGGGGTTTCTGTTGCAGATGGAGGGTGGATGAGAAGGGCTTTGGAGATTGGCCGATCGTCTCCCTCCATCTTGCATCCTTGGTGTTGCCTACTGTATCCTGCGGAAAGCCAAAACCCTAGCCGATCCTCAGAGGGGGAGAGGTCGTTAGGCATCGAGGGTTGAGGATCAAAATGGGGGTTGATCGCAGGGGTGGAAAGTGAAGAAGGGTCAATGGCTGCGATGAGCCGAAGAGGGGAATCGGGCGGCTGATGGGGGAAAAAGATGAGGCGATTGGCTGAGGGTTTTGGTGAGAGAGGCGAGAGAAGAGACTGAGAGAGGGAGAGAGGCGCCGTAACCCTCTCTCTTACGAAAGGTTTTTCGTAAAAACCCTAAAAGGATAAATTTACAGAGGGGTCTTTTTATTTTCGGGTTTTTACGAAGAGGGGGCTCCCTAACAAATTTTTTTTTTTAAAAAAAAGGTGTTTTTCATAAAACTCGATTCTCAAAAGGTGTTTTCAAAGGATTATTTTTGTGCTCTATTTTTTCTATTTTCTTTTTTTTGTTTTTGTTTTTTTCTTGACATTTTATATATATATATATATATATATATGACATTTTTAGAATAAAACCCTAAAATTATGAAAAGCAAAGATTTAAAACTTTTTTTTTTGTATTTTTGAGAAATATTTACAAAAGTGGTTTTTTCTGAGAAATCAAGGTCATTTTTGGGGAAATTTCTTCAGAAAATCGGTTTGAACCCAAGTTTTGTGAAAATGTTCGAGTTTTGAAACTCGAATCGAGAAATATAACATGATGGATCCAAACGGATACTGGACGAAGTGTATAAGCTTTTCAAAAAGTTATTTTTAGAAAATTTGATTTTAAACATTGGACAACGAAGCTCAGATTTGGATCTTTTATCTTGATCCGGATCCGAAATTGAGTCAGATCTATGAAATGAATTTAATTTCAATAAATCTTGAGAAATAAAATAGAATTTAGATTTAAAAACTGACTCAATTAACCAGAAAATGAAGATAAAGGGCAAAAGGGGGATATTTACAAACTTTTGAAAAATTTGGGGTGTTCACAGATGCCCCTCTTTGCTACTAAGCCGGTAAGAAACCGAGCTTAGTGGCAAAGATAACACTCCAAATTTTGAAAATGCTCCATTCAGCATATCTGAACTGGATGTGGAAGAATTATGGCTTTTCAGGCTTAAAGCCTCGTCCTAAATGGCTCTGGGGGACAAGATCCTTGAAAATGATATGACTGAATAGATAGAAATGAGGAAATCATGATGGGACTTTGAATGAAGGTCCCGAAAATGGTGAAGGATTTTGATCAAGTCACATGAGAGAGGCGAGATCAATCTTTTGGAATGAGTCAGGTTTAGCCCTTAACCTGGATGGGACGAAGATATATCAAGATAATTTGGGATGGGGAAAGGAATATAAGTGGACCTCGATGGGACATTTCTGAGAGAAATGCCTCGTGAGATGAAACTCTAGCATGATCCCTTCCTGGATGGATATACAGAGCATGGATTCCTCGATGAAAAGAACCACGATGGGACTGGAGGAAAACACCTCGTCGAAACGAGACTCAGGTTTAACCCAAACCTGAAAAGGGAAAATACCTCGAAGCACGAGGTTCAGGCTTAACCCTTATCCTGAAAGGGACGACCATACAGAATCCTTGAACGAGGAAGCCGTGATGGGACATCAAATGCATCGCAAAAGCGAGATTCAGGTTTAACCCTTGACCTGAGTGGGGGGAAATCGCACGAATTCCTTGGATGAAGAAACCGTGGTGGGACTAGAAAGGATATCCAGTCGAAACGAGATTCAAGTTTAACCATAACCTGAACGGAAAGGACACCTCGCGAAGCAAGGTTCAGGCTTAACCCTTAACCTGAAAGGGCGACCATACAGAATCCTCGGATAGAGGAACCATAATGGGACCTTCGGAATTTGGACGAACAAATCCGAAAGGGGTTTTTGCGAGAAGAGAAAAACAAGGGATTCCCTAAAGCTTTGGAAAGGGGATGATCTGGGGCGTCTCATTGCTGAGACTAAATTAACTTTCTAAAAACAGACGACCTCTCACAGAAGGTTTTGGGTTATACCTCGAGGAGCGAGGTAACAGGTTTAATCCTTAGCCTGAATGGATACAGAATCCTCGAAGAGTGGGAAAACTGTGATGGGACCTCTAGACTTTGCACAATAAGTCTGAGAGAAGTTTTGCAAAAAGATGAAAAATGAAGGTCCCTAAAGCTTGAAAAGGGGTTGTTCTTGGGCGCCTCATTGCTGAGACTGAAAATAGCTTTTGACAATAACAGATATTTTTGCAAGAAGTTCAGGTTTAACCCTTATCCTGAGCGAGAACTGTCTATGGTGGGACAATGGGGAACACAGGGAAGTGTGCAAATCTGAGAGCGCTTAGATCAGACAGAAGGAAAGGACTTTTCAGTCCTAAGGAGGGATGACGTCAGGATACGTCAAAACGAACATCAAGTTCACACTTCATTTTGGGATAATGAGAAAATATTGCCAATAAGATGCCAAAATTGTAGTTGATTCAGCATGATTGAATTATGTATGAAAAATATCACCTCTTTCTACCTAGAGTATTAGCTTCAATTGGGCTAACTCTGTAGAATCAAGAGTCAAATTCAAAGTTTGTTGTTGTTGAACTTCTTTAAGGAAGACATCAATTTCCTTGATATTAAAAGAGAGGGAATATTTTTAGCTTCATAAAAGCAATTGAGTGAAAAGATATTGATAAAAGAATTTCACATAGAAAAAGATGATTCTTGGCAATTTCGGGCATTTTGATATACTGGGCATTTCCCATGATGATCTTTTTGCACTCTCTTGAGTCATGGAGCTTTCTTGGGTTTTTACATCATCCTTCATTTTGGAGATGCCCTGACTTTTCTCTCTTTTCAGGGAAGGGTACGTCACAAACTTTTTTATCTTGGAGATGCTCTGATCCTTCTTTTTCTTTCTCAGGGATCAGGTTGATGATATAGGTTTATTGGTCAAAATTCTCTAGATGATAGCAGAAATCAAATATCTTTTAGGGTTTGTCGGTAGGTCCATCACACTCGCCTTCATCTCGACGGTCATCCGACTTTCCCTGGAAGGATCTGTCACAAACTCCATCATCTTGGAGATGTTTCAAATCTTCTTTGGCCCCGGGGGTCTACTCGCTTAATTCGCCTTCATCTTGACGACAATTGAGAGATTCCTTTTGCAGATATTTGATTTGCAGCTTAGCTGACTTGAGGAGACATGAATTGGGTAGGTTCTTTTCTGACTGCCCAGGATATTTCCACTGTCTTAGTGCCAAAGAATAATCTTTAAGAATGTGTCATAGCTATGATCAATATCAATTCGCTCATGGCTTTTCAACATCATCGAATTTTCCTTTGCCGGTCATATCGAAGATTTTTCTCCATCCTCTTGGTTGACCAACAGAAAAAGTTTGAATTCAGTTCTTATTTCACAAAAGTCTTGCTCTTTTGGAAATAATACTAAAGGTAGTTTGAGATAGTTCTTTATACGATGAAAATTTTGAGATCAACAATGACTTGATAACAAATTGGCAAAATATTCTTAAAATCCTTGATGAAAGAGATTATTTGATATCAAATTGACACGTCCGTGACAAAATTCTCCTCTCTTTTTTCCCAAAAAGAGAGACTCAGGCTTAAGCCCTTACCTGAATGGGAAGTTGGAAATACTCCTCTCTTCCGTGAAAGAAGAGGTGTTTGCAAAACGGAATTTTCGAAGAGAAATTAAGTTTTCGTCAAAACTCCCTATCTCTAGGCTTCTCTTATAGAAAGGTGGCCGAAAAACAAAGTTCAGAAAGTATCACAGAGGAACGAGTCCATCACACTCTCCCTAGAAGAGGCTCCTCTATGAAGAGGTTGGCCAAAGATGAGAAAAAATAAGGGCCACAAAAAGAAACGAGCTTCCGTTGAAGCTCTCCTTGAAGAAAAGGGGTTCTTTTGTGTAAAGTTGGTTGTTGTTTTGCAAACTGTTTGCGAAGAAAATGAGTCCCTTCAAACTCCCCTCCGGAAGAGGGTTCTCGCGAACGAAAGATGGTTGCATGCGAAAGGAACGATCTCCCTCGAACTCTCTCTGAAGAGGGTCCTTCGCAAGAGAAAAAGATTTGAAATTTTGACAAAATGATAACCCGAAGGTTGAAATTGAGAATTTAGAGCTTGAATGATGATGATTGGTTAGTACAAAGACTGAACCGGGAAGGCTAACTGATCAGTCAGCCAGACACTAGCACGAGCGCTAGATGTACCAGCACTGGATTTGAAAAACATACCAGTACGAGCACTGGATTTCGAAAAATGCCCCAGTACGAGCGTTGGGTTTCGAAAATGCATAACAGTGCGAGCATTGTGTTTTCGAAAGATGCACCAGAACGATTACTGGGTTTTCGAAGGTGTGTACCAGTACGAGCACTGGTTTTCAAAAATGCATACCTGTATGAGCACTGGTTTTCGAATGGAGAGTTGAAAACAAGACTGACATTCGAAGATACTTGAGAATTTAAGCGAGAATGATTGTCATTGTTTCAGGATTATCCCTTATCCTGAAGGGGAAGTTCAGGTTTTGTCCCTTAACCTGAATGGGAAAGTTCAAGGAGAACACCGGTCCCAATACGAGCATTGGATCGACAGGGAAAGTTCAAGCCGGAACTTTGAGAAAATAAGGATATACAAAAGCGAAAATCCAAGTCGAAACTCGGTTTTTCAAATACAAGAAACAAGTGAGAATTTGAGGACTCAAATTCTCGACACCACGATTTATCCAATACGAGCATTGGATTCAAAAGGAAGTTCAAGTCGGAACTTGATACTTCAAAAATCAGAATATACAAAGAAAAATCTGAGTCGGAACCCGGTTTTTAAATATAAGAAAAGAGTGAGAATTGAGTTTGAAAACTCGAATTCTCGACACAACGATCTGTCCAATACGAGCATTGGATTCAAAAGGAAGTTCAAGTCGGAACTTGAGACTTCAAAAATAAGAATATACAAAGAAAAATCTGAGTCGGAACCCGGTTTTTAAATATAAGAAAAGAGTGAGAATTGAGTTTAAAAACTTGAATTCTCGACACAACGATCTGTCCAATACGAGCATTGGATTCAAAAGGAAGTTCAAGTCGGAACGTGAGACTTCAAAAATAAGAATATACAAAGAGAAAAATCCGAGTCGGAACCCAATTTTTTTAAATATAAGAAAAGAGTGAGAATTGCGTTTGAAAACTCGAATTCTCGACACAATGATCTGTCCAATACGAGCATTGGATTCAAAAGGAAGTTCAAGTCGGAACTTGAGACTTCAAAAATAAGAATATACAAAGAGAAAAATCCGAGTCGGAACCCGGTTTTTTAAATATAAGAAAAGAGTGAGAATTGAGTTTGAAAACTCGAATTCTCGACACAATGATCTGTCCAATACGAGCATTGGATTCAAAAAGAAGTTCAAGTCGGAACTTGAGACTTCAAAAATAAGAATATACAAAGAGAAAAATCTGAGTCGGAACCCGGTTTTTAAATATAAGAAAAGAGTGAGAATTGAGTTTGAAAACTCGGATTCTCGACACAACGATCTGTCCAATGTGAGCATTGAATTCAAAAGGAAGTTCAAGTCAGAACTTGAGACTTCAAAAATAAGAATATACAAAGAAAAATTTGAGTCGGAACCCGATTTTTAAATATAAGAAAAGAGTGAGAATTGAGTTTAAAAACTCAAATTCTCGACACAATGATCTGTCCAATACGAGCATTGGATTCAAAAGAAAGTTCAAGTCAGAACTTGAGACTTCAAAAATAAGAATATACAAAGAGAAAAATCCGAGTTGGAACCCGGTTTTTTAAATATAAGAAAAGAGTGAGAATTGAGTTTGAAAACTCGAATTCTCGACACAATGATCTGTCCAATACGAGCATTGGATTCAAAAAGAAGTTCAAGTCGGAACTTGAGACTTCAAAAAAAGAAATATACAAAGAAAAATTCTAGTCGGAACCCGGTTTTTATATATAAGAAAAGAGTGAGAATTGAGTTTGAAAACTTGAATTCTGGACACAACGATCTGTCCAATACGAGCATTGGATTCAAAAGAAAGTTCAAGTCAGAACTTGAGACTTCAAAAATAAGAATATACAAAGAGAAAAATCCGAGTCGGAACCCAGATTTTTAAATATAAGAAAAGAGTGAGAATTGAGTTTGAAAACTCGAATTCTCGACACAATGATCTGTCCAATACGAGCATTGGATTCAAAAGGAAGTTCAAGTCGGAACTTGGGACTTCAAAAATAAGAATATACAAAGAGAAAAATTCGAGTCGAAACCCGGATATTTTTTTTTTTTAAAAATAATGATAAAATGGAAAATAAAATCCTGAGTTGGAACTCAGATGGGAAGGAAATGATTCCAACCCGGGAGTCCGAACTTGAAGGATTGACAAAAGCATGAATAGATTTCGACGATGAAGATGAGAGATTCATTCAAGATCCTTGACCCATGGTAGCCTAAGATCTGAATTTATTTATGATGACTTTCGGATTTTCCCCTATCCTGAGGGAATATAGAATAAAATTTGATGTGGATTGAAGAATTTATAGGAAATAATTCAGGTTTATCCCTTAAAATGAAGAAGAATAAAATTTATAAAAATGGAGAAGAATTTAAAGAAATTTATTGGGAATTTATTTTGAAAAAGAATTTTCACGGGTAGCCTTGGTGCTCCTATGAGGTGTATCAGGATTATCACTTATTCTGAATGGGAACACCTCGGGCAACGAGGGTCAGGTTTTTCCCTTAACCTGAGGGGGAAAAATAAATAAAAGTATACCTCATGGGAAAGAGGCATCAGGTTTATCTCTTAACCTGAAGGGTTTTTAAAGATAAAGGAATAAAATTTGATAAAACTTAATGAAACTTGACAAATTGATAAGATTGACAATAAACTGATAAGATTTGATTAGATTAAAAAATGAAATGAACGCAATTTAATAAAGCTAAACAAGTTAACAAAAAGCTGGTAAGATTTTTAGAAAAGGATTCGTCTAATCCTGCCTGCATATGATGAAGGAAAATGAGCATAGATCCAAAATAAAAATGCCCCAGCATCAGGGAGAAGAATGTGAGAATTTAATGGAAGATTGATTGCTTTATTGAAAAAGACTTTTGAAGAGTACAAAAGGCTATAATTAACAATTTAAGTGTAGAATCTCTTCAAATGCAGAGCATTAATAGGATCTGACAGCTTCACTCTATCTGCGTTGATCAAACGATAGGAATTGCGGGGCAACGCCTCTTTAACCACATAAGGGCCTTCCCAATTGGGTGACCACTTGCCCTTCGGCCGATGCTTGAGATGAGTTTTTGATCTGAGCACAAGATCATTAACTCGAAATCTTCTCTCAATAACCGATTTGGCGTAGTGCCGAGCTATCCTCTGACGATAGGCCTGAGCGTGCTCCGCTGCTTTGAGCCTTTTCTCATCTAACAGATCAAGTTGTACCAACCTCTGCTGCTGATACTGATCAAGCGGAAGTTCGACGAGTGACGCGAACTTGAGTGCGGGCTTCTGAACGTGGAGAGGTAATACTACCTTGGTCCCGTAAACAAGCTCTGAAGGAGTAGCATTGGTAGGAGTCCGAATGGTGGTTCAGTACGCCCAAAGTGCGTCATGCATCTTCTCATGCCAATCGCGGCCCGTTTCTACGGTTCTTTCTAGAATGCGGATCAAAATCTTGTTGGTGGCCTCTGCCTGACCATTTACTTGAGGATAATAGGGAGCTGAGAAATGGTGATGAATCCTGAAATTCGAGCAGAAAGTCTTCATCTTCTCATTCTTAAAGTGGCTGCCATTGTCTGACACAATATCATGTGGGATGCCAAAGCGACAAAGAAGATTCTTATGAATAAAAGAAACCACATGTCGGCCTTCCACTGTCTGGAGAGTGGCAACTTCGACCCATTTGGTGAAGTATTCTGTAGCCGCGAGGAAGTATCGGTGGCCATTAGAAGCCGAAGGAGTGATTGGGCCAACCACGTCGAAAGCCCACATCGAAAAGGGCCAAGGAGAGACCACAGATTGCAAGTATGTGGCTGGCGCATGAATGGAAGGTGCGTGCATCTGACATTTGACGCACCTCCTTACAAATTGATGGCAATCCTGCTGCATGGTTCTCCAATAATATCCCGCCCGGATAATCTGTTTGACGAGCGTTTGGTAGCCGACGTGACCACCACAAATCCCTTCGTGTGCCTCTCGGACAACTTCGCTGGATTCATCTTTATCTAAGCATCTGGCATTCTCAGAACTGAATCCACGACGATAAAGAGTATCAGCAAGGATGAAATAACGGGCTAACATGCGCTGAACCGCGTGTTGCTCCTTTCTTGGCATTTCCGCTGGGAATTCACCAGTTTCAATAAAGCTTTTGATATCTGTGAACACCCCAAATTTTTCAAAGTTTTGTAAAAATGACCCTTTTGCCCCTAACCCCATTTTCTGAGAAAATCAAGTCATTTCTTCAGATTCTCTGAATTAAAATCCATATTGATATATTCAAAATCAAACTCCGGATCCGAATCTAGTACTTTAAATCCATATTTTCTCCAAAAATCCGGATCAAAACCCATTTCTGAAGAAATTTTCTCAAAATAGCTTTTAAATTCTCAGAAAAATCCCCTTTTATAAATATTTTTACAAAAACACAAAAAAAATTAGTTTTAAATCTTTGATTTCTCGTAAAGCTTTAGGATTTTATTCTAAAAATACAAAAAAAATAGAAAAATAAACTAAAAACCAAAATAAAAAATAAAAAATAAAAAATGAGAAAGATTACAAGAAAAACAAGTGATTTTTCAAAACTTTTGAAACTTTTAAAAACAATTTTTCCAAAAAACCTCATTTCTTAAACAATCTTTCGAAATTTCTTAAAAAGGGAACCACCTGTGTGAAATAGGAAAAAGTTGTAACGGAACCCTCCCGCATATTTCCTCCTTTAGAAGCCTCCATCGCAGGATGGCTCTCCCACCATTGATCTTCAACGAACCCCTTCTGGAGGCCTCCACTGAGCCCTTCACCCTCCGATCATTGGCCTCTCACTAAGACCATCGATCTGCAACAAAAGCTTGGTTCTCTCGAGGCTTCTCCTTCCTCTATAAAGGAAGGCCAGCCAGAAGCGAAAAAGGAGGGGGGGATCCACTTGGAGGCAGCAAATTCTCCTTCAGCATCATCCAGTTTTGCTCTATCTATCGCATCGATTTCCCTCCGGAGGAGCCACTATCCATCAATTTCTTCCATTAATCATCGGCTTTGCTTCTGGATGATCGGTCAACTTCCTTAATTCCTCACCCAGGCTCCTTCTAGGTGAGACATCAAAGAACGATTTCCCTCAAGGCACCTCCTCGGTCAAAAGAAAACCGGTAAGAGCTACTCTTCCCTTTTGTGTTTTTTTTTTCTTAGTTTTGATCATTCTGTATTCCGTTAAAGCACCGCTCATGTTAATTGCTTTGCTGATATGCAAACCAATCCACATATGTGCGATATCAAAGGGAACAAATCCTGTTCCAACATTTTTTTTATGTACTTACGATTTTGCTAGTTCTGATCCATGTTTTTCCTCCTGTCCATCCTGATTTGGGGTTCCCCTTTGATTTTGTTTTTGTTTGTTTTGATTTTCTGCTGGTCTTGATATTCCGTCTATAGAATTTTATGTCTCGTTTATATTCAGATTTTCAAAATTACGTTGGATTCCCAGCTTATCTCATTGGGTTTTCTTAATCTATAGATTTGATTGTGGTTCACCTTCTTTGTTTTCTTTATATAGATTTGATTCATCGGTGGTGCGATCATTGCGCTCCATGGCAATGAATTTGGTCTTTTAAGTTCATCTCCATTGTCGATTACATGGGTCTTTATTTCTCTCTGCGTTCTGGTCTTCCTATCCAGTATTTTCTTTTATTGTTATGCCCTGTTCTGGTTATCATAATGCACATTGTTTCCTATACTCTGGTTAGAAGATTATTCGATGGCTGAAGTTAGCAAGCCAATGGCTATACATTTTTTTTAGCCATAGATGATCACCGTCGAGTTTTGGCTTAAACTCTAATCACCTGAATCCGATAACCAGAATCACATAATGTTCTGATCATCGGATTCAGGTCACTCTCTATGTGCTTTACGTAGGCCATGAGATCACTGTGGTCATCCAAACGCCGGGATCCCTTGAAATAAATCTCAGATTTCCTAAATTCTAATGGCTAATCATTGTGGGAATCACTGTACCCCTCTTATAGTTCATTATTTTATCCGAATGTCAGCATGCTCTGGTTCTTTCATTCCCTTTACAGTGGCTTTAACCTTACATGAGCATTCAACCGTATGTTCCTGCACCTCATAATACTGGCATTTTAGTCTAATTAAGCCCCAGCATCACCCAGCCTCCCCAGCTTCAATTGCGATGTCAATTCCCCCAGAAATCGTTGTTCAAAAGAAGATCAAAGAAAATTATGATATGTGAGCAGCAGCCCTCATCTGCAATAGCAATAGAAAGTATGGCGACAACGGGGATGACTTAGGCATTGATGACAGTTTTCAACGATAAATGGCAGAAAATTCTTCGCAATATGTCAAGGTAGGGGTTCGGAGGTTCAATAGATCCCCTAGTTTGTATAAAGCACCCTTACGGAGCCTTACTAGATAACTTCTGGAGCATGAGAGAATCAAAATAACTAGAAATAGAGCAAGTGCCATGAGGAAATATGTCGGCAAGAGGATCCCTTCAGCCAAAGATAGGTTCTCTTCATAAAAAAAAAAAGGGGGAAAGGAGGCAGGTATTAGGGTTTATATATGAAAAGCAGATTGTCCCTGCTGTTTTTGCAGAGATTGGAGATAAATATGGTGATAGGAATGAAGGGTATACATGGATTATCAGAATTTTTTTTTTTGCCAAGGTACGGGGATAACACCCCCATAGCATTCATTGAACTTGTGTAGGTATTATACCTTCTCCACTATGATCGATTGCCTACTGAAAATGAGTTTGCAGGTCTCTGCTTTAAAATTTAAATACTCATCTACTGGTCTCTGCTTTAAAATTTAAATACTCATCTACTGTTCGAAACCTTTTGGATTCTTTACATTTAGAAGTTTTCAACAAAATGTTTGCCCTTCTTTAGCTTGCGTAGAGATATAGCTAACTTTGTTACAACATATGAACATGAATTTCTTTTGTCTAACTTTGCTATTATATATATATATATATATATGTACAGTCTCTGATTTCCTTGCTTTATTATTTATTTTTATTTTTATTTTTATTTTTTTGTCCCTAGCAATGTTGTAGTATACACAGATGATGTTTCATAGTTCAAAAGCTTCACCCATCAATTTACAGCATATTCACTGCAGCACCTATTGTGTTGTTATCTCTATCTACAACAGCACAAGCTCCAGCAGCACTCTGCACCTGCTTTGGCTTCAGCATTGGCATCCCATACCACTCTGCACTATCCACCCTGTTACCAGCACATCATCATTGGCTGCCTTTACAAAACCATCTGCAGTTACCCACTACAGCATAGTCTATTTATTGAAGCCATCAAAATGGCTTACAAAACTAAGTCTCAGTACATCATGACACTTGCTCTTTATTTTCTTGCAACCATTATGGTAGCTTTATCAACAACACTCTGTACCATGCGCAATCTTTACTTATGAACATGTTCCCTAGTGCGTCATTTGCTATCTTTGCCACATTCACCTTACCTGTTGTACATTTTCTGCAAAAACCACTATTTACAACACTCACTCCACTCAGCACATGCATGTATTCTCAATGTAACAGCAGCTCATTATGTGCTGTCATTTCCTGCTGCAACCCGCCAATGTCCTACTATCATTAGCTACAGCAGTATCACTTCGATATCCTGCACATGCCCCATCTTCACTCACCGTGACACCTTACTGATCACCAGCATGCATCATTTACCTTCTACACTGCATCTTATTCTCCATAGCAATCATGCTGTATCCATTTCCCACATCACACTCTCACCCTCACAGCATTACCAGCATATTTTTCCATTCCAGTATGGCATATAGATATGTTTAGCTCCATCCTCGGCATTTCCCTTGTATTTCTACCAGCCACGGTCACGCTTCTCTAACCTGTTTTCACCATTGCTGCGCGTATGCCATGTATATTCATTAGATGATCACTGCTATACCCTACATATAGCAGTGTATCTAGGAGTTGCATCTCTCCAGTAGACTTCATTGTATTGTTATCAGCATTAGCACCTACTTTCTCCATGTTTGTCTCACTAACACCATCGTGTACACATATATCTTATTAGTTGTATACTTGTAAATCTCCTTTTTATAAATTATTATCTCAATGTGTATGCTCGAGTGTTTTATTAGTTAGGCTCAATGTGATGTAAATTGCTTCTTATATGCATCTTTTGTATTGTACTAAGCCTGTTTTGCAGAAAATAGGCAATGCCACCCTCCTTCTGAGATTAGCAGTTTTTGTGATTCTTGTAATAGATAGATTTTAATAAAAAACTTCTTTTCCTGCTTTAGGTAGAATGAATGAGCATCATAAAATATCATGAACTGTTGGTTTTCATGCATTTTCTCCTTCAATTCTCAAAATTCTCACAATGGTAAAACACGAATGGCACGTGCACCATTTCGTAAGAGATAATAAATACTAAGTTGATGATCCACATCAATGGCCATAGTCAGGGTGTGGACAAAACTTAGCATTTTTATCTTTTACAAAATAACACTCGATCCACACTGGATCCATTCATCATATTTTCCCAAAATATTTTCTTCTTTTATCAGAATTTAACTTAAAATTATCTCAAAACATATACTAATGGCCATAGTCAGGGTATATTGAGGGTTAATTTCATTTTAAATTCTATAAAAGCACCAAAAATGTATTTCATTCTTCACTTGAATTTTAATGTGATTATTATATAATATATTCAATGACCATAGTCAAGGATATATTATATCTTCAACCTCATTTTTAATTCATTTAAAGAACGGAATAGCTTTTTCAAAAATCTAATTTCAAGTTCTTCAAATTCATTCATCATATAGGATAGAATTGCATCATGTTTTCAAAATTTCCTTTTCAAAATTCCAAAGTGATTTTTCTTCTTCCTTTCTCAGATCAAATCTTATTCAAATCCAGTTCCATTTCATTCCAAAGATTCAAAATTCAATTTCAAAGTCCAATTTGACTTTGAAATTCCAAAATCATTTTATATTCAAACTTCAAATTTCCAACTCAATTCAAAATTCGATTTCAAAGTTCAATTTAACTTTGAAGTTATCTTCTGATTTCAAAATCAAGTTCACCTCCTTTATCTTCAATCAAGGTTTGGATTTGAATCTCAAAACTTAAATTTTGGGTTTTCAAAACCCAGTCCATCTTTAAAAAGTCCTATTTGGACTTCTCGAAACTCAAATCCAAAGTCAAATCCTAGTTTCAACTTGGATCTAGATTTCCAAGTATAAACTCCATTCCACTTTGGATCTCCAATTACAGATCCAAATTCCATTTAGGATCCAAATCCTTATTTCACTTTGGATTTCCAATTACAAATCCAAATTCCATTTAGGATCCAGATCCTCATTCTAACATTGGATCTCAGATTCAGATCCAAATTCCAATTCTTAGGATCCAGAATCCTTATTCCACTTTTGATCTCCAATCATAGATCCAAATTTCTTCTAGGATCCGGATCCTCATTCTACCATTGGATCTCAGATTCAGATCCAAATTCCAATTCTTAGGATCCAGAACTCGATTCCCCTTTGGATCTCAGACTTCAAGATCCAATTCCATCTTAGAATCCAAAGCCCAGCTCTACATTGGATCTTAGACTTCAGATCCAAATCCATCTTAGGATCTAGAACCCAAATCTACATTTGGATCTCAGACTTCAGATCCACTCCATTTTAGGATCCGGAATCCAATTCCAATTCTAGATTTCAATTTCATTCTTCGGATCTAATCTGAATCTCTTAAACCCATTTCTATTCTTAAATACCATCTGGATTTCTCATATCCATTCTAAAATTCCAACTTCAAAAATCTAAGTTCAAATTTCATCTCAAGTATTCGTTTTCTTTCCTAAATTCAAAATTCAAAATTCAAAATTCAAAATTCAAAGTCCGTTTCTAACTTTGAAACTTCATCTTCTTTCATCTCAAAGCTTCAAGTCATTCTTTCTCATTTATTCTTCCAACTCTGATCTGCTTCAAAAGACTTAGAACTCCTCTGATCTATCTCAAGTTCTAAGTTAAATTCAATCATTTCTTCACTCCCTTATCAGATTCATCTCAGAAACACTTGGAAATTCTTCAAAACATTTTTTTAAAGAGCATACATCTTTGCATTTGCACAAGCATGATTCATTGTGCATTTAGACTTAGGATAAATACTTAGATAATCTCTTAGCAAAGCAAAAGGCATTAATTCGACCCTTGGTTCGATTACCCCTGGTAAAGGCGCCAGGAACGGTCGAACCTCGTACCGACGAGCGGATCCCGTCTCCCAGTTTTCCCGCAATATTTTCAAAAACGGAGGCGAGTTATTTGCTAAATATTTTCAAATTAAGGTCAAGTGAGACTGCGCAAAATTAGTTCCTCTTCTCTCTTTCTCTTTCTTTCTTTCTTTTTTCTTCTCTTTCTCTTTTCTTTCTTTTATTCTTCTCCCTTCAAAAAGGAGGAAAATAGAGGTTAGAAAAGGAAAAGAGAAGGAAGAGAGAGAATATTAAGAGAGGAAAGATTTTGCGATGATCACAGTTTTGGCGACCGTGATGGGACACGTCTTCGTCCGGTTGGATCTATGCCTTTGCTTTGCTTTTATATAATCTAAGTCTTTATTCTAACATATGTCAGCTACATTTTCATGCAAACCTTAGGAAGCCTAGATTTTGTCCTAAGCTAATATCATTACATATAGGATCTAAGTATGGTTTGGTAGGACCATATTGAGGAGATTATCCATGTTCACATTAGACTTAGGTCTTAAATACAACTCTCCTCAATTTTAGGGATTGAATACAAACAATGTATGCAAGTGTATGCTTCTCTTTTAAAATCTATCTCTTTAGGACTTGCATTAGAGCCTTCTGATTTTATTGCATGTTGATCATATTTTGAAAACATCCCTACCTATATTATCCCGGTCTTCACGTTGCTGGGCTCTCTCACTGAACCATAGTTTGGGAGAGAGCCTCACAACTGGACCACTTATTTGGGTTCGCGCCCCCCTACCACGTACCTAAGGGCCATAGTCCGAGGTATATCGGTAGGTGCTCAAGGATGTTGGGAAGCCTTTACCTTAGAACCGGAGTAAATACTTTATATGCCACGTACTTCGAGCTTCGGCTTGAGTATATCGGCGTACCTTGATTGGAATCAGATGATATAAATCTTAGAGTTAGGATTAAGGTCCTATCAGCCATTTCAAATATTGCATATAGAGTCAGCTTTAGGGAGTGTTGTTGGTATATCCTTGCTTGTATATCTGTGATTGTGTGATATTTTATATCTTCCTTATATTTTCCAAAACCCTGGGTATATGTTTCAAAATGTCCTCTTTATTTTTAAAACCCAGGTGTATTTTTCTTTATCCTTTTCTTCTTCTTCTTCTAAAAATTCTTCCAAAATCTTCTGATCCTGCCTGCAAGTTCTTCAAAAGTTTAAATCCTTACCATTTATTCTCAAAATTCCATTTTTCCTTTTATTTTTCTTCTGTTTTTATATTCTTATAAAAATCTCTTTCCATCAAGAGATATCCTTTTCAAAAATAATATTTTCTTTTCATATTTTCAGTTGGTTACTCTCCCTCGTAGAGTAAACAACGCAATTGTCACAAATTTGGTGGCGACTCATTCCCTAGTAATGGGATACAATTAAATTTTTAACCTAAATCCTTCCTCTTTGTCAAAATATCTCCAAAAAGTTTCTTTGGTCTAAAAACCTCCATTTTTCCTCCACAGAGAGTTCTGATATTTCAAAAATGGTCACTACAAGAGGGGGAAAAGAAACAGTTCCTCAACTCAGCGACAGTGAGGCGGAGGAGATAAGCTCTCCTAAATCAGTCAGGGGACAGAGTCAGAGCCAGAAGGATGACATCGACCCCGCTATGTATGACATGTTCCAAAGGATGATGGCAAGGATGATGTCAGAGCAAGTCGAGGCTAAGCTGAAAGAGGCAGTTCCTAAAAGCAAGCTGAGGAAGAAGCCTGTAAAGAAGCAAGTCAGAATCATTAGAAAGAAGTTACAACCAGACACTACTTCTGAGGAATCAGAGTCAGTCGAGGAAGAGTCAGAAGAGGAAGAGCAGATTGTCTACAAGCATAATCCTCCGAGACAGTCTGTAAAGATAGTTGCGGAAGAGCCTGAATCTGTCAACAAGCCCAAATCTGGGACTCCAGCAGAGGACCTGATGAGTAAACAGATGAAGGAAATGAATCGAGCTATTAAGGATATTCAAGCCAAGGGTAAGGGCAAGCAGACCTACACCGGCGAAGATTTCTATGATGGTCTAGATGGGGATGATAACTTGGAGAATCTTCCCCGTAAGTTTCTCAAATTTGACGGGACTGGCAACCCTAAAGCCCACCTGGCCACATTTTATGCAGAGTGCATCCGTTTCAGGAAAGATAACTGGGCTTTATTCATCTGTTTTCCCCGCAGTCTGGAGGGTGTAGCAGCCAGATGGTATGCTGATCACGTGAATCCTATCGAACTACGAGAGTTCGATAAGGTAGTAAATCTGTTCATCGAACGCTTCTTATTCAACACTGAAGCCTCACCTACATTAAATCATCTTTACAACCTGAAGCAAGGAGAGAATGAAAGAGCAGGTGATTTCATTCACAGGTGGAGAAGCACCTGTAATAAGATGAAGGTACCCATTCCTGAGGAACACGCATTGCAGGTGATCCTCAACAATTTCTCTCAGCCTATAAGGAGCCTCATCGCCACTTCCCCGGCGAAATCCTTCATTAAGTTGATTGAGCGAGCCGAATGGCTCGAAGCGGGAATAGAAAGCGAACTTTACGGGGGCACGCCTCTAGTCAAGAATATCCAAGACCAGAAAAAGACGGCGTCGTTCGCTCATTCGGTTGAGGCCTCCTGCAATAATCTTGGCAGCAGCAACAAAGGAAACAAGAACAACAGTGGCAGTGGTCCGAGAGTAGATCAGAACAAGGGGCAGAAGGAGGGATCCTTTAAAAACAATGACAAGCCGCTTCCAATTGGCATCCAACAGAAAGGGGATCTTCAAGAGAAGCCCAAGTACATCAAGTGGGAAAAAGATCGAGTCTTCACTCCGTTGTCCGAAAGTTTAGAGGTGATTATGAATTACCTTTTGAAGCACGGGATGATCAAGCTCCCTAAAATAGCAGATCCTCCCGTAATCTTGGGAAAATTCAAAGATCAATTCTGCAAGTTCCATAGAGCAACGGGGCATGACACAGAGCATTGCTTCGTCCTCAAACACATGATACAAGACTGCATTGACAGAAGTGAGCTGATAGAGGACGAGGAAGAAAAGCAGCCAGCAGTCCTGACAGAACCATTCCCGGACCACTCAAAGAATTAATAAAGCCAAAGTTTTGTTTGCTTTCGTCACTTTTTTTCAGTTGTCCTGTAGGGGCTAGTCAGCCCAATCTTCTATGAGTCTTTTTTCTTTTCAAGTTCTTGTAAATATTCAGTTGTTATCAAACCTTTGCTTATCAAATGAAATGTCAATTTCCTTTATATCTTTTATATCCGCTGCTTCTTTTCTCTTTGCCATACTGGGGCATTTTAATTCCCGTTCTTTTTCAGAATGCAGGGCAATCCTGAAATCATTCATGAGAGAAATGATATTACCTATGAGGGCTTTTTCAAAAATCATGAAATTTAAAAAAAAAAATAAATAAATAAATAAAAAAAAAATCTTCGTTATGACCAAGGAGTTCAAATATTCCTTGGTCTAACCTTTGACAAAAAAATCAACCCTCGTGTTGATCATGTCTTCAAAAATAAGTTTTTCAAACCATTATATTGAAAGATCAACCCTTGTGTTGGTCCTATCTTCCAAAATGAATTCTTAACTTTTATATTCAAAGATCAATCCTTGTGTTGGTCTTATCTTCCAAAATGAATTTTTAACTTTTATATTGAAAGATCAACCCTTGTGTTGGTCTTATTTTCCAAAATAAATTTTAAACTTTTGTATTCAAAGATCCATCCTTGTGTTGATCTTATCTTTCAAAATGGATTTTAAAAGATCAATCTTTGTGTTGATCTTATCTCTTAAAACGGATTTCAAATCTTTATAGATCAACCCTTATCTTTCAAAGTGGATTTTAAAAAAAAAAACCTTTATATTCAAAGATCAATCCTTGTATTGATCTTATCTCATGGATTTCAAATCTTTTTATTCAAAAGATCAACCCTTGCGTTGGTCTTATCCTCCAAAATTGATCTCAAAACTTTTCAAAGACCAACCTTGGCGTTGTTCTTATCTTTTAAAATGGATTATAAATCATCATATTCAAAGATCAATCATTGCATTGATCTTATCTTACAAAAATGGGTTTTTAAACCATTATATTCAAAGATCGACCCTGTGTTGGTCTTATCTTCCAAAGATTGGTTTTTAAGCATTACCTTCAACGATCAACCCTTGTGTTGATCTTATTATCAATTTCGAGCTGTTATTTTTAGAAATCAGATCTATTATTGATCTTCTTTTTCAAGATTAGGTATTCAAAACCATTGCCTTCGAAAATTAACCCTCATGATGATCTCTCATGTTTGGTTTAAAGGATCAGTTCTCGCACTGATTACTCTTCTTACAGTAATTTTTCTTCCCAAAAATGATTTTTCACTTATCTTTTAAATAAACATTTTCCTTTCAAGATCCCATATGCAGGCAGGATCAGAAAAACTTCTTTTTCTCAAATCTTGTAAATCTTCAGTTAATTTTGATATCTTTATCAGTTTCATTCATTTCATTCATATTTTTATCAAGTTTACATCAATTTTATCAAGTTTTATCAAGTTTATCAAATATTTTCTCAAAAATTCTATTAAAATTTTTATCAATTCTATACCCTTCCAGGTTAAGGGATAAACCTGACCCTCGTTGTCCGAGGTGCTCCCATTCAGGATAAGGGAAAATCCTGAGACCCCTTGTAGGAGCAACAACGCTACCTATGAGGATTCTTTTGTAAATACAAGTTTTGTTAATCTTTATTGATTTTCTAGATTTTTATCAATTTGCCTTCACTAAATTTTCTTAAATTCTATTCTTTTCCCATTCAGGATAAGGGATAATCCTGAAACCCCTCGTAGGAGCAATAATGCTACCTATGGAGATTCCTTTGTAAATACAAGTTTTGTCAATCTTTTGTTGATTTTCTAGATTTATATCAATTTCCCATTTAATCTCTTTAAAAATTCTATTCTTTTTCCCATTCAGGATAAGGGATAATCCTGAAGATCACTCATAGGCAAGGTTGTTAAATAGGATGAGGCGAAGCGAGGCGTTGAGCCTGCGCCTCGCCTCTGAGGCGTACGCCTCAAGTACTGAGGCGTACGCCTCTCACAACTGGTATGAAAGTGAAGCGGTGGGAGGGGAGGCAGGGAGCGGTGGTGGAGCAGCTGGCCGGCACCTGGCGGTGGATCCACCGGCACTTGGGGTTAGCACAGCCGACAAATCGGGCGGAGGAGGAAGACTTGGGGATGAAGGAAGGCTTCAGTAGGTGGATCCACCGGCAATTTGCGCATCACAGCACGCCTCAGTACCTTGAGCGTGCGCCTCGCCTCTGAGGCGTACGCTTTAGGTACTGAGGCGTACGCCTCTCACAACACTGCTCATAGGGGCAACCATGCTACCTGTGAGAAATTCTTTTTATAAAAGTAAATCAATTTCCTCAAATGTTCTATATCCTTTTGTCTCCTCAGAGTTTATTCTTTTTATATCCCCCGTTACATACCTGGTTCATCTAAATCATAGATCATAAATTCTAAATCTTGTTATATCCCTTCTAAATTCAAGTCTCAGGTTATCTCTTAATAAAATCTTCTATTTCCCCTTCAGGATAAGGGATAAACCTGAATCATTCTTTTCCTAAATTCTCATCAAATGTCTATTCCATTTCCCTTTCAGGTTAAGGGATAAACCTGAATCATTCTTTTTCTAAATTCCCTTCAAAATATATATTTTGTTTTCCCCTTTAGGATAAGGGATAATCCTGAAACCCCGGCCATTCTTCTTGCTTCAATCTCTAAATATCTTAAAATAGGCCGATCTCCTTCCCGACTCTCAGTTGAAAAACCTAGTGTTCGCATTGGGTATTTTGCTAAGTTTCCAAATCTAAAAATCAAGTTCATCAGTCCTCGTGCTGTTTGTCTCTCAGAAAGTCTCAATCTTAAATCAAGCCATTAAATGAAATGTCCCAGCTACTTCGCTGGTCGTTAAATGATTAAATGAAATGTCCCAGCTACTTCGCTGGTCGTTAAATGATTAAATGAAATGTCCCAGCTACTTCGCTGGTCGTTAAATGATTAAATGAAATGTCCCAGCTACTTCGCTAGTCGTTAAATGATTAAATGAAATGTCCCAGCTACTTCGCTGGTCGTTAAATGATTAAATGAAATGTCCCAGCTACTTCGCTGGTTGTTAAATGATTAAATGATTAAATGAAATGTCCCAGCTACTTCGCTGGTCGTTAAATGATTAAATAAAATGTCCCAGCTACTTCGCTGGTCGTTAAATGATTAAATGAAATGTCCCAGCTACTTCGCTGGTCGTTAAATGATTAAATGAAATGCCCCAGCTACTTCGCTGGTCACTAAATGAAATGTCCCAGCTACTTCGTTGGTCGCTAAATGCCGAAGCTACTTCGCTGGTCGCTAAGTGAAATGTTCCAGCTACTTCGTTGGTCGCTAAATGAAATGTTCCAACTCCTTCGTTGGTCGTTAAATGAAAGGTCCTAGTTTTTACTGGTCATTAAATGAAATGTTCCAACTCCTTCGTTGGTCGTTAAATGAAAGGTCCCAGTTTTTACTGGTCATTAAATGAAAGGTTCCAGCTCCTTCGCTGGTCGTTAAATGAAAGGTTCCAGTTTTACTGGTCAGAATGTCCAAAATCATAGATTACAACTAAAGGTCGCATCAAAATCTATATTGAGTAAATATTTCACATAGAAGTCATGAAAAATTTGCCAATTTGCTAAAAATATGTGTTGATTCCAAATAAATCTTACTGCACTAGATTATCACCTCAGATTACCTCTAGTATTTCTTCCAAAAGGTGAAACTTTTTTGCGAAAAAGAGGTAAAATACAAATCTTTTTCCTGTTGATCAACCAAAAGGATGAAAGAAATATCCTCGGTATGATTAGCGAAAGAAATATTCAATGACGTTGAAAAGCCAGAAGCGAATTGATATTGATCATAGTTATGACGCATGTTTTAAAATGACTTTCTGGCAATTAGACAATGGAAATATCCTGAGCTATAAAAGAATTCACCTAATCCATATCTTCTCATTTCTAAACCTGCAATCAAATATCTGCAAAAGGGATCTCTCAATTGTCGTCAAGATGAAGGCGAATTAAGCGAGTAGACCCCCGGGGCCAAAGAAGATTTGGATCATCTACCGAGATGAAGGAGTTTGTGAAGGATCCTTCCAGGGAAAGTTCAGATCACCGTCGAGATGAAGGCGAGTGTGATGGACCTACCGACAAACTCTAAAAGATATTTGATTCCAGCTATCATCTAAAAAACCTTTTGAGCCAATATCATATATAATCTCTGAGAGAAAGAAGGATCGGAGCATCTCCAAGATGAAGGAGCTTGTGACGTACCCTTCCCTGAAAAAGAGAGAAAAGTCAGGACATCCAAATGAAGGATGATGTGAAAAACCGAGAAAGCCCAATGACTCAAAAAGAGTGCAAAAGATCATCGTAAGGAAAACACCCAGATATCAAACTGCCGAAGTTGCCAGAAGTCATTTTTTCTCATGAAAAAAATTCTTTTATCAATATCTCTTCATTTTCTGCTTTTATGAAATTAAGAATATTTCTTTTATTCTCATATCAGGGAAATGGATAGCTTCCTTGAAGAAAATCATCAGTGTTAAAATTCTGGATTTGACTCTTAGAACCGAGAAGTTAACCTCATTGGAGGAAATACTCTAGGTAAAAGAGGAATCTCTTTGCACAGACGTGCACATTTTCAAGCATTTGAATCTACTATAATTTTATCTTATTGGCAAAATTTTCTATCTATTCCAAGAATGAAATAAACATTCAATATTCATTCTGATGCAATCTAGCGTTGTTTATATCTTCCAGAAGAGTTGCCTCATTCGGTTGAAGTATCTCTTCCAGTCCCATCACGATTTCCTCATTTTCTACTCAACTCATATCATTTCGAGGATTTCGTCTCCCCAAAACCATTCAGGACAAGGTTCTAAGCCTGAAAAACCATATTTTCAAAATAATTCTTCCACACCCAGTTCAGACCTGCTGACTAGGGCATTTTAAAAATTTGGAGTGTTGTCTTTGCCACTAAGCTCGACACTCAACCGGCTTAGTAGCAAAGAGGGGCATTTGTGAACACCCCAAATTTTTCAAAGTTTTGTAAAAATGACCCTTTTGCCCCTAACCCCATTTTCTGAGAAAATCAAGTCATTTCTTCAGATTCTCTGAATTAAAATCCATATTGATATATTCAAAATCAAACTCCGGATCCGAATCTAGTACTTTAAATCCATATTTTCTCCAAAAATCCGGATCAAAACCCATTTCTGAAGAAATTTTCTCAAAATAGCTTTTAAATTCTCAGAAAAATCCCCTTTTATAAATATTTTTACAAAAACACAAAAAAAAATAGTTTTAAATCTTTGATTTCTCGTAAAGCTTTAGGATTTTATTCTAAAAATACAAAAAAAATAGAAAAATAAACTAAAAACCAAAATAAAAAATAAAAAATAAAAAATGAGAAAGATTACAAGAAAAACAAGTGATTTTTCAAAACTTTTGAAACTTTTAAAAACAATTTTTCCAAAAAACCTCATTTCTTAAACAATCTTTCGAAATTTCTTAAAAAGGGAACCACCTGTGTGAAATAGGAAAAAGTTGTAACGGAACCCTCCCGCATATTTCCTCCTCTAGAAGCCTCCATCGCAGGATGGCTCTCCCACCATTGATCTTCAACGAACCCCTTCTGGAGGCCTCCACTGAGCCCTTCACCCTCCGATCATTGGCCTCTCACTAAGACCATCGATCTGCAACAAAAGCTTGGTTCTCTCGAGGCTTCTCCTTCCTCTATAAAGGAAGGCCAGCCAGAAGCGAAAAAGGAGGGGGGGATCCACTCGGAGGCAGCAAATTCTCCTTCAGCATCATCCAGTTTTGCTCTATCTATCGCATCGATTTCCCTCCGGAGGAGCCACTATCCATCAATTTCTTCCATTAATCATCGGCTTTGCTTCTGGATGATGGGTCAACTCCCTTAATTCCTCACCCAGGCTCCTTCTAGGTGAGACATCAAAGAACGATTTCCCTCAAGGCACCTCCTCGGTCAAAAGAAAACCGGTAAGAGCTACTCTTCCCTTCTGTGTTTTTTTTTTTTTTTTTCTTAGTTTTGATCATTCTGTATTCCGTTAAAGCACCCCTCGTGGTAATTGCTTTGCTGATATGCAAACCAATCCACATATGTGCGATATCAAAGGGAACAAATCCTGTTCCAACATTTTTTTTATGTACTTACGATTTTGCTAGTTCTGATCCATGTTTTTCCTCCTGTCCATCCTGATTTGGGGTTCCCCTTTGATTTTGTTTTTGTTTGTTTTGATTTTCTGCTGGTCTTGATATTCCGTCTGTAGAATTTTACGTCTCGTTTACATTCAGATTTTCAAAATTACGTTGGATTCCCAACTTATCTCATTGGGTTTTCTTAATCTATAGATTTGATTGTGGTTCACCTTCTTTGTTTTCTTTATATAGATTTGATTCATCGGTGGTGCGATCATTGCGCTCCATGGCTATGAATTTGGTCTTTTAAGTTCATCTCCATTGTCGATTACATGGGTCTTTATTTCTCTCTGCGTTCTGGTCTTCCTATCCAGTATTTTCTTTTATTGTTATGCCCTGTTCTGGTTATCATAATGCACATTGTTTCCTATACTCTGGTTAGAAGATTATTCGATGGCTGAAGTTAGCAAGCCAATGGCTATACATTTTTTTTAGCCATAGATGATCACCGTCGAGTTTTGGCTTAAACTCTAATCACCTGAATCCGATAACCAGAATCACATAATGTTCTGATCATCGGATTCAGGTCACTCTCTATGTGCTTTACGTAGGCCATGAGATCACTGTGGTCATCCAAACACCGGGATCCCTTGAAATAAATCTCAGATTTCCTAAATTCTAATGGCTAATCATTGTGGGAATCACTGTACCCCTCTTATAGTTCATTATTTTATCCGAATGTCAGCATGCTCTGGTTCTTTCATTCCCTTTACAGTGGCTTTAACCTTACATGAGCATTCAACCGTATGTTCCTGCACCTCATAATACTGGCATTTTAGTCTAATTAAGCCCCAGCATCACCCAGCCTCCCCAGCTTCAATTGCGATGTCAATTCCCCCAGAAATCGTTGTTCAAAAGAAGATCAAAGAAAATTATGATATGTGAGCAGCAGCCCTCATCTGCAATAGCAATAGAAAGTATGGCGACAACGGGGATGACTTAGGCATTGATGACAGTTTTCAACGATAAATGGCAGAAAATTCTTCGCAATATGTCATGGTAGGGGTTCGGAGGTTCAATAGATCCCCTGGTTTGTATAAATCACCCATACGGAGCCTTACTAGATAACTTCTGGAGCATGAGAGAATCAAAATAACTAGAAATAGAGCAAGTGCCATGAGGAAATATGTCGGCAAGAGGATCCCTTCAGCCAAAGATAGGTTCTCTTCATAAAAAAGAAAAAGGGGGAAAGGAGGCAGGTATTAGGGTTTATATATGAAAAGCAGATTGTCCCTGCTCTTTTTGCAGAGATTGGAGATAAATATGGTGATAGGAATGAAGGGTATACATGGATTATCAGAAATTTTTTTTTTTTGCCAAGGTACGGGGATAACACCCCCATAGCATTCATTGAACTTGTGTAGGTATTATACCTTCTCCACTATGATCGATTGCCTACTGAAAATGAGTTTGCAGGTCTCTGCTTTAAAATTTAAATACTCATCTACTGTTCGAAACCTTTTGGATTCTTTACATTTAGAAGTTTTCAACAAAATGTTTGCCCTTCTTTAGCTTGCGTAGAGATATAGCTAACTTTGTTACAGCATATGAACATGAATTTCCTTTGTCTAACTTTGCTATTATATATATATATATATATATATATACATGTACAGTCTCTGATTTCCTTGCTTTATTATTTATTTTTATTTTTATTTTTATTTTTTATTTTTTTTTTGTCCCTAGCAATGTTGTAGTATACACAGATGATGTTTCATAGTTCAAAAGCTTCACCCATCAATTTACAGCATATTCACTGCAGCACCTATTGTGTTGTTATCTCTATCTACAACAGCACAAGCTCCAGCAGCACTCTGCACCTGCTTTGGCTTCAGCATTGGCATCCCATACCACTCTGCACTATCCACCCTGTTACCTGCTATCATTGGCTGCCTTTACAAAACCATCTGCAGTTACCCACTACAGCATAGTCTATTTATTGAAGCCATCAAAATGGCTTACAAAACTAAGTCTCAGTACATCATGACACTTGCTCTTTATTTTCTTGCAACCATTATGGTAGCTTTATCAACAACACTCTGTACCATGCGCAATCTTTACTTATGAACATGTTCCCTGGTGCGTCATTTGCTATCTTTGCCACATTCACCTTACCTGTTGTACATTTTCTGCAAAAACCACTATTTACAATACTCACTCCACTCAGCACATGCATGTATTCTCAATGTAACAGCAGCTCATTATGTGCTGTCATTTCCTGCTGCAACCCGCCAATGTCCTACTATCATTAGCTACAGCAGTATCACTTCGATATCCTGCACATGCCCCATCTTCACTCACCGTGACACCTTACTGATCACCAGCATGCATCATTTACCTTCTACACTGCATCTTATTCTCCATAGCAATCATGCTGTATCCATTTCCCACATCACACTCTCACCCTCACAGCATTACCAACATATTTTTCCATTCCAGTATGGCATATAGGTATGTTTAGCTCCATCCTTGGCATTTCCCTTGTATTCCTACCAGCCACGGTCACGCTTCTCTAACCTGTTTTCACCATTGCTGCGCGTATGCCATGTATATTCATTAGATGATCACTGTTATACCCTACATATAGCAGTGTATCTAGGAGTTGCATCTCTCCAGTAGACTTCATTGTATTGTTATCAGCATTAGCACCTACTTTCTCCATGTTTGTCTCACTAACACCATCGTGTACACATATATCTTATTAGTTGTATACTTGTAAATCTCCTTTTTATAAATTATTATCTCAATGTGTATGCCCGAGTGTTTTATTAGTTAGGCTCAATGTGATGTAAATTGCTTCTTATATGCATCTTTTGTATTGTACTAAGCCTGTTTTGCAGAAAATAGGCAATGCCACCCTCCTTCTGAGATTAGCAGTTTTTGTGATTCTTGTAATAGATAGATTTTAATAAAAAACTTCTTTTCCTGCTTTAGGTAGAATGAATGAGCATCATAAAATATCATGAACTGTTGGTTTTCATGCATTTTCTCCTTCATTTCTCAAAATTCTCACAATGGTAAAACACGAATGGCACGTGCACCATTTCGTAAGAGATAATAAATACTAAGTTGATGATCCACATCAATGGCCATAGTCAGGGTGTGGACAAAACTTAGCATTTTTATCTTTTACAAAATAACACTCGATCCGCACTGGATCCATTCATCATATTTTCCCAAAATATTTTCTTCTTTTATCAGAATTTAACTTAAAATTATCTCAAAACATATACTAATGGCCATAGTCAGGGTATATTGAGGGTTAATTTCATTTTAAATTCTATAAAAGCACCAAAAATGTATTTCATTCTTCACTTGAATTTTAATGTGATTATTATATAATATATTCAATGACCATAGTCAAGGATATATTATATCTTCAACCTCATTTTTAATTCATTTAAAGAACGGAATAGCTTTTTCAAAAATCTAATTTCAAGTTCTTCAAATTCATTCATCATATAGGATAGAATTGCATCATGTTTTCAAAATTTCCTTTTCAAAATTCCAAAGTGATTTTTCTTCTTCCTTTCTCAGATCAAATCTTATTCAAATCCAGTTCCATCTCATTCCAAAGATTCAAAATTCAATTTCAAAGTCCAATTTGACTTTGAAATTCCAAAATCATTTTATATTCAAACTTCAAATTTCCAACTCAATTCAAAATTTGATTTCAAAGTTCAATTTAACTTTGAAGTTATCTTCTGATTTCAAAATCAAGTTCACCTCCTTTATCTTCAAACAAGGTTTGGATTTGAATCTCAAAACTTAAATTTTGGGTTTTCAAAACCCAGTCCATCTTTAAAAAGTCCTATTTGGACTTCTCAAAACCCAAATCCAAAGTCAAATCCTAGTTTCAACTTGGATCCAGATTTCCAAGTATAAACTCCATTCCACTTTGGATCTCCAATTACAGATCCAAATTCCATTTAGGATCCAAATCCTTATTTCACTTTGGATTTCCAATTACAAATCCAAATTCTATTTAGGATCCAGATCCTCATTCTAACATTGGATCTCAGATTCAGATCCAAATTCCAATTCTTAGGATCCAGAATCCTTATTCCACTTTTGATCTCCAATCATAGATCCAAATTTCTTCTAGGATCCGGATCCTTATTCTACCATTGGATCTCAGATTCAGATCCAAATTCCAATTCTTAGGATCCAGAACTCGATTCCCCTTTGGATCTCAGACTTCAAGATCCAATTCCATCTTAGAATCCAAAGCCCAGCTCTACATTGGATCTTGGACTTCAGATCCAAATCCATCTTAGGATCTAGAACCCAAATCTACATTTGGATCTCAGACTTCAGATCCACTCCATTTTAGGATCCGGAATCCAATTCCAATTCTAGATTTCAATTTCATTCTTCGGATCTAATCTGAATCTCTTAAACCCATTTCTATTCTTAAATACCATCTGGATTTCTCATATCCATTCTAAAATTCCAACTTCAAAAATCTAAGTTCAAATTCCATCTCAAGTATTCGTTTCCTTTCCTAAATTCAAAATTCAAAATTCAAAATTCAAAGTCCGTTTCTAACTTTGAAACTTCATCTTCTTTCATCTCAAAGCTTCAAGTCATTCTTTCTCATTTATTCTTCCAACTCTGATCTGCTTCAAAAGACTTGGAACTCCTCTGATCTATCTCAAGTTCTAAGTTAAATTCAATCATTTCTTCACTCCCTTATCAGATTCATCTCAGAAACACTTGGAAATTCTTCAAAACATTTTTTTAAAGAGCATACATCTTTGCATTTGCACAAGCATGATTCATTGTGCATTTAGACTTAGGATAAATACTTAGATAATCTCTTAGCAAAGCAAAAGGCATTAATTCGACCCTTGGTTCGATTACCCCTGGTAAAGGCGCCAAGAACGGTCGAACCTCGTACCGACGAGCGAATCCCGTCTCCCAGTTTTCCCGCAATATTTTCAAAAATGGAGGCGAGTTATTTGCTAAATATTTTCAAATTAAGGTCAAGTGAGACTGCGCAAAATTAGTTCCTCTTCTCTCTTTCTCTTTCTTTCTTTCTTTTCTCTTCTCTTTCTCTTTTCTTTCTTTTATTCTTCTCCCTTCAAAAAAGAGGAAAATAGAGGTTAGAAAAGGAAAAGAGAAGGAAGAGAGAGAATATTAAGAGAGGAAAGATTTTGCGATGATCACAATATCTTGGTACCAAGTCTTCTCTTTCTGAGTGGCTTGGTTCACTTGTTCAGCCGAAATGTAGGCAGGTTGATCGAGTCTGCCAATCTCGAAAGAACGACAGGATTCACTGTCTTGAAAAGATAAAATGGAACCCAGACAGGCTAAGCCATCGGCTATATGATTGTACTCTCTCTTGACATGGTTGAGCTGAAACTCTTCAAAGTTGCTTATGAGAGCTAAGGCAATTTTTGATAAGGGATTAACTTTGAATCCTTGACTTGCCATTTAGCATTAACTTGACTGACAACAAGTAATGAGTTGTCGAAGGCATGTACTCTCTTGACACCAAAGTCTTGTAAAATCTTGAAGCCTTGTATTAGAGCTTCATACTCGGCCATATTATGAGTACATTGGAAGTTGAGCTTGAGGGAATAAGGGAGCATCTCCTTTTCAGGAGTGATTAGCCAAATCCCAATCCCCATACCAGACATATTTTCGGCTCCATCAAAGAATAGAGTCCAAACTGGGGACTCCTGAACACTGCAAATGCGATCGTTAGGGAAATCATCTTCTGCTTTGATCTCTTTCGTCAATGGGAAATCTGCCAACTGATCTGTGATGGACTCTTGACTGACTTCTGAGAAACATATTCTAAATCGTACTGCATCAGGAGGACTTGCCATTTTGCAATCCGTCCAGTAAGGAAAGGTTCCTCAAGGATGTACTTGAGAGGGTTAAGTCTTGACATAATTTTGATTTCTGATGCTAACAGATAATGTCTCAACTTCTGACACATCCATACTAAGGCTAGACATGTCTTTTCCATCTAAGAGTATCTTTTTTCATAATCGATGAAGGTCTTGCTAATGTAGTAGATGGCATGCTCTATCCGGCTGCCCTCCTCGTATTGTGCAAGAAATCTGCCACAAGCATTGTGGTTGACGGAGATGTGCAAGAGAAGCAGCTTTCCAAGTTCTGGTGGCTTCAGAACTGGTGGATTGAGAAGATATTGCTTGATGCGTTCAAATAAGAGCTGACATTCTGGTCCCCACTCAAATTTCACTTCTTTTCTCAACAAGTGATTGAAGGGTTTGCATCTTATGGCCAAATTAGAGATAAAATGCCGAATTGACTGAATGCGACCTTGAAGGCTTCACAGCTCTTTAAGATTAGTGGGAGGCGGCATATCAATGATCACCTTTGCTTTGGCAGGATCCACTTCTATGCCTTTCTTGTTGATCATATAGCCAAGCAGTTTACCTGACTCTACGCCGAAGACGCATTTCTATGGATTGAGTCTCAACTTGTAGAGAATAAGTCTTTCGAAGACTTGACCGAGAGCATCAAGATGATCCTCTCCTTCTTTTGACTTGACCAGGATGTCATCCACATATGCATCCATATTCTTGCGCATCTGGTCATGAAAGATAACTGCCATTGCTCTCTGATAGGTTGCCCCAACATTCTTGAGCCCGAACGGCATGACCGTATAGCAAAACGTACCCCAAGGCGTGGTGAAAGAAGTTTTGGATTGGTCACGAGCGGCTAATTTGATCTGAGTATCCATCCATAAAGGAAAACATGGCATGGCCTGCCGTGCTATCAATCAGGAGATCGATGTTGGGAAGTGGATAATCATCTTTTGGGGTTGCTTTGTTCAGATCTCTGAAATCAATACAGATCCAGACTTTACCATTCTTTTTGGGAACCGCCATGATGTTTGCCAACCAGTCTGGGTATTCGATAGTCCGAATGAATCCTACCTTTAACAACTCTTCAAGTCCTTCTTTAACTTGCGGTGCTACTCGAGGATCCATTTTTCTTAATTTCTGCTTGATTGGTTTGCAATCTGGCTTCAACACAAGGCGATGCTCGACTAACTTGGGGTCTAAGCCTGGCATATCCTCATAAGTCCAAGCGAAGACTTCCTGATGCTGTTTGAGAAAATAGACGAGCCTTTCCTTCTCATTCGAATTCAAGTTGGAACCAATCTTGAGGATTTTCGAATCATCTTCCGAACCGATGTTGACATCCTCTGTTGGATCTTGAACCAATGGTGATGGTCCATCCTGCTTCTGAATACTGGCAAATTCTGGCAAATCTTGAATCATTGAGTCGAATTCTGCCAACTCTTTGATCTACTCTGTCACTTTGCTGACTTCTGCCCCTGCCTTTGTCTTGCAGATTCTGGCCGGTTTGGACTTATTTTGATAAAAATTGGTATTGATGACGAGCTTCTTGAGCGATTTAGGAGCCATGATTCCGACAATCTGAAAGCGCAAAGAAGGTTTTTGAGAAAAAGGTTTTGAAAAATAGCCTTTTGTATAGAAAAGAATGACAATCATGGAAAATGATGTAAACATAGAATTTGTGTACACCAAGATGAGAAATAGGAATCAAAATTTCATTGATTCAAGTAACTTTGATATTTATAGACAATTGAAGGAAAGAAAGAAACTGGGGTGGATCTTTTGCCCCTATAAGAAAAAGAAAGAAAGCAGAAAACACTGGCATTGTCTTCATTGTGCTCCTTTGACGAAAGTGGTCTTCCTGCCGGTCGATTGACCCGTGAAACCCAAGCCTGTACCTTCAATATGCCAAGCGGGGACGATCGGCTCCAGAATGTCGTCTTCATTTCTGCCCAGGCCCCTGAAGGGCTGATAATCATGCTTTATCAGAAGATCAAACCCTCTCTTAGCTTTTTGAGAACTGAGGGAAAAGAGGGTGATCCAGAAAGGAAGTGCAGTCGAGGCGCCCACCTAGTTTGAAGAAGCGAGGTCCCTGCCACTGGATTACTGCTGTCACATTCTTTGTCAACTGGACTTCCTTCAGCTTCAACATGTCCAAGCTTTCACTTAAAGTGATTTCATCGACTTCCTGGATGCTCGGGATGTTGGCAGTGAAAGTAGGATGGAGAATCATTGGCTGCGGGAGTCGCTCTTACGGATCCTTTCCTAGGACCGTAGTGATCATGCCTCCCTTTGACCACTTGATACATTGGTGCAAGGTTGATGAAACAGCATTGGCGTTATGTATCCAAGTGCGTCCAAGCAACAGGTTGTAGGTAGGTGACACATTCACTATGTGGAAAAGGACAGTATATACTGAATAGTTGATGAAAATCTCAAGAAATATCTTTCCCTTGGCTGTCTGCCCATGGTTGTCAAAACCGTAGATCGTGATCGGATCTGGGATATATTCTTCTTCTTTCAGTCTCAAAGCCTTGACCGTCATTTCAGGACAGATATTGAGGTTGCTGCCTCCATGGACGAGCACATGAGGGACTGTCATGCCCCTGGTTCGCACCACTATGTATAAGGCGTTGTTGTGAAATGAATGAGGCTTTGGCAAATCCTCATCCGAGAATGTGATTGGTGCATTCGTCATTGTTTGATTGACGATCTGAGCCATGTCTTGCGGTGTCGTGCTAGGCTTGACTTTGATTTTTCTAAGAAGCTCTTCTAGCACTTGTTGATGCTCAGGTGAAGCATGGGTCAGATCTAGGATAAAAATGTTGGATAGAGAAGTGATTGGCTTCTGAACTTGCCCCGAAGTTTCATCCTTCCTCGAAGCCACCTTGATGAAGCGCTTCAGGATCCTGGGAACTATCTTGGCAATTTTTGCCGCTGCTTTTGCTGGTTTCTTGTTGTTGGAGAATGCTGTAATATCCACCCTCTTGGCGGAAGACTGTGCTTGGCGAAGGACCAGGACCTGATGTTGATCCCGAATGTCCTGACTAGAACACGGCTGGATACTTCCCTGAAGAGAAAATGCTTGTTCTGTGATGACTGAAACTGAATGCTTGGGAAATGGCTTGGACAAGATTTCCGGCTGTTCTTCTTCATCCTCAATTATCAAGTTCTTATCAATGCAGTCTTGGATGATGTTTTTAAGGACAAAACAGTGCTCTATATCATGCCCAATAGTCCGGTGGAATTTGCAGAATTTATTCGTCCATTTTCCCATAGCAACGGGAGGATCTGCCACTTTGGGGAGTTTGATCATTCCTTTTAACATCATATACTCCAAGATATCTTCGCGAGATTGTTCCAAAGCTGTGAACTCTCGATCATAACTCTAACCCTCGTGTTTCGACTTTTCGGGTTGTTTCGCTTCTGGCTAAGGCACTGACTGGACGGGCTGTGTTTTAACAAATTTTCCCTTCTGGGCTGCTGAATTCGTATTTTCGGCCCTGGAATGTCCGGCATTCTTGTTACGATTTTTCTTGTTCTTCTTGCTGTTAGAACTATCGCTGCTCTGATCCAAAAATTTTGTAGCATAGGTGACGTGCGCCTTCTTCTTCTGATCAGGATTCCCTCTAACAAAAGGGTACCCTTCGTACAGACCATTGTCCAGGCCGGTCTCGATCCATTTGGCTTTCTCAATTAGTTTGATGAATGATTTGGCAGGTGAGGTAGAAATGAGGTTCCTCAGGGGCTGGGCAAAGTTGTTCGAAATAATTTGTAGGGCGTGCTCCTCTGGGATGAGAACCTTCATTCTGTTACAGGTGCTTCTCCACCTATGGATGAATTCGCTGGCTTTCTCATTCTCATTCTGTTTTAGATTGTACAGATGGTTGAGGGTTGGTGAGGCTTCAACATTGAACATGAAGCGCTCAATGAACAGGTTAACAACTTTATCAGACTCTCGTAGTTCGATAGGATTAATGTGGTCTGCATACCACCTGGCTGCTACACACTCTAGGCTGCGAGGAAAGCAAATGAATAACGCCCGATTGTCTTTCCTGAAACGACCGCACTCAGCATAAAAAGTGGCCAAATGAGCCTTAGGGTTGCTTGTTTCATCGAACTTAAGGAACTTGCGAGGGAGATTTTCCAGATTGTCATCCCCATCTAGGCCATTGTAAAAATCTTCACCGGAGTAGGTCTGCTTGCCTTTGCTTTTGGCTTGGATATCCTTGATGGCCCGATTCATTTCTTTCATCTGCTCTTGCATAGGATCATTAGCCGAAATGGGCTTGTTTATTGATTCGAGCTCTGCAGCAGTCTTTATAGGCAGAAGATTCTAATGATGAACAAACTGTTCTTCCTCTTCTGATTCCTCTTCAACTGACTCTGTTTCTTCAGAAGTGGTGTCAGGCTGCACTTTTTTCCTGACGATCCTGACTGGTTTTTTCACAGCTTTCTTCTTTGGCTTTCTTTTCGGAGCAACCTCCTTTTGACTGGCCTCAGCCTGTTCTGACATCATTCTGGTCATCATTCTTTTGAACAGGTTGTATATGGCAGGATCTATATCATCGGTTTGGTTCTGATTCTGCCCCCTGACCAATTTGGGAGAATCCATTGCTTCGATTTCGCTGTCACTGTGCTGAGGAGCAGTCTCTTTTCCAGCTCTTGTTTGCACCATTTTTTACAATACCAGATGATTTCTGTCAAAATAGAGGAATGGTTAGAGCCCGGAGGAATTTTTGAAAATGCGATGCTTTGAGAAAAAAGATAGGAAAGAAGGATTTGATAGACAATTTAGACAAGTTATCCCATCACCAGGGTTCGGGTCATCACAATTTTTGCGATAATTGTGTCCCCATTTTGCGGTGACAAAAATGTGCCTTATGACCTAGGCGAGGTCATCCATCACGATGAGAGATAATCGAAGAAAGAATATAGGAAAGTGGTCTCATCATCGGGGATGAATTTGTCACGAGAATCGTGACCATATAAACAAAATAAAATTTGGCCATAAAAAGCTTTTTATCAGAACAAAAAGTTGCATTTTTATTGATGACAAAATTTAAATACAAAGAGAAGGTGGGCAGACAGTTTGCCACCATTCTCGATATTCCGATGATACATTAGGACCAGGAAATATAGACAAAGGAATGAAGGAGTCCCAAGTGTATTTGGTGATGTGGTATGCCCCAGACCACTGATCCGACTGCAGATCGAATTCTGGCATGCGGCTTGTCGGAAAGCGAGTGTTGACACGAATCTGTCGCTGCGAGAACTGTCTGAGACACCTCTCTGGCTGATAGTCGACACAGAAGAAAGGGCCGAGCAATCTGTAACGCTTGCTACGATCATAAGTGTAGCGAGAAACTGATTCTCGTCTGTCAAAGTAGTCCTAGAGGATCTCTTCCTGGTGCAGACTCTCGATTAATGCTCGACACTGAATGGCGGACTTCGGCTTCTTGCTGTTGAACCTGAAGGAACTGGCTTTTGATGGCATATGTCATAGGAACCACGACTGCAAGGCATACGTGCATCCTTCCACCAAGATGGTTTCTCCGAGGGAGAAACGAGCTAAGCCTTTGTAGAGAAAGGCTAGTGCTGCCATGGACACTGAAAGCTGATGGATCTGCTTGCTTCCCCATCTTCGAAAGAGTTGAGCGACTCTGACATCGATGAAATTCTGACCATCCTGAAAGAACGCTAGTCCCACTGTGCATAGGACCATGGCATGTTGGATTCTTTCTTTTGCTGCTCGAGACATAGTATTGACTTCTTCGTAGGCCCCATACTTGCGATAGAGTCCAAACAGGTCGATGAACTGACTTCCGTTGATCTCTGTGAGAGGCCAAGATCTTCTCCCTGTAGCTCTGGCCAATGCTTCTCGAACATCTATCCCTTTGACATTGATCAGGAACTGCTGCTCGACTGGATCGTCTGGCTGACCAGCTGGTTCTGGCAATCCCATGATGTCACTTAACTCATCCTTTAGCAGAGTCATCTCTCCCCATGGAAACCAAAATGTGCAGGTACGCGGATTCCACCGTTCTGCCATAGCTTGAATCAGACTGTCGTTGATGGTTCGCTTGCCAACTGCCGATGCCATCTCCAATCCGCACTCATCCAAGTGGTCTGGAAACATACGCGAGAAGGTGGCGAACCAAGAATAATACCACCGAGGGAAGAAGGAATGAGACTGGATAACCCGATGATCCGGGGTTCCATCCCTTATTTGATAGAAGACATGATCCCTGGGAAAGATAGCATCGAGAGATTCGGATGCCATTGGAATGATACTGAGGCAAAAGAGGAAGAGAGTTATATAGAATGCAGTACTTACAGACAGACTTTTGATAAAAGAAGAGGACAAACATAAATCCTGGAAATTTTGAGAGGTTAAAGGACTTAGAAAAGTCTTTCCAGGGTTTTTAAGAAAATTTTTGACACACAAAAGAGAAAAGAATGTAGGTAAGGGAAAAATATGCACCTGGCTTTTTTGAAAATAGAGGGAAATTTTGAATAGTACACCCAGGGTTTTGAAAAAGGTTCGATATATATAGGAGGATATAAGGAAGACATCGTACAATCAGAGCTGCACAAACAAGGATGCGCACACAGCACTCCCTAAAGGCTGACTCTAAATGCAATATTTGAAATAGCTTGTAGGACCTTAATCCTAACTCTATGGTTCAGATCATCTGATTCCGATCAAGGTATGCCGATATACTTCAAGCCGAAGCTCAAAGTACATGGCATATAAGATATTTCTCCGGTTCTAAGGTAAGGGCTTCCCAACATCCTTGAGCGCCTACCGATATACCTTGGACTATGGTCCTTAGGTACGTGGTAGGGGGGCGCGAACCCAAATAAGTGGTTCAATTGTGAGGCTCTCTCCCGAACTATGGTTCAGTGAGATAGCCCAGCAACGTGAAGACCGGGACAATATAGGTAGGGATGTTTTCAAAAATATTCTCAACATGCAAGAAATCAGATGGCTCTAATGCAAGTCCTAAAAGAGATAGATTAAAATGAAGAAAAGCATACACTTGCATACATTGTTTGCATTCAATCCCTAAAATTGAGGAGAGTTGTATTTAAGACCTAAATCTAATGTGAACATGAAATAATCTCCTCAATATGGTCCTACCAAACCATACTTAGATCCTATATGCAAATAATGTCAGCTTAGGACAGAGTCTAGGCTCCTAAGGTTTGCCTGGAAAATGTAGCTGCCATAGAAGAATAAAGACTTAGAAAAATATTAAAGCAAAGCCAAGGCATAATTCGACCAGACGGAGACGTGTCCCATCATGGTCGCCAAAACTGTGATCATCGCAATTTTTTTCCTCTCTTGTGGTTTCTCTCTCTTCCTTCCCTTTTCCTTTTCTAACCTCTATTTTCCTCCTTTTTGAGGGGAGAAAAATAAAAGACAGAAAAGAAAGAGAGAAAGAGAGAAGAAGAACTCTTTTGCACGGTCTTAATTGACCTTAATTTGAAAATATTAATAAATTTAACTCGCCTCCGTTTTGAAAATTTGTGGGAAAATTGAGAGATGGGATTTGTTCGTCGGTACAAGCTTCGACCGTTCCTGACGCCTTTACCAGAGGTAATCGAACCAAGGATCGAATCTATGCCTTTTGCTTTGCCTAAATATCATCTAAGAATTTATCCTAAAGATCTAAATGCACAAAGAATCATGTTTGTGCAATGCAAGGATGTATGCTCTTTTTGAAAGATGTTTTGAAAATTTCCAGGTATCCTGAGATGAACTTGATAAGGGAGTGAAAAAATGATTGAATCTAACTTTAGAACTTGAGATAGATCAGAGAAGTTCTAAGTCTTCAGAGTTGGAAAAATAAATCTTGATTTTGAAAAGAAAGATTTGAAGATGAAAGATAAAGAAATGAGGCTTCAAAGTCAAAAATGGATTTTAAAGTTGAAATTGAGTTTTTAAACTTTGGATCTAGGAAATGGAATGAAATGGAATTTGAATTTCAAATTTGAAATCAGGATGGATCTGAGAAATCCAAAATAGAAATGAATTTAAGAAATCCAGATGTAATCTGTAAATGGACTTTAGATTTGAATTCTGGAAATGAAATGGAACTGGATTTGAAAGTTGGAATTAAGAAATGGGGTTGGATTCTAGATTCTGAAATAGGTTCTGGATCTTAAAGTGGATTTAGGATCTAAAATCTAAGATCCAAAAATAGAGTTAGACTCTGGACCGTAAGATGGATTTTTGGATCTGAAGTCTGAGATCCAAATTAGAGTTGGATTCTGGATCCTAAAAGGGATTTGGATCTGAAGTCTGAGATCCAAAGTGGAATTGGATTCTGGATCCTAGAATGGAGTGGATCTAAAGTTTGAGATCCAAAGTAGAATTGGGTCCTGGATCCTAGAATGGAGTGGATCTGAAGTCTGAGATCCAAGATGATGTTGGATTCTGGATCTAGGATCCTAGATGGGAATTGAATCCAAAATCTGGAATCCGAGATGTAATTTGGATCTAACTTTGGAGTTTGGAATTCCAGACTTGATTTGAGAATAAATGAATTTCAAAGTCAAATTGGACTTTGGTTTTGGAGCTTTGAATTTGGAATGAATCAAGAATTTCAAAGTTAAATTGAACTTTGAATTTTGATTGGGGTTTTTGAGCACAAGATAAATTTGAAATCTCAAAGTTTAAATTGAACTTTGAGATTTGGAAATGAAAATAGAATAAAAAGATGAATTGGATTTTACAAGAATTGAAGATCGATTGAAGAAGATATTTACATTACTTGGAGTTTTGAAAAAAGGAAGTTTGAAAACATGATGCAGTTCTATCCTAAGTGATGAATGAATTTAAAGAATTTAAAATTAGATTTTGAAAAGCATATCCTATTCTTTAAATGAATTAAAATAAGATTGAAAATATAATACATCCTTGACTATGGTCATTGAATGTATTATATAATAATCTATATTTGAATTCAGGTGAAGAATAAAACATATTTTTGTGCTTTTATAGAGTTTAAAATGAAATTAACTCTCAATATACCCTGACTATGGCCATTGATATATATTTTGAGCCAATTTTAAGTTAAACTCTAATAAAAGAAGGAAATATTTGAAAATATGATGATTTTTGAAGAGGATCCAGTGTGAATCATTGTTATTTTATAAAAAATAAAAATCCTAAGTTTTGTTCACATCCTGACTATGGCCATTGATGTAAATCATCAACTTAGGATTAATTTACCTCTTATGAAATGGTGTACGTGTCATTCGTGTTTCACTATTGTGAGATTTTGGAAAATAAAGGGAAAAGCATGAAAACAAGCAATTTATGATTTTTACAATGCTCATTCATTCTATCTAAAACAGGAAATGTACAATTTTCATTAATATCTGACTTATTACATTGTTGGAATTGCATTTGAAATCCTAATCTAAGAAGGAAATCTGCATATTAGATGTATTTCCTACAAAACACTTGGTTAGTGTAAGGCAAAATTGCAAGAAATGCAGGATGATGGAAAGATATCCGGTAAAACCCGAATGCCAAATTTATAGAGAAGGTACATGGGACTGCATTTATCTAAACAAATGTAAGAATGTATTTACACATAGGAAATATATATTATCTAAAAAGACAAGAGGATGCATCTACCTAGCTGCTGTGTATGGGAGTGGAGGATTGACCCTGTGTATTATTTAAAGATGGTAAAACCATTTTTTTTTATCATTCAAATGTTGTATCTATCTAGAATGATATGAACAGGCCGACTGAGGAGGCACAAATCAAAACTATGGCAAGCATACTAATCTCAATTAGGTATACAATGGCCCTAAGAGAACTATCAATAAATTGGATGGTTCTACCAATAATATAAAATGCAACAGTGAAGAAGCAGGATAATCACCATAATCTAAAAAAAAAAAATCTTAGAGACTTGGGTTTACAAAAGAAAAACCTGAGCATGACCAGCTTTATCTTTTTCCTCAAGTGTTAATTTTAACTGAACATTAGCCCTACACCTATCCGACTCTTACCATTCTGAGCATATCAACATAACCACAACATTTTGGAGTAACTAGTAAGTCAGAATTTGTTGTTTTTAGTTAGCACACTAAACTGCAGCTAAATACAAAGATATAGCAGTGAACATGGGGAACATGACATATGGTGACATATAGATCTAGAAAATTATCATAATTTCCTAGCCGTTGATCCTTGAGAGCACATAGGAATATAACAATGTGTTGAGCTTATAGTGATCATAGTGGTAAAATGCAAGGATCTCCTGATCTTTATGCCCATCTCTAAGACATTGAGAGTGTTCCATGAAAAGGCCAATTTGTAATGTGACAGACCAAATATTTAACAATCAGTTATTGTTTGACAGGATGGACTACACGTTTAACATTCCTTGAACCCTCAGACTCAAATACTTGAGAGCTCAACTGGGAACCCAGAGAGCTGCAATAATCATTAATATGTTGGCAGGTCCTGTAAATGTAGGAAGAAGAGACCACAATGTTTCTTTGCAAAAAGAAGAAGTCGAGTGTTGTTAATGGGAATAACAAGATGTTGTTGAGATACTCACAACAAGTGGTATGGGGTAATTACGTGGCATGATACATGCTATATGCTTAGATATGCCCTTTATCAACCATTAATGCCTATGCTATGTCTGATGACTTTTGATCTCAACAAAGTTGACAACATTGATATTTACTGGTATTGAGCTGTCAACACCTATCAACCTAAACTCAGTCCATTTGGCAAGGACCGACTTATCCACTATTTAACACTTTCTAGAATTCAATTTTACCGTTGACTTACTAAGACAGATCATGTAAACTTATTGGCTACCTAAACAAGCAATATACATCATCTAATCTAATACCCATCAAGCCAATTAACGACAATTATTTTAAAACATGGCACTTGATCCAAACTTTTAAGCTGAGTTGAGCATTAAATTGATCTGTCAGTATGATTATTAGCAGGAATAGTGTTTAACATTTATGTATGGAAATCTTAGTGAAAGGGCAAATTAAAATAACATGGTATGACTTAGATATAGGGCTCGACAGTGACCGATTACCATGATCCCGAACACAGATGCAGAAACGTAACTACCAAACATACCTTACTGGTAGTTGGTGACACCGGTGATCAGGTAGCTGGGCAGTGTGTAGATGGGCGGAGGCCAGCAAGATTATACCTGTAAAAAGAAAAAAAAGAAAAAATAAGAACATATCAATCTCAAATCAGGATATGTGATTATCAATCATGGGTTATAAGGCAGTTGTAGCCATTGTGAGTCTGGAAATATATGGATGTCGCGGAGGGCGAATGAAGCTACAAAGAGGGGACAGATGAGGTGCATTAGTTGTGCACAACATGAGAGTAAGCAGAGGTTACACTGAGTAATAACCTACAACGATTCACATATACATACTTGGCAACACTATGCTGTGAGTGGTGGCACAAATTTCGAACCTGATTTTCTTCCCATGTCAGCGATAATATACAAGTGAAGACCAGGATGCAGAGATCAACATGTTACAACAGACGAGATATAGAGAATAAAATTATGTGAAGTTTGCCATGGCAAAATCATAACTGGAACAACCACAATATTTGCAAATCTGTGGACCTAAAATCCCAACTCACGCAGTCAAACTGCGTATCTGAAGCTCCAACTTGATGTAATGAGATTGCCAGAATGATACTAATGTAAATATCCACTTCAAATGTGCAACAAGATAAGACAATCAGGAATCATATAATTAATTAGTATATAATGAAAATGCCATGGTGGTGATGATAAACAGAAGGTATTGAGCTGAAACCATTCATGCTGACAGCAATATCCTTGACTTATTGCCCATCATGGACGATTGCTGAATCGAGATACTGCCTCATGTCTTTAATTCACCGACCCACTCTAGTGTATTGACGTTAATCTGCTTAGATAAGCATAATGAGGCATGTAAAAAATGAAAGGTACTGGAAAACCAGGGTCGAGTTTTCATGTCATCCACGTCACCAATTTTAAGGAGGTCACAGGATCCGGGCCAGGGGTGTGGAAAAGAAATGAAAAAAAATAACAACCTACTACCAAATATAGCATCATAGTAAAAACACAGATGGTCAGGGCTCAATCCGATGGTAGATATCTCGATGGTACAGTAATCTCTGTCTATATTGAGATAGATTCCTGACGCCTCATATGATTTGATAAACATGAGAATGCAATAAGTAACGCAGATTGAAGCAAACAGGTCAAAACAGAGAAAATTGATTAAAACAGAATAGGCATTGAAAGAGACTACAAGAAATGCATAGAATGCAGGTTTGGTTTTTTTTTTAGGCTTCTCCACTTTGCCTTAATCGCAGGAAACAAAATGCAATTTCATTGTAAAAAAGAGCACAACATCCCTTTTAGTGGAAGAAGATGCAGTGATTACGAGCAAGGCACAATGAATCAAATTCAAGAAATATTAAATCACAGTGGTATTATCCAATTCAAACAATTACTCCTGCAAGAAACAAATCATGAAGACGAAACAGATTAATAATACTAAACTGTGAGATATCATGAAGAAACTTTATAGAATGATACTGAAAAAAAAGTTTGTGAAGCAAAGCTAGATGATAGGCTAAAAGAGAAACTTACAAATACAGTGGTCTGCGACCGTAACAAATTTAACAACATGAATGACTAAAGAATGTACAAGTTCAGTAACAACTTCTATTAAAGGAATAAGATGACAAATTAACAGAGGAACTGTGGTAACCGTGAGCAAATACTAAACATAGTGAGTGATTCGTAACAAAACTAAAGAAAGAGAGAAAAAGAAAAAAAAAAGAAAGAAAGAAAAAAAATGTGGGAATCTGATATCATTCTGTTAGTTGTTACTCAATAGAAGGATCGGTGTTGCAATAAGCAATCCCAGTCCCTCCGGAGTGCCTTAATAAGGATTGATGTAAAGAAAGGAGAAAAGAACAAACAGGGGAAAAGGATTTACCGTATTCCCCTTTACAGAAGTGGCTGGTCTTCTTGGTTCTGCTCCTTCCTTTGACGAATGAGAGATAGTTCGTTCCTTCAGCAACCCGGGTGCCTGCTGATTGGGGAAGAAGACTGGCTGCTTGAGATTCCGATGAAGATTACTCGTGATGGGTGTTACTCAAATAAGATGGATGCCCGATAGCAGATGCGAAAAAACTATCTCTTAAGAAGATCGATGATGTGAATAATGGGTGCCTTTTTTTTTTCCTTTTCCTTTTCTTCTCCCCCCCTCTTATAGACGCCGAAGAAACCTCGAGAAGGGGGTTTCTGTTGCAGATGGAGGGTGGATGAGAAGGGCTTCGGAGATTGGTCGATCGTCTCCCTCAATCTTGCATCCTTGGTGTTGCCTATTGTATCCTGCGGAAAGCCAAAACCCTAGTCGGTCCCCAGAGGGGGAGAGGTCGTTAGGCATCGAGGGTTGAGGATCAAAATGGGGGTTGATCGCAGGGGTGGAAAGTGAAGAAGGGTCAATGGCTGCGATGAGCCAAAGAGGGGAATCGGGCGGCTGATAGGGGAAAAAAATGAGGCGATTGACTGAGGGTTTTGGTGAGAGAGGCGAGAGAAGAGAGTGAGAGAGGGAGAGAGGCGCCATAACCCTCTCTCTTACGAAAGGTTTTTCGTAAAAACCCTAAAAAGATAAATTTACAGAGGGGGTCTTTTTATTTTTGGGTTTTTACGAAGAGGGGGCTCCCTAACAAATTAAAAAAAAAAGGTGTTTTTCATAAAACTCGATTCTCAAAAGGTGTTTTCAAAGGGTTATTTTTGTGCTCTGTTTTTTCTATTTTCTTATTTTTTTTGTTTTTTTCTTGACATTTTATATATATATATATATATATTTTTTTTTGACATTTTTAGAATAAAACCCTAAAATTACGAAAAGCAAAGATTTAAAACTATTTTTTTGTATTTTTGAGAAATATTTACAAAAGAGGTTTTTTCTGAGAAAGCAAGGTCATTTTTGGAGAAATTTCTTCAGAAAATGGGTTTGGACCCAAGTTTTGTGAAAATGTTCGAGTTTTGAAACTCAAATCGAGAAATATAAATGATGGATCCAAACGGACACCGGACGAAGTGTCTGAGCTTTTCAAAAAGTTATTTTTAGAAAATTTGATTTTAAACATTGGACAACGAAGCTCAGATTTGAATCTTTTATCTTGATCCGGATCCGAAATTGAGTCAGATCTATGAAATGAATTTAATTTCAATAAATCTTGAGAAATAAAATAGAATTTAGATTTAAAAACTGACTCAATTAACCAAAAAATGAAGATAAAGGGCGAAAGGGGGAAATTTACAAACTTTTGAAAAATTTGGGGTGTTCACAGTGAGACCCCGCAAAAGAGTTCTTCTTCTTCTTTTCTCTTCTTTTCTCTTCTCTCTTTCTTTTTCTTTCTTTTATTTTTCTCCCTTTAAAAATGAGGAAAATAGAGGTTAGAAAAGGAAAAGAGAAGGAACTGAGAGAAACAACAAGAGAGGAAAAATTTTGCGATGATCACAGATTTGGCAACCGTGATGGGACCTCGTCTCCGTCTGGTCGAATTATGCCTTTGCTTTGCTTTAATATTTTCTAAGTCTTTATTCTTCTATGTCAGCTTCATTTCCATGCAAACATTAGGAGCCTAGACTCTGTCCTAAGCTGACATCATTGCATATAGGATCTAAGTATGGTTTGGTAGGACCATATTGAGGAGATTATTCCATGTTCACATTAGATTTAGGTTTGAAATACAACTCTCCTCAATTTTAGGGATTGAATGCAAACAATGTATGCAAGTGTATGCTTCTTTTCATTTAAAACTATCTCTTCAGGACTTGCATTAGAGCTTCCTGGTTTTATTTTGCATGTTGATCATGTTTTTGAAAACATCCCTACCTATATTGTTCTGGTCTTCACGTTGTTGGGCTGTCTCAATGAACCATAGTTCGGGAGAGAGCCTCACAACTGGACCACTTATTTGGATTCGCGCCCCCTACCACGTACCTAAGGGCAATAGTCCGAGGTATATCGGTAGGTGCTCAAGGATGTTGGGAAGCCTTTACCTTAGAACTGGAGAGATATCTTATATGCCACGTACTTCGAGCTTCGGCTTGAGTATATCGGCGTACCTTGATTGAAATCAGATGATCTAAATCTTAGAGTTAGGATTAAGATCCTATTAGCCATTTCAAATATTGCATATAGAGTCAGCTCTAGGGAATGCTGTTTGTACATCTTTGTTTGTATATCTGTGATTGCATGATATTTTATATTTTCCTTATATTCTCCAAAACCCTGGGTATATATTATTTTAAAATTTTCCCTTTTTAAAAAAACCCAGGTGTACTGTCTTTTCTTCTGATTTTTTTCCAATTCTTTTTTATCCTGCTTGCTATTTTTCAAAAATTTTAAATCCTTATCATCTATTTTAAAATTTGTTTTCCTCCATCATGAGAGAAATGATATTACCTATGAGGGCTTTTCAAAAATCATGAAATTTTAAAGTCTTCGTTATGACCAAAGAGTTCAAATATTCTTTGGTCCAACCTTTGTCAAAAATCAACCCTCGTGTTGATCATATTTTCAAAAATAGGTTTTTGAACCATTGCATTAAAGGATCAACCCTTGTGTTGGTTTTATCTTCCAAAAATAGGTCTCAAATCTTGTGTTGATCATCTTTTCCAAAAGTGTTTTTTCAAACCGTCACATTTAAAGATCAACCCTTGCATTGATCTTATCTTCCAAAATGGGTTATAAATTATTATATTCAAAGATCAACCCTTGCGTTGATCTTATCTTCCAAAATGGGTTATAAATCATCATATTCAAAGATCAATCCTTGTATTGGTCTTATCTTCCAAAAATGGGTTTTAAATCATTATATTCAAAGATCAACCCTTGTGTTGGTCTTATCTTCCAAGATTGGTTTTTAAACATTATCTTCAAAGATCAACCCTTGTATTGATCTTATTATCAATTTCAAAGTGTTATTTTTAGAAATCGGATCTATTGTTGATCTTCTTCTTCAAAACTAGGTTTTTCAAACCATTGCCTTCAAAAAATTGATCCTCATGATGATCTCTCATGTTTGATTTAAAGGATCAGATCTCGCGTTGATCATTCTTCTTGTGGTGGATTTTTTTCCCCCAAAATGATTTCTCATTTATCTTTTAAATAAACATTTTCCTTTCAAAATCCCATATGCAGGCAGGATCAGAAAAACTCCTTTTTCTCAAATCTTATAAATCTTCAGTTAATTTTGATATCTTTATCAGTTTCATTTGTTATTTGTATTTTTAGCAAGTTTACGTCAATTTTATCAAGTTTTATTAAATTTTCCTCAATTCTATTAAATTTTATCAAATCTCTTTCCCTTTCAGGTTAAGGGATAAACCTGATGCCTCTTTCCCATGAGGTATTTTCTAAATCTTGTTTCTCGCTCAGGTTAAGGGAAAAACCTGACCCTCGTTGTCCGAGGTGTTCCCATTCAGAATAAGGGATAATTCTGAAACCCCTTGTATGAGCAATAATGCTACCTATGAGGATTCTTTTTCAAATTTTCTCAATTTTGTAAATGTCTATTAAATTTCTCTTTATTAATTTTCTCCCAAAATTCTATTCTTTCACATTACCCTTTCAGGTTAAGGGATAAACCTGATGCCGCTTTCCCATGAGGTATTTCCTTTATTCTTTTTCCCCCTCAGGTTAAGGGATAAAGCTGACCCTCATTGTCCGAGGTGTGCCCTTTCAGGTTAAGGGATAAAACTTGACCCTCGTTGTCCGAGGTGCTTCCCATCAGGTTAAGGGATAAACCTGACCCTCGTTGTCCGAGGTGTTCCCATTCAGGATAAGGGATAATCCTGAAACCCCTCGTAGGAGCAATAACGCTACCTATGAGGATTCTTTTGTAAATACAAGTTTCGTCAACCTTCATTGATTTTCTAAATTTATATCAATTTATCTTCAATTAAATTCCTTGAATTCTTTTTTCAGGATAAGGGAAGATCCTGAGACCCCTCGTAGGAGCAATAACGCTACCTATGAGGATTCTTTTGTAAATACAAGTTTCCTATACCTTCATTTGATTTTCTAAATTTATATCAATTTTTCTTTATTTAAATTCCCTAAATTCTTTTTCCCATTCAGGACAAGGGATAATCCTAAGACCTCTCGTAGGGGCGACAATGCTACCTATGAGAATTCTTTTTGCAAATACAAGTTTTATTGATCTTTATTGATTTCTAAATTTATATCAATTTCTCTTTAAATTCTATTCTTTTCCCCATTCAGGATAAGGGATAATCCTGAGATCACTCCTAGGGGCAACCATGCTACCTGTGAGAATTCTTTTTTACAAAAATAAATCAATTTCCTTAAATGTTCTACATTTTTTTCAAAGTTCTATATCCTTCTGTCTTCTCAAAGTTTATTCTTTCTATATTCCCCGTCAAGATAAGGGTTTAATCCTGAAAATTGGACCGCATACCTGGTCCATCTAAATCATAGATCATAAATTCTAAATCTTGTCATATCCCTTCTAAATTCAAGTCTCAGGTTATCTCTTCATAAAATCTTCTATTTCCCCTTCAATATCTTAAGAATGCCGGTCTCCTTCCCGACTCTCAGTTGAAAAAAAAAAACCAATGCTCACACTAGTTATTTTGCTAAAGTTTTTAAATCTAAAGATCAAGTTCAATCCTCGTACTGGTTGTCTTTCAAAAGTTTCGAACTTAAATCAGGTCATTAAATGAAAAGTCCCAGCTACTTCGCTGGTCGTTAAATGATTAAATGAAAAGTCTCAGCTACTTCGTTGGTCGTTAAATGATTAAATGAAATGTCCCAGCTACTTCGCTGGTCGTTAAATGAAATGTCCTAGCTACTTTGCTGGTCGTTAAATGATTAAATGAAATGTTCCAACTCCTTCGTTGGTCGTTAAATGAAATGTCCCAGCTACTTCGCTGGTCGTTAAATGAAATATCCCAGTTTTTACTGGTCATTAAATGAAATGTCCCAGTTTTTACTGGTCATTAAATGAAATGTCCCAGCTACTTCATTGCTCGTTAAATGAAATGTCCCAGCTACTTCGCTGGTCATTAAATGAAATTTCCCAGCTACTTCGTTGGTCGTTAAATGAAATGTCCCAGCTACTTCGCTGGTCGTTAAATGATTAAATGAAATGTTCCAACTTCTTCGTTGGTCGTTAAATGAAATGTCCTAGCTACTTCGCTGGTCGTTAAATGAAATGTCCCAGTTTTTACTGGTCATTAAATGAAATGTCCCAGTTGTTACTGGTCATTAAATGAAATGTCCCAGCTACTTCGCTTGTCGTTAAATGAAATGTCCCAGCTACTTCGCTGGTCATTAAATGAAATGTCCCATCTACTTCACTGGTCATTAAATGAAATGTCCCAGCTACTTCGTTGGTCGTTAAATGATTAAATGAAATGTTCCAACTTCTTCGTTGGTCGTGAAATGAAATGTCCCAGCTACTTCGCTTGTCGTTAAATGAAATGTCCCAGCTACTTCACTGGTTGTTAAATGAAATGTCCCAGTTTTTACTGGTCATTAAATGAAATGTCCCAGTTTTTACTGGTCATTAAATGAAATGTCCCAGCTACTTCGTTGATCGTTAAATGAAATGTCCCAGCTACTTCGCTGGTCATTAAATGAAATGTCCCAGCTACTTCGCTGGTCGTTAAATGAAATGTCCCAGCTACTTCGCTGGTCGTTAAATGAAATGCTCCAACTCCTTTGTTGGTCGTTAAATGAAATGTCTCAGCTACTTCGTTGGTTGTTAAATGAAATGTCCCAGCTACTTCGCTGGTCGTTAAATGAAATGTCCCAGCGACTTTGCTGGTCGTTAAATGAAATGTCCCAGCTACTTCGCTGGTCGTTAAATGAAATGTTCCAACTCCTTCGTTGGTCGTTAAATGAAATGTCCCAACTCCTTTGTTGGTAGTTAAATAAAAGGTTCCAGCTCCTTCGCTGGTCGTTAAATGAAAGGTTCCAGTTTTACTGGTCAGAATGTCCAAAATCATAAATTGCAACTAAAGATTGTATCAAAGTCTATATTGAGTGATTATTTCACAAAGAATTCATGAAAAATTTGCCAATTTGCTAAAAGTGTTTGTTGATTCCAATATTCTTAAATGCACAAAAGAATCACCTCAAATTTCCTTTAGTATTCTTTCAAAAAATGTGAAACTTTTTGCGAAAAAGAGGTAAAATTCAAATCTTTTCCCTATTAATCAACCAAAAGGATGAGAGAAATATCCTCGGTATGATTGGCGAAAGAAATATTCGATGACGTTGAAAAGCCAGAAGCGGATTGATATTGATCATGGCTATGACGCATGTTTAAAGATAATTTTCTGGCAATCAGACAGTGGAAATATCCTGAGCTACAAAAGAACCCACTTAATCCATATCTTCTCATTCTAAAGTTATAATCAAATATCTGCAAAAGGGATCTCTCAATTGTCGTCAAGATAAAGGCGAATAGGCGAGCAGACCCCCGGGGCCAAAGAATATTTGGATCATCTACCGAGATGAAGGAGTTTGTGAAGGATCCTTCCAGGGAAAGTTCAGATCACCATCGAGATGAAGGCGAGTGTGATGAACCTACCGACAAACCCTAAATGATATTTGATTTCTGCTATCATCAATAGACCTTTTGAGCCAATATCATCAATAGAATCTCTGAGATAAAAGAAGGATCGAAACATCTCCAAGATGAAGGAGTTTGTGACATACTCTTCTCTGAAAAAGAGAGAAAAGTCAGGACATCTCCAAAATGAAGGATGATGTAAAAAGCCCAAAAAAGTTCAATGACTCAAAAAGAGTGCAAAAAAAGTTTATCAGGAGAAAAACACTCAGAAATCAAACTGCCTAAATTGCTAGAAGTCGTCTTTTCCCATGCAAAATTCTTTTATCAATGTCTTTTCACTATTTGCTTTTATGAAATTGAGAATATTTCTTCTTTTCTCATATCAGGGAAATGAATAGCTTCCTTGAAGAAAATCATCAGCGCTAAAAACTTTGAATTTGACTCTTAAAACCAAGAAATTAGCCTTGTTGGAGGAAATACTCTAGGTAAAAGAGGAAATATCTTTTCACACATGTGCACATTTTCAAGCGTTGAAGTCAACTACAATTTTATCTTATTGGCAAAATTTTCTAGATATTCTAAGAATGAAATAAATATTCAATATCCATTTGGATGCAACCTAGAGTTGTTTACATTCCCCGTCTTTCGCTTTGTCGAGAGACTCGCCTTCTCGTTGATAAAAGGATTGCCTTCTCTGTCTTTCGCTTTGTCGAGAGACTCGCTTTCTCCTTGATAAAAGGATTGCCTTCTCTGTCTTTCGCTTTTTCGAGAGACTCGCCTTCTTCTTGATAAAAGGATTGCCTTCTCCGTCTTTCACTTTGTCGAAAGACTCGTCTTCTCCTTGATAAAAGGATTGCCTTCTCCGTCTTTTGCTTTTTTGAGAGACTCACCTTCTGCTTGATAAAAGGATTGCCTTCTCCGTCTTTCGCTTTGTCGAAAGACTCGTCTTCTCCTTGATAAAAGGATTGCCTTCTCCGTCTTTCACTTTGTCGAGAGACTCGCCTTCTCCTTGATAAAAGGATTGCCTTCTTCGTCTTTCGCTTTGTCGAGAGACTCGCCTTCTCCTTGATAAAATGATTGCCTTATTCATCTTTTGCCTTGATCAAAAGATTTGCCTTTTCCTTGTTAAAAGGATTGCCTTCTTCATATTTCACATTTTTGCCTTCTCCTTGTTAAAAGGATTGCCTTCTTCATATTTCACATTTTTGCCTTCTCCTTGTTAAAAGGATTGCCTTCTTCATATTTCACATTTTGCCTTCTCCTTACCAAAAGGATTGCCTTCTTCATATTTCACATTTTTGCCTTCTCCTTGTTAAAAGGATTGCCTTCTTCATATTTCACATTTTGCCTTCTCCTTACCAAAAGGATTGCCTTCTTCATATTTCACATCTTGCCTTCTCCTTGCTAAAAAGATTCCCTTCTTCATATCTTCATATTTTACCTTCTCCTTGCTAAAATAATTGTCATCTTCATATTTTACCTTCTCCTTGCTAAAAGGATTGCCATCTTCATCGCCATCTTCATATTTCGCTTTCACCTTCTCCTGTCCAAAGGATTTGCCCTCTTCTATCTTTAGCCTTGTCAAGAGATTCGTCTCCTTGATAAAAGGTTTGCCTTATTCATCTTTTACCCCATCAAAAGATTTGCCTCCTGTTACCTTATTCATCGTTCATTTTGTCTCACATCTCGTCCATCTCTCACATTCCCAGAAGAGTTGCCTCATTCAGTTAGAGTATCTCTCCGGTCCCATCACGGTGTCGAGAAATCCGTATGGTTGTCCCCACTCAGGTTAAGGGTCAAAAACCTGTATTTTCTGCGAGATGTCATTAAATTTAAAAGCTATTTCAGTCTCAACCATGAGACTCCCAAGTTCACCCCTTTTTCAAAGCTTTAGAGAACCCCATTTCCTTCCTCCTCTCGCTAACCCCTTTCGGATTTGTTCGTCCAAACTCCGAAGGTCCCATCATGGTCTTTTCACTCGAGAATTCCGTATGGTCGTCCCCTTCAGGTTAAGGGTTTAAGCCTGAACCTCGCCCCTCGAGGTATCTTCCTTTTCAGGTTTTGGTTAAACTTGAGTCTCATTCCGACATAATTTCTCGTTTTAACGAGGTGTTTCCTTCCAAGTCCCATCATGGTTCTTCCCATCGAGGAATCCATGCTTTGTATATCCATCTAGGATAGGATCCTACTCGAGCTTCATCTCATGAGACATTTGCCAAAAATGTGCCATCAAGGTCATCATATATTCCTTTCCCCCATTCAATTCATCCTGATATATCTTCGTCCCTGAGTCATTCAAAAAGCTGATCTCGCCTCACTCATGAGACTTGATCAAAATTCTTACCTTTCATCATTTCAGGATCTTCACCCAAATTCCCATCATGATTTCCTCATTTCTAGTCATATCATTTTCGAGGATTTCGTCTCCCCCAAGCCACTAAGGACAAGGTTTTAAGCCCGAAAAGCCATAATTCTTCCACACCCAGTTCAGATCCGCTGACTGAGGCATTTTTTTCAAAATTTGGAGTGTTATCTTTGACACTAAGCTCAGCTTTCAACCGGCTTAGCAGCAAAGAGGGGCATCTGTGAACACCCCAATTTTTTCAAAAGTTTGTAAATATTCCCTTTTTGCCCTTTATCTTCATTTTCTGGGTAATTGAGTCACTTTTAAATATAAATCCCATATTATTTCTCAAGTTTTCTGAAATTAAATTCATTTTGTGTATCTGACTCAATTTCGGATCTGGATCCAGATAAAAGATCCAAATCTGAGCTTCGTTGTCCAATATTTAAAATCAAATTCTCGAAATTTCCAAACTAACCTTTTGAAAAGCTCAGACAGTTCGTCCTGTATCCGTTTGGATCCATCGAACTATATTTCTCAATTCGAGGTAAAACTCGAACATTTTCTCAAAACTCCGGTCCGAACTCATTCTTCTGAAGAAATTTCCCTGAAATGGTCAGAAATTCTCAGAAAAATACTTTTGTAAATATTTCTCAGAAAAATACAAAAAAAAATAGTGTTTAATCTTTGTTTTCTCGTAAAATCTTTGATTTTTATTCCAAAAATACAAAAAAAATGAAAAATAACACAAAAATTAAAAAAAAATGGAAAAAAATAAAGAAAGCAAATGGTTTTTAAGCTTGAAAGAGTTGAACTTTGCTAAAAACCTCTCTTAAAACCCCTTTTTGAAAACCAAAAAAACCACTTTTAGAAAAAATTCTGAAAAGGAGACCCCTCTTGGGAATTTCAGAAAAACTGCAACGGCCACTCCCGTTCGCGCCCTCTATCGCCCCTCTCCCGATCAATGGCCTTCCATCGCCAACTGCTTCATCTTCTAGAGGATTTGAGTCTCTCTTTAAGAAGAGACCTCCAAGCCTCTACGAAGCCATCCATTTTCACCCTACCACTGCATTCCTCCTTCATTCTCTCTCACCGCTTTTCACCCCCGCATCTTCCTTCATCTTCAGCATCCGTTTTCACCCTACCACTGCATTCCTCCTTCATTCTCTCTGACCGCTTCTCACCCCCGCATCTTCCTTCATCTTCAGCATCCGTTATCACCCTTCCCTATCCTCATCTTCACGAAGCCTCCCCTTTTTCCTCTGAGTCCTTCCCCTCAAGGTTACAGAAGAAACGTCCTTCTCCTTCCTTCGGAATCCTTGCAGATTTGGGATTGCTCTTCACCCTTGATCCCCTTGTTTCCTCTCTGGTGTCTTCCGTGGAGCAATTGAAGGAGCCACGATCCCCCCTCCAAATACTCCGATAAGTACCTCTTTCTTCCCTCTTTTATCCCATTTTCCTTGATTTTTCATGTTTTTGCCCAATTAGAGCATCCACGTAGTATCGATCTTGCATACAGCAAGTGTCGATCTATGTAAATATGCAATATCAAAAGGAACGAATGTGTTCCAACCTTTTGTTTTACTCTTATCCTGTTCATGCTATCGGATTCCGTAAGGTTATATAGTTCAGTTGAACCGCAATCCGATCTTCCCACCAGTTTGCAATTTTATCTGCATTTTTTATTTCCTGTTTATGTTATAATCCTCATATTCTAACATTTTCTCTCTGCTTTTTTTGTAATTCTTTTCAATTTTCCTCAGTTCATATGAGTTTAAATATGTATTTATGTTATTTAGATGCAATCCTCCCTTGTGATTTCGTTATTGGTCCCTCATATATGCCACAGGCACCTTGTGATTCGAATTCTGCATCGTAATAGCGCGTCTCTCTCTCTCTCTGACTCTTTCGCTCTCTGTTCTGTGATCTCAGGGAGAGAGGATTGTGTTTGTTCTCTTTTCTGTTTCTTTTTGCTTTTTTTTTTTTTGCTTTTTGGCGGTGAGGGGATCAGATCTCATGGAGGTTGACGACGACCAGAGGAGAGGAGGACGTTCCTGCTCTTGCTTCTAGAACGTTCCTTTGACGAGGTTCATAGAGCTGAAGCACGTTAAAAGCTTCCCACTGTCATTTAATGAGGCCCTTGACAATGGACAAAGAAAACATCATATGTGATGGAGCTTCAAAGCCTACAGGTCGAATTACACGTGCAAGAGTAGCAGCTATGCGTGCTGCTATTGGAGCAATCCTCGCAAGGGCATCTTCTACAAAGCAAGGGAAGAAACCAATCCCTCATGGATATTCTAAGAGGGCGACCATGGATGAAAACCAAACTGCTCTAGGCATTCCCAACTTGCAGAATATGAAGCAGGCGGTGCTGAAGGATATTTCCAATGTTATTTGTGAGAGTTCATATGCTAACTGCATTAAAACAGCCAAACTGAAGACTAAGAGTTGCAAGAATATTAGGCGTAATACTGAAATGGACTCCAAGATTGCTTCCTCTGGTGCGGAAGTGGTGATAGAGTTTCAAAAGAAGGCAGAAGTAGCAGAGTGTCAAGAGAAGGCATAAGTGATTTACAGACTGACAATCTGGTTGACCTTGAGCACAAGAAAATAAATAAAGTCCCTGAACATACTTCAGAAGTTGTGATCTTTACTGACAAATGTGTGTGAACACCCCAAATTTTTCAAATTCTTTTAAATATTCCTTTCTTGCCCCTAAATCCATCTTTGAGCAAATGAGTCATTTCAAATCTAAATTCCAGTTCATTTATCAAATTTTACTAAATCTAAATTCATTTCATATGTTTAAATTGATTTCGGATCTGGGTCCATTGTCCATATCCAAATCTGAGTCTCCTTGTTCAAATTTTAAATTAAAATTATAGAAAATACCAAAAATAGCCTTTAAATAGCTCGGACAGTCCATTCGACATCCGTTTGGATCCATCACATTGTATTTCTCAATTCGAGGTTTAAAACTCGAATATTTTTTTTTAAAACTTGGGTCCAAACCCATTTTTAGAAGAAATTTCCTCAAAATAGCCTTAGAAACCTTCTCTTGTAAATATTTCCCCAAAAATACAAAAAAAATAGTTTAAATCTTTGTTTTTCTGTAAAATTTAGAATTTTATTCCGAAAATATCAAAAAAATGTGGAAAACGAAGAAAAGAACAAATATATATATATATATATATATATATAAAAATAGTTTTTATAAGGAAACACCTTTTTCAGAAAAACTCGTAAAGGAGCCCCCTCTTTGTAAAATCTCGAAAATCAATGGGGATCCTCTACGAAACTTTTTTTAGGGTTTGAAAACCCCTTTGTAAACAAGGAAAGAGGCCAGCCGGCTGGCGCCTCCCCCCCTTTCTTCTTCTTTGCCTCTCCCAAACCCTCCATGGCCGACCCTCATCTTCAGCCCTTCATCGCCAAGCCTCCTTTATCCAGCCACCCATCTTCAACCGAACCTCCTCCTTCTCCCATATAAAGAAACCTTACAACGAAAACCCTAGGACTGCTTCTTCACCCCTCCATCCTTCTATACATTTGATTTTTTTTCCTCTGCTTCTTCAGGATGAATCCTTCTTCTTCTCTCGCAACTTCTCCTTTTCCCTTTTTTTTTCATATCCAATCGATTGAAGGAATTTATTAGCCTCTGTGAATGAGAACACCAGCGACACCTCTCCTGTTTCAATTAAAATAAAATCATTAGGTAAATCCTTCTCTCCTTTCTGATCTCTGTTTTTATTTTGGTTTTATTGTTCATCGCCCTCTCTTCATTTTCTGCAAGATTTCTTCATCCTCTATGCTACAATTTGGTTTCTTTCACATTTTCCCTTTATTTATTTACCAAGAAGCACCGTCCGTAATGCCGATTTGCCTATACCAATATCGGTCTACGCATTGCAACATAGATGGAACCGTCATGTTCCCACATCTGCTTTTCCCTTTTCCACTTATAATCTTTTTTGGGGTTTTGCTTTCCTGTTTCCATCGTCTTTTAATCTTAATTCTCCATTGATTTTATCAATTTTCCATTCCATCTCTTCTTTACAGTTCGTTTTCTGACTTTTTTTTTTGATTTGTTTTGATCCTCGTTTTCTTTTATCTATTTCGATTCATGCTTAGTTTATTTTCTTTCTCTTAAGTTTGGCTTTATTACAACATTTCTCTTATTTGTAGCATCTTCATATTTCATTCTTTGTTTAGGCATCTGTTCTCATTGTCATCACTCATTCTATATGTCATTTCGAGTAAATTTTTTTTTCTCACGATTCTGCACCTTTTCTCTTTAGTGTTAAGTTTGATGTGCATTCTTTCATTTTATATATGATGGGCCTTTGTTCACCTCCGCTTTGAAAACATGAGAGCAGTGGAGATCGACCTGCTTCACGGATGGGTGTAGTATCTGATGATCTGAAATCAGATCATACAAGTGATCGTGTTTTTGTTGGTTCAGATCTGCATGAGTCATGAAATCTGAAAGAGTTTGTTTTAAAGTTCTGTTGTAGATGTTCATTTTTATATTCATCTTCGCCTCTTCTATCAATAAACATCACCAGGTTACTTGAGCATTCTTTTAATTGTGTTATCGTGCTGTTACTATATCACTCCCCCAGAAACCTGACCCATAGGGGAGGGTCGTCGTCCCAGACTCCAAAAGGAAGGTCTGGGATTACTTTGAAGCTTCCATCGATGATCATGGTAGCACCTTTGCTGCCCCCATTCAGCATATAATGAATTGCGAAGGAGTTAATTGAAATCTGTAACAGCAGAAACATCGTTCCAATAGAGAAGAAAAGGGCCTCTGCAACACTTGTAACTCAATCATCCAATCTGTCCCTGCTGGCTCTTCTACCTGCACATTTTGTTCTATAGTTAAGAAATAAATCTGGACGGCTTAAAATTCTTGGAAATGGGTATAACATAAAGTAATGACCCTAGATATCTCATTCAGCTGGGAGGATTAGCCATGCTCTTTCTTTCCATTTGAGGTCCTGAATTGAGGTATGTATCTGATCTCTAGAGTTCAGAGTCGATGATCACCACCCTATGCCATATATTTTTCAAAACATTCCTCCCCTCTGTCTCACCCGAATTATAAGTTTTTTTTCAGGTGTTGAAGGTTATTCACTGTAAGTAAATCTCTGCATGGGTTTTCCATGTTTGCATTATGTTATTTCAAATTTCCATATCTTGTCCCTGAAATTATGGCCATTTTCTTAGGTATTATTGGGTACCCCCGTCCATATGCTTTTCCATTTATACTTCCACTAGTTTATCAACTCTATCAGCTTCAGGATTTTGTTGTCCTTGCTGCTCTAATTCGCCCAAATAAACCATGATCAGAATCATATTCAGGTGTTTTTTGAAGTTTAGAGAGTCGGGACGAGGAAACCTTACAGTGGAAGAGGAGGGCAACGTGTGGAAAGTTGAGATTTCATTGGTCAAGATCGTGGAAGTTGCAGCATTAGTGTTTCATTTGAGTGTTTCCACAACTCTCGAATTTTGACAGAAGTTCTTTTGCAAGATACAGAGAGTGAGTGAGGCTACAAGGCTTTGGAACCAAATGCTGAGGCAGAAACTAGTTCCCGAAGGCCGGCCAAATGATGCTTTGTTGGTCTTGGATACTATGTTGGAGATGGGCTAATTGCCTTAGTGAATTTGTCGAACATGCCAGTGAGCTTTGCCCAAGTTCTGCGCAGAAAGCAAGTACTTATATAAGATTCTTAAAGATAAAACCCACCGCTCAAAATGCTGAAGAATGATGAATACCAGTGTTCCCTGGCAAGCTTAGACCATATCCATGATGAGTGATTTTGGCCTGTGTTTTCTCATAATTTTTTGCCCCTCCAATGAAAGATATTTCAACAAATGGCCTTACGAGAAGTTCTCCAAGGAAGGTAAGATTGGGATCACAATGTATTTTGGGTTCCAACGTCGGTACCAGCCAACCTTTCCAACCCCTTTGCCAAACCATGAAGTTTCTTGAAAAGTCTGCTATTGAGAGAGCTCTCCTGATATTTTGGTGATGTTACGCTTCAGGTTTTTAGATGAAATTATTGCTAAAATCAGTGTAAAAAAAAAATATGCTTCTGCAAGAAATGTTCTTGAGAGTTTTGATCTCTCCTCTGTGGCTCGGACTGATCCTCAGGCTGAATCTGCTGAAAATAGGTCGTCGGAGTTCCCATCTAAGCCGAATTGGTTGATTTCTGCTCCATTTCAATTTTCTCTGCATCTGAAAGGTAGGTTGGTTCTATTTGGCCTTGGATATTTTGTTGTATAAATTGCATGCATGTCTTGCCAGATTTGTACTTCTTGGAAAAGAAGTGCAAGGGTGAACCATTTGTAGTTATTGGAGTTCATTCAGCAAAGTTCGACAATGAGAAAGACCTGGGACCATTGCTGAAGTCGTGATAAAGGGGATTTCCCATTATTCTAAATGATTACATTGCTGGTCAGGAGGCTGGTAATGTGCCTTATGTTGTAGATGACGGAATTGGAAGATTCTCTAAAAATCATCAAAAGAGATAGAAAAGATTGTTGCTTAATGTTTTGGTTCAAAATTTGATGAGCTAAGAACCATGTCTTAGAATGCACAAAAGCTTATACCTCCAGGTACATCCAAGATGGTTAATGATCTCCATGAACTGGTGATGGCAGAGAAGTCTGCTAACGGCCCAATGTGCTTTTAAATAGCTAATTGCCTTTTCCAATTTTTGTAAGTTATTTGTTATTGCCTCACCCCAAGCCACGAGTATTCACCCGCTAATGACTGTTGTTCATTTTCCTTTTGCTTTCACTGTTGTCTTCTTGCTGCTTTGTGGGGTGTGCATTTTATTCATTTTTGTTCTTTGGCTGTTAGTTCCAGCGGTCCCATGATCCTGTAGGGCTTAGATGGACATATAAGCCCATGTGAAGGTCTTTGGTCACCATCATTATGGTCAATTTTAGTGACATGCTTGCAGATGTTATGACTGGCTGGATGTCTATCAGAGAGCTTCCTGGTCATGCACGACATGGTCCATCCAGCACAACCCAGGATACGATGAATTGCTTTTGAGCCCTGGAACAGATTCTGCTGGTAACTTGTGGTTGCTTCTGGGCTACTGGCTAGATGATGCACACAGTTTACTTTAACAAACAGAGATTCCAATGGTGGCATCGCCAGAGAAAATTCTGCTTCTCTATTGATAAATATGGAGACAGGATAAATACTGACCTTTGGAGTCACATACTGCAAATGCATCGATTCCTGTAAAATCAGATGCCTTATAATCTACAAAATCATCATCTCATGTTGGTGAAGGGTCTTCCCAAAGCGGCAATTTGCTACAAGAAGCACCATGTGGCGTTCCTGATAGAAAAGATTCGGATGCACAAATCACTGCGGGCAGAGGAACAAAAGCAGAAATACCAGGTTCAGTGTCTCATACCTTTCCCTTGCGTCATTTCTCTGCATATATTATTACATCTACATGATCTCATCATATCAAACACACTGTTGGAAGACTCATCCACTGCTGTCATTCCTGTTGCACAACACTTCACTTGATTACCCGTGCACATTGCTACCACTGCACTTACAACAATGCATGCGCTGTCACCTTTGTTTATTACTCACAACATCCATGTGTACAGTACATTGTTGCCATACCTACCCTCTACTCGCCATTTTCACAGTGTCATACATCTCCCATCTCATAGCATTATCTTCAGTCATCATATCCCCGCATCCCCTGTTGTAGCATGATGATCACATGAATTTTCTGCGATTTGTTTAGAGTATTGGTCCCCCCCTGTATACTTAAGCAGCAGAAACCATTTCGTTACTATGAACCTTGGGAAGCCGATAACTGAGGTCGATCTGACAATCAGTTGGTACCTTGGGCTGAAAGGATTGATGTTCATATTAGATTCATTGTGAATCCTCATTTCACTTGCTAAAAACCCTGATTTCAGGAAGCTATCGAGTTTCAGTATAACTTGTTAAAAAAACCCCGTTTGCTTCAAAAGATCTGCAAATATCATTTTTTTCATATACAAACCCAACTTTCACGTTGAACCAAGCCAAGGAAGCTGATCATTTTCTTGCAAATGAAATTCGTCGGTCGATAAAAGTTAATACTGCGCCAGAGGTTGAATCAAAGCAGCTGAAAAGGCTGCATTCATGAATGGGGGTTTAAAAGCAGGCAACCTTGTAGCTTTTCAGATAATAAAAGACCCAGATCAGAGAACACGATGGGCTGTTCTGGATTGGGAACAATACCATGATTAGGTGTTCAAAAGGTGAGAGCAGCATTAGCTGGTATGTCAGTGAATTTCAAGTTTATTTCCTTCTTTAAAGAAGAAATTTCTGAATGTTGAAGGATTATCGGTTCATATATGCACTGTTGATCATTTGTTCTATAAGTATTTATCATGATTCGTAAGGGAAAGGGTTTATTTCATACCATGATTAATCAGATTATTTCTATAGTTTGTCTTTGCCTTAACAGGGATTTAGTGTATCTCCTTTCAGTCATATATGTTTGTTCAAAACTAACATGAATTATAACATGCTGGGCCAGATATTAGCTTTGGTGACTGCTGAAGGTGGTAAAAACCTTTGGATTCACGCATAAGGTTGGTAAGGTCGAATCACATTTTCTATAACTGCATACACCTGTGTACAATGTTCAAATTTGATAAAGGATGTACATGCTTGTAAGACTATAAACATTGTTTCGTTGGCATTTTGATAGTTTGTATTCTGTTAAGCTACTAGAATTACATGATATGATCTAGATGATTTTTTTTTTTTGAAACGAAAGATATAGCTGTTGGGCTTGAATATTAGAAATGAAAGATGGGCAACACTTACCATCTCGCCATCTATTATCTTTACAACTCATTTTTTTCATAAATGTCTTGCATATAGCACCCCCTTTTCAACATTCATCTAGAAGTAGGCGGGTTAACATTGTCATATATCCTCCATATATATATGCCTATAGATTCTTGATTCTACATTTATTCAGGTCATACCTTCTACTAACTGGAATTTTGCAGGGAACATATGGAAAATGTCATTTCTTGGGAATCGTATTTTCAATTTCTAAATGTTGTAATAAGTTAGGCCTTAATGAGAATTTATATTCCCTGTCTTAGATAGAATGAATGAGCATTATAAAATACCATGAATTGCTTGTTCTCATGCATTTTTTTTGCCTTTATTTCTCAAATTCTCACAATGGTGAAACATGAATGGCACGTGCACCATTTCGCAAGAGGTAAATTAATCCTCAGTTGATGATTTACATCAACGGCCATAGTCGGGATGTAAACAAAACTTAGGATTTTTATCTTTTACGAAATAACACTGGATCCATTTTCAAAATTCATCATATTTTCCTTAAATATTTTTTTCTTTTATCAGAATTTAACTTAAAATTAACTCAAAATATATACCAATGACCATAGTCAGGGTATATTGAGGGTTAATTTCATTTTAAACTCTATAAAAGCACTAAAATATATTTTATTCTTCACCTGAATTTAAATATAGATTATTATATAATACATTCAATGACCATAGTCAAGGATGTATTCTATTTTCAATCTTATTTTAATTCATCTAAAGAATGGAATAGCTTTTCAAAATCCAATTTCAAATTCTCTAAATTCATTCATCATTTAGGATAGAACTGCATCATATTTTCAAAACTCCTTTTCAAAAACTCCAAGTAATGTAAATATCTTCCTCAATCTATCTTCAATCCTTCTCAAATCCAATTCATCCTTTCATTTTTCGAAATTCTATTTTTAATCTCAAAGTTCAATTCAACTTTGAGATTTCAAATTCATTTTTATATATTTAAATTCAAATCAGATTTCAAAGTTCAATTTGACTTTGAAATTTCAAATTCCTTTTCAAAAGCTCTAATCAAACTCAAAGTTCAATTTAACTTTGAGATTCTTGATTCATTTTTCTAAATTTCAAATTCAAACTTCAAATCCAAGGTCTAAATTGACTTTGGGATTCATCTGTATATTCAAAATTCAATTTCTAAAATTCCTTTTCCCAAATTCAAATCAGATTTAGAAATTCTTGATTCATCTTCTGAATTTAAAGTCCAAATCCATTTTAAAATCCAAGATTCAACACTCACATTGAATCTCAGACTTCAGATCCAATTCTATTTTAGGATCCAAGACCCAATCCTACATTGGATCTCAGATTTCAGATCCAAAATCCATCTTAGGATCCAGAATCCAGTTCCACTTTTGGATCTCAGACTTCAGATCCAAAATCCATCTTAGACTCCAGATCCATCTCACATGTGGGATTCTAGACTTCAGATCTAAATCCATCTTAGGATCCAGAACCCAATTTTTATCGGATCTCAAATCTCAGATCTTAAAACCATTTTTAGATCCAATTTCATTCTCAATTCTAGATTTTGAATCCAATTCCCTTTTCGAATCTCATCCGAATTCCATAAATCCACATCTATTTTAGATCCAGTTTAAAGATCCAATTCCATTCCATTTCCATATTCCAAAACTAAATCCACTTAAAGATCATATCTGGATTTCTTAAATTCATTTCTGCACCATTTAGATTTCTTAGATCCATTCCAAATTTCAAACTTCAAATTCAATGTCATTCCAAGTATTCATTTCCTTTTCTAAATTCAAAGTTCAAATTCAAAGTCTATTTCTGACTTTGAAATTTTATTTCCTTTCATTTTCAAAGCTTCAAGTCATTCTTTCTCATTTATTCTTCCAATTCTGATTTACTTCAAAGACTTAGAACTTCTCTTATCTATCTCAAGTTCTAAGTTAGATTCAATCATTTCTTCACTCCCTTATCAAGTTCATCTCAGAATAACTTGGAGATTTTCAAAATATCTTTCAAAAAGAGCATACATTATGGCATTACACAAGCATGATTCTTTGTGCATTTAGATCTTTTAGAATAAATTCTTAGATTATATTTAGGCAAAGCAAAAGGCATAGATTCGATCCTTGGTTCGATTACCCCTGGTAAAGGCGCCAGGAACGGTCGAACCTCGTACCGACGAGCGAATCCCGTCTCTCCATTTTTCTGCAATATTTTCAAAAACGGAGGCGAGTTAAATTTCTAAATGTTTTTAAATGAAGGTCAAGTGAGACCGCGCGAAATAGTTCCTCTTCTCTCTTTCTTTCTTTCTTTTCCCTTCTCTTTCTCTTTTCTTTCTTTTATTCTTATCCCTTCAAAAAAGAGGAAAATAGAGGTTAGAAAAGGAAAAGAGAAGGAAGAGAGAGAAACCAACAAAGAGAATAGGAAAAATTTTGCGATGATCACAAGGTGATGCAGTCAATAACGAACGCATGGAGATGAGGGAAGCATCTACCAGTTTGCACTTCACAAACATTGATATTGACCACAAGGATTCTCAAATGTGTGTAGCCTTTATGCCCCAGACATTTATGCTTACTTACAAGAAGCTGAGTTGAAGCAGCAGCCATCAAATAATTACATGAATATGGTTCAATGGGATATTTCTCCAGCTATGCGTGCAATTCTTATAGACTGGCTTGTTGAGGTCTGTGAAGAATATAGGCTTGTTCCAGACACACTTTATCTCACAGTCTACTACATTGATAAGTTCCTCTCTCACAATGTTGTTGAAAGGAAGATGCTACAACTAGTTGAAATTACATGTATGTTTATTGCATCGAAATATGAAGAGATTTGTGCACCTCGTGTGGAGGACTTCTGCTTGATTACAGATAATACATACAATAAGTAACAAATTTTTGAAGGTTGATGTTTTGAAACATTTGTGCTTTGAGTTGGCCACACCAACTTTAAAGACCTTTCTCAGGAGGTTTCTACGAGCAGCACAAGCTTCATACAAGATAGATCGTATATTTGCGTTGGAGTTCCTGGAAAATTATCTAGCAGAACTTACATTACTTGATTATGGATTCCTGAAGTTCCTTCCTTCTCTTGTAGCTGCATCTGCCATATTCCATGCCAAATGGACACTCGATCAATTATCACATCCATGGAATTCAACCCTTGAGCACTAAAGGAATCATAAGGTATTGGATCTAAAAGCTGCAATATTTGAAATTCATCGTTTGCAGGTGGATGTCAAGGCTACGGCTTCAAAGCCACCTTAGATGCCATCACCTTCACACAGTTCCAAATTCTGTTTGCCCAAATTGCGAATCCTGGTGACTGGTGGAGCTGGATTTGTTGACTCCCACCAAGTAGACAAATCGACAAAAAAAATGATAAAAAAAAAGAGATTTGTAGAGGTATCAACAACTTTTCAGTTGTGCACTCAAATTTTGAAGGTGGGAAATGGATTTCCCACTCTGAAGTTTTATCCATGACGAGGAACTAGCCAAGAGTAAAGCGCTTTGTGGGGCTCTCAGGGATGTAGTTGTTCGTTTGCCAAAATTCCTAGTTGATGGGCTATTCAAATATGTTGTTGGGATTCATCAGCCATTAGCTTGTTCCAGTAGTATGTGGCGATTGCTTCGTCAAAGAATCTTCGAACTCATCACCACCCCAGCACCTCATCATTTTTACAATGATACTACATTTCCCATATGTTGCTGCAAAGTCGCTGGAGTAACTGCTGCTGGTCGACACCTCTGGGCTGAGCCGCCAGTCAAGTTGTGGTGGTTAGGTGCGCACTCTTTATCCTTCTTATCTGTTGTTTGAAATTTTTATAGGTGTTGTGTGCCGCTTCCACTAACTTCTGCATATCAACTAACCCTTGCATTCACATATTGACCCACATAAAGGTTGATATTGATCCCACATCACTGTATCCACGGTATGTTTTTCCACCTGCAGTATCCTTACCCTTTTGCACTGGCTGCACATGGTCTTAGTGCCACGCCTAATACTCAGTCCAGCAGTTACTTACTGCAGGGTTGCCGACATTCCTGCTTACCTATCATCACCTGTACATGACCATTCCTAGAACTGGAATGTTTGGTCAGAACTTCAGTCATTATTGATGCTTTGAATAGTGGGAATGTAAATATAAAGAATGATCGAATGAAGGATTCCTTGCTATGCCTGGAACTGAAGAGATATTGGTGAAATCCTAAAGAAACCCGAACATCTGCAAGAAAGCTTCAGAGAGTATATTTAAGTTCAGATTGCAATGTGTCTATATGGTTTATGTGAATTTGATGAAGTACAGGCAACCTTTGATGATCTGCTGAGAAGTGATCCCTACAAAATCAGTGTCTTAACCAACCTAAAAGTGCTGTTGAAAACAAATTTTCTAGAAATTTGCCTGCTTCTGTAACCAAGCTTGTTTCACTTGATATGTTTGCCAGCCAATTTACTGACCTTTTTCCACCTTCTCTTCCGACCTTCAATTGTCGTTTTACAGTAATTTCACAGGCTTGGTTCCAGTGAACCTTAGGAAATTTCCTGATTCTTCTTTTATCCTGGCAAATGAAATCCTTATTCCCCATCTGGACCCAATTCGGTCCTTGGTGGAAGTCATCACAAACCGATTATGGCCATTACAAAGGTTGTAGTGATCATAGCTGGTATGGTTGTATTTATCATCATCCCTCTGGCAGTTTTTCATACATTATAAGAGGATCTCAAAGATAAAGTATAGTACCAAAAACAAAGTTGTTTGGGGTTTAGATGTCACTGGTTCTGCTGTTTTGGTTATATTTGCTGAAGAATTTATTGCCTTCTAGAGGCAATCTCATAAATATATAGCTCACAGCTACCACCTGTGTTGGCATCACCTAAACACATCTCTAGCACCCCTCATCAGTCATCTCCATAGCTCATTTCACTGTAAATACATCAACATCACCTTGTTATACATGTACCACTATTTTCCCAGGATCCCTTCATTTCCAGCACTCTCGTCCACCTACACTGAGTGCATCATATGTGATATATATATATATATATATATATATATATATATATATATATATATATATATATATATATATATATATATATATATATATACATATAAACTTGTATATGTGTGTATATATAGGCATACATATGTATATATGGATATATAATGTCATTCTCCATCTTTTCCATCATTTACATCTTGGCACCTGAGCACTTTATCATTAACATCTACATGATATGGGCAATTTATCTTCTCTTTTCATGCTAATCAAATGTTTTGCAAGGAATAGGTGGAAAAAGTCATTTCTTGGAATTTTATATTTCAATATTGTAATAAGTTAGGCCTTAATGAGAATTTACATTTCCTGTCTTAGATAGCATGAATGAGCATTGTAAATATCATAAATTGTTTATTTTCATAATGTTTACCTTTATTTTTCAAAATCTCACAAATGGGAACACGAATGACACATGCACCATTTCGTAAGAGGTAATTAATCCTAAGTTGATGATTTACATCAATGGCCATAGTCAGGATGTAAACAAAACTTAGGATTTTTATCTTTTATAAAATAACACTGGATCCACACTAGATCCGTTTTCAAAATTCATCATATTTCCTTAAATATTTTCTTCTTTTATCAGAATTGGACTTAAAATTAACTCAAAATATATACCAATGGCCATAGTCAGGGTATAATGAGAGTTAATTTCATTTTAAATTCTATAAAAGCACCAAATGTATTTTATTCTTCTCTTGAATCTAAATATAGATTATTATATAATACATTCAATGACCATAGTCAAGGATGTATTATATCTTCAATCTTATTTTAATTCGTTTAAAGAATGGAATAGCTTTTTAAAATCCAATTTCAAATCCTTCAAATTCATTCATCATTTAGGATAGAACTGCATCATGTTTTCAAAATTCCTCTTTCAAAACTCCAAGTGATGTAAATATCTTCTTTAATCAATCTTCAATTCTTGTAAATCCAATTCATCTTTTCATTTTCAATTTAGTTTCATTTTCAATCTCAAAGTTCAATTTAACTTTGAGATTTTAAATTCATTTTATGTTTAAAAACTCCAATTCAAATCAAGATTTCAAAGTTCAATTTGACTTTGAAATTCCAAATTCATTTTTATATTCAATTCAAAATCAGATTTCAAAGTTCAATTTGACTTTGAAATTCCAAATTCGTTTTATATTCGAAAATCAAAATTCAAAGTTCAATTTAACTTTGAAATTCTTGATTCATTTTCTAAATTCCAAATTCAAGCTCCAAGTTTAGAATCAAATTCCACTTTTGGATCTCAAACTTCAGATCCAATTCCATTTTAGGATCCAGAATCCAATTCCACTTTTGGATCTCAGACTTTAGATCCAATTCCATTTTAGGATCCAGAATCCAATTCCACTTTTGGATCTCAGACTTTAGATCCAAAACCCATCTTAGGATCCAGAATTCAACTTCCATCTTGGATCTCAGACTTCAGATCCAAATTCATTTCAGGGTCCAAAATCCAATTCTACTTTGGATCCTAGACTTTTGATCCAATTCCATTTTAGGATCCAGAATTCAATTCCACTTTTGGATCTCAGATTTCAGATCCAATTCCATTTTAGGATTCAAAACTCAACTTCCATCTTGGATCTCAGGCTTAAGATCCAAATCCATTTTAGGGTCCAGAGTCCAACTCTACATTGGATCACAGACTCTAGATCCAATTCCATTTTAGGATCCAGAACTCAACTTCCATCTTGGATCTCAGACTTCAGATCCAATTTCCTTGTAGGATCCAGAACCCAATTCTATATCGGATCTCAGATTTCAGAGCCTAAATTCATTTTAAGATCCAATTCCATTCCCAATTCTAGATTTCAAATCCAATTCCATTTTCAGATTTCATCTGAACTTCCTAAATCCATTTCTATTTTTAAATACCATTTGATTTTCTCGGATCCATTCTAATATTCGAATTCAATATCACTTCAAAATTTCATCTTCTCCTCCTAAATCCATGATTAAATTCAAAGTCCATTTCTGACTTTGAAACTTCATTTCCTTTCATTTCAAATCTGTAAATCATTGTCTTTCCCAAAATTAAGATTTATTCTTCCAAACTCTTAATTACTTCAAAAAAACTTAGAAATTCTCTGATGTATCACAAGTTCTAAGTTAAATTCAAATCAATTCTTCACTCCACTATCAAGTCCATCTCAGAATACTTGGAAAATTTTCAAAACATCTTTAAAAAAGAGCATACATCCTTACATTGCACAAGCATGATTCTTTGTGCATTTAGATCTTTAGAATAAATTCTTATGTAATATTTAGGCAAAGCAAAAGGCATAGATTCGATCCTTGGTTCTATTACCCCTGGTAAAGGCGCCAGGAACGGCTGAACCTCGTACCAACGAGCGAATCCCGTCTCTCCATTTTCCCGCAAATATTTTTCAAAACGGAGGCGAGTTAAATTTCTAAATATTTTCAAATTAAGGTCAAGTGAGACCCCACAAAAGAGTTCCTCATCTTCTTTTCTCTTCTTTTCTCTTCTCCCTTTCTTTTTCTTTCTTTTATTTTTCTCCCTTCAAAAAGGAGGAAAATAGAGGTTAGAAAAGGAAAAGAGAAGGAAGAGAGAGAAACAAAAAGAGAGGAAAATTTTTGCGATGATCACATTTAGTCACGGCTCATCCATTAACATAGCTATCTAAATTCAGCATAATGTTTTTGTAAATCATTAGCCTTTTGCACAGTAATCTCCATTATGTATAGCCCACACATGTATATATCCTTTTACGTAGATATCTATTACCTATGGAAAATCAATTATTATGCATATTTTCCTATTTATCTGTATATATATACATCTACATTTATATACATATATATATGTATATGTATACCTATATGTCTATATATGTATCTCTTCATATACATTGGTTTTCATGTATAAGCATTTAGGTAGATATTTTCTCCTATAAATATGCATCCATTATTACATTTCATTTAGCATAAATATATATATATATATATATATATATATATATATATATATATATATATATATATATATATATATATTTTCATTTAAGTCTAAATGTGATGCCTAGATATTACCGCAGGCATTTCAGTCATGTTTTAGCCATTATATTGTACATTTCCATTATAGTCCTGGTGTAACTACCTATGTATGTTCATTGATGTAAAATTTGCAAATCTCTCTTTTGTATGCCGTATTTCTCGTACTAATTCTCATTTTGCAGGAAAATCTGGAAGATATGGTTTCTTTTGGAGTTATCATATATTTATTTATATTTTTATTTTTGTCAACAATATAACAATCAAATGTAAACCTTGGAATAATATTTATTTTTCTGCTTAGATTAAGATGCATTTCATATAGTTTGAATTCTTGCAATATCCTGATTATGTGATTCAGACATTTTATTTTGAAAGTCACTTTGGATGGACACGAATGGGACGTGCACCAACTCTTAGAGAGTTGATGAACTCGGTGGAGTCCATATTTATGGCCGTAGTAGGAATATGGATGAGACCCAGATTCAACATCTTTCTACCAGTCACATTGAGCCTACAGTCTTAGGCTATCTTCCAAATTTTCAATGCATACTTTCAATTTTACCAAATATTTTAGAGTTAGTCAAGTAAATTACAAGCCTATTTGCGGCCATAGTCGGAATATGTGATGATTCTACTTGGTTTAATTCTAAAATTGCATATTTCCTGAAAAGATGTTTTCTCAAATGACATTCATTCATTCACATCATTTGCATCATGAAATCACCTGCATTTCTCATGATTTTCTCAAGAAAATTTCACTCCTTGGAAATCGATTCCTCAAGCAACTCTGAAAATTTTCAAAGTTGGACTTCCCAAGTCAAGTTTTCCCGTGATTTTCCCTGAAAAATATTCTTTTCTCAAGATTCATTTTCAAAAGGAGTTTTTCAATCTTTCTCAAGAATCAAAATCGATTTTCAAAATATTTCAAGTCTAATATCCTCAGGATTTCAGTTTCTTGAGTTTTGCTTTTCCTGCTCCTAAGAGTTTTCCGACGAATTTCAATCATTTTCCAAAGAAAATTCTCAAAGACAGAACTTTCCTGACAAATATTTTCTTCTTCAAATATTCATCTTTTCTCAAGAACTCTTTCTCTTTTCCGAGGATTTTCCAACCATTCATGATTTTCCCAAATTTTTATAAACTTTCTCGAGATTTCAAATCTTTTCATCAGAGTCTCATGAGAGATTGATTTTCATCTTTTTCTTGAGAAATGTTTTCCAACTCCAAAGCATTTTTTGAGCATACATCATGTTTTTCCAAATTGCATTCTACAAAATTTCATAGCACATGCTTGAATTCTCTGTGCATTTAGGATAGAACACAATTTCAATGATTTACCTAAGTCAAGCACATTTTTGGTCCTTGGTTCGATTACCCCTGTTAAAGGCGGCAGGAATGGTCGAACCTCGTACCGACAGGTCGAGCCCCATCCCATGGATTTTTCTGCTATTTTCAAAACGGAGGCGAGTATTTTAAAACAATTTTTCAAAACTCTGGTCAAGTTTGAATCGCGGAAACATTTTCCTCTCTCTCCCGCAAGGAAGGGAAGACGAAAAAAATTTCACGACGATAACAGGTTTGGCGACCGTGATGGGACTGTCTTTGTCTGATCAAAAGTGTGTTTGACTTAGTTCAATTATTAAAATTGTGTTCACAAAATGTCAGCTCTTTACTTTCTGATATCATGCGAACCTAGGAGCCTAGATTCTGACCTAGCTGACATTGATTGCATATAGACTAGGCATGGTTTGGTAGGACGAGATTGAGGAGATATTTTCATGCTCACATAGACTTAGGTCTAAATATAACTCTCCTCAATTTAGGATCTGAATGCAAACAATGTATGCTTCTTCGAAGTTTTCAAGAATCTATCTCTCTAAGACTTAGAGCCCTCTATTTCTTGCATGTGATCATTTTTTCAAATCCCCCTTACCTATCTTTACCCGGTCTTTACGTTGCTGGGCTCTCTTCCAGAACCCTAGTTCGGGACAGAGCCTTACAACTGGGCCAATTATTTGGGTTAACGCCCTCCTACCACGTACCGCAGGCCATAGTCCGAAGTATATCGGTAGGCGCTCAAGGATGTTGGAAAACCTTACCTTAGAACCGGAGTTGAAATTATATGTCACGTACCTCGGATTTCGGTTCGGATATATCGGCATAACTGGATTGGACAAAGATGTTCTGAACTTAGAGTTAGGATTAAGGTCCTACAACTGTTTTTCAAAATGATGCATCTAGAGTCAGCCTTTTAGGGAGTGTTGTATGTGCATAAATGTTTGTGCAGGATGTGATTGTTTGTATGTTACCTTTATTCCTCTCACATTTTTCCCAAAAATATTTTTTTTCAAATATCCATAATTCTCACCTTTTCCTTTATTTTCTCAAACCCTTGATGACTTTTCAAAATATCCTATTTCTTTCAAAACTCCAGGTGATTTTCCATTCTATCGTTCTACTGGATCTCGAATTTCCAGCTGCATTTTATATCCTGCCTGCAAATTTTTCAAAAATTTCCTATATTTTCCTAAGTCTCATTCTGAGTCTTTCTCTGTTTTCAGTCTGATAGCATCCAGTCAAGTCGATCCTATCTTTCTTGAAGGTCACATCTCCTACGAGGTGCGACAAGGTTGTCCCGAACATCGAGCCCTTAGCACTGGAACTTTCATTGCCCGGTGGTATTATTCATGGCTCAAAAGCTTTTCTCGAATGTTCCCGGACCATTTAAGTGAGTGTGGATTAGAAGTGGCGTCAGTTGTCGGAAAGCAGATAGTGAATGGCAACCTGATCCATGCAATGGCGGAGCGATGGAATCCATGAACCTGTACCTTCTGGTTCCCGTGGGGAGAGATGACTGTTTTAATGGATGAATGTTCAGAAATTATGGGATTACCAAAACCAGCCGGTCAACGAGGAGATCCGTTAGAGCATTAATTCTTGATCAATGTCAAGGGTTTGGACCCCTGAGACTCATTAGCCCGTATGACAGGACACCGATCCTGGCCCCTGATTCAGTTAGACGGAAATGAATATGTCAATCTGCTTGAGTTGTACCATCAATATGGGTCCTTCGTCGAAGTAAGCTCAATATCAAGGACAACTAAAGAAAGAATCTAGAATGCAATGGTTCTATACACTGTAGGATTAGCCCTCTTCCCATATGGACAAAACTACATGGACATCAGAATAATCCAACTCATGAGAAGATGGGGAAGTCGACAGACCAAGCGTCTCTCCATAGCCATGACAGCGCTCGCTTTTCTATATCGGGGATTGACTCGTTTCTCACTTTTAGAATCCATTCTCGTCGAAGGATGCATTTACGCGCTTCAATCCTGGTTCTTCCAGCATATTCCAGTCCGAGCAAGCTTTTTCAGATACAACGGCCAAGAACTCCTTCCAGTAGCGCAGTACCGATCCATGATTGACAACATTCAAGAAGATGACATAGTCTGGGACTATTCTAATCGACAATTGTCTCCTCTCAGATATACGTATGCTTATGGCAAGTGATTCAAGTTGTTGGGACCATTCTTCTGCACTTACTATCAGCTGGAGCGATGTGTTCAACAGTTTTCCCAATAACAATAGTACATTGAAGCCAGACTACTATCAGGGGCTATGGCAGAATTCGATCTCACTTCCGCACAATGGTCCGGGGCATATCATTATGCCCGCTACAACTGGGATTCCTTTGTCTCTCTCAAATTCTTTCCTAGTCCTAAAGTGTCTGTCGACTATCATGAATGGTGGCAAATTGTTTGTTCTCCACCGCTTTGTCAAGATCAATAAAATCATATTTTTCTTATTCCAAATAAGATTTTCTTTCTTTCTATTGTGGTTTGACGACCTCGCCTAGGTAACAAGGCATATTTTTTATTGTTTATTTCTCTTTCAAAGAATGACAACACAATTGTCGTAATTATTGCGACGACTCAATCCCTAGTAATGGAATAACTTTTTTAAATTGTCTACCATATTTCCAACAAATATTTCTTCCAAAAACCAATTCCTTCAGAATCTAATCAGGTCTTTGCCCTGCAGAGAGCATCCACAACATTTGATGGTTTGGAAAAGATTAGGCAAAAGAACAACAACATCTCAGTACTCATCAGCATCAGAAGCAGAAATGGATTTCCCTAGATCCATCAGGAGGTAAGAACAACAACAAGAGGACGATGGCATAGATCCACAGATGTATGCCATGTTCCGGAAGATGATGAACAAGATAATGAGTGAACAGCCCGGGACCAGTTCAGAAAAGAACCCGTTTAGGCAACAGTTCCATGGTCGCAAAAAATAATAGATCAATCAAGACTTCCAAGAAGCAAGTTCAGCCGGAAGAGATCTCAGACGGGACAAAATCAGCGGAAGACATCGATGAAGAGTATGAGGTGCCTCCGACATTCCAGAAATATGGCAGGAAGAGCCGCAAACCAAAGAGCCAGGTCGCAGAAGACCCCCTGCAAGCACAATTCAAGGAAATGGCAAGAGTCGTTAATGATTTGCAAGCCTGCGACAAGGGCAAGAAAGTCTTCACCAACAAAGATTTTTATGATGGCTTAGAAGGTGATGAAGACCTGGAAAATCTACCTCGTAAATTCATCAAGTTTGACGGTTCTAGCGACTCGAAAGCTCATCTCGCCACATTCTTTGCTGAGTGCTCGAGGTTCAAGAGAGACAATAGAGCACTATTTTTGTGTTTCCCTCGCAGCTTGGAAAGAGTTGCAGCTAAATGGTATGCTGAGCATATCAATCCCATCGAGCTCAAAGAGTTCGATAAAGTGGTGAATTTGTTTATCGAACGCTTTCTGTTCAATACAGAGGCACTCCTGACATTAAGCCATCTCTGCAATATAAGGCAAAATGAAAATGAAAAAGCATGGGATTTTATTCATAGATGGAGATCAGCCTGCAATAAAATGAGGGATCCTATACCAGAAAGACATGCTTTATCCCTAATCCTCAATAACTTTTCGCAACCACTGAGAGGATTAATCTCCACCGCACCATCCCGTACTTTCATTGAGCTGACCGAACGAGCTGAATGGCTCGAGCTGAGTGTGGAGAATGGAGTCTATGAAGGCTTCACGTTTCCCAAGAACAACCCTTAAGGTGAACAGAAGAAGAAAACTCACTTCACCTATTCTGCCAACAACAACAACAGTCAAAACCATTATAAAGGGTAGAAGAAAGATTACTGCTACAGCGTAGGCAATTCTAACAACAAAGGAGATCAGAAAGTAAAACTTGCTCCTCAATACAGCAAGCCTCCTTGTAAACACCCCAAATTTTTCAAAATCTTTTAATATTCCCTTTTTGCCCCTAAATTCATTTTTTTTGAGAAAATGAGTCATTTCAAATCTAAATTCCAGTTCATTTCTCAAGTTTTATTGAAATTAAATTCATTTCATATGTTTAAATTGATTTCGGATCTGGATCCATTGTCCAGATCCAAATCTGGGTCTCCTTGTTCAAATTTTAAATTAAAATTATAGAAAACACCAAAAATAGCCTTTAAATAGCTCAGACAGTCCATTCAACATCCGTTTGGATCCATTACATTATATTTCTTGATTCAAGTATCAAAACTCGAACATTTTCTCAAAACCTGGGTCCAAACCCTCTTTTTTGAAGAAATTTTCCCGAAATGGTCTGAAATTCTTAGGAAGAAACTTTTATAAATATTCTTTTTAGAAAAATACAAAAAATTAGGGTTTAGTCTTTTGTTTTCTCAGATTTTCATTCCAAAAATACAAAAAAAATATATATACTCAGAAAAGAACAAAAAAATTAAAAAATAACAAAAGAAAATTACAAAAAATAGAAATGGTTTTTAAGAGAAACCCGTTTTTGAAAAATCTTTTATAGGGAGACCTCTTTTGGAAAAAGTAAAAACCCTTGCAAAACTCACAAATCGAGTTAGGGTTTCGGGGGGGAGACCCTCTCGAAATTTTCTCCCTCAGCCGCCTCCATTTCTCTCTTCACTCTCTCTTTCTCCCGATTCTCTTCTTCACGAAACCCTACATCTCCCAAAAATCTCTTTCCTCCATGCCCCGATCTTCAACTTCCCCATTCTCCACCTTCGATCGCCAACCTCTCCTCCCTCATCCCGCTCATCTTCAACAAACTCACCTTCTCGATCCTTCTCTCTCCCCTATTTAACAAACCGAAAAGAAAACCCTCAGGACCGCTTCTTCACCTCCCCACTTCTTCTTCACGATCCGTTTCCACCCTTTCCCCCTTTGCTCTTTCCTTCAGAATCATCGCCTCTCACCCCCGCACCCTTCTCTTCTTCATGCATCGATCCATTTCCACCCTTCCCCCTTTCTCCTATTGACTTTCTTTTCGATCTTCCTCCCTATCGGCTGGACCGGAGTTGCTTTCAATCTCCTGAGCTTCAAGCAACTACGCACAACTCTGCCAAAACAGAGAAAATCCTCCTCCTTCCTTCAGACTCCTGCAAAACCGAGATTCCACCACCAGCCCGTTCACAAGAAGCACCGTTCCCTCTTCAGTGGGAGTCTCACAATCGGAAGTTTCAATCCCGAAACTAAAACCACGAGTTCTTCCCTGGCGGCTGCAGAAGGTCGACTCCTTAAGGCAAGTTGAATAACTATCCCTTTCATTTTGATCTTATTTTACAGCATCCCTCCTGTTTAATTTTGCTCTTTATCTGCATTTTTTTTTTTTGGCATCAAGGGTTTCGATTGACCTGCATATAGCAGGATCGATCTACCCTGCGCTACAGCGATGGAATCTTTGATTCCAACAAATCATGCCTTTAAAATCCCCTAGTTCAAACGATTTAAATATCAGCTAGTCCAATATGCCCTGATACTTAGATTCAGCTTGCCTTTTCTTATCCCAACTTTTTGATTTCATGTTTATTTTAACTCTCGGTTCATATTTGATTCCTGGTTGGGGGATATTATCTGATGACATTCTCGTATCTTCTGATGATTCGGCATTATTGAGATCAGATGGAGGAAATCATCCTCATAGATTAACCATTTCTCCAGCACACGATGTAGGATACAGGGGCCCTGTATTTCGTAAATCCACTAAATCTCCAGCATCGTCTTATTCAGGTTTCAAGTTTATACTTTATAGTGAGCGTACATGCTCTGGGTAGAATCGTGATGACCAATTTCAGATCTAGCTTCTTGCATTTACTATGTCTTGTGGTTTTGTTTCAGCATGATCTAATTTATTGCATATGTTCATCCTGTCATCGGCACCATCTCGTCATATGATTTTCATCTATCCTCATAGCAAGTTCATATCGCATCTCATATAAATTTTTCATAGTATCCATTGATTATTCCGTCTCCTGAACATTCATGCATCATTCATTGTTCATTTCTTCTTAGATTTTTTTTCTTTTCTTTTTTTTTAACCTAGGCAATGTCACCCTGAATCCTGGTCATTTATGCATAATCTCTGTTGCAATAGCAAGGTTAAGGCATCATTCCTCATCTGATCAGTCGGGTACATGGGTGTTGGTACATAAATTCCATCGATATTCCAAAAAAAAAAATATATTAGTTTACAAGTCAGGCTAAAACGATGAGCATTCCACAGTTCATACTGTTGAGAAACTCGGTTTTGATGTCACATAATATGATACACTGTCTTATTTGATTTTGTATGATATGATAATATGTTCTCTTGAAATAATGTTATATTATGACTGAATATGTTTTGCCTTAAATCTAACGAGTATTTGATGCAAGGATATCTCACCCAATAAGGATGGAGACTTCCTGTTCAAGTACAACTATGGTGCAATCATACTCCTTGAAGAAAAAGCTTGATGAGCCATGCTTTCCTAAAGTTCAAATGAAGAAATCGGCTACCTCAAGATGAAGATTTTTTCTTCTTTAGAGTCATATGTAACAGAACCTTCAGGAACTTGCATATTGCATATTACATACTCATTCATACATACTATATCATAAAAGTATACGATAGTTTCAAAAAGATTCTTTTTTTGAAAACCAATAAGTGTACCTTCTTACAACCTTTTATGAAAGAGATATTTTGTCATATAATAATTGTACCTTCTTACAACCTTTTATGAAAAAGACATTTTGTCATTGTACCTTACACTATATACAAGACAACATGAAAAAAAAAAGAATGTAGGAAAAAGACAAAAACATAAAATCGACTACATAAGAAAAACAAATAAAATATGTTTTTGAAAAGACTTTAGTTATCTTCTTTAATGAAATGTTTCTTAATACAAGAAGAAGACAAAAAACATAAATCGACTACACAAAAGAAAAACAAATAAAATATGTTTTTTTAAAGGACTCTAGTTACTTTTTCTCATAACCATAGAATGTCGACTTACATGAAGTCATCATTCTCTTTACAAAGCATTAAATGCCTTCTGTAACAAATCCTTGTTAAATATCCTTCTCAAAGAATGTCGACCTTCCTTTTGGTCCTCATTCTCTCTAGAGACTTTGAAATACACAACATAAAGAAAACACTTGACATGACTATGTACAAATAAATATCTCAAAACACTCATAGTACTTACACTCATTTAAAGCAAAGAAGTACTAATGTACCTCAAATCATTAATTAGAATAAAGACAAAACTACAACCCAACGTTCAATGTACTATTGTAAGAAATAGACTTTTTACATAAAATATGTATTACTTAAAAACAATACAACGACTAGTGTACCCTCTATTTTACTCTTCTGGAAAAAGGCATTCTCGATCTTCTCTAAAAGATATTTTTGAAATGACATAACATTTCACATTTCAAAAAGTTACAATTCCAAAATGTAACGACTACTTTTTAAAGGCTATATAAACACACTCAAATAAACTATTAAACAAGAGGAATGGAATAGACGTGTGAGCTTACAAAGAGAAAAAGTTCTATTCGTGATTTGAAAAGAGAGCCTTGAAAAAGAAAGAGAAAAAGAAAAAGGAAGAAAAGAGAAAAAGTCAAGTCCAGCTCTTTGACAAAGAGTATCCTCTGAGTGACAAACAGAACATTCTTAGAATCCTTCATTCGTGCATTCATATCATTCTGAAGGTTCTATAGGAAGTATTGTAACTCTGTTATTCACTGTATTCCTTCTTTGTTTAAAGAAGTAGACCTCTGTGAAAGAGGGTGTTGCCCTTCTCTGTTGAGAGAAGAAGACCTCTTGGGAAGAGGGTGTGCCCCTTCTCTGTTGAGAGAAGAAGACCTCTTGGGAAGAGGGTGTTGTACTATTTATCCGGTAACTCGGATGTTATAGTGGAATCTCAAGTGGTTTGCTTGGGGACTGGATGTAGGTCTGGATATTGACCGAACCAGTATAACTTCTGTGTTTTATGTGTTGTGCCTTATTGCTTAATTCTTTTATTTTATCGATCATTATCATATTTCTCTATTCACCCCCCCTCTAGTGGAATTTCATTTGGTATCAGAGCAGGTTTGCTGGTTTCGACGTAACAAGTCTTCCAGCACAAAATGGCATCTACCTCTTATGCTCGTGATATTGAAGGTCAACACGCATCTCGTCCTCCTTTCTTCAATGGCTCCAACTATGGATATTGGAAGTGCAGAATGACTATCTTTCTCAAATCCATAGACTTTGCTGTATGGAAAATTGTTGAGCATCCATACACATCTTCATCCGCAGACTATAACTTATGGTCTGATGAAGAAAAGAAAATGGCAAACCTAAATGCAAAGGCTATGAATGCCTTATATTATGCCATTGATCAGAATAAATTCAACAGAATATCTATATGTGAATCTGCATATGACATTTGGCATTCTTTGGAGGTTATTCATGAGGCAACCAACAAAGTTAAAGAAGCCAAAATATCATCTCTTGTTAGAAAATATGAGTTGTTCAAAATGAACCAAGATGAACCCATCACAGAGATGTTTACCAGATTCACCAACATCACCAATGATCTGAAATCTCTGGGTGTAACATATTCCCAGACTGAAAAGGTGAAGAAAATCTTGAGATCTCTCACAACTGATTGGGAGAAAAAGACTACTGCTATTAAAGAAGCTCAAGATTTATCTAAGCTTACATTGGACGACTTAATAGGCAATCTTATGGCCTATGAAGTCCACATGAAAGAAAGAAGGGAAGAAGAGCAACCAGTAAAGAAAACTCTAGCTTTCCCGGCCCTATCTGAGAATGAAAACTCAGATAAAGAATCAGAAATTGCGCTACTTACCAGAAAATTCCAGTGCTTCATGAGAAGGAACCGGCTTCCAAACAGGCACAAGGAAAGAAAAGATCTTAAAGAAGATCCCATGTGCTTTCAGTGTAATAAGCCAGGCCACTTAAAACGTGACTGTCCCCTTCTCAAAAGAAAGTCCAGGACTGAGGAACCAAAGAAGAGGTTCTTCAAGAAAAAGGCTCTGCATGCTCAATGGGATGATTCAGAACCATCCACTAGTGAAGAGTCAAGTGATGATGAAACCGAAACTGCAAATATGTGCTTCATGGCAAACGAAAGTTCGGTAAGTGAAATCTCTGATTTTTCCTTTGAAGAACTTCTAGATGCTTTTCAAGAACTATTTGCAGAATCTAGAAAATTGAGTTTCAAAAATAAAGTTTTAAAATCTGAAAATTTAGAGCTTTCTCAAGAGAATGAAAAACTCAGCAGTGAAAATTCTGAGTTAAAAAAGAAATTTTTTTTGCTTATATCTGAAATTTCTTCTACTAGCTCCAAAACTAAAAATATGCAAGTAGAAATTTCAGAGCTAAAAAGTAAAACTGAGAACCTCATGAAAACGGTTTTCAAGTTTACTAAAGGTAAAGAGAACTTGGATAAACTCTTATCCTCTCAGAAGGTCTCCTTTTACAAGAATGGGATTGGCTATTCTCATTTCAAAAAACCTTCTTGTATAAATCAAAAGACCACGTTTGTGAAAAGTTCATCTGAACCAAATAAGGAGTATTATATTGATAATCTTTTTAACTCCTCTAAAGAGATAGACAAACCCAAATCCAAATGGATATGGGTTCCAAAGTCTAACAAAAAGGGACCCGATTGGGTACCAAAAAGAAGATTTACTTAATGTTTTGCAGGCTCCAAAGAAGAAGAACAGATGGATACTAGATAGTGGATGTTCAAAGCACATGACAGGACATCCAGACCTTTTTGCTGTTCTTCATTATAAAGAAGGAGGAACCGTCACCTTTGGAGATAACAACAAAGGTTTGATAATTGGTATTGGAAATATTGGTAACATAGACAAACCTCTTATCAAAGACGTTCTCCTTGTTAAAGGCTTAAAACATAACCTACTAAGTATCAGTCAAATGTGTGACACAGGTTATAATGTTAGCTTTAATCATGATGCATGTCTCATAGCTGACACAAATGAAAACATCATCTTAAAAGGTATAAGAAAGAATAATATATATGAACTATACCTAGAAAATATCACAGAACATTGCCTCATAGCTAATAATGACACTCAACATCTATGGCACATGAGAATGGGCCATGTCAACTCTAAATACATGTCTAAACTAGCTAAAGATAAGTTAGTACGTGGGTTACCCAACATATCTTTTAAAAAGGATTATTTTTGTGATGCATGTCAATTAGGAAAATTGTCAAAATCTTCTTTCAAATCAAAAAATGTCATTTCAAGTAAAAGACCTTTAGAGCTTCTCCACCTGGATCTCTTTGGTCCTTCTAGGGTAGCTAGCCTTAATCAAAATAGATATGCTTTTGTCATTGTAGATGATTACTCAAGATTTACTTGGGTAATATTTTTGAAAAACAAAAGTGACACGTTTTGTCAGTTTGAAATCTTATGTAAAAAATTACAAAACGAAAAATCGTGTTCTATTGTTAAAATCCGTAGTGACCATGGAGGAGAATTTGAAAATGAACTCTTTGAAAATTTTTGTAACTTGCATGGTATTTCTCATAACTTTGTCTTTCCTAGAGCTGCACCTCAAAATGGTGTAGTAGAAAGAAAGAATAGAACCCTTCAGGAATCTGCGGACTATGCTCCAACACAATAATCTTGCAAAATCTTTTTGGGCAGAAGCTGTTAATACTGCATGCTACATAACAAATAGAGTTCTCATTAGACCCTTATTAAATAAAACTCCCTATGAACTATTCTATGACAGAACTCCAAGAATAGACTACTTCAAAGTCTTTGGATGTAAATGCTTTATCCTAAACACAAAAGATAGCCTGGATAAGTTTGATGCTAAATCTGTTGAATGCATATTCTTAGGATATTCAAGTCATAGTAAAGCATACAGAGTTTTCAATAAGTGTCATAATACTATTGAAGAATCTATGCATGTTAGTTTTTGTGAATCTATTGATCAATCTGTTCATATACAAACTAATGATGATGATGTTGAAAGTACGGATTTATTTTTAGATAACACAGCTAAGTCTAATGAAGATGATCACCAAAGAACCTTTGTCGATATCAAAGATCATCCTCAAAAGCAGATTTTGGGAGAACTAACAAAGGGGGTTCAAACTAGAGCTCAGCTAGAACGGATTGCAAACATGGCATTCATTTCTCAACTTGAACCAAAGAAGATTGATGAAGCCATCATTGATGAGTTCTGGATGCTAGCTATGACTGAAGAACTTAATCAATTCCAAAGAAATGACGTTTGGGATCTTGTACCGAGACCAAAGGATCATCAAATCATTGGGACAAGATGGATCTTCAGAAACAAGCTAGACGAAACAGGTAATGTTATAAGAAACAAGGCCAGACTAGTAGCTCAAGGATACAACCAGGAGGAAGGTATTGACTTTGATGAAACATTTGCTCCTGTTGCTAGACTTGAATCTATTAGAATGCTCTTAGCATATGCAAGCTATATGGATTTCAAATTATTTCAAATGGATGTTAAAAGTGCTCTCTTAAATGGTTTTATAAATGAAGAAGTCTATGTAAAACAACCTCCAGGATTTGAAAATGAACAATACCCAGATCATGTTTTTAAACTCAAACGTGCTTTGTATGGTTTAAAACAGGCACCTCGTGCTTGGTATGAAAGACTTAAAACCTTTTTATTAAAAACTGGGTTTTCTGTTGGCAAAGCAGATTCTACATTATTTGTCAAAGTAGTGAATAATCATACCCTAATTGTTCAAATCTATGTCGATGACATCATCTTTGGATCTTCTAACAACACTCTCTGTGAAGATTTTTCTAAGTCCATGCAGAAGGAATTCGAAATGAGTATAATGAGAGAACTCACCTACTTTCTTGGACTGCATATTAAGCAAACCAAGGATGGACTTTTCATCAACCAATCTAAGTATGCTCATGAACTTCTGAAGAGGTTCAACATGAACTCAACTGCTTCAAAATCCACTCCTATGAGCACTACTACTGTGTTGGACAAAGATGAAGATGGTAAGACTGTTGATACAAAGGTATACCGAGGTATGATAGGATCACTTCTTTATTTAGCTGCTAGCCGTCCAGATATAATGTTTAGTGTTTGCTTGTGTGCTAGGTTCCAGTCAAATCCAAAAGAATCACATCTTAAAGTTGTAAAAAGAATAATGAGATATTTAAAAGACACAGTTGATTTTGGATTATTCTATTCAAAATCCTCTACATTTGATCTAATCTCATACAGTGATGCTGACTTTGCTGGAAGTAAATCTGACAGAAAAAGCACAAGTGGAACATGTCACATGCTAGGGCACTCACTAGTATCATGGTTCAGTAAGAAACAGAATTGTGTATCATTATCAACTACTGAAGCCAAATACATTGCTGCTAGCCTAGCTTGTACTCAAGTTATCTGGATGAAACAAACATTAAAAGATTTTGGTTTAAATTTTGAAAATACAACTATTTTCTGTGATAATACGAGTGCTATAAACCTATCTAAGAATCCTATTTTACACTCATGAACTAAGCACATTCAAATAAGACACCACTTCTTAAGAGAACAAGTCTTAAACAACATAATTAAACTAGAATTCATACCCACTAATCTACAGTTAGCAGACATATTCACTAAACCATTAAAACATGAAGACTTCACACGAATTAGAAGGGAACTAGGAATATGCAAACTAAGTGACTTATAAATTAATTACACTTAATATAATACTTCTTATAAGTCTTGTTTAAATCGTATTTTAAATTGCTTTCCTTCTTATCGTTTTTAGTTAGTCAAACTAAGTTTCCTTATTCACATATTCTTATAAGACACATTCTTTATGTCATTCAAACTTGTCATCCTTCAAGTACACATCCATTATAACTCCTTGTCCTATCTCCTTTCTCTCATATCCATAAGAACTAATTATATTAAAAGCCATCATAACAATGTTCACATCACTCAACTCCTTTATTATTTTTGTCCTTTTATAAAAACTTTTCTTACGATAAATGGTCCTACTTAGTTTATGAGAACTTATTACTCTTCATTAGTTAAAATCGAATGACTATTTAGTTCCTTTAAAAGATCTAGTTGCTATATTCTCACGTAAATTATTTTTTTACTATATCATATGTTATATCATAGCCCTACAAACTATCTATTATCATCTCTTTCATATACAAATTAAGCCTCCATTCTTGTCAACTCTTGTTTTAACCTAACCTTGTTGAGTTTCTTTAAGAATATAAATAATAATTCATATCAATCATAACTTTATGTCTTTCATCAATCTTTTTTATTACTTCTTTATCCTTTACAAAAATCCATATATGTCATCTCACTTCTCTCTATGACAACTCTCATTTATTACTCTTCATTCATAAATATTTCTTTGTCTCCTCATTTCATCTCTCAAATACATTTTTTTTATACATTTTTGAATCCGACTCCTACATGTCTATTCTTATTTCAATTCTTATATATTTTTTAACTCTTTCTCCTTTTTATCTCATCATCTATCTCACCACTAGTCTAAGTCCAAATATGTCCTTCTCATATCCACGTATACTCTTTAAAAAAAAAAAAAAATTTATTTACAAATATTAATCATGAAACATTTTTTTTTGGGCACTCTTTTCTTTAAAATGTCATATCTTTCAAAGTACACATCACATGATCACCCTATGACCTTTCTTTCCATCCGTGACCTTGTCTCTCTCTTATTGTATGTCTCTCTAAAATCGAGAACCTTTAAAGTCTTGCCTCCAAGCAAACCTTTATTTATTCTATCTTTACTTTATGTCATATCTAAATCAAGTAAATGTTGTCCTTTATTTTCTTTCTCTCCTCTCTAGATATCCACATCATCTTTTTTATGTCTTTAACTCTCCATTCACGAATTTAGAATCCCTTCACATAGAATAACAAGTTGTTTGTCTTGTTAGGCCATTATTCTCAAAGATCAATCATTTTGTTATTCAACATGACACCCCATACTCTATTAATGGGTTCTCTCACTAGTCGATAAACTCACCCATAGTAAAATCTATATATTTCAATAACTATGTCCTCCTCAATCTAATATAATACACTATCCTCAAACATTGATTTGATTTGTCATTCACAAGTCCATTAACTTACTCCTCACGGATTTCCTTATTTGACTAAAATCTAAAAATTACTCACTTCCAATGTCATTCATTTCATATCAACAATTATTTTCCTCTTTCTATTTAATCTATTGGTTCATCTCTTACCATTCCATTCGAACTTTTCTATCCTTATACAAACTTTCTCTCGATTCTAGCTCCTTTCTCTCCTAGTGCTTCATTTTCAAGACACTCGAAAATGGCTTCCTCCTCTACCAATGTGATCACCTCCGCAAATCTAAGATACCCCGACCTTTTTCACCACTTTCAGTACATTAGCACCTTGCCAATTCAAACTGGCAAACTAGTCAACTTCGACGCCTTCACATCCTTTGATCTCCATACCTCTCTTCAAGATTTTGTTCCCATCTTAGGAACGACTAACTCCATGACCTACTATCCTCATCTCATCAAAATTTTCTATACCAACCTCTCTGTAGACCGTGACCACACCACCATTACATCCATGGTACATGGAAAACTCATCTCCTTCAATATCTCTCAACTAGGCTGCATTCTAAACCTTTCCTCCTATGGCATTGAGCTTCCTAACATAGTTCCGATAGATCGAACTGTGTTTAAGAAAGTCCTTCTCTCCACTCGCTGCACCCATTTCCCATGGCATACGAGCAATCTCAAACCTCATGCTCTAATACTCTCACACATCCTCTCATCCAATGTCTTTCCAAAGCTTCCTTCCAAGGGTTTCGTGGCAAACGAAATCTCCCTTCTCCTATATGCAATCTTCTGCAACTTTCCCATCAACTGGTCCAGTATCATTTTCAATAACATGATCAATTTTCGGGCCTTCCACTCTCTTCCTTTCGGGTACTTCATCACCCATATCCTTCAGCACTTCCAGGTGCCTCTCCACCAAGACATCATTCACCAGTCTGATCATGCTTTCGATGACTCATACCTCCCTGAGGAAGGGTCCCCTCGAGATCACTCTGACGATGAAAGCACCAGTGAAGCTGATCCCCCCGCAAGCTCTGACCCTGACATCTTCTCTACCCTCGTAGACATCCAAAATACCCAGGCTCTACTTCTCAGGAATCAAGCCTCTCTGCAACAAGCCTTTGACTCCTTGACAATGGGCCAAGATTCACATCGCCGTCGCCGCACGCTCAATACCACTGACTCTGACTAAGACTCATTTTTTATTATATTTGGTCTGTAATAACTTTTAAATACTTTCGGTCTGTAATATTTTTTTTACTCTTATCCCTCCTTTTTGTCCATGACAAAGGGGGAGAAAACCTGTCTCCATTATTGGAGAAATATTCTCTCTTTAAACATTATTTCACCTTTTTTATCATATTATTATTTCTATGCATAATGTCTTTTTGACAGGGGGAGCATATTTTGTCATCATCAAAAAGGGGGAGAATGTTGAGAAACTCGGTTTTGATGTCACATAATATGATACACTGTCTTATTTGATTTTGTATGATATGATAATATGTTCTCTTGAAATAATGTTATATTATGACTGAATATGTTTTGCCTTAAATCTAACGAGTATTTGATGCAAGGATATCTCACCCAATAAGGATGGAGACTTCCTGTTCAAGTACAACTATGGTGCAATCATACTCCTTGAAGAAAAAGCTTGATGAGCCATGCTTTCCTAAAGTTCAAATGAAGAAATCGGCTACCTCAAGATGAAGATTTTTTCTTCTCTAGAGTCATATGTAACAGAACCTTCAGGAACTTGCATATTGCATATTACATACTCATTCATACATACTATATCATAAAAGTATACGATAGTTTCAAAAAGTTTCTTTTTTTGAAAACCAATAAGTGTACCTTCTTACAACCTTTTATGAAAGAGATATTTTGTCATATAATAATTGTACCTTCTTACAACCTTTTATGAAAAAGACATTTTTTCATTGTACCTTACACTATATACAAGACAACATGAAAAAAAAAAGAATGTAGGAAAAAGACAAAAACATAAAATCGACTACATAAGAAAAACAAATAAAATATGTTTTTGAAAATACTTTAGTTATCTTCTTTAATGAAATGTTTCTTAATACAAGAAGAAGACAAAAACATAAATCGGCTACACAAAAGAAAAACAAATAAAATATGTTTTTTTAAAGGACTCTAGTTACTTTTTCTCATAACCATAGAATGTCGACTTACTTGAAGTCATCATTCTCTTTACAAAGCATTAAATGCCTTCTGTAACAAATCCTTGTTAAATATCCTTCTTAAAGAATGTCGACCTTCCTTTTGGTCCTCATTCTCTCTGGAGACATTGAAATACACAACATAAAGAAAACACTTGACATGACTATGTACAAATAAATATCTCAAAACACTCATAGTACTTACACTTATTTAAAGCAAAGAAGTACTAATGTACCTCAAATCATTAATTAGAATAAAGACAAAACTACAACCCAACGTTCAATGTACTATTGTAAGAAATAGACTTTTTACATAAAATATGTATTACTTAAAAACAATACAACGACTAGTGTACCCTCTATTTTACTCTTCTGGAAAAAGGCATTCTCGATCTTCTCTAAAAGATATTTTTGAAATGACATAACATTTCACATTTCAAAAAGTTACAATTCCAAAATGTAACGACTACTTAAAGGCTATATAAACACACTCAAATAAACTATTAAACAAGAGGAATGTAATAGACGTGTGAGCTTACAAAGAGAAAAAGTTCTATTCGTGATTTGAAAAGAGCGCCTTGAAAAAGAAAGAGAAAATAAAAAAGGAAGAAAAGAGAAAAAGTCAAGTCCAGCTCTTTGACAAAGAGTATCCTCTGAGTGACAAACAGAATATTCTTAGAATCCTTCATTCATGCATTCATATCATTCTGAAGGTTCTATAGGAAGTATTGTAACTCTGTTATTCACTGTATTCCTTCTTTGTTTAAAGAAGTAGACCTCTGTGAAAGAGGGTGTTGCCCTTCTCTGTTGAGAGAAGAAGACCTCTTGGGAAGAGGGTGTGCCCCTTCTCTGTTGAGAGAAGAAGACCTCTTGGGAAGAGGGTGTTGTACTATTTATCTGGTAACTCGGATGTTATAGTGGAATCTCAAGTGGTTTGCTTGGGGACTGGATGTAGGTCTGGATATTGACCGAACCAGTATAACTTCTGTGTTTTATGTGTTGTGCCTTATTGCTTAATTCTTTTATTTTATCGATCATTATCATATTTCACTATTCACCCCCCCTCTAGTGGAATTTCACATACCAGGGTTATTTGGTGTGGGGAATCGTACTGGGTGTTGACAGCATGAGCATCAATAAGGCTGGATTGCAGGAGGCCAAATCCAACCCTCGTACGAGGAATTTTCATAGCAATAACACCTAACTCGTTAATTCACTGGATCCCCTAACTCGTGAATTCCATTTTTGAACTACTGTGGAAATACCATAAAGCACGGTACAAGGTCTGTTCGTGATGCAGTGATAAAAGGTGTATCTCTGACTCGACTTTTTACTCCAGAGCAAGTTAGGGAGCATATTGTTAGTCTTCGGCAATGGGTTGGTCAGGTCAGTCCTTTCTGTTTGTTTATTCTTTTTCATATCACTAATATGTCTGATTTACAGGTCATTATCACTGTTTTGGGCATAATTAGGCACAAATTGATCCAACTCATCTGTTGTCTTTTACTGTGTATGGTCTTGCCTTTAGAATGTGGAACAGATGCAATCTTGCTTTCACATGTAGCAGAGAATTTTGTCATTTTTTTATTTTTTATATGAAAGATGAAAACAATGATGTGGTTAAAATGTATACATTTAACTCATTTTTTTATGTCAGGGATTTGGTTGGTGATAGCTGCCCTCAGCGTAAAATTTCACAGAAACTCCCCATTGCCCACTGGAAAGGTTTTTCTTGTGTGTTGGTTTGTGCATCGTATGCACCCTCCTGGTTTTGAATTCGAAATGTTCATCTTAAATAAATCATGCTTCCCCCTTTTTGCCTGACGTGCAGGGCCCATGTAGACAGTTAGACTCATGTTTACAAACCTACTCTTTTTAAGCCTGGTAGCATTTCCCTTGTGAATTATGATTCTATTATAATCTATGCTTTACCACACATAAGCAAAGGTTGCAGTGAGCTAGAAAACTCTATGGTTGTGGAAGATCCCTTATAGAATTTGGAAATATGGGGCTCCGGATTCTTAAAATCAGTGCCAAAAACAAGGTATGTCAATATTCTCAAAGAAATCTTCGTGATTAAACCAGTGTTGAGATTCTTGCATTAATATAGTTTCTGTCTTATGTTGATCACGTTTATAAGTTACATGTACTGATCATATTGTACAGGTTAGTCTATTAGTTGTGTATTGTGTTAACTTGTATATGCAATTGTGTGGCTGAATGCTAGAATTTATTCAGTATCCATGTGAGTTAGGTGTACTGATATCCTCTATGTCTGTCCATTGCTTCAGGTAAGTGTTGTACATCTCCACTGACACCAAGATATCACATCACTAATGTATTCTGTGATCACACCCTGCAGCTTATCCCATAGCTTCCACTTGCTTATCCCATAGCTTCCACTTGTAGAAAGCACACACACCTTGCACCCACCTCCATTACATGATGTTATAGTAACCACCATACCTGCCACATAATACGCAACCCCCACTGAATACACTCACTGTCAACTGCATTTCATTAGCAAATGAGCATTGGACCCAGCAGCAAAAATAGAATTTCTGAAGTTGAAGCGATCAAGATGAATGCGGTCTCTATGCTAGCAGAGGTAGAGGCAGAAAATGAACACTGCCTCTTAACTCGTCCCCTACAAAGGGGTTCACTATAACATTTTCTTGATATCTACATTGTTGTAGATTCCGTTAACAGATATATTCTCACTAGGCATTCACCAACCATTCCCATGATCACCTTTCATTATCTGCAGCAGCATTGCTGCCATCCTCTCCACATGAAATTGTCCCGAGCCATCTCCCTAATCTCTTTGATTTCCCGTTTAGATCATAACTTACATTTGTTTAGTCAACGACATTTTTTTGCTAACTGGTCATACATCCAAACCTCATATCTACCTTTCATCAGTTGACGTTTTGCCATATTCCAATATGCACCAATTAGGTATGATCAATCTGCGAGCTTCACCAAAGCTCGATCTATCCATTTCTAACCTTGCATCATAACCACTCCCCTGCAGCCTTGCTGCACCTGCCCATATCCATTCCATGGTACTCTTCATCACTTGTTGTTAGTTACAACAATTAGCATCTGTCCCTTCTCTCATTCACTGTTGTCACAAATGCAGCACACTTGGCACAACATTCATAAACCCTCCATTTCAAGCATCCCCCGTGGTATATAACACATACTCACTATTTCTTGTATATTTCCATTTGTTATATCTACATCTTCATATTATATGTTTCCATCAATATCGAGCTTGTTCATACATACTCCAGTTATCATTGAACATATGCCTCTTATGTGCCCTCTAATCTCATGAGATATAGCTATATCTCTTTATTTACACTAACTCATCTTTTGCAGGGAATATATGGAAAATGTCATTATCGGGAGTTTAAAAATTCTATTTTATGTGTTGTAATAGTTAGATCTAAATGAGAATTTACATTCCCTGTTTTAGATAGAATAGATGAGCATTATAAAATCATAAATTGCCTGTTTTCATGCATCTTCTTACCTTTATTTCCCAAATTCTCACAATAGTGAAACACGAACGACACATGCACCACTTCGTAAGAGGTAATTAATCCTAAGTTGATGATTTACATCAATGGCCATAGTCAGGATGTAAACAAAACTTAGAATTTTTATCTTTTACGAAATAACACTGGATCCACACTAGATCCGTTTTCAAAATTCATCATATTTTCCTTAAATATTTTCTCCTTTTATCAGAATTTAACTTAAAATTAACTCAAAATATATACCAATGGCCATAGTCAGGGTATATTGAGAGTTCATTTCATTTTAAATTCTATAAAAGCACCAAATGTATTTCATTCTTCTCTTGAAATTAAATATAGATTATTATATAATACATTCAATGACCATAGTCAAGGATGTATTATATTTTCAATCTTATTTCAATTCATGTAAAGAATGAAATATGTTTTTCAAAATCCAATTTCAAAAATTTAAAATCATTCATCATTTAGGATAGAACTGCATCATATTTTCAAAATTCTTTTTCATAAATCCAAGTGACTCTTTCCTTCATTTCTTAGATCAAATCCTATTCATAAATTCAAATTCAACTCTATTTCTCAAAAGGATTCAAGAATTCAATTTCAAAGTCCCATTTGACTTTGAAATTTCAGAATCATCTTGTATTTCAAATTCTAAATTCTATCTTTCAATTTGACTTTGAAATTCCAAAATCATTTTTGTATTCAAACTTTAAATTTCCAATTTAAATTCAAAATTCAAATTCAAAGTTTAAAACTTTGAAATTTTTGATTCATCTTCTGGTTCAAAATTCAAAGTCTAAATTGACTTTGAAACTCATTTCGTATATTCAAGGTTCAAAATTTCATTTTTCAAGTTTAAATTCAAACTTGGAAGTTCTTGATCCATTTTCTGAATTTAACAACTCCAAATCCATTTTAGGATCCAGGAGTCAACATTCATATTGGATCTCAGACTTCAGATCCAATTCTCCTTTAGGATCCAGAATCCAATTTCACTTTGGATCTTAGACTTCAAATCTAATTCCATTTTAGGATCCAGAATCCAATTCCACTTTTGGATCTCAGGTTTCAAATCCAATTCCATTTTTAGGATTCAGAACTCAACTTCCATCTTGGATCTCAAACTTCAGATCCAAATCCATCTTAGGATCCAGAATCCAATTTTACATCGGACCTCAGATCCCAGATCTTAAATCCATTTTAGAGATCCAATTCCATTTCAAAGCCTAGATTTCAAATCCAAACCCATTTTCCAGATCTCATTTGAACTCCCTAAATCCATTTCTATTTTAAATATGATTTGATTTTCTGAGATCCATTCTAAAATTCAAATTCAATATCACTTCCAAATTTCATCTTCTTCTTCTAAATCCATGATTAAATTCAAAGTCCATTTTTGACTTTGAAACTTTATTTCCTTTCATTTCGAAGCTTTAAATCATTTCTTTCTCCAAAATCGAGATTTATTCCTCCAACTCTGATTTACTTCAAAAAAAAAACTTAGAACTTCTCTGATCTATCTCAAGTTCTAAAGTTAAGATTCAAACATTTCTTCATTCCATTACCCAATTCATCTCAGAACACTTGGGAATTTTCAAAACATCTTTTCAAAAGAAGCATACATCCTTGCATTACACAAGTATGATTCTTTGTGCATTTAAAGTTAGGATAAAATTCTTAGATTATATTTAGGCAAAGCAAAAAGGCATAGATTCGATCCTTGTTTCGATTACCCCTGGTAAAGGTGCCAGAAACGGTCGAACCTCGTACCGACGAGCGAATCCCGTCTCTCCATTTTTTCCCGCAATATTTCAAAACGGAGGCGAGTTAAATTTCTAAATATTTTTCAAATCAAGGTCAAGTGAGACCGCGCAGAGGAATTCCTCTTTCTTTCTTTTCTCTTCTCTCTTTCTTTTCTTTCTTTTATTTTTCTCCCTTCAAAAAGGAGGAAAATAGAGGTTAGAAATGGAAAAGAGAAGGAAGAGAGAGAATATTACAAGAGGAAATTTTTTTTGCGATGATCACACTCCTCTGCAAGATCAAGTGCCGAAACTACGTGAAAAGGTTAAACATGAAGGATGGAGCTACGACAGAAAATTCACTCCCCTCGATCAATCACTCAAAGATGTGCTCGAGTACATGCTGACGAAGGAAATGGTCAAGTTGCTTAGACTGACTGATCCCCCTATGCCTATGGGGAAATGAAAAGACCAATTTTGCAAGTTCCACAAGACAGTTGGACACAACACTGAGAACTACTTCATTCTCAAGAACATCGTGCAGGATCTTATTGATAAGAATCTTTTAGTGGAAGGAGATGAAGAAGAAAAAACGGATATTCTCAACCAGCCATTTCCGCCACACACCACGGCAGTGATATTTGAACATCCATTCCTACCTCATGAGTACATCAAACCATGTTCTGTTCAAGATCTCCAAGTTCAGCATCAGGTGTTAGTGTTACGACAAGCAGCACCAACCTCCAAAAAGGTGGACATAATTTCAGCTTTTGATAAGCTAAAAGTGTCAGCAGAGCCAATCAAAGTATTTCCTACAGCAGCCAGTCAAATTCCAGGGTTCCCAAAACATTTTCTCAAATCCATCCCAAAAAAGGGAGAAATTTCAATTCAAAAGCCTCTGACTGCTTTGTCCAATGTTTCAATTTTGGACTAGACCAAGAATTCCCGCAAGCACCAACAAGTACTAGATGATTTGCTCAGAAAAATTAAAGTCAAACCCAGTACCTGTGAACACCCCAAATTTTTCAAAATCTTTTAAATATTCCCTTTTTGCCCCTAAATTCATTTTTTGAGCAATTGAGCCACTTTTAAATCTAAATCCCAGTTCATTTCTCAAGTTTTACTAAAATTAAATTCGTTTTATATGTTTGACTCGATTTCGGATCCAGACCCATTGTCCAGATCCAAATTTGAGTCTCATTGTCCAACTTTTAAATTAAAATTACAGAAAATACCAAAAATAGTTTTTAAATAGCTCGAACAGTCCATCTGACATCCGTTTGGATCCATCATGTTGTATTTCTTGATTTGAGTTTCGAAACTCAAACATTTTCTCAAAACTCGGGTCCGAACCCATTCTTCTTAAGAAATTTCCCCGAAATGGTCTGAAATTCTCAGAAAAATACTTTTGTAAATATTTCTTAGAAAAATACAAAAAATTAGTGTTTAATCTTAGTTTTTTCGTAAAACATTAGATTTTTATGCCAAAAATACAAAAAAATGAAAAATAACACAAAAAATCAAAAAAATTGAAAAAAATAAAAAGAAATCAAATGGTTTTTAAGGTTGAAAGAGTGGAACTTCGCTAAAAACCTCTCTTAAAACCTCTTTTTGAAAATAAAAACCATTTTTTTAGAAAAAAACTGAAAAGGAGACCCCTGTAGGGAATTTCAGAAAAACTGCAACGGCCATTCCCGTTCGCACCCTCCATCGCCCCTTCTTCTCCCGCTCAATGGCCCTCCATCCCCAACCGAACTCCTCTCTCGAAGGTTCCTCTTCTTCTTTAAAAGGGGAGCACACAGATGAATTGAGGATCCGTTATCACCCTTCCCCATTGTATTCTTCGCGAGCTCCTCTGCTACATCCGTCTTTTGTTTCCTCTGGTGCTTTCCCTCTTTACTGAAGAGAGCCCTCTCACTCTTCTGGCAAAACTCTGCAAAAACGAAGGACAACTGAAGGAGTCTCAGCCTCTTCCCTCCGATCGGGCGAAGAAGATCAACACTCCCTGCAACACTTCGGTGAGTCCTTTTCCTCTCTCATCTTCTTAAACTTTTTTTCCCTTTTCGACCCCTACTCAGGCACCTCTTGTGATATTAACTTGCATATAGCAAATCGATTCACAGTATTGCAAGATTAACACAGTCCCTGACTCTCACATCCAATCATCCATTTCTTTTTCTTTTTCTTTTTTTATTTTATCTATTCATCTTTTATATTTCAATTTTCTATTTTAAATAGCATCCAAAGAGCGTTTCATTCGTCTCATGATTGTTGCATCTGTCCCTGATTATTTTTTTTTTCTCTTTCTCCCTTTATATTTTCTTTGAATTTTGCTAGGTCCAGTTAATGCATCCTCTATTAATCCCGATTTGTGTACTGCAATTTCGGTTCATAGACATGCAATATTAATGGAACTCGTTGATTCCAACATGTTTTCCCTGTTTTTCTATAGTTTTTATCTCCTTTTTCTCTGTTCCTCATTCGTAGCTTAATTTATTCCCCGGTTTTACTTCTCTGTTTATGTTTTACCTTCTCTGGTAGATGTTTGATCCCTTACTTCCATGTTAGTTATCTTCAAATAACCACTCACATCTCAATTCTCCTGTATTGTATTTGTTCTTTTTGCTGAGATTATCACTAATTCAGAAATACAAGAGATGGTGACTGTGATAACATTCTTCTATATTGTAAGAATTGACAGTTTTACGAGAGGAGTATCCCTCTCTAAGCTCATTATAGAGAGCTTTGGTAATGTCTGAAATCGGTTGGGCAGATTTATATTCTCCTCCTTTAGATCGAACCATCATCAGTTGGGGATGCCAAACGTAGAAGGAAAGAGGCGGATGAATGAGCGAAGTCTGAAGTTCTGCATCATAATGCTTTATCCTGACCTTGGTATAAGTAGAGATAAAAAAAATGACCGTTAATGCTGAAGTCGGGTTTACCATTCATAGCCACGAGTTGTATGCGTCCATCGTGAAACCATGACGAGGATCATTTTTTTCTAACTCTCAGCAGAAAGTTTCCAATTATAGCATATGGTTCTTTCCTACCTTGACCTTTGTTCTATCATTTCCCTAAAATATGCGCATGTCCTCACTAAAAAATTGCCTGATAATTTATTTTTCTTTATGACTCGCTGAGTCCACCATAAAATTTATTCCATCGTAAGTTTGTTTCAGTGATTTTGTTCCTTTTTTTTAGATAGTTTTATCTTGAGATTGTAGTGGGAAAATCCCTTTGAGAATGCTTCATGTTTACTGTTTGCTGTGAAATCCTTGATTCATTGAGAGGACCCTTCCTCTGAATATATGGTAACTCTCTTAACAGAATTTGCAAGAAAAAAACTTTCCTGCATCATGGTCAAACATTGATTGTGATGATGTTTGTTTGTAAAATCTGGAGTTAATCCAAAAAAGCACCTAATTCCATTCTATCATGATAGACTGAGGTGAAATGACTTAACTGAGCCGAAATTTTCTTGTACATCACCTAAAGCTCTGCCTGAATATAAAGAGGCAAAAGAGGTCAGAGTTAAAATTGTTTCTGCCATTATGGGTTCTGTCTCATATTTGTTGCTGTCTAAACCAGCAAAAGATCGTTGGAGTAACTTGGATTCAATATAATGAACCTACCCTTGTCCCGGGTTTGGACTCTCATCAACTTCAAAGCATTTACAGAAGCAACCTACAGAGCTGGAATCACCCTTCTCTGGTTTGAATGCCAAGTCTGCTTTACTAATATCCCTGTGGAGGCTATCAAAACCACTATTTTGTGGAGTGATCTGGGTTGTGGATAGAAGGAATGACATCCTTGCTAGAAGGAAGGACATCCTTGCTGGAAAGTTCTGATATGCTGGGAATTGTAGATAGAAGCAAAATCTCGATTAATGACTTGATTATATCTACTAGCATTTTGCACAAGCTGGAGGCTATTACAGGTAAGGATAAGTTTATTGTTTTCATTTCATCTTCGCTGCTACCTGGCTATCGCCTGCCGTTTGCCTCTCCACCATTGTCACTTACTTTGTATATATGTGCTTCCTGCTATCATAGTAGCTGCTTAATACATGTTTACTTAGGCTTATTTTCCTCATTCACTTCCTGCACACCCATGCCCTGTAACTTCACTTACAGCGGCCCACCACTGCATCACACACTTGTTGATTCACCATACCCTCTAAAGCCTGCAATACCTAAAACACTCTACAGTTAGCCTACAACTTCTTCAATACCCTTGCTTTCGTTTCCAATCCTGGTACCTATTCCCACCTAAACATTCACAACAATGTTTTGTATTGCTGTAAACACCTACAGCAATACTTTACATTATTTCAATCACTTGTAACAATCCTTGACATTGCTATGATATCTCAAACATCTATAGAGATGCCTAAAATTGTTGTAAACTACCCCATTACTCGCATCGTCTCCTGCATTTGTAATAAATCAACCCCAAATATCCATCCCCTGTACCTACCATGCTGCCTATCATTGCCACTGTAACATCCTGTTACAAGCTCCTGTGTTATATTGTTGTCACCACTAAACTTCCCCAACTTCAACATAATCTTCCTATCAAAGTCACGTTTTTCCTACTGCCCATGTTTTCCTCATATCTTATTCACCTCACTAACCATCACAAATACTAACAATCCAACCTCCAACTTGCTGTCTCCTTTTTACCCATCTCCACCTCTTATCCATTTTCACTTTCATTGCCCAGCCCACCTTTCCAGCATGTTATCCATTCTCTATACTTGTTGCTACATAGCAACATTCATTGTAATTCTGCCCTTTGGCATAGCAGCAACATGACCTATCCATCTGTGTATATTCCTTATACATCATTTGACACTTACCTTCTCCACCTTCTCACTGTCATAACACACCCACTACCTTCACACAACATTATCCATTTGTATATTACCTGCCATAGTCATTCCCTCATTGCTTGAATTTTCTGCAGCCTTATCCAGCATGACTGCCATCGTTTCCATTATGTTACAGCATTCCTTCATCTACCATTTATTCCCTGTAGTATATTAGCTCCCACATACCTTGTCATCTGTTGCTACAACCCACCTCATCTGTATGCTCTGCACCTTACCATCCCACACCTCATTATTGCACACTCAATACAGTTGCTATTTATGTTGAGGCACCCTACAGCCTAGTCATACCACCTGTGTTCACAAGCACCTCACAGCACGTCTCCACTACACCTTCCACAGCATCACCTTCCTCATTTCACGCACACAGTACATTACCTTCAGCCACCCAGTTTTACACTTTCATCATAACCAGCAGTGACCTTCAGCCACCTTACCCTTGCAGCACCCTCCATTCTACCTGTGCCCTCATCCACCTGCCACTGCATCATTTCTCCACACATGCCACTTCATCATCATACTGCTGGAAAACTTCATCTCCTGCTACTGTTATTTTACCTGTGAAATTCACCCTCAGCTACTACAATTAGACAGTTGTTGTAACCTTCTCATTCACACTGTCATCACTCTATACTTGAACATATCCTCTTTCACAGCCTTTCACTACCATTCATAGCATGCTGTCTCTTCATCAAGTAGTGCATCCCACCACCGCCCATAGTTAGTTTTTAGGGTTTCTTCATATTTGACATCTGTTAGATATCTTCACCGAATATGTAGATCAATTTTTACATAGACTTCCTAATCAGCTGCATAGTAGTTAGAAGTTTCCTGTATATTTTCCCACTAAGTCATGCAAATATATTTCCAATTTAGCATAAGAGCAGTGATTTGCGTGTGCATTTTCTAAAGTGAAGTAAGTATAGACTCATGCACTTGTACTCTGATATGATATCTTCCATTCACCTTGAGCTAACTTTGTTTTGCAGGATTATGGATTTTCCCTTTTTCAAGATAGATGTTTTCCATCTCTTCAGAATTCATTCCTATAATGTAATAGTTAGATATAATGAAAATATTTATATTTCCAGTTCTAGATAGAATGGATGAGCATTATAAACATCATGAATTGCTTGTTTTCATGCATTTTTGCCTTTATTTCTCAAATTCTCACAATGGTGAAACGCGAATGGCACGTGCACCATTTTCGTAAGAGGTAATTGATCCTAAGTTGATGATCCACATAAATGGCCATAGTCAGGGTGTGGACAAAACTTAGGATTTTTATCTTTTATGAAATAACACTGGATCCACACTGGATCCGTTTTCAAAATTCATCATATTTTCCTTAAATATTTTCTCCTTTTATCAGAATTTAACTTAAAATTAACTCAAAATATATACCAATGGCCATAGTCAGGGTATATTGAGAGTTCATTTCATTTTAAATTCTATAAAAGCACCAAATATATTTTATTCTTCACCTGAATTTAAATATAGATTATTATATAATACATTCAATGACCATAGTCAGGGATGTATTATGTCTTCAATCTTATTTTAATTCATTTAAAAGAATGAAATAGCTTTTCAAAATCCAATTTCAAAATTCTTTAAATTCATTCATCATTTAGGATAGAACTGCATCATGTTTTCAAAAATTCCTTTTTCAAAACTCCAAGTGATGTAAATATCTTCTTCAATCAATCTTCAATTCTTGTAAAAACCAATTCATCTGTTCATTTTCAATTCTATTTCATTTTCAATCTCAAATGTTCAATTTAACTTTGAGATTTCAAATGTATTTTATATTCAAAAATTTCAATTCAAATCAGATTTCAAAGTTCAATTTGACTTTGAAATTCCAAATTCAATTTATATTCAAAACTCCAAATCAAATCCAAAGTTCAATTTAAGTTTGAGATTCTCTTCATCTTCTAAATTTCAAATTCAAAATTCAAATTCAAAGTCTAAATTGACTTTGAAATTCATTTGTATATTCAAGATTCAAATTATAAATTTCAAGGTCAATTCAAATTTGGAAATTCTTTATTCATCTTCTAAATTTAACAAACTCCAAATACATTTTAGGATCCAGGATTCAACATTCATATCGGATCTCAGACTTCAGATCCAAATCCATCTTAGGTTCCAGAATCCAATTCCACTTTGGATCTCAAACTTCAGACCCAAATCCATTTTAGAATCCAGAACCCAGTTCCACTTTTTGGATCTCAGACTTCAGATCCAAAATCCATCTTAGGATCCAAAATCCAATTCCACTTTGGATCTCAGACTTCAGATCCAAATTCATTTTAGGATCCAGAATCCAATTCCACTTTGGATCTCAGACTTCAGATCCAAATTCATTTTAGGATCTAGAACCCAATTCTACATCGGATCTCAGATTTCAGATCTTAAGTCCATTTTAAGATCCAATTCCATTCCCAATTCTAGATTTCAAATCCAATTCCCTTTTCAAATCTCATCTGAACTTCCTAAATCCATTTCTATTTTTAAATACATTTGATTTTCTCAGATCCATTCTAAGATTCAAATTTAATATCACTTCAAAATTTCATCTTCTTCTCCTAAATCCATGATTAAATTCAAAGTTCATTTCTGACTTTGAAACTTCATTTCCTTTCATTTCAAAGCTTTAAATCATTCTTTCTCAAAGGCAAAGATTTATTCTTCCAAATCTGATATACTTCAAAGACTTAGAACTTCTCTAATCTATCTCAAGTTCTAAGTTAGAATCAATCATTTTTTCACTCCCTTATCAAGTTCATCTCAGAATACTTGGAAATTTTCAAAACATCTTTTAAAAAGAACATACATCCTTGCATTGCACAAGCATGATTCTTTGTGCATTTAGATCTTTAGGATAAATTCTTAGATAATATTTAGGCAAAGCAAAAAGCATAGATTCGATCCTTGGTTCGATTACCCCTGGTAAAGGCGCCAGGAACGGTCGAACCTCGTACCGACGAGCGAATCCTGTCTCTCAATTTTTCAGCTAATATTTTCAAAACAGAGGTGAGTTAAATTTCTAAATATTTTCAAATAAAGGTCAAGTGAAACCCCGCAAAAGAGTTCATCTTCTCTCTTTCTTTCTTTCTTTTCCCTTCTCTCTTTCTTTTCTGTCTTTTATTTTCTCTCCCTTCAAAAAGGAGGAGAATAGAGGTTAGAAAAGGAAAAGAGAAGGAAGAGAGAGAAACCACACGAGAGGAAAAAATTTGCGATGATCACAGTACCACACATGAAGACATGACACAAATTGTTAATTCAGCCATGACCAATGCGCCGATCACTTTCTCGGATGAGGACCTTCCAAAGCCTCACTCCTTTCACAACAATGCCTTGTACATTGTCGTTCGAGTAAGAGGAATGACAGTACCCCATGTGCTGGTTGATGAAGGCAGCAGTCTCAATATATCTCCTGAAATGACAGCGAAGGCATTAGGCATTAAGGAAAAAGAATACATTTCAGATCCTATCACTATATACGTATTTGACAACCATGGTCAAACGGCCAAAGGCAAGATATTCCTGGAAGTATTCATCAACTATTCAGTACATTCAATGCTTTTTTATGTGGTCAATGTGCCACCCACCTACAATCTGCTGCTCGGAAGGACATGGATCCACAATGCAAATGCAGTACCTTCCACCCTTCATCAATGCGTAAAATGGTCCAAAGGTAGAATGATTACAACAGTATTGGGAGAAGACCCTGAAGAAAGGCTCTCACAGCCCATGATCCCTCGACCATCATTCACAACAGATATCCCTAGCATCAGGGAAAGTGAAGAAATCAGTCTCGGAGAATATCGGAAATACTCCAGACAACATCAGAACTGTCTCTGCACACTGTGGCCATGACCCGATGGAGAGGTCCTGAATTCTTCAAGATCGGAGGTCGGGTCAACTACAATACTATCAAAGATCATCCGTTTTTCCCATAATTCATGAAAGCAAGAAAGGGATTTGATTTACTCCTGAAGCATGGTTATCAACCCTTCAAAGGACTGGGCAAAAATGAAGATGGTCGTGTCGAGCCAATGATCCAAAAGTATCATCCCCACAGAGGAGGACTAGGGTTCTCCGACAGAAGCTCACCAAAGAAGACTGTTTTTGTCAAAGTGGCACATTGAGAACTATTTGTTATTTCCTTTCTATTCTTTCCAAATAAATGTCTAATTCTATCAATGTCTTCGATCAATTCAAAATCAATAAAATTTCAAGTTTCTTTGTCTATCTAGATGCTATTTGTCTCCTTTCCGTCTATCTCCTCATTTTATAATTTTAATGCCATTTTATGCATGTTTCTTTTCAATTGATTGTTTGTCTTATAATGGGCAATTTTCTCTGAATCAAATTTCTTATCCAAAATTTCAAAATGTCTTCCCGAACAATCAAGAAGCTCGTTCTCAATCCAAAGGCTTTCCAGAAGTCGGCAGCGATTCACCAAGTTAAAGCGAGCACAGAAGATGGCAAGGTTACAATACAGTCAGATGAGTATGTAGAATTTGATCAATCTCTTCAGGAATTACCAGAGTTCGCCTCAGTTCAGAAGCAAGATGAACCATCTACTCTAGTACAAGATCCCACTCAAGATGTCAATATCGGTTCAGAGGACAATCCCAAGATTTTCAAGATCGGTACCAGTCTGAGCCCGGAGAAGAAAGAAAGGCTCACTAACTTTCTCAAACAACATGAAAAAGTGTTCGCATGGACATATGAAGATATGTTAGGTTTAGACCCAAAATTAGTCAAACACCGCCTCGTTTTGAAGCCAGATGCTAAGCCAGTTAAGCAGAAGTTGAGGAAAATGGATCCCAGAATAGAACAACAAGTCAAAGAAGGACTCGAAGATTTGCTCAAAGCAGGATTTATCTGAACTATTGACTACCCAAATTGGTTATCCAATATTGTCGTTGTTCCAAAGAAAAGTGGCAAAGTGAGAATTTGCATAGACTTCAGGGACCTCAATAAGGCAACTCTGAAAGATGATTATCCACTTCCAAGCATCGATCTTCTAGTCGACAGCACGGCAGGACATGCCATGTTCTCATATATAGATGGATATTTCGGCTACAATCAGATTAAGTTGGCCGCCCGCGACCAATCAAAAACTTCCTTCACTACGCCTTGGGGCACTTTCTGCTATACATTTATGCCTTTTGGGCTCAAGAATGATGGAGCAACGTATCAACAAGCAATGGCTGTTATCTTTTACGATTAGATGCGCAAAATCATGGATGCGTATGTCAATGATATTCTTGTGAAATCCAAAAAGGAAGAAGATCACCTCAAATCCCTTGATCAAGTTTTCAAGTGACTCATTCTTTATAAGCTAAGACTTAACCCTCAAAAGTGTGTTTTTGGAGTCGAATTAGGCAAACTGTTGGGTTTTCTGGTCAGTAAAAAGGGAATTGAAGTTGACCCAGCCAAAGCAAAGGCTATCATTGATATGCCACCCCCGACAAATCTCAAAGAATTGTATAGCCTTCAGGGGCGCATGCAATCAATTCGACGATTTATTTCCAACTTGGCAATAAGATGCGAGCCTTTCAACCACTTGCTCAGAAAAGAAGTGAAGTTCGAATGGGGACCAGAATGTCAGCAATCATTCGATCGAATCAAGAAGTATCTCCTTAATCCTCCTATCCTGAAGCCACCAGATTTAGGGAAACTTCTTTTACTATACATCTCAGTCAATCAAGTCGCATGCGGCGGATTCTTGGCGCAATACAAAGAAGGCAACTTGATAGAGCATGCCATTTATTATGTGAGTAAGACTTTCATAAACTATGAAAAGAAATACTCCCAAATAGAGAAGACCTGCCTAGCTCTAGTATGGATGTGTCAGAAGTTAAGACACTATCTACTAGCATCTAAAGTTAAAATCTTGTCTAAACTCAATCCTCTCAAGTACATTTTGGAGCAACCTTTTCTTAGTAGACGAGTCGCCAAATGGAAAGTCTTACTGATGCAATATGACTTAGAATATGTCTCACAGCAATCAATCAAAGGCCAAGTCATTGCCGATCAATTGGCAGATTTTCCTTTGGCAGAAGAGGTGAAAGCGGAAGATGATTTCCCAGACGAGCAAATATGCAATATCCAGTCTGAAATTTATTTTTTGATGGTTCCAAGAATATGGCTGGAATAGGCATTGAGATCTTATTAATCACTCTGGAGAAGGAGATGATTCCCTTTTCCCTTAAGCTTGATTTTTCATGCACCCACAATATGGCTGAGTATGAAGCCCTGATTCAAGGTCTAAAGATTCTGCTAGACTTCAATGTTAAGAGAGTGCACGCTTACGGCGACTCCTTACTAGTTGTGAATCAAGTCTGAGCCGAATGACAAGTGAAAGATCAGAAGCTATTTCCTTATCAGAAAATCGTTTCAGCCCTTGTCAACAAGTTTGAAGAATTTCAGCTCTTTCTTATCAAGAGAGATTCTAATCAAGTGGCCGATAGCCTAGCCAGTTTAGGCTCCAATATGGCATTCATAAACGAAGAATCTTGTCGCTCCTTTGAAATTGGTAGACTTGACCAACCTGCTTTTCTTCCAACAGAACAAGTAAACCAGGCTGAGCAAAAGAAGAAGCCTTGGTATTACAATATCAAGAATTTCATAGAAACCGATGAATTTCTTCCAGAACTCTCAAAGAAAGAGCAGTGAGCAATTCAGCGCATGTCTACCCGATATTTCATTCTGGCCAATGTCCTATATCGTTGCGGATTCAGTTCATAATATTCTAGATGCTTAGATGAAGACGAAGCCAAAGAAGTCATGCGAGAAGCACATGAAGGCATTTGTGGTGGCCACGTTGGCTACCAAACCCTTGTCAAGCAAATCATCAGAGCAGGTTACTATTGGAAGACTATGCAGCAAGACTGTTACCATTTTGTGAAGAAATGTATCCAATGTCAGATACATGCACCTTTTATTCATGCTCCCACAACATATTTACAGTATGTTGTCTCTCCATGGCCGTTCTCTATGTGTGCCTTCGATGTCGTAGGTCCCATCACTCCCTCTGCTTCAAATGGCCACAAATACTTCATTGCCGCAACAGAATATTTCACCAAGTGGGTAGAAGCCATCACCCTTCGCACAGTAGAAGGACGACACGTGGTCTTTTTCATCCACAAGAGTATCCTTTGTCATTTCGGCATCCCACATGACATCGTGTCAGATAATGACAGTCATTTTAAGAATGAAAAGATGAAGACATTCTGCTCAAAGTTCAAAATCTATCATCATTTTTCTGCTCCATATTACCCTCAAAGGAATGGTCAGGCATAAGCTACCAACAAGATCTTAATCCGTATCTTGGAGCAAACTGTAGAAACCGGCCATGACTGGCATGAGAAGATCCACGATGTATTAAGGGCCTACCGGACCACCATTCACACTCCAACAAATGCTACTCCATCAGAGCTGGTCTATGGAACAGGAGTAGTATTGCCGCTACATGTTCAGAAACCCGCTTTGAAATTTGCTTCACTTCTGGAACTACCCCTTGATCAATACCAGCAGCAGTGACTGGTATAGTTAGACTTGCTTGATGAGAGAAGGCTAAAAGCAGCAGATCATGCTCAATCCTATCGCCAGAGAATAGCCAGGCAGTACGCGAAGTCTGTCATCGAAAGGAGATTCAAAGTCAATGATCTAGTACTTCGATCCATAACCTATCTCAAGCATCACCCTGGCGGTAAATGGTCACCAAATTGGGAAGGTCCCTATGTCGTCAAAGAAACATTACCCCGCAACTCATATCGGCTCATCAATGCCGATGGGGTAGAATTACAAGATCCCATTAATGCTCGACACTTGAAAAAGTTCTATACTTGAAGCATCTATTCTTTCTTTGTAACCTTCCTATTTTCTTCAATAAGGATCAAACTTTCTTTTCCCAGTTACACTGGGGCATTTTTAAAATTTTGTTTTGTATGTAGGCAGGATAAAAAAATCTCTCATTTTACACACTTGTGCATCCATGTGTATCAATTCGCATTCATTTGCATTCAATTGCATGTGCATCAATTCGCATTCATTTGCATTCAATTGCATTAACATTAATTCGGTCAGTATTGGGATTTCAACAAACAATCCCATCACAATTCCTAATTGTTATTCAAAATTGAAAAACAATCATTAATATTGAACCAAAATCCAATTCTCGAACTGGTATTATTTCAAAATCCAGTGCTCGAACTGGTATTATTTCAAAATCCAGTGCTCAAACTGGTACATTTTCAAAATCCAACTTTTAAGTCAGTCTATATTTTTTCCTTTGAAAAACCGAGCTCCAACTCATGTTTTATTTCAGATTATTTTCTTTGAAGATCCGAGTTCTGACTGAGGTTTTCTTTCAAATTATTTCTTTGAAAAACCGAGTTTCGACTCAGGTTTTCTTTCAAGTTATTTTCTTTGAAAAAACAAGTTCCGACTCGAGTTTTCTTTCAAATTATTTTTCTTTGAAAAATCGAGTTCTGACCCAGGTTTTCCTCTAAATTATTTTTCCTTTGAAGATCTGAGTTCTGACTCGAGTTTTCCTTTAAATTATTTTTCCTTTAAAAATCTGAGTTCCGACTCAGGTTTTCCTTTAAATCGTTTTTTCCTTTGAAGATCCGGGTTTCGACTCGGGTTTTCCTTTAAATCATTTCCTTTGAAAAACCGAGTTCTGACTCGGGTTTGCCCTCAAATTATTTTACCTTTAAAAAACTGAGTTCCGACTCGGGTTTTCCTTCAAATTATTCTTTTTCTTTCAAGATCTGAGTTTCGACTCAGGTTTTCCTTTAAATCATTTTTCCTTTGAGGATCTGAGTTCCGACTCAGGTTTTCCTTCAAATTATTTTTCTTTTGAAGATCCGAGTTCCGACTCGGGTTTTTTTTCAAAATTATTTTTCTTTTGAAAATCCGAGTTCTGTCTCGGGTTTTCCTTCAAATTATTTCTCTTTTGTTGATCCGAGTTCCGATTCGAGATCTCCTTACTTTATTCGAGCTCTGGCTCGAGCTCTTCATTCTCCTTTGTCGATCCGGGTTCCGACTCGTGATCTCTTTACCTTATTCAAGCTTTGACTTGAGTCATTAATGCTCCTATGTCGATCCAAGTCATTTCGATCCTCAAGAACAATCAATTTCTCAAATCTGGCATTTTGCCCACCAATTCCCAATTTAATTTTTTGGATTATAAAAATTCTCAATTTCGACCGTCAGGTCATCCAATTTCCAATTTCGACCTTCGGGTCAATCAATTCTCAATTTTGACCTCCGGGTCACACAATTTCGACCTTCGGGTCATCCAATTGCCAATTTTGACCTTCGGGTCACCCAATTTCCAATTTTGACCTCCGGGTCACCCCATTTTCAATTCTCAATTCCAATTATCAAATTCTCAATTTCGACCACCAGGTCACTCAAATTTCAATTTTGACCTCCAGGTCATTCAATTTCCAATTTCGACCTTCAGGTCACTCAATTCTCAATTTCGAGCTTCGGGTCACACAATTTTGACCTTTTGGTCAACCAATTCTCAATTTCGATCATTAGATCATCCAATTTCAAACCTTCAGGTTATCAATTCTATCTCAATCATTTTTTATCTGTGGGTCACCTTTGCCAATCTAGGTTACGTTCATTCCGCCTATTGGCTCAATATCCAATTTCAATCATTTTCGCTTGCGAGAGACACTTTTTAGGGAGAGTTCGAGGGAGCTCGTTCTTTTTGCATACTATCCAATCCGTTCACTTAGCCTCTTTAGGGAGAGTTTGAAGGGACTCGTTGTGATCATCGCAAAATTTTTCCTCTCTTGTGGTTTCTCTCTCTGCCTTCTCTTTTCTTCTCCAACCCCTATTTTCCTCCTTTTTGAAGGGAAAAAATTAAAGACAGAAAAGAAGAGAGAAGAGAAAAGAAAAGAAGAGAAGAAGAGGAACTCTTTTGCGGGGTCTCACTTGACCTTGATTTGAAAATATTTAGAAAATTACTCGCCTCCATTTTGAAATATATTGCGGGAAAATGGAGAGACGGGATTTGCTCGTCGGTACAAGGTTCGACCGTTCCTGGTGCCTTTACCAGGGGTAATCGAACCAAGGATCGAATTTATGCCTTTTTGCTTTGCCTAAATATTATCTAAGAATTTATCCTAAGTCTAAATGCACAAAGAATCATGCTTGTGCAATGCAAGAATGTATGCTCTTTTAAGAAAATATTTTGAAAATTTGCAAGTTTTCTGAGATGAACTTGATAGTGGAGTGAAGAAATGATTTCTGAATGGTTGAATCTAACTTAAAACTTGAGATAGATTAGGATATTTTGATGTTCTAAGTCTTTGAAATGATCAGAGTTGAGAAAATAAATCTTTAAATTTTGAAAAGAATGATTGGAAGATGAGTGAAAAAGAAATGAAGCTACAAAGTCAGAAATGGACTTTGAATTTGATTTTGAATTTTAAACTTGGATTTAGGAGAGGAAATGAATATTTGAAGTGAAATTGAATTTTAGATTTAAGGTTGGAAATCAGGATGGAATTTAGACTTGAGCAATCCAAATGGAATTTAAAAATAGAAATAGATTTAAGAAGTCCAGATGGGATTTGAAAGTGGAATCAGATTTGAGATCCAGAAATCAGGATAGAATTTGAATCCACAGTCTGAATCCTAAGATAGAATTTGAATCTGAAATCTGAGATCCAAGATGAAATTTGATATGAAATTTGGAATGGAATTTGGATCTGAAATCTGAGATCCAAGATGGAATCGAATTCTGGATCCTAAATGGAATTTGGATCTGAAGTCTGAGATTCAAAGTGGAATTGGGTTCTGAATCCTAAAATGGAATTGGATCTGAAGTCTAAGATTCAAAGTGGAAGTTGAATTTTCGATCCGAAAATGGAATTGAATCTAAAGTTTGAGATCCAAAAGTGGAGATGGATTATGAATCTTAAATGGAATTGGGTCCAAGGTGTGGAATCCAAGATGTAATTTGGATCTAGAGTCTGAGATCCAAAAGTGGAGATTGTATTTAGAAATCTGGATCCAAGTTGATCTAACTTTGGATTTGGACTTTGAAAGTGCAAATGGGACTTTTGAAGATGGATCTGGGTTTTGAAAACCCAAATTGAATTTAAAACTTTGGAAAGGTTTAAGCTTTTGAGATGCAGAATTAATCTCAAACTTTGATTTTGAATTTTGAAGATAAGAAGATTGAACTTGATTTTGAATTTTGAAATCAGAGGATGACTTCAAAGTTAAATTGAACTTTGAAGTTTGGATCTTGATTTGGAGATTAAAATTTGAATACAAAATGATTTTAAATTTCAAAGTCAAATTGGACTTTAAAATTGAATTTTTGAATCTTGAAATGAGATAGAATTTGAGTTTGAATCTATAAATAAGATTTGATCTGAGAAATGAAGAAAAAGAATCACTTGGAATTTTGAAAAGGGAATTTTGAAAATATGATGCAATTCTATCCTAAATGATGAATGAATTGAAATAATCTTGAAATTTGGATTTTGAAAATCGTGTTTTATTCTTTAAATGAATGTAAATAAGATTAATGATATAATACATTCCTGACTATGGTCATTGAATGTATTATATAATAATCACATTTAAATTGAAATGAAGAATTAAACATATTTTGGTGCTTTTATAGAGTTTTGAATGAAATTAACTCTCAATATATCTTGACTATGGCCATTGATATATATTTTGAGTTAATTTTAAGTTAAACTCTGATAAAAGAAGAAAAATATTTAAAAATATGATGATTTTTTTAAGAGGGTTCAGTGTGGATCAAATGTTATTCCATAAAAGATGAAAATCCTAAGTTTTGTCCACATCCTGACTATGGCCATTGATGTGAATCATCAACTTAGGATTTAATCACCTTTTATTAGAATGGTGCACGTGCCATTCGTGTTCCAATTCGTGAATTTTGGAATAAAAAAAAAATAGTATGAAAAACAAGTAATTCTAGAGAAATGTGTATGCTCATACATTCTAATATGATACAGGAGGTATAAATTTCTCATTTAGAATCTAACTATCACATTATAACATTGAAACTTGAAAATGTCAAAAATCTCTAATCGCCGAAAAGAAGTCTGAACCTTCTGTGATTCCTGCAAAAGCAGAGTTAGCACAAAGATGCATCTGACAAAAGATATCATATGTGCATGATGAGACACATATAATTGATTAGAAAATATTTACACCAACTCTAAATGCCATACGTGGGTTGTTGAGAGTATATACATACATGAGGATATGCCTATCTGGGATGCATGAGTAGTATCCTAAACTCATGGAAAATTGGATGTGATAATGTGTATATGATGTTGTTGTAGGGGTGGTAGAGCTGGGAATGGATATGAGGGAAATAAATAGGAAAATACCATGAATGTGTGTAGTGTTGTGGTCGCTACAGTGATGGTTGTAGGAAATAGTTATGAATAACTATCGTGGGTACATCAGATGGTGCTGCTATAGGGAGGGCAATTAGTGAATGGTATTGTAGATGGATGAGGTTAGTGAAGGGTGCTAATAGGCAATGGGCTGACTTGCAGTAGTGATGGGGGTTGTGTACATAGAGCTACAGATAGACACTGTAAAAAGGTGACAACAAATGCACAGGTAGCAGGGGAATGAGTGTGACAAGATGCTGTGATGAAGAGAGTGTTATGGTGACAGGGGTAGGTTCGCTAAAAATGAGATAAGGAAGGTGCTGAATGTAGATGGCGATGCAAAAAGAAAAAAAAAATGTAGTGTGGATGTGACAGCGAATAGGGGATGGACTGGGGATACATCAAATGAGGATCGATTGCAAGTGAATGTCGGCATATATTATTGGCTACAGAACCATTCTTGATTGCCACTTCAGTTGATAGAATAGATTCAGCACCTTCATTCAAAGGACTTTTAACACAGCTTGGGCAGGTATTCTTTTCTCAGTTATAGCAGACTCTTCTTCAGATGATGGTGGACGTCCAGGACCTTCCTTTGGCTGACTTGGTGGCGTCATAGTTGTTGAGAAATCAGGTCGGGACATTGAATATTTTGTAACAGATTTTGAATGCCTTTGGAGATTTAGAAACCCCTGCACGTTTGTTACCAAGAATAGTCCTTTTGTAAGAAACCAGCTCTTTCATGGATTCCCATGTTTAATTGATCCAAGCAAAATATTGATATTCTTGTCTTCATTGTGAGCTATAGTGGGAATCCTAACTGAAATCAAGTTGGCTGGCTTTTTAGGCCCTGAACCTTGGCTATCATAATGACTTGACAGAAGTAATTGATGCTTTTGAAGGCTTATTTAACCATGGCTGAACAGAACTGATTTTCTTTATGACTCCAGACACCTAGTAAACAGAGGTTGTCGATTCTTCACTGATCCATTAGCAGTCAAGCCAGTCACTCCTGATCGGCTTAAGGCAGCATAAGACTCCGTAAAGTTATCAGACAAAACAACAAGAAACTGTGGATTTTTCTTTTATATTTATTATTATTTTTTTATTATATATATATATATATATATTGCTATGTCTAGATCTTCTTCTGGTTGCATTGTATTTTGGAAGCTGTTTTGGTGAGATAATTGACAAAGAAAACATGGTATTAAATAAATGATTTTGCAACTGCCTTGACATCACCAAGGAAACCTTCCACTCTATTTCAACACTTTCCTTCTCCTCCAGCTCTTGAGTAGGTGGTAGTGAAAGGAAGTTTAGGTGTTAGATGAAGAAGAGGATATGCTGTGGTAGAGAAGGTAAGTATACATGTGGATGAGGGAGGTGTGTGTGGCTACTATTCCTATAAAGGCCTACATGCATGAAGGGTGATTGTAAATGTGAAGGTATGAATGATAAACCAAGTGTGTAGGAAATGACAGAATATAGTTGGAATATATGTTAGGCTTGCAAGACATAAAATGAACCCATAAATGGCAATGTAGAAAACAAAGGAAGATGCCAACGCAACACAATTCTGCAACAGAAAAATGCAAAATATTTGAAACAATGTAAAGCATACAAGGAAGTGCCGATTCTAAAACAAAAACCCAAGGCAATAGAGAGAGAGACACAACACCAATCATAAGGAAACGTTGATCATTGATGCTTCAAATAAGTTACATGAGAACATACAGGTTCTACAGATGTATCAGCACATTTATAACTACAGAAAATGAAACTTTGAATCTTTAAATTTATAATTTAGCGATGAGATACAAGTAATAATGCTAATGCTGAGCAGAGACAAGGTGTTACGATATTTTAGATACCTCACCATGAAAGACAGATTGCTGGGATGAGGAGCCTTATCAGGAAATATGTTTTCCAGTCATTCGACAAGATGATCTCACAAGTCATGAGGCTGAGGCCGAGCAAAATTTGGCTCGTGGCCAACCAGATTCCAGCAATGGGTAATCGATTTTAATGAACTAATGATTTGGCATGGACAGACAGCAGACCAAATCAAGTATTACATTCAAGAAATGGGGCGGAAATTGAGCTAAAATTATCTCATGAACTTGAGTCATCAGTCAAGCTGGGGATGGATCCATGGGGTCCAGTTTTTTAAAAAAAATAGATTGGTGCACGCTGGCTCACTAATGCTTAGTAGGCTCTATACTTCCATGTGAGATTTACAGGTGATAACGAACATGATATAGAGATCATATGGTGAACACTTACCTGGGTGATCCTGTATGATGTCTCTGGCATCACGTGAAAGAGGTTCTTTGATGCTAACCTTATTAGGAGCTTCATTGAAAGCAGAATTATCAGCATCTTTTACCAGGATTTTCACAAATTTCCTTTTATGAAACTATGCAGTTATAGATATTCCTTGCAGGTGCTATCAGATTCCCACAGGCCCTAACTTATACAACCTTAGCCTCCTGGCCATTGGGCTTCCAGCAATGCAGTTAGTGATATACCCTTGAACAGAGGGGTGTCATACTAACAGTAATTTCGGTGGAGACAGACATTCCGGCCATCACTACCAACATAGATATGTTATCTGAACATAATGTTTGAACATGCTAAGACGAGGGAAAAGAGGCTGCCTATATTGAGAGTTCTCAAAGAAAGGGAACAGACTGATTCCTTCCCTCAATGAGGAAAATCAAGCAATGTTACACCCATTAATCCTTAACCCAGGAAGAATGCAAATGACATGACAAAACATGATTGCAGAGAAGATACATTATGGCGTTATGAATGAGTGATCCTACAACAAAGGAGCAATGTACATATGCAATGCTTGAAATAAGGGTGAACAAAGGGCAGATCCTAAATGATATTATGCTTAAAATATGATGGGTGCAGTGAATTGGCCAAGAGGATCAAACATAATGATGTATTAGAGAAACGAAAGAAAAAAAAAATGATGTATACAGGTATTCGGGGATAGATTAGAAAGAGGGAAAATAACGATGCGTTATAAAATATAGAAATCCATAGAAAATGGGAAAACCAGAAATCGAACTAAGAAGACTCTAAATGTAATGAATAACGATATATCACAAAAGAAATGAACACAATAAAATGGACAAATCGAATATCATCTTAAACCAGAAATTAAACGTAAATGAAAAGAAAGAGAAGAAAAAAAAATGTTGGAACGCATTTGTTTCCTTTGATATTGCATCTTTTCATAGATCGGTGCTTGCCATAGGTAAGATCGATGCTATGTGGATGCTCTAATGGGGGCAGTTATAAGAAAACAAACATTACAGAGGGAAGGTGGGGAAAGGTTCTTACCGGATTACTTGGGGTTTTGAAGGAGAGAGCTGAGTTCTTCTTCTTTGCTGTCGAAGTCTTCTGCTACTATAACCCACGATGATGAATCCCTTAGAGAAAATGTCGATGTCTTTAAGAAGATGGGGTGTCGACCATGGATTCATAGGAGGAACTCAATGGTCTGAGGTGGAGAGTTGATGTGGATAACGGATGCCTCAGAGAAAAAGGAAAACTCAGTTAGCAGAGAACGCACGATGACGATGGGTTTTTATCCGTCCCCAACCCTTCTCCTTCACGCCCCTTTTAAAGAAAAAGGAGGAAGCTTCAAGAATTCCTTCGTTGAAAATGGAAGGTGTGGAGCAGATAGGTTTGTTTTAGATTGACGATGGAGAGAGGAGAAGAGGGAGGCGCAGGAGCAAACCGTTGGAATTTTCCCCTTTTTCCATAAAGATGGTCATCTTTTAGGAAAATTTTTGAAAAGTGGTTAAAAAGTGAGATTTATCGAAAAATTATAAAAAGTTAAATATGGTCCTACCAAACCATACTTAGATCCTATATGCAATGATGTCAGCTTTTAGGACAGAGTCTAGGCTCCTATGGTTTGCATGGAAATGTGGCTGCATATGTTAGAATAAAGACTTAGATTATATAAAAGCAAAGCAAAGGCATAGATCCAACCGGACGAAGATGAGTCCCATCTCGGTCGCCAAAACTGTGATCATCGCAAAAATTTTCCTCTCTTGTGGTTTCTCTCTCTTCCTTCTCTTTCCCTTTTCTAACCTCTATTCTCCTCCTTTTTGAAGGGAGAAAAATAAAAGAAAGAAAAGAAAGAGAGTAGAGAAGAGAAAAGAAGAACTATTTTGCGCGGTCTCACTTGACCTTAATTTGAAAATATTTAGCAAATAACTCGCCTCCGTTTTTTAAAATATTGCGGGAAAATGGAGAGACGAGATTCGCTCGTCGGTACGAGGTTCGACCGTTCCTGGCGCCTTTATCAGGGGTAATCGAACCAAGGATCGAATCTATGCCTTTTGCTTTGCCTAAATATAATCTGAGAATTTATTCTAAATCTAGATGCACAAAGAATCATGCTTGTGCCATGCAAAGATGTATGCTTCTTTTGAAAAGATGTTTTGAAAATTTCCAAGTGTTCTGAGATGAACTTGGTAAGGAAGTGAAAAAATGTTTGCATCTAACTTTAGAACTTGAGATAGATCAGAGAAGTTCTAAGTTTTTGAAGTAAATCAGGATCGGAAGAATAAATCTTGATTTTGAGAAATAATGATTTGAAGTTTTGAAATGAAAGGAAATGAAGTTTCAAAGTCGAAAATGGACTTTGAATTTTGAACTTGTATTTAGGAAAGGAAATGAATACTTGAGATGGAATTGAATTTAGATTTTGGAGTTGGAAATTTAGAATGGATCTGAGAAATCCAGGTGGTATTAAAAAATAGAGATAGATTTAAGAAATTCAGATGTGATCGGTAGATGGAATTGGATTTGAAATCTAAATTTGGAAATGGAATTAAATTCTGGATCCTAAGATGGATTTTGGATCTGAAGTCTGAGATTCAAATGTAGAGTTGGACTCTGGATCCTAAGATGGATTTGGATCTGATGTCTGAGATCCAATGTAGAGTTGGACTCTGGATCCTAAGATGGATTTGGATCTGAAGTCTGAGATCCAAGGTAAAATTGGATTATGGATCCTATGAGGAAATTGGATCTGAAGTCTAAGATCCAAAGTAAAATTGGATTCTGGATCCTATAAGGAAATTGGATCTGAAGTCTAAGATCCAATATAAGTGTTGAATCCTGGATCCTAAAATGGATTTGGAGTTAAATTCAGAAGATGAATCAAGAATCTCAAAGTTAAATTGAACTTTGATTTTGATTGGAGTTTTGAATATAAAATGAATTTGGAATTTCAAAGTCAATTTGAACTTTGAAATCTAATTTGAATTTGAATAAAAATGACTTTGAAATCTCAAAGTTAAATTGAACTTTGAGATTGAAAATGAAATTGAATTTTGAAGATGAAAAGAATGAATTGGTTTTTATAAGAATTGAAGATAGATTGAGGAAGATATTTACATCACTTGAAGTTTTTGAAAAAAGAATTTTGAAAATATGATGCAGTTCTATCTAAATGATGAATGAATTTAAATTTTTGAAATTGGATTTTGAAAAGCTATTCCATTCTTTAAATGAATTAAAATAAGATTGAAGATATAATACATCCTTGACTATGGTCATTGAATGTATTATATAATAATCTATATTTAAATTCAGGTGAAGAATAAAATACATTTGGTGCTTTTATAGAATTTAAAATGAAATTAACTCTCAATATACCCTAACTATGGTCATTGGTATATATTTTGAATTAATTTTAAGTTAAATTCTGATAAAAGAAGAAGATATTTAAGAAAAATATGATGAATTTTCAAAACGGATCCAGTGTGGATCCAGTGTTATTTCGTAAAAGATAAAAATACTAAGTTTTGTTTACATCCCGACTATGGCCGTTAATGTAAATCATCAACTTAGGATTAATTTACCTCTTACGAAATGGTGCACGTGCCATTCGTGTTGCTATTTGTGAGAATTTAAGAAATAAAGGAAAAATGCATGAAAAACAAGCAATTCATGATATTTACAATGCTCATTCATTCTAATCTAAGCTAGAAATATAAACTTCTCATTGATATCTGGCTATTACAACATTGGAATTTGAAAATATCACAAATTTCTAATCTAAGAAAGAGATTCAAGCTTTTCACATATTCCTGCAAAACAGAGTTATTATGAAGCAAAATGGAAAATATATAAAAAAAATGGAAAGTACTATGCTAAGAATCAACATGCATATGATCATATCCAGGCTAATGAATGAATGCATATGTAATGCCCCAAACAAGAATAAAATGAAGTGTTATGATATCACATGAATCCTAATACCCAAAAACCGGTTGTCATAAGGTTTATAAAGAGCATATGGCTATTTTTGCAATCCATTACCTAAAGCATATGGCTTATGCCTAAAATGTAATGCCTACGAATATGCTATGACATGATAAAACCACATGAACATGATACGAAAATGATGCAAGGGGAAATGAAAACACCATGTGACTGTCCAGTGATATTCAATAAAAACGCTAAGTGTTGTTAAATGACATTTGGGTGACACCAAGTGATTGATAATAAACTGAAAGCACAGGTAACTGGTAGGGGATATGGTAATTGATGGTATAATAACCATGTTAGTAACGAATTTAGCATTCTCCCAATGATGAGAATATGCAGCAATATGGGGATACTATGAAATGCTATGGTGAATGACACCACAGGGAAGCTGAAGGATTGTGAAAGTGTAGAAGATGGGTATTGCAGGAAGCGCTGCAGGTGCTGTGGAGGACATGTGGCTGAATGCCAATGCTTGGAGCGAAGATGGTGTAAAGAAAGTGCATGAAGGTGTGGGTGATGATTACTAGATATATGGTGCTATGGTATGAAGGGGCATGGCTGGAAGTGAAATGATGGATGGTTAGTGATGGATACAAGGGTGGGTAGTGGTAGCTGGAGGTAGATGCCAATGATGAAGGTGGCAATGTGCCACCGTCAACATAATACAAGAGGCGAGGATGATACAGATGATAATGATAAAAAAAAAAGTAGGCTATAGGCTGAGTAATGTTGCACAGAAATAACTTCTGCACCCATTACTACAATGAGAACGTGCTTTTTCCAATTCCCTGTTTATGGATAAAAAGACATATCCCAGCTTAAATATTGCAGTTTTCTCTTCTTTACTGCCGAGTACACATGCTGCAAAGTCCTATATGGTCACATACCATAAAATCTTGTACAAGACTATAGAAAGATGTTGATTAACTCTATGTGAAAAAAAAAAAAAAGGGTACAGAAAACACACTAAAAAGTGGGCAAATCTGAGAATTGTGCTGGTAATTCTGTTGAGGCTTCATTAGAATCTGAAGCCACTTCTTGTATAACTCAAGCAACAAATTGGTATGGCCTACTTTGAAGATATTACCGGAGCTAAACAGTGATATACTTCAGCATACTACATGACCCTCCAGAATTTTCTAAGAAGCATGTCTTATTAACACATTGATATTAAGATAGTGAAGGACACCAGCTATATCAATCAGGTATGATATGCATGACTATATAATGTGGCCAGCAATGTTTCAAGGATCATCACAATATACTCAGCCAGCAGCTAACATGTTTAACGTCCAGAATGAAGATTTTATTGCTCCTATCCGACTCCAAACAGGAAATAATCATACAAAAGAAGAAGATGTCGTTTACACCCAACATTAACCAAGCAGAGACCACATAAAACAAACACAAACAAAGGCAACAATAAAAAAAATTGATGCTATTAACAGGTGAACTTTACCTTGCTGTCAAAGGGAGTAGTTCTCCCATCGATACTCTCCCTTTCAACCTCATTCTGAGTGTATTCTCATACCAGCATGGAGTTTGAATACACGTTATTTAATTAACTCCACAAATTAAGGAGATGCAAACAAAAAATGGCCATAACTTCCTTATGGTCTCTGTTAATAAATGTTACATGTAATGAATAATCATGAAACTGGACTTAGCTATTACATGGAACAAGCTGTAACATAAGGCTTACCCCTTTGACATATCTCAAAAACTCTCTAGACATTGGGACAATTGTCTCTTCCATTCAAAAAGAAACAACAACGATTGAACCAGTTTGATAATGGGTGTCACTGATATGGTAATATAAATAATATAGAAAACAGATGCTAAAAAAAATGATCGATGAAGTAAAGGTTTAACAAACTTACGATGCCAAGGTGCGCGGGTATGTTGCAAAAAGAAAAAAAAAATGCTGAACAAAAGAGGATGGAGAAGGTCACAATGAACCAATATTCTCATGTAATTTAATGGAAGTTAATTAGAGAAATGAAAGGGGAATAGGAACAATACAATGAAACAAGTGGATCGAGGCAAATGAAGTGCATGAAGGAAATCGGCTAATGTACTGAATTGACAGAAGCAAATGAATGCTCACATTTTCACGGTAAATATGGATGAGATAAACCCAGAAACATGGAATGTTTTTTATGTGATGCAAAAGAAATTAAAACAACAAAACAAAAGAACAAAACGAAATATATATATACGTTGGGATTAGGGGGGGTGTGTGTTTGTTATTATCGCTACAATTGCAACAGGAAAGGGGATGAAGCTGTTGTAACGAGGGTGTATATGAAGGTTATGAATGAAGCATCAGATGGCCTATGCAATGGGGTGGAGAACTGCAGGTATCACATAGGGGAGGAGGATGATACGTGGATGTAATCAGAGACACAAGCAGATAATCGAGATTAATAAATATTCAAAGCGGGATAGGAGATCGACTATCAGGAAGAAAGTGTAAACAGAAAATCTAAAGCCAAAAGGGGAAATCAAAAATGTAAATCGATCATCTAAATGAAGTAAGAAATCAAATGCCGGCATGAAACCGAAAATAAAACCAGACATGGGTTGGGATGTAATATAAATGAAACATAAAAGAGAAGAAGAAAAAGAAATTATGTTGGAATAAAGCTATTCCATCGTTGTAGCTACAGGAGGATCGATCCTGCTATATGCAGGTCGATCCCCTCTTTTTGCCTTGTGATTAAGAGAAGAAAATAAAGAATAACGCAGGTAAAAAAGGAAGAGATGGTACAAAAGAAAAAAAAAAAGAAAAAAAAATGCAAAGAATCAAAGAAGGAGGCAATGACTACTTACCTGAGATTGAGGAGATAATTGATCTCTTTCTGTTACGTATTCTGCAGAAATTTTGAAGGGTGGATAGAGGGCTTTAGTTTATCGATCGAGTGTTGACACTCTCTCCTGATGTGAAGATGAAGCCAATCCTGTAACCTTGCTGCGAAGGTTTGCTCCCTTCAACTAACGGAGAAGGCAACCAGAGGGAGGAATTGCTGTGATGCGTGCTTCTTCTGAGATCTTAAAGATGTAGGCAACCTTCTTCTTCAGTCGACAGAAAGAGGAAGAGAGGGTTAGAGAAAAAGAACGAAGAAGATATATGCAGAAAAGGGCAATGGTGAGGTGAGAATGGATCAGAAGGCATGTCGTGGTGAGGTGGGAGATGGATGCCCGAATCCTTCTACGTGCTCTCCTCTTAAACGAGAAGAGGAGCCTTCGAGAGAGGGAGGTGGTTGAAGATCAGGGGTTGAGGGAGAAGAAGTTGGTTTGGAGATGAAGGGTCAGCAAGTGAGAGGGGAAGTGCGCGGGTGGTGTTTGTTGGAGATTTTCCAAATTTCCAAAAGAAAGCCCCCTTTGAAAGAATTTTTGTAAAAAGAGTTGTTCAAGAGAGGTTTTTGGCAAAAATTCAATTTTTCAAGTTTTAAAACCTTTTGCTTTCCCCAATTTTTTCAATTTTTGCATCATTTTCCATTTTTTGTAGTTTTGTAGTAGAAAACTAAGATTTTAAAAAAAAACTAAGTTTTAAACACTAATTTTTTGTATTTTTCTGAGAAATATTTACAAAAGTATTTTTCTGAGAATTTCCGACCATTTCGGGGAAATTTCTTCAGAAGAATGGGTTTGGAGCCATGTTTTGAGAAAATGTTCGAGTTTTGACACTCGAATCGAGAAATATAATGTGATGGATCCAAACGGATGTCGGATGGATTATCCCAGCTATCTAAAAACTATTTTGGTATTTTCTATAATTTTAATTTAAAATTTGAACAAGGAGACTCAGATTTTGATCTGGACAATGGATCCAGATCCGAAATCAATTTAAACATATGAAATGGATTTAATTTCAATAAAACTTGAGAAATGAACTGGAATTTAGATTTGAAATGACCCATTTGCTCAAAAAAAATGAATTTAGGGGCAAAAAGGGAATATCAAAAGATTTTGAAAAATTTGGGGTGTTCACAGATGCCCCTCTTTGCTACTAAGCCGGTTGAAAGCCGAGCTTAGTGGCAAGGATAACACTCCAAATTTTGAAAATGCCCCAGTCAGCAGATCTGAACTGGGTGTGGAAGAATTATGGCTTTTCAGGCTTAATACCTTATTCTGAATGGCTTTGGGAAGATGAAATCCTCGAAAATGATATGTCTGAATAATAGAGATGAGGAAATCATGATGGGATTTTGGGTGAAGATCCCGAGATGATGAAAGATAAGAAGTTTGATCAAGTCTCATGGGTGGGACAAAATCAGCTTTTCAGAGTGACTTAGGTTTAGCCCTTAACCTGGATGGGACGAATATATCTCAACATAACCTGAATGGGGAAGGGAATATATGATGACCTTGATGGGACATTTTTTGAGAAAATGCCTCATGAGATGAAGCTCAAGTAGGATTTTATTCCAGATGGATATACAAAGCATGAATTCCTCGATGGGAAGAACCATGATGGGATTGGAGGAAAAACACCTCGTCGAAACGAGACTCAGGTTTAAACCCGAACCTGAAAAGGAAAATACCTCGAGGGGCGATGTTCAGGCTTAAACCTTAGCCTGAAGGAGACAACCAAATGGAATCCTTGAGTGAAGAGACCATGCTGGGACCTTCAGAGTTTGGATGAACAAATCCGAAAGGGGTTTGCGAAAGGAGGAAAGAAATGGGGTTCCCTAAAGCTTTGAAAAAGGGGTGAACTTGAGTGTCTCATTGCTGAGACTGAAACCAACTTTTGAATTTAATGACCTCTCGCAGAAAGTACAGGTTTTGACCCTTAACCTGAGTGGGAACGACCATACGGGATCCTCGAAACCGTGATGGGACAGGAGAGATACTTCAGCTGAATGAGGCAACTCTTCTGGAATGTGAGAGATGGAAAATAAGGAGATGTGAGGAAAAATGAACGATGAATAAGGTAACAGGAGGCGAATCTTTCGATGGGGTGAAAGATGAATAAGGCGGACCTTTTATCAAGGAGACGAATCTCTTGACAAGGCGAAAGATGGAACAAGGCAAATCATTTGGACAGGAGAAGGTAAAAGTGAAATATGAAGATGGCAATCCTTTTTAGGAAAGAGAAGGTAAGATATGAAGATATGAAGATGGCAATAGTAAGGAGAAGGCAAAATGTGAAAATGACAATCCTTTTGGCAAGGAGAAGGCAAAATGTGAAATATGAAAATGGCGATGGAGATGGCAATCCTTTTGATAAGGAGAATGTAAGATGTGAAATATGAAGAAGGCAATCCTTTTAACAAGGAGAATGTAAGATGTGAAATATGAAGAAGGCAATCCTTTTAACAAGGAGAATGTAAGATGTGAAATATGAAGAAGGCAATCCTTTTAACAAGGAGAATGTAAAATGTAAGATATGAAGAAGGCAATCCTTTTAACAAGGAGAAGGCAAGTCTCTCGACAAAGAGAAAGACGAGGAAGGCAATCATTTAATCAAGGAGAAAGGCAAATCTTTTGACAACGCAAAAAGACAGGGAAGGTGATCCTTTTATCAAGGAGAAGGCGAGTCTTTCGACAAAGCAAAAAGATGAGGAAGGCAATCCTTTTATCAAGGAGAAGGCAAGTCTCTCGACAAAGCGAAAGACGGGGAAGGCAATCCTTTTATCAAGGAGAAGGCGAGTCTCTCGACAAAGCGAAAAAATGAGGAAGGCAATCCTTTTATCAAGGAGAAGGCGAGTCTCTCAACAGAGCGAAAGACGAAGAAGGCAATCCTTTTATCAAGGAGAAGGCGAGTCTCTCGACAAAGCGAAAGACGAAGAAGGCAATCCTTTTTAGAAAAGGAGAAGGCGAGTCTTTCGACAAAGTGAAAGACGAGGAGGGCAATCCTTTTTAGAAAAGGAGAAGGCAAGTCTCTCGACAAAGCGAAAGATGAAGAAGGCAATCCTTTCATCAAGGAGAAGGCGAGTCTCTCGACAAAGCAAAAGATGAAGAGGCAACTCTTATGAAAGAGGGGAAGGCAACTCTTTTGACTATGCGAAAGAAGGAAAAGGCAACACCAAGATATATCAACAACAGATGTCACGTTCTTATTTCTTATCAAGAAAGCTGGAAAATTTTGCCAAAATGATAACATTTATAGTTGTTTCAAGGTAATTGAAGGTAAGCACTTTTTGAAAGACGTTCCCTCTTCCACCTAGAGTATTACCCCCAACTAGGTTTACTCTATAGAATCCAGGATCAAAGTCAAATTTTGTTGTTGATTTTTCTTCAAGAATGCTATCAATTTCCTTGACATGAAAGGAAAGGAAATATTCTTAGCTTCATAAAAGTAATTGAATGAAAATATATTGATAGAAGAATTTCACATAGATAAAGAAGATTCTTTGCAGTTTGGGCAGTTTGATATCCTGGGCACTTTCCCATGATGATCTTTTTGCACTCTTTTGAGTCATAGGGCTTTCTTGGTCTTTTATTTTGGAGATGTCCTGACTTTTCTCTTTTTTTCGGGGAAGGGTACGTCACAAACTCCTTCATCTTGGAGATGTTCCGATCCTTCATTTATCTCAGGGATTATATATGATGGTATTGACTCAAAGGTATTTAGATGATAGCTGAAATCAAATATCTTTTAGGGTTTGTCGGTAGGTCCATCACATCCGCCTTCATCTTGACGGTGATCCGAACTTTCCTTGGAAGGATCCGTCACAAACTCCGTCATCTTGGAGATGTTTCGAATCTTCTTTGGCCCCAGGGGTCTACTCGCTTAATTCGCCTTCATCTTGATGACAATTGAGAGATCCCTTTTGCGGATATTTGATTTGCAGCTTAGCTGACTTGAGGAGACATGAATTGGGTAGGTTCTTTTCAGACTGCCCAGGATATTTCCACTGTCTTACTGCCAAAGAATAATCTTTAAGAATGTGCCATAGCTATGATCAATATTAGCTCATTTATGACTCTTCCGCATCATTGAATATTTCTTTTATCGGTCATGTTGAAGATTTTTCTTCATCCTCTTGGTTGACCAAGAGAAAATTTGAAGTATGAGCCTTTCTTCACAAAAGTTTCATCCTTTTGGAAGGAATATTTAAGGAGATTTGAGGAAATTCTTTATGTAATAAAAGTTTGAGATCAACAACTATTTTATGGCAATTTGGCAAGATATTCCTGAAATCCTTAATGATGAAACCTTTGCTTAACATCGAATTTTGACATATCAGTGGGATTCTGGGGAAGAATCCAACATGAAGCTGAATTCTGAAGGTAAATGTAAATTTAAAGTTCTGAAGGCAAGTTTGACATAAAACTGGGTTTTGAAGGTAAGCCTTTGAAAAAGTATCTGAATCAGGACTCGAATTCTGCGAGAAAAACAGGGAAATTTGAGTTTAAAACTCTAATTTTCAAAGGAAAACTAAGAGGTTCGAGTCGGGGCTCGAATCTCAAGGGAAAACTTGAAAATTCATTTATTGAAGGCAAGAAAACTCGAGATAAAACTCAAATTTTCGAAGGACAGCCGGAAGGTTCGAGTCAGAGCTTGAATCTCAAAGGAAAACTTGAAAGTTCATCTATTGAAGGTAAGAAAACTTGAGACAAGACTCCAATTTTTGAAGGAAAGTAAGGAGGTTCGAGTCAGGGCTCGAATCTCAAAGGAAAACTTGAAAGTTCATCTATTGAAGGTAAGAAAACTTGAGACAAGACTGAAATTTTCGAAGGGAAGCAGGGAAGTTCGAGTCAGAGCTCGAATCTCCAAGGAAGACTTGAAAGTTTTTAGATTTTTGAAGGAAAGAAGACTCGAGTTAAGACCCAAATCTTCAAAGGAAAGCTGGAAAATTCGAGTCAGGGCTCGAATCTCAGGGAAAGAGTTGGAAGTTCGAGTCGAAACTCGAATCTTAAAGGAGAATTTGATGAGAAGGGATAGGAATTGATGGAAGATTGACAGAATTTGAGGAAAATTGAGGAAAGATTGTGACCTGAGGGCCAACTGATTGGTCAGCCAAACACTAGCACGAGTGCTAGGCTTACCTGTATGAGTATTGAATTTTTCAAAAAAATGCCCCAGTGTAAGTACTGGGTTTTCTGATGGAGATTTGAAGAAAAAGGGGACACCGACATTCTTTAAGATACTTGAGATTTGAGCAAGAATGATTGTCGGCATTTTCAGGATTTTCCCTTATCCTGAAGGGGAAAATGAAATAGACATTTGATGAGAATTTAGAAAGGAATGATTCAGGTTTACCCCTTAACCTGAAAGGGGAGAAGAATAAAATTTATAAAAATGGAGAAGAAGAAAGGAAAGAAATTTTGAAAATTTATTTTGGAAAAGAATTCTCACAGGTAGCATTGTTGCTCCTATGAGGGGTCTCAGGATTATCCCTTATCCTGAATGAGAACAACAATAGAATTTAAAGATATTTAATGAAGAAAAATTGATATAAATTTAGAAAATAAACGAAGATTGATAAAACTTGTATTTATAAAAGAATCCTCATAGGTAGCATTGTGGCTCCTACGAGGGGTTTCAGGATTGTCCCTTATCCTGAATGGGAACACCTCGGACAACGAGGGTCAGGTTTATCCCTTAACCTGAGGGGGAATGAATAAAGGAAATACCTCATGGGAAAGAGGCATCAGGTTTATCCCTTAACCTGAAAGGGTACAAAGATTGATAAAATTTAATGGAATTTGAGGAAATATTGATAAACTTGATAAAACTTGATAAAATTGATGTAAACTTGATAAAATATGAATAAAATGAATGAAACTGATAAAAATATAAAATTTAACTGAGAATTTATAAGATTTAAGAGGAAAAAAGAGTTTTTCTGATCCTGCCTGCATATAGGATCTTTGAAAGAAAAATGTTTATTTAAAAGATAAATGAGAAATCATTTTGGGGGAAGAAAATCCACCTCAAGAAGAATGATCAGCGCGAGATCTGATCCTTTAAATCAAACATGAGAGATCATCATGAGGGTCAAATTTTGAAGGCAATGGTTTGAAAATATATTTTTGAAGAAGAAGATCAACAATAAATCTAATTTCAAAGAACAACAGTTCGAGACTAATAATAAGATCAATACAACGGTTGATCTTTGAAGATAATGTTTAAAAACCAATCTTGGAAGATAAGACCAACACAGGGGTTGACCTTTGAATATAATGATTTAAGACCCATTTTTGGAAGATAAGACCAATGCAAGGACTGACATTTGAATATGACGGTTTGAAAAACCAAACTTGGAAGACAAGACCAACACAGGGGTTGATCGTAGACTATAATGATTTAAAATCAATTTTTTGGAAGATGAGACCAATGCCAGGATTGATCTCTGAATATAATGTTTTAAAAAACCACTTTTGGAAAATATGATCAACACAAGATTTGAGACCTATTTTGGAAGATAAGACCAACACAATGGTTGATCCTTCAATGCAATGGTTCGAAAACTTATTTTTGAAAACATGATCAACACGAGGGTTGATTTTTGGACAAAGCTTGGACTGAAGAATATTTGAACTCTTTGGTCATAACGAAGACCTTTTGAAATTTCATGATTTTTGAAAAGGCCCTCATAGGTAATATCATTTCTCTCATGAATGATGTCAGGATTAGTCCCGCATTCTGAAAAGAACAGGAAAATGTGGTTTTAATAGAAGTTGATGAATAGATTTTTGAAATATAGATTTTCAAAAGCAAATGCCCCTATGTGGCAGAGGAAGTAAGTATTGTGATGTCAGAGATATAAAGGAAAAATTGACATTTCATTGATGTGCGAAACTGATAACAAAAAATATTTACAAATACTTTGACCAAAAGGTCACAAAAGGACTGGGGTGGCTGGCCCCCCTACAAGGTGACTGGCAAAAAGGGGAGAAAAGTAGGAGAAGTCTGGCATCTTCAATCTTCTGAGTAGCTGAGGAGAGACTTGGTCATGACGGCTAGGTCATCCTCCTCTTCATCTTCAACAAAGAGACTCTTGTCGATGCAGTCCTGAACAATATTTTTGAAGACGAAGCAGTGATTGGTATCATGCCCCACTGCTCGATGGAATTTGCAGAACTGATTTGTGAACCTTCCCATGACCGTAGGAGGATCCGCGACTTTTGGGATTTTAACCAATCCCTTGGCCAGCATGAATTCAAGGGCTTCTTCGAGCGTTTGCTTCAGAGGAGTGAACTCACGATCATTACTCCAACCTTCGCGCTTTATCTTTTCTTTTTGCGAAAAGTTAGACTGAGACGACTTGTTATTCTGCTTGGAAGACTTCTCCCTTTGAGCTGCGTCGTGGTTCTGTCCATTCTTGCTGTCATTTCTGTTTCTTCTGCTACTGTCATGATCATTGCTAGAGGTATCAGCTGCATGAGTGAACTGCGCTTTCTTTTTCTGATCTTGGATATTTTTGGCAAGAGGCATGCCCTCGTAAAGCCCACTTTCTATTCCTGCCTCGAGCCATTCAGCTCGTTCAATCAACTTGATAAAGGATTTTGCTGGAGAAGTGGCAATGAGGCTTCTCAGGGGCTGAGAGAAATTGCTGAGGATTATTTGCAATGCATGCTCCTTTGGAATGGGAACTTTCATCTTGTTGCAGGTACTTGTCCACCTGTGGATGAACTCTCCTGCTCTTTCTGTCTCATTCTGCTTTAGGTTGTAAAGGTGATTGAGCGTAGGGGAGACCTCAGTGTTGAATAGAAAACGCTCAATGAACATATTTACTACCTTATCGAACTCTCGTAGTTCGATAGGATTCACATGATCAGCATACCATCTGGCTGCTACACCCTCCAGACTGCGAGGAAAACAGATGAACAGAGCCCTGTTATCTTTCCTGAAACGGCTGCACTCTGCATAAAATGTAGCTAAATGGGCTTTAGGGTTGCCCGTTCCATCAAATTTGAGAAACTTGCGAGGAAGATTCTCCAGGTTATCATCCCCATCTAGACCATCGTAAAAATCTTCGCCAGTATAGGTCTGCTTGCCCTTACGCTTGGCTTGAATATCCTTAATAGCTCGATTCATCTCCTTCATCTGCTTGCTCATCAGGTCCTCTGCTGGAGCCCCGGACTTGGCCTTGTTGAGGAATTCAGGCTCTTCTGCAGCTATTTTTACGGACTGCTTTAGAGGATTCTGTCTGTAGACAATCTGCTCTTCTTCGACTGATTCTGATTCCTCCGAAGTTGTAAGACCCGCAATTTTTCAGAAAATATCTGAATAAAATTCATGAGGCATTTACCGGTAAAAATAGCATTTCTTCTCAGAATGCAAAACGAATCAATTCCTGCGAGCCAGTTATACTTAGGATATTCGTCGAATCGCGAATATATGCTCAAACACTCTGAAAGCCATAACTTCCTACCTGAATGAAATCAAAGGATTCCTACGAGCCAACTTTCTTAGTTACGTCAATACGAAGAAAATGGCGTACTCAGAATTTTTCGGAAAAAATCGCCGGAAACCCGAAATTCTTGCGGGACCCACGGAAATATTGGTGGGCCCCACAGAAATATTCCTCAGAAAATATCTGGTAGGACCCACAAAAATATCCCATGGAATATCCAAGTGGGCCCCACACCAAGGAACCTCTTGGAATTAAAAAGAAGCCAAGGGGGTAGAAGGGGCATGAGAAAATCCAAGAGGAGGTGGGCTTGGGCTATAAATAGCCCTCCCCACTCTCTCTCTTCTCATAAAAATCGACCCCCTCTCTCTCTTGCCTTCTCTCTCTCTCTCCTAAACCTCCCCTACCTAGCCTAGCCCACCTGAGCCCACCTGACCTGGTCTGAGACTGCCTGACCTGGTCCTAACCCACCTGACCTGGGTCTGAACCCACTTGACCTGGTCCAAACCCAGTTGACTTGACTTGAACCTAGTTGGGTTTAAAGTCAAAGTCAAAGTCCTTTTTGGTCCAGATTCCGGTTTGGATTTCTGAACCCAGACTTAGCCTACTTGAGCTGAGTTCGAACCTGCTGAACCCAGTTGACTTGGATCGAACCCTGTTTGGTTCAAACCACTTAGGTTGAGTAGCTTGACCTACTCTACCTCTTTCTCAACTAAGTCAGCTTCATCTGACTTAGTCTGACCTCTCGAAGGAAGGCTCGAAGCCAAAGAAGCAACCCGGAGCCGTTTCTTCCACGATTTGAAGTAAGTTCGCTTCGTTGATCCATCTCTCTCAAGTATTTGACTGTTTGTATATAGAATATACTTTCTGAAGTAGTATCTTGCTTTAGTTCTTGATTGAGCCCTTTTTGGACACTTCGGTGTTCACCCGCTCGTCTCGTAACTATCGTCGGATATATCTAAGTTCAAACACGCAGTATTTGCGTTCTTCAAAATGGTATCTCGCTTTAGTTCTTGGTTGAGCCCTTTAGGACACTTCGGTGTTCACCCGCTCGCCTCGTAACTATCGTTGGATGCTGATCTAGGTGTATATCTGCTGATTCTGCCGACGCGTCTTATATCGCACAGGCTATGTAATTTACCTTTGCCGTCGCGTCGTATGATGCCAAGGCTCCTGCTTTCTGCAATGTATTTACTTACGCCGTCGCGTCGAACGATGCCAAGGCTTCTGCTTTGTTATATATGTAGAATATTTCGTTCAGTTACACACCCTGAACAATAGTATATGCATTTCTTTACGCCGCTGCTGTATAAAGTACAGGCTTCTGCTTATACTACATATATAGCGCATAAATGAGCGTTCAAATGGAGATCAAACTCCAAATCGCCCATGCGATTCCTTGACCGCTCCTCGTTCAAGATTCTGCTTGACGAATGAAGCCCCTATTGGAAAGGCTTCGGTTTTTGGCAAAATGCTCTTTACGTAATGACTAAGCCAATTTCGTATGGCCTGGCTATGACCAAGGGTTCCTGCAACCTTGATGGATGCAAAGTACGCACAACGGTGCGCATCCATTTCCCGAAATAAGCGTGGCGATTTCCTACCAAAGAGGGGAGATGCCGCTGAAATGGATAAAAGAAACGCACGCTTTCTCCGTAAAAGAGAGGAAGTGATGCTAAAATTTCTGAAGAAGCTAAGAATAGCTCAGAAAGAATGTAGCAGGATACTCTGACATATAGCAGAGTGCTACCCAGTTCATGGTTTGCCCTCTACAACGTAGAAGGGTTCGTCGCACCACTGCCGGTAGAGCAGGGGAGGTGCTGACGAAATGGTTGGCAGAAGAGCTGCCGGAACCAATGGAACGGCATAATGATGTCCGTTGATGGAACGATGCCAGATCGGCTCGTATCCTTGTGCCTGCAAGGGCACCTTGCTCGTAAGGGCCGCTGAGCCGGAGTAGAGGTTGCGCCTTGGCTAGGTTTGGACTCGTTGCGTAAAAATACGCCGAGTAGCCGATCTATTTAGATCGAGTCATATGCATGCTCATTGAGAACGGTTACACAACCAGACTCGTAAGGGCCGAAGAGCCAGAGTGTGTTGTTTCCACCCAAAGAGGTGTGATGCTAGTGGTGGCCGAAGTGCCAAAGAGCGGTGTTCTGCATGCATATGAATAAGACTTAAGGTCGCACATACCCCGCGGTTGAAGATCGTGTTAGGGGTACCCCCTCAGTAATGACTGTGTTGGGGAAGACTGAATGGGGTCGGGTACATACTCCCGTAGTGCTGAAAGCACGGGCTGCCTAAATGGCATGCAGATTCTGTCCAAGTAATTGTAAGACTGACAGACCCCTTCAGGAATTATGCTCACTATGGAATGACAGTGATGGTACAGCCTTGAGTGACATGTATTTTACTTTGGACCTGATAGAGTCCACGATGGCCTCAGTCACTCATGGGTTTTGGGGTCGTGGTTATCCTTAAGATCTAAGGATTGAACCCAACTACTGCAAGTAGAGGATGCATCCGAATATGGGCCTAGTAGGATTCTCCCAGTTGAAACACACTGCCCTACTATGGATAGGGTCAACAGGCCTCTGGGGTATCTAAAATACATAGAATAATCAACCCCCAGAACGTCGCGTTGATGCCCGGACAATAGCTCTACCTGCGTACCAAAGGCGGGAGCGGTTAATTATCAAACAATGCATTAGTTCTAGGTACAGCGATGCTTTGAATGTATGAGTGTATGACGTGTTGAGTCAGTCCTGCATAACCTTTGTGAAGGTGTCATGTTCGGTATACTACTGGACCGACTGGGCAAAGACCCGTGTTGTATCCGCACGACTAAGCGAAGCTCGAGGAGTTGTCCTTAGATGCGTGGGATACAGATGTGCCAAGTATGAAGACTTGAGCTAGACATCACTTTGAGACCCGGAAGAGGTCATGGCTAAGTCGTGGAGACTTAAGCGGCTATTCAAATCACAACCCTGAAAAGGCTTGCTCTAAGTCATGAAGACTTGAGCGGATGTTCAACTCATAGCCCTGAGGAGGCTCCTGCGATATACGCTAAGTCTTGGAGGCTTGAGCGTCGTTATTGCGCATTGCGACCCTGAGTGGTCATTATCGTGCTTGAGTTGAATGGTTACATGATTGCATGCTTACCAGACCATCAGTGGTTCTGACCCCGTTTTATGGGGATTTCAGGTGTTGGACCTGCGTGGCGATATGCGGAGCAAGGCGGCATCGAGTTCCAGGGTTTCTCTAGACAGATTTTGTACTGCTTCCTTTTATTGAACCTATACTGCTTTTCTAAGCAGTAGTGTTGTAATAAACATGTGGTTTTCGATAAAATGGAACACTTTGGTGGTCAATGAGTTGCTTGGCCACATACCTGCAACGTGCTCGGAGTTTTCTAAAACTGACGACTCATTATCGTCTGATTCCGCTGCTAAAAGCTTTTCTAAGTTCCGCTGCAAAGAAAAAAAAAAAAAGAAATTCATGAAAATTTTAACTTAGCTTTGTTTTGGAAATCCGGGGCGTTACAGAATTGGTATCAGAGCATGAGTCTGAGAAACCTGGTTCAAGATCCGTCATGGTCCCGATATCGCACTGTAAGTATATGTTTTTATACTTTTGTTCTGATCTGGGTGCATCTTTGTATAGATGGCAACTCATGACTCGCGTGGATATTGCTATCGCTGCAAGGTCATGCACGATGAGTGGATATGCCCGTATGAAGTCCAAGACTGCCAATATTGTGGCGAAGATGAGCATTCCGCCAACGAATGCCAAAGGAAATATACCGCCGATATGGGTCGGCGGGCTTCAAAGGGTCTCAGGGATGAGACTTCGCGTGTCAGTGGACCGCATCACTCTAGTGTTGGGAGCAACCATACCCCAACATCTTTTGATGAATTACCAAGGCTGAGGGATTTTGATTTGAACTTCCCTGCAGAAGTCTATCACTCGCCAAGCTACCATCCGGCATCACATATGCCGAGCTTAAATGGCAGGAACAAAAGAGGGGATTCTTTCTGTTCGCCAATCATTATTCCAGACTCCCAGAGTCTTGATCTTGCTGACTGGGAAAGTGGACTGGAGTCTCTCATATATCCCCAGTATTCGCTTGCTAGTGCGGAAGTGCCGCCCAAGCCAAAACTAGTAGTGCCTGCACCAAGGCCATGTGGCAATAGATGGACCTTTAGGAGTTTGTCTTCATCAAAGAAATCCAAGTCTTAAAGAGACTGGTGATGTTTTGGAGTCAGTAGACTCATGTATATAGTTTCTCAACGCCTAAAGTCTGCCAGTGCGGCATGACGTTTTGTTTAAGGCGATGCTTGTGTAAATGTGATGTATATTAAGTAAATAAAGCTTTTTACTTCCTCATATACATCGAGAAACTAAAAACAAGTGCTTGTGTGTGCATAGATAAATGACTCCTACGACGAGGAGAACCATACCAAGCGAGGAGTCCCATACGCAAGGATTCCTGTTGGAGACACTCAACAACCTGGTTACCGCCATCCGTGAAACGAGGCCAGAACCAGTCGCACCACGAAACGAGCACCTGGGAGGAGTGACTTATGAGAAGTTCCTCAAGCTTGACCCGCCAGTTTTCATTGGCAGAGCCGATCCTGAGCTCGCGGAGAGTTGGATCGAAGAGACAGAACGTGCCTTCTCAGTACTGGGAGTACCAGAAGAGAAGAAGACCAACTTTGGCACGTATCGATTAAAAGATAATGCACGGAAGTGGTGGGATACCACTAAACTTATCCAGTTCTCACAAGTCGAAGTCATTCCTTGGACTGACTTTCGGAGGACTTTTATGGATAACTACTTCCCGTTGCATTCCAGAAACAAGAAAAAGATGGAGTTTCTGGAGTTGGAACAGGGCGGTATGAGTCTAATGGACTATACCACCAAATTTCAGAATCTAGAGCGCTACTGCTCTCGATTGTTCGAAACAGACCAAGAAAGGGCCGACAAATATGTGAATGGTCTGCGCGAAGGGCTGCGATCTCGAGTGATAACAAGCATGCCTTCGACTTTTCAGGCTGCGGTAGCAGCAGCTTCAAAAATCCAAGAGGATTGGGCGCGATCTAAAGTGATCATAGCAAAGAAGCCCATAGTGAATGGTGGGAATCGTAAAAGGACGTTCCCAAGTGGCCAGGGTTCACGACAACCCTTTCAAAAGAAGAAGTTCCAAGGAGGGAACAACACTCAGCAAGTCGTGAGGCCAAGACAAAACACAACTCTGAATGGTCAGCCGTCCAACTTCAGCTGCCCAAGGTGTCGTATGAACCACCCCGAAAAGCCATGTCCTCGTGACATTGGTGGGTGCTTGTATTATGGCAAGATGGGCCACTTTATAAGGGATTGCGCCAAGAAGGCTGCAGATGAACAGAGGAGTAGTGCCGAATCTGCCGGACCCTCTCGACCAGCACCACAACGTTCTCAGTTTCAACGACCTCCACCTAGAATAGAACAAAGGCCTGCTGCAGGTCGTGTATATGCTGTAACGACTGAACAAGTCGAAAATGGTGACCTGATTGAAGGCACCGTACCTGTTAATGGACATGCAGCTTACGTCTTGTTTGATTGTGGTGCTACTCATACGTTTATCTCTGACGATTTCACCGAACAACTCCACGCCTCGGTGCAACCGATTGATAAAATGATCGAAGTATATAACCCGTTGGGTTCACGCACCAAATGTATCCGGTGTGTGAAAAATTTGGATATTGAGATAGCAGGGCAACACTTGCCTACTGACGCCATCCTGATCGATATGGTACAGTACGATGTCATTCTGGGAATGAATTGGTTGGCTCAGAATAATGCCAAGATTCTGTGCCGCGAGGGCAGAGTGATTCTATCTCGACCCGGATTGCCTAAGATGGAGTACCGGTTATCCAAACCAGTTCCACAGAAAAGGCTTATATCAGCACTTAAGGTACAAAAATACCTTAGGAAGGGTTGTGTGGCCTTCCTGTTGAGTCTCTCGGTGGAAAAATCCAATGACCAACCCCTTGAGAGTTTGGAAGTGGTGCGGGAGTTTCCCGATGTGTTTCCTGAGGAATTGCCAGGACTTCCTTCACTTCGTGAGGTTGAATTTGGAATTCAATCCTTACCTGGAACAGCGCCGATATCCAAAGCCCCGTATCGAATGGCGCCAGCTGAACTCAGTGAGTTGAAGTGTCAGTTGGAAGAACTGATGGAACAAGGGTTCATCCGACCGAGTGTGTCACCGTGGGGAGCCCCGGTACTATTTGTAAAGAAGAAGGATGGATCCCTTCGGTTATGCATCGATTATCGGATGCTTAACCAGGCAACTGTTAAAAATAAGTACCCGTTGCCTCGGATTGAGGACTTATTCGATCAGCTCAGAACAGCGAGGGTGTTCTTCAAGATCAACCTCAGGTCTGGGTACCATCAGCTCAGAGTAAAGGAAGAGGATATACCCAAGACAGCCTTCAGAACGAGATACGGCCATTATGAGTTCGTAGTAATGCCCTTCGGACTCACTAATGCGCCTGCTGCCTTTATGGATCTAATGAACCGGATATTCAGACCATATTTGGATAGCTTTGTCATCGTCTTTATTGATGACATTCTCGTATATTCTGAGAACAAGGAACAACACGTGGAGCACTTGAAAATCGTCTTGAAAACCCTTCAAGATAACCAACTCTATGCTAAGTTTTCAAAATGTGAATTCTGGCTAGATAAAGTGATGTTCCTTGGTCATGTGATCTCAAAAGATGGAATCGCAGTGGATCCTGCGAAGGTGGAAGCTGTGATGGACTGGAAGCAGCCAAAAAATATCACTGAGGTCCGTAGCTTCCTTGGACTTGCCGGATATTATCGGAAGTTCATACAAGACTTCTCCCGAATCGCCGTACCGATGACGAAATTACTTAAAAAGGGAGTCAAGTTTGAATGGACTGACCAGTGTAAGGAGTGCTTTGAGGTTCTCAAACAGAGGCTTACCACTGCCCCTGTCCTTACCTTACCTTCTGGTGAGGGAGGCTTCGTTGCTTATACCGATGCCTCGGGAACAGGTCTGGGTTGTGTGTTGATGCAGCATGGCAAAGTAATCGCCTATGCATCACGACAGTTGAGGGTCCATGAGAAAAACTATCCAACACACGACTTGGAGCTTGCCGCGGTAGTGTTCGCGCTTAAAATCTGGCGACACTACCTGTATGGAGAGAAATTTGAGGTCATGTCGGACCATAAAAGCCTAAAATACCTCTTTTCTCAAAAAGAACTCAATATGCGGCAACGGCGATGGCTGGAATTCCTCAAAGACTATGAATTCACGCTTTCCTATCACCCTGGAAAGGCGAATGTTGTAGCAGATGCCCTTAGTCGCAAGACTGTTGGCACTCTGGCCAGCCTAACTGGACAATGGAAGTTGATGGAGGATTTCGTCAAGTGGAAGCCATTTTTGGCTGATTCAGGTAGAATCCAAATGTCATGTTTGACGATCCACATTGAATTCCTCGATCGCATCGTAGCCGAACAGTTCAAGGATCCCCAGTAGTTGGAATTGAAAGCTCGTGCTGAAAAAGATAACACTTTCTTCCATTTGAAAGAAGATGAAGGAATATGGATGGAAGAAAGAATTTGGGTTCCAAATAACCCTGAGCTAAGACAGGAAGTACTCCAGGAGGCTCATAATAGCAAGTACACCATTCACCCTGGAGGTACGAAGATGTTCCGAGATTTGCAGAGGAAGTACTGGTGGAAGGGTATGAAACGTGATGTGGCTACGTTTGTCTCGAAGTGTTTGATCTGCCAGCAAGTTAAGATCGAACATCAGCGCCCTGGTGGAAAGATGCAACGGATCGAGATTCCAGAATGGAAATGGGAAGGCATTACGATGGATTTCATCGTTGGATTGCCTCGATCCAAGAGACAACATGACTCAATATGGGTGATCGTGGACAGACTCACCAAGTCTGCTCATTTTCTGCCAATCAACACTCGTTACTCAACTGAACGATTGGTGGAGATCTACATTCGGGAAATCGTTAAACTCCATGGAGTGCCGATTTCGATCATATCTGATCGTGACCCGAAGTTCACCTCTCACTTTTGGGAGCAGCTTCAGAAAGCCCTGGGGACGAAACTCAAGTTCAGTACAGCATTCCATCCCCAAACAGATGGGCAATCAGAACGAACCATACAGACTCTTGAAGATATGCTAAGAGCCTGTATGCTGGAATGGAAAGGTGATTGGGATTCCCACCTAGCGTTGGCTGAATTTGCTTATAATAATAGCCACCACGCTAGCATTGGGATGGCGCCGTATGAAGCCTTGTATGGACGACCCTGTAGATCACCGATCCATTGGGGTGAAGTGGGTGAGCGAACCTTGGACTCGCCCATTGTGTTGGAGCATTATACTGAGCAGGTCCACATGATCAGAAAGAAGCTACTGACTGCTCAGAGTCGACAGAAGAGCTACGCCGATCAGCGGCGTAGGGAACTCGCTTTTGCGGTTGGAGATAAGGTTTTTATCAAGGTCTCTCCAACCAAGAGTGTGTTTCGTTTTGGAAAGAAGGGGAAGCTCAGCCCCAGATTCGTTGGTCCCTTCGAAGTTTTGAGCCGAATCGGAGAGACTGCCTACCGAGTAGCATTGCCACCACAATACGCGCAAATACATGATGTATTTCACGTATCAATGCTTCGAAAGTACATTCATGATCCTTCTCACGTCATTCAACATGAAGACATTGACATCCGAGAAGATATGACGGTAGAAGAAAGGCCAATGGAGATCATGGACCGACGGGAGCAAGTGCTAAGAACGAAGGTCATTCCACTTGTTAAAGTGAGGTGGCAGCATCATGGAATCGATGACTGCACTTGGGAGCCTGAATCGGATATGCGGGATAAATATCCTGAACTCTTCACCTTGTACTCTTAGCTGAATTTCGCGGACGAAATTCCTTTAAGGGGGTAATGATGTAAGGCCCGCAATTTTTCAGAAAATATCTGAATAAAATTCATGAGGCATTTACCGGTAAAAATAGCATTTCTTCTCAGAATGCAAAACGAATCAATTCCTGCGAGCCAGTTATACTTAGGATATTCGTCGAATCGCGAATATATGCTCAAACACTCTGGAAGCCATAACTTCCTACCTGAATGAAATCAAAGGATTCCTACGAGCCAACTTTCTTAGTTACGTCAATACGAAGAAAATGGCGTACTCAGAATTTTTCGGAAAAAATCGCCGGAAACCCGAAATTCTTGCGGGACCCACGAAAATATTGGTGGGCTCCACAGAAATATTCCTCAGAAAATATCTGGTGGGACCCACAAAAATATCCCATGGAATATCCAAGTGGGCCCCACACCAAGAAACCTCTTGGAATTAAAAAGAAGCCAAGGGGGTAGAAGGGGCATGAGAAAATCCAAGAGGAGGTGGGCTTGGGCTATAAATAGCCCTCCCCACTCTCTCTCTTCTCATAAAAATCGACCCCCTCTCTCTCTCTCTCCTAAACCTCCCCTACCTAGCCTAGCCCACCTGAGCCCACCTGACCTGGTCTGAGCCTGCCTGACTTAGCCTGAGCCTGCCTGACCTGGTCCTAACCCACCTGACCTGGGTCTGAACCCACTTGACCTGGTCCAAACCCAGTTGACTTGACTTGAACCTAGTTGGGTTTAAAGTCAAAGTCAAAGTCCTTTTTGGTCCAGATTCCGATTTGGATTTCTGAACCCAGACTTAGCCTACTTGAGCTGAGTTCGAACCTGCTGAACCCAGTTGACTTGGATCGAACCCTGTTTGGTTCAAACCACTTAGGTTGAGTAGCTTGACCTACTCTACCTCTTTCTCAACTAAGTCAGCTTCATCTGACTTAGTCTGACCTCTCGAAGGAAGGCTCGAAGCCAAAGAAGCAACCCAGAGCCGTTTCTTCCACGATTTGAAGTAAGTTTGCTTCGTTGATCCATCTCTCTCAAGTATTTGACTGTTTGTATATAGAATATACTTTCTGAAGTAGTATCTTGCTTTAGTTCTTGATTGAGCCCTTTTTGGACACTTCGGTGTTCACCCGCTCGTCTCGTAACTATCGTCGAATATATCTAAGTTCAAACACGCAGTATTTGCGTTCTTCAAAATGGTATCTCGCTTTAGTTCTTGGTTGAGCCCTTTAGGACACTTCGGTGTTCACCCGCTCGCCTCGTAACTATCGTTGGATGCGGATCTAGGTGTATATCTGCTGATTCTGCCGACGCGTCTTATATCACACAGGCTATGTAATTTACCTTTGCCGTCGCGTCGTATGATGCCAAGGCTCCTGCTTTCTGCAATGTATTTACTTACGCCGTCGCGTCGAACGATGCCAAGGCTTCTGCTTTGTTATATATGTAGAATATTTCGTTCAGTTACACACCCTGAACAATAGTATATGCATTTCTTTACGCCGCCGCTGTATAAAGCACAGGCTTCTGCTTATACTACATATATAGCGCATAAATGAGCGTTCAAATGGAGATCAAACTCCAAATCGCCCATGCGATTCTTTGACCGCTCCTCGTTCAAGATTCTGCTTGACGAATGAAGCCCCTATTGGAAAGGCTTCGGTTTTTGGCAAAATGCTCTTTACGTAATGACTAAGCCAATTTCGTATGGCCTGGCTATGGCCAAGGGTTCCTGCAACCTTGATGGATGCAAAGTACGCACAACGGTGCGCATCCATTTCCCGAATTAAGCGTGGCGATTTCCTACCAAAGAGGGGAGATGCCGCTGAAATGGATAAAAGAAACGCACGCTTTCTCCGTAAAAGAGAGGAAGTGCTGCTAAAATTTCTGAAGAAGCTAAGAATAGCTCAGAAAGAACGTAGCAGGATACTCTGACATATACCAGAGTGCTACCCAGTTCATGGTTTGCCCTCTACAACGTAGAAGGGTTCGTCGCACCACTGCCGGTAGAGCAGGGGAGGTGCTGACGAAATGGTTGGCAGAAGAGCTGCCGGAACCAATGGAACGACATAATGATGTCCGTTGATGGAACGATGCCAGATCGGCTCGTATCCTTGTGCCTGCAAAAGCACCTTGCTCGTAAGGGCCGCTGAGCCGGAGTAGAGGTTGCGCCTTGGCTAGGTTTGGACTCGTTGCGTAAAAATACGCCGAGTAGCCGATCTATTTAGATCGAGTCATATGCATGCTCATTGAGAACGGTTACACAACCAGACTCGTAAGGGCCGAAGAGCCAGAGTGTGTTGTTTCCACCCAAAGAGGTGTGATGCTCGTGGTGGCCGAAGTGCCAAAGAGCGGTGTTCTGCATGCATATGAATAAGACTTAAGGTCGCACATACCCCGCGGTTGAAGATCGTGTTAGGGGTACCCCCTCAGTAATGACTGTGTTGGGGAAGACTGAATGGGGTCGGGTACATACTCCCGTAGTGCTGAAAGCACGGGCTGCCTAAATGGCATGCAGATTCTGTCCAAGTAATTGTAATACTGGCAGACCCCTTCAGGAATTATGCTCACTGTGGAATGACAGTGATGGTACAGCCTTGAGTGACATGTATTTTACTTTGGACCTGATAGAGTCCACGATGGCCTCAATCACTCATGGGTTTTGGGGTCGTGGTTATCCTTAAGATCTAAGGATTGAACCCAACTACTGCAAGTAGAGGATGCATCCGAATATGAGCCTAGTAGGATTCTCCCAGTTGAAACACACTGCCCTACTATGGATAGGGTCAACAGGCCTCTGGGGTATCTAAAATACATAGAATAATCAACCCCCAGAACGTCGCGTTGATGCCCGGACAATAGCTCTACCTGCGTACCAAAGGCGGGAGCGGTTAATTATCAAACAATGCATTAGTTCTAGGTACAGCGATGCTTTGAATGTATGAGTGGATGACGTGTTGAGTCAGTCCTGCATAACCTTTGTGAAGGTGTCATGTTCGGTATACTACTGGACCGACTGGGCAAAGACCCGTGTTGTATCCGCACGACTAAGCGAAGCTCGAGGAGTTGTCCTTAGATGCGTGGGATACGGATGTGCCAAGTATGAAGACTTGAGCTAGACATCACTTTGAGACCCGGAAGAGGTCATGGCTAAGTCGTGGAGACTTAAGCGGCTATTCAAATCACAACCCTGAAAAGGCTTGCTCTAAGTCATGAAGACTTGAGCGGATGTTCAACTCATAGCCCTGAGGAGGCTCCTGCGATATACGCTAAGTCTTGGAGGCTTGAGCGTCGTTATTGCGCATTGCGACCCTGAGTGGTCATTATCGTGCTTGAGTTGAATGGTTACATGATTGCATGCTTACCAGACCATCAGTGGTTCTGACCCCGTTTTATGGGGATTTCAGGTGTTGGACCTGCGTGGCGATATGCGGAGCAAGGCGGCATCGAGTTCTAGGGTTTCTCTAGACAGATTTTGTACTGCTTCCTTTTATTGAACCTATACTGCTTTTCTAAGCAGTAGTGTTGTAATAAACATGTGGTTTTCGATAAAATGGAACACTTTGGTGGTCAATGAGTTGCTTGGCCACATACCTGCAACGTGCTCGGAGTTTTCTAAAACTGACGACTCATTATCGTCTGATTCCGCTGCTAAAAGCTTTTCTAAGTTCCGCTGCAAAGAAAAAAAAAAAAGAAATTCATGAAAATTTTAACTTAGCTTTGTTTTGGAAATTCGGGGCGTTACAGAAGTAGTGTCTGGCTGCACCTTCTTTTTTATGATTCTGATTGTCTTTTTCACAGGCTTCTTCTTCAGCTTGCTTTTAGGAGCTGCCTCTTTCAGCTTGGCCTCAGCTTGCTCCGACATCATCCTTGCCATCATCTTTTGGAACATGTCATACATAGTGGGGTCGATATCATCTTTCTTGTTCTGACCCTGTCCCCTGACTGATTTAGGAGAGCTCATCTCTTCCGCCTCACTGTCGCTGAGTTGAGGATCTGTTTCTTTTCCCGCTCTTGTCGTAACCATTTTTGAAATATCAGAACTCTCTGCGGAGAAAAAAAGTGGTGGTTTTTAGACCAAAGAAACTTTTTGGAGAAATTTTGACAAAGGGAAGGATTTAGGTTGAAAATCTAAAAGATTGTTATCCCATTACTAGGGATTGAGTCGCCACAAAATTTATGACAATTGTGTTGTTTACTCCACGAGGGAGAGTAACCAACTAAAAATATGAAAAAGAAAATATTATTTTGAAAAGGATATCTCTTGACGGAAAGAGATTTTTATGAAAATATAAACAAGAATAAAAAATCAGAAGAAAATAAGAGAATACATGAAATTTTGAGGATGAATGGTAAAGATTTAAAATTTTAAGAACTTGCAGACAGGATCAGAAGAATTTTTGAAGAATTAGAAGAAGAAGAAAAGGATAAAGAAAAATACACCTGGGTTTTAAAAACAAAGAGGAAATTTTGAAATATATACCCAGGGTTTTGGAAAATATAAGGAAGATATAAAATATCACACAATCATAGATATACAAGCAAGGATACACAAACAGCACTCCCTAAAGCTGACTCTATATGCAATATTTGAAATGGCTGATAGGACCTTAATCCTAACTCTAAGATTTATATCATATGCTTCCAATCAAGGTATGCCGATATACTCAATCCGAAGCTCGAAGTACGTGGCATAAAATATTTCTCCGGTTCTAAGGTAAAAGGCTTCCCAACATCCTTGAGCACCTACCGATATACCTCGGACTATGGCCCTTAGGTACGTGGTAGGGGGGCGCGAACCCAAATAAGTGGTCCAGTTGTGAGGCTCTCTCCCGAACTATGGTTCAGTGAGACAGCCCAGCAACGTGAAGACCGGGACAATATAGGTAGGGATGTTTTTCAAAATATGATCAACATGCAATAAAATCAGAAGGCTCTAATGCAAGTCCTAAAGAGATAGATTTAAATGAATAGAAGCATACACTTGCATACATTGTTTGCATTCAATCCCTAGAATTGAGGAGAGTTGTATTTAATACCTAAGTCTAATGTGAACATGAATAATCTCCTCAATATGGTCCTACCAAACCATACTTAGATCCTATATGTAATGATGTCAGCTTTTAGGACAGAGTCTAGGCTCCTATGGTTTGCATGGAAATGTAGCTGACATATGTTAGAATAAAGACTTAGATTATATAAAAGCAAAGCAAAGGCATAGATCCAACCGGACGAACACGAGTCCCATCTCGGTGGCCAAAACTGTGATCATCGCAAAAATTTTCCTATCTTGTGGTTTCTCTCTCTTCCTTCTCTTTCCCTTTTCTAACCTCTATTCTCCTCCTTTTTGAAGGGAGAAAAAAAAAAGAAAGAAAAGAAAGAGAGAAGAGAAGAGAAAAAGAAAGAAAGAGAAAAGAGGAACTATTTTGCGCAGTCTCACTTGACCTTAATTTGAAAATATTTAGCAAATAACTCGCCTCCGTTTTTTAAAATATTACGGGAAAATGGAGAGACGGGATTCGCTCGTCGGTACGAGGTTCGACTGTTCCTGGCGCCTTTACCAGGGGTAATCGAACCAAGGATCGAATCTATGCCTTTTGCTTTGCCTAAATATAATCTGAGAATTTATTTTAAATCTAGATGCACAAAGAATCATACTTGTGCCATGCAAAGATGTATGCTTCTTTTGAAAAGATGTTTTGAAAATTTTCAAGCGTTCTGAGATGAACTTGGTAAGGGAGTGAAAAAATGTTTGCATCTAACTTTAGAACTTGAGATAGATCAGAGAAGTTCTAAGTTTTTGAAGTAAATCAGGATCGGAAGAATAAATCTTGATTTTGAGAAAGAATGATTTGAAGTTTTGAAATAAAAGAAAATGAAGTTTCAAAGTCGGAAATGGACTTTGAATTTTGAACTTGTATTTAGGAAAGGAAATGAATACTTGAGATGGAATTGAATTTAGATTTTGGAGTTGGAAATTTAGAATGGATCTGAGAAATCCAGGTGGTATTAAAAAATAGAGATAGATTTAAGAAATTCAGATGTGATCGGTAGATGGAATTGGATTTGAAATCTAAATTTGGAAATGGAATTAAATTCTGGATCCTAAGATGGATTTTGGATCTGAAGTCTGAGATCCAAATGTAGAGTTGGACTCTGGATCCTAAGATGGATTTGGATCTGATGTCTGAGATCCAATGTAGAGTTGGACTCTGGATCCTAAGATGGATTTGGATCTGAAGTCTGAGATCCAAGGTAAAATTGGATTATGGATCCTATGAGGAAATTGGATCTGAAGTCTAAGATCCAAAGTAAAATTGGATTCTGGATCCTATAAGGAAATTGGATCTGAAGTCTAAGATCCAATATGAGTGCTGAATCCTGGATCCTAAAATGGATTTGGAGTTAAATTCAGAAGATGAATCAAGAATCTCAAAGTTAAATTGAACTTTGATTTTGATTGGAGTTTTGAATATAAAATGAATTTGGAATTTCAAAGTCAATTTGAACTTTGAAATCTAATTTGAATTTGAATAAAAATGACTTTGAAATCTCAAAGTTAAATTGAACTTTGAGATTGAAAATGAAATTGAATTTTGAAGATGAAAAGGATGAATTGGTTTTTATAAGAATTGAAGATAGATTGAGGAAGATATTTACATCACTTGAAGTTTTTGAAAAAGGAATTTTGAAAATATGATGCAGTTCTATCTAAATGATGAATGAATTTAAATTTTTGAAATTGGATTTTGAAAAGCTATTCTATTCTTTAAATGAATTAAAATAAGATTGAAGATATAATACATCCTTGACTATGGTCATTGAATGTATTATATATAAATCTATATTTAAATTCAGGTGAAGAATAAAATACATTTGGTGCTTTTATAGAATTTAAAATGAAATTAACTCTCAATATACCCTGACTATGGTCATTGGTATATATTTTGAATTAATTTTAAGTTAAATTCTGATAAAAGAAGAAGATATTTAAGAAAAATATGATGAATTTTCAAAACGGATCTAGTGTGGATCCAGTGTTATTTCGTAAAAGATAAAAATACTAAGTTTTGTTTACATTCCGACTATGGCCGTTAATGTAAATCATCAACTTAGGATTAATTTACCTCTTACGAAATGGTGCACGTGCCATTCGTGTTGCTATTTGTGAGAATTTAAGAAATAAAGGAAAAATGCATGAAAAACAAGCAATTCATGATATTTACAATGCTCATTCATTCTAATCTAAGCTAGAAATATAAACTTCTCATTGATATCTGGCTATTACAACATTGGAATTTGAAAATATCACAAATTTCTAATCTAAGAAAGAGATTCAAGCTTTTCACATATTCCTGCAAAACAGAGTTATTATGAAGCAAAATGGAAAATATATAAAAAAAATGGAAAGTACTATGTTAAGAATCAACATGCATATGATCATATCCAGGCTAATGAATGAATGCATATGTAATGCCCCAAACAAGAATAAAATGAAGTGTTATGATATCACATGAATCCTAATACCCAAAAACCGGCTGTCATAAGGTTTATAAAGAGCATATGGCTATTTTTGCAATCCATTACCTAAAGCATATGGCTTATGCCTAAAATATAATGCCTACGAATATGCTATGACATGATAAAACCACATGAACATGATACGAAAATGATGCAAGGGGAAATGAAAACACCATGTGACTGTCCAGTGATATTCAATAAAAACGCTAAGTGTTGTTAAATGACATTTGGGTGACACCAAGTGATTGATAATAAACTGAAAGCACAGGTAAGTGGTAGGGGATATGGTAATTGATGGTATAATAACCATGTTAGTAACGAATTTAGCATTCTCCCAATGATGAGAATATGCAGCAATATGGGAATACTATGAAATGCTATGGTGAATGACACCACAGGGAAGCTGAAGGATTGTGAAAGTGTAGAAGAAGGGTATTGCAGGAAGCGCTGCAGGTGCTGTGGAGGACATGTGGCTGAATGCCAATGCTGGGAGCGAAGATGGTGTAAGGAAAGTGCATGAAGGTGTGGGTGATGATTACTAGATATATGGTGCTATGGTATGAAGGGGCATGGCTGGAAGTGAAATGATGGATGGTTAGTGATGGATAGGTAGTGGTAGCTGGAGGTAGATGCCAATGATGAAAGTGGCAATGTGCCACCGTCAACATAATACAGGAGGCGAGGATGATACAGATGATAATGATAAAAAAAAAGTAGGCTATAGGCTGAGTAATGTTGCACAGAAATAACTTCTGCACCCATTACTGCAATGAGAACGTGCTTTTTCCAATTCCCTGTTTATGGATAAAAAGACATATCCCAGCTTAAATATTGCAGTTTTCTCTTCTTTAGAGCCGAGTACACATGCTGCAAAGTCCTATATGGTCACATACCATAAAATCTGGTACAAGACTATAGAAAGATGTTGATTAACTCTATGTGAAGAAAAAAAAAAAGGGTACAGAAAACACACTAAAAAGTGGGCAAATCTGAGAATTGTGCTGGTAATTCTGTTGAGGATTCATTAGAATCTGAAGCCACTTCTTGTATAACTCAAGCAGCAAATTGGTATGGCCTACTTTGAAGATATTACCGGAGCTAAACAGTGAAATACTTCAGCATACTACATGACCCTCCAGAATTTTCTAAGAAGCATGTCTTATTAACACATTGATATTAAGATAGTGAAGGACACCAGCTATATCAATCAGGTATGATATGCATGACTATATAATGTGGCCAGCAATGTTTCAAGGATCATCACAATATACTCAGCCAGAAACTAACATGTTTAACGTCCAGAATGAAGATTTTATTGCTTCTATCCGACTCCAAACAGGAAATAATCATACAAAAGAAGATGTCGTTTACACCCAACATTAACCAAGCAGAGACCACATAAAACAAACACAAACAAAGGCAACAATAAAAAAAATTGATGCTATTAACAGGTGAGCTTTACCTTGCTGTCAAAGGGAGTAGTTCTCCCATCGATACTCCCCCTTTCAACCTCATTCTGAGTGTATTCTCATACCAGCATGGAGTTTGAATACACGTTATTTAATTAACTCCCCAAATTAAGGAGATGCAAACAAAAAATGGCCATAACTTCCTTATGGTCTCTGTTAATAAATGTTACGTGTAATGAATAATCATGAAACTGGACTTAGCTATTACATGGAACAAGCTGTAACATAAGGCTTACCCCTTTGACATATCTCAAAAACTCTCTAGACATTGGGACAATTGTCTCTTCCATTAAAAAAGAAACAACAACGATTGAACCAGTTTGATAATGGGGGTCACTGATATGGTAATATAAATAATATAGAAAACAGATGCTAAAAAAAAAATGATCGATGAATTAAAGGTTTAACAAACTTACGATGCCAAGGTGCAGGGGTATGTTGCAAAAAAAAAAAAAATGCTGAACAAAAGAGGATGGAGAAGGTCACAATGAACCAATATTCTCATGTAATTTAATGGAAGTTAATCAGAGAAATGAAAGGGGAATAGGAACAATACAATGAAACAAGAGGATCGAGGCAAATGAAGTGCATGAAGGAAATCGGCTAATGTACTTAATTGACAGAAGCAAATGAATGCTCACATTTTCACGGTAAATATGGATGAGATAAAACCAGAAACATGGAATGTTTTTTATGCGATGCAAAAGAAATTAAAACAACAAAACGAAAGAACAAAACAAAATATATATATATGTTGGGATTAGGGGGGGTGCGTGTTTGTTATTATCGCTACAATTGCAACAGGAAAGGGGATGAAGCTGCTGTAACGAGGGTGTATATGAAGGTTATGAATGAAGCATCAGATGGCCTATGCAATGGGGTGGAGAACTGCAGGTATCACATAGGGGAGGAGGATGATACGTGGATGTAATCAGAGACACAAGCAGATAATCGAGATTAATAAATATTCAGAGCGGGATAGGAGATCGACTATCAGGAAGAAAGTGTAAACAGAAAATCTAATTCCAAAAGGGAAATAAAAAATGTAAATCGATTATCTAAATGAAGTAAGAAATCAAATGCCGACATGAAACCGAAAATAAAACCAAACATGGGTTGGGATGTAATATAAATGAAACATAAAAGAGAAGAAGAAAAAGAAATTATGTTGGAACAAAGCTATTCCATCGTTGTAGCTACAGGAGGATCGATCCTGCTATATGTAGGTCGATCCCCTCTTTTTGCCTTGTGATTAAGAGAAGAAAATAAAGAATAACGCAGGTAAAAAAGGAAGAGATGGTACAAAAGAAAAAAAAAAAAAGAAAAAAAAAATGCAAAGAATCAAAGAAGGAGGCAATGACTACTTACCTGAGATTGAGGAGATAATTGATCTCTTTCTGTTACGTATTCTGCAGAAATTTTGAAGGGTGGATAGAGGGCTTTAGTTTATCGATCGAGTGTTGACACTCTCTCCTGATGTGAAGATGAAGCCAATCTTGTAACCTTGCTGCGAAGGTTTGCTCCCTTCAACTAACGGAGAAGGCAACCAGAGGGAGGAATTGTTGTGATGCGTGCTTCTTCTGAGATCTTAAAGATGTAGGCAACCTTCTTCTTCAGTCGACAGAAAGAGGAAGAGAGGGTTAGAGAAAAAGAACGAAGAAGATATATGCAGAAAAGGGCAATGGTGAGGTGAGAATGGATCAGAAGGCATGTCGTGGTGAGGTGGGAGATGGATGCCCGAATCCTTCTACGTGCTCTCCTCTTAAACGGGAAGAGGAGCCTTCGAGAGAGGGAGGTGGTTGAAGATCAGGGGTTAAGGGAGAAGAAGTTGGTTTGGAGATGAAGGGTTAGCAAGTGAGAGGGGAAGTGCGCGGGTGGTGTTTGTTGGAGATTTTCCAAATTTCCAAAAGAAAGCCCCCTTTGAAAGAATTTTTGTAAAAAGAGTGGTTCAAGAGAGGTTTTTGGCAAAAATTCAATTTTTCAAGTTTTAAAACCTTTTGCTTTCCCCAATTTTTTCGATTTTTGCATCATTTTCTATTTTTTGTAGTTTTGTAGTAGAAAACTAAGATTTTAAAAGGAAACTAAGTTTTAAACACTAATTTTTTGTATTTTTCTGAGAAATATTTACAAAGTATTTTTCTGAGAATTTCCGACCATTTCGGGGAAATTTCTTCAAAAGAATGGGTTTGGACCCAGGTTTTGAGAAAATGTTCGAGTTTTGACACTCGAATCGAGAAATACAATGTGATGGATCCAAACGGATGTCGGATGGATTATCCCAGCTATCTAAAAACTATTTTGGTATTTTCTGTAATTTTAATTTAAAATTTGAACAAGGAAACTCAGATTTTGATCTGGACAATGGATCCAGATCCGAAATCAATTTAAACATTTGAAATGGATTTAATTTCAATAAAACTTGAGAAATGAACTGGAATTTAGATTTGAAATGACCCATTTGCTCAAAAAAATGAATTTAGGAGCAAAAAGGGAATATCAAAAGATTTTGAAAAATTTGGGGTGTTCACAGATGCAAATGAGATATGAGCCGAAATCCTGTAACGAGGTGTATCATGACAGAGAAAAATACACAAGGAGCTACAACGATGTTCTTCTTAGCATGGTAGAAAAATACTGTTCAGCAAATACAGAGTGCATTAATAGTTCCTGAGTTGTCTTTAATTTGACGCAGAAATCCAACTTGCTGAGGTCAAGATAGCTATAGGAAGCTTGGTGCGATCTATGGTTGGATCAAGTTAGATATATTGACATGAACTAAAAGGCCCTAAGGTAGTTTTTAAGCTAAGACAGGGGAGGAAATAAAATGTAATGAAGATGGTATGAGAAATGATCATTAAAACATGAGCATCTAATATGCAGAACATCGTAAGAAAATCAAAGAGAATAAAGAATGGGGAGAACTAAATTTAAATCACAGACAACACAATTTATATGCAAAAACGAAATTGCTAAAACATTATGAATCCAGTCCAGATTTAACGCCCAAAGGAATATAATCTCATGTTGGTTCTTTAACAGGATTTTTTTTTAGTCGACCAGCCATGCGAGGCTGATTTATCAGCTCAAGGGTCTTGGGAACCTACTTGATATAACCCCTCTGCGATCATGCCTAGGGGTAACAGGACCCAACATTTAATCTGATGAAGGCCACTGTGGATGGTATGAATAATATTATAAATCAGACTGAAATAATGGAACTGGCATGGAAAATGAAGCCTAGGGAATGGACAACACAAGAAGATGCTACAACGTGAGATAGAGAAGAAGAAGAAAAAAAAGAAAACGATGGATTCTAATCACCTAGAAATAGTAAAACGAATTGGGAGGCAGCCCCAGAGAGGCTCTAAACCATCGAACATCCAAAAATAAAAATAAAAAAAATAAGCTGCAGAAGTTCGTTTAACAGAACAACAAATCTTTCCAAAACAGGAAATCAAACATGGAATCATTCAATATGAGCATTAAGAACAAACGGGAAATAAGAGAAATCAAACACAGAAGCAGGGAGTAAAAGAAGGCAAGAAATTAGAGTTAAAGAACATAATAACATAAAAAAAAATGGTTAAGCCATGGAATAAATTGAATATCATGGATCATCAAATATAACTAGATTCAATGTAAAACGAAAAAAAAAAAATAAATGCATAAATAAAATGCCATCCAATGCTTTTAAATGAAAGATCAAATGCAAAAGATAAAAGAAAAAAAAAGAAAACTAAAACAAGGAAGAAGCATTTCAGGGAAACGAATGCAAAGCATAATAAACAGGAAATGGGAAAAAGGAAATCAAATATACTAAAACTGGCTATGGACTGAATTCGTAAATGAAACAATGAAAATATAAGAAGAAACTAAAATATGTTGGAATCGAAGGATTCCTTTGATGTAACGCTGTGTAAACCAATTTGATATATACAAATTGTGTTTACAGGACGTATGTTGATAGGGGCAAAGTAAGAAGATCAAAAGAAGGAAAAAAAATCAGAAACAAATGGAGGAAAGATTCTTACTGAGATCGGCTTGCGTTGTAGGGTGGAATCAGAGCTCCTTCTATCGCTTAAAGGGAGACACCAGGGAGGAGAGAAGGAAAAACTGAAGAATTGAAAGGAATGAGGGAGCAATATGCACATAAGGAGAGGTAGGGGATGGATTTGTTGTGGATAGTGGATGCTGGTGGATGAAGTCGATGGATGAGGGATTCCTCTGTATACTCCCCTTTTAAAGAAGAAGAGGATAGTTCGAGAGAGATGAGTCGTTGGAGATGGAGGGCCATCCAGCGGGAGAGAAGGCGATGGCCGTTGCCATTTTCCTCAAATTCCAAAGAGGGGCTTTCTTCAAGGGTTTTTCTAAAAAGTGGTCTTTGATTTTTAAAAAGGGGTTTTAAGAGAGGGTTTTTAACAAAACAAGTTGTTTTTTAAAAAAAGAGTCATATTTCTTGAAATTTTGGATTTTTTATTGTTTTTCTTTTTCGATTTTCTTATTTTTTTGTTCTTTTCCTGAAATTATATATATATTTGTATTTTTGAAAACAAGACTTTAAAAACTAAGGAATTTAAATTAATTTTACAAAATTTCAAAATATTTACATAAGAAGGGTTTTTCTGAAAAATCAAGGTTATCTTGGGGAAATTTTTTCAGAAAATGGGTTTTGATCCAGGTTTTGAGAAAAATGTTCGAGTTTTGAAACTCGAATCGAGAAATACAACGTGATGGATCCACATGGATGTCGGATGGACTGTCCGAGCTATTTAAAAACTATTTTTGGTATTTTCTATAATTTTAATTTAAAAGTTGGACAACGAGACTCAGATTTGGATCTTGACAATGGATCCGAATCCGAAATCGAGTTAGATATATAAAATAAATTTAATTTCAGTAAAACTTGAGAAATGAACAGGAATTTAGATTTAAAAATGACTCAATTGCACAGAAAATGAAATCAGAGGCAAAAAGGGAATATTTAAAAGATTTTTGAAAATTTTGGGGTGTTCACAGATACCCTTTTTTGCTACTAAGTTGGTAAAAAGCCGAGCTTAGTGGCAAAGATAACACTCCAAATTTTGAAAATGCCCCAGTCAGCAAATCTGAACTGGGCGTGGAAGAATTTATTTGAAAGACATGGCTTTTCAGGCTTAAAACGTTATCCTGAATGGCTTGAGGGAGACAAAATCCTCGAAAATGATATGACTGAATAATAAAAATGAGAAAATCGTGCTGGGACTTTGGGCGAAGATCCCAAAATGATGAAAGATAAGAATTTTGATCAAGTCTCATGGGTGAGACAAGATCAACTTTTTGGAATGACTCAAGTTCAGCCCTTAACCTGGATGGGACGAATATATCTCAAGATAACCTGAATGGGGAAAGGAATATGAGTGGACCTCGATGGGACATTTTTGGAAAATCCCTCATGAGATGAAGCTCAAGTAGGATCCTATCCTGGATGAATATATAAAGCATGGATTTCTCTATGGGAAGAATCATGATGGGACTGGAAGGAAACACATCGCTAAAACGAGAAACCTTGTCAGAACCAGACTCAGGTTTAACCCAAACCTAAAAAAGGAAGATACCTCGTGGCACGAGGTTTAGGCTTAACCCTTAACCTTGAAAGGGGCGACCAAATGGAATCCTCGAGTGAAGAAACCATGATGGGACATTCAGAATTTGGATGAACAAATCCGAAAGGGGTTTGCGAAAGGAGGAAAATGGAGTTCCCTAAAGCTTGAAAAGGGGATGACCTTGAGCGTCTCATTGCTGAGACTGAGATAGCTTTTGAAATCAATGGCCTCTCGCGGAAAAATACAGGTTTGGCCCTTAACCTGAGTGGGTACAACCATACAGAATTCTCAAAACCGTGATGTGACAGGAGAGATACTTCAACTGAATGGGGCAACTCTTCTGGAAAATATAAACAACGCTAGGTTGCATCAAAATGGATATTGAATATTTATTTCATTCTTGTAATAGCTAAAAAATTTTGCCAATAAGATAAAATTGTAGTTGACTCAAATGCTTGAAAATGTTCACGTATGTGCAAAAGACATTCTCTCTTTTACGTAGAGTATTTCCTCCAACGAGGTTAACTTCTCGGTCTTAAGAGTCAAATTCAAAATTTTAGCGATGATGATTTTCTTCAAGGAAGCTATCCATTTCCCTCATATGAGAAGAGAAGAAATATTCTTAATTTCATAAAAGCAAGTAGTGAAAAGATATTGATAAAAGAATTGTCCATGAGAAAAGATGACTTCAGGCAACTTTGGCAGTTTTGATATCTAAGTGTTTTCTCATAATGATCCTTTTGCACTCTTTTTGAGTCCTTGAACTTTCTTGGGTTTTAACATCATCCTTTATTTGGATGTGTCTTGATTTTTCTCTCTTTTTCGGGGAAGGGTACGTCACAAACTCCTTCATCTTGGAGATGTTTCGATCCTTCTTTTATCTCAGAGATTCTATTGAGGATAATGGCCCAAAAAGTCTTTAGATGATAGCAGAGATCAAATATCTTTTAGGGTTTGTCGGTAGGTTCATCACACTCGTTTTCATCTCGACGGTGATCTGAACTTTCCCTGGTAGGACCCTTCACAAACTCTTTCATCTCGGAGATGATCCAAATCTTCTTTGGCCCCGGGGGTCTAGCTCGCATATTCGTCTTCATCTTGACGACAGTTGAGAGATCCCTTTTGCAGATATTTGATTGCAACTTTAAATGAAGATATGGATTAGGTGGATTCTTTTATAGCTCAAGATATGTCCAATGCCTGATTGCTAGATAGCCATCTTTAAACATGCTCTATAGCCATGATCAATATTAATTTGCTTCTGGCTTTTCAACATCATTGAATATTTATTTTGCTAATCATACCGAGGATATTTCTTTCATCCTTTTGGTTGATCAACAGGGAAAAGTTTTGAATTTTATCCCTTTTTCACAAAAAGTTTCACCTTTTTGGAAAGAATACTAGAGGTAATCAAAGGTGACTCTTTTGTGCGGTAAAAATATTGGAATCAACAAATATTTTTAGCAGATTGGCAAAGTTTTCATGAATTCTGTGTGAAATAATAACTCAATATAGATTTTGATGAGACCTTGAGTTGAACTTTTGATTTTGGAAAATTTTGACTAGTAAAACTAGGACTTTTTATTTAATGACCAGCGAAGGAGCTGGAACCTTTTTTATTTAATGACCAGAAAAGACTGAAACCTTTGATTTAATGACCAGTGAAAAATAGAACCTTTTATTTAACGACCAACGAAGGAGCTGGAACCTTTCATTTAACGACCAGTGAAAACTGGGACCTTTCATTTAACGACCAGCGAAGGCGCTGTTACTTTCATTTAACGACCAGTGAAAACTAGGACCTTTCATTTAACGACCAGTGAAGGAGCTGAAACCTTTTTTATTTAATGACCAGAAAAGACTGAAACCTTTGATTTAATGACCAGTGAAAACTGGAACCTTTCATTTAACGACCAGTGAAGGAGCTGGAACCTTTCATTTAACGACCAGCGAAGGAGCTAGAACCTTTCATTTAAAGACTACTGAAAACTGGGACCTTTCATTTAACGACCAGCGAAGGAGCTGGAACCTTTCATTTAACGACTAGTGAGAATTGAGACCTTTCATTTAACGACCAGCGAAGGAGCTGGAACCTTTCATTTAACGACTAGTGAGAATTGGGACCTTTCATTCAACGACCAGCGAAGGAGCTGGAACCTTTCAATCAATGACCAACGAAGGAGCTGGAACCTTTCATTTAACGACTAGTGAGAACTTGGACATTTCATTTAACGACCAGCGAAGTAGCTGGGACTTTTCATTTAACGATCAGTGAAAACTGGAACCTTTCATTCAACGACCAGCGAAGGAGCTGGAACCTTTCATTTAACGACCAGTGAAAACTGAGACCTTTCATTTAACGACCAGTGAAGGAGCTAGAACCTTTCAGTTAACGACTAGTCAAAACTGGGACCTTTCATTTAACGACCAGCGAAGGAGCTGGAACCTTTCATTTAACGACCAGTGAGAACTGGGACCTTTCATTTAACGACTAGCGAAGGAGTTGGAACCTTTTATTTAACGACCAGTGAGAACTGGGACATTTCATTTAACGACCAGCGAAGTAGCTGGGACTTTTCATTTAACGACCAGTGAAAACTGGGACCTTTCATTTAACAACCAGCGAAGCAGCTGGAACCTTTCATTTAACGACCAGTGAGAACTAGGACATTTCATTTAACGACCAGCGAAGTAGCTGGGACTTTTCATTTAACGACCAGCGAAGTAGCTGGGACTTTTTATTTAACAACCAGTGAGAACTGGGACACTTCATTTAACGACCAGCGAAGTAGCTGGTACTTTTCATTTAACGACCAGTGCGAAGTGGGACATTTCATTTAACGACCAACGAAGTAGCTGGGACTTTTCATTAAACGACTAGTGAGAACTGGGACATTTCATTTAACGACCAGCGAAGTAGCTGGGACTTTTCATTTAACGACCAGTGAAAACTGGGACCTTTCATTTAACGACCAACGAAGGAGTTGGAACCTTTCATTTAACGACCAGTGAAAACTAAGACATTTCATTTAACGACCAGCGAAGTAGCTGGGACTTTTCATTTAACGACCAGTGAGAACCGGGACATTTCATTTAACGACCAGTGAAGTAGCTGGGACTTTTCATTTAACGACCTGTGAGAACTAGGACATTTCATTTAACGACCAACGAAGTAGCTGGGACTTTTCATTTAACGACCAGTGAGAACTAGGACATTTCATTTAACGACCATCGAAGTAGCTGGGACTTTTCATTTAATGACCAGTGGAAACTGGGACATTTCGTTTAATCACCAGCGAAGTAGCTTAGACTTTTCATTTAATGACCAGTGGAAACTGGGACATTTCATTTAACGACCAGCGAAGTAGCTGAGACTTTTCATTTAATGACTAGTAGAAATTGAGACATTTCATTTAACGACCAGCAAAGTAGCTGGGACTTTTTATTTAACGACCTTTGATTTAATGATTTGGTCTAAGATTGAGACTTTCTGAGAGACAAACAACACGAGGACTGATTTTTGTGAATGAACTTGATCTTTAGATTCGAAGATTTTGAGAAGTAACCCGCGCGAGGACTGAATTTTGAAAGCATACTAGTAAGAGCACTGAATTTTGAAAAATGTACCAGTACGAGCATTAGATTTTCCAACTAAGAGTCGAGAAGGAGACCAGCATTCTTAATATATTCGAAGATTTGAAGCAGGAATGATTGCCGGGGTTTCAGGATTATCCCTTATCCTGAAGGGGAAATAAAATAGACATTTGATGAGAATTTAGGAGAACATAAAAAATGATTCAGGTTTTATCCCTTAACCTGAAAGGGAAAAGAATACCTCAAAGGCCGAGGTTCAGGCTTGTCCCTTAATCTGAAAGGGAAAAAGAAGATTTTTGTGAAGAGATGACCTGAGACTTGAATTTAGAAGGGATATGACAAGATTTATGATTTATGATTTAGATGGACCAGCACATTTAGCTGTATGCGGTCCAATTTTCAGGATTAACCCTTTATTCTGAGCGGGGAGTAGAAAGAATAATATTTGAGAAGATAGAAAGAGATAGAATTTGATGAAAATTTGATAAAAATAAAGAAAAATTGAGGAAATTTGATTTATTTTGTAAAAGAATTCTCACAAGTAGCATTGTTGCTCCTATGAGTGATTTCAGGATTATCCCTTATCCTGAATGGGAAAAAGAATACCTCGAATGTCGAGGTTCAGGTTTATCCCTTAACCTGAAAGGGGAACACCTCGGACAACGAGGGTCAGGTTTATCCCTTAACCTGAAAGGGTAAAGATTAAAATTAAGGAAAATTTGATAAAACTTGATAAAATTTGATAAAAAATCGATGTAAACTTGATAGAAATATGAATAAAATAAATGAATCTGATAAAGCTAATAAGATTAACTGAAAATTTATAAGATTTGAGAAAAATGAGTTTCTCTGATTCTGCCTGCATATGGGATCTTCAATGTGAAAGAAAAAATGTTCTATTGAAAGACAAGTGAGAAATCATTTTTGGGAAGAAGGTCAACCGCAAAAAGAATGATCAGCGCGAGATCTGATCCTTTAATCAAACATGAGAGATCATCATGAGGGTCAATTTTTGAAGGTAATGGTTTTGAAATCTAATTTTTGAAAAAGAAGATCAACAATAGATCTGATTTCTGAAAATAACAGTTTGAAACTAATAATAAGATCAATACAAGGGTTGATCTTTGAATACAATGTTTAAAAACCAGTCTTGGAAGATAAGACCAACACAAGGGTTGATCTTTGAATATAATGATTTTAAACCCATTTTGGAAGATAAGACCAACACAAGGGTTGATCTTTGAATATAATGTTTCGAAACCAATCTTGGAAGATAGGATCAACACGACGGTTGAATTTTCAATGCAATGGTTCGAAAACTTATTTTTGAAAATATGATCAACACGAGGGTTGATCTTTCAATGTAATGGTTCGAAACCTATTTTGAAAATATGATCAACACGAGGGTTGATTTTTCAATGCAAAGGTTCGAAACCTATTTTCGACAATACGATCAACACGAGACAAAGGTTGGACCAAAGAATATTTAAACTCTTTGGTTATCATAACGAAGACTTTCAAAATTTCATGATTTTTGAAAAACCCTCATAGGTAATATCATTTCTCTCATGAATGATGTCAGGATTTTGCCTTGCATTCTGAAAAAAAACAGGAATTTAATGCCCCAGTATTGCAAAGGAAAAAGAAGTATTGGATATAAAAGATATAAAGGAAATTGACATTTCATTTGATAAGCAAAGGTCCGATAACAAAACTAAATATTTACAAGAACTTCGAAAGGAAAGGATTCAAAAAAGACTGGGCTGACTTGCCCCTACAAGATGACTACCAAAAAGAAAATGACAGTGCAGAAAAACTTGGGCATCCTCAATTCTTTGAGTGATCTGGAAATGGCTCTGTTAGGACTGTTGGACGCTCTTCGTCCTCATCATCCACCAACTCACTTCTGTCAATGCAATCTTGTATCATATGCTTGAGGACGAAGCAATGCTCTGTGTCATGCCCTGTTGCCCTATGGTACTTGCAGAACTGGTCTTTGAATTTTCCCAAGATTACGGGAGGATCTGCTATTTTAGGGAGTTTGATCATCCCATGCTTTAAAAGGTAATCCAGAACTGTTTCCAAAGTTTGATCTAATGGAGTGAAGACTCGATCTTTCTCCCACTTTATATACTTGGGCTTCTCTTGAAGATCACCCTTTTGCTAGAGGCCAATTGGAAGTGGTTTGTCATTGTTTTTAAAGAACTTTTCCTTCTGCCCCTTGTTTTGATCTATTCTCGGGCCACTGCCATTGTTGTTCTTGTTTCCTTTGCTGCTACTGCCAAGACTATTGCTGGAGGCATCAACTGAATGAGCGAACTGCGCCTTCTTCTTTTGGTCTTGGATATTCTTGACTAGAGGCGTGCCCTCGTAAAGCCCACTTTCTATTCCTGCTTCGAGCCATTCGGCTCGCTCGATCAACTTGATAAAGGATTTCGCCAAGGAAGTGGCGATGAGGCTCCTTATGGGCTGAGAGAAGTTGTTGAGGATTATCTGCAATGCGTGCTCCTCTGGAATGGGTACCTTCATCTTATTACAGGTGCTTCTCCACCTGTGAATGAAATCTCTTGCTCTTTCAGTCTCACCTTGCTTCAGGTTGTAAAGATGATTTAATGTAGGTGAAGCTTCAGTGTTGAATAGGAAGCGTCCAATGAATAAATTTACTACCTTATCGAACTCTCGTAGTTCGATAGGATTGATGTGGTCGGCATACCACCTGGCTGCTACACCTTCTAGACTGCGGGCAAAAAAGATGAACAAAGCCCTATTGTCTTTTCTGAAACGGCAACATTCTGCATAAAAGGTGGCTAAGTGGGCTTTAGGGTTGCTAGTCCCGTCAAATTTGAGAAACTTGCGAGGAAGATTCTCCAGGCTATCATCCCCATCTAGGCCATTGTAAAAATCCTCGCCGGTGTAGGTCTGCTTGCCCTTACTTTTGGCTTGAATGTCCTTGATTGCTTGATTCATCTCCTTCATTTGTTTGCTCATCGGGTCCTCTGCTGGAATCCCAGACTTGGGCTTGTTGATGAATTTGGGCTCTTCTACAACTATCTTTACGGACTGCCTCGGAGGATTTTGATTGTAGACAATCTGCTCTTCCGCTTTTGATTCTTCCTCGACTGACTCTGATTCCTTAGAAGTAGTGTCTGGTTGTACCTTCTTTCTGATGATTCTGACTTGCTTTTTTATAGGCTTCTTCCTCAGTTTGCTTTTAGGAACTGCATCTTTCATATTGGCCTCGGCTTGCTCTGACATTATCCTCGCCATCATCTTTTGGAACAGACCATACATAGCGGGGTCAATGTCATCTCCTTTGTTCTGACCCTGTCCTCTGACCAACTTAGGCCGACTTAGGAGAGTTCATCCCTTTCGCCTCACTGTCGCTGTGTTGAGGAACTGTTTCTTTTCCAGCTCTTGTCTGAACCATTTTCAAATATCGATGCTTTATGCAGAGGAAAGTGGAGGTTTTTAGACAGAAGAAACTTTTGGAGAAGTTTTGACAAGAGGAAGGATTAGGTTAAAATCTATTAAAAAAATTGTATCATATTACTAGAGATTGAGTCGCCACAAAATTTATGACAATTGCGTTGTTGTACTCTACGAGGGAGAGTAACCTACTTAAAACACGAAGAAAATGCTAATTTGAAAAGGATATCTCTTGACGGAAAGAGATTTTATTTAGGAAAATATAAACAAGAATATAAAATTAGAAGAAAAATAGGAGGGAAAATGAAATTTTGAGAATAAATGGTAAAGATTTAAAATTTGAAGAACTTGCAGGCAGGATCAGAAGAATTTTGAAGAAGTTTAGAAGAAGAGAAGGGAAAATACACATGGGTTTCAAAAACAAATAGGAAATATTTGAATAATATATACCCAGAGTTTTGGAGAATATAAGGAAGATATAAAATATCATATAATCACAAATATATAAGCAAGGATGCATAAACAACATTCCCTAAGGCTGACTCTAAATGCAATATTTGAAATGGCTGAGAGGACCTTAATCCTAACTCTAAGATTTAGATCATCTAATTCCAATCGAGGTATGCCGATATACTCAAGCCGAAGCTCGAAGTACGTGGCATAAAATATTTCTCTGGTTCTAATGTAATGGCTTCCCAACATCCTTTAGCACCTACCGATATACCTCGCACTATGGCTCTTAGGTACGTGGTAGGGGGGCGCGAACCCAAATAAGTGGTCCAGTTGTGAGGCTCTCTCCCAAACTATGGTTCAGTGAGACAGCCCAGCAACGTGAAGACCGGGACAATATAGGTAGTGATGTTTTCAAAAACATGTTCAACATGCAATAAAACCAGAAAAACTCTAATGCAAGTCCTAAAGAGATAGAATTTAAATGAATAGAAGCATACACTTGCATACATTGTTTGCATTCAATCCCTAGAATTGAGGAGAGTTGCATTTCAGACCTAAGTCTAATGTGAACATGGAATAATCTCTTCAATATGGTCCTACCAAACCATACTTAAATCTTATATGCAATGATGTCAGCATAGGACAGAGTCTAGGCTCCTAAGGTTTGCATGGAAATGAAGCTGACATATGTTAGAAATAAAGACTTAGATAATATCAAAGCAAAGCAAAGGCATAATTCGACCAGATGGAGACGCAGTCCCATCACGGTCGCCAAAACTGTGATCATCGCAAAATTTTTCCTCGCTTGTGGTTTCTCTCTCTTCCTTCTCTTTTTCTCTCCAACCCCTATTTTCCTCCTTTTTTAAGAGAGAAAAATAAAAGACAAAAAAGAAAAGAAGAGAAGAAGAGGAACTCTTTTGCGCGGTCTCACTTGACCTTGATTTGAAAATATTTAGAAAATTACTCACCTTCGTTTTGAAATATATTGCAGGAAAATGGAGAGACGGGATTCGCTCGTCGGTACGAGGTTCGACCGTTCCTGGCGCCTTTACCACGGGTAATCAAACCAAGGATCAAATTTGTGCCTTTTTGCTTTGCCTAAATATTATCTAAGAATTTATCCTAAGTCTAAATGCACAAAGAATCATGCTTGTGCAATGCAAGGATGTATGCTCTTTTGAGAAAATGTTTTGAAAATTTGCAAGTTTTTTGAGATGAACTTGATAGTGGAGTGAAGAAATGATTTCTGAATGGTTGAATCTAACTTAGAACTTGAGATAGATTAGGATATTTTGAAGTTTAAGTCTTTGAAATGATCAGAGTTGAGAAAATAAATCTTTGAATTTTGAAAAGAATAATTGGAAGATGAGTGAAAAAGAAATGAAGCTTCAAAGTCAGAAATGGACTTTGAATTTGATTTTGAATTTTAAACTTGGATTTAGGAGAGGAAATGAATATTTGAAGTGGAATTGAATTTTAGATTTAAATGAATATTTGAATTTGAACTTGAGCAATCCAAATGGAATTTAAAAACAGAAATAGATTTAAGAAGCCCAGATGGGATTTGGAAGTGGAATCGGATTTGAGATCCGGAAATCAGGATAGAATTTTAATCCACAGTCTGAATCCTAAGATGGAATTTGAATCTGAAATCTGAGATCCAAGATGGAATTTGATCCGAAATTTGGAATTGAAATATGAGATCAAAGATGGAATTGAATTCTGGATCCTAAATGGAATTTGGATCTGAAGTTTGAGATCCAAAGTGGAATTGGGTTCTGGATCCTAAAATGGTATTGGATCTGAAGTCTGAGATTCAAAGTGGAAGTTGAATTCTGGATCCTAAAATGGAATTGGATCTGAAGTCTGAGATCCAAAAGTGGAGATGGATTCTGAATCCTAAATGGAATTGGGTCCAAGGTCTGGAATCCAAGATGTAATTTGGATCTGGAGTCTGAGATCCAAAAGTGGAGATTGTATTTAGAAATCTGGATCCAAGTTGATCTAACTTTGGATTTGGACTTTGAAAGTTTAAATGGGACTTTTGAAGATGGATCTGGGTTTTGAAAACCCAGATTGAATTTAAAACTTAGGAAAGGTTTAAGCTTTTGAGATGCAGAATTAATCTCAAACTTTGATTTTGAATTTTGAAGATAAGAAGATTGAACTTGATTTTGAATTTTGAAATCAGAGGATGTCTTCAAAGTTAAATTGAACTTTGAAGTTTGGATCTTGACTTGGAGATTGAAATTTGAATACAAAATGATTTTGAAATTTCAAAGTCAAATTTGACATTGAAATTGAATTTTTGAATGTTGAAATGAGATAAAATTTGAGTTTGAATCTATAAATAAGATTTGATCTGAGAAATGAAGAAAAAAAATCACTTGGAATTTTGAAAAGGGAATTTTGAAAATATGATGCAATTCTATCCTAAATAATGAATGAATTGAAATAATCTTGAAATTTGGATTTTGAAAATCGTATTTCATTCTTTAAATAAATGTAAATAAGATTAATGATATAATACATTCCTGACTATGGTCATTGAATGTATTATATAATAATCACATTTAAATTCAGATAAAGAATTAAACATATTTTGGTGCTTTTATAGAGTTTAGATTGAAATTAACTCTCAATATATCCTGACTATGGCCATTGATATATATTTTGAGTCAATTTTAAGTTAAACTCTGATAAAATAAGAAACATATTTGAAAATATGATGATTTTTTTAAGAGGGTCCAGTGTGAATCCAATGTTATTCCATAAAAGATGAAAATCCTAAGTTTTGTCCACATCTTGACTATGACCATTGATATGAATAATTCAACTTAGGATTTAATCACCTTTTATTAGAATGGTGCACGTGTCATTCGTGTTCCAATTCATGAATTTTGGAATAAAAAGAAAAATAGTATGAAAAACAAGTAATTCTAGAGAAATGTGTATGCTCATACATTCTAATATGATACAAGAGGTATAAATTTCTCATTTAGAATCTAACTATCACATTATAACATTGAAACTTGTAAATGTCAAAAATATCTAATCTTAGAAAAGAAGTCGGAACCTTTTGTGATTCCTGCAAAAGCAGAGTTAGCACAAAAATGCATATGACCAAAGATATCATATATGCATGATGAGACACATATAATTGATTAGAAAATATTTACACCAACTCTAAATGCCATACGTGGGTTGTTGAGAGTATATATATATATATATATTTACACACACACACACACACACATATATATATATGAGGATACCCAGATTATGCATGAAATGACATGTTTATGCTACTAAAAACTACTTATGACAATGCCTTTAAGATGAAGAGCAAGAATCTATAATGTATGAATGGGACTAATGTGTATACCAATGAGAGGGCTAAGTTCACATGCACAAAAAACTATGAAAAGCACCGCAGGATGTACAAGGATATGAGTGACAATGGTGCAGCAATGAATGTGGATGTTGCAGGAAACCTGGGGGTGTTTGTGAGATAAGTGCTGGTAAGTAGCTGAACATGGTGACAGTGGGAATTGGAGCTTCAGTATTGCTGCAAACAAAGGGATGCAAGGGTGTATGCATGACGTGTATGTGTTGTGTAGATGTAATAGGGTGTTAGCTTTGTGGTGCAGGGCATGTAGTAGCACTTTAGTGGAGTTTGGGTGGTGTTCAGTGATGACAAGAGATGGACAGTGCCCTTTTGCAGAATATGCAGGTGGATGACATATGTGGTAGATGGTTCAATGATGCACTTATGAATGAGAAAGTATAAATAGTAGATAAATTTATGAATACGTTGAGAGTGAAATGCAAAACAGGAAATAAAAGGCAAAACAAGAAATACAGGTGCAATGCAATATTTGAAGTCCAGCTGGACCTAAGTTATGTATTTGAATGAATGATATGCCCAGTTACAGGGCACTCTGTATCTTAACAAAGGGTTTAAAATGATATATAGGTGCTATGTGCAGAAATGGCAGTATGGTGAGGTGAATGAGATTTAGCAGCAAGTATGGTGGGTATGGTGGGTGGTACGGATGGCAAGTGCAGAAATGGCGTTAAGAGGCTATGCAATCAGCAATGAATGGGATGCTAAAGACCACCGTTGCTGTACAGGAAAATGGTGGTGAGCAAGATAAGCAGTGACATAAGCATTACGGTATGCAGCTGGTAGGCAAGTGAAAACAGTATTATATATGACAGTGAGTGGATAATATGTACAACAAATTTGGCAGGAAGTAAGAGAAGTGGTTGTGTAAGTGAGAGCTTCTCCAAGCCGATCAAACCTGTTATCCAAGTTGATTCTCACAGCAAATCGAATCAACATGTCGATTCTTCCATTCAAGCTTTGTCTTCTTAACAGATTAAATCCGCTATTGCAACAGATCAAATAGGCTTTTGCTATTACAATGGATCAGGAATTTATTTCACTATCAGCCAGAGTGAATCTGAGAGTTAAAAAAAAAGTGAAATGCCAGGGCTATAGCTAGTATGATGCTAATGAGATATGAGCCAAAATCCTCTAACGAGGTGTATCATGACAGAGAAAAATACACAAGGAGCTACAACGATGTTCTTCTTAGCATGGTAGAAAAATATTGTTCAGCAAATACAAAGTGCAATAATAGTTTCTGAGTTGTCTTTAATTTAACGCAGAAATCCAACTTGCTGAGGTCAAGATAGCTATAGGAAGCTTGGTGCGATCTATGGTTGGATCAAGTTAGATATATTGACATGAACTAAAAGGCCCTAAGGCAGTTTTTAAGCTAAGACAGGGGAGTAAATAAAATGTAATGAAGATGGTATGAGAAATGATCATTGAAACCTAAGCATATAATATGCAGAACAACGTAAGAAAATCAAAGACAATAAAGAATGGGAAGAACTAAATTTAAATCACAGAAAACACAGTTTATATGCTAAAATGAAATTGCTAAAACATTATGAATCCAGTCCAGATTTAACGCCCAAAGGAATATAATCTCACGCTGGTTCTTTAACAAGATTTTTTTTTGGAGTCGACCAGCCATGCGAGGCTGATTTATCAGCTCAAGGGTCTTGGGAACCTACTTAATATAACCCCTCTGCGATCATGCCTAGGGGTAACAGGACCCAACATTTAATCTGACGAAGGCCACTGTGGATGGTATGAATAATATTATAAATCAGATTGAAATAATGGAACTGGCATGGAAAATGAAGCCCAGGGAATGGACAACGCAAACAGATGCTACAACGTGAGATAGAGAAGAAGAAGAAAAAAGAAAAAAAGAAAAAAAAAGAAGAAAAAAAAATGATGGATTCTAATCACCTAGAAATAGTAAAACGAATTGGGAGGCAGACCCAGAGAGGCTCTAAACCATCGAACATCCAAAAAAAAAATAATAAGTTCGTTTAACAGAACAACAAATCTTTCTAAAATAGGAAATCAAACATGGAATAATTCGATATGAGCATTAAGAATAAACAGGAAATAAGAGAAATCAAACACAGAAGCAGAGAATAAAAGAAGGCAAGAAATCAGGGTTAAAGAACATAATAACATCAAAAAAAAAAATGGTTAAGCCATGGAATAAATTGAATATCATGGATAATCAGATATAACTAGATTTAATGTAAAACAAACAAAAAAATGCATAAATAAAATGCCATCTGATGCTTTTAAATAAAAGATCAAATGCAAAAGATAAAAGAAAAAAAAAAGAAAACTAAAACAAGGAAGAAGCATTTCAGGGAAACGAATGCAAAGCAGAATAAACAGGAAATGGGAAAAAGGAAATCAAATATACTAAAACCGGCTATGGACTGAATTCGTAAATGAAACAAGGAAAATATAAGAAGAAACTAAAATATGTTGGAATCGAAGGATTCCTTTGATGTAACGCTGTGTAAACCAATTTGATATATACAAATTGTGTTTACAGGACATATGTTGATAGGGGCAAAGTAAGAAGATCAAAAGAAGGAAAAAGAAAATTAGAAACAAATGGAGGAAAGATTCTTACTGAGATCGGCTTGCGTTGTAGGGTGGAATCGGAGCTCCTTCTACCGCTTAAAGGGAGACACCAGGGAGGAGAGAAGGAAAAACTGAAGAATTGAAAGGAATGAGGGAGCAATATGCACAGAAGGAGAGGTAGGGGATGGATTTGTTGTGGATAGTGGATGCTGGATGGAAATGGATGTTGGTGGATGAAGTCGATGGATGAGGGATTCCTCTGTATACTCCCCTTTTAAAGAAGAAGAGGATAGTTTGAGAGAGAGGAGTCGTTGGAGATGGAGGGCCATCCAGCGGGAAAGAAGTCGATGGCCGTTGCCATTTTCCTCAAATTCCAAAGAGGGGCTTCCTTCAAGTGTTTTTCTAAAAAGTGGTCTTTGATTTTCAAAAAGGGGTTTTAAGAGAGGGTTTTCAACAAAACAAGTTTTTTTTTTAAAAAAGAGTCATATTTCTTGAAATTTTGGATTTTTTATTGTTTTCATTTTTCAGTTTTCTTATTTTTTGTTCTTTTCTTGAAATTATATATATATATATATATATATATATATATATATATATATATATATATATATTTGTATTTTTGAAAACAAGACTCTAAAAACTAAGGAATTTAAATTAATTTTACAAAATTTCAAAATATTTACAAGAGAAGGGTTTTTCTGAAAAATCAGGGTTATCTTAGGGAAATTTCTTCAGAAAATGGGTTTGGATCCAGGTTTTGAGAAAAATGTTCGAGTTTTGAAACTCGAATCGAGAAATACAACGTGATAGATCCACATGGATGTCGGATGGACTGTTCGAGCTATTTAAAAACTATTTTTGGTATTTTCTGTAATTTTATTTTAAAAGTTGGACAACGAGACTCAGATTTGGATCTTGACAATGGATCTGGATCTGAAATCGAGTCAGATATATAAAATGAATTTAATTTCAGTAAAACTTGAGAAATGAACTGGAATTTAGATTTAAAAGTGACTCAATTGCTCAGAAAATGAAATCAGGGGCAAAAGGGAATATTTAAAAGATTTTTGAAAAATTTGGGGTGTTCACACTCGTGTCTTCGTGAACCGTTTGCAAAACAATTTTCAATTTCATACAAGGAACCTTTTTATAGGGAGAGGCTCGACGGAGACTCGCTTTTCTTGTGCCCCCCCCAATGTTCCTACTAGGCCATTTTCGTCATGGAGGACCCTCTTCTTAAGGAGAGTGTGATGGACTCGTTCCTTCATGACCCAATTTTTCAACCTCACTATTATCGGCTGTCTTTCCATAAGAGAAGCCTAATATTAGGGAGCTTTGACGAAAGCTTAATTTCTCTTCGAAAGTTCATTTTGCAAACACCTCCTCTTCAGGGAAGAGAGGAGTAATTTTCTTTTCTCATTCAGGTAAGGGCTAAGCCTGAGTCTCTTTTTTTGGGGAAAAATAGAGGAGAATTTTCGTCATGGATGTGTTGAGCCGGACCTCAAATGCTCTCTTTCGCCAAGGATTTCAAGAAAGTTTTGTCAATTTGTCAATCAAATTATTTGTTGATTTCAGAATCTTTATTGCATAAATCTTTACCTCAGTTTACCTTCAGCATTACTTTCAAAAGAGTGAACCTTTTGCGAAAAGAGATTCAAAATTCAAATTCTTTCTATTGACCATCCAAAAGGATGAAGGATAAATCCTCTATATGGCCAGAAAAGAAGATTCATTGTTATTGCAAAGCCATAGATGATTGATATTGATCGCAGTCAATGACACATCTCTAAAGATTATTCTTGTAAAGATGAGGCAGTGAAAATATCCTGAGCGCTAGAAAAAGAGAGGATTCACCCAAGCCCCGTCTCCTCAAAATCACCTAAGCTGCAATTAAATATCCGCAAAAGGGATCTCTCACTTGTCGTCAAGATGAAGGCGAATTAAGCGAGCAGACCCCCAGGGCCAAAGAAGATTTGAAACATCTCCAAGATGATGGAGTTTGCGACAGATCCTTCCAAAGAAAGTCCAAAGCACTGTCGAGATTAAGGCAGATGCGATGAACCTCCTGACAATCCCTAAAAGATATTTAATTTCTGCTATCATCCAAGGATCTCCAACCAATGAGCCAATCTCATCAACATGACCCCTAAGGTAAAGAAGGATCGAAACATCTCCAAGTTGAAGGAGTTTGTGACGTACCCTTCTAAAAGAGAGAAAGAGAGGGAAAAGAAAGAGAGAAAAAATCAGGACATCTCCAAAATAAATGACGATGTAATAAACTCTCACAAAGCCCAAAAGAGCCAAAAGAGTGTAGAAAGATTATCATGAGGGAAGCTACCAGGATATCAAACTGCCAAGTCTATCAAGAATCTTCTTTAAATTTGTGAAATTCTATTATCAGTACTCTTTCATCATTTGCTTTCATAATATCAAATTCTCTTTCTTGTTCATATCAAGGAAATTGATAGCTTCCTTGAAGAAGGTCAATTGCAAGCAACTTGGATGCTCAATCTTGATTCTATGAAGTGAATCTCGTTTGAAGGTAATACTTCAGGTAGAAAAGGAGAAATATCTTTGCAACAATATGCGTCATCTTCAAATATTTTGGATCAATAACAAAATTCTCAACATTTTGACAATATTTTCTAGCTATCTTGACGTGAAGTGAGAGCTTGATGTCCGTCTTTGATACATCCAGACACCAATTTTTAAATCCCTATTAAGGACTTGATTCCTTCCCTTCTTTGAGAGCGTGAGCTCTCAGATTCACACACTTCCCTGTGTCCCCACTGTCCCACCATAGACAGTCCCATTTCGCTTCGAGGTCGAACCACCAATCATTTTCTCGCAAAAGGCAATTTCAAAAGCTATTTAGTCTCTAAAATGAGGCGCCCAAGATCAACCCCTTTTCAAGCTTTAGGGACACCATTTTCTTTCCTTTTACAAAACCTCTGTCGGATTTATTGTGCAAAATCCGAAGGTTCCATCATGGTCTCTTCTTTCGAGGACTCCATCCATTTTCCGCCCAATCAGGATAAGGGTATAAACCTGAGCCTCATTCAATGAGGTATTCTATTTCTCGCCCAATCAGGATAAGGGTACAAACCTGAAACTCGTTTAATGAGGTATTCCATTTTCCGCCCAATCAGGATAAGGGTACAAACCTGAGCCTCCTTTGATGAGGTATTCCATTTTCCGCCCAATCAGAATAAGGGTACAAACCTAAGCATCCTTTGATGAGGTATTCCATTTTTCACCCAATCAGGATAAGGATACAAACCTGAGCCTCCTTTGATGAGGTATTCCATTTACCGCCCGATCAGGATAAGGGTACAAACCTGAGTCTCATTTCGATGAGATATTTCATTCCCCAATCAGGTTAAGGGTTAAAACTGAGCTTCATTCCATACGAGGTATTTCCGTCCCATCCAATATAAGGGCAAAAAAAACCTGAACTCCGCTCTCATAGAGTGAATCTTTCCTCTTCAGTCCCCATTTCATATCTACCATCTTCACCGGGCTAATACCTCTATACCCAGTCAGATCCTTCTATCTGGGGCATTTTTTTTATATATAGCCCAAATTTGGTGTGTTTTTCTTTGCCACTAAGCTCGGCCACAAGTCGGCTTAGTAGCAAAGAGGGGCATCTGTAAACACCCCAAATTTTCACTCACCTTCCTGATATCTCCATCAATCAGCACATTTCAGTTCTCCGGAATCAATGAAGGGCAAAATGGTCATTTTCTGAGATTGAACCTTGCAGAAAGTCCTGAATTCCATTCTCAAGTCTCAAAATTTCTCCATTTAAACTCAAAAATATCTTCAAACTGCAAAATTTCAAAATCCTACTCTTGACAAGAAGCTAGAATTTCCCAATTCCTAATTCAGAGGGGCATTTCTGGAAACATGTCTTTGCATAGCATTGCATGAACACTTCACATCATTTCACTGCACAACATGTCATTTTGAGATCCAGAACTCCTGATTTTCAAAAGTATCAAACCAAATTTGAGTTTTAAATATTTCAAACTTGATTTCAAACCCCTAGGTTTTCAAAATTGCCACTTTTTCCCATTTTACCCCTAGGACTCCGAATTACAAAAGTTTTCTCAGGAAAACGATTTGGATGGTTTTTTATATCGATTTTTAAAATTTCCGTCAGTTGGAAGGAAGGGGATGCAACTTTAAATTTAGAAGACTTTATTTCAAGTTTTTACAAAAAAGGCTCTAAATGTCTTTATAAAATCTCTGTCTTTTTAAATTTTGCCCCGAAGTACCACTTTCTTCTAAATCCTTGAAATCAAACCAAATTTTACTGCGTATTTCCTAAACTAGCCTACAATTGCGAAAATCCCAAAAAGAATTTATTCTGGCTTTTATTTCAAATAAATGACGTGGGACTCGCCTTGAGGTGGTGGCACCAATGTATAAAACTCTTTCTTTAACTTAATTTTCAATTCTAGTTGTTTTAATAAAATAATAAGTGGTCCCACACATAGGTGGCACCTCACTAAAATTCCCTGTAGAGAAATCTTATTTCAAAGAGTTTTTCTCTATTTTACTTTTTTTTTTTTCGGCTGAGGTGGCACCACCTTGAAAAAAAATTCCCTTTATCGTTTTACCCACCCTCTATCTTTTACTTTTTTCAACCCCAAAAGGGAGCCATCGTGAAAACCCTCGTCTTTACCTCCCAAAATTTTCCTTCAGAAAATAACGTTGTCCTCTTCTCAACGATTGGCGAATTTCAAAAATTTTCAAAATTTTGTTTGAAAATGCTTTCAAAATTCAGTTCGGATGATTTCAAGAGGCCCGATTTTTTTGTAAAACATGTTGAAATTTTTTGAAAAGGGGACCCTGTTCGGAGAAAAGGGGCATCGGCGATTTCCCTTAAGCCCAGCTCTTCGACTCTTTCTCTCCCCTTTTCACGAGTTCCTGGTTTCATCTCCTTTCAACCAAACAGTCCAAGAGGATCGACCAAACCTGCAAAGGAGTACATGAGTTATACTACCTTCTTGCAATCAACCCTAGACTTCGAGTTCCTCGTTTTCAAGTGAAGAGTTTCCAGAAATCGTCATCAAGGAGGCATCTAGTTCCAACGATTAGGTGAGGAATCCCTTTTTATATCTGCAACTCAGTAAATTAAACAGCATATTCATGCCATATGCATTGTAAGTTCATTACTTTCATTGATGAAATTTACACCCATGGGTATTGCGTGCATTAAGAATCGTTGATGCCTCTTAATGGCATCATCGGTCCCTCTGAAGGGTCGATTTTAGTTAGATCATTACTTTCTTATAACGTTTTGCCTTAATTGGTTTCAGCATTATAAGCTTATGGAGACAATATTTTCCTTTCAATTCAAAGTTATTTTTTTTTTTACCCATGTCATCCTCCATCACATACCACCGATTTCCTTAAATTGAAGTTTTTTTTTTACAAGAAATATCGATCTATTTCAATCTTTGTACATGTAGAGGATGGAATCTCATATGGCATCATTGGTCGTTTTGCTATATCCAACAATCTTCCCTTATTTTCATACAGTTCATTGTCCAACTATTCTGCATCTCGTTGTTTTCAGTATAACTACCTGATCCTCTTGTTTTGATTAAGACAACTGCATATCATTGCATCATGAGGTCCCGAAGGACTCATCGTACAGTAAAGGGTGCCAGTGACCTAGGCACAACATCTTCGTCGCCCCTATAATTTTCTTTTTTTTCAGCAGTTTGTGAACCCTGTTTTCAATAGTTTTAAACTTCATTTCTTTATATCTCATTTTCTGTTGATTTTCTGCCTTTACCTTATCACATTTTATATCCCATCGCATCATTTCATCATACATGGCATGGGCGTGTCTGTAGTATCTTCACCGATTTAGAGTAATAAAAGCCAGAAGTATAACCTCTGTACATTTCATGTGATGCATTCCCTCTGAGGTCCATCTGCTAAAAGTACTGTTGTCTGGACATCTTATATACTGATTTCCTCAGTTATGCTTCTCTCAACATTAAGTTTTATTTCAGTTTGAGCTATGGCCTCTTGTTTTGCTAAATCCTCTTCATTATCCTGTGTGTTCTATATCATTTTTTTTTGTATTACCTTAAGACAATCTTGGATGAGGTATGATTTGAGATGGAATCTTGGTTTGACATATCTGTTGTAAGATTGATGTTCATGTCTGTATATCCAACTGTTTAAGAATTTAGGTATTTATATTGCAAATCGTGCTCATATCGGGTTTCATTTCCCATTTCTTTTGCTTTCTAAACTCCGCTTTGGCATAGTTCTCAGCCATCAAGATGGTTTATTGGACCATAATGTGAGGGGAAATTGTGCTTCGATTTTAATGGCTGGATTTTGAGGAAAGTCCTTTTGGTGAAAGTGACAATAATATTTTAGAAAACCGCATGGGAGAAAAGTCTCAGGCCTTCTTTTGTTAGGGAAGGGGAACATGAGTTGCTCAGATTGTAGAGTGATTATCTCCTCCTTAAATAAAAGTAAACCTTATAATTGGGCAGGTGGGTTGGTACATCAAGTAGCCTGAGTGATAAAGAATAGCATCAAATCATATTTCGTAACAGAGAAGAATTATTCCCTTGTTTACTGCAAATGTGATACTCAAAGATCAAGCAAATTGTATCTTTGCTCTCTTTTGAGAACTGGTGCAAATTTACTGAATGCACGTTTGTGTAGAAATAGAATTTCATAATGCAATATTTTTTTTTTAGTGCCAGCAGTTGATCACCTTATAATGCCCTCTGTCAAGATTGTTACTTGACAAAACATAGGAAAGTTGCATAAGTTAGCTGTATAGGCTGGTAAACTGTAGTTGCAGAAATTTTTTTATGGGAAATGTGAAATTTATGTATCCAAACTCTGTATATTTTTCCTTCTAGGTTTTGGAGTATAGGTCCTGTATGTATAGTTTTTTTTTTTTTCATACAGATATACATGTAATATCCTGTGTCAAGATTACCATAAATAGGCTTGTAACACGTATGGAATAGATAGAATTTCCTGTTCTTACTTTTCCATCTTTTCTTCTTTCTATCTATCTACCATTACTCTTCCCCTGTACACTTTAGCCACGGCTCATCCATTAACATAGCTATCTAAATTCAGCATAAATTTTTTGTAAATCATTAGCCTTTTGCACAGTAATCGCCATTATGTATAGCCCACACATGTATATATCCTTTTACGTAGATATCTATTACCTATGGAAAATCAATTATTATGCATATTTTCCTATTTATCTATATATATATATACATCTACATTTATATACATATATATATATATATGTATATGTATACCTATATGTCTATATATGTATCTCTTTATATACATTGGTTTTCATGTATAAGCATTTAGGTAGATATTTTCTCCTGTAAATACACATCCATTATTACATTTCATTTAGCATATATATATATATATATATATATATATATATATATATATATATATATATTCATTTAAGTCTAAGCGTGATGCCTAGATATTACCGCATGCATTTCAGTCATGTTTTAGCCATTATATTGTACATTTCCATTGTAGTCCTGGTGTAACTACCTATGTATGTTCATTGATGTAAAATTTGCAAATCTCTCTTTTGTATGCCATATTTCTCGTACTAATTCTCATTTTGCAGGAAAATCTGGAAGATATGGTTTCTTTTGGAGTTATCATATATTTATTTATATTTTTATTTTTGTCAATAATGTAACAATCAAATGTAAACCTTGGAATAATATTTATTTTTCTGCTTAGATTAAGATGTATTTCATATAGTTTGAATTCCTACAATATCCTGATTATGTGATTCAGGCATTTTATTTTGAAAGTCACTTTGGATGGACACGAATGACACGTGCACCAACTCTTAGAGAGTTGATGAACTCGCTGGAGTCCATATTTACGGCCCAAGTCGGAATATGGATGAAACCCAGATTCAGCATCTTTCTACCAGTCACATTGAGCCTACACTCTTGGGCTATCTTCCAAATTTTCATTGCATACTTTCAATTTTACCAAATATTTTAGAATTAGTCAAGTAAATTACAAGCCTATTTGCAGCCATAGTCGGAATATGTGATGATTCTACTTGGTTTAATTCTAAAATTGCATATTTTCTGAAAAGATGTTTTCTCAAATGACATTCATCCATTCACATCATTTGCATCATGAAATCACCTGCATTTCTCATGATTTTCTCAAGAAAATTTCACTCGTTGGAAATCGATTCTTCAAGCAACTCTGAAAATTTTCAAAGTTGGACTTCCCAAGTCAAGTTTTCCCGTGATTTTCCCTGGAAAATATTTTTTTCTCAAGATTCATTTTCAAAAGGAGTTTTTCAATCTTTCTCAAGAATCAAAATCGATTTTTAAAATATTTCAAGTCTAATATCCTCAAGATTTCAGTTTCCCGAGTTTTGCTTTTCCTGCTCCTAAGAGTTTTCCGACGAATTTCAATCATTTTCCAAAGAAAATTCTCAAAGACAGAACTTTCCTGACAAATATTTTCTTCTTCAAATATTCATCTTTTCTCAAGAACTCTTTCTCTTTTCCCATGATTTTCCAACCATTCATGATTTTCCCAAATTTTTATAAACTTTCTCGAGATCTCAAATCTTTTCATCAGAGTCTCCTGAGAGATTGATTTTCATCTTTTCCCTGAGAAATGTTTTCCAACTCCAAAGCATTTTTTGAGCATACATCATGTTTTTCCAAATTGCATTCTACAAAATTTCATAGCACATGCCTGAATTCTCTGTGCATTCAGGATAGAACACAATTTCGATGATTTACCTAAGTCAAGCACATTTTTGGTCCTTGGTTCGATTACTCCTGTTAAAGGCGGCAGGAATGGTCGAACCTCGTACCGACAGGTCGAGCCCCATCCCATGGATTTTTCCGCTATTTTTAAAATGGAGGGGAGTATTTCAAAACAATTTTCCAAAACTCTAGTCAAGTTTGAATCGCGGAAACATTTTCCTCTCTCTCCCGCAGAGAATGGAAGACGGAAAAAATTTTGTGACGATAACAGGTCAATACAGTAATGAATGTTAAAGGGAAAATGAAGGATAATCCGAAGGCCCGTATGGATTTAAAATTAATATGTAAAATACCAGAATTGGAACTCAAAGAGTATAATGGCAAAGTACTGAAACCAAAGGCAAAGTACGTGCTCGGACCTGATCAAATAAAACATGTATGTCAATGGTTGAAACAATTGAGATTTCCAGATGGATATGTCTCTAACATTGCTCGGGCTGTGAAGATTGACGATGGACAGTTATATGGGTTGAAGAGCCATGATTGTCATATCTTTATACAACGATTGATACCCCTAGCATTTCATGATATGTTAGACAAACCTATATGGGGGGTATTGTCTGAGTTGTGCAGATTTTTCAGAACATTGTGTGCATCGAAAGTCGTAGTATCAGATGTAAAGAATCTCGAAGACTCTGTCATCACCACTGTTTGTCTGCTAGAAAAGATATTTCTGCCAACATTTTTCGATGTTATGGAACATTTGATCATACATTTGCCATATGAACTAAGGGTTGGTGGCCCTGTGCAATATCAATAGATGTACCCATTTGAAAGGTATATGTTTTTTTATATTTGTCTCTTTAATGACAAATATTTAAAATTTGAAATGTATATTTTTGCCAGATGCATGTTCGACCTCAAAAAAGAGGTTCGTAATAACGCAAGAGTAGAAGGCTCTATTTGTGAGGCGTACACTTTATAAGAGATTTCAAATTTCTCATCTATGTACTTCGAACCTCATATTCCAACACGTTACACATGCCCGCCCCGTAACGATGATGGAGAACAAGTAACTGTAGCTGACACGCTGTCGATATTTCAACCACTTGGGCATGCATTTGGTAGTTGTCGTTCAAGGCTCTTGACAGATCGAGAGCAAGACGCAACACACATCTATATTCTTTTTAATTGCTCAGTGATCGACCCATACATCGAGTAAGTATATGTAGACGCAACACAATTATAAATCCTTTTGTTTTCTATACGTGGATACATGGCTTGGTAATATAAGTATTTGTGGTTTGCAGATGATTTGATCCGAAGTTGCAAAGAGAAGTTTCATATCTCACTGATGCAGAAGTACAAAAAGAACGTGAAACTAAGTTTGTGGAGTGGTTGAAACAGTTGGTAAAGAAGCTAACATAAATTTTGTACTTGTAAACAACACTAAGTTACTTAATTGATCGTGATCACAATCATTGTTTTTGTCTGTACGTAGGTCCGTCATGGTGATGTTAAAGATCAAGGAATATGTGATTTAGAAAATGGTCTGACCAAAGTTGTGCAATGCTACAACGGGTACATCGTAAATGGCTATCGATTTCATACAAAAGATTATGGTATAAACAAATCAACGATGAATAGTGGCATGTGTGTCAAGGGTAGCAGCTACGGTGAAAATGAACATGATTACTACGGTGTTATAGAGGAAATAATGGAGTTGACTTACTTAGGCATAAATAATAGGGTAACTTTATTCAAGTGTCATTGGTTTGATCCAACTGGAACAAGACTGCATTGTGGAGGTGAATCATAAATCCAGGTTTGGAATATATGAACCATTCATATTAGCCTCACAAGCTCAACAAGTCTATTATACTTCATATCCGAGTATAAAAAAGTCAGATAGAAATGAATGGTGGGAAGTTTGCAAGGTGAAGTCCAAACTATACCCTGAGTATGATCACTTACAGGAAGATAAGTTAGCTGAAGACAGCGATTACTATCAATCAGATGATATCTATGACTTCGCTTATGGTCACGATGTTGCGCATGATATGCATGTCATATCTCCATTGGCCGATGAAACATTCATAGAGGAATGTGATCCAAATGATGTACCAAGTGGATAGGTAAACAATGAAGAAGAAGAAGAAAGTCAAACAAGTGACGAGGAAGAATTCTCAAGCTAGTGAGCAAAATCTTATAATACAAACCTCTATTTAAATGCATTGTAATACTTGATGTGAATGATTTGAATTATTTGAATGTATTGTAATACTTGATGTGAATGATTCGAATGCATTGAAATACTTGATGTGAATGATTTGAATTATTTGAATGTATTGTAATACTTGATACTAATGATTTGAATTATTGCAATACTTGATGTGAATGATTTGAATTATTTGAATTATTTGAATGCATTGTAATACTTGATGCGAATGATTTGAATGCATTGCAATGCTTGATGTGAATGACTTGAATGCATTGCAGTACCTGATATGAATGATTCGAATGTATTGTAATATTTGTTGCGAATCATTTGAATGTATTGCAATACTTGATGCGAATGATTTGAATTATTGTAATACTGGATGCGAATGACTTGAATGTATTGTAATACTTGATGTGAATTATTTGAATGTATTGTATGACATATGTTTTTTGTTAGAATATGGTTCGTGGAGGTTACAGTGGTCGCTCATCCAGTAGTAGCCAAGCCCAGCCTTCATCTTCACGGGCTCCTGTGATAGGTATATGATTTAACTAATTTGATGTTTGATTAGTTCAAATGCGCATTCTGAGAATTTCTAACATATTTTTTTACAGATGATGTTTCGCCTATACACGACCCACCTACACCAGTTGATCACACAAGTTAGGAGCCAACACAGGAAGCAGGGTCTTCTCAGTCTGGCACAAGAAGACTCATTCGAATAGTGTATATCGATAATCGACCGTAAGTATTTCATTTTCAATTATTGCATATCTTATAAATATTTTATATTGATATTTATTGTGTACCAATTCATGTGCAGCACGAGGTTTGAGCCACAAGAAGTAGTACGGGAGATTAGGAATTCACTTCTTCAACATCTACCAGGACTGGTTGCTCAATGAAAAGAGTACCCAAAGGTGGTGTTAGACAGATTGTGGTCCTCATTCACGGTATATAGTTGTTTCTCATAGTTAATGTGTTTCATATTTAATTTTTTTAAGTCATGTCTACTAACTTTCTGAAAATATTTGTAGGCTTTGAATCGCTTCGCAACTACGGTGGAAGAAAATGATGCAAGGAAGGTGTGGCAGAAGGTGGCTGCCAATCGATTTGCAGACATGCTGCACAATATGAAGACTGCAACAAAAAAAACATCTAGCGTAATAGATGATCCACTACAGTGGAAGGGCCATGACCCTATTACTATTAGGAGAGATTATTGGGATGAAATGTGCGATAAGTGGGGGGGAGATGAATTTTGAAATCGCTCTATGAAGGCTGCACAAAATCGAGCGAAAATGCCTGAAGCCCATCTACACATAGGTGGATCTAAGACATTTGAGACCCACCTGAAGAAAATTGTGACTCATCAATATATAATATTAATTTTATATGTATTGTTGTAAACTTGTGAACTAAATCTTTTGTCCTTTAACTTCGCAGGAAGAAGAAAAAGGAGCAGTGTACCATATAAGGATGTGTTTGTTGAAACACATAAACGGAAGACCACGGGAGTCTTCGTATCAGAGAAGGCGAGAACGACAACGATATGTATTTATTCTATTAATAATCATTGCAATATGCAAGTTATCATAATGTTATCATTAATTATTAATGCATACTTTAAACATTATTTTGTAGGAGGCATATGAGCAACAGATGGTAGAGCAATATGGAGATGACGCTACTCAGCATCCATCATTTGATCCTGCAGCATGGGTGACTGCAGCAGGTGAACCCAAAAAAGGTCACGTGTTCGGGTTTGGGAGTAATATGAACACTTCACCAGTTATCGCTTCTTCCAGTTACGACTCAGACTTCTTCCGTCGACCTAAGCTCGAAGCAGCAACCTATTCTTTCCGGTGATGATGTACGCCAGATTATTAAGGACACACTGAATGACTACTTCCATGACACCATCGCCCCCTTTCTTCGAGATGAGTTCAACAGTTTTGTGTTGAACAGGGGATCTTCGATTGCAGGTCTCTCTCAGGTATAATCACATATTTAGTTTTTTGTCTGCCTTAGAACACATATGAGCATAATTGAATCACATATATAACTTTTTGTCTGCCTTAGAGCACATATGAGCATGATAGAATCACATATAGAGTTTTTTGCCTGCCTTTGAGCACATATGTGTTACGACAATGAAGCCGTATAAGATACTTCAAGTACAAGGTTTTGATGATGAGCAAGTGAAATCAACTGCATTTCAGCTAAGGCAATGAAGACATTGAAGATATCAATGAAGAATCTTTGAAGACTAGTGTGCAAATGTTAAATTTATTAAAAGTCTTAGATTCTTGTAAGAGCCTTACTTAGAGTGCATATTTAGGTTGCATTTTACCTAAAAAGTCTTTAGAAAAAAACTTTTCTAAAAGAACCCTTCATGAAAATCTTTTTATAAAACTCTTTTCTTAAATTTTCGTGTTTATTAGTCGACTAATAGACTCACCGGTCGACTAATCCTTTCGCGCCATATTTTCTAAAAAGTTATTTTTGTCAAATTAGTCGACCGAAGGTTTTATCAGTCGACTTGACAGAATGTCTGTTTTCTGGAAATTTAGCAGCAGTCGATTAATGCTTTTATTAGTCGACCGGACAAAATGTATGTTTTTAAGAAGATTTTAGAAGTAGTCGACTGAAAGGTTTTTCAGTCTACTGATGATATTATCAGTCGACTAATTTTATCTCTAGTCGACTAAGTTTCAAAAGTTCAGATTTTCAAACGGCTCGATAAACAGATCAGTCGACCGACAATAACTGTCAGTCTACTAATAACTAACTATTAGTCGACTAACTACTATTTCAGTCGACTAATTTTGCCGTTTTTCTGGAAACTTTAAAAAGGCGAGTCTTTTCATTTTTCAAACGTTTTGATCGTTCAAAATGGACTGTTTTGACACCCTTTCATACCCTCAAAGTATGAAAACTTTCAACTATAAATATGAGTGCATTTTATACTCAAATATACTTTAATTCAATCAATTTGAATCAATTACTCTTTGCTTTTCACTCATATTCATTTTCTCACTCACGTGATATTTTTCACTCAAATTCCTTTGAGAGATAGTGAATTCGTGAGTAGAGTATTCCAACAACCTCAAAAGCCAATTGCATCTCATTTGCATTCAAAAGAAGAGCTCATAGGTTGTATTGTAAGTTGTTACTTATTTTCTGTAAAAGAAAGGACTCCTTGGTTTAAAGGAGTTGTTTGCTTTCAGTAGGTGTGTTACTGAAAGTGGGACCGGATTTGGTCTGTATGATCTTGTAGTAACACAAGGTTGATAGTGGAAATCTCAAGCGGATTTTGCTTGGGGACTGGATGTAGGTCGGGAAAGACCGAACCAGGATAAATTATTGTGTTCTTTGTGTATTTGCTTTTCAAATTGCAAAATTCGTCAATATTCCGCAGACAATTTTTAAAAAGCACTATTCACCCCCCTCTAGTGCTTGTTGCTTCGATCCTACTGCACTTTCAATATGAGCATGCTATAATCACATATAAAGTTTTTTGCCTGCCTTAGAGCACATATGAGCATGATAGAATCACATATAAAGTTTTTTTGACTGCCTTAGAACACATATGAGCATGCTATAATCACATATTCAGTTTTTTGAATGCCTTAGAACACATATGAGCATGTTATAATCACATATTCAGTTTTTTTACTACCTTAAAACACATATGAGCATGCCAAAATCACATATAGAGTTTTTTTACTGCCTTAGAACATTTATCATTCATGATAGAATCACATATAAAGTTTTTTGCTTTGCCTACCTTAGAGCACATATGAGCATGATAGAATCACATATAGAGTTTTTCTGTTTGCCTTAGAACACATATGAGCATGCTATAATCACATATTCAATTTTTTGACTGCCTTAGCACACATATGAGCATGATCGAATCACATATATAGCTTTTTGTCTGCCTTAGAGCACATATGAGCATGGTAGAATCACATATAGAGTTTTTCTAGCTGCCTTAGAACTCATCTGAGCATGATATAATCGCATATAAAAAAATTTTAATGCCTTAAAACAAATATATTTCATGATAGAATCGCATATAGAGTTTTTTGCCTACCTTAGAGCACATATGAGCATGATAGAATCACATATAAAGTTTTTTTATTGCCTTAGAACACATATGACCACATGATAGAATCACATATAGTGTGTAATTTATTTCATTATATTTTGTTTATCAATACTGACTGTTCTTTTCTTGTGTAGGCTGCTAGCGATAATCAGCGTAGCGGAGCTGAAGGGACAGATAAAGGCAATGAACAAGAAGACGCACAAAATCTTGGCGATGATTAGAGAACTGTGTTGAAGAAATTTTATTTTTTTTGTTTCCAAATTGTAATTGTTGAATTGTAAATAATTAAACTTGTTAATTTTAAGGTGGAACAATTAATTGTTGTAGATTCCTTTTATATGAAATTTTATGTGTAGTTTGTTTTTTATTTATAAGAAATATAAATTGTACCGTTCTCGGTATTTAATTTTCAAATAAATTTTTTTATTTTTTTTTCATGTTTGCGACGGATTAGCGACGGATGTTTCCGTTGCTATGCATATAAATCTAGCGACGGATGTAAATCCGTCGCCAACCGAGGTCGCCATTTAGTACCGGTGGATTGGCGATGGAATACGTCGCTCGTTATTCTGTCGCAATTAGCGACGGACCGGGCGATAAATTTATTTCGTCGCCAGTTAGCGTCGAAAAAATCGCGACGTAAGCATACCGTCGCCTCGTCGTCGCTAAGCCTGTTAGCGACGGATTAGCGACGGAATAATGACGGAATATGGTCGTCGCTAATCCACTGCTTTGTTGTGGTGAATCGTCAACAAAAGATATTAAAAACTGACTTTCCACAGAAGTGGCGAGTAGGGGTCGAATCCATAGGGAACGGGATACATTCTGAATTAAATCTAAAATAACAATTTATTAATATCACAGAGTTTTACAACTATGTTAATATTACAAATCTAATTAAATTACAATCTAAAAACATGAAAATGAACAAAAGCATGCATCTAAGTCTTCTCCAAATCGCCAGGGGTAAATCTGTCTTTTCACCACATGTGCATCTGCACTTCACATTGGAAATACACCTGTAAATCTGTGTCTAACTTATCAACCTACAACAATGAAAAGAAAAAGTTAGTACAATTCACAATTAAATCTAAATTACAAGCTACAATTAATTCTAAACTAATAAAGAAATTAAACTACAATTAAATAAAGTCAGAAAACTAAAATTACAAATTCTAACTAAACTAACTAAATAAATCAATCCTAATTAGTCTAACTACAGTTAATTCACTAATTACAAGCTAGAAAATACTGGAAACTACGTTAAATCGAACAATTAACTAAATGACTATTATGTCCCTAAATAGTGCAAAAGTGGATTTTGACAGATTTTTGCAAACAGATAATTTGAATGGGCAAAAAAATTTCAAATTTCACAAAATCACTTCTGTTCTATTCTTGACAGATTCAAGAATCTGACAGTTTTTACGGATTTGGAAAATTCATTCTGGATCTCCAGATATAAGCGCTTCAAAATCAGGAAATTTCTGGAAATTGCAGAACCCGAAATTGGAAAACCTGAAAAAACTGTTTTTGAAAAATGCTTAAAAATCAGACCAAAATAAACTCGAAATGAGCTGATTTTTGGTCTGCAGACAGTAAACACACGGATGTGGAGAATGAAAGAAGAATTTTCATAAAACTCAAAAAATATTCACATAAAATGACGAGTGCACGATAGGGTAAAAATCGGTTTTGAAAATCAGTGCACTATTTATTCATACAAATCCACTAATGACACTTTTGCTTGAAATCACACATCAAAAAGAGTCATGACTGAACCTAGTTTACTGTTAAACTACAGCAAAAGGGCAACAATTAATCTAATTAGCAAAACTTGTAAATTAACTAATCTAAACTAAGACTAAATCTAATCCAAACTAACCACTAAGACTAAGATATCCTAAACTAAGTTATGATTCTAATTAAGCTATCTAGCTAACTGAAATTAATTAACTCTTATGTACTTTATCTAATCATAAACTAACTAAACTAAGTATTCAATGATTAACTCTAAATCCTATTTAAACCACAAACACTATCTAATGTTAATGTAACTAGTGTTAGTATTAACTAAGATTAATAACTAACTAACTATGGTTAGCTAAGGTTAAAAAATAATTACAATAAAACCTAACAAATTAAGACTCTTAACTAAAATCGATAATTGAAAGAATTAAAGCTAAAACGTCATACATTTAATTTAGACAACTAACTATAATAAAAACTAACACTGAGGGCAATATAACACACTAAATAAACATTCCTAAAACCTACCACACGATTTTGTTAGACCTAATCTAAGACTAATTCAAAACTTACTAGATTAGTTAGTATTAAATGTAGGCTAGGTCAAACTAAAAAATTAACAATTAGGGTTGTTGAATGATGATCACGATTTTTTTAATGAATTCCTCATCCATAATTGCCTTAATTCTCAAAATGGAAAGGTTTGAAAATGAGTAAACGTCCAGCTGGTTGGCTCCACACGGTTTTGAGGTTGACATTACAAGAATTAAAGCATTTAAATTCTTACCCAAAAATCATGTAAACAATTTTAGAAAGGGTTTTGAAATTCAAAGCACAGGATCCCTTTTTAAAACCTTTCCCTAAACCTTATACACGTTTTTAGCATAAAATTTAAAACTCTAATTTTGTTTCCAAACGTGTAGAAGGAAGAATATCTTCTCTTGGCTGGATAACAAAAGTCAAATCTTTCCTGGAATGGAACCCACAAATTTGGATGGATTAACATCATACCAAAATCAATTTCTCACTACAATAACCACATTGACCTTTATCTAAAATATAAACTAATTAACTAACTAAGCTAATATAACATTAATCTAACTACCTTAATATATATAAATCAATCAAAGGGCATGAATAAGAAGTAAAACCGAAAATGAAAATCTAGCTATTTTAACTACTACACACAAATCAAAATTACTAGATTAATTCTAAATTGCCTAAAACGAAATACACTGAACCTTGACACTATAATTTTTACTTAAAACATTCAAAAGAAGCCTACCAATTTCGAATTAATACAACTAGCACACAATGCAAACTTACTTAAATTAGAATACAAGAAAACATTTTACACTAATACACCTACATTACATTTAGACACTTTAGTTAATCTATAGCTATACCTATTCTAAAATGCATCAAAGATTAACTTAACATACTAATACATACAGAATTTTAACAAAACACAAATCAAACAAGACAAACATCAATTTATACAATAAAAAGAAATTTAAACTAAATTGTATCTAACCCTATGACGACAACCAAGAATCTAATCTAAATTACCCTATCACACGATTAAATCTGAACTTTTAACTAATAAACACAAACACTAATCTAATTAATATGCTGGAAATTAAACACATACAGAAAAACGCATTCTAAGAATTTACACTACAATCGACTAACTCCAAATCAAAATAAAATTAATCTAGAACTCAATCTGCTACACTATGAATACTACCTTACAATTACACAACAACTTAACTCCATTAAATAATAAATCAACCTAATACTCTGCAGAAAACGCTACAGCTAGAATTAAACTAATCAATTTATACAAACTACAGAAATTGCTATTCATAAGAATCAATCATACGATCAAGAAACTAAAAATGAAATCAACTAGTAAAACATCTAATCAATCTAGTGCTGGCAAGAACATACTGTTATCATCGCAAAATTTTTAACTTTTTGCGAATCAAACTGACCTTTGAAAAAGATTTTTGAAAATAACTCGCCTCCGTTTTTAAAATGTGGGAAAATTCTGTAGAATGGGACTCGCCTGTCGGTACGAGGTTCAACCGTTCCTGCCACCTTTAACAGGGGTAATTGAACCAAGGACCAATCTTAGGCTCTACTCTATTCAACTTTTCTAAACCATATTCTAATTTCTAAATGCACATAGAATCAGGCATGTGCTATGGATTTTTAGAAAATGCACATTTTGAAAACATGATGTTTGCTTTGAATGATTGAAATATTTAGAATAGGTATCACATGGAAAATCGTGAATTGGGATTTGAAATATACTTCTGAGAGAAATAAAAGTCGATTTTGAGGAATCTTTGACATTTGGTGAAAATCGATTCTGAGAAACTTGGTTTCTCTGAATTCAAACTTTGAAATTGAAATTCTAACTTAGAAAATTTGAATTTGGAACTTGGGAAATACTTGCAATATCATTGGCAAATCCATATTCTTTTGAATAAGGCTTAGAAAAATTCTAACTTCAAACTTTGAAATTGACTGCATAACTTTGGAAAATTGAGTTTATGAACTTGAGAAACACTTGAAATATTCTTTGAAATTCAATGCTTTTGGGAAAATCGATTTTGCTATAAGACTTGGGATTTTGAGGAAATGAACTTCTTTGAATTGAGATTTGAATTGGAACTGGCAAATGCATGAAATGAATGAATATCGATTTGAGAAATACTTTTTGTATTTTTTAGAAATGCAGTGCATTTTTGAAGTTAGCCTAAGAGTGTAGGCTGAATGTGGCTAATGTGAAGATTATAAATCTGAGTATCATTCGTATTCTGACTATGGCCATAAATACAAATTCCACCAAGTTTATAAACTTCATAGAAGCTAGTGCATGTGCCATTCGTGTAGACCATGGTGAATTTGTAAAAATATGCATGAATCATCATCCATCACACATTAAAATTAAAAATAAACTATATGCAATGCAACCTAATCTAAGCAGGAAATATAAATTCTTATTCCAAAGTTTAATTACAAATTACATCACTATTGAAATTTAAATACATGAAAAATAAAGCCTTCAATGTACCTGCAAAACTAGAAAACTTGTTAATGAATATATGTTGGTTTTTCTAGATTTATCCAACAATATCAGGAAATTATTGGATTTTGCTAGATATAAGCCTTTTTGCCATGATTCCCTTAAATCAAAATGAAAAAGTATGAAATAAAATTGAATAAATAAGGAAGATAAGATATAAAATTTCGAAATTGGGGTCCAAATGACCAAAATACCCCTAATAACAAGACTATGGCCTTGAAATTAGGGTTTTTTAAAAAGATATTTTGATAAAATGCAAGTTTTGAAATTTGAATGTAATAAACTAAGCTAAATATGATATGATATGCTTAAATATGTGAAAATTACGGTTAGGGATTTCGAAATTTAGGTCAAATGACCAAATTGCCCCTGATAGCAAGACTATGGCCTTGAAATCAGGGTTTTCAGAAATAGATTTTGGTAAAAACTTAGGTTTTATGCACTAAATGAAATCAAATGAGCACAAAATTAAACCTAAAGCATCCTAATATGATTATGAACATGATTAAACCCTAAAAATATATGCTTATGCACGAAAATCCAAGAATATCACAAATTTTGTGATTTTTGCAGTGTTTTTGGATCTTTCAGGAACTCGGTTTTGCAATTTGCTTAATTCAGCCATCAAATGGATTCCAAAATCCATAAAAATTGGTACCTGCACTTGTTATAACCCTAATGTCGAATTGGAATTATAAAAATAATTTTTTGACATTAAATCAATCCGAAAAATGCATTAAACCCTAAAACTATGCTATTTTTGACCTAATTCACCAACCAGTCTCAGTCCAAGACCTGAACTAGGGGTCAAATCTCCATGGAAATTTATGAAATTTTACAGAGACTAACTAAGAAGAAAAACAGAGATTTCCCAATTTACATATCGGAAAAATCATCTTCGGTTAGGGAGAAACCCTTCCGGAAATCTGAGCTAAAATATATCACTTTTAACAGGGATTAAAACGGCTACTTTAGATTGAAAATACAGACATAAATAGCAATCTTAAACAAAACTCTCTGAACTTTTAGTGGTGAATAGTAGACAGAAAAATAACAATACTCGCTTTTTAAAGATCTAAAATTGGATCTGTGGTTTGGGATTTATGACTAACACAAGTCTGATTAGGGTTTTGGTAAACCCTAACGAGTTTTAAATTTAAAAACAGATTCTCTAAAAGGGGGAAAATACTAAACAGTGATCAACAAATCCGAAAATTTCACAGCAGACATACCTACTCAATGTGAATCCATAGCACTTTACAGATCTAAAATCGGATATAAGATGAGAGAAATATCATAACAGCAAGTTACCTTCTTGATTTTAACCACGATTTTAAAACTTTAAAAACCCGATTTGATGTCTGATTTTTTTGACAGGGTTCCCGAGGTCCAAAACCTCTAATTTTTCTACAGTAACTCAATAACTCATTCATGAATCACATATAAAAAAATCATAAATAACCAATGAGAACTTCAATCCGAAATAACATTATCTTTACGGTTCTAAACCTAAAACACACAGAAATTTAAGAAACTTGAAAAACCATGCATTAACTAATGTAAATAAATAAAATAAACCATAAAACAGTAAATAAAACTTATTTCTATACTATAGAACGTAAAACAAACATAAATAAACCATGAAAATAAAATAAAAACAGGGAATCAATGGCTGGAATTTGATATCACCTTTAAAACATAGATTTAACGCATTAAAAAGGGTAAATCATATATTTTATTGGTTAATAATGTAAAGAATCATATTAAAATCAATTCTAATGGATTAAAATCCCTGTAAATCACCCAAAACAGGGTTAGATCAACTTATTGGATTGTTCTTACTGATTCTTGATTGTTCTTGAGGTGAAACCATGGTTGATCTTCCATAAGGAGGGGTATCTAAGCCTAGATCTAGGTTTAAAACATTAAAATCATTAAATAAAATATGAAAAAGGCAAAGGAATTCATACCTTGGAGTTGCAGCAATGGAGGAGGGGCTGGAGAGGAGAGAGAGGCTCCAAGAATCCAATAGGAGAGAGATGAGAAAATCGACCCCCCTTTTGCATCTATTTATAATAAAAAATTAGGTTTAAAAATTGACAATTTTGAAAATTTTGGACTCTAAAGGGGGGGGCGATTTTTGGGTGGAGTTACCTATATGCCCTTGACCTAAATTATCCTAATTAACCCCTAGCTAAACCTAAGAATCCCCCAAATGTGGCACCACTTGGCGTTTTTCCACATTGGGTTTTTAAAACACCTTTAAAAACCTTTAAAAACACTAGTTTTAAAAACTAACTTTCAAAATGAGTTTTTCAAAATGGTTTTGACTATTCTAAACCTCTAACACTAACCAAGACATCAACTAACCCTAGTCTAGCCCTGACTTACTCAAATATGGCGCCACCCCGAGTGGGCCCTACTTGAGTTTTTCAAAAAGCGATTTTAAAACTGGAAATTGAAGGAGTTTTCAAAAGGATTTTCAAAAGCAATTTTAAAATTAGAATTTTTGAAATGGCATAGGGTTCTAACTGAATTAGAACTCCTTTGGATATGGTGCCAACTGAGTGGGCCCACATCGAGTTTTGGAAATTTTGAAATAAACACTAAAAATGGCTTTGAAAAAGGGTTAAAATTGACATTTGAAATTCAAGATCTTTGAAAATAAGGTCTCAAGCGAACTGGAACTCCGGGTTAGAGTCCTAAACTCTTAAGACTCTGAGATTTTAAATTTTTAGAATTCAAATGAAAGAATTTTCAAAAGATTTTATCAAGAAATGATGAAATAAGTCAGAAAACACAGTCAGGGTTAGACTCCTAACTCAACCGAACTCTAAAATAGAATCCTGAACTAACTGGACTATGTAAAATGACCTAAATTTTGAAAATAATCGAAAAAGACTAAAAATGGAAGTAAAACAGACTTAAAAACTAGACTCCTGACCGGATTAGGACTCTGAGACAGAGTCCTGATCGGACTGAAACTTTCAAAAATTTGAGAAATTTGATGAATAAAGGAATTAAGAAGCGACACCACCTCAATGGGTCTCATCTGTTAATTGAAATCGATTAAAATTTGAATTTGAAATGAATCCAGATTGTTTTCTGAGAAAATATTTCGAAATATAAAGTCTTGGGGTTGGAAAATGACAGAGTATTGAATAAAAACCCAGGTTTTGAAATTGATTTTGAAATAAAGCTTTAAAATTCAAATCTGGATTGAATGTTTTGAAATAGGAGTGCTGGATCTCAAAAATGAGATGCAATGACATGCAATGACATGCAATGACATGCAATGACATGCAATGCTATGCAGAATACATGCAATGACATGCAATGATCTGTAATGACTTATGAAATGGACAAACACTGGATGAGGGTGAAAATTTGGGGTGTTTACAGATGCCCATCTTTGCTGCTAAGCCAGTTGAAAGCCGAGCTTAGTGGCAAAGAAAACACACCAAATTTGGATTATAAAAATGCCCCAGTTAGATGAATCTGACTGGGTATGAAATAATTGGTTCAAATGATGGTGGTAGATATAGCATAAAGAATAAAGAAGAAGATTCACCTCATCGAAATGAGGCTCAGGCTTAGCCCTTAACCTGGATGGGATGACAAATGAAATACCTCATCAGAATGAGGCTCAGGTTTTGACCCTTGACCTGATTGGGAAATGAAATACCTCATCAAAGGAGGCTCAGGTTTGTACCCTTGACCTGATTGGGCAGAGAATGGAATACCTCATCAAAGGAGGCCCAGGTTTATACCCTTAACCTGATCGTGTAGAAAATGAAATACCTCATCAAAGGAGGCCCAGGTTTATACCCTTAACCTGATTGGGTAGAAAATGAAATACCTCATCAAAGGAGGCTCAGGTTTATACCCTTAACCTGATCGGGTAGAAAATGAAATACCTCATCAAAGGAGGCCCAGGTTTATACCCTTAACCTGATTGGGCAGAACATGAACGGAATCCTCGAAAGAAGATACCGTGATGGAACCTTCGGATTTCCGCACAATGAGTCCGATAGGGGTTTTGCAAAAGGAATGAAATTGGGGTCCCTAAAGTTTGAAAAGGGATTGATTTTGGGTGCCTCATTGCTGAGACCAATTAACTTTTGAAATTGCCTTTTGCTGAAATTGGTGGCTTAACCTCAAGCCAAAATTGGACTGTCTATGGTGGGACAGTGGGGACAGAGGGAAGTGTGCGAATCTGAGAGCCCGTGCGCTCAGATTATACCAAAGAAGGGAAGGAATCTTGAAAACTCCCGTAATCAAGTCCTAAAAGGGATAACAACTGATGTCAGGATGTGCCAAAGATGAACCTCAAGCTCTCGCTTCATGCCAGGATAGCTAGAAAATATTGTCAAAATGTTGAAAATTGTTGTTGATTCAAAATAATTGAAAATGATGCACATTGTTTTGAAAGTATTCCCTCTTTTCTACCTGAAGTATTACCTCCGACTGAGCTTAACTCCGTAGAATCAAGATTCGAATTCAAATTGCTTGCGATTGGCTTTCTTTCAAGGAAGCTATCAATTTCCTTGATATGGACGGGAAAGAAAGTATTCTTGATATTGCGAGAGCTATTGGTGAAAGAATATTGATAAAAGAATTTCACAAAATTAAAGAAGATTCTTGATAGATTCGGCAGTCTGATATCCTGGGATTCTTTTCTCATTATGATCTTTCTGCACTCTCTTTTTAGCATATTGGAGCTCTCTTGGATTTTTCAGGATTTACATCATCCTTCATTTTGGAGATGTCCTGACTTGTCTCTCTCTTTTTTTCTTGGGAAGGGTACGTCACAAACTCCTTTATCTTAGAGATGTTCCGATCCTTCTTTTCTCTCAGGGATTATCTTGATAGTTATTGGCTCATTGGTTGAGAATCTCTTGATGATAGCTGGAATCAAATATCTTTTAGGGTTTGTCGGTAGGCTCATCACACTGGCCTTCATCTCGACGGTGATCTGAACTTTCCCTGGAAGGATCTGTCACAAACTCCGTCATCTTGGAGATGATCCAAATCTTCTTTGGCCCCGGGGGTCGACTCGCTTAATTCACCTTCATTTTGACGACAATTGAGAGATCCCTTTTGCAGATATTTAATTGCAGCTTAGGTGATTGAGGAGATATGAAAATTGAGTGGATTTTTCTGTATCACCCAGGATATTTCGACTGCTTTATTTTCCAAGAATGGTCTTTAAAAATGTGCCATTGACTGCGATCAATATCAATCACTCATGGCTTTGCAACAACATTGAATTCTCTTTGCTGGCCATATCGAGGATTTATTCTTCATCCTTTTGGTTGGCCAATAGAAAGATTTTGAATTTTGAATCCTTTTTCGCGAAAGCATTGCCCTTTCGGAAGTAATACTGAGGGTATTCTGAGGTAATAATTTTGTGCAATAAAGATTTTTGAAATCAACAAATATTTAATGACAAATTGGCAAAAAATTTCTTGAAATCCTTTGTGAAAGCGAGCATTTGAGGCACAACGCAACACATCCATGACAGAAATTCTCTTCTCCTTTCCCCAAAGGAGAAGATTCAGAAATTAGAATTGGGAATTACTCCTCTCTTCCCTGAAGAGGAGGTGTTTGCAAAACAAACTTTCGAAGAGAAATTAAGCTTTCGTCAAAACTTCCTAACATTAGGCTTCTCTTATGGAAAGGGGGCCGGAATTGGTGAGGTTGGTAAATTGGTCATGAAGGAACGAGTTCATCATACTCTCCCTGAAAAGAGGGTCCTTCATGATGAAATGGCCTAGTCTGAAATTATGGGACCACAAGGAAAGCAAGTCTCCGTCGAGTCTCTCCCTATAAAAAGGGTTCCTTGTGTGAAATTTGGAATTTTGTTTTGCAAACGGTTCACAAAGACACGAGTCCCTTCAAACTCTCCCTGAAAAGGGGCTAAGTGAACGAATTGGATAGCATGCGAAAAGAGTGAGCTCCCTCGAACTCTCCCTATAAAAAGGGTCTCTCGCAAGAGAAAATGATTGAAATTGGTATTGGATGACCAAAAGGGTCAAATTTTAGAAATTGGAATTTTGAAATTTGATATTTGAAATTTGAAATTGGAAATTGGAAATTGGAAATTGGAAATTGGAAATTGAAAATTGAAAATTGAAAATTTGGAAATTTGAAATTTGGTAATTGGGAATTTAAAAATTGGAAATTGATTGACTCAAAAGGTCGACATTTGAAATTGGAAATTGGATGACCTGGAGGTCAAAATTGTGAATTGGTTTACTGGGAACGACATGGGTTCTGTAGGGATTCAGCCTAAGAACGACATTGGTTCCGCAGGGGTTCGACCTACGAACTATCAATTCCATAGGAATTCAACCTAAGGATCATAGCTTAAGAAGGAATGGTTCCCACTTGTGAGCTTTGAATGGACCAGGTGCTAAACTGGGTTTTTGAGGGAAGATTCGAATCGGAATTCAACTCTTTAAGGAAAACTAGACGAATTGGATTTTGAAAGAGAATTCGAGTCGGAACTCGAATCTTCTAGACCAGTTCTGAATTGGATTTTAGAAGAAGATTCAAGTCGGGACTCGGATCTTCTAGACCAACTCTGAAGGAAAGGAAAACTCGGATCGGAACCCGAATCTTTGAAGGAAGACTAGATTCATCGTGGAAGGAAAAGAAATTCGAGTCGGAACCCGAATCCCAAAGGCAAACTGGATCAACTAGAAGGAAAGAAGATTCGAGTCGGAACTCGAATCTCGAAGGAAAACTAAACCGGTTAGAAGGAAAGGAAATTTGAGTCAAAACTCGAATTTCGGAGGAAAACTAGGTTAACCAAAAGGAAAGAAAATTCGAGTCAGAACTCGAATCCCGAAGGAAAACTAAACCGGTTAGAAGGAAAGGAAATTCGAGTCGGAACTCGAATTCCGGAGGAAAACTAGGTTAACCAATAGGAAAGAAGATTCGAGTCGGAACTCGAATCCCGAAGGAAAACTAAACCGGTTAGAAGGAAAGGAAATTCGAGTCGGAACTCGAATTCCGGAGGAAAACTAGGTTAACCAAAAGGAAAGAGGATTCGAGTCGGAACTCGAATCTCGAAGGAAAACTAGACCGGTTGGAAGGAAAGGAAATTCGAGTCGGAACTCGAATTCCGAAGGAAAACTAAATTAGTGGACACTGAATTTTAAAGTGTACCAGTGCAAACACCGGATTTTGAAAATGTGCCAATACAAGCATTATGTTTTGAAAAATTACCAGTACGAATACCGGGTTTTGGAAGATTACCAGTACGAGCGCTGGATTTTGGAAGGTTACCAGTACGAGCACTGGATTTTAAAAGGTTACCAGTACGAGCGCTGGATTTTAAATGGTTACCAGTACGAGCACTGGGTTTTGGAAATTTACCAGCACGAACACTGGATTTTTGAAAAATTACCAGCACAACACTGGATTCTGAAGAATTACTAATTGATTTTGATGGAAAATTTTCAGTCTTCACCCTCACGACGACTTGGACAACTGTCGGGGTCTCAGGATTTATCCCTTATCCTGAATGGGTAATCGATGCAAATGCAAATTGATGCAGATGAATGCGAATGAATGCATGTAAATGCAAATGAATGTAAATGGGTGCGCGTGAATGCATAAGTGCGTGAAATGAGAGATTTGTTTATCCTGCCTGCATACAGGATATTTGTAGATAAAAACAAAATTTTAAAATGCCCCAGTGTAACTGGGAAAAAGAATTTTGATTATTATTGAAGAAAATTTGGAAGAATTACAAAGAATAGGGAATTGTTCAAGTATAGAATTTTTTCAAATGTCGAGCATTGATGGGATCTGGTAATTCTATTCCATCAGCATTGATGAGCCGATATGAATTGCGAGGTAGTGCCTCTTTAACAACATAAGGACCTTCCCAATTTGGCGACCATTTGCCACCCGGACGGTGCCTGAGATAAGCTGTTGATCTGAGCACTAGATCATTGACCCGAAATTTTCTCTCAATGACAGATTTTGCATATTGTCGGGCTATCCTCTGGCGATAGGATTGAGCATGCTCTGCTGCTCTGAGCCTTCTTTCATCAAGCAAATCAAGTTGTACCAGTCGCTGTTGCTGATACTGATCAAGAGGTAATTCTAGAAGTGATGCAAATTTTAGAGCAGGTTTCTGAACATGTAGAGGCAGCACTACTTCAGTTCCGTAGACAAGTTCTGACGGAGTAGCATTCGTTGGAGTTCGAATGGTGGTTTTGTATGCCCATAATGCATCATGAATCTTTTCATGCCAGTCACGGCCCGTTTCTAAAGTTCGCTCCAGGATTCGAATCAGAATCTTGTTGGTGGCCTCTGCCTGACCATTCTCTTGAGGATAATAAGGAGCGGAAAAATGATGATGAATTCTGAATTTTGAACAGAATGTCCTCATTCTTTCATTCTTGAAATGACTGCCATTATCCGACACAATATCATGCGGTATACCGAAACGGCAAAGGATATTCTTATGGATGAAAGAAACCACGTGTCGACCTTCTACTGTACGTAGAGTGACTGCTTCTACCCATTTAGTAAAATATTCTGTTGCGGCGAGGAAATATTTATGACCATTGGAGGCTGAAGGAGTGATGGGGCCTACGACATCGAAAGCCCACATGGAAAATGGCCATGGCGAGACGACAGATTGCAAGTATGTCACTGGCGCATGAATGGAAGGCGCATGCATCTGACATTGAACGCACTTCTTCACAAAACGCTAGCAATCTTGTTGCATAGTTCTCCAATAATATTCTGCTCGGATGATTTGTTTGATGAGAATCTGATAGCCAACATGACCACCACAAATGCCTTCATGTGCTTCTTGCACAACTTCTTTGGCTTCTTCTTCGTCCAAACATCTGGAATACTCAGAACTGAATCCACGACGATAAAGAACGTTGACAAGAATAAAATATCGAGCAGACATGCGTTGAATTGCTCGTTGCTCTCTCTTTGATAATTCTGGAGGAAATTCGCCAGTTTTAATGAAATTTTTGATATCATGATACCAAGGCTTCCTCTTCTGCTCAGCCTGGTTTATCTGCTCTACTGGGACGAAAGCGGGTTGATCAAGTCTGCCAATTTCAAATGAGCGACAAGATCCTCCACTCCTGAAAGACATGATGGATCCCAGATTAGCTAAACTGTCTGCAACTTGATTGAAATCTCTCTTGATATGAAAAAGTTGGAATTCTTCGAATTTGTTGGCAAGAGCTGAGACAATCTTCTGGTAAGGCAGTAATTTCTGATCTTTCACTCGCCATTCGGCCAGAACTTGATTGACGATTAACAAAGAATCGCCATAAGCATGCACTCTTTTGACATTGAAGTCCTGTAGAATTTTCAGACCTTGTATCAAAGCTTCATACTCGGCCATATTATGAGTGCACTGAAAATCCAGTTTAAGAGAAAAGGGAATCATCTCTTTCTCTGGTGTAATTAGCAGAATTCTGATTCCTATGCCTGCCATATTCTTGGAACCGTCGAAGAATAAATTCCAAATTGGGGATTGTTGAATATTGCAGATCCGCTCATCGGGGAAATCATCCTCAGCTTTAACATCCTCTGCTAGAGGAAAATCTGCTAATTGGTCTGCAATTGTTTGGCCTTTGATAGATTGCTGAGAGACATATTCCAGGTCGCATTGCATTAATAGGACTTGCCATTTGGCGATTCGTCCGCTGAGAAATGGTTGTTCAAGAATATACTTGAGAGGATTTAATTTAGATAGAATCTTGACTTCAGACGCCAATAGATAATGTCTCAATTTCTGACACATCCATACCAGAGCTAAACACGTCTTTTCTATCTAAGAGTATTTCTTCTCGTAATCAATAAAGGTCTTGCTCACATAGTAAATGGCATGTTCTATCAAGCTGCCTTCTTCGTATTGTGCCAAGAATCCGTCGCAAGCAACTTGATTAACTGAAATGTATAGCAATAGGGGTTTCCGTAATTCTGGCGGCTTTAAAACAGGGGGATTGAGAAGATATTTCTTGATGCATTTGAACGACTGCTGACACTCAGGTCCCCATTCAAACCTCACTCCCTTTCTGAGCAAATGATTGAAAGGCTCACATCTCATAGCCAAATTGGATATAAATCGCCGAATTGACTGCATGCGTCCCTGAAGGCTACGCAATTCTTTGAGATTAGTCAGAGGCGGCATGCCAATGATAGCCTTGGCCTTAGCGGGATCCATCTCTATCCCCTTCTTGCTGACTAAGAAGCCTAGCAACTTGCCAGATTCGACTCCAAAAACACATTTTTGTGGGTTGAGTCTTAGCTTGTAAAGAATGAGCCGCTTGAAAACTTGATTGAGAGCTTCGATGTGATCTTCCTCTTCTTTGGATTTTACTAGAATATCATCAACGTATGCATCCATGATTTTGTGCATCTGATCATGAAAAATAACAGGCATAGCACGCTGATAGGTTTCCCCAACATTCTTGAGCCCAAAAGGCATGACTGTATAACAGAAAGTGCCCCATGGCGTGGTAAAGGATGTTTTGGATTTGTCACGAGCGGCCAACTTGATTTGATTATATCCGGAGTATCCGTCCATAAAGGAAAACATAGCATGCCCGGCTGTGCTATCGACTAGGAGATCAATGTTTGGGAGCGGATAGTCATCCTTTGGAGTGGCTTTATTGAGATCACGGAAGTCGATACAGATTCGCACTTTCCCATTCTTCTTAGGAACTGCTACGATATTTGCCAACCAATCCGGGTAATCAATTGCTCGAATGAATCCTGCTTTAAGCAGATCCTCAAGTCCTTCCTTGACCTGTTGCTCGATTCGAGGATCCATTTTTCTCAACTTCTGCTTGACTGGTTTCGCCTCAGGCTTCAAAACGAGGCGATGTTCCACCAATTTCGGATCTAAACCTGGCATATCCTCATAAGTCCATGCGAATACTTCTTCATGCTGCTTGAGGAAATTAGTGAGCCTTTCTTTCTCTCCAGGACTCAAACCACTGCCAATCTTGAGAATTTTAGGATCGTCTTCTGATCCGATATTGATATCCTCAGTCGGATCTTGAACTAAGGATGATGGCTCATCTTGCTTCTGAACTGATGCAAATTCTGGCAGTTCTTGAAGAGTTGAATCGAACTCTGCAGATTCTCTTGACTGCTTTGCAATCTGACTACATTCTGTTCTTATTCTGACCTGATGAATTATTGCTGATTTCGAACAGGCTTTGGGATTAAAGACGAGCTTCTTGATAGATCGGGAAGACATTCTGAAAATTGGAGGATAAATTGATTTAGGGAAATTGCTCATCATGAAATAAATTGCTTTTATTGAAAATAATTGGAAAGATAAAAGAGCAAAATGATTTCAATTTTGTGAAGATTTAATACTGAGGAGTAAAGAGACAAATGGCACCAAGATAGACAAAGGAAACTTGCAACTTTATCGAAAGATAGAATTAATCAAAATGACAATGATGAGAATGAAATGGGATATCATCCCGACAAAAGAATAGAAAAGGAAAGACAAAGGAATTCTTCTAATGCGCTCCCTTAATGAAAACAGTCCCTCTCTGAGATATTCGGCCATTGAAGCCCAATCCGGCCCTTTTAGGGCAGTGCTGAGGAATCACTGGTTCAAGACGACCATCTTCATTTTTGCCTAGGCCTCGAAAAGGCTGGTAGCCGTGCTTCACTAATAAATCAAATCCCTTCTTAGCTTTCATAAATTGGAAGAATAGCGGATAATCCTTAAGTGTGCTGTAATCAATTCGTCCCCCAATCTTGAAGAACTGTGGGCCTCCCCATCGGGTCGCAGCCACTGTATGCTCGGGTTGCTCTGCCGTCTGTATTATTCCTGAATCCTCTTCGAAGCTAACCTCTTCAATACCCCTAATGCTAGGGATATCAGTAGTGAAAGAGGGCCTGGGAACCATGGGTTGTGCCAGCCTCTGCTCAGAATCCTCGCCCAAGATTGTCGTGATCATACCACCTTTTGACCACTTGATGCACTGATGAAGAGTAGACGGTACTGCGTTTGTGTTGTGGATCCATGGTCTCCCGAGAAGCAGATTATAAGTGGGCGGCACATTGACTACGTGAAAGAGAATTGAATGGACCGAGTAGTCAATGAAGATTTCTAGGAATATTTTTCCTTTTGTTGTTTGGCCGTGATTGTCGAACCCATAAATGGTGACTGGATCTGGAATGTATTCTTCTTCTTTTATGCCCAAAGCTTTGGCGGTCATTTCCGGACATATATTTAGGCTGCTGCCTCCATCGATCACCACATGAGGAACTGTCATCCCTCTGGTTCGAACCACAACATACAAGGCGTTGTTATGGAACACATGAGGCTTAGAGAGATCCTCATCGGAGAAAGTAACTGGAGCATTAGTCATGGCCTGATTGACTATGTGGGCCATGTCTTCCGGAGTTATGCTTGGTTTCACCTTGATTTTCTGCAACAGATTATTTAATACTTGCTGATGTTTAGCGGAAGCTTGGGTTAAGTCCAAAATTGAGATATTGGATAATGTTGTAATAGGCTTTAGAGTGGATGTCTCGCTTTTCTTTGGGGTGGACTTAATGAGATGCTTAGGGAGCTATGGCATACTTCTGGCTACCTCGGGAGATATCCCAGCGGGCTTGTCAGATACTTTCAATTTGCCGAAAGCTGAAATAAGGTCCATCTTCTGGGCCTTGGACCGAGCCTGCTGCAATACCAGGACTTGATGTTGAGCTTGCATATCATTTTCAGAGCACGGCCTGATATGCTTCTGTGGTCGAAACAACTGTTCGGTAATGACTACTGTAGAATGACGAGGAAATGGCTCTTTTAGAATATCTATATTTTCATCTTCCGCACCTTCTACTAGAAGATTCTTGTCAATGAGATCTTGAACTATGTTCTTGAGAACAAAGCAATTCTCTGTATTGTGCCCCACTGTTCTGTGGAACTTGCAGAATTGGTCTTTGAATTTTCCCATAGGAACGGGAGGATCGGTCAGCCTTGGCAACTTGACCATCTCCTTGGTCAACATGTACTCGAGCATAGTCTCGAGTGATTGATCTAATGGAGTGAATTTCCTGTCATAGCTCCATCCTTCATGCTTCACTTTCTCTCGGGGTTTTGGTCCCTGCTCTAGCGGCTTGCTGAATTGCGGGATCGGCTTCCCTTTCTGATCATTCCTGTTTGAACCTCCTGCCCCATAACAGAAGTCTCTATTCTGTCCCTTGCGATGATTCCATTTATTATTACTGACAGAATTAGTGAAGTGAGTCTTCTTCTTTGACTCGTTCTAGCCGCTGTTCTTGGTGAAAGTGAAACCTTCATAGAAGCCATTCTCCATACTTAATTCGAGCCACTCGGCTCACTCTGTTAATTCAATAAAGGTTCTGGACGGTGCGTTGGAGATGAGGCCTTTCAGTGGTTGCGATAAGTTACTCAGAATTAGAGACAAAGCGTGCCCCTCTGATATGGGATCTCTCATTTTATTACAAGCTGACCTCCAGCGGTGGATGAAGTCTCTAGCTTTTTCATTTTCTTTTTGTTTCAGGCCACAGAGGTGGCTGAGGGAAGAGAGCGCCTCAGCATTGAACAAAAAGCGCTCAATGAACATATTTACCACCTTATCAAATTCTTTCAGCTCTATGGGGTTGATGTGCTCCGAGTACCATTTAGCTGCAGTTCCCTTCAGACTGCTAGGGAAGCAAAGGAAGAGTGCCCGATTGTCACGCTTGAATCATGAACATTCAACGAAAAACATGGTGAGATGAGCCTTAGGGTCGCCCGAACCATCAAACTTGTAAATTTTCTGGGGAGATTATCCAGATTGTCGTCCCCATCTAAACCATCATAGAAGTCTTCCCTGGTGAAGACTTTCTTTCCCTTGTCTCGGGCCTGCAGATCTTTGACCATTTTCATCATGTCTTTTAGCTGTGACTGAGTAGGGTCATTAACAGACTGATTTTTGGATTTGTAAGCCAACCCCTGACCCTGAGTCGACCTTTTGAATTCATATTTATTTTCACATTCCTTGTCAACATCGTCAGCTGATTCTAACTCGTCAGATATTTCCTCATGACGACTCTGCTTTTTGCTGATCTTCACATTCTTGACGGCATGACCCTTATCTTTCTGTTTGGTCTGAATTTGCTCAGTACTGGCCTCAACTTGCTCTGCCAGCATCTTGGTCATCATTTTTTTGAACATGACGTACATTTGGGGATCGATGCCATCATCCGCCTGCTGACCCTGACTCTGGATGGATCGAGGTGAGTCCATCTCTTCTTCTGAAGCTACTGAGTACGCGACGCCTTCAACTGATGTGGTTTTCTTTCTGGATCTTGTATGAACCATCGAGTATCACAAATGTTCTTTTGGATGTTGCTGATGCTCTCTGCAGGGCAGAACTGATGGTTAGGCTTCTGAAGGAAATTTGGTTTGGAGGAAAATATTTGCTGAGAATTTTGGTAGACAATTGAAATAATATCCCATTACTAGGGATCGAGTCGTCGCTGGGATTATGACAATTGTGTTGCTATTCTTTGCAAGATAAACAACTGAAAATATGCCTTGTTACCTAGGCGAGGTCGTAAAACCAAAGTGAAATGTAAAATAAAGGAATTTTATTGAGGGGAAAAACATGATTTTATCAATAATACACTTGACAGAGGGGAGGGGGACAGACAATTTTCCACCACTCTACAAAATCAGAAGACACACGAGGACCAGGAAAAATAGTAAGATTGACAAAGGAATCCCAGCCATGTCTGGCAGAATGGTATGCTCCGGACCACTGATCTGATGCGAGATCGAATTCTGGCAGAACCCCCGCTAGTGGACGAATCTCTACGCGCTTCTGCCTCTGAGAGAACTGCCTGACACACCGCTCTGGATGATAGTATGCGCAGAAGAATGGGCCAAGTAGCCTGAATCGCTTGCCATATGCATAAGTATATCTGGGAGGTGATTCCTGACGATCAAAGTAGTCCCATATGACTTATTCCTCCTGAAGGTTGTCGATCAAGAACCGGTATCGCGCAACTGGAAGAAGCTTCTCTCCATTGTATCTGAATGAACTGGCTCGGCCGGGCACATGCCAGAGGAACCAAGACTGCAAGGCATAGGTGCACCCTTCGACTAGGATCGACTCTCCGAGTGCGAAACGAGTCAACCCTCGGTATAGAAAAGCGAGTGTGGCCATGGCTATCGAGAGGCGGCTGGTCTGTCGACTTCCCCCATCTCTTTAGAAGCTGAACTATTCTGATATCCATGTAATTTCGCCCATCGGGAAAGAAAGCTAATCCCACCGTGCACAGAACCATCGCATGCTGAATTCTTTCTCGAGCTGTTCTGGACAACGAGTTGACTTCCACAAATGTCCCATACTGTCTGTAGATTTCGAGCAGATCCACATATTCGTTTCCATCCTCCTCTATCAATGGCCAAGACTTGCGTCCTGTCATGCGAGCTAAGGCATCCTTAGGGTCCAGACCCTTAACATTAATCAGAAACTGTTTCTCCAATGGATCTCCAGGCTGACCGGCTGGCTCGGGCAATCCCATAATCTCTGAAAATTCATCCATCAGTATTGTCATCTCGCCCCACGGAAACCAAAAGGTAGAAGTGCTCGGATTCCACCGCTCTGCTAGTGCATGAATCAAGTTGCCGTTGACTGTCTGCTTTCCCACTGCGGACGCCAGTTCCAATCCACACTCGTCCAGATGGTCCGGAAACATATGAGAGAAGTTCTTGAACCATGAATAATACCACCGGGGAAAGAAGGATCCGGTGCTGAGGACTCAATGTTCGGGAAGACTTTGTCGCACCTCGTAGGAGATGTGACCCTCAGGGAAGACTGAGTCAAGCTGACTGGATGCCATCGGACTGGAAGACATGGAAATTGGAATAAGACTTGGAAAATACAGGAATTTTGAGGAAAATGCAGGCAGGATAAAAATAAAGCAGGAAATTCGAGATCCAGAAGAAAAGAAAGATGGGAAATCACCTGGAGTTTTGAAGGAAATTAAGGGAAATTTGGAAAATCGTCCAGGGTTTGATGAAATATGAAGAAATAAATGGAGAATAAAGTATTTGGAAAAATCGTCCAAGGTTTAAAACATGGACAGTACATGGACATAGATTGGGGAATTTTGAGAAAATCGTCCAGTATTTTAGAAAATTGGGGAAAATATGGAAAATAAAAAGGAAATAACATATTCAATCAAATTCTGCATAAACAAGCATGCACATACAGCATTCCCAAAAAGCTGACTCTAGATGCACAAATTTTGAAATGGCTGTAGGACCTTAATCCTAACTCTAAGGTTCAGATCATCTGTGTTCAATCCAGTTATGCCTATATACTCAAGCCAAGGCTCGATGTACGTGGCATAAAATCAATTCCTCTGGTTCTAGGTTCAAGTTTTCCAACATCCTTGAGCACCTGCCGATATATGTTGGACTATGGCCCTTGGTACGTGGCAGGGGGGTTTTCACCCAAATAGGTGGCCCAGTTGTGAGGCTCTGTCCCGAACTATGGTTCTGGAAGAGAGCCCAGCAACGTGAAGACCGGGACAATATAGGTGGGGGTGGTTTTTTGAAAACATGAGCATATGCAGGCAAATAGAAGGCTCTAAGTCCTAAAGAGATAGAATTTTGAAATATTTGAAGAAGCAAACATTGTTTTCATACAATTCCTGAATTGAGTAGGGTTGTATTAGACCTAAGTCTATGTGAACATGAAAATTTCCTCCTCAATATGGTCCTACCAAACCATACCTAGTCTACATGCATTCCATGTCAGCTGGGTTCAAGCCTAGGCTCCTAGGTTCACATGATAGCATAAATTAAAAGCTGACATTCCATGGAAATCGATTTTAACAGCTTGAACTAAGTAGAGCATTAAATTGATCAGGCGAAGACAGGTCCCATCACGGTCGCCAAACCTGTTATCATCGCAAAAATTTTACTTTTTGCGAGTTAAACTGACCTTTGAAATAGTTTTTGAAAATAACTCGCCTCCATTTTAAAATGCGGGAAAATTCCGTAGAATGGGACTCGCCTGTCGGTACGAGGTTCAACCGTTCCTGCCACCTTTAACAGGGGTAATTGAACCAAGGATCAATCTTAGGCTCTACTCTATTCAACTTTTCTAAACCATATTCTAATTTCTAAATGCACATAGAATCATGCGTGTGCTATGGATTTTTAGAAAATGCACATTTTGAAAACATGATGTTTGCTTTGAATGATTGAAATATTTATAATAGGTATCACATGGAAAATCGTGAATTGGGATTTGAAATATACTTCTGAGAGAAATAAAAGTCGATTTTGAGGAATCTTTGACATTTGGTGAAAATCGATTCTGAGAAACTTGGTTTCTCTGAATTCAAACTTTGAAATTGAAATTCTAACTTAGAAAATTTGAATTTGGAACTTGGGAAATACTTGCAATATCATTGGCAAATCCATATTCTTTTGAATAAGGCTTAGAAAAATTCTAACTTCAAACTTTGAAATTGACTGCATAACTTTGGAAAATTGAGTTTATGAACTTGAGAAACACTTGAAATATTCTTTGAAATTCAATGCTTTTGGGAAAATCGATTTTGCTATAAGACTTGGGATTTTGACGAAATGAACTTCTTTGAATTGAGATTTGAATTGGAACTGGCAAATGCATGAAATGAATGAATATGGATTTGAGAAATACTTTTTGTATTTTTGAGAAATGCAGTGCATTTTTGAAGTTAGCCTAAGAGTGTAGGCTGAATGTGGCTAATGTGAAGATTATAAATCTGAGTATCATTCGTATTCTGACTATGGCCATAAATACAAATTCCACCAAGTTTATAAACTTCATAGAAGCTAGTGCATGTGCCATTCGTGTAGACCATGGTGAATTTGTAAAAATATGCATGAATCATCATCCATCACACATTAAAATTAAAAATAAACTATATGTAATGCAACCTAATCTAAGCAGGAAATATAAATTCTTATTCCAAAGTTTAATTACAAATTACATCACTATTGAAATTTAAATACATGAAAAATAAAGCCTTCAATGTACCTGCAAAACTAGAAAACTTGTTAATGAATATATGTTGGTTTTTCTAGATTTATACAACAATATCAGGAAATTATTGGATTTTGCTAGATATAAGCCTTTTTGCCATGATTCCCTTAAATCAAAATGAAAAAGTATGAAAAAGAATTAAATAAATAAGGAAGATAAGATATGAAATTTCGAAATTGGGGTCCAAATGACCAAAATACCCCTAATAACAAGACTATGGCCTTGAAATTAGGGTTTTTTAAAAAGATATTTTGATAAAATGCAAGTTTTGAAATTTGAATGTAATAAACTAAGCTAAATATGATATGATATGCTTAAATATGTGAAAATTACGGTTAGGGATTTCGAAATTTAGGTCAAATGACCAAATTGCCCCTGATAGCAAGACTATGGCCTTGAAATCAGGGTTTTCAGAAATAGATTTTGGTAAAAACTTAGGTTTTATGCACTAAATGAAATCAAATGAGCACAAAATTAAACCTAAAGCATCCTAATATGATTATGAACATGATTAAACCCTAAAAATATATGCTTATGCACGAAAATCCAAGAATATCACAAATTTTGTGATTTTTGCAGTGTTTTTGGATCTTTCAGGAACTCGGTTTTGCAATTTGCTTAATTCAGCCATCAAATGGATTCCAAAATCCATAAAAATTGGTACCTGCACTTGTTATAACCCTAATGTCGAATTGGAATTATAAAAATAATTTTTTGACATTAAATCAATCCGAAAAATGCATTAAACCCTAAAACTATGCTATTTTTGACCTAATTCACCAACCAGTCTCAGTCCAAGACCTGAACTAGGGGTCAAATCTCCATGGAAATTTATGAAATTTTACAGAGACTAACTAAGAAGAAAAACAGAGATTTCCCAATTTACATATCGGAAAAATCATCTTCGGTTAGGGAGAAACCCTTCCGGAAATCTGAGCTAAAATATATCACTTTTAACAGGGATTAAAACGGCTACTTTAGATTGAAAATACAGACATAAATAGCAATCTTAAACAAAACTCTCTAAACTTTTAGTGGTGAATAGTAGACAGAAAAATAACAATACTCGCTTTTTAAAGATCTAAAATCGGATCTGTGGTTTGGGATTTATGACTAACACAAGTCTGATTAGGGTTTTGGTAAACCCTAACGAGTTTTAAATTTAAAAACAGATTCTCTAAAAGGGGGAAAATACTAAACAGTGATCAACAAATCCGAAAATTTCACAGCAGACATACCTACTCAATGTGAATCCATAGCACTTTACAGATCTAAAATCGGATATAAGATGAGAGAAATATCATAACAGCAAGTTACCTTCTTGATTTTAACCACGATTTTAAAACTTTAAAAACCCGATTTGATGTCTGATTTTTTTGATAGGGTTACCGAGGTCCAAAACCTCTGATTTTTCTACAGTAACTCAATAACTCATTCATGAATCACATATAAAAAAATCATAAATAACCAATGAGAACTTCAATCCAAAATAACATTATCTTTACGGTTCTAAACCTAAAACACACAGAAATTTAAGAAACTTGAAAAACCATGCATTAACTAATGTAAATAAATAAATTAAACCATAAAACAGTAAATAAAACTTATTTCTATGCTATAGAACGTAAAACAAACATAAATAAACCATGAAAATAAAATAAAAACAGGGAATCAATGGCTGGAATTTGATATCACCTTTAAAATATAGATTTAACCCATTAAAAAGGGTAAATCATATATTTTATTGGTTAATAATGTAAAGAATCATATTATAATCAATTCTAATGGATTAAAATCCCTGTAAATCACCCAAAACTGGGTTAGATAACCTTCTTGGATTGTTCTTGCTGATTCTTGATGGTTCTTGAGGTGAAACCATGGTTGATCTTCCATAAGGAGGGGTATCTAAGCCTAGATCTAGGTTTAAAACATTAAAATCATTAAATAAAATATGAAAAAGGCAAAGGAATTCATACCTTGGAGTTGCATCAATGGAGGAGGGGCTGGAGAGGAGAGAGAGGCTCCAAGAATCCAATAGGAGAGAGATGAGAAAATCGACCCCCCTTATGCATCTATTTATAATAAAAAATTAGGTTTAAAAATTGACAATTTTGAAAATTTTGGACTCTAAAGGGGGGGGGGGCGATTTTTGGGTGGCGTTACCTATATGCCCTTGACCTAAATTATCCTAATTAATCCCTAATTAACCCCTAGCTAAACCTAAGAATCCCCCAAATGTGGCGCCACTTGGCGTTTTTCCACATTGGGTTTTTAAAACACCTTTAAAAACCTTTAAAAACACTAGTTTTAAAAACTAACTTTCAAAATGAGTTTTTCAAAATGGTTTTGACTATTCTAAACCTCTAACACTAACCAAGACATCAACTAACCCTAGTCTAGCCCTGACTTACTCAAATATGGCGCCACCCCGAGTGGGCCCTACTTGAGTTTTTCAAAAAGCGATTTTAAAACTTGAAATTGAAAGAGTTTTCAAAAGGATTTTCAAAAGCAATTTTAAAATTAGAATTTTTGAAATGGCATAGGGTTCTAACTGAATTAGAACTCCTCTGGATATGGTGCCAACTGAGTGGGCCCACATCGAGTTTTGGAAATTTTGAAATAAACACTGAAAATGGCTTTGAAAAAGGGTTAAAATTGACATTTGAAATTCAAGATCTTTGAAAATAAGGTCTCAAGCGAACTGGAACTCCGGGTTAGAGTCCTAAACTCTTAAGACTCTGAGATTTTAAATTTTTAGAATTCAAATGAAAGAATTTTCAAAAGATTTTATCAAGAAATGATGAAATAAGTCAGAAAACACAGTCAGGGTTAGACTCCTAACTCAACCGAACTCTAAAATAGAATCCTGAACTAACTGGACTATGTAAAATGACCTAAATTTTGAAAATAATCGAAAAAGACTAAAAATGGAAGTAAAACAGACTTAAAAACTAGACTCCTGACCGGATTAGGACTCTGAGACAGAGTCCTGATCGGACTGAAACTTTCAAAAATTTGAGAAATTTGATGAATAAAGGAATTAAGAAGCGACACCACCTCAATGGGTCTCATCTGTGAATTGAAATCGATTAAAATTTGAATTTGAAATGAATCCAGATTGTTTTCTGAGAAAATATTTCGAAATATAAAGTCCTGGGGTTGGAAAATGACAGAGTATTGAATAAAAACCCAGGTTTTGAAATTGATTTTGAAATAAAGCTTTAAAATTCAAATCTGGATTGAATGTTTTGAAATAGGAGTGCTGGATCTCAAAAATGAAATGCAATGACATGCAATGCTATGCAGAATACATGCAATGACATGCAATGATCTGTAATGACTTATGAAATGGACAAACACTGGATGAGGGTGAAAATTTGGGGTGTTTACAGATGCCCCTCTTTGCTGCTAAGCCAGTTGAAAGCCGAGCTTAGTGGCAAAGAAAACACACCAAATTTGGATTATAAAAATGCCCCAGTTAGATGAATCTGACTGGGTATGAAAGAATTGGTTCAAATGATGGTGGTAGATATAGCATAAAGAATAAAGAAGAAGATTCACCTCATCGAAATGAGGCTCAGGCTTAGCCCTTAACCTGGATGGGACGACAAATGAAATACCTCATCAGAATGAGGCTCAGGTTTTGACCCTTGACCTGATTGGGAAATGAAATACCTCATCAAAGGAGGCTCAGGTTTGTACCCTTGACCAGATTGGGCAGAGAATGGAATACCTCATCAAAGGAGGCCCAGGTTTATACCCTTAACCTAATCGTGTAGAAAATGAAATACCTCATCAAAGGAGGCCCAGGTTTATACCCTTAACCTGATTGGGCAGAAAATGAAATACCTCATCAAAGGAGGCTCAGGTTTATACCCTTAACCTGATCGGGTAGAAAATGAAATACCTCATCAAAGGAGGCCCAGGTTTTTAGAAAACCTTTTAGAAAAATGTGAATGACTGGGTTGGAGTGAATTTTGCTTCATTTTGGTCTAGATCCAAGGTCTAGATGAGTGGTTTGGATCCGAAATATGACCCACTACACTGTAAATGCCATAACTTCTTCATTTTAAGTCCGATTTTGATGAAATTTGAACCATAGCTTCAAAACATCAATATGAATCTAAGTGTGGACCCTAAAAATGTAGATGATGCATTTATGCAGTGAAAATATATTAATATTACATATATTTAATGCATCATCACTTCATATCTTTGATGTCATATATTTCTCTCTTTTTCCACAATGGGGCATTTATTTTTGAAAATTTGTATTTTCTTCATTGACTTCTATTAAGCCGCATCAAATTCCTATTCTTTTTTAAAAAAACAGGGACAATCCCGACATCATTCATGAGAGAAATGATATTAACTATGAAGGTTTTTCAAAATCATAAAATCTTGAAATTTTTTGCAAAATTTTCGTCATAAAGTTCAAATCTTTTTCAAAATAAACCATCACGTTGATTTTCCTTTTCCAAAATATGTTGTAAACCATTGTCTTCAAAGTCAACCCTCGTGTCGGTTCTCTTTTCGAAAATTGGTTTCGAACCACTATCTTCAAAATCAACCCTCATGATGATCTCTTATGTTGATTCCCCTTTTCAAAGATCAGCTCTCGCGCTAATCATTCTTCTCATGGTTGATTTTCCTCTCAAAATGATTTCTCAATTGTCTTTTAAACATTCTCCTCTCACTGTAAACATTCTCCTCTCACTGTAATGATTTCTCAATTTTTATCAATTTTAATTTAATCTTTTATCCATTTTTATCCTTCTTTATTTTTATCAATTTCTCAATTCTTTCAATTTTGGATAATTCTATTCTATTCTTTTACCCTTTTAGGTTAAGGGATAAACCTGATGCCTCTTTCCCATGAGGTGTTCCTTTATTCTTTTTCCCCTCAGGTTAAGGGATAAACCTGACCCTCGTTCCCCGAGGTGTTCCCATTCAAGATAAGGGATAATCCTGAGACCCCTCATAGGAGCGATATTGCTACCTATGAGAATTCTTTTTCACAAAACAATTTTTATTAATCTCTCTTTATTTTTGTAAATTTCTATCAATTTCTCTTTTAATTTTCCCCAAAATTCTATTCTGTTCTTTACCCTTTCTGGTTAAGGGATAAATCTGATGCCTCTTTTCAATGAGGTATTCTTTATTCTTCTTCCCCCTCAGGTTAAAGGATAAACCTAACCCTCGTTGTCCAAGGTGTTCCCATTCAGGATAAGGGATAATCCTGAGACCCCTCACAGAAGCAACAAGGCTACTTGTGAGAATTCTTTTAAAAACAAAAATTTTCAGAAATTTATTCAATTTTTCTCCACTTTAGAAATTTTATTCTTTATCCCCTTTCTGGTTAAGGGACAAACCTGAACTTCCCCTTCAGGATAAGGGATAATCCTGAAAATACCGACAATCATTCTCGCTCAATTCTTAAGTATCTTAGAATGTCGGTGTCCTTTTTCTTCAACTCTCCATTTTCAAAACCCAGTACTCATACTGGGGCATTTTTTTGAAAAATCCAGTGCTCGTACTGGTATGCCTAGCGCTCATGCTAGTGTCTGGCTGATTGATCAGTTTCCCCCCCAGGTTCAGTCTTTGCACTAACCATTCATCAAAATTCCAAAGTTTCAATTCCAATTTTGACCTTTGGGTCACCCAATGCTCGTTTTCAGGCCTTCGAGTTACAATTTCATCAAGTGTCTATTATTGTCAAACCTTCTGGTTACAATTTTATCAATATCTCTCGTCTTTCAAGCCTTCGGGTTACAATTTCAGCAAAATCTATCATTTTCAAGCCTTCGGGTTACAATTTCATCAATGTCTATCCTTTTCAAGCCTTCGGGTTACAACTTCATCAATGTATATCAAGTTCAAGCCCTTGGGTTACAATTTCGTCAAATATCCATCATTTTCAAACCTTCGGGTCACAACTCTATCAATGTCAATCATTCTTACAATTTCAAATCCTACTTTCGAGCTGTGCGAACAAAAAAATCCTGCTTTTGAGCTGGTCGAACTATCAAAATCCTGCTTTCGAGCTGGTCGGTCAAAAAAATCCTGCTGTTGAGCTGGTCGATCAAACAAAAATCCTGCTTTTGAGCTGGTGGAACAATCAAAATCCTGCTTTCGAGCTGGTACTTCCAAAAAAATCCTGCTTTCGAGCTGGTCGAACAATCAAAATCCTGCTTTCGAGCTGGTCGAACAATCAAAATTCTGCTTTAGAGCTGGTCGGTCAAAAAAAAAATCCTGCTTTCGAGCTGGTTGAATAATCAAAATCCTGCTTTCGAGCTAGTCGGTCAAACAAATCCTGCTTTCGAGCTGGTCGATCAAACAAATCCTGCTTTCGAGCTGGTCGGTCAAACAAATCCTGCTTTCGATCTGGTCGATCAAACAAATCCTGCTTTTGAGCTGGTCGGTCAAACATATCTTGCTTTCGAGCTGTTTAGTCAAACAAATCCTACTTTCGAGCTGGTCGTTAAAAAAAAATCCTGCTTTCAAGCTGGTCGAACAATCAAAATCCTGCTTTCGAGCTGGTCGAATAATCAAAATTTTGCTTTCGAGCTGGTACTTCCAAAAAATCTTGCTTTCGAGCTGGTACTTCCAAAAAATCCTGCTTTCGAGCTGGTCGAACAAAAAAACTTGCTTTTGAGCTGATCAATCAATTAAAATCCTGCTTTCAAGCTGGTACTTCCAAAAAATCCTGCTTTCGAGCTGGTGCTTCCAAAAAATCCTGCTTTCGAGCTGGTCAGCCAAATAAAATCCTGCTTTCGAGCTGGTATTCCAAAAACAAAGTCCAGTTTTGCTGGTAAAAAAATTTATTGCCAAAAGGCTCATTTTCATTTCATTTTCTCAAAATTTCAACTCGAGGCCTCATCAAGATCTATATTGAGTGATTATTTCACAAAGAATTCTCGAAAACTTTGCCAATTTCCTAAAAATATTTGTTGATTCCAATATTCTTACTGAACAAAAGAATCACATCAGATTACCTCTAGTATTCTTTCCAAAAAGGTGAAACTTCTTGCGAAAAGGGATAAAATTCAAATCTTTTCCCTGTTGATCAACCAAAAGGATGAAAGAAATATCCTCGAGTATGATTAACGAAAGAAATATTCAATGATGTTGAAAAGCCAAAAGCGAATTGATATTGATCATGGCTATGGCGCATGTTTAAAGACGGCTATTTGGCAATCAGGCAATGGAAATATCTTGAGCTATACAAAGAATCCACTCAATGCATGTCTTCTCAACCATTTAAGCAGCAATCAATTATCTGCAAAAGGGATCTCTCAACTGTCGTTAAGTTGAAGACGAATAGGCGAGCTAGACCCCCGGGGCCAAAGAAGATTTGGATCATCTCCAAGATGAAGGAGTTTGTGAAGGATCCTTCCAGGGAAAGTTCAGATCACCGTCGAGATGAAGGCAAGTGTGATGAACCTATCGACAAACCCTAAAAGATATTTGATTTCTGCTATCATCTAAAGACCTTTTGTGCCAATACCATCAATATAATACCTGAGACAAAAGAAGGATCAGAAAATCTCCAAGATGAAGGAGTTTGTGACGTACCCTTCCCCGGAAAAGAGAGAAAAGTCAGCACATCTCCAAAATGAAGAATGATGTTGAAAGCCTGAGAAAGCCGAATGACTCAAAAAGAGTGCAAAAAGATCATCATGGGAAAACACCCAGATATCAAACTGCCAAAGTTGCCAAAAAGTCATCTTTTCTCATGCAAAATTCCTCTATCAATATCTTTTCACTACTTACTTTTATGAAATTAAGAATATTTCTTCTCTTCTCATATCAGGGAAATGGATAGCTTCCTTGAAGAAAGTCATCAGCACTAAAGTTTTGAATTTGACTCTTAAGACCAAGGAGTTAACCTCGTGGTTGGAAATACTCCAGGTAAAAAGAGGGAATATCTTTTGCACATACGTGCACATTTTCAAGTGTTTGAGTCAACTACAATTTTATCTTATTGGCAAAAATTTTTAGCTATTCCAAGAATGAAATAAATATTCAATATCTATTTTGATGCAACCTAGAGTTGTTTACATTCTTCCAGAAAAGTTGCCTCATTCAGGAAAGGTATCTCTTCCTGTCCCATCATGGTTTCTTCACTCGAGAATTCTGAATGGTCGTACCCGCTCAGGTTAAGGGTCAAACCTGTACTTTCTGCGAGAGGTCATTGATTTCAAAAGCTGATTTAGTCTCAGCAATGAGACGCCCAAGATCATCCCTTTTTTGAGCTTTAGGGAACTCCATTTTCTTCCTTTCGCAAACCCCTTTCGGATTTGTTCGTCCAAACTCCGAAAGTCCCATCATGGTTTCTTCGTCTGAGGATTCCATTTGGTTGTCCCCTTCAAGATAAGGGTTAATCCTGAACCTCGCCCCTTGAGGTATCTTCCTTTTTTCAGGTTTGGGTTAAACCTGAGTCTCGTTGGAAAAGAATTTTGAAAATATAATGCTGTTATGATGATTTTGAAGAAGATTCAGTGTGGATCCAATGTTCTGAAAGTTAAAAAACTTAAGCATTGCCCATATTTTGACTATGGCCATCAATGTGAGTCATTTGCTTAGGATTAATTACCTCTCATTAGAATGATGCATGTGCCATTCGTGTTCCCATTCATGAATTTTTGAAATAAAAGATCAAAAAGATATGAAACGAGCAATCTATGATGTTTATACCTTCACATACACTCATAGTCAGATATATTGAGAGTTATCTTTCTTCAATCTCTATTTCAATTTATTCTTCTATCTTATTTCAAAGATTTAAATTTTGACTTTAAAGTCCAATTTGACTTTGAAATTTCAAATTCAATTCTATATTCAAAATCCCATTTCCAAATTCCAGTCCAATTTCAAAGTTCAAATTAACTTTGAAAATCTTTGATTCATCTTTTGATCTCAAAAACTCAAGTTTTAAAATCAAATTCATCTTTTATTTCTCATTAGGTCTTGGTTCTCAAAATTCAAATCAAAGTTTTGAGATTGACTCTGAATCTCAAAATTTCGATTATTCTCCAAAGTCTTAAATTCAAATCTGGGTCTTCAAAACCTAGATCCATCTTTAAAAGTCCCAATTTTGGATTTTCAAAATCTTATCCCAAAGTTAGATCCCAATCCCAACTTGGATCCAGATTTCTAAATGCAATCTCCACTTTTGGATCTCAAACTTCAGATCCAAATTCCATTCCAGATTTCAAACCCAATTCCATCTTGGATCTCAAACTTCAGATCCAAAATCCATCTTGATTCCAGATCTTGGATCCAATTCCATTTAAGATCCAGAATTCAATTTCATCTTGGATCTCAGTCTTCAGATCCAAATTCCATTTAGGATTCCAGATTTTGGATCCAATTCAATCATGGATCTCAGACTTCGGATCCAAATTCCATTTAGGATTCAGACTTTGGATTCAAATTCCATCTTGGATCTCGGATTTCAAATCCAATTTTATTCTCAATTCCAGATTTCAAATCCAAATCTATCTTGATTTCTAGATTTCAAATCCAATTTCAGATCTCATCTGGACTTCTTAAATCAATTTCTATTTTTTCCATTTGGATTCCTCAAATCCAAATTCCATCCTGATTTCAAACTTTAAATCTGGAATCTAATTCCATTTCAAAATTTCATCTCCACTTTGAAATCTAGATCCAGAATTCAATATTCAAAGTCTATTTCTGACACTGAAACCTCATTTCTTTTATTTCAGCTTCAAATCCTTCTTTCTCAAAGACAAGGTTTATTTACCCAACTCTGTTTATTTCAAATACTTAGAACTTCAAACATCTTTTCTGATCTATCTCAAGTTCTAAGTTAGATTCAACTATTCAGAAATTATTTCTTCATTTCTATCATCACATTTTCGCTTGGAAAAACTCAGATTTCCAAAAGTGTTTTCTCAAAAACATACATTTTTGCATTTACATTGCACAAGCATGATTCTCTGTGCACTTAGACTTAGAGTAAATTCTTAGATGATATTTTAGCAAAGCAAAAAGGCATAAATTCGATCCTTGGTTTGATTACCCCTGGTAAAGGCGCCAGGAACGGTCGAACCTCGTACCAACGAGCGGGCCCCATCTCCCCATTTTTCTGCAAATATTTTCAAAACGGAGGTGAGTTATTTTCTTAAATATTTTCAAAAATTAAGGTCAAGTGAGACCACAGAAGAGAATTCCTCTCTCTCTCTCTTCTTTCTTTTCTCTTCTCTCTTCTTTTCTGTCTTTTATTTCTCCCTTCAGAAAGGAGAAATAGGGATTAGAAAGGAAAAGAGAAGAAAGAGAGAGAAAGAAACCAAAGAGGAAAAATTTTGCGATGATCTCAATCACAAAACATCAAACAACGACAAAAAGGTCAGATCTCATCCACCACAACAAAGTAGTGGATTAGCGACGACCACATTTTGTCGCTATTCCGTCGCTAACCAGCTTAGCGACGACGAGGCGATGGTATGCTTACGTCGCAAATTTTTCGACGCTAACTGGCGATGAAATAAATTTGTCACCAGGTTCGTCGCTAATTGCAACAGAATAATGAGCGATGTATTCCGTCGCCAATCCGCCGATACTAAACGGCGACCTCGGCATGGCGACGGATTTACGTCCGTCGCTAGATTTATATGCATAGCGACGGATGTTTTCGTCGCTAATCCGGCGCAAACACGAAAAAAAATAAAAAAATTTATTTGAAAATTAAATACCGAGAATGATACAATTTATATTTTCTGTATAATTTATATTTCCTGTAAATAAAAAACAAGTTACACAAAAAATTCTATATAAAAGGAATCTACAACAATTAATCGTTCCACCTTAAAATTAACAAATTTAATTATTTACAATTCAACAATTACAATTTGGAAACAAAAAAAATAGAACTTCTTCAACACAATTCTCAAATCATTGCCAAGATTTTGTGCGTCTTCTTGTTTATTTCCTTTATCTGTCCCTTCAGCTCCGCTACGCTGATTATCGCTAGCAGCCTACACAAGAAAAAAATAGTCAGTATTGATAAACAAAATATAATGAAATAAATTACACACTATATGTGATTCTATCATGTGCTCATATGTGTTCTAAGGCAATAAAAAAACTTTATATGTGATTCTATCATGCTCATATGTGCTCAAAGGTAGGCAAAAAACTCTATATGTGATTCTATCATGAATTATATATGTTTTAAGGCATTAAAATTTTTTTATATGTGATTATATCATGCTCGGATGAGTTCTAAGGCAGCTAGAAAAACTCTATATGTGATTCTACCATGCTCATATGTGCTTTAAGGCAGGCAAAAAGCTATATATGTGATTCGATCATGCTCGTATGTGCGCTAAGACAGTCAAAAAATTGAATATGTGATTATAGCATGCTCATATGTGTTCTAAGGCAGACAATAACTCTATATGTGATTCTATAATGCTCATATGTGCTCTAAGGCAGGCAAAGCAAAAAACTTTATATGTGATTCTATCATGAATGATATATGTTCTAAGGGAGTAAAAAAACTCTATATGTGATTTTGGCATGCTCATATATGTTTTAAGGTAGTCAAAAAACTGAATATGTGATTATAACATGCTCATATGTGTTCTCAGGCAGTCAAAAAACTGAATATATGATTATAGCATGCTCATGCGTGTTCTAAGGCAGTCAAAAAAACTTGATGGTTAGGCTTTTGAAAGAAATTTGGTTTGGCGGAAGATATTTGTTGAGAATTTTGGTAGACAATTGAAATAGTATCCCATTACTAGGGATTGAGTCATCGCTGAAGTTACGACAATTGTGCTGCTATTCTTTGCAAAATAAACAACTGAAAATATGTCTTGTTACCTAGGCGAGGTCGTCAAACCAAAGTGAAATGAAGATTAAAGGAATTTTATTGAAAATATGATTTTAGTAATACACTTGACAGAGGGGAGGGGGAGAGACAATTTTCCACCACTCCTGATAATCAAAGGACACTCGAGGACCAGGAAAAATAGTGAGAGTGACAAAAGAATCACAGCCATGTCTGGCAGAATGATATGCTCTAGACCACTAATCTGATGTGAGATCGAACTCTGGCAAGACCCCTGATAGTGGACGAATCTCTACACGTTTTTGTCTCTGAGAGAACTGCCTGACACACCGCTCTGGATGGTAGTATGCGCAGAAGAATGGGCCAAGTAACCTGAACCGCTTGTCGTATGCGTATGTGCATCTGGGTGGTGATTCCTGACAATCAAAGTAGTCTCATACGACTTCTTCCTCCTAAAGGTTATCGATCAAGAACCGGTAGAGCGCAACTGGCAGAAGCTTTTCACCATTATATCTGAATAAACTGGCTCGGGCTGGCACATGCCGAAGGAACCAAGATTGCAATGCATAGGTGCACCCTTCGACTAGAATCGATTCTCCAAGTGTGAAACGGGTCAACCCCCGGTACAGAAAGGCGAGTGTGGCCATGGCTATAGAGAGGCAGTTGGTCTGTCGACTTCCCCATCTCCTTAGAAGCTGAACTATTCTGATATCTATATAATTCCGTCCATCGGGAAAGAAAGCTAATCCCACAGTGCATAGGACCATCACGTGTTGGATTCTTTCTCGAGCTGTTCGAGACAATGAGCTGACCTCCGCAAATGCCCCATACTGTCTGTAGATTTCGAGCAGGTCTACATATTCGTTTCCATCCTCCTCTATCAATGGCCAAGACTTGCGTCCTGTAATGCGAGCTAAAGCTTCTCGGGGGTCCAGACCCTTGACATTAATTAAAAACTGCTTCTCCAATGGATCTCCAGGCTGACCGGCTGGCTCGGGCAATCCCATAATCTCTGAAAATTCATCTATCAGCAACGTCATTTCTCCCCATGGGAACCAGAAAGTAGAAGTGCTCGGATTCCACCGTTCTGCTAGTGCATGGATCAAATTGCTGTTGACTGTCTGCTTTCCCACTGTGGACGCCAGTTCTAACCCAAAATCGTCCAAGTGGTCCGAAAATATACGAGAGAAGTTCTTGAACCATGAATAATACCACCGGGGAAAGAAGAATCCGGTGTTGAGGACTCGATGTTCTGGAAGACCTTGTCGCACCTCGTAGGAGATGTGACCCTCAGGAAAGACTGAATTGAGTTGACTGGATGCCATCAGATTGGAAAACATGGAAAAACTGGAATAAGACTTGGGAAAATACAGGAAATTTGAGGGAAATGCAGACAGGATAAAAATAAAGCAGGAAATTCGAGATCCAGAAGAAAGAAAGGATGGAAAATAACCTAGAGTTTTGAAGAAAATTAAGGGAAATTTGGAAAATCGTCCAGGGTTTGATGAAATATGAAGGAACACTTCATAAAATGGAAAATGAAGCATTTGAAAAATCGTCCAAGGTTTAAAGCATGGACAGTATATGGAAATAGATTGGGGATTTTTGGAAAAATCGTCCAGTATTTTTTTAGAAAATTGGGAAAATATGGAAAATAAAAAGGACATGATTATAACACATTCAATTACATCCTGTATGAACAAGTATGCACATACAACAATCCCTAAAAGCTGACTCTAGATGCACAAATTTTGAAATGGTTGTAGGACCTTAATTCTAACTCTAAGGTTCAGATCAACTGTATCTAATCCAGTTATGCCTATATACTCAAGCCAAGGCTCGATGTACGTGGCATAAAATCAATTTCTCCGGTTCTAGGTTCAAGTTTTCCAACATCCTTGAGCACCTGCCGATATACGTTGAACTATGGCCCTTGGTACGTGGTAGGGGGGTTTTCACCCAAATAGGTGGCCCAGTTGTGAGGCTCTGTCTCGAACTATGGTTCTGGAAGAGAGACCAGAAACGTGAAGACCGGGACAATATAGGTGGGGGTGGTTTTTGAAAACATGAGCACATGCAAGCAAATCAGAGGGCTCTAAGTTCTAAAGAGATAGAATTTTGAAATATTTGAAGAAGCAAACATTGTTTTCAATCAAACCTATATTGAGTAGGGTTGTATTAGACCTAAGTCTATGTGAACATGAAAATTTCCTCCTCAATATGGTCCTACCAAACCATACCTAGTCTACATGCATTCCATGTCAGCTGGGTTCAAGCCTAGGCTCCTAGGTTCACATGATAGCATAAATTAAAAGCTGACATTCCATGGAAATCGATTTTAACAGCTTGAACTAAGTAGAGCATTAAATTGATCAGGCAAAGACAGGTCCCATCACGGTCGCCAAACCTGTTATCATCGCAAAATTTTTACTTTTTGCGAGTCAAACTGACCTTTGAAATAGTTTTTGAAAATAACTCGCCTCCATTTTAAAATGCGGGAAAATTTCGTAGAATGAGACTCGCCTGTCGGTACGAGGTTTGACCGTTCCTGCCACCTTTAATAGGGGTAATCGAACCAAGGATCAATCTACTGCTTTGCTTTATTCAACTTATCTAAATCATATTCTAATTTCTAAATGCACATAGAATCAGGCATGTGCTATGAATTTTCTGAAAATGCATATTTGAGAACATGATGTTTGCTTCAAAGATTGAAAAATATTTGGAAAATAAACTCTTTGAAAATCGTGAATCAAGGTTGAGATACTGTATTTGAGAAAGTGAAAATCGATTTCTGAAGTATTCAAGAGATTTTTGTGAAAATCGATTCTGAGAAATGTGAAATAACTTTGGAGAACTTGATTTCTTTGAATTCAAACTTTGAAATTGAATATATAACTTGGAAAATCGAATTTGGAACTTGGGAAATACTTGAAATATCATTGGCAAATCCATATTTTGAGAAAATCGATTTTTGAATAAGACTTAGAGAATTTTGAGAAAATGAACTTCTTTGAATTGAGATTTGAATTGGAATTGGAAAATGCATGAAATGAATGAATATGGAGTTAAGGAATTGAGAAATACTTTTTGTATTTTTGAGAAATGCAGTGCATTTTGAAGTTAGCCTAAGAGTGTAGGCTAAATGTGGCTAATGTGAAGATCATAAATCTGAGTATCATTAGTATTCTGACTATGGCCATAAATATGAATTCCACCAAGTTTATAAACTTCATAAAAGCTAGTGTATGTGCCATTCGTGTAGACCATAGTGAATTAATAAAATGTGCATGAATTGGCATACATGGCAGTTATATATCAAAGTTTAAACTATATGAAATGCAAATCCTAATCTATGCAGGAATTTAAATTCTTATTCCAAAGTTTACATTTAATTTACATCACTATTGAAATTTAAATACATGAAATTAAAATCTTCAATGTACCTGCAAAACTAGAAAACTTTGTTAGTGATGATATGTAGGCTTTTCTAGGTTTATCTAGTAATATCTAGAAATTACTGGATTTTGCTAGATATAAGCCTTTTCCATGATTCCCTTAAATCAAAATTGATAAAATATGAAATAAAATTGAATAAATATGAAAATGGAATTTGAAATTTCAAAATTGGGGTCAAAATGACCAAAATACTCCTGATAGCAAGACTATGGCCTTGAAACCAGGGTTTTTAGAAAGATATTTGGTAAAATGCAAGTTTTAAAATACAAATAAAGATAAATCAAACTAAATATGATGTGACATGATTAAAAATATGAAAATTAGGGTTAGGGATTTCGAAATTGAGGTCAAATGACCAAATTGCCCCCGATAGCAAGACTATGGCCTTGAAATCAGGGTTTTTTAGAAATATATTTTGGTAAAACTTAGGTTTTATGCACTAAATGAAATCAAATGAACATCAAATTTAACCTAAAGTATCCTAATATGATTATGAATATGATTAAACCCTAAAAATATATGCTTATGCATGAAAATTCAAGAATATCACAAATTTTATGATTTTTGCAGTGTTTTAGAATTCTTCGGGTGTCCTGTTTTGCAATTCTATTAATTCAGACATCAAATGAATTCTAAATTTCATACAAATTGGCACAGACACTTATTATAACCCTAAAATCAGATTGAAATTATAAAAATAAATTTTTTACATTATTTTAATCCGAAAATTGCATTAACAACCTAAAATAAGCTATTTTTAACCTAGGTCACATACCAGTTTCAAAGTTAGACCCGAATCAGGAATCAATCTTGCATGAAAACTTCTGAAGTTTTACATAGACAAACTAGGAATAAAAACAGAGATTTCCCAATTTACATATTGGAAAAAGCATCTCTGGTTAGGGAGAAACCCTTCCAGCAATTTGAACTAAAATATAATAAATTTAACAAGGGTTAAAACAACTACTTTAGATTGAAAATACAAACATAAATAGCAAACTTAATCAAAAATTTCTAAGATTTTTGCAGTTAACATTTGACAGAAAAATAACAATACTCACGTTTTACAGATCATGAATCGGATCTGTGGTTTGGGATTTATAAACAACACAAGTCTGATTAGGGTTTTGGTAAACCCTAACGAGTTTTAAATTAAAAATCAGAGTCTCTGACAGAGAAAAAATACTAAACAGTGATCAAAAATTCTGAAAATTTCATAGTAGATAGATCTAATCAATGTGAATCCATGGCACTTTATAGATCTAAAATCAGATATAGGATGAGAAACATATCATCACAGCAAGTTACCTTATTGATTTTAACAACGATTTTAAAGCTTTAAAAACCCGATTTGATGTCTGATTTTTCTGACAAGGTTTCCGAATCCCAAAAACTCTAATTTTTTTACAGTAGTTCATTTACACATGCATGTATCACATATAAAAAAATCAGCAATTAACAGTGAATATTTTAATCCAAAACAGCATGCTCTTTTCTGTTCTAAACTAAAAACACACAGAAATCTAAGAAACTTGAGAAAACATGCATTAACTAATAAAAAACAATAAAATAAACCATAAAACAGTAAATAAAAATTATTTCTATGCTGGAAAACGTGTAATGAACATGAACAAACAAATAAATAAATAAAAATCAGGGAATCAATGGCTGGAATTTGATGTTACTTTAAAAGCATGGATTTAACCCATTAAAAGGGTAAATCACATGTTTTATCGGTTAATAATATAAAAAATAATGCAATAAATGATTTTAATGGATTAGAATCATGAAAAACAACATGTAATAGAGTTAGATCATCTTCTTGAATTGATTTTGGGGTTCTTGGATGAAATTCATGGTTAAATCCATGAACACAAGAGTTTCCATGGTGAAATCTATTGAAAAATCATAAAAAAACTAATAAAAAATAATAAAATAATATTAAATAACTCACCTTGGGGCTGCAGCTGCAATGGAGTAAGGTGGAGGTGCTGGAGAGGAGAGAGAAGCCACGAAAATTTGAGAGAAAAAGAGCCCCCTTTAACCCCTCTAAAGAGCCCTTATTTATAGTTTTTCAAAACCTCCTTAATTAGGGTTAATTAAGGAGTTTTATTTTTTTAGAACTCTTTCTAATAAATCCAATAAAGGGGGCAACGATTTTTTGGAGAATTATAGCCTATGTGGGACTCTAATTAATCCCTAATTAATACCTAATTAAACCCTAGAAAGTCCAAATGTGGCATCACCTAGTATGGACCCACATTTGGTTTTTAAAACTTGAATTTAAAACCTTTAAAAACCAACGGTTTAAAACTTAAATAAAATGGATTTTTAAAATTACTTTTGACTCCTCTAAACCCCTAGCCTAACTAGGACAATGACTAACCCTGGTCTAACCTTGACTTCCTCAAATGTGGCACCACCCCGAGTGGGCCCTACTTGAGTTTTTCAAAAGGCGATTTTAAAACTTGAAATTGAAGGAGTTTTCAAAAGGATTTTCAAAAGCAATCTTAAAATTAGAATTTTTGAAATGGCATAGGGTTCTAACCGAGTCATAACTCCTCTGGATATGGTGCCAACTGAGTGGGTCCCCATCAAATTTTGAAGAATTTTGAAATAAACACTGAAAATGGCTTTGAAAAGGGGTTAAAATCAATATTTGAAATTCAAGATTTCTGAAAATAGGGTCTCAAGCGAACTGGAACTCCAAGTTAGAGTCCTGAACTCTTAGGACTCTGAGATTTTAAATTTTAGAATTTAAATGAAAGAATTTTCGAAAGATTTTATCAAGAAATGACGAAATAAGTCAGAAAACACAGTCAGAGTTAGACTCCTAACTCGACCGAACTCTAAAATAGAGTCCTGAACTAACTGGACTCTATAAAATGATATAAATTTTGAAAACAAACGGAAAAGATTTAAAATGGAAATTAAACAGACTTCAAAACAGACTCCTGACTGGACTAGGACTCTGGGACAAAGTCCTGATCGGACTGAAACTCTAGATTTTTTTTTGGGTATTTTCTGAAAAACAGTTGAAAGAACTTATGAAAACAGCAAAAACAATAATAAATATTGGAATAAAACAGAGTTCTGATTCAACTAAGACTCTGGGGACAGAGTCCTAATTGAACTAGAACTCTCAGATTTTTGGATTTTCTGAGAAAACAAATGAGAGAATTTTGAAAAACAGTTAAAAACAGGATAAAATTGAAGTTTTGGTTCAGAGTCCTGATCTGATTAGGACTCTGAAAAAGAGTCCTGATTTGATCAGAACTCTAAGAATTTTGGTTTTTCTGGTAAGCAAATGATGAATTTTAAGCAAAGCTTTTGAAAACCAGTGAAAATGAAGCGAGAAAATCAATTTTGGATAGAGTCCTACTTCGATCAAGACTCTGGGGTAGAGTCCTGATTTGATCAGGACTCTGAGATAAAATCTCAGAATTTTGAAATTCTTTGATAAAAGTGTAATGGTTTTGGTAGATTGAAAGATTTCTGAAAGATTCTCTCAAAATTGAAATCAGGATCAGAGTCCTGATCCAACTAGGATTCTCTGGACAGAGTCCTGTTTTGACTAAAACTCTGAGTTTCTGACTCATTTTGAAAGATTTTGAAAGATTTGATTGAAAATGGATAAAATAGCTGTAAAAGATTAGAGTCCCAATCCAATTAAAACTCTGAAGAAGAGTCCTGATCCGACTGGACTCTTGAAGAAGAGTCCTGATCCAACTAGAACTCTGAAATTTTGGCCAAAATAGAAGATTTTGAAAGGTTTTCTTCAAAGACATGTAAAAAGGTAGTGAAAATTAGAGTTTTGATCCGACTAAGACTCCGAAAAAAGAGTCCTGATCCAACTAGGACTCCAAAATTTTTGAGATTTTTGATAAGTGAAGGAATCCAGAAGCGACACCACCTAAATGGGCCTCATCTGAGAATTGAAATCAATTGAAATCAATTGAAATTGAGTTTGAAATGAATCCAGATTGTTTTCTGAGAAAATATTTCGAAATGTAAAGTCCTGGGGTTGGAAAATGACATAATGTCGATTAAAAACCCAAGTTTTAAAATTGATTTTGAAAGAAAGGTTTTAAAAACTCAAATCTGGATTAAACATTTTGAAAACAAGAGTGCTGGATCTCGAAAATGAGATGGGATGACATGCAGTGCTATGCAATGCGATGAAATGATATGCAAAATGTAAGCAGTGATATGCAATTACATATGAAATGGACAAACACTGGATGAGGGTGAAAATTTGGGGTGTTTACAGATCCTAAAGAGAATTGGATCTGAAGTCTGAGATCCAAAATGAAGTTGAATTCTGGATCCAGAATGGAATTGGATCCAAGATTTAGAATCCGAGATGAAATTTGGATCTGAAGTCTGACATCCAAAAGTAGAGATTGCATTTGAAAATCTAGATCCAAGTTGGGATTGAGTTCTAACTTTGGTTTTGGATTTTCAAAAGTCCAAATGGGACTTTTGAAGATAGGTCCAGGTTTTAAAAACCCAAATTGAATTTAAAATTTTAGGAAGAATCAAATTTTGAGATCCAGAATCAATTTCAGAGCTTTGATTTTGATTTGAGAAGCATTTTGAAGATAAAGAATAATTCTGAATTTTGAAATCAGAAGATGAATTAAATTTTTTGAAATTGATTGATTTGAACTTGAATTTGATTTTGAATTTCAAAAATGATCTTAAAATTTTGATTTGAAACTTGAAATTTGATTAGAATTAGAAATTAAATTTTGAATATACAAATGAATTGGACTTTGAATCTGAAGCTTGAATTTGGATTTGAAAATGAATCAAGAATTTTAAATTGAACTTTGAATTTGATTGGAGTTTTGAATATAAAATGAATTTGAAACTTCAAAGCCAAATTGGACTTTGAAAATGAGATAGAATTGATGAATTGAAATAGAAATTGAAGAAAGATATTCAAGATTACTTGGAGTTCTGAGGGGGAATTTTAAAAATATGATGCAATTCCATCCTAAATGATGAGTGAATCTAAAGAATGTGAAATTGGATTTGAAAATCTTATTTTATTCTTTAAGTGAATTAAAATAAGATTGAAAATATGATACATCCCTAACTATGGTCATTGAGTGTATTATATAATAATCATATTTAAATTCATATGAAGAATAAAATACATTTTTGGTGCTTTTATAGAGTTTAAAATGAAATTAACTCTCAATATATCCTGACTATGGCCATTGATATATATCTTGAGTTAATTTTAAGTTAAACCCTGATAAAAGAAGAAATATTTAAAAATATGATGTTTTTTAGAAAGAGATCCAGTGTGGATCCAATATTATTCCATAGAAGATGAAAATCCTAAGTTTTGTTTACATCCTGACTATGACCATTGATGTAATTCATCAACTTAGGATTAATCACCTTTTATAAAATGGTGCACGTGCCATTCGTGTGCCCAGTTGTGAATTTTTGGAGAATTAATAAAAAGAATGATATGAAAATAAGCGATTTATGATGCTCATTCATTCTATCTAGTGCAGAAAATGTAAATTCTCATTTAAGACCTAACTTATTACAACATTTAAAATTGAAATTACAACTCCCAAGTAATGACATTTTCCACATATTCCCTGCAAAACATTTAGGTAGCATAAAAATATAAGGGAATTGCACATATCATATTGATTTCAAAGATGCCAATGGTGAAATGCTCATATGCCAAGATATTCATGATGGAAAGCGACATATATATACCTATATACATACATATATATATATATGCATATATATGTATATATATAGGTATATATATATATGTACATATATATATATATATATATATATATATATATATATATATATATATATATATATGGCATGTATAATAGCTTGTGAGATAGGGGATGAGGTAAGGGACTGTAGCAACAAATGATAGGATGGACAATATGCTGAAATATGGGTGGTTGGAGAATGTAAAACAGAAATAAAATGTGCAGTGGAGCAAGTGTTGGATAAGTGCTATAACGGTTTTAAACATGATGTTGTACAACAAAGTGTTGGTGAAAATTCTAAAGGGGTAGGCTGTGAAGATGACAAAACCTTGTGAGATGCTACATATGAATGCAATCTGAAGGTGAGGTATGACACAACAATGCTTTAACAGGATGTATGTTGCAGGTGTCACTGTGGTAATGAAATGGTGACAGCAAATGGATGATGTATGATGCGATATAGACAAATAAAGTGGTAGGGTGGTATGCAGAGAAGATAGTGGAATGGAGTTAGTATGGGTGTTATAAATGTGCGTACAGGCATAAGGTGTCAATGCAGGGGTGCAACAAGTGTGGAAGCAGCCAATACAAGGCGTTGTTATTGGAAATGTGCAGGGTTGGTGCACAGTGGGTATTGGAATGAGTTGTAATAGTGGTTTGATGAAGACTGGTTCAACAGTGAACCGTCTCCTGCTAATGGGAGGTGGTGCTGGTTTGTAGCAGTGGTGGCAGCAAGGGTTGCTGTATATTATAACAGATGGTACAGTGGATGCTGGAGCCATAATGCACGGCCAGTAGGTGGGTATTACTCTGCTACAGCGGGTGCCACATTGCTGTAAATGGAGCATAACATGGGTGGGGCTGTAGCAGGTGGTGCTACAGTGGCATTTGCAGGAAAAATATCCAGTGACACTGCAGGTTGTAAAGAGGGCGGGAACGTTATGTTACAGTAACTGGTAGGTATGACCGTGAGGAAATGGAAGGTAGTACATGGGATGACTATAGTGGCAAAGTGTGGCTGGGGATAGGACAACATAAGGTGTTGTGACAAAGTGAATGCTGGAAGGTGAAGTGCAGCAAGGTAGTGGTCATCGCAAATTTTTTTTTCTCGTAATGTTCTCTCTCTTCCTTCTTTTTTCCTTTCTAACCTCTGTTTTCCTCTTTTTTGAAGGGAGAAAAATAAAAGAGAGAAAAGAAGAGAGAAGAGAAAAAGAAAGAGGTGAAGAGAAGAGGAATTCTTTTGTGGGTCTCACTTGACCTTAATTTTGAAAATATTTGAAATAACTCGCCTCCGTTTTTGAAATATTTGCGGGAAAACTGGGAGACGGGATCCGCTCGTCTGTACGAGGTTCGACCGTTCCTGGCGCCTTTACCAGGGGTAATCGAACCAAGGGTCGAATTAATGTCTTTTGCTTTGCTAAGAAATTATTCTAAGTCTAAATGCACAAAGAATCATGCTTGTGCAAATGTATGCTCTTTTTGAAAATGTTTTGAAAAATTCCCAAGTGAATCTGATAAAGTGAAGAAATGATTTCTAACTTAGAACTTAAGATTAAAGTTCTAAGTCTTTAGAATAATCATGAGCTTGGGGGAATAAATCTGGATTTTTGAAAAATGATTTTGAAGTTTTGAGATAAAAAGAATTTTCAAAGTCATGAATGGACTTTGAATCAAAATAGAAATGAAAATAGAATTGAATCAGAAGAAAAGATAGTATTGGGAAATCTGAATATAATTGGAACATGGATAGAATTGATTTGAAATTTCAAGATGAAATCCAAATCCAAGATCTGGATTCTGAACAAAGTTCAAAGTTGAGTTTTGAATTTAAGATGAGAACTTAATTTGAAATCTGGAATGAAATGGAATTGGTTTTGGAATTTAAGGTGGGATTTGGATTTGGAATTTTTGAGGGGAATTGGGTTCAAGACTTGGAATCCAAGATGGTATTTGGATCTGAAATCTGAGATCCAAGATAGAGCTGAACTCTGGATCTTAAGATGGAATTGGATCTGAGGTCCAAAGTAGAATTGGATTCTGGATCCTAGAATGGATTTGGATCTGAAGTCTGAGATCCAATGTAGAATTGGGTTCTGGATCCTAAGAATTGGAATTTGGATCTGAATCTGAGACCCAAAGTAGGGTTGGATTCTGGATCCTAAGAATTGAAATTTGGATCCGAATCTGAGATCCAATGGTAGAATGAGGATCTGGATCCTAAGAGAAATTTGGATCTATGATTGGAGATCCAAAGTGGAATAAGGATTTGGATCCTAAATGGAATTTGGATACGTGATGGGAGATCTAAAGGATTTGGATCCTAAATGGAATTTTGGATATGTGATGGGAGATCCAAAGTGGAATAAGGATTTGGATCCTAAATGGAATTTTGGATCTGTGATGGGAGATCTTAAGTGGGATAAGGATTTTGATCCTAAATGGAATTTGGATCTGTGATGGGAGATCCAAAGTGGAATGGAGTTTATACTTGGAAATCTGGATCCAAATTGAGAATAGGATTTGTCTTTGGATTTGGGTTTTGAGAAGTCCAAATAGGACCTTTAAAGACGGATCTGGGTTTTTTAAAAACCCAAATTTAAACTTGAGATTCAAATCCAAACCTTGATTGAAGATAAGGGGACGAACTTGATTTTGAAATCAGAAGATAACTTCAAAGTTAATTTGAACTTTTGAGTTTTGAATTTTGATTTGAGGTAGAAATTTGAAGTTTTGAATATAAAATGATTTTGGAATTTCAAAGTTAAATCGGACTTTGAAATTGGATTTTGAATCTTTGAAATGAGATAGAATTGGATTTGAATAAGATCTGATCTGAGAAATGAAGAAGAAGAATCACTTGAATATTTGAAAAGTAAATTTTGAAAATATGATGCAATTCTACCCTATATGATGAATGAATTTGAATAAGTTTGAAATTGGATTTAAAAATCATATTTCATTCTTCAAATGAATTTAAACAAGACTAATGATATAATATATTCCTTACTATGGTCATTGAATGTATTATATAATAGTCATATCTAAATTCAAGTGAAGGATAAAATACCCTTTTGGTACTTTTATAGAATTTAAAATGAAATTAACCCTCAATATACCCTGACTATGGCCATTGGTATATATTTTGAGTTAATCTTAAGTTAAATTCTGATAAAAGAAGAAAATATTTAAGAAAATATGATGAATTTTGAAAATGGATCCAGTGCGGATCCAGTGTTATTTCATAAAAGATAAAAATACTAAGTTTTGTTTACACCCCGACTATGGCCGTTGGTGTAAATCATCAACTTATAATTAACTTACCTCTTATGAAAAGGTGCACGTGCCATTCGTGTTTCACCATTGTGAGAATTTGAGAAATAAAGGCAAAAATGCATGAAAAATAAGTAATTCATGATATTTACAATGCTCATTTATTCTACCAAAAACAGAAAATGTAAATTCTCATTAAGGCCTAACTATTACATCTCATAAAATCAATTTTACAGCTTCCGATAACTTTATACACATATTTCATGCAAAACAAGAGTTAGCCTAAACAAGAGATAATATATCACAAGAGATGTCACAGTGGGAATTTAAGACAACATGATATACATATTTAGACAACATACATGTACATGTTACTTAGTATGATACATTCACACCCATTGAACTGATGTGTAAGAGAAAGGTGATATTATGTATACACAGCAGGTGGTTTTGTAAGGAATGGGGGGGGGGGGGGGTTACGAATGCCTCGAATGCATAAATGGTTAGGTGAAGTACTTATACAAATACCACTATTAGAATAGGGATATCCTATATGGAGGATGAAGTGAGTGTGGCTGCTGGGACTATATGATGGCTGTGGAGATGGAATGAATGCAACAATGAAGTGATGTGGGTGTTGGGAAGGCTATATATGACAACAGGTAGGGTGAAACTGGTGCTATGCATCTACTGTGCATAATGGATGCTGTGAAGAGTAAGTGAAGAGCACAAAGGTGTGGCTGTGCATATGGGTGCTGATGCAGCAGGTGAAAACAGGGTTGGTGGATGAGCACTGTGGATGATGTGGTAAGTGAAGGTCCTGCTGCTACATGGGTGGCAGCAAGGTCTCGGAATGGTATGCTTGGTGGAAATGAAATTGCTGAAGTAACTGAAGTATGCTTTCAGTAATGAGATTTGACGCAGCATATCCATAAGCACTGGTATCTACAGATGATATAGGTGCTGGAGTTGTGATGCACAACCCATCGATGGGTATTACTCTGCTACAGAGAATGCAGCAAGCAGTTTTAAGGGATATGGTGCCGACCATTGGCAATAATAAAATACTATTTGAGATGCTTACAGCAGACAATATGAAAGGGGAGGGTGAAGTAGAAGGTGGTAACAGCAGAATGCCATTGGAGGTGGATGCATCATAATTTTCTGCAAGGTGCCTGTGATGAAAATCAAAGGCAATGGATGATAGTGTGTGCTGGTACGTGACATGCTTGGTGATATCCAAATGAAAACACAGAGAAAAAAAATAGTGATAAATATGGATAATGTATTATGTTATGAAAATTCTGACAAAATAAACGCACCAATATGACATTTTACCTTGACCTATAGTTATCAGCAGTGGCACCATTCAGAGGGGAAACTCAATTTTTGAAATAGATATGTGGATTGATTGCGACTTTTGCAAATCGATTGTCGACTTGAATCATTTTGAGACATCCCTCTCTTTAGCACTGTCATCAGTGCTCTTGGAATCCACACATGCAGTGGCTGTTTATCACGGCATCCCTTAGGCAAGGCTATTTCATGATTGATACCACCATCAGAATTTGGTCATTATGGATGCATTTGAATGGTTATGACAGAACACCATTTACGAGCTTTTGTCATTTACCAATTATCGGTCATTGGAAGAATATCATCAAACCATTGTAATGATCATCCAGAGGAATCAGTGTTGTTTTCCAGAAATCTAAGAGGGAAACTTGAAGAAGTTTGAGAAACCTCAATTTTCGCCCTTCAGGGAGTGATCTCCTGAGAGATATACTATATGGAGTATAAAGTTTCATTTCCATCACAAATTGTTACTCATCTTAACTTACCTGTGCTATCTACATCATAGGCTAAGTTGAAAACCCTGTGTTAGACATAAATCCATATATGGTAAAAAAAAAACAATCAAAATATGGTTCTGAAATCAATAACGTAAAACATCCCCTGATGCTTCAATCGTGGATTAGGATGGCGGTAAACTTACAGTGGTAATAGGACATTAGTATGATCAGTGTTACCTAGCTCGTATGCCCTGGAGCTTAGACTCAAAGTCAGACCCTTGTCAAAAGTAACCTTAGATCCTAGAACACATTCTGGAGCTTCTTCAAGGATACAGGATAGCAGAATACAAACCGCAGGGTCTTTATTAGTAGTGGGTTTAATACATGCTATCAGGCCATCTCAACTGCAACTGATGCTTGCACAGTATAACAAAACATTCATGGGATATATTATTGGTATGACAGTATGCATAAAGAGGTCGAACAAGTAGTCAATGAAACGGTGGTGAGTGAACTCAGTAAAAAAAAAATGAACATCAAGGAGACTTATGACATTAACGTAAGGAGAAGGGGATGAATGGACAACGTGAGATGAAGGGGAAAAGAGGAAAACCATGTATACCCAATCAGGTAATGAACTGGGCACTGTCTAATTATGATGGAATATAAAGATTTTATCCCTCTTCGTCCATCAAACACAATGTAAGGATGATCCAGGAAATCGGGCCCATCCAATACCCTGGCCATTTGCTTCAAATGTTATTAACTGAGAAATTTGAAGAAAGGGTATGAATCTTTGTTGCTCAGATATTTGAAATTTGTCAGGAATAATATCATGGGAAATTTAAGTTTAACGAAACAATGAATCAAGGAATCCCAAGAAAGTCGAACATAGCAGGAAAAAAAAAAAAAAAAAAAAAAATTGCAGAATCATAGTGGGAGGATCAGCATATATATGTGCGACCATTGAGGTTCCACAATCAAAAGAAGGAAGGAATAGTAAAATAAAGTGAATGTTGGAATGACTGTGTTCCTTTGATTTAGCACGCAGGTGGGTCGGTGCTGCTATATGCAGACCAGTCCCTACCTATTGTGCCTTAAGATGCAGATAAAAAAAAAGAATAAACACAGAATAGCAAAGAAGATCGAATCAGAAAATGCTGGAAAATAAAAAGAACAAAGTATTTGAAGAGAATAGGAGAGAGTAGGGTAGTTACTTTACCTGTTATTGCAAAATTTTGGGTGAAAGAGGAACTCGCTTGCAGGGTTCTGCTCAAACCGAATGGAGAAGAAGGCCTGCCTGCTTCTCTCTGCCACAAAATTTTCTTTGCTCGATCAAGTGTGGGAAGAAGGAGAATGGTTGTCGATCCCAGATTCAACAGGGAAAACACCGATCGGATGGGGTCAAAACTGGATGTTGTCGATGGATTTGTAGAGAAGTTCCGATGACTTCCGGTGAAGAAGAATCAATGGATGTTGGAGGAAATTGGCTTGTTGCTTCAAATAAGACGGATGGGAAGGAGAACTCGATCACCGATTATGGTGGATTGTAATGGGTGTAGCTTAAAGAGGATGGGTTGTGATGCTTTTTGTAGAGAAACTCGGCGTTTGATCGATATTCACCAGGGAAAAAGTGGATGCTGATAAAGGAGATGGATGCCAGAGACAGGGAATGGATATTTGGAAGAAAAATGGGATGATCCCCCAAAGGGGTTCGGGGTCTCTTCTTAAGGAGGGCGTAGAAGACTCGAGAGAGGAGGCCGTTAAGGATCGAAGGTTGAGGAGAGGGGAGGTTGTTGAAAATCGGACGAGAGAGAGAGGCAGCGAGCCTGCAACCGTTGCAAATCTTCTCTATTTCAAAAAGGAGGTCCCTTTAAAAAAGGAATTTTTATAAAATGGTTTTCCAAAATGTGGTTTTTAGCAAAAACAATTTTAAGACGCTTAAAGTCATTCATTTTTCGCGTAGCTTTTCTCAATTTTTGATTTTTTATGTTATTTTTCCATTTTTTTGTAGTTTTTAGAATAAAATCCTAAAGTTTTATAAGAAATCAAGGGTTAAAACTAATTTTTTTTTTTGTGTTTATGCAAAAATATTTACAAAAGGGAATTTTTCAGAGCTATTTTGTAACGCCCCGGATTTCCAAAACAAAGCTAAGTTAAAATTTTCATGAATTTCTTTTTTTTTCTTTGCAGCGGAACTTAGAAAAGCTTTTAGCAGCGGAATCAGACGATAATGAGTCGTCAGTTTTAGAAAACTCCGAGCACGTTGCAGGTATGTGGCCAAGCAACTCATTGACCACCAAAGTGTTCCATTTTATCGAAAACATATGTTTATTACAACACTACTGCTTAGAAAAAGCAGTATAGGTTCAATAAAAGGAAGCAGTACAAAATCTGTCTAGAGAAACCCTGGACTCGATGCCGCCTTGCTCCGCATATCGCCACGCAGGTACAACACCTGAAATCCCCATAAAACGGGGTCAGAACCACTGATGGTCTGGTAAGCATGCAGTCATACATCCATTCAACTCAAATACAATAATGACCACTCAGGGTCGCAATGCGCAATAACGACGCTCAAGCCTCCAAGACTTAGCGTATATCGCAAGAGCCTCCTCAGGGCTATGAGTTGAACATCCGCTCGAGTCCTCATGACTTAGAGCAAGCCTTTTCAGGGCTGTGATTTGAATAGCCGCTTAAGTCTCCACGACTTAGCCATGACCTCTTCCGGGTCTCAAAGTGATGTCTAGCTCAAGTCTTCATACTTGGCACATCCGTATCCCACGCATCTAAGGACAACTCCTCGAGCTTCGCTTAGTCGTGCGGATACAACACGGGTCTTTGCCCAGTCGGTCCAGTAGTATACCGAACATGACACCTTCACAAAGGTTATGCAGGACTGACTCAACACGTCATCCACTCATACATTCAAAGCATCGCTGAACCTAGAACTAATGCATTGTTTCGATAATTAACCGCTCCCGCCTTTGGTACGCAGGTAGAGCTATTGTTCGGGCATCAACGCGACGTTCTGGGGGTTGATTATTCTATGTATTTTAGATACCCCAGAGGCCTGTTGACCCTATCCATAGTAGGGCAGTGTGTTTCAACTGGGAGAATCCTACTAGGCCCATATTCGGATGCATCCTCTACTTGCAGTAGTTGGGTTCAATCCTTAGATCTTAAGGATAACCACGACCCCAAAACCCATGAGTGACTGAGGCCATCGTGGACTCTATCAGGTCCAAAGTAAAATACATGTCACTCAAGGCTGTACCATCACTATCATTCCACAGTGAGCATAATTCCTGAAGGGGTCTGCCAGTCTTACAATTACTTGAACAGAATCTGCATGCCATTTAGGTCGCCCGTGCTTTCAGCACTACGGGAGTATGTACCCGACCCCATTCAGTCTTCCCCAACACAGTCATTACTGAGGGGGTACCCCTAACACGATTTTCAACCGCGGGGTATGTGCGACCTTAAGTCTTATTCATATGCATGCAGAACACCGCTCTTTGGCACTTCGGCCACCACGAGCATCACACCTCTTTGGGTGGAAACAACACACTCTGGCTCTTCGGCCCTTACGAGTCTGGTTGTGTAACCGTTCTCAATGAGCATGCATATGACTCGATCTAAATAGATCGGCTACTCGGCGTATTTTTACGCAACGAGTCCAAACCTAGCCAAGGCGCAACCTCTACTCCGGCTCAGCGGCCCTTACGAGCAAGGTGCCCTTGCAGGCACAAGGATACGAGCCGATCTGGCATCGTTCCATCGACGGACATCATTATGCCGTTCCATTGGTTCCGGCAGCTCTTCTGCCAACCATTTCGTCAGCACCTCCCCTGCTCTACCGGCAGTGGTGCGACGAACCCTTCTACGTTGTAGAGGGCAAACCATGAACTGGGTAGCACTCTGCTATATGTCAGAGTATCCTGCTACGTTCTTTCTGAGCTATTCATAGCTTCTTCAGAAATTTCAGCAGCACTTCCTCTCTTTTACGGAGAAAGCGTGCGTTTCTTTTATCCATTTCAGCGGCATCTCCCCTCTTTGGTAGGAAATCGCCACGCTTAATTCGGGAAATGGATGCACACCATTGTGCGTACTTTGCATCCATCAAGGTTGCAGGAACCCTTGGCCATAGCCAGGCCATACGAAATTGACTTAGTCATTACGTAAAGAGCATTTTGCTAAAAACCGAAGCCTTTCCAATAGGGGCTTCATTCGTCAAGCAGAATCTTGAACGAGGAGCGGTCAAGGAATCGCATGGGCGATTTGGAGTTTGATCTCCATTTGAACGCTCATTTATGCGCTATATATGTAGTATAAGCAGAAGCCTGTGCTTTATACAGCGGCGGCGTAAAGAAATGCATATACTATTGTTCAGGGTGTGTAACTGAACGAAATATTCTACATATATAACAAAGCAGAAGCCTTGGCATCGTTCGACGCGACGGCGTAAGTAAAGACATTGCAGAAAGCAGGAGCCTTGGCATCGTTCGACGCGACGGCGTAAGTAAATGCATAATCGGAAGTGCAGTAATCGGAAGTACAGAAAACAGGGAGCCTTGGCATCATACGACGCGACGGCAAAGGTAAATTACATAGCCTGTGCGATATAAGACGCGTCGGCAGAATCAGCAGATATACACCTAGATCCGCATCCAACGATAGTTACGAGGCGAGCGGGTGAACACCGAAGTGTCCTAAAGGGCTCAACCAAGAACTAAAGCGAGATACCATTTTGAAGAACGCATATACTGCGTGTTTGAACATAGATATATCCGACGATAGTTACGAGACGAGCGGGTGAACACCGAAGTGTCCAAAAAGGGCTCAATCAAGAACTAAAGCAAGATACTACTTCAGAAAGTATATTCTATATACAAACAGTCAAATACTTGAGAGAGATGGATCAACGAAGCGAACTTACTTCAAATCGTGGAAGAAACGGCTCCGGGTTGCTTCTTTGGCTTCGAGCCTTCCTTCGAGAGGTCAGACTAAGTCAGATGAAGCTGACTTAGTTGAGAAAGAGGGAGAGTAGGTCAAGCTACTCAACCTAAGTGGTTTGAACCAAACAGGGTTCAGTCCAAGTCAACTGGGTTCAGCAGGTTCGAACTCAGCTCAAGTAGGCTAAGTCTGGGTTCAGAAATCCAAACCGGAATCTGGACAAAAAGGGACTTTGACTTTGACTTTAAACCCAACTAGGTTCAAGTCAAGTCAACTAGGTTAGGACTAGGTCAAGTGGGTTCAGACCCAGGTCAGGCAGGCTCAGACCAGGTCAGGTGGGTTCAGGCCAGGTCAGGTGGGCTCAGACTCACTTGGGCTCACTAGGGGAGGTTTAGGAGAGAGAGAGAAGGTAAGAGAGAGAGGGGGGGTCGAAATTATGAGAAGAGAGAGAGTGGGGAGGGCTATTTATAGCCCAAGCCCACCTCCTCTTGGGTTTTTCCATGCCCTTTTTACCCCTTGGCTTCTTTTAAATTCCTGGAGGTTCCTTTTGAAGTGGGGCCCACAAGATATTTCCATAGGATATTTTGTGGGTCCCACAAGATATTTTCTGAGGAATATTCCTGTGGGTCCCACCAATATTTCTGTGGGTCCCGCAAGAATTTCGGGTTTCCGGCGATTTTTTTCCGAAAAATTCTGAGTACGCCATTCTCTTCGTATTGACGTAACTAAGAAAGTTGGCTCGAGGAAATCCTTTGTTTTCATTCAGGTAAGAAGTTATGGCTTCCAGAGTGTTTGAGCATATATTCGCGATTCGACGAATATCTCAAGTATAACTGGTTCGTACAAATCGATCTGATTTGTATTTCGGGTTCAGATGTTATTTTTACTTGAAAATGCCTCGTGAATTTCTTCAGAAAGATACTGAAAAATTGCGGGTCTTACATATTTTGAGAAAATTTCTTCAAAAAATGGATTTGGATCCGGTTTTTGAGGAAATATGGATTTAAGGTCTTGGATTCGGATCCGAAATTAACTTTGAATATACTAATATGTAATTTAGTTCAAGAAATCTGAAGAATGACTGAAATTTAACTTTTGAAATCTCTTTGATTTTCTCAAAAATAGAGTCAGGGGCAAAAAGGGTCATTTTTACAAAACTTTGAAAAATTTGTGGTGTTTACAAATGCCCCTCTTTGTTACTAAGCCGGTTGGGAGCCGAGCTTAGTGGCAAAGACAACACTCCAAATTTTGAAAATGCCCCAGTCAGCAGATCTGAACTGGGTGTGGAAGAATTTATTCGGGAGACATGGCTTCTCAGGCTTTGAAACCTTATCCTGAATGGTTTTGGGGAGACGAAGTCCTCGAAGATGGGGTGATCAAATGATAGGAATGAGGAAATCATGATGGGACTTTGGGTGAAAATCTCGAAATGGTGGGAAATGAGAATTTTTGATCAGGTCTCAAGGACGAGACGAGATACTCTTTTGGAATGATTCAGATTTAGCCCTTAGCCTGAATGTGACGAAGATATATCAAAAAGTGTTTTGAATGAGGAAAGGAGTACATGAGAATCTTGATGGGACATTTTAAAAAATGCCTTGTGAAATGGAGCTCAAGTAGGAATCCTATCCTGGGTGGATATACAATGGATTCCTTGATGGGAAGAGCCATGATAGGACTGGAAGAAATCATCTCGTCCAAACGAGGAATTTCGTTGGAACGAGACTCAGGTTTAACCCAAACCTGCAAGGAAGATACCTCGCGAAGCGAGATTTCGGGTTAACTTTTAACCTGGATAGGAAATCTACAATACGGATTTCTCAAATGGAGAAACCATAATGGGACCTTTGGAACTTGGACGAACAAATCCGAAAAGGGGTTTTTGCGAAAGGAGGAAATGTAGGGCTCCCTAAAGCTTGGAAAAAGGAATGATTTTGGGCGTCTCATTTGCTGAGACTGAAATAGCTTTTTGAAATCAATGACCTCTTGCAGAAAATTCAGGTTTTGACCCTTAACCTGAATGGGAACACCATACGGAATCCTTGACTGAAGAAGCCATGATGGGACAGGAAGAGATACTTCAACTGAATGAGGCAATTCTTCTGGAAGATATAAACAACGCTAGGTTGCATCATAATGGATATTGAATGTTTATTTCATTTTTGGAATAGCTAGAAAATTTTGCCAATAAGATAAAATTATAGCTGATTCAAATGCTTGAAAATGTGCACGTATGTGCAAAGATATTCCCTCTTTTACCTAGAGTATTTCCTCCAATGAGGTTAACTCCTCAGTTCTAAGAGTCAAATTCAAAATTTTAGCACTGATGATTTTCTTCAAGGAAGCTATCCATTTCCCTGATATGAGAATAGAAGAAATATTCTTAATTTCATGAAAGCAGGAAATGAAGAGATATTGATAAAAGAATTTTGCATGAGAAAAGATGGCTTTCGGCAACTTTGGCAGTTTGATATCTGGGTGTTTTCCCATGATGATCTTTTGCACTCTTTTTGAGTCATTGGGCTTTCTCGGTTTTTCACATCATCCTTCATTTGGATGAGTCCTGACTTTTGTCTCTTTTTTCAGGGAAGGGCGCGTCACAAACTCCTTCATCTTGGAGATGTTCTGATCCTTCTTTTATCTCAGGGATTCTATATGATATTGGTTCAAAAAGGTATTTAGATGTAGCTGAAATCAAATATCTTTTAGGGTTTGTCGGTAGGTTCATCCCACTCGCCTTCATCTCGACGGTGATCTGGACTTTCCCTGGAAGGATCCGTCACAAACTCCGTCATCTTGGAGATGTTTCGAATCTTCTTTGGCCCCGGGGGTCTACTCGCTTAATTCGCCTTCATCTTGACGACAATTGAGAGATCCCCTTTTGCGGATATTTGATTACAACTTTTAAACGAAAATGAGAAAATATGGGTTGAGTGGATTCTTTTTATGGCTCAAGATATTTCCACTGCCTGATTGCCAGAAAGTCATTTTAAAACACGCGTCATAGCCAAGATCAATATCAATTTGCTTCTGGCTTTTCAACATCATTGAAGATTTCTTTCATTGATCATATCGAGGATATTTCTTACATCCTTTTGGTTGATCAACAGGAAAAGATTTGAATTTAACCTCTTTTTCGCAAAAAAGTTTCACCTTTTGGAAGGAAATACAGGAGGTAATATGAGAAAATTCTTTTTATGTAGTAAGAATATTTAGAATCAACAAATGCTTTTAGCAATTTGGCAAAGTTTTCATGAATTCTTTGTGAAATAATCACTCAATATAGATTTTGATGAGACCTTGAGTCGCAATCTCTTGATTTTGGAAATACATGACCAGCAAAAGCTGGAACCTTTGAAATACATGACCAGCAGAAGCTGGAACATTTGAAATACATGACCAACAAAATCTGGATCTTTTGGAAATACATGACAAAATAGACGTTGAGATCTTTTGAAATACCCGTCCAGCGAAAGCTGGAACCTTTGAAATACGTGACCAGCGAGAAGCTGAAACCTTTTGAAATACTTGACCAGTAAAACTGGAACATTTAAAATACATGACCAGCAATAATGCTGGAACATTTTGGAAATACATGACCAACGAGTGTTGGGTCTTTTGGGAAATACACGAATGGTTATGAAAAACTGGGTTTTAATAAAAAGATTGAGAATGATCGAAATTGGGAGACTATAACCCGAGGTTTGAGAAAATGGTGAATTTTTTTTTTTTTGAAAACATTGTACCCAGAGGTTGGAGAATTGATAATCTTGAGAGATTTGGAGATATGAAGGTTTGGAAATGATAGATTTTGAGAGATTGAAACCCGAAGGTTTGGAAAGAAGAGAATGGAGGAATCACACCCTGAAGGTTTGATTTATGGAAAATAGGTTGATTTGGGAGCTCGAAAATTGTGAGCTGGGACTTTTTGAAATATATGACCAGTGAGAGCTGGGTCTTTTGAAAATACACGACCAAAAGCTGAGTTCTTTTTTTTTTTTTTTTGGGAATACATGACCAGCAAAGCTAGAACGTTTGAAATGCGTGACCATTGAAAAGCTGTAACGTTTGAAATACCTGACCAGCGTAAAACTGAAACATTTGAAATACATGACCAACGAGTATTGGATCTTTTTTGGAAATACCTGACCAGCAAAGGCTGGAACGTTTGAAATACTTGACCAGCAAGAAACTGGAACGTTTGAAATACATGCCCAACGAGTGTTGGATCTTTTTTGAAATACCTAACCAGCAAAAGCTGGGACATTTGAAATACCTGACCAGCGAGAAGCTGAAACATTTGAAATACATAACCAACGAGCGTTGGATCTGACCAGCAAAAAGCTGGAACGTTTGAAATACCTGACCAGCAAGAAGCTGGAACGTTTGGAATACATGCCCAACAAGTGTTGGATCTTTTGAAATACCTGACCAGCAGAAGCTGGGACATTTGAAATACCTGACCAGTGAGAAGTTGGAACGTTTGGAATATATGACCAACAAGTGTTGGATCTTTTTGGAAATACGTGACCAGTAAAAAGCTGGAACGTTTGAAATACCTGACCAGCAATAAGCTGGAACGTTTGAAATGCATGCCCAACGAGTGTTGGATCTTTTTGAAATACCTGACCAGCAAAAGCTGGGACGTTTGAAATATCCGACCAGCGAGAAGCTGGAACGTTTGAAATATATAACTAACGAGTTGTTGGATCTTTGCGGAAATACCTGACCAGTAAAAACTGGGACGTTTGAAATACCTGACCAGTAAAAACTGGGACGTTTGAAATACCTGACCAGTAACAACTGGGGCGTTTGAAATACATCAGCTTTTGGGAGATTTTAAATCAGAACTTGAATTTTGTAGAAGAAAGGATTTTGATCAAAAGATCGAATGTAGAAAGTTATTGGTGCGAGGGTCAGATCCTCCAAATGAGCTCAATGGATGATTGGAGATTTTTGGGAAATACCCTAGTGCGAGTACTGGGTTGTAAAAGATGAGCTAAATAAAGTGAGATTTTCAGAGAATAAAGATTCTTTGGTAAAATTTAAGGGACCATCATAGTTTAATTGCATGTGGTCGACTTTCAGGATTTTGTCCCCTTGTCCTGAACGGGGGGGGGGGATAAAAAGAGAATACCTCATTGACAGGAGGCATCAGGTTTATCCCTTAACCTGAAGGGGTATATTTTAAAGATAAAGGTAGGTGAAAATTTTAATAAGATTGAAAATTTTGTTAAAACTTGACAAAGATGAGCAATAGCTTGAAGAAAATTTGCTCAAACCAAAAAGTAAATCAAATATAATGAAAATAAAGATCATAAGATGAGAATTAACAAAATTTGAGGAGAAGAGCTTTTGTCTAATCCTACCTGCATATGATGAAAGAAGATGATTATAGATCAAAAATAAAATGCCCCAGTATCATGGAGGAGAATGTAAGAATTGTAGAAGATCATTATTTTATTGAAATGGCTCTTTTGAAGAGTACAAAGGCTTCAGAATGAACATTTCAGGTGAAAAACTTCTTCAAATACAGAGCATTGATGGGATTTGGCATTTCCACTCCATCTGCGTTGATTAGGCGATATGAATTGCGAGGAAGTGCTTCCTTAACCACATAAGGGCCTTCCCAATTGGGTGACCACTTGCCCTGTGGTCGATGCTTGAGATGAGCTGTTGATCTGAGTACCAAATCGTTAACTCGAAATTTTCTCTCAATGACGGACTTGGCATAGTGTCGAGCTATCCTCTGTCGATAAGCTTGAGCGTGCTCTGCTGCTTTGAGCCTCTTTTCATCCAGTAAATCTAGCTGCACCAATCTCTGCTGCTGATATTGATCAAGTGGCAATTCTATGAGAGAAGCGAATTTGAGAGCGGGCTTTTGGACATGGAGAGGCAATACTACTTCAGTTCCGTAAACAAGTTCTGAAGGAGTGGCATTAGTCGGAGTCCGAATGGTGGTCCGATATGCCCAAAGTGTGTCATGAATTTTCTCATGCCAGTCTCGACCTGTCTTCACAGTCCTTTCCAAAATACGGATCAAAATTTTATTGGTGGCCTCTGCTTGGCCATTCCCTTGAGGATAATAAGGAGCTGAGAAATGATGGGAAATTCTGAATTTAGAACAGAAGGTTTTCATTCTCTCATTTTTTAAATGGGTTCCATTGTCTGAGACAATATCATGTGGTATGCCAAAGCGGCAAAGGATGTTTTTGTGAATGAAAGAAACCACATGGCGGCCTTCTACTGTGCGTAGAGTAACAACTTCAACCCATTTTGTGAAATACTCTATCGCAGCCAGGAAGTATCTGTGGCCGTTGGAAGCAGAAGGGGTAATCGGGCCGACGACGTCGAATGCCCACATAGAAAATGGCCAAGGAGAAACAACTGATTGTAAATATGCGGCCAGAGCATGAATGTAAGGCGCGTGCAATTGGCACTTGACGCACTTCCTTACAAACCTATGACAGTCCTGCTGCATGGTATTCCAATAGTACCCTGCTCGAACGATCTGTTTGACGAGAGTTTGATAACCGACATGGCCACCACAAATCCCTTCATGCGCCTCTTGGATGATTTCCATAGCTTCTTCTTTGTCTAAGCACCTTGAATACTCAGAACTGAACCCACTGCGGTAGAGAACATTGGCAAGAATGAAATAACGGGTAGACATACGCTGAATTGCACGTTGCTCCCTTTTTGGCATTTCTGGTGGAAATTCACTAGTCTTGATGAAATTCTTGATATTTTGATACCAAGGCTTCTCCTTTTGATTAACCTGGTTTACTTGCCTATTTGAATCGAAAGCGGGTTGCTCGAGTCTGCCAACTTCAAAAGAATGACAAGACTCACTGCTTTTGAAGGATAAAATGGATCCCAAGCTGGCCAAGCCATCGGCTATCTGATTGTGCTCTCTTCTGATATGATTGAGCTGAAATTCTTCGAAGCTGTCCACAAGAGCTAAGACGATCTTCTGATATAGAAATAATTTGGGATTTTTCACTTGCCATTCAGCGTTAACTTGACTGACAACAAGTAGTGAATCGCCAAAAGCATGCACTCTCTTGACATTGAAATTTTGCAGAATTTTGAGGCCTTGTATTAAAGCTTCATACTTGGCCATGTTATGAGTGCATTGGAAGCCAAGCTTGAGGGAATAAGGGATCATTTCTTTTTCTGGGGTGATCTACAAGACTCCAATCCTGATGCCAGACATATTTTTAGAGCCATCGAAGAACAAGTTCCAAACTGGGGGTTGTTGGATATTACAGATGTGTTTATTAGGAAAATCATCCTCTGCTTTAATTTCTTCTGTCAGAGGGAAATCGGCCAACTGATCTGCGATCGCTTGGCCTTTAATTGACTTCTGAGAGACATACTCTAAGTCATATTGCATCAGAAGGACTTGCCACTTCGCAATCCGTCCAGTAAGAAACGGTTGCTCTAAAATATATCTGAGAGGATTAAGTTTCGATAGAAACTTGATTTCAGAAGCCAGTAGGTAATGTCTCAATTTCTGGCACATCCAAACCAAAGCCAGACAAGTTTTCTCCATCTGAGAATACTTCTTTTCATAATCAATGAAAGTTTTGCTCACGTAGTAAATGGCGTGCTTTATCAGGCTGCCCTCTTCATACTGCGCGAGGAATCCACCACAAGCATTCTGATTGACAGAAATGTATAGTAGAAGAGGTTTTCCCAACTTTGGCGGCTTCAACACTGGTGGATTTAGGAGATATTGCTTGATGCGCTCAAACGAGAGCTGTCATTCTGATCCCCATTCGAATTTAACTCCTTTTCTTAGCAAATGGTTAAAAGGCTCACATCTCATAGCCAAATTAGAGATGAATCTGCGAATAGACTGAATACGCCCTTGAAGGCTTCGCAGTTTCCTAAGATTAGTTGGAGGCGGCATGTCAATAATGGCTTTTGCCTTGGCTGGATCCACCTCGATCCCTTTCTTGCTGATGATGAAGCCGAGTAATTTGCCGGACTCAACTCTGAAAACACATTTCTGAGGGTTAAGTCTTAATTTGTAAAGAATAAGTCTTTCAAAAACTTGACTAAGAGCATCGAGATGATCCTCTTCTTCTTTAGATTTAACCAAAATATCATCCATATACGCATCCATATTCTTGTGCATTTGATCGTGGAAAATGACGGCCATCGCCCTTTGATAAGTTGCTCCGGCATTTTTGAGTCCGAATGGCATGACTGTATAGCAAAAGGTTCCCCATGGTGTAGTAAATGAAGTCTTGGACTGATCACGAACGACCAGCTTGATCTGATTATAACCTGAATATCCGTCCATGAAAGAAAACATGGCATGACCTGCTGTGCTATCCATCAAGAGGTCAATATTAGAAAGTGGATAATCATCTTTCGGGGTGGCCTTATTGAGATCCCTGAAATCAATGCAAATCCGAACTTTTCTGTTCTTTTTAGGGACTGTCACGATATTTGCTAACCAATCTGGGTAATCAATAGCTCGGATAAAGCCTGCTTTTAGCAAATCTTTAAGTCCTTCCTTGACTTGCTGCTCAATTCGAGGGTCTAACTTCCTCAGTTTCTGCTTGATTGGTCTGGCTTCTGGTTTCAACTTGAGTCGATGCTCAACCAGCTTGATATCCAATCCTGGCATATCTTCATAAGTCCAGGCAAATACTTCCTGATGCTTTTTGAGGAATTGGATGAGTCTAGCCTTTTTAATTTCGCTTAGACTCGACCCGATTTTGAGAATTTTCGGATTATCTTCCGACCCAATGTTGATATCTTCAGTTGGATCTTGCACCAAAGATGAGGGTTCATCCTGCTTCTGAATGTGAGCAAATTCTGGCAATTTCTGAATGATGGAATCAAACTCGGCTGGCTCTTCAGTCTGATCTGCTGCCTGACTGACCTCTGCTCTGTCTTTCATCTCAGGAAACCTTGCCAATTTTAGATACTTGGGATTGATAACAAATCTTGTCATTGATTCAGGAGTTAATGGTCCTGAAAATGCCAAAAAGAGGTTGTTTTTAAGAGAAAGTATGAGCCAAATCAAAATTTTTGTATAAAGTAAAGAACAATGATATAGACAGAGTATAAGGAGAAAATGATAGATGCCTGAATATGAGGAAAAAGATTGATCTTTCATTGATTGAAGTAAAGTATTTACAAGACTCTGACAAAAGATGGGACTGTGTTGTCCCTACAAGATTGAGACAAAGAAATGAGAAATAGAAAAGCAGGAAAAATTAAGGCATCATCTCTTCATTGGCTTCCTCTGACAAAAATTATCTTTTTACTGAGATCCTGACCGGTGAACCCCAACCCTGAACTGTCCGCATGCCGAACTGGAATGATGGGCTCTATCATGCCGTCTTCATCTTTCCCCATGCCTCAGAATGGCTGGTATTCGTGTTTTATCAACAGTTCGAACCCCTTTCTGGTTTTGGAGAACTGGGGGAATAAAGGGTGATCTTTGAAGGAGGCGTAATCAATGCGTCCTCCTAACTTGAAGAAACAAGGTCCCTGCCATTGGACCGTGGCTGCAACGTTCTCTTCATCCATGACATCTTTCAGTTTTAGCATCTCTAGGCTGTCGCTAAGATTGATTTCATCCGCTTCTCGGATGCTTGAAATATCTGATGTGAATGTTGGACGAGGAATCATAGCCTGTGGCAGCCTTTCTTCAGGGTCTTCGCCCAAGATAGTAGTAATCATTCCACCCTTGGACCACTTGATGCACTGGTGGAGAGTTGATGGGACAGCATTGGCATTATGGATCCATGTTCGTCCCAACAAAAGATTATAAGTTGGCGGTACATTGATGACATGGAATAGCACCGTATGTACTGAGTAGTTGATAAAAATCTCTAAAAAGACTTTGCCTTTTGCGGTCTGCCCATGATTATCAAAGCCGTAGATGGTGATGGGATCAGGCACGTACTCTTCCTCTTTCAATCCCAGTGCTTTCGATGTCATCTCTGGGCAAATATTGAGGTTGCTGCCTCCATCAACGAGCACATGCGGGACAGTCATGCCCCGGGTCCTTACTACGATGTATAATGCATTGTTGTGGAATGAATGAGGCTTTGGCAAGTCCTCATCTGAAAAGGTAATAGGCGCGTTTGTCATTGCTTGATTTACAATTTGCGCCATGTCTTCGGGCGTGGTGCCCGGCTTCACCTTGATCTTCCTCAATAAGTCATCTAGTTTTTATTGATGCTTAGAAGAATCATGGGTTAATTCGAAGATGGAAATCTTGGAGAGTGCTGTAATTGGCTTCTGGAAATCATCGGCCTGTTCCTCTGCTGCTTTAGAGGTTTCTACTTTCTCTGTGCAGGCCTCTTTCTTGAGGAAACTTCTTGGGAAAATTTGGATTCTTTCATTCTTGACTGGTACACTAACTTGGTCAAGAAGCGAGAGGATATCCATTTTCTGATACACAGGCTGGTCCTGATGTAGAACCATTACCTGATGCTGGAGTTTTAGCTCTTCACTAGAGCATGGATGTATATGGCTCTGTGGAAGGAAAGGGTGTTCTGAGATGGTTGATGCCGAATGCTTCGGGAATGGAGCAGATAAAATTTCCATTTTACCCTCCTCTTCATCTTCTACGAGGATGCTTTTGTCGATACAGTCCTGGACCAAATGCTTAAAGACGAAGCAATGCTCTGTATCATGCCCCATGGCTCTATAAAATTTGCAATACTGCTCTCTGTACTTCCCCATGAATACTGGAGGATCTGCAATTTTGGGCAACTTCACCATCCCATGGGACAACAGGTATTCCAGCACTTTCTCCAGAGGCTGGTCCAAAGGAGTGAACTTCCTATCCTTGCTCCAATTGATGTGTTTTGGTTTTTCTTGAAAGTCCCCTTTTTGTTGAGGACCGGTTGGGAGAGACTTGTCATTGTTTTTGAAGAACTTGCCCTTTCTTCCTCTGTTATGTTAAGGCCTCATGCTACTGTTGCTGTCATTCTTACTGCTACTGCCCGGATGGTCTTCGGGGATATCAGCTGAGTAGGTAAAATGGGCCTTTTTCTTTGGGTCCAAGATGTTCTTTGCCGAAGAGACACCTTCGTACATCCCATTTTCTACCCCCATTTCGAGCCATTCTGCTCGCTCGGTTAATTCAATGAAGGATTTGGAGGGATATGGGAAGAGGAGGCTTTTCAGAGGCTGACAGAAATTGTTGAGGATGACCTGGAGGGCATGTTCCTCAGAAATGGGATTCCTTATTGCAAATACTTCTCCACTTATGGATAAAATCCCTGGCCTTTTCATTGGGCTCTTGCTTCAAGTTGCATAGGTGGTTCAGGGTAGGCAGAGCCTCTGTGTTGAACAGGAAGCGTTCAACAAACATATTAACAACTTTGTCGAAATCCCTCAGTTCGATGGGATTGACATGCTCAGCGTACCACTTGGCCGCTATCCCGTCTAGGCTGCGGGGAAAACAAAGGAAAAGGGCACGGGTATCCTCACTGAACCGGGCGCATTCTGCGAAGAACATTGCCAAATGAGCTTTCGGGTCGCCGGTTCCATCAAACTTGATGAACTTCCGGGCGAGGTTCTCCAGATCCTTGTCCCCTTCTAAACTGAGATAGAAGTCCTGCCTGGTGTATGACCTCTTTCCTTTGTCACGGATTTGCAGGTCCTTGACTATCTTGGTCAAAGCTTGAATCGAATCTTCTGCGGGGGTCCCATACTTGGGTTTGTTTACCGATACTGGCTCTTCCACTGGCCTCTTGGACTGCCGCAGGTGCTTCGGAATGTAGATCAGTTGCTCTTCTTCTTTAGAGACTTCTCCTACTGACCCAGAATCCTCAGAAGTATTGTCACGCTGTTTCTTCTGTTTGCTGATCTTGACTGGCTTCTTCATGGGCTTTTTCTTAGCTTTGCTCTTAAAAGCTGCCTTCTTGGGAGCAGCTTTGGCCTGTTCAGCCATCATCTTGGTCATCATTTTTTGAAAGATCCGGTACATGGCCGGATTAACGTCGCTTTCATCCCCGGAGTTATTCTTCTTGGACAATCTAGGAGAATTCATCTCCTCTGACTCGCTGTCGCTGTGCTGTTGAGCAACCCTCTTATCAGCTCTTGTCTGAACCATTTTCAGATGCCTAAGCTTTCCTGCAGAATATGGGAATGGTTAGAGTATGAAGAAACTTTTTTGAAAATCACAATTTCTTTGAGAAAAAGCAAGAAATGAAGGGATTTGGTAGACAATTTCAAGAGATTATCCCATTACCCGGGATGGGGTCATCACACGATTTGTGATAATTGTGTTACCATTTGATGATAACAGAGAAATGTGCCTTGTTACCTAGGTGAGGTCGTCAACCATGAGAAAATATATTTGAAGAAAAAAATGTGGAAGGAATGTCCCATTTACCCGGGATGAGGTCGTCACTTAAAATTTGTGACTATTTGTGCTATAAACAAAATACAGAAAACAACATTTTTGGCCAAAAAGTAAATTTTTATTGATATTTTTAACATTCAAAGACAAAGAGAGGGTGGGCAGACAGTTTTCCACCATTCTTGATATTCAGATGATACATTTGGTCCAGGAAATATAGACAAAGAAATAAAGGAATCCCAGGTATATTTGGCGACATGATATGCCCCAGACCACTGATCTGACTGCAGGTTGAATTCTGGCACGTTGCCTGTTGGGAAACGGTTGTTGGCACGAACCTGCCGCTGCGAAAACTGCCTCAGACATCATTCTGGTTGATAATCAACACAAAAGAAAGGGCCTATCAACTTGTAGCGTTTGTCACGGGCATAAGTGTATCGAGGAACAGTCTCTTTTCTGTCAAAAAAATCCCAGGTAATTTCCTCCTGATGCAGCTTCTCGATCAGAGCTCGGCATTGGATGACTGTCTTTGGCTGCTTACTGTTGAATCTGAAAGAACTCGCCTTCGAGGGAACGTGTCACAGGAACCATGACTGCAGGGCGTAGGTGCACCCTTCTACCAAAATGGTCTCTCCAAGGGCAAATCGAGCCAAGACTCTGTAAAGAAAGGCTAAAGCGGCCATGGAGACTGATAGCTGACGGGTTTGCTTGCTTCCCCATCTCCGAAAGAGCTGAGCAACTCTGATATCTGTGAAATTCTGACCATCTTGGAAGAAAGCCAACCCCACTGTGCACAGGATCATGGCATGCTGAATCCTGTCTTTCGCTGCTCGAGACAGAGTGTCAACTTCTTTGTAGGCTCCATACTTTTGATATAGTTCGAATAGGTCGATGAACTGATTTCCACCAATCTCAGTAAGAGGCCAGGATCTGCTCCCCGTTGCTCTTGCTAAGGCTTCTCGAACATCTACCCCTTTGATGTTGATCAAAAACTGTTGCTCGACAAGATCATCTGGCTGCCCAGCTGGTTCGGGCAATCCCATAATATCATTGAACTCATCTATCAGTAGAGTCATCTCTCCCCAGGGAAACCAGAATGTGCAGGTACGTGGATTCCACCGTTCTGCCATGGCCTGAATCAGAGCTCCGTTGATGATTCGTTTGCCTGCTACCGACGCCATCTCCAACCCACAGTCATCCAAGTGGTCTGGGAACATACGTGAGAAGGTGGCGAACCAAGAATAATACCACCGAGGGAAGAAAGGTCGAGACTGGATGACCCGCAGATCCGGGGATCCATCCTGAATCTGATAGAAGACATGATCTCGGGGAAAGACAGCATCGAGGGAATTTGACGCCATTGGAGTGATACTGGGTCAAAAAATAAGGGGAATTAGATAGAATGCAGGACTTATGGATAGACTCTTTTAAAGAATCAAACCTGGAAATTTTGAAAAGGTTGATGAATTTTTAAATGAATTTTTCAGGGTTTTTGAAGAAAATTTGATCTAAAAGAGAAAAAGAAATGTAGGTATATAGAAATATACACCTGGGGTTTTTGAAAATAAGGGTAAGTTTTGAATAATACACCCAGGGTTTTTGAAAAGGGTCTGATACATATATATGAGAGAATAAGAGAAATATCACACAACCAAAGCTGCACAAACAAGGATGCGCATACAGTACTCCCTAAAGGCTGACTCTAAATGCAATATTAGAAATGGCTTGTAGGACCTTACTCCTAACTCTAGGGTTCAAATTATCTGATTTCAATCAAGATACGCCGATATACCCAAGCCGAAGCTCAGAGTACGTGGCATAAAAATATTTCTCCGGTTCTAAGGTAATGGCTTCCAAACATCCTTGAGCACCTACCGATATACCTCAGACTATGGCCCTTAGGTACGTGGTATGGGGGCGCGAACACAAATAAGTGGTCCAGTTGTGAGGCTCTCTGCCGAACTATGGTTCAGTGAGACAGCCCAGCAACGTGAAGACCGGGACAATATAGGTAAGGAGGTTTTCAAAATATGCTCAACATGCAAGAAATCAGATGGCTCTAATGCAAGTCCTAAAGAGATAGATTAAAATGAAAAGAAGCATACACTTGCATACATTGTTTACATTCAATCCCTAGAATTGAGGAGAGTCGTATTTAAGACCTAATCTAATGTGAACATGGATAATCTCCTCAATATGATCCTACCAAACCATACTTAGATCCTATATGCAATGATGTCAGCTTTAGGACAGAGTCTAGGCTCCTAAGGTTTGCATGTAAATGAAGCTAACATATGTTAGAATAAAGACTTAGATAAAAAGCAAAGCAAAGGCATAAATTCAACCGGACGAAGACATGCTGTCCCATCACGGTCGCCAAACCTGTGATCATCGCAAAATTTTTCCTCTCGTAATATTCTCTCTCTTCCTTCTCTTTTCCTTTCTAACCTCTTATTTTCCTCCTTTTTGAAGGGAGAAAGATAAAAGACGGAAAAGAAAGAGAGAAGAGAAAAGAAGGAGAGGAATTCTTTTGCGGGTCTCACTTGACCTTAATTTAGAAAAAAATTTGAAATAACTCGCCTCCGTTTTTGAAATATTTGCGGGAAAACTGGGAGACGGGATCCGCTCGTCAGTACGAGGTTCGACCGTTCCTGGCGCCTTTACCAGGGGTTATCGAACCAAGGGTCGAATTAATGCCTTTTGCTTTGCTAAGAAATTATTCTAAGTCTAAATGCACAAAGAATCATGCTTGTGCAAATGTATGCTCTTTTTGAAAATGTTTTAAAAAATTCCCAAGTGAATCTGATAAAGTGAAGAAATGATTTTTAACTTAGAACTTAAGATTAAAGTTCTAAGTCTTTAGAATAATCATGAGCTTGGGAAAATAAATCTGGATTTTTGAAAAATGATTTTGAAGTTTTGAGATAAAAGGAATTTTCAAAGTCATGAATGGACTTTGAATCAAAATAGAATTGAATCAGAAGAAAAGATAGTATTGGAAAATCTGAATATAATTGGAACATGGATAGAATTGATTTGATATTTCAAGATGAAATCCAAATCCAAGATCTGGATTTTGAACAGAGTTCAAAGTTGAGTTTTGAATTTAAGATGAGAACTTAATTTGAAATCTGGAATGAAATGGAATTGGTTTGGGAATTTAAGGTGGGATTTGGATTTGGAATTTTTGAGGGGAATTGGGTTCAAGACTTGGAATCCAAGATGGTATTTGGATCTGAAATCTGAGATCCAAGATAGAGCTGAACTCTGGATCTTAAGATGGAATTGGATCTGAGGTCCAAAGTAGAATTGGATTCTGGATCCTAGAATGGATTTGGATCTAAAGTCTGAGATCCAATGTAGAATTGGGTTCTGGATCCTAAGAATTGGAATTTGGATCTGAATCTGAGACCCAAAGTAGGGTTGGATTCTGGATCCTAAGAATTGGAATTTGGATCCGAATCTGAGATCCAATGGTAGAATGAGGATCTAGATCCTAAGAGAAATTTGGATCTATGATTGGAGATCCAAAGTGGAATAAGGATTTGGATCCTAAATGGAATTTGGATCCGTGATGGGAGATCTAAAGGATTTGGATCCTAAATGGAATTTTGGATCTGTGATGGGAGATCCAAAGTGGAATAAGGATTTGGATCCTAAATGGAATTTTGGATCTGTGATGGGAGATCTTAAGTGGGATAAGGATTTTGATCCTTAATGGAATTTGGATCTGTGATGGAAGATCCAAAGTGGAATAGATTTTATACTTGGAAATCTGGATCCAAATTGAGAATAGGATTTGTCTTTGGATTTGGGTTTTGAGAAGTCCAAAAGGACCTTTAAAGACGGAACTGGGCTTTTTAAAAACCCAAATTTAAACTTGAGATTCAAATCCAAATCTTGATTGAAGATAAGGGGACGAACTTGATTTTGAAATCAGAAGATAACTTCAAAGTTAATTTGAACTTTTGAGTTTTGAATTTTGATTTGAGGTGGAAATTTGAAGTTTTGAATATAAAATGATTTTGGAATTTCAAAGTTAAATCGGACTTTGAAATTGGATTTTGAATCTTTGAAATGAGATAGAATTGGATTTGAATAACATCTGATCTGAGAAATGAAGAAGAAGAATCACTTGGATTTTTGAAAAGTAAATTTTGAAAATATGATGCAATTCTACCCTATATGATGAATGAATTTGAATAAGTTTGAAATTGGATTTAAAAATCATATTTCATTCTTCAAATGAATTTAAACAAGACTAATGATATAATACATTCCTGACTATGGTCATTGAATGTATTATATAATAGTCATATCTAAATTCAAGTGAAGGATAAAATACCCTTTTGGTGCTTTTATAGAATTTAAAATGCAATTAACCCTCAAAATACCCTGACTATGGCCATTGGTATATATTTTGAGTTAATTTTAAGTTAAATTCTGATAAAAGAAGAAAATATTTAAGAAAATATGATGAATTTTGAAAATGGATCCAGTGCGGATCCAGTGTTATTTCATAAAAGATAAAAATACTAAGTTTTGTTTACACCCCGACTATGGCCGTTAGTGTAAATCATCAACTTAGAATTAACTTGCCTCTTCTGAAAAGGTGCACATGCCATTCGTGTTTCACCATTGTGACAATTTGAGAAATAAAGGCAAAAATGCATGAAAAACAAGTAATTCATGATATTTAGAATGCTCATTCATTCTACCTAAAACGGAAAATGTAAATTCTCATTAAGGCCTAACTATTACATCTCATAAAATCAATTTTACAGCTTCCGATAACTTTATACACATATTTCCTGCAAAACAAGAGTTAGCCTAAACAAGAGATAATATATCACAAGAGATGTCACAGTGGGAATTTAAGACAACATGATATACATATTTAGACAACATACATGTACATGTTACTTAGTATGATACAGTCACACCCATTGAACTGATGTGTAAGAGAAAGGTGATATTATGTATACACAGCAGGTGGTTTTGTAAGGAAAATGCAAGTGGCTATGATATATTGCATGACATGGGCTATTTATACCTAAGTGGGGGGGGGGGGGTTACGAATGCCTCGAATGCATAAATGGTTAGGTGAAGTACTTATACAAATTCCACTATTAGAATAGGGATATGCTATATGGAGGATGAAGTGAGTGTGGCTGCTGGGACTATATGATGGCTGTGGAGATGGAATGAATGCAACAATGAAGTGATGTGGGTGTTGGGAAGGCTATATGTGACAACAGGTACGGTGAAACTGGTGCTATGCATCTACTGTGCATAATGGATGCTATGAAGAGTGAGTGAAGAGCACAAAGGTGTGGCTGTGCATATGGGTGCTGATGCAGCAGGTGAAAACAGGGTTGGTGGATGAGCACTGTGGATGACGTGGTAAGTGAAGGTCCTGCTGCTACATGGGTGGCAGCAAGGTCTCAGAATGGTATGCTTGGTGGAAATGAAATTGCTGAAGTAACTGAAGTATGCTTCCAGTAATGAGATTTGACGCAGCATATCCATAAGCACTGGTATCTACAGATAATATAGGTGCTGGAGTTGTGATGCACAACCCATCGATGGGTATTACTCTGCTACAGAGAATGCAGCAAGCAGTTTTATGGGATATGGTGCCGACCATTGGCAACAATAAAATACTATTTGAGATGCTTACAACAGACAATATGAAAGGGGAGGGTGAAGTAGAAGGTGGTAACAGCAGAATGCCATTGGAGGTGGATGCATCATAATTTTCTGCAAGGTGCCTGTGATGAAAATGAAAGGCAATGGATGATAGTGTGTGCTGGTACGTGACATGCTTGGTGATATCCAAATGAAAACACAGAGAAAAAAAAATAGTGATAAATATGGATAATGTATTATGTTATGAAAATTCTGACAAAATAAACGCACCAATATGACATTTTACCTTGACCTATAGTTATCAGCAGTGGCACCATTCAGAGGGGAAACTCAATTTTTGAAATAGATATGTGGATTGACTGCGACTGTTGCAATTCGATTGTCGACTTGAATCATTTCGAGACATCCCTCTCGTTAGCACTGTCATCAGTGCTCTTGGAATCCACACATGCAGTGGCTGTTTATCACGGCATCCCTTAGGCAAGGCTATTTCATGATTGATACCACCATCAGAATTTGGTCAATATGGATGCATTTGAATGGTTATGACAGAACACCATTTACGAGCTTTTGTCATTTACCAATTATCGGTCATTGGAAGAATATCATCAGACCATTGTAATGATCATCCCGAGGAATCAGTGTTGTTTTCCAGAAATCTAAGAGGGAAACTTGAAGAAATTTGAGAAACCTCAATTTTCGCCCTTCAGGGAGTGATCTCCTGAGAGATACTGTATGGAGTATAAAGTTTCATTTCCATCACAAATTGTTACTCATCTTAACTTACCTGTGCTATCTACATCATAGGCTAAGTTGAAAACCCTGTGTTAGACATAAATCCATATATGGTAAAAAAAAAAACAATCAAATTATGGTTCTGAAATCAATAACGTAAAACATCCCCTGATGCTTCAATCGTGGATTAGGATGGCGGTAAACTTACAGTGGTAATAGGACATTAGTATGATCAGTGTTACCTAGCTCGTATGCCCTGGAGCTTAGACTCAAAGTCGGACCCTTGTTAAAAGTAACCTTAGATCCTAGAACACATTCTGGAGCTTCTTCAAGGATACAGGATAGCAGAATACAAACCGCAGGGTCTTTATTAGTAGTGGGTTTAATACATGCTATCAGGCCATCTCAACTGCAACTGATGCTTGCACAGTATAACAAAACATTCATGGGATATATTATTGGTATGACAGTATGCATAAAGAGGTCGAACAAGTAGCCAATGAAACGGTGGTGACTGAACCCAGTAAAAAAAAAATGAACGTCAAGGAGACTTATGACATTAACGTAAGGAGAAGGGGATGAATGGACAACGTGAGATGAAGGGGAAAAGAGGAAAACCATGTATACCCAATCAGGTAATGAACTGGGCACTGTCTAATTATGATGGCATATAAAGATTTTATCCCTCTTCGTCCATCAAACGCAATGTAAGGATGATCCAGGAAATCGGGCCCATCCAATACCCTGGCCATTTGCTTCAAATGTTATTAACTGAGAAATTTGAAGAAAGGGTATGAATCTTTGTTGCTCAGATATTTGAAATTTGTCAGGAATAATATCATGGGAAATATAAGTTTAACGAAACAATGAATCAAGGAATCCCAACAAAGTCGAACATAGCAGGAGAAATAAATAAAAAATAAAAAAAAATTGCAGAATCATTGTGGGAGGATCAGCATATGTATGCGACCATTGAGGTTCCACAATCAAAATAAGGAAGGAATAGTAAAATAAAGCGAATGTTGGAATGACTGTGTTCCTTTGATTTAGCACGCAGGTGGGTCGGTGCTGCTATATGCAGACCGGTCCCTACCTATTGTGCCTTAAGATGCAGATAAAAAAAAAGAATAAACACAGAATAGCAAAGAAGATCGAATCAGAAAATGCTGGAAAATAAAAAGAACAAAGTATTTGAAGAGAATAGGAGGAGAGAGTAGGGTAGTTACTTTACCTGTTATTGCAGAATTTTGGGTGAAAGAGGAGCTCGACTGCAGGGTTCCGCTCAAACCAAATAGAGAAGAAGGCCGGCCTGCTTCTCTCTGCCATCGAATTTTCTTTGCTCGATCAAGTGTGGGAAGAAGGAGAATGGTTGTCGATCCCGGATTCAACAGGGAAAACACCGATCGGATGGGGTCGAAACTGGATGTTGTCGATGGATTTGTAGAGAAGTTCTAATGCCTTCCGGTGAAGAAGAATCAATGGATGTTGGAGGAAATTGGCTTGTTGCTTCAAAGAAGACGGATGGGAAGGAGAACTCGATCACCGATGATGGTGGATTGTAATGGGTGTAGCTTAAAGAGGATAGGTTGTGATGATTTTTGCAGAGAAACTCGGCGTTTGATCGATATTCACCAGGGAAAAAGTGGATGCTGATAAAGGAGATGGATGCCAGAGACAGGGAATGGATATTCGGAAGAAAAATGGGATGATCCCCCAAAGGGGATCGGGGTCTCTTCTTAAGGAGGGCGTAGAAGACTCGAGAGAGGAGGCCGTTAAGGATCGAAGGTTGAGGAGAGGGGAGGTTGTTGAAAATCGGACGACAGAGAGAGGCAGCGAGCCTGCAAGCATTGCAAATCTTCTCTATTTCAAAAAGGAGGTCCCCTTTAAAAAAGAAATTTTTATAAAATGGTTTTCCAAAACGAGGTTTTTAGCAAAAACAATTTTAAGACGCTTAAAGTCATTCATTTTTCGCGTAGCTTTTCTCAGTTTTTGATTTTTTATGTTATTTTTCCATTTTTTTGTAGTTTTTAGAATAAAATCCTAAAGTTTTACGAGAAATCAAAGGTTAAAACTAAATTTTTTTTTTGTGTTTTTGCAAAAATATTTACAAAAGGGATTTTTTCAAAGCTATTTTGAGAAAATTTCTTCAAAAAAATGGATTTGGATCCGGTTTTTGAGGAAATATGGATTTAAGGTCCTGGATTCGGATCCAAAATTAACTTTGAATATACTAATATGGAATTTAGTTCAAGAAATCTGAAGAATGACTGAAATTTAACTTTTGAAATCTCTTTGATTTTCTCAAAAATAGAGTCAGGGGCAAAAAGGGTCATTTTTACAAAACTTTGAAAAATTTGGGGTGTTCACAAAGGTGCTGCTAGAGTGATGTAAAGGTGTATCCTGGGAACACTTACATCAACGCAGGGTATGTGCTGTAAATGTTTACAGCAACACAAGGTATTTGTTGTAAGTATTTACAACAACACAGAGTATTTGCTGTAAATACTTAGGCGGCTGAAGGGTGAGCCGTGTGCTGGTTGTAACAATGAACCAACAGTGTTGAGAAGAGGTGTAAAAAAAAAAAGAAAACTGCTTAAAATAGAACAACAATGTCCAACGTGCTGATTGAACCACCAATATATCAGTTGGACTTAAAAGGTCAAAGAAAAGACATGAAAAAAATAAACCATACAGTTACATGAAGAATACTTTCCAGCCATGTTCACTATAGCAGCACTGGATATGATACTCAAGAGCATACCTTTTGGAGTTCTCATAAATCAAAAGGATCAATTAAAGTTGTATGACTTTTATTTCTTTCTATTGTTTAAGCAACAACAGGAGAGTTTTGATAATGATTATAGCAGCTCAATGTAATAGCAAAAGATTAAATAAAAAAAAGGTTGGTGTTAGTCAAACACAACATTTAAGTTGCAAATTAAAGTACTAAAAATGCCAAACAATATGATGGTTATTATTCATGTGAAAGGGATTAAAGGTCTCTCATAAACAAACGACCTATATTTGTTTGTTGAGATATCCTTACAAGTAAAGATGATATAAGGCATACAATAATGAACAAATGGCAAAATACAGCCTTAAGGGTCAAAGAATTTAAATGCAGAATTATCTACATATGTTGCTACGTGGTGATCATATCACCAGATAAGCAGAAATATTAATTATACAGGTTGCAAAAACATGATATAGACTGGAAAAAGAAAACAAGCGTCTACCTATCTGGTACAGAGTAAGCTTCCACTGAATTTCTTTCTTGTCTAATGGAGCCCTTTCAATAGACTCTATTTTATCAAACCCAGAAGCATAGGCATTCAAAATCAATTTGTCATGTACTCTACTTTCCTAATCTTCTATGAACAATGGAGTCACCTTCAGACCTTGCCGAGCATGGCTCTATAGCTTCCAAAAAAAAAAAGCAACAGAGGTCAAGAGGTTTCAATGCATTAAGCTTCTATAAATTGAAACTCACGCAATCAGGCCACTGTCAGCAATCAACTCCAACGAGTCGAATCAACACAATATTATTTTCTACAGTTCACACTCGCATTACAAAGATTCTAATTCACATTCCAGCAAATTGTGATGGACGATTAACACGAGACGATGCCAAACAGCTTGAAAAGGATTAAAATACAGCAAAGAAGACTATCTCCATTCAGGATTGACTCTACAAATTTCGGTGTACTTATGTTATACTGATATACAAAAAATGATAAGGTTAAAACGAAATACCAGATTCAAATTATAATGAGAAGGGTACAGGAAGCATGAAAATATCAATGACAGAAGCTAAAGATGCCAATGCACAGACATGCTGGGATGAACAATGAGTCTGCAAGAATTAAGTAACTGCAAAAACCATAGGCAAAGATGAAATAGATAACCGAGATACCAATATATGAATGTAAAAACAACAATATAGAGGGGAAATGAAAGGGGTATTACTATACAACATTATATGCTTGCTGGAGATCTTGTCAGCCTTAAGTAATAAATTTGGCCATCACAGAGCAAAGGAGCATGTCTGCTAGTGTCTTGGAGGCTTTTTCCTTTTAGGGCCTGTGTGTGTCCAAACTCTACTCATGGAGACCCACAGTACATATGTCATAGATTTGGGAATGGGTTGGAACGTCAAATATTACATTTCTAAATCACATCACGTTCTGCTCTTCCCAACATTCAGCTTGGCAGCTATCATTTGCATCAATAGTGAGCAATCATTTAGCTCAAAACTCCTCAAAGTCTCTTCTTAACCAATCTTCACCATACTTCCAACCCTTTCACTGCGCTACTGGGAGATCTGACCAACCTATATGCTGCAGAGAAAAACTCAGGCCAGGGTATCATCGTCATTCCATTTAGTAAAGATTTGGGCCTTTTGTATATATATCCAGATGCTCCAAGAACTTCCAGCACTATATAACCCAGCTGCCTTGTTACCAGCGTTAGAAAATAGGGGAAGTATTGAAATTGATAAATGATCGGCATGGATTACAAAAAAAAAAAATTAAGTCCAAATTTGAGTCTCGTGACTCAATTTACAAATTGAAATTATAAAATATCAAAAACATTTTCTGAGTTGCTCAAATAGCTCATTCGGCACCCATTCGAATCCACTAATTTATATTCTCTCGATTTGAGGTCCAAACCTCAATAATCACCTCAAATTTCGGGTCAAAATCTGCCTTCTGAAGAATTTTTCAAAGAAATAGCTTTTAATTCTCAGAAAAACTCTCTTTTATAATTTTTTTTTTATACAAAAAATTAGTTTTAAATATTTGATTTTAGGATCTTATTCTAAAAATGTCAAAAAAAAAATATAGAGAGAATGTCAAGAGAAAAACAAAAAAAATATATATATAAGAAAAAGAAGAACATAAAAATAGCCTTTTGAAAAACCTCCCTTTTGAAGAAAACAAACCTTTTAACCAAAAACCATTTTTTTGCAAAAAAAACTTTTGAAAAGACCACCGTTTTGAAAAAAAATTCACAGGGAACCGCCTTTTTGGTAAAACCTCTTTTAAAATTTCTTTAGGGTTTCAGAAACTCCCTCTCGCTCACCATCGCCTTCTCCCTCTCTCACTCTCAAACCTTCCATGGTCGACCCCATGTGCGTTCCTCCTTCATCCAAAACCCTCTGATCTTCTCACCTTCTCGCCAACCCTTCATCACCAACAGCATCTCCTCCTCCTTCACAAAGTCTCCTCAAGAACCCTCATCGCACGCTCCATGGCGATGGCTCCAGAACCGTCGATGGCCAACGGCCTCACAAACCTTCCCCTCTCTCCAAACCTTCCATCTTTAACGAAAGCCCTTCTGGAGCTTTCTCCTTCGTCTTTAAAAGGGGAGGCCATTCCACACATAAAGAAAAAGAAAACTGACTCTTTTCATCCGTGATCAATGCCTATCCTCCATCGAGTTTTTTTTCATCTACGCTCATACATCCATCTCTTTGCTAACGATCCTCGATTTCCCTTAAGAGACATCCACTTTCTACATTAAACATCAAGACTATCCCCATCGACTTCTCTTCCAGAGGAATCATCTCCAAGCATCTCCCATCATCTCCATCGAAGGCCGATCTCTTCTTCCTAAACCCTCACAGCTTCTCGGAGTTCTATTTGGTAGCAGTAACATCCAGCAGGAGTGCTTCCCTCCCGGATTCTGCAAAATCGGAGATCCATTCGCATCCGTGGGGAAAATGTCGCCAGGATAGAACAGAAGCCTCGTTGCTCTCTCTTTCGCAATTCCTGTCAAACAAGGTGATTTCCTTCAATCCTCTTTCCACCCTTCTTTTGTTTGTTCTTCCTGGTCATTTGCCCCATGGATGCACCGTGGGTAGAGTCTGAGTTGTCTTTAGCAACTCTGATGTATCCTGTGCAATATTAAAAGGAATTTTCTAATTCCAACACCTTTTTTTTTTCTTCTATGATATGATCTATTTCATCAAGATCTCTCGGTTCATAATTGTTCATGCCACTCAGATTCCCTTTAAAATTTTACCATAGCAATTTCCTTTACTACTGTTTTTCCTTTTTTTTACTTATTTTCGTAGATGTCTTTTACATTACGGTGATATCATTTTGATGCTCTCTTTGATCAGTATTTCCAGTTTAGCATCTCTTGATTAAATTTTTTTTTCTGTAATTCAGCATGACTGGATGGTCCCTGTTAATCACATCCATCCATCTAACATAGCTTTCAATTTTATTTGCGTGATAGCCCTTAATTCTGGTTTTCTGTTGTTACTGCAAAATATTGGATTATGTTTTTTTAGTTTAGTTATTGCAATCCCTACATTTATTTTATCAGATTATTTCGGTGTCTGCCATGATTTTCCATGATTTGTCTGCAACTCTATCAGATTAATTTAAATCGTTGGCATATGTTTCCAAATATACCTATATTTCTCACATCTTTTCCAACTTTTTACACCATTCGTTGCCCTGTCACCTGAAAACAGGGAGACGTGTTTGGCTCCCTGTTGCAAGTCGACCATCTATCCACTTTTGCTTTCGATTGCCTGAAGGCAGTCTTCATATCATCAATAAATCATCACACGATTTGCATGTGGTGTTAACACATCATTCATGTGACCAAAGGATGCCACGATATATAGATCCGATGATGTAGGAGTAAGAGGAAAAAGCCACGATGCCATGTAGAGAAATACATTTGTATAATTTTAGATGTTTTCAAGCATACACAAGAAAAACCCTTAAAATCCATTCACGCCTATATGAGGGATGTCGTTGATATCCATTTGCCATCCTGTGATCTATCTATTTGTTTTTTACTAGCAAACTTGCTCTGAAAGAGATCTGTGATCATCGCAAAATTTTTCCTCTTGTAATATTCTCTCTCTTCCTTCTCTTTTCCTTTCTAACCTCTTATTTTCCTCCTTTTTGAAGGAAAAAAGATAAAAGATAGAAAGAAAGAGAGAAGAGAAAAAGAAGAGAGGAGAGAAGAAGGAGAGGAACTCTTTTGCGGGTCTCACTTGACCTTAATTTGAATTTTTTTTGAAATAACTCGCCTTCGTTTTTGAAATATTTGCGGAAAAACTGGGAGACGGAATCCGCTCGTCGGTACGAGGTTCGACCGTTCCTGGCGCCTTTACCAGGGGTAATCGAACCAAGGGTCGAATTTTATGCATTTTGCTTTGCAAAGAAATTATCTAAGAAATTATTCTAGTCTAAATGCACAAAGAATCATGCTTGTGCAAATGCAAAGATGTATGCTCTTTTGAAAATGTTTTGAAGAATTTCCAAGTAAATCTGATAAAGTGAAGAAACAATTTCTAACTTAGAACTTAAGATTAAAGTTCTAAGTCTTTAGAATAATCATGAGCTTGGAAAAATAAATCTGGATTTTAGAAAATGATTTTGAAGTTTTGAGAAAAAGGAATTTCTAAAGTCATAAATGGACTCTGAATCAGAATAGAAATGAAAATGGAATTGAATCAGAAGGAAAGATGGATTTGGGAAATCTGAATAAAATTGAGAAATGGAGTTTATTTAAAAGTTGAAATTTCAAGATGAAATCCGAATCCAAGATTTGGATTCTGAATAGAGTTCAAAGTTTGAATTTTGAATTTAGGTTTTGAAATGGGAACTTGATTTGAAATCTAAAATGAAGTGGAATTGGTTTTAAGGATCAGAATTAAAGTGGAATTTGGACTTGGAATTTTTGAATGGAATTGGATTCAAGATTTGGAATCCAAGATGGTATTTGGATCTGAAATTTGAGATCCGAGATAGGGTTGGACTCTGGATCCTAAGATGAAATTGGATCCGAAGTCTGAGATCCAAAGTAGAATTGGATTCTGGATCCTAGAATGAATTTGGATCTATAGGTCTGAGATCCAAAATAGAGTTGGGTTCTGGATCCTAGGAATTGGAATTTGGATCCGAATCTGAGATCCAAAGTAGAATTGGATTCTGGATCCTAGAATGGAACTGGATCTGAAGTCTGAGATCCAAAGTAGAATGAGGTGTTACGACAATGAAGCCATACATGATACTTCAAGTACAAGGTTTTGATGATGAGCAAGTAGAATCAATTGCATTTCAGCTAAGGCTATGAAGAAATTGAAGAATTCGGTGAAGAATCTTTGAAGACTTGTGTGCAAATGTTTAATTCATTAAAAGTCTTAGATTCTTGTAAGAGCCTTACTTAGAGTGCATATTTAGGTTGCATTTCACCTTAAAAGTCTTTAGAAAAACTTTTCTAAAAGAAACTCTTTTGAAAATCTTTTTAGAAAACTCTTTTCTTAAATTTTCATGTTTATTAGTCGACCAATAGACTTATCAGTCGACTAATCCTTTCGCGCCATATTTTCTAAAAAGTCATTTGTGTCAAATTAGTCGACCGAAGGTTTTATCAGTCGACTGGACAGAATATCTGTTTTCTGGAAAATTAGCAGCAGTCGACTAATGGTTTTTCAGTCGACTGAACAGAACATGTGTTTTCTGAAAAATTTAGCAGCAGTCGACTAATGCTTTTTATCAGTCGACCGAACAGAATGTTTGTTTTTCAGAAGTTTTTAGCAGCAGTCGACTAAAAGGTTTTTCAGTCTACTGATGATATTATTAGTCGACTAACTTTTCTGAAGTCGACTAAGTTTCAAAAGTTCAGATTTTCAAACGGCTCGATTAACAGATCAATCGACCGACGATAACTGTCAGTCTACTAATAACTAACTATTAGTCGACTAACTGATGCTTCAGTCGACTAATTTTGCCGTTTTCCTGAAACTTCAAAAAGGTTTGTCTTTTCATTTTTCAAACATTTTGATCGTTCAAAATGGACAGTTTTGACACCCTTTCATACTCTCAACGTATGGAATCTTTTAACTATAAATATGTGTGCATTCTACACTCAAAAATATGAAATTCAATAGAATTATATTGAATTACTTCTTGCTTTTCACTCCTATCCATTCAAGTATTTGTTTTCTCACTCACGTGATATTTTCACTCAAATCACTTTGAGAGATAGTGAATTCGTGAGTAGAGTAATTCAACAACCTCAAAAGATAATTGCATTTCATTTGCATTCAAAAGGAAAGCTCATAGGTTGTATTGTAAGTTGTTATTTCTTTTGTGTAAAAAGAAGGACTCCTTGGTGTAAAGGAGTTGTTTGCTTTCAGTGGGATTGTTACTGAAAGTGGGACCGGTTATGGTCTGTGTGATCTTGTAGTTTATAAGGTTGATAGTGGAAAATCTCAAGCGGGTTTTGCTTGGGGACTAGATGTAGGTCGGGTTTGACCGAACCAGGATAAAATCTTGTGTTCTTTGTGTGTTTGCTTTGAGATTTGCAAAATCCTTCAATATTCCGCAGAAAGTTTTAAAAGCACTATTCACCCCCCCTCTAGTGCTCGTTGCCTCGATCCTAGTGCACTTTCATTTGGTATCAGAGCCCAGGTTTGCTATTACTTTGATTTGACCATCATCTAGCATGACAACTACAATATCTCAGCACAAAGAAGGAAGCTCCTCTGTTCGTCCTCCTCTCTTCGACGGAACAAACTATGGATACTGGAAAGTAAGAATGACAATATTTCTGCAATCCATGGATCTCGATATCTGGACAGTTGTTTCAGAAAAGTACCAAATTCCATCAACTGATTTCAGCCGATGGACCGATGATGAAAAGAAGACTGCTTCACTTAATGCCAAGGCAATGAATGCCTTATATTGTGGCGTTGACAAGGTAGAGTTCAATCGCATCTCTCAATGCTCTACAGCTAATGAAATCTGGCATAATCTTCTCGTAACTCACGAAGGTACGTCAAAGGTAAAGGAATCTAAAATTGCTTCTTTAGTTCATAAATTTGAATTGTTCAAAATGAAGCAAAATGAATCTATATCGGACATGGTAACTAGAATGACCGATATAACTAACACTTTGAAATCCCTTGGAAAAGAATATTCACAAGTGGATTTAGTCAGAAAGATTCTAAGGTGTTTAACTCCTGAATGGGAGAGAAAAACCACTGCTATTGAAGAAGCAAATGATCTCAATACTCTCACTCTTGAAGACTTAGTTGGTAACCTAATGGCATATGAGGTTTAACTTCAAGACAGACAAGAAGAAGAGCCTAAAAAGAAGTCTCTTGCTTTTAAGGCTACTTCTGACTCAGAAGATTCTGAAGAAGATGAAGATGAAGATATTGCCCTCATCAAAGGGCAATTCAGAAGATTCATCAAAAAGGGAAGATTTCAAAGAAAGGCAAAGAAAGCAGATTCTTCCATTCCCAATGAAGTAAAGTGCGTTAACTGCAAAAGGCAGGACATATCAAGAAAGATTGTCCTCTTCTCAAATTCAAGCCCAAGGACCAATTCAAGAAGAAAAAAGCATTTCAAGCCTGTTGGGATGATAGTGACTCCTCTTCCGATGAAGAATCAAATGAAGAAGTCGCCAACATGTGTTTTGTAGCACAAGAAGATTCGGTAAGTCAATTTGACTATGATGAGTTATTTGAAGCATTTAATGATTTATATGCTAAATTTAAGTCTTAGTTCTAAAAATAAAGAGTTAAAAACTGAAAATTTAACTCTTGACTCTCAAAATAAAGTGTTACTTCAAAAAATAGAAGATCTCAAGAAGGAAAATTCTTGCCAAGCACTTGAGATAAAAGAAATTGGAGTTAGAACCAATCTCTTACAAAAAGAAATATCTAGTCTTAAAGAAAAGTCAAATGATCTTCTTTCTATAGTGACCAAATTCACAAATGGTCAAGAGAATATAGAAAAACTTCTTGGTTCTCAAAGATGCTCGGTTAATAAAACCGGATTGGGATATAGCTTCTTTGATACTCAAAATAGACCAAACTATGTGGTGAAAAATCAAAGACATTATTCTCAACCTTTTGTTCATAAAACTAAATTTTCTAGTTCTAATAGAAATGCATCTAGAAATGATTATTCTAGAAATGTTTATTCTAAATCCTTTTATAGAAAGAATACTTATTATCAAAGGAAACCAAAATCCAAATGGATATGGGTTCCTAAGACTAACTCTCATGGACCCGAAAATAGAAAGGGGTCAAATGCTCTGTTGTCTGATTTTGTTGTAGGTACACAACATAAGGAGCAAATGGATATTGGACAGCGGCTGTTCCAAACATATGACTGGAAGGCCGGAGTTATTTTCCACCCTCCAAAATAAGGATGGAGGAACCGTCACCTTTGGTGACAATAACAAGGGAAAAGTGATAGGTATTGGTAATATTGGTAATCCAAAATTTTTCTTGATAGAAAATGTTCTTTTAGTGGATGGTTTAATGCATAATTTAATATCTATTAGTCAATTATGTTATAAAGGTTTTCATGTTTCTTTTGAAAATGATTTATGCTTAATTTCTGATTTTCAATCTAAAAAGATCATTTTTAAAGGTAAAAGAAGAAACAATGTGTATGAACTATATCTAGATGAATTACTCTCTTTTAATGAAAAATGTCTTATTGTTTCAAATGAAATTCAATGGTTATGGCATAAGAGACTTGGACATGTTAACTTTAAAATTATTTCAAAATTATCCAAGAATGATCTTGTAAGAGGCCTACCTAGAATACCATATAAAAAGGATCACTTATGTGATGCTTGTCAAAGGGGTAAACAAATCAAGAGTTCTTTTAAAGCAAAAGATATAGTTTCAACAAAACGTCCTCTTGAACTTCTACATTTAGATCTATTTGGACCATCTAGAATTCAAAGTTTGAATGGTAGCAAGTATGCTTTTGTTATAGTAGATGATTATTCTCGGTTTACATGGGTGATTTTTTTAAAAAGCAAAAATGATGCTTTTTCAGAATTTTCTAAACTTTGTAGAAGAATTACAAATGAAAAATCTACATCTATTATTAAAATTCGTAGTGATCATGGTGGTGAATTTGAAAATGAATCTTTTCTAAAGTTTTGTGATTTACATGGTATATCTCACAACTTTGCTTTTCCTAGAGCGGCTCCACAAAATGGAGTTGTTGAAAGAAAGAAAAGAACTTCTCAAGAGATTTGGGACAGACTCATCGAAATCAAGAAGGAATCCTATGAGTACAACTACTTCTCTTGATAAAGATGAAAATGGAAAAAGTGTAGATACTAAGCTCTACAGAGGTATGATCAGATCTCTATTATACTTAACTGCTAGTCGACCTGATATTATGTTTAGTGTTTGTATGTGTGCAAGATTTCAAGCTAATCCAAAGGAATCTCATTTAACTGCAGTAAAAAAAAAATTCTTCGATATTTGAAAGATACTTCAGATTTCGGTTTGTTTTACCCAAAATCATCTTCCTTTGATTTAGTTTCATATAGTGATGCAGATTTTGCAGGTAGTAAATCTGATCGCAAGAGTACTAGTGGAACTTGTCATTTCTTGGGAAATTCCTTAGTCTCTTGGTTTAGTAAAAAGCAAAATTCAGTATCACTCTCAACAACTGAAGCTGAATATATAGCGGCTAGTTTAGCATGTTCACAAGTACTTTGGATGAAACAGACCTTAAAAGATTTTGGTTTAAACTACTCCACAACAACTATTTATTGTGATAACATTAGTGCTATAAATCTTTCGAAAAATCTTATTCAGCACTCAAGAACTAAGCATATTGAAGTTAGACATCATTTTTTAAGAGATCATGTGTTAAAATGAGATATTTCGTTAAATTTTATTTCCGCTAAAGAACAACATGCCGATATCTTCACTAAACCTCTTAAAAATGAAGTTTTTATGAGATTTAGGAGAGAACTAGGTATTTGCTCATTTTTGGATTTATAAAAAATGCTGATTTATGAACAAAATCTCAAAATCGCACTATTTTAGTCGACCGATAAAATTTTAGTCGACTGGTGTTTTTATATTTTGGAATGTATCGCATCATATTAGTCGACCGATATAGTTCTAGTCGACTGATGATATTTTTAGAATAAGTCGCACTTTTTTAGTAGACCGATAAAGTTTTAGTCGACTAAATTTTTTTTAAAAAAATTTTAAGTGAAGGGACCCGACACCCCTTGGATTTGTTTTTTAAAACCCGTTTTTAAGGAGGCATCGTTTCACTTCGTACCTTTTCGTTTAAAAACGAAACCCTTAAACCAAAAACCCCTCTTTCTCTTTTGCCTCTCTCTCTCTTCCGAAAAACCCTCGGAGTGTCGTTCGACTCCATCATCGCTGAGATTTTCTTACCGTAACAGGGAGACGCCGGAATCTTCTGGCCGTGATCTTGAAACGCCGGAATCCTCTTGCAGTGACTGGCGCATCTTCAAAACACGCCGGAACTCTCTTGTTGTGTTTTAAAATAGAGATACGAGTTAAAAGTCTATTTCTGCTTATGCTATTTTTGCCCTTACTCTTTTTTATTCTGACAAAGGGGGAGAAAAAGATAAAGATAGCATTACAGGAGATCTTGCATTAATAAAGATAGCATTACATTGAGATCTTGAGAAAAAGATGATAGCAATTACATTACAGGAAATCTTGCATGAGAAATGCAAAATTAAGAGAAAAAGAAAGCTTTGAATGAATGTATTTCTAAATGCATGAAGAAATGATGAATGGAAATGCAAACCAATCAATATGTGATATATGTGCTTTAAATGTGCTAACTTTTAATGTCTTGCAGCATATTGATAGGGGGAGTAAAATCTCCATCTATGCATCTAAATGCTTCATCTTTGATTAAGTTTGTCATCATCAAAAAGGGGGAGATTGTTATGACAATGAAGCCATACATGATACTTCAAGTACAAGGTTTTGATGATGAGCAAGTAGAATCAACTGCATTTCAGCTAAGGCTATGAAGAAATTAAAGAATTCGGTGAAGAATCTTTGAAGACTTGTGTGCAAATGTTTAATTCATTAAAAGTCTTAGATTCTTGTAAGAGCCTTACTTAGATTGCATATTTAGGTTGCATTTCACCTTAAAAGTCTTTAGAAAAACTTTTCTAAAAGAAACTCTTTTGAAAATCTTTTTAGAAAACTCTTTTCTTAAATTTTCATGTTTATTAGTCGACCAATAGACTTATCAGTCGACTAATCCTTTCACGCCATATTTTCTAAAAAGTCATTTGTGTCAAATTAGTCGACCGAAGGTTTTATCAGTCGACTGGACAGAATGTCTGTTTTCTGGAAAATTAGCAGCAGTCGACTAATGGTTTTTCAGTCGACTGAACAGAACATGTGTTTTCTGAAAAATTTAGCAGCAGTCGACTAATGCTTTTTATTAGTCGACCGAACAGAATGTTTGTTTTTCAGAAGTTTTTAGCAGCAGTCGACTAAAAGGTTTTTCAGTCTACTGATGATATTATTAGTCGACTAACTTTTCTGAAGTCGACTAAGTTTCAAAAGTTCAGATTTTCAAACGGCTCGATTAACAGATCAGTCGACCGACGATAACTGTCAGTCTACTAATAACTAACTATTAGTCGACTAACTGATATTTCAGTCGACTAATTTTGCCGTTTTCCTGAAACTTCAAAAAGGTTTGTCTTTTCATTTTTCAAACGTTTTGATCGTTCAAAATGGACAGTTTTGACACCCTTTCATACTCTCAACGTATGGAATCTTTTAACTATAAATATGTGTGCATTCTACACTCAAAAATATGAAATTCAATAGAATTATATTGAATTACTTCTTGCTTTTCACTCCTATCCATTCAAGTATTTGTTTTCTCACTCACGTGATATTTTCACTTCAGTTTTTCACTCAAATCACTTTGAGAGATAGTGAATTCGTGAGTAGAGTGTTTCAACAACCTCAAAAGCCAATTGCATTTCATTTGCATTCAAAAGGAAAGCTCATAGGTTGTATTGTAAGTTGTTATTTCTTTTGTGTAAAAAGAAGGACTCCTTGGTGTAAAGGAGTTGTTTGCTTTCAGTGGGATTGTTACTGAAAGTGGGACCGGTTATGGTCTGTGTGATCTTGTAGTTTATAAGGTTGATAGTGGAAAATCTCAAGCGGGTTTTGCTTGGGGACTAGATGTAGGTCGGGTTTGACCGAACCATGATAAAATCTTGTGTTCTTTGTGTGTTTGCTTTGAGATTTGCAAAATCCTTCAATATTCCGCAGAAAGTTTTAAAAGCACTATTCAACCCCCCTCTAGTGCTCGTTGCCTCGATCCTAGTGCACTTTCATTTGGTATCAGAGCCCAGGTTTGCTATTACTTTGATTTGACCATCATCTAGCATGACAACTACAACATCTCAGCACAAAGAAGGAAGCTCCTCTGTTCGTCCTCCTCTCTTCGACGGAACAAACTATGGATACTGGAAAGTAAGAATGACAATATTCTTGCAATCCATGGATCTCGATATCTGGACAGTTGTTTCAGAAAAGTACCAAACTCCATCAACTGATTTCAGCCGATGGACCGATGATGAAAAGAAGACTGCTTCACTTAATGCCAAGGCAATGAATGCCTTATATTGTGGCATTGACAAGGTAGAGTTCAATCGCATCTCTCAATAATCTACAGCTAATGAAATCTGGCATACTCTTCTCGTAACTCACGAAGGTACGTCAAAGGTAAAGGAATCTAAAATTGCTTCTTTAGTTCATAAATTTGAATTGTTCAAAATGAAGCAAAATGAATCTATATCAGACATGGTAACTAGAATGACCGATATAACTAACACTTTGAAATCCCTTGGAAAAGAATATTCACAAGTGGATTTAGTCAGAAAGATTCTAAGGTGTTTAACTCCTGAATGGGAGAGAAAAACCACTGCTATTGAAGAAGCAAATGATCTCAATACTCTCACTCTTGAAGACTTAGTTGGTAACCTAATAGCATATGAGGTTTAACTTCAAGACAGACAAGAAGAAGAGCCTAAAAAGAAGTCTCTTGCTTTTAAGGCTACTTCTGACTCAAAAGATTCTGAAGAAGATGAAGATGAAGATATTGCCCTCATCACAAGGCAATTCAGAAGATTCATCAAAAAGGGAAGATTTCAAAGAAAGGCAAAGAAAGCAGATTCTTCCATTCCCAATGAAGTAAAGTGCTTTAACTGCAAAAGGCAGGACATATCAAGAAAGATTGTCCTCTTCTCAAATTCAAGCCCAAGGACCAATTCAAGAAGAAAAAAGCATTTCAAGCCTGTTGGGATGATAGTGACTCCTCTTCCGATGAAGAATCAAATGAAGAAGTCGCCAACATGTGTTTTGTAGCACAAGAAGATTCGGTAAGTCAATTTGACTATGATGAGTTATTTGAAGCATTTAATGATTTATATGCTAAATTTAAGAGTCTTAGTTCTAAAAATAAAGAGTTAAAAACTGAAAATTTAACTCTTGACTCTCAAAATAAAGTGTTACTTCAAGAAATAGAAGATCTCAAGAAGGAAAATTCTTGCCAAGCACTTGAGATAAAAGAAATTGGAGTTAGAACCAATCTCTTACAAAAAGAAATATCTAGTCTTAAAGAAAAGTCAAATGATCTTCTTTCTATAGTGACCAAATTCACAAATGGTCAAGAGAATATAGAAAAACTTCTTGGTTCTCAAAGATGCTCGGTTAATAAAACCGGATTGGGATATAGCTTCTTTGATACTCAAAATAGACCAAACTATGTGGTGAAAAATCAAAGACATTATTCTCAACCTTTTGTTCATAAAACTAAATTTTCTAGTTCTAATAGAAATGCATCTAGAAATGATTATTCTAGAAATGTTTATTCTAAATCCTTTTATAGAAAGAATACTTATTATCAAAGGAAACCAAAATCCAAATGGATATGGGTTCCTAAGACTAACTCTCATGGACCCGAAAATAGAAAGGGGTCAAATGCTCTGTTGTCTGATTTTGTTGTAGGTACACAACATAAGGAGCAAATGGATATTGGACAGCGGCTGTTCCAAACATATGACTGGAAGGCCGGAGTTATTTTCCACCCTCCAAAATAAGGATGGAGGAACCGTCACCTTTGGTGACAATAACAAGGGAAAAGTGATAGGTATTGGTAATATTGGTAATCCAAAATTTTCCTTGATAGAAAATGTTCTTTTAGTGGATGGTTTAATGCATAATTTAATATCTATTAGTCAATTATGTTATAAAGGTTTTCATGTTTCTTTTGAAAATGATTTATGCTTAATTTCTGATTTTCAATCTAAAAAGATCATTTTTAAAGGTAAAAGAAGAAACAATGTGTATGAACTATATCTAGATGAATTACCCTCTTTTAATGAAAAATGTCTTATTGTTTCAAATGAAATTCAATGGTTATGGCATAAGAGACTTGGACATGTTAACTTTAAAATTATTTCAAAATTATCCAAGAATGATCTTGTAAGAGGCCTACCTAGAATACCATATAAAAAGGATCACTTATGTGATGCTTGTCAAAGGGGTAAACAAATCAAGAGTTCTTTTAAAGCAAAAGATATAGTTTCAACAAAACGTCCTCTTGAACTTCTACATTTAGATCTATTTGGACCATCTAGAATTCAAAGTTTGAATGGTAGCAAGTATGCTTTTGTTATAGTAGATGATTATTCTCGGTTTACATGGTGATTTTTCTAAAAAGCAAAAATGATGCTTTTTCAGAATTTTCTAAACTTTGTAGAAGAATTACAAATGAAAAATCTACATCTATTATTAAAATTCGTAGTGATCATGGTGGTGAATTTGAAAATGAATCTTTTCTAAAGTTTTGTGATTTACATGGTATATCTCACAACTTTGCTTTTCCTAGAGCGGCTCCACAAAATGGAGTTGTTGAAAGAAAGAAAAGAACTTCTCAAGAGATTTGGGACGGACTCATCGAAATCAAGAAGGAATCCTATGAGTACAACTACTTCTCTTGATAAAGATGAAAATGGAAAAAGTGTAGATACTAAGCTCTACAGAGGTATGATCGGATCTCTATTATACTTAACTGCTAGTCGACCTGATATTATGTTTAGTGTTTGTATGTGTGCAAGATTTCAAGCTAATCCAAAGGAATCTCATTTAACTGCAGTAAAAAAAAAATTCTTCGATATTTGAAAGATACTTCAGATTTCGGTTTGTTTTACCCAAAATCATCTTCCTTTGATTTAGTTTCATATAGTGATGCAGATTTTGCAGGTAGTAAATCTGATCGCAAGAGTACTAGTGGAACTTGTCATTTCTTGGGAAATTCCTTAGTCTCTTGGTTTAGTAAAAAGCAAAATTCAGTATCACTCTCAACAACTGAAGCTGAATATATAGCGGCTAGTTTAGCATGTTCACAAGTACTTTGGATGAAACAGACCTTAAAAGATTTTGGTTTAAACTACTCCATAACAACTATTTATTGTGATAACATTAGTGCTATAAATCTTTCGAAAAATCTTATTCAGCACTTAAGAACTAAGCATATTGAAGTTAGACATCATTTTTTAAGAGATCATGTGTTAAAAGGAGATATTTCGTTAAATTTTATTTCCACTAAAGAACAACATGCCGATATCTTTACTAAACCTCTTAAAAATGAAGATTTTATGAGATTTAGGAGAGAACTAGGTATTTGCTCGTTTTTGGATTTATAAAAAATGCTGATTTTTGAACAAAATCTCAAAATCGCACTATTTTAGTCGACCGATCAAATTCTAGTCGACTGGTGTTTTTATATTTTGGAATGTATCGCATCATATTAGTCGACCGATATAGTTCTAGTCGACTGATGATATTTTTAGAATAAGTCGCACTTTTTTAGTCGACCGATAAAGTTTTAGTCGACTAAATTTTTTTTTAAAAAAATTTAAGTGAAGGGACCCGACACCCCTTGGATTTGTTTTTTAAAACCCGTTTTTAAGGAGGCATCGTTTCACTTCGTACCTTTTCGTTTAAAAACGAAACCCTTAAACCAAAAACCGCTCTTTCTCTTTTGCCTCTCTCTCTCTTTCGAAAAACCCTCGGAGTGTCGTTCGACTCCATCATCGCTGGGATTTTCTTACCGTAACAGGGAGACGCCGGAATCTTCTGGCCGTGATCTTGAAACGCCGGAATCCTCTTGCAGTGACTGGCGCATCTTCAAAACATGCCGGAACTCTCTTGCCGTGTTTTAAAATAGAGATACGAGTTAAAAGTCTATTTCTGCTTATGCTATTTTTGCCCTTACTTTTTTTTATTCTGACAAAGGGGGAGAAAAAGATAAAGATAGCATTACAGGAGATCTTGCATTAATAAAGATAACATTACATTGAGATCTTGAGAAAAAGATGATAGCAATTACATTACAGGAAATCTTGCATGAGAAATGCAAAATTAAGAGAAAAAGAAAGCTTTGAATGAATGTATTTCTAAATGCATGAAGAAATGATGAATGGAAATGCAAACCAATCAATATGTGATATATGTACTTTAAATGTGCTAACTTTTAATGTCTTGCAGCATATTGATAGGGGGAGTAAAATCTCCATCTATGCATCTAAATGCTTCATCTTTGATTAAGTTTGTCATCATCAAAAAGGGGGAGATTGTTACGACAATGAAGCCATACATGATACTTCAAGTACAAGGTTTTGATGATGAGCAAGTAGAATCAACTGCATTTCAGCTAAGGCTATGAAGAAATTGAAGAATTCAGTGAAGAATCTTTAAAGACTTGTGTGCAAATGTTTAATTCATTAAAAGTCTTAGATTCTTGTAAGAGCCTTACTTAGATTGCATATTTAGGTTGCATTTCACCTTAAAAGTCTTTAGAAAAATTTTTCTAAAAGAAACTCTTTTGAAAATCTTTTTAGAAAACTCTTTTCTTAAATTTTCATGTTTATTAGTCGACCAATAGACTTATCAGTCGACTAATCCTTTCGCGCCATATTTTCTAAAAAGTCATTTGTGTAAAATTAGTCGACCGAAGGTTTTATCAGTCGACTGGACAGAATGTCTGTTTTCTGGAAAATTAGCAGCAGTCGACTAATGGTTTTTCAGTCGACTGAACAGAACATGTGTTTTCTGAAAAATTTAGCAGCAGTTGACTAATGCTTTTTATCAGTCGACCGAACAGAATGTTTGTTTTTCAGAAGTTTTTAGCAGCAGTCGACTAAAAGGTTTTCCAGTCTACTGATGATATTATCAGTCGACTAACTTTTCTGAAGTCGACTAAGTTTCAAAAGTTCAGATTTTCAAATGGCTCGATTAACAGATCAGTCGACTGACGATAACTGTCAGTCTACTAATAACTAACTATTAGTCGACTAACTGATGTTTGAGTCGACTAATTTTGTCATTTTCCTGAAACTTCAAAAAAGTTTGTCTTTTCATTTTTCAAACGTTTTGATCGTTCAAAATGGACAGTTTTGACACCCTTTCATACTCTCAACGTATGGAATCTTTTAACTATAAATATGAGTGCATTCTACACTAAAAAATATGAAATTCAATAGAATTATATTGAATTACTTCTTGCTTTTCACTGTTATCCATTCAAGTATTTGTTTTCTCACTCACGTGATATTTTCACTTCAGTTTTTCACTCAAATCACTTTGAGAGATAGTGAATTCGTGAGTAGAGTGTTTCAACAACCTCAAAAGCCAATTGCATTTCATTTGCATTCAAAAGGAAGGCTCATAGGTTGTATTGTAAGTTGTTATTTCTTTTGTGTAAAAAGTAGGACTCCTTGGTGTAAAGGAGTTGTTTGCTTTCAGTGGGATTGTTACTGAAAGTGGTACCGGTTATGGTCTGTGTGATCTTGTAGTTTACAAGGTTGATAGTGGAAAATCTCAAGCGGGTTTTGCTTGGGGACTGGATGTAGGTCGGGTTTGACCAAACCAAGATAAAATCTTGTGTTCTTTGTGTGTTTGCTTTGAGATTTGCAAAATCCTTCAATATTCCGCAGAAAGTTTTAAAAGCACTATTCACCCCCCCTCTAGTGCTCGTTGCCTCGATCCTAGTGCACTTTCATGAGGATCTAGATCCTAAGTGGAATTTGGATCTGTAATCTGAGATCCAAAGTAGAGTGGAATTCTGGATCCTAGAATGGATTGGATCCAAGACTTGGAATCCAAGATAAAAGGTGGATCTGAAGTCTAAGATCCGAAGTGGAATTGAATTCATACTTGGAAATCTGGATCCAAGTTGAGATTTAACTTTGGATTTGGACTTTTGAAAGTCAAACTGGGATTTTTGAATTATGGATCTGGGTTTTGAAAACCCAGATTAAATTTAAGAAAGGTCAAACTTTTGAGAATCAATCTCAAACTGTGGTTTTTGAATAGATAAGAAGATGAACTTTTGAGAATGAGTTTAAGAACTTCAAAGTTTAAATGGAACTTTGAAATTGAGTTTTTGAATTGAATTGGATTTTTGAAATTTCAAAATTGATTTGAGAATTTGAACCATAAATGAATTTCAAAGTCAAATTTAGACTTTGAATTTGAAGCTTTGAATTCGGAATGAATCAAGAATATAAAGATTGAATTTTGAAATTTCAAAGTCAAATTGGACTTTGAACTTAGATTTTAGATCTTTGAAATAAGATAGAAGAATGAATTAAACTATAAATTGAAGAAAGGTATTTGAGATCACTTGGATTTTTGAAAGAGAATTTTGAAAATATGATGCAATTCTACCCTATATAATGAATGAATTTGAATAAGTTTGAAATTGGACTTTGAAAAGCTATTTCATTTTTTAAATGAATTAAAATAAGATTGAAAATATAATACATCCTTGACTATGGTCATTGAGTGTATTATATGATAATCTATATTTAAATTCAAAAGAAGAATAAAATATATTTTTAGTGCTTTTATAGAATTTAAAATGAAATTAACTCTCAATATACCCTGACTATGGCCATTGGTATATATTTTGAGTTAAATTTAAGTTAAACTTTAATAAAAGAAATATTTGAAAAAAAATATGATGATTTTTGAAAAGGACCCAGTGTAGATCCAGTGTTATTTTATAAAAGATAAAAATGCTGGATTTTAGAATAAAATCCTAAAGTTTTTCAATAAGACCTAACATCATTTGCTTTTCTCGTAGTTTTTCCAAGTTTTTTGGTTTTTTTGTGTTATTTCTCAATTTTTTGTATTTTTTAGAATAAAATCCTAAAGTTTGTGAGCAAACAAAGATAAAAGCTAATTTTTTTTTGTATTTTTGCAAAAATATTTACAAAAAAGGATTTTTTTCTGAGAATTTAAAAACTATTTTGAGAAAATTTCTTCAGAAATGGGTTTTTGATTCAGATTTTAAGGAAATATGGATTTAAAGTGCTGGATTCGGATCCGGAGTTGATTTTGAATAGATTAATATGAATTTTAATTCAGAGAATCTGAAGAAATGACTTGATTTTCTCAGAAAACGAGGTTGGGGGCAAAAAGGTCATTTTTACAAAACTTTGAGAAATTTGGGGTGTTCACAGATGCCCCTCTTTGCTACTAAGCCGGTTGAGAGCCGAGCTTAGTGGCAAAGACAACACTCCAAATTTTGAAAAATGCCCCAGTCAGTAGGTCTGAACTGGGTGTGAAAGAATTATTTTGGAAACATGGCTTCTCAGACTTTAAAACCTTATCTTGAATGGTTTTGATGGGACGAAATCCTCGAAAATGATATGATTGAGTAGAGAGTGAGGAAATCGTGATGGGACTTTGGGTGAAAATCCCGAAATGGTGGGAAATGAGAATTTTGATCAGGTCTCATGGGTGAGACAAGATACTCTTTTTGGAATGATTCAAGTTTAGCCCTTAACCTGGATGGGACGAAAATGTATCAAGATGAATTAGATGAGGAAAGGAATACATGAGAACCTTAATGGGACATTTTTGAAAAATGCCTTGTGAAATGCAGCTCAAATGGAATTCTATCCTGGGCGGATATACAAAGCATGGATTCCTTAATGGAAAGAGTCATGATGGGACTGGGGGAAAACATCTCGTTTAGAACGAGGAATCTCGTTGGAACGAGTCTCAAGTTTAACCCAAACCTGAAAGGAAAATACCTCGCGAAGCAAGGTTCCGGGTTAACTCTTAGTCTGAATAGGAAATCTACCATACGGATTTCTCAAATGGAGAAACCATAATGGGACCTTCGGAATTTGGATGAACAAATCCTGAAAGGGGTTTGCGAAAGGAGGAAAATATAGGGTTCCCTAAAGCTTTGAAAAGGGGAAGAAATTGGGCATCTCATTGCTGAGACTTGAAATAGCTTTTTTTGAAATTAATGACCTCTAGCAGAAAATTCAGGTTTCGACCCTTAACCTGAATGGGAACACCATACGGAATCCTTGACTAAAGAAACCGTGATGGGACAGGAAGAGATACTTCAACTGGATGAGGCAACTCTTCTGGAAGATATAAACAACGCTAGGTTGCATCAGAATAGATATCAGATGTTTATTTCACTCTTGGAATAGCTAGAAAATTTTGCCAATAAGATAAAAATTATAGCTGATTCAAATGCTTGAAAATGTGCACGTATGTGCAAAAGATATTCCCTCTTTTACCTGGGATATTTCCTTCAATGAGGTTAACTCCTTAGTTCTAAGAGTCAAATTCAAAATTTTAGCACTGATGATCTTCTTCAAGGAAGCTATTCATTTCCTTGATATGAGAATAGAAGAAATATTCTTAATTTCATAAAAGCAAGTAATGAAAAGATATTGATAAAAGAATTTTGCATGAGAAAAAATGACTTCTCACAACTTTGGCAGTTTGATATCTGGGTGTTTTCCCACAATGATCTTTTGCACTCTTTTTGAGTCATTGGGCTTTCTCGGGTTTTTATGTCATCCTTCATTTGGATGTCGTGACTTTTCTCTCTTTTTCAAGGAAGGGCACGTCACAAACTCCTTCATCTTGGAGATACTCCGATCCTTCTTTCTCTCGGGGATTGTATATGATATTGGCTCAAAAAGGTCTTTAGATGATAGCTGGAATCAAATATTTTTTAGGGTTTGTCGGTAGGTTCATCGCATCTGTCTTCATCTCGACAGTGATCCGAACTTTCCATGAAAAGATCCGTCACAAACTCCGTCATCTTGGAGATGTTTCAAATCTTCTTTGGCCCCGGGGATTTACTCGCTTAATTCGCCTTCATCTTGACGACAATTGAGAGATCCCTTTTGCGGATATTTGATTGCAACTTTTAAATGAAATGAGAAGAGATGGGTTGAGTGAATTCTTTTTATAGCTCAAGATATTTCCACTGACTGATTGCCAGAAAGTCATTTTAAAACAAGTGCCATAGCCAAGATCAATATTAATTCGCTCCTGGCTTTTCAACATCATTGAAGATTTCTTTTATTGATCATATAGAGGACATTTCTTACATCCTTTTGGTTGATCAGCAGGAAAAGACTTGAATTTTACCTCTTTTCGCAGAAAGTTTCACCTTTTTGGAAGGAAATACAGAAGGTAATCTGAGAAAATTCTTTTTGTGGAGTAAGAATACTTAGAATCAACAAATGCTTTTAGCAAATTGGCAAAGTTTTCATGAATTCTTTGTGAAATAATCACTCAATATAGATTTTGATGAGACCTTGAGTTGCAATCTTTTGATTTTGAGAAATACATGACCAGCAAAAGTTGGGACATTTGAAATACATGACCAATAGAAGCTGGAACGTTTGAAATACATGACCAGTGAAGGCTGAAACATTTGAAATACCTGACCAGCTAAAGCTGGAACACTTGAAATACCTGACTAGCGAAAGCTGAAACATTTAAAATACCTGACCAGCGAGAAGATGGAACCTTTTGAAATACTTGACCAGTAAAACTGGGAAATTTAAAATACATGACCAGCAATAATGCTGGAACATTTTGGAAATACATGACCAACGAGTGTTGGGTCCTTTGGAAAATACACGAATGGTTATGAAAAACTGACTTTTAATAAAAAGATTGAGAATGATCGAAATTGAGAGATTATAACCCGAGGGTTGAGAAAATGGTGAATTTTTTGAAAATATTGTACTCAGAGGTTGGAGAGTTGATAATCTTGAGAGATTTGAAGATTTAGGAAATGACATATTTGAGAGATTGAAATCCGAAGGTTTGGAAAGAAGAGAATGGAGGAATCACACCCTGAAGGCTTGATTTATGGAAAATAGGTTGATTTGGGAGCTCGAAAATTGTGAGCTGGGACTTTTTGAAATATATGACCAGTGAGTGAGAGCTGGGTCTTTTGAAAATACACGATCAAAAGCTGAGTTCTTTTTTGGGAATACATGACCAGCAAAGCTGGAACGTTTGAAATGCATGACCAGCGAAAAGCTGGAACGTTTGAAATACATGACCAACGAGTTTTTTGAAAATACCTGACCAGCGAAAGCTGGAACGTTTGAAATACATGACCAGCAAAATGCTGGAACGTTTGGAATATATAACCAACGAGTGTTGGATCTGACCAGCAAAAAGCTGGAACGTTTAAAATACCTGACCAGCAAGAAGTTGGAACGTTTGAAATGCATGTCCAATGAGTGTTGGATCTTTTGAAATACCTGACCAGCAGAAGCTGGGACATTTGAAATACCTGACCAGCGAGAAGCTGGAACGTTTAAAATATATAACCAACGAGTGTTGGATCTGACCAGCAAAAAGCTGGAACGTGCGAAATACCTGACCAGCAAGAAGCTGGAACGTTTTAAATGCATGCCCAACGAGTGTTGGATCTTTTGAAATACCTGACCAGCAGAAGCTGGGACATTTGAAATACCTGACCAGCGAGAAGCTGGAACGTTTGGAATATATGACCAACAAGTGTTGGATCTTTTTGGAAATACGTGACCAGTAAAAAGCTGGAACGTTTAAAATACCTGACCAGCAAGAAGCTGGAACGTTTGAAATACATGCCCAACGAGTGTTGGATCTTTTTGAAATACCTGACCAGCAAAAGCTGGGACGTTTGAAATATTCGACCAGCGAGAAGCTGGAACATTTGAAATATATGACCAACGAGTGTTGGATCTTTTCGGAAATACCTGACCAGTAAAAACTGAGACGTTTGAAATACCTGACCAGAAAAAACTGGGACGTTTGAAATACCTGACCAGTAAAAATTGGGACGTTTCAAATACATCAGCTTTTGGGAGATTTTAAATCAGAACTTGAATTTTGTCGAAGAAAGGATTTTGATCGAAAGATTAAATGTAGAAAATTATTGGTGCGAGGATTGGATCCTCCAAACGAGCTCAATATATGATTGAAGATTTTGGGAAATACCCTAGTGCGAGGACCGGGTTGTAAAAGATGAGCTAAAACAAAGCGAAATTTTCAGAGAATAAAGATTCTTTGTTAAAATTGAATGGACCATCATAGTTTAATTGCATGTGGTCGACTTTCAGGATTTTGTCCCCTTGTCCTGAACGGAGAGAAATAAAAAGAGAATACCTCATTGACAGGAGGCATCAGGTTTATCCCTTAACCTAAAAGGGTAATTTTTGAAAATAAGAATTAAGAAGAATTAATAAAATGGATAAATATTAATAAAAATGAATAAAAATTGATAAAATTGATAAAAATGGATAAACAAAAGGTTCATAGAAGTTGAGAAAATAATTTGATCCTGCCTGCATGTGGGATCTTTTAAAATGAGAGAAGATGATGAGAAAATCATTTTGGAAGGAAGGATTAACCATGAGAGCTAATCTTTGAAAGGGGATCATTCATGAGAGATCATCATAAGGGCTAATTTTTTGAAGCAATGATTTGAAAATCAATTTGTAGAAAATATGATCAACCCGAGGGTTGATATTGGAATGCAATGATTCAAAATCAATTTTTAGAAAATATGATCAACACAGGGGTTGATCTTTGAATGCAATGATTTGAAATCAATTTTTTTAGAAAACATAATCAACACCAGGATTGATTTTTGAATGCAATGATTTGAAATCAACTTTTTAGATCAATACAAAAGTTGATGTTTGAATGTAACGAAATCAATTTTTTGGAAAATGAGATCAACACAAGGGATTGATCTTTGAATGAAATGAAATCAAATTTTTGGAAAATGAGATCAACACAAGGGTTGATCTTTGAATGAAATGAAATCAAATTTTTGGAAAATGAGTTCAACACAAGGGTTGATCTTTGAATGAAATGAAATCAAATTTTTGGAAAATGAGATCAACACAAGGGTTGATCTTTGAATGTAATGGTTTGAAACCAATTTTTAGAAAATATGATCAACACAAGGGTTGATCTTTGAATGTAATGATTCAAAGTCAATTTTTGAAAATATGATCAACACAAGGGTTGATCTTTGAATGTAATGATTTGAAGTAAATTCTTTGGAAAATATGATCAACACAAGGGTTGATCTTTGAAATGTGATAATTCGAAATCAGTTTTCAGAAAATATGATCAACGCAAGGGTTGATCTTTGAAAAAGGTTGAAATAAAATATATGAACTAAAATTTTCATGATTTTTGAAAGACCCTCATAGGTAATATCATTTCTCTCATGAATGATGTCAGGATTGTCCCGAATTTTTGAAAAAGAGATTTTAATGCCCCAATATAGCAAAAGGAAGAAAGTATTGAATATCAAAGATATAAAGAAAATCGACATTTCATTGATAAGCAAAAGTTGACGACAAAACTTGAATATTTACAAGTATTTTAACTAGAAAGAAGTCACAAAGACTGGGCTGACTTGCCCCTACAAAGCGATTAACAGAAAGAGATGAAAGCGAAAAATTCTTGACATTCTCAATTCTCTGATTGGTCTGAAAAAGGTCCGGTTGAAACTGCAGGCTGCTCTTCTCCTTCCTCTGGTACCAGAAGCTCTTTATCAATGTAGTCCTGCACAATGTTTTTGAGGATGAAGCAGTGATCCGTGTCATGCCCCCTTGCTCGATGAAATTTGCAAAAGCGATTCTTCCATTTTCCTTTGGTGACAGAGGGATCATCCTGCTTTGGGAGCTTGATCATTTATTTCTCGAGTAGGTATTGGAGAACTTCTTCAATCGACTGACCTATAGGGGTAAACTGACGATCATAACCCCAGCCTTCATGCTTTGCTTTCTTCGGCTTGTTTGGCTTCTCCTGAGCACTGACCCCTATCTGGCAACTAGACTGAGCTTGCATGTTTAGGAGATCCGGATGCTTTTATCCTTTATTTTGGACAAAGAGATTTTTATCAAGGCAATCCTGAACGATATTCTTGAAGATGAAGCAATGCTCAGTGTCATGCTTTGTTACTTGATGGTATCTGCAGAACTGGTCTATGTATTTTCCCATGACTGTGGAAGGGCTGGCGGCTTTTGGGAGCCTGAGTAATCCGTTGGCCATCATGTATTCGAGGATTTTGTCGAGCGGTTCATCCAAAAGAGTGAAATCTCGATCCCTGCTCCAATCCTTGCGCTTTGGTTCTTCTTGCTTCTTGCCTTTTTACTGAGGATTGTATTGAAGAGGTCTATCATGGTTTTCACAATATTTCCCAATCTGGCTTTTATGCTCTCTCAAGTTGTTACCTTGATTGCTGCCCCTATTGGCTTTGGAATTTCCTACACTGATATTGTTGTGCTTATTCATGGGGAAAGTGACAGGTGCCTTTCCTTCTGTGGGAGCTTTTCCGCAACTAGCTTCAGCTTGCTCAGATAATATCTCCACCATCATCTTTTTGAATAATTGATATATCGCAGGATCAATCTCACTTTTGTTGTCCTGAACTCCTTCTCTGACAGACTTTCGAGAATCCATTCCTTACTTTCTGCTTTGTAACTGGGATGTTAGAGCAGTGTAATCTCTGAGCTTTGCCCCAAATCAACTGATAATGCTGATGCTCTCTGTAGAGTAAAAACAGGCCTTTTTAGAAAAGATCTAGGAAGAAATTTTAATAAAGGAGGAAATCATAATCTGAAAATGAAAACATCCCATTACGAGGGATCGGGTTGTCACCAAAATTTGCGACAACTGCACTGTTTTTCTGAAAAAGGATACAAGTAAAAATGTGAAATAAAGATAAGTTTTGAAAAGGACATATCCTGACAAAAGATGTTTTATTGTAAATGAGGGTAAGGAATAGAATATAGAAAAGGGTTTCAAAATTTTGAAGAATTGCAGGCAGGATCAAAAAAGAATTTAGAAGAAATTAAGAGAAAAAAAAAGGAAAATACACCTGGGTTTTAAAACAAGGAGAAAATTTTGAATAATATATACCCAAGGTTTTGGAATATCAAATATTATACAATCATAGATATACAAACAATGATGCACAAACAGCAATCCCTAGAGGCTGACTCTAAATGCAATATTTTGAAATGGCTTGTAGGACCTTAATCCTAACTCTAGGGTTCAGATCATCTGATTCCAATCAAGATATGCCGATATACCTAAGCCGAAGCTCGAAGTACGTGGCATAGAAATATTCCTCCGGTTCTAAGGTAATGGCTTCCCAACATCCTTGAGCACCTACCGATATACCTCGGACTATGGCCCTTAGGTACGTGGTAGGGGGGCGTGAACCCAAATAAGTGGTCCAGTTGTGAGGCTCTCTCCCAAACTATGGTTCAGTGAGACAGCCCAGCAACGTGAAGACTGGGACAATATAGGTAAGGGATGTTTTTTGAAAACATGTTCAACATGCAAAAATCAGATGGCTCTAATGCAAGTCCTAAAGAGATAGATTTAAAATGAAGAGAAGCATACACTTGCATACATTATTTTGCATTCAATCCCTAGAATTGAGGAGAGTTGTATTTCAGACCTTGATCTAATGTGAGCATGGAATAATCTCCTCAATATGGTCCTACCAAACCATACAGAAATCCTATATGCAATGATGTCAGCTTAGGACAGAGTCTAGGCTCCTAAGGTTTGCATGGAAATGAAGCTGACATATGAAAAATAAAGACTTAGATAATGTCAAAGCAAAAGAAAAGGCATTAAATTCGATCGGACGAAGACGAGTCCCATCACGGTCGCCAAAACTGTGATCATCGCAAAATTTTTCCTCTTGTAATATTCTCTCTCTTCCTTCTCTTTTCCTTTCTAACCTCTTATTTTCCTCCTTTTTGAAGGGAGAAAGATAAAAGATAGAAAGAAAGAGAGAAGAGAAAAAGAAGAGAGGAGAGAAGAAGGAGAGAAACTCTTTTGCGGGTCTCACTTGACCTTAATTTGAAAATTTTTGAAATAACTCGCCTCCGTTTTTAAAATATTTGCGGGAAAACTGGGAGACGGAATCCGCTCGTCGGTACAAGGTTCGACCGTTCCTGGCGCCTTTACCATGGGTAATCGAACCAAGGGTCGAATTTTATGCCTTTTGCTTTGCAAAGAAATTATCTAAGAAATTATTCTAAGTCTAAATGCACAAAGAATCATGCTTGTGCAAATGCAAAGATGTATGCTCTTTTAAAAATGTTTTGAAGAATTTCCAAGTAAATCTGATAAAGTGAAGAAACGATTTCTAACTTAGAACTTAAGATTAAAGTTCTAAGTCTTTAGAATAATCATGAGCTTGGAAAAATAAATCTGGATTTTGGAAAATGATTTTGAAGTTTTGAGAAAAAGGAATTTCCAAAGTCATAAATGGACTCTGAATCAGAATAGAAATGAAAATGGAATTGAATTAGAAGGAAAGATGGATTTGGGAAATCTGAATAAAATTGAGAAATGGAGTTTATTTAAAAGTTGGAATTTCAAGATGAAATCTGAATCCAAGATTTGGATTCTGAATAGAGTTCAAAGTTTGAATTTTGAATTTAGGTTTTGAAATGGGAACTTGATTTGAAATCTAAAATGAAGTGGAATTGGTTTTAAGGATCAGAATTAAAGTGGAATTTGGACTTGGAATTTTGAATGGAATTGGATTCAAGATTTGGAATCCAAGATGGTATTTGGATCTGAAATCTGAGATCCGAGATAGGGTTGGACTCTGGATCCTAAGATGGAATTGGATCCGAAGTTTGAGATCCAAAGTAGAATTGGATTCTGGATCCTTGAATGAATTTGGATCTAAAGTCTGAGATCCAAAATAGAGTTGGGTTCTGGATCCTAAGAATTTGAATTTGGATCCGAATCTGAGATCCAAAGTAGAATTGGATTCTGGATCCTAGAATGGAATTGGATCTGAAGTCTGAGATCCAAAGTAGAATGAGGATCTAGATCCTAAGTGGAATTTGGATCTGTAATCTGAGATCCAAAGTAGAGTGGAATTCTGGATCCTAGAATGGATTGGATCCAAGACTTGGAATCCAAGATGAAAAGTGGATCTGAAGTCTAAGATCCGAAGTGGAATTGAATTCATACTTGGAAATCTGGATCCAAGTTGAGATTTAACTTTGGATTTGGACTTTTGAAAGTCCAACTGGGACTTTTGAATTATGGATCTGGGTTTTGAAAACCCAGATTAAATATAAGAAAGGTCAAACTTTTGAGAATCAATCTCAAACTGTGGTTTTTGAATAGATAAGAAGATGAACTTTTGAGAATGAGTTTAAGAACATCAAAGTTTAAATGGAACTTTGAAATTGAGTTTTTGAATTGAATTGGATTTTTGAAATTTCAAAATTGATTTGAGAATTTGAACCATAAATGAATTTCAAAGTCAAATTTAGACTTTGAATTTGAAGCTTTGAATTCGGAATGAATCAAGAATATAAAGATTGAATTTTGAAATTTCAAAGTCAAATTGGACTTTGAACTTAGAATTTAGATCTTTGAAATAAGATAGAAGAATGAATTAAACTATAGATTGAAGAAAGGTATTTGAGATCACTTGGATTTTTGAAAGAGAATTTTGAAAATATGATGCAATTCTACCCTATATAATGAATGAATTTGAATAAGTTTGAAATTGGACTTTGAAAAGCTATTTCATTCTTTAAATGAATTAAAATAAGATTGAAAATATAATACATCCTTGACTATGGTCATTGAGTGTATTATATGATAATCTATATTTAAATTCAAAAGAAGAATAAAATATATTTTTAGTGCTTTTATAGAATTTAAAATGAAATTAACTCTCAATATACCGTGACTATGGCCATTGGTATATATTTTGAGTTAAATTTAAGTTAAACTCTAATAAAAGAAATATTTGAAAAAAATATGATGATTTTTGAAAAGGACCCAATGTAGATCCAGTGTTATTTTATAAAAGATAAAAATGCTAAGTCTTGTTTACATCCCGACTATGGCCGTTGATGTAAATCATCAACTTAGGATTAATTTACCTCTTACAAAATGGTGCACGTGCCATTCGTATTTCACCATTGTGAGAATTTGAGAAATAAAGAAAAAAAATGCATGAAAACAAGCAATTCATGAAATGCTTATTCTATCTAAAACAGGAAAATATGAAAGTTTTGTCAACACTCAATCATTAAAACTTTGAATTTAATGTTCCTAAACTAAAATAACACTTTTAACTTACTACCTGCAAAACAAAGTTAGTATAGGGCAAGGTTGCATAAATATGGAAAGATGATAGAAGATGTTAAATTGAACCTAAGATGTTATGCTCATATGGAAAATATATACGAAGATATCTTCATTCAAATGAGAAGGTGATACTTACCTCAGCCGATGAAACATGCCTAGCAAGCTGTGGAAGCAACGATGATGATATGCAAGAAATAGGAGGAAGGTGCTGGAAAACAAAGGTATAGGGGAATACAAGATGTACAGGTGATAATACATTTGAAAAGATATACAGGTATATCCCATATAAGTTCCACTTTATAATATTCGTTTTAACAGGTTTTGCCCCTATAAATCCAAAATCGCATATAGTGTACTTCTTTAAAGATGATAACAGGTTTGGCGACCAAAATCCGAAGGTTCCACTTTATAATATTCGTTTTAACAGGTTGGTGATACCAGTTGGTGGCATACGGCACCACAAAATGGCTTAGCAGATTGGTTCCTGCAAAGGATTGTCTAAGAGGCCCTGCACTATGTAAAACACGCAGCAACCATGAGACTTTAGTGATACTAAATACTTGGCAATCATATGGGAGCCGGTATACAGAGTTTAAAATGAAACGAAACATTGATAGGTAAATGTACCCATGTGGAATACACAGATGCTGTCAAAATAAAGTGAAATGTATACAAATATAAAATATGCAGATGCCAACACAGAATGTACAAATATTTCAATCATGTGAGAAGTGAAGAAGATGTTATGGAAATGGATGATAGTACAGGTGTGATACGCAGTGGCGAGTGCTGAGATGGCTATTGTATTAATGTTTGGCACTATTTTTATATACAGGAGAGCCATAGCAGGATAGGACACTGCTAAAGGTGCCAAATCAATATTTAGCATGGTTGTTGACATGGGAGAATCATAACAGTGCTGAGCACCGTGATGGGTGCCCTGAAGTGACAGCCATAACAAGGCCGGGTGATGGATGTTGTGTGTTTAAGTGAAGGTATGAAGGAAAAAGAGTGGTAGTTGGGAACTGCAGGTGAATGGAGAATGGTGCTGATGAAAAGTGTTACTTGCAGAAAACTGCAAATTACTGTGAGGCTGAGTGAAGGCGTGAGGGCTTGATTTGCTTCTCTTGTGATGATTCTACCGACGCAATTTTCCCACCCAGAAGTATGGTTTGTTTGGCCTGGGATCTCAAAATTTTCATGTAAAAGGGGATATGAAATAACATTCCCGATCCCACATGGTTCTAAGCCTCTTTGATCTTGTTAGCTTTTTATTGGTATATCGATGCCATTGACTTCACCATTCTGAGCCTCTTGGAACCAATTATCCCATGATTTCCTGTCACCTAATCAAATGAACTATCTTAGGCAATTATGATTCTGTATGACAGATAAGATGTTTGCCACAATAGGCTAATGTTGATGTCAAATTTGCCTTGAACTAATACCCTGATTTATCAAAGAGACCAACTGTACAACCTTAGGAGGGCTCATAAGCCCTCCTTCTGACTTCATTGCTATAGTGAAAACCTTCAAACTAAAAAAAAAGTTTTTCTGGGTCCTGCCATTGATTATCACTAAAACTTTGGCATATGCATGAATTTTAACTTGCTGCAGGAGATTTGCAACATGAGCGCAAAGTGAAAGAACGCTTACCAGCATCATATGATTCGGTTTTATGTTTGAAAGCACCATTTCTCTCTTCTTTTCAACAATCAGGAAATGAAAGACCCCAGTCCATCTTTTGATTCTGCTGCTATAGTTCAAACAATGGCCAACACTATTGATGGTTGCATCCCCTCTAACGTATTATTGTACAGACAGTAAATCAACTGGTTTGATTATCAATATCTATAGGCTGAAAGATTCAGAACTGAACATCTTGATTACATTAAATGAAATGGCTGACGTAACAAAAACCATGGAATTATAACATGAATTATTTGAAAAGAAAAACCTGAATGGGCTAGAATCTACTGACCTTTGGGCTGTATGATCCTTGCAAGGTAAGATGTTTTGTCTTGATATCCAAAGCTCGTCTCCTGAGGTACTATCTTGCAGGCTTTGTTATAAGTGCCAAAGATACTGTAAGATCCACTTCAGTTGTTTGTTTGTTTTTTTTGTTTAAATGGAAATCCATTTAAAAGCCTGATGCCATGTACAGGAAGGATAGATGCAGGGAGCAAAACGCTGAATGTGACTTTCCTTCTTGAACAATCAGAACACTCTACTTCTTGAATAACAAAGCATCAAGAATTAACAACAAGCCTTTACATGATTTTTCCTGCCCCCAAGGCACACCTTGCGAAGGATGGATAAGCTGATTATACTGTTTTTGGCTGCACGAGAGAAGACTATCTATCTTTCTGCTTGAACATCTGTGCCCTCATCAAACTCACGTTCGTAACATTCTAAGAATGACTTTAACAAAGACTCAAGTGAAATTTCAGGGACATCATGCATGAATCCTCTTACAATTTCTGCCAAGGCAGAAGTTCAATCCTGAATTTCCTTACCCAAGTTTTACTTCCTGTCTACAAGAAGCAAGTGAAGCAGGCCTATCATAAGAACACATCCACTGAAGAAATGGATCGAGAAGACCATGTTTTGTGCCATTGAATGATCCCACTAAACTGATCAAGGCTAAACATGACAAGTTGTTGGTGCTTGGCCTTGAATTCTCGTTCCTTCACAATGGCCACTGCAACTATACAGGTACAAAGGACAGAGCAAAATTAATGATAATGGCAATTGAAAATACCTCCAAATCATGGTGCTGTTGAGCGGCTGTCATCGGCAATGGATGGTTTTGAGTACGAACAACCATATTTCTATCATGCCTAGCAAATCCCAAAATGGCATCATTCACTAAATCGATGCAGGTTGGAGCTGCATGCTGACAGGAACAGTTGTGAAGCATATTGTAACCAATGCTTTCATCCATATTTTGTTCATCCATTAAGACCACGCCATATGTCTGCTCACGGGGATGATTTGAAACATAAGGATCAAGCTTCCAACTTCTCCATAGCTGCACAATATCTCTCAAATTTATCCAACAACCACTTAATGACACCAAGGGAAATTACCATCATGCGAACTTGACAATATGAAGCTCCCATCACCATCATGCTCATATTCCCACACTTTTTATGTAGTTTCCAGTTTTTAACCATTGATCAAAACTGGTTGGCTGGATTTTGATTTTGCAGCAGCATTCTCCTTTGTTGCTATCTGAACTAAAGGCTTCCTGTAGCCTTTATTGATGTCAAATCTGCAATATTTCATCACCTTCTCTTGAACAAGTCGAGGTTTGCCCTGGACCCAGCAGATTCACCACTGGAATGACAGCAAAGAGTAGTAGAACTCCTAAAAAGACCAGGACGTTATGTTCGAAACTGAAAAAAAAAAAGATTTCCAATTGTATAACAAGAGAACACATGGTAAGAACAAGACAATGTGATTATCATCGTCATTATGTTATCAGAGAGCAGAAACAAACTGCATGAATGGGCATCGAAATGTGAATGGAATGCTCAATTGATGCAATGAAAACATGAACTGATGCTTATGAATCAGGTAAATATAAGCGGAGGGGCAGTATGAAATCTGAAATCAAATAAAGTGATTGTACAAGTTGTACCTGGCTGGAGACGGTCATACAAATTAGGATCACTTGGAGCTACCTGTTTTGATGACTCTGTTAGCAGCAAATATATCCTTTTAGCCGGAGTCTAGTCTGATTTATTCAGCGTGAAATTTCTTCTTTCACTGTCATATCCCCACTCCGCAACACCATAAACAAACATTTGCCTTTGGAGGAATTTTCAACAGAAACTTTACATGCAGGGGTTCAAAAAGATCGACCTTTGTAGTTGTCTGAAGATATCTTAGCAGAACCTATTGTTACCCTTTCATGTTTTAATGAGTACGTCTTCAGTAGAGATTTCAAGAAAGTAAACACAGGGATGAGATATGCACGAAGATGGTTTAATACCCATGAACCTGGTCATTGAATGATGCCTGTAATTCCAAGATGCTTAAACAACATTTTTAATGACCCATCATAAATACTCCTTTAACTGAATCAGACAATATACATAAAACAAACAACACAAGAGGGAAAGAAAAGAGAACATTGGCACCAGTGAATCCAGCAGAGCCTACAACGAACTCACAACAAATCCCATAATCCTCGAGGAGTACCCGCCATCCCTTGATGTTCAAATCGGTGATAACCCACTCGATTCCAATTGCAGAGATTTAATTCATGAGTTAAACCCAAATCGGGGATGGGATTCGATGATGGCTTGGGTCTAGCATGCAAGAGATGCTACATTCTAAACACGATGATGCATCATGATTAAAACGAAACAAGACAGGGAAATGAATGATGATAAAAGAAATACGCAGATACGATTGAATCTAAACTGAAGGAAGAAGTATGAAGATGCAGGGGAAATGGCATGACGTAAACGAAGTATTAAGCCTAATATACCATTAATAATGTATATGAAGGTAAACTAATACGAACGAAAGTGGGATCACAGCGATGAAAGGCACTAGATAGCGAAAACATGAAAGAAAATAAGCAAACAAAGAAGAAAAAGGAAGAAAAAAAAAAGAAAAAAGGTAGGGATGGGCGATGAGAGTGAAAATACAAAAAAAAAACAGACTATCAACGTATATCAAAATCAAAACAAACCGTAAATAAAAGATGAAAGAGAGAAATGAGGTGTTGGAATCGGGGATTCCGTAGCTGTAGCACTTGGTAGATCGGTCTTGCTATACGCAGACCGATCTTACCGTGTGTGCATGAAGAGAAATCTAATTGTGATAGAACAAGGTGATAAGAGAAGAAGACTATTTACAGAAAATCTATTGTGAAAGAGGAGGATTACTCACCGAGGCCTTGCGGGGATGACCGACCTTTCTGTCGATCGGAGAGCATCAAAGGGGAAGGGAAAATGAAAGAGGTGAAGGTTGGAAAACCGATCGAGAAGAAGAAGATGGAGGGGTAGAAGACGATCTGGAAGAAGCTAAAGAAGGGAATATGCGGGGGTGAAGAGCGATGGTCTAGGGTTTCCTCATCATCCCCTTCTTAAGGAGAGGGGACGATGGTTCGGGAAGGGCAGGTAGTTGAGGATGAAGGGCCCAGGTGACGGCCACTGGTGATGGAAGGATGAAGGAGGTGCGCCATGGTGAAGAGAGAATGGAGAGGGGGGCGACAGTTTTCCCTTTTCCTTATGAAGAAAAAAAAACCCTAAAGAGTTTTTTTCCCTTTGATTTTTTAAATTTTTACAAAAAGGGGTTTCGCAAGGTTTTTAGCAAAATTAATTTTCAAAAAGACCTAAGCTTTTTCTCGTAGTTTTTCCAAGTTTTTTGGTTTTTTGTGTTATTTCTCAATTTTTTGTATTTTTTAGAATGAAATCCTAAAGTTTGTGAGGAAACAAAGATAAAAGCTAATTTTTTTTGTATTTTTGCAAAAATATTTACAAAAAAGGAATTTTTTCTGAGAATTTAAAAACTATTTTGAGAAAATTTCTTCAGAAATGGGTTTTTGATCCGGATTTTAAGGAAATATGGATTTAAAGTGCTGGATTTGGATCCGAAGTTGATTTTGAATAGATTAATATGAATTTTAATTCAGAGAATCTGAAGAAATGACTTGATTTTCTCAGAAAACGAGGTTGGGGGCAAAAAGGGTCATTTTTACAAAACTTTGAGAAATTTGGGGTGTTCACAAGATCCCAGTCCAGGATAGGATCTCCCATGAATGAGCTTCATGGAGCCCAGCATTGTTTCAAGTAAACTCTCTTGACAGGTCAGTAGGGTTATATTCTGCAGATCATGTGAGGAGTTGTGTTCTCTCACCATCTCTATAACGATTGAGGATAATCGTAGGTCTATGAGAAGAATTTCCAATTTATCGAACACCCACGATCCGGTCATCATTTAGAGAAAGTTCAGCAACTTCACATGTGATGTTAATTCTATGCTTATATTTCAGCAGCATTATTGAGGAAATTGATGGTTCATTGTGTGTCATTTACCATATATGTACATATGTCTGAATCAAAATGTAAAGTTGATTGTCCAGTAGGGGTCTATTGTTACATGAGATCCCGCGTCTCCTTCCCAGTTCTCCCTTTTTGTTTGGAACAATTTGTTGATTCCTTGATGGTATTAACCTGCTTTGTTGACCATTGAGCATTTTCAAGATACAGGTACATGATACACATTCCCATATCTCTGTTTCCAGGCCTATCAGTAAAAGTCTCTATTAACAGGCCCCTGTAAGTCATGATGCTGGTAATGGGATCACTGCAAACGTAAAAGGGGTGGAGTTTATCATAATAGTTTTCTGTTCATGGTTAAAACCACTCTGAATGACCAGTATAAGGTAAAAAATATGTGCATCATAATGAAATTTGGTGCCTTTCTGGTGGTACAACTATGTCTGCTGTTAAGCCCATCATAAAAAAAAAACACAGCGAAAGAAAAGGAAATTCTGTGGCATCTTATCATGTATAAGCGTTCCCTGCATTTCATACCATCTATTATCTATTGTTTATGTCCATCTCAGAAAGCATCTCTTGCGTATCACAAGGAAAATACTGAAGCATATGAATTGATTTCAGCATTTGAGGTTGAGGTAAAAGTTCTTTTTTTTTTAGAGAAATAGAGGCTGGATATTTAAGTTGCAAGGATCAATCGCTGTACATTTTTTTTAATATAGTTGCATTCAGTAAATGTTATTGTCACTTGTGTTAGCAGCAACATCAACTTAGACATTTCATCTCCACTTACTTTCATGGGCTGCGTCACCTTTGTTTCCATTAATATTTAATATTCAATGCTAGTAACAGTCATTCACTCTGCATTATTCACCTACACAGCGGCACACTATGCTGCTCCTCAACCTCCCTTCACTTCCCATTCAGCCACAACAAGTGCTGAGCACGGCCGTGATTTCCTTACACCTATAGCAGCCATTGTCATTTTTTGTTTTATAACAGCACCTCATGTCAATGTTCACTGTGGATCCTCATTGATCCTTACCTGCAACATATCTCCAGGCCCCTCTAACATATCTTCCCTAACATCCACTGCATAACACGTCAGCATTACTATGTCTTTAGAGTTTCTTGACATTATAAATATAGTTGCGTTTTCAGCACAGGTGCACCTTTGTCACCTTTCCCTACACTTGCACAACTATCTTCCCCACTTACCATTCTCAACAGCCCTCTGTTGTTGCCATCAGCAACACTTCAACCACCCTGCACCACCATTGCACTTCACTGTCACAGCATCCACCTACTTGCAGCAAACCAAAACCATGTTCCATAAGGCTGAAAAGATAAATATTGGTTTGATATGAGGGATCTTTCAGGTGGGTATGCAAAACCAAGGCCAATCAGTTGTCATGATGGGAGTCAGTTCACAGGAAATAAACTGTTAATATATTTCAATCGTGGTTGCTATTCATGTATATACCTACATTTGCATTTCTTATATTCACCATATGTGTTCATCACTTCATCTTTATCATTATGTAGCATATCATCCGCCATTTATTATATATAGCATAGGCGTCTTTTCATTAATAGTGATCATGTGTATGTCACTTTCAGTATGATTTCTCTTATATTTCTATGCTTTGTAAATGCCATAACTTGTTAACCCTGTTTTACAGGATTATAGACTTTTTTTCTTTTTTTTTAGTTAGATGTTTCTCCATCCTTTCAGAAGTCATATCCATGATGTAATAAATTAGATCATCAATGAGAATTTACGTTTCCAGTCTTAGATTAGAATAGATGAGCATGTAAATAACATTTGTTTCATCATTTTCCTTTGTTTTCCCGAAGACTCACAAATGGTGAAAACATGAATGGCACGTGCACCATTATAATAGAAGGTGATTAATCCTAAGTTGAGGATTTGCATCAATGGCCATAGTCAGGATGTGAACAAAACTTAGGGTTTTCATCTTTTATGGAATAACACTGAATCCACACTGGATCCTTTTCAAAATTCATCATATTTTCTTTAAATACTTTCCTCTTTTATCAGAGTTTAGTCTAATAATTGATTCAATACATATATCAATGACCATAGTCAGAATATATTGAGAATTAATTTCATTTTAAACTCTATAAAAGCACCAAGATGTATTTTATTCTTCATTTGAATTTAGATATGATTATTATATAACACATTCAATGACCATAGTGAGGAGTGTATTATATCATCAATCCTATTTACATTCATTTAAAGAATAAAATATGATTTTCAAAAGCCAATTTCAAAAATCTTTAAGTTCATTTCATCATTTAGGATAGAATTGCATCATATTTCAGAATTCCTTTTTTTTCTTTTCAAAATTCCAAGTGATTCCTTTCTTTCTTTCTCAGATCAAATCTTATTTATAGATTCAAATTCAATTCTGTCTCATTTTCAAGACTCAAAAATTCGATTTCAAAGTCCAATTAGACTTTGAAATTTCAAATTCATTTCAAAACTTCAAAATTTCCAATATAAATCAAACTTCAAAGTTCAAATCAACTTTGAAATTCCAAATTCATTTTCAAAATGCAAAATCAAATCAATATCTCAAATTCAATTTCAAAGTTCAATTTAACTTTGAAATTCTTGATTCATCTTCTAAATTCCAGAGTCAAGCTTCAAATTCAAAGTCCAATTTGACTTTGAAATTCATTTTGTATATTCAAAATTCAATTCTCAAATCAATTTTAAAATTCCAAATCCAAAGTTAGATCTTAATTCCAACTTGGATCCAGATTTCCAAGTACAATCTCCACTTTTTGATCTCGGACTTCAGATCCAAATCTATTTTAGGATCCAGAACCCAATTTCATCTCGGATCTCAGACTTCGGATCCACTCCATTTTTAGGATCTGGAATCCAATTCTACATTGGATCTTAGACTTCAAGATCCAAATCCATTTTTAGGATCCAGAACCCAGTTCTACTTTTGGATCTCAGACTTCAGATCCAAAATCCAGAGTCCAACTCTATCTTGGATCTCAGATTTCAGGTCCTAAATCCATTTTAAAATCCAAAATCCATTTTAGGATTCAGAATCCAATTCCATCTTGGATTCCAGATCTTGGATCCAATTCTATTTAGTATCCAGGATCCAATTCCATTCCCAATTCTAGATTTCAAATCCAATTCCATTTTTCAGGTCTCATCTATACTTCCTAAATCCATTTCTATACCATTTGGATTCAAATTCCACCCTGATTTTAACTTTTAAAATTCAATTCCATTTCAAATTTTATCTCTTCTCCTAAATCTAAGTTCAAAGTCCATTTTCTGACTTTGAAATCTCCTTCCTTTTTGCTTTTTCTCTCATCTTCAAATCATTCTTTCTGAATTCAAGAGATTTATCTTCCTAACTCTGATTGCTTCAAAGACTTGAAACTTCTCCGATCTATCTCAAATTCTAAGTTAGATTCTACCATTGTTACACTCCATTATCAAGTTCATCTCGAAACACTTGGAGATTTTTCAAATCATTTTTCAAAAAAAGAGCATACATTTCTGCATTGCACAAGCATGATTCTTTGTGCATTTAGACTTTAGGATAAATTCTTAGATAATATTTAGGCAAAGCAAAAGGCATAAATTCGATCCTTGGTTCGATTACCCCTGGTAAAGGCGCCAGGAACGGTCGAACCTCGTACCGACGAGCGAATCCCGTCTCTCCATTTTTCTCGCAATATATTTCAAAACGGAGGCGAGTAATTTTCTAAATATTTTCAAATCAAGGTCAAGTGAGATCCCGCAAAAGATTTCCTCTCTCTTCTCTTTCTTTTCTTTTCTCTTCTCTCTTCTTTTCTATCTTTTATTTTTTTCCTTTCAAAAAGGAAAAAAATAGAGGTTAAAGAAAAAAGAGAAGGAAGAGAGAGAAACTACAAGAGACGAAAAATTTTGCGATGATCACAGTTTTGGCGACCGTGATGGGACTCGTTTTCGTCCGGTCGAATTTGTGCCTTTTGCTTTGCTTTGATATTTTCCTAGTCTTTATTTCACCAATGTCAGCTTCCTTTCCATGCAAAACTTAGGAGCCTAAATTCTGTCCTAAGATGACATCATTGCATATAGGATCTAAGTATGGTTTGGTAGGACCATATCGAGGAGATTATTCCATGTTCACATTAGACTTAGGTCTTAAATACAACTCTCCTCAATTTTAGGGATTGAATGCAAACAATGTATGTAAGTGTATGCTTCTTTTCATTTAAGTTCTATCTCTTTAGGACTTGCATTAGAGCTTTCTGGTTTTATTTTGCATGTTGATCATGTTTTTGAAAACATCCCTACCTATATTGTCTCGGTCTTCACGTTGCTGGGCTGTCTCACTGAACCATAGTTCGGGAGAGAGCCTCACAACTGGACCACTTATTTGGGTTCGCGCCCCCTACCACGTACCTAAGGGCCATAGTCCAAGGTATATCGGTAGGTGCTCAAGGATGTTGGGAAGCCTTTACCTTAGAACCGAAGAATTATTTTTATGCCACGTACTTCGAGCTTCGGCTTGAGTATATCGGCATACCTTGATTGGAATCAGATGATCTGAACCATAGAGTTAGGATTAAGGTCCTACAAGCTATTTCAAATATTGCATTTAGAGTCAACCTTTAGGGAGTGTTGTGTGCGCATCCTTGTTTGTGCAGCTTTGATTATGCGATATTTTCTTGTATTCTCTTATATATATCAAACTTTCTCAAAACCCTGGGTATATTATTAAAAAAATTTCCCTTATTTTCAAAAACCCCAGGTATATACTTTTCCTTTACCTACATTCTTTTCTCTTTTATATCAAATTTTCTCTAAAAACCCTGGAAAGTCTTTTCCTAAATCCCTTAATCTTTTTACAAATTTCCAGGATTCATGTCTATCTTCTCCTTTCATCAAATGTCTATTTGTAAGTCCTACATTCTATTTAATTCTCTTCCTCTTTTGCCTCAGTATCATTCCGATGGCGTCTGATTCTCTCGATGCTATCTTTCCCAGGGATCATGTCTTCTATCAAATAAGAGATAGAACCCCGGATCATCGGGTTATCTAGTCTCATTCTTTCTTCCTTCGGTGGTATTATTCTAGGTTTGCCACCTTCTCGCGTATGTTCACAGACCACTTGGATGATTGTGGATTGGAGATGGCATCCGTAGTAGGCAAGCGAACCATCAATGGCAGCTTAATTCAGGCTATGGCAGAACGGTGGAACCCGCGTACCTGCACATTCTGGTTTCCATGGGGAGAGATGACTCTGCTAATGGATGAGTTTAGTAACATTATGTGATTGCCAGAACCAGCTGGTCAGCCAGATGATCCAGTCGAGCAGCAGTTTCTGATCAACGTCAAGGGGATAGATGCTCAAGAAGCATTGGCCAGAGCTACAGAGAGCAAATCTTGGCCTCTCATGGAGATCAACGGGAGTCAGTTCATCGATCTATTCGGACTATATCGCAAGTATGTAGCCTACGAGGAAGTTGACACCTTGTCCCAAACAGCAAAGGAAAGAATCCAGCACGCCATGGTCCTATGCACAGTGTGATTAACATTCTTTTAAGACGGTCAGAATTTCATCGATGTCAGAGTTGCTCAACTCTTTCGAAGATGGGGAAGCAAGCAGACTGCAAGGAGACGTGTCAGCTTTCAGTGTCCATGGCAGCTCTAGCCTTTCTCTATAGAGTCTTAGCTCGTTTTTCTCTCGGAGAGACCATCTTTATAGAAGGATGCACGTATACCTTGCAGTCATGGTTCCTGCGACATGTTCCATCAATCGGCAATTCCGTCAGATTCAGCAGCAAAAAGCCGAAGTTTGTAGTTGAGTACCGAACTTTGATCGAGAAACTGCATTAGGAGGAGATCCTCTGAGATTACTTTGACAAACGAAAATCAGTTCCTCGCTACACTTATGCTCGTAGCAAGCGTTACAGATTGCTTGGCCCTTTCTTCTGTGTCGACTATCAGCCAGAGAGGTGTCTCAGACAGTTTTCGCAGCGGCAGGTTCGTGTCAACACTCGCTTCCCGACAGGCCACATGCCAGAGTTCGATCTGCAATCGGATTAGTGGTCTGGGGCATACCATGTAACCAAATACACTTGGACTCCTTCATTCGTCTGTCTATGTTTCCTGGTCCTAATGTATCTTCGGAATATCAATAATGGTGGCAGACTGTCTGCCCACCTTCTCTTTGTATTTAAATATTATCATCAATAAATATGCAACTTTGGGTTTTGTTAAAAAGCTCTTTGTGGCCAAAATTTTATTCTTTTATTGTTTTATGTGGTCACAATCCCGTGACAACCTCATTGTGATCATCGCAAAATTTTTCCTCTTTTGTGGTTTCTCTCTCTTCCTTCTCTTTTCCTTTTCCAACCTTTTATTTTCCTCCTTTTTGAAGGGAGAACAATAAAAGAAAGAAAAGAGAAAGAGAAGAGAAAAGAAAGAAAGAAAAAGAGAAGAGGAATTCTTTTGCGCGGTCTCACTTGACCTTTATTTGAAAAATATTTAGAAATTTAACTCGACTCCGTTTTGAAAATATTTGCGGGAAAATGGAGAGACGGGATTCGCTCATCGGTACAAGGTTCGACCGTTCCTGGCGCCTTTACCAGGGGTAATCAAACCAAGGATCCAATCTATGCCTTTTGCTTTGCCTAAATATAATCTAAGAATTTATTCTAACTCTAAATGCACAAAGAATCATACTTGTGCAATGCAAGGATGTATGCTCTTTCTAAAAGATGTTTTGAAAATTTTCAAGTATTCTAAGATGAACTTGGTAAGGGAGTGAATAAATGATTTAATCTAACTTAGAACTTGAGGTAGATCAGAGAAGTTCTAAGTCTTTGAAGCAAATCAGAGTCAGAAGAATAAATCTTGATTTTGAGAAAGAATGTTTAAAAGCTTTAAAATGAAAGGAAATGAAGTTTAAAAGTCAGAAATAGATTTTGAATTTAATCATGGATTTAAGAGAAGAAGATGAAGTCTTGAAGTGATATTGAATTTGAATCTTTAGAATGGGTCTGAAAAAAATTGAATGGTATTTAAGAATATAAATGGATTTAAGAGATTTAGATTAGATCCGAAAATAGAATTGAAATCTAAATTTTTGGAATTGGATTCCGAATCCTAAACAGAATGGGATCCGAGATTTGGAATCCAAGATGGACTTTGGGTTCAAGATCCTGAAATGGAATGGATCTGAAGTCTGAGATCCAAATATAGAGTTGGACTCTGGATCCTAAGATGGATTTGGATTTGAAGTTTGAGATCCAAGGTGAAATTGGATTCTGGATCCTATAAGGAAATTGGATCTGAAGTCTAAGATCCAAAGTGAAATTGGAGTCTGGATCCTAAAAAGGAATTGGATCTGAAGTCTGAGATCCAATATGAGTGTTGAATCCTGGATCCTAAAAATGGATTTGGAGTTAAATTCAGAAGATGAATCAAGAACTGGAAAAAAAATGAAATTTAGAATTTTGAATGTACAAACGAATTTCAAAGTCAAATTAGAACTTGATTTTTTGAATTTGGAATTTTAGAAGGTGAATCAAGAGTCTCAAAGTTAAAATTAAACTTTTGAGCTTGATTAGAGTTTTGAATATAAAATGAATTTGGAATTTCAAAGTCGAATTGAACTTTGAAATCTGATTTAAATTTGAATATAAAAATGACTTTAAAATCTCAAAGTTAAATTGAACTTTAAGATTGAAAATGAAATTGAATTTGAAAATGAAAAGGATGAATTGGATTTGATAAGGATTGAAGATAGATTTGAGAAAAATATTTACATTACTTGGAGTTTTGAAAAATGAATTTTGAAAACATGATGTAGTTCTTTCCTAAATGATGAAATGAATTTAAATAATTTGAAATTGGATTTTGAAAAGCTATTCTATTCTTTAAATGAATTAAAATAAGATTGAAGATATAATACATCCTTGACTATGGTCATTGAATGTATTATATAATAATCTATATTTAAATTCAGGTGAAGAATGAAACACATTTGGTGCTTTTATAGAATTTAAAATGAAATTAACTCTCAATATACCCTGACTATCGCCATTGGTATATATTTTAAGTTAATTTTAAGTTAAATTCTGATAAAAGAAAAATATTCAAGGAAAATATGATGAATTTTGAAAACGGATCCAGTGTGGATCCGATGTTTATTTTATAAAAGATAAAAATACTAAGTTTTGTCCACACCCTGACTATGACCATTGATGTGGATCATCAACTTAGGATTGATTTACCTCTTACGAAATGGTGCAGGTGCCATTCGTGTTTCACAAATGTGAGATTTTGAGAAATAAAGACAAAAGCATGAAAACAAGTAATTCATGGTATTTTACAATGCTCCTTCATTCTATCTAAAACAAATAATGTAAATTTTCATTAAGATCTAATTATTACATTATTTGAACTGAATCCGAAAATGTCAAGGCTTCCTAAATCAAAGAAGAAATTCTTCAAAACAAGAGTTAGCTTAAGACAACAAACAACTATAAAAGAGATTGTGAATATCAAATGATAAAATGTTCATGCATATGTCTCATGTAAAGAAAAAGTACAATACATCATGCTGATGAAAGATCTGAATGCATAAGGGATGCTTTATACTAAGAAGGGAGTGGATGCTAAAATGCATGCTAAACATCCTAATTTAGTGAGAGAATAGGTATTATAACATGGGAAGATCTATACATGAATATATATGCACACTAAAACTAAAAAAAAAAAACCTAACTGAGAAGGCATAGACAATGATTCATGTGAAATATTGGTTCAGGACTATACCTTTTGCAGCAAACCAGATACTAATTTTTGAATTAGCCTACCAACTGCTTCATGTCATATCCGAAAACTCACGTATAAACCGATGAATCACAGTCTTACAACAAACTCTATTAACCTTATAGCAAGATGTGAATGAAATGGCAATTCCGGTGGACTGTCAGCAGTTGAATCTGTTTCCGCAATCCGATATTCAGGGCAACAGTCAAGGGATAGGCTAAAGTGCAGGGGAAAAGAACACACGACAGCTATGTTCATAACAAGGGAGGGAATTGTGAAGGGATGTGCTTAAAAATGCAGGAACAGCAAGGTGAAAATGGCAAGGTGCTTTGGGCGTGTACTGTGAGGAAATGCAATGCAGTAAGCACGAGTGAGTGTGAAAGTGTGGCTACAGGTGATGCTAATGAAGTGATTATGGCAGTGAAAATAGGGAAAATGAAGCTGAGCCACGTGAAGACAAGAGACAGGAAGATAAATAACAAAAGGAAAAGAAAAGAAATAGACATGTGAATGCTGGGAATTTGATGCTATACAAGGATGAATTAAAATAGATGCCACGTAAATAGGTTTGCAAACGAAATCAAGTAATACTAGCATATGAGGCCAATCAATAATGTAACTAATAAGCATAAATATGATTTCACATGAAAGTTTGATCTGGAATATGCAGAGTGCAGGTGACGTGCAATGTTATGGAAATATGTCTTTTGAAATACAGAGGACAACAAATTGGCCATAACAATGGGTAAAGGTAACCAATAAGATGGGTATAAGGTGGTAAGGGTATAGATGTAGCTGTGGGGGTTGTATTGTAGTAATGGTGAAGATGAGGTTATGAACTGAGTGCTATGAGATATGCAGAGACGTGTGTACACAGGAGGTGTGGCGATTGCAATCTTAATATCGAATTCACCCATGGAATGACCGACCATGATGATATCTCTGGGTAACCTTTCCAGAGGCATCAACCTCTTCTTTGGGTTGTACATTATGAGACTACATGTACTGATCAAGACCAGTTTCTTGATGTCAATCCACCTTTTCTTACCATTCATGACAAAAAAAACACAGTTGATGCCTAAATTTTTTTTTTTTTAGAAAACAAGCAAATCAAATCTGTAATTGGAACTTATTTCCCCCCCAGCAAACTGAATCAGTTATTCAAATTCATTTCCATGGCGAATCAGATCTGCTATTACAGCAACTCAGATCGACTCACAACATCTATAAATTGTGTGGGTTTCTAAATATTATAGAGATGCTGAATAATGAATCGGCCAACAAAACTATAAAGACTTCTTCAGACTACTAACCGAATGTAAAAGATCCTATACAAATGAGCTGAAAGTATATGATTGCAGAAATGAGAATATCAGGGTGTTCACAAACATACTTGGCGCCAGAAGGAAAAAAATTTATATATATATATATATATATATAAGGAAGAAAGTGTATGGATATCGTACCTGTTAATAAATCAGCAAGCAATCCTTCACGTATGGATTATCCTCCAGGCTTTTATTCCATATTCCCTGGAATACCAGGAGCTGGTTTTGGGAGAACTGGTATACGAACTCCTGAAAACAGATTTTCAGAGTGTTAAACAATATATGGGCTTCTGCTATTTAAGTGCAGAGTGAGTCGATCCCTGTTTGGGGAAAGATCTGGGTCACCGCAGGGTCAAATGAAGTCCTCTGACGGCCAGACCCAACAAAGGATTCCTTTCATCTCAATTAGCATAAATCTCACGAAAAGGAGCTAGTCCTCTTCCTTTCCATGATCGCCACAAGCCCTTACAGTAAATTTCTACCGCAATGCTCATTTCTAGAATATAACTTTACACCTGTTTAAAGGTTCATGTAAACCAATTGTTGAAGATTCATCAGATTATTCTGACAAATTAACCCAATGCGATGGGCTCGCTATAATGGGATTCTATCCATGCGACAAATTCGGATCTAAACCAGGTGAAACCAAATCAACACCTAATCAGATGAAAATAAGAACTAGCCCAAACAGTGTTAGTGAACCATGAAGATAAACATATGAAGAAGATGACGCATATGAATGACATAAAATGGATGGCAAACAACTAAGATCAATGCTGAGTAGAGGAAATGAAACAGATAAAGGTTGGAAATACCACCTGATGGATGTCGACGCTCACATGCACAAGAAAAGAGCAAACCATGAAACGGGAAACCGTATAACAATATAAGATGTACAAAAAATAAGAGAAAACATGTTGCAGAACATTTTGTAACACAACAAACGCTCATATCTCTGAAATGAACATGCAAGGCATGCGCCAGTTGATGGGTATTAAATAAGTATGAGAATCTAGCCGATGAGCGCAGCAGAGGGCATGATTTCGACTCTGAATCCAATGCAAGTGGTGAATGCTTGAAAGAGTAAAACAATCTAAGGGAATGCAAGAAAACTAATGGCGAGAATCTAAATCAATCTCGATTTAGAAGTTCCCTGTATAATGTACTTTTTAATGCAGGAGAGATATTTAAATAGTGAAAGTATAAAGCTAAATCAAACCAACATTGCTGAATCAAACAGTACTGCTGAGCATCCAGGTTGTTGTTATGCCCAGAATAAAAGGGAAACAGAGGATCATTCAGAAGCTTAAAAGAAACCTGGTGTTGGCCGAATGGTCATAAGGTAAAGGATCAAACAGAGCACGAAATCAAATATCCATTAGAAATCAGATGGGGATAGAATTTCACACTGAGAACAACCTCAGATACGATGAACCATTAAATGCCAAAGGATGAAATACAACATTATGAACAGACTGAATAAAATGTAACTAAAAGATCAGTCGAACGTAATAGAAAATCAGATATAAACAGGAAATCGACTTATAATGGACAATCTAAGTATTTAAAAGCAAATGCAAATGCAATTTACGGGAATGATGTTAAAATTAAAATTGGAAAGAAAAGATCAGACACAGACAAAAATTAACAATGATAAACAAAGAAAATTTCAATGTACGGGGTGATAAAGGAAGCATCGATATCACTAAAATTTAATAACAAAAAGAAGAAGAAAAGAGGAAAAAGAAAAAAAAATGTGGGAATGAGGCCATTCTGTCAATGTCGCAATGGGTGGGTCGATCCTGCTACAGGCAGGCCGATCCCACCATTGTGCAAAAAAAAAAAAAAAAGTGAAGAAAAATGAAAGAGTAGAAAAAGAACGAAAAACCCAAAGAAAATAAGGTGATGCTATAAAAGGAAAAGGCAATTTCTGAAGGAATCAGAAAGAGGAGGGTTACTTACCTGCAATAAATTTTTTTGGAATCGATCGACTTCTTTTGTTTTGCAAGGATTTCTCTATTGCAGTACTTGAAAGGGGGTTGAAGTTTCTTCGATCAATCAGGGAGGATCTGAGATTCTGGATCCAACTCGGTCATCTTTCAAGAGGTGCCGATTACTGCAGGGGATGATCGCGTTGTTTCCTTTAGGCGATGGAGAGGAGTGCGGTGGTGAAGAAGCGGTGGCCATTTGGTTTCAGGATGGTGGTTTATGTAGAGGGTGGAGGAGGATTCTAGAAAGGTTTGTTGGCGATGGAGGGTTTCTGGAAGAGGAGATGGAGGTTGTTTAGGATGAGTGGAGGATCCTTCTGGAAAGGGGAGCCTGCGGCTGATGGAGGTATGAAGGAGAATCAGTGGTTGAAGATGAGGGGTTGAGGGAGAAGAAGTTTGTTCGAAGATGGAAGGCTGTCCGAAGGAGAAATTGTTGAAGATGAAGGGTAGGAGTAAAGGGGAGGATGCGTGGGAAAGAGGTCGTTGCCTCTTTTCCAAATTTCCAAAAGAAGGATTCCCTCTTTTAAGATTTTTATAAAATGGCTCAAAATGAGGTTTTTGGCAAAAGCTTTAAAAAGCACTTATTTTTCTCATAGTTTTTCTGATTTTTTTGTTTTTTTGCATGATTTTTCCACTTTTTTGTATTTTTGTAGTAGAAAACTAAGATTTTTAAAGGAAAACTAAGTTTTAAACACTAATTTTTTTGTATTTTTTCTGAGAAATATTTACAAAAGTGATTTTTTGAGAATTTCCGACCATTTCGGGGAAATTTCTTCAGAAGAATGGGTTTGGACCCAGGTTTTGAGAAAATGTTCAAGTTTTGACACTTGAATCGAGAAATACAATGTGATGGATCCAAACGTATGTTGAATGGACTGTCCGAGCTATTTAAAGGCTATTTTTTGTATTTTCTATAATTTTAATTTAAAATTTGAATAAGGAGTCTCAGATTTGGATTTGGACAATGGATCCAGATCCGAAATCAATTTAGACATATGAAATGAATTTAATTTCAGTAGAACTCGAGAAATGAGCTGGAATTTAGATTTAAAAATGACTCATTTTCTCAGAAAATGATATCAGGGGCAAAAGGGGAATATTTAAAAGATTTTGAAAAATTTGGGGTGTTCACAGATGCCCCTCTTTGCTACTAAGCCGGTTAAAAGCCGAGCTTAGTGGCAAAGATAACACTCCAAATTTTAAAAATGCCCCAGTCAGCAGATCTGAGTTGGGTGTGGAAGAATTTATTTGAAAGATACAGTTTCAGGCTTAATACCTTATCCTGAATGGCTTGGGGGAGACAAAATCCTCGAGGATGATATGACTGCACAACAGAAATAAGGAAATCGTGATGGGACTTTGGGTGAAGATCTCGAAAATGATGAATGGTAAGAATTTTGATCAAGTCTTATGGGTGAGACAAGACCAACCTTGTGGAATGACTCGGGTTTAGCCCTTAACCTGGATGGGACGAAGATATATCAAGATAATTTGGATGGGGAAAGGGATATATGAGGATCTTGATGGAACATTTTTGGAAAATGGCTCATGAGATGAAGCTCAAGTAGGATCCTATCCTGAATGGATATACAAAGCATGGATTCCTTGATGGGAAGAACCATGATGGGACTGGAAGAAAACATCTTGTCAAAATGAGGAACCTTGTCAAAACGAGACTCAGGTTTAACCAAAACCTGAAAAAGGAAGATACCTCGATGCACGAGGTTCAGGCTTAACCCTTAACCTGAAGGGAACGATCATATGGAATCCTCGAGTGAAGAGACCATGATGGGAACTTCGGAGTTTGGACGAACAAATCCGAAAGGGGTTTGCGAAAGGAGGAAGGAAATGGGGTTCCCTAAAGCTTGAAAAAGGGATGAACTTTGGGCGTCTCATTGCTGAGACTGAAACCAACTTTTGAATTTAATGACCTCTCGCAAGAAGTATAGGTTTTGACCCTTAACCTGAGTGGGAACAACCATACGGGATCCTCGGATGAAGAAACCGTGATGGGACAGGAAGAGATACTTCAATTGAATGAAGCAATTCTTCCGGGAAATGTAAGAGATGGAAAATAAGTAGATGTGAGACAACATGAACGATGAATAAGGTAACAGGAGGCGAATCTTTCGATGGTGTGAAAGATGAATTACGCGAACCTTTTATCAAGGAGCTGAATCTATAAAAAAGATGGAAGAGGGCAAATCCTTTGGACAGGAGAAGGTAAAAGCAAAATATGAAGATGGCGATTAAGATGGCAATCCTTTCAGCAAGGAGAAGAAAAAATATGAAGATGTGAAAATGGCAATAGTAAGGAGAAGGCGAAATATGAAATATGAAGAAGGCAATCAAGGAGAAGGCATAAATATAAAATATGAAGAAGGCAATTCTTTTATCAAGGAGAAAGCAAGATGTGAAATATGAAGAAGGCAATCCTTTTGGCAAAAAGTGAAATATGAAGAAGGCAATCCTTTTGGTAAGGAGAAGGCAAAAATGTAAAATATGAAGAGGGCAATCCTTTTAACCAGGAGAAGGCAAGTCTCTTGACAAAGCGAAAGACGAGGAAGGCGATCATTTAATCAAGGAGAAAGGCAAATCTTTTGACAACGCAAAAAGACAGGGAAGACGATCCTTTTATCAAGGAGAAGGCGAGTCTTTCGTCCAAGCGAAAGAAGGAGAAGGCGAGTCTCTCGACAAAGTGAAAGACGGAGAAGGCGAGTCTCTTGACAAAACGAAAGACGGAGAAGGCGATCCTTTTATCAAGGAGAAGGTGAGTCTCTCGACAAAGCGAAAGACGCAGAAGGTGAGTCGCTCGACAAAGCGAAAGACGGGGAAGGCAATCTATTTATCACGGAGAAGGCGAGTCTCTCGACAAAGCAAAAGACGAGGAAGGCAATCCTTTTAGAAAGGAGAAGGCGAGTCTTTCGACAAAGCGAAAGACAGGGAAGGTAATCCTTTTATCAAGGAGAAGGCGAGTCTCTCGACAAAGCGAAAGACGAGGAAGGCAATCCTTTCATCAAGGAGAAGGCAAGTCTCTCGACAAAGCGAAAGACGGAGAAGGCAACACCAACATGTATCAAAACAAATGTCAAATTATTATTTCTTATCAGGAAAGCTGGAAAATTTTGCCAAAATGATAAAATTTATAGTTGTCTTAAGGTATTTAACGGTGAGCAGTTTTGAAAGATGTTCCTTCTTCCACCTAGAGTATTACCCCCAACTAGGTTAACTTTATAGAATCCAGAATAAAAGCCAAGTTTTTGTTGTTGGTTTTTCTTCAAGGATGCTATCAATTTCCTTGATATGAAAGGAGAGAAAATATTCTTAGCTTCATAAAAGTAATTGGATGAAAAGATATTGATAGAAGAATTTCACATAGATAAAGAAGATTCTTTGCAATTTGGGCAGTTTGATATCTTGGGTATTTTCCCATGATGATATTTTTGCACTCTTTTGAGTCATGGGGCTTTCTTGGGCTTTTACATCATCCTTCATTTTAGAGATGTCCTGACTTTTTCTCTCTTTTTCGGGGAAGGGTACGTCACAAACTCCTTCATCTTGGAGATGTTCTGATCCTTCATTTATCTCAGGGATTATATATGATGGTATTGACTCAAAGGTATTTAAATGATAGCTGGAATCAAATATCTTTTAGGGTTTGTCGGTAGGTCCATCACATCCGCCTTCATCTTGACGGTGATCCGAACTTTCCCTGGAAGGATCCGTCACAAACTCCGTCATCTTGGAGATGTTTTGAATCTTCTTTGGCCCCGGGGGTCTACTCGCTTAATTCGCCTTCATGTTGACGACAATTGAGAGATCCCTTTTGCGGATATTTGATTTGCAGCTTAGCTGACTTGAGGAGACATGAATTGGGTAGGTTCTTTTCAGACTGCTCAGGATATTTCCACTATCTTACTGCCAAAGAATAATCTTTAAGAATGTGCCATAGCTATGATCAATATCAGCTCATTTATGGCTCTTCAGCATCATTGAATATTTCCTTTACCGGTCATGTCGAAGATTTTTTTCTTCATCCTCTTGGTTGACCAACAGAAAATTTGGAGTTTGAGCCTTTCTTCACAAAAGTTTTTACCCTTTTGGAAGGAATTCTAAAGAGATTTGAGGAAATTCTTTATGTAATAAAAGTTCGAGATCAACAACTATTTTATGGCAATTTGGCAAGATATTCCTGAAATCCTTGATGACGAAACCTTTGCTTAACATCGAGTTTTGACATATCAGTGGGATTCTTGGGGAAGAATCCAACATGAGGTTGAATTCTGAAGGTAAATGTGAATTTAAAGTTCTGAAGGTAAGCTTGACATAAAACTAGATTTTGAAGGTAAGCCTTTGAAAGAGTATCCGAATCAGGACTCAGATTCTACAAGAAAAATAGGGAAATTTGAGTTTAAAACTCGAGTTTTCAAAGGAAAACTGGGAGGTTTGAGTCGGGACTCGAATCTCAAAGGAAAATTTGAAAATTCATTTATTGAAGGCAAGAAAACTTGAGACAAAACTCAAATTTTCGAAGGAAAGCATGAAGGTTCGAGTCAGGGCTCGCATCTCAAAGGAAAACTTGAAAATTCATTTATTGAAGGCAAGAAAACTTGATACAAAACTCAAATTTTTGAAGGAAAGCAGGAAAGTTTGAGTCAGGGCTCGAATCTCGAAGGAAAACTTGAAAGTTTTAGATTTTGAAGGAAAGAAGACTCGAGTTAAGACCCAAATCTTCAAAGGAAGTTTGGAAAATTCGAGTCAAGGCTCGAATCTTAAGGAAAGAGTCGGAAGTTCGAGTCGAAACTCGAATCTCAAAGGAGAAGTGATAGAAATAGATGGAAGATTGACAAAATTTGAGGAAAATTGAGGAAAGATTATGACCTGAGGGCTAACTGATCGGTCAGCCAGACACTAGCACGAGTGCTAGGCTTACTTGTATGAGTACTGGATTTTTCAAAAAAAATGCCCCAGTATGAGTACTGGATTTTCTGATGGAGATTTGAAGAAAAAGGGGACGCCGACATTCTTTAAGATAGTTGAGATTTGAGCAAGAATGATTGTCGGTGTTTTCAGGATTTTCCCTTATCCTGAAGGGGAAATGAAATAGACATTTGATGAGAATTTAGAAAGTTATGATTCAGGTTTATCCCTTAACCTAAAAGGGAAGAATAATAAAATTTATAAAAATGGAGAAGCGAAAAGGAAAGAAATTTTGAAAATTTATTTTGGAAAAGAATTTCCACAGGTAGCATTGTTGCTCCTATGAGGGATCTCAGGATTTTCCCTTATCCTGAATGGGAACAAGAATAAAATTTAAGAAAATTTAACGAAGAGAAATTGATATAAATCTAGAAACTCAATAAAGATTGATAAAACTTGTATTTACAAAAGAATCCTCATAGGTAGCGTCATCGCTACTACAAGGGGTCTAAGGATTTTCCCTTATCCTGAATGGGAGCACCTCGGACAATGAGGGTCAGGTTTATCCCTTAACCTGAAAGGGGAAGAGAATAGATAAAAAAAAAAATTTTAATAGAATTGAGGAAATATTGATAAACTTGATAAAATTGACGTAAACTTGATAAAAAGATGAATAAAATGAATGAAACTGATAAAGATATCAAAATTAACTGAAGATTTACAAGATTTGAGAAAAAGGAGTTTTTTTTATCCTGCCTGCATATGGAATTTTGAAAGGAAAATGTTTATTCAGAAGATAAAAGAGAAATCATTTTGGGGGAAGAAAATCCACCACAAGAGGAATAATCAGCGCGAGATCTGATCCTTTAAATCAAACATTAGAGATCATCATGAGGGCCAAATTTTGAAGGCAATGGTTTGAAAATCTAAAAGAAGAAGAGCAACAACAGATTTGATTTCTAAAAATAACAGTTTGAAACTGATAATAAGATCAACATAAGGGTTGATCTTTGAAGATAATGTTTAAAAACCAATTTTGGAAGATAAGACCAACACAGGGGTTGATCTTTGAATATATTGATTAAAAATCAGTTTTGGAAGATAAGACCAACACAAGGGTTGATCTTTTGAAATAAAAAGATTTGAAATCCATTTTGGAAGATAAGACCAACACAAGGATTGATCTCTTGAATATGATGATTTATAACCCATTTTGGAAGATAAGATCAACGCGAGGATTGATCCTTCAATGCCATGGTTCAAAAACCTATTTTGGAAAACATGATCAACACGAGGGTTGATTTTTCAATGCAATGGTTCAAAGCCTATCTTTTGGAAAATACGATCAACACGAGGATTGATCTTTGACAAAAATTGAAAAAAGAATATTTGAACTTTTTATTTATGAAGACTTTCAAAATTTCATGATTTTTGAAAAAGACCTCATAGGTAATATCATTTCTCTCGTGAATGATGTCAGGATTGGTCCCGCATTCTGAAAAGAACAGAAAAAAATATAGTTTTAATAAAAGCTGATGAAGAGATTTTTGAAATATAGATTTTCAAAAGCAAATGCCCCTATGTGGCAGAGGAAGGAAGTATTGTGATGTTAGAGATATAAAGGAAAATTGACATTTCATTGATGTGCAAAACTGATAACAAAGAGTTGAAATATTTACAAATACTTTGACCAAAAGGTCACAAAAGGACTGGGCTGACTGGCCCCCTACAAGGTGACTTTGGCAAAAATAAGGGAGAAAAGTAGTAGAATTCTGACATCTTCAGTCTTCTGAGTAGCCGGGGAGAGACTTGGTCATGACGGCTAGGTCATCTTCCTCTTCCTCTTCAACAAAGAGACTTTTGTCGACGCAATCCTGAACAATATTTTTGAAGACGAAGCAGTGATCGGTGTCATGCCCCACTGCTCGATGGAATTTGCAGAACTAATTTGTGAACCTTCCCATGACCGTGGGAGGATCCGCGACTTTTGGGAGTTTAACCAATCCTTTGGCCAGCATGAATTCAAGGGCTTCTTCGAGCGTTTGCTTCAGAGGAGTGAATTCACGATCATTACTTCATCCTTCGCGTTTTATGTTTTCTTTCCGTGGAAAGTTAGACTGGGACAACTTGTTATTTTGCTTGGAAGACTTCTCCCTTTGAGTTGTGCCATGGTTCTGACCATTCTTGTTGTCATTTCTGTTTCTTTTGTTATTGTCATGATCATTGCCAGAGGTATCAGCTGCATGAGTGAAATGTGCTTTCTTCTTCTGGTCTTGGATATTTTTGGCTAGAGACATGCCCTCGTAAAGCCCACTTTTTATTCCTGCCTCGAGCCATTCGGCTCGTTCAATCAACTTGATAAAGGATTTTGCCAGAGAAGTGGCAATGAGGCTTCTGAGGGGCTGAGAGAAATTGTTGAGGATTATTTGCAATGCATGCTCCTCTGGAATGGGAACTTTCATCTTGTTGCAGGTACTTCTCCACCTGTGAATGAATTCTCCTGCTCTTTCAGTCTCATTCTTCTTTAGGTTGTAAAGGTGATTGAGCGTAGGGGAAACCTCAGTGTTGAATAGGAAATGCTTAATGAACAAATTTACCACTTTATCGAACTCTCGTAGTTCGATAGGATTGATGTGGTCAGCATACCACTTGGCTGCTATACCCTCTAGACTGCGGGGAAAGCAAATGAATAAAGCCCTGTTGTCTTTTCTGAAGCGGCAACATTCTGCATAGAAGGTGGCTAAGTGGGCTTTAGGGTTGCCAGTTCCATCAAACTTGAGAAATTTATGAGGAAGGTTCTCCAGATTATCATCCCCATCTAGACCATCGTAAAAATCTTCGCCAGTATAGGTCTGCTTGCCCTTACTTTTGGCCTGGATGTCTTTAATTGCTCGATTCATCTCCTTCATCTGCTTGTTCATCAGGTCCTCTGCTGGAGCCCCAGACTTGGGCTTGTTGACGGATTCGGGTTCTTCTGCAGCTATTTTTACGAACTGCCTTGGAGGATTCTGTTTGTAGACAATCTGCTCTTCTTCTTCTGATTCTTCCTCGACTGACTCCGATTCCTCAGAAGTAGTGTCTGGCTGTACCTTCTTCCTGATGATTCGGATTTGCTTTTTTACAGGCTTCTTTCTCAGCTTGCTTTTAGGAACTGCTTCTTTCAGCTTGGCCTCAGCTTGTTCTGACATCATCCTCGCCATCATCTTTTGCAACATATCATACATAGCGAGATCAATGTCATCTTTCTTGTCCTGACTCTGTCCCCTGACTGATTTAGGAGAGCTTATCTCTTCCGCCTCATTGTCGCTGAGTTGAGGAACTGTTTCTTTTCCCGCTCTTGTCATGACCATTTTTGAAATATCGGTGCTCCCTGTGTGGAGGAAAAGTGGAGGTTTTTAGACCAAAGAAACTTTTTGGAGAAGTTTTGACAAGAGGGAGGATTTAGGTTGAAATCTAAACAATTGTATCCCATTACTAGAGATCGAGTCGCCACAAAATTTGTGACAATTGCGTTGTTTACTCTGCGAGGGGGAGTAACCAACTAAAAAATATGAAAAAGAAAATATTATTTTGAAAAGGATATCTCTTGACAGAAAGAGATTTTTATGAAAATATAAACAACAATATAAAATCAGAAGAAAATAAGAGGAAAAAATGGAATTTGAGAATAAATGGTAAAGATTTAAAATTTGAAGAATTTGCAGGCAGGATCAGAAGAATTTTTTTTGAAGAAATTTAGAAGAAGAGAAAAATACACCTGGGTTTTAAAAACAAAGGAGAAATTTTGAAATATATATACCCAGGGTTTTGGAAAATATAAGGAAGAGATATATATATATATGTAATATCATTCAATCACAGACATACAAGCAAGGATGCAACACTCCCTAAAGCTGACTCTATATGCAATATTTGAAAAGGCTGATAGGACCTTAATACTAACTCTAAGATTTATATCATCTGATTCCAATCAAGGTACGCCGATATACTCAAGCCGAAGCTCAAAGTACGTGACATATAAAGATATCTCTTCGGTTCTAAGGTAATGGCTTTCCAACATCCTGGAGCACCTACCGATATACCTCGGACTATGGCCCTTAGGTACGTGGTAGGGGGGCGCGAACCCAAATAAGTGGTCCAGTTGTGAGGCTCTCTCCCAAACTATGGTTCAGTGAGACAGCCCAGCAACGTGAAGACCGGGACAATATAGGTAGGGATGTTTTCAAAAACATGATCAACATGTAGATAAAACCAGAAGGCTCTAATGCAAGTCCTAAAGAGATAGAATTTAAATGAAAAAGGAGCATACACTTGCATACATTGTTTACATTCAATCCCTAAAATTGAGGAGTGTTGTATTTAAGACCTAAATCTAATGTGAACATGTATATAATCTCCTCAATATGGTCCTACCAAACCATACTTAGATCCTATATGCAAATAATGTCAGCTTAGGACAGAGTCTAGGCTCCTAAGGTTTGCATGGAAAATGTAGCTGACATATGTTAGAATAAAGACTTAGATTATATAAAAAGCAAAGCAAAGGCATAGATTCAACCGGACGAAGATGGGTCCCATCACGGTCGCCAAAATTGTGATCATCGCAAAATTTTTCCTCTTTTGTGGTTTCTCTCTCTTTCTTCTCTTTTCCTTTTCCAACCTTTTATTTTCCTCCTTTTTGAAGGGAAAAGAATAAAAGAAAGAAAAGAGAAAGAGAAGAGAAAAGAAAGAAAGAAAAAGAGAAGAGGAATTCTTTTGCGCTGTCTCACTTGACCTTGATTTGAAAAATATTTAGAAATTTAACTCGCCTCCGTTTTGAAAATATTTACGGGAAAATGGAGAGACGGGATTCGCTCGTCGGTACGAGGTTTGACCGTTCCTGGCGCCTTTACCAGGGGTAATCGAACCAAGGATCGATTCTATGCCTTTTGCTTTGCCTAAATATAATCTAAGAATTTATTCTAACTCTAAATGCACAAAGAATCATACTTGTGCAATGCAAGGATGTATGCTCTTTCTAAAAGATGTTTTGAAAATTTCCAAGTATTCTAAGATGAACTTGGTAAGGGAGTGAAGAAATGATTTAATCTAACTTAGAACTTGAGGTAGATCAGAGAAGTTCTAAGTCTTTGAAGCAAATCAGAGTCAGAAGAATAAATCTTGATTTTGAGAAAGAATGTTTAAAAGCTTTAAAATGAAAGGAAATGAAGTTTAAAAGTCAGAAATAGATTTTGAATTTAATCATGGATTTAAGAGAAGAAGATGAAGTCTTGAAGTGATATTGAATTTGAATCTTTAGAATGGGTCTGAAAAAAATCGAATGGTATTTAAGAATATAAATGGATTTAAGAGATTTGGATTAGATCCGAAAATGGAATTGAAATCTAAATTTTTGGAATTGGATTCCGAATCCTAAACAGAATGGGATCCGAGATTTGGAATCCAAGATGGACTTTGGGTTCCAGATCCTGAAATGGAATGGATCTGAAGTCTGAGATCCAAATATAGAGTTGGACTCTGGATCCTAAGATGGATTTAGATTTGAAGTTTGAGATCCAATGTGAAATTGGATTCTGGATCCTATAAGGAAATTGGATCTGAAGTCTAAGATCAAAAGTGAAATTGGAGTCTGGATCCTAAAGAGGAATTGGATCTGAAGTCTGAGATCCAATATGAGTGTTGAATCCTGGATCCTAAAAATGGATTTGAAGTTAAATTCAGAAGATGAATCAAGAACTGGAAAAAAATGAAATTTAGAATTTTGAATATACAAACGAATTTCAAAGTCAAATTAGAACTTGAATTTTTGAATTTGGAATTTTAGAAGGTGAATCAAGAGTCTCAAAGTTAAAATTGAACTTTTGAGCTTGATTAGAGTTTTGAATATAAAATGAATTTGGAATTTCAAAGTCGAATTGAACTTTGAAATCTGATTTGAATTTGAATATAAAAATGACTTTGAAATCTCAAAGTTAAATTGAACTTTGATATTGAAAATGAAATTGAATTTGAAAATGAAAAGGATGAATTGGATTTGATAAGGATTGAAGATAGATTTGAGGAAAATAATTACATTACTTGGAGTTTTGAAAAAGGAATTTTGAAAACATGATGCAGTTCTTTCCTAAATGGTGAAATAAATTTAAATAATTTGAAATTGGATTTTGAAAAGCTATTCTATTCTTTAAATGAATTAAAATAAGATTGAAGATATAATACATCCTTGACTATGGTCATTGAATGTATTATATAATAATCTATATTTAAATTCAGGTGAAGAATGAAACACATTTGGTGCTTTTATAGAATTTAAAATGAAATTAACTCTCAATATACCCTGACTATGGCCATTGGTATATATTTTAAGTTAATTTTAAGTTAAATTCTGATAAAAGAAAAATATTCAAGGAAAATATGATGAATTTTGAAAACGGATCCAGTGTGGATCCGATGTTTATTTTGTAAAAGATAAAAATACTAAGTTTTGTCCACACCCTGACTATGGCCATTGATGTGGATCATCAACTTAGGATTGATTTACCTCTTACGAAATGGTGCACGTGCCTTTCGTGTTTTACCAATGTGAGATTTTGAGAAATAAAGACAAAAGCATGAAAACAAGTAATTCATGGTATTTTACAATGCTCATTCATTCTATCTAAAACAAATAATGTAAATTCTCATTAAGATCTAATTATTACATTATTTGAACTGAATCCGAAAATGTCAAGGCTTCCTAAATCAAAGAAGAAATTCATCAAAACAAGAGTTAGCTTAAGACAACAAACAACTATAAAAGAGATTGTGAATATCAAATGATAAAATGTTCATGCATATGTCTCATGTAAAGAAAAAGTACAATACATCATGCTGATGAAAGATCTGAATGCATAAGGGATGCTTTATACTAAGAAGGGAGTGGATGCTAAAATGCATGCTAAACATCCTAATTTAGTGAGAGAAAAGGTATTATGACATGGGAAGATCTATACATGAATATATATGCACACTAAAACTAAAAAAAAAAAAAACCGAACTGAGAAGGCATAGACAATGATTCATGTGAAATATTGGTTCAGGACTATACCTTTTGCAGCAAACCAGATACTGATATTTGAATTAGCCTACCAACTGCTTCATGTCATATCCAAAAACTGACGTATAAACCGATGAATCACAGTCTTACAACAAACTCTATTAACCTTATAGCAAGATGTGAATGAAATGGCAATTCCGGTGGACTGTCAGCAGTTGAATCAGTTTCTGCAATCCGATATTCAGGGCAACAGTCAAGAGATAGGCTAAAGTGCAGGGGAAAAGAACACACGACAGCTATGTTCATAACAAGGGAGGGAATTGTGAAGGGATGTGCTTGAAAATGCAGGAACAACAAGGTGAAAATGGCAAGGTGCTGTGGGCGTGTACTGTGAGGAAATGCAATGCAGTAAGCACGGGTGAGTGTGAAAGTGTGGCTACAGGTGATGCTAATAAAGTGGTTATGGTAGTGAAAATAGGGAAAATGAAGCTGAGCCACGTGAAGACAAGAGACAGGAAGATAAATAACAAAAGGAAAAGAAAAGAAATAGACATGTGAATGCTGGGAATTTGATGCGATACAAGGATGAATTAAAATAGTTGCCACATAAATAGGTTTGCAAACGAAATTAAGTAATACTAGCATATGAGGCCAATCAATAATGTAACTAATAAGCATAAATATGGTTTCATATGAAAGTTTGATCTGGAATATGCAGAGTGCAGGTGACGTGCAATGTTATGGAAATATGTCTTTTGAAATACAGAGGACAACAAATAGGCCATAACAATGGGTAAAGGTAACCAATAAGATGGGTATAAGGTGGTAAGGGTATAGATGTAGCTGTGGGGGTTGTATTGTAGTAATGGTGAAGATGAGGTTATGAACTGAGTGCTATGAGATATGCAGAGACGTGTGTACACAGGAGGTGTGGCGATTGCAATCTTAATATCGAATTCACCCATGGAATGACCGACCATGATGATATCTCTGGGTAACCTTTCCAGAGGCATCAGCCTCTTCTTTGGGTTGTACATTATGAGACTACATGTACTGATCAAGACCAGTTTCTTGATGTCAATCGACCTTTTCTTACCATTCATGACAAAACAAACACAGTTGATGCCTAAATTTTTTTTTTTTTTAGAAAACAAGCAAATCAAATCTGTAATTGGAACTTATTTCCCCCCCAGCAAACTGAATCGGTTATTCAAATTCATTTCCATGGTGAATCAGATCTGCTATTACAGCAGCTCAGATCGACTCACAACATCTATAAATTGTGTGGGTTTATGAATATTACAGAGATGCTGAATAATGAATCGGCCAACAAAACTATAAAGACTTCTTCAGACTAATAACCGAATGTAAAAGATCCTATACAAATGAGCTGAAAGTATATGATTGCAGAAATGAGAATATCAGGGTCTTCACAAACATACTTGGCGCCAGAAGGAAAAAAAATTATATATATATATATATATATATATATATATATATATATATATATATATATATATATATATATATATATATATATATATATATATATATATATATATATAATAAGGAAGAAAGTGTATGGATATCATACCTGTTAATAAATCAGCAAGCAATCCTTCACGTATGGATTATCCTCCAGGCTTTTATTCCATATTCGCTGGAATACCAGGAGCTGGTTTTGGGAGAACTGGTATACGAACTCCTGAAAATAGATTTTCAGAGTGTTAAACAATACATGGGCTTCTGCTATTTAAGCGCAGGGTGAGTCAATCCCTGTTTGGGGAAAGATCTGGGTCACCGCAGGGTCGAATGAAGTCCTCTGACGGCCAGACCCAACAAAGGATTCCTTTCATCTCAATCAGCATAAATCTCACAAAAAGGAGCTAGTCCTCTTCCTTTCCATGATCGCCACAAGCCCTTACAGTAAATTTCCACCGCAATGCTCATTTCTAGAATATAACTTTACACCTGTTTAAAGGTTCATGTAAACCAATTGTTGAAGATTCATCAGATTATTCTGACCAATTAACCCAATGCGATGGGCTCGCTATAATGGGATTCTATCCATGCGACAAATTCGGATCTAAACCAGGTGAAACCAAATCAACACCTAATCAGATGAAAATAAGAACTAGCACAAACAGTGTTAGTGAACCATGAAGATAAACATATGAAGAAGATGACGCATATGAATGACATAAAATGGATGGCAAACAACTAAGATCAATGCTGAGTAGAGGAAATGAAACAGATAAAGGTTGGAAATACCACCTGATGGATGTCGACGCTCACATGCACAAGAAAAGAGCAAACCATGAAACGGGAAACCGTATAACAATATAAGATGTACAAAAAATAAGAGAAAACATGTTGCAGAACATTTTGTAACACAACAAATGCTCATATCTCTGAAATGAACATTCAAGGCATGCGCCAGTTGATGGGTATTAAATAAGTATGAGAATGTAGTTGATGAGCGCAGCAGAGGGCATGATTCCGACTCTGAATCCAATGCAAGTGGTGAATGCTTGAAAGAGTAAAACAATCTAAGGGAATGCAAGACAACTAATGGCGAGAATCTAAATTAATCTCGATTTAGAAGTTCCCTGTATAATGTTCTTTTTAATGCAGAAGAGATATTTAAATAGTGAAAGTATAAAGCTAAATCAAACCAACATTGCTGAATCAAACAGTACTGCTGAGCATCCAGGTTGTTGTTATGCCAAGAATAAAAGGAAAACAAAGGATCATTCAGAAGCTTAAAAGAAACCTGGTGTTGGCCGAATGGTCATAAGGTAACGGATCAAACAGAGCACGAAATCAAATATCCATCATAAATCAGATGGGGACAGAATATCACACTGAGAACAACCTCAGATACGCTGAACCATTAAATGCCAAAGGATGAAATACAACATTATGAACAGAATGAATAAAATGTAACTAAAAGATCAGTCGAACGTAATAGAAAATCAGATACAAATAGGAAATCGACTTATAATGGACAATCTAAGTATTTAAAAGCAAATGCAATTTACGGGAATGATGTTAAAATTAAAACTGGAAAGAAAAGATCAGACACAGACAAAAATTAACAATGATAAACAAAGAAAATTTCAATGTACGGGGTGATAAAGGAAGCATTGATATCACTAAAATTTAATGACAAAAAGAAGAAGAAAAGAGGAAAAAGAAAAAAAAATGTGGGAATGAGGCCATTCCGTCAATGTCGCAATGGGTGGGTCGATCCTGCTACAGGGAGGCCAATCCCACTATTGTGCAAAAAAAAAAAAAGAAAAGTGAAGAAAAATGAAAGAGTAGAAAAAGAACGAAAAACCCAAAGAAAATAAGGTGATGCTATAAAAGGAAGAGCCAATTTCTGAAGGAATCAGAAAGAGGAGGGTTACTTACCTGCAATATTTTTTTTTGGAATCGATCGACTTCTTTTGTTTTGCAAGGATTTCTCTATTGCAGTACTTGAAAGGGGGTTGAAGTTTCTTCGATCAATCAGGGAGGATCTGAGATTCTTGATCCAACTCGGTCATCTTTCAAGAGGTTTCGTTTACTGCAGGGGATGATCGCGCTGTTTCCTTTAGGCGATGGAGAGGAGTGCGGTGGTGAAGAAGCGGTGGCCATTTGGTTTCAGGATGGTGGTTTATGTAGAGGGTGGAGGAGGATTCTAGAAAGGTTTGTTGGCGATGGAGGGTTTCTGGAAGAGGAGATGGAGGTTGTTTAGGATGAGTGGAGGATCCTTCTGGAAAGGGGGAGCCTGCGGCTGATGGAGGTATGAAGGAGAATCGGTGGTTGAAGATGAGGGGTTGAGGGAGAAGAAGTTTATTCGAAGATGGAAGGTTGTCCGAAGGAGAAATTGTTGAAGATGGAGGGTAGGAGTAAAGGGGAGGATGCGCGGGAAAGAGGCCGTTGCCTCTTTTCCAAATTTCCAAAAGAAGGATTCCCTCTTTTAAGATTTTTATAAAATGGCTCAAAATGAGGTTTTTGGCAAAAGCTTTAAAAATCACTTATTTTTCTTGTAGTTTTTCCGATTTTTTTTGTTTTTTGCATGATTTTTCCACCTTTTTGTATTTTTGTAGTAGAAAACTAAGATTTTTAAAAGAAAACTAAGTTTTAAACACTATTTTTTTTGTATTTTTCTGAGAAATATTTACAAAAGTATTTTTCTGAGAATTTCCGACCATTTCAGGGAAATTTCTTCAAAAGAATGGGTTTGGACCCAGGTTTTGAGAAAATGTTCAAGTTTTGACACTTGAATCGAGAAATACAATGTGATGGATCCATACGGATGTTGAATGGACTGTCTGAGCTATTTAAAGGCTATTTTTGGTATTTTCTATAATTTTAATTTAAAATTTGAACAAAGAGTCTCAGATTTGGATCTGGACAATGGATCTAGATCTGAAATCAATTTAGACATATGAAATGAATTTAATTTTAGTAGAACTCGAGAAATGTGCTGGAATTTAGATTTAAAAATGACTTATTTTCTCAAAAAATGATATCAGGGGCAAAAGGGGAATATTTAAAAGATTTTGAAAAATTTGGGGTGTTCACACTCATCCCTAGTGATGAGACTTTGCCTTATATTCTTCTTCAAATTATCTCTTATCATGATGGACGACCTCGCCTAGGTGACAAGGCATATTTTTCCGTTGCCGCAAAATGGTGACACAATTATCGCAAAATTTGTGATGACCCGATCCCTGGTAATGGGATAACTCGTTTAATTGTCTATCAATTCCTCCTTTCTTGTCCTTTTCTCAAAGGGTTGCTTTTTCAAAAATTTCTCCAAGCTCTAACCATTCCTTTATTTCCAAAAAAATCATTGGCATTGGCAAGATGGTTCAGACCAGAGCTGAAAAAGAGACTGCTCTTCAACACAGCGACAGCGAAGCCGAGGCAACAAACTCTCCTAAGTGAGTCAGAGGGCAGAATCAGAACCAAACCGATGATATGGATCCTGCCATGTACAACATGTTTAAGAGAATGATGACCAGAATGATGTCAGAACAGGCTGAGGCCAGTCAGAAGAAGGTCGTTCCAAAGAGCAAACCAAAAAAGAAAGTTGTGAAAAACCGGTCAGGATTGTCAGAAAGAAGTACAGCCTGACACCACTTCTGAAGAATCAGCTGAGGAAGAATCAGAAGAGGAAGAACAATTTGTTTACCATCAGAATCCTCCGCCGCAGTTTGTAAAGACCGCTGCAGAGCCCGAATCAATAAACAAACCCATTCTGACTAATGATCTGATGCAAGAGCAAATAAAAGAAATGAATCGGGCCATCAAGGATATCCAGGCCAAAAGCAAGGGCAAGCAGACCTACTTTGGTGAAGATTTTTATAATGGCCTAGATGGGGATGACAATCTAGAGAATCTCCCTCGGAAGTTCCTCAAATTTGACGGAACAGGCAACCCCAAGGCTCATTTGGCCACTTTCTATGCTGAGTGCGGCCGTTTCAGGAAAGAAAACCGAGCATTATTCATTTGCTTTCCTCGCAGTCTAGAGGGTGTAGCAGCCAGGTGGTATGCAGACCACATTAATCCTATTGAACTACAAGAGTTCGATAAAGTTGTTAATTTGTTCATCGAGCGCTTCATGTTCAATATCGAAGCGTCACCAACCCCCAGCCATCTGTATAATTTAAAACAGAATGAGAATGAGAAAGCAAGCGAATTCATTCATAGGTGGAGAAGCACCTGTAACAGAATGAAGGTTCCCGTCCCAGAAGAGTACGCCCTGCAGATTATCTTGAGCAACTTTGCTCAGCCTCTGAGGAACCTCATTTCTACATCACCTGCCAAATCGTTCATCAAGTTGATTGAGAGAGCCGAATGGCTCGAGACCGGCTTAGAGAATGGCCTGTATGAAGGATATCCTTTTGTCAGAGGGAATCCTGATCAGAAGAAGAAGGCACACGTTGCCTATTCTACAAAATTTTCAGGAGATGGCAGTGGCTCTAGCGGCAAGAAAAATAAGCAGAACCACAACAAAAACTCAGGGCACTCCAGGGCCTAAAGAACAAACTCTGCAACCCAGAAAGAAAATTTTGTAAAGCTGCAGCCTGTCCAAGCAGCGCCTCAGCCAGAAGCCAAACCGCAAGAAAAGTCAAAACATGAGGGATGGAGTTATGATCAAGAGTTTACAGCTCTAGAACAGTCCCGTGAAGACATCTTGAAATATATGATGTCGAAGAAAATGATAAAACTCTCCAAGGTGGCAGATCCTCCCGTTGCTATGGGAAAATGGACTGATAAGTTCTGCAAGTTTCACCGGACTGTGGGGCATGACACAGAGCACTATTTTGTCTTGAAGAACATCATTTAGGACTGTATTGATAAGAACTTGTTTATCGAGGATGAAGAAGAATAACCAAAAATCTTGTCCAAGCCATTTCCCAAGCATTCAGCTTCAGTCATCGCAGAACAGACATTTTCTTTGCAAGGTAGCATTCAACCATGTTCCAATCAGGACATTCAGGATCAACATTAGGTCCTGGTCCTTCGTCAAGCGCAGTCTTCCGCCAAGAGGGTGGATATTAATGCATTTTCAAGCAACAAAAAAACAACCAAGGAACCAGTCAAAGTAGCGGCAGCCATTGCCAAGCTAGTCCCCAGGATTCTGAAGTGCTTCGTCAAGGCAGCTTTGAAGAAAGAAGAGGCTTCAGGGTCAGTTCAGAAGCCAATTACTGCTTTATCCAACATTTTTGTCCTGGATCTGACCCATGCTTCCCTAGAGCACCAGCAAGTGTGTGAACACCCCAAATTTTTTAAAAATTTGTAAAAATGACCTTTTTGTCCCTGGTTTCATTTTCTGAGAAAACCAAAGCTAAATTTTGATTATTCTTCAGATTTTCTAAATTAAAATCCATATTGATATATTCAAAATCAACTCCGGATCCGAATCCAGTACTTTAAATCCATATTTCCTCAAAATCCGGATCAAAAACCCATTTCTGAAGAAATTTTCTCAAAATAGCTTTTAGTTCTCAGAAAAAAATTCCCTTTTGTAAATATTTTTGTAAAAACAAAAAAAAAATTTAGACTTAGAATAATTTCTTTGCATTTCGCACAAGCTTGATTCTTTATGCATTTAGACTTAGAATAATTTCTTAGATAAATTCTTAGCAAAACAAAAGGCATAAAATTCGACCCTTGGTTCGATTACCCCTGGTAAAGGCGCCAGGAACGGTCGAACCTCGTACCGACGAGCGGATCCCGTCTCCCAGTTTTCCCGTAAATACTTCAAAACGGAGGTGAGTTATTTCAAAATATTTTCAAAATTAAGGTCAAGTGAGACCCGCGAAAGAAATCTTCTCCTCTTCTCTTCTTTCTTTTCTCTTCTCTCTTCTTTTCTCTCTTTTATTTTTCTCCCTTCAAAAAGGAGGAAAATAGAGGTTAGAAATGGAAAAGAGAAGGAAGAGAGAGAATATTACGAGAGGAAAAATTTTGCGATGATCACAGGTTTGGAGACCGTGATGGGACTCGTCTTCGTCCCGTCGAATTTAATGCCTTTTTCTTTTTTGCTTTGATATTATCTAAGTCTTTATTCTTCAAATGTCAGCTTCATTTCCATGCAAACCTTAGGAAGCCTAGATTTTGTCCTAAGCTGACATCATTGCATATAGGATCTAAGTATGGTTTGGTAGGACCATATTGAGGAGATTATTCCTTGCTCACATTAGACTTAGGTCTTAAATACAACTCTCCTCAATTCTAGGGATTGAATGCAAAACAATGTATGCAAGTGTATGCTTCTTTTCATTTTAATCTATCTCTTTAGGACTTGCATTAGAGACATCTGATTTCTTGCATGTTGAGCATATTTTGAAAACCTCCTAACCTAAATTGTCCCGGTCTTCACGTTGCTGGGCTGTCTCACTGAACCATAGTTCGGGAGAGAGCCTCACAACTGGACCACTTATTTGGGTTCGCGCCCCCCTACCACGTACCTAAGGGCCATAGTCCGAGGTATATCGGTAGGTGCTCAAGGATGTTGGGAAGCCATTACCTTAGAACCGGAGGAATACTTCTACGCCACGTACTTTGAGCTCCGGCTTGGGTATATCGGCATATCTTGATTGGAATCAGATGATTTGAACCCTAGAGATAGGATTAAGGTCCTACAAGCCATTTCAAAATATTGCATTTAGGGTCAACCTCTAGGGAGTGCTGTTTGTGCATCTTTGTTTGTATATCTATGATTGTATGATATTTTTCCTACATTTTTCAAAACCCTGAGTATATATTGTTCAAAATTTCCTCTTTATTTTAAAACCCAGGTGTATTTTCCTTTTTTTCTCTTAATTTCTTCAATTTCTTTTTTGATCCTGCCTGCAATTCTTCAAAATTTTTCTTCTTTCTATATTCTATTCCTTACCTTCATTTACAATAAAACATTTTTTGTCAGGATATGTCCTTTTCAAAATTTATCTTTATTCACATTTTACTTGTCTATCCTTTTTTAGAAAAACAACGCGGTTGTTGCAAAATTTGGTGACAACCCGATCTCTCGTAATGGGATGTTTTCATTCTTCAGATTATGATTTCCTCCTTTATTAAAATTTCTTCCTAGATCTTCTCTAAAAAGACCCATTTATGCTCTCCAGAGAGTATCAGCGTTATCAGTTGAGTCAGACAGAGCTCAAGAGATTACACTGCTCTAACATCCCAGTTATAAGCAGAAAGAGTAAGGAATGGATTCTCAAAAGTTTGTCAAAAGAGGAGTTCAGGACAGCAAAACTGAGATCGATCCCACGATATATCAATTATTCAAAAAGATGATGGTGGAGATATTATCTGAGCAAGCTGAAGCTAGTTGTGAAAAAACTCCCACAGAAGGAAAGGCACCTGTCACTTTCCCCATGAATAAGCACAGCAATATCAGTATAGGAAATTCCAAAGCCAATAGGGGCAGCAATCAAGGCAACCAGGGCAACAACTTGAGAGAGCATAAAAGCCAGATTGGGAAATATTGTAAAAACCATGATAGACCTCTTCAATACAGTCCTCAGCAAAAAGGCAAGAAGCAAGAAGAACCAAAGCGCATGGATTGGAGCAGGGATCGAGATTTCACTCCTTTGGATGAACCGCTCGACCAAATCCTCGAATACATGATGGCCAACGGATTACTCAGGCTCCCAAAAGCCGCCAACCCTTCCACAGTCATGGGAAAATATATAGACCAGTTCTGCATATACCATCAAGTAACAGGGCATGACACTGAGCATTGCTTCGTCTTCAAGAATATCATCCAGGATTGCCTTGATAAGAATCTCTTTGTCAAAAATGAAGGAGAAAAGCATCCGGATCTCCTAAACATGCAAGCTCAGTCTAGCTACCAGGCAAGGGTCAATGCTCAGCAGAAGCCAAACAAGCCGAAGAAAGCAAAGCATGAAGGCTGGGGTTATGATCGTCAGTTTACCCCTCTAGGTCAGCCGATTGAAGAAGTTCTCCAATACCTGCTCGAGAAAGAAATGATCAAGCTCCTAAAGCAGGATGATCCCTCTGTCACCAAAGGGAAATGGAAGAATCGCTTTTGCAAATTTCATCGAGCGAGAGGACATGACACGGAGCGCTGCTTCGTCCTCAAAAACATTCTACAGGACTACATTGATAAAGATCTTCTGGTACCAGAGGAAGGAGAAGAGCAAACTGCAGTTCCGCCCAAACCATTTCCATACTACTAAGAGAATTGAAAATACCAAGAGTTTTCGCTTTCATCCCTTTCTGTTAGTCGTTTTGTAGGCGCAAGTCAGCCCGGTCTTTGTGACTTCTTTTTAGTTAAAATACTTGTGAATATTCAGTTCTGTTATCAACTTTTGCTTATCAATGAAATGTCGATTTTCTTTTTTTCTTTGATATTCAATACTTCCTTCTTGCTATATTGGGGCATTAAATTCCTTTTTCTTTTTCAAAAATATGGGACAATCCTGACATCATTCATGAGAGAAATGATATTACCTATGAGGGTCTTCCAAAAATCATGAAAATTTTAGTTCATATATTTTATTACAAAGATCAACCCTTGCGTTGATCATATTTTCTGAAAACTGATTTCAAATTATCACATTTCAAAGATCAACCCTTGTGTTGATCATATTTTCCAAAGAATTGATTTCGAATCATTACATTCAAAGATCAACCCTTGTGTTGATCATATTTTCAAAAATTGACTTTGAATCATTACATTCAAAGATCAACCCTTGTGTTGATCATATTTTCTAAAAATTGATTTCAAATCATTTGCATTCAAAGATCAACCCTTGTGTTGATCTCATTTTCCAAAATTTGATTTCATTACATTCAAACATCAACCTTTGTGTTGATCATATTTTCTAAAAATTTGGTTTTCAAAACATTACATTTCAAAAGATCAATCCTTATGATGATCATACTGATTCCAAACCATTGCATTCAAAGATCAATCCCTTGTGTTGATCCCATTTTCCAAAAATTTGATTTCATTTCATTCAAGGATCAATCCCTTATGTTGATCCCATTTTCCAAAAATTTGATTTCATTTCATTCAAGGATCAATCCCTTGTGTTGATCCCATTTTCCAAAAATTTGATTTCATTTCATTCAAAGATCAACCCTTGTGTTGATCATATTTTTCTAAAAAGATTCATTTCGAATAATACATTCCAAGATCAACCCTTGTGTTGATCATATTTTCTAAAAAGTTGATTTCAAATCATTGCATTCAAAGATCAACCCTTGTGTTGATCTCATTTTCCAAAAAAAAATTATTAATTAATTTCATTACATTCAAAGATCAACCCTTGTGTTGATCATATTTTCCAAAAAAATTGGTTTCAAACCATTACATTCAAAGATCAAACCTCGTGTTGATCTCATTTTCCAAAGTTTGATTTCATTACATTCAAACATCAACCCTTGTGTCAATCATATTTTCTAAAAAGTTGATTTCAAATCATTGCATTCAAAGATAGACCCTGTGTTGATTATGTTTTCTAAAAATTGATTTCAAATCATTTCATTCAAAGATCAACCCTTGCGTTGATCATATTTTCTAAAAAAAATGATTTTGAATCATTACATTCAAATATCAACCCTCGTGTTGGTCATATTTTCTACAAATTGATTTTCAAATCATTGCTTCAAAAAAATTAACCCTCATGATGATCTCTCATGAATGATCCCCTTTCAAAGATCAGCTCTCGCAGATAATCTTTCTTTCTAAAAATGATTTTGTCATATCCTTCTCTCATTTTGAAGATCCCTCATGCAGGCAGGATCAAATCTTTCTCAACTTTTTCAAATTTTCATTTATCAAATCTTCTTTTTCGTCTTATCAGTTTTATTCATCTTTATCAAATTTTATTTTATTCATTCATTTTTATTAATTCTTCTTGTCAAATTCTTATTTCAAAATCCTACCCTTTCAGGTTAAGGGATAAACCTGATGCCTCTTTCCCATGAGGTATTTCTTTTTCTTTCTTCCTCTCCCCCTTTAGGTTAAGGGATAAAACCTGAAACCTCATCTTACGAGGTCCTTCTTTCTTCAGAATAAGGGATAGTCCTGAATGTCTTTCTCTTTTAAAGCTTCATTAATCTCTGTTAAATCTTTTTCTTTATCTAATTTTTACCAATTTTATTTTTTTATCAAATTTTGTCTTTTCTTTATCGAGCCTTTTATTAATTTTTGGCCAAAATTTATTCCTTTCCCATTCAGGATAAGGGATAATCCTGAAACCCCTCATAGGAGCGACAATGCTACCTGTGAGAATTCTTTTACAAAGATGATTCCCATAAAATCTCCTTGATTCTTCTCTTTCGTCTAATCTCCCATCAATTTCTATCTCTTGTCATTTGTTCTTTTAGATTTTATTTCTCTCCAATCAAGATAAGGGGGCAATCAGATCATTCAGTCTCCTAAATGGTCATTCTCAATCCCAGGTCCGTTCCTTGCGCTGGCAAATTTTTAAAATTCAATCTTTTGATTAAAAAACTTTTTGTCAAAGACCTGAGTCTCCACTTGGGCTTCTTCCTCTATTTCTTTCATTTGAAGTTCTGAGTTCCGACCAGAACTTCCTTCTGAATTCAATCCTCGCATTGGAAATCCGAGTTCCAGCTCGGGTTTTTCTTCAATTATTTTCAGTCGAAGTTCTGAGTTCTGACCAGGACTTCCTTTTGAATCCAATCCTCGCATTGGAAATCCTTCATTCCTTTGGAAATCCGAGTCCCGGCTCGGGTTTTTTTTTTCTATTATTTTCGTTCGAAGTTCGAAGTTCGAAGTTCTGAGTTCCGACCAGGACTTCCTTCTGAATCCAATCCTCGCATTGGAAATCCTTCATTTCTTTGGAAATCCGAGTTCGAGCTCGTGTTTTTCTTCTATTATTTTCAGTCGAAGTTCTGAGTTCCGACCAGGACTTCCTTTTGAATCCAATCCTCGCATTGGAAATCCTTCATTCCATCTCATGTTTTTCTCCTATTATTTTCAGTTGAAGTTCTGAGTTCCGACCAGGACTTCCTTTTGAATCCAATGCTCGCATTGGAAATCCTTCATTCTTTTGGAAATCCGAGTTCCAGCTCGGGTTTTCCTTCTATTATTTTCAGTCGAAGTTCTGAGTTCCGACCAGGATTTCCTTTTGAATCCAATCCTCGCATTGGAAATCCTTTATTTCTTTGAAAATCCGAGTTCCAGCTCGGGTCTTTCTTCTATTATTTTCAGTCGAAGTTCTGAGTTCCGACCAGGACTTCCTTTTGAATCCAATCCTCGTATTGGAAATCCATCATTTCTTCTTCCCTTTCAGGTTAAGGGATAAACCTGATGCCTCTTGGAAATCCATCATTTCTTCTTCCCCTTTCAGGATAAGGGGATAAATCCTGAAGATAGACCACATGCAGTTAGGATGTGATGGTCCATTGAATTCAGAATTTCTCATCAAATTTTACTTTCCTAGCTCATTTTCACAACCCAGTCCTCGCACTGGTTATTTCTCAAATTTTTCAATCACATATTAAGCTCATTTGGAGGATCCGGTCCTAGCACCAATAACTTTCTACATTCAATCTTTTGATCAAAATCCTTAATTCTACCAAAATTCAAGTTCTGATTTAAAATCTCCCAAAAGCTGATGTATTTCAAACGTCCCAGTTTTTACTGGTCAGGTATTTCAAATGTCCCAGTTTTTTTTTACTGGTCAGGTATTTCAAATGTCCCAGATTTTACTGTTCAGGTATTTCCGAAAAGATCCAACAACTTGTTGGTCATATATTTCAAACGTTCCAGCTTCTCGCTAGTCAGGTATTTCAAACGTCCCGGCTTTTGCTGGTCAGGTATTTCAAAAGATCCAACACTCGTTGGGCATGTATTTCAAATGTTCCAGCTTCTTGCTGGTTAGGTATTTCAAACGTCCCAGCTTTTTACTGGTCAGGTTTTTCCGAAAAGATCCAACACTCGTTGGTCATATATTTCAAAAGTTCCAGCTTCTCGCTGGTCAGGTATTTCAAACATCTCAGCTTCTGCTGGTCAGGTATTTCAAAAGATCCAACACTTGTTGGGCGTGTATTCCAAACGTTCCAGCTTCTTGCTGGTCAGGTATTTCAAACGTTTCAGCTTTTTGCTGGTCAGATCCAACGCTTGTTGGTTATGTATTTCAAATGTTCCAGCTTCTCGCTGGTCAGGTATTTCAAAAGTCCCAGCTTCTGTTGGTCAGGTATTTCAAAAGATCCAACACTCGTTGGGCATGTATTTCAAACGTTCCAACATTTTGCTGGTCATGTATTTCAAACGTTCCAGCTTTCGCTGGTCAGGTATTTCCAAAAAAGATCCAACACTCATTGGTCATGTATTTCAAACGTTCCAGCTTTTTCGCTGGTCAGGTATTTCAAATGTTCCAGCTTTTCGCTGGTCACGCATTTCAAACGTCCCAGCTTTGCTGGTCATGTATTCCCAAAAAAGAACTCAGCTTTTGGTCGTGTATTTTCAAAAGACCCAGCTCTTGCTGGTCATATATTTCAAAATGTCCCAGCTCCCAAATTTCGAGCTCCCAAATCAACCTATTTTCCATAAATCGAACCTTCAGGGTGTGATTCCTCCATTCTCTCATTTCCAAACCTTCGGGTTTCAATCTCTCAAATATGTCATTTCCTAATCTTCAAATCTCTCAAGATTATCAATTCTCCAACCTCTGGGTACAATGTTTTCAAAAAATTCACCATTTTTCTCAACCCTCGGGTTATAATTTCCCAATTTCTATCATTCTCAACCTTTTTATTAAAACCCAGTTTTTCATAACCATTCTTGTATTTTCCAAAAGACCCAACACTCGTTGGTCATGTATTTCTAGGATGTTCCAGCATTATTGTTGGTCATGTATTTTAAATGTTCCAATTTTACTGGTCAAGTATTTTAAAAGGTTCCAGCTTCTCGCTGGTCACGTATTTCAAAGGTTCCAGCTTTCGCTGGACAGTTTTTTTAAAAAAAATCCCAACGTCTATTTGTCATATATTCCAAAAGGTTCCAGCTTTCGCTGGTCATGTATTTCGAAAAGGTTCCAGCTTTCGCTGGTCATGTATTTTAAAGAGTCCAGCCTTCGCTGGTCATGTATTTCAAAGGTCCCAACTTTTTGCTGGTCATGTATTTCCAAAATCAAAGATACAACTCAAGATCTCATCAAAATCTATATTGAGTGATTATTTCACAAAGAATTCGTGAAAACTTTGCTAATTTGCTAAAAGCATTTTGTTGATTCTAAATATTTTTACTGCACAAAAAGAATTTTCTCAGATTACCTCTTGTATTTCCTTCCAAAAGGTGAAACTTTTTGCAAAAAGAAGTAAAATTAAAATCTTTTCCTGTTGATCAACCAAAAGGATGTAAGAAATATCCTCGATATGATCAATAAAAGAAATCTTCAATGATGTTGAACAACCAGAAGCGAATTGATATTGATCTTGGCTATGGCGCATGTTTAAAAAATGACTTTCTGGCAATCAGGCAGTGGAAATATCTTGAGCTATAAAAAGAATCCACTCAACCCATCTCTTCTCATTTTCATTTAAAAGTTGCAATCAAATATCCGCAAAAGGGATCTCTCAATTGTCGTCAAGATGAAGGCGAATTAAGCGAGTAGACCCCTCGGGGCCAAAGAAGATTTGAAACATCTCCAAGATGACGGGGTTTGTGACAAATCCTTCCAAGGAAAGTTCGGATCACCGTCGAGATGAAGGCGGATGTGATGGGCCTACCGACAAACCCTAAAAGATATTTGATTCCAGCTATCATCTAAAGACCTTTTGAGCCAATATCATCATATATAATCCCTGAGAAAAAGAGGGATCGGAACATCTCCAAGATGAAGGAGTTTGTGACGTACCCTTTCCTGAAAAAGAGAGAAAAGTCAGGACATCCAAATGAAGGATGATGAGAAAAATCGAGAAAGCCCAATGACTCAAAAAGAGTGCAAAAAGATCATTGTGGGAAAACACCCAGATATCAAACTGCCAAAGTTGCCAAAAGTCATCTTTTCTCATGCAAAATTCTTTTATCAATATCCCTTCATTACTTGCTTTTATGAAATTAAGAATGTTTCTTCTATTCTCATATCAGGGAAATGGATAGCTTCCTTGAAGAAAATCATCAGCACTAAAATTTTGAATTTGACTCTTAGAACTGAGGGGTTAACCTCATTTGGGGAAAATAATCTAGGTAAAAGAGAGAATATCTTTTGCACATATGTGCACATTTCCAAGCGTTTGACTCTACTATGATTTTATCTTATTGGCAAAATTTTCTAGCTATTCCAAGAATAAAATAAACATTCAATATCCATTTTGATGCAACCTAGCGTTGTTTGTATTTCCCAAAAAGAGTTGCCTCAGAAGAAGTATTTCTTCCTGTCCCATCACAGTTTTCTCATTAACAAAATCCGTATGGATGACCAACTCAGGATAAGGGTCAAACCTGAACCATTTGCGAAAGATCATTTAATTTCAAAAGCTATTTCAGTCTCAGCAATGAGACGCCCAATTTCTTCCCCTTTTCAAAGCTTTAGGGACTCTATATTTCCTCCTTTCGCAAAAACCCCTTTCGGATTTGTTCGTCCAAATTCCGAAGGTCCCATTATGGTTTCTCCATTTTTGAGAAACCTGTATGGTAGATTTCCCCCACTCAGGATAAGGGCCAAACCTGAACCATTTGCGAAAGATCATTTGATTTTAAAAGCTATTTCAGTCTCAGCAATGAGACGCCCAATTTCTTCCCCTTTTCAAAGCTTTAGGGACTCTATATTTCCTCCTTTCGCAAAAACCCCTTTCGGATTTGTTCGTCCAAATTCCGAAGGTCCCATCGTGCTTTTTCTATTTTTGAGAAACCTGTATGGTAGATTTCCCCCACTCAGGATAAGGGTCAAACCTGAACCATTTGCGAAAGATTATTTAATTTTAAAAGCTATTTCAGTCTCAGCAATGAGATGCCCAATTTCTTCCCCTTTTCAAAGCTTTAGGGACTCTATATTTCCTCCTTTCGCAAAAACCCCTCTCGGATTTGTTCGTCCAAATTTCGAAGGTCCCATCGTGCTTTCTCCATTTCTGAGAAACCCATATGGTAGATTTCCTATCCAGATTAAGAGTTAACCCGGAACCTCGCTTCGTGAGGTATCTTCCTTGCAAGTTTGGGTTAAACTTGAGTCACATTCCAATGAGATTCCTCGTTTTTGACGAGATGTTTTCTTCCAGTCCCACCATGGTTGTTCCCATCAAGGAACCCATGCTTCATATATTCCTCCAAGAAAGGATCATACTTGAGCTTTATTTCACGAGGCCTTTTTCAAGATGTCCCATCAAGGTACTCATGTATTCCTTTCCTCATTTCCAAATTCATTTTTGATACATCTTCGTCCCATCCAGGTTAAGGGCTAAACCTGGATCATTCCAAAAAAAGTATCTTGTCTCACCCATGAGACCTGATCAAAATTTTCATTTCCCACCATTTCAGAATTTCCATTTAAAGTCCCATCACGATTTCCTCATTTTCTACTCAATCATATCATCTTCGAGGATTTCGTCTCCCCAAAACCATTCAGGATAAGGTTTCAAAGCCTGAGAAGCCATATTTTCAAAATAATTCTTCCACACCCAGTTCAGACCTGCTGACTGGGGCATTTTTAAAATTTGGAGTGTTGTCTTTGCCACTAAGCTCGGCTTTCAACCGGCTTAGTAGCAAAGAGGGGCATCTGTGAACACCCCAAATTTTTTAAAAATTTATAAAAATGACCTTTTTGTCCCTGGTTTCATTTTCTGAGAAAACCAAAGCTAAATTTTGATTATTCTTCAGATTTTCTGAATTAAAATCCATATTGATATATTCAAAATCAACTCCGGATCCGAATCCAGTACTTTAAATCCATATTTCCTCAAAATCTAGATCAAAAACCCATTTCTGAAGAAATTTTCTCAAAATAGCTTTTAGTTCTCAGAAAAAAATTCCCTTTTGTAAATATTTTTGTAAAAACATTTTTTTTTTTAATCTTTGTTTTCTCACAAGCGTTAGGACTTTATTCTAAAAATGCAAAAAAATGGAAAATTAAAACAAAAACCAAAAAATGGAAAATTTCAAGAAAAATGAATGAGTTTAAACTTTTTAAATCGATTTTGCTAAAAAAATCATTTTTAAACCATGTTTATGAAAATTGTTGTTAAGGGAGCCTCTTTTTGAAAAAAATAAAAAAAAAATCACAAATAAACCCTAATCGCTCCCCTCTCTTTCACTCTCGCCATTTTCCCTTCTCTCCCTTTCGGCCTCCATTACCCATCGCACTCCTCCTCAAAACCACCCATCTTCGCACAAACCCTTCCATCGCCCTTCATCTTCAACCGTCAGCCCATTCCCGAACCTTCTTTTCTCCTTAAAAGGGCATGCACAAAGACCCTCTCTGGCACCGTCTTCTACCCTACCATCTTCTTCTCCTTCCTTCTTCACGATCTCCTGACCACCTTTTCATCCCCCTCATTCTCTGATATCAATCCCTAGAATCTCAATACATCGGCTAGATATCAAAAGTTCTTCGCTCATTCTTCAAATCGGAGCCCCATTAAATCGGGAATCGCTTAAGAAGCCGATCTACAGGATACCCCTTTTCGCTTCAGTTGAGCCGAGCATCCCAATATTGGCGACAATAAGAGGCTGGAGCATTATTTTCTCCTTCTTCCTTCGTGATCCCTGCAAACAAGGTGAGTGTTTCCCCTTAGTCCTTTCTTGTTATCAGTATCTTCTCCTTCGAGCTTCTTGCAGAGTCCCATTAAAGCAATTGTGGTAAGGATGATCTGCTTATAGTAGATCATCCCACCCCAATGCAATATTAACGGAATAACTTGATTCCGACATTTTTTTTAGTTTTCCCTTCTTTTGATCTTCAGTATACGTCGATGCCCTCATTATCGCACTGTAGATTACGATTCATATATAGTTTTATTTTAATTTCTTTTCTCATTCCTATTTCATACATGATCTTCAGTTTCCTTTTTTTTAGGGTTTATGTTTTGATTACTTACGGATTTGTGAATTTCTGCTTTGCTTTGGTCATTCGTTGATTTGAGTGTGTTGTTTTTGATAATCGGTTGCATCGCATATAACATTGGATCTTGCGTCTCATCTCACTAAGCATAATCTGTGAGCAATAATCATCATCCGCATTCTTTAGCATGTGTCAATGTTCCTTTCTAAAAAAAAAAAAAGAGAAAGGGGTTCTGGGGTGTGTAGTGTACATTCTCCCTGTAAGGTAACCTGTGTGCACCAATGATTCAATCAGAGGCTTGTATGCACCCATGTTCATCAAACTCAAGATTGTCACCAGCATTCCTCATTAATGTTCTGTGTTTCCCTTTGCTGTGGTCATCGTTTAATGTCATTTGTCTGATATGCCTTCTGGTTTAGTTTAGTATTATGCTTGGGTCTTAATCTCAGTAACTTCAGTTGTGTGGTTATCAAGCGATAACCTGCGACTTGGCTTTGACGAGGAAATCAATTCTAAACCCTGGGATTGAATAAAAGAGGGTTCAAGTTCTGACATGTTTGTATGTCTTAAAACTAGGTAATGCTTTCTTTTTATTAGATTAACATTTACCGTGTGGACTTTTGGCTTTGTTCCCAGTCATTTCTATCAATGGCTAAAAGTAACCAGGTCACTTAGGAGAAATTCAAAATTTTCTCTTTGGGGTGTATGTTACATTGAGATTGCCAAGTCAATCGGGCTTCACAGTAAGATCACTATTCATCCATGGAAGTTCCATCGTGGAAGATGAAGGCTATGTGAATTTCACAAATCTCTAAAGAGATCTCTATTTAAAGATCGTTTTGGTTCCAGGCCCTAAGGGAATTCTACCTGCAAACACCATAATATGAAGGATGGGTTAGTCTGACTCTCATGCCTTCCAGCTATTGTCGAATCCTTTCTCTACATTCAAGTTTACCAAGAGGATCCTTCATCTATGAAAGCTTATAAGGGAATTACCCCATCTGGGAGCATTTTTCTACTGAAAGATCCTCTGGAGATTGGCTGGATCGAAGTAATTGTTTCCTTTCACAAGGTATGTCGCATGGGTTTCTTTTATTTTAGTTTAGCCATTGATTATCTCACATTCAGCTAATTGCTTGCTTTACATTTCTTTTTATCATATATTTTGCATCAAGATCCCATCCTTCGCCAAGTTGCAACCTACAGTCATCTTATTTATGTCTGGCAAAAAAAAAAAAAAAGTTTCTTGTGGTAATCGGTTGAGGTATAATTAATAAAATGTCTACTGAGAATGTGCAAAATCAACAAAATATTGTAATGGGATCATTATCATTTTACATACTGATGATCCCTTATGCCTGTTAATAATAAAAAAAAAAAATTGTGCCCACATTTGACATTCTGTCTACATGATCCTCAAAGATTTCGTATCTGCATGTTTAAATCATCAGAGATATTAATTGTTTTATATATTCAGCAAAATTTGACAAGAGGTCACGACCATTGTAGATCTTGGCGTTATTTTGTTGCTATTTGGTTTTCTTTGTTTACTGCTCTCAGCTGCATATATTGAGAATCTTCTCTTCTCATCACCAAAGTCATACAGGTGTTTCAGAAAGAATCTTGAAGCCAAGCGATGAAGAGAGCTCTCACAAGGGCGTCATCTCCCCTTTAAAAATTCATACTTATGGTTGAAATATAAGCTTTGTTGAAATGATGGCAACGACCAATGGTTCTGGTTCAGTCCAGAAACCTCCAGCAACACCTTAGCACCTCATCCTATGTCATGTTACTTGCAATTCCTGTATATAGTTCTTTTTGTATGATTCCCTGTATATATTTTCATGGCATGTGTATATGAATTCTTGTGTATTACCTCTTGCATTTCGCCGGCCAACCTCCAGCTATTACCGGTTGGGGATGGAAGGATATTTCACCAAATCAGACCAGTCCACCTGCATTATTAGTGTATTATGTTCACACATAACCCCAGCCACACTCTGTACAGCACCTGCTATAATCTTCACAGCGGCACTGGCACAATCCCTACTTGCATCCATACCTTCATTCCCATTTGATGCACCAGCGTCATCCTGATAATACTCCTGCGCACACACCCACTGCACTTCCCTTTCAGCCTGAATACATCATTGCACACATATTCACTGTTGTGCATTTGTAACAGCAGAATTTCATAGGTGAAACAATATACATAACATTTCATGTAGGTTTTCTGTTTTACAACAGAATCTCCAATGATAGCCATCCCACTTGCCTCAACAACATTTTGATTAAATGTAAGTTTTCACTTGGTGGATGCCGCTGAAAGCTTCAGTCCTTCGGGACTGCTGTGCATTATTAGTAGTTTACCCATATCCATTAGAATCACTTTGAAACATTAGCTGAAATACCGATTTTTCTCATGATCTACTGAACATCGAGGTTTGATCTGCTGCATTTTGAATTTTTGTCATAAACAAGCAGTGTGAAAACATTGCTTATATGTTGATTTGTTCCATCTATATTCAACATATTTCATTTCATCAACATCACTCTCATCCACCTATGTTTCTTGTATATCATATGTAATGCATATATACGTATGCATGTATATATATGTGTGTAAGTATGTATATATTATTTCTCACATCTCAAGTCATAAAAATCATGGCATATGAACATCTTATTTTACATCTTTGAAATCAAGGTGATATTCTCTTCTACTTTCATACTAACCAAGTTTTTTTTTAGGAATCTCTGGAGAATGTTGATCTCTCTCTTAGATTGGGATTCAGTCATGTCAATTCTCATTGTAATAAACTAGCTATTAATGAGAATTCTTTACATTTCTAGTTCTAGATAGAATGAATGAGCATCGTAAAATCATGAATTGCTTGTTTTCATGCATTTCTTGCCTTCATCTCTCAAATTCTCACAATGGCGAAACACGAATGGCACGTGCACTATTTCGTAAGAGGTAAATTAATTCTAAGTTGATGATTTACATCAACGGCCATAGTCGGGGTGTAAACAAGACTTAGTATTTTTATCTTTTACGAAATAACACTGGATCCACACTGGGTCCTTTTTCAAAAATCATCATATTCTTCAAATATTTCACCTTTTATCAAAGTTTAACTTAGAATTAATTCAATATATATACCAATGGCCATAGTCAGGGTATATTGAGAGTTAAATCCATTTTAAACTCTATAAAAGCACAAAATATGTTTCATTCTTCACCTGAGTTTAAATATAGATTATTATATAATACATTCAATGACCATAGTCAAGGATGTATTATATTTTCAATCTTATTTCAATTCATGCAAAGAATGAAATACAATTTTCAAAATCTAATTTCAAAATTTAAATTCATCATAGAAATGCATCATATTTTTCAAAACCTTTTCATAAATCCAAGTGGTTCTCTCCTTCATTTCTCAGATCAAAACCTCTTCAGATTCAATTCTATTTCTTAAAAGGATTCAAGAATTCAATTTCAAGGTCCCATTTGACTTTGAAACTTCAGAATCATCTTGTATTCTAAATTCCAAATTCTATATCAAAATTTGATTTAACTTTGAAATTCATTTCGTATATTCAAGATTCAATTCTTAAAATTCATTTTTTCCAAAAATTCAATTCAAACTTAGAAATTCTTGATTCTAGATTCAAACTTAGAATTCGTAGTCCAATTTGACTTTGAAATTCATATTCAAAATCAAATCCAAAGTTAGATCTCAAATCCAACTTGGATCCGGATTTCCAAGTACAACTCCACTTTGGATCTCAGATTTCAGATCCAAAATCCATTCTAGGATCCAGAACCCAATTCTACCTTGGATCTCAGACTTCAGATCCGAAATTTCCTTTAGGATCCAGAATCCAATTTTACCATGGATCTTAGACTTCAGATCCGAAATTTCCTTTAGGATCCAGAATCCAATTTTACTTTGGATCTCAAACTTCAGATCCGAAATTTCCTTTAGGATCCAGAATCCAATTTTACTTTGGATCTCAGACTTCAGATCCGAAATTTCCTTTAGGATCCAGAATCCAATTTCACCTTGGATCTCAGACTTCAGATCCAATTCCATCTTAGGATCCAGAATTCAAATCCACCTTTGGATCTCAGATTTCAGATCCAAATACCATCTTGGATTCCAAATCTTGAATCCAATTCCATTCAAAATTCCTAATCCAAATTCCACTTTAATTCTAATCCTTAAAACCAATTCCATTTCATTACAGATTTCAAATCAAGTTCCCATCCTAAATTCAAACTTCAACTTTGAATTTTATTCAGAATCCAGATCTTGGATTCAGATTTCATCTTGAAATTCCAACTTTTAAATCAATTCCATTTCTCAATTTTATTCAGATTTCCCGATTCTATCTTTCCTTCTGATTCAATTCCATTTTCATTTCTATTCTGATTCGAAGTCCATTTATGACTTTGAAAATTCCTTTCTTCTCTTTTATCTCAGTTTCAAGATCATTTTCCAAAAATCCAGATTTATTTTCTCAAGCTCTTGATTATTCTAGAAACTTAGAATTTTAATCTTAAAGTTCTAAATTAGAAAATCATTTTCTCACTTTATCAAATTCATCTCAGAAACACTTGGAAATTCTTCAAAACATTTTAAAAAAGAGCATACATCTTTGCATTTCGCACAAGCTTGATTCTTTATGCATTTAGACTTAGAATAATTTCTTAGATAAATTCTTAGCAAAACAAAAGGCATAAAATTCGACCCTTGGTTCGATTACCCCTGGTAAAGGCGCCAGGAACGGTCGAACCTCGTACCGACGAGCGGATCCCGTCTCCCAGTTTTCCCGCAAATACTTCAAAATGGAGGCGAGTTATTTCAAAATATTTTCAAAATTAAGGCCAAGTGAGACCCGCGAAAGAAATCTTCTCCTCTTCTCTTCTTTCTTTTCTCTTCTCTCTTCTTTTCTCTCTTGTATTTTTCTCCCTTCAAAAAGGAGGAAAATAGAGGTTAGAAATGGAAAAGAGAAGGAAGAGAGAGAATATTACGAGAGGAAAAATTTTGCGATGATCACAAAGTGCTAGAAGACCTGCTCAGAAAGATCAAGGTCAAGCCTAGCACAACACCGCAAGACATGGCTCAAATCGTCAATCAAGCCATGACAAACGCACCAATCACTTTTTCTAATGAGGATTTGCCGAAGCCTCATTCATTTCACAGCAACGCCTTATACATAGTGGTGCGAACCAGGGGCATGACAGTCCCTCATGTGCTGGTTGACGGGGGCAGGAACCTAAATATCTGTCCAGAAATGACGGCTAAGGCATTGGGCCTGAAAGAAGAGGAATATACCCCAGATCCGATCACGATCTACGATTTCGACAACCATGGGCAGACAACCAAGGGGAAGATATTTCTCGAAATCTTCATCATTTACTCAGTGCATATTGTGCTCTTCCACGTGGTCAATGTGCCGCCCACCTACAATCTTTTGCTCGGGCACACTTGGATCCACAATGCCAATGTTGTTCCTTCAACCCTTCACCAGTGTATCAAATGGTCGAAGGGAGGCATGATCACCATGGTCCTAGGAGAGGATCCAGAAGAGAGACTCCCACAACCAATGATTCTTTGTCCTACTTTCACTGCCGACATCTCGAGCATCAGGGAAGTCGATGAAATCAATCTAAGTGAAAGCCTGGACATGCTGAAGTTAAAAGAAGTCCAGCCAACATAAAATGTGGCAGCAGTAACCCAGTGGCAGGGACCTCGCTTCTTCAAGTTAGGCGAGCGCTTTGATTGCACTTCACTCAAAGATCACCCTCTTTTCCCTCAGTTCTCAAAAACTAAAAGAGGGTTTGACCTTCTAATGAAGCTCTGTTATCAGCCTTTTAGGGGCCTGGGCAGAAATGAAGACGGCATTCTGGAGCCGATTGTCCTCGCTCGGCATATTGATAATATAGGCTTGGGATTCACTAGTCAGTCGTCCGGCAGGAAGACCACCTTCGTCAAAGGCGCCCAGTGAATAAGACAATGCCAGTGTTTTCTGCTTTCTTTTTCAATGTCATCTTGTAAAGGGCAAAGATCCGCCCCAGTTTCTTTCTATCTTCCAACAATCATCTGTAAATATCTTACTTAATCAATGAAAACTTTGTTTACTCTACTCGTCTTGGTGTATACAAATTCTTTGTTTATATCCTTTACTATGATTGTCATTCTTTGTTTCTGTACAAAAGGCTATTTTCAAACCTTTTATCCTTTTCTTAAAAAAACCTTCTCTGCGCTTTCAGAATTGCTAGAATCATGACTCCTAAATCGCTCAAAAAACTCGTTATCAATACCAACTTTTCTCAAAATAAATCCAAACCGGCCAGAATCTGCAAGGCAAAAGCAGGGGCAGAAGTCAGCAAGATAACGGGGCAGATCGAAGAGTTAGCAGAGTTCGACTCAGTGATTCAGGATTTGCCAGAATTTGCCAGCATTCAGAAGTAGGACGAACCATCGCCATTGGTTCAAGATCCGACAGAGGATGTCAACATCGGTTTAGAAGATGATCCAAAAATCCTCAAAATCGGCTCCAGCTTAAGTTCAGATGAGAAGGAGAAACTCATCCATTTCCTCAAACAGCACCAAGAAGTCTTTGCTTGGACTTATGAGGATATGCCAGGCTTAGATCCCAAGTTGGTCGAGCATCGTCTTATGCTTAAACCCGATTGCAAGCCAATCAAGCAGAAATTGAGAAAGATGGATCCCCGAGTAGCACCACAAGTTAAAGAAGGACTTGAAGAGTTGCTAAAAGTAGGATTCATCCGGACTATCGAATACCCAGACTGGTTGGCGAACATCGTGGCAGTCCCCAAAAAGAATGGCAAAGTCCGGATTTGCATTGATTTCAGGGATCTGAACAAAGCCACCGCAAAGGATGATTATCCACTCCCCAACATCGATCTTTTAATCGATAGCACGGCAGGTCATGCCATGTTTTTCTTTATGGATGGATACTCAGGCTACAATCAGATCAAATTGGTCACTCGTGACCAATCCAAAACTTCTTTTACTACACCTTGGGGTACATTTTGCTATACGGTCATGCCGTTCGGGCTCAAGAATGCTGGGGCAACCTATCAGAGAGCAATGGTAGTTATTTTCCATGACCAGATGCATAAGAACATGGATGCCTATGTGGATGACATCTTGGTCAAGTCAAAAGAGGGAGAGGATCATTTTGATGCTCTCGGCCAAGCCTTTGAAAGACTTATCCTCTACAAGATGAGACTCAATTCGCAGAAATGTGTCTTCGGAGTAGAGTCAGGCAAGTTGTTAGGCTATATGATCAGCAAGAAAGGCATAGAGGTGGATCCTGCCAAGGCAAAGGCGATCATTGATATGCCGCCTCCCACCAATCTCAAAGAATTATGAAGCCTTCAAGGTCGCATTCAGTCGATTCAGCGCTTCATTTCCAATTTGGCCATGAGATGCGAACCCTTCAATCACTTGTTGAGAAAAGAAATGAAATTTGAATGGGGACCAGAATATCAGCTTTTGTTTGAGCGCATCAAGCAGTATCTCCTCAATCCACCAGTTCTGAAGCCACCAGAACTTGGAAAGCTACTTCTCCTATATATTTCTGTCAACCATAATGCTTGTGGCAGATTTCTTGCGTAGTACGAGGAAGGAAGCCGGATAGAGCATGTCATCTACTACATGAGCAAGACCTTCATCGATTATGAGAAAAGATACTCTCAGATGGAGAAAACATGTCTTGCTTTAGTGTGGATGTGTAAAAAGCTGAGACATTATCTTTTAGCTTCGGAAATCAAAATTTTATCAAGACTCAATCCTCTCAAGTATATCCTTGAACAACCTTTCCTTACTGGACGAATTGCGAAATGGCAGGTCCTCCTGATGCAATATGACTTGGAGTATGTTTCTCAGAAATCAGTCAAGGGTCAGTCCATCGCAGATCAGTTGGCAGATTTCCCGTTGATAGAGGAGATCAAAGCGGAAGATGATTTTCCTGATGATCGCATCTGCAATATTCAGGAGTCCCTAGTTTGGACCATTTTCTTTGATGGAGCCAGAAACATGTTTGGTATAGGGATTGGGATCTTGTTGATCACTCCCGAAAAGGAGATGCTCCCTTATTCCCTCAAGCTCAACTTCCAATGTACTCATAATATGTCCGAGTATGAAGCTCTAATTCAAGGCCTCAAGATTTTGCTAGACTTTGATATCAAGAGAATACACGCCTTCGGCCACTCATTGCTTGTTGTCAGTCAAGTTAACGTTGAATGGCAAGTCAAGGATTCAAAGTTGATTCCCTATCAGAAGATTGCTATAGCCCTTATAGGAAACTTTAAAGAATTTCAGCTTAATCATGTCAAGAGGGAATACAATCATATAGCAGATGGCCTAGCCTGTCTAGGCTCTATTTTGTCTTTTAAAGACAGTGAGTCCTGTCGTTCCTTCGAGATTGGCAGACTTGATCAACCTGCCTACATTCCAGCTGAGAAAGTGAACCAAGCCGCTCAAAAAGAGAAACCTTGGTACCAAGACATCAAAAGCTTTATTGAAACCGGTGAATTTCCATCAGAAATGCCAAGAAAGGAGCAGCATGCAATCGAGCGTATGTCAGCATGTTATTTCATCCTCGCCAAGACTCTCTACCGTCGTGGGTTTAGTTCTGAATATGTCAGATGCTTAGATAAGGATGAAGCCATGGATGTTGTCCGAGAGGCACACGAGAGAATTTGTGGTGGTCACGTCAGCTACCAAACACTCGTCAAGCAAATTATCCGAGCAGGGTATTATTGGAAGACCATGCAGTAGGATTGCCATCAATTTGTGAGGAAGTGCGTCAAATGTCAGATGCACACACCTTCCATTCATGCGTCAGCCGCATACTTGCAGTCTGTGGTTTCTCCATGGCCTTTCTCGATGTGGGCCTTCGACGTGGTAGGCCCCATCACTCCTTCGACTTCTAATGGCCACCGATATTTCCTCACAGCTACGGAATACTTCACCAAATGGGTCGAAGTTGTAACTCTGCGGACGGTGGAAGGCCGGCACATGGTTTCTTTCATTCATAAGAATCTTCTTTGCCGCTTCAGCGTCCCACACGATATTATGTCAGACAATGACAGGCATTTCAAGAATGAGAGGATGAAGACTTTCTGCTCAAAGTTCAAGATTCATCACCACTTCTCACTTCCTTATTATCCTCAAGGAAATGGCCAGGCAGAAGCCACCAACAAGATTTTGATCCGCATTCTGGAAAGAACTGTGGAGACGGGTGTGATCATCGCAAAATTTTTTCTCTCTTGTGGTTTCTCTCTCTTCCTGCTCTTTTCCTTTTCTAACCTCCATTTTCCTCCTTTTTGAAGGGAGAAAAATAAAAGACAGAAAAGAAAGAGAGAAGAGAAAAGAAAGAAAGAAAGAGAGAGAAGAGGAACTCTTTTGCGCGGTCTCACTTGACCTTGATTTGAAAAATATTTAGAAATTTAACTCACCTCCATTTTGAAAATATTGCGGGAAAAATGGAGAGACGGGATTCGCTCATCGGTACGAGGTTCGACCGTTCCTGGCGCCTTTACCAGGGGTAATCGAACCAAGGATCGAATCTATGCCTTTTGCTTTGCCTAAATATCATCTAAGAACTTTATCCTAAAGATTTAAATGCACAAAGAATCATGCTTGTGCAATGCAGGGATGTATGCTCTTTTGAAAAGAATGATTTGGAAATTTCCAAGTACTCTGAGATGAAAGTAATAGAGTGAAGTAATGATTGAATCTAACTTTGAACTTGAGATAGATCAGAGAAGTTCTAAGTCTTTGAAGCAAATCAGAGTTGAAAGAATAAATCTTGATTTGAAAGAATGATTTGAAGTTTTGAAATGAAAGAAGATGAAGTTTCAAAGTCAGAAATGGACTTTGAATTTAATCATGGATTTAGGAGAAGAAGATGAATTTTTAGAGTGATGTTGAATTCAAATCTTAGAATGGATCTGAGAAAATCAAAAAGGTATTTAAAATAGAAACGGATTTAGGAAATTCAGATGAGATCTGAAAATGAAATTGGGTTTTGAAATCTAGAATTGGGTTTTGGATCCTAATATGGATTCAGATTTTTGGAATCTGAGATCCAAAGTGAAATCAGATTCTGGACCTTAAAATGGATTTGGATCTGAAGTTCAAGATCCAAGATGGAAGTTGAATTCTTGATCCTAAATGAAATTGGATCTGAAGTCTGAGATCCAAAAAGTGGATTGGGTTCTGGATCCTAAAATGGAATTAGATCTGAAGTATGAGATCAAAAAGTGAAATTGGATTCTGGATCCTAAAAATGGAATTGGATCTAAAGCCTGAGATCCAAGATGGAAGTTGAGTCCTGGATCCTAAAATGGATTTTGGATCTGTAATCTGAGATCCAAAGTAGAATTGGGTTCTGGATCCTAGAATGGAATCGGATTTGAAGTCCAAGATCCAAAGTGAAGTTGGATTCATACTTGGAAATCTGGATCCAAGTTGAGATTTAGGATCTAACTTGGGATTCTGGATTTTCAAAATTGATTTGAGGATGAATTTCAAAGTCAAATGGGACTTTGAATTGGAAAACTTGAATTTGGAATTCAGAAAATGAATCAAGAATTTCAAGGTTAATTTGAACTTTGAATTTGGTTTCAAAGTCATAATTTGGGCTTTTGAAGAAGAGATAGAATTGATGAGTTTGAAGTAGAAATTGAAGAAAAAGATGTTCAAAATCACTTGGGTTTTTGAAAAAAATTTTGAAGATATGATGCAATTCTGTCCTAAATGATGAATTTAAAGAATTTGAAATTGGTTTTTGAAAAGCTATTCCATTCTTTAAATGAATTAAAATAAGATTGAAGATATAATACATCCTTGACTATGGTCATTGAATGTATTATATAATAATCTATATTTAAATTCAAGAGAAGAATGAAATACATTTGGTGCTTTTATAGAATTTAAAATGAAATGATCTCTCAATATACCCTGACTATGGCCATTGATATATATATTGAGTTAATTTTAAGTTAAATTCTGATAAAAGGAGAAAATATTTAAGGAAAATATGATGAATTTTGAAAACGGATCCAGTGTTATTTTGTGAAAGATAAAAATGCTAAGTTTTGTCCACATCCTGACTATGGCCATTGATGTGGATCATCAACTTAGGACCAATTACCTCTTACGAAAATGGTGCACGTGCCATTCGTGTTGCCATTTGTGAGAATTTGAGAAGTAAAGGCAAAAAAATGCATGAAAAACAAGCAATTCATGATATTTACAATGCTCATTCACTCTACCTAAAGGAGGAAATGTAAACTTCTCATTAGCATCTAACTATTACAGACTTTGAATGAAGTTGAAATTACAAATTTTCTTAATCTCAAAGGAAAACCACACCATTTGCCCATTTCCTGCAAAGTTCAAGTGTTAGTATGTAGTGGAAAACACACATAGAAAAGAAACATAACACTTGATATGTAAGACGAAAAGTGTAATGAGATATATAAGGCTGAAGTGGCAAATGCCATGTGTGTAATGGCTGTATGTTGAGGCCATGGTAACTGTGTAAAATGTTGTGGAGCGGGTTAGCAGCTGAATGTGGATGCTGCAGGGACCCTGGAGAGGTATTGACAGTGGGAAATATGATAATTTGAAGGTGATAAGTGAGTAAAGGTAGCAAAGCTGCTAGAGGTAAACAAGGAACTATAGTGTTGATAGCACCAGTATGGCAACAATTGTAATGAATGCCGGAGATGAAGAGATGCTGGGCTGGAGGTGTTGTAAGGGGTATAACATGGGCTGCTACACAGATATAGGTATAGGGAATGGGCTGGGCAGTTGAAATAATGAATACAGTGATAAATATGATGGAGGATATGAAATGATAGATGTTGTGAATTGTTGTCGAAATGACACCATAGAGTTTGGTGAAAAGGAATGGCTAATGAGGAGATGGTACAGTACACTTTTGTGAATGCAGTAGTGATGGACTGAAGGTAAAACTGCATAGATTGGAGTACCATGGTGGTGGAATACTTGCTGGTGCTGGACAGCAAGTGGTGGTACTGCATGAGATCGCAGCAATTGACTGTATACGCTGCTGTAAGAACCACAGCAGAGGGAAATGTGCTGGGCATTGGGACTGGCGTTGAGCATGGGTACTGTTGTAGCTAGCAACAAAGGTGCAACAATGTGTTATCTGCGGGCAGTGACTGGGGGGTATAGCAGGCTACAGGGTATGATGGGGGTTAAGTGATGAGAGTGAATAGGGGAGTGATAAGTGGGTTGAAGCTGTGTTCCTCCAGAAGGCACCAGACCAGGAACAGGAAAAACGAAAGATACCTTTTGATTAGCAGAACAAAGCTGGGTTCAATTCTTCTGAACCCACATAATAAAAAAAAATTGACTCCAAGAGAGGATTGCAACGGACGAGTGATGGCATGATTGGTAATTTCAACCGAGATAACTCAGCTAAGATAACAAGCTAATAACTCCTGTTTCCAGGTCAGCCCTCACATAGCATAATTGTTTGTTGTTCTAAATGTGCAAACCTAGTGGTCAACTCTGAAGTTTAAAAATAATAACTGCTTCAACCAACTTGACAGGATTCAAACTCAACTAAACAAGGGCAAGAAATTCTTCAACGAATCAATTGATGAGAGGATATCTCAGTAAAGAAGTGGAGTTCATACCATGATTTCAAATTTGTATGTGAACCCCCAAACGTAACCATTTATATGAAGAAAGCCCCGCGCATTTGGTAATCCTACCATTTTTAACGATATTGGCTCCTTAATCCATAGCCAAATACTTATCATGCCCTTCAAACCTCAAGAAGATTCAACTCTAGAAGATATCGATAGAATATTATTACTCAAAGAACTCAATATCTTTCATCATTTTATTCCCTGAAAAATGACAACTTGAAAGTTTGAATGCAGAAAGCAGCACATTTGCAATACTACACAACTGAAAAATGTTAGAAACTAGAATCGATTCGAATAGGACAACCTGAATTTAGACAAATCTTGCTTATAGTAGTCACAATCTAGTTTTCTTGGAATGATAAAGTTTAAAGCTGGTTTATCCGAATACCATGCTCAACAAGTAGAACTTGCGTGAGCATAATATGATCTTATAAACGAGTTGAACATGTAAAATTATGATCTCATCCACAAATTAGAACCCAATTTTTTTTTTTTTTTTTACAAAAAGTGCCAATGAAAATTAGCCATATGACAGAAAGGTTTACATTCTTAACATTTAAGATCTTTCCATCCCAGATATGGGCATTCTCAAATCCAAGGGCCATATATGGCCAACATCTGATCTTTCATGACCACGATATAAGACCAATGCAATTAAAATGCTGATCATGCTTTCACATCCTCAAATGGTCTGCACCGATCCTCCATGATCACAATGTAGGACTAATGCAGTTAAAATGCTGACCGTCCTTTCCTATCTACACACCACCTCCAAGAGAAGTACCCCCAACAATTCCAAGATAAGAGTCATCCATGCACACACTAACTACCCATATACTAACACAACCTATGCTAATTCACCGACTGAATAATTCGTTATACAAATTACCTGAACATTGTACATTAATTCATGTGCCGAAATAATTCATCTAATCCTAACATATTACTAACATACCCATGCTAACACACTTTTGATATGAAGTTATAGACACACTTTAGAAAAATCTATATTGCAATTAGTGAATAAAAGCAACGTATGATCCAACAATCATGATATTACCAAAGAATATAATGCAATAAGGGAAACAAAGCATACCTGTTTAAGAAAAACCCATCATCATCCCCACCACTACCATTACCAACCCAATTTGCAAGCAAATGACCATTAATCCAACTAGGTTTTGCATTAGCCATTATACCTTGAAGGATGACCTTTGAATGTGATGGTGATGAAGACAGGAAATAGCTACTTCCAGCAGATTCTCGCAGCAAAATCGAGTGAGGACAAAATTCAATGGCGATTTTTAATTCTAGAATCCTGGACTGTTTTGACAGCACCATGCAGTTGGTTAAAACCCAGTGTATCAATCGCTTTGAGATTGAGCCCTTCCTTCTTGTTTCCTCTCAATTGATTTGACCACCTTTCAGCACAAATGAATCAGTAAAATTTACTAACAGATATTCCTCTGCAAGTACTGAATTTACCTTTCGTTATTCCTTCTCCTTTCACTTCCTTGACCCCATCACTTTAGCCAACAGACCATGACCAATTTTATCAAACGTGAATACCCCAAGAGTGAATGCAAGTAAATGTTGTGAAGGTATGCTGTAGTCAGTAGTGTAAGTGAGAGTATACAGGTGAAGGTGCATAAGTGAAAGGGTGATTAAATGATGTGCATGCAGATGTAATGCATTATGCGGGTGAGGAACGAATGTGTAACAAGTCCAGGGATCATGCCAAGATATTATACTAGTGAATACACACAATCAGTAAAAATGCAGGGGAAATATCACATGGCAGATGAACGACACTTCTAAGAAGTGATGCACCAAAGGAAAATTCTTAGACCAACACAGAATCAAGCAAAGCTCATGAATATCTCTTGTAAATTCCATATTGAGCTATATAGGACAATGATGCAAAGATGTCGGCTGAAAATTTCCTTCTTTCAGTAAACAAGCCAACGTCTCCAGATGTCTGCCTTTTGCAAGTGCAAGGGTAATGCAGTAAACAATAGTGGGTGGACGGGTGTACTAACGACATGAATGCAATATGAGACACACAGCAAAAAAAAAATGCTAATATGGTATGCGCCGATGGTAAAGATAGAGGGGATAGAAACAAGAAATTGGAAACATGAACGAGAAATCGAGATTCTAAGGGGATAACGAAGATAAGAAAATAGAAACCAGAGGAAATTGTGAACAGAAAATCAAAGATGAAAGAAAATATGAAAAAAAAAGGATAACAAGAAACAAAATCAGATATGTATTAAAATGCAATAAACCCAAAACCCTCTGATACTACCAAAATTAAAAAATCAGATATTAAAAGATAATCAGGAAAACTGGAGATTAGTTACGGCATATGAAAGGAAATGAAAATAAGAAATCATGTTAGAAATCAAAATGTAAACAAGAGAATGAAATCAAAGGGGAATTTAAGCTATGATTGGGGAATTGAAAATCGAAAGGGAAATCAGATTGAAAAGGAGGAATAAACTCAAATATAAATCATGATCAAGATGAAATACAAAATAATATAAATGGAGAAAGAAAATAAAATAAAACAAAAAAAAAGGGAGAAGAAGATGTCGGAACATGATCGTTCCATTTGTTGTAGCATTAGGTGGATTGACACTGCTATCAGCAGGTCGATCCTACCTATTATGCTTTTATGACAAACAAGGAAAGAAAATTAAAACAAAGGAGAAACAAAGAATAACAAGGAAATTCTACGGAAAAAAAAAATGTTATAAGAAGAAAAACCTTTACAGAGAAGAGGAGGATCGCTGCTTACCGTTGTTTCTTTGGGATGTTGAGAGGCGCCTTCTTCAAAAGCTCAGAGAGGAAGAGATTAGAGGGAGAGGAAAAGCATAGCAGAGCAATGGAGGATGAGAATGATCGATCCCTTCCCCTTTTCTCGATGTTCATTTTTATAAGCATCAGAAGGTTTGGGAAAGGGGAAGGTTTGTTAGGAATCGACGGTTTTGAGGAAGGCCATGGATGATCGGAGGGTGATCCTCAGAAGGAGAGGCCGTTGGTGATGGGAGATGGAGAGGCTGAGAATGGAGATTTTTCCGCGATGGACGAAGGAGGAGAGAAAGAGGGCCATGGAGGAGTGCGGCTGAGGGCTTCGAGAGTGAGAGAGGGAGAAGTTTTTGGAGGAGGGGAGAAAGTGTTCGGCCTCCAACCTCTTGCGAGAAAACCCTAAAAAAATGTTTGGTCCCTCAGATCTTTCATGTAATTTCCAAAAAGAAGGCTCCTTTACCAGATTTTTCAAAAAAAGTACTTTTTTTTTAAATGAATTTTTTAGCAAAATTGGCTTAAAAAGTTTTAAACTCATTCGTTTTTTCCTCATAATTTTCTTATTTTTTTATTTTTGCATTATCTTTCAATTTTTTTGTATTTTTAGAATAAAATCCTAAGGTTTGTGAGAAAACAAAGATTAAAATTATTTTTTTTGTGTTTTTGCAAAAATATTTACAAAAGGGATTTTTTCTGAGAATTTAAAAGCTATTTTGAGAAAATGTCTTCAGAAATGGGTTTTGGATCCGGATTTTGAAGAAATATGGATTTAAAATACTGGATTAGGATCCAAAATTAATTTTGAATATACCAATATGGAATTTAATTCAGAAAATCTGAAGAATGACTGAAATTTAGCTTTGAAATTGCTTTGACTTTCTCAAAAAATGGGGTTAGGGGCAAAAGGGTCATTTTTACAAAATTTTGAAAAATTTGGGGTGTTTACAGATGCCCCTCTTTGCTACTAAGCTGGTTGAAAGCCGAGCTTAGTGGCAAAGACAATACTCCAAATTTTGAAAATGCCCCAGTCAGCAGATCTGAACTGGGTGTGGAAGAATTGATTTAAAAGACATGGTTTTCAGTCTTAAAATCTTATCCTGAATGGTCTTGGGGAGACGAAATCCTCAAAAATGATATGATTGAGTAGAAAAATGAGAAAATTGTGATGGGACTTTGGGTGAAGATCCTGAAATGATGAAAGATAAGAAGTTTGATCGAGTCTTATGGGCGAGACAAGATCAGCCTTGTGGAATGACTCGGGTTTAGCCCTTAACCTGGATGGGATGAAGATATCTTAAGATAACCTAAATGGAGAAAGGAATATGTGAGGACCGTGATGGGACATTTTAGAAAATGCCTCGTGAGATGAAACTCAAGTAGGATCCTATCCTGGATGAATATACAAAGCACGGATTCCTCGATGAGAAGAACCATGATGGGACTGGAGGAAAACACCTCGTCGAAACGAGGGAAACTCGTTGGAACGAGATTCAGGTTTAACCAAAACCTGAAAAAGGAAGATACCTCGAGGGGCGAGGTTCAGGCTTAACCCTTAACCTGAAGGGGACGACCATACGGAATCTTCGAGTGAAGAGACCATGATGGGACCTTCGGAGTTTGGACGAACAAATCCGAAAGGGGTTTGCGAAAGGAGGAAGGAAAAGGGGTTCCTAAACTTTGAAAAAGGAAGGATCTTGGGCGTCTCATGGCTGAGACTGAAATAGCTTTTGAATTTAATGACCTTTCGCAAAAAGTACAGGTTGGGCCCTTAGCTTGAGTGGGAACAACCATACGGATTTCTCGAAACCGTGATGGGACATGAGAGATACTTCAACTGAATGGGGTAACTCTTCTGGAAGATATAAACAATACTTGGTTGCATCAAAAATGGATATTGAATATTTATTTCCTTCTTGTAATATCTAGAAAATTTTGCCAATAAGATAAATATACAGTTGACTTCAACGCTTGAAAATGTGCACGTGTGTGCAAAAGATATTCCCTCTTTTACCTAGAGTATTTCCTCCAACGAGGTTAACTTCTTGGTTTTAAGAGTCAAATTCAAAGTTTTTGGCGCTGATGATTTTCTTCAAGGAAGTTATCAATTTCCTTGAGATGAAAAGAGAAGAAATATTCTTAATTTCATAAAAACAAGTAGTGAAAGGATATTGATAAGAGAATTTCGCATAAGAAACGATGATTTCTGACAATTTTGGCAGTTTAATATCTGGGTGTTTTCCCATGATGATCTTTTGCACTCTTTTTGAGTCATTGGGCTTTTCGGACTTTTACATCATCTTTCGTTTTGGAGATGTCCTGACTTTTTTCTCTTTTTTAGGGAAGGGTACGTCACAAACTCCATCATCTCGAAGATGCTCCGATCCTTCTTTTTCTCAGGGATTATATATGATATTGGCTCAAAGGTCTTTAGATGATAGCTAAAATCAAATATCATTTAGGGTTTGTCGGTAGGTTCATTACACTCACCTTCATCTCGACGGTGATCTGAACTTTCCCTGGAAGGATCCTTCACAAACTCCTTCATCTCGGTAGATGATCCAAATCTTCTTTGGCCCCAAGGATCTGCTCGCCTATTCGCCTTCATCTTAACGACAATTGAGAGATCCCTTTTGCCGATATTTGATTGCAGCTTTAGAAATGAGAAGATATGAATTAAGTGGATTCTTTTTGTAGCTCAGGATATTTCCACTATCTGATTGCCAGAAAATCATCTTTAAACATGCGTCAAGCTATGATCAATTTCAATTCGTTTCTGGCTTTTCAACGTCATCAAATATTTCTTTCGCTAATCATACTGAGGATATTTCTTTCATCCTTTTGGTTGATCAACAGGGAAAAGATCTGAATTTTACCTCTTTTCGCAAAAAGTTTCACCTTTTTGGAAAGAAATATTAGAGGTAATCAGAGGTGATTCTTTTGTGTAGTAAGATTTATTGGAATCAACAAGTATTTTTAGCAAATTGGCAAATTTTTCATGATTCTATGTGAAATGTTTACTCAATATAGATTTTGATGCGACCTTTAGTTGCAACTTTTGGGAAGGAATATTTAAGTTTTTGTTTTGACCGACCAGCTCAAAAGCAGGATTTTTTGGAAGCACCAGCTCGAAAGCAGAATTTTGATGGAAGTACCAGCTCGAAAGCAGGATTTTATTGCCCGACCAGTTCGAAAGCAGGATTTTATTGCCCGACCAGCTCAAAAGCGGGATTTGATTGCCCGACCAGCTCGAAAGCAGGATTTTGATTGACCGACCAGCACGAAAGCAGGATTTGTTTGACCGACCAGCTCGAAAGCAGGATTTTTTGGAAGTACCAGCTCAAAAGCAGGATTTTATTGCCCGACCAGCTCGAAAGCAGAATTTGATTGCCCGACTAGCTCGAAAGCAGGATTTTGATTGACGGACCAGCTCGAAAGCAGGATTTTTTTGACCGACCAGCTCGAAAGCAGGATTTTTTAGAAGTACCAGCTCGAAAGCAGGATTTTATTGCTCGACCAGCTCGAAAGTAGGAATTGATTGCCCGACCAGCTCGAAAGCAGGATTTTGATTGACCGACCAGCTCGAAAGCAGGATTTTTGGAAGTACCAGCTCAAAAGCAGGATTTGTTTGCCCGACCAGCTCGAAAGCAAGATTTTTTGGAAGCACCTGCTCGAAGGCAATATTTGATTGCCCAACCAGCTCGAAAGCAGGATTTGATTGACCGACCAGCTCGAAAACAGGATTTGTTTGACCGACCAGCTCGAAAGCAGGATTTGTTTGACCGACCAGCTCGAAAGCAGGATTTTTTGGAAGTACCAGCTCGAAAGCAGGATTTTTTGCTTGAAATAGTAAAATGATTGGTATTGATAGAGTTGTAACCCGAAGGTTTGAAAATGATGGATATTTGATGAGATTGTAACCCGAAGGCTTGAACTTGATATACATTGATGAATTTATAACCCGAAGGCTTGAAAAGGATATATGTGGATGAATTTGTAACCCGAAGGCTTGACAGTGAAAGACATTAATGAGATTGTGACCCGAAGGCTTGAAATTTTAAGAGATATAAATAAAATTGTGACCCGAAGGCTTGAAAATGATATGCTCTGATGAAGTTGTGACCCGAAGGCTTGAAAATGATAGACATTGATAAAATGGTAACCCGAGGGATTGATAATGAAAGACATTTGATGAATTGATAGACATTTGGTGAGAATTTAGGATATAATAGACAATGATTCAGGTTTATCCCTTAACCTGAAAGGGAAGAGGGAGATTTTGAGGATATACTTGAGACTTGAATTTAGAAGGGATGACAAGATTTATGATTTATAATCTAGGATTTAGATGGACCGCACGGTTTTGTGGTCCAGTTTTCAGGATTTTAACCTCTTATCCTAAACGGGAAAAAGAAGGAATAAAATTTAAGAAGATAGAAGAAAAATAGAATGAAGAAAATTTTGAGGAAATTTATTCACTTTGCAAACAAATTCTCACAAGTAGCATTTGTTGCTCATATGAGCGATCTCAGGATTATCCCTTATCCTGGGAAAGAATACCTCGAATGTCAAGGTTCAGGTTTATCCCTTAACCTGAAAGGGAAAAGAAATAGAATTTAAGAAAATAAGTTTGGAGAACCAATTTGATGAGACTTGTATTTGCAAAAAGAATTCTCATAGGTAACATTATTGCCCCCACGAGAGGTCTCAGGATTATACCTTATCCTGAATGGGAAAAAGAATAACATTTTAAGGAGAATAAATGAAGGGAAATATATAAATTTGGAAAATCAGTAAAGATTGATGAAAAACTTGTATTTACAAAGGAATCCTCATAGGTAGCATTATTGCTTTCACGAGGGGTTTCAGGATTGTCCCTTATCCTGAATGGGAAAAGAATCTAAGAAATTTAAATGAAGAGAAATTGATATAAATTTAGAAAATCAATGAAGGTTTACGAAAACTTGTATTTACAAAAGAATCCTCATAGGTAGCGTTATTTGCTCCAACGAGAGGTCTAAGGATTTTCCCTTATCCTGAATGGACAACGAGGGTCAGGTTTATCCCTTAACCTGAAAGGGCCAAAAAGAAGATTTAGAAAATACCTCATGGGAAAGAGGCATCAGGTTTATCCCTTAACCTGAAAGGGTAATATAAAAGAATAGAATTTAACAAAAATAAAATTGATGAAAAATCAATAAAAAATGATGAGATTTAGACAAGATTGACAAAAGTTTTAATGAAAAATTGATAAAAATTGAGACGAGAAAAGAAAAATTATTTGATCCTGCCTGCATGTGGGATCTTTAAATCGAAAGGAGAATGTTTTAAAAGACAATTGAGAAATAACTTTGAGAAGAAAATCAACCACGAGGAGAATAATTAGCGTGAAAGCTGATCCTTAAAAAAGTAATCATCATAAGAGATCATCATGAGGGTTAATTTTGAAAAATGATGGTTTAAAAACTCATTTTGAAAAAGAAAAATCAATGTGATAGTTTCTTTTCAAGAAGTTTAGATAAAAATTTTGAACTTTTGGTGATCATGAAGAAGTTTTTGCCGAAATTCTCAAGATTTTTATGATTTTGAAAATCCCTCATAGTTAATATCATTTCTCTCATGATGATGTTTTGGGATTGTCCCTTATTTTAAAAAGAATACAATTTTTTTTTTCAAAATAAATGCCCCATCGTGGCGAAGGATAGAAGTATTTGATATTTACAGATATAAAGAAAATTGGCATTTCATTGATAGGAAATATTGATAACAACGACTAAAATATTTACAAGTTTGTTGACCAAGGGTCACAAAAGACTGGGACTAAGTTGCCCCTATTAGGTGACTGAAAAATACTGACATGGTTCGGGAAGCTAAGCCAGAACGGGTAGCTACTCTTTTTCTTGATCTTCCACCAGTAGCTTTTTATCAATGCAGTCTTGGACGATGTTTTTGAAAACAAAGCAGTGCTCGATGTCATGACCCATCGCCCGATGGAATTTGCAGAATTGATCCTTGAACCTTCCCATAGTCAGAGGAGGATCTGCTACCTTGGGAAGTTTAACCATCTCTTTTGTTGTCATATACTCAAGAACTTCCTCAAGCGATTGCTCTAAGGGGGTAAACTCACGGTCATATCCCCAACCATCGTGCTTTGGTTTCCCTTGAGGCTTTGATTCTAACTAGATGCTCGAGGGAGTGATGTTATTCTGTCTGTTGATCTGTGATCATCGCAAAATTTTTTCCTCTCTTTATGGTTTCTCTCTCTTCCTTCTCTTTTCCTTTCCAACCTTTATTTCCTCCTTTTTGAAGGGAGAAAATAAAAGAAAGAAAAGAAGAGAGAAGAGAAAAGAAAAGAAGAGAGAAGAGGAACTCTTTTGCGGGGTTTCACTTGACCTTGATTTGAAAATATTTAGCAAATAACTCACCTCCGTTTTGAAATATATTGCGAGAAAAATGGAGAGACGGGATTCGCTCGTCGGTACGAGGTTCGACCGTTCCTGGCGCCTTTACCAGGGGTAATCGAACCAAGGATCGAATTTATGCCTTTTGCTTTGCCTAAATATCATCTAAGAATTTATCCTAAAGGTCTAAATGCACAAAGAATCATGCTTGTGCAATGCAAGGATGTATGCTCTTTTGAAAGATGTTTTGAAAATTTCCAAGTTTTCTAAGATGAATTTGATAAGGGAGTGAAGAAATGATTGAATCTAACTTAGAACTTGAGATAGATCAGAGAAATTCTAAATCTTTGAAGTAAATCAGAGTTGGAAGAATAAATCTAGATTTTGAGAAAGAATGGTTTGAAGCTTTGAAATGAAAGAAACTGAAATTTCAAAGTCAGAAATGGACTTTGAATTTAATCATGAATTTAGGAGAAGAAGATGAAATTTTGAAGTGATATTGAATTCAAAATTTAGAATTTGAAGTCAAGATGGGTATGAGGAAATCAAATGATATTTAAGGATAGAAATGGATTTAGGAGATTTCAGATTAGATCCGAGAATGGAATAGGATTTGAAATCTAGACTAGGGAATGTAATTGGATTATGGATCCTAAAATGGAGTTGGATCTGAAGCCTGAGATCCAATGTGGAATTGTGTTATGGATCCTAAAGGGATTGTGCATCTGAAGCCTGAGATCCAAAAAGGTGGAATTGGGTTCTGGACCTTAAGATGGATTTTGGATCTGAAATCTGAGATCCAAAGTAGACTTGGGTTCTGGATCCTAAGATGGAATTTGGATCTGAAGTCTGAGATCCAAGATGGAAGTTGAGTTCTGGATCCTAAAATGGAATTTGGATCTGAAGTCTGAGATCCAAATGTGGAATTGGATCTGAAGTCTGAGATCCAATGTAGAGTTGGACTCTGGATCCTAAAATGGATTGTGGATCTTGAAATCTGAGATCCAATGTTGACTTGGGTTCTGGATCCTAAAGGGGAATTAAAGTTGTTAAATTCAAAAGATGAATTAAGAACTTCCAAGTTTAAATTGAACTTGGAAACTGAAATTTAGAATTTGAATATACAAATGAATTTCAAAGTCAAATTGGACTTTGAATTTGGGGCTTGAATTTGGAATTTTAGAAAATGAATCAAGAATCTCAAAGTTAAATTGAACTTCGAGTTTGATTGGAGTTTTGAATATAAAATGAATTTGGAACTTCAAAGTCAAATTGAACTTTGAAATCTGTTTTGAATTTGAATATAAAATGAATTTGAAATCTCAAAGTTTAAATTGAATTTTTGAGATTGAAAAATGAAATAGAATTTAAAAAAATGGAAGGATGAATTGGATTTTACAAGAATTGAAGCTTGATTGAAGAAGATATTAACTTCACTTGGAGTTTTTGAAAAAGGAATTTTTGAAAAACATGATGAAATTCTATCCTAAATGATGAATGAATTTAAAGATTTTGAAATTGGACTTTGAAAAATATATTTCATTCTTTACATGAATTGAAATAAGATTCAAAATATAATACATCCTTGACTATGGTCATTGAATGCATTATATAATAATCTATATTTAAACTCAGGTGAAGAATAAAACATATTTTGTGCTTTTATAGAGTTTAAGATGAAATTAACTCTCAATATACCCTGACTATGGCCATTGGTATATATTTTGAGCCAATTTTGAATTAAACTCTAATAAAAGAGGGAAATATTTAAAAAATATGATGATTTTTGAAGAGGATCTAGTGTGAATCCAATGTTATTTTATAAAAGATAAAAATCCTAAGTCTTGTTTACATCCCGACTATGGCCGTTGATGTAAATCATTAACTTAGGATTAATTTACCTCTTACGAAATGGTGTACGTGCCATTCATGTAGCCATTTGTGAGAATTTGAGAAATAAAGGCAAAAATGCATGAAAATAAGCAATTTATGATATTTACAATGCTCATTCATTCTATCTAAAACTGGAAATATAAATTTTCATTCAAAATCTAATTATTACAACCTATAAAATAGAATTTACAACTCCAAGTAATGATATTTTCCATATATTCCCTGCAAAACACTCTAGTTAGTATGAAAGCAAAATAGAATGTCACATCGGTTTCGAAGATACAGATGATGAGGTGCTCACATGCCATGGTATTTATGATGAAAAGATGAAAAAATGGCATATACATACATATATGTTCATGCATATATATATGTATATCCATATAGATAGGTACGTATATATGTACATATGTATATATTATGTAGGGCATATGCAATGGCTTATGAAATGTGAGATGTGGTAAGGGACTCTAGCAACGAATGATAAAGTGGGTAATGTAAAGTTGGTTATGAAGGTATGGACTGTAGCAATGAATATAATGTTACAGGGTGGCTGGAGTTGCAATAGATATATTTGAATATAAGTGAGATATAGTTTAACCCATCTAATGTTGAATAACCAATGCATAGTACCATTACCGAATCCCAAAACGTCTGATTTTTTTACAGTAGTCCACCGACATATCCGTAAACAACATATAAAAAAATCAGAATTTTTTAGTGAATATTTCAATACGAACTAACATACTTTCTACTAATCTGAAATTAAAATATGCAGAAATCTAAGAAACACTAAAAAAATATGATTTAACCATGAAAAATCATAAAAATTTATCTAAACAGAAAACAAAATTGATTTTTATGATGAAACACATGTAATAAACATTAATATGCTAAAAAAATAAATAAAACACAGAGAACCTATGGCTGAAATTGCTTTTACCCTTGAAACCATGGATTTAATCCATTTAATCAGATAAATCTCATGTTTTCTTGGTTAAGAATATAAAAAACAATGCAATAAATGATTCTAATGGATTAGAATCATGGAAAACAACATGGAATAGGGTTAGATCATCTTCTTGAATTAAATTTGAGGTTCTTGAGGTTGAATCCATGGTTTAATCCATGAAAGGGGAGATGCCAATGGTGAAATCTAATATAAAATCATAAAAAACTAATAAAAAATAATAAAATAATATTAAGAAAAACTCACCTTGGGGTTGCAGCTTCAATGGAGGAAGAAGAGGTGCTGGAGAGAGGAGGGAGACCATGAAAATTTGAGAGAAAAACCACATTTTGCCCCTCTAAATACCCCTTTTTATAGTTTTTCAAAACCCATGTAATTAGGACTAATTAATACTTAACTTTGACTTTTTCAAACTCTATCTAAAACCACCAAGGGAGGATGATTTTTTGTGGTTTCCTAACCCTAAATGAACTCTAACTAAAACCTAATTAACACCTAATTAAACCCTAGAAAGTCCAAATGTGGCACCACCTAGTATGGACCCACATTTGGTTTTTAAAACTTGAATTTAAAACCTTTAAAAACCAATGGTTTAAAACTTAAATAAAATAGATTTTTAAAATTGCTTTTGACTCCTCTAAACCCCTAACCTAACTAGGACAATGACTAACCCTAGTCTAACCTTGACTTCTTCAAATGTGGCGCCACCCCGAGTGGGCCCCACTTGAATTTCCAAAAACGATTTTAAAACTTGAAAATGAGAGGTTTTTCAAAAGAGATTCAAAAGTAGACTTTGAGATTGAAAGTTTTGAAATGGTACAGAGTCTTGACTGAGTCAGAACTCCTCTGGATATGGCGCCAACTGAGGGGAACCCACACCAGGTTTTGAAAAGCTTGAAACATCAACTGAAAATGACTTTGAAAAGGGGTTAAAATCAATAATTGAAGTTCAAAGTTTTTGAAAATAGAGTTCTAAGCGAACTAAAACTCTGGACTAGAGTCTTGAACCAATGAGGACTCTGAGATTTTGGATTTTAAAAGCCAAATAAAGGGGGTTTTGAAAGATTTTATCAAAATTGGTAAAATAAGTCAGAAAATACAGTCAGGGTTAGAGTCCTAACTCAACCGAAACTCTGAAATAGAGTCCTGAATTAACTCGACTCTGTAAAATGACCTAAAATTTGAAAAACAAATGAAAATGAATGAAAATGGAAGTAAAAATAGACTCTTGACAGGATTAGGACTCTAGGACAGAGTCCTGATCAGACTAAAACTCTAGATTTTTTTTGGTATTTTATGAAAAATAGATGAAAGAACTTGTGAAAATAGTGAAAACAATAACAAATATTGAAATAAAACAGAGTTATGATTCAACTGAGACTCTGAGGACAGAGTCCTAATTGAACAAGGACTCTCAGATTTTTGGATTTTCTAAGAAAACAAATGAGAGAATTTTGAAAAATAGTTAAAAACAAGATAACATTGAAGTTTTGGTTCAGAGTCCTGATTCGATCAGAACTCTAAGAATTGTTGGTTTTCTGATAAGAAAATGATGAAGTTTAAATAGAAATTTTGAAAATCAGTGAAAATGCAGTGAGAAAACAAACTTTGGATAGAGTCCTAATTCGATCAGGACTCTGGGGCAGAGTCCTGATTCTATCAGGACTCTAGGATAAAATCCCAGAATTTTGAAATTCTTTGATAAAAGTGTAATAGTTTTGATAGATGGAAAGATTTTTGAAAGATTCTCTCAAAATTGAAATCAGGATCAGAGTCATGATCCAACTAGGACTCTCTAAACATAGTCCCGTTTTGACTGAAACTTTGCGTTTTGACTCATTTTGAAAGATTTGGTTAAAAATAGGTAAAAATAGTGACAAAAGACAGAGTCCTAATCCGACTAAAACTCTGAAGAAGAGTCCTAATCCGACTGAGATTCTTGAAGAAGAGTCCTAATACAACTAGGACTCTGGGATTTTAGCCAAAATGGAAGTTTTTAAAAGGTTTTCTCCAAAACAGGTAGAAAAGGTAGTAAAAAGTAGAGTTCTGATCTGACTGAGACTTTGAAAAAAGAGTCTTGATCCAACTAGGACTCTAAGATTTTGGCCAAAATGGAGGAAATGGACAAGGGATATGACCATAACTGGTTTAAAATCAAAATGGAGTTTTGAAAATGTTTTCAAAAAGATAAAAAGATAGAGTCCTGATCCAACTAGGACTCTGAAATTTTTGAGAAGTTTGATAAGTGAAGGAATCCAGAAGCGACACCACCTAAATGGGTCTCATCTGAGAATTGAAATCAGTTGAAAATTGAGTTTAAAACCAATCCAGAGTGTTTTTTGAGAAAAACATTTCAAAATATAAGGTCATGGGAGTTGGCAAATGACAGAATGTTGATTAAAAACCCATGTTTTAAAATTGATTTTGAAAGAAAAGTTTTAAAACTCGAATCTGGATTAAATATTTTGAAAACAAGAGTGCTGGATCTCGAAAATGAGATGTGATGACATACAATGCTATGCAGTGTAATGAAATGATATGCAATGACACATGAAATATATAAACACTAGATGAGGGTGAAAATTTGGGGTGCTTACAGATGCCCCTCTTTGCTACTAAGTCGGTTGTAAGTCGAGTTTAGTAGCAAAGAAAAACACACCAAATTTGGACTATAAAAATGCCCTAGTTAGAAAAATTTGGCTGGGTGTGAAAGAATTAATTTAGATGATGATGGTAGATATGGAATGGAGAATAAAGAAGAAGATTCACCTCATCAAAATGAGGCTCAGGCTTAGCCCTTAACCTGGATGGGACGGGAAATGAAATACCTCATCAGAATGAGGCTCAGGTTTAACCCCTTGACCTGATCGGGGATGATAGACAGAATCTTCAGATGAAGAAACCATGATGGGACCTTCGAATTTTGCACAATAAATCCGAGAGGGTTTTGCAAAAGGAAGGAAAATGGGGTCCCTAAAGCTTGAAAAGGGATTGATCTTGGGCGTTGTGATCATGCAAAATTTTTCCTCCCGTTCCTCTTTTTCATTCTCTTTGCCTTTCTAGCCTCTATTCCCCCTTTTTAAACGAAAAAAAAAGATAGAAAAGAAAAGCGAGTGAGAAAAAGAGAAAAGAGAGAGAAACTCTTTTGCAAGGTCTCATCTGACCAAAATCTTGAAAAATGTTTTTTTTTTTAATTACTCGCCTCCGTTTTGAAAATCTGCGAGAAAAATGGAGAGACGGGATTCGCTCGTCGGTACGAGGTTCAACCGTTCCTGGCGCATTTACCAGGGGTAATCGAACCAAGGATCGAATGCATGCCTTTTGCTTTGCTAAAATATCATCTAAGAATTTATCCTAAGTCTAAATGCACAAAGAATCATGCTTGTGTGAATGCAAAGATGTATGCTCTTTTGAAAAAAAATGGTTTGAAAATTTTTCCAAGTGTTTCTGAGATGAACCTGATAATGGAGTGAAGAAATGATTCAAAGGATTGAATTTGATTTTAGATTTTAGATTTTTAATCCAACTCAGGATTTTGAAATAGATCTGGAAGAAGAGACTTGAGTTTCCAAGTCTTGGAATGATCAGGATTTGGGGAGATAAGTATGTGGATGAAGAGAAGAAGAATTTAGATTTGGAATTTTGAAATAAGAATGATTTTTCAAAGTCATGATGAACTTTGAATTAGGATCAATTTTCAAGAATTGATTTTGAATTCAATGTCTAAACAGGAATTGAATTTGGATTTAGACTTGAGAAGTAGATTTTGACATTGGCTTTTGAAATTTGGAAATGAAATTAGATTTGAAAATCCAGAACAAAATTTTGATCTGAAATCTATTATCCAAGATGGAACTGAATCCGGAATCTGGAATTTCTAAATGGAATTTGGATCCAAAGTCTGAGATCTAAGATTGAGCTGGATTTGAAATCTGGATTCCTAAATGGAATTTGGATTCAAAATTTGGGATCCAAGGTGAGATTGGTTTTTGAAGATTTGAATCCAATACGGAATTGGGTTCTAAATTTAGAATCCAAGGTGGAATTTTGGATCTTTTGAAGATTCGAAATGGGACTTTTGAAGAGGGATCTGGGTTTTGAAAACCCAAATTGAATTTAAAACGTAGGAAAAACTAAATTTTTGAGATTTTAAAATCAATCTCAAAACTTTGATTGAGAATCAAGACTCAATCTTTAGATAGCACTTTGAAGATAAAGAACAAACCTGATTTTAAAGTTTTGAATTTGAAACCAGAAGATGAATCAAGAATTTCAAAGTTAAATTGAACTTTGAAATTTGATCTGAGATGTTAAATTTGAAATTGAATCTTAAAAATGAATTTGGAATTCCAAAGTTTGACTTGAATTTTGAAATCTTTAATTGGAGATTGAATTTTGAATATAGGAAGTGAATTCAAAATTTCAAAGTCAAATTGGACTTTGAAATTGAATTTTGAATTTTGAAATGAGATAGAAAGATGAATTTAAGTAGAAATTGAAGACTGGTTTGAGAAATGAAGAAGATATTTGGAAGTATATCTCAAAATCACTTGGATTTGGAAAAAAAGAATTTTGAAAATATGATGCAATTCTATCCTAAATGATGAAATGAATTAAAGAATTTGAAATTGAATTTGAAAAGCATATTTCATTCTTTAAATGAATTGAAATAAGATTGAAGATATGATACATCCCTGACTATGGTTATTAAATGTATTATATAGTAATCATATTTAAATTTCAGTAAAGAATAAAACACATTTTTGGTGCCTTTATAGAGTTTAAAATGAAATTAACTCTCAATATATCCTGACTATGGCCATTGATATATATCTTGAGTTAATTTTAAGTTAAACTCTAATAAAAGAAGAAACTATTTGAAAATACGCTGATTTTTTAAAAAGGATCCAGTGTGTACCCAATGTTATTCCATAAAAGATGAAAATCATAAGTCTTGTCCACACTCTGACTATGGCCATTGATGTAAATCATCAACTTAGGATTTAATCACCTTTTATAAAATGGTGCACATACCATTCGTATTCCCATTTGTGAAATTTTGAAATACAAGAGGAAAATGACATGAAACAAGCAATTCTAGATGATATGCATGCTCATACATTCTGATCTAATGTAGGGAATGAAAAATTCTCATTATAATCTAGCTATTACAATATTAGAATTGAATTTGAAAATATCAAAGTCTCTAATCTAAGGAGAAAATCCACATATATTTCCTAAATAATAAAAAAAAAAAATTGAATTAGCCATACAGCCAGATATCCAATAAACATTGATGAAAAGATGCATATATGATATACTTAAGCAAATGTAAAAAAAAAACGAATTCAAAGTGCATATGAGATGCATTGGGTTGATGGGGAAGTGCATGTGGCAAAAGATACGTGATGCCTTAAATGATATTATGAGATGTATAGGTAGGATGATAATTGAATATACATTATATATATATAAGGGTGCTAATGAAAGTATCTTTGTTAAATTTAAAAATAGGCTGGATGATACGACCGATTTGTATAAGATGCAAGAAATGAGATAAACACAGTGGATAACAACATACATGTGACATGCAATGTGTAGGTAATATGCAAGTGTTGTGGCTGGGGTAGTGAAATGCAGTGACGACGATGTTCTGCTAAGCATAAGTGCAGAGAAAGTTAGGTAACAAGATGCAGGGGATGGTGTAAGATGCTTGAAATGAAGCCACAACAATGCATTGATCATTACTGTGGTTATGTGTGAGGCTACAGCAGTGCACAACACTGCTGTAGGTATATGGTAGGTGGCAGCAATGTTTGACACTGCTACAACTGTATAAAAGTTATAAAATGCATGGAAGGTTATGGGAGATGTGCATATGCTCTGAGGGAGTGTAAATGTGATGCTGAAGAACACAGGTGTTGTATGTTGGAGGTTGAAATGCTATGCACAAAGATGTGGCTGGAAGCATAGGGGTGAGAATGAAGATGTTGTGTTGTGACTATATAGGGGATCACAACATGGTTTTGTGAATGCATATGAGGGTGTGTTAAAGTCACAACAGCCAATGGGCTGTTGGGCATACCTACGAGACTGTGTTATGGGTGCCTTATGAGGCCATAGTAATACAACAGTTTGATTAATGTAACCAAGTGACTATATTCATCATTCAGTAATGCAACAAATTACTAGAAAGAAAATTCCATATTTTCCTGTATTTTCGAGCTACACAGGGTTATAGAAAGTGAAACAAGTTCATCACCGACCACATTATTACGAAACAGGGGTCCACCACATCCTTCTAGATTCTTAATATTTCATTTTCAGAGTATAGGAAAGCAACGCAGGAACAATTTCAGCTTTACCTTTTAATAGATAAAGTTTCTTTTTTTTACCTATTGTAATGAAAAATAAGGTAAAAGAGGATGCTCCTAACAAAGTTATAGAACATCAACAAAGTTTTAAAGAAAACTACTTCAGAGAAAGATGTGAAGTAAGCACAGAATGATCCATAAGCCCCCCCCCCCTCCTTTTAAAATCCCAAGGGAAACTGGCACTAATGCTCTAGACAGGATTGCTTCTCTGATGGGAGTGCAATCACCAATTGTTGTAACGTACATGACAACCAGATATCTACCCTTTTCCCTATTTCAAATTTTCTTGTTTCATAAATTAATCAGATACAGAAGAATAATGTGCTTGTGATCTTCAATTATGTCCTACATCTTGTTCCTATCAAATAGGAGCCAAAGGTTGCAATTCATTATTTGTATCACAGTAATCGTAGCCTAAAAGGGGTTTAATTGTCTGGCATATCAAAAGTTCTGTAAACACTCATCCTGAGCTATGGGTAACAACGAATAGCCACGTTCTGCAACCTAACACCCTTGCGTAGTAACCTGGCTTTCCTACAGAGAACAAAAAAAAAAACAAATATTAATATGGCTTCTAAGCATCACTAATACAGAATTCCACAGAAAATTTGTTTTAGGATTCACGCCAGTGCAGGGATAAGATCATACCTGAGTGATCACCAACACACGGATTCTGCGATTTATTCCATCTCTTGCACATTGGAACTGTAACCAGAAAGCAAATTTGCTTGCAAGTGATGGAATGTGTCGTTGATCCCTGTGGCTGAGAATACAACTCCATTTTTTTTTCTTTTTAGGGAAAGATGTACGGGGCTTTTGAAGCCAACCATACTGACTTCCTCATCCTCTTTAGCATATAAGTTGTCCATGATTTCACAGTAGGCAGACTAGATGCCTTTTAATTATGATATCTTTACTAACCATCAATTCTCGAGATTTAAGGGAGACGTTGATGGTTCACTGGAGGATGACTTGCCATATGTGATGAACAGAGGATACCAAACGTAAATGTTGTGATATTCCTGAATTGATGCAGATGGAGTGCTAGATTGAAACTCATCTAAATGAATTATAACATAGAGAATGAACTTGTAATGCGAGTGGTGAAATCAAATGCAATATGGAGTCTGTTCAGAGAAGGAAAACACATTACGCAAGATCAACTAGCTTCATTATACTGGTAGATAATGCAGTCACCCATTATGAAAAGATGAATAAACAGGAACGCAACACCATATTCTATATTTCAATATTTCAGCTTACCTGGTTCATCCTCAAGACAAGTAGACATAACCAACCATCTCCTAAGCTCAGTGATAACACCCGAATCAGCCATCCATCTTGTACACATTGAACTTCAACAAGCAAGGTGCAGAGTGTGTTGTTTTGAGAAAACTCAAAACACGAAAATAGTAAGCAAGGTGAATCTAGCATGATTACGGGTAGAATACAAAGTTAATTGAAGATCTCTCACAGAGTAAGCCCGATCTGATACTGGATCAGATCGGACATTGCTGTGAAGGCTATTCTCAGATGCCGGATGAAGATGAACATAAAGGAAATTCACATGGATGAAAGAAGACAGAGAATAACATACCAGAATATAAAGCATAAAAGAAAAGAAAATGACACGACGAACTGCAAAGGGATATTAGATCTAAATAACGTAAGTAGAGTTTAGCACTTACATAAACTAAAGAAATTCAACAAAATAAGTTGTAAAGCAAATGTTGGAATCGATCGTCCCGTTGATATCGCACATAGGTAGGTTGATTTGCTATAGGCAAATTGACGTTACCAATGGTGCTTTAATGGCATAAGAAAAAAAAAGAAAGCAGGAAAATCAAGAAATCAAAATTAAAGGGGGAGGGGGGACAAAAGATACTCACCGCGATTTGTTGAAGCTTTAGGATTTTGAAAGCAGTCAGATGGGGCTTCAGTCGTGGCTTTACAGGTTACTACTGGTTCGATCGGACTCCGTAGCTTTTCGAATCGCAGTCGACCCTCAGACCCTAACGGGGGAGATCTCAGGATAAAAGAAGGAGAAGAAGCAGGACTGAAGGAGGGGACAAGGGAAGAAAGAGAAGCAGAGTGAAAACCGGATGCAATCGATGTAGTGAAGGGGCAGAAAACTGATGTAATGGATCCCCTCGGTCAACCCTTGCAGTTTCTTATATAGAGGATAGAGGAAGGATCGAGAACGGGTTCGTTGGAGATGAAGGGTGGAGGGGTTGTCGGGCAGAAGATGGAGATCGATCTTGAGAGGGTGAAGCCGTTGGGGATCGACGGACCAACGAGAGGTAGCCGATTGACGGTTTTGAGGAAAAATACAGGGAACTCTCTGGATCGGGAGAGGGGGCGATGCTCGTGAACGGGAGAGCATTTTCCATTTTGCAAAAGGTGGGTTCCTAAAAAAATGCTTTTTCAAAAAAACGGTTTTCAGAAAGGGGTTTTTAGTAAAACAAGCTTCAAAGAGTTTTAAACTACTTATTTTTTGCATATTTTTTGATTTTTTTTGGATTTTTTTCGTGTTTTCCGTAGTTTGTTTATTTTTGAAATAAAACCCTAAACTTACGAGAAAACAAAGTACTTTTTAAAATATTTTTGTAAAATTTGAAAATATTTATAAAAGGTTTTTCGAGAATTCAGGGCTATTCTCTGAAAATTCTTTAAAAAAAAATAGATTCGGATCCAAGGTTTTGAGAAAGTATTAGAGTTTTGGATCTCGAATCGGGGAATATAGGGCAATGGATCCAAACGGGTACCAGATGGACTATCCGAGCCATTCAAAAACTATTTTTGGTATTTTTGTAATTTTAATTTAAAAACTGGACAATGAGGCTCAGATTTGGATTTTGATATTGGATCCGGATCCGAAATCGAGTCAGATATAGAAAATTGATTTAATTCCAGTAAATTTGAGAAATAAACTGGAATTTTGAGTGAGAAAGACTCGATTTACTTGAACAATGGGGGTCAAGGGCAAAAAGGTAATATTTACAAAATTTTGAAAAATTTGGGGTGTTCATAGATTCCCCTCTTTTCTACTAAGCCGGTTGAAAGCTGAGCTTAGTGGCAAAGAAAACACTCCAAATTTTAAAAAATGCCCCAGTCAGCAGATCTTGAACTGGGTATGGAAGAATTAACTTGAAAAAGAAAAAAAAACTTACCCTGAACGGTTTTGGGGAGATGAAATACTCAAAAATGGTATAACTGAATAACAGAAATGAGAAAATCGTGATGGGACTTTGGGCGAAAGTCTCAAAAATGTGGAAAATCAGAATTTTGATCAAGTCTTATGGGTGACACAAGATAAATTTTTGCAATGAGTCAGGTTTAACCCTTAACCTGGATGGGACGAAGATATATCCAAATAATTTGGATGGGAAAAGGAATATAAGCGGACCTCGATGGGATATTTTTTGAGAAAAATACCTCGTGAGATGAAACTCAAGTATGATCCTTTCTTGGATGGATATACAAAGCATGAATTCCTTTGTGGGGAAAAAAGACATGATGGGACTGGGAGGATTGCCTTGTCGAAACGAGGCTGAGGTTTAACCCAAACCCAAACAGAAGATACCTCGTGAGCGAGGTTCAAGCTTCACCCTTATACTGAAAGGGATGACCATACAGAATCCTCGGACGAGGAAGCCGTGATGGGACAAAACGAAACACATCGCCAAAACGAGATTCACGTTTAACCCTTGACCTAAGTGGGGGGAACCGTACGGAATCTTCGGATGAAGAAACCGTGATGGGACTAGAAATGATATCTAGTCGAAATGAGATTAAGGTTTAACCCTAACCTGAACGGAAGATACCTCGCGGAGCGAGGTTCAGGCTTAACCCTTAACCTAAAAGGGGGACAATATGGAATCCTCGAATGAAGAGTCCATGATGGGACCTTTGGAATTTGGATGAACAAATCCAGAAAGGGTTTGCGAGAAGAGAAAAATAAGGGATTCCCTAAAGCTTGGAAAAGAAATGATCTGGGGCGTCTCATTGCTGAGACTAAATCAGCTTTCTAAAAACATACGACCTCTCGGAGAAGGTTTGGGGGACACCTCAAGGAGAGAGGTAACAGGTTTAATCCTTAGCCTGAATAGATACAGAATCCTTGAGGAGCAAGGAAACTGTGATGGGACCTCTAGACTTTGCACAACAAGTCCAAGAGGGGTTTGCAAAAGGATGAAAAATGGGGGTCCCTAAAGCTTGAAAAAGGGGTTGATCTTGGGCGCCTCATTGCTGAGACTGAAATAGCATTTGACAATAACAGACCTTTTGCAAAAAGTTCAGGTTTGACCCTTATCCTGAGCAAGAACTGTCTATGGTGGGACAGTGGAGAACACAGGAAAGCGTGCGAATCTGAGAGCGCTCAAATCAGATAGAAGGAAAGGACTTTTCAGTCCTAAGGAGGGATGACGTCAGGATACGTCAAAATGAACATCAAGCTCTTACTTCATGTTTGGATAACTAGAAAATATTGCCAATAATATGCCAAAAATTCTAGTTGATTCAGAGTGATTGAATTATGCTCATATGTGTGAAAATATTACCTCTTTCTACCTAGAGTATTAACTCTAATTGGGCTAATTCTGTAGAATCAAGAATCAAACTCAAATTTGTTGTTGTTGAGCTTCTTCAAGAAAGATATCAATTTTCTTGATATGAAAAGAGAGGAAATATTCTTAGCTTTATAAAAACAATTGAATGAAAAGATATTGATAGAAGAATTTCACATAGATAAAGATGATTCCTGGCAATTTCGGGCAGTTTGATATCCTGGAGCTTTTCAATGATGATATGTTTGCACTCTTTAGAGTCATGGAGCTTTCTTGGGCTTTTGGGAGAAGCTTATTACATCATCCTTCATTTTTGAGATGTCATGACTTTCTCTCTTTTTTGGGGAAGGGTATGTCATAAACTCCTTCATCTTGGAGATGCTCCGATCCTTCTTTGTCTTGGGAGTTACACTGATAATATTGTTTCTTGATAAAAAACTCTCTAAATGATAGCAGGAATCAAATATCCTTTAGGGATTGTCGGGAGGCTCATCGCAATCACCTTCATCTTGACGGTGGTTGTGAACACCCCAAATTTTTCAAAATCTTTTAAATATTCCCTTTTTTCCCCTAAATTCAATTTTTTTTTTAGCAAATGGGTCATTTCAAATCTAAATTCCAGTTCATTTTCTCAAGTCTTATTGAAATCAAATTCATTTCATATGTTTAAATTGATTTCGGATCTGGATCCATTGTCCAGATCCACATCTGAGTCTCCTTGTTCAAATTTTAAATTAAAATTACAGAAAATACAAAAAAAAAGTTATTAAATAGCTCAGACAGTCCATCCGACATCCGTTTGGATCCATCACGTGTATTTCTCGATTCGAGTGTCAAAACTCGAACATTTTCTCAAAACCTGGGTCCAAACCCATTTTTTTGAAGAAATTTCCCCGAAATGATCTGAAATTTTCAGGAAAATACTTTTGTAAATATTCCTTTTAGAAAAATACAAATAAATTAGGGTTTTAGTCTTTGTTTTCTCAAATCTTCATTCTAAAAATACAAAAAAATAAAAATACTCAGAAAAGAACAAAAAATTCAAAACAAAAAGAAAATTACAAAAATAGTTTTTAGAAAAAACCTTTTTCGAGGATAGACTTTTGAAACAAGCCTTCTTCTGGAAAGTTCGTAAATTTAAAGGGACCCCCTTTACAAAACCTCTTATAGGGTTTTTTGTAAAAGGGGCGGATGGGTTACAGCGCCTTCTCCCCCTCAACCGCCGCACTCCTCCATGGCTCCTCTCCTCAACCCTCTCCATTCTCATCGCCTAGCCGCCCGATCACCTTCCCGAGCCACCCATCTGCAACAACCTTCATCCAGCCACCCATCTACAACCGAACCCCCCATCGACCCTTGATCTCCAACAACTCGAGTCAGCTTCTTCTTTAAGAAGGGGTCGCCTGTGCCTCTTCAAGGGCACCGCTTCCCACCCCCGCACCCTTCTTCATGCATGATCATCTTCACCTCTCCCTTTTCTTGTGTACACAACACCCCTCTTCTCCTTCACGATCGCTTCTTCACCTCCCCATTTCCCTTTCTCCTTCCTTCAGTTTTCCCTTATTATTGTTGTTGCTTTTGATCGACAGAAGAAGATACCACGTTCTTCCTCTCCTTCACATTTTCGTTTCGGCTCTTCCCCAACCGACAAAAAAGGATCGATCAATCTCGAAAGTTACAGGTAAGTAACCTTGCCCTATCTAATTCTTTCTAAAATTCCTCTCTTCCTCTCATAATATCGTCCTGTATTTCTTTTGGTTTTCATTTTTTTCTTTTAGGCATAATGGTGGGTCGACTTGCCTATAGCAGGATCGACCCATCCTATGCAACATCAATGGGATATCTATTCCAACAAGTTTTTTTTTTCTTTCTTTCTTCTTTTATTATTAGATTTTAAGGTATACTTTGTGTTTTATTTTTTTTTTCTTCTGCAGCATCAGTTAGATCGTCCCCTTTTGCTCCATAAGTACATTATTTTGTTTGAGCGGAATGCTAAAATTGCCAAATGCTTTCATTCAGCAAATTCCTGGTTGATGTTTTGATACTTTTCCCTAATTCATTTGAAATTTCCATGATTCAACTTCCATGTCTATATGTCTGCATTAGCTTTTGCATTGTATAGACAGATTTATATCTTTATGCTTCACATTGACACTTGCCAACACCTGCATTTTCTGTCATGCTTCCCCCTTCATTCTCATCGTTATAATCACCCCTGTATCATGTTTCAAATATGCCTTCCTCACTCACCAATGGAATTAATAAGGTAATCCCCACCAGCCATTGCACACCAAAGTTATCATCTATAGTGCATCTCGTACTATTAATCCCCTGTGTTTGAACTCTTTTATGTTGCAAAGAGATCAAGAAATCTGTTAGCAGGTGGGTTCTGCCGTAAGACCAGTTCCTTAATGGAGGATGGCACAGCTGAGGAGCATCGAACCACATTCGATACTGTTTGCTCAATTGATTTTATCATGGAGAAACTCCAGACGCCTTGAGCCATCAATAGCGTGTCCTCACTCACTTGGTTTGGTGCTGACGACCACATTGGATATCATCGCCTCATAGCATCACGTAGTTGTTTCTTGGAGATTGACCTCCTGTACGCACCATACATCAAAAAAAAAAAAAAATTTGTTCAACCTTGAATCTCAATCTACTTTTGTGAAAATCCCTTACAGGATTCCATTATTAAAGTTACAACTTGCAAGTACTTAGTTTTTTTTTTTATTTTAACACTCTTCTACAAGTAACTGTAAAACTTTCTTTACAATTTTGTAGCATCTTTTATCATTCTTATACTGACAATGTATGTAGTAATGCTGCAGATAGATTCTCTTGATGTTCAAACACTACAAGTGCCTTGCTGGGAGTTCTTTATTTTATTTTGGCTATTTTGCTTTTGAGATTCTGTTAAGAGTAGATTGGTTTGGTGTCTTTATTGCCTTCTCATTTTTTTTTTATCCTTCCACAGTATATTGTGCACAGGTTTTCCTTCGAACCCTACAGTATGGATAGTCAATCCATCAGATTTGGTAATGCCTGAAGGTGTAACGCACTTTCATAATTTGAATATGGATTATGAGATCTGAATATGTATCTTCCATTTCCACCATCCCATCTCCTATGTATCGATCATGAATTTAGTGGTTAAACAGGGTTCGATCAAGAGGGAGGAAAGGCTGAACGTCCACATTTTACAAAATACTGATACCCATTGTGATGTATGGTCTACTGTTTCGGCTTGCTCTACCAGAGACAACTCCTTCGATTTGTCAGAAGATTAGATTTGTCTGAAGGGAGTACATCAATCCCTGTTGTCAATTGAGGATGGAATTTCCCCTCTTTGTTGTGCCCATTACAATGCATGCCTCTGCTATGTTGAGGATATCCCTCTTTGATTGTGCTCTTTGTTGTGCTTATGATTGAATAAACTTTATGCATGATTCATAGCAGAACCTCCCTCATTTCGCTAAGTAATTCCCTCGTGTGCACTGCTTCTTTCCTTTTCATAGTTTGTTGTCGTGTCATTTGCATGATGTTGCATTACATTTGGTGGATCGATTACAATAGCCACAAATGGAAGCTCCAGCAGGTATTCCCCTAACACTCTCCTCATCATATGTGTTGTAAATTTCTGCTGAATTCAATGACAGGGAATATGATAAGTTGATTTTGCTATTATCGGTTCGATGTTTTCATTCTCTCTAGAAAGAATAGCTGGGAAACAGGAGTTGTTAAAGATTGTTAGCTTCATTTTTCTATTGCAATAACATAATAGTCCTTCCTGTTATCGATATGGTGAGTATTTATATTCTTGCGTGAGAAGTCCCATGAATGAAAAGGGTATTGTCCAAAAGAAAAAGAGATATTTCCTATTTGGTGGATTAACTAAGTTTGTCTGGTCATTTTATGAGGAAGATCTCATTATAGCTGTGTATTATAGTATAAATTGGTCACATAGTTACCTGCAAGTTAAATGTATATAAATAAGGCCACGAGACCCTGTTGATTTTATTGCTGAATTACATATAATCTGTATAATGGTAGTGAATAAGAAATTCCACTGTTTGATAGATTAAGGGTGGCCATGATCCAGCATTTTGATCATGACGAGTTGTTTTGGATTAGGAATAGCAAGGTGATTTATGTTTCATAAGGTGGAAATTGCTACGTGCTGTGTGATAAACATTGTTCCTGTTTTAGTATTTTCAAAATAGAAGAATTTACCTTCAATCGGTAAGGGAGTTCAATGACCATCGTTCACAGTGAATAAAGCCTGATAGCATCAGCATACCTGGCCACTGCTTGAGTTTGTGTTAGTTATCTGCTAAAGCATCCATTTTACCCTAAAACTATTATTGTTTGTTCCTTGTGGATATTGCTGATTCAGAAACAGGTTTCTGAACTTCGGTGTGAAGTTAGTGTTGATATCTTGTGATGTTGATTACGTAATAAAATTGACCTCCCCTGGATATGTCTTAAAACTAATCCAGCTTTGGAATTTCAAGTACCACCACCAATTCTGGAGGTGGGGTTGACGTGTACAGGAGAATAGCCAAAAGGTAATTTGGCTAGGACCAGTGCAGTGGTGAGATTGAAGAAGGTAAAGGAAGGTGTTGTTTGCTTCTGCCGATCGGTAAATTAAGAGCCAGAGTACATTTTGCATGTTTAAATTAAATAGCCTCCCTTTACACAGCATATCTCCCATTTTCTCACCCTCATTCACCCCTTTTATTTGCACAGTTTCTTCACAGCAGCACCTTCACAAATATCTGTTGTAATCTAACTGCCACTGTGCAAGTTTCCAACATCCATTTTCCTGCAGTAGATCATTAATCACAGCACCACAACACTTCATTAACTGTTTTACATGCTACAATGTCCCTCAAACCTACCATTCCAATAGCCATACATCATTTGTGGTGTAGCACATACACCACCTACTCACTAGGCACATCACCCATTTACAACACCACAACTTGTGCATCTGTCACTTACATTTCCACCCTTTCCATCACCTCTCACATTCTCAGCCTCTCCACCAACTTCCACCATAGCACTTCTTCTACTCACCTACTACAGGCCCATCTTCCGTCATATTTTCTTTATATCCACTTCCAATCCCACAACCCATCCTCATCCACCTACATTGAGTGTATGCCATATATGATATATATATATATATATATATATATATATATATATATATATATATATATATATATATATATATATACATATATATATGTATATATATGTATATCTAGGTATGCATGAACATATATAGGTATATAATGTCGTTTCTCCATCTTTTTCACCATTTATATCTTGACATCCTAACTCTTGCCATTGATATCCATACGATGTATACAAAATTCCTCTATGATCATACTAACCAAGCATTTTGCAGGAAATAGGTGGAAAATATCATTATTAGGAAATTGTATATCTGATTTCATGTATTGTAATAGCTAGATATAATGAGAATTTACATTTCCTGTCTTAGGTAGAATGAATGAGCATTATAAAATCACAAATTGCCTGTTTTCAGACATCTTTTGCCTTTATTTCTCAAATTCTCACAATGGGAACACGAATGGCACATACACCATTTCGTAAGAGGTAATGGATCCTAAGTTGATGATCCACACCAATGGCCATAGTCAAGGTGTGGACAAAACTTAGGATTATTATCTTTTACAAAATAACACTGGATCCACACTCGATCCGTTTTCAAAAATCATCATATTTTCCTTAAATATTTTCTTCTTTTATTAGAATTTAACTTAAAATTGACTCAAAATATATACCAATGGCCATAGTCAGGGTATATTGAGAGTCAATTTCATTTTAAACTCTATAAAAGCACAAAAATATGTTTTATTCTTTATCTGAAATTAAATATAGATTATTATATAATACATTCAATGACCGTAGTCAAGGATGTATTATATCTTCAATCTTCTTTTAATTCATTTAAAGAATGGAATAGCTTTTTTTTTTAAATCCAATTTCAAATTCTTCAAACTCATTCATCATTTAGGATAGAATTACATCATGCTTTCAAAAATTCATTTTTCAAAAACTCCAAGTAAATGTAAATATCTTCCTCAATCTATCTTCAATCCTTAATCAAATCTGATTCATCCTTTCATTTTTCAAAATTCTATTTTCAATCTCAAAGTTCAATTTAACTTTGAGATTTCAAATTCATTCTATATTCAGATTCAAATCAGATTTCAAAAAAATCAAATTTGACTTTGAAATTCCAAATTCATTCAAAACTTCAATCCAATCTCCAAGTTCAATTTAACTTTGAGATTCTTGATTCATCTTCTAAATTTCAAATTCAAGGTCTAATTTGACTTTGAAATTCATTTGTGTATTCAAAGATTCAATTTCTAGAAACTCATTTTCCAAGTTCAAATTTAACTTGGAAGTTCTTGATTCATCTTCTAAATTTCAAATTCAAGGTCTAATTTGACTTTGAAATTCATTTGTATATTCAAAGATTCAATTTCTAAAATTCATTTTCCAAATTCAAATTAAACTTGGAAGTTCTTGATTCATCTTCTGAATTTAACTCCAAATCCATTTTAGGATCCAGGATTCAACACTCATATTGGATCTTAGACTTCAGATCCAAATCCATCTTAGGATCCAGAACCCAATTCTACATTTGGATCTTAGACTTAAGATCCAAACTCATTCCAGGATCCAGAACTCAAGTCCATCTTGGATTCCAAATCTCGGATCCCATTCCGTTTAGGATCCGGAATCCATTCCCAATTCTAGATTTCAAAATCCAAGTCCATTTCCAGGTCTCATTTGAACTTCCTAAATCCATTTCTATTCTTAAATACCATTTGGTTTTCTCAGATTCATTCTAAGACTCAAATTCAATATCACTTCAAAGAACTTCATCTTCTTCTCCCAAATTCAATTCCATTTCAAGTATTCATTTCTTTTTCTAAATACAAGTTTAAATTCAAGGTCTATTTCTGACTTTGAAACTTCATTTCCTTTCATTTTTAAAAGCTTCAAGTCATTCTTTCTCATTTATTCTCCTAACTCTGATTTACCTCAAAAACTTAGAACTTCTCTGGTCTATCTCAAGTTCTGAAGTTAGATTCAATCATTTCTTCACTCCCTTATCAAGTTCATCTCAGAATAACTTGGAAATTTCTTCAAAATCTCTTTCAAAGAGAGCATACATCCTTGCATTGAACAAGTATGATTCTTTGTACATTTAGATCTTTTAGAGTTAGGATAAATTCTTAGATTATATTTAGGCAAAGCAAAAGGCATAGATTCGATCCTTGGTTCGATTACCCCTGGTAAAGGCGCCAGGAACGGTCGAACCTCGTACTGACGAGCGAATCCCGTCTCTCCATTTTTCTCGCAATATATTTCAAAACGGAGGCGAGTTAAATTTGCTAAATATTTTTCAAATCAAGGTCAAGTGAAAACCTGCAAAAGAGTTACTCCCTCTTCTCTCTTCTTTCTTTTCTCTTCTCTCTTTCTTTTCTTTCTTTTAATTTTCTCCCTTCAAAAAGGAAGAAAATAGAGGTTAGAAAAGGGAAAGAGAAGGAAGAGAGAGAAACCACAAGAGAGGAAAATTTTTGCGATGATCACAGTTTTGGCGACTGTGATGGGACCCATCTTCGTCCGGTTGAATCTATGCCTTTGCTTTGCTTTTATATAATTTAAGTCTTTATTCTAACATATGTCAGCTACATTTCCATGCAAACCTTAGGAGCCTAGACTTTGTCCTAAGCTGATATTATTTTCATATATGATCTAAGTATGGTTTGGTAGGACCATATTGAGGAGATTATCCATGTTCACATTAGACTTAGGTCTTAAATACAACTCTCCTCAATTCTAGGGATTGAATTCAAAACAATGTATGCAAGTGTATGCTTCTCTTTATTTAAATCTATCTCTTTAGGACTTGCATTAGAGCCTTCTGGTTTTATCTGCATGTTGATCATATTTTGAAAACATCCCTACCTATATTTGTCCCGGTCTTCACGTTGCTGGGATGTCTCACTGAACCATAGTTCGGGAGAGAGCCTCACAACTGGACCACTTATTTGGGTTCGCGCCCCCCTACCACCTACCTAAGGGCCATAGTCCGAGGTATATCGGTAGGTGCTCAAGGATGTTGGGAAGCCTTTTACCTTAGAACCGGAGAGATATCTTATATGCCACGTACTTCGAGCTTCAGCTTGAGTATATCGGCGTACCTTGATTGGAATCAGATGATATAAATCTCAGAGTTAGGATTAAGATCCTATTAGGCATTTTTTATTGCATATAGAGTCAGCTTTAGGGAATGTTGCTTGTACATCATTGTTTGTATATATGTGATTGTATGATATTTTATGTCTTCCCTATATTCTTCAAAACCCTGGGTATGTATTATTCAAAAATTTTCTCTATTTGAAACCCAGGTGTATTTTCCCTCTATTCTTCTGATTTCTTTAAATTCTTCGATCCTACCTGCAATTCTTCAAATTTTTCTTTAAATATCCTCTTTCAAATTCTTTCGTGATAAAACAAATTTTTGTCAGGATATGTCCCTTTTCAAAATTAAGTATTTGTTTATTCTTTTTCAGAAAAACAATGTGGTTGTCACAAATTTTTTTGGGTGACAACCCAATCCCTCGTAATGGGATATTTTCATTATCAGACTTTGATTTCTTCCTTTATCATAATTTTTCTAAATACCCCATTTTTACCTTCAGAGAGGACATTGACATTTCATCATGGTTCGGATGAGGACTGGAAAGGAAACAGTGCCCCAGTAAAGCGACAGTGAAGGAGAAGAAATGAACTCCATCAGGTCATCCAAGCAGCAGGGCCAAGAAGCAGAAAGCAATGTTGATTCAGCTACATACAAGTTATTTCAGAAAGTGATGGCCAAAATGATGTCTGAACAAGCTGAGGAAAACCCTGAGAAAATATCTTCTAAAAGCAAATCCAAGGGAAAAGGCAGCAAGAAGCAAGTTCAGTATGACAGTACTTCAGAGTCAGCAGAGGAGGACTCAAAGGAAGAGCAACCGACATATTTTCACAATCCCTTGTATCGGCCCAAGAAAGTCAATGAGGGGCACGAGTCAGCAAGCAAAGCCAAAGGTCAGATCCCAGCAGAAGATCCGATGCAGGAGAAAATGAGAGAAATGACTCGTGCGATCAAAGACTTACAAGCCCAGGACAAAGGCAAAAAGAGCTACACCGGTGTAGATTTTTATGACGGCCTAGAAGGAGATGACAACTGGGAAGATCTTCCTCATAAATTCATAAAATTTGATGGGACCGGCAACCCCAAGGCTCATCTGGCCACATTTTTCGCCGAGTGCAACCGATTCAGAAAGAACAATAGGGCTTTATTCCTATGCTTTCCACGCAGTCTAGAGGGAGTTGCAGCAAGATGATATGCCGACTACATCAACCCGATTGAACTGCGAGAATTTGACAAAGTCATCAACTTGTTTATTGAAAGGTTTCTCTTCAATACTGAGGCTTCGCCTACCCTCAACCATCTTTTCAACCTAAAGCAAAATGACAATGAGACGGCAAAGGATTTCATTCATAGATGGAGATCCACCTGCAACAGGATGAAGGATCCAATATCAGAGGGGCATGCACTCTCGATAATTTTGAACAATTTCTCTCAACCTCTAAAGGGCCTGATCTCTACTTCTTTGTCTAAATCTTTCATCAAGTTAATAGAGCGAGTCGAATGGCTCGAAATGGGATTAGAGAATGGAACCTATCATGGCTTCACCTTGGCAGGAGGCAGTCAGGATGTGAAAAAGAAAACCAACTTTACCTTTTCTATCAGTTTCTCCAACAACAATGGCAAAAACAAAAGAGGTGGCAGAAAGAACCACACTGGCGGGTCAGGCAGAGATGACTATTTCAGTCAAAAGAGTGGGATCAGCAGGCAGAATGGCAGCCCTCCCTCGAGCATCCAGCTAGAGTCTAAGCCCCAAGGGAAGCCGAAGCATGATGGTTGGGGATATGACCGCGAGTTTACCCCCATAGAGCAAACACTTGAGGAAGTTCTTGAGTATATGACAACAAAAGAGATGGTTAAACTTCCCAAGGTGGCAGATCCTCCTGTGACTATGGGAAGATTCAAAGATCAGTTCTGCAAATTCCATCGGGCGATGGGGCACGACATCGAGCACTGCTTTGTTTTCAAAAACATTGTCCAAGACTACATTGATAAACATCTGCTGGTGGAAGATCGAAAAAAAGAGTAGCTACCGTTCTGGCCTAGCTTCCTGAACCATGTCAATATTTTTCTGCTTTCTCTCTTTTTAGTCACCTAATAGGGACAACTCAGTCCCAGTCTTTTGTGACCTTTGGTCAACAAGCTCGTAAATATTTCAGTCGTTGTTATCAATGTTTTCCTATCAATGAAAATGACAAAATTTTCTTCATACCTGTTAAATACCAAATACCTCTATCCTTTGCCACGATGGGGCATTTATTTTAGAAAAATTTGTATTTCTCCTATTCTTTAAAAAAAAAAAAAAAAAAAATAAGGGACAATCCTAAAAACATCATCATGAGAGAAATGATATTACCTATGAGGATTTTCGAAATCATAAAAATCTTGAGAATTTCTGCAAAAACTCCTTCATTATCACAAAAATTCAATATTTTGATCTAATCTTCTTCAAAGCAAACTATCACATTGATTTTTTTTCTTAAAATGAGTTTTTAAACCATTATTTTCAAAATTAACCCTCATGATGATCTCTCATGATGATTCCTTTTAAAAAAGATCAGATCTCATAACCGATCATTCTCCTTACAGTGGACTTTCTCCCCAAAAATGCTTTCTCACTTATCTTTTAAATAAACATTTTTCTTTCCAGACCCCATATGCAGGCAGGATCAGAAAAACTCCTTTTTCCTTTTAATCTTGTAAATTTGGATATCTTTATCAGTTTTATTCATGTTATTCATATTTTGTCAAAGTTTACATCAATTTTATCATGTTTTATCAAGTTTATCAATATTTCCTATTAAATTTTATCAAAACTTACCCTTTCAGGTTAAGGGATAAACCTGATGCCTCTTTCCCATGAGGTATTTCCTTTATTCTATTCCCCCTCAGGTTAAGGGATAAACCTGACCCTCGTTGTCCGAGGTGTTCCCATTCAGGATAAGGGATAATCCTGAAACCCCTCGTAGGAGCCATAACGCTACCTATGAGGATTCTTTTGTAAATACAAGTTTTGTTAATCTTTATTGATTTTCTAGATTTATATCAATTTGCCTTCACTAAATTTTCTTAAAATCTGTTCTATTCCCATTCAAGATAAGGGATAATCCTGAGACCCTCGTAGGAGCAATAACGCTACCTATGAGAATTCTTTTGTAAATACACGTTTTGCCAATCTTTATTGATTCTTTGTAGATTTATATCAATTTTCTTTTATTAAATTTTCTTAAATTTTATTCTTTTTTCCACTCAGGATAAGGGATAATCCTGAGACCTCTCATAGGGGCAATGAAGTTACCTATGAGAATTCTTTTTGCAAATACAAGTCTCATCAAATTGATTTTCTAAATTTCTTTTCTTAAATTCTATTCTTTCCCCTTTCAGGTTAAGGGATAAACCTGAACCTCGACATTCGAGGTATTCTTTCTCAGGATAAGGGATAATCCTGAGATCGCTCATAGAAGCAACAAATGCTACTTGTGAGAATTCTTTTATAAAGTAAATAAATTCCCTCAAAATTTTCTCCATTATTTATCAATATTTCATCAAATTTTATTTTCCTTCCATCTGTTTAAATTTTATTCTTTTTCCTGTTCAGGACAAGGGGTTAATCCTGAAAATTGGACCGCATACAACCAAATGTGCTGATCCATCTAAATCATAAATCATAAATCTTGTCATATCTCTTCTAAATTCAAGTCTCAAGTATATCCTCAGGTTAAGGGATAAACCTGAATCATTGTCTATTATATCCTAAATTTCCATGAAATGTCTATCAATTCATCAAATGTCTTTCATTATCAAGCCCTCGGGTTACCATTTTATCAATGTCTATCATCTTCAAGCCTTCGGGTCACAACTTCGTCAAAGTATATCATTCTCAAAACCTTTGGGTCACAACTCTATCAATATCAATCCTTCTTTAAAAAAATCCTGCTTTCGAGCTGGTCGGTCAAACAAATCCTGCTTTTGAGCTGATCGGGCAATCAAAATCTTGCTTTTGAGCTGGTCGGTCAAACAAATCTTGCTTTTGAGCTGGTACTTCCATCAAAATCCTACTTTCGAGTTGGTCGGTCAATCAAATCCTGCTTTCGAGCTGGTCGGGCAAACAATTCCTGCTTTCGAGTTGGTCGGGCAAACAAATCCTGCTTTCGAGCTGGTCGAGCAATCAAATCCTGCTTTCGAGCTGGTACTTCCAAAAAATCCTGCTTTCGAGCTGGTCGGTCAATCAAATCCTGCTTTCGAGCTGGTACTTCCAAAAAAATCCTGCTTTCAAGCTGGTCGGGCAAAACAAATCCTGCTTTCGAGCTGGTCAGGCAAAACAAATCCTGCTTTTAAGCTGGTCGGGCAATCAAATCCTGCTTTTGAGCTGGTCGGGCAATCAAATCCTGCTTTCGAGCTGGCCGGGCAATCAAATCCTGCTTTCGAGCTGGTACTTCCAAAAAATCCTGCTTTCGAGCTGGTCGGGCAAAACAAATCCTGCTTTCGAGCTGGTCGGGCAATCAAATCCTGCTTTCGAGCTGGTCGGGCAATCAAATCCTGCTTTCGAGCTGGTCGGGCAATCAAATCCTGCTTTCGAGTTGGTACTTCCAAAAATCCTGCTTTCGAGCTGGTCGGTTAATCAAATCCTGCTTTCGAGCTGGTCGGGCAATCAAATCCTGCTTTTGAGCTGGTACTTCCAAAAAATCCTGCTTTCGAGCTGGTCGGGCAAAACAAATCCTGCTTTCGAGTTGGTCGGGCAATCAAATCCTGCTTTCGAGCTGGTCGGGCAATCAAATTCTGCTTTTGAGCTGGTCGAGCAATCAAATCCTGCTTTTGAGATGGTACTTCCAAAAATCTTGCTTTCGAGCTGGTCGGTCAATCAAATCCTGCTTTCGAGCTGATACTTCCAAAAATCCTGCTTTCGAGCTGGTCGGTCAAAACAAAAATCTAAATATTTCTTTCCAAAAGTTGCAACTAAAGGTCGCATCAAAATCTATATTGAGTAAATATTTCACATAGAAGTCATGAAAACTTTGCCAATTTGCTAAAAATATTTGTTGATTCCAAATAAATCTTACTGCACAAAAGAATCACCTCTGTTTACCTCTAGTATTTCTTTCCAAAAGAGTGAAACTTTTTTGCGAAAAAGACGTAAAATTCAAATCTTTTCCCTGTTGATCAACCAAAAGGATGCAAGAAATATCCTCGGTATGATTGGCGAAAGAAATATTCGATGATGTTGAAAAGCCAGAAGTGAATTGATATTAATCTTAGCTTTGACGCATGTTTAAAGATGATTTTCTGGCGATCAGACAGTGGAAATATCCTGAGCTATAAAAAGAACCCACTTAATCCATATATTCTTATCCATTTTAAAGCTGTAATCAAATATCTGCAAAAGGGATCTCTCAATTGTCGTCAAGATGAATGCGAATTAAGCGAGTAGACCCCCGGAGCCAAAGAAGATTTGAAACATCTCCAAGATGACGGAGTTTGTGACGGAGCCTTCCAGGGAAAGTTCGGATCACCGTCGAGATGAAGGCGGATGTGATGGACCTACCGACAAACCTTAAATGATATTTGATTTCAACTATAATCTAAAGACCTTTTGAGCCAATATCATATATAATACCTGAGAAAGAAAAGAAGGATCGGAACATCTCCAAGATGAAGGAGTTTGTGACGTACCCTTCCCTGAAAAAGAGAGAAAAGTCAGGAACATCCAAAATGAAGGATGATGTAAAAGCCCGAAAAAGCTCAATGACTCAAAAAGATTGCAAGAAGATCATCATGGGAAAAACACCGAGATATCAAACTGCCGAAATTGCCAGAAGTCGTCTTTTCTCATGCGAAATTCTTTTATCAATGTCTTTTCACTACTGGCTTTTATGAAATTGAGAATATTTCTTCTCTTCTCATATCAGGGAAATGGATAACTTCCTTGAAGAAAATCATCAGCGCTAAAAATTTTGAATTTGACTCTTAAGACCGAGAAGTTAACCTCGTTGGAGGAAATACTCTAGGTAAAAAGAGGGAATATCTTTTGCACACATGTGCACATTTTCAAGCATTGAAGTCAACTATAAATTTATCTTATTGGGAAAATTTTCTAGATATTCTAAGAATGAAATAAATATTCAATATCCATTTTGGTGCAACCTAACGTTGTTTTCCAGAAGAGTTACCCCATTCAGTTGAAGTATCTCTCTTGTCCCATCACGGTTTCGAGAAATCCGTATGGTTGTTCCCACTCAGGTTAAGGGTCAAAACCTGTACTCCCTGCGAGAGGTCATTAAATTCAAAAGCTGATTTAGTCTCAGCAATGAGACGTCCAAGTTCATCCCTTTTTCAAAGCTTTAGGGAACCCCATTTCCTTCCTCCTTTCGCAAACCCCTTTCGGATTTGTTCGTCCAAACTCTGAAGATCCCATCATGGTCTCTTCACTCGAGGATTCCATATGGTCGTCCCCTTCAGGTTAAGGGTTAAGCCTGAACCTCGTGCATCGAGGTACCTTCCTTTTTCAGGTTTGGGTTAAACCTGAGTCTCGTTTCGACGAGGTATTTTCCTCCAATCCCATCATGATTCTTCCCATCGAGGAATTCATGCTTTGTATATCCATCCAGGACAGGATCCTATTTGAACTCCATCTCACAAGGCCTTCTCTCATAAATGTCCCATCAAAGTCCTCATATATTCCTTTCCTCATTCAGGTTATTTTGATATATCTTTGTCCCATCCAGGTTAAGGGCTAAACCTGAGTCATTCCACAAGGATGATCTTGTCTCACCCATAAGACTTGATCAAAATTCTTATATTTCATCATTTGGGGATCATCGCCCAAAGTCCCATCACGATTTCCTCATCTCTATCATTCAGTCATATCATGGTCGGGGATTTCGCTCCCCCAAGCCATTCAGTATAAGGTATTAAGCCTGAAACCATGTCTTTCAAATAAATTCTTCCACACCCAGTTCAGATCTGTTGACTGGGGCATTTTTCAAAATTTGGAGTGTTTTCTTTGCCACTAAGCTCGGCTTTCAACCGGCTTAGTAGCAAAGAGGGGCATCTGTGAACACCCCAAATTTTTCAAAATCTTTTAAATATTCCCTTTTTGCCCCTAAATTCATTTTTTTTTTTAGCAAATGGGTCATTTCAAATCTAAATTCCAGTTCATTTTCGCAAGTCTTATTGAAATCAAATTCATTTCATATGTTTAAATTGATTTCGGATCTGGATCCATTGTCCAGTTCCACATTTGAGTCTCCTTGTTCAAATTTTAAATTAAAATTACAGAAAATACAAAAAAAAGTTTTTAAATAGCTCGGACAGTCCATCCGACATCCGTTTGGATCCATCACATGTATTTCTCGATTCGAGTGTCAAAACTCGAACATTTTCTCAAAACCTGGGTCCAAACCCATTTTTTTGAAGACATTTCCCCGAAATGATCTGAAATTTTCAGGAAAATACTTTTGTAAATATTCCTTTTAGAAAAATACAAAAAAATTAGGGTTTTAGTCTTTTTTTTCTCAAATCTTCATTCCAAAAATACAAAAAAATAAAAAGAACTAGAAAAGAACAAAAAAGTCAAAACAAAAAGAAAATTACAAAAATAGTTTTTAGAAAAACCCTTTTTCGAGGATAGACTTTTGAAACAAGCCTTCTTCTGGAAAGTTCGTAAATTTAAAGGGACCCCCTTTACAAAACCTCTTTTAGGGTTTTTTGTAAAAGGGGCGGATGGGTTACATCGCCTTCTCCCCCTCAACCGCCGCACTCCTCCATGGCTCCTCTCCTCAACCCTCTCCATTCTCATCGCCCAGCCGCCTGATCACCTTCCCGAGCCACCCATCTGCAACAACCTTCATCCAGCCACCCATCTACAACCGAACCCCCCATCGACCCTTGATCTCCAACAACTCGAGTCAGCTTCTTCTTTAAGAAGGGGTCGCCTGTGCCTCTTCAAGGGCACCGCTTCCCACCCCCGCACCCTTCTTCATGCATGATCGTCTTCACCTCTCCCTTTTCTTGTGTACACAGCACCCCTCTTCTCCTTCACGATCGCTTTTTCACCTCCCCATTTCCCTTTCTCCTTCCTTCAGTTTTCCCTTATTATTGTTGTTGCTTTTGATCGACTGAAGACGATACCACGTTCTTCCTCTCCTTCACATTTTCATTTTGGCTCTTCCCCAACCGACAGAAAGGGATCGATCAATCTCGAAAGTTATAGGTAAGTAACCTTGCCCTATCTAATTCTTTCTGAAATTCCTCTCTTCCTCTCATAATATCATCCTGTATTTCTTTTGGTTTTCATTTTTTTCTTTTAGGCAAAATGGTGGGTCGACTTGCCTATAGCAGGATCGACCCATCCTATGCAACATCAATGGGATATCTATTCCAACAAGTTTTTTTTTCTTTCTTCTTTTATTATTAGATTTTAAGGTATACTTTGTGTTTTATTTTTTTTTTCATCTGCAGCATCAGTTAGATCGTCCCCTTTTGCTCCATAAGTACATTGTTTTGTTTGAGCGGAATGCTAAAATTGTCAAATGCTCTCATTCAGCAAATTCCTGGTTGATGTTTTGATACTTTTCCCTAATTCATTTGAAATTTCCATGATTCAACTTCCATGCCTGTATGTCTGCATTAGCTTTTGCATTGTATAGACAGATTTATATCTTTATGCTTCACATTGACACTTGCCAACACCTGCATTTTCTATCATGCTTCCCCCTTCATTCTCATCGTTATAATCACCCCTGTATCATGTTTCAAATATGCCTTCCTCACTCACCAATGGAATTAATAAGGTAATCCCCACCAGCCATTGCACACCAAAGTTATCATCTATAGTGCATCTCGTACTATTAATCCCCTGTGTTTGAACTCTTTTATGTTGCAAAGAGATCAAGAAATCTGTTAGCAGGTGGGTTCTGCCGTAAGACCAGTTCCTTAATGGAGGATGGCACAACTGAGGAGCATCGAACCACATTCGATACTGTTTGCTCAATTGATTTTATCATGGAGAAACTCCAGACGCCTTGAGCCATCAATAGTGTGTCCTCACTCACTTGGTTTGGTGCTGACGACCACATTGGATATCATCGCCCAATAGCATCATGTAGTTGTTTCTTGGAGATTGACCTCCTGTAGGCACCATACATCAGAAATAAAAAAAAATATTTGTTCAACCTTGAATCTCAATCTACTTTTGTGAAAATCCCTTACAGGATTCCATTATTAAAGTTACAACTTGCAAGTACTTAGTTTTTTTTTTTTTAACACTCTTCTACAAGTAACTGTAAAACTTGCTTTACAATTTTGTAGCATCTTTTATCATTCTTATACTGACAATGTATGTAGTAATGCTGCAGATAGATTCTCTTGATGTTCAAACACTACAAGTGCCTTGCTGGGAGTTCTTTATTTTATTTTGGCTATTTTGCTTTTGAGATTCTGTTAAGAGTAGATTCGTTTGGTGTCTTTATTGCCTTCTCATTTTTTTTTTTATCCTTTCACAGTATATTGTGCACAGGTTTTCCTTCGAACCCTACAGTATGGATAGTCAATCCATCAGATTTGGTAATGCCTGAAGGTGTAATGCACTTTCATCATTTGAATATGGATTATGAGATCTGAATATGTATCTTCCATTTCCACCATCCCATCTCCTATGTATCGATCATGAATTTAGTGGTTAAACAGGGTTCGATCAAGAGGGAGGAAAGGCTGAACGTCCACATTTTACAAAATACTGATACCCATTGTGATGTATGGTCTACTGTTTCGGCTTGCTCTACCAGAGACAACTCCTTCGATTTGTCAGAAGATTAGATGTGTCTCAAGGGAGTACATCAATCCCTGCTGTCAATTGAGGATGGAATTTCCCCTCTTTGTTGTGCCCATTACAATGCATGCCTCTGCTATGTTGAGGATATCCCTCTTTGATTGTGCTCTTTGTTGTGCTTATGATTGAATAAACTTTATGCATGATTCATAGCAGAACCTCCCTCATTTCTCTAAGTAATTCTCTCGTGTGCACTGCTTCTTTCCTTTCCATAGTTTGTTGTCCTGTCATTTGCATGATGTTGCATTACATCTGGTGGATCGGTTACAATAGCCACAAATGGAAGCTCCAGCAGGTATTCCCCTAACACTCTCCTCATCATATGCGTTGTAAATTTCTGCTGAATTCAATGACAGGGAATATGATAAGTTGATTTTGCTATTATGGGTTCGATGTTTTCATTCTCTCTAGAAAGAATAGCTGGGAAACAGGAGTTGTTAAAGATTGTTAGCTTCATTTTTCTATTGCAATAACGTAATAGTCCTTCCTGTTATCGATATGGTGAGTATTTATATTCTTGCGTGAGAAGTCCCATGAATGAAAAGGGTATTGTCCAAAAGAAAAAGAGATATTTCATATTTGGTGGATTAACTAAGTTTGTCTGGTCATTTTATGAGGAAGATCTCATTATAGCTGTGTATTATAGTATAAATTGGTCACATAGTTACCTGCAAGTTAAATGTATATAAATAAGGCCACGAGACCCTGTTGATTTTATTGCTGAATTACATATAATCTGTATAATGGTAGTGAATAAGAAATTCCACTTTTTGATAGATTAAGGGTGGCCATGATCCAGCATTTTGATCATGACGAGTTGTTTTGGATTAGGAATAGCAAGGTGATTTATGTTTCATAAGGTGGAAATTGCTACGTGCTGTGTGATAAACATTGTTCCTGTTTTAGTATTTTCAAAATAGAAGAATTTACCTTCAATCGGTAAGGGAGTTCAATGACCATCGTTCACAGTGAATAAAGCCTGATAGCATCAGCATACCTGGCCACTGCTTGAGTTTGTGTTAGTTATCTGCTAAAGCATCCATTTTACCCTAAAACTATTATTGTTTGTTCCTTGTGGATATTGCTGATTCAGAAACAGGTTTCTGAACTTCGGTGTGAAGTTAGTGTTGATATCTTGTGATGTTGATTACGCAATAAAATTGACCTCCCCTGGATATGTCTTAAAACTAATCCAGCTTTGGAATTTCAAGTACCACCACCAATTCTGGAGGTGGGGTTGACGTGTACAGGAGAATAGCCAAAAGGTAATTTGGCTAGGACCAGTGCAGTGGTGAGATTGAAGAAGGTAAAGGAAGGTGTTGTTTGCTTCTGCCGATCGGTAAATTAAGAGCCAGAGTACATTTTGCATGTTTAAATTAAATAGCCTCCCTTTACACAGCATATCTCCCATTTTCTCACCCTCATTCACCCCTTTTATTTGCACAGTTTCTTCACAGCAGCACCTTCACAAATATCTGCTGTAATCTAACTGCCACTGTGCAAGTTTCCAACATCCATTTTCCTGCAGTAGATCATTAATCACAGCACCACAACACTTCATTAACTGTTTTACAGTTATGTTTTACATGCTACAATGTCCCTCAAACCTACCCTTCCAATAGCCATACATCATCTGTGGTGTAGCACATACACCACCTACTCACTAGGCACATCACCCATTTACAACACCACAGCTTGTGCATCTGTCACTTACATTTCCACCCTTTCCATCACCTCTCACATTCTCAGCCTCTCCACCAACTTCCACCATAGCACTTCTTCTACTCACCTACTACATGCCCATCTTCCGTCATATTTTCTTTATATCCACTTCCAATCCCACAACCCATCCTCATCCACCTACATTGAGTGTATGCCATATATGATATATATATATATACATATATATATGTATATATATGTATATCTAGGTATGCATGAACATATATAGGTATATAATGTTGTTTCTCCATCTTTTTCACCATTTATATCTTGACATCCTAACTCTTGCCATTGATATCCATACGATGTATACAAAATTCCTCTATGATCATACTAACCAAGCGTTTTGCAGGAAATAGGTGGAAAATATCATTATTAGGAAATTGTAAATCTGATTTCATGTATTGTAATAGCTAGATATAATGAGAATTTACATTTCCTGTCTTAGGTAGAATGAATGAGCATTATAAAATCACCAATTGCCTGTTTTCAGGCATATTTTGCCTTTATTTCTCAAATTCTCACAATGGGAACATGAATGACACATACACCATTTCGTAAGAGGTAATGGATCCTAAGTTGATGATCCACACCAATGGCCATAGTCAGGGTGTGGACAAAACTTAGGATTATTATCTTTTACAAAATAACACTGGATCCGTTTTTAAAAATCATCATATTTTCCTTCAATATTTTCTTCTTTTATTAGAATTTAACTTAAAATTGACTCAAAATATATACCAATGGCCATAGTCAGGGTATATTGAGAGTCAATTTCATTTTAAACTCTATAAAAGCACAAAAATATGTTTTATTCTTTATCTGAATTTAAATATAGATTATTATATAATAGTTTCAATGACCATAGTCAAGGATGTATTATATCTTCAATCTTCTTTTAATTCATTTAAAGAATGGAATAGCTTTTTTTTTTTTTTTAAATCCAATTTCAAATTCTTCAAACTCATGCATCATTTAGGATAGAATTACATCATGCTTTCAAAAATTCAATTTTCAAAATCTCCAAGTAAATGTAAATATCTTCCTCAATCTATCTTCAATCCTTAATCAAATCCGATTCATCCTTTCATTTTTCAAAATTCTATTTTCAATCTTAAAGTTCAATTTAACTTTGAGATTTCAAATTCATTCTATATTCAGATTCAAATCACATTTCAAAAAAATCAAATTTGACTTTGAAATTCCAAATTCATTCAAAACTCCAATCCAATCTCCAAGTTCAATTTAACTTTGAGATTCTTGATTCATCTTCTAAATTTCAAATTCAATGTCTAATTTGACTTTGAAATTCATTTGTGTATTCAAAGATTCAATTTCTAGAAATTCATTTTCCAAGTTCAAATTTAACTTGGAAGTTCTTGATTCATCTTCTAAATTTCAAATTCAAGGTCTAATTTGACTTTGAAATTCATTTGTATATTCAAATATTCAATTTCTAAAATTCATTTTCCAAATTCAAATTAAACTTGGAAGTTCTTGATTCATCTTCTGAATTTAACTCCAAATCCATTTTAGGATCCAGGATTCAACACTCATATTGAATCTTAGACTTCAGATCCAAATCCATCTTAGGATCCAGAACCCAATTCTACATTTGGATCTTAGACTTCAGATCCAAACTCATTCCACGATCCAGAACTCAAGTCCATCTTGGATTCCAAATCTCGGATCCCATTCCGTTTAGGATCCGGATTCCATTCCCAATTCTAGATTTCAAAATCCAAGTCCATTTCCAGGTCTCATTTGAACTTCCTAAATCCATTTCTATTCTTAAATACCATTTGGTTTTCTCAGATTCATTCTAAGATTCAAATTCAATATCACTTCAAAGAACTTCATCTTCTTCTCCCAAATTCAATTCCATTTCAAGTATTCATTTCCTTTTCTAAATACAAGTTCAAATTCAAGGTCTATTTCTGACTTTGAAACTTCATTTCCTTTCATTTTCAAAAGCTTCAAGTCATTCTTTCTCATTTATTCTCCTAATTCTGATTTACCTCAAAAACTTAGAACTTCTCTGGTCTATCTCAAGTTCTGAAGTTAGATTCAATCATTTCTTCACTCCCTTATCAAGTTCATCTCAGAATAACTTGGAAATTTCTTCAAAATCTCTTTCAAAGAGAGCATACATCCTTGCATTGCATAAGTATGATTCTGTGATCATCGCAAAATTTTTCGTCTCGTGGTTTCTTTCTCTTCCTTCTCCTTCCCTTTTCTAACCTCTATTTTCCTCCTTTTTGAAGGGAGTAAAATAAAAGAAAGAAAAGAAAGAGAGAAGAGAAAAGAAAGAAAGAGAAAAGAGGAACTCTTTTGCGGGTTTTCACTTGACCTTAATTTTGAAAATTTTTGAAATAACTCACCTCCGTTTTTGAAATATTTGCGGGAAAACTGGGAGACGGGATCCGCTCGTCGGTACGAGGTTCGACCGTTCCTGGCGCCTTTACCAGGGGTAATCGAACCAAGGGTCGAATTTTATGCCTTTTGCTTTGCTAAGAATTTGTCCTAAGTCTAAATGCACAATGAATCATGCTTGTGCAATATGCAAAGATGTATGCTCTTTTTGAAAATGTTTTGAAGAATTTCCAAGTGAATCTGATAAAGTGAAGAAATGTTTTTCTAACTTAGAACTTAAGATTAAAGTTCTAAGTTTTTAGAATAATCAAGAGCTCGGAAAAATATATCTAGATTTTGGAAAGTGATTTTGAAGTTTTGAGATAAAAAGAGAAGAAAGGAAATTTTCAAAGTTTATAAATGGACTTTGAATCAGAATAGAAATGAAAAATGGAATTGAATTAGAAGGAAAAGATAGAATTGGGAAATCTGAATAAAATTTGGGAAATGGAATTGATTTGGAATTTCAAGATGTAATCCGAATCCAAGATCTGGATTCTGAATAGAGTTCAAAGTTTGAGCTTTGAATTTAGGATCTGAAATGAGAACTTGGTTTGAAATCTGGAATGAAATGGAATTGATTTTAAGAGTTGGAATTAAAGTGAAATTTGGATTTTGGAATTTTGAATGGAATTGGATCCAAGGTTTGGAATCCAAGATGGTATTTTGATCCGAAATCTGAGATCCAAGATAGGGTTGGACTCTGGATCCCAAGATGGAATTGGATCTGAAGTCTGAGACCCAAAGTAGAATTGGATTCTGGATCCTAGAATGGATTTGGATCTGAAGTCTGAGATCCAATGTAGAATTGGTTTCTGGATCCTAAGAATTGGAATTTGGATCTGAATCTGAGATCCAATGATAGAATGAGGATCTGGATCCTAAAAGAAATTTGGACCTATGATTGGAGATCCAAAAAGTGTAATAAGAATTTGGATGGAATTTGGATTTGTGATGGGAGATCCAAAATGGGATAAGGATTTGGATCCTAAGAATTTTGGAATTTTGATCTGAATCTGAGATCCAAAGCAGAGTTGGATTCTGGATCCTAAGAATTGGAATTTGGATCTGAATCTGAGATCCAATGGTAGAATGAGGATCTGGATGAATTTTGAATCTGTGATTGGAGATAAAAAAAGTGGAATAAGGTTTCGGATCCTAAATGGTGATGGGAAATCCAAAGTGGAATGGAATTTATACTTGGAAATCTGGATCCAAGTTGAGATTAGGATTTGATTTTGGATTTGGTTTATGAAAAATCCAAATAGGACCTTTAAAGACGGATCTGGGTTTTAGAAACCCAAATTTAAACTTGAGATTTGAATCCAAACCTTGATTGAAGATAAGGGGATGAACTTGGTTTTTGAAATCAGGAGATAATTTCAAAGTTAAATTGAACTTTGAATTTGGATTTTGATTTGAGTTGGAAATTTGAAGTTTCGAATATGAAATGATTTTGAAATTTCAAAGTCAAATTGGTCTTTGAAATTGAATTCTTGAATCTTGAAATGAGATAGAATTGGATTTGAATAAGATCTGATGAAGAAGAAGAAACACTTGGAATTTTAAAAAGGAAGTTTTGAAAATATGATGCAGTTCTACCCTGAATGATGAATGAATTTAAATTTTGAAATTAGATTTTGAAAATTGTATTTCATTCTTTACATGAATTGAAATAAGATTGAAGATATAATACATCCTTGACTATGGTCATTGAATGTATCATATAATAATCTATATTTAAACTCAAATGAAGAATGAAACATATTTTGTGCTTTTATAGAGTTTAAAATGGAATTAACTCTCAACATACCCTGACTATGGCCATTGGTATATATATTGAATTAATTCTAAGTTAAACTCTGATAAAAGGTGAAATATTTGAAGAATATGATGATTTTTGAAAGAGGATTCAGTGTGGATTCAGTATTATTTCATAAAAGATAAGAATACTAAGTCTTGTTTACACCCCGACTATGGCCGTTGGTGTAAATCATCAACTTAGAATTAACTTACCTTTTATGAGATGGTGCACGTGCCATTCGTGTTTCACCATTGTGGGAATTTGAGAAATGAAGAAAAAATGCATGAAAACAAGCAAATCATGATTTTACAATGCTCATTCATTCTACCTAAAGCAGGAAATGTAAATTTTTATTCCAATCTAACTATTACAATGGATAAAATCAAATGTACAACCCTAAGTGATGATATCTTTTCTATATTTCCTGTAAAACAACCAGGTTAGTAAAAGGGAAAATCATATATATATATGAAAATTAAATGATGGAAATGATAAAAGGATGGAAAAGATATCTATATACTTACATGCATATATATACATACATATATATACATACATATATATAGGTATATTCACATAAATATATATATCAATGTATAGGCATATGTACATATATATACATATAGAGGTATATTCAATGGAGAGATGTGCTGAGGGACAGATTATGTCCAGGTTGCTGCAAGCAACCCCTTTCAGTAATGAAGGCAGTTTGTGATAAATAAAAAAAAAAGCGAGGTACATGGTGTTTGGGAAATGTGAATTTTTAGGTGCAGCAGTGAAGGTATTCATTTCAGCTGGTGACAACAGCTGGTGGAAGAATGTTGATGATGGATCAAGAATAAATGTGGATGCCATTCGATTGGATGATATAGTACATAGGAAATGAAGCACAAAGAGTCTTGGTTAACATGCAAGCACAAGGAAACATCTGATCAAGAGATAAATCAAATACAATTCAAAACAGGAGATCACATATGAATCAGAAATCAATATGAAATAGGCCATCTAGAGAAGAAAGAAGAAAAAAAAAAAAAGTGAAACAGGGGATAGGGTGTAAATGTTGGTGTGAAGGGCAGTGTACTTAATGAATACAGCTAATTATGCTTATTGTGGGGTTGATGATAGCTCACAGCCATCGGTGGATCTGCTGTAGCAAATGTGAAGCCACCGCAACTCAGGGAGTTGCTGTAGATGGATGGTGGGGATGATGTTGGTAGTGGACAGGGTATGTGTTATCGTCGCAAAATTTTTCCCGTCTTCCCTTCCTTGCGAAAGAGAGTGGGAAATGCTTTCGCGATTCAAATTTGACCGGATTTTGGAAATTGTTTTGAAATACTCGCCTCCGTTTTGAAAATTGCGGGAAAATCCATGGGATGGGGCTCGACCTGTCGGTACGAGGTTCGACCGTTCCTACCGCCTTTAACAGGGGTAATCGAACCAAGGACCAAAATTATGCTTGACTTAGTAAAATCATTGAAATTATGTTCTATCCTAAATGCACAGAGAATTCAGGCATGTGCTATGAGATTTGGTAAAATATAAGCTGGAAAACTATGATGCATGCTTAGAAAATATTTAAAGTTGAAAAGTAGTTCTTGGGAAAAGATGGAAATCAATCTCTCAGAAAAACTCAGACGAAGAAGGTTTGAAATCTCGAGAAAGTTTATAAAGAGTTGGAAAATCTTGAAGAAGAGAGAATCTCGAGAAAATCTTGAGAAAGTTTATAAGACTTGGAAAATTATGAAGAGGTGAGAATCTCAGGAAAATGAAGGAATTCTTGAGAAAAGATGATCATTTGAAAAGAACAACACTTATCAGGAAAACTTGGATTTTGAGAATTTTCTTAAGAAAAGGATAGAAAATTTATAGAAAAGATTCATTGGAGAAGGAAATTCAAAACTTAGGAAATTGAAATCCTGAGAATCTGGTTTTTTGAAATATCTGAAAATCAATTTGGATCTTTGAGAAAATGAGAAATTCCTTTGAAAAGAATCTTAAGGAAATAACTTTTTAAGGAAAATCACAGGAAAACATTTGATTTGGGAAATCCAACTCCGAATATCATCATAGTCTCTTGAGAAAACCTATTCCATGAAGTGAAAATCTTTTGAGAAAATCATGAGAAAAACAAATGATGCAGATGATGTGAATGAATGAATGCACTTTTGAAAGGATTTCTGAAAATTTTATTGGAAAAATGTGGATTAAGCCAAAGTAAATCCTTCATATATTCTGACTGTGGCCATGAATATATTCAGGGTTTATTTGAATTAATTCACAATATTTTGAAAAACATTGGAAATATGAGGTGCATTTTCAAGATAGCCTAAGAGTGTAGGCTCAGTGTAACTGGTAGAAAGATGATGGATCTGGGTCTCGTCCATATTCCGACTAGGGCCGTAAATATGAACTCCACCGAGTTCATCAACTCTCTAAGAGTTGGTGCACGTGCCATTCGTGTTCATTCACGGTGAATTTGGAAAATTGAGATATATGCATCATAGAATCAGGATATTACTGAAATCAAACTATATGAGATGCGGCCTAATCTAAGCAGTAAAAGTAAATCTTATTCCAAGGTTTACATTGGATTATTACATTTCATAACATAAAAAAAAAAAATTTGAAATGGAGCCAAAGAATCTGCATCTTCTATATTTTCCTGCAAAATGAGAGTTAGTACAAAATAAACAAGGAAATGGACATATATACTATATACAACAAAGATATATAGGTAAATATAGAAATACTCGAACTTATGATGGATGATATATGATAATGAAGATATATTTACAAAAGTAAGAGAAAATGAAAACATATGTAATAACAAGTACACATGAAGGGATATATATATATATATATGTATATAAGTATGTATACATGTATATATATATAGACATATACATATACATATATACGTATACATATAGGTAGATATACTATAGATATACATATACATAGATATATATATATATACATATAATGAGAAAATATACAAATTTAATGGAAATTCCATATAATGGGTAAAACCAGAAAATACAGATATATACATTTTCTGTAGGCAATTTTACACAGTCATATTTCACAAATTACAACATATTTTGCAACAAAATCGGGTATAGAGCTTCTCCATATATCAGTAATGAAGCACGCCAAAGAGGGCAGATAGATCATGAACGGATATGGATATATCCGTTCATGAACATAGCCGATTATCAAGACTGCATACCTGCAGAAAATGGATGAGTATAGTGGAATACATAAGTAGATAAAGGGTAGGACTTAAGTGAATTGCCAACTATAATTGGGTTCATGTGAAATAGATTGCTTTCAGCTCTTATGATTCATATTTATAGACAATATATGAATTTCATTTAATCCAGCTGAGTTTCAAACTCATTGTGGACTAGTTGGTTTTCAGCCATTCGATCATTATAATCTCACCAAATCCACTTGATAACTCAAAGACCATGAAGCGAAAACGATTTCCCTTCTTTTTAGCTAATGTAGAACATTAATATGTAATCATATGATATGAGTAGAGATGCTCAAAAGAGGCAAAGACAGTAGATGTAAAATAATCAGAAGAAAGATAAAATTGAAAATAAGCAAGAGACCAAGTCACATATGCTGCTGAATTGCTAACTTGTAGAAGATATACATAGGATCAAGGTAAAAATATGAAATAATCAATATATAGGTGTATGTAAAAAAAAAACATTCTGCAAGACACTAAGTGTAGGGAATAGCATGAAGTTTTACAGATATCAAATGCTCTGTCATAATTCAATACACCGAAAGTAACTTGAGTTTTACAAGATCAGCTTAACATAAGCTAAATTCAATCACATAACTGGAACCTAATGAAATTATAGTATTAACTTTAATATCAAATTTTACATAAAACAATGTAGACAACCAAATATTCCACACACACACAAAAAAAAAAAATGAGTAGCCTTATGTAAAGACTATGGAGCTTCTCTCTCTGCAAGAGATTGATACTCAATACAGAAATTTCACTAACGTGTCTGTTTTAGTAAATTTGTAAACATAGGGACCTACTAATACTAATGGATGGATCATGTACAGTGATCTGTAAAGGAGTTTAACAGCTAATCTATGGGTCATGGCAGTTTGAATGAAAAATTTTATATAATTTTTTTTTTTGTTGAGATGTAATCTGTACATCTTTTGGTTTGACTGAAGATAAATAAGCTAAGCTGCACAGGGGAACAATCCACGCTCCTGCTTAATGCCAACAGTCCCCTTTTACAGATGTTACCTGTATTTGGTGAAAACTTTTCCAACTGATGGCTTGTTCCATGTGTACAAATGGTTCCTCTAAAAGGTTCCTTTTTATGCTTTGTTAATAAAACCAAAGCCAGCTGATTTAAAAGTCACGAATAAATTGAGATTTTACCTTCTGCTCCAGATTAGAAGAAGTATTTTTTTTTTTTTTTTGTAAAATCGGGGCAATGGTGTTGCTGTAAACTTCTTATTGGAGATGACTATGGACAACTTGGATTTCTATTCTTCAATGGGGCTGCTGGAGCCTCTGCTGATGGGTTGCAGGCAAGGTGATTTCCTGCTGGATTCCCCTGTGCTAAAAGCAGCTGGTGAGACACTGGCTGGGCTGAAGGAAAGGGTTGAAGAGGATGAAGATGGAAGACCTCCCACTGGGTCTCCTGCTGGCTGGTGTGCTGAAGAAGATGGTCTTCACGCTAACCCTCCTGCTGGCTGGACTGAAGTGGAGGTGAATATGCGACAGCCCTTTTGAAATTTCAGCTGGTGTGCTGAAGCCGATGCAGAGGCAGCTGCTGGAGGTACCCTGTGGCTGGTCTGAAGGAGATCGGATATTGATGGTGCTGGCTGATGAAGGATGGCGCTGGCTGAAGAAGGCGAAAACGCTGGATTGAAGGGGCTGAGTGAACGGGGAATGTATTGGCTCGTCAGATGGGCTGAAATGGATGAAGCCGAAGGTCCTCCTTTGCTCGGGCTGAGGATGGCTTGAAAGAAATCTCTCAAGGTCGATGAAGATGTGGCCCTTTTTTGCTGAAGATGGCTCCCTCTCTAAATGGTTGGCTGAAGCTTGAAAACGCCTCTTCCCTTTCTCCTTTGAGCTCCCCTACCAAAAACCGAAAATCCAAATCAAAAGATCCTCCTCCTTTCCTTCGTGAGTGTTTCTCTTTCTAAAGAAAAAAAAACTTTCCTTTCCTCTACAAAAGCAACGCATCCCCTTCCCCTTAATGAGGTTACGTTAAATTTTTTTTTTTTTTTTTTTTGAAATTTTTTGCAAAAGGCATGAAACCGATGCCTCATTGCTTTGAAAGCTTGCTATTTTTAAAAGAGGCGCTCTTTGGTTTTTTTTTTTTTTTTTTCAAAACCTTGTTTTCTTTCCTAAGTTTAGATAGAAATCAAATTTATTACTTTTTTTTTTATTTTGGAAGTTCGGCTGTGCCATTTAAGGCTGCCTCCTTCTAAAAAAAAACTTTATTTAAACAAATAAAAAGAAATAAAAAATAAAAAAAATGAGAGGCTTTTATGAAAATGCCACCTCAACCCACTTTTAAAATCCTTTCGAAAATAAAGTTTTGTTTTGTTTTTGAAAGTCTTTTATTTTCAATTGGGGTGCCACATGTGTGTGGGCCCACTAACTAAAAAAAAAAATAATAAGAAATGAAAAAGACAATTTTGCAAATCGGTACGAACTCCGAGTGGGTCCCATTTGAGAATAAGATACTTACCTGAGAGTCTGAGTATGATGCTAGTTCAAAGGCGGGTCCCGCTCCATTTATTTGAAAATACGAGATAAAACATTATTTGTTTTTTCAAGAATTTAGAAAAATTGGGTTTTCAGGGCAAAAATATGGATAAATGTAAAAACAAAATTTGTAAAGAAATTTAAAATCTTTTGCAAAAAGTTTTGAGATAAAATCTTTAAAATCAATATCCAAATATCCAGATTGTTTTTCTTGAGAAATTTTTTTTGTAATTCAAAGTCCTGGGGGTAAAATGGGAAAGATTGGCAATTTTGAAAACCCAGGGTTTTAAAAATCAATTTTGAAAAGTTTACAAATCAAATCTGGATGGACAATTTTGAAAATCAGGAGTTCTAAATTTCAAAATGACATGCTGTGCAGTGAAATGATGCAATGCTATGCAAAGACATGTTCTATGAAATATCACTCTGAACTCGGACTTGGAAATTCTAACTCTTTGTCCAGAAAGAGGATTTTTGAAATTTTGCCATTTGAAGATGTCTCTGAACCTAAATATAGAAATTTTGAGGCTCAAGAGTAAAATTTAGGACTTTCTACAAGGTTCAATCTTGGAAAATGACCATTTTGCCCTTTATTGCTTCCGGAGAACTGAAATGTGCCGATTGAGGGCAATGTCAAGAAGTGAGTGAAAATTTGGGGTGTTTACAGATGCCCCTCTTTGCTACTAAGCCAGCTTATGGTCGAGCTTAGTGGCAAAGAAAACACACCAAATTTGGGCTATATAAAATGCCCCAGTTATAAGGATCTGACTGGGTATGAAGAACTTAGCCCGAGGAAGATGATAGATATGAAATGGAGAAATAAAGAGGAAAGACTCACTCTGTGAGAGTGAAATTCAAGTTTATGCCCTTAACCTGGATGGGACAGAAAATGCTTCGTATGGAACAAAGCCCAGGTTTTAACCTTTGACCTGATTGGGGAATGAAAATATCTCATCAAAATGAGATTCAGGTTTGTACCCTTAACCTGATCAGGTGAAAAATGGAATACCTCTTTGAATGAGGCTCAGGTTTGTACCCTTATCCTGATCGGGTGGAAAATTGAATACCTCTTTGAATGAGGCTCAGGTTTGTACCCTTATCCTGATCGGGCGGAAAATAGAATACCTCTTTGAATGAGGCTCAGGTTTATACCCTTATCCTGATCGGGTGGAAAATGGATTGGTATGATGGAACCTTTGGATTTTGCACAATAAATCCAACAGGGTTTTTGCAAAAGGAAGGAAAATGGGGTCCCTAAAGCTTGAAAAGGGGTTGATCTTGGACGTCTCATTGCTGAGACTAAAATCAGCTTTTGAAATTGCCTCTTGCGGGAAATGATTGTTGGTTCGACCTCGAACCGAAATGGGACTGTCTATGGTGGGACAGTGGGGACACAGGGAAGTGTGCAAATCTGAGAGTTCATGCTCTCAAAGAAGAGAATGAATCAAATCCTTAGGAGGGATTTAAAATTGGTGTCAGGATGTATCAAAGACGGATATCAAGCTCTCACTTCACGTCAGGATAGCTAGAAAATGTTATCAAAATATTGAGAATTCTGTTGTTGATTCAAAGTTTTTGAAAATGTTCCACATTGTTGCAAAGATATTCCTTATTTTCTACCCAAAGCATTACCTCCAAACAAGGTTCACTTCGTAGAATCGAGACTTGAAATCCAAATTGCTTGCAATTGACCTTCTTCAAGGAAGCTATCAATTTTCTTGATATGAACAGGAAAGTGAGAATTAAATATTATAAAAGCAATTAATGAAAGAGTATTGATAATAGAATTTCACAAGTTTAAAGAAGATTCTTGATAGATCTGACAGTTTGATACCCTGAGGGCTTCTCTCGTGATAATCTTTCTGCACTCTTTTGGCTCTCTTGTGTTTTGGTTGTATTCTCCTTCATTTTGGAGATGTTCTGACTTTTTCTCTCTTTCTTTTTCCTCTCTTGCTCTCTTTTGGGAAGGGTACGTCACAAACTCCTTCATCTTGGAGATGTTTCAATCCTTCTTTGACGATATTGGCTCATGGGTTAGAGATTTTTTTGGATGATAGCTAAAATTAAATATCTTTTAGGGATTGTCGAGAGGTTCATCGCATCTGCCTTCATCTCGACAGTGCTTTGGACTTTCCCTGGAAGGACCCGTCACAAAGTCCGTCATCTTGGAGATGTTTCGAATCTTCTTTGGCCCCGGGGGTCTACTCGCTTAATTCGCCTTCATCTTGACGACAATTGAGAGATCCTCTTTTGCGGATACTTAATTGCAGCTTAGGTGATTCTGAGGAGACAGGGTTTTGATGAATACTCTCTTTTTCTAGCGCTCAAGATATTTTCACTGCCTCGTCTTTTCAAGAATAGTCTTTAAAGATGTGCCATTGACTGCGATCAATATCAATCATTTATGGCTTTGCAATAACACTGAATCTTCTTCGCTGGCCATATTGAAGACTTATCCTTCATCCTTTTGGTTGGCCAATAGAAAGAATTTGAAGTTTGAATCTCTTTTCGCCAAAGCTTCACTCTTTTGGAAGTAATGCTAAAGGTAAACTGAAATAAAGATTCTGAAATCAACAATTAATTGATTGTCAAATTGACAAAATTTTCTTGAAATCCCTAGTGAAAGTGAGTATTTGCAATCTGGCTCAATACATTTGTGACGAAAATTCTCCTCTCTTCTTCCCCAAAAAGAGAGACTCAGGCTTAGCCCGTACCTGAATGGGAAATGGGAAATACTCCTCTCTTCCCTGAAGAGGAGGTGTTTGCAAAATGAACTTTCGAAGAGAAATTAAGCTTCCGTCAAAGCTCCCTAATATTAGGCTTCTCTTATGGAAAGGGGCCGATAATAATGAGGTCTGAAAATTGGGTCATGAAAGGAACGAGTCCATCACACTCTCCCTGCAAAGAGGGTCTTTCATGATGAAAAATGGCCTAGTATGAAATTGGGGGGGTCACAAGAAAAACGAGTCTCCGTCAATCCTCTCCCTTAAAAAGGGTTCCTCGTGTGAAATTGGAAATTGTTTTGCAAACGGTTCACAAAGACGCGAGTCTCTTCAAACTCTCCCTGAAAAGGGCTAAGTGAACGAAATGGATAGCATGCGAAAAGAACGAGCTCCCTCGAACTCTCCCTAAACGGGTCTCTCGCAAGAGAAAATGATTGAAATTGGATATTGAAATTGATTGACACAAAGGTCGAAATTGGAAATTGGAAAATTGATTGTTTGAAAATTGGATGACCCGGAGGTCGAAATTGGATGATTGAATGACCTAACAGTCGAAATTGGGAATTGATAGACCAAAAGGTCGAAATTGTGCGACCCGAAGGTCGGAATTGAGAATTGAGTGACCCGAAGGTCGAAAATTAGAAATTAAGTGACCTGGAGGTCAAAATTGAGAATTGAGAATTGAAATTGGAATTTGGGTGATCCCATGGGTCGGAATTGGAGAATTGCATGATCCAAAGATTAAAATTGGAAATCAGTGGGCAAAATGTCAAATTTGAGCAATTGACAGACCGTGATGGTTGAAATGACTTGGATTGATCAAAGGAGGATGATGAGTTTGAGTCAGAGCTCGAATAAAATATAGAGATCACGAGTCGGAACCCGGATCAACAAAAGAAAGTGATGTGAAATAAAACCCGAGTTGGAACTCGGTTTTTCAAAAGTTTGGGATTTTGAAAATGTACCAGTTTAAACATTGGATTTTGAAACAATACCAGTTCGAGCACTGGGTTTTAGTTCAGTATTGGTAATTACCTTCAAATTTTGAATCATTAGAAATTGTGATGGGACTGTTTATTGAAATCCCAATACTGACTGGGCTTGTTGTTAATGTAGTTGAATGCAAATGAATATGAATTGATGCACATGAATGCACAAGTGCGTGAAATGAGGAATTTGTTTATTCTGCCTGCATACAGAACAAAATTTTAAAAATGCCCCAGTGTAACTATGAAAGAAAGTTGAATCATTATTTGAAAGAAACAGGAAGATTACAAGAGGAGACTAAATGTTTCAAGTATAGAACTTTTTCAAGTGTCGAGCATTAATGGGATCTGGCAATTCTACCCCATCGGCGTTGATGAGCCGATATGAGTTGCGGGGTAATGCTTCTTTGACGACATATGGGCCTTCCCAATTTGGCAACCATTTCCCGCCGGTATGATGCTTGAGATAAGTTGTGGATCGAAGTACTAAATCATTGACTTTGAACCTTCTTTCGATGACAGACTTCGCATACTGCCTGGCTACTCTCTGGCGATAGGATTGAGCATGTTCTGCTGCTTTTAGCCTTCTCTCGTCGAGTAAGTCTAACTGTACCAATCGCTGCTGCTGATATCGATCAAGGTGTAATTCTAGCAGCGATGCAAATTTTAAAGCGGGCTTTTGAACATGTAGCGGCAATACTACTTCTGTTCCATATACCAATTCTGATGGAGTAGCATTCGTTGGGGTGCGAATAGTGGTCCGGTAGGCCCATAGTGCATCGTGGATCTTCTCATGCCAGTCACGTCCTGTTTCCACAGTTCGCTCCAAGATACGAATTAAAATCTTGTTGGTGGCCTCTGGCTGACCATTCCCTTGAGGATAATATGGAGCGGAAAAATGGTGATAGATCTTGAATTTTGAGCAGAATGTCTTCATTCTTTCATTCTTGAAATGACTACCATTATCTAATACAATGTCATGCGGGATGCCGAAACGGCAAAGGATGCTCTTGTGAATAAAAGAGACCACATGTCGGCCTTCTACTGTGCGAAGAGTGATAGCTTCTACCCACTTGGTGAAATATTCTGTTGCAGCAAGGAAATATTTATGGCCATTTGAAGCTGAAGGAGTGATGGGACCTACAACATCGAAGGCCCACATAGAGAACGGCCATGGAGAAACAACAGACTGTAAATAAGTTGCCGGAGCATGAATAGAATGTGCATGTATTTGGCATTGCACACACTTCTTCACATAATGATAACAGTCTTGTTGCATAGTCTTCCAATAGTAACCTGCTCTGATGATCTGCTTGACAAGGGTTTGGTAGCCGACGTGGCCACCACAAATGCCTTCGTGTGCTTCTCGCACGACTTCTTTGGCTTCTTCTTCATCTAAACATCTGAAATACTCTGAGCTGAATCCACGATGATAGAGGACATTGGCCAAAATGAAGTATCGAGTAGACATACGCTGGATTGCTCACTGCTCTTTCTTTGAGAGTTCTGGGGGAAATTCGCCAGTTTCTATGAAAATTTTGATGTTGTAATACCAAGGTTTCTTCTTTTGCTCAGCCTGGTTTACTTGTTCCGCTGGAAGGAAAGCAGACTGGTCAAGTCGGCCAATTTCAAAAGAGCGACAAGATTCTCCATTTCTGAATGCCATAATGGAGCCTAAACTGGCGAGACTATCGGCCACTTGATTAAAATCTCTCTTGATGTGGAATAACTGAAATTCTTCAAACTTGCTGACAAGAGCTGAAACAATTTTCTGATAGGGAAATAACTTCTGATCTTTCACTTGCCATTCGGCTCGAACTTGATTGACAACAAGTAATGAGTCGCCGTAGGCATGCACTCTCTTAACATTGAAGTCTAGTAGAATCTTTAGACCTTGAATCAGGGCTTCATATTCAGCCATATTGTGGGTACATTGAAAATCCAACTTGAGAGAAAATGGAATCATCTCCTTCTCAGGAGTGATTAATAAAATTCCAATGCCTATTCCGGCCATGTTCTTAGAACCATCGAAAAATAAGTTCCAGATTGGAAATTGCTGGATATTGCAAATCTGCTCATCAGGGAAGTCATCTTCGGCTTTCACTTCTTCGGCCAGAGGAAAATCCGCCAATTGATCTGCAATTGCTTGGCCTTTGATTGATTGCTGCGAGACATATTCTAGGTCGTACTGCATCAGTAAGACTTGTCATTTGGCGACTCGTCCGCTTAGGAAAGGCTGCTCTAAAATATACTTGAGAGGATTGAGTTTAGACAAGATTTTGACTTCTGATGCTAGCAGGTAGTTTCTTAGCTTCTGACACATCCATACCAGAGCTAGGCAGGTCTTCTCTATTTGAGAGTATTTCTTTTTATAATCTACGAAAGTCTTACTCACGTAATAAATGGCATGTTCTATCAGGCTGCCTTCTTTGTACTGCGCCAAGAATCCGCCGCATGCAACTTGATTGACTGAGATATATAACAGAAGAGGTTTTCCCAATTTTGGCGGCTTCAGGATTGGAGGATTGAGAAGATACTTCTTGATCTGATCGAACGATAGCTGACACTCTGGTCCCCATTCGAACTTCACTCCTTTTCTGAGCAAGTGGTTGAAAGGTTCACATCTCATCGCCAAGTTGGAAATAAATTGCCGAATTGATTGCATGCGTCCCTGAAGGCTACGCAACTCTTTGAGATTTTTCGGTGGTGGCATATCAATGATAGCCTTGGCTTTGGCTGGGTCAACTTCAATTCCCTTTTTACTGACCAGAAAACCCAACAGTTTGCCTGATTCGACTCCAAAGACACATTTTTGCGGGTTAAGCCTTAACTTGTAAAGAATGAGTCTCTTAAAGACTTGATCAAGGGCTTCGAGGTGATCTTCTCCCTCTTTAGATTTCACGAGAATATCGTCAACATACGCATCCATGATTTTGCGCATTTGATCATGAAAGACAACGGCCATCGCCCGTTGATATGTTGCTCCAGCATTCTTGAGCCCAAAAGGCATAACTGTATAGCAAAAAGTGCCCCAAGGTGTAGTAAAGGAAGTTTTAGATTGGTCGCGAGCGGCCAACTTAATCTGGTTGTAGCCGGAATATCCATCCATGAAGGAGAACATGGCATGTCCCGCTGTGCTGTCAATCAGCAGATCAATGCTTGGCAGTGGATAGTCATCCTTCGGAGTTGCCTTGTTGAGGTCTCTAAAGTCTATGCAAATCCTGACTTTGCCACTTTTCTTTGGGACAACGACGATATTGGCTAACCAGTCTGGGTAGTCAATAGTTTGAATAAATCCTGCTTTTAGCAGATCTTCAAGTCCTTCTTTGACTTGTTGCTCTATTCTAGGATCCATTTTTCTCAGCTTTTGCTTAACTGGCTTTACATCTGGCTTCAAAACGAGTCGGTGTTCGACCAATTTGGGATCTAAACCCGGCATATCTTCATATGTCCACGCGAACACTTCTTCATGTTGCTTGAAGAACTTTGTAAGCCTTTCTTTCTCTTTCGGACTTAGACTGGTACCGATCTTGAGAATCTTGGGATCTTCCTCTGAGCCGATATTGACATCTTCAGTAGGATCTTGTACTAGAGCGGATGGTTCATCTTGCTTCTAAACTTTGGCGAACTCTGGTAATTCCTGAAGAGACGGATCAAATTCTGCATAATCATCTAACTGCTTTGCAAACTTGCTATCTCCTGTGCTTGCTTTGACTCGGTGAATTGCTGCCGATTTCTGGAAAACCTTGGGATTGATAACGAGTTTCTTGATTGCTCGGGAAGACATTTCTGAAATTTTGGATAAGAAATGGGATTCAGGAAAAATCGTCCATCATACAACAAACCATCATTTAAAAAGAATTATGCATAAAATGACATTGAGTTATAAAATGAGGATGTAGAGACAAAAAAGGCAGATGGCATCCAGATAGACAAAGAAACTTGACATTTTATTGATTTCAATTGATAAAAGACATTAAGACATTTATTTTGAAAGGAATAAAAAGGAAATGCAACAACGATTCTCAATGTGCCCCTCTAACAAAAACAATCTTCTTTGGTGAGCTCCCGCCGGAAAACCCTAATCCTGCCCTGTGGGGACGATGCTTTTGGATCATTGGCTCGACACGACCATCTTCATTTTTGCCCAGTCCTTTAAAGGGTTGATAACCATGCTTCAGAAGTAAATCGAATCCCTTTCTTACTTTCATGAATTGTGGAAACAATGGATGATCTTTGACAGTGTCGTAGCTGACACGACCTCCAATCTTGAAGAACTTGGGACCTTTCCATCGGGTCATAGCTACAGTGTGCAGGGATAATTCTGATGTTGCCTGGAGTATCTCCTGACTTTCTTTGAGACTGATTTCTTCATTCTCTCTGATGCTAGGAATATCTGCAGTAAATGATGGTCGAGGTATCATAGGCTGTGGGAGCCTTTCTTCCGGGTCCTCTCCGAGCACAGTTGTAATCATTCCACCTTTTGACCATTTTACGCATTGATGTAAGGTGGAAGGTACTGCATTTGCATTATGAATCCATGTCCTTCCGAGCAGCAAATTGTAGGTGGGTGGCACATTGACCACATGAAAAAGCACTGAATGTACCGAATAATTAATGAATACTTCCAGGAATATCTTGCCTTTTGCCGTCTGACCATGGTTGTCAAACCCATAGATGGTGATAGGATCTGGAATGTATTCTTCTTCCTTAATGCCTAGCGCCTTTGCGGTCATTTCGGGACATATGTTGAGGCTGCTGCCTCCATCAACTAGTACATGGGGTACTGTCATTCCCCTTACCCGAACGACGATGTAAAGAGCATTATTGTGAAAGGAATGAGGCTTTGGAAGGTCCTCATCCGAGAAAGTAATCGGCGCATTAGTCATAGCTGAATTCACAATTTGTGCCATGTCTTCAGGAGTGATACTGGGCTTAACTTTGATTTTTCTGAGCAGATCGTCCAGTACTTGCTGATGTTTGCAGGAACTCTTGGCCAAGTCAAGAATGGAAACATTGGACAGAACGGTCAGAGGCTTCTGACTTGAATTCCCCGGCTTGGGCTTGATGATTTGATTAAGAAAATCCGGAAGTCCCTTTGACTTGGGGGCTGACTTTACCGATGCTTCGGAGACTTTCATCTTGCCCAATGCTGAGATTAGATCCATCTTCTTAGAATCAGGAGTTGCTTGTCGAAGCACTGACACCTGATGTTGAACTTGTAGGTCTTGTGTAGAACACGGCTTGATGTGTTCGTGAGGCAGGAATGGTTGGGCAGATACTACTGCTGTGGTGTGTGAAGGAAAAGGCTGCTTAAGAATATCCATTTTTTTTCTTCTTCTCCTTCTACCAATAGATTTTTATCGATAAGATCCTGTACAATGTTCTTGAGAACGAAACAGTTCTCAGTGCTATGTCCCACTGTTCTGTGGAACTTGCAGAATTGATCCTTCCATTTCCCCATAGGCACAGGGGGATCAGCCAATCTAGGCAACTTGACCATTTCTTTCGACAACATATACTCGAGCACATCTTCGAGTGATTGGTCGAGAGGAGTGAATTTTCGGTCATAGCTCCATCCCTCATGTTTAACTTTTTCGCGCAGTTTCGGCCCTTGGTCTTGCTGAGAGGGCTTGCTGTATTGAGGAGCAGGCTTTGTTTTCTGATCTCCTTTATTGTTGGAATTGTTTGTGCCATAGCAGTAATCTTTCTTCTGCCCTTTGTACTGGTTTTTGTTGTTATTGTTGGCAGAGAAGGTGAAGTGAGCTTTCTTCTTTTGCTCACCTTGGGGATTACTCTTGGAAAAGGTGAAGCCTTCATAGACTCCATTCTCTACGCTCAGCTCGAGCCATTCGGCTCGTTCAGTCAACTCGATGAAAGTTCGAGATGGTGCGGTGGAGATCAATCCTCTTAACGGCTGCGAAAAGTTGTTGAGGATTAAGGACAGTGCGTGCCTTTCCGAGATAGGATCTCTCATTTTGTTACAGACTGACCTCCACCTGTGAATGAAGTCCCTTGCTTTTTCATTCTCATTCTGCCTCAGACTGCAGAGATGACTTAATGTCGGGAGCGCTTCTGTATTGAACAAAAAGCGTTCAATAAATAAATTCACCACTTTATCGAACTCCTTGAGCTCGATGGGATTGATATGCTCAGCATACCATTTAGCTGCAACTCCTTCCAAGCTGCAAGGGAAACACAAGAACAATGCTCGGTTGTCCCTTTTGAACTTAGAGCATTCTGCAAAGAAAGTGGCGAGATGAGCTTTCGGATCGCCAGAACCATCGAACTTGATAAATTTTTGGGGAAGGTTTTCGAGATCATCATCCCCTTCGAGGCCGTCATAGAAGTCCTCACTGGTAAAGACTTTCTTGCCCTTGTCGCGAGCTTGGAGATCCTTAACAACTCGGGCCATTTCCCTGAATTGCGACTGCAGGGGTTCCTTTGTAACTTGATTCTTTGCTTTGCGGCTCCTCCTTTGTTCTCGACCACGTTTCTGAAATGCCGGAGGCACCTCATATTCTTCCTCAGTGTCTTCAGTTGATTCAGATTCATCTGAGATTTCTTATGATTGAATCTGCTTTTTGGGAGCCTTCTTATTCTTGTGCCTGTGGAACTTTTCTCTGAATTGGTTTTTTTCTGCACTAGTCCCAGACTGTTCACTCATCATTTTATTCATCATCTTTCGGAACATGGCATATATTTGAGGGTCTATGCCGTCATCCTCTTGTTGCTGATCTTGACTCTTCTCGGATCGGGGAGAGCCCATCTCTTCTTCTGAGGCTGACGAGTACTGCGATACCGTTGTTCTTTTGCCTGATCTTGTCTCAACCATCAAATGATATGGATACTCTCAGATTTTGCTGCGGATGCTCTCTGCAGGGCAAAGACCTGATTAGATTATGAAGGAATTGGCTTTTGGAAGAAATATTTATTAAAAAATATGATAGACAATTCGAAGATGTCCCATTACTAGGGACTGAGTCGTTGCGAGAATCACGACAATTGTATTGTGAATTCTTAGCACGAGAAACAAACAACGAAAATATGCCTTGTTACCTAGGCGAGGTCATCAAGCCATAATAGAAAAAGAGAGAATTTTATTAAAATGAGAAAACATGATTTTATTGATCTTGACAAAGAGGTGGAGGACAAACAATTTGCCACCATTCACGATAATCAGCAGACACTCTAGGACCAGGAAAAATTTTAAGAGAGACAAAGGAATCCCAGCCATAGCGGGCAGAATGATATGCCCTGGACCATTGCGCGGAAGTGAGATCAAACTCTGCCATAACACCTGATAACAATCGGGCTTCGACGTACTGCTGTCTCTGGGAGAACTGCCGGACACATCTCTCTGGTTGGTAGTAAGTGCAGAAGAATGGGCCCAGTAACTTGAACCTCTTGCCATAAGCATAGGTGTATCTGGGAGGAGATAGTTGCCGATCAAAATAGTCTCAGACTACATCATCTTCTTGAATGTTGTTGATCATAGACCGGTACTGTGCCACTGGAAGAAGTTCTTGACCATTATATCTGAAAGAGCTTGCTCGGGCTGGAACATGCTGAAAGAACCAGGATTGAAGCGCGTAGATGCATCCTTCAACTAAGATGGATTCTCCAAGTGAGAATCGAGTCAGACCTCGATATAGGAAGGCGAGCGCTGCCATGGCTATGGAGAGGCGATTAGTCTGCCGACTTCCCCATCTTCTCATGAGCTGAATTATTCTGATGTCCATGTAGTTTTGTCCATCTGGGAAGAGGGATAATCCTACGGTGCACAGAACCATTGCATTTTGAATCCTTTCTTTGGCTGTTCTTGATAGCGAGCTGACTTCGACGAAGGTCCCGTACTGGCGATACAACTCAAGTAGGTCAAGATATTCATTTCCTTCCAACTGGATCAGAGGCCAAGATCGGCGGCCTGTCATACGAGCTAAGGAGTCTCGGGGGTCCAAACCCTTGACATTAATAAGGAATTGATGCTCTAATGGGTTTCCTGGTTGACCGGCTGGTTCTGGCAACCCCATGATTTCTGAAAATTCATCCATTAAAACGGTCATCTCTCCCCATGAGAACCAGAAGGTACATGTTCGAGGATTCCATCGTTCTGCCATTGCATGGATCAAGTTGCCATTGATGGTCTGCTTTCCAACTGCCGACGCCAATTCTAATCCGCACTCGCTCAAATGGTCCGGGAACATTCGGGAAAAGATCTTTAGCCAGGAATAGTACCACCGGGGAATGAAAGTTCCGGTGCTAAGGGCTCGATGTTCAGGACGACCTTGTCGCACCTCGTAGGAGATGTGACCTTCAGGAAAGATAGGATCGACTTGACTGGATGCCATCGAACTGAAAACAGAGACAGACTCAGAATGAGACTTAGGAAAATATGAGAAATTTTGAAAAATTTTGCAGGCAGGATAAAAATGCAACTAGAAATTCGAGATCCAGTGGAAAGGTAGAATGTAAAATCACCTGGAGTTTTGAAAGAAATGGGATATTTGAGAAAATCATCCAGGGTTTGAGAAGAACATCTGGTGGAAAATAAGGATGTTTTGAAAAAGGCCTAATAAGTTGGAAAACATTTGGGAAATATAAAGAATTGAGGAAATCACACATATAATCACATCCTGCACAAACATTTATGCACATTCAGCATTCCCTAAAAGGCTGACTCTAAATGCATCCATTTGAAAACAGCTGTAGGACCCTAATCCTAACTCTAGGTTCAGATCATCTTTGTCCAATCCAGTTATGCCGATATACCCGAACCGAAATCCGAGGTACGTGGCATATAATTTGAACTCCGGTTCTAAGATAAGGTTTTCCAACATCCTTGAGCGCCTACCGATATACTTCGGACTGTGGCCTGCGGTACGTGGTAGGGGGTGTTAACCCAAATAATTGGCCCAGTTGTGAGGCTCTGTCCCGAACTAGGGTTCTGGAAGAGAGCCCAGCAACGTGAAGACCGGGTAATGATAGGTAATTGGGGTTTGAAAAAAAATGATCAAATGCAAGAAATAGATGGCTCTAAGTCCTAGAGAGATAGACTTTTGAAAACTTTGAAGAAGCATTACATTGTTTGCATTCAGATCCTAAATTGAGGAGAGTTGTATTTAGACCTAAGTCTATGTGAACATGAAAATTTCTCCTCAATCTGGTCCTACCAAACCATGCCTAAGCTATATGCAGTCAATGTCAGCTAGGTCAGAATCTAAGCTCCTAGGCTCACATGATATTGAAAGTAAAAGCTGACATTTTGTGAACATAATTTCAATAATTGAACTAAGTCAAGCATAATTTAGGTCAGACAAGGACAGGTCCCATCACGGTCGCCAAACCTGTTATCGTCGCAAAATTTTTCCCGTCCTCCCTTCCTTGCGGAAGAGAGTGGGAAATGCTTTCGCGATTCAAATTTGACCGGATTTTGGAAATTGTTTTGAAATACTCGCCTCCATTTTGAAAATTGCGGGAAAATCCATGGGATGGGGCTCGACCTGTCGGTACGAGGTTCGACCGTTCCTGCCGCCTTTAACAGGGGTAATCGAACCAAGGACCAAAATTATGCTTGACTTAGTAAAATCATTGAAATTATGTTCTATCCTAAATGCACAGAGAATTCAGGCATGTGCTATGAGATTTGGTAAAATATAAGCTGGAAAACTATGATGCATGCTTAGAAAATATTTAAAGTTGAAAAGTAGTTCTTGGGAAAAGATGGAAATCAATCTCTCAGAAAAACTCAGACGAAGAAGGTTTGAAATCTCGAGAAAGTTTATAAAGAGTTGGAAAATCTTGAAGAAGAGAGAATCTCGAGAAAATCTTGAGAAAGTTTATAAGACTTGGAAAATTATGAAGAGGTGAGAATCTCAGGAAAATGAAGGAATTCTTGAGAAAAGATAATCATTTGAAAAGAACAACACTTATCAGGAAAACTTGGATTTTGAGAATTTTCTTAAGAAAAGGATAGAAAATTTATAGAAAAGATTCATTGGAGAAGGAAATTCAAAACTTAGGAAATTGAAATCCTGAGAATCTGGTTTTTTGAAATATCTGAAAATCAATTTGGATCTTTGAGAAAATGAGAAATTCCTTTGAAAAGAATCTTAAGGAAATAACTTTTTAAGGAAAATCACAGGAAAACATTTGATTTGGGAAATCCAACTCCGAATATCATCATAGTCTCTTGAGAAAACCTATTCCATGAAGTGAAAATCTTTTGAGAAAATCATGAGAAAAACAAATGATGCAGATGATGTGAATGAATGAATGCACTTTTGAAAGGATTTCTGAAAATTTTATTGGAAAAATGTGGATTAAGCCAAAGTAAATCCTTCATATATTCTGACTGTGGCCATGAATATATTCAGGGTTTATTTGAATTAATTCACAATATTTTGAAAAACATTGGAAATATGAGGTGCATTTTCAAGATAGCCTAAGAGTGTAGGCTCAGTGTAACTGGTAGAAAGATGATGGATCTGGGTCTCGTCCATATTCCGACTAGGGCCGTAAATATGAACTCCACCGAGTTCATCAACTCTCTAAGAGTTGGTGCACGTGCCATTCGTGTTCATTCACGGTGAATTTGGAAAATTGAGATATATGCATCATAGAATCAGGATATTACTGAAATCAAACTATATGAGATGCGGCCTAATCTAAGCAGTAAAAGTAAATCTTATTCCAAGGTTTACATTGGATTATTACATTTCATAACATAAAAAAAAAAAATTTGAAATGGAGCCAAAGAATCTGCATCTTCTATATTTTCCTGCAAAATGAGAGTTAGTACAAAATAAACAAGGAAATGGACATATATACTATATACAACAAAGATATATAGGTAAATATAGAAATACTCGAACTTATGATGGATGATATATGATAATGAAGATATATTTACAAAAGTAAGAGAAAATGAAAACATATGTAATAACAAGTACACATGAAGGGATATATATATATATATATATATGTATATAAGTATGTATACATGTATATATATATAGACATATACATATACATATATACGTATACATATAGGTAGATATACTATAGATATACATATACATAGATATATATATATATACATATAATGAGAAAATATACAAATTTAATGGAAATTCCATATAATGGGTAAAACCAGAAAATACAGATATATACATTTTCTGTAGGCAATTTTACACAGTCATATTTCACAAATTACAACATATTTTGCAACAAAATCGGGTATAGAGCTTCTCCATATATCAGTAATGAAGCACGCCAAAGAGGGCAGATAGATCATGAACGGATATGGATATATCCGTTCATGAACATAGCCGATTATCAAGACTGCATACCTGCAGAAAATGGATGAGTATAGTGGAATACATAAGTAGATAAAGGGTAGGACTTAAGTGAATTGCCAACTATAATTGGGTTCATGTGAAATAGATTGCTTTCAGCTCTTATGATTCATATTTATAGACAATATATGAATTTCATTTAATCCAGCTGAGTTTCAAACTCATTGTGGACTAGTTGGTTTTCAGCCATTCGATCATTATAATCTCACCAAATCCACTTGATAACTCAAAGACCATGAAGCGAAAACGATTTCCCTTCTTTTTAGCTAATGTAGAACATTAATATGTAATCATATGATATGAGTAGAGATGCTCAAAAGAGGCAAAGACAGTAGATGTAAAATAATCAGAAGAAAGATAAAATTGAAAATAAGCAAGAGACCAAGTCACATATGCTGCTGAATTGCTAACTTGTAGAAGATATACATAGGATCAAGGTAAAAATATGAAATAATCAATATATAGGTGTATGTAAAAAAAAAACATTCTGCAAGACACTAAGTGTAGGGAATAGCATGAAGTTTTACAGATATCAAATGCTCTGTCATAATTCAATACACCGAAAGTAACTTGAGTTTTACAAGATCAGCTTAACATAAGCTAAATTCAATCACATAACTGGAACCTAATGAAATTATAGTATTAACTTTAATATCAAATTTTACATAAAACAATGTAGACAACCAAATATTCCACACACACACAAAAAAAAAAAATGAGTAGCCTTATGTAAAGACTATGGAGCTTCTCTCTCTGCAAGAGATTGATACTCAATACAGAAATTTCACTAACGTGTCTGTTTTAGTAAATTTGTAAACATAGGGACCTACTAATACTAATGGATGGATCATGTACAGTGATCTGTAAAGGAGTTTAACAGCTAATCTATGGGTCATGGCAGTTTGAATGAAAAATTTTATATAATTTTTTTTTTTTGTTGAGATGTAATCTGTACATCTTTTGGTTTGACTGAAGATAAATAAGCCAAGCTGCACAGGGGAACAATCCACGCTCCTGCTTAATGCCAACAGTCCCCTTTTACAGATGTTACCTGTATTTGGTGAAAACTTTTCCAACTGATGGCTTGTTCCATGTGTACAAATGGTTCCTCTAAAAGGTTCCTTTTTATGCTTTGTTAATAAAACCAAAGCCAGCTGATTTAAAAGTCACGAATAAATTGAGATTTTACCTTCTGCTCCAGATTAGAAGAAGTATTTTTTTTTTGTAAAATCGGGGCAATGGTGTTGCTGTAAACTTCTTATTGGAGATGACTATGGACAACTTGGATTTCTATTCTTCAATAGGGCTGCTGGAGCCTCTGCTGATGGGCTGCAGGCAAGGTGATTTCCTGCTGGATTCCCCTGTGCTAAAAGCAGCTGGTGAGACACTGGCTGGGCTGAAGGAAAGGGTTGAAGAGGATGAAGATGGAAGACCTCCCACTGGGTCTCCTGCTGGCTGGTGTGCTGAAGAAGATGGTCTTCACGCTAACCCTCCTGCTGGCTGGACTGAAGTGGAGGTGAATATGCGGCAGCCCTTTTGAAATTTCAGCTGGTGTGCTGAAGCCGATGCAGAGGCAGCTGCTGGAGGTACCCTGTGGCTGGTCTGAAGGAGATCAGATATTGATGGTGCTGGCTGATGAAGGATGGCGCTGGCTGAAGAAGGCGAAAACACTGGATTGAAGGGGCTGAGTGAACGGGGAATGTATTGGCTCGTCAGATGGGCTGAAATGGATGAAGCCGAAGGTCCTCCTTTGCTGGGGCTGAGGATGGCTTGAAAGAAATCTCTCAAGGTCGATGAAGATGTGGCCCTTTTTTGCTGAAGATGGCTCCCTCTCTAAATGGTTGGCTGAAGCTTGAAAACGCCTCTTCCCTTTCTCCTTTGAGCTCCCCTACCAAAAACCGAAAATCCAAATCAAAAGACCCTCCTCCTTTCCTTCGTGAGTGTTTCTCTTTCTAAAGAAAAAAAAACTTTCCTTTCCTCTACAAAAGCAACGCATCCCCTTCCCCTTAATGAGGTTTCGTTAATTTTTTTTTTTTTTTTTTTTAAATTTTTGCAAAAGGCATGAAACCGATGCCTCATTGCTTTGAAAGCTTGCTATTTTTAAAAGAGGCGCCTCTTTGGTTTTTTTTTTTTTTTTCAAAACCTTGTTTTCTTTCCTAAGTTTAGATAGAAATCAAATTTATTACTTTTTTTTTATTTTGGAAGTTCGGCTGTGCCATTTAAGGCTGCCTCCTTCTAAAAAAAAACTTTATTTAAACAAATAAAAAGAAATAAAAAATAAAAAAAATGAGAGGCTTTTATGAAAATGCCACCTCAACCCACTTTTAAAATCCTTTCGAAAATAAAGTTTTGTTTTGTTTTTGAAAGTCTTTTATTTTCAATTGGGGTGCCACATGTGTGTGGGCCCACTAACTAAAAAATAAAAAAAAATAAAATAAAAAAATAATAAGAAATGAAAAAGACAATTTTGCAAATCGGTACGAACTCCAGGTGGGTCCCATTTGAGAATAAGATACTTACCTGAGAGTCTGAGTATGATGCTAGTTCAAAGGCGGGTCCCGCTCCATTTATTTGAAAATACGAGATAAAACATTATTTGTTTTTTCAAGAATTTGGAAAAATTGGGTTTTCAGGGCAAAAATATGGATAAATGTAAAAACAAAATTTGTAAAGAAATTTAAAATCTTTTGCAAAAAGTTTTGAGATAAAATCTTTAAAATCAATATCCAAATATCCAGATTGTTTTTCTTGAGAAAATTTTTTTGTAATTCAAAGTCCTGGGGGTAAAATGGGAAAGATTGGCAATTTTGAAAACCCAGGGTTTTAAAAATCAATTTTGAAAAGTTTACAAATCAAATCTGGATGGACAATTTTGAAAATGAGGAGTTCTGAATCTCAAAATGACATGCTGTGCAAAGACATGTTCTATGAAATATCACTCTGAACTCGGACTTGGAAATTCTAACTCTTTGTCCAGAAAGAGGATTTTTGAAATTTTGCCATTTGAAGATGTCTCTGAACCTAAATATAGAAATTTTGAGGCTCAAGAGTAAAATTTTGGACTTTCTGCAAGGTTCAATCTTGGAAAATGACCATTTTGCCCTTTATTGCTTCCGGAGAACTGAAATGTGCCGATTGAGGGCAATGTCAAGAAGTGAGTGAAAATTTGGGGTGTTTACAGTATGCTGGTAGTGTTGTAGCTGAGCTAAAAATAAGTGACAGCCATGGATGGTAAGTGGAAGAGGTGTTAAGTTGATATAATATCAACTTTTATACTGTGGCAAACACAGTGTTTTGTGAAGGAAGAGTGCTGTGAGTTGCAGCCATCGTGAGCTATTGTCAAGGGCTCATAGCAAGGTGAACATGACTGTTACAGGGAAGTGAGAGTGTGCAAAGATATATAAAATAAAAAATAAAAAAAAATGCAGAGGAGTGTAAATGGGTAGGCTAAGCCGCAGGAGCAGCTGTGGGAATATATACTGCAAACACGGACTTTACTAATGTTGATGGGTGGATTGTTGGCAGTTACGGTATGGTGAGATGGACTGTGCCAGTACTGACGTGGAGATTACAGCAAGTGATATACAAAGTATGGCTGGGGTTGTGTATAAACTATCTTTAAGTAATGTTCTTCCATCTCCAGCCGGTGACAGCTAGAAGTAAAAAGAAAATGGCAGGCGAAATACAGGAAGTAATATACATGAACTTATATATATGCCATGAAAGTATAGACATGGGATCATACACAAATAACTATACACAGAAATTTCAGGTAGTATCACACAAGATGTACAAAACGATGCTATGATATTTTGCAAAAAAAAAAAAAAGAAGAAAAAGAAAAGTAGAAACAGGTGGAAATTTCATCAATATGAGTGGAAGCACATGTTGAACATACAGAGATTGCTATGCACGTGAACTTTAGCAAACTTTTCCATTGCTTTATCAGCAGCTGTTTCAGCAACATTGATTATTTCTGAAATATAAAGAAGATATCGCAGAGATAAATAATGAAGGTGTTTCATCAGCAAGATTGATATGACATGCTTAAGGTTCCTGCCAGCGAAGGATTATGGGAGCTCCATCTCTTCCCTGTGTAGGCATTTCTGATTTTTTATTTTTTTATTTTTTTATTTTTGTTTTTGTTTCATAGTGGCAGCTCAACATTTCCCAGATGTGACACAGATGAGATGATCTCATCTGTAAGTGTCATGATTTATTTTCTGTTTATCATTGATATTGCATGGGGATCCCCTGTTTGATGGCACTCTAAGAGGTGTAGAATCCTCCATTTTACACTTCCTGAAATTGAAATATATCTCAGTTTTCACAAGGAGCTGCTCCAAACGTGAACCTTTCTTTCACTTCCTAACCCAATTGGATGATGTCTTACTGCCATAAACCCTTTTGTCTCCTAGATGCTCAACCATGCCGATCGTAAAATTTGAAGCTGAAGTCAAGATGCCGTATACAAGTTAGTCCTTCCTGCTATGGTTTTATATGAATATTTTCCCAATTTTAAAGATAACTGTGACATGCCTACTTGCTACCATTGCCATGGTTACTTAATCTCTGAGAGAGAGATCCAAACATTTAAGGATGCCTTGGTGAAAAACTACAGAGGTTTAGGTCTTACATTGAGGATTCCTACCTATGACAAGGTCTACCATCCGCTCACATTCACAGCTTAGCTCTTTCAGCTATTTTAACCCTGGATATCACGTAATGCTGGGCCTTCCATCTCCCTTTTAAATGATCTACATTTTTATGGCCCTACTCTTTGTATCATAACTAAATAGGCAGGCGTCACCATCTATAGGATGACTACTGTCTGAAAACAGAGGTTAACCAGAACCCATCTCTTCTGATAGCCGACACTTCTAGGGCTCATGATTTTCTGGCGAAAAACTTATTAGAATTCATCGAGTTCACCATGCGAGTTACTGTATTAACCAACAGAAAAATATCTATACTCTTTTCCTAACTGAGTAGATTGACAATCGGCTCTCTCTCTCTCTCTCTGGGCAACATAAACCGATAAGAGGAATTGGACATAATATCTTATTTTCTAAACCCCCCCTAAAACCCATACTCAGAAAGACTTTTTCCATCCGTTAACCATTGCTAACGATCCATCTACCATTCAACCAACACTAAAAAAAAAAAAAAAATCCACAAAGTCAAAATAGATAAAAGCAGATCGGATGTTGAATTGCAATGACTGTAATTGGTTTATCTGATAAAGAATAAAATGGATGCTGCAGGTAAAATCAAATGTAATATAAAAAAAAAATACAAACCAATAATGAATCAAACAAAGGCAAGACAGACATATGTACTTACGTAAACTGAAGAATTAACAAAATGGATGAAAGACCAGAATCCGATCAAAGGATTGGTATGTATTATAATGAACACAGGTGATGATATCCGAACAAACTTATAGCAAGAAGAAACCGAAACTAGCATGAATATAGGAAAAAAATGAGTTACCGAAACAGGAGAGCAAAAAAAAAAAAAAAATTTGTTGGAATGCACGATTCCTTTGATATTGCTTTATCTATAACTCGATTTGCTATATGCAAATCGAGATTATAGAGAGTGCGTTAATTGGGGTGATGAGAATCAAGTCAAAATCAAAAAAAAAAAAAGAGAGAGAGAAGATTCTTACCTGTCTTGCAGGGAGTCGAAGCTTCGTATTTACCCTGGCGGGCTTTTTACGGCTGAAAGAAGAGGCAAGTTGATTGAAGAAGGGAGGTGCGAGAACTCCAGTCGATCGTCGGATGGTGCTTCCCGATGGTCGATATGGGAGAGGGATCGGAAGAGATGGATCTGAAGGAAGGAAGAGTCGACCTCCAGGAAGATAATCGATTGTGAGAGATGAGTTTTTGATCGATTGTAATGCCCACTTGAAGTAAAATCGATCTCCAGGAAAAAAAAAGGGGGTCCCGAGAAGAAGCTGGGAGGCCTCTTCTTAAAGGCGCCGTGGAGGGTTCAGGAAGAAAATTTGTTGGGAATCAAAGGCTGGGAGAGGAGGAGGCCGTTTGAAGATCTGCGATGGAGGGAGGCAGCGAGCCTGCAGCCGTTGCAAATCTTCTCCATTTCAAAAAGGAGGTCCCCTTTTAGAAAAACTTTTGAAAAGTGGTTTAAAATGAGGTTTTTGGTAAAAATGGTTTCAAAAAGCTTGAAAATCATCCATTTTCCTTGTAGTTTTTCCCATTTTTTTTTTTGGTTTTATGTTATTTTTCTATTTTTTTGTAATTTTAGAATAAAATCCTAAGGTTTTACGGGAGAAATAAAGATTAAAACTTATTTTTTTTTTGGTGTTTTTATAAAATATTTACAAAAAGAGTTTTTCTGAGAATTTTAGAAACTATTTTGAGAAAATTTCTTTAGAAATGGGTTTATGTCTGAATTTTTGAGAAATAATCGAGGTTTAAAACTTCGGACTGAAAAATATAGGGTCGAGGATCCAACAGAGTGCCGGATGAGCTGCCCGAGCCTTTCAAACTCATTTTTTGGTATTTTTGTGATTTTATTTTGGAAATCGGACAACGGGGCTCAGATTTGGATTTAAAATACTGAATTCAGACCCGGAGCTGAATTTGAATATATTAATGCGGAATTTAATCCAGAAATCTGAAGAAATAACTTGATTTTCTCAGAAAAACGGGGTTAGGGGCAAAAGGGTCATTTTTACAAGATTTTGAAAAATTTGGGGTGTTCATAGATGCCCCTCTTTGCTACTAAGCCGGTTGAGAGCCGAGCTTAGTGGCAAAGACAACAGTCCAAATTTTGAAAATGCCCCAGTCAGCAGATCTAAACTGGGTGTGGAAGAATTATTTTTTGAAAATATGATTTTTCAGGCTTTGAAACTTTATCCTGAATGGTTTTGGGGAGACGAAATCCTCGAAAATGATATGATTTGAGTAGAAAATGAGGAAATCGTGATGGGACTTTAGATGGAAATTCTGAAATGGTGGGAAATGAAAATTTTGATCAGGTCTCATGGGTGAGACCAGATACTATTATTTGGAATGATTCAGGTTTAGCCCTTAACCTGGATGGGACGAAAATATATCAAGATGAATTAGATGAGGAAAGGAATACATGAGAACCTTGATGGGACATTTTTTTTGGAAAACGCCTTGTGAGGTGCGGCTCAAGTAAAATCCTTTCCTGGATGGATATACAAAGCGTGGATTCCTTAATGGGAAGAGCCATGATGGGACTGGAAGAAAACATCTCCTCAAAAATGAGGAATCTCATTGGAATGTGACTCAAGTTTAACCCAAACCTGCAAGGAAGATACCTCGCGAAGTGAGGTCACGGGTTAATTCTTAATCTGAATAGGAAATCCACCATACGGGCTTCTAAAAAATGGAGAAAGCACGATGGGACCTTCGGAATTTGGACGAACAAATCCGAGAGGAGTTTTTGCGAAAGGAGGAAATATAGAGTCCCTAAAACTTCGAAAAGGGGAAGAAATTGGGCGTCTCATCGCTGAGACTGAAATAGCTTTTGAAATCAAAGAATCTTTCGCAAATGGTTCAGGTTTTTACCCTTATCCTGAGTGGGTCGTCCCTACGGAATTCTTTTAATGAGAAAACCGTGATGGGACAGGAAGAGATGCTTCCACTGGATGAGGCAACTCTTCTCGGAAATATAAACAATGCTAGGTTGCATCAAAAATGGATATCGAATGTTTATTTTATTCTTGGAATAACTAGAAAATTTTGCCAATAAGATAAAATCATAGTAGATTCAAACGCTTGGAAATATGTACGTATGTGCGAAAGATATTTTCTCTTTTACCTAGAGTATTTCCTCCAATGAGGTTAACTCTTCAGTTTTAAGAGTTAAATTCAAAAATTTAGCATTGATGATTTTCTTCAAGGAAGCTATCCATTTCTCTGATATGAGAATAGAAGAAATATTCTTAATTTCATAAAAGCAAGTAATGAAAAGATATTGATAAAAGAATTTTGCATGAGAAAAGATGACTCCTGGCAACTTTGGCATTTTGATATCTGGGTGTTTTCCCATGATGATCTTTTTGCACTCTTTTTGAGTCATTGGGCTTTCTCGGTTTTTTTCACATCATCCTTCATTTGGATGTCCTGACTTTTCTCTCTTTTTCAGGGAAGGGTACGTCACAAGCTCCTTCATCTTGGAGATGCTCTGATCCTTCTTTCTCTCAGGGATTGTATATGATATTGGCTCAAAAGGTCTTTATATGATAGCTGAAATCAAATATCTTTTAGGGTTTGTTGGTAGGTTCATCGCATCTGCCTTCATCTCGACAGTGATCCGAACTTTCCCTGGAAGGATCCGTCACAAACTCCGTCATCTTGGAGATGTTTCAAATCTTCTTTGGCCCCGGGGATCTACTCGCTTAATTCGCCTTCATCTCGACGACAATTGAGAGATCCCTTTTGTGGATATTTGATTGCAACTTTTAAACGAAAATGAGAAAGGATGGGTTGAGTGGATTCTTTTTATAGCTCAAGATATTTCCACTGCCTGATTGTCAGAAAGTCGTCTTAAAACATGCGTCATAGCCATGATCAATAACAAATCACTCTTGGCTTTTCAACATCATTGAATATTTCTTTCACTGATCATATCGAGGACATTTCTTACATCCTTTTGGTTGATTAACAGGAAAAGATTTGAATTTTACCTCTTTTTCACAAAAAGTTTCACCTTTTGGAAAGAAATAGTAGAGGTAATCTGAGGAAATTCTTTTTGTGTAGTCAAACTTTTTAGAATCAACTAATGCTTTTAGCAAATTGGCAAAGTTTTCACGAATCTCTTGTGAAATAATCATTCAATATAGATTTTGATGAGACACTTAGCTGTAATTTAAAGAAATGGTGCAAGAATCAGACTTTAGAAAACTGAACTGATGAAATACATTAGGTTTTGGAAATCCTGACCAGTTTATGAGAAACTGGATTTTTGATAATCCCGACCAGTGAAAACACTGGATTTCAAATCCCGACCAGTGAAAAATACTGGATTTCAAATCCCGACCAGTTATGAAAACTGGATTTTAAATCCCGACCAGTTATGAAAGCTGGATTTGAAAATCCCGACCAGTTATAGAAACTGGATTTGAAAATCCCGACCAGTTATAGAAACTGGATTTGAAAATCCCGACCAGTTATAAAACTGGATTTGAAAATCCCGACCAGTTATAAAAACTGGATTTGAAAATCCCGACCAGTTATAGAAACTGGATTTGAAAATCCCGACCAGTTATAGAAACTGGATTTGAAAATCCCGACCAGTTATAAAAACTGGATTTGAAAATCCCGACCAGTTATAAAACTGGATTTGAAAATCCCGACCAGTTATAGAAACTGGATTTGAAAATCCCGACCAGTTATAGAAACTGGATTTGAAAATCCCGACCAGTTATAGAAACTGGATTTGAAAATCCCGACCAGTTATAGAAACTGGATTTGAAAATCCTGACCAGTTATAGAAACTGGATTTGAAAATCCCGACCAGTTATAGAAACTGGATTTGAAAATCCTGACCAGTTATAGAAACTGGATTTGAAAATCCTGACCAGTTATAGAATCTGGATTTGAAAATCCCGACCAGTTATAGAAACTGGATTTGAAAATCCTGACCAGTTATAGAAACTGGATTTGAAAATCCCGACCAGTTATAAAAACTGGATTTGAAAATCCCGACCAGTTATAAAACTGGATTTGAAAATCCCGACCAGTTATAGAAACTGGATTTGAAAATCCTGACCAGTTATAAAAACTGGATTTGAAAATGAAGGATTTAATCTGATGATTTACAAAGTGACTGAATTTGGGAGGTTATAACCCGAGGGTTGAGAGAATGATGAGATTTTGAAGATATTGTAACCAAAGGTTGGGAAACTGATAGAATTTTAAAAGATTGAAGATCTCGAAGGTTTTGGAAATGATAGGATTGAGAAGTCGCACCCTAAGGGTTTGATCTTCTGGAATACACGACCAGCGGGAGCTGGATTGTAACGCCACGGATTTCCAAAATAAAGCTAAGTTAAAATTTTCATGGATTTCTTTTTTTTTTCTTTGCAGCGGAACTTAGAAAAGCTTTTAGCAGCGGAATAAGATGATAATGAGTCGTCGGTTTTAGAAAACTCCGAGCACGTTGCAGGTATGTGGCCAAGCAACTCATTGACCACCAAAGTGTTCCATTTTATCGAAAGCACATGTTTATTACAACACTACTGCTTAGAAAAGCAGTGAAGGTTCAATAAAAAGGAAGCAGTACAACTCTGTCTAGAGAAACCCTGGAACTTGATGCCGCCTTGCTCCGCATATCGCCACGCAGGTTCAACACCTGAAATCCCCATTAAACGGGGTCAGAACCACTGATGGTCTGGTAAGTAGGCAAACACCTATCTATTCAACTCAAGTAAATGCATAGACCACTCAGGGTCGCAGTTCGTAATACGACGCTCAAGCCTCCATGACTTAGCGTATATCGCACAAGCCTCATCAGGGCTATGAGTTGAACATCCACGCAAGTCGTCATGACTTCGCATAAGCCTCTTCAGGGCTGTGAGTTAGAATAACCTCTCAAGTCTCTACGACTTAGCCTTGACTTCCTCAGAGTCACGAATGGATGTCTAGCTCAAGCCTTTATGCTTGGCACATCCGTATCCTACGAATCTAAGGACAGCTCTCCGAGCTTCACTTAGTCGTACGGATATCAATGGGGTTCTTTCCCAATCGGTCCAGTAGTATACCGACCATGACACCTTCACAAAGGTTATGCAGGACTGACTCAACAACGTCATCCACTCATACATTCAAAGTAGCGCTGTACCTAAGCTAATGCTTTGTTTCGATAATTGCACCTCCCCCTGGGCTTAGGGGACTCATATCTGGGCGACAACGCGACGATCTGGGGGTTGATTATTCTATGTATTTTAGATACCCCAGAGGCCTGTTGACCCCATCCCCCTAGTAGGACGGTACAACATACCGGAAGAGATCCTTACTAGGTATCCGAATGCATTCTGCTACTGCAGTAGTTGGGTTCAATCCTTAGATATTTAAGGATAACCACGACCTCCATACCTCTGAGTGACGAAGGCCATCAATGAAATCTATCAGGTTCGGGTGAAATATATGTCACTCAAGGCTGCGCCATCACCGTCTTCCTCGGTGAGAAATTCTGAAAGGGGCCTGCCGGTCTTACAATTACTTGACGAACATTGCATGCCTATAGGGCAGCCTTTGAGAAGTATGTACCCGACCCCAATCAACCACACGGTTTTCACCGTGGAACAAAGGTTTTATTCATATGCATGCTTAACTCTACTCTCGGCACTTCGGCCTTAACGAGCACTTCACCTCTTTCGGTGGAAACAACACACTCCGGCTCAGCGGCCCTTACGAGTCTGGTTGTCTGATAATTCTTAATGAGCATGCACATGACTCGATCTCTACGGATCGGCTACTCGGCGTATCTTTACGCAACGAGCTCAGGACCTTGTCAAGGCACTACCACTACTTTGGCGCAAAGGCTCTTACAAGTATGATGCCCTTACAGGTGTCAGGGAGACGAGTCATTCTGACATCGTTTCAACAAAGGACATCATTGTGCCACTTAACTGGTTCTGGCAGCTCTTCTGCCAACCATTCTGTCAACACCTTCTCTGCTCTACCGGCAGTGGTGCGACGAACCTTTCTACATCGTAGAAGGCGTTCCATAACTGGGTAGCACTTCTGCTACGTTCTTTCTGAGCCATTCTTAGCTCCTTCAGGAATTTCAGCAGCACTTCCTCTCTTTTACGGAGAAAGCGTGTGTTTCTTTTATCCATTTCAGCGGCATCTCCCCTCTTTGGTGGGAAATCGCTACGCTTAACTTGGGAAATGGATGCGCACCGTTGTGCGTACTTTGCATCCATCAAGGTTGCAGGAACCTTGGGCCATAGCCAGGCCATACGTAATTGATTTAGTCTTTACGTAAAGAGCATTTTGCCAAAAGGCGAAGCCTTTCCAATATGGGCTTCATTCGTCAAGCAGAATCTTGTACGAGGAGCGGTAAGGGAATCGCATGGGCGATTTTGGAGTTGATCTCCATTTGAACGCTCACTTACGCGCCATATATGTAATATAAGCAGAAGCCTGTGCTTTATACACCGGCGGCGTAAAGGAAATGCATATACTATTGTTCAGAGTGTGTAACTGAACGAAATATTCTACATATATAACAAAGCAGAAGCCTTGGCATCGTTCGACGCGACGGCGTAAGTAAATACATTGCAGAAAGCAGAAGCCTTGGCAGCGTTCGACGCGACGGCGTAAGTAAATGCATAATCGGAAGTGCAGTAATCGGAAGTACAGAAAGCAGGGAGCCTTAGCATCATACGACGCGACGGCAAAGGTAAATTACATGGCCTGTGCGATATAAGACGCGTCGGCAGTATCAGCAGATATACACCTAGATCTGTATCCAACGATAGTTACGATGCGAGCGAGTGAACACCGAAGTGTCCTAGAGGGCTCAACCAAGAACTAGGGTGAGATACTATTTTGAAGAACGCATATACTGCGTATTCGAACATATATATCCGACGATAGTTACGAGGCGAGCGCGTGAACACCGAAGTGTCCTAGAGGGCTCAACCAAGAACTAAAGCAAGATACTACTTCAGAAAGTATATGCTATATACAAACAATCAAATACTTGAGAGAGATGGTTTAATGAAGCGAACTTACTTCAATTTGAGGAAGAAACGACTCCGATTGCTTCAAACGCTTCGAATGAGGCTCGACTTCGAAAAAGGATCAACTTCGAACTTCGGACGAAAAAGGACTTGGACTTTGACTTTGAACCAAACCAGGTTCAAGTCAAGTCAACTGGGTTCAGACTTAGGTCAAGTAGGTTCAGACCTAGGTCAGGTGGGTTAGGACCAGGTCAGGCAGGCTCAGACCAGGTCAAGCAGGCTCAGGCTAAGTCAGGCAGGCTCAGACCAGGTCAGGTGGGCTCAGGTGGGCTAGGCTAGGTAGGGGAGGTTTGGAAAAGGAGGAGAGAGAGAGGGGTTGGCGATTTTCTAAAGGAGGGGGGGTCCTCTATTTATAGGTTGTGAAACTTGGGCCCCAAGTTTCAGAATCCCCTCTTTACCCTTGGGCTTTTCTGAGAATCCCTTCCATGGAAGGTGTTGGAAGGAGCTGGAAGGCTCTGGAAGGTGCTGGAATATTCTAGAATCTTCTAGAATATTTTCTGAGAAATATTTCTGTGGGTCCCACCCATATTTCTGTGGGTCCCGCAGGAATTTCGGGTTTTCGGCGATTTTTTTCCGAAAAATTCTGAGTACGCCATTATCTTCGTATTGATGCCATTAAGAAAGTTGGCTCGCAGGAATCCTTTGATTTTGTTCAGATAGGAAGTTATGACCTCCAGAGCGTTTGAGCATATATTCGTGAAGATACGAATATCTTAAGTATATCTGGGTCGCAGGAATCGGTTCCATTCGCTTTACGGTAAAAATGCTATTTTTCACTGAAGAATGCCTCAGGAATTTATTCAGAGTTATCTGAAAAATTGCGGGTCTTACATCATTACCCCCTTAAAGGAATTTCGTCCGCGAAATTCAGTTAAGAGTACTAAGTGCGTAACTCGGGATATTTCTCCCATATGTTAGATTCATAATGTTGTTCACTTAGTTCAACGTCGTATTTATTCCAATCATTACCTCATATCATGATTCCTGATCAATGAGGTATGTTTCTCATATCTGAGTTCAAATTATGCTACAACCACGATAGTTTGTTGAATCAATGTTCTTCCAACCGGCTATTTAACATAGCCATCTTGTGTAACTATTTCATACACACAGATCATTCTTCTAGAGATTAACCATATTGGAATAAGTCCCCTGTCAGACTACCTGGTATTGGAAACGTACCTCCTCACAGGTTCGCCCTCGTCAGACTTACCTGATATTGGATCAGTACACCCTCACAGAATCATACTAACCAAGCTACTGGTTTTGGAACATATACACTCACACGGAGTTGTATACCCTCACAGGCTCGCTCTGGCTAGACGATCTGATCTTGAATATGTAAAACCTCACAGGACTCTCTTCTTGGGAATAATTCCTCGATGGTTTATTTTATTAAGTGACTTTTATCGTTCTAATTACGCAAACTTAATTTCTCAATCATGGGGTCTATAGCCATCAACCTTTGGGCATAAGCACTTAAGATTTTATTTTGACAAATCCAAAATTTCTTTAGAGAGCAAGGATACATATCGATCCAGATGACCGTACACAAGGTCATAAGCCACTTGTCTCAAGCATTCATTGGATCTTGTCTTTCAATCGCTTTTTACCCATTACAACTCTATCTATCAAGGTATCCAGATTCCTTGATATGGTCATCATTCGTGAGTTATTCGGCTGTCACCGCATAGACACGACCTGCCACAGGTTTCTGCTCTATTCTGGATAGTGGCAGTCGTTGTTGTTGTATTTGTTGAGAGGGTCCTCCAGATCCCATATTTCTTCGTTGAAGATCTGAGGCCTTCTTGCGGCATTCGCTTACACGATGCCCTGGTTGGCCGCAATACAGGCAACCTCCCGTATCGCGAGGACAAACCCCTCCGGGATGATCTGAGCTACACCTTGGGCATCGAAAATTAGACTGTTGGTAGAGCTGATTGGCTTCTACCATCTGTAATGGCTGCTCGGTCGGTGGAGTAAAGTTGTTCTCTCGAAAATCCCTCTTATAAAAAGCTGGTCGTGATTCCTGGCCATCGGGAAACGTACTCTTATTGTTCCGACCATCAACTATGGGCCTCTTTGCTATAATCACCTTAGATCGCGCCCAATCCTCGCTAATCTTTGAAGATGCTGCCACAGCAGCTTGAAAAGTCGAGGGCATACTTGTTATCACACGAGATCGCAACCCTTCTTGCAATCCATTTATATATTTATCGGCCCTTTCTTGGTCAGTATCGAATAACGTGGAGCAATATCGTTCAAGGTTTTGAAATTTAGTGGTATAGTCCATCAGACTCATAACACCTTGCTCCAATTCCAGAAACTCCATCTTCTTCTTATTTCTGGAGTGTATCGGAAAGTAATTATCCAAGAAAGTTCTCCGAAAATCATCCCAAGGGATGACTTCAAGCTGAGAGAACTGGATTATCTTAGTGGTATCCCACCACTTTCGTGCATTATCTTTCAGCCTGTACGTGCCAAAGTTGGTCTTCTTTTCTTCTGGTACTCCCAACACCAGGAATGCACGCTCTGTCTCCTCGATCCAGCTTTCTACGAGCTCTGGATCGGCACTACCAACGAAAACAGGTGGGTCGAGTTTGAGGAACTTTTCATAAGTCACTCCTCCCAGATTCTCATTGCGAGGTGGGGCTGGTGCTTGCCTTGATTCATGAATGGCAGACACAAGTCTGTTGAGTGTTTCCAGCAGGAAGCCCTGTGTATGGGACTCCTCACTCGGCATGGTTCTCCTCGTCCTAGGAGCCATTTTATCTATTCTCACAAATACACCCAAATCAGAGAAAGTATAAAATTTATACTTACAGTGCGATACCGCAAACACGACGGATCTCGAACCAGGTTTCTCAAACTCATGCTTTGATACCAATTCTGTAGCGCCCCGGATTTCCAAAATAAAGCTAAGTTAAAATTTTCATGGATTTCTTTTTTTTTTTCTTTGCAGCGGAACTTAGAAAAGCTTTTAGCAGCGGAATAAGATGATAATGAGTCGTCGGTTTTAGAAAACTCCGAGCACGTTGCAGGTATGTGGCCAAGCAACTCATTGACCACCAAAGTGTTCCATTTTATCGAAAGCACATGTTTATTACAACACTACTGCTTAATAAAAAGGAAGCAGTACAACTCTGTCTAGAGAAACCCTGGAACTTGATGCCGCCATGCTCCGCATATCGCCACGCAGGTTCAACACCTGAAATCCCCATTAAACGGGGTCAGAACCACTGATGGTCTGGTAAGTAGGCAAACACCTATCTATTCAACTCAAGTAAATGCATAGACCACTCAGGGTCGCAGTTCGTAATACGACGCTCAAGCCTCCATGACTTAGCGTATATCGCACAAGCCTCATCAGGGCTATGAGTTGAACATCCACGCAAGTCGTCATGACTTCGCATAAGCCTCTTCAAGGCTGTGAGTTAGAATAACCTCTCAAGTCTCTACGACTTAGCCTTGACTTCCTCAGAGTCACGAATGGATGTCTAGCTCAAGCCTTTATGCTTGGCACATCCGTATCCTACGAATCTAAGGACAGCTCTCCGAGCTTCACTTAGTCGTACGGATATCAATGGGGTTCTTTCCCAATCGATCCAGTAGTATACCGACCATGACACCTTCACAATGGTTATGCAGGACTGACTCAACAACGTCATCCACTCATACATTCAAAGTAGCGCTGTACCTAAGCTAATGCTTTGTTTCGATAATTGCACCTCCCCCTGGGCTTAGGGGACTCATATCTGGGCGACAACGCGACGATCTGGGGGTTGATTATTCTATGTATTTTAGATACCCCAGAGGCCTGTTGACCCCATCCCCCTAGTAGGACGGTACAACATACCGAAAGAGATCCTTACTAGGTATCCGAATGCATTCTGCTACTGCAGTAGTTGGGTTCAATCCTTAGATATTTAAGGATAACCACGACCTCCATACCTCTGAGTGACGAAGGCCATCAATGAACTCTATCAGGTTCGGGTGAAATATATGTCACTCAAGGCTGCGCCATCACCGTCTTCCTCGGTGAGAAATTCTGAAAGGGGCCTGCCGGTCTTACAATTACTTGACGAACATTGCATGCCTATAGGGCAGCCTTTGAGAAGTATGAACCCGACCCCAATCAACCACACGGTTTTCACCGTGGAACAAAGGTTTTATTCATATGCATGCTTAACTCTACTCTCGGCACTTCGGCCTTGACGAGCACTTCACCTCTTTCGGTGGAAACAACACACTCCGGCTCAGCGGCCCTTACGAGTCTGGTTGTCTGATAATTCTTAATGAGCATGCACATGACTCGATCTCTACGGATCGGCTACTCGGCGTATCTTTACGCAACGAGCTCAGGACCTTGTCAAGGCACTACCACTACTTTGGCGCAAAGGCTCTTACAAGTATGATGCCCTTACAGGTGTCAGGGAGACGAGTCATTCTGACATCGTTCCAACAAAGGACATCATTGTGCCACTTAACTGGTTCTGGCACCTCTTCTGCCAACCATTCTGTCAACACCTTCTCTGCTCTACCGGCAGTGGTGCGACGAACCTTTCTACATCGTAGAAGGCGTTCCATAACTGGGTAGCACTTCTGCTACGTTCTTTCTGAGCCATTCTTAGCTCCTTCAGGAATTTCAGCAGCACTTTCTCTCTTTTACGGAGAAAGCGTGCGTTTCTTTTATCCATTTCAGCGGCATCTCCCCTCTTTGGTGGGAAATCGCTACGCTTAACTTGGGAAATGGATGCGCACCGTTGTGCGTACTTTGCATCCATCAAGGTTGCAGGAACCTTGGGCCATAGCCAGGCCATACGTAATTGATTTAGTCTTTACGTAAAGAGCATTTTGCCAAAAGGCGAAGCCTTTCCAATAGGGGCTTCATTCGTCAAGCAGAATCTTGTACGAGGAGCGGTAAGGGAATCGCATGCGCGATTTTGGAGTTGATCTCCATTTGAACGCTCACTTACGCGCCATATATGTAATATAAGCAGAAGCCTGTGCTTTATACAGCGGCGGCGTAAAGGAAATGCATATACTATTGTTCAGAGTGTGTAACTGAACGAAATATTCTACATATATAACAAAGCAGAAGCCTTGGCATCGTTCGACGCGACGGCGTAAGTAAATACATTGCAGAAAGCAGAAGCCTTGGCATCGTTCGACGCGACGGCGTAAGTAAATGCATAATCGGAAGTGCAGTAATCGGAAGTACAGAAAGCAGGGAGCCTTGGCATCATACGACGCGACGGCAAAGGTAAATTACATGGCCTGTGCGATATAAGACGCGTCGGCAGTATCAGCAGATATACACCTAGATCTGTATCCAACGATAGTTACGAGGCGAGCGAGTGAACACCGAAGTGTCCTAGAGGGCTCAACCAAGAACTAGGGTGAGATACTATTTTGAAGAACGCATATACTACGTATTCGAACATATATATCCGACGATAGTTACGAGGCGAGCGCGTGAACACCGAAGTGTCCTAGAGGGCTCAACCAAGAACTAAAGCAAGATACTACTTCAGAAAGTATATGCTATATACAAACAATCAAATACTTGAGAGAGATGGTTTAATGAAGTGAACTTACTTCAATTTGAGGAAGAAACGACTCCGATTGCTTCAAACACTTCGAACGAGGCTCGACTTCGAAAAAGGATCAACTTCGAACTTCGGACGAAAAAGGACTTGGACTTTGACTTTGAACCAAACCAGGTTCAAGTCAAGTCAACTGGGTTCAGACTTAGGTCAAGTAGGTTCAGACCTAGGTCAGGTGGGTTAGGACCAGGTCAGGCAGGCTCAGACCAGGTCAAGCAGGCTCAGGCTAAGTCAGGCAGGCTCAGACCAGGTCAGGTGGGCTCAGGTGGGCTAGGCTAGGTAGGGGAGGTTTGGAAAAGGAGGAGAGAGAGAGGGGATGGCGATTTTCTAAAGGAGGGGGGGTCCTCTATTTATAGGTTCTGAAACTTGGGCCCCAAGTTTCAGAATCCCCTCTTTACCCTTGGGCTTTTCTGAGAATCCCTTCCATGGAAGGTGCTGGAAGGAGCTGGAAGGCTCTGGAAGGTGCTGGAATATTCTAGAATCTTCTAGAATATTTTCTGAGAAATATTTCTGTGGGTCCCACCCATATTTCTGTGGGTCCCGCAAGAATTTCGGGTTTTCGGCGATTTTTTTTCTGAAAAATTCTGAGTACGCCATTATCTTCGTATTGATGCCATTAAGAAAGTTGGCTCGCAGGAATCCTTTGATTTTGTTCAGATAGGAAGTTATGACCTCCAGAGCGTTTGAGCATATATTCGTGAAGATACGAATATCTTAAGTATATCTGGGTCGCAGGAATCGGTTCGATTCGCTTTACGGTAAAAATGCTATTTTTCACTAAAGAATGCCTCTGGAATTTATTCAGAGTTATCTGAAAAATTGCGGGTCTTACATCATTACCCCCTTAAAAGAATTTCGTCCGCGAAATTCAGTTAAGAGTACTAAGTGCGTAACTCGGGATATTTCTCCCATATGTTAGATTCATAATGTTGTTCACTTAGTTCAACGTCGTATTTATTCCAATCATTACCTCATATCATGATTCCTGATCAATGAGGTATGTTTCTCATATCTGAGTTCAAATTATGCTACAACCACGATAGTTTGTTGAATCAATGTTCTTCCAACCGGCTATTTAACATAGCCATCTTGTGTAACTATTTCATACACACAGATCATTCTTCTAGAGATTAACCATATTGGAATAAGTCCCCTGTCAGACTACCTGGTATTGGAAACGTACCTCCTCACAGGTTCGCCCTCGTCAGACTTACCTGATATTGGATCAGTACACCCTCACAGAATCATACTAACCAAGCTACTGGTTTTGGAACATATACACTCACACGGAGCTGTATACCCTCACAGGCTCGCTCTGGCTAGACGATCTGATCTTGAATATGTAAAACCTCACAGGACTCTCTTCTTGGGAACAATTCCTCGATGGTTTATTTTATTAAGTGACTTTTATCGTTCTAATTACGCAAACTTAATTTCTCAATCATGGGGTCTATAGCCATCAACCTTTGGGCATAAGCACTTAAGATTTTATTTTGACAAATCCAAAATTTCTTTAGAGAGCAAGGATACATATCGATCCAGATGACCGTACACAAGGTCATAAGCCACTTGTCTCAAGCATTCATTGGATCTTGTCTTTCAATCGCTTTTTACCCATTACAACTCTATCTATCAAGGTATCCAGATTCCTTGATATGGTCATCATTCGTGAGTTGTTCGGCTGTCACCGCATAGACACGACCTGCCACAGGTTTCTGCTCTATTCTGGATAGTGGCAGTCGTTGTTGTTGTATTTGTTGAGAGGGTCCTCCAGATCCCATATTTCTTCGTTGAAGATCTGAGGCCTTCTTGCGGCATTCGCTTACACGATGCCCTGGTTTGCCGCAATACAGGCAACCTCCCGTATCGCGAGGACAAACCCCTCCGGGATGATCTGAGCTACACCTTGGGCATCGAAAATTAGACTGTTGGTAGAGCTGATTGGCTTCTACCATCTGTAATGGCTGCTCGGTCGGTGGAGTAAAGTTGTTCTCTCGAAAATCCCTCTTATAAAAAGCTGGTCATGATTCCTGGCCATCGGGAAACGTACTCTTATTGTTCCGACCATCAACTATGGGCCTCTTTGCTATAATCACCTTAGATCGCGCCCAATCCTCGCTAATCTTTGAAGATGCTGCCACAGCAGCTTGAAAAGTCGAGGGCATACTTGTTATCACACGAGATCGCAACCCTTCTTGCAATCCATTTATATATTTATCGGCCCTTTCTTGGTCAGTATCGAATAACGTGGAGCAATATCGTTCAAGGTTTTGAAATTTAGTGGTATAGTCCATCAGACTCATAACACCTTGCTCCAATTCCAGAAACTCCATCTTCTTCTTATTTCTGGAGTGTATCGGAAAGTAATTATCCAAGAAAGTTCTCCGAAAATCATCCCAAGGGATGACTTCAAGCTGAGAGAACTGGATTATCTTAGTGGTATCCCACCACTTTCGTGCATTATCTTTCAGCCTGTACGTGCCAAAGTTGGTCTTCTTTTCTTCTGGTACTCCCAGCACCAGGAATGCACGCTCCGTCTCCTCGATCCAGCTTTCTGCGAGCTCTGGATCGGCACTACCAACGAAAACAGGTGGGTCGAGTTTGAGGAACTTTTCATAAGTCACTCCTCCCAGATTCTCATTGCGAGGTGGGGCTGGTGCTTGCCTTGATTCATGAATGGCAGACACAAGCCTGTTGAGTGTTTCCAGCAGGAAGCCCTGTGTATGGGACTCCTCACTCGGCATGGTTCTCCTCGTCCTAGGAGCCATTTTATCTATTCACACAAATACACCCAAATCAGAGAAAGTATAAAATTTATACTTACAGTGCGATACCGCAAACACGACGGATCTCGAACCAGGTTTCTCAGACTCATGCTTTGATACCAATTCTGTAGCGCCCCGGATTTCCAAAATAAAGCTAAGTTAAAATTTTCATGGATTTCTTTTTTTTTTTCTTTGCAGCGGAACTTAGAAAAGCTTTTAGCAGCGGAATAAGATGATAATGAGTCGTCGGTTTTAGAAAACTCCGAGCACGTTGCAGGTATGTGGCCAAGCAACTCATTGACCACCAAAGTGTTCCATTTTATCGAAAGCACATGTTTATTACAACACTACTGCTTAGAAAAGCAGTGAAGGTTCAATAAAAAGGAAGCAGTACAACTCTGTCTAGAGAAACCCTGGAACTTGATGCCGCCTTGCTCCGCATATCGCCACACAGGTTCAACACCTGAAATCCCCATTAAACGGGGTCAGAACCACTGATGGTCTGGTAAGTAGGCAAACACCTATCTATTCAACTCAAGTAAATGCATAGACCACTCAGGGTCGCAGTTCGTAATACGACGCTCAAGCCTCCATGACTTAGCGTATATCGCACAAGCCTCATCAGGGCTATGAGTTGAACATCCACGCAAGTCGTCATGACTTCGCATAAGCCTCTTCAGGGCTGTGAGTTAGAATAACCTCTCAAGTCTCTACGACTTAGCCTTGACTTCCTCAGAGTCACGAATGGATGTCTAGCTCAAGCCTTTATGCTTGGCACATCCGTATCCTACGAATCTAAGGACAGCTCTCCGAGCTTCACTTAGTCGTACGGATATCAATGGGGTTCTTTCCCAATCGATCCAGTAGTATACCGACCATGACACCTTCACAAAGGTTATGCAGGACTGACTCAACAACGTCATCCACTCATACATTCAAAGTAGCGCTGTACCTAAGCTAATGCTTTGTTTCGATAATTGCACCTCCCCCTGGGCTTAGGGGACTCATATCTGGGCGACAACGCGACGATCTGGGGGTTGATTATTCTATGTATTTTAGATACCCCAGAGGCCTGTTGACCCCATCCCCCTAGTAGGACGGTACAACATACCGGAAGAGATCCTTACTAGGTATCCGAATGCATTCTGCTACTGCAGTAGTTGGGTTCAATCCTTAGATATTTAAGGATAACCACGACCTCCATACCTCTGAGTGACGAAGGCCATCAATGAACTCTATCAGGTTCGGGTGAAATATATGTCACTCAAGGTTGCGCCATCACCGTCTTCCTCGGTGAGAAATTCTGAAAGGGGCCTGCCGGTCTTACAATTACTTGACGAATATTGCATGCCTATAGGGCAGCCTTTGAGAAGTATGTACCCGACCCCAATCAACCACACGGTTTTCATCGTGGAACAAAGGTTTTATTCATATGCATGCTTAACTCTACTCTCGGCACTTCGGCCTTGACGAGTACTTCACCTCTTTCGGTGGAAACAACACACTCCGGCTCAGCGGCCCTTACGAGTCTGGTTGTCTGATAATTCTTAATGAGCATGCACATGACTCGATCTCTACGGATCGGCTACTCGGCGTATCTTTACGCAACGAGCTCAGGACCTTGTCAAGGCACTACCACTACTTTGGCGCAAAGGCTCTTACAAGTATGATGCCCTTACAGGTGTCAGGGAGACGAGTCATTCTGACATCGTTCCAACAAAGGACATCATTGTGCCACTTAACTGGTTCTGGCACCTCTTCTGCCAACCATTCTGTCAACACCTTCTCTGCTCTACCGGCAGTGGTGCGACGAACCTTTCTACATCGTAGAAGGCGTTCCATAACTGGGTAGCACTTCTGCTACGTTCTTTCTGAGCCATTCTTAGCTCCTTCAGGAATTTCAGCAGCACTTCCTCTCTTTTACGGAGAAAGCGTGCGTTTCTTTTATCCATTTCAGCGGCATCTCCCCTCTTTGGTGGGAAATCGCTACGCTTAACTTGGGAAATGGATGCGCACCGTTGTGCGTACTTTGCATCCATCAAGGTTGCAGGAACCTTGGGCCATAGCCAGGCCATACGTAATTGATTTAGTCTTTACGTAAAGAGCATTTTGCCAAAAGGCGAAGCCTTTCCAATAGGGGCTTCATTCGTCAAGCAGAATCTTGTACGAGGAGCGGTAAGGGAATCGCATGGGCGATTTTGGAGTTGATCTCCATTTGAACGCTCACTTACGCGCCATATATGTAATATAAGCAGAAGGTTGTGCTTTATACAGCGGCGGCGTAAAGGAAATGCATATACTATTGTTCAGAGTGTGTAACTGAACGAAATATTCTACATATATAACAAAGCAGAAGCCTTGGCATCGTTCGACGCGACGGCGTAAGTAAATACATTGCAGAAAGCAGAAGCCTTGGCATCGTTCGACGCGACAGCGTAAGTAAATGCATAATCGGAAGTGCAGTAATCGGAAGTACAGAAAGCAGGGAGCCTTGGCATCATACGACGCGACGGCAAAGGTAAATTACATGGCCTGTGCGATATAAGACGCGTCGGCAGTATCAGCAGATATACACCTAGATCTGTATCCAACGATAGTTACGAGGCGAGCGAGTGAACACCGAAGTGTCCTAGAGGGCTCAACCAAGAACTAGGGTGAGATACTATTTTGAAGAACGCATATACTGCGTATTCGAACATATATATCCGACGATAGTTACGAGGCGAGCGCGTGAACACCGAAGTGTCCTAGAGGGCTCAACCAAGAACTAAAGCAAGATACTACTTCAGAAAGTATATGCTATATACAAACAATCAAATACTTGAGAGAGATGGTTTAATGAAGTGAACTTACTTCAATTTGAGGAAGAAACGACTCCGATTGCTTCAAACGCTTCGAACGAGGCTCGACTTCGAAAAAGGATCAACTTCGAACTTCGGACGAAAAAGGACTTGGACTTTGACTTTGAACCAAACCAGGTTCAAGTCAAGTCAACTGGGTTCAGACTTAGGTCAAGTAGGTTCAGACCTAGGTCAGGTGGGTTAGGACCAGGTCAGGCAGGCTCAGACCAGGTCAAGCAGGCTCAGGCTAAGTCAGGCAGGCTCAGACCAGGTCAGGTGGGCTCAGGTGGGCTAGGCTAGGTAGGGGAGGTTTGGAAAAGGAGGAGAGAGAGAGGGGTTGGCGATTTTCTAAAGGAGGGGGGGTCCTCTATTTATAGGTTCTGAAACTTGGGCCCCAAGTTTCAGAATCCCCTCTTTACCCTTGGGCTTTTCTGAGAATCCCTTCCATGGAAGGTGCTGGAAGGAGCTGGAAGGCTCTGGAAGGTGCTGGAAGGTGCTGGAATATTCTAGAATCTTCTAGAATATTTTCTGAGAAATATTTCTGTGGGTCCCACCCATATTTCTGTGGGTCCCGCAAGAATTTCGGGTTTTCGGCGATTTTTTTTCTGAAAAATTCTGAGTACGCCATTATCTTCGTATTGATGCCATTAAGAAAGTTGGCTCGCAGGAATCCTTTGATTTTGTTCAGATAGGAAGTTATGACCTCCAGAGCGTTTGAGCATATATTCGTGAAGATACGAATATCTTAAGTATATCTGGGTCGCAGGAATCGGTTCGATTCGCTTTACGGTAAAAATGCTATTTTTCACTGAAAAATGCCTCAGGAATTTATTCAGAGTTATCTGAAAAATTGCGGGTCTTACATCATTACCCCCTTAAAGGAATTTCGTCCGCGAAATTCAGTTAAGAGTACTAAGTGCGTAACTCGGGATATTTCTCCCATATGTTAGATTCATAATGTTGTTCACTTAGTTCAACGTCGTATTTATTCCAATCATTACCTCATATCATGATTCCTGATCAATGAGGTATGTTTCTCATATCTGAGTTCAAATTATGCTACAACCACGATAGTTTGTTGAATCAATGTTCTTCCAACCGGCTATTTAACATAGCCATCTTGTGTAACTATTTCATACACACAGATCATTCTTCTAGAGATTAACCATATTGGAATAAGTCCCCTGTCAGACTACCTGGTATTGGAAACGTACCTCCTCACAGGTTCGCCCTCGTCAGACTTACCTGATATTGGATCAGTACACCCTCACAGAATCATACTAACCAAGCTACTGGTTTTGGAACATATACACTCACACGGAGCTGTATACCCTCACAGGCTCGCTCTGGCTAGACGATCTGATCTTGAATATGTAAAACCTCACAGGACTCTCTTCTTGGGAACAATTCCTCGATGGTTTATTTTATTAAGTGACTTTTATCGTTCTAATTACGCAAACTTAATTTCTCAATCATGGGGTCTATAGCCATCAACCTTTGGGCATAAGCACTTAAGATTTTATTTTGACAAATCCAAAATTTCTTTAGAGAGCAAGGATACATATCGATCCAGATGACCGTACACAAGGTCATAAGCCACTTGTCTCAAGCATTCATTGGATCTTGTCTTTCAATCGCTTTTTACCCATTACAACTCTATCTATCAAGGTATCCAGATTCCTTGATATGGTCATCATTCGTGAGTTGTTCGGCTGTCACCGCATAGACACGACCTGCCACAGGTTTCTGCTCTATTCTGGATAGTGGCAGTCGTTGTTGTTGTATTTGTTGAGAGGGTCCTCCAGATCCCATATTTCTTCGTTGAAGATCTGAGGCCTTCTTGCAGCATTCGCTTACACGATGCCCTGGTTTGCCGCAATACAGGCAACCTCCCGTATCGCGAGGACAAACCCCTCCGGGATGATCTGAGCTACACCTTGGGCATCGAAAATTAGACTGTTGGTAGAGCTGATTGGCTTCTACCATCTGTAATGGCTGCTCGGTCGGTGGAGTAAAGTTGTTCTCTCGAAAATCCCTCTTATAAAAAGCTGGTCGTGATTCCTGGCCATCGGGAAACGTACTCTTATTGTTCCGACCATCAACTATGGGCCTCTTTGCTATAATCACCTTAGATCGCGCCCAATCCTCGCTAATCTTTGAAGATGCTGCCACAGCAGCTTGAAAAGTCGAGGGCATACTTGTTATCACACGAGATCGCAACCCTTCTTGCAATCCATTTATATATTTATCGGCCCTTTCTTGGTCAGTATCGAATAACGTGGAGCAATATCGTTCAAGGTTTTGAAATTTAGTGGTATAGTCCATCAGACTCATAACACCTTGCTCCAATTCCAGAAACTCCATCTTCTTCTTATTTCTGGAGTGTATCGGAAAGTAATTATCCAAGAAAGTTCTCCGAAAATCATCCCAAGGGATGACTTCAAGCTGAGAGAACTGGATTATCTTAGTGGTATCCCACCACTTTCGTGCATTATCTTTCAGCCTGTACGTGCCAAAGTTGGTCTTCTTTTCTTCTGGTACTCCCAGCACCAGGAATGCACGCTCCGTCTCCTCGATCCAGCTTTCTGCGAGCTCTGGATCGGCACTACCAACGAAAACAGGTGGGTCGAGTTTGAGGAACTTTTCATAAGTCACTCCTCCCAGATTCTCATTGCGAGGTGGGGCTGGTGCTTGCCTTGATTCATGAATGGCAGACACAAGTCTGTTGAGTGTTTCCAGCAGGAAGCCCTGTGTATGGGACTCCTCACTCGGCATGGTTCTCCTCGTCCTAGGAGCCATTTTATCTATTCACACAAATACACCCAAATCAGAGAAAGTATAAAATTTATACTTACAGTGCGATACCGCAAACACGACGGATCTCGAACCAGGTTTCTCAGACTCATGCTTTGATACCAATTCTGTAGCGCCCCGGATTTCCAAAATAAAGCTAAGTTAAAATTTTCATGGATTTCTTTTTTTTTTTCTTTGCAGCGGAACTTAGAAAAGCTTTTAGCAGCGGAATAAGATGATAATGAGTCGTCGGTTTTAGAAAACTCCGAGCACGTTGCAGGTATGTGGCCAAGCAACTCATTGACCACCAAAGTGTTCCATTTTATCGAAAGCACATGTTTATTACAACACTACTGCTTAATAAAAAGGAAGCAGTACAACTCTGTCTAGAGAAACCCTGGAACTTGATGCTGCCATGCTCCGCATATCGCCACGCAGGTTCAACACCTGAAATCCCCATTAAACGGGGTCAGAACCACTGATGGTTTGGTAAGTAGGCAAACACCTATCTATTCAACTCAAGTAAATGCATAGACCACTCAGGGTCGCAGTTCGTAATACGACGCTCAAGCCTCCATGACTTAGCGTATATCACACAAGCCTCATCAGGGCTATGAGTTGAACATCCACGCAAGTCGTCATGACTTCGCATAAGCCTCTTCAGGGCTGTGAGTTAGAATAACCTCTCAAGTCTCTACGACTTAGCCTTGACTTCCTCAGAGTCACGAATGGATGTCTAGCTCAAGCCTTTATGCTTGGCACATCCGTATCCTACGAATCTAAGGACAGCTCTCCGAGCTTCACTTAGTCGTACGGATATCAATGGGGTTCTTTCCCAATCGATCCAGTAGTATACCGACCATGACACCTTCACAAAGGTTATGCAGGACTGACTCAACAACGTCATCCACTCATACATTCAAAGTAGCGCTGTACCTAAGCTAATGTTTTGTTTCGATAATTGCACCTCCCCCTGGGCTTAGGGGACTCATATCTGGGCGACAACGCGACGATCTGGGGGTTGATTATTCTATGTATTTTAGATACCCTAGAGGCCTGTTGACCCCATCCCCCTAGTAGGACGGTACAACATACCGGAAGAGATCCTTACTAGGTATCCGAATGCATTCTGCTACTGCAGTAATTGGGTTCAATCCTTAGATATTTAAGGATAACCACGACCTCCATACCTCTGAGTGACGAAGGCCATCAATGAACTCTATCAGGTTCGGGTGAAATATATGTCACTCAAGGCTGCGCCATCACCGTCTTCCTCGGTGAGAAATTCTGAAAGGGGCCTGCCGGTCTTACAATTACTTGACGAACATTGCATGCCTATAGGGCAGCCTTTGAGAAGTATGTACCCGACCCCAATCAACCACACGGTTTTCACCGTGGAACAAAGGTTTTATTCATATGCATGCTTAACTCTACTCTCGGCACTTCGGCCTTGACGAGCACTTCACCTCTTTCGGTGGAAACAACACACTCCGGCTCAGCGGCCCTTACGAGTCTGGTTGTCTGATAATTCTTAATGAGCATGCACATGACTCGATCTCTACAGATCGGCTACTCGGCGTATCTTTACGCAACGAGCTCAGGACCTTGTCAAGGCACTACCACTACTTTGGCGCAAAGGCTCTTACAAGTATGATGCCCTTACAGGTGTCAGGGAGACGAGTCATTCTGACATCGTTCCAACAAAGGACATCATTGTGCCACTTAACTGGTTCTGGCACCTCTTCTGCCAACCATTCTGTCAACACCTTCTCTGCTCTACCGGCAGTGGTGCGACGAACCTTTCTACATCGTAGAAGGCGTTCCATAACTGGGTAGCACTTCTGCTACGTTCTTTCTGAGCCATTCTTAGCTCCTTCAGGAATTTCAGCAGCACTTTCTCTCTTTTACGGAGAAAGCGTGCGTTTCTTTTATCCATTTCAGCGGCATCTCCCCTCTTTGGTGGGAAATCGCTACGCTTAACTTGGGAAATGGATGCGCACCGTTGTGCGTACTTTGCATCCATCAAGGTTGCAGGAACCTTGGGCCATAGCCAGGCCATACGTAATTGATTTAGTCTTTACGTAAAGAGCATTTTGCCAAAAGGCGAAGCCTTTCCAATAGGGGCTTCATTCGTCAAGCAGAATCTTGTACGAGGAGCGGTAAGGGAATCGCATGGGCGATTTTGGAGTTGATCTCCATTTGAACGCTCACTTATGCGCCATATATGTAATATAAGCAGAAGCCTGTGCTTTATACAGCGGCGGCGTAAAGGAAATGCATATACTATTGTTCAGAGTGTGTAACTGAACAAAATATTCTACATATATAACAAAGCAGAAGCCTTGGCATCGTTCGACGCGACGGCGTAAGTAAATACATTGCAGAAAGCAGAAGCCTTGGCATCGTTCGACGCGACGGCGTAAGTAAATGCATAATCGGAAGTGCAGTAATCGGAAGTACAGAAAGCAGGGAGCCTTGGCATCATACGACGCGACGGCAAAGGTAAATTACATGGCCTGTGCGATATAAGACGCGTCGGCAGTATCAGCAGATATACACCTAGATCTGTATCCAACGATAGTTACGAGGCGAGCGAGTGAACACCGAAGTGTCCTAGAGGGCTCAACCAAGAACTAGGGTGAGATACTATTTTGAAGAACGCATATACTGCGTATTCGAACATATATATCCGACGATAGTTACGAGGCGAGCGCGTGAACACCGAAGTGTCCTAGAGGGCTCAACCAAGAACTAAAGCAAGATACTACTTCAGAAAGTATATGCTATACACAAACAATCAAATACTTGAGAGAGATGGTTTAATGAAGTGAACTTACTTCAATTTGAGGAAGAAACGACTCCGATTGCTTCAAACGCTTCGAACGAGGCTCGACTTCGAAAAAGGATCAACTTCGAACTTCGGACGAAAAAGGACTTGGACTTTGACTTTGAACCAAACCAGGTTCAAGTCAAGTCAACTGGGTTCAGACTTAGGTCAAGTAGGTTCAGACCTAGGTCAGGTGGGTTAGGACCAGGTCAGGCAGGCTCAGACCAGGTCAAGCAGGCTCAGGCTAAGTCAGGCAGGCTCAGACCAGGTCAGGTGGGCTCAGGTGGGCTAGGCTAGGTAGGGGAGGTTTGGAAAAGGAGGAGAGAGAGAGGGGTTGGCGATTTTCTAAAGGAGGGGGGGGTCCTCTATTTATAGGTTCTGAAACTTGGGCCCCAAGTTTCAGAATCCCCTCTTTACCCTTGGGCTTTTCTGAGAATCCCTTCCATGGAAGGTGCTGGAAGGAGCTGGAAGGCTCTGGAAGGTGCTGGAAGGTGCTGGAATATTCTAGAATCTTCTAGAATATTTTCTGAGAAATATTTCTGTGGGTCCCACCCATATTTCTGTGGGTCCCGCAAGAATTTCGGGTTTTCGGCGATTTTTTTTCTGAAAAATTCTGAGTACGCCATTATCTTCGTATTGATGCCATTAAGAAAGTTGGCTCGCAGGAATCCTTTGATTTTGTTCAGATAGGAAGTTATGACCTCCAGAGCGTTTGAGCATATATTCGTGAAGATACGAATATCTTAAGTATATCTGGGTCGCAGGAATCGGTTCGATTCGCTTTACGGTAAAAATGCTATTTTTCACTAAAGAATGCCTCAGGAATTTATTCAGAGTTATCTGAAAAATTGCGGGTCTTACATCATTACCCCCTTAAAGGAATTTCGTCCGCGAAATTCAGTTAAGAGTACTAAGTGCGTAACTCGGGATATTTCTCCCATATGTTAGATTCATAATGTTGTTCACTTAGTTCAACGTCGTATTTATTCCAATCATTACCTCATATCATGATTCCTGATCAATGAGGTATGTTTCTCATATCTGAGTTCAAATTATGCTACAACCACGATAGTTTGTTGAATCAATGTTCTTCCAACCGGCTATTTAACATAGCCATCTTGTGTAACTATTTCATACACACAGATCATTCTTCTAGAGATTAACCATATTGGAATAAGTCCCCTGTCAGACTACCTGGTATTGGAAACGTACCTCCTCACAGGTTCGCCCTCGTCAGACTTACCTGATATTGGATCAGTACACCCTCACAGAATCATACTAACCAAGCTACTGGTTTTGGAACATATACACTCACACGGAGCTGTATACCCTCACAGGCTCGCTCTGGCTAGACGATCTGATCTTGAATATGTAAAACCTCACAGGACTCTCTTCTTGGGAACAATTCCTCGATGGTTTATTTTATTAAGTGACTTTTATCGTTCTAATTACGCAAACTTAATTTCTCAATCATGGGGTCTATAGCCATCAACCTTTGGGCATAAGCACTTAAGATTTTATTTTGACAAATCCAAAATTTCTTTAGAGAGCAAGGATACATATCGATCCAGATGACCGTACACAAGGTCATAAGCCACTTGTCTCAAGCATTCATTGGATCTTGTCTTTCAATCGCTTTTTACCCATTACAACTCTATCTATCAAGGTATCCAGATTCCTTGATATGGTCATCATTCGTGAGTTGTTCGGCTGTCACCGCATAGACACGACCTGCCACAGGTTTCTGCTCTATTCTGGATAGTGGCAGTCGTTGTTGTTGTATTTGTTGAGAGGGTCCTCCAGATCCCATATTTCTTCGTTGAAGATCTGAGGCCTTCTTGCGGCATTCGCTTACACGATGCCCTGGTTTGCCGCAATACAGGCAACCTCCCGTATCGCGAGGACAAACCCCTCCGGGATGATCTGAGCTACACCTTGGGCATCGAAAATTAGACTATTGGTAGAGCTGATTGGCTTCTACCATCTGTAATGGCTGCTCGGTCGGTGGAGTAAAGTTGTTCTCTCGAAAATCCCTCTTATAAAAAGCTGGTCATGATTCCTGGCCATCGGGAAACGTACTCTTATTGTTCCGACCATCAACTATGGGCCTCTTTGCTATAATCACCTTAGATCGCGCCCAATCCTCGCTAATCTTTGAAGATGCTGCCACAGCAGCTTGAAAAGTCGAGGGCATACTTGTTATCACACGAGATCGCAACCCTTCTTGCAATCCATTTATATATTTATCGGCCCTTTCTTGGTCAGTATCGAATAACGTGGAGCAATATCGTTCAAGGTTTTGAAATTTAGTGGTATAGTCCATCAGACTCATAACACCTTGCTCCAATTCCAGAAACTCCATCTTCTTCTTATTTCTGGAGTGTATCGGAAAGTAATTATCCAAGAAAGTTCTCCGAAAATCATCCCAAGGGATGACTTCAAGCTGAGAGAACTGGATTATCTTAGTGGTATCCCACCACTTTCGTGCATTATCTTTCAGCCTGTACGTGCCAAAGTTGGTCTTCTTTTCTTCTGGTACTCCCAGCACCAGGAATGCACGCTCCGTCTCCTCGATCCAGCTTTCTGCGAGCTCTGGATCGGCACTACCAACGAAAACAGGTGGGTCGAGTTTGAGGAACTTTTCATAAGTCACTCCTCCCAGATTCTCATTGCGAGGTGGGGCTGGTGCTTGCCTTGATTCATGAATGGCAGACACAAGCCTGTTGAGTGTTTCCAGCAGGAAGCCCTGTGTATGAGACTCCTCACTCGGCATGGTTCTCCTCGTCCTAGGAGCCATTTTATCTATTCACACAAATACACCCAAATCAGAGAAAGTATAAAATTTATACTTACAGTGCGATACCGCAAACACGACGGATCTCGAACCAGGTTTCTCAGACTCATGCTTTGATACCAATTCTGTAGCGCCCCGGATTTCCAAAATAAAGCTAAGTTAAAATTTTCATGGATTTCTTTTTTTTTTTCTTTGCAGCGGAACTTAGAAAAGCTTTTAGCAGCGGAATAAGATGATAATGAGTCGTCGGTTTTAGAAAACTCCGAGCACGTTGCAGGTATGTGGCCAAGCAACTCATTGACCACCAAAGTGTTCCATTTTATCGAAAGCACATGTTTATTACAACACTACTGCTTAGAAAAGCAGTGAAGGTTCAATAAAAAGGAAGCAGTACAACTCTGTCTAGAGAAACCCTGGAACTTGATGCCGCCTTGCTCCGCATATCGCCACGCAGGTTCAACACCTGAAATCCCCATTAAACGGGGTCAGAACCACTGATGGTCTGGTAAGTAGGCAAACACCTATCTATTCAACTCAAGTAAATGCATAGACCACTCAGGGTCGCAGTTCGTAATACGACGCTCAAGCCTCCATGACTTAGCGTATATCGCACAAGCCTCATCAGGGCTATGAGTTGAACATCCACGCAAGTCGTCATGACTTCGCATAAGCCTCTTCAGGGCTGTGAGTTAGAATAACCTCTCAAGTCTCTACGACTTAGCCTTGACTTCCTCAGAGTCACGAATGGATGTCTAGCTCAAGCCTTTATGCTTGGCACATCCGTATCCTACGAATCTAAGGATAGCTCTCCGAGCTTCACTTAGTCGTACGGATATCAATGGGGTTCTTTCCCAATCGATCCAGTAGTATACCGACCATGACACCTTCACAAAGGTTATGCAGGACTGACTCAACAACGTCATCCACTCATACATTCAAAGTAGCGCTGTACCTAAGCTAATGCTTTGTTTCGATAATTGCACCTCCCCCTGGGCTTAGGGGACTCATATCTGGGCGACAACGCGACGATCTGGGGGTTGATTATTCTATGTATTTTAGATACCCCAGAGGCCTGTTGACCCCATGCCCCTAGTAGGACGGTACAACATACCGGAAGAGATCCTTACTAGGTATCCGAATGCATTCTGCTACTGCAGTAGTTGGGTTCAATCCTTAGATATTTAAGGATAACCACGACCTCCATACCTCTGAGTGACGAAGGCCATCAATGAACTCTATCAGGTTCGGGTGAAATATATGTCACTCAAGGTTGCGCCATCACCGTCTTCCTCGGTGAGAAATTCTGAAAGGGGCCTGCCGGTCTTACAATTACTTGACGAATATTGCATGCCTATAGGGCAGCCTTTGAGAAGTATGTACCCGACCCCAATCAACCACACGGTTTTCATCGTGGAACAAAGGTTTTATTCATATGCATGCTTAACTCTACTCTCGGCACTTCGGCCTTGACGAGCACTTCACCTCTTTCGGTGGAAACAACACACTCCGGCTCAGCGGCCCTTACGAGTCTGGTTGTCTGATAATTCTTAATGAGCATGCACATGACTCGATCTCTACGGATCGGCTACTCGGCGTATCTTTACGCAACGAGCTCAGGACCTTGTCAAGGCACTACCACTACTTTGGCGCAAAGGCTCTTACAAGTATGATGCCCTTACAGGTGTCAGGGAGACGAGTCATTCTGACATCGTTCCAACAAAGGACATCATTGTGCCACTTAACTGGTTCTGGCACCTCTTCTGCCAACCATTCTGTCAACACCTTCTCTGCTCTACCGGCAGTGGTGCGACGAACCTTTCTACATCGTAGAAGGCGTTCCATAACTGGGTAGCACTTCTGCTACGTTCTTTCTGAGTCATTCTTAGCTCCTTCAGGAATTTCAGCAGCACTTCCTCTCTTTTACGGAGAAAGCGTGCGTTTCTTTTATCCATTTCAGCGGCATCTCTCCTCTTTGGTGGGAAATCGCTACGCTTAACTTGGGAAATGGATGCGCACCGTTGTTCGTACTTTGCATCCATCAAGGTTGCAGGAACCTTGGGCCATAGCCAGGCCATACGTAATTGATTTAGTCTTTACGTAAAGAGCATTTTGCCAAAAGGCGAAGCCTTTCCAATAGGGGCTTCATTCGTCAAGCAGAATCTTGTACGAGGAGCGGTAAGGGAATCGCATGGGCGATTTTGGAGTTGATCTCCATTTGAACGCTCACTTACGCGCCATATATGTAATATAAGCAGAAGGCTGTGCTTTATACAGCGGCGGCGTAAAGGAAATGCATATACTATTATTCAGAGTGTGTAACTGAATGAAATATTCTACATATATAACAAAGCAGAAGCCTTGGCATCGTTCGACGCGACGGCGTAAGTAAATACATTGCAGAAAGCAGAAGCCTTGGCATCGTTCGACGCGACGGCGTAAGTAAATGCATAATCGGAAGTGCAGTAATCGGAAGTACAGAAAGCAGGGAGCCTTGGCATCATACGACGCGACGGCAAAGGTAAATTACATGGCCTGTGCGATATAAGACGCGTCGGCAGTATCAGCAGATATACACCTAGATCTGTATCCAACGATAGTTACGAGGCGAGCGAGTGAACACCGAAGTGTCCTAGAGGGCTCAACCAAGAACTAGGGTGAGATACTATTTTGAAGAACGCATATACTGCGTATTCGAACATATATATCCGACGATAGTTACGAGGCGAGCGCGTGAACACCGAAGTGTCGTAGAGGGCTCAACCAAGAACTAAAGCAAGATACTACTTCAGAAAGTATATGCTATATACAAACAATCAAATACTTGAGAGAGATGGTTTAATGAAGTGAACTTACTTCAATTTGAGGAAGAAACGACTCCGATTGCTTCAAACGCTTCGAACGAGGCTCGACTTCGAAAAAGGATCAACTTCGAACTTCGGACGAAAAAGGACTTGGACTTTGACTTTGAACCAAACCAGGTTCAAGTCAAGTCAACTGGGTTCAGACTTAGGTCAAGTAGGTTTAGACCTAGGTCAGGTGGGTTAGGACCAGGTCAGGCAGGCTCAGACCAGGTCAAGCAGGCTCAGGCTAAGTCAGGCAGGCTCAGACCAGGTCAGGTGGGCTCAGGTGGGCTAGGCTAGGTAGGGGAGGTTTGGAAAAGGAGGAGAGAGAGAGGGGTTGGCGATTTTCTAAAGGAGGGGGGTCCTCTATTTATAGGTTCTGAAACTTGGGCCCCAAGTTTCAGAATCCCCTCTTTACCCTTGGGCATTTCTGAGAATCCCTTCCATGGAAGGTGCTGGAAGGAGCTGGAAGGCTCTGGAAGGTGCTGGAAGGTGCTGGAATATTCTAGAATCTTCTAGAATATTTTCTGAGAAATATTTCTGTGGGTCCCACCCATATTTCTGTGGGTCCCGCAAGAATTTCGGGTTTTCGGCGATTTTTTTTCTGAAAAATTCTGAGTACGCCATTATCTTCGTATTGATGCCATTAAGAAAGTTGGCTCGCAGGAATCCTTTGATTTTGTTCAGATAGGAAGTTATGACCTCCAGAGCGTTTGAGCATATATTCGTGAAGATACGAATATCTTAAGTATATCTGGGTCGCAGGAATCGGTTCGATTCGCTTTACGGTAAAAATGCTATTTTTCACTGAAGAATGCCTCAGGAATTTATTCAGAGTTATCTGAAAAATTGCGGGTCTTACATCATTACCCCCTTAAAGGAATTTCGTCCGCGAAATTCAGTTAAGAGTACTAAGTGCGTAACTCGGGATATTTCTCCCATATGTTAGATTCATAATGTTGTTCACTTAGTTCAACGTCGTATTTATTCCAATCATTACCTCATATCATGATTCCTGATCAATGAGGTATGTTTCTCATATCTGAGTTCAAATTATGCTACAACCACGATAGTTTGTTGAATCAATGTTCTTCCAACCGGCTATTTAACATAGCCATCTTGTGTAACTATTTCATACACACAGATCATTCTTCTAGAGATTAACCATATTGGAATAAGTCCCCTGTCAGACTACCTGGTATTGGAAACGTACCTCCTCACAGGTTCGCCCTCGTCAGACTTACCTGATATTGGATCAGTACACCCTCACAGAATCATACTAACCAAGCTACTGGTTTTGGAACATATACACTCACACGGAGCTGTATACCCTCACAGGCTCGCTCTGGCTAGACGATCTGATCTTGAATATGTAAAACCTCACAGGACTCTCTTCTTGGGAACAATTCCTCGATGGTTTATTTTATTAAGTGACTTTTATCGTTCTAATTACGCAAACTTAATTTCTCAATCATGGGGTCTATAGCCATCAACCTTTGGGCATAAGCACTTAAGATTTTATTTTGACAAATCCAAAATTTCTTTAGAGAGCAAGGATACATATCGATCCAGATGACCGTACACAAGGTCATAAGCCACTTGTCTCAAGCATTCATTGGATCTTGTCTTTCAATCGCTTTTTACCCATTACAACTCTATCTATCAAGGTATCCAGATTCCTTGATATGGTCATCATTCGTGAGTTGTTCGGCTGTCACCGCATAGACACGACCTGCCACAGGTTTCTGCTCTATTCTGGATAGTGGCAGTCGTTGTTGTTGTATTTGTTGAGAGGGTCCTCCAGATCCCATATTTCTTCGTTGAAGATCTGAGGCCTTCTTGCGGCATTCGCTTACACGATGCCCTGGTTTGCCGCAATACAGGCAACCTCCCGTATCGCGAGGACAAACCCCTCCGGGATGATCTGAGCTACACCTTGGGCATCGAAAATTAGACTATTGGTAGAGCTGATTGGCTTCTACCATCTGTAATGGCTGCTCGGTCGGTGGAGTAAAGTTGTTCTCTCGAAAATCCCTCTTATAAAAAGCTGGTCGTGATTCCTGGCCATCGGGAAACGTACTCTTATTGTTCCGACCATCAACTATGGGCCTCTTTGCTATAATCACCTTAGATCGCGCCCAATCCTCGCTAATCTTTGAAGATGCTGCCACAGCAGCTTGAAAAGTCGAGGGCATACTTGTTATCACACGAGATCGCAACCCTTCTTGCAATCCATTTATATATTTATCGGCCCTTTCTTGGTCAGTATCGAATAACGTGGAGCAATATCGTTCAAGGTTTTGAAATTTAGTGGTATAGTCCATCAGACTCATAACACCTTGCTCCAATTCCAGAAACTCCATCTTCTTCTTATTTCTGGAGTGTATCGGAAAGTAATTATCCAAGAAAGTTCTCCGAAAATCATCCCAAGGGATGACTTCAAGCTGAGAGAACTGGATTATCTTAGTGGTATCCCACCACTTTCGTGCATTATCTTTCAGCCTGTACGTGCCAAAGTTGGTCTTCTTTTCTTCTGGTACTCCCAGCACCAGGAATGCACGCTCCGTCTCCTCGATCCAGCTTTCTGCGAGCTCTGGATCGGCACTACCAACGAAAACAGGTGGGTCGAGTTTGAGGAACTTTTCATAAGTCACTCCTCCCAGATTCTCATTGCGAGGTGGGGCTGGTGCTTGCCTTGATTCATGAATGGCAGACACAAGCCTGTTGAGTGTTTCCAGCAGGAAGCCCTGTGTATGAGACTCCTCACTCGGCATGGTTCTCCTCGTCCTAGGAGCCATTTTATCTATTCACACAAATACACCCAAATCAGAGAAAGTATAAAATTTATACTTACAGTGCGATACCGCAAACACGACGGATCTCGAACCAGGTTTCTCAGACTCATGCTTTGATACCAATTCTGTAGCGCCCCGGATTTCCAAAATAAAGCTAAGTTAAAATTTTCATGGATTTCTTTTTTTTTTTCTTTGCAGCGGAACTTAGAAAAGCTTTTAGCAGCGGAATAAGATGATAATGAGTCGTCGGTTTTAGAAAACTCCGAGCACGTTGCAGGTATGTGGCCAAGCAACTCATTGACCACCAAAGTGTTCCATTTTATCGAAAGCACATGTTTATTACAACACTACTGCTTAGAAAAGCAGTGAAGGTTCAATAAAAAGGAAGCAGTACAACTCTGTCTAGAGAAACCCTGGAACTTGATGCCGCCTTGCTCCGCATATCGCCACGCAGGTTCAACACCTGAAATCCCCATTAAACGGGGTCAGAACCACTGATGGTCTGGTAAGTAGGCAAACACCTATCTATTCAACTCAAGTAAATGCATAGACCACTCAGGGTCGCAGTTCGTAATACGACGCTCAAGCCTCCATGACTTAGCGTATATCGCACAAGCCTCATCAGGGCTATGAGTTGAACATCCACGCAAGTCGTCATGACTTCGCATAAGCCTCTTCAGGGCTGTGAGTTAGAATAACCTCTCAAGTCTCTACGACTTAGCCTTGACTTCCTCAGAGTCACGAATGGATGTCTAGCTCAAGCCTTTATGCTTGGCACATCCGTATCCTACGAATCTAAGGATAGCTCTCCGAGCTTCACTTAGTCGTACGGATATCAATGGGGTTCTTTCCCAATCGATCCAGTAGTATACCGACCATGACACCTTCACAAAGGTTATGCAGGACTGACTCAACAACGTCATCCACTCATACATTCAAAGTAGCGCTGTACCTAAGCTAATGCTTTGTTTCGATAATTGCACCTCCCCCTGGGCTTAGGGGACTCATATCTGGGCGACAACGCGACGATCTGGGGGTTGATTATTCTATGTATTTTAGATACCCCAGAGGCCTGTTGACCCCATGCCCCTAGTAGGACGGTACAACATACCGGAAGAGATCCTTACTAGGTATCCGAATGCATTCTGCTACTGCAGTAGTTGGGTTCAATCCTTAGATATTTAAGGATAACCACGACCTCCATACCTCTGAGTGACGAAGGCCATCAATGAACTCTATCAGGTTCGGGTGAAATATATGTCACTCAAGGTTGCGCCATCACCGTCTTCCTCGGTGAGAAATTCTGAAAGGGGCCTGCCGGTCTTACAATTACTTGACGAATATTGCATGCCTATAGGGCAGCCTTTGAGAAGTATGTACCCGACCCCAATCAACCACACGGTTTTCATCGTGGAACAAAGGTTTTATTCATATGCATGCTTAACTCTACTCTCGGCACTTCGGCCTTGACGAGCACTTCACCTCTTTCGGTGGAAACAACACACTCCGGCTCAGCGGCCCTTACGAGTCTGGTTGTCTGATAATTCTTAATGAGCATGCACATGACTCGATCTCTACGGATCGGCTACTCGGCGTATCTTTACGCAACGAGCTCAGGACCTTGTCAAGGCACTACCACTACTTTGGCGCAAAGGCTCTTACAAGTATGATGCCCTTACAGGTGTCAGGGAGACGAGTCATTCTGACATCGTTCCAACAAAGGACATCATTGTGCCACTTAACTGGTTCTGGCACCTCTTCTGCCAACCATTCTGTCAACACCTTCTCTGCTCTACCGGCAGTGGTGCGACGAACCTTTCTACATCGTAGAAGGCGTTCCATAACTGGGTAGCACTTCTGCTACGTTCTTTCTGAGCCATTCTTAGCTCCTTCAGGAATTTCAGCAGCACTTCCTCTCTTTTACGGAGAAAGCGTGCGTTTCTTTTATCCATTTCAGCGGCATCTCTCCTCTTTGGTGGGAAATCGCTACGCTTAACTTGGGAAATGGATGCGCACCGTTGTTCGTACTTTGCATCCATCAAGGTTGCAGGAACCTTGGGCCATAGCCAGGCCATACGTAATTGATTTAGTCTTTACGTAAAGAGCATTTTGCCAAAAGGCGAAGCCTTTCCAATAGGGGCTTCATTCGTCAAGCAGAATCTTGTACGAGGAGCGGTAAGGGAATCGCATGGGCGATTTTGGAGTTGATCTCCATTTGAACGCTCACTTACGCGCCATATATGTAATATAAGCAGAAGGCTGTGCTTTATACAGCGGCGGCGTAAAGGAAATGCATATACTATTATTCAGAGTGTGTAACTGAATGAAATATTCTACATATATAACAAAGCAGAAGCCTTGGCATCGTTCGACGCGACGGCGTAAGTAAATACATTGCAGAAAGCAGAAGCCTTGGCATCGTTCGACGCGACGGCGTAAGTAAATGCATAATCGGAAGTGCAGTAATCGGAAGTACAGAAAGCAGGGAGCCTTGGCATCATACGACGCGACGGCAAAGGTAAATTACATGGCCTGTGCGATATAAGACGCGTCGGCAGTATCAGCAGATATACACCTAGATATGTATCCAACGATAGTTACGAGGCGAGCGAGTGAACACCGAAGTGTCCTAGAGGGCTCAACCAAGAACTAGGGTGAGATACTATTTTGAAGAACGCATATACTGCGTATTCGAACATATATATCCGACGATAGTTACGAGGCGAGCGCGTGAACACCGAAGTGTCGTAGAGGGCTCAACCAAGAACTAAAGCAAGATACTACTTCAGAAAGTATATGCTATATACAAACAATCAAATACTTGAGAGAGATGGTTTAATGAAGTGAACTTACTTCAATTTGAGGAAGAAACGACTCCGATTGCTTCAAACGCTTCGAACGAGGCTCGACTTCGAAAAAGGATCAACTTCGAACTTCGGACGAAAAAGGACTTGGACTTTGACTTTGAACCAAACCAGGTTCAAGTCAAGTCAACTGGGTTCAGACTTAGGTCAAGTAGGTTCAGACCTAGGTCAGGTGGGTTAGGACCAGGTCAGGCAGGCTCAGACCAGGTCAAGCAGGCTCAGGCTAAGTCAGGCAGGCTCAGACCAGGTCAGGTGGGCTCAGGTGGGCTAGGCTAGGTAGGGGAGGTTTGGAAAAGGAGGAGAGAGAGAGGGGTTGGCGATTTTCTAAAGGAGGGGGGGGTCCTCTATTTATAGGTTCTGAAACTTGGGCCCCAAGTTTCAGAATCCCCTCTTTACCCTTGGGCTTTTCTGAGAATCCCTTCCATGGAAGGTGCTGGAAGGAGCTGGAAGGCTCTGGAAGGTGCTGGAAGGTGCTGGAATATTCTAGAATCTTCTAGAATATTTTCTGAGAAATATTTCTGTGGGTCCCACCCATATTTCTGTGGGTCCCGCAAGAATTTCGGGTTTTCGGCGATTTTTTTTCTGAAAAATTCTGAGTACGCCATTATCTTCGTATTGATGCCATTAAGAAAGTTGGCTCGCAGGAATCCTTTGATTTTGTTCAGATAGGAAGTTATGACCTCCAGAGCGTTTGAGCATATATTCGTGAAGATACGAATATCTTAAGTATATCTGGGTCGCAGGAATCGGTTCGATTCGCTTTACGGTAAAAATGCTATTTTTCACTAAAGAATGCCTCAGGAATTTATTCAGAGTTATCTGAAAAATTGCGGGTCTTACATCATTACCCCCTTAAAGGAATTTCGTCCGCGAAATTCAGTTAAGAGTACTAAGTGCGTAACTCGGGATATTTCTCCCATATGTTAGATTCATAATGTTGTTCACTTAGTTCAACGTCGTATTTATTCCAATCATTACCTCATATCATGATTCCTGATCAATGAGGTATGTTTCTCATATCTGAGTTCAAATTATGCTACAACCACGATAGTTTGTTGAATCAATGTTCTTCCAACCGGCTATTTAACATAGCCATCTTGTGTAACTATTTCATACACACAGATCATTCTTCTAGAGATTAACCATATTGGAATAAGTCCCCTGTCAGACTACCTGGTATTGGAAACGTACCTCCTCACAGGTTCGCCCTCGTCAGACTTACCTGATATTGGATCAGTACACCCTCACAGAATCATACTAACCAAGCTACTGGTTTTGGAACATATACACTCACACGGAGCTGTATACCCTCACAGGCTCGCTCTGGCTAGACGATCTGATCTTGAATATGTAAAACCTCACAGGACTCTCTTCTTGGGAACAATTCCTCGATGGTTTATTTTATTAAGTGACTTTTATCGTTCTAATTACGCAAACTTAATTTCTCAATCATGGGGTCTATAGCCATCAACCTTTGGGCATAAGCACTTAAGATTTTATTTTGACAAATCCAAAATTTCTTTAGAGAGCAAGGATACATATCGATCCAGATGACCGTACACAAGGTCATAAGCCACTTGTCTCAAGCATTCATTGGATCTTGTCTTTCAATCGCTTTTTACCCATTACAACTCTATCTATCAAGGTATCCAGATTCCTTGATATGGTCATCATTCGTGAGTTGTTCGGCTGTCACCGCATAGACACGACCTGCCACAGGTTTCTGCTCTATTCTGGATAGTGGCAGTCGTTGTTGTTGTATTTGTTGAGAGGGTCCTCCAGATCCCATATTTCTTCGTTGAAGATCTGAGGCCTTCTTGCGGCATTCGCTTACACGATGCCCTGGTTTGCCGCAATACAGGCAACCTCCCGTATCGCGAGGACAAACCCCTCCGGGATGATCTGAGCTACACCTTGGGCATCGAAAATTAGACTGTTGGTAGAGCTGATTGGCTTCTACCATCTGTAATGGCTGCTCGGTCGGTGGAGTAAAGTTGTTCTCTCGAAAATCCCTCTTATAAAAAGCTGGTCGTGATTCCTGGCCATCGGGAAACGTACTCTTATTGTTCCGACCATCAACTATGGGCCTCTTTGCTATAATCACCTTAGATCGCGCCCAATCCTCGCTAATCTTTGAAGATGCTGCCACAGCAGCTTGAAAAGTCGAGGGCATACTTGTTATCACACGAGATCGCAACCCTTCTTGCAATCCATTTATATATTTATCGGCCCTTTCTTGGTCAGTATCGAATAACGTGGAGCAATATCGTTCAAGGTTTTGAAATTTAGTGGTATAGTCCATCAGACTCATAACACCTTGCTCCAATTCCAGAAACTCCATCTTCTTCTTATTTCTGGAGTGTATCGGAAAGTAATTATCCAAGAAAGTTCTCCGAAAATCATCCCAAGGGATGACTTCAAGCTGAGAGAACTGGATTATCTTAGTGGTATCCCACCACTTTCGTGCATTATCTTTCAGCCTGTACGTGCCAAAGTTGGTCTTCTTTTCTTCTGGTACTCCCAGCACCAGGAATGCACGCTCCGTCTCCTCGATCCAGCTTTCTGCGAGCTCTGGATCGGCACTACCAACGAAAACAGGTGGGTCGAGTTTGAGGAACTTTTCATAAGTCACTCCTCCCAGATTCTCATTGCGAGGTGGGGCTGGTGCTTGCCTTGATTCATGAATGGCAGACACAAGCCTGTTGAGTGTTTCCAGCAGGAAGCCCTGTGTATGGGACTCCTCACTCGGCATGGTTCTCCTCGTCCTAGGAGCCATTTTATCTATTCACACAAATACACCCAAATCAGAGAAAGTATAAAATTTATACTTACAGTGCGATACCGCAAACACGACGGATCTCGAACCAGGTTTCTCAGACTCATGCTTTGATACCAATTCTGTAGCGCCCCGGATTTCCAAAATAAAGCTAAGTTAAAATTTTCATGGATTTCTTTTTTTTTTTCTTTGCAGCGGAACTTAGAAAAGCTTTTAGCAGCGGAATAAGATGATAATGAGTCGTCGGTTTTAGAAAACTCTGAGCACGTTGCAGGTATGTGGCCAAGCAACTCATTGACCACCAAAGTGTTCCATTTTATCGAAAGCACATGTTTATTACAACACTACTGCTTAATAAAAAGGAAGCAGTACAACTCTGTCTAGAGAAACCCTGGAACTTGATGCCGCCATGCTCCGCATATCGCCACGCAGGTTCAACACCTGAAATCCCCATTAAACGGGGTAAGAACCACTGATGGTCTGGTAAGTAGGCAAACACCTATCTATTCAACTCAAGTAAATGCATAGACCACTCAGGGTCGCAGTTCGTAATACGACGCTCAAGCCTCCATGACTTAGCGTATATCGCACAAGCCTCATCAGGGCTATGAGTTGAACATCCACGCAAGTCGTCATGACTTCGCATAAGCCTCTTCAGGGCTGTGAGTTAGAATAACCTCTCAAGTCTCTACGACTTAGCCTTGACTTCCTCAGAGTCACGAATGGATGTCTAGCTCAAGCCTTTATGCTTGGCACATCCGTATCCTACGAATCTAAGGACAGCTCTCCGAGCTTCACTTAGTCGTACGGATATCAATGGGGTTCTTTCCCAATCGATCCAGTAGTATACCGACCATGACACCTTCACAAAGGTTATGCAGGACTGACTCAACAACGTCATCCACTCATACATTCAACGTAGCGCTGTACCTAAGCTAATGCTTTGTTTCGATAATTGCACCTCCCCCTGGGCTTAGGGGACTCATATCTGGGCGACAACGCGACGATCTGGGGGTTGATTATTCTATGTATTTTAGATACCCCAGAGGCCTGTTGACCCCATCCACCTAGTAGGACGGTACAACATACCGGAAGAGATCCTTACTAGGTATCCGAATGCATTCTGCTACTGCAGTAGTTGGGTTCAATCCTTAGATATTTAAGGATAACCACGACCTCCATACCTCTGAGTGACGAAGGCCATCAATGAACTCTATCAGGTTCGGGTGAAATATATGTCACTCAAGGCTGCGCCATCACCGTCTTCCTCGGTGAGAAATTCTGAAAGGGGCCTGCCGGTCTTACAATTACTTGACGAACATTGCATGCCTATAGGGCAGCCTTTGAGAAGTATGTACCCGACCCCAATCAACCACACGGTTTTCACCGTGGAACAAAGGTTTTATTCATATGCATGCTTAACTCTACTCTCGGCACTTCGGCCTTGACGAGCACTTCACCTCTTTCGGTGGAAACAACACACTCCGGCTCAGCGGCCCTTACGAGTCTGGTTGTCTGATAATTCTTAATGAGCATGCACATGACTCGATCTCTACGGATCGGCTACTCGGCGTATCTTTACGCAACGAGCTCAGGACCTTGTCAAGGCACTACCACTACTTTGGCGCAAAGGCTCTTACAAGTATGATGCCCTTACAGGTGTCAGGGAGACGAGTCATTCTGACATCGTTCCAACAAAGGACATCATTGTGCCACTTAACTGGTTCTGGCACCTCTTCTGCCAACCATTCTGTCAACACCTTCTCTGCTCTACCGGCAGTGGTGCGACGAACCTTTCTACATCGTAGAAGGCGTTCCATAACTGGGTAGCACTTCTGCTACGTTCTTTCTGAGCCATTCTTAGCTCCTTCAGGAATTTCAGCAGCACTTTCTCTCTTTTACGGAGAAAGCGTGCGTTTCTTTTATCCATTTCAGCGGCATCTCCCCTCTTTGGTGGGAAATCGCTACGCTTAACTTGGGAAATGGATGCGCACCGTTGTGCGTACTTTGCATCCATCAAGGTTGCAGGAACCTTGGGCCATAGCCAGGCCATACGTAATTGATTTAGTCTTTACGTAAAGAGCATTTTGCCAAAAGGCGAAGCCTTTCCAATAGGGGCTTCATTCGTCAAGCAAAATCTTGTACGAGGAGCGGTAAGGGAATCGCATGGGCGATTTTGGAGTTGATCTCCATTTGAACGCTCACTTACGCGCCATATATGTAATATAAGCAGAAGCCTGTGCTTTATACAGCGGCGGCGTAAAGGAAATGCATATACTATTGTTCAGAGTGTGTAACTGAACGAAATATTCTACATATATAACAAAGCAGAAGCCTTGGCATCGTTCGACGCGACGGCGTAAGTAAATACATTGCAGAAAGCAGAAGCCTTGGCATCGTTCGACGCGACGGCGTAAGTAAATGCATAATCGGAAGTGCAGTAATCGGAAGTACAGAAAGCAGGGAGCCTTGGCATCATACGACGCGACGGCAAAGGTAAATTACATGGCCTGTGCGATATAAGACGCGTCGGCAGTATCAGCAGATATACACCTAGATCTGTATCCAACGATAGTTACGAGGCGAGCGAGTGAACACCGAAGTGTCCTAGAGGGCTCAACCAAGAACTAGGGTGAGATACTATTTTGAAGAACGCATATACTGCGTATTCGAACATATATATCCGACGATAGTTACGAGGCGAGCGCGTGAACACCGAAGTGTCCTAGAGGGCTCAACCAAGAACTAAAGCAAGATACTACTTCAGAAAGTATATGCTATATACAAACAATCAAATACTTGAGAGAGATAGTTTAATGAAGCGAACTTACTTCAATTTGAGGAAGAAACGACTCTGATTGCTTCAAACGCTTCGAACGAGGCTCGACTTCGAAAAAGGATCAACTTCGAACTTCGGACGAAAAAGGACTTGGACTTTGACTTTGAACCAAACCAGGTTCAAGTCAAGTCAACTGGGTTCAGACTTAGGTCAAGTAGGTTCAGACCTATGTCAGGTGGGTTAGGACCAGGTTAGGCAGGCTCAGACCAGGTCAAGCAGGCTCAGGCTAAGTCAGGCAGGCTCAGACCAGGTCAGGTGGGCTTGGCTAGGTAGGGGAGGTTTGGAAAAGGAGGAGAGAGAGAGGGGTTGGCGATTTTCTAAAGGAGGGGGGGTCCTCTATTTATAGGTTCTGAAACTTGGGCCCCAAGTTTCAGAATCCCCTCTTTACCCTTGGGCTTTTCTGAGAATCCCTTCCATGGAAGGTGCTGGAAGGAGCTGGAAGGCTCTGGAAGGTGCTGGAAGGTGCTGGAATATTCTAGAATCTTCTAGAATATTTTCTGAGAAATATTTATGTGGGTCCCACCCATATTTCTGTGGGTCCCGCAAGAATTTCGGGTTTTCGGCGATTTTTTTCCGAAAAATTCTGAGTACGCCATTATCTTCGTATTGATGCCATTAAGAAAGTTGGCTCGCAGGAATCCTTTGATTTTGTTCAGATAGGAAGTTATGACCTCCAGAGCGTTTGAGCATATATTCGTGAAGATACGAATATCTTAAGTATATCTGGGTCGCAGGAATCGGTTCGATTCGCTTTACGGTAAAAATGCTATTTTTCACTAAAGAATGCCTCAGGAATTTATTCAGAGTTATCTGAAAAATTGCGGGTCTTACATGGATCTTTTGGAATACAGGACCAACGAGATGCTGGATCCTCTAGAAATACATGACCAGCGAGATGCTGGATCTTTTGGAAATACATGACCAGCGAGATGCTGGATCCTTTGAAAATACATGACCGGCAAAAGCTGGATCTTTTGAAAATACATGAAGTTTTGGAATATTTAAGTCAGAACTTGAATTTAGAAGGAGAAAGGTCTTTGGTCAGAAGACTGATTTTAGAAGGTCACCGGTGTGAGAACCGGATTTTCCAAATGAGCTCGATTTTGAGAAATAGCCAGTGCGAGAGCTGGGTTTTGAAGATGAGCTAGGTTTTCAAAACGAGTTTTTAGAAGATAATTCAGGATTTATCCCCTTATCCTGAACGGGGGAAATAAAAAAGAATACCTCATTGAAAGGAGGCATCAGGTTTATCCCTTAACCTGAAGGGGTATCTTTGAAGATAAAAGTAGAGGAAATTTTTAAATAAGATTGGAAAATTTGTTAAAACTTGACATAAACGAGCATTAGCTTGATGTAAATCTGATCAAAGCAAAATGAATCAAATGAAAATAAAGATCACGAGATCAATTAAGAATTAACAAAATTTTGAGGAAAAGAACTTTCGTCTAATCCTGCCTGCATATGATGGAAGAAGATGATTATAGATCAAAAATAAAATGCCCCAGTATCATGGAGAAGAATATAAGAATTGATAGAAGATCATTATTTTATTGAAATGACTTTTTTTTTTAATAGTACAAAGGCTTTAGAATGAACATTTCAGGTGTAAAACTTCTTCAAATGCATAGCATTGATGGGATCTGGCATTTCCACTCCATCTGCGTTGATTAGACGATACAAATTGCGAGGAAGTGCTTCCTTAACCACATAAGGGCCTTCCCAATTGGGTGACCACTTTTCCCTTGGTCGGTGCTTGAGATGAGCTGTCGATCTGAGCACCAAATCGTTAACTCGAAATTTTCTCTCAATGACGGACTTGGCATAGTGTCGAGCTATCCTCTGTCGATAAGCTTGAGCATGCTCTGCTGCCTTGAGCCTCTTTTCATCTAGCAGATCTAGCTGCACCAATCTCTGCTGCTGATACTGATCAAGTGGCAATTCTATAAGTGAAGCAAATTTGAGAGCGGGCTTTTGGATATGGAGAGGTAACACTACTTCAGTCCCGTAAACAAGTTCTGAAGGAGTGGCATTGGTCGGAGTCCGAATGGTGGTCCGATATGCCCAAAGCGCGTCATGAATTTTCTCATGCCAATCTCGACCTGTCTTCACAGTCCTTTCTAAAATACGGATCAAAATCTTATTGGTGGCTTCGGCTTGGCCGTTCCCTTGAGGGTAATAAGGAGCTGAGAAATGATGGGAAATTCTGAATTTAGAATAGAAGGTTTTCATCCTCTCATTTTTGAAATGGGTTCCATTATCTGAGACAATATCATGTGGTATGCCGAAGCGGCAAAGAATGTTCTTGTGAATGAAAGAAACCACATGGCGGCCTTCTACTGTGCGTAGAGTAACAGCTTCAACCCATTTCGTGAAGTACTCTGTCGCAGCCAGAAAGTATTTGTGGCCGTTGGAAGCAGAAGGGGTAATCGGGCAGACGACGTCAAAAGCCCACATAGAAAATGGCCAAGGAGAAACAACTGATTGTAGGTATGCGGCCGGAGCATGAATATAAGGTGCGTGCAATTGGCACTTGATGCATTTCTTCACAAATCTATGACAGTCCTGCTGCATGGTATTCCAATAGTACCCTGCTCGAACGATCTGCTTGACGAGAGTCTGATAGCCGACATGGCCACCACAAATCCCTTCATGCGCCTCTTGGATAACTTCCATAGCCTCTTCTTTGTCTAAGCACCTTGAATACTCAGAACTGAACCCACGACGGTAAAGGACATTGGCAAGAATGAAATACTTGGTAGACATGCGCTGAATCGCACGTTGCTCCCTTTTTGGCGTCTCTGGTGGAAATTCACCAGTCTCAATGAAATTTTTGATATCTTGATACCAAGGCTTCTCCTTCTGATTGACCTGGTTTACTTGCATATTTGAATCGAACGCGGGGTGTTCAAGTCTGCCAATTTCAAAAGACCGCATGATTTACCACTTTTGAAGGATAGAATGGAGCCCAGACTGGCTAAACCATCAGCTATCTGATTATGCTCTCTTCTGATGTGACTGAGCTGAAATTCTTCAAAGCTGTCCACAAGAGCTAAGACGATCTTCTGATACGGAATCAATTTTGGATCTTTTACTTGCCATTCAGTGTTAACTTGACTGACAACAAGTAGAGAATCACCAAAGGCATGTACTCTTTTGACATCAAAATTTTGCAAGATTTTGAGGCCTTGTATTAGAGCTTCATACTCGGCCATATTATGAGTGCATTGGAAACCAAGCTTGAGAGAATAAGGGATCATTTCTTTTTCTGGAGTGATTAACAAGACTCCAATCCCGATGCCAGACATGTTTTTAGAGCCATCGAAGAACAAGTTCCAAACTGGGGGCTGTTGGACATTACAGATGTGCTCGTCAGGAAAATCATCTTCTGTTTTAATTTCTTCTGTCAGAGGGAAATCTGCCAACTGATCCGCGATCACTTGGCCCTTAATCGACTTTTGAGAAACATACTCTAAGTCATATTGCATCAGCAGGACTTGCCACTTTGCGATTCGTCCAGTGAGAAAAGGTTGTTCAAGAATGTATCTGAGCGGATTGAGCTTTGAAAGAAACTTAATTTCAGAAGCCAACAAGTAATGTCTCAATTTCTGGCACATCCAGACCAGAGCTAGACAAGTTTTCTCCATCTGAGAATACTTCTTTTCATAATCAATGAATGTTTTGCTCACGTAGTAGATGGCGTGCTCTATCAGGCTGCCTTCTTCATACTGAGCGAGGAATCCACCACAGGCATTCTGATTGACTGAAATATATAGTAGGAGAGGCTTTCCCAGCTTTGGCGGCTTCAAAACTGGTGGATTAAGGAGATACTGCTTGATGCGCTCAAATGAGATTAGAGATGAATCTGATCCCCATTCACGTAGTAGTTGTTATTCTGATCCCCATTCGAATTTAACTCCTTTTCTTAGCAAATGGTTGAAAGGCTCGCATCTCATGGCTAGATTAGAGATGAATCTGCGAATAGACTGAATACGCCCTTGAAGGCTTCGCAGTTCCCTGAGATTAGTTGGAGGCGGCATGTCAATAATGGCTTTTGCTTTGGCCGGATCCACTTCGATCCCTTTCTTGCTGATGATGAAGCCGAGCAGTTTGCCGGACTCTACTCCAAAAACACATTTCTGAGGGTTAAGTCTTAATTTGTAAAGAATAAGTCTTTCAAAAACTTGACTAAGAGCATCGAGGTGATCCTCTTCTTCTTTAGACTTAACCAAAATGTCATCCACATAAGCATCCATATTCTTGTGCATTTGATCGTGGAAAATAACGGCCATTGCCCTTTGATAAGTTGCCCCGGCATTTTTGAGCCCGAATGGCATCACTGTATAGCAGAAGGTTCCCCATGGGGTAGTAAATGAGGTCTTCGACTGATCACGAACGGCCAACTTGATCTGATTATAACCTGAATATCCGTCCATGAAAGAAAACATGGCATGACCTGCTGTGCTATCGATCAAGAGGTCAATATTGGGAAGCGGATAATCGTCTTTCGGAGTGGCCTTATTGAGATCCCTGAAATCAATGCAGATCCGAACTTTTCCGTTCTTTTTAGGGACTGCTACGATATTTGCCAACCAATCTGGGTAATCAATGACTCGGATGAAGCCTGCTTTCAATAGATCTTCAAGTCCTTCCTTGACTTGTTGCTCAATTCGAGGGTCTAATTTTCTCAATTTCTGCTTGATTGGTCTGGCTTCTGGTTTCAACTTGAGTCGATGCTCAACCAGCTTGATATCCAATCCTGGCATATCTTCGTAAGTCCAGGCGAATACTTCTTGATGCTTTTTGAGGAATTGGATGAGTCTAACCTTTTCAGTTTCGCTTAGACTCGACCCGATTTTGAGAATTTTCGGATCATCTTCCGATCCAATGTTGATATCCTCAGTTGGATCTTGAACCAAAGATGATGGTTCATCCTGCTTCTGAATGTGAGCAAATTCTGGCAAATCCTGGATAGTGGAATCAAATTCAGCTGGTTCTTCAGTCTGCTCTGTTGCCTGACTGACCTCCGCTCTGTCTTTCATCTCAGGGAACCTTGCCAATTTCAGATATTTGGGATTGATAACGAATCTTGTCATCGATTCAGGAGTTAATGGTCCTGAAAATGTAAGAAAGGTTTTTATTTAAGAGAAAGTACGAGCCAAATCAAACTTTTGTATAAGTAAAGAACAATGATATAGACAAAATATAAGAAGAAATGATAGATGCTCAAAATGTGAAGAGAGAATTGATTTTTTATTGATTGGAAATGAAGTATTTACAAGACATTGATAAAAGATGGGATCGCGTTGTCCCTACAAGATTTTACAAAAGATAAGAAAAGAAAGCAGGAAAACTAAGGCATAATCTTCATTTGTTTCCTCTGACAAATACTGTTTTCTCGCTGGAATCCTGGCCGGTAAATCCCAACCCTGAACTGTCCGCATGCCGAACTGGAATGATGGGCTCTATCATGCCGTCTTCATCTTTTCCCATGCCTCGGAATGGCTGGTATCCGTGTTTGATCAACAGATCGAATCCCTTTCTTGCTTTAGAAAACTGAGGAAATAAGGGATGATCTTTGAAGGAGGCGTAATCAATGCGTCCTCCTAACTTGAAGAAACAAGGTCCCTGCCATTGGACCGTGGCTGCGACATTTTCCTCTCCCATGACATCTTTTAGCTTCAGCATATCTAGACTGTCACTGAGATTGATCTCATCCGCTTCTCGGATGCTTGGAATATCAGTTGTGAATGTCGAACGAGGAATCATAGGCTGTGGCAGCCTCTCTTCAGGATCTTCACCCAAAATGGTGGTGATCATTCCACCTTTGGACCACTTTATGCATTGGTGGAGAGTTGATGGAACTGCATTGGCGTTGTGGATCCATGTTCGTCCCAATAATAGATTGTAAGTTGGCGGCACATTGACAACATGGAATAGCACCGTGTGCACTGAGTAGTTGATAAAAATTTCCAGGAAGATCTTTTCCTTGGTAGTCTGCCCGTGATTATCAAAGCCGTAGATGGTGATGGGATCAGGCACATATTCTTCTTCTTTTAATCCCAATGCTTTCGCTGTCATTTCTGAGCAAATATTCAGACTGCTGCCCCCGTCCACAAGTACGTGCGGGACAGTCATGCCCCTGGTCCTGACCACGATGTATAATGCATTGTTGTGGAATGAATGAGGCTTAGGCAAGTCCTCATCTGAAAAGGTAATAGGCGCGTTTGTCATTGCTTGGTTCACTATCTGCGCCATGTCTTCGGGCGTGGTACCCGGTTTCACCTTGATCTTCCTCAATAGATCATCTAATTTTTCTTTATGCTGGGGGGAGTCGTGAGTTAACTCAAAGATGGAGATGTTGGAGAGCGCTGTAATCGGCTTCTAAAGGCTTCTGACCCGCTCTTCTGCTGCTTCTGAGGTTTCTGCTTCCTCTGTACTAGGTTCCTTTTTCAGAAATCTTTTTGGAAAAACTTGGGTTTTCCCACTCTCCACTGACGTGTTTCTGATGTTAAAAAATGAGAGGATATCCCCTCTCCGAGATGCAGGCTGGTCCTGGCGTAGAACCATTACCTGATGCTGCAGACTCATCTCCTCTTCGGAACAAGGATGTATGTGACTCTGCGGGAGAAAAGAATCTTCTGAAACGGTTGATGCGGAATGCTTTGGAAACGGGGCGGTCAAGATGTCCATTTTGCCCTCTTCTTCATCCTCGATGAGGATGCTTTTATCAATACAATCCTGAATCAGATGCTTCAGGACGAAGCAATACTCAGTGTCGTGGCCCATTGCTCTATGGAACTTGCAGTACTGTTCCTTAAATATTCCCATGAGCACTGGTGGATCTGCCACCTTGGGAAGTTTTACCATCCCGTGAGATAGCAAGTATTCCAAAATTTTCTCCAAAGGCTGATCGAGGGGAGTGAACTTCCGATCCCTACTCCAGTTTATATGTTTGGGCTTTTCTTGAAGGTCCCCCTTTTGTTGAGGACCGGCCGGAAGAGGCTTATCATTGTTCTTGAAGAATTTTCCTTTCCTTCCTCTGCTCTGCTCGGGCTTTGTGCCACTGCCACTGCCCTGTTTACTGCTACTGCCCTGATCATCCCCTGGAACCTCGGTGGAGTAGGTGAAGTGTGCCTTCTTCTTTGGGTCTGAGATGTTCTTGGCCAAGGTGATACCTTCATACATTCCGTTCTCCACCCCCATCTCGAGCCATTCCGCTCGCTCTGTCAGTTCGATAAAGGATTTGGAGGGGTACGGAAAGAGGAGGCTTTTTAGAGGCTGGGAGAAGTTGTTGAGGATGACTTGGAGGGCATGTTCCTCAGAGATAGGGTTCCTCATTTTGTTGCACAGGCTTCTCCATTTGTGAATGAAATCCCTAGCCTTTTCATTGGGCTCCTGCTTCAAGTTGCACAGGTGGTTTAGGGTGGGCAGAGCTTCCGTGTTAAATAAGAAGCGCTCAACAAACATGTTGACGACTTTGTCAAAATCCCTCAATTCGATGGGATTGACATGTTCAGCGTACCATTTGGCAGCTATCCCCTCCAAACTGTGGGAAAAACAGAGAAATAGGGCACGGTTGTCTTCGCTGAACCGGGCGCATTCTGCAAAGAACATGGCAAGATGGGCCTTGGGATCTCCGGATCCATCAAATTTAATGAATTTTCGGGGGAGGTTCTCCAAATTGATGTCCCCCTCTAAACCGAGGTAGAAATCCTGCCTGGTGTATGACCTTTTTCCTTTATCCCGGACTTGCAGGTCTTTGACGATTTTGGTCAGTGCCTGGATCGAGTCTTCTGCGGGGGCCCCATACTTGGGCTTGTTCACTGACACTGGCTCCTCTACCGGCCTCTTGGACTGCCGCAGATGTTTCGGGATGTAAATCAACTGCTCTTCTTCAGAATTTTCTTCCGCTGACTCAGAATCTTCAGAGGTACTGTCACGCTGCACTTTTTGCTTGCTAATCTTGACGGGCTTCTTCATGGGCTTTTTCTTCGCTTTGGTCTTAGAAGCCGCCTTCTTTGGAGCCACCTTAGCCTGCTCGGCCATCATTTTAGTCATCATTTTCTGAAAAACCCGGTACATGGCCGGATCAACATCGCTTTCATCTCCGGAGTCATGCTTCTTGGACAATCTAGGAGAATTCATCTCCTCTGACTCGTTGTCACTGTGTTGTTGAGCAGCCCTCTTGTCAGCCCTTGTCTGAACCATTTTTTAGATGCCAAAGCTTTCCTGCAGAATATGGGAATTGTTAGAGTATGGAGAAGCTTTTTTGAAAATCATAATTTCTTTGAGAGAAAGCAAGAAATGAAGGGATTTGGTAGACAATTTCAAGAGATTATCCCATTACCCAGGATTGGGTCATCACACGATTTGTGATAATTATGTTACCATTTGATGATAACAGAGAAATGTGCCTTGTTACCTAGGCGAGGTCGTCAACCATGATAAGATATATTGAAGAAATGCGAAAGGAATATCCCTTTTTCCCGGGATTAGGTCGTCATCCAAAATTTGTGACTTTTATTTGTGCTATAAACAAAATATAGAGAACAACATTTTTGGCCAGAAAAGTAAATTTTTATTGATATTTTTAACTTTCAAAGACAAAGAGAGGGTGGACAGACAGTTTGCCACCACTCCTGATATTCAGATGATACATTTGGTCCAAGAAATATAGACAGAGAAATAAAGGAGTTCCAGGTATATTTTGCGACATGATATGCCCCAGACCACTGATCCGACTGCAGGTTGAATTCTGACACGTTGCCTGTCGAGAAACGGGTGTTGGCACGAACTTGCCGCTGCGAAAACTGCCTCTGACATCGTTCCGGCTGTTAATCAACACAAAAGAAAGGGCCCATCAACTTGTAGCGCTTGTCACGAGCATAAGTGTATCGAGGAACAGTCTCTCCTCTGTCAAAGAAATCCCAGGTGATCTCCTCCTGATGCAGCTTCTCGATCAGAGCTCGGCATTGGATGACCATCTTCGGCTGCTTACTGTTGAACCTGAAAGAATTGGCCTTCGAGGGAACGTGGCGTAGGAACCATGACTGCAAGGCGTAACTGCATCCTTCTACCAGAATGGTCTCCCCAAGAGCAAATCGAGCCAAGCCTCTGTAAAGGAAGGCTAATGTGGCCATGGAGACTGAAAGTTGGCGGGTCTGCTTGCTTCCCCATCTCCTAAAGAGCTGAGCAACTCTGATGTCTATAAAATTCTGACCATCTTGGAAGAAGGCTAACCCCACTATGCACAGGATCATGGCGTGCTGAATTCTGTCCTTCGCTGCTCGGGACAAAGTGTCAACCTCTTTGTAGGCTCCGTACTTTTGATATAATTCGAACAGGTCGATGAACTGATTCCCACCAATCTCGGTGAGAGGCCAGGATCTGCTCCCCGTTGCTCTTGCTAAGGCTTCTCGAACATCTACCCCTTTGATGTTGATAAAAAATTGCTGCTCGACAGGATCATCTGGCTGACCAGCTGGTTCGGGCAATCCAATCATGTCATTGAACTCGTCCATCAGTAGGGTCATCTCTCCCCATGGAAACCAGAATGTGCAGGTACGTGGATTCCACCGTTCAGCCATGGCCTGAATCAAAGCACCATTGATGGTTCGCTTGCCTACCGCTGATGCCATTTCCAACCCACAGTCATCCAAGTGGTCTGGGAACATACGTGAGAAGGTGGCGAACCAAGAATAATACCACCGAGGGAAGAAAGGACGAGACTGGATGACCCGCAGATCTGGGGTTCCATCCCTTATTTGATAGAAGACATGATCCCAAGGAAAGATAGTATCGGGAGATTCGGATGCCATCGGAGTGATACTGAGGCAAAAAGAGGAAGTGAGTCAGATAAAATGCAGGACTTACGGATAGACCTAGAAATTTTGAAAGATTGAGGAGATTTTTAAAAGACTTTTCCAGGGTTTTGAAGAAAATTTGATCTAAAAGAGAAAAAGAAATGTAGGTAGATAAAAATACTCACCTGGGGTTTTTGGAAATAAGGGTAAGTTTTGAATAATACACCCAGGGTTTTTGAAAAGGGTCTGATACATATATATGAGAGAATAAGAGAAATATCACATAACCAAAGCTGCACAAACAAGGATGCGCATACAGCACTCCCTAAAGGCTGACTCTAAATGCAATATTTGAAATGGCTTGTAGGACCTTAATTCTAACTCTAGGGTTCAAATTATCTGATTCCGATCAAGATACGCCGATATACCCAAGCCGAAGCTCGAAGTACGTGACATAGAAAATATTTCTCCGGTTCTAAGGTAATGGCTTCCCAACATCCTTGAGCACCTACCGATATACCTCGGACTATGGCCCTTAGGTACGTGGTAGGGGGGCGCGAACCCAAATAAGTGGTCCAGTTGTGAGGCTCTCTCCCGAACTATGGTTCAGTGAGACAACCCAGCAACGTGAAGACCGGGACAATATAGGTAAGAGATGTTTTCAAAATATGATCAACATGCAATAAAATCAGAAGGCTCTAATGCAAGTCCTAAAGAGATAGATTAAAATGAGAAGAAGCATACACTTGCATTCATTGTTTACATTCAATCCCTAGAATTGAGGAGAGTTGTATTCAAGACCTAAGTCTAATGTGAGCATGGAATAATCTCCTCAATATGGTCCTACCAAACCATACTTAAATCCTATATGCAATGATGTCAGCTTAGGACAGAGTCTAGGCTCCTAAGGTTTGTATGGAAATGAAGCTGACATTTAAAGAATAAAGACCTAGATAATATCAAAGCAAAGTAAAAGGCATAAATTCGATCGGACGGAGACGGGTCCCATCACGGTCGCCAAAACTGTGATCATCGCAAAAATTTTTCTCTCGTGGTTTCTTTCTCTTCCTTCTCCTTCGCTTTTCTAACCTCTATTTTCCTCCTTTTTGAAGGGAGTAAAATAAAAGAAAGAAAAGAAAGAGAGAAGAGAAAAGAAAGAAAGAGAAAAGAGGAACTCTTTTGCGGGTTTTCACTTGACCTTAATTTTGAAAATTTTTGAAATAACTCGCCTCCATTTTTTAAATATTTGCGGGAAAACTGGGAGACGGGATCCGCTCGTCGGTACGAGGTTCGACCGTTCCTGGCGCCTTTACCAGGGGTAATCGAACCAAGGGTCGAATTTTATGCCTTTTGCTTTGCTAAGAATTTGTCCTAAGTCTAAATGCACAATGAATCATGCTTGTGCAATATGCAAAGATGTATGCTCTTTTTGAAAATGTTTTGAAGAATTTCCAAGTGAATCTGATAAAGTGAAGAAATGTTTTTCTAACTTAGAACTTAAGATTAAAGTTCTAAGTTTTTAGAATAATCAAGAGCTCGGGAAAATAAATCTGGATTTTGGAAAGTGATTTTGAAGTTTTGAGATAAAAAGAGAAGAAAGAAAATTTTCAAAGTTTATAAATGGACTTTGAATCAGAATAGAAATGAAAAATGGAATTGAATTAGAAGGAAAAGATAGAATTGGGAAATCTGAATAAAATTTGGGAAATGGAATTGATTTGGAATTTCAAGATGTAATCCGAATCCAAGATCTGGATTCTGAATAGAGTTCAAAGTTTAAGCTTTGAATTTAGGATCTGAAATGAGAACTTGGTTTGAAATCTGGAATGAAATGGAATTGATTTTAAGAGTTGGAATTAAAGTGAAATTTGGATTTTGGAATTTTGAATGGAATTGGATCCAAGGTTTGGAATCCAAGATGGTATTTTGATCCGAAATCTGAGATCCAAGATAGGGTTGGACTCTGGATCCCAAGATGGAATTGGATCTGAAGTCTGAGACCCAAAGTAGAATTGGATTCTGGATCCTAGAATGGATTTGGATCTGAAGTCTGAGATCCAATGTAGAATTGGTTTCTGGATCCTAAGAATTGGAATTTGGATCTGAATCTGAGATCCAATGATAGAATGAGGATCTGGATCCTAAAAGAAATTTGGACCTATGATTGGAGATCCAAAAAGTGTAATAAGAATTTGGATGGAATTTGGATTTGTGATGGGAGATCCAAAATGGGATAAGGATTTGGATCCTAAGAATTTTGGAATTTGGATCTGAATCTGAGATCCAAAGCAGAGTTGGATTCTGGATCCTAAGAATTGGAATTTGGATCTGAATCTGAGATCCAATGGTAGAATGAGGATCTGGATGAATTTTGGATCTGTGATTGGAGATAAAAAAAGTGGAATAAGGTTTCGGATCCTAAATGGTGATGGGAAATCCAAAGTGGAATGGAATTTATACTTGGAAATCTGGATCCAAGTTGAGATTAGGATTTGATTTTGGATTTGGTTTATGAAAAGTCCAAATAGGACCTTTAAAGACGGATCTGGGTTTTAGAAACCCAAATTTAAACTTGAGATTTGAATCCAAACCTTGATTGAAGATAAGGGGATGAACTTGGTTTTTGAAATCAGGAGATAATTTCAAAGTTAAATTGAACTTTGAATTTGGATTTTGATTTGAGTTGGAAATTTGAAGTTTCGAATATGAAATGATTTTGAAATTTCAAAGTCAAATTGGTCTTTGAAATTGAATTCTTGAATCTTGAAGTGAGATAGAATTGGTTTTGAATAAGATCTGATGAAGAAGAAGAAACACTTGGAATTTTAAAAAGGAAGTTTTGAAAATATGATGCAGTTCTACCCTGAATGATGAATGAATTTAAATTTTGAAATTAGATTTTGAAAATTGTATTTCATTCTTTACATGAATTGAAATAAGATTGAAGATATAATACATCCTTGACTATGGTCATTGAATGTATCATATAATAATCTATATTTAAACTCAGGTGAAGAATGAAACATATTTTGTGCTTTTATAGAGTTTAAAATGGAATTAACTCTCAACATACCCTGACTATGGCCATTGGTATATATATTGAATTAATTCTAAGTTAAACTCTGATAAAAGGTGAAATATTTGAAGAATATGATGATTTTTGAAAGAGGATCCAGTGTGGATCCAGTATTATTTCATAAAAGATAAGAATACTAAGTCTTGTTTACACCCCGACTATGGCCGTTGGTGTAAATCATCAACTTAGAATTAACTTACCTTTTATGAGATGGTGCACGTGCCATTCGTGTTTCACCATTGTGGGAATTTGAGAAATGAAGAAAAAATGCATGAAAACAAGCAAATCATGATTTTACAATGCTCATTCATTCTACCTAAAGCAGGAAATGTAAATTTTTATTCCAATCTAACTATTACAATGGATAAAATCAAATGTACAACCCTAAGTGATGATATCTTTTCCATATTTCCTGTAAAACAACCAGGTTAGTAAAAGGGAAAATCATATATATATGAAAATTAAATGATGGAAATGATAAAAGGATGGAAAAGATATCTATATACTTACATGCATATATATACATACATATATATACATACATAAATATATATATCAATGTATAGGCATATGTACATATATATACATATAGAGGTATATTCAATGGAGAGATGTGCTGAGGGACAGATTATGTCCAGGTTGCTGCAAGCAACCCCTTTCAGTAATGAAGGCAGTTTGTGATAAATAAAAAAAAAAGTGAGGTATATGGTGTTTGGGAAATGTGAATTTTTAGGTGCAGCAGTGAAGGTCTTCATTTCAGCTGGTGACAACAGCTGGTGGAAGAATGTTGATGATGGATCAAGAATAAATGTGGATGCCATTCGATTGGATGATATAGTACATAGGAAATGAAGCACAAAGAGTCTTGGTTAACATGCAAGCACAAGGAAACATCTGATCAAGAGATAAATCAAATACAATTCAAAACAGGAGATCACATATGAATCAGAAATCAATGTGAAATAGGCCATCTAGAGAAGAAAGAAGAAAAAAAAAAAGTGAAACAGGGGATAGGGTGTAAATGTTGGTGTGAAGGGCAGTGTACTTAATGAATACAACTAATTATGCTTGTTGTGGGGTTGATGATAGCTCACAGCCATCGGTGGATCTGCTGTAGCAAATGTGAAGCCACAACAACTCAGGGAGTTGCTGTAGATGGATGGTGGGGATGATGTTGGTAGTGGACAAGGTATGCTGGTAGTGTTGTAGCTGAGCTAAAAATAAGTGACAGCCATGGATGGTAAGTGGAAGAGGTGTTAAGTTGATATAATATCAACTTTTATACTGTGGCAAACACAGTGTTTTGTGAAGGAAGAGTGCTGTGAGTTGCAGCCATCGTGAGCTATTGTCAAGGGCTCATAGCAAGGTGAACATGACTGTTACAGGGAAGTGAGAGTGTGCAAAGATATATAAAATAAAAAAAAAAAAAATGCAGAGGAGTGTAAATGGGTAGGCTAAGCCGCAGGAGCAGCTGTGGGAATATATACTGCAAACAGGGACTTTACTAATGTTGATGGGTGGATTGTTGACAGTTACGGTATGGTGAGATGGACTATGCCAGTACTGACGTGGAGATTACAGCAAGTGATATACAAAGTATGGCTGGGGTTGTGTATAAACTATCTTTAAGTAATGTTCTTCCATCTCCAGCCGGTGACAGCTAGAAGTAAAAAGAAAATGGCAGGCGAAATACAGGAAGTAATATACATGAACTTATATATATGCCATGAAAGTATAGACATGGGATCATACACAAATAACTATACACAGAAATTTCAGGTAGTATCACACAGGATGTACAAAACGATGCTATGATATTTTGCAAAAAAAGAAAAAAAGAAGAAAAAGAAAAGTAGAAACAGGTGGAAATTTCATCAATATGAGTGGAAGCACATGTTGAACATACAGAGATTGCTATGCACGTGAACTTTAGCAAACTTTTCCATTGCTTTATCAGCAGCTGTTTCAGCAACATTGATTATTTCTGAAATATAAAGAAGATATCGCAGAGATAAATAATGAAGGTGTTTCATCAGCAAGATTGATATGACATGCTTAAGGTTCCTGCCACCGAAGGATTATGGGAGCTCCATCTCTTCCCTGTGTAGGCATTTCTGATTTTTTATTTTTTTATTTTTTTATTTTTTTATTTTTTTTGTTTTTGTTTCACAGTGGCAGCTCAACATTTCCCAGATGTGACACAGATGAGATGATCTCATCTGTAAGTGTCATGATTTATTTTCTGTTTATCATTGATATTGCATGGGGCTCCCCTGTTTGATGGCACTCTAAGAGGGGTAGAATCCTCCATTTTACACTTCCTGAAATTGAAATATATCTCAGTTTTCACAAGGAGCTGCTCCAAACGTGAACCTTTCTTTCACTTCCTAACCCAATTGGATGATGTCTTACTGCCATAAACCCTTTTGTCTCCTAGATGCTCAACCATGCCGATCGTAAAATTTGAAGCTGAAGTCAAGATGCCGTATACAAGTTAGTCCTTCCTGCTATGGTTTTATATGAATATTTTCCCAATTTTAAAGATAACTGTGACATGCCTACTTGCTACCATTGCCATGGTTACTTAATCTCTGAGAGAGAGATCCAAACATTTAAGGATGTCTTGGTGAAAAACTACAGAGGTTTAGGTCTTACCTTGAGGATTCCTACCTACGACAAGGTCTACCATCCGCTCACATTCACAACTTAGCTCTTTCAGCTATTTTAACCCTGGATATCACGTAATGCTGGGCCTTCCATCTCCCTTTTAAATTATCTACATTTTTATGGCCCTACTCTTTGTATCATAACTAAATAGGCAGGTGTCACCATCTATAGGATGACTACTGTCTGAAAACAGAGGTTAACCAGAACCCATCTCTTCTAATAGCCGACACTTCTAGGGCTCATGATTTTCTGGCGAAAAACTTATCAGAATTCATCGAGTTCACCATGCGAGTTACTGTATTAACCAACAGAAAAATATCTATACTCTTTTCCTAACTGAGTAGATTGACAATCGGCTCTCTCTCTCTCTCTCTGGGCAACATAAACCGATAAGAGGAATTGGACATAATATCTTATTTTCTAAACCCCCCCTAAAACCCATACTCAGAAAGACTTTTTCCATCCGTTAACCATTGCTAACGATCCATCTACCATTCAACCAACACTAAAAAAAAAAAATCCACAAAGTCAAAATAGATAAAAGCAGATCGGATGTTGAATTGCAATGACTGTAATTGGTTTATCTGATAAAGAATAAAATGGATGTTGCAGGTAAAATCAAATGTAATATAAAAAAAAAAAATACAAACCAATAATGAATCAAACAAAGGCAAGACAGACATATGTACTTACGTAAACTGAAGAATTAACAAAATGGATGAAAGACCAGAATCCGATCAAAGGATTGGTATGTATTATAATGAACACAGGTGATGATATCCGAACAAACTTATAGCAAGAAGAAACCGAAACTAGCATGAATATAGGAAAAAAATGAGTTACCGAAACAGGAGAGCAAAAAAAAAAATTTGTTGGAATGCACGATTCCTTTGATATTGCTTTATCTATAACTCGATTTGCTATATGTAAATCGAGATTATAGAGAGTGCGTTAATTGGGGTGATGAGAATCAAGTCAAAATCAAAAAAAAAAAAAAGAGAGAGAAGATTCTTACCTGTCTTGCATGGAGTCGAAGCTTCGTATTTACCCTGGAGGGCTTTTTACGGCTGAAAGAAGAGGCAAGTTGATTGAAGAAGGGAGGTGCGAGAACTCCAATCGATCGTCGGATGGTGCTTCCCGATGGTCGATATGGGAGAGGGATCGGAAGAGATGGATCTGAAGGAAGGAAGAGTCGACCTCCAGGAAGATAATTGATTGTGAGAGATGAGTTTTTGATCGATTGTAATGGCCACTTGAAGTAAAATCGATCTCCAGGAAAAAAAAAAGGGGGTCCCGAGAAGAAGCTGGGAGGCCTCTTCTTAAAGGCGCCGTGGAGGGTTCAGGAAGAAAATTTGTTGGGAATCAAAGGCTGGGAGAGGAGGAGGCCGTTTGAAGATCTGCGATGGAGGGAGGCAGCGAGCCTGCAGCCGTTGCAAATCTTCTCCATTTCAAAAAGGAGGTCCCCTTTTAGAAAAACTTTTGAAAAGTGGTTTAAAATGAGGTTTTTGGTAAAAATGGTTTCAAAAAGCTTGAAAATCATCTGTTTTCCTTGTAGTTTTTCCCATTTTTTTTTTGGTTTTTATGTTATTTTTCTATTTTTTTGTAATTTTAGAATAAAATCCTAAGGTTTTACGGGAGAAATAAAGATTAAAACTGATTTTTTTTTTGGTGTTTTTATAAAATATTTACAAAAAGAGTTTTTCTGAGAATTTTAGAAACTATTTTGAGAAAATTTCTTTAGAAATGGGTTTATGTCCGAATTTTTGAGAAATAATCGAGGTTTAAAACTTCGGACTGAAAAATATAGGGTCGAGGATCCAACAGAGTGCCGGATGAGCTGCCCGAGCCTTTCAAACTCATTTTTTGGTATCTTTGTGATTTTATTTTGGAAATCGGACAACGGGGCTCAGATTTGGATTTAAAATACTGAATTCAGACCCGGAGCTGAATTTGAATATATTAATGAGGAATTTAATCCAGAAATCTGAAGAAATAACTTGATTTTCTCAGAAAAATGGGGTTAGGGGCAAAAGGGTCATTTTTACAAGATTTTAAAAAATTTGGGATGTTCACAGATTCTTTGTGCATTTAGATCTTTTAGAGTTAGGATAAATTCTTAGATTATATTTAGGCAAAGCAAAAGGCATAGATTCGATCATTGGTTCGATTACCTCTGGTAAAGGTGCCAGGAACGGTCGAACCTCGTACCGACGAGCGAATCCCGTCTCTCCATTTTTCTCGCAATATATTTCAAAACGGAGGCGAGTTAAATTTGCTAAATATTTTTCAAATCAAGGTCAAGTGAAAACCCGCAAAAGAGTTCCTCCCTCTTCTCTCTTCTTTCTTTTCTCTTCTCTCTTTCTTTTCTTTCTTTTATTTTTCTCCCTTCAAAAAGGAGGAAAATAGAGGTTAGAAAAGGGAAAGAAAAGGAAGAGAGAGAAACCACAAGAGAGGAAAAATTTTGTGATAATCACAGTGGTCCGAACGTTCCTTGGAAGGATCCATCACAAACTCTTTCATCTCAGAGATGATCGAAATCTTCTTTGGCTCCGGGGGTCTAACTCGCCTATTCTTCTTCATCTTGACGACAATTGAGAGATCCTTTTTGCAGATATTTGATTGTTGCTCAAATAACTGAGGAGATATGGATTGAGTAGGTTCTTTTTACTGCGCAGGATATTTCCACTGTCTTACTGCCAAAGAATGATATTTAATAATGTGCCATAGCTATGATCAATATCAATTCGCTTATGACTTTTCAACATCATCGAATTTTTCCTTTGCCGGTCATATCGAAGATTTTTTCTCCATCCTTTTGGTTGACCAACAGAAAAAGCTTGAATTCAGTTCTTATTTCGCAAAAGTCTTACTCTTTTGGAAAGAATACTAAAGATAGTTGGAGGAAATTCTTTATGTGATGCAAACTTTGAGATCAACAATGACTTTTGATAGCAAATTGGCAAAATATTCTTGAAATCCTTGATGAATGTAATCGCTTGACGGTCGATCGACACGTCCTTGACAAAAGTCTACTCTCTTTTTTCCCAAAAAGAGAGACTCAGGCTTAGCCCTTACCTGAATGGGAAGTTGAAAATACTCCTCTCTTCCCCAAAGAGGAGGTGTTTGCAAAACAGAACTTTCGAAGAGAAATTAAGTTTTCGTCAAAACTTCCTATCTCTAGGCTTCTCTTATAGAAAGGCGGCCGAAAAAAACAAAGTTGAGAAAGTATCACAGAGGAACGAGTCCATCACACTCTCCCTAGAAGAGGGTCTTCTGTGAAGGGGTTGGCCAAAGATAAGAAAAATGGGGGCCACAAAAAGAAATGAGCTTCCGTTGAAGCTTTCCCTGAAAAAAGGGTTCTTTTGTGTAAAGTTGGTTGTTGTTTTGCAAATTGTTCGCGCAGAAAATGAGTCCCTTCAAACTCTCCCTGGAAGAGGGTTCTTGCGAACGAAAGATGGTTGCATGTGAAAGGAACGAGCTCCCTCGAACTCTCTCTGAAGAGGGTCCTTCGCAAGAGAAAAAAATGATTTTTGATAGAATGGTAACCCGAAGGTTGAAATCGATATTTAGAGCTTGAATTGTTGATGATTGGTAAGCATAGAGACTGAACCTGGAGGGCTAACTTGATCAGTCAGCCAAACACTAGCACGAGCACTAGATGTACCAGCACGAGCACTAGATTTGAAGATGTACCAGTACAAGCACTGGGTTTTAAAATAAACACACTAGTACGAGCACTGGATTTCAAAAATGTCCTAGTACGAGAACTAAGTTTAAAAAATGCACATCAGTACGAGCACTGGGTTTTCGAAAGTGCACACCAGTACGAGCATTGGGTTTCGAAAATGCACCTAGTACGAACACTGGGTTTTCGAAAATGCACACCAATACGAGCACTGGATTTTGAAGATGTACCAGCACGAGCCCTGGGTTTTTGAAAAATATACCAGTACGAGCACTCGGTTTTTGAAAAATATACCAGTACGAGCACTGGATTTTGAAAATGTACCAGCACGAGCACTAGGTTTTTGAAAAATATACTAGTACGAGCACTAGATTTTGAACAAAACACCAGTACGAGCACTGGATTTTGAAAATTCACCAGTACGGACACTGGATTTTGAAAGACACACCAGTACAAGCACTGGGTTTCAAAATGCACCAGTACGAGCCCTAGGTTTCAAAATGCACACCAGTACGAGCACTGGGTTTTGAAGAAGAGACTGACACTCCTAAGATGTTTGGAAATTGAAGTGGGAATGAACTTATCCCTTATCCTGAAGGGGAAGTTCAGGTTTGTCCCTTAACCTGAAGGGGAAGTTCAGGTTTGTCCCTTAACCTGAAAGGGGAAGAAAACCCGAGTCAAAACCCGGGTTTTCAAAATAACAGATAAAAGAGAAAATCGAGTTTTGAAAACTCGAATTTTCAAAGGAATGATCGGTTCCAACACGAGCATTGAATCCGATAGGAAGTCTGAGTCGGAACTTGTAACTCAAAAAATAAGAATATATACAAAAGAAAAAACCCAAGTCGTAACCCAGTTTTTGAAAATAGAAGATAAAAGAGAAAATCGAGTTTTGAAAACTCAAATTTTCAAAGGAACGATCGGTTCCAACACGAGCGTTGAATTCGATAGGAAGTCCAAGTCAAAACTTGAAACTTCAAACGAAAAGATAAAAGGGAAAAACCCGAGTCAGAACTCAAATTTTGAAAATAAAGATAAAATGGAAAATCCGAGTTTGAAAACTCGAATCTTCAAAGAAATGATCAGTTCCAACACAAGTGTTGAATCCGATAGGAAGTCCGAGTTGGAACTCGTAACTCCGAAAATAAGAATATATACAAAAGGGAAAACCCGAGTCGGAACCCAGTTTTTCAAAATAGAAGATAAAAGAGAAAATCGAGTTTTAAAAACTCGAATTTTCAAAGGAATGATCGGTTCCAACATGAGCGTTGAATCCGATAGGAAGTCCGAGTTGGAACTCGAAACTTCAAACGAAAAGATAAAAGGGAAAACTCGAGTCAAAACTCGGATTTTGAAAATAAAGATAAGATGGAAAATCTGAGTTTGAAAACTCGAATCTTCAAAGGAACGATTGGTTCCAACACGAGCGTTGAATCTGATAGGAAGTCTGAATCGAAACTCGAAACTTCAAACGAAAAGATAAAAGGGAAAACCCGAGTCGAAATTCAGATTTTGAAAATAAAGATAAAATGGAAAATCCGAGTTTGAAAACTTGAATCTTCAAAGGAACGATTAGTTCCAACACGAGCGTTGAATCCGATAGGAAGTCCTAGTCAGAACTCGAAACTTCAAACGAAATATCAAAAGGGAAAAACCCGAGTCGGAACCCAGATTTTTAAAAAGGAAAACCCGAGTTTGAAAACTCGAATCTTCAAAGGAACGATCGGTTCCAACATGAGCGTTGAACCCGATAGGAAGTCCGAGTCGGAACTCAGAACTTCAAAGGATATATAAAAGGGAAAAACCCGAGTCGGAACCTGGATCTTTAAAAATAAAAATAAAAATAAAAATAAAAAAGAAAAACAAAAACCTCAGTCGAAACTCAAATTGGAATGAAATAATTCCTACCCAAGAGTCGGATTCTGGAAGGATTGACAAAATGTATGAATAGATTCCGACAATGAAGAAGATGAGAGATTCATTTGAGATCCTTGACCCAAGACGGCCTAAGATTCGAATCTATTTATGACGGCTTCAAGATTTTCCCTTATCTTGAAGGAGTATAGAATAAAATTTGATGCGAATTGAAGAATTTATGGGAAGTAGTTCAGGTTTATCCCTTAACCTGAAGGGGACGTACTTCAAAGAACGAGGTTCAGGTTTATCCCTTAACCTGAAAGGGAACACCTCGATGAACGAGGGTCAGGTTTGTCCCTTAACCTGAAAGGGTAAACGAATAAAAGAATACCTCATTGAAAAGAGGCATCAGGTTTATCCCTTAACCTGAAAGGGTTATAAGAAAAGGTTGATGAAATTTAATAAAATTGGCAAAAAATTTGATAAAACCTGACAAAACTTGATAAAACTGGATAACAAATTGACGAAAAATTTGATTAAATTGAAAAATGAAATGAATGCAATTAATAAAGATAACAAGATTAACTGAAAATTTGATAAGATTTTTAGGAAAAGAGTTTTGACTGATCCTGCTTGCACGTGGTGAGCGAAGACGAGTATAGATCAAAATAAAATGCCCCAGTATCATGGAGAAGAATGTGAAAATTTGATAGAAAATTATTGCTTTATTGAAAAAAGCTTGATGATGCATGAAATGCACATCATGTTATTAATATATTCATGCATTTTTAGGTGATTTTAAGGTTTATAACCCATGATTGGATGTATTTTAGCATAATAGAGTTATGGTTTGAATTTCAGGAAAATCGGAGTTAAATTGAGTGAGATATGGCCATTATAGTGTTTGGGCATGGATTTCAAGGTGATTCGGATCAAGATCCGTCCCAAATAGGCCATCTTGGGCCGTGGATCAGTGTTTAAAACATCATAATCCATCTCTAACGTGATCCAAAACCCATTTAGAAAAGGTTTTCAGAAAACCCCCTCCAAAAGAGGCGCAGAGCAAAAGTTTTTATTTTAAACCTCTTTTGGAAATTTTAGAAACTTGAACCATAATATAAAAACATCATTTCTGAAAACCCTAGCCATTTTTTGCCTAGGGATTTGTGCCTCCTCAACTCAATCTTGCTCCATCCACCTTCTTCCCCAACCATTCCACGCCAACACCATTTTGTCTTTGGGTTTTGCTTAAGATTCAAGCATTTTCCCTTTGTTATTTCTATTCGATTTCATATCTATTTCCCCTTGTTTTCCTCCTTGTTGGTTACTGAGCATATGTGCTTTATTTTGCAGGTGTAACAGAGGTTGAAGACACTATTCTTGCGTGGAGTGTCGTATACTCCAACAAGAAAGATCGACCATACCTCCATCTGATCCTCTACTCCACCGGATCGCGAATCGGTTCACTTTCCGCCCTCGATGTGTTACGACAATGAAGCCATACATGATACTTCAAGTACAAGGTTTTGATGATGAGCAAGTGGAATCAACTGCATTTCAGCTAAGGCTATGAAGAAATTGAAGAATTCGATGAAGAATCTTTGAAGACTAGTGTGCAAATGTTTAATTCATTAAAGTCTTAGATTCTTGTAAGAGCCTTACTTAGAGTGCATATTTAGGTTGCATTTCACCTTAAAAATCTTTAGAAAAACTTTTCTAAAAGAAATACTTTTGAAAATCTTTTTAGAAAACTCTCTTCTTAAATTTTCATGTTTATTAGTCGACCAATAGACTTACCAGTCGACTAATCCTTTCGCACCATATTTTCTAAAAAGTCATTCTTGTCAAATTAGTCGACCGAAGATTTTATCAGTCGACTGGACAAAATGTCTGTTTTCTGGAAAATTAGCAGCAGTCGACTAATGGTTTTATCAGTCGACTGAACAGAACATGTGTTTTCTAAAAATTTAGCAGCAGTCGACTAATGCTTTTTATCAGTCGACCGGACAGAATGTTTGTTTTTCAGAAGTTTTTAGCAGCAGTCGACTAAAAGGTTTTTCAGTCTACTGATGATATTATCAGTCGACTAACTTTTCTCAAGTCGACTAAGTTTCAAAAGTTCAGATTTTCAAACGGCTCGATTAACAGATCGGTCGACCGACGATAACTGTCAGTCTACTAATAACTAACTATTAGTCGACTAACTGATGTTTCAGTCGACTAATTTTGTCGTTTTCCTGAAACTTCACAAAGGCATGTCTTTTCATTTTTCAAACGTTTTGATCGTTCGAAATGGACCGTTTTGACACCCTTCAATACTCTCAACGTATGAAAAACTTTAACTATAAATATGAGTGCATTTTACACTCAAAACAACAAGAATTCAATCGATTTGAATCATTTACTTATTGCTTTTCACTCCTATTCATTCAAGTATTTGTTTTCTCACTCACGTGATATTTTCACTCTAATCACTTTGAGAGATAGTGAATTCGTGAGTAGAGTATTTCAACAACCTCAAAAGCCAATTGCATCTCATTTGCATTCAAAAGGAAGGCTCATAGGTTGTATTGTAAGTTGTTATTTCTTTTCTGTAAAAAGAAGGACTCCTTGGTGTAAAGGAGTTGTTTGCTTTCAGTAGGATTGTTACTGAAAGTGGGACCGGTTATGGTCTGTGTGATCTTGTAGTTTACAAGGTTGATAGTGAAAAATCTCAAACGAGTTTTGCTTGGAGACTGGATGTAGGTCGGGATAGACCGAACCAGGATAAAATCTTGTGTTCTTTGTGTGTTTGCTTTGAGATTTGCAAAATCATTCAATATTCCGCAGAAATTTTTAAAAGCACTATTCACCCCTCCTCTAGTGCTCGTTGCCTCGATCCTAGTGCACTTTCAATTTGTATGAGAGCACAGGTTTGCTATTACTTTGATTTGACCATCGTCTAGCATGGCAACTACAACATCTCAGCACAAAGAAGGAAGCTCCTCTGTTCGTCCTCCTCTCTTCGACGGAACAAACTATGGATACTGGAAAGTAAGAATGACAATATTCCTGCAATCCATGGATCTCGATATCTGGAGAGTTGTTTCAGAAAAGTACCAAACTCCATCAACTGATTTCAGCCGATGGACCAATGAAGAAAAGAAGACTGCTTCACTTAATGCCAAGGCAATGAATGAATTATATTGTGGCGTTGACAAGGTAGAATTCAATTGCATCTCTCAATGCTCTACAGCTAATGAAATCTGGCATACTCTTCTTGTAACTCACGAAGGTACGTCAAAGGTAAAGGAATCTAAAATTGCTTCTTTAGTTCATAAATTTGAATTGTTCAAAATGAAGCAAAATGAATCAATATCGGACATGGTAACTGGAATGACCGATATAACTAACACTTTGAAATCCCTTGGAAAAGAATATTCACAAGTGGATTTAGTCAGAAAGATTCTAAGGTGTTTAACTCCTGAGTGGGAGAGAAAAACCACTGCTATTGAAGAAGCAAATGATCGCAATACTCTCACTCTTGAAGACTTAGTTGGTAACCTAATGACATATGAGGTCTAACTTCAAGACAGACAAGAAGAAGAGCCTAAGAAGAAATCTCTTGCTTTTAAGGCTACTTCTGACTCAGAAAATTCAGAAGAAGATGAAGATGAAGATATTGCTCTCATCACAAGGCAATTCAGAAGATTCATAAAAAAGGAAAGATTTCAAAGAAAGGCAAAAAAAGCAGATTCTTCCATTCCCAATGAAGTAAAGTGCTTTGACTGCAAAAAGGAAGGACATATCAAGAAAGATTGTCCTCTTCTCAAATTCAAGCCCAATGACAAATTCAAGAAGAAAAAGGCATTTCAAGCCTGTTGGGATGATAGTGACTCCTCTTTCGATGAAGAATCAAATGAAGAAGTCGCCAAAATATGTTTTGTAACACAAGAAGATTCGGTAAGTCAATTTGACTATGATGAGTTATTTGAAGCATTTAATGATTTATATGCTAAATTTAAGAGTCTTAGTTCTAAAAATAAAGAGTTAAAAACTGAAAATTTAACTCTTGACTCTCAAAATAAAGTGTTACTTCAAGAAATAGAAGATCTCAAGAAGGAAAATTCTTGCCAAGCACTTGAGATAAAAGAAATTGAAGTTAAAACCAATCTCTTACAAAATGGAATATTTAGTCTTAAAGAAAAGTCAAAAGATCTTCTTTCTATAGTGACCAAATTCACAAATGGTCAAGAGAATCTAGAAAAACTTCTTGGTTCTCAAAGATGCTCGGTTAATAAAACCGGATTAGGATATAGCTTCTTTGATACTCAAAATAGACCAAACTATGTGGTGAAAAATCAAAGACATTATTCTCAACCTTTTGTTCATAAAACTAAACTTTCTAGTTCTAATAGAAATGCATCTAGAAATGATTATTCTAGAAATGTTTATTCTAAATCTTTTTATAGAAAGAATATCTATTATCAAAGGAAACCAAAATCCAAATGGATATGGGTTCCTAAGACTAACTCTCATGGACCCGAAAATAGAAAGGGGTCAAATGCTCTGTTTTCTGATTTTGTTGTAGGTACACAACATAAGGAGCAAATGGATATTGGACAGCGGCTATTCCAAACATATGACTTGAAGGCCGGAGTTATTTTCCACCCTCCAAAATAAGGATGGAGGAACCGTCACCTTTGGTGACAATAACAAGGGAAAAGTGATAGGTATTGGTAATATTGGTAATCCAAAATTTCCCTTGATAGAAAATGTTCTTTTAGTAGATGGTTTAATGCATAATTTAATATCTATCAGTCAATTATGTGATAAAGGTTTTCATGTCTCTTTTAAAAATGATTTATGCTTAATTTCTGATTTTTCAATCTAAAAAGATCATTTTTAAAGGTAAAAGAAGAAACAATGTGTATGAACTATATCTAGATGAATTACCCTCTTTTAATGAAAAATGTCTTATTGTTTCAAATGAAATTCAATGGTTATGGCACAAGAGACTTGGACATGTTAACTTTAAAATTATTTCAAAATTATCCAAGAATGATCTTGTAAGAGGCCTACCTAGAATACCATATAAAAAGGATCACTTATGTGATGCTTGTCAAAGGGGTAAACAAATCAAGAGTTCTTTTAAAGCAAAAGATATAGTTTCAACAAAACGTCCTCTTGAACTTTTACATTTAGATCTATTTGGACCATCTAGAATTCAAAGTTTGAATGGTAGCAAGTATGCTTTTGTTATAGTAGATGATTATTCTCGGTTTACATGGGTGATTTTTCTAAAAAGCAAAAATGATGCTTTTTCAGAATTTTCTAAACTTTGTAGAAGAATTACAAATGAAAAATCTACATCTATTATTAAAATTCGTAGTGATCATGGTGGTGAATTTGAAAATGAATCTTTCTAAAGTTTTGTGATTTACATGGTATATCTCACAACTTTGCTTTTCCTAGAGCAGCTCCACAAAATGGAGTTGTTGAAAGAAAGAATAGAACTTTGCAAGAATGTGCTAGAACCATGCTTCAAGATAAAAATTTACCAAAATATTTTTGGGCTGAAGCAATTAATACAGCATGTTATGTCTTAAATCGTGTTCTTATTTGACCAATTTTACATAAAACATGTTTTGAATTATATTATGATCGTATACCAAAGATCTCATATTTCAAAATTTTTGATAGTAAATGTTTCTTGTTAAATACCAAAGATAATCTTGATAAGTTTGATTCAAAATCAGATGAATCAATATTTCTTGGATATTCTTCTAGAAGTAAAGCATATCATATTTTCAATAAAAGAACATCTTGTATTGAAGAATCTTTACATGTTGCATTTGATGAGAATTGTGAGCAGGTTATACCTCTAAGCGAAGAAGAAGAAGCAATACTTCAAGAAGAACCCTTGATAGAAAGTACTTCTCAAGAAAATATTCCTCTTCAACCGGTTTGGAAAGAAGTTCATAATCATCCACATGAACAAGTTATTGGTGAAATAAAGAGTGGTGTTCAAACTAGAAGGCAGTTGGAAAAATATATTGCAAATGTTGCTTTCATATCTAAATTAGAACCAAAGAATATCAATGAGGCATATGATGATGAATTTTGGCTTTTAGCCATGTCTGAAGAACTTAACCAATTTACTAGGAATGATGTTTGGGATCTACTTGATAGACCAAAGGATCATCCGATAATTGGAACAAGATGGGTCTTCCGAAATAAGCTGGATGAAAATGGTGAAGTCATTCATAACAAAGCAAGGCTAGTGGCACAAGGCTATAATCAAGAAGAAGGCATAGATTTTGATGAAACCTATGCACCAGTGGCTCGATTAGAGTCAATTCGAATGATGCTTGCTTTTGCTAGTTACATGAACTTCAAGTTATATCAAATTGATGTTAAGAGTGCATTCTTAAATGGACACATCAATGAAGAAGTTTATGTAGAGCAACCTCCAGGCTTTGAAAATGAGAAATATCCAGAAAAAGTCTACAAATTGAAAAGAGCTTTGTATGGACTCAAACAAGCACCAAGAGCGTGGTATGAAAGACTACGAAATTTTCTAGAACAATCTGGTTTTTCCATTGGTCGGGTAGACTCCACTTTATTTATTAAAAATCTTAATTCAAATATTCTTATTGTGCAAATTTATGTTGATGACATAATATTTGGTTCTACTAATGATTCTCTTTGTAAAGAATTTGCTAAAGCTATGCAGGAAGAGTTTGAAATGAGCTTGATGGGTGAATTAAACTACTTCCTTGAACTTCAAATAAAGCAAACTGAAGAAGAAATCTTCATCAATCAGGCTAAGTATATAAAAGAACTTCTCAAGAGATTTGGGATGGATTCATCGAAATCAAGAAGGAATCCTATGAGTACAACTACTTCTCTTGATAAAGATGAAAATGGTAAAAGTGTAGATACTAAACTCTACAGAGGTATGATCGGATCTCTATTATACTTAACTGCTAGTCGACCTGATATTATGTTAAGTGTTTGTATGTGTGCAAGATTTCAAGCTAATCCAAAGGAATCTCATTTAACTGCAATAAAACAAATTCTTCGTTATTTGAAAGATACTTCAGATTTCGGTTTGTTTTACCCAAAATCATCTTCCTTGGATTTGGTTTCATATAGTGATGCAGATTTTGCAGGAAGTAAATCTGATCGCAAGAGTACTAGTGAAACTTGTCATTTCTTAGGAAATTTCTTAGTCTCTTGGTTTAGTAAAAAGCAAAATTCAGTATCACTCTCAACAACTGAAGCATAATATATAGCGGCTAGTTTAGCATGTTCACAAGTACTTTGGATGAAACAGACCTTAAAAGATTTTCGTTTGAATTACTCCACAACAACTATTTATTGTGATAACACTAGTGCTATAAATCTTTCAAAAAATCCAATTCAGCACTCAAGAACTAAGCATATTGAAGTTAGACATCATTTTTTAAGAGATCATGTGTTAAAAGGAGATATTTCGTTAAATTTTATTTCCACTAAAGAACAACATGCTGATATCTTCACTAAACCTCTTAAAAATGAAGATTTTATGAGAATTAGGAGAGAACTAGGTATTTGCTCATTTTTGGATTTATAAAAATGCTGATTTTTGAACAAAATCTCAAAATCGCACTATGTTAGTCGACCGATAAAGTTTTAGTCGACTAGATTTTTTTTTTTTTTAAAAAAAAAAATTTAAATGAAGGGACCCGACACCCCTTGAATTTGTTTTAAAACCTATTTTTTTAAAAAGAGGCATCGTTTCGCTTCGTACCATTTCGTTTTTCTTAAAAACGAAACCCTTAAAAATGAAAACCCCTCTTTCTCTCTTGCCTCTCTCTCTTCTGAAAAACCCTCGGAGTGCCTGTAAACACCCCAAATTTTCCTCATCCATTCTCAAACAACCCCCCTCGTGCAGTGCCAACCTTGTTAGGTCAATGTAGGAGTTAACCCCAAGTCAGTTTCGAAAAAATTACTATTTTACCCATTTTTATTAGGAAAATTACTATTTTACCCCTAGGTCATCCCGGACCCTAGTCAGTCGGAGTCAACAAAGCTCACTGGTCAGTTCAGAACATTTAGAATATCAGTCATTCCAAGCTCATCTGAGCTCACAATGAACAGACCATTTCCATTTCTGACCATTCCTGCTAAGATGGGATCATTTCTTCAGAAATGAGCTCATTTCTCACTCAAATCCAAGCCAATTGTCTCCGAGTCAGTCATATTCCCCAGAGTCTAACCTGAGCTCACCAGGAGTTCAAGTGCTCTAGTTTCAGTTCAAAATCATTTCCAAGTGTTCAGGAGCCCATTTTAGTCCATTTCAGCTCTTTCAGCTGAAATTGAGCTGAGTTGAGCCAATTGAGCTAGTGTTCGAGCTTCGATTTTAGTTCACATCAGTATTATTGACCTTTTTTTTTTAGCTCGAAGTCAGTTCAAGTTCGTAATTCACTTCATTCCAATGACCATTCCATACCATTTCTCTAAAAGTGGCAGCTTTTCTTGAAAATTCAGTTGGAAAGGTCAGTTGAGTCAGTGTCCGGTGAGTTCATTTGAGTTCTGAAACTCTAAAACCCAACTCAATCCAGTTCATTTCAGTTGAATCCAGCTCAAACCCTAATTTTCAGTGTTACTCTAGCTTGACAGAGCTCGAAAATCATTTCTTCAACCATTTTTGCAAATTTTGTCAATTTTAACACTTTTGAACTGGTACAAGTGTCAATCGGGTTCTAACATCCAAAATTCTTCATTCAGGGTTAGCATTTTGCATAGCATTTCATGTCATTTCTCATCATTTCATATCATTTCTCAGCATTTCATAACATTTCATCACATTTCATTCCACTTTCGAAGTCCAGAACTCCAGTTTTATAAATTTCAATCCAGATTGAGTTTTAAAAGTTTTCAGAAATCAATTTCAAACCCTGGATTTTCAAAATTGACATTTTTACCCCCAAGATTCTAAATTTGGAAATATTTTCTCAAGAAAAACAATCTAGATTTCTTTTAAAATCAAATTTTCAAATTCTACACTGGATTTGCTTCGCAACGGGGTATTGAACTTCAAAATCCGAGCTCGTTTCAAAAACTGCCAAAAATAGCTCGTTTCGTTTGGAAATATTTTCTCAAGAAAAACAATCTGGATTTCTTTTAAAATCAATTTTTCAAATTCTACACTGGATTTGCTTCGCAACGGGGTATTGAACTTTAAAATCCGAGCTCGTTTCAAAAACTGCCAAAAATAGCTCGTTTCGTTTGAAAACTTTCTGAAAAGACTATTTTACCCCTCTAATTGTCAAAATGAATTTCAAAATCAAAATTTGGACCCTCTCTGAGATGGCCCATCCATTTGCATTCTCTTGTTTTAATTTATAAGAAAAGAAAAAAAAATTATCTTTTTCTTTATTTTTTTGTTGTTTGTTTTATTTTATTTTATTTTTTTTTTTATGTTATTCTTCCTAAGGTGGGACCCACAAGGTGGTCACCCAAACCTCCAGCCCCCTCTCCTCTCCTTTCATTCCTTTCCTTTTTCTTTTTCCCTTTCTCTTTCCCTTTCTTCTTCCTTTCTTTCCTTTTCTTTTTCTTCTTTCTTTCTTTTTTTTTTCTTCCCTTCCTTCTTTCCTTCCTCCCTTCCTTTCCCTCTTGCCCAGCCATTCACGTAAACTTCTGGATCTTCTTTTTCATTAGGTTATCAAAGACCTAAGTTGGGGATATTAAAGACCTAAGTTTTGTTTTAACAAAAGGAGAAAAGAAGCACAAAAAAAAAAGGATACGGCTGCCCACCTCTTGAGGCCTCTCTCTTTCTTTCTCTCTCTCCTTCCCTTGATTCTCCCTTTGCTCCAGCTTGCAGCCACACCTCCACCTTGAAGGTCCAGCACCACTCCAATGCCTTGCAGCAAGATCCACACCTCTATCTTATTGCAGCCAGCTCCCAGCCCTCCTTGGTCATTGCTCCAACGTCTCCAAGCCACCATTCACAACATAGTTGAAGCAGCCACCATTGCTCCAGCTTTGCCGTGGTGATAGTCATCTCCACCACAGCAGCAAGTCCTCCTTCCTTAGCGCCATCTCCAATCGGTTCCAGCATCATCTCCAACCTACCAAGCCAAGGTAATAAGCTCTTTCTTCTTCTTTTTTTTAGGTTTTACATGAACTTAGGGCTATACGGATGAGGAAGTCCATCCGTTCAATGGATGAAGCCCCTTATTCCGAATAGCTAAAGCAAATTTCAAGTATGCCTCCTCGATTATTTTCTGTTTTTTTTTTATTATTTCTCATATAGCTTTCATGTTTTAGACAGCATGTTTAGTTTGCTTTTCATTCATTTCATTTAGTTAGTTGTCTTATTGAAATTTCATTGATAGTTTATAAATTTAAATTCATGCGTGTAGTTCAATTATAATTTCATATTTAATTTTCTATTCATAAATAGCCTTAAAATTTCCAGATCATAAGTAGCCTGTCTGCAAAAACTTTCAATATGAAAGTTGTTTCTAACATAATTTCCTGTCATTTACCAAAATTTGGGAATTTTTGGATCTGTTTCATTATTTTTCCCGGATTTTCCCTTTCTGTCTAACAGATCCAATGTCCAGGAATTCCAGAGATTTAGGTCTCTGATAACAGTGTGGCCTTTTCCAAACCGTAACCCTAATCCCAATGGTGTCAAAAGATCAAATCTTCCTCTGTTTGTCAGGGACATTTTCCCACAATTTAAGCCATTTTTTCATCTGTCTGCCATTTTTCCTACATTTTCTACCGAAACCTGTCTGTTTCCTTCATTTACTAGAGTCGCCGGATTCCGATCCGACTTGCCAGAGTGTTACAGCTCCGACCATAGGTCAAAACCAGAAAGTGTAAAAATAAAAAATCCTTGAATTACTGTCCTTTGTCACCCCATGAAATTTGGGAAATTTTTATGGAAATTTGATATCCTAAATCCCCTTTAGAATCGACATTTTAGGCAAAAATCATAAAATTTAGGGTTTTTATTTGAATTTCCATATTTAAAAATATAAAAAATTAAATTTTCGAGATCCATTATATTTCTAGGGTTATTTTAGGTGTCCGTGCCAAATTTGGCTTAATTCCAAGTTCATTTGCTCCATGTGTTAGTTTATCTTTAAATTCAGAAGCGAAAATCAGTCGAAAATCAGGTTAAATTTGATATTTATGATATTTTTGCCATTTTAGGGTTTTTATCATGTACATAAGCATGTAGAATCATATTAGGGTTAATTTTAATGTCATTTTCATTTCATATTTTTCAATTTTATAAAATTTATTTCAGAAAACCCTGGTTTCAAGGCCATAGTCTTGTTATCGGGGGTATTTTGGACATTTTGGCCTAAATTTCGAAATTTCAATTTCTAATTCTCCAAAATTTCATGCATATCATCATATTTTATCATATTATGTTTGATTTATTTCATTTGATTTTCAAATTTCCAAAATTTACAAAAATTCTTTCAGAAAACCCTGATTTCAAGGTCATCAGGGGTATTTTGGTCATTTTGACCCCAATTTCGAATTTTCAAGTTTATTTTTGAAATTTATTCATTATTTATCATGTTTATATCAAAGGGGGTATGAATCTGGGTTTATATCTGAATAATATCCGATAATTTTTCATATTTTCGGATAAATTCAGAAAAACCTACATTTTTGTGCTTACTTTATTTTCCAGTTTTGCAGGAATATTCAAGAAGAAGACTTAGCCATTTTATTTCTTTTATTTCAATTCAATGTAAAAAATCAATGTAATATTTGGAATAAGAGTTACATTTCTGCTTAGAATAGGGTTGCATTGCATATAGTTTAATTTCTGCAAAATTTTAATATGTGATGTATGATTCATGCACATTATTTCAAATTCACTATGGTTTACACGAATGACACGTGCACAAGCTTTTATGGAGTTTATAAACTCGGTGGGATTCGTATTTATGGCCATAGTCAGAATACGAAGAAAACCAAGATTTATGATCTTCGTATTAGCCACATTCAGCCTACACACTTAGGCTAACTTCAAAATGCACTGCATTTTTTTAAGTTTTAAAAAGGATTTCTCAATTCCTCAATGAAATTCCCTTTTCAAATTCATATTCATTCATTCATATCATTCAAATTGCATTATTCTCAAATTCATTTTCCAATTTCAATTTCAGAAAATTCAGCTTTCTCAAGAATTCCCAAGTCTTTCTCAGGATCTGATTTTCTCAAAATCCTGAGTTTTCAAAAGAGATTTCAAAGCATTTCCCAAGTTCAAACCAAGATTTTCCAATGTTTTAAAATTCTCAAATTTCAAAATCCCAAGTTTTCAAAAATCGATTTTCTCAGATTTCCTATTTTCCTGAGAACCCAGTTTTCCTGAGAATTCATTCTCCTTTTCAGAAATCCTTTTCCAATGAATTTCCTGATTTTCCCAGCATTTCTCAAATCCATTTTCTCATAAAATCAATTCCAAGTTTCCAATCTCAAAACCAATTTTCTCAGATTTTAAGCTTTCCTGAAAAATCACTTTCCAATGCAAATTTCTGATTTTCAATGAACTTCAATGATTTTCCCAGGAATCCCAATTTCAAGTACTTTTCCAATCATTTTTCCAGCATATTTCAATTTTCCAAAGCAAACATCATGTTTCTCAAACTTGCATTATTTTCAAAATTTCATAGCACAAGCCTGATTCTTTGTGCATTCTAGGAAAATAGAGCATAATTTAGATATTTGAGTCGAGTTAAAGCACATAATTGGTCCTTGGTTCAATTACCCCTGGTAAAGGCGCCAGGAACGGTTGAACCTCGTATCGACAGGCGGATCCCATTCCACGGAATTTTCCCGCAAATTTTTAAAACGGAGGTGAGTAATTTTTAAAACCATTTTCAAAACTTTGGTCGAGTTTGACTCGTAAATTCGTTTCTCTCTCGCAAGGGAGGGGAAAAATTTTGCGATGATAACAGTCCCATTCGACTCCATCTTCGCCGGGATTTTCTTACTGTAACAGGGAGACGCCAGAACTCTCTTGCCATGATAGTGCATTGCCGGAATCCCCTTGTGGCCGACTTCTCACTCACCGTCAGCCATTGTATCCTCCTCTGGTTCTGTTTCACATCGCAGGACAGCGTTAATATTTTAAACTTGTATCTCTATTTTGCTTATGCTATTTTTGCCCTTACTCTTTTTGATTCTGACAAAGGGGGAGAAAAAAGATAAAGATAGCATTACATTGAAATTGCAGGAGATCTTGAGAAAAAGATGATATCAATTACATTGCAGGAGATCTTGCATGAGAAATGCAAAATTAAGAGAAAAAAAAAGCTTTGAATGAATGTATTTCTAAATGCATGAAGAAATGATGAATGGAAATGCAAACCAATCAATATGTGATATATGTGTTTTAAATGTGCTAACTTTTAATGTTTTGCAGCATATTGATAGGGGGAGTAAAATCTCCATCTATGCATCTAAATGCTTCATCTTTGATTAAGTTTGTCATCATAAAAAAGGGGGAGATTGTTACGACAATGAAGCCATACATGATACTTCAAGTACAAGGTTTTGATGATGAGCAAGTGGAATCAACTGCATTTCAGCTAAGGCTATGAAGAAATTGAAGAATTCGATGAAGAATCTTTGAAGACTAGTGTGCAAATGTTTAATTCATTAAAGTCTTAGATTCTTGTAAGAGTCTTACTTAGAGTGCATATTTAGGTTGCATTTCACCTTAAAAGTCTTTAGAAAAACTTTTCTAAAAGAAACACTTTTGAAAATCTTTTTAGAAAACTCTCTTCTTAAATTTTCATGTTTATTAGTCGACCAATAGACTTACCAGTCGACTAATCCTTTCGCGCCATATTTTCTAAAAAGTCATTCTTGTCAAATTAGTCGACCGAAGATTTTATCAGTCGACTGGACAAAATGTCTGTTTTCTGGAAAATTAGCAGCAGTCGACTAATGGTTTTATCAGTCGACTGAACAGAACATGTGTTTTCTGAAAATTTAGCAGTAGTCGACTAATGCTTTTTATCAGTCGACCGAACAAAATGTTTGTTTTTCAGAAGTTTTTAGCAGCAGTCGACTAAAAGGTTTTTCAGTCTACTGATGATATTATCAGTCAACTAACTTTTCTCAAGTCGACTAAGTTTCAAAAGTTCAGATTTTCAAATGGCTAATTTTGCCGTTTTCCTGAAACTTCACAAAGGCGTGTCTTTTCATTTTTCAAACGTTTTGATCGTTCGAAATGGTCCGTTTTGACACCCTTTCATACTCTCAACGTATGGAAAACTTTAACTATAAATATGAGTGCATTTTACACTCAAAACAACAAGAATTCAATCGATTTGAATCATTTACTTATTGCTTTTCACTCCTATTCATTCAAGTATTTGTTTTCTCACTCACGTGATATTTTCACTTTAGTTTTTCACTTAAATCACTTTGAGAGATAGTGAATTCGTGAGTAGAGTGTTTCAACAACCTCAAAAGCCAATTGCATCTCAGTTGCATTCAAAAGGAAGGCTCATAGGTTGTATTGTAAGTTGTTATTTCTTTTCTGTAAAAAGAAGGACTCCTTGGTGTAAAGGAGTTGTTTGCTTTCAGTAGGATTGTTACTGAAAGTGGGACCGGTTATGGTCTGTGTGATCTTGTAGTTTACAAGGTTGATAGTGAAAAATCTCAAACGAGTTTTGCTTGGAGACTGGATGTAGGTCGGGATAGACCGAACCAGGATAAAATCTTGTGTTCTTTGTGTGTTTGCTTTGAGATTTGCAAAATCATTCAATATTCCGCAGAAATTTTTAAAAGCACTATTCACCCCTCCTCTAGTGCTCGTTGCCTCGATCCTAGTGCACTTTCACGATGTACTTCAAACGTGGTGCAGCTGTAAGAAAGAGCTCCGTTGTGAGGTTCCAGCATCATTGAAGAAGACGGGATGCATCTCCATAGGCTGATTCCGCTCTTTCCACCCCCACAGTCATCGGATCGCCCTTGAGGTAGGTCTTCCTTTCCTCCATTCTTTTAGATAGATTCGTGTCCACCTACAGTCGTCTCCTCTAATCTTCACCTCTTTCTGATTTTTCTCGTTCTTTGACAGCAAACCATTGTCGTTTTTCTGTTATTTTCTGTTTTTGAATGTCGTTTTTGGGTCTAGATTAGGCGCAATCTTGAATTTACAACTCGTTTTAGCCAAAAAGTGGAAATCGGCTAGATCTAGTGTAGCCGATTTCAGCGTTTTCTCATCTTCTATTTTCTGAGGCTTGTTTCAGTAGTAAACTGTGTTAAAATGTATTTAGTCTGGTTTAATTTCATGTTGGGTCATTGTTCTTGTCTTAGGTTTGTCAAGCCGAATTGATCGGCTATTGTGTATCGTGTTCATGTCTAGCGAATTTTATATTTCAGTTTAGAGTCGTTATTTCTTTTTCGTCATAGTTCTATAATCTGTGTATTGTTTAAATCTGCATTTAGTGGATAGTAGGTTGTGTTTGCATTTTGGTAGAAATTTATTTCAAAAAGAAAAAGAAAAAATTTATTATTATTGTTTTTCCTAGTTTAGGTAAAGTCAATTTTTTTAGTTAGAGGGCTTTCTTCTCCAAGGAGGGACATCTGCCATTAGAGTCCAAAAAGGTCAGAATCAGTATTTTTGGGAAGTCTTTTAGGATTAGGCAGGTTAGCTAGATTGTCTAGATTCAATGTATTGCTTGTTGATGTAAAAACGTTTTTAGTAGTGTTAGATGTCTAAAATCGAATTTCATAATTTAAGAAGGTTTTGAATATTTTTGTTAATGAGTGTAGTGTCTAGGTTCATGGTATTTTGTTTTAGTCATTTAGAATTAATTTAGAAATGTCGATTTAGGGTCTTATTCAAAAATCGTTAGTTTCTTTCCAATTTGTGTTTTACATGCTATTCTTTGAATTAGGTATGTATAGATTAATTTAATTAGGTTAATGTTAGAGTATATTAGATAAGTAATGAGTTTTGCATCTTAGATAAAGGGCAATTGAGTAATTAAGGTGAAGAAACGATTTTGGTAAATTTGGACTCCTCCAAATTCGTGGGATTCAATTAAGGAAAGCTTTGAAATTTTTTATCCAGCCAAGTAAGAAGGGATTTAGCTTTTAAATTTTGGAAACAAATTTTGAGTTTCAAATCACTTTCTAAAAGGGTTGATCACGATTTTGGGAAAGGGCTTAATTGCTAAACTTTCTTTAAAGAAAACCAAAAACATGTTTGGCCCTCCAGCTGGACGGTTTTACCTTCTCAAGCTTTCTAATTTGGTTTTTAAGGCAATTATGGAGGATGAACTTCTTTCCAAATTCGTTGGCTTTCATTTGTAAGCCCATTTATTAACTTCATATCTTGACCTAGAATAGCTATAGTAATAATCATTTTAGTAAGTTTGAATTAGCCTTAGGTTTTAGTAAGTGATTCATCATTTAGGTAGGTCTTAATTAGATTAATTGCATTGCATTTAGGCGTGTAATTTAGATAGCTTCCTTTAGTTTTTTTTATTTTCGGTTTTAAATAAAATAATCTTTAATTCTTAGGTTTTTATTTTAATTAATTTTCTAACTTAGTCAACCTAGTGTGTTCATAAGGTGGCGTGAACCTAAGTCAAACTCAATCGTAAACAGCCCCCTTAAATAACCCTAGTTCCCAATTAACCCTAGATAGTTACTCATTTTAGTTAAGTTAATTAGTTAATTTGAGTTAATGTTCTTTGTAATTCTAATGTTAATTTAGCTTTAGATGTGAATTGTGTGTTTGTAGTTCTCATTTAGTTTATATAAGAGTTAGTGCATTAGGATTATTTAAGTTTATTACTTTAGATATTCCAATTAGTAGTACATATTAGTTTATGATAGTTAACCTTGGCGTGTTAGTTAGATTAGAATTATCATTAACATGGTTGTTTCATTTCAATGTTCATGTATTTATTTTAATTACGTTTATTCTTTGTATTTTGACAGTCATTTAACAGTGTTTAGGACTGTTTTTGCATCTAATTTACAGTCATAGTGTCATTAGTGGATTCGTGCAAGTGAATAGTGCATTGATTTAAAAACTTGATTTTTGCCGCATCTTGCACTCATCATTTTATGTGCAAACTTTTAAAGTTTTCTAAAAAATTTTATTTTGTTCTCTTCATCAAGGTGTTTGCTATCAGCAGACCAAAAATCAGCTTATTTTGAGTTGATTTGGTCTGATTTTTAAGTGTTTTCTAAAATCAGCTTTTTCAGTTTCGGAACCTGCGATTTCTAGAATTTTCACAAATTTGAAATGCTTATATCTGGAGTTTCAGAACAAACTTTTCAAATCCGTAAAGTCTGACAGATTCTTGAATCTGTCAGAAACAGAACAAAAGAAATTTTGTGAAATTCGGACTTTGTTTTTCCCTTCAAACTCTCTGTTTGCAAAAAGCTGTTTGAATCCACTTTTGCACTAGTCGAGGGTAAAACAATCATTTCATTGTTAGTTTGATTTTCGGTAGTTTTCAGTGTTTTTCTGCATATTAATCAGTTTATCTGAATTAATTAACGTAGTTAGACATAGCATCATTAGTTGGTAGACTTAGAATTGCTAATTTAGTTAATTTTTAGTTTTAATTAGAATTTAATTCAGTAATTCTTCGTAGAATTAGGTTTAGCATAATTTTTAGATTTATTTATTATAATTGCGTACTGACTTGTTCTTTTTCTTTGTTTTAGGTTGATAAGCTTACTACAGATTACAAGGTTAATCTTGTCCAGTGTGAAAAAGTGATATTTGGTGAAAGGATGAAATTGCCCTTGGCGATCTGCAGAAGAAATTAGATTTATGTTTCTAGTTAATTGTAAATTTTAGTCTGTAGTTTCTTTAGAATTGTACTTGTTAACTTAGATTCAGCGTTTGACATTAATAAATTGAAATTTTAGAATTAATTTGGATATTTCATGTTCCCTGTGGATTCGACCCGTACTTGCCACATTCGTGGAAAGTCGGTTTTTATTACTTTTGGTTGACGATTTTCCAACTGTTTTATTGAAAAATATTATTTTAAAAATACCGCTTACCAAAATCCAACCAAAATTTTGGCGCCGTTGCTGGGGAACGGCGAATATATTTTGTTATTTCTTTGATTTTAGTTTATTAATTTGTGTTTAGTTTGCTAGTTGTTCTTATTTTTCTAGTTAGCAGGATTAACATAGTTAGTAAATATAGGATTCACTTACTGTTTTTCTAGGATTCACTGAAATACATTCTTCAAGGAGCGATTAGAAAGGTGGGTTTTAGAGAACATAGTTTGTGTTTTCCTGTATTCTTTTAGTTTGGTAATTTAGATTAATTTTTGTTTTATTATTCATTTAGCATAGTTAGATAATTCTGACATAGTTAATATAGCATTATTAGTTATTCTTTACTTTTGTTATTTGTATTACAGTACTTAGATTAGTTTAGTTTAGATTTAGATTTAGGTTATTTCATACATCTGGTCTTAGTACCAGTGTATGCAGGGGCGAAGAGCTTTGGGTACTCCATTGCATCCATTTGTTGACAACCCAGAGAGAATTTTACATTCTCCTCGAAGTTCGACAGCAGTGGGTGATATGGATCCTCCATCTCCAATTCCTCCACGCACTCTAAGGGAGTACTTCACTCCCACAGACTATGTTCAAGCATCCTGCATTCGAAGACCCAATGTAGGAGCGCCTCATTACGAGATTAAGGCCAGTATTATTTAGATGCTTCCATCATTCTATGGCCTTATTCATGAAGATCCCTATAGGCATTTAGATGAATTCCTCGAAATCGGTTCTATAGTGAAGATACAAAATTTCGATGATAATGCATTGAGATTGACCTTGTTCCCATTCTCATTGAAGGACAAGGCCAAGTATTGGCTAAAGTCCTTAGATTTCATAGAAATAGGGTCCTGGGATCAGTTACAGTAGGAGTTCCTGAGGAAATACTTTCCTATCGGTAGGACGAACCAGTATAGGCGAGCCATCACTAGCTTTTTAGAGCTAGATGGTGAGCAGTTTCATGAGAGCTAGGAGAGAATGAAGGATCTCCTTAGGAAGTGTCCCCACCATCAGGTGCCGAGATGGCAATTGGTGCAGAGCTTCTACGATGGATTGTCTGACAGGAATCATCAGATGATTGATTCTTCTTGCGGAGGGACCTTCATATTGAAGAGCGAAGATGAAGCATAGAGATTGTTTGATACGTTAGCAGAGAATTCCTTCCATCATGCTTCTATCTCTCATATGGATAGAACCACACCCAGCATTCCTAAGAAAGGTGGTGTTCTCGAGATTGGTCCATCTACTGCATTACAATGCAAGGTGGATATGATTTCTCGAAAGTTGGATCAACTTCTTGCGGGCCTATCTACCTGTCAGCAGATATGTATTCTCTGTGTCAGTCTGGCACATTCGATCACTGAGTGCCCTTCGGCAGCTCAGTACCCTGAATTTGTGCAAGAGAAAGTTCATGCTGCTCAGGGTTATGTCAGACCCCCGAACAATCCATATTCACCTACATATAATTCGAGGTGGCGTAACCATCCTAATTTTTCATGGAAGAATCCTCAGTCTTCTATTCAGCTTCCATCTTCTCAGCCGGCTCGGCCACCACCATTCACTCAAACATTTCAGAGGTCGAGCTATCCTCAGAACACTCCTTCTTTTCCTCCTTAGATCTCACAAGAGTCTGCTCCACAGACCTCTTTTGAGGAGAGACTTCTTTAAGTATTTCAAGAGGTGAAAACCTCTAATCAGAATGATTTCGAGAAGTGTAGTCAGATTTTGAGCTCGCATACTCAGTCCATAGTGAAGTTAGAGTCGCAGATGGGACAGTTAGCAGAAGCGATTAGTCGAAGAGCTGAGGGTAGTTTGCCGAGTCAGGCAATGATGAACCCGAAGGGCAAGGAACAAATGACGGGAGACATGTACATTACTGAGTCACAACAACATGCCAAATCTGTTATGGCCCTTAGGAGAGGATGTGAGTATCACATCGAGAGTAGAGAGAGGACAGATGAGACAGATTCGAGTATACCATCTTCTGCAGCTCAGCCCTCTACCCCAGTTCAGGAGCAGGATAGGAGTGAGCCTTCTCACAAAGAGGAGGACCCCTAGATGTATATCCCCAAACCACCATATCCCAAAGCGTTAGAATCTCTCGGTGTCAGAGAAAAGCAAGGCACGAAGGTCCAGGACATGCTTGAGATCTTCAAGCATGTGCAGATCAACCTGCCTTTGCTAGATGTCATTCAGCAGGTGTCGGCTTATGCCAAATTCCTTAAGGAACTATTTACCCAGAAGAGGAAATCTAGAGGAAAAGTTCCTACCAAGGTCCATCTGACTGAGCAGGTGAGTTCAGTGATTCAGCATGAGACTCCACCAAAGCTCAAGGACCCTGGAGCCCCGATCATTGCATGTACTATAGGAAACATCCAAATAGAACGCGCTTTGCTCGATCTTGGAGCAAGCGTGAACATTCTGCCTGAATATTTCTATGATTCATTTGGGCTAGGAGAAATGAGATCGACTCTGATTACACTTCAGCTAGTAGATCGTTCTATCAAGGTACCGAGAGGTGTCTTGAAAGACATGCTAGTTAAAGTGGATGAGTTTTACTTTCTAGTCGATTTCATTATCCTTGACATGGAAGGAGTTGATAGCTAGCACCAGACTCTGATCATTTTGGGCAGACCATTCTTGGCGACTGCCAATGCATGTATCAATTATAGAACCGGAGCCATGGACTTGTCATTCGGCAATAGAAAAGTCAGGTTGAACATTTTCAATGCCGCGATGGGTCCAGTGGTAGATATGGAGTGCTTCCAGGTTGATATCGCACAGGATTTAGTGAAAGCACAACCAGAGTTGTATATGACAGAGGATTCCCTGGATTTGTATCATACAGGAGAGGATAGTTGTAGAGTTAGTGTAGATGTGTCTGTAGTTTCATCAGGATTCCCTCCTTGGAGAGGAAGCATTGAGCCTTTCCCACCACTTGCTGAGACCCCAGCCAAATCATCGATAGAGTCTCCCCCGAAACTTGAGCTGAAACCCTTACCAAATTCACTCAAGTATGCATATCTCAGAGTTGGTGAGATTCTGCCTATGATCATCTCGTCACTGCTCACAGAGGAGCAGGAGCAGAGACTGCTTGATATTTTACGAGAGCACAAGACAACGATTGGTTGGGGAGTTGCTGATTTAAAAGGGATTGATCCTTTATTCTGCATGCATCCGATTCGTTGTCACGAAGAAGCTAAGCCAGTGCGTGACATGTAGAGAAGATTAAATCCTAACATGAAAGAAGTGGTGAAAAATGAGGTGGTCAAGTGGTTGGATGCTGGGATCATATACCCCATTTCTGATAGCCAGTGGGTCAGTCTGATTCAAGTGGTACCGAAGAAATCTGGACTCATTGTTGTGGAGAATGAAAAGGGGGAAAACATTCCAATGAGGACCACCACGGGGTGGCGAGTCTGTATTGATTATAGGAAGTTGAATGTGGCAACACGGAAGGATCACTTCTCGTTGCCATTCATTAATCAGATTTTGGAAAGACTCGCAAAACAGAGCTACTACTGTTTCTTGGACGAATATTCGGGATATAATCAAGTAGCTTTCCATCCTAACAATTAGGAGAAAACCACATTTATCTGTTCGTATGGCACTTTCGCGTTCAGACGTATGTCGTTCGGGCTCTGCAATGCCCCAACAACTTTTCAGAGGTGCATGTTAGCTATCTTCTCTGACATGGTGGATGATGCCATGAAAGTATTTATGGACGTTTTTTTGGTGTATGGCTCTTTATTTGAGGATTGCCTTCAGAAACTTACTCGAGTACTAAGTAGGTGTATGGAGACAAACCTGGTTTTGAGTTGGGAAAAGAGTCATTTTATGGTCCCGGAAGGGATTGTGCTCAGACACATTATGTCCAAGAGAGGGATAGAGGTTGATAGAGCGAAGGTGGAATCTATTTCTCGATTGACTCCACCCACCACTGTTAGGCAGGTTCGGTCATTTTTAGGGCATGCAGGATTTTACAGGCGGTTCATCAAGGATTTTAGCAAAATCTCTCGATCGTTTTGCTCATTATAGGAGAAAAATCAGCCCTTTGAGTTTAGTGATGATTGCATGAAGGCCTTTGAGATACTCAAAGAGGCCTTAACCACTGCACCCATTTTGAGACCTCCGAATTGGACGCTTCCATTCAAGATTATGTGTGATGCTTCTGACTATGCTATGGGGGCCGTTTTAGGACAAAGAATTGGCAAGAAGCCATATGTGATATACTATGCGAGTAGAACTCTGTTTGATGCTCAAATGAATTATACCACGATAGAGAAGGAACTACTCACAATAGTATTCGCATTAGATAAGTTTAGGTCCTATCTTCTTGGTTCGAAGGTGGTTGTCTATTCTGATCATGCTGCATTGAAGTACCTTCTTAGCAAGAAAGACACCAAACCGAGACTCATCCGATGGGTCCTGCTACTACAGGAGTTTGATCTCGAGATTCGAGATAAGAAGGGAAGCAAGAATGTAGTAGCAGACCATCTCTCTAGACTGATCGTGGACACCACTTAGGATCAGAGACCGATCAGTGACTCTTTCCTCGATAAGCAGATCATGGCAGTTAGAACATCGCAGTTACCCTGGTTTACAGATATTATGAATTATCTGGTTTCGAGACAGATCCCTGAGCATTAGAATAAGAATGAGTGAGAGCGATTCTTATCACAGGTGAGACAGTATTATTGGGATGAACCAGAATTGTTTAAATATTATGCAGACCAGCTCATCAGAATATGCATCCCAGAGGAGGAGTATGAGTCCATTCTCAGTTTTTGTCATTCATTAGCCTGTGGAGGGCATTTTAGTAGTAGGAAGACAGCTGCAAAGGTTTTGCAATCTAGATTTTTTTGGCCCACACTCCACAGGGATGCGCATGAGTTCTGTAGGAAATGTATTCGTTGTCAGCAGACTGGGAACATGTCCAAGAGGGACATGATGCCCTAGCTCCCGATTTTGATTATTGAGATTTTCGATGTTTGGGGCATAAATTTTATGGGCTCATTTCTGCCATCATTCGGTAATTTGTATATCTTAGTGGCGGTTGATTGTGTCCAAATGGGTCGAGGTTGTGGCAACCAAGACCAATGATCATAGAGTGGTGCTTAAGTTCATTAAGGATAATATTTTCAGTCATTTTGGTGTGCCACGCGCGATGAGAAGTGATGGTGGCAAGCATTTCAGGAATGTACAGATAGCTTCTCTTTTGAGAAAGTATTCTCTCAATCATCGGTTCACCACCCCTTATCATCCGCAGACCAGTGGACAGGTCGAGGTTTCTAATAGGGAGATCAAGCAAATTTTAGAAAAGACAGTTCGTCTGGACCGCAAGGATTGGTCCCAGCGCTTAGATGATGCACTTTGGGCATATAGGACTGCATTTAAAACTCCCATTGGCATGTCCCTGTATCATCTTATTTTTGGGAAAACATGTCACCTCCTTGTCGAGCTGGAGCATAGAGCATATTGGGCAATCAAGAAGTTTAATTTTGACCTCACCCAGGCTGGCAAAGAAAGATCATTGCAGCTCACCGAGTTAGAAGAGCTTAGGAATGATGCATATGAGAATGCCAAGTTATATAAAGCTCGCACTAAGGCATTTCATGACAAGCACATTATCAGAAAAGTGTTTGAGCCGGATCAAAAAGTTTGGTTGTTCAATTCTCGTTTGCATATATTCCCAAGAAAATTAAAGTCAAAATGGGATGAACCTTACATTGTGAAAGAAGTATTTCCACACGGGGTAGTGACATTATTCGATCCACAGACTGGAGGCACATTCAAAATGAATGGGCAAAGACTGAAGCCCTACATATCAAATTCCTTACAGGCTGGTGAGTGTGAGGTCTGGGATCTCGCGAAGGAATAGGATTTGAGCAGAGGAATGTATCACATGTAGATAGTAGAATTAGTTTTGTTTTTCAGTTCAACATTTTCTTTTCTTCAGTTATTTTATTTCATATGAACTTACATTTGTTCTGATTCATGCAAGTTTTATCTAATATTCAATGTGTGAGGATTAGTTACCAGGTATAGGGCACAACTTTCAGAGCAAACCATTGACCAGATTAGCAAAAAATTATGCATTCATATAAGCATAGGGTGGTGCAAAGTCAAGTCAATCATCAACTTCAGAGGCCCGACACATATCAGGTTGTATCTATCCTTTCTTCTGTATTTAGTTTACTGATCTTTAGTGTGCATTTGCATTGCATGTTTGTATATTTTGTATGCCACTAGGGACAGTGTCATTCAAGCATGGGGGTGGTTTAGATGCACACTAATTTTTTTTTTATGTCAGGTAGCTAGAAACTCATAAAAGTAGGCCTTTAAGAACAAGTTTGTAGCATATATGATTATTTTTGGCATAATCTAACAATTTAGAAATTTTTAAGCCCCATGTAAAAAAAAAGTTTCTGATCTGATCTAAATATAGTAATTATTTATGAAATTGTTCAAAGAAAAGATAGTATTTGAATGTTAGAAAGTTTTGAATCACTTTAGTATAAGTATGCACAATATGTTTTGTGGAAGAACTAAGCAATGGAAAGATGTTGTGAAATATGAGCTTAAAGGAAAAGAGATACGTTTAATTGTTGATGTCTTCGCAATTCCTATTAGTGGAACTCAGACACAAGTTGAAGTGTTTGAGTCTCTTGACGAAAAGGATAACGAAGGAGATCATCTTCTTGTCTAGTCGATATCTGTGACCTATGGGGTTCGAGTAAGTAGAGTCTGAAGGGTGTTTTACAGCTGGTGCCATAAAGCCATCTGGTTTGGGAGCCACCGATTCGAAAGCTTGTTACATGAACTTTTTACACAACATTTGTTTATACTAGCACATGTACACTTGGTACATCATGTTTGCATACCACTTCTGTTACTTCCTGCAAAATTTGTTATATCCACTCACAGCACAAAGCCACCACATTCATGCTATCACCATCTGCTATACTCAGCACACCTCACCAGTCCCTACAAGAGTGCTTGGCACTGCTGTAGCCTCTTGCATACTTACCACAGTGCTCGTGCACCGCTATGTTTTCTCCTATTAACATTCACAGCAGTACTTAAGCACTGCTGTGATTCCATCTTGGTACCTGCAGAGGTGCTAATTACCTCCGGTACCTATATCCCCTTTCATAGCCTTTCACTACCATTCACAGCATGCTGTCTCTTCATCAAGTAGTGCATCCCACCATCACCCATAGTTAGTTTTTAGGGTTTCTTCATGTTTGACATCTGTTAGATATCTTCACCGAATATGTAGATCAATTTTTACATAGACTTCGTAATCAGTTGCATGGTAGTTAGAAGTTTCCTGTGTATTTTCCCACTAAGACATGCAAATATATTTCCAATTTAGCATAAAAGTATTGATTTGCGTGTGCATTCTCTAAAGTGAAGTAAGTATGGACTCATGTACTTGTACTCTGATATGATATCTTCCATTCACCTTGAGCTAACTTTGTTTTGCAGGATTATAGATTTCCTTTTTCAAGATAGATGTTTTTCCTCTCTTCAGAATTCATTCCTATAATGTAATAGTTAGATATAATGAAAATATTTATATTTCCAGTTTTAGATAGAATGAATGAGCATTGTAAATACCATGAATTACTTGTTTTCATGTTTTTTGTCTTTATTTCTCAAAATCTCACAATGGGAACACGAATGGCACATGCACCATTTCGTAAGAGGTAAATCAATCCTAAGTTGATGATTTACATCAATGGCCATAGTCAGGATGTAAACAAGACTTAGTATTTTTATCTTTTATAAAATAACACTGGATCCACACTAGATCCTTTTCAAAATTCATCATATTTTCTTTAAATATTTTATTCTTTTATCAGAATTTAACTTAAAATTAACTCTAAATATATATACCAATGGCCATAGTCAGGGTATATTGAGAGTTCATTTCATTTTAAATTCTATAAAAGCACCAAATATATTTCATTCTTCTCTTGAATCTAAATATAGATTATTATATAATACATTCAATGATCATAGTCAAGGATGTATTATATCTTCAATCTTTTTTTAATTCATCTAAAGAATGGAATAGCTTTTCAAAATCCAATTTCAAATTCATTCATCATTTAGGATAGAACTGCATCATATTTTCAAAATTCTTTTTTCAAAAACTCCAAGTGATATTAATATCTTCTTCAATCAATCTTCAATTTCTATAAAATCCAATTCATCCTTTCATTTTTCAAATTCTATTTCATTTTTCAATCTCAAAGTTCAATTTAAACTTTGAGATTTCAAATTCATTTTATATTCAAATTCAAATCAGATTTCAAAGTTCAATTTGACTTTGAAATTCCAAATTCATTTTTTCAAAACTCCAATCAAACTCAAAGTTCAATTTAACTTTGAGATTCTTGACTCATTTTCTAAAATTCCAAATTCAAGCCCCAAATTCAAAGTCCAATTCGACTTTGAAATTCATTTGTATATTCAAATTCTAAATTTCATTTTCCAAGTTCAATTTAAACTTGGAAGTTCTTAATTCATCTTCTGAATTTAACAACTCCAATTCCCCTTTAGGATCCAGAATTCAACATTCATATCGAATCTCAGACTTCAAATCCAATTTCCTTTAGGATCCAGAATCCAATTTCACCTTGGATCTCAGACTTCAGATCCAATTCCAATTTAGGATCTAGAATCCAATTCTACTTTGGATCTTAGACTTCAGATCCAATTTCATTTTAGGGTCCAGAGTCCAACACTACGTTGGATCTCAGACTTCAGATCCAAATCTATCTTAGGATCCAGAACCCAATTTTACATCGGATCTCAGATCCCAGATCTTAAATCCATTTTAAAATCCAATTTCATTTCAAAATCTAGATTTCAAATCCAAGTCCATTTCCAGATCTTATTTGAACTCCCTAAATCCATTTCTATTTTTTTAAATACCATTTGATTTTCTCAGATCCGAATTCAATACCACTTCAAAATTTCATATTCTTCTCCTAAATCCATGATTAAATTCAAAGTCCATTTCTGACTTTGAAACTTCATTTTCCTTTCATTTCAAAGCTTTAAAACATTCTTTCTCAAAGCCAAAGATTTATTTTCCCAACTCTGATTTACTTCAAAGACTTAGAAATTCTCTGATCTATCTCAAGATCTAAGTCAAAATCAATCATCTTTTTTACTCTTTTACCAAGTTCATCTCAGAATACTTGGAAACTTTCAAAACATCTTTCAAAAAGAGCATACATCCTTGCATTGCACAAGTATGATTCTTTGTGCATTTAGAGTTAGAATAAATTCTTAGATTATATTTAGGCAAAGCAAAAGGCATAGATTCGATCATTGGTTCGATTACCCCTAGTAAAGGCGCCAGGAACGGTCGAACCTCGTACCGACGAGGGAATCCCATCTCTCCATTTTCCCGCAATAATTTTCAAAACGGAGGCGAGTTAAATTTCTAAATATTTTTCAAATCAAGGTCAAGTGAGACCCCGCAAAAGAGTTCCTCTTTTCTCTTCTTTTCTTTTCTTTTCTCTTCTCTCTTTTTTTTCTGTCTTTTATTTTTCTCCCTTCAAAAAGGAGGAAAATAGAGGCTAGAAAAGAGAAAAAAGAAGGAAGAGAGAGAAGCTACAAGAGAGGAAAAATTTTGCGATGATCACAGTTTTGGCGACCGAGATGGGACCTTCGTCTTCGTCCGGTTGAATATATGCCTTTGCTTTGCTTTTATATAATCTAAGTCTTTATTCTAACATATGTCAGCTACATTTTTCATGCAAACCTTAGGGGCCTAGACTCTGTCCTAAGCTGACATTATTTTGCATATAGGATCTAAGTATGGTTTGGTAGGACCATATTGAGGAGATTATTCCATGTTCACATTAGACTTAGGTCTTAAAATACAACTCTCCTCAATTCTAGGGATTGAATGCAAACAATGTATGCAAGTGTGTGCTTCTATTCATTTAAATTCTATCTCTTTAGGACTTGCATTAGAGCCTTCTGGTTTTTATCTGCATGTTGATCATATTTTCGAAAACATCCCTACCTATATTTGTCTCGGTCTTCACATTGCTGGGCTGTCCACTGAACCATAGTTCGGGAGAGAGCCTCACAACTGGGCCACTTATTTGGGTTCGCACCCCCCTACCACGTACCTAAAGGCCATAGTCCGAGGTATATCGGTAGGTGCTCAAGGATGTTGAGAAGCCTTTACCTTAGAACCGAAGAGATATCTTATATGCCACGTACTTCGAGCTTCGGCTTGAGTATATCGGCTTACCTTGATTGGAATCAGATGATATAAATCTTAGAGTTAGGATTAAGGTCCTATGAGCCATTTCAAATATTGCATTTAGAGTCAGCTCTAGGGAATGTTGTTTGTACATCTTTGCTTGTATATCTGTGATTGTATGATGTTTTATATCTTCCTTATATTTTCCAAAACCCTGGGTATATATTATTCAAAATTTCCTCTTTTGTTTTTAAAACCCAGGTGTATTTTCCTTTTATTCTTCTGATTTCTTCAAAATCTTTTTGATCCTGCCAGCTATTTTTAAAAAAAATTTAAATCCTTGTCATCTATTTTCAAAATTTATTTTCCTCCATCATGAGAGAAATGATATTGCCTATGAGGATTTTCAAAATCATAAAATTCCTTCTAAAGTCTTCAAAAGATTCAAATATTTTGATCTAAATCCATTTTAAATAAACTAACATGCTGATTTTCGTTTTTCAAATTAGGTTTTGAAAACCATTTGTCTTCAAAATCATCACCTCATGTTTGTTTTCTCTTTCAAAATTGGTTTTTAAACCACTATTTTCAAAATCAAACCTCATGATGATCTCTCATGATGATTCCCTTTTTTTAAAAAGATCAGATCTTGCGCTGATCATTCTTCTCGCTGTGGATTTTCCTTCCCAAAATGATTTCTCACTTATCTTTTAAATAAACATTTTCCTTTCAAGATCCCATATGCAGGCAGAATCAGAAAAACTCCTTTTTCTCTTAAATTTTATAAATTTTTAGGTAAATTTGATATTTATATTAGTTTCGTTCATTTTATTCGTGTTTTTATCAAGTTTATATCAAATTTTATCAAAGTTTTTATCAAGTTTTATCAAGTTTTATCAATTTCTCCTCAATCTTATTAAATTTTATCAGAACTTTACCCTTTCAGGTTAAGGGATAAACCTGATGCCTCTTTCCCATGAGGTATTTCCTTTATTCTCCTTCCCGCTCAGGTTAAGGGATAAACCTGACCCTCGTTGTCCGAGGTCTTTCCCATTCAGGATAAGGGAAAATCCTGAGACCCCTTGTAGGAGCAATAACACTACCTATGAGGATTCTTTTGTAAATACAAGTTTTATCAATCTTTATTGATTTTCTAGATTTATATCAATTTTCCTTCACTAAATTTGTCTTTCCCATTCATGATAAGGGATAATCCTGAGATCTCTCGTAGGGGCAATAATGATTACCTATGAGAATTCTTTTTTGCAAATACAAGTTTCATCAAATTGATTTTCTAAATTGATTTTCCTAAATTTTATCCTTTCCCCTTTCATGTTAAGGGATAAACCTGAACCTTGACATTCAAGGTATTCTTTCTCAGGATAAGGGATAATCCTGAGATCGCTCATAGGAGCAACAAATGCTACTTGTGAGAATTCTTTTACAAAGTAAATAAATTCCCTCAAAATTTTCTCCATTTTTTATCAATATTTCATCAAATTTTATTTTCCTTCTATCTGTTTAAATTTTATTCTTTTTCCCGTTCAGGACAAGGGGTTAATCCTGAAAATTGGACCGCATACAGCCAAATGTGCTGGTCCATCTAAATCCTAGATCATAAATCATAAATCTTGTCATATCTCTTCTAAATTCAAGTCTCAAGTATATCCTCAAAAATCCCCCTCTTCCCTTTCAGGTTAAGGGATAAACCTGAATCATTGTCTATTATATCCTAAATTCTCAGCAAATGTCTATCAATTCATCAAATGTCTTTCATTACCAAGCCCTCGGGTTACCATTTTATCAATGTCTATCATCTTCAAGCCTTCGGGTCACAACTTCATCAAAGTATATCATTTTCAAGCCTCCGGGTCACAATTTTATCTATCTCTCTCAAAATTTCAAAGCCTTCGGGTTACAATCTCATTCATGTCTATCACTGTCAAGCCTTCGGGTTACAAATTCCTTTTCAAGCCTTCGGGTTACAACTTCATCAATGTATATCAAAATGCGAGCCTTCGGGTTACAATTTCATCAAATATTCATCATTTCCAAGCCTTCGGGTCACAACTCTATCAATACCAATCATTTTACCAAACAAAATCTTGCTTTCGAGCTGGTTGGGCAAACAAATCCTGCTTTCGAGCTGGTCGGGCAAACAAATCCTGCTTTCGAGCTGGTACTTCCAAACAAATCCTGCTTTCGAGCTGGTACTTCCAAACAAATCCTGCTTTCGAGCTAGTTGGGCAAAAAAAACCTGCTTTCGAGCTGGTCGGTCAAAAAAATCCTGCTTTCGAGCTGGTCGGGCAATCAAATCCTGCTTTCGAGCTGGTCGGGCAAACAAATTCTGCTTTCGAGCTGGTACTTTCAAACAAATCCTGCTTTCGAGTTGGTCGGTCATACAAATCCTGCTTTCGAGCTGGTCAGTCAATCAAATCCTGCTTTCGAGCTGGTCGGTCAAACAAATCCTGCTTTCGAGCTGGTACTTCCAAACAAATCCTGCTTTCGAGCTGGTCGGTCAATCAAATCCTGCTTTCGAGCTAGTCGGTCAATCAAATCCTGCTTTCGAGCTGGTCGGTCAATCAAATCCTGCTTTCGAGCAGGTCAGGCAAACAAATCCTGCTTTCGAGCTGGTCGGGCAATAAAATCCTGCTTTCAAGCTGGTCGGGCAATAAAATCCTGCTTTCGAGCTGGTACTTCCCAAAAAATCCTGCTTTCGAGCTGGTCGGTCAAAACAAAAATATAAATATTCCTTCCCAAGTTTCAACTCAAGGTTTCGTCAAAATTTATATTAAGTGATTATTTCACAAAGGATCCTTGAAAACTTTGCCAATTTGCTAAAGATACTTGTTGATTCCAATATTATGACTACACCAAAAGAATCACCTCAGGTTACCTCTAGTATTCTTTCCAAAAAGGTGAAACTTTTTTGCGAATAAGGGATAAAATTCAAAACTTTTCCCTGTTGATCAACCAAAAGGATGAAAGGAATCTCCTTGGTATTATTGGCGAAAGAAATATTCGATGATGTTGAAAAGCCAGAAGCAAATTGATATTGATCATGGCTATGGCGCGTGTTTAAAGACAATTTTCTGGCAATCAGGCAGTGGAAATATCCTGAGCGATAAAAAGAATCCACTCGAACCATGTCTCCTCACTTCATTTTAAAGCTGCAATCAAATATCTGCAAAAGGGATCTCTCAATTTTCGTCAAGATAAAGGCGAATATGCGAGCAGACCCCCGGGGCCAAAGAAGATTTGGATCATCTACCGAGATGAAGGAGTTTGTGAAGGATCCTTCCAGGGAAAGTTCAGATCACCGTCGAGATGAAGGCGAGTGTGATGAACCTACCGACAAATCCTAAATGATATTTGATTTCTGCTATCATCAATAGACCTTTTGAGCCAATATCATTAATAGAATCCTTGTGATATAAGAAGGATCGAAACATCTCCAAGATGAAGGAGTTTGTGACGTACCCTTCCCTGAAAAAGAGAGAAAAGTCAGGACATCTCCAAAATGAAGGATGATGTAAAAGCCCGAAAAGCCCAATGACTCAAAAAGAGTGCAAGAAAATCATCATGGAAAAACACCTAGATATCAAACTGCCAAAATTGCCAGAAGTTATCTTTTCTTATGCGAAATTCTTTTATCAATGTCTTTTTACTACTTGCTTTTATGAAATTGAGAATATTTCTTCTCTTCTCATACCAAGGAAATGGATAGCTTCCTTGAATAAAGTCATCAGCGCTAAAATTTTGAATTTGACTCTTAAAACCAAGAAGTTAACCTCTTTGGAGGAAATACTCTAGGTAAAAGAGGGAATATCTTTTCACACATATGCACATTTTCAAGCGTTGAAGTCAACTACAAATTTATCTTATTGGCCAATTTTTTCTAGATATTCTAAGAAAGAAATAAGTATTCAATATCCATTTTTGATGCAATCTAGCATTGTTTATATCTTCCAGAAGAGTTACCCCATTCAGTTGAAGTATCTGTCCTGTCCCATCACGGTTTCGAGAAATCCGTATGGTTGTTCCCTTTCAGGTTTGGGTTAAACCTGAATCTCGTTTCAACGAGATGTTTCCTTCCAGTCCCATCATGGCTCTTCCCATCAAGGAATCCATGTTTTGTATATCCATTCGGAATAAAATCCTACTTGAGCTTCATCTCATGAGGCGTCCTCTCAAAAATGTCCCATCAAGGTCATCATATATTCTCTTCCCCATTCAGGTTATTTTGAGATATATTCGTCCCATCCAGGTTAAGGGCTAAACCTGAGTCATTCCACAAAGATTGATCTCGCCTCACCCATGAGACTTGATCAAAACTCCTATCTTTCATCATTTCGGGATCATCACTCAAAGTTCCATCATGATTTCCTCATTTTATATTCAGTCATATCATTGTTGAGGATTTCGTCTCCCAAGCCATTCAGGACAAGACTTTAAGCCTGAAAAGCCATAATTCTTCCACACCCAGTTCAGATCTGCTGACTGGGGCATTTTTTAAAATTTGGAGTGTTTTTTTTGCCACTAAGCTCAGCTTTCAACAGACTTAGTAGCAAAGAGGGGCATCTGTGAACACCCCAAATTTTTCAAAATCTTTTAAATATTCCCTTCTTGCCCTAAATTCATTTTTTGAGCAAATGAGTCATTTTTTAAATCTAAATTCCAGTTCATTTCTCAAGTTTTACTGAAATTAAATTCATTTTATATGTTTAAATTGATTTCGAATCTTGATTCATTGTCCAGATCCAAATCCAAGTCTCATCGTCCAAATTTTAAATTAAAATTACAGAAAATACCAAAAATAGTTTTTAAATAGCTCGGACAGTCTATCCGATATCCGGTTGGATCCATCAAGTTGTATTTCTCGATTCGAGTGTCAAAACTAGAACATTTTCTCAAAATTTGGGTCCAAACCCCTTTTTCTGAAGAAATTTTCACGAAATGGTCTGAAATTCTCAGAAAAATACTTTTGTAAATATTTTTTAGAAAAATACAAAAAATTAGGGTTTAATCTTTGTTTTCTCGTAAAATCTTAGATTTTCATTCCAAAATATAAAAAATAAAAATATTGAGAAAAGAACAAAAAAATCAAAAATAAATGAAGGAAATTGCAATGGTTTTTGAAAACTCGTTTTTAGAAAAATCTTTTAATAAAAGACCTCTTTTTGAAAAAAAAGTAAAACCCTTACAAAATTCACAAGTCGAGTTAGGGTTTTGGGGAGGAGACCCTCTGGAGTTTTCTCTCTCTAGCCCAAAACCCCCATCGGCGAAATCTCCTTCTCGAAACCTCCATGGCTTCCAGCCGCAACAACCTCCCTTCTCTCCTCCGCCCATCACCAACCGAACTCCCCATCAACCCTTGATCATCAACAACTCGACCCCTCCGGATTCAGCTTCTTCTTCTTTAAGAAGGGGTCGCATATGCCTCTTCAAGGGACCGCTTCTTCACCTCTCCCCTTTCCTGTAAATAACTCTCACTATCCTCTCGATCGACCCGACCGCGTTTCACCCCCGCACCCCTCTTCTTCCAGCAGCAGATCCATCTTCACGCTTCCATCGCACCTTTCCTTCAGCCATCCCGTTTTCACTTCCGCACCTTCTCCCTTCTCCTCAATCAGCCATTCACCTCTTCATGATGTTCTTCACATGGAGCAAAGAAGAGCGAGCTTCACCTCCCCATTTCCTCTTTCACGCACCAACTTCTTCTACTCCATCCCCCCTTTTCCTATTTTGAGCATTTTTTTGGTTCCCTGAAGAAAATCCCGACGAGCAGGTGAGTAACCCTCTCCTTCTTCTTTTAATCCCCTGTAAAGTTTTTCTTTTCTGCTTTGCTTAATCCCTTCATTTTTTTAGCATATCCCCCTCGTTTATCTTTTTTTTTTCTTTCTTAAGGCACCCACGGTGGAGTCAACCTGCATGTAGCAGGATCGATCCACCTGCTGCTATAGTAATGGAATGCAATGATTCCAACATCTTTTTCTTCTCCCCTTTTGCTAAATCCCTTTTTACTTTTGCAAGATCTTGAACATCTGCTTGCATTTAATTTTCGATTTTTTATTTTAACTGATTGTCATCTACGGTTTCCTATTTTTATTTCTGAAATTATGTGCTCATTCTGACTTTCGATTGATGTTTTGATTCTCCAGTTTTTTTTTGCATTATACATAGTTGATTAGTGTTAGCATTTTTTTTTTACCCCCATTAATTCATTTACTAATGATTTGCTGGGCATTCCTTTTGATCATATAATCATATCATTCCCATCGATTCTGCATCATTCGGCGTTTGGGGTGTGGGCGCTGAATTAGAAACGCCTGGAGTATATTATACAGCAACTACCCAGAGGCATATCAATGAATGGTTGAAGCCATGTTCTGGTTAATTCTATGAATATTGCATCAGTTTGTCATATCTTAACAATTTCCTGTAACATCACATCCTCGGTTCTTCGAGATCGAAAGTCAATTCGATCTGGGATCATGGAGCATCAGCAGGACCGGATCAAAGGAGGCCAATCCCATCTTTACAGAGTAAATTTTAAAGTTACAGCCATAATGATTGGAACTCTTTGATTCAACCCTCTATACCTATATTTTTTTCTCTTACGCATATATCATGTTTTTCCTTTATCCCACATCTCATTACATCTTAACCACCGATCATGGCACCATCAGGGCATTTTCCCTGTGTTTGTTCCTCGGGATCTACCGCAGATCATCTATTGCTCATTCGGTATCTTTTTTTTTTTTTTTTGTTCCTCTTACGTCTATTGCATTTATTAATTTCATTTTTTATGTCACTCATGTGTTCATTTCTCTTTTATAGCATTTTTTTGCGCAAATTGCAGCCCATCCTCACCCCTGCTCTACAAGGTGTATTCTTTTCATGTATCCCTTGCACAGGTTTCGCGAAGTACCTTCGTATTTATTTTAAGCATGCTCCATGGTAATATTGATAACATATCTGTGCAACTGAGTCGTGGATTTCAGTGGGATGGTCTCATCTAATTTATGCCTTTCATCATATTCCCCTTTACTATTTTAATATATCCCCTGTACCCATACTTGAATCATCTTAGATCATATCTTTTGCAGGGAAGTCTTAGGTTTTGCAGAAGGAGGCCCACCAGGGAAGTTAAGATTACATTGGTTACGAATATGTATGGTAGGTTTGCATGTTGGTGGTGTTATCAGGTTAATACATGATGAACAAGTTGTACAAGGATGACATATTTGATTTCAGCAATTGTTATTATATTTGCTTTCTTTGGGTTCATGTATCAGTAAATTCGCGTGGCTACATACATTTGGGTTGAACATGATGCTGAGGCTGTATAGGTTTTGGTTCCTGTGCATTAGGTGGTGAATGCGAGTAATGAGAATGATGTTCGTCAAGCATTTTCGCCATAATGGGTTTAATTTGTAAAGTCATTTTTTTTTGGGTGTAAGGAGTTCATGTTTAAGCCTTAAGGATAACAGTAAATCTGGATTAGTCCATGTATTTAAAAAGTTATTGTTTATCCTCCATTACCCCCAGGTTTTGTTACTCTCTCTCTGTTTCTCCTGAAATTCGACATTAGTATTCGCTTCGCGGTAAGTTGTTCATTTTATAAACTCCTGCTTTGGATTTATTTCCTTTTTCTGTCAAACTGGTAATGATTTGTTGCAAAGGTATCGGCTTTGCTGAAAAATGATGTCGATATCTGTCTTGAAATCTGCTTAAGCTATCAAATCCTCTCGCTAAGTTGTTACTTTGTTCTTCAGTTGCTGGAGAGATGAAGTTGTCATCCTTTGGTGAAATAGGCACAACGATTTGATAAGATTTATATCATTGTCGAGCTGCCTTATGCAAAGAATGTGAAGCCCAAACTTGAACTCGCAAAGAGATTTGCATTTTCTGCCACTGAAGAGGATATTCCCTATGAAATAGATTTTAAGTTGTTTAACAAAGCGAATGTTGAGAAAAGCAAGGCCATGTTGTTATGAAGAGCATCATCTATGTGATACAGAAGGCTGAGAAGAAATGGTGGAAATCCCCTTTCTCCTATTGGTAGAGGTGTTCTCTTTTTAAAAGAGTCTGGAATCAAGTGGGACTCAAGAATGTACAAGAAAAGATCAATAACAGGAAGGAGTTCCTTCTCTAGTGGACCAAGTGACTGCCTTTGTCACCATAAACTGGAATAGCCTCACTATCATACCCAGCATCCACTTATCTGTATACTGCCCAGCCGTCTGAGTAAACTTGACAATCAGTGTTACCATCCTCCAATAAGGTTGTATCACGACAATCCAGACATGAAACTATGAGATGAATAAGATGGTTGGCCGTAGATGGAACTGAGCTACCGAGGATCACGTCAAGGTTGTTATGGTCATCAATATGAGAAATTGAGAAATCAATGAGAATGATCTTCATCCAGCCTGTATTTTCCTTATCTCTTGCTCTGCGGCTTATTTCTTTTGAGGAAACAATTTTCAAACCAAGGTACTGATGATGTTTGCATTCTAGATAGTAAGATATATATATATATATATATATATATATATATATATATATATATATATATATATATATATATATATTCTTTTCTTTTTTTCTTTTTCTTTTTCCTTTTACTCCATGTAAATTGATCCTTTGACTTGTTACTTGGGAGATTTCTCCACATTCATTTTCATCTCTGGAAGCCTAATTTTGTGCTGACATTTTGCAGCCTTTATGTTTTCTATGCACTTAAGTAGCTCTTTTCTTTGTAAGAAATGAGCAATGAGGAAAAACCCAGGCTTTTGCTCATATCATATCGTAATGACCGTGCTCTTGTCTGAAGTGGTGGAATGCCATCAAGGTATGAGCTTTCAAACTGGCCAATCAGACCTTAAGGAAGTAGAACTAATGCTTTTCTTTCACATATTCACATTGTGCTTGATTTGGCCAGCAACATGCCAATAGTGACTTAACTTGCTCAGCTGTTGAAAGATTTTAACGGAACTTGGGAATAAATCTTGAGGAGTTTGTGAATTGTTGGGAAGGAAATTTGACAAATTGATTTATTACACTTCATTTTTTTCTTTTAGCCATTCGGTCTTTACTGTTTGCTTGGCTGTTGATTGTAGACTTCTGTCCATTCTGTTCAGAATGATCTCAAGCACTCATTACACGTCTTCATATGTTCTAGCGCAAGGTTCTAGCTAGTGAGACAGTCATTAATGCGAGCAAAAACATGGTACATTCGTTTATTCTTTTGTTGTTCCTAATAATGTCTTGGCAGTTCATTGCTGATATATATACTATTCCTCATTATGCTTTTCTGAGTTACACCTATTTAACATTCTGACACTGGTCTTGGTCTCAATATTGTTTGCTAGCAAATTGTCATTGCCATGTAATGTCATTGCTGTGTCCATCCCTGCATCATCTTACACAGCACACTCACTATGCTTATCTCATTACATTCTACTTAGTGCATGTCACCTGCATGTTAGCTAGCTGCACATAAAACCTGCTGCGTGGGTATTATACTGTGTTATTTTGTGGCATGCTACTACTGTATATTAGCACATCATCTGTATATTATCTTATTCACCATTATTATTTTCTGTGTGTTAGTCTAAATATGCACATGCATATACATTTTTGTTTATACCCATATCAATTGATTCAATCCAGGATCAGGTGTTGTGTCTTACACAACATTTGTTTATACTAGCACATGTACACTTGGTACACCATGTTTGCATACCACTTCTCTTACTTCCTGCAAAATTTGTTATATCCACTCACAGCACAAAGCCACCACATTCATGCTATCACCATCTGCTATACTCAGCACACCTCACCAGTCCCTACAACAGTGCTTGGTACTGCTGTAGCCTCTTGCATACTTACCACAGTGCCCGTGCACCGCTGTGTTTTCTCCTATTAACATTCACAGCAGTACTTAAGCACTGTTGTGATTCCATCTTGGTACCTGCAGAGGTGCTAATTACCTCCGGTACCTATATCCCCTTTCACAGCCTTTCACTACCATTCACAGCATGCTGTCTCTTCATCAAGTAGTGCATCCCACCATCACCCATAGTTAGTTTTTAGGGTTTCTTCATGTTTGACATCTGTTAGATATCTTCACCGAATATGTAGATCAATTTTTACATAGACTTCCTAATCAGCTGCATGGTAGCTAGAAGTTTCCTGTGTATTTTCCCACTAAGACATGCAAATATATTTCCAATTTAGCATAAGAGTGGTGATTTGCGTGTGCATTCTCTAAAGTGAAGTAAGTATGGACTCATGTACTTGTACTCTGATATGATATCTTCCATTCACCTTGAGCTAACTTTGTTTCGCAGGATTATAGATTTCCTTTTTCAAGATAGATGTTTTTCCTCTCTTCAGAATTCATTCCTATAATGTAATAGTTAGATATAATGAAAATATTTATATTTCCAGTTTTAGATAGAATGAATGAGCATTGTAAATACCATGAATTACTTGTTTTCATGCTTTTTGCCTTTATTTCTCAAAATCTCACAATGGGAACATGAATGGCACATGCACCATTTCGTAAGAGGTAAATCAATCCTAAGTTGATGATTTACATCAATGGCCATAGTAAGGATGTAAACAAGACTTAGTATTTTTATCTTTTATAAAATAACACTGGATCCACACTGGATCCTTTTCAAAATTTATCATATTTTCTTTAAATATTTTATTCTTTTATCAGAATTTAACTTAAAATTAACTCAAAATATATACCAATGGCCATAGTCAGGGTATATTGAGAGTTTATTTCATTTTAAATTCTATAAAAGCACCAAATGTATTTTATTCTTCTCTTCAATCTAAATATAGATTATTATATAATACATTCAATGACCATATTCAAGGATGTATTATATCTTCAATCTTATTTTAATTCATCTAAAGAATGGAATAGCTTTTCAAAATCCAATTTCAAATTCTTCAAATTCATTCATCATTTAGGATAGAACTGCATCATATTTTCAAAATTCCTTTTTCAAAAACTCCAAGTGATATTAATATCTTCTTCAATCAATCTTCAATTTCTGTAAAATCCAATTCATCCTTTCATTTTTCAAATTCTATCTCATTTTTCAATCTCAAAGTTCAATTTAAACTTTGAGATTTCAAATTCATTTTATATTCAAATTCAAATCAGATTTCAAAGTTCAATTTGACTTTGAAAGTCCAAATTCATTTTTTCAAAACTCCAATCAAACTCAAAGTTCAATTTAACTTTGAGATTCTTGACTCATTTTTTAAAATTCCAAATTCAAGCCCCAAATTCAAAGTCCAATTCGACTTTGAAATTCATTTGTATATTCAAATTCTAAATTTTATTTTCCAAGTTCAATTTAAACTTGGAAGTTCTTAATTCATCTTCTGAATTTAACAACTCCAATTCCCTTTTAGGATCCAGGATTCAACATTCATATCGGATCTCAGACTTCAAATCCAATTTCCTTTAGGATCCAGAATCCAATTTCACCTTGGATCTCAGACTTCAGATCCAATTCCACTTTAGGATCTAGAATCCAATTCTACTTTGGATCTTAGACTTCAGATCCAATTCCATCTTAGGGTCCAGAGTCCAACTCTACGTTGGATCTCAGACTTCAGATCCAAATCCATCTTAGGATCCAGAACCCAATTTTACATCGGATCTCAGATCCCAGATCTTAAATCCATTTTAAAATCCAATTCCATTTCAAAATCTAGATTTCAAATCCAAGTCCATTTCCAGATCTTATTTGAACTCCCTAAATCCATTTCTATTTTTTTAAATACCATTTGATTTTCTCAGATCCACATTCAATACCACTTCAAAATTTCATCTTCTTCTCCTAAATCCATGATTAAATTCAAAGTCCATTTATGACTTTGAAACTTCATTTTCTTTTCATTTCAAAGCTTTAAAACATTCTTTCTCAAAGCCAAAGATTTATTTTCCCAACTCTGATTTACTTCAAAGACTTAGAAATTCTCTAATCTATCTACGGATCTAAGTCAAAATCAATCATCTTTTTCACTCTTTTACCAAGTTCATCTCAGAATACTTGCAAACTTTCAAAACATCTTTCAAAAAGAGCATACATCCTTGCATTGCACAAGTTTGATTCTTTGTGCATTTAGAGTTAGAATAAATTCTTAGATTATATTTAGGCAAAGCAAAAGGCATAGATTTGATCCTTGGTTCGATTACCCCTGGTAAAGGCGCCAGGAACGGTCGAACCTCGTACCGACGAGCGAATCCCGTCTCTCCATTTTCCCGCAATAATTTTCAAAACAGAGGCGAGTTAAATTTCTAAATATTTTTCAAATCAAGGTCAAGTGAGACCCCACAAATGAGTTCCTCTTTTCTCTTCTCTCTTCTTTTTCTGTCTTTTATTTTTCTCCCTTCAAAAAGGAGGAAAATAGAGGCTAGAAAAGAAAAAAAAGAAGGAAGAGAGAGAAACCACAAGAGAGGAAAAATTTTGCGATGATCATAATTATGATGTTTAAACACTAATCCATGGCCCAAGATGGCCTATTTGGGACAGATCTTGATCCGAATCACCTTGAAATCCATGCCCAAACACTAAAATGGCCATATCTCACTCAATTTAACTCTGATTTTTTTAAAATTCGAACCATAACTCCAGTATGCCAAAATACATCCAATCATGGGTTTTAAACCTTAAAATCACCTAAAAATGCTTGAATATATTTATAACATGATGTGCATTTCTTGCATCATCAAATACCCTCTTGCTTGAATGTTTGTTAGTCCCTTAACAAACAACTAACTATGTTATGAAATTGAAAAATAAACAAATATCCACTCAACAATTAAAATCCTAACTCACTTTCATAGGAATCACGGTTGCATTTAGCTCATGCAACAAGCCCTTTAAACCCCTGGGTTACCCTAGTGGACGAGCAAGGTCTCGTGAGGGTTTGTAAAGATGCTACCCAAAAACATAAATGTCATGCAAGAATGATTTTTCAGAAATATTAGGCAATTAAGAAATCAGTTTAAGCAAATATTTCATGTAATGTACACTCTCGTAACAAATTCAGAGTTCTTATGCCACCACAGTAAAAATCTTTTTCTTTCACTTTTCTAAAACTGTAATTATCTATGATTTTTCTCAGAAAGTCAAGTATGATCATGTTATTATTCATTTATCCTCACTTGTATATTTTCTGCATAGTATTTCACAATTTTTCCTAAAGAATGAATTTTCCTCATTAAGCTCACTCCTTTTCTTTTGATTTTCAATTTTTCACCCTTTTTCAATTCCTCTCACATGAGCATTCTTCTCACTTGAGCACTATTTCAAATATCCAGTTTCGTGACCCGTGTAACGAGCTTTGGGTCAGTGACTCCCAGGCCATACGACCTTAGGGCACTAGATACAGAGTATCCCTCAGACTTAATTGCTCGAGTCACTAGACCTTCTATTTTAATACTTTACGTATAGTCTTCTTCTCATCATGTGCAATGTCTCTATCCCTTAGGCTTTGCAGTCACTTGGTCCACTAGAGAAGGAACTCCTTCCTGTTATTGATCTTTTCTTGTACATTCTTGAGTCCCACTTGATTCCAGACTCTTTTGAAAAGAGAACACCTCTACCAATAGGAGAAAAGGGATTTCCACCATTTCTTCTTAGCCTTCTGTATCACATAGATGATGCTCTTCTTAAGAACATGGCCTTGCTTTTCTCAACATTCGCTTTGTTAAACAACTTAAAATCTATTTCATAGGGAATATCCTCTTCAGTGGCAGAAAATGCAAATCTCTTTGCGAGTTCAAGTTTGAGCTTCACATTCTTTGCATAAGGCAGCTCGACAATGATATAAATCTTATCAAATCATTATGCCTATTTCACCAAAGGTTGACGACTTCATCTCTCCAGCAACTGAAGAACAAAGTAACAACTTAGAGAGAGGATTTGATAGCTTAAGCAGATTTCAAGACAGATATCGACACAATTTTACAGCAAAGACGATACCTTTGCAACAAATCATTACCAGTTTGACAGAAAAAGGAAATAAATCCAAAGCAGGAGTTTATAAAATGAACAACTTACCGCGAAGCGAATACTAATGTTGAATTTCAGGAGAAACAGGGAGAGAGTAACAAAACCTGGGGGTAATGGAGGATAAACAATAACTTTTTAAATACACAGACTAATCCATATTTACTGTTATCCTTAAGGCTTAAACATGAACTCCTTACACCAAAAAAAAATGACTTTACAGATTAAACCCATTATGGCGAAAATGCTTGACGAACATCATTCTCATTACTGGCATTCGCCACCTAATGCCCAGGAACCAAAACCTATACAGCCTCAGCATCATGTTCAACCCAAATGTATGTAGCCACGCGAATTTACTGATACATGAACCCAAAGAAAGCAGATATAATAACAATTGCTGAAATCAAATATGTCATCCTGGTACAACTTGTTCATCATGTATTAACCTGATAACACCACCAACATGCAAACCTACCATACATATTCGTAACCAATGCAATCTTAACTTCCATGGTGGGCCTCCTGCAAAACCCAAGACTTCCCTGCAAAAGATATGATCTAAGATGATTCAAGTATGGGTACAGGGGATATATTAAAATAGTAAAGGGGAATATGATGAAAGGCATAAATCAGATGAGACCATCCCACTGAAATCCATGACTCAGTTGCACAGATATGTTATCAATATTACCATGGAGCATGCTTAAAATAAATACGAAGGTACTTCGCGAAACCTGTGCAAGGGATACATGAAAATAATACACCTCGTAGAGCAGGGGTGAGGATGGGATGCAATTTGCGCAAAAAAATGCAATAAAAGAGAAATGAACACATGAGTGACATAAAAAATGAAATTAATAAATGCAATAGACGTAAGAGGAACAAAAAAAAATACCAAATGAGCAATAGATGATCTGCGGTAGATCCCGAGGAACAAACACAAGGAAAATGCCATGATGGTGCCATGATCGGTGGTTAAGATGCAATGAGATGTGGGCAAAACATGATATATGCGTAAGAGAAAAAAATATAGGTATGGAGGGTTGAATCAAAGAGTTCCAATCATTATGGCTGTAACTTTAAAATTTACTCTGTAAAGATGGGATTGGCCTTCTTTGATCCGGTCCTGCTGATGCTCCATGATCCCAGATCGAATTGACTTTCGATCTCGAAGAACCGAGGATGTGATGTTACAGGAAATTGTTAAGATATGACAAACTGATGCAATATTCATAGAATTAACCAGAACATGGCTTCAACCATTCATTGATATTCCTCTGGGTAGTTGTTGTATAATATACACCAGGCGTTTCTAATTCAGCACCCACACCCCAAACGCCGAATGATGCAGAATCGATGGGAATGATATGATTATATGATAAAAAAGAATGCCCAGCAAATCATTAGTAAATGAATTAACGGGGGTAAAAAAAAAATGCTAACACTAATCAACTATGTATAATGCAAAAAAAAAAATAGAGAATCAAAACATCAATCGAAAGTCAGAATGAGCACATAATTTCAGAAATAAAAATAGGAAACCATAGATGACAATCAGTTAAAATAAAAAATCGAAAATTAAATGCAAGCAGATGTTCAAGATCTTGCAAAAGTTAAAAGGGATTTAGCAAAAGGAGAGAAGAAATAGATGTTGGAATCATTGCATTCCATTACTATAGCAACAAGTGAATCGATCCTGCTACATGCAGGTCGACTCCACCGTGGGTGTCTTAAGAAAGAAAAAAAAAGATAAACGAGGGGGATATGCTAAAAAAACAAAGGGATTAAGCAAAGCAGAAAAGAAAAACTTCACAAGGGATTAAAAGAAGAAGGAAAGGGTTACTCACCTGCTTGTCAGGATTTTCTTCAGAGAACCAAAAAATGCTCAGAATAGGAAAAGGGAGGATGGAGTAGAAGAAGTTGGTGCGTGAAAGAGGAAATGGGGAGGTGAAGCGCGCTCTTCTTTGCTCGATGTGAAGAACATCATGAAGAGATGAATGGTTGATTAAGGAGAAGGGAAAAGGTGCAGAAGTGAAAACGGGATGGCTGAAGGAAAGGTGCAATGGAAGCGTGAATATGGATCTGCTGCTGGAAGAAGAGGGTCCGGGGGTGAAACGCGGTCTGGTCGATCGAGAGGATAATGAGAGTTATTTACAAGAAAGGGGAGAGGTGAAGAAGCGGTCACTTGAAGAGGCATATGTGACCCCTTCTTAAAGAAGAAGAAGCCGAATCCGGAGGGGTCGAGTTGTTGGAGATCAAGGGTTGGTGGGGGGTTCGGTTGGTGATGGGCGGAGGAGAGAAGGGAGGTTGTTGCGGCTGGAAGCCATGGAGGCGTCGAGAAGGAGATTTCGCCGATGGGGGTTTTGGGCTAGAGAGAGAAAACTCCAGAGGGTCTCCTCCCCGAAACCCTAACTTGACTTGTGAATTTTGTAAGGGTTTTACTTTTTTTTCAAAAAGAGGTCTTTTATAAAAAGAATTTTCTAAAAACGGGTTTTCAAAAACCATTGCAATTTCCTTCATTTATTTTTGATTTTTTTGTTCTTTTCTCAATATTTTTATTTTTTATATTTTGGAATGAAAATCTAAGATTTTACGAGAAAACAAAGATTAAACCCTAATTTTTTGTATTTTTCTAAAAAATATTTACAAAAGTATTTTTCTGAGAACTTCAGACCATTTCGGGAAAATTTCTTTAAAAAAAGGGGTTTGGACCCAGGTTTTGAGAAAATGTTCTAGTTTTGACACTCGAATCGAGAAATACAACATGATGGATCCAACCGGATGTCGAATAGACTGTCCGAGCTATTTAAAACTATTTTTGGTATTTTCTGTAATTTTAATTTAAAATTAGGACGATGAGACTCGAATTTGGATCTGGACAATGAATCCAGATTCGAAATCAATTTAAACATATAAATTGAATTTAATTTCAGTAAAACTGGAGAAATGAATTGGAATTTAGATTTAAAAATGACTCATTTGCTCAAAAAATGAATTTAGGGGCAAGAAGGGAATATTTAAAAGATTTTGAAAAATTTGGGGTGTTCACAATAATCCATCTCCAATGTGATCCAAAACCTATTTAGAAAAGGTTTTCAGAAAACCCCCTCCAAAAGAGGCACAAAGCAAAAGTTTTTTATTTTAAACCTCTTTTGGAAATTTTAGAAACTTGAACCAAAATATAAAAATGTCATTTCTGAAAACCCTAGCCGTTTTTTGCCTAGGGATTTATGCCTCCTCAACTGAATCTTGCTCCAGCCACCTTCTTCCCCAACCATTCCACACCAACACCATTTTGTCTTTGGGTTTTGCTTGAGATTCAAGCATTTTTCTATTGTTATTTCTATTTGATTGCATATCTATTTCCCCTTGCTTTTCCTCCTTGCTGGTTACTCAGCATATGTGCTTTATTTTGCAGGTGTAGCAAAGGTTGAAGACACTATTCTTGTGTGGAGTGTCGTCTACTCCAACAAGAAAGATCGGCCCTACCTTCATCCGATCCTCTACTCCACCCGATCGCGAATCGGTTCACTTTCCGCCCGCGATGTACTTCAAACGTGGTGCAACTGTAAGAAAGAGCTCTGTTGTGAGGTTCCAGCATCATTGAAGAAGACAAGATGCATCTCCATAGGCTGATTTCGCTCTTTCCACCCCCACAGTTGTCGGATCGCCCTTGAGGTAGGTCTTCCTTTCCTCCATTCTTTTAGATAGATTCGTGTCCACCTATAGTCGTCTCCTCTAATCTTCACCCCTTTCTGATTTTTCTCGTTCTTTGACAGCAAACCACTATCATTTTTCTATTATTTTCTGTTTTTTAATATCGTTTTTGGGTCTAGATTAGGCGCAATCTTGAATTTACAACTCGTTTTAGCCAAAAAATGGAAATTGGATAGATCTAGTCTAGCCGATTTCAGCATTTTCTCATCTTCTATTTTCTGAGGCTTGTTTCAGTAGTAAACTGTGTTAAAACGTATTTAGTCTGGTTTAATTTCATGTTGGGTCGTTGTTCATGTCTTAGGTTTGTCAAGGCGAATTGATCGGCTATTGTGTATCGTGTTCATGTCTAGTGAATTTTATATTTCAGTTTAGAGTCGTTATTTCTTTTATGTCATAGTTCTATAATCTGTGTATTGTTTAAATCTGCATTTAGTGGATAGTAGGTTGTGTTTGCATTTTGTTAGAAATTTATTTCAAAAAGAAAAAGAAAAAATTTATTATTAGCATTTTTCCTAGTTTAGGTAAAGTCAAATTTTTTAGTTAGAGGGCTTTCTTCTCCAAGGAGGGACGTCTGCCATTAGAGTCCAACAAGGTCTGAATCAGTATTTTTGGGAAGTCTTTTAGGATTAGGCAGGTTAGCTAGATTGTCTAGATTCAATGCATTGCTTGTTCATATAAAAATGTTTTTAGTAGTGTTAGATGTCTAAAATCGAATTTCATAATTTAGGAAGGTTTTGAATATTTTGGTTAATGAGTGTAGTGTCTAGGTTCATGGTATTTTGTTTTAGTCATTTTGAATTAATTTAGACATGTTGATTTAGGGTCTTATTAAAAAATCGTTAGTTTCTTTCCAATTTGTGTTTTACATGCTATTCTTTGAATTAGGTATGTATAGATTAATTTAATTAGGTTAATGTTAGAGTATATTAGATAAGTAATGAGTTTTGCATCTTAGATAAAAGGCAATTGAGTAATTAAGGTGAAGAAACAATTTTGGTAAATTTGGAATCCTCCAAATTCGTGGGATTCAATTAAGGAAAGCTTTGAAAATTTTTATCCAGCCAAGTAAGAAGGGATTTAGCTTTTAAATTTTGGAAACAAATTTTGAGTTTCAAATCACTTTCTAAAAGGGTTGATCACGATTTTGGGAAAGGGCATAATTGCTATACTTTCTTTAAAGAAAACCAAAAACGTGTGGCGCCCTCCAGCTGGACGGTTTTACCTTCTCAAGCTTTTTAATTTGGTTTTTAAGGCAATTATGGAGGATGAACTTCTTTCCAAATTCGTTGGCTTTCATTTGAAAGCCCATTTATTAACTCCATATCTTGACCTAGAATAGCTATAGTAATAATCATTTTAGTAAGTTTGAATTAGCCTTAGGTTTTAGTAAGTGATTCATCATTTAGGTAGGTCTTAATTAGATTAATTGCATTGCATTTAGGCGTGTAATTGAGATAGCTTCCTTTAGTTTTTTTTATTTTTGGTTTTAAATAAAATAATCTTTAATTCTTAGGTTTCTATTTTAATTAATTTTCTAACTTAGTCAACCTAGTGTGTTCATAGGGTGGCGTGAACCTAAGTCAAAGTCAATCTTAAACCGCCCCCCTAACTAACCCTAGTTCCCAATTAACCCTAGATAGTTACTCATTTTAGTTAAGTTAATTAGTTAATTTGAGTTAATGTTCTTTGTAATTCTAATGTTAATTTAGCTTTAGATGTGAATTGCGTGTTTGTAGTTATCATTTAGTTTATATAAGAGTTAGTGCATTAGGATTATTTAAGTTTATTACTTTAGATATTCCAATTAGTAGTACATATTAGTTTATGATAGTTAACCTTGGCGTGTTAGTTAGATTAGAATTATCATTAACTTGGGTGTTTCATTTCAATGTTCGTGTATTTCTTTTAATTACGTTTATTCTCTGTATTTCGACAGTCATTTAACAATGCTTAGGACTGTTTTTGCATCTAATTTACAGTCATAGTGTCATTAGTGGATTCGTGCAAGTGAATAGTGCATTGATTTAAAAACTTGATTTTTGCCACATCTTGCACTCATAATTTTATGTGCAAAATTTTAGATTTTTCTCAAAATTTTTATTCTGTTCTCTTCATCAAGGTGTTCGCTATCAGCAGACCAAAAATCAGCTCATTTTGAGTTGATTTGGTTTGATTTTTAAGTGTTTTCTAAAATCAGCTTTTTCGGCTTTTTCAGTTTCGGGACCTGCGATTTCTAGAACTTTCACGAATTTGAAACGCTTATATCTGGAGTTTCAGAACGAATTTTTCAAATCCGTAAAGTCTGACAAATTCTTGAATCTGTCATAAACAGAACAAAAGAAATTTTGTGAAATTCAGACTTTGTTTTCCCCTTCAAACTCTCTGTTTTCAAAAAGCTATTAGAATCCACTTTTGCACTAGTCGAGGGTAAAACAGTCATTTCATTGGTAGTTTGATTCTCGGTAGTTTTCAGTATTTTTCTGCATATTAATCAGTTCATATGAATTAATTAACGTAGTTAGACATACCATCATTAGTTGGTAGACTTAGAATTGCTAATTTAGTTAATTTTTAGTTTTAATTAGAATTTAATTCAGTAATTCTTCGTAGAATTAGGTTTAGCATAATTTTTAGATTTATTTATTGTAATTGCGTACTGACTTGTTCTTTTTCTTTGTTTTAGGTTGATAAGCTTACTACAAATTACAAGGTTAATCTTGTCCAGTGTGAAAAAGTGATATTTGGTGAAAGGATGAAATTGCCCTTGGCGATCTGCAGAAGAAATTAGATTTATGTTTCTAGTTAATTGTAAATTTTACTCTCTAATTTCTTTAGAATTGTACTTGTTAACTTAGATTCAGCGTTTGACATTAATAAATTGAAAATATTAGAATTAATTTGGATATTTTTTGTTCCCTGTGGATTCGACCCGTACTTGCCACGTTCATGGAAAGTCGATTTTTATTACTTTTGGTTGACAATTTTCCAACTGTTTTATTGAAAAATATTGTTTTAAAAATATCGCTTACAAAAATCCAACCAAGGCTCTTTAAAGAGTACAAAGACTAGAATGGACATTTTAAGCATAGAACTTCTTTAGATACAGAGCGTTGATAGGATCTGGCAGTTCTACCACATCTGCGTTGATCAGACTGTATGAATTATGAGGCAGTGCTTCCTTAACCACATAAGGGCCTTCCCAATTGGGTGACCACTTGCCCCTCGGCCAATGCTTAAGATGAGCTCTCGATCTGAGCACAAGATCATTAACTCGAAATCTTCTTTCAATAACTGACTTGGCATAATGCCTAGCTATCCTATGGCGATAAGCTTGAGCGTGCTCTGCTGCCTTGAGTCTTTTCTCGTTCAACAGATCAAGCTGCACCAACCTCTGCTGCTGATACTAATCAAGTAGAAGCTCGATGAGCGATGCGAACTTGAATGCAGGCTTTTGAACGTGAAGAGGTAATACTACTTCAGTTCCATAAACAAGCTCTGAAGGAGTAGCATTGGTTGGAGTCTGAATGGTGGTTCGGTACGCCCAAAATGCATCGTGCATCTTCTCGTGCCAATCACGACCTGTTTCCACAGTTCTTTCCCGAATGTAAATCAAAATCTTGTTGGTGGCCTCTGTCTGGCCATTCCCTTGAAGAAAATAAAGAGTTGAGAAGTGATGATGAATCCTAAACTTCGAGCAGAAGGTCTTCATCCTCTCATTTTTGAAGTATTGCCGTTATCTGACACAATATCCTGTGGCACACCAAAACGACAAAGAAGGTTCTTATGAATGAAAGAAACCACGTGTCGTCCCTCCACCGTTTGCAGAGTTACGAACTTGACCCATTTGGTGAAGTATTCTATAGCTATGAGGAAGTATCTGTGGCCATTAGATGCAGAAGGAGTGATTGGGCCTACCACGTCGAAGGCCCGCATCGAAAAGGGCCAAGGAGAAACCACAGATTGTAAATACGCGGTTGCCGCATGAATGGAAGGTGCATGCATTTGACACACTTCCTCACAAATTGATGGCAGTCTTGCTGCATGGTTTTCCAATAATATCCTGCCCAGATGATTTGCTTGACGAGTGTTTGGTAGCCGACATGGCCACCATAAATTTCCTCGTGTGCCTCTTGGACAACTTTCATGGATTCATCCTTCTCTAGGCATCTGGCGTACTCAGAACTGAACCCACGATGGTAGAGAGTATCGATGAGGATGAAATAATGGGGCGACATGCGTTGGATCGCACGTTGCTCGTTTCTTGGCATTTCCGATGGAAATTCACCAGTTTCAATAAAGTTTTTGATGTCTTGGTACCAAGGCTTCGCTTTCTGAGTGGCTTGGTTCACTTGCTCAGCTGGAACGAAGGCAGGTTGATCAAGTCTACCAATCTCGAAGGAACGACAGGATTCACTGTCTTTGAACGACAAAATGGAACCCGGACAGACTAGGCCATCTGCTATGTGATTGTATTCCCTCTTGACATGATTGAGCTGAAATTCTTCAAAGTTGCCTATGAGAGCTAAAGCAATCTTCTGATAGGGAATTAATTTTGAATCCTTGACTTGCCACTCAACATTAACTTGACTGACAACTAGCAATGAGTCACTGAAGGCATGTACTCTTCTGACATCGAAATTCTGCAGAATCTTGAGGCCTTGTATTAGAGCTTCATACTCGGCCATGTTATGAGTACACTGAAAGTTGAGCTTAAGAGAATAAGGGATCATCTCCTTTTTGGGAGTGATTAACAAGATCCTTATCACAATGCTAGACATATTCCTAGCTCCATCAAAGAATAGGGTCCAAACTGGAGATTCTTGAACATTGCGAATTTGATCATCGGGAAAATCATCTTCCGCCTTGATCTCTTTTGTCAACGGGAAATCTGCCAATTGATCTGCGATGGACTGACCCTTGATTGACTTCTGAGATACATACTCCAAGTCGTATTAGCATCAGGAGGACTTGCCATTTCGCAACTCATCCAGTAAGAAAGGGCTGCTCAAGGATATACTTAAGAGGATTGAGCCTTGCCAGAATCTTGATCTCTGAGGCCATCAGATAATGTCTCAGCTTTTGACACATCCACACTAAGGCTAGACATGTCTTTTCCATTTGAGAATATCTCTTCTCATAATCGATGAAGGTCTTGCTTATGTAGTAGATGGCATGCTCTATCCGACTGCCTTCCTCATACTGTGCAAGGAATCCGCCACAAGCATTCTGATTGACAGAAATATATAGGAGAAGTGGCTTTCCCAGTTATGGTGGCTTCATAACAGGTGGATTGAGGAGATACTACTTGATGCGCTCAAATGAAAGCTGACATTCTAGTCTCCACTCAAATTTCACTTCTTTTCTTAACAAGTGATTGAAGGGTTCACATCTCATGGCCAGATTGGAGATAAAGTGTTGAATCGACTGAATGCGCCCTTGAAGGCTTCGCAATTCTTTTAGATTGGTGGGAGGCGGCATGTCAATGATTGCCTTTGCCTTGGCAGGATCCACCTCTATGCCTTTCTTGCTGATCATAAATCCAAGCAGCTTGCCTGACTCTACCCCGAAGACGCACTTCTGCGGATTGAGTCTCAACTTGTACAGAATGAGTCTTTCAAAGACTTGGCTGAGAGCATCGAGATGATCCTCTCCTTCTTTGGAATTGACTAGGATGTCATCCACATAGGCATCCATGTTTTTGTGCATCTAGTCATGGAAAATAACTGTCATTGCTCTCTGATAGGTTGCCCCAGCTTTCTTGAGTTCAAACAGCATGACTGTATAGCAAAAAGTACCCCAAGACGTGGTAAAAAAAGTTTTTGACTGGTCACGAGCGACCAGTTTGATCTGATTGTAGCCTGAGTATCCCTCCATAAAGGAAAACATGGCATGGCCTGCCATGCTATCGATCAAAAGATCGATGTTGGGAAGTGGATAATCATCCTTTGGGGTGGCCTTGTTTAGATCCCTGAAATCAATGCAGATTCAGACTTTGCCATTCTTTTTGGGAACTGCTATGATGTTTGCCAACCAGTCCGGGTAATCAATGGTTCGGATGAATTCTGCCCTTAACAACTCCTCAAGTCCTTCTTTAACTTGTGGTGCTACGCAGGGATGCATTTTTCTGAGTTTCTGCTTGATCGACTTGCAGTTCGTCTTTAGCACGAGACGATGTTCAACTAACTTTGGATCCAACCCCGGCATATCCTCATAAGTCCACGCGAAAACTTCCTGATGTTGCCTGAGAAAATGGATGAGCCTTTCCTTCTCATCTGGACTCAAGCTAGAACCAATTTTGAGGATCTTCGGGTCATCTTCTGAACCAATATTAACATCCTCTGTCGGATCTTGAACCAACGACGATGGTTCATCCTACTTCTGAATACTGGCAAATTCTGGCAATTCTTGAATCGTTGAATCGAACTCTGTTAATTCTTCGATCTGCCCTATCACTTTGCTGATCTCTGCCTCTGCCTTCGCCTTATAGATTCTTGCCGGTTTAGAATTACTTTGAGGAAAATTGGAATTCTGTAAACACCCCAAATTTTCCTCATCCATTCTCAAACAACCCTCCTCGTGCAGTGCCAACCCTATCAGGTCGGTGTAGGAGTCAAACCCCGAGTCAATCTCAGAAAATCACCATTTTACCTATTCTCACTAGGAAAATTACCATTTTACCCCTAGGTCATCCCAGACCCCAATCAGTCAGAGTCAACCAAGCTCGGTGGTCAGTTTAGAATAGTTAGAATATCAGTTATCTCAAGCTCACTCGAGCTCACAATGAACAGACCATTTTTCATTTCTGACCATAACTGCCAAAACGGGATCATTTCTTCAGAAATGAGCTCATTTCTCACTTAAATCCAAGCCAATTGTCTCTGAGTCAGTCATTCCCAGTCAGTCATATTCCTCAGAGTCTAACTTGAGCTCACCAGAAGTTCAAGCACTCCAATTTTAGTTCAAAACCATTTCTAAGTGTCCCAAAACCCATTTTAGTCCATTTCAGCTCTTTAAGCTGAAATTGAGCTGAGTTTAGCCAATTGAGCTAGTGTTCAAGCTTCAATTTTAGTTCATGTTAGTATTACTGACCTTTGTTCTAGCTCAAAGCCAGCTCAGATCCCTAATTCAATTCACTCCAGTGACCATTCTGTACCATTTCTCTAAAAATGGCAGTATGTCTTAAAAATTTAGTCGGAGAGTCTAGTTGAGTCAGTACCTTGTCAGTTCATTTGAGTTCTGAAACTCTAAAACCCAGCTCAATCCAACTCATTTCAGCTCAAACCCTGATTTTCAATGTCACTCTAATCCAATAGAGTCCAAAAACCATTTCTTCAATCATTTTGCAAATTTTATCAGTTTTTATGCTTTTTAAACTGGTACAATTGCCAATCGGGGTCTAACATTCAAAATTCTTCATTCAGGGTCTGTATTTTGCATGTCATTTCTCATTATTTCATATCATTTCTCAGCATTTCATAACATTTCATTTCATTTTCGAAGTCCAGAACTCCAGTTTTATAAATTTCAATCCAGATTGAGTTTTTAAAGTTTTCAGAAATCAATTTCAAACCATGGGTTTCCAAAATTGACATTTTTACCCCCAAGAATCTAAATTTGGAAATATTTCCTCAAGAAAAACAATCTGGATTTCTTTCAAAATTAAATTTTCAAATTCTACACTGGATTTGCTTCGCAATGAGGTATTGAACTTCAAAATCTGAGCTCGTTTCAAAAATTGCCAAAAATAGCTCGTTTTGTTCAGAGATTTTTTCTGAAAAGACTATTTTACCCCTTTAATCCTCAAAATAAATTTCAAAATTTGGACCCGCTTGGAGATGACCCATTCATTTACATTTCTATTTTATTAAAAAAAAAAAGATGTTTCTTTTTATTTGCTTGTTTTTGTTTTTATTGATTTTTATTTATTTATTTTATTTTAGAGAGGTGGGACCCACAAGGTGGTCGCCAAAACCTCCAGCCCCTCTATTTCTTATTTCCTTTTCTTTCTTCCTCTCCTTTCTTCTTCTTTCTTCTCCTTCCTTCTTTTCTTTCTTTTTCTTTCTTTTCTTCCTTCTTTCTTTCCTTTTCTCTTTTCCTTTTCTTCCCTTTCTTTCCTTCCCTTTCTTTCCTTCTTCCCTTCCTTCCTTTCCCTCTTGCCCAGCCATTCACGTAAACTTCTTTTGTTTTCTTTTCATTAAGCCTATCAATACCTAAGTATTGGATTCAATTAAACCCTAAGTTTCCTTGGGTTGAAAGAGAACATACGACTGCCCCAATCCATCTCTCATCTCACGCCTCTCTCTCTCTCTCTCTCTCCCTTTAGCTCTCTCCTTCTCTCCCCCTTTTCTGCTGCAGCCACAACAGCCACCACCCCTAGCTGGACCTCCATCCAGCTGCAGCCACAACAACCACCTTCAGCTTCCCCTTTGCTGCTACAGTCACACAGCCACTGCCACCATTACATGCTAGCCCAGCCACCAAAGGGAAGCATCAGCCGGCGCCCCTTCAAGCTTCCATCCTTCAACCAACCTTGGTGGCACCTCGAGTCCAACCACCTCCAGCAGTCCAGCCTCCTTTGTTTCAGCACCAACACATCTCCAGCTTCCCCTTTCACGCCCAACAGCCATTGCCACCACTGCTACATCCCTGCAACCGGCTGCAACCTCTCCTTCAACACTTCCTACAATTCCAGCCATGCCTCATGGCAGCAAGGCATCCGGCTTTGGCAGCGCCACCTTCCCTCAAGCATTGAAGCTACAGCCAACCACTTTGAAGGTTGCAAACAACTGCCAGCCAGCCTTCATCACCCTCAATAGTAGTCACGCCTCCCTCTTGCTTCAGCAACCGGTGAAACTCCTTTCACCTCCACAGTAAGTAGCAGCATCTGCAGTTGATCGAAGAAAAACCCAAAGGTAAAATTGGTTTCTTTTGATGGATCTGATATAAAAAACTAGTTTAGAACTGGGTTTGTATTGTAAAATTAAAGAAAAGCATGCTAGCTTGTGTGTTCAAGCTACATAGTGGGAGCGATCAATCCGATAAAGTGGATTGGATCCCCCACTCTTTAATGGCATATACCAAGTTAAGATTTTGTCCCCTTGAATTTTTTTTTATTATCATTTTAGATAGATTTCATTTTTTTTTAAATGTATTTAGCTTTGTCTTCATTGTTTTATGTCATGTAGCTTAGTTTCATTAATAGTTTGTCATATTGTTGGTTTAGGTGTTCAGTCCTGGTATCATTTCATGTTTATTTTTTCATCATTAAATCCCAAAAAATTATATTTCAGTTGAGTTTATTTCTTTGTGATATTCTTCCAAAAACCCAGGTCCGTTCGGGTTTCAGAACCCATCTAAATCGATCAAACTCTAAATCGGGTTTTTTGTCTCTGAACTTCCAGTTTGTGCTTTAGCAGACAAGAACCTTTGGATTTCCCTTATGGAGGATTTGAATCATCCTCCAAAAATTACAGTGGATTCACAATTGAATCTACTAATGATTTAGAGATTTTGAGGTCTTCACAAGCAATTTTGGCCTCTGTCAAAATTCGATTTTCCAAGACCCTTGGGAAAATCTCGCTTTTCCTTCGTCAGGTATAGACAGAGCTTAATGCACCGAGTCCTCTCAACCCGTAGCCCGTCTGCAAAAGTTTTCAACACAAAAGTTGTTTCGGACATATGTTTCTATCATTTTCTAAAATTTGGGAATTTTTGGAATTGTCTCAGTATTTTTTCAGAAAATTTCTTTTCTGTCTGACAGATTCCAATATCCAAAAATTCCAGAGATTTGAGTCTCTGATAATAGTGTGCCCTTTACCAAACTGTAAGCCAAATTGCAATGTTGTGAAAAGCTAAAATTTTCCTCTGATTGTTAGAGACATTTTCCCACAATTTCAGCCTTTTTCCCATCTATATGATATTTTCCCCATATTTTCTACCGAAACCTGTCTATTTCCCCCAAATCCTAGAGTCACCGGATTCCGATCCGATTTGCCGGAGATGTACAGCTCCTACCATAGGTCAAAACTTGAAAGTGTAAAAATACAAATATTCTTTCCTTACTGTCCTCTGTCACCCCATAAAATTTGGAAAATGTTTATGGAAGTTTGATATCCGAAATCCCCTTTAGAATCAACATTTTAGGCAAAATTTTGATTTTCTTAGGATTTTAACTATTTTCCATATTAAAAAAATACAAAAAAAAAGATTTTCGAGCTCTATTCTGTTTCTAGGGTTAGTTTAGATGTCCATGCCAAATTTGGCATAATTCCAAGTTCATTTGATTTACATGTTAGTTTATCTTTAAATTCAGAAGCGAAAATCAGGCGAAAATCAAGTTAAAATTGATATTTTATAATATTTTAGCCATGTTAGGGTTTTTATCATGTACATAAGCATGTAGAATCATATTAGAGTTAATTTCAATGTCATTTGCATTTCACATTTTCCATTTTTGCAAAATTTATTTCAGAAAACCCTGATTTCAAGGCCATAGTCTTGTTATCATGGGTATTTTGGTCAGTTTGACCTAAATTTTAAATTTTCAATTTCTAATTCCATAAATTTTTATGCACATCATCATATTTCATTATATTGTATTTGATTTATTTCATTTGATTTTCAAATTTTACAAAATTTCTTTCAGAAAACCCTGATTTCAATGTCATTAGGGGTATTTTGATCATTTTGACCCCAATTTCGAATTTTTAAGTTTATTTTCAAAATTTATTAATTATGTATTATGTTTATATCAAAGGGGGTATGAATTTGGGTTTATATATGAATAATATCTGACAATTTCCCATATTTTAGGATAAATTCAGAAAAACCTACATTTCTGTGCTAACATGGTTTTCTAGTTTTGCATGAACATTCAAGAAGAAGACTTAGCTTTTATTCTTTTATTTCAATTCAATGGAACATCAAATATAATAATTTGGAATAAGAGTTACTTTTCTGCTTAGAATAGGGCTGCATTGCATATAGTTTCATTTCTGAAAAATTTCAATATTTGATGTATGATTCATGCACATTTATTTCAAATTCACTATGGTTGACACGAATGGCACGTGCACAAGCTCTTATGGAGTTTATAAACTTGGTGGAATTTGTATTTTTGGCCATAGTTAGAATACGAATGAAACCTAGATTTATGATTTCATATTAGCCACATTCAGCCTACACTCTTAGGCTAACTTCAAAAATGCACTGCATTTCTCAAAGTTTCAAAAGGATTTCTCAATTCCTCAAATGAAATTCCCTTTCAAATTCATATTCATTCATTCATATCATTCAAATTGTATTATTTTCAAATTCATTTTCCAATTTTAATTTAAAAAAAAATTTCCAATTTTCTCAAGGATTTATCAAGTCTTTCTGAGGATTGGATTTTCTCAGAATTCTGAGTTTTCAAATGACATTTCAAAGTATTTTCCAAGTTCAAATTATGATTTTCCAAGATTTCCACATTCTCAATTTTGTTTTCCAATCTCAAAATCAATTTTCTCAGATCTCCCATTTTCCTGAGAACCCAGTTTCCTGAGAATCCATTTTCCATTTCAAAAGTCATTTTCCAATGAATTTCTTGATTTTCTCAGAATTCTCAAATCCATTTTCTTAGAAAAGCAAATTCCAAATCTCAAAAATCGATTTTCCCAAGATTCAAGTTTTCTTGAGAATTCATTTTCCAATCCATTTTCTCATTTCCAATGAAATTCAATGATTTTCCCAAGAATTCTAATTTCAAGCATTTTTCCAATCATTTTTCCAGCATATTCCAATTTTCCAAAGCAAACATCATATTTCTCAAACTTGCATCTTTTCAAAATCCATAGCACAAGCCTGATTCTTTGTGCATTCTAGAAAAAATAGAGCATAATTTAGATATTTGAGTCAAGTTAAAGCACATAATTGATCCTTGGTTCAATTACCCCTGGTAAAGGTGCCAGGAACAGTTGAACCTCGTACCGATAGGTGGATCCCATTCCACAGAATTTTCCTGCAAATTTTTAAAACAGAGGCGAGTTAATTTTAAAAACCATTTTCAAAACTTTGGTCGAGTTTGACTCACGAAATTCATTTCTCTCTCGCAAGAGATGTGGAAAATTTTTGCGATGATAACAGGTTTGGCGACTGTGAACACCCCAAATTTTTCAAAATTTTGTAAATATTCTCCTTTTCCCTTGGGCCCCCATTTTCTGAGTAAATTGAGTCAATTTCAAATCTAAATTCCAGTTTATTTTTCAAATTTTACAAAAATTAAATCTATTTTATATATCTGACTCAATTCCGGATCAGGATCCGGATCCGAATCCAATCCAGAATCCAAATCTGAGCCTCGTTATCCAATCTTTTAAAACCAAAATTACAAAAATACCAAAAATAATTTTTGAATGGCTCGGATAGTCCGTCCATCATCCGTTTTGGATTCACAGCTTTATATTTCTTGATTTGAGATTCAAAAACTTGAATATTTCCTCGAGTTTCGAATCAAAACCCATTTTTTGAAGGATTTTTCAAAGAATAGCTTTAAAAAAAAAACTCTCAGAAAACCTTTCCTTTTATAAATATTTCTAGACTTTTGCAAAATTAAATTAAAGTCATTTAGCTTTCTCAGTTTTTATGTCAAAAATACAAATATATATATATAATATATAAAAAAAAATGATGATGATAGAAAACTCCCGTTTTTTTTTTTTGAAAAACCTTTCTTTAGCTAAAGTCACGTTTAGAAAGAATTTTTTTAAGAAAGCAAAACCGTTATTTAAATTCTTTGAAAAAGATTGGGCCTCCCGTGAAAAATCTTAACGGCCATCTGTTGCGGGAAACACCACAGAAGAGAAGGCGATGAAGACAATGGGTCCTCTACCCTTCGATCCTCTTGGTCCCTCTTCACCCGTTCATCCCTAAACTACCTTCTCGATCCTTCGGATGCCTATAAAAGAGAGCATTGAGAAGGGGTCAGGCATCCATCTTCTTTAAACTACACCCATTGTATCCACTCTCCTCTGGCATCCATTTTCCTTGCGAATACCGATCGATCACCAAGTTTTTTTTTTTTTTTGCAAAAATCCACAAGAGTCCATCATCATCGTACTCTCTGCCAGGAGGCGATTACGATCCCATCAACTTCATCGGTTCATCAAATTCCCCTGCAGAATCCGTCATCTTCAACCTTACCCAGCGGCAACTCATAGAAGCAACAGCCTCTGCCCTCTGGATAAGAAGCCCGAGCACGGTAAATCCCCCCTTCTTCTTTCTGAACTCCTAATTACTTTTGCATTTTCCTCTTCTTCATTCTATTATTTATTTTCTTTTCCAAGCATCCATGAGGATATTGATTTGCATATAGAAAATCAAACCACCCCTGATGCAACAGTAAATGGAATCCTCGATTCCAACAGATTACCCTTTCTTTCTTTTTTTCATCTTTTTTTTATATATCTTTTTTTTTATTTCATTCTCAATTCTCGATTGGTTTTTCATAAGATCTTCATATACATTTATAGTTCGACTTTTTTTTTTTTTTGCATTTTCGCTTTCATTGTATGTCCATATACTGATTAGGTATCTTGGTTCCAAGATTGACATGGAACCCCCAACTTTATTTTGTATATTCTCGGTCATAGCAGGAACCGATGGTGCTTCGCAATAAGCATCATCGATTTCTCCCTTTTCTTTTCTTTTTCTTTTTTTTCTTTCTTTCCTTTTCTTTTTCCTTTTCGACATCAGTTTAGGTTCTCATCTCTCTTTCCTTCTGTATGACGAGGCATCCAAGAATGTGCTTAAGGCATATGCGTCAACAGAGTACCCCATAGTGGGATTGAAAGATGACTCAAAAATTTCTTTTATTGTATTTATCTATGGATTCAGCCCTCGTTTGATACACAACTGATAGTTTTTTTTTATTTTATTTTTACTCTTGTTTTTCATATAACTATTATCATTTATTTGGACAGTATTGCCATTACGACTTGCCATGTTCTGATACTCTTTGCATTTATGTTGATCACTCATTTCATTTTGCAGGTTCATTTGATGGGTTATTCCTGTATCTCAGTATGATTATTTCAGTTCATTCATGTTCTCCCCTTTTGATTTAGCCTATTCCTTTCATTTTAATATTCTCTGTATTTTAAATTCGTGGCATTATCAGATTTCCTAGCTCTTTCATTCACCTCTAGCATTTCATGCCATTGTTTTCAATAGTTTCATTTCAGAGTACCCATCAACTTGCCTGTTACGGCAGCACATGCTAACATTTAACCACAGTCTTTTACAAATATCAATCCTCTGTTATGTGATAATTTGATCGGCAGCATCATCATCCCATTTGTGGAAGTTTACCCATCTTTTCGATTATAATCAGGGTCAGGACATGATTTGCATATCAGCAGTTTCATAGTTAAAAAGAAAAATACACAGGGTAGCGTCTCTAGTGGTTTTATGGACCGGAGACCTTGACAAATAGGTAATCTCACGGTTGAAAGGAGTCACGAGGGATGTGTGGCGCATCACCTTGGTAGGACAGTCCTTATAAGCAACCAATTCAATCAGATGTTTGCACTCCTTCAGCCATATTTCTGTTTGAGAGTCTGAGTCATAGTTCATTTTCTTTTTCTATCATGCTTGAGTCTAAAATCTCAGAAATACCAGTTGCAAGAATATCATAGCAATGACCAGACCATGGGAAAATTTGAATCCCAATTATCTATAGGGCAACAAAGCCTCTCAAACCATTCTTGAGCCTATGTCAAGAAGTGTGTTAATGAAGGTCTCCTCAGCTACAATGCTGAAGCATTTCAAAACAAAGATATGTTCAGATAAAACACTACCTTCTGAATCTAAAAAAAAAAAATGTATGAACAGCCTACACTAGTAATCAAATGTTAGGTCTTCTCCCTGGCTCATTCATCTTGCCATGTTTCACATTTCGTTATGCACACACGCACCCCATTCCCTGTGGCTTGAAGAAAGCATGATGGTTCAAATAAAAAAAAGAAGAAAAGAGAAAATCTGGATACAGGGAAGCAACCAGTGCTGCCCCTGTACCAATTAGTACTGCTGGCGTAGATATGCCAGCAGCCTTATCTGGGCAATGTTGTATCCTCAGGAGCTTCGACTCCCATGGTTGGAAGTAAAAAGAAAAAAGAAAGGAGAGAATGCATGCTTATATATATATACATATACATATGTATATAAGATCAGCTTGTTATATATATATTTTTTTTCAATTCACTGAGAATGCATTACAGGGACGTCATTTCAAAATCCCATTCGTGGAGAATGCTCAGCTCACAACTTTCCATGGCTATATAGGTCACTCAGGTTGACATGGGTATGGGATTATCGGTCTGGCCCCAAAAACAAATTCTGTCTATATGAGTGGACTATGCGTCTTCTCATTTCTTTTCTTTTTACAGTTCACATCTTATGAGATTTTCTTTTAGTTAATCCTCTTTTACAGGTACAGCATTACAGTACATTTTCCATGCACTTCCTCACATTTTTTTTTCTTTTCTTTCAGGAGTGCTCAACTTTTTTTGGAGTCCGATTACCTGTTACAGCGAAACCCCGGTAACTTGGCTTGCTAGATTTCATCTCATTGTTGTATGCTCCACCATCATGGCTTTTATTTTCCATTTAGGATCCTTCCTTCAGTTGTCTGGATTTACTAAGTGCGTTACTACAGCAGAAATGCTCAAGATCTGTCTTCATGATAACTAGTCATAACTTCCTTAATGCATTAAATGCTGGATTGTTATAAATAAATGAGATATCCCCATGCTGTGGCCTGGGTTTTAAAAATATAGACTATACAGTAAGTCCACCAATATGCAACATACCTACCAGCCAAATCCAGTTTAAGCAGTGATTGTGGAATATCACCTGCTGAGAATCTCATGGTTGAGCTCTCTGTGAAGAGGGTCTGAAGGCAAGAAGGATGGGTTGCTTCAAGAACAAGAAGATCCGATAAGTAGGTCGTTGGGTCTCTTACTGGCGCCAAGAAAATCAGATGTTATATAGATAGGCCCAAACTCCAAATTCTGCACTTTCTCTCAATCTTTTCTTTAGAATGATAACTCGCTTCATAAGGTATGGCATGCTCTCGATTTCATAACAAGATCGTGTGAATACTTTCTTGTTTTTGGCCTTCTATTTCACCACCTTCGCAACCCAGCACCTTTGTTGACAACACTTTTTAAAAAAAAAAAAAACATCTACATTTATTTTCATTGCATCAGCATCTGTGATCTCAATACCTCAGATTCCTTCATGACCCCTGTTCCTGGCACTAACACCCACAGTCCCTACTTTCAGATATTTTCACCCACTCATGTGCTTTTCCATTTATATTACTACTATCACAACCCCACTTATTCCACCTGTGTAATTTATCCCCACAGCATCATCGTGAGTACACTTACCTGCTACATACACGTGAGCAGCATATCATTTTGCTGCCACCTCCATAGTGAAGCTTTTTTTTTTTTAGCTACCAACACCACTCCACTTGCCAGTGCACAGCAGCATCACTGTTTCCACCATGTCACCACCATTCACCGCATGGCTGTCACCATAGCATCTCCCTTTTCTTTATCCAACACCTGCACCCTATTTCCAGCATACAAGAATCATATTGGTTGTATTTTTGTTATCTTTCATTTTGATTCTTTAGCACCTTCTCTTCATAACATTTTATCTTTTTGTCATATAGCATTAGGGGTCATAATATCCTACCACTACTATGCTTACAGTATGTCATCTTCATCATTTGAAGCCAATTTAACATAGGCCATGCAACCCTTTACCTCACTGTTACAGTGCTGCTTGTTGTAGCATTGAAGGCATTCTGTCAACGGCATTTTACTTCCATCTTCACTGTCGTACCATGTAGCAGCAGAACCCTTACCAGGTGTGATGTTCACAGTAACGCTCACAAGAATATCTATGGCAAAATTTGCTGTTTGCACAGCAGCCCCTCCTATATAGCCGCACTATTGCACATCACTGCTGCCATTTGCATTCACTTTGCTACTGCACATTCATATCTTCCACTATATCACCATCTTCGCATTTACTTACCTACCACTTCATCTTATTTCACTACCTACTGCACTAAGCTGTCCTTATTTTAGCTATATATGTACATGACCTACATTTTCATGCTTAGTTTAGATATAATATTTGTTCTTTAACTAGCATAGGTGTTATTCCCAGCTAAATGCATTCTTTAGATACAAAAACCCTTTTCCTACTCCATATAGGCAATATAGGATATATTATACACATTCACTCTAAACATCTATATACTCATTCAGTATAACCATATGCATGCTGATTCCAATATGTTGCTTCTTCTTACATGTTTGCTTTTCTATTTGCCTTCTACTAACTTACATTTTGCAGGAGATATATGAAAAAAAGGCTATCTTTCTTCTTGAATTAAGATTTCAATTTCCAGTTAATGATGTAATAAGCTCGACCTTAATGAAAAACTCTACATTTCCTGTTTAGATAGAATGAATGAGCATTGTAAATATCATGAATTGCTTGTTTTCATGCATTTTTGCCTTTATTTATCAAATTCTCACAAATGGCAACACGAATGGCACATGCACCATTTCGTAAGAGGTAATTGATCCTAAGTTGATGATCCACATCAATGGCCATAGTCAGGATGTGGACAAAACTTAGTATTTTTATCTTTTACAAAATAACACTGGATCCACACTCGATCCATTTTCAAAATTCATCATATTTTCCTTAAATATTTTCTCCTTTTATTAGAATTTAACTTAAAATTAACTTAAAATATATACCAATGACCATAGTCAGGGTATATTGAGGGTTAATTTCGTTTTAAATTCTATAAAAGCACCAAAAAGGTATTTTATTCCTCATTTGAATTTAGATATGACTATTATATAATACATTCAATGACCATAGTCAGGAGTGTATTATATTATTAATCTTATTTAAATTCATTTAAAGAATGAAATATAATTTTCAAATCCAATTTTAACTTATTCAAATTCATTCATCATTCAGGATAGAATTGCATCAATATTTTCAAAATTTCCTTTCAAAAATCCAAGTGATCTCAAATATCTTTCTTCAAGTCTATAGTTTAATTCATTCTTCTATCATATTTCAAAGATTTAAATTCCAAGTTCAAAGTCCAATTTGACTTTGAAATTTCAAAATTCAATCTTTATATTCTTGATTCATTCCAAATTCAAGCTCCAAATTCAAAGTCCAATTTGACTTTGAAATTCATTTATAATTCAAATTCTCAAAACAAATCCCAATTCAGTTCAAAAATTCAATTTCAAAGTTCCATTTAAACTTTGAAATTCTGGACTCATTCTCAAAATCAAATTCAAAAACCACAGTTTAAGATTGATTCTCAAAAGCTTGACCTTTCTCAAATTTTAAATTCAATCTAGGTTTTCAAAACCCAGATCCATAATTTAAGAGTCCCAGTTGGACTTTTAAAAGCCCAAATCCAAAGTTAAATCTCAAACTTGGATCCATCTTTCCAAGTACGAATCCAACTTCCCCTTTAGATCTTAGACCTCAGATCCGCATTTCATCTTGGATTCCAAATTTTGGATCAAATCCATTCTAGGATCCAAAACCCAATCCTACATTGGATCTCAGACTTCAGATCCAATTCTATTTTAGGATCCAGAACCCAATTCTACCTTGGATATCAGATTCAGATCCAAATTCCAATTCTTAGGATCCAAAATCCAATTCTACTTTGGATCTTAGATTCAGATCCAAATTCCAACTCTTAGGATCCAGAATCCAACTCTACTTTGGATCTCAGACTTAAGATCCAAATCCATTCTAGGATCCAGAACCCAATTCACTTTGGATCTCAGACTTTAGATCCAAATCCGTCTCAGGATCCAGAGTCCAACTCTATTTTCATATCCAAAAACCATCTTGGATTCAAAACCTTGAATCCAATTCCATTCAAAAATTCCAGATTCAAATTCCATCTTGAATCTCATATTTTAAATCAACTTCTCAAACCAATTCCACTTTATTCAGATTTCAAGAACAAGTTCCCATTTCGGATCCTAAATCCAAAAATTCAACTTTGAACCTTATTTAGAATCCAGATCTTGGATTCAAATTTCATCTTGAAATTCCAACTTTTTAATCGATTCCATTTTCTCAATTTTATTCAGAGTTCCCAATTCTATCTTTCCTTCTGATTCAATTCCGTTTTCATTTCTATTCTGATTCAAAGTCCATTTATGACTTTGAAAATTCCTTTCTTCTTCTTTTATCTCAAGACTTCAAAATCATTTTCCAAAATCCAGATTTATTTTCCCAAGCTCTTGATTCTTCTAAAAACTTAGAACTTTAATCTTAAGTTCTAAGTTAGAAATCATTTCTTCACTTTATCAGATTCACTTGGAAATTCTTCAAAATATTTTCAAAAAGAGCATACATCTTTGCATTTGCACAAGCATGATTCATTGTGCATTTAAACTTAGGATAAATACTTAGGTAATTTCTTAGCAAAGCAAAAGGCATTAATTCGACCCTTGGTTCGATTACCCCTGGTAAAGGCGCCAGGAACGGTCGAACCTCGTACCGACGAGCAGATCCCGTCTCCCAGTTTTCCCGCAAATATTTCAAAACCGGAGGTGAGTTATTTCAAAAATCTTCAAAATTTAGGTCAAGTGAGACCCGCAAAAGAGTTTCCTCTTCCCTTCTCTTCTTTCTTTTCTCTTCTCTCTTTCTTTCCGTTCTTTTATCTTTTCTCCCTTCAAAAAGGAGGAAAATAAGAGGTAGGAAAGGAAAAGAGAAGGAAGAGAGAGAATATTACGAGAGAAAATTTTTTGCGATGATCACAGTTTTGGCGACCGAGATGGGACTCGTCTTCGTTCGGTCGAATTATGCCTTTTTCTTTTGCTTTGATATTATCTAAGTCTTTATTTCTACATATGTCAGCTTCATTTTTCATGCAAACCTTAGGAGCCTAGACTCTATCCTAAGCTGAGATCATTGCATATAGGATTTAAGTATGGTTTGGTAGGACCATATTGAGGAGATTATTCCATGCTCATATTAGACTTAGGTCTTAAATACAACTCTCCTCAATTCTAGGGATTGAATGGAAACAATGTATGCAAGTGTATGCTTCTCTTCATTTCAATCTATCTCTTTAGGACTTGCATTAGAGCCATCTGATTTATTTTGCATGCTGAACATGTTTTCAAAAACATCCCCTACCTATATTATCCCGGTCTTCACGTTGCTGGGCTGTCTCACTGAACCATAGTTTGGGAGAGAGCCTCACAACTGGACCACTTATTTGGGTTCGCGCCCTCCTACCACGTACCTAAGGGCCATAGTCCGAGGTATATCAGTAGGTGCTCAAGGATGTTGGGAAGCCATTACCTTAGAACCGGAGAAATATTTCTATGCCACGTACTTCGAGCTTCGGCTTGGGTATATCGGCGTATCTTGATTGGAATCAGATGATTTGAAACCTAAAGTTAGGATTAAGGTCCTACAAGCCATTTCAACTATTGCATTTAGAGTCAGCCTTTAGGGAATGCTGTATGCGCATCCTTGTTTGTGCAGCTTTGGTTGTGTGATATTTCTCTTATTCCCTCATATATATATGTATCAGACCCTTTTTCAAAACCCTGGGTGTATTATTCAAAACTTATCCTTATTTTCAAAAACCCCAGGTGTATGTTTCTCTCTACCTACATTTCTTTTTCTCCTTTTTTTTAGATCAAATTTTCTTCAAAACCCTGGAAAATTCCTTTAAAAATTTTTATCAACCTTTTCAAAATTTCCAGGTTGAATCTTTAAAGAGTCTATCCATAAGTCCTGCATTCTATCTAATTCTCCTTATTTCTTCTTTTTCCCCAGTATCATCTCAATGGTGTCAAATTCCCTTGATGCTGTCTTTCCCCGAGATCATGTCTTCTATCAGATTCAGGATGGACCCCCGGATCTGCGGGTCATCCAGTCTCGTCCTTTCTTCCCTCGGTGGTATTATTCTTGGTTCGTCACCTTCTCACGTATGTTTCCAGACCACTTGGATGACTGTGGGTTGGAGATGGCGTCGACGGCAGGCAAACGAGTCATCGACGGAGCTCTGATTCAGGCCATGGCAGAACGGTGGAATCCACGTACTTACATATTCTAGTTTCCATGGGGAGAGATGACTCTGCTGATGGATGAGTTCAATGACATTATGGGATTGCCCGAACCAGCTGGTCAGCCAGATGATCCTGTTGAGCAGTAGTTTTTAATCAACATCAAAGGAGTGGACATTCGAGAAGCTTTGGCCAGAGCAACAGGGAGCAGATCTTGGCCTCTCACTGAAATTGGCGGGAATCAGTTCATCGACCTATTCAAACTATATCAAAAGTATGGATCCTACAAAGAGGTTGACACTCTGACTCGAGCAGTGAAGGATAGGATTCAGCATGCCATGATCCTGTGTACAGTGGGGTTAGCTTTCTTCCAAGATGGCCAGAATTTCATAGATGTCAGAGTCGCTCAGCTCTTTCGAAGATGGGGAAATAAGCAGACCCGTCAGCTTTCAGTTTCCATGGCCGCATTAGCCTTCCTTAACAGAGGCTTGGCTCGATTTGCTCTTGGGGAGACCATTCTGGTAGAAGGATGCACTTACGCCCTGCAGTCGTGGTTCCTGCGACACGTTCCCTCGAAAGCCAGTTCTTTCAGGTTCAACAGTAAGCAGCCAAAAACAGTCATCTAATGCTGAGCTCTGATCGAGAAGCTGCATCAGAAGGAGATCACTTGGGATTTCTTTGACAGAAGAGAGACTGTTCCTTGATACACTTATGCCCGTGACAAGCGCTACAAGTTGATGGGCCTTTTCTTTTGTGTCGATTATCAGCCGGAACGATGTCTGAGGCAGTTTTCACAGCGGCAGGTCCGTGCCAACACCCATTTCCCGACAGGCAACGTGTCAGAATTCAACCTGCAGTGGGATCAGTGGTCTGGGACATATCATGTCGCTAAATATACCTGGAACTCCTTTATTTCTCTGTCTATATTTCCTGAACCAAAGGTATCATCTGAATATCAAGGGTGGTGGCAAACTGTCTGCCCACCCTCTCTTTGTCTTTGAATGTTAAAAAATATCAATAAAAATTTACTTTTTGGCCAAAAATGTTGTTTTCTGTATTTTGTTTATAGCGCAAATAAAAGTCACAAATTTTGGGTGACGACCTAATCCTGGGTAAAAGGGACATTCCCTCCGCATTTTTTCAAAATATTTTATCATGGTTGACGACCTCGCTTAGGTAACAAGGCATATTTCTCTGTTATCATCAAATGGTAACACAATTATCACAAATCGTGTGATGACCCAATCCTGGGTAATGGGATAATCTCTTTTAATTGTCTACCAAATCCCCTCATTTCTTGCTTTTTCTCAAAGAAATTATGATTTTTGAAAGCTTCTCCATACTCTAACCATTCCCATATTCTGCAGGAAAACTTTGGCATCTGAAAATGGTTCAGACAAGGGCTGATAAGAGGGCTGCTCAACAGCACAGTGACAGCGAGCCAGAAGAGATGATTTCTCCTAGACATTCCAAAAAACATGACTCCGAAGATGAGAGTGATGTTGATCCGGCCATGTACCGGGTTTTCCAGAAAATGATGACTAAAATGATGGCCGAGCAGGCTAAGGCGGCTCCAAAGAAAGCAGCTTCTAAGGCCAAGGCTAAGAAGAAGCCCATAAAAAAGCCGGTTAAAATCAGCAAGCAGAAAGTACAGCGTGATAGTACTTCTGAAGATTCTGAGTCAGCGGAAGAGAACTCCGAAGAAGAGCAGCTGATCTACATCCCGAAACATCTGCGGTAGTCCAAGAGGCCGGTAGAAGAGCTAGTGTCAGTGAACAAGCCCAAGCATGGGGCCCCCGCAGAGGATTCAATCCAAGTCTTAACCAAGATAGTCAAAGACCTGCAAGTCTGGGATAAAGGGAAAAGGTCATACACTAGGCAGGATTTCTACCTCGGCCTAGAAGGGGACATCAATTTGGAGAACCTCCCCCGAAAATTCATTAAATTCGATGGATCCGGAGACCCCAAAGCTCACCTTGCCATGTTCTTCGCGGAATGCGCCCGATTCAGCGAAGACAATCGTGCCCTATTTCTCTGTTTTCCCCGCAGTCTGGAGGGGATAGCTGCCAAAAGGTACGCTGAGCACGTCAATCCCATTGAACTAAGGGATTTTGACAAAGTTGTCAATATGTTTGTTGAACGCTTTCTGTTCAACACAGAAGCTCTGCCCACCCTGAACCACCTGTGCAACCTGAAGCAGGAGCCCAATGAGAAGGCCAGAGACTTCATTCACAAATGGAGGAGCCTGTGCAACAAAATGAGGAATCCTATTTCTTAGGAGTATGCCCTCCAAGTCATTCTCAATAATTTCTCTCAGCCTCTAAAAAGCCTCCTCTTCCCATACCCCTCCAAATCCTTTATCGAACTGACAGAGCGAGCAGAATGGCTCGAGATGGGGGTGGAGAACGGGATGTATGAGGGTGTTGCTTTGGCCAAAAATATCTCGGACCCAAAGAAGAAAGCACACTTCACCTACTCCGCCGAGGTTCCCAGGGATGATCAGGGCAGTAGCAGCAAGCATGGCAGTGGTAGTGGCACGAAGCCTGAGCAGAACAGGGGAAGAAAGGGCAAATTCTTCAAGAACAATGACAAGCCTCTCCCGACCGGTCCTCAACAAAAGGGGAACCTTCAAAAAAAGCCCAAACATATAAACTGGAGCAGGGATCGAAAATTCACTCCCCTCGATCAGCCTTTGGAGAAAATTTTGGAATACTTGCTATCTCATGGGATGGTGAAACTTCCCAAGGTTGCAGATCCGCCAGTGCTCATGGGAAGATTTAAGGAACAATACTGCAAGTTCCACAGAGCGATGGGCCACGACACTGAGTATTGCTTCATCCTGAAGCATCTGATTCATGACTGTATTAATAAAAGCATCCTCATCGAGGATGAAGAAGAGGGCAAAATGGGCATTCTGTCCGCCCCATTCCCAAAACATTCAGCGTCAACCGTTTCAGAAGATTCTTTTCTCCCACAGAGTCACATACATCCTTGCTCCAGCGAAGAGATAAGTTTGCAGCATCAGGTAATGGTTCTACATCAGGATCAGCCTGCATTTCAGAGAGGGGATATCCTCTCATTTTTTAATATAAGAAACATGTCAGTTGAGAATGGAAAAATCCAAGTTTTTCCAAAGAGATTTCTGAGAAAAGAGACCTGCACAGAGGAAGCAGAAACCTCAGAAGCAGTGGAAGAGCGGGCCAAAAGCCTTCAGAAGCCTATTACAGCGCTCTCCAACATCTCCATTTTTGAGCTGACTCACGACTCTCCCCAGCACAAGGAAAAATTAGATGACTTATTAAGAAAGATCAAGGTGAAACCGGGCACCACGCCCGAAGATATGGCGCAGATAGTGAATCAGACAATGACAAACGCGCCTATTACCTTTTCAGATGAGGACTTGCCAAAGCCTCATTCATTCTACAACAATGCATTATACATCGTAGTAAGGACCCGGGGCATGACTGTCCCGCATGTACTCATTGATGGAGGCAGCAGCCTCAATATTTGCCCAGAGATGACAGCAAAAGCCTTGGGATTGAAGGAAGAGGAATATGTGCTTGACCCTATCACCATTTACGGCTTTGATAATCACGGGCAGACTGCAAAAGGCAAAATCTTTTTAGAGATTTTCATAAACTACTCAGTGCATACAGTATTATTCCATGTCGTCAATGTGCCACCGCCTTACAATCTTCTGTTGGGACGAACATGGATCCACAATGCCAATGTTGTTCCATCAACTCTCCACCAGTGCATCAAGTGGTCCAAAGGTGGAATGATCACTACCATTTTGGGCGAAGACCCTGAAGAGAGGCTGCCACAGCCTATGATTCCTCGTCCAACATTCATAGCTGATATTCCAAGCATCCGAGAAGCGGATGACATCAATCTCAGTGACAGTCTAGAGATGCTGAAACTGAAAGATGTCATGGAAGAGGAGAATGTTGTAGCTACGATCCAATGGCAGGGACCTTGTTTCTTCAAGCTAGGAGGACGCATTGATTACGCCTCCTTCAAAGATCACCCTTTATTTCCCCAGTTCTCCAAAGCCAGAAAGGGATTTGATCTGCTGATAAAACATGGATACCAGCCATTCCGAGGCATGGGGAAAAATAAAGACGGCATGATAGATCCAATCATTCCAGTTCGGCATGCGGACAGTTCAGGGCTGGGGTTCACCGGCCCGGATTCCAGCAACAAGACAGTTTTTATCAAAGGAAGCCAATGAAGAGATGATGCCTTAGTTTTCCTACTTTCTTTTCTTATCTTTTGTTAAATCTTGTAGGGACAACGCGATCCCATCTTTTGTCAATGTCTTGTAAATACTTTATTTCCAAACAATGAAAGATCAATTTTCTCTTCACATTTTGAGCATCTATGATTTGTCTATGTCATTGTTCTTTGTTTTATACAAAATTTTTTGATTTGGCTCGTATTTTCTCTAAAAAACAACCTCTTCTTGTCATTTTCAGGACCTTTAACTCCTGAATCCATGACAAGATTTGTTATCAATCCCAAGTATTTAAAATTGGCAAGGTTTCCTAAGATGAAGGACAGAGCGGAGGTCAGTCAGACAGCGGAGCAGACCGAAGAGCCAGCTGAATTTGATTCCACCATTCAAGAATTGCCAGAGTTTGCTCACATTCAGAAGCAGGATGAACCATCATCTTTAGTTCAAGATCCAACTGAGGATATCAACATTGGATCGGAAGATGATCCGAAAATTCTCAAAATTGGGTCGAGTCTAAGCGAAATTGAAAAGGTTAAACTCGTCCAATTCCTCAAAAAGCATCAGGAAGTATTTGCCTGGACTTATGAAGATATGCCAGGATTGGATATCAAGCTGGTTGAGCATCGACTCAAGTTGAAACCAGAAGCCAGACCAATCAAGCAGAAATTGAGGAAATTAGACCCTCGAATTGAGCAACAAGTCAAGGAAGGACTTGAAGATTTGTTGAAAGCAGGCTTCATCCGAGCCATTGATTATCCAGATTGGTTGGCAAATATCGTAGCAGTCCCTAAAAAGAACGGAAAAGTTCGGATCTGCATTGATTTCAGGGATCTCAATAAGGCTACCCCGAAAGATGATTATCCACTTCCTAATATTGACCTGTTGATCGATAGCACAGCGGGTCAGGCCATGTTTTCTTTCATGGACGGATATTCAGGTTATAATCAGATTAAGTTGGCCGTTTGTGATCAGTCAAAGACTTCATTTACTACCCCTTGGGGAACCTTTTGCTACACTGTGATGCCATTCGGAATAAAAAATGTCGGGGCAACCTATCAAAGGGCGATGACCATTATTTTCTACGATCAAATGCACAAGAATATGGATGCATATGTGGATGACATTTTGGTTAAGTCTAAAGAAGAAGAGGATAACCTTGATGCTCTTAGTCAAGTTTTTGAAAGACTTATTCTTTACAAATTGAGACTTAACCCTCAGAAATGTGTTTTTGGAGTAGAGTTCGGCAAACTGCTCAGCTTCATTATCAGCAAGAAAGGGATCGAGGTGGATCCGGCTAAGGCAAAAGCCATTATTAATATGCCGCCTCCAACTAATCTCAGGGAACTGCGAAGCCTTCAAGGGCGTATTCAGTCTATTCACAGGTTCATCTCCAATTTAGCTATGAGATGTGAGCCTTTTAACCATTTGGTAAGAAAAGGAGTTAAATTCGAATGGGGATCAGAATGCCAAATCTCGTTTGAGCGCATCAAGCAGTATCTCCTTAATCCACCAGTTTTGAAGCCGCCAAAGCTGGGAAAGCCTCTCTTGCTATATATTTCAGTCAATCAGAATGCCTGTGGTGGATTCCTCGCTCAGTATGAAGAAGGCAGCCTGATAGAGCACGCCATCTACTACGTGAGCAAAACCTTCATTGATTATGAAAAGAAGTATTCTCAGATGGAGAAAACTTGTCTAGCTCTGGTTTGGATGTGCCAGAAATTAAGACGTTACCTATTGGCTTCTGAAATCAAATTTCTGTCAAAACTTAATTCGCTCAGATATATTCTTGAGCAATCGTTTCTCACTGGATGGATTGCGAAGTGGCAAGTCCTTCTGATGCAATATGACTTAGAGTATGTTTCTCAAAAGTCGATTAAAGGCCAAGCGATCGCAGATCAGTTGGCAGATTTCCCTCTGACGGAAGAAATTAAAACAGAAGATGATTTTCCTGACGAGCACATCTGTAATGTCCAACAGCCCCCAGTTTGGAACATGTTCTTCGACGGTTCTAAAAACATGTCTGGCATAGGGATTGGAGTCTTGTTAATCACTCCAGAAAAAGAAATGATCCATTATTCTCTCAAACTTAATTTCCAATGCACTCATAATATGGCCGAGTATGAAGCTTTAATACAAGGCCTCAAGATTCTGCAAAGTTTCAATGTCAAGAGGGTACATGCCTTTGGTGATTCCCTACTTGTTGTCAGTCAAATTAACACTGAATGGCAAGTGAAAGATTCCAAGTTAATCCCATATCAGAAGGTCGTCCTAGCTCTTGTGGACAGCTTCGAGGAATTTCAACTCAATCACATAAAAAGAGAGCACAATCAGATAGCCGATGGCTTAGCCAGCTTGGGCTCCATTTTATCATTCAGAGGCAGTGAATCTTGTCGTTCTTTCGAAGTTGGCAGACTCGATCAACCTGCTTTCGATTTAATTATGCAAGTAAACCAGGTCGATCAAAAGGAGAAGCCTTGGTATCAAAATATAAAAAATTTCATTGAGTCTGGTGAATTTCCACCAGAGATGCCAAAAAGGGAGCAACGTGCGATTCAACGTATGTCTACTCGTTATTTCATTCTTGCCAATCTCCTTTACCGCCGTGTATTCAGTTTTGAATATGCCAGATGTTTAGACAAAGAGGAAGCTATGGAAGTTATCCAAGAGGCACATGAAGGGATTTGTGGTGGCCATGTCGGCTATCAAACTCTCGTCAAACAGATTGTTCGAGCAGGGTACTATTGGAATACCATGCAGCAGGACTGTCATAGATTTGTGAAGAAATGCGTCAAGTGCCAATTGCATGCACCTTATATTCATGCTTCGGCCGCATATCTACAATCAGTTGTTTCCCCTTGGCCATTTTCCATGTGGGCTTTTGACGTCGTCGGCCCAATTACTCCTTCTGCTTCCAACGGCCACAAATACTTCCTGGTCGCAATAGAGTATTTCACGAAATGGGTTGAAGTTGTTACTCTACGCACAGTAGAAGGCCGCCATGTGGTTTCTTTCATCCATAAGAACATCCTTTGCCGCTTCGGCATACCACATGATATTGTCTCAGACAATGAAACCCATTTCAAAAATGAGAGAATGAAAACCTTCTGTTCTAAATTCAGAATTTTCCATCATTTATCAGCTCCTTATTATCCTCAAGGGAATGGCCAAGCAGAGGCCACCAATAAAATTTTGATCCGTATTTTGGAAAGGACTGTGAAGACAAGTCGAGACTGACATGAGAAAATTCATGACGCGCTTTGGGCATATCAGACCACCATTCAGACTCCGACTAATGCCACTCCTTCAGAACTTGTTTACGGGACTGAAGTGGTGTTACCTCTCCATATCCAAAAGCCCGCTCTCAAATTTGCTTCACTTATAGAATTGCCACTTGATCAGTATCAGCAGCAGAGATTGGTGCAGCTGGATCTGCTAGATGAAAAAAGGCTCAAGGCAGCAGAGCAAGCTCAAGCTTATTGACAGAGGATAGCTCGACACTATGCCAAGTCCGTCATTGAGAGAAAATTTCGAGTTAACGATTTGGTGCTCAGATCGACAGCTCACCTCAAGCATCGACCACTGGGCAAGTAGTCACCCAATTGGGAAGGCCCTTATGTGGTTAAAGAAGCTTTGCCTCGCAATTCATATCGTCAAATCAACGCAGATGGAGTGGAGATGCCAGATTCCATCAATGCTCTGCATTTGAAGAATTTTTATACTTAGAATTTTCATTCAAAAACCTTTTGTACTATTCAAAGAGCCATTTCAATAAAAACAATGATCTTCTATCAATTCTTACATTCTTCTCCATGATATTGGGGCATTTTATTTTAATTCATAAAAATCTTTCTCATCATATGCAGGCAGGATTAGACGAAAGTTCTTTTCCTCAAAATTTTGTTAATTCTTAATTGATCTTGTGATCTTTATTTTCATTTGATTCATTTTGCTTTGATCAGATTTACATCAAGCTAATGCTCGTTTATGTCAAGTTTTAACAAATTTTCCAATCTCATTAAAATTTCCTCTACTTTTATCTTCACAATACCCTTTCAGGTTAAGGGATAAACCTGATGCCTCCTTTCAATGAGCTATTCTTTTTATTATTTCCCCCATTCAGGATAAGGGGATAAATCCTGAATTATCTTCTAAAAACTCATTTTGAAAATCTAGCTCATCTTCAAAACCCAGCTCTCGCACTGGTTATTTCTCAAAATTGAGCTCATTTGGAAAATCCGGTTCTCACACCAGTAACCTTCTAAAATCAGTCTTCTGACCAAAAACCTTTCTCCTTCTAAGTTCAAGTTCTGACTTAAATCTCCCAAAATTTCATGTATTTCCTAAAGATCCAACACTCGTTGGTCATGTATTTCCAAAAGATCCAGCATCTCGCTGGTCATGTATTTTCAAAGGATCCAGCATCTCGTTGGTCCTGTATTCCAAAAGATCTAGCTCCCGCTGGTCATGTATTCCAAAAGATCAAACCCTTAGGGTGCGACTTCCCAATCTTATCATTTCCAAACCTTCAAGATCTTCGATCTTTCAAATTCTATCAGTTTCCCAACCTTTGGTTGCAATATCTTCAAAATCTCATCATTTTCTCAACCCTCAGGTTATAACCTCCCAAATTCAATCACTTTCAAACCATCAGATTAAATCCTTCATTTTCAAATCCAGTGTTTTCACTGGTCGGGATTTTCAAATCCAGTTTTATAACTGGTCGGGATTTTCAAAATCCAATTTTATAACTGGTCGGGATTTTCAAATCCAGTTTCTATAACTGGTCGGGATTTTCAAATCCAGTTTTATAACTGGTCGGGATTTTCAAAATCTAGTGTTTTCACTGGTCGGGATTTTCAAATCCAGTGTTTTCACTGGTCGGGATTTTGAAATCTAGTTTTTATAACTGGTCGGGATTTTCAAATCCAGTTTTATAACTGGTCGGGATTTTCAAAATCCAGTTTTATAACTGGTCAGGATTTTCAAATCCAGTTTCTATAACTGGTCGGGATTTTCAAATCCAGTTTTATAACTGGTCGGGATTTTCAAATCCAGTTTCTATAACTGGTCGGGATTTTCAAATCCAGTTTCTATAACTGGTCGGGATTTTCAAATCCAGTTTCTATAACTGGTCGGGATTTTCAAATCCAGTGTTTTCACTGGTCGGGATTTTCAAATCCAGTGTTTTCATTGGTCGGGATTTTGAAATCCAGTTTTCATAACTGGTCGGGATTTGAAATCCAGTTTTCATAACTGGTCGGGATTTGAAATCCAGTTTTCATAACTGGTCGGGATTTAAAATCCAGTATTTTTCACTGGTCGGGATTTGAAATCCAGTTGTCATAACTGGTCGGGATTTGAAATCCAGTTTTCATAACTGGTCGGGATTTAAAATCCAGTATTTTTCACTGGTCGGGATTTGAAATCCAGTTGTCATAACTGGTCGGGATTTAAAATCCAGTATTTTTCACTGGTCGGGATTTGAAATCTAGTTTTCATAACTGGTCGGGATTTGAAATCCAGTATTTTTCACTGCTCGGGATTTGAAATCCAGTTTTCATAACTGGTCGGGATTTGAAATCCAGGATTTTTCACTGGTCGGGATTTGAAATCCAGTGTTTTCACTGGTCGGGATTATCAAAAATCCAGTTTCTCATAAACTGGTCGGGATTTCTAAAACCTAATGTATTTCATCAGTCTAATTCTTACACCATTTCTTTAAATTACAGCTAAGTGTCTCATCAAAATCTATATTGAGTGATTATTTCACAAGAAATTCGTGAAAACTTTGCCAATTTGCTAAAAAGCATTTGTTGATTCTAAATAATCTTACTGCACAAAAAGAATTTTCTCAGATTACCTCCTGTATTTCCTTTCAAAAGGTGAAACTTTTTGCGAAAAAGAGGTAAAATTCAAATATTTTCCTGTTGATCAACCAAAAGGATGTAAGAAATATCCTCGATATGATCAATAAAAGAAATCTTCAATGATGTTGAAAAGCCATAAGCGAATTGATATTGATCTTGGCTATGGTGCGTATTTTAAAATGACTTTCTGACAATCAGGCAGTGGAAATATCTTGAGCTATAAAAAGAATCCACTCAACTCATATCTTCTCATTTCATTTAAAAAGTTGCAATCAAATATCCGCAAAAGGGATCTCTCAATTGTCGTCAAGATGAAGGCGAATTAAGCGAGTAGACCCCCGGGGCCAAAGAAGATTTGAAACATCTCCAAGATGACGGAGTTTGTGACGAATCCTTCCAGGGAAAGTTCAGATCACCGTCGAGATGAAGGCGAGTGTGATGAACCTACCGACAAACCCTAAAAGATATTTGATTTCTGCTATCATCTAAAGACCTTTTGAGCCAGTGAGATCAATAGAACCCCTGAGATAAAAGAAGGATCGAAGCATCTCCAAGATGAAGGAGTTTGTGATGTGCCCTTCCCTGAAAAAAAAAAAAAAAAAAAAGAGAGAAAAAGTCAGGACATCCAAATGAAGGATGATGAGAAAAACCCGAGAAAGCCCAATGACTCAAAAAGAGTGCAAAAAGATCATCGTGGGAAAACACCCAGATATCAAACTGCCAAAGTTGCCAGAAGTCATCTTTTCTCATGCAAAATTTTTTATCAATATCTCTTTGCTTCCTGCTTTTATGAAATTAAGAATATTTCTTTTATTCTCATATCAGGGAAATGGATAGCTTCCTTGAAGAAAATCATCAGTGCTAAATTTTTGAATTTGACTCTTAAAACCGAGGAGCTAACCTCATTAGAGGAAATACTCTAGGTAAAAGAGGGAATATCTTTGCACATACATGCACATTTAGAAGCATCTGAATCTGCTATGATTTTATCTTATTGGCAAAATTTTCTAGCTATTCCAAGAATTAAATAAATATTCAATATTCATTTTGATGCAACCTAGCGTTGTTTGTATTTTCCAGAAGAGTTGCCTCTGAAAGAAGTATCTTTTCCTGTCCCATCACGGTTTTCTCATTAACGAATTCCGTATGGATGACCCACTCAGGATAAGGGGCAAACCTGAACCATTTGCGAAAGATCATTAATTTCAAAAGCTATTTCAGTCTCAGCAATGAGACACCCAATTTTTTCCCCCTTTTTAAAGCTTTAGGGACTCTATATTTCCTTCTTTCTCGAAAACCCCTCTCGGATTTGTTCGTCCAAATTTCGAAGGTCCCATTATGGTTTTCTCCATTTTTGAGAGACCTGTATGGTAGATTTTCCCCCACTCAGGATAAGGGTTAAACCTGAACCACTTGCGAAAGATTCTTTGATTTCAAAAGCTATTTCAGTCTCGGCAATGAGACGCCCAATTTCTTTCCCTTTTCAAAGCTTTAGGGACCCTATATTTCCTCCTTTCGCAAAAACCCCTCTCGGATTTGTTCGTCCAAATTCCGAAGGTCCCATCGTGCTTTCTCCATTTTTGAGAAACTTGTATGGTAGATTTCCCCTACTCAGGATAAGGGTTAAACCTGAACCATTTGTGAAAGATTCTTTGATTTCAAAAGCTATTTCAGTCTGGGCAATGAGTCACCCAATTTCTTCCCATTTTCAAAGCTTTAGGGACTCTATATTTCCTCCTTTCGCAAAAACCCCTCTCGGATTTGTTTATCCAAATTCCGAAGGTCCCATCGTGCTTTCTCCATATTTGAGAAACCCGTATGGTAGATTTCCTATCCAGATTAAGAATTAATCTGGAACCTCGCTTCGCGAGGTATCTTCCTTGCAGGTTTGGGTTAAACCTGAGTCACATTCCAATGAGATTCCGCGTTTTGACGAGATGTTTTCTTCCAAGTCCCATCATGGCTCTTCCCATCTAGGAATCCATGCTTTGTACATCCATCCAGAATATGATCCTACTTGAGCTTCAAATTCACGAGGCATTTTCCAAAAATGTCCCATCAAGGTACTCATGTATTCATTTCCTCATTTCCAAATTCATTTTTTGATATGTCTTCGTCCCATCTAGATTAAGGTCTAAACCTGAATCAGTCCAAAAAGAGTATCTTGTCTCACCCATGAGGCTTGATCAAAATTCTTATTTCACCATTTCGGAATTCCCATCCAAAATCCCATCACGATTTCCTCATTTTCTACTCAAACATATTACTTTCGAGGATTTCGATTCCCCAAAACCATTCAGGATAAGGTTTTAAACCTCAGAAGCCACCTTTTCAAAAATAATTCTTCCACACCCAGTTCAGATCTGCTGACTGAGGCATTTTTCAAAAATTTGGAGTGTTTTCTTTGCCACTAAACACGGCTTTCAACCGACTTAGTAGCAAAGCGGGGCATCTGTGAACACCCCAAATTTTTCAAAATTTTGTAAATATTCTCCTTTTCCCTTGGGCCCCCATTTTCTGAGTAAATTGAGTCAATTTCAAATCTAAATTCCAGTATTTTTTTCAAATTTTACAAAAATTAAATCTATTTTATATATCTGACTCAATTCCAGATCTGGATCCAGTCCAGAATCCAAATCTGAGCCTCGTTATCCAATCTTTTAAAACCAAAATTACAAAAATACCAAAAATAATTTTTGAATGGCTCGGATAGTCCGTTCATCATCCGTTTTGGATTCACAGCTTTAAATTTCTTGATTCAAGATTCAAAAACTTGAATATTTCCTCGAGTTTCGAATCAAAACCCATTTTTTGAAGGATTTTTCAAAGAATAGCTTTAAAAAAAAAAAAAAACTCTGAGAAAACCTTTCCTTTTATAAATATTTCCAGACTTTTTGCAAAGTTAAATTAAAGTCATTTAGCTTTCTGAGTTTTTATGTCAAAAATACAAAAATATATATATATAATATATAAAAAAAAAATGATGATGATAGAAAACTCCCGTTTTTTTTTTTTTGAAAAACCTTTCTTTAGCTTAAGTCACGTTTAAAAAGATTTTTTTTAAGAAAGCAAAACCGTTATTTAAATTCTTTGAAAAAGATTGGGCCTCCCGTGAAAAATCTTAATGGCCATCTGTTGCGGGAAACACCACAAGAGAGAAGGCGATGAAGACAATGGGTCCTCTACCCTTCGATCCTCTTGATCCCTCTTCACCCGTTCATCCCTAAACTACCTTCTCGATCCTTCGGATGCCTATAAAAGAGAGCATCGAGAAGGGGTCAGGCATCCATCTTCTTTAAGCTACACCCATTGTATCCACTCTCCTCTGGCATCCATTTTCCTTGCGAATACTGATCGATCACCAAGTTTTTTATTTTTTTTGCAAAAATCCACAAGAGTCCATCATCATCGCACTCTCTGCCAGGAGGCGATTACGATCCCATCAACTTCATCGGTTCATCAAATTCTCCTGCAGAATCCGTCATCTTCAACCTTACCCAGCGGCAACTCATAGAAGCAACAACCTCTGCCCTCTGGATAAGAAGCCCCAGCACGGTAAATCCCCCCTTCTTCTTTCTGAACTCCTAATTACTTTTGCATTTCCCTCTTCTTCATTCTATTATTTATTTTCTTTTCCAAGCATCCATGAGGATATTGATTTGCATATAGCAAATCAAACCACCCCTGATGCAACAGTAAATGGAATCCTCGATTCCAACAGATTACCCTTTCTTTCTTTTTTTCATCTTTTTTTTTTATATATCTTTTTTTTTATTTCATTCTCAATTCTCGATTGGTTTTTCATAAGATCTTCATATACATTTATAGTTCAACTTTTTTTTTTTTTTGCATTTTCGCTTTCATTGTATGTCCATATACTGATTAGGTATCTTAGTTCCAAGATTGACATGGAACCCCCAACTTTATTTTGTATATTCTCGGTCATAGCAGGAACCGATGGTGCTTCGCAATAAGCATCATCGATTTCTCCCTTTTCTTTTTTTTTCTTTTTTTTCTTTCTTTCCTTTTCTTTTTCCTTTTCGGCATCAGTTTAGGTTCTTATCTCTCTTTCCTTCTGTATGACGAGGCATCCAAGAATGTGCTTAAGGCATATGCGTCAATAGAGTACCCCATAGTGGGATTGAAAGATGACTCAAAAATTTCTTTTGTTGTATTTATCTATGGATTCAGCCCTCGTTTGATACACAACTGATAGTTTTTTTTATTTTATTTTTACTCTTGTTTTTCATATAACTATTATCATTTATTTGGACAGTATTGCCATTACGACTTGCCATGTTCTGATCCTCTTTGCATTTATGTGGATCACTCATTTCATTTTGCAGGTTCATTTGATGGGTTATTCCTGTATCTCAGTATGATTATTTCAGTTCATTCATGTTCTCCCCTTTTGATTTAGCCTGTTCCTTTCATTTTAATATTCTTTGTATTTTAAATTCGTGGCATTATCAGATTTCCTAGCTCTTTCATTCACCTCTAGCATTTCATGCCATTGTTTTCAATAGTTTCATTTCAGAGTACCCATCAACTTGCCTGTTATGGCAGCACATGCTAACATTTAACCACAGTCTTTTACAAATATCAATCCTCTGTTATGTGATAATTTGATCGACAGCATCATCATCCCATTTGTGGAAGTTTACCCATCTTTTCGATTATAATCAGGGTCAGGACATGATTTGCATATCAGCAGTTTCATAGTTAAAAACAAAAATACACAGGGTAGTGTCTCTAGTGGTTTTATGGATCGGAGACCTTGACAAATAGGTAATCTCACGGTTGAAAGGAGTCACGAGGGATGTGTGGCGCATCACCTTGGTAGGACAGTCCTTATAAGCAACCAATTCAATCAGATGTTTGCACTCCTTCAGCCATATTTCTGTTTGAGAGTCTGAGTCATAGTTCATTTTCTTTTTCTATCATGCTTGAGTCTAAAATCTCAGAAATACCAGTTGCAAGAATATCATAGCAATGACCAGACCATGGGAAAAATTGAATCCCAATTATCTATAGGGCAACAAAGCCTCTCAAACCATTCTTGAGCCTATGTCAGGAAGTCTGTTAATGAAGGTCTCCTCAGCTATAATGATGAAGCATTTCAAAACAAAGATATGTTCAGATAAAACACTACCTTCTGAATCTAAAAAAAAAAATGTATGAACAACCTACACTAGTAATCAAATGTTAGCTCTTCTCCCTGGCTCATCCATCTTGCCATGTTTCGCATTTTGTTATGCACACACGCACCCCATTCCCTGTGGCTTGAGGAAAGCATGATGGTTCAAATAAAAAAAAGAAGAAAAGAGAAAATCTGGATACAGGGAAGCAACCAGTGCTGCCCCTGTACCAATTAGTACTGCTGGCATAGATATGCCAGCAGCCTTATCTGGGCAATGTTGTATCCTCAGGAGCTTCGACTCCCATGGTTGGAAGTAAAAAAAAGAAAGAAAGGAGAGAATGCATGCTTATATATATATACATATATATATATATGTATATAAGATCAGCTTGTTATATTTTTTTTTTTTTCAATTCACTGAGAATGCATTACAGGGACGTCATTTCAAAATCCCATTCGTGGAGAATGCTCAGCTCACAACTTTCCATGGCTATACAGGTCACTCAGGTTGACATGGGTCTGGGATTATCGGTCTGTCCCCAAAAAAAAATTCTGTCTATATGAGTGGACTATGCGTCTTCTCATTTCTTTTCTTTTTACAGTTCACATCTTATGAGATTTTCTTTTAGTTAATCCTCTTTTACAGGTACAGCATTACAATACATTTTCCATGCACTTCCTCACATTTTTTTTTCTTTTCTTTCAGGAGTGCTCAACTTTTTTTGGAGTCCGATTACCTGTTACAGCGAAACCCCGGTAACTTGGCTTGCTAGATTTCATCTCATTGTTGTATGCTCCACCATCATGGCTTTTCTTTTCCATTTAGGATCCTTCCTTCAGTTGTCTGGATTTACTAAGTGTGTTACTACAACAGAAATGCTCAAGATTTGTCTTCATGATAACCAGTCATAACTTCCTTAATGCATTAAATGCTGGATTGTTATAAATAAATGAGATATCCCCATGCTGTGGCCTGGGTTTTGAAAATATAGACTATACAGTAAGTCCACCAATATGCAACATACCTACCAGCCAAATCCAGTTTAAGCAGTGATTGTGGAATATCACCTGCTGGGAATCTCATGGTTGAGCTCTCTATGAAGAGGGTCTGAAGGTAAGAAGGATGGGTTGCTTCAAGAACAAGAAGATCCGATAAGTAGGTCGTTGGGTCTCTTACTGGCGCCAAGAAAATCAGATGTTATATAGATAGGCCCAAACTCCAAATTCTGCACTTTCTCTCAATCTTTTCTTTAGAATGATAACTCGCTTCATAAGGTATGGCATCCTCTCGATTTCATAACAAGATCGTGTGAATACTTTCCTGTTTTTGGCCTTCTATTTCACCACCTTCGCAACCCAGCACCTTTGTTGACAACATTTTAAAAAAAAAAAAAAAAAAACATCTACATTTATTTTCATTGCATCAGCATCTGTGTTCTCAATACCTCAGATTCCTTCATGACCCCTGTTCTTGGCACTAACACCCACAGTCCCTACTTTCGGATATTTTCACCCACTCATGTGCTTTTCCATTTATATTACTACTATCACAACCCCACTTATTCCACCTGTGTAATTGATCCCCACAGCATCATCCTGAGTACACTTACCTGCTGCATACATGTGAGCAGCATATCATTTTGCTGCCACCTCCATAGTGAAGCTTTTTTTTTTTTAGCTACCAACACCACTCCACTTGCCAGTGCACAGCAGCATCACTGTTTCCACCATGTCACCAACATTCACCGCATGGCTGTCACCATGGCATCTCCCTTTTCTTTATCCAACACCTGCACCCTATTTCCAGCATACAGGAATCATATTGGTTGTATTTTTGTTATCTTTCATTTTGATTCTTTAGCACCTTCTCTTCATAACATTTTATCTTTTTGTCATATAGCATTAGGGGTCATAATATCCTACCACTACTATGCTTACAGTATGTCATCTTCATCATTTGAAGCCTATTTAACATAGGCCATGCAACCCTTTACCTCACTGTTACAGTGCTGCTTGCTGTAGCATTGAAGGCATTCTGTCAACGGCATTTTACTTCCATCTTCACTGCCGTACCATGTAGCAGCAGAACCCTTACCAGGTGTGATGTTCATAGTAACGCTCACAAGAATATCTATGGCAAAATTTGTTGTTTGCACAACAGCCCCTCCTATATAGCCGCACTATTGCACATCACTGCTGCCAGTTGCATTCACTTTGCTACTGCACATTCATATCTTCCACTATATCACCATCTTCGCATTTACTTACCTACCACTTCATCTTATTTCACTACCTACTGCACTAAGCTGTCCTTATTTTAGCTATGTACACGACCTACATTTTTATGCTTAGTTTAGATATAATATTTGTTCTTTAACTAGCATAGGTGTTATTCCCAGCTAAATGCATTCTTTAGATACAAAAACCCTTTTCCTACTCCATACAGGCAATATAGGATATATAATGCACATTCACTCTAAACATCTATATACTCATTCAGTATAACCATATGCATGCTGATTCCAATATGATGCTTCTTCTTACATGTTCGCTTTTCTATTTTCCTTCTACTAACTTACATTTTGCAGGAGATATATGAAAAAAAGGCTATCTTTCTTCTTGAATTAAGATTTCAATTTCCAGTTAATGATGTAATAAGCTAGACCTTAATGAAAAACTCTACATTTCATGTTTAGATAGAATGAATGAGCATTGTAAATATCATGAATTGCTTATTTTCATGCATTTTTGCATTTATTTATCAAATTCTCACAAATGGCAACACGAATGGCACGTGCACCATTTCGTAAGAGGTAATTGATCCTAACTTGATGATCCACATCAATGGCCATAGTCAGGATGTGGACAAAACTTAGTATTTTTATCTTTTACAAAATAACACTGGATCCACTTTCAAAATTCATTATATTTTCCTTAAATATTTTCTCCTTTTATTAGAATTTAACTTAAAATTAACTCAAAATATATACCAATGGCCATAGTCAGGGTATATTGAGGGTTAATTTCGTTTTAAATTCTATAAAAGCACCAAAAAGGTATTTTATTCCTCATTTGAATTTAGATATGACTATTATATAATACATTCAATGACCATAGTCAGGAGTGTATTATATTATTAATCTTATTTAAATTCATTTAAAGAATGAAATATGATTTTCAAATCCAATTTTAACTTATTCAAATTCATTCATCATTCAGGATAGAATTGCATCAATATTTTCAAAATTTCCTTTCAAAAATCCAAGTGATCTCAAATATCTTTCTTCAAGTCTATAGTTTAATTCATTCTTCTATCATATTTCAAAGATTTAAATTCCAAGTTCAAAGTCCAATTTGACTTTGAAATTTCAAAATTCAATCTTTATATTCTTGATTCATTCCAAATTCAAGCTCCAAATTCAAAGTCCAATTTGACTTTGAAATTCATTTATAATTCAAATTCTCAAAACAAATCCCAATTCAGTTCAAAAATTCAATTTCAAAGTTCCATTTAAACTTTGAAATTCTGGACTCATTCTCAAAATCAAATTCAAAAACCACAGTTTAAGATTGATTCTCAAAAGCTTGACCTTTCTCAAATTTTAAATTCAATCTAGGTTTTCAAAACCCAGATCCATAATTTAAGAGCCCCAGTTGGACTTTTAAAAGCCCAAATCCAAAGTTAAATCTCAAACTTGGATCCAGCTTTCCAAGTACGAATCCAACTTCCCCTTTAGATCTTAGACCTCAGATCCGCATTTCATCTTGGATTCCAAATTTTGGATCAAATCCATTCTAGGATCCAAAATTTAATCCTACATTGGATCTCAGACTTCAGATCCAATTCCATTTTAGGATCCAGAACCCAATTCTACCTTGGATATCAGATTCAGATCCAAATTCCAATTCTTAGGATCCAGAATCCAATTCTACTTTGGATCTTAGATTCAGATCCAAATTCCAACTCTTAGGATCCAGAATCCAACTCTACTTTGGATCTCAGACTTAAGATCCAAATCCATTCTAGGATCCAGAACCCAATTCACTTTGGATCTCAGACTTTAGATCCAAATCCGTCTCAGGATCCAGAGTCCAACTCTATTTTCATATCCAAAAACCATCTTGGATTCAAAACCTTGAATCCAATTCCATTCAAAAATTCCAGATTCAAATTCCATCTTGAATCTCATATTTTAAATCAACTTCTCAAACCAATTCCACTTCATTCAGATTTCAAGAACAAGTTCCCATTTCGGATCCTAAATCCAAAAATTCAACTTTGAACCTTATTTAGAATCCAGATCTTGGATTCAAATTTCATCTTGAAATTCCAACTTTTTAATCGATTCCATTTTCTCAATTTTATTCAGAGTTCCCAATTCTATCTTTCCTTCTGATTCAATTCCGTTTTCATTTCTATTCTGATTCAAAGTCTATTTATGACTTTGAAAATTCCTTTCTTCTTCTTTTATCTCAAGACTTCAAAATCATTTTCCAAAATCCAGATTTATTTTCCCAAGCTCTTGATTCTTCTAAAAACTTAGAACTTTAATCTTAAGTTCTAAGTTAGAAATCATTTCTTCACTTTATCAGATTCACTTGGAAATTCTTCAAAATATTTTCAAAAAGAGCATACATCTTTGCATTTGCACAAGCATGATTCATTGTGCATTTAAACTTAGGATAAATACTTAGGTAATTTCTTAGCAAAGCAAAAGGCATTAATTTGACCCTTGGTTCGATTACCCCTGGTAAAGGCGCCAGGAACGGTCGAACCTCGTACCGACGAGCGGATCCCGTCTCCCAGTTTTCCCGCAAATATTTCAAAACCGGAGGTGAGTTATTTTTCAAAACCATTTTCAAAACTTTGGTCGAGTTTGACTCACGAAATTCGTTTCTCTCTCGCAAGAGATGTGGAAAAATTTTGCGATGATAACAGGTTTGGCGACCGAGATGGGACCTGTCTTTGTCTGATCAATTTTGTGCTTTGACTTAGCTCAATTATCAAAATCATGTTCTATGGGATGTCAACTTTTACTTTCTGATATCATGTGAACCTAGGAGCCTAGGCTTGAACTCAGCTGACATGGACTGGATGTAGACTAGGCATGGTTTGGTAGGACCATATTGAGGAGAATTATGCATGCTCACTTAGACCTAGGTCTGAAATACAACACTCCTCAATCTAGGACTTGTATGAAAACAATGTTTGCTTTTTCAAAAAATTTCAAAATCTCTATCTCTTTAGGTTTTAGAGCCCTCTATTTGCCTGCATGTGATCATGCTTTCAAGAACCACCCCACCTATGTCTACCCGGTCTTCACGCTGCTGGGCTCTCTTCCAGTACCATGGTTCGGGACCGAGCCTCACAATTGGACCACTTATTTGGGCTAATGCCCCCCTGCCACGTACCAAGGGCCATAATCCAACGTATATCGGCAGGCGCTCAAGGATGTTGAGAAAACACAAGCCTAGAATCGAAGATGAAATTTTACGCCCCGTACTTCGAGCCTCGGCTCGAGTATATCATCATAGCATGATTGAACACAGTTGATCTGAGCCTAGAGTTAGGATTAGGGTCCTAAAGCTCTTTCAAAATTGATGCATTTAGAGTCAGCTTCTTAGGGAACGTTGTATGTGCATAATTGTTTGTGATTGAATGTATGATATTGTGAACACCCCAAATTTTTTAAAAACCTTATAAATAATCCCTTTTTTGCCCCTGACCCCATCTTCTGAGAAAATAAAAGCAATTTCAAAACTAAGATTTAGTTATTCTTCAGATTTTCTGGATTAAATTCCAAGTTGATATATCCAACTCAATTTCGGATCCAGACCCAGTCTTTAAAATCCAAATTTGAGCGTCGTTATTCAATTTACAAATCGAAATTATAAAAATGCCAACAACATTTTCTGAATGGCTCAAACAGCTCATCCGGTATCCATTGGGATCCTCTATTTTATATTTTCTCGATTCAAGGTCTGAAACTCGAATATCACCTCAAATTCCGGATCCAAACTCACTTTCTGAAGAATTTTTCAAAAAAAGAATAGCCTTGAATTCTCAAAAAAACTTCTCTTTTATAAATATTTCTCAAAAATACAAAAAAAAAAGTTTTAAATTTCTGTTTTCTCGTAAATTTTAGGGTTTTATTCTAAAAATACAAAAATATCAACAAAACAACAACAAAAAAAAAATCGGAAAAACTAGGCAAAGATCGAGTAGTTTTAAGCTTTTTAAAAAGTTCATTTTCTAAAAAACTCTTTTTAGAACCACTTTACAAAAAATTGTTTTAAAGGGATGGTCTTTTTGGAAAAATCGGAAAGGTGCAACGGCCTCTCTCACAAGCACTCCCCCTCTCGAACCCTTCTCCTCTCCACCTTCCATCCTCAACGATCCTCTTCATTTTCGACCTTCCATCCTCAACAAACTGCCTCTCGAGCCTTCCATTTTCCCTTTAAGAAGAGGCCTCCAGGCTTCTTCTGGGATCATCCATCAATTCCCTCTATCGAAGCTCTATCCATCTTTAGAATTCCTGCAAGACCAAGAGGAAGCCCACAATAATAAAAAAAAAGAGGATCCATCACCTCCCTTGTTCTCTGATTCCCCATTTCAAGCCAAGAAGCTCCACTCTGAAGTCTTAAGCAATCCAAAGAAGATCGATCATCCTCTCCATTGAAGGAAATCCCCCTTCCTTCTTCAGAACTCCAGCATATCAGTAGAATACAGAAGGCGTGACTCCTTCCTTCAAAATTCCTAGAAACCCGTGAGAATCCTGTCATTTCTTTCCTTTTTCTTCACAATTCTTGCTCTCTCTCCTTATTATATTTGATCCTCGGAGGCAACCCTGTATCATTGATCTGCCCATCGCAGCCTCAATGATACATATATTGCTACAGTAACATTTTCCCCTAAATGTTTATTGCATTTGGAGCTACAACCAATTATATACGTATTATATTTTCTTGTTAATTTTCTGTTTGAATTCTGTATATATTGTCCAAATGCACTTATTCATCAGGTTATAATTCATGCCTTTTCATACTCTGTTGTTGTTTGATTTCCTGTATGTTATTTTCCATTTTCAAGATCCATTCGTCATCTACTGCATTTACATGAATTATGATAATCATTTTAGACTTCAATAATCCCGAAATCTGCTATATACCTGAAATAAACATTTGATTCACCGTGGATCAGACTCAAGATTGATCTCACGGTGAAGCATCGATTCATTGAGCAACCATTCATGTCACCCATCTCCTCTGTTTTTTTTTTACGTGAGTATTCATTATCAGGGATATTTCATTTTTTTTTTACATCGATCTGTGCCATCACTGATTCACATATGGTAACTCTGAGTCAATTACCATTACAGTTTGTAAGGAACACATTATATTCATTTGGTGTCACGTTCTAATCCTATAAGCCCCTATTTTATAATTATCATATGGATTTTCCATTTTTTTTCTCTTTTCTGGATCGATCTTTATATTTCCTCATTAATTTTCTTTCACTATCAATTTTTCATTTGTATCTTATTATTTACGCATTGACCATGAATATCATCAATGATTGTAATGAATTATTACATTGATGCTTTAATCCTGTGTTGTAACCATCGTCTGCTACATAATTTTGCTCATTATATAACATCACTTGAGAATATCCTCTTTATTATGTAATTCTGTTTTCGTAGCCATTTTGATCCACTCTGGATCTTTACTCTGCATCCTCTTCGTCTGATATTCAATATACTGCTTGTCATGGCATTCACCATTAGCATAAAGGTTTAAAATCTAATTACTCATAGCCAATCTCTGCAATTTGGGATGAATTTTTGGATACCTGCGTGTCTTGCAGTTCTGTGAAATGTCCTGAAGGTGGGTTTGAAGTAAGACCTCTAAAAAAAATATATACTAACTTTGTGTTTTCCCTTTTTGTACTCCACTGCTTGGCGTGCTAATTGCAAAATTTATCTGGAAGGCATATTCAGTTGTATGGACTGCAAATGCTTTTTGTAGGCAAAAGGTAGGGATGTGTTACTTCATCTGTTTTCAATCATTTTGCACATCACTATTTCAGTTGATATCCTTTATATCATTGTGTTGTTCTGTTTTGTTACTGATTTTCATCCATATGCTCGGTTATGAAAAGTCATCTTTGTGATATTTTTGAAATCATTGATTCGCCATCTGTATATCACCCAGCTCATTTCCTTCTAGGAGTCCTTGCGAACCCACTAGGTGATTGCTAACTTAGTTACTGGTTGTGATGAATTACATGACATTTCTTAAGATGATCAACATATAGGTTAAGGCCTAGATGCATTCTAGTATCAAGTGTGAATTTGCATTTTTTTTTAGCTATCAACATGGGTTAGATGCATTCTAAAATAGATTCCTAGTTTTTGTTGTAATGTATATTAAGCTATTTTACCTTATCTTGTACAATGTCCAGCACTTTATAGCATCTCGGTCTCATCAAGGCCCATTATAACGTCGTTTAAGCTTGCAGCCGTGGCTCTAAGTCAATCTGCCATAGTACATGTTATGAGAGCAAAATAATTCATTTTGACAAAATCTCTGATCAGCTGCTGTCTAATGAGAAATAGCTTGATAGACTTTCAGTAACAGAGAAATGTAGGTGTTGGAATCAAGACTCGTGTTGCCATCACCTCTCTCATCTGAATTCTCGTTATATAACACATGATATGCTCTCAACACACCATCTGATATATATTTAGCATGTCACTGAATAGGCTTCCGGCATATCATTTGATACTTTCTTAGCATGTCATTGGATGTGTCGTCGGCGTATCAATCGAGGTACAGGTAATATACACTCTGATGTCAAAAGTACCAGTCAGTGGGTTGGCTCCTCCCCACTATACAAGTTCCATCCTGAGAACATAGGAACTTCATATAGCCAACTGTGGCTATACCCACCTTTCAGTCGCCTAAGTACTTGCAGAAAAATATTTTGGATTGCTGTAAGTGCTTACAGCAAAAACTCTGTGTTGTTGTAAATACTTACAGCAAATACATTGTGTTGCTGTAAACATTTACAACAAATATTTTATGTTGATGTAAGTACACACCTTTTCATCACCTTAGCAGCACCTTGCTGCACTTCACCTTCCAACATTCACTTTGTCATAACACCTTATGCTGTCCTATCCCCAACCAGACTTTGCCGCTACAGTCATCCCCTGTACTACCTTCCAGCATGTTTTGCAACACATGTTACCACTACCTCCTTCACTACTATTGTGATTTATTGCATCCCTTACTTGTCCCATTCATTTTATTGATGTTCATTTGATACTGTCCTTGCATGCTAGCATTATCATATACTACTCATTAGCATGTTTGTAATGAACAAACAAACTAATGCCACGCTGTGCAACCAGCCCTCCATCTCACAAGCTATCATCCACCTATGTTGCATATATGCCATATATATATATATATATATATATATATATATATATACATGTATGTATATAGGTATATATATATATCACCTTTTCTTCACTTTAAATCATAAATATCGTGGCATGTGAGCATCTCACCATCTGCTTCTTTGAAATCAATGTGACATATGCAATTCTCCTCTGCTTTCACACTAACGTAGGGTTTTGCAGGAATCTCTAGAAGATGTTGATTTCCCTCTTAGATCAGGATTCTATCATGTCAATTTTCATTGTAATAAGCTAGCTATTAATGAGAATTCTTTACATTTCCAGTCTTAGATAAAATGAATGAGCATATAAAATAAATCACTTGTTTTCACATCGTTTTCATCTTATTTTTTTAAAAATTTCACAAGTGGGATCACAAATAGCACGTGCACCATTCTAATAAGAGGTGATTAAATCCTAAGTTGACAATTTGCATCAATGGTCATAGTTAGAATGTGAACAAAACTTAGGATTTTCATCTTTTATGGAATAACATTGGATCCACACTAGATCTCTTTCTAAAAATCATCATATTTTTAAATATTTTCTTCTTTTATCAGAGTTTAACTAAAAATTAGCTCAAAATATATATCAATGGCCATAGTCAGGATATATTGAGAGTTAATTTCATTTTAAACTCTATAAAAGCACCAAAATATGTTTTATTCTTCACCTGAATTCAAATATGATTGTTATATGATACATTCAATGACCATAGTCAGGGATGTATTATATCTTCAATCTTATTTGCATTCATTTAAAGAATGAAATATGATTTTTAAAATACAATTTTACATACTTTTAGATTCATCCATCATATAGGATAGAATTGCATCATATTTTCAAAATTCTCTTTCAAAACTCCAAGTGGTTTTGAGTATCTTCTTCAAATCAATCATTATTCATAGATTCAGATTCAAATTCTATCTCATTTTCAAGACTCAAAATTCGATTTCAAAGTCCAAATTGACTTTGAAATTTCAAATTCATTTTGTATTCAAAACTTCAATTTCCAATTCAAATCAAATTTCAAAGTTCAAATCAAACTTTGAAATTCCAAATTCACTATTTCAAGATTCAATTTCAAACTCAAATCAATATCTCAAAATCAATTTCAAAATTCAAATTTAACTTCGAAAATTCTGATTCATATTCTGATTTCAAAATTCCAAATCAAGTTTGTTTCCTTATCTTCAAATTCAAAATCAAGGTTTTTGAGATTGATTCTAAATCTCAAAATTTGATTCTTCTCTAAAGTTTTAAATTCAATCTGGGTTTTCAAAACCTAGACTCATCTTCAAAATTCCCATTTGGACTTTCAAAATCCAAATCCAAAGTTAGAACCCAATTCCATCTTGGATCTCAGACTTCAAATCCAAATTTCACCTTGAATTCTAGATCTTGGATCCAATTCCATTTAGGATCCAGAATTCAACTTCATCTTGGATCTCAGATTTCAGATCCAATTCTCATTTAGGATTCTAGATCCAGAATTCAACTTCATCTTGGATCTCAGACTCTGGATCCAATTCCATTTAGGATCTTAGAATTCAACTTCATTTTGAATTCCAGACTTCAGATCCAAATCCACTTAGGATGCCAGATTTCAAATCCAAGTCTATCTTGATTTCTAAATTCCTAAAAACCAATTCCATTTCTCATATCCCATCTTGATTTCTTAAACCCAATTCTATTCTTTAAACTCAATTTGGATTTCTCAAATCTCATTCTGATTTCAAACTTCGAATCTAAAATCTAATCCCATTTCAAATTTTATCTCCCCTCCTAAATTCAAGTTCAAAATTTCAAATTCAAAGTCCATTTCTGACTTTGCTTTTATCTCAACTTCAAATAATTCTTTTCAAAGTCCAGATTTATCTTCCCAAAACTCTGATTATTTCAAAGACTTAGAACTTTAAATCTCAAATTCTAAGTTAGAAACCATTTTTTCACTCTATTATCAAATTCATCTCAGGAATACTTGGAGATTTTTCAAACCATTTTTTTTTAAAAGAGCATACATCCTTGCATTGCACAAGCATGATTCTTTTTGCATTTAGATTTAGGGTAAATTCTTAAATGATATTTTAGCAAAGCAAAAGACATAAATTCGATCCTTGGTTTGATTACCTCTGGTAGAGGCATCAGGAACGGTCGAACCTCGTACCGACGAGCGAATCCCGTCTCCCGATTTTCCTGCAAATATTTCAAAAATGGAGGTGAGTAATTTCCTAAAATATTTTTCAAAATTAAGGTCAAGTGAGACCCTGCAAAAGAGTTTCTCTCTCTTCTTCCTTTTTCTCATTCTCTCATCTTCTCTATGTTTTAGTCCCCTTTCAAAAAGGGAACAAAGGTTAGAAAGGCGAAGAGAAAGGAAAAGAGGAACGAGAGGAAAAATTTTACGATGATCACAGATTTGGCGACCGTGATGGGACCCGTCTCCGTCCGGTCGAATTTGTGCCTTTGCTTTGTTCTGATATTATCTAAGTCTTTATTCTAACAAGTGTCAACTTCATTTCCATGCAAACCTTAGGAGCCTAGACTCTGTCCTAAGCTGACATCATTGCATATAGGATCTAAGTATGGTTTGGTAGGACAATATTGAGGAGATTATTCCATGTTCACATTAGACTTAGGTTTGAAATACAACTCTCCTCAATTCTAGGGATTGAATGCAAAACAATGTATGCAAGTGTATGCTTCTCTTCATTTAAAATCTATCATTTTAGGAGTTGCATTAGAGCCATCTGATTTCTTGCATGTTAAGAATACTTTTGAAAACATCCCTACCTATATTGTCCCGGTCTTCACGTTGCTGGGCTGTCTCACTAAACCATAGTTCGGGAGAGAGCCTCACAACTGGACCACTTATTTGGGTTTGCACCCCCCTACCACGTACCTAAGGGCCATAGTCCGAGGTATATCGGTAGGTGCTCAAGGATGTTGGGAAGCCATTACCTTAGAACCAGAGAAATGTTTCTATGCCACGTACTTTGAGCTTCGACTTAAGTATATCGGTGTATCTTGATTGGAAACTGTGAACACCTCAAATTTTTCAAAATCTTTTAAAATATTCCCCTTTTGTCCCTAAATTCATTTTTTGAGCAAATGGGTCATTTCAAATCTAAATTCCAGTTCACTTCTCTAGTTTTATTGAAATTAATTTCATTTCACATGTTTAAATTGATTTCGGATCTGGATCCATTGTCCAAATCCAAATCGGAGTCTCATTGTTCAAATTTTAAATTAAAATTATAGAAAATACCAAAAATAGCCTTTAAATAGCTCGGATAGTCCATTCGACATCCGTTTGGATCCATCACATTGTATTTCTCGATTCAAGTGTCAAAACTCGAACATTTTCTCAAAACCTGGGTTCAAACCCATTCTTCTAAAGAAATTTTCCCCAAAATAACCCTGATTTTTCAGAAAAAACTTTCTCTTATGAATATTTTGAAATTTTGTAAAATTAGTATTAATTTTCTTAGTTTTAGTGTTTTGTTTTTACAAATATATGTTTAAAAAGAAAAAAATAAGAAAATCAAAAATCCAAAAATTTCAGAAACTATGCAATCTACCTTCATTTTTTAAACCTTTTTGATAAAACCCTCTCTTGAGACCTCTTTTTGAAAACAAAAACTATTTTTTAGGAAATTTCTGAAAAGGAGACCCCTGTAGGGAATTTTAGAAAAATTACAACGGCTCCCTCCGCTTCCCACCATTGATCTTCAACCAACCTCCCTGGAGTCTCCCTCAACCTTCCATCTGCAACAAAATCTCCTTCTCGCGAACTCTCTTTTGGCTCTTTAAAGGGGAGCATACAGATGAAGCCAGATGATCCGCTTTTCACCCTTCCCCTTTTCTGCTTCTTCACAATCGGGCTCCTACCTCTCCATTGTCACCCATTTCCATCCACTTGATCTCATTAACATCGTTGAGCATCCATTCCATTCCATCCCACTCGATCGACTCCACACCCTCTGGAAGCTTAGCCGAAGCAAAGAGATCATCCTTGCAGTGGCAATCAAGTTGAAGGAAATCGATAACATAACAGAGATTCACGGTAAGTAATATACCACTCTCTCATTTTCCCGTTTTCTTTCTTTCCCTTTCTCACCTTATTCACTCTGATTTTTGCTTCCTTACGATCTCGTTTTTTTTATTATAAAAGCATATTAGTAGCGTCGATCTGCCTATGGCAGCTTCGATGCTATGTATTGCGACATCAACCCTGCCTTTGTTCCTATGCTCACTGCATCTAAGGCAATATTGTATGATTCATTTTCTATTTTAATGCACCGATTTCATTTTTTTTTTACCTCATATAGTTGTCTCTTGTTCATTATAGCATAGGCATCAACCCGTAGGCCCATCCTGTGAGATAAGAGTCTGCATTACCATGTTAATAAGATCGAATTGGAGCATTTTCAGATTGATGCTGCGAAGTAACCTCAGAGTCTGGCCAAATCTATGCTTATTACCCCTCTGGAAGATAACGTTAGAGGCATCTGAATGCCAGCATCGTTTGTTTCATTTATGACTTTTTCGCATGTCTGCCCGTCCCTTGCCTCCGTAGCCCACAGCCCTATGGCTTTTTGTTCAAAGACAGTACTGGAAATAATAATCAATTTAGACATTGGTGACCCCTTCTTTGCATTAGAGAGTTTCCAATTCTCTCATCTGCCAGGAATACACCCTGCCTTACCCACTCAGCAAGATTTGTCTTACATTCCCGGTTCCAGATTATATTCACCCTCATGTCAGGTGGTAAATCACGGCTATCCTTAGCCAACATAGCAGAACCCTCGTAGGCATGTCTCTTGACTGAAGTCATGGGAGCCATACACCATCATTGTGCGATAAACCCAAAGAGGAATTACTTCCTTGGCTGTCACAGTTCATAATTCAATTCCTTGATCAGATTCCAGAGGATCTGATCCATCAAAATGCAAATTGCGTGAGGCATTTTTCTTAGAGAGATTGAAGACAAGTCGGTCTCCTGTCAGATGCAGCCATTATATATATTTTGCAAAAACCATTGGGACCATTTTCGTATTTATTTTCTTTTATTGAGGTTGCATCCATCAGGAATGTATTATGCATTAATGGGACTATTGATTGGTTCAACATCTGATAAATTTTGGCTGAAGCACAAGAATTATTCAGTATTGTCATTGGTTTACTATATATACTGAATCATATCATGTGGTTTCTTTCCTTTTACTGCAGATATATTTTTTTTTTCTCTTTCTTTCTCTGTTCCAAAAATTGTGTATGATTGATTTGTTTATCATTTTCAAAAACTGTGCATATCCATCACCACCTGTGTGATTTGGTTCAGCAAGCTCAGAAGTAATTGAATCTCTATTTTTACAAAGAAGGTGTACATCTGCGTTCAGAGAAGAATCAATGATCATAATCACATTTGAGCATTGGTGGTGTTTACCTGTAGCCCCTCCGTCATCTGTTCTTTGATGTATTCACATTTTTTGCATATTATCCTTATCATATGTGGTAGCACATGGGCTTCAATATCAACAGACACATTCATGCCTCAAGTCATAGAGTATGTTGAGGGCTATTAGCCATATTAGGCCCTCAGGATAGATGTTATCGTAAAGATGGAGAGGTGGCTTTCGATTGTAGGTGTTTTGGGCACAAGACAGGGCAAAATCTCAGGACTATGATGAATACCTGAATCGTTGTTTACCTGCAAGTAATTATAAATGCTCCTTTTTGCAGGGAGGAGCTGCGTTTCTGTTTTCAAAAGGACACATCGTATCATCTCAGTGGTACATCAAAATTTGTCATAACATTTGTTCTTATATATATATATATTTTTATTCAGCAAGTCTAAACCTATCATGTTTTATGTCTGTCTAAGCATTTTTTTTTCTCTCCTCAATTTCATTCATTTGCTCTGATCATCTTGCATCACTGCTAAACACTTTGTCAATCAACATCCTTCAACCACATTGCTACAGCTCCCACACACAAGAGCAATCATCCTGTTTTCTCACTACTAGCAGCCCTTCCACAGCAACACCAATATAGGTCAGCCACTTACTTGTCACAACAATGAATATATTTTGTTAACATAGAGCTGCACCTATTATTTTGTCATCAAATGCCATCCTCACACAGCACCTACTCGTAGCAACCTTTGCTGCATTATACATCACCTCAACCTCCTGCATTTCCTTCATAAGGCAATCAATAGGCTTTCCTTACCTTGCAAAGTCACTGTTATGATCACCTAGCACAGCATCATCTTCAATCACCTGTATATCTCCATCCACTTTCAGCATCATTAGTAGCCCCACTGTTGTACACTCTTAACAATTACGTCTGTTACAAATCTAGTAACCCCCCATAAGCTTCTACTACATCTCCTTCATATGCACAGTGTATGGGATGTGCATAGCGCCATCTGTTTCACTACTACATACCATTAGTTTATCTACAACCACACTTGTGTGGAACACCACAGTTTTGTTGTCTCATAGGCAAATGGAGTTCCATATAACCACTCGTTGGAAAGTCTTTTGCTTAGCACTTCTGAGAGGCAATATCCTTTCTATTTTCAGAAATGATTGTTCGAGCTGAAGTCTTTTGGCTCTGCTTTATTGTTGTTAAGACAGTTGATGGCCATCATGGACTTTGGCTGCCAGGTTCCCCGCTCCATATATTTTCATAACACTTCAGCTTAATATTATTTCCATTGCCCCTCACCATCCTTCATGATGGTATGCACCTTCACTTCATTACCCCACACACCTACAGCAACTCCCCTAGTTATTATGATATCATGATTACCCCAGCAGCTTGGAAAACTGCTGTAAGATATTTTTTAACCCATCATATACATTGAGTATATGTCATTAGGTGATATATACACACACACACATATATATATATATATATATATATATATATATATAAATATATGTAGGTATATATATTCGTATGTATGTACGGGTATATAGGCATGTATGTATATATGCGTATAGGCATTTATGTCATTCTTTTCATCCCTCCATCATGTATATCTTGATACATAAGCATTTTTTGACATCTATATGATATATGCCATTTTCTTCTATTTTCATATTAACCCAGTTGTTTTGCAGGGAATATGTGGAAAATCTCATTACTTGGAGCTTGGGATTCAACTTTATGTGTTGTAATAGTTAGATCTTAAATGAGAATTTACATTTCCGGTCTTAGATAGGACGAGTGAGCATTGTAAATATCATAACTTGCTTATTTTCATGCATCTTTTGTTTTATTTTTCAAATTCTCACAAATGGCAACACGAATGGCACGTGCACCATTTTGTAAGAGGTAAATTAATCCTAAGTTGATGATCCATATCAATGGCCATAGTCAGGGTGTGGACAAAACTTAGTATTTTTATCTTTTACAAAATAACACTGGATCCGTTTTCAAAATTCATCATATTTTCCTTAAATATCTTCTTCTTTTATTAGAATTTAACTTAAAATTAATTCAAAATATATACCAATGACCATAGTCAGGGTATATTGAGAGTTAATTTCATTTTAAATTCTATAAAAGCACCAAATGTGTTTCATTCTTCACCTGAATTTAAATATAGATTATTATATAATACATTCAATGACCATAGTCAAGGATGTATTATATCTTCAATCTTGTTTTAATTCATTTAAAGAATGGAATAGCTTTTCAAAATCCAATTTCAAAAATTTAAATTCATTCATCATTTAGATAGAATTGCATCATATTTTTAAATTCTTTTTCATAAATCCAAGTAATTCTTTCCTTCATTTCTCAGATCAAACCCAATTCATAAATTCAAATTCAACTCTATTTCTCAAAAGAATTCAAGAATTCAATTTCAAAGTCCCCTTTGACTTTGAAACTTCAGAATCATCTTGTATTTCAAAATCCAAATTCTAAATCAAATCCAAAGTTCAATTTAAACTTTGAAATCCATTTGTATATTCAAGATTCAATTTCTAAAATTCCTTTTCCCAAATTCAAATCAGATTTAGAAATTCTTGATTCATCTTCTGAATTTAACTCCAGAATTCATTCTAGGATCCAAGATTCAACACAACTTTTTGGATCTCAGACTTCAGATCCAAATCCATTCTAGGATCCAGAACCCAATTCTACACTTGGATCTCAGGCTTCAGATCCATTCCAATCTAAAACCCAGAGTCCAACTCTACCTCGGATCTTAAACTTCAGATCCAAATCCATTCTGGGATCCAGAACCCAATTCTACATTTGGATCTCAGACTTCAGATCCAAATCAATCTTAGGATCCAGAACCCAATTTTATATCGGATCTTAGATCTCAGATCTTAAATCCATCTTTAGATCCAATTCCATTCCCAATTTTAGATTTCAATTTCAAATTACATTTTCAGATCTAATTCGAATCTCTTAAATCCATTTCTATTTCTTAAATACCATTTAATTTTCTCAGTCCATTCCAATTTCAAACTTCAAAATCTAAATTCAATTCCATCTCAAGTGTTCATTTCCCTTCCTAAATTCAAGTTCAAAACTCGAAATCCATTTCCGACTTTGAAATTTCATTTCCTTTCATTTTCAAAAGCTTCAAGTCACTCTCAAAATCAAGATTTATTCTTCCAATTCTGATTTACTTCGAAGATTTAGAACTTCTCTGATCTATCTCAAAGTTCTAAAGTTAGATTTAAACATTTCTTCACTCCCTTACCAAGTTCATCTCAGAACACTTGGGAATTTTTAAAATATCTTTTCAAAATAAGCATACATCCTTGCATTGCACAAGCATGATTCTTTGTGCATTTAGAGTTAGGATAAATTCTTAGATTATATTTAGGCAAAGCAAAAGGCATAGATTCGATCCTTGGTTCGATTACCCCTAGTAAAGGCGCCAGGAACGGTCGAACCTCGTACCGACGAGCGAATCCCGTCTCTCCATCTTTTTCTCGCAAATTTTCAAAACGGAGGCGAGTTATTTTATAAATATTTTTTTTCAAATCAAGGTCAAGTGAAAACCCGCAAAAGAGTTCCTCTTCTCACCCTCTTTCTTTCTTTTCTCTTCTCTCTTTCTTTTCTTTCTTCTATTTTTCTTCCTTCAAAAAGGAGGAAAATAGGGGTTAGAAAAGGAAAAGAGAAGGAAGAGAGAGAAACCAATGAGAGAGGAAAAATTTTGCGATGATCACAGTTTTGCGACCGTGATGGGACTCGTCTTCGTCCGGTTGAATCTATGCCTTTGCTTTGCTTTTATATAATCTAAGTCTTTATTCTAACATATGTCAGCTACATTTCCATGCAAACCTTAGGAGCCTAGATTCTGTCCTAAGCTGACATTATTTTCATATATGGTTTGGTAGGACCATATTGAGGAGATTATTCCATGTTCACATTAGATTTAGGTCTTAAATACAACTCTCCTCAATTTTAGGGATTGAATGCAAAACAATGTATGCAAGTGTATGTTTCTTCTTATTTAAATCTATCTCTTTAGGACTTGCATTAGAACCTTCTAATTTTATTGCATGTTGATCATGTTTTTGAAAACAACCATACCTATATTGTCCCAGTCTTCATGTTGCTGGGTTGTCTCACTGAACCATAGTTCGGGAGACAGCCTCACAACTGGGCCACTTATTTGGGTTCGCGCCCCCTACCACGTACCTAAGGGCCATAGTCCGAGGTATATCGGTAGCTGCTCAAGGATGTTGGGAAGCCTTTTACCTTAGAACCGGAGAAATATTTTATGCCACGTACTTCGAGCTTCGGCTTGAGTATATCGGCATACCTTGATTGGAATCAGATGTTATAAATCTTAGAGTTAGGATTAAGGTCCTATCAGCCATTTCAAATATTGCATATAGAGTCAGCTTTAGGGAGTGCTGTTTGTGTATCCTTGCTTGTATATCTTTGTGTGATATTTTATATCTTCCTTATATTTTCCAAAACCCTGGGTATATATTTCAAAATTTCCTCTTTGTTTTAAAACCCAGGTGTATTTTTCTTTATCCTTTTCTTCTTCTTCTAATTCTTCAAAAATTCTTCTGATCCTGCCTGCAAGTTCTTAAAATTTTAAATCTTTACCATTCATCCTCAAAATTTCATGTATTCTCTTATTTTCTTCTGATTTTTTATTCTTGTTTATATTTTCATAAAAATCTCTTTCCGTCAAGAGATATCATTTTCAAAATAATATTTTCTTTTTCATATTTTAGTTGGTTACTCTCCCTCGTAGAGTAAACAGCACAATTGTCACAATACTCAATCCCTAGTGATGGGATAACAATTTTTTAGATTTTCAACCTAAATCCTTCCTCTTGTCAAAAACTTCTCCAAGAAGTTTCTTTGGTCTAAAAACCTCCTCTTTCCTCCACAGAGAGAGCTCTGATATTTCAAAAATGGTCACGACAAGAGCGGGAAAAGAAACAGATCCTCAACTCAGCGACAGTGAGGCGGAAGAGATGAGCTCTCCTAAATCAGTCAGGGGACAGGGTCAGAACAAGAAAGATGACATCGACCCCGCTATGTATGACATGTTCCAAAAGATGATGGCAAGGATGATGTCGGAGCAAGCTGAGGCCAAGCTGAAAGAGGCAGCTCCTAAAAGCAAGCTGAAGAAGAAGCCTGTGAAAAAGACAATCAGAATCATCAAAAAGAAGGTGCAGCCAGACACTACTTCGGAGGAATTAGAGTCAGAAGAGGAAGAGCAGATTGTCTACAGACATAATCCTCCAAAGCAGTCCGTAAAAATAGCTGCAGAAGAGCCTGAATCCGTCAACAAGGCCAAGTCTGGGGCTCCAGTAGAGGACCTGATGAGCAAGCAGATGAAGGAGATGAATCGAGCTATTAAGGATATTCAAGCCAAGGGTAAGGGCAAGCAGACCTATACTGGCGAAGATTTTTACGATGGTCTAGATGGGGATGATAACCTGGAGAATCTTCCTCGCAAGTTTCTCAAATTTGATGGAACGGGCAACCCTAAAGCCCATTTAGCCACATTTTATGCAGAGTGCAGCCGTTTCAGGAAAGATAACAGGGCTCTGTTCATCTGTTTTCCTCGCAGTCTGGAGGGTGTAGCAGCCAGATGGTATGCTGATCATGTGAATCCTATCGAACTACGAGAGTTCGATAAGGTAGTAAATATGTTCATTGAGCGTTTTCTATTCAACACTGAGGTTTCCCTTATGCTCAATCACCTTTACAACCTAAAGCAGAATGAGACTGAAAGAGCAGGAGAGTTCATCCACAGGTGGAGAAGTACCTGCAACAAGATTAAAGTTCCCATTCCAGAGGAGCATGCATTGCAAATAATCCTCAGCAATTTATCTCAGCCTCTGAGAAGCCTCATTGCCACTTCTCCGGCAAAATCCTTTATCAAGTTGATTGAACGAGCCGAATGGCTCGAGGCAGGAATAGAAAGTGGGCTTTACGAGGGCATGCCTCTGGCCAAAAATATCCAAGATCAGAAAAAGAAAGCGCAGTTCGCTCATGCAGTCGATACCTCTAGCAATAATCTTGATAACAACAGAAGAAACAGAAATGACAACAAGAATGGTCAGAACCACGGCGCAGCTCAAAGGGAGAAGTCTTCCAAGCAGAATAACAAGCTGTCTTAGTCTAGCTTTCCGCAGAAAGAAAAGATAAAGCGCGAAGGTTGGAGTAATGATCGTGAGTTCACTCCTCTGAAGCAAACGCTTGAAGAAGCCCTCGAATTCATGCTGGCCAAGGGATTGGTTAAACTCCCAAAAGTCGCGGATCCTCCCACGGTCATGGGAAGGTTCACAAATCAGTTCTGCAAGTTCCATCGAGCAGTGGGGCATGACACCGATCACTACTTCGTCTTCAAAAATATTGTTCAGGATTGCGTCGACAAGAGTCTCTTTGTTGAAGACGAAGAGGAAGATGACCTAGCCGTCATGACCAAGTCTCTCCCCGGCTACTCAGAAGATTGAAGATGTCAGAGTTCTCCTACCTTTTCTCTTTTTGCCAGTCACCTTGTAGGGGGCCAGTCCGCCCAGTCCTTTTGTGACCTTTTGGTCAAAGTGTTTGTAAATATTTCAGTTCTTTGTTATCAGTTTTGCTCGTCAAATGAAATGTCAATTTTTCCTTATATCTCTAAATATCCCAACACTTTCTTCCTCTACCACATAGGGGCATTCGCTTTTTTTTAAAATCTATATTTCAAAAATCTCTTCATCGGCTTCTCTTAAAACCACATTTAAATTCCTGTTCTTTTCAGAATGCGGGACTAATCCTAACATCATTCATGAGAGAAATGATATTACCTATGAGGGCCTTTTTCAAAAATCATGAAATTTCAAACATTCTTTGGTCTAACCTTTGTCAAAAATCAAACCCGCGTGTTGAACATGTTTTCAAAAATAGGTTTTTTGAACCATCGCATTGAAAAATCAACCCTCGTATTGATCATGTTTTCCAAAATAGGTTTTTGAAACCATTGCATTGAAGGATCAACCCTTGTGTTGGTCTTATCTTCCAAAAATAGATCTCAAATCTTTTGTTGATCATATTTTCCAAAAGTGGTTTTTCAAAACGTTATATTCAGAGATCAATCCTGGCGTTGGTCTCATCTTCCAAAAATTGATTTTAAATCATTATAGTCAAGGATCAACCCCTGTTGGTCTTGTCTTCCAAGTTTGGTTTTCAAACTATCATATTCAAAAGATCGATCCTTGCATTGGTCTTATCTTCCAAAAATGGGTTTTAAATCATTATATTCAAAGATCAACCCCTGTGTTGGTCTTATCTTCCAAAGTTGATTTTTTATCTTCCAAGATCAACCCTTGTATTGATCTTATTATCAGTCTCGAACTATTGTTTTTGAAATCAGATCTATTTTTGATCTTCTTCTTCAAAAATAGGTTTTCCAAACCATTGCCTTCAAAATTTGACCCTCATGATGATCTCTCATGTTTGATTTAAAGGATCAGATCTCGCACTGATCATTCTTCTTGTGGTGGATTTTCTTCCCCCAAAATGATTTCTCATTTATCTTTTAAATAAACATTTTCCTTCCAAAGATCCCATATGCAGGCAGGATCAGAAAAACTCTTTTTTCCTCTTAAATCTTATAAATTCTCAGTTAAATTTTATATTTTTATCAGTTTCATTCATTTTATTCATATTTTATCAAGTTTATATCAATTTTATCAAGTTTTATCAAGTTTATCAATATTTCCTCAAATTCCATTAAATTTTATCAATCTTTGTACCCTTTCAGGTTAAGGGATAAACCTGATGCCTCTTTCCCATGAGGTATTTCCTTTATTCTTATTTTCCTGCTCAGGTTAAGGGATAAACCTGACCCTCGTTGTCCGAGGTGTTCCCATTCAGGATAAGGGATAATCCTGAAACCCCTCGTAGGAGCCACAATGCTACCTATGAGGATTCTTTTGTAAATACAAGTTTTGCCAATCTTTATTGATTTTCTAGATTTATATCAATTTCCCTTCATTAAATTTTCTTAAATTCAGAATAAAGGGATAATCCTGAAACCCCTCATAGGAGCAACAGTGCTACCTATGAGAATTCTTTTCCAAAATAAATTTTCAAAATTTCTTTCCTTTCTTCTTCTCCATTTTTATAAATTTTGTTCTTCTCCCCTTTCAGGCTAAGGGGTAAACCTAAATCATTCGTTTCTAAAATTCTCATCAAATGTCTATTCCACTTCCCATTCAGGATAAGGGATAATCCTGAAACCCCTCGTAGGAGCCACAATGCTACCTATGAGGATTCTTTCGTAAATACAAGTTTTATCAATCTTTATTGATTTTCTAGATTTATATCAATTTCCCTTCATTAAAACTCTTTAAATTATATGCTTTTTCTCACTCAGGATAAGGGATAATCCTGAGACCCCTCATAGGAGCAACAATGCTACCTGTGGAAATTCTTTTCCAAAATAAATTTTCAAAATTTCTTTCCTTTTTTCTTCTCCATTTTTTATAAATTTTATTCTTCTCCCCTTTCAGGTTAAGGGGTAAACCTGAATCATTCCTTTCTAAATTCTCATCAAATGTCTATTCCACTTCCCTTTCAGGATAAGGGAAAATCCTGAAAACGCCGACAAATCATTCTCGATCAAATCTCAAGTATCTTAAAGAATGTCGGTGTCCCCTTTTTCTTAAAATCTCCATCAGAAAACCCAGTACTTACACTGGGGCATTTTTTTTGAAAAATTCAATACTCATACACGTAAGCCTAGCACTCGTGCTAGTGTTTGGTTGACCGATCAGTTAGCCCTCAGGTCACAATTTTCCTCAAATTATGTCAATCTTCCATCAATTTCTATCCAATTCTCCTTTGAGATTCGAGTTTCGGTTCAAACTTCCTACTTTTTCCTCAAGGTCCGAGCCTTGACTCGAACTCTCCAACTCTCCTTCAAGGATTTGGGTTTTAACTCGAGTCTTCTTTTCCTTCGAGATCTAAAACTTTCAAGTTTCCCTTTGAGATTCGGGCCCTGACTCGAACTTTCCGGTTTTCCTTTGAAAAATTGAGTTTTGAGTCTTCTTTTCTTTAATATAACTTTCAAGTTTTCCTTTCAGATTCGAGCCCTGACTCGAACTTTCCTGCTTTCCTTCGAAAACTTGGGTTTTATCTCGAGTTTTCTTGCCCTCAATAAATGAACTTTCATGTTTTCCTTTGAGATTTGAGCTCTGACTCAAACCTTCCGGCTGTCCTTCGAAAATTTGAGTTTTATCTCGAGTTTTCTTGCCTTCAATAAATGAATTTTCAAGTTTTCCCTTGAGATTCGAGCCCCGACTCGAACCTCCTAGTTTTCCTTAGAAAATTCGAGTTTTAAACTCGAATTTTCCTGTTTTCCTTGTAGAATCCGAGTCCTGATTCAGATACTCTTTTCAAAGGCTTACCTTCAAAACCCAGTTTTATGTGAAGCTTACCTTCAGAACTTTAAATTCACATTTACCTTCAGAATTCAACCTCATGTTGGATTCTTCCCCAGAATCCCACTGATATGTCAAAATTCGATGTTAATCAAAGGTTTCATCATTAAGGATTTCAGGAAAATCTTGCCAAATTGCCATATCATAGTTGTTGATCTCAAACTTTTATTACATAAAGAATTTCCTCAAATCTCCTTAGTATTCCTTCCAAAAGGGTGAAACTTTTGTGAAGAAAGGCTCAAACCCCAAATTTTCTATTGGTCAACCAAGAGGATGAAGAAAAATCTTCGACATGACCGGTAAAGGAAATATTCAATGATGCTGAAAAGTCATAAATGAGCTGATATTGATCATAGCTATGGCACATTCTTAAAGATTATTTTTTGGCAGTAAGACAGTGGAAATATCCAGGGCAGTCTGAAAAGAACCTACCCAATTCATGTCTCCTCAAGTCAGCTAAGCTGCGAATCAAATATCCGCAAAGGGGATCTCTTAATTGTCATTAAGATGAAGGCGAATTAAGCGAGTAGACCCCCGGGGCCAAAGAAGATGCGAAACATCTCCAAGATGACGGAGTTTGTGACGGATCCTTCCAGGGAAAGTTCGGATCACCGTCGAGATGAAGGCGGATGTGATGGACCTACCGACAAACCCTAAAAGATATTTGATTCCAGCTATCATCTAAATACCTTTGAGTCAATACCATCATATATAATCCCTGAGATAAATGAAGGATCGAAACATCTCCAAGATGAAGGTGTTTGTGACGTACCCTTCTCTGAAAAGAGAGAAAAGTCAGGACATCTCCAAAATGAAGGATGATGTAAAAGCCCAAGAAAGCCCCATGACTCAAAAGAGTGCAAAAAGATTATCATGGGAAAATGCCCAGGATATCAAACTGCCCAAATTGCAAAGAATCTTCTTTACCTATGTCAAATTCTTCTATCAATATCTTTTCATCCAATTTCTTTTATGAAGCTAAGAATATTTCCTCTCTTTTCATATCAAGGAAATTGATAGCATCCTTGAAGAAGACCAACAACTAAATTTGACTTTGATCCTGGATTCTATACAGTTAACCTAGTTGGGGGTAATACTCTAGGTGGAAAAGGGAACATCTTTCGAAAGTACTTACCTTCAATTACCTTGAAACAACTACAATTTTATCACTTTGGCAATATTTTTCCAGCTCTCCTGATGAGAAATAAGAACTTGACATCTGTTATTGATATACCTTGGCGTTGCCTTTTCCTTCTTTTCGCGTAGTCGAAAGAATTGCCTTCCCCTCTTTCATAAGAGTTGCCTTCCCCGTCTTTCGCTTTGTCGAGAGACTCGCCTTCTCCTTGATAAAAGGATCGCCTTCCCCGTCTTTCGCTTTGTCGAGGGACTTGCCTTCTCCTTGATTAAATAATTGCCTTCTCCGTCTTTCGCTTTGTCGAAAGACTCGCCTTCTCCTTGATAAAAGGATTGCCTCTCCGTCTTTCGCTTTGTCGAGAGACTTGCCTTTCTCCTTGATTAAAGGATTGCCTTTCCCGTCTTTTGCTTTGTCGAGAGATTCGCCTTCTCCTTTATGAAAGGATTGCCTTCTTTGTCTTTCGCTCTTGTCGAGAGACTTGCCTTCTCCTTGATAAAAGGATTGCCTTCCCCGTCTTTCGCTTTGTCGAGAGACTCGCCTTCTCCTTGATGAAAGGATTGCCTTCTTCGTCTTTCGCTCTGTCAAAAGACTCACCTTCTCATTGATAAAAGGATTGCCTTCTCCGCCTTTCGCTTTGTCGAAAGATTTGTCTCTCCTTGATAAAAGGATCGCCTTCCCTGTCTTCTTGCGTTGTCAAAAGATTTGCCTTTCTCCTTGATAAAAGGATCGCCTTCCCTATCTTTTTGCGTTGTCAAAAGATTTGCCTTTTTCCTTGATTAAATGATTGCCTTCCTCGTCTTTTGCCTTGATCAAAAGATTTGCCTTCTTCTTACCAAAAGGATTGCCTTCTTCATATCTTACATTTTGCCTTCTCCTTACCAAAAGAATTGCCTTCTTCATATTTCACATTTCGCCTTCTCCTTACTATTGTGATCTTCATATCTTCATATTTTACCTTCTCCTTACCAAAAGGATTGCCTTCTTTATATTTCGTATTTTACCTTCTCCTTGCTAAAAGGATTACCATCCTCATCGCCATCTTCATATTTCGCTTTTACCTTCTTCTGTCCAAAAGATTTGCCCTATTCCATCTTTTTGCCTTGTCAAGAGATTCGTCTCCTTGATATTCACCTTATTCATCATTCACCTCATTGAAAGATAAGCCTCCTGTTACCTTATTCATCGTTCATTTTCCTCACATCTCCTCATTTTTCCATTTTTCACATTTCCAGAAGAGTTGCTTCGCTCAGGCGAAATATCTCTTCCTGTCCCATCACGGCTTCTTCACCCGAGGATCCCGTATGGTTGTTCTCACTCAGGTTAAGGGTTAAAACCTGTACTTTCTGCAACAAGTCATTAAATTCAAAAGTTATGCTTTAGGGAACCCCGTTTCCTTCCTCTTTTCGCAAACTCCTTTCAGATTTGTTCGTCCAAACTCCGAATGCCCCATCATGGTCTCTTCACTCGAGGATTCCGTTTGGTCGTCCCCTTCAGGTTAAGGGTTAAGCCTAAACCTCATACCTCGAGGTATCTTCCTTTTTCAGGTTTGGGTTAAACCTCAGTCTCGTTTCGATGAGGTGTTTCTTCCTCCAGTCCCATCATGGTTCTTCCCATCAAGGAATTCATGCTTTGTATATCCATCCAGGACAGGATCCTATTTGAGCTCCATCTCACAAGGCCTTCTCTCATAAATGTCCCATCAAAGTCCTCATATATTCTTTTCCCCATTCAGGTTATTTTGATATATCTTCGTCCCATCTAGGTTAAGGGCCAAACCTGAGTCATTTCAGAAGATTGATCTTGTCTCGCCCATGAGACTTGATCTAAACTCTTACCTTTCATTATTTCGGGATCTTCGCCCAAAGTCCCATCGCGATTTTCTCATCTCTATCACTCAATAATATCATTTTCGAGGATCTCGTCTTCCCAAAGCCATTCAAGGATAAAGTTTTAAACCTGAAGAACCATGTCTTTCAAATAAATTCTTCCACACCTAGTTCAGATCTGCTGACTGGGGCATTTTCAAAATTTGGAGTGTTATCTTTGCCACTAAGCTCGGCTTTCAACCGGCTTAGTAGCAAAGAGGGGCATCTGTGAACACCCCAAATTTTTCAAAATCTTTTAAAATATTCCCCTTTTGCCCCTAAATTCATTTTTTGAGCAAATGGGTCATTTCAAATCAAAATTCCAGTTCACTTCTCTAGTTTTATTGAAATTAAATTCATTTCACATCTTTAAATTGATTTCGGATCTGGATCCATTGTCCAGATCCAAATCCGAGTCTCATTGTTCAAATTTTAAATTAAAATTATAGAAAATACCAAAAATAGCCTTTAAATAGCTCGGATAGTCCATTCGACATCCGTTTGGATCCATCACATTGTATTTCTCGATTCGAGTGTCAAAACTCGAACATTTTCTCAAAACCTGGGTTCAAACCCATTCTTCTGAAGAAATTTTTCCCAAAATAACCCTATTTTTCAGAAAAACCTTTCTCTTATGAATATTTTGAAATTTTGTAAAATTAGTATTAATTTTCTTAGTTTTAGAGTTTTGTTTTTACAAATATATGTTTAAAAAGAAAAAAATAAGAAAATCAAAAATCCAAAAATCCAAAAATCCAAAAATTTCAGAAACTATGCAATCTACCTTCCTTTTTTAAACCTTTTTGATAAAACCCTCTCTTGAGACCTCTTTTTGAAAACAAAAACTATTTTTTAGGAAATTTCTGAAAAGGAGACCCCTGTAGGGAATTTTAGAAAAATTACAACGGCTCCCTCCGCTTCCCACCATTGATCTTCAACCAACCTCTCTGGAGTCTCCCTCAACCTTCCATCTGCAACAAAATCTCCTTCTCGCGAACTCTCTTTTGGCTCTTTAAAGGGGAGCATACAGATGAAGCCAGATGATCCGCTTTTCACCCTTCCCCTTTTCTGCTTCTTCACAATCGGGCTCCTACCTCTCCATTGTCACCCATTTCCATCCACTTGATCTCATTAACATCGTTGAGCATCCATTCCATTCCATCCCACTCGATCGACTCCACACCCTCTGGAAGCTTAGCCGAAGCAAAGAGATCATCCTTGCAGTGGCAATCAAGTTGAAGGAAATCGATAACATAACAGAGATTCACGGTAAGTAATATACCACTCTCTCATTTTCCCGTTTTCTTTCTTTCCCTTTCTCACCTTATTCACTCTGATTTTTGCTTCCTTACGATCTCGTTTTTTTTATTATAAAAGCATATTAGTAGCGTCGATCTGCCTATGGCAGCTTCGATGCTATGTATTGCGACATCAACCCTGCCTTTGTTCCTATGCTCACTGCATCTAAGGCAATATTGTATGATTCATTTTCTATTTTAATGCACCGATTTCATTTTTTTTTTTACCTCATATAGTTGTCTCTTGTTCATTATAGCATAGGCATCAACCCGTAGGCCCATCCTGTGAGATAAGAGTCTGCATTACCATGTTAATAAGCTCGAATTGGAGCATTTTCAGATTGATGCTGCGAAGTAACCTCAGAGTCTGGCCAAATCTATGCTTATTACCCCTCTGGAAGATAACGTTAGAGGCATCTGAATGCCAGCATCGTTTGTTTCATTTATGACTTTTTCGCATGTCTGCCCGTCCCTTGCCTCCGTAGCCCACAGCCCTATGGCTTTTTGTTCAAAGACAGTACTGGAAATAATAATCAATTTAGACATTGGTGACCCCTTTTTGCATTAGAGAGTTTCCAATTCTCTCATCTGCCAAGAATACACCCTGCCTTACCCACTCAGCAAGATTTGTCTTACATTCCCGGTTCCAGATTATATTCACCCTCATGTCAGGTGGTAAATCACGGCTATCCTTAGCCAACATAGCAGAACCCTCGTAGGCATGTCTCTTGACTGAAGTCATGGGAGCCATACACCATCATTGTGCGATAAATCCAAAGAGGAATTACTTCCTTGGCTGTCACAGTTCATAATTCAATTCCTTGATCAGATTCCAGAGGATCTGATCCATCAAAATGCATATTGCGTGAGGCATTTTTCTTAGAGAGATTGAAGACAAGTCGGTCTCCTGTCAGATGCAGCCATTATATATATTTCGCAGGAACCATTGGGACCATTTTCGTAATTATTTTCTTTTATTGAGGTTGGATCCATCAGGAATGTATTATGCGTTAACGGGACTATTGATTGGTTCAACATCTGATAAATTTTGGCTGAAGCACAAGAATTATTCAGTATTGTCATTGGTTTACTATATATACTGAATCATATCATGTGGTTTCTTGTCTTTTACTGCAGATATATTTTTTTTCTCTTTCTTTCTTTGTTCCAAAAATTGTGTATGATTGATTTGTTTATCATTTTCAAAAACTGTGCATATCCATCACCACCTGTGTGATTTGGTTCAGCAAGCTCAGAAGTAATTGAATCTCTATTTTTACAAAGAAGGTGTACATCTGCGTTCGGAGAAGAATCAATGATCATAATCACATTTGAGCATTGGTGGTGTTTAGCTGTAGCCCCTCCGTCATCTGTTCTTTGATGTATTCACATTTTCTGCATATTATCCTTATCATATGTGGTAGCACATGGGTTTCAATATCAACAGACACATTCATGCCTCAAGTCATAGAGTATGTTGAGGGCTATTAGCCATATTAGTCCCTCAGGATAGATGTTATCGTAAAGATGGAGAGGTGGCTTTCGATTGTAGGTGTTTTGGGCACAAGACAGGGCAAAATCTCAGGACTATGATGAATACCTGAATCGTTGTTTACCTGCAAGTAATTATAAATGCTCCTTTTTGCAGGGAGGAGCTGCGTTTCTGTTTTCAAAAGTCCACATCGTATCATCTCAGTGGTACATCAAAAATTGTCATAACATTTGTTCTTATATATATATATATTTTTATTCAGCAAGTCTAAACCTATCATGTTTTATGTCTGTCTAAGCATTTTTTTTTTCTCTCCTCAATTTCATTCATTTGCTCTGATCATCTTGCATCACTGCTAAACACTTTGTCAATCAGCATCCTTCAACCACATTGCTACAGCTCCCACACACAAGAGCAATCATCCTGTTTTCTCACTACTAGCAGCCCTTCCACAGCAACACCAATATAGGTCAGCCACTTACTTGTCACAACAATGAATATATTTTGTTAACATAGAGCTGCACCTATTATTTTGTCATCAAATGCCATCCTCACACAGCACCTACTCGTAGCAACTTTTGCTGCATTATACATCACCTCAACCTCCTGCATTTCCTTCATAAGGCAATCAATAGGCTTTCCTTACCTTGCAAAGTCACTATTATGATCACCTAGCACAGCATCATCTTCAATCACCTGTATATCTCCATCCACTTTCAGCATCATTAGTAGCCCCACTGCTGTACACTCTTAACAATTACATCTGTTACAAATCTAGTAACCCCCCATAACCTTCTACTGCATCTCCTTCATATGCACAGTGTATGGGATGTGCATAGCGCCATCTGTTTCACTACTACATACCATTAGTTTATCTACATCCACACTTGTGTGGAACACCACAGTTTTGTTGTCTCATAGGCAAATGGAGTTCCATATAACCACTCGTTGGAAAGTCTTTTGCTTAGCACTTTTGAGAGGCAATATCCTTTCTATTTTCAGAAACGATTGTTCGAGCTGCAGTCTTTTGGCTCTGCTTTATTGTTGTTAAGACAGTTGATGGCCATCATGGACTTTGGCTGCCAGGTTCCCCGCTCCATATATTTTCATAACACTTCAGCTTCACATTATTTCCATTGCCCCTCACCATCCTTCATGATGGTATGCACCTTCACTTCATTACCCCACACACCTACAGCAACTCCCCTAGTTATTATGATATCATGATTACCCCAACAACTTAGAAAACTGTTGTAAGATATTTTTTAACCCATCATATACATTGAGTATATGTCATTTGGTGATATATACATATACATATATATATATAGGTATATATATTCGTATATATGTATGGGTATATAGGCATGTATGTATATATGCGTATAGGCATTTATGTCATTCTTTTCATCCCTCCATCATGTATATCCTGATACATAAGCATTTTTTGACATCTATATGATATATGCCATTTTCTTCTATTTTCATATTAACCCAGTTGTTTTGCAGGGAATATGTGGAAAATCTCATTACTTGGAGCTTGGGATTCAACTTTATGTGTTGTAATAGTTAGATCTTAAATGAGAATTTACATTTCCGGTCTTAGATAGGACGAGTGAGCATTGTAAATATCATAACTTGCTTATTTTAATGCATCTTTTGTTTTATTTTTCAAATTCTCACAAATGGCAACACGAATGGCACATGCACCATTTTGTAAGAGGTAAAATAATCCTAAGTTGATGATCCATATCAATGGCCATAGTCAGGGTGTGGACAAAACTTAGTATTTTTATCTTTTACAAAATAACACTGGATCCACACTGGATCCATTTTCAAAATTCATCATGTTTTCCTTAAATATCTTCTTCTTTTATTAGAATTTAACTTAAAATTAATTCAAAATATATACCAATGACAAGAGTCAGGGTATATTGAGAGTTAATTTCATTTTAAATTCTATAAAAGCACCAAATGTGTTTCATTCTTCACCTGAATTTAAATATAGATTATTATATAATACATTCAATGACCATAGTCAAGGATGTATTATATCTTCAATCTTGTTTTAATTCATTTAAAGAATGGAATAGCTTTTCAAAATCCAATTTCAAAAATTTAAATTCATTCATCATTTAGATAGAATTGCATCATATTTTTAAATTCTTTTTCATAAATCCAAGTAATTCTTTCCTTCATTTCTCAGATCAAACCCAATTCATAAATTCAAATTCAACTCTATTTCTCAAAAGAATTCAAGAATTCAATTTCAAAGTCCCCTTTGACTTTGAAACTTCAGAATCATCTTGTATTTCAAAATCCAAAATCTAAATCAAATCCAAAGTTAATTTAAACTTTGAAATCCATTTGTATATTCAAGATTCAATTTCTAAAATTCCTTTTCCCAAATTCAAATCAGATTTAGAAATTCTTGATTCATCTTCTGAATTTAACTCCAGAATCCATTCTAGGATCCAAGATTCAACACTCATATTGGATCTCAGACTTCAGATCCAACTCCTCTTTAGGATCAAAACTCCAATTCCACTTTTTGGATCTCAGACTTCAGATCCAAATCCAATATAGGATCCAGAACCCAATTCTACACTTGGATCTCAGACTTCAGATCCATTCCATTCTAAAACCCAGAGTCCAACTCTACCTCGGATCTTAAACTTCAGATTCAAATCCATTCTGGGATCCAGAACCCAATTCTATATTTGGATCTCAGACTTCAGATCCAAATCCATCTTAGGATCCAGAACCCAATTTTATATTGGATCTTAGATCTCAGATCTTAAATCCATCTTTAGATCCAATTCCATTCCCAATTTTAGATTTCAATTTCAAATTCCATTTTCAGATCTAATTCGAATCTCTTAAATCCATTTCTATTTCTTAAATACCATTTGATTTTCTCAGTTCATTCCAATTTCAAACTTCAAAATCTAAATTCAATTCCATCTCAAGTGTTCATTTCCCTTCCTAAATTCAAGTTCAAAACTCGAAATCCATTTCCGACTTTGAAATTTCATTTCCTTTCATTTTCAAAAGCTTCAAGTCACTCTCAAAATCAAGATTTATTCTTCTAATTCTGATTTACTTCGAAGATTTAGAACTTCTCTGATCTATCTCAAAGTTCTAAAGTTAGATTCAAACATTTCTTCACTCCCTTACCAAGTTCATCTCAGAACACTTGGGAATTTTCAAAATATCTTTTCAAAAGAAGCATACATCCTTGCATTGCACAAGCATGATTCTTTGTGCATTTAGAGTTAGGATAAATTCTTAGATTATATTTAGGCAAAGCAAAAGGCATAGATTCGATCCTTGGTTCGATTACCCCTGGTAAAGGCGCCAGGAACGGTCGAACCTCGTACCGACGAGCGAATCCCGTCTCTCCATCTTTTTCCCGCAAATTTTCAAAACGGAGGCGAGTTATTTTCTAAATATTTTTTTTCAAATCAAGGTCAAGTGAAAACCCGCAAAAGAGTTCCTCTTCTCACCCTCTTTCTTTCTTTTCTTTCTTCTATTTTTCTTCCTTCAAAAAGGAGGAAAATAGGGGTTAGAAAAGGAAAAGAGAAGGAAGAGAGAGAAACCAACGAGAGAGGAAAAATTTTGCGATGATCACAGAAACAAATGATCTAAACCTTAGAGTTTGGATTAAGGTCCTATCATCCATTTCAAATATTGCATTTAGAGTCAGCCTTTAGGGAGTGCTGTGTGCACATCCTTGTTTGTGCAGCTTTGGTTATGCGATGTTTCTCTTATATATATATATATATATATATATATATATATATATATATATATATATATATATATATATATATATATATATATATATGTGTGTGTGTGTGTGTGTGTGTATCAAAACCTTTTCAAAAACCCTGGGTATATTATTCAAAACTTCCCCTTATTTTTCAGAAACCCCAAGCGTATATTTTCCTTTACCTACATTCTTTTCTCTTTTAAATCAATTTTTTCCTCAAAACCCTGGAAAATTCTTTTTAAATTTCCTCGACCTTTCAAAAATTTCCAGGTTTGTATCTTCAAGAGTCTATCCATAAGTCTTGCATTCTATCTGATTTTCCTCATTCTTCTTTGCCCCAATATTATTTCGATGGCATCCAATTCACTCGATGTTGTCTTTCCCAGAGATCATGTCTTCTATCAGATACAGGATGGATCCCTGGATCATCGGGTCATCCAGTCTCATCCTTTCTTCCCTCGGTGGTATTATTCTTGGTTCGCCACCTTCTCGCGTATGTTCCCAGACCACTTGAATGATTGCAGGTTGGAGATGGCATCGACAGTGGGCATGCGAACCATCAATGAAAGTTTGATTCAGGCTATGGCAGAATGGTGGAATCCACGTACCTGCACATTCTGGTTTCCATGGGGAGAGATGACTCTACTGATGGACGAATTTAATGATATTATGGGATTTCCCCGAACCAGCTGGTCAGCCAGATGATCCTGTCGAGCAGCAGTTCCTGATCAACATCAAAGAGCTAGATGTTTGAGAAGCTTTGGCCAGAGCAACTAGGAGCAGATCTTGGCCTCTCACTGAGATCAATGGGAATCAGTTCATTGACCTGTTCAGACTCTATCGCAAGTACGGAGCTTACGAAGAGGTTAACACCTTGTCTCGAGCAACAAAAGACAGAATTCAGCATGCCATGATCTTATGCACAGTGGGATTAGCTTTCTTCCAAGATGGTCAGAATTTTATAGATGTCAGAGTTGCCCAACTCTTTCGAAGATGGGGAAGCAAGCAGACCCGTCAGCTTTCAGTCTCTATGGTAGCCTTGGCTTTTCTTTACCGAGAATTGGCTCATTTCGCTCTTGGGGAGACCATTCTGGTAGAAGGATGCACTTATGTCGTGCAGTTGTGGTTCCCGCGACATGTTCCATCAAAGGCCAGTTCCTTCAGATTCAGCGTCGAGCCTTAATCGAGAAACTGCATCAGGAGGAGATCTTTTGTGTTACGACAATGAAGCCATACATGATACTTCAAGTACAAGGTTTTGATGATGAGCAAGTAGAATCAACTGCATTTTAGCTAAGGCTATGAAGAAATTGAAGAATTCAGTGAAGAATCCTTGAAGACTAGTGTGCAAATGTTTAATTCATTAAAAGTCTTAGATTCTTGTAAGAGCCTTACTTAGAGTGCATATTTAGGTTGCATTTCACCTTAAAAGTCTTTAGAAAAACTTTTCTAAAAGAAACTCTTTTGAAAATCTTTTTAGAAAACTCTTTTCTTAATTTTTCATGTTTATTAGTCGACCAATAGACTTATCAGTCGACTAATCCTTTCGCGCCATATTTTCTAAAAAGTCATTCTTGTCAAATTAGTCGACCGAAGGTTTTATCAGTCGACTGGACAGAATGTCTGTTTTCTGGAAAATTAGCAGCAGTCGACTAATGATTTTTCAGTCGACTGAACAGAACATGTGTTTCCTGAAAATTTAGCAGCAGTCGACTAATGATTTTTATCAGTCGACCGAACAGAATGTTTGTTTTTCAGAAGTTTTTAGCAGCAGTCGACTAAAAGGTTTTTCAGTCTACTTATGATATTATCAGTCGACTAACTTTTCTTAAGTCGACTAAGTTTCAAAAGTTCAGATGTTCAAACGGCTCGATTATCAGATCAGTCGACCGACGATAACTGTCAGTCTACTAATAACTAACTATTAGTCGACTAACTGATGTTTCAGTCGACTAATTTTGCCGTTTTCCTGAAACTTCAAAAAGGCGTGTCTTTTCATTTTTCAAACGTTTTGATCGTTCGAAATGGACCGTTTTGACACCCTTTCATACTCTCAATGTATAGAATCTTTTAACTATAAATATGAGTGCATTTTACACTCAAAAACAACAATTCAATCGATTTGAATCTTGGTTTTCACTCCTATCCATTCAAGTATTTGTTTTCTCACTCACGTGATATTTTCACTTCAGTTTTTCACTCAAATCACTTTGAGAGATAGTGAATTCGTGAGTAGAATGTTTCAACAACCTCAAAAGCCAATTGCATCTCATTTGCATTCAAAAGGAAGGCTCATAGGTTGTATTGTAAGTTCTTATTTCTTTTCTGTAAAAAGAAGGACTCCTTGGTGTAAAGGAGTTGTTTGCTTTCAGTGGGATTATTACTGAAAGTGGGACCGGTTATGGTCTATGTGATCTTGTAGTTTACAAGGTTGATAGTGGAAAATCTGAAGCGGGTTTTGCTTGGGGACTGGATGTAGGTCGGGTTTGACCGAACCAGGATAAAATCTTGTGTTCTTTGTGTGTTTGCTTTGAGATTTGCAAAATCATTCAATATTCCGCAGAAAAGTTTTAAAAGCACTATTCACCCCCCCTCTAGTGCTCGTTGCCTCGATCCTAGTGCACTTTCATTTGGTATCAAAGCACAGGTTTGCTATTACTTTGATTTGACCATCATCTAGCATGGCAACTACAACATCTCAGCACAAAGAAGGAAGCTCCTCTGTTCGTCCTCCTCTCTTCGATGGAACAAACTATGGATACTGGAAAGTAAGAATGACAATATTCCTACAATCCATGGATCTCGATATCTGGAGAGTTGTTTTAGAAAAGTACCAAACTCCATCAACTGATTTCAGCCGATGGACCGATGAAGAAAAGAAGACTGCTTCACTGAATGCCAAAGCCATGAATGCATTATATTGTGGCGTTGACAAGGTAGAGTTCAATCGCATCTCTCAATGCTCTACAACTAATGAAATCTGACATACTCTTCTCGTAACACACAAAGGTACATCAAAGGTAAAGGAATCTAAAATTGCTTCTTTAGTTCATAAATTTGAATTGTTCAAAATGAAGCAAAATGAAGCAAAATGAAGCAAAATGAATCTATATCGGACATGGTAACTAGAATGACCGATATAACTAACACTTTGAAATCCCTTGGAAAAGAATATTCAGAAGTGGATTTAGTCAGAAAGATTCTAAAGTGTTTAACTCCTGAATGGGAGAGAAAAACCACTGCTATTGAAGAAGCAAATGATCTCAATACTCTCACTCTTGAAGACTTAGTTGGTAACCTAATGGCATATGAGGTCCAACTTCAAGACAGACAAGAAGAAGAGCCTAAAAAGAAGTCGCTTGCTTTTAAGGCTACTTCTGACTCAGAAGATTCTGAAGAAGATGAAGATATTGCCCTCATCACAAGGCAATTCAGAAGATTCATCAAAAAGGGAAGATTTCAAAGAAAGGCAAAGAAAGCAGATTCTTTCATTCCCAATGAAGTAAAGTGCTTTAACTGCAAAAAGGCAGGACATATCAAGAAAGATTGTCCTCTTCTAAAATTCAAGCCCAAGGACCAATTCAAGAAGAAAAAGGCATTTCAAGCATGTTGGGATGATAGTGACTCCTCTTTCAATGAAGAATCAAATGAAGAAGTCGCCAACATGTGTTTTGTAGCACAAGAAGATTCGGTAAGTCAATTTGATTATGATGAGTTATTTGAAGCATTTAATGATTTATATGCTAAATTTAAGAGTCTTAGTTCTAAAAATAAAGAGTTAAAAACTGAAAATTTAACTCTTAACTCTCAAAATAAAGTGTTACTTCAAGAAATAGAAGATCTCAAGAAGGAAAATTATTGCCAAGCACTTGAGATAAAAGAAATTGGAGTTAGAACCAATCTCTTACAAATTGAAATATTTAGTCTTAAAGAAAAGTCAAAAGATCTTCTTTCTATAGTGACCAAATTCACAAATGGTCAAGAGAATCTAGAAAAGCTTCTTGGTTCTCAAAGATGCTCGGTTAATAAAACCGGATTGGGATATAGCTTCTTTCATACTCAAAATAGACCAAACCTTGTGGTGAAAAATCAAAGACATTATTTTCAACCTTTTGTTCATAAAACTAAACTTTCTAGTTCTAATAGAAATGCATCTAGAAATGATTATTCTAGAAATGTTTATTCTAAATCCTTTTATAGAAAGAATATTTATTATCAAAGGAAACCAAAATCCAAATGGATATGGGTTCCTAAGACTAACTCTCATGGACCCGAAAATAGAAAGGGGTCAAATGCTCTGTTTTCTGATTTTGTTGTAGGTACACAATATAAGGAGCAAATGGATATTGGACAGCGGCTGTTCCAAACATATGACTGGAAGGCCAGAGTTATTTTCCACCCTCCAAAATAAGGATGGAGGAACCGTCACCTTTGGTGACAATAACAAGGGAAAAGTGATAGGTATTGGTAATATTGGTAATCCAAAATTTCCCTTGATAGAAAATGTTCTTTTAGTGGATGGTTTAAAGCATAATTTAATATCTATTAGTCAATTATGTGATAAAGGTTTTCATGTTTCTTTTGAAAATAATTTATGCTTAATTTCTGATTTTCAATCTAAAAAGATCATTTTTAAAGGTAAAAGAAGAAACAATGTGTATGAACTATATCTAGATGAATTACCCTCTTTTAATGAAAAATGTCTTATTGTTTCAAATGAAATTCAATGGTTATGGCACAAGAGACTTGGACATGTTAATTTTAAAATTATTTCAAAATTATCCAAGAATGATCTTGTAAGAGGCCTACCTAGAATACCATATAAAAAGGATCACTTATGTGATGTTTGTCAAAGGGGTAAACAAATCAAGTATTCTTTTAAAGCAAAAGATATAGTTTCAACAAAACGTCCTCTTGAACTTTTACATTTAGATCTATTTGGACCATCTAGAATTCAAAGTTTGAATGGTATCAAGTATGCTTTTGTTATAGTATATGATTATTCTCGATTTACATGGGTGATTTTTCTAAAAAGCAAAAATGATGCTTTTTCAGAATTTTCTAAACTTTGTAGAAGAATTACGAATGAAAAATCTACATCTATTATTAAAATTCGTAGTGATCATGGTGGTGAATTTGAAAATGAATCTTTTCTAAAGTTTTGTGATTTACATGGTATATCTCACAACTTTGCTTTTCCTAGAGCAGCTCCACAAAATGGAGTTGTTGAAAGAAAGAATAGAACTTTGCAAGAATGTGCTAGAACCATGCTTCAAGATAAAAATTTACCAAAATATTTTTGGGCTGAAGCAATTAATACAGCATGTTATGTCTTAAATCGTGTTCTTATTCGAGCAATTTTACATAAAACATGTTTTGAATTGTATTATGATCGTATACCAAAGATCTCATATTTCAAAATTTTTGGTAGTAAATGTTTCTTGTTAAATACCAAAGATAATCTTGATAAGTTTGATTCAAAATCAGATGAATCAATATTTCTTGGATATTCTTCTAGAAGTAAAGCATATCGTATTTTCAATAAAAGAACATCTTGTATTAAAGAATCTTTACATGTTGCATTTGATGAGAATTGTGAGCAGGTTATTCCTCTAAGCGAAGAAGAAGCAACACTTCAAGAAGAACCCTTGATAGAGAGTACTTCTCAAGAAAATATTCCTTTTCAACCGGTTTGGAAAGAAGTTCCTAATCATCCACATGAACAAGTTATTGGTGAAATAAAGAGTGGTGTCCAAACTAGAAGGCAGTTAGAAAAATATATTGCAAATGTTGCTTTCATATCTAAATTAGAACCAAAGAATATCAATGAGGCATGTGATGATGAATTTTGGCTTTTAGCCATGTCTGAAGAACTGAACCAATTTACTAGGAATGATGTTTGGGATCTAGTTGATAGACCAAAGGATCATCCAGTAATTGGAACAAGATGGGTCTTCCGAAATAAGCTGGATGAAAATGGTGAAGTCATTCGTAACAAAGCAAGGCTTGTGGCACAAGGCTATAATCAAGAAGAAGGCATAGATTTTGATGAAACCTATGCACCAGTGGCTCGATTAGAGTCAATTCGTATGATGCTTGCTTTTGCTAGTTACATGAACTTCAAGTTATATGAAATTGATGTTAAGAGTGCATTTTTAAATGGACACATCAATGAAGAAGTTTATGTAGAGCAACCTCCAGGCTTTGAAAATGAGAAATATCCAGAAAAGGTCTACAAATTGAAAAGAGCTCTGTATGGACTCAAACAAGCACCAAGAGCGTGGTATGAAAGACTACGAAATTTTCTAGAACAATCTGGTTTTTCCATTGGTCGGGTAGACTCCACTTTATTTATTAAACATTTTAATTCAGATATTCTTATTGTGCAAATTTATGTTGATGACATAATATTTGGTTCTACTAATGATTCTCTTTGTAAAGAATTTGCTAAGGCTATGCAGGAAGAGTTTGAAATGAGCTTGATGGGCGAATTAAACTACTTCCTTGGACTTCAAATAAAGCAAACTGAAGAAGGAATCTTCATCAATCAGGCTAAGTATACAAAAGAACTTCTCAAGAGATTTGGGATGGACTCATCGAAATCAAGAAGGAATCCTATGAGTACAACTACTTCTCTTGATAAAGATGAAAATGGTAAAAGTGTAGATACTAAGCTCTACAGAGGTATGATCGGATCTCTATTATACTTAACTGCTAGTCGACCTGATATTATGTTTAGTGTTTGTATGTGTGCAAGATTTCAAGCTAATCCAAAGGAATCTCACTTAACTGCAGTAAAACAAATTCTTCGTTATTTGAAAGATACTTCAGATTTCGGTTTGTTTTACCCAAAATCATCTTCCTTTGATTTAGTTTCATATAGTGATGCAGATTTTGCAGGAAGTAAATCTGATCGCAAGAGTACTAGTGGAACTTGTCATTTCTTAGGAAATTCCTTAGTCTCTTGGTTTAGTATAAAGCAAAATTCAGTATCACTCTCAACAACTGAAGCTGAATATATAGCGGCTAGTTTAGCATGTTCACAAGTACTTTGGATGAAACAGACCTTAAAAGATTTTGGTTTGAATTACTCCACAACAACTATTTATTGTGATAACACTAGTGCTATAAATCTTTCGAAAAATCCTATTCAGCCCTCAAGAACTAAGCATATTGAAGTTAGACATCATTTTTTTAAGAGATCATGTGTTAAAAGGAGATATTTCGTTAAATTTTATTTCCACTAAAGAACAACATGCCGATATCTTCACTAAACCTCTTAAAAATGAAGATTTTATGAGAATTAGGAGAGAACTAGGTATTTGCTTGTTTTTGGATTTATAAAAATGCTGATTTTTGAACAAAATCTCTAAATCGCACTATATTAGTCGACCGATAAAATTCTAGTCGACTGGTGTTTTTATATTTTGGAATGTATCGCATCATATTAGTCGACCGATATAGTTCTAGTCGACTGATGATATTTTTAGAATAAGTCACACTTTTTTAGTCGACCGATAAAGTTTTAGTCGACTAATTTTTTTTTTAAAACTTAAATGAAGGGACCCGACACCCCTTGGATTTGTTTTTTAAAAAAAAAAAAAACCCATTTTTTTTAAAGAAGGCATCGTTTCATTCTCGCACCTTTTCGTTTTTTTTAACGAAACCCTTAAACCGAAAACCCCTCTTTCTCCTTTGTCTCTCTCTCTCTCTTCCGAAAAACCCTCGGAGTACCGTTCGACTTCATCATCGCCGGGAGTTTCTTACCGTAACAGGGAGACGCCGAAATCTTCTGGCCGTGATCTTCAAACGCCGGAATCCTCTTGCAGCGACTGGCGCATCTTCAAAACACTCCGGAACTCTCTTGCCGTGACAGTGAACTTGCATTACCGGAATCCTCTTTTGGCCGACCTCTCATCACCGTCAGCCACCACATTGTCCTTCGTTTTTTATCGCCGGAAAGCTTTTTCCCTTTGCCGGACGTCATTTGGAAGCTGACATTTTGGTAACCATGCCTCGCACAAAGTCTACATCTGCAAAAGGTTTAGGTTCTCCTCCTCCTACACCTACTTCAAGACATGGTTTTTCACTAAGATTACTTCGTAACCCTCTTCTCTATGACACTTTTAGATCAATTTCTGCACTACCTATTTTACCAGGCCGAAATGTTCTATTTCACTTGTTTTCTCGTTACAAAATAAGAGAATTATTTCCTAGTATTTCACATCTTTTTGATGCTTGTGCAGATACACTTCACTATCCTTTTCTCATTCACTTGTTTTACACAAATTTACAAATGAACCATGAAACTGGAATTTTATCTTTTCTTGTTCGTGATGTTGAAATCGAGTTTGATTCGAAATTACTTGGAGAAATTCTTGAAATTCCATCTTCAGACACTCTTTTCAACACTATTGAAATGAATGATGAAAGAGTTTTTGAACAAATTCTTCTTCCAGAAGCACCTCACTGCCCTCCTTTCAAAAATACTAATCTTCAAACTCGTGCACGCATTGCTGGACGAATCCTTGCCCACAATGTTCTACCCAAAACTGGTTCTTTTGATTATTATTCCACAGATCTATCTACGGCTCTTTATGTTTTATTTGGGAATATTTCTGTCAACTGGGCCAATGTGTATTTTACAAACTTGTGGAAACAAAAATCATTTCTTCCTTATGGTTGTCTTTTAACCCGTATTTTTAGACATTTTAAAGTTCCTTTAACAAATGAAAAGTACATTGAGCAAAAAGAGTTTTTTGATCAAACAATTTTTAAAAGAATGAAAATTAAATATCTGCCTCCCTTAAATGTTGATCAAACTGAACCATCTGATCCTAATGAACCATCTATTTCTAAACCTTCACCTTCTGCGACACCTTCATCTCATGCAAAAAGAAAGAAATTTTCAACAAATCAAGACCATGATGAAGTTATGCAGAGACTGGAAGCTTTGGAGCTACATCAACACACCTTTCGTGAAGATGTGACTCAACAACTTGCTTCAATTCAGAAGGATGTAACTGCCATTAAGGACTTGCTAAACTCTCTTTTCTGATCTTTGATCTTTGAAAAACATTCTTTATGGGTTGTAATATTTTAGACTTATCTCTATTTCTGCTTATGCTATTTTTGCCCTTACTCTTTTTTATTCTGACAAAGGGGGAGAAAAAGATAAAGATAGCATTACTTTGAAATTGCAAGGAGATTTTGAGAAAAAGATGATAGCAATTACATTACAGGAGATCTTGCATGAGAAATGCAAAATTAAGAGAAAAAGAAAGCTTTGAATGAATGCATTTCTAAATACATGAATACATGATGAATGAAAATGCAAACCAATCAATATGTGATATATGTGCTTTAAATGTGCTAACTTTTAATGTTTTGCAGCATATTGATAGGGGAAGTAAAATCTCTATCTATGCATCTAAATGCTTCATCTTTGATTAAGTTTGTCATCATCAAAAAGGGGGAGATTGTTACGACAATGAAGCCATACATGATGAATGAAAATGCAAACCAATCAATATGTGATATATGTGCTTTAAATGTGCTAACTTTTAATGTTTTGCAGCATATTGATAGGGGGAGTAAAATCTCTATCTATGCATCTAAATGCTTCATCTTTGATTAAGTTTGTCATCATCAAAAAGGGGGAGATTGTTACGACAATGAAGCCATACATGATACTTCAAGTACAAGGTTTTGATGATGAGCAAGTAGAATCAACTGCATTTCAGCTAAGGCTATGAAGAAATTGAAGAATTCAGTGAAGAATCCTTAAAGACTAGTGTGCAAATGTTTAATTCATTAAAAGTCTTAGATTCTTGTAAGAGTCTTACTTAGAGTGCATATTTAGGTTGCATTTCACCTTAAAAGTCTTTAGAAAAACTTTTCTAAAAGAAACTCTTTTGAAAATCTTTTTAGAAAACTCTTCTTAATTTTTCATGTTTATTAGTCGACCAATAGACTTATCAGTCGACTAATCCTTTCGCGCCATATTTTCTAAAAAGTCATTCTTGTCAAATTAGTCGACCGAAGGTTTTATCAGTCGACTGGACAGAATGTCTGTTTTCTGGAAAATTAGCAGCAGTCGACTAATGATTTTTCAGTCGACTGAACAGAACATGTGTTTCCTGAAAATTAAGCAGCAGTCGACTAATGATTTTTATCAGTCGACCGAACAGAATGTTTGTTTTTCAGAAGTTTTTAGCAGCAGTCGACTAAAAGGTTTTTCAGTCTACTTATGATATTATCAGTCGACTAACTTTTCTTAAGTCGACTAAGTTTCAAAAGTTCAGATGTTCAAACGGCTCGATTATCAGATCAGTCGACCGACGATAACTGTCAGTCTACTAATAACTAACTATTAGTCGACTAACTGATGTTTCAGTCGACTAATTTTGCCGTTTTCCTGAAACTTCAAAAAGGCGTGTCTTTTCATTTTTCAAACGTTTTGATCGTTCGAAATGGACCGTTTTGACACCCTTTCATACTCTCAATGTATAGAATCTTTTAACTATAAATATGAGTGCATATTACACTCAAAAACAACAATTCAATCGATTTGAATCTTGGTTTTCACTCCTATCCATTCAAGTATTTGTTTTCTCACTCATGTGATATTTTCACTTCAGTTTTTCACTCAAATCACTTTGAGAGATAGTGAATTCGTGAGTAGAATGTTTCAACAACCTCAAAAGCCAATTGCATCTCATTTGCATTCAAAAGGAAGGCTCATAGGTTGTATTGTAAGTTCTTATTTCTTTTCTGTAAAAAGAAGGACTCCTTGGTGTAAAGGAGTTGTTTGCTTTCAGTGGGATTATTACTGAAAGTGGGACCGGTTATGGTCTATGTGATCTTGTAGTTTACAAGGTTGATAGTGGAAAATCTGAAGCGGGTTTTGCTTGGGGACTGGATGTAGGTCGGGTTTGACCGAACCAGGATAAAATCTTGTGTTCTTTGTGTGTTTGCTTTGAGATTTGCAAAATCATTCAATATTCCGCAGAAAAGTTTTAAAAGCACTATTCACCCCCCCTCTAGTGCTCGTTGCCTCGATCCTAGTGCACTTTCAGTTTGGGATTACTTCGACAGGAAAGAAACAATTCCTTGCTACACTTATGCTCGCAGTAAGCGTTACAGATTGCTCAGCCCCTTCTTCTGTGTCGATTATCAGCCAGAGAGATGTCTCAGACAATTTTCACAGCGGCAGGTTCGTGTCAACGTTCGCTTCCCGATGGGTAACATGCCATAATTCAATCTGCAGTTTGATCAGTGGTCTGGGCATACCATGTCACCAAATATACTTGGGATTCCTTCATTGCTCTATCTGTATTTTCGGGATCAAATGTATCTTTTGAATATCAAGAGTGGTGGCAAACTGTCTGCCCACCCTCTCTTTGTCCTTGAATTTACATCAATAAAATTTACTTTTTCTACTGAAAAGCTTTCCTTTTATTTGTTTTATAGCATAAAATGGTTATGATTCTGGTGATGACCTCATTCCAGGTAAATGTGACATTCCTCCTACTTCTCTTCAATATCTTTTATCATGGTTGATGACCTCGCCTAGGTAACAAGGCATATCTTTTCGTTATCGTAAAATGGTAACACAATTATCATAAATCTTGTGATGACCTAATCCTGGGTAATGGGATAATCACTTAAAATTGTCTACCAAAACCCTTCATTCTTTTCTAAAAAATCTTGGTTTGCAAAAGGTCTTTTACGCACTCTAACCATTCCCTTATTCTGCAGGAGAACTTTGGCATCTCAAGATGGTTTAGACTAGAGCTGACATGCAGACTGTTCAGCAGCATAGTGACAGCGAGACACAAGAAATGAATTCTCCCAGATCGTCCAGGGGACATGACTCAGGGGAAGAAAGTGATGTTGATCCTGCCATGTATAAAGTGTTCCAGAAGATGATGTCTAAAATGATGGTTGAGCAGGCTAAGGCTGGTTCGAAGAAAGCCTCAACTAAAAGCAAAATCAAGAAGAAGCCCATGAAAAAACCTGTCAAGATCAGTAAGCAGAAAATCCAGCGTGACAACACTTTTGAGAACTCAGAATCGGCAGAAGAGGACTCTGAAGAAGAAGAGCAGCTGATTTATATCCCAAAGCATCTGCAACAGTCCAAAAGGGCAGTTGAAGAGCCTGTACCATTTAGCAGACCCAAGTATGGGCCCCCCGTAGAAGATCCGATCTAAGCACTGACAAAGATAGTCAAGGATATGCAAATCCGAGACAAAGGGAATAAATCATATACCAGGCAAGATTTTTACCTCGGATTGGAGGGGGATAACAATCTGGAGAACCTCCCGAGGAAGTTCATTAAGTTCGACGGAACCGGCGATCCCAAAGCCCATCTCGCAATGTTTTTTGCAGAATGCACCAGTTTCAGCGAAGATAACCGCGCCCTCTTCCTATGCTTTCCCCACAGCCTGGAAGGCATAGCTACCAAGTGGTACGCCGAGCATGTCAATCCCATTGAATTAAGGGATTTCGACAAGGTTGTTAACATGTTTATTAAGCACTTTCTGTTCAACACAAAAGCTCTGCCTACGCTTAATCATCTATACAACCTCAAGCAGGAACCCAATGAAAAGGCCAGAGATTTCATCCTAAATGGAGAAGTATTTGTAACAAAATGAGGAATCCCATTTCTAAGGTGCATGCCCTCCAAATTATCCTCAACAACTTCTCATAGCCTTTGAAAAGCCTCATTTTTTCATACCCATCCAAATCATTCATTGAACTGACAGAACAAGCAGAATAGCTCGAAATGGGAGTAGAGAGTGGAATATATGAAGGCATCACTCTGGCCAAAAATGCCCAGGATCAGAAGAAGAAAGCACATTTTACTTACTCGGCCGACACTCTAGGGGATAATCAGAGCAGTAGCAGCAAGAACGACAACAACAGTAGCACAAAGCCTGATCAGAACAGAGGAAGAAAAGGAAAGTTCTTTAAGAACAATGATAAGCCTCTCTCGAGCGGTCCTCAACAAAAAGGGGATCTTCAGAAAAAGCCCAAACATATCAATTGGAGTAAGGATCACAAATTTACTCGTTTGGACCAGCCTCTAGAAAAAGTTTTGGAATATCTATTGTCTCACGAAATGGTTAAACTTCCCTAAATTGCAGATCCACCAGTGATCATGGGAAGATTCAAAGAGTAGTATTGCAAATTCCACAGAGCGATGGGGCATGATACAGAGTATTGCTTCGTCCTAAAGCACTTGATCCAAAACTGCATTGACAAGAGCATCCTCATAGAAGATAAAGAGGAAGGAGAAATGGAAATCCTAGCAGCTCCATTCCCAAATCATTCCGCAGCAACCATTTCAGAACATTCATTTCTTCCACAAAGCCATATATGTCCATGCTCCGAGAATGACATAAGTCTTCAGCATCAGGTAATGGTTCTGCATCGGGACCAGCCTATATCCCAGAAAATGAACATCATCTCAATTCTAAACCAAATGAATTCATCAGTTGAGAGCAAAAGGAGCCAAGTTTTCCCAAAAAGATTCATTAAAAAGGAAGTCTTCACAGAGGAAGCAGAAACCTCTAAAGCAGTCGAAGAGTGGGCCAATATTCTTCAGAAGCCGATCACGGCGCTCTCCAACATTTCAATTCTAGAATTAACTCATGATTCCCCCAAGCATCAAGAGGTGTTAGACGATATGTTAAGAAAGATTAAGGTGAAACCAGGCACTACGCCAGAAGATATGGCACAAATCGTAAATCATGCGATGACTAATGCGCCTATCACCTTTTTCGATGAGGACTTGCCAAAACCTCATTCTTTCCATAACAATACACTATGCATCGTGGTAAGGCCCAAGGGCATGACTGTCCCACATGTACTTATTGATGGAGGCAGCAGCCTCAACATTTGCCCAGAAATGACAATGAAGGCCTTGGGATTAAAAGAAGAAGAATATGTGCCTAATCCAATTACGATCTATGGCTTCGACAATCATGGACAAGATCTTTTTGGAAATCTTCATTAATTATTCAGTACATACAGTTTTGTTCCATGTCGTCAATGTGTCGCCCACCTACAATCTTTTGTTGGGATGAACATGGATCCACAATGCCAATGTTGTTCCGTCAACCCTCCACCAATGCATAAAATAGTCCAAGGGAGGAATGATCACCACCATTCTGGGAGAAGATCCCGAAGAAAGGCTGCCACAACCTATGATTCCCCGTCCAACATTTACGGCAAACATCCCCAGTATCCGAGAAAGCGATGAAATCAATCTGAGCGAGAGCCTAGAGATGTTGAAGCTGAAGGATGTCCTGAAAAAAGAAAATGTTGCAGCCACGGTCCAATGGCAAGGACCCTGTTTCTTCAAGTTAGGAGGATATATCAACTACACCTCCTTCAAAGATCATCCTTTATTTCCGCAATTTTCCAAAGCAAGAAAATGATTTGATCTGCTGATAAAACATGAATACCATCCATTCCGGGGCATGGGAAGAAACGAATATGGTATAGTGAAGCCTATCATTCCCGTTCAGCATTCAGATAGTTCGGGGTTGGGGTTCACCGACCAAGCTTCCAGTAAGAAAACAGTTTTTGTCAGAGGAATCAAATGAGAAGATGATGCCTTAGTTTTTCTGTCTTCTATCTTTATTTTCTGTCAATCTTGTAGGGACGACACAGTCCCATCTTTTTGCCAATCTTGTAAATATCCCATATTCAGTCAATGAAAGATTAATCTTCTCTTCATATTTTGGGCATCTATCATTCTTGCTTATATTTTATCTGTGTCATTATTCCTTGCTTTGTACAAAATGCTTGTTTTTGGCTTGTACTTTCTCTTAAAAACCTTTCTTGACATTTCAGGACCATCAAAAACATAACTCCTGAATCGATGAAGAAATTCATTATCAATCCCAAATATTCAAAATTGGCAAAGATTCCTAAGATAAAGATCAGAGCAGAGGTCAGCAGGCAACAAAACAGACCGAAGAACTAGCAGAGTTTGATTCAACTATCCAAGAATTGCCAGAATTTGCTCACATTCAGAGGCAGGATGAACCATCGTCTTTGGTTCAAGATCCAACTGAGGATATCAACATTGGTTCGGAAGATGATCCGAAAATCCTCAAAATCGGTTCGAGTCTAAATGCAGTTGAAAAAGCAAGACTCGTCCAATTCCTTAAGAAGCATCAAGAAGTATTTGCCTGGACTTATAAAGATATGCCAAGGTTAGATCCCAAGATGGTTGAGCATCGACTCAAATTGAAACCAGATTCCAGACCAATCAAGCAGAAACTGAGGAAATTAGACCCTCGAGTTGAGCAGCAAGGAGAGACTTGAAGATTTATTAAAAGTAGGTTTCATCTGAGCCATTGATTACCCAGACTGGTTGGCAAATATCGTGGCAGTTCCTAAAAAGAACGGAAAGGTTCAGATTTGAATTGATTTCAGGGATCTCAATAAGGCTACCCCAAAGGATGATTATTCACTTCCCAATATTGATCTTCTGATCGATAGCACAGCAGGCCATGCCATGTTTTCTTTCATGGATGGATATTCAGGCTATAATCAGATCAAGCTGGCTGTTCATGATCAGTCAAAAACTTCTTTTACTACACCATGGGGAACCTTCTGCTATACAGTCATGCCATTCAGACTCAAAAATGCTGGGGCAACTTATCAAAGGGCAATGGCCATTTTTTTCCATGATCAAATACACAAAAATATGGATGCATATGTAGATGACATTCTGGTCAAATCTAAAGAAGAAGAGGATCACTTCGATGCTCTTGGTCAAGTCTTTGAAAGACTCATTCTTTATAAGTTGAGACTTAATCTTAAGAAATGTGTTTTCGGAGTTGAGTCCGGCAAATTGCTCGGTTTCTTTATCAGCAAGAAAGGAATAGAGGTGGATCCAGCAAAAGCAAAAACAATTATTGACATGCCACCCCCAACTAATCTGAGGGAACTGCGAAGCCTCCAAGGGCGTATCTAGTCTATTCGCAGATTCATCTCCAATTTGGCCATGAGATGTGAACCTTTCAATCATTTGCTAAGAAAAGGAGTAAAATTTGAATGGGGATCGGAATGCCAAATCTCGTTTGAGCGCATCAAGCAGTATCTCCTTAATCCACCAGTTTTGAAGCCGCCAAAATTGGGGAAGCCTCTCTTACTATATATTTCCGTCAATCAGAATGCCCGTGGTGGATTCCTCGCACAGTATGAAGAGGGCAGCCTGATAGAGCACGCCATCTACTATGTGAGCAAAACTTTCATTAACTATGAGAAGAAATATTCTCAGATGGAGAAGACTTGTCTTGCTCTGGTTTGGATGTGCCAGAATATGAGACATTATTTGTTGGCGTCTGAAATCAAATTCCTATCAAAGCTTAATGCTCTTAGATACATTTTGGAACAACCATTTTTCACTGGACGGATTGCGAAGTGGCAAGTCCTCCTAATGCAATATGACTTAGAGTACGTTTCTCAAAAGTCGATTAAAGGCCAGGCAATCGCAAATCAGTTGGTAGACTTTCCTTTAACAGAAGAAATTAAAGCAGAGGATGATTTTCCTGATGAGCACATCTGCAATGTCCAACAACCTCCAGTTTGGAACCTATTCTTCGATGGCTCTAAAAATATGTCTGGCATAGGGATTGGAGTCTTGTTAATCACTCCAAAAAAAAAATGATCCCTTATTCTCTCAAGCTTGGTTTCCAATGCACTCATAATATGGCCGAGTATGAAGCTCTAATACAAAGCCTCAAAATTCTGCAAAGTTTCAATGTCAAGAGAGTGCATGCCTTTGGCAATTTGTTACTTGTTGTCAGTCAAGTTAACACTAAATGGCAGGTGAAAGATTCAAAATTGATCCCGTATTAGAATATCGTCGTAGATCTTGTGGACAACTTCAAAGAATTTCAGCTTAACCATATCAGGAGAGAGCAGAATTAAATAGCCGATGGCTTAGCCAACCTGGGCTCCATTTTTTCATTCAAAGGCAGTATATCATGTCGTTCTTTTGAAGTAGGTAGGCTTGAACAACCTACTTTTATTTCAACCATGCAAATAAACCAGGTCAATCAGAAAGAGAAGCCTTGGTACCAAGATATCAAAAATTTCATTGAGACTGGTGAATTTCCACCAGAAATGCCAAAAAGGGAGCAACGTGCAATTCAGCGTATGTCTACCCGTTATTTCATTCTTGCCAATGTCCTTTACCGTCGTGGTTTCAGTTTTGAATATGCCAGATGTTTAGACAAAGAAGAAGCTATGGAAATTATCCAAGAGGCACATGAAGGGATTTGTGGTGGCCATGTTGGCTATCAAACTCTCATCAAGCAGATCGTCCGAGCAGGGTACTACTAAAATACCATGCAATGGGACTGTCATCGATTTGTGAAGAAGTGCGTCAAGTGCCAAATGCACGCACCTTCCATTCATGCGCCAGCCACGTATCTACAATCAGTTGCTTCTCCTTGGCCATTTTCTATGTGGGCTTTCGACGTCGTAGGCCCAATTACTCCTGCTTCCAATGGCCACAAGTATTTTCTGGCTACTACAAAGTATTTCACCAAATGGGTTGAAGTCGTCACTCTACGCACAGTAGAAGGCCGCCATGTGGTCTCTTTCATTCACAAGAACATTCTTTGCCGCTTCGGCATACCACATGACATTGTTTCAGACAATGGAAGTCATTTAAAAAATGAGAGGATGAAAACCTTCTATTCTAAATTCAAAATTTGCCATCATTTCTCGGCTCCCTATTATCCTCAAGGGAACGGCCAAGCGGAGGCTACCAATAAGATTTTGATCCGCATTTTGGAAAGAACTGTGAGAACAGGTCGAGATTGGCATGAGAAAATTCATGATGCACTCTGGGCAGACTGAACCACCATTCGGACTCCGACCAATGCCACTCCTTCAGAACTTGTTTACGGAATTGAAGTAGTGTTGCCTCTCCATGTCCATAAGCCCGCTCTCAAATTTGCTTCCCTTATAGAATTGCCACTTGATCAATATTAGCAGTAGAGGTTGGTGCAGCTGGATTTACTGGATGAAAGAAGGCTCAAGGCAGCAGAGCATGCTCAAGCTTACCGTCAGAGGATAGCTCGACACTATGCCAAGTCCGTCATTGAGAGAAAATTTTGAGTTAACGATTTGGTGCTCAGATCGACAGCTCATATCAAGCATCGACCACGGGGTAAGTGGTCACCCAATTGGGAAGGTCCTTATGTGGTTAAAGAAGCATTACCTTGCAATTCATATCGTCTGATAAACGCAGATGGGATGAAAATGACAGAACCTGTCAATGCTCTGCATCTGAAGAAATTTTATACTTGAAATGTTCATTCTAGCCTTTGTACTATTCAAAGAGCCATTTCAATAAAACAATGATCTTCTATCAATTCTCACATTCTTCTCCATAATACTGGGGCATTTTTATTTTGATCTATAATTATCTTCCTTCATCATATGCAGGCAGTATTAGACAAAAATTCTTTTTCTCAAATTCTACCAACTTTCAATTGATCGTATGGTTTGTATTAATTTCATTCATTTCTCAACTTAATCAAATTTTCATCAAATTGTTGACAATTTTTGTCAAGTTTTAGCAATGTTTTGTCAATTTTTAATCTTTATTTCTAATTACCCTTTCAGGATAAGGGATAAACCTGATGCCTCCTTTTAATGAGGTATTCTTTTTATTATTTTTCCCTGTTCAGGATAAGGGGATAAAACCTAAAAGCAGACCACATACAGTTAAAACTATGATGGTCCATTAATTTTCATCAAGGATCTTTGATTTCTAAATTGTTTTTGAAAATCGAGCTCATCTTTAAAAACCCGGTCCTCGCACTGGTTATTTCTCAAACTTTTCAATCATATATTGAGCTCATTTGGAAGATCTGGTCCTCGTACCGGTAACTTCCTAAATTCAGTATTCTGAGCAAAGTCTTCTCTTCTACAAAATTCAAGTTCTAACTTAAATCTCCCAAAATTTGATATATCTCAAAGAACCCAGCTCTCGCTGGTCATATATTCCAAAAGATCCAACACTCATTGGTCTTGTATTTCCAAAAGATCTAGATTTTGCTGGTCATGTATTCTGAAGAGATCCAGCTCTCGTTGATCATATATTCCAAAAGATCCAACACTCGTTGGTCATGTATTTCCAAAAGATCCAGATTTTGCTGGTCATGTATTCTAAAGAGATCCATCTCTCGCTGGTCATATATTCCAAAAGATCCAACACTCGTTGGTCATGTATTTCCAAAAGATCCAGATTTTGCTTGTCATGTATTTTGAAGAGATCTAGCTCTCGTTGGTCATGCATTCCAAAAGATCTAGCTCTCGCTGGTCATGTATTCTAAAAAGATCCAGCTCTCGCTGGTCATGTATTTCAAAAGTCCTAGCTCATGCTAGTTGAGCTCCTGAATCAATTTACTTCACAATCAAACCTTCAAGTTTCAATTTCCCCATTCTAACATTTCCAAACCTTCGGGTATCATATTCTCAAATCTATCATTTTCTCAAACCCCGGGTTATAATCTCCCAAATTCAATCACTTTCAAACCATCAGATTAAATCTTTTATCTAAAATCTAGTGTTTTCACTGATCGGGATTTTCAAAATCCAGTGTTTTCACTGGTCGGGATTTCAAATCCAGTTTTTTATAACTGGTCGAGATTTTCAAAATCCAATATTTTCACTGGTCGGGATTTCAAATCCAGTTTTCATAACTGGTCGGGATTTTCAAAATCTAGTGTTTTCACTGGTCGGGATTTCAAATCCAGTTTTCATAACTGGTTGGGATTTTCAAAATCCAGTGTTTTCACTGGTCGGGATTTCAAATTCAGTTTTTCATAACTAGTCGGGATTTTCAAAATCCAGTGTTTTTCATTGGTTGGGATTTCAAATCCAGTTTTTCATAACTGGTCGAGATTTCAAATCTAGTGTTTTCACTGGTCGGGATTTCAAATCCAGTGTTTTCACTGGTCGGGATTTCAAATCCAGTATTTTCACTAGTCAGGATTTAAAAATCCAGTTTCTCATAACTGGTCGGGATTTCAAATCTAGTATTTTTACTGGTCAGGATTTAAAAATCAAGTTTCTCATAACTGGCCGGGATTTCAAAATCCAGTGTCTTCATTGGTCGGGATTTCAAAAATCCAGTTTCTCATAACTGGTCGGGATTATCAAAAATCTAGTCTCTTATAACTGGTCGGGATTTCCAAAATCAAGTGTCTTTCACCGGTCAAGATTTCCAAAATTTGGATTTTTACACAATTTCTTCTAAATTACAGCTAAAGGTCTCATCAAAATCTATATTGAGTGATTATTTCACAAAAGGATTCTGGAATATTATGCCAATTTGCTAAATACATTCGTTGATTCCAATATTCTTACTACACAAAAGAATTACCTCAGATTACCTCTAGTATTCTTTCCAAAAGGTAAAACTTTTTGCGAAAAAAGATAAAATTCAAATCTTTTCCATATTTATCAACCAAAAGGATGTAAGAAATGTCTTCGATATGATTAATGAAAGAAATATTCAATGATGTTGCAAAGCCAGAAATGAATCGATATTGATCATAGCTATAGCGCATGTTTAAAGACAACTATCTGGCAATGAAAATATCTTGAGTTATGAGAAGAATCCACTCAACCCATATCTTCTCATCCATTTGAAGCTGCAATCAAATATCTGCAAAAGGGATCTCTCAATTGTCGTCAAGATAAAGACGAATATGTGAGCTAGACCCCCGGGGCCAAAGAAGATTTGGATCATCTCCGAGATGAAGGAGTTTGTGAAGGATCCTTCCAGGGAAAGTTTAGATCACCGTCGAGATGAAGGCGAGTGTGATGAACCTACTGACAAACCCTAAAAGATATTTGATTTCTGCTATCATCTAAAGACCTTTTGAGCCAATATCACCAATAGAATTCCTGAGATAAAAGAATGATGCTAAAACCCCGAGAAAGTTCAATGACTCAAAAGGAGTGCAAAAGGATCATCATGGGAAAAACACCCAGATATCAAACTGCCAAAATTGCCAGGAGTCATCTTCTCTCATGCGAAATTCCTTTATCAGTATCTTTTCACTACTTGTTTTTATAAAATTAAGAATATTTCTTCTCTTCTCATATCAAGGAAATGGATAGTTTCCTTGAAGAAAAACATCAGCGCTAAAATTTTGAATTTGACTCTTATGACCGAGGAGTTAACCTTGTTGGAAGAAATGCTCTAGGTGAAAGAGGGAATGTCTTCTACACATACGTGAACATTTTCAAGCATTTGAGTTAACTACAATTTTTATCTTATTGGCAAAATTTTCTAGCTATTCTAAGAATGCAATAAATATTCAATATCCATTTTGATGCAACCTAGCGTTGTTTATATTTTCCAAAAGAGTTGCCTCCTCCAGGAGAAGTATCTCTTCGTGTCCCATCACAGTATCTCCGTTCAAAGAATTTCGTATGGTAGTTCCCACTGAGGTTAAGGGTCAAAACCTGAACTTTTCTACGAAAGGTCATTTATTTCAAAAGCTATTTCAGCCTCAGCGATGAGACGCCCAAGATCATCCCTTTTCCAAAGCTTTAGGAAACCCCATTTTCCTCCTTTCGCAAACCTTTTTCGGATTTGTTCATCCAAACTCCAAAGGTCCCATCATGGTTTCTTCATTCAAGGATTCCATTTGGTCGTCCCACTCAGGTTAAGGGTCAAAATCTGAACTTTTCTGCGAAAGGTCATTCATTTCAAAAGCTATTTCAGCCTCAGCGATGAGACGCCCAAGATCATCCCTTTTCCAAAGCTTTAGGGAACCCTATTTTCCTCCTTTTGCAAACCTCTTTCGGATTTGTTCATCCAAATTCCGAAGATCCCATCATGGTTTCTTCATTCGAAGATTCCATTTGGTCATCCCCTTCAGATTAAGGGTTAAACCTGAACCTCGTGCCATGAGGTATCTTCCTTTTTTAGGTTTGGGTTAAACCTGAGTCTCATTCTGATGAAATTCCTCATTTTGGCAAGGTGTTTTCTTCCAGTCCCATCATGGTTTCCCCATCAAAAGAACCCATGCTTCATATATCCATCCAAGAAAGGATCATACTCGAATTTCATCTCGCGAGGTATTTTTCTCAAAATAAAATGTCCCATCAAAGTTCTCATATATTTCTTTCCTCATTCAATTCATCTTGATATATCTTCGTCCCATCCAGGTTAAGGGCTAAACCTGAGTCAGTCCAAAAGGTTGATCTTGTCTCACCTATAAAAGACTGAATCAAAATTATGATTTCTCTACCATTTCGGGATCTTCATCCAAAGTCCCATCACGATTTTCTCATGTCTGTTATTTGGTCACATCATCTTCGAGGATTTCCTCTCCCCAAAACCAGTCAGGATAAGGTTTTAAGCCAGAAAAGTAATATTTTCAAAATAATTCTTCCACACCCAGTTCAGATCTGCTGACTAGGGCATTTTTCAAAATTTGAAGTGTTTTCTTTGCCACTAAGCTCGGCTTTCAACCGGCTTAGTAGCAAAGAGTGGCATCTGTGAACACCCCAAATTTTTTAAAAACCTTATAAATATTCCTTTTTTGCCCCTGGCCCCATCTTTTGAGAAAATCAAAGCAATTTCAAAACTAAGATTCAGTTATTCTTCAGATTTTCTGGATTAAATTCCATGTTGATATATCCAACTCGATTTCAGATCCAAACCCAGTGTTTAAAATCCAAATTTGAGCCTCGTTATTCAATTTACAAATCGAAATTATAAAAACGCCAAAAACATTTTCTAAATGGCTTAAACAACTTATCTGGTATCCATTGGGATCCTCTATTTTATATTTTCTTGATTTGAGGTCCGAAACTCAAATATCACCTTAAATTCCAGATCCAAACTCACTTTCTGAAGAATTTTTCAAAACAAGAATAGCCTTGAATTCTCAGAAAAACCCCTCTTTTGTAAATATTTCTCAAAAATACAAAAAATTAGTTTTAAATTTTTCCTTTCTCATAAATTTTAGGGTTTTATTCTAAAAATACAAAAATATCGACAAAACAACAAAAAAACCAAAAAAAAATATCGGAAAAACTATGCAAAGAACAAGTAGTTTTAAGCTTTTTAAAAAGTTCATTTTTCTAAAAAGCTCTTTTTAGAACCACTTTACAAAAAAATGTTTTAAAGGGATCGTCTTTTTGGAAAAATCGGAAAGGTGCAACAGCCTCTCTCCCGCGCACTCCCCTTTTCGAACCCTTCTCCTCTCCACCTTCCATCCTCAACGATCCTCTTCATTCTCCACCTTCCATCCTCAACAAACTGCCTCTCGAGCCTTCCACTTTCCCTTTAAGAAGAGGCCTCCAGGCTTCTTCTGGGATCATCAATCAATTCCCTCCATCGAAGCTCTGTCCATCTTCAGAATTCTTGCAAGACCAAGAGGAAGCCCGCAATAATAATAAAAAAAAAAGGATCCATCGCCTCCCCTGTTCTCCGATTCCCCATTTCAAGCCAAAAAGCTCCACTCTGAAGTCTTAAGCAATCCAAAGAAGATCGATCATCCTCTCCATTGAAGGAAATCCCCCTTCCTCCTTCAGAACTCCAGCATATCAGTAGAATACAAAAGGCGTGACTCCTTCCTTCGAAATTCCTAGAAACCGGTGAGAATCCTGTCATTTCTTTCTTTTTTCTTCACAATTCTTGCTCTCTCTCCTTATTATATTTGATCATCGGAGGCAACCCTGTATCATTGATCTGCCCATCGCAGCCTCAATGATACATACATTGCTACAGTAACATTTGCCCCTAAATGTTTATTGCATTTGGAGCTACAACCAATTATATATGTATTATATTTTCTTGTTAATTTTCTGTTTGAATTCTGTATATATTGTCCAAATGCACTTATTCATTAGGTTATAATTCATGCCTTTTCATACTTTGTTGTCGTTTGATTTCCTGTATGTTATTTTCCATTTTCAAGATCTATTCGTCATTTATTGCATTTACATGAATTATGATAATCATTTTAGGCTTCAATAATCCCGAAATCTGCTATATACCTGAAATAAACATCTGATTCACCGTGGATGAGATTCAAGATTGATCTCACGATGAAGCATCGATTCATTGAGGAACCCTTCATGTCACCCATCTCCTCTATTTTTTTTTTACGTGACTATTCATTATCAGGGATATTTCATTTTTTTTTTACATCGATCTGTGCCATCACCGATTCGCATATGGTAACTCTGACTCAATTACCATTACAGTTTGTAAGCAACGCATTATATTCATTTGGTGTCACGTTCTAATCCTGTAAGCTCCTATTTATATTTATCATATGGATTTTCTATTTTTTTTCTCTTTTCTTGATCTCGATCTTTATATTTCTTGATTAATTTTCTTTCACTATCAAATTTTCATTTGTATCTTATTATTTACGCATTGACCATGAATATCATCAATGATTGTAATGAATTATTACATTAATGCTGTAATCCTGTGTTGTAACCATCGTCTGCTACATAATTTTGATCATTATATAACATCACCTGAGAATCTCCTCTTTATTATGTAATTTTGTTTTCGTAGCCATTTTGATCCACTCTGGATCTTTACTCTGCATCCTCTTCGTCTGATATTCAATATACTGCTTGTCATGGCATTCACCATCAGCATAAAGGTTTAAAATCTAATTACTCATAGCCAATCTCTGCAATTTGGGATGAATTTTTGGATACCTGCGTGTCTTGCAGTTCTGTGAAATGTCCTGAAGGTGGATTTGAAGTAAGACCTCTAAAAAAAATATAATAACTTTGTGTTTTCCCTTTTTGTACTCCACTGCTTGGCGTGCTAATTGCAAGATTTATCTGGAAGGCATATTCAGTTGTATGGACTGCAAATGCTTTTTGTAGGCAAAAGGTAGGGATATGTTACTTCATCTGTTTTCAATCATTTTGCACATCACTATTTCAGTTGATATCCTTTATATCATTGTGTTGTTCCGTTTTGTTACTGATTTTCATCCATATGCTCGGTTATGAAAAGTCATCTTTGTGATATTTTTGAAATCATTGATTCGTCATCTGTATATCACCCAGCTCATTTCCTTCTAAGAGGCCTTGCGAACCCACCAGGTGACTGCTAACTTAGTTGTTGTGATGAATTACATGACATTTCTTAAGATGATCAACATATAGGTTAGTGCCTATATGCATTCTAGTATCAAGTGTGAATTTGCATTTTTTTTTTAGCTATCAACATGGGTTTGTTCACTGTTGGATCAATTCCTGGTTAAACAAGAAATGTTCGTTTTCTTTTACTGCTAAAATAGATTCCCAGTTTTTGTTGTAATATATATTAAGCTATTTTACCTTATCTTGTATAATGTCCAACACTTTATAGCATCTCGGTCTCATCAAGGCCCATTATAACGTCGTTTAAGCTTGCAGCCTTGGCTCCAAGTCAATCTGCCATAGTACATGTTATGAGAGCAGAATGATTCATTTTGACAAAATCTATGATCAGATGTTGTCTGATGAGAAATAGCTTGACAGACTTTAAGTAACAGAGAAATGTAGGTGTTGGAATCAAGACTCGTGTTGCCATCACCTCTCTCACCTGAATTCTCGTTATATAACACATGATATGCTCTCAACACACCATTTATATTCAGCACGTCACTGAATAGGCTTCTGGCATATCATTTGATATTTTCTTTGCATGTCATTGGATGTGTCATTGGCGTATCAATCGAGATACAGGTAATATACACTCTGATGTCAAAAGTACCAGACAGTGGGTTGGATCCTCCCCACTATACATGTTCCATCCTGAGAACATAGGAACTTCATATAGCCAACTGTGGCTATACCCACCCTTCAGTCGGCTAAGTACTTGCAGCAAAATATTTTGTATTGCTGTAAGTGCTTACAGCAAAAACTCTATGTTGCTGTAAATACTTACAGCAAATAAATTGTGTTGCTGTAAACATTTACAACAAATATTTTATGTTGCTGTAAGTACACACCTTTTCATCACCTTAGCAGCACCTTGCTACATTTCACCTTCCAACATTCACTTTGTCACAACACCTTATGTTGTCCTATCCCCAACCAGACTTTGTCGCTACAGTCATCCCCTGTACTACCTTCCAGCATGTTTTGCAACACATGTTACCACTACCTCCTTCACTACTGTTATGATTTATTGCATCCCTTACTTGTCCCATTCATTTTATTGATGTTCATTTGATACTGGCCCTGCATGCTAGCATTATCATATACTACTCATTAGCATGTTTGTAATGAACAAACAAACTAATGCCACACTGTGCAACCAGCCCTCCATCTCACAAGCTATCATCCACCTATGTTGCATATATGCCATATATATATATATATATATACATGTATGTATAAAGGTATATATATATATCACCTTTTCTCTACTTTAAATCATAAATATTGTGGCATGTGAGCATCTCACCATCTGCATCTTTGAAATTAATATGACATATGCAATTCTCCTCTACTTTCACACTAACCTAGGGTTTTGCAGGAATCTCTGGAAGATGTTGATTTCCCTCTTAGATCAGGATTCTATCATGTCAATTTTCATTGTAATAAGCTAACTATTAATGAGAATTCTTTACATTTCCAGTCTTAGATAGAATGAATGAGCATATAAAATAAATCACTTGTTTTCACATCATTTTCATCTTATTTTTTTAAAAATTTCACAAGTGGGATCACGAATAGCACGTGCACCATTCTAATAAGAGGTGATTAAATCCTAAGTTGACGATTTGCATCAATGGCCATAGTCAGGATGTGAACAAAACTTAGGATTTGCATCTTTTATGGAATAACATTGGATCCACACTGGATCGCTTTCTAAAAATCATCATATTTTTAAATATTTTCTTCTTTTATCAGAGTTTAACTTAAAATTAGCTCAAAATATATATCAATGGCCATAGTCAGGATATATTGAGAGTTAATTTTATTTTAAACTCTATAAAAGCACCAAATTATGTTTTATTCTTCACCTGAATTCAAATATGATTGTTATATGATATATTCAATGACCATAGTCAGGGATGTATTATATCTTCAATCTTATTTGCATTCATTTAAAGAATGAAATATGATTTTTAAAATCCAATTTTACATTCTTTTAGATTCATCCATCATATAGGATAGAATCGTATCATATTTTCAAAATTCCAAGTGGTTTTGAGTATCTTCTTCAAATCAATCCTTATTCATAGTTTTAGATTCAAATTCTATCTCATTTTCAAGACTCAAAATTCAATTTCAAAGTCCAAATTGACTTTGAAATTTCAAATTCATTTGTATTCAAAACTTCAATTTCCAATTCAAATCAAATTTCAAAGTTCAAATCAAACTTTAAAATTCCAAATTCACTATTTCAAGACTCAATTTCAAACTCAAATCAATATCTCAAAATCATTTTCAGAATTCAAATTTAACTTTAAAAATTCTGATTCATATTCTGATTTCAAAATTCCAAATCAAGTTTGTTTCCTTATCTTCAAATTCAAAATCAAGGTTTTTGAGATTGATTCTGAATCTTAAAAATTGATTCTTCTCTAAAGTTTTAAATTCAATCTGGGTTTTTAAAACCCAGACTCATCTTCAAAAGTCTCATTTGGACTTTCAAAATCCAAATCCAAAATTAGAACCCAATTCCATCTTGGATCTCAGACTTCAGATCCAAATTTCACCTTGGATTCCAGATCTTGGATCCAATTCCATTTAGGATCCAGAATTCAACTTCATCTTGGATCTCAGATTTCAGATCCAATTCCCATTTAGGATTCTAGATCCAGAATTCAACTTCATCTTGGATCTCAGACTCCAGATCCAATTCCATTTACGATCTTAGAATTCAACTTCATTTTGAATTCCAGACTTCAGATTCAAATCCACTTAGGATGCTAGATTTCAAATTCAAGTCTATCTTGATTTCCAAATTCCTAAAAACCAATTCCATTTCTCATATCCCATCTTGATTTCTTAAACCCAATTCTATTCTTCAAAGTCAATTTGGATTTCTCAAATCTCATTCTGATTTCAAACTTCGAATCTGAAATCCAATCCCATTTCAAATTTCATCTCCCCTCCTAAATTCAAGTTCAAAATTCAAAATTCAAAGTCCATTTCTGACTTTGCTTTTATCTCAACTTCAAATCATTCTTTTCAAAGTCCAGATTTATCTTCCTAAAACTCTGATTATTTCAAAGACTTAGAACTTTAAATCTCAAGTTCTAAGTTAGAAACCATTTTTCCACTCTATTATCAAATTCATCTCAAGAATACTTGGAGATTTTTTAAACAAATTTTTTTTTTGAAAAGAGCATACATCCTTGCATTGCAGAAGCATGATTCTTTTTTGCATTTAGATTTAGGATAAATTCTTAGATAATATTTTAGCAAAGAAAAAGGCATAAATTCGATCCTTGGTTTGATTACCCCTGGTAAAGGCGCCAGGAACGGTCGAACCTCGTACCGACAAGCGAATCCCGTCTCCCAATTTTCCCGCAAATATTTCAAAAATGGAGGCGAGTAATTTCCTAAAATATTTTTCAAAATTAAGGTCAAGTGAGACCTCGCAAAAGAGTTCCTCTCTCTTCTTCCTTTTTCTCATTCTCTCCTCTTCTCTATCTTTTAGTCCCCTTTCAAAAAGGGAACAGAGGTTAGAAAGGCGAAGAGAAAGGAAAAGAGGAACGAGAGAAATTTTTTTTCGATGATCACAAATATTCATTTCTATTTCAACTTCCCATATTTTTCCCAGTTTTTCTAAAATACTGGATAATTTTCCAAAATACTTCATTTTCACATTTATAAAGCATTTCTTTGTAAACCTGTGAACACCTCAAAATTTTCAAAATATTGTAAATATCCCCTTTTTTGCCCTTTTCTCCCATTTTTTGGGTAATTGAGTCGGTTTTAAATCTAAATCCCATTTTGTTTCTCAAATTTTGTTGAAATTAAATTCATTTTACATATCTGACTCAATTTCGGATCCGGATCTACATCAAAATCCAAATCTGAGCTTCATTATCCAATTTTAAATCAAATTCTCAAAATTATCAAAAATAACCTTTTGAAAGAAAAAAAACTCAGACACTTCGTCCGGTATCCGTTTGGATCCATCGTGTTATAGTCCTCAAATCGAGGTTTAAAACTCGAATATTTTCTCAAAACTTGGGTCCAAACCCATTCTTCTGAAGAAATTTCCCCAAAATGGTCTGAAATTCTCAGATAAATACTCTTGTAAATATTTCTCAGAAAAATACAAAAAATTAGGGTTTAATCTTTGTTTTCGTATAAAAAAAAAACTTAGATTTTGTTCCAAAAATACAAAAAAAATGGAAAAATCATGCAAAAAACCAAAGAAATTAGTGGATTTTTGCCGAAAAACTCACCTTTAACCATCTTTTTAGAAAAACCTGAAAAGGAGGCCTTTTTTTGGAAAAACTATTTTTCGAGGTTTAAGGGTCGAGTTAGGGTTTTGAAAACCCTAACTCACCTTCCTCCCCCAGCAGCCGCTCTCTCATCTCTTCCTCCACAAGCCACCCATCTCCGAACCTTCATCCTCCACCTTCGATCGCTAACCTTCGCCCTCAAGAAGCTTCTATGGCTACCAACAACATCGCATGCCCCCATGCGCGTTCCTCTTCCACCAAAACCCTCCATCAGCCACCCGATCTTCCCATCTTCCCTGAAAAACCATTGATTCCTAACAAACCTTCCCTCTTTCTCAAACCTTCTCATGCTTATAAAAAGGAACATCGAGAAAGGGGGAGGATCATCGATCATATTGGAGAAAACCCCGATCGTCATCTCACCACTCTCGCTCCCATAGCTCGCCTACCCATCCATTTCTTTTCTTTATCCCCAATTAGAATCAATTTTTCATCTCAGCATCTCGCTCCTCCCCCCTCCAGTATTCTCTTCCCCTGTGAACAAGTGAAGAAGACCCGATCTCCCATAACAGCTGTGTCACACAAAAGGAAAAGGAGGGATCTCCAGGAAAGAATAGAAGTCCCGACTCTCTTCCCTTGAGACTCCTTGCCGAATCAGAAGGAAATCAAGTGACAGCAAGCAATCTGGTAATAATCCTTCCCTGTTCTACCTTTGTGATCTCTGATTTCTTTACCCTCTTTAATTTTCTCATTTCAACGCATACATGTAATGTCGGCCTGTCCATAGCAAGATCGACTTACACAATGCAAGATTGAAGGAATGATCTCATTCCAACACAGTTTCCTCCCCTTTCATTTTCTTTTACGTTTTGCTATCCCGTTCAGCGTTATGCTCCAGTCCATAGTTTTTTTTTTTTATTATTACATCTTTGATTTCCGATTCGTATTTAATCTTTGTTTCTCTACTAATGATCGGTTGGCATTTAGGGCTTTTTGGTCTCCTATACGCATTACAATTTAACTTCCCACTAACTTTTTTTTTTCTTTCACCATGATTCTCATCCGCTATCTCTGTGTTTTACCTGTGATTCTGTTAGAACTATTTGAATTGTTGTTTATTTGACTCTATGTCATCAACGTGGTTCAGTGGGAATTGCGTGATATCACCTGCTGCATATAATAATCTTTTTGCGCATTTGCTCAGTGTCTTTATTTTCATCCGATATATACTCTGTGTACATCACACTGCATCTGCCATTTCTTGGAATCTGAGCATACTTACGGCTTCTCCTGGTTTTCCTGCATAAATTAAGTTTAGTTTATGATTTGGATTCACATTTTTTTCTGAAGGATTAAATGTCTGGTGCTGCTAGAAATTTTTGAATAATTTTTAAGTTGGGTCTTGAAGCTTGCGCATGAGGAAATTGAGTTTGATGATGACACTGTCATATTGTGGATAACATTTTTCTGTCTACTGCATATTTTGTCTTCCATCGGTTGGTTTATATTTTACCGATCCATCCGCATAATATATCATCGGCATTGAGTGGTCCATCCGGGCAGGGTCTTATCAAAGGGGCGATGGTCGCCTACAGATGCATTCTACCCAGTCGTTGGGATCTCAATGGTCAATACCAGGTTCAGATTAAGAGAGAGTTTTTTGCTTTCTCTTGTTGGGTGATGTTAAAAACTGGCATTCTCAGTTAATTTCAGAATAAGTAGTATGCAGCGATCAATATGGTTTCATTTTCTTAGTGCCTTCCATGAAGAAGCAGGTTATGGGGGGAAAGTTCATGCATCTACTAAAAAGCCCATCAAGCCATGAGCACTGCACTTTTAATATATTTTCAAATACATCAGTATTTTATTTCTGTTTACATTTCATCATTCAGGACATCCGTTGATGCCCATTACTTTCATTGATATATCAAACCATGTTCATTATAAAGTCTGCTGAATGTTAGTAGGTCAATGATGGGTTATCATTGGAACCTTGCTACAGCAAGCTATTAATCTAAATGGTAGTAGAGAGGAGGCACTCATCTCTGAATATTTTGATTTCTCTAAAAGGGGTCTGAATGCACGAGCATTGGTCATAGGAAGGCACAATTTCCTGTTGTTAAACTCCGACAGGAGCCTTATGGTTTGGGTTTCACGGTCATGAATCTCTGTTGCATATTAATGGAGGTCGGGTATAAATCTCTGTTACACATTACTGGAGGTTGGGTTGCGTCTGTGAGCAAAATCTCTCTGTAGCCATGTAGCTGCGTTCTTTTGAGCAGATACAAGTGATATATCATCACGTTGAGCTAGTGATCATGATGCTGGTCTTACATCGTGCAATGCACGATCTCTTGAAGGATGAATGTGTCAATTCCAAAGGGAAGCTTCTTGTAATTTGTGGTCATGAACTTTTAAGAGTCTGAAGTATTCACAAATGCCACAACAACCATTATGTTTGCCATGTAAGTATGCATCTCTCCCAGTCCCTGCACTTTTTTTTTTGTCACAAGCATCATCATCTGCACGGTAACCATTAGCACCACCTTTTGTTTCTTTTGCTATTGCATAATCTGTGTGCATGCATTCCCGTCACCATTTTATATACATATATATATATATATATATATATATATATATATATATATATATATATATATATCCCACTTACACTCATTACCAAACCTACTCATACCATTTAGCCATCGTCTTCCTCCTGTGACCTACCGTAGCATAACTCATCTGCTCCATGAGACCGTGAAGCTCCAGAATGCTTCTAATAATAACATGGTTTTTGTCTTTGGTGTCAAGTTTTTGCAGCATGCCCCAAGCACTCCGGTGGCCAATAATCCCAGGGCATATGACATAGCTTTCGTAACACATGTTATTGTTTTAAGTATTTTAGTTTCCATACTCTATCACCAAAAACAGGGTTCCCATCATTTGTCTTATATAACCATTACTGTCACATCTTCATGGATGAACAAGTCTCATTGGCATCGACTCCATATGAGATAGACCGAACATTCATGAGAAGCCCCTGATGTCAAGACATGGAGAAGGCTCAATTTCCAGTTGGATGCAGAACATTCATCTTTAATTCCGATTCTAAGTTCTTTAGCCACCTGCCTACCATCGTGGCCCTATGGTCTGGAACCGGATCTCTTATTAAGTAAAGCTCCTTGCAGAATTCTGAAATGAATCATATAAATTACTCATAATGCCAGATGTTCTAAATTGTAAATGTTTGAAAGCCATTGATTAACCTTCAGGTATCATCATGGTTTCTGCAACCTGTTTTCTTTTCAGCATTTATATCTGATTTATTAATTGTTTGTATGGTTTAATGCAGATATCTGAGAATCTTTGATCCACCTTCAGGTATCTTCATAACTTCTGCAATCTGTTTTCTTTTCAGCATTTATGTCCGATTTGTTATTTGCTTGTATAGTTCAATGCAAATATTTGAGAATCTTTGATCCACTTTGAGATATCTTCATGGCTTCTGTAATCTGTTTCCCTTTTCAGCATTTATATATGATTTGTTGCTTGTATGGCTTAATACAAATTCCTGTTTTGATCTACTGTAAGACTTCATTTCATTCACTAAAAAAAAAAATTTTTTTAGTTGCGAATATGAGAACTCAGGTTGATGGTATCCATTTGAACCTTTCTCAATCAGAAATGACTGATAAGCTCGTATTCTATAAACCGGCATGTAGGATGGTGCGAAAATGAACTCGGTGCCTCAATTGAGTCATCAGGTAGATCAGGAGAATTATGGTTTTCTAGTATGAATGGGTTGAACCGGTTGTTGTGTTACTGATTGATTGTCACCATGAGAGTAGTTGTGCCTATTGCCCTCTCATCGTCTTTTATCATTAAGCATTGCATCTCCACTTACCACCATCTGCACTCTCCAACCATTGTGACAACCATTAAAATGGGTTTTAGATATGATCCCTCGTAGGCTCATAGCATTGCATCTCCATTTACCTACCGTGGATTCCACCCCAGCATTCCCTTAATCCTATGTCAATAGCCCATCAGTTATAAGTTGCTCATTGAGATCTTTAAACCATATGTCATTAGTACACTATTAACTAGTTACCCATATTAATTGTGCATTCATAGTTTCACTCGCAGGGTATAGTGAATTATATCAACCACTTACTCATAAACCATGCACTCAAGCACACTTTTCACCTGCATATAGGCATGTCAGTTAATCTCACACTGTCATCTTACACTTGCGAGTTACAGTCCCTATCACCATCTGCCCTTAACATGGTTCCACTGATGCTCCAGCACACGTCACAACAGCCATACCCCTTGCCCCTAATGTTGTGTCATATCTAGGCGTGTAAACACTCTGTGTCTTATCCACTGCTGTTGTGCATCTTCCCTACCATCTTAGTCACTTAGCTCCAAGCATCCCACTACACATTGGCTGTCCTTATATCAGTCACTTACAACATCTACCTCCATAGCAGTCCTCTTGATTTGTTGTTGTCTCCAGCTTCTTACGGTAGTTCATTTCAAATGATGGCGGCCTCCGCTGCCATTGACATTAATTCATGATAAGCTGCTACGGCTCTAATCTGTGCATCGGTTCAGCATGAACTTTTATGGCTGTTTCCTTTCACACCTGGGGTCACTATGGTTTCAGCCTTCTACAGTAGCCATGAACGGCTACAACCCTACATCAAGTTGTTGTATATGCCCTATATATATACTTATATACATATATACCCATATACATATGCCCTATATATATTATATACTTATATGCATGTATATGTATATACCCCTAAGTATAAAATGTCATTCTCTGTATTTCCACCATTTACATCTTGGCATATGAACATTGTACCATTGATATTCATATGATATGTACAAATTCCTCTATGATCATACTAATCAAGTGTTTTGCAGGGAATTTGTGGGAAAATATCGTTACTTGGGGCTGTAAATTCAATTTTTTATATATTGTAATAAGTTAGATCTTAATGAGAATTTACACTTCTTGTTTTTAGATAGAATGAATGAGCATTGTAAATCTCATAAATTGCTTATTTTCATGCTTTTTATTTTTATTTTTCAAAATCTCACAATGGTGAAACATGAATGGCACGTGCACCATTTTCGTAAGAGGTAATTAATCCTAAGTTGATGATTTACATCAATGGCCATAGTCATGATGTAAACAAAACTTAGGATTTTTATATTTTATGAAATAACACTGGATCCACACTGGATCTCTTTCAAAATTCATCATATTTTTCTCTAAATATTTTCCTCTTTTATCAGGGTTTAGTTTAAAATTAACTCAAAATATGTATCAATGGCCATAGTCAGGATATATTGAGGGTTAATTTCATTTTAAACTCTATAAAAGCACCAAATGTGTTTCATTCTTCACCTGAGTTTAAATATAGATTATTATATAATACATTCAATGACCATAGTCAAGGATGTATTATGTCTTCAATCTTATTTTAATTCATCCAAAGAATGAAATAGCTTTTCAAAATTCAATTTCAAATTCTTTAAATTCATTCATCATTTAGGATAGAATTGCATCATATTTTCAAAATTCCTTTTTCAAAAACTCCAAGTGATGTAAATATCTTCCTCAATCTATCCTTATAAAATCCAATTCATCATTTCATTTTCAAATTCAATTCAATTTCATTTTCAATCTCAAAGTTCAATTTAACTTTGAGATTTCAAAGTCATTTTTGTATTCAAATTCAAATCAGATTTCAAAGTTCAATTTGACTTTGAAATTCCAAATTCAATTTATATTCAAAACTCCAATCAAACTCAAAGTTCAATTTAACTTTGAGATTCTTGATTCATTTTCTAAATTCCGAATTCAAGCTCCAAATTCAAGTCCAAATTTGACTTTGAAATTCATTTGTATATTCAAGATTCAAATTCTAAATCTCATTTTTCAAGTTCAATTCAAACTTGGAAGTTCTTGATTCATCTTCTGGATTTAACAAACTCCAAATACATTTTAGGATCCAGGATTCTACATTCATATCGGATCTCGGACTTCAGATCCAATTCCACTTTAGGATCCAGAATCTAATTTTACTTTGGATCTCAGACTTCAGATCCAATTCCACTTTAGGATCCAGAATCCAATTTTACTTTGGATCTCAGACTTCAGATCCAATTCCACTTTAGGATCCAGAATCCAATTTTACTTTGAATCTCAGACTTCAGATCCAATTCCATTTTAGGATCCAGAATCCAATTCTACTTTGGATCTCAGGCTTTAGATCCAAAATCCATCTTAGGGTCTAGAGTCCAATTCCACTTTGGATCTCAGACTTCAGATCCAATTCCACTTTTGGATCTCAGACTTCAGATCCAATTCCATCTTAGGATCCAGAACCCAATTTTTCATCGGATCTCAGATTTCAGATCTTAAATCCATTTTAAGATCCAATTCCATTCCCAATTCTAGATTTCAAATCTAATCTCATTTGAATTCCCTAAATCCATTTCTATTTTTAAATACCATTTGATTTTCTCAGATCCATTCTAAGATTCAAATTCAATATCACTTCAAAATTTCATCTTCTTCTCCTAAATCCATGATTAAATTCAAAGTCCATTTCTGACTTTGAAACTTCATTTCTTTTTATTTCAGAGCTTCAAATCATTCTTTCTCAAAGCCAAGATCTATTCTTCCAAACTCTAAATTACTTCAAAGACTTAGAACTTCTCTGATCTATCTCAAGTTCTAAGTTAGATTCAATCATTTCTTCACTCCCTTATCAAGTTTATCTCAGAAATACTTGGAAATTTCTAAATCAATTTTCAAAAGAGCATACATCCTTGCATTGCACAAGCATGATTCTTTGTGCATTTAGAGTTAGAATAAATTCTTAGATTATATTTAGGCAAAGCAAAAGGCATATGTTCGATCCTTGGTTCGATTACCCCTGGTAAAGGCGCCAGGAACGGTCGAACCTCGTACCGACGAGCGAATCCCGTCTCTCCATTTTTCCCGCAAAACTTTCAAAACGGAGGCGAGTTAAATTTCTAAATGTTTTCAAATTAAGGTCAAGTGAGACTGCGCAAAATAGTTCCTCTTCTCTCTTTCTTTCTTTCTTTTCTTTTCTCTTTCTCTTTTCTCTCTTTTATTCTTCTCCCTTCAAAAAGGAGAAAAATAAGAGGTTAGAAAAGGAAAAGAGAAGGAAGAGAGAGAAAACAACGAAAGAGGACAAATTTTGCGATGATCACAAAACCCTGAATGATTTTTCTAAATTATCCACTTTTTCTTTAAAACTCCAGGTGATTTTTCATTCTTTCATTCCTCTGGACTTCAAATTTTCAGCATTTCACTTTATTCTACCTGTAATTTTCAAAATTCTTGTATTTTTCCAAAGTCTAATTCGAATCTTCGTATCTTTCAGTTGTGATCATCGCAAAATTTTTCCTCTCTTGTGGTTTCTCTCTTCCTTCTCTTTTCCTTTTCTAACCTCTATTTTCCTCCTTTTTGAAGGGAGAAAGATAAAAGACAGAAAAGAGAGAGAGAAGAGAAAAGAAAGAAAGAGAGAGAGAAGAGGAACTCTTTTGCACGGTCTCACTTGACCTTAATTTGAAAACATTTAGAAATTTAACTCGCCTCCGTTTTTTAAAATATTGCGGGAAAATGGAGAGACGGGATTCGCTCGTCGGTACGAGGTTCGACCGTTCCTAGCGCCTTTACCAGGGGTAATCGAACCAAGGATCAAATCTATGCCTTTTGCTTTGCCTAAATATAATCTAAGAATTTATTCTATCTCTAAATGCACAAAGAATCATGCTTGTGTAATGCAAGAATGTATGCTCCTTTTAAAAGATGTTTTGAAAATTTCCAAGTATTCTGAGATGAATTTCATAAAGGAGTGAAGAAATGACTTAAATCTAACTTGAGATAGATCAGAGAAGTTCTAAGTTTTTGGCGTAAATCAGAGTTTGGAAGGATAGATCTAGACTTTGAGAAATAATGATTTGAAGCTTTGAAAATGAAATTTCAAAGTCAGAAATGAACTTTGATTTTAATCATGGATTTAAGATAAGAAGATGAAGTTTTGAAGTGATATTGAATTTGAATCTTAGAATGGGTCTGATAAAATCAAATGGTATTTAAGAATAGAAATGGATTTAGGGTGTTTAGATGAGATCTAAAAAAATGGAATTGGATTTGAGATCTAGAATTGGAAATGGAATTGGATCTTAAAATGGATTTAAGATCTGGGATTTGAGATCCGATGTAAAATTGGGTTCTGGATCCTAAGATGGATTTGGATCCAAAGTCTGAGATCCAATGTAGATTTGGACTCTGGATCCTAAGACGGATTTGGATCTAAAGTCTAAGATCCAATATAAAATTGATTCTGGATCCTAAGTGGATTTGGATATGAAGTCTGAGATCCGAAGTGGAATTGGATTCTGGATCCTAAGATGGATTTTGGATCTGGAGTCTGAGATCCAAAAGTGGAACTGGATTCTGGATCCTAAGATGGATTTTGGATCTGAAGTCTGAGATCCAATGTAGAGTTGGACTCTGGATCCTAAGATGGTTTTTGGATCTGAAGTCTGAGATCCAATGTGAGATTGGATTCTGGGTCATATAAGGAAATTGGATCTGAACTCTAAGATCCAAAGTGAAATTGGAGTCAGGATCCTAGGGAGGAATTGGATCTGAGATCCAATTTGAGTGTTGAATCCTGGATCCTAAAAAAGAATTAAAAATTCAGATGATGAATCAAGAACTTCCAAGTTTGAATTTGAAAAATGGAATTTAGAATTTGAATATTGAATATACAAAATAAATTTCAAAGTCAATTTAGACTTTGAATTTGAAGTTTGAATTTGGAAGATGAAAAGAATCTCAAAGTTAAATTGAACTTTGAATTTGATTGGAGTTTTGAATATAAAATGAATTTGAAATCTCAAAGTTAAATTTGAACATTGAGATTGGAATAAAATTAAAAATAAAAAGATGAATTGGATTTTACAAGAATTGAAGATTGATTGAAGAAGATATTTACTTTACTTGGAGTTTTGAAAAAGGAATTTTGAAAACATGATGCAGTTCTATCCTAAATGATAAATGAATTTAAATTTTGAAATTGGATTTTGAAAAGCTATTCCATTCTTTGGATGAATTAAAACAAGATTGAAGATATAATACATCCTTGACTATGGTCATTGAATGTATTATATAATAATCTATATTTAAATTCAAGAGAAGAATAAAACACATTTGGTGCTTCTATAGAATTTAAAATGAAATTAACTCTCAATACACCCTGACTATGGCCATTGGTATATATTTTGAATTAATTTTATATTAAATTCTGATAAAAGAAGAAAAAATTTAAGGAAAATATGATGAATTTTGAAAACGGATCAAGTGTGGATCCAGTGTTATTTCTTAAAAGATAAAAATCCTAAGTTTTGTCCACACCCTGACTATGGCCATTGATGTAGATCATCGACTTAAGATCAATTACCTCTTACGAAATGGTGCACGTGCCATTCGTGTTGCCATTTGTGAGAATTTTGAGAAATAAAGAAAGAAAAAAAAAATGCATGAAAAACAAGCAATTCATGATATTTATAATGCTCATACATTCTTTTCTTTTCTCTTTCTCTTTTCTCTCTTTTATTCTTCTCCCTTCAAAAAGGAGAAAAATAAGAGGTTAGAAAAGGAAAAGAGAAGGAAGAGAGAGAAAACAACGAGAGAGGAAAATTTTTGCGATGATCACAGTTTTGGCGACCGTGATGGGACCCGTCTCCGTCTGGTCGAAGTATGCCTTTGCTTTGCTTTTATCTAAGTCTTTATTCTAACATATGAACATATGTCAGCTTCATTTTTTCATGCAAACCTTAGGAACCTAGACTCTGTCCTAAAGCTGACATCATTGCATATAGGATCTAAGTATGGTTTGGTAGGACCATATTGAGGAAAATTATCCATGTTTACATTAGATCTAGGTTTTAAATACAACTCTCCTCAATTTTAGGGATTGAATATAAACAATGTATGTAAGTGTATGCTTCTTTTCATTTAAATCTATCTCTTTAGGACTTGCATTAGAGCCTTCTGATTCTATTGCATGTTGATCATATTTTGAAAACATCCCTACCTATATTGTCCCGGTCTTCACGTTGCTGGGCTATCTCACTGAACCATAGTTCGGGAGAGAGCCTCACAACTGGACCACTTATGTGGGTTCGCGCCCCCCTACCACGTACCTAAGGGCCATAGTCCGAGGTATATCGGTAGGTGCTCAAGGATGTTGGGAAGCCATTACCTTAGCACCGAAGAGATATCTTTATATGCCACGTACTTCGAGCTTCGGCTTGAGTATATTGGCATACCTTGAGTGGAATCAGATGATCTGAACCATAGAGTTAGGATTAAGGTCCTACAAGCTATTTTCAAATATTGCATTTAGAGTCAGCCTTTAGGGAATGCTGTATGCATATCCTTGTTTGTGTGGTTTTGGTTATGCAATGTCTCTCGTGTTTTCATATATGTATATATATCAAACCTTTCCAAAACCCTGGGTATATTATTCAATTTTTTTTTTCTTCTTATCTTCAGAAACTGATCATGCATATAATTCAGGGTTTATTAACATTTAAATATGCATGATTTTATAAAATAATGTTTCAAAAACCCAATTTTATGTTAGTTTTCGAGTAAATGTGCTAAAATGATTTAAAAATAGAAAATGCATGAAAAATAGTTTTATTTTACATTTTTATACATATTTTAGTTTTTGTTATATTCATAGTAGTCTAGTGTTAGTTTTCAATTAAAAATAAAATAAAAAAATAGAGAAAATAGTTTTTAAAATCATTTGAAGTGTTTGTTTTTTTTAGAAAAGAAGAAAAAAAAATTATTATTAGAATAGTTTTATTTTTAGTTTCTTTTTAAATAAAAAAATAAATAAAGAAAGAAAATTTTGTTTGTAACTTTTTGAAAATTTTTTCTAAACCGGTTTACACGGTTTTTGACTTGGAACTGAAAAAAAATTCTGTTTGAACCGTTTCAAGCCGGTTTGCAGTTTTTTTTTAAAAGTTGAAAAAAATCTGTACAAACCGGTGAACCGGTTTGATGTTTTTAAAAACCCAAAAAACGAAAATCTCCAGGCTTCCCCATTCACAGCTGGAGCTCTTTTCGTTCCCCCTCTTTTCCTTCTTCTTTCCTCCCTTCTCCACTACCGCCGGACCCTCTTTCCTCTCTTTTCCCCTATCTTCTTCCCCTCTTCCTCTTTCCCTTTCTTTCATGCCGGTGGTAGTGGACTCTTCAGTCCGGTGACAGCAGTGGTGGAGGAAGCCGCCGCCCTTCTTTCCCTAATCCCTCTTCTGGTTCACGGTGAGTTTTCTTCTTCCTATTTTTTTTCATTTCTTCTTCTTCATTTGAATCTTATTCTTCTGATATTCTTCTTCTTCTTTCATCTTTAGATCTTCTTCTTCCAATTTCTTCCTCTTCTTCAGCTTCTTTTTCATCTTCTTCTTCTCCTTCAGATCTTCTTCTCCTTCCTCTTCATCTTCTTTTCTTCTCCTAATCTTCTTTTCCTAATTTTTTTTATTGTTCATTACAGTAGTCGATCAGTTGCTTAAAATCAAAATGAAAAAAAATGTGTAGATTAAATTTCGTTTAATCATGTGTTTCAGAATTTAGTTTTTTTTTTTCTTCAAAATGTTTTGTTCTGCTGTATTTTGAGCATATTGATAATTGACTCCAGAAATTGGATATAAAGTTCATTGATCCTTTGATCTAAAGTTTGTTACCGGATGTCAACATAATCTCACAGAAATGTGATCGATCATCTGGATCGATTCTCATTCTTTTTCAAGTGATTACTGTGTGTAAAATGAATCGGGATTGATATTCTGATCCCAATCAATAGTGTTCTCAATTGATGCTCAAGTTATGCTTGTAATTGAAAATTTTGGTATCGATCGGAGAACTGGATTTATTCCAGCCGTGAATAGTTATAACTGGCCAGAATCCCCTGCATAAACCGGATTGCCTTTGATCTCTGTAATGATTCACCTTTGATTTACATTGCTGTTGTGTCTGGAAGCATCTGAGCAGTGCCATGATATTGCTCAATCGTCTGAGGTTTGAGAATTTGTCTGAGTGCTGGAAATTAATTGGATGAGTATCTAACTTCAGTATATCTGTTTAAACTCTGACATGTATTTGAACTACTAAAATCTCTATGTCTTTACCGTGAGGATAGATCAGTTCCTCTTCAGAAGTGTCTCCAACTAGGGTCTATTATTTCAGTATAAGTGTGATTTTGTTTTTGAGAATATTATGTCAGGATTTGTGTTTCAATATGATTAATGTGAATCAACATCACAACTTAGTCCAGTGAATGTTGAGTTTTGACAATGCATGTACATGATTTCCAGCTGAGTGGATTAATGTGAGTCACTGATTGTCAACTACTGATTTTTACTGAATTCCACTGTTGATTTGCAATGAGCTTCATTGTATGTTTTCATTAAGTGATTAAATAGAGCAAATTTGAGTTTCATTGAGAATTGTTGAGTTTTTATTGTTGATGTTTCGTTTTAAAGAGTATTAGTTCATTAGTTGTAGTTGTTTAGTTTAATCTACCATCAGTTAGTTGTTAGTTCATTAATAGTTAGTAATCATTTTTAATTAGAATTGTCAATTAGACTTTATAATTTTTTTTTAGTATAGTTTTATTCTTTTATTTTGCACTGCTCGTGTTCATTTGACTTGTGCAGGATAGCACAGGACTGGAGTGGAATTGATTACGAAACACGAAGTGCAAGAATAGAAGAATTGTACTTTTCAGTTTAGAATTAGGAATTTAATTGGGTTTGTAAATATTGCACTTTACGCCCTCTGCGAAGGGTATTCATTTGTTGTAATAGTTAGTTGTTTTTACCTTTTCTTAACAATTTACATTTCAAATAATTCGGCAATAAAGAATAGTTTAGATTTGTGTACTTGAATACGAAATATTCCCGTTTCCTGAGTTCGACCCGGTCTCATCCACTAGTGAGAACCGGTTTTTATTATTTGATGTCTGGTTTTCACATGTTTTTCATATAAAAATCTTTTCAAAATTACAACGATTTAAAAGAAGACATCAGAAACCCAGGTGTATTTCCTTTCTTTTCCTGATTTCTTTAAATTCTTTTTTTATCCTGCCTGCAATTTTTTCCAATTTTTCAAAATTTACCATCTATTATTCTAAAATTTTCTTCTACGTTTCTTCTAAATCTATTCTGTAACAAAAATCTCTCTCATTAAGAGATGTCCTTTTGATCATATTCTAAATTGTTTATTTCTTCTCACGGGGAAATAATACGATAGTCGTGCCTTTCGTACGGACTCAATCCCTAGTAGTGGGATATCTCTTTGTCAATTTGATTTCTTCCTTTATCAAAGTTTCCTTCGAAATCTTTCTAAAAGGGTCCCATTCTGCCCTACAGAGAGAGCATTTGGTATTAACGGGTGATTTAGACTAAGATCAAAGACCACACCAGTTAGAAGCAAGAATTGAGAAATGGACTCTCAGAGGTTTGCCAGAGAAGGAGTTCAGGACAACCAGAATGAGATTGATCCTGCTATATATCAGTTGTTCAAAAAGATGATGGTTGAGATATTATCAGAGCAGGCTAAAGCCAGTTTTGGAAAAGCTCCCACCAAGGAAGAGGCATCTGTCGCTTTCCCAATAAGCAAACAAAGCGATAGCAGTGCAGGAAGTTCTAAAATCAGCAGGAGTAGCAACAAAGGCAACCCGGGTAGTCAAAACAGCAATTTGGAGTCATCTAGGAACCAGAAGGGAAAGTTCAGCAGAAACCAAGATGAACCACTTCAATCAAGTCCTCCACAGAAGGAGAAGAATCAGGAAAAGCTAAAACGTAAAAATTGGAGTAGTAACTGAGATTTCACTCCCTTGGACGAGCCGCTGGATAAAGTTCTCGAATACATGTTGACCAAGAGATTGGTCAGGCTCCCAAAAGCCACGAGTCCTTCCACTGTCTTGGGAAAGTACAAGAACCAATTCTGCAAATTCCATCGGACGACAGGACATGACACTGATCATTGCTTTGTCTTCAAAAATATTATTCAAGACTGCATTGATAAGAATCTTTTTGTTGAAGACGAAGAAGAAAAGTGCCCGATTCCCCTAACCAAGCGTGCTCCGTCTAAGGAAAGGAACATCTCTCGACAAAAATTAGGCAAGCCAAAGGAGGCAAAGCATGTTAGCTGGAGTTATGATCGCGAGTTTTCCCCTTTAGGTCAGCCAGTCGAGGAGGTTCTCGAATACCTGCTCACGGAAGATATGATCAAGCTTCCCAGGGGAGTTGATCCTTCGGTCACCATGGGAAAATGGAAAGAGTGTTTTTGCAAATTTCATCAAGTAAGGGGGCACGATACAGAACATTGCTTCGTCCTCAAAAACATCATACAGGATTTCATCGACAAAGAAATTTTGGTACCAGAGGAAGGAAGGGAGCAACCTGCAGTTCCGACCTAGACTCCTCCGGATCACCCGAAGAGTTGATAAAGCCAAAGTTTCCTGCTTTTGTCTCTTTTTGTTAGTCATCTTGTAGGGGCAAGTCAGCTCAGCCTTCTATGGATCTTTTCCTTTTTAAAGTTCTTGTAAATATTCAGTTTTTGTCATCAAACCTTTGCTTATCAATGAAATGTCAAGTTTTCTTTATATCTTTGATATTCAAATACTTCCTTCTTTTGCCATACTGGGGCATTTAAATTCATGTTCTTTTCAAAAATTGCGGGACAATCCCGACATCATTCATGAGAGAAATGATATTACCTATGAGGGCCTTTTCAAAAATCATGAAATTTCAAAAGTCTTCGTTATGACCAAAGAGTTCAAATATTCTTCAGTCCAAGCTTTGTCAAAAATCAAACCTCGTGTTGATCATGTTGTCAAAAATAGTTTTTTTAAACCATTGCATTGAAGGATCAACCGTTGTGTTGGCCTTTTTTTTTTCCAAAATAGGTCTCAAATCTTATATTGATCATATCTTCCAAAAATGGTTTTTCAAAACGTTATATTCAAAGATCAATCCTAGCATTGATCTCATCTTCCAAAAACGGTTTTTTTTAATCATTATATTCAAAGAATCAACCCTGGTGTTGGTCTTATCTTTCAAAATGGATTTCAAATCTTTATAGGTCAACCCTTATCGTTCAAAGAGGATTTCAAACCTTTATATTCAAAGATCAATATGTGCATTGGTCTTATCTTCCAAAAATGGGTTTTAAATCAAGATCAACCCCAGTGTTGATCTTCTTCTTCAAAAATAGATTTTCCAAACCATTGCCTTCAAAATTTAACCCTCATGATGATCTCTCATGTTTGATTTAAAGGATCAGATCTCGCGTTGATCATTCTTCTTGTGGTGGATTTTTCTTCCCCCAAAATGATTTCTCATCTATCTTTCAAAATAAACATTTTCAAGATCCCATATGCAGGCAGGATCAGAAAAACTCCTTTTCTTCAAATCTTATAAATCTTCAGTCAATTTTTGATGTCTTTAAAAGTTTCATTCATATTTTTTATCAAGTTTACATCAATTTTATCAAGTTTTATCAAGTTTTATCAAGTTTAGCAATATTTTCTCAATTTTATTAAAAATTCTATTCTTTAACCCTTTCAGGTTAAGGGATAAACCTGATGCCTCTTTCCCATGAGGTATTTCCTTTATTCTTATCTTTCCGCTCAGGTTAAGGGAAAAACCTGACCCTCGTCCGAGGTGTTCCCATTCAGGATAAGGGAAAGTCCTGAAACCCCTCGCAGGAGCGATAGTGCTACCTATGAGGATTCTTTTGTAAATAACAAGTTTTATCAACCTTCATTCGATTTTCTAAATTTATATCAATTTCTCTTCATTTAAATTTTCCTTAAATTCTATTCTTTTCCCATTCAGGATAAGGGGTAATCCTGAAATCCCTCATAGGAGCATCAATGCTACCCGTGAGAATTCTTTTTCAAAATAAATTTCCTTAAATTCCTCCCCATTCTTTTATTTTCCTTCTTCCTTCAGGATAAAAGATAATCCTGAAGTCTTTCCTCATCAATTTCTCTCTCAATTTTCTATTAATTTTTAATTTTATCAATTTTGTTGATTCTTTGTTAAATTCTTCTTTATTCTTCAAAATCTATTTGTCATTTGTTCTTTCCCCTTTCAAGTTAAGGGATAAACCTGAACCTTGTTCTTCGAGGTACATCCCTTTCAGGTTAAGGGATAGACCAGAATTATTTCCCATAAATTCTTTCATTCATATCAATCTTTATTCATTCTCCTTCAGGATAAGGGAAATCTTGAAGTCATCATAAATAATTCAAGGTTCAGACCATCTTGGGTCAAGAATCTTGAATAAATCTTTATATTCGTCGGAATCTATTCATGCCTTTGTCAATTCTTTCGATCCGACTCTTGGGTAGTAATTATTTCCTTCCTGTCTGAGTCCCGACTCAGGTTTTTTGTTTTTTTTTGTTTTCATTTTTATTTTCAAGATCCGGGTTCCGACTAGGGTTCTTTTCCTTGTTATATATCGTTTAAAGTTTCGAGTTCCGACTCGGACTTCCTATCGGATTCAACGCTCGTATTGGAACCGATAGTACCCTTGAAGATTCGAGTTTTTCGAAAACTCGGGTTCTTCCATTTTATCATTATTTTAAAGAATCCGGGTTCCAACTCGGGTTTTCCTTTTTATATATCGTTTGAAGTTTTGAGTTCCGACTCGGACTTCCTATCGGATTCAACGCTTGTGTTGGAACCGATTGTACCCTTGAAGATTCGAGTTTCTCAAAACTCGAGTTCTTCCATTTTTATCATTATTTTAAAGATCCGGGTTCCGACTCAGGTTTTCCTTTTTATATATCGTTTGAAGTTTTGAGTTCCGACTCGGACTTCCTATCGGATTCAACGCTCGTGTTGGAACCGATCGTACACTTGAAGATTCGAGTTTCTCAAAACTCGAGTTCTTCCATTTTTATTATTATTTTAAAGATCCGGGTTCCGACTCGGGTTTTCCTTTTTATATATCGTTTGAAGTTTTGAGTTCCGACTCGGACTTCCTATCGGATTCAACGCTCGTGTTGGGACCGATCGTACCCTTGAAGATTCGAGTTTCTGAAAACTCGAGTTCTTCCATTTTTATCATTATTTTAAAGATCCGGGTTCCGACTCGGGTTTTCCCTTTTATATATCGTTTGAAGTCCCAAGTTCCGACTCGGACTTCCTATCGGATTCAACGCTCGTGTTGGAACCGATCGTACCCTTGAAGATTCTAGTTTCTCAAAACTCGAGTTCTTCCATTTTTATCATTATTTTACAGATCCGGGTTCCGACTCGGGTTTTCCTTTTTATATATCGTTTGAAGTTTTGAGTTCCGACTCGGACTTCCTATCAGATTCAACATTTGGAACCGATCGTGCCCATGAAGATTCGAGTTTTTCAAAAACTCGGGTTCTTTCATTTTTATCATTATTTTAAAGATCCAGGTTCCGACTTGGGTTTTCCTTTTTATATATCGTTTGAAGTTTTGAGTTCCGACTCGGACTTCCTATCGGATTCAACGCTCGTGTAGGGACCGATCGTACCCTTGAAGATTCGAGTTTCTCAAAACTCGAGTTCTTCCATTTTTATCATTATTATAAAGATCCGGGTTCCGACTCGGGTTTTCCCTTTTATATATCGTTTGAAATCCCGAGTTCCGACTCGGACTTCCTATCGGATTCAACGCTCGTGTTGGAACCGATCGTACCCTTGAAGATTCGAGTTTCTCAAAACTCGAGTTCTTCCATTTTTATCATTATTTTAATGATCCGGGTTCCGACTCGGGTTTTCCTTTTTATATCGTTTGAAGTTTTGAGTTCTGACTCGGACTTCCTATCAGATTCAACATTTGGAACCGATCGTGCCCTTGAAGATTTGAGTTTTTCAAAAACTCGGGTTCTTTCATTTTTATCATTATTTTAAAGATCCGGGTTCCGACTCAGGTTTTCCTTTTTATATATCGTTTGAAGTTTTGAGTTCCGACTCGGACTTCCTATCAGATTCAACACTCGTGTTGGGACCGATCGTACCCTTGAAGATTCGAGTTTCTCAAAACTCGAGTTCTTCCATTTTTATCATTATTTTAAAGATCCGGGTTCTGACTCGGGTTTTCCCTTTTATATATCGTTTGAAGTCCCGAGTTCCGACTCGGACTTCCTATCGGATTCAACACTCATGTTGGAACCGATCGTACCCTTGAAGATTCGAGTTTCTCAAAACTCGAGTTCTTCCATTTTTATCATTATTTTAAAGATCCGGGTTCCGACTCGATTTTTCCTTTTTATATATCGTTTGAAGTTTTGAGTTCCGACTCGGACTTCCTATCAGATTCAACATTTGGAACCGATCGTGCCCTTGAAGATTCGAGTTTTTCAAAAACTCGGGTTCTTTCATTTTTATCATCATTTTAAAGATCCGGGTTCCGACTCGGGTTTTCCTTTTTATCGTTTGAAGTTTCGAGTTCCGACTCGGACTTCCTATCGGATTCAACGCTGGTGTTAGAACCGATCGTGCCCTTGAAGATTCGAGTTTTGAAAAACTCGAGTTCTTCCATTTTTATCATTGTTTTAAAGATCCGAGTTCCGACTCGGATTTTCCTTTTTTTATGTTCTTATTTTTGAAGTCTCAGGTTCCTACTTGAACTTCCTTCGGAATTCAATGCTCGTGTTGGACAAATCGTTGTTTTGAGAATTCGAGTTTTCAAAAACTCGATTCTCACTCATTTCTTATATTTGAAAACCAGGTTCCGACTCGGATTTTCCTTTTCGTATATTCTTATTTTTGAAGTCTCAAGTTCCGACTTGAACTTCCTTTTGAATCCAATGCTCGTATTGGATAAATTATTGTAAATTCGAATTTTCACACTCATTTCTTCCCCTTCAGGATAAGGGATAATCCTGAAAACACTGGCAACCATTCTTATTCAATTCTCAAGCATCTTAGAATGTCGGTCTCCTGTTCCAATCTCCGTTGAAAAATCCAGTGCTCGTGCTGGTATACATTTTTTTGAAAACCCAGCGCTCGTACTGGGGCATTTTGAAATCCAGTGCTCGTACTGGTACATCTGGCACTCGTGCTAGTTGTTTGGCTGACTGATCAGTTAGCCCTCCAGGTTCAGTCTTTGTACTAACCAATCATCATTACTCAAGTTCTAAATTCTGAATTTCGAATTCCTTTCGCATGCAACCATCTTCCGTTTGCAAGAACCCTTTTTCAGGGAGAGTTTGAAGGGACTCGTTTTCTTCGCGAACAGTTTGCAAAACAACAACCAACTTTACACAAAAGAACCCCTTTTGTTAGGGAGACCTTCGACGGAAGCTCGTTCCTTTTTGTAGCCCTTGTTTTTCTCATCTTTGGCCAACCTCTTCACAGAGGACCCTCTTCTAGGGAGAGTGTGATGGACTCATTCCTCTGTGATACTTTCTCAAATTTTGTTTTTCGGCCGCCTTTCCATAAGAGAAGCCTAGAGATAGGGAGTTTTAACGAAAACTTAATTTCTCTTCGAAAGTTCCGTTTTGCAAACACCTCCTCTTTCAGGGAAGAGAGGAGTATTTTCAACTTCCCATTCAGGTAAGGGCCTAAGCCTGAGTCTCTCTTTTTGGGGAAAAAGAGGAGAATTTTGTCACAGACGTGTCGATTTGATATCGAGCAATTTCTTTCATCAAGGATTTTAAGAATATTTTGCCAATTTGTTATCAAGTCATTGTTGATCTCAAATTTTTTTATCATATAAAGAATTACCTCAAACTACCTTTAATATTATTTCCAAAAGAGGAAGACTTTTGTGAAATAGGAACTGAATTCAAGCTTTTTCTGTTGGTCAACCAAGAGGATGAAGAAAAATCTTCGATATGACCGGCAAAGGAAAATTCGATGATGTTGAAAAGCCATGAGCGAATTGATATTTATCATAGCTATGGCACATTCTTAAAGATCATCCTTTGGCAGTAAGACAGTGAAAATATCCTGGGCAGTAAAAAAGGACCTACCCAATCCATATATCCTTAGTCCTTCCAAGCTGCAATCAAATATCCGCAAAAGGGATCTCTTAATTGTCGTCAAGATGAAGGCGAATTAAGCGAGTAGACCCCCGGGGCCAAAGAAGATTTGAAACATCTCCAAGATGACAAAGTTTGTGACGGATCCTTCCAGGGAAAGTTCGGATCACCGTCAAGATGAAGGCGGATGCAATGAACCTACCGACAAACCCTAAAAGATATTTGATTTCTGCTATCATCTAGAGATTTTACCAAAGAGTTTATACCATCAAGGTCATAATTCCTGAAAAAAGAAAAAGAAGGATCAGAGCATCTCCAAGATGAAGAAGTTTGTGACGTACCCTTCCTAAAAGAGAGAAAAAGTCAGGACATCTCCAAAATGAAGGATGATGTAAAAGAACCCAAGAAAGCTCCATGGTTCAAAAGAGTGCAAAAAGATCATCATGGGAAATGCCCAGGATATCAAACTGCCCAAAGTTTCCAGGAATCATCTTTTTCCATATGGTATTCTTTTATCAATATTTTTTCACTCAATTGCTTTTATGAAGCTAAGAATATTTCCTCTCTTTTCATATCAAGGAAATTGATATCTTCCTCAAAGAAGCTCAACAGTAACAAAATTGAGTTTGATTCTTGATTCTACAGAGTTAGCCCAATTAGAGCTAATACTCTATGTAGAAAGAGGTAATATTTTCACATATATGCAAAATTCAATCATCTTTTAGATCAACTACAAATTTGACATCTTATTGGCAATATTTTCTCGTTATCCCAACATGAAGAAGAAACTTGATGTTCGTTTTGACGTATCCTGAAGTCATCCCTCCTTAGGACTGAAAAGTCTTTTCCTTCAGTCTGATCTGAGCATTCTCAGATTTGCACACTTCCCTGTGTTCCCCACTGTCCCGCCATAGACAGTTCCCGCTCAGGATAAGGGTTAAACCTGAACTTTTTGCAAAAGATCTGTTATTATCAAAAGCTATTTTCAGTCTCAGCAATGAGGCGCCCAAGTACAATCCCTTTTCAAGCTTTAGGGACCCCCATTTTTATCCTTTTGCAAAACCCCTCTTGGACTTGTTGTGCAAAGTCTAGAGGCCCATCACAGTTTTCCTCGCTCCTCGAGGATTCTGTATCCATTCAGGCTAAGGAGTAAACCTGTCGCCTCGCTCCTCGAGGTGTAACCACCCGAACCTTCTACGAGAGGTCGTCTGTTTTTAGAAAGCTGATTTTAGTCTCAGCAATGAGGCGCCCAAGATCATCCCTTTTCCAAGCTTTAGGGAATCCCTTGATTTTCTCTTCTCGCAAACCCCTTTCGGATTTGTTCGTCCAAATTCTGAAGGTCCCATCATGGTTTCTTCATTCAAAGATTCCGTATGGTCGTCCCTTTCAGGTTAAGGGTTAAGCCTGAACCTCGTTCCACGAGGTATCTTCCATTCAGGTTAGGGTTAAACCTGAGTCCCATTTTCTGACTAGATGTCCTTTCTAGTCCCATCACAGTTTCTTCATTCGAAGATTCCACATCATCTCCCACTCAGGTCAAGGGTTAAACCTGAATCTCGCTTCAGCGATGCATTTGTTGTCCCATCACGGCTTCCTCATTCAAGGATCCCGTATGGTTGCCCCTTTCAGGATAGGGATAAAGCCTGAACCTCGCTCCGCGAGGTACCTTCCTTTCCGGTTTGGGTTAAACCTGAGCCTCGTTTAGACGAGGTAATCCTTCCCGTCCCATCATGGTTTTCCCCACAAAGAAATCTGTGCTCTTTGTACATCCATCCAAGAAAGGATCGTCCTTGAGTTTCATCTCACGAGGCATTTCTCTCAAAATGTCCCATCGAGGTCCATTTATATTTCCTTTCCCCCATCCAAATTATCTTGATCTATCTTCGTCCCATCCAGGTTAAGGGCTAAACCTGAGTCATCCCAAAGGGCTGATCTTGTCTCACAGAATTCTTATCTTTTACCATCCTTGGGATTTTCACCCAAAGTCCCATCACGATTTCCTCATTTCTATCATTCAGTCGTATCATTGTCGAGGATTTCATCCCCCCAGGACCATTCAGGATAGGGTTTTAAGCCCGAAAAGTCGTGCTTTCAAAATAAATTCTTTCACACCCAGTTCAGATCGGCTGACTAAGGCATTTTTCAAAATTTGGAGTGTTTCTTTGCCACTAAGCTCGGCTTTCAACCGGCTTAGTAGCAAAGAGGGGCATCTGTGAACACCTCAAATTTTTCAAAATGTTGTAAATATCCCCTTTTTTGCCCTTTTTCCCCATTTTTTGGGTAATTGAGTCGGTTTTAAATCTAAATCCCATTTTGTTTTTCAAATTTTGTTGAAATTAAATTCATTTTACATATCTGACTCAATTTCGGATCCGGATCTACATCAAAATCCAAATCTGAGCTTTATTATCCAATTTTAAATCAAATTCTCAAAATTATCAAAAATAACCTTTTGAAAAAAAAAAACTCAGACACTTCGTCCGGTATCCGTTTGGATCCATCGTGTTATAGTCCTCAAATCGAGGTTTAAAACTCAAATATTTTTTCAAAACTTGGGTCCAAACCCATTCTTCTAAAGAAATTTCCCCAAAATAGCCTGAAATTCTCAGATAAATACTCTTGTAAATATTTCTCAGAAAAATACAAAAAATTAGGGTTTAATCTTTGTTTTCGTATAAAAAAAAAACTCAGATTCTGTTCCAAAAATACAAAAAAATGGAAAAATCATGCAAAAAACCAAAGAAATTAGTGGATTTTTGCCGAAAAACTCACCTTTAACCATCTTTTTAGAAAAAACTGAAAAGGAGGCCTTTTTTTGAAAAAACTAATTTTCGAGGTTTAAGGGTCGAGTTAGGGTTTTGAAAACCCTAACTCACCTTCCTCCCTCAGCAGCCGCTCTCTCATCTCTTCCTCCGCAAGCCACCCATCTCCGAACCTTCATCCTCCACCTTCGATCGCTAACCTCCACCCTCAAGAAGCTTCTATGGCTACCAACAACATCGCACGCCCCCATGCGCGTTCCTCTTCCACCAAAACCCTCCATCAGCCACCCGATCTTCCCATCTTCCATGAAAAACCATTGATTCCTAACAAACCTTCCCTCTTGCTCAAACCTTCTGATGCTTATAAAAAGGAACATCGAGAAAGGGGGCGGATCATTGATCATATTGGAGAAAACCCCGATCGTCATCTCATCACTCTCGCTCCCATAGCTCGCCTACCCATCCATTTCTTTTCTTTATCCCAAATTAGAATCAATTTTTCATCTCAGCATCTCGCTCCTCCCCCCTCCGGTATTCTCTTCCCCTGTGAACGAGTGAAGAAGACCCGATCTCCCATAACAGCTGTCACACGAAAGGAAAAGGAGGGATCTCCAGGAAAGAATAGAAGTCCCGACTCTCTTCCCTTGAGACTCCTTGCCGAATTAGAATGAAATCAAGTGACCGCAAGCAATCTGGTAATAATCCTTCCCTGTTCTACCTTTGTGATCTCTGATTTCTTTACCCTCTTTAATTTTCTCATTTCAACGCATACATGTAATGTCGGCCTGTCCATAGCAAGATCGACTTACACAATGCAAGATTGAAGGAATGATCTCATTCCAACACAGTTTCCTCCCCTTTCATTTTCTTTTACGTTTTGCTATCCCGTTCAGCGTTATGCTCCGGTCCATAGTTTTTTTTTTTATTACATCTTTGATTTCCGTTTCGTATTTAATCTTTGTTTCTCTACTAATGATCGGTTGGCATTTAGGGCTTTCTGGTCTCCTATACGCATTACAATTTAACTTCCCACTAACTTTTTTTTTTCTTTCACCATGATTCTCATCCGCTATCTCTGTGTTTTACCTGTGATTCTGTTTGAACTATTTGAATTGTTGTTTATTTGACTCTATGTCATCAACGTGGTTCAGTGGGAATTGCGTGATATCAGCTGCTGCATATATGTGATCATCGCAAAAAAAATTTCCTCTCGTACGATTTCTCTCTCTTCCTTCACTTTTCCTTTCTAACCTCTATTTTCCTCCTCTTTGAAGGGAGAAAAATAAAAGAGAGAAAAGGAGAGAGAAGAGAAAAGAAAGAAGAGAAAAGAAAGAAGAGAAGAGAAGAGGAATTACTTTGCGGGTTTCACTTGACCTTCAATTTTGAGAAATTTTGAAATAACTCGCCTCCGTTTTTGAAATATTTTGCGGGAAAACTGGGAGACGGGATCCGCTTGTCGGTACGAGGTTCGACCGTTCCTGGCGCCTTTACCAGGGGTAATCGAACCAAGGGTCGAATTTTATGCCTTTTGCTTTGCGAAGAATTTATCTAAGTATTTATCCTAAGTCTAAATGCACAATGAATCATGCTTGTGCAAATGCAAAGATGTATGCTCTTTTTGAAAGTGTTTTGAAGAATTCCCAAGTGTTTCTGAGATAAATCTGATGATAGAGTGAAGAAATGGTTTCTAACTTAGAACTTAAGATTAAAAAGTTCCAAGTTTTTGTAAATAATCAAGAGCTTGGGAAAATAAATCTGAGTTTGGAAAATGATCTTGAAACTGAGATGAGAGAAAAAAAGAAGAAAGAAAATTTCAAAGTCATAAATGGACTTTGAATTAGAAATTTGAACTTGGATGAATATTTGGAATGAAATTGAATTCTAGTTTTGAAGTTTGAAATCAGAAGGAAGGATAGAATTGGGATTGATTTTGGAATTCAAGATGGAATTTGAATCTAAAATTCTGAATGAAATTGGATTTAAGAATTGAGGATCTGAGATGGAGTTGTATCTGAAGTTTCGAATGGAATTGGATCCAAGATTTAGAATCCAAGATGAAATTCGGATCTGAAGTCTGAGATCCAAAGTGGAACTGGGTTTTGGTTCCTATAATGGATTTTGGATCTGAAGTCTGAGATCCAAAGTGAATTGGGTTCTGGATCCTAAGAATGGGTTTTTGGATCTGAAATCTGAGACCCAAGATGAGATTGGATTCTGGATCCTAAAGAATGGATTTGGATATGAAGTCTGAGATCCAAAGTGAAGTTGGATTCTGGATCCTAAGAATTGGAATTCGGATCTGAATCTGAGATCCAATGGTAGAATGAGGATCTGGATCCTACATGGGATTTTTGGATCTATAATTGGAGATCCAAAGTGGAATAAGGATTTGGATCCTAAATAGAATTTGGATCTGAAGTTAGGAATTCATGATGCAATTTGGATCTGAAGTCTAAGATCCAAAAGTAGAATTGTATTAAAAAAAAAACTAGATCTAAGTTGATCTTTTGATTTGGATTTTGAAAGTCCAAATGGGACTTTTGAAGATGGATCTGGGTTTTGAAAACCCAGATTTGAACTTAGGAATGTTTGGATTTTGAGATTCAAAGTCAATCTCAACTTTGGTTTAAAACTTGGAAAAAAACTTGATTTTGAATCAGAGGATGAATCAGAAATTTCAAAGTTAAATTGAACTTTGAAATTGGATTTTGAATTGAGTTGGAATTTTGGAATTTCAAAATTGATTTGAGAATTTGAATTTATAAATGAACTTCAAAGTCAATTTGGACTTTGAATTTGGAGCTTGAATTTGGAATGAATCAAGAATATAAAGATTGAATTTTGAAATTTCAAAGTCAAATTGGACTTTGAACTTGGAATTTAAATCTTTAAACTATAGATTTAAGAAAGATATTTGAGATAACTTGGATTTTGGAAAAGAATTTTGAAAAGTATGATGTAATTCTATCCTATATGATGAATGAATTTGAATAAGTTTGAAATTGGAATTTGAAAAGCTATTCTTTAATTGAATTAAAATAAGATTGAAAATATAATACATCCTTGACTATGGTCATTGAATGTATTTTATGATAATCTATATTTAAATTCAAAAGAAGAATAAAATACATTTTAGTGCTTTTATAGAATTTAAAATGAAATTAACCCTCAATATACCCTGACTATGGCCATTGGTATATATTTTGAGTTAATTTTAAGTTAAATTCTGATAAAAGAATAAAATATTTTAGAAAAAATATGATGAATTCTGAAAATGGATCCAGTGTTATTTTGTAAAAGATAAAAATACTAAGCTTTGTCCACACCCTGACTATGGCCATTGATGTGGATCATCAACTTAGCACTTATTATCTCTTACGAAATGGTGCACGTGCCATTCGTGTTCCCATTTGTGAGAATTTGAAAAATAAAGGCAAAAATGCATGAAAAACAAGTAATTCATGATATTTACAATGCTCATTCATTCTATCTAAGACAGGAAAATGTAAATTTTCATTCAAATCTAGCTATTACAACATGTGAAATTAATTTTACAACTTCAAATGATAACTTTATCCACATATTTCCTGCAAAACAACCTGGTTAGTAATGAAAGAAAAAAAATAGGAGGAATTTGCATATGTCGCACAGATATCTAAAAAAAAAAAATCATATATCAAGACGTAAATGATGGAAAGATAGAAAATATGGTACATATGATTATGTATATATACATGTATGCATATATCATATACATGGATGTATATATGCGTATATATAGACATATATGTCATAAAGGGAAGATGGGCCAAAGGGGCTGCAGTGATGACATAACACAGAAGGTGGTAAAATATGGGAAGAAGATAATACAATATGGGAAGTGAAATGCAAATTTTAAGGTAGATATCAACATTTGGGCGTAATGAACAGGCATACTGAAGCTGATGACCCTATGGTAGAAGGGTCACATGCTGCTGGAGGATGGATTAACAGTTACTGGACCCTTTTTCCATGAGTTTTCGTGGGCTACCTTCAGCAGCCACAGGCTGGTTTACATGGGTTTTAATGGCAAAATAAACTTCCAGCAGCATCCATTTACTGATTTTAACCTGTCAATCAACAGAGCTGGATGACAATCTAATCGGATGAGCATGGGTGGGAATGTAGCCAGAGATTGTATGCTGGTAGTTTGGAATATGTGAAAACAGAGGCTAGGTAGCAGTGTGCTTTGAACATGTGACACTGCAGGAGGCACAAAAGTAGCAGGTGATACTCCATCAGGGATGCCGTGACTAAAAAAAAAAAAAAATGGTCTAATGATATGCCAGACAAATTATGTCAATATGACCTATACATGAATATTAGGGTGCTGATGTACACTACCTACCCGCGCCTATATCAACATAACCTATATTGACCTGTCATGCATGCAAACTGATACTCCAATTTTAATAGGTAATGTATGCTAAACCTCACACATCGACGCTGTTCTGCTCAATACTGATGCATTACTAGTACAAAATTACCGATCTATTCTTACCTCTAATTGCACTAACACATAATATCTGATATAGACTAATGCATGTTGCCAAGCCAAGACTGGCCTATACACTGATACAGACTCACTAACTTACTGATTTGTTAACAGAGTAACACAAACTATCAGCCTATGCTACGTAATGCCAACACATTAATTGTTAATGTGTATTGACTGTAAGAGGCCACCCAACACAATTTATATCGACCTTTAGTGCTCAGCACTGATTCATTTATCCATTCATGCAGGTTACTTAATACTCTACTTCCCAACTTTGAGAAATTGTAATGGGGCACATAAAAAAAAAAAATCAGATGTCAAAACACAGATATAACTCGCTATGAACCTGCGGCCAAAACACAGATATGTTGTTCCTTGTAGCAGCTGCTGGTGAATACGAAATATGCTCTACTGGAGATCAGTTATCAGATTCCCTTTGGAAAGATCATGCACATGGATGCAGTTCAGTGGTAATCATATTACTTTCAATAATAATCATTGAAGATTCCTACAACTGGAATAAGATGTTTGATTTAACATCGACTATATTCAATAACTTTTAACTTAAGACAGATGGTAAGACATTCAATAGCTAATACAGATATGAACATAAACAAACAAAAGGAAGAAAGGAAAAAGAAAGAAAACAAAAAAAATGGTATATCAAAACTGTAAATATGGCTCTCTTTCCCGTGGCATATAGATGTGAGGGCTGCACAAGTTGTAATTCTGTTATGACTGAAGCCCTCATCCATATATCTGAATATACAATAATGGCTTATCCAAAAGCTAATACCCCACATTTCAGAAGATGCACACCCCATTTTTTTTTTAGAGAAATCAAATGAACAGAAACAAAAAAAAAAAAACTTGACAAACATGAGACAATATAATCATCAGATCCTAATATATACAGAATGCTGCAGGTCATGATTTGAAAGCTAGCAACCAGACTCATATTCTCCACCCCTTTTCTCTCTTCCCTCTCTCTTTTTTTTTTTACCGGAAAGTTTTATCTGTTTCTGGATATGGCATTGCTGCCCATTCAACACATATATATAGGTCTTCTCATAAGTAGCAACAGGAAACTTTCTGACTGAATGGCATTATCCATATATTGTGTATGGCTTCTTTGCAACACCTTCACCTTCAAAACTTAACAATACTGTAACGAATTTTCACAACTTTAAGCTAATATTCATCCAGGGATGGATTTGGGTCACCATACACCATGAGCAAGGATACAACAGATGGATGTTATGCCGAAAGAGGCAGGCGATGATAGGTGATGAAATCAGACGAATGCTAGGAGATAGGATTTTATAATACCAAGGTTTTTGAAGACCGCAAATTATACTTGTGTATTGACAAATGTAAACCACATAAGGATAGCACAGGAGAAAAAAAAAACGAACAATATAATTCTGCAGTAAAAAAAAATGGAACTACTATGCTGGAACAGGAGATTGATCCTGAATTTCCAATGACTCCATATCCCTACTCCCTGAACATTATTCCCATTACATACAGGATGAGAATAGGACTGGTCAATAGGGCTCTTGATACAAATGAAGTACTGTGTGCTTATGATGTCGATCAGGCTCGATGCTGGACGTTGATACCCATTTGACCCATGACCATGATAAAAGGTAAGAACCCCATGGATGTGTGCTAAGAATCTGAGTAATCCTTATCTCTCTTTTTTTTTTTTTTACACACTAGTCCCTCGTTCAATGCCTGGCTAACCGAATGAACCAAGTCTGATGTTAACAATACCTCACCATCAAGATGTCAATCTGATGCAAGATATACAGTAATTTACTTATAGTATATCAAGTCCCACAAATATGATTTTACATAACAATCGACTTCATGAACCGAATACGACCAAGGTGATATGAATATGGTGAGATGAAAATAATGGATGAGTACAAACTCATGTAAATGAAACTATAAAGCTAACTCCAGTTACCTACTGACGCGATATCAAGTATGGACATGAGAATGAAATGATAAGAGATGGCTTACATCAACAAGATAATGTATCTGATTGAACTGTGATACTAACATGGAGATGCAACTAATGAGGGGAAAGAAAGAGGATAAAAGAAAAAAAAAGACAGAGGGGAGAGATTTTAAGGCAGCAAGTCAGCCAACAATACCCGATCAAACATTGCCTGAAATCGGATTCATCATGAAAATCAAATGAGAATTTCGTGGTAAATTGAATCGCATGGGACCCCAGAACGGATTGAGCCATGCTGGGCGAATACTCAGATCTTCCTTCACGGTATATCAGGAGCTAGATATATGCGCATATGAACGAATGTCAAAATTTAAACTAAAGACACAAAGTAATATAGAAGTAGAAATAAATGGCAATTTTATGCGATAAAAAAAAGAAAGAAGAATTCATAAATGAACGACAAAAGGGAAAAGAAAATCAAAAGAAAAGTATGTCGGGATTAAAGGATCCTGTTGTTATTGCACAGGATGGGTTGAGGTTGGTATAAACAACCCAACACCACCCATAGTGCATCAAAAAGGGGTAAAAAAAAGAAGAAGAAGAAAGAAACGAAAAAAAAATGAACCTCATAGGAAATCACAGAAGAAGAAATTAGAATGAAATCGGATTGGCGACTTACCAGGGTTCTACTGAAATTCCGAGGGATGAAGAAGAGGCTTCGTGTTTCCCCTAGAGGGCTCCTCCCTTTTGCTGAACGAAGAGACAAATTGATTGAAGAAGAGGGGTGCGAAAACTTCAGTCGATCGACGGATGATTGCTTCCCGATAGTCGGTGTGAAAATGAATATTTGAAGAGGAAAACAGACGAATGCCGAAGGAGGGTTGTTACGTGAAAGTTGATCAAAAAAAGGATGCCCGATCATTGGGGAAGTTCTCTTCTTAAAGAAGAGATAGAAGGTTCGAGTGAAGAATTCGTTGAAAATGGAGGGCGAAGATCGAAGGATTTGTTTGAGATCTGCGATGGAGAGAGGAGAAAAGAGGAGCGTGGGAGGAGTCTGTTAAAATTTTTCCAAATTTTCAAAAAGGTGGTCCTCTTTTAGAAAGATTTTTGAAAAGTGGTTCAAGCTGAGGTTTTTGGTAAAAATGGTTTAAAAAGTTTTGAAAATCATTCGTTTTCTTTGTAGCTTTTCTCGATTTTTTGGTTTTTATGTTATTTTTCTATTTTTTTGTATTTTTAGAATAAAATCCTAAAGCTTTACGAGAAATCAAAGATTTAAAACTAATTTTTTTGTGTTTTTGTAAAATATTTACAAAAGGGAATTTTTCTGAGCTATTTTGAGAAAATTTCTTCAGAAAATGGATTTGTGTCCAAACTTTTGAGAAATATTCGAGGTTTATAACTTCGAACTGAGAAATATAGGGTCGAGGATCCAACAGAGTGCCGGATGAGCTGCCCGAGCCTTTCAAAATCATTTTTTGGTATTTTTGTGATTTTATTTTGGAAATCGGACAACGAGGCTCAGATTTGGATTTAAAATACTGAGTTCAGACGCAGAGCTGAATTTGAATATATCAATGTGGAATTTAATCCAGAAATCTAAAGAATAACTGAAATTTAGCCTCGGTTTTCTCAGAAAATGGAACCAGGGGCAAAAAGGTCATTTTTATAAATTTTTGAAAAATTTGGGGTGTTCACAGATGCCCCTCTTTGCTACTAAGCCGGTTTGAAAGCCGAGCTTAGTGGCAAAGATAACACTCCAAATTTTGAAAATGCCCCAGTCAGCAGGTCTGAACTGGGTGTGGAAGAATTATTTTGAAAGTATGATTTTTCAGGCTTTGAAACATTATCCTGAATGGTTTTGGGGAAGACGAAATCCTCGAAAACGAAATGATTGAGTAAAAAGTGAGAAAATCGTAATGGGACTTTTGGGTGGAAATTTCGAAATGGTGGGAAATGAGAATTTTGATCAGGTCTCATGGGTGAGACAAGATACTCTTATTGGAATGATTCAGATTTAGCCCTTAACCTGGATGGGACAAAGATATATCAAAATGAATTTGATATGAGGAAAGGAATACATGAGAATCTTGATGGGACATTTTTGGAGAATGCCTCGTGAAATGAAGCTCAAGTAAGATCCCATCCTGGATGGATATACAAAGCATGGGTTCCTTGATGGGAAGAAACCATGATGGGATTGGAAGAAAATATCTTGTCAAAACGAGGAATTTTGTTGGAACGAGACTCAGGTTTAATCCAAAACCTGCAAGGAAGATACCTCGCGAAGCGAGGTTCCGGGTTAACTCTTGATCTGGATAGGAAATCTACCATACGAGTTTCTCAAAAATGGAGAAAGCACGATGGGACCTTCGGAATTTGGACGAACAAATCCGAGAGGGGTTTTTGCGAAAGGAGGAAATATAGAGTCCCTAAAGCTTTGAAAAGGGGAAGAAATTGGGCGTCTCTTTGCTGAGACTGAAATAGCTTTTGAAATTAAATGATCTTTCGCAAATGGTTCAGGTTTGCCTCTTATCCTGAGTGGGGGAAATCTACCATACAGGTTTCTCAAAAATGGAGAAAGCACGATGGGACCTTCGGAATTTGGACGAACAAATCCGAGAGGGGTTTTTGCGAAAGGAGGAAATATAAAGTCCCTAAAGCTTTGAAAAGGGAAAGAAATTGGGCGTCTCATTGCTGAGACTGAAATAGCTTTTGAAATTAAATGATCTTTCGCAAATGGTTCAGGTTTGACCCTTATCCTGAGTGGGGGAAATCTACCATACAGGTTTCTCAAAAATGGAGAAAGCACGTTGGGACCTTCGGAATTTGGACGAACAAATCCGAGAGGGGTTTTTGCGAAAGGAGGAAATATAGAGTCCCTAAAGCTTTGAAAAGGAGAAGAAATTGGGCGTCTCATTGCTGAGACTGAAATAGCTTTTGAAATTAAATGATCTTTCGCAAATGGTTCAGGTTTGACCCTTATCCTGAGTGGGGGAAATCTACCATACAGGTTTCTCAAAAATGGAGAAAGCATGATGGGACCTACGGAATTTGGACGAACAAATCTGTGATCATCGCAAAATTTTTCCTCTCGTAATGTTCTCTCTCTTCCTTCTTTTTTCCTTTCCAACCTCTTATTTTCCTCCTTTTGAAGGGAGAAAAGATAAAAGAACGGAAAGAAAGAGAAAAGAGAAAAGAAAGAAGAGAAGGGAAGAGGAAACTCTTTTGCGGGTCTCACTTGACCTTAATTTTGAAGATTTTTGAAATAACTCGCCTCCGTTTTTGAAATATTTGCGGGAAAATCGGGAGACGAGATCCGCTCGTCGGTACGAGGTTCGACCGTTCCTGGCGCCTTTACCAGGGGTAATCGAACCAAGGGTCGAATTAATGCCTTTTGCTCTGCAAAGAAATTATCTAAATATTTATCCCAAGTCTAAATGCACAAAGAATCATGCTTGTGCAAATGCAAAGATGTATGCTCTTTTGAAAAATGTTTTGAAGAATTCCAAGTGAAATTGATAAAGTGAAGAAAAATGACTTCTAACTTAGAACTTAAGATTAAAGTTCTAAGTTTTAGAATATTCAAGAGCTTGGAATATGAGTCTGGATTTGGAAAAAATGATCTTGGAATTGAGAGGAAAGGAGAAGAAAGAAAATTTTAAGGTCATAAATGGATTTTGAATTTGGATTTTAAGTCTTTGGAATGGATTTGAATTTTATCTTTGAAATCAGAATGAAATGTGGGAAATTTAAATAGAATTTTGGGAAATAGAATTGATTTGAAAGTTGGAATTCAAGATGGAATTGGATCTGAAGTCTGAGATCCAATGTAGGATTGGGTTCTGGATCCTAGAATGGATTTGGATCTAAAGTCTGAGATCCAATGTAGAATTGGTTTCTGGATCCTAAGAATTGGAATTTGGATCTGAATCTGAGATCCATTGGTAGAATGAGGATCCGGATCCTAAAAGAAATTTGGACCTATGTTTGGAGATCCAAAGTAGAATAAGAATTTGGATCCTAAATGGAATTTGGATCTGTAATGGGAGATCCAAAATGGGATAAGGATTTGGATCCTAAGAATTGGGAATTTGGATCTGAATTTGAGATTCAATGGAATGAGGATCTGTATCCTAAATAGAATTTGGATCTGTAACTGGAGATCCAAATGGAATAAGGATTTGGATCCTAAATGGAATTTGGATCCGTGATTGGAGACCCAAAGTGGAATGGAGTCCTATACTTGGAAATCTGGATCCAAGTTGAGATTAACTTTGTATTTTGGGTTTTGAAAGTCCAAATGGGACTTTTGAAGATGGATCTGGGTTTTAAAAACCCAGATTGAACTTTAGGAAGGTTTGGATTTTGAGATTCAGAATCAATCTCAACTTTGATTTAAAACTTGAAGAAAAACTTTGATTTTTGAATCAGAAGATGACTCAGAAACTTCAAAGTTAAATTAAACTTTGAAATTTGAATTTTGAATTGAGTTGGAATTTTGAAGTTTGAATATAAAGTGTTTTTGGAGTTTCAAAGTCAAATTAGACTTTGAAATTGGATTTTTGAATCTCGAAATGAGATAAAATTGGATTTGAATAAGATTTTGATCTTGAGAAATGAAGAAGAAGAATCACTTGGAATTTTGAAAAGTAAATTTTGAAAATATGATGCAATTCTATCCTATATGATGAATGAATTTGAATAAGTTTGAAATTGGATTTGAAAATCATATTTCATTCTTCAAGTGAATTTAAACAAGACTAATGATATAATACACTCCTGACTATGGTCATTGAATGTATTATATAATAGTCATATCTAAATTCAAATGAAGGATAAAATACCTTTTTGGTGCTTTTATAGAATTTAAAATGAAATTAACCCTCAATATACCCTGACTATGGCCATTGGTATATATTTTGAGCTAATTTTAAGTTAAATTCTGATAAAAGAAGAAAATATTTTAAGAAAATATGATGACTTTTGAAAATGGATCCAGCGTGGATCCAGTGTTATTTTGTAAAAAAATAAAAAAATGCTAAGTTTTGTCCACACCCTGACTATGGCCATTGATGTGGATCATCAACTTAGTATTTATTATCTCTTACGAAATGGTGCATGTGCCATTCGTGGTCCTATTTATGAGATCTTGAAAGAGAGAAGATGATATGAAACAAGTAATTCTAGAATATACAAATGCTCATACATTTTAATCTAATGCAAGAAGTGAGAATTTATTATCGTCTAAGTATTGCAACTTGGAAAATGGAATTAAATCTACAATTTCTAAGCTAAAAATGACATTTAAGGTGAATGGTATGGGTACTGAGCATCACCACTCAGCAATAAGAAGAGACAAGGTAAAAACCCATATACAAATAAATGATCAAATTTAATTGAAACTAATATGCTACCTAACATACTTGGTTACTGCTAATTATACTAACACAAACTAAGCTAATCTGTTGCTAGTGCTAACATATATTAGCCACAAATGCATATACAATACTGATAAATACCATACTAACATACTCTGTTAATTTTCAATACCCAACGTTAACACTAATTTATTCACTGTTTAAAGGCTAACTTACACTAGCAATTGACGCATGCACTAACTGTCAACACACAGCCTTCATTAACTCACATACAGATATTACTGCACTCAATTACTAGTGTAAAGGATTTGCAAAGAACCAATGTTAAGCACCTAATATACTAACTATCTTAAATCAACTTAAGTCAAATAACTAACAATTATTAACAGCTAAGCTAAACAGTTTTAGGAATTAAAAGAATGACTAAGAATTGTAAACTGAAATAATGAAGTAATAAGAGAACAAGAATATGAACTCACAGTCAGGAAATTAATGAGTGAATATGAGATCAGAATAATGAATATGCTGTATAAATGTAATGAGATGGTGAAACGGTATGCAAGTGAAATTGAATGCTGACAGGTGATAGAATATAGACGTGCAGCAGTGGATGTTCCTCTCAGCAGAAATTTGGTGGAGCAAGTTTGATACTATCTTGGATCATCGAGTCATTATCAGTGTGGCCTTGGAAGAGGTTGGCAGCATTAGATATCTCGGTGAACTGTACTTCAGTGGCAGCTTGTGTTCTGATGGAGTCCTGCACTCTCTGTAACTGACAGGGGGTATGTTTACAACACCGTAACAACGCCGCACGAAAGGCTGGAGATTTTACAGTGAGGAACCACGCAGCCGGACACTAAATGGTACCGCTAGTGTGACATGACATACCGATGCTCATGATGTTAGTGGATCTTCCAAGGTGACGGATGATATACCAGTATCGTACACCAAAATGCTGTAAATGTTATGCATCAAAATAGGACTTGACATAGATTTATGAAGACATCTGTTTACTAAAATGAAATATTGGAAAATGGACTCAGTTCAACTCCGATTTTTGTTCTGAGCCAAACTTTTGATAACGCCCTTTTTCTGTCAACACCATGCCATTCTAATATTAACAGATTGTTTCAGGACTACTGTAGTGGTTATGAATTCCTGCAAAAAGCACCATGTGACTAGCAGCAGATATCGAAAAATGTGGTGCATTACTCAGCCTGTACCATACGTATATACATAATCGGATGGAGGTAAAAACTGAATCTCTGCTGTGATATGATCGATATATAATGACCCCTGGATGCTCACAATATTTAGCAAATGTAATTTATGCAAGCGTTACTCTACGAATATAAGTCATACATATCTACCTCCTGACGATTAAGACCTACTTCATCGCAATACCCTTCAGAGGTGCGACTCATCATGAGATGGATGCCAGGAATCCCATCGCTGGCATTCAGTATATCTCAGAAAGAAAACACCATCGAGCAGATACATGGGGTGTGAATGAGTAACGCAAGATTTAAAAATAAACCAGAAAATAGAATCAAAGAAAGAAATCAAGGATATCAATAAGAGATCAAATACCCTGGGTGATTTGAACTAGAAACAGATGATCAATGAATATAACAAAACGCAAAAAAATGTAACTAGGTAATTGAAGATCCAATAGGAAAATAAAATGATAAAAGAAAAAGAGAGAGAAATAAAGAGGGTCATCTGGATGAAACAAGCAAACAAATCGAGGTTAGATTGATAAATCAAATGAAAATAAGTAAAACGGCAAATGATTGAACTGCTGGAAAGATTGGTCTCACGCATCAAGCCTATCAAGTAAAACTTTTAAACCATTCCGATAGCTGTATTCAACAGACCCAAAATTCTCAGGGCAGATGATGTCCTGATTCCTGTAACAGGCGCTATGGTGAAACACACCTTGCTTACTGCGAATTTGCAAACCTTCATGTATATGGTGGATGTTAAGAAGAAGGGAAGTGATAATGACATTAGCAGTGAATCAGAGGCGATGCGTGATATACAAACGCAAATGATGTTATGTAGGTCCAGCAGGAGATGTGGCGGCCTAATGACATATGCGACGAGGCAGGAACTCCAAATCTACGAATGATCAAAACAGAGCAGAAATTCGAAAATTAATAAGCAGACAAAACAGAAATCGGTTATCAGAAAAACAAATATGAAAGGGGAGCATAAATACGAAGGGGAAATAAAAAAGAATATATATATGAATGAAAACCATAACCTCCAGCACAACAACAGCATGTATACAACCATAGAAATTCCATGATCAAAAGAGAGTAAAAAAAAAAAGAAATGTCGGAATAGGTATATCCCGTTGGTTTTGCATGCAGGTGGGTCGGTCCTGCCATATGCAGGCCGATCCCACCCCTTTGCTCTTTTTTTTTTTTAAATGAAGGAGAATGGAGTTTTAATATAGAAAGATGATGCAAAAGAAGAAGAAAAAGAAAGTGCAAAGAATCAGAGGAGAGGGATACTATTACTTACCTGTAGAAAAGGGTACCGTGAAGGAGGGGTCAATGGCAGCCGCTTGCCATTCTTGCTGAAACTCTGAAATAAGAGTGATTTCTTTTCCAGATGCCGCTGCTGCAAGGATTTTTAGATGGAGACGACACTCGACTGTAGGGCTTCCTGTAGCTCTGCTGCCGAGATGATCAGCCGAATGGGGAGAAACCAAAACAAAGGAAAAAGAAGAAAAGAAAAAAAAAAAGGAAGAAAGAAGCAGAGGAAGAAGGAAAGGTCGGGGTGAAGAGCGATGGTGGAGTAGAAGACGGTGAAATGGGGAGGGGATCCGCGGTGTAGAGAGGAAGAAGGTGCCGGGGTGAAGATGGATGTCCCTAGGGTTCCCTCGAGTGCTTCTCTTAAAGGGGGAGAAGGAGGTTCGAGAGGGAGGGGTTCGGTTGAGGATTGAGGGTTGAGGATGAAGGTTCGAAGATGGAGGGCGATGGGGAGAGGAAGCCATTTGAGAAGAGGAGTTTCAAGGGTTTCGGTGGAGAGAGAGAGTGAAGAGAGGCGGCTCTCTTTTCCCTTTTCTTATTCACGAAGGGTTTTCGAAAACCCTAAAAGAGCATTTCGCATAAGACCCCTCTCTAATTTTTGAGTTTTTACAAAAAGAGGCTCTCAGGGCTTTTTAGCAAAAATTTGATTTTAAAGTTTTGAACTAATTCATTTTTTTTTTCTCAAAATTTTTCCATTTTTTGGTTTTTTTTGGTGTTATCTTTCTATTTTTTTGTATTTTTAGAGTAAAATCCTAAAGTTTTCACAAGAAATCAAAGATTGAAACTAATTTTTTGATGTTTTTGTAAAATGTTTATAAAAGGAGTTTTTCTGAGAATTTTAGAAACTATTTTGAGACAATTTCTCCAGAAATGGGTTTTGATCCGAATTTTTGAGACACATTCGAGGTTTACAACCTCGAACTGAGAAATATAGGGCCGAGGATCCAACAGAGTGCCGAATGAGCCGCCCGAGCCTTTCAAAATCATTTTTCGGTATTTTCGTGTTTTTATTTTGGAAATCGGACAACGGGGCTCAGATTTGGATTTAAAACACTGATTTCAGACCCGAAGTTGAATTTGAATATATCAATGTGGAATCTAATCCAGAAATCTGAAGAAATAACTTGATTTTCTCAGAAAGCGGGGTTAGGGGCAAAAGGGTCATTTTTACAAGACTTTGAAAAATTTGGGGTGTTCACAGATGCCCCTCTTTGCTACTAAGCCGGTTGAGAGCCGAGCTTAGTGGCAAAGACAACACTCCAAATTTTGAAAATGCCCCAGTCAGCAGATCCAAACTGGGTGTGGAAGAATTATTTTTGAAAATATGATTTTCCAGGCTTTAAAACCTTATCCTGAATGGTTTTGGGGAGACAAAATCCTCGAAGATGATATGATCGAGTAGAAAACGAGGAAATCGTGATGGGACTTTTAGGTGAAAATTCTGAAATGGTGGGAGATGAAAATTTTGATCAGGTCTCATGGGTGAGACAAGATACTCTTTTGGAATGATTCAGGTTTAGCCCTTAGCCTGGATGGGACGAAAATGTATCAAGATGAATTTGAAATGAGGAAAGGAATACACGAGAACCTTGATGGGACATTTTGAAAAATGCCTCTAAGACGAAGCTCAAGTAAAATCCTTTCTTGGATGGATATACAAAGCATGGATTACTAGATGGGAAGAGCCATGATGGGACTGGAAGAAATCATCTCATCCAAACAAGGGATCTCGTTGGAACGAGACTCAGGTTTAACCCAAACCTGTAAGGAAGATACCTCGCAAAGCAAGGTTCTGGTTTAATTTTAAACCTGGATAGGAAATCTACCATACGGGTTTCTCAAAAATGGAGAAAGCACGATGGGACCTTCGGAATTTGGACGAACAAATCCGAGAGGGATTTTGGCGAAAGAAGGAAATATAGAGCCCCTAAAGCTTTGAAAAATGAATGATTCTGGGTGTCTCATTTGCTGAGACTGAAATAGCTTTTTGAAATCAAATGGCCTCTTGCAGAAAATTCAGGTTTTGACCCTTAACCTGAGTGGGAACACCATACAGAATCCTTGACTGAAGAAACTGTGATGGGACAGGAAGAGATACTTCAACTGGATGAGGCAACTCTTCTAGAAGATATAGACAACGCTAGGTTGCATCAAAATGGATATTGAATGTTTATTTTATTTTTGGAATAGCTAGAAATTTTTGCCAATAAGATAAAATCGTAGTCGGTTCAAACACTTGGAAATGTGCACGTATGTGCAAAAGATATTCTCTCTTTTACCTAGAGTATTTCCCCCAAATGAGGTTAACTCCTCAGTTCTAAGAGTCAAATTCAAAATTTTAGCACTGATGATTTCTTCAAGGAAGCTGTCCATTTCCCTGATATGAGAATAAAAGAAATATTCTTAATTTCATAAAAGCGAGAAATGAAGAGATATTGATAAAAGAATTTTGCATGAGAAAAGATGACTTCTGACAACTTTGGCAGTTTGATATCCGGGTTGTTTTCCCACGATGATCTTTTGCACTCTTTTTGAGTCACTGGGCTTTCTCGGTTTTTCACATCATCCTTCATTTGGATGGGTCCTGACTTTTCTCTCTTTTTCAGGGAAGGGTACATCACAAACTCCTTCATCTTGGAGATGTTCCGATCCTTCTTTTCTCTCAGGGATTCTATATGATATTAGCTCAAAAAGGTCTGAAATCAAATATCTTTTAGGGTTTGTCGGTAGGTTCATCGCATCTGCCTTCATCTCGACAGTGATCCGAACTTTACCTGGAAGGATCCGTCACAAATTCCGTCATCTTGGAGATGTTTCAAATCTTCTTTGGCCCCGGGGATCTACTCGCTTAATTCGCCTTCATCTTGACGACAATTGAGAGGTCCCTTTTGCGGATATTTGATTGCAACTTTTAAACGAAAATGAGAAGGGATGGGTTGAGTGGATTCTTTTTATAGCTCAAGATATTTCCACTGCCTGATTGTCAGAAAATCATTTTTAAAACATGCGTCATAGCCAAGATCAATATCAATTCTCTTCTGGCTTTTCAACATCATTGAATATTTCTTTCACTGATCATATCAAAGACATTTCTTACATCCTTTTGGTTGATCAACAGGAAAAGATTTGAACTTTACCTCTTTTCGCGAAAAGTTTCACCTTTTTTGGAAGGAAATAGAAGAGGTAATCTGAGAAAATTCTTTTCGTGCAGTCAGACTTTTAGAATCAACTAATGCTTTTAGCAAATTGGCAAAGTTTTCACGAATTTCTTATGAAATAATCACTCAATATAGATTTTGATGAGACATTTAGCTGTAACTTAAAGAAATGGTGCAAGAAATCAGTCTTTAGAAAACTGGACAGATGAAATATATATTAGGTTTTGGAAATCCCGACCAGTTTATGAGAAACTGGATTTTTGATAATCCCGACCAGTGAAAACACTAGATTTCAAATCCCAACCAGTGAAAAAATACTGGATTTCAAATCCCGACCAGTTATAACAACTGGATTTCAAATCCCGACCAGTTATAAAACTGGGTTTCAAATCCCGACCAGTTATGACAACTGGATTTCAAATCCCGACCAGTTATGACAACTGGATTTCAAATCCCGACCAGTTATAAAACTGGGTTTCAAATCCCGACCAGTTATGACAACTGGATTTCAAATCCCGACCAGTTATAAAACTGGGTTTCAAATCCCGACCAGTTATGACAACTGGATTTCTGATAATCCCGACCAGTGAAAACACTGGATTTCAAATCCCAACCAGTGAAAAATACTGGATTTTAAATCCCGACCAGTTATAACAACTGGATTTCAAATCCCGACCAGTTATAAAACTGGGTTTCAAATCCCGACCAGTTATGACAACTGGATTTCAAATCCCGACCAGTTATAAAACTGGGTTTCAAATCCCGACCAGTTATGACAACTGGATTTCTGATAATCCCGACCAGTGAAAACACTGGATTTCAAATCCCAACCAGTGAAAAATGCTGGATTTCAAATCCCGACCAGTTATGAAAACTGGATTTCAAATCCCGACCAGTGAAAAATACTGGATTTTGAAAATGAAGGATTTAATCTGATGGTTTGAAAGTGATTGAATTTGGGAGATTATAACCCGAGGGTTGAGAAAATGATAAGATTTTGAGGATATTACAACCAGAGGTTGGGAAACTGATAGAATTTTAAAAGATTGAAGATCTTGAAATGATAGAATTGAGGAGTCGCACCCTAAGGGTTTGATCTTTTGGAATACACGACCAGCGGGAGCTGGATCTTTTGGAATACAGGACCAACGAGATGCTGGATCCTCTGGAAATACATGACCAGCGAGATGCTGGATCTTTTGGAAATATATGACCAGCGAGATGCTGGATCCTTTGGAAATACATGACCGGCAAAAGCTGGATCTTTTGAAAAATACATGAAGTTTTGGGAATACTTAAGTCAGAACTTGAATTTAGAAGGAGAAAGGTCTTTGGTCAGAAGACTGATTTTAGAAGGTTACCGGTGTGAGAACCGGGTTTTTCTATATATGATTGAAAAGTTTGAAAACAACCAGTGCGGGAACTGGGTTTTGAAGATGAGCTTAGATTTTTCAAAATGAGTTTTTAGAAGATAATTCAAGATTTATCCCCTTATCCTGAACGGGGAAAATAAAAGGAAGAATACCTCATTGAAAGGAGGCATCAGGTTTATCCCTTATCCTGAAAGGGGTGATTTGAAGATAAAAGTAGAGAAAATAAGATTGGAAAATTTGTTAAAACTTGACATAAACGAGCATTAGCTTGATGTAAATCTGATTAAAGCAAAATGAATCAAATGAAAAGACAATAAAAATCACAGGACCAATTAAGAATTATCAAAATTTGAGGATAAGAACTTTCGTCTAATCCTGCCTGCATATGATGGAAGAAGATGATTATGGATAAAAATGCCCCAGTATCATGGAGAAGAATGTAAGAATTGATAGAAGATCGTTATTTTTATTGAAATGGCTCTTTGAATAGTACAAAAGATTTTTGAGTGAAAATTCTAAGTATAAAATTTCTTCAAATGCAGAGCATTGATGGGATCTGGCATCTCCACCCCATCTGCATTGATTAGACGATACGAATTGCGGGGCAAAGCTTCCTTAACCACATAAGGGCCTTCCCAATTGGGTGACCACTTGCCTTGTGGTCGATGCTTGAGATGAGCTGTCGATCTGAGCACCAAATCGTTAACTCGAAATTTTCTCTCAATGACAGACTTGGCATAATGTCGGGCTATCCTCTGTCGATAAGCTTGAGCGTGCTCTGCTGCTTTGAGCCTCTTTTCATCCAGTAAATCTAGTTGCACCAATCTCTGCTGCTGATACTGATCAAGTGTCAATTCTATGAGAGAAGCAAATTTGAGAGCGGGCTTTTGGATATGGAGAGGTAACACCACTTCAGTCCCGTAAACGAGTTCTGAAGGAGTGGCATTAGTCGGAGTCCGAATGGTGGTCCGATATGCCCAAAGCGCGTCATGAATTTTCTCATGCCAGTCTCGACCTGTCTTCACAGTCCTTTCCAAAATACGAATCAAGATTTTATTGGTGGCTTCAGCTTGGCCGTTCCCTTGAGGGTAATAAGGGGCTGAGAAATGATGGGAAATTCTGAATTTAGAACAGAATGTTTTCATCCTCTCATTTTTGAAATGGGTTCCATTATCTGAGATAATATCATGTGGTATGCCAAAGCGGCAAAGGATGTTCTTATGAATGAAAGAAACCACATGGCGGCCTTCTACTGTGCGTAGAGTAACAGCTTCAACCCATTTCGTGAAATACTCTATCGCAGCCAGGAAGTATTTGTGGCCGTTGGAAGCAGAAGGAGTAATCGGGCCGACGACGTCAAAAGCCCACATAGAAAATGGCCAAGGAGAAACAACTGATTGTAGGTATGCGGCCGGAGCATGAATGTAGGGTGCGTGTAATTGGCACTTGACGCATTTTTTCACAAATCCATGACAGTCCTGCTGCATGGTGTTCCAGTAGTACCCTGCTCGAACGATCTGCTTGACGAGAGTTTTATAGCCAGCATGACCACCACAAATCCCTTCGTGTGCCTCTTGGATAACTTCCATAGCTTCTTCTTTGTCTAAGCACCTTGAATACTCAGAACTGAATCCACGGCGGTAGAGGACATTGGCGAGAATGAAATATCGGGTGGACATACGCTGGATTGCACGTTGCTCCCTTTTAGGCATTTCTGGTGGAAATTCACCAGACTCAATGAAATTCTTGATACTTTGATACCAAGGCTCCTCCTTCTGATTGACCTGATTTACTTGCATAATTGAATCGAAAGCGGGTTGTTCGAGTCTGCCAACTTCGAAAGAGCGACATGACTCACCACCTTTGAATGATAAAATGGAGCCCAAACTGGCTAAGCCATCGGCTATCTGATTATGCTCTCTTCTGATGTGATTGAGCTGAAATTCTTCGAAACTGTCAACAAGAGCTAAGACGATCTTCTGATATGGGATCAATTTGGGATCTTTCACCTGCCATTCAGTGTTAACTTGACTGACAACAAGTAGTGAGTCGCCAAAGGCGTGTACTCTCTTGACATTGAAACATTGCAGAATTTTGAGGCCTTGTATTAAAGCTTCATACTCGGCCATATTATGAGTGCATTGGAAACCAAGCTTAAGAGAATAAGGGATCATTTCTTTTTCTGGAGTGATCAACAGGACTCCAATCCCGATGCCAGACATATTTTTAGAGCCATCGAAGAACAAGTTCCAAACTGGGGGCTGTTGGACATTACAGATGTGCTCGTCAGGAAAATCATCCTCTGTTTTAATTTCTTCTGTCAGAGGGAAATCTGCCAACTGATCTGCGATCGCTTGGCCCTTAATCGACTTTTGAGAAACATACTCTAAGTCATATTGCATCAACAGGACTTGCCACTTTGCGATTCGTCCAGTGAGAAAAGGTTGTTCAAGAATGTATCTGAGCGGATTAAGTTTCGATAGAAACTTGATTTCAGAAGCCAATAAGTAATGTCTCAATTTCTGGCACATCCAGACCAGAGCTAGACAAGTCTTCTCCATCTGAGAATACTTCTTTTCATAATCAATGAATGTTTTGCTCACGTAGTAGATGGCGTGCTCTATCAAACTGCCTTCTTCATACTGAGCGAGGAATCCACCACAGGCATTTTGATTGACTGAAATATATAGCAAGAGAGGCTTTCCCAGCTTAGGCGGCTTTAAAACTGGTGGATTAAGGAGATACTGCTTGATGCGCTCGAACGAGAGCTGACATTCTGATCCCCATTCAAATTTAACTCCTTTTCTCAGCAAGTGGTTAAAAGGCTCACATCTCATAGCCAAATTGGAGATGAACCTGCGAATAGACTGAATACGCCCTTGAAGGCTTCGCAGCTCTCTCAGATTAGTTGGAGGCGGCATGTCAATAATGGCTTTTGCTTTAGCCGGATCCACCTCGATCCCTTTCTTGCTGATAATAAAGCCGAGCAGTTTGCCGGACTCTACTCCAAAAACACATTTCTGAGGGTTAAGCCTCAATTTGTAAAGAATAAGTCTTTCAAAAACTTGACTAAGAGCATCGAGGTGATCCTCTTCTTCTTTAGACTTAACCAAAATGTCATCCACATACGCATCCATATTCTTGTGCATTTGATCGTGGAAAATAACGGCCATTGCCCTTTGATAAGTCGCCCCGGCATTTTTGAGCCCAAATGGCATAACTGTGTAGCAGAAGGTTCCCCATGGAGTAGTAAATGAGGTCTTCGACTGATCACGAACGGCCAACTTGATCTGATTATAACCTGAATATCCGTCTATGAAAGAAAACATGGCGTGACCTGCTGTGAAGTCGATCAAGAGGTCAATATTAGGAAGTGGATAATCATCTTTCGGGGTGGCCTTATTGAGATCCCTGAAATCAATGCAGATCCGAACTTTTCCATTCTTTTTAGGGACTGCTACGATATTTGCCAACCAATCTGGGTAATCAATGGCCCGGATGAAGCCTGCTTTCAATAAATCTTCCAGTCCTTCTTTGACTTGTTGCTCAATTCGAGGGTCTAATTTCCTCAATTTCTGCTTGATTGGTCTGGCTTCTGGTTTCAACTTGAGTCGATGCTCAACCAGTTTGATATCCAACCCTGGCATATCTTCGTAAGTCCAGGCAAATACTTCCTGATGCCTTTGGAGGAATTGGATGAGTCTAGCTTTTTTCAATTTCGCTTAGGCTCGACCCAATTTTGAGAATCTTCGGATCATCTTCCGACCCAATGTTGATATCCTCAGTTGGATCTTGAACCAAGGCTGATGGTTCATCCTGCTTCTAAATGTGAGCAAATTCTGGTAAATTCTGAATAGTGGAATCAAATTCAGCTGGCTCTTCAGTCTGCCCTGTTGTCTGACTGACCTCTGCTCTGTCTTTCATCTCAGGAAACCTTGCCAATTTTAGATACTTGGGATTGATAACAAATCTTGTCATTGATTCAGGAGTTAATGGTCCTGAAAATGCCAAAAAGAGGTTGTTTTTAAGAGAAAGTATGAGCCAAATCAAAATTTTTATATAAAGCAAGAGTGATGATATAGACAAAGTATAAGAAGGAATTGATGGATATTTGAAGAGAAAATTTTGATCTTTCATTGATTGAAGTAAAGTATTTACAAGATTTTAACAAAAGATGGGACTGTATTGTCTCTACAAAAAAGAGAATAAAAGAAAGCAGGAAAACTAAGGCATCATCTTCACTTGTTTCCTTTGACAAAAACTGTTTTTTTTTTTTTGCTGGAATCTTGGCCGGTGAACCCCAACCCTGAACTGTCCGCATGCCGAACTGGAATGATGGGCTCTATCATGCCGTCTTCATCTTTCCCCATGCCTCGGAATGGCTGGTATCCATGTTTTATCAGCAGATCAAATCCCTTTCTGGCTTTGGAGAACTGGGGGAATAAACGGTGATCTTTGAAGGAGGCGTAATCAATGCGTCCTCCTAACTTGAAGAAACAAGGTCCCTGCCATTGGACCGTGGCTGCGACATTTTCTTCTTCCATGACATCTTTTAGCTTCAGCATCTCTAGACTGTCACTGAGATTGATCTCATCCGCTTCTCGGATGCTTGGAATATCAGCTGTGAATGTCGGACGAGGAATCATAGGCTGTGGCAGCCTCTCTTCAGGATCTTCACCCAAAATGGTGGTGATCATTCCACCCTTAGACCACTTGATGCACTGGTGGAGAGTTGATGGAACGACATTGGCATTGTGGATCCATGTTCGTCCCAACAGAAGATTGTAAGTCGGTGGTACATTGACGACATGGAACAACACAGTATGCACTGAGTAGTTGATGAAGATTTCCAAAAAGACTTTGCCTTTGGCAGTTTGCCCATGATTATCGAAGCCATAGATGGTGATGGGATCAGGCACATATTCTTCCTCCTTTAATCCCAATGCTTTCGCTGTCATTTCTGGGCAAATATTCAGACTGCTGCCCCCATCAATGAGTACGTGCGGGACAGTCATGCCCCTGGTCCTGACCACTATATACAATGCATTGTTGTGGAATGAATGAGGCTTAGGCAAGTCCTCATCTGAAAAGGTAATAGGCGCGTTAGTCATTGCTTGGTTTACTATCTGCGCCATGTCTTCGGGCGTGGTGCCCGGCTTTACTTTGATCTTTCTTAATAGATCATCTAGTTTTTCTTTATGCTGGGGAGAGTCGTGAGTCAACTCAAAGATGGAGATGTTGGAGAGCGCTGTGATGGGCTTCTGAAGGCTTTTGGCCCGTTCTTCTGCTGCTTTCGAGGTTTCTGCTTCCTCTATGCAGGCTTCCCTTTTCACAAATCTTTTTGGAAAAACTTGGATCTTTCCACTCTTAACTGACATGTTTCTAATATTTAAAAATGAGAGGATATCCCCTCTCTGAAATGCAGGTTGACTCTGATGTAGAACCATCACCTGATGCTGCAAACTTATTTCTTTGCTGGAGCAAGGATGTATGTGACTCTGCGGGAGAAAAGAACCTTCTGAAACGGTTGACACTGAATGTTTCGGGAATGGGGCGGACAGAATGTCCATTTTGCCCTCTTCTTCATCCTCGATGAGGATGCTTTTATCAATACAATCCTGAATCAGATGCTTCAGGACGAAACAGTACTCAGTGTCGTGGCCCATCGCTCTGTGGAATTTGCAGTATTGTTCCTTAAATCTTCCCATGAGTACTGGTGGATCTGCCACCTTGGGAAGTTTTACCATCCCGTGAGACAGCAAGTATTCCAAAATCTTCTCCAGTGGCTGGTCGAGGGGAGTAAACTTCCGATCCCTGCTCCAGTTTATATGTTTAGGTTTTTCTTGAAGGTCCCCCTTTTGTTGAGGACCGGTCGGGAGAGGCTTATCATTGTTTTTGAAGAATTTCCCTTTCCTGCCTCTGTTCTGCTCGGGCTTCGTGCCACTGCCACTGCCCTGTTTGCTGCTACTGCCCTGATCATCCCCTGGAACCTCGGCGGAGTAGGTGAAGTGTGCCTTCTTCTTTGGGTCTTGCACATTTTTGGCTAAGGCAACACCTTCGTACATCCCGTTTTCTACTCCCATCTCGAGCCATTCTGCTCGCTCCGTCAGTTCAATAAACGATTTGGAGGGATATGGGAAGAGGAGGCTTTTTAGGGGCTGGGAGAAGTTGTTGAGAATGACTTGGAGGGCATGCTCCTCAGAGATAGGGTTTCTCATTTTGTTGCACAGGCTTCTCCACTTGTGGATAAAATCCCTAGCCTTTTCATTGGGCTCTTGTTTCAGGTTGCACAGGTGGTTCAGGGTGGGCAGAGCTTCCGTGTTGAATAGGAAGCGTTCCACAAACATATTGACGACTTTGTCAAAATCCCTTAACTCGATGGGATTGACATGCTCGGCATACCATTTGGCGGCTATTCCCTCCAAACTGCGGGGAAAACAGAGGAAGAGGGCACGGTTGTCTTCGCTGAACCGGGCGCATTCTGCGAAGAACATGGCAAGGTGGGCCTTGGGGTCTCCGGATCCATCGAATTTAATGAATTTTCGGGGGAGATTCTCCAAATTGATGTCTCCTTCCAAACCAAGGTAGAAATCCTGCCTAGTGTATGCCCTTTTTCCTTTATCCCGGACCTGCAGGTCTTTGACGATTTTGGTCAGTGCCTGGATAGAGTCTTCTGCAGGGGGCCCATGCTTGGGCTTGTTCACTGACACTGGCTCCTCTACCGGCCTCTTGGACTGCCGCAGATGTTTCGGGATGTATATCAACTGCTCTTCTTCAGAATTCTCTTCTGCTGACTCAGAATCTTCAGAGGTACTGTCACGCTGTACCTTTTGCTTGCTGATCTTGACTGGCTTTTTCATGGGCTTCTTCTTAGCCTTGGTCTTAGAAGCTGCCTTCTTTGGAGCCGCCTTAGCCTGCTCGGCCATCATTTTAGTCATCATTTTCTGAAAAACCCGGTACATGGCCGGATCAACATCGCTTTCATTTCCGGAGTCATGCTTTTTGGACAATCTAGGAGAATTCATCTCCTCTGACTCGTTGTCACTGTGTTGTTGAGCAGCCCTCTTGTCAGCCCTTGTCTGAACCATTTTCCAGATGCCAAAGCTTTCCTGCAGAATATGGGAATGGTTAGAGTATGGAGAAGCTTTTTGAAAATCATAATTTCTTCGAGAGAAAGCAAGAAATGAGGGGATTTGGTAGACAATTTCAAGAGATTATCCCATTACCCGGGATCGGGTCATCGCACGATTTGTGATTATTGTGTTACCATTTGATGGTAACAGAGAAGTGTGCCTTGTTACCTAGGCGAGGTCGTCAACCATGATAAGATTTGAAGAAATGCGGAAGGAATATCCCTTTTACCTGGGATTAGGTCGTCACTCAAGTTTTTGTGACTTTTATTTGTGCTACAAACAAAATACAGAAAATAACATTTTTGGCCAAAAACTAAAATTTTATTGATATTTGTAACTTTCAAGGAAAAAGAGAGGGTGGGCAGACAGTTTGCCACCACTCTTGATATTCGGATGATACATTTGGCCCAGGAAATATAGACAGAGAAATAAAGGAATTCCAGGTATATTTTGCGACATGATATGCCCCAGACCACTGATCCGACTGCAGGTTGAATTCTGACACATTGCCTGTCGAAAAACGGGTGTTGGCACGGACCTGCCGCTGTGAAAACTGCCTCAGACATCATTCCGGCTGATAATCGACACAAAAGAAAGGGCCCATCAATTTGTAGCGTTTGTCACGAGCATAAGTGTATCGAGGAATAGTCTCTCTTCTGTCAAAGAAATCCCAGGTGATCTCCTCCTGATGCAGCTTCTCGATCAGAGCTCGGCATTGGATGACTGTCTTTGGTTGCTTACTGTTGAACCTGAAAGAACTGGCTTTTAAGGGAACGTGGCATAGGAACCACGACTGCAAGGCATAAGTGCATCCTTCTACCAGAATGGTCTCCCCAAGAGCGAATCGAGCCAAACCTCTATAAAGGAAGGCTAATGCGGCCATGGAGACTGAGAGCTGACGGGTCTGCTTGCTTCCCCATCTCCGAAAGAGCTGGGCAACTCTGATGTCTATAAAATTCTGACCATCTTGGAAGAAGGCTAACCCCACTGTGCACAGGATCATGGCGTGCTGAATTCTGTCCTTCGCTGCTCGGGACAAAGTGTCAACCTCTTTGTAGGCTCCGTACTTTTGATATAATTCGAACAGGTCGATGAACTGATTCTCACCAATCTCGGTGAGAGACCAGGATCTGCTCCCTGTTGCTCTTGCTAAGGCTTCTCGAACATCTACCCCTTTGATGTTGATCAAAAATTGCTGCTCGACAGGATCATCTGGCTGACCATCTGGTTCGGGCAATCCCATAATGTCGTTGAACTCGTCCATCAGTAGAGTCATCTCTCCCCATGGAAACCAAAATGTGCAGGTACGTGGATTCCATCGTTCTGCCATGGCCTGAATCAACGCTCCATTGATGACTCGCTTGCCTACTGCTGATGCCATCTCCAACCCACAGTCATCCAAGTGATCTGGGAACATACGTGAGAAGGTGGCGAACCAAGAATAATACCACCGTGGGAAGAAAGTACGAGACTGGATGACCCGCAGATCTGGGGTTCCATCCCTTATTTGATAGAGGACATGATCCCAAGGAAAGATAGTATCGGGAGATTTAGATGCCATCGGAGAGATACTGGGGCAAAGAAAATAAGGAGAATTAGATAGAATGCAGGACTTATGGATAGACTCTTTAAAGAATCAACCTGGAAATTTCTGAAAAGGTTGATAAAATTTTAAAGAAATTTTCCAGGGTTTTGAAGAAAATTTGATCTAGAAGAGAAAAAGAAAATGTAGGTAGAGAGAAATATACACCTGGGGTTTTTAGAAATAAGGGCAAGTTTTGAATAATACACCCAGGGTTTTTGAAAAAGGGTCTGATACACATATATGAGAGAATAAAATATCACACAACCAAAGCTGCATAAACAAGGATGCGCATACAGCACTCCCTAATGGCTGACTCTAAATGCAATATTGAAAATGGCTTGTAGGACCTTAATCCTAACTCTAAGGTTCAAATTATCTGATTCCGATCAAGATACGCCGATATACCCAAGCCGAAGCTCGAAGTACGTGGCATAGAAATATTTCTCCGGTTCTAAGGTAATGGCTTCCCAACATCCTTGAGCACCTACCGATATACCTCGGACTATGGCCCTTAGGTACGTGGTAGGGGGGCGCGAACCCAAATAAGTGGTCCAGTTGTGAGGCTCTTTCCCGAACTATGGTTCAGTGAGACAGCCCAGCAACGTGAAGACCGGGACAATATAGGTAAGGAGGTTTTCAAAATATGTTCAACATGCAAGAAATCAGATGGCTCTAATGCAAGTCCTAAAGAGATAGATTAAAATGAAGAGAAGCATACACTTGCATTCATTGTTTTTACATTCAATCCCTAGAATTGAGGAGGGTTGTATTTCAGACCTAAGTCTAATGTGAGCATGGAATAATCTCCTCAATATGGTCCTACCAAACCATTCTTAAATCCTATATGCAATGATGTCAGCTTTAGGACAGAGTCTAGGCTCCTAAGGTTTGCATGGAAATGAAGCTGACATATATAGAATAAAGACTTGGATAATATCAAAGCAAAAGAAAAGGCATAATTCGACCGGACGGAGACGGGTCCCATCACGGTCGCCACTTCTGTGATCATCGCAAAATTTTTCCTCTCGTAATGTTCTCTCTCTTCCTTCTTTTTTCCTTTCCAACCTCTTATTTTCCTCCTTTTGAAGGGAGAAAAGATAAAAGAACGGAAAGAAAGAGAAAAGAGAAAAGAAAGAAGAGAAGGGAAGAGGAAACTCTTTTGCGGGTCTCACTTGACCTTAATTTTGAAGATTTTTGAAATAACTCGCCTCTGTTTTTGAAATATTTGCGGGAAAATCGGGAGACGGGATCCGCTCGTCGGTACGAGGTTCGACCGTTCCTGGCGCCTTTACCAGGGGTAATCGAACCAAGGGTCGAATTAATGCCTTTTGCTCTGCAAAGAAATTATCTAAATATTTATCCCAAGTCTAAATGCACAAAGAATCATGCTTGTGCAAATGCAAAGATGTATGCTCTTTTGAAAAATGTTTTGAAGAATTCCAAGTGAAATTGATAAAGTGAAGAAAAATGACTTCTAACTTAGAACTTAAGATTAAAGTTCTAAGTTTTAGAATATTCAAGAGCTTGAAATATGAGTCTGGATTTGGAAAAAATGATCTTGGAATTGAGAGGAAAGGAGAAGAAAGAAAATTTTAAGGTCATAAATGGATTTTGAATTTGGATTTTAAGTCTTTGGAATGGATTTGAATTTTATCTTTGAAATCAGAATGAAATGTGGGAAATTTAAATAGAATTTTGGGAAATAGAATTGATTTGAAAGTTGGAATTCAAGATGGAATTGGATCTGAAGTCTGAGATCCAATGTAGGATTGGGTTCTGGATCCTAGAATGGATTTGGATCTAAAGTCTGAGATCCAATGTAGAATTGGTTTCTGGATCCTAAGAATTGGAATTTGGATCTGAATCTGAGATCCATTGGTAGAATGAGGATCCGGATCCTAAAAGAAATTTGGACCTATGTTTGGAGATCCAAAGTAGAATAAGAATTTGGATCCTAAATGGAATTTGGATCTGTAATGGGAGATCCAAAATGGGATAAGGATTTGGATCCTAAGAATTGGGAATTTGGATCTGAATTTGAGATTCAATGGAATGAGGATCTGTATCCTAAATAGAATTTGGATCTGTAACTGGAGATCCAAATGGAATAAGGATTTGGATCCTAAATGGAATTTGGATCCGTGATTGGAGACCCAAAGTGGAATGGAGTCCTATACTTGGAAATCTGGATCCAAGTTGAGATTAACTTTGTATTTTGGGTTTTGAAAGTCCAAATGGGACTTTTGAAGATGGATCTGGGTTTTAAAAACCCAGATTGAACTTTAGGAAGGTTTGGATTTTGAGATTCAGAATCAATCTCAACTTTGATTTAAAACTTGAAGAAAAACTTTGATTTTTGAATCAGAAGATGACTCAGAAACTTCAAAGTTAAATTAAACTTTGAAATTTGAATTTTGAATTGAGTTGGAATTTTGAAGTTTGAATATAAAGTGTTTTTGGAGTTTCAAAGTCAAATTAGACTTTGAAATTGGATTTTTGAATCTCGAAATGAGATAAAATTGGATTTGAATAAGATTTTGATCTTGAGAAATGAAGAAGAAGAATCACTTGGAATTTTGAAAAGTAAATTTTGAAAATATGATGCAATTCTATCCTATATGATGAATGAATTTGAATAAGTTTGAAATTGGATTTGAAAATCATATTTCATTCTTCAAGTGAATTTAAACAAGACTAATGATATAATACACTCCTGACTATGGTCATTGAATGTATTATATAATAGTCATATTTAAATTCAAATGAAGGATAAAATACCTTTTTGGTGCTTTTATAGAATTTAAAATGAAATTAACCCTCAATATACCCTGACTATGGCCATTGGTATATATTTTGAGCTAATTTTAAGTTAAATTCTGATAAAAGAAGAAAATATTTTAAGAAAATATGATGACTTTTGAAAATGGATCCAGCGTGGATCCAGTGTTATTTTGTAAAAAAATAAAAAAATGCTAAGTTTTGTCCACACCCTGACTATGGCCATTGATGTGGATCATCAACTTAGTATTTATTATCTCTTACGAAATGGTGCATGTGCCATTCGTGGTCCTATTTATGAGATCTTGAAAGAGAGAAGATGATATGAAACAAGTAATTCTAGAATATACAAATGCTCATACATTTTAATCTAATGCAAGAAGTGAGAATTTATTATCGTCTAAGTATTGCAACTTGGAAAATGGAATTAAATCTACAATTTCTAAGCTAAAAATGACATTTAAGGTGAATGGTATGGGTACTGAGCATCACCACTCAGCAATAAGAAGAGACAAGGTAAAAACCCATATACAAATAAATGATCAAATTTAATTGAAACTAATATGCTACCTAACATACTTGGTTACTGCTAATTATACTAACACAAACTAAGCTAATCTGTTGCTAGTGCTAACATATATTAGCCACAAATGCATATACAATACTGATAAATACCATACTAACATACTCTGTTAATTTTCAATACCCAACGTTAACACTAATTTATTCACTGTTTAAAGGCTAACTTACACTAGCAATTGACGCATGCACTAACTGTCAACACACAGCCTTCATTAACTCACATACAGATATTACTGCACTCAATTACTAGTGTAAAGGATTTGCAAAGAACCAATGTTAAGCACCTAATATACTAACTATCTTAAATCAACTTAAGTCAAATAACTAACAATTATTAACAGCTAAGCTAAACAGTTTTAGGAATTAAAAGAATGACTAAGAATTGTAAACTGAAATAATGAAGTAATAAGAGAACAAGAATATGAACTCACAGTCAGGAAATTAATGAGTGAATATGAGATCAGAATAATGAATATGCTGTATAAATGTAATGAGATGGTGAAACGGTATGCAAGTGAAATTGAATGCTGACAGGTGATAGAATATAGACGTGCAGCAGTGGATGTTCCTCTCAGCAGAAATTTGGTGGAGCAAGTTTGATACTATCTTGGATCATCGAGTCATTATCAGTGTGGCCTTGGAAGAGGTTGGCAGCATTAGATATCTCGGTGAACTGTACTTCAGTGGCAGCTTGTGTTCTGATGGAGTCCTGCACTCTCTGTAACTGACAGGGGGTATGTTTACAACACCGTAACAACGCCGCACGAAAGGCTGGAGATTTTACAGTGAGGAACCACGCAGCCGGACACTAAATGGTACCGCTAGTGTGACATGACATACCGATGCTCATGATGTTAGTGGATCTTCCAAGGTGACGGATGATATACCAGTATCGTACACCAAAATGCTGTAAATGTTATGCATCAAAATAGGACTTGACATAGATTTATGAAGACATCTGTTTACTAAAATGAAATATTGGAAAATGGACTCAGTTCAACTCCGATTTTTGTTCTGAGCCAAACTTTTGATAACGCCCTTTTTCTGTCAACACCATGCCATTCTAATATTAACAGATTGTTTCAGGACTACTGTAGTGGTTATGAATTCCTGCAAAAAGCACCATGTGACTAGCAGCAGATATCGAAAAATGTGGTGCATTACTCAGCCTGTACCATACGTATATACATAATCGGATGGAGGTAAAAACTGAATCTCTGCTGTGATATGATCGATATATAATGACCCCTGGATGCTCACAATATTTAGCAAATGTAATTTATGCAAGCGTTACTCTACGAATATAAGTCATACATATCTACCTCCTGACGATTAAGACCTACTTCATCGCAATACCCTTCAGAGGTGCGACTCATCATGAGATGGATGCCAGGAATCCCATCGCTGGCATTCAGTATATCTCAGAAAGAAAACACCATCGAGCAGATACATGGGGTGTGAATGAGTAACGCAAGATTTAAAAATAAACCAGAAAATAGAATCAAAGAAAGAAATCAAGGATATCAATAAGAGATCAAATACCCTGGGTGATTTGAACTAGAAACAGATGATCAATGAATATAACAAAACGCAAAAAAATGTAACTAGGTAATTGAAGATCCAATAGGAAAATAAAATGATAAAAGAAAAAGAGAGAGAAATAAAGAGGGTCATCTGGATGAAACAAGCAAACAAATCGAGGTTAGATTGATAAATCAAATGAAAATAAGTAAAACGGCAAATGATTGAACTGCTGGAAAGATTGGTCTCACGCATCAAGCCTATCAAGTAAAACTTTTAAACCATTCCGATAGCTGTATTCAACAGACCCAAAATTCTCAGGGCAGATGATGTCCTGATTCCTGTAACAGGCGCTATGGTGAAACACACCTTGCTTACTGCGAATTTGCAAACCTTCATGTATATGGTGGATGTTAAGAAGAAGGGAAGTGATAATGACATTAGCAGTGAATCAGAGGCGATGCGTGATATACAAACGCAAATGATGTTATGTAGGTCCAGCAGGAGATGTGGCGGCCTAATGACATATGCGACGAGGCAGGAACTCCAAATCTACGAATGATCAAAACAGAGCAGAAATTCGAAAATTAATAAGCAGACAAAACAGAAATCGGTTATCAGAAAAACAAATATGAAAGGGGAGCATAAATACGAAGGGGAAATAAAAAAGAATATATATATGAATGAAAACCATAACCTCCAGCACAACAACAGCATGTATACAACCATAGAAATTCCATGATCAAAAGAGAGTAAAAAAAAAAAGAAATGTCGGAATAGGTATATCCCGTTGGTTTTGCATGCAGGTGGGTCGGTCCTGCCATATGCAGGCCGATCCCACCCCTTTGCTCTTTTTTTTTTTTAAATGAAGGAGAATGGAGTTTTAATATAGAAAGATGATGCAAAAGAAGAAGAAAAAGAAAGTGCAAAGAATCAGAGGAGAGGGATACTATTACTTACCTGTAGAAAAGGGTACCGTGAAGGAGGGGTCAATGGCAGCCGCTTGCCATTCTTGCTGAAACTCTGAAATAAGAGTGATTTCTTTTCCAGATGCCGCTGCTGCAAGGATTTTTAGATGGAGACGACACTCGACTGTAGGGCTTCCTGTAGCTCTGCTGCCGAGATGATCAGCCGAATGGGGAGAAACCAAAACAAAGGAAAAAGAAGAAAAGAAAAAAAAAAAGGAAGAAAGAAGCAGAGGAAGAAGGAAAGGTCGGGGTGAAGAGCGATGGTGGAGTAGAAGACGGTGAAATGGGGAGGGGATCCGCGGTGTAGAGAGGAAGAAGGTGCCGGGGTGAAGATGGATGTCCCTAGGGTTCCCTCGAGTGCTTCTCTTAAAGGGGGAGAAGGAGGTTCGAGAGGGAGGGGTTCGGTTGAGGATTGAGGGTTGAGGATGAAGGTTCGAAGATGGAGGGCGATGGGGAGAGGAAGCCATTTGAGAAGAGGAGTTTCAAGGGTTTCGGTGGAGAGAGAGAGTGAAGAGAGGCGGCTCTCTTTTCCCTTTTCTTATTCACGAAGGGTTTTCGAAAACCCTAAAAGAGCATTTCGCATAAGACCCCTCTCTAATTTTTGAGTTTTTACAAAAAGAGGCTCTCAGGGCTTTTTAGCAAAAATTTGATTTTAAAGTTTTGAACTAATTCATTTTTTTTTTCTCAAAATTTTTCCATTTTTTGGTTTTTTTTGGTGTTATCTTTCTATTTTTTTGTATTTTTAGAGTAAAATCCTAAAGTTTTCACAAGAAATCAAAGATTGAAACTAATTTTTTGATGTTTTTGTAAAATGTTTATAAAAGGAGTTTTTCTGAGAATTTTAGAAACTATTTTGAGACAATTTCTCCAGAAATGGGTTTTGATCCGAATTTTTGAGACACATTCGAGGTTTACAACCTCGAACTGAGAAATATAGGGCCGAGGATCCAACAGAGTGCCGAATGAGCCGCCCGAGCCTTTCAAAATCATTTTTCGGTATTTTCGTGTTTTTATTTTGGAAATCGGACAACGGGGCTCAGATTTGGATTTAAAACACTGATTTCAGACCCGAAGTTGAATTTGAATATATCAATGTGGAATCTAATCCAGAAATCTGAAGAAATAACTTGATTTTCTCAGAAAGCGGGGTTAGGGGCAAAAGGGTCATTTTTACAAGACTTTGAAAAATTTGGGGTGTTCACAAAATCCGAGAGGGGTTTTTGCGAAAGGAGGAAATATAGAGTCCCTAAAGCTTTGAAAAGGGGAAGAAATTGGGCGTCTCTTTGCTGAGACTGAAATAGCTTTTGAAATTAAATGATCTTTCGCAAATGGTTCAGGTTTGCCCCTTATCCTGAGTGGGGGAAATCTACCATACAAGTTTCTCAAAAATGGAGAAACCATAATTGGACCTTCGGAATTTGGACGAACAAATTCGAGAGGGGTTTTTGCGAAAGGAGGAAATATAGAGTCCCTAAAGCTTTTGAAAAGGGAGAAGAAATTAGGCGTCTCATTGCTGAGACTGAAATAGCTTTTGAAATCAAATGATCTATCGCAAATGGTTCAGGTTTGACCCTTATCCTGAGTGGGGGATCTACACGGAATTCGTTAATGAGAAAACCGTGATGGGACAGGAAGAGATACTTCTTCTGAAGGAGGCAACTCTTCTGGAAAATATAAACAACGTTAGGTTGTATCAAAATGGATATTGAATGTTTATTTTATTCTTGGAATAGCTAGAAAGTTTTGCCAATAAGATAAAATCATAGTAGATTCAAACGCTTCTAAATGTGCATGTATGTGCAAAGATATTCCCTCTTTTACCTAGAGTATTTCCTCCAATGAGGTTAACTCCTCAGTTCTAAGAGTCAAATTCAAAATTTTAGCACTGATGATTTTCTTCAAGGAAGTTATCCATTTCCCTGATATGAGAAGTAGAAGAAATATTCTTAATTTCATAAAAGCAGGAAATGAAAAGATATTGATAAAAGAATTTTGCATGAGAAAAGTTGACTTCTGGTAACTTCGGCAGTTTGATATCTGGGTGTTTTCCCACGATGATCTTTTTGCACTCTTTTGAGTCATTGGACTTTCTCAGTTTTTCACATCATCCTTCATTTGGATGTCCTAACTTTTCTCTCTTTTTCAAGGAAAGGTACGTCACAAGCTCCTTCATCTTGGAGATGCTTCGATCCTTCTTTCTCTCAGGGATTATATGTGATATTGGCTCAAAAGGTCTTTTAGATGATAGCTGGAATCAAATATCTTTTAGGGTTTGTCGGTAGGTTCGTCGCATCTGCCTTCATCTCGACAGTGATCCGAACTTCACCTGGAAGGATCCGTCACAAGCTCCGTCATCTTGGAGATGTTTCAAATCTTCTTTGGCCCCGGGGATCTACTCGCTTAATTCGCCTTCATCTTGACGACAATCGAGAGATCTCTTTTGCGGATGTTTGATTGAAGCTTTAAATGAATAAATGAGGAGATATGGATTGAGTGGATTCTTTTTATGGCTCAAGATATTTCCACTGCCTGATTGCCAGAAAGTCATTTTAAAACACGCGTCATAGCCAAGATCAATATCAATTCGCTTCTGGCTTTTCAACATCATTGAAGATTTCTTTTATTGATCATATCGAGGATATTTCTTACATCCTTTTGGTTGATCAACAGGAAAAGATTTGAATTTTACCTCTTTTCGCAAAAAAGTTTCACCTTTTGGAAGGAAGTACTGGAGGTAATATGAGAAAATTCTCTTTGTGCAGTAAGAATATTTAGAATCAACAAATGCTTTTAGCAAATTGGCAAAGTTTTCATGAATTCTTTGTGAAATAATCACTCAATATAGATTTTGATGAGACCTTGAGTTGCAGTCTTTTGATTTTGGAAATACATGACCAGCAAAAGCTGGAACCTTTGAAATACATGACCAGCAGAAGCTGGAACGTTTGAAATACATGACCAGCGGAAAGCTGAAACGTTTGAAATACATGACCAGCAAAATCTGGATCTTTTGGAAATACATGACCAACGAAAGTTGGATCTTTTGGGAAACACATGACCAGCAAGATGCTGGATCTTTTGGAAGTACATCAAATTTAAGTCAGAACTTGAATTCTGTAAAAAGGAAAAAATTTGATCAAAACACTGAATTTAGAAGGTTACCGATGCGAGGACCGGTTTTTTCTAAATGAGTTCAACATATGATTAAAAAATTTGAGAAATAGCCAGTGCGAGGACTGGGGTGGGAAGATGAGCTAGGAAAGTAAAATTTTGATGAAAGATTCTGAATTCAATGGACCGTCACATCCTAACTGCGTGTGGTCTGTTTTCAGGATTTATCTCCTTATCCTGAACTAGGAAGGAAGGAAAGAAATACCTCATTAGCAGGAGGCATCAGGTTTATCTCTTAATCTGAAGGGGTAGAAGAAATGATGAATTCCCAATGCGAGGATTGGATTCAAAAAGAAGTCCTGGTCGGAACTCAAAACTTCGACTGAAAACAATAGAAGAAAAACCCGAGCTGGAACTCGGATTTCAAAAGAGATGGAGGATTTCCAATGCGAGGATTGGATTCAAAAGGAAGTCCTGCTCGGAACTTAGAACTTCGACTGAAAATAATAGAAGAAAAACCCGAGCTGGCACCCGGATTTTCAAAGAAATTTTCAATGCGAGGATTGGATTAAAAAAGAAGTCCTGGTCGGAACTCAGAACTTCGACTGAAAAAAATAGAAGAAAAAACCGAGCTGGAACTCGGTTTTCCAAAGAAATTTTCAATGCGAGGATTGGATTCAAAAGGAAGTCCTGGTCGGAACTCAGAACTTCGAACGAAAGAATAAAAGGGAGAAGCCTGAGTAAAAACTCGGGTTTTTGACAAGAGATTGAGTTCTGGAAATTTGCCAGTGCGAGGACCGGACCTGGGATTGAAAACGGCCATTTAGGGGACTAAATGATCTGATTGCCCCCTTATCTTGATTGGGGAGGAAATAAAATTTAAAAGAACAAATGAGAAGAGATAGAAATTGATGGGAGATTTGACGAAAGAGAAGAATCAAGGAGTTTTTTTATGGAAATATTTCTCACAGGTAGCATTGTTGCTCCTATGAGGGGTTTCAGGATTATCCCTTATCCTGAATGGGAAAAGAATAAAATTTAAGCAAAAGCTGATAACAAGGCTTTGATAAAGAATTGGAAGGATTAAAAACTTAATCAAGAAATAAAATTGATAAAATTTGAATGAAGATTTAGCAGATATTAATGAAACTTTAAAAGAAAAAGACATTCAGGACTATCCCTTATCCTGAAGAAAGAAGGACCTCGTAGAATGGGGTTTCAGGTTTATCCCTTAACCTGAAAGGGGGGAAGAAAGAAATGAAAAGAAGGAAAAGAAATACCTCATGGGAAAGAGGCATCAGTTTTATCCCTTAACCTGAAAGGGTAATTTTTGAAAATAAGAATCAAGGAAAATTAATAAAATGGATAAATAATAATAAAATGAATAAAAATTGATAAAACTGATAAAAATGGATAAACAAAAGGTTGATAGAAGTTGAGAAAAGAATTTGATCCTGCCTGCATGTGGGATCTTTTAAAATGAGAGAAGATGACGAGAAAATGATTTTGGAAGGAAGGATTAACCACGAGAGCTAATCTTTGAAAGGGGATCATTCATGAGTGATCATCATGAGGGTTAATTTTTTGAAGCAATGATTTGAAAATCAATTTGAAGAAAGTATGATCAACCCGAGGGTTGATATTGGAATGCAATGATTCAAAGTCAATTTTTAGAAAACATGATCAACACAGGGGTTGATCTTTGAATGCAATGATTTGAAATCAATTTTTTTAGAAAACATAATCAACACCAGGATTGATCTTTGAATGCAATAAAATCAAAATTTTTGGAAAAATGAGATCAGCACAAGGGTTGATCTTTGAATGCAAATGATTTGAAATCAAAATTTTTAGGAAAATATGATCAACACAAGAGTTGATGTTTGAATGAAATCAAATTTTTGGAAAGTGAGTCCAACACAAGGGATTGATCTTCGAATGAAACCAATTTTTTTTTTTAGAAAATATGATCAACACAAGGGTTTATCTTTGAATGCAATGATTCAAAGTCAATTTTTGAAAATATGATCAACACAAGGGTTGATCTTTGAATGTAATGATTCGAAGTCAATTTTTTGAAAAATATGGTCAACACAAGGGTTGATCTTTGAAAATGTAATAATTCGAAATCAATTTTTAGAAAATATGATCAACGCAAGGGGTTGATCTTTGAAAAAAAGGTTGTAATAAAATATATGAACTAAAATTTTCATGATTTTCGAAAGACCCTCATAGGTAATATCATTTCTCTCATGAATGATGTCAGGATTGTCCCGAATTTTTGAAAAAGAAATTTTAATGCCCCAATATAGCAAAAGGAAGAAAGTATTGAATATCAAAGATATAAAGAAAATCGACATTTCATTGATAAGCAAAAGTTGATGACAGAACTGAATATTTACAAGTATTTTAACTAGAAAGAAATCACAATGACTGGGCTGACTTGCCCCTATAAAGCGACTAACAGAAAGGGACGAAAGCGATAAATCTTGGTAGTTTCAACTCTCTGAGTAGTATGAAAATGGTTTGGCTGAAACTGCAGACTGCTCTTCTCCTTCCTCTGGTACCAGAAGCTCTTTATCAATGTAGTCCTGCACAATGTTTTTGAGGACGAAGCAGCGCTCCGTGTCATGCCCCCTCGCTCGATGAAACTTGCAAAAGCGATTCTTCCATTTCCCTTTGGTGACTGAGGGATCATCCTGCTTTGGGAGCTTGATCATTTCTTTCTCGAGCAGGTATTGGAGAACTTCTTCTATCGGCTGACCTAGAGGGGTAAGCTGACGATCATAACCCCAACCTTCATGCTTTGCTTTCTTTGGCTTGTTTGGCTTCCGCTGAGCACTGACCCCTATCTGGCAACTAGACTGAGCTTGCATGTTTAGGAGATCTGGATGCTTTTCTTCTTCATTTTTGACAAAGAGATTCTTATCGAGGCAATCCTGAACGATATTCTTGAAGATGAAGCAATGCTCAGTGTCATGCCCTGTTACTTGATGGTATCTGCAGAACTGGTCTATATATTTTCCCATGACTGTGGAAGGGCTGGCGGCTTTTGGGAGCCTGAGTAATCTGTTGGCCATCATATATTCGAGGATTGTGTCGAGCGGTTGATCTAAAGGAGTGAAATCTCGATCCTTGCTCCAATTCTTGCACTTTGGTTCTTCCTGCTTCTTGCCTTTCTGCTGAGGACTGTATTGAAGAGGTCTATTATGGTTTTCACAATATTTCCCAATCTGGCTTTTGTGTTCTCCCAAGTAGCTGCCCTGGTTGCCTTGATGGATGATCCTGCTGGCTTTAGAGTTTCCTGCACTGATGTGGCTGTGTTCAGTCAGAGGAAAGGCGACAGGTGTCTTTCCTTCTTCGGGAGCTTTTCCGCAATTGGCTTCAGCTTGTTCAGATAATATCTCCATCATCATCTTTTTGAATAATTGATATATCGCAGGATCGATCTCACTTTTGCTTTCCTGAACCCCTCTTTTGACAAACTTTTGAGAATCCATTCCTTACTCTTTCTGCTTATAACTGGGATGTTAGAGCAGTGTAATCTCCTGAGCTTTGCCAGTCTCAACTGATAACGCTGATACTCTCTGTAGAGCATAAATGGGTCTTTTTAGAGAGGATCGAGGAACAAATTTTAATAAAGGAGGAAATCATAAAATGAAAACATCACATTACAAGGTATTGGGTTGTCACCAAAATTTGCGACAACCGCATTTGTTTTTCTGAAAAGGATAGACAAGTAAAATGTGAATAAAGATAAATTTTAAAAAGGACATATCCTGACAAAAAGATGTTTTATTATAAATGAAGGTAGGGAATGGAATATAGAAAAGAAATTTTTTGAAGAATTGCAGGCAGGATAAAAAAAAGAATTAGGAGAAATTTAAGAGAAGGAAAGGAAAATACACATCGGTTTTAAAACAAAGAGGAAATCTTGAATAATATATACCGAGGGTTTTGGAAAATATAGGGAATATAAAATATCATACAATCATAAATATACAAACAAGGATGTACGAACAGCAATCCCTAGAGGCTGACTCTAAATGCAATTTTTGAAATGGCTTGTAGGACCTTAATCCTAACTCTAGGGTTCAAATCATCTGATTCCAATCAAGACACGCCGATATACTCAAACCGAAGCTCGAAGTACGTGGCATAGAAATATTCCTCCAGTTCTAAGGCAATGGCTTCCCAACATCCTTGAGCACCTACCGATATACCTCGGACTATGGCCCTTAGGTACGTGGTAGGGGGGCGCGAACCCAAATAAGTGGTCCAGTTGTGAGGCTCTCTCCCGAACTATGGTTCAGTGAGACAGCCCAGCAACGTGAAGACCGGGACAAAATTAGGTAGGGAGGTTTTCAAAAATATGCTCAACATACAAGAAATCAGATGTCTCTAATGCAAGTCCTAAAGAGATAGATTTAAAATGAAGAGAAGCATACACTTGCATACATTGTTTTGCATTCAATCCCTAAAATTGAGGAGAGTTGTATTTCAGACCTAAGTCTAATGTGAGCATGGAATAATCAACTCAATATGGTCCTACCAAACCATACTTAGATTTTATATGCAATGATGTCAGCTTAGGACAAGATCTAGGCTCCTAAGGTTTGCATGGAAATGAAGCTGACATATGTTTAGAATAAAGACTTAGATAATATCAAAGCAAAAGAAAAGGCATTAAATTCGACCGGACGGAGACGAGTCCCATCTCGGTCGCCAAACCTGTGATCATCGCAAAAAAATTTTCCTCTCATACGATTTCTCTCTTTTCCTTTCTAACCTCTATTTTCCTCCTCTTTGAAGGGAGAAAAATAAAAGAGAGAAAAGGAGAGAGAAGAGAAAAGAAAGAAGAGAAGAGAAGAGAAGAGGAATTACTTTGCGGGTTTCACTTGACCTTCAATTTTGAGAAATTTTGAAATAACTCACCTCCGTTTTTGAAATATTTTGCGAGAAAACTGGGATACGGGATCCGCTCGTCGGTACGAGGTTCGACCGTTCCTGGCGCCTTTACCAGGGGTAATCGAACCAAGGGTCGAATTTTATGCCTTTTGCTTTGCGAAGAATTTATCTAAGTATTTATCCTAAGTCTAAATGCACAATGAATCATGCTTGTGCAAATGCAAAGATGTATGCTCTTTTTGAAAGTGTTTTGAAGAATTTCCAAGTGTTTCTGAGATAAATCTGATGATAGAGTGAAGAAATGGTTTCTAACTTCGAACTTAAGATTAAAAAGTTCCAAGTTTTTGGAAATAATCAAGAGCTTGGGAAAATAAATCTGAGTTTGGAAAATGATCTTGAAACTGAGATGAGAGAAAAAAAGAAGAAAGAAAATTTCAAAGTCATAAATGGACTTTGAATTAGAAATTTGAACTTGGATGAATATTTGGAATGAAATTGAATTCTAGTTTTGAAGTTTGAAATCAGAAGGAAGGATAGAATTGGGATTGATTTTGGAATTCAAGATGGAATTTGAATCTAAAATTCTGAATGAAATTGGATTTAAGAATTGAGGATCTGAGATGGAGTTGTATCTGAAGTTTCGAATGGAATTGGATCCAAGATTTAGAATCCAAGATGAAATTCGGATCTGAAGTCTGAGATCCAAAGTGGAACTGGGTTTTGGTTCCTATAATGGATTTTGGATCTGAAGTCTGAGATCCAAAGTGAATTGGGTTCTGGATCCTAAGAATGGGTTTTTGGATCTAAAATCTGAGACCCAAGATGAGATTGGATTCTGGATCCTAAAGAATGGATTTGGATATGAAGTTGGATTCTGGATCCTAAGAATTGGAATTCGGATCTGAATCTGAGGTCCAATGGTAGAATGAGGATCTGGATCCTAAATGAGATTTTTGGATCTATAATTGGAGATCCAAAGTGGAATAAGGATTTGGATCCTAAATGGAATTTGGATCTGAAGTTAGGAATTCATGATGCAATTTGGATCTGAAGTCTAAGATCCAAAAGTAGAATTGTATTAAAAAAAAACTAGATCTAAGTTGATCTTTTGATTTGGATTTTGAAAGTCCAAATGGGACTTTTGAAGATGGATCTGGGTTTTGAAAACCCAGATTTGAACTTAGGAATGTTTGGATTTTGAGATTCAAAGTCAATCTCAACTTTGGTTTAAAACTTGGAAAAAAACTTGATTTTGAATCAGAGGATGAATCAGAAATTTCAAAGTTAAATTGAACTTTGAAATTGGATTTTGAATTGAGTTGGAATTTTGGAATTTCAAAATTGATTTGAGAATTTGAATTTATAAATGAACTTCAAAGTCAATTTGGACTTTGAATTTGGAGCTTGAATTTGGAATGAATCAAGAATATAAAGATTGAATTTTGAAATCTCAAAGTCAAATTGGACTTTGAACTTGGAATTTAAATCTTTAAACTATAGATTTAAGAAAGATATTTGAGATCACTTGGATTTTGGAAAAGAATTTTGAAAAGTATGATGTAATTCTATCCTATATGATGAATGAATTTGAATAAGTTTGAAATTGGAATTTGAAAAGCTATTTCATTCTTTAAATGAATTAAAATAAGATTGAAAATATAATACATCCTTGACTATGGTCATTGAATGTATTATATGATAATCTATATTTAAATTCAAAAGAAGAATAAAATACATTTTAGTGCTTTTATAGAATTTAAAATGAAATTAACCCTCAATATACCCTGACTATGGCCATTGGTATATATTTTGAGTTAATTTTAAGTTAAATTCTGATAAAAGAATAAAATATTTTAGAAAAAATATGATGAATTCTGAAAATGGATCCAGTGTGGATCCAGTGTTATTTTGTAAAAGATAAAAATACTAAGCTTTGTCAACACCCTGACTATGGCCATTGATGTGGATCATCAACTTAGCACTTATTATCTCTTACGAAATGGTGCATGTGCCATTCGTGTTCCCATTTGTGAGAATTTGAAAAATAAAGACAAAAATGCATGAAAAACAAGTAATTCATGATATTTACAATGCTCATTCATTCTATCTAAGACAGGAAAATGTAAATTTTCATTCAAATCTAGCTATTACAACATGTGAAATTAATTTTACAACTTCAAATGATAACTTTATCCACATATTTCCTGCAAAACAACCTGGTTAGTAATGAAAGAAAAAAAAATAGGAGGAATTTGCATATGTCGCACAGATATCTAAAAAAAAAAAAAATCATATATCAAGACGTAAATGATGGAAAGATAGAAAATATGGTACATATGATTATGTATATATACATGTATGCATATATCATATACATGGATGTATATATACGTATATATAGACATATATGTCATAAAGGGGAGATGGGCCAAAGGGGCTGCAGTGATGACATAACAGAAGGTGGTAAAATATGGGAAGAAGATAATACAATATGGGAAGTGAAATGCAAATTTTAAGGTAGATATCAACATTTGGGCGTAATGAACAGGCATACTGAAGCTGATGACCCTATGGTAGAAGGGTCACATGCTGCTGGAGGATGGATTAACAGTTACTGGACCCTTTTTCCATGAGTTTTCGTGGGCTACCTTCAGCAGCCACAGGCTGGTTTACATGGGTTTTAATGGCAAAATAAACTTCCAGCAGCATCCATTTACTGATTTTAACCTGTCAATCAACAGAGCTGGATGACAATCTAATCGGATGAGCATGGGTGGGAATGTAGCCAGAGATTGTATGCTGGTAGTTTGGAATATGTGAAAACAGAGGCCAGGTAGCAGTGTGCTTTGAACATGTGACACTGCAGGAGGCTCAAAAGTAGCAGGTGATACTCCATCAGGGATGCCGTGACTAAAAAAAAAAAAAAATGGTCTAATGATATGCCAGACAAATTATGTCAATATGACCTATACATGAATATTAGGGTGCTGATGTACACTACCTACCCACGCCTATATCAACATAACCTATATTGACCTGTCATGCATGCAAACTGATACTCCAATTTTAATAGGTAATGTATGCTAAACCTCACACATCGACGCTGTTCTGCTCAATACTGATGCATTACTAGTACAAAATTACCGATCTATTCTTACCTCTAATTTCACTAACACATAATATCTGATATAGACTAATGCATGTTGCCAAGCCAAGACTGGCCTATACACTGATACAGACTCACTAACCTACTGATTTGTTAACAGAGTAACACAAACTATCAGCCTATGCTACGTAATGCCAACACATTAATTGTTAATGTGTGTATTGACTGTAAGAGGCCACCCAACACAATTTATATCGACCTTTAGTGCTCAGCACTGATTCATTTATCCATTCATGCAGGTTACTTAATACTCTACTTCCCAACTTTGAGAAATTGTAATGGGGCACATAAAAAAAAAATAAAAAAAAATATCAGATGTCAAAACACAGATATAACTCGCTATGAACCTGCGGCCAAAACACAGATATGTTGTTCCTTGTAGCAGCTGCTGGTGAATACGAAATATGCTCTACTGGTGATCAGTTATCAGATTCCCTTTGGAAAGATCATGCACATGGATGCAGTTCAGTGGTAATCATATTACTTTCAACAATAATCATTGAAGATTCCTACAACTGGAATAAGATGGTTGATTTAACATCGACTATATTCAATAACTTTTAACTTAAGACAGATGGTAAGACATTCAATAGCTAATACAGATATGAACATAAACAAACAAAAGGAAGAAAGGAAAAAGAAAGAAAACAAAAAAAATGGTATATCAAAACTGTAAATATGGCTCTCTTTCCCGTGGCATATAGATGTGAGGGCTGCAAAAGTTGTAATTCTGTTATGACTGAAGCCCTCATCCATATATCTGAATATACAATAATGGCTTATCCAAAAGCTAATACCCCACATTTCAGAAGATGCACACCCCATTTTTTTTTTTTTTTTAGAGAAATCAAATGAACAGAAACCAAAAAAAAAAAAATGAATTTGGAATTTCAAAGTCAAATTGAACTTTGAAATCCGATTTGAATTTTGAATATAAAATGAATTTGAAATCTCAAAGTTAGATTGAACTTTGAGATTAAAAAATGAAATAGAATTTTGAAAATTGAAAGAATGAATTGGATTTGATAAGAATTGAAGATAGATTTGAAGAAAGTATTTACATTACTTGGAGTTTTTGAAGAGGAAATTTCGGAAATATGATGCAATTCTATCCTAAATGATGAATGAATTTAAATTTTTGAAATTGGATTTTGAAAAGCTATTTCATTCTTTAAATGAATTCAAAATAAGATTGAAGATATAATACATCCTTGACTATGGTCATTGAATGTATTATATAATAATCTATATTTAAATTCAAGAGAAGAATGAAACACACTTGGTGCTTTTATAGAATTTAAAATGAAGTTAACTCTCAATATACCCTGACTATGGCCATTGGTATATATTTTGAATTAATTTTAAGTTAAATTCTGATAAAAGAAGAAAATATTTAAGGAAAATATGATGATTTTTTAAAACGGATCCAGTGTTATTTTGTAAAAGATAAAAATCCTAAGTTTTGTTTACATCCTGACTATGGCCATTGATGTAAATCATCAACTTAAGATTAATTACCTCTTATGAAATGGTGCACGTGCCATTCGTGTTCCCATTTGTGAGATTTTGGAAAATAAAGGTAAGAAGCATGAAAACAAGTAATTCATGGTATTTACAATGCTCATTCATTCTATCTAAAACATGAAATGTAAATTCTCATTTAAGATCTAACTATTACAAATACATGAAATGGAATTTATAACTCCAAATAATGATCTTTTCCACATATTCCCTGCAAAACAACTCAGTTAGTGTAATCATAGAAAGGAATTGCTCATGTCATACGGATTTCAAAGATGCCAATGATGAAATGTTCATATGGCAAGATATTTATGACTTAAGGTGTAAGAAGTGACATATACATGTATATACATACATACATACCTACATACATATATACATATATATGAATATGCATATGTTATATGTGCAACATAGGTGGATGAGAGTGATGCTGGAATTTATGGGTAGTGATCAAATGGATGACTGCTAAAATTACCATGGGAATGTAAGTGCTTTTGTAGGAAAGTTCAGCAAAAGACAGGTGGGGGCTGAACAATGTGAAGTGCTTGTAGTGTTGATGAATTGGGAATAACATTGGTAGGGAAGAGGGGCAATACAAGTATGAATATAGACATTATTTGCAAAGTAATAGTAAACTGATCCTAACCATCCAACCTTAACTTAGTAGTTCGACTTCACAATGTAACAACTGGATGAGTCTTTTTATCAAGCAAATCAGTTTGTAATGAATTTAATCTTTGCAAACCTGATCTAGGCTGAGTCGAACGATGCATGGTGGAATGAATGCCTAAATGCTATGATATATCAAGCACACCAGTGATCAAGCTTTAAGAAGGGCCCTATGACAGGATGTGAATCCCTCATTTAGGTTTATCATTGCTGGGGGTGAAGAAATTGAACCTGACATCAACAGAACCAGACTTTTCTACAGTGTCAATATATCCTATATTGGTGATTCCCCTGTAACTCTCATTATAATCTTGATATTCAGGCTTTACTTATCAAACAGGAATGGTAACATAGTACATTGTTCCAAGATCAGGATCTATTGAAACATTCAATTGAACTTTGTCCTGAGGGTCTATCTCCACGAAATCAGACAGTACTGCCACAATATTATTCACGATCTTCTGTTCTGCATCATCACTTAACAACATATCTGTCAGAGAAAGTATCATTTTCAACCTCTGCTTTGCAATTCTGGCATTTGAATTCCTTCTTGCTGTTGGTGTTGGAAATAAGATCTTCCAAGCCAACTCACATGCTCAAAGAAGCTCAGGCGTAGAGTATTAAGGATGAGGTTTTCAGACTCTTGATTTAGTGTAATATTTGAAACAATGTTCCCCACGAAAGCAAAATAATGTCAAATAGAATGAAGGAACTGTTACAGGATATTGACAAGAGATGTCCATGAGGAGGTATAATGAAATCGATGTGGGGAACCAACCTGAACTCAAAGAGGGAAATACGAGCCAGCGAGATAGAAGATGCACAGAGTGACGAAAAAAAAAAAAAAAACAGGACCAAGGTTAAATGCCACGCTTGAATTAACAAGTGTAAAAGCACAATTGATATTGTGGAATGAATCAGAAATGAAATGTCGGTTGTGAATCTTCTGGAACCTGAATGAAGCTACCCATAAAATGAAGATACTCTGGTAAGAAAAAAAAAAACAAAACAAAACATACACATTGATATAAATATGAAATACAGAAACTGTAATTCTTGAGCCATTTACCTTTAATATGCAAGACAATAACAAACTGAAGGTATTCTAATATGTCATGGAACCAAAACATGTGATAAGGCCACAAGGAATCAATGTATAGAAGCAATGTTGATGCATAAGATGCAGAGGAACTAATGTTGGTTAATCATATACAATGCAAAAAAAAGAAATAGAGAAAAAAAAAAGGAATATGTACATAAGAGATCAACAATTAGCAAATCCTATGTAACAGACAATTGCTGTAGAATGAATGTTGATAAAGACATAGGACACACAGCAGAAGATGTAGTCATACCAGATTGGTGCTAAAGCATGATATCATAGCAGAGGTATAGAGATTTATTTTGAGTGATCCTAGATCTTAACCCAACGGTTCGCATGCTGGATTTAATGATGCTGACGTTGCATCAAATGGGTTTACCCCATTATAGTTTTGACAGAGTGATACCGTGGCTATGATGCTAATATGAGAATGTTGGCCAACGTTAACATCATGCCTAATCAGGAAGCTCGATGCTTATGGACATATAAAAATAAAAATAAAATGAACGAAACACAGCAGACTAGAGTGAGCGAAAATGCCATCTGATGCTTTTAAAGCAAAAAAATCAAATGCAAATGATAATAAATGAACAGGAACCAGAGATCAGATGTAAGAGGGAAATTGAAATGATAACAATAAAAGTAAAAATGAAATCAAAATAATAAAAAAAAGAAGAAGAAGAAGGGAAACCCACAACAAAACAAAATATGATGCGCAGTACTGGGTGAATAAGAGTTTGACGTTGATGATGATGCTTAGATGAATCACGAAAGGAGAAACAATCGAACGGCATCGTCCTTCAGATTAAGCATGTGTCAGGCGATATACAAAATAAAATTGGGGATTTCAATGCAAATGGGAAACTGGAATAAGCATCAAAATGTGAAAGAAGGGTTATACATGAACAAACAATAAATAAAAAAAAAGTGGGAATAAAAAAAAAATGGGAAATCGAGTTTATAAATGAACATTCACAATCGGTGAAAACTACGGGAATTCATGAATAAATTAAAGAATAATAAAAAAAGGGGGGTGTCGGATTGCATATATTCCATTATTGTAGCTGTAGATGGATCGATCCTGCTATATGCAGGTCGATCTCATCATTGGCGCTTTATAATGAGAAAAAAAAATGTGAAGAAGAATGAGATTAAAACGAAGAAATATCGTAAAGGAAGAGTTATGGACAATCAATGAGGAGAAGAAAATGATCACTCACTCGATGGCAAGGCTTCAACCGAAGAGGGAATGGCCTCTGCTGATGTAGTGTGAGAGCGACTAACTTGATCGATCAGGTGGTATTTCCTCCAAATTCGTCACTGTAGAGATTCAATGAAGCTACGCAGGAGAGGACTCTTTCCTCTTAATGACGCTTCTGTAGTAGGGTCGACGTGGGACTTGCAGTTGCATGCCATCCCCTTTCTTTGGTTGATTCAGAGCAATCGAGAGGAGGACAGGGATTTGGTTGCGCGACCTCTTTCAGAAAAGTGAAGAAGAATGGAAATTGGGGAGGGAAGGAGGAAAAAGATTGAGAAATGGGGAGATGAAGGCGATGGTGGAGGAGAAGAGAGGTGCTGGGGTGATAACGGGTCCGTGAAGGAGAAATGGGGAGGTGAAGAAGCGGTGCCCTTTAGGGTTTCGTGAGTCCCCTTTTAAGGAGGAAGAAGGAGGATGCGGTTGGAGGTTTGTTGCAGATGGACGGAGATCGGGAGATGGGAGGTTTGGTTGGTGATGGGCGGCTTGGGTGAAGCCTCTGGAGGGTTCGGTGGAAGGATCCTTCTGAAGGGGGAAGAAGAGGGAGGGTTTGGAGAGAAGACAGGCGATGAGAGTCGGCCACCCGACCTTTTGCGAAAGAAAAACTTTAGAAAATATTCGTAACGGGGGCTCTGAAAAAGAATTTTTTCATAAAAGGGGTCTTCAAAATGAGGTTTTTAGCAAAGCCTTTAAAAACTACTTATTTTCCTCGTAGTTTTTCCAATTTTTCAGGGTTTTCCATTTTTTTTTGTACTTTTGGAACAAAAACCTAAGTTTTTATACAAAAAAAACAAAGATTAAACACTATTTTTTTTTTTTTTTTGTATTTTTCTGAGAAATATTTACAAAAGTATTTTTCTGAGAATTTCAGACCATTTCGGGGAAATTTCTTCAGAAGAATGGGTTTGGACCCAGATTTTAAGAAAATGTTCGAGTTTTGACACTTGAATCGAGAAATACAATGTGATGGATCCAAACGGATGTCGAATGGACTGTCCGAGCTATTTAAAGGCTATTTTTGGTATTTTCTATAATTTTAATTTAAAATTTGAACAAGGAGACTCAGATTTGGATCTGGACAATGGATCCAGATCCGAAATCAATTTAAACATATGAAATGAATTTAATTTCAATAAAACTAGAGAAATGAGCTGGAATTTAGATTTAAAATCACTCATTTACTCAAAAAATGAATTTTAGGGGAAAAAAGGGAATATTTAAAAATTTTGAAAAATTTGGGGTGTTCACAGTTGCGTCTGTGAGCAAAATCTCTCTGTAGCCATGTAGCTGCGTTCTTTTGAGCAGATACAAGTGATATATCATCACGTTGAGCTAGTGATCACGATGTTGGTCTTACATCGTGCAATGCACGATCTCTTGAAGGATGAATGCGTCAATTCCAAAGGGATGCTTCTTGTAATTTGTGGTCATGAACTTTTAAGAGTCTGAAGTATTCACAAATGCCACAACACCCATTATGTTTGCCATGTAAGTATGCATCTCTCCCAGTCCCTGCACTTTTTTTTTTGTCACAAGCATCATCATCTGCACGGTAACCATTAGCACCACCTTTTGTTTCTTTTGCTATTGCATAATCTGTGTGCATGCATTCCCGTCACCATTTTATATACATATATATATATATATATATCCCACTTACACTCATTACCAAACCTACTCATACCATTTAGCCATCGTCTTCCTCCTGTGACCTACCATAGCATAACTCATGTGCTCCATGAGACCGTGAAGCTCAAGAATGCTTCTAATAATAACATGGTTTTTGTCTTTGGTGTTGAGTTTTTGCAGCATGCCCCAAGCACTCCGGTGGCCAATAATCCCAGGGCATATGACATAGCTTTCGTAACACATGTTATTGTTTTAAGTATTTTAGTTTCCATACTCTATCACCAAAAACAGGGTTCCCATCATTTGTCTTATATAACCATTACTGTCACATCTTCATGGATGAACAAGTCTCATTGGCATCGACTCCATATGAGATGGACTGAACATTCATGAGAAGCCCCTGATGTCAAGACATGGAGGAGGCTCAATTTCCAGTTGGATGCAGAACATTCATCTTTAATTCTGATTCTAAGTTCTTTAGCCATCTGCCTACCATCGTGGCCCTATGGTCTGGAACCGGATCTCTTATTAAGTAAAGCTCCTTGCAGAATTCTGAAATGAATCATATAAATTACTCATAATGCCAGATGTTCTAAATTGTAAATGTTTGAAAGCCATTGATTAACCTTCAGGTATCATCATGGCTTCTGCAACCTGTTTTCTTTTCAGCATTTATATCTGATTTATTAATTGTTTGTATGGTTTAATGCAGATATCTGAGAATCTTTGATCCACCTTCAGGTATCTTCATAACTTCTGCAATCTGTTTTCTTTTCAGCATTTATGTCCGATTTGTTATTTGCTTGTATAGTTCAATGCAAATATTTGAGAATCTTTGATCCACTTTGAGATATCTTCATGGCTTCTGTAATCTGTTTCCCTTTTCAGCATTTATATCTGATTTGTTGCTTGTATGGCTTAATACAAATTCCTGTTTTGATCTACTGTAAGACTTCATTTCATTCACTAAAAAAAAAAAAAAGTTATTAGTTGCGAATATGAGAACTCAGGTTGATGGTATCCATTTGAACCTTTCTCAATCAGAAATGACTGATAAGCTCGTATTCTATAAACCGGCATGTAGGATGGTGCGAAAATGAACTCGGTGCCTCAGCTGAGTCATCAGGTAGATCAAGAGGATTATGGTTTTCTAGTATGAATGGGTTGAACCGGTTGTTGCGTTACTGACCGATTTTCACCATGAGAGTAGTTGTGCCTATTGCCCTCTCATCGTCTTTTATCATTAAGCATTGCATCTCCACTTACCACCATCTGCACTCTCCAACCATTGTGACAACCATTAAAATGGGTTTTAGATATGATCCCTCGTAGGCTCATAGCATTGCATCTCCATTTACCTACCGTGGATTCCACCCTAGCATTCCCTTAATCCTATGTCAATAGCCCATCAGTTATAAGTTGCTCATTGAGATCTTTAAACCATATGTCATTAGTACACTATTAACTAGTTACCCATATTAATTGTGCATTCATAGTTTCGCTCGCAGGGTATAGTGAATTATATCAACCACTTACTCATAAACCATGCACTCAAGCACACTTTTCACCTGCATATAGGCATGTCAGTTAATCTCACACTGTCATCTTACACTTGCGAGTTACAGTCCCTATCACCATCTGCCCTTAACATGGTTCCACTGATGCTCCAGCACACGTCACAACAGCCATACCCCTTGCCCCTAATGTTGTGTCATATCTAGGCGTCTAAACACTCTGTGTCTTATCCACTGCTGTTGTGCATCTTCCCTACCATCTTAGTCACTTAGCTCCAAGCATCCCACTACACATTGGCTGTCCTTATATCAGTCACTTACAACATCTACCTCCATAGCAGTCCTCTTGATTTGCTGTTGTCTCCAGCTTCTTACGGTAGTTCATTTCAAATGATGGTGGCCTCCGCTGCCATTGACATTAATTCATGATAAGCTGCTACGACTCTAATCTGTGCATCGGTTCAGCATGAACTTTTATGGCTGTTGCCTTTCACACCTGGGGTCACTATGGTTTCAGCCTTCTACAGTAGCCATGAACGGCTACAACCCTACATCAAACTGTTGTATATGCCCTGTATATATATACTTATATACATATATACCCATATACATATGCCCTATATATATTATATACTTATATGCATGTATATGTATATACCCCTAAGTATAAAATGCCATTCTCTGTATTTCCACCATTTACATCTTGGCATATGAACATTGTACCATTGATATTCATATGATATGTACAAATTCCTCTATGATCATACTAATCAAGTGTTTTGCAGGGAATTTGTGGGAAAATATCGTTACTTGGGGCTGTAAATTCAATTTTTTATATGTTGTAATAAGTTAGATCTTAATGAGAATTTACACTTCTTGTTTTTAGATAGAATGAATGAGCATTGTAAATCTCATAAATTGCTTATTTTCATGCTTTTTATTTTTATTTTTCAAAATCTCACAATGGTGAAACACGAATGGCACGTGCACCATTTTCGTAAGAGGTAATTAATCCTAAGTTGATGATTTACATCAATGGCCATAGTCATGATGTAAACAAAACTTAGGATTTTTATATTTTATGAAATAACACTGGATCCACACTGGATCCCTTTCAAAATTCATCATATTTTTCTCTAAATATTTTCCTCTTTTATCAGAGTTTAGTTTAAAATTAACTCAAAATATGTATCAATGGCCACAGTCAGGATATATTGAGGGTTAATTTCATTTTAAACTCTATAAAAGCACCAAATGTGTTTCATTCTTCACCTAAGTTTAAATATAGATTATTATATAATACATTCAATGACCATAGTCAAGGGTGTATTATGTCTTCAATCTTATTTTAATTCATCCAAAGAATGAAACAGCTTTTCAAAATTCAATTTCAAATTCTTTAAATTCATTCATCACTTAGGATAGAATTGCATCATATTTTCAAAATTCCTTTTTCAAAAACTCCAAGTGATGTAAATATCTTCCTCAATCTATCCTTATAAAATCCAATTCATCATTTCATTTTCAAATTCAATTTCATTTTCAATCTCAAAGTTCAATTTAACTTTGAGATTTCAAAGTCATTTTTGTATTCAAATTCAAATCAGATTTCAAAGTTCAATTTGACTTTGAAATTCCAAATTCAATTTATATTCAAAACTCCAATCAAACTCAAAGTTCAATTTAACTTTGAGATTCTTGATTCATTTTCTAAATTCCGAATTCAAGCTCCAAATTCAAGTCCAAATTTGACTTTGAAATTCATTTGTATATTCAAGATTCAAATTCTAAATCTCATTTTTCAAGTTCAATTCAAACTTGAAAGTTCTTGATTCATCTTCTGGATTTAACAAACTCCAAATACATTTTAGGATCCAGGATTCTACATTCATATCGGATCTCGGACTTCAGATCCAATTCCACTTTAGGATCCAGAATCCAATTTTACTTTGGATCTCAGACTTCAGATCCAATTCCACTTTAGGATCCAGAATCCAATTTTACTTTGGATCTCAGACTTCAGATCCAATTCCACTTTAGGATCCAGAATCCAATTTTACTTTGGATCTCAGACTTCAGATCCAATTCCATTTTAGGATCCAGAATCCAATTTTACTTTGGATCTCAAACTTCAGATCCAAAATCCATCTTAGGGTCTAGAGTCCAATTCCACTTTGGATCTCAGACTTCAGATCCAATTCCACTTTTGGATCTCAGACTTCAGATCCAATTCCATCTTAGGATCCAGAACCCAATTTTTCATCGGATCTGAGATTTCAGATCTTAAATCCATTTTAAGATCCAATTCCATTCCCAATTCTAGATTTTAAATCCAATCTCATTTGAATTCCCTAAATCCATTTCTATTTTTAAATACCATTTGATTTTCTCAGATCCATTCTAAGATTCAAATTCAATATCACTTCAAAATTTCATCTTCTTCTCCTAAATCCATGATTAAATTCAAAGTTCATTTCTGACTTTGAAACTTCATTTCTTTTTATTTCAGAGCTTCAAATCATTCTTTCTCAAAGCCAAGATCTATTCTTCCAAACTCTAAATTACTTCAAAGACTTAGAACTTCTCTGATCTATCTCAAGTTCTAAGTTAGATTCAATCATTTCTTCACTCCCTTATCAAGTTTATCTCAGAAATACTTGGAAATTTCTAAATCAATTTTTAAAAGAGCATACATCCTTGCATTGCACAAGCATGATTCTTTGTGCATTTAGAGTTAGAATAAATTCTTAGATTATATTTAGGCAAAACAAAAGGCATAGATTCGATCCTTGGTTCGATTACCCCTGGTAAAGGCGCCAGGAACGGTCGAACCTCATACCGACGAGCGAATCTCGTCTCTCCATTTTTCCCGCAAAACTTTCAAAATGGAGGCGAGTTAAATTTCTAAATGTTTTCAAATTAAGGTCAAGTGAGACCGCGCAAAATAGTTCCTCTTCTCTCTTTCTTTCTTTCTTTTCTTTTCTCTTTCTCTTTTCTCTCTTCAAAAAGGAGAAAAATAAGAGGTTAGAAAAGGAAAAGAGAAGGAAGAGAGAGAAAACAACGAGAGAGGAAAAATTTTGTGATGATCACAAAACCCTGAACAATTTTTCTAAATTATCCACTTTTTCTTCAAAACTCCAGGTGATTTTTTATTCTTTCGTTCCTCTGGACTTCGAATTTTCAGCATTTCACTTTATTCTACCTGCAATTTTCAAAATTCTTGTATTTTTCCAAAGTCTAATTCGAATCTTCGTATCTTTCAGTTGTGATCATCACAAAATTTTTCCTCTCTTGTGGTTTCTCTCTCTTCCTTCTCTTTTCCTTTTCTAACCTCTATTTTCCTCCTTTTTGAAGGAAAAAAGATAAAAGACAGAAAAGAGAGAGAGAAGAGAAAAGAAAGAAAGAGAGAGATAAGAGGAACTCTTTTGCGCGGTCTCACTTGACCTTAATTTGAAAACATTTAGAAATTTAACTCGCCTCCGTTTTTGAAAATATTGTGGGAAAATGGAGAGACGGGATTCGCTCGTCGGTACGAGGTTCGACCGTTCCTGGCACCTTTACCAGGGGTAATCGAACCAAGGATCGAATCTATGCCTTTTGCTTTGCCTAAATATAATCTAAGAATTTATTCTATCTCTAAATGCACAAAGAATCATGCTTGTGTAATGCAAGAATGTATGCTCCTTTTAAAAGATGTTTTGAAAATTTCCAAGTATTCTGAGATGAATTTGATAAAAGAGTGAAGAAATGACTTAAATCTAACTTTAGAACTTGAGATAGATCAGAGAAGTTCTAAGTTTTTGGAGTAAATCAGAGTTTGGAAGGATAGATCTAGACTTTGAGAAAGAATGATTTGAAGCTTTGAAAATGAAATTTCAAAGTAAAAAATGGACTTTAATTTTAATCATGGATTTAAGATAAGAAGATGAAGTTTTGAAGTGATATTGAATTTGAATCTTAGAATGGGTCTGATAAAATCAAATGGTATTTAAGAATAGAAATGGATTTAGGGTGTTCAGATGAGATCTAAAAAAATGGAATTGGATTTGAGATCTAGAATTGGAAATGGAATTGGATCTTAAAATGGATTTAAGATCTGGGATTTGAGATCTGATGTAAAATTGGGTTCTGGATCCTAAGATGGATTTGGATCCGAAGTCTGAGATCCAATGTAGATTTGGACTCTGGATCCTAAGACGGATTTGGATCTAAAGTCTAAGATCCAATGTAAAATTGATTCTGGATCCTAAGTGGATTTGGATATGAAGTCTGAGATCCGAAGTGGAATTAGATTCTGGATCCTAAGATGGATTTTGGATCTGAAGTTTGAGATCCAAAAGTGGAACTGGATTCTGGATCCTAAAATGGATTTTGGATCTGAAGTCTGAGATCCAATGTAGAGTTGGACTCTGGATCCTAAGATGGTTTTTGGATCTGAAGTCTGAGATCCAATGTGAGATTGGATTCTGGGTCATATAAGAAAATTGGATCTGAACTCTAAGATCTAAAGTGAAATTGGAGTCTGGATCCTAGGGAGAAATTGGATCTGAGATCCAATTTGAGTGTTGAATCTTGGAACCTAAAATGAATTTAAAATTCAGAAGATGAATCAAGAACTTCCAAGTTTGAATTTGAAAAATGGAATTTAGAATTTGAAAAATGGAATTTAGAATTTAGAATTTGAATCTTCAATATACAAAATGAATTTCAAAGTCAATTTTAGACTTTGAATTTGAAGTTTGAATTTGGAAGATGAAAAGAATCTCAAAGTTAAATTGAACTTTGAATTTGATTGGAGTTTTGAATATAAAATGAATTTGAAATCTCAAAGTTAAATTTGAACATTGAGATTGGAATAAAATTAAAAATAACAAGATGAATTGGATTTTACAAGAATTGAAGATTGATTGAAGAAGATATTTACTTTTTGAAAAAGGAATTTTGAAAACATGATGCAGTTCTATCCTAAATGATAAATGAATTTAAATTTTGAAATTGGATTTTGAAAAGCTATTTCATTCTTTGGATGAATTAAAACAAGATTGAAGATATAATACATCCTTGACTATGGTCATTGAATGTATTATATAATAATCTATATTTAAATTCAAGAGAAGAATAAAACACATTTGGTGCTTCTATAGAATTTAAAATGAAATTAACTCTCAATATACCCTGACTATGGCCATTGGTATATATTTTGAATTAATTTTAAGTTAAATTCTGATAAAAGAAGAAAAAATTTAAGGAAAATATGATGAATTTTGAAAACGGATCAAGTGTGGATCCAGTGTTATTTCGTAAAAGATAAAAATCCTAAGTTTTGTCCACACCCTGACTATGGCCATTGATGTAGATCATCGACTTAGGATCAATTACCTCTTACGAAATGGTGCACGTGCCATTTGTATTTCCGTTTGTGAGAATTTTGAGAAATAAAGAAAGAAAGAAAAAAAATGCATGAAAAACAGACAAGAATGTAAATTTCTCATTGATAGCTAGCTATTACAAACTTGAAATCAATTAAAGTTCACAAGAAAATTCCAATTTCCATATGTTCCCTGCAAAAACACTTAATTTGTCCAAAAGTATATAAAGAACAATTTACATGACAACATATTGGACCTAAGAGGTTACTCCTGAAGCAATTAGGTATATATCTCATATTATGGAAAATGAAAGATAAATGATGCCATCTATATTAGAATGACATATTCAAGTTAATTTTCATATGAGAACCGGCGTAATGCCTTAAGGTAACTGAACTAGACATTGAAATCCATACAAGATGTCCTAAACTGTTTGGGATGCATGATATGAGCTGAATGTCATGTAGTTACATAGGTGCTGGAGGTGTTGTAATGGGGCTGTGTGCCTGTAATGCATATGCAGCAGCAGGAAAGAGGTGGAAGATAGTGTAATGACATACTTGGCGAGGCTATGAGTGATAATGGAGCTGGAGCGTGAAGGTCCAGCAGAGTGTAAGACTACTGTGCAACAAATTTGGAGGGAAGATGGTGGTGTACAGCCGTGAGGGGTAGGCAAATGAAGGGAGGTACTGCTGTGTGTAGATGGTTGAGAAGAAGTGACAGCCATGGGCGCCAAGGCCATGGTGAACAAATGTGGCAGATGTAAGAAAAAATGCAGTGAAAATGATAACAGGTGGATGTCATTAGTACCACGCAGCAGAGATCTTAGTGTGTATGTGCAAAGTATATGATCTGTGACATAGGTGTAGGCTTAAGATCTGAGATGCCAATGATGAGGGCTAAAGGAAAATGGAAGATGCGAATTTCAACCAAGCATGATATACCATAGGGAGCTTAAACAGTAAGTCAGGGGATGATAGGGAATGGATAATGGCGATGGGTCGGTACTTCTGTAGTTATCCGAAGTGGAGCTGCTGCAGTGCCTAATCACTGTTGTAGCTAGGGAAAAGACTACAGCTGCGAATGATGGTGTTGAAAGTGAGGTTCCAGCACAGTGAGTTGTATGTATTGTTATGAATACGATGGTAATGAGGGTAATATAGGGGTTAGAATGCTTGTAATGTAAGGACAGCAACGATGTACTGGAGGTGAACAACTTCACTAATAGATGGTTGTGGTAGACGTTGCTGTGGAGACATACAGCTGAGTGTAGGTAATGGGTGACATGAGTGGCTGTAGGTATGAGATGGAGCTGTCGGCAGAGCCAATTGGGAATGATATGATGCAGTGGCTGGGAGGTGTTGAAGAAAGCAGTGCACAGAAATGACTGGTGGCGCTGGGAGTTATGAATGGTATATCCTAAAATGGCTATAATACATAACCCTTGTTCACAGGCTGAAGCTCACGTAGATCTATCACCAGCCCTGATTTCCTGGTCTTGACACCTTCTGAACAGCTTATGCCAATCTCAAAATATGATGGCAGGCAATGAGACTCCCAACCTTTGATAGAGAGTCTGATTCCTTTACAGAAAATGAAACTAGTAAAATTCTCATTCTAAGATCATAATTACAAGACAAGGGTAGGCTACAGGTAGCCTAATAGATCAGGATGAACAAGCACAGAACGAATTGTCTCTCCAATAGCTCATAGTAAACACTGGTGAAATAAATGATTCCTAATAGCCTGGGTTTTGAATAGGCAATTTTTGCCTAAAGAAGGAAAACTCCTTTGAAATTTGTTGGCATACCTGCTGGTGTCATTTCCATCTTGTGAATACTGAGTTGCAATATTATCCTAATAAAAAGAAATGACCCATAATGTCATGGAATGAAAGCACCTATCTATGCTATCGAAGCCAAAACACTCACCATATTAAGATTTAAGGGACTAAGGACACAGATACGTGAGTGTGTGCTATGCATGATAACAAGGTGTGGGGAATATATGATAAAATGGATATGCTGGGTAAGTGATTACAGATGTGGTTTGGTGATAGATAAACATATGGAGAGATGTGGTTTGGTGATAGATAAACATATGGAGAGATCTACAACAACGGTTCCAACTCATTCCGGTTAAGCATAACATTCTCATGCTATTTTAGTTTCCTTCAACTCACTGGCAAGTAATAACAACAACATCAAATTCATTCTAACGTACATCAAAATTGGCTAGAAAACACCATGAAATGTAGGAAATTAGCATTCACTAATTTACAGGACAAGGCTATTAATTTTAACCTCTAACCTGTATATCCGAGAATATTGCGAAGATGCTACCTTGAGGAGATCTCAACCTTGATTTTCTGCGACAACAAGATTTTAATAAGATATACCGCAAACTTCCAGGAACAATACGCATATACTGGGCCATAGCAAAGAAACGAGATGTCCGATAAGTTGGGTATATTGAACCGAAAATACAGGCCTTTCCACCAAGCTTTCAAAACCCTGTATGCTTCCTTTATACTTATCTGAGGGATACCAGACCAGTTTTTTGCGATGGCCTCTCCAGCCCATATCAGCTGATATTGGCGACAGAGGTTCAATGCCTTGGATGTTTGGATTTTTTCATCACCGTAGATCGTGAGGTCTCTAACTGCCAGACAAACCCCAATTGACATACCTGAGGCCGTAGCTCCTTATCACGGTATATTTAGTCCACAACAGGCCACCGAAGAAAGGGGTTTTCAATGAAAATAACGAATTTCACAGTAAATACATCTCACAATATGAGGATTTATGCAGTATGACTATTTTAAAAAATTTTCATCATTTGCCTTGTATTAATCATGGTCACTGCGAACTGACAGTAGCCATTGCTTCCTAAAAAAAAAAAAACCTTCCTAGATTTTATCAGGGAACGTCCATTCTTAATCAAAGTATCGCTTCCTCCAGAAAAAATAAAAAAAATAAAAAAAAAGATATTAAGGAAACTCAGGTACATTCGGTGGTAGGTCTAAGGTACCAGCATTATGCCCATAATCATGAAGAGTGACAAATATAAATGATTCGAGATAGGAAATGACTAGAAAAAAAAATCATCCGGAGACAACAAATCGCTGAAATGGGCTGGTAAACTCCAGAGCATCATTGACAGAAGCATAATCTTGGGAGATGGTTATTAGTAAAGACGAAGTCAGTCAGATATATATACACATAATAGGGTAAATGAGATCGAGGGATAAAGGCTAAAAAAAATAACAGAATACAAAAAGGAAGTTAAAAAGAAAAAAAATTTGCAGGGGAAAAACTCGACCAAAAATAATACTAACAGGAAAGTATACTTCATAAACTACAGGGTTCCTGTAAAATGATACAGAAAGTAGAGGAAAAGAAACGATAAAGATCAAAAGAGAGGGACTAAATGTAAACTAATTATCTGGAATGGGACCAGAAACCAGACGTTTGATCGTGGGTGAACAAAAAAAAATGTTGAAAGTAAAGGATTGTTGGAAACATGGTCGTTCCCTTTTGCAATAGCACTAAGATGGATCAATGTCATATGAACAACATTGATATCATCAGGGGTGCGTTAACGGGTGAGAAACGAAAGCAACAAGATTAAGAAAAACCAGAGACGATACAAAGGCAATGGAAAAAGAAAATGATTCTTACCCGATTTACGGGAGCTGCAACCTAAGAGGGAGCAATTCCACTAGTCGCAATATGAAATTGATACCTTCCGTGGCTATATTCGAGAGAGGTCGGAGGGTTATGGATGCCGAAAAGATGGATGATTAGGAAGAGAAGGTCCTCTGGCAGATGGCGACGCCGTGGTCCAAGAGGTTCTCCCTTTTGCTTCCAAGGGACAATCAACACCCAATGAGAAGAATCAAGGTATGCTGCAGGCGGATAGTTGGGTCCTCCTCCTTTTTCGCCTCTTGCTGGCCTCCCTTTATGGAGAAAAAAAAAGAAACTTCGAGAGGGAGAAGTGTCGTTCAAGATGGAAGGTTAAGATGAGGGGAAGCAGTTGATGATCAATGGTTGAGGGTTTTGGAGCCATTGCCATGGAGCGTGCCATCAGGGTCCTTGAGGAAGCTTCGTGAAAGAAGAGGTGATGAAGGGCGACGAAGGCTGAGAATGGGGATTTTGTTAGAGATGGACGAAGGAGGGGGAGATTGTTGGTGATGGAGGGTCCATGGAGGATGAAAATGGGGGTCGCACATGGGGATGTTCGATGGAAGCTTCGCAAAGGAGGGCTTCTGTTGCAGATCGATGGTCCGAGTGAGAGGGCAGTGATCGGAGGGTGGAGCCTGATGTCTCACGTGGGGTTGGCGGGGAGAGGAAGAAGGCCTGCGAGGCCGTTGAAGATGAATGGAGGAGGCCAATGGCCAGGGCGATCGAAGGTGGCTGAAGAGGAGGGTTTTGGTGAAAGAGGGAGAAGCCACGGATGGGGGGGGGCGCCCTCCTTTACGAAAGCTCTTCAGAAAAAACCCTAAAACAATTTTGCGAGAAGGGGGCTCCTTTCAGAAAGATTTTCATAAATGAGGTTTTCAGCAAAAAATGATTTTAAAAGCTTAAACTTACTTGTTTTTCTTGTAATTTTTCAATTTTTTGGTTTTTGTTTTATTTTTTATTTATTTTTTTTTGTATTTTTGGAATAAAAGTCTAAGACTCTACGAGAAAACAAAGATTAAAATACTAATTTTTTTTTGTACTTTTCTGAAAAATATTTACAAAAGTGTTTTTCCGAGAATTTCAGGCCATTTTGGGGAAAATTCTTCAGAAGAATGGGTTTTTGACCCAAGTTTTGAGAAAATGTTCGAGTTTTGAAACTCGAATCGAGAAATACAACGCAATGGATCCAAACGGATACCGGACAAACTGTTTGAGCTTTTCTAGAAGTTATTTTTTTGGAAATTTTGAGAATCTGATTTAAAATTGGATAATGAAGCTCAGATTTGATTTTGACAATGGATCTGTATTCGAAATTGAGTCAAATATATAAAATGAGTTTAATTTCAGCAAAATTTGAGAAATAAAATAGAATTTAGATTTAAAATTGACTCAATTACCCAAAAAGTGGGGTCACAGGCAAAAAGGGGAATATTTACAATATTTTGAAAATTTTGGGGTGTTCACAGATGCCCCTCTTTGCTACTAAGCCGGTTGAAAGCCGAGCTTAGTGGCAAAGAAACTCTCAAAATTTTGAAAAATGCCCTAGTCAGCCGATCTGAGCTGGGTGTGGAAGAATTATGACTTTTTAAAGCTTAAAATCCTCATCCTAAATGGTCCTAGGGGGGACGAAATCCTCGACAATTATACGACTGAATGATAGGAATGAGGAGCTTGTGATGGGACTTTTGGGCGAAGACCCGAAGTGATGGGAGATAAGATTTTTGATTCAAGTCTTATGGGTGAGACAAGATCAACCTTTTGGAATGAGTCAGGTTTAGCCCTTAACCTGGATGGGACGAATATAGATCAAGATAATTTGGATGGGGAAAGGAATATAAGCAGACCTCGATGGGACATTTTGAGAGAAATGCCTCGTGAGATGAAACTCAAACATGATCCTTTCCTGGATGGATGTACAAAGAGCACAGATTCCTTTGTGGGGAAAACCATGATGGGACTGGTGGGATTACCTCGTCGAAACGAGGTTTTAGGTTTTAACCCAAACCTAAAAAGGAAAATACCTCGAGGCATGAGGTTCAGGTTTTAACCCTTATCCTGAAAGGGACGACCATACAGAATCCTCGGACGAGGGAGCCGTGATGGGACAATGAATGCATCGCCGAAGCGAGGTTCAGGTTTAACCCTTGTCCTGAGTGGGGGGAGGATACGGAATCTTCGAGTGAAGAAACCGTGATGGGATTAGAAAGGATATCTAGTCAAAACGGGACTCAGGTTTTAACCCTTCCTGAACGAAAAGATACCTCATAGAACGAGGCTCAGGCTTAACCCTTAACCTAAAAGGGGCGACCATACCGAATCCTTGGATGAAGGAATGTGAACACCCCAAAATTTCCAAAAATCCAAAAATTCCTTCTTTGCTTCTAACCTCCGTCTTTTGAAATAATAAGGTTAATTTTTGATAAAATTCCCATTCATTTCTCGGATTCGTTGGAATCCATACTCGATTTTCATTTCTAAACCACTTTTTTTTGAAGAATTTTTCCAAAGAACAATGTTAAAACTCTTGAAAAAACCCTTCTTCTGTAAATATTTTCAAATTTCACAAAATATTTCAAAAATCCTTTTTGTTTTCTCATAAATTTCAGAGTTTTATCTTGAAAACACCAAAAAAAATAGGAAAATGCCAAAAGAAAATCCAAAAATTAGAAAATGTGAAGTTCAAAACTTTTTTTTGAAGCTTGTTTCACTAAAAACCTCATTTTGAAAACCATTCCATGAAAAAACCTTTTGAAAGAGTCTCTTTTTGGAAAATCAATTTTTTTTTTTTCGCACGCAAGCTTCTTCCAAGCTCTCTCTCTCCCTCTCTCGGCTCAGCCTTCACAAACCCGCCCATCGCCGAAATCCTCTTCCTCAAACCCTCCAATGGCCGACTCCCCCTCGAGCCATCCGATCATCTGCCTTCCCCTTCAACCGTCGATGTTTAACCATCGACTCCTTCTCGATGTTTCCTACATCCTCTATTTAACAAACCGCAGGAAGAACCCTAACCCCATCCGTCTTCACCCCACCATCCTTTGATCTCTCTTTACACGATCGACTCTCCACCCCTGCACCTTCTCCTCTTTGATCGATCGTCTTCTACCCCTCCACCTTCTCCTCCTTCTTCCTCTTATTTTTCCTGGTTTTCCCAAGCAATCAAATATCGACTACCCCTACGGTAACCAGATTTCTTCCCGATCGATTGAGGAAGGTCGACCTCTCGAGGCAAGGAAATCCCAACCTCCGGTGATAGCCACGAGCCCTAGCCCTCTCTTGGCCTCCCAGAATTACTCGAAGGAAAAGGGTCATCTCTACAGTAGGATCAAGAGGCCAGCACTGCAGATAGCAATCATCAAGCTCCATCCAGTGACAACGGCATCCAGCAAGATCGTTTCCCCCTTTTTTTTTTAATCGAAGCCAGCTTTATCCACGGATTTCCAAGCAATCCGATTGGTTGAATATCAGTGAAGTGCGGGAACTACAGGTAAGTGAATACTTCTTATTCCATTTGATTCCCCGCTAAATCCTCCTTCCATTTATTGCATTTTCTCTTTATTGCTCGAAGGTTTTCTTCCGATCATTTCCCCTTCCTTTTTTATTTTATTTTTATTTTATTTTTATTTTTATCGATCTTTTGATTTTCTTATTTTGATCCTATTGATGCACCCTCTGCAATCTCGATTTGCATATAGCAAATCGAGATCACAGGCAAGCAATATAAAAAGGGAACCAAGGTGTTCCGACATTATTTTTTTTCTTTTCTCTTTCGTTTGCATTCCCATCTATTTTGCTATTTTAGTCCCATTCTGATGCATTAGATTGATTTCATCACCATTTTCGTTTATTTACTTTCTTACATCATTTTCAGTTTGATTACCTATTGTAAGTGAGTTTATACTTTTTCATAGGCCCAGGTTCTGCAAATCGTTTTGATTTCCCGCCCCCTTTCTTTAGTCATCTGTTACAATTCATTTTTCTTTTTCGTTCCCCCCTCTCTTTTTTTTTTCTGTTTCATGCACATAGCGTCAGAATCGTTGCATTAGAGAATGTTCGACCCCTGTTTCTGGATGTTACATTATATGTTTCATTCATGCAGCAGCAACAACATGATGTCAGGTTTAGATTCAATGAAGCGTGAACTATGTTGCATCATTTTCATCCAATCCTGTGTTGTGTTTGTTTGAAATAGTTATTTACATTATCCCTTTCATTCATGCTTTTCTTTGTTTACTTTCTCAGCATTGTTTATTTAAATTTGGCCTTAACATCCACTATTATTCGTTCCTGTTTCATCTAGCATTTTTTTTTCTTCAGCATATATATATCCCTGCAGTTGATTTTCCTTCTCTTTTAGCATCGTAAACCTCGCCCTTTCTTCCACAGATTTCTCATGTATGCTAAAACCATTCATTCTCACTGTATATATCCTATACATTAGGCTAAACCAAATATTAAAAATCACATCCCTTAGTTCACTGTGTAGGCATATCATACATCTTTCCTTTTTTGTGTTTTGTTTTGTTATTATCACTACTAACGTTTCCAGCTTTCTTCTGTTTAGTTCACAGGATTAAATGAGGGGATAAAAGCCTCCTTCTGTGTTTCTTTGCTGTTTTCATGATTTTGTTCAGAAAGGCTACTGGCCTCACCTTTTTTTTTTCTCTTTTGCATTCGTGGGTGGCTTGTGGATCTAACTTCTGTTCAGAATGCAGTGGTTCAATCAGCGCCGGTATCTCCAGTTGAAAATAAGATTACTAATTCAGACAAACCATCAGGTCTTTCTTGGCCTTTAAAATATTTTTTTTAGATTGATTTTGTTTTTAATGGATTTGCAAATATCCTTGAGATCGTCCATATCCATATGGATGGCTTTCATTGATAAAATCTTGATTCCAAGTTTTCCTTCAATTTAAATTAGATGGCCACCGTGATGAAGCATGTGAACCTGCTGTTTTTCTTATGAAATTAGAATTGAAGCCACTGTTTAGTATGCTTTGTAAGCTTTTACATAAGTTAAATTAGATATAAATAAGTGTAAGCATTGGCAGTAGTGATAGAAATCTCATATACCTAAAGCAAGAAAACAATCTTGAGAATTAGCATATAGTGATCAATTAGTGCAATCCACGTTTTCCTCAAATGTTCATAAATATCATGTGCTTACATACAGTTCATTTCGTGGTACTCTCTGTTTCTGCATATTACCATCATTTATATGTTTTATCCCATCCATTGATAACCTCACATCGCCACCAACATACACAGCATCCCCTCACAGCCCCAATATGCACGTTCCCTAGAGTGATATAGTGATGCTGCTTCACATTTTCTTTAGCAGCAGAATTGACTGGAAACAAGTCATTTCAAGCCATGTGTCAAAATTAAGCAGTTGTTTTCCTATATATACATTGGTGATGTTGAATCCTCTTCCCAGACACTAGATTTAATCAATTTCTTCATAGATGTCCAAGAGAAAATTTGTGTTCTTTTTGCTTATGGGCTTCCACAGATGAGGCAACATAATTTGCAAGAAGCATGAATTCGCTTAGCAAGCAGACTAAGTCTCGCTCATCAGCATTTGGAGAATGTTCAACTTGTTTTACAGTATCTTACTGCTTTTGGTAGCTTGGCATTGCCTCTATATAACACTGGACAGGCTAGAGATTTTTTTTTTTTTTTTTACAAAATCATCACCTTGAGCTAATTAGCATACGTAATTCTGGAGTGGATTTCTTTGCTTCTGCATATCAAAAACAGTATTATTAGGTCCCCAAGGCTCCCCATTTGTGAAGCCACAACAACCTGGGCATCCAAATGTGTCTCTGTAACCGCTAAACTGAAATCACCTTTCATATAATCCACATTGTTTACTTTTTTTTTTAGTATAAATCATCCAGGATGTAAATTTCCTACATTTCTAGTAAACTTCATCCACCTTTGCTATATTCTGCACATACTCACCTCTAGCCTCAGCATCTTCAAGTATAATTGCCAACATCTCATTTGCATTCTTTGCAGTAGCATCATTACACTTACAGATGTAGGAACATCATCATCTTCCTCATCCATCTGCCACTGCATCATTTCTCCACAAAAGCATCACTAATCATCTCCTGCATTTCACTTTCAGCATGCACACATCACCGTGCACACATTTTCTGCCGCACATCTGTAACAGCAGAATTCCATATGTATAATTCACATGAAATAGTATACATATTTTCAGTAGGTTCTCTGTTTTCACATCAGAGTCTCTCATTTTAGTCATCCCACTTGCCTCAACAACACATGAATAGTTTAAGTTTTTACTTAGTGGATGCAGCTGGAGGGCTTAGTCCTTTGTGCATTACCAATTTTTTTTCCTTTCACATCCATCAGAATCATTTTTGACATTAGCTGAGGTATCGAGCATCAAGGTTCAATCTATCACATTTGAATTTTGTCATAAGTAAGCCGTATGAAAGCATTACTTGTACATTAAATTGTTTCATCTATATTCAACATATTTCATTTACTTGCCCATTTCATCAAACACCTTTCATCCACCTGTATCGAATGTAGGTATGTGATATATGCATATATATGTATATATTCGTATATATATACATATAAGTATGTATATAGGTATATATGTCGTTTTTCATCTTTTAATCAGGTGTGCCTTGACCTATGAACATTTTTTTTTTCTTTTTTTTCTCTTAACATCTTTTGACATTCACATGATATGTACAAATCTCTTCTTTTTTTCATATTAATCAAGTGTTTTGCAGGAGAATATGTGGAAAAGATCATTATTTGGGGTTGTGAATTCAATGTTATATGTTGTAATAGTTAGATCTTAATGAGAATTTACATTTTCTATTTTAGATAGAATGAATGAGCATTGTAAATATCATGAATTACTTATTTTTCATGCATTTTGTCTTTATTTCTCAAATTCTCACAAATAGCAACACGAATGACACGTGCACCATTTTGTAAGAGGTAAATTAATACTAAGTTGATGATTTACATCAACGGCCATAGTCGGGATGTAAACAAGACTTAGTATTTTTATCTTTTATCAAATAACACTGGGTCCACACTGGATCCTTTTTCAAAAATCATCATATTTTCAAATATTTCCTTCTTTTATTAGAGTTTAACTTAAAATTAACTCAAAATATATACCAATGGCCATAGTCAGGGTATATTGAGAGTTAATTTCATTTTAAATTCTATAAAAGCACCAAATGTATTTTATTCTTCACTTGAATTTAAATATAGATTATTATATAATACATTCAATGACCATAGTCAAGGATGTATTATATCTTCAATCTTATTTTAAATTCATTTAAAGAATGGAATAGCTTTTCAAAATCCAATTTCAAATCATTTAAATTCATTCATCACTTAGGATAGAACTACATCATATTTTCAAAATTCCTTTTTCAAAACTTCAAATGATGTGAATATCTTCTTCAATCAATCTTCAATTCTTGTAAAATCCAATTCATCTTTTCATTTTCAATTCTATTTCATTTTCAATCTCAAAAGTTCAATTTAAACTTTGAGATTTCAAATTCATTTTATATTCAAACTCCAATTCAAATCAGATTTCAAAGTCCAATTTGACTTTGAAATTCCAAATTCATTTTTTATATTCAATTCAAATCAAATTTCAAATGTTCAAATTAAACTTTGAAACTTCTGATTCAAATTCAAACTTCAAATCCAAGGTCTAATTGGACTTTGGAATTCATTTGTATATTCAAGATTCAATTTCTAAATTTTATTTTCCAAATTCAAATTAAATTTGGAAGTTCTTGATTCATCTTCTGAATTTAACTCCAAATCCATTTTAGGATCCAGGATTCAACACTCATATTGGATCTCAGACTTAGATTCAATTCCTCTTTAGGATCCAGACTCCAATTTCACATTGGATCTTAGGCTTCAGATCCAATTTCCTTATAGGATCCAGAATCCAATTTCACCTTGGATCTCAGACTTCAGATCTAAATCCATCTTAGGATCCAGAACCCCATTTCTACATTTGGATCTCAGACTTCAGATCCAAACCCATTCTAGGAACCAGAACTCAAGTCCATCTCGGATTCCAAATCTCGAATCCCACTCTGTTTAGCATCCGGAATCCAATTCCAATTCTAGATTTCAATTCTCGGATCTAATCTGAATCTCTTAAATCCATTTCTATTCTTAAATACCATTTGATTATCCCAGATCCATTCCGAACTTAAAAATCCAAATTCAATTCCATTTCAAGTATTCATTTTCCCTTCTTAAATTTAAAATTCAAATTCAAAGTCCATTTTCCAACTTTGAAATTCCATTTCCTTTCATCTTCAAAAGCTTCAAGTCATTCTCAAAATCAAAAATACATTTTCCCAACTTCAAAGACTTAGAACTCCTCTTATCTATCTCAAGTTCTAAGTTAGATTCAAACATTTCTTCACTCCCTTATCAAAGTTCATCTCAAAATACTTGGAAATTTCCAAATCAAATTTTTTGAAAAGAGCATACATCCTTGCATTGCACGAGCATGATTCTTTGTGCATTTAGAGTTAGGATAAATTCTTAGATTATATTCAGGCAAAGCAAAAGGCATAGATTCGACCCTTGGTTCGATTACCCCTGGTAAAGGCGCCAGGAACGATCGAACCTCGTACCGACGAGCGGATCCCATCTCCCAGTTTTCCCGCAAATATTTCAAAAACGGAGGCGAGTAATTTTCTAAATATTTTCAAATAAAGGTCAAGTGAAAACCCGCAAAAGAGTTCCTCTTCTCTCTCTCCTTCTTTTCTCTTCTCTCTTTCTCTTTTCTTTCTTTTATTCTTCTCCCTTCAAAAAGGAGGAAAATAGAGGTTGAAAAAGGAAAAGAGAAGGAAGAGAGAGAAACCACAAGAGAGGAAAAATTTTGCGATGATCACAAGAAAACATGATGGGACCTTCGGTATTTGGACGAACAAATCCGAATGTTTTTTTTTTTTGCGAGAAGATAAGAAAAAAATAAGAGATTCCCTAAAGCTTGGAAAGGGGATGATCTGGGGTGTCTCATTGCTGAGACTAAATCAGCTTTCTAAAACAGACGACCTCTTGCAGAAGGTTTTTGGGCTATACCTCGAGGAGCGAGGTTACAGGTTTAATCCTTAGCCTGAATGGATACAAAATCCTCGAGGAGCAAGGAAAACTGTGATGGGACTCTAGACTTTGCACAACACGTCCAAGAGGGGTTTTTGCAAAAGGATAAAAATGGGGGTCCCTAAAGCTTGAAAAGGGGTTGTTCTTGGGCGCCTCATTGCTGAGACTGAAAATAGCTTTTGACAATAACAGATCTTTTGCAAAAAGTTCAGGTTTAACCCTTATTCTGAGCGGGAACTGTCTATGGCGGGACAGTGGGGAACACAGGGAAGTGTGCAAATCTGAGAGCACTCAGATCAGACGGAAGGAAAGGACTTTTCAGTCCTTAGGAGGGATGACATCAGGATATGTCAAATCGAATATCAAGTTCTTTCTTCCTTTTGGGATAATGATAGAATATTGCCAATAAGATGTCAAGAAAAATTGTAGTTGATCTAAAAATGATTGAATTGTGGATGAAAATATCACCTCTTTCTACCTAGAGTATTAGCTTCAATTGGGCTAACTCTGTAGAATCAAGAGTCAAACTCAATTTTGTTGTTGTTGAGCTTCCTCAAGGAAGATATCAATCTCCTTGATATGAAAGAGAGGAAACATTCTTAGCTTCATAAAAGCGATTGAGCGAAAAGATATTGATATAAGAATTTCACATAAATAAAGATGATTCCTGACAGTTTCGGGAGTTTGATATCCTGGGCATCTCCCATGATGATCTGTTTGCACTCTTTTGAGTCATGGAGCTTTCTTGGGCTTTTTACATCATCCTTCATTTTGGAGATGTCCTGACTTTTCTCTCTTTTTCGGGGAAGGGTACGTCACAAATTCCTTCATCTTGGAGATGCTCCGATCCTTCTTTTTCTTTTTCAGGAATTAGGCTTGATGACATTGGTTCATGGGTTGAAATCTCTAGATAGCATAAATCAAATATCTTTTAGGGTTTGTCGGGAGGTTCATCGCATCCGCCTTCATCTCGACGGTGATCCGAACTTTTCCTGGAAGGATCCATCACAAACTTCGTCATCTTGGAGATGTTTCAAATCTTCTTTGGCCCCGAGGGTCTACTCGCTTAATTCGCCTTCATCTTGACAACAATTGAGAAATCCCTTTTGCGGATATTTGATTTACAGCTCAAACGACTGGGGAGATATGGATTGGGTAGGTTCTTTTTTACTGCCCAGGATATTTCCACTGTCTTACCGCCAAAAGAATAATCTTTAAGAATGCGCCACAGCTATGATCAATATCAGTTCACTTATGGCTTTTCAACATCATTGAATTTTCCTTTGCCGGTCATATCGAAGATTTTTCTTCATCCTCTTGGTTGACCAACAGAAAAAGCTTGAATTTAGTTCTTGTTTCGCAAGAGTCTTGCTCTTTTGAAGATGATACTAAAGGTGGTTTGAGATAATTCTTTGTGCGATGAAAGCTTTGAGACCAACAAATGGCTTTTGATAGCAGATTGGCAATGTATTCTGGAAATCCTTGATGAAAGAAATTGCTTGATATCAAATTGACATGTCCGTGACAAAATTCTCCTCTCTTTTTCCCCAAAAAGAGAGACTCAGGCTTAGGCCCATACCTGAATGGGAAGTTGGAAATACTCCTCTCTTCCTTGAAAGAGGAGGTGTTTGCAAAACAGAACTTTCGAAGAGAAATTAAGTTTTCGTCAAAACTCCCTATCTCTAGGCTTCTCTTGTGGAAAGGCGGCCGAAAAACAAAGTTGAGAAAATATCATAGAGGAACGAGTCCATCACACTCTCCCTAGAAGAGGGTCCTCTGTGAAGGGGTTGGCCAAAGATGATAAAAACAGGGGCCACAAAAGAAACGAGCTTCCGTCGAAGCTCTCCCTAGAGAAAGGGTTCTCTTGTGTAAAGTTGGTTGTTGTTTTGCAAACTGTTCACGAAGAAAACGAGTCCCTTCAAACTCCCCCTCGAAAAGAGGGTTCTTGCGAATGAAAGATGATTGCATGCGAAAGGAACGAGCTCCCTCGAACTCTCCCTAAAGAGGGTCCTTCGCAAGAGAAAATGATTGATTTTTGATAGAATGATGACCTGAAGGTCGAGATTGAGAATTTGTAGCTTGAAATGATGATGTTTGGTTAGCACAAAGGCTGAACCTGGATGGCTAACTGATTAGTCAGCCAAACACTAGCACGAGCGCTAGATGTACCAGCACGAGTACTGGATCTCGAAAAATGCCCCAGTACGAGCGCTGGGTTTTGAAAAATGCACACCAGTACGAGCACTGGATTTTTGAAATGCACATCAGTACGAGCACTGGGTTTTCGAAATGCACACCAGTACGAGCACTGGGTTTTTCAAAAGGAGGATTTGAAAAATGAGACCGACATTCAAAGATACTTGAGAATTAAGCGAGAATGATTGCCGGTGTTTCAGGATTATCCCTTATCCTGAAGAGGAAATTCAAGGAGAACTCTGCTCCACAAGTGAGCATTAAATTGGCAAGGAGATTCAAGTCAGAATTTTGAGAAAATGAGGATGTACAAAAGTGAAAATCCAAGTCGGGACTCAGTTTTTCAAATATAAGAAATGGGTGAGAATTGAGCTTGAAAAACTCGAATTCTCAACACAACAATTCATCCAACACGAGCATTGGATTCAGAAGGAAGTTCAAGTCGGAACTTGAGACTTCAAAAATAAGAATATACAAAAAGGAAAATCCGAGTCGGAACCCGGTTTTTAAATGAGTGAGAATCGAGTTTGGGAAAACTCAAATTCTCAAAACGATGATTTGTCCAACACGAGCATTGGATTCAAAAGGAAGTTCAAGTCGGAACTTGAGACTTCCAAAATAAGAATATACAAAAGGAAAATCCGAGTCGGAACCCGGTTTTGAAATGAGTGAGAATTGAGTTTGGAAAAACTCAAATTCTCAAAACAATGAATTGTCCAACACGAGCATTGGATTCAAAAGGAAGTTCAAGTCGGAACTTGAGACTTCAAAAATAAGAATATACAAAAGGAAAATCCGAGTCAGAACCCGGTTTTTAAGAAAGATAATGGAAAAATGAAATCTTGAGTCGGAACTTAGATGGGAAGGAAACGATTCCGACCCGGAAGTCGGAACTCGAAGGATCGACAGAAGCATGAATAGATTTTGATGATGAAGATGAGAGATTTATTCGGGATCCTTGACCAAAAGTGGCCTAAGACCAGAATTTATTTATGATGAGTTAAGTATTTTTCTCTATCCTGAGGGAACATAGAACAAAATTTGAGGTGAATTGAAGAATTTATGGGAAATCATTCAGGTTTTATCCCTTAACCTGAAGAAGAATAAAATTTATAAAGATGGAGAAGAATTTATTGAAAATTTATTTTTGAAAAGGAATTTTCACGGGTAGCAGCGATGCTCCTATGAGGGGTATCAGGATTATCCCTCATCCTTGATGGGAACACCTCAGACAACGAGGGTCAGGGTTTTCCCTTAACCTGAGGGGAAAAAATAAAAAGAATACCTCATTGGAAAAGAGGCATCAGGTTTATCCCTTAACCTGAATGGGGTTTTTTTTTTTTAAGATAAAGGAATAAAATTTAGTAAAATTTGATTAAACTTAATGAAATTTTGACAAATTGATAAAATTGACAACAAATTGATAAAATTGGATTAGATAAAAAGAAAAATGAAATAAACGCAATTAAATAATGATAACCAAGTTATCAAAGAGTTGGTAAGATTTTTAGAAAAAGATTCATCTGATTCTGCCTGCATTATGATGGAGGAAGATAAGTATAAATCAAAAATAAAAAAAATGCCCCAGTATCAGGGAGAAGAATGTGAGAAGAATATTGCTTTATTTGAAAAGACTTTTGAGGAATACAAAAGGCTATGATGAACGATTCAAGTGTAAAATCTTTTCAAATGTAAAGCATTAATAAGATCGGACAGTTCCACTCCATCCGCGTTAATCAGACGATAGGAATTGCGAGGCAGCGCTTCCTTAACTATATAAGGGCCTTCCCAATTGGGTGACCATTTGCCCTTCGGCCGATGCTTGAGATGAGCTGTCGATCTGAGCACAAGATCATTGACTCGAAATCTTCTCTCAATGACTGATTTGGCGTAGTGCCGAGCTATCCTTTGACGATAGGCCTGAGCGTGCTCTACTGCTTTAAGCCTTCTTTCATCTAACAGATCAAGCTGTACCAACCTCTGCTGCTGATATTGATCAAGCGGAAGCTCGATGAGTGATGCAAACTTGAGTGCAGGCTTCTGAACGTGGAGGGGTAACACCACCTCGGTCCCGTAGACGAGCTCTGAAGGCGTAGCATTGGTTGGGTTCGAATGGTGGTTCGGTACGCCCAAAGTGCGTTGTGCAACTTCTCGTGCCAATCACGACCCGTCTCCACAGTTCTTTCCAGAATGCGGATCAAAATCTTGTTGGTGGCCTCAGCCTGGCCATTCCCTTGAGGATAGTAGGGAGCTGAGAAATGGTGATGAATCCTGAACCTCGAGCAGAAAGTCTTCATCTTCTCATTCTTGAAATGGCTGCCATTATCTGACACAATATCATGTGGGACGCCGAAGCGGCAAAGAAGATTCTTATGAATAAACGAAACCACGTGTCGGCCTTCAACTGTTCGCAGAGTAACAACTTCGACCCATTTGGTGAAGTATTCTGTAGCCGCGAGGAAGTATCGGGGGCCATTAGAAGCCGAAGGAGTGATCGGACCGACTACATCAAAGGCCCACATCAAAAAGGGCCAAGGCGAGACCACGGATTGCAAGTATGTGGCTGGCGCATGGATGGATGGTGCGTGTATTTGACATTTGACGCACTTCCTTACAAATTGATGGCAATCCTGTTGCATGGTTTTCCAGTAATACCCTGCCCGGATGATTTGCTTGACGAGTGTTTGGTAGCCGACGTGGCCACCACAAATTCCCTCGTGTGCCTCTCGGACAACTTCCGTGGCTTCATCCTTATCTAAGCATTTGGCATACTCAGAACTGAAACCACGACGGTAGAGAATATCGGCGAGGATGAAGTAACGCACTAACATGCGCTGAATCGCGTGTTGCTCCTTTCTTGGCATTTCCGCTGGAAATTCACCGGTTTTAATAAAGCTTTTGATATCTTCGTACCAAGGCTTTTCTTTCTTAGTGACTTGACTCACTTGCTCAACTGAAATGTAGGCAGGTTGATCAAGTATGCCTATCTCGAAGGAACGACAGGATTTACTGTCTTTAAAAGACAAGATAGAGCCTAAGCAGGCTAGGTCGTCGGCTATGTGATTGTATTCTCTCTTGACATGATTGAGCTGAAACTCTTCAAGGTTGCCTATGAGAGCTAAGGCAATCTTCTAATAAGGGATTAACTTTGAGTCCTTGACTTGCCATTCAGCATTAACTTGACTGACAACAAGTAATGAGTCGCCGAAAGCATGTACTCTTTTGACATCGAAGTCTTGCAAAATCTTGAGGCCTTGTATTAGAGCTTCATACTCGGCCATGTTATGAGTACATTGGAAGTCGAGTCTGAGGGAATAAGGGAGAATCTCTTTTTCAGGAGTGATCAACAAGATCCCAATCCCTACACCAGACATATTTCTGGCTCCATCAAAGAATAGAGTCCAGACTGGAGATTCTTGGATGCTACAGATGCGATCGTCGGGAAAGTCATCTTCCGCCTTCATCTCTTCTGTCAACGGGAAATCTGCCAACTGATCTGCGATGGACTGACCCTTGACAGACTTTTGAGAAACATATTCCAGGTCATACTTGTAACGGCCCAACATTTTATAGTAAAAATTTTGGAGTAAATTTTTTTTTTTTTTGAAATAGCGGAAGTGCGTAAAATACAAGTCGGGCGCATTACAGGGTAAAACAAAGTACTAAACATACTATTCATTAATTGAAACATTAATGTCATTGATTTCATCCCATAACAGAATTATAAATCTACTAATCAGAGTTCAAACATAAAATACTGAATAAATGAGATCTCTTGGCTTTATCCAAAACGACACCCCGATGCTCCAATTATTTGCTAACTGAAAAACATTTAAAGCAGAAGGGTCAGACTCCCCTGTCTGCGTAAGAAGCATTATATTTATATGTGGTGCTCAGTGACCTGTGTACAAATATGTGCAAGTACTGCAGATATAACTAGCATGAAAGTTTATAACATTCTAAGAAGATGATTATGCTTTCTAATTCATGATACAGTGCAAAGGATGACTGAACTAGAGGTATATTTATCCACATTAATACAAGCTGTAGATTCCACAAGTTTTACTAAAGTCAACTCAACAGAATGTAATTCTTCAGAGATAAGTTTCTAGTCAACTTAAATTATTTAATGCTTATCTTACTCTTACCCTGTGGGTACACACAGGCATAGACCTCGTAGCGGACCGAGACCATACGGGGGTCTATTATTTAACAACCCGTATGACTAGCCGTACGGATATCTAAAGGGGACGGTCAGTGACCGAGAGAGAACTCCCCAGTGGCTAGAACAACCATTAGGATGCACCCTGTACTTCTGCAGAAGACTTGGATCTACCACCTAGGACATACTGGTAGTCCTGATCCCCTAACTTCGTGGACTGGGGACCGGGTGAGACGCCTAGCTCTCACAAGAACAAGAATGTCCACGAAGCTTGTACCACCTACCCTCTCCAAGGTAGACCATGGGTCCAGTAACATACACCATCTTTCAGGTATACCCAGAGCCCTGGGAAACCAGTAACATATACCATTTTCAGGTATACCCAGAATCCAACATATTTAATTTATATGTGTATAAATTTTCAATCTTGTTTGTTTGGATCCCGTAACATACATCTTCTTTCAGATGTACCCAGAACCCTGAGAAACCAGTAACATATACCATCTTTCAGGTATACCCAGCATCCCACATTTAGGTTATGTGTGCATATTTTTTTTTTTTATTTATTCTTATGTGCAAGTCATTGCACCACAGGGGATTTTCAAAACCCCAACTCATACTCAGGTTGATCTTAGTATATGCACATTACCCATCGAATGCCTCAAAGGCACCAACCACAATTTCTCATAATTCTGGTTCAACTTTGTGTCGAGTACTCAAAAATTCGGCATTTTCAGTTTTGTTTATGAGCTCGAGTGTACGTTTCGTACCCCCACTGGTTATGCCGCAACATGGCATTATCCAACTTTATCATGTGTGTTCCATGTATTGGACATAATCCTAAAGTCCATATGTGAATCTCATATTTAGTTTACCATCAAAACTATTTCCTTCATAGATATTTCAATTGCATTTCACCTAAAAAGTCTTTAGAAAAACTTTTCTAAAAGAACCCTTCACGAAAATCATTTTAGAAAACTCTTTACTCAATTTTTCATGTTTATTAGTCGACCAATAGGCTCACCGATCGACCAACCTTTTTGGCTTCAAATCTTCTAAGCAAAACGTTATTTTTTTAAAAAATTAGTCGACCGAAGAATTTATCAGTCGACCGGATAGAATGTCTGTATTCTGGAAAAGTTTAGCAGCAGTCGACTGAAGGGTTTATCAGTCGACTGATCATAAAATTAGTCGACCGAAAGTTTTATCAGTCGACCGAACAGAATGTCCGTTTTCTGAAAAAATTTAGCAGCAGTCGACTGAAGGGTTTATTAGTAGACTGATCATAAAATTAGTCGACCGAAAGTTTTATCAGTCGACCGGACAGAATGTCCGTTTTCTGGAAAAATTTAGCAACAGTCGACTGAAGGGTTTATCAGTTGACTGAACAGAATATCAATTTTCTGAAAATTTTAGCATCAGTCGACTGAAGGTTTTATCAGTCAACTGATCAGAATATCTGTTTTCTGGAAAAATTTTAGCATTAGTCGACTGAGGGTTTTATCAGTCGACTGATCAGAATATCTGTTTTCTGGAAAAAAATTTAGCATCAGTCGACTGAAGATTTTATCAATCGACTGAACAGAATGTCTGTTTCCTGGAAATTTTAGTAGTAGTCGACTGAAGGTTTTATCAGTCGACTGAACATATTATCAGTCGACTGAACATATTATCAGTCGACTAACTATTGTCTCAGTCGACTAATTTTGCCATTTTTCTGTAACTTTTAAAAGGGTGTATCTTTTTATTTTTCAAACATTTTGATCATTCTAAATGGACTGTTTTGCCACCCCTTTCATCCTCAATGTATAGAATCTTTCAACTATCAATATGAGTGCATTCCACACTGTGAACACCCCAAATTTTTCAAAATGTTGTAAATATCCCCTTTCTGCCCTTTGTCCCCATTTTCTGGATAATTGAGTCAGTTTCTAATCTAAATTCCATTTTATTTCTCAAATTTTTCTGAAATTAAATTCATTTTACATATCTGACTCAATTTCGGATCCGGATCTAGATCAAAATCTAAATCTGAGCTTCATTATCCAATTTTAAATTAAATTCTCAAAATTACCAAAATAATCTTTTGAAAAGCTCAGACACTTTGTCCGGTATCCGTTTGGATCCATCGAGTTGTATTTCTCGATTCGAGGTTTAAAACTCGAACATTTCCTCAAAACCTGGGTCCAAACCTCTTTTTCTGAAGAAATCTTCCCCAAGATGGCCTGAAATTCTTGAGAAAACATTTTTAAATATTTCTTAGAAAAATACAAAAAAATTTAGTGTTTAAACTTTAAATCTTAGTTTTTCTATTACAAAATTACAAAAAGATGAAAAAAAAAATACAAAAAAATTAGTTTTAATCCTTGTTTTCTTACAAGCTTTAGGATTTTATTCTAAAAATACAAAAAAAGGGAAAAATCACGCAAAAATCAAAAAAAAAAAATTAGGAAAGACTACGTGGTTTTCAAAGATTTTACCGAAAATTTCACCTTTAACCACCCTTTTAGAAAAATTAAAAAAAAAAGGAGGCCCTTTTTGGAAAAACCGATTTTTAATGTTTAAAGGGTCGAGTTAGGGTTTTTAGAACCCTAAACTCGCCTTCCTCCCAAAACACCCGATCTCCCTCCATGGCCTCCCTTGATCCCTCTTGGCGAAACCGCCTTCCTTACCCTCTGCCCTCCATCTCCAACGGCCTGGCAAATCATCCACCAACCCTTTGATCATCTTGATTCGCCTGGAGCCATCGATGCGAAACGGCCTCTCCTCTTCCAGACCCTTCCGACCCTTTGATAAAAGGGGCATAGGGTGAACGAAGAGAGGGGGGGAGAAAGAAAAAAAACGGAAGCATCAATCGACGCCATCTGCCTTCAGCCTCTCCGCTTTCCTTCTCTCTTCGTTGGAAAAGAGTTGTAGAAGGAAGCAAAGAAGAAACTCCCTTCATCTCCGGAATTCCCCCAAACCAAAGGCTCGAATCCATCCAGCATTCAAAGGTTTCTTCCTTCCAAGGCTCCATTTCGACTGTTCCCCTTCCTTCAAGAGCTCCAGCTTCGATCAATAAATCCGGTAAGCACTCTTTACCTGTATTTTTTTTTTTCTTCTCCATCTATGCATCATTGATGGTGTTAAATTGCTTGTGCAATCTTGACCCATCGCCGTGCAAACAGCAATGGGATCTCTGATCCCAACAAATTTTCCTATACATATGTCTTTGATCTAATTCGATGTTAGTTTTTTTTTCTTTCTTTCTTTTTTTCTTTTTTTCTTTTTTTTTTCCCCTTTATTTTGATCCTGTTTCGATCGTTCCCCGTCCTTACTTTATTAGCTTGATACCTGTTTTTCTCGTGCTTAATCTGTTCATTTTTTTTTTCTCGCTGGTTTATGTCTTATCTGCTGACCATAATTATCTGCTATACTTCCAATCTCCTGTTCACGATACTCACCACTCATATCATGTTATTAGAATCACTCACTTGATATTCTCATTTAACATCATTGATCATCTGTTTTGTTATCTCATTTCCCTTGATTAATCGATTGATTATGTTTAGTGATTTCTTTGATTCAGTATCATTATGTCCATTTACAGCATTTTGTTTCTTCTGTTAATTCATTTGTTCACCCCTACATTATCATATACCCCCACGTATATCGCTAACATTGATCCAGTATCATCTATTTATTGCATTCATGTTTGGAATATGTCAGCGTTTTGTTTACATCCATATATTCACTCGTTTCAGTATTAGATAACATATACGATTAATTTACTTATGAATTTTTTTTTTATCTCATCGTGAACCAACCCTGATTCACGGTGAGATCTACTGTAAACCCCCTAATCTGCCAAAACCCCACTGAGTTATTGAATGAATTAGAGTCATTGTTGATACAAAATCGTGGAGATATAAAAGATTCATATACTTCTACAGAACAGCTGAAGGATACAGTAAAATTAAACCTGTCATGAACTGACTTTTGGGCAGCTTTATAGTGCTGAAATCCCTATCTGCAATTTCTCTTTAGTGGTTGTTTCATCATTACAGCTGAAAATTTGAATGTCACTTTTTTTTTTTTTTTTAGAGTTTCACGTTCATATGTCTGTTGTCTTACAAAATTACAGACCGGCTGATGGTTTTGAAGTGTTTTTATCACCATTTTGTTGAGGATCCTGTCTGATTCGTTAGCGGGGAATGCACATTAGCACCAAGAACTGCTTTCTTGTGTTAAAATCGATGTTACTATTACAGGAATAAAATCTTCTCCAGAATGTACCTTTGAAACAGCCATGGATTTTTGCTGTTGTTTTGACATTTTTGGCTAGAATCTTGCCAAATTCAATACAGGCCATCATTGAAAATACGATAAATTCCGAGGTTGATGATGAGGGTGATATTGGCATAGATCTTTTTGGGAAGAGATTTGGAACAACAGATTTCCAATGCTATAGATTCCTCCTTCCTAAAGCAGTTGGCAAATAATGTATTGAAGGGGATGAAACATGATTATTCGCACGAAAGTGCACTAAGTGACTCTGAGATAGCAGTTGTTGGTATTCTGTGCATTACTGCATGTTATTTTTTTTAGTATTACCATTGGAACATATTATGGCTGGACTTACATACAATTCTGAGCTTGTTCCTACCTTTTGGAACCTTATGAAAAGGTGCCACAAGAATCAGAGGTGGCCACCCTTGTCTGAGTTAACAGCATGCTCATCTGTAGATGTTCCTGGATGGTCGTTACCTCTGTTTGTTTTCAGTCCAGTATATAGGTATATGTTGATGATAATAACGAAGAGTTTGCTGAATAGCAAACACTCCAAACCCTCAGCAATCCATCTTGTTTGTTGTAAGTTCCTAACACCTGCTTCAATCTTACCCAAACACAATGTGGTTGGTGCCTTCTTCAGTATAGCATTCAATCATAAGCAAGCTTTATCCCATTTGGTTCCATTTGGAAAGGGGATTCGTTAGAACTCTGTGGCCAACTTTGGTATAACGTTTTATTTTCTGAAATGGAAAAGGTTATTCTGAACATGAGAGCTAAAGTGGCTCAGTTTGAAGGCCAATTGTTGTTGTTGTTTTACTATCAAAGGAACAATAATATCTGGCGTCTGTCACTTGTTCCAATATTAAGCAATGGATATAAGGTACATCAAGTTGTGATGCTCTTTTGTTATTTGTTCATGATTCCGTAACATCTTTAGTCGATATTACTGAGTTATATATCCCTGTCTCACAACACCTCACATCTCCACTATTTACCACCTTCCAGATGCTATATTTCCATCGCTGCAGGCTTTACATACAAACAGTCCATGCTCTTACCACATGCCTGTACATTTTTGTTTTCTGTGGCATCTTTGTTAACTCCCACCTTTTGCACAGCGTACAGTAGTTAGTATACATGCCATAGTCTGAATATATGGATCAACATTCGAATACCATCTAGATGAAAGCTCCCAATGCACTTCGGGGTGAATCATCTGCAAAAAAAATTTTGTGTCTTTATCTGCATGTTTAGTACTCCCTACCTTGTATCCATGTATATTTCATTTTTCGCACAAGTTCATTATCTGTGTTATGTTGTATTTAACTTCTTGTATACTCTCATTGTGATTAGTTCATGTATAAATATGTGATAATCTAGCTCAGCATGATTTGTATAGCATTTCAAATTTTTTTTTTTTAGCAATATATGTGTTCATGGCCATAGCATAATCCCTTCCTTGTGTGCTCTGCATTTACTTTCAGCAATTCTTGTGTATAGCCCCTGTACATTCAATTTCTTCCTCTCTTTCACTTATATATGCCCAACACTTGTATTTCTCATTTATGCTCCAAGTAAATACTAGGGGCATGACTAACAAGACACTTTACTATGTGATTGTTATAAACTAACCTCCCACCACCGTCATACTTCATCTCCAGTATGTTGTCATTACAGCATTGTAGCAATACTAAAAAAAAAAAAAAATCGTAAGGTATACAACAGTGCCTAGCACTGCTGTAAGTCGTTTGCAGGTATACAGCAGTGCCTAGCACTGCTGTAAGCTGTTTGCATGTACACAACAGTGCCTAGCACTGCTGTAAGCTATTCGCATGCACACAGCAGTGCCTAGCACTGCTGTAAGCTATTTACAGGTATACAGCAGTGCCTGGCACTGCTGTAAGCTGTTTGCATGTACACAACAGTGCCTGGCACTGCTGTAAGTCTTTGCACATTTGCAGCAGTGCCCGACACTGTTGTAAGCCTTTTTTTTTATTTTTCACAGTGTTTGGCACTGCTGTGATTGGCATATAACTATAACAGTGTCCACACACTGTCATGGTTCTCCCATCTTCCCTTATGTGTCTCCCACAAATTCTCTCATTTTCACCATTTGTGCATTCAAAAACATTTCGCTGTACAATACCCATATACCTTTTTGCTACATTAAATCACTTTAACTCTCAAATCATTTGCATGTCATCATCATTCTACTCTATATATGCGTTTTGTAGTAAATGGTGATTTGGTTCAATGTTATCTGTACAGTGACATGCCTTCAACAGTGTCCTCACTTCATCATTTTTTTTTTCTTTTCCTAACATATCAGCTATCATAGGCATTCGTTTGGTTTGCTAAGTCACATTTTCCTCATATCCAATGACTTCTCATTCATAACACGTACCAGATGATTAGTCTGTGCATAACAATGATAGATTTCTCCCATTGCTGACATGTTAGACCTCCTCATGATCTCGCATATATTCCATTCCCCTAAGCATATATACATATCCCATTGTATTTCCATCATATCATGCTATTTCATTTTCTTTGTAGGAAATTTAGAAGAATTGCTATTCTCTTTGCTTAGAATCAATAACTCTTATAATCTTGAGTTAAACTCAAAACATTGTAATAATTAATCAATGAGAAATTTACATTCCTGCTTTAGATAGAATGAATGAGCATTGTAGATATCATGAATTACTTGTTCTTCATGCATTTTTCCTCTATTTCTCAAAATCTCACAATGATGAAACACGAATGGCACGTGCACCATTTCGTAAGAGGTAAATTAATCCTAAGTTGATGATCCATATCAATGGCCATAGTCAGGGTATGGACAAAACTTAGGATTTCTATCTTTTACGAAATAACACTGGACCCATATTGGATCCATTTTCAAAATTCATCATATTTACTCAAATATTTTCTTCTTTTATTAGAGTTTAACTTAGAATTAATTCAATATATATACCAATGGTCATAGTCAGGGTATATTGAGAGTTAATTTCATTTTAAACTCTATAAAAGCACCAAAATGTATTTTATTCTTCACCTGAATTTAAATATAGATTATTATATAATACATTCAATGACCATAGTCAAGGATGTATTATATCCTCAATCTTATTTTAATTCATCCAAAGAATGAAATAGCTTTTCAAAATCCAATTTCAAGATTCTTTTTGAATCATTCATCATTTAGGCTAGAACTGCATCATATTTCAAAATTACTTCTTCAAAACTCCAAGTGATGTAAATATCTTCTTCAATCAAATCTTCAAATCCTGTTCATCTTTTTCAAATTCTATTTCATTTTTCATCTCAGAGTCCAATTTAACTTTGAGATTTCAATTTCATTCCATATTCAAAAATCCCAAATCATTTTCAAAGTGCAATTTTACTTTGAAAATTCAAATTCATTTTCAAAAGCTCCAATCAAAAGGTTCAATCTTAACTTTGAGATTCTTGATTCATTTTCAAACTTCAAATCCCAGGACTAAATTGACTTAGGATTCATCTGTATATTCAACATTCAACTTCTAAAAATTCCCTTTTCCCAAACTCAAATCAGACTTAGAAATTCTTGAATTAACTCCAAGTCTATTTTTTCTAAAATTCAGCACTCATATTGGATCTCAGACTTCAGATCCAATTTCTCTTTAAGATCCAGAATTCAACACTCATGTTGGATCTTAGGCTTCGGATCCAATTCCTTTTTAGGATCCAGAGTCCAATTTCACTTTTGGATCTCAGACTCCAGATCCAATTCCTCTTTAGGATCCAGAGTCCAATTTCACTTTGGATCTCAGACTCCAGATCCAATTCCTCTTTAGGATCCAGAGTCCAATTTCACTTTCGGATCTCAGACTCCAGATCCAATTCCCAATTAGGATCCAGAATCCAATTCTACTTTGGATCTCAGGCTTTTAGATCCAAAAAATCCATCTTAGGATCCAGAATTCAATCACACTTTGGATCTCAGACTTCAGATCCAATTCAACTTTAGGATCCAGACTCCAATTTTACTTTGGGTCTTAGACTTTAGATCCGAATCTATTTTAGGATCCGAAACCCAATCTACATTCCCAATTCTGGATTTCAAATCCAATTCCATTTTCAGATCTCATTCGAACTCCCTAAATCAATTCCTATTCCTAAATACCATTTGGATCCCTCAGATCTATTCTAAATTTCAAACTTCAAAATCTAAATTTAAATTCATTTCATTTCCTTTCCTAAAAATTTAAATTCAAATTCAAAATCCATTTTTCTTAAAACTTTGAAACTTCATCTCCTTCTATTTTCAAAGCATTTCCTCCTCATTTATCTTTTCCAAAAATTCTGATCTACTTCTCTGATCGATTTTAAGTTCTAAATGAGATTTAAACATTTCTTCACTCCCGTACCAAGTTCATCTCAGAATACTTGGAAATTTCTAAATTAATTTTTGAAAGAGCATTCATCCTTGCATCGCACAAGCATGATTCTTTGTGCATTTAGATCTTTAGAATAAATTCTTAGGTTATATTTAGGCAAAGCAAAAGGCATAGATTCGATCCTTGGTTCGATTACCCCTGGTAAAGGCGCCAGGAACGGTCGAACCTCGTACCGACGAGCGAATCCCGTCTCTCCATTTTTCCCGCAATATTTTCAAAACGGAGGCGAGTGATTTTCTAAATATTTTTCAAATCAAGGTCAAGTGAAACCACGCAAAATAGTTCCACCTCTCTCTTTCTTTCTTTCTTTTCTCTTCTCTCTTTCTTTTCTTTCTTTTATTTTCTTCCCTTCAAAAAGGAGGAGAATAGAGGTTAGAAAAGGAAAAGAGAAGGAAGAAAGAGAAGTCATAAAGAGGAAAAATTTTGTGATGATCACAGGTTTGGCGACCGAGATGGGACACGTCTTCGTCTGGTCGGATTATGCCTTTGCTTTGCTTTTATATAATCTAAGTCTTTATTCTTCATATGTCAGCTACATTTCCATGCAAACCTTAGGAGCCTAGACTCTGTCCTAAGCTGACATCATTGCATATAGGATCTAAGTATGGTTTGGTAGGACCATATTGAGGAGATTATCCATGTTCACATTAGACTTAGGTCTTAAATACAACTCTCCTCAATTTTAGGGATTGAATGCAGGCAATGTATGCAAGTGTATGCTTCTTTTCATTTAAAATCTATCTCTTTAGGACTTGCATTAAAGCCTTCTGATTTTATTGCATGTTGATCATATTTTTGAAAACATCCCTACCTATATTGTCCCGGTCTTCACGTTGCTGGGCTGTCTCACTGAACCATAGTTCGGGAGAGAGCCTCACAACTGGACCACTTATTTGGGTTCGCGCCCCCCTACCACGTACCTAAGGGCCATAGTCCGAGGTATATCGGTAGGTGCTCAAAGATGTTGGGAAGCCCTTACCTTAGAACCAGAGAAGTATCTTATATGCCACGTACTTCGAGCTTTGGCTTGAGTATATCGGCATACCTTGATTGGAATCAGATGATCTGAACCATAGAGTTAGGATTAAGGTCCTACAAGCTATTTTCAAATATTGCATATAGAGTCAGACTTTAGGGAGTGCTGTGTACGCATCCTTGTTTGTGCAGCTATGATTATGCGATGTTTTTCTCGTATTCTCCTATATCGACCTCTTTTAAAAACCCTGGGTGTACTCTTTAAAACTCCCTCTATTTTCAAAAACCCCAGGTGCATATTTTCTCCCTTTGCCTATATTTCTTTTTTTCCCTTTTTATATGTCAAAATTTTTCTTAAAAACCCTGGGAAGTCTTTTTCAAATCTCTTGTTCTTTCCAAAATTTCCAGGATTAATGTTTGTCCCCTTCTTTCATCAAAAAGTCTATCCGTAAATCCTGCATTCTATCTGACTCTCTTCCTCTTTTGCCTCAGTATCACTCTGATGGCATCCGAATCTCCCGATGCTATCTTTCCTTGGGATCATGTCTTCTATCAAATAAGGGATGGAACCCCAGATCATTGGGTCATCCAGTCTCGTACCTTCTTCTCTCGGTGGTATTATTCTTGGTTCACCGCCTTCTCGCGTATGTTCCCAGACCACTTGGATGATTGTGGATTGGAGATGGCATCGGCAGTTGGCAAGCGAACCATCAACGGCAGTCTGATTCAAGCTATGGCAGAGCGATGGAATCCGCGTACCTGCACGTTTTGGTTTCCGTGGGGAGAGATGACTATGCTAATGGACGAGTTCAATAATATCATGGGATTGCCAGAACCAGCTGGTCAGCCAGATGATCCGGTCGAGCCGCAATTTTTGATCAATGTCAAAGGGGTAGATGTTCGAGAAGCATTGGCCAGAGCTACAAGGAGCAGATCCTGGCCTCTCACAGAGATCAGCGGAAGTCAGTTCATCGATCTATTCAAACTCTACAATAAATATGGGGCCTACGAAGAAGTCGATACCTTATCTCGAGCGGCGAAAGAAAGGATCCAACATGCCATGGTCCTATGCATAGTGGGGCTGGCATTCTTTCAGGATGGTCAGAATTTTATCGATATCAGAGTCGCCCAGCTTTTTCAAAGATGGGGAAGCAAGCAGACCTGTCAGCTTTCAGTCTCCATGGCAGCTCTAGCTTTTCTCTATAGACGTTTGGCTCGATTTGCCCTCGGAGAGACCATTCTGGTGGAAGGATGCACGTATGCCTTGCAGTCATGGTTCCTGCGACATGTGCCGTCAAAAGCCAGTTCTTTCAGATTCAGCAGCAAGCAGCCGAAGTCAGCTATTCAGTGTCGAGCTTTGATCGAGAAACTGCATCAGGAGGAAATCGTTTGGGACTTCTTCGACAGAAGAGAGACCATTCCTCGTTACACCTATGCTCGTGACAAGCGTTACAAACTGCTCGGCCCGTTCTTCTGCGTAGACTATCAGCCAGAGAGATGTCTTAGACAGTTTTCACAGCGGCAGGTTCGTGCCAACACTCGCTTTCCGACAGGCCGCATGCCAGAGTTCGATCTACGGTCAGATCAGTGGTCTGGAGCATACCACGTCGCCAAATACACTTGGGACTCCTTTATTCCTTTGTCTATATTTCCTGGTCCTAATGTATCATCAGAGTATCGAGAATGGTGGCAAACTGTCTGCCCACCTTCTCTTTGTATTTAAATTTTGTCATCAATGAAAATGCAAACTTTTATTTTGTGGCCAAATCTTATTTTATTTCATATAGTTACGGATTCATCCCCAGTGATGAGACCCATTCTGTCTATTCTTCTATCCCTCGTCATGATAGACGACCTCGCCTAGGTCATAAGGCGCATTTTGTCACCATAAAAGGGTGATGTGATCATTGCAAAAATTTGCCAATTCCTTCCCTCATGACTTTTTCTAAAAGAAATCACATTTTCAAAAATTTCCTCCGAACCCTAATCATTCCTTTCACCTCCGCAGGAAATCACTGGCATTGGCGAAATGGTTGTAACAAGGGCAGGAAAGGAAACAGTTCCTCAACACAGCGACAGTGAGGCCGGAGGGATGGATTCCCCCAAATCGGTCAGGGGACAAAATCAGAATCAAACAGATGATATCGATCCAGCCATGTATAATCTGTTTAAAAGAATGATGACCAAAATGATGGCTGAGCAGGCCGAGGCCAGTCAAAAAGAAGCTGTTCCAAAAAGCAAGCCAAAGAAGAAGGCCGTAAAGAAGCCAGTCAGGATTGTCAGAAAGCAAGTACAGCCCGACACCACTTCTGAAGAAACAGAATCAGTTGAGGAATCAGAAGGAGAAGAGCAGCTTGTCTATCAGAATCCTCCACCGCAGTTTGCAAAGACCACTGCAGAGCCCGAATCAATCAACATGCCCGTTCCAACTAATGACCCGATGCAGGAGCAAATGAAAGAAATGAATTGGGCCATCAAGGATATTCAAGCTAAAAGCAAGGGCAAGCAGACCTACTCCGGTGAAGACTTCTATCATGGTCTGGACGGAGATGACAATTTGGAGAATCTCCCTCGAAAGTTTCTTAAATTCGATGGAACCAGTAACCCCAAGGCTCATTTGGCCACCTTTTATGCCGAGTGCAGCCGCTTAAGAAAAGATAATCGGGCGTTATTCATATGCTTTCCTCGCAGCCTTGAAGGGGTAGCGGCCAGGTGGTATGCAGACCACATTAATCCTATCGAACTACGAGAGTTCGATAAAGTTGTCAACTTATTCATTGAGCGCTTCATGTTCAATGTTGAAGCCTCACCAACCCTCAATCATCTATACAATTTAAAACAGATGGAGAATGAGAAAGCCAGTGAGTTCATCCACAGGTGGAGGAGCACCTGTAACAGAATGAAGGTCCCCATCTCGGAGGAGCACGCCCTGCAGATTATTCTGAATAACTTTGCCCAGCCTTTGAGGAACCTCATTTCCACTTCGCCTGCCAAGTCGTTCATCAAATTAATTGAGAGAGCCGAGTGGCTCGAGACCGGCCTGGACAGTGGTCTATACGAAGGATATCCTTTTGTCAGAGGAAATCCTGATCAAAAGAAAAAGGTGCACGTCGCCTATGCCGCAGAATTGACAGATCAGGGCAGCAGTGGTTTCGGCAGAAAGAAGAACAAGAAGGGCCGCAACAAGAACTCAGGACATCCCAGTACCGAAAGGACAAACTCGACAGCCCAGAAAGGAAAATTTGTTAAGCCCATCCAACCATCGCCCCAGCCAGAAGCAAAGCAGCCAGAAAAGCCGAAGCATGAAGGTTGGAGTTATGATCGGGAATTCTCAGCCTTAGAACAGTCCCGCGAAGACATCTTATAATATATGATGTCGAAAGAAATGATTAAGCTCCCCAAGGTAGCGGATCCTCCTGTCGCTATGGGTAAATGGACTGACAAGTTCTGCAAGTTCCATCGGACTGTCGGACATGACACCGAACATTGCTTTGTTCTCAAGAACATCATTCAGGACTGTATCGACAAGAACATGTTAATTGAGGACGAGGATGAGCAGCAGCCAGAAATCTTGTCTAAACCATTCCCTAAGCATTCAGCTTCGGTCATCTCAGAACAAGCATTCTCTTTGCAAGACAGTATCCAACCATGTTCTAGGCAGGACATTCAGGATCAACATCAGGTCCTAGTCCTTCGCCAAGCACAGTCATCCGTCAAGAGGGCGGATGTCACCCCATTTTCCAATGAATCAACAAAGGCAGCAACAGGAACTGCCAAAGTAGTCCCCAGGATCCCGAAGCGCTTTATCAAGGCAGCTTCGAAGAAAGAAGAGGCTTCAGGGTCAATTCAGAAGCCGATTACTGCATTATCCAACATCTCTATCTTGGACCTGACCCACGCTTCATCTGAGCACCAACAAGCGCTAGAAGATCTTCTCAGAAAGATCAAAGTCAAGCCTAGCACGACTCCGCAAGATATGGCTCAGATTGTCAATCAGGCCATGACGAATGCACCAATCACCTTTTCTGATGAGGATTTGCCAAAGCCTCATTCGTTTCATAACAACGCCCTATACATAGTAGTACGGACCAGGGGCATGACAGTCCCTCATGTGCTCGTCGATGGAGGCAGCAACCTAAATATCTGTCCAGAAATGACAGCCAAGGCTTTGGGATTAAAGGAAGAGGAATACACCCCAGATCCGATCACGATCTACGGTTTTGATAACCATGGACAGACAGCCAAGGGGAAGATTTTTCTCGAAATTTTCATCAACTATTCGGTACATACGGTCCTGTTTCATGTAGTAAATGTGCCACCTACATACAATCTGCTCCTCGGACGCACTTGGATTCATAACGCCAATGCAGTCCCATCAACCTTGCACCAGTGCATCAAATGGTCGAAGGGAGGCATGATCACCACGGTCCTAGGAGAGGATCCGGAAGAACGACTCCCGTAGCCGATGATTCCCCATCCCACTTTCACTACCGACATCTCGAGCATCCGGGAAGCCGAAGAAATTGATCTAAGTGAAAGTCTGGATATGCTAAATTTGAAAGAAATCCAGCCTACAGAAAATGTCACTGCAGTTGTTCAGTGGCAGGGACCCCGCTTCTTCAAGCTAGGAGGACGCCTCGATTGCACCTCTATTAAAGATCACCCTCTGTTTCCTCGATTCTCAAAATCAAGGAAAGGATTTGATCTCCTAATGAAGCACGGGTATCAGCCTTTTAGGGGTTTGGGCAAAGATGAAGACGGCATCCTGGAGCCGATCATCCCTGTTCAGCATGCCACCGGCACAGGCTTGGGTTTCACAGGTCAGTCATCAGGCAGAAAGACCATCTTCGTCAAGGGAGCTCAGTAATGAAGACAATGCCAGTGTTTTCTGTTCTCTTTCCCTTTTGTCATCTTGTAAGGGCAAGATCCGCCCTGGTTTCTTTCTTTCCTTCAAACGATCACTTGTAAATATCAAAGTTATTCAATCAATGAAAAGTTTGTGTGCACGAATTCTTTGCTTATGTTTTTGTCTATATTGTCATTCTTCATTTCTGTACAAAAGGCTATTTTTCGAACATTTTTACCTTTTCTCAAAAGGCCTCCTTTTCACTTACAGGATTGTCGTGATCATGGCTCCTAAATCATTCAAAAAGCTCGTTATTAATACCAACCTTTTTCAAAATAAACCAGCCAAAGCGTGCAAAGCGAAGGCAGGGGCAGAAGTCAACAAAATGACAGAGCGGATTGAGGAGTTGGCAGAATTCGACTCGACAATTCAAGATTTGCCAGAATTTGCCAGCATTCAGGAGCAGGATGAACCATCGCCGTTAGTTCAAGATCCAACAGAAGATGTCAATATTGGTTCAGAAGATGATCCAAGAATCCTCAAAATTGGTTCCAGTCTAAGTTTTGATGAGAAGGAAAGGCTCATCTACTTCCTCAAAAGCCATCAGGAAGTCTTCGCTTGGACTTATGAAGATATGCCAGGATTAGACTCCAAGTTAGTCGAACATCGCCTTATGTTGAAGCCAGATTGCAAACCAATCAAGCAGAAACTCAAAAAAATGGATCCTCGAGTGGCACAACAAGTTAAAGAAGGGCTTGAAGAGTTATTAAAAGCAGGGTTCATTCGGACCATCGAATACCCAGATTGGTTGGCGAACATCGTGGCGGTTCCCAAAAAGAATGGCAAAGTTCGAATCTGCATTGACTTCAGAGATCTGAACAAAGCAACCCCGAAAGATGATTATCCACTCCCCAACATCGATCTTCTGATCGATAGCACGGCAGGCCATGCCATGTTCTCCTTCATGGATGGATACTCGGGCTATAATCAAATCAAATTGGCCGCTCGTGACCAATCCAAAACTTCTTTCACTACGCCTTGGGTACTTTTTGCTATACAGTCATGCCGTTTGGACTCAAGAATGCCGGAGCAACCTATCAGAGAGCAATGGCAGTTATCTTTCATGATCAGATGCACAAGAACATGGATGCCTACGTGGATGACATCCTGGTCAAATCTAAAGAAGGCGAGGATCATCTCAATGCCCTCAGCTCAGTCTTTGAAAGACTTATCCTCTATAAGTTGAGACTCAATCCGCAGAAATGTGTCTTCGGGGTAGAGTCAGGCAAGCTGCTTGGCTACATGATCAGCAAGAAAGGCATAGAGGTGGATCCTGCCAAAGCAAAGGCAATCATTGACATGCCGCCTCCCACCAATCTCAAAGAATTAAGGAGCCTTCAGGGGCGCATTCAGTCTATTCGACGCTTCATCTCTAACCTAGCCATGAGATGTGAGCCTCTCAATCACTTGCTAAGAAAAGAAGTGAAATTTGAATGGGGACCAGAATGTCAGCTCTCATTTGAGCGCATCAAGCAATATCTTCTCAATCCACCAGTTCTGAAGCCACCAGAACTCGGAAAGCCGCTCCTTTTATATATTTCCGTCAACCACAATGCTTGCGGCGGATTTCTTGCGCAGTATGAGGAAGGCAGCCGGATAGAGCATGCCATCTACTACATCAGCAAGACCTTCATCGATTACGAGAAGAGATATTCTCAGATGGAAAAGACATGTCTAGCCTTAGTGTGGATGTGTCAGAAGCTGAGACATTATCTAATGGCATCAGAAATCAAGATCCTGTCGAGGCTCAACCCTCTCAAATATATCCTTGAGCAGCCTTTCCTTACTGGACGAATTGCGAAATGGCAAGTCCTCCTAATGCAGTATGATTTGGAGTACGTTTCTCAGAAGTCAGTCAAGGGTCAGTCCATCGCAGATCAGTTAGCAGATTTCCCATTGACAGAAGAGATCAAAGCAGAAGATGATTTTCCTGACGATCGCATCTGCAGTGTTCAGGAATCCCCACTCTGGACTCTATTTTTTGATGGAGCCAGAAATATGTCGGGTATAGGAATTGGGATCTTGTTAATCACTCCTGAAAAGGAGATGCTCCCTTATTCCCTCAAGCTCAATTTCCAATGTACTCACAACATGGCTGAGTATGAAGCTCTAATACAAGGCCTCAAAATTTTGCACGACTTTGATGTCAAGAGAGTACACGCCTTCGGCGACTCATTACTTGTTATCAGCCAAGTTAATGCTGAATGGCAAGTCAAGGATTCAAAGTTGATCCCTTATCAAAAGATTGCCTTAGCTCTCATAGGCAACTTTGAAGAATTTCAGCTCAATCATGTCAAGAGGGAATACAATCACATAGCCGATGGCTTAGCGTGCTTAGGCTCTATTTTGTCTTTTAAAGACAGTAAATCCTGTCCTTCCTTCGAAATCGGTAGACTTGATCAACCTGCCTACATTCCAGTTGAGCAAGCGAACCAGGCCGCTCAGAAGGAAAAGCCTTGGTATCAAGACATCAAAAGCTTTATTGAAACCGGTGAGTTTCCAGCAGAAATGCCAAGAAAGGAACAACATGCGATTCAACGCATGTCAGTCCGCTATTTTATCCTTGCCAATACTCTCTACCATCGTGGGTTCAATTCTGAGTATGCCAGATGCTTAGACAAAGACGAAGCCATGGAAGTTATTCGAGAGGCACATGAAGGAATTTGTGGTGGCCACGTCGGCTACCAAACACTCGTCAAGCAGATTATCCGCGCAGGATATTATTGGAAAACCATGCAGCAAGATTGCCATCAATTTGTAAGGAAATGCGTCAAGTGTCAAATGCACGCACCTTCCATTCATGCGCCAGCCGCGTACTTGCAATCCGTGGTCTCTCCTTGGCCCTTTTCAATGTGGGCCTTCGACGTGGTGGGTCCAATCACTCCTTCTGCATCTAATGGACACAAATACTTCCTCGCGGCTACAGAATACTTCACCAAATGGGTCGAGGTTGTGACTCTGCGAACAGTAGAAGGCCGGCATGTGGTTTCATTTATTCATAAAAATCTTCTCTGTCGCTTCGGCGTCCCACATGATATTGTGTCAGATAATGGCAGCCATTTCAAGAATGAGAAGATGAAGACCTTCTGCTCAAAGTTCGGGATTCATCGCCACTTCTCAGCTCCTTACTATCCTCAAGGGAATGGCCAGGCTGAGGCCACCAACAAGATTTTGATCCGCATTCTGGAAAGAACAGTGGACACGGGCCGTGATTGGCACGAGAAGATGCACGACACACTTTGGGCATACCGAACATCCATTCGAACCCCAACCAATGCTACGCCTTCAGAGCTTGTTTATGGGACGGAGGTGGTGTTACCTCTACATGTTCAGAAGCCCGCACTCAAGTTTGTGTCACTCGTTGAACTTCCGCTTGATCAATATCAGCAACAGAGATTGGTACAGCTTGATCTATTAGACGAGAAAAGACTCAAGGCAGCAGAGCACGCTCAAGCCTATCGTCAGAGGATAGCTAGACACTACGCCAAGTCAGTCATTGAGAGAAGATTTCGAGTTAATGATCTTGTTCTCAGATCGATAGCTCATCTCAAGCATCGGCCAAAGGGCAAGTGGTTAGCCAATTGGGAAGGCCCTTATGTGGTTAAAGAAGCATTACCCCGTAATTCCTATCGTCTGATCAACGCAGATGGAACGTGTAAACACCCCAAATTTTCACTCACCTCCCTGACATTTTCACCAAACATCATCATTCAGCCTTTGAAATTGTCGGAGGGCAAAATGGTCATTTTTTGAGTTCGAACCTTGTAAAAGTCCAAATTTCATCTGGAACTCTCAAAGTCTCCCTATTTTAGCTCAGATGTTCAAAATTTTATTCCTGACAGGAGACAGGAATCTCCAAGTCTTGGTTCAAGATTATATTGCATAAGACATGTCATTGTATAGCATTGCATGAGCATTTCATATCACTGCACTGCACAGCATGTCATTTCGAGGTCCAGAACTCTCGATTTCAAAATTTTCAATCCAGATTAGAATTTCAACTCTTTTCAAAATTGATTTCAAAACCCTGGGTCTTCAAAATTATCAGTTCTTCCCATTTTACCCCCAGGGCTCTGAATTTTAAAATATTTCCTCAGGAAAATGATCTGGATAGTTTTAATATGGATTTCAGCCACCTTATCTCAGATTTTGCCCTTTTGACAATTTCAAATATCTTCCTTTTACAAAATTGTCCTACAGGGGCCAACTCTTTCCAAAAATTTCTGTTTTACCAATTAGTCCAAATTTTTATGAAAAATCCAAAAAGAGGTTGTTGTCTTGTTCTTATTTCAATAAAGAAGCAATGTGGGACCCACACTGAGGTGGTGTCACATAGACTTTTCTTTTGAAAAACCTGAACTTTGAAAAACCCAAAAAAATAGGAACCTTGTCCCCTAGATTGGTGCCACTTGTCCTTTCTCTCTCCTCCCATTTACCTGCCATGTGTTAGCATAGGGTTCACCTAGAAGTGCCACATGTCACCTTCTCTCTTCTGCCATCCTTTGACACGTGTCAGCGTGGGGCCACCTTAAGATGCCGCCACATGTCATTAGTCATCCTCTTCATTTTATGCCACGTGTCAATGTCTACCATCTTCACCCTGTGCCATGTGTCATTCCAAGGTCACCATGAGATGCCACGTGTCATGTGTTGTCCTGTTCAGAAAAAGTAGAACTTGTCTCCTCTGAGGTGGCACCATTTGAATTATGTCTCCTGCAAGTGACACATGTCACTCTCTCCTTTCCTCAGAAAAAGCAAGCGACACATGTCAATCTCTGCTCCTTTCAGAAAAAGCAGAGGACACATGTCTCCCTCCTATTTTTCTCAGAAAAGTAGATGACACATGTCATCTCCAGCTTCCTTTAGAAAAAGTAGAAGACACATGTCACTCCCTGCTTTTCTCAGAAAAAGCAAGTGACACATGTCACCCTCTGCTATTCTCAGAAAAAGCAAGGGACACGTGTCTCTCTCTGCTTTCTTCAGAAAAAGCAAGTGACACATGTCACTTTCTGCCTCCTTCAGAGAAAGCTAGAATTCAAATGTTCAAACTCCAGTCTGAGGTGGCGCAAATCCTGAACTTCACCTTTTCTATTTTGTGTGAGATGGTGCCATGTGTCCCTTTTCCTCCCTCTTGCCACATGTCATTGTAGGAGCCACCCTGAGGTGGTGCCACATGGCAGTCTCTCCTTTCCTCTAGAAAAAGCAGAAATTTAAATTTCAAACTCTCTCAGAGGTGGCACCATCTGAATCCTCTGCCTTTCCTTCTGACACATGTCAATGAAGATGCTCTGAGATGGCGCCACATGTCAGTCTCTCCTTTCATCAGAAAAAGTAGAATTCAAACCCCTCTGAGGTGGCGTCTTCTGCTTCCTCTGCTCCTACCTTCTGACACATGGCAATGTGGATGCTCTGAGATGGCGCCACATGGAAGTCTCTCCTCCTTCCAGAATAAAGCAGAATTTGAATTTCAAACTCCAAGACAACACCCTCTGATATGGCTCCACATGGAGGGCTCAGATTAAGCTTCTTTGAATTTCAAAATTTTCCAAAAATCTCTATAAATACAAGGCCCCATGCCCAGCCTAGGGGAGCTTCTTTTGGATTTAGCATTTTCACTCTGAGAGCCCTGTTTGAGAATTGAACTTCAGAATTCCATTTTCATTCTTTCTTGGTTTCCTCTGGATTCACGCCTCTCTGGAGCCCATTATCAAGGTAGCCACTCATTTTGGGAGTTCCAAAACCGCTGGAGAACACAAGGTAAGCTTCCATTCCTATTGATTTCACTATGATAATTCTTTTGGTTTGATTCGTGTTGTCGTTTGAAGAAAGAGCTCATCCGAGGGATGGATTGAGCTATTCTCATAAAACGACATATATAAAAATACATAATTATACTTCCTTGATGATTTTAACATGCATGTAGTTAGCTAGATTTAATTTGCATTTTATTTCATTCATTTAGTACATTTCATGAATTAATTAGGATTAATTTAGCATTTATTTCAATTCTGCTTATTTTCAGTAGGTCCCTGTTTTTGTCAGTCAGTCCACACGTTATTTCATGCATTTATGTTTTATTAAAAATCCCAAAAAAATCACGGAATGCGCCTATAGGTGTCCCTGAAATTTTGCCAAAAATTCAGAGGCATTTGAATTTGTTTACTATGGTAAACATTCAAAATGGCAAGTCGGGTTTTGTCACCCGGGATGCGTTTTGAAAATCATTTGCCGACTTGTAAAATCTAGATATCCCTCAGGAAAGATCCAATTTTCGATTAGAAAACTGTTATGAATTTGGGAAAATGTCTAGTTTTAAATATGATTTTTTCAGATTTTTCGGATTTTTTTTATATCTGAAAACAATCCGAGAGTTTGGGACACGTGTCAGAGCCTAATTTGGGTTTCTGAGATCTTGGATCGACTTAGGGCTATGGTTTCTCTTTGTGTGTTGCTCCAAATCCGAAACTGTAAAACGTGAAAGTGGTGTCCGAGATGTCCTCTGTTTGAATATGAAAGGCTGTAATTTTTAGAATAGTGTTGATTCCTGCTTCGGATTTTTCTTGACAGCCCCCTGTTTTGCTACATTTGTGCGTTCTGTTAGTTTAGGCAGAAATAGTTATATTTTTATCTGTGTTTCCGTTGATCAAATGCCAAAGTCGTAAACATAAAAGTTGTTCATGTAGGTGTCGTGCATAACTCTGATTAATTTCATAAATTTCCATGGCCGTTTTGTATTTATTTAGCATTTTTCATCAGATTAGTGTGATTTTTACCTCTGTCAGAACTAAATCTCTGTTATTGAACTCACCATAGCTCAAATCCCGAGGCTATAAAAACCAAAAATGTTCCATTTTGAGTCTTTTAGCAGTATGCAAAATATCAGAAGTTTTCATGGTGTAAATCTTGCATTATCATGTTAAGCATTGCATTTGGTTCGGATCCATAGGCAAAATCCATCATTTTAGGACTTCCTTTAAATTTTAGCATTTAAATCATATCATTTCATGATTTTTAGCATTCTAGGTTGTTTATCAGAGTGTTTAGATGCTTAATACCGAATTTGGTGCAATTTGGAATCCATTTGAGGTTCGGATCATCCATAATACCAAAACAGGGTCCCGCAGGACCCGGATCCAAGCGAAAAACAAGCGAAAATCGTTATTTTTGATAAATTGCAAAATACCAAATTCTGATTTTACAGTCTTAATGTGTCTAGCATCATGTCATCATATCTCTTACTGCATTTTATCATCATTTGATTCAATTTGAATTTCAAAATCTCAATTTTATCAAAATTTCCTTCAAAAACCCTGATTTTAAAGGTATCACTTTGATTTTAGGGGTATTTTGGTCATTTTGACCACCATTCCGAATTTCAAACTATTTTCTACTGAATTTCTAGCATTTTCATCATTTCAAAATATCAAGGAAGCATGAGAATAGGGTTTATATCCAATTAAATCCAATAATTTCATAATATTATTGGAAAATCTTTGAAAAACCCACATATTTGAGCTAACTTTATTCCAAGTTTGGCAGGGACATTCAAAAGAAGGAGCTGAAGTCTGCAAATTTCTTTTATTTCCTTTATTGAGTGATGTAATAATGTAATTTTTGGAATAAGAGAGTTAATTTCCTGCTTAGACTAGGATGCATATCATATAGTTTGAATTTATGCAATATCCTGCTTATATGATTCATGCATTCTATTTCAAAAGCACTATGGATGTTCACGAATGGCACGTGCACCAACTCTTAGGGAGTTGATGAACTCGGTGGAATCCATATTTACGGCCCTAGTCGGAATATGGACGAGACCCAGATCCATCATCTTTCTACTAGTCACATTGAGCCTACACTCTTAGGCTATCTTGAAAATGCACATCATATTTCCTATGTTTTCAAAATCTTGTGCATTAAATCAATTAAACTCGGAACATATTCATGGCCACAGTCAGGATATGTGAAGGATTTACATTGACTTAATACACATTTTTCCAACAAAGTTCTTGGAAAATCTTCCAAAATGCTCTCATTCACTCATATCATTTGCATCATGAAATCATTGGTTTTCCCATGACTTTTTTAAGAAAACTTCATTCTCAAGAAATCGATTTCTCAAGAAACTCTAAGGATTTTTCAAAATCAGTTTTCCAAAGACAAGTTTCTCTACAGTTTTCCCTGGAAAATGATATTTTCTTAAGAGATTCAAAAGAGTTTCCCAATCTTTCTCCAAGATCCAAAATCGATTTCCAAGTATTTCAAAAGGTAAAATTCCCAGGATTTCGATTCCCCAAGTTTTGAATTTCCTTCTCCAATGAATTTTCCTATAAATCTTCCATCATCTTCCTAAGAAAACTCTCAAAGTTCAAGTTTTCCTAAGAAGTGTTTCCCTTTTCAAAAGGTTCATCTTTTCTCAAGAATCACTTCCATTTTCCCAGGATTTTCAACCATTCATGATTTTCCCACAACTTCATGAACTTTCCCGTGACTTCAAAAACCCTTTTTTTCACATGAGTTTTCCTGAGAAATTGACTTTCATCTTTTTCCTAAGAGAATCTTTTCAACTCCAAATATTTTCCAAGCATACATCATGTTTTTCCAAGCTGCATTTTCCAAAATCTCACAGCACATGCCTGAATTCTCTGTGCATTTAGGATAGAACATAACTTTGATAATTTCGCTAAGTCAAGCATAATTTTGGTCCTTGGTTCGATTACCCCTGTTAAAGGCGGCAGGAACGGTCGAACCTCGTACCGACAGGTCGAGCCCCATCCCATGGATTTTCCCGCAATTTTCAAAACGGAGGCGAGTATTTCAAAACCATTTTCAAAATCCGGTCAAGTTTGAAGCGCGAAATCGTTTCTCTCTTTCTCTCTTCCGCAAGGAAGGGAAGACGGGGGAAAAATTTCGCGACGATAACAGGTTTGGCGACCGTGATGGGACCTGTCCTTGTCTGACCTAAATTATGCTTGACTTAGTTCAATTATCAAAATTGTGTTCACAAAATGTCAGCTCTTTACTTTTGATATCATGCGAACCTAGGAGCCTAGATTCTGACCTAGCTGACATTGACTGCATGTAGCTTAGGCATGGTTTGGTAGGACTAGATTGAGGAGAAATTTTCATGCTCACATAGACTTAGGTCTAAATACAACTCTCCTCAATTTAGGATCTGAATGCTAACAATGTGTGCTTCTTCAAAGTTTTCAAAATCTATCTCTCTAGGACTTAGAGCCTTCTATTTCTTGCATGTGATCATTTTTTTAAAACTCCCTTACCTATCTTTACCCGGTCTTCACGTTGCTGGGCTCTCTTCCAGAACCATAGTTCGGAACAGAGCCTCACAACTGGGCCAACTATTTGGGTTAACACCCCCCTACTACGTACCGCGGGCCACAGTCCGAAGTATATCGGTAGGCGCTCAAGGATGTTGGAAAACCTTACCTTAGAACCGGAGTGAAAATTCTATGCCACGTACCTCGGATCTCGATTCGGGTATATCGGCATAACTGGATTGGACAAAGATGATCTGAACTTAGAGTTAGGATTAAGGTCCTACAGCTGTTTTCAAAATGATGCATCTAGAGTCAGCTTTTTAGGGAGTGCTGAATGTGCATAAATGTTTATGCAGGATGTGAGTTTGTATGCTACTTTTATTTCTCTCATATTTTTTTCAAAAATATCTTTCCAAATATCCATATTCTCATATTTTCCTTTATTTTCTAAAACCCTGGATGGTTTTTCCCAAATATCCCTTTTCTTCCAAAACTCCAGGTGATTTTTCATTCTCCCTTTCTACTGGATCTCGAATTTCCAGCTGCATTTTTATCCTGCCTGCAATTTTTTAAAATCATATGTTTTCTCTCATTGGATTTTCGATCCTGTTGTTTACTTGCAAAATTCTTCACCGCATTTTCCTCGTGCATACCTTGATTATTGTGGTGGAAATTGTTTACCCACTTGCCTTCTTCTTACTTTAAATCTGTTTCCGGATTGTTTTTCCAAGAGGTATCTCTTTCCTTCAAAATGGTATTTTCCTCGTGGTTGACGACCTCGCCTAGGTAACAAGGCACATTTTCCGTTGTTCATTTCTCTTACAAAGAATGACAACATAATTGTCGTGACTCCAACGACGACTCCATCCCTAGTAATGGGATATTCTTCCAATTGTCCACCATATAATTTTCTTCCCAATCCAAAAATTTCCTCAGAGTCTAATCAAGACCTTATCCTGCAGAGAGCCTTCGCAACATTTGATGGTTCAGACAAGGTCAGGGAAGAAGACCGCACCAATTCAGCGTATCAGTTACTCATCAACATCAGAAGGAGAGATGAATTCGCCAAGGTCAGACAAAGACCAAGAGCAGCCAGAAGATGATGGTATCGACCCTCAGATGTACGCAATGTTTTAGAAGATGATGAAGAGGATGATGAGTGAGCAGGCTGGCACCAGCTCAGACAAAAATCCATTCAGTCAGAGAATTAGAGATCGTGTGGCCAAGAGGTCAACCAAGTCCTCTGAGGAGAATGTTCAAGATACTTCAGACGAAGATGATACCGATGAAGAATATGAGGTGCCTCCGGCATTTCATAAATGTGGCCAAAGGAGGAGTCACAAATCAAAAAGTCAGGTCGCAGAAGAGCCCCTGCAAGCACAATTCAGGGAAATGGCCAGAGTGGTCAAGGATCTGCAAGCCCGCGACAAGGGCAATAAAGTCTTCACCTGCGAGGACTTCTACGACGGTTTAGAAGGGGATGATGATCTGGAGAATCTTCCCCGAAAATTCATCAAGTTCGATGGTTCTGGCGACCCAAAAGCCCATCTCGCCATGTTCTTCGCTGAATGCTCTAGGTTCAAGAGAGACAACAGAGCATGGTTCTTATGCTTTCCCCGCAGCCTGGAAGGAGTCGCAGCCAAATGGTACGCGGAACATGTCAATCCTATAGAACTGAAAGAGTTCGACAAAGTCGTGAATTTATTCGTTGAACGATTCTTGTTCAATACTGAAGCGCTCCCAACATTGAGCCATCTCTGCAACCTAAGGCAGAATGAAAATGAAAAGGCAAGGGACTTCATTCGCAGATGGAGAGAGACCTGCAACAAAATGAGGGATCCTATATCAGAAAGACATGCTTTATCATTGATCCTCAATAATTTTTTGCAACCTCTGAGAGGATTAATTTCTACCTCACCATCCAAATCTTTCGTTGAACTCATTGAACGAGCAGAATGGCTCGAGTTGAGTGTGGAGAATGGAGTCTATGAAGGCTTCACATTTTCCAAGAATAACTCTCAAGGTGAACAAAAGAAGAAGGCTCACTTCACTTTTGCGGCCAAATCTTTCAATAATAGCAAAGGCAACAAGAATGATCATAGTTTGGAGAGAATCAAAAAGCAAAAGGGGAAGGACATCAACAGTGATAAACCTCTCCAATCCAGCCCTCAACATCAAAAGAAAGATCAGGAAAAATCAAAGCGAAGGACTGGAGAACTGATCGAGAATTCACCCCTCTGGATCAGACACTCGAGAGTATCCTCGAGTATATGCTTGAGAAAGACCTTGTCCGGTTGCCTAAAGCTGCTGATCCTCCAGCAATTATGGGCAGATTCAAAGAACAATTTTGCAAGTTTCATCAAGCAGTAGAGCATGATACAGAAAACTGCTTCGTCCTTAAGAACATTGTTCAAGACTGCATTGACAAGAAGCTCCTCATTGAAGATGAAAAGGAAGACTAGTCATCCTGACAAAGATTTTTTCTACAATCATTCAAGAAGATGACAATGCCAACAATTTCCCATTTCCCATCTTGCCTTTTCAAAAGAATAATGTAATCCCATTCTCTTTCCTTGATTACTGATATTATTCCCACTGATGGTTGTTCTTAATCGAACTGATATTGTTCCCAGCAAACCGATGGGCGTTCTTAATTGAACTGATATTGTTTCCAGCGAACCGATGGTCGTTCTTAATTGAACTGATATTGTTCCCAGTGAACTGATAGTCACCTCCTTTGAGGAAAAGAGAGGAGAATTTTCGTCACGGATGCGTTAAGCTGGACCTCATGTGCTCTCTTTCAACAAGGATTTCAAGAAAATTTTGTCAATTTGTCAATCAATTGTTGATTTCAAAATTTTATTGCATAAATCTTTACCTCAGTTTACCTTCAACATTACTTTCAAAAGAGTGAAGCTTTTGCGAAAAGAGATTCAATCTTCAAATTCGTTCTATTTGACCAACCAAAAGGATGAAGGATAAATCCTCGATATGGCCAGAAAAGAAGATTCAATGTTATTGAAAAGCCGTAGATGATCGATATTGATCACAGTCAATGGCGCATCTTTAAGGTTTATTCTTGTAAAGACAAGGCAGTGGAAATATCCTGAGCGCTAGAAAAGAGAGCGTTTACCCAAGCCCCGTTTCCTCAAAATCACCTAAGCTGCAATTAAATATCCGCAAAAGGGAGCTCTCACCTGTCGTCAAGATAAAGGCGAATTAGGCGAGTAGACCCCTGGGGCCAAAGAAGATTCGAAACATCTCCAAGATGACGGAGTTTGTGACGGGTCCTTCCAGGGAAAGTCCAAAGCACTGTCGAGATGAAGGCAGATGCGATGAACCTCTCGACAATCCCTAAAAGATATTTAATTTCAGCTATCATCCAAAGATCTCCAAACCCATCGTCCAAGAAGGATCGAAACATCTCCAAGATGAAGGAGTTTGTGACGTACCCTTCCAAAAGAGAGCAAGAGAGAAAAAAGAAAGAGAGAAAAAAAAAGTCAAAATATCTCCAAAATGAAGGAGAGTGTAGCAAAAACCCAGAGAGCCAAAAGAGTGCAGAAAGATTATCAAGAGAGAAGCTCTCAGGATATCAAGCTGCCAGATTTATCAAGAATCCTCTTTAATCTTGTGAAATTCTATTATCAATACTCTTTCATCAATTGCTTTCATAATATCAAATTCTCTTTCTTGTTCATATCAAGGAAATTGATAACTTCCTTGAAGAAGGTCAATTGCGAGCAATTTGGGTTTCAAATCTCGATTCTACAAAGTGAACCCTGTTTGGAGGTAATGCTTTGGGTAGAAAAGAAAGAATATCTTTGTAGCCATGTGCAACATTTTCAAAAACTTGGAATCAACAACAAAATTCTCAATATTTTGACAATATTTTCTAGCTATCCTGACGTGAAGTGAGAGCTTGATATCCGTCTTTGATACATCCAGACACCAATTTTAAATCCCTCTTAAGGACTTGATTCCTTCCCTTCTTTGAGAGCATGAACTCTCAGATTTGCACACTTTCCTGTGTCCCCACTGTCCCACCATAGACAGTCTCATTTCGGTTCGAGGTCAAACCACCAATCATTTCCCGCAAAAGGCAATTTCAAAAGCTGATTTTAGTCTCAACAATGAGACGCCCAAGATCAATCCCTTTTCAAGCTTTAGGGACCCCATTTTCCTTCCTTTTGCAAAAAACCCTGTCGGATTTACTGTGCAAAATCCAAAGGTTCCATCATGGTCTCTTCCTTCGAGGATTCCATTCATTTTCCGCCCGATCAGGATAAGGGTACAAACCTGAGCCTCCTTTGATGAGGTATTCCATTTTACACCCAATCAGGATAAGGGTATAAACCTGAGCCTCAATCAAAGAGGTATTTCATTTTCCGCCCGATCAGGATAAGGGTACAAACCTGAGCCTCCTTTAAAGAGGTATTTCATCTTCCGCCCGATCAGTTTAAGGGTACAAACCTGAATCTCATTTCAATGAGATATTTCATTCCCCAATCAGGTCAAGGGTTCAAACCTGAGCTTCGTTCCATGCGAGGTATTTTTGTCCCATCCAGGTCAAGGGCATAAACCTGAACTTTGCTCTCACAGAGCAAATCTTTCCTCTTCATTCTCCGTTTCATATCTAGCATCTTCCTCGGGCTAATTTCTTCACACCCAGTCAGATCCTTCTAACTGGGGCATTTTTTTATGTATAGCCCAAATTTGGTGTGTTTTTCTTTGCCACTAAGCTCGGCCATGAGCCGGCTTAGTAGCAAAGAGGGGCATCTGTAAACACCCCAAATTTTCACTCACCTCCCCGACATTTTCACCAAACATCATCATTCAGCCTTTGAAATTGCCGGAGGGCAAAAAGGTCATTTTCTGAGTTCGAACCTTGTAAAAGTCCAAATTTCATCTGGAACTCTCAAAGTCTCCCTATTTTAGCTCAGATGTTCAAAATTTTATTCCTGACAGGAGACAGGCATCTCCAAGTCTTGGTTCAAGATTATATTGCATAAGACATGTCATTGTATAGCATTGCATGAGCATTTCATATCACTGCACTGCACAGCATGTCATTTCGAGGTCCAGAACTCTCGATTTCAAAATTTTCAATCCAGATTAGAATTTCAACTCTTTTCAAAATTGATTTCAAAACCCTGGGTCTTCAAAATTATCAGTTCTTCCCATTTTACCCTCAGGGCTCTGAATTTTAAAATATTTCCTCAGGAAAATGATCTGGATAGTTTTAATATGGATTTCAGCCACCTTATCTCAGATTTTGCCCTTTTGACAATTTCAAATATCTTTCTTTTACAAAATTGCCCTACAGGGGCCAACTCTTTCCAAAAATTTCTGTTTTACCAATTAGTCCAAATTTTTATGAAAATTCCAAAAAGAGGTTGTTGTCTTGTTCTTATTTCAATAAAGAAGCAATGTGGGACCCACACTGAGGTGGTGTCACATAGACTTTTCTTTTGAAAAAACTGAACTTTGAAAAACCCAAAAAAATAGGAACCTTGTCCCCTAGATTGGTGCCACTTGTCCTTTCTCTCTCCTCCCATTTACCTGCCATGTGTCAGCATAGGGTTCACCTAGAAGTGCCACATGTCACCTTCTCTCTTCTGCCATCCTTTGACACGTGTCAGCGTGGGGCCACCTTAAGATGCCGCCACATGTCATTAGTCATCCTCTTCATTTTATGCCACGTGTCAATGTCTACCATCTTCACCCTGTGCCATGTGTCATTCCAAGGTCACCATGAGATGCCACGTGTCATGTGTTGTCCTGTTCAGAAAAAGTAGAACTTGTCTCCTCTGAGGTGGCACCATTTGAATTATGTCTCCTGCAAGTGACACATGTCACTCTCTCCTTTCCTCAGGAAAAGCAAGCGACACGTGTCAATCTCTGCTCCTTTCAGAAAAAGCAGAGGACACATGTCTCCCTCCTATTTTTCTCAGAAAAGTAGATGACACATGTCATCTCCAGCTTCCTTTAGAAAAAGTAGAAGACACATGTCACTCCCTGCTTTTCTCAGAAAAAGCAAGTGACACATGTCACCCTCTGCTCTTCTCAGAAAAAGCAAGGGACACGTGTCTCTCTCTGCTTTCTTCAGAAAAAGCAAGTGACACATGTCACTTTCTGCCTCCTTCAGAGAAAGCTAGAATTCAAATGTTCAAACTCCAGTCTGAGGTGGCGCAAATCCTGAACTTCACCTTTTCTATTTTGTGTGAGATGGTGCCACGTGTCCCTTTTCCTCCCTCTTGCCACATGTCATTGTAGGAGCCACCCTGAGGTGGTGCCACATGGCAGTCTCTCCTTTCCTCTAGAAAAAGCAGAAATTTAAATTTCAAACTCTCTCAGAGGTGGCACCATCTGAATCCTCTGCCTTTCCTTCTGACACATGTCAATGAAGATGCTCTGAGATGGCGCCACATGTCAGTCTCTCCTTTCATCAGAAAAAGTAGAATTCAAACCCCTCTGAGGTGGCGTCTTCTGCTTCCTCTGCTCCTACCTTCTGACACATGGCAATGTGGATGCTCTGAGATGGCGCCACATGGAAGTCTCTCCTCCTTCCAGAATAAAGCAGAATTTGAATTTCAAACTCCAAGACAACACCCTCTGAGATGGCTCCACATGGAGGGCTCAGATTAAGCTTCTTTGAATTTCAAAATTTTCCAAAAATCTCTATAAATACAAGGCCCCATGCCCAGCCTAGGGGAGCTTCTTTTGGATTTAGCATTTTCACTCTGAGAGCCCTGTTTGAGAATTGAACTTCAGAATTCCATTTTCATTCTTTCTTGGTTTCCTCTGGATTCACGCCTCTCTGGAGCCCATTATCAAGGTAGCCACTCATTTTGGGAGTTCCAAAACCGCTGGAGAACACAAGGTAAGCTTCCATTCCTATTGATTTCACTATGATAATTCTTTTGGTTTGATTCGTGTTGTCGTTTGAAGAAAGAGCTCATCCGAGGGATGGATTGAGCTATTCTCATAAAACAACATATATAAAAATACATAATTATACTTCCTTGATGATTTTAACATGCATGTAGTTAGCTAGATTTAATTTGCATTTTATTTCATTCATTTAGTATATTTCATGAATTAATTAGGATTAATTTAGCATTTATTTCAATTCTGCTTATTTTCAGTAGGTCTCTGTTTTTGTCAGTCAGTCCACACGTTATTTCATGCATTTATGTTTTATTAAAAATCCCAACAAAATCACGGAATGCGACTATAGGTGTCCCTGAAATTTTGCCAAAAATTCAGAGGCATTTGAATTTGTTTACTACGGTAAACATTCAAAATGGCAAGTCGGGTTTTGTCACCCGGGATGTGTTTTGAAAATCATTTTCCGACTTGTAAAATCGAGATATCCCTCAGGAAAGATCCAATTTTCGATTAAAAAACTGCTATGAATTTGGGAAAATGTCTAGTTTTAAATATGATTTTTTCAGATTTTTCGGATTTTTTTTATATCTGACAAAAATCCGAGAGTTCGGGACACGTGTCAGAGCCTAATTTGGGTCTCTGAGATCTTGGATCGACTTAGGGCTATGGTTTCTCTTTGTGTGTTGCTCCAAATCCAAAACTGTAAAACGTGAAAGTGGTGTCCGAGATGTCCTCTGTTTGAATATGAAAGGCTGTAATTTTTAGAATAGTGTTGACTCCTGCTTCGGATTTTTCTTGACATCTCTCTGTTTTGCTACATTTGTGCGTTCTGTTAGTTTAGGCAGAAATAGTTATATTTTTATCTGTGTTTACGTTGATCAAATGCCAAAGTCGTAAACATGAAAGTTGTTCATGTAGGTGTCGTGCATAACTCTGATTAATTTCATAAATTTACATGGCCGTTTTGTATTTATTTAGCATTTTTCATCAGATTAGTGTGATTTTTACCTCTGTCAGAACTAAATCTCTGTTATTGAACTCACCATAGCTCAAATCCCGAGGCTATAAAAACCAAAAATGTTCCATTTTGAGTCTTTTAGCAGTCTGCAAAATATCAGAAGTTTTCATAGTGTAAATCTTGCATTATCATGTTAAGCATTGCATTTGGTTCGGATCCATAGGCAAAATCCATCATTTTAGGACTTCCTTTAAATTTTAGCATTTAAATCATATCATTTCGTGATTTTTAGCATTCTAGGTTGTTTATCAGAGTGTTTAGATGCTTCATACCGAATTTGGTGCAATTTGGAATCCATTTGAGGTTCGGATCATCCATAATACCAAAACAGGGTCCCGCAGGACCCGGATCCAAGCGAAAAACAAGCGAAAATCGTTATTTTTGATAAATTGCAAAATACCAAATTCTGATTTTACAGTCTTAATGTGTCTAGCATCATGTCATCATATCTCTTACTGCATTTTATCATCATTTGATTCAATTTGAATTTCAAAATCTCAATTTTATCAAAATTTCCTTCAAAAACCCTGATTTTAAAGGTATCACTTTGATTTTAGGGGTATTTTGGTCATTTTGACCACCATTCCGAATTTCAAACTATTTTCTACTGAATTTCTAGCATTTTCATCATTTCAAAATATCAAGGAAGCATGAGAATAGGGTTTATATCCAATTAAATCCAATAATTTCATAATATTATTGGAAAATCTTTGAAAAACCCACATATTTGAGCTAACTTTATTCCAAGTTTGGCAGGGACATTCAAAAGAAGGAGCTGAAGTCTGCAAATTTCTTTTATTTTCTTTATTGAGTGATGTAATAATGTAAATTTTGGAATAAGAGAGTTAATTTCCTGCTTAGACTAGGATGCATATCATATAGTTTGAATTTATGCAATATCCTGCTTATATGATTCATGCATTCTATTTCAAAAGCACTATGGATGTTCACGAATGGCACGTGCACCAACTCTTAGGGAGTTGATGAACTCGGTGGAATCCATATTTACGGCCCTAGTCGGAATATGGACGAGACCCAGATCCATCATCTTTCTACTAGTCACATTGAGCCTACACTCTTAGGCTATCTTGAAAATGCACATCATATTTCCTATGTTTTCAAAATCTTGTGCATTAAATCAATTAAACTCGGAACATATTCATGGCCACAGTCAGGATATGTGAAGGATTTACATTGACTTAATACACATTTTTCCAACAAAGTTCTTGGAAAATCTTCCAAAATGCTCTCATTCACTCATATCATTTGCATCATGAAATCATTGGTTTTCCCATGACTTTCTTAAGAAAACTTCATTCTCAAGAAATCGATTTCTCAAGAAACTCTAAGGATTTTTCAAAATCAGTTTTCCAAAGACAAGTTTCTCTACAGTTTTCCCTGGAAAATGATATTTTCTTAAGAGATTCAAAAGAGTTTCCCAATCTTTCTCCAAGATCCAAAATCGATTTCCAAGTATTTCAAAAGGTAAAATTCCCAGGATTTCGATTCCCCAAGTTTTGAATTTCCTTCTCCAATGAATTTTCCTATAAATCTTCCATCATCTTCCTAAGAAAACTCTCAAAGTTCAAGTTTTCCTAAGAAGTGTTTCCCTTTTCAAAAGGTTCATCTTTTCTCAAGAATCACTTCCATTTTCCCAGGATTTTCAACCATTCATGATTTTCCCACAACTTCATGAACTTTCCCGTGACTTCAAAAACCCTTTTTTTCACATGAGTTTTCCTGAGAAATTGACTTTCATCTTTTTCCTAAGAGAATCTTTTCAACTCCAAATATTTTCCAAGCATACATCATGTTTTTTCAAGCTGCATTTTCCAAAATCTCACAGCACATGCCTGAATTCTCTGTGCATTTAGGATAGAACATAACTTTGATAATTTCGCTAAGTCAAGCATAATTTTGGTCCTTGGTTCGATTACCCCTGTTAAAGGCTGCAGGAACGGTCGAACCTCGTACCGACAGGTCGAGCCCCATCTCATGGATTTTCCCGCAATTTTCAAAACGGAGGCGAGTATTTCAAAACCATTTTCAAAATTCGGTCAAGTTTGAAGCGCGAAATCGTTTCTCTCTTTCTCTCTTCCGCAAGGAAGAGAAGACGGGGGAAAAATTTCGCGACGATAACAGGTTTGGCGACCGTGATGGGACCTGTCCTTGTCTGACCTAAATTATGCTTGACTTAGTTCAATTATCAAAATTGTGTTCACAAAATGTCAGCTCTTTACTTTTGATATCATGCGAACCTAGGAGCCTAGATTCTGACCTAGCTGACATTGACTGCATGTAGCTTAGGCATGGTTTGGTAGGACTAGATTGAGGAGAAATTTTCATGCTCACATAGACTTAGGTCTAAATACAACTCTCCTCAATTTAGGATCTGAATGCTAACAATGTGTGCTTCTTCAAAGTTTTCAAAATCTATCTCTCTAGGACTTAGAGCCTTCTATTTCTTGCATGTGATCATTTTTTTAAAACTCCCTTACCTATCTTTACCCGGTCTTCACGTTGCTGGGCTCTCTTCCAGAACCATAGTTCGGAACAGAGCCTCACAACTGGGCCAACTATTTGGGTTAACACCCCCCTACTACGTACCGCGGGCCACAGTCCGAAGTATATCGGTAGGCGCTCAAGGATGTTGGAAAACCTTACCTTAGAACCGGAGTGAAAATTCTATGCCACGTACCTCGGATCTCGATTCGGGTATATCGGCATAACTGGATTGGACAAAGATGATCTGAACTTAGAGTTAGGATTAAGGTCCTACAGCTGTTTTCAAAATGATGCATCTAGAGTCAGCTTTTTAGGGAGTGCTGAATGTGCATAAATGTTTATGCAGGATGTGAGTTTGTATGCTACTTTTATTTCTCTCATATTTTTTTCAAAAATATCTTTCCAAATATCCATATTCTCATATTTTCCTTTATTTTCTAAAACCCTGGATGGTTTTTCCCAAATATCCCTTTTCTTCCAAAACTCTAGGTGATTTTTCATTCTCCCTTTCTACTGGATCTCGAATTTCCAGCTGCATTTTTATCCTGCCTGCAATTTTTTAAAATCATATGTTTTCTCTCATTGGATTTTCGATCCTGTTGTTTACTTGCAAAATTCTTCACCGCATTTTCCTCGTGCATACCTTGATTATTGTGGTGGAAATTGTTTACCCACTTGCCTTCTTCTTACTTTAAATCTGTTTCCGGATTGTTTTTCCAAGAGGTATCTCTTTCCTTCAAAATGGTATTTTCCTCGTGGTTGACGACCTCGCCTAGGTAACAAGGCACATTTTCCGTTGTTCATTTCTCTTACAAAGAATGACAACATAATTGTCGTGACTCCAACGACGACTCCATCCCTAGTAATGGGATATTCTTCCAATTGTCCACCATATAATTTTCTTCCCAATCCAAAAATTTCCTCAGAGTCTAATCAAGACCTTATCCTGCAGAGAGCCTTCGCAACATTTGATGGTTCAGACAAGGTCAGGGAAGAAGACCGCACCAATTCAGCGTATCAGTTACTCATCAACATCAGAAGGAGAGATAAATTCGCCAAGGTCAGACAAAGACCAAGAGCAGCCAGAAGATGATGGTATCGACCCTCAGATGTACGCAATGTTTTAGAAGATGATGAAGAGGATGATGAGTGAGCAGGCTGGCACCAGCTCAGACAAAAATCCATTCAGTCAGAGAATTAGAGATCGTGTGGCCAAGAGGTCAACCAAGTCCTCTGAGGAGAATGTTCAAGATACTTCAGACGAAGATGATACCGATGAAGAATATGAGGTGCCTCCGGCATTTCATAAATGTGGCCAAAGGAGGAGTCACAAATCAAAAAGTCAGGTCGCAGAAGAGCCCCTGCAAGCACAATTCAGGGAAATGGCCAGAGTGGTCAAGGATCTGCAAGCCCGCGACAAGGGCAATAAAGTCTTCACCTGCGAGGACTTCTACGACGGTTTAGAAGGGGATGATGATCTGGAGAATCTTCCCCGAAAATTCATCAAGTTCGATGGTTCTGGCGACCCAAAAGCCCATCTCGCCATGTTCTTCGCTGAATGCTCTAGGTTCAAGAGAGACAACAGAGCATGGTTCTTATGCTTTCCCCGCAGCCTGGAAGGAGTCGCAGCCAAATGGTACGCGGAACATGTCAATCCTATAGAACTGAAAGAGTTCGACAAAGTCGTGAATTTATTCGTTGAACGATTCTTGTTCAATACTGAAGCGCTCCCAACATTGAGCCATCTCTGCAACCTAAGGCAGAATGAAAATGAAAAGGCAAGGGACTTCATTCGCAGATGGAGAGAGACCTGCAACAAAATGAGGGATCCTATATCAGAAAGACATGCTTTATCATTGATCCTCAATAATTTTTTGCAACCTCTGAGAGGATTAATTTCTACCTCACCATCCAAATCTTTCGTTGAACTCATTGAACGAGCAGAATGGCTCGAGTTGAGTGTGGAGAATGGAGTCTATGAAGGCTTCACATTTTCCAAGAATAACTCTCAAGGTGAACAAAAGAAGAAGGCTCACTTCACTTTTGCGGCCAAATCTTTCAATAATAGCAAAGGCAACAAGAATGATCATAGTTTGGAGAGAATCAAAAAGCAAAAGGGGAAGGACATCAACAGTGATAAACCTCTCCAATCCAGCCCTCAACATCAAAAGAAAGATCAGGAAAAATCAAAGCGAAGGACTGGAGAACTGATCGAGAATTCACCCCTCTGGATCAGACACTCGAGAGTATCCTCGAGTATATGCTTGAGAAAGACCTTGTCCGGTTGCCTAAAGCTGCTGATCCTCCAGCAATTATGGGCAGATTCAAAGAACAATTTTGCAAGTTTCATCAAGCAGTAGAGCATGATACAGAAAACTGCTTCGTCCTTAAGAACATTGTTCAAGACTGCATTGACAAGAAGCTCCTCATTGAAGATGAAAAGGAAGACTAGTCATCCTGACAAAGATTTTTTCTACAATCATTCAAGAAGATGACAATGCCAACAATTTCCCATTTCCCATCTTGCCTTTTCAAAAGAATAATGTAATCCCATTCTCTTTCCTTGATTACTGATATTATTCCCACTGATGGTTGTTCTTAATCGAACTGATATTGTTCCCAGCAAACCGATGGGCGTTCTTAATTGAACTGATATTGTTTCCAGCGAACCGATGGTCGTTCTTAATTGAACTGATATTGTTCCCAGTGAACTGATAGTCACCTCCTTTGAGGAAAAGAGAGGAGAATTTTCGTCACGGATGCGTTAAGCTGGACCTCATGTGCTCTCTTTCAACAAGGATTTCAAGAAAATTTTGTCAATTTGTCAATCAATTGTTGATTTCAAAATTTTATTGCATAAATCTTTACCTCAGTTTACCTTCAACATTACTTTCAAAAGAGTGAAGCTTTTGCGAAAAGAGATTCAATCTTCAAATTCGTTCTATTTGACCAACCAAAAGGATGAAGGATAAATCCTCGATATGGCCAGAAAAGAAGATTCAATGTTATTGAAAAGCCGTAGATGATCGATATTGATCACAGTCAATGGCGCATCTTTAAGGTTTATTCTTGTAAAGACAAGGCAGTGGAAATATCCTGAGCGCTAGAAAAGAGAGCGTTTACCCAAGCCCCGTTTCCTCAAAATCACCTAAGCTGCAATTAAATATCCGCAAAAGGGAGCTCTCACCTGTCGTCAAGATAAAGGCGAATTAGGCGAGTAGACCCCTGGGGCCAAAGAAGATTCGAAACATCTCCAAGATGACGGAGTTTGTGACGGGTCCTTCCAGGGAAAGTCCAAAGCACTGTCGAGATGAAGGCAGATGCGATGAACCTCTCAACAATCCCTAAAAGATATTTAATTTCAGCTATCATCCAAAGATCTCCAAACCCATCGTCCAAGAAGGATCGAAACATCTCCAAGATGAAGGAGTTTGTGACGTACCCTTCCAAAAGAGAGCAAGAGAGAAAAAAGAAAGAGAGAAAAAAAAAGTCAAAATATCTCCAAAATGAAGGAGAGTGTAGCAAAAACCCAGAGAGCCAAAAGAGTGCAGAAAGATTATCAAGAGAGAAGCTCTCAGGATATCAAGCTGCCAGATTTATCAAGAATCCTCTTTAATCTTGTGAAATTCTATTATCAATACTCTTTCATCAATTGCTTTCATAATATCAAATTCTCTTTCTTGTTCATATCAAGGAAATTGATAACTTCCTTGAAGAAGGTCAATTGCGAGCAATTTGGGTTTCAAATCTCGATTCTACAAAGTGAACCCTGTTTGGAGGTAATGCTTTGGGTAGAAAAGAAAGAATATCTTTGTAGCCATGTGCAACATTTTCAAAAACTTGGAATCAACAACAAAATTCTCAATATTTTGACAATATTTTCTAGCTATCCTGACGTGAAGTGAGAGCTTGATATCCGTCTTTGATACATCCAGACACCAATTTTAAATCCCTCTTAAGGACTTGATTCCTTCCCTTCTTTGAGAGCATGAACTCTCAGATTTGCACACTTTCCTGTGTCCCCACTGTCCCACCATAGACAGTCTCATTTCGGTTCGAGGTCAAACCACCAATCATTTCCCGCAAAAGGCAATTTCAAAAGCTGATTTTAGTCTCAACAATGAGACGCCCAAGATCAATCCCTTTTCAAGCTTTAGGGACCCCATTTTCCTTCCTTTTGCAAAAAACCCTGTCGGATTTACTGTGCAAAATCCAAAGGTTCCATCATGGTCTCTTCCTTCGAGGATTCCATTCATTTTCCGCCCGATCAGGATAAGGGTACAAACCTGAGCCTCCTTTGATGAGGTATTCCATTTTACACCCAATCAGGATAAGGGTATAAACCTGAGCCTCAATCAAAGAGGTATTTCATTTTCCGCCCGATCAGGATAAGGGTACAAACCTGAGCCTCCTTTAAAGAGGTATTTCATCTTCCGCCCGATCAGTTTAAGGGTACAAACCTGAATCTCATTTCAATGAGATATTTCATTCCCCAATCAGGTCAAGGGTTCAAACCTGAGCTTCGTTCCATGCGAGGTATTTTTGTCCCATCCAGGTCAAGGGCATAAACCTGAACTTTGCTCTCACAGAGCAAATCTTTCCTCTTCATTCTCCGTTTCATATCTAGCATCTTCCTCGGGCTAATTTCTTCACACCCAGTCAGATCCTTCTAACTGGGGCATTTTTTTATGTATAGCCCAAATTTGGTGTGTTTTTCTTTGCCACTAAGCTCGGCCATGAGCCGGCTTAGTAGCAAAGAGGGGCATCTGTAAACACCCCAAATTTTCACTCACCTCCCCGACATTTTCACCAAACATCATCATTCAGCCTTTGAAATTGCCGGAGGGCAAAAAGGTCATTTTCTGAGTTCGAACCTTGTAAAAGTCCAAATTTCATCTGGAACTCTCAAAGTCTCCCTATTTTAGCTCAGATGTTCAAAATTTTATTCCTGACAGGAGACAGGCATCTCCAAGTCTTGGTTCAAGATTATATTGCATAAGACATGTCATTGTATAGCATTGCATGAGCATTTCATATCACTGCACTGCACAACATGTCATTTCGAGGTCCAGAACTCTCGATTTCAAAATTTTCAATCCAGATTAGAATTTCAACTCTTTTCAAAATTGATTTCAAAACCCTGGGTCTTCAAAATTATCAGTTCTTCCCATTTTACCCTCAGGGCTCTGAATTTTAAAATATTTCCTCAGGAAAATGATCTGGATAGTTTTAATATGGATTTCAGCCACCTTATCTCAGATTTTGCCCTTTTGACAATTTCAAATATCTTTCTTTTACAAAATTGCCCTACAGGGGCCAACTCTTTCCAAAAATTTCTGTTTTACCAATTAGTCCAAATTTTTATGAAAATTCCAAAAAGAGGTTGTTGTCTTGTTCTTATTTCAATAAAGAAGCAATGTGGGACCCACACTGAGGTGGTGTCACATAGACTTTTCTTTTGAAAAAACTGAACTTTGAAAAACCCAAAAAAATAGGAACCTTGTCCCCTAGATTGGTGCCACTTGTCCTTTCTCTCTCCTCCCATTTACCTGCCATGTGTCAGCATAGGGTTCACCTAGAAGTGCCACATGTCACCTTCTCTCTTCTGCCATCCTTTGACACGTGTCAGCGTGGGGCCACCTTAAGATGCCGCCACATGTCATTAGTCATCCTCTTCATTTTATGCCACGTGTCAATGTCTACCATCTTCACCCTGTGCCATGTGTCATTCCAAGGTCACCATGAGATGCCACGTGTCATGTGTTGTCCTGTTCAGAAAAAGTAGAACTTGTCTCCTCTGAGGTGGCACCATTTGAATTATGTCTCCTGCAAGTGACACATGTCACTCTCTCCTTTCCTCAGGAAAAGCAAGCGACACGTGTCAATCTCTGCTCCTTTCAGAAAAAGCAGAGGACACATGTCTCCCTCCTATTTTTCTCAGAAAAGTAGATGACACATGTCATCTCCAGCTTCCTTTAGAAAAAGTAGAAGACACATGTCACTCCCTGCTTTTCTCAGAAAAAGCAAGTGACACATGTCACCCTCTGCTCTTCTCAGAAAAAGCAAGGGACACGTGTCTCTCTCTGCTTTCTTCAGAAAAAGCAAGTGACACATGTCACTTTCTGCCTCCTTCAGAGAAAGCTAGAATTCAAATGTTCAAACTCCAGTCTGAGGTGGCGCAAATCCTGAACTTCACCTTTTCTATTTTGTGTGAGATGGTGCCACGTGTCCCTTTTCCTCCCTCTTGCCACATGTCATTGTAGGAGCCACCCTGAGGTGGTGCCACATGGCAGTCTCTCCTTTCCTCTAGAAAAAGCAGAAATTTAAATTTCAAACTCTCTCAGAGGTGGCACCATCTGAATCCTCTGCCTTTCCTTCTGACACATGTCAATGAAGATGCTCTGAGATGGCGCCACATGTCAGTCTCTCCTTTCATCAGAAAAAGTAGAATTCAAACCCCTCTGAGGTGGCGTCTTCTGCTTCCTCTGCTCCTACCTTCTGACACATGGCAATGTGGATGCTCTGAGATGGCGCCACATGGAAGTCTCTCCTCCTTCCAGAATAAAGCAGAATTTGAATTTCAAACTCCAAGACAACACCCTCTGAGATGGCTCCACATGGAGGGCTCAGATTAAGCTTCTTTGAATTTCAAAATTTTCCAAAAATCTCTATAAATACAAGGCCCCATGCCCAGCCTAGGGGAGCTTCTTTTGGATTTAGCATTTTCACTCTGAGAGCCCTGTTTGAGAATTGAACTTCAGAATTCCATTTTCATTCTTTCTTGGTTTCCTCTGGATTCACGCCTCTCTGGAGCCCATTATCAAGGTAGCCACTCATTTTGGGAGTTCCAAAACCGCTGGAGAACACAAGGTAAGCTTCCATTCCTATTGATTTCACTATGATAATTCTTTTGGTTTGATTCGTGTTGTCGTTTGAAGAAAGAGCTCATCCGAGGGATGGATTGAGCTATTCTCATAAAACAACATATATAAAAATACATAATTATACTTCCTTGATGATTTTAACATGCATGTAGTTAGCTAGATTTAATTTGCATTTTATTTCATTCATTTAGTATATTTCATGAATTAATTAGGATTAATTTAGCATTTATTTCAATTCTGCTTATTTTCAGTAGGTCCCTGTTTTTGTCAGTCAGTCCACACGTTATTTCATGCATTTATGTTTTATTAAAAATCCCAAAAAAATCACGGAATGCGCCTATAGGTGTCCCTGAAAGTTTGCCAAACATTCAGAGGCATTTGAATTTGTTTACTACGGTAAACATTCAAAATGGCAAGTCGGGTTTTGTCACCCGGGATGTGTTTTGAAAATCATTTTCCGACTTGTAAAATCGAGATATCCCTCAGGAAAGATCCAATTTTCGATTAAAAAACTGTTATGAATTTGGGAAAATGTCTAGTTTTAAATATGATTTTTTCAGATTTTTCGGATTTTTTTTATATCTGAAAAAAATCCGAGAGTTCGGGACACGTGTCAGAGCCTAATTTGGGTCTCTGAGATCTTGGATCGACTTAGGGCTATGGTTTCTCTTTGTGTGTTGCTCCAAATCCAAAACTGTAAAACGTGAAAGTGGTGTCCGAGATGTCCTCTGTTTGAATATGAAAGGCTGTAATTTTTAGAATAGTGTTGACTCCTGCTTCGGATTTTTCTTGACATCTCTCTGTTTTGCTACATTTGTGCATTCTGTTAGTTTAGGCAGAAATAGTTATATTTTTATCTGTGTTTCCGTTGATCAAATGCCGAAGTCGTAAACATGAAAGTTGTTCATGTAGGTGTCGTGCATAACTCTGATTAATTTCATAAATTTACATGTCCGTTTTGTATTTATTTAGCATTTTTCATCAGATTAGTGTGATTTTTACCTCTGTCAGAACTAAATCTCTGTTATTGAACTCACCATAGCTCAAATCCCGAGGCTATAAAAACCAAAAATGTTCCATTTTGAGTCTTTTAGCAGTCTGCAAAATATCAGAAGTTTTCATAGTGTAAATCTTGCATTATCATGTTAAGCATTGCATTTGGTTCGGATCCATAGGCAAAATCCATCATTTTAGGACTTCCTTTAAATTTTAGCATTTAAATCATATCATTTCGTGATTTTTAGCATTCTAGGTTGTTTATCAGAGTGTTTAGATGCTTCATACCGAATTTGGTGCAATTTGGAATCCATTTGAGGTTCGGATCATCCATAATACCAAAACAGGGTCCCGCAGGACCCGGATCCAAGCGAAAAACAAGCGAAAATCGTTATTTTTGATAAATTGCAAAATATCAAATTCTGATTTTACAGTCTTAATGTGTCTAGCATCATGTCATCATATCTCTTACTGCATTTTATCATCATTTGATTCAATTTGAATTTCAAAATCTCAATTTTATCAAAATTTCCTTCAAAAACCCTGATTTTAAAGGTATCACTTTGATTTTAGGGGTATTTTGGTCATTTTGACCACCATTCCGAATTTCAAACTATTTTCTACTGAATTTCTAGCATTTTTATCATTTCAAAATATCAAGGAAGCATGAGAATATGGTTTATATCCAATTAAATCCAATAATTTCATAATATTATTGGAAAATCATGGAAAAACCCACATATTTGAGCTAACTTTATTCCAAGTTTGGCAGGGACATTCAAAAGAAGGAGCTGAAGTCTGCAAATTTCTTTTATTTCCTTTATTTAGTGATGTAATAATGTAAATTTTGGAATAAGAGAGTTAATTTCCTGCTTAGACTAGGATGCATATCATATAGTTTGAATTTATGCAATATCCTGCTTATATGATTCATGCATTCTATTTCAAAATCACTATGGATGTTTATGAATGGCACGTGCACCAACTCTTAGGGAGTTGATGAACTCTGTGGAATCCATATTTACGGCCCTAGTCGGAATATGGACGAGACCCAGATCCATCATCTTTCTACTAGTCACATTGAGCCTACACTCTTAGGCTATCTTGAAAATGCACATCATATTTCCAATGTTTTCAAAATCTTGTGCATTAAATCAATTAAACTCGGAACATATTCATGGCCACAGTCAGGATATGTGAAGGATTTACATTGACTTAATACACATTTTTCCAACAAAGTTCTTGGAAAATCTTCCAAAATGCTCTCATTCACTCATATCATTTGCATCATGAAATCATTGGTTTTCCCATGACTTTCTTAAGAAAACTTCATTCTCAAGAAATCGATTTCTCAAGAAACTCTAAGGATTTTTCAAAATCAGTTTTCCAAAGACAAGTTTCTCTACAGTTTTCCCTGGAAAATGATATTTTCTTAAGAGATTCAAAAGAGTTTCCCAATCTTTCTCCAAGATCCAAAATTGATTTCCAAGTATTTCAAAAGGTAAAATTCCCAGGATTTCGATTCCCCAAGTTTTGAATTTCCTTCTCCAATGAATTTTCCTATAAATCTTCCATCATCTTCCTAAGAAAACTCTCAAAGTTCAAGTTTTCCTAAGAAGTGTTTCCCTTTTCAAAAGGTTCATCTTTTCTCAAGAATCACTTCCATTTTCCCAGGATTTTCAACCATTCATGATTTTCCCACAACTTCATGAACTTTCCTGTGACTTCAAAAACCCTTTTTTTCACATGAGTTTTCCTGAGAAATTGACTTTCATCTTTTTCCTAAGAGAATCTTTTCAACTCCAAATATTTTCCAAGCATACATCATGTTTTTCCAAGCTGCATTTTCCAAAATCTCACAGCACATGCCTGAATTCTCTGTGCATTTAGGATAGAACATAACTTTGATAATTTCGCTAAGTCAAGCATAATTTTGGTCCTTGGTTCGATTACCCCTGTTAAAGGCGGCATGAACGGTCGAACCTCGTACCGACAGGTCGAGCCCCATCCCATGGATTTTCCCGCAATTTTTAAAACGGAGGCGAGTATTTCAAAACCATTTTCAAAATCCGGTCAAGTTTGAAGCGCGAAATCGTTTCTCTCTTTCTCTCTTCCGCAAGGAAGGGAAGACGGGGGAAAAATTTCGCGACGATAACAGAACGGAACTGCCAGATCCTATTAATGCTCTACATTTGAAGAGATTTTACACTTAAATTTCTAGCCTTTTGTACTCTTCAAAAGAATCTCTCTCAATAAAGCGACGATTTTTCTATTAAATTCTCATATCTTCTCCCTGATACTGGGGCATTTTTATTTTTGATCTATACATGTCTTCCTTCGTCATATGCAGGCAGGATTAGACGAACTCTTTTTCTAAAAAAAAAAAAAACTTGTCAATTTTTCAGTTGATCTATTTTTATTTGGCATCTATTTCATTTTCCAATTTAATTGAATTTTCATCGATTTGTTCATTTTGTCAAGTTTTTATCAAGTTTTTATCAAACTTTTAAATTTTATCGATCTTCTATTTTACATCCCTTTCAGGTTAAGGGATAAAACCTGAACTACTTCTTATAAACTCTTCAATTCATATCAATCTTTTATTCATTCTCCTCCAGGATAAGGGAAAATCCTGAAGTCATCAAAACTCAGACCATCTTGGGTCAAGAATCTTGAATAAATCTCTGTAATCGTCGGAATCTATTCATGCATTTTGTCAATTTTTCTAAAATCCGACTCTTGGGTAGGAATTATCTCCTTCTCATCTGGATTCTGACTCGGATTTTTTTTTGTATATTCTTATCCTTGAAGTCTCAAGTTCCGACTTGAACTTCCTTTTGAATCTAACGTTCGTGTTGGACAATTCTTTGTTTTGAGAAATTCGAGTTTTCGAACCCGATTCTCACTTTCTTTCTTTTATTTAAAAAAACCGGGTTCCGACTCGGATTTTCCTTTTGGTATATTCTTATTTTTGAAGTCTCAAGTTCCGACTTGAACTTCCTTTTGAATCCAACGCTCGTGTTGAACAATTCTTTGTTTTGAGAATTCGAGTTTTCGAACCCGATTCTCACTTTCTTTCTTGTATTTAAAAACCGGGTTCTGACTCGGATTTTCCTTTTTGTATATTCTTATTTTTTAAGTCTCAAGTTCCGACTTGAACTTCCTTTTTAATCCAACGCTCGTGTTGGATAATTCTTTGTTTTGAGAATTTCGAGTTTTCAAACCCGATTCTCGCCTTCTTTCTTATATTTAAAAACCGGGTTCCGACTCGGATCTTCCTTTTTTTAAAGTCTCAAGTCCCGGCTTGAACTTCCTTTTGAATCCGATGCTCGTGTTGAGAATTCGAGTTTTCAAACTCAATTCTCACTCATTTCTTATATTTGAAAAAACCGAGTTCCGACTAGGATTTTTCATTTTCCCTAAATTTTCATTAAAATGTCCATTCTATTTCCCCTTCAGGATAAGGGATAATCCTGAAACACCGACAATCATTCTCGCTCAATTCTCAAATATCTTCGAATGTCGGTCTCATTTTTTTAATCCTCCTTTTGAAAAACCCAATGCTCGTACTGGTGTGCATTTCGAAAACCCGGTGCTCGTACTGGTGTGTATTTCAAAAACCCAGTATTCGTGCTGGTGTGCATTTCGAAAATCTAGTGCTTGTACTGGTGTGCATTTTTCAGAAAACTCAGCGCTCGTACTGGGGCATTTTTTTTTTTTCAAAATCCAGTGATCGTGCTGGCACATCTAGCGCTCGTGCTAGTATTTGGCTGACTAATCAGTTAGCCATCCAGGTTCAGCCTTTGTGCTAACTAAACATCATCATTTCAAGCTATAAATTCTCAATTACAACCTTCGGGTTATCATTTCATCAAAAATCAATCTTTTCTTGCGAAGGACCCTCTTCAGGGAGAGTTCGAGGGAGCTCGTTCCTTTCGCATGCAACCATCTTCCGTTCGCAAGAACCCTCTTCCAGGGAGAGTTTGAAGGGACTCATTTTCTTCGCGAACAGTTTGCAAAACAACAACCAACTTTACACAAGAGAACCCTTTGTCCAGGGAGAGCTTCGACGGAAGCTCGTTTCTTTTGTGGCCCATGTTTTATCATCTTTGGCCAACCCCTTCACAGAGGACACTCTTCTAGGGAGAGTGTGATGGACTCGTTCCTCTGTGATACTTTCTCAACTTTGTTTTTCGGCCACCTTTCCATAAGAGAAGCCTAGAGATAGGGAGTTTTGACGAAAACTTAATTTCTCTTCGAAAGTTCCGTTTCGCAAACACCTCCTCTTTCAGGGAAGAGAGGAGTATTTCCAACTTCCCATTCAGGTAAGGGCTTAAGCCTGAGTCTCTCTTTTGGGGAAAAAGAGAGGAGAATTTTGTCACGGACGTGTCGACTCGATATCAAGCGACCTTCGTCAAGGATTTATAGAACACGTTGCCAATCTGCTATCAAAAATCATTGTTGATCTCAAAACTTTCATCACACAAAGAATTATCTCAAACTACCTTCAGTATCATTTTCAAAAGAGCAAGACTCTTGCGAAATAAGAGCTAAATTCAAGCTTATTCTGTTGGTCAACCTAGAGGATGAAGAAAAATCTTCGATATGATCGGCAGAGGAAAATTCAATGATGTTGAAAAGCCATAAGTGAGCTGATATTAATCATAGCAGTGGCGCATTCTTAAAGATTATTCTTTTGGCGGTAAGACAGTGGAAATATCCTGGGCAGTAAAAAGAACCTACCCAATCCATATATCCTCAGTCATCCAGGCTAAGCTGCAATCAAATATCCGCAAAAGGGATCTCTCAATTGTCGTCAAGATGAAGGCGAATTAAGCGAGTGGACCCCCGGGGCCAAAGAAGGTTTGAAACATCTCCAAGATGACGGAGTTTGTGACAGATCCTTCCAGGGAAAGTTCGGATCACCGTCAAGATGAAGGCGGATGCGATGAACCTACCGACAAACCCTAAAAGATATTCGATTTCAGCTACTATTTAGAGATTTCAACCCAAGAACCAATGTCATAATTCCCGAGAAAGAAAAAGGAGGATCAGAGCATCTCCAAGATGAAAGAGTTTGTGACATACCCTTCCTCGGAAAAGAGAGAAAAGTCAGGACATCTCCAAAATAAAGGATGATGCGAAAGAAGCCCAGAAAAGATCCATGGTTCAAAAGAGTGCAAACAGATCATCATGGAAATGCCCAGGATATCAAACTGCCCGAAACTGTCAAGAATCATCTTTATCTATGTGAAATTCTTTGTCAATTTCTTTTCACTTAATTGCTTTTATGAAGCTAAGAATGTTTTCCTCTCTTTTCATGTCAAGGAAATTGATATCTTCCTTAAAGGAGCTCGACAACAACAAATTTGAATTTTAGATCTCAAAATTTTACAGAGTTAGCCCAATTGAAGCTAATACTCTAGGTAGAAAGAGGTGATATCTTCACACATGAGCACAATTCAATCATTCTGAATCAACTACGATTTTTGGCATCTTATTGGCAATATTTTTCTGATTATCCCAACATGAAGTGTGAACTTGAAGATCGTTTTGACGTATCCTGACGTCATCCCTCCTTAGGACTGAAAGGTCCTTTCCTTCCGTCTGATCTGAGCACTCTCAGATTCGCACACTTCCCTGTGCTCCCCACTGTCTCACCATAGACAGTTCCCGCTCAGGATAAGGGTTAAACCTGAACTGTTTGCAAAAGATCTGTTATTGTCAAAAGCTATTTTCAGTCTCAGCAATGAGGCGCCCAAGAACAATCCCTTTTCAAGCTTTAGGGACACCCATTTTTATCTTTTTGCAAAAAACCCTCTTGGATTTGTTGTGCAAAGTCTAGAGGCCCATCACAGTTTTCCTCGCTCCTCGAGGATTCTGTATCCATTCAGGCCAAGGATTAAACCTGTTGCCTTGCTCCTCGAGGTACCACCCAAACCTTCTGCGAGAGGTCGTCTATTTTTAGAAAGCTGATTTTAGTCTCAGCAATGAGGCGTCCAAGATCATCCCTTTTCCAAGCTTTAGGGAATCCCTTGATTTTCTCTTCTCGCAAACCCCTTTTGAATTTGTTTGTCCAAATTCCGAAGGCCCCCATCATGGTTTCTTCACCCGAGGATTCCGTATGGTCGTCCCTTTCAGGTTAAGGGTTAAACCTGAACCTCGCTCCACGAGGTACCTTCCGTTCAGGTTAGGGTTAAAACCTGAGTCCCATTCCGACAAGATATCCTTTCTAGTCCCATCACCGTTTCCTCGCTCCTCGAGGATTCTGTATTCATTCAGGCCAAGGATTAAACCTGTTGCCTCGCTCCTCGAGGTACCACCCAAACCTTCTGCGAGAGGTCGTCTATTTTTAGAAAGCTGATTTTAGTCTCAGCAATGAGGCGCCCAAGATCATCCCTTTTCCAAGCTTTAGGGAATCCCTTGTTTTTCTGTTCTCGCAAACCCCTTTCAGGATTTGTTCGTCCAAATTCTGAAGGCTCCATCACAGTTTCTTCATCCGAAGATTCCGTATCATCCCCCACTCAGGTCAAGGATTAAAATCTTAAATCTTCTTCTGATGATATGTTCCTTCCTGTCCCATCACGGTTTCTTTGTTTAAAGAGTCCGTATGGTCATCCCTTTCAGGATAAGGATGAAGCCTGAACCTCACTCCGTGAGTTACCTTCCTTTCAGGTTTGGGTTAAACCTGAGCCTCGTTTTGACGAGGCAATCCTCCTGTCCCATCATGGCTTTCCCCACAAAAGAATCTGTGCTCGTTGTACATCCATCCAGGAAAGGATCGTCCTTGAGTTTCATGTCACGAGGCATTTCTCTCAAAATGTCCCATCAAGGTCCACTTATATTCCTTTCCCCATCCAAATTATCTTGATCTATCTTTGTCCCATCCAGGTTAAGGGCTAAAACCTGAGTCATTCCAAAGGGCTGATCTTGTCTCACCCATGAGACTTGATCAAAATTCTTATCTCTCACCATCCTTGGAATTTTCACCCAAAGTCCCATCACGATTTCCTCATTTCTATCATTCAGTCGTATCATTGTCGAGGATTTCATCCCCCCGGGACCATTCAGGATAAGGTTTCAAGCCCGGCAAGCCATGTTTTCAAAGTAATTCTTCCACACCCAGCTCGGATCAGCTGACTGGGGCATTTTTCAAAATTTGGAGTGTTTCTTTGCCACTAAGCTTGGCTTTCAACCGGCTTAGTAGCAAAGAGGGGCATCTGTGAACACCCCAAATTTTTCAAAATGTTGTAAATATCCCCTTTATGCCCTTTGTCCCCATTTTCTGGATAATTGAGTCAGTTTCTAATCTAAATTCCATTTTATTTCTCAAATTTTTCTGAAATTAAATTCATTTTACATATCTGACTCAATTTCGGATCCGGATCTAGATCAAAATCCAAATCTGAGCTTCATTATCCAATTTTAAATTAAATTCTCAAAATTACCAAAATAATCTTTTGAAAAGCTCAAACACTTCGTCCGGTATCCATTTGGATCCATCGAGTTGTATTTCTCGATTCGAGGTTTAAAACTCGAACATTTCCTCAAAACCTGGGTCCAAACCCCTTTTTCTGAAGAAATCTTCCCCAAGATGGCCTGAAATTCTTGAGAAAACATTTTTAAATATTTCTTAGAAAAATACAAAAAAATTTAGTGTTTAAACTTTAAATCTTAGTTTTTCTATTACAAAATTACAAAAAGATGAAAAAAAAATACAAAAAAATTAGTTTTAATCCTTGTTTTCTTACAAGCTTTAGGATTTTATTCTAAAAATACAAAAAAAGGAAAAAATCACGCAAAAATCAAAAAAAAAAAAAATTAGGAAAGACTACGTGGTTTTCAAAGATTTTACCGAAAATTTCACCTTTAACCACCCTTTTAGAAAAATTTAAAAAAAAAAGGAGGCCCTTTTTGGAAAAACCGATTTTTAATGTTTAAAGGGTCGAGTTAGGGTTTTTAGAACCATAAACTCGCCTTCCTCCCAAAACACCCGATCTCCCTCCATGGCCTCCCTTGATCCCTCTTGGCGGAACCGCCTTCCTTACCCTCTGCCCTCCATCTCCAACGGCCTGGCAGATCATCCACCAACCCTTTGATCATCTTGATTCGCCTGGAGCCATCGATGCGAAACGGCCTCTCCTCATCCAGACCCTTCCGACCCTTTGATAAAAGGGGCATAGGGTGAACGAAGAGAGGGGGGGAGAAAGAAAAAAAACAGAAGCATCAATCGACGCCATCTGCCTTCAGCGTCTCCGCTTTCCTTCTCTCTTCGTTGGAAAAGAGTTGTAGAAGGAAGCAAAGAAGAAACTCCCTTCATCTCCGGAATTCCCCCAAACCAAAGGCTCGAATCCATCCAGCATTCAAAGGTTTCTTCCTTCCAAGGCTCCATTTCGACTGTTCCCCTTCCTTCAAGAGCTCCAGCTTCGATCAATAAATCCGGTAAGCACTCTTTACCTGTATTTTTTTTTTCTCCATCTATGTATCATTGATGGTGTTAAATTGCTTGTGCAATCTCGACCCATCGCCGTGCAAACAGCAATGGGATCTCTGATCCCAACAATTTTTCCTATACATATGTCTTTGATCTAATTCGATGTTAGTTTTTTTTCTTTCTTTCTTTTTTTTCTTTTTTTCTTTTTTTTTTTCCTTTATTTAGATCCTGTTTCGATCGTTCCCCGTCCTTACTTTATTAGCTTGATACCTGTTTTTCTCGTGCTTAATCTGTTCATTTTTTTTTTCTCGCTGGTTTCTGTCTTATCTGCTGACCATAATTATCTGCTATACTTCCAATCTCCTGTTCACGATACTCACCACTCATATCATGTTATTAGAATCACTCACTTGATATTCTCATTTAACATCATTGATCATCTGTTTTGTTATCTCATTTCCCTTGATTAATCGATTGATTATGTTTAGTGATTTCTTTGATTCAGTATCATTATGTCCATTTACAGCATTTTGTTTCTTCTGTTAATTCATTTGTTCACCCCTACATTATCATATACCCCCACGTATATCGCTAACATTGATCCAGCATCATCTGTTTATTGCATTCATGTTTGGAATATGTCAGCGTTTTGTTTACATCCATATATTCACTCGTTTCAGTATTAGATAACATATACGATTAATTTACTTATGAATTTTTTTTTTTATCTCATCGTGAACCAACCCTGATTCACGGTGAGATCTACTGTAAACCCCCTAATCTGCCAAAACCCCACTTGGTTATTGAATGAATTAGAGTCATTGTTGATACAAAATCGTGGAGATATAAAAGATTCATATACTTCTACAGAACAGCTGAAGGATACAGTAAAATTAAACCTGTCATGAACTGACTTTTGGGCAGCTTTATAGTGCCGAAATCCCTATCTGCAATTTCTCTTTAGTGGTTGTGTAAGACCCGCAAATTTTTCAGATAACTCTGAATAAATTCCTGAGGCATTTTTCAGTGAAAAATAGCATTTTTACCGTAAAGCGAATCGAACCGATTCCTGCGACCCAGATATACTTAAGATATTCGTATCTTCACGAATATATGCTCAAACGCTCTGGAGGTCATAACTTCCTATCTGAACAAAATCAAAGGATTCCTGCGAGCCAACTTTCTTAGTGGCATCAATACGAAGATAATGGCGTACTTAGAATTTTTCGGAAAAAAATCGCCGAAAACCCGAAATTCTTGCGCGACCCACGAAAATATTGGTGGGACCCACTGAAATATTTCTCAGAAAATATTCTAGAATATTCCAGCACCTTTCAGCATCTTCCAGAGCCTTCCAGCATGTTCCAGCACCTTCCATGGAAGGGATTCTCAGAAAGCCCAAGGGCAAAATGGAAATTCTGAAACTTGGGGCTCAAGTTTCAGAATCTATAAATAGAGGAGCCCCCCTCCTTTGAAAAATCGTCTAGCCCTCTCTCTCTCCTCCTTTTCCAAACCTCCCCTACCTAGCCTAGCCCACCTGAGCCCACCTGACCTGGCCTGAGCCTGCCTGACCTGGTCCTAACCCACCTGACCTAGGTCTGAACCCACCTGACCTAGCTCAAACCCAGTTGACTTGACTTGAACCTAGTTGGGTTGGTAGTCAAAGTCAAAGTCCCTTTTGGTCCAACTTTTGGTTTGGATTTCTGAACCCAGACTTAGCCTACTTGGGTTGAGTTTGAACCTGCTGAACCCAGTTGACTTGGATCGAACCCAGTTTGGTTCAAACCACTTAGGTTGAGTAGCTTGACCTACTCTACCTCTTTCTCAACTAAGTCAGCTTCATCTGACTTAGTCTGACCTCTCGAAGGAAGGCTCAAAGCCGAAGAAGCAACCCGGAGCCGTTTCTTCCACGATTTGAAGTAAGTTCGCTTCATTAAACCATCTCTCTCAAGTATTTGATTGTTTGTATATAGCATATACTTTCTGAAGTAGTATCTTGCTTTAGTTCTTGGTTGAGCCCTCTAGGACACTTCGGTGTTCACTCGCTCGCCTCGTAACTATCGTCGGATATATATGTTCGAATACGCAGTATATGCGTTCTTCAAAATAGTATCTCACCCTAGTTCTTGGTTGAGCCCTCTAGGACACTTCGGTGTTCACTCGCTCGCCTCGTAACTATCGTTGGATACAGATCTAGGTGTATATCTGCTGATACTGCCGACGCGTCTTATATCGCACAGGCCATGTAATTTACCTTTGCCGTCGCGTCGTATGATGCCAAGGCTCCCTGCTTTCTGTACTTCCGATTACTGCACTTCCGATTATGCATTTACTTACGCCGTCGCGTCGAACGATGCCAAGGCTCCTGCTTTCTGCAATGTATTTACTTACGCCGTCGTGTCGAACGATGCCAAGGCTCCTGTTTTGTTATATATGTAGAATATTTCATTCAGTTACACACCCTGAACAATAGTATATGCATTTCCTTTATGCCGCCGCTGTATAAAGCACAGGCTTCTGCTTATATTACATATATGGCGCGTAAGTGAGCGTTCAAACGGAGATCAACTCCAAAATCGCCCATGCGATTCCCTTACCGCTCCTCGTACAAGATTCTGTCCAAGTAATTGTAAGACTGGCAGACCCCTTCAGGAATTATGCTCACTGTGGAATGACAGTGATGGTACAGCCTTGAGTGACATGTATTTTACTTTGGACCTGATAGAGTCCACGATGGCCTCAGTCACTCATGGGTTTTGGGGTCGTGGTTATCCTTAAGATCTAAGGATTGAACCCAACTACTGCAAGTAGAGGATGCATCCGAATATGGGCCTAGTAGGATTCTCCCAGTTGAAACACACTGCCCTACTATGGATAGGGTCAACAAGCCTCTGGGGTATCTAAAATACATAGAATAATCAACCCCCAGAACGTCGCGTTGATGCCCGGACAATAGCTCTACCTGCGTACCAAAGGCGGGAGCGGTTAATTATCAAACAATGCATTAGTTCTAGGTACAGCGATGCTTTGAATGTATGAGTGGATGACGTGTTGAGTCAGTCCTGCATAACCTTTGCGAAGGTGTCATGTTCGGTATACTACTGGACCGACTGGGCAAAGACCCGTGTTGTATCCGCACGACTAAGCGAAGCTCGAGGAGTTGTCCTTAGATGCGTGGGATACGGATGTGCCAAGTATGAAGACTTGAGCTAGACATCACTTTGAGACCCGGTAGAGGTCATGGCTAAGTCATGGAGACTTAAGCGGCTATTCAAATCACAGCCCTGAAAAGGCTTGCTCTAAGTCATGAGGACTTGAGCGGATGCTCAACTCATAGCCCTGAGGAGGCTCTTGCGAAATACGCTAAGTCTTGGAGGCTTGAGCGTCGTTATTGCGCATTGCGACCCTGAGTGGTCTATGCATTTACTTGAGTTGAATAGATAGGTGTTTGCCTACTTACCAGACCATCAGTGGTTCTGACCCCGTTTAATGGGGATTTCAGGTGTTGAACCTGCGTGGCGATATGCGGAGCAAGGCGGCATCAAGTTCCAGGGTTTCTCTAGACAGAGTTGTACTGCTTCCTTTTTATTGAACCTTCACTGCTTTTCTAAGCAGTAGTGTTGTAATAAACATGTGCTTTCGATAAAATGGAACACTTTGGTGGTCAATGAGTTGCTTGGCCACATACCTGCAACGTGCTCGGAGTTTTCTAAAACCGACGACTCATTATCGTCTTATTCCGCTGCTAAAAGCTTTTCTAAGTTCCGCTGCAAAGAAAAAAAAAAAGAAATCCATGAAAATTTTAACTTAGCTTTGTTTTGGAAATCCGGGGCGTTACAGAATTGGTATCAAAGCAAGAGTCTGAGAAACCTGGTTCAAGATCCGTCGTGTTTGCGGTATCGCACTATAAGTATAAGTCTTATACTTTCTCTGATTTGGGTGTATTTGTGTGAATAGATAAAATGGCTCCTAAGACGAGGAGAACCATGCCGAGTGAGGAGTCCCATACACAGGGCTTTCTGCTGGAAACACTCAACAGGCTTGTGTCTGCCATTCATGAATCAAGGCAAGCACCAGCCCCATCTCGCAATGAGAATCTGGGAGGAGTGACTTATGAAAAGTTCCTCAAACTCGACCCACCTGTTTTCGTTGGCAGTGCCGATCTAGAGCTTGCAGAAAGCTGGATCGAGGAAACAGAGCGGGCATTCCTGGTATTGGGAGTACCAGAGGATAGAAAGACTAACTTCGGCACATATAGGCTGAAGAATAATGCACGAAAGTGGTGGGATACCACTAAGCTTATCCAGTTCTCACAAGTCGAAGTCATTCCTTGGACTGACTTTCGGAGAACTTTCTTGGATAACTACTTTCCGATACACTCCAGAAATAAGAAGAAGATGGAGTTTCTGGAATTGGAGCAAGGTGTTATGAGTCTGATGGACTATACCACTAAATTTCAAAACCTTGAATGATATTGCTCCACGTTATTCGATACTGACCAAGAAAGGGTCGATAAATATATAAATGGATTGCAAGAAGGGTTGCGATCTCGTGTAATAACAAGTATGCCCTCGACTTTTCAAGCTGCTGTAGCAGCATCTTCAAAGATTAGCGAGGATTGGGCGCGATCTAAGGTGATTATAGCAAAGAGGCCCATAGTTGATGGTCGGAACAATAAGAGGACGTTACCAGGTGGCCAGGACTCACGACCACCTTTTTATAAGAGGAATTTTCAAGACAACAACTTTACTCCACCGGCCGAGCGGCTATTGCAGATGGTAGAAGCCAATCAGCCCTACCGACAGTCTAATTTTCGATGCCCGAGGTGTAGCTCAGATCACCCCGGAGGGGTTTGTCCTCGCGATACAGGGGGTTGCCTGTATTGCGGCAAACCAGGGCATCGTGTAACGGAATGCCGCAGGAAGGCCTCAGATCTTCAACAGAGAAATATGGGATCTGGAGGACCCTTTCAACAAATACAACAACAACGACTGTCACTACCCAGGATAGAGCAGAAACCTGTGGCAGGTCGTGTCTATGCAGTGACAGCCGAACAACTCACGAATGATGACCATATCAAGGAATCTGGATACCTTGATAGATAGAGTTGTAATGGGTAAAAAGCTATCAAAAGACAAGATCCAATGAATGCTTGAGACAAGAGGCTTATGACCTTGTGTACGGTCATCTGGATCGATATGTATCCTTGCTCTCTAAAGTAATTTTGGATTTGTCAAATTAAAATCTTAAGTGCTTATACCCAGAAAATGATGGCTATAGACTCCATGATTGAGAAATTAAGTTTGTGTAATTAGAACGTTAAAAGTTACTTAATAAAATAAACCATCGAGGAATTGTTCCCAAGAAGAGAGTCCTGTGAGGTTTTACATATTCAAGATCAGATCGTCTAGCCAGAGTGAGCCTGTGAGGGTATACAGCTCCGTGCGAGTGTATATGTTCCAAAACCAGTAGCTTGGCTAGTATGATTCTGTGAGGGTGTACTGATCCAATATCAGGTAAGTCTGACGAAGGCGAACCTGTGAGGAGGTACGTTTCCAATACCAGGTAGTCTGACAGGGGACTTATTCCAATATGGTTAATCTCTAGAAAAATGATCTGTATGTACAAAATAGTTACACAAGATGGCTATGTTAAATAGCCGGTTGGAAGAACGTTGATTCAACAAACTATCGTGGTTGTAGCATGATTTGAACTCAGATATGAGAAACATACCTCATCGATCATGAATCATGATATGAGGTAATGATTGGAATAAATACGATGTTGAACTAAGTGAACAACATTATGAATCTAACATATGGGAGAAATATCCCGAGTTACGCACTTAGTACTCTTAACTGAATTTCGCGGACGAAATTCCTTTAAGGAGGTAATGATGTAGGACCCGCAAATTTTTCAGATAACTCTGAATAAATTCTTGAGGCATTCTTCAGTGAAAAATAGCATTTTTACCGTAAAGCGAATCGAACCGATTCCTGCGACCCAGATATACTTAAGATATTCGTATCTTCACGAATATATGCTCAAACGCTCTGGAGGTCATAACTTCCTATCTGAACAAAATCAAAGGATTCCTGCGAGCCAACTTTCTTAGTGGCATCAATACGAAGATAATGGCGTACTTAGAATTTTTCGGAAAAAAATCGCCGAAAACCCGAAATTCTTGCGGGACCCACGAAAATATTGGTGGGACCCACTGAAATATTTCTCAGAAAATATTCTAGAATATTCTAGAATATTCCAGCACCTTCCAGCATCTTCCAGAGCCTTCCAGCATGTTCCAGCACCTTCCATGGAAGGGATTCTCAGAAAGCCCAAGGGCAAAATGGAAATTCTGAAACTTGGGGCTCAAGTTTCAGAATCTATAAATAGAGGAGCCCCCCTCCTTTGAAAAATCGTCTAGCCCTCTCTCTCTCCTCCTTTTCCAAACCTCCCCTACCTAGCCTAGCCCACCTGAGCCCACCTGACCTGGCCTGAGCCTACCTGACCTGGTCCTAACCCACCTGACCTAGGTCTGAACCCACCTGACCTAGCTCAAACCCAGTTGACTTGACTTGAACCTAGTTGGGTTGGTAGTCAAAGTCAAAGTCCCTTTTGGTCCAACTTTTGGTTTGGATTTCTGAACCCAGACTTAGCCTACTTGGGTTGAGTTTGAACCTGCTGAACCCAGTTGACTTGGATCGAACCCAGTTTGGTTCAAACCACTTAGGTTGAGTAGCTTGACCTACTCTACCTCTTTCTCAACTAAGTCAGCTTCATCTGACTTAGTCTGACCTCTCGAAGGAAGGCTCAAAGCCGAAGAAGCAACCCGGAGCCGTTTCTTCCACGATTTGAAGTAAGTTCGCTTCATTAAACCATCTCTCTCAAGTATTTGATTGTTTGTATATAGCATATACTTTCTGAAGTAGTATCTTGCTTTAGTTCTTGGTTGAGCCCTCTAGGACACTTCGGTGTTCACGCGCTCGCCTCGTAACTATCGTCGGATATATATGTTCGAATACGCAGTATATGCGTTCTTCAAAATAGTATCTCACCCTAGTTCTTGGTTGAGCCCTCTAGGACACTTCGGTGTTCACTCGCTCGCCTCGTAACTATCGTTGGATACAGATCTAGGTGTATATCTGCTGATACTGCCGACGCGTCTTATATCGCACAGGCCATGTAATTTACCTTTGCCGTCGCGTCGTATGATGCCAAGGCTCCCTGCTTTCTGTACTTCCGATTACTGCACTTCTGATTATGCATTTACTTACGCCGTCGCGTCGAACGATGCCAAGGCTCCTGCTTTCTGCAATGTATTTACTTACGCCGTCGCGTCGAACGATGCCAAGGCTCCTGTTTTGTTATATATGTAGAATATTTCGTTCAGTTACACACCCTGAACAATAGTATATGCATTTCCTTTACGCCGCTGCTGTATAAAGCACAGGCTTCTGCTTATATTACATATATGGCGCGTAAGTGAGCGTTCAAACGGAGATCAACTCCAAAATCGCCCATGCGATTCCCTTACCGCTCCTCGTACAAGATTCTGTCCAAGTAATTGTAAGACTGGCAGACCCCTTCAGGAATTATGCTCACTGTGGAATGACAGTGATGGTACAGCCTTGAGTGACATGTATTTTACTTTGGACCTGATAGAGTCCACGATGGCCTCAGTCACTCATGGGTTTTGGGGTCGTGGTTATCCTTAAGATCTAAGGATTGAACCCAACTACTGCAAGTAGAGGATGCATCCGAATATGGGCCTAGTAGGATTCTCCCAGTTGAAACACACTGCCCTACTATGGATAGGGTCAACAAGCCTCTGGGGTATCTAAAATACATAGAATAATCAACCCCCAGAACGTCGCGTTGATGCCCGGACAATAGCTCTACCTGCGTACCAAAGGCGGGAGCGGTTAATTATCAAACAATGCATTAGTTCTAGGTACAGCGATGCTTTGAATGTATGAGTGGATGACGTGTTGAGTCAGTCCTGCATAACCTTTGCGAAGGTGTCATGTTCGGTATACTACTGGACCGACTGGGCAAAGACCCGTGTTGTATCCGCACGACTAAGCGAAGCTCGAGGAGTTGTCCTTAGATGCGTGGGATACGGATGTGCCAAGTATGAAGACTTGAGCTAGACATCACTTTGAGACCCGGTAGAGGTCATGGCTAAGTCATGGAGACTTAAGCGGCTATTCAAATCACAGCCCTGAAAAGGCTTGCTCTAAGTCATGAGGACTTGAGCGGATGCTCAACTCATAGCCCTGAGGAGGCTCTTGCGAAATACGCTAAGTCTTGGAGGCTTGAGCGTCGTTATTGCGCATTGCGACCCTGAGTGGTCTATGCATTTACTTGAGTTGAATAGATAGGTGTTTGCCTACTTACCAGACCATCAGTGGTTCTGACCCCGTTTAATGGGGATTTCAGGTGTTGAACCTGCGTGGCGATATGCGGAGCAAGGCGGCATCAAGTTCCAGGGTTTCTCTAGACAGAGTTGTACTGCTTCCTTTTTATTGAACCTTCACTGCTTTTCTAAGCAGTAGTGTTGTAATAAACATGTGCTTTCGATAAAATGGAACACTTTGGTGGTCAATGAGTTGCTTGGCCACATACCTGCAACGTGCTCGGAGTTTTCTAAAACCGACGACTCATTATCGTCTTATTCCGCTGCTAAAAGCTTTTCTAAGTTCCGCTGCAAAGAAAAAAAAAAAGAAATCCATGAAAATTTTAACTTAGCTTTGTTTTGGAAATCCGGGGCGTTACAGGTTGTTTCATCATTACAGCTGAAAATTTGAATGTCACTTTTTTTTTTTTTTTAGAGTTTCACGTTCATATGTCTGTTGTCTTACAAAATTACAGACCGGCTGATGGTTTTGAAGTGTTTTTATCACCATTTTGTTGAGGATCCTGTCTGATTCGTTAGCGGGGAATGCACATTAGCACCAAGAACTGCTTTCTGGTGTTAAAATCGATGTTACTGTTACAGGAATAAAATCTTCTCCAGAATGTACCTTTGAAACAGCCATGGATTTTTGCTGTTGTTTTGACATATTTGGCTAGAATCTTGCCAAATTCAATACAGGCCATCATTGAAAATACGATAAATTCTGAGGTTGATGATGAGGGTGATATTGGCATAGATCTTTTTGGGAAGAGATTTGGAACAACAGATTTCCAATGCTATAGATTCCTCCTTCCTAAAGCAGTTGGCTAATAATGTATTGAAGGGGATGAAACATGATTATTCGCACGAAAGTGCACTAAGTGACTCTGAGATAGCAGTTGTTGGTATTCTGTGCATTACTGCATGTTATTTTTTTTTAGTATTACCATTGGAACATATTATGGCTGGACTTACATACAATTCTGAGCTTGTTCCTACCTTTTGGAACCTTATGAAAAGGTGCCACAAGAATCAGAGGTGGCCACCCTTGTCTGAGTTAACAGCATGCTCATCTGTAGATGTTTCTGGATGGTCGTTACCTCTGTTTGTTTTCAGTCCAGTATATAGGTATATGTTGATGATAATAACGAAGAGTTTGCTGAATAGCAAACACTCCAAACCCTCAGCAATCCATCTTGTTTGCTGTAAGTTCCTAACACCTGCTTCAATCTTACCCAAACACAATGTGGTTGGTGCCTTCTTCAGTATAGCATTCAATCATAAGCAAGCTTTATCCCATTTGGTTCCATTTGGAAAGGGGATTCGTTAGAACTCTGTGGCCAACTTTGGTATAACGTTTTATTTTCTGAAATGGAAAAGGTTATTCTGAACATGAGAGCTAAAGTGGCTCAGTTTGAAGGCCAATTGTTGTTGTTGTTTTACTATCAAAGGAACAATAATATCTGGCGTCTGTCACTTGTTCCAATATTAAGCAATGGATATAAGGTACATCAAGTTGTGATGCTCTTTTGTTATTTGTTCATGATTCCGTAACATCTTTAGTCGATATTACTGAGTTATATATCCCTGTCTCACAACACCTCACATCTCCACTATTTACCACCTTCCAGATGCTATATTTCCATCGCTGCAAGCTTTACATACAAACAGTCCATGCTCTTACCACATGCCTGTACATTTTTGTTTTCTGTGGCATCTTTGTTAACTCCCACCTTTTGCACAGCGTACAGTAGTTAGTATACATGCCATAGTCTGAATATATGGATCAACATTCGAATACCATCTAGATGAAAGCTCCCAATGCACTTCGGGGTGAATCATCTGCAAAAAAATTTTTGTGTCTTTATCTGCATGTTTAGTACTCCCTACCTTGTATCCATGTATATTTCGTTTTTCACACAAGTTCATTATCTGTGTTATGTTGTATTTAACTTCTTGTATACTCTCATTGTGATTAGTTCATGTATAAATATGTGATAATCTAGCTCAGCATGATTTGTATAGCATTTCAAAATTTTTTTTTTTAGCAATATATGTGTTCATGGCCATAGCATAATCCCTTCCTTCTGTGCTCTGCATTTACTTTCAGCAATTCTTGTGTATAGCCCCTGTACATTCAATTTCTTCCTCTCTTTCACTTGTATATGCCCAACACTTGTATTTCTCATTTATGCTCCAAGTAAATACTAGGGGCATGACTAACGAGACACTTTACTATGTGATTGTTATAAACTAACCTCCCACCACCGTCATACTTCATCTCCAGTATGTTGTCATTACAGCATTGTAGCAATACTAAAAAAAAAAAAAAATCGTAAGGTATACAGCAGTGCCTAGCACTGCTGTAAGTCGTTTGCAGGTATACAGCAGTGCCTAGCACTGTTGTAAGCTGTTTGCATGTACACAGCAGTGCCTAGCACTGCTGTAAGCTGTTTACAGGTATACAGCAGTGCCTGGCACTGCTGTAAGCTGTTTGCATGTACACAACAGTGCCTGGCACTGCTGTAAGTCTTTGCACATTTGCAGCAGTGCCCGACACTGTTGTAAGCTTTTTTTTTTATTTTTCACAGTGTTCGGCACTGCTGTGATTGGCATATAACTATAACAGTGTCCACACACTGTCATGGTTCTCCCATCTTCCCTTATGTGTCTCCCACAAATTCTCTCATTTTCACCATTTGTGCATTCAAAAACATTTCGTTGTACAATACCCATATACCTTTTTGCTACATTAAATCACTTTAACTCTCAAATCATTTGCATGTCATCATCATTCTACTCTATATATGCGTTTTGTAGTAAATGGTGATTTGGTTCAATGTTATCTGTACAGTGACATGCCTTCAACAGTGTCCTCACTTCATCATTTTTTTTTTCTTTTCCTAACATATCAGCTATCATAAGCATTCGTTTGGTTTGCTAAGTCACATTTTCCTCATATCCAATGACTTCTCATTCATAACACGTACCAGATGATTAGTCTGTGCATAACAATGATAGATTTCTCCCATTGCTGACATGTTAGACCTCCTCATGATCTCGCATATATTCCATTCCCCTAAGCATATATACATATCCCATTGTATTTCCATCATATCATGCTATTTCATTTTCTTTGTAGGAAATTTAGAAGAATTGCTATTCTCTTTGCTTAGAATCAATAACTCTTATAATCTTGAGTTAAACTCAAAACATTGTAATAATTAATCAATGAGAAATTTATATTCCTGCTTTAGATAGAATGAATGAGCATTGTAGATATCATGAATTACTTGTTCTTCATGCATTTTTCCTCTATTTCTCAAAATCTCACAATGATGAAACACGAATGGCACGTGCACCATTTCGTAAGAGGTAAATTAATCCTAAGTTGATGATCCATATCAATGGCCATAGTCAGGGTATGGACAAAACTTAGGATTTCTATCTTTTACGAAATAACACTGGACCCATATTGGATCCATTTTCAAAATTCATCATATTTACTCAAATATTTTCTTCTTTTATTAGAGTTTAACTTAGAATTAATTCAATATATATACTAATGGCCATAGTCAGGGTATATTGAGAGTTAATTTCATTTTAAACTCTATAAAAGCACCAAAATGTATTTTATTCTTCACCTGAATTTAAATATAGATTATTATATAATACATTCAATGACCATAGTCAAGGATGTATTATATCCTCAATCTTATTTTAATTCATCCAAAGAATGAAATAGCTTTTCAAAATCCAATTTCAAGATTCTTTTTGAATCATTCATCATTTAGGCTAGAACTGCATCATATTTCAAAATTACTTCTTCAAAACTCCAAGTGATGTAAATATCTTCTTCAATCAAATCTTCAAATCCTGTTCATCTTTTTCAAATTCTATTTCATTTTCCATCTCAGAGTCCAATTTAACTTTGAGATTTCAATTTCATTCCATATTCAAAAATCCCAAATCATTTTCAAAGTACAATTTTACTTTGAAAATTCAAATTCATTTTCAAAAGCTCCAATCAAAAGGTTCAATCTTAACTTTGAGATTCTTGATTCATTTTCAAACTTCAAATCCCAAGACTAAATTGACTTAGGATTCATCTGTATATTCAACATTCAACTTCTAAAAATTCCCTTTTCCCAAACTCAAATCAGACTTAGAAATTCTTGAATTAACTCCAAGTCTATTTTTTTCTAAAATTCAGCACTCATATTGGATCTCAGACTTCAGATCCAATTTCTCTTTAGGATCCAGAATTCAACACTCATGTTGGATCTTAGGCTTCGGATCCAATTCCTCTTTAGGATCCAGAGTCCAATTTCACTTTTGGATCTCAGACTCCAGATCCAATTCCTCTTTAGGATCCAGAGTCCAATTTCACTTTGGATCTCAGACTCCAGATCCAATTCCTCTTTAGGATCCAGAGTCCAATTTCACTTTCGGATCTCAGACTCCAGATCCAATTCCCAATTAGGATCCAGAATCCAATTCTACTTTGGATCTCAGGCTTTTAGATCCAAAAAATCCATCTTAGGATCCAGAATTCAATCACACTTTGGATCTCAGACTTCAGATCCAATTCTCCTTTAGGATCCAGACTCCAATTTCACTTTGGGTCTTAGACTTCAAATCCGAATCTATTTTAGGATCCGAAACCCAATCTACATTCCCAATTCTGGATTTCAAATCCAATTCCATTTTCAGATCTCATTCGAACTCCCTAAATCAATTCCTATTCCTAAATACCATTTGGATCCCTCAGATCTATTCTAAATTTCAAACTTCAAAATCTAAATTTAAATTCATTTCATTTCCTTTCCTAAAAATTTAAATTCAAATTCAAAATCCATTTTTCTTAAAACTTTGAAACTTCATCTCCTTCTATTTTCAAAGCATTTCCTCCTCATTTATCTTTTCCAAAAATTCTGATCTACTTCTCTGATCGATTTTAAGTTCTAAATGAGATTTAAACATTTCTTCACTCCCGTACCAAGTTCATCTCAGAATACTTGGAAATTTCTAAATTAATTTTTGAAAGAGCATTCATCCTTGCATCGCACAAGCATGATTCTTTGTGCATTTAGATCTTTAGAATAAATTCTTAGGTTATATTTAGGCAAAGCAAAAGGCATAGATTCGATCCTTGGTTCGATTACCCCTGGTAAAGGCGTCAGGAACGGTCGAACCTCGTACCGACGAGCGAATCCCGTCTCTCCATTTTTCCCGCAATATTTTCAAAACGGAGGCGAGTGATTTTCTAAATATTTTTCAAATCAAGGTCAAGTGAAACCACGCAAAATAGTTCCACCTCTCTCTTTCTTTCTTTCTTTTCTCTTCTCTCTTTCTTTTCTTTCTTTTATTTTCTTCCCTTCAAAAAGGAAGAGAATAGAGGTTAGAAAAGGAAATGAGAAGGAAGAAAGAGAAGTCACAAAGAGGAAAAATTTTGCGATGATCACACACACTCAAAAACATCGAATCCAATCGAATTACTCAATAGGAATGATATATCTTTATTTTACCATGATGTGAAATAGCAATCACGTATACATAACTTCAGACCTGATTAAAACCATTCAATCTACAAGGTATGAAAGGTGTATTGAACAAGAAAATACAACCAAACAATAATTTCATGAACAATAATCCAAGATACTTAAGGTTCCACGCCATTTTATCTACTTTATTTTTGTTTCGATCTTGAATCCGTCATGGGTAACACCCACACCAAAAATATATGCATTTTCCTACATAGATTCGAACTGTAGGTTTTGATATGAGTACTACATATCACCAGGCACACACATAGGAACAAAATGCCCTTACAAAGAACACCATAGTGCCCCAACGTTGGCCAAGGGTGAGAACCATTGGCTAAACCACTACATATTAACCTATTGGCGAGTAGGTGTTTCCGCTCATGCCACCTCGGTCTCGAGGCGCTAAACATTCCTATATACAGGTGGTGCTTGTCGCGTAAACTCCATGATATCGCAACATAGATGTGCAACAAGGCATCAACCACTTACATACAAAAAGCAATGCTCCTTACCTTATTGGAGTCTCACGACGGCAAGGCTGCAACCCCTTCTCTTCGTTAGAGTAGCACCCCACGTCGATAATGGATGTTCACGCGTTCAGCAAGGGAGGTCCACACAGTCCAACAATGGAGGTCGACCACCACCGTGAGAGAGAGAGAGAGAGAGAGAGAGAGAGAGAGAGAGAGAGAGAGAGAGAGAGAGAGAGAGAGAGAGAGAGAGAGAGAGAGAGAGACGTCTAATGTAACTCCTTACCAAAAATCTCTCATTTAACTCCTCTATTTAGGGGGAAGTTACCAAATTTTCAAAGCATTAAATCTTCACCCAAATCTCACGTTTTTGGTGGGTGATGTTTATTTCCAACAATGCCCCCTCCTCTCCTTGGCATGATTTTCTCTAACTTCCCTCACTATTTGCTTTATGGGTATCCCTCTTCCATGTCACCTGGGATTCTCCTCAATCCTTGGTAGAGCTAGATGAAAAAGCCAAAAATTTAGGCTTAACTTAATCCCACGTTTTTACCCTTTTCACCAAGGTAGAAGTCATCACTTTCTTGTAAAAAAAAATAATTTGTGCACAGGGGGTTTTGAACTTGGGTGGTGGTATCACACACCGTGTGTCCTACCACAACACCATACCATCACTTGGTGTTTACTTTTGCAGAAAATTCTCTTTATGTCACAATGGGACATTTTTTTTCTTGTTGATAGATTTCTTTCGTTTTCACATGGATTTTTCACCCGTTTGGTCTAAACTTGCACTCGCTTACTCTAATTGTGTTTCGGATTTTACGCTATCATCCTGAAACCATCGGGTTTCCTTACTTGGCCTCGTGAACCAGGTCAGATCATTTGATCTCGTCAAGGTCCGGATCCAAGTACCCTTTCCAGTATTCGTTATTGGGTTCGCTCGACTGGCCCGCAAGCCTCAAAATCACATTGAATATCTCATAAACCATATTATCTCATGTAAACACACATTTTTATTTCATTGAAAATTCTCTAAAATTCATGGGTTTTACATCCTACCCTCCTTAAAAAGGATTTCGTCCGCGAAATCACAAACATCACTCGACAAAAAGGTTACGGTATTTCTTACTTATTGGCACGTCTTTTCTTTCAATGAAGTCAAATCAGCTTAAACTAAATTTTCAGTAGACTTCTTCGGGCAAAACTTAGCAATATGTCCTGGTTGCTCACATTTGAAACACTTGCCATTATAGAGAGGGCAAACTCCGAAGAGATGATCTTCATCGCACCGTCGACAAATTTGTTGAACCTTTGGTTGTTGTGATTTCCTTTGTTGTTGGCGGTTCGGGTAGCCTTCCTGCCGCATTCTCTTTTTTATAGGTGGTGTGAACTCCCTTTCACTAGGATTTTTCCCATTAGTACTCACATAAACCTTGATTTGTTGCTCGGGTTTATTCCATTGGTTCTTTTGCTCTTTGACCCAGTCTTCTTCCAATAGGGTCGCTACTTCGATGGCCTCATCGAGTGATTTTGGCCCTCGGGTGAACACCTTGGTTCTCAAAGCTGGCTTCAATCCACGAGCAAACTTCATTGCTCGATCATCTTCCACGGTGTATACATTTGGGCAATATCGTTCCAGACAACGAAACTTAGTGATATAATCCATCAGTGTTGTTGCCCCTTGTTGTAGGTCTAAAAATTCTTGCATCTTCTTACTACGTTCATGATTAGGGAAATATGCAGAGTTAAAAACCTCAACGAACTTGTCTCAAGTAACCTTTTCATTCTGGAACTTGACCGCAGAGATCGTGTCCCACCACTTCTCAGCGTGGTCCTTCAAACGATAAGTACCAAAGTTCACCTTTTGTTCCTCTGGAACATTCAAAACACGAAAAATACGTTCAATCTCACGTATCCACGTCTCAGTCGCTTCAGGATTCGTCTTGCCCTTAAAAACAGGAGGATCCATTTCCATAAAGCGCTTGTAAGTGACTGCTCCTATAATCTGCCTATCTTGGGCCACCTATTGAAGGTTTGCACCCACTTGTTGCATTGCAACCACCTGCTGTTGCACAACCTCGGCAAGGTTGTTCACAGTGTCCATGATGTCGTTGCACCTGGCTTCCCATGCCATCTATCAGGACAGAAGCATAGTTAATCGTTAGGTTACACAATTATGCTTGCTAAGTAATATCCTTAGCAATCTTTCATAGTTCTCAAATGTACGATACACAATTCAAACAGTACCATAATAAAATTTATTGGTGCAATAACTCATTTTATACATATATTCTTCGAATGACCTCAAGCGACACCGCATAAGGCCGCTATCGTCAGAAAATCACCATTCTAGACAACCCACGTTAGAGAACTTCCGCTCTAACACACTATCCGGAGAATTACCACTCCGATATCATAAAGAAAGAGTCATCACTCGAATGACATCGTTAGAAGATCATTATTCTAACGGTATTGTTGAAGAATCACCACTTCATTAGAGAATCATCATTCTAATGACATTGTTAGAGAATCACCACTCTAACGATATTGTTGAAGAATCACCACTTCAACATCCTCATTAGGGAATCGTCACCCTAATGGCATCGTTAGGAAATCACCACCTTAACGGCATTACTGAAGAATCACCACTCCAACAACCTTCATTAGAGAATCACCACTCTAATGGCATCGTTAGGGAATCACCACCCTAACGGCATCGTTAGAGAATCACAACTCTAACGGCATTGCCGGAGAATCACCACTCCAACAACCTTCATTAGAGAATCACCACTCTAATGGCATCGTTAGGGAATTACCACCCTAGCGGCATCGTTAGAGAATCACCACTCTAACGGCATTGCCGGAGAATCACCACTCCAACAACCTTCATTAGAGAATCACCACTCTAATGGCATCGTTAGAGAATCACCACCCTAGCGGCATCGTTAGAGAATCACTACTCTAACGGCATCGCTGAAGAATCACCACTCCAGCAACCTTCATTAGAGAATCACCACTCTAATGACATCATTTGAGCATCACCACCCTAATGACAACGTTGACATTACCCGAAATCACCACCTGAGCCAACTCAACTCACCACAATCCCTTTCAACTGTGGTTGAGAAACAAGAATTCCCACAATGCTCTTTCAAAAGCCATAACACCCAGAAGTCTGGTGTTATATAGTCCCCAACTATGACCCTCTCAGGAGTCGATTGCCATCATCGGCAACCCCGAAGCCATTTGCTAAGCATATAACATCATTTACATTCTCATCACCAAGAACAACTGGGGATCTACAACATCCTCCAACGAGGAACTCAAAGGTTTAATGAGCACAGACAAGGCTTTCACATTCTGTTCGAAAGACTATTCGGGAAGGTACCCCTCATCAATGATAGAGTCACTAACATCTTCAACGAAGTTGAAAAGAGGAAAAACATTAATTTAGAGCCTCATCTGATGACTCTTATCAACAAAATCATCGTTTCGAATGCGATTGGGATAATAATTTTGATATTTGTTACAATTCACCAAATCAGTTTCGAGAAGGTAGAATACGCGAGCAGTTCATGGGTTTCGCTCCAGAACTTCAACTCTCGCAGGAGTTGACACGAGACTAACTTGGGAAGCTATGCCCTCAAGTGCATCCACGTTTCCCATCTAGAAAAAATATATATCATACTTTAGGTGGCACTCATCTTCTATGTATCCTCTAATGGGTCACAAGATGTAAATTGTCACCCACCAGCTGCATTGCAGCAGCCTGTCAGCCTACCACTTCAGCCAGGTTATGTAGCATCTCCATAAATCATTGCAACGATTTACCCAAGCCATTCGTTTGGGAAGTAAAAGGTCATTCTAACCTTAGTTATAACTCCATGAAAATATAATTTGCAATTATATGTTTTTATCTCTACATTAAGAAAACCACATTTCTACATACTTACAGAGCCATCGCGGTCGCTGGAAGAGCCAAGATCTCAGATTTTTCAGTCCTGCTCTGATACCAAAGCTGTAACGCCCCAACTTTTTATAGTAAAAATTTTGGAGTAAATTTTTTTTTTTTTTTTGAAATAGCGGAAGTGCGTAAAATACAAGTCGGGCGCATTACAGGGTAAAACAGAGAAGTACTAAACATACCATTCATTAATTGAAACATTAATGTCATTAATTTCATCCCATAACAGAATTGTAAATCTACTAATCAGAGTTCAAACATAAAATACTGAATAAATGAGATCTCTTGGCTTTATCCAAAACGACACCCCGATGCTCCAATTAGTTGCTACCTGAAAAACATTTAAAGCAGAAGGGTCAGACTCCCCTGTCTGCGTAAGAAGCATTATATTTATATGTGGTGCTCAGTGACGTGTGTACAAATATGTGCAAGTACTGCAGATATAACTAGCATGAAAGTTTATAACATTCTAAGAAGATGATTATGCTTTCTAATTCATGATATAGTGTAAAGAATGACTGAACTAGAGGTATATTTATCCACATTAATACAAGCTGTAGATTCCACAAGTTTTACTAAAGTCAACTCAACAGAATGTAATTCTTCGGAGATAAGTTTCTAGTCAACTTTAATTATTTAATGTTTATCTGACTCTTACCCTGTGGGTACACACAGGCATAGACCTCGTAGCGGACCGAGACCATACGGGGGTCTATTATTTAACAACCCGTATGACTAGCCGTACGGATATCTAAAGGGGACGGTCAGTGACCGAGAGAGAACTCCCCGGTGGCTAGAACAACAATTAGGATGCACCCTGTACTTCTGCAGAAGACTTGGATCTACCACCTAGGACATACTGGTAGTCCTGATCCCCTAACTTCGTGGACTGGGGACCGGGTGAGACGCCTAGCTCTCACAAGAACAAGAATGTCCACGAAGCTTGTACCACCTACCCTCTCCAAGGTAGACCATGGGTCCAGTAACATACACCATCTTTCAGGTGTACCCAGAGCCCTGGGAAACCAGTAACATATACCATTTTCAGGTATACCCAGAATCCAACATATTTAATTTATATGTGTATAAATTTTCAATCTTGTTTGTTTGGATCCCGTAACATACATCTTCTTTCAGATGTACCCAGAACCCTGAGAAACCAGTAACATATACCATCTTTCAGGTATACCCAGAATCCCACATTTAGGTTATGTGTGCATATTTTTTATTTATTTATTCTTATGTGCAAGTCATTGCACCACAGGGGATTTTCAAAACCCCAACTCATACTCAGGTTGATCTTAGTATATGCACATTACCCATCGAATGCCTCAAAGGCACCAACCACAATTTCTCATAATTCTGGTTCAACTTTGTGTCGAGTACTTAAACATTCGGCATTTTCAGTTTTGTTTATGAGCTCGAGTGTACGTTTCGTACCCCCACTGGTTATGCCGCAACATGGCATTATCCAACTTTATCATGTGTGTTCCATGTATTGGACATAATCCTAAAGTCCATATGTGAATCACATATTTAGTTTACCATCAAAACTATTTCCTTCATAGATATTTCAATTGCATTTCACCTAAAAAGTCTTTAGAAAATTTTTCTAAAAGAACCCTTCACGAAAATCATTTTATAAAACTCTTTACTCAATTTTTCATGTTTATTAGTCGACCAATAGGCTCACCGGTCGACCAACCTTTTTGGCTTCAAATCTTCTAAGCAAAACGTTATTTTTTTGAAAAATTAGTCGACCGAAGAATTTATCAGTCGACCGGACAGAATGTCTGTTTTCTGGAAAAGTTTAGCAGCAGTCGACTGAAGGGTTTATCAGTCGACTGATCATAAAATTAGTCGACCGAAAGTTTTATCAGTCCACCGGACAGAATGTCCATTTTCTGGAAAAATTTAGCAGCATTCGACTGAAGGGTTTATCAGTCGACTGATCATAAAATTAGTCGACCGAAAGTTTTATCAGTCGACCGGATAGAATGTCCGTTTTCTGGAAAAATTTAGCAGCAGTTGACTGAAGGGTTTATCAGTCGACTAAACAGAATATCAATTTTCTGAAAATTTTAGCATCAGTCGACTGAGGGTTTTATCAGTCGACTGATCAGAATATCTGTTTTCTGGAAAAAATTTAGCATCAGTCAACTGAAGGTTTTATAAGTCGACTGATCAGAATATCTGTTTTCTGGAAAAAAATTTAGCATCAGTCGATTGAACAGAATGTCTGTTTCCTGGAAATTTTAGCAGTAGTTGACTGAAGGTTTTATCAGTCGACTGAACATACTATCAGTCGACTAACTATTGTCTTAGTCGACTAATTTTGCCGTTTTTCTGTAACTTTTAAAAGGGTGTATCTTTTTATTTTTCAAACATTTTGATCATTCTAAATGAACTGTTTTGCCACCCCTTTCATCCTCAATGTATGGAATCTTTCAACTATAAATATGAGTGCATTCCACACTCAAAAACATCGAATCCAATCGAATTACCCAATAGGAATGATATATCTTTATTTTACCATGATGTGAAATAGCAACCACGTATACATAACTTCAGACCTGATTAAAACCATTCAATCTACAAGGTATGAAAGGTGTATTGAACAAGAAAATACAACCAAACAATAATTTCATGAACAATAATCCAAGATACTTAAGGTTCCACGCCATTTGCCTACTTTATTTTTGTTTCGACCTTGAATCCGTCATGGCTATATAACACCCACACCAAAAATATATGCATTTTCCTACATAGATTCGAACTGTAGGTTTTGATATGAGTACTACATATCACCAGACACACACATAGGAACAAAATGCCCTTACAAAGAACACCATAGTGCCCCAACGTTGGCCAAGGGTGAGAACCATTGGCTGAACCACTACATATTAACCTATTGGCGAGTAGGTGTTTCCGCTCATGCCACCTCGGTCTCGAGGCCCTAAACATTCCTATATACAGGTGGTGTTTGTCGCGTAAACTCCATGATATTGCAACATAGATGTGCAACAAGGCATCAACCACTTACATACAAAAAGCAATGCTCCTTACCTTATTGGAGTCTCACGACGGCAAGGCTGCAACCCCTTCTCTTCGTTAGAGTAGCACCCCACGTCGATAATGGATGTTCACGCGTTCAGCAAGGGAGGTCCACACAGTCCAACAATGGAGGTCGACCACCACCGTGAGAGAGAGAGAGAGAGAGAGAGAGAGAGAGAGAGAGAGAGAGAGAGAGAGAGAGAGAGAGAGAGAGAGACGTCTAATGTAACTCCTTACCAAAAATCTCTCATTTAACTCCTCTATTTAGGGGGAAGTTACCAAATTTTCAAAGCATTAAATCTTCACCCAAATCTCACGTTTTTGGTGGGTGATGTTTATTTCCAACAATGCCCCCTCCTCTCCTTGGCATGATTTTCTCTAACTTCCCTCACTATTTGCTTTATGGGTATCCCTCTTCCATGTCACCTGGGATTCTCCTCAATCCTTGGTAGAGCTAGATGAAAAAGCCAAAAATTTAGGCTTAACTTAATCCCACGTTTTTACCCTTTTCACCAAGGTAGAAGTCATCACTTTCTTGTAAAAAAAAATAATTTGTGCACAGGGGGTTTTGAACTTGGGTGGTGGTATCACACACCGTGTGTCCTACCACAACACCATACCATCACTTGGTGTTTACTTTTGCAGAAAATTCTCTTTATGTCACAATGGGACATTTTTTTTCTTGTTGATAGATTTCTTTCGTTTTCACATGGATTTTTCACCCGTTTGGTCTAAACTTGCACTCGCTTACTCTAATTGTGTTTCGGATTTTACGCTATCATCCTGAAACCATCGGGTTTCCTTACTTGGCCTCGTGAACCAGGTCAGATCATTTGATCTCGTCAAGGTCCGGATCCAAGTACCCTTTCTAGTATTCGTTATTGGGTTCGCTCGACTGGCCCGCAAGCCTCAATATCATATTGAATATCTCATAAACCATATTATCTCATGTAAACACACATTTTTATTTCATTGAAAATTCTCTAAAATTCATGGGTTTTACAATACTGCATTAGGAGGACTTGCCATTTCGCGATCCGTCCAGTAAGGAAAGGCTGCTCAAGGATGTATCTGAGAGGGTTAATTCTTGACAAAATTTTGATCTCTGAGGCCATCAGATAATGTCTCAGTTTCTGACACATCCACACTAAGGCTAGACATGCCTTCTCCATCTAAGAGTATCTCTTCTCAAAATCGATGAAAGTCTTACTGATGTAGTAGATGGCATGCTCTATTCGACTGCCTTCCTTGTACTGTGCAAGAAATCCGCCACAAGCATTGTGGTTGACAGAAATATACAAGAGCAGCGACTTTCCAAGTTCGGGTGGCTTCAGAACTGGTGGATTGAGAAGATATTGCTTGATGCGCTTAAATGAGAGCTGACATTCTGGTCCCCATTCAAACTTCACTTCTTTTCTCAGCAAGTGATTGAAGGGCTCGCATCTCATAGCTAAATTGGAGATAAAGCGACGGATGGACTGAATGCGACCCTGAAGGTTTCGCAGCTCTTTAAGATTGGTGGGGGCCGGCATATCAATGATTGCCTTCGCCTTGGCAGGATCCACCTCTATGCCTTTCTTGCTGATCATGTAGCCAAGTAGCTTGCCTGACTCTACTCCGAAGACACATTTCTGCGGATTGAGTCTCAACTTGTAGAGGATAAGTCTTTCAAAGACTTGGCCGAGAGCATCAAGATGATCCTCTCCTTCTTTAGATTTGACCAAAATATCATCTACATAGGCATCCATGTTCTTGTACATCTGGTCATGGAAGATAACTGCCATTGCTCTCTGATAGGTTGCCCCAACATTCTTGAGCCCAAATGGCATGACTGTATAGCAAAAAGTACCCCAAGGCGTGGTAAAGGAAGTTTTGGATTGGTCACGAGCGGCCAATTTGATCTGATTATAGCCTGAATATCCGTCCATAAAGGAGAACATGGCATGGCCCGCCGTGCTATCGATCAGAAGATCGATGTTGGGTAGTGGATAGTCATCTTTCGGGGTGGCTTTGTTTAGATCTCTGAAATCGATGCAGATTCGGACCTTGCCATTCTTTTTGGGAACTGCCATGACGTTCGCCAACCAATTTGGGTACTCAATAGTCCGGATGAATCCTGCTTTTAATAATTCTTCAAGCCCTTCTTTAACTTGCGGTGCTACTTGAGGATCCATCTTTCTGAGTTTCTGCTTGATTGGCTTGCAATCTGGCTTCAGTGCGAGACGATGCTCGACTAACTTGGGATCTAAGCCTGGCATATCTTCATAAGTCCATGCGAAGACTTCCTGATGTTGTTTGAGAAAATAGACGAGCCTTTCCTTCTCATCTGAACTTAAGCTCGAACCAAGTTTGAGGATCTTTAGATCATCTTTCGAACCAATATTGACATCCTCTATCGGATCCTGAACCAACGGCGATGGTTCATCCTGCTTCTGAACACTGGTAAATTCTGGCAATTCTTGAATCGCTAGATCGAACTCTGCTATTTCTTTGATCTGCCTTGTCACTTTGCTGACTTCTGCCCCTGCCTTTGCCTTGCATGTTCCGGTGGGTTTATTTTGAAAAAAGTTGGTATTGATAACGAGCTTTTTGAACGATTTAGGAGCCATGATTCCGGCAGTCCTGTAAGCGAAAAGAAGGCCTTTGAGAAAAAGAGGTAAGATATATATATATATATATTTTAAAAATAGCCTTTTGTACAGAAACAGAGAGCGACAAAATAGACCAAGATATAAGCAAAGAATTTGTGTACACCAAGATGAACAGAGAAAACAAACTTTTTCATTGATTTAAGTAAACTTTGATATTTACAAGTGATTGTTTGAAGGAAAGAAAGAAACGGGGGCGGATCTTGCCCTTACAAGATGACAGAAAGAAAGGAAAAAGCAGAAAACACTGGCATTGTCTTCTTTATTGGGCTCCCTTGACGAAGGTGGTCTTTCTGTCGGATGACTGACCTGTGAAACCCAAGCCTGTGCTGGTGACATGCTTAGCGGGGATGATCGGCTCCAGGATGCCATCTTCATCTTTGCCCAGGCCCCTGAAGGGCTGATAATCGTGTTTCATTAGAAGATCAAACCCTTTCTTAGCTTTGGAGAATTGAGGAAACAGAGGGTGATCTTTAAATGAAGTGCAATCGAGGCGTCCTCCTAGCTTGAAGAAGCGAGGTCCCTGCCACTGAACTACTGCGGTGACATCTTCTGTCGGCTGGACTTCTTTTAAATTTAGCATGTCCAGACTTTCACTCAGATTAATTTCTTCGGCTTCCCGGATGCTCGAGATGTCGGCAGTGAAAGTAGGACGGGGAATCATCGGTTGCGGGAGTCGTTCTTCCGGATCCTCTCCTAGGACCGTGGTGATCATGCCTCCTTTCGACCACTTTACGCACTGGTGCAAGGTTGATGGGACAGCATTGGCGTTGTGAATTCAAGTGCGCCCAAGTAGCAGATTGTATGTAGGTGGCACATTCACTACATGAAAGAGCACAGTATGTACTGAATAATTGATGAAGATTTCAAGAAATATTTTTCCCTTGGTTGTCTGCCCATGGTTGTCGAAGTTGTAGATCGTGATCGGATCTGAGGTATATTCCTCTTCTTTTAAACCCAACGCCTTGGCTGTCATCTCTGGACAGATATTGAGGTTGCTGCCTCCATCAACGAGCACATGAGGAACTGTCATCCCCCTGGTTCGCACCACTATGTAAAGTGCATTGTTGTGAAACGAATGAGGTTTTGGCAAATCCTCATCCGAGAATGTAATCGGTGCATTCGACATTGCTTGATTGACGATCTGAGCCATGTCCTGCGGAGTGGTGCTAGGCTTGACTTTGATCTTTCTGAGAAGATCTTCTAGCACTTGCTGGTGCTCAGGTGAAGCGAGGGTTAGATCCAGGATGGAAGTGTTGGATAAAGCAGTAATTGGCTTCCGCACTGACCCTGAAGCCTCTTCTTTCTTTGAAGCTGCCTTGATAAAGCGCTTCAGGATTCTGGGACTATCTTGGCAACTTCTGTCGTTGCCTTTGTTTTGCTGGAAAATGCAGTGACATCCGCCCTCTTGGCGAAAGACTGTGCTTGACGAAGGACCAGGACTTGATGCTGATCCTGAATGTCCTGACTAGAACACGGCTGGATGTTGTCCTGCAGAGAGAATGCCTGCTCCGTAATGACTGAAGCTGAATGCTTGGGAAATGGCTTGGACAAGATCTCTGGCTGCTGCTCATCCTCATCCTCAATTAGCATGTTCTTGTCAATACAATCCTGAATGATGTTTTTGAGGACAAAACAGTGTTCGGTGTCGTGTCCGACAGTCCGATGGAATTTACAAAATTTATCAGTCCATTTACCCATAGCGACGGGAGGATCTGCTACCTTGGGAAGTTTGATCATTCCCTTAGACATCATATATTCCAAGATGTCTTCGCGGGACTGTTCCAGGGCTATGAACTCTCGGTCGTAACTCCATCCCTCGTGCTTCGGCTTCTTTGGCTGCTTTGCTTCTGGCTGAGGAGCTGACTGAGCAGGCTGTTGCTTGACAAATTTCCCCTTCTGGGCTGCGGAGTTTGTCCTTTCGACCTTGGCTCCTGAGTTCTTATTGCGATTTTTCTTGCTCTTCTTTCTGCCAGAACTACTGCTGTTGTCTGAGAAATCTGTGGAATAAGCAACATGAGCCTTTTTCTTCTGCTCAGAGTTTCCTCGGACGAAAGGGTAACCCTCATATAGGCCATTATCTAAGCCGGTCTCGAGCCACTCGGCTCTCTCAATCAGTTTGATGAATGATTTGGCGGGCGAAGTGGAAATGAGGTTCCTCAGAGGTTGGGCGAAGTTATTCAGAATAATCTGCAGGGCGTGCTCCTCTGGGATGGGAACCTTCATTCTGTTACAGGTGCTTCTCCACTTGTGGATGAATTCGCTGGCTTTCTCATTCTCCATCTGTTTTAAATTGTATAGATGATTGAGGGTTGGTGAGGCTTCGACATTAAACATGAAGCGCTGAAAAAACAAGTTCACGACCTTATCGAACTCTTTTAGTTCAATAGGATTAATGTGGTCTGCATACCACCTGGCCGCTACCCCTTCTAAGCTGCGAGGAAAGCAAATGAATAACGCCCGATTGTCTTTCCTAAAACGGCCGCATTCGGCATAAAAGGTGGCCAAATGAGCCTTAGGGTTGCTAGTTCCATCAAACTTAAGGAATTTGCGAGGGAGATTTTCCAAATTGTCATCCCCGTCCAGACCATGATAAAAATCTTCGCCAGAGTAGGTCTGCTTGCCTTTGCTTTTGGCCTAGATATCCTTAATGGCCCGATTCATTTCTTTCATCTGCTCTTGCATCGGGTCAATAGCCGGAACGAGCTTGTTTATCGATTCGGGCTCTGCAACGGTCTTTACAAACTGCGGTGGAGGATTCTGATAAACAAACTGCTCTTCCTCTTCCGATTCTTCAACTGATTCCGTTTCTTCAGAGGTGGTGTTGGGTTGTACTTTCTTTCTAATAATCTTGATTGGTTTCTTCACAGCCTTCTTTTTTGGTTTGCTATTTGGAGCGACCTCCTTCTGACTGGCCTCGGCCTGCTCGGACATCATTCTGGTCATCATTTTTTTGAACAGATTATACATGGCAGGATCTATATCATCTGCTTGATTCTGATTCTGTCCCCTGACCGATTTGGGAGAATCCATCCCTTCGGCTTCACTATCGCTGTGTTGAGGAACTGTTTCTTTTCCTGCCCTTGTTACAACCATTTTGCCAATGCCAGTGATTTCCTGTGAAGGTGAAAGGAATGGTTAGAGCACGGGAGATCTTTTTGTAAACATGACTTTTGAGACAAAGACGAGAACGAAGGGACTTTGATAGACAATTAAACAGATTATCCCATCACCAGGGATCGGGTCATCACACAGCTTGCGATAATTGCGTTACCATTCTGTGATAACGAGGAAAAATGCGCCTTATTACCTAGGCGAGGTCGTCCATCATGATAAGGGATATTTACAGAAGAAACGAAAGGAAATGTCTTATCATTAGGGATGAGATTGTCACGGCAATCGTGACCCTTTACAACATAAAAGAATCATTTTGCAAAAAAAAAAGAGCTTTTTAGACAGAAGAAAAGTCGCATTTTATTGATGACGAATTCAAATACAAAGAGAAGGTGGGCACACAATTTGCCACCATTCTCGATATTCGGAAGATACATTGGGTCCAGGAAATATAGACAAAGGAATGAAGGAATCCCAAGTGTATTTGGCGACGTGGTATGCTCCAGACCACTGATCCGACCGTAAATTGAACTCTGGCATATTGCCGGTTGGGAAGCGAATGTTGGCTCGAACCTGCCGCTGCGAGAACTGTTTGAGGCATCTCTCTAGCTGATAGTCGACACAGAAGAATGGACCAAGCAATCTGTAGCACTTGTTACGAGCATAAGTGTAGCGAGGAACCGACTCTCGCCTGTCGAAGTAATCCCAAAGGATCTCCTCCTGGTGCAGATTCTCAATCGAAGCTCGATATTGAATGGCGGACTTCGGCTTCTTGCTGTTGAACCTGAAAGAGCTGGCTTTTGATGGCACATGTCGCAGAAACCAAGACTGCAAGGCATAAGTGCATCCTTCCACCAAAATGGTTTCTCCGAGGGCGAAACGAGCTAAACCTCTGTAGAGAAAGGCTAGAGCTGCCATGGATACTGAAAGCTGACGGGTCTGCTTGCTTTCCCATCTTCGAAAAAGTTGGGCGACTCTGACATCGATGAAATTCTGACCATCCTGAAAGAATGCCAGCCCCACTGTGCATAGGACCATGGCATGCTCTTTCTTTCGCTGCTCGAGATAAGGTACCGACTTCTTCGTAGGCCCCATACTTGTGATAGAGTTCGAACAGATCAATGAACTGACTTCCGTTGATCTCTGTGAGAGGCCAGGATCTGCTCCCTGTAGCTCTGGCCAATGCTTCTCGAACATCTATCCCTTTGACATTGATCAAGAATTGCTGCTCGACCGGGTCATCTGGCAGACTAGCTGGTTCTGGAAATCCCATGATGTCACTGAACTCATCCATTAGCAAAGTCATCTCTCCCCATGGAAACCAAAACGTGCAGGTATGCGGATTCCACCGCTCTGCCGTAGCTTGAATCAGACTGCCGTTGATGGTTCGCTTGCCAACTGCCAATGCCATCTCCAATCCACAATCATCCAAGTGGTCTGGGAACATATGCGAGAAGGCAGTGAACCAAGAATAGTACCATCGAGGGAAGAAGGTACGAGACTGGATGACCTGATGATCTGGGGTTCCATCCCTTATTTGATAAAAGACATGATCCCAAGGAAAAATAGCATCGAGAGATTCGGATGCCATTGGACTGATACTGAGGCAAAAGAGGAAGAGAATTAGGACGCAGGACTTACGGATAGACTTTTGATGAGAGAAAAGGGATAGACATAGTTTCCTGGAAATTTTGTAAAAAGATCAAGGGATTTTGAAGAAAGAATTTCCAGGGTTTTTAAAGAAAGATTGACACAAAAGAGAAAAGAACGTAGGTAAAGGAGAAATATACACCCGGGGTTTTTGAAAATAGAGGAAGTTTTTGAACAGTACACCCAGGGTTTTGAAAGAGGTTCGATATATAAGAGAACACAAGGAAAACATCGCATAATCATAGTTGCACAAACAAGGATGCGCACACAACACTCCCTAAAGGCGGACTCTAAATGCAATATTTGAAATGGCTTGTAGGACCTTAATCCTGACTCTATGGTTCAAATCATCTGATTCCAATCAAGGTATGCTGATATACTCAAGCCGAAGCTCGAAGTACGTGGCATATAAGATATTTCTCCGGTTCTAAGGTAAGGGCTTCCCAACATCCTTGATCACCTACCGATATACCTCGGACTATAGCCCTTAGGTACGTGGTAGGGGGGTGCGAACCCAAATAAGTGGTCCAGTTGTGAGCCTCTCTCCCGAACTATGGTTCAGTGAGACAGCCCAGCAACGTGAAGACCGGGACAATATAGGTAGGGATGTTTTCAAAATATGAACAACATGCAAATAAAACCAGAAGGCTCTAATGCAAGTCCTAAAGAGATAGATTTAAATAAAGAGAAGCATACACTTGCATACATTGTTTTGCATTCAATCCCTAGAGTTGCAGAGAGTCGTATTTAAGACCTAGGTCTAATGTGAACATGGATATAATCTCCTCAATATGGTCCTACCAAACCATACTTAGATCCTATACACAATGATGTCAGCTTAGAACAGAGTCTAGGCTCCTAAGGTTTGCATGGAAATGTAGTTGACATATGTTAGAATAAAGACTTAGATTATATAAAAGCAAAGCAAAGGCATGGATTCAACCGGACGAAGACGCAGTCCCATCACGGTCGCCAAAACTGTGATCATCGCAAAATTTTTCCTCTCTTGTGGTTTCTCTCTCTTCCTTCTCTTTTCCTTTTCTAACCTCTATTTTCCTCCTTTTTGAAGGGAGAAAGATAAAAGACAGAAAAGAGAGAGAGAAGAGAAAAGAAAGAAAGAGAGAGAGAACAGGAACTCTTTTGCGCGGTCTCACTTGACCTTAATTTGAAAACATTTAGAAATTTAACTCGCCTCCGTTTTTGAAAATATTGCGGGAAAATGGAGAGACGGGATTCGCTCGTCGGTATGAGGTTCGACCGTTCCTGACGCCTTTACCAGGGGTAATCGAACCAAGGATCGAATCTATGCCGTTTGCTTTGCCTAAATATAATCTAAGAATTTATTCTATCTCTAAATGCACAAAAAATCATGCTTGTGTAATGCAAGAATGTATGCTCCTTTTAAAAGATGTTTTGAAAATTTCCAAGTATTCTGAGATGAATTTGATAAAGGAGTGAAGAAATGACTTAAATCTAACTTTAGAACTTGAGATAGATCAGAGAAGTTCTATGTTTTTGGAGTAAATCAGAGTTTGGAAAGATAGATCTAGACTTTGAGAAAGAATGACTTGAAGCTTTGAAAATGAAATTTCAAAGTCAGAAATGGACTTTGATTTTAATCATGGATTTAAGATAAGAAGATGAAGTTTTAAAGTAATATTGAATTTGAATCTTAGAATGGGTCTGATAAAATCAAATGGTATTTAAGAATAGAAATGGATTTAGGGTGTTTAGATGAGATCTAAAAAAATGGAATTGGATTTGAGATCTAGAATTGGAAATGGAATTGGATCTTAAAATGGATTTAAGATCTGGGATTTGAGATCCGATGTAAAATTGGGTTCTGAATCCTAAGATGGATTTGGATCCGAAGTCTGAGATCCAATGTAGATTTGGACTCTGGATCTTAAGACAGATTTGGATCTAAAGTCTAAGATCCAATGTAAAATTGATTATGGATCCTAAGTGGATTTGGATCTGAAGTCTGAGATCCGAAGTGGAATTGGATTCTGGATCCTAAGATGGATTTTGGATCTGGAGTCTGAGATCCAAAAGTGGAACTGGATTCTGGATCCTAAGATGGATTTTGGATCTGAAGTCTGAGATCCAATGTAGAGTTGGACTCTGGATCCTAAGATGGTTTTTGGATCTGAAGTGTGAGATCCAATGTGAGATTGGATTCTGGGTCATATAAGGAAATTGGATCTGAACTCTAAGATCCAAAGTGAAATTGGAGTCTGGATCCTAGGGAGGAATTGGATCTGAGATCCAATTTGAGTGTTGAATCCTGGATCCTAAAATGAATTTAAAATTGAGATGATGAATCAAGAACTTCCAAGTTTGAATTTGAAACATGGAATTTAGAATTTGAATCTTGAATATACAAAATGAATTTCAAAGTCAATTTAGACTTTGAATTTGAAGTTTGAATTTGGAAGATGAAAAGAATCTCAAAGTTAAATTGAACTTTGAATTTGATTGGAGTTTTGAATATAAAATGAATTTGAAATCTCAAAGTTAAATTTGAACATTGAGATTGGAATAAAATTAAAAATAAAAAGATGAATTAGATTTTACAAGAATTGAAGATTGATTGAAGAAGATATTTACTTTACTTAGAGTTTTGAAAAAGGAATTCATGAAAACATGATACAATTCTACCCTAAATGATAAATGAATTTAAATTTTGAAATTGGATTTTGAAAAGTTATTCCATTCTTTGGATGAATTAAAACAAGATTGAAGATATAATACATCCTTGACTATGGTCATTGAATGTATTATATAATAATCTATATTTAAATTCAAGAGAAGAATAAAACACATTTGATGCTTCTATAGAATTTAAAATGAAATTAACTCTCAATATACCCTGACTATGGCCATTGGTATATATTTTGAATTAATTTTAAGTTAAATTCTGATAAAAGAAGAAAAAATTTAAGGAAAATATGCTGAATTTTGAAAACGGATTCAGTGTGGATCCAGTGTTATTTCGTAAAAGATAAAAATCCTAAGTTTTGTCCACACCCTGACTATGGCCATTGAGGTAGATCATCGACTTAGGATCAATTACCTCTTACGAAATGGTGCACGTGCCATTCGTGTTGCCATTTGTGAGAATTTTGAGAAATAAAGAAAGAAAAAAAAATGCATGAAAAACAAGCAATTCATGATATTTATATTGCTCATCCATTCTATCTAAGACAAGAATGTAAATTTCTCATTGATAGCTAGCTATTACAAACTTGAAATCAATTAAAGTTCACAAGAAAATACCAATTTCCATATGTTCCCTGCAAAAACACTTAATTGGTCCAAAAGTATATAAAGAACAATTTACATGACAATATATTGGACCTAAGAGGTTACTCCTTAAGCAATTAGGTATATATCTCATATTATGGAAAATGCAAGATAAATGATGCCATCTATATTAGAATGACATATTCAAGTTAATTTTCATATGAGAACCGGCGTAATGCCTTAAGGTAACAGAACTAGACATTGAAATCCATACAAGATGTCCTAAACTATTTGGGATGCATGATATGAGCTGAATGTCATGTAGTTACATAGGTTCTGGAGGTGTTGTAATGGGGCTGTGTGCCTGTAATGCATATGCAGCAGCAGGAAAGAGGTGGAAGATAGTGTAATGACATACTTGGCGAGGCTATGAGTGATAATGGAGCTGGAGCGTGAAGGTCCAGCAGAGTGTAAGACTATTGTGCAACAAATTTGGAGGGAAGATGGTGGTGTACAACCATGAGGGGTAGGCAAATGAAGGGAGGTACTGCTGTGTGTAGATGGTTGAGAAGAAGTGACAGCCATGGGCGCCAAGGCCATGGTGAACAAATGTGGCAGATGTAAGAAAAAATGCAGTGAAAATGATAACAGGTGGATGTCATTAGTACCACGCAGCAGAGATCTTACTGAGTATGTGCAAAATATATGATCTGTGACATAGGTGTAGGCTTAAGATCTGAGATGCCAATGATGATGGCTAAAGGAAAATGGAAGATGCGAATTTCAACCAAGCATGATATACCACAGGGAGCTTAAACAGTAAGTCAGGGGATGATAGGGAATGGATAATGGCGATGGGTCGGTACTTCTGTAGTCATCCAAAGTGGAGCTGTTGCAGTGCCTAATCACTGTTGTAGCTAGGGAAAAGACTACAGCTGCGAATGATGGTGTTGAAAGTGAGGTTCCAGCACAGTGAGCTGTATGTATTGTTATGAATACGATGGTAATGACGGTAATATAGGTGTTAGAATGCTTGTAATGTAAGGACAACAACGATGTACTGGAGGTGAACAGCTTCACTAATAGATGGCTGTGGTAGACGTTGTTGTGGAGACATACAGCAGGGTGTAGGTAATGGGTGACATGAGTGGCTGTAGGTATGAGATGGAGCTATCGGCAGAGCCAATTGGGAATGATATGATGCAGTGGCTGGGAGGTGTTGAAGAGGGCATTGCACAGAAATGACTGGTGGCGCTGGGAGTTATGAATGGTATATCCTAAAATGGCTATAATACATAACCCTTGTTCACAGGCTGAAGCTCACGTAGATCTATCACCAGCCCTGATTTCCTGGTCTTGACACCTTCTGAACAGCTTATGCCAATCTCAAAATATGATGGCAGGCAATGAGACTCCCAACCTTTGATAGAGAGTATGATTCCTTTACAGAAAATGAAACTAGTAAAATTCTCATTCTAAGATCATAATTACAAGACAAAGGTAGGCTACAGGTAGCCTAATAGATCAGGATGAACAAGCACAGAACGAATTGTCTCTCCAATAGCTCACAGTAAACACTGGTGAAATAAATGATTCCTAATAGCCTGGGTTTTGAATAGGCAATTTTTGCCTAAAGAAGGAAAACTCCTTTGAAATTTGCTGGCATACCTGCTGGTGTCATTTCCATCTTGTGAATACTGAGTTGCAATATTATCCTAATAAAAAGAAATGACCCATAATGTCATGGAATGAAAGCACCTGTCTATGCTATCGAAGCCAAAACACTCACCATATTAAGATTTAAGGGACTAAGGACACAGATACGTGAGTGTGTGCTATGCATGATAACAAGGTGTGGGGAATATATGATAAAATGGATATGCTGGGTAAGTGATTACAGATGTGGTTTGGTGATAGATAAACATATGGAGAGATCAACAGCAACGGTTCCAACTCATTCCGGTTAAGCATAACATTCTCATGCTATTTTAGTTTCCTTCAACTCACTGGCAAGTAATAACAACAACATCAAATCCATTCTAACGTACATCAAAATTGGCTAGAAAACACCATGAAATGTAGGAAATTAGCATTCACTAATTTACAGGACAAGGCTATTAATTTTAACCTCTAACCTGTATATCCGAGAATAGTGCGAAGATGCTACCTTGAGGAGATCTCAACCTTGATTTCCTGCGACAACAAGATTTTAATAAGATATACCGCAAACTTCCAGGAACAATACGCGTATATTGGACCATAGCAGAGAAACAAGATGTCTGATAAGTTGGGTATATTGAACCGAAAATACAGGCCTTCCCACCAAGCTTTCAAAACCCTGTATGCTTCCTTTATACTTATCTGAGGGATACCAGACCAGTTTTTTGCGATGGCCTCTCCAGCCCATATCAGCTGATATGGGCGACAGAGGTTCAATGCCTTGGATGTTCGGATTTTGTCATCACCGTAGATCGTGAGGTCTCTAACTGCCAGACAGACCCCAATTGACATACCTGAGGCCGTAGCTCCTTATCACGGTATATTCAGTCCACAACAGGCCACCGAAGAAAGGGGTTTTCAGTGAAAATAAGGAATTTCGCAGTAAATGCATCTCACAATATGAGGATTTATGCAGTATGACTGTTTTAAAATTTCTTCATCATTTGCCTTGTATCAATCATGGTCACTGCGAACTGACAGTAGCCATTGATTCCTAAAAAAAAAAAAACTTCCTAGATTTTATCAGGGAACGTCCATTCTTAATCAAAGTATCGCTTCCTCCAGAAAAAATAAAAATAAAAAAAAAGATATTAAGGAAACTCAGGTACATTCGGTGGTAGGTCTAAGGTACCAGCATTATGCCCATAATCATGAAGAGTGACAAATATAAATGATTCGAGATAGGAAATGACTGAAAAAAAAATCATTCGGAGACAACAAATCGCTCAAATGGGCTGGTAAACTCCAGAGCATCATTGACAAAAGCATAATCTTGGGAGATGGTTATTAGTAAAGACGAATTCAGTCAGATATATATACACATAATAGGGTAAATGAGACCGAGGGATAAAGGCTCAAAAAAATAGCAGAATACAAAAACGAAGTTAAAAAGAAAAAAAAATTGCAGGGGAAAAACTCGACCAAAAATAATACTAACAGGAAAGTATACTTCATAAACTACAGGGTTCCTGTAAAATGATTCAGAAAGTAGAGGAAAAGAAACGATAAAGATCAAGAGAGAGGGACTAAATGTAAACTAATTATCTGGAATGGGACCAGAAACCAGATGTTTGATCGTGGATCAACAAAAAAAAAAATGTTGAAAGTAAAGGATTGTTGGAAACATGGTCGTTCCCTTTTGCTATAGCACTAAGATGGATCAATGTCATATGAACAACATTGATATCATCAGGGGTGCGTTAACGGGTGAGAAACGAAAGCAACAAGATTAAGAAAAACCAGAGACGATACAAAGGCAATGGAAAAAGAAAATGATTCTTACCCGATTTACGGGAGCTGCAACCTAAGAGGGAGCAATTCCACTAGTCGCAATATGAAATTGATACGTTCCGTGGCTATATTCGGGAGAGGTCGGAGGGTTATGGATGCTGAAAAGATGGATGATTAGGAAGAGAAGGTCCTCTGGCAGATGGCGACGCCGTGGTCCAAGAGGTTCTCCCTTTTGCTTCCAAGGGACGATCAACACCCAATGAGAGGAATCAAGGTATGCTGCAGGCGGATAGTTGGGTCCTCCTCCTTTTTCGCCTTATGCTGGCCTCCCTTTATGGAGAAAAAAAAAAGAAACTTCGAGAGGGAGAAGTGTCGTTCAAGATGGAAGGTTAAGATGAGGGGAAGCGGTTGATGATCGATGGTTGAGGGTTTCGGAGCCATTGCCATGGAGCGTGCCATCAGGGTCCTTGAGGAAGCTTCGTGAAAGAAGAGGTGATGAAGGGCGATGAAGGCTGAGAATGGGGATTTTGTTAGAGATGGACGAAGGAGGGGGAGATTGTTGGTGATGGAGGGTCCATGGAGGATGAAAATGGGGGTCGCACATGGGGATGTTCGATGGAAGCTTCGCGAAGGAGGGCTTCTGTTGCAGATCGATGGTCCGAGTGAGAGGGCAGTGATCGGAGGGTGGAGCCTGATGTCGCACGTGGGGTTGGCGGGGAGAGGAAGAAGGCCTGCGAGGCCGTTGAAGATGAACGGAGGAGGACAATGGCCATGGCGATCGAAGGTGGCTGAAGAGGAGGGTTTTGGTGAAAGAGGGAGAAGCACGGATGGGGGGGGGGGCGCCCTCCTTTACGAAAGCTCTTCAGGAAAAACCCTAAAAACAATTTTACGAGAAGGGGGCTCCTTTCAGAAAGATTTTCATAAATGAGTTTTCAGCAAAAATTGATTTTAAAAGCTTAAACTTACTTGTTTTTCTTGTAATTTTTCAATTTTTTGGTTTTTGTTTTATTTTTTATTTTTTATTTTTTTTTTTGGAATAAAAGTCTAAGACTCTACGAGAAAACAAAGATTAAAATACTATTTTTTTTTTGTACTTTTCTGAAAAATATTTACAAAAGTGTTTTTCCGAGAATTTCAGGCCATTTTGGGGAAAATTCTTCAGAAGAATGGGTTTTTGACCCAAGTTTTGAGAAAATGTTCGAGTTTTGAAACTCGAATCGAGAAATACAACGCAATGGATCCAAACGGATACCGGACAAACTGTTTGAGCTTTTCTAGAAGTTATTTTTTTGGAAATTTTGAGAATCTGATTTAAAATTGGATAATGAAGCTCAGATTTGATTTTGACAATGGATCCGGATCCGAAATTGAGTCAAATATATAAAATGAGTTTAATTTCAGCAAAATTTGAGAAATAAAATGGAATTTAGATTTAAAACTGACTTAATTACCTAGAAAGTGGGGTCACGGGCAAAAAGGGGAATATTTACAACATTTTGAAAAATTTGGGGTGTTCACATCAGTCCAATGGCATTCAGTCAGCTCGATTATGTTTTTCAAGAGGGTCACATCTCCTACAAGGTGCGATAAAGTCTTCCTGAGCATCGAGCTCTCAACACCGAACCCTTCTTTCCCCGGTGGTACTCTACTTGATTCAAGAACTTCTCTCATATTTTTCTGGACCACTTGAGCGAATGCGGGTTGGAACTGGCATCCGCAGTGGGAAAGTTGGCAGTAAACAACAATCTGATCCATGCATTGGTAGAGCGGTGGAATATATGCACACTTGCATATTCTGGTTCCCGTGGGGCGAGATGACCCTGCTGATGGATGAGTTTTCAGAGATCATGAGATTGCTCGAGCCAGCCGGTCAGCCTGAAGATCCATTGGAGCAGCAATTTTTTATCAATGTCAAGGGTCTGGACCCTAAAGATGCTTTAGCTCACATGACAGAGCATAATTCTTGGCCATTGATTGAGGAAAATGGAAATGAATATGTGAAACTGATCGAGATCTACCGACAGTATGGGGCATTTGCAGAAGTCAGCTCATTATCCATAACAGCTCGAGAAAGAATTCAGTATGCGATGGTCATATGCATTGAAGGACTCACTTTCTTCCCAGATATACATATTTGTATGGCAAGCAGTTCAAGCTACTTGGCCCATTTTTCTGTACCTACTACTATCTAGAGTGATGCGTCAGGCAATTTTCTCAGAGACAGAAGCGCATAGAAGCTCAGCTACTATCAGGGGTTATGCCAGAGTTCAACCTTGCATCAGCGCAGTGGTCCGAAACATACCATTCTGCCAGATATGACTGAGATTCTTTCATCATTCTCACTCTTTTTTCCGGTCCTCATGTCTCTGCTGATCATTGAGAGTGGTGGCAGACTGTCTATATGCTCCCTCTTTCTCGAGTACACTATTGATGCAATCATATTTTTCCTTCAATAAATAAAAATCCTTCAATTTTCATTCTATCACGGTTTGACGACCTCGCCTAGGTGACAAGGCATATTTGTAGTTGTTTGTTCTCCTCGCAAAGAATGGCAACACAATTGTCGCGACTCCAGCAGTGACCCAATCCCTAGTAATGGGATATTCTTTCAATTATCTACCAAATTCTCATCAAATATTTTTCCTATATTCATTTATATCCTGAATCTTCATCATCGAAATTTAATCATTCATCTCATTTTGTAGAGAGCATCAGTATTCTCAAGTGGTTCAGATCAGGTCAAGCAAGAAGACACCACTGTGTCAGTGCATCAATGATTTTAGAAGCAGGCAAGAAGAAATGGATTCTCCAAGAACTGTTAGAAGACAGAGTCCAAATGATAGAGATGACATTGATCTTGCTGCGTATCAGATGTTTAAGAAAATGATGATTAGGATGATGTCTAAGCAAGTTGAAGACAATCTCAGAAAGGCTCATATCAAGGAGAAGATATCTATCTCCTTCTCTCAGAATATCACTGGTAAGAGTAACAAGCGATTTGGCGTGTGTCTACCCAATATTTTATTCTCGTAGATGTCCTCTATCATCGTGGATTCAATTCTGAATATTCCAGATGCCTAGACGAAGATGAAGCCAAAGAAGTCGTGCGGGAAGTACACTAAGGCATTTGCGGTGGTCACGTCGGCCACCAAACTCTTATCAAACAAATTATCCAAGCAGGATATTACTGAAAAACTATGCAACAAGATTGCCATCATTTTGTGAAGAAGTGCATTCAATGCCAGATGCATGCACCTTCCGTTCATGCGCCAACAACATATTTGCAATTTGTTGTCTCTCCATGACTATTTTCTATGTGGGTCTTTGATGTTATGGGCCCCATCACTCCTTGTGCTTCAAACAGCTATAAATATTTTATTGCCGCAATAGAATATTTCACTAAATGAGTTGAAGCTATTACTTTGCGTACAATAGAAGGTCGGCACATGGTCTCATTCATCCACAAGAATATCCTTGGTCATTTCGGCATACCGCACGATATCGTGTTGGACAATGGCAGTCATTTCAAGAATAAGAGAATGAGGACATTTGACTCAAAGTTCAGAATTCAGCATCATTTCTCCGCTCCCTATTATCCTCAAAGGAATGGTCAGGCAGAGGCCACCAATAAAGTTTTGATTAGAATTCTGGAGCGAACGTTGGAAACAGGTCGTGACTGGCATGAGAAGATCCATGATGCATTGTGAGCATACAGAACCACCATTCGAACTCCAACTAATGCTACTCCATCAGAACTTGTCTACAGAATTGAAGTAGTACTATCTTTACATGTTCAGAAACCTGCTCTAAAATTTGCATCACTTCTAGTAACAATAAAAAGGATTAGTTAGAAATTTTAAGAAAAAATTGATGACAAAAGAATTTAGGATCATCCTTTGTCTTGAAAGATAGGGATCTTGTGGGATGAGACTCAGGTTTTATCCCTTAACCTGAAAGGGAAATACCTCATTGAAACGAGGCATCAGGTTTATCCCTTAACCTGAAGGGGTGATAAATAAAGGAATAAAATTTAATAAAATTGATAAAACTTGAGAAAATTGGTAAAATTGACAATAAATTGATAAAAGTTTGATTAGATTGGAAAATGAAATAAATGCAATTTAATAAAGATAACAAGATTAACAAAAAGTTGATAAGATTTTTAGAAAAAGATTCGTCTGATCCTGCCTGCACATGATGAAGGAAGATAAGTATAGATCAAAATAAAATGCCCCAGTATCAGGGAGAAGAATGTGAGAATTCAATAGAAGATTATTGCTTTATTGAAAAAGACTTTTGAAAAGTACAAAAGGCTATGATGAACAATTTAAGGGTAAAATCTCTTCAAATGCAGAGCATTGATAGGGTCTGGCAGTTCCACTCCATCTGCATTGATCAGGCGATAGAAATTGCGAGGCAGCGCTTCCTTAACCATGTAAGGGCCTTCTCAATTGGGTGACCACTTGCCCTTCGGCCGATACTTGAGATGAGTTGTCGATCTGAGCACAAGATCATTAACTCGGAATTTTCTCTCAATAACTGACTTGGCGTAGTGCCGAGCGATTTTCTGACGATAGGCCTGAGCATGCTCTGCTGCGTTGAGCCTTTTCTCATCTAACAAATCAAGTTGTACCAACCTCTGCTACTGATACTGATCAAGCGGGAGTTCAATGAGTGACACAAACTTGAATGCGGGCTTCTGAACGTGGAGAGGTAATACTACTTCCGTTCCATAAACAAGCTCTGAAGAAGTAGCGTTGGTTCGGGTCCGAATGGTGGTTCGGTATGCCCAAAGTGCATCATGCATCTTCTCGTGCCAATCACGGCCTGTTTCCACAGTTCTTTCTAGAACCTCCTGATTAGTATCAACAACAACGACTAGTACAACTTGATTTACTCGATGAAAGAAGACTCAGAGCAGCAGAGAACACTCAATAATATCGTCAGAGGATAGTGAGGCAGTACGCAAAATCTGTCATTGAAAGAAAATTCTGAGTCAATGATCTAGTGCTCAGATCAACGACTTATCTCAAGCACCGCCCAGGTGGCAAGTGGTCACCAAATTGGAAAGGCCCCTATATTGTCAAAGAGGCATTAACTCGCAATTCATATCGGCTTATCAATGCCGACGGAGTGGAACTGCCCGATCCCATCAATGCTCAACATTCAAAAAAATTCTATACTTAAATCCTCTATTCCATCCTTTGTAATTCCTCAATATATTTTCTTCAATAATGGTCAAATTATTCTTTCCTAGTTACATTGGGGCATTATTTTGAAAATTGTCTTCAAAATGTCCTGTATGTAGGCAGGATCAAACAAATCTCTCATTTTGCACGCATGTGCATCTATTTACATTATTTTGCATTCATTTCCATACATTTTCATTCATTTACATTTGCATGCATTCATTTGCATGCATTCATTTGCATCAAATTCATTTCCCCTTCAGGTTAAGGGATAAACCTGAACCTCCCCTTCAGGTTAAGGGATAAACCTGAACTTCCCATTCAGGATAAGGGATAATCCTGAGACGTCGACAAAGTCGTCCAAAAGTTATCACGAGGATGAAGATTGAAAATCTCCCATCGTGACCAACAAACACTTTTCAAAACATTAATCTTTTTCAAATTTGACCTACGAGTCAAGTCCTTTATCAAAGTCATTTTTGTCAATCTTGTCAAAATCAACCTTCGGGTTAAGCCTTTTCCAAACCCAGTTTAACACCTGGTCCTTCTAAACCCAGTTTAGCACCTGGTCCTTCCAAACCCAGTTTAACACCTGGTCCTTCTAAACCCAGTTTAGCACCTAGTCCTTCCAAAACCCGATTTAGCATCAGTCCTTCCCAAAAACCAATCTTCGAATTGGTCCTTCCAAACCCAACTTAGCTCTGGTCCTTCCAAACCTAGTCTAGCACCTGGTCCTTCCAAACCTGATTTAGCATCGGTCCTTCCCAAAGTCCAATCTTCAAATTGGTCCTTCTAAACCCAGTTTAGCACCTGGTCCTTCTAAACTTAGTCTAGCACCTGGTCCTTCTAAACCCAGTCTAGCACCTGGTCCTTTCAAACCCGATTTAGCATTGGTCCTTCCCAAAGTCCAATCTTCAAATTGGTCCTTCTAAACCCAGTTTAGCACCTGGTCCTTCTAAACCCAGTTTAACACGTGGTCCTTCTAAACCCAGTCTAGCACCTGGTCCTTCTAAACCCAGTCTAGCACTTGGTCCTTTCAAAACCCGATTTAGCATCGGTCCTCCTTAAAGTCCAATCTTTGAAGTGGTCCTTCTAAACCCAGTTTAGCACCTGGTCCTTCCAAAACATGATTTAACATCGGTCCTTCCCAAAAACCAATCATTGAATTGGTCCTTCCAAAAACCCAGTGTTCGTGCTAGTAATTTTTCAAAAAAAAACCCAGTGTTTGTACTGGTAATTTTTTCAAAACTCAGTGTTCGTGCTGGTAATTTTTCAAAAAAAATAGTGTTTGTGCTGGTAATTTTTCAAAAAACCCAGTGTTCGTGTTGGTAATTCTTCAAAACCCAGTGTTCATGCTGGTAATTCTTCAAAATCGAATATTCGTACTGGTAATTTTTCAAAACATAATGCTTGTACTGGTTCATTTTCAAAATCCGGTGTATATACTGGTACACTTTAAAATTCAGTGTCCACATTGGTCTAAGTTTTCCTTCAGGATTCGAGTTCCGACTCAAATTTCTTTTCCTTCCAAATTGATCTATTTTTCTTTCAGGATTCGAGTTCCGACTCGAATTTCTTTTCCTTCCAAATTGATCTATTTTTCCTTCAGGATTCGAGTTCCGACTCGAATTTCTTTTCCTTCCAAATTGATTTATTTTTTCTTTAGGATTCGAGTTCCGACTCGAATTTCTTTTCCTTCCAAATTGATCTACTTTTCCTTCAGGATTCGAGTTCCGACTCGAATTTCTTTTTCTTCCACAATGGATCTAGTTTTCCTTCGAAGATTCGAGTTCCGACCCGAGTTTTCTTTTCCTTCTGAATTGGTCTAGAAAATTAGAGTTCTGACTCGAATTTTCTTCTAAATCCAATTCAAATGTCTAGAATCGGTCTAGAAAATTAGAGTTCCGACTTGAATTTTCTCCCAAATCCGATTTGCTTAGCTTTCCTTTAAAGGTTTAAACTCCTATTCAAACTTTTCTACAATTTAGTAATTGGTCTAGAAGATCCAAGTTCCGACTTGAATTTTCTTTCAAAACCCAATTCATTTAGTTTGTCCTTAAAGATTTGAATTCCGATTCAAATCTTCCCTCAAAACCCAGTTTAGCATCTGGTCCATTCAAAGCTCACAAGTTGAATCCTTCCTTCTTAAACTGTGATTCTTAGGTTAAATCCGTATGGAATTGATAGTTCGTAGGTCGAACCTCTGCGGAACCAATGTGATCCTTAGGCTAAATCCCTATGGAATTGATAGTTCGTAGGTCAAACCCCTGCGGAACCAATGTGATTTGTAGGTTAAACGCCTGTCAAACCAATACGGCTCATAGGTTGAACCCCTTTGTGAACCAAAAGTCCTTCTCAACCCAGTGGTTCTTAGGTTGAACCCCTTTCGAACCAATCTCATTCTCAAAAATTTGATCTGTAGGTTGAATTCCTACTGATCCCCGGTTCTTAGGTTGAACCCCTCCAGAACTAATCCCACTGCAAAAAAATTGATCTGTAGGTTGAAGTCCTCCTGATCCAATATTCTTTACAGTCCTTAGGTCAAACTCCTTTTAGATTGGTATTTTTCAGATATGTGATTTGTAGGTTGAAGTCCTTCTGATCCACGTTCTTAGGATGAATCCCTACCGAACCCTTGTCGTTCCCAGTGAACCAATGTCATTCTCTATTGAATCAATGTCGTTCTTAGGCTGAATCCCTATTGAACCCACGTCGTTCCCAGTGAACCCATGTCGTTTTCTATTGAACCCATGTCGTTCCCAATAAACTAATTTCTAATTTTGACCTTCGGGTCAATCAATTTCCAAATTCAAGTCTTTAGGTTACAATCTTACCAACATCAGTCATTTTCCTGCCCTCGGTTTACAACTTTATCAATATCTATCACTTTCTAAGCCTTCGGGTTACAACTTCATCAATGTCAATCAATTTCAAATCATCAAATTCAATCTTTCAATCAAAATCCTGCTTTCAAGTTGGTCGGTCAACAAATCCTGCTTTCGAGCTGGTCGATCAACAAATCCTGCTTTCGAGCTGGTCGGTCAACAAATCCTGCTTTCGAGCTGGTCGATCAACCCAAATCCTGCTTTCGAGCTGGTCGGTCAAAAAATTATGCTTTCTAGCAGGTCTGTCAACAAAATTATGCTTTCTAGCAGGTCTGTCAACAAAATTCTGCTTTCTAGCAGATCGGTCAACAAAATCCTGCTTTCGAGCTGGTCGGTCAAACAAATCCTGCTTTCTAGTTGGTCGATCAACAAAATCCTGCTTTCGAGCTGGTCGGTCAACAAATCCTGCTTTCGAGCTGGTGGGTCAACAAATCCTGCTTTCGAGTTGGTCGATCAACAAATCCTGCTTTCGAGCAGGTCGGTCAACAAATCCTGCTTTCGAGCTGGTCGGTTAACAAATCCTGCTTTCGAGCTGGTCGGTTAACAAATCCTGCTTTCGAGCTGGTCGGTCAACAAATCATGCTTTCGAGCTTGTTAGTCAAAACAAAACCCAACTTTCAAGTTGATCTTTTATTGAGTCTTTTCAGGACTCAATTTGGTCATGGATGTGTCAATTAGACATCAAACAATTTTTTTTCACAAAGGATTTCAAGAATATTTTGTCATTAAATATTTGTTGATTTCAAAAATCTTTATTGCACATAAACATTACCTCAGAATACCTTCAATATTACTTCTGAAAGGTCAAAGCTTTCGTGAAAAAGGATTCAAAATTCAAAATCTTTCTATTGGCCAACCAAAAGAATTAAGATAAAATCCTCGATATGGCCAACAAAGAAAATTCAATGTTGTTGCAAAGCCATAAGTGATCGGTATTGATCGCAGTCAATGGCACATTTTTAAAGATCATTCTTGAAAAATAAAGCAGTCGAAATATCCTCAGTGATACAGAAAAATCCATTTAATTGTCATATCTCCTCAATCACCTAAAGTTGCAATTAAATATCTACAAAAGGGATCTCTCAATTGTCATCAAGATGAAGACGAATTATGCGAGTTAGATCCTCGGGGCCAAAGAAGATTTGGATTATCTCCGAGATGAAGGAGTTTGTGACGGATCCTTCCAGGGAAAGTTCAAAGCACCATCAAGATGAAGGCGACTGCGATGAGCCTCTCGACAAACCCTAAAGGATATTTAATTTCTGCTATCACCAAGAGATTTCCAATCAATGAGCCAATAACCGTCATTATAATCCTTGAGAGAAAGAAGGATCGGAACATCTCTGAGATGAAGGAGTTTGTGACGTACCCTTCCCAAAAAGAGAGAAAAGTCAAAACATCTCCAAAATGAAGGATGATGTAATCCCCAAAAAACCCAAGAGAGCTCTAATTCTGCCAATAAAAAAAAAGTGGGCAGAAAGATCATCATGAGAAAAGAATCCCAGGATATCAGACTGCCAAATCTGTCAAGAATCCTCTTTAATTTTATGAAATTCTATTATCAATATTCTTTCACCAACTGCTTTCACAATATCAAGAATACTCTCTTTTCTGTTCATATCAAGGAAATTAATAGCTTCCTTGAAAGAAAGTCAATTACAAGCAATTTGAATTTGAATCTTGATTCTATGGAGTTAAAACCAGTCAGAGGTAGTACTTCAGGTAGAAAAGAGGGAATATTTTTGCATCAATGTGCATCAGTTTCAATTATTTTGAATCAACAACAATTTTCAACAGTTTGACAATATTTTCTAGCCATCCTGACGTGAAGCGAGAGCTTGAGGTTCATCTTTGGTGCATCCTAACATCAGTTGTTATCCCTTTCAGGACTTGATAACGGGAGTTTTCAAGATTCCTTCCCTCCTGTTGGTATAATCTGAGCGCCTGAGCTCTCAGATTTGCACACTTCCTTGTGTCCCCACTGTCCCACCATAGACAGTTCAATTTCGGCTTGAGGTTAAGCCACCAATCATTTTCTCGCAAAAGGTCATCAATTTCAAAAGTTATTTAGTCTCAGCAGTGGGGTGCCCAAAATCAAACCCCTTTTCAAGCTTTAGGGACTCCAATTTCATCCTTTTGCAAAACCCCTATCGGATTTATTGTGCGGAAGTCCGAAGGTTCCATCACGGGTTCTTCTTTCGAGAAATCCCATCATTTTCATTCCTGGTCAGGTTAAGGGTTTAAATCTGAGCCTCATTTTGATGAGGTATTTGTGAACACCCCAAATTTTTCAAAATTTTGTAAAAATGACCTTTTTTTCCCCTGGTTCCATTTTCTGAGAAAATCAAAGCTAATTTTCAGTTGATCTTCGGATTTTCGGGATCAAAATTCTATTTTAAACTTAATTTCAAAGCCGAACCCGGTGTTTAAGGTCCAAATTTGAGCCTCATTACTCAATTTACAAATCGAAATTATAAATGACTAAAAACATTGTCTGAATAGCTCAAACAGCTCATTGGCACCCATTCGGATCCACTATTTTATATTTTCTCGATTTGAGGTCAAAACCTCGAATATCACCTCAAATTCCAGGTTTGAATTCACTTCTTAAAGAATTTTTCAGAGAAATAACTTTGAATTCTCAGAAAAACTCTCTTCTGTAAATATTTTGCAAAAATATGAAAAATAGTTTTTAATCTTTGTTTTCTCGCAAATCTTAGGATTTTATTCTAAAATACAAAAAAAATGAAAAAAATAAATAAATAACACAAAAAAATTTGAAAAAACTGCGAAGAAAAACAAATAGTTTTGAAGCTTTTTAAGATAATTTTTCTGAAAACCTCACTTTTTAACCACTTTACAAAAATTTTCTAAAAAAGGGGACCTCCTTTCTGAAAAAAGGAAAACTTGCAATGGTCGTAGGCTCGCTTCTCCTCTCCGCCTTCGATTTCCAAAGCCCTCTTCACTCTCCTCCACCCATCCGCAACAAACCTGCTCTCGAACCCTCTACATCCCCTTTAAGAAGAGGTCTCCAAGTTTCTGAAGGGCATCTACGTTCACGCATCCATCTTTCTCTCAAAATCATCCATTGTTCTTCACTTCATCTAGTTTTTCTATCCATCATCTGCAAGCAATATCGGGTTTTCCTCTTCAAGCACCCATCGCATCCCTGGTCTCTGATTCCCCTTCTCAAGCTTCGAAGCTCCAAAATGATGAATAAGTCTGTTAGAAGTGTTGGGTGCTGAACACATTATGCTCTAAAGGTATGAAATGTGTAGGGAACCCTCTGGTTATGAGTTCCAGCTATTACATTTTGGGGTATCAAATGTATAACGTATTGTTTGGGTTTGAAATTCTGTATTAATTCTCCGTTGAATGCATCAGATGCATGTTTTTAATATATGACTGTACCCTTACATCCTGTATTTCATACTCAGCACATCACTTTTATTCTCCTGATACATCCTAATAACCATCAATATAACAACACCTTGATTCATAGCACAGGCCTCCCTTCCATCTGTGGCCCTCCCTTCAATTAGAACAGTTTTTTTTTTACCTTCATACCAGTAGCTATCGTAAGCCATATTCATATTCTCAACCTTCACGGCACTCGTTGTGTGCCTTGCATCATTACCTGTCACCCCTGACCGTGGCATCACCTGTGGGATGTTCCCACTGCTGAACCATGTCTCACGCAATCATATAGCATCCAGCCACTTTGGCTTTCCACCGCTACAATCATTATTGCACAACATCCACTCCTACTGCCTCACAAACCTCACTGTCATAAGCAGTCCACTGTCAATACAACCACACCTCATCACCAGCTATGTCTCTGACACCTTGACCTCCCACCTCTATCATGTGCTTTCATTAGCTACACAGTAGCATATTAGTGTCTTTACCTCAGACTGTCAAAATTGCTCCAGCTTTACCACATAGGTTTGGTCCATCTCAGAGTGGCATTTCCTCCCTGCCCATTTTGTCAGGCCAAATATTGGTATGCTATGACAAAGTAAAACTCTGGATATTCTGCAAGAGGCACTATGCAGTTCCAGTCCTGCCACCAGCCACTGTCACTCACTTTATCTCTGTCAAACCGACATGGCCACCTGTTGCAATCTGGCAGTCTCTTGCCCTGTTTACTGCATGTCATAATACCTGCCATATTCCCACATCACCTATCATATACCCATCGTATATGTGCATTTTCCTGTTAAAGGTATTACTTATCATGGTCCCTCAATGCCTGAATTCTCTGCAGGTTGCATTATCCTGTAACATTGCCTTGCAGCAGGTTAAAACCTGTTGCTTTCACTTACCATAGCCAAACTTCAAAACCCCCACCATGCTGTACCTGAACACGGCCCCACTGCACCTTAGTTACCCTTGTAGCAGTTACCTACAGTACCCCACACGGCATTGTCATAACAAACCACTATTTGCAGCCCATTAACTCATCTCCTTTCTCATGTCATGTATATCCATATATATATATGTATATATATACCTATATATATAACATATGCATGTATATATATATATGTATGTATAAATATATATATCATTTCTTCCATCTTTCCATCATTCATATCTTGGTATATGAACATTTTTTGTAGATATCCATATGATATATGCCATTTTTCTTCCATTTTCATGTTAATCCAGTTGTTTTGTAGGAATATATGGAAGATATCATCATTGGGAGTTGTAAATTCAATTTTATGTATTGTAATAGTTAGATCTTAATGAAAATTTCATGTTTTAGATAGAATGAATGAGCATTGTAAATATCATAAATTGCTTATTTTCATGCTTTTACCTTTATTTTCTAAAATCTCACAAATGGGAACACAAATGACACGTGCACCATTTCGTAAGAGGTAATTAATCCTAAGTTGATGATTTACATCAATGGCCATAGTCAGTATGTAAACAAAACTTAGGATTTTTATCTTTTATAAAATAACACTAGATCCACATTCGACCCTTTCTAAAATGCATCATATTTTCTTTAAATATTTTCCTCTTTTATCATAGTTTTATCTAAAATTAATTCAATATATACACCAATGGCCATAGTCAGGGTATATTGAGAGTTAATTTCTTTTTAAACTCTATAAAAGCACCAAAATATGTTTTATTCTTCACTTGAAGTTAAATATAGATTATTATATAATACATTCATTGACCATAGTCAAGGATATATTATATCTTCAATCTTATTTTAATTCATTTAAAGAATGGAATAGCTTTTCAAAATTCAATTTCAAAGATTATTTAAACTCATACTTTATTTAGGATAGAATTGCATCATGTTTTCAAAATTCCCCTTTTAAAAACCCAAGTGATTGTGAATATCTTTTCTTCAATTTCTATTTCAATTTATCAATTCTATCTTATTTTCAAAGTCCAAAATGTTGACTTTGAAATCAAGTTCAAAGTTTAATTCAACTTGATTCATTTTCTAAAATCCAAAACTCAAGCTTTAAAGTCCAATTTGACTTTGAAAATCATGTATATATTCGAAATTCCATTCTCAAATCACCCTTGAAATTCCAAGATTCTAATTCAATTCAGATATCTCAAAATTCCACCTTCCAAAGTTCAATTTAACTTTAAAAACTCTGAGTTATCTTCTGATTTCAGATTAGGTTCAAAATTTGAGATTGATTCTGAATCTCAAAAACTTGACCCTTCTTAGAAGTTTTAAATTTAATCTGGGTTTTCAAAACCCAGATCCATCTTCAGATGTCCCATTTGGTCTTTCGAAACCCAAATCCAAAGATAGATCCTAAACTTGGATCCTGATTTCCAAGAACAATCTTCACTTTAGATCTCAGATTCAGATCCAAAACCCATTTTAGGATCCATAATCTAATTCCATTTTTTTGGATCTCAGATTTCAGATCCAAGTTCCATCCCAAAATTTTGGATCCTATTCTACTTTGGATCTTAAATTTCAGATCCAAATTTCCATCTTGGATTCCAAATCTTGGATCAATTCTATTTTAGGATCCAGAATTCAACTTCCACTTTGGATCTCAGACTTTAGATCCAAATCCATTCTAGGATCCAGAATCCAATCTCATCTCGGATCTCAGATTTTAGATTCGAAATCCATTCCAGGATCCAGAATCCAATCTCTTCTTGGATCTCAAGATTTCAGATCCAAAATCCATTCTAGGATCCAGATCTTAATTCTACCTTGGATCTCAGACCTTCAGATCCAACCTCCATTTAGGATCTAGAATCCAATTCCACCTTGGATCTCAGACTTCAGATCCAGATTCCACCTTTGGATTCCAAATCTTAGATCCAATTCCATTTAGAATTCAGAATCCAATTTCATCTTGGATCCCAAAATTCAAAACCAATTCTCATTTTCGGATTCTAAATCCAGAATTCAATTTTGATCTCAAATTAAAATCCAGACATTTGATTCAAATTCCATCTTGAATTCCAACTTTCAAATCAGTCCCATTTTTCAATTCTATTTAGATTTCCCACATTTCATTCTGATTTCAAACTTCAAAGTTAGAATTCAATTCCATTTCATCTCTATTCTAATTTACAGTCCATTTATGACTTTGAAATTTCCTTTCTTCTCCTTTTATCTCAAACTTCAAAATCATCTCTTTCAAAATCCAGATTTATTCTTTTCAAAATCTGATTACTCAAAAAACTTAGAACTTTAACTCTTAAGTTCTAAGTTAGAAACCCTTTCTTCACTCCTTTATCAGATTCATCTCAGAAACACTTGGAGATTTCCAAATGATTTTTCAAAAAGAGCATACATCTCTGCATTGCACAAGCATGATTCTTTGTGTATTTAGACTTAGGATAAATTCTTAGGTAATATTAAAGCAAAGCAAAAGGCATGAATTCGACCCTTGGTTCGATTACCTCTGGTAAAGGCGCCAGGAACAGTTGAACCTCGTACCAACGAGCAAATCCAGTCTCCCAGTTTTCCCGCAAATATTTCAAAAAATGGAGGCGAGTTATTTTTCATTTTAAAAAATTAAGGTCAAGTGAGACCCCACAAAAGAGTTCCTCTTCTCTCTTTTTTTCTTTTCTCTTCTCTCTTCTTTTCTGTCTTTTATTTTCTCCCTTCAAAATGGAGGAAATAAGGGATTAGAAAGGAAAAGAGAAGGAAGAGAGAGAATATTACGAGAGGAAAAATTTTGCGATGATCACAGTTTTGGCGACCGAGATGGGACTCGTCTCCGTCCGGTCAAATTTTTGCCTTCTGCTTTGCTTTGATATTATCTAAGTCTTTATTCTACAAATGTCAGCTACATTTCCATACAAACCTTAGGAGCCTAGACTCTGTCCTAAGCTGACATCATTGCATATAGGATCTAAGTATGGTTTGGTAGGACCATATTGAGGTGATTATTTCATGTTCACATTAGACTTAGGTCTAAAATACAACTCTCCTCAATTCTAGGGATTGAATGCTAACAATATATGCAAGTGTATGCTTCTTTCACTTTAAATTCTATCTCTTTAGGACTTGCATTAGAGATTTCTGGTTTTATTGCATGTTGAACATGTTTTTAAAAACATCCCTACCTATATTGTCCCGGTCTTCACGTTGCTGGGCTATCTCACTGAACCATAGTTCGGGAGAGAGCCTCACAACTGAACCACTTATTTGGGTTCGCGCCCCCCTACCACGTACCTAAGGGCCATAGTCTGAGGTATATCGGTAGGTGCTCAAGGATGTTGGGAAGCCATTACCTTAGAATCAGAGAAATATTTCTATGCCACGTACTTCGAGCTTCGGCTAGGGTATATCAGCATATCTTGATTGAACTCAGATGATCTGAACCTTAGAGTTAGGATTAAGGTCCTATAAGCCATTTCAAACATTGCATTTAGAGTCAGCCTTTAGGGAGTGCTGTGTGCGCATCCTTGTTTGTGCAGCTTTAGTTGTGTGATATTTCTCTTATTCTTTCATATATATGTATCAAACCTTTTTCAAAAACCCTGGGTGTATTATTCAAAATTTTCCCTTACTTTCAAAAACCTCAGGTGTATATTTTCCTCTACCTACATTTTCTTTTCTACTTTTAGATCAAATTTTCTTCAAAACCCTGGAAAATTCCTTTAAAATTTCCTCGATCTTTCAAAATTTCCAGGTTTGTATCTTCAAAGAGTCTATCCACAAGTCCTGCATTCTATCTAATTTTTCTCCTTATTCCTCTTTGCCCCAATATCATTTCGATGGCGTCTGATTCCCTCGATGTTGTCTTTCCCCGAGATCATGTCTTCTATCAGATTCAGGATGGCTCATCGGATCAACGGGTCATCCAGTCTTGTCCTTTCTTCCCTCGGTGGTATTATTCTTGGTTTGTCACCTTCTCACGTATGTTTCCAAACTACTTGGATGACTGTGGGTTGGAGATGGTATCGGCAACAGGCAAGCGAACCATCAATGGAGCTTTGATTCAGGCTATGGCAGAACGGTGGAATCCACGTACCTGCACATTCTGGTTTCCTTGGGGAGAGATGACTCTACTGATGGATGAGTTCAATGATATTATGGGATTGCCCGAACCAGCTGGCCAACCAGATGATCCTGTCGAGCAGCAGTTCTTGATCAACATCAAAGGGGTAGATGTTCGAGAAGCCTTGGCCAGAGCAACAAGGAGCAGATCTTGGCCTCTCACTGAGATTCGTGAGAATCAATTCATCGACCTGTTCGGACTATATCGCAACTATGGGACCTATAAGGAGGTTGACACTTTTTCTCGAGCGACAAAAGACAGAATTCAGCATGCCATGATCCTATGCATAGTAGGATTAGCTTTTTTCCAAGATGGCCAGAATTTCATAGATGTCAGAGTTGCCCTGCTCTTTCGAAGATGGGGAAGCAAGCAAACCCGTCAGGTATCAGTTTCTATGGCAGCCTTGGCTTTTCTTTACAGAGGCTTGGCTCGATTTGCTCTTGAGGAGACCATTCTGGTAGAAGGATGCACTTACGCCTTGCAGTCGTGGTTTCTGCGGCATGTGCCATCAAAGGCCAGCTCTTTCAGATTCAGCGGTAAGCAGCCAAAATCTACCATTCAGTATCGAGCCTTGATCGAGAAGCTGCAATAGGAGGAGATTGTTTGGGACTTCTTTGACAGAAAAGAGACCGTTCCTCGATATATTTATGCTCGCAGCAAGTGTTACAGATTGTTGGGCCCCTTCTTCTGTGTTGATTATCAGCCAGAACGATGTCTCAGGCAGTTTTCGCAGCGGCAGGTTTGTGCCAACACCCGCTTCCCGACAAACAACATGCCAGAATTCAACCTGCAGTCGGATCAATGGTCGGGGGCATACCATGTCACTAAATATACCTGAGACTCCTTTGTTTCTCTGTCTGTATTTCCTGGGCCAAATGTATCATCTGAATATCAAGAGTGGTGGCAAACTGTCCGTCCACTCTCTCTTTGTCTTTGAATGTTAAAAATATCAATAAAAATTACTTTTTGGCCAAAATTTTATTTCTTGTATTTTTTTATAGCACAAATGGTCACAATTTTGGTGACAACCTCATCCCAGGTAAATGGGACATTCCTCCCACATTCCTCAATATATTTTATCATTGTTGACGACCTCGCCTAGGTAACAAGGCATATTTTTCCGTTATCATCGAAGTGGTAACACAATTGTCACAAATCTTGTGATGACCCAATCCTGGGTAACGGGATAATCTCTCAAAATTGTCAGCCAAAATCCTTCATTCCTTTTCCTCTAAAATTTTGGTTTTTAAAAAGCTTCTCCATACTCTAACCATTCTCATATTCTGCAGGAAAACTTTGGCATCCAAAGATGGTTCAGACAAGGGCCGATAAGCAGGCTGCTCAGCGGCACAGTGACAGTGAACAAGAGGAAAGGAATTCTCCTAGATCATCTAAGAAGCATGACTCAGGGGATGAGAGCGACGTTGATCCAGCCATGTACCGGGTCTTTCAAAAGATGATGACCAAAATGATGGCCGAGCAGGCTAAGGCTGGTCCCAAGAAGGCGGCTTCTAAGAGCAAAGTTAAGAAGAAGCCCATGAAAAAACCTGTCAAGATCAGTAAGCAGAAGATCCAGCGTGACAGCACCTCGAAAAATTCAGAATCAGCGGAAGAGAACTCCGAAGAAGAAGAGCAGCTGATTTACATTCCGAAGCATCTGTGGCAATCCAAGAGGCCAGTGAAAGAACCATTGTCAGTGAACAAGCCCAAGTATAGAGCCCCCACCGAGGATTCGATCCAAGCCTTAACAAAAATAGTCAAGGACCTTTAAATTCGGGACAAAGGAAAGAGGTCATACACCAGGCAAGACTTCTACCTCGGCTTGGAAGGTGACAACAATCTGGAGAATCTTCTCCAAAAATTTATTAAGTTTGACGGATCCGGAGATCCCAAGGCCCATTTGGCAATGTTTTTCGCCGAATGTGCCCGATTCAGTGAGGACAACCGTGCCTTATTTCTCTGTTTTCCCCGCAGTTTGGAGGGGATAGCTGCCAAGTGGTATGCCGAGCACGTCAATCCCATTGAATTAAGGGATTTTGACAAAGTTGTCAACATGTTTATTGAGCGCTTCATGTTCAACACGGAAGCCCTACCTACCCTAAACCATTTGTGTAACCTAAAGCAGGAGCCTAATGAGAAGGTCAGGGATTTCATTCACAAATGGAGGAGTGTCTGCAACAAGATGAGAAACCCTATTTCTGAGGAACATGCCCTCCAAGTCATTCTCAACAATTTCGCTCAACCCATGAAAAGCCTCCTTTTCCCATATCCATCCAAGTCATTCATCGAACTGACAGAATGAGCAGAATGACTTGAGATGGGGGTGGAAAATGGAATGTACGAAGGTGTCGCTCTGGCCAAGAATGTCAAGAATCCAAAAAAGAAAGCACACTTCACCTACTCAGCTGAGGTTCCATGGGATGACCAGGGCCGCAATAGCAAGAATGGCAGCGGCAGTGGCACAAAGCACGAGCAAAGCAGAGGGAGAAAGGGGAAATTCTTCAAGAACAATGACAAGCCTCTCCCAACCGGTCCTCAACCAAAAGGGGACCTTCAGGAAAAACCCAAACATATAAACTGGAGCAGGGATCGAAAATTCACTCCCCTTGACCAGCCTTTGGAAAAAATTCTGGAATATTTGCTATCTCACAAAATGGTGAAGCTTCCCAAAGTTGCAGATCCGCCAATGATCATGGGAAGATTCAAGGAATAGTATTGCAAGTTCCACAGGGCAACTAGACATGATACTGAATATTGTTTCATCCTGAAACATCTGATCCAGGACTGCATCGATAAGAGTATCCTCATCGAGGATGAAGAAGAAGGCAAAATGGATATCTTGTTCGCCCCATTCCCAAAACATTCAACATCAACCATTTCAGAACATTCTTTCCTTCCGCAGAGTCGCATACGTCCATGTTCCAGCAAAGAAATAAGTCTTCAGCATCAGGTGATGGTTCTACATCAGAATCAGCCTACATCTTAGAGAGGGAATATCCTCTCATTTTTTAACATAAGAAATATGTCAATTGAGAGTGAAAAAACCCAAGTTTTTCCAAAAAGATTTTTGAAAAAGGAAGCCTCCACAGAGGAAGCAGAAACCTCCGAGGCAGCAGAAGAGCGAGCCAAAAGCCTTCAGAAACCAATTACCGCGCTCTCTAACATCTCTATTTTTGAGTTAACTCATGATTCTCCTCAACATCGGGAAAAAATATATGATCTACTGAGAAAGATCAAAGTGAAGCCAGGCACTATGCCCAAAGACATGGCGCAAATCGTAAATCAGGCGATGACTAACGCGCCTATTACTTTTTCAGATAAGGACTTGCCAAAGCCCCATTCATTCCACAACAATGCACTGTACATCGTGGTCAGGATCAAGGGCATGATTGTCCCGCACGTACTTGTCGATGGAGGCAGCAGTCTAAATATTTGCCCAGAAATGACAGCAAAGGCCTTGGGATTGAAGGAACAAGAATACGTGCCTGATCCCATTACCATCTATGGATTCGACAATCACGGGCAGACGACAAAGGGAAAGATCTTCCTAGAAATTTTTATCAACTATTCAGTGCACACGGTTCTATTCCATGTTGTCAATGTGCCGCCAACTTACAATCTTTTGTTGGGACGAACATGGATCCATAACGCCAATGCCGTTCCATCAACCCTCCACCAGTGCATCAAGTGGTCCAAGGGCGGAATGATTACCACCATTCTGGGCGAAGACCCATAAGAAAGGTTGCCACAACCTATGATTCCCCGTCCAACATTCATAGTTGATATTCCAAGCATCCGAGAAGCGGATGAAATCAATCTCAGCGAGAGCTTAGAGATGTTGAAACTGAAAGATGTCATGGATGAAGAGAATGTTGCAGCCACGGTACAATGGCAGGGACCTTGTTTCTTCAAGTTAGGAGGCTGCATCAATTACACCTCCTTCAAAGATCATCCCTTATTTCCTCAATTTTCCAAAGCCAGAAAGGGATTTGATCTGCTGATAAAACTGTTGAGAAACTCTGTTTTGATGTCACATAATATGATACACTGTCGTATTTGATTTTATATGATATGATAATATGTCCTCTTGAAAAATGTTATATTATGACTGGATATGTTTTGCCATAAATCTAACGAGTATTTGATGCAAGGATATCTCACCCAAAAAGGATGGAGACTTCCTGTTCAAGTAAAACTAGTGCAATCATACTCCTTGAAGAAAAAGCTTGATGAGCCATGCATTCCTAAAGATCAACTGAAGAGATCGGCTACCTCAAGATGAAGATTTTTTTCTTCTTTAGAGTCATATGTAACAGAACCTTCAGGAACATACATATTGCATATTACATACTCATTCATAAAAACTATATCATAAAAGTATACGATAATTTCAACAAGCTTCTTTTTTAAAACTAATAATTGTACCTTCTTACAACCTTTTATGAAAAAGGTATTTTGACATGATTTCAACATATAATAATTGTACCTTACATCATATACAAGACAACATGAAAAGAAATGTAGGAAAAAGACAAAACATGAAATCGGCTACATAAAGAAAAACAAATATAATATGTTTTGAAAAGACTCTAGAAATGATTTTAAATATAGGAAAAAGACAAAACATGAAAATCGGCTACACAAAGAAAACAAATATAATAAAGGTTTTGAAAAGACTCTAGTTACCATCTTTAAAGAATTGTCTTCAAATATAGGAAAAAGACAAAACATGAAAATCGGCTACACAAAGAAAACAAATATAATAAAGGTTTTGAAAATACTCTAGTTACCTTTTTACAAACCCATAGAATGTCGACTTACTTGAAGTCATCATTCTCTTTGTATAGCATTAAATACCTCCTGTAAGAAATCCTTGTTAAATATCCTTCTCAAGAATGTCGACTTTCTTGTAGTCTTCATTCTCTCTAAAGAGATTGAAAAACACAACATAAAGAAAAAACTTGACTTGACTATGTACAAATAAATATCTCAAAGCACTCATTGTACTTACACTCATTTAAAGTAAAGAAGTACTTATGTACCTCAAATCATTAATTATAATAAAGACAAAACCACAATCCAACGTTCAATGTACTATTGTAAGAAATAGACTTTTTACATAAAATATGTATTACCTAAAATATTACAACGACTAGTGTACCCTATATTTTACTTTTATGGAAAAAGACTTTTTCGAATTTCTCCAAAGATGTTTTTGAAATGACATATCATTTCACATCTCAAGAAGGCTACGATTTCAAAATGTAACGACTACTTTTTTAAAAGCTATATAAACACACTGAAATAAACTATTCAACATGGAATGGACATGTGAGCTTACAACGAGAAAAATTCATATTCGATATTTGAAAAGAGAGCCTTGAAAAGGAAAGAGAAAAAAAAAAGAAAGAAAAGAGAAAAAGTCAAGTATAGCTCTTTGACAAAGAGTATCCTCTAAGTGACAAACAGAACATTCTGAGAATCCTTCATTCGTGCATTCATATCATTCTGAAGGTTCTATAGGAAGTATTGTAACTCTGTTATTCACTGTTTTCCTTCTTTGTTGAAAGAAGTAGACCTCTGTGAAAGAGGGTGTTGCCCTTATCTGTTGAGAGAAGAAGACCTCTGTGAAAGAGGGTGTTGTCCTTCTCTGTTGAGAGAAGAAGACCTCTGTGGAAGAGGGTATGCCCCTTCTCTGTTGAGAGAAGAAGACCTCTGAAGAAGAGGGTGTTGTACTATTTATCCGGTGACTCGGATGTTATAGTGGAAAGCTCAAGTGGTTTGCTTGGGAACTGGATGTAGGTCTGGGTATTGACCGAACCAGTATAAATTCTGTGTTTTATGTGTTGTGCCTTATTGCCTGATTATTTTATTTTATCGATCTTTATCGTATTTCACTATTCACCCCCCCTCTAGTGGAATTTCATTTGGTATCAGAGCAGGTCTGCTGGTTTCGACATAACAAGTCTTCCAGCACAAATGGCATCTACCTCTTATGCTCGTGATATTGAAGGTCAACACGCATCTCGTCCTCCTTTCTTCAATGGCTCCAACTATGGATACTGGAAGTGCAGAATGGCTATATTTCTCAAGTCCATAGATTTTGTTGTATGGAAAATTGTTGAGCATCCATACACATCTCCATCCGCAGACTATAACTTATGGTCTGATGAAGAAAAGAAAATGGCAAACCTAAATGCAAAGGCTATGAATGCCTTATATTGTGCCATTGATGAGAACGAATTTAATAGAATATCTATATGTGAATCTGCATATGATATTTGGCATTCTTTAGAGGTTATTCATGAAGGAACCAACAAAGTGAAAGAAGCCAAGATCTCATCTCTTGTCAGAAAATATGAGTTGTTCAAAATGAACAAAGATGAACCCATCACAGAGATGTTTACCAGATTCACCAACATCACCAACGATCTGAAATCTCTGGGTGTAACATATTCTCAGACAGAAAAGGTGAAGAAAATCTTGAGATCTCTCACAACTGATTGGGAGAAAAAGACTACAGCTATTGAAGAAGCTCAAGATTTATCTAAGCTTACTCTGGACGACTTAATAGGCAATCTTATGGCCTATGAAGTCCACATGAAAGAAAGAAGGGAAGAAGAACAACCCTTGAAGAAAACTCTAGTCTTCCCAGCCCTATCTGAGGATGAGACTCAGAAAAAGAAACTGAGATTGCGCTACTCACCAGAAAATTTCAGCGCTTTATGAGAAGGAACTGGCTTCCAAATAAGCACAAAGAAAGAAAAGATCCAAAAGAAGATTCTATGTGCTACCAGTGTAATAAGCCAGTTCACCTGAGACGCGACTCTCCTCTTCTCAAAAGAAAATCCAAGACTGAGGAACCAAAGAAACGGTTCTTCAAGAAAAAGGCTCTGCATGCTCAATGGGATGATTTAGAACCATCCACTAGTGAAGAGTCAAATGATGATGAAGCCGAAACTGCAAACATGTGCTTCATGGCAAACGAAAGCTCTGTAAGTGAAATTTCTGATTTTTCCTTTGAAGAACTTCTAGATGCTTTTCAAGAACTATTTGAAGAATCTAGAAAATTAAGTTTCAAAAATAAAACTTTAAAATCTGAAAATTTAGAACTTTCCCAGAAAAATGAAAAACTCGGCAGTGAAAACTCTGAGATGAAAAAGAAAAATCTTCTTATTACTTCTAAAATCTTATCTACTAGCTTAAAGACTAAAACTCTGCAAGTAGAAATTTCAGAATTAAAAAGTAAAACTGAAAACCTTATGAAAATAATTTTCAAGTTTACTAAAGGAAAAGAGAACTTGGATAAACTCCTATCTTCTCAAAAAGTCTCTTTCTACAAGAATGGTATTGGCTACTCTCATTTCAACAAGCCTTCTTGTATGAATCAAAAGATCACTTTTGTGAAAAGTTCGTCTGAACTAAATAAGGAGTATTATAAAGTTAATTTTTTTAACTCCTCTAAGGTTGTAGACAAACCCAAATCCAAATGGATATGGGTTCCAAGGTCTAACAAAAAGGGACCCGATTGGGTACCAAAAAGAAATTTTACTTGATGATTTGCAGGCTCCAAATAAGAAGAACAGAGGGATTCTAGACAGTGGATGTTCAAAACACATGACTGGAAATTCAGACCTCTTTGCTGTTCTTCATAAAAAGGAAGGAGGAACCGTCACCTTTGGAGATAACAACAAAGGTTTGATAATAGGTATTGGTAATATTGGAAATATAGATAAACCTCTTATCAAAGACGTTCTCCTGGTTAAAGGCTTAAAACATAACCTTCTAAGTATTAGTCAAATGTGTGATACAGGTTATACTGTTAGCTTTAATCATAATGCTTGTCTTATAGCAGACACCAACGAAAATATTATCTTAAAAGGTATAAGAAAAAATAATATATATGAACTATACCTAGAAAACATCACAGAACATTGCCTTATAGCTAATAATGACTCTCAACATCTATGGCACATGAGAATCGGTCATGTCAATTCTAAATACATGTCTAAATTAGCTAAAGATAAGTTAGTACGTGGGTTACCCAAAATATCTTTTAAAAAGGATTATTTTTGTGATGCATGTCAATTAGGAAAACTGTTAAAATCATCTTTTAAATCAAAAAATATCATTTCAAGCAAAAGACCTTTAGAGCTTCTCCACCTGGATCTTTTTGGTCCTTCTAGGATAGCTAGTCATAATCACAATAAATATGTTTTTGTCATTGTAGATGACTACTCAAGATTTACTTGGGTGATATTTTTGAAAAACAAAAGCGATACGTTTTGTCAATTTGAAATTTTATGTAAACAATTACAAAATGAAAAATCTTGTTCTATTGTTAAAATCCGTAGTGACCATGGAGGAGAATTTGAAAATGAGCTTTTTGAAAAATTTTGTAACTTGCATGGTATTTATCATAACTTTGCCTTTCCTAGAGCTGCACCTCAAAATGGTGTAGTAGAAAGAAAGAATAAAACCCTTCAGGAATCTGCTAGAACTATGCTCCAACACAATAATCTTGCTAAATTTTTTTGGGCAGAAGCTGTTAATACTGCATGCTACATAACAAATAGAGTTCTCATTAGACCCTTATTAAATAAAACTCCCTATGAACTATTCTATGACAGAACTCCAAGAATAGACTATTTCAAAGTCTTTGGTTGTAAATGCTTTATCCTAAACACAAAAGATAGCCTAGATAAATTTGATGCTAAATCTATTGAAGACATATTTTTAGGATATTCAAGTCATAGTAAAGCATACAGGGTTTTCAATAAGTGTTCTAAGTCTATTGAAGAATCTATGCATGTTAGTTTCTGTGAATCTATTGATCAATCTGTTCATAAGCAAACTAACCATGATGATGTTGAAAGTACAGATTTATTTTTAGATAACACAGCTAAGTCTAATGAAGATGATCATCAAAGAACATTTGTCGATATCAAAGATCATCCTCAAAAGCAGATTTTGGGAGAACTGACAAAGGGGGTTCAGACTAGAGCTCAGCTAGAACGGATTGTAAATATGACATTCATTTCTCAACTTGAACCAAAGAAGATTGATGAAGCCATCATCGATGAGTTCTGGATGCTAGCCATGACTGAAGAACTGAATCAATTCCAAAGGAATGAAGTTTGGGATCTTGTACCAAGACCAAAGGATCATCCAATCATTGGGACAAGATGGATCTTCAGAAACAAGCTAGATGAAACAGGTAATGTTATAAGAAATAATGCAAGACTAGTAGCTCAAGGATACAACCAGGAGGAAGGTATTGATTTTGATGAAACATTTGCTCCTGTTGCTAGACTTGAATCTATCAGAATTTTTTAGCATATGCAAGCTATATGGATTTCAAATTATATCAAATGGATGTTAAAAGTGCTTTTCTAAATGGTTTTATAAATGAAGAAGTTTATGTAAAACAACCTCCAGGATTTGAAAATGAACAATATCCAGATCATGTTTTCAAACTCAAACGTGCTTTGTATGGTTTAAAACAAGCACCTCGTGCTTGGTATGATAGACTTAAAACCTTTTTGTTAAAAACTGGTTTTTCTGTAGGCAAAGCAGACTCTACATTATTTGTAAAAATAGTAAATAATCATACCCTAATTGTTCAAATATATGTAGACGATATCATCTTTGGATCTTCTAACAACACTCTTTGTGAAGAATTTTCTAAGTTCATGCAGAAAGAATTTGAAATGAGTATGATGGGAGAACTCACCTACTTTCTTGGACTGCATATTAAGCAAACCAAGGATGGAGTTTTCATCAATCAATCTAAGTATGCTCGTGAACTACTGAAGAGGTTCAACATGAACTCAATTGCTTCAAAAACAACTCCTATGAGCACTACTACTGTTTTGGACAAAGATGAAGATGGTAAGTCTGTTGATACAAAGGTATACCGAGGTATGATAGGATCACTTCTCTATTTAACTGCTAGCCGTCCAGATATTATGTTCAGTGTTTGCTTGTGTGCTAGATTTCAGTCAAATCCAAAAGAATCACATCTTAAGGCTGTAAAAAGAATAATGAGATATTTAAAAGACACATTTGATTTTGGATTATTCTATTCAAAATCCTCTACATTTGATTTAATCTCATACAACGATGCTGACTTTGCTGGAAGTAAATCTGACAGAAAAAGCACAAGTGGAACATGTCATATGCTAGGGCACTCACTTGTATCATGGTTCAGTAAGAAACAAAACTGTGTATCCTTATCAACTACTGAAGCCGAATACATTGTTGCTAGCCTAGCCTGTACACAAGTTATCTGGATGAAACAAACCTTAAAAGATTTTGGTTTAAATTTTGAAAATACAACTATTTTCTGTGATAATACTAGTGCGACAAACTTATCTAAGAATCCTATTTTACACTCACGAACTAAGCACATTCAAATAAGACACCACTTCTTAAGAGAACAAGTCTTAAACAATATAATTAAACTGGAATTCATACCCACTAATCAACAGTTAGCAGACATTTTCACTAAACCATTGAAACATGAAGACTTTACACGAATTAGAAGAGAACTAGGAATATGCAAACTAAGTGACTTATAAATTAATCACACTTATTATAATACTTCTTATAAGTTTTGTTAAAATCTTATTTTAAAAGTTTTTCTTCTTATCGATTTTTGTTAGTCAAACTAGATTTCCATATTCACGTACGCTTTAAACCTCTTATAAGACACATTCTTTATGTCTTTCAACTTGTCATCTTTTCAAGTACACATCCATTATGACTTCTTGTCCTATCTCCTTTCACTCATATCCATAAAAACTAATTATATTAAAAGCTATCATAACATTGTTCACATCACTCATCTCATAACTCCTTTATTATTTTTGTCCTTTTGTGAAAACTTCTCTTACGATAAATTGATTCACCTTCAACATGAAAACATATTAGTTTATGAGAACTCTTGCTTTTCAAATTATTAGTTAAAATCGAATGTTTATTTTGGTTCTTTTACCTTTCTCTAAAAGATCTAGTTGCTATGTTCTCACGTAAATTTTTACTATATCATTTAATATATCATAGATTACGTACACTCTATTATATCTCATGTAAATTTTCACTATATCATCTTTTATATCATAGCCTAAAGAATTATCTATTATCATCTCTTCATGCTTTACATCTTTTACAAAAAGTATTTGTACTCCACCCATTAGTACGTTTTGTAACAACTTTTTTTTTATCTCTCTCTCTCTATATATTTCACGAAGCTCCTTTTTCATCCTTAACCATGACTCTCTCATACATTTTATATCTCTCTCCAATCGAGACTCATTAAAACTTTGTCCTTCATATTTTTTTTTTATTCTCATTAGTACCTTTAGTACTTTCTCTCTCTCTCATACAAATTGAGCCTCCATTCTTGTCAAACCGTGTTTGTGACTCCTTTACTAGTTTAAAACTTAACTTTATTCTCTATGAACTTCCTCAAATTGAGTTTCTTTAAAAATATGTTTATCAAATAAACAATAATTCATGTCAATCATAACTTTATGTCTTTTATCAATCATGATTTTTTATTACTTCTTATCCTACTCGAAAATCCATATATGTCATCTCACTTTTCTCTATGACTACTCTCACTCCTTCCACGCATATCCATAAAAATATTTCTTATAAAAGCAATTATTACTCTTCATTCATAAATATTTTTTTGTCTCATCACTATTCATAGTCAAAGTGTGTCCCTCTCATCTTTACGTATACTCATAAAACAATACAAATGTGAAGACACATTAATCATGACACATTTTTTAAGGCATTCTTTTCTTTCAAAAATGTCATATCTTTCAAACCACATATCCGTATCACCCTTCTTTATGTCTATTCATTCTTTTTCCACACATATCAAAATATATACTTATTAAATAACAAATTATTGCCTCTCACTCTCTTATCTTTGTTTGTCTTATTCCAAAATCACTCTTCACGGATTTGGAATGCTTCCACATCAAGTAATATCATGTAGAAAAAGTTGTTTGTTTTATTAGGCCATTATTTTCTTCACTCTCTTCAATATGTCACTCCATACTCCATTCATAACATTTCTCACTACTCGATAAACTCTCCCATAGTATATTTGTTCAAATCTATGTCCTTCTTAACTTACATACCAATATGATATACTATCTTCCACCATTGATTTGATTTGTCATTCACAAGCCCCTTAACTTATAACTCACGAATTTCCTTATTCAAACTACAATCCAAAAATCATTCACTTCCATTGTCATTCAATTATTGTCACAATTATTTTCTCTCTTCTATTTAATCGATTGGTTCATTCCTCACCAATACCACTCGTAGCTCACTATCTTCATATATACTTTCAAACTCCTCCTCTCTCAACTTCCTTTTGCAATGGCTTCCTCTTCAAACTCTGCAATCACTGTCGCAGATCTTAGGTATCCAGGTCTTTTTCATGACTACAACTTACTTTGTTCTCGACCCATTCATGAAGAAAAATTAGTTCACTATGAAGACTTCATGCTATTTGACCTAGACAGCTATCTCCCCGAACTCAAACATCTACTAGGATCTTCATCCCAAGCTGCCTACTATCCTGAACTAGTTCGACTATTCTATACAAACTTTTCTTCTGATCATGAACAAACTACAATCACCAGTAAAGTCCGAGGAAAGCTGATGTTTTTCGATGCTTCCGACCTAGGTAGAATTCTAAACCTACCTTCCACCGCCATCGACCTCAACAACATAGTACCAATCGAACGATCGATACTTCGAAAAATTCTTCTCTGCACCAACTGCTACCAACTTCCCTAGCACATGAGGAATCTCCAACCTCATGCTCAATTACTTGCCCAGATTCTTCTCCACAACATCTATCCCAAGTTTCCAGCAAGGAATTAGTTCCACGAAAAATCTCTCTCCTTATCTACGCAATTTTTTCTTCTACTCCGATAAACTGGTCCTCCATTCTTTTTGACCTTTTTATTCGTTATCAAAAATTCAAGCCTCTTCTTTTCGGGTGTTTTATAACTCCCATCCTAAAATACTTCAAAGTACCCCTTCACAACGAAGTTATCCTCCATCCCTCTCAGGTCCTTGATGCTACTACCTTCAATCTAAGGTCTCTGCACCTGCCCGGCTCTGATGAAGAAGATCCAACATCCACCTTCAATTACTTCTCTGCTCTGATGGATATCCAGCGTTCTCAGGATCGTATTCTTCGCCGTCAAGCCGCGTTGCAGCAAACTCTACAGACCCTCCAGTCGGATCAAGTCAACCGAACACATCAACCTACTCCACCTTCGGGATAAACTTATTTTTTTTTACTGTAATATTTATTATTGGTCTGTAATAACTCTCTTACTCTGATCCCTTCCTTTTTGTCTATGACAAAGGAGGAGAAAACCTGTCTCCATTATTGGAGAAATACTCTCTTTAAACATTTTTCAATATTTTATCATATTATTATTTCTAAGCATAATGTCTTTTTGACAGGGGGAGCATATTTTGTCATCATCAAAAAGGGGGAGAATGTTGAGAAACTCTGTTTTGATGTCACATAATATGATACACTGTCGTATTTGATTTTATATGATATGATAATATGTCCTCTTGAAAAATGTTATATTATGACTGAATATGTTTTGCCATAAATCTAACGAGTATTTGATGCAAGGATATCTCACCCAAAAAGGATGGAGACTTCTTATTCAAGTAAAACTAGTGCAATCATACTCCTTGAAGAAAAAGCTTGATGAGCCATGCATTCCTAAAGATCAACTGAAGAGATCGGCTCCCTCAAGATGAAGATTTTTTTCTTCTTTAGAGTCATATGTAACAGAACCTTCAGGAACATACATATTGCATATTACATACTCATTCATAAAAACTATATCATAAAAGTATATGATAATTTCAAAAAGCTTCTTTTTGAAAACTAATAATTGTACCTTCTTACAACCCTTTATGAAAAAGGTATTTTGACATGATTTCAAAATATAATAATTGTACCTTACATCATATACAAGACAACATGAAAAGAAATGTAGGAAAAAGACAAAACATGAAATCGGCTACATAAAGAAAAACAAATATAATATGTTTTGAAAAGACTCTAGAAATGATTTTAAATATAGGAAAAAGACAAAACATGAAAATCGGCTACACAAAGAAAACAAATATAATAAAGGTTTTGAAAAGACTCTAGTTACCATCTTTAAAGAAATGTCTTCAAATATAGGAAAAAGACAAAACATGAAAATCGGCTATACAAAGAAAACAAATATAATAAAGGTTTTGAAAAGACTCTAGTTACCTTTTTACAAACCCATAGAATGTCGACTTACTTGAAGTCATCATTCTCTTTGTATAGCATTAAATACCTCATGTAAGAAATCCTTGTTAAATATCCTTCTCAAGAATGTCGACTTTCTTGTAGTCTTCATTCTCTCTGAAGACTTTGAAAAACACAACATAAAGAAAACACTTGACATGACTATGTACAAATAAATATCTCAAAGCACTCATTGTACTTACACTCATTTAAAGTAAAGAAGTACTTATGTACCTCAAATCATTAATTAGAATAAAGACAAAACAACAATCCAACGTTCAATGTACTATTGTAAGAAACAGACTTTTTACATAAAATATGTATTACCTAAAATATTACAACGACTAGTGTACCCTATATTTTACTTTTATGGAAAAAGACTTTTTCGAATTTCTCCAAAGATGTTTTTGAAATGACATATCATTTCACATCTCAAGAAGGCTACGATTTCAAAATGTAACGACTACTTTTTTAAAAGCTATATAAACACACTGAAATAAACTATTCAACATGGAATGGACATGTGAGCTTATAACGAGAAAAAATCCTATTCGATATTTGAAAAGAGAGCCTTGAAAAAGAAAGAGAAAAAGAAAAGAAAGAAAAGAGAAAAAGTCAAGTATAGATCTTTGACAAAGAGTATCCTCTGAGTGACAAACAGAACATTCTGAGAATCCTTCATTCGTGCATTCATATCATTCTGAAGGTTCTATAGGAAGTATTGTAACTCTGTTATTCACTGTTTTTCTTCTTTGTTGAAAGAAGTAGACCTCTGTGAAAGAGGGTGTTGCCCTTCTCTGTTGAGAGAAGAAGACCTCTGTGAAAGAGGGTGTTGTCTTTCTCTGTTGAGAGAAGAAGACCTCTGTGGAAGAGGGTGTGCCCCTTCTCTGTTGAGAGAAGAAGACCTCTGAGGAAGAGGGTGTTGTACTATTTATCCGGTGACTCAGATGTTATAGTGGAAAGCTCAAGTGGTTTGCTTGGGGACTGGATGTAGATCTGGGTATTGACCGAACCAGTATAAATTTTGTGTTTTATGTGTTGTGCCTTATTGCCTGATTATTTTATTTTATCGATCTTTATCGTATTTCACTATTCACTCCCACCCCCTCTAGTGGAATTTCAAAAACATGGATATCAGTCATTCCAAGGCATGGGGAAGAATGAGGACGGCATAATAGAACCTATCATTCCAGTCCAGCATGCGGACAACTCAGGGTTGGGGTTCATCGGCCAGAATTCCAGCAAAAAGACCATTTTTGTCAAAGGAAGCAAATGAAGGGATGATGCCTTAGTTTTCCTGCTTTCTTTTCTTATCTTTTTGTTAATCTTGTAGGGAAGACGCATTCCCATTTCTTTTTTGAAATCTTGTAAATATCATACTTCCAATCAATGAAAGATCAATTTTCTCTCCATACTTAAGTATCTATCATTCTTTCTTATACTTTGTCTATGCCATTATTCTTTACTTTGTACAAAATTTGTTTTGGCTTGTACTTTCCCTTAAAAACCTTTTCTTGGCATTTTCAGGACCATTAACTCCTAAATCAATGATGAAATTCGTTATCAATCCGAAGTATCTAAAATTAGCAAGGTTTCCTGAGATGAAAGACAGAGCAGAGGTCAGCCAGGCAGCAAAGCAGACCGAAGAGCTATCTGAATTTGATTCCACCATTCAGAAATTGCCAGAATTTGCTCACATTCAAAAGCAGGATGAACCCTCATCTCTGGTTCAAGATCCAACTGAGGATATCAACATTGGGTCGGAAGATGATCCAAAAATTCTCAAAATCGGGTTGGGTCTAAGCGAAGTTGAAAAAGCAAGACTCATCCAATTCCTTAAGCATCATCAAGAAGTATTCGCCTGGACTTATGAAGATATGTCAGAATTAGATCCCAAGTTGGTTGAGCATCGACTCAAGTTGAAACCAGAAGTTAGACCCTCAAATTGAGCAGCAAGTCAAGGAAGGACTTAAAGATTTATTAAAAGCAAGCTTCATCCGAGCCATTGATTATCCCGATTGGTTGGCAAATATTGTAGCAGTCCCTAAAAGGAACAGAAAAGTTCGGATCTGCATTGATTTCAGGGATCTCAATAAGGCTACCCCGAAAGATGATTATCCACTTCCCAATATTGACCTGTTGATCGATAGCACAGCAGGTCATGCCATGTTTTCTTTTATGGATGGATATTCAGGCTATAATCAGATCAAGTTGGCCATTCGTGATCAGTCAAAGACTTCCTTTACTACACCATGGGGTACCTTCTTGTTATACTGTGATGTCGTTCGGACTCAAAAATGCTGGGGCAACTTATCAAAGGGCAATGGCCGTCATTTTCCATGATCAAATGCACAACAATATAGATGTATATGTGGATGACATTCTGGTTAAATCTAAAGAAGAAGACGATCACCTTGATGCTCTTAGTCAAGTTTTTGAAAGACTTATCCTCTACAAGTTAAGACTTAATCCTCATAAATGTGTTTTTGGAGTTGAGTCTGGCAAATTGCTTGGCTTCATTATCAGCAAAAAAGGAATCGAGGTGGATCCAGCCAAGGCAAAAGCCATTATTGATATGCCACCTCCAACTAATCTCAGGGAACTGTGAAGCTTTCAAGGGCGTATTCAGTCTATTCGCAAGTTCATCTCCAATTTGGCCATGAGATGTGAACCTTTCAATCATTTGCTAAGAAAAAGAGTTAAATTTGAATGGGGATTAGAATGCCAACTCTCGTTTGAGCGTATCAAACAGTATCTTCTTAATCCACCAGTCTTGAAGCCGCCTAAGTTGGTGAAACCTCTTTTACTATATGTTTCTGTAAATCAGAATGCCTGCGGTGGATTCCTCGCACAGTATGAAGAAGGCAGCCTGATAGAGCACACCATCTACTACGTGAGCAAGACTTTCATTGATTATGAAAAGAAGTATTCTCAGATAGAGAAAACTTGTCTAGCTCTGGTTTGGATGTGCCAGAAATTAAGACATTACTTGTTGGCATCTGAAATCAAATTCCTATCAAAGCTTAATCCCCTCAGATACATTTTAGAACAACCATTTCTCACTGGACGGATTGCGAAGTGGCAAGTCCTTCTAATGCAATATGACTTAGAGTATGTCTCTCAAAAGTCAATTAAAGGCCAGGTGATCGCAGATCAGTTGGCGGATTTCCCTTTGACAGAAGAAATTAAAGCAGAGGATGATTTCCCTGATGAGCACATATGCAATATCCAACAGCCCTCAGTTTGGAACCTTTTCTTCGATGGCTCTAAAAATATGTCTGGCATAGGGATTGGAGTCTTGCTGATCACTCCAGAAAAAGAAATGATCCCTTTTTCCCTCAAGCTTGGTTTCTAATGCACTCATAACATGGCCGAGTATAAAGCTCTAATACAAGGCCTCAAAATTTTGCAAAGTTTCAATGTCAAGAGAGTACATGCCTTTGGCGATTCACTACTTGTTGTCAGTCAAGTTAACACTAAATGGCAGGTAAAAGATTCCAAATTGATTCTCTATCAGAAGATCGTCCTAGCTCTTGTGGACGGCTTCGAAGAATTTCAACTCAACCATATAAGAAGAGAGCACAATCAGATAGCCGATGGTTTAGCCAGCTTGGGCTCCATTTTATCTTTCAAAGGCAGTGAATCATGTCATTCTTTTGAAGTTGGCAGACTTGAGCAACCTGCTTTCGCTTCAACCATGCAAGTAAACCAAGTCAATCAGAAAGAGAAGCCTTGGTACCAAAACATCAAAAATTTCATTGAGACTGGTGAATTTCCACCAGAAATGCCAAAAAGGGAGAAACGTGCAATTCAGCGTATGTCTACCCGATATTTCATTCTTGTCAATGTCCTCTATCGCCGTGGATTCAGTTCTTAGTATGCAAGATGCTTAGACAAAGAAGAAGCTATGGAAGTTATCCAAGAGGCACACGAAAAGATTTGTTGTGGCCATGTCGGCTATCAAACTCTTGTCAAGCAGATCGTTCGAGCAGGGTACTACTGAAATACCATGTAGTAGGACTGCCATCGATTCGTGAAGAAGTGCGTCAAGTGCCAAATGCACGCACCTTCCATTCATGCACCAGTCACGTATCTATAATCAATTGTTTCTCCTTGGCCATTTTCAATGTGGGCTTTCGACGTCGTAGGCCCAATTACCCCTTCTGCTTCCAACAGCCACAAATACTTTCTGGCTGCAATAGAGTATTTCACCAAATGGGTTGAAGTCGTCACTCTACGCACAGTAAAAGGCCGCCATGTTTCTTTCATTCACAAAAACATTCTTTGCCGCTTTGGCATACCATATGATATTGTTTCAGATAATGGAAGTCATTTTAAGAATAAGAGGATGAAAACCTTCTGTTCTAAATTCAAAATTGCCCATCATCTCTCAGCTCCCTATTATCCTCAAGGGAATGGCCAAGCAGAAGCCACCAATAAAATCTTGATCCGTATTCTGGAAAGGACTTTGAAAACAGGTCGAGATTGGCGTGAGAAAATTCATGATGCACTTTGGGCATACCGAACCACCATTCGGACTCTGACTAATGCCACTCCTTCAGAACTTGTTTACGGAACTGAAGTGGTATTACCTCTCCATGTCCGGAAGCCCGCTCTCAAATTTGCTTCCCTTATAGAATTGTCACTTGATCAGTATCAGCAGCAGAGATTGGTGCAACTAGATTTACTTGATGAAAAGAGACTCAAGGCAGCAGAGCATGCTCAAGCTTATCGACAGAGGATAGCTCGACACTATGCCAAGTCCGTCATTGAGAGAAAATTTTGAGTTAATGATTTGGTGCTCAGATCAACGGCCCATCTCAAGCATCGACCATGGAGCAAATGGTCACCCAATTGGGAAGGACCTTATGTGGTTAAGGAAGTTTGATCTCGCAATTCGTATCATCTGATCAATGCAGACGGGGTGGAAGTGCCAGACCCTATCAACGCACTACATCTGAAGAAATTTTATACCTAGAATTTTCATTCTAAAGCCTTTTTGTACTATTCGAAGAGTCATTTCAATAAAAACAATGATCTTCTATCAATTCTTACATTCTTCTTCATGATACTGGGGCATTTTATTTTGATCTATAATTATCTTCTTTCATCATATGCAGGCAAGATTAGACAAAAGCTCTTTTCCTCAAATTTTATTAATTCTCAATAGATCTCGGTATCTTTATTTTCATTTCATTTGATTCACTTTTTGGTTTTGATCAAATTTTTATCAAGCTATTGCTCATTTATGTCAAGTTTTAAACAAATTTTTGTCAAATCTTATTAAAATTCCATCTACCTTTGTCTTTAAGAATACCCTTTCAGGATAAGGGATAAACCTGATGCCTCCTTTCAATGAGGTATTCTTTTTGTTATTTCCCCATTCAGGATAAGGGGAAAAATCCTGAAAGCCGACCACATGCAACTAAAATATGATGGTCCATTAATTCTCACCGAGAATCTTTACCTTCTAAATTCATTTTGAAAATCTAACTCATCTTCAAAACCCAGTCCTCGCACTAGGTTATTTCTCAAACTCTTCAATCGTATATTGAGCTCATTTGAAGAATCTGGTCATCGCACCGGTAACTTCCTAAATTCAGCCTTTTGATCAAAGCTTTTCCTTCTACAAATCAAATTCTGACTTAAAATTCTGAATTTCATGTATCTCAAAAGATCCAACCCTCGTTGGTCATGTATTTCCAAAGGATCCAGCATCTCGTTGGTCATGTATTTCCAAAAAGATCCAATATCAGTTGGTTATATATTTCCAAAAGATCCAACACTCGTTGGTCATGTATTCCCAAAAGATCCAGCTCCCGTTGGTCATGTATTTCAAAAAGAATCAAACCTTTCGATCTTTCATCTCTCAACTCTATCAGTTTCCCAACCTCTGGTTGCAATATCTTCAAAATCTCTTCATTTTCTCAACCCTCGGGTTATATTCTCCCAAATTCAATCACTTTCAAACCATCAAATTAAATCCTTTGATTTCAAAATCCAGTATTTTTCACTGGTCGGGATTTTTTTTTCAAACCCAGTTTTTATAACTGGTCGAGATTTTTCAAATTCAGTGTTTCTCACTGGTCAGGATTTTTAAATCCAGTTCTTTATAACTGGTCGGGATTTCCAAATTCAGTGTTTTTCACTGGTCGGGATTTTTAAATCCATTTTTTTATAACTGGTAGGGATTTTTCAAATCCAGTGTTTTTCACTGGTCGAGATTTTCAAATCCAGTTTTTATAACTGGTCTGGATTTTCAAATCCAGTTTTTATAACTGGTCGGGATTTTCAAATCCAGTGTCTTTCACTGGTCGGGATTTTCAAATTCAGTTTTCATAATTGGTCAGGATTTGAAATCCAGTGTTTTCACTGGTCGGGATTATCAAAATCCAGTTTCTCATAACTGGTCAGGATTTCCAAAACCTAATGTATTTCATCAGTCAAGTCTTCTAAAGTATGATTCTTACACCATTCTTTAAATTATAGCTAAAGCTCTCATCAAAATCTATATTGAATGATTATTTCACAAAAGAATTCTGGAACATTATGCCAATTTGCTAAAAACATTTGTTGATTCCAAATATTCTTACTACACAAAAGAAATTCCTTGGATTACCTCTAGTATTCCTTTCCAAAAAGGTGAAACTTTTTGCAAGAAAGAGGTAAAATTCAAATCTTTTCCTATTAATCAACCAAAAGGATGTAAGAAATGTCCTCGATAGGATCAGTGAAAGAAATCTTCAATGATGTTGAAAAGACAGAAGCAAATTGATATTGATCATGGCTATGGCGCATGTTTAAAGACCTCTATCTGACAATAAGGCAGTAAAGATATCTTGAGCTATAAAAAGATTCCACTCAACCCATATCTTCTCATTCATTTAAAGTTGCAATCAAATATCGGCAAAAGGGATCTCTCAACTGTCGTCAAGATGAAGACGAATAGACGAGTTAGACCCCCAAGGCCAAAGAAGATTTGGATCATCTCCAAGATGAAGGAGTTTGTGAAAGATCCTTCCAAGGAAAGTTTAGATCACCGTCGAGATGAAGGCGAGTGTGATGAACCTACCGACAAACCCTAAATGATATTTGATTTCTGCTATCATTTAAAAACCTTTTTGAGACAATACCTTCAATAGAATTCCTGAGATAAAAGAAGGATCAGAACATCTCCGAGATGAAGGAGTTTGTGACGTACCCTTCCCCCAAAAAAGAGAGAAAAGTTAGGACACATCCAAATGAAAGATGATGTGAAAAATCGAGAAAGTTCACTGACTCAAAAAGAGTGCAAAAGGATCATCATGAGAAAAAAACACTCAGATATCAAACTGCCAAAGTTGCCAGAATTCATCTTTTCTCATGCAAAACTCCTTTGTCAGTATCCCTTCACTACTTGCTTTTATGAAATTAAGAATATTTCTTTTCTTCTCATATCATGGAAATGGATAGCTTCCTTGAAGAAAATCATTAGCGCTAAAATTTTGAATTTTACTCTTAGAACCAAGGAGTTAACCTCATTAGAGGAAATACTCTAGGTAAAAGAAGGAATATCTTTTGCACATATATGCACATTTCTAAGCATTTGAATTAGCTATAATTTTATTTTATTGGCAAAATTTTCTAGCTATTCTAAGAATGAAATAAATATTCAATATTCATTTTGATACAACCTAGCATTGTTTATATCTTCCATAAGAGTTGCCTCATTTAGTTGAAGTATCTCTTCCCGTCCCATCATGGTTTCTTCAGTCGAGTTCCGTATGGTCGTACCCACTCAGGTTAACGATCAAAACCTGAAATTTCTTGCGAGAGGTCATTGATTTCAAAAGCTATTTCAGTCTCAGCAATGAGACGCCCCATTTCATCCCTTTTTCAAAGCTTTAGGAAACTCTATTTTCCTCCTTTTCGCAAAACCCCTTTCGGATTTTGTTCGTCCAAAACTCTGAAGGTCCCATTATGGCTTCTCCATTTGAGAAACCCGTATGGTAGATTTCCCCTTTCAGGTTAAGGGTTAAGCTTGAACCTTGCTTCGCAAGGTATCTTCCTTTTTCAGGTTTGGGTTAAACCTGAGTCTTGTTCCTACAAAATTCCTCGTTTTAACGAGGTGTTTTTCTTCTAGTCTCATCATGGCTCTTATCATCGAGGAATCCATGCTTCATATATCCACCAAGAAAGGATTTTACGTGAGCTGCATCTCACGAGGCATTTTAAAAAATGTCCCATCAAGGTCTTCATGTATTTCTTTCCTCATTCAAACACATCTTGACATATCTTTGTCCCATCCAGGATAAGGGCTAAACCTGAATCATTCCAAAAGTGTGTCTTGTCTCACCCATGAGACTTGATCGAAATTCTTATTTTCCATCGTTTTTGGGATTTTCAACAAAAGTCCCATCACGATTTCCTCATGTCTATTATTTGATCGCATCATCTTCAAGGATTTCGTCCCCCCAAAACCATTCAGAATAAGGTTTTAAGCCTGAGAAGCCATCTTTTAAATAAATTCTTCCACACCCAGTTCAGATTTGCTGACTGGGGCATTTTCAAAATTTGGAGTGTTGTCTTTGCCACTAAGCTCGGCTTTCAATCGGCTTAGTAGCAAAGAGGGGCATCTGTGAACACCTCAAATTTTTTAAAATTTTGTAAAAATGACCTTTTTTCCCCTGGTTGCATTTTCTGAGAACATCAAAGCTAATTTTCAGTTGATCTTCGGATTTTCGGGATCAAAATTCTATTTTAAACTTAATTTCAAAGCCGAACCCGGTGTTTAAGGTCCAAATTTGAGCCTCGTTACTCAATTTACAAATCGAAATTATAAATCACCAAAAACATTGTCTGAATAGCTCAAACAGCTCATTGGCACCCATTCGGATCCACTATTTTATATTTTCTCGATTCGAGGTCCAAATCTCGAATATCACCTCAAATTACGGGTCCGAATTCACTTCTTAAAGAATTTTTTAAAGAAATAACTTTGAATTCTCAGAAAAACTCTCTTCTGTAATTATTTTGCAAAAATATGAAAAATAGTTTTTAATCTTTGTTTTCTCACAAATCTTAGGATTTTATACTAAAAAAAAAAAATGGAAAATAAATAAATAAATAACACAAAAACAAAAAAAAAAATTTGAAAAAACTGCGAAGAAAAACAAATAGTTTTGAAGCTTTTTAAAACATTTTTTCTAAAAACCTCACTTTTTAACCACTTTACAAAAATTTTCCAAAAAAGGGGACCTCCTTTCTGAAAAAAGGAAAACTTGCAACGATCGCAGTCTCGCTTCTCCTCTTCGCCTTCGATTTCCAACAACCCTCTTCACTCTCCTCCACCCATCCGCAACAAACCTACTCTCGAACCCTCTACATCCCCTTTAAGAAGAGGTCTCCGAGTTTCTGAAGGGCATCTACGTTCACGCATCCATCTTTCTCTCAAAATCATCCATTGTTCTTCACTTCATCCAGTTTTTCTATCCATCATCTGCAAGCAATATCGGATTTTCCTCTTCAAGCACCCATTGCATCTGTGGTCTTCGATTCCCCTTCTCAAGCTTCGAAGCTCCAAAACGACGAATAAGTCTGTTAGAAGTGTTGGGCGCTGAACACATTATGCTCTAAAGGTATGAAATGTGTAGGGAACCCTCTGGTTATGAGTTCCAGCTATTACATTTTGGGGTATCAAATGTATAATGTATTGTTTGGGTTTGAAATTTTGTATTAATTCTCCGTTGAATGCATCAGATGCATGTTTTTAATATATGACTGTACCCTTACATCCTGTATTTCATACTCAGCACATCACTTTTAGTCTCCTGATACATCCTAATAACCATCAATATAACACCACCCTGATTCATAGCACATGCCTCCCTTCCATTTGTGGCCCTCCCTTCACATAGCACAGTTTTTTTTTACCTTCATACCAGTAGCTATCGTAAGCCATATTCATATTCTCAACCTTCACGTCACTCGCTGTGTGCCTTGCATCATTACCTGTCACCCCTGACCATGGCATCACCTGTGGGATGTTCCCACTGCTGAACCATGTCTCACGCAGTCATATAGCATCCAGCCACTTTGGCTTTCCACCGCTATAATCATTATTGCACAGCATCCACTCCTACTGCCTCACAAACCTCACTGTCATAAGCAGTCCACTGTCAATACAACCACACCTCATCCCTATCCCACCTCTATCACGTGCTTTCATTAGATACACAATAGCATATTAGTGTCTTTACCTCAGACTGTCAAAATTGCTCCAGCTTTACCACATAGGTTTGGTCCATCTCAGAGTGGCATTTCCTCCTTGCCCATTTTGTCAGGCCGAATATTGGTATGCTATGACAAAGTAAAACTTTGGATATTCTGCAAGAGGCACTATGCAGTTCCACTCCTGCCACCAGCCACTGTCACTCACTTTACCTCTGTCAAACCGACATGGCCACCTATTGCAATCTGGCATTCTCTTGCCCTGTTTACTGCATGTCATAATACCTGCCATATTCCCACATCACCTATCATATACCCATCATATATGTCCATTTTCCTCTTAAAGGTATTACTTATCATGGTCCCTCAATGCCAGAATTCTCTGCAGGTTGCATTATCCTGTAACATTGCCTTGCAGCAGGTTGAAACCTGTTGCTTTCACTTACCATAGCCAAACTCCAAAACCCCCACCATGCAGTACCTGAACACGGGCCAACTGCACCTTAGTTACCCTTGTAGCAGTTACCTACAGTACCCCACACGGCATTGTCCTAACAAACCACTATTTGCAGCCTATTAACTCATCTCCTTTCTCATGTCATGTATATCCATGTATATATATACCTATATATATATAACATATGCATGTATATATATACGTGTGTATAAATATATATATCATTTCTTCCATCTTTCCATCATTCATATCTTGGTATATGAACATTTTTTTGTAGATATCCATATGATATATGCTATTTTTCTTCCATTTTCATGTTAATCCAGTTGTTTTGCAAGAATATATGGAAGATATCTTCATTGGGAGTTGTAAATTCAATTTTATGTATTGTAATAGTTAGATCTTAATGAAAATTTTCTGTTTTAGATAGAATGAATGAGCATTGTAAATATCATAAATTGCTTATTTTCATGCTTTTACCTTTATTTTCCAAAATCTCACAAATGGGAACACGAATGGCACGTGTTCCATTTCGTAAGAGGTAATTAATCTTAAGTTGATGATTTACATCAATGGCCATAGTCAGGGTGTAAACAAAACTTAGGATTTTTATCTTTTATAAAATAACACTGGATCCACATTGGACCCTTTCTAAAATTCATCATATTTTCTTTAAATATTTTCCTCTTTTATCAGAGTTTTATCTAAAATTAATTCAATATATATACCAATGGCCATAGTCAGGGTATATTGAGAGTTAATTTCATTTTAAACTCTATAAAAACATCAAAATATGTTTTATTCTTCACTTGAAGTTAAATATAGATTATTATATAATACATTCAATGACCATAGTCAAGGATGTATTATATCTTCAATCTTATTTTAATTCATTTAAAGAATGGAATAGCTTTTCAAAATCCAATTTCAAAGATTATTTAAACTCATACATCATTTAGGATAGAATTGCATCATGTTTTCAAAATTCTCCTTTTAAAAACCCAAGTGATTGTGAATATCTTTTCTTCAATTTCTATTTCAATTTATCAATTCTATCTCATTTTCAAAATCCAAAATGTTGACTTTGAAATCAAGTTCAAAGTTTAATTCAACTTGATTCATTTTCTAAAATCCAAAACTCAAGCTTCAAAGTCCAATTTGACTTTGAAAATCATGTATATATTCGAAATTCCATTCTCAAATCACCCGTGAAATTCCAAGATTCTAATTCAAGATTCTAATTCAAGATTCAAATTCAATTCAGATATCTCAAAATTCCACCTTCCAAAGTTCAATTTAACTTTAAAAACTCTGAGTTATCTTCTGATTTCAGATTAGGTTCAAAATTTGAGATTGATTCTGAATCTCAAAAACTTGACCCTTCTTAGAAGTTTTAAATTCAATCTGGGTTTTCAAAACCCAGATCCATCTTCAGAAGTCACATTTGGACTTTCAAAACCCAAATCCAAAGTTAGATCCTAAACTTGGATCCTAATTTCCAAGAACAATCTTCACTTTAAATCTCAGATTCAGATCCTGTGATCATCGCAAAATTTTTCCTCTCGTAATATTCTCTCTCTTCTTTCTCTTTTCCTTTCCAACCTCTTATTTTCCTCCTTTTTGAAGGAAGAAAAGATAAAAGAACGGAAAAGAAAGAGATAAGAGAAGAGAAAGAAGAGAAGAGAAGAGGAACTCTTTTGCGGGTCTCACTTGACCTTAATTTTTTTTTAAAAAAAGTATTTGAAATAACTCGCCTCCGTTTTGAAATATTTGCGGGAAAACTAGGAGACGAGATCCGCTCGTTGGTACGAGATTCGACCGTTCCTGGAGCCTTTACCAGGGGTAATCGAATCAAGGGTCAAATTAATGCCTTTTGCTTTGCTAAGAAATTATCTAAGTATTTATCCTAAGTCTAAATGCACAAAGAATCATGCTTGTGCAAATCCAAAAATGCATGCTCTTTTTGAAAGTGTTTTTGAAGAATTCCCAAGTGTTTGAGATGAATCTGATAAAGTGAAGAAATGATTTCTATCTTAGAACTTAAGATTGAAGTTCTAAGAATAATCAAGAGCTTGGGAATATGAAACTGGATTTGGAAAAATGATTTTTTGAAGTTTTTGAGATAAAAGGAATTTTCAAAGTCATAAATGGACTTTGAATTAGAAGAAAAATGGAATTGAATCAAAAGGAAAGATAGAATTGGGAATTTTGATCAAAATTTGAAAAATGGAATTGATTTAAAAGTTGGATTTTCAAGATGAAATTTGAGTCCAAGATAAGGTTCAAAGTTGAATTTTTGGATTTTAGGATCCGAAATGGGAACTTGATCTTGAAATCTGAATGAAGTGGAATTGGTTTGAGAAGTTGATTTAAAATATGGGATTTGAATCTGGAATTTTTGGAATGGAATTGGATTCAAGGTTTTGAATCCAAGATGGTTTTTGGATAAGAAAATAGAGTTGGACTCTGGATCCTAATATGGAATTGGATCTGAAGTTTGAGATCCAAAGTAGAATTGGATCCTGGATCCTAAGATGGAATTGGATCTGAAATCTGAGATCCACAATAGAATTGGGTTCTGGATCCTAGAGTGGATTTGAATCTGAAGTCTGAGATCCAAAGTGAAGTTTGAGTCTGGTTCCTAAGATAAATTTGGATCTGAAGTCTGAGATCCAATGTAGAGTTGGGCTCGGGATCCTAAGATGGATTTGGATCTGAAATCAGAGATCCAATGTAGAGTTGGGTTCTAGACCCTAAGATGGAATTTGGACCAGAAGTCTAAGATCCAAAGTGAAATCGGAGTCTGGATCCTTAGGAGGAATTGGATCTGGAGCCTGAGATCTAACATGAGTGTTGAAAAATGGATTTGTAGTTAAATTCTGAAAATGAATCAAGAATCTCAAAGTTAATTTGAACTTTGATTTTGATTGAAAATGTGAATATAAAATGAATTTGGAATTTCAAAGTCAATTTGAACTTTGAAATTTGATTTGAATTTGAATAAAATGACTTTGAAATCTCAAAGTTAAATTGAACTTTGAGATTGAAAATGAAATTGAATTTTGAAAATAAAAAGAATGAATTGGATTTGATAAGGATCGAAGATAGATTGAAGAAGATATTAACATCACTTGGAGTTTTTGAAAAAGGAAGTTTTGAAAATATGATGCAATTCTATCCTATATGATGAATGAATTTGAATGATTTTGAAATTGGAATTTGAAAAGCTATTTCATTCTTTAAATGAATTAAAATAAGATTGAAAATATAATACATCCTTGACTATGGTCATTGAATGTATTATATAGTAATCTATATTAAAATTCTAGTGAAGAATGAAACACATTTTTGTGCTTTTATAGAGTTTAGAATGGAATTAACTCTCAATATACCTTGACTATGGCCATTGGTATATATATTGAATTAATTCTAAGTTAAACTCTGATAAAAGGTAAAATATTTGAAGAATATGATGATTTTTGAAAGAGGATCCAGTGTGGATCCAGTGTTATTTCATAAAAGATAAGAATACTAAATCTTGTTTACACCCCGACTATGGCCGTTGGTGTAAATCATCAACTTAGAATTAACTTACCTTTTATGAAATGGTGCACGTGCCATTCGTGTTTCACCATTGTGAGAATTTGAGAAATAAAGAAAAAATGCATGGAGTAAACAATTCATGGTATTCTATGATGCTCATTCATTCTACCTAAGACAGAAAAATGTAAATTCTCATTAAATTCTAGCTATTACAACACAAAATAAAATTTACAACTCCAAACAATAGCCTTTTCCATGTGTTTCCTGCAAAACACTTGATTAGTAGAAGAAAATAGGAGGAAATTGTACATATCAAAAGTGTTTATACATAAGGGGAAGAAATAAAATGATACACGTATATATATATATATATATATAGGTAGACATATATACATGTATGTCATATATGATATTTTGTAAAATAGGAAAGAGGAGAATGGAGTGTACACTCTTGTTGTATTGCTGAGTTGATTTGTTCCAGTTTATAGACTACAAAACCACTCTCTCCAAAACAGATTCGAAATTGATTTTATGATGAAATCAACAACCAGAGGATATCAAAGTTAAATTCCATATTGAAAGTCAGCAATATTTACAAGGACTGGAAAAGGATGGGTACCGAGCATATGGGGAGATTGTGTGAAGGTGAAACACAGCAGAATACTGTTTGTGACTTGTGACAGCGAGAAGTATAGTAGTGTGATGCAGGGAAATATTAAAAAAAATGAACGCAAGCAGTGACCTACAATGTAGTGTTACTACTGTGGGCATACAGGAAAATGCAGAAAAATGTGCATTATATGAAATGCTTGTAATGCAGTAAACTGAAAACAACATTATGCTGTTATGAGGTGAAGGGGGTACCATCGCCGAGGATGTTGAAGATACAGGTGAAAAAGGGGAGTGCAGTGGGTGTTATATGCATAGTGAAGGGAGGTTGAAAGTGCTGTGTTGTGGAAGAGATACTACAGTGACAGTGATGATACTGGTAGGCAGGGGTCGACAGGGGAAATGTGTAAAATTTTAAGTGATCCACATGTATATCGTTGTGATAAGAATGCATGCTGTATGCATATTTAGGAATAATATCATAGATCTTAACAAAGAATGAGTTTTCAATGGCCAAGAAAGGGGAATCCAGGGACTGATTGATGGCTTCTGAATAAAATTGAGTTGAGCTTCCCTTTTCCTGTAAGATGTGAGAAATAACACAGGAACAGATTCTTGATGCCGCAGACATAACCAGTGAGGAGGTAGCAAAAGCATTAACAACACTTAGATTCGTAACACAAAAAAAAAAAAAATGAAGCACATCTGCAATCTGAGAGAATGTTAACAAAAAAAAAAATGCAGGATGGCATCGACCATCGATCATAAATTTACTGGACCTAGATGAGCTTAGGGCCTTGGGCTCCAGCAATTTTATTCAAGAAGTATTATCAACAAAAGTATAGCAGCAAAGGTATCACCTGTGAAAGAGATTCATGACACAATCCCCACCAGCACGTTACTGTATCTTGAACACTACTGCTAAGAAGAGCCCAATGCCTATGTAATCTGGGCTTTACTCCTCTTTGTTTGAAGCAATTTGGATAGCTAACATCAGTATGATATAACATCTAAATACACCAATGATATGACCTTAAACCAAACATCAAATTAAGTGGGGAAATCAGATAGTAAAAGGGGACTTCGATTTCTATGGTGTTCTTAAATAATTTTGGGAGCCCTTTCATGATGAGATAAAGAGGCCCTTGAGCCAGAAATCTACATGCTAAACAAAATGCAGGATGTATACTACCAGTACCGAGTGAGCCATATGTGGTGATAATCTATTGCAAAAATGTAAACCAAAGGGGTGGGGGTGCTTCAGCAAATGATGACAGGGTGAAAATATGAGATAAAATTTATCTGAAATGTTCATTGCAGTGACGAAATCATAGAAAAAGAAGGTATCAACCTAATTCTATAACTAAACTAGTACATTCAAGACAAACAGCTGATAGATAAATAACAGAAGAAGAAAAGAAAAAAAAAGAAAGAGAAGAAAAGAAAAGAAAAAAATAATAATAATAACTAAATAAACTCAGCAAGAAAAGGAACATTTCACTGTGAACAAAGCTTCCCTTGATAGAAGAAAACCTCAAATATTGATTTCATGAACCTTGCAGGAACATTAGCTGAAGGAGATATGATATGAACTATGATACTCTGTTGTATCTAACATATACCAGACGTATTCCAGATTGCCCAAAAAAAAAATGTTTACTAAGTTACTCATGCAGAAACTAAGAATTGCAGTTGGGGATGAATGGAATCACGATGGATCAATACACCGTGGCCTAAGATTGCAGTTGGGATGGACCCTATGCTTAACTGTTATGGTACATTATACCCAAATATTCTAATAAGTAAAAAAAAAAAAAGATGAAAACATGGCAGACAAAATTGATTTCAAGAAGATGGCTGTGAACCAGTGGGAAGTCGAACCGGAATATGCACAGGAATAAAGAAAACTCCTAAATACCAACTGATCGATAATGAAAGAAAGAAAGCAAGCAATATAGAAAAAAAAATTTATTAAACGAAATAGCAAAACATAAAAGGGAATGAAAAGGGGAAAATTGTGTAGGAATGAAATCATTCCGCTGTTTTCGCACGGAGAGGTGTTGGGGTTGCTATAGGCAACTCAACGCCGCCCATGGTGCTTTTACAGAGCCCAAAATAAGGAAAACCGAAATAAGTCAGAAACATAAAGAAAGAAAATGAGAAGAGAAATGGGAACTCAAAATGGATTGCAGTAGTAAAAAAAAAAAAGAAAGGGTAACAAGAGATGAGTAATATGAAAATGAAAGGGAAAAAGTAGGTCTATAGAAGGAGAACCAGGGAGAAGGCGATTCTTACGGTATATGGATCCGATCTGGGATGGAAGATGTGCTGCTTCTGTGTATTGCTGTAGAGAGAGTTGATTCCCCTCGATTAGCCTGCTTGTTTTCCGAAAAGGGAGGCTGGATCAACTTCTGGTGGTTCTGCTGATATTCAATCGGTCCTTCACTGGTTGAGGAGGAAGCGCCAGAGGGAGGGGAGTTATCACGTGAGAGTTGATGGAAATGGATGTTCTTAAGAAAAAGGGTCAGAAGCAATATAGATAAAGAGTTGGATGGAATTCCTGGATTGTAAGAGATGCGATTGATGAATGGTAAGAGATCGCACTGAAGGAAGATAATGGATGAAGTCGGTTGATGGATGGATTAATAATTGCTCGTAGTGTGTGTAATGGATGCTAATAGGGAGGTAGAAGATGGAAGGCAGCGGAATGGTAGGAGACCGATCCTGTGAAGCAGAGGGAGTCCTCCTTCTTAAGAAGATGATGGAAGCTTCCCGAAAGGGGAATCCGTTCCAGATCGATGGAAGAGAATGAAGAGGCTGTTTTAGATTTGCGATGGAGAGGAGAAGGAAAAGGCGCGGGAGGAGTTTGTTAGAATTTTTCCTAAATTTTCAAAAAGGTGGTTTCCCTTTTAAGAATTTTCTAAAAACTGGTTAAGGAATGAGGTTTTTGGTAAAAACGTCTCAAAAAGCTTGAAAATCATCTGCTTTCTTTGTAGTTTTTCTCGATTTTTTTGGTTTTTATGCTATTTTTCCATTTTTTGTAGTTTTTAGAATAAAATCCTAAGGTTTTACGGGAGAAATAAAGATTAAAACTAATTTTTTTGGTGTTTTTATAAAAATATCTACAAAAGAAGTTTTTCTGAGAACTCAAGACGATTTCAAAGAAAATTTCTTCAGAAAGTGGATTTATATCCGGATTCTGAGGAATTATGGATTCAAAGTCCTAGATTCGGATCCGAAATTGACCTTAAATATACCAATATGGAATTTAATTCAGACAATCTGAAGAATGAGCTTTGAAACTGCTTTGATTTTCTTAGAAAACGGGGTTAGGGGCAAAAGAGTCATTTTTACAAAACTTTGAAAAATTTGGGATGTTCACAGATGCCCCTCTTTGCTACTAAGCCGGTTGAGAGCCGAGCTTAGTGGCAAAGACAACACTCCAAATTTTGAAAATGCCCCAGTCAGCAGGTCTGTACTGGGTGTGGAAGAATTATTTTGAAAATATGGTTTTTTTTAGGCTTTGAAACCTTATCCTGAATGGTTTTGGGGAGACGAAATCCTCGAAGATGATATGATTGAGTAGAAAATAAGGAAATCGTGATGGGACTTTAGATGGAAATTCTGAAATGGTGGGAAATGAAAATTTTGATTAGGTCTCATGGATGAGACAAGATACTCTCTTTGGAATGATTCAGGTTTAGCCCTTAATCTGGATGGGACGAAAATATATCAAGATGAATTTGAACTGAGGAAAGGGATACACGGGGACCTTGATGGGACATTTTGGAAAATGCCTTGTGAAATGAAGCTCGAGTCAAACCCTTTCTTGGATGGATGTACAAAGTATGGATTCATCAATGGGCAGAACCATGATGAGATTGGAAGAAAACATCTCGTCAAAACGAGGAATCTCATTGGAATGTGACTCAGGTTTAACCCAAACCTGCAAGGAAGATACCTCGCGAAGCGAGGTTCTGGGTTGACTCTTAATCTGGATAGGAAATCTACCATACGGGTTTCTCAAAATGGAGAAAGCACGATGGGACCTTCGGAGTTTGAACGAACAAATCTGAAAGGTTTTTTTTTTTTTGCGAAAGGAGGAAATATAGGGTCCCTAAAGCTTTGAAAAGGGGAAGAAATGGTGCGTCTCATTGCTGAGACTGAAATAGCTTTTGAAATTAATGATCTTTCGCAAATGGTTCAGGTTTGCCCCTTATCCTGAGTGGGGGTCAGCCGTACGGAATCCTTGACTGAAGAAACCGCGATGGGACAGGAAGAGATACTTCAACCGAGTGAGGCAACTCTTCTGGAAGATATCAACAATGCTAGGTTGCATCAAAAATGGATATTGAATGTTTATTTCATTTTTGGAATAGCTAGAAAATTTTGCCAATAAGATAAAATCATAGCAGATTCAGATGCTTCTAAATGAATACCCTCTTTTACCTAAAGTATTTCCTCTAATGAGGTTAGCTCCTCGGTTTTAAGAGTCAAATTCAAAAATTTAGCACTGATGATTTTCTTCAAGGAAGCTATCCATTTCCCTGATATGAGAATAGAAGAAATATTCTTAATTTCATAAAAGCAAGTAATGAAAAGATATTGATAAAAGAATTTTGCATGAGAAAAGATGACTCCTGACAACTTTGGCAGCTTGATATCTGGGTGTTTTCCCATGATGATCTTTTTGCACTCTTTTTTGAGTCATTGGGCTTTCTCGGGTTTTTCTCATCATCCTTCATTTGGATGTCCTGACTTTTTCTTTTTTTTCAGGGAAGGGCACATCACAAACTCCTTCATCTTGGAGATGCCCCGATCCTTCTTTTATCTCAGGGGTTCTATTGATCTCACTGGCTCAAAAGGTCTTTAGACGATAGCAGAAATCAAATATCTTTTAGGGTTTGTTGGTAGGTTCATCACACTCGCCTTCATCTCGACGGTGATCTGAACTTTCCCTAGAAGGATCCGTCACAAACTCCGTCATCTTGGAGATGTTTCAAATCTTCTTTGGCCCCTGGGGGTCTACTCGCTTAATTCGCCTTCATCTTGACGACAATTGAGTGATCCCTTTTGCGGATATTTGATTGCAACTTTTTAAATGAAAAGAGAAGATATGAGTTGAGTGGATTCTTTTTATAGCTCAAGATATTTCCACTGCCTGATTGTCAGAAAGTCATTTTAAAATACGCACCATAGCCAAGATCAATATCAGTTCGCTTCTGGTTTTTCAACATCATTGAAGATTTCTTTTATTGATCATATCGATGATATTTCTTACATCCTTTTGGTTGATCAACAGGAAAATATTTGAATTTTACCTCTTCTTTGCAAAAAGTTTCACCTTTTGAAAGGAAATACAGGAGGTAATCTGAGAAAATTCTTTTTGTGTAATCAGATTTTTAGAATCAACAAATGCTTTTAGCGAATTGGCAAAGTTTTCCCGAATTCTTTGTGAAATAATCACTCAATATAGATTTTGATGAGACATTTAGCTATAATAAGAAAAAAAAAATGGTGTAAGAATCGGACCTTAGGAAACTGGACTGATGAAATACATTAGGTTTTGGAAATCCCGACCAGTTACAAAAACTGGATTTGAAAATCCCGACCAGTTATAGAAACTGGATTTGAAAATCCCGACCAGTTATAAAAACTGGATTTGAAAATCCCGACCAATTATAAAAACTGGATTTAAAAATCTCGACCAGTCATAAAAACTGGATTTGAAAATCCCGACCAGTTATAGAAACTGGATTTGAAAATCCCGACCAGTTATAGAAACTGGATTTGAAAATCCCGACCAGTTATAGAAACTGGATTTGAAAATCCCGACCAGTTATAGAAACTGGATTTAAAAATCCCGACCAGTTATAGAAACTGGATTTGAAAATCCCGACCAGTCATAAAAACTGTATTTGAAAATCCCGACCAGTTATAGAAACTGGATTTGAAAATCCTGACGAGTTATAGAAACTGGATTTGAAAATCCCGACCAGTTATAGAAACTGGATTTGAAAATCCCGACCAGTTATAGAAACTGGATTTGAAAATCCTGACCAGTTATAAAAACTGGATTTGAAAATCCCGACCAGTTTATAAAAACTGGATTTGAAAATCCCGACCAGTTTATAAAAACTGGATTTGAAAATCCCGACCAATTATAAAAACTGGATTTGAAAATCCCGACCAGTGAAAACACTGGATTTGAAAATGAAGGATTTAATCTGATGTTTTGAAAGTGATTGAATTTGGGAGGTTATAACCTGACGGTTTGAGGAAATGATAAGATTTTGAAGATATTACAATCGGAGGTTGGGAAACTGATAGAATTGTGAGATTGAAGATCTTGGAAATGATAGAATTGAGGAGTCGCATCCTAAGGGCTTGATCTTTTGGAATACATGACCAGCGGGAGCTGGATCTTTTGGAAGATATGACCAACGAGTGTTGGATCCTTTTGGAAATTCATGACGAGCGAGATGCTGGATCTTTTGGAAATATATGACCAACGAGTGTTGGATCTTTTGGAAATACATGAAATTTTGAGAGATTTAAGTCAGAACTTGAATTTTTAGAAGGAGAAAAGTCTTTGGTCAGAAGACTGATTTTAAAAGGTTACCGGTGTGTGAACACCCCAAATTTTTCAAAAAAGTTTTGTAAAAATGACCCTTTTGCCCCTAACCCCGTTTTCTGAGAAAATCAAGTCATTTCTTCAGATTCTCTGAATTAAAATTCATATTGATATATTCAAAATCAACTCCAGATCCGAATCCAGCACTTTAAATCCATATTTCCTCAAAATCCGGATCAAAACCCATTTCTGAAGAAATTTTCTTAAAATAGTTTTTTTTAAATTCTCAGAAAAATTCCTTCTTGTAAATATTTTTGCAAAAACACAAAAAAAAATTATTAGTTCTAACCTTTGTTTTCTCACAAACTTTAGGATTTTATTCTAAAAATACAAAAAAATTGAAAAATAAAAAAAACCAAAAAAATGGAAAATAAAAATCATTTTTAAACCATTTTTATGAAAATTTTTGTTAAGGGAGCCTTCTTTTGGAAAAAACCGAAATTTTTTCACAAATAAACCCTAATCGCCCCCCCTCTCTTTCACTCTCGCCACTTTCCCCTCTCTCTCTTTCTCTCTCCTCCATCTGCCTTCTTCCTCTGCTCCTCCTTCTCTCCATCTCCACCTTCCATTTCCACCGATCGCCCCCCCTTTCCTCCCATCGATCTCTAACCGAATCCCTCCCGAACCTTCGTCCCCCTCCTTAAGAGGGGCACGATGAGGAAACCCTAGGGATCGCTCTTCACCCGCGCACCTTCTTCCTTCTTCTCAATCTGCCTTCACCTCTTTTCCCTTCTCTGAACCCATTCCCTTTCATGCTTCTCCTACAATCGGCCGCCATCAAATCCCCTCCACAGTGCCTCCACTGCAGGATCAACACCCATCACCAACCCAGCGCCAGCAAAAGGATCGGTCCTCCCTATCGAGCTCTGTGGAGGAACATTAGCCATCTCTATAGTCAAGCTACGAATCGAGTTTTCAATTCCTAAAGAAAATATCATCATTCAATCGACGGAAGCAAAATTGATTTTACGACAAAATTTCTGCTGAGGAACCCTATCTTACAGCAACAATACTTATAGAAGGCGTTCCTTGCCTCCTTTCCTCAGATCTCCAGCCCTCCCTGCAGCAAGAGTACAGTAAGTAACCATCGTATCCCGCTGTTTCTTTCTTATTTCCTTCCCTCCTCCTTGCCTTACTAGCTTTGATTCTGTTTCGTTACAATTTTACCTCTTTCTTTTCTTCTTTCTTTGTTTTATCCTTTCACTAATTCATAAAAGCATGTCAGTAGCGTCGACCTGCGTTTAGCAGTCTCGATGCTGCGCAAATGCAACAACAACCTTGCCTCCGTTCCAATGCCTATGGCATTTTTGAGGCCACATTCTCGTCCCTTGTTTTAATGTATAAATGTTGTTTTCTTTCTATATTCGGTTTGAAAGATTTACTATATTCCGTGAATGCTCTGGTCCATCATTTTATCCTTTGTTTCATTATGTTTTAGAAACGTCTGATATCTGCCCTTGCTTGGTTTATTGTTTTAGGCTATCAGTTGCATTAGTTGTTTTAGTTCACCAGCATCATATTATCCATATCAATTTTCTTTCAGCTGACGCTGGAACTCATCCCGTAAGTAAAAGAATCAGAAGCCAAAAGAGGGAATGTCGTCCTCAATCTCAATTTATGTGACCCATCATCTCTAAAAAACCATAGGTTAGCTGTTGGAGTCTTATGATATCCGAAGCAGGCGTGAATTTGTTCTGTATCCAATGGCTGCTGATGTTAAAACTCGATTTAAAATCAACCTGTCAAGATGTTGCATCCCCTGCAATCCAATATCGGGCATCTGCTAAGATTGCTCGGATCTCGTCTCCAGCATCACGACCCTGAAGGTTGTTTCCTGTAATTTTAGACCAAACGCAGTGTCAGGCCTTCTTTCTTCTTGTCTTCGTGGCCTATTATTGGCTGCTGTGTGATACTCATGCATTTTCTTCTTTGCTAACATGATGGCAGTAACTATGATATTTGCATTGTCTGGATCCTAGTATGTGTTCTCTCATCATTAGGAACCTGCTACAGTTTTGAACATATCATCTGGGTTCTTTCAGGTGTACTACAATTCGTTGCCATTTTGTGACGAATTTGTCGGGTCCTGGATAAGCCTAACCTTTGTCAAAAAGGTGTGTTGAGTATAAGTTATTTATAAAAAGCAAGTGCTGTCATGGAGTTCCTGCAAAAGAGACGGTAAGGTTCTAAATTCTCTCAGATATCTCAAATCTAGCATCAATAAGGTATGTGAAGATCATTTTTTTTTTATATATATGTCATCCTGTGAGTCAAGTAAATGTTATGATGCGTACCATTGCGTGGATACTCTTCTCCTCAAAAAGAATTATAAGCATCGATTTGTTCATGTCATTCTTACATTCCCCTGTTATGAACCAGCTTTTGCATCGGTATTTCCTTATGCTTTCGTATTAGCATCTATAGGTTTGCTCTATGTTTTAAACATATTGTGTCATTCCTTGCATGCTTAACTTGTCATATCTCCTACCTTCTCAGCGTGTCATATGCACCATCACGCGAGAAATCGTGATACCTGTGTTCTCAAAGCTCATCGAGTGCAATGCATTTCCTCACAGTATCTGATGCAGAAACTTAAGTCACAATAGCAGCTGTCATGAAGGCCCAAGTAGCGTGATGTAAATTTTCCACCTGTAATTCCTGCATCATACTGCTTAACCATTGAGTTTATCAAGTACAGCACATGTCGACACAACATCCATGACCAAGACCTGATCCAGGGCAGTACCTGCTGTAAAAATCTCGGTCTACCAAAGATGACTACTGGGGCCTATTAAAAGGTAAGTTCAGCCTGTTTTGAAGAAATGCTGTTTTCATTTCTCTTGACTGCATTGATAACATGTAGTTTGATATCTTCATCCTCCAACCTGATACATCTCCTGTTTTTGCGCTTAGATTTTCCTATGTCATGGTGTTTTGGTTCTTGTTCTGTAAGTCTTGGTTTTTCTGTAGTTTTCTTTCATTTTGAATTTCATTATTGTAATGATAAATTCCATCCTTATATGGTCTTCTGCATTTAGTTCCCTTTTAAATCTTATATCCCATCTCATAGACCATGTTCTTTTCTTTTGCATGCATATTATCATAAGTTCTAAAATGTTGGTTTTGCGAACACCCCAGATATTGTACTTACTGTTAATCAGACACTCATTTGCTCCATGATCCATTATCGCCTACTATGGGTCGTGACCTATATCTTCTCACAGCAATCCAAAGGGGTCATTCTGATTCTCTGAAGTATATATCAGTTTAAAGAATTGCTGTATTTTGTATCTTTCAAGAGTCGCTGTGCCATTTCAGGTTGCACAGTAATGCTTAGAGTTGCTGCAACCCCCCGAGTTGTTGCAATTTCCTTGGGTGCACTGCAGTTGAAAGAATGGCTGTAACTCAGGCCTCCTTCACAACAACTCAATGAGTTACTGTGATTTCCTGGCCTATACAAAAATTCTTGCGAATTATACCATCCATCTACAACTTTCACCACACTAAGCTCCCGCACAACACCTATTACACAGCACATCATAATCTTCTCTCTCACTGTTGCACGTCATGTTCACCCTACATGCATTTACCTATGTCATATGTATCATATCCCTTCACTTCCCATTCAGCACCCAGCACTGCTGCATCTTCCTTTCATCTACCGAAAACAATCATCATTGCGATGATTTTTCTGCATCCACAGCAGCTCCCTGAGTTGTTGTAGTCTCATTATTGTAAATCAGAAATCAAACTTTCAGCAAACTCAGTTGGCTATACCTGTTAAGCATATTCTCATTTATCTACATTAAGCACATATCATAGGTGATCCATATATATATATATATACGAATGTGAATGTAAAATACATACATACATATATATATATATATATATATATATATATATATATATATATATATATGCATGTATGTATTTACATATATGTGCCATTTTCCAATCTTTTTTTTTTTTTTTCATACATGTCTTTTCACCATTTGATGTGATTTTTCTTCTCTATTACTAACCTGGTTGTTTTGCAGGAAATATGGAAAGGATATCATTACTTAGGGTTGTACATTTGATTTTATCTATTATAATAGTTAGACTAGAATGAGAATTTACATTTCCTGCTTTAGGTAGAATGGATGAGCATTGTAAATATCATTGAAATTACTTGTTTTTCATGCATTTTGCCTTTATTTTTCAAATTTTTACAAATGGGAACACGAATGGCACGTGCACCATTTCGTAAGAGATAATAAATACTAAGTTGATGATCCACATCAATGGCCATAGTCAGGGTGTGGACAAAACTTAGCATTTTTTATCTTTTTCAAAATAACACTGGATCCACACTGGATCCATTTTTAAAATTCATCATGTTTTCCTAAAATGTTTTCTTCTTTTATCAGAATTTAACTTAGGATTAACTCAAAATATATATCGATGGCCATAGTCAGGGTATATTGAGGGTTGATTTCATTTTAAGTTCTATAAAAGCACTAAAAATGTATTTTATTCTTCTTTTTGAATTTAAATATAGATTATCATATAATACATTCAATGACCATAGTCAAGGATGTATTATATTTTCAATCTTATTTTAATTCATTTAAAGAATGAAATAGCTTTTCAAATTCCAATTTCAAAATTATTCAAATTCATTCATCATATAGGATAGAATTACATCATATTTTTCAAAATTCTTTTCCAAAATTCAAGTGATCTCAAATATCTTTCTTAAGTCTATAGTTTAAACATTTAAATTCCAAGTTCAAAGTCCAATTTGACTTTGAAATTTCAAAATTCAATCTGTATATTCTTGATTCATTCCAAATTCAAGCTCCAAATTCAGAGTCCAGATTGACTTTGAAGTTCATTTATAAATTCAAATTTTCAAAATCAATTTTGAAATCCCAACTCAATTCAAAATCCAATTTCAAAGTTCAATTTAACTTTGAAATTTCTGATTCATCCTCTGATTCAAAATCAAGTTTTCTTCAAATTTTAAACCAAAGTTGAGATTGACTTTGAATCTCAAATCCAAACATTCCTAAGTTCAATCTGGGTTTTCAAAACCCAGATCCATCTTCAAAAGTCCCATTTGGACTTATCAAAAACCCAAATCCTAGTCTCAAACTTGGACCCAGATTTCCAAGTGTAGGACTCCATTCCACTTTGGATATCCAATCACGGATCCAAATTCCATTTAGGATTCAAATCCTTATTCTATTCTGGATCTCCCATCACAGATTCAAATTCCATTTAGGGTCCAAACCCTTATTTCACTTTGGATCTCCAACCACAGATCCAAATTTCATTTAGGATCCAGATCCTCATTCTACCATTGAATCTCAGATTCAGATCCAAAATCCAATTCTTAGGATCTAGAATCCAATCCTACATTGGATCTCAGACTTCAGATCCAAATCCATTCTAGGATCCAGAACCCAATTCTATTTTTGGATCTCAGATTTCAGATCCAATTCCATCTTAGAATCCAGAGTCCAAACCTTATTTTGGATCTCAGATTTCAGATCCAAATACCATCTCGTATTCAAAGTCTTAAATCCAGTTCCCTTCAAAATTTTAAATCCAAAGTTCCATTTAAATTCCAATTCCATTTCATTCAAACCAAGTCCCTATTTCAGATCCTAAAAATCAACTCAAAACTCTATCCAAAACTTGGATTCAGATTTCATCTTGAAAATCTAACTTTTACAAATCTCATTTCTCAATTTCTTTAGATTTCCCATATTCAAAAGTGGAATTCAATTCCATTCCAGATATTCATCCAAGTTCAAAATTCTAAATTCAAAGTCCATTTATGACTTTGAAAATTTCTTTCATTCTCTTTTTATTACAAGACTTCAAAATTAACTTCCAAATTCCAGAATTATCTTCCCAAGCTCTTGATCATTCTAAAAACTTAGAACTTTAATCTTAAGTTCTAAGTTAGGAATCATTTTCTTCACTTTATCAATTTCACTTGGAAATTCTTCAAAACATTTTCAAAAGGAGCATACATCTTTGCATTTGCACAAGCATGATTCATTGTGCATTTAGACTTAGGATAAACACTTAGATAATTTCTTAGCAAAGCAAAAGGCACTAAATTCGACCCTTGGTTCGATTACCCCTGGTAAAGGCGCCAGGAACGGTCGAACCTCGTACCGACGAGCGGATCCCGTCTCCCAGTTTTTCTCGCAAATATTTCAAAAACGGAGGCGAGTTATTTCAAATATTTTCAAAATTAAGGTCAAGTGAGACCCACAAAAGAGTTCCTCTTCTCTTCTCTTCTGTCTTTTCTCTTCTCTCTTTCTTTCTGTCTTTTATTTTTCTCCCTTCAAAAAGGAGGAAAATAAGAGGTTGGAAAGGAAAAGAGAAGGAAGAGAGAGAGTATTATGAGAGGAAAAATTTTGCGATGACCACAGGTTTGGCGACCGAGATGGGACTCGTCTCCGTCCGGTCGAATTATGCCTTTTCTTTTGCTTTGATATTATCTAAGTCTTTATTCTTCAAATGTCAGCTTCATTTCCATGCAAACCTTAGGAAGCCTAGATTTTGTCCTAAGCTGACATCATTGCATATAGGATTTAAGTATGGTTTCGTAGGACCATATTGAGGAGATTATTCGTGTTCACATTAGACTTAGGTCTTAAATACAACTCTCCTCAATTCTAGGGATTGAATGCAAAACAATGTATGCAAGTGTGTGCTTCTCTTCATTTTAAATCTATCTCTTTAGGACTTGCATTAGAGCCATCTGATTTTTGCATGTTGAACATGTTTTAAAAAACATCCCTTACCTATATTGTCCCGGTCTTCACGTTGCTGGGCTGTCTCACTGAACCATAGTTCGGGAAAGAGCCTCACAACTGGACCACTTATTTGGGTTCGCGCCCCCCTACCACGTACCTAAGGGCCATAGTCCGAGGTATATCGGTAGGTGCTCAAGGATGTTGGGAAGCCATTGCCTTAGAACCGGAGGAATATTTCTATGCCACGTACTTCGAGCTTCGGCTTGAGTATATCGGCGTGTCTTGATTGGAATCAGATGATTTGAACCCTAGAGTTAGGATTAAGGTCCTACAAGCCATTTCAAAAATTGCATTTAGAAGTCAGCCTCTAGGGATTGTTGTTTGTACATCCTTGTTTGTATATTTATGATTGTATGATATTTTATATTCCCTGTATTTTCCAAAACCCTGGGTATATATTATTCAAGATTTCCTCCTTGTTTTAAAACCCAGGTGTATTTTCCTTTTCTTCTCTTAAATTTCTTCTAATTCTTTTTGATCCTGCCTGCAATTCTTCAAAAATTTTCTTTCCTTACCCTCATTTACAATAAAACATCTTTTTGTCAGGATATGTCCTTTTCAAAATTTGTCTTTATTTCACTTATATCCTTTTTTAGAAAGACAGTGCGGTTGTCGCAAATTTTGGTGACAACCCGATTCCTTGTAATGGGATGTTTTTATTTTCAGATTATGATTTCCTCCTTTATTAAAATTTCTTCCTAGATCTTTTCTAAAAAGACCCATTTATAATCCACAGAGAGCATCAACACTATCAGTTAAGTCGGGCAAAGCTCAGAGATCACATTGTTCTAACATCCCAGTTACAAGCAGAGAGAGTAAGGAATGGATTCTCAAAAATCTGTCAGAAAGGGAGTTCAGGACAATAGAAGTGAGATCGATCCTGCGATATACCAATTATTCAAAAAGATGATGGTTGAGATATTGTCTGAACAAGCTGAAGCCAATTGTGGAAAAGCTCACGCAGAAGGAAAGACACCTGTCACCTACCCTCTGATTGAACACAGCCACATCAGTGCAGGAAACTCTAAAGCCAGCAGGAGCATCAATCAAGGCAACCAGGGCAGCAACATGAGAGAGCATAAAAGCCAGATTGGGAAATATTGTGAAAACCATGATAGACCTCTTCAATACAGTCCTCAGCAAAAAGGCAAGAAGCAAGAAGAACCAAAGCGCAAGGATTGGAGCAGGGATCGAGATTTCACTCCATTGGATGAACCGCTCGACAAAATCCTCGAATACATGATGTCTAACGGATTACTCAGGCTCCCAAAATCCGCCAGCCCTTCCGCAGTCATGGGAAAATATATAAACCAGTTCTGCAGATACCATCAAGTAACGGGGCATGACACTGAACATTGCTTCGTCTTTAAGAATATCGTTCAGGATTGCCTTGACAAGAATCTCTTTGTCAAAAATGAAGAAGAAAAGCATCCAAATCTCCCAAAAATGCAAGCTCAGTCCAGCTACCAGGCAGGGGTCAGCACTCGGCAGAAGTCAAGCAAGCCGAAGACGGCAAAGCATGAAGGTTGGGGTTATGATCGTCAGCTTACCCCTTTAGGTCAGCCGATCGAGGAAGTTCTCCAATACCTGCTCGAGAAAGAAATGATCAAGCTCCCAAAGCAGGATGATCCCTCTATCACCAAAGGGAAATGGAAGAATCGCTTTTGCAAGTTTCATCGAGCAAGGGGGCATGACACGGAGCGCTGCTTCGTCCTCAAAAACATTGTGCAGGACTACATTGATAAAGAGCTTCTGGTACCAGAGGAAGAAGAAGAGCAGTCTGCAGTTTCAGCCAAACCATTTTTATACTACTCAGAGAGTTGAAACTACCAAGATTTCTTGCTTTCGTCCCTTTCTGTTAGTCGCTTTATAGGGGCAAGTCAGCCCAGTCTTTGTGATTTCTTTCTAGTTAAAATACTTGTAAATATTCAGTTCTGTCATCAACTTTTGCTTATCAATGAAATGTCGATTTTCTTTATATCTTTGATATTCAATACTTTCTTCCTTTTGCTATATTGGGGCATTAAAATTTCTTTTTCAAAAATTCGTGACAATCCTGACATCATTCATGAGAGAAATGATATTACCTATGAGGGTCTTTCGAAAATCATGAAAATTTTAGTTCATATATTTTATTACAACCTTTTTTCAAAGATCAACCCCTTGCGTTGATCATATTTTCTGAAAACTGATTTCGAATTATTACATTTTCAAAGATCAACCCTTGTGTTGACCATATTTTTCAAAAAATTGACTTCGAATCATTACATTCAAAGATCAACCCTTGTGTTGATCATATTTTCAAAAATTGACTTTGAATCATTGCATTCAAAGATCAACCCTTGTGTTGATCATATTTTCTAAAAAAAATGGTTTCAAACCATTACATTCAAGGATCAACCCTTGTGTTGATCCCATTTTCCAAAAAAATTGATTTCATTCGAAGATCAATCCCTTGTGTTGGTCTCACTTTCCAAAAATTTGATTTCATTCAAACATCAACTCTTGTGTTAATCATATTTTCCTAAAATTTTTTATTTCAAATCATTTGCATTCAAAGATCAACCCTTGTGCTGATCTCATTTTTCCAAAAATTTTGATTTTATTGCATTCAAAGATCAATCCTGGTGTTGATTATGTTTTCTAAAAAAAAAAAATTGATTTCAAATCATTGCATTCAAAGATCAACCCCTGTGTTGATCATGTTTTCTAAAAATTGACTTTGAATCATTGCATTCCAATATCAACCCTCGGGTTGATCATACTTTCTTCAAATTGATTTTCAAATCATTGCTTCAAAAAATTAACCCTCATGATGATCTCTCATGAATGATCCCCTTTCAAAGATTAGCTCTCGTGGTTAATCCTTCCTTCCAAAATCATTTTCTCGTCATCTTCTCTCATTTTAAAAGATCCCACATGCAGGCAGGATCAAATTCTTTTCTCAACTTCTATCAACCTTTTGTTTATCCATTTTTATCAGTTTTATCAATTTTTATTCATTTTATTATTATTTATCCATTTTATTAATTTTCCTTGATTCTTATTTTCAAAAATTACCCTTTCAGGTTAAGGGATAAAACCTGATGCCTCTTTTCCCATGAGGTATTTCTTTTTCCCTCTTTCTTTTTTCCCCCCCTTAAGGTTAAGGGATAAACCTGAAACCTCATCCTACGAGGTCCTTCTTTCTTCAGGATAAGGGATAGTCCTAAATGTCTTTCTCTTTTTAAGCTTCATTAATCTCTACTAAATCTTTTTCTTCATTCAATTTTATCAGTTTTATTTCTAAATTAAGTTTTAATTCTTCCAATTCTTTATCAAAGCTTTTTCATCAACTTTTGTCTAAATTTTATTCTTTTCCATTCAGGATAAGGGATAATCCTGAAACCCCTCATACAAGCAACAATGCTACCTGTGAGAATTCTTTCCATAAAATTTCCTCGATTATTCTCTTTTGTCAATCTCCCATCAATTTCTATCTCTTCTCATTTATTCTTTTTTTTTTCTCTCCAATCAAGATAAGGAGGCAATCAGATGATTCAGTCCCCTAAATGGTCATTCTCAATCCCAGGTCCGGTCCTCGCACTGGCAAATTTCCAAAAACTCAATCTCTTGTCAAAAACCCGAGTTTTCACTCGGACTTCTCCCTTTATTCTTTCAGTCAAAGTTCCGAGTTCCGACCAGGACTTCCTTTTGAATCCAATCCTCGCATTGGAAATCCTTCATTTCTTTGGAAATCCGAGTTCCGGCTCGGGTTTTTCTTCTATTATTTTTCGTTCGGAGTTCTGAGTTCCGACCAGGATTTCCTTGTGAATCCAATCCTTGCATTGGAAATCCTTCATTCCTTTGGAAATCAGAGTTCCGGCTCGGGTTTTTCTTCTATTATTTTTCGTTCGCAGTTTTGACTTCCGACCAGGACTTCCTTGTGAATCCAATCCTCGCATTGGAAATCCTTCATTTCTTTGGAAATCCGAGTTCTGGCTCGGGTTTTTCTTCTATTATTTTTCGTTCGGAGTTCTGAGTTCCGACCAGGACTTCCTTGTGAATCCAATCCTTGCATTGGAAATCCTTCATTCCTTTGGAAATCCGAGTTCCAGCTCGGGTTTTTCTTCTATTATTTTCAGTCGAAGTTTTGAGTTCCGACCAGGACTTCCTTGTGAATCCAATCCTCGCATTGGAAATCCATCATTTTTTTAGAAATCTGAGTTCCAGCTCGGGTTTTTCTTCTATTATTTTCGTTTGGAGTTCTGAGTTCCGACCAGGACTTCCTTCTGAATCCAATCATCGCATTGGAAATCCATCATTTCTTTAGAAATTCGAGTTCCAGCTCGGGTTTTTTTCTATTATTTTCAGTCGAAGTTCTGAGTTCCGACCAGGACTTCCTTTTGAATCCAATCCTCGCATTGGAAATCCATCATTCTTCTACCCCTTCAGGTTAAGGGATAAACCTGATGCCTCCTGCTAACGAGGTATTTCTTTCCTTTCTTCCCAATTCAGGATACATGGATAAATCCTGAAAACAGACCGCCACACAGTTAGGATGTGATGGTCCATTGAATTCAGAATTTCTCTTACTTTACTTTCCAAATTTAGCTCATCTTTACAACCCAGTCCTCGCACTGGTTATTTCTCAAAAAATTTCAATCACATATTGAGCTCATTTGGATGATCCGGTCCTCGCACCAATAACTTTCTACATTCAAATCTTTTGATCAAAATCCTTTCTTCTACCAAAATTTAAGTTCTGATTTAAAATCTTCCAAAAGCTGAGGTATTTGAAACGTTCCAGTTTTTACTGGTCAGGTATTTTAAACGTCCCATTTTTTACTGGTCAGGTATTTCAAACGTTCCAGCTTTTGCTGGTCGGGTATTTCTAAAAAGATCCAACAACTTGTTGGTCATATATTTCAAAACGTTCCAGCTTCTCGCTGGTCAGGTATTTTAAACGTCCCAGCTTTTGCTGGTCAGATATTTCAAAAGATCCAACACTCGTTGGGCATGTATTCCAAACGTTCCAGCCTCTCGCTGGTCAGGTACTTCAAACGTTCTAGCTTTTGCTGGTCAGGTATTTCCAAAGGATCCAACACTCGTTGGTCATATATTCCAAAAGTTCCAGCTTCTCGCTGGTCAGGTATTTCAAAAGATCCAACACTTGTTGGGCATGTATTTCAAACGTTCCATCTTCTTGCTGGTCAAGTATTTCAAAAGTTCCAGCTTTTTGCTGGTCAGATCCAACACTCGTTGGTTATGTATTTCAAACGTTCCAGCTTCTCGCTGGTCAGGTATTTCAAACGTCCCAGCTTTTGCTGGTCAGGTATTTCAAAAAGATCCAACACCCGTTGGACATGTATTTCAAACGTTTTAGCATTCCGCTGATCATGTATTTCAAACGTTCCAGCTTTCGCTGGTCAAGGATTTCCAAAAAAAGATCCAACACTCGTTGGTCATGTATTTCAAACGTTCCAGCTTTTTCGCTGGTCAAGTATTTCAAACATTTCAGCTTTTTGTTGGTCACGCATTTCAAAACATTCCAGCTTTGCTGGTCATGTATTTCCAAAAAAAGAACTCAGCTTTTGGTCGTGTATTTTCAAAAGACCCAGCTCTCGCTGGTCATATATTTCAAAAGGTCCCAGCTCACAATTTTTGAGCTCCCAAATCAACCTATTTTCTATAAATCAAACCTCCAGGGTGTGATTCCTCCATTCTCTTCTTTTCAAACCTTCGGGTTTCAATCTCTCAAATATGTCATTTTCTAAATCTTCAAATCTCTCAAGATTATCAATTCTCCAACCTTTGGGTACAATGTTTTCAAAAAATTCATCATTTTCTCAACTCTCAAGTTAAAATCTCCCAATTTCTATCATTCTCAACCTTTTTATTAAAACCTAGTTTTTCATAACCATTCGTGTATTTCCCAAAAGACCCAACACTCGTTGGTCATGTATTTCCAAAATGTTCCAGCATTATTACTGGTCATGTATTTTAAATGTTCCAGTTTTACTGGTCAAGTATTTCAAAAGGTTCCAGCTCCTCGCTGGTCACGTATTTCAAAAGTTCTAGTTTTCGCTGGACAGGTATTTCAAAAAGATCTCAACATCTACTTGTCATGTATTCCAAAAAGGTTCCAGCTTCGCTGGTCATGTATCTCGAAAAGGTTCCAGCTTCCGCTGGTCACGTATTTCAAAGGTTCCAGCTTTCGCTGGTCATGTATTTCAAAAGTCCCAGCTTTTTGCTGGTCATGTATTTCCGGAATCGAAGATTGCGACTCAAGGTCTCATCAAAATCTATATTGAGTGATTATTTCACAAAGAATTCATGAAAACTTTGCCAATTTGCTAAAAGCATTTGTTGATTCTAAATATTCTTACCACACAAAAAGAATTTTCTCAGATTACCTCCTGTATTTCCTTTCAAAAGGTGAAACTTTTTGCAAAAAAGAGGTAAAATTCAAATCTTTTCCTGTTGATCAACCAAAAGGATGTAAGAAATATCCTCGATATGATCAATAAAAGAAATCTTCAATGATGTTGAAAAGCCAGAAGCGAATTGATATTGATCTTGGCTATGGCGCATGTTTTAAAATGACTTTCTGGCAATCAGGCAGTGGAAATATCTTGAGCTATAAAAAGAATTCACTCAACCCATCTCTTCTCATTTTCGTTTAAAAGTTGCAATCAAATATCCGCAAAAGGGATCTCTCAATTGTCGTCAAGATGAAGGCGAATTAAGCGAGTAGATCCTCGGGGCCAAAGAAGATTTGAAACATCTCCAAGATGACGGAGTTTGTGACGGATCCTTCCAGGGAAAGTTCGGATCACTGTCGAGATGAAGGCAGATATGATGAGCCTACCGAAAAACCCTAAAAGATATTTGATTTCTGCTAAAGACCTTTTTGAGCCAATGTCATCAATAGAATCCCTGAGATAAAAGAAGGATCGGAACATCTCCACTATGAAGGAGTTTGTGACGTAGCCTTCCCTGAAAAAAAAAAAGAGAGAGAAAAGTCAGGACATCCAAATGAAGGATGATGTGAGAAACCGAGAAAGCCTAATGACTCAAAAAGAGTGCAAAAGATCATCATGGGAGGACACCCAGATATCAAACTGCCAAAGTTGCCAAAAGTCATCTTTTCTCATGCAAAATTCTTTCATCAATATCTTTTCATTACTTGCTTTTATGAAATTAAGAATATTTCTTTTATTCTCATATCAGGGAAATGGATAGCTTCCTTGAAGAAAATCATCAGTGCTAAAATTTTGAATTTGACTCTTAGAACTGAGGAGTTAACCTCGTTGGAGGAAATACTCTAGGTAAAAGAGAGAATACCTTCGCACATACATGCACATTTCCAAGCATTTGAATCAGCCATAATTTTATCTTATTGGCAAAATTTTCTAGCTATTCCAAGAATAAAATAAACATTCAATATCCATTTTGATGCAACCTAGCATTGTTTATATTTCCCAAAAGAGTTGTCTCTGAAGGAAGTATCTCTTCGTGTCCCATCACGGTTTTCTCATTAACGAATCCCGTATGGATGACCCACTCAGGATAAGGGTCAAACCTGAAATTTCTGCGAAAGATTCTTTGATTTCAAAAGCTATTTCAGTCTCAGCAAAGAGACGCCCAATTTCTTCCCCTTTTCAAAGCTTTTGGGACTCTATATTTTCTCCTTTCGCAAAAACCCCTCTTGGATTTGTTCGTCCAAATTCCGAAGGTCCCATCATGCTTTCTCCATTTTTGAGAAACCTGTATGGTAGATTTCCCCCACTCAGGATAAGGGTTAAACCTGAACCATTCTGCGAAAGATTCTTTGATTTCAAAAGCTATTTCAGTCTCAGCAAAGAGACGCCCAATTTCTTCCCCTTTTCAAAGCTTTAGGGACTCTATATTTTCTCCTTTCGCAAAAACCCCTCTCGGATTTGTTCGTCCAAATTCTAAAGGTCCCATCATGCTTTCTCCATTTTTGAGAAACTTGTATGATAGATTTCCCCCACTCAGGATAAGGGTTAAACCTAAACCATTTGCGAAAGATTCTTTGATTTCAAAAGCTATTTCAGTCTCAGCGATGAGACGCACAATTTCTTCCCCTTTTCAAAGCTTTAGGGACTCTATATTGCCTCCTTTCGCAAAAACCCCTCTCGGATTTGTTCATCCAAATTCCGAAGGTCCCATCGTGCTTTCTCCATTTTTGAGAAACCTGTATGGTAGATTTTCTCCACTCAGGATAAGGGTTAAACCTGAACCATTTGCGAAAGATTCTTTGATTTCAAAAGCTATTTCAGTCTCAGCGATGAGACGCACAATTTCTTCCCCTTTTCAAAGCTTTAGGGACTCTATATTTCCTCCTTTCGCAAAAACCCCTCTCGGATTTGTTCATCCAAATTCCGAAGGTCCCATCGTGCTTTCTCCATTTTTGAGAAACCTGTATGGTAGATTTCCCCCACTCAGGATAAGGGTTAAACCTGAACCATTTGCGAAAGATTCTTTGATTTCAAAAGCTATTTCAGTCTCAGCGATGAGACGCCCAATTTCTTCCCCTTTTCAAAGCTTTAGGGACTCTATATTTCCTCCTTTCGCAAAAACCCCTCTCGGATTTGTTCGTCCAAATTCTGAAGGTCCCATTATGGTTTCTCCATTTGAGAAATTCGTATGGTAGATTTCCTATCCAGATTAAAAGTTAACCCGGAACCTCGCTTCACGAGGTATCTTCCTTGCAGGTTTGGGTTAAACCTGAGTCACATTCCAATGAGATTCCTCATTTTTGACGAGATGTTTTCTTCCAGTCCCACCGTGGTTCTTCCCATCAAAGAACCCATGCTTCATATATTCCTCCAAGAAAGGACCATACTCGAGCTTCATTTCACAACGCCTTTCCCAAAATGTCCCATCAAGGTACTCATGTATTCCTTTCCTCATTTCCAAATTCATTTTTGATATATCTTCGTCCCATCCAGGTTAAGGGCTAAACCTGAATCATTCCAAGAAAAGTATCTTGTCTCACCCACGAGACCTGATCAAAATTTTCATTTCCCACCATTTCAGAATTTTCACCCAAAGTCTGATCACGATTTCCTCATCTTTTACTCAATCATATCATTTCGAGGATTTCATCCCCAAAACCATTCAGGATAAGGTTTTAAGCCTGAAAAACCATATTTTCAAAATACTTCTTCCACACCCAGTTCAGATCTGCTGACTGGGGCATTTTCAAAATTTGGAGTGTTATCTTTGCCACTAAGCTCGGCTCTCAACCGGCTTAGTAGCAAAGAGGGGCATCTGTGAACACCCCAAATTTTTCAAAAAAGTTTTATAAAAATGACCATTTTGCCCCTAACCCCGTTTTCTGAGAAAATCAAGTCATTTCTTCAGATTCTCTGAATTAAAATTCATATTGATATATTCAAAATCAATTCCGGATCCGAATCCAGCACTTTAAATCCATATTTCCTCAAAATCCGGATCAAAACCCATTTCTGAAGAAATTTTCTTAAAATAGTTTTTTTTAAATTCTCAGAAAAAATCCTTCTTGTAAATATTTTTGCAAAAACACAAAAAAAAATTATTAGTTCTAACCTTTGTTTTCTCACAAACTTTAGGATTTTATTCTAAAAATACAAAAAAATTGAAAAATAAAACAAAAACCAAAAAAATGGAAAATTTCAAGAAAAATGAATGAGTTTAAACTTTTTAAAGTCGATTTTGCTAAAAAAATCATTTTTAAACCATTTTTATGAAAATTTTTGTTAAGGGAGCCTCCTTTTGGAAAAAACCGAAATTTTTTCACAAATAAACCCTAATCGCCCCCCCTCTCTTTCACTCTCGCCACTTTCCCCTCTCTCTCTTTCTCTCTCCTCCATCTGCCTTCGCCCTCTGCTCCTCCTTCTCTCCATCTCCACCTTCCATTTCCACCGATCGCCCCCCCTTTCCTCCCGTCGATCTCTAACCGAATCCCTCCCGAACCTTCGTCCCCCTCCTTAAGAGGGGCACGATGAGGAAACCCTAGGGATCGCTCTTCACCCCCGCACTTTCTTCCTTCTTCTCAATCTGCCTTCACCTCTTTTCCCTTCTCTGAACCCATTCCCTTTCATGCTTCTCCTACAATCGGCCGCCATCAAATCCCCTCCACAGTGCCTCCACTGCAGGATCAACACCCATCACCAACCCAGCGCGAGCAAAAGGATCGGTCCTCCCTATCGAGCTCTGTGGAGGAACATTAGCCATCTCTATAGTCAAGCTATGAATCGAGTTTTCAATTCCTAAAGAAAATATCATCATTCAATCGACGGAAGCAAAATTGATTTTACGACAAAATTTCTGCTGAGGAACCCTATCTTACAGCAACGATACTTAGAGAAGGCGTTCCTTGCCTCCTTTCCTCAGATCTCCAGCCCTCCCTGCAGCAAGAGTACAGTAAGTAACCATCGTATCCCACTGTTTCTTTCTTATTTCCTTCCCTCCTCCTTGCCTTACTAGCTTTGATTCTGTTTCGTTACAATTTTACCTCTTTCTTTTCTTCTTTCTTTGTTTTATCCTTTCACTAATTCATAAAAGCATGTCAGTAGCGTCGACCTGCGTTTAGCAGTCTCGATGCTGCGCAAATGCAACAACAACCTTGCCTCCGTTCCAATGCCTATGGCATTTTTGAGGCCACATTCTCGTCCCTTGTTTTAATGTATAAATGTTGTTTTCTTTCTATATTCGGTTTGAAAGATTTACTATATTCCGTGAATGCTCTGGTCCATCATTTTATCCTTTGTTTCATTATGTTTTAGAAACGTCTGATATCTGCCCTTGCTTGGTTTATTGTTTTAGGCTATCAGTTGCATTAGTTGTTTTAGTTCACCAGCATCATATTATCCATATCAATTTTCTTTCAGCTGACGCTGGAACTCATCCCGTAAGTAACAGAATCAGAAGCCAAAAGAGGGAATGTCGTCCTCAATCTCAATTTATGTGACCCATCATCTCTAAAAAACCATAGGTTAGCTGTTGGAGTCTTATGATATCCGAAGCAGGCGTGAATTTGTTCTGTATCCAATGGCTGCTGATGTTAAAACTCGATTTAAAATCAACCTGTCAAGATGTTGCATCCCCTGCAATCCAATATCGGGCATCTGCTAAGATTGCTCGGATCTCGTCTCCAGCATCACGACCCTGAAGGTTGTTTCCTGTAATTTTAGACCAAACGCAGTGTCAGGCCTTCTTTCTTCTTGTCTTCGTGGCCTATTATTGGCTGTTGTGTGATACTCATGCATTTTCTTCTTTGCTAACATGATGGCAGTAACTATGATATTTGCATTGTCTGGATCCTAGTATGTGTTCTCTCATCATTAGGAACCTACTGCAGTTTTGAACATATCATCTGGGTTCTTTCAGGTGTACTAACATTTCGTTGCCGTTTTGTGACGAATTTGTCGGGTCCTGGATAAGCCTAACCTTTGTCAAAAAGGTGTGTTGAGTATAAGTTATTTATAAAAAGCAGGGGCTGTCATGGAGTTCCTGCAAAAGAGACGGTAAGGTTCTAAATTCTCTCAGATATCTCAAATCTAGCATCAATAAGGTATGTGAAGATCGTTTTTTTTTTATATATATGTCATCCTGTGAGTCAAGTAAATGTTATGATGCGTACCATTGCGTGGATACTCTTCTCCTCAAAAAGAATTATAAGCATCGATTTGTTCATGTCATTCTTACATTCCCCCACATATTGTGTCATTCCTTGCATGCTTAACTTGTCATATCTCCTACCTTCTCAGCGTCTGATTCTCTGAAGTATATATCAGTTTAAAGAATTGCTGTATTTTGTATCTTTCAAGAGTCGCTGTGCCATTTCAGGTTGCACAGTAATGCTTAGAGTTGCTGCAACCCCCCGAGTTGTTGCAATTTCCTTGGGTGCACTGCAGTTGAAAGAATGGCTGTAACTCAGGCCTCCTTCACAACAACTCAATGAGTTACTGTGATTTCCTGGCCTATACAAAAATTCTTGCGAATTATACCATCCATCTACAGCTTTCACCACACTAAGCTCCCACACAACACCTATTACACAACACATCATAATCTTCTCTCTCACTGTTGCACGTCATGTTCACCCTACATGCATTTACCTATGTCATATGTATCATATCCCTTCACTTCCCATTCAGCACCCAACATTGCTGCATCTTCCTTTCATCTACCGAAAACAATCATCATTGCGATGATTTTTCTGCATCCACAGCAGCTCCCTGAGTTGTTGTAGTCTCATTATTGTAAATCACAAATCAAACTTTCAGCAAACTCAGTTGGCTATACCTGTTAAGCATATTCTCATTTATCTACATTAAGCACATATCATAGGTGATCCATATATATATATATATACGAATGTGAATGTAAAATACATATATATATATATATATATATATATATATATATATATATATATGTGCATGTATGTATTTACATATATGTGCCATTTTCCAGTCTTTTTTTTTTTTTCATACATGTCTTTTCACCATTTGATGTGATTTTTCTTCTCTATTACTAACCTGGTTGTTTTGTAGGAAATATGGAAAGGATATCATTACTTAGGGTTGTACATTTGATTTTATCTATTATAATAGTTAGACTAGAATGAGAATTTACATTTCTTGCTTTAGGTAGAATGGATGAGCATTGTAAATATCATTGAAATTACTTGTTTTTCATGCATTTTGCCTTTATTTTTCAAATTTTTACAAATGGGAACACGAATGGCACGTGCACCATTTCGTAAGAGATAATAAATACTAAGTTGATGATCCACATCAATGGCCATAGTCAGGGTGTGAACAAAACTTAGCATTTTTTTATCTTTTTCAAAATAACACTGGATCCACACTGGATCCATTTTTAAAATTCATCATGTTTTCCTAAAATGTTTTCTTCTTTTATCAGAATTTAACTTAGGATTAACTCAAAATATATATCGATGGCCATAGTCAGGGTATATTGAGGGTTGATTTCATTTTAAGTTCTATAAAAGCACTAAAAATGTATTTTATTCTTCTTTTTGAATTTAAATATAGATTATCATATAATACATTCAATGACCATAGTCAAGGATGTATTATATTTTCAATCTTATTTTAATTCATTTAAAGAATGAAATAGCTTTTCAAATTCCAATTTCAAAATTATTCAAATTCATTCATCATATAGGATAGAATTACATCATATTTTTCAAAATTCTTTTCCAAAATTCAAGTGATCTCAAATATCTTTCTTAAGTCTATAGTTTAAACATTTAAATTCCAAGTTCAAATTCCAATTTGACTTTGAAATTTCAAAATTCAATCTGTATATTCTTGATTCATTCCAAATTCAAGTTCCAAATTCAGAGTCCAGATTGACTTTGAAGTTCATTTATAAATTCAAATTCTCAAAATCAATTTTGAAATCCCAACTCAATTCAAAATCCAATTTCAAAGTTCAATTTAACTTTGAAATTTCTGATTCATCCTCTGATTCAAAATCAAGTTTTCTTCAAATTTTAAACCAAAGTTGAGATTGACTTTGAATCTCAAATCCAAACATTCCTAAGTTCAATCTGGGTTTTCAAAACCCAGATCCATCTTCAAAAGTCCCATTTGGACTTATCAAAAACCCAAATCCTAGTCTCAAACTTGGACCCAGATTTCCAAGTGTAGGACTCCATTCCACTTTGGATCTCCAATCACGGATCCAAATTCCATTTAGGATTCAAATCCTTATTCTATTCTGGATCTCCCATCACAGATCCAAATTCCATTTAGGGTCCAAACCCTTATTTCACTTTGGATCTCCAACCACAGATCCAAATTTCATTTAGGATCCAGATCCTCATTCTACCATTGAATCTCAGATTCAGATCCAAAATCCAATTCTTAGGATCTAGAATCCAATCCTACATTGGATCTCAGACTTCAGATCCAAATCCATTCTAGGATCCAGAACCCAATTCTATTTTTGGATCTCAGATTTCAGATCCAAATACCATCTCGTATTCAAAGTCTTAAATCCAGTTCCCTTCAAAATTTTAAATCCAAAGTTCCATTTAAATTCCAATTCTAAAAGCCAATTCCATTTCATTCAAACCAAGTCCCTATTTCAGATCCTAAAAATCAACTCAAAACTCTATCCAAAACTTGGATTCGGATTTCATCTTGAAAATCTAACTTTTACAAATCTCATTTCTCAATTTCTTTAGATTTCCCATATTCAAAAGTGGAATTCAATTCCATTCCAGATATTCATCCAAGTTCAAAATTCTAAATTCAAAGTCCATTTATGACTTTGAAAATTTCTTTCATTCTCTTTTTATTACAAGACTTCAAAATTAACTTCCAAATTCCAGAATTATCTTCCCAAGCTCTTGATCATTCTAAAAACTTAGAACTTTAATCTTAAGTTCTAAGTTAGGAATCATTTTCTTCACTTTATCAATTTCACTTGGAAATTCTTCAAAACATTTTCAAAAGGAGCATACATCTTAGCATTTGCACAAGCATGATTCATTGTGCATTTAGACTTAGGATAAACACTTAGATAATTTCTTAGCAAAGCAAAAGGCACTAAATTCGACCCTTGGTTCGATTACCCCTGGTAAAGGCGCTAGGAACGGTCGAACCTCGTACCGACGAGCGGATCCCGTCTCCCAGTTTTTCTCGCAAATATTTCAAAAACGGAGGCGAGTTATTTCAAATATTTTCAAAATTAAGGTCAAGTGAGACCCACAAAAGAGTTCCTCTTCTCTTCTCTTCTGTCTTTTCTCTTCTCTCTTTCTTTCTGTCTTTTATTTTTCTCCCTTCAAAAAGGAGGAAAATAAGAGGTTGGAAAGGAAAAGAGAAGGAAGAGAGAGAGTATTATGAGAGGAAAAATTTTGCGATGACCACAGGTTTGGCGACCGAGATGGGACTCGTCTCCGTCCGGTCGAATTATGCCTTTTCTTTTGCTTTGATATTATCTAAGTCTTTATTCTTCAAATGTCAGCTTCATTTCCATGCAAACCTTAGGAAGCCTAGATTTTGTCCTAAGCTGACATCATTGCATATAGGATTTAAGTATGGTTTGGTAGGACCATATTGAGGAGATTATTCGTGTTCACATTAGACTTAGGTCTTAAATACAACTCTCCTCAATTCTAGGGATTGAATGCAAAACAATGTATGCAAGTGTGTGCTTCTCTTCATTTTAAATCTATCTCTTTAGGACTTGCATTAGAGCCATCTGATTTTTGCATGTTGAACATGTTTTAAAAAACATCCCTTACCTATATTGTCCCGGTCTTCACGTTGCTGGGCTGTCTCACTGAACCATAGTTTGGGAAAGAGCCTCACAACTGGACCACTTATTTGGGTTCGCGCCCCCCTACCACGTACCTAAGGGCCATAGTCCGAGGTATATCGGTAGGTGCTCAAGGATGTTGGGAAGCCATTGCCTTAGAACCGGAGGAATATTTCTATGCCACGTACTTCGAGCTTCGGCTTGAGTATATCGGCGTGTCTTGATTGGAATCAGATGATTTGAACCCTAGAGTTAGGATTAAGGTCCTACAAGCCATTTCAAAAATTGCATTTAGAAGTCAGCCTCTAGGGATTGTTGTTTGTACATCCTTGTTTGTATATTTATGATTGTATGATATTTTATATTCCCTGTATTTTCCAAAACCCTGGGTATATATTATTCAAGATTTCCTCCTTGTTTTAAAACCCAGGTGTATTTTCCTTTTCTTCTCTTAAATTTCTTCTAATTCTTTTTTATCCTGCTTGCAATTCTTCAAAAATTTTCTTTCCTTACCCTCATTTACAATAAAACATCTTTTTGTCAGGATATGTCCTTTTCAAAATTTGTCTTTATTTCACTTATATCCTTTTTTAGAAAGACAGTGCGGTTGTCGCAAATTTTGGTGACAACCTGATTCCTTGTAATGGGATGTTTTTATTTTCAGATTATGATTTCCTCCTTTATTAAAATTTCTTCCTAGATCTTTTCTAAAAAGACCCATTTATAATCCACAGAGAGCATCAACACTATCAGTTAAGTCGGGCAAAGCTCAGAGATCACATTGTTCTAACATCCCAGTTACAAGCAGAGAGAGTAAGGAATGGATTCTCAAAAATCTGTCAGAAAGGGAGTTCAGGACAATAGAAGTGAGATCGATCCTGCGATATACCAATTATTCAAAAAGATGATGGTTGAGATATTGTCTGAACAAGCTGAAGCCAATTGCGGAAAAGCTCTCGCAGAAGGAAAGACACCTGTCACCTACCCTCTGACTGAACACAGCCACATCAGTGCAGGAAACTCTAAAGCCAGCAGGAGCATCAATCAAGGCAACCAGGGCAGCAACATGAGAGAGCATAAAAGCCAGATTGGGAAATATTGTGAAAACCATGATAGACCTCTTCAATACAGTCCTCAGCAAAAAGGCAAGAAGCAAGAAGAACCAAAGCGCAAGGATTGGAGCAGGGATCGAGATTTCACTCCTTTGGATGAACCGCTCGACAAAATCCTCGAATACATGATGTCTAACGGATTACTCAGGCTCCCAAAATCCGCCAGCCCTTCCGCAATCATGGGAAAATATATAGACCAGTTCTGCAGATACCATCAAGTAATGGGGCATGACACTGAACATTGCTTCGTCTTTAAGAATATCGTTCAGGATTGCCTTGATAAGAATCTCTTTGTCAAAAATGAAGAAGAAAAGCATCCAAATCTCCCAAAAATGCAAGCTCAGTCCAGCTACCAGGCAGGGGTCAGCACTCGGCAGAAGTCAAGCAAGCCGAAGAAGGCAAAGCATGAAGGTTGGGGTTATGATCGTCAACTTACCCCTTTAGGTCAGCCGATCGAGGAAGTTCTTCAATACCTGCTCGAGAAAGAAATGATCAAGCTCCCAAAGCAGGATGATCCCTCTATCACCAAAGGGAAATGGAAGAATCGCTTTTGCAAGTTTCATCGAGCAAGGGGGCATGACACGGAGCGCTGCTTCGTCCTCAAAAACATTGTGCAGGACTACATTGATAAAGAGCTTCTGGTACCAGAGGAAGAAGAAGAGCAGTCTGCAGTTTCAGCCAAACCATTTTTATACTACTCAGAGAGTTGAAACTACCAAGATTTCTCGCTTTCGTCCCTTTCTGTTAGTCGCTTTATAGGGGCAAGTCAGCCCAGTCTTTGTGATTTCTTTCTAGTTAAAATACTTGTAAATATTCAGTTCTGTCATCAACTTTTGCTTATCAATGAAATGTCGATTTTCTTTATATCTTTGATATTCAATACTTTCTTCCTTTTGCTATATTGGGGCATTAAAATTTCTTTTTCAAAAATTCGTGACAATCCTGACATCATTCATGAGAGAAATGATATTACCTATGAGGGTCTTTCGAAAATCATGAAAATTTTAGTTCATATATTTTATTACAACCTTTTTTTAAAGATCAACCCCTTGCGTTGATCATATTTTCTGAAAACTGATTTCGAATTATTACATTTTCAAAGATCAACCCTTGTGTTGACCATATTTTTCAAAAAATTGACTTCGAATCATTACATTCAAAGATCAACCCTTGTGTTGATCATATTTTCAAAAATTGACTTTGAATCATTGCATTCAAAGATCAACCCTTGTGTTGATCATATTTTCTAAAAAAAATGGTTTCAAACCATTACATTCAAGGATCAACCCTTGTGTTGATCCCATTTTCCAAAAAAATTGATTTCATTCGAAGATCAATCCCTTGTGTTGGTCTCACTTTCCAAAAATTTGATTTCATTCAAACATCAACTCTTGTGTTGATCATATTTTCCTAAAAATTTTGATTTCAAATCATTTGCATTCAAAGATCAACCCTTGTGCTGATCTCATTTTTCCAAAAATTTTGATTTTATTGCATTCAAAGATCAATCCTGGTGTTGATTATGTTTTCTAAAAAAAAAAATTTGATTTCAAATCATTGCATTCAAAGATCAACCCCTGTGTTGATCATGTTTTCTAAAAATTGACTTTGAATCATTGCATTCCAATATCAACCCTCGGGTTGATCATACTTTCTTCAAATTGATTTTCAAATCATTGCTTCAAAAAATTAACCCTCATGATGATCTCTCATGAATGATCCCCTTTCAAAGATTAGCTCTCGTGGTTAATCCTTCCTTCCAAAATCATTTTCTCGTCATCTTCTCTCATTTTAAAAGATCCCACATGCAGGCAGGATCAAATTATTTTCTCAACTTCTATCAACCTTTTGTTTATCCATTTTTATCAGTTTTATCAATTTTTATTCATTTTATTATTATTTATCCATTTTATTAATTTTCCTTGATTCTTATTTTCAAAAATTACCCTTTCAGGTTAAGGGATAAAACCTGATGCCTCTTTTCCCATGAGGTATTTCTTTTTCCCTCTTTCTTTTTTCCCCCCCTTAAGGTTAAGGGATAAACCTGAAACCTCATCCTACGAGGTCCTTCTTTCTTCAGGATAAGGGATAGTCCTAAATGTCTTTCTCTTTTTAAGCTTCATTAATCTCTACTAAATCTTTTTCTTCATTCAATTTTATCAGTTTTATTTCTAAATTAAGTTTTAATTCTTCCAATTCTTTATCAAAGCTTTTTCATCAACTTTTGTCTAAATTTTATTCTTTTCCATTCAGGATAAGGGATAATCCTGAAACCCCTCATACAAGCAACAATGCTACCTGTGAGAATTCTTTCCATAAAATTTCCTCGATTATTCTCTTTTGTCAATCTCCCATCAATTTCTATCTCTTCTCATTTATTCTTTTTTTTTTCTCTCCAATCAAGATAAGGAGGCAATCAGATGATTCAGTCCCCTAAATGGTCATTCTCAATCCCAGGTCCGGTCCTCGCACTGGCAAATTTCCAAAAACTCAATCTCTTGTCAAAAACCCGAGTTTTCACTCGGACTTCTCCCTTTATTCTTTCAGTCAAAGTTCCGAGTTCCGACCAGGACTTCCTTTTGAATCCAATCCTCGCATTGGAAATCCTTCATTTCTTTGGAAATCCGAGTTCCGGCTCGGGTTTTTCTTCTATTATTTTTCGTTCGGAGTTCTGAGTTCCGACCAGGACTTCCTTGTGAATCCAATCCTTGCATTGGAAATCCTTCATTCCTTTGGAAATCAGAGTTCCGGCTCGGGTTTTTCTTCTATTATTTTTCGTTCGCAGTTTTGAGTTCCGACCAGGACTTCCTTGCGAATCCAATCCTCGCATTGGAAATCCTTCATTTCTTTGGAAATCCGAGTTCTGGCTCGGGTTTTTCTTCTATTATTTTTCGTTCGGAGTTCTGAGTTCCGACCAGGATTTCCTTGTGAATCCAATCCTTGCATTGGAAATCCTTCATTTCTTTGGAAATCCGAGTTCCAGCTCGGGTTTTTCTTCTATTATTTTCAGTCGAAGTTTTGAGTTCCGACCAGGACTTCCTTGTGAATCCAATCCTCGCATTGGAAATCCATCATTTCTTTAGAAATCTGAGTTCCAGCTCGGGTTTTTCTTCTATTATTTTCGTTTGGAGTTCTGAGTTCCGACCAGGACTTCCTTCTGAATCCAATCATCGCATTGGAAATCCATCATTTCTTTAGAAATTCGAGTTCCAGCTCGGGTTTTTTTCTATTATTTTCAGTCGAAGTTCTGAGTTCCGACCAGGACTTCCTTTTGAATCCAATCCTCGCATTGGAAATTCATCATTCTTCTACCCCTTCAGGTTAAGGGATAAACCTGATGCCTCCTGCTAACGAGGTATTTCTTTCCTTTCTTCCCAATTCAGGATACATGGATAAATCCTGAAAACAGACCGCCACACAGTTAGGATGTGATGGTCCATTGAATTCAGAATTTCTCTTACTTTACTTTCCAAATTTAGCTCATCTTTACAACCCAGTCCTCGCACTGGTTATTTCTCAAAAATTTTCAATCACATATTGAGCTCATTTGGATGATCCGGTCCTCGCACCAATAACTTTCTACATTCAAATCTTTTGATCAAAATCCTTTCTTCTACCAAAATTTAAGTTCTGATTTAAAATCTTCCAAAAGCTGAGGTATTTCAAATGTTCCAGTTTTTACTGGTCAGGTATTTTAAACGTCCCATTTTTTACTGGTCAGGTATTTCAAACCTTCCAGCTTTTGCTGGTCGGGTATTTCTAAAAAGATCCAACAACTTGTTGGTCATATATTTCAAAACGTTCCAGCTTCTCGCTGGTCAGGTATTTTAAACGTCCCAGCTTTTGTTGGTCAGATATTTCAAAAGATCCAACACTCCTTGGGCATGTATTCCAAACGTTCCAGCCTCTCGCTGGTCAGGTACTTCAAACGTTTCAGCTTTTGCTGGTCAGGTATTTCCAAAGGATCCAACACTCGTTGGTCATATATTCCAAAAGTTCCAGCTTCTCGCTGGTCAGGTATTTCAAATGTCCCAGCTTCTGCTGGTCAGGTATTTCAAAAGATCCAACACTCGTTGGGCATGTATTTCAAACGTTCCAGCTTCTTGCTGGTCAAGTATTTCAAAAGTTCCAGCTTTTTGCTGGTCAGATCCAACACTCGTTGGTTATGTATTTCAAACGTTCCAGCTTCTCGCTGGTCAGGTATTTCAAACGTCCCAGCTTTTGTTGGTCAGGTATTTCAAAAAGATCCAACACCTGTTGGACATGTATTTCAAACGTTTTAGCATTCCGCTGATCATGTATTTCAAACGTTCCAGCTTTCGCTGGTCAGGGATTTCCAAAAAAAGATCCAACACTCGTTGGTCATGTATTTCAAACGTTCCAGCTTTTTCGCTGGTCAAGTATTTCAAACGTTCCAGCTTTTTGCTGGTCACGTATTTCAAAATATTCCAGCTTTGCTGGTCATGTATTTCCAAAAAAAGAACTCAGCTTTTGGTCGTGTATTTTCAAAAGACCCAGCTCTCGCTGGTCATATATTTCAAAAGGTCCCAGCTCACAATTTTTGAGCTCCCAAATCAACCTATTTTCCATAAATCAAACCTCCAGGGTGTGATTCCTCCATTCTCTTCTTTTCAAACCTTCGGGTTTCAATCTCTCAAATATGTCATTTTCTAAATCTTCAAATCTCTCAAGATTATCAATTCTCCAACCTTTGGGTACAATGTTTTCAAAAAATTCATCATTTTCTCAACCCTCAAGTTAAAATCTCTCAATTTCTATCATTCTCAACCTTTTTATTAAAACCCAGTTTTTCATAACCATTCGTGTATTTACCAAAAGACCCAACACTCGTTGGTCATGTAATTCCAAAATGTTCCAGCATTATTACTGGTCATGTATTTTAAATGTTCCAGTTTTACTAGTCAAGTATTTCAAAAGGTTCCAGCTCCTCGCTGGTCACGTATTTCAAAAGTTCCAGTTTTCGCTGGACAGGTATTTCAAAAAGATCTCAACATCTACTTGTCATGTATTCCAAAAAGGTTCCAGCTTCGCTGGTCATGTATCTCGAAAAGGTTCCAGCTTCCGCTGGTCACGTATTTCAAAGGTTCCAGCTTTCGCTGGTCATGTATTTCAAAAGTCCCAGCTTTTTGCTGGTCATGTATTTCCGGAATCGAAGATTGCGACTCAAGGTCTCATCAAAATCTATATTGAGTGATTATTTCACAAAGAATTCATGAAAACTTTGCCAATTTGCTAAAAGCATTTGTTGATTCTAAATATTCTTACCACACAAAAAGAATTTTCTCAGATTACCTCCTGTATTTCCTTTCAAAAGGTGAAACTTTTTGCAAAAAAGAGGTAAAATTCAAATCTTTTCCTGTTGATCAACCAAAAGGATGTAAGAAATATCCTCGATATGATCAATAAAAGAAATCTTCAATGATGTTGAAAAGCCAGAAGCGAATTGATATTGATCTTGGCTATGGCGCATGTTTTAAAATAACTTTCTGGCAATCAGGCAGTGGAAATATCTTGAGCTATAAAAAGAATTCACTCAACCCATCTCTTCTCATTTTCGTTTAAAAGTTGCAATCAAATATCCGCAAAAGGGATCTCTCAATTGTCGTCAAGATGAAGGCGAATTAAGCGAGTAGATCCCCGGGGCCAAAGAAGATTTGAAACATCTCCAAGATGACGGAGTTTGTGACGGATCCTTCCAGGGAAAGTTCGGATCACTATCGAGATGAAGGCAGATGTGATGAGCCTACCGAAAAACCCTAAAAGATATTTGATTTCTGCTAAAGACCTTTTTAAGCCAATGTCATCAATAGAATCCCTGAGATAAAAGAAGGATCGGTACATCTCCAAGATGAAGGAGTTTGTGACGTAGCCTTCCCTGAAAAAAAAAAAGAGAGAGAAAAGTCAGGACATCCAAATGAAGGATGATGTGAGAAACCGAGAAAGCCCAATGACTCAAAAAGAGTGCAAAAGATCATCATAGGAGGACACCCAGATATCAAACTGCCAAAGTTGCCAAAAGTCATCTTTTCTCATGCAAAATTCTTTCATCAATATCTTTTCATTACTTGCTTTTATGAAATTAAGAATATTTCTTTTATTCTCATATCAGGGAAATGGATAGCTTCCTTGAAGAAAATCATCAGTGCTAAAATTTTGAATTTGACTCTTAGAACTGAGGAGTTAACCTCGTTGGAGGAAATACTCTAGGTAAAAGAGAGAATACCTTCGCACATACATGCACATTTTCAAGCATTTTTATCAGCCATAATTTTATCTTATTGGCAAAATTTTCTAGCTATTCCAAGAATAAAATAAACATTCAATATCCATTTTGATGCAACCTAGCATTGTTTATATTTCCCAAAAGAGTTGCCTCTGAAGGAAGTATCTCTTCGTGTCCCATCACGGTTTTCTCATTAACGAATCCCGTATGGATGACCCACTCAGGATAAGGGTCAAACCTGAAATTTCTGCGAAAGATTCTTTGATTTCAAAAGCTATTTCAGTCTCAGCAAAGAGACGCCCAATTTCTTCCCCTTTTCAAAGCTTTAGGGACTCTATATTTTCTCCTTTCGCAAAAACCCCTCTCGGATTTGTTCGTCCAAATTCCGAAGGTCCCATCATGCTTTCTCCATTTTTGAGAAACCTGTATGGTAGATTTCCCCCACTCAGGATAAGGGTTAAACCTGAACCATTCTGCGAAAGATTCTTTGATTTCAAAAGCTATTTCAGTCTCAGCAAAGAGACGCCCAATTTCTTTCCCTTTTCAAAGCTTTAGGGACTCTATATTTTCTCCTTTCGCAAAAACCCCTCTCGGATTTGTTCGTCCAAATTCCGAAGGTCCCATCATGCTTTCTCCATTTTTGAGAAACCTGTATGGTAGATTTCCCCCACTCAGGATAAGGGTTAAACCTGAACCATTTGCAAAAGATTCTTTGATTTCAAAAGCTATTTCAGTCTCAGCGATGAGACGCACAATTTCTTCCCCTTTTCAAAGCTTTAGGGACTCTATATTTCCTCCTTTCGCAAAAACCCCTCTCGGATTTGTTCATCCAAATTCCGAAGGTCCCATCGTGCTTTCTCCATTTTTGAGAAACCTGTATGGTAGATTTCCTCCACTCAGGATAAGGGTTAAACCTGAACCATTTGCGAAAGATTCTTTGATTTCAAAAGCTATTTCAGTCTCAGCGATAAGACGCACAATTTCTTCCCCTTTTCAAAGCTTTAGGGACTCTATATTTCCTCCTTTCGCAAAAACCCCTCTCGGATTTGTTCATCCAAATTCCGAAGGTCCCATCGTGCTTTCTCCATTTTTGAGAAACCTGTATGGTAGATTTCCCCCACTCAGGATAAGGGTTAAACCTGAACCATTTGCGAAAGATTCTTTGATTTCAAAAGCTATTTCAGTCTCAGCGATGAGACGCCCAATTTCTTCCCCTTTTCAAAGCTTTAGGGACTCTATATTTCCTCCTTTCGCAAAAACCCCTCTCGGATTTGTTCGTCCAAATTCCGAAGGTCCCATTATGGTTTCTCCATTTGAGAAATTCGTATGGTAGATTTCCTATCCAGATTAAAAGTTAACCCGGAACCTCGCTTCACGAGGTATCTTCCTTGCAGGTTTGGGTTAAACCTGAGTCACATTCCAATGAGATTCCTCATTTTTGACGAGATGTTTTCTTCCAGTCCCACCGTGGTTCTTCCCATCAAAGAACCCATGCTTCATATATTCCTCCAAGAAAGGACCATACTCGAGCTTCATTTCACAAGGCCTTTCCCAAAATATCCCATCAAGGTACTCATGTATTCCTTTCCTCATTTCCAAATTCATTTTTGATATATCTTCGTCCCATCCAGGTTAAGGGCTAAACCTGAATCATTCCAAGAAAAGTATCTTGTCTCACCCACGAGACCTGATCAAAATTTTTATTTCCCACCATTTCAGAATTTTCACCCAAAGTCCCATCACGATTTCCTCATCTTTTACTCAATCATATCATTTCGAGGATTTCATCCCCAAAACCATTCAGGATAAGGTTTTAAGCCTGAAAAACCATATTTTCAAAATACTTCTTCCACACCCAGTTCAGATCTGCTGACTGGGGCATTTTCAAAATTTGGAGTGTTATCTTTGCCACTAAGCTCGGCTCTCAACCGGCTTAGTAGCAAAGAGGGGCATCTGTGAACACCCCAAATTTTTCAAAAAAGTTTTATAAAAATAACCATTTTGCCCCTAACCCCGTTTTCTGAGAAAATCAAGTCATTTCTTCAGATTCTCTGAATTAAAATTCATATTGATATATTCAAAATCAACTCCGGATCCGAATCCAGCACTTTAAATCCATATTTTCTCAAAATCCGGATCAAAACCCATTTCTGAAGAAATTTTCTTCAAATAGTTTTTTTTAAATTCTCAGAAAAAATCCTTCTTGTAAATATTTTTGCAGAAACACAAAAAAAAATTATTAGTTCTAACCTTTGCTTTCTCACAAACTTTAGGATTTTATTCTAAAAATACAAAAAAATTGAAAAATAAAACAAAAACCAAAAAAATGGAAAATTTCAAGAAAAATGAATGAGTTTAAACTTTTTAAAGTCGATTTTGCTAAAAAAATCATTTTTAAACCATTTTTATGAAAATTTTTGTTAAGGGAGCCTCCTTTTGGAAAAAACCGAAATTTTTTCACAAATAAACCCTAATCGCCCCCCCTCTCTTTCACTCTCGCCACTTTCCCCTCTCTCTCTTTCTCTCTCCTCCATCTGCCTTCGCCCTCTGCTCCTCCTTCTCTCCATCTCCACCTTCCATTTCCACCGATCGCCCCCCCTTTCCTCCCATCGATCTCTAACCGAATCCCTCCCGAACCTTCATCCCCCTCCTTAAGAGGGGCACGATGAGGAAACCCTAGGGATCGCTCTTCACCCCCGCACCTTCTTCCTTCTTCTCAATCTGCCTTCACCTCTTTTCCCTTGTCTGAACCCATTCCCTTTCATGCTTCTCCTACAATCGACCGCCATCAAATCCCCTCCACAGTGCCTCCACTGCAGGATCAACACCCATCACCAACCCAGCGCCAGCAAAAGGATCGGTCCTCCCTATCGAGCTCTGTGGAGGAACATTAGCCATCTCTATAGTCAAGCTACGAATCGAGTTTCCAATTCCTAAAGAAAATATCATCATTCAATCGACGGAAGCAAAATTGATTTTACGACAAAATTTCTGCTGAGGAACCCTATCTTACAGCAACGATACTTAGAGAAGGCGTTCCTTGCCTCCTTTCCTCAGATGTCCAGCCCTCCCTGCAGCAAGAGTACAGTAAGTAACCATCGTATCCCGCTGTTTCTTTCTTATTTCCTTCCCTCCTCCTTGCCTTACTAGCTTTGATTCTGTTTCGTTACAATTTTACCTCTTTCTTTTCTTCTTTCTTTGTTTTATCCTTTCACTAATTCATAAAAGCATGTCACTAGCGTCGACCTGCGTTTAGCAGTCTCGATGCTGCGCAAATGCAACAACAACCTTGCCTCCATTCCAATGCCTATGGCATTTTTGAGGCCACATTCTCGTCCCTTGTTTTAATGTATAAATGTTGTTTTCTTTCTATATTCGGTTTGAAAGATTTACTATATTCCGTGAATGCCCTGGTCCATTTTATCCTTTGTTTCATTATGTTTTAGAAACGTCTGATATCTGCCCTTGCTTGGTTTATTGTTTTAGGCTATCAGTTGCATTAGTTGTTTTAGTTCACCAGCATCATATTATCCATATCAATTTTCTTTCAGCTGACGCTGGAACTCATCCCGTAAGTAACAGAATCAGAAGCCAAAAGAGGGAATGTCGTCCTCAATCTCAATTTATGTGACCCATCATCTCTAAAAAACCATAGGTTAGCTGTTGGAGTCTTATGATATCCGAAGCAGGCGTGAATTTGTTCTGTATCCAATGGCTGCTGATGTTAAAACTCGATTTAAAATCAACCTGTCAAGATGTTGCATCCCCTGCAATCCAATATCGGGCATCTGCTAAGATTGCTCGGATCTCGTCTCCAGCATCACGACCCTGAAGGCTGTTTCCTGTAATTTTAGACCAAACGCAGTGTCAGGCCTTCTTTCTTCTTGTCTTCGTGGCCTATTATTGGCTGTTGTGTGATACTCATGCATTTTCTTCTTTGCTAACATGATGGCAGTAACTATGATATTTGCATTGTCTGGATCCTAGTATGTGTTCTCTCATCATTAGGAACCTGCTGCAGTTTTGAACATATCATCTGGGTTCTTTCAGGTGTACTAACATTTTGTTGCCATTTTGTGACGAATTTGTCGGGTCCTGGATAAGCCTAACCTTTGTCAAAAAGGTGTGTTGAGTATAAGTTATTTATAAAAAGCAAGTGCTGTCATGGAGTTCCTGCAAAAGAGACGGTAAGGTTCTAAATTCTCTCAGATATCTCGAATCTAGCATCAATAAGGTATGTGAAGATCATTTTTTTTTTATATATATGTCATCCTGTGAGTCAAGTAAATGTTATGATGCGTACCATTGCGTGGATACTCTTCTCCTCAAAAAGAATTATAAGCATCGATTTGTTCATGTCATTCTTACATTCCCCTGTTATGAACCAGCTTTTGCATCGGTATTTCCTTATGCTTTCGTATTAGCATCTATAGGTTTGCTCTATGTTTTAAACATATTGTGTCATTCCTTGCATGCTTAACTTGTCATATCTCCTACCTTCTCAGCGTGTCATATGCACCATCACGCGAGAAATCGTGATACCTGTGTTCTCAAAGCTCATCGAGTGCAATGCATTTCCTCACAGTATCTGATGCAGAAACTTAAGTCACAATAGCAGCTGTCATGAAGGCCCAAGTAGCGTGATGTAAATTTTCCACCTGTAATTCCTGCATCATACTGCTTAACCATTGAGTTTATCAAGTACAGCACATGTCGACACAACATCCATGACCAAGACCTGATCCAGGGCAGTACCTGCTGTAAAAATCTCGGTCTACCAAAGATGACTACTGGGGCCTATTAAAAGGTAAGTTCAGCCTGTTTTGAAGAAATGCTGTTTTCATTTCTCTTGACTGCATTGATAACATGTAGTTTGATATCTTCATCCTCCAACCTGATACATCTCCTGTTTTTGCGCTTAGATTTTCCTATGTCATGGTGTTTTGGTTCTTGTTCTGTAAGTCTTGGTTTTTCTGTAGTTTTCTTTCATTTTGAATTTCATTATTGTAATGATAAATTCCATCCTTATATGGTCTTCTGCATTTAGTTCCCTTTTAAATCTTATATCCCATCTCATAGACCATGTTCTTTTCTTTTGCATGCATATTATCATAAGTTCTAAAATGTTGGTTTTGCGAACACCCCAGATATTGTACTTACTGTTAATCAGACACTCATTTGCTCCATGATCCATTATCGCCTACTATGGGTCGTGACCTATATCTTCTCACAGCAATCCAAAGGGGTCATTCTGATTCTCTGAAGTATATATCAGTTTAAAGAATTGTTGTATTTTGTATCTTTCAAGAGTCGCTGTGCCATTTCAGGTTGCACAGTAATGCTTAGAGTTGCTGCAACCCCCCGAGTTGTTGAAATTTCCTTGGGTGCACTGCAGTTGAAAGAATGGTTGTAACTCAGGCCTCCTTCACAACAACTCAATGAGTTACTGTGATTTCCTGGCCTATACAAAAATTCTTGCGAATTATACCAACCATCTACAGCTTTCACCACACTAAGCTCCCGCACAACACCTATTACATAGCACATCATAATCTTCTCTCTCACTGTTGCACGTCATGTTCACCCTACATGCATTTACCTATGTCATATGTATCATATCCCTTCACTTCCCATTCAGCACCCAGCACTGCTGCATCTTCCTTTCATCTACCGAAAACAATCATCATTGCGATGATTTTTCTGCATCCACAGCAGCTCCCTGAGTTGTTGTAGTCTCATTATTGTAAATCACAAATCAAACTTTCAGCAAACTCAGTTGGCTATACCTGTTAAGCATATTCTCATTTATCTACATTAAGCACATATCATAGGTGATCCATATATATATATATACGAATGTGAATGTAAAATACATATATATATATATATATATATGCATGTATGTATTTATATATATGTGCCATTTTCCAATCTTTTTTTTTTTTCATACATGTCTTTTCACCATTTGATGTGATTTTTCTTCTCTTTTACTAACCTGGTTATTTTGCAGGAAATATGGAAAGGATATCATTACTTAGGGTTGTACATTTGATTTTATCTATTATAATAGTTAGACTGGAATGAGAATTTACATTTCCTGCTTTAGGTAGAATGGATGAGCATTGTAAATATCATTGAAATTACTTGTTTTTCATGCATTTTGCCTTTATTTTTCAAATTTTCACAAATGGGAACACGAATGGCACGTGCACCATTTCGTAAGAGATAATAAATACTAAGTTGATGATCCACATCAATGGCCATAGTCAGGGTGTGGATAAAACTTAGCATTTTTTTATCTTTTTCAAAATAACACTGGATCCACACTGGATCCATTTTTAAAATTCATCATGTTTTCCTAAAATGTTTTCTTCTTTTATCAGAATTTAACTTAGGATTAACTCAAAATATATACCAATGGCCATAGTCAGGGTATATTGAGGGTTGATTTCATTTTAAGTTCTATAAAAGCACTAAAAATGTAGTTTATTCTTCTTTTTGAATTTAAATATAGATTATCATATAATACATTCAATGACCATAGTCAAGGATGTATTATATTTTCAATCTTATTTTAATTCATTTAAAGAATGAAATAACTTTTCAAATTCCAATTTCAAAATTATTCAAATTCATTCATCATATAGGATAGAATTACATCATATTTTTCAAAATTCTTTTCCAAAATCCAAGTGATCTCAAATATCTTTCTTAAGTCTATAGTTTAAAGATTTAAATTCCAAGTTCAAAGTCCAATTTGACTTTGAAATTTCAAAATTCAATCTGTATATTCTTGATTCATTCCAAATTCAAGCTCCAAATTCAGAGTCCAGATTGACTTTGAAGTTCATTTATAAATTCAAATTCTCAAAATCAATTTTGAAATCCCAACTCAATTCAAAATCCAATTTCAAAGTTCAATTTAACTTTGAAATTTTTGATTCATCCCTTGATTCAAAATCAAGTTTTCTTCAAATTTTAAACCAAAGTTGAGATTGACTTTGAATCTCAAATCCAAACATTCCTAAGTTCAATCTGGGTTTTCAAAACCCAGATCCATCTTCAAAAGTCCCATTTGGACTTTTCAAAAACCCAAATCCTAGTCTCAAACTTGGACTCAGATTTCCAAGTGTAGGACTCCATTCCACTTTGGATCTCCAATCACGGATCCAAATTCCATTTAGGATTCAAATCCTTATTCTATTCTGGATCTCCCATCACAGATCCAAATTCCATTTAGGGTCCAAACCCTTATTTCACTTTGGATCTCCAACCACAGATCCAAATTTCATTTAGGATCCAGATCCTCATTCTACCATTGAATCTCAGATTCAGATCCAAAATCCAATTCTTAGGATCTAGAATCCAGTCCTACATTGGATCTCAGACTTCAGATCCAAATCCATTTTAGGATCCAGAACCCAATTCTATTTTTAGATCTCAGATTTCAGATCCAATTCCATCTTAGAATCCAGAGTCCAAACCTTATTTTGGATCTCAGATTTCAGATCCAAATACCATCTCGTATTCAAAGTCTTAAATCCAGTTCCCTTCAAAATTTTAAATCCAAAGTTCCATTTAAATTCCAATTCTAAAAGCCAATTCCATTTCATTCAAACCAAGTCCCTATTTCAGATCCTAAAAATCAACTCAAAACTCTATCCAGAACTTGGATTCGGATTTCATCTTGAAAATCCAACTTTTACAAATCTCATTTCTCAATTTCTTTAGATTTCCCATATTCAAAAGTGGAATTCAATTCCATTCCAGATATTCATCCAAGTTCAAAATTCTAAATTCAAAGTCCATTTATGACTTTGAAAATTTCCTTCATTCTCTTTTTATTACAAGACTTCAAAATTAACTTCCAAATTCCAGAATTATCTTCCCAAGCTCTTGATCATTCTAAAAACTTAGAACTTTAATCTTAAGTTCTAAGTTAGGAATCATTTTCTTCACTTTATCAATTTCACTTGGAAATTCTTCAAAATATTTTCAAAAGGAGCATACATCTTTGCATTTGCACAAGCATGATTCATTGTGCATTTAGACTTAGGATAAACACTTAGATAATTTCTTAGCAAAGCAAAAGGCACTAAATTCGACCCTTGGTTCGATTACCCCTGGTAAAGGCGCCAGGAACGGTCGAACCTCGTACCGACGAGCGGATCCCGTCTCCCAGTTTTTCCCGCAAATATTTCAAAAACGGAGGCGAGTTATTTCAAATATTTTCAAAATTAAGGTCAAGTGAGACCCGCAAAAGAGTTCCTCTTATCTTCTCTTCTTTCTTTTCTCTTTTCTCTTTCTTTCTGTCTTTTATTTTTCTCCCTTCAAAAAGGAGGAAAATAAGAGGTTGGAAAGGAAAAGAGAAGGAAGAGAGAGAGTATTATGAGAGGAAAAATTTTGCGATGACCACACGGTGTGAGAACTGGGTTTTTCAAATGTGCTCTATATATGATTGAAAAGTTTGAAAAACAACCAGTGCGAGAACTGGGTTTTAAAGATGAGCTTAGATTTTCAAAATGAGTTTTTAGAAGATAATTAAGGATTTATCCCCTTATCCTGAACGGGGGAAATAATAAAAAGAATACCTCATTGAAAGGAGGCATCAGGTTTATCCCTTATCCTGAAAGGGTATTTTGAAAAAGTAGAGGAAAATTTTTTAAATAAGATTGGAAAATTTGTTAAAACTTGATATAAACGAGCATTAGCTTGATGTAAATCTGATCAAAGCAAAATGAATCAAATGAAAATAAAGATCACGAGATCAATTAAGAATTAACAAAATTTTGAGGAAAAGAACTTTCGTCTAATCCTGCCTGCATATGATGAGAAAGATTTTTATGAATTAAAATAAAATGCCTCAGTATCATGGAGAAGAATGTAAGAATTGATAGAAGATCATCGTTTTTATTGAAATGGCTCTTTGAATAGTACAAAAGGTTTTTGAATGAAAATTCTAAGTATAAAATTTCTTCAAATGCAGAGCATTGATGGGATCTGGCATTTCCACTCCATCTGCGTTGATTAGACGATATGAATTACAAGGTAATGCTTCCTTAACCATATAAGGGCCTTCCCAATTGGGTGACCACTTGCCCCGTGGTCGATGCTTGAGATGAGCTGTCGATCTGAGTACCAAATCGTTAACTCAAAATTTTCTCTCAATGACGGACTTGGCATAGTGTCGAGCTATCCTCTGTCGATAAGATTGAGCATGCTGTGCTGCCTTGAGCCTTTTTTCATCCAGTAAATCTAGTTGCACCAATCTCTGCTGCTGATACTGATCAAGTGGCAATTCTATGAGAGAAGCGAATTTGAGAGCGGGCTTTTGGACATGGAGAGGCAATACTACTTCAGTTCCGTAAACAAGTTTTGAAGGAGTGACATTAGTCGGAGTCCGAATGGTGGTCCGATATGCCCAAAGCGCGTCATGAATTTTCTCATTCCAATCTCGACCTGTCTTCACAGTCCTTTCCAAAATACGAATCAAGATCTTATTGGTAGCCTCTGCTTGGCCGTTCCCTTGAGAATAATAGGGAGCTGAGAAATGATGGGAAATTCTGAATTTAGAACAGAAGGTTTTCATTCTCTCATTTTTGAAATGGGTTCCATTGTCTGAGACAATATCATGTGGTATGCCGAAGCGGCAAAGGATGTTCTTATGAATGAAAGAAACCACATGGCGGCCTTCTACAGTGCGTAGAGTAACAGCTTCAACCCATTTCGTGAAGTATTCTGTCGCAGCCAGAAAATACTTGTGGCCGTTGGAAGCAGAAGGAGTAATCGGGCCGACGACATCAAAAGCCCACATAGAAAATGGCCAAGGAGAAACAACTGATTGGAGATATGCGGCCGGAGCATGAATGTAAGGCGCGTGCAACTGGCACTTGATGCACTTCTTTACAAATCTATGACAATCCTGCTGCATGGTATTCCAATAGTACCCTGCTCGAACGATCTGTTTGACGAGTGTCTGATAGCCGACATGGCCACCACAAATCCCTTCATGTGCCTCTTGGATAACTTCCATAGCTTCTTCTTTGTCTAAACATCTGTCATATTCAGAACTGAACCCACGGCGGTAAAGGACATTGGCAAGGATGAAATATCTGGTAGACATGCGTTGAATCGCACATTGCTCCCTTTTAGGCATTTCGGGTGGAAATTCACCAGTCTCAATAAAATTTTTGATATTTTGATACCAAGGTTTTTCCTTCTGATTAACCTGCTTTACTTGCATATTTGAATCGAAAGCGGGTTGCTCGAGTCTGCCAACTTCAAAAGAATGACATAACTCACCACTTTTGAAGGATAGAATGGAGCCCAGACTGGCTAAACCATCAGCTATCTGATTATGCTCTCTTCTGATGTGACTGAGCTAAAATTCTTCGAAGCTGTCCACAAGAGCTAAGACGATCTTCTGATACAGAATCAATTTTGGATCTTTTACTTGCCATTCAGTGTTAACTTGACTGACAACAAGTAGGGAATCACCAAAGGCATGTACTCTTTTGACATCAAAATTTTGCAAGATTTTGAGGCCTTGTATTAGAGCTTCATACTCGGCCATATTATGAGTGCATTGGAAACCAAGATTAAGAGAATAAGGGATCATTTCTTTTTCTGGAGTGATCAACAAGACTCCAATCCCGATGCCAGACATATTTTTAGAGCCATCGAAGAACATATTCCAAACTGGGGGCTGTTGGATATTACAGATGTGCTCATCAAGAAAATCATCTTCTGTTTTAATCTCTTCTGTCAGAGGGAAATCTGCCAACTGATCTGCGATCGCTTGACCTTTAATCGACTTTTGAGAGACATACTCTAAGTCATATTGCATCAGAAGGACTTGCCACTTCGCAATCCGTCCAGTGAGAAACGGCTGTTCCAAAATGTATCTGAGAGGATTAAGTTTTGATAGAAACTTGATTTCAGAAGCCAATAAGTAATGTCTCAATTTCTGGCACATCCAAACCAGAGCCAGACAAGTCTTCTCCATCTGAGAATACTTCTTTTCATAATCAATGAAAGTTTTGCTAACATAGTAGATGGTGTGCTCTATCAGGCTGCCCTCTTCATATTGAGCGAGAAATCCACCACAGGCATTCTGATTGACAGAAATGTATAGTAAGAGAGGCTTTCCCAGCTTTGGCGGCTTCAAAACTGGTGGATTGAGGAGATACTGCTTGATGCGCTCAAACGAGAGTTGACATTCTGATCCCCATTCGAATTTAACTCCTTTTCTTAGCAAATGGTTAAAAAGCTCACATCTCATAGCCAAATTGGAGATGAACCTGCGAATAGACTGAATACGCCCTTGAAGGCTTCGCAGTTCTCTAAGATTAGTTGGAGGCGGCATGTCAATAATGGCTTTTGCTTTGGCCGGATCCACTTCGATCCCCTTCTTGCTGATGATGAAGCCGAACAGTTTGCCGGACTCCACTCCAAAAACACATTTCTGAGGGTTAAGTCTTAATTTGTAAAGAATAAGTCTTTCAAAAACTTGACTAAGAGCATCAAGGTGATCCTCTTCTTCTTTAGACTTAACCAAAATGTCGTCCACATATGCATCTATATTCTTATGCATTTGATCATGGAAAATAACAACCATTGCCCTTTGATAAATTGCCCCGACATTTTTGAGCCCAAATGGCATGACTGTATAACAGAAGGTTCCCCATGGGGTAGTAAATGAGGTCTTCGACTGATCACGAACGGCCAACTTAATCTGATTATAACCTGAATATCCGTCCATGAAAGAAAACATGGCATGACCTGCTGTGCTATCGATCAACAGGTCAATATTGGGAAGCGGATAATCGTCTTTCGGGGTGGCTTTATTGAGGTCCCTGAAATCAATGCAAATCCGAACTTTTTCGTTCTTTTTAGAGACTGCTACGATATTTGTCAACCAATCAGGGTAATCAATGGCTCGGATGAAGCCTGCTTTTAACAAATCTTCAAGTCCTTCCTTGACTTGCTGCTCAATTCCAGGGTCTAATTTCCTCAGTTTCTGCTTGATTGGTCTGGCTTCTGGTTTCAATTTGAGTCGATGCTCAACCAGCTTGATATTCAATCCTGGCATATCTTCGTAAGTCCAGGCGAATACTTCCTGGTGCTTTTTGAGGAATTGGATGAGTCTAGCTTTTTCAATTTCGCTTAGACTCGACCCGATTTTGAGAATTTTTGGATTATCTTCCGACCCAATGTTGATATCTTTAGTTGGATCTTGAACCAAAGATGATGGTTCATCCTGTTTCTGAATGTGAGCAAATTCTGGCAATTCCTGAATGGTGGAATCAAATTCAGCTGGCTCTTCAGTCTGTTCTGCTGCCTGACTGACTTCTGCTCTGTCTTTTATCTCAGAAAACCGTGCCAATTTTAGATACTTGGGATTGATAACAAATCTTGTCATTGATTCAGGAGTTAAAAGGTCCTGAAAATGCCAAAAAAGAGGTTGTTTTGAGAAAATATACGAGCCAAATCAAAATTTTTTTGTATAAAGCAAAGAATAATGACACAGACAAGGCATAATAAGGAATTGATGGATACTTGAAGAGAAAATTTTGATCTTTCATTAATTAAAGTAAAGTATTTACAAGACTTTTAACAAAAGATGAGACTGTATTGCCCCTACAAGATAAAAAGAGAATAAAAGAAAACAGGAAAACTAAGGCATCATCTTCACTTGTTTCCTTTGACAAAAACTGTCTTTTTGCTCGAATCCTGGCCGGTGAACCCCAACCCTGAACTGTCCGCATGCCGAACTGGAATGATGGGCTCTATCATGCCGTCTTCCTCTTTTCCCATGCCTCGGAATGGCTGGTATCCATGTTTTATCAACAGATCGAATCCCTTTCTTGCTTTAGAAAACTGAGGAAATAAGGGATGATTTTTGAAGGAGGTGTAATTGATGCGTCCTCCTTGCTTGAAGAAACAAGGTCCCTGCCATTGGACCGTGGCTGCGACATTTTCCTCTCCCATGACATCTTTTAGCTTCAGTATCTCTAGACTGTCACTGAGATTAATTTCCTCTGCCTCCCGAATGCTAGGAATGTCTGCTGTAAATGTGGGACGAGGAATCATAGGCTGTGGCAGCCTTTCTTCAGGGTCTTCGCCCAAAACAATGGTAATCATTCCGCCCTTAGACCACTTTATGCATTGGTGGAGGGTCGACGGAACTGCATTGGCATTGTGGATCCAAGTTCGTCCCAACAACAGATTGTAAGTTGGTGGCACATTGACAACATGGAACAATACCGTGTGCATGGAGTAATTGATGAAGATCTCCAAAAAGACTTTGCCTTTGGCAGTTTGCCCATGATTATCGAAGCCATAGATGGTGATGGGATCAGGCACATATTCTTCCTCTTTTAATCCCAATGCTTTCGCTGTCATTTCTGGGCAAATATTCAGACTGCTGCCCCCATCAACAAGTACATGTGGGACCGTCATGCCCCTGGTCCTGACTACGATATACAGCGCGTTGTTATGAAATGAATGAGGCTTAGGTAAATCCTCATCAGAGAAGGTGATAGGCGCATTAGTCATTGCTTGGTTCATTATCTGCGCCATGTCATCGGGCGTGGTACCCGGTTTCACCTTGATCTTCCTCAATAGATCATCTAGTTTTTCTTTATGCTGGGGAGAGTCGTGAGTCAACTCAAAAATGGAGATGTTGGAGAGCGCTGTAATCGGCTTCTAAAGGCTTCTGGCCCGCTCTTCTGCTGCTTCTGAGGTTTCTGCTTCCTCTGTACCAGCTTCCTTTTTCAGAAATCTTTTTGGAAAAACTTGGGTTTTCCCGTTCTCCACTGACGTGTTTCTGATGTTCAAAAATGAGAGGATATCCCCTCTCCGAGATGCAGGCTGGTCCTGGCGTAGAACCATTACCTGATGCTGCAGACTCATCTCCTCTTCGGAACAAGGATGTATGTGACTCTGCGGGAGAAAAGAACCTTCTGAAACGGTTGACACTAAATGTTTTGGGAAAGGGGTGGACAGAATGTCCATTTTGCCCTCTTTTTCATCCTTGATGAGAATGCTTTTATCAATACAATCCTGAATCAGATGCTTCAGGACGAAGCAATACTCAGTGTCGTGGCCCATCCCTCTATGGAACTTGCAGTATTGTTCCTTAAATCTTCCCATGAGCACAGGTGGATCTACCACCTTGGGAAGTTTTACCATCCCGTGAGACAGCAAGTATTCCAGAATTTTCTCCAAAGGCTGGTCGAGGGGAGTGAACTTCCGATCCCTACTCCAGTTTATATGTTTGGGCTTTTCTTGAAGGTCCCCCTTTTGTTGAGGACCGGTTGAGAGAGGCTTGTCATTGTTCTTGAAGAATTTGCCCTTTCTTCCCCTGTTCTGTTCGGGCTTTGCGCCACTGCCACTGCCCTGCTTGCTGCTACTGCCCTGATCATCCCCTGGAACCTCGGCGGAGTAGGTGAAGTGTGCCTTCTTCTTTGGGTCTTGCACATTTTTGGCTAAGGCGACACCTTCATACATCCCGTTCTCTACCCCCATCTCGAGCCATTCTGCTCGCTCCGTCAGTTCAATAAACAATTTGGAGGGATATGGGAAGAGGAGACTTTTAAGGGGTTGGGAGAAATTATTGAGGATGACTTGGAGGGCATGCTCCTCAGAAATAGGGTTCCTCATTTTGTTGCAAAGGCTTCTCCACTTATGAATGAAGTCCCTGACTTTTTCATTGGGCTCCTGTTTCAGGTTGCACAGGTGGTTTAGGGTGGGCAAAGCTTCTGTGTTGAACAGAAAGCGTTCAACAAACATATTGACGACTTTGTCAAAATCCCTTAGTTCAATGGGATTGACATGCTCGGCATACCATTTGGCGGCTATTCCCTCCAAACTGCGGGGGAAACAAAGGAAGAGGGCACGGTTGTCTTCGCTGAATCGGGCGCATTCCGCGAAGAACATGGCAAGGTGGGCCTTGGGGCCTCCGGATCCATCGAATTTAATGAATTTTCATGGGAGATTCTCCAAATTGATGTCTCCTTCCAAACCAAGGTAGAAATCTTGCCTGGTGTATGACCTTTTCCCTTTATCTCGGACTTGCAGGTCTTTGACTATTTTGGTCAAGGCCTGGATTGAGTCCTCTGCGGGGGCCTCATGCTTGGGCTTGTTCACTAACACTGGCTCCTCTACCGGCCTCTTGGACTGCCGCAGATGTTTCGAGATGTAAATCAACTGCTCTTCTTCAGAATTTTCTTCCACTGACTAAGAATCTTCAGAGGTACTGTCACGCTGTACCTTTTGCTTGCTGATCTTAACGGGCTTCTTCATGGGCTTTTTCTTCGCTTTGCTCTTGGAAGCTGCCTTTTTGGGAGCAGCTTTGGCCTGCTCAGCCATCATCTTGGTCATCATTTTCTGAAAAACCTGATACATGGCTGGATCAACATCACTCTCATCTCCGGAGTCATGCTTTTTGGATAATCGGGGAGAATTCATCTCCTCTAGCTCGCTGTCACTGTGCTGTTGAGCGGCCCTCTTATCAGCCCTTGTCTGAACCATTTTCAGATGCCAAAGCTTTCCTGCAGAATATGGGAATGGTTAGAGTATGGAGAAGCTTTTTTGAAAATCATAATTTCTTTGAGAGAAAGCAAGAAATGAAGGGATTTGGTAGACAATTTCAAGAGATTATCCCATTACCCGGGATTGGGTCATCACACGATTTGTGATAATTGTATTACCATTTGATGATAACAGAGAAATGTGCCTTGTTACCTAGGCGAGGTCGTCAACCATGATAAGATTTGAAGAGATGCGGAAGGAATATCCCTTTTACCCGGGATTAGGTCGTCACTCAAGTTTTTGTGACTTTTATTTGCGCTACAAACAAAATACAGAAAGCAACATTTTTGGCCAAAAGGTAAATTTTTATTGATATCTTTAACTTTCAAAGACAAAGAGAGGGTGGGCAGACAGTTTGCCACCACTCTTGATATTCAGATGATACATTTGGCCCAGGAAAAATAGACAGAGAAATAAAGGAGTTCCAGGTATATTTAGCAACATGATATGCCCCAGACCACTGATCCGACTGCAGGTTGAATTCTGACACGTTGCCTGTCGGGAAACGGGTGTTGGCACGAACTTGCCGCTGCGAAAACTGCCTCAGACATCGTTCCGGCTGATAATCAACACAAAAGAAAGGGCCCATCAACTTGTAGCGCTTGTCACGGGCATAAGTGTATCGAGGAATAGTCTCTCTTCTATCAAAGAAATCCCAGGTGATCTCCTTCTGATGCAGCTTCTCGATCAAAGCTCGGCATTGGATGACTGTCTTCGGCTGCTTACTGTTGAACCTGAAAGAACTGACCTTCGAAGGAACGTGTCGCAGGAACCATGACTGCAAAGCGTAAGTGCATCCTTCTACTAGAATGGTCTCCCCAAGAGCAAATCGAGCCAAGCCTCTGTAAAGGAAGGCTAATGCGGCCATGGAGACTGAGAGCTGACGGGTCTGCTTGCTTCCTCATCTCCGAAAGAGCTGAACAACTCTGATGTCTATGAAATTCTGACCATCTTGGAAGAAAGCTAACCCCACTGTACACAGGATCATGGCATGCTGAATCCTGTCCTTTGCTGCTCGAGACAGAGTGTCAACCTCTTTGTAGGCTCCATACTTTTGATATAGTTCAAATAGGTCGATGAACTGATTTCCACCAATCTCAGTGAGAGGCCAAGATCTGCTCCCCGTGGCTCTGGCCAAGGCTTCTCGAACGTCCACTCCTTTGATGTTGATAAAAAACTGCTGATCGACCGGATCATCTGGCTGACCGGCTGGTTCGGGCAATCCCATAATATCATTGAATTCGTCCATCAGCAGAGTCATCTCTCCCCAGGGAAACCAGAAGGTGCAGGTACGCGGATTCCACCATTCTGCCATAGCCTGAATCAGAGCTCCGTTGATGGTTCGCTTGCCTACCGCTGATGCCATCTCCAACCCGCAGTCATCCAAGTAGTCTGGGAACATACGTGAGAAGGTGGCGAACCAAGAATAATACCACCGTGGGAAGAAAGGACGAGACTGGATGACCCGCAGATCCGGAGATCCATCCTGAATCTGATAGAAGACATGATCTCGGGGAAAGACAACATTGAGAGAATTTGACGCCATTGAAGTGATACTGGGGCAAAGAAAATAAGGGAAATTAGATAGAATGCAAGACTTATGGATAGACTCTTTTAAAGAATCAAACCTGAAAATTTTGAAAGATTGAGGAGATTTTAAAAGAATTTTCCAGGGTTTTGAAGAAAATTTGATCTAAAAGAGAAAAAGAAAATGTAGGTAGAGAGAAATATACACCTGGGGTTTTTGGAAATAAGGGTAAGTTTTGAATAATACACCCAGGGTTTTTTAAAATGGTTTGATACATATATGAGAGAATAAGAGAAATATCATACAACTAAAGCTGCACAAACAAGGATGCGCACACAGCACTCCCTAAAGGCTGATTCTGAATGCAATATTTGAAATGGCTTGTAGGACCTGTTCTCATCGCAAAATTTTTAAACTTTTGCAAATCAAACTGACCTTTGAAAAAGTTTTTGAAAATAACTCGCCTCCGTTTTTAAAATGCGGGAAAATTCCGTAGAATGGGACTCGCCTATCGGTACGAGGTTCAACCGTTCCTGCCACCTTTAACAGGGGTAATTGAACCAAGGATCAATCTTATGCTCTACTCTATTCAACTTGTCTAAATCATATTCTAATTTCTAAATGCACAAAGAATCAGGCATGTGCTATAAATTTTCAGAAAATGCACATTTGAAAACATGATGTTTGCTTTGAATGATTGAAATTTTTAGAAAATGTAAATCTTGGAAATGATATCACATGAGAAATCGTGAAATGGGATTTGAAATATACTTCTGAGAGAAATAAAAATCGATTTTGAGGAATCCTTGACATTTGGTGAAAATCGATTCTGAGAGACTTGGTTTCTCTTAATTCAAACTTGGAAATTGAAATTCTAACTTAGAAAATTTGAATTTGGAACTTGGGAAATACTTGAAATATCCTTTGAAATTCAATGTCTTTGGGAAAATCGATTTTGCTATAAGACTTAGGAGATTTTGAGAAAATGAACTTCTTTGAATTGAAATTTGAATTGGAATTGGCAAATGCATGAAATGAATGAATATGATTTTGAGGAATTGAGAAATACTTTTTGTATTTTTGAGAAATGCAGTGCATTTTGAAGTTAGCCTAAGAGTGTAGGTTGAATGTGGCTAATGTGAAGATCATAAATCTAGATATCCTTCATATTCTGACTATGGCCATAAATATGAATTCCACCAAGTTTATAAACTTCATAAAAGCTAGTGCATGTGCCATTCGTGTAGACCATAGTGAGTTTGAATATGCATGAATCATCATCCATCACACATTAACATTATAAAAGAAAATAAACTATATGCAATGCAACCTAAGCTAAGCAGGAAATGTAAATTCTTATTCCAAAGTTTAATTACAAATTACATCACTATTGAAATTTAAATACATGAAAAATAAAGTCTTCAATGTACCTGCAAAACTAGAAAACTTGGTTAATGAAAATATGTTGGCTTTTCTAGATTTATCCAACAATATCAGGAAATTGTTGGATTTTGCTAGATATAAGCCTTTTTGTCATGATTCCCTTAAATCAAAATGATAAAGTATGAAGAAATAATAAAGGTAAAATATGAAATTTCGAAATTGGGGTCAAAATGACCAAAATACCCCTAATAACAAGACTATGGCTTTGAAATTAGGGTTTTTAGAAAGATATTTTGATAAAATGCAAATTTTGAAATTTGAATGGAATAAACTCAAACCAAATATGCTATGACATGATTAAAAATATGAAATTAGGGTTAGGGATTTCGAAATTTAGGTCAAATGACCAAATTGCCCCCGATAGCAAGACTATGGCCTTGAAATCAGGGTTTTTAGAAAGAGATTTTGGTAAAACTTAGGTTTTATGCACTAAATGAAATCAAATGAGCACAAAATTAAACCTAAAGCATCCTAATATGATTATGAACATGATTAAACCCTAAAAATATATGCTTATGCACGAAAATCCAATAATATCACAAATTTTGTGATTTTTGCAGTGTTTTTGGATCTCTCAGGAACCCGGTTTTGACATTTGCTTAATTCAGCCATCAAATGGATTCCAAAATCCATAAAAATTGGTACCTGCACATGTTATAATCCTAATGTCGAATTGGAATTATAAAAATAATTTTTTGACATTAAATTTATCCGAAAATAGCATTAAACCCTAAAAATATGCTATTTTTGACCTAATTCACCAACCAGTCCCAATCCAAGACCTGAACCAGGGGTCAAATCTCCATGAAAATTTATTAAATTTTACAGAGACTAACTAGGAAGAAAAACAGAGATTTCCCAATTTACAGATCGGAAAAATCATCTCCGGTTAGGGAGAAACCCTTCCGGCAATCTGAACTAAAATATATCACTCTTAACAGGGATTAAAACAGCTATTCCAGATTGAAAATACAGGAAAATATAGCAATCCTAAACAAAAAATTTTGAAATTTTAGTGGTGAACATCAGACATAAAAATAATAATACTCACTTTTTACAGATCTAAAATCGGATCTGTGGTTTGGGATTTATGACTGACACAAGTCTGATTAGGGTTTTGGTAAACCCTAACGAGTTTTAAAATTAAAAACAGATTCTCTAAAAAGGAAAAAATACTAAACAGTGATCAAAAAATCCGAAAATTTCACATAAGACAGATCTACTCAATGTGAATCCATAGCACTTTACAGATCTAAAATCGGATATAAGATGAGAGAAATATCATAACAGCAAGTTACCTTCTTGATTTTAACCACGATTTTAAAACTTTAAAAGCCCGATTTGATGTCTGATTTTTTTGACAGGGTTCCCGAAATCCAAAACCTCTGATTTTTCTACAGTAACTCAATAACTCATGCATGCACCACATATAAAAAAATCAGAAATAAACAATGAGTGCTTCCATCCTAAATAACATCATCTTTACTGTTCTAAACATAGAACACACAGAAATTTAAGAAACTTAAAAAACCATGCATTAACTAATGTAAATAAATAAAATAAACCATAAAACAGTAAATAAAAATTATTTCTATGCTATAGAACGTAAAACAAACATGAATAAACCATGAAAATAAAATAAAAACAGGGAATCAATGGCTGGAATTTGATATCACCTTTAAAACATAGATTTAACCCATTAAAAAGGGCAAATCATATATTTTATTGGTTATTAATGCAAAGAATCATATTAAAATCAATTCTAATGGATTAAAATCTATTTAAATCACCCAAAACAGGGTTGGATCACCTTCTTGGATCGTTCTTTCTGATTCTTGATGGTTCTTGAGGTTGAATCCATGAAGATGATGGTACCAATGGCTAAATCATGTTTAAAACAATGAAAAACATTAAATAAAAACTAAAAATTAGAGAAAATAGTTACCTTGAGGTTGCTGCAATGGAGGAAGGGCTGGAGAGGAGAGAGAAGCTCCAAGAATCCAAAGGAAAGCCAATTGGGAAAATCGACCCCCTATAGCCTTCTATTTATATAAAAAATTTAGGTTAAAAATTAAATGTTTTAAAAAAATTGGACTCTTCTAAGGGGGGCGATTTTGGGGTGTAAAGACTATCCTACCCCTAGCCTAAATTATCCTATTTAATACCTAATTAACCCCTAGACTCTCCTAAAAAATCCCCAAATGTAATGCCACTTGGCATTTTCTCACATTGGGTTTTTAAAACTCCTTTAAAAACCTTTAAAAATACTAGTTTTAAAAACTAACTTTCAAAAATGAGTTTTTCAAAATGGTTTTGACTCTTCTAAACCTCTAACACTAACCAAGACATCAACTAACCCTAGTCTAGCCCTGACTTACTCGAATATGGCGCCACCCCGAGTGGGCCCTACTTGAGTTTTTCAAAAAGCGATTTTAAAACTTGAAATTGAAGGAGTTTTCAAAAGATTTTCAAAAGTAAACTTAAAATTAGGATTTTTGAAATGGCATAAGGTCCTAACTGAGTTAGAATTCCTCTAGATATGGTGCCAACTGAGTGGGCCCACATCGAATTTTGAACATTTTTGAAATAACACTGAAAATGGCTTTAAAAAGGGGTTAAAATCAGTATTTGAACTTCAAGATCTTTGAAAATAGGGTCTCAAGCGAACTGGAACTCCGAGTTAGAGTCCTGAACTCTTAGGACTCTGAGATTTTAGATTTTAAAAGCCAAATGAAAGAATTTTCAAAAGATTTTATCAAGAAATGATGAAATAACTCAGAAAACACAGTCAGGGTTAGACTCCCAACTCGACCGAACTCTAAAATAGAATACTGAACTAACTGGACTCTGTAAAATGACCTAAATTTCGAAAACAAACGAAAAAGATTAAAAATGGAAGTAAAACAGACTTCAAAACAGACTCCTGACCGGATCAGGACTCTGAGACAGAGTCCTGATCGGACTGAAACTTTCAAAATTTTGAGAAACTTGATGAATAGAGGAATTCAAAAGCGACACCACCTCAATGGGTCTCATCTGTAAATTGAAGTCGATTAAAATTTGAATTTGAAATGAATCCAGATTGTTTCCTTGAGAAAATATTTCGAAATATAAAGTCCTGGGGTTGGAAAATGACAGAGTATTGAATAAAAACCCAGGTTTTGAAATTGATTTTGAAATAAAAGCTTTAAAATTCAAATCTGGATTGAATGTTTTGAAATAGGAGTGCTGGATCTCGAAAATGAGATGCAATGACCTGCAATGCTATGCAATGACATGCAATGCTATGCAGAATACATGCAATGACATGCAATGATCTGTAATGACTTATGAAATGGACAAACACTGGATGAGGGTGAAAATTTGGGGTGTTTACAGATGCCCCTCTTTGCTGCTAAGCCGGTTGAAAGCCGAGCTTAGTGGCAAAGAAAACACACCAAATTTGGATCATAAAAATGCCCCAGTTAGATGAATCTGACTGGGTATGAAAGAATTAGTTCAAGTGATGATGATAGATATGAAATGAAGAATAAGGAGAAAATTTTACTTCGAAAAGAAGTGAGATTCAGGTTTTGCCCTTAACCTGGATGGGACAGAAAATACCTCGTGTAGAAATGAAGCTCAGGTTTGACCCTTAACCTGACCGGGAAATGAAAATGGAATACCTCATCAAAGGAGGCTCAGGTTTGTACCCTTAACCTAATCGGGTTGAAAATGAAATACCTCATCAAAGGAGGCTCAGGTTTATACCCTTAACCTGATTGGGTTGAAAATGAAATACCTCATCAAAGGAGGCTCAGGTTTGTACCCTTAACCTGATCGGGTTGAAAATGAAATACCTCATCAAATGAGGCTCAGGTTTATACCCTTAACCTGATCGGGTTGAAAATGAAATACCTCATCAAATGAGGCTCAGGTTTATACCCTTAACCTGATCGGGTTGAAAATGAAATACCTCATCAAAGGAGGCTCAGGTTTGTACCCTTAACCTGATCGGGCAGAAAATGAAATACCTCATCAAAGGAGGCTAAGGTTTGTACCCTTATCCTGATTGGGCAGAAAATGAAATACTCGAAAGAAGAGACCGTGATGGAACCTTCGGATTTCCGCACAATGAATCCGATAGGGGTTTTGCAAAAGGAAGGAAATTGGGGTCCCTAAAGTTTGAAAAGGGATTGATTTTGGGCGCCTCATTGCTAAGACTAATTAACTTTTGAAATTGCCTTTTGCTGAAATTGGTGGCTTAACCTCAAGCCGAAATTGGACTGTCTATGGTGGGACAGTGGGGACACAGGGAAGTGTGCGAATCTGAGAGCCCGTGCGCTCAGATTATACCAAAGAAGGGAAGGAATCTTGAAAACTCCCGTTATCAAGTCCTAAAAGGGATAACAACTGATGTCAGGATGTGCCAAAGATGAACCTCAAGCTCTTGCTTCACGCCAGGATAGCTAGAAAATATTGTCAAAATGTTGAAAATTATTGTTGATTCAAAATAATTGAAAGTGATGCGCATTGTTTTGAAAGTATTTCCTCTTTTCTACCTGAAGTATTACCTCCGACTGAGCTTAACTCCGTAGAATCAAGATTCGAATTCAAATTGCTTGCGATTGGCTTTCTTTCAAGGAAGCTATCAATTTCCTTGATATGGACGAGAAAGAAAATATTCTTGATATTGCGAGAGCTATTGGTGAAAGAATATTGATAAAAGAATTTCACAAAATTAAAGAAAATTCTTGATAAATTTGGCAGTCTGATATCCTGGGATTCTTTTCTCATGATGATCTTTCTGCACTCTTTTTTTTTTTAGCAGATTGGAGCTCTCTTGGATTTTTCGAGAATTACATCATCCTTCATTCTGGAGATGTCCTGACTTTTCTCTCTTTTTTTCTTAGGAAGGGTACGTCACAAACTCCTTCATCTCAGAGATGTTCCGATCCTTCTTTTCTCTCAGGGATTATCTTGATAGTTATTGGCTCATTGGTTGGGAATCTCTTGATGATAACTGGAATCAAATATCTTTTAGGGTTTGTCGGTAGGCTCATCACACTCGCCTTCATCTCGACGGTGATCTGAACTTTCCCTGGAAGGATCCGTCACAAACTCCGTCATCTTGGAGATGATCCAAATCTTCTTTGGCCCCGGGGGTCGACTCGCCTAATTCGCCTTCATCTTGACGACAATTGAGAGATCCCTTTTGCAGATATTTAATTGCAGCTTAGGTGATTGAGGAGATATGAAAATTGAGTGGATTTTTCTGTATCACCCAGGATATTTCGACTACTTTATTTTTCAAGAATGGTCTTTAAAAATGTGCCATTGATTGCGATCAATATCAATCACTCATGGATTTGCAACATTGAATTCTCTTTGCTGGCCATATCGAGGATTTATTCTTCATCCTTTTGGTTGGCCAATAGAAAGATTTTGAACTTTGAATCCTTTTTCGCGAAAGCATTACCCTTTCAGAAGTAATAATGGAGGTATTCTGAAGTAATAATTTTGTGCAATAAAGATTTTTGAAATCAACAAATATTTAAGGACAAATTGGCAAATCTTTCTTGAAATCCTTTTGTGAAATCGAGCATTTGAAGCACAACGCAACACATCTCTGACAAAAACTCTCTTCTCCTTTCCCCAAAGGAGAAGATTCAGAAATTGGAATTGGGAATTACTCATCTCTTCTCTGAAGAGGAGGTGTTTGCAAAATGAACTTTCGAAGAGAAATTAAGCTTTCGTCAAAACTTCCTAACATTAGGCTTCTCTTATGGAAAGGGGGCCGGAATTGGTGAGGTTGGTAAATTGGTCATGAAGGAACGAGTTCATCACACTCTCCCTGAAAAGAGGGTTCTTCATGATGAAATGGCCTAGTCTGAAATTATGGGGCCACAAGGAAAGCAAGTCTCCGTCGAGTCTCTCCCTATAAAAAGGGTTCCTTGTGTGAAATTTGGAATTTTGTTTTGCAAACGGTTCACAGAGACACGAGTCCCTTCAAACTCTCCCTGAAAAGGGGCTAAGTGAACGAATTGGATAGCATGCAAAAAGAGCGAGCTCCCTCGAACTCTCCCTATACAAAGGGTCTCTCGCAAGAGAAAATGATTGAAATTGGTATTGGGTGGCTCAAAAGGGTCAAATTTTGGAAATTGGAATTTTGAAATTTGATATTTAAAATTAGAAAATTGGAAATTAGAAATTTGGAAATTTGGAAATTGATAATTGGAAATTGGAAATTTGGAAATTGGGAATTTGGAAATTGGGAATTTGATGAGTGATCAGCACGAGGACTGAACTCAAGAGGTCGACTGACATGACACGAGTGCTCGATTTTGAAAAGATACCTGTATGCATACTGGTTTAAAAATGTACCAGTTTGGATACTGGATTTTGGAAGATTACTAGTACGAGCGCTGGATTTTGAAAGATTTCCAGTACGAGCGTTGGATTTTAAAAGCTTACCAGTACGAGCGCTGGATTTTAAATGGTTACCAGTACGAGCGCTGGATTTTAAATGGTTACCAGTACGAGCGCTGGGTTTTGGAAATTTACCAACACGAACACTGGATTTTGAAAGTTTACCAGCACGAACACTGGATTTTTGAAAGTTTACCAGCACGAACACTGGATTTTTGAAAAATTACCAGCACGAACACTGGATCCTGAAGAATTACTAATTAATTTTGATGGAAAATTTTCAGTCTTCACCCTCACGACGACTCGGACAACTGTCGGGGTCTCAGGATTTATCCCTTATCCTGAATGGGTAATCGATGCTAATGCAAATTGATGCAGACGAATGCGAATGAATGCATGCAAATGCAAATGAATGTAAATGGGTGCACAGGCGTGCACAAGTGCGTGAAATGAGAGATTTGTTTATCCTGCCTGCATACGGAATATTTGTAGATAAAAACAAAATTTTAAAATGCCCCAGTGTAACTGGGAAAAGAATTTTGATCATTATTGAAGAAAATTTGGAAGGATTACAAAGAATAGAGAATTGTTCAAGTATAGAATTTTTTCAAATGTCGAGCATTGATGGGATCTGGTAATTCTATTCCATCAGCATTGATGAGTCGATATGAATTGCGAGGTAGTGCCTCTTTGACAACATAAGGACCTTCCCAATTTGGCGACCATTTGTCACCCGGGCGATGCCTGAGATAAGTTGTTGATCTGAGTACTAGATCATTGACCCGAAATTTTCTCTCAATGACAGATTTTGCATATTGTCGGGCTATCCTCTGGCGATAGGATTGAGCATGCTCTGCTGCTCTGAGCCTTCTTTCATCAAGCAAATAAAGTTGTACCAGTCGCTGTTGCTGATACTGATCAAGAGGTAATTCTAGAAGTGATGCAAATTTCAGAGCAGGTTTCTGAACATGTAGAGGCAGTACTACTTCAGTTCCGTAGACAAGTTCTGACGGAGTAGCATTCGTTGGAGTTCGAATGGTGGTTCTGTATGCCCATAATGCGTCATGAATCTTTTCATGCCAGTCACGGCCCGTTTCTAAAGTTCGCTCCAGGATTCGAATCAGAATCTTGTTGGTGGCCTCTGCCTGACCATTCCCTTGAGGATAATAAGGAGCGGAAAAATGATGATGAATTCTGAATTTTGAGCAGAATGTCCTCATTCTCTCATTCTTGAAATGTCTGCCATTATCCGACACAATATCATGCGGTATACCAAAGCGGCAAAGGATATTCTTATGGATGAAAGAAACCACATGCCGACCTTCTACTGTGCGTAGAGTGACTGTTTCTACCCATTTAGTAAAATATTCTGTTGCGGCAAGAAAATATTTATGACCATTGGAGGCTGAAGGAGTGATGGGTCCTACAACATCGAAAGCCCACATGGAAAATGGCCATGGCGAGACGACAGATTGCAAGTATGTCGCTGGCGCATGAATGGAAGGTGCATGAATCTGACATTGAACGCACTTCTTTACAAAACGATAGCAATCTTGTTGCATAGTTCTCCAATAATATCCTGCTCGGATGATTTGTTTGACGAGAGTCTGATAGCCAACATGGCCACCGCAAATGCCTTCATGTGCTTCTTGCACGACTTCTTTGGCTTCTTCTTCGTCCAAACATCTGGAATATTCAGAACTTCTTTGGCTTATTCAGAACGATAAAGGACGTCGGCAAGAATAAAATATCGAGCAGACATGCGTTGAATTGCTCGCTGCTCTCTCTTTGATAATTCTGGAGGAAATTCGCCAGTTTTAATGAAATTTTTGATATCATGATACCAAGGCTTCTTCTTCTGCTCAGCCTGGTTTATCTGCTCTACTGGAACGAAAGCGGGTTGATCAAGTCTGCCAATTTCAAATGAGCGACAAGATTCTCCACTCCTGAAAGACATGATGGATCCCAGATTGGCTAAACTGTCTGCAACTTGGTTGAAATCTCTTTTGATATGAAAAAGTTGGAATTCTTCGAATTTGTTGGCAAGAGCTGAGACAATCTTCTGGTAAGGAAGTAGTTTCTGATCTCTCACTTGCCATTCGGCCAGAACTTGATTGACGATTAACAAAGAATCGCCATAAGCATGCACTCTTTTGACATTGAAGTCCTGTAGAATTTTCAAACCTTGTATTAAAGCTTCATACTCGGCCATATTATGAGTGCACTGAAAATCCAGTTTAAGAGAAAAAAGAATCATCTCCTTCTCTGGTGTAATTAGCAGAATTTTGATTCCTATGCCTGCCATATTCTTGGAACCGTCGAAGAATAAATTCCAAATTGGGGATTGTTGAATATTGCAGATCCGCTCATCGGGGAAATCATCCTCAGCTTTAACATCCTCTGCTAGAGGAAAATCTGCTAATTGGTCTGCAATTGCTTGGCCTTTGATAGATTGCTGAGAGACATATTGCAAGTCGTATTGCATTAATAGGACTTGCCATTTGGCGATCCGTCCGCTGAGAAATGGTTGTTCAAGAACGTACTTGAGAGGATTTAATTTAGATAGAATCTTGACTTCAGACGCCAATAGATAATGTCTCAATTTCTGACACATCCATACCAGAGCTAAACATGTCTTCTCTATCTGAGAGTATTTCTTCTCGTAATCAATAAAGGTCTTGCTCACATAGTAAATGGCATATTCTATCAAGCTGCCTTCTTCGTATTGTGCCAAGAATCCGCCGCAAGCAACTTGATTAACTGAAATGTATAGCAATAGGGGTTTCCCTAATTCTGGCGGCTTTAAAACAGGAGGATTGAGAAGATATTTCTTGATGCGTTCGAACGATTGCTGACACTCTGGTCCCCATTCAAACTTCACTCCTTTTTTGAGCAAATGATTGAAAGGCTCACATCTCATGGCCAAATTAGAAATGAATCGCCGAATTGATTGCATGTGTCCTTGAAGGCTACACAATTCTTTGAGATTAGTCGGAGGCGGCATGCCAATGATAGCCTTGGCCTTAGCAGGATCCATCTCTATCCCCTTCTTGCTGACTAAGAAGCCTAGCAACTTGCCAGATTCGACTCCAAAAACACATTTTTGTGGATTGAGTCTTAGCTTGTAAAGAATGAGCCGCTTGAAAACTTGATTGAGAGCTTCGATGTGATCTTCCTCTTCTTTGGATTTTACTAGAATATCATCAACATATGCATCTATGATTTTGTGCATCTGATCATGGAATATAACGGCCATAGCGCGCTGATAAGTGGCTCCAGCATTCTTGAGCCCAAAAGGCATGACTGTATAACAGAAAGTGCCCCATGGCGTGGTAAAGGATGTTTTGGATTGGTCACGAGCGACCAACTTGATTTGATTATATCCGGAGTATCCGTCCATAAAGGAAAACATAGCATGCCCGGCTGTGCTATCGACTAGGAGATCAATGTTTGGGAGCGGATAGTCATCCTTCGGAGTGGCTTTATTGAGATCACGGAAGTCGATACAGATTCGCACTTTCCCATTCTTCTTAGGAACTGCTACGATATTCGCCAACCAATCCGGGTAATCAATTGCTCAAATGAATCCTGCTTTAAGCAAATCCTCAAGTCCTTCCTTGACCTGTTGCTTGATTCGAGGATCCATTTTTCTCAACTTCTGCTTGACTGGTTTCGCCTCAGGCTTCAAAACGAGGCGATGTTCCACCAATTTCGGATCTAAACCTGGCATATCCTCATAAGTCCATGCGAATACTTCTTCATGCTGCTTAAGGAAATTAGTGAGCCTTTCTTTCTCTCCTGGGCTCAAACCACTGCCAATTTTGAGAATTCTAGGATCGTCTTCTGATCCGATATTGATATCCTCAGTCGGATCTTGAACCAAGGATGATGGCTCATCTTGCCTCTGAATCGATGCAAATTCTGGCAGTTCCTGAAGAGCTGAATCAAACTCTGCGGGTTCTTCTGACTGCTTTTCAATTTGACTACATTCTGCTCTTATTCTGACCTGATGAATTACTGCTGATTTCGAACAAGCTTTTGGATTAAAGACGAGCTTCTTGATAGATCGGGAAGACATTCTGAAAATTGGAGGATAAATTGATTTAGGGAAATTGCTTATCATGAAATAAATTGCTTTTATTGAAAATAATTGGAAAGATAAAAGAGCAAAATGATTTCAATTTTGTGAAGATTTAATACTGAGGAACAAAGAGACAAATGGCACCAAGATAGACAAAGGAAACTGGCAACTTTATTGAAAGATAGAATTAATCAAAATGACAATGATGAAAATGAAATGGGATATCATCCCGATAATAGAATAGAAAAAGAAAGACAAAGGAATTCTTCTAATGTGCTCCCTTAATGAAAACAGTCCCTTTCTGAGACCTTCGACCATTAAAGCCCAATCCGGCTCTTTTAGGGCAGTGCTAAGGAATCACTGGTTCAAGACGACCATCTTCATTTTTGCCTAGGCCTCGAAAAGGCTGGTAGCCATGCTTTACTAGTAAATCAAATCTTTTTTTTAGCCTTCATAAATTGGGAGAATAGGGGATGACCCTTAAGAGTGCTGTAATCAATTCGTCCTCCAATCTTGAAGAACTGTGGACCTCCCCATCGGGTCGCAGCCACTGTATGCTCGGGCTGCTCTGCCGTCTGCATTATTCCTGAATCCTCTTCGAAGCTGACCTCTTCAATACCCCTAATGCTAGGGATATCAGTAGTGAAAGAGGGCCTGGGAACCATGGGCTGTGCTAGCCTCTGCTCCGGATCTTCGCCTAAGACTGTCGTGATCATACCACCTTTTGACCACTTGATGCATTGATGCAGAGTAGACGGTATTGCGTTTGTGTTGTGGATCCATGGTCTCCCGAGAAGTAGATTATAAGTGGGTGGCACATTGACCACGTGAAAGAGAATTGAATGGACCGAGTAGTCAATGAAGATCTCTAGGAATATTTTTCCTTTCGCTGTTTGGCCATGATTGTCAAACCCATAAATGGTGATTGGATATGGAATGTATTCTTCTTCTTTTATGCCCAAAGCTTTGGCGGTCATTTTCGGACATATATTGAGGCTGCTGCCTCCATCGATCAGCACATGAGGAACTGTCATCCCTCTGGTTCGAACTACAACATACAAGGCATTGTTGTGAAATACATGAGGTTTAGGGAGATCCTCATCGGAGAAAGTAACTGGAGCATTAGTCATGGTCTGATTGACTATATGGGCCATGTCTTCAAGAGTTGTGCTTGGTTTCACCTTGATCTTTTGTAGCAGATCATTCAACACCTGCTGATGCTTGGCGGAGGCTTGAGTTAAGTCCAAAATTGAGACATTTGATAATGCTGTAATAGGCTTTAGAGTTGATGTCTCGCTTTTCTTTGTGGTCGACTTAATGAGATGCTTAGGGAGCCATGACATACTTCTGGCTACCTCGGGAGATATCCCAGCGGACTTGTCAGACACTTTTAATTTGCCGAAAGCTGAAATAAGGTCCATCTTCTGGGCCTTGGACCGAGCCTGCTGCAATACCAGGACTTGATGCTGAGCTTGCATGTCATTTTCAAAGCATGTCCTGATATGCTCCTGTGGTTGAAACGACTATTCGGTGATGACTACTGTAGAATGACGAGGAAATGGCTCTTTTAGAATATCTATATTTTCATCTTTCGCGCCTTCTACCAGAAGATTTTTATCAATAAGGTTCTGAACAATATTCTTCAGAACAAAGCAGTTCTCAGTATTGTGCCCCACTGTTCTGTGGAACTTGCAGAATTGGTCTTTGAATTTTCCCATAGGAACGGGAGGATCGGCCAGCCTTGGCAACTTGACCATCTCCTTGGTCAACATGTACTCGAGCACAGTCTCGAGTGATTGATCTAATGGAGTGAATTTCCTGTCATAGCTCCATCCTTCATGCTTCACTTTTTCTCGGGGTTTTGGTCCCTGCTCCACCTGAAGCGGCTTATTGAATTGCGGGATCGACTTCCCTTTCTGATCATTCCTGTTTGAACCTCCTGCCCATAACAGAAGTCTCTATTCTGCCCCTTGCGATGATTCCATTTATTATTATTGACAGAATTAGTAAAGTGAGTCTTCTTCTTTGACTCGTTCTGGCCGCTGTTCTTGGTGAAAGTGAAACCTTCATAGAAGCCATTCTCCAGACTTAATTCGAGCCATTCGGCTCGCTCTGTTAATTCAATAAAGGTTCTGGATGGTGCGGTGGAGATGAGGCCTTTCAGAGGCTGCGAGAAATTGCTTAGAATTAAGGACAAAGCATGCCCCTCTGATATGGGATCTCTCATTTTATTACAAGCTGACCTCCAGCGGTGGATAAAATCTCGGGCCTTTTCATTTTCTCTCTGTTTCAGGCCACAGAGGTGGCTGAGGGTCGGGAGTGCCTCAGCGTTGAATAAAAAGCGCTCAATAAACAAATTGACCACTTTATCAAACTCTTTCAGCTCTATGGGATTAATATGCTCTGAATACCATTTTGCTGCAATACCCTCCAAACTGCGAGGGAAACAAAGAAATAAGGCCCTGTTATTCCTCCTGAACTTGGAACACTCTGCAAAGAAAAGGGCGAGGTACGCCTTTGGGTCACTCGAACCATCAAACTTAATGAATTTCTTGAGGAGGTTATCGAGATCATCATCCCCATCCAATCCATCATAGAAGTCTTCGCTGGTGAAGATTTTCTTGCCCTTGTCGCAGGCCTGCAGATCCTTAACCATTTTCATCACATCTTTCAGTTGTGACTGCGTAGGGTCGTCAACAGACTGATTTATGGATTTGTAAGCTGACCCCTGACCCTGAGTCGACCTTCTGAATTCATATTTATTTTCACATTCCTTGTCAGCATCGTCAGCTGATTCTGACTCATCAGATATTTCCTCGTGACGACTCTGCTTTTTGCTGATCTTCACATTCTTGACGGCCTGACCCTTATCTTTCTGTTTAGTTTGAATTTGCTCAGTACTGGCCTCAGCTTGCTCTGCCAGCATCTTGGTCATCATCTTTTTGAACATGATATACATTTGGGGATCGATGCCATCATCCGCCTGCTGACCCTGACTCTGGATTGATCGAGGTGAGTCCATCTCTTCTTCTGAAGCTACTGAATATGCGACACCTTCAACTGATGTGGTTTTCTTTCTGGATCTTGTATTGACCATCGGGTATTGCAAATGTTCTCTTGGATGTTGTTGATGCTCTCTGCAGGGCAGAACTGATGGTTAGGCTTCTGAAGGAAATTTGGTTTGGAAGAAAATATTTGTTGAAAATTTTGGTAGACAATTCAAATAATATCCCATTACTAGGGATTGAGTCGTCGCTGGGATTACGACAATTGCGTTGCTATTCTTTGCAAGATAAACAACTGAAAATATGCCTTGTTACCTAGGCGAGGTCGTCAAACCAAAGTGAAATGTAAAAGAATTTTATTGAGGGGAAAAACATGATTTTATCAATAATACACTTGACAGAGGGGAGGGGGACGAACAATTTTCCACCACTCTACAAAATCAGAAGACACACAAGGACCAGGAAAAATAGTAAGACTGACAAAGGAATCCCATCCATGTCTGGCAGAATGGTATGCTCCGAACCACTGATCTGATGCGAGATCGAATTCTGGCAGAACCCCCGCTAGTGGACGAATCTCTACGCGCTTCTGCCTCTGAGAGAACTGCCTGACACACTGCTCGGGATGATAGTATGCGCAGAAGAACGGGCCAAGTAGTCTGAATCGCTTGCCATAAGTATAAGTGTATCTGGGAGGTGATTCCTGACGATCAAAGTAGTCCCATACAACTTCTTCCTCCTGAAGGTTGTCGATCAAGAACCGGTATCGCGCAACTGGAAGAAGCTTCTCTCCATTGTATCTGAATGAACTGGCTTGGACTGGCACATGCCGGAGGAACCAAGACTGCAAGGCATAGGTGCACCCTTCGACTAGAATGGATTCTCCGAGTGCGAAACGAGTCAAATGTTCAAAATTTTAAAATTTGAATGGAATAAACTCAAACCAAATATGATATGACATGATTAAAAATATGAAATTAGGGTTAGGGATTTCGAAATTTAGGTCAAATGACCAAATTGCCCCCGATAGCAAGACTATGGCCTTGAAATCAGGGTTTTTAGAAAGAGATTTTGGTAAAACTTAGGTTTTATGCACTAAATGAAATCAAATGAGCACAAAATTAAACCTAAAGCATCCTAATATGATTATGAACATGATTAAACCCTAAAAATATATGCTTATGCACGAAAATCCAATAATATCACAAATTTTGTGATTTTTGCAGTGTTTTTGGATCTCTCAGGAACCCGGTTTTGACATTTGCTTAATTCAGCCATCAAATGGATTCCAAAATCCATAAAAATTGGTACCTGCACATGTTATAACCCTAATGTCGAATTGGAATTATAAAAATAATTTTTTGACATTAAATTTATCCGAAAATAGCATTAAACCCTAAAAATATGCTATTTTTAACCTAATTCACCAACCAGTCCCAATCCAAGACCTGAACCAGGGGTCAAATCTCCATGAAAATTTATGAAATTTTACAGAGACTAACTAGGAAGAAAAACAGAGATTTCCCAATTTACAGATCGGAAAAATCATCTCCGGTTAGGGAGAAACCCTTCCGGCAATCTGAACTAAAATATATCACTCTTAACAGGGATTAAAACAGCTATTCCAGATTGAAAATACAGGAAAATATAGCAATCCTAAACAAAAATTTTTGAAATTTTAGTGGTGAACAGCAGACATAAAAATAATAATACTCACTTTTTACAGATCTAAAATCGGATCTGTGGTTTGGGATTTATGACTGACACAAGTCTGATTAGGGTTTTGGTAAACCCTAACGAGTTTTAAAATTAAAAACAGATTCTCTAAAAAGGAAAAAATACTAAACAGTGATCAAAAAATCTGAAAATTTCACAGAAGAAAGATCTACTCAATGTGAATCCATAGCACTTTACAGATCTAAAATCGGATATAAGATGAGAGAAATATCATAACAGCAAGTTACCTTCTTGATTTTAACCACGATTTTAAAACTTTAAAAACCCGATTTGATGTCTGATTTTTTTGACAGGGTTCCCGAAATCCAAAACCTCTGATTTTTCTACAGTAACTCAATAACTCATGCATGCACCACATATAAAAAAATCAGAAATAAACAATGAGTGCTTCCATCCTAAATAACATCATCTTTACTGTTCTAAACATAGAACACACAGAAATTTAAGAAACTTAAAAAACCATGCATTAACTAATGTAAATAAATAAAATAAACCATAAAACAGTAAATAAAAATTATTTCTATGCTATAGAACGTAAAACAAACATGAATAAACCATGAAAATAAAATAAAAACAGGGAATCAATGGCTGGAATTTGATATCACCTTTAAAACATAGATTTAACCCATTAAAAAGGGCAAATCATATATTTTATTGGTTATTAATGCAAAGAATCATATTAAAATCAATTCTAATGGATTAAAATCTATTTAAATCACCCAAAACAGGGTTGGATCACCTTCTTGGATCGTTCTTTCTGATTCTTGATGGTTCTTGAGGTTGAATCCATGAAGATGATGGTACCAATGGCTAAATCATGTTTAAAACAATGAAAAACATTAAATAAAAACTAAAAATTAGAGAAAATAGTTACCTTGAGGTTGCTGCAATGGAGGAAGGGCTGGAGAGGAGAGAGAAGCTCCAAGAATCCAAAGGAAAGCCAATTGGGAAAATCGACCCCCTATAGCCTTCTATTTATATAAAAAATTTAGGTTAAAAATTAAATGTTTTAAAAAAATTGGACTCTTCTAAGGGGGGCGATTTTGGGGTGTAAAGACTATCCTACCCCTAGCCTAAATTATCCTATTTAATACCTAATTAACCCCTAGACTCTCCTAAAAAATCCCCAAATGTAATGCCACTTGGCATTTTCTCACATTGGGTTTTTAAAACTCCTTTAAAAACCTTTAAAAATACTAGTTTTAAAAACTAACTTTCAAAAATGAGTTTTTCAAAATGGTTTTGACTCTTCTAAACCTCTAACACTAACCAAGACATCAACTAACCCTAGTCTAGCCCTGACTTACTCGAATATGGTGCCACCCCGAGTGGGCCCTACTTGAGTTTTTCAAAAAGCGATTTTAAAACTTGAAATTGAAGGAGTTTTCAAAAGATTTTCAAAAGTAAACTTAAAATTAGGATTTTTGAAATGGCATAAGGTCCTAACTGAGTTAGAATTCCTCTGGATATGGTGCCAACTGAGTGGGCCCACATCAAATTTTGAACATTTTTGAAATAACACTGAAAATGGCTTTAAAAAGGGGTTAAAATCAGTATTTGAACTTCAAGATCTTTGAAAATAGGGTCTCAAGCGAACTGAAACTCCGAGTTAGAGTCCTGAACTCTTAGGACTTTGAGATTTTAGATTTTAAAAGCCAAATGAAAGAATTTTCAAAAGATTTTATCAAGAAATGATGAAATAAGTCAGAAAACACAGTCAGGGTTAGACTCCCAACTCGACCAAACTCTAAAATAGAATCCTGAACTAACTGGACTCTGTAAAATGACCTAAATTTCGAAAACAAACGAAAAAGATTAAAAATGGAAGTAAAACAGACTTCAAAACAGACTCCTGACCGGATCAGGACTCTGAGACAGAGTCCTGATCGGACTGAAACTTTCAAAATTTTGAGAAACTTGATGAATAGAGGAATTCAGAAGCGACACCACCTCAATGGGTCTCATCTGTAAATTGAAATCGATTAAAATTTGAATTTGAAATGAATCCAGATTGTTTCCTTGAGAAAATATTTCGAAATATAAAGTCCTGGGGTTGGAAAATGACAGAGTATTGAATAAAAACCCAGGTTTTGAAATTGATTTTGAAATAAAAGCTTTAAAATTCAAATCTGGATTGAATGTTTTGAAATAGGAGTGCTGGATCTCGAAAATGAGATGCAATGACCTGCAATGCTATGCAATGACATGCAATGCTATGCAGAATACATGCAATGACATGCAATGATCTGTAATGACTTATGAAATGGACAAACACTGGATGAGGGTGAAAATTTGGGGTGTTTACAGGACCTTAATCCTAACTCTAGGGTTCAAATTATCTGATTCCAATCAAGATACGCTGATATACCCAAGCCGAAGCTTGAAGTACGTGGCATAGAAATATTTCTCCGGTTCTAAGGTAATGGCTTCCCAACATCCTTGAGCACCTACCGATATACCTCGGACTATGGCCCTTAGGTACGTGGTAGGGGGGCGCGAACCCAAATAAGTGGTCCAGTTGTGAGGCTCTCTCCCGAACTATGGTTCAGTGAGACAGCCCAGCAACGTGAAGACCGAGACAATATAGGTAAGAGATGTTTTGAAAACATGTTCAACATGCAAAAAATCAGATGGCTCTAATGCAAGTCCTAAAGAGATAGATCTAAATAAAAGGAAGCCTACACTTGCATACATTGTTTACATTCAATCCCTAAAATTGAGGAGAGTTGTATTCAAGACCTAAGTCTAATGTGAGTATGGAATAATCTCCTCAATATGGTCCTATCAAACCATACTTAAATCCTATATGCAATGATGTCAGCTTAGGACAAGATCTAGGCTCCTAAGGTTTGCATGGAAATGAAGCTGACATATGAAGAATAAAGACTTAGATAATGTCAAAGCAAAAGAAAAGGCATAATTCAACCGGACGGAGACGGGTCCCATCTTGGTCGCCAAACCTGTGATCATCGCAAAATTTTTCCTCTCGTAATATTCTCTCTCTTCTTTCTCTTTTCCTTTCCAACCTCTTATTTTCCTCCTTTTTGAAGGGAGAAAAGATAAAAGAACGGAAAAGAAAGAGAGAAGAGAAAAGAAAGAAGAGAAGAGAAGAGAAGAGGAACTCTTTTGCGGGTCTCACTTGACCTTAATTTAAAAAAAAAAAAGTATTTGAAATAACTCGCCTCCGTTTTGAAATATTTGCGGGAAAACTAGGAGACGGGATCCGCTCGTCGGTACGAGATTCGACCGTTCCTGGTGCCTTTACCAGGGGTAATCGAATCAAGGGTCGAATTAATGCCTTTTGCTTTGCTAAGAAATTATCTAAGTATTTATCCTAAGTCTAAATGCACAAAGAATCATGCTTGTGCAAATGCAAAAATGCATGCTCTTTTTGAAAGTGTTTTTGAAGAATTCCCAAGTGTTTAAGATGAATCTGATAAAGTGAAGAAATGATTTCTATCTTAGAACTTAAGATTGAAGTTCTAAGAATAATCAAGAGCTTGGGAATATGAATCTGGATTTGGAAAAATGATTTTTTGAAGTTTTTGAGATAAAAGGAATTTTCAAAGTCATAAATGGACTTTGAATTAGAAGAAAAATGGAATTGAATCAGAAGGAAAGATAGAATTGGGAATTTTGATCAAAATTTGAAAAATGGAATTGATTTAAAAGTTGGATTTTCAAGATGAAATTTGAGTCCAAGATAAGGTTCAAAGTTGAATTTTTGGATTTTAGGATCCGAAATGGGAACTTGATCTTGAAATCTGAATGAAGTGGAATTGGTTTGAGAAGTTGATTTAAAATATGGGATTCAAGATGGGATTTGAATCTGGAATTTTCGGAATGGAATTGGATTTAAGGTTTTGAATCCAAGATGGTTTTTGGATATGAAAATAGAGTTGGACTCTGGATCCTAATATGGAATTGGATCTGAAGTTTGAGATCCAAAGTAGAATTGGATCCTGGATCCTAAGATGGAATTGGATCTGAAATCTGAGATCCATAATAGAATTGGGTTCTGGATCCTAGAGTGGATTTGGATCTGAAGTCTGAGATCCAAAGTGAAGTTTGAGTCTGGATCCTAAGATAAATTTGGATCTGAAGTCTGAGATCCAATGTAGAGTTGGGCTCTGGATCCTAAGATGGATTTGGATATGAAATCAGAGATCCAATGTAGAGTTGGGTTCTAGACCCTAAGATGGAATTTTGACCAGAAGTCTAAGATCCAAAGTGAAATCGGAGTCTGGATCCTGAGGAGGAATTGGATCTGGAGCCTGAGATCTAACATGAGTGTTGAAAAATGGATTTGTAGTTAAATTCTGAAAATAAATCAAGAATCTCAAAGTTAATTTGAACTTTGATTTTGATTGAAAATGTGAATATAAAATGAATTTGGAATTTCAAAGTCAATTTGAACTTTGAAATTTGATTTGAATTTGAATAAAATGACTTTGAAATCTCAAAGTTAAATTGAACTTTGAGATTGAAAATGAAATTGAATTTTGAAAATAAAAAGAATGAATTGGATTTGATAAGGATCGAAGATAGATTGAAGAAGATATTAACATCACTTGGAGTTTTTGAAAAAGGAAGTTTTGAAAATATGATGCAATTCTATCCTATATGATGAATGAATTTGAATGATTTTGAAATTGGAATTTGAAAAGCTATTTCATTCTTTAAATGAATTAAAATAAGATTGAAAATATAATACATCCTTGACTATGGTCATTGAATGTATTATATAGTAATCTATATTAAAATTCTAGTGAAGAATGAAACACATTTTTGTGCTTTTATAGAGTTTAGAATGGAATTAACTCTCAATATACCTTGACTATGGCCATTGGTATATATATTGAATTAATTCTAAGTTAAACTCTGATAAGAGGTAAAATATTTGAAGAATATGATGATTTTTGAAAGAGGATCCAGTGTGGATCCAGTGTTATTTCATAAAAGATAAGAATACTAAATCTTGTTTACACCCCGACTATGGCCGTTGGTGTAAATCATCAACTTAGAATTAACTTACCTTTTATGAAATGGTGCACATGCCATTCGTGTTTCACCATTGTATGAATTTGAGAAATAAAGAAAAAATGCATGGAGTAAACAATTCATGGTATTCTATGATGCTCATTCATTCTACCTAAGACAGAAAAATGTAAATTCTCATTAAATTCTAGCTATTACAACACAAAATAAAATTTACAACTCCAAACAATAGCCTTTTCCATGTGTTTCCTGCAAAACACTTGATTAGTAGAAGAAAATAGGAGGAAATTGTACATATCAAAAGTGTTTATACATAAGGGGAAGAAATGAAATGATACACGTATATATATATGTATATATATATAGGTAGACATATATACATGTATGTCATATATGATATTTTGTAAAATAGGAAAGAGGAGAATGGAGTGTACACTCTTGTTGTATTGCTGAGTTGATTTGTTCCAGTTTATAGACTACAAAACCACTCTCTCCAAAACAGATTCGAAATTGATTTTATGATGAAATCAACAACCAGAGGATATCAAAGTTAAATTCCATATTGAAAGTCAGCAATATTTACAAGGACGGGAAAAGGATGGGTACCGAGCATATGGGGAGATTGTGTGAAGGTGAAACACAGCAGAATGTTGTTTGTGACTTGTGACAGCGAGAAGTATAGTAGTGTGATGCAGGGAAATATTAAAAAAAATGAACGCAAGCAGTGACCTACAATGTAGTGTTACTACTGTGGGCATACAGGAAAATGCAGAAAAATGTGCATTATATGAAATGCTTGTAATGCAGTAAACTGAAAACAACATTATGCTGTTATGAGGTGAAGGGGGTACCATCGCCGAGGATGTTGAAGATACAGGTGAAAAAGGGGAGTGCAGTGGGTGTTATATGCATAGTGAAGGGAGGTTGAAAGTGCTGTGCTGTGGAAGAGATACTACAGTGACAGTGATGATACTGGTAGGCAGGGGTCGACAGGGGAAGTGTGTAAAATTTCAAGTGATCCACATGTATATCGTTGTGATAAGAATGCATGTTGTAAGCATATTTAGGAATAATATCATAGATCTTAACAAAGAATGAGTTTTCAATGGCCAAGAAAGGGGAATCCAGCGACTGATTGATGGCTTCTGAATAAAATTGAGTTGAGCTTCCCTTTTCCTGTAAGATGTGAGAAATAACACAGGAACAGATTCTTGATGCCGCAGACATAACCAGTGAGGAGGTAGCAAAAGCATTAACAACACTTAGATTCGTAACACAAAAAAAAATGAAGCACATCTGCAATCTGAGAGAATGTTAACAAAAAAAAAATGCAGGATGGCATCGACCATCGATCATAAATTTACTGGACCTAGATGAGCTTAGGGCCTTGGGGTCCAGCAATTTTATTCAAGAAGTATTATCAACAAAAGTATAGCAGCAAAGGTATCACCTGTGAAAGAGATTCATGACACAATCCCCACAAGCACGTTACTGTATCTTGAACACTACTGCCAAGAAGAGCCCAATGCCTATGTAATCTGGGCTTTACTCCTCTTTGTTTGAAGCAATTTGGATAGCTAACATCAGTATGATGTAACATCTAAATACACCAATGATAAGACCTTAAACCAAACATCAAATTAATTGGGGAAATCAGATAGTAAAAGGGGACTCCGATTTCTATGGTGTTCTTAAATAATTTTGGGAGCCCTTTCATGATGAGATAAAGAGGCCCTTGAGCCAGAAATCTACATGCTAAACAAAATGCAGGATGTATACTACCAGTACCGAGTGATCCATATGTGGTGATAATCTATTGCAGAAATGTAAACCAAAGAGGTGGGGGTGCTTCAACAAATGATGACAGGGTGAAAATATGAGATAAAATTTATCTGAAATGTTCATTGCAGTGACGAAATCATAGAAAAAGAGGGTATCAACCTAATTCTATAACTAAACTAGTACATTCAAGACAAGCAGCTGATAGATAAATAACAAAAGAAGAAAAGAAAAAAAAAGAAAGAGAAGAAAAGAAAAGAAAAAAAAATAATAATAACTAAATAAACTCAGCAAGAAAAGGAACATTTCACCGTGAACAAAGCTTCCCTTGATAGAAGAAAACCTCAAATATTGATTTCATGAACCTTGCAGGAACATTAGCTGAAGGAGATATGATATGAACTATGATACTCTGCTGTATCTAACATATACCAGACGTATTCCAGATTGCCCAAAAAAAAATATGTTTACTAAGTTACTCATGCAGAAACTGAGAATTGCAGTTGGGGATGAATGGAATCACGATGGATCAATACACCTTGGCCTGAGATTGCAGTTGAGATGGACCCTATGCTTAACTGTTATGGTACATTATACCCAAATATTCTAATAAGTAAAAAAAAAGAAGATGAAAACATGGCAGACAAAACTGATTTCAAGAAGATGGCTGTGAACCAGTGGGAAGTCGAACCGGAATATGCACAGGAATAAAGAAAACTCCTAAATACCAACTGATCGATAATGAAAGAAAGAAAGCAAGCAATATAGAAAAAAAAATTATTAAACGAAATAGCAAAACATAAAAGGGAATGAAAAGGGGAAAATCGTGTAGGAATGAAATCATTCCGTTGTTTTCGCACGGAGAGGTGTTGGGGTTGCTATAGGCAACTCAACTCCGCCCATGGTGCTTTTACAGAGCCCGAAATAAGGAAAACCGAAATAAGTCAGAAACATAAAGAAAGAAAATGAGAAGAGAAATGGGAACTCAAAATGGATTGCAGTAGTAAAAAAAAAAAAGAAAGGGTAACAAGAGATGAGTAATATGAAAATGAAAGGGAAAAAGTAGGTCTATAGAAGGAGCACCAGGGAGAAGGCGATTCTTACGGTATATGGATCCGATCTGGGATGGAAGATGTGCTGCTTCTGTGTATTGCTGTAGAGAGAGTTGATTCCCCTCGATTAGCCTGCTTGTTTTCCGAAAAGGGAGGCTGGATCAGCTTCTGGTGGTTCTGCTGATATTCAATCGGTCCTTCACTGGTTGAGGAGGAAGCGCCAGAGGGAGGGGAGTTATCACGTGAGAGTCGATGGAAATGGATGTTCTTAAGAAAAAGGGTCAGAAGCAATATAGATAAAGAGTTGGATGGAATTCCTGGATTATAAGAGATGCGATTGATGAATGGTAAGAGATCGCACTGAAGGAAGATAATGGATGAAGTCGGTCGATGGATGGATTAATAATTGCTCGTAGTGTGTGTAATGGATGCTAATAGGGAGGTAGAAGAAGGAAGGCAGCGGAATGGTAGGAGACCGATCCTGCGAAGCAGAGGGCGTCCTCCATCTTAAGAAGATGATGGAAGCTTCCCGAAAGGGGAATCCGTTCCAGATCGATGGAAGAGAATGAAGAGGCTGTTTTAGATTTGCGATGGAGAGGAGATGGAAAAGGCGCGGGAGGAGTTTGTTAGAATTTTTCCCAAATTTTCAAAAAGGTGGTTTCCCTTTTAAGAATTTTCTAAAAACTGGTTAAGGAATGAGGTTTTTGGTAAAAACATCTCAAAAAGCTTGAAAATCATCTGCTTTCTTTGTAGTTTTTCTCGATTTTTTTGGTTTTTATGCTATTTTTCCATTTTTTTGTAGTTTTTAGAATAAAATCCTAAGGTTTTACGGGAGAAATAAAGATTAAAACTGATTTTTTTGGTGTTTTTATAAAAATATCTACAAAAGAAGTTTTTCTGATAACTCAAGACGATTTCAGAGAAAATTTCTTCAGAAAGTGGATTTATATCCGGATTTTGAGGAATTATGGATTCAAAGTCCTAGATTCGGATCCGAAATTGACCTTAAATATACCAATATGGAATTTAATTCAGACAATCTGAAGAATGAGCTTTGAAACTGCTTTGATTTTCTCAGAAAACGGGGTTAGGGGCAAAAGAGTCATTTTTACAAAACTTTGAAAAAATTGGGGTGTTCACAGATCCAAAACCCATTTTAGGATCCATAATCCAATTCCATTTTTTTGGATCTCAGATTTCAGATCTAAGTTCCATCCCAAAATTTTGGATCCTATTCTACTTTGGATCTTAAATTTTAGATCCAAATTTTCATCTTGGATTCCAAATCTTGGATCAATTCTATTTTAGGATTCAGAATTCAACTTCACTTTGGATCTCAGACTTCAGATCCAAATCCATTCTAGGATCCAAAATGCAATCTCGTCTCGGATCATAGATTTCAGATCCGAAATCCATTCCAGGATCCAGAATCCAATCTCATCTTCGATCTCAAGATTTCAGATTCAAAATCCATTCTAGGATCCAGATATTAATTCTACTTTGGATCTCAGACCTTCAGATCCAACCTCCATTTAGGATCTAGAATCCAATTCCACCTTGGATCTCAGACTTTAGATCCAGATTCCATCTTTGGATTCCAAATCTTAGATCCAATTCCATTTAGAATTCAGAATCCAATTTCATCTTGGATCCCAAAATTCAAAACCAATTCTCATTTTCGGATTCTAAATCCAGAATTCAATTTTGATCTCAAATTAAAATCCAGACATTGGATTCAAATTCCATCTTGAATTCCAACTTTCAAATCAGTCCCATTTCTCAATTCTATTTAGATTTCCCACATTTCATTCTGATTTCAAACTTCAAAGTTAGAATTCAATTCCATTTCATCTCTATTCTAATTTACAGTCCATTTATGACTTTGAAATTTCCTTTCTTCTCCTTTTATCTCAAACTTCAAAATCATCTCTTTCAAAATCCAGATTTATTCTTTTCAAAATCTGATTACTCCAAAACTTAGAACTTTAACTCTTAAGTTCTAAGTTAGAAACCCTTTCTTCACTCCCTTATCAGATTCATCTCAGAAACACTTGGAGATTTCCAAATGATTTTTCAAAAAGAGCATACATCTCTGCATTGCACAAGCATGATTCTTTGTGTATTTAGACTTAGGATAAATTCTTAGGTAATATTAAAGCAAAGCAAAAGGCATGAATTTGACCCTTGGTTCGATTACCCCTAGTAAAGGCGCCAGGAACAGTCAAACCTCGTACCGACGAGCGAATCCCGTCTCCCAGTTTTCCCGCAAATATTTCAAAAATGGAGGTGAGTTATTTTTCATTTTAAAAAATTAAGGTCAAGTGAGACCCCGCAAAAGAGTTCATCTTCTCTCTTCTTTTCCTTTCTCTTCTCTCTTCTTTTGTGTCTTTTATTTTCTCCCTTCAAAAAGGAGGAAATAAGGGATTAGAAAGGAAAAGAGAAGGAAGAGAGAGAACATTACGAGAGAAAAAATTTTGCGATGATCACAATATTTTATTTCTCGGTCAGGTTAAGTGTCAAACCTGAGCTTCGTTTCTACATGAGGTATTTTCCGTCCCATCCAAGTTAAGGGCAAAACATGAATCTCACTTCTTTTGAAGTAAAATTTTTCTTCTTCATTCTCTATTTCATATCTATCATTTTCATAAGGGCTAATTTCTTCATATCCAGTCAGATCCTTCTAACTGGGGCATTTTTATAGCCCAAATTTGGTGTGTTTTTCTTTGCCACTAAGCTCGTCATCAAGTCGGCTTAGTAGCAAAGAGGGGCATCTGTAAACACCCCAAATTTTCCTCATCCATTCTCAAACAACCCTCCTCATGCAGTGCCAAACCCTATCAGGTCGATGTAGGAGTCAATCTCAGAAAATCACCATTTTACCCATTTTTATAAGGAAAATTACCATTTTACCCCTAGGTCATCCCGGACCCCAATCAGTCGGAGTCAACCAAGCTCGGTGGTCAGTTCAAAACAGTTAGAATATCAGTTATCTCAAGCTCACCCGAGCTCATAATGAACAAACCATTATTCATTTCTGACTATTTCTGCCAAAACGGGATCATTTCTTAAAAAATGAGCTCATTTCTCACTTAAATCCAAGCCAATTGTCTCTGAGTCAGCCATTCCCAGTCAGTCATATTCCCCAGGGTCTAACTTGAGCTCACCAGGAGTTCAAGTGCTCCAGTTTTAGTTCAAAACCATTTCTAAGTGTCCCGGAGCCCATTTTAGTCCATTTTAGCTCTTTCAGCTAAAATTGAGCTGAGTTCAGCCAATTGAGCTAGTGTTCAAGCTTCGATTTTAGTTTATGTCAGTATTATTGACCTTTGTTCTAGCTCAAAGCTAGCTCAGATCCCTAATTCAATTCACTCCAGTGACCATTCTATACCATTTCTCTGAAAATGACAGCATGTCTTAAAATTTTAGTCGGAGAGTCCAGTTGAGTCAGTACCTTGTCAGTTCATTTGAGTTCTGAAACTCTAAAACCCAGCTCAATCCAACTCATTTCAGCTCAAACTCTGATTTTCAATGTCACTCTAATCCAGTAGAGTCCAAAAACCATTTCTTCAATCATTTTGCAAATTTTATCAGTATTTATGCTTTTTAAACTGGTACAGCTGCCAATTGGGGTCTAACATTCAAAATTCTTCATTCAGGGTCTGCATTTCGCATGTCATTTCTCATTATTTCATATCATTTCTCAGCATTTCAACACATTTCATTCTATTTTTGAAGTTCAGAACTCCAGTTTTATAAATTTCAATCCAGATTGAGTTTTTAAAGTTTTCATAAATCAACTTCAAACCCTGGGTTTCCAAAATTGACATTTTTACCCCCGAAAGTCTAAATTTGGAAATATTTCCTCAAGAAAAATAATCTGGATTTCTTTCAAAATTAAATTTTCAAATTTTACACTAGATTTGCTTCGCAATGAGGTATTGAACTTCAAAATTCGAGCTCGTTTCAAAAACTGCCAAAAATAGCTCGTTTCATTCAGAGATTTTTCTGAAAAGACTATTTTACCCCTCTAATCCTCAAAATGAATTTCAAAATTTGGACCCACTCTGAGATGGCCCATTCATTTACATTTCTATTTTATTAAAAAAAAAGATGTTTCTTTTTATTTGCTTGTTTTTGTTTTTATTGATTTTTATTTATTTATTTTATTTTAGAGAGGTGGGACCCACAAGGTGGTCACCCAAACCTCCAGCTCCTCTATTTCTTCTTTCCTTTTCTTCCTTCCTCTCCTTTTTTCTTCTTTCTTTTCCTTCCTTCTTTTCCTTCTTTTTCTTTCTTTTCTTCCTTCTTTCTTTCCTTTTCTTTTTTCCTTTTCTTCCCTTTCTTTCCTTCTTCCCTTCCTTCCTTTCCCTCTTGCCCAGCCATTCACGTAAACATTTTTTGTTTTCTTTTCATTAAGCCTATCAATACCTAAGTATTAGATTCAATTAAACCCTAAGTTTCCTTGGGTTGAAAGAGAACATACGGCTGCCCCAATCCATCTCTCATCTCACGCCTCTCTCTCTCTCTCTCTCTCCCTTTAGCTCTCTCCTTCTATCCCCTTTGCTGCTGTAGCCACAACAGCCACCACCCCTAGCTGGACCTCCATCCAGCTGCAGCCACCTTCAGCTTCCCCTTTGCTGCTACAGTCACACAGCCATTGCCACCATTACATGCTAGCCCAGCCACCAAAGGGAAGCATCAGCCGGCGCCCCTTGAAGCTTCCATCCTTCAACCAACCTTGGCGACACCTCGAGTCCAGTCACCTCCAGCAGTCCAACCTCCTTTGTTTCAGCACCAACACATCTCCAGCTTCCCCTTTCACGCCCAGCAGCCATTGCCACCACTGCTACATCCCAGCAACCTCTCCTTCAACAATTTCTACAATTCCAGCCATGCCTTTTGGCAGCAAGGCATCCGGCTTTGGCAGCGCCACCGTCCCTCAAGCATTGAAGCTACACCCGACCACTTTGAAGGCAGCCAACCACTGCCAGCCAGCCTTCATCATCCTCAATAGCAGCCGCGCCTCCCTCTTGCTTCAGCAACCGGTGCAACTCCTTTCACCTCCACAGTAAGTAGCAGCATCTCCAGCCGATCGAAGCAAAACCCAAAGGTAAAATTGGTTTCTTTTGATGGATCCGATATAAAAAACCAATTTAGAACTGGGTTTATATTGTAAAAATAAAGAAAAACATGCTATCTTGTGTGTTCAAGCTACATAGTGGGAGCAATCAATCCGATAAAGTGGATCGGATCCCCCACTCTTTAATAGCATATACCAAGTTAAGATTTTGTCCCCTTGAAAATTTTTTTATTACCATTTTAGATAGATTTCATTTTTTTTTTTTAAATGTATTTAGCTTTGTCTTCATTGTTTTATGTCATGTAGCTTAGTTTCATTAATAGTTTGTCATATTGTTGGTTTAGGCGTTCAGTCCTACTATCATTTTATGTTTATTCTTTCATTATTTAATCCCGAAAAATTATATTTCAATTGAGTTTATTCGTTTGTGATATTCTTCCAAAAACCCAGGTTCGTTTGGGTTTCTGAACCCATCTAAACCGATCAAACCCTAAATCGGGTTTTCTATCTATCTGAACTTCCAGTTTGTGCTTTAGCAGACAAGAACCTTCAAATTCACCCTTATGGGGGATTCAAATCATCCTCCAAAAATCACAGTGGATTCACAATCGAATCTACTAATGATATGGAGATTTTGAGGTCTTTACAAGCAGTTTTGACCTTTGTCAAAATTCAATTTTCCCAGACCCTTGGGAAAATCTCTTTTTTCCTTTGTCAGGGTATAGACAGACCTTAATGCACCGAGTCCTCTCAACCCGTAGCCCGTCTGCAAAAACTTTCAACACGAAAGTTGTTTCTGACATATTTTCATGTCATTTCTCAAAAATTGGGAATTTTTGGAATTGTCTCAGTATTGTTTCCAATTTTTTTTTCTGTCTGACAGATTCCAATATCCAGAAATTCCAAAGATTCGGGTCTCTGATAACAGTGTGCCCTTTTCCAAACTGTAACCTGAATCCCAATGGTGTGAAAAGATAAAATTTTACTATGTTTGTCAAGGACAGTTTTCCACAATTTCAGCCTTTTTCCCATCTATCTGCTATTTTTCCCACATTTTCTACCGAAACCTGTCTGTTTCCCCCAAATCCTAGAGTCACCGGATTTCGATCCGACTTGCCGAAGCTGTACAGCTCCGACCATAGGACAAAACCAGAAAGTGTAAAATACACAAATTCTTGCCTTACTGTCCTATGTCACCCATAAAATTTGGGTAATTTTTATGGAAGTTTGATATCCAAAATCCCCTTTAGAATAAGCATTTTAGGCAAAATTTTTATTTTCTTTGGATTTTAACTATTTTCCATATTAAGAAAATACAAAAAAAATATGTTTTCGAGCTCTATTATGTTTCTAGGGTTAGTTTAGATGTCCATGCCAAATTTGGCTTAATTCCAAGTTCATTTGATTTACATGTTAGTTTATCTTTAAATTCAGAAGCAAAACTCAAGCGAAAATCAAGTTAAAATTGATATTTTATGATATTTACTCCATGTTAGGGTTTTATCATGTACATAAGCATGTATAATCATATTAGGGTTAATTTCAATGTCATTTGCATTTCACATTTTCCATTTTTCAAAATTTATTTCAGAAAACCCTAATTTCAAGGCCATAGTCTTGTTATCAGGGGTATTTTGGTCATTTTCTAATTCCATAAATTTTTATGCACATCATCATATTTCATCATATTGTATTTGATTTATTTCATTTGATTTTCAAATTTTCAAATTTTCAAATTTTACAAAATTTCTTTTAGAAAACCCTGACTTCAAGGTCATCAGGGGTATTTTAGTCATTTTGACCCCAATTTCGAATTTTCAAGTTTATTTTTGAAATTAATTAATTATTTATTATGTTTATATCAAAGGGGGTATGAATTTGGGTTTATATCTGAATAATATCTGACAATTTCTCATATTTTCGGATAAATTCAGAAAAACCTACATTTCTGTGCTAACATGGTTTTCTAGTTTTGCAAGAATATTCAAGAAGAAGACTTAGCTTTTATTCTTTTATTTCAATTCAATGTAACATCAAATGTAATAATTTGGAATAAGAGTTACTTTTCTGCTTAGAATAAGGCTGCATTGCATATAGTTTCATTTCTGCAAATTTCAATATTTGATATATGATTCATGCACATTTATTTCAAATTCACTATGGTTGACATGAATGGCACGTGCACAAGCTCTTATGGAGTTTATAAACTTGGTCGAATTTGTATTTTTGGCCATAGTCAGAATACGAATGAAACCTAGATTTATGATCTTCATATTAGCCACATTCAGCCTACACTCTTAGGCTAACTTCAAAAATGCACTGCATTTCTCAAAGTTTCAAAAAGATTTCTCAATTCAATAAATGAAATTCTCTTTCGAATTCATATTCATTCATTCATATCATTCAAATTGCATTATTTTCAAATTCATTTTCCAATTTCAATTTCAAAAAAAAAAATCAATTTTCTCAAGGATTTACCAAGTCTTTCTTAGGATTGGATTTTCTCAGAATTTTGAGTTTTCAAATGACATTTCAAAGTATTTAAAAAGTTCAAATTATGATTTTCCAAGATTTCCACATTCTCAATTTCGTTTTCCAATCTCAAAATCGATTTTCTCAGATCTCCCATTTTCCTGAGAACCCAGTTTCCTGAGAATCCATTTTCTTTTCAAAAGTCATTTTCCAATGCATTTTTCTTGATTTTCTCAGAATTCTCAAATCCATTTTCTTAGAAAAGAAAATTCCAAATCTCAAAAATCGATTTTCCCAAGATTGAAGTTTTCCTGAGAATTCATTTTCCAATCCATTTTCTGATTTCAAATGAAATTCAATGATTTTCCCAGGAATTCTAATTTCAAGCACTTTTCCAATCATTTTTCCAGTATATTCCAATTTTCCAAAGAAAACATCATATTTCTCAAACTTGCACCTTTTCAAAAATCCATAGCACAAGCCTGATTCTTTGTGCATTCTAGGAAAAATAGAGCATAATTTAGATATTTGAGTCAAGTTAAAGCACATAATTGATCCTTGGTTCAATTACCCCTGGTAAAGGTGCCAGGAACGGTTGAACCTCGTACCGACAGACAGATCCCATTCCATGAAATTTTCCCGCAAATTTTCAAAACGAAGGCGAGTTAATTTTTAAAACCATTTTTAAAACTTTGGTCGAATTTGACTCGCGAAATTTGTTTCTCTCTCGCAAGAGATGGGGAAAAATTTTGTGATGATAACAAATTAATAACGAGCCTTTTGAGCAATTTAGGAGCCATGATTCTGGCAATCCTGAAAAGCGCAAAGAAGGTTTTTAAGAAAAAGGCAAGATGTTCAAAAATAGCCTTTTGTGCTGAAGCAGAGAATGATGATGTAGAAAAAAATATAAGCAAAGAATTGTGTACGCCAAGATAAGAAGAAGAAACAAAAGTTTCATTGATTGAATAACTTTGATATTTACAGATGATTGTTGACGAAGAAAGGAAAAACTGGGGTGGACTTGCCCCTACAAGACAACATAAGGAGAACAGGAAAAGAAAACAGAAAGCAAAGTGATGATGCATGAAATGCACATCATGTTAACAAGTTTTTCATGCATTTTGCAATGAATTTAAGGTTTTAAACCCATGTTTAGATGTATTTTGATAGTAAGGGGTTGTGGTTCGAATTTCAGAGAAATCAGAGTTAAAATGAGAGAGTTATGGCTATTTCAGTGTTCGAACATGGATTTCGAGGTGGATCGGATCCATATCCGACCCAATTAGGCTATTTGGACTTTGGATCAACCTTTAGAAAGCCCAAAATCCAACCCACACGTATATCCATATCCATTTCAAAAAGTTTTGCAGAAAACCCCTCAAAAAGTGGCGCCTAGTGAAAAATTTTATTATAACCTTGTTTTTGAAATTCCAAAAAGTATAAATATACTTTTTAGAAGAACCTTAGGCGTCTTTGGCATTGGGATTGGTGCCTCTTACTATGATTCTAGCTCCATCCCTTCTCCTACCTATCGTTCCATCACGTTCTCCATTGAAGATTGGTTCTTGCTTGGTTTCCAAGCATTAGTCTTTCTCCCGTTTCAATTCTAATCATTTTTTTAGCATCTTTGTTGCGTTTTCTCATCATTTTCTGTATTTTTGCAGGTGTAGCAGATATGGAGACCATTAATCTTGATTGGAAGTGCGAAACACACCATCAAGATGAGCCGGCCCTACCTCCATCCGGTTTTCTAAGCCCTCCGATCGCGAATCGACACCCGTTCCATCTTTGGTGGATCTCTAACGTGTTGCAGCTGTGGAAATATTGTTCGTGGTGATATTCCAGCATTCTAGAACGGTTCGGGACGTCAACCCAAGGCCATTGTCCGCTCTTCTTCCCCACGATCGTCGGATCACCCTAGAGGTAGATCTTCTTCTTCCTTTTCTTCTAGCTAAAGCCCAATTCGTGTGTGTGGTTTTCTTTTATTATTTATGTGTGTTTTCTTTATTTTTATTGTTTCAACCTTAGAATAGCATTCGTGCATAGACCAGCACGTTAGATCTAGGTTTTGATTCATTGTTTTTATGTTCGAGTATTGATTTCCATTGTTTTTCAATCAAAACATGTAAATCGGCTAGAGGTTCTTCTAGCCGATTTGGGTTTTCTTATCCAGCGTTTTTGTCTGTGTTATTTCAACAGAAAAAAAATTTAAAAAGTTCAGTTTGATTTATTTTGGGCGTTGGGTCTAGATCAAAGGACGTTTTTCATTGAAAACCAATAAATCAGCTAGATCCATTCTAGCTGATCTTGATTCATTTTTAATTTTAGCCTTTGATCGCTTTTTGTAGAAAAACTGGGTTAGCAGACCTCATTCAGATTATATTCAAGTTGAGTTTGCTGCAGATCCATTTTGGTTTGAGTTTATGCTTATTGTGTGATGTGTTTTTAACACAATCATTGAATAAGAGTTCTTTTCTGTGAAGTGCGTGTAACCTGCAATTTCCAATTATGTGTCTGCATGTTTTGTTGCTTTTACAGCTTTACAAATGGTTTCTTGGTCGATTTTAACATTTTAGGATTGTTCTACATAGGATTTTAATCGTTTGTTGTTTTGGTGTTGTGTCATATTGAGAAAAATACAAAAATTGAGTGTTCTTGTGTTCTTGATTATAGTGATTATTCAGCCGGCTGTATGTTTGATATCTAACTTAGTTTTCCAATAGTATAATGTGTTAATTCATGTTTATTGAAGTTAGATATTACATTAGAAATAAGTTTATTATTTTTTTATTTCCCTAGCTTAGTACATTAGGTTAGCCGTTTAAATAATTTGTTGTTTTATGTTCGTTGTATTCCCAACATCTTAGACTACTTGTGTAGATTTTTGTTAGTTTAGATTTTTAGTGGTAGATGTAATTTAATTTCGTTTATGCAATTTCATGTTTGTGTTAGCCTAATTATGAAATTTGGATTTTAGTAGCTTAGTAGTCATCTTCCCCAAGGAGGGGCGGCAGCCATTAGAGCTGAAGTCGAGCTCTAGGCTTCTTTTGGTAGCTTGTTAGCATTTTGGTAAGTTTAAAATTTAGGAAGTCTCTAGCGTGTCTAGGTGGATTGTATTAGGTATTGATTATTTTGGACGTTTTAGTGTAAATTTTTAGTAAGTGTCTTATGTTAGGTAATCAAGTTAATTAGCTAATTTGAATTGGTAGAGTCATTGCTCCAAAAAGAAAAACATTTTGAGAAAATTTGATTGCTCCAAAATCGTTGGCTCCCATTTAGTCAAGTTTGAAATTGAGTTCAATAGAATCCATAATTTTGTGAAAAGTTACATTGAAATTTCAAATCTTTTCTAAAAGGTTGAAACGGTTTTGTAGAAGGGACTTATTTGTTTTGAAAATAATTTTTGGTAAGCCAAAATCGTGAAGGATATTTTGAATTAGACCATTCTAAATTGCCTACTTACCTAAATAGTTTGTGAAAGACATTGAAGAGGTGTAACCGTTCCTAGTTGGCCGAATTATACCTCTTACCTTTTTAAATTGATATTTAAGGTAAGCACAGGCAAACCTCAAGCTGGACGATTTTTGAATCTATCAACTTTCCAAAGTTGTTCTTTTTGAGCATTTACTCTTGCTTATTTCATTAACCGTCTATAGTAAGATAGAATAAATTAGTATTAAGTAATTTACTTAATGGTGTTAACATTAGGTTAGTAATTAGGTTCTTATTTAGTAAGGTCTCAACTAGGGTTTAATACAATAGGCGTGTAAGGAAGGGATTCATTAGTGTTATTTAATAGTTTTAATTAATTAGGTTTTAATTTTGATGTTTCTATTTTAGTTAGTCTAACTTAGGTGAGTCGTGTACCTAACCCAACTCGAGTCATAGTTCCAACCAAAACCAAGTCAACCGAGCCTAGTCGAGTCAACCTAGTGAATCTAACCCTAGTCCTATCCTAAACCTGCAGCCCCTTTGGTCCTTAGTGGCTTCATTCCATTCAGTTGTAATTCATATTGATTTTAGAATAACTAGTTTAGTTATTTATTCAATTGATCTAGTTATATTGTAGAAGTGTGTGTTCAAGTTGTAATTGTTTGTTGTGTGTGATTTTTGTAGTTCAATTATTCCAATACTATTTAGTTAGTAATAACTGTAGTTTTTAATTTATTTAACTAGGTTTGCATCTCTTTGATTATCTTAGTTGCATTTGCATCGTTAATTAGCTTAGTGTTAGTCAAAAATTGCATCTTGCGGTTATTCTTTCATTAATTTAGTAAAAGTGCATTCATCATCTCTATATACACTATTAATTAGTGTCATTTAGATTGCATTAGGGTTATTTTGCATTTCTAGTGTTCAAAATAGAATTATTTAGTGAATAGTGCATTGAAAGCAAAACCCGATTTTTGCCCTATCGCACTGTTGTCATTTAATGTGCAAAAATTTCGAGTTTTCAAATTATTATTTTTCTATTCACTTTATTGGTGTGTTAACTGTCTGCAGACCAAATTTCAGCTTGATCCGAGTTGGTTTGGTCTGATTTTTAAGCGTTTTGTGAAAACCGCTTTTTCTGGTTTTTAAATTTCGGGACTTGCGATATCCTGATTTTCCCAGTTTTGAAACGCTTATATCTGGAATTCCAGATATCATTTTTCCATTCTGTAAAAAACTGTCAGATTCTTTAATCTGTTATTTACAGAACAAAACAAATTTTGGGAAAATCGGACATCGTTTGCTCTGTCAAACAATGGTTTTCCAAAGAGCTGTCAGAAGTCTATTTTACACTAGATAGGGGCATCATGGTAATTTCAAGCTTTTCAGCATTTTAGTACTGTTTTCAGTAGGAATTATTTTGCTAATCGCTTGAAAATTAGGTTTAGTTGCATTTTTAACTTGCATTATTAGAATAAATTACTAACTCTTTATTTTCCTTTGTTTTTAGGTTGAAAACCATAATCATTTTCCAGGGTTATTGTCCAAGTTTGAAGAGTGGATAATTGGCGAAAAGACAAAAATACCCTTGGCATGGAATAGAAGACTTATTTGTTTTTCCCTTTCATTTTAGTGTTAATTTGTAATTATAGTAGATTTGTGATTGTAGACTGATATTTGTAATTAATAAATTAAATTTTTGAAAAATATTCTGAGTAATTCCTGTTCCCTGAGGATTCGACCCGTACTTACCACTTTATGGAAAGTCGGTTATTTACTTTTGGTTGACGATTTTCTAAAGCTTTTTTTGAAAATTATTGCTTTAAAAATACCACTTCCAAAATATCAGCCAAAATTTTGGCGCCGTTGCTGGGGAACGACGAATTACTTCTTTTATTTCTTAGATTTTGATTTATTAATCTGTTTAGTAGTTAATTATTTTTTTATTTTCTATTTAGTAGGATTAGTAAGTGAATATATGATTAACATAGTTAGTAAATATAGGATTCACGTACTGTTTTATAGGATTCACTTTATATTCATTCTGCAAGGAGCGAGTAGACAGGTGGGTTTTAGAAAAACTTAGTTTGTGATTTTCTGTATTTCTCTTTTCAGTATTTTAGAGTAGTTTACTTGGTTAGTTCATTTATTTAGTTACATAATTCTGACATAGATAGTTTAGCATATTTGTTTCTTAGTTGCTTTTATTTGTGTTGTTTACATTCTAGTACCTCTTTTAGTTTTAGTTTAGTATTAGGTCGTGTGCTTACACCTGGTCTTAGTACCAGTGTATGCAGGGGAGACGAGGTCTAGGAGCACCATTACACATATTTGTTGACAACCCAGAGAAGATTTTACATTCTCCTCGAAGTTCGACAACAATGGCTGACATGGATCCTCCACCTCCACCCCCAGTTCATCCGCGTCTTCTGCGGGAATACTTCATTCCCACAAATTATGTCCAGGCATCCTGCATTCAGAGACCCGATGTAGAAGCACCTCACTACGAGATTAAAGCTAGCATAATTCAGATGCTCCCATCTTTCTATGGCCTTAGTCACGAGGATCCCTACCGGCATTTAGATGAATTCCTCAAGATCTGTTCTACTGTGAAGATACAGAATTTCGACGATGACGCTTTGAAGTTGACCCTATTCCCCTTTTCATTGAAGATACAGTATTGGCTAAAGTCCTTAGATTCTGTAGAGATAGGGTACTGGGATCAGTTACAGCAGGAGTTTCTTAGAAAATACTTTCCCATTGGTCGTACGAACCAATACCGTAGAGCCATCACTAGCTTTTCAGAGCTAGATGGTGAGCACAACCTGGGAGAGAATGAAGGATCTCCTCAGGAAATGTCTCCATCATCAGGTGCCGAGAGGGCAGTTGGTGCAGAGTTTTTACGATGGATTGTCGGACAGAAATCGTCAGATGATCGACTCTTCATGCAGGGGGACATTCATGTTGAAGAGCGAGGATGAAGCATGGAGGTTATTTGATACATTGGCCGAGAATTCCCTACAACATGCTTCGAGCTCTCATTCGGATAGAGCCACACCTAGCATTTAGAAGAAAGCTGGTGTTCTTGAGATTGGTCCATCTACTGCACTATAATGCAAGGTAGACATGATTTCTCAGAAGTTGGACCAGCTTCTCTCAGGACCACCCACTACCCAGCAGGTGTGTACTCTGTGTGCCAGTCCGGCACATGATATTACTGAGTGCCCTTCGGCAGCTCAGTACCCTGAATTTGTTCAAGAACAAGTTCAGGCAGCTGAGGGTTACGTCAAACCGCCGAACAACCCATTTTCATCAACATATAATCCGGGTTGGCGTAACCATCCCAATTTTTCATGGAAGAATCCACAGTCTTCCATGCAGATGCCTACATCCTCTCTGCCAGCTCGGCCGCCATCTTTTTCTCAGACATTCTAGAGGCCGGGTTATTCTCAGTCTTCTCCCTCATTTCCTCCCTCGATTCAGCAGGAGTCTGCCCAGCAGACATCTTTTGAGGAGAGACTTCTCCAGGCATTCCAAGAGGTGAAAACCTCTAATCAGAATGCCTTCAAGAAGTGTAGCCAGATATTGAGCTCACATACGCAGTCCATTGCGAAGTTAGAGTCGCAAATGGGACAGTTAGCCGAGGCTATCAGTTGGAGACCCGAGGGTATATTGCCGAGCCAGGCTGTCATGAACCCAAAGGGCAAGGACCAGATGACTGGAAGCCTGTTTCATGTTGAGTCACAGCAGCAGGCCAAATCTGTTATGGCCCTGAGGAGTGGACGTGAGTATCACGTCGAGAGCAGAGAGAGAGAGTAGAGAGAGGATAGAGGAGATAGAGACCATTGTTTCACCTTCGTCGGCTCAACCATCATCACCATTCCCACCATCATCTTCATTATCTTCATCATCATCATCTTCATCCTCAGTGAAGAAGAAGGATAGGAGTGAGCCTTCTCACGAAGAGGAGGAGCCACCCGCGTATATTCCCCCACCACCCTATCCCAAAGCATTAGAGTCTCCCGGATTCCGAGGGAAGCAGGGCGCGAAGATCCAGGACATGCTTGACATCTTCAAGCATGTGCAGATCAACTTACCTTTGCTTGATGCGATTCAGCAGGTGCCGGCATATGCCAAATTCCTGAAAGAGCTATGTACGCAGAAGCGAAAATCTAGAGAGAGAGTTCCTAACAGGGTCCATCTTACTGAGCAGGTGAGTTCAGTACTTCAGCATCAGACACCACCGAAGCTCAAGGATGTTGGAGCCCCTATCATTGCTTGTACTATAGAGAACATCCAGATAGAACGCACTTTGCTCGATCTTGAAGCAAGTGTGAACATTCTGCCCGGGTATTTCTTTGATTCTTTCGGGCTAGGAGAAATGAGATTGACTCTTATTACACTTCAGCTGGCAGATCATTCTGTCAAGGTACCGAGAGGTGTCTTGGAGGACATGCTAGTTAAAGTGGATGATTTTTATTTTCCCGTCGATTTCATTATTCTGGATATGGAAGGAGTGGATAGCCATCACCAGACTCCGATCATTTTGGGCAGACCATTCTTGGCGACTCTCAATGCATGCAGCAACTGTAGGACCGAAGCCATGGATCTCTCACTCGGCAACAGAAAGGTCAAGCTGAATATTTTCAATGCCGCTATGGGACCAGCGGGAGACATGGACTGCTTTCATGTAGATATTGCACATGAGTTATTAGAGGAGCAGCCCGATTTGTATATTACTGGGGATTCTTTAGATTTGTACCATATAGAGAAGAATAGTTGTATAGATAGCGTAGATGTGTTTAGAGTGTCGTCAGAGAGACCACCTTGGGGAGCTATCATTGAGCCTCTCCCACCACTTGCAGAGACCCCCGCCAAATCTTCGATCGAGTCACCTCCGAAACTTGAGTTGAAACCCTTACCGGATTCTCTCAAGTATGTATACCTCGGAGATGATAAGACTCTGTCTGTGATCATCTCGTCCCTGCTCATTGAGGAGCAGGAGCAGAGATTGTTGACTATTCTACGAGAGCATAAGGCATTGATTGGCTGGGGAGTTGCTGATCTGAAGGGGATTGATCCTTCATTCTGCATGCATAGAATTCATTGCGATGAGGAAGTCAAGTCAGTGAGAGATATGCAGATAAGGCTAAATCTCAATATGAAGGAAGTGGTGAAGAATGAGGTGGTGAAGTGGTTGGATGCCGGAATCATTTACCCTATTTCTGATAGTCAGTGGGTTAGTCCGATTCAGGTTGTTCCGAAGAAGTCAGGACTCACTATGGTTGAGAACGAGAAGGGTGAGAGAATTCCAATGAGAACCACTACAGGATGGCGAGTCTGCATCGATTATAGGAAGCTGAACGTGGCAACTAGGAAAGATCATTTCCCATTGCCATTCATTGATCAGATCTTAGAGAGACTCGCGGGACAGAGCTACTACTGCTTTCTAGACGGATATTCAGGATATAATCAGGTAGTTGTCCATCCTGACGACCAAGAGAAGATGACATTTACATGTCCTTATGGCACCTTCGCGTTCAGACGTATGCCATTCAGGCTCTGTAATGCCCCAGCCACTTTTTAGAGGTGCATGCTTGCTATCTTCTCAGACATGATAGATGATGTGATGGAGGTTTTCATGGACGACTTTTCAGTGTATGGCTCTTCATTTGAAGATTGCCTCCAAAAACTTACTCGAGTATTGAGTAGGTGTGCGGAGACAAATCTTGTCTTGAGTTGGGAAAAGAGCCACTTTATGGTCCAGGAGGGGATTGTGCTTGGACACATTGTGTCCAAGCGAGGCATTGAGGTTGACAGAGCGAAGGTGGAATCCATTTCGCGATTGACTCCACCCACCTCTGTGAGGTAGATTAGGTCATTTTTAGGACATGCAGGTTTTTATAGGTGGTTCATAAAAGATTTCAGCAAAATCTCTTGACCCCTTTGCACTTTATTAGAGAAAGATCAGCCCTTTGTTTTTAGCGAGGATTGCATGAAGGCCTTTGAGATTCTCAACGAGGCTTTGATTACTGCACCCATTCTGAGACCTCAGGATTGGAATCTCCCATTTGAGATTATGTGCGATGCTTCTGACTATGCTATGGGGGCTATTTTAGGACAACGCATTAATAGGAAGCCCTATGTGATTTACTACGCAAGTAGAACCCTATCTGATGCTCAAATGAATTATACCATGACAGAAAAGGAGTTACTTGCTGTAGTGTTCGCATTGGACAAGTTTATGTCCTATTTGCTCGGTTCAAAGGTGGTTGTCTATTCTGACCATGCTGCATTGAAATATCTGTTGAATAAGAAAGACACCAAACTGAGACTGATTCGTTGGGTTCTACTACTACAGGAGTTTGATATCGAGATTCGAGACAAGAAGGGAAGCGAGAATGTAGTAGCAGACCATCTTTCTAGACTGATCGTGGAGACCACGCAGGATCAGAGGCCGATCAGTGATTCTTTCCACGACAAGCAAATCATGTCAGTCAGGACATCGCAGTTACCTTGGTTTGCGGATATTGTGAACTATCTGGTTTCGAGACAGATACCTGAGCATTGGAACAAGAATGAGCGCGAGAGATTCTTATCTCAGGTGAGGCACTATTATTGGGATGAACCAAAGTTGTTCAGATATTGCGCAGACCAGATCATCAGGAAATGTGTGCCGGAGGAGTACAAGTCCATTTTGAGTTTTTCCCATTCATTAGCCTGTGGAGGGCATTTTAGCAGTAGGAAGACGGCTACAAAGGTTTTGCAGTCAGGATTTTATTGGCCCACACTCCACAGGGATGCTCATGAGTTCTGTAGGCGTTGCATTAGATGTCAGCAGATTGGGAACATGTCCAAGAGCGACATGATGCCCTTATTCCCAATCTTGATAGTCGAGATTTTTGATGTTTGGGGAATTGTTTTCATGGGACCATTTCCGCCTTCATTCGGAAACTTATACATTCTTGTGGCGGTTGATTATGTGTCCAATTGGGTCGAGGCTGTGGTAACCAAGACCAATGATCATAGAGTGGTGCTTAAGTTCATTAAGCACAACATTTTCAGTCGTTTTGGTGTGCCACGTGCGATGATTAGCGATGGTGGCAAGCATTTAGGAATATACAGATAGCTTCTTTGCTGAGAAGATATTCTGTCAATCATAGATTCACCACTCCGTATCATCCGCAGACTAGTGGACAGGTAGAGGTGATGAATAGGGAGATTAAGCGGATTTTAGAGAAGACAGTCCGCCCGGACCGCAAGGATTGGTCCCAGCGCTTAGATGATGCACTCTGGGCATATAGGACTGCATTTAAGACTCCCATTGGCATGTCCCCGTATCGCCTTGTATTCAAGAAAGCATGCCATCTTCCTGTCGAAATGGAGCATAGAGCGTATTGGGCTATCAAGAAATTGAATTTTGACCTCGCCCAAGCTGGCAAAGTGAGAGCACTGCAGCTCTCAGAATTAGAGGAACTTAGGAATGATGCTTATGAGCGCCAAGTTATATAAAGCCTGCACTAAAGCATTTCATGATAAGCACATTGTCAGAAAAGTGTTTGAGCCGGAGCAGAAAGTGTGGCTATACAATTCTCGTTTGCATTTATTCCCAGGGAAGTTGAGATCGAGATGGACAAGACCGTACATAGTGAAAGAAGTGTTTCCACATAGAGCAGTGACATTATTCGATCCTATGACCCAAAGTACATTCAAGGTTAATGGGCAAAGACTGAAGCCCTTCATTTCAGATTCCTTACAGAATGGTGAGTGTGAGATAGTGCATCTCACGAAGGCATGAGGATTCGACCAGAGGGATGTATGATATGTACATTAATTTTGTTCTTCATTTCAGTACTTGCTTTTATTTTAGTATTTCATTTCATATGTGCTAACATTTGTTTTTGGTTTATGCAGGATGAATCTAACATTTGGTGTATGAGAATTAGTTACCAGGTACAGGGCAGAGCTTTAAAAGAATTCATTGATCAGATGAAAAAGTCAAATCAATTAAATTTCAGAAGCCCATCACAGATTAGGTTGTATCTATCCTTTCTCTCATATTTATTCTTATTGTCTTTTAGTGTGCATTTGCATTGCATTTTTACATAGTTTGTATGCCACTAGGGACAGTGTCATTCAAGCATGGGGGGGTGGTTTACATGCACACTAAATTTTTTTTTATGTCTGGTAGCTAAAGTAGGCATTTGAGAACAAAGTTGTAGCATATATGATTGTTTTTGGCATAATCTAACAAGTTAAAATTTTTTAAGCCCCATGAATTTTTTTTTCTGAACTAATTCAAATAGAGTAGTTATTTATGAGAAAATTCAAAGAAAAGATAGTATTTGATTGTTAGAAATTTTTGAATCACTTTAGTATAAGTATGCACAGTATGTTTTGTGAAAGAAATAAGCAATGGAAAGATGTTTTAGAAAAATGAGTTTAAAAGAATAGAGCTACGTTTAGTTGTTGATGTCTTCGTGAATCCTAGTAGTGGAACTCAGACATGAGATGAAGTGTTTGGGTCTCTTGATGAAAAGGATAACGAAGGAGATCATCCTCTTGTCTAGTTGATATCTGTGGTCTTTGTAGTTCGAGTAAGTAGAATCTGAAGGGTGTTTTACACCTGGTGCCCCAAAGCCAGCTGGTTTGGGAGCCACCGGTTCGAAAGCTTGTTACATGGACTGCTTAGAAAGCCTAATAGATAGAGACATTGCACATGACGAGAGGAAGACTATACGTAAACTATTAGAATAGAAGGTCTAGTGACTCGAGCAATTAAGTTCAAGGGATACTTTGTATCTAGTGCCCTAAGGTCGGCCGGCCTGAGAGTCACTGACCCAAAGCTCGAAAACTGAATATTCGAAATAGTGCTCATGTGAGAAGAATGCTCAAGAGAGAAAAAATTGAAAAAGGGTGAATAATTGAAAATCCAAATAAAGAAAAAGAATGTGCTGAATGACAAAAATCTCATTGCTTAAGAATATGTGTGCATTACTGTACAGAAAATATACAAGTGAGGATAAATGAGTAAAACATGAGAATACTTGACTTTCTGAGAAAAATCATAAAATAGCTATAATGTTAGAAAAGTGAAGGAAAATTTTTTTTTACTATGGTGGCATGAGATTTCTGAATGTGTTTTGAGAATGTCCATTACATGAAATATTTGTTCCAACTGTTTTCTTAATGGCCTAATATTTTTGAAAAATCATCCTTGCATTTCATTGATGTTTGTGGGTAGCATCTCTGCAAACCCTCACAAGACCTTACTCGTCCACTAGTGTAAGCCAGGGGTTTAAAGGGCTTGTTGCATATGCTAAATGCAACTGTGATTCCTACGAAAGTGAGTTAGTTTTGATGCATTCATGGTTAGCATTTCTTGTCTCTGTTGCATAGCATAGTTAAGGTTTGTTAAGGGACTAACAAACATTCAAGCATGGGGGTATTTGATGATGCATGAAATGCACATCATGTTAACAAGTTTTTCATGCATTTTGTAATGAATTTAAGGTTTTAAACCCATGTTTAGATGCATTTTGATAGTAAGAGGTTGTGGTTCGAATTTCAGAGAAATCGAAGTTAAAATGAGAGAGTTATGGCTATTTCAGTGTTCAAACACGAATTTCGAGGTGGATCAGATCCATATCCGACCCAATTAGGCTTTTTGGACTTTGGATCAACCTTTAGAAAGCCCAAAATCCAACCCACACGCATATTCATATCCATTTCAAAAAGTTTTGCAGAAAACCCCTCAAAAAGTGGCGCCTAGTGAAAAATTTTATTATAACCTTGTTTTTGAAATTCCAAAAAGTATAAATATACTTTTTAGAAGAACCTTAGGCGTCTTTGGCATTGGGATTGGTGCCTCTTACTATGATTCTAGCTCCATCCCTTCTCCTACCTATCGTTCCATCACGTTCTCCATTGAAGATTGGTTCTTGCTTGGTTTCCAAGCATTAGTCTTTCTCCCGTTTTAATTCTAATCATTTCTTTAGCATCTTTGCTGCGTTTTCTCACTATTTTCTGTATTTTTGCAGGTGTAGCAGAGTTGGAGACCATTAATCTTGATTGGAAGTGCGAAACACACCATCAAGATGAGCCGGCCCTACCTCCATCCAGTTTTCTAAGCCCTCCGATCGCGAATCAGCACCTGTTCCATCTTCGGTGGATCTCCAACGTGTTGCAGCTGTGGAAATATTGTTCGTGGTGATATTCCAGCATTCTTGAACGGTTCGGGACGTCAACCCAAGGCCATTGTTTGCTCTCTTCTTCCCCACGATCGTCGGATCGCCCTAGAGGTAGATCTTCTTCTCCCTTTTCTTCTAGCTAAAGCCAAATTCGTGTGTGTGGTTTTCTTTTATTATTTCTGTGTGTTTTCTTTATTTTTATTGTTTCAACCTTAGAATAGCATTCGTGCATAGACCAACATGTTAGATCTAGGTTTGATTCATTGTTTTTATGTTCGAGTATTGATTTCCATTGTTTTTCAATCAAAAGGTGTAAATCGGCTAGAGGTTCTTCTAGCCGATTTGGGTTTTCTTATCCAGCGTTTTTGTCTGTGTTATTTCAACAGAAAAAGCATTTAAAAAGTTTAGTTTGATTTATTTTGGGCGTTATGTCTAGATCAAAGGACGTTTTTCATTGAAAACCAATAAATCGGCTAGATCCATTCTAGCCGATCTTGATTCATTTTTAATTTTAGCCTTTGATCGCTTTTTGCAGAAAAACTGGGTTAGCAGACCTCATTCAGATTATATTCAAGTTGAGTTTGCTGTAGATCCATTTTGGTTTGAGTTTATGCTTATCGTGTGATGTGTTTTTAACACAATCATTGATTAAGAGTTCTCTTATATGAAGTGCGTGTAACCTGAAATTTCCAGTTGTGTGTCTGCATGTTTTGTTGCTTTTACAGCTTTACAAATGGTGTCTTGGTCGATTTTAACATTTTAGGATTGTTCTACATAGGATTTTAATTGTTTGTTGTTTTGGTGTTGTGTCATATTGAGAAAAATACAAAAATCGAGTGTTCTTGTGTTCTTGATTTTAGTGATTATTCAGCTGGCTGTATGTTTGATATCTAACTTAGTTTTCCAATAGTATAATGTGTTAATTCATGTTTATTGAAGTTAGATATTACATTAGAAATAAGTTTATTATTTTTTTATTTCCCTAGCTTAGTACATTAGGTTAGCCATTTAAATAATTTGTTGTTTTATGTTCGTTTTATTCCCAACATCTTAGACTACTTGTGTAGATTTTCATTAGTTTAGATTGTTAGTGGTAGATGTAATTTAATTTCGTTTATGCAATTTCATGTTTGTGTTAGCCTAATTATGAAATTTGGATTTTAGTAGCTTAGTAGTCATCTTCCCCAAGGAGGGGCGGCAGTCATTAGAGCTCAAGTCGAGCTCTAAGCTTCTTTTGGTAGCTTGTTAGCATTTTGGTAAGTTTAGAATTTAGGAAGTCTCTAGTGTGTCTAGGTGCATTGTATTAGGTATTGATTATTTTGGACGTTTTAGTGTAAATTTTTAGTAAGTGTCTTATGTTAGGTAATCAAGTTAATTAGCTAATTTGAATTGGTAGAGTCATTGCTCCAAAAAGAAAAACGTTTTGAGAAAATTTGATTGCTCCAAAATTGTTGGCTCCCATTTAGTCAAGTTTGAAATTGAGTTCAAGATAGAATCCAAAATTTTGTGGAAAGTTACATTGAAATTTCAAATCTTTTTTAAAAGGTTGAAACGGTTTTGTAGAAGGGACTTATTTGTTTTGAAAATAATTTTTGGTAAGCCAAAATCGTGAAGGCTATTTTGAATTAGACTATTCTAAATTGCCTACTTACCTAAATAGTTTGTGAAAGACATTGAAGAGGTGTAACCGTTCCTGGTTGGCCGAATTCTACCTCTTACCTTTTTAAATTGATATTTAAGGTAAGTACAGGCAAACCTCAAGCTGGACGATTTTTGAATCTATCAACTTTCCAAAGTTGTTCTTTTTGAGCATTTACTCTTGCTTATTTCATTAACCGTCTATAGTAAGATAGAATAAATTAGTATTAAGTAATTTAGTTAATGGTGTTAACATTAGGTTAGTAATTAGATTCTTATTTAGTAAGGTCTCAACTAGGGTTTAATACAATAGGCGTGTAAGGAAGGGATTCATTAGTGTTATTTATTAGTTTTAATTAATTAGGTTTTAATTTTGATGTTTCTATTTTAGTTAGTCTAACTTAGGTGAGTCGTGTACCTAACCCAACTCGAGTCATATTTCCAACCAAAACCAAGTCAACCGAGCCTAGTCGAGTCAACCTAGTGAACCTAACCCTAGTCCTATCCTAAACCCGCAGCCCCTTTGGTCCTTAGTGGCTTCATTCCATTTAGTTGTAATTCATATTGATTTTAGAATAACTAGTTTAGTTATTTATTCAATTGATCTAGTTATATTGTAGAAGTGTGTGTTCAAGTTGTAATTGTTTCTTGTGTGTGATTTTTGTAGTTCAATTATTTCAATAGTAGTTAGTTAGTAATAACTGTAGTTTTAAATTTATTTAACTAGGTTTGCATCTCTTTGATTATCTTAGTTGTATTTGCATCGTTAGTTAGCTTAGTGTTAGTCATAAATTGCATCTTGCGGTTATTCTTTCATTAATTTAGTAAAAGTGCATTCATAATCTCTATATACACTGTTAATTAGTGTCATTTAGATTGCAATAGGGTTATTTTGCATTTCTAGTGTTCAAAATAGACTTATTTAGTGAATAGTGCATTGAAAGCAAAACCCGATTTTTGCCCTATCGCACTGTCATCATTTCATGTGCAAAAAATTCGAGTTTTCAAAATATTATTTTTCTATTCACTTTATTGGTGTGTTAACTGTCTGCAGACTAAATTTCAGCTCGATCCGAGTTGGTTTGATTTGATTTTTAAGTGTTTTGTGAAAACCGCTTTTTCTGGTTTTTAAATTTCGGGACTTGCGATATCCTGATTTTTTCCAGTTTTGAAACGCTTATATCTGGAGTTCCAGATATCATTTTTCCATTCTGTAAAAACTGTCAGATTCTTTAATCTGTTATTTACAGAACAGAATAAATTTCGAGAAAATTGGACCTCGTTTTCCTTGTCAAACAGTGGTTTTACAAAGAGCTGTCAGAAGTCTATTTTACACCAGATAGGGGCATCTTGGTAATTTCATGCTTTTCAGCATTTTTGTACTGTTTTCAGTATTTTCTAAATATTAGGTGTTGCATCTGCATCATATAGCATTGTTAAGCCTTAGGTTAGTTGATTTTTGAATTAGTTTAATAATTTAAGTAATTGCTTTAGTGTAATTAGGAATTATTTTGCTAATCGCTTGAAAATTAGGTTTAGTTGCCTTTTTAACTTGCATTATTAGAATAAATTACTAACTCTTCATTTTCCTTTGTTTTTAGGTTGAAAAGCATAATCATTTTCCAGGGTTATTGTCCAAGTGTGAAGAGTGGATAATTGGCGAAAAGACAGAAATACCCTTGGTGTGGAATAGAAGACTTATTTGCTTTTCCCTTTCATTTTAGTGTTAATTTGTAATTGTAGTAGATTTGTGATTGTAGACTGATATTTGTAATTAATAAATTAAATTTTTGAGAAATATTCTGAGTAATTCCTGTTTCATGAGGATTCGACCCGTACTTACCACTTTGTGGAAAGTCGGTTATTTACTTTTGGTTGACGATTTTCCAAAGCCTTTATTGAAAATTATTGTTTTAAAAATACCACTTCCAAAATATCAACCACAAAGGCATTGTTTTCATTCTGCTCCTTTGATGAAGGTGGTTTTTATGCTTGATGACTGACCGGTGAAACCCAAGCCTGTACCATCAACATGTCGAGCTGAGACGATTGGCTCTATCATGCCATCTTCGTTTTTACCAAGGCCTCTGAAGGGCTGATAGTCGTGCTTCATCAGTAAATAAAATCCCTTCTTGGTTTTCGAGAACTGAGGGAAAAGAGGATGATCCTTGAAAGAAGTACAACTGAGGCGCCCACCTAGTTTGAAGAAACAAGGTCCCTGCCACTGTACCACTGCGGTGACATTCTCTATTAGCTGGACTTCTTTTAGCTTCCGCATATCCAAACTTTCACTCAAATTAATCTCATCGACCTCCCGAATGCTTGGGATGTCGGCAGTGAAAGTGGGACGGGGAATCATCGGCTGTGGGAGTCTCTCTTTCGGATCTTCTCCCAGAACAGTGGTAATCATGTCTCCCTTCGACCATTTGATGCATTGGTGAAGGGTTGAGGGAACGACTTTGGCATTATGAATCCAGGTATGTCCCAACAGAAGGTTGTACGTAGGTGGCACATTCACCACGTGAAACAGTACAGTGTGCACCGAGTAGTTGATAAAGATTTCAAGAAAAACTTTTCCCCTGGCTGTCTGTCCGTGGTTATCAAAACCGTAGATCGTTATCGGATCCGGGGTATATTCTTCTTCCTTGAGACCCAAGGACCTGGTTGTCATTTCTGGACAGATATTGAGGTTGTTGCCTCCGTCAACAAGCACATGAGGAACTATCATGCCCTTGGTCCGCACCACTATATATAAAGAATTATTGTGAAATGAGTGAGGTTTTGGCAAATCCTCATCCGAAAATGTTATTGGTGCATTCGTCGTAGCCTGGTTGACGATCTGAGCCATGTCTTGCGAAGTTGTGCTAAGTTTGACCTTGATCTTGCGCAGCAGATCTGTGAACACCCCAAATTTTTCAAAATCTTTTAAATATTCCCTTCTTGCCCCTAAATTCATTTTTGAGCAAATAAGTCATTTTTAAATCTAAATTCCAGTTCATTTCTCAAATTTTACTGAAATTAAATTCATTTTATATGTTTAATTTGATTTCGGATCTAGGGTCCATTGTCCAGATCCAAATCTGAGTCTCATTGTCCAAATTTTTAAATTACAAATACAAAAAATACCAAAAATAGTTTTAAAATAGCTCGGACAGTCCATCCGACATCCGTTTGGATCCATCACGTTGTATTTCTCGATTCGAGTGTCAAAACTTGAACATTTTCTCAAAACCTGAGTCCAAACCCCTTTTTCTGAAGAAATTTTCCCGAAATGGTCTGAAATTCTCAGAAAAATACTTTTTTAAATATCTCTCAGGAAAAACACAAAAAAAAAATAGTTTTCTCTTAAAACTTTAAGATTTTATTTCAAAAAAATACAAAAAAAAATAATAGAAAATGCAAATAGAAAAGAAACAAAAAATTAGTTTTTGAAAAACCTCTTTTGAAAACCATCATTTTTGCAAAATAATCTTTTTGAAAACACCCTTTTGAAAAATCAGGTTTTTGAGAAAACTTCATTTTGCAAAAATTTATTAGGGAGCCCCCTCTTTGCAAAAATTTGAAAATAAAAGGGGTTCCTTTTTTAATTCTTTTTCTTTAGGGTTTCGGTAAGACCCTTCGCAAGAGGAGGACCTTCTCCTTCTCGCAAGTTTTTTTTTTCCCTCAGCCGCCTCATTCTCCTTCTCCACCTCTCTCGAAGCCTCCCGCCGGCCACCCATCCGCAACAACCTCCATCCAGCCACCCATCACCAACCGAAACCTCCATTCACCCTTCATCTCCAACAACAAACCCCCCCTTTGAGATGCTTCTTCCTCTTCTTTAAGAATCGGCAGAGGCAAAACTCGACCCACCCGTTTTCACCCTACCACGGCACCTTCTCCTCTCAATCGGTCGTCTTCTACCCCTCCACCTTCTTCTCCTTCGGCGATCTGTTTTCACCCTTCCCCCTTTCACTTTCCTTCAAGATCTGCCTTTACCCCACCATAATTTTCTTCTGATTAATTTCCCTTTCTTCCTCTTCTTTTTATCCCTTTTCCTATTACTTTCTTCCTGACGCCTCTCCTCTGATAGATCGAAAGATTTCTCAGTTTCAGTAAAAGCAACCAGAGGTAAGTGGCCCATTTTTGCCTTTTCCTTTGTATTACTCATCCTCGTCGTCGATTTACCGTATTTCAGTTTTTCTTCCCCTTTTATCTTGATCTTGTTTATAGAAATTTTACCTTTACAATTCAGATTTCGATGTTCTTCACCTTTGTTTTACCAAAATGCATTGAAGGTGGGATCGATCTGCATATAGCAGGATCGACCCACCTGTTATTGCTACATTAAGGGAGTAATCTGACTCCAACACTTGCTTTGTTCCTTCCTTTTAAAATTTCTTTATGTTAAAGTAATATTAATTGATTTAGCATTTTTTTTTATTCTAATCCCTTTACAGCTTTGCACCCCTTCATTCTTCTCCAGCATATTGTGTAGATTGCAGCTCCTGTTTTAAAATCATTTTAAGTTCCTGTTAGCATTATGCCCAACATCCCTAATTCATTATTGTTGTTTCGTTCGAGGCATTGTCTTTCTGTTATTATCTGTGAATATAATATACCTAATTTTCGTTTTCCCCATCTTATGTAATCTCTATTTTTTTGTTTGATAGTTTTTTTGTTGCAGCATCGTTGTGGTTTCCGGGTTCATCAAATGTGATTTAGCATCACTATTTTCTACATCATTCTCTGTTTATCTACCTCTGGAGTTCCTGCTTATATTAGCAATTACTTTTGATTTTCATGCTGCCTTGCCGCAAGATTTCTAATTGAACTCGATTTTCTGTTTTATATAGACCATCACATCATATCTGCATAATTTATATTCCCTTCTTGGGTATTTTTGCATCTTTGCACATTCCATATCATCATTTTTTTATATATATTATCCTTTGTATATCTCCATTCTGCAATGTATATCAATACAGGTAATCCGAAATATGAATCACGTTGTTGGTCTACTAAAGATTAATCTCACTATGGTTTGTCTAGTTCACTTTTTAGCAGGGTGAGTACATAATTTTACTCATCTTGAATTAATAAGTCGCAGAAGCTTCGTGATGAAACTGCTGATGAGCAACTCTTCAAGGGCTAGCCATTGATGTAATATTTACAGATTGGTCCAAAATTCTGGAATCTTACTGAAGGGATGCTGAGTTGGGATGATCTAGCTATGATTTGTTCAGTCAACAGAGATCAAATTAGATCTCAATCGCTAAGTTTCTTGTCATCAGCAAGAGGATCTTCTGTTGAACTTAACCGATGCTGAAGAAGAAGAAGGCATATTACCTTCAATATTGTATGATTTGGTAGTAACCAAGCTACAAGTCAGGTCACTGTAATCAGGTAGGAGTTGCTCATCCCTTTTTCATTATTCACTGCTTGAGATTTCTGCATTGTAATATTCTCTTTCTGCACGATTCTTAATATGTTTAATGTTGTAATTAAGATAATCTGCGTGAATAGTTATCCTTGATGCAAACACCTTCAGCCACTGCTAATATCCCATCCTTTCTATGTCAAGTGATATGTCCCTGTTTCATGATGTTAATTATTTCAACATTTTTTTTTAATTTTATCAAAGCCATTGCTTTACATCTGGGTGCTTATGTATATCATTGTTGGTAATTTGCCAAAAACCTCGAGGAATCAACTTTCAGTCGGTAAGTTCAAGTCGGTTCACTCAGGTAACTTACTGCTCGATCTGTATAAATGGCTAAAATATATGCAGGTGGCGTTCCTCATCAACAACGGAGGTTGAACTTTTTGACCTCTCTTACTGGGAATATTTGATCATTTTGGTATGATTCTCTTGCAGTTCTTTAACCCAGAAGATTTAAAGACGCTCGAGATCATTTCTACTACAAGCACATTGGTCAAAAGGGAGGATAGAGTGTTCAATATTCGAAAGTGTTTGATCTCCATGTTGATGGCATTTTCAGGCTATTTCAGGTATGATTCATCTCGCCGTGTTCTTCATACATACCAATGTTTCTTTTAGCACTTTGTTGTTTTTCTTACTCCTTTATTTGCCCATTTATATTACATCAGAAGTGTTGACTATGGAAATATCGTCTGAATCATTAGCAAGGATAGCCTAATGTCAAAAAAGAGTTAGGCTACATCATTTTTTTTTTAATTCAACGTATTCTATATTCACAAAATTATGTCCATTTGAGATACCCTTCAGCTATCTGCGTTCTCATTTACCTGTATATTTGTGCTCTCTATCCTCTTGGTTTTGAATCTGCTAGGACACCCTATTCCTACATAAGTGTCACCTATGATCCATAATATAGTACTACCATAGCACTCTTACAACCTGGTTCAGTTATGTATTCATGCTGGGCATCAAGCTTAGTTTTTAACCTTGTTGGATTTGATGCAGAATTAGGATCATACCCTCCATAGCATTCATTACCATTAGCCACATCTTCATTTATGTCTCATAGCCATCCATCAACCTGTGCCTGGCATATCCATTTCAAGAAATATGTGCATCTGCTTTGCAATAAAGTGTTTTGTAATATAGCATCACATGATTCCCTGTGTGGGATTAATTACTCACAAGACAGTTATTCCATTGTCCCCTTTACTCACTATCTAGTTCCGGAGAAACCAGCCTTTGAGTGGAAGGCTATGGACATCTGTTTCTCAGCATTTGAAATGTTGAAGGTTAATCAGTCACCAGCCATGAGTAATTCCCACATAGTAATCACACAAAACCAGGAAACATTCATTTGGCCACTACTTTCAGTCGCTTTCTTGGTCTTAAGGATATGGTGACTTTAGTCCTCCATACTTGTAGGATTCATTATGTTACTAATGTGATGCATGGCATAACTGTTGATAGTTTGTTTAAAGAAATTCAAGCGATTTTAAGCTATTAATTCATAGTTCTTGTACAGGTTATTTCAAGAAAAGGTGTGGAATTGAATTTCATTATAGCAAGCAACCCTTGTTGTTGCTGAAACCAAACCATAGTGACAGTAGGGTATGGGGATTAAAATCTTACACAGTCTTTATAGTCTGAAGTCGTTTCACTTATCTCCTCTACTAGGTCAGTCTCAGTAGCTTGACCTAAGGATGCTTTCAACCTTGAGTTAAGTCCTAGACTCTTTGCAAAATCACATCAGTTCATTCAATGACTAAGAGAATCAAATATGCCTCAAATCATATAGGTTTAGAGAGCCATTGATGCAGAATCTGTTGTAGGTGCCTTTTTAGTTCATGGACATCATCAACGCAGGAGAAGCAAGAAGATGAAAGCTCGGTTGGGCCTTAGTCTCCAGAATTTGGCAAAACCTCACACCCCCAGGCACATTTCACGGTGCTCAGTACCCGTGCCATTCACTTTCATCACTGCTCATCGACATGGGCATTTTATTTCCTACCCCCATTAGTATCACTTGCATTTGCACAACCTTTTCTCTTTCCTTTCCTACCTGTTGCACATGGTTATTCCAATCCTCCTCCCACCACTATTACCTTTGCTTCTTAACGCCTTACTGTGATTGCACTTTTGATATCCACAGTAGTATGTGCATGCCACTGTAATTCCATTTAATCACCTACTGTAACGCAGTATGCTGCTGCAACTGGTTGCATCTCAGCACCTTGTTGCTACCACTCCATCCCAGCGTTCATCTTCTATGTCACTGCAGAAGCACCTGGATGTGCTGATTGGAGTCAACTTGTTAATACTGTTAAGATGGACTCGCTGATGCTATTAAGACAGAAATCCAGTCATAGAGATAGATTTGCAGCAAATCGGCTCATTACTAAGATTTATTAATTTACCTTATTGAGATAATCTGATGGCAATTTACTGTTTCATCTGTTGAGGTCGATTCTGTCATAAAATCAGCTTCGAACATGTTCTTTGGAAAATTTGTTTTGTAGTTTATTCAAAATATCAATAAACTGGAACAGTTCAATTCAACAACATAGTATGAGTACATATCCAATTCTCATTTCACAAGATATTGTATATGTCACATACGTATATACATACATATGTATACATACCTGTATATATATATATATATATATATATATATATATATATATATATATATATATATATATATATATATATATAGCATTTCTTCTTATCTTTTCATCATAAATATCGTGGTATATGAGCATTTTTTTTTACCATTGGCATCTTTTTGAAATCCATGTGATATATGTCATTTCTCTTCTATTTTCCATACTAACCAAGTGTTTCGTAGGGAATATGTGGAAAATATCATCATTTGGAGTTGTAAATTCAATTTCATGTATTGTAATAGTTAGATCTTAATGAGAATTTACATTTCCAGTTTTAGATAAAATGAATGAGCATTATAAATATCATGAATCACTTGTCCTCATATTTTCTCATTGGTTTCTTTCAAAAATTCACGAATGGGAACACGAATGGCACGTGCACCATTTCATAGGAGGTAATTAATACTAAGTTGATGATTTACATCAATGGCCATAGTCAAGATGTAAACAAAACTTAGGATTTTTTATCTTTTATAAAATAACACTGGATCCACACTGAACCCCTTTCAAAATTCATCATATTTTTCTCTAAATATTTTCCTCTTTTATCAGAGTTTAGTTTAAAAATTAACTCAAAATATATATCAATGGCCATAGTCAGGATATATTGAGAGTTAATTTCATTTTAAACTCTATAAAAGCACCAAAATGTGTTTTATTCTTCATATGAATTTAAATACAGATTATTATATAATACATTCAATGACCATAGTCAAGGATGTATTATATCTTCAATCTTATTTTAATTCATTTAAAGAATGGAATAGCTTTTCAAAATCCAATTTCAAAAATTTAAATTCAATCATCATATAGGATAGAATTGCATCATATTTTCAAAAATTCCTTTTCAAAATTCCAAGTTATTCTTCTTCTTCATTTCTCAGATCAAATCTTATTCAAATCCAATTCTATCTCATTTTAAGATTCAAAAATTCAATTTCAAAAGTCCAATTTGACTTTGAAATTCCAAAATCATTTTTATATTCAAACTTCAAATTTCCAACTCAATTCAAAATTCAATTTCAAAGTTCAATTTAACTTTGAAGTTTCTGATTCATCTTCAAATTCAAAAATCAAGCTTATCTTCAAATTCAAATCACAAGTTTGAGACTAATTTTGAATCTTGACTCTTCTTAAATTTTAAATTCAATCTGGGTTTTTCAAAACCCAGATCCATCTTCAAAGGTCCCATTTGGACTTTCAAGACCCAAATCCAAAGTTAGATCAACTTGGATCCAGTTTTCTAAATACAAATTCTACTTTTGGATCTTAGACTTCAGATCCAAATTGCATCATGGATCCCAGACCTTAGATCCCAATCCATTTTAGGATCCGGAATCCAATTTCACTTTTGGATCTCAGACTTCAGATCCAATTCCATTTTAGGATCCAAAATCCAATTCTACATTTTATCTCAGACTCCAGATCCAAATCCATCTTAGGATCCAGAGTCCAACTCTGCATTGGATCTTAGACTTCAGATCCACAATCCATCTTAGGGTCCAGAGTCCAACTCTACATTGGATCTCAAACTTCAGATCCACAATCCATCTTAGGGTCCAGAGTCCAACTCTACATTGGATCTCATATCCAAATCCATCCTAGGATCCAGAACCCAATTCTATTTTGGATCTCAGACTTCAGATCCATTCCATTTTTAGGATCCAGAACCCAAGTCCATCTTGGATTCTAAATCTCGGATCCCATTCTGTTTAGGATCCGGAATCCAATTCCAATTCTAGATTTCAATTCCATTTTCGGATCTAATCTGAATCTCTTAAATCCATTTCTATTCTTAAATACCATTTGATTTTCTCAGTCCTTTCCAATTTCAAACTTCAAAATCTAAATTCAATTTCATCTCAAGTATCCATTTCCCTTCCTAAAATCAAGTTCAAAAACTCAAAGTCCATTTCCGACTTTTAAATTTTATTTCCTTTCATTTTTAAAACTTCAAATCATTCTTTCTCAAAATCAAGATTTATTCTTCCAATCCTCATTTACTTCAAAAACTTAGAACTTTCCTGATCTATCTCAAGTTCTAAGTTAGATTCAACCATTTCTTCACTCCTTTACCAAACTCATCTCAAAATACTTGAAAATTTCCAAATCAATTTTCAAAAAGAGGATACATCCTTGCATTGCACAAGTATAATTCTTTGTGCATTTAGAGTTAGAATAAATTCTTAGATTATATTTAGGCAAAGCAAAAGGCATAGATTCGATCCTTGGTTTGATTACCCCTGGTAAAGGCGTCAGGAACGGTCGAACCTCGTACTGACGAGCGAATCCCATCTCTCCATTTTCCCGCAAATTTTCAAAACGGAGGCGAGTTAAATTTCTAAATGTTTTTAAATCAAGGTCAAGTGAGACCCCGCAAAAGAGTTCCTCTCTCTCTTTCTTTCTTTCTTTTTTCTTCTCTCTTTCTTTTTTTTCTTTTATTTCACTCCCTTCAAAAAGGAGGAAAATAGAGGTTAGAAAAGGAAAAGAGAAGGAAGAGAGAGAAACCACAAGAGATAGGAAAAATTTTGCAATGATCACAAGATCATCTAGCACTTGCTGATGCTCCAGGGAAGCATGGGTTAAGTCCAAAATGGAGATGTTTGATAGAGTAGTGATTGGCTTCTGTTTTGATTCTGAAGTCTCATCCTTTTTCGAAGCTGCCTTGATGAAGCGCTTCAGAATTCTGGGAATTTGCTTGGCGATCTCTGTCGTCACCTTTGCTGGCTCTTTAATTGGCTTCTTGCTACTAGAAAATGAAGTAATATCCACCCTCTTGGCGGAAGACTGTGCTTGATGTAGGACTAGGACCTGATGTTGATCCTGGATGTTCTGGCTGGAACACGGCTAAATACTGTTCTTGAGAAATGTTGTCTGTTCTGAAATCACTGAAGCTGAATGCTTAGGAAAGGGCTTGGACAAAATTTTGGGCTGCTTTTTATCCTCATCCTCGATCAACAGGTTTTTGTCGATATAGTCTTGGATGATGTTCTTGAGGACAAAACAATGTTCTGTGTCATGTCCAACAGTCCGGTGAAACTTGCAGAATTTATTTGTCCATTTTCCATAGCCACTGGAAGGTCTGCCACCTTGGGGAGTTTGATTATCCCTTTTGATAGCATATATTCCAGGATGTCTTCCCGAGATAGCTCCAAAGCAATGAATTCTTGATCATAACTTCATCCGTCATGCTTTGGTTTCTCTTGCTGCCTTGCTTCAGGCTATCGTACTGGCTGGACGGGCTCTTGCTTGACAAATTTTCCTTTCTGGGTCGCAGAGTTTGTTCTTTCAGCCCTAGAGTTTCTTGAGTCTCTTTGGTGGTTCCTCTTGTTTTTCTTGTTGTTAGAACTGCTGCTATGGCCTGAAAATTCTATAGAATAAACAACGTGTGCTTTCTTCTTTTGCTCGAGGTTACCTCGAACGAAAGGGTAACATTCATAGCAGCCATTGTTCAATCCTGTCTCGAGTCATTCGGCTCTTTTGATCAACTTAATGATTGATTTTGCTGGAGATATGGAAACGAGATTCCTCAGAGGCTGGGCAAAGTTATTCAGAATAATTTGCAGTGCATGTTCCTCTGGGATGGGAACCTTCATCTTATTACAGGTGCTCCTCCATCTGTGGATGAATTCGCCATCTCTTTCATTCTCATTTTGTTTCAGGTTGTACATATGGTAGAGAGTTGGTGAGGCTTCAACATTGAACATGAAGCGCTCGATGAAAAGATTCACGACTTTATCGAACTCTCGTAGTTTGAGAGGGTTAATGTGGTTTGCATACCACCTGGCTACTGTACCTTCTAGGCTACGAGGAAAGCAGATGAACAGAGCCCTGTTGTTTTTCCTGAAACAGCCGCACTCTGCATAGAACATGGCCAAATGAGCCTTTGGATTGCCCGTTCCATCAAACTTGAGGAATTTGCGAGGGAGATTTTCCAGATTATCATCTTCGTCTAGGCCGTTATAGAAATCTTTGCTAGAATAGGTTTGCTTGCCTTTACTCTTGACCCAGATGTCCTTGATTACCCGAGTCATTTCTCTCATTTGCTCGTGTATCGGATCCTTGTGATCATCGCAAAATTTTTCCTCTCTTCTCTTGTTGTTTCCCTCTCTTCCTTCTCTTTTCCTTTTCTAACCTCTATTTTCCTCCTTTTTGAAGGAAGAAAAAAAAATAAAAAGAAAGAAAAGAGAAAGAGAAGAGAAAAGAAAAGAAAGAAAAAGAGAAGAGGAACTAGTTTGCACGGTCTCACTTGACCTTAATTTGAAAAATACTTAGAAAATTACTCGCCTCCGTTTTGAAAAATGTTGCCGGAAAATGGAGAGACGGGATTCGCTCGTCGGTACGAGGTTCGACTGTTCCTGGCGCCTTTACCAGGGGTAATCGAACCAAGGATCGAATCTATGCCTTTTGCTTTGCCTAAATATTATCTAAGAATTTATTCTAACTCTAAATGCACAAAGAATCATGCTTATGCAATGCAAGGATGTATTCTCTTTTTGAAAAGATGTTTTTGAAAGTTTTCAAGTATTCTGAGATGAACTGGGTAGGGGAATGAAGAAATGGTTGAATCTAACTTAGAATTTGAGATAGATCAGAGAAATTCTAAGTCTTTGAAGTAAATCAGAGTTGGGAAAATAAATGAGAAAGAATGATTTGAAGCTTTTGAAATGAAATTTTAAAGTCAGAAATGGACTTTGAGTTTGAACTTTGAATTTAGGAAGGGAAATGAATACTTGAGATGGAATTGAATTTAGATTTTTGAAGTTTGAAATTGGAATGGACTGAGAAAATCAAATGGTATTTTAGAATAGAAATGGATTTAGATTAGATCCGACAATGGAATTGAAATCTAGAATTTTGGAATTGGATTTGGGATCCTAAACAGAATGGGATCCGAGATTTGGAATCCGAGATGGACTTGAGTTCTGGATCCTAGAATGGGTTTGAATCTGAAGTCTGAGATTCAAATATAGAATTGGGTTCTGGATCCTAAGATGGATTTGGATCTGAACTCTAAGATCCAAGGTAGAATTGGACTCTGGATCCTAGAATGGATTTTGGATCTATAATCTGAGATCCAAAGAGTGGAGATTTATACTTGGAAATCTGGATCCAAGTTGAGATTAGGATCTATCTTTCGAATTTTGATTTGAGGTTTTGAACTTTGAATATATAAATGAATTTCAAAGTCAAATTGGACTTTGAATTTGAAAGCTTGATTTTTGTAATTTAGGAAATGAATCAAGAATCTCAAAGTTAGATTGAACTTTGAATTTGATTGGGGTTTTGAATATAAAATGAATTTAGAATTTTTAAAGTCAAATTGAACTTTGAAATCTGATTTGAATTTGAATATAAAAATAACTTTGAAATCTCAAAGTTGAATTGAACTTTGAGATTGAAAATGAAATTGAATTTGAAGATGAATTGGATTTTATAAAGATTGAAGATAGATTGAGGAAGATACTTACATTACTTGGAATTTTTGGAAAGGGAATTTTGAAAATATGATGCAGTTATATCCTAGATGATGAATGAATTTAAAAAATTTGAATTTAGATTTTGAAAAGCTATCTTATTCTTGAACTGAATTAGAATAAGATTGAAGATATAATACATCCCTGACTATGGTCATTGAATGTATTATATAATAATCTATATTTAAATTCAAGAGAAGAACAAAATACATTTGGTGCTTTTATAGAATTTAAAATGAAATGAACTCTCAATATACCCTGACTATGGCCATTGGTATATATTTTGAGTTAATTTTAAGTTAAATTCTGATAAAAGAAGAAAATATTTAAGGAAAATATGATGAATTTTGAAAACGGATCCAGTGTTATTTCATAAAAGATAAAAATCCTAAGTCTTGTTTACATCCTGACTATGGCCATTGATGTAAATCATCAACTTAGGATTAATTACCTCTTACGAAGTAGTGCATGTGCCATTCGTGTTCCCATTCGTGAATTTTTGAAAATAAAAGAGAAAATATGAGAACAAGTAATTCATGATATTTACAATGCTCATTCATTCTATCTAAAAGCAGGAAATGTAGAGAATTCTCATTAATAGCTAGTCTTCAATGACAGAATCTTCTTCTAAGAAGGAAATCAACATTTTCCAAAGATTCCTGCAAGAAAGAAAACTTAGCACCAAGCCAAGGTGTAGGTAGTTATGCTAACTTTAACTTAAGATGTTACATTATGCCAAAAGAAGCATGTAGTATCCCTTGTACTTGTGAGAGGATATACACATATCCGTGTGCTCGTGCATACGTATGCATGTGTACCTATATATATATATATATACACACATATGTATATATATATACATATATATATATATGTGTGTGTGTATATATATATATAGATGTTTATATATATGCATATATATGAATAACGCCATAAGTAAAATGAAAGCCTGAGTATGGGAAGTCATAGTGGCTGAAGGCAGTAAAGGCTTTTAGTATCTTAACATTCAGTCTTGGGGCCTTTTTAAGTTTCCTTAGGAATATCAGAGCAACAGGATGCTCATTATCAATGTTAAACCTTGCTGTCATTCAGAGGCCTGAATGAATATTGAACACAACTTGCATCTTCAAACCAGAGCCTATAAGAACTCTAAAGAACCCTCTAAAGACAACAACATTTCTAAGACCAAAGGAGCTTGCCCTTGGGAAACTCTTCTTCAAAGCATTGACCACTGCTAGCCGGTCCAGCAGATTTACATAAAACAATCAAGTGATTCATCTGCAAGGGTTGAGAGGCTGCCTCTGAGGAAAGATTCACTCAACCGGCTCTTACTTAGATCAACTAGTCCCAGGTCCTCTTTTTTTTTTTTTTACCGCAACAGGTAATTTCCCCATGGATCAATCATTTGGTAACTCAAACATACATTGGCTTTGTTAACAATGGGAATTAATTGGGAATGACAGTCGATGGCTTATAACATGGCTACTTGAGACAGCCATGAGTAACTGGTGGATATGAAGGGTTGAAGATAAGGTAGATGTAAGGTGATGCCATGCACCTCCAGTGAACATGTGATGCGTAATGCTATTTTGTATGCATCGAGATTACCATCACTAAGGCAAACTAAAAAAATGAGCCAATACATCAATTGTTTCCAAATGGATGTTGCTGACATATAAATGAAATGGTTGGTTTTGACAATACATATTTGGCAGAACTTAGAAAAATTCTGAACCAACAGGGGACCGATTCCTGGACAGCATGCCATTTTGTTATAATACTATCAAAATAAATCATTTAGCTAATATAAAAAAAACATACCTACCATTGTTTATTGGAAACGTAGACATCCACTGGGTTAAGGTCTAAAGGATTAATAATAAAAAGATAAAAAAAAAATGCAGGGTTAGAATGCAAATATATGATGTTACATAGAAAGAAAATCTACGAATCCAAGATCAATGCAATGTAAAACTATTACAGAAATTGCGACTTCCTTGAAGATAAATTCTGGACACACGACATTTCCAAAGGGATCGATTCTATCAAGCTGACTTAGGTGGAGGAATTCCAGTCCGAACCTGAGATCAAGTTCTGCTATTATAGACCCAGTTGAGTGCCCCTGCATGGATGGATGATTCCTAAAATTCTGGATCTCTATGATAGACATACTGATGAACTAAAAGATTCATAAGATGGAGGTCTTATGACGATTGGATGCGGAAATACCCACAGCATATGCATGATTTGATTGGATCATGGCAGGTTCTATTTAGACGCTCAACTCCAATGGGGGCGATGACTCAAACCTGTGGTGAAAGGAAACTAATGGCCTTCTTTAATATGTACAGTCTCAAAAGGCATGGGTGGCTCAACTCCATCAAGCTAGTCCCTCAAATCTATATGAAGGGAGCTTAACACAGAAGATGAAGATGAATGGGTGAGGTAAGACAATCAAGAAGCAGGATCAATGAGGCTCAATACTTTAAGCAGATAATTACTAAAGTGAAATAATAAAAAAAACAGATTGATAGATGAACAACAGTTAATATTTCCTATGTATGAATTCAGCAAAAAGATAGATGGTCAACATACCTATATCAACAAAAGGGGTTCAATGTCAATTTCTGTACCAATCAAGGAATTGATAGACGCAAGCACCTGTCAATAAACCACCTCGCTACGGCAGGGATTCAGAAGGGTTTTTGTTTTTCGTCTGAAGATTTTTTTTTAGACGTATTGCAGAGACTTTGAGAGGGATGTTTCCTTGGAGGGTAGATCGAGCCGCAGCCTTGTTTTGATTCGAGAGGAAGAGAGAGAGTCCCGGTTGAATACTCTTGAAACTTCAGAACGGATTATAGGAGGGTCGACCTTCAGCCCTTTGGAGAGGAGATCAATCTTCTCGAAACAGGAAAACAACAAGCACCGATAGGAAGCGAGAATGGTCGATGATCGATGCCCTCCTTTTTCTCCTTTTGCGGCCCTTTTTATAGAGAGAAAAGGAAGGAACTGGGAGCTGGGCGACGGTTTGGCGATCGAGGGTTGAGGAAGAGAGGTGGGCAGGGTTGTTGCAGATGAAGGGCCGATGAGGGGGTGCGGCAAGCTGTTGGTGATGGAGGGCTGAGGCCAAAGGCCGTGGTGATCGAAGGTGGGCGATGGGGAAGGCGGTTCTGCGAAGGGGGTGAAAGAGATCAACGGCGGATGGTGGATGGGGGCCATGGAAGCTGGAAGCTTCCTGAAGGGCCGAGAGAGAGACTGAAGGGCGAGAGTTTAGGGTTTTCAAAACCCTAATTCGACTCTTAAACAAAAATAAAGTTTTTCACAAGAGGGGCCACTTTAAAAAGTTTTTTTTCCAAAACGGCTTTCCAAAAACCATTTTTTTTTGAAATTTCCTTCATTTATTTCTGATTTTTTTTTGTTCTTTTCTCAATATTTTATTTTTTTATATTTTTGGAATGAAAATCTAAGATTTTACGAGAAAACAAAGATTAAACACTAATTTTTTGTATTTTTCTGAGAAATATTTACAAAAGTATTTTTCTAAGAATTTCAGACCATTTCGGGGAAATTTCTTCAGAAGAAGGGGTTTGGACCCAGGTTTTGAGAAAATGTTCGAGTTTTAGACCTCGAATTTGAGAAATACAATTCGATGGATCCAAATGGATACCGGACGAAGTGTCTGAGCCTTTTAAAAGGTTATTTTGGTAATTTTGAGAATTTGATTTAAAAATGGACAACGAAGCTCAGATTTGGATCTTTTATCTGGATCCGGATCCGAAATTGAGTCAAATATATGAAAAGAATTTAATTTCAGAAAACTTGAGAACTAAAATAGGATTTATATTTAAAAGTGACTTAATAACCCAGAAAACAAAGATAAAGGGCAAAAAGGGAATATTTACAATTTTTTTTAAAAAAATTGGGGTGTTTACAGATGTCCCTCTTTGCTACTAAGCCGGTTGAAAGCCGAGCTTAGTGGCAAAGACAACACTCCAAATTTTTGGAAATGCCCGAGTCAGCAGATCTGAATTGGGTGTGGAAGAATTATGGCTTTTCAGGCTTAAAGCCTTGTCCTGAATGGCTTGGGGGAGATGAAATCCTTGAAAATGATATGACTGAATAGATAAAAATGAGGAAATCGTGATGAGACTTTGGGTAAAGATCCCAGAATGATGAAAGATAAGAATTTGGATCAAGTCTCACGGGTGAGACAAGATCAACTCTTGGAACGACTCAGGTTTAGCCCTTAACCTGGATGGGACGAAGATATATCAAGATAATTCAGATGGGGAAAGGAAATATAAGCAGACCTTGATGGGACATTTTGAGAGAAATGCCTCGTGAGATGAAATTCAAGCATGATCCTTTCCTGGATGGATGTATAGAGAGTATGGATTTCCTTGTGGGGAAAAACCATGATGGGACGGGAGGATTACCTCGTCGAAACGAGGTTCAGGTTTAACCCAAACCTAAATGGAAGGCACCTCGTGGAACGAGGTTCAGGCTTAACCCTTATTCTGAAGGGGACGACCATACAGAATCCTCGGATAACGAAACCATAATGGGACCTTCAGAATTTGGACGAACAAATCCAGAAGGGGTTTGCGAGAAGAGAAAAACAAGGGATTCCCTAAAGCTTGGAAAGGGGATGATCTGGGGCATCTCATTACTGAGACTAAATCAGCTTTCTAAAACAGACGACCTCTCGCAGAAGGTTTTGGGTTATACCTCGAGGAGTGAGGTAACAAGTTTAATCCTTAGCCTGAATGGATACAGGATCTTCGAGGAGCGAGGAAACTGTGATGGGAAAACGAATGCATCTCCAAAGCGAGATTCAGGTTTAACTCTTGACCTGAGTGGGGGGAATCGCACGAAGTCCTCAAATGAAGAAACCGTGGTGGGACTAGAACGAATATTCAGTCGAAATGAGACTCAGGTTTTAACCATAACCTGAATGGAAGGATACCTCGTGGAACGAGACTCAGGCTTATCTCTTAATCTGAAAGGGCGACCATACGGAATCCTAGGATGAAGAAACCATAATGGGACCTTCGAAGTTTGGACGAACAAATCCGGAAGGGGTTTTTGCGAGAAGAAAGAGACAAGGGGTTCCCTAAAGTTTGGAAATGGGATGATCTGGGGCGTCTCATTGCTGAGACTAGATCAGCTTTCTAAAAACAGACGACCTCTCGCAGAAGGTTTTTGGGGTATACCTCGAGGAGTGAGGTAACAGGTTTAATCCTTAGCCTGAATGGATACAGGATCCTCGAAGAGCGGGGAAAACTGTGATGGGCCTCTAGACTTTGCACAAGTCCAAGAGGGGATTTTTGCAAAAAAGATGAAAATGGGGGTCCCTAAAGCTTGAAAAGGGGTTGTTCTTGGGCGCCTCATCGCAGAGACTGAAAATAGCTTTTGACAATAACAGATCTTTTGCAAAAAGTTCAGGTTTAACCCTTGTTCTGAGCGGGAACTGTCTATGGTGAGACAGTGGGGAACATAGGGAAGTGTGCAAATCTGAAAACGCTCAGATCAGACGGAAGGAAAGGACTTTTCAGTCCTAAGGAGGGATGACATCAGGATATGTCAAAACGAATATCAAGTTCACACTTCATTTTAGAACAATGAGAAAATATTGCCAATAAGATGCCAAAAAATTATAGTTGATCTAAAATGATTGAATTGTGGATGAAAATATCACCTCTTTCTACCTAGAATATTAGCTTCAATTGGGCTAACTCTGTAGAATCAAGAGTCAAACTCAAATTTGTTGTTGTTGAGCTTCTTTAAGGGAGATATCAATTTCCTTGATATGAAAAGAGAGGAAATATTCTTAGCTTCATAAAAGCGGTTGAGTGACAAGATATTGATAAAAGAATTTTACATAGATAAAGATGATTCCTGAGATTTTTTTTTTTGGCAGTTTGATATCCTGGGCATTTCCCATGATGATCCTTTTGCACTCTTTTGAATCATGGAGCTTTCTTGGGCTTTTTACATCATCCTTCATTTTGGAGATGTCCTGACTTTTTTCTCTCTTTTTCAGTGGAAGGGTACGTCACAAACTCCTTCATCTTGGAGATGTTTCGATTCTTGTTAGGAGTTAGGCTTGATGACATAGGTTCATTTGTCAAAATTCTCTAGATGATAGCAGAAATCAAATATCTTTTAGGGTTTGTCGGTAGGTCCATCACACTCACCTTCATCTCGACAGGGATCTGAACTTTCCCTGGAAGGATCCGTCACAAACTCCGTCATCTTGGAGATGTTTCAAATCTTCTTTGACCCCGGGGGTCTACTCGCTTAATTCGCCTTCATCTTGATGACAATTGAGAGATCCCTTTTACGGATATTTGATTGCAGCTTAGGCGACTGAGGATATATGGATTGGGTAAGTTCTTTTCTGACTGGCCAGGATATTTCCACTGTCTTACTGCCAGAGGAATAATCTTTAAGAATGTGCCATAGCTATGATCAATATCAGTTCACTTATGGCTTTTCAACATCATTAAATTTTCCTTTACTGGTCATATCGAAGATTTTTCTTCATCCTCTTGGTTGACCAACAGAAAAAGTTTGAATTCAGTTCTTATTTCGCAAAAGTCTTGCTCCTTTGGAAATAATACTAAAGGTAGTTTGAGATAATTCTTTATACGATGAAAATTTTGAGATCAACAATGACTTTGATAACAAATTGGCAAAATATTCTTAAAATCCTTGATGAAAGAGATCGCTTGATATTGAATCGACACGTCCGTGACAAAATTCTTCTTTCTTTTTCCCCAAAAAGAGAGACTCAGGCTTAGCCCTTACCTGAACGGGAAGTTGGAAATACTCCTCTCTTCCCCAAAGAGGAGGTGTTTGCAAAACGGAACTTTCGAAGAGAAATTAAGTTTTCATCAAAACTCTCTATCTCTAGGCTTCTCTTATGGAAAGGTGGCCGAAAAACAAAGTTGAGAAAGTATCAGAGAGGAACGAGTCCATCACACTCTCCCTAGAGGAGGGTCCTCTGTGAAGGGGTGTAAACACCCCAAATTTTCACTCACCTCTCCAACATTTCCACCAAACATCATCGTTCAGCCTTTGAAATCGCCGGAGGGCAAAATGGTCATTTTCTGAGCCCAGACCTTACAAAAGTCTAAATTTCATCTGCAACTCTCAAAATTTCTCTATTATCAGCTAAGATGTTCAAAATTTTATTCTTGAACAGAAGACAGAAATCTCCAAGTCTCAGTTCAAGATTCTATTGCATAAGACATGACATTGCATATCATTGCATGAGCATCTCATATCACTGCACTGCACAACATGTCATTTCGAGGTCCAGAACTCTCGATTTCAAAATTTTCAATCTAGATTAGAATTTCAACCCTTTTCGAAATTGATTTCAAAACCCTGGTTCTTCAAAATTATCAATTTTTCCCATTTTACCCCCAAGGCTCTGAAGTTCAAAATATTTCCTCACGAAAACAATAATTTTCAATAATATTCAACTCAGATTTTGCCTTTTGTCAGCTATTTCAACTGTCTTCCTTTTACAAAATCGCCCTACAGAGGCCAACTCTTTCCAAAAATTTCTGTTTTACCCATTTAGTCCAGATTTTATGAAAATTCCAAAAAGAGGTTGTTGTCTTGTCCTTATTTCAATAAAGAAGCAATGTGGGACCCACATTGTGGTGGTGTCACACAGGTTTTTCTTTTGAAAAATTTGAACTTTGAAAAACCCAAAAATATAGGAGCCTTGTCCCCTGGATTGGTGCCACTTGTCCTTTCTCTCTCCTCCCATTTCCATGCCAAGTATCAGTGTGGGGCTACCTTAAGAAGCCGCCACATGTCATCCCATTTATCTGCCATATGTCATTCCAAAGATCATCCATGAGATGCCACGTGTCATGTGTTGTCCTGTCCAGAAAAGTAGGCTTGTCTCCTCTGAGGTGGCGCCATTTGAAGAGTGTCTCCTGCAGAGGACACATGTCAATCTCTCATTTTCTCAGAAAAAGCAAATGCCATGTGTCATCCTCTACTCTTTTCAGAAAAAGCAGGTGACATGTGTCATTCTCTGCTCTTCTCAGAAAAAGCAAATGCCATGTGTCATCCTCTACTATTTTCAGAAAAAGCAGGTGACATGTGTCATTCTCTGCTCTTCTCAGAAAAAGTAAATGCCATGTGTCATTTCCTGCCCTCTTCAGAAAAAACTATAATTCAAACATTCAAATCCTTCCAGAGGTGGCGCAAATCCTGAACTTCACCTTTTCCATTTTGTCTGAGATGGCGCCACATGGCTTAGACCTCCTTCTCTTCCCTCTGCCACATGTCATTCTCTGCTTCTTTCAGAAAAAGCAGGTGACACATGTCTCCTTCTACCTCCTTCAGAAAAAGTAGAGGAGACATGTCATCTCCAGCCTCCTTCAGAAAAAGTAGAGGACACATGTCACTCTTGGCTTCCTTCAGAAAAGCAACCATTCAAAAATTTTCAGAAAAGAGTTAGGTGGCGCAAATCCTGGAGTTCTACCTTTTTCTACTTTGAATATGAGGGCACCACATGTCCCTTGCTTTTCCCTTCTGCCACATGGCATTGTAGGAGCCACTCCGAGGAACTGCCACATGTCCATCCTCCATTCCTCCAGAGCCAACCTCCATTTGAAATTCAAATCTTCCTCTAAGGTGGCGCCATTTGAGAAGGCTTCTCCAGACAGCTGACACTTGTCTGCCACATGTCAGCCTCTCCTTTCCTGCAGAAAAGTAGAATTTGAATTCCTCTGAGGTGGCACAGTCTGCTTCCTTCACTCCTATCCTTCTGACATGTGTCAAGAGCCTCCAGAGGTGGTGCCACATGGCATGCTCCTATTGTCTCCAGCTTTACACCTCAAAACACCTTTTGAGGTGGCGCCAATCCAGAGCCCCACTTGGCTTCCTTCCTTTTATTTATTTTATTTTTTTTAATAAAAATAGCCCCATGAGGTGGCTCCACCTGAGGGCTCCCTACAAAAGGCAAATTTGAATTTCAAACTCCAAGAGAGCACCCTCTGAGGTGGTGCCATCTGGGAGCTTTCTGCAGAGAAAATCAAGCAGACCCAAATTTTGAAAAATTTCAAATTCTGCTGAGGTGTCTCACCCACAAAATTTCCTATTTTATTTTCTCAAAATCAAAATAGCACCCCCTGAGATGGCGCCACATGGAGGGCTCAGATTGAACCTTTTTGAAATTCAAAATTTTTTAGAAAAATCTATAAAAACAAGGGTTCACGCCCAGCCTGAGGGGGATCATTTTTTTTAGCTCTTGTGAACTTGCAAATTCGACCTAGCCTTCCTGAGAATCTGATTTTGAACTTTGGAATTCATGCCCCCTTTGGCTCATTGGAGAAGGTGCAGTGGAGTTCGTGCAGTGGCCAATTCGATTCAAGCAGAGGTCGATTTTGGTGAATCATCCGAAGCCCGGATCGGAGGACGAACAAAGCTCTTGATAGCAATCCCTTTACAGAGCTTCAACGCTGCCCAACGAAGCAAGGTGCACCTCTTTTCCTCATGATTTCATCTCATAATTCGGTTCACGCGTCGTTTGAAGAAAGAGCTCATCTGAGAGATGAATTGAGTTATTCTCATAAAATGACATATATAAAACTACATGATTATGCTTCCTTGATGATTTTTAGCATTCATGCATTTATCTAGATTTAATTTGCATTTTATTTTGTTAATTTAGCATGTTTCATGAATTAATTAGGATTAATTTAGCATTTATTTCAATTCTGCTTAGTTTCAGTAACTATCTGTTTTTGTCAGTCAGTCCACACATCATTTCATGCGTGTAATTTTTGTTAAAAAATCCAAACAAATCACGAAATGTGCCTTTAGGTGTCCCTAGAAATGTGCCAAAAATTTGGAATCATTTGAATTCGTTTACTGTGGTAAACGTTTAGAAAGGTGAGTCGGGTTTTACCACCCAGGATGCATTTTAAATTTTTACTTCCACTTGTAAAATCGAGATCTTCATCATGGGAGATCCAATTTTCAATCCGAAAGATGTTCTGAACTTGTGAGGATGTCTAGTTGTTAACCTGATTTTATCAGATGTTTCAGAGTTTTTTTTATATCTGACAAAAATCCGAGAGTTCGGGACACGTGTCAGAGCCTGATTTGGGCCTCTGAGACATTGGATTGACTTAGGTCGATGGGTTCTCTTTGGGTGTTGCTCCAAATCCAAATCTGTAAAAAGTGAATATTATGTTCGAGATGTCCTCTATTTGCATCTCTAAGCTTGTGATTTTTAGAACAATTGTGATATCTGTTTTGGAATGTTTTTTTCAGTCTTCTGTTTGACTACATTTGTCTGTTCTGTCAATTTAGGATTAAAAAATTGTATTTTTATCCATGTTTATGTTGACCAAATGCCAAAGTCATGAACACAAAAGTTGTCCATTTATGTGTCTTGAGTCGCTCTGTTAAATATCAGAAATTTCCATGGCTGGTTTCTATTTATTTAGCATTTTATGTTAGATCAGGTCGATTTTTACCTCTATCAGAACTAAATCCCTATTACTGAACCCACCATGGCTCAAATCCCGAGGCTGTAAAGACCAAAAATGTTTCATTTCGGGTCCTTTAGCAGTCTGCAAAATATCAGAAGTTTTTATGGTGTAAATCTTGCATTATCATATTAAGCATTTGATTTGGTTCGGATCCATAGGTGAAATTCTTCCATTTTAGAATTTTCTTCAAATTTTAGCATTCAAATCATATCATTTCATAAATTTTAGCATTCTAGGCTGTTTATCAGAGCATGTAGATACTTCATACCGAATTTGGTGCAATTTAGAATTCATTTGAGGCTTGATTTAGCCATATCATCAAAACAGGGGCCCGAGGGACCCGGATCCAAGCGAAAAACAAGCGAAATTCGTTATTTTGGATAAATTGCAAAGTGTCAAATTCTGATTTTACAGTCTTAATATGTTTATCAGCATGTCATCATATCTCATTATGCATTTCATCATCATTGGATTCAATTTGAATTTCAAAACCTCAATTTTACCAAGTTTTCCTTCAAAAAAACCATGATTCTAAAGGTATAACTTTAATATTAGGGGTATTTTGGTCATTTTGACACCAATTCCGAATTTCAAACTATTTTCTACTGAATTTTCTGCATTTACATCATTTCAAATATCAAGGAAGCATGGGAATAGGGTTTATATCCAATTAAATCCAATAATTTCATAATATTATTGGAAAATCTTGGAAAAACCCACATATTTGAGCTAACCTCATTTCAAGTTTGGCAGGGACATTCAAAAGAAGGAGCTGAAGTCTGCAATTTCCATTTATTTCATTTATTTAGTGATGTAATAATGTAAATTTTGGAATAAGATTTTAATTTCCTGCTTGGACTAGGATGCATATCATATAGTTTAAATTTATGCAATATCCTGCTTATATGATCCATGCATTTTATTTCAAAAGCACTATGGATGTACACGAATGGCACGTGCACCAACTCTTAGGGAGTTGATGAACTCGGTGGAATCCATATTTACGGCCCTAGTCGGAATATGGACGAGGCCCAGATCCATCATCTTTCTACTAGTCACATTGAGCCTACACTCTTAGGCTATCTTAAAATGCACATCATATTTCCAATATTTTCAAAGCATTATGCATTAAATCAATTAAGTTCTGAACATATTCATGGCCATAGTGAGGATATGTGAAGGACTTATTTTGACTTCATGCACACTTTTCTAACAAATTTCTTAGAAAATCTTTCAAAGTGCATTCATTCACTCATGTCATTTGCATCATGAAATTCCCATGATTTTCTCAAGAAAGCTTCATTCTCAAGAAATCGATTTCTCAAGAAACTCTAAGGATTTTCCAAAATCGGTTTTCCCAAGTTTTCACAGTTTTCCATGGAAACTAGTCCCTCAAGAAACTTCTAAGTTGGATTTCCAAAATCAAAGTCTTCCCTTGATTTTCCCTTGGAAAATGTTATTTTCTTAAGATTTTCAAAAGGAGTCTTCCAACCTTTCTCGAGAATCAAAAATCAATTTTCAAAGGGGTTTAAGGCTAAGATTCCTAGGATTTCAATTTCCCAAGTTCAGTTTTTCTTCTCAAATGAGTTTTTCTATAAATTTTCCATCATTTTCCTAAGAAAATTCTCAAAGTTCAAGTTTTCTTGAGAAGTGTTTCCCTTTTTCAAATGTTCACCTTTTCTCAAGAATCACTTCTATTTTTCCAGGATTTTCAACCATTCATGATTTTCCCACAACGTTATGAACTTTCCCGAGATTTCAAATCTTTTCCATCTGAGTTTTCTTGAGAAATTGATTTCTATCATTTGCCTTAGAACTATTTTCAACTCCAAATACTTTCCAAGCATACATCATGTTTTTCCTACTTCCATTTTACAAAATTTCATAGCACATGCCTGAATTCTCTGTGCATTTAGGATAGAACACGATTTTGATGATTTAACTAAGTCAAGCACAATTTTGGTCCTTGGTTCGATTACCCCTGTTAAAGGCGGCAGGAACGGTCGAACCTCGTACCGACAGGTCGAGCCCCATCCCATGGATTTTCCCGCAATTTTCAAAACGGAGGCGAGTATTTCAAAACAATTTTCAAAATCCGGTCAAGTTTGAAGTGCGAAAGCGTTTCCCTCTCTCTCTTCAACAAGGAAGGGAAGACAGGGAGAAATTTCGAGACGATAACAGGTTTGGCGACCGTGATGGGACCTATCCTTGTCTGACCTAAATTGTGCTTGACTTAGTTTAATTATCAAAATTATGTTCACAAAATGTCAGCTCTTTTACTTTCAATATCATGTGAGCCTAGGAGCCTAGATTCTGACCTAGCTGACATTGACTGCATATAGACTAGGCATGGTTTGGTAGGACCAGATTGAGGAGATATTTTCATGTTCACATAGACTTAGGTCTAAATACAACTCTCCTCAATTTAGGATCTGAATGCAAACAATGTATGCTTCTTCAAAGTTTTCAAAATCTATCTCTCTAGGACTTAGATCCCTCTATTTCTTACATGTGATCATTTTTCAAAATCTCCATTACCTATCATTACCCGGTCTTCACGTTGCTGGGCTCTCTTCCAGAACCCTAGTTTGGGACAGAGCCTCACAATTGGGCCAACTATTTGGGTTAACACCCCCCTACCACGTACCGCGGGCCACAGTCCGAAGTATATCGGTAGGCGCTCAAGGATGTTGGAAAACCTTACCTTAGAACCGGAGTTGAGATTATATGCCACGTACCTCGGATTTCGATTCGGGTATATCGGCATAACTGGATTGGACAAAGATGATCTGAACCTAGAGTTAGGATTAGGGTCCTACAGCTGTTTTCAAAATGATGCATCTACAGTCAACCTTTAAGGGAGTGTTGAATGTGCATAAATGTTTGTGCAGGATGTGATTGTATGAATGATTTCCTCAATTCTTTATATTTCCAAATGTTTTCCCAACTTATTAGGCCTTTTTCAAAATATCCTTATTTTCCACAAGGTCTTTTTCTAAAAACCCTGGATGATTTTCTCAAATATCCAATTTCTTTCAAAACTCCAGGCGATTTTCCCATTCTACTTTTCTACTAGATCTCGAATTTCCAGCTGCATTTTATATCCTGCCTGCAAAATTTTTTTAATTTTTCCCACATTTTCCTAAGTCTCATTCTAAGTCTTCCTCTGTTTTCAGTTCAATGGCATCCAGTCAAGTCGATCCTATCTTTCCTGAAGGTCACATCTCCTACGAGGTGCGACAAGGTCATCCTGAACATCGAGCCCTCAGCACCGGAACTTTCATTCCCCAGTGGTACTATTCCTGGCTAAAAAGCTTTTCCCGAATGTTCCCGGATCATTTGAGCGAGTGCGGATTAGAACTGGCATCAGCAGTCGGAAAACAGACCATCAACGACAACCTGATCCATGCAATGGCGGAGCAATGGAATCCTCGGACGTGCACCTTCTGGTTCCCCTGGGGAGAAATGACCGTTTTAATGGATGAATTCTCAGAAATCATGGGGTTACCAGAACCAGCCGGTCAACCAGGCGATCCATTAGAACATCAGTTCCTTATCAATGTCAAGGGTTTCGACCCCCAAGATTCATTAGCTCGTATGACAGGCCGTCGATCCTGGCCCCTGATCCAGTTGGAGGGAAATGAATATGTTGACCTGCTCGAGTTGTACCGCTAGTACGGGACCTTCATGGAAGTCAGTTCGCTATCAAGGACAGCTAAAGAAAGGGTTCAGAATGCAATGGTTCTGTGCACTGTAGGATTATCCCCCTTTCGAGATGGACAAAACTACATGGACATCAGAATAATCCAGCTTATGAGAAGATAGGGAAGTCGGCAGACTAATCGCCTTTCCATAGCCATGGCAGCGCTTGCCTTCCTATATCGTGGCCTGACTCGATTCTCACTGGGAGAATCCATCTTAGTTGAAGGTTGCATCTACGCACTTCAATCCTGGTTCTTCCAGCATGTTCCAGCCCGAGAAAACTCTTTTAGATACAATGGACAAGAACTCCTTCCAGTGGCGCAGTACCGATTCATGATGAACAACATTCAAGAAGATGACATTGTCTAGGACTATTTTGATCGGCAACTATCTCCTCCCAGATATATGTACGCTTATGGCAAGCGGTTCAAGTTGCTGGGACCTTTCTTCTGCACTTACTACCAACCAGAGAGATGTGTTCGGCAATTCTCCCAGAGGCAGCAGTACGTCGAAGCCCGACTGCTATCAGGAGCTATGGCAGAGTTCGATCTCACCTCCGCACAATGGTTCGGGGCATATCATTCTGCCCGCTACGGTTGGGACTCCTTTGTCTGTCTTAAAATCTTTCCAAGTCCTAGAGTGTCTGCCGACTATCATAAATGGTGGCAAATTGTTTGTCCTCCACCTCTTTGTCAAGATCAATAAAATTATATTTTCCTCATTTCTATAAAATTTTCTCTCTTTTCATTATGGTTTGACGACCTCGCCTAGGTAACAAGGCATATTTTCGTTGTTTATTTCTTTTGCAAAAAGAATGACAACACAATTGTCGTGATTCCCGCGACGACTCAGTCCCTAGTAATGGGATGTCTTTTTCAAATTGTCTACCATATTTTCAGCAAATATTTCTTCCAAAAAACCAATTCCTACAGAGTCTAATCAGGTCTTTGCCCTACAGAGAGCGTCTACAGCATTTGATGGTGCAAACAAGGTCAGGCAAAAGAACAGCAACACCGCAGTATTCATCAGCCTCAGAAGAAGAGATGGGTTCCCCCCGATCCGAGAAGAGTCAAGAGCAGCAACAAGAAGACGATGGCATAGACCCTCAAATGTATGCCATGTTTCACAAGATAATGAATAAAATGATGAATGAGCAGCTCGGGACCAGCTCAGAAAGGAATCCATTTAGAGAAAAGTTCCATGGTCACAGGGGTAAGAAGGCTTCCAAAAGGCAGATCCAGCCAGAGGAAATCTCAGATGAATCAGACTCCATTGAAGATACGGATGAAGAATATGAAGTGCCTCCGGCATTTCAGAAACGTGGCCAAAGTAAAAGCCACAGATCAAAGAGCCGAGATGCAGAAGAGCCTTTGCAAGCACAGTTCAAGGAAATGGACCGAGTTGTCAAGGATCTGCAAGCCCGCGACAAGGGCAAGAAAGTCTTCACCAGTGAGGACTTCTATGACGGCTTAGAAGGGGATGATGATCTGGAGAATCTTCCTCGAAAATTCATCAAATTCGACGGTTCTGGCGACCCAAAAGCTCATCTCGCCACTTTCTTTGCAGAATGCTCTCGGTTCAAAAGGGACAATAGAGCATTGTTCTTATGCTTCCCCCGCAGCTTGGAAGGAGTTGCAACTAAGTGGTATGCTGAGCATATCAACCCCATCGAGCTCAAGGAGTTTGACAAAGTTGTGAATCTGTTTATTGAACGCTTCTTGTTCAACACAGAAGCACTGCCTACATTGAGCCATCTCTGCAACCTCAGGCAGAATGAGAATGAAAAGGTGTAGGACTTTATCCACAAATGGAGATCGGTCTGCAACAAAATGAGAGATCATATCTCGGAAAGGCATGCATTGTCCCTAATCCTCAACAACTTTTCGCAGCCATTAAGAGGATTGATCTCCACAGCACCATCCCGGACCTTCATCGAGTTGACTGAACGAGCCGAATGGCTCGAGCTGAGTGTGGAAAATGGAGTCTATGAAGGCTTCTCCTTTTCCAAGAGCAACTCCCAAGGTGAGCAGAAGAAGAAAGCTCACATTACTTATTCTGCCAACAGCAACAACAAAGGCCGAAATCAGCACAAGGGGCAGAAAAGGGATTACTGCTACGGTGCAGGCAGTTCAAACAACAACAAAGATCAGAAAGCAAAGCCTGCCCCTCAATACAGCAAGCCTCCTCAGCAAGATCAAGGTCTGAAACTGCGTGAGAAGACCAAACATGAGGAATGGAGCTATGACAGAAAGTTTACTCCTTTAGACCAAACACTCGAAGATGTACTCGAGTATATGTTGTCAAAAGAGATGGTTAAGTTGCCCAGATTGGCTGATCCCCCTGTGCCTATGGGGAAGTGGAAGGATCAATTTTGCAAGTTCCACAGGACAGTGGGACACAACACTGAGAACTGCTTTGTTCTCAAAAACATTATACAAGATCTCATTGAAAAAATCTTTTAGTGGAAGGAGAAGAAGAAGAGAAGATGGATATTCTCAATCAGCCATTTCCTCCACATACCACAACAGTAGTGTCGGCACAACCATTCCTGCCGCATGAACACATCAAACCGTGTTCTGCACAAGACCTACAAGTTCAGCACCAGGTATCGGTACTGCGACAAGCAGCTCCTGATTCTAAGAAGATGGACTTAATTTCAGCATTCGGCAAAATGAAAGTTTTGGAAGCTCCTGTAAAGTCAGCCCCCAAGTCAAAGGGAACCCCTGACTTCTTCAAGCAAATCATCAAACCCAGGCTGGAAGGTACAAGTCAGAAGCCGCTGACCGCTTTATCCAATGTTTCCATCTTTGACTTGGCCAATGTTATCATCGCAAAATTTTTAACTTTTGCAAATCAAACTGACCTTTGAAAAAGATTTTTGAAAATAACTCGCCTCCGTTTTTAAAATGCGGGAAAATTCCGAAGAATGGGACTCGCCTGTCGCTACGAGGTTCAACCGTTCCTGCCACCTTTAACAGGGGTAATTGAACCAAGGATCAATCTTATGCTCTACTCTATTCAACTTGTCTAAATCATATTCTAATTTCTAAATGCACATAGAATCAGGCATGTGCTATGAATTTTCAGAAAAATGCACATTTGAAAACATGATGTTTGCTTTGAATGATTGAAATATAAAATGTAAATCTTGGAAAATCGTGAATTGGGATTTCAAATATACTTCTGAGAGAAATAAAAATCGATTTTGAGGAATCCTTGACATTTGGTGAAAATCGATTCTGAGAGACTTGGTTTCTCTGAATTCAAACTTGGAAATTGAAATTCTAACTTAGAAAATTTGAATTTGGAACTTGGGAAATACTTGAAATATCCTTTGAAATTCAATGTCTTTGGGAAAATCGATTCTGCTATGAGACTTAGGAGATTTTATGAAAATGAACTTCTTTGAATTGAAATTTTGAATTGGAATTGGCAAATGCATGAAATGAATGAATATGATTTTGAGGAATTGAGAAATACTTTTTGTATTTTTGAGAAATGCAGTGCATTTTGAAGTTAGCCTAAGAGTGTAGGCTGAATGTGGCTAATGTGAAGATTATAAATCTGAGTATCATTCGTATTCTGACTATGGCCATAAATACAAATTCCACCAAATTTATAAACTTCATAGAAGCTAGTGCATGTGCCATTCGTGTAGACCATGGTGAATTTGTAAAAATATGCATGAATCATCATCCATCACACATTAACATTATTTAAAAAAATAAACTATTTGCAATGCAACCTAAGCTAAGCAGGAAATGTAAATTCTTATTCCAAAGTTTAATTACAAGTTACATCACTATTGAAATTTAAATACATGAAAAAAATAAAGTCTTCAATGTACCTGCAAAACTAGAAAACTTTGTTAATGAAAATATGTTGGCTTTTCTAGATTTATCCAACAATATCAGGAAATTGTTGGATTTTGCTAGATATAAGCCTCTTCCTTGATTCCCTTAAATAAAAATGATAAAGTATGAAATAAAATTAAGAGAAGATATGAAATTTCAAAATTGGGGTCAGAATGACCAAAATACTCCTAATAACCAGACTATGGCCTTGAAATTAGGGTTTTTAGAAAGATATTTTGATAAAATGCAAATTTTGAAATTTGAATGAAATAAACTCAAACCAAATATGCTATGACATGATTAAAAATATGAAATTAGGGTTAGGGATTTCGAAATTTAGGTCAAATGACCAAATTGCCCCCGATAGCAAGACTATGGCCTTGAAATCAGGGATTTTAGAAATAGATTTTGGTAAAAACTTAGGTTTTATGCACTAAATGAAATCAAATGAGCACAAAATTAAACCTAAAGCATCCTAATATGATTATGAACATGATTAAACCCTAAAAATATATGCTTATGCACGAAAATCCAACAATATCACAAATTTTGTGATTTTTGCAGTGTTTTTGGATCTTTCAGGAACCCGGTTTTGCAATTTGCTTAATTCAGCCATCAAATGGATTCCAAAATCCATAAAAATTGGTACCTGCACTTGTTATAACTCTAATGTCGAATTGAAATTATAAAAATAATTTTTTGACATTAAATTAATCCGAAAATGGCATTAAACCCTAAAAATATGCTATTTTTGACCTAATTCACCAACCAGTCTCAGTCCAAGACCTGAACCAGGGGTCAAATCTCCATGGAAATTTTTGAAATTTTACAGAGACTAACTAGGAAGAAAAACAGATATTTCCCAATTTATAGATCGGAAAAATCATCTTCGGTTAGGGAGAAAACTTTCCGGCAATCTGAGCTAACATATTTCACTTTTAACAGGGATTAAAACAGCTATTCCAGATTGAAAATACAGGAATAAATAGCAATCCTAAACACAAATTTCTGAAATTTTAGTGGTAAATAGTAGACATAAAAATAATAATGCTCACTTTTTACAGATCTAAAATCGGATCTGTGGTTTGGGATTTATGACTAACACAAGTCTGATTAGGGTTTTGGTAAACCCTAACGAGTTTTAAAATTAAAAACAGATTCTCTAAAAATGGAAAAATAATAAACAGTGATCAAAAAATCCGAAAATTTCACAGAAGACAGATCTACTCAATGTGAATCCATAGCACTTTAAAGATCTAAAATCGGATATAAGATGAGAGAAATATCATAACAGCAAGTTACCTTCTTGATTTTAACCACGATTTTAAAACTTTAAAAACCTGATTTGATGTCTGATTTTTTTTGACAGGGTTCCCGAGATTCAAAACCTCTGATTTTTCTACAGTAACTCAATAACTCATGCATGCACCACATATAAAAAAATCAGAAAAAAACAATGAGTACTTCAATCCGAAATAACATTATCTTTACTATTCTAAACCTAAAACACACAGAAATTTAAGAAACTTGGAAAACCATGCATTAACTAATGTAAATCAATAAAATAAACCATAAAACAGTAGATAAAAATTATTTCTATGCTGTAGGACGTAAAACAAACATGAATAAACCATGAAAATAAATTAAAAACAGGGAATCAATGGATGGAATTTGATCTCACCTTTAAAACATAGATTTAACCCATTAAAAGGGGTAAATCATATATTTTATTGGTTAATAATATAAAGAATCATATTAAAATCAATTCTAATGGATTAAAATCTCTGTAAATCACTCAAAACAGGGTTAGATCACCTTCTTGGATTGTTCTTGCTGATTCTTGATAGTTCTTGAGGTTGAATCCATGGTTTAATCCATGAAGAGGATGGTACCAATGGCTAAATCATGTTTAAAACAATGAAAAAAATTAAATAAAAACTAAAAATTAGAGAAAATAGTTACCTTGAGGTTGCTGCAATGGAGGAAGGGCTGAAGAGGAGAGAGAAGCTCCAAGAATCCAAAGGAAAGCCAATTGGGAAAATCGACCCCCTATAGCCTTCTATTTATATAAAAAATTTAGGTTAAAAATTAAATGTTTTAAAAAAATTGGACTCTTCTAAGGGGGGGCGATTTTGGGGTGTAAAGACTATCCTACCCCTAGCCTAAATTATCCTATTTAATACCTAATTAACACCTAGACTCTCCTAAAAAATCCCCCAATGTAATGCCACTTGGCATTTTCTCACATTGGGTTTTTAAAACTCCTTTAAAAACCTTTAAAAATACTAGTTTTAAAAACTAACTTTCAAAAATGAGTTTTTCAAAATGGTTTTGACTCTTCTAAACCTCTAACACTAACCAAGACATCAACTAACCCTAGTCTAGCCCTGACTTACTCGAATATGGCGCCACCCCGAGTGGGCCCTACTTGAGTTTTTCAAAAAGCGATTTTAAAACTTGAAATTAAAGGAATTTTCAAAAGATTTTCAAAAGTAAACTTAAAATTAGGATTTTTGAAATGGCATAAGGTCCTAACTGAGTTAGAATTCCTCTGGATATGGTGCCAACTGAGTGGGCCCACATCGAATTTTGAACATTTTTGAAATAACACTGAAAATGGCTTTAAAAAGGGGTTAAAATCAGTATTTGAACTTCAAGATCTTTGAAAATAGGGTCTCAAGCGAACTGGAACTCCGAGTTAGAGTCCTGAACTCTTAGGACTCTGAGATTTTAGATTTTAAAATCCAAATGAAAGAATTTTCAAAAGATTTTATCAAGAAATGATAAAATAAGTCAGAAAATACAGTCAGGGTCAGATTCCTAACTCGACCGAACTCTAAAATAGAATCCTGAACTAACTGGACTCTGTAAAATGACCTAAATTTCGAAAACAAAAGAAAAAGATTAAAAATGGAAGTAAAACAGACTTCAATACAGACTCCTGACCGGATCAGGACTCTGAGACAGAGTCCTGATCGGACTGAAACTTTCAAAATTTTGAGAAACTTGATGAATAGAGGAATTCAGAAGCGACACCACCTCAATGGGTCTTATCTGTGAATTGAAATCGATTAAAATTTGAATTTGAAATGAATCCAGATTGTTTCCTTGAGAAAATATTTTGAAATATAAAGTCCTGGGGTTGGAAAATGATAGAGTATTGAATAAAAACCCAGGTTTTGAAATTGATTTTGGAATAAAAGCTTTAAAATTCAAATCTGGATTGAATGTTTTGAAAGCTGGAGTGCTGGATCTCAAGAATGAGATGCAATGTCATGCAATGCTATGCAATGCGATGAAATGATATGCAAAATGTATGCAGTGATATGCAATTACTTATGAAATGGACAAACACTAGATGAGTGTGAAAATTTGGGGTGTTTACAGATGCCCCTCTTTGCTGCTAAGCCGGTTGAAAGCCGAGCTTAGTGGCAAAGAAAACACACCAAATTTGGATCATAAAAATGCCCCAGTTAGATGAATCTGACTGGGTATGAAGGAATTAATCCAAGTAATGATGATAGATATGAAATGGAGAATAAGGAGAAAATTTTACTTCAAAATGAAGTGAGGTTCAGGTTTTGCCCTTAACCTGGATGGGACAGAAAATACCTCGTGTAGAAACAAAGCTCAGGTTTGACCCTTAACCTGATCGGAAAATGAAAATGAAATACCTCATCAAAGGAGGCTCAGGTTTGTACCCTTAACCTGATAGGGTTGAAAATGAAATACCTCATCAAAGGAGGCTCAGGTTTATACCCTTAACCTGATTGGGTTGAAAATGAAATACCTCATCAAAGGAGGCTCAGGTTTGTACCCTTAACCTGATCGGGTTGAAAATGAAATACCTCATCAAATGAGGCTCAGGTTTATACCCTTAACTTGATCGGGCGGAAAATGAAATACCTCATCAAAGGAGGCTCAGGTTTGTACGCTTAACCTGATCGGGCAAAAAATGAAATACCTCATCAAATGAGGCTCATGTTTGTACCCTTATCCTGATTGGGCAGAAAATGAAATACCTCATCAAAGGAGGCTCAGGTTTGTACCCTTAACCTGATCGGGCAATGAAAATGGAATACCTCATCAAAGAAAGCTCAGGTTTGTACCCTTAACCTGATTGGGCAGAAAATGAAATACCTCATCAAAGGAGGCTCATGTTTGTACCCTTAACCTGATTGGGCAGAAAATGAAATACCTCATCAAAGGAGGCTCAGGTTTGTACCCTTAACCTGATTGGGCAATGAAAATGGAATACCTCATCAAAGGAGGCTCAGGTTTGTACCCTTAACCTGATCGGGCAATGAAAATGGAATACCTCATCAAAGGAGGCTCAGGTTTGTACCCTTAACCTGATCGGGCAGAAAATGAAATACCTCATCAAAAGAGGCTCAGGTTTGTACCCTTAACCTGATTGGGCAGAAAATGAAATACCTCATCAAAGGAGGCTCAGGTTTGTACCCTTAACCTGATTGGGCAGAAAATGAAATACCTCATCAAAGGAGGCTCAGGTTTGTACCCTTAACCTGATCGGGCAGAAAATGAAATACCTCATCAAAGGAGGCTCAGGTTTGTACCCTTAACCTGATCGGGCAGAAAATGAAATACCTCATCAAAGGAGGCTCAGGTTTGTACCCTTAACCTGATCGGGCAGAAAATGAAATACCTCATGAAAGGAGGCTCAGGTTTGTACCCTTAACCTGATCGGGCAGAAAATGAAATACCTCATCAAAGGAGGCTCAGGTTTGTACCCTTAACCTGATTGGGCAGAAAATGAAATACCTCATCAAAGGAGGCTCAGGTTTGTACCCTTAACCTGATCGGGCAATGAAAATCGAATACCTCATCAAAGGAGGCTCAGGTTTGTACCCTTAACCTGATTGGGCAGAAAATGAAATACCTCATCAAAGGAGGCTCAGGTTTGTACCCTTAACCTGATTGGGCAGAAAATGAAATACCTCATCAAAGGAGGCTCAGGTTTGTACCCTTAACCTGATCAGGCAGAAAATGAAATACCTCATCATAGGAGGCTCAGGTTTGTACCCTTAACCTGATCGGGCAATGAAAATGGAATACCTCATCAAAGGAGGCTCAGGTTTGTACCCTTAACCTGATTGGGCAGAAAATGAACGAAATCCTCGAAAGAAGAAACCGTGATGGAACCTTCGGATTTCCGGACAATGAATCCGATAGGGGTTTTGCAAAAGGAAGGAAATTGGGATCCCTAAAGTTTGAAAAGGGATTGATTTTGGGCGCCTCATTGCTGAGACTAATTAACTTTTGAAATTGCCTTTTGCTGGAATTGGTGGCTTAACCTCAAGCCGAAATTGGACTGTCTATGGTGGGACAGTGGGGACACAGGGAAGTGTGCGAATCTGAGAGCCCGTGCGCTCAGATTATACCAAAGAAGGGAAGGAATCTTGAAAACTCCCGTTATCAAGTCCTAAAAGGGATAACAACTGATGTCAGGATGTGCCAAAGATGAACCTCAAGCTCTCGCTTCATGCCAGGATAGCTAGAAAATATTATCAAAATGTTGAAAATTGTTTGTTGATTCAAAATAATTGAAAATGATGCACATTGTTTTGAAAGTATTCCCTCTTTTCTACCTGAAGTATTACCTCCGACTGAGCTTAACTCCGTAGAATCAAGATTCGAATTCAAATTGCTTGCTATTGACTTTCTTTCAAGGAAGCTATCAATTTCCTTGATATGGACGGGAAAGAAAATATTCTTGATATTGCGAGAGCTATTGGTGAAAGAATATTGATAAAAGAATTTCACAAAATTAAAGAAAATTCTTGATAAATTTGGCAGTCTGATATCCTGGGATTCTTTTCTCATGATGATCTTTCTGCATTCTTTTTTTTTTAGCAGATTGGAGCTCTCTTGGATTTTTCGGGAATTACATCATCCTTCATTCTGGAGATGTCCTGACTTTTCTCTCTTTTTTTCTTAGGAAGGGTACGTCACAAACTCCTTCATCTCAGAGATGTTCTGATCCTTCTTTTCTCTTAGGGATTATCTTGATAGTTATTGGCTCATTGGTTGGGAATCTCTTGATGATAGCTGGAATCAAATATCTTTTAGGGTTTGTCGGTAGGCTCATCACACTCGCCTTCATCTCGACGGTGATCTGAACTTTCCCAGGAAGGATCCGTCACAAACTCCGTCATCTTGGAGATGATCCAAATCTTTTTTGGCCCCGGGGGTCGACTCGCTTAATTCGCCTTCATCTTGACGACAATTGAGAGATCCCTTTTGCAGATATTTAATTGCAGCTTAGGTGATTGAGGAGATATGAAAATTGAGTGGATTTTTCTGTATCACCCAGGATATTTCGACTACTTTATTTTTCAAGAATGGTCTTTAAAAATGTGCCATTGACTGCGATCAATATCAATCACTCATGGCTTTGCAACAACATTGAATTCTCTTTGCTGGCCATATCGAGGATTTATTCTTCATCCTTTTGGTTGGCCAATAGAAAGATTTTGAACTTTAAATCCTTTTTCGCGAAAGCATTACCCTTTCGGAAGTAATAATGGAGGTATTCTGAAGTAATAATTTTGTGCAATAAAGATTTTTGAAATCAACAAATATTTAAGGACAAAGTGGCAAAACTTTCTTGAAATCCTTTTGTGAAATCGAGCATTTGAAGCACAACGCATCACATCTCTGACAAAAATTCTCTTCTCCTTTCCCCAAAGGAGAAGATTCAGAAATTGGAATTGGGAATTACTCCTCTCTTCCCTGAAGAGGAGGTGTTTGCAAAACGAACTTTCGAAGAGAAATTAAGCTTTCGTCAAAACTTCCTAACATTAGGCTTCTCTTATGGAAAGGGGGCCGGAATTGGTGAGGTTGGTAAATTGGTCATGAAGGAACGAGTTCATCACACTCTCCCTGAAAAGAGGGTCCTTCATGATGAAATGACCTAGTCTGAAATTATGGGGCCACAAGGAAAGCAAGTCTCCGTCGAGTCTCTCCCTATAAAAAGGGTTCCTTGTGTGAAATTTGGAATTTTGTTTTGCAAACGGTTAACAAAGACACGAGTCCCTTCAAACTCTCCCTGAAAAGAGGCTAAGTGAACGAATTGGATAGCATGCGAAAAGAGTGAGCTCCCTCGAACTCTCCCTATAAAAAGGGTCTCTCGCAAGAGAATTTTTTTTGGAATTGGGTATTAGGTGACCAAAAGGTCGAAATTTTGGAAATTGGAATTTTGAAATTTGATATTTGAAATTGGAAATTGGAAATTGGAAATTTGGAAATTGGAAATTGGAAATTGGAAATTAGAATTTAGAAATTTGGAAATTGATAATTGGAAATTGGAAATTGGAAATTGGAAATTGATTGACCCGAAGGTCAAAATTGTAAATTGGTTTACTGAGAATGACATGGGTTCTATAGTGATTCAGCCTAAGAACGACATTGGTTCAATTGAGAACGACATTGGTTCGATTGAGAACGACATTGGTTCAATTGAGAACGACATTGGTTCAATTAAGAACAACATTGGTTTCGCAGGGGTTCGACCTACGAACTATCAATTCCATAGGAATTCAACCTAAGGATCATAACTCGAGAAGGAATGATTCCAACTTGTGAGCTTTGAATGGACCAGGTGCTAAACTGGGTTTTTGAGGGAAGATTCGAATCGGAATTCAATTCTTCAAGGAAAACTAGATGAATTGGATTTTGAAAGAAAATTTGAGTCGGAACTCGGATATTCTAGACCAACTCGCAGGGTAGTTTGAGTAGAAGTTCAAACTTGTAAAGGAAAGCTAAGTGAATTGGATTTGAAAGAAAATTCAAGTCGAAACTTGGATTTTCTAGACCAACTCTGAAGGAAAAGAAAACTCGAGTCGGAACCCGAATCTTCGAAGGAAAACCAGGTCCATTATGGAAGGAAAAGAAATTCGAGTCGGAACTCGAATCCTGAAGGAAAGGTAGATCAATTTGGAAGGAGAAGAAATTCGAGTCGGAACCCGAATCCCGAAGGAAACTAGATTAACTAGAAGGTAAGAAGATTCAAGTCGAAACTCGGATCTTGAAGAAAAACTAGACCGGTTGGAAGGAAAAGAAATTTGAGTCGGAACTCGAATTCCGAAGGAAAACTAGATCAACTAGAAGGAAAGAAGATTCGAGTCGGAACTCGGATCCTGAAGGAAAACTAGACCGATTGGAAGGAAAAGAAATTCGAGTCGGAACTCGAATTCCGAAGGAAAACTAGATCAACTAGAAGAAAAGAAGATTCGAGTCAGAACTCGAATCCCAAAGGAAAACTAAACCGGTCAGAAAGAAAAGAAATTCGAGTCGGAACTCGAATTCCTGAAGGAAAACTAGATCAATTAGAAGGAAAGGAAATTCGAGTCGAAACTCGAATCCCAAAGGAAAACTAGGTTAACCAAAAGGAAAGAGGATTCGAGTCGGAACTCGAATCCCGCAGGAAAACTTAAACCGGTGTGGAAGGAAAGGAAATTCGAGTCGGAACTTGAATTCCGAAGGAAAACTAGGTTAACCAGAAGGAAAGAAGATTCGAGTCGGAACTCGAATCCCGAAGGAAAACTAAATTAGTGGACACTGAATTTTAAAGTGTACCAGTGCAAACACCGGATTTTGAAAATGTGCCAATACAAGCACTATGTTTTGAAAAATTACCAGTACGAATACCGGGTTTTGGAAGATTACCAGTACGAGCACTGGATTTTGGAAGGTTACCAGTACGAGCACTGGATTTTAAAAGGTTACCAGTACGAGCGCTGGATTTTAAATGGTTACCAGTACGAGCACTAGGTTTTGGAAATTTACCAGCATGAACACTGATTTTTTGAAAAATTACCAGCACAACACTGGATTCTGAAGAATTACTAATTGATTTTGATGGAAAATTTTCAGTCTTCACCCTCACGACGACTTGGACAACTGTCGGGGTCTCAGGATTTATCCCTTATCCTGAATGGGTAATCGATGCAAATGCAAATTGATGCAGATGAATGTGAATGAATGCATGCAAATGCAAATGAATGTAAATGGGTGCACATGCGTGCAAAATGAGAGATTTGTTTGATCCTGCCTGCATACAGAAAGTTTTGAAGATAAAATAAAAATTTAAAAATGCCCCAGTGTAACTGGGAAAGAAGAATTTGAACAAAAGGATAAATGATTGATGTTCGAAGAGCGCTCTCCGAAGGTGACACGGCAACTGGCTTTTAATTGATTCAGAAGAGACTCGGAAGAGGTTATTCCTCATAAAAGAACATTTTGCCGAGGAGGATAAAAAAATGGCACCGAGCTTGCGAGAAAAATTGAAACTTTATTGATGTATTGAAGGAAAGGTAACAAATAAGGGAAAGACAGACGGGATTACATCATCCCTTTGAAATAGTAAAAGCAAGATGAGAAATTGGGAAAGCACTGGTGTTATCAACTTTTGAATGATTGGGGAGAAACATGATCAAGATGAATGGTCCTCCTTTTCATCTCCAACGAGGAGATTCTTGTCAATGCCGTCTTGAACAATATTTTTAAGGACAAAACAATGCTCGGTATCGTGACCCATTGCCCGATGAAATTCGCAGAACTGATCTTTAAACCTTCCCATGGCTGTTGCGGGATCAACTACTTTAGGTAAACGGATCATATCTTTTGCGAGCATGTATTTCAGAACATTCTCTAGTGTCTGATCTAGAGGGGTGAACTTTCGATCCGTATTCCAATCCTTGTGCTTTGGCTTTTCTTGATCTTTCCCTTTATGCTGACTAGATTGGAGAGGCTTATCATTGTTGGAGAACTTTCCTTTTTGGCCCTTGGATCCCTCTGAAGGATGATCATAATCTTTCTTGTTGCTTTTGCTATCATTGGCAGAGAGAGTGAAATGAGACTTTAGAGATCCGACTGTATCTTTTGTAAGCATGTATTTCAGAAAAGTATCAAATATTTGATCCAATGGGGCTATCTTGCGATCCTGGTTCGGATCATCACACTGCACCTCTTGTCGAGTGTTTGATTTCTGCTGAGACTTGGATAAGACAGTCGATTGGTATTCTTTCTTATTCTCAACGAAGAAATTTTTGTCGATATGATCTTGGACAATGTTCTTGAAGACGAAACAATGGTCGGTATCATGTCCTACTGCCCTATGAAATTTACAGAATTGATCCCTGAATTTTCCCATGACTGTGGGAGGATTTGCGACTCTTGGGAGTTTTACCAATTCCTTGGCCAACATATATTCAAGGATTTCGTCGAGAGACTGCTCGAGAGGAGTAAACTGGCGATTGCAATTCCAACTGTCCCGCTTTATCTTTTCTTTCTGCTGACTCAATTTTCCACTTTGCTTTAAAGATTTCTCTTTCTGACTTGTGTGATTGCCTTTGTTATCCTTGCACCCCTCGCGGTGGGCCTTGACAGAATTTGTCTTTTTTGAATCTTGATTATTCCTGACGGGAGTGATGCTCTTGTAGAAATCTTTGCCCGTGAAGACCTTCTTGCCCTTGTCGCGGGCTTCCAAATCTTTAATCTTCTTTGCCATTTCCTTCAGTTGTATTTGGATTGGATCATCCATTGCTTGATTTTTCAATTTATAGGCTGTCCCTTGTCTATGAGGGGATCTTTGAAATGCTTGCTGAACTTCATACTCTTCATCGGTGTTACCTACCGATCCTGATTCATTCGATGCATCTTCCTGTTGGATATGTTTCTTGGATAGCTTCATAACTATCTTGACTGCCTGGTCTTTTGCCTTCTGCTTAACCCGAGTCTCTTCTATACTAGTTTCAGTTTGTTCTGCCAGCATCTTGGTCATCATTTCTTTGAACATAACATACATTCGGGGATCGATGCCATCATCCGCTTGCTGACTCTGACTTCTGACTGATCGGAGTGAGTCCATTTCCTCTTCTGAAGCGATCGAGTATGCCACACCTTCTATTGATGCAGTTTTCTTTTCGAACCTTGTCTGAACCACTGAGTATCACGAATGCTCTTTTGAATGTTATTAATGCTCTCTCTGCAAGGCAGAACTGATGGTTAGGCTTCTGAAGGAAATTTGGTTGGAGGAAAATATTTGTTGAGAATTTTGGTAGACAATTGAAAGAGTATCCCATTACTAGGGATTGAGTCGTCGCTGGAATTACGACAATTGCGCTGCTATTCTTTGCAAAATAAACAACTGGAAATATGCCTTGTTACCTAGGCGAGGTCGTCAAACCAAGATGAGATGTAAAATAAAGGAATTTTATTGAGGGGAAAAACATGATTTTATCAATAATACTCTTGACAGAGGAGAGGGGGACAAACAATTTTCCACCACTCTGGATAATCAGAGGACACTCGAGGACCAGGAAAAATAGTAAGATTGACAAAGGAATCCCAGCCATGTCTGGCAGAATGGTATGCTCCGGACCACTGATCTGATGCGAGATCGAATTCTGGCAGAACCCCTGCTAGTGGACGAATCTCTACGCGCTTCTGCCTCTGAGAGAACTGCCTGACACACCGCTCGGGATGATAGTATGCGCAGAAGAACGGGCCAAGTAGTTTGAATCGCTTGTCGTAAGCATAAGTGTATCTGGGAGGTGATTCCTGACGATCAAAGTAGTCCCATACGACTTCTTCCTCCTAAAGGTTGTCGATCAAGAACCGGTATCGCGCAACTGGAAGAAGCTTTTTACCATTGTATATGAAGGAACTGGCTCGGACTGGCACATGTCGGAGGAACCAAGACTGCAAGGCATAGGTGCACCCTTCGACTAGGATCGACTCTCCGAGTGCGAAACGAGTCAACCCTCGGTATAGAAAAGCGAGTGCGGCCATGGCTATTGAGAGGTGGCTGGTCTGTCGACTTCCCCATCTCCTCATAAGCTGAACTATTCTGATATCCATGTAATTCCGTCCATCGGGAAAGAAAGCTGATCCCACCGTGCACAGAACCATCGCGTGCTGAATTCTCTCTCGAGCTGTTCTGGACAGCGAGCTGGCTTCCACAAATGTCCCATGCTGTCTGTAGATTTCGAGCAGGTCCACATATTCATTCCCATCTTCTTCAATCAGAGGCCAAGACTTGCGTCCCGTCATGCGAGCTAAGGCATATTTTGGGTCCAGACCCTTGATATTAATCAGAAACTATTTCTCCAATGGATCTCCAGGCTGACCGGCTGGCTCGGGCAATCCCATAATCTCTGAAAATTCATCCATCAGTACTGTCATCTCGCCCCACGGGAACCAGAAGGTAGAAGTGCTCGGATTCCACCGCTCTGCTAGTGCATGAATCAAGTTGCCGTTGACTGTCTGCTTTCCAACTGCAGATGCCAGTTCCAATCCACACTCATCCAGATGGTCCGGAAACATACGAGAGAAGTTTTTGAACCATGAATAATACCACCGGGGAAAGAAGGATCCGGTGCTGAGGACTCGATGTTCGGGAAGACGTTGTCGCACCTCGTAGGAGATGTGACCCTCAGGGAAGACTGAATCAAGCTGACTGGATGCCATCAGAATAGATTGGAAAACATGGAAAATTTGGAATAAGACTTGGAAAATACAGGAATATTGAGAAAAATGCAGGCAGGATAAAAATAAAGCAGCAAATTCGAGATCCAGAAGACAGGAAAGATGGGAAATCACCTGGAGTTTTGAAGAAAATGGAGGAACTTTATGTAAATCGTCTAGGGTTTAATGAAATATAAGGAAGTACTTTATAAAATGAAGTATTTTGAAAATCGTCCAGGATTTAAAACATGGACAGTACATGGACATGGACTGGGGAATTTTAAAAAAAATCGTCCAGTATTTTAGAAAATTGGGGAAAATATGGAAAATAAAAGGAGATGACATATTCAATCACATTCTGCACAAACAAGTATGCACAAACAGCATTCCCTAAAAGCTGACTCTAGATGCACAAGTTTTGAAATAGCTGTAGGACCTTAATCCTAACTCTAAGGTTCAGATCATCTGTATCCAATCCAGTTATGCCTATATATTCAAGCCAAGGCTCGATGTACGTGGCATAAAATCAATTTCTCCGGTTCTAGGTTCAAGTTTTCCAACATCCTTGAGCACCTGCCGATATACGTTAGACTATGGCCCTTGGTACGTGGCAGGGGGGTTTTCACCCAAATAAGTGGCCCAGTTGTGAGGCTCTGTCCCGAACTATGGTTCTGAAAGAGAGCCCAACAACGTGAAGACCGGGACAATATAGGTGGGGTGATTTTTGAAAAACATGAGCACATGCAATCAAACAGAAGGCTCTAAGTCCTAAAGAGATAGATTTTTGAAATATTTGAAGAAGCAAACATTGTTTTCATACAATTCCTAAATTGAGGAGTGTTGTATTAGACCTAAGTCTATGTGAGCATGAATAATTCTCCTCAATATGGTCCTACCAAACCATACCTAGTCTATATGCATTACATGTCAGCTGGGTTCAAGTCTAGGCTCCTAGGTTCACATGATATCATAAAGCAAAGCTGACATTCCATGGAAATTGATTTTGACAAATTGAACTAAGTAGAGCATTAAATTGATCAGGCAAAGACAGGTCCCATCTCGGTCGCCAAACCTGTTATCATCGCAAAATTTTTAACTTTTGCAAATCAAACTGACCTTTGAAAAAGATTTTTGAAAATAACTCGCCTCCGTTTTTAAAATGCGGGAAAATTCTGAAGAATGGGGCTCGCCTGTCGGTACGAGGTTCAACCGTTCCTGCCACCTTTAACAGGGGTAATTGAACCAAGGATCAATCTTATGCTCTACTCTTTTCAACTTGTCTAAATCATATTCTAATTTCTAAATGCACATAGAATCAGGCATGTGCTATGAATTTTCAGAAAAATGCACATTTGAAAACATGATGTTTGCTTTGAATGATTGAAATATAAAATGTAAATCTTGGAAAATCGTGAATTGGGATTTCAAATATACTTCTGAGAGAAATAAAAATCGATTTTGAGGAATCCTTGACATTTGGTGAAAATCGATTCTGAGAGACTTGGTTTCTCTGAATTCAAACTTGGAAATTGAAATTCTAACTTAGAAAATTTGAATTTGGAACTTGGGAAATACTTGAAATATCCTTTGAAATTCAATGTCTTTGGGAAAATCGATTCTGCTATGAGACTTAGGAGATTTTAAGAAAATGAACTTCTTTGAATTGAAATTTAGAATTGGAATTGGCAAATGCATGAAATGAATTAATATGATTTTGAGGAATTGAGAAATACTTTTTGTATTTTTGAGAAATGCAGTGCATTTTGAAGTTAGCCTAAGAGTGTAGGCTGAATGTGGCTAATGTGAAGATTATAAATCTGAGTATCATTCGTATTCTGACTATGGCCATAAATACAAATTCCACCAAATTTATAAACTTCATAGAAGCTAGTGCATGTGCCATTCGTGTAGACCATGGTGAATTTGTAAAAATATGCATGAATCATCATCCATCACACATTAACATTATTTAAAAAAATAAACTATATGCAATGCAACCTAAGCTAAGCAGGAAATGTAAATTCTTATTCCAAAGTTTAATTACAAGTTACATCACTATTGAAATTTAAATACATGAAAAAAATAAAGTCTTCAATGTACCTGCAAAACTAGAAAACTTTGTTAATGAAAATATGTTGGCTTTTCTAGATTTATCCAACAATATCAGGAAATTGTTGGATTTTGCTAGATATAAGCCTCTTCCTTGATTCCCTTAAATAAAAATGATAAAGTATGAAATAAAATTAAGAGAAGATATGAAATTTCGAAATTGGTGTCAGAATGACCAAAATACCCCTAATAACCAGACTATGGCCTTGAAATTAGGGTTTTTAGAAAGATATTTTGATAAAATGCAAATTTTGAAATTTGAATGGAATAAACTCAAACCAAATATGCTATGACATGATTAAAAATATGAAATTAGGGTTAGGGATTTCGAAATTTAGGTCAAATGACCAAATTGCCCCCGATAGCAAGACTATGGCCTTGAAATTAGGGTTTTTAGAAATAGATTTTGGTACAAACTTAGGTTTTATGCACTAAATGAAATCAAATGAGCACAAAATTAAACCTAAAGCATCCTAATATGATTATGAACATGATTAAACCCTAAAAATATATGCTTATGCACGAAAATCCAACAATATCACAAATTTTGTGATTTTTGCAGTGTTTTTGGATCTTTCAGGAACCCGGTTTTGTAATTTGCTTAATTCAGCCATCAAATGGATTCCAAAATCCATAAAAATTGGTACCTGCACTTGTTATAACCCTAATGTCGAATTGGAATTATAAAAATAATTTTTTGACATTAAATTAATCCGAAAATTGCATTAAACCCTAAAAATATGCTATTTTTGACCTAATTCACCAACCAGTCTCAGTCCAAGACCTGAACCAGGGATCAAATCTCCATGGAAATTTTTGAAATTTTACAAAGACTAACTAAGAAAAAAAACAGAGATTTCCCAATTTACAAATCGGAAAAATCATCTCCGGTTAGGGAGAAAACCTTCCGGCAATCTGAGCTAACATATTTCACTTTTAAAAGGGATTAAAACAGCTATTCCAGATTGAAAATACAGGAATAAATAGCAATCCTAAACAAAAATTTCTGAAATTTTAGTGGTGAACAGTAGACAATAAAATAACAATACTCACTTTTTACAGATCTAAAATCGAAAAATTAAATAAAAACTAAAAATTAGAGAAAATAGTTACCTTGAGGTTGCTGCAATGGAGGAAGGGCTGGAGAGGAGAGCGAAGCTCCAAGAATCCAAAGGAAAGCCAATTGGGAAAATCGACCCCCTATAGCCTTCTATTTATATAAAAAATTTAGGTTAAAAAATAAATGTTTTAAAAAAATTGGACTCTTCTAAGGGGGGGCGATTTTGGGGTGTAAAGACTATCCTACCCCTAGCCTAAATTATCCTATTTAATACCTAATTAACCCCTAGACTCTCCTAAAAAATCCCCAAATGTAATGCCACTTGGCATTTTCTCACATTGGGTTTTTAAAACTCCTTTAAAAACCTTTAAAAATACTAGTTTTAAAAACTAACTTTCAAAAATGAGTTTTTCAAAATGGTTTTGACTCTTCTAAACCTCTAACACTAACCAAGACATCAACTAACCCTAGTCTAGCCCTGACTTACTCGAATATGGCGCCACCCCGAGTGGGCCCTACTTGAGTTTTTCAAAAAGCGATTTTAAAACTTGAAATTGAAGGAATTTTCAAAAGATTTTCAAAACTAAACTTAAAATTAGGATTTTTGAAATGGCATAAGGTCCTAACTGAGTTAGAATTCCTCTAGATATGGTGCCAACTGAGTGGGCCCACATCGAATTTTGAACATTTTTGAAATAACACTGAAAATGGCTTTAAAAAGGGGTTAAAATCAGTATTTGAACTTCAAGATCTTTGAAAATAGGGTCTCAAGCGAACTGGAACTCCGAGTTAGAGTCCTGAACTCTTAGGACTCTGAGATTATAGATTTTAAAAGCCAAATGAAAGAATTTTCAAAAGATTTTATCAAGAAATGATGAAATAAGTCAGAAAATACAGTCAGGGTCAGATTCCTAACTCGACCGAACTCTAAAATAGAATCCTGAACTAACTGGACTCTGTAAAATGACCTAAATTTCGAAAACAAACAAAAAAGATTAAAAATGGAAGTAAAACAGACTTCAATATAGAGTCCTGATCGGACTGAAACTTTCAAAATTTTGAGAAACTTGATGAATAGAGGAATTCAGAAGCGACACCACCTCAATGGGTCTCATCTGTGAATTGAAATCGATTAAAATTTGAATTTGAAATGAATCCAGATTGTTTCCTTGAGAAAATATTTCGAAATATAAAGTCCTGGGGTTGGAAAATGATAGAGTATTGAATAAAAACCCAGGTTTTGAAATTGATTTTGAAATAAAAACTTTAAAATTCAAATCTGGATTGAATGTTTTGAAAGCTGGAGTGCTGGATCTCAAGAATGAGATGCAATGTCATGCAATGCTATGCAATGTGATGAAATGATATGCAAAATGTATGCAGTGATATGCAATTACTTATGAAATGGACAAACACTAGATGAGTGTGAAAATTTGGGGTGTTTACAGCCAAGAATTCTAGCAAGTAGCAACAAGTACTGGATGATCTGCTCAAAAAGATCAAAGTCAAGCCCAGTACCACTCCTGAAGACATGGCACAGATTGTGAACTCTGCCATGACAAATGCGCCAATCACCTTCTCGGATGAGGACCTTCCAAAGCCTCATTCCTTCCATAATAATGCTTTGTACATTATCGTACTAGTCACAGTAATGACAGTACCGCATGTGCTGGTCGATGGAGGCAGTAGCCTCAATATTTGTCCCGAGATGACAGCAAAGGCATTAGGGATCAAGGACGAAGAATATATTCCAGATCCCATCACTATCTATGGGTTTGACAACCATGGTCAAACGGCCAAGGGCAAGATATTTCTGGAGGTATTCATCAACTATTCGGTGCACTCCGTCCTTTTCCATGTGGTCAATGTTCTACCCACCTACAACTTGCTGCTCGGAAAGACGTGGATTCATAATGCAAATGCAGTGCCTTCCACCCTACATCAATGTGTGAAGTGGTCAAAAGGTGGAATGATTACCACAATACTGGGAGAAGACCCAGAAGAAAGGCTCCCGCAGCTAATGATTCCTCGACCTTCATTCAATGCAGATATTCTCAGCATCCGGGAAAGTGAAGAGATCAACCTCGGAGAGAATCGAGGAATTCTTCAGGCATCATCAGAACCATCTCTGCACACGGTAGCCATGACCCGATGGAGAGGTCTTCAATTCTTCAAGATTGGAGGCCGAATCAACTACAGTACCATTAAAGATCACCCGTTGTTTCCACAATTCATGAAGGCAAGAAAGGGATTTGATTTGCTTCTAAAACATGGTTATCAACCCTTCAAGGGACTCGACAAGAATGAAGATGGCCGCATAGAGCCAGTGATCCAGAAGCATCGTCCCCATAGAGCAGGACTAGGATTCTCTGGAGGAAGCTCGTCAAAGAAGACGGTTTTTGTCAAAGGGGCACATTGAAGACCATTTGTTATTTCTTTCCAAAATAAATGTCTCATTTTATCAATGTCTTTGATTAATCAATAAAATTTCAAATTTCTTCGTCTATCCGGATGCCATCTGTCTCCTTTCCTTCTATCTCTTCATTATAATTTTAAATGCCATTTTATGCATAGTTCCCTTCAAATGATTGCTTGTCTTACGATAGGCCGATTTATCTGAACCAAATTTCTTATCCAAAATTTCAGAATGACTTCTCGGACAATCAAGAAGCTCGTTCTCAATCCCAAGGCTTTTTAGAAGTCGGTAGCAATTCACAGAGTCAAGGCGAGCACTGAAAAGGGCAAGAGTGCAAAGCAGTCAAATGATTATGCAGAATATGATCAGTCTCTTCAGGAATTACCAGAGTTTGCCGCTGTTCAGAAGCAGGACGAACCATCTCCTCTAGTACAAGACCTAACCGAAGATGTTAATATCGGTTCAGAGGAAGATCCCAAAATTCTCCAGATTGGAACCAGTCTGAGTCCGGAAGAAAAGGAAAGGCTCATCAAATTTCTCAAGCAACATGAGGAAGTGTTCGCATGGACATATGAAGACATGCCGGGCTTAGACCCAAAATTAGTCGAACACCGTCTTGTCTTAAAGCCGGAGGCTAAGCTAGTTAAGCAGAAGTTGAGAAAAATGGATCCTAGAATAGAACAACAAGTCAAAGAAGGACTTGAAGATTTACTCAAAGCATGATTTATCCGAGCTATTGACTACCCGGATTGGTTAGCCAATATCGTCGTTGTCCCAAAGAAAAGTGGCAAAGTAAGGATCTGCATAGACTTCAGAGACCTCAACAACTCCGAAGAATGACTATCCACTTCCAAGCATCGATCTTCTAGTCGATAGCACGGCAGGACATGTCATGTTCTCTTTCATGGATGGATATTCCGGCTACAATCAGATTAAGTTGGCCGCCCGCAACCAATCCAAAACCTCCATCACTACGCCTTGGGGAACTTTCTGTTATACAGTTATGCCATTTGGGCTCAAGAATGCCGGAGCAACGGGCAATGGCCGTTATATTTCACGATCAGATGCGCAAAATCATGGATGTGTATGTTGATGATATCCTCATGAAATCTAAAGAGGGAGAAGATCACCTCGAAGCGCTTGATCAAGTCTTTAAGCGACTCATCCTTTATAAGTTAAGGCTTAACCCGCAAAAGTGTGTTTTTGGAGTCAAGTCAGGCAAATTGTTGGGTTTTCTGGTCAGCAAAAAGGGAATTGAAATCGACGCAGCCAAAGCAAAGGCTATCATTGATATGCCACCCCCGACAAATCTCAAAGAATTATGTAGCCTTCAAGGACGCATGCAATCAATCCGGTGATTTATTTCCAATTTGGCAATGAGATGTGAACCTTTCAATCACTTGCTCAGAAAAGGAGTGAAGTTCGAATGGGGATCAGAGTGTCAGCAATCGTTCGAGCGAATCAAAAAGTATCTTCTCAATCCTCCTATCTTGAAGCCGCCAGAATTGGGAAAACCTCTTCTATTATACATCTCAGTCAATCAAGTCGCATGAGGCGGATTCTTGGCACAGTACAAAGAAGGCAGCCTGATAGAGCACACCATCTATTACGTGAGTAAGACTTTCATAGATTATGAAAAGAAATACTCTCACATAGAGAAGACCTGCCTAGCTCTGGTATGGATGTGTCAGAAGCTAAGGCACTACCTACTGGCGTCCGAAGTCAAAATCTTGTCAAAACTCAATCCTCTCAAATACATCTTGAAGCAACCTTTTCTCAGCGGACGAGTCGCAAAATGGCAAGTCTTACTAATGTAGTATGACTTAGAATACGTTTCGCAACAATCAATTAAAGAACAAGCAATTGCAGATCAATTGGCAGGCTTTCATTTGGCAGAAGAGGTGAAAGCCGAAGATGATTTCCCAGATGAGCAAATATGCAATATCCAGCAACATCCAATCTGGAATTTATTTTTCGACGGTTCTAAGAATATGGCCGGAATAGGCATTGGAATCTTATTAATCACTCCTGAGAAAGAGATGATTCTATTTTCTCTCAAGTTAGATTTTCAATGTACCCACAATATGGCTGAATATGAAGCCCTGATTCAAGGTCTAAAGATTCTACTAGATTTCAATGTTAAGAGAGTGCATGTCTACGATAACTCATTACTTGTTGTCAATCAAGTTCGAGCCGAATGGCAGGTCAAAGATCAGAAGCTATTTCCCTATTAGAAAATTGTTTCAGCTCTTGTCAGCAAGTTTAAAGAATTTCAGCTCTTCCATATCAAGAGAGATTTTAATCAAGTGGCTGATAGCCTAGTCAGCCTAGGTTCCATTTTGGCATTCAAAAATGGAGAATCCTGTCGCTCCTTTGAAATTGGCAGACTTGACCAACCTGCTTTCCTTCCAGCGGAACAAGTAAACAAGACTGAGCAAAGGAAGAAGCCTTGGTATTACAATATCAAAACTTTCATAGAAACCGACGAATTTCCTCCAGAACTCTCAAAGAAAGAGCAGCGAGCAATCCAGCGTATGTCCACTCGATATTTCATTTTGGCCAATGTCCTCTATCGTCGTGGATTCAGTTCAGAGTATTCCAGATGTTTAGATGAAGACGAAGCCAAAGAGGTTGTGCGAGAAGCACACGAAGGCATCTGTGGTGGTCACGTCGGCTACCAAACCCTTGTCAAGCAGATCATCAGAGCAGGTTATTACTGGAAGACTATACAGCAAGATTGTTATCATTATGTGAAGAAGTGTGTGCAATGCCAAATACATGCACCTTCTATTCATGCTCCCGCAACATATCTGTAATCTGTTGTATCTCAATGGCCGTTCTCTATGTGGGCCTTCGATGTCGTAGGTCCCATCACTCCCTCTGCTTCAAATGGCCACAAGTATTTCCTTGCCGCAACAGAATATTTCACCAAGTGGGTAGAAGCCATCACTATTCGCACAGTTGAAGGCCGACACATGGTCTCTTTTATTCACAAGAGCATGCTTTGCCGTTTTGGCATCCCGCATGACATTGTATCAGATAATGGCAGTCATTTTAAGAATGAACGAATGAAGACATTCTGCTCAAAATTCAAGATCTATCATCATTTTTCTGCTCCATATTATCCCAAAGGGAATGGTCAGGCAGAGGCCACCAACAAGATTTTAATTCGCATCTTGGAGCGAACTGTAGAAACAGGCCGTGACTGGCACGAGAAGATCTACGATGCACTATGAGCCTACCGGACCACTATTCGCACTCCAACGAATGCTACTCCATCAGAATTGGTCTATGGAACAGAAGTAGTATTGCCGCTACATGTTCAGAAGCCCGCTCTGAAATTTGCTTCACTTCTGCAATTACCTCTTGATCAATACCAGCAGCAGCGACTAGTACAGCTAGACTTGCTGGACGAGAGAAGGCTAAAAGCAGCAAAGCATGCTCAATCCTATCGTCAGAGAGTAGCCAGGCAGTATGCGAAGTCTATCATCGAAAGAAGATTCAAAGTCAACGATTTAGTACTTCGATCCACAGCTTATCTCAAGCATCGTCCCGGCGGCAAATGGTCGCCAAATTGGGAAGGCCCATATGTCATCAAAGAAGCACTACCCCGCAACTCATATCGGCTCATCAATGCCGATGGGGTAGAATTGCCAGATCCTATTAATGCTCGACACTTGAAAAAGTTTTATACTTGAAACATTTATTCTCCTCTTGTAATCCTTCCTGTTTCCTTTAAATAATGATCCAACTTTCTTTCCCAGTTACACTGGGGCATTTTTTAAATTTTTTCTGTATGCAGGCAGGATAAACAAAATTCCTCATTTCACGCACGCGTGCATTCATGTGCATCAATTCATATTCATTTGCTTTCAACCGCATTAACAACAATCCGGTCAGTATTGGGATTTCAACAAACAGTCCCATCACAATTCCTAAATGATTCAAAATTGAAAGGTAATCACCAATACTGAACCAAAACCCAGTGCTCGAACTGGTATTATTTCAAAATACAGTACTCAAACTGGCACATTTTCAAAATCCTAATTTTTCGGAAAACCGAGTTCCGACTCAGATTTTTATTCAAATCATTTTCTTCTGTTGATCCGGGTTCTGACTCGTGATCTCATTTGAGCTCAGATGTGAGCTCTTCATTTTCTTTTGTTGATTTGTGTTCCGACTCGTGATCTCTCTACATCATTCAAGCTCAGAGGTGAGCTCTTCATTTTCTTTGTTGATCCGGGTTCCGACTCGTGATCTCATTATCTTACTCGAGCCCTGACTCGAGCTCTTCATTTTTTTTTATTGATTCGGGTTCCGACTCGAGATCTCTTTATTTACTCGAGCCCTAACTCGAGCTCTTCATTTTCTTTTATTGATCCGGGTTCCGACTCGAGATCTCTTTATTTACTCGAGGCTTGATTTGAGCTCTTCCTTTTCTTTTGTTGATCCGGGTTCCGACTCGTGATCTCTGTATTTTATTTGAGCTCTGACTCAAACTCATCATTCTCCTTCGATTGATCCAAGTCATTTCAATCGTCATGGTCCATCAATCGCTCAAATTTGATATTTTGCCCTCCAAATTCCAATTTAAATCTTCAAATCAGGCAATTCTCCAATTTCAACCTTCAGGTCACCCAATTTCCGATTCTCAATTTCCAATTTTCGACCTTCGGGGTCAATCAATTCCCAAATTTTTGACCTTCGGGTCACCCAATTTCCAAATTTCGGCCTTTGGGTCACTCAATTCTCAATTTCGACCTTTAGGTCACTCAATTCTCAATTTTGACTTTTGAGCCACACAATTTCGACCTTTTGGTCAACCAATTCTCAATTTCGACCATGAGGTCATCCAATTTCGACCTTCGGGTCATTCAATTTCCAGCAACCAATTTTCCAATTTCCAATTTCGACCTTTGGGTCAATCAATCTCGATATCCAATTTCAATCATTTTTTTCTTGCAAGAGACCCTTTTAGGGAGAGTTCGAGGGAGCTCGTTCTTCTCGCATGCTATCCAATTCGTTCACTTAGCCCCTTTTCAGGGAGAGTTTCAAGGGACTCGCGTCTTTGTGTACCGTTTGCAAAACAATTTCCAATTTCACACAAGGAACCCTTTTAAAGGGAGAGGCTCGACGGAGACTCACTTTTCTTGTGACCCCCCAATTTCATACTAGGCTATTTTCGTCATGAAAGACGGTCTTTGCAGGGAGAGTGTGATGGACTCGTTCCTTTCATGACCCAATTTTCAGACCTCACTATTACCGGCCCCCTTTCCATAAGAGAAGCCTAATATTAGAGAGCTTTGACGAAAGCTCAATTTCTCTTTGAAAGTTCGTTTTGCAAACACCTCCTCTTCAGGGAATAGAGGAGTATTTCCCATTTCCCATTCAGGTAAGGGCTAATCCTGAGTCTCTCTTTTTGGGGAAAAAGAGAGGAGAATTTTCGTCATGGATGTGTTGAGCCGGACTTCAAATACTCACTTTCACCAAGGATTTCAAGAAAACTTTATCAATTTGTCAATCAATTAATTGTTGAGTTCAGAATCTTTATTGCACAAATCTTTATTTCAGTTTACCTACAACATTACTTACGAAAGAGTGAAGCTTTTGCGAAAAGAGATTCAGAATTCAAATTCTTTCTATTGGCCAACCAAAAGGATGAAGGATAAATCCTCGATATGGCCAGCAAAGAAGATTCAGTATTATTGCAAAGCCATAAAGGATCAATATTGATCGCAGTCAATGGCACATCTTTAAAGATTATTCTTGTAAAATGAGGCAATGGAAATATCCTGAGTGCTAGAAAAGAGAGCATTCACCCAAGCCTTGTCCCCTCAAAATCACCTAAGCTGCAATTAAATATCCGCAAAAGGGATCTCTCACCTGTCGTCAAGATGAAGGCGAATTAGGCGAGTAGACCGCTGGGGCCAAAGAAGATTCGAAATATCTCCAAGATGAGGGAGTTTGTGACGGATCCTTCTAGGGAAAGTCCAAAGCACTGTCGAGATGAAGGCAGATGCGATGAACCTCTCGACAATCCCTAAAAGATATTTAATTTCAGCTATCATCCAAAGATCTCCAAACCCATCGCCCAAGAAGGATCGAAACATCTCAAAGATGAAGGAGTCTGTGACGTACCCTTCCCAAAAGAGAGAAAGAGAGGAAAAAGAAAGAGAGAAAAAGTAAGAACATCTCCAAAATGAAGGAGAATATAGCCAAAACACCAGAGGGTCAAATGAGTGCAGAAAGATTATCATGAGAGAAGCTCCCAGGATATCAAACTGCCACATTTATCAAAAGTCCTCTTTAAATTTATGAAATTCTATTATCAATATTCTTTCATCAACTGCTTTCATAATATCAAATTCTCTTTCCTGCTCACATCAAGGAAATTGATAGCTTCCTTGAAGAAGGTCAACCGCAAGCAATTTGAATTTCCAATCTCAATTCTACGAAGTGAACCTTGTTTGGAGGTAATACTTTAGGGGGAAAAGAAAGAATATATTTGCAACAATGTGCAACATTTTCAAAAACTTTGAATCAACAACATTTTGACAATATTTTCTAGCTATCCTGACGTGAAGTGAGAGCTTGATGTTCATTCTTGATACATCCAGACACCCATTTTAAATCCCTCCTAACAACTTGATTCCTTCCCTTCTTTGAGAGCATGAACTCTCAGATTTGCACACTTCCATGTGTCCCCACTGTCCCACCATAGACAGTCCCATTTCGGTTCGAGGTCGAACCACCAATCATTTCCCGCAAAAGGCAATTTCAAAAGTTGATTTTAGTCTCAGCAATGAGACGCCTAAGATCAACCCCTTTTCAAGCTTTAGGGACCCCATTTTCCTTCCTTTTGCAAAAACCCCTGTCGGATTTATTGTGCAAAATCTGAAGGTTCCATCATGGTCTCTTCCTTCGAGGATTCCATTCCATTTTCCGCCCGATTAGGATAAGGGTATAAACCTGAGCCTCCGTCGATGAGGTATTCCATTTTCCGCCCGATCAGGATAAGGGTACGTAAACACCCCAAATTTTCACTCACCTTCTTGACATCGCCCTCAATTGGCACATTTCAGTTCTCCTGAAGCAATGAAGGGCAAAATGGTCATTTTACGAGATTAAACCTTGTAGAAAGTCCAAAATTTCACTCTTGAGCCTCAAATTTTCCATATTTAGGTTCAGAGACATCTTCAAATTGCAAATCTTACAAATTCTTTTCTGGACAAAAAGCTAGAATTTTCAAGTCCGAGCTCAGAGTGATATTTCATAGAACATGTCTTTGCATAGCATTGCATCATTTCACTGCACAGCATGTCATTTTGAGATCCAGAACTCCTGAGTTTCAAAATTGTCCATCCAGATTTGATTTTAAACTTTTTCAAATTGATTTTTAAAACCCTGGGTATTCAAAATTACCAAATTTTCCCATTTTACCCCAGGACTTTGAATTACAAAAATTTTCTCAAGAAAAACAATCTAGATATTTGGATATTGATTTTAAAGATTTTATCTCAAAACTTTTTGAAAAAGATTTTAAATCTCTTTACAAATTTTGTTTTTACATTTATCCATATTTTTGCCCTGAAAACCCAATTTTTCCAAATTTTTGAAAAATAAATAATGTTTTATCTCGTATCTTTAAATAAACGGAGCGGGACCCGCCTTTGAACTAGCACCATACTTAGATTCCCAGGTAAGTATCTTATTCTCAAGTGGGACCCACTCGGAGGTCATACCAATTTGCAAAATTTTCTTTTTAAAATTCTTATTTATTCACTTATTTTTTTAGTGGGCCCACACACATGTGGCACCCTATTTGAAAATAAAAGATTTTACAAAACAAAATAAAGCTTTATTTTCAAAAGGATTTTAAAAGTGGATTGAGGTGGCATTTCCATAAAAGCCTCTCATTTATTTTAATACTCATTTTTTTATTTTTTTTATTTGTTTAAATAATTCTTGTTTTAAGAAGGAGGCAGCCTTAAATGGCACAACCGAACTTCCAAAAAAAAATATAAAAATAATAAATTTGATTTTTACCTAAAACTTAGGTAAATGAAACAAAAATTTGAAAAAATCACAAGATACGCCCTTTTGAAAACGGTAGCATTAAGTTTCAATTTGAAAAAAATTTCAAAAATTGTAACGGAAGCTCAAGGCTGCGTTTTTTTTTTTTTTTAAAGGGCTGAAAGTTTTTAAAAAGAAGGGCCATTGATCGAAGAAGTGGGGGGGGGGGGGGATTGAGGGTTTTAGGGCTTATTGCAGGAGATTCACAAAAGGGGGGATTTCCTGTTCTTATTGCAGGGGATTCACAAAGCTAGGGAGCCATTTCCTTCAGCCGAAGAGGAAAGGAAGCTGCTCTGCCATGGAGCCGTTCCCCTTTTGGGGATTTCGCCTCTGCCTTCCAGATTGAAGAGTGTTGAGAAACTCGGTTTTGATGTCACATAATATGATACACTGTCTTATTTGATTTTATATGATAGGATAATTTGTTCTCTTGAAATAATGTTATATTATGACTGAATATGTTTTGCCTTAAATCTAACGAGTATTTGATGCAAGGATATCTCACCCAATAAGGATGGAGACTTCCTGTTCAAGTACAACTATGGTGCAATCATACTCCTTGAAGAAAAAGCTTGATGAGCCATGCTTTCCTAAAGCTCAAATGAAGAAATCGGCTACCTCAAGATGAAGATTTTTTCTTCTTTAGAGTCATATGTAACAGAACCTTCAGGAACTTGCATTTTGCATATTACATACTCATTCATACATACTATATCATAAAAGTATACGATAGTTTCAAAAAGCTTCTTTTTTGAAAACCAATAAGTGTACCTTCTTACAACCTTTTATGAAAAAGACATTTTGTCATATAATAATTGTACCTTCTTACAACCTTTTATGAAAAAGACATTTTATCATTGTACCTTACACTATATACAAGACAACATGAAAAAAGGAATGTAGGAAAAAGACAAAAACATAAAATCGACTACATAAGAAAAACAAATAAAAATATGTTTTTGAAAAGACTTTAGTTATCTTCTCTAATGAAATGTTTCTTAAATACAAGAAGAAGACAAAAACATAAATCGGCTACACATAAGAAAAACAAATAAAATATGATTTTAAAAGGACTCTAGTTACCTTTTTTCATAACCATAGAATGTCGACTTACTTGAAGTCATCATTCTCTCTACAAAGCATTAAATGCCTTCTGTAACAAATCCTTTCTAAATATCCTTCCCAAAGAATGTCGACCTTCTTTTTGGTCCTCATTCTCTCTGGAGACTTTGAAATACACTACATAAAGAATACACTTGACATGACTATGTACAAATAAATATTTCAAAGCACTCATAGTACTTACACTCATTTAAAGTAAAGAAGTACTAATGTACCTCAAATCATTAATTAGAATAAAGACAAAACTACAACCCAACGTTCAAATGTACTATTGTAAGAAATAGACTTTTTACATAAAATATGTATTACCTGAAAATATTACAACGACCAGTGTACCCTCTATTTCACCTTTATGGAAAAAGGCATTCTCGAACTTCTCTAAAAGATATTTTTGAAATGACCTAACATTTCACATTTCAAAAAGTTACAATTCCAAAATGTAATGACTACTTTTTATAAGCTATATAAACACACTCACAAAAACTATTCAGACAAGAGGAATGAAATAGACGTGTGAGCTTACAAAGAGAAAAATTTTCTATTCGTGATTTGAAAAGAGAGCCTTGAAAAAGAAAGAGAAAAAGAAAAAGAAAGAAAAGAGAAAAAGTCAAGTCCAGCTCTTTGACAAAGAGTATCCTCTGAGTGACAAACAGAACATTCTTAGAATCCTTCATTCGTGCATTTATATCATTCTGAAGGTTCTATAGGAAGTATTGTAACTCTGTTTATCCATTGTATTCCTTCTTTGTTTAAAGAAGTAGACCTCTGTGAAAGAGGGTGTTGCCCTTCTCTGTTGAGAGAAGAAGACCTCTTGGGAAGAGGGTGTGCCCCTTCTCTGTTGAGAGAAGAAGACCTCTTGGGAAGAGGGTGTTGTACTATTTATCCGGTGACTCGGATGTTATAGTGGAAATCTCAAGTGGTTTGCTAGGGGACTGGATATAGGTCTGGATATTGACCGAACCAGTATAACTTCTGTGTTTATGTGTTGTGTCTTATTGCTTAGTTATTTTATTTTATCGATCATAATCATATTTCACTATTCACCCCCCCTCTAGTGGAATTTCATTTGGTATCAGAGCAGGTTTGCTGGTATCGACATAACAAGTCTTCCAGCACAAATGGCATCTACCTCTTATGCTCGTGATATTGAAGGTCAACACGCATCTCGTCCTCCCTTCTTCAATGGCTCCAACTATGGATATTGGAAGTGCAGAATGGCTATCTTTCTTAAATCCATAGACTTTGCTGTATGGAAAATTGTTGAGCATCCATACACATCTCCATCTGCTGACTATAACTTATGGTCTGATGAAGAAAAGAAAATGGCAAACCTAAATGCAAAGGCTATGAATGCCTTATATTGTGCCATTGATCAGAATGAATTCAACAGAATATCTATATGTGAATCTGCATATGACATTTGGCATTCTTTGGAGGTTATTCATGAAGGAACCAACAAAGTAAAAGAAGCTAAAATATCATCTCTTGTTAGAAAATATGAGTTGTTCAAAATGAACAAAGATGAACCCATCACAGAGATGTTTACCAGATTCACCAACATCACCAATGATCTGAAATCTCTGGGTGTAACATATTTCCATACTGAAAAGGTGAAGAAAATCTTGAGATCTCTCACAACTGATTGAGAGAAAAAGACTACTGCTATTGAAGAAGCTCAAGATCTATCTAAACTTACATTGGACGACTTAATAGGCAATCTTATGGCCTATGAAGTCCACATGAAAGAAAGAAGGGAAGAAGAGCAACCAGTAAAGAAAACTCTAGCTTTCCCAGCCCTATCTGAGAATGAAGACTCAGATAAAGAATCAGAAATTGCGCTACTTACCAGAAAATTCCAGCGCTTCATGAGAAGGAACCGACTTCCAAACAGGCACAAGGAAAGAAAAGATCTTAAAGAAGATCCCATGTGCTTTCAGTGTAATAAGCCAAGCCACTTAAAACGTGACTGTCCACTTCTTAAAAGAAAGTCCAAAACTGAGGAACCAAAGAAGAGGTTCTTCAAGAAAAAGGCTCTACATGCTCAATGGGATGATTCAGAACCATCCACTAGTGAAGAGTCAAGTGATGATGAAGCCGAAACTGCAAATATGTGCTTCATGGCAAACGAAAGTTCGGTAAGTGAAATCTCTGATTTTTCCTTTGAAGAACTTCTAGATGCTTTTCAAGATCTATTTGAAGAATCCAGAAAATTGAGTTTCAAAAATAAAGTTTTAAAATCTGAAAATTTAAAGCTTTCTCAAGAGAATGAAAAACTCAGCAGTAAAAATTCTGAGTTGAAAAAGAAAAATCTTTTGCTTATGTCTGAAATTTCTTCTACTAGCTCCAAAACAAAAAATATGCAAGTAGAGATTTCAGAGCTAAAAAGTAAAACTGAGAACCTCATGAAAACGGTTTTCAAGTTTACTAAAGGTAAAGAGAACTTGGATAAACTCTTATCCTCTCAGAAGGTCTCTTTTTACAAGAATGGTATTGGCTACTCTCATTTCAAAAAACCTTCTTGTATAAATCAAAAGACCACATTTGTGAAAAGTTCATCTGAACTAAATAAGGAGTATTACAATGTTAATCTTTTTAACTCCTCTAAAGAGATAGACAAACCCAAATCCAAATTGATATGGGTTCCAAAGTCTAACAAAAAAGGACCTGATTGGGTACCAAAAAGGAGATTTACTTAATGTTTTGCAGGCTCCAAAGAAGAAGAACAGATGGATTTTAGATAGTGGATGTTCAAAGCACATGACAGGACATCCAGACCTTTTTGCTGTTCTTCATCATAAAGAAGGAGGAACCGTCACCTTTGGAGATAACAACAAAGGTTTGATAATTGGTATTGGAAATATTGGTAACATAGACAAACCTCTTATCAAAGACGTTTTCCTTGTTAAAGGCTTAAAACATAACTTACTTAGTATCAGTCAAATGTGTGACACAGGTTATAATGTTAGCTTTAATCATGATGCATGCCTCATAGCTGACACAAATGAAAACATCATCTTAAAAGGTATAAGAAAGAATAATATATATGAACTATACCTAGAAAACATCACAGAACATTGCCTCATAGCTAATAATGACACTCAACATCTATGGCACATGAGAATGGGCCATGTCAATTCTAAATACATGTCTAAACTAGCTAAAGATAAGTTAGTACGTGGGTTACCCAACATATCTTTTAAAAAGGATTATTTTTGTGATGCATGTCAATTAGGAAAATTGTCAAAATCTTCTTTCAAATCAAAGAATGTCATTTCAAGTAAAAGACCCTTAGAGCTTCTCCACCTGGACCTTTTTGGTCCTTCTAGGGTAGCTAGCCTTAATCATAATAGATATGCTTTTGTCATTGTAGATGATTACTCAAGATTTACTTGGGTAATATTTTTGAAAAACAAAAGTGACACGTTTTGTCAGTTTGAAATCTTATGTAAAAAATTACAAAACGAAAAATCATGTTCTATTGTTAAAATCCGTAGTGACCATGGAGGAGAATTTGAAAATGAACTCTTTGAAAATTTTTGTAACTTGCATGGTATTTCTCATAACTTTGCCTTTTCTAGAGCTGCACCTCAAAATGGTGTAGTAGAAAGAAAGAATAGAACCCTTCAGGAATCTGCCAGGACTATGCTCCAACACAATAATCTTGCAAAATCTTTTTGGGCAGAAGCTGTTAATACTGCATGCTACATAACAAATAGAGTTCTCATTAGACCCTTATTAAATAAAACTCCCTATGAACTATTCTATGACAGAACTCCAAGAATAGATTATTTCAAAGTCTTTGGATGTAAATGCTTTATCCTAAACACAAAAGATAGCCTGGATAAGTTTGATGCTAAATCTGTTGAAGGCATATTCTTAGGATATTCAAGTCATAGTAAAGCATACAGAGTTTTCAATAAGAGTCATAATACTATTGAAGAATCTATGCATGTTAGTTTTTGTGAATCTATTGATCAATCTGTTCATATACAAACTAATGATGATGATGTTGAAAGTACAGATTTATTTTTAGATAACACAGCTAAGTCTAATCAAGATGATCACCAAAGAACCTTTGTCGATATCAAAGATCATCCTCAAAAGCAGATTTTGGGAGAACTAACAAAGGGGGTTCAAACTAGAGCTCAGCTAGAACGGATTGCAAACATGGCATTCATTTCTCAACTTGAACCAAAGAAGATTGATGAAGCCATCATTGATGAGTTCTGGATGCTAGCCATGACTGAAGAACTGAATCAATTCCAAAGAAATGACGTTTGGGATCTTGTACCTAGACCAAAGGATCATCCAATCATTGGGACAAGATGGATCTTCAGAAACAAGCTAGACGAAACAGGTAATGTTATAAGAAACAAGGCCAGACTAGTAGCTCAAGGATACAACCAGGAGGAAGGTATTGACTTTGATGAAACATTTGCTCCTGTTGCTAGACTTGAATCTATTAGAATGCTCTTAGCATATGCAAGCTATATGGATTTCAAATTATTTCAAATGGATGTTAAAAGTGCTTTCTTAAATGGTTTTATAAATGAAGAAGTCTATGTAAAACAACCTCCAGGATTTGAAAATGAACAATACCCAGATCATGTTTTTAAACTCAAACGTGCTTTATATGGTTTAAAACAAGCACCTCGTGCTTGGTACGAAAGACTTAAAACCTTTTTATTAAAAACTGGTTTTTTTGTTGGCAAAGCAGATTCTACACTATTTGTCAAAGTAGTGAATAATCATACCCTAATTGTTCAAATTTATGTCGACGACATCATCTTTGGATCTTCTAACAGCACTCTCTGTGAAGATTTTTCTAAGTCCATGCAGAAGGAATTCGAAATGAGTATGATGGGAGAACTCACCTACTTTCTTGGACTGCATATTAAGCAAACCAAGGATGGAGTTTTCATCAATCAATCTAAGTATGCTCATGAACTTCTGAAGAGGTTCAACATGAACTCAACTGCTTCAAAATCCACTCCTATGAGCACTACTACTGTGTTGGACAAAGATGAAGATGGTAAGACTGTTGATACAAAAGTATACCGAGGTATGATAGGATCACTTCTTTATTTAACTGCTAGCCATCCAGATATAATGTTTAGTGTTTGCTTGTGTGCTAGATTTCAGTCAAATCTAAAAGAATCACATCTTAAAGCTGTAAAAAGAATAATGAGATATTTAAAAGACACAGTTGATTTTGGATTATTCTATTCAAAATCCTCTACATTTGATCTAATCTCATACAGTGATGCTGACTTTGCTGGAAGTAAATCTGACAGAAAAAGCACAAGTGGAACATGTCACATGCTAGGGCACTCACTAGTATCATGGTTCAGTAAGAAACAAAATTGTCTATCATTATCAACTACTGAAGCCGAATACATTGCTGCTAGCCTAGCTTGTACTCAAGTTATCTGGATGAAACAAACTTTAAGAGATTTTGGCTTAAATTTTGAAAATACAACTATTTTCTGTGATAATACGAGTGCTATAAACCTATCTAAGAATCCTATTTTACACTCACGAACTAAGCACATTCAAATAAGACACCACTTCTTAAGAGAACAAGTCTTAAACAACATAATTAAACTAGAATTCATACCCACTAATCAACAGTTAGCAGACATATTCACTAAACCATTAAAACATGAAGACTTCACACGAATTAGAAGAGAACTAGGAATATGCAAACTAAGTGACTTATAAATTAATCACACTTAATATAATACTTGTTATAAGTCTTGTTTAAATCTTATTTTAAATTGCTTTCCTTCTTATCGATTTTAGTTAGTCAAACTAAGTTTCCATATTCACGTATTCTTATAAGACACATTCTTTATGTTATTCAACTTGTCATCTTTCAAGTACACATCCATTAAAACTCCTTGTCCTATCTCCTTTTCTCTCATATCCATAAAAATAATTGTATTAAAAGCCATCATAACAATGTTCACATCACTCAACTCCTTTAATATTTTTTGTCCTTTATGAAAACTTGTCTTACGATAAAATTGTTTCACCTCTCTACTTAGTTTATGAGAACTCATACTCTTCACTAGTTAAAATCGAATGACTAGTTGATCTCTTTAAAAGATCTAGTTGCTATATTCACACGTAAATTTTTTTACTATATCATCTATTATATCATAGCCCAACAAACTATCTATTATCATCTCTTTTGTATACAAATTTAGCCTCCGTTTTTGTCTACTCTTGTTTAAAACTTAACCTTATCGAGTTTCTTTAAATAAATCATATCAATCATAACTTTATGGCTTTCATCAATTTTTTTATCCTTCACAAAAATTCATATATGTCATCTCACTTCTCTCACTCTTCATTCATAAATATTTTTGTCCCCTCATTTCATCTCTCGAATACATTTTTTTATATACATTTTTGAATCCGACTCCTCCATGTCTATTCTTATTTCAATTCTTATATATTTTTTAACTCTTTCTCCTTTTTGTCTCATCATCTCTCTTACCACTAGTCTAAGTCAAAATATGTCCTTCTCATATCCACGTATACTCTTAAAAAAAAAAAAATTACAAATATTAATCATGAAACATTTTTTTAAAAAAAGGCACTCTTTTCTTTAAAATGTCATATCTTTCAGAGTACACATCACATGATCACCCTATGACCTTTCTTTCCATCCGTGACCTAAAATCCCTCTAAAATCGAGAACCTTTAAAGTCTTGTCTCCAAGCAAACCTTTATTCTAGCTCTACTTTATGTCATATCTAAATCAAGTAAATATTGTCCTTTATCATCTTTCTCTCATCTCTAGATATCCACATCATCTTTTTATCTCTATTCACGAATTTAGAATCCCTCCACATAGAGTAACAAGTTGTTTGTTTTATTAGGCCATTATTTTCAAGATCAATCATTTTTTATTCAACATGACACCCCATACTCTATTAATGGTTTCCCTCACTAGTCGATAAACTCACCCATAGTAAAATCCATATATTTCAATTCTATGTCCTTCTCAATCTAATATAATACACTATCCTCAAACATTGATTTGATTTGTCATTCACAAGTCTCTTAACTTACTCCTCACGGATTTCCTTATTTGACTAAAATCTAAAAATTACTCACTTCCAATGTCATTCATTTCATATCAACAATTATTTTCTTCCTTCTATTTAATCAATTGGTTCATCTCTTACCATTCCATTCGAACTTTTCTATCCTTATACAAACTTTCTCTCGGTTCTAGCTCCTTTCTCTCCTAGTGATTTCTTTTCAAGGCATTCGATAATGGCTTCCTCCTCTACCAATCTGATCACCTCCGCCGATCTAAGGTATCCTGATTTGTTTCACACCTACAACTCACTCTGCTCTTGCCCCATTCATGAAGGAAAATTGATCAACTTTGACGACTTCAAGTTCTTCGACTTAGACACCTATCTCCCTGAACTCAAACCTCTCATAGGATCTTCATCTCCAGCTGCCTACTATCCCGAACTAGTCCGACTGTTTTACACCAACTTCTCTTCTGATCATGAACAAACCTCAATCATCAGCAAAGTCTGAGGACAGCTGATGATTTTCGATGCTTCCGACCTAGGTAGAATTCTAAACTTACCTTCCACCGGTACCGACCTTAACACCATAGTACCAATCAACCGATCGGTACTTCGAAAAATACTTCTCTGCACCAACTGCTACCAACTTCCGTGGCACATGAGGAATCTCCAACCTCATGCTCAGCTACTTGCCCATATTCTTCTCCACAACATCTATCCCAAGCATCCCCGCCAGGGATTAGTTCCTCGAAAAATCTCTCTTCTTATCTACGCAATCCTTTCTTCTCTTCCGATAAATTGGTCATCCATTATTTTCGACCTCTTTATTCGTTATCAGAAATTTGAGCCTCTTCTTTTTTGGTGTTTTATAACTCCCATTCTCAAATACTTCCAAGTACCACTTCACAACGAAGTCATCCTCCGTCCCTCTCACGTCCTCGATGGTACTACCTTCAATATAAGGTCCCTGCATATGCCCGGCTCTGATGAAGCAGATCCAATGTCCTCCTTCAATTACTTTTCTGCTATGATGGATATCGAGCAAACTCAGGATCGAATCCTTCGTAATCAAGCCCTGTTGCAACAGACTCGCAAGCGGAATCGTGCCAACCGGACACCTTCACCTTCTCCACCTTCGAGATAGACTCATTTTTTTTATCTATATATATTTGGTTTGTAATAACTTTTAATCCTTTCGGTCTGTATTTTTTTTACTCTAATCCCTCCTTTTTGTCCATGACAAAGGGGGAGAAAACCTGTCTCCATTATTGAAGAAATATTCTCTCTTTAAACATTATTTCACTTTTTTATCATATTATTATTTCTATGCATAATGTCTTTTTGACAGGGGGAGCATATTTTGTCATCATCAAAAAGGGAGAGAATGTTGAGAAACTCGGTTTTGATGTCACATAATATGATACACTATCTTATTTGATTTTATATGATAGGATAATATGTTCTCTTGAAATAATGTTATATTATGACTGAATATGTTTTGCCTTAAATCTAACGAGTATTTGATGCAAGGATATCTCACCCAATAAGGATGGAGACTTCCTGTTCAAGTACAACTATGGTGCAATCATACTCCTTGAAGAAAAAGCTTGATGAGCCATGCTTTCCTAAAGCTCAAATGAAGAAATTGGCTACCTCAAGATGAAGATTTTTTCTTCTATAGAGTCATATGTAACAGAACCTTCAGGAACTTGCATTTTGCATATTACATACTCATTCATACATACTATATCATAAAAGTATATGATAGTTTCAAAAAGCTTCTTTTTTGAAAACCAATAAGTGTACCTTCTTACAACCTTTTATGAAAAAGACATTTTGTCATATAATAATTGTACCTTCTTACAACCTTTTATGAAAAAGACATTTTATCATTGTACCTTACACTATATACAAGACAACATGAAAAAAGGAATGTAGGAAAAAAAAAAAACATAAAATCGACTACATAAGAAAAACAAATAAAATATGTTTTTGAAAAGACTTTAGTTATCTTCTCTAATGAAATGTTTCTTAAATACAAGAAGAAGACAAAAACATAAATCGGCTACACATAAGAAAAACAAATAAAATATGGTTTTAAAAGGACTCTAGTTACCTTTTTTCATAACCATAGAATGTCGACTTACTTGAAGTCATCATTCTCTCTACAAAGCATTAAATGCCTTCTGTAACAATTCCTTTCTAAATATCCTTCCCAAAGAATGTCGACCTTCTTTTTGGTCCTCATTCTCTCTGGAGACTTTGAAATACACTACATAAAGAATACACTTGACATGACTATGTACAAATAAATATCTCAAAGCACTCATAGTACTTACACTCATTTAAAGTAGAGAAGTACTAATGTACCTCAAATCATTAATTAGAATAAAGACAAAACTACAACCCAACGTTCAAATGTACTATTGTAAGAAATAGACTTTTTACATAAAATATGTATTACCTGAAAATATTACAACGACTAGTGTACCCTCTATTTCACCTTTATGGAAAAAGGCATTCTCGAACTTCTCTAAAAGATATTTTTGAAATGACCTAACATTTCACATTTCAAAAAGTTACAATTCCAAAATATAACGACTACTTTTTATAAGCTATATAAACACACTCACAAAAACTATTCAGACAAGAGGAATGAAATAGACGTGTGAGCTTACAAAGAGAAAAATTTTCTATTCGTGATTTGAAAAGAGAGCCTTGAAAAAGAAAGAGAAAAAGAAAAAAAAAGAAAAGAGAAAAAGTCAAGTCCAGCTCTTTGACAAAGAGTATCCTCTGAGTGACAAACAGAACATTCTTAGAATCCTTCATTCGTGTATTCATATCATTCTGAAGGTTCTATAGGAAGTATTGTAACTCTGTTTATCCACAGTATTCCTTCTTTGTTTAAAGAAGTAGACCTCTGTGAAAGAGGGTGTTGCCCTTCTCTGTTGAGAGAAGAAGACCTCTTGGGAAGAGGGTGTTGTACTATTTATCCGGTGACTCGGATGTTATAGTGGAAATCTCAAGTGGTTTGCTTGGGGACTGGATGTAGGTCTGGATATTGACCGAACCAATATAACTTTTGTGTTTATGTGTTGTGCCTTATTGCTTAGTTATTTTATTTTATCGATCATAATCATATTTCACTATTCACCCCCCCTCTAGTGGAATTTCAAAGAGCTCCACGAGTAGAAGAAGATCGAGCCCTCCATTGACTGCTAATCGTGAAGGGGGATTCATCTCTTCCTTCAGCCGCTCCATCCAAATTCTTCTCTGCCGTGAGGGAGTCCAGCAGTCGCAGGGATTCCAGCAGATCCAATGGTGCAGAAAAACTCCAAACAGCTATTGCAAATATAACATTCAGAGAGCTTCTCCTTCCAATCTCGGCAAAATCAGGACATTGGCCCTCCTGGGCAACGTTTCATCCCAGCAGAAAACCAACCGCCCTCCTTGCTGTCTACCGTGTCAAGCTGATGTAGGAGATCTAGCCGACGTCTTCCATTTCCTTCATCATAGTCCAACGATCAGTTTTGTTGGAAATGGACGATGCTGGGTTTGGGAGGAGGTCCACGTTCTGCATCAGCTAATGCAGCGCTAGATTTCATTACAGAAGTGTTGTTGATATAATGACAAAGCAAATTAAAACCGCACAGGTTATTGAAGTCATTTTTTTTAAACCATTTTTTTTTTACCAGCTTGTATTCTGTTGGCTATTCATGTTGAATTTTTGCAATGGGTCACTATCATTCTAGCTGATTCAACGTCAACTTATTTTGTTACTCTGAACATAAAGTCTGATGCAGAAGGAAGCAATTTGATTTTGCTGGTTATAATCTCTTTGGTGTTGCAATTTGCAATTATCCTTGTTTGTCAAAAACTACTACTTTGCATAGGAAGATTAGGACATCTTATGAATACTTTCCTTAGTATTAGTTTTTTTTTTATTTTTTTGTCATATGATGGTCTGTGATTTGAATAAAAAAAAAGAAAAGAAAATCATTCCCAGGCATGAACATGTATCTTTATATTTCTGTATGTGCTATAAAACTTTTGATATTTTTAGTTTCCTCTTACTCCTGTATTCCACGATGAACAAATGAATACGTGCTACAGCCTGGGAATGCTTGTACATCCTTATATTCTGCCAACAAACACCTTCCTGCATATCACCTATTATCCCATACTTACCTGCACCATGATCATGTTTCACCATCACCTACAACAGTGCTTGGCACTGTTGTAGCCTTCTTTTATCCTTACAGCAGATGTTCCTTTTATTCACCACCTACATCAATGTGGTGCATTGCTGTAGTAGCCCTGTTGCACATGAGCACATCTTATCCCCATTACACTCACCATTATCCTTTTCCCTCATTGTTGCAATCACAACCATATCCACTCCAGCTGCCATACCTGTTCACCACAGCTCAACCTTCTACAGTCACCTACATCTTCCATGGCAACTCAATTGTTATGCATTTACCCATTTTTTTTTTTTTTGCAGGTATGCAGTCTTGAAAATTGACTATGTTCATGAACGGATATATCCATATCCGTTCATGATCTTTATGTCAACTTTTGCACGCTTCTTTATTGATATAGGGAGAATCTCCATACCCGAATTTGTTGAAAAATGTGTTGTAATTTGGGAAATATGACTGTGTAAAATTGCCTACAGAAAATGTATATACTTGTATTTTCTGGTTTTACCCATTATGTGGAATTTCCATCAAACATATATGTCTTCTCATTATATGTATATATATATCTATGTATATGTATATATATTGTATATCTATCTATATGTATACGTGTATATGTATATATGGATATATATATGTATATATATACTTATATATATATATATATATATATATATATATATATATGTATGTATCCCTTCATGAGTATTTGCTATAACATGTATTTTTCTTTTCTCTTACTCTCGTAAATATATCATCATTTGATTTATGAGATTTTGTCTAGCTTGCTGTTAAAATCCCTGTTTTATGAAGCTATGATTGGAATATCACCCTTGGTTTTATGAGATTTTGCTTAGCTTAGTGCTAAATTCTTGTTTGCTATATTGTTATAATATCACCCCATTTACAGCACCCATTATATATATTGTTTCATCATTTTTCACGACATTCTCACCTTTTCACCAAGCTTTTCATATCCTTTTCATGATGTCCTTGAAATAGCCCATGATACCTCCACAATCCATTTCCGGCACATATTCATTTTCTGTTGCAAGTATGCAGTCTTAATATTTGGCCATATTCATGAACCGATATCTCTATATCTAATTGTGATCTCCCAACCATCTTTGGCATGCTTCATTATGGATATATAGGGAAGCTCCATTCCCAATTTCATTGAAAATTACCTTGTAATTTGGGAAATATGACTGTGTAAAATCCCCTACAGAAATTGTATATACCTGTAATTTCTGGTTTTACCTATTATACGTAATTTCCATTAGTATGTACATATTTTCTCATTATATGCATATCTATATCTATATATATGTATATCTATTGTATATTTACCTATATGTATACGTGTATATGTATATATGGATATATATATGTATATATATATGTATATATATACTTATATATATATATATGTATATATCCCTTCATGTACACTTATTATCACATATATTTTCTTTTCTTTTACTTTTTGTGAAAATATCTTCATTATCATATATCATTCATCATAAATTCAAGTATTTCTACATTTATTTGCATATCTTTATTATATATAGTATATATGTCCATTTCCTTGGTTATTTTGTACTAACTCTCATTTTTGCAGGAAAATCTAGAAGATGCAGATTCCTTGGCTCCATTTCAATTTTTCTTTTACTTTATGTTATGCACTGTGACAATCCAATGTAAACTTTGGAATAAGATTTACTTTTATTGCTTAGATTAGGTTGCATCTCATATAGTTTGATTTCAGTAATATCCTGATTATATGATGCATATATCTCAATTTTCCAAATTCACTGTGGATGAACACAAATGGCACATGCACCAACTCTTAGAGAGTATATGAACTCGGTGGAGTCCATATTTACGACCCTAGTCGGAGTATGGACGAGACCCAGATCCATCATCTCTCTACCAGTCCCATTGAGCCTACACTCTTAGGCTATCTTGAAAATGCACCTCATATTTCCAATGTTTTCAAAATATTGTGAATTAACTCAAATAAGTTCTGAACATATTCATGGCCACAGTCAGAATATGTGAAGGATTTACGTTGGCTTAATCCACATTTTTCCAACAAATTTTTCAGAAAGTTTTTCAAAGTGCATTCATTCATTCAAATCATCTGCATCAATCGTTTTTCTCAAAAGATTTTAACTTCATGGAATCAATTTTCTCAAGAAACTATGATGATATTTGGAGTTGGATTTCCCAAGTCAAAGTTTTCTCGTGATTTTCCTTAAAAAGTTATTTCTTTAAGATTCTTTTCAAAAGGAATTTCTCATTTTCTCAAGAATCCAAGTTGATTTTCAGATATTTCAAAAAAATCAGATTCTCAGGATTTCAATTTCCTAAGTTCTAAATTTCCTTCTCCAATGAATTTTTCCTATAAATTTCCTATCCTTTTCTTAAGAAAATTCTCAAAGTCTGCATTTTCTCAACAAGTGCTTTCTTTTTCAAATGTTCATCTTTTCTCAAGAATTCCTTCCATTTTCTCGAGATTATCATTTCTTCATAGTTTCCCAAATTTTTATAACTTTCTCAAAATTTTCCCAAGATTATCATTTCTTCGTAGTTTTCCAAGTTTTTATAACTTTCTCAAAATTTTCCCGAGATTATCATTTCTTCATAGTTTTCCAAGTTTTTATAAATTTCTCAAAATTTTCCCGAGATTCTCATTGCCTCATTTTTCCAAGTCTTTCTAAGCTTTCTCAAAATTATCCTGAGATTCTCATTTTTCTAAGTCTTTATAAACTTTCTCAGAATTTTCCTGAGATTCTCATTTCTTCATGGATTTCTAAGTCTTTATAAACTTTCTCAAGATTTTCTCGAGATTCTCCCTTCTTTAAGATTTTCCAAATCTTTGTAAATTTTCTCGAGATTTCGAACCTTCTTCGTCTGAGTTTTTCTGAGAGATTGATTTTCATCTTTTCCTGAGAAATACTTTTCAACTTCAGATGTTTTCTAAGCATACATCATATTTTCCAATTTTACATTTTTCAAAAATCTCATAACACATGCCTGAATTCTCTGTGCATTTAGGGTAGAACATAATTTCAATGATTTTACTAAGTCAAGCATAATTTTGGTCCTTGGTTCGATTACCTCTGTTAAAGGCGGCAGGAACGGTCGAACCTCGTACCGACAGGTCGATCCCCATCCCATGGATTTTCTCGCAATTTTCAAAATGGAGGCGAGTATTTCAAAATAATTTCCAAAATCCCGTCAAGTTTGAATTGCGAAACCATTTTCCTCTCTCTTCCGCAAGGAAAGGAAGACGGGAAAATTTTGCGACGATAACAGGTTTGGCGACCGTGATGGGACCTGTCCTTGTCTGACCTAGATTGTGCTTGACTTAGTTCAATCATCGAAATTATGTTCACAAAATGTCAGCTCTTTACTTTTGCTATCATGCGAACCTAGGAGCCTAGATTCTGACCTAGCTGACATTGACTGCATATAGACTAGGCATGGTTTGGTAGGACCAGATTGAGGAGATGTTTTCATGCTCACATAGACTTAGGTCTAAATACAACTCTCCTCAATTTAGGATCTGAATGCAAACAATGTATGTTTCTTCAAAGTTTTCAAAAATCTATCTCTCTAGGACTTATAGCCCTCTATTTCTTGCATGTGATCATTTTTTAAAACCCCAATTACCTATCATTACCCGGTCTTTACGTTGCTGGGATCTCTTCCAGAACTCTAGTTCGGGACAGAGCCTCACAACTGGGCCAATTATTTGGGTTAACACCCCCTACCACGTACCGCGGGTCACAGTCCGAAGTATATCGGTAGGCGCTCAAGGATGTTGGAAAACCTTACCTTAGAACCGGAGTTGAAATTATATGCCACGTACCTCAGATTTCGATTCGGGTATATCGGCATAACTGGATTGGACAAAGATGATCTAAACCTAGAGTTAGGATTAAGGTCCTACAGCTGTTTTCAAAATAATGCATCTAGAGTCAGCCTTTTAGGGAGTGTTGTATGTGCATAACTGTTTGTGCAGGATGTGATTGATTGCATGTTACCTCTATTTTCTTATATTTTTCCTAAAATATTTTCAAATACTCATATTTCTCATCTTTTCCCTTTATTTTCTCAAACCCTGGAAGATTTTCCCAAAAAATCCATTTCTTTCAAAAACTCCAGGTGATTTTCCATTCTACCATTCTACTGGATCTCGAATTTCCAGCTGCATTTTCATCCTGCCTACAATTTTCCAAAATCATATGTTTTCTCTTATTGGATTTTCAATTCTTTTGTCTATTTGCAAAAATTCTTCATCTTATTTTCCTCGTGCATACCTTGACTATTGCGGTAAAAATTGTTTACCCACTTGCCTTCTCCTTATTCTAAATCCGTTCGCGGATTGTTTTTCCAAGAGATATCTTTTTCCTTCAAAAGGGTGTTTTCCTCGTGGTTGACGACCTCGCCTAGGTAACAAGGCACATTTTCCGTTGTTCTTTCTCTTACAAAGAATGACAACACAATTGTCGTGATTTCAGCGGCAACTCCATCCCTAGTAATGGGATATTCTTCCAATTGTCTACCATATCATTTTTTTTCCAGTCCAAAATTTCCTCAGAGTCTAATCAAGACTTCATCCTGCAGAGAGCATCCACCGCATTTGATGGTTCGAACAAGGTCAGGAAGAAGAACCACATCACCACAGTACTCGTCGGCCTCAGAAGAAGAGATGGACTCCCCGCGATCCGAGAGGAGTCAAGAGCAACAGCAAGAAGAGGATGGCATAGACCCACATATGTATGCCATGTTTCAGAAAATGATGACCAAAATGATGAGTGAACAGGCTGGGACCAGTGCAAAGAAGAACCCATTCAGAGAGAAGTTCCATGGACACAAGGATAAGAAGAACTTCAAGAAGCAAATTCAGCCAGAGGAAATTTCAGATGAATCAGAATCAGAGGAAGACACCGATGAAGCATATGAGGTGCCTCCGGTATTTCAGAAACAGGGCCGAAAACAAAGGAGGAGTCGCAAATCAAAAGATCAAGTTGCAGAAGAGCTCTTGCAGACACAGTTCAAAGAAATGGCCAAAGTTGTTAAAGACCTGCAAGCTCGCAACAAGGGCAAGAAAGTCTTCACTAGCGAAGATTTTTATGATGGATTAGAAGGAGACGAAGAACTGGAAAACCTGCCCCGCAAGTTCATCAAGTTCGATGGTTCTGGTGATCCCAAAGCCTATCTCGCCATGTTCTTCGCCGAATGCTCCAAATTCAAGAGAGACAATAGGGCCCTATTTCTCTGTTTTCCTCGTAGCTTAGAAGGCACTGCCGCCAAGTGGTACTCTGAGCATATCAATCCAATCGAGCTGCGAGAATTCGATAAGGTGGTCAACCTATTCATTGAGCGATTTTTGTTCAATACTGAAGCGCTCCCAACATTGAGCCATCTCTGCAATCTAAGTGTTATCATCGCAAAATTTTAACTTTTGCAAATCAAACTGACCTTTGAAAAAGTTTTTGAAAATAACTCGCCTCCGTTTTTTAAAATGCGGGAAAATTCCGAAGAATGGGACTCGCCTGTCGGTACGAGGTTCAACCGTTCCTGCCACCTTTAACAGGGGTAATTGAACCAAGGATCAATCTTATGCTCTACTCTATTCAGCTTGTCTAAATCATATTCTAATTTCTAAATGCACAAAGAATCAGGCATGTGCTATGAATTTTCAGAAAATGCACATTTGAAAACATGATGTTTGCTTTGAATGATTGAAATATTTAAAAAATGTAAATCTTGGAAATGATATCACATGAGAAATCGTGAAATGGGATTTGAAATATACTTCTGAGAGAAATAAAAATCGATTTTGAGGAATCCTTGACATTTGGTGAAAATTGATTCTGAGAGACTTGGTTTCTCTTAATTCAAACTTGGAAATTGAAATTCTAACTTAGAAAATTTGAATTTGGAACTTGGGAAATACTTGAAATATCCTTTGAAATTCAATGTCTTTGGGAAAATCAATTTTGCTATAAGACTTAGGAGATTTTGAGAAAATGAACTTCTTTGAATTAAGATTGGAATTGGAATTGCCAAATGCATGAAATGAATCAATATGATTTTGAGGAATTGAGAAATACTTTTTGTATTTTTGAGAAATGCAGTGCATTTTTGAAGTTAGCCTAAGAGTGTAGGCTGAATGTGGCTAATGTGAAGATCATAAATCTGAGTATCATTCATATTCTGACTATGGCCATAAATACGAATTCCACCAAGTTTATAAACTTCATAGAAGCTAGTGCATGTGCCATTCGTGTAAACCATGGTGAGTTTGAATATGCATGAATCATCATCCATCACACATTAACATTATTAAAAAAAATAAACTATATGCAATGCAACCTAAGCTAAGCAGGAAATGTAAATTCTTATTCCAAAGTTTAATTACAAATTACATCACTATTGAAATTTAAATACATGAAAAATAAAGTCTTCAATGTACCTGCAAAACTAGAAAACTTGGTTAATGAAAATATGTTGGCTTTTCTAGATTTATCCAACAATATCAGGAAATTGTTGGATTTTGCTAGATATAAGCCTCTTCCTTGATTCTCTTAAATAAAAATGATAAAGTATGAAATAAAATTGAATAAATATGAAAGAGAAGATATGGAATTTCGAAATTGGGGTCAAAATGACCAAAATACCCCTAATAACAAGACTATGGCCTTGAAATTAGGGTTTTTAGAAAGATATTTTGATAAAATGCAAATTTTGAAATTTGAATGGAATAAACCCAAACCAAATATGCTATGACATGATTAAAAATATGAAATTAGGGTTAGGGATTTCGAAATTTAGGTCAAATGACCAAATTGCCCCCGATAGCAAGACTATGGCCTTGAAATCAGGGTTTTTAGAAATAGATTTTTGGTAAAAGCTTAGGTTTTATGCACTAAATGAAATCAAATGAGCATCAAATTAAACCTAAAGCATCCTAATATGATTATGAACATGATTAAACCCTAAAAATATATGCTTATGCACGAAAATCCAACAATATCACAAAAACTGTGATTTTAGCAGTGTTTTTGGATCTTTCAGGAACCCGGTTTTGCAATTTGCTTGATTCAGCCATCAAATGGATTTCAAAATCCATAAAAATTGGTACCTGCACTTGTTATAACCCTAATGTCGAATTGGAATTATAAAAATAATTTTTTGACATTAAATTAATCCAAAAATTGCATTAAACCCTAAAAATATGCTATTTTTGACCTAATTCATCAACTAGTCTCACTCCAAGACCTGAACCAGGGGTCAAATCTCCATGGAAATTTATGAAATTTTACAGAGACTAACTAGAAATAAAAAAAGAGATCCAAAACCTCTGATTTTTCTACAGTAACTCAATAACTCATGCATGCATCACATATAAAAAAATTAGAAATAAACAACGAGTGCTTCAATCCGAAATAACATCATCTTTACTGTTCTAAACCTAGAACACACAGAAATTTAAGAAACTTGAAAAACCATGCATTAACTAATGTAAATAAATAAAATAAACCATAAAACAGTAAATAAAAATTATTTTTATGTTGTAGAACGTAAAACAAACATGAATAAATCATGAAAATAAATTAAAAACAGGGAATCAATGGCTGGAATTTGATATCACCTTTAAAACATAGATTTAACCCATTAAAAAGGGTAAATCATATATTTTATTGGTTAATAATATAAAGAATCATATTAAAATCAATTCTAATGGATTAAAATTCCTGTAAATCACCCAAAACAGGGTTAGATCACCTTCTTGGATCGTTCTTGCTGATTCTTGATGGTTCTTGAGGTTGAATCCATGGTTTAATCCATGAAGGGGATGACACCAATGGCTAAAATTGATTTAAAACATGAAAAAGTATTAAATAAAACTAAAAAATATTAAAAATATTACCTTGGTGCTTGCAGCTGCAATGGAGGAAGGTGGAGGTGCTGGAGAGGAAAGAGAGGCCACGAAAATTTGAGAGAAAAGAGCCCTCCTTTTGGCCCCCCTTAGGTCCCTTTTTATAGTTTTTCAAAAGTCACTTAATTAGGGTTAATTAAGAGGTTTTTCATTTTTTTAGGACTCTTTCTAATAAACCCACTAAAGGCAACGATTTTTTGTGGTTTTCTAACCTAGGTGGGACTCTAATTAATCCCTAATTAGCCCTTAACTAAACCTAGAAAACCCCCAAATGTGATGCCACTTGGCATCTTTCACATTTGGGTTTTTAAAACACCTTTAAAAACATTTAAAAACACTAGTTTTAAAAACTAATTTTCAAAATGAGTTTTCAAAATGGTTTTGACTCTTCTAAACCTCTAACACTAACCAAGACATCAACTAACCCTAGTCTAGCCCTGACTTACTCGAATATGGCGCCACCCCGAGTGGGCCCTACTTGAGTTTTTCAAAAAGTGATTTTAAAACTTGAAATTGAAGGAGTTTTCAAAAGATTTTCAAAAGTAAACTTAAAATTAGGATTTTTGAAATGGCATAAGGTCCTAACTGAGTTAGAATTCCTCTGGATATGGTGCCAACTGAGTGGGCCCACATCGAATTTTGAACATTTTTGAAATAAACACTGAAAATGGCTTTAAAAAAGGGTTAAAATTGACATTTGAAATTCAAAATCTTTGAAAATAGGGTCTCAAGCGAACTGGAACTCCGGGTTAGAGTCCTGAACCCTTAGGACTCTGAGATTTTAGATTTTAAAAGCCAAATGAAAGAATTTTCAAAAGATTTTATCAAGAAATGATGAAATAAGTCAGAAAACACAGTCAGGGTTAGACTCCTAACTCAACCGAACTCTAAAATAGAGCCCTGAACTAACTAGACTCTGTAAAATGACCTAGATTTCGAAAACAAACGAAAAAGATTGAGAATGGAAGTAAAACAGACTTAAAAACCAGACTTTTGACCGGATTAGGACTCTGAGACAAGAGTCCTGATCGGACTGAAACTTTCAAAAATTTTAGAAATTTGATGAATAGAGGCATTCAGAAGCGACACCATCTAAATGGGTCTCATCTGTGAATTGAAATCGATTAAAGTTTGAATTTGAAAGGAATCCAGATTGTTTTCTGAGAAAATATTTCGAAATATAAAGTCCTGGGGTTGGAAAATGACAAAGTATTGAATAAAAACCCAGGTTTTGAAATTGATTTTGAAATAAAGCTTTAAAATTCAAATCTGGATTGAATGTTTTGAAATAGGAGTGTTGGATCTCGAAAATGAGATGCAATGACATGCAATGACATGCAATGCTATGCAGAATACATGCAATGACATGCAATGATTTGTAGTGACTTATGAAATGGACAAACACTAGATGAGGGTGAAAATTTGGGGTGTTTACACTAAGGCAGAATAAAAATGAAAAGGCAAGGGACTTCATTCGCAGATGGAGAGAGACCTGCAACAAAATGAGAGATCCTATATCAGAGAGGCATGCTTTATCGCTGATCCTGAACAACTTCTCACAACCTTTGAGAAGTCTTATTTCCACCTCGCCTTCCAAGTCTTTCATAGAGCTTACTGAATGAGCCGAGTGGCTCGAGATGGGGTTGGAGAACGGTGTCTACGATGGTATCACCCTCGTCAAAAACAATCTAGATCCAAAGAAAAAGGCAAATTTCACCTCCTCCGCCAACATCAACTGCAATGATAACAAAAGTAATAAGGGCAACTATGCGGATCGAGAGGAAAGACAAAATAGCAAGCTATCTCAGCCCAACTTTCCACAAAAGGAAAAGATAAAGCGTGAAGGTTGGAGTAATGATCGTGTGTTCACTCCTCTCAAACAAACACTCGAAGAAGCCCTTGAATTCATGTTGGCTAAGGGATTAGTGAAACTTCAAAAGGCCACAACTCCTCCCACTATCATGGGAAGATTCAAGAATCAGTTCTGCAAATTCCATCGAGCAGTGGGGCATGACATTGATCATTGTTTTGTCTTCAAAAATATTGTCCAAGATTGCATTGACAAGAGCCTCCTTGCTGAAGAAGAAGAAGAAGACGAGCTGGCCATCTTGACCAAGCTCTTCCCATATCATTCAGAAAGTTGACGCTAAAGTTTCCTGCTTTCTTTCTTTCGTTTTGTCAGTCACCTCATAAGGGCAAGTCTGCCCAGTTTTTGCAACCTTTTGGTCGAGTGCTTATAAATAGGCTGTCTTTTTGTTATCGGTTTTGCTTATCAATAAAATGTCAATTTTCTTCATCAAATACTTCTTTCTTTTGCCCCATTAGGGCACCTATTTTTGTTTTGAAGAATCTTCTTTGCCCATTCTTTTCAAGACGAGGGGCAATTTATGAGGGAAATGAAATTACCTATGAGGGTTTTTCAAAAATCGTGAAATTTTTGAAAATTTTCTACAAACATCTTTGTTATGATCACCCAAAAGGTTAATATTTCGGTCCAATCTTTTTCAAAAATCAACCATCGCGGTGATCTTCTTTTCTTAAATTGGTTTCAAACCATTATCTTTAAAATCAACCCTGGTGTTGATTTTCTTTTCCAAAATTAGTGTTAAACCAATTCATTTTCAAAATCAACCCTCGTGTTGATCTTAACTTCCAAAATTCAATTTTGAATCATTATCTTTAAAAATCAACCCTTGTGTTGATTTTCTTTTCCAAAATTATTGTTAAACCAATTCATTTTCAAAATCAACCCTCATGATGATCTCTCTTCAAAATCAACCCCCGTGTTGATTCCCCTTTTCAAATATCAGCTCTCACGCTGATCATTCTTCAAAATCAACCTTGCAGTTGATTTTCTTCCCAAAATGATTTCTCACTTTCAAAATAACATTCTCCTTTTACTTTAAAGATCCCAAGTTCTAGCACTTTCTTCATGTCAAAGGGATAATATAATTTTGTTTCCTTTCCTCGATTTTTAAGCATCAATAAAATTCGCTAATAATTTGGCACCATTTTATTTTCGTCTCTTTCCTTTTCACAAATATGTCTCTTGTAAGGAATGACCTTGAGGATATCTCTCAATCAAGAAGCCTGTCACCTTATTCCTCGATTATCCTTCTTTGTATTTAAATTTTTCTTCCCTAGTTACACTGGGGCATTTGTTTTTGAAAAATCTGTCTTTACCTCAAAACATCCTGTATGCAGGCATGACAAACCAATCTCTCATTTTGCATGTATATGCACCCACTTGCATTAGTTTTGCATTCATTTACATTTCATGTGCATTTGCATTTCATGTTACATTAATTCTGCATCCATTTTTTCTTCCCCTTCAGGTTAAGGGATAAACCTGAATCATTTTCCATGATTTTCCAATTTTTATTCATATCCTCGTTCAGGATAAGGGATTTAATCCTGAAAATCAGACCACACACATCTAAATATGATGGTCTTTTTCATTGCAAGTCAAATAATCCAGTCCTCGAACTGGCCATTCTCAAAACTTTCAATCCCAGCTCTCGCACTATCGATTTTCAAAAATTCAATCTTCTGATTAAAGATTTTCCTTTGAGATTCGAGCCATGACTCGAACTTTCCTGCTTTCCTTCGAAGATTTGAGTTTTAACTCAAGTTTTCTTTCCTTCAAAATCTGAACTTCCCAGTTTTCCTTTGAGATTCGAGCCCCGACTCGGACTTTCCAACTTTCCTCTAAATATTTGAGTTTCGACTCAAAAATCTGAATTGGCCTAGTTTTTCCTTTGAAGATTTGGGTTTCGACCCAAACTTCATCTCATTAGAAACCTGTGATCATCGCAAAATTTTTCCTATTCTCTTGTTTCTCTCTCTTCCTTCTCTTTTCCTTTTCTAACCTCTATTTTCCTCCTTTTTGAAGGGAGAAGAATAGAAGAAAGAAAAGAGAAAAAGGAGGGAAAAGAAAAAAAGAAAGAAAAAAGAGGAATCCTTTTGCGCGGTCTCACTTGACCTTTATTTGAAAATATTTAGAAAAATTACTCGCCTCCGTTTTGAAAATATTGTGGGAAAATGGAGAGACGGGATTCGCTCGTCGGTACGAGGTTCGACCGTTCCTGGCGCCTTTACCAGGGGTAATCAAACCAAGGATCGAATCTATGCCTTTTTGCTTTGCCTAAATATAATCTAAGAATTTATTCTAACTCTAAATGCACAAAGAATCATGCTTGTGCAATGCCATAATGTATGCTCTTTTTGAAAGATATTTTGAAAATCTCCAAGTTATTTTGAGATGAACTTGATAAAGGAATGAAGAAATGATTGAATTTAACTTAGAGCTTGATATATATCAGAGAAGTTCTAAGCTTTTGAGATAAATCAGGATTTGGAGGAATAAATGAGAAAGAATGACTTGAAGCTTTGAAATGAAAGGAAATGAAGTTTCAAAGTCGAAATGTAGACTTTGAATTTGAATTTGAATTTAGAAAAATGAATACTTGAGATGGAATTGAATTTTGGATTTTAAAGTTTGGAATGGATCTGAGATAATCAAATGATATTTAAGAATAAAATGGATTTAAGGAGTTCAGATGAGATCTGAAAATGGAGTTGGGTTTGAAATCTAGAATTGGGAATGAAATTGGATTTTGAAATCTAGAATTGGGAATGGAATTGGATTTGAAATCTAGAATTGGAAATGGAATTGGATTTGAAATCTAGAATTGGAAATGGAATTGGATCTAAAGATGGATTTGAGATCTGAGATCCGATATAGAATTGGGTTCTAGATCCTAAGGTGGATTTGGATCTGAAGTCTGAGATCCAAATGTAGAATTGGGTTCTGGATCCTAGAATGGATTTGGATCTGAAGTTTAAGATCCAAAGTAGAATTAGGTTCTGGATCTTAGAATGGAAAATTGGATCTGAAGTCTAAGATCCAAAGTGAAATTGGTTCTGGATCCTATAAGTAAATTGGATCTGAAGTCTAAGATCCAATATGAGTGTTGAATCCTGGATCCTAAAAATGAATTTGGAGTTTGTTAAATTCAGAAGATGAATCAAGAACTTCTAGTTTTTTAAAAAAAATGAAATTTAGAATTTGAATCTTGAATATACAAATGAATTTCAAAGTCAAATTAGACCTCGAATTTTGAAGTTTGAATTTGAAATTTAGAAGATGCAGGGAATCTCAAAGTTAAATTGAACTTTGGATTTTATTTGGAGTATTTGAATAAAAATGAATTTGGAATTTCAAAGTCAAATTGAACTTTGAAATCTGATTTGAATTTGAATATAAAATGAATTTGAAATCTCAAAGTTAGATTGAACTTTGAGATTTAAAAGTGAAATAGAATTTGGAAAAATTGAAAGAATGAATTGGATTTGATAAGGATTGAAGATAGATTTGAAGAAAGTATTTATATTACTTGGAGTTTTTGAAAAGGAAATTTTGGAAATATGATGCAATTCTATCCTAAATGATGAATGAATTTAAATTTTTTTTTTTTTTTTTGAAATTAGATTTTGAAAAGCTATTTCATTCTTTAAATAAATTTAAAATAAGATTGAAGATATAATACATCCTTGACTATGGTCATTGGATGTATTATATAATAATCTATATTTAGATTCAAGTGAAGAATAAAATACATTTTGGTGCTTTTATAGAGTTTAAAATGAAATTAACTCTCAATATACCCTGACTATGGCCATTGGTATATATATTGAATTAATTCTAAGTTAAACTCTAATAAAAGAAGGAAATATTTGAAAATATGATGATTTTTGAAGAGGATCCAGTGTGGATCCAATGTTATTTTATAAAAGATAAAAATCCTAAGTCTTGTTTACATCCCGACTATGGCCGTTGATGTAAATCATCAACTTAGGACTAGTTTATCTCTTATGAAATGGTGCACGTGCCATTCGTGTTGCCATTTGTGAGAATTTTGAGAAATAAAGGAAAAATGCATGAAGAACAAGTTATTCATGATATTTACAATGCTCATTCATTCTATCTAAGACTGGAAATATAAATTCTTATTTATATCAAGCTATTACATCTTGAATCTAAAAAAAGAAAAAGAAAAAGAAAAAAAGATTGAAAGAATCTCCAAGAAGATAGTTATTTTCGTGTATTTCCTGCAAAACGCTTGATTAGCATAGACAAACAGAGGAGAATTTGCATATATCATGTTGATTTCAAAGACACGAATTATGAAACATTTATATACTTACCTTATGTTTAATACTCCAATAAAATAATGTAGGTGTTAGATGTGTTGTGTAGGTATAAGCTAAGTAGGAATTACATACATATAGTGGATGTAGCATATACATGGTTGTGGCAGGTAAGGATAGTAGAGATGATGACTGATTCTCTAATTGCCACGATTTTAGGCAAAACAACATGTTCAGGAAATGGACTAAGCAATCTAGCATCTTCTGTAGCCTGATAGGTGTTTACTCCATAAACTATGTATACCAAAGATGCATAGCCGTGAGATTAGCATGGCATAAACTGAACGATGAAGAACAAAGAATATACCTTTTTATTTGATTTTTCCTTCAAGCTGAAAATGTTAGCCAATGCTGCTACTTGAGGAAACAGATAAATGGAAAACAATTAGTAAGGCAAAAAGGATTAAATTAACTGGAAATAATTCACATTGAGGTGCTCATATTAAATACAATAAGCTTGTTCTTACAAGAAAAGCCCAAGGAACTGATACAATGAAGGATAAAACTGTATATATATAGAAGAATTTCATTAATGCAATCTCAATCTGTGATATCTTTAATCTGGCCCTGAGAAATTGACAGTAGAAATCCCTGTTAGCCTGATTCTTATCATCATTTCATATTCTTATTGGTACGTACACTTAAGTTATCCGCCAACAATCTAAAAAGAGGTTGTCGAACATGCTTCCATGTATTATAATTTCTTTTTATCTCCAAATCTCACATATTTCACCCTAAAGAAAGGAATAAAAAAAATAATTCCATAATGTATATCCACATATCAACCCATAGTTAACATCACAGATATTTTACAAACCAAGCTACACATGTATCTAGGACTAGTCAGACAACAAAGCACTTTGAAAATTTTCCATTGGTTACACACTGGAAAAGCTGAATCAATTCCCTTCACAATTATCAAAATCACATATATATTTCTTCTTGTAGATTTTCACATGAAATGACCAACAGCTTCCCTAGGATAGCTAGATTCCACCACAGAGAAATTACCCAAAAGTGATCCGCTGGAAGAAAGATACTTCCCAGTAGTCCAGAGATAGAAGTCCACGCAGCATTTAGGAAATTCATATCTTCGGGACGATTAGAACCAAAAGCCTCTTATGGAAGGTTAGGGAAAGAAAGAAAAAAAAAAAGAATTTGCTCCACTCCTTTTTATGAACCAAAGTTCAAATGTTAATAACCAGTAAAAAGTCACTTCACCATATCAGCATGCAGTGCATCCATAATTGGATAAGCAAAGAGTCTTAGACAGTATGCTAACTGTGGGGGAGGAATAATGAAAACAATGAAGCAGATGAAATCATTCGATCACATTAACATGTAGAAAAAGACTCATCCCACATATGCATTAGTAGTAGTTGAAGGGTAGCTTTTACAATAAGCATAAAACTATCTACCTCCAATTCATCTTAAAACAGTAATCAAATGATTAAAATGAGGAGGACCATCATAAGCAAATCATATACAAAGTTGACAGAGCAACAATTATTAGTAAGGCAACAAAAAAATGCAGAAACTGGATTTGATGAAAAAGTTTCAAATGGACCAAACAGAGCGTGTAATTGCAGAATGCACCAGCAACACTACTCTTTAATATCACTTGGTCTCTCTTAGAATGATTTGCTGGAGAATCGATCGCAATGACCTTCAGATCAATAGGCACTTGATGGACTTCAAGCCAACTTCAGTAGCAAGTTTCTGCTGCTCGAAAGTCGATTATCACCATCTCCTGTTTTGCTTTGGTGATTGCATTCTATCCATATCCAGGATGTTTTTATGTTATTTCACTGATGTTGTTTACATTTTTTTTAGCAAATGAACATGGAAGAGCCCACCATACTACCTTCAAAAATAAGCTTAAATATATTAACTCTAATCAGATCTTCCCAGCATTCGCTACTTTATCGAAACATATTCAGAATTTCTAAACTTAACAACCCAACCATCTCTTCAGTCAGCAATATAAGCATATGATAAATGACATAATGAAATTGTAAAAAAAAAAAATTAACTATGGTGCATGAGCAGTTCTGCATGGAGATTGTTGAGTAGAGATATAGAATATACCGCTGCAGGGCACCAGACCGGAGGTAACATATTGAGTAGAATCAAGCAAAGTTATACAGATGATGACATAGATGTTTAATTGAATAAACCTGATGAAAAACAAGAAATTCAAATCAAAACAAGAATCAAAGTTCAGGACCAGAAAGAGATAAAACAGGAATAAAAAATAAAATGACTATCAAAAGATGGAACATAAGAAGCTGAGCTTGCGGAGATGTTACTGAACCATCCATCAATGGTCGCAAATGAACCCAGCTGTTGAAAAAAAAAATGTATCTCTGAACCTGCAGACAAAATCGAGCCCTAATTTTCCTTGATTGCCATAAGCGCTGGTGGTTGTTTGCTAACCAGTGACGCAGAAAAAAAAAAAAAAAACTTCTGTTTCTGAGACATGGAACCATATGTTAACGCTCTGTCCATGCACATCTTCTGCAATTTTTGTTAATAACTCACGAATACAGTCAGATGCAGATGAGAAAATAAAGGAATTTGATGGGTTCCCAATCACACGGCTATTTGCCAACATCTTCTGCTTCTCTTATTAAATCATCGCTCTTACCAGGTAGCTATATTACTCTTATCAGGGTTGCATTTTACTTTAGCCTTGAGAAAATCAATGGTTCTTGAGTGTAAAGACCCTAACAAATGATTAAACACACTCAAGGACCTGATTATCTTCAGAATTTTACTCAAATTCAGCAAACTGATTATCTTCTGAGTCCCTTTTATCTCCACAGCTAACGGATCTAACATCAGGTTTTGTTTATTATTATTTTTTTTTTGGTACCTGTCTACATCTCTTATAGATGATTATAAACTTTCATTGCATCACCATGCCTTTGCCTCTCTTTTGTCTTCTGTTTGGAACAGGACAAGGGCACACCGATTGCCTTTGCGTCAAGGAAATCCAAGCACAAAAGATGAATGTCACCATGCAAATAGCAGATAAAATGTAAGATTACTTAGAGCAAAGCCTCATCTAATATTAGATCAGGTCAAACGTTTTACTTAAATAAAAAATAACAAATGGGATAGACCATAGCAAACCAGCATATTCCTGCAATATTATGGAAACTTGATCAGAGAAATGGGTAATCCAGTAGACGTCATATGGTGAGACAGGAGGAGTGAAGCACAGGAATGGAATCGCAATAAATTCATATAAACAGATGAATGACTATATATATACACATATTTTTAGTGAAAAACCGAACAGAGGGTAAACCATACGAATGATAGAAATAGCATTTATACAAATATGAATACAGAATAAACTGCAGAAAAGGGAAAAAAAATGAACTCACCTTAAAATCGTGAGGATCAGGGAAATTAGCAGAAAAAAAAAAAGTAAGAGAGTTTTGAAATTATTCTCTTGTTGTCGCATGTTTGTAAATCGGATCTTGCCATGAGCAAACCGATATTACATGGATGCTTTTAATAAAAAAAGAAAAAGAAAAAACAGAAGTAAAACAGAGGGAGAAGGGAAAGAGTAAACATGGATGGATCGATGTTGCCATTGCGAGGCATCATCGATCGTCAATACATAGGGAACGATTTCAGTAAAAAGGAAACATCGAACATCTACAAAATTTAGACATTGGAGTTTAAGAACTGCAGATGATGGAGGAGAATATAAGGTAAGCCAGGTTTTAAATATACATTGAAATTAAAAGAAATTCATAAGGAAAGAGAAGAGTAAAGAAGGAAATAAAACAGAAATGGAAAGGGGTTTCTTACCTTTGTTTTGAAGGAATCCTGAGGAAGAAAAAAAAATCTTCTTCTGGTTATTGCAGGGATTGAAAAGAGAGGGAGGTTCTTTCTCTCTGGATGTAGTTGATTCCTTTTGTATTCTTGTTTGCAGGATTCGATTGATGCCTTTAGCCGATCGGATATAACAGTGGGAAAGAGAAACTATAATTGGATTTCCTTCCGTCGATCGGGGATAAGACCAGGGAGAGAAATAGAAGTGAGAAAAGGAGAAAGAGATCAGAAGCGTGGAGGGGTAGAGGACGACCGTGAAGGGGAAGAGGGGTGCTGGGGTGATAGCGGGTGGCGAAGAAGTGTCTTGGGGGTTTCTCTTAAAGGAAAAAGAGAAGGATTCGGTTGGGGAATCAATGGTTGGAGATCGAGCTGTTGGCGATGGGTGGCTTGCGGAGGAGGAGATGGAGAGCCGCTCGCACATGGGGGGGGGGTGGAAGAAGATGGGTCGTCCATGGAGGAGAGAGAGAGGCGGCTGAGGTGAAGCAAAGAAGATGGCGAGAGTTAGGGTTTTTCAAAACCCTAACTCGATTCTTTAAAACGAAAATACGGTTTTTCCACGGAAGGGCCTCTTCAAAAAAAAATTCTCTGAAACGGGTTTCTAAAAACCATTTTGCAATTTTTCTTCATTTATTTTTGAAATTTTTTGTTCTTTTCTGAATATTTTTATTTTTTTTTGTATTTTTTTTGGAATGAAGATCTGAGAAAACAAAACCCTAATTTTTTTGTATTTTTCTAAAAGGAATATTTTACAAAAGTATTTTCTTAAAAATTTCAGACCATTTCGGGGAAATTTCTTCAGAAAAAGGGGTTTGGACCTAGGTTTTGAGAAAATGTTCGAGTTTTGATACTCGAATCAAGAAATACAATTCGATGGATCTAAACAGATGTCGGAGGGACTGTCCGAGCTATTTTAAAAACTATTTTTGGGATTTTCTGTAATTTTAATTTAAAATTTGAACAAGAAGGCTCATATTTGGATCTGGACAATGGATCCAGATCCAAAATCAATTTAAACATATGAAACAAATTTAATTTCAATAAAACTAGAGAAATGAACTGGAATTTAGATTTTAAATGACCCATTTGCTCAGAAAATGAATTTAGGGGGCAAGAAGGGAATATTTAAAAGATTTTGAAAAATTTGGGGTGTTCAGAGATGCCCCTCTTTGCTACTAAGCCGGTTGAAAACCGAGTTTAGTGGCAAAGAAAACACTCCAAATTTTAAAAAAAATGCCCCAGTCGGCAGATCTGAAGTGGGTGTGGAAGAATTATGGCTTTTCAGGCTTAAAGCTTTGTTCTGAATGGCTCAGAGAAGACGAAATCCTCGAAAATGATATGACTGAATAGAGATGAGGAAATCGTGATGGGACTTTTGGGGTGAAGATCCCGAAATGATGAAAGGTGAGAATTTAGATCAAGTCTCATGGGCGAGACAAGATCAATCTTTTGAAATGACTCAGGTTTAGCCCTTAACCTGGATGGGACGGAGATATATCAAGATAAGCTGAATGGGGAAAGGAATATATGAGGACCTTGATGGGACATTTTGGCAAATGTTTCACGAGATGAAGCTCAAGTAGGATTTTATTCCGGATGGATATACAAAGCATGGATTCTTGACGGGAAGAACCATGATGGGACTGAAGGAAGAAATACCTCGTCGAAACGAGAATCAGGTTTAACCCAAACTTGAAAAAGGAAAATACCTCGATGCACGAGGTTCAGGCTTAACCCTTAACCTGAAGGGGACGACCATATGGAATCCTCGAGTGAAGAGACCATGATGGGACCTTCGGAGTTTGGACGTTAAATCCGAAGGGGGTTTGCGAAAGGAGGAAGGAAATGGGGTTCCCTAAAGCTTTGAAAGAGGGATGAACTTGGACGTCTCATTGCTGAGACTAAATCAGCTTTTGAATTTAATGATCTCTCGCAGGGAGTACAGGTTTTGACCCTTAACCTGAGTGGGAACAACCATACGGATTTCTCGAAGCCGTGATGGGACAGGAGAGATACTTCAACTAAGTGGGGTGACTCTTCTGGAAGATATAAACAACGTTAGGTTGCACCAAAATGGATATTGAATATTTATTTCATTCTTGGAATATCTAGAAAATTTTGCCAATAAGATAAATTTATAGTTGACTTCAATGCTTGAAAATGTGCACGTGTGTGCAAAAGATATTTCCTCTTTTACCTAGAGTATTTCTCCAACGAGGTTAACTCCTCGGTTTTAAGAGTCAAATTCAAAATTTTAGCGCTGATGATTTTCTTCAAGGAAGCTATCCATTTCCTTGATATAAGAAGAGAAAAGATATTCTCAATTTCATAAAAGCCAATAGTGAGAAGACATTGATAAAAGATATTTTGCATAAGAAAAGATGATTTCTGACAATTTAGGCAGTTTGATATCTGAGTGTTTTCTCATGTTGATCTTATTGCACTCTTTTTGAGTCATTGGGCTTTTTCGGGCTCTTTACATCATCCTTCATTTTGGAGATGTCCTGACTTTTCTCTCTTTTTCAGGGAAGGGTACGTCACAAACTCCTTCATCTCGGAGATGCTCTGATCCTTCATTTTCTCAGGGATTATATATGATGGTGGCTCAAAAAGGTTTTTAGGTGATAGCAGAAATCAAATATCATTTAGGGTTTGTCGGTAGGCTCATCACACTCGCCTTCATCTCGACGGTGATCTAAACTTTCCCTGGAAGGATCCTTCACAAACTCCTTCATCTCGGTAGATGATCCAAATCTTCTTTGTCCCCGGGGATCTACTCGCTTAATTCGCCTTCATCTTGACGACAATTGAGAGATCCCTTTTGCAGATATTTGATTGCAACTTTAAACTGGATAAGGTGATATGGATTAAGTGGATTCTTTTATGGCTCAGGATATTTCCACTGTCTAATTGCCAGAAAGTCATTTTAAAATATGCGTCATAACTATGATCAATATCAATTTTCTTCTGGCTTTTCAATATCATCGAATATTTCTTTCGCCAATCATACCGAGGATATTTCTCTCATCCTTTTGGTTGATCAACAGGGAAAAGATTTGAATTTTACCTTTTTCGCAAAAAGTTTCACCTTTTTGGAAAGAAGTACTAGAGGTATCTGAGGTGATTCTTTTGTGCATTTAAGAATATTAGAATCAACAAATACTTTTAGCAAATTGGCAATTTTTTCATGAATTCTTTGTGAAATAATCACTCAATATCAATTTTGATACGACCTTTAGTTGCAATTTATGATTTTGGACATTCTGACTAGTAAACTGAGATATTTCATTTAACGACCAGCGAAGGAGCTGGAACCTTTCATTTAATGACTAGTGAAAACTGGGACCTTTCATTTAACGACCAGCGAAGGAGCTGGAACCTTTCATTTAATGACTAGTGAAAACTGGGACCTTTCATTTAACGACCAGCGAAGTAGCTGGAACTTTTCATTTAATGACCAACGAAGTAGCTGGGACATTTCATTTAGCGACCAGCGAAGTAGCTGGGACATTTTATTTAACGACCAACGAAGTAGTTGGAACATTTCATTTAATGACCAGCGAAGTAGCTGGGACATTTCATTTAGCGACCAACGAAGTAGCTGGAACATTTCATTTAACGACCAGCGAAGTAGCTGGGACATTTCATTTAGCGACCAGCGAAATAGCTGGGACATTTCATTTAGCGACCAGCGAAGTAGCTGGAACATTTCATTTACGACCAGCGAAGTAGCTGGGACATTTCATTTAGCGACGAGCGAAGTAGCTGGGACATTTCATTTAGCGACACAGCGAAGTAGCTGGAACATTTCATTTAGCGACCAGCGAAGTAGCTGGGACATTTCATTTAATCATTTAACGACCAGCGAAGTAGCTGGGACATTTCATTTAATCATTTAACGACCAGCGAAGTAGCTGAGAAATTTCCTTTAATCATTTAACGACCAGCGAAGTAGCTGGGACATTTCATTTAATCATTTAACGACCAGCGAAGTAGCTGGGACATTTCATTTAATTATTTAACGACCAACGAAGTAGCTGGGACATTTCATTTAATCATTTAACGACCAGCGAAGTAGTTGGGACATTTCATTTAATCATTTAACGACCTGATTTAAGATTGATACTTTTGAAAGACAACCAGTATGAGGACTGAACTTGATCTTTAGATTTAAAATCTTTAGCAAAATAACCAGTGCGAGCACTAGGTTTTCCAACTGAGAGTCGGGAAGGAGATCGGCCTATTTAAAATATTTAGAGATCGAAGCAAGAAGAATGGCCGGGGTTTCAGGATTATCCCTTATCCTAAAGGGGAAATAGAATAGACATTTTTGAAGAGAATTTAGAAAAAGAATGATTCAGGTTTATCCCTTAACCTGAAGGGGAAATGAAATAGACATTTGATGAGAATTTAGGAAAAGAATGATTCAGGTTTATCCCTTAACCTGAAGGGGAAATATAAGATTTTATGAAGAGATAACCTGAGACTTGAATTTAGAAGGGGTATGACAAGATTTAGAATTTATAATCTATGATTTAGATGGACCAGGTATGTGACGGGGAATATAAAAAGAATAAACTTTGAGAAGAGAAAATGATATAGAACATTGAAAAAAATGTAGAACATTTGAGAAAATTGATTTATTTTTGTAAAAAGAATTCTCACAGGTAGCATGGTTGCCCCTATGAGTGATCTCAGAATTATCCCTTGTCCTGAAATGGGAAGAAGAATAGAATTTAAAGAGAAATTGATATAAATTTAGAAATCAATAAAGATCGATAAAAACTTGTATTTGCAAAAAGAATTCTCATAGGTAGCATTGTTGCCCCTACGAGAGGTCTCATGATTATCCCTTATCCTGAATGGGAAAAAGAATAGAATTTTAAGAAGGTGAAGAGAAATTGATATAAATTTAGAAAATCAATAAAGGTTGACAAAACTTGTATTTACAAAAGAATTCTCGTAGGTAGCATTATTGCTCCTACGAGGGGTTTCAGGATTTTCCCTTATCCTGAATGGGAGCACCTCGGACAACGAGGGTCAGGTTTATCCCTTAACCTGAGCGGGAACACCTCGGACAACGAGAGTCAGGTTTATCCCTTAACCTGAAAGGGGTACACCTCGGACAACGAGGGTCAGGTTTATCCCTTAACCTGAAAGGGTACACCTCGGACAACGAGGGTCAGGTTTTATCCCTTAACCTGAAAGGGGCAAAGATTTAGAAAATACCTCATGGGAAGGAGGCATCAGGTTTATCCCTTAACCTGAAAGGGTATAAGAATTGATAAAATTTAATGGAATTTGAAGAAATATTTGATAAACTTGATAAAATTTGATGAAATTTGATGTAAACTTGATAAAATATGAATAAAACGAATGAAACAGATAAAAAATACCAAAAATTAACTGAAAATTTATAAGATTTGATAAAAAGGAGTTTTTCTGATCCCGCCTGCATATGAGATCTTGAAAGGAAAATGTTTATTTAAAAGATAAATGAGAAATCATTTTGGGGGAAGAAAATCCACCACAAGAAGAATAATCAGCGCGAGATCTGATCCTTTAAATCCAACATGAGAGATCATCATAAGGGCCAATTTTTTTAAGGCAATGGTTTGAAATCTATTTTTTTGAAAAGGAAGATCAACACTGGATCTGATTTCTAAAAATGACAGTTCGAAATTGATAATAAGATCAATACAATATAATGTTTTAGAAACCAATCTTAGAAGATAAGACCAACACAGGGGTTGGTCTTTGAATATAATGATTTAGAAAAACCCTTTTTTGGAAGATAAGACCAATGCGAAGATTGATCTTTGAATATGATGATTTATAACCTATTTTAAAAGATAAGAACAACGCCAAGATTGGTCTTTGAAAAGTTTTGAGATCAATTTTGGAGGATAAGACCAACGCAAGGGTTGATCTTTTGAATAAAAAGATTTGAAATCCATTTTGGAAGATAAGATCAATACAAGGATTGATCTTTGGACATAAAGGTTTTGAAATCCACTTTGAAAGATAAGGGTTGATCTATAAAGATTTGAAATCCATTTTGAAAGATAAGACCAACATAAAGGTTGATCTTTGAATATAAAAATTTTAAAATTCATTTTTGGAAGATAAGACCAACACATGGGTTGATCTTTCAATATAATGGTTTGAAAACTTATTTTTGAAGACATGATCAACACGAGGGTTGATTTTTTCGTCAAAGGTTAGACCAAGGAATATTTGAACTCCTTGGTCCTAACGAAGATTTTTTAAAATTTCATGATTTTTTGAAAAAGCCCTCATAGGAAATATCATTTCTCTCATGAATGATGTCAGGATTGTCCCGCATCCTGAAAAGAACAGGAATTTAAATGCCCCAGTATAGCGAAAGAAGGAAGTATTTGAATATCAAAGATATAAAGAAAAATTGACATTTCATTGATAAGCAAAAGGTTTGATAACAACTGAATATTTACAAGAACTTGAAAAAGGAAAGGACTCATAGAAGACTGGGCTGACTAGCCCCTACAAGACAACTGACAAAAAGAGATGAAAGCAAACAAAAGACTTTGGCTTTATCAATTCTTTGAGTGGTCTGGGAATGGTTCTGTCAAGACTGCTAGCTGCTTTTCTTCCTTGTCCTCTATCAGCTCACTTCTGTCAATGCAGTCTTGTATCATGTGCTTGAGGATGAAGCAGTGCTCTGTATCATGCCCTGTTGCCCTGTGGTACTTGCAGAATTGGTCCTTGAATTTTCCCAACATTACGGGAGGATCTGCGATCTTAGGGAGTTTGATCATCCCGTGCTTCAAAAGGTAATTCATAATCACTTCTAAACTCTCAGATAACGGAGTGAAGACTCGATCTTTCTCCCACTTGATGTATTTGGGCTTCTCTTGAAGATCACCCTTTTGCTGAAGGCCAATCGGAAGCGGTTTATCATTGTTTTTAAAGGATCCCTCCTTCTGCCCCTTGTTCTGATCTACTCTCGGATCACTGCCACTGTTGTTCTTGTTTCTTTTACTGCTGCTGCCAAGATTATTGCAGGAGGTATCAACTGAATGAGCGAATTGCACCTTTTTCTTCTGGTCTTGGATATTCTTGACCAGAGGCGTGCCCTCGTAAAGCCCGCTTTCTATTCCTGCTTCGAGCCATTCAGCTCGCTCAATCAACTTGATGAAGGATTTCGCCGGGGAAGTGGCGATGAGGCTCCTTATGGGCTGAGAGAAATTATTGAGGATCACCTGCAATGTGTGCTCCTCTGGAATGGGAACCTTCATCTTATTACAGGTGCTTCTCCACCTGTGAATGAAATCACCTGCTCTTTCATTCTCTCCTTGCTTCAGGTTGTAAAGATGATTTAATGTAGGTGAGGCTTCAGTGTTGAATAAGAAGCGCTCGATGAACAAATTTACTACTTTATCGAACTCTCGTAGTTCGATAGGATTCACATGATCAGCATACCATCTGGCTGCTACACCCTCCAGACTGCGGGGAAAACAGATGAATAAATCCCTGTTATCTTTCCTGAAACGGCTGCACTCTGCATAAAATGTGGCCAAGTGGGCTTTAGGGTTGCCAGTCCCATCAAATTTGAGAAACTTGCGAGGAAGATTCTCTAGGTTATCGTCCCCATCTAGACCATCGTAAAAATCTTCGCCAGTGTAGGTCTGCTTGCCCTTACCCTTGGCTTGAATGTCCTTAATCGCTCGATTCATCTCCTTCATCTGTTTACTCATTAGGTCCTCTGCTGGAGCCCCAGATTTGGGCTTGTTGACAGATTCAGGCTCTTCCGCAACTATCTTTACAGACTGTCTCGGAGGATTCTGCTTGTAGACAATCTGCTCTTCCTCTTCTGACTCTTCCTCGACTGACTCTGATTCCTCAGAAGTAGTGTCTGGCTGTAACTTCTTTCTAATGATTCTGACTTGCTTCTTTACAGGCTTCTTCCTCAGCTTGCTTTTAGGAACTACCTCTTTCAGCTTAGCCTCGGCTTGCTCTGACATCATCCTTGCCATCATCCTTTGGAACATGTCATACATAGCGGGGTCGATGTCATCCTTCTTGCTCTAACTCTGTCCCCTGACTGATTTAGGAGAGCTTATCTCCTCCGCCTCACTGTCGCTGAGTTGAGGAACTGTTTCTTTTCCCCCTCTTGTAGTGACCATTTTTGAAATATCAGAACTCTCTGTGGAGGAAAAATGGAGGTTTTTAGACCAAAGAAACTTTTTGGAGATATTTTGACAAAGAGGAAGGATTTAGGTTAAAAATTTAATTGTATCCCATTACTAGGGATTGAGTCGCCACCAAATTTGTGACAATTGCGTTGTTTACTCTACGAGGGAGAGTAACCAACTGAAAATATGAAAAGAAAATATTATTTTTGAAAAGGATATCTCTTGATGTAAAGAGATTTTTATGAAAATATAAACAAGAATATAAAAACAGAAGAAAAATAAAAGGAAAAGTGGAATTTTGAGAATAAATGGTAAGGATTTAAACTTTTGAAGAACTTGCAGGCAGGATCAGAAGATTTTGGAAGAATTTTTAGAAGAAGAAGAAGAAAAGGATAAAGAAAAATACACCTGGGTTTTTAAAAATAAAGAGGACATTTTGAAACATATACCCAGGGTTTTGGAAAATATAAGGAAGATATAAAATATCACACAATCACAGATATACAAGCAAGGATATACAAACAACACTCCCTAAAGCTGACTCTATATGCAATATTTGAAATGGCTGATAGGACCTTAATCCTAACTCTAAGATTTATATCATCTGATTCGAATCAAGGTATGCCGATATACTCAAGCCGAAGCTCGAAGTACGTGGCATATAAGATATCTCTTCGGTTCTAAGGTAATGGCTTCCCAACATCCTTGAGCACCTACCGATATACCTCGGACTATGGCCCTTAGGTACGTGGTAGGGGGGCGTGAACCCAAATAAGTGGACCAGTTGTGAGGCTCTCTCCCGAACTATGGTTCAGTGAGACGGCCTAGCAACGTGAAGACCGGGACAATATAGGTAGGGATGTTTTCAAAATATGATCAACATGCAATAAAATCAGAAGGCTCTAATGCAAGTCCTAAAGAGATAGAATTTAAATGAAGAGAAGCATACATTTGTATACATTGTTTGCATTCAATTCCTAAAATTGAGGAGAGTTGTATTTAAAACCTAAGTCTAATGTGAACATGGAATAATCTCCTCAATATGGTCCTACCAAACCATACTTAGATCCTATATGCAATGATGTCAGCTTAGGACAGAGTCTAGGCTCCTAAGGTTTGCATGAAAATGTAGCTGACATATGTTAGAATAAAGACTTAGATTATATAAGAGCAAAGCAAAGGCATAGATCCAACCGGACGAAGACAGGTCCCATCACGGTCGCCAAAACTGTGATCATCGCAAAAAATTTCCTATTCTCTTGTTTCTCTCTCTTCCTTCTCTTTTCTTTTTCTAACCTCTATTTTCCTCCTTTTTGAAGGGAGAAGAATAGAAGAAAGAAAAGAGAAAGAGGAGGGAAAAGAAAAAAAGAAAGAAAGAAGAGAAATCCTTTTGCGCGGTCTCACTTGACCTTTATTTGAAAATATTTAGAAAAATTACTCACCTCCGTTTTGAAAATATTGCGGGAAAATGGAGAGACGGGATTCGCTCGTCGGTACGAGGTTCGACCGTTCCTGGCGCCTTTACCAGGGGTAATCAAACCAAGGATCGAATCTATGCCTTTTTGCTTTGCCTAAATATAATCTAAGAATTTATTCTAACTCTAAATGCACAAAGAATCATGCTTGTGCAATGCCATAATGTATGCTCTTTTTGAAAGATATTTTGAAAATCTCCAAGTTATTTTGAGATGAACTTGATAAAGGAATGAAGAAATGATTGAATTTAACTTAGAGCTTGATATAGATCAGAGAAGTTCTAAGCTTTTGAGATAAATCAGGATTTGGAGGAATAAATGAGAAAGAATGACTTGAAGCTTTGAAATGAAAGGAAATGAAGTTTCAAAGTCGAAATGTGGACTTTGAATTTGAATTTAGAAAAATGAAAACTTGAGATGGAATTTAATTTTGGATTTTAAAGTTTGGAATGGATCTGAGATAATCAAATGATATTTAAGAATAAAATGGATTTAGGGAGTTCAGATGAGATCTGAAAATGGAGTTGGGTTTGAAATCTAGAATTGGGAATGGAATTGGATTTTGAAATCTAGAATTGGGAATGGAATTGGATTTGAAATCTAGAATTGGAAATGGAATTGGATTTGAAATCTAGAATTGGAAATGGAATTGGATCTAAAGATGGATTTGAGATCTGAGATCCGATATAGAATTGGGTTCTAGATCCTAAGGTGGATTTGGATCTGAAGTCTGAGATCCAAATGTAGAATTGGGTTCTGGATCCTAGAATGGATTTGGATCTGAAGTTTAAGATCCAAAGTAGAATTAGGTTCTGGATCTTAGAATGGAAAATTGGATCTGAAGTCTAAGATCCAAAGTGAAATTGGTTCTGGATCCTATAAGTAAATTGGATCTGAAGTCTGAGATCCAATATGAGTGTTGAATCCTGGATCCTAAAAATGAATTTGGAGTTTGTTAAATTCAGAAGATGAATCAAGAACTTCTAGTTTTTTAAAAAAAATGAAATTTAGAATTTGAATCTTGAATATACAAATGAATTTCAAAGTCAAATTAGACCTCGAATTTTGAAGTTTGAATTTGAAATTTAGAAGATGCAGGGAATCTCAAAGTTAAATTGAACTTTGGATTTTATTTGGAGTATTTGAATAAAAATGAATTTGGAATTTCAAAGTCAAATTGAACTTTGAAATCTGATTTGAATTTGAATATAAAATGAATTTGAAATCTCAAAGTTAGATTGAACTTTGAGATTTAAAAGTGAAATAGAATTTGGAAAAATTGAAAGAATGAATTGGATTTGATAAGGATTGAAGATAGATTTGAAGAAAGTATTTACATTACTTGGAGTTTTTGAAGAGGAAATTTCGGAAATATGATGCAATTCTATCCTAAATGATGAATCAATTTAATTTTTTTTTTTTTTTTTTGAAATTAGATTTTGAAAAGCTATTTCATTCTTTAAATGAATTTAAAATAAGATTGAAGATATAATACATCCTTGACTATGGTCATTGGATGTATTATATAATAATCTATATTTAGATTCAAGTGAAGAATAAAATACATTTTGGTGCTTTTATAGAGTTTAAAATGAAATTAACTCTCAATATACCCTGACTATGGCCATTGGTATATATATTGAATTAATTCTAAGTTAAACTCTAATAAAAGAAGGAAATATTTGAAAATATGATGATTTTTTAAGAGGATCCAGTGTGGATCCAATGTTATTTTATAAAAGATAAAAATCCTAAGTCTTGTTTACATTCCGACTATGGCCGTTGATGTAAATCATCAACTTAGGACTAGTTTATCTCTTATGAAATGGTGCACGTGCCATTCGTGTTGCCATTTGTGAGAATTTTGAGAAATAAAGGAAAAATGCATGAAGAACAAGTAATTCATGATATTTACAATGCTCATTCATTCTATCTAAGACTGGAAATATAAATTCTTATTTATATCTAGCTATTACATCTTGAATCTAAAAAAAAAAAAAGAAAAAGAAAAAAAGATTGAAAGAATCTCCAAGAAGATAGTTATTTTCGTGTATTTCCTGCAAAACGCTTGATTAGCATAGACAAACAGAGGAGAATTTGCATATATCATGTTGATTTCAAAGACACGAATTATGAAACATTTATATACTTACCTTATGTTTAATACTCCAACAAAATAATGTAGGTGTTAGATGTGTTGTGTAGGTATAAGCTAAGTAGGAATTACATACATATAGTGGATGTAGCATATACATGGTTGTGGCAGGTAAGGATAGTAGAGATGATGACTGATTCTCTAATTGCCAAGATTTTAGGCAAAACAACATGTTCAGGAAATGGACTAAGCAGTCTAGCATCTTCTTTAGCCTGATAGGTGTTTACTCCATAAACTATGTATACCAATGATGCATAGCCGTGAGATTAGCATGGCATAAACTGAACGATGAAGAACAAAGAATATACCTTTTTATTTGATTTTTCCTTCAAGCTGAAAATGTTAGCCAATGCTGCTACTTGAGGAAACAGATAAATGGAAAACAATTAGTAAGGCAAAAAGGATTAAATTAACCGGAAATAATTCACATTGAGGTGCTCATATTAAATACAATAAGCTTGTTCTTATAAGAAAAGCCCAAGGAACTGAGACAATGAAGGATAAAACTGTATATATATAGAAGAATTTCATTAATGCAATCTCAATCTGTGATATCTTTAATCTGGCCCTGAGAAATTGACAGTAGAAATCCCTGTTAGCCTGATTCTTATCATCATTTCATATTCTTATTGGTACGTACACTTAAGTTATCCGCCAACAATCTAAAAAGAGGTTGTCGAACATGCTTCCATGTATTATAATTTCTTTTTATCTCCAAATCTCACATATTTCACCCTAAAGAAAGGAATAAAAAAAAATAATTCCATAATGTATATCCACATATCAACCCATAGTTAACATCACAGATATTTTACAAACCAAGCTACACATGTATCTAGGACTAGTCAGACAACAAAGCACTTTGAAAATTTTCCATTGGTTACACACTGGAAAAGCTGAATCAATTCCCTTCACAATTATCAAAATCACATATATATTTCTTCTTGTAGATTTTCACATGAAATGACCAACAGCTTCCCTAGGATAGCTAGATTCCACCACAGAGAAATTACCCAAAAGTGATCCGCTGGAAGAAAGATACTTCCCAGTAGTCCAGAGATAGAAGTCCACGCAGCATTTAGGAAATTCATATCTCCGGGACGATTAGAACCAAAAGCCTCTTATGGAAGGTTAGGGAAAGAAAGAAAAAAAAAAGAATTTGCTCCACTCCTTTTTATGAACCAAAGTTCAAATGTTAATAACCAGTAAAAAGTCACTTCACCATATCAGCATGCAGTGCATCCATAATTGGATAAGCAAAGAGTCTTAGACAGTATGCTAACTGTGGGGGAGGAATAGTGAAAACAATGAAGCAGATGAAATCATTCGATCACATTAACATGTAGAAAAAGAGTCATCCCACATATGCATTAGTAGTAGTTGAAGGGTAGCTTTTACAATAAGCATAAAACTATCTACCTCCAATTCATCTTAAAACAGTAATCAAATGATTAAAACGAGGAGGACCATCATAAGCAAATCATATACAAAGTTGACAGAGCAACAATTATTAGTAAGGCAACAAAAAAATGCAGAAACTGGATTTGATGAAAAAGTTTCAAATGGACCAAACAGAGCGTGTAATTGCAGAATGCACCAACAACACTACTCTTTAATATCACTTGGTCTCTCTTAGAATGATTTGCTGGAGAATCGATCGCAATGACCTTCAGATCAATAGGCACTTGATGGACTTCAAGCCAACTTCAGTAGCAAGTTTCTGTTGCTCGAAAGTCGATTATCACCATCTCCTGTTTTGCTTTGGTGATTGCATTCTATCCATATCCAGGATGTTTTTATGTTATTTCACTGATGTTGTTTACATTTTTTTTAGCAAATGAACATGGAAGAGCCCACCATACTACCTTCAAAAATAAGCTTAAATATATTAACTCTAATCAGATCTTCCCAGCATTCGCTACTTTATCGAAACATATTCAGAATTTCTAAACTTAACAACCCAACCATCTCTTCAGTCAGCAATATAAGCATATGATAAATGACATAATGAAATTGTAAAAAAAAAAAATTAACTATGGTGCATGAGCAGTTCTGCAAGGAGATTGTTGAGTAGAGATATAGAATATACCGCTGCAGGGCACCAGACCGGAGGTAACATATTGAGTAGAATCAAGCAAAGTTATACAGATGATGACATAGATGTTTAATTGAATAAACCTGATGAAAAACAAGAAATTCAAATCAAAACAAGAATCAAAGTTCAGGACCAGAAAGAGATAAAACAGGAATAAAAAATAAAATGACTATCAAAAGATGGAACATAAGAAGCTGAGCTTGCGGAGATGTTACTGAACCATCCATCAATGGTCGCAAATGAACCCAGCTGTTGAAAAAAAAAATGTATCTCTGAACCTGCAGACAAAATCGAGCCCTAATTTTCCTTGATTGCCATAAGCGCTGGTGGTTGTTTGCTAACCAGTGACGCAGAAAAAAAAAAAAAAAACTTCTGTTTCTGAGACATGGAATCATATGTTAACGCTCTGTCCATGCACATCTTCTGCAATTTTTGTTAATAACTCACGAATACAGTCAGATGCAGATGAGAAAATAAAGGAATTTGATGGGTTCCCAATCACACGGCTATTTGCCAACATCTTCTGCTTCTCTTATTAAATCATCGCTCTTACCAGGTAGCTATATTACTCTTATCAGGGTTGCATTTTACTTTAGCCTTGAGAAAATCAATGGTCCTTGAGTGTAAAGACCCTGACAAATGATTAAACACACTCAAGGATCTGATTATCTTCAGAATTTTACTCAAATTCAGCAAACTGATTATCTTTTGAGTCCCTTTTATCTCCACAGCTAACGGATCTAACATCAGGTTTTGTTTATTATTATTTTTTTTTTTGGTACCTGTCTACATCTCTTATAGATGATTATAAACTTTCATTGCATCACCATGCCTTTGCCTCTCTTTTGTCTTCTGTTTGGAACAGGACAAGGGCACACCGATTGCCTTTGCGTCAAGGAAATCCAAGCACAAAAGATGAATGTCACCATGCAAATAGCAGATAAAATGTAAGATTACTTAGAGCAAAGCCTCATCTAATATTAGATCAGGTCAAACGTTTTACTTAAATAAAAAATAACAAATGGGATAGACCATAGCAAACCAGCATATTCCTGCAATATTATGGAAACTTGATCAGAGAAATGGGTAATCCAGTAGACGTCATATGGTGAGACAGGAGGAGTGAAGCACAGGAATGGAATCGCAATGAATTCATATAAACAGATGAATGACTATATATATACACATATTTTTAGTGAAAAACCGAACAGAGGGTAAACCATACGAATGATAGAAATAGCATTTATACAAATATGAATACAGAATAAACTGCAGAAAAGGGAAAAAAAATGAACTCACCTTAAAATCGTGAGGATCAGGGAAATTAGCAGAAAAAAAAGAAAAAGTAAGAGAGTGTTGAAATTATTCTCTTGTTGTCGCATGTTTGTAAATCGGATCTTGCCATGAGCAAACCGATATTACATGGATGCTTTTAATAAAAAAAGAAAAAGAAAAAACAGAAGTAAAACAGAGGGAGAAGGGAAAGAGTAAACATGGATGGATCGATGATGCCATTGCGAGGCATCATCGATCGTCAATACATAGGGAACGATTTCAGTAAAAAGGAAACATCGAACATCTACAAAATTTAGACATTGGAGTTTAAGAACTGCAGATGATGGAGGAGAATATAAGGTAAGCCAGGTTTTAAATATACATTGAAATTAAAAGAAATTCATAAGGAAAGAGAAGAGTAAAGAAGGAAATAAAACAGAAATGGAAAGGGGTTTCTTACCTTTGTTTTGAAGGAATTCTGAGGAAGAAAAAAAAATCTTCTTCTGGTTATTGCAGGGATTGAAAAGAGAGGGAGGTTCTTTCTCTCTGGATGTAGTTGATTCCTTTTGTATTCTTGTTTGCAGGATTCGATTGATGCCTTCAGCCGATCGGATATAACAGTGGGAAAGAGAAACTATAATTGGATTTCCTTCCGTCGATGGGGGATAAGACCAGGGAGAGAAATAGAAGTGAGAAAAGGAGAAAGAGATCAGAAGCGTGGAGGGGTAGAGGACGACCGTGAAGGGGAAGAGGGGTGCTGGGGTGATAGCGGGTGGCGAAGAAGTGTCTTGGGGGTTTCTCTTAAAGGAAAAAGAGAAGGATTCGGTTGGGGAATCAATGGTTGGAGATCGAGCTGTTGGCGATGGGTGGCTTGCGGAGGAGGAGATGGAGAGCCGCTCGCACATGGGGGGGGGGTGGAAGAAGATGGGTCGTCCATGGAGGAGAGAGAGAGGCGGCTGAGGTGAAGCAAAGAAGATGGCGAGAGTTAGGGTTTTTCAAAACCCTAACTCGATTCTTTAAAACGAAAATACAGTTTTTCCACGGAAGGGCCTCTTCAAAAAAAAATTCTCTGAAACGGGTTTCTAAAAACCATTTTGCAATTTTTCTTCATTTATTTTTGAAATTTTTTGTTCTTTTCTGAATATTTTTATTTTTTTTTGTATTTTTTTTGGAATGAAGATCTGAGAAAACAAAACCCTAATTTTTTTGTATTTTTCTAAAAGGAATATTTTACAAAAGTATTTTCTTGAAAATTTCAGACCATTTCGGGGAAATTTCTTCAGAAAAAGGGGTTTGGACCCAGGTTTTGAGAAAATGTTCGAGTTTTGATACTCGAATCAAGAAATACAATTCGATGGATCTAAACAGATGTCGGAGGGACTGTCCGAGCTATTTTAAAAACTATTTTTGGGATTTTCTGTAATTTTAATTTAAAATTTGAACAAGGAGGCTCATATTTGGATCTGGACAATGGATCCAGATCCAAAATCAATTTAAACATATGAAACGAATTTAATTTCAATAAAACTAGAGAAATGAACTGGAATTTAGATTTTAAATGACCCATTTGCTCAGAAAATGAATTTAGGGGGCAAGAAGGGAATATTTAAAAGATTTTGAAAAATTTGGGGTGTTCAGAGATGCCCCTCTTTGCTACTAAGCCGGTTGAAAACCGAGTTTAGTGGCAAAGAAAACACTCCAAATTTTAAAAAAAATGCCCCAGTCGGCAAATCTGAACTGGGTGTGGAAGAATTATGGCTTTTCAGGCTTAAAGCTTTGTTTTGAATGGCTCGGAGAAGACGAAATCCTCGAAAATGATATGACTGAATAGAGATGAGGAAATCGTGATGGGACTTTTGGGGTGAAGATCCCGAAATGATGAAAGGTGAGAATTTAGATCAAGTCTCATGGGCGAGACAAGATCAATCTTTTGAAATGACTCAGGTTTAGCCCTTAACCTGGATGGGACGGAGATATATCAAGATAAGCTGAATGGGGAAAGGAATATATGAGGACCTTGATGGGACATTTTGGCAAATGTTTCACGAGATGAAGCTCAAGTAGGATTTTATTCCGGATGGATATACAAAGCATGGATTCTTGACGGGAAGAACCATGATGGGACTGAAGGAAGAAATACCTCGTCGAAACGAGAATCAGGTTTAACCCAAACTTGAAAAAGGAAAATACCTCGATGCACGAGGTTCAGGCTTAACCCTTAACCTGAAGGGGACGACCATATGGAATCCTCGAGTGAAGAGACCATGATGGGACCTTCGGAGTTTGGACGTTAAATCCGAAGGGGGTTTGCGAAAGGAGGAAGGAAATGGGGTTCCCTAAAGCTTTGAAAGAGGGATGAACTTGGACGTCTCATTGCTGAGACTAAATCAGCTTTTGAATTTAATGATCTCTCGCAGGGAGTACAGGTTTTGACCCTTAACCTGAGTGGGAACAACCATACGGATTTCTCGAAGCCGTGATGGGACAGGAGAGATACTTCAACTAAGTGGGGTGACTCTTCTGGAAGATATAAACAACGTTAGGTTGCACCAAAATGGATATTGAATATTTATTTCATTCTTGGAATATCTAGAAAATTTTGCCAATAAGATAAATTTATAGTTGACTTCAATGCTTGAAAATGTGCACGTGTGTGCAAAAGATATTCCCTCTTTTACCTAGAGTATTTCTCCAACGAGGTTAACTCCTCGGTTTTAAGAGTCAAATTCAAAATTTTTGCGCTGATGATTTTCTTCAAGGAAGCTATCCATTTCCTTGATATAAGAAGAGAAAAGATATTCTCAATTTCATAAAAGCCAATAGTGAGAAGACATTGATAAAAGATATTTTGCATAAGAAAAGATGATTTCTGACAATTTAGGCAGTTTGATATCTGAGTGTTTTCTCATGTTGATCTTATTGCACTCTTTTTGAGTCATTGGGCTTTTTCGGGCTCTTTACATCATCCTTCATTTTGGAGATGTCCTGACTTTTCTCTCTTTTTCAGGGAAGGGTACGTCACAAACTCTTTCATCTCGAAGATGCTCTGATCCTTCATTTTCTCAGGGATTATATATGATGGTGGCTCAAAAAGGTTTTTAGGTGATAGCAGAAATCAAATATCATTTAGGGTTTGTCGGTAGGCTCATCACACTTGCCTTCATCTCGACGGTGATCTAAACTTTCCCTGGAAGGATCCTTCACAAACTCCTTCATCTCGGTAGATGATCCAAATCTTCTTTGTCCCCGGGGATCTACTCGCTTAATTCGCCTTCATCTTGACGACAATTGAGAGATCCCTCTTGCAGATATTTGATTGCAACTTTAAACTGGATAAGGTGATATGGATTAAGTGGATTCTTTTATGGCTCAGGATATTTCCACTGTCTAATTGCCAGAAAGTCATTTTAAAATATGCGTCATAACTATGATCAATATCAATTTTCTTCTGGCTTTTCAATATCATCGAATATTTCTTTCGCCAATCATACCGAGGATATTTCTCTCATCCTTTTGGTTGATCAACAGGGAAAAGATTTGAATTTTACCTTTTTCGCAAAAAGTTTCACCTTTTTGGAAAGAAGTACTAGAGGTATCTGAGGTGATTCTTTTGTGCATTTAAGAATATTAGAATCAACAAATACTTTTAGCAAATTGGCAATTTTTTCATGATTTCTTTGTGAAATAATCACTCAATATCAATTTTGATACGACCTTTAGTTGCAATTTATGATTTTGGACATTCTGACTAGTAAACTGAGATATTTCATTCAACGACCAGCGAAGGAGCTGGAACCTTTCATTTAATGACTAGTGAAAACTGGGACCTTTCATTTAACGACCAGCGAAGTAGCTGGAACTTTTCATTTAATGACCAACGAAGTAGCTGGGACATTTCATTGAGCGACCAGCGAAGTAGCTGGGACATTTTATTTAACGACCAGCGAAGTAGCTGGAACATTTCATTTAATGACCAGCGAAGTAGCTGGGACATTTCATTTAGCGACCAACGAAGTAGCTGGAACATTTCATTTAACGACCAGCGAAGTAGCTGGGACATTTCATTTAGCGACCAGCGAAATAGCTGGGACATTTCATTTAGCGACCAGCGAAGTAGCTGGGACATTTCATTTAGCGACCAGCGAAGTAGCTGGGACATTTCATTTAGCGACGAGCGAAGTAGCTGGGACATTTCATTTAGCGACACAGCGAAGTAGCTGGAACATTTCATTTAGCGACCAGCGAAGTAGCTGGGACATTTCATTTAGCGACCAGCGAAGTAGCTGGGACATTTCATTTAGCGACCAGCGAAGTAGCTGGGACATTTCATTTAGCGACACAGCGAAGTAGCTGGAATATTTCATTTAGCGACCAGCGAAGTAGCTGGGACATTTCATTTAGCGACCAGCGAAGTAGCTGGGACATTTCATTTAGCGACCAGCGAAGTAGCTGGAACATTTCATTTAACGACCAGTAAAAACTGGGACATTTCATTTAGCGACCAGCGAAGTAGCTGGGACATTTCATTTAGCGACCAGCGAAGTAGCTGGGACATTTCATTTAGCGACCAGCGAAGTAGCTGGGACATTTCATTTAATCATTTAACGACCAGCGAAGTAGCTGGGACATTTCATTTAATCATTTAACGACCAGCGAAGTAGCTGGGACATTTCATTTAATCATTTAACGACCAGCGAAGTAGCTGGGACATTTCATTTAATCATTTAACGACCAGCGAAGTAGCTGGGACATTTCATTTAATTATTTAATGACCAACGAAGTAGCTGGGACATTTCATTTAATCATTTAACGACCAGCGAAGTAGTTGGGACATTTCATTTAATCATTTAACGACCTGATTTAAGATTGATACTTTTGAAAGACAACCAGTACGAGGACTGAACTTGATCTTTAGATTTAAAATCTTTAGCAAAATAACCAGTGCGAGCACTAGGTTTTCCAACTGAGAGTCGGGAAGGAGATCGGCCTATTTAAAATATTTAGAGATCGAAGCAAGAAGAATGGCCGGGGTTTCAGGATTATCCCTTATCCTAAAGGGGAAATAGAATAGACATTTTTGAAGAGAATTTAGAAAAAGAATGATTCAGGTTTATCCCTTAACCTGAAGGGGAAATGAAATAGACATTTGATGAGAATTTAGGAAAAGAATGATTCAGGTTTATCCCTTAACCTGAAGGGGAAATATAAGATTTTATGAAGAGATAACCTGAGACTTGAATTTAGAAGGGGTATGACAAGATTTAGAATTTATAATCTATGATTTAGATGGACCAGGTATGTGACGGGGAATATAAAAAGAATAAACTTTGAGAAGAGAAAATGATATAGAACATTGAAAAAAATGTAGAACATTTGAGAAAATTGATTTATTTTTGTAAAAAGAATTCTCACAGGTAGCATGGTTGCCCCTATGAGTGATCTCAGAATTATCCCTTATCCTGAAATGGGAAGAAGAATAGAATTTAAAGAGAAATTGATATAAATTTAGAAATCAATAAAGATCGATAAAAACTTGTATTTGCAAAAAGAATTCTCATAGGTAGCATTGTTGCCCCTACGAGAGGTCTCATGATTATCCCTTATCCTGAATGGGAAAAAGAATAGAATTTTAAGAAGGTGAAGAGAAATTGATATAAATTTAGAAAATCAATAAAGGTTGACAAAACTTGTATTTACAAAAGAATTCTCGTAGGTAGCATTATTGCTCCTACGAGGGGTTTCAGGATTTTCCCTTATCCTGAATGGGAGCACCTCGGACAACGAGGGTCAGGTTTATCCCTTAACCTGAGCGGGAACACCTCGGACAACGAGAGTCAGGTTTATCCCTTAACCTGAAAGGGGTACACCTCGGACAACGAGGGTCAGGTTTATCCCTTAACCTGAAAGGGTACACCTCGGACAACGAGGGTCAGGTTTTATCCCTTAACCTGAAAGGGGCAAAGATTTAGAAAATACCTCATGGGAAGGAGGCATCAGGTTTATCCCTTAACCTGAAAGGGTATAAGAATTGATAAAATTTAATGGAATTTGAAGAAATATTTGATAAACTTGATAAAATTTGATGAAATTTGATGTAAACTTGATAAAATATGAATAAAACGAATGAAACAGATAAAAAATACCAAAAATTAACTGAAAATTTATAAGATTTGATAAAAAGGAGTTTTTCTGATCCCGCCTGCATATGAGATCTTGAAAGGAAAATGTTTATTTAAAAGATAAATGAGAAATCATTTTGGGGGAAGAAAATCCACCACAAGAAGAATAATCAGCGCGAGATCTGATCCTTTAAATCCAACATGAGAGATCATCATAAGGGCCAATTTTTTTAAGGCAATGGTTTGAAATCTATTTTTTTGAAAAGGAAGATCAACACTGAATCTGATTTCTAAAAATGACAGTTCGAAATTGATAATAAGATCAATACAATATAATGTTTTAGAAACCAATCTTAGAAGATAAGACCAACACAGGGGTTGGTCTTTGAATATAATGATTTAGAAAAACCCTTTTTTGGAAGATAAGACCAATGCGAAGATTGATCTTTGAATATGATGATTTATAACCTATTTTAAAAGATAAGAACAACGCCAAGATTGGTCTTTGAAAAGTTTTGAGATCAATTTTGGAGGATAAGACCAACGCAAGGGTTGATCTTTTGAATAAAAAGATTTGAAATCCATTTTGGAAGATAAGATCAATACAAGGATTGATCTTTGGACATAAAGGTTTTGAAATCCACTTTGAAAGATAAGGGTTGATCTATAAAGATTTGAAATCCATTTTGAAAGATAAGACCAACATAAAGGTTGATCTTTGAATATAAAAATTTTAAAATTCATTTTTGGAAGATAAGACCAACACATGGGTTGATCTTTCAATATAATGGTTTGAAAACTTATTTTTGAAGACATGATCAACACGAGGGTTGATTTTTTCGTCAAAGGTTAGACCAAGGAATATTTGAACTCCTTGGTCCTAACGAAGATTTTTTAAAATTTCATGATTTTTTGAAAAAGCCCTCATAGGAAATATCATTTCTCTCATGAATGATGTCAGGATTGTCCCGCATCCTGAAAAGAACAGGAATTTAAATGCCCCAGTATAGCGAAAGAAGGAAGTATTTGAATATCAAAGATATAAAGAAAAATTGACATTTCATTGATAAGCAAAAGGTTTGATAACAACTGAATATTTACAAGAACTTGAAAAAGGAAAGGACTCATAGAAGACTGGGCTGACTAGCCCCTACAAGACAACTGACAAAAAGAGATGAAAGCAAACAAAAGACTTTGGCTTTATCAATTCTTTGAGTGGTCCGGGAATGGTTCTGTCAAGACTGCTGGCTGCTTTTCTTCCTTGTCCTCTATCAGCTCACTTCTGTCAATGCAGTCTTGTATCATGTGCTTGAGGACGAAGCAGTGCTCTGTATCATGCCCTGTTGCCCTGTGGTACTTGCAGAATTGGTCCTTGAATTTTCCCAACATTACGGGAGGATCTGCGATCTTAGGGAGTTTGATCATCCCGTGCTTCAAAAGGTAATTCATAATCACTTCTAAACTCTCAGATAACGGAGTGAAGACTCGATCTTTCTCCCACTTGATGTATTTGGGCTTCTCTTGAAGATCACCCTTTTGCTGAAGGCCAATCGGAAGCAGTTTATCATTGTTTTTAAAGGATCCCTCCTTCTGCCCCTTGTTCTGATCTACTCTCGGACCACTGCCACTGTTGTTCTTGTTTCTTTTACTGCTGCTGCCAAGATTATTGCAGGAGGTATCAACTGAATGAGCAAATTGCACCTTTTTCTTCTGGTCTTGGATATTCTTGACCAGAGGCGTGCCCTCGTAAAGCCCGCTTTCTATTCCTGCTTCGAGCCATTCAGCTCGCTCAATCAACTTGATGAAGGATTTCGCCGGGGAAGTGGCGATGAGGCTCCTTATGGGCTGAGAGAAATTATTGAGGATCACCTGCAATGTGTGCTCCTCTGGAATGGGAACCTTCATCTTATTACAGGTGCTTCTCCACCTGTGAATGAAATCACCTGCTCTTTCATTCTCTCCTTGCTTCAGGTTGTAAAGATGATTTAATGTAGGTGAGGCTTCAGTGTTGAATAAGAAGCGCTCGATGAACAAATTTACTACTTTATCGAACTCTCGTAGTTCGATAGGATTCACATGATCAGCATACCATCTGGCTGCTACACCCTCCAGACTGCGGGGAAAACAGATGAATAAATCCCTGTTATCTTTCCTGAAACGGCTGCACTCTGCATAAAATGTGGCCAAGTGGGCTTTAGGGTTGCCAGTCCCATCAAATTTGAGAAACTTGCGAGGAAGATTCTCTAGGTTATCGTCCCCATCTAGACCATCGTAAAAATCTTCGCCAGTGTAGGTCTGCTTGCCCTTACCCTTGGCTTGAATGTCCTTAATCGCTCGATTCATCTCCTTCATCTGTTTACTCATCAGGTCCTCTGCTGGAGCCCCAGATTTGGGCTTGTTGACAGATTCTGGCTCTTCCGCAACTATCTTTACAGGCTCTTCTGACTCTTCCTCGACTGACTCTGATTCCTTAGAAGTAGTGTCTGGCTGTAACTTCTTTCTAATGATTCTGACTTGCTTCTTTACAGGCTTCTTCCTCAGCTTGCTTTTAGGAACTGGCTCTTTCAGCTTAGCCTCGGCTTGCTCTGACATCATCCTTGCCATCATCCTTTGGAACATGTCATACATAGCGGGGTCGATGTCATCCTTCTTGCTCTAACTCTGTCCCCTGACTGATTTAGGAGAGCTTATCTCCTCCGCCTCACTGTCGCTGAGTTGAGGAACTGTTTCTTTTCCCCCTCTTGTAGTGACCATTTTTGAAATATCAGAACTCTCTGTGGAGGAAAAATGGAGGTTTTTAGACCAAAGAAACTTTTTGGAGATATTTTGACAAAGAGGAAGGATTTAGGTTAAAAATTTAATTGTATCCCATTACTAGGGATTGAGTCGCCACCAAATTTGTGACAATTGCATTGTTTACTCTACGAGGGAGAGTAACCAACTGAAAATATGAAAAGAAAATATTATTTTTGAAAAGGATATCTCTTGATGGAAAGAGATTTTTATGAAAATATAAACAAGAATATAAAAACAGAAGAAAAATAAAAGGAAAAGTGGAATTTTGAGAATAAATGGTAAGGATTTAAACTTTTGAAGAACTTGCAGGCAGGATCAGAAGATTTTGGAAGAATTTTTAGAAGAAGAAGAAGAAAAGGATAAAGAAAAATACACCTGGGTTTTTAAAAATAAAGAGGACATTTTGAAACATATACCCAGGGTTTTGGAAAATATAAGGAAGATATAAAATATCACACAATCACAGATATACAAGCAAGGATATACAAACAACACTCCCTAAAGCTGACTCTATATGCAATATTTGAAATGGCTGATAGGACCTTAATCCTAACTCTAAGATTTATATCATCTGATTCGAATCAAGGTATGCCGATATACTCAAGCCGAAGCTCGAAGTACGTGGCATATAAGATATCTCTTCGGTTCTAAGGTAATGGCTTCCCAACATCCTTGAGCACCTACCGATATACCTCGGACTATGGCCCTTAGGTACGTGGTAGGGGGGCGTGAACCCAAATAAGTGGACCAGTTGTGAGGCTCTCTCCCGAACTATGGTTCAGTGAGACAGCCTAGCAACGTGAAGACCGGGACAATATAGGTAGGGATGTTTTCAAAATATGATCAACATGCAATAAAATCAGAAGGCTCTAATGCAAGTCCTAAAGAGATAGAATTTAAATGAAGAGAAGCATACATTTGTATACATTGTTTGTATTCAATTCCTAAAATTGAGGAGAGTTGTATTTAAAACCTAAGTCTAATGTGAACATGGAATAATCTCCTCAATATGGTCCTACCAAACCATACTTAGATCCTATATGCAATGATGTCAGCTTAGGACAGAGTCTAGGCTCCTAAGGTTTGCATGAAAATGTAGCTGACATATGTTAGAATAAAGACTTAGATTATATAAGAGCAAAGCAAAGGCATAGATCCAACCGGACGAAGACGGGTCCCATCACGGTCGCCAAAACTGTGATCATCGCAAAAAATTTCCTATTCTCTTGTTTCTCTCTCTTCCTTCTCTTTTCTTTTTCTAACCTCTATTTTCCTCCTTTTTGAAGGGAGAAGAATAGAAGAAAGAAAAGAGAAAGAGGAGGGAAAAGAAAAAAAGAAAGAAAGAAGAGAAATCCTTTTGCGCGGTCTCACTTGACCTTTATTTGAAAATATTTAGAAAAATTACTCACCTCCGTTTTGAAAATATTGCGGGAAAATGGAGAGACGGGATTCGCTCGTCGGTACGAGGTTCGACCGTTCCTGGCGCCTTTACCAGGGGTAATCAAACCAAGGATCGAATCTATGCCTTTTTGCTTTGCCTAAATATAATCTAAGAATTTATTCTAACTCTAAATGCACAAAGAATCATGCTTGTGCAATGCCATAATGTATGCTCTTTTTGAAAGATATTTTGAAAATCTCCAAGTTATTTTGAGATGAACTTGATAAAGGAATGAAGAAATGATTGAATTTAACTTAGAGCTTGATATAGATCAGAGAAGTTCTAAGCTTTTGAGATAAATCAGGATTTGGAGGAATAAATGAGAAAGAATGACTTGAAGCTTTGAAATGAAAGGAAATGAAGTTTCAAAGTCAAAATGTGGACTTTGAATTTGAATTTGAATTTAGAAAAATGAAAACTTGAGATGGAATTTAATTTTGGATTTTAAAGTTTGGAATGGATCTGAGATAATCAAATGATATTTAAGAATAAAATGGATTTAGGGAGTTCAGATGAGATCTGAAAATGGAGTTGGGTTTGAAATCTAGAATTGGGAATGGAATTGGATTTTGAAATCTAGAATTGGGAATGGAATTGGATTTGAAATCTAGAATTGGAAATGGAATTGGATTTGAAATCTAGAATTGGAAATGGAATTGGATCTAAAGATGGATTTGAGATCTGAGATCCGATATAGAATTGGGTTCTAGATCCTAAGGTGGATTTGGATCTGAAGTCTGAGATCCAAATGTAGAATTGGGTTCTGGATCCTAGAATGGATTTGGATCTGAAGTTTAAGATCCAAAGTAGAATTAGGTTCTGGATCTTAGAATGGAAAATTGGATCTGAAGTCTAAGATCCAAAGTGAAATTGGTTCTGGATCCTATAAGTAAATTGGATCTGAAGTCTGAGATCCAATATGAGTGTTGAATCCTGGATCCTAAAAATGAATTTGGAGTTTGTTAAATTCAGAAGATGAATCAAGCACTTTTAGTTTTTTAAAAAAAATGAAATTTAGAATTTGAATCTTGAATATACAAATGAATTTCAAAGTCAAATTAGACCTCGAATTTTAAAGTTTGAATTTGAAATTTAGAAGATGCAGGGAATCTCAAAGTTAAATTGAACTTTGGATTTTATTTGGAGTATTTGAATAAAAATGAATTTGGAATTTCAAAGTCAAATTGAACTTTGAAATCTGATTTGAATTTGAATATAAAATGAATTTGAAATCTCAAAGTTAGATTGAACTTTGAGATTTAAAAGTGAAATAGAATTTGGAAAAATTGAAAGAATGAATTGGATTTGATAAGGATTGAAGATAGATTTGAAGAAAGTATTTACATTACTTGGAGTTTTTGAAGAGGAAATTTCGGAAATATGATGCAATTCTATCCTAAATGATGAATCAATTTAAATTTTTTTTTTTTTTTTTTGAAATTAGATTTTGAAAAGCTATTTCATTCTTTAAATGAATTTAAAATAAGATTGAAGATATAATACATCCTTGACTATGGTCATTGGATGTATTATATAATAATCTATATTTAGATTCAAGTGAAGAATAAAATACATTTTGGTGCTTTTATAGAGTTTAAAATGAAATTAACTCTCAATATACCCTGACTATGGCCATTGGTATATATATTGAATTAATTCTAAGTTAAACTCTAATAAAAGAAGGAAATATTTGAAAATATGATGATTTTTTAAGAGGATCCAGTGTGGATCCAATGTTATTTTATAAAAGATAAAAATCCTAAGTCTTGTTTACATTCCGACTATGGCCGTTGATGTAAATCATCAACTTAGGACTAGTTTATCTCTTATGAAATGGTGCACGTGCCATTTGTGTTGCCATTTGTGAGAATTTTGAGAAATAAAGGAAAAATGCATGAAGAACAAGTAATTCATGATATTTACAATGCTCATTCATTCTATCTAAGACTGGAAATATAAATTCTTATTTATATCTAGCTATTACATCTTGAATCTAAAAAAAAAAAAAGAAAAAGAAAAAAAGATTGAAAGAATCTCCAAGAAGATAGTTATTTTCGTGTATTTCCTGCAAAACGCTTGATTAGCATAGACAAACAGAGGAGAATTTGCATATATCATGTTGATTTCAAAGACACGAATTATGAAACATTTATATACTTACCTTATGTTTAATACTCCAACAAAATAATGTAGGTGTTAGATGTGTTGTGTAGGTATAAGCTAAGTAGGAATTACATACATATAGTGGATGTAGCATATACATGGTTGTGGCAGGTAAGGATAGTAGAGATGATGACTGATTCTCTAATTGCCAAGATTTTAGGCAAAACAACATGTTCAGGAAATGGACTAAGCAGTCTAGCATCTTCTTTATCCTGATAGGTGTTTACTCCATAAACTATGTATACCAATGATGCATAGCCGTGAGATTAGCATGGCATAAACTGAACGATGAAGAACAAAGAATATACCTTTTTATTTGATTTTTCCTTCAAGCTGAAAATGTTAGCCAATGCTGCTACTTGAGGAAACAGATAAATGGAAAACAATTAGTAAGGCAAAAAGGATTAAATTAACCGGAAATAATTCACATTGAGGTGCTCATATTAAATACAATAAGCTTGTTCTTATAAGAAAAGCCCAAGGAACTGAGACAACGAAGGATAAAACTGTATATATATAGAAGAATTTCATTAATGCAATCTCAATCTGTGATATCTTTAATCTGGCCCTGAGAAATTGACAGTAGAAATCCCTGTTAGCCTAATTCTTATCATCATTTCATATTCTTATTGGTACGTACACTTAAGTTATCCGCCAACAATCTAAAAAGAGGTTGTCGAACATGCTTCCATGTATTATAATTTCTTTTTATCTCCAAATCTCACATATTTCACCCTAAAGAAAGGAATAAAAAAAAATAATTCCATAATGTATATCCACATATCAACCCATAGTTAACATCACAGATATTTTACAAACCAAGCTACACATGTATCTAGGACTAGTCAGACAACAAAGCACTTTGAAAATTTTCCATTGGTTACACACTGGAAAAGCTGAATCAATTCCCTTCACAATTATCAAAATCACATATATATTTCTTCTTGTAGATTTTCACATGAAATGACCAACAGCTTCCCTAGGATAGCTAGATTCCACCACAGAGAAATTACCCAAAAGTGATCCGCTGGAAGAAAGATACTTCCCAGTAGTCCAGAGATAGAAGTCCACGCAGCATTTAGGAAATTCATATCTCCGGGACGATTAGAACCAAAAGCCTCTTATGGAAGGTTAAGGAAAGAAAGAAAAAAAAAAGAATTTGCTCCACTCCTTTTTATGAACCAAAGTTCAAATGTTAATAACCAGTAAAAAGTCACTTCACCATATCAGCATGCAGTGCATCCATAATTGGATAAGCAAAGAGTCTTAGACTGTATGCTAACTGTGGGGGAGGAATAGTGAAAACAATGAAGCAGATGAAATCATTCGATCACATTAACATGTAGAAAAAGAGTCATCCCACATATGCATTAGTAGTAGTTGAAGGGTAGCTTTTACAATAAGCATAAAACTATCTACCTCCAATTCATCTTAAAACAGTAATCAAATGATTAAAACGAGGAGGACCATCATAAGCAAATCATATACAAAGTGTACAGAGCAACAATTATTAGTAAGGCAACAAAAAAATGCAGAAACTGGATTTGATGAAAAAGTTTCAAATGGACCAAACAGAGCGTGTAATTGCAGAATGCACCAGCAACACTACTCTTTAATATCACTTGGTCTCTCTTAGAATGATTTGCTGGAGAATCGATCGCAATGACCTTCAGATCAATAGGCACTTGATGGACTTCAAGCCAACTTCAGTAGCAAGTTTCTACTGCTCGAAAGTCGATTATCACCATCTCCTGTTTTGCTTTGGTGATTGCATTCTATCCATATCCAGGATGTTTTTATGTTATTTCACTGATGTTGTTTACATTTTTTTTAGCAAATGAACATGGAAGAGCCCACCATACTACCTTCAAAAATAAGCTTAAATATATTAACTCTAATCAGATCTTCCCAGCATTCGCTACTTTATCGAAACATATTCAGAATTTCTAAACTTAACAACCCAACCATCTCTTCAGTCAGCAATATAAGCATATGATAAATGACATAATGAAATTGTAAAAAAAAAAAATTAACTATGGTGCATGAGCAGTTCTGCAAGGAGATTGTTGAGTAGAGATATAGAATATACCGCTGCAGGGCACCAGACCGGAGGTAACATATTGAGTAGAATCAAGCAAAGTTATACATATGATGACATAGATGTTTAATTGAATAAACCTGATGAAAAACAAGAAATTCAAATCAAAACAAGAATCAAAGTTCAGGACCAGAAAGAGATAAAACAGGAATAAAAAATAAAATGACTATCAAAAGATGGAAAATAAGAAGCTGAGCTTGTAGAGATGTTACTGAACCATCCATCAATGGTCGCAAATGAACCCAGCTGTTGAAAAAAAAAATGTATCTCTGAACCTGCAGACAAAATCGAGCCCTAATTTTCCTTGATTGCCATAAGCGCTGGTGGTTGTTTGCTAACCAGTGACGCAGAAAAAAAAAAAAAAAACTTCTGTTTCTGAGACATGGAACCATATGTTAACGCTCTGTCCATGCACATCTTCTGCAATTTCTGTTAATAACTCACGAATACAGTCAGATGCAGATGAGAAAATAAAGGAATTTGATGGGTTCCCAATCACACGGCTATTTGCCAACATCTTCTGCTTCTCTTATTAAATCATCGCTCTTACCAGGTAGCTGTATTACTGTTATCAGGGTTGCATTTTACTTTAGCCTTGAGAAAATCAATGGTCCTTGAGTGTAAAGACCCTGACAAATGATTAAACACACTCAAGGACCTGATTATCTTCAGAATTTTACTCAAATTCAGCAAACTGATTATCTTCTGAGTCCCTTTTATCTCCACAGCTAACGGATCTAACATCAGGTTTTGTTTATTATTATTTTTTTTTTGGTACCTGTCTACATCTCTTATAGATGATTATAAACTTTCATTGCATCACCATGCCTTTGCCTCTCTTTTGTCTTCTGTTTGGAACAGGACAAGGGCACACCGATTGCCTTTGCGTCAAGGAAATCCAAGCACAAAAGATGAATGTCACCATGCAAATAGCAGATAAAATGTAAGATTACTTAGAGCAAAGCCTCATCTAATATTAGATCAGGTCAAACGTTTTACTTAAATAAAAAAGAACAAATGGGATAGACCATAGCAAACCAACATATTCCTGCAATATTATGGAAACTTGATCAGAGAAATGGGTAATCCAGTAGACGTCATATGGTGAGACAGGAGGAGTGAAGCACAGGAATGGAATCGCAATGAATTCATATAAACAGATGAATGACTATATATATACACATATTTTTAGTGAAAAACCGAACAGAGGGTAAACCATACGAATGATAGAAATAGCATTTATACAAATATGAATACATAATAAACTGCAGAAAAGGGAAAAAAAAATGAACTCACCTTAAAATCGTGAGGATCAGGGAAATTAGCAGAAAAAAAAAAAAAGTAAGAGAGTGTTGAAATTATTCTCTTGTTGTCGCATGTTTGTAAATCGGATCTTGCCATGAGCAAACCGATATTACATGGATGCTTTTAATAAAAAAAAAAGAAGAAAAATCAGAAGTAAAACAGAGGGAGAAGGGAAAGAGTAAACATGGATGGATCGATGATGCCATTGCGAGGCATCATCGATCGTCAATACATAGGGAACGATTTCAGTAAAAAGGAAACATCGAACATCTACAAAATTTAGACATTGGAGTTTAAGAACTGCAGATGATGGAGGAGAATATAAGGTAAGTCAGGTTTTAAATATACATTGAAATTTAAATAAATTCATAAGGAAAGAGAAGAGTAAAGAAGGAAATAAAACAGAAATGGAAAGGGGTTTCTTACCTTTGTTTTGAAGGAATCCTGAGGAAGAAAAAAAAATCTTCTTCTGGTTATTGCAGGGATTGAAAAGAGAGGGAGGTTCTTTCTCTCTGGATGTAGTTGATTCCTTTTGTATTCTTGTTTGCAGGATTCGATTGATGCCTTCAGCCGATCGGATATAACAGTGGGAAAGAGAAACAATAATTGGATTTCCTTCCGTCGATGGGGGATAAGACCAGGGAGAGAAATAGAAGTGAGAAAAGGAGAAAGAGATCAGAAGCGTGGAGGGGTAGAGGACGACCGTGAAGGGGAAGAGGGGTGCTGGGGTGATAACGGGTGGCGAAGAAGTGTCTTGGGGGTTTCTCTTAAAGGAAAAAGAGAAGGATTCGGTTGGGGAATCAATGGTTGGAGATCGAGCTGTTGGCGATGGGTGGCTTGCGGAAAAGGAGATGGAGAGCCCTCGCACATGGGGGGGGGGGGGAGGGGGGGTGGAAGAAGATGGGTCGTCCATGGAGGAGAGAGAGAGGCGGCTGAGGTGAAGCAAAGAAGATGGCGAGAGTTAGGGTTTTTCAAAACCTTAACTCGATTCTTTAAAACGAAAATACGGTTTTTCCACGGAAGGGCCTCTTCAAAAAAAATTTCTCTAAAACGGGTTTCTAAAAACCATTTTGCAATTTTTCTTCATTTATTTTTGAAATTTTTGTTCTTTTCTGAATATTTTTTTTTTTTGTAATTTTTTTGGAATGAAGATCTGAGAAAACAAAACCCTAATTTTTTTGTATTTTTCTAAAAGGAATATTTTACAAAAGTATTTTCTTGAAAATTTCAGACCATTTCGGGGAAATTTCTTCAGAAAAAGGGGTTTGGACCCAGGTTTTGAGAAAATGTTCGAGTTTTGATACTCGAATCAAGAAATACAATTCGATGGATCTAAACAGATGTCGGAGGGACTGTCCGAGCTATTTTAAAAACTATTTTTGGTATTTTCTGTAATTTTAATTTAAAATTTGAACAAGGAGGCTCATATTTGGATCTGGACAATGGATCCAAATCCAAAATCACTTTAAACATATGAAACGAATTTAATTTCAATAAAACTAGAGAAATGAACTGGAATTTAGATTTTAAATGACCCATTTGCTCAGAAAATGAATTTAGGGGGCAAGAAGGGAATATTTAAAAGATTTTGAAAAATTTGGGGTGTTCACAAAACCAAACTTCCTAGCTTTCCTTCGAAGGCTCGAGTTTTCAACTCGAATATTCCAACTTTCCTTGTAAAACCTGAGTCCTGATTCGGATGGTCTTTCAAAACCAACTTTTAAGTTAGGCTTACCTTCAAAATCCAGTATTTTGCCAGGACTTACCTTCAAAATTCCAACTTCGTATTGGATTTACCTTTGAAATTGAGTACCATCGTCAGGGATGTGTCAACTCGGATGCCAAGCGATCTCTTTTACTAAGGATTTCAAGAATACTTTGTCAATTTGTCAATCAATTACCTGTTGACTTCAGAATTTTATTGCACAAAATTTTACCTCAGTTTACCTTCAGTATCACTTCCAAAAAGGCAAAGCTTTTGTGAAGAAGGATTCAAAATCCAAATTCTTTCTATTGGCCAACCAAAAGGATGAAGGATAAATCCTCGATATGGTCAGAAAAGAAGATTCAATGTTTTGCAAAGCCATAGATGATTGATATTGATCGCAGTCAATGGCACATTTTAAAGACCATTCTTGTGAAAATGAGGCAGTGGAAATATCCTGAGCGCTAGAAAAAGAGAGAATTCATCCAAGCCCTGTCTCCTCAAAATCACCTAAGCTGCAATTAAATATCCGCAAAAGGGATCTCTCACTTGTCGTCAAGATGAAGGCAAATTAAGCAAGTAGACCCCCGGGGCCAAAGAAGATTTGAAACATCTCCAAGATGATGGAGTTTGCGACGGATTCTTCCAGGGAAAGTCCAAAGCACTGTCGAGATGAAGGCAGATGCGATGAACCTCCTGACAATCCCCAAAAGATATTTAATTTCCGCTATCATCCAAAGATCTCTAACCCATGAGCCAATATCATCAAAGAAGGATCAAAACTTCTCCAAGTTGAAGGAGTTTGTGACGTACCCTTCCCAAAAGAGAGCAAGAGAGGAAAAAGAGAAAGAGAAAAAGTCAGAACATCTCCGAAATGAAGGAGAATGTAGCAAAAACCCAAGAGAGCCAAAAGAGTGTAGAAAGATTATCATGAGAGAAGCTTTCAGGATATCAAACTGCCAAATCTATCAAAAATCTTCTTTAAATTTGTGAAATTCTATTATCAATATCCTTTCATAGATTGCTTTCATGATATCAAATTCTCTTTCTTGTTCATATCAAGGAAATTGATAACTTCTTTGAAGAAGGTCAATCGCAAGCAATTTGGATTTCAAATCTTGATTCTATGAAGTCAATCCTGTTTGGAGGTAATACTTCAGGTAGAAAAGAAGGAATATTTTCACAACAATGTGCATCATTTTCAATTACTTTGAATCAGCAAAATTTTCAACATATTGACAATATTTTCTAGCTATCCTAACGTTAAGTGAGAGCTTGATGTCCATATTGATGTATCTTGACCCCTTTGAGAGATTTTCTTTTATCACCTTTCACGTTGTTGAAAGATTAACCTTATCTTCGAAAGGATAGCCTTTATCATCTTTCGCGTTGACGAAAGAATTGCCTTATTCCTTTGGATTGCCTTTGTCATCTTTCGCATTGTCGAAAGAATTGCCTTGTTACTTTGGATTGCCTTTGTCATCTTTCGCATTGTCGAAAGAATCACCTTGTTCCTTTGGATTCCCTTTTACCATCTTTCACATTGTCGAAAGAATCGTCTTACTCCTTTGGATTACCTTTGCCATCTTTCGCGTTGTCGAAAGAATCGCCTTGTTCCTTTGGATTGCCTTTGTCATCTTCCGCATTGTCGAAAGACTCGCCTTATTCCTTTGGATCGCCTTTATCATCTTTCGTGTTGTCGAAAGAATCGCCTTACTCTTTTGGATTGCCTTATCATCTTTCGTGTGGTCGAAAGAATCGCCTTACTCCTTTGGATGGCCTTATCATCTTTCGCGTTGTCGAAAGAATCGCCTTACTCCTTTGGCTTGCCTTATCATCTTTCGCATTGTCGAAAGAATCGCCTTATTCCTTTGGATTACCTTTGTCATCTTTCACGTTGTCGAAAGAATCGCCTTGTTCCTTTGGATTACCTTTGTCATCTTTCGCGTTATCGAAAGAATAGCCTTACTCCTTTGGATTGCCTTATCATCTTTCGTGTTGTTGAAAGAATCGCCTCGTTCCTTTGGATTACCTTTATCATCTTTCGCGTTGTCGAAAGAATCGCCATGTTCCTTTGGATTACCTTTATCATCTTTCGCATTGTCAAAAGAATCGCCTTGTTCCTTTGGATTGCCTTTTGTCATCTTTCGCATTGTCGAAAGAATTGCCTTCTTCCTTTGGATTGCCTTTTGTCATCTTTCGCATTGTCGAAAGAATCGCCTTGTTCCTTTGGATCACCTTTTATCATCTTTCGCATTGTTGAAAGAATCGCCTTGTTCCTTTTTATCACCTTTTATCATCTTTCGCGTTGTCGAAAGAATTGCCTTATTCCTTTGGATTGCCTTTGTTATCTTTCGCGTTGTCGAAAGAATTGCCTTATTCCTTTGGATTGCCTTTGTTATCTTTCGCATTGTCGAAAGAATTGCCTTGTTCCTTTGGATTGCCTTTATCATCTTTCGCATTGTCGAAAGAATTGCCTTGTTCCTTTGGATTGCCTTTTGTCATCTTTCGCATTGTCGAAAGAATTGCCTTGTTCCTTTGGATTGCCTTTTGTCATCTTTCGCATTGTCGAAAGAATCACCTTGTTCCTTTGGATCGCCTTATTATCTTTTGCGTTGTCGAAAGACTCGCCTTGTTCCTTTGGATTACCTTTGTCATCTTTCGCGTTGTTGAAAGACTCGCCCTTATTCCTTTGGATTACCTTTGTCATCCTTCGCGTTGTCAAAAGAGTTGCCTTACTCTTCTCTAAAAGAGTTTGCCTTGTCTGTCTTTCGCGTTGTCGAAAGAGTTACCTTATTCTCGTCAAAAGATTGCCATATCCATCTTTCACATTGTCGAAATAGTCGTCTTACTCCTTACCTTCTTCATATTTCACGATGATGAAAATTCACCGGATCGTCTTGATCATTTGCCAAAATTGCCTCTTACAATTCCATTTCTATCGCCTCGTTCATCTTCAAGAAAAGTTGTCTTATTCACCTTCCAAAATTCATTTTCTACCCGATCAGGATAAGGGTATAAACCTAAGCCTCCGTTGATGAGGTATTTCATTTCCCACCCGATCAGGATAAGGGTATAAACTTGAGCCTCATTCAAAGAGGTATTTCATTTTCCGCCCAATCAGGATAAGGATATAAACCTGAGCCTCCGTTGATGAGGTATTTTATTTTCCACCCGATCAGGATAAGGGTATAAACCTGAGCCTCCGTTGATGAGGTATTTCATTTTCCGCCTGATCAGGATAAGGGTACAAACCTGAATCTCATTTCAATGAGATATTCCATTCCCCAATCAGGTCAAAGGTTAAAACCTCAGCTTCGTTCCATATGAAGCATTTTTTTGTCCCATCCAGGTTAAAGGTTATAAACCTGAACTTCGCTCTCACAGAGTGAGTTTTTCCTCTTCATTTCTCCATTTCATATCTACCGTCTTTTTTGAGCTAACTTCTTCATACCCAGTCAGATCCTTCTAACTGGGTCATTTTTTTTTATATAGCCCAAATTTGGTGTGTTTTCTTTGCCACTAAGCTCGACCATAAGCCGGCTTAGTAGCAAAGAGGGGCATCTGTAAACACCCCAAATTTTCACTCACCTTCTTGACATCGCCCTCAATCGGCACATTTCAGTTCTCCTGAAGCAATGAAGGGCAAAATGGTCATTTTCCGAGATTAAACTTTGTAGAAAGTCCAAAATTTCACTCTTGAGCCTCAAAATTTCCATATTTAGGTTCAGAGACATCTTCAAATTGCAAATCTTCAAAATTCTTTTCTGGACAAAAAGCTAGAATTTTCAAGTCCGAGCTCAGAGTGATATTTCATAGAACATGTCTTTGCATAGCATTGCATCATTTCACTGCACAGCATGTCATTTTGAGATCCAGAACTCCTGAGTTTCAAAATTGTCCATCCAGATTTGATTTTAAACTTTTTCAAATTGATTTTTAAAACCCTGGGTATTCAAAATTACCAAATTTTCCCATTTTACCCAAGGACTTTGAATTACAAAAATTTTCTCAAGAAAAACAATCTGGATATTTGGATATTGATTTTAAAGGTTTTATCTCAAAACTTTTTGAAAAAGATTTTAAATCTCTTTATAAATTTTGTTTTTACATTTATCCATATTTTTGCCCTGAAAACCTAATTTTTCCAAATTCTTGAAAAATAAATAATGTTTTATCTCGTATCTTCAAATAAACGTTGCGGGACCCGCCTTTGAACTAGCACCATACTCAGATTCCCAGGTAAATATCTTATTCTCAAGTGGGACCCACTCGGAGGTCATACCAATTTGCAAAATTTTCTTTTTAAGGTTCTTATTTATTCACTTATTTTTTTAGTGGGCCCACACACATGTGGCACCCTATTTGAAAATAAAAGATTTTACAAAACAAAATAAAGCTTTATTTTCAAAAGGATTTTAAAAGTGGATTGAGGTGGCATTTCCATAAAAGCCTCTCATTTATTTCAATACTCATTTTTTTTTATTTGTTTAAATAATTCTTGTTTTAAGAAGGAGGCAGCCTTAAATGGCACAGCCGAACTTCCAAAAAAAAATATAAAAATAATAAATTTGATTTTTACCTAAAACTTAGGTAAATGAAACAAAAATTTGAAAAAATCACAAGATGCGCCCTTTCAAAAACGGTAGCATTAAGTTTCAATTTGAAAAAAAATTCAAAAATTGTAACGGAAGCTTATGGCTGCATTTTTTTTTTTAAAGGGCTGAAAGTTTTTAAAAAGAAGGGCCATTGATCGAAGAAGTGGGGGGGGGGGGGGGGGGGCGATTGAGGGTTTTAGGGCTTATTGCAGGAGATTCACAAAAGGGGGGATTTTCTGTTCTTATTGCAGGGGATTCACAAAGCTGGGGAGCCATTTCCTTCAGCCGAAGTGGAAAGGAAGCTGCTCTGCCATGGAGTCGTTCCCCTTTTGGGGATTTCGCCTCTGCCTTCCAGATTGAAGAGCTCCACGAGTAGAAGAAGATCGAGCCCTCCATTGACTGCTGATCGTGAAGGGGGATTCATCTCTTCCTTCAGCCGCTCCATCCAAATTCTTCTCTGCCGTGAGGGAGTCCAGCAGTCGCAAGGATTCCAGCAGATCCATTGGTGCAGAAAAACTCCAAACAGCTATTGCAAATATAACATTCAGAGAGCTTCTCCTTCCAATCTCGGCAAAATCAGGACATTGGCCCTCCTGGGCAACGTTTCATCCCAGCAGAAAACCAACCGCCCTCCTTGCTGTCTACCGTGTCAAGCTGATGCAGGAGATCTAGCCGACATCTTCCATTTCCTTCAGCATAGTCCAACGATCAGTTTTGTTGGAAATGGACGATGCTGGGTTTGGGAGGAGGTCCACGTTCTGCATCAGCTAATGCAGCGCTAGATTTCATTACAGAAGTGTTGTTGATATAATGACAAAACAAATTAAAACCGCACAGGTTATTGAAGTCATTTTTTTTAAACCATTTTTTTTTACCAGCTTGTATTCTGTTGGCTATTCATGTTGAATTTTTGCAATGGGTCACTATCATTCTAGCTGATTCAACGTCAACTTATTTTGTTACTCTGAACATAAAGTCTGATGCAGAAGGAAGCAATTTGATTTTGCTGGTTATAATCTCTTTGGTGTTGCAATTTGCAATTATTCTTGTTTGTCAAAAACTACTACTTTGCATAGGAAGATTAGGACATCTTATGAATACTTTCCTTAGTATTAGTTTTTTTTTTATTTTTTTGTCATATGATGGTCTGTGATTTGAATAAATGAAAAGAAAAGAAAATCATTCCCAGGCATGAACATGTATCCTGATATTTCTGTATGTGCTATAAAACTTCTATTGATATTTTTAGTTTCCTCTTACTCCTGTATTCCACGATGAACAAATGAATACGTGCTACAGCCTGGGAATGCTTGTACATCCTTATATTCTGCCAACAAACACCTTCCTGCATATCACCTATTATCCCATACTTACCTGCACCATGATCATGTTTCACCATCACCTACAACAGTGCTTGGCACTGTTGTAGCCTTCTTTTATCCTTACAGCAGATGTTCCTTTTATTCACCACCTACATCAATGTGGTGCATTGCTGTAGTAGCCCTGTTGCACATGAGCACATCTTATCCCCATTACACTCACCATTATCCTTTTCCCTCATTGTTGCAATCACAACCATATCCACTCCAGCTGCCATACCTGTTCACCACAGCTCAACCTCCTACAGTTACCTACATCCTCCATGGCAACTCAATTGTTATGCATTTACCCATTTTTTTTTTTTGCAGGTATGCAGTCTTGAAAATTGACTGTGTTCATGAACAGATATATCCATATCCGTTCATGATCTTTATGTCAACTTTTGCACGCTTCTTTATTGATATAGGGAGAAGCTCCATACCCGAATTTGTTAAAAAGTGTGTTGTAATTTGGGAAATATGACTGTGTAAAATTGCCTACAGAAAATGTATATACCTGTATTTTCTGGTTTTACCCATTATGTGGAATTTCCATCAAACATATATGACTTCTCATTATATGTATATATATATCTATATATATGTATATATATTATATATCTATCTATATGTATACGTGTATATGTATATATGGATATATATATATATATATGTATATATATATATATGTATATATATGTATATATATACTTATATATATATATATATATGTATCCCTTCATGAGTATTTGCTATTACATGTATTTTTCTTTTCTCTTACTCTCGTAAATATATCATTTGATTTATGAGATTTTGTCTAGCTTGCTGTTAAAATCCCTGTTTTATGAAGCTATGGTTGGAATATCACCCTTGGTTTTATGAGATTTTGCTTAGCTTAGTGCTAAATTCTTGTTTACTATATTGTTATAATATCACCCCATTTACAGCACCCATTATATATATTGTTTCATCATTTTCCACGACATTCTCACCTTTTCACCAAGCTTTTCATATCCTTTTCATGATGTCCTTGAAACAGCCCATGATACCTCCACAATCCATTTCCGGCACATATTCATTTTCTGCTGCAAGTATGCAGTCTTAATATTTGGCCATATTCATGAACGGATATCTCTATATCCAATTGTGATCTCCCAACCATCTTTGGCATGCTTCATTATGGATATATAGGGAAGCTCCATTTCCAATTTCATTGAAAATTATCTTGTAATTTGGGAAATATGGCTGTGTAAAATCCCTTATAGAAACTGTATATACCTGTAATTTCTGGTTTTACCTATTATACGTAATTTCCATTAGTATGTACATATTTTCTCATTATATGCATATCTATATCTATATATATGTATATCTATTATATATTTACCTATATGTATACGTGTATATGTATATATGGATATATATATGTATATATATGTATATATATACTTATATATATATGTATATATCCCTTCATGTACACTTATTATCACATATATTTTCTTTTCTTTTACTTTTTGTGAAAATATCTTCATTATCATATATCATTCATCATAAATTCAAGTATTTCTACATTTATTTGCATATCTTTATTATATATAGTATATATGTCCATTTCCTTGGTTATTTTGTACTAACTCTCATTTTTGTAGGAAAATCTAGAAGATGCAGATTCCTTGGCTCCATTTCAATTTTTCTTTTACTTTATGTTATGCACTGTAACAATCCAATGTAAACTTTGGAATAAGATTTACTTTTATTGCTTAGATTAGGTTGCATCTCATATAGTTTGATTTCAGTAATATCCTGATTATATGATGCATATATCTCAATTTTTCAAATTCACCGTGGATGAACACGAATGGCACATGCACCAACTCTTAGAGAGTTGATGAACTCGGTGGAGTCCATATTTACGGCCCTAGTCGGAGTATGGACGAAACCCAAATCCATCATCTCTCTACCAGTCCCATTGAGCCTACACTCTTAGGCTATCTTGAAAATGCACCTCATATTTCCAATGTTTTCAAAATATTGTGAATTAACTCAAATAAGTTCTGAACATATTCATGGCTACAGTCAGAATATGTGAAGGATTTACGTTGGCTTAATCCACATTTTTCCAACAAATTTTTCAGAAAGTTTTTCAAAGTGCATTCATTCATTCAAATCATCTGCATCATTCGTTTTTCTCAAGATTTTCTCAAAAGATTTTCACTTCATGGAATCAATTTTCTCAAGAAACTATGATGATATTCGGAGTTGGATTTCCCAAGTCAAAGTTTTCTCGTGATTTTCCTTAAAAAGTTATTTCCTTAAGATTCTTTTCAAAAGGAATTTCTCATTTTCTCAAGAATCCAAGTTGATTTTCAGATATTTCAAAAAAATCAGATTCTCAGGATTTCAATTTCCTAAGTTCTAAATTTCCTTCTCCAATGAATTTTTCCTATAAATTTCCTATCCTTTTCTTAAGAAAATTCTCTAAGTCTGCATTTTCTCAACAAGTGCTTTCTTTTTCAAATGTTCATCTTTTCTCAAGAATTCCTTCCATTTTCCCGAGATTATCATTTCTTCATAGTTTCCCAAATTTTTATAACTTTCTCAAAATTTTCCCCAGATTATCATTTCTTAGTAGTTTTCCAAGTTTTTATAACTTTCTCAAAATTTTCCCAAGATTATCATTTCTTCATAGTTTTCCAAGTTTTTATAACTTTCTCAAAATTTTCCCGAGATTCTCATTGCCTCATTTTTCCAAGTCTTTCTAAGCTTTCTCAAAATTATCCTGAGATTCTCATTTTTCCAAGTCTTTCTAAGCTTTCTCAAAATTATCCTGAGATTCTCATTTTTCCAAGTCTTTCTAAGCTTTCTCAAAATTATCCTGAGATTCTCATTTTTCTAAGTCTTTATAAACTTTCTCAGAATTTTCCTGAGATTCTCATTTCTTCATGGATTTTTAAGTCTTTATAAACTTTCCCAAGATTTTCTCGAGATTCTCCCTTCAAGATTTTCCAAATCTTTGTAAATTTTCTTGAGATTTCGAACCTTCTTCGTCTGAGTTTTTCTGAGAGATTGATTTCCATCTTTTCCTGAGAAATACTTTTCAACTTCAGATGTTTTCTAAGCATACATCATATTTTCCAATTTTACATTTTTCAAAAATCTCATAACACATGCCTGAATTCTCTGTGCATTTAGGGTAGAACATAATTTCAATGATTTTACTAAGTCAAGCATAATTTTGGTCCTTGGTTCGATTACCCCTGTTAAAGGCGGCAGGAACGGTTGAACCTCGCACCGACAGGTCGAGCCCCATCCCATGGATTTTCCCGCAATTTTCAAAACGGAGGCGAGTATTTCAAAACAATTTCCAAAATCCGGTCAAGTTTGAATCGCGAAACCATTTCCCTCTCTCTTCCGCAAGGAAGGGAAGACGGAAAAATTTTGCGACGATAACAGGGTACAAACCTGAGCCTCATTCAAAGAGGTATTTCATTTTCCGCCCGATCAGGTTATGGGTATAAACCTGAGTCTCATTTCGACGAGATATTCCACTCCCCAATCAGGTTAAGGGTTAAAACCTGAGCTTCGTTCCATACGAGGTATTTCTGTCCCATCCAGGTTAAGGGCATAAAACCTGAATTTCACTCTCACAGAGTGAGTCTTTCCTCTTCATTCTCCATTTCATATCTACCATCTTCCTCGGGCTAATATCTCCACACCCAGTCAGATCCTTCTAACTGGGGCATTTTTTTATATAGCCCAAATTTGGTGTGTTTTTCTTTGCCACTAAGCTCGGCCACAAGCCGGCTTAGTAGCAAAGAGGGGCATCTGTAAACACCCCAAATTTTCACTCACCTCCCCAACATTTCCACCAAACATCATCATTCAGCCTTTGAAATCGCCGGAGGGCAAAATGGTCATTTTCTTAGCCCGAACCTTACAAAAGTCTAAATTTCATCTGCAACTCTCAAAATTTCTCTATTATCAGCTCAGATGTTCAAAATTTTATTCTTGAACAGAAGACAGAAATCTCCAAGTCTCGGTTCAAGATTCTATTGCATAAGACATGACATTGCATATCATTGCATGAGCATCTCATATCACTGCACTGCACAGCATGTCATTTCGAGGTCCAGAACTCTCGATTTCAAAATTTTCAATCTAGATTAGAATTTCAACCCTTTTCGAAATTGATTTCAAAACCCTAGGTCTTCAAAATTATCAATTCTTCCTATTTTACCCCCCAGTCTCTGAAGTTCAAAATATTTCCTCAGGAAAACAATCTGGATAATTTTCAATAAAATTCAACTCAGATTTTGCCTTTTGTCAGCTATTTCAACTGTCTTCCTTTTACAAAATCGCCCTACAGAGGCCAACTCTTTCCAAAAATTTCTATTTTACCCATTTAGTCCAAATTTTATGAAAATTCCAAAAAGAGGTTGTTGTCTTGTCCTTATTTCAATAAAGAAGCAATGTGGGACCCACATTGAGGTGGTGTCACACAGGCTTTTCTTTTGAAAAATTTGAACTTTGAAAAACCCAAAAATATAGGAGCCTTGTCCCCTGGATTGGTGCCACTTGTCCTTTCTCTCTCCTCCCATTTCCATGCCAAGTGTCAGTGTGGGGCTACCTTAAGAAGCCGCCACATGTCATCCCATTTATCTACCATATGTCATTCCAAAGATCATCCATGAGATGCCACGTGTCATGTGTTGTCCTGTCCAGAAAAGTAGGCTTGTCTCCTCTGAGGTGGCGCCATTTGAAGAGTGTCTTCTGCAGAGGACACATGTCAATCTTTCATTTCCTCAGAAAAAGCAAATGCCATGTTTCATCCTCTACTCTTTTCAGAAAAAGCAGGTGACATGTGTCATTCTCTGCGCTTCTCAGAAAAAGCAAATGCCATGTGTCATCCTCTACTCTTTTCAGAAAAAGCAGGTGACATGTGTCATTCTCTGCTCTTCTCAGAAAAAGTAAATGCCATGTGTCATTTCTTGCCCTCTTCAGAAAAAGCTATAATTCAAACATTCAAATCCCTCCAGAGGTGGCGCAAATCCTGAACTTCACATTTTCCATTTTGTCTGAGATGGCGCCACATGGCTTGGACCTCCTTCTCTTCCCTCTGCCATGTGTCATTCTCTGCTTCTTTCAGAAAAAGCAGGTGACACATGTCTCCTTCTACCTCCTTCAGAAAAAGTAGAGGAGACATGTCATCTCCAGCCTCCTTCAGAAGAAGTAGAGGACACATGTCACTCTTGGCTTCCTTCAGAAAAGCAACCATTCAAAAATTTTCAGAAAAGAGCTAGGTGGCGCAAATCTTGGAGTTCTACCTTTTTCTACTTTGAATATGAGGGCGCCACATGTCCCTTGCTTTTCCCTTCTGCCACATGGCATTGTAGGAGCCACTCTGAGGAACTGCCACATGTCCATCCTCCATTCCTCCAGAGCCAACCTCCATTTGAAATTCAAATCTTCCTCTGAGGTGGCGCCATTTGAGAAGGCTTCTCCAGACAGCTGACACTTGTCTGCCACATGTCAGCCTCTCCTTTCCTGCAGAAAAGTAGAATTTGAATTCCTCTGATGTGGCACAGTCTGCTTCCTCCACTCCTATCCTTCTAACATGTGTCAAGAGCCTCCAGAGGTGGTGCCACATGGCATGCTCATATTGTCTCCAGCTTTACACCTCAAAACACCTTTTGAGGTGGCGCCAATCCAGAGCCCCACTTGGCTTCCTTCCTTTTATTTATTTTATTTTTTTTAATAAAAATAGCCCCATGAGGTGGTGCCACCTGAGGGCTCCCTACAAAAGGCAAATTTGAATTTCAAACTCCAAGAGAGCACCCTCTGAGGTGGCGCCATCTGGGAGCTTCTTGCAGAGAAAATCAAGCAGACCCAAATTTTGAAAAAATTCAAATTCTGCTGAAGTGTCTCACCCACAAAATTTCCTATTTTATTTTCTCAAAATCAAAATAGCACCCCCTGAGATGGCGCCACATGGAGGGCTCAGATTGAACCTGTTTGAAATTCAAAATTTTTTAGAAAAATCTATAAAAATAAGGGTTCACGCCCAGCTTGAGGGGATCATTTTTTTTAGCTCTTGTGAACTTGCAAATTCGACCTAGCCTTCCTGAGAATCTTATTTTGAACTTTGGAATTCATGCCCCCTTTGGCTCATTGGAGAAGGTGAAGTGGAGTTCGTGCAGTGGCCAATTTGATTCAAGCAGAGGTCGATTTTGGTGAATCATCCGAAGTCCGGATCGGAGGACGAATAAAGTGCGTGATAGCAATCCCTTTACAGAGCTTCAACACTGCCCAATGAAGCAAGGTGCACCTCTTTTCCTCTTGATTTTATCTCATAATTCGGTTCACGCGTCGTTTGAAGAAAGAGCTCATCCGAGAGATGGATTGAGTTATTCTCATATAACGACATATATAAAACTACATGATTATGCTTCCTTGATGATTTTTAGCATTCATGCATTTAGCTAGATTTAATTTGCATTTTATTTCGTTAATTTAGCATGTTTCATGAATTAATTAGGATTAATTAGCATTTATTTCAATTCTGCTTAGTTTTAGTAACTCTCTATTTTTGTCAGTCAGTCCACACGTCATTTCATGCATGTAATTTTTGTTAAAAAATCCAAACAAATCATGGAATGCGCCTTTAGGTGTCTCTAGAAATGTGCCAAAAATTCGGAAGCATTTGAATTCGTTTACTATGGTAAACGTTCAGAAAGGTGAGTCGAGTTTTACCACTGGGGATGCATTTTAAATTTTTACTTCCAACTTGTAAAATCGAGATCTCCCTCACGGGAGATCCGATTTTCATTCCGAAAGATGTTCTGAACTCGTGAGAATGTCTAGTTTTTAACCTGATTTTATCAGATGTTTATGAATTTGTTTTATATCTGACAAAAATCTGAGAGTTCGGGACACGTGTCAGAGCCTGATTTGGGCCTCTGAGACTTTCGATTGACTTAGGTCGATAGGTTATCTTTGGGTGTTGCTCCAAATCTGAATCCGTAAAAAATGAATATTATGTCCGAGATGTCCTATGTTTGCATCTGTAAGCTTGTGATTTTTAGAACAATTGTGATATCTGTTTGGGAATTTTTTTGTGAGTCTTTTGTTTGACTACATTTGTCTGTTCTGTCAATTTAGGATTAAAAAGTTGTATTTTTATCCATGTTTATGTTGGCCAAATGCCAAAGTCATGAACACAAAAGTTGTCCACTTATGTGTCTTGAGTCGCTCTGTTAAATATCAGAAATTTCCATGGCTGGTTTCTATTTATTTAGCATTTTATGTTAGATTAGGTCGATTTTTACCTCTGTCAGAACTAAATCCCTGTTACTGAACCCATCATGGCTCAAATCCCAAGGCTGTAAAAACCAAAAATGTTCCATTTCGGGTCTTTTAGCAGTCTGCAAAATATCAAAAGTTTTATGGAGTAAATCTTGCATTATCATATTAAGCATTGCATTTGGTTCGGATCCATAGTTGAAATTCTTCCATTTTAGTATTTTCTACAAATTTTAGCATTCAAATCATATCATTTCGTAAATTTTAGCATTCTAGGCTGTTTATCAGAGCATGTAGATGCTTCATACCGAATTTGGTGCAATTTAAAATTCATTTGAGGCTTGATTTAGCCATATCATCAAAACAGGGGCCCGAGGGACCCAGATCCAAGCGAAAAACAAGCGAAATTCGTTATTTTGGATAAATTGCAAAGTGTCAAATTCTGATTTTACAGTCTTAATATGTTTATCAGCATGTCATCATATCTCATTATGCATTTCATCATCATTGGATTCAATTTGAATTTCAAAACCTCAATTTTACCAAGTTTTCCTTAAAAAAAAACCCTGATTCTAAAGGTATAACTTTAATATTAGGGGTATTTTGGTCATTTTGACCCCAATTCCGAATTTCAAACTATTTTATACTGAATTTCCTGCATTTACATCATTTCAAATATCAAGGAAGCATGAGAATAGGGTTTATATCCAATTAAATCCAATAATTTCATAATATTATTGGAAAATCTTGGAAAACCCACATATTTGAGCTAACCTCATTTCAAGTTTGGCAGGGACATTCAAAAGAAGGACCTGAAGTCTGCAATTTCCATTTATTTCATTTATTTAGTGATGTAATAATGTAAATTTTGGAATAAGATTTTAATTTCCTGCTTAGACTAGGATGCATATCATATAGTTTAAATTTATGCAATATCCTGCTTATATGATCCATGCATTTTATTTCAAAAGCACTATGGATGTACACGAATGGCACGTGCACCAACTCTTAGGGAGTTGATGAACTCGGTGGAATCCATATTTACGGCCCTAGTCGGAATATGGACGAGGCCCAGATCCATCATCTTTCTACTAGTCACATTGAGCCTACACTCTTAGGCTATCTTAAAATGCACATCATATTTCCAATATTTTCAAAGCATTGTGCATTAAATCAATTAAGTTCTGAACATATTCATGGCCACAGTCAGGATATGTGAAGGACTTATTTTGACTTAATGCACACTTTTCCAACAAATTTCTTAGAAAATCTTTCAAAGTGCATTCATTCACTCATATCATTTGCATCATGAAATCATTGGTTTTCCCATGATTTTCTCAAGAAAGCTTCATTCTCAAGAAATCGATTTCTCAAGAAACTCTAAGGATTTTCCAAAATCGGTTTTTCCAAGTTAAGTTTTCACAGTTTTCCATGGAAACTAGTCCCTCAAGAAACTTCTAAGTTGAATTTCCAAAATCAAAGTCTTCCCTTGATTTTCCCTTGGAAAATGTTATTTTCTTAAGATTTTCAAAAGGAGACTTCCAACCTTTCTCGAGAATCAAAAATCAATTTTCAAAGGGGTTTAAGGCTAAGATTCCAAGGATTTCAATTTCCCAAGTTCAGTTTTTCTTCTCAAATGAGTTTTCCTATAAATTTTCCATCATTTTACTAAGAAAATTCTCAAAGTTCAAGTTTTCCTGAGAAGTGTTTCCCTTTTTCAAATGTTCACCTTTTCTCAAGAATCACTTCTATTTTCCCAGGATTTTCAACCATTCATGATTTTCCCACAACTTTATGAACTTTCCTGAGATTTCAAATCTTTTTCATCTGAGTTTTCTTAAGAAATTGATTTCTATCATTTGCCTTAGAACTATTTTCAACTCCAAATACTTTCCAAGCATACATCATGTTTTTCCTATATCCATTTTACAAAATTTCATAGCACATGCCTGAATTCTCTGTGCATTTAGGATAGAACACGATTTTGATGATTTAACTAAGTCAAGCACAATTTTGGTCCTTGGTTCGATTACCCCTGTTAAAGGCGGCAGGAACGGTCGAACCTTGTACCGACAGGTCAAGCCCCATCCCATGGATTTTCCCGCAATTTTCAAAACGGAGGCGAGTATTTCAAAACAATTTTCAAAATCCGGTCAAGTTTGAAGCGCGAAAGCATTTCCCTCTCTCTCTTCTGCAAGGAAGGGAAGACGGGGAGAAATTTCGCGACGATAACAAGGGGTTGGCCAAAGATGAGAAAAATGGGGGCAACAAAAAGAAATGAGCCTCCGTCGAAACTCTCCATAAAAAAAAGGGTTCTTTTGTGTAAAGTTGGTTGTTGTTTTGCAAACTATTCGCGAAGAAAACGAGTCCCTTCAAACTCTCCCTGGAAGAGGGTTCTTGCGAACGAAAGATGGTTGCATGCGAAAGGAACAAGCTCCCTCGAACTCTCCCTGAAGAGGGTCCTTCGCAAGAGAAAAAGATTTGAATCTTTGACAAAATGATAACCCGAAGGTTGAAATTTTAGAATTTAGAACTTGAATGATGATGTTTAGTTAGTACGAAGACTGAACCGGGAGGGCTAACTGATCAGTCAGCCAGACACTAGCACGAGTGCTAGATGTACTAGCACGAGCACTGGATTTCAAAAATGCCCCAGTACGAGCGCTGGGTTTTCGAAAAAATGCACCCCAGTACGAGCATTGGGTTTTCGAAAAATGCACCCCAGTACGAGCACTGGGTTTTTTGAAGAATGCACCCCAGTACGAGCATTGGGTTTTTTAAAGATGCATACCAGCACGAGCACTGGATTTTTCAATGGAGATTTGAACAGGAGATTGACATTCTAAGATACTTGAGAATTTGAATAAGAATGATTGCCGGTGTTTTCAGGATTATCCCTTACCCTGAAGGGGAAGTTCAAGGAGACTTCGGTCCAAAATATGAATATTAGATTGACAGGGAAAATTCAAGAGAAAATAAGGATATACAAAAGCGAAAAATCCAAGTCGGAACTCGTTTTTTTCAAACACAAGAAAATGAGTGAGAATCGAGTTTGAAAACTCGAATTCTCAAAACAACGATTTTTCCAATACGAGCATTGGATTCAAAAGGAAGTTCAAGTCGGAACTTGAGGCTTCAAAAAATAAGAATATACAAAAGGAAAATCCGAGTCGGAACCCGTTTTTTTAAATATAAGAAAATGAAATGAGAATTGAGTTTGAAAACTCGAATTCTCATAACAATGATTTGTCCAACACGAGCATTGGATTCAAAAGGAAGTTCAAGTCGGAACTTGAGACTTCAAAAATAAGAATATACAAAAGGAAAATCCGAGTCGGAACCCGGTTTTTTAAATATAAGGAAATGAAATGAGAATTGAGTTTGAAAACTCGAATTCTCAAAACAATGATTTATCCAACACGAGCATTGGATTCAAAAGGAAGTTCAAGTCGGAACTTGAGCCTTCAAAAATAAGAATATACAAAAGGAAAATCCGAGTCGGAACTCAGATGGAAAGAAAATGATTCTAACCCGGGAGTCGGAACTTGAAAGATTGACAAAAGCATGAATAGATTTTGATGATGAAGATGAGAGATTCATTCGAGATCCTTGACCCAAGGTGGCCTAAGGTCCGAATTTATTTATGATGGCTTCAGGATCTTCCCCTATCCTGAGGGAACATAGAACAAAATTTAAGGTGAATTGAAGAATTTATGGGAAATAATTTAGATTTATCACTTAACTTGAAGAAGAAGAATATTCATAAAAATGGAGAAGAATTTAAATAGATTTATTGAAAATTTGTTTTGAAAAAGAATTCTCACGGGTAGCAGCGATGCTCCTATCAAGGGTATCAGGATTATCCCTTGTCCTGAATGGGAACACCTCGGACAAACGAGGGTCCGATTTTTCCCTTAACCTGAGGGGAAAAAATAAAAGAAAGAATACCTCATGGAAAAGAGGCATCAGGTTTATCCTTTAATCCTGAAGGGGGTTTCTTAAAGATAAAGGAAAAATTTGATAAAACTTAATGAAACTTGACAAATTGATAAAGTTGACAATAAACTGATAAAATTTGATTTAGATAGAAATAAAATGAAATGAGTGCAATTCAATGAAGATGATCAAGTTAAAAAAAAGAGTTGGTAAGAATTTAGAAAAGGATTCGCCTGATCATGCCTGCATTATGATGAAGGAAGATAAGTATAGGTTAAAATAAAATGCCCCAGTATTAGGGGGAAGAATGTGAAAATTTAACCAAAGATTATTTCTTTATTGAAGGAGACTTTTGAAGAGTACAAAAGGCTATGATGAACAATTCAAGTGTAAAATCTTTTCAAATGTAAAGCATTAATAGGATCGGGCAGTTCCACTCCATCTGCGTTGATCAGACGATAGGAATTGCGAGGTAGCGCTTCTTTAACCACATAAGGGCCTTCCCAATTGGGTGACCACTTGCCCTTCGGCCGATGCTTGAGATGAGTTGTCGATCCGAGCACAAGATCGTTGACTCGGAATCTTCTCTTAATAACTGATTTGGCATAGTGCCGAGCTATCCTCTGACGATAGGCCTGAGCGTGTTCCGCTGACTTGAGCCTTTTCTCATCTAATAGATCAAGCTATACCAACCTCTGCTGCTGATACTGATCGAGCGGAAGTTCGACGAGCGACGCAAACTTGAGTGCGGGCTTCTGAACATGGAGAGGTAGTACTACCTTGGTCCCGTAGATGAGCTCTGAAGGAGTAGCATTGGTTGGAGTCCGAATGGTGGTTCGGTATGCCCAAAGTGCATCATGCATCTTCTCGTGCCAATCGCGACCTGTTTCCACTGTTCTTTCCAGAATGCGGATCAAAATTTTATTGGTGGCTTCTGCCTGTCCATTTCCTTGAGGATAATAAGGAGCTGAGAAGTGGTGATGAATCCCGAACTTCGAGCAGAAACTTTTCATCTTCTCATTCTTGAAATGGCTGCCATTGTCTAACACAATATCATGCGGGACGCCAAAACGGCAAAGAAGATTCTTATGAATAAATGAAATCACATGTCGGCCTTCTACTGTTCGTAGAGTGACAACTTCGACCCATTTGGTGAAGTATTTTGTGGCTGCGAGGAAGTATCGGTAGCCATTAGAAGCCGAAGGAGTGATTGGACCAACTACGTCGAAGGCCCACATCGAAAAGGGACAGGGAGAGACCACAGATTGCAAGTATGCAACTGGCGCATGAATGGAAGGTGCGTGCATTTGACACTTGACGCATTTCCTTACAAATTGATGGCAATCCTGCTGCATGGTTTTCCAGTAGTATCCCGCCCGAATAATCTGCTTGACGAGCGTTTGGTAGCCGACGCGGCTACCACAAATTCCCCCGTGTGCCTCTCGGACAACTTCTATGGCTTCATCTTTATCTAAGCATCTGGCGTACTCAGAACTGAATCCACAGCGATAAAGAGTATCGGCCAGGAGGAAATAACGGGCTGACATGCGCTGAACCGCGTGCTGCTCTTTTCTTGGCATTTCCGATGGAAATTTACCAGTTTCAATAAAGCTCTTGATGTCTTGGTACCAAGGCTTCTCTTTCTGAGTAGCTTGGTTCACTTGCTTAGCTGGAATGTAGGCAGGTTGATGTAAACACCCCAAATTTTCACTCACCTTCTTGACATCGCCCTCAATCGGCACATTTTAGTTCTCCAGAATCAATGAAGGGCAAAATGGTCAATTTTTGAGTTTAGATCTTGCAGAAAGTTTAAAATTTCATTCTTGAGCCTCAAAATTTCTATATTTAGGTTCAGAGACATCTTCAAATTGCAAAATTTCAAAATCCTTTTTCTGGACAAAAAGCTAAAATTTCCAAGTCCGAGCTCAGAGTGACATTTCATAGAACATGTCTTTGCATAGCATTACATCATTTCACTGCACAGCATGTCATTTTGAGATCCAGAACTCCTGATTTTCAAAATTGTCCATCCAAATTTGATTTTTAAACTTTTTCAAATTGATTTTTAAAACCCTAGGTATTCAAAATTACCAAATTTTCCCATTTTACCCCCAGGACTTTGAATTACAAAAATTTTCTCAAGAAAAACAATCTGGATATTTGGATATTGATTTTAAAGATTTTATCTCAAAACTTTTTGCAAAAGATTTTAAATCTCTTTACAAATTGTTTTTACATTTATCCATATTTTTGCCCTGAAAACCCAATTTTTCCAAATTCTTGAAAAACAAATAATGTTTTATCTCGTATCTTCAAATAAATGGAGCGGGACCCGCCTTTGAACTAGCATCATACTCAGACTCTCAGGTAAGTTGTTTATTCTCAAGCGGACCCACCAGAAGTTCATACCAATTTGCAAATTTTTCCTAATTTCTCAATATTTATTTATTTATTTTTAGTTAGCGGGCCCACACATGTGGCACCCCAATTGAAAATAAAAGATTTGCAAAACAAAACAAAAACTTTATTTTCAAAAGGATTTTAAAAGTGGGTTGAGATGGCATTTCCATAAAAGCCTCTCATTTATTTCAATACTCACTTTTTATTTTATTTATTTGTTTAAATAATTTTTTTTTTTAGAAGGAGGCAGCCTTAAATGGCACAGCCGAATTTCCCTAAAGTCATAAATTTGATTTTGCCTAAAACTTAGGGAAATGAAACCAAATTTTGAAAAAAAAAAGGGAATGCGCCCCTCTTGAAACGGCTATTTCAAAGAAAAAAATTTCAAAAATAAGGTAACGGAACCTCATAAATAGAGGGCTGTGGTTTTCTTCAAGAGGACATTCAAAAATTCTTTAAGAAGGGAGGCTATGGATCGATGAAAAGGAGGGGGGAGTTGGCCGATTGAGGCTAAGGAGAGGGGAGAGCCAATTGACTGCTATTTTTTTTTGTTTTGCATGTGTTTCCTGCTGAGCGTGGAGCCCTTTCACCTCCAACGTGTTGCTGCCATTCTTCTTCAACCCACCAGCTACAACCCATCAGCTTCAGCCTACCTTTCTTCAGCCCAGCCACCAGGCATTTCAACGGCTCTGCATCATCTTCCACCTCCAGCCGGTTGCTGCCCATCATCCACATCCCCTCCAGCCCAACGTCTTCATCCATTTCCAGCCCAACCTCATTTCAGCCCAGCTGCAGCCCAGCAGAAGACGTGGTCTTCATCCCCTTCTTCAAGCCACCACAGGCTGCCATACACCACCAGCCACAAGGGATTCATCAGCCAAACTGCATCTACAGCAGCCCAGCAGGAGAACGTGGCTGCCATCACCTTCAGCCCATCAACGTTTTACCCATCTTCCTTCAGCCGCAGGACATTACCCCTTTCTTGCTGGTGCAGGGGATTCACACGAAGGTCTCCTCCAACAGCAGCTACATTGTGAGTCCCTCTTCATCTTCTTCATTCTTCTTCTTCTTTGTCTTTTCAATTTATTTCTGTTTTATAAAAAGAAAAAAAAAAAGAAAAACCCCTTTCTCTATCATTTTTCCTGTTTCAATGCATCGTGTAATTTTTGTTTTCTGTTTTAGTCTAGATTAGCTAATATTGTTTTACATTTCATTTCCTGCTATTATCTATATGAATGGCTGTGTGAAAATCATTTCCTGCTATTAGCTATATGAATGGCTGTGTGAAAATCATTTCCTGCTATTAGCTATATGAATTGCTGTGTGAAAATCATTTCCTGTTATTAGCTATATGAATGGCTGTGTGAAAATCATTTCCTGCTGTTAGCTATATGAATGGCTGTGTTAAAATCATTTCCTGCTATTAGCTATATGAATGGCTGTGTGAAAATCATTTCCTACCATTAGCAATGTGAATGGCTCATGAAAGTCATTTCCTGCCATTAGCTATGTGAATGGCTGTGTGAAAATCATTTCCTGCCATTAGTGTAACGTCCCGAATTTCCAAAACAAAGCTAAGTTAAAATTTTCATGAATTTCTTTTTTTTTTCTTTGCAGCGGAACTTACAAAAGCTTTTAGCAGCGGAATCAGACAATAATGAGTCGTCAGTTTTAGAAAACTCCGAGCACGTTGCAGGTATGTGGCCAAGCAACTCATTGACCACCAAAGTGTTCTATTTTATCGAAAACATATGTTTATTACAACACTACTGCTTAGGAAAGCAGTGTAGGTTCAATAAAAAGAAGTAGTACAACTCTGTCTAGAGAAACCATGGAACTCGATGCCGCCTTGCTCCGCATATCGCCACGCAGGTTCAACACCTGAAATCCCCATAAAACGGGGTCAGAACCATTGATGGTCTGGTACGCATGCAGTCATACATCCATTCAACTCAAGTACGATAATGACCACTCAGAGTCGCAATGCACAATAACGACGCTCAAGCCTCCAAGACTTAGCGTATATCGCAAGAGCCTCCATAGGGCTATGAGTTGAACATCCGCTCGAGTCCTCATGACTAATAGCAAGCCTTTTCAGGGCTGTGATTTGAATAGCCGATTAAGTCTCCACGACTTAGCCATGACATCTTCCGGGTCTCAAAGTGATGTCTAGCTCAAGTCTTCATACTTGGCACATTCGTATCCCACGCATCTAAGGACAACTCCTCGAGCTTCGCTTAGTCGTGCGGATACAACACGGGTCTTTGCCCAGTCGGTCCAGTAGTATACCGAACATGACACCTTCACAAAGGTTATGCAGGACTGACTCAACAACGGCCATCCACGCATACATTCAAGCATCGCTGAACCTAAGCTAATGCATTGTTTCGATAATTAACCGCTCCCGCCTTTGGTACGCAGGTAGAGCTATTGTCCGGGCATCAACGCGATGTTCTGGGTGTTGATTATTCTATATATTTTAGATACCCCAGAGGTCTGTTGACCCTATCCATAGTAGGGCAGTGTGTTTCAACTGGGAGAATCCTACTAGGCCCATATTCGGATGCATCCTCTACTTGCAGTAGTTGGGTAAAATCCTTAGATCTTAAGGATAACCATGACCCCAAAACCCATGAGTGACTGAGGCCATCGTGAACTCTATCAGGTCCAAAGTAAAATACGTGTCACTCAAGGCTGTACCATCACTGTCATTCCACAGTGAGCATAATTCCTGAAGGGGTCTGTCAGTCTTACAATTACTTGGACAGAATCTGCATGCCATTTAGGCAGCCCGTGCTTTTAGCACTACGGGAGTATGTACCCGACCCCATTCAGTCCTCCCCAACACAGTCATTACTGAGGGGGTACCCCTAACACGATTTTCAACCGCGAGGTATGTGCGACCTTAAGTCTTATTCATATGCATGCAGAACACCGCTCCTGGCACTTCGGCCACCACGAGCATCACACATCTTTGGGTGGAAACAACACACTCTGGCTCTTCGGCCCTTACGAGTCTGGTTGCGTAACCGTTCTCAATGAGCATGCATATGACTCGATCTAAATAGATCGGCTACTCGGCGTATTTTTACGCAACGAGTCCAAACCTAGCCAAGGCGCAACCTCTACTCCGGCTCAGCGGCCCTTACGAGCAAGGTGCCCTTGCAGGCACAAGGATACGAGCCGATCTGGCATCGTTCCATCAACGGACATCATTATGCCGTTTCATTGGTTCCAGCAGCTCTTCTGCCGACCATTTCGTCAGCACCTCCCCTGCTCTACTGGCAGTGGTGTGACGAACCCTTCTACGTTGTAGAGGGCAAACCATGAACTGGGTAGCACTCTGCTATATGTCAGAGTATTCTGCTACGTTCTTTCTGAGCTATTCTTAGCTTCTTCAGAAATTTCAGCAGCACTTCCTCTCTTTTACGGAGAAAGCGTGCGTTTCTTTTATCCATTTCAGCGGCATCTCCCCTCTTTGGTAGGAAATCGCCACGCTTAATTCGGGAAATGGATGTGCACCGTTGTGCGTACTTTGCATCCATCAAGGTTGCAGGAACCCTTGGCCATAGCCAGGCCATACGTAATTGACTTAGTCTTTACGTAAAGAGTATTTTGCCAAAAAGCAAAGCCTTTCCAATAGGGGCTTCATTCGTCAAGCAGAATCTTGAACGAGGAGCGGTCAAGGAATCGCATGGGCGATTTGGAGTTGATCTCCATTTGAACGCTCATTTATGCGCCATATATGTTGTATAAGCAGAAGCCTATGCTTTATACAGCGGCGGCGTAAAGAAATGCATATACTATTGTTCAAGGTGTGTAACCTAACGAAATATTCTACATATATAACAAAGCAGAAGCCTTGGCATCGTTCGACGCGATGGCGTAAGTAAATACATTGCAGAAAGCAGGAGCCTTGGCATCGTTCGCCGTGACGGCGTAAGTAAATGCATAATCGGAAGTGCAGTAATCGGAAGTGCAAAAAACAGGAAGCCTTGGCATCATACGACGCGACGGCAAAGGTAAATTACATAGCCTGTGCGATATAGGACGCGTCGGCAGAATCAGCAGATATACACCTAGATCCGTATCCAACGATAGTTACGAGGCGAGCGGGTGAACACCGAAGTGTTCTGAAGGGCTCAACCAAGAACTAGGGCGAGATACCATTTTAAAAACGCATATACTGCGTGTTTGAACATAGATATATCCGACGATAGTTACGAGACGAGCGGGTGAACACCGAAGTGTCCAAAAAGGGCTCAATCAAGAACTAAAGCAAGATACTACTTCAGAAAGTATATTCTATATACAAACAATCAAAAACTTGAGAGAGATGGATCAATGAAGTGAACTTACTTCAAGTCGTGGAAGAAACGGCTTCGGGTTGCTTCTTTGGCTTCGAGCCTTCCTTCGAGAGGTCAGACTAAGTCAGATGAAGCTGACTTAGTTGAGAAAGAGGTAGAGTAGGTCAAGCTACTCAACCTAAGTGGTTTGAACCAAACAGGGTTCGATCCAAGTCAACTGTGTTCAGCAGGTTCGAACTCAGCTCAAGTAGGCTAAGTCTGGGTTCAGAAATCCAAACCGGAATCTGGACCAAAAAGGACTTTGACTTTGACTTTAAACCCAACTAGGTTCAAGTCAAGTCAACTGGGTTTGGATCAGGTCAAGTGGGTTCAGACCCAGGTCAGGTGGGTTAGGACCAGGTCAGGCAGGCTCAGGCTAAGTCAGGCAGGCTCAGACTAGGTCAGGTGGGCTTGGCTAGGTAGGGGAGGTTTATGAGAGAGAGAGAAGGCAAGAGAGAGGGGGGGGGGTCAATTTTTATGAGAAGAGAGAGAGTACGGAGGGCTATTTATAGCCCAAGCCCACCTCCTCTTGGGTTTTTCCATGCCCCTTCTACCCCCTTGGCTTCTTTTTAATTCCAAGAGGTTCCTTGGTGTGGGGCCCACCTAGATATTTCCATGGGATATTTTGTGGGTCCCACCAGATATTTTCTAAGGAATATTTCTGTGGGTCCCACCAATATTTCTATGGGTCCCGCAAGAATTTCGAGTTTTCGGCGATTTTTTCTGAAAAATTCTGAGTACGTCATTCCCTTCGTATTAACGTAACTAATAAAGTTGGCTCGCAGGAATCCTTTGATTTCATTCAGGTAGGAAGTTATGGCTTCCAGAGTGTTTGAGCATATATTCGCGATTCGACGAATATCCTAAGTATAACTGGCTCGTAGGAATTGATTCATTTCGCATTCTGAGAAAAATGCTATTTTTACCGGTAAATGCCTCATGAATTTTATTCTGATATTTTCTGAAAAATTGCGGGTCTTACATCATTACCCCCTTAAAGGAATTTCGTCCGCGAAATTCAGCTAAGAGTACAAGGTGAAAAGTTCAGGATATTTATCCCGCATATCCGATTCGAGCTCTCAAGTGCAATCATCGATTCCATGTTGCTGCCACCTCACTTTAACAAGTGGAATGACCTTTGTCCTTAGCACTTGCTCCCGGCGGTCTATGATCTCCACTGGCCTTTCTTCTACCGTCATATCTTCTCGAATGTCAATATCTTCATGTTGATTGACGTGAGAAGGATCATGAACGTATTTACGAAGCATTGATACGTGAAATACATCATGTATTTGTGCGTATTGTGGTGGCAATGCTACTCGGTAGGCAGTCTCTCCGATTCGGCTCAAAACTTCGAAGGGACCAACGAATCTGGGGCTGAGCTTCCCCTTCTTTCCAAAACAAAACACACTCTTGGTTGGAGAGACCTTGATAAAAACCTTATGTCCAACCGCAAAAGTGAGTTCCCCATGCCGCTGATCGGCGTAGCTCTTCTGTCGACTCTGAACAGTCAGTAGCTTCTTTCTGATCATGTGGACTTGCTCAGTATAATGCTGCAACACAATGGGCGAGTCCAAGGTTCGCTCACCCACTTCACCCCAATGGATTGGTGATCGACAGGGTCGCCCGTACAAGGCTTCATACGGTGCCATCCCAATGCTAGCGTGATGGCTATTATTATAAGCAAATTCAGCCAACGCTAGGTGGGAATCCCAATCACCCTTCCATTCCAGCATACAGGCTCTTAACATATCTTCAAGCGTCTGTATGGTTCGTTCCGATTGCCCATCTGTTTGGGGATGGAATGCTGTACTGAACTTGAGTTTCGTCCCCAGGGCTCTCTGAAGCTGCTCCCAAAAGTGAGAGGTGAACTTCGGGTCACGATCGGATATGATCGAAATCGGCACTCCATGGAGTCTAACGATTTCCCGAATGTAGATCTCTGCCAATAGTTCAGTTGAGTATCGAGTGTTGATTGGCAGGAAGTGAGCAGACTTGGTGAGTCTGTCCACGATCACCCATATCGAATCGTGTTGTCTCTTGGAACGAGGCAATCCAACGATGAAATCCATCGTAATGCCTTCCCATTTCCATTCTGGAATCTCGATCCGCTGCATCTTTCCACCAGGTCGCTGATGTTCGATCTTAACTTGCTGGCAGATCAAACACTTCGAGACAAACATAGCCACATCACGCTTCATACCCTTCCACCAGTACTTCCTCTGCAAATCTCGGAACATCTTCGTACCTCCAGGGTGAATGGTGTACTTGCTATTATGAGCCTCCTGGAGTACTTCCTGCCTTAGCTCAGGGTTATTTGGAACCCAAATCCTTTCTTCCATCCATATTCCTCCATCTTCTTTCAAATGGAAGAAAGTGTCATCTTTTTCAGCACGAGCTTTCAATTCCAAGTACTGGGGATCCTTGAACTGTTCGGCTACGATGCGATCGAGGAACTCAATGTGGATCGTCAAACATGACATTTGGATTCTGCCAGAATCAGCCAAAAATGGCTTCCAGTTGACAAAATCCTCCATCAACTTCCATTGTCCGGTTAGGCTGGCCAGAGTGCCAACAGTCTTGCGACTAAGGGCATCTGCTACAACATTCTCCTTTCCAGGGTGATAGGAAAGCGTGAATTTATAGTCTTTGAGGAATTCCAGCCATCGCCGTTGCCGCATATTGAGTTCTTTTTGAGAAAAGAGGTATTTTAGGCTTTTATGGTCTGACATGACCTCAAATTTCTCTCCATACAGGTAGTGTCGCCAGATTTTAAGCGCAAACACTACCGCGGCAAGCTCAAGATCGTGGGTTGGATAGTTTTTCTCCTGGACTCTCAACTGTCGTGACGCCTGTGCGATATAGGACGCGTCGGCAGAATCAGCAGATATACACCTAGATCCGTATCCAACGATAGTTACGAGGCGAGCGGGTGAACACCGAAGTGTTCTGAAGGGCTCAACCAAGAACTAGGGCGAGATACCATTTTAAAAACGCATATACTGCGTGTTTGAACATAGATATATCCGACGATAGTTACGAGACGAAAGGGTGAACACCGAAGTGTCCAAAAAGGGCTCAATCAAGAACTAAAGCAAGATACTACTTCAGAAAGTATATTCTATATACAAACAATCAAAAACTTGAGAGAGATGGATCAATGAAGCGAACTTACTTCAAGTCGTGGAAGAAACGGCTTCGGGTTGCTTCTTTGGCTTCGAGCCTTCCTTCGAGAGGTCAGACTAAGTCAGATGAAGCTGACTTAGTTGAGAAAGAGGTAGAGTAGGTCAAGCTACTCAACCTAAGTGGTTTGAACCAAACAGGGTTCGATCCAAGTCAACTGTGTTCAGCAGGTTCGAACTCAGCTCAAGTAGGCTAAGTCTGGGTTCAGAAATCCAAACCGGAATCTGGACCAAAAAGGACTTTGACTTTGACTTTAAACCCAACTAGGTTCAAGTCAAGTCAACTGGGTTTGGATCAGGTCAAGTGGGTTCAGACCCAGGTCAGGTGGGTTAGGACCAGGTCAGGCAGGCTCAGGCAGGCTCAGACTAGGTCAGGTGGGCTAGGCTAGGTAGGGGAGGTTTATGAGAGAGAGAGAAGGCAAGAGAGAGGGGGGGGGGGTCAATTTTTATGAGAAGAGAGAGAGTACGGAGGGCTATTTATAGCCCAAGCCCACCTCCTCTTGGGTTTTTCCATGCCCCTTCTACCCCCTTGGCTTCTTTTTAATTCCAAGAGGTTCCTTGGTGTGGGGCCCACCTAGATATTTCCATGGGATATTTTGTGGGTCCCACCAGATATTTTCTAAGGAATATTTCTGTGGGTCCCACCAATATTTCTATGGGTCCCGCAAGAATTTCGAGTTTTCGGCGATTTTTTCTGAAAAATTCTGAGTACGTCATTCCCTTCGTATTAACGTAACTAATAAAGTTGGCTCGCAGGAATCCTTTGATTTCATTCAGGTAGGAAGTTATGGCTTCCAGAGTGTTTGAGCATATATTCGCGATTCGACGAATATCCTAAGTATAACTGGCTCGTAGGAATTGATTCATTTCGCATTCTGAGAAAAATGCTATTTTTACCGGTAAATGCCTCATGAATTTTATTCTGATATTTTCTGAAAAATTGCGGGTCTTACATCATTACCCCCTTAAAGGAATTTCGTCCGCGAAATTCAGCTAAGAGTACAAGGTGAAAAGTTCAGGATATTTATCCCGCATATCCGATTCGAGCTCTCAAGTGCAATCATCGATTCCATGTTGCTGCCACCTCACTTTAACAAGTGGAATGACCTTTGTCCTTAGCACTTGCTCCCGGCGGTCTATGATCTCCACTGGCCTTTCTTCTACCGTCATATCTTCTCGAATGTCAATATCTTCATGTTGATTGACGTGAGAAGGATCATGAACGTATTTACGAAGCATTGATACGTGAAATACATCATGTATTTGTGCGTATTGTGGTGGCAATGCTACTCGGTAGGCAGTCTCTCCGATTCGGCTCAAAACTTCGAAGGGACCAACGAATCTGGGGCTGAGCTTCCCCTTCTTTCCAAAACAAAACACACTCTTGGTTGGAGAGACCTTGATAAAAACCTTATGTCTAACCGCAAAAGTGAGTTCCCTATGCCGCTGATCGGCGTAGCTCTTCTGTCGACTCTGAACAGTCAGTAGCTTCTTTCTGATCATGTGGACTTGCTCAGTATAATGCTGCAACACAATGGGCGAGTCCAAGGTTCGCTCACCCACTTCACCCCAATGGATTGGTGATCGACAGGGTCGCCCGTACAAGGCTTCATACGGTGCCATCCCAATGCTAGCGTGATGGCTATTATTATAAGCAAATTCAGCCAACGCTAGGTGGGAATCCCAATCACCCTTCCATTCCAGCATACAGGCTCTTAACATATCTTCAAGCGTCTGTATGGTTCGTTCCGATTGCCCATCTGTTTGGGGATGGAATGCTGTACTGAACTTGAGTTTCGTCCCCAGGGCTCTCTGAAGCTGCTCCCAAAAGTGAGAGGTGAACTTCGGGTCACGATCGGATATGATCGAAATCGGCACTCCATGGAGTCTAACGATTTCCCGAATGTAGATCTCTGCCAATAGTTCAGTTGAGTATCGAGTGTTGATTGGCAGGAAGTGAGCAGACTTGGTGAGTCTGTCCACGATCACCCATATCGAATCGTGTTGTCTCTTGGAACGAGGCAATCCAACGATGAAATCCATCGTAATGCCTTCCCATTTCCATTCTGGAATCTCGATCCGCTGCATCTTTCCACCAGGTCGCTGATGTTCGATCTTAACTTGCTGGCAGATCAAACACTTCGAGACAAACGTAGCCACATCACGCTTCATACCCTTCCACCAGTACTTCCTCTGCAAATCTCGGAACATCTTCGTACCTCCAGGGTGAATGGTGTACTTGCTATTATGAGCCTCCTGGAGTACTTCCTGCCTTAGCTCAGGGTTATTTGGAACCCAAATCCTTTCTTCCATCCATATTCCTCCATCTTCTTTCAAATGGAAGAAAGTGTCATCTTTTTCAGCACGAGCTTTCAATTCCAAGTACTGGGGATCCTTGAACTGTTCGGCTACGATGCGATCGAGGAACTCAATGTGGATCGTCAAACATGACATTTGGATTCTGCCAGAATCAGCCAAAAATGGCTTCCAGTTGACAAAATCCTCCATCAACTTCCATTGTCCGGTTAGGCTGGCCAGAGTGCCAACAGTCTTGCGACTAAGGGCATCTGCTACAACATTCTCCTTTCCAGGGTGATAGGAAAGCGTGAATTTATAGTCTTTGAGGAATTCCAGCCATCGCCGTTGCCGCATATTGAGTTCTTTTTGAGAAAAGAGGTATTTTAGGCTTTTATGGTCTGACATGACCTCAAATTTCTCTCCATACAGGTAGTGTCGCCAGATTTTAAGCGCAAACACTACCGCGGCAAGCTCAAGATCGTGGGTTGGATAGTTTTTCTCCTGGACTCTCAACTGTCGTGACGCATAGGCGATTACTTTGCCGTGCTGCATCAATACACAACCCAGACCTGTTCCCGAGGCATCGGTATAAGCAACGAAGCCTCCCTAACCAGAAGGTAAGGTAAGGACAGGGGCAGTGGTAATCCTCTATTTGAGAACCTCAAAGCACTCCTTACACTGGTCAGTCCATTCAAACTTGATTCCCTTTTTTAGTAATTTCGTCATGGGTACGGCGATTCGGGAGAAGTCTTGTATGAACTTCCGATAATATCCGGCAAGTCCAAGGAAGCTACGGACCTCAGTAATATTTTCTGGCTGCTTCCAGTCCATCACAGCTTCCACCTTCGCAGGATCTACGGCGATTCCATCTTTTGAGATCACATGGCCAAGAAACATCACTTTATCTAGCCAGAATTCACATTTTGAAAACTTAGCATAGAGTTGGTTATCTTGAAGGGTTTTCAAGACGATTTTCAAGTGCTCCACGTGTTGTTCCTTGTTCTCAGAATATACGAGAATGTCATCAATAAAGACGATGACAAAGTTATCCAAATATGGTCTGAATATCCGGTTCATTAGATCCATAAAGGCAGCAGGCGCATTAGTGAGTCCGAAGGGCATTACTACGAACTCATAATGGTCGTATCTCATTCTGAAGGCAGTCTTGGGTATATCCTCTTCCTTAACTCTGAGCTGATGGTACCCAGACCTGAGGTCGATCTTGGAGAACACCCTCGCTGTTCTGAGCTGATCGAATAAGTCCTCAATTCGAGGCAACGGGTACTTATTTTTAACAGTTGCCTGGTTAAGCATCCGATAATCGATGCATAACCGAAGGGATCCATCCTTCTTCTTTACAAACAGCACTGGGGCTCCCCACGGTGACACACTAGGACGGATGAACCCTTGTTCCATCAGTTCTTCCAACTGACACTTCAACTCACTGAGTTCACTGGCGCCATTCGATACGGGGCTTTGGATAACGGCGCTGTTCCAGGTAAGGATTGAATTCCAAATTCAACCTCACGAAGTGGCGAAAGTCCTGGCAATTCCTCAGGAAATACATTGGGAAACTCCCGTACCACTTCCAAACTCTCAAGGGGTTGGTTGTTGGATTTTTCCACCGAGAGACTCAACAGGAAGGCCACACAACCCTTCCTAAGGTCATTTTGTACCTTAAGTGCTGATATGAGCCTTTTCTGTGGAACAGGTTTGGATAACCGGTATTCCATCTTAGGCAATCCGGGTCGAGATAGAATTACTCTGCCCTCGCGGCACAGAATCTTGGCATTATTCTGAGCCAACCAATTCATTCACAGAATGACATCGTACTGTATCATATCGATCAGGATGGCGTCAGTAGGCAAGTGTTGCCCTGCTATCTCAATATCCAAATTTTTCACACACCGGATACATTTGGTGCGTGAACCCAACGGGTTATACACTTCGATCATTTTATCAATCGGTTGCACCGAGACGTGGAGTTGTTCGGTGAAATCGTCAGAGATAAACGTATGAGTAGCACCACAATCAAACAAGACATAAGCTGCATGTCCATTAACAGGTACGGTGCCTTCAATCAGGTCACCATTGTCGACTTGTTCAGTCGTTACAGCGTATACACGACCTGCAGCAGACCTTTGTTCTACTTTAGGTGGAGGTCGTTGAAACTGAGAACGTTGTGGCGCTGGTCGAGAGGGTCCGGCAGATCCGACATTACTCATCTGTTCATCTGCAGCCTTCTTAGCGCAATCCCTTATAAAGTGGCCCATCTTGCCACAATACAAGCACCCACCAATGTCACGAGGACATGGCTTTCTGGGGTTGTTCATACGACACCTTGGGCAGCTGACCATTCGGAGTTGTGTTCTGTCTTGGCCTCACGACTTGTTGAGTGTTGTTCCCTCCTTGGAACTTCTTCTTTTGAAAGGGTTGTGGTGAACCCTAGCCACTTGGAAACGTCCTCTTACGATTCCCACCATTCACTATGGGCTTCTTTGCTATGATCACTTTAGATCGCGCCTAATCCTCTTGGATTTTTGAAGTTGCTGCTACTGCAGCCTGAAAAGTCGAAGGCATGCTTGTTATCACTCGAGATCGCAGCCCTTCGCGCAGACCATTCACATATTTGTCGGCCCTTTCTTGGTCTGTTTCGAACAATCGAGAGCAGTAGCGCTCTAGATTCTGAAATTTGGTGGTATAGTCCATTAGACTCATACCGCCTTGTTCCAACTCCAGAAACTCTATCTTTTTCTTGTTTCTGGAATGCAACGGGAAGTAGTTATCCATAAAAGTCCTCCGAAAGTCAGTCCAAGGAATGACTTCGACTTGTGAGAACTGGATAAGTTTAGTGGTATCCCACCACTTCCGTGCATTGTCTTTCAACCGATACGTGCCAAAGTTGGTCTTTTTCTCTTCTGGTACTCCCAGTACCGAGAAGACACGTTCTGTCTCTTCGATCCAACTCTCCGCGAGCTCAGGATCAGCTCTGCCAATGAAAACTGGCAGGTCAAGCTTGAGGAACTTCTCATAAGTCACTCCTCCCAGGTGCTCGTTTTGTGGTGCGACTGGTTCTGGCCTTGTTTCATGGATGGCTGTAACCAGGTTGTTGAGTGTTTCCAACAGGAATCCTTGCGTATGGGACTCCTCGCTTGGCGTGGTTCTCCTCGTTGTAGGAGCCATTTATCTATGCACACATAAGCACTTGTTTTTAGTTTCTCAATGTATATATGGAAGTAAAAAGCTTTATTTACTTAATATACATCATATTTACACAAACATCGCCTTAAACCAAAACATCATGCCGCACTGGCAGACTTTAGGCATTGAGAAACTATATACATGAGTCTACTGACTCCAAAACATCACCAGTCTCTTTAAGACTTGGATTTCTTTGATGAAGACGAACTCCAAAAGGTCCATCTATTGCCACATGGCCTTGGTGCAGGCACTACTAGCTTTTGCTTGGGCGGCACTTCCGCACTTGCAAGCGAATATTGGGGATACATGAGGGAATCCAGTCCACTCTCCCAGTCAGCAATATCAAGACTCTGGGAGTCTGGAATAATGATCGACGAACAGAAAGAATCCCCTCTTTTGTTCCTGCCATTTAAGCTCGGCGTATGTGATGTCAGATGGTAGCTTGGCGAGTGATAGACCTCCGCAGGGAAGTTCAAGTCAAAATCCCTCAGCCTTGGTAATTCATCAAGAGATGTTGGGGTATGGTTGCTCCCAACACTAGAGTGATGCGGTCCACTGACACGCGAAGTCACATCCTTGAGACCCTTTGATGCCCGCCGACCCATATCAGTGGTATATTTCCTTTGGCATTCGTTGGCGGAATGCCCATCCTCGCCACAGTATTGGTAGTCTTGAACTTCATACGGGCATATCCACTCATCGTGCATGACCTTGCAACGATAGCAATATCCTCTGGAGTCATGAGTTGCCATCTATACAAAGATGCACCCAGATCAGAACAAAAGTATAAAAACATATACTTACAGTGCGATATTGGGACCATGACGGATCTTGAACCAGGTTTCTCAGACTCATGCTCTGATACCAATTCTGTAACGTCCCGGATTTTCAAAACAAAGCTAAGTTAAAATTTTTATGAATTTCTTTTTTTTCTTTGCAGCGGAACTTACAAAAGCTTTTAGCAGCGGAATCAGACGATAATGGGTCGTCAGTTTTAGAAAACTCCGAGCACGTTGCAGGTATGTGGCCAAGCAACTCATTGACCACCAAAGTGTTCCATTTTATCGAAAACATATGTTTATTACAACACTACTGCTTAGGAAAGCAGTGTAGGTTCAATAAAAGGAAGTAGTACAACTCTGTCTAGAGAAACCCTGGAACTCGATGCCGCCTTGCTCCGCATATCGCCACGCAGGTTCAACACCAGAAATCCCCATAAAACGGGGTCAGAACCACTGATGGTCTGATAAGCATGCAGTCATACATCCATTCAACTCAAGTACGATAATGACCACTCAGGGTCGCAATGCGCAATAACGACGCTCAAGCCTCCAAGACTTAGCGTATATCGCAAGAGCCTCCGTAGGGCTATGAGTTGAACATCCGCTCGAGTCCTCATGACTTAGAGCAAGCCTTTTCAGGGCTGTGATTTGAATAGCCGCTTAAGTCTCCACGACTTAGCCATGACCTCTTCCAGGTCTCAAAGTGATGTCTAGCTCAAGTCTTCATACTTGGCACATCCGTATCCCACGCATCTAAGGACAACTCCTCGAGCTTCGCTTAGTCGTGCGGATACAACACGGGTCTTTGCCCAGTCGGTCCAGTAGTATACCGAACATGACACCTTCACAAAGGTTATGCAGGACTGACTCAACAACGGCCATCCACGCATACATTCAAGCATCGCTGAACCTAAGCTAATGCATTGTTTCGATAATTAACCGCTCCCGCCTTTGGTACGCAGGTAGAGCTATTGTCCGGGCATCAACGCGATGTTCTGGGTGTTGATTATTCTATATATTTTAGATACCCCAGAGGTCTGTTGACCCTATCCATAGTAGGGCAGTGTGTTTCAACTGGGAGAATCCTACTAGGCCCATATTCGGATGCATCCTCTACTTGCAGTAGTTGGGTAAAATCCTTAGATCTTAAGGATAACCATGACCCCAAAACCCATGAGTGACTGAGGCCATCGTGAACTCTATCAGGTCCAAAGTAAAATACGTGTCACTCAAGGCTGTACCATCACTGTCATTCCACAGTGAGCATAATTCCTGAAGGGGTCTGCCAGTCTTACAATTACTTGGACAGAATCTGCATGCCATTTAGGCAGCCCATGCTTTTAGCACTACGGGAGTATGTACCCGACCCCATTCAGTCCGCCCCAACACAGTCATTACTGAGGGGGTACCCCTAACACGATTTTCAACCACGGGGTATGTGCGACCTTAAGTCTTATTCATATGCATGCAGAACACCGCTCTTGGCACTTCGGCCACCACGAGCATCACACCTCTTTGTGTGGAAACAACACACTCTGGCTCTTCGGCCCTTACGAGTCTGGTTGCGTAACCGTTCTCAATGAGCATGCATATGACTCGATCTAAATAGATCGGCTACTCGGCGTATTTTTACGCAACGAGTCCAAACCTAGCCAAGGCGCAACCTCTACTCCGGCTCAGCGGCCCTTACGAGCAAGGTGCCCTTGCAGGCACAAGGATACGAGCCGATCTGGCATCGTTCCATCAACGGACATCATTATGCCGTTCCATTGGTTCCAGCAGCTCTTCTGCCGACCATTTCGTCAGCACCTCCCCTGCTCTACTGGCAGTGGTGTGACGAACCCTTCTACGTTGTAGAGGGCAAACCATGAACTGGGTAGCACTCTGCTATATGTCAGAGTATCCTGCTACGTTCTTTCTGAGCTATTCTTAGCTTCTTCAAAAATTTCAGCAGCACTTCCTCTCTTTTACGGAGAAAGCGTGCGTTTCTTTTATCCATTTCAGCGGCATCTCCCCTCTTTGGTAGGAAATCACCACGCTTAATTCGGGAAATGGATGCGCACCATTGTGCATACTTTGCATCCATCAAGGTTGCAGGAACCCTTGGCCATAGCCAGGCCATACGTAATTGACTTAGTCTTTACGTAAAGAGCATTTTGCCAAAAAGCGAAGCCTTTCCAATAGGGGCTTCATTTGTCAAGCAGAATCTTGAACGAGGAGCGGTCAAGGAATCGCATGGGCGATTTGGAGTTGATCTCCATTTGAATGCTCATTTATGCGCCATATATGTAGTATAAGCAGAAGCCTATGCTTTATATAGCGGCGGCGTAAAGAAATGCATATACTATTGTTCAGGGTGTGTAACCTAACGAAATATTCTACATATATAACAAAGCAGAAGCCTTGGCATCGTTCGACGCGACGGCGTAAGTAAATACATTGCAGAAAGCAGGAGCCTTGGCATCGTTCGACGCGACGGCGTAAGTAAATGCATAATCGGAAGTGCAGTAATCGGAAGTGCAGAAAACAGGAAGCCTTGGCATCATACGACGCGACGGCAAAGGTAAATTACATAGCCTGTGCGATATAGGACGCGTCGGCAGAATCAACAGATATACACCTAGATCTGTATCCAACGATAGTTACGAGGCGAGCGGGTGAACACCGAAGTGTTCTGAAGGGCTCAACCAAGAACTAGGGCGAGATACCATTTTAAAAACGCATATACTGTGTGTTTGAACATAGATATATCCGACGATAGTTACGAGACGAGCGGGTGAACACCGAAGTGTCCAAAAAGGGCTCAATCAAGAACTAAAGCAAGATACTACTTCAGAAAGTATATTCTATATACAAACAATGAAAAACTTGAGAGAGATGGATCAACGAAGCGAACTTACTTTAAGTCGTGGAAGAAACGGCTTCGGGTTGCTTCTTTGGCTTCGAGCCTTCCTTCGAGAGGTCAGACTAAGTCAGATGAAGTTGACTTAGTTGAGAAAGAGGTAGAGCAGGTCAAGCTACTCAACCTAAGTGGTTTGAACCAAACAGGGTTCGATCCAAGTCAACTGTGTTCAGCAGGTTCGAACTCAGCTCAAGTAGGCTAAGTATGGGTTCAGAAATCCAAACCGGAATCTGGACCAAAAAGGACTTTGACTTTGACTTTAAACCCAACTAGGTTCAAGTCAAGTCAACTGGGTGTGGACCAGGTCAAGTGTGTTCAGACCCAGGTCAGGCAGGCTCAGGCTAAGTCAGGCAGGCTCAGACCAGGTCAGGTGGGCTCAGGTGGGCTAGGCTAGGTAGGGGAGGTTTAGGAGAGAGAGAGAAGGCAAGAGAGAGAGGGGGGGTAGATTTTTATGAGAAGAGAGAGAGTGGGGAGGGCTATTTATAGCCCAAGCTCACCTCCTTTTGGGTTTTTCCATGCCCCTTCTACCCCCTTGGCTTCTTTTTAATTCCAAGAGGTTCCTTGGTGTGGGGCCCACCTAGATATTTCCATGGGATATTTTGTGGGTCCCACCAGATATTTTCTGATGAATATTTCTGTGGGTCCCACCAATATTTCTATGGGTCCCGCAAGAATTTCGAGTTTCCGGCGATTTTTTCCGAAAAATTCTGAGTACGCCATTCCCTTCGTATTGACGTAACTAATAAAGTTGGCTCGCAGGAATCCTTTGATTTCATTCAGGTAGGAAGTTATGGCTTCCAGAGTGTTTGAGCATATATTCGCGATTCAACGAATATCCTAAGTATAACTGGCTCGCAGGAATTGATTCGTTTCGCATTCTGAGAAAAATGCTATTTTTACCGGTAAATGCCTCATGAATTTTATTCTGATATTTTCTGAAAAATTGCGGGTCTTACAATTAGCTATGTGAAGGGTTTATGAAAATCATTTCCTACAATTGATTTTATGAATGGCTGTGTGAAAATCAACTGTTTTGGTTGTATGAATGGCTTATGGAAATCATTTCCTGCATATATCCATTTTTCTACTGCAGGTGTGAAGTCTTGATAACTAGTGACCTTCATGAACCGATATATCCATATTCGTTCATGATGTATATACAATCTTTGGCATGCTTTGTTATTGGTATATGGGGAAGCTCCATACCCATTTTTATTGAAAAATACATTATAATTTGGAAAATACGGCTGTGTGAAATCACCTACAGAAACTGTATATACCTGTATTTTCTGATTTTACCCATTATATGGAATTTTCCTTTATATGTATATTTTCTTATTATAAGTATATATATATTGATATGTATGTATATCTACCTATATGTATACGTATATATGTATATATATATATGTATATATGTATATATATACATATATATATATATATATATATGTTTATATATATATATATATCCCTTCATGTGCATTTGTTATCACATATATTTTTCTTTTCTTTTACTTTTTGTGAATATATCTTCATTACCATATATCATTTATCATAAATTCAAATATTTCTATGTCTACATACATATCTTCATTGTATATAGTATATATAACCATTTTCTTGGTTATCTTGTACTAATTCTCAATTTTGCAGGAAAAGTCTGGAGGAGGCTGATTCTTTTCCATTATGTATTTTTATTTCATTTATTTTGACTCACGTCAGAAATGTAATAATCAAACTTGGAATAATATTTACTTTTATTGCTTAGATTAGGATGCATCTCATATAGTTTGATTTCTGTATTATCCTGATTCTATGATGCATATATCTAAATTTTCAAAAATTCACCGTGGATGAACACGAATGGCACGTGCACCAACTCATAGAGAGTTGATGAACTCGGTGGAGTCCATATTTACGGCCCTAGTTGGAATATGGACGAAACCCAGATCCATCATCTCTCTACCAGTCACATTGAGCTTACACTCTTAGGCTATCTTGAAAATGCACCTCATATTTCCAATGTTTTCAAAATATTGTGAATTAACTCAAATAAACCCTGAATATATTCATGGCCACAGTCAGAATATGTGAAGGATTTACTTTGGCTTAATCCACATTTTTCCAACAAAATTTTCAGAAATCTTTTCAAAAGTGCATTCATTCATTCAAATCATCTGCATCATTTGTTTTTCTCATGATTTTCTTAAGAAACTTTCACTTCATGGAATCGATTTCTCAAGAAACTATGATGATATTCGGAGTTGGATTTTCCAAATCAAAGTTTTCCTGTGATTTTCCTTGAAAATGTTATTTTCTTAAGATTCTTTTCAAAAGGAATTTCTCATCTTTCTCAAGAATCAAAGTTGATTTTCAGACATTTCAAAGACAAGATTCTCAAGATTTCAATTTCCTAAGTTCTAAATTTCCTTCTCCAATGAATTTTCCCATTAATTTTCTATCCTTTTCTTAAGAAAATTCTCAAAGTCTGAGTTTTCCCAACAAGTGCTTTCCTTTTCAAATGTTCATCTTTTCTCAAGAATTCCTTCAGTTTTCCTGAGATTCTCATTTCTTCATGGTTTTCCAAGTCTTTCTAAACTTTCTTAAAATTTTCCTGAGATTCTTATTTCCTCAGGGTTTTCCAAGTCTTTCTAAGCTTTCTTAAAATTTTCCTGAGATTCTCATTTCTTCATGGTTTTCTAAGTCTTTATAAACTTTCTCAAGATTTTCCCGAGATTCTCATCTAAACTTTCTCAAGATTTTCTTGAGATTCTCATCTCTTCAAGATTTTCCAACTCTTTATAAACTTTCTCGAGATTTCAAACCTTCTTCGTCTGAGTTTTCCTGAGAGATTGATTTCCATCTTTTCCTGAGAAATGCTTTTCAATTCCAAATGTTTCCTAAGCATACATCATATTTTCCAATTTACATTTTTTCCAAATCTCATAACACATGCCTGAATTCTCTGTGCATTTAGGGTAGTGTTATCATCGCAAAATTTTTCCCCTCCCTTGCGAGAGAGAAACGAATCTGCGAGTCAAACTCGACCAAAGTTTTGAAAATTGTTTTGAAAATTTACTCGCCTCCGTTTTTAAAATTTGCGGGAAAATTCCGTGGAATAGGATCCGCCTGTCGGTATGAGGTTCAACCGTTCCTGGCGCCTTTACCAGGGGTAATTGAACCAAGGATCAATTACGTGCTTTAATTTGACTCAAATAGCTAAATTATGCTCTATTTTTCCTAGAATGCACAAAGAATCAGGCTTGTGCTATGAAATTTTTTAAAAAATGCAAGCTTGAGAAACTATGATGTTTGCTTTGGAAAATTGAAATGCATTTGAAAAAATGATTGGAAAAGTGCTTGAAATTGGAGTTTTTCGGAAAATCATTGAATTTCATTGGAAATCAGAAATTTGCATTGAAAAGTGATTTCTCAGGAAAGCTTGAAAAACTGAGAAAATTGGTTTTGAGATTGGAAACTTGGAATTGCTTTTATGAGAAAATGGATTTGAGAATCTTGAGAAAATCTAAGAAATTTATTGGAAAATGACTTTTGAAATGGAAAATGAATTCTCAGAAAAACTGGAAAATATGAGAAAATCGATTTCTGAAAACTTGGGATTTTGAAATTTGAGAATTTGAAAACATAGGAAAATCTTGATTTGAACATGGGAAATGCTTTGAAATGTCATTTGAAAACTTAGGATTTTGAGAAAATCAGATCCTGAGAAAGACTTGGAAATTCTTGAGAAAATTGAATTTTCTGAAATTGAAATTGGAAAATGAGTTTGAAAATAATGCAATTTGAATGATATGAATGAATGAATATGAATTTGAAAAGGGAATTTCATTGAGGAATTGAGAAATCCTTTTGAAACTTTGAGAAATGCAGTGCATTTTTTAAGTTAGCCTAAGAGTGTAGGTTGAATGTGGCTAATATAAAGATCATAAATCTTGGTTTTCTTCGTATTCTGACTATGGCCATAAATACGAATCCCACCGAGTTTATAAATTCCATAAAAGTTTGTGCACGTGCCATTCGTGTAAACCATAGTGGATTTGAAATAAATGCACATGAATCATACATCAAATATCGAAATTTGCATAAATTAAACTATATGCAATGCAGCCCTATTCTAAGCAGAAAAGTAACTATTATTCCAAATTATTACATTTGAGGTTACATTGAATTGAAATAAAAAAATAAAATCTAAGTCTTCTTCTTGAATGTTCCTGCAAAACTAGAAAACAAGGTTAGCACAAAAATATAGGTTATTCTGAATTTATCCGAAAATATGAGAAATTATCGGATATTATTCAGATATAAACCCAAATTCATACCCCCCTTTGATATAAACATAATAAATAATGAATAAATTTTGAAAATAAACTTGAAAATTCGAAATTGGGATTCAAAATAACCAAAATACCCCTGATGACCTTGAAATTAGGGTTTTATGAAAAAAATTTTGTAAATTTTGGAATTTTGAAAATCAAATGAAATAAATCAAACATAATATGATAAAATATGATGATATGCATGAAATTTTGGAGAATTAGAAATTGAAATTTCGAAATTTATGTCAAAATGACCAAAATACCCCTCATAACAAGACTATGGCCTTGAAACCAGGGTTTTCTGAAATAAATTTTGCAAAATTGAAAAATATGAAATGCAAATAAGATTAAAATTAACCCTAATATGATTATACATGCTTATGTACATGATACAAACCCTAACATGGCGAAAATATCATAAAATATCGAATTTAACTTGATTTTCGCTTCTGAATTTAAAGATAAACTAACACATGGAGCAAATTAACTTGGAATTAAACCAAATTTGGCATGGACAACTAAAATAACCCTAGAAACATAATGGATCTCTAAAATATAATTTTTTTGTATTTTTAAATATGGAAATTCAAATAAAAACCCTAAATTTTGTGATTTTTGCCTAAAATGTTGATTCTAAAGGGGATTTAGGATATCAAATTTCCATAAAAATTTCCCAAATTTCATGGGGTGACAGAGGACAGTAATGCAAGGATTTTTTACTTTTACACTTTCTGGTTTTGACCTATGGTCGGAGCTGTACCACTCCGGCAAGTCGGATCGGAATCCGGCGACTCTAGTAAATGAAGGAAACAGACAGGTTTGGGTAGAAAATGTGGGGAAAATGGCAGACAGATGGGAAAATGGCTGAGATTGTGGGAAAATGTCCCTGACAAACAGAGGAATATTTGATCTTTTGACACCATTGGGATTAGGGTTATGGTTTGGAAAACGTCATGCTGTTATCAGAGACCTAAATCTCTGAGATTTCTGGATATTGGAATCTGTTAGACAGAAAGGGAAAATCCGGTAAAAATAATTAAACATATCCAAAAATTCCCAAATTTTGGAGAATGACAGTAAATTATGTTAGAAACAACTTTAATGTTGAAAGTTTTTGCAGACAGGTTACAGATTGGATGGACTCAGTGCATTAAGGTCTGTCTATACCCTGACGAAAGAAAATTGATATTTTCCCATGGGTCTGAGAAATCCGATTTTTTCAAAGGTCAAAACTACTTGGAAAAACCTAAAAATTTCCAGATCACTATTAGATTCTATTATGAATACACTGTGATTTTTTTAAGGACGATTTAAATCTCCCACAGGGGTGATTTTAAAGATTTTTGTCTGCTAAAGCATAAATTGGAAATTCAGAGAGACAGAAAACCCGATGTAGGGTTTGATTTTCTAAATGGAGTTAAAAAACCGGATTAGACTTGAGTTTTTTTCAGAAGATCAAAGACACATAGATCTAATAGCCATACAATTTACAAAATTTATTGACGAATAAATGCACGTGAAATAGTGCATGGATTTCATACCAAAATGACAATTTAAACATTCTAAGTTAAGTAGTAATGAAATCTATATGGCATGAATGAAAAGGCTAATAAACTGAAAAATTTCATAAAATATAAGACTAAACGAAATTCAATGGGGGACATGATTCATTTTTTTTATGTTGGATTATGAAACAAAAGATTCAATCTATCGATTAGATGAATCTTTCTTTATCTTAGCCCATATACATGTAGTATGTGTTTTTCTTACTTCCTAACACTTATAATCATGAAAGAAGCTCCCACATCATTATAGACTCATTTTCTTTTCTTTTTTGAACTAACTGCCCAGCATTCACATGAACATAGCCTTTTAACATTCTCTTTCAATCACCCGATATTAGCAAAATTTGATGAAAGCTTTAATAACACAAGAATGGATCTTACCTTGGTGAAATGAGTAGTGGCTGTGGTGATGATGGAAGGAAGGTTGTAGATCTGCTACACTTGTTTGAGGGAAGTTGAAGGTAAAGGAGCTGCAATGGTGTGGCGTAGGAGGAGGCTCGGCTGGAGCTTCACTAAGGCTTCAATTAGCGATGAAGGTTGGAGCAAGTAGGGAAGCAGCTGGGCATCCCTTGGAAGAGGTGGCTGCAGTGTTGAAGTGGCTGGCTGCTTTGGAAGAGGTGGCTGCAGTGTTGAAGTGGCTGGCTGCTTTGGATGGAAGAAGGCCTGCAGGTGGCTGGAATAGCTGCACAAGCTGGATCAATGGTGGTGGTTGGAGGAAAAGCTGCTGTGGTGTGGCTGGAGCAGCACCTGTAGTGGTGATGGCTGGAGCAGCACCTGTAGTGGTGATGGCTGGAGCAACAAGACTTGAAGGAGAGAGGTGTGAGAGTGATGGCCGTAAGGGAAAAGAAAGAGTTGCAGCAAGGAGGGGAAGAGAAAGGGAGAGAGAGAGAGAGAGAGAGAGAGAGAGAGAGAGAGAGAGAGAGAGAAACGTGAGTTAAGGGGAAAAGATGAGCCGTGAATGAGAGATGAGGCAGCCGTATGCCTCTTGTTTTCTTTTTTTTTTTTTTTGGTTTTCTTAACTTAGGGAAGATTATATCTTTCCCTAAGTTCTTAGCTTTAATTACGGAAGGAAAGGGAAACAGCCTTTACGTGAATGGCTGGGCAAGAGGGAGGAAGGAAGGGAAGAAGGAAAGAAAAGGAAGAAGAAAAAGAAAGAAAAGGAAAAAAGAAAGGAAAGAAAGAAAAGGAGGGAAAAAGGAAAAGGGAAAGAAAAATGAGAAAAAAAAAATGGAAAGTGGGGCTGGAGTCTTGGACGACCACCTTGTGGGTCCCACCTCTCTAAAACGCAAAATAAATAAATAAAAATAAAAATGAACAAATAAAAAGAAAATTGAAAGGAATAAAAGAAATTTTTTTTTTAATAAAACAAAAATGTAAATGAGTGGGCCATCTCAGAGCGGGTCCAAATTCCACTTTTGAAGTTCATTTTGACGATTAGAGGGGTAAAATAGTCTTTTCAAAAAAATTCCAGACGAAACGAGCTATTTTTGGCAGTTTTTGAAACGAGCTCGAATTTTGAAGTTCAATATTCCGTTGCGAAGCAAATCCAGTGTAGAATTTGAAAATTTGATTTTGAAAGAAATCCAGATTGTTTTTCTCGAGAAAATATTTCCAAACGAAATGAGCTATTTTTGGCAGTTTTTGAAATGAGCTTGAATTTTGAAGTTTAATAGCTCGTTGCAAAGCAAATCCAGTATAGAATTTGAAAATTTAACTTTGAAAGAAATCCATATTGTTTTTCTCGAGAAAATATTTCCAAATTTAGAATCTTGAGGGTAAAAATGTCAATTTTGAAAACCCAGGGTTTGAAATTGATTTCTGAAAACTTTTAAAACTCAATCTGGATTGAAATTTATAAAACTGGAGTTCTGGACTTCGAAAATGAAATGAAATGAAATGTGATGAAATGATATGAAATGATATGAAATGATGAGAAATGACATGAAATGCTATGCGAAATGCTAACTCTGAATGAAGAATTTTGGATGTTAGACCCCGATTGACACTTGTACCAGTTCAAAAAGTGTTAAAATTGACAAAATTTGCAAAAATGGTTGAAGAAATGATTTTCGAGCTCTGCCAAGCTAGAGTAACACTGAAAATTAGGGTTTGAGCTGGATTCAACTGAAATGAACTGGATTGAGCTGGGTTTTAGAGTTTCAGAACTCAAATGAACTCACCGGACACTGACTCAACTGACCTTTCCAACTGAATTTTCAAGAAAAGCTGTCATTTTTAGAGAAATGGTATGGAATGGTCATTGGAATGAAGTGAATTACGAACCTGAACTGGGTTTGAGCTGAAACAAAGGTCAGTAATACTGAGGTGAACTAAAATCGAAGCTTGAACACTAGCTCAATTGGCTGAACTCGACTCAATTTCAGTTGAAAGAGCTGAAATGGACTAAAATGGGCTCCTGGACACTTGGAAATGGTTTTGAACTGAAACTGGAGCGCTTGAACTTCTGATGAGCTCAAGTTAGACTTTGGGAGTATGACTGACTATGAATGACTGACTCAGAGACAATTGGCTTGGATTTGAGTGAGAAATGAGCTCATTTCTGAAGAGATGATCTCATTTTGGCAGTAATGGTCAGAAATGAAAATGGCCTGTTCATTGTGAGCTCAGATGAGCTTGAGATGATTGACATTCTAAATGTTCTGAACTGACCAATGAGCTTGGTTGACTCCGACTAACTGGGGTTCGGGATGACCTAGGGGTAAAATGGTAGTTTTCTGAATAAAAGTTGGTAAAATGGTGATTTTCTGAAACTAACTCGGGGTTTGACTCCTACACTGACCTAACAGGGTTGGCACTGCACGAGGAGGGTTGTTTGAGAATGAATGTGGAAAATTTGGGGTGTTTACAGGTAGAACACAATTTCAATGATTCTACTAAGTCAAGCATAATTTTGGTCCTTAGTTCGATTACCCCTGTTAAAGGCGGCAGGAACGGTCGAACCTCGTACCGACAGGTCAAGCCCCATCCCATGGATTTTCCCGCAATTTTCAAAATGGAGGCGAGTATTTCAAAAACAATTTTCCAAAATTCGGTCAAGTTTGAATTGCGAAAGCCTTTCCATCTCTCTTCCGCAAGGAAGGGAAGACGGGAAAATTTTTGCGACGATAACAGTTGATTAAGTCTGTCGATCTCGAAGGAGTGACAAGACTCACTGTCTTTAAAAGACAGAATAGAGCCTAAACAGGCTAGGCCATCTGCTATGTGATTGTATTCTCTCTTGACATGATTGAGCTGAAATTCTTCAAAATTGCCTATGAGAGCTAAGGCGATCTTTTGATAAGGGATTAACTTTGAATCCTTGACTTGCCATTCAGCATTAACTTGACTGACAACAAGTAATGAGTCGCCGAAGCCGTGTACTCTCTTGACACCAAAGTCTTGCAAAATCTTGAGGCCGTGTATTAGAGCTTCATACTCGGCCATATTATGAGTACATTGGAAGTCGAGTTTGAGGGAATAAGGGAGCATCTCCTTTTCAGGAGTGATTAGCAGGATCCCAATTCCTATACCAGACATGTTTCGGGCTCCATCAAAAAATAGAGTCCAAATTGAGAATTCCTGAATACTGCAGATACGATCGTCAGGAAAATCATCTTTTGCTTTGATCTCTTTTGTCAATGGGAAATCTGTCAGCTGATCTGCGATGGACTGACCTTTGACTGACTTCTGAGAAACATATTCCAAGTCGTACTGCATCAGGAGGACTTGCCATTTCGCAATCCGTCCAGTGAGGAAAGGTTGCTCAAGGATGTACTTGAGAGGGTTAAGTCTCGACAGAATTTTGATCTCTGAGGCCATTAGATAATGTCTCAGCTTCTGACACATCCACACTAAGGCTAGACATGTCTTCTCCATCTGAGAGTATCTTTTCTCATAATCGATGAAGGTCTTGCTGATGTAGTAGATGGCATGTTCTATCCGACTGCCTTCCTCTTACTGTGCAAGGAATCCGCCACAAGCATTATGGTTGATGGAGATATACAAGAGAAGTGGCTTTCCAAGTTCTGGTGGCTTCAGAACTGGTGGATTGAGAAGATACTGCTTGATGCGCTGAAATCAGAGCTGACATTCTGGTCCCCACTCAAACTTCACTTCTTTTCTCAGCAAGTGATTGAAGGGCTTGCATCTCATGGACAAATTGGAGATGAAGCGTCAAATTGACTGAATGCGACCCTGAAGGCTTCGCAGCTCTTTAAGATTAGTGGGAGGCGGCATATCAATGATCGCCTTTGCCTTGGCAGGATCTACCTCTATGCCTTTCTTGCTGATCATGTAGCCAAGCAGCTTGCCTGACTCCACTCCGAAGACGCATTTCTGTGGATTGAGTCTCAGCTTGTAGAGAATAAGTCTTTCAAAGACTTGGCCGAGAGCATCAAGATGATCCTCTCCTTCTTTGGATTTGACCAGAATGTCATCAACATAGGCATCCATGTTCTTGTGCATCTGGTCATGAAAGATAACTGCCATTGCTCTCTGATAGGTTGCCCCTGCATTCTTGAGCCCGAACAGCATGACTGTATAGCAAAACGTTCCCCAAGGCGTGGTAAAAAAAGTTTTGGATTGGTCACGAGCGGCCAATTTGATCTGATTATAGCCTGAGTATCCATCCATAAAGGAGAACATGGCATGGCCTGCCGTGCTATCGATCAAAAGATCGATGTTGGGAAGTGGATAATCATCTTTTGGGGTGGCTTTGTTCAAATCTCTAAAATCAATACAGATCCGGACTTTGCCATTCTTATTAGGAACTTCCACGATATTTGCCAACCAGTCTGGATATTCAATGGTCCGAATGAATCCTGCTTTTAATAATTCTTCAAGTCCTTCTTTAACTTGCGGTGCCACTCGAGGATCCATCTTTCTCAATTTTTGTTTGATTGGTTTGCAATCTGGCTTCAATACAAGGCGATGCTCAACTAACTTGGAGTTTAAGACTGGCATATCCTCATAAGTCCAAGCAAAGACTTTCTGATGCTGTTTGAGGAAGTAGATGAGCCTTTCCTTCTCATCTAAACTTAGACTGGAACCAATTTTGAGGATTTTCGGATCGTCTTCCGAACCGATGTTGACATCTTCTGTCGGGTCTTGAACTAATGGTGATGGTTCATCTTGCTTCTGAATACTGGCGAATTCTGGCAAATCTTGAATTGTCGAGTCGAATTCTGCCAATTCTTCAATCTGCTCTGTCGCTTTGCTGACTTCTGCCCCTGCTTTTGCCTTGCAGATTCTGGCCGGTTTGGATTTATTTTGATAAAAATTGGTATTGATGACTAGCTTCTTGAGCGATTTAGGAGTCATGATTCTGGCAATCCTGTAAGCGCAAAGAAGGTTTTTGAGAAAAGGGTAAAATGTTCGAAAACAGCCTTTTGTACAGAAACAAAGATTGACAACATAGACAAGGATATAAGCAAAGAATTCGTGTGCACCAAGATGAATAGAGAAAACAAACTTTTCATTGATTAAGTAAACTTTGACATTTACAAGTGATTGTTGAAGAAAAGAAAGCAACTGGGGCGGATCTTGCCCTTACAAGATGACATAACGAAAGAAAATAGAAAACATTGGCATTGTCTTCATCACTGGGCTCCCTTGACGAAGATAGTGCGCTTGCCGGATAACTGACCCGTGAAACCCAAGCCAATACTGGTGACATGCTGAGCGGGGATGATTGGCTCCAGAACGCCGTCTTCATTTCTGCCCAGGCCTCTAAAGGGCTGATAACCGTGCTTCATTAGAAGATCAAATCCTTTCTTCGTTTTTGAGAACTGAGGAAAAAGAGGATGATCTCGAAAGGAGGTGCAGTCGAGGCGCCGACCTAACTTGAAGAAGTGGGGTCCCTGCCACTCGGCTATCGCTGTTACGCTTTCTGTCGGTTGAACTTCTTTCAATTTCAGCATATCCAGGCTTTCACTCAGATTGATCTCGTCGACTTCCCTGATGCTTGGGATGTTGGCAGTGAAAGTAGGGCGGGGGATCATGGGCTATGGGAGTCGCTCTTCCGGGTCCTCTCCTAGGACCGTAGTGATCATGCCTCCCTTCGACCACTTGATGCATTGGTGCAAGGTTGATGGAACAACGTTGGCGTTGTGAATCCAATTGCGTCCAAGCAGCAGATTGTATGTGGGCGGCACATTGACCACGTGGAAGAGTACAGTGTGCATCGAATAGTTGATGAAGATTTCAAGAAATATCTTCCCCTTGGCTGTCTGCCCATGGTTATCAAAACCGTAGATCGTGATTGGATCCGGGGTATATTCCTCTTCTTTTAGGCCCAATGCCTTGGCTGTCATATCAGGACAGATATTGAGGCTGCTGCCTCCATCGATGAGCACATGGGGGACTGTCATGCCTCTGGCCCGCACTACTATGTAAAGTGCGTTGTTGTGAAATGAATGAGGTTTTGGCAAATCCTCATCCGAGAACGTGATCGGTGCATTCGTCATCGCTTGATTGACGATCTGAGCCATATCCTGCGGCGTGGTGCTAGGCTTGACTTTGATCTTTCTGAGAAGATCCTCTAGCACTTGCATGTGCTCAAGTGAAGTGTGGGTCAGATCTAAAATAGAAATATTGGATAAAGCAGTGATTGGCTTCTGAACTGACCCTGAAGCTTCTTCTTTCTTTGAAGCTGCCTTGATAAAGCGCTTCGGGATTCTGGGGACTATCTTGGCAAATTCTGCCGTTGCCTTTGTTGTTTTGCTGGAAAATGCAGTGACATCCGCCCTCTTGGCGGAAGACTGTGCTTGGCGAAGGACTAGGACCTGATGTTGATCCTGAATGTCCTGTTTAGAACATGGTTGGATGCTACCTTGAAGAGAGAATGCCTGCTCCGTGATGACTGAAGCTAAGTGCTTGGGAAATGGCTTGGATAAAATTTTTGGTTGTTCTTCTTCATCCTCGATTATCAGGTTCTTGTCAATGCAATTGTGGATGATGTTCTTAAGAACAAAGCAATGCTCGGTATCATGTCCCACAGTTCGGTGAAACTTGCAGAATTTATCGGTCCATTTCCCCATAGTGACCGGAGTATCTGCTACCTTGGGGAGTTTAATAATTCCTTTCGACATCATATATTCCAGGATGTCTTCGCGGGACTGTTCCAAAGCAGTGAATTCTCGGTCGTAACTCCAACCCTCATGCTTCGGCTTCTCTGACTGCTTGACTTTTGGCTGCGATGCTGACTGAACGGGCTGTGGTTTGACGAACTTCCCCTTTTGGGTTGCAGAGTTTGTCCTTTCGTCCCTGGAGTGTCCGACATTTTTGTTATGATTTTTCTTGCTCGTCTTGCTGCCAGAACCGCCGCTGTCTTGATCTGAGAATTCTGTAGCATAGGCAACGTGCGCCTTTTTCTTCTGATCAGGATTCACTCTGACAAAAGGATATCCTTCGTAAAGGCCATTGTCCAGACCGGTCTCGAGCCATTCAGCTCTCTCAATTAGCTTGATGAATGATTTGGCGGGCGAAGTAGAAATGAGGTTCCTCAGAGGCTGGGCAAAATTATTCAGAATAATCTGTAGGGCGTGCTCCTCTGGGACGGGAACCTTCATTCTGTTACAGGTGCTTCTCCACCTGTGGATGAATTTGCTGGCTTTCTCATTCTCCATCTGTTTTAAATTGTACAGATGATTGAGGGTTGGTGAGGCTTCAACATTGAACATGAAGCGCTCAATGAACAAATTCATGACTTTATCAAACTCTCGTAGTTCGATAGGATTAATGTGGTATGCATACCACCTGACCGCTACCCCCTCTAGGCTGCGCAGAAAGCAAATGAACAACGCCCGGTTGTCTTTCCTGAAACGACCGCATTCAGCATAGAAAGTGGCCAAATGAGCCTTGGGGTTGCTTGTTCTGTCAAATTTAAGGAACTTGCGAGGGAGGTTTTCCAGATTGTCATTCCCGTCCAGGCCATGGTAAAAATCTTCACCGGAGTAGGTTTGCTTGCCCTTGCTTTTGGTCTGAATATCCTTGATAGCCCGATTCATTTCTTTCATCTGCTCTTGCATCAGATCACTAAGCGGAATGGGCTTGTTGATTAATTCGGGCTCTGCAGCGGTCTTTACAAACTGTGGCGGAGGATTCTGATGATAAATAAACTGCTCTTCCTCTTCTGATTCCTCTTCTACTGACTCTCTTTCTTCAGAAGTGGTGTCAGGCTGGACTTTCTTCTTGATGATCCTGATTGGCCTTTTCACAACCTTCTTCTTTGGCTTACTTTTCGGAGCAACCTCCTTTTGACTGGCCTCTGCCTGTTCCGACATCATTCTGGTCATCATTCTTTTGAACAGGTTATACATAGCGGGGTCTATATCATCGGTTTGATTCTAATTCTTCCCCCTGACCGATTTAGGAGAGCTGACTGCCTCGACTTCGCTGTCGCTGTGCTGAGGAGCAGTCTCTTTTCTAGCTCTGGTTTGCACCATTTTTGACAATGCCAGATGATTTCTGTTAAAATAGACGAATGGTTAGAGCCTGGATGAACTTTTGAAAATGCGACTTTTTTGAGAGTAGAACACATGACAGAAGGAATTGATAGACAATTTAGACAAGTCATCCCATCACCAGAGATTGGGTCATCACAATTTTTGCAATAATTGTGTCACCATTTTGCAGCAACAAAAATGCGCCTCATGACCTAGGCGAGGTCGTCCATCATGACGAGAGATAATCGAAGAAAGAATATAGGAAATGGGTTTCATCACCAGGGATGAATTTGTAACAAAAATAAGATTTGGCCATAAAAAGCTTTTTATCAGAACAAAAGTTTGCATTTTCATTGATGACAAAATTTAAATACAAAGAGAAGGTGGGCAGACAATTTTCCACCATTCTCGATACTCTGATGATACATTAGGACCAGGAAATACAGACAAATGAATAAAAGAGTCCCAAGTGTATTTGGCGACGTGGTATGCTCCAGACCACTGATCCGACCGTAGATCAAACTCTGTCATGCGACCTGTCGAGAGGCGGGTGTTGACACGAATCTGCCATTGCGAGAACTGTCGGAGACACCTCTCTGGCTGATAGTCGACGCAGAAGAAAGGGCCGAGCAATTTGTAGCGCTTGTCACGAGCATAGGTGTATCGAGGAACGGTCTCTTTTCTGTCAAAGAAATCCCAAACGATCTCCTCCGGATGCAGTTTCTCGATCAAAGCTCGACACTGAATGGCTGACTGTGGCTGCTTACTGCTGAATCTGAAAGAACTGGCTTTTGACGGCACATGTCGCAGGAACCACGACTGCAGAACATACGTGCATCCTTCCACCAAAATGGTTTCTCCGAGGGCGAAACGAGCTAAGCCTCTGTAGAGAAAAGCTAGAGCTGCCATGGACAACGAAAGCCGACGGGTCTGCTTGCTTCCCCATCTTCGAAAGAGTTGGGCGACTCTGATATCGATGAAATTCTGACCATCCTGAAAGAATGCTAGTCCTACTGTGCATAGGACCATGGCATGCTGGATTCTTTCTTTCGCTGCCCGAGACAAGGTATTGACTTCTTCACAGGCCCCATACTTGTGATATAGTTCGAACAGATCGATGAACTGACTTCCGTTGATCTCCGTGAGAGGCCAGGATCTGCTCTTTGTGGCTCTGGCCAATGCTTCTTGAACATCTATCACTTTGACATTGATCAAGAACTGCTGCTTGACCGGGTCGTCTGGCTGACTAGCTAGCTCTGGCAATCCCATGATGTCACTGAACTCATCCATTAGTAAAGTCATCTCTCCCCAGGGAAACCAAAACGTGCAGGTAAGCGGATTCCATCGTTCTGCCATAGCTTGAATTAGACTGTCGTTGATGGTTCGCTTGCCAACTGCCGATGCCATCTCCAATCCACAACTATCCAAGTGGTCTGGGAACATACGCGAGAAGGCAGTGAACCAAGAATAGTACCACCGAGGTAAGAAGGTACGAAACTGGATGACCCGATGATCTGGGGTTCCATCCCTTATTTGATAAAAGACATGATCCCAGGGAAAGATAGCATCGGGAGATTCGGATGCCATTGAAATGATACTGAGACAAAAAGGGGAAAAGAGTCAGATAGAATGCAGGACTTACAGATAGACTTTTAATGAAAGAAGAGGACAGACATAATATCCTGGAATATTTTGGAAAGAACAAGGGACTTGAAAAAGACTTTCTAGGGTATTTAAAAAAAAAAAAAAATTGACATACAAAAGAGAAAAGAATATAGGTAAAGGGAAGATATGCACCTGGGGTTTTCGAAAATAGAGAGAAATTTTGAATAGTACACCCAGGGTTTTGAGGAAGGTCTGATATATACAGGAGAATACAAGGAAACATTACACAATCATAGCTGCACAAACAAGGATGCGCACACAACACTCCCTAAAGGCTGACTCTAAATGCAATATTTGAAATAGCTTGTAGGACCTTAATCCTAACTCTATGGTTCAGATCATCTGTTTTCCAATCAAGGTATGCTGATATACTCAAACCAAAGCTCGAAGTACGTGGCATAGAAGATATCTCTCTGGTTCTAAGGTAAAGGCTTCACAACATCCTTGAGCACCTACCGATATACCTCGGACTATGGCCCTTAGGTACGTGGTAGGGGGGCGCGAACCCAAATAAGTGGTCCAGTTGTAAGGCTCTCTCCCGAACTATGGTTCAGTGAGACAGCCCAGCAATGTGAAGACCGGGACAATATAGGTAGGGATGTTTTCAAAAACATGATCAACATGCAAATAAAACCAGAAGGCTCTAATGCAAGTCCGAAAGAGATAGATTTAAATGAAAAAGAAGCATATATTTGCATACATTGTTTGCATTCAATCCCTAGAATTGAGGAGAGTTGTATTTAAGACCTAAGTCTAATGTGAACATGGATATAATCTCCTCAATATGGTCCTACCAAACCATACTTAGATCCTATATGCAATAATGTCAGCTTAGGACAGAGTCTAGGCTCCTAAGGTTTGCATGGAAATGTAGCTGACATATGTTAGAATAAAGACTTAGATTATATAAAAGCAAAGCAAAGGCACAAATTCAACCGGACGAAGACGGGTCCCATCACGGTCACCAAAACTGTGATCATCGCAAAAATTTTCCTCTCTTCTCTTGTTGTTTCCCTCTCTTCCTTCTCTTTTCCTTTTCTAACCTCTATTTTCCTCCTTTTTGAAGGGAGAAAAAAAAATAAAAAGAAAGAAAAGAGAAAGAAAAGAGAAAAGAAAAGAAAGAAAAAAAGAAGAGGAACTATTTTGCGCGGTCTCACTTGACCTTAATTTGAAAAATACTTAGAAAATTACTCGCCTCCGTTTTGAAAAATGTTGTGGGAAAATGGAGAGACAGGATTCGCTCATCGGTACGAGGTTCGACCGTTCCTGGCGCCTTTACCAGAGGTAATCGAACCAAGGATCGAATCTATGCCTTTTGCTTTGCCTAAATATTATCTAAGAATTTATTCTAACTCTAAATGCACAAAGAATCATGCTTGTGCAATGCAAGGATGTATGCTCTTTTTGAAAAGATGTTTTTGAAAGTTTTCAAGTATTCTGAGATGAACTGGGTAGGGGAATGAAGAAATGGTTGAATCTAACTTAGAATTTGAGATAGATAAGAGAAATTCTAAGTCTTTGAAGTAAATCAGAGTTGGGAAAATAAATGAGAAAGAATGATTTGAAGCTTTTGAAATGAAATTTTAAAGTCAGAAATGGACTTTGAATTTGAACTTTGAATTTAGGAAGGGAAATGAATACTTGAGATGGAATTGAATTTAGTTTTTTGAAGTTTGAAATTGGAATGGACTGAGAAAATCAAATGGTATTTTAGAATAGAAATGGATTTAGATTGGATCCGACAATGGAATTGAAATCTAGAATTTTGGAATTGGATTTCGGATCCTAAACAGAATGGGATCCGAGATTTGGAATCCGAGATGGACTTGAGTTCTGGATCCTAGAATGGGTTTGGATCTGAAGTCTGAGATCCAAATGTAGAATTGGGTTTTGGATCCTAAGATGGATTTGGATCTGAAGTCTGAGATCCAAGGTAGAATTGGACTCTAGATCCTAGAATGGATTTTGGATATATAATCTGAGATCCAAAGAGTGGAGATTTATACTTGGAAATCTGGATCCAAGTTGAGATTAGGATCTATCTTTCGAATTTTGATTTGAGGTTTTGAACTCTGAATATATAAATGATTTTCAAAGTCAAATTGGACTTTGAATTTGAAAGCTTGATTTTTGGAATTTAGGAAATGAATCAAAAATTTCAAAGTTAGATTGAACTTTGAATTTGATTGGGGTTTTGAATATAAAATGAATTTAGAATTTTTAAAGTCAAATTGAACTTTGAAATCTGATTTGAATTTGAATATAAAAATAACTTTGAAATCTCAAAGTTGAATTGAACTTTGAGATTGAATTTGAAGATGAATTGGATTTTATAAAGATTGAAGATAGATTGAGGAAGATACTTACATTACTTGGAATTTTTGGAAAGGGAATTTTGAAAATATGATGCAGTTCTATCCTAGATGATGAATGAATTTAAAGAATTTGAATTTAGATTTTGAAAAGCTATCTTATTCTTGAACTGAATTAGAATCAGATTGAAGATATAATACATCCCTGACTATGGTCATTGAATGTATTATATAATAATCTATATTTAAATTCAAGAGAAGAATAAAATACATTTGGTGCTTTTATAGAATTTAAAATGAAATTAACTCTCAATATACCCTGACTATGGCCATTGGTATATATTTTGAGTTAAATTTAAGTTAAATTCTGATAAAAGAAGAAAATATTTAAGGAAAATATGATGAATTTTGAAAACGGATCCAGTGTGGATCTAGTGTTATTTCATAAAAGATAAAAATCCTAAGTCTTGTTTACATCCTGACAATGGCCATTGATGTAAATCATCAACTTAGGATTAATTACCTCTTACAAAGTAGTGCACGTGTTATTCGTGTTCCCATTCGTGAATTTTTTAAAATAAAGGAGAAAATCTGAGAACAAGTAATTCATGATATTTACAATGCTCATTCATTCTATCTAAAAGCAGGAAATATAGAGAATTCTCATTAATAGCTAGTCTTCAATGACAGAATCTTCTTCTAAGAAGGAAATCAACATTTTCCAGAGATTCCTGCAAGAAAGAAAAGTTAGCACCAAGCCAAGGTGTAGGTAGTTATGCTAACTTTAACTTAAGATGTTACATTATGCCAAAAGAAGCATGTAGTATCCCTTATACTTGTGAGAGGATATACACATATCCGTGTGCTCGTGCATACATATGCATGTGTACCTATATATATATACACACATATGTAAATATATATATATATATATACATATATATATATACACACATATGTAGATATATATATATATATATATACATATATATATATATATATATATATATATGTGTGTATATATATATATAGATGTTTATATATATGCATATATATGAATAATGCCATAAGTAAAATGAAAGCCTGAGTATGGGAAGTCATAGTGGCTGAAGGCAGTAAAGGCTTTTAGTATCTTAACATTCAGTCTTGGGGCCTTTTTAAGTTTCCTTAGGAATATCAGAGCAACAGGCTGCTCATTATCAATCTTAAACCTTGCTGTCATTCAGAGGCCTGAATGAATATTGAACACAACTTGCATCTTCAAACCAGAGCCTATAAGTCCTCTAAAGAACCCTCTAAAGACAACATCATTTCTAAGACCAAAGGAGCTTGCCCTTGAGAAACTCTTCTTCAAAGCATTGACCACTGCTAGCCGGTCCAGCAGATTTACATAAAACAATCAGGTGATTCATCTGCAAGGGTTGAGAGGCTGCCTCTGAGGAAAGATTCACTCAACCGGTTCTTACTTAGATCAACTAGTCCCAGGTCCTCTTTTTTTTTTTTTACCGCAACAGGTAATTTCCCCATGGATCAATCATTTGGTAACTCAAACATACATTGGCTTTGTTAACAATGGGAATTAATTGGGAATGACAGTCGATGGCTTATAACATGGTTACTTGAGACAGCCATGAGTAACTGGTGGATATGAAGGGTTGAAGATAAGGTCTATGTAAGGTGATGCCATGCACCTCCAGTGAACATGTGATGCATAATGCTATTTTGTATGCATCGAGACTACCATCACTAAGGCAAACTAAATAAATGAGCCAATACATCAATTGTTTCCAAATGGATGCTGCTGACATATAAATGAAATGGTTGGTTTTGACAGTACATATTTGGCAGAACTTAGAAAAATTCTGAACCAACAGGGGACCGATTCCTGGACAGCATGCCATTTTGTTATAATACTATCAAAATAAATCATTTAGCTAATATAAAAAAAACATACCTACCATTGTTTATTGGAAACGTAGACATCCACTGGGTTAAGGTCTAAAGGATTAATAATAAAAAGATAAAAAAAAAATGCAGGGTTAGAATGCAAATATATGATGTTACATAGAAAGAAAATCTACGAATCCAAGATCAATAAAATGTAAAACTATTACAGAAATTGCGACTTCCTTGAAGTTAAATTCTGGACACACGACATTTCCAAAGGGATCGATTCTATCAAGCTGACTTAGGTGGAGGAATTCCAGTCCGGACCTGAGATCAAGTTCTGCTATTATAGACCCAGTTGAGTGCCCCTGCATGGATGGATGATTCCTAAAATTCTGGATCTCTATGATAGACATACTGATGAACTAAAAGATTCATAAGATGGAGGTCTTATGACGATTGGATGCGGAAATACCCACGGCATATGCATGATTTGATTGGATCATGGCAGGTTCTATTTAGACGCTCAACTCCAGTGGGGGCGATGACTCAAACCTGTGGTGAAAGGAAACTAATGGCCTTCTTTAATATGTACAGTCTCAAAAGGCATGGGTGGCTCAACTCCATCAAGCTAGTCCCTCAAATCTATATTTAGGGAGCTTAACACAGAAGATGAAGATGAATGGGTGAGGTAAGACAATCAAGAAGCAGGATCAATGAGGCTCAATACTTTAAGCAGATAATTACTAAAGTGAAATAATCAAATAAACAGATTGATAGATTGAACAACAGTTAATATTTCCTATGTATGAATTCAGCAGAAAGATAGATGGTCAACATACCTATATCAACAAAAGGGGTTCAATGTCAATTTCTGTACCAATCAAGGAATTGATAGACGCAAGCACCTGTCAATAAACCACCTCGCTACGGCAGAGATTCAGAAGGGTTTTTGTTTTTCGTCTGAAGATTTTTTTTTAGACGTATTGCAGAGACTCTGAGAGGGATGTTTCCTTGGAGGGTAGATCGAGCCGCAGCCTTGTTTTGATTCGAGAGGAAGAGAGAGAGTCCCGGTTGAATACTCTTGAAACTTCAGAACGGATTATAGGAGGGTTGACCTTCAGCCCTTTGGAGAGGAGATCAATCTTCTCGAAACAGGAAAACAGCAAGCACCGATAGGAAGCAAGAATGGTCAATGATCGATGCCCCCCTTTTTCTCCTTTTGCGCCCCTTTTTATAGAGAGAAAAGGAAGGAACTGAAAGCTGGGCGACGGTTTGGCGATCGAGGGTTGAGGAAGAGAGGTGGGCAGGGTTGTTGCAGATGAGGGGGTGCGGCAAGCTGTTGGTGATGGAGGGCTGAGGCCAAAGGCCGTGGTGATCGAAGGTGGGCGATGGGGAAGGCGGTTCTGCGAAGGGGGTGAAAGAGATCAACGGCGGATGGTGGATGGGGGCCATGGAAGCTGGAAGCTTCCTGAAGGGCCGAGAGAGAGACTGAAGGGCGAGAGTTTAGGGTTTTCAAAACCCTAATTCGACTCTTAAACAAAAATAAAGTTTTTCACAAGAGGGGCCTCTTTAAAAAGTTTTTTTCCAAAACGGGTTTCCAAAAACCATTTTTTTTTTGAAATTTCCTTCATTTATTTCTGATTTTTTTTTGTTCTTTTCTCAATATTTTATTTTTTTGTATTTTTGGAATGAAAATCTAAGATTTTACGAGAAAGCAAAGATTAAACACTAATTTTTTGTATTTTTCTGAGAAATATTTACAAAAGTATTTTTCTGAGAATTTCAGACCATTTCGGGGAAATTTCTTCAGAAGAAGGGGTTTGGACCCAGGTTTTGAGAAAATGTTCGAGTTTTAGACCTCAAATTTGAGAAATACAATTTGATGGATCCAAATGGATACCGGACGAAGTGTCTGAGCCTTTTAAAAGGTTATTTTGGTAATTTTGAGAATTTGATTTAAAAATGGACAACGAAGCTCAGATTTAGATCTTTTATCTGGATCCGAATCTGAAATTGAGTCAAATATATGAAATGAATTTAATTTCAGAAAACTTGAGAAGTAAAATGGGATTTATATTTAAAAGTGACTCAATTACCTAGAAAACAAAGATAAAGGGCAAAAAGGGAATATTTACAATTTTTTTTGAAAAATTTGGGGTGTTTACAATCCTCCACTGGAGTGTTTGTTCATAGATTCGGGCTCTGTAGTGATCTTCACGAACTGCCGTGGAGGATTCTGACTATAGACAAACTGCGCTTCCTCTTCTGACTCTTCCTCGGCTGATTTTGATTCCTCAGAAGTATTGTCAGGCTGGACCTTTTTTTCTGACAATCCTGACTTGCTTTTTCACAGCCTTCTTTTTCACTTTGCTCTTAGGAACGGTCTTCTTCAGACTGGCCTCAGCTTGCTCTGACATCATTCTGGCCGTCATTTTCTGAAACAGACTATACATGGCGGGGTCGATATCATCACCTTTGTTCTGACCCTGCCCTCTAACTGATTTGGGAGAGTCCATAGCTTCAATCTTGTTGTCGCTGTGCTGAGGGGCTGTTTCCTTTCCAGCTCTTGTCTGAACCATTCTGACAATGCCAATGATTTCTGCAGAATAAGGGAATGGTTAGAGCGCGGAAGAACTATTGAAAACACAAACTTTTGAGAAAAGACAAGAACGGAGGAATTGATAGACAATTAAACTGGTTATCCCATCACCAGGGATCGGGTCACCACAAAACTTGTGATAATTACGTCACCATTTTTGCGATAACAAAAAATGCGCCTTGTTACCTAGGTGAGGTCGTCCATCATGATAAGAGATATTTGAAGAAGACTAGAAGGAATGTCCCATCACTAGGGATGAGGTCGTCACGAGAATTGTTTCCATTTATGCTAAAAAAAAGATAAAAGAATAAAACTTAGCCCAAAAAGCTTTTTAACAGAACGAAAGTTGATCTTTATTGATGACAAATTCATAGACAAAGAGAAGGTGGGCAGACAGTTTGCCACCATTCTCGATATTTAGAAGATACATTGGGTCCAGGAAATACAGACAAAGGAATGAAGAAGTCCCAAGTGTACTTGGTTACATGGTATGCCCCAGACCACTGATCTGACTGCAGATCGAATTCTGGCATGTGGCCCGTCGGGAAGTGAGTGTTGACACGAACCTGCCGTTGCGAGAATTGTCCGAGACACCTTTCTGACTGATAGTCGACACAGAAGAAGGGACCAAGCAACCTATTCCGCTTGCTATAAGCATAGGTGTAGCGAGGAACTGATTCTTGTCTGTCGAAGTAATCCCAAAGAATTTCTTCCTAGTGTAGACTCTCGATCGAAGCTCGATACTGAATGGCAGATTTCGACTTCTTGTTGTTGAACCTGAAGGAACTGGCTTTTGATGGCACATGTCGCAAGAACCAAGACTGCAAAGCATAAGTGCATCCCTCCACCAGAATGGTCTTCCCAAGGGCAAAACGAGCTAAGCCTCGGTAGAGAAAGGCTAGAGCTACCATGGAAACTGAAAGTTGATGGGTCTGCTTGCTTCCCCATCTTCGAAAGAGTTGGGCGACTCTGACATCGATAAAATTCTGACCATCCTGAAAGAATGCTAATCTTACTGTGCATAGGACCACGACATGCTGGATTCTTTCTTTCGCTGCTCACGACAAGGTGTCAACTTCCTCGTAGGCTCCATACTTGCGATAGAGTCTGAACAGGTCGATGAACTGACTTCCCTTGATCTTAGTGAGAGGCCAAGATGTGTTCCCGGTTGCCCTGGCTAATGCTTCTTGAACATCGATCCCCTTGACGTTGATAAGGAACTGTTGCTCAATGGGATCATCTGGTTGACCAGCTGACTCTGGCAATCCCATGATGTTATTGAATTCATCCATTAACAGAGTCATCTCTCCCCATGGAAACCAAAATGTGCAGGTACGTGGATTCCACTATTCTGCCATAGCTTGAATCAAACTGTCGTTGATGGTTCGCTTGCCTACTGCCGATGCCATATCCAATCCATAATCATCCAAGTGGTTTGGGAACATACAAGAGAAGGTGACAAACCAAGAATAATACCATCGGGAGAAGAAGGAATGAGACTTGATAACCCAATGATCAGGGGACCCATCCTTTATTTGATAGAAGACATGATCTCTAGGAAAGACATCGTCAAGGGAATTGGACGCCATCGGAAATGATACTGGGGAAAAAAAGAATGAGGAGAATTAAATAGAATGCAGGACTTATGGACAGACATTTGATGAAAAGAGGATTAGACACAAATCTTGGAAATTTTGAAAAGATCAAGGAAATTTAGAAAAGGGATTTCCAAGGTTTTTTTTAAAGAAAATTTGATGTAAAAGAGAAAGAATGTAGGTAAAGGAATAAATATACACCTGGGGTTTTTGAAAATAAGGGAAAATTTTGAATAATATACCTAGGGTTTGAAAAAGAGGTTTGATATGTAGAAGAATACAAGAAAACACCGCATAATTAAAGTTGCACAAACAAGGATGTCCACACCGCACTCCCTAAAAAGGCTGACTTTAAATGCAATATTTTGAAATGGCTTGTAGGACCTTAATCCTAACTCTAGGGTTCAGATCATCTGATTCCAATCAAGGTATGCCGATATACTCAAGTTGGAGCTCGAAGTACGTGGCATATAAAATATTTCTCTGGTTCTAAGGTGAAGGCTTCCCAACATCCTTGAGCACCTACCGATATACCTCGAACTATAGCCCTTAGGTACGTGGTAGGGGGTGTGATCATCGAAAAAAAATTCCTCTCTTTAAGGTTTCTCTTTCTTCCTTCTCTTTTTCCTTTTCTAACCTCTATTTTCCTCCTTTTTTGAAGGGAGAAAAATAGAAGACAGAAAAAAAGAGAGAAGAGAAAAGAAAAGAAAGAGAAGAGAGAGAGGAACTCTTTTGTGGGGTCTCACTTGACCTTAATTTGAAGATATTTAGAAAATTAACTCACCTCTGTTTTAAAAATATTTGCGGGAAAATTGGGGAGACAGGATTCGCTCGTCGGTACGAGGTTCGACCGTTCCTGGTGCCTTTACCAGGGGTAATCGAACCAAGGATCGAATTTATGCCTTTTTGCTTTGCCTAAATATTATCTAAGAATTTATCCTAAGTCTAAATGCACAAAGAATCATGCTTGTGCAATGCAAGGATGTATGCTCTTTTGAGAAAATGTTTTGAAAAGTTCTAAGTTTTCTGAGATGGACTTGATAATGGAGTGAAGAAATGATTTCTGAATGGTTGAATCTAACTTAGAACTTGAGATAGATTAGGAAGGACATTTTGAAGTTCTAAGTCTTTGAAATGATCAGAGTTGGGAAAATAAATCTTTGAATTTGGAAAGAGTGATTTGAAGATGAGAGAAAAAGGGAAAAGGAAGGGAATTTCAAAGTCAGAAGATGGACTTTGAACTTAGAGATAAAATTTGAAATGGAATTGAATTTAAATTTTGAAATCAGGGTGGAATTTAAATCCAAAGTCTGGATCCTAAATAGAGTTGAAATCCAAGATGAAATTTAATTCTGGATTTAGAATCCTAAATGGGAATTGATTCCAAAGTCCAATGATGAAGTTGAATTCTGGGTTTTAAATGGAATTGGATCCAAGATCTGGAATCCAAGATGAAATTTGGATTTGAAGTCTGAGATCCAAGATGGAATTGGATCTGAAATTTGGAATGGAATTTGGATCCGAAGTCTGAGATCCAAAGTGGAAGTTGAACTCTGGACCCTAAGATGGATTTTGGATCTTGAAGTCTGAGATCCAAAGTGGAACTGGGTTCTGGATCCTAAAATGGAATTTGGATCTGAAGTCTAAGATCCAAGATGTAATTGGATCTGAAGTCTGAGATCCAAGGTGAAGTTGGATTCTGGATCTAGAATCCTAAATGGAAATTTGATTCGAAATCTGGAATACAAGATGTAATGTGGATCTAACTCTGGATTTGGATTCTGAAAGTCCAAATGGGACTTTTAAAGATGGATCTGGGTTTTGAAAACCCAGATTGAATTTAAAATTTAGGAAGAGTCAAACTTTGAGATTCAAAATTAATCTCAAACTTTGATTTTTAATTTGAAGATAGGAAGATAAGCTTGGTTTTGATTTTAAAGATGAATCAGAAACTTCAAAATTAAATTGAATTTTGAAATTGAATTTTGAATTGAATTGGAAATTTAAAGTTTTGAATATAAAATGATTCTGAAATTTCAAAGTCAAATTGGACTTTGAAATAGAATTTGAATCTTGAAAATGAGATAGAATTGAATTTGAATCCATAAATAAGATTTGATCTGAGAAATGAAGAAAACAATCACTTGGAATTTGGAAAAGGAAATTTTAAAAATATGATGCAGTTCTATCCTAAATGATGAGTGAATTGGAATAATTTTGAAATCGGATTTGGAAATTTTATTTCATTCTTTAAATGAATTGAAATAAGATTGAAGATATAATACATCCCTGACTATGGTCATTGAATGTATTATATAATAATCTATATTTAAATTCAAGTGAAGAATAAAATATATTTTAGTGCTTTTATAGAGTTTAAAATGAAATTAATTCTCAATATATCCTGACTATGGCCATTGATATATGTATTGAATCAATTCTAAGCTAAACTCTGATAAAAGAGGAAAATATTTAAAGAAAATATGATGAATTTTGAAAAGGATCTAATGGGGGTCCAGTGTTATTTCATAAAAGATGAAAATCCTAAGTTTTGTTTACATCCTCACTATGGCCATTGATGCAAATCATCAACTTAGGATTTAATCACCTCTTATGAAAAGGGTGCACGTGCCATTCGTGTTCCCATTTGTGATTTTTTAGAAATAAAGGAGAATAATGAAACAAATGTCATTTACATGCTCATCCATTCTAATCTAAGACTGAAATGTAAAGGTTCTCATTGATCTAGCTATTACAGAATTTGTTTTTACAAGAATTTTTATTCTAGAAAGAAAATGGATGCTTCCACGTATCTCCTGCAAAACATTTAGTTATTACCAAAAGATAGAAGCAGAAAAGAATTTGCAAAGTATTGCATTGAATATAGAACATGATGAGGAAATACTTCTTCATGATTTATTGAAAACTTGCCTTGGGCTGACATATCAAGCGAATGAGGGATCCTAAACTAATGGGATGATGAATCCATAGGTATTCATAAAAAAATATGCATACCTTGTCCTAAATGTCACATATAATGCTAATGAAATGCTTTATGCCAAATCCAGCTACACATGATGAAGAAAAAGAAAGAGTTACTATACATGGGATATTGATGAAGGAAGGTATGTTGTGTGTGTGCCATGCGCACCTAGTGAAGTGCTGAGTATAGTGTGTACACGTAGCACGTAGGTGCAAGAAAATGGATTGAAATGATGAGCTGCTGAGAGTGAGGGCTTTAATAATGTTGATGCATTGCTAACGATGCCAAAATAATGGTTGTTACTGCCGTGAATACTGAAATGGAAGTCACAACAAGCATTGTTGTAGCCTGTGAGGCTCACAACAACAAAACAAGTGATGAAGCTGTACATGATAGTTGTGTAGCAGGCTTTTATAACAGGTATAATCACTGTGAATGCAAATGTAGAAAGTAATAGTGTAATGGGTGCTACATAAGAGATGAGGGAATGGAGTGGTGGAGGCAGAGTTGCAGGTAACAGGGTATGACAGTGGGATCAAGGTAAGCTGATGCTAATACATCTTCAGGAAATGTAACAGAGACTCCAGTGGAATTTTGAATCTGAATTTGGTAGTAAATGGGGCCAACCTTTTTAAACCTATTGTACAAACACCATATGGTAAATTTTGACATCTTAGGAGAGATTTATTTCATTCGAGAATTCCCTGGCTTGATCAATCCCTAAAACAAATACCACCCTGGAATTTCCTGATCATAGAGAGGCTTTTAATCCCAGACCAAACTCATGGGAACAACCCAAGGAATCCGTACAAGGAAGAGATCTTCTGATTCCAAAGAGGAGACTAAAAAAAAAAATCAGAATGAAAAAGCATTTGGGCTGGTAATTTGGTTGAGATGGCAGAACTCGACCATCTTGCAATGATGGTGGCACAAGCTAGGTTAGTGCCTGTCGAATGTTTGATAACTGCGACACTTGTACTGGTACCATTCCAGAGGTCATCCATGTCCTAAAGATAATCTGATTAAAACAGATTGGGATGGAAGCGGTTGTAGGAGAGAACAAGAAGACACAGCAGCCCACAGGGCTGCTGTGCTTGTGAAAATGCACAGAGTTTCAACAGAGGATTCAGTGAATTAGTTCCTGAATGTGACATGATTTTTAGATGTTCTCCTGAAACTAGTTTCCTATTAAAATCCCAATGATACTCATGATCAAGTATGATCGTTAGATCAATTCAAGTGGTAATAACTTGAGCATTGTTTCTAGCATCCAACCACAGGAATCCATCCCTAGATTACCTAGCAATAAGATGTGCAGTTGAACAATAATCATGATATGCTTAAAAAGAGATCCATCATGAACCTATAAGAGTAAAAAAAAAAATTTACTTCAAGTTCTTAAAATACATCCAGAGAATCGTAAGTTGGTATTCAGCACTTGATGCATTGTTAATGGATCAGCATATCTGCAGAAATGGAAACTCAGCACATATGAGCAGCATCCATCATATCTAGAAATAACAAGGGATGATAACACCCTAAACCACGACATTCAAATCTGTACCTACCTGCTGATACATCATAACATAGCTTGGACAAAAGGTGGGTGTTACCTCCACCATTATCATAGTCTTCTGAAGTTTCCCACTCTCAGGAGAACGAGATATTCCTGTGTATGGCGATATCTAACCTTTTACTTGTTTGCAGTATCATTATTGTTTCCAGCTTCCATGATAGGGAAACGAGATAACACCCAAAAGATAAAAAGGTGTTGTATAATGAAATGGGTAAAAAAAAGGAAAAATGGGGTGAAGCTTCAGAGTAGAATTTCAATACCGGGAGTCAATTACAGAACCTCATCCGAAAAAACAACGCCATTCAAGATGTAGACCGTAGTGCAAATGGACTTAAACACAGATCGCCACATAGGATGGCTGAAAATGAGCGCTCTACAGAGGATCCAAGGAAATGGAATGATATTCGGATAGACACAGAATTTCTTTGATGATACCCAGATTTTTGATAGAATTCATTCAGAACCCCAGAGGTACTGAAGAAATCATAAGATAAAAGGGGAACAGGGAACATCGAACAAACGAAATTAAAAAAAAATGCAACGACCTCAACACAGACCTTGAAGCTAGAGAGCTTGCAGGTCTAGGTCTGATATGGAAACAAAGTAAGCATTTAATCAGAAAGAGAAGGGAAAAATGGTGAGCCTCGTATAAGATTCAGAGGGATGGAGGATACGAAAGATAGAATAATAAATAGAAAAACAAACAAACAGAAGAATAACAAAACTAAAGATCGATTGAATAGTATAATCACCAGACTATAACGCAGGTATGAGACATACGACCTCAAAATTTGTAGAAGCATAAAAAATGTTGGAAATATTCCTTCCATTTTTATAGCAATTCAGGTAGAACGATATTGCAATAAGCAATTCGCTATCACCAGTGATGCTTTAAAGGAAAGAAAGAAAAAAAAAGGAAGAAAAAAAGAAGAAGAAGAAAGAAAACATAAAGACAGTCGAAATGGAGAAGGAGGCATTCTTACCTTGTTTGCGAAGATTCTGAAGGAAGAAAACCCACCCAATTCCTACGATCGATCAGGAGAGGCAATGTGATCGAGTCTTCTCTGGATGAGGGAGCCGAGGAGGGGAATCTTAGGAATCCTTTTCTATTGCTGCAGAACTTGATTTCTGAAACAGATTGTTGAAGGAGTGATTGATCTTCAGCTGTAGAGAAGGTTCTGTGAAAAGGGGTTGATGGCGGTTACTTGCAGAGGATGGATTCCTTCAGACGACTGCAGAGGAGGTGTCCTGAGGGAATCCATCCCTACTTTTGTTCTCGATGGTGGTGGATTGTAAAACGATGCCCGCAATTCTGGTTCGGTTGAGGAAAAAAAAAAGAATAGGCTGATTGTGAACACCCCAAATTTTTCAAAAGTTTATAAATATTCCCTTTTTGCCCCTCAATTCATTTTTGAGCAAAATGAGTCATTTTTAAATCTAAATTCTAGTTCATTTCTCAAGTTTTACTGTAATTAAATTCATTCTATATGTTTAAATTGATTTCGGATCTGGATCCATTGTCCAGATCCAAATATGAGTCTCATTGTCCAATTTTAAATTAAAATTATAGAGAATACCAAAAATAGTTTTTAAAATAGCTCGCACAGTCCATCCGGAATCCGTTTGGATCCATTGCATTGTATTTCTCAAATTTGAGACCCAAAACTCGAATACTTTCTCAAAACTCGGGTCCAAACCCATTCTTCTGAAGAAATTCTCCCGAAATGGTTTGAAATTATCAAAAAGATACTTTTGTAAATATTCCTCAGAAAAATACAAAAAAATTAGTGTTTAATCTTTGTTTTCTCGTAAAATCTTTGATTTTCATTCCAAAAATACAAAAAATAAAAATATTTAGAAAAGAACAAAAAAAAAATCAGAAATAAATAAAGGAAATTTCAAAAATGGTTTTTGGAAACCCGTTTTAGAAAAAAACTTTTTAAAGAGGCCCTTTTGAGGAAAACCTTATTTTCAATGTTTAAGAGTCGAGTTAGGGTTTTGAAAACCCTAACTCTCGCCTTCTCCCTCTCTGGCGAAAACCCTCTTACGGCTTCTCGCCTCTCACCAGCCGAAACCTCTCCATCACCCTCCATGTGCAACATTCATTCAGCCACCCATCACCAACCGAAACCTCCATCTGCCCTTGATCTCCAACAGCTCGACCTCTCTGGATTCGTCTTCTTTTTCTTTAAGAAGGGGTCACATGTGCCTCTTCAAAGGATCCGTTTCCACCCCTGCACCTTCTCTTTCCTCCCTACCTACCGCTTCTTCACCCCCGCACCTCTCTTCTTCCTTCTTCTCATCCATTTTCCACCCCTCCACCTTTCTGAGTCTTCATCACCTCTTCCTGAATCCATCCCCTTCTTCTACATCCTCTTCCTCTTCTCATTTCTCTGATTTTTCCCCAACTAGTGGAAAAACATCAGCCATCTCTACAGACAAGCTACGAATCAGATTTCCAACTTTTTTTAAAGAAGATATCAGCACTCAATCGACAGAAGCAAAATTGATTTTACAACAAACGTGCTGCAAAAAAAAAAACTATCCTACAACAACGATATTCAGAGAAGTCGTTCTTCGCCTCCTTTCTTCAGAGCTCCAGCCCTCCTTGCAGCAAGAATACGTACCATCTGTTCCGTTAAATGAGCCAAGTTAGGAATATTTTAAAACTGAAAAGTGATGCTGAAGATTCAGCTGCCTAACATGGCACTCCAACAATTTGGTGATGCTACTGGCAAAGTTTTCCGAATCAATGGTAAGATGCCTGCCATCGTAGGTGAAGAAGGAAATACGCCTGATTTATCGCAAGATTCCTCGATCCCTCCAGAAAATCCCCTTCTCTGCGTATATCATCTGGGGTTTATCAGGTGGTTGGAGGTGCTGCGACCGATAGCTACGGTAAATTGAAATATCCAGCACATTGAACCTTTGCTGCCAATATCGGTTGAGGGTTGTTTTGCAGAGATTTCTCTGCTATTGATGAGAGTATTATGTTCTTAATTTACCATGCTATGATGGCTAACTCCTCATCTTATGATGCGTTCTTACTATTATCCCTGCACTGCACCCACTTACACACTTACGTTGATTCTTCAAAATCCACTATCTATCATACCTAGCATCCACTTATCTGTACGCTGCCCAGCAGTCAGAATAAATTTGACAACCAGTGTTGCCATCCTCCAGTAAGGTTGTATCATGACATTCCAGAAATGAAACTACGAGATAGATAAAATGGTTGGCTGTAGATGGAGCTAAACTGCTGAGGATCGTGTCATGGTTATTATAGTCATCAAAATGAGAAATTGAATAATCAATGAGAGTGATCATCCAGCCTGTATTTTCCTTATCTCTCGCTCTGCGATTTGTCTCTTTTGAGGAAACAATTTTCAAACCAAGTTGTGGAGCGCCATCAAGGTATGAGCTTTCAAATTGGCCAATCGGACCTTAAGGATGTAGAACTGATGCTTTTCTTTCACATATTCACATTGTGCATGATTTGGCCAGCAACATGCCAATAGGGACTTTACTTGCTTAGTTGTTGAAAGCTCTGAACAGAACTTGGGAATAAATTTTCAGGAGTTTGTGAATTATGCTGTGTTATTTTGTGGCATGCTACTATTGTATATTAGCACATCATCTGTATGTTATCTTATTCACCATTATCATTTCCTATGTGTTAGTCTAAACATGCACATGCATATACATTTTTGTTCATACCTATATCAATTGATTCAATCCCAGATTAGGTGTTGAGTCTTAAACTCAGCATCAACAACATCTAGCACTTACATTTACATGCCACTTTCTTCACTCTCTACTAGCACATATACACTGGTCACACAACATTTGTTTATACTAGCACATGTACACTTGGTACACAACACTTACATGCCACTATCTTCATCTTCTACATCTCTTCACAGCCCATGCCCACATCACTTGCATTTCCACCTTACTGCTTTCACTGTTGCAACACTCAAGTTGCAATCTGTGTGCTCCCTGTTGTATATACATTATTTTTGTATAAGCATCACTAATACATACCACCCATTAGGCATAAAGTTTTCTGTTAGCTCAGGGGCATCATTCCAGCATCTCATTTACCTTTAGAGGGTAATCCAAACAGGTCATTCATGACAAACTTACTTTAGGTTCATCATTATTCTAGATACTACATGTATATACTCATTTAAATACAAGATTCCAGTATGAAATTTGTCATCTACATTACATTTCTCATTAGTATGAAATACAGGCATGAATATTTTATCAATTGCCTTTTAAGCTCAATATGGTGTCTTTTTGTAAATTGTTTTCTCTATATATCTTTCATCCTGTATTAACTTAGATTTTGCAGGGAATAGGTGGAAAATGATATTCTCTTAACTTAGGAGTGTTAATTTCAATTTCAAGTTTTGTTCTGTTCAAAATTGTAATAGATAGATGCTAAATGAGAATGCTTACCTTTCCAGCTTTTAGATATAATGAATGAGCATTATAGATATCATGATTTACTTATTCTCATATTTTCTCTTTTATTTTCAAAAATTCACGAATGGGAACACGAATGGCACATGCACCATTTCATAAAAGGTAATTAATCCTAAGTTGATGATTTACATCAATGGCCATAGTCAGGATGTAAACAAAACTTAGGATTTTTATCTTTTATAAAATAACATTGGATTCACACTGGATCCTCTTAAAAATTCAACATATTTTCAAAATATTTCCTTCTTTTATTAGAGTTTAACTTAAAATTGGCTCAAAATATATACCAATGGCCATAGTCAGGGTATATTGAGAGTTAATTTCATTTTAAACTCTATAAAAGCAAAAAAAAAAATATGTTTTATTCTTCACCTGAATTTAAATATAGATCATTATATAATACATTCAATGACCATAGTCAAGGATGTATTATATTTTCAATCTTATTTCAATTCATGTAGAGAATGAAATATGATCTTCAAAATCCAATTTCCAATTCCTTGAATTCATTCATCATTTAGGGTAGAACTGCATCATATTTTCAAAAATTCCTTTTTCAAAATCCAAGTATTCTTGAATATCTTTCTTCAATTTCTATTTTCAAATTCATTAATTCTATCTCATTTTCAAAATCTGATTTCAAAGTCCAAATCAACTTTGAAATTTCAAATTCATCTTATATTCAAACAAACCCAATCAAACTCAAAGTTCAATTTAACTTTGAAATTCTTGATTCATCTTCTAAATTCCAAATTCATAACTCCAAAATTCAAAGTCCAATTTGGCTTTGAAATTCATTTGTATATTCAAAAATTCCATTTTCTAAATTTCAAATCAAAAACCTTGGATTCAACTTCCGCTTTGGATCTCAGACTTCAGGTCCAAATCTATTTTAGGGTCCAGAATCTGTTGAGAAACTCTGTTTTGATGTCATATAATATGATACACTGTCGTATGTCATTCATAAAAACTATATCATAAAAGTATACGATAGTTTCAAAAAGCTCCTTTTTGAAAACTAATAATTGTACCTTCTTACAACCATTTATGAAAAAGGTATTTTGACATGATTTCAAAATGTAATAATTGTACCTTACATCATATACAAGACAACATGAAAAGAAATGTAGGAAAAAGACAAAACATGAAATCGGCTACATAAAGAAAACAAATATAATATGTTTTGAAAAGACTCTAGTTACCTTCTTTAAAGAAATGTTTTTAAATATGGGTAAAAGACAAAACATGAAATCGGCTACATAAAGAAAAACAAATATAATATGTTTTTGAAAAGACTCTAGTTATCTTTAAAGAAATAATTTTAAAATATGGGTAAAAGACAAAACATGAAAATCGGCTACACAAAGAAAACTAATATGTTTTGATAAAGACTCTAGTTACCTTTTTACAAACCCATAGAATGTCGACTTACTTGAAGTCATCATTCTCTTTGTACAAGCATTAAATACCTCCTGTAAGAAATCTTTGTTAAATATCCTTCTCAAGAATGTCGACTTTCTTGTAGTCCTCATTCTCTCTGAAGACTTTGAAAACCACAACATAAAGAAAACACTTGACATGACTATGTACAAATAAATATCTCAAAGCACTCATTGTACTTACACTCATTTAAAGTAAAGAAGTACTTATGTACCTCAAATCATTAATGAGAATGAAGACAAAACCACTATCCAACGTTCAATGTACTATTGTAAGAAATAGACTTTTTACATAAAATATGTATTACCTAAAATATTACAACGACTAGTGTACCCTATATTTTACTTTTATGGAAAAAGGCATTCTCGAATTTCTCTAAAAGATGTTTTTGAAATGACATAACATTCCACATTTCAAAAAGGCTACGTTTTCAAAATGTAACGACTACTTTTTTAAAGCTATATAAACACACTCAAATAAACTATTCTCAAGAGCAATGGAATAGATGTGTGAGCTTACAACGAGAAAAATTCTATTCATTATTTGAAAAGAGAGCCTTGAAAAAGAAAGAGAAAAAGAAAAAGAAAGAAAAGAGAAAAAGTCAAGTATAGCTCTTTGACAAAGAGTATCTTCTGAGTGACAAACAGAACATTCTGAGAATCCTTCATTCGTGCATTCATATCATTTTGAAGGTTCTATAGGAGGTATTGTAACTCTGTTATTCACTGTATTCCTTCTTTGTTGAAAGAAGTAGATCTCTGAGAAAGAGGGTGTTGTCCTTCACTGTTGAGAGAAGAAGACCTCCATGGAAGAGGGTGTGCCCCTTCTCTGTTGAGAGAAGAAGACCTCTGAGGAAGAGGGTGTTGTACTAGTTATCCGGTGGCTCGGATGTTATAGTGGAAAGCTTAAGTGGTTTGCTTGGGGACTGGATGTAGGTCAGGGTATTGACCGAATCAGTATAAATTCTGTGTTTTATGTGTTGTGCTTTATTGCCTGATTATTTTATTTTATCGATCTTTATCGAATTTCACTATTCACCCCCCCTCTAGTGGAATTTCATTTGGTATCAGAGCAGGTTTGCTGGTTTCGACATAACAAGTCTTCCAGCACAAATGGCATCTACCTCTTATGCTCGTGATATTGAAGGTCAACACGCATCTCGTCCTCCTTTCTTCAATGGCTCCAACTATGGATACTGGAAGTGCAGAATGGCTATATTTCTCAAATCCATAGATTTTGCTGTATGGAAAATTGTTGAGCATCCATACACATCTCCATCCGCAGACTATAACTTATGGTCTGATGAAGAAAAGAAAATGGCAAACCTAAATGCAAAGGCTATGAATGCCTTATATTGTGCCATTGATCAGAACGAATTCAATAGAATATCTATATGTGAATCTGCATATGACATTTGACATTCTTTGGAGGTTATTAATGAAGGAACCAACAAAGTAAAAGAAGCCAAAATCTCATCTCTTGTTAGAAAATATGAGTTGTTGAAAATGAACAAAGATGAACCCATCACAGAGATGCTTACCAGATTCACCAACATCACCAACGATCTGAAATCTCTGGGTGTAACATATTCCCAGACAGAAAAGGTGAAGAAAATCTTGAGATCTCTCACAACTGATTGGGAGAAAAAGACTACAGCTATTGAAGAAGCTCAAGATTTATCTAAGCTTACTTTGGACGACTTAATAGGCAATCTTATGGCATATGAAGTCCACATGAAAGAAAGAAGGGAAGAAGAGCAACCAATAAAGAAAACTCTAGCTTTCCCAGCTCTATCTGAGAATGAAGACTCAGATAAAGAATCCGAAATTGCGCTACTAACCAGAAAATTCCAGCGCTTCATGAGAAGGAACCGGCTTCCAAACAGGCACAAGGAAAGAAAAGATCCTAAGGAAGATCACATGTGCTATCAGTGTAATAAGCCAGGTCACTTAAGACGTGACTGTCCCCTTCTCAAAAGAAAGTCCAAGACTGAGGAACCAAAGAAGAGGTTCTTCAAGAAAAAGGCTCTGCATGCTCAATGGGATGATTCAAAACCATCCACCAGTGAAGAGTCAAGTGATGATGAAGCCGAAACTGCAAATATGTGCTTCATGGCAAACGAAAGTTCGGTAAGTGAAATCTCTGATTTTTCCTTTGAAGAACTTCAAGATGCTTTTCAAGAACTATTTGAAGAATCTAGAAAATTGAGTTTCAAAAATAAAGCTTTAAAATCTGAAAATCTAGAACTTTCCCTGAAAAATGAAAAACTCAGCAGTGAAAATTCTGAGTTGAAAAAGAAAAACTTAATGCTTATGTCTGAAATCTCTTCTACTAGCTCCAAAACTAAAAATCTGCAAGTAGAAATTTCAGAGCTAAAAAGTAAAACTGAGAACCTCATGAAAACGGTTTTCAAGTTTACTAAAGGTAAAGAGAACTTGGATAAACTCTTATCCTCTTAGAAAGTCTCTTTCTACAAGAATGGTATTGGCTACTCTCATTTCAACAAGCCTTCTTGTATGAATCAAAAGACCACGTTTGTGAAAAGTTCGTCTGAACCAAATAAGGAGTATTATAATTCTTTTAACTCCTTTAAGGTTGTAGACAAACCCAAATCCAAATGGATATGGGTTCCAAGGTCTAACAAAAAGGGACCCGATTGGGTACCAAAAAGAAATTTTACTTGATGATTTGCAGGCTCCAAATAAGAAGAACAGATGGATTCTAGACAGTGGATGTTCAAAAAACATGACAGGACATCCAGACCTTTTTGCTGTTCTTCATCATAAAGAAGGAGGAACCGTCACCTTTGGAGATAACAACAAAGGTTTGATAATTGGCATTGGTAATATTGGTAACATAGATAGACCTCTTATCAAAGACGTTCTCCTTGTTAAAGGCTTAAAACATAACCTACTAAGTATCAGTCAAATGTGTGACACAGGTTATAATGTTAGCTTTAATCATGATGCATGCCTCATAGCAGACACCAACGAAAACATCATCTTAAAAGGTATAAGAAAGAATAATATATATGAACTATACCTAGAAAACATCACATAACATTTCCTTATAGCTAATAATGACTCTCAACATTTATGGCACATGAGAATGGGTCATGTAAATTCTAAGTACATGTCTAAATTAGCTAAAAATAAGTTAGTACGTGGGTTACCCAAAATATCTTTTAAAAAGGATTATTTTTGTGACGCATGTCAATTAGAAAAACTGTCCAAATCATCTTTTAAATCAAAAAATATCATTTCTAGCAAAAGACCTCTAGAGCTTCTCCACCTAGATCTTTTTGGTCCTTCTAGGGTAGCTAGTCATAATCACAATAAATACGTTTTTATCATTGTAGATGACTACTCAAGATTTACTTGGGTAATATTTTTGAAAAACAAAAGTGATACGTTTTGTCAATTTGAAATTTTATGTAAAAAATTACAAAATGAAAAATCTTGTTCTATTGTTAAAATCCGTAGTGACCATGGAGGAGAATTTGAAAATGAACTTTTTGAAAATTTTTGTAACTTGCATGGTATTTCTCATAACTTTGCCTTTCCTAGAGCTGCACCTCAAAATGGTGTAGTAGAAAGAAAGAATAGAACCCTTCAGGAATCTGCTAGAACTATGCTCCAACACAATAATCTTGCTAAATCTTTTTGGGCAGAAGCTGTTAATACTGCATGCTACATAACAAATAGAGTTCTCATTAGACCCTTATTAAATAAAACTCCCTATGAACTATTCTATGACAGAACTCCAAGAATAGACTATTTCAAAGTCTTTGGTTGTAAATGCTTTATCCTAAACATAAAAGATAGCCTAGATAAATTTGATGCTAAATCTATTGAAGGCATATTTTTAGGATATTCAAGTCATAGTAAAGCATACAGGGTTTTCAATAAGTGTTCTAAGTCTATTGAAGAATCTATGCATGTTAGTTTCTATGAATCTATTGATCAATCTGTTCATAAGCAAACTAACGATGATGATATTGAAAGTACAAATTTATTTTTAGATAACATAGCTAAGTCTAATGAAGATGATCAACAAAGAACATTTGTCGATATCAAAGATCATCCTCAAAACCAGATTTTGGGAGAACTGACAAAGGGGGTTCAGACTAGAGCTCAGTTAGAACGAATTGCAAATATGGCATTCATTTCTCAACTTGAACCAAAGAAGATTGATGAAGCCATCATCGATGAGTTCTGGATGCTAGCCATGACTGAAGAACTGAATCAATTCCAAAGAAATGATGTTTGGGATCTTGTACCAAGACCAAAGGATCATCAGATCATTGGGACAAGATGGATCTTCAAAAACAAGCTAGATGAAACAGGTAATGTTATAAGAAACAAGCCAAGACTAGTAGCTCAAGGATACAACCAGGAGGAAGGTATTGATTTTGATGAAACATTTGCTCCTGTTGCTAGACTTGAATCTATTAGGATGTTTTTAGCATATGCAAGCTATATGGATTTTAAACTATATCAAATGGATGTTAAAAGTGCTTTTCTAAATGGTTTTATAAATGAAGAAGTTTATGTAAAACAACCTCCAGGATTTGAAAATGAACAATATCCAGATCATGTTTTCAAACTAAAACGTGCTTTATATGGTTTAAAACAAACACCTCGTGCTTGGTATGACAAACTCAAAACCTTTTTACTAAAAACTGGTTTTTCTGTAGGCAAAGCAGACTCTACATTATTTATTAAAATAGTGAATAATCATACCCTAATTGTTCAAATATATGTAGACGATATCATCTTTGGATCTTCTAACAACACTCTTTGTGAAGAATTTTCTAAGTCCATGCAGAAAGAATTTGAAATGAGTATGATGGGAGAACTCACCTACTTTCTTGGACTGCATATTAAGCAAACCAAGGATGGAGTTTTCATCAATCAATCTAAGTATGCTCGTGAACTTCTGAAGAGGTTCAACATGAACTCAACTGCTTCAAAATCTACTCCTATGAGCAGTACTACTGTTTTGGACAAAGATGAAGATGGTAAGTCTGTTGATACAAAGGTATACCAAGGTATGATAGGATCACTTCTATATTTAACTGCTAGCCGTCCAGATATTATGTTCAGTGTTTGCTTGTGTGCTAGATTTCAGTCAAATCCAAAAGAATCACATCTTAAAGCTGTAAAAAGAATAATGAGATATTTAAAAGACAGTTGATTTTGGATTATTCTATTCAAAATCCTCTACATTTAATCTAATCTCATACAGCGATGCTGACTTTGCTGGAAGTAAATCTGATAGAAAAAGCACAAGTGGAACATGTCATATGCTAGGGCACTCACTTGTATCATGGTTCAGTAAGAAACAAAATTGTGTATCCTTATCAACTACTGAAGCCGAATATATTGCTGCTAGCCTAGCCTGTACACAAGTTATCTGGATGAAACAAACCTTAAAAGATTTTGGTTTAAATTTTGAAAATACAACCATCTTCTGTGATAATACTAGTGCTATAAATTTATCTAAAAATCCTATTCTACACTCACGAACTAAGCACATTCAAATAAGACACCACTTCTTAAGAGAACAAGTCTTAAACAAAATAATTAAACTGGAATTCATACTCACTAATCAACAGTTAGCAGACATTTTTACTAAACCACTGAAACATGAAGACTTTACACGAATTAGAAGAGAACTAGGAATATGCAAACTAAGTGACTTATAAATTAATCACACTTATTAAGATTATTGCTTTTGATAAAATCTTATTTTAAAAGGCTTTTTCTTATAGATTTTTTTGTGTTTGTTTTACTATTCAAAGTCAAACTATGTTTTCATATTTTCGTATACTCTCAATACTCATAGAAACACATTCATCATGACACATTCTTTATGTCTTTCAACTTGTCATCTTTCAAGTACACTCTCATAATGACTTCTTGTCCTACCTCCTTTTACGTAAATCCATAAGAACCATTTACTTTAAGTAAAAAGCTATCATGTCTTGGATCACATCACTCATTTCATTACACCTTTTTATCTTTTGTCTTTTTGTGACAACCTCTCATACGATAAGCTAGCCGACCTCCAAACATGATTCCTCATAACTTTAATTATTATTCTTAATTAATTATATTCATGTGATATATTCCCTTTCATGACCTCTTATCAATACACTTCTCTAAAATCTTAAAACCTCTTATGAATAATTCAAAGTGATTATTATTTTTTTGTATCACCTTTTAAGTGGTTATATTTCACGTAAATTTTTACTATATCATCGGTTATTTCATAGCATAAGTATAATCTATTATCATCCTGACACATTAAGTATAATTTATGAAATAATATTTTAAACTCTCTGTGAACACCCCAAATTTTTCAAAGTTTTGTAAAAATGTCCCTTTTGCCCCTAACCCCGTTTTCTGAGAAAATCAAGTTATTTCTTCAGATTTCTGGATTAGATTCCACATTGATATATTCAAATTCAACTCCGGGTCTGAAATCAGTGTTTTAAATCCAAATCTGAGCCCCGTTGTCCGATTTCCAAAATAAAAACACGAAAATACCAAAAAATGATTTTGAAAGGCTCGGGCGGCTCATTCGGCACTCTGTTGGATCCTCGGCCCTATATTTCTCAGTTCGAGGTTGTAAACCTCGAATGTGTCTCAAAAATTCGGATCAAAACCCATTTCTGGAGAAATTGTCTCAAAAAAGTTTCTAAAATTCTCAGAAAAAAACTCCTTTTGTAAACATTTTACAAAAAGATCAAAAAATTAGTTTCAATCTTTGATTTCTTGTAAAAACTTTAGGATTTTATTCTAAAAATACAAAAAATAGAAAAATAACATAAAAACCAAAAAATCGAGAAAAGCCACAAAAAAAAAAAAAGGGTGATTTTCAAGCTTTTGAAGCCATTTTTTTTTTGCCAAAAGGCTCATTCCTTAAAACCATCTTTTTAAATTTTTTAAAAGGGGAACCTCCTTTTTGAAAAAAGGAAACTTTCAAACGGCCGTCTCCTCTCTCCATCGCAGATCTGCGAACGGCCTCCCCTTTTCTCCGACCTCGATCTTCAACGAAACCACCTTCCGGATCCTTCCTCTTCCCTCAATAAGAAGAGGTGGAGGAGGAGGGGTCGGGGATCGAAAATTTTGGCCTCCATATCCCCTGCGCATTACTCTCGAGCCTCTCTCTCTTTCATGAAGGAAACCCATCTTCTTTACATCATCCATTTTTTTTCTCCTTCATCCCTTATCGGCATCTTTTTATCACAAGGCATCGAGTCTCTCTACAAAATCCATTATCGACTTCTTCTTATCGAGGATCCATCAGTTCCCTCCATCGGGCACCACTCATTCACCGGCATCGATTTTTTTTCTCATCCATCAAGTTTCCTCCATCAACGCTCTGATCTCCTCCCTCCTTCAGAAGTCCTGCGAACAAGGAAGTCGATCCAGCCTCTTCCTTCAAGACTCCAAACAAATACGGTAAGAACCTCTCCCCTTTATTTCCTCTGCTTTGATTTTTTTCTTTTTTTGATTTTCTGGTTTCTGCCCGTTAAAGCACCATCGGTGGTGTTGAGTTGCCTGTGCAACGTCAACCCACCCCTGCGCAACAATAAATGGAATGTGCCGTTTCTACATTTGTTTTATTTCTTTTTCCTGCCCCTAATGAATTGTTTCTGAATTTTACTTGATTTTCTTTTTACATCGCCTCTGATCTTTCATTTTGCATTGAGTTGCTATCCTATCATTTCCTTTTATCATTTCAATTTCTCGTTGGCATCGGATTTCTTTTTTTTTTTTACTGACTGGTATTTTGATCACCGGCTCTCTGTTGTATCTTCCTGATGGCCATGATCGTCTGCTATATCTGACCCTCTGTTTTCTGCTTTGTTGTTTTGTTGTCTTTTGGCATCCGATTTCCTATTTTAATAGCATCGAATTATCTTCTGTTCACTTTCATTTATTGTATTAGCTCTGAGAATCCTATGTCTCCATTTTGAATTTTTGATTTAAGTTCCATTCTACATGTATATCTTGCTTTTTTTTTTCTTCGCATCTCATTGGCATCCATTCCCTTTTGATTCGCATCATCCACATCATTTTTTTTTTCTTCTATTCGGCATATATCGTCTGCATCATACTGCGTCATTTTGAAAATTTTAATCTACGTTCCTGAGATTAATTGTTATAAACCCTTTCCTTTACCTTCAGTTGAAAAAGATATTCATGATGGGTTAGTGAAATCATGATTCAGACACCTTAAAGTCATGCAATCAGGTGTCGTTCAATGACAATCTGCATTAGCCCATCTTCATACATATCTCAGCCTCGTTCCCGCATCTATCCCCTTAGGCATCGTTGTGTTCCATACTCAGTATAGTATCATTCATTGTCATGATTACATTCACTTTTTCCCTTTAAGCACGTCATGTGTCCGGCCCCAATTCTGTGGGTTTCAACTTTCCTTCTGGAATTACTGCCTGAAGAAGATATTATAATTGAGGCTACCTTCCGAACCTCCACCTGCGAGGCCCAACATGAATGCTGCAGGGATATTCGTTATAATAGGATTGCTTGTGCTTATGTTTAAAAAACATTATCTGTGTGTTCGTATGTTTTCTTTAATTCCTTACATCTGTTACACGCTGCCATTTATCTTCATTGCTTTCCCTTCCCATTTCATTAATGTTATATGTCAGTCAATTCCAATCTTATGCGTTTTAAATTTGAGCCATTGTGTTTTAATTTCTTGCCTGGTCTGATTTATATTTTCTGTTTTCATTACAGGTTTTCCTTCCCTCTGATATCACATAATATCATCACCGTGTAATTGTTTTTTTTTTTTATTTGGCTATGCATCTTTTGAATATTCTTTGTATTTATCAGGTTCAGCACAATCACCATGTTCTGTATTTAACCATTTTTAGTTATGTTTTTCCTGTATATATCACGATGCTTTTATATCCTATATGATAACCCTTTATCTTTGCTATAAACATCCTTCATCCAAGGATTTAATCAAAGATGTCAGGTTGGCACGGTTGTGGCCAAGGGTTTTGAGATAACAGCCCCCATCATGCATTTTAGGGACCATATCAGTCCAACGTTTGTTTTTTTTTTAGTGGTACCCATTTTAATGAGGCAGATGCCAGTCTATCATCAGGCATTTTTCTATTTTGGGCAGTGAATTGACTCTTTACTCATCTGCTTCCCATGCTGACGACTCAATCCAGCTTCTTGAGTCCTCATCACCTTGGCAATTTTCTGAGGAATCATGCACTCTGAATGTGTGTAATTCGTTGCCTCTGTTACTATCTCCCCATCCAGTCGTAAGTCTTGTTGCAAACAACATGGAGAATGATGGTGGTGGATGTTTCAATATCGTTGATGATCCTACGGTTACCTTGGCAGCAAAGGAAAACACACCATCTAGTGTTAAACTCCCCTCCTCTTCAATAAATATATATATATATATATTGGATCCAGAGTTACAATTGTTGATTACAGTGTTGTCATAAACAGACTTTGCAAATGATATTTAATATATTCAGCAAGAGGTTTTCTTCAAGATAGTGTTATGTGATGGAACTTGTCCAGATAGTGAGATCTGTGATGTCATAAAAGATGGTTTTTAAAAGAGCGAAGCTGATGTTCATTCAGTAGCTGAACTTCATGCAAAGACAATTCAACCTAGACTGATTTTGGCGTCAGGTTCCAAAAAAAAAGAAAAGAAAACGGGAGGCAAGGCAATGCTGGTGCAAGCAGGCTGTTGTAAAGATTTTCCTCTCCCTAACTGTAGTCATCAGAGAGAGGGGGGGGGGTTCATTTAAAAGGATGTCATATTCCTTGTTGGTGGTAAGTAGAAATTGTATTAATCATTGCTTAAAACCTTATGTCTCACTTCGTACTATCGTAGATTGAGGACTTAAATGGCAGCATGGGTGTTGAAAAACAGGCTTTATCCTAGAAAGTCCAGGCTGCTCAATGATGATGTCAAGAATTCACAGTTCAGGCCGGTCATGTATATCCGAAACTATGTGTTGCATATACTAGTCAATAGGCAAGAAAACCTTGAAAGACATCTCTTCTAAAATAGATTTGCAGCATAGTAGCTACAGTCAGCAATGAACCATGAATATCTCTGCAACTAGGATGTAGAAAGGAGCCCAGAAATCAGCACCCATCTTCACACCTGCCATTTCTTCACTGGCTTCATACCTCCTTCACCATACAACACACACACACACAACACTCTCACCCTCCTTGAGCCATACTACAATCTCGCCTACATAGCTTCACACAGCTGCACCTTTGTGCCCTCCACAATTCTTCATTTAGCCTATTATCCACCAACATGTTCACATTCTTTTGCACTTTCTTTACACAGCATAGCCATCTGCAGCCTCTTCCATTACCTTTTTACATCAATATTTTCATTACATCTCTATCCTTCATTAGTTCACAAGCATCATTCCAGTGCATATTTTGTCATTGCATTTTCATTGACATGCATAAACATTTCATCAATTATGCTTTGAGATCAAGGTGATGTTATATAAATTATTTCTCATACACATCATGTACTAACTTATCTTTTGCACGGAATATGTGGAAAATGTCATTTCTTGGGAGTTGTAATTTCAATTTTAAGTGTTGTAATAAAGTTAGATCTTAATGAGAATTTACATTTCTTGCTTTAGGTAGAATGAATGAGCATTATAGAATATCATGAATTGTTTATTCTCATGCATTTTTTTTTTCTTTTCTTTTCTTCTTCTTTATTTCTAAAATTCCCACAATGGTGAAACACGAATGGCACGTACACCATTTCATAAAAGGTAAGTTAATTCTAAGTTGATGATTTATACCAACGGCCATAGTCGGGGTGTAAACAAGACTTAGTATTCTTATCTTTTATGAAATAACACTGGATCCACACTGGATCCTCTTTCAAAAAATCATCATATTCTTCAAATATTTTACCTTTTATCAGAGTTTAACTTAGAATTAATTCAATATATATACCAATGGCCATAGTCAGGGTATATTGAGAGTTAATTCCATTCTAAACTCTATAAAAGCATAAAAATGTGTTTCATTCTTCACTAGAATTTTAATATAGATTACTATATAATACATTCAATGACCATAGTCAAGGATGTATTATATTTTCAATCTTATTTTAATTCATTTAAAGAATGAAATAGCTTTTCAAAGTCCAATCTCAAATTTATTCAAATTCATTCATCATATAGGGTAAAATTGCATCATATTTTTCAAAATTATTTCAAAAACCCAAGTGATTTTGAACATCTTTTCTATTTTCCAAACCTATCTCAAATTTCAAAAGTCCAATTTGACTTTGAAATTTCAAAATTATTTCATATTCAAACTTCAAATTTCCAAACTCAAAATTCAAAACTCAATATCAAAGTTCAATTTAACTTTGAAGTTTCTAAAGTCATCTTCTGATTCTAAACCCAGTTTTTTCTTCAAAGTTTTAAATCAAAGTTGAGATTGACTTTGAATCTCAAACCTTCTCAAGTTCAAATCTGGATCTTCAAAACCCCAGATCATCTTTAAAAGTCCTATTTTGGACTTCTCAAAACTCAAATCCAAAATCAAATCCTAGTCTCAAACTTGGATCCAGATTTCCAAGTATAAACTCCATTCTACTTTGGATCTCCAATTACAGATCCAAATTCCGTTTAGGATCCAAATCCTTATTCCACTTTGGATCTCCAATCATAGGTCCAAATTTCTTTTAGGATCTAGATCCTCATTCCATTGGATCTCAGATTCAGATCCAAAATCCAACTCTTAGGATCCAGAATCCAATTCTACCATCGGATCTCAGATTCAGATTCAAATTCCAATTCTTAGGATCCAGAATCCAACCCTACTTTGGGTCTCAGATTCAGATCCAAAACCCAATTCTTAGGATCTAGAATCCAATCCTACATTGGATCTCAGACTTCATATCCAAATCCATTCTAGGATCCAGAACCCAATTCTATTTTGGATCTCAGATTTCAGATCCAATTCCATCTTAGAATCCAGAGTCCAACCTTATTTTGGATCTCAGATTTCAGATCCAAATACCATCTCGTATTCCAAATCTTAAATCCAATTCCCTTCAAAATTCCAAATCCAAAATTCCATTTAAATTATAATTCTTAAAGCCAATTCCATTTCATTCAAACCAAGTTCCTATTTCGGATCCTAAATCCAAAAAATCAACTCAAAACTCTATTCAGAATCCAGAACTTGGATTCGGATTTCATCTTGAAATTCCAACTTTTTCAAATCCCATTTCTCAATTCCTTTTGATTTCCTACATTTTCTTCTAAATCCAAAACTTCGAAATTGGAATTCAATTCCATTCCAAATATTCATCCAAGTTCAAATTTCTAAATTCAAAGTCCATTTATGACTTTGAAAATTTCCTTCATTCTCTTTTTATCTCAAGACTTAAAAATCAATTTCCAAATTCCAGATTTATTTTTCCAAGCTCTTGATTATTCTAAAAAACTTAGAACTTTAATCTTAAGTTCTAAGTTAGAAAACATTTCTTCACTTCATCTGATTCACTTGGAAATTCTTCAAAATATTTTCAAAAAGAGCATACATCTTTGCATTTGCACAAGCATGATTCATTGTGCATTTTAGACTTAGGATAAATACTTAGATAAATTCTTTGCAAAGCAAAAGGCATAAAATTCGACCCTTGGTTTGATTACCCCTGGTAAAGGCGCCAGGAACGGTCGAACCTCGTACCGACGAGCGGATCCCGTCTCCCAGTTTTCCCGCAAATATTTCAAAACGGAGGCGAGTTATTTCAAAATATTTTCAAGGTCAAGTGAGACCCGCAAAAGAGTTCCTCTTCTCTTCTCTTCTTTCTTTTCTCTTCTCTCTTTCTTTTCGTTCTTTTATCTTTCCTCCCTTCAAAAAGGAGGAAAATAAGAGGTTGGAAAGGAAAAGAGAAGGAAGAGAGAGAACATTATGAGAGGAAAAATTTTGCGATGATCACAGTTTTGGCCACCGTGATGGGACTCGTCTTCGTCTGGTCGAATTTAATGCCTTTTCTTCTTTGCTTTGATATTATCTAAGTCTTTATTTTCATATGTCAGCTTCATTTCCATGCAAACCCTAGGAAGCCTAGATTCTGTCCTAAAGCTGACATCATTGCATATAGGATTTAAGTATGGTTTGGTAGGACCATATTGAGGAGATTATTCCATGCTCACATTAGACTTAGGTCTGAAATACAACTCTCCTCAATTTTAGGGATTGAATGCAAACAATGTATGCAAGTGTATGCTTCTCTTCATTTTAAATCTATCTCTTTAGGACTTGCATTAGAGCCATCTGATTTCTTGCATGTTGAGCATATTTTAAAAACCTCCTTACCTACATTGTCCCGGTCTTCACGTTGCTGGGCTGTCTCACTGAACCATAATTCGGGAGAGAGCCTCACAACTGGGCCACTTATTTGGGTTCGCGCCCCCCTACCACGTACCTAAGGGCCATAGTCCGAGGTATATCGGTAGGTGCTCAAGGATGTTGGGAAGCCATTACCTTAGAACCGGAGAAATATTTCTATGCCACGTACTTCGAGCTTCGGCTTGAGTATATCGGCGTATCTTGATTGGAATCAGATGATTTGAACCTTAGAGTTAGGATTAAGGTCCTACAAGCCATTTTCAAATATTGCATTTAGAGTCAGCCTTTAGGGAGTGCTGTTTGTGCATCCTTGTTTGTATATCTATGATTGTATGATATTTTATATTCCCTATATTTTCCAAAACCCTGGATATATTATTATTCAAAATTTCCTCTTTGTTTTAAAACCCAGGTATATTTTCCTTTTTCTTCTCTTAATCTCTTCTAAATCTTTTTTGATCCTGCCTGCAATTCTTCAAAAAATTTCTTTTCTATATTCCATTCCCTACCTTCATTTACAATAAAACATCTTTTTGTCAGGATATGTCCTTTTCAAAATTTATCTTTATTCACATTTTACTTGTCTATCCTTTTCAGAAAAACAAATGTGGTTGTCACAAATTTTGGTGACAACCCAATCCCTCGTAATGGGATGTTTTCATTTTATGATTTCCTCCTTTATTAAAATTTCTTCCTGGATCCTCTCTAAAAAGACCCATTTATGCTCTATCAGAGAGTATCAGTGGTATCAGTTGAGACAGGCAAAGCTCAGAAGATTACACTGCTCTAACATCCCAGTTATAAGCAGAAAGAGTAAGGAATGGATTCTCAAAAGATTGTCAAAAGAGGGGTTCAGGACAACAAAAGTGAGATCGATCCTGTGATATATCAATTATTCAAAAAGATGATGGTGGAGATATTATCTGAACAAGCTGAAGCCAATTGCGGAAAAGCTCTCGAAGAAGGAAAGACACCTGTCGCCTTCCCTCTGACTGAACACAGCCACATCAGTGCAGGAAACTCTAAAGCCAGCAGGATCATCCATCAAGGCAACCAGGGCAGCTACTTGGGAGAACACAAAAGCCAGATTGGGAAATATTGTGAAAACCATAATAGACCTCTTAAATACAGTCCTCAGCAGAAAGGCAAGAAGCAGGAAGAACCAAAGCGCAAGGATTGGAGCAAGGATCGAGATTTCACTCCTTTAGATCAACCGCTCGACACAATCCTCGAATATATGATGGCCAACGGATTACTCAGGCTCCCAAAAGCCGCCAACCCTTCCACAGTCATGGGAAAATATATAGACCAGTTCTGCAGATACCATCAAGTAACAGGGCATGACACTGAGCATTGCTTCATCTTCAAGAATATCGTTCAGGATTGCCTCGATAAGAATCTCTTTGTCAAAAACGAAGGAGAAAAGCATCCAGATCTCCTGAACATGCAAGCTCAGTCCAGCTACCCGGCAAGGGTCAGTGTTCAGCAGAAGTCAAACAAGCCGAAGAAAGCAAAGCATGAAGGCTGGGGTTATGATCGTCAGTTTACCCCTCTAGGTCAGCCGATTGAAGAAGTTCTCCAATATTTGCTCGAGAAAGAAATGATCAAGCTCCCAAAGCAGGATGATCCCTCTGTCACCAAGGGGAAATGGAAAGATCGCTTCTACAAGTTTCATCGAGCAAGGGGGCATGACACGGAGCGCTGCTTCGTCCTCAAAAACATTGTGCAGGACTACATTGATAAAGAGCTTCTGGTACCAGAGGAAGGAGAAGAGCAGACTGCAGTTCCGCCCGAACCATTTCCATATTACTCAGAGAATTGAGAATGCCAAGAGTTTTTCGCTTTCATCCCTTTCTGTCAGTCGCTTTGTAGGGGCAAGTCAGCCCAGTCTTTGTGATTTCTTTCTAGTTAAAATACTTGTAAATATTCAGTTCTGTCATCAACTTTTGCTTATCAATGAAAAGTCAATTTTCTTTATATCTTTAATATTCAATACTTTCTTCCTTTTGCTATATTGGGGCATTAAAATTTCTTTTTCAAAAATTCGGGACAATCCTGACATCATTCATGAGAGAAATGATATTACCTATGAGGGTCTTTCAAAAATCATGAAAATTTTAGTTCATATATTTTATTATAACCTTTTTCAAAGATCAACCCTTGCGTTGATCATATTTTCTGAAGACTGATTTCGAAGATCAACCCTTGTGTTGATCATATTTTCCAAAGAATTGGTTTCAAGCCATGACATTCAAAGATCAACCCTTGTGTTGATCTCATTTTCCGAAATTTGATTTCATTACATTCAAACATCAACTCTTATGTTGATCATATTTTCCTAAAAATTGATTTCAAATCATTGCATTTCAAAAATCAACCCTTGTGTTGATCATATTTTCAAAAATTGACTTTGAATCATTACATTCAAAGATCAACCCTTGTGTTGATCATATTTTCTAAAAATTGGTTTCAAATCATTACATTCAAAGATCAACCCTTGTGTTGATCATATTTTCTAAAATTTAATTTCGAACCATTACATTCAAAGATCAACCCTTGCGTTGATCATATTTTCTGAAAATTGATTTCAAATTATTGCATTTAAAAGATCAGCCCTTGCGTTGATCATATTTTCCAAAAATTGACTTTGAATCATTACATTCAAAGATCAACCCTTGTGTTGATCATATTTTCTAAAAAATTGGTTTCAAACCATTGCATTCAAAGATCAACCCCTGTGTTGATCATATTTTCTAAATCATTGCATTCCAATATCAACCCTCGGGTTGATCATATTTTCTGCAAATTGATTTTCAAATCATTGCTTCAAAAGATTAACCCTCATGATGATCTTTCATGAATGATCCCCTTTCAAAAGATTAGCTCTCATGGTTAATCCTTCTCTCAAAAAAAAATGATTTTCTCATCTTCTTCTCTCATTTTAAAGATCCCACATGCAGGCAGGATCAAAATTCTTTTCTCAACTTCTATCAACCTTTTGTTTATCCATTTTTATCAGTTTTATCAATTTTTATTTCATTTTTATTATTATTTATCCATCTTATTAATTCTCCTTGATTCTTATTTTTGAAAATTACCCTTTCAGGTTAAGGGATAAACCCGATGCCTCTTTTCCCATGAGGTATTTCTTTTTTCTTCTTTCTTTATCCTCCCCTTCAGGTTAAGGGATAAACCTAAAACCTCATCCTACGAGATCTTTCTTTCTTCAGGATAAGGGATAGTCATGAATGTCTTTTTCTTTTAAAAGCTTCGTTAATCTCTGCTAAGTCTTTTTCTTCATCCAATTTTATCAATTTTATTTCTTAATTAAATTTTAAATTCTTCCGATTCTTTATTAAAGTTTTTTTTTCACCAACTTTTTGCCTAAATTTTATTCCTTTCCCATTCAGGATAAGGGATAATCCTGAAACCCCTCATAGGAGCAACAATGCTACCTGTGAGAATTATTTCCATAAAAAAATTCCTTGATTCTTCTCTTTCATCAAATCTCCCATCAATTTCTATCTCTTCTCATTTATTCTTTTAAATTTTATTTCCTCCCCCAAGATAAGGGGGCAATCAGATCATTCAGTCCCCTAAACGGTCATTTTCAATCCCAGGTCCGGTCCTCGCACTGACAAATTTCCAAAACTCAATCTCTTGTCAAAAACCCGAGTTTTCACTTGGGCTTCTCCCTTTATTCTTTCGTTCGAAGTTCTGAGTTCCGACCAGGACTTCCTTCTGAATTCAATCCTCGCATTGGAAATCCTTCATTCCTTTGAAAATCCGAGTGCCAGCTCGGGTTTTTCTTCTATTATTTTCGGTCGAAGTTCCGAGTTCCGACTCGGACTTCCTTTTGAATCCAATCCTCGCATTGAAAATCCTTCATTCCTTTGAAAATCCGAGTGCCAGCTCGGGTTTTTCTTCTATTATTTTCGGTCGAAGTTCCGAGTTCCGACCAGGACTTCCTTCTGAATCTAATCCTCGCATTGGAAATCCTTCATTCCTTTGAAAATCCGAGTGCCAGCTCGGGTTTTTCTTCTATTATTTTCGGTCGAAGTTCCGAGTTCCGACTCGGACTTCCTTTTGAATCCAATCCTCGCATTGGAAATCCTTCATCCCTTTGGAAATCCGAGTTCCAGCTCGGGTTTTTCTTCTATTATTTTCAGTCGAAGTTCTGAGTTCCGACCAGGACTTCCTTTTGAATCCAATCCTCGCATTGAAAATCCTTCATTCTTTGGAAATCCGAGTTCCAGCTCGGGTTTTTCTTCTATTATTTGAAGTCGAAGTTCTGAGTTCCGACCAGGACTTCCTTTTGAATCCAATCCTCGCATTGGAAATCCTTCATCCCTTTGGAAATCCGAGTTCCAGCTCGGGTTTTTCTTCTATTATTTTCAGTCGAAGTTCTGAGTTCCGACCAGGACTTCCTTTTGAATCCAATCCTCGCATTGGAAATCCTGCATTCTTTGGAAATCCGAGTTCCAGCTCGGGTTTTTCTTCTATTATTTGAAGTCGAAGTTCTGAGTTCCGACCAGGACTTCCTTTTGAATCCAATCATCGTATTGGAAATCCATCATTCCTTTGAAAATCCGAGTTCCAGCTCGGATTTTTCTTCTATTATTTTCGATCGAAGTTCCGAGTTCTGACTCGGACTTCCTTTTGAATCCAATCCTCGCATTGGAAATCCACCATTTCTTTTTCCCCTTCAGGTTAAGGGATAAACCTGATGCCTCCTGCTAACGAGGTATTTCTTTCCTTCTTTCCCAATTCAGGATACGTGGATAAATCCTGAAAACAGACCACATGCAGTTAGGATGTGATGGTCCATTGAATCCAGAATTTCTCATATTTTACTCATCTTTACAACCCGGTCCTCACATTAGGGTATTTCCCAAAATCTTCAATCATATGTTGAGCTCATTTGGAAAATCCGGTTCTCGCGCCAGTAACCTTCTAAAATTCAATGATCTGATCAAATTCTTTCCTTTTACAAAAATTCAAGATCTGACTTAAATCTGATGTATTTCCAAAAGATCCAGCATCTCACTGATCATGTATTTCCAAAAGATCCAACTTTCGTTGGTCATGTATTTCCAAAAGATCCAGCTTTTGCTGGTCATGTATTTTAAACGTTCCAGCTTTCTGCTGGTCATGTATTTCAAACGTTCCAGCTTCTACTGGTCTTGTATTTCAAAGGTTCCAGCTTTTGACGGTCATGTATTTCCAAAATCAAGAGATTGCGACTCAAGGTCTCATCAAAATCTATATTGAGTGATTATTTCACAAAGAATTCGTGAAGACTTTGCCAATTTGCTAAAAGCATTTGTTGATTCTAAATATTCTTACTGTACAAAAAGAATTTTCTTAGATTACCTCCTGTATTTCCTTCCAAAAGGTGAAACTTTTTGCGAAAAAGAGGTAAAATTCAAATCTTTTCCTGTTGATCAACCAAAAGGATGTAAGAAACGTCCTCGATATGATCAATGAAAGAAATCTTCAATGATATTGAAAAGCCAGAAGCAAATTGATATTAATCTTGGCTATGGTGCATGTTTTAAAAATAACTTTCTGGCAATCAGGCAATGGAAATATCTCGAGCTATAGAAAGAATCCACTCAACCCATGTCTTCTCATTTCGTTTAAAAGTTGCAATCAAATATTCGCAAAGGGGATCTCTCGATTGTCGTCAAGATGAAGGCGAATTAAGCGAGTGGACCCCCGGGGCCAAAGAAGATTCGAAACATCTCCAAGATGACGGAGTTTGTGACGGATCCTTCCAGGGAAAGTTCGGATCACCGTTAAGATGAAGGCGAGTGTGATGAACCTACCGACAAACCCTAAAAGATATTTGATTCCAGCTATTATCTAAAGACCTTTTTTGCCAACATCATCAATAGAATCCCTGAGATAAAAGAAGGATCAGAACATCTCCAAGATGAAGGAGTTTGTGACGTCCCCTTCCCTGAAAAGGAGAGAAAAGCCAGGACCCATCCAAATGAAGGATGATGAGAAAAATCGAGAAAGCCCAATGACTCAAAAAGAGTGCAAAAGATCATCATGGGAGGACACCCAGATATCAAACTGCCAAAGTTGCCAAAAGTTATCTTTTCTCATGCAAAATTCTTTTATCAATATCTTTTCATTACTTGCTTTTATGAAATTAAGAATATTTCTTCTATTCTCATATCAGGGAAATGAATAGCATCCTTGAAGAAAATCATCAGTGCTAAAATTTTGAATTTGACTCTTAGAACTGAGGAGTTAACCTCGTTAGAGGAAATACTCTAGGTAAAAGAGAGAATACCTTCGCACATACGTGCACATTTCCAAGCATTTGAATCAGCCATAATTTTATCTTATTGGCAAAATTTTCTAGCTATTCCAAGAATAAAATAAACATTCAATATCCATTTTGATGCAACCTAGCATTGTTTATATTTCCCAAAAGAGTTGCCTCTGAAGGAAGTATCTCTTTCTGTCCCATCACGGTTTTCTCATTAACGAATCCCGTATGGATGACCCACTCAGGATAAGGGTCAAACCTGAAATTTCTGCAAAAGATCATTTGATTTCAAAAGCTATTTCAGTCTCAGCAATGAGACGCCCAATTTCTTCCCCCTTTTCAAGGCTTTAGGGACTCTATATTTCCTCCTTTCGCAAAAACCCCTCTCGGATTTGTTCGTCCAAATTTCGAAGGTCCCATCGTGCTTTCTCCATTTTTGAGAAACCTGTATGGTAGATTTCCCCCACTCAGGATAAGGGTCAAACCTGAACCATTTGCGAAAGATTCTGTGATTTCAAAAGCTATTTCAGTCTCAGCAATGAGATGCCCAATTTTCTTCCCCTTTTCAAAGCTTTAGGGACTCTATATTTCCTCCTTTCGCAAAAACCCCTCTCGGATTTGTTTGTCCAAATTTCGAAGGTCACATCGTGCTTTCTCCATTTTTGAGAAACCTGTATGGTAGATTTCCCCCACTCAGGATAAGGGTCAAACCTGAACCATTTGCGAAAGATTCTGTGATTTCAAAAGCTATTTCAGTCTCAGCAATGAGACGCCCAATTTTCTTCCCCTTTTTCAAAGCTTTAGGGACTCTATATTTCCTCCTTTCGCAAAAACCCCTCTCGGATTTGTTCGTCCAAATTTCGAAGGTCCCATCGTGCTTTCTCCATTTTTGAGAAACCTGTATGGTAGATTTCCCCCACTCAGGATAAGGGTCAAACCTGAACCATTTGCGAAAGATTCTGTGATTTCAAAAGCTATTTCAGTCTCAGCAATGAGACGCCCAATTTTCTTCCCCTTTTCAAAGCTTTAGGGACTCTATATTTCCTCCTTTCGCGAAAACCCCTCTCGGATTTGTTCGTCCAAATTCTGAAGGTCCCATTATGGTTTTCTCCATTTTTGAGAAACCTGTATGGTAGATTTCCCCCACTCAGGATAAGGGTCAAACCTGAACCATTTGCGAAAGATTCTGTGATTTCAAAAGCTATTTCAGTCTCAGCAATGATACCCCCTGCGCATTACTCTCGAGCCTCTCTCTCTTTCCTGAAGGAAACCCGTCTTCTTTACATCATCCATTTTTTTTCTCCTTCATCCCTTATCGGCATCTTTTTATCACAAGGCATCGAGTCTCTCTACAAAATCCATTATCGACTTCTTCTTATCGAGGATCCATCAATTCCCTCCATCGGGCACCACTCATTCACCGGCATCGATTTTTTTTCTCATCCATCAAGTTTCCTCCGTCAACGCTCTGATCTCCTCCCTCCTTCAGAAGTCCTGCGAACAAGGAAGTCGATCCAGCCTCTTCCTTCAAGACTCCAAACAAATACGGTAAGAACCTCTCCCCTTTATTTCCTCTGCTTTGATTTTTTTCTTTTTTTGATTTTCTGGTTTCTGCCCGTTAAAGCACCATCGGTGGTGTTGAGTTGCCTGTGCAACGTCAACCCACCCCTGCGCAACAATAAATGGAATGTGCCGTTTCTACATTTGTTTTATTTCTTTTTCCTGCCCCTAATGAATTGTTTCTGAATTTTACTTGATTTTCTTTTTACATCGCCTCTGATCTTTCATTTTGCATTGAGTTGCTATCCTATCATTTCCTTTTATCATTTCAATTTCTCGTTGGCATCGGATTTCTTTTTGTTTTTTACTGACTGGTATTTTGATCACCGGCTCTCTGTTGTATCTTCCTGATGGCCATGATCGTCTGCTATATCTGACCCTCTGTTTTCCGCTTTGTTGTTTTGTTGTGTTTTGGCATCCGATTTCCTGTTTTAATAGCATCGAATTATCTTCTGTTCACTTTCATTTATTGTATTAGCTCTGAGAATCCTATATCTCCATTTTGAATTTTTGATTTAAGTTCCATTCTACATGTATATCTTGCTTTTTTTTTTTTCTTCGCATCTCATTGGCATCCATTCCCTTTTGATTCGCATCATCCGCATCATTTTTTTTTTCTTCTATTCGGCATATATCGTCTGCATCATACTGCATCATTTTGAAAATTTTAATCTACGTTCCTGAGATTAATTGTTATAAACCCTTTCCTTTACCTTCAGTTGAAAAAGATATTCATGATGGGTTAGTGAAATCATGATTCAGACACCTTAAAGTCATGCAATCAGGTGTCGTTCAATGACAATCTGCATTAGCCCATCTTCATACATATCTCAGCCTCGTTCCCGCATCTATCCCCTTAGGCATCGTTGTGTTCCATACTCAGTATAGTATCATTCATTGTCATGATTACATTCACTTTTCCCTTTAAGCACGTCATGTGTCCGGCCCCAATCCTGTGGGTTTCAACTTTCCTTCTGGAATTACTGCCTGAAGAAGATATTATAATTGAGGCTACCTTCCGAACCTCCACCTGCGAGGCCCAACATGAATGCTGCAGGGATATTCGTTATAATAGGATTGCTTGTGCTTATGTTTAAAAAACATTATCTGTGTGTTCGTATGTTTTCTTTAATTCCTTACATCTGTTACACGCTGCCATTTATCTTCATTGCTTTCCCTTCCCATTTCATTAATGTTATATGTCAGTCAATTCCAATCTTATGTGTTTTAAATTTGAGCCATTGTGTTTTAATTTCTTGCCTGGTCTGATTTATATTTTCTGTTTTCATTACAGGTTTTCCTTCCCTCTGATATCACATAATATCATCACCGTGTAATTGTTTTTTTTTTTTATTTGGCTATGCATCTTTTGAATATTCTTTGTATTTATCAGGTTCAGCACAATCACCATGTTCTGTATTTAACCATTTTTAGTTATGTTTTTCCTGTATATATCACGATGCTTTTATATCCTATATGATAACCCTTTATCTTTGCTATAAACATCCTTCATCCAAGGATTTAATCAAAGATGTCAGGTTGGCACGGTTGTGGCCAAGGGTTTTGAGATAACAGCCCCCATCATGCATTTTAGGGACCATATCAGTCCAACGTTTGTTTTTTTTTTAGTGGTACCCATTTTAATGAGGCAGATGCCAGTCTATCATCAGGCATTTTTCTATTTTGGGCGGTGAATTGACTCTTTACTCATCTGCTTCCCATGCAGACGACTCAATCCAGCTTCTTGAGTCCTCATCACCTTGGCAATTTTCTGAGGAATCATGCACTCTGAATGTGTGTAATTCGTTGCCTCTGTTACTATCTCCCCATCCAGTCGTAAGTCTTGTTGCAAACAACATGGAGAATGATGGTGGTGGATGTTTCAATATCGTTGATGATCCTACGCTTACCTTGGCAGCAAAGGAAAACACACCATCTAATGTTAAACTCCCCTCCTCTTCAATAAATATATATATATATATATATTGGATCCAGAGTTACAATTGTTGATTACAGTGTTGTCATAAACAGACTTTGCAAATGATATTTAATATATTCAGCAAGAGGTTTTCTTCAAGATAGTGTTATGTGATGGAACTTGTCCAGATAGTGAGATCTGTGATGTCATAAAAGATGGTTTTTAAAAGAGCGAAGCTGATGTTCATTCAGTAGCTGAACTTCATGCAAAGACAATTCAACCTAGACTGATTTTGGCGTCAGGTTCCAAAAAAAAAGAAAAGAAAACGGGAGGCAAGGCAATGCTGGTGCAAGCAGGCTGTTGTAAAGATTTTCCTCTCCCTAACTGTAGTCATCAGAGAGAGGGGGGGGGGTTCATTTAAAAGGATGTCATATTCCTTGTTGGTGGTAAGTAGAAATTGTATTAATCATTGCTTAAAACCTTATGTCTCACTTCGTACTATCGTAGATTGAGGACTTAAATGGCAGCATGGGTGTTGAAAAACAGGCTTTATCCTAGAAAGTCCAGGCTGCTCAATGATGATGTCAAGAATTCACAGTTCAGGCCGGTCATGTATATCCGAAACTATGTGTTGCATATACTAGTCAATAGGCAAGAAAACCTTGAAAGACATCTCTTCTAAAATAGATTTGCAGCATAGTAGCTACAGTCAGCAATGAACCATGAATATCTCTGCAACTAGGATGTAGAAAGGAGCCCAGAAATCAGCACCCATCTTCACACCTGCCATTTCTTCACTGGCTTCATACCTCCTTCACCATACAACACACACACACACACAACACTCTCACCCTCCTGGAGCCATACTACAATCTCGCCTACATAGCTTCACACAGCTGCACCTTTGTGCCCTCCACAATTCTTCATTTAGCCTATTATCCACCAACATGTTCACATTCTTTTGCACTTTCTTTACACAACATAGCCATCTGCAGCCTCTTCCATTACCTTTTTACATCAATATTTTCATTACATCTCTATCCTTCATTAGTTCACAAGCATCATTCCAGTGCATATTTTGTCATTGCATTTTCATTGACATGCATAAACATTTCATCAATTATGCTTTGAGATCAAGGTGGTGTTATATAAATTATTTCCCATACACATCATGTACTAACTTATCTTTTGCACGGAATATGTGGAAAATGTCATTTCTTGGGAGTTGTAATTTCAATTTTAAGTGTTGTAATAAAGTTAGATCTTAATGAGAATTTACATTTCTTGCTTTAGGTAGAATGAATGAGCATTATAGAATATCATGAATTGTTTATTCTCATGCATTTTTTTTTTTTTTCTTTTCTTCTTCTTTATTTCTAAAATTCCCACAATGGTGAAACACGAATGGCACGTACACCATTTCATAAAAGGTAAGTTAATTCTAAGTTGATGATTTATACCAACGGCCATAGTCGGGGTGTAAACAAGACTTAGTATTCTTATCTTTTATGAAATAACACTGGATCCACACTGGATCCTCTTTCAAAAAATCATCATATTCTTCAAATATTTTACCTTTTATCAGAGTTTAACTTAGAATTAATTCAATATATATACCAATGGCCATAGTCAGGGTATATTGAGAGTTAATTCCATTCTAAACTCTATAAAAGCACAAAAATGTGTTTCATTCTTCACTAGAATTTTAATATAGATTACTATATAATACATTCAATGACCATAGTCAAGGATGTATTATATTTTCAATCTTATTTTAATTCATTTAAAGAATGAAATAGCTTTTCAAAGTCCAATCTCAAATTTATTCAAATTCATTCATCATATAGGGTAAAATTGCATCATATTTTTCAAAATTATTTCAAAAACCCAAGTGATTTTGAACATCTTTTCTATTTTCCAAACCTATCTCAAATTTCAAAAGTCCAATTTGACTTTGAAATTTCAAAATTATTTCATATTCAAACTTCAAATTTCCAAACTCAAAATTCAAAACTCAATATCAAAGTTCAATTTAACTTTGAAGTTTCTAAAGTCATCTTCTTATTCTAAACCCAGTTTTTTCTTCAAAGTTTTAAATCAAAGTTGAGATTGACTTTGAATCTCAAACCTTCTCAAGTTCAAATCTGGATCTGCAAAACCCCAGATCATCTTTAAAAGTCCTATTTTGGACTTCTCAAAACTCAAATCCAAAATCAAATCCTAGTCTCAAACTTGGATCCAGATTTCCAAGTATAAACTCCATTCTACTTTGGATCTCCAATTACAGATCCAAATTCCGTTTAGGATCCAAATCCTTATTCCACTTTGGATCTCCAATCATAGGTCCAAATTTCTTTTAGGATCTAGATCCTCATTCCATTGGATCTCAGATTCAGATCCAAAATCCAACTCTTAGGATCCAGAATCCAATTCTACCATCGGATCTCAGATTCAGATTCAAATTCCAATTCTTAGGATCCAGAATCCAACCCTACTTTGGGTCTCAGATTCAGATCCAAAACCCAATTCTTAGGATCTAGAATCCAATCCTACATTGGATCTCAGACTTCATATCCAAATCCATTCTAGGATCCAGAACCCAATTCTATTTTGGATCTCAGATTTCAGATCCAATTCCATCTTAGAATCCAGAGTCCAACCTTATTTTGGATCTCAGATTTCAGATCCAAATACCATCTCGTATTCCAAATCTTAAATCCAATTCCCTTCAAAATTCCAAATCCAAAATTCCATTTAAATTATAATTCTTAAAGCCAATTCCATTTCATTCAAACCAAGTTCCTATTTCGGATCCTAAATCCAAAAAATCAACTCAAAACTCTATTCAGAATCCAGAACTTGAATTCGGATTTCATTTTGAAATTCCAACTTTTTCAAATCCCATTTCTCAATTCCTTTTGATTTCCTACATTTTCTTCTAAATCCAAAACTTCGAAATTGGATATCAATTCCATTCCAAATATTCATCCAAGTTCAAATTTCTAAATTCAAAGTCCATTTATGACTTTGAAAATTTCCTTCATTCTCTTTTTATCTCAAGACTTCAAAATCAATTTCCAAATTCCAGATTTATTTTCCCAAGCTCTTGATTATTCTAAAAAACTTAGAACTTTAATCTTAAGTTCTAAGTTAGAAAACATTTCTTCACTTCATCTGATTCACTTGGAAATTCTTCAAAATATTTTCAAAAAGAGCATACATCTTTGCATTTGCACAAGCATGATTGATTGTGCATTTTAGACTTAGGATAAATACTTAGATAAATTCTTTGCAAAGCAAAAGGCATAAAATTCGACCCTTGGTTTGATTACCCCTGGTAAAGGCGCCAGGAACGGTCGAACCTCGTACCGACGAGCGGATCCCGTCTCCCAGTTTTCCCGCAAATATTTCAAAACGGAGGCGAGTTATTTCAAAATATTTTCAAGGTCAAGTGAGACCCGCAAAAGAGTTCCTCTTCTCTTCTCTTCTTTCTTTTCTCTTCTCTCTTTCTTTCCGTTCTTTTATCTTTCCTCCCTTCAAAAAGGAGGAAAATAAGAGGTTGGAAAGGAAAAGAGAAGGAAGAGAGAGAACATTATGAGAGGAAAAATTTTGCGATGATCACACTCTCCTTTTTTTTCGACAACTTGTCCTCTATTGTTTTTTAGTACTACTAGTACCACCCTTTTATTTCCTCTTTCTCTCTTTATCTCATACGAAGTGACTTTCCATCCGTGACCATGGCTCTCTCATATATTTTATATCTCTCTTAAATCGAGATTCATAAAAGTCTTGTCTTCAAGCAAAACTTTATTTATTGTCTAATCTAACTCTACTTTGTGTCATATCTAAATCAAGTGATTGTTGTCCTTTATAACCTTTCTCATTTCTCTACATATCCGTATCATCTTTTTATGTCTATTCACTCTCCTTTCACGCTTATCAATATATATACTTCTTAAATAAAAATTATTATTGTCTCTCACTCATACCCCATGGGTTGTCCTATTCCAAACTCTCCATTCACGAATTAGGAATACTTCCACATAAAGAAAAATCATGTAGAAAAAGTTGCTTGTTTTATTAGGCCATCATTTTCTTCACTCTATAACTATTCTTTTAAACTTTTTTGAATTATCCACTCTCTCAAGTTCAAAACATGACACCCCATACTCTATTAATGACTTGTCTCACTAGTCGATAAACTCAGCCATAGTAAAATTCATATATATATATACAAATTTGTTCAAATCTATGTCCTTGAAATACGCACCAATATGATACACTATCTTCCACCATTGATTTGATTTGTCATTCACAAGCCCCTTAACTTACAACTCACGAATTTCCTTATTCAAACTACCATCCAAAAATCCTTCACTTCAAATTTCATTTATTTCTTATCACCATTATTTCTCTTCTTCTATTTATTAGATTGATTCATATCTCATTCCCACAATTTTCTCTACTCTCTTACAAACCCTTACTCGTTCCAGGATCTTCTCTCTTGCTCGTTTTCTTTTTGCTCTTGCAATGGCATTCTCTGGCACATCCGACTTACTCCAAGATTTTGAGTTCAGATTTCCTGATCTCGTTCACACTTATCACTCCATAAAATCTTTGACCATCCTACCAGGCAGCTTGATTCACCTTGAAGCCCTTCCAGCATTTGACTTACAAACTTATCTTTCTGAACTTATTCATGTTCTAGCTTCTCCAAAACAAATGCCCATCTATCCTCACCTTATCAAAGTTTTCTACACCAACCTTTCTATCGATCATGATCACTCTTCTATCACTTCCATGGTACATGGAAAAATTTTCTCCTTTGACATATCCCAGTTAGGCAATATTTTAAATATTTCTTCTTACGGTATTGAACTTCCCAACGTTGTTCCTCTCGACCATTCTGTGTTTCAGAAAATCCTCCTCTCCACTCGCTCCACTCACTTCCCATGGCATGAGAACAATCTCCAACCTCATGCTCTGTTGTTGTCCAAAACTCTTTCCTCCAATATCGTCCCCAAATCGCCCTCCAGGGGATTTATTGCAAATGAAGTCTCCCTTCTTCTTTATGCCATCTTCTCTGCTTTTCCTATCAACTGGTCAAGTGTCATCTTCCACAACATGATCAACTTTCGTTCTTTGAAGTCTCTTCTATTCGGATACTTCATCTCACTCATTCTTGAATTCTTCCAGATTCCTCTTGCAACCGATGTTGTCTACTACTCAAACAATATAATTGATGACTCCTCTCTTCATAAAGAAGAGTCCTCTCCTCTAAACTCTGACGACGAAGGCCCTCAAGAAGCAGATCAAGCAGCAACTTCTGACCTTGACATCTTCACAGCCATTGTCAATATTCAGAACACCCAGGATCTCCTTTTGAAGAATCAAGCTTCACTACAACTCGGCCAAGATGCACTACTCCAAAAGTTTCACCCTTTAATTACTTTTGGTCTGTAATAACTCTCTTACTCTGATCCCTTCCTTTTTGTCCATGACAAAGGGGGAGAAAACCTGTCTCTATTATTGGAGAAATACTCTCTTTAAACATTTTTTCAATATTTTATCATATTATTATTTCTATGCATAATGTCTTTTTGACAGGGGGAGCATATTTTGTCATCATCAAAAAGGGGGAGAATGTTGAGAAACTCTGTTTTGATGTCACATAATATGATACACTGTCGTATGTGATTTTATATGATATGATAATATGTCCTCTTGAAAAATGTTATATTATGACTGAATATGTTTTGCCATGAATCTAACAAGTATTTGATGCAAGGATATCTCACCCAAAAAGGATGAAGACTTCCTGTTCAAGTACAACTAGTGCAAACATACTCCTTGAAGAAAAAGCTTGATGAGCCATGCATTCCTAAAGTTCAACTGAAGAGATCGGCTTCCTCAAGATGAAGATTTTTTTTCTTCTTTAGAGTCATATGTAACAGAACCTTCAGGAAGATGCATATTGCATATTACATACTCATTCATAAAAACTATATCATAAAAGTATACGATAGTTTCAAAAAGTTCCTTTTTGAAAACTAATAATTGTACCTTCTTACAACCATTTATGAAAAAGGTATTTTGACATGATTTTAAAATGTAATAATTGTACCTTACATCATATACAAGACAACATGAAAAGAAATGTAGGAAAAAGACAAAACATGAAATCGGCTACATAAAGAAAACAAATATAATATGTTTTGAAAAGACTCTAGTTACCTTCTTTAAAGAAATGTTTTTAAATATGGGTAAAAGACAAAACATGAAATCGGCTACATAAAGAAAAACAAATATAATATGTTTTTGAAAAGACTCTAGTTATCTTTAAAGAAATAATTTTAAAATATGAGTAAAAGACAAAACATGAAAATCGGCTACACAAAGAAAACTAATATGTTTTGATAAAGACTCTATTTACCTTTTTACAAACCCATAGAATGTCGACTTACTTGAAGTCATCATTCTCTTTGTACAAGCATTAAATACCTCCTGTAAGAAATCTTTGTTAAATATCCTTCTCAAGAATGTCGACTTTCTTGTAGTTCTCATTCTCTCTGAAGACTTTGAAAACCACAACATAAAGAAAACACTTGACATGACTATGTACAAATAAATATCTCAAAGCACTCATTGTACTTACACTCATTTAAAGTAAAGAAGTACTTATGTACCTCAAATCATTAATGAGAATGAAGACAAAACCACTATCCAACGTTCAATGTACTATTGTAAGAAATAGACTTTTTACATAAAATATGTATTACCTAAAATATTACAACGACTAGTGTACCCTATATTTTACTTTTATGGAAAAAGGCATTCTCGAATTTCTCTAAAAGATGTTTTTGAAATGACATAACATTCCACATTTCAAAAAGGCTACGATTTCAAAATGTAACGACTACTTTTTTAAAGCTATATAAACACACTCAAATAAACTATTCTCAAGAGCAATGGAATAGATGTGTGAGCTTACAACGAGAAAAATTCTATTCATTATTTGAAAAGAGAGCCTTGAAAAAGAAAGAGAAAAAGAAAAAGAAAGAAAAGAGAAAAAGTCAAGTATAGCTCTTTGACAAAGAGTATCTTCTGAGTGACAAACAGAACATTCTGAGAATCCTTCATTCGTGCATTCATATCATTCTGAAGGTTCTATAGAAAGTATTGTAACTCTGTTATTCTCTGTATTCCTTCTTTGTTGAAAGAAGTAGACCTCTGAGAAAGAGGGTGTTGTCCTTCTCTGTTGAGAGAAGAAGACCTCCGTGGAAGAGGGTGTGCCCCTTCTCTGTTGAGAGAAGAAGACCTCCGTGGAAGAGGGTGTTGTACTATTTATCCAGTGACTCGGATGTTATAGTGGAAAGCTCAAGTGGTTTGCTTGGGGACTGGATGTAGGTCTGGGTATTGACCGAACCAGTATAAATTCTGTGTTTTATATGTTGTGCTTTATTGCCTGATTATTTTATTTTATCGATCTTTATTGAATTTCACTATTCACCCCCCCTCTAGTGGAATTTCATAATCCAATCACACTTTGGATCTCAGACTTCAGATCAAAATCCATCTTAGGGTCCAGAACCCAATTTCACCTTTTGGATCTCAGGTTTCATATCCACAATCCCTTTAGGACTCAAAACCCAATTCTATTTTGGATCTCAGACTTCAGATCCAATTCCATTTTAGGATCCAGAACTCAATCCCACATTGGATCTCATACTTCAGATCCAATTCCATCTTAGGATCCAAAGATCCAATTACATTCCCAAGCCTAGATTTCGAATCCAATTCCATTTTTGGATCTAATCTGAACTTTCTAAATCAATTTCTACTCTTAAATACCATTTGATTTTCCTCAGATTCATCTTGACTTCAAATTCTAAATTTCGAATTCAATATCACTTCAAAAATCCATCTTCTTTTCCTAAATCCATGATTAAATTCAAAGCCCATTTTCTGACTTTAAAACTTCATTTCCTTTCAAAGCTTCAAATCATTCTTTCTCAAAATCAAGATTTATTCTTCCAACTCTGATTTACTTCAAAGACTTAGAACTTTCTCTGATCTATCTCAAGTTCTAAAGTGAGATTCAATTATTTCTTCACTCCCTTATCAGTTCATCTCAGAATAACTTGGAAATTTCAAATACCTCTTTTTAAAGAACATACATCCTTGCATTGCACAAGCATGATTCTTTGTGCATTTAGATCTTTAGGATAAATTCTTAGATAATATTTAGGCAAAGCAAAAGGCATAGATTTGACCCTTGGTTCGATTACCCCTAGTAAAGGCGCCAGGAACAGTCGAACCTCGTACCAACGAGCGAATCCCGTCTCTCCATTTTTCCCGCTAATTTTTAAAACGGAGGCGAGTTAAATTTCTAAATATTTTCAAATCAAGGTCAAGTGAAAACCCGCAAAAGAATTCCTCTCTCTCTCTTTCTTTCTTTTCTCTTCTCTCTTTCTTTTCTTTCTTTTATTTTCTCCCTTCAAAAAGGAGAAAATAGAAGTTAGAAAGGAAAAGAGAGGGAAGAGAGAGAAACCACAAGAAGAGAAAAAAAAAATTTGCGATGATCACCAGGTTTGGCGACCGTGATGCGACTACCGACAAACCCTAAATGATATTTGATTTCTGCTATCCTCTAAAGACCTTTTAAGCCAATATCATCAATAAAATCCCTGAGATAAATGAAGGATCGGAACATCTTCAAGATGAAGGAGTTTGTGATGTACCCTTCCCTGAAAAAGAGAAAAAAAGTCAGGACATCTCCAAAATGAAGGATGATGTAAAAAGCCCGAAAAAGTTTAAAGACTCAAAAAGAGTGCAAAAAGATCATCATGAGAAAACACTCATATATCAAACTGCCAAAATTGCCAGAAGTCATCTTTTCTTATGCGAAATTCTTTTATCAATATATTCTCACTACTTGTTTTTATGAAATTGAGAATATTTCTTCTCTTCTCATACCAAGGAAATGGATAGCTTCCTTGAAGAAAATCATCAGCGCTAAAAACTTTGAATTTGACTCTTAAAACCAAGAAATTAACCTCGTTGGAGGAAATACTCTAGGTAAAAGAGGGAATATCTTTGCACACATGTGCACATTTTCAAGCGTTGAAGTCAACTATAAATTTATCTTATTGGCAAAATTTTCTAGATATTCTAAGAATGAAATAAATATTCAATATCCATTTTGATGCAACCTAGCATTGTTTATATCTTCTAGAAGAGTTACCCCATTCAGTTGAAGTATCTCTCATGTCCCATCATGGTTTCGAGAAATCCGTATGGTTGTTCCCACTCAGGTTAAGGGTCAAAACCTGTACTTTCGACGAGAGGTCATTAATTTCAAAAGCTGATTTCAGTCTCAGCAATGAGACTCCCAAGTTCATCCCTTTTTCAAAGCTTTAGGGAACCCCATTTTCTTCCTCCTTTCGCAAAACCCCTTTCGGATTTGTTCGTCCAAACTTTGAAAATCCCATCATGGTTTCTTCGTTCGAGGATTCCATTTTGTTGTCCCCTTTCAAGATAAGGGTTAAGCCTGAACCTCGCCCCTTGAGGTATCTTCCTTTTTCAGGTTTGGGTTAAACCTGAGTCTCGTTCTGATGGGATTTTTCGTTTTGACGAGATGTTTTCTTATAGTCCCATCATGATTCTTCCCATCGAGGAATCTATGCTTTGTATATCCATCCAGAATAAAATCCAACTTGAGCTTCATCTCATGAGGCGTTTTCTCAAAAATGTCCCATCAAAGTCCTCACATATTCCTTTCCTCAGTCAGGTTATTTTGAGATATCTTCGTCCCATCCAGGTTAAGGGCTAAACCTGAGTCATTCCAAAAACTGATTTTGTCTCACCCACGAGACCTGATCTAAATTCTTATCTTTCATTACTTCGGGATCTTCGCCCAAAGTCCCATAATGATTTCCTCATTTCTATCATTCGGCCATATCATTGTCGAGGATTTCGTCCCCCCCCAAAGCCATTCAGGATAAGGTTTTAAACCTGAGAAGTTATGTCTTTCAACTCAATTCTTCCACACCCAGTTCAGATCTGCTAACTGGGGCCTTTTTTTTTCAAAATTTGGAGTGTTTTCTTTGCCACTAAGCTCGGCTTTCAACCGGCTTATTAGCAAAGAGGGGCATCTGTGAACACCCCAAATTTTTCAAAAGTTTGTAAATATTTCTTTCTTGCCCCTAAATTCATTTTTGAGCAAAATGAGTCATTTTTAAATCTAAATTCCAGTTCATTTCTCAAGTTTTACTGAAATTAAATTCATTTTATATGTTTAAATTGATTTCGGATCTGGATCCATTGTCCAGATCCAAATATGAGTCTCATTGTCCAATTTTAAATTAAAATTATAGAAAATTCCAAAAATAGTTTTTAAAATAGCTCGGACAGTCCATCCGGCATCTGTTTGGATCCATTGCGTTGTATTTCTCAAATTTGAGACCCAAAACTCGAATACTTTCTCAAAACTCGGGTCCGAACCCATTCTTCTGAAGAAATTCTCCCGAAATGGTCTGAAATTATCAGAAAGATACTTTTGTAAATATTGCTCAGAAAAATACAAAAAAAATAGTGTTTAATCTTTGTTTTCTCGTAAAATCTTAGATTTTCATTCCAAAAATACAAAAAATAAAAATATTGCGAAAAGAACAAAAAAAAATCAGAAATAAATGAAGGAAATTTTAAAAATGGTTTTTGGAAACCCGTTTTAGAAAAAAACTTTTTAAAGAGGCCCTTTTGAGGAAAACCTTATTTTCAATGTTTAAGAGTCGAGTTAGGGTTTTGAAAACCCTAACTCTCGCTTTCTCCCTCTCTGGCAAAAACCCTCTTACGGCTTCTCCTCTCTCACCAGTCAAAACCTCTCCATCACCCTCCATGTGCAACCTCCATTCAGCCACCCATCACCAATCGAAACCTCCATCTGCCCTTGATCTCCAACAGCTCGACCTCTCTGGATTTGTCTTCTTTTTCTTTAAGAAGGGGTCGCATGTGCCTCTTCAAAGGATCCGTTTCCACCCCCGCACCTCTCTTCTTCCTTCTTCTCATCCATTTTCCACCCCTCCACCTTTCTGAGTCTTCATCACCTCTTCCTAAATCCATCCCCTTCTTCTACATCCTCTTCCTCCTCTCATTTCACTGATTTTTCCCCAACTAGTGGAAAAACATCAGCCATCTCTACAGACAAGCTACGAATCAAATTTCCAACTTTTTTTAAAGAAGATATCAGCACTCAATCGACAAAAGCAAAATTGATTTTACAGCAAAGGTGCTGCCAAAAAAAAAGCCTATCCTACAGCAACGATATTCAGAAAAGTCGTTCTTCGCCTCCTTTCTTCAGAGCTCCAGCCCTCCTTGCAGCAAGAATACGTACCATTTGTTCCGTTAAATGAGCCAAGTTAGGAATATTTTAAAACTGAAAAGTGATGCTAAAGATTCAGCTGCCTAACATGGCACTCCAACAATTTGGTGATGCTACTGGCAAAGTTTTCCAAATCAATGGTAAGATGCCTGCCATTGTAGGTGAAGAAGGAAATACGCCTGATTTATCGCAAGATTCCTCGATCCCTCCAGAAAATCCCCTTCTCTGCGTATATCATCTGGGGTTTATCAGGTGGTTGGAGGTGCTGCGACCGATAGCCACGGTAAATTGAAATATCCACCACATTGAACCTTTGCTGCCAATATCTGTTGAGGGTTGTTTTGCAGAGATTTCTCTGCTATTGATGAGAGTATTATGTTCTTAATTTACCATGCTCATGGTTTTGTGATGGCTAACTCCTCATCTTATGATGTGTTCTTACTGTTATCCCTGCACTGCACCCACTTACACACTTACGTTGATTCTTCAAAATCCACTATCTATCATACCCAACATCCACTTATATGTACGCTGCCCAGCAGTCGGAATAAATTTGACAACCAGTGTTGCCATCCTTCAATAAGGTTGTATCACGACATTCCAGAAATGAAACTACGAGATAAATAAAATGGTTGGCTGTAGATGGAGCTAAACTGCTGAGGATCGTGTCAAGGTTATTATAGTCATCAAAATGAGAAATTGAAGAATCAATGAGAGTGATCTTCATCCAGCCTGTATTTTCCTTATCTCTCGCTCTGCGGTTTGTCTCTTTTGAGGAAACAATTTTCAAACCAAGTTGTGGAGCGCCATCAAGGTATGAGCTTTCAAATTGGCCAATTGGACCTTAAGGATGTAGAACTGATGATTTTCTTTCACATATTCACATTGTGCATGATTTGGCCAGCAACATGCCAATAGGGACTTAACTTGCTCAGTTGTTGAAAGCTCTGAACAGAACTTGGGCATAAATTTTCAGGAGTTTGTGAATTATGCTGTGTTATTTTGTGGCATGCTACTATTGTATATTAGCACATCATCTGTATATTATCTTATTCACCATTATCATTTCCTATGTGTTAGTCTAAACATGCACATGCATATACATTTTTGTTCATACCTATATCAATTGATTCAATCCCAGATTAGGTGTTGAGTCTTAAACTCAACATCAGCAACATCTAGCACTTACATTTACATGCCACTTTCTTCACTCTCTACTAGCACATATACACTTTGCACACAACATTTGTTTATACTAGCACATGTACACTTGGTACACAACACTTACATGCCACTATCTTCATCTTCTACATCTCTTCACAGCCCATGCCCACATCACTTGCATTTCCACCTTACTGCTTTCACTGTTGCAACACTCAAGTTGCAATCTGTGTGCTCCCTGTTGTATATACATTGTTTCTGTATAAGCACCACTAATACATACCACCCATTAGGCATAAATTTTTCTGTTAGCTCAGGGGTATCATTCCAGCATCTCATTTACCTTTAGAAGGTATTTTAAAACAGGTCATTCATGACAAACTTACTTTAGGTTCATCATTATTCTAGATACTACATGTATATACTCATTTAAATACAAGGTTCCAGTATGAAATTTGTCATCTACATTACATTTCTCATTAGTATGAAATACAGGCATGAATATTTCATCAATTGCCTTTTAAGCTCAATATGGTGTCTTTTTGTAAATTGCTTTTTCTATGTTGTTGAGAAACTCTGTTTTGATGTCACATAATATGATACACTGTCTTATTTTGATTTCATATGATATGATAATATGTCTTCTTGAAAAATGTTATATTATGACTAGATATGTTTTGCCATATATCTAACGAATATTTGATGCAAGGATATCTCACCCAAAAAGGATGGAGACCTCCTGTTCAAGTACAACTATGGTGCAATCATACTCCTTGAAGAAAAAGCTTGATGGGCCACACATTCATAAAGATTATCCAAGAAGATCGGCTACCTCAAGACGAAGATTTTTTTCTTCTTTAGAGTCATATGTAACAGAACCTTCAGAAGCATGCATATTACATACTCATTCATAAAAGCTATATTTCATAAAAGTATACGATAGTTTCAAAAAACACCTTTTTGAAAACCAATAATTGTACCTTCTTGCAAACCTTTATAAAAAAAGTATTTTGACATGATATATTAGCTCATGATTTCAAAAAGCAATAATTGTACCTTCTATCATGTATAAGACAACTTAAAAAGAAATGATTTCAAATGTGTAAGAAAAAGACAAAACATGAAAATCGGCTAGACAAAGAAAAACAAATATAATATGTTTTGAAAAGACTTTAGTTACCTTTTTACAACCCAAAGAATGTCGACTTACTTGAAGTCATCATTCTCTTTGTATAGCATTAAATACCTGCTCTAAAAATCCTTTTTAAATAACCATCTCTAGAATGTCGACTTGCTTAAGTCTTCATTCTCTCTGTAGACATTGAAAAACACATCATAAAGAAAACTCTTGATATGACTATGTACAAATAAAGATCTCAAAGCATTTATTGTACTTACACTCATTTAAGTAAAGAAGTACTTATGTACTACAAATCATTAATTAGAATAAAGACAAAACTACATGATAGCCTACAATCCAACGTTCAATGTACTATTGTAAGAAATAGACTTTTTACATAAAATATATAATACCTAAAATATTACAACGACTACTGTACCCCATATATTACTTTTATGGAAAGAAGACTTTTTCAAAAATCCATAAAGATGGTTTTTGAAATGACATGACATTTCACATCTCAAAAAGACTATCACTTCAAAAAGGCAACAACTACTTTTTTAAAGCTATATAAACACACTCAAATAAACTATTCAGATATGGACATCTGAGCTTACAACGAGAAAAATTCCTATTCGATATTTGAAAAGAGAGCCTTGAAAAAAAAAGAAAAAGAAAAAGAAAAGAAAGAGAAAAAGTCAAGATCAGCTCTTTGACAAAGAGTATCTTCTGAGTGAAAAGAACAGAACATTCTGAGAATCCTTCATTCGTGCATTCATATCATTCTGAAGATTCTATAGGAAGTATTGTAACTTTCTGTTATTTACTGTTTTCCTTTTTTGTTAAAAGAAGTAGACCTCTGTGAAAGAGGGTGTGCCCCTTCTCTGTTGAAAGAAGAAGACCTCTGTGAAAGAGGGTGTTGCCCTTCTCTGTTCAGACAAGAAGACCTCTGAGGAAGAGGGTGTTGTACTATTTATCCGGTGACTCGGATGTTATAGTGGAAAGCTCAAGTGGTTTGCTTGGGGACTGGATGTAGGTCAGGGTTTTGACCGAACCAGTATAAATTCTATGTTTTATGTGTTGTGCCTTATTGCCTTATTTTTTATTTTATCGATCTATATCGTATTTCACTATTCACCCCCCTCTAGTGGAATTTCATTTGGTATCAGAGTAGGTTTGCTGGTTTCGACATAACAAGTCTTCCAGCACATATGGCATCTACCTCTTATGCTCGTGATATTGAAGGTCAACACGCATCTCGTCCTCCTTTCTTCAACGGCTACAACTATGGATACTGGAAATGCAGAATGGCTATATTTCTCAAGTCCATAGATTTTGCTGTATGGAAAATTGTTGAGCATCCATACACATCTCCATCCGCATACTATAGCTTATGGTCTGATGAAGAAAAGAAAATGGCAAATCTAAATGCAAAGGCTATGAATGCCTTATATTGTGCCATTGATCAGAATGAATTCAATAAAATATCTATATGTGAATTTGCATATGATATTTGACATTCTTTGGAGGTTATTCATGAAGAAACCAACAAAGTGAAAGAAGCAAAAATCTCATCTCTTGTCAGAAAATATGAGTTGTTCAAAATGAACAAAGATGAACCCATCACAGACATGTTCACCAGATTCACCAACGATCTGAAATCTCTGGGTGTAACCCATTCCCAGACAGATAAGGTGAAGAAAATCTTGAGATATCTTACAACTGATTGGGAGAAAAAGACTACTGCTATTGAAGAAGCTCAAGATTTGTCCAAGCTTACCCTGGACGACTTAATAGGCAATCTTATGGCCTATGAAGTCCACATGAATGAAAGAAGGGAAGAGGAACAACCTTTAAAGAAAACTCTAGCCTTCCCAGCTCTCTCTGAGAATGAGGACTCAGAAAAAGAAACTGAAATTGCGCTACTCACCAGAAAATTCCAGCGCTTTATGAGAAGGAACCGACTTCCAAATAAGAACAAAGAAAGAAAAGACCCCAAGGAAGATTGCATGTGCTATCAATGTAATAAGCCAGGTCACTTGAGACGTGACTGTCCTCTTCTCAAAAGAAAATCCAAGACTGAGGAACCAAAGAAGAGGTTCTTCAAGAAAAAGACTCTACATGCTCAATGGGATGATTCAGAACCATCCACAAGTGGAGAGTCAAGTGATGATGAAGCAGAAACCACCATCATGTGCTTCATGGCAGAAAGCTCTGTAAGTGAATCCCTTGATTTCTCCTTTGAAGAACTTCAAAATGCTTTTCAGGAACTTTTTGAAGAATCAAGGAAAACGATTCTAAAAAATAAACATTTGAAATCTAAAAATCTAGAGCTTTTACTGAAAAATAAAAAACTCAGTATTGGAAATTCTGAGTTACAAAAGAAAAAATTTCTTATTACTTCTGAAATCTCTTCTACTAGCTCCAAAATTAAAAATCTGCAAGTAGAAATTTCAGAATTAAAAAGTAAAACTGAAAACCTTATGAAAACGGTTTTCAAGTTTACTAAAGGAAAAGAGAATTTGGATAAACTCCTATCCTCTCAAAAAGTCTCTTTCTACAAGAATGGTATTGGCTACTCTCATTTCAACAAGCTTTCTTGTATGAATCAAAAGACCACTTTTGTGAAAGGTTCTTCTGAACCTAAAAAGGAGTATTATAATTTTAATTCCTTGAACTCCTCTAAAGCTGTAGACAAACCCAAATCTAAATGGATATGGGTTCCAAAGTCTAACAAAAAGGGACCCGACTGGGTACCAAAAAGAAGTTTTACTTAATGTTTTGCAGGCTCCAAAGAAGAAGAACAGATGGATACTAGACAGTGGATGTTCAAAGCACATGACAGGACATCCAGACCTTTTTGTTGTTCTTCATCATAAAGAAGGAGGAACTGTCACCTTTGGAGATAACAACAAAGGTTTGATAATTGGTATTGGTAATATTGGTAATATTGATAAACCTCTTATCAAAGACGTTCTTCTTGTTAAAGGCTTAAAACATAACCTCCTAAGTATTAGTCAAATGTGTGACACAGGTTATAATGTTAGCTTTAATCATGATGCATACCTTATAACAGATATCAACGAAAACATCATCTTAAAGGGTATAAGAAGAAATAATATATATGAATTGTATTTAGAAAACATTACTGAACATTGCCTCATAGCTAATAATGATACCCAACATTTATGGCACATGAGAATGGGTCATGTCAACTCCAAATACATGTCTAAATTAGCTAAAAACAAGTTAGTACGTGAGTTACCCAAAATATCTTTTAACAAGGATTATTTTTGTGATGCATGTCAATTAGGAAAACTGTCTAAGTCATCTTTCAAATCAAAAAATATCATTTCAAGTAAAAGACCTTTAGAGCTTCTCCACCTGGATCTTTTTGGTCCTTCTAGAGTAGCTAGTCTAAATCATAATAAATATGCTTTTGTCATTGTAGATGATTACTCACGATTTACTTGGGTAATATTTTTGAAAAACAAAAGTGATACCTTTTGTCAATTTGAAATTTTATGTAAAAAATTACAAAATGAAAAATCTTGTTCTATTGTTAAAATCCGTAGTGACCATGGAGGAGAATTTGAAAATGAACTTTTTGTAAATTTTTGTAACTTGCATGGTATTTCTCATAACTTTGCCTTTCCTAGAGCTACACCTCAAAATGGTGTAGTAGAAAGAAAGAATAGAACCCTTCAGGAATCTGCTAGAACTATGCTCCAACATAATAATCTTACTAAATCTTTTTGGGCAGAAGCTGTTAATACTGCATGCTATATAACCAATAGAGTTCTTTTTAGACCCTTGTTAAATAAAACTCCTTATGAACTATTCTATGACAAAACTTCAAGAATAGACTATTTTAAAGTCTTTTGATGTAAATGCTTTATCCTTAACACAAAAGATAGCCTAGATAAATTTGATGCAAAATCTATTGAAGGCATATTCTTAGGTTACTCAAGTCATAGTAAAGTATACAGAGTTTTCAATAAGAGTTCTAATACTATTGAAGAATCTATGCATGTTAGTTTTTGTGAATCTATTGATCAATCTGTTCATAAGCAAACTAACGATGATGATGTTAAAAGTATAAATTTATTTTTAGATAACACAGCTAAGTCTAATGATAATGATCATCAAAGAACATTTGCTGAAATCAGAGATCATTCTCAAAAGCAGATTTTGGGAGACCTGACAAAGGGAGTTCAAACTAGATCTCAGCTAGAACGGATTGCAAACATGGCATTCATTTCTCAACTTGAACCAAAGAAGATTGATGAAGCCATCATCGATGAGTTTTGGATGCTAGCCATGACTGAAGAACTGAATCAATTCCAAAGAAATGATGTTTGGGATCTTGTACCAAGACCAAAGGATCATCAGATCATTGGGACAAGATGGATCTTCAAAAACAAGCTAGATGAAACAAGTAATGTTATAAGAAACAAGCCAAGACTAGTAGCTCAAGGATACAACCAGGAGGAAGGTATTGATTTTGATGAAACATTTGCTCCTGTTGCTAGACTTGAATCTATTAGGATGTTTTTAGCATATGCAAGCTATATGGATTTTAAACTATATCAAATGGATGTTAAAAGTGCTTTTCTAAATGGTTTTATAAATGAAGAAGTTTATGTAAAACAACCTCCAGGATTTGAAAATGAACAATATCCAGATCATGTTTTCAAACTAAAACGTGCTTTATATGGTTTAAAACAAACACCTCGTGCTTGGTATGACAAACTCAAAACCTTTTTACTAAAAACTGGTTTTTCTGTAGGCAAAGCAGACTCTACTTTATTTGTGAAAATAGTGAATAATCATACCCTAATTGTTCAAATATATGTGGACGATATCATCTTTGGATCTACTAACAACACTCTCTGTGAAGAATTTTCTAAGTCCATGCAGAAAGAATTTGAAATGAGTATGATGGGATAACTCACCTACTTTCTTGGACTGCATATTAAGCAAACCAAGGATGGAGTTTTCATCAATCAATCTAAATATGCTTGTGAACTTCTGAAGAGGTTCAACATGAACTCAACTGCTTCAAAAACCACTCCTATGAGCACTACCACTGTTTTGGACAAAAATGAAGATGGTAAGTCTGTGGATACAAAGGTATACCGAGGTATAATAGGATCACTACTCTATTTAACTGCTAGCCGTCCAGATATCATGTTCAGTGTTTGCTTGTGTGCTAGATTTCAGTCAAATCCAAAAGAATCACATCTTAAAGCTGTAAAAAGAATAATGAGATATCTAAAAGACACAGTTGTTTTTGGATTATTCTATTCAAAATCATCTACATTTGATTTAATCTCATACAGTGATGCTGACTTTGCTGGAAGTAAATATGACAGAAAAAGCACAAGTGGAACATGTCATATGCTAGAACACTCACTAGTTTCATGGTTCAGTAAGAAAAAAAACTGTGTATCTTTGTCAACTACTGAAGCCGAATACATAGCTGCTAGCCTATCCTGTACACAAGTCATCTGGATGAAACAAACCTTAAAAGATTTTGGTTTAAATTTTGAAAATACAACTATTTTATGTGATAATACTAGTGCTATAAACCTATCTAAAAATCCTATTTTACACTCACGAACTAAGCACATTCAAATAAGACACCACTTCTTAAGAGAACAAGTTTTAAACAACATAATTAAACTCGAATTCATACCCACTAATCAACAGTTAGCAGACATATTCACTAAACCTTTGAAACATGAAGACTTTACACGAATTAGAAGAGAATTAGGAATATGCAAACTAAGTGACTTATAATTAATCATACTTATTAAGATTAAAACTTCTTATGAGTTCTGTTAACATTTTACTTTAAACTGTTTCCTTCCTATCGAATTTTTTATATATGTAAATTTTTTCACTATTCAAAGTCAAACTATGTTTCCATATTCACGTATACTCTCAACACTCATAAAAACACATTCATCATGACACATTCTTTATGTCTTTCAACTTGTCATCTTTCAAGTACACATTCATAATAACTTCTTTCTCTCATTAAATAAAGTTATCATGACATTATTCACATCACTCATCTCATAACACCTTTTATCACTTTTTGTCTTCTAGTGAAAACCTCTCTTACGATAAGCTAGCCTATCTTCAAACATGATATTGTATTCCTCACTTATTCTATTTTTTATATTCATGCAATATACTCTTTTTCATGAACTTTCTTTTTCCTCCTAACAATACACTTCACTAAAATCTTCATACCTTTTATCAAAAATTCGAGTAATTATTCTTCCTTTTTTTTCACCACCTTTTAAGCTGTTATATTTTACGTATAGTTTTACTATATCATCCGTTATATCATATCTTACGTACACTCTATTATTATTTTTGAAAACTTGTCCTCCATTCTTTTTCATATGTACTATTAAGTACCACCCTTTCCTTGTCTCTCTCCATCCAATACGAAGTGAACCTCCATCTGTGACCATTACATATTTAAATTTATTGTTTTCAAAAACCATTAACTCCCTCCATTAAAACCATGTCCTCTAAGCCAAACATCAATCATGACTTCACTTTATGTCATACATCAAGTGATTGTTGTCCTTTATGATCTCTCTCTCTCTCTTTCAAATTCGTATATCAACTCACCTTTCTTTATGCCTTTTCACACTCCTTCCACGCATACCTATAACAACATTTCTTAAATAAGAAATTATTGCATCTTACTCATATATCCTTGTTTGTCTTGTTCCAAATTCACTTCTCACGGATTTAGAATGCTTTCATATAAAGTAAAATCTTGTATAAAAAGTTGTTTGTTTTATTAGGCCATTATTTCCTTCACTTTACAACTTTTCGTACATCTCTTCATCACACGAAACTCTTTAAGATCCAAGTCTAATAAGATAGTCCATACGCATTACATGACACATCTCAAACTTCGACAAACTCTCCCATAATAAACCTTTCTCTTTATAGAAAAGTTATTCAAAACTATGTCCTTCTTAACATACAATACACTATCTTCCAACAATTGATTTGATTTGTCATTCACAAGCCTCTTAATTTACAACTCATGCATTTCCTCTTTCAACTAAAATCTAAAAATCCTTCACTTCCAATGTCATTCATTTCTTATCACCACTACTTTTCTCCTTCTATTTAATAGATTGGTTCATCTCTCACCAATTCCCCACGAATATCTCTATTCTCTTACAAACTACTACTCCTTCCAAGCTCTTCTCTCTTGCTCTTTTTTTAAGCTCTTGCAATGGCATTCTCTTCCACATCCGAAATACTTGAAGCTTCGGAGTTGAGATTTCCGGATCTCATTCACACTTATCACTCCATAAATTCCATGGCCATCCAACCAGGAAAGTTGGTTCACCTTGAAGCCTTTCCAGCTTTTGACTTACAAACTTCTCTTTCCGAACTTATTCATGTTCTAGCCTCTCCAAAATTAATGCCCATCTATCCTCATCTCATCAAAATATTCTACACCAACCTTTCTATCGACCATGATCACTCCTCTATGACTTCCATGGTGCATGGAAAAGTATTCTCCTTCGACATATCTCAGTTAGGCAACATTCTGAATATTTCTTCCTACGGGATTGAGCTTCCCAACATTGTTCCTCTCGACCACTCAGTGTTTCAGAAAATCCTTCTCTCCACTCGCTCCACTCACTTCCAATGGCGTGAAAGCAATCTCTCACCTCTTGCTCTATTGTTATCCAAAATTCTTTCCTCAAATATAGTCCCCACGTCGCCCTCTAGGGGATTTATTGCAAATGAAGTCTCCCTTCTTCTTTATGCTATCTTCTCTGCCTATCCCATTAACTGGTCCAGTGTCATCTTTCACAACATGATCAACTTTCGGTCTTTTAAGTCTCTTCCTTTCGGATATTTCATCACACTCATTCTTGAATTCTTCCAGATTCCTCTTGCAACCGATGTCGTCTATTACTCAAACCATATATTTGATGATTCCTCTCTCAATGAAGCAGAGTCCTCTCACCTGAACTATGACGACGAAAACCCTCAAGAAGCAGATCAAGCAGCAACTTCTGACCTTGACATCAACTCAGTTATTGTCAATGTCCGAAACACCCAGAATCTACTTCTCAAGAATCAAGCTTCACTACAACTCGACCAAGATGAATTACTTCGAAAGTTTCACCCCTCCGGATCAAAATAAATTTTTCACTCATGTTGTCTGTAGTAACTTTACATTATTTTTGGTCTGTAATAACTCTGCTTACTTTGATCCCATCCTTTTTGTCCATGACAAAGGGGGAGAAAACCTGTCTCTATTATTGGAGAAAAATACTCTCTTTAACATTTTTCAATATTTTTATGATATTATTATTTCTATGCATAATGTCTTTTTGACAGGGGGAGCATATTTTGTCATCATCAAAAAGGGGGAGAATGTTGAGAAACTCTGTTTTGATGTCACATAATATGATACGCTGTCTTATTTTGATTTCATATGATATGATAATATGTCTTCTTGAAAAATGTTATATTATGACTGGATATGTTTTGCCATATATCTAACGAATATTTGATGCAAGGATATCTCACCCAAAAAGGATGGAGACCTCCTGTTCAAGTACAACTATGGTGCAATCATACTCCTTGAAGAAAAAGCTTGATGGGCCATACATTCATAAAGATTATCCAAGAAGATCGGCTACCTCAAGACGAAGATTTTTTTCTTCTTTAGAGTCAAGTGTAACAGAACCTTCAAAAGCATGCATATTGCATATTACATACTCATTCATAAAAGCTATATTTCATAAAAGTATACGATAGTTTCAAAAAGCACCTTTTTGAAAACCAATAATTGTACCTTCTTACAAACCTTTATGAAAAAGGTATTTTGATATGATATATTAGCTCATGATTTCAAAAAGCAATAATTGTACCTTCTATCATGTATAAGACAACTTAAAAAGAAATGATTTCAAATGTGTAAGAAAAAGATAAAACATGAAAATCGGCTAGACAAAGAAAAACAAATATAATATGTTTTGAAAAGACTTTAGTTACCTTTTTACAACCCAAAGAATGTCGACTTACTTGAAGTCATCATTCTCTTTGTATAGCATTAAATACCTCCTTAAAAAATCCTTTTTAAATAACCATCTCTAGAATGTTGACTTGCTTAAGTCTTCATTCTCTCTGTAGACATTGAAAAACACATCATAAAGAAAACTCTTGATATGACTATGTACAAATAAAGATCTTAAAGCATTTATTGTACTTACACTCATTTAAGTAAAGAAGTACTTATGTACTACAAATCATTAATTAGAATAAAGACAAAACTACATGATAGCCTACAATCCAACGTTCAATATACTATTGTAAGAAATAGACTTTTTACATAAAATATATAATACCTAAAATATTACAACAACTATTGTACCCCATATATTACTTTTATGGAAAGAACACTTTTTCGAAAATCCATAAAGATGGTTTTTGAAATGACATGACATTTCACATATCAAAAAGACTATCATTTCAAAAAGGCAACGACTACTTTTTTAAAGCTATATAAACACACTCAAATAAATTATTCAGATATGGACATCTGAGCTTTCAACGAGAAATATTCCTATTCGATATTTGAAAAGAGAGCCTTGAAAAAAAAAGAAAGAGAAAAAGAAAAAGAAAAGAAAGAGAAAAAGTTAAGATCAGCTCTTTGACAAAGAGTATCTTCTGAGTGAAAAGAACAGAACATTCTGAGAATCCTTCATTCGTGCATTCATATCATTCTGAAGGTTCTATAGGAAGTATTGTAATCTTCTGTTATTCACTGTTTTCCTTCTTTGTTAAAAGAAGTAGACCTCTGTGAAAGAGGGTGTGCCCCTTCTCTGTTAAGAGAAGAAGACCTCTGTGAAAGAGGGTGTTGCCCTTCTCTGTTGAGAGAAGAAGACCTCTGTGGAAGAGGGTGTGCCCCTTTTCTGTTGAGAGAAGAAGACCTCTGAGGAAGAGGGTGTTCTACTATTTATCCGGTGACTCGGATGTTATAGTGGAAAGCTCAAGTGGTTTGCTTGGGGACTAGATGTAGGTCAGGGTTTTGACCGAACCGGTATAAATTCTGTGTTTTATGTGTTGTGTCTTATTGCCTTATTTTTTATTTTATCGATCTATATCGTATTTCACTATTCACCCCCCTCTAGTGGAATTTCATATGTATCTTCCATCCTGTATTAACTTAGATTTTGCAGGGAATAGGTGGAAAATGGTATTCAATTAACTTAGGAGTGTTAATTTCAATTTCAAGTTCTGTTCAAAATTGTAATAGATAGATGCTAAATGAGAATGCTTACCTTTCCAGCTTTTAGATAGAATGAATGAGCATTATAGATATCATGATTTACTTATTCTCATATTTTCTCCTTTATTTTCAAAAATTCACGAATGGGAACACGAATGGCACGTGCACCTTTTCATAAAAGGTAATTAATCCTAAGTTGATGATTTACATCAATGGCCATAGTCAGGATAAAAACAAAACTTAGGATTTTTATATTTTATAAAATAACATTGGATTCACATTGGATCATCTTCAAAATTCATCATATTTTCAAAATATTTCCTTCTTTTATCAGAGTTTAACTTAAAATTGTCTCAAAATATATACCAATGGCCATAGTCAGGGTATATTGAGAGTTAATTTCATTTTAAGCTCTATAAAAGCACAAAAAAAATATATGTTTTATTCTTCATCTGAATTTAAATATAGATCATTATATAATACATTCAATGACCATAGTCAAGGATTTATTATATTTTCAATCTTATTTCAATTCATGTAAAGAATAAAATATGATCTTCAAAATCCAATTTCAAATTCCTTAAATTCATTCATCATTTAGGGTAGAACTGCATCATATTTTCAAAAATTCCTTTTTCAAAATCCAAGTATTCTTGAATATCTTTCTTCAATTTCTATTTTCAAATTCATTAATTCTATCTCATTTTCAAAATCTGATTTCAAAGTCCAAATCGACTTTGAAAATTCAAATTCATCTTATATTCAAACAAACCCAATCAAACTCAAAGTTCAATTTAACTTTGAAATTCTTGATTCATCTTCTAAATTCCAAATTCATAACTCCAAAATTCAAAGTCCAATTTGGCTTTGAAATTCATTTGTATATTCAAAAATTCCATTTTCTAAATTTCAAATCAAAAACCTTGGATTCAACTTCCGCTTTGGATCTCAGACTTCAGGTCCAAATCCATTTTAGGGTCCAGAATCCAATCACACTTTGGATCTCAGACTTCAGATCAAAATCCATCTTAGGGTCTAGAACCCAATTTCACCTTTTGGATCTCAGGTTTCATATCCACAATCCCTTTAGGACTCAGAACCCAATTCTATTTTGGATCTCAGACTTCAGATCCAATTCCATTTTAGGATCCAGAACTCAATCCCACATTGGATCTCATACTTCAGATTCAATTCCATCTTAGGATCCAATAACATCTTAGGATCCAAAGATCCAATTACATTCCCAAACCTAGATTTCGAATCCAATTCCATTTTCGGATCTAATCTGAACTTCCTAAATCCATTTCTACTCTTAAATACCATTTGATTTTCCTCAGATCCATCTTGACTTCAAATTCTAAATTTTGAATTCAATATCACTTCAAAATTCCATCTTCTTTTCCTAAATCCACGATTAAATTCAAAGCCCATTTTCTGACTTTAAAACTTCATTTCCTTTCAAAGCTTCAAATCATTCTTTCTCAAAATCAAGATTTATTCTTCCAACTCTGATTTACTTCAAAGACTTAGAACTTTCTCTGATCTATCTCATGTTCTAAAGTGAGATTCAATCATTTCTTCACTTCCTTATCTGTTCATCTCAGAATAACTTGGAAATTTCAAAAACCTCTTTTTAAAGAACATACATCCTTGCATTGCACAAGCATGATTCTTTGTGCATTTAGATCTTTAGGATAAATTCTTAGATAATATTTAGGCAAAGCAAAAGGCATAGATTCAACCCTTGGTTCGATTACCCCTGGTAAAGGCGCCAGGAACGGTCGAACCTCGTACCGACGAGCGAATCCCGTCTCTCCATTTTTTCCCGCAAATTTTCAAAACGGAGGCGAGTTAAATTTCTAAATATTTTCAAATCAAGGTCAAGTGAAAACCCGTAAAAGAATTCCTCTCTCTTTCTTTCTTTCTTTTCGCTTCTCTCTTTCTTTTCTTTCTTTTATTTTTTCCCTTCAAAAAGGAGAAAATAGAAGTTAGAAAGGAAAAGAGAGGGAAGAGAGAGAAACCACAAGAGAAAAAAAAAATTGCGATGATCACCAGGTTTTTTTTTGGAATGAAAATCTAAGATTTTACGAGAAAACAAAGATTAAACACTAATTTTTTTTTGTATTTTTCTGAGGAATATTTACAAAAGTATCTTTCTGATAATTTCAGACCATTTCGGGAGAATTTCTTCAGAAGAATGGGTTCAAACTCGAGTTTTGAGAAAGTATTCGAGTTTTGGGTCTCAAATTTTAGAAATACAACGCAATGGATCCAAACGGATGTCGGATGGACTGTCCGAGCTATTTTAAAAACTATTTTTGGTATTTTCTATAATTTTAATTTAAAATTGGACAATGAGACTCATATTTGGATTTGGACAATGGATCCAGATCCGAAATCAATTTAAACATATAGAATGAATTTAATTTCAGTAAAACTTGAGAAATGAACTCGAATTTAGATTTAAAAATGTCTCATTTTGCTCAAAAATGAATTTAGAGCCAAGAAGGGAATATTTACAAACTTTTGAAAAATTTGGGGTGTTCACACTGGTGCACCTTAGCCTTTTCAGGATCCTAAAGAGAGAAGGGTCTTCAATAGCTTGTAGAGGAAACGCCAGAGGGATGAAGTCAGGAGGAGGGGATGGTTTTCCGATGGATGGAAGGGATGTTGCTCGATAAAGGAAGAAAAGAAACGAATCCCCCCTTAGAGTCGATGTAAGCCCCTTCTTAAAGGGCAAATGGAGAGTTTGAGAGAAGATTCGTTGAGGATCAATGGAGGAGAACGAAGGGGGTTGTTTGAGATCAGCGATGGAGAGAGGAGAGGGAAATGCACGGGAGGAGTCTGTTATCTTTTTTATGATATTTCCCAAAAGAGGCTCCCCTTTAAAGGAGTTTTTTATAAAATGCTTTTCAAGTGAGGTTTTTAGTAAAAATAGTTTTTTCAAAAAAGCTTGAAATGATTTGTTTTTCTCATAGTTTTTCCAATTTTTTTGGTTTTTGTGTTATTTTTCCATTTTTTTTATATTTTTGGAATAAAATCTAAGATTTTACGAGGAAACGAAGATCAAACACTATTTTTTTGGTATTTTTGCAAAAATATATACAAAAGAGAGTTTTTCTGAAAATTCAAGGCTATTTTGGGAAAATTTCTTTAGAAAATGGGTTTATATCCAGATTTTGAGGAAATATTCGAGGTTTAAAGCCTCGAATTGAGAAATACAGAGTTGTGGATCCAACGGAGTGCCGAATGGACTGCCCAAACCATTCAGAACCATTTTTTTGGTATTTTTGAAATTTTATTTTGGAAATCGGACAACGAAGCTCAGATTTGGATTTAAAACATTGGGTTCAGATCTGGAATTGACTTTGAATATATCAATATGGAATTCAATCCCGAAAATCTGAAGAATGATTGAAATTTAGCTTTGGTTTTCTCAGAAAATAGAACTAGGGGCAAAAAAAGGTCATTTTTACAAAACTTTGAAAAATTTGGGGTGTTCACAGGGGGGCGCAAACCGAAATAACTGGTCGAGTTGTGAGGCTCTCTCCCAAACTATGGTTCAGTGAGACAACCCAGCAACGTGAAGACCAAGACAATATAGGTAGGGATGTTTTCGAAAACATGTTTAACATGCAAATAAAACCAGAAAGCTCTAATTCAAGTCCTAAAAGAGATAGAATTTAAATGAAGAGAAGCATACACTTGCATACATTATTTGCATTCAATCTCTAGAATTGAGGGGAGTTGTATTTCAGACCTAAGTCTAAGTGAGCATGGATAGTTCTCCTCAATATGGTCCTACCAAACCATACTTAAATCCTATATGCAATGATGTCAGCTTGGACAGAGTCTAGGCTCCTAAGGTTTGCATGGAAATGAAGCTGACATTTGTAGAATAAAGACTTAGATAATATCAGAGAAAAGCAAAAGGTACAAATTCGACCAGACGGAGACGGGTCCCATTACAGTCACCAACTCCTGTGTTCATGCAAAATTTTTCCTCTCATTCCTCTTTTTCCTTCTCTTTGCCTTTCTAGCCTCTATTCCCCCTTTTTAAAGGGGAAAAAAAGATAGAAAAGAAAAGAGAGTGAGAAAAGAGAGAGGAACTCTTTTGGAAGGTCTCATCTGACCAAAATCTTGAAAATTGTTTTTTTTTTAAATTACTCACCTCCGTTTTGAAAATCTTTGGGAAAAATGGAGAGACGGGATTCTCTCGTCGGTACGAGGTTCAATCGTTCCTGGCGCCTTTACCAGGGGTAATCGAACCAAGGATCGAATTTATGCCTTTTGCTTTGCTAAAATATCATCTAAGAATTTATCCTAAGTCTAAATGCATAAAAAATCATGCTTGTGTGAATGCAAAGATGTATGCTCTTTTGAAAAAAAATGGTTTGAAAATTTTCCAAGTGTTTCTGAGATGAACCTGATAATGAAGTGAAGAAATGATTCAAAGGATTGAATTTGATTTTAGATTTTTAATCCAACTCAGGATTTTGAAATAAATCTGGAAGAAGAGACTTGAGTTTCCAAGTCTTGGAATGATTAGGATTTGGGGAGATAAGTTTGTGGATGAAGAGAAAAGGAATTTAGATTTGGAATTTTGAAATAAGAATGATTTTTTAAAGTCATGATGGACTTTGAATTAGGATCGATTTTCAAGAATTGATTTTGAATTCAATGTCTAAACAAGAATTGAATTTGGATTTAGACTTGAGAAGTAGATTTTGACATTGGCTTTGGAAATTTGGAAATGAAATTAGATTTGAAAATCCAGAACGAAATTTTGATCTGAAATCTATTATCCAAGATAGAACTGAATCCAAAATTTGGAATTTCTAAATGGAATTTGGATCCGAAGTCTGAGATCCAAGATTGAGTTGGATTTGAAATCTGGAATCCTAAATGGAATTTGGATTCAAAATCTGGGATCCAAGGTGAGATTGGTTTTTGAAGATTTGAATCCAATACAGAATTGGGTTCTAAATTTAGAATCCAAGGTGGAATTTTGGATCTTTTGAAGATCCAAAATGGGACTTTTGAAGAGGGATCTGGGTTTTGAAAACCCAAATTGAATTTAAAATGTAGGAAAAACTGAATTTTTGAGATTTTAAAATCAATCTCAAAACATTGATTGAGAATCAAGACTCAATCTTTAGATAGCACTTTGAAGATAAAGAACAAACCTGATTTTAAAGTTTTGAATTTGAAACCAGAAGATGAATCAGGAATTTCAAAGTTAAATTGAACTTTGAAATTTGATCTGAGATGTTAAATTTGAAATTGAATCCTGAAAATGAATTTGGAATTCCAAAGTTTGACTTGAATTTTGAAATCTTGAATTGGAGATTGAATTTTGAATATAGGAAATGAATTCGAAATTCCAAAGTCAAATTGGACTTTGAAATTGAATTTTGAATTTTAAAATGAGATAGAAAGATGAATTGAAGTAGAAATTGAAGATTGGTTTGAGAAATGAAGAAGATATTTGAAAGTATATCTCAAAATCACTTGGATTTGGAAAAAAAGAATTTTGAAAATATGATCCAAATGATGAAATGAATTAAAGAATTTGAAATTGAATTTGAAAAGCATATTTCATTCTTTAAATGAATTGAAATAAGATTGAAGATATGATACTTCCCTGACTATGGTCATTGAATGTATTATATAGTAATCATATTTAAATTCCAGTAAAGAATAAAACACATTTTTGGTGCCTTTATAGAGTTTAAAATGAAATTAACTCTCTATATATCCTGACTATGGCCATTGATATATATCTTGAGTTAATTTTAAGTTAAACTCTAATAAAGGAAAAAACTATTTGAAAATACGATGATTTTTTGAAAAAGATCCAGTGTGGACCCAATGTTATTCCATAAAAGATGAAAATCATAAGTCTTGTCCACACCCTAACTATGGCCATTGATGTAAATCATCAACTTAGGATTTAATCACCTTTTATAAAATGGTGCACGTGCCATTCGTATTCTCATTTGTGAAATTTTGAAATACAAGAGGAAAATGACATGAAACAAGCAATTCTAGAGGATATGCATGCTCATACATTTTGATCTAATGTAGGGAATGAAAATTTCTCATTATAATCTAGCTACTACAATATTAGAATTGAATTTGAAAATATCAAAGTCTCTAATCTAAGGAGAAAATCCACATATATTTCCTAAATAGTAAAAAAAAAAAATGAGTTAGCCATACAGCCAGATATCCAATAAACATTGATGAAAGGAGGCATATATGATATACTTAAGCAAATGTAAAAAAAAAAAACGAATTCAAAGTGCATATGAGATGCATTGGGTTGATGGGGAAGTGCATGTGGCAAAAGCATACGTGATGCCTTAAATGATATTATGAGATGCATAGGTAGGATGATAACTGAATATATATATATATATATATATATATATATATATATATATATATATATATATATATATATATATATATATATAAGGGTGCTAATGAAAGTGTCTTTGTTAAATTTAAAAATAGGCTGGATGATACGACCGATTTGTATAAGATGCAAGAAATGAGATAAACACAGTGGATAACAACATACATGTGACATGCAATATGTAGGTAATATGCAAGTGTTGTGGCTGGGGTAGTGAAATGCAGTGACAGCGATGTTCTGCTAAGCATAAGTGCAGGGAAAGTTAGGTAACAAGATGCAGGGGATGGTGCAAGATGCTTGAAATGAAGCCACAACAGAAAAAGCCACAACAATGCATTGATCATTACTGTGGTTATGTGAGAGGCTACAATAGTGCACATCACTGCTGTAGGTATATGGTAGGTGGCAGCAATGTTTGACACTACTACAGCTGTATAAAAGTTATAAAATGCATGGAAGGTTATGGGAAATGTGCATATGTTGTGAGGGAGTGTAAATGTGATGCTGAAGAACACAGGTGTTGTATGTTGGAGGTTGAAATGCTATGCATAGGGATGTGATTGGAAGCATAGGGGTGAGAATGAAGATGTTGTGTTATGATTGTATAGGGGATCACAACATGGTTTTGTGAATGCGTATGAGGGTGTGTTAAAGTCACAGCAGCCAATGGGCTGTTGGGCATACCTACGAGACTGTGTTATGGGTGCCTTATGAGGCCATAGTAATACAACAGTTTGATTAATGTAACCAAGTGACTATATTCACCATTCAGTAATGCAGCAAATTACTAGAAAGAAAATCCCATATTTTCCTATATTTTCGAGCTACACAGGGTTATAGAAAGTGGAACAAGTTCATCACCGACCACATTATTATGAAACAGGGGTCCACCACATCCTCCTGGATTCTTAATATTTCCTTTTCAGAGTATAGGAAAGCAACGCAGGAACAATTTCAGCTTTACCTTTTAACAAATAAAGTTTTTTTTTTTTACCTATTGTAATGAAAAATAAGGTACAAGAAGATGCTTCTGACAAAGTTACAAAACATCAACAAAGTTTTAAAAAAAACTACCTCAGAGAAAGATGTGAAGTAAGCACGGAATGATCCATAAGCCCCCCCCCCCCCCTTTTTAAAATCCCAAGGGAAACTGGCACTAATGCTCTAGACAGGATTTCTTCTCTGATGGGAGTGCAGTCATCAATTGTTGTAACGTACATGACAACCAGAATTCTACCCTTTTCTCTATTTCAAATTTTCTTGTTTCATAAATTAATCAGATACAGAAGAATAATGTGCTTGTGATCTTCAATTCTGTCCTACATCGTGTTCCTATCAAATAGGAGCCAAAGGTTGCAATTCATTATTTGTATCACAGTAATCGTAGCCTAAAAGGGGTTTAATTGTTTGGCATATCAAAAGTTCTGTAAACACCCAATATTCTGGCTTCTAAGCATCACTAATACAGAATTCCACAGAAAATTTGTTTTAGGATTCACGCCAGTGCAGGGATAAGATCATACTTGAGTGAACACCAGCACACAGATTCTGCAATTTATTCCATCTCTTGCACATTGGAATTATAACCAGAAAGCAAATTTGCATGCAAGTGATGGAATGTGTCGTTGATCTCTATGGCTGAGAATACAACTCCATTTTTTTTTAAGGGAAAGATGTGCGAGGCTTTTGAAGCCGACCATACTGACTTCCTCATCCTCTTTAGCAAATAGGTTGTCCATGATTTCACAGTAGGCAGACTAGATGCCTTTTAATTCTGATATCTTTACCAACCATCAATTCCTGAGATTTAAGGGAAACGTTGATGATTCACTGGAGGATGACTTGCCATATGTGATGAACAGAGGATACCAAACGTAAATGATGTGCTATTCCTGAATTGATGCAGATGGAGTGCTAGATTGAAACTGATGTAAATGAATTATAACATAGAGAATGAACATGTAATGCGAGTGGTGAAATCAAATGCAATATGGAGTCTGTTCAGAGAAGGGAAACACGTTACGCAAGATCAACTAGCTTCATTATACTGGTAGATAATGCAGTCACCCATTATGAAAAGATGAATAAACAGGAACGCAACACCATATTCTATATTTCAATGTTTTAGCTTACCTGGTTCATCCTCAAGACAAGTAGACATAACCAACCATCTCCTAAGCTCAGTGATAACACCCAAATCAGCCATCCGTCTTGTACACATTGAACTTCAGCAAGCAAGGTGCAGAGTGTGTTGTTTTGAGAAAACTCAAAATACGAAAATAGTAAGCAAGGTGAATCTAGCATGATTACGGGTAGAATACAAAGTTAATTGAAGATCTCTCACAGAGTAAGCCCGATCTGATACTGGATCAGATCGGACATTGTTGTGAAGGCTATTCTCAGATGCCGGATGAAGATGAACAAAAAGGAAATTCACATGGATGAAAGAAGACAGAGAATAACATACCAGAATATAAAGCATAAAGTAAAAGAAAATGACGCGACGAACTGCAAAGGGATATTAGATCTAAATAACGTAAATAGAGTTTAGCACTTACATAAACTAAAGAAATTCAACAAAATAAGTTGTAAAGCAAATGTTGGAATCAATCATCCCGTTGATATCGCACATAGGTAGGTTGATTTGCTATAGGCAAATCGACGTTACCAATGGTGCTTTAATGGCATAAGAAAAAAAAAAGAAAGCAGGAAAATCAAGAAATCAAAATTAAAGAGGGAGGGGGGACAGAGGATACTCACCGCGATTTGCTAAAGCTTTAGGATTTTGAAAGCAGTCAGATGGGGCTTCAGTCGTGGCTTTACAGGTTACTGCTGGTTCGATCGGACTCCATAGCTTTTCGAATTGCAGTCGACCCTCAGACCCTAACAGAGGAGATCCCAGGATAAAAGAAGGAGAAGAAGCAGGACTGAAGGAGGGGACAAGGAAAGAAAGAGAAACGTAGAGAAGTGGGGTGAAAACCGGATGCAATCGATGTAGTGAAGGGGCAGAAAACTGATGTAATGGATCCCCTTGGTCAATCCCTTGCAGTTGCTTATATAGAGGATGGAGGAAGGATCGAGAATGGGTTCATTGGAGATGAAGGGTGGAGGGGTTGTCGGGCAAACGATGGAGATTGATCTTGAGAGGGTGAAGCCGTTGGGGATCGACGGACCAGCGAGAGGCAGCCGATTGACGGTTTTGAGGAAAAATGCAGGGAACTCTCTGGATCGGGAGAGGGGGTGATGCTCGTGAACGGGAGAGCATTTTCCATTTTTCAAAAAGCGGGTTCCTAAAAAAATGGTTTTTCAAAAAAACAGTTTTCAGAAAGGGGTTTTTAGTAAAACAAGCTTCAAAGAGTTTTAAACTACTAATTTTTTGCATATTTTTCGATTTTTTTCGTGTTTTTCGTATTTTTTTTATTTTTGAAATAAAACCCTAAACTTACGAGAAAACAAAAGACTTTTTGAAATATTTTGTAAATTTTGAAAAAATTTATAAAAGGTTTTTCGAGAATTCAGGGCTATTCTGTGAAAATTCTTCAAAAAAAATGGATTCAGATCCAAGGTTTTGAGAAAGTATTCGAGTTTTGGATCTTGAATCAGGGAATATAGGGCAATGGATCCAAACGGGTATCGGATGGACTATCCGAGCCATTCAAAAACTATTTTTGATATTTTTGTAATTTTAATTTAAAAACTGGACAATAAGGCTCAGATTTGGATTTTGATATTGGATCCGGATCCGAAATCGAGTCAGATATAGAAAATTGATTTAATTCCAGTAAATTTGAGAAATAAACTGCAATTTTGAGTGAAAATGACTCGATTTACTCGAAAAATGGGGGTCAAGGGCAAAAAGGGAATATTTACAAAATTTTGAAAAATTTAGGGTGTTCACATGCGCCTTATTGCTGAGACTAAATAACTTTTGAAATTGGTGACCTTTTGCGAGAAAATAATTGGTGGCTTAACCTCAAGCTGAAATTGGACTGTCTATGGTGGGACAGTGGGGACATAGGGAAGTGTGCGAATCTGAGAGCCCAGGCGCTCAGATTATACCAAAGAAGGGAAGGAATCTTGAAAACTCTTGTTATCAAGTCCTAAAAGTGATAACAACTGATGTCTGGATGCGCCAAAGGCGAACAACAAGTTCTTGCTTCACGCCAGGATAGCTAGAAAATATTGTCAAAATGTTAAAAATTTTGTTGTTGATTCAAAGTATTTGAAAAAGATACACATTGTTGCAAAAATATTTCTTCTACTTGAAGTATTACCTCCAAATGAGATTGACTTCATAGAATCAAGATTCGGAATTCAAATTGCTTGCGATTGACCTTCTTTAAGGAAGCTGTCAATTTCCTTGATATGAACAGGAAAGTGAGAATTTAATATTATGAAAGCAATTGATGAAAGAATATTGATAATAGAATTTCACAAAATTAAAGAAGATTCTTGATAGATTTGACAGTTTGATATCCTGGCAGAATTGAAGTTTTCTTGGGTTTTTGGGAAATTTATTACATCATCCTTCATTTTGGAGATGTCCTGACTTTTCTCTTTTTTTTTTTGGAAGGGTATGTCACAAACTCCTTCATCTTGGAGATGTTTTGATCATTCTATTCTCTCAGGGATTATATTGACGGTTATTGGCTCTTTGCTTGGAAATCTCTTGATGATAGCAGAAATTAAATATCTTTTAGGGTTTGTTGGGAGACCCATCGCAATCGCCTTCATCTTGACAGTGATCTAAACTTTCTCTGAAAGGATTCATCACAAACTCCTTCATCTCGGAGATGATCCAAATCTTTTTTGGCCCCGGGGGTCTAACTCGCATAATTCGTCTTCATCTTGACGACAATTGAGAGATCTCTTTTGCAGATATTTAATTGCAGCTTAAATGATTAAGAAGATATGGGAATTGAGTGGTTTTTTCTGTATCACCCAGAATATTTCGACTGCCATATTTTCGCAAGAATGATCTTTAAAAATGTTCCATTGACTGCGATCAATATCGATCACTTATGGATTCGCAACGACGTTGAATTTTATTTGCTAGCCATATCGAGGATTTATTCTTCATCCTTTTGGTTGGCCAATAGAAAGATTTTGAATTTTGAATCCTTCTTCGCGAAAGCTTTATCCTTTCAGAAATAATGCTGGAGGTATTCTGAAGTAGTGTTTTTTGTGCAATAAAAAATTTGAAATCAACAAATATTTAATGACAAATTGACAAAATGTTCTTGAAATCCTTGATGAAAGCGAGCATCTGAAGCACGACTCAATGCATCCCTGACAAAAAATTTTTCTCCTTTCCCCAAAGGAGAAGATTCAGAAATGGAAAATAGAAATTACTCCTCTCTTCCCTGAAAAGGAGGTGTTTGCAAAACGAACTTTCGAAGAGAAATTAAGCTTTTGTCAAAACTTCCTAACATTAGGCTTCTCTTATGGAAAGGGGGCCGGTAATGGTGAGGTCGATGAATTGGTCATGAAGGAGCGAGTTCATCACACTCTCCCTAAAAAGAGGGTCCCTCATGATAAAATGGCCTAGTATGAAATTGTGGTCACAAGAAAGGCGAACTTCCGTCGAAGCTCTCCCTGAACAAAGGGTTCCTTGTATGAAATTGGAATTTTGTTTTGCAAACGGTTCACAAAGACACAAGTCCCTTCAAACTCTCTCTGAAAAAAAGGCTAAGCGAACAAAGGATGGCATGCAAAAAAAATGAGCTCCCTTGAACTCTCCCTGTAAAAAGGGTCTCTCGCAAGAGGAACTGACTGAAATTGGTATTGAATGACCAAAAAGGTCGAAATTGGAAATTGGAAATTGGAAATTGGAAATTGGAAATTGGAAATTTGAAATTTGAAATTTGAAATTGGAAATTGGAAACTGGAAATTGATTGACCCGAAGATCAAAATTGGAAATTTGGAAATTGACCGACCCGAAGGTCAAAATTGGAAATTAGTTTACTGGGAACGACATGGGTTCAATTGCGAACGACATTCCTTCACTGGGAACAACATGGGTTCAATAGGGATTCAGCCTAAGAATGACATTGGTTCAATTGAGAACGACATTGGTTCACTAAGAACAACATGGGTTCAATAGGGATTCAGCCTAAGAACGACATGGGTTCAATAGGGATTCAGCCTAAGAACGTGGATCAGGAGGACTTTAACCTACAAATCAAATTTCTGAAAAATACCAATCCAAAAGGGGTTCGACCTAAGGACTGTAAAGAATATTGGATCAGGAGGACTTCAACCTACAGATCAAATTTTTGGTAGTGGGATTAGTTCTGAAGGGGTTCAACCTAAGAACCGAGGATTAGTAAGAATTCAACCTACAGATTGAATTTTTAAGAATGAGATTTGTTTGAAAGGGGTTCAACCTAAGAACTTTTGGTTCATAAAGGGGTTCAACCTATGAGCCGTATTGATTTGACAGACATTCAACCCACAAATCGCATTGGTTCCGCAGGGGTTCGACCTACGAACTATCAATTCCATAGGGATTTAACCTAAGGACCACATCGGTTCCGCAGGGGTTCGACCTACAAACTATCAATTCCATAGGGATTTAACCTAAGGATCACATCAGTTCCGCAAGGGTTCGACCTACGAACTATCAAATCCATAGAGATTTAACCTAAGGATCACATCGGTTCCGCAGGGGTTCGACCTACAAACTATCAATTCCATAGGGATTTAACCTAAGGACCACATCGGTTCCGCAGGGGTTTGACCTACGAACTATCAATTCCATAGGGATTTAACCTAAGGATCACATCGGTTCCGCAAGGGTTCGACCTACAAACTATCAAATCCATAGGGATTTACCTAAGGATCACATCGGTTCCGCAGGGGTTCGACCTACGAACTATCAATTCTATAGGGATTTAACCTAAGGATCACATCAGTTCTGCAGGGGTTTGACCTACGAACTATCAATTCCATAGGGATTTAACCTAAAAACCACATCAGTTTCGCAGGGGTTCGACCTACGAACTATCAATTCTATAGAGATTTAACCTAAGGATCATAGTTTAAGAAGGAAGGGTTCAACTTATGGGTTTTGAATTTGGAAATTGATTTTTTTTTTGATAAAAAAAATTCTTAGTTCATGATTTAAAAAGACCATCATAGTTAGCTGCTCATGGCCTGTTTTCAGGATTAACCTTTTATCCTGAGCGGGGAAGCTTGATGAAAATGCAGATGAATGCATGCAAATGCAAATGTATGCAGATGAAAGCATGCAAATGCAAATGTATGCAGATGAATACAAAATGATGTAAATGGGTGCACATGCGTGCAAAATGGGAGATTGGTTTGATCCTGCCTGCATACAAAATATTTTGAAAAAAAAAATCAAGAAAAATACCCCAGTGTAACTGGGGAATAAGATGTTAGACGAAAGGATAAGTAATTGATATTTGATGAGAATTCTTTGAAGATAACAAGGTAAAAACTGACAATGAGCTTATTGGTTGATTGGAGAGGCACTCTGAAGAAGGTTACCTCTTGTAAGAAGACATTAAGCATTTGCAAAGGAGAAATATAAAAGATGGCGCCAGGCCATAAGGAAAATTGACAAATTTATTAATGCATTAAAGAAGGAAGTAACAGATTGATAGAAGAACTGGGACTGCATTGTCCCTTTAAAATGACAAAATGATGAAAGTGACATAGTCTCGACATTGTCAATTTTTAGAAAACTTGCTCAGGATGGTCGACTGGTGTCTTCCTCATCTTCAATAAGGATATTCTTGTTGATGCAATCTTGAATGATATTCTTCAGAACAAAACAATTCTCAGTGTCATGCCCTACTGCCCGATAAAATTTGCAGAATTTTTCTTTGAATCTGCCCATGATTGTTGCGGGATCAACTGCTTTAGGTAAATGTGAACACCCCAAAATTTTCAAAATTTTATAAATATTCCCTCTTTGTCCCTGGCCCCCATTTTCTAAGTAGATCGAGTCATTCTCCTGCAAAATTCTAGTTTATTTCTCAAATTTATCAGAATCAAATCCATTTTTATATCTGACTTAATTTTGTATCCAAATCCAATCCAAAATCCAAATCTGAGCCTCGTTGTCTAATTTTCAAATTAAAAATACCAAAAATAGTTTTTGAATGGCTCAGACAGTCCACCCAGCATCCGTTTGGATTCACTGCTCTACATGTCTTGATTCGAGGTTCAAAACTCAAAAAATTTCCCAAATTCTGAACCTAAACCCGTTTTCTGAGAAATCTTTCAAAGTATAACCTTAAATCCTCGGAGAGTCCTTCCCTTGTAAATATTTTCAAATTTTACAAAAATATTTCAAAAAATCCTTTGTTTTCTTGTAAGTTTAATGTTTTATTTCAAAAACAAAAAAAAAAGAAAAAAATATATAATATACATATAGCCTAAAGACCTCTATTATAAAAAAGTTCGCATAGTTAAAACCTTGTTTTTGAAAAGTGTTTTAAGAAAACCCTTATTATGAAAATACCAAAAATTAAGGGGACCATCTTAGAAGGCCTCCATCGCTCTCTCTCTTTCTTGCCCTCTCCTCCTTCTCGAACTTTCGGGGATGGATCTCCTCCTCTCACCCCTCTGATCATCACCCCCACCTCAAAGATTGACCGCCTATCTTCAACCATGCCTCCATCCTCCCTTCTCCTAGCCATTGATCTGCAACAACCTCCCTTCTCGAACCATCTTCCATCACCCTCTCTATCTCGCTCGAAGGTCATCCATCGATCACTCCCTTCATCTTCACCACCGACCTCTAACCACTTCGACCCTTCTCGTTCCTTCTGCCCCTACCTATATAACCAAATGTCGAAGGAACAAAAGGGGGGCATCCATCATTCGCCTCTTTGGTCGATTATTTATGCTTCTTCCCCTCTTCCGGAATCCCGACAAGCAAGGTGAAGCAATCAGACTTTTGTCTGGTTTCCCCTAAGGGAAAATCGACCTCCCCTGTAGCGGCAGATAGAAATCGAGTCTCCCTCCAGCATATCCATCCCCTACCCCCTCACTCGACCTCTTCCACTCAATTCTTCCCCTCAAGGCCACGAGCAGAAGTCTCCTTCTCCTTCCTTCAGAATCTCTGCAAATCGGGTAAGCTCTCTTCTCCTTTTCCTGATTTTCCTCTTTGTTTTTCCTATTTTGCGGCCACCATTGACGCACCATTGGTGGTGTCGAGTTGCTTGTGCAATTCTCGACCCATCTCCGTGTAACAACAACGGAATAGATTGATTTCGACATCTCCTTTTTTTTTGTCATTTTATTATCTAATTTTGTTTTCCCTTCCTTCAGTATTAAATTTTGATGGTTCTGCATATTATGATTCCATTTTATACCCTGTTTTTGTTGATTCCCTTTTCCCATTGCAAACATCGGTGATTCTCAGTTTCATTTTGATAATTAATCCCTGTGGTGATCATCTATCGGTGGTCGAACCCAGGTTTCCTTGATCATCTTCTGAAATTTTAAATTTCTATTTCCATCTGGGTCGGCGATTGATCTGGATAGCCATAACTTCATTTTTTTCAAATTAGGTCCTATTTTCCTCTTTGATTTTTTTTTCTATTTTACTTTAAATATCTGTTGATATTTGATGTCTTGCTTTGACAACCATCGATGGTATTTCCTTCCCCTTTTTGTTCATGATGTTTTGCTTGCGTGCTTCATCACACACGACTGTTCTGCGCCATTATCCACATAGCCATGCATCATATATTCCATTTTTTTTTCTTTTTTTCTTCTTTAATTCTATAATGTATTTCGTTTAATAGATCTTTTAGCATCAAATTTATAATGTCCCATTCAAATCAATATTACATCTAATGCATCGATCTGATCTTCTTTTGCATTTTTGTTTAAGCATTTTCATTATCTTTTAAGAATATTTCCTTTCTCCTTAGAGATGACCTTTCATGCTTATGCTCATGACATCAATTCTGTGTATTCAGCACATATTACACTTATGCATTGCATTCTCTCCACCATTAGCATCTGCATTTTTTTTTTTTTGAAACCCTCTGCTCACGCACGTTGGTTGAAAATGTGAGTCTCAAATCCAACTTACTGCAAAGCCAGATGGTGCTTTTGTTGTGAACCCAAGATCTGGTTCCATGCTGGTACCAGATTGGGTTTCATCAGAAACAGCCCCTCAGCAGTTTAGGGAATCACTAAGTTGAAATCAGGTCAGAATTGCTGAGATCAATCTATCGATTCATGTTACACCATCTTCTACAAGGTTTCATGTCTGCAGTATTATACTTTGTCATGCTCGATTGGAATGAGATTCACAGCAGGTCTCGCTTTTGAGGAGTTAAGCCTGATTTTAGCAAAGTTCTGAATATTCATGTTGCTACCATAATGTGTGATGGCTTACCATTTGTCATCCAAGGATTGCCCTGCGTCCAGTTCATTTGGAAGCCTCAACTCAAGCACCCTGTTGGCCTCTAGTTTGGGTTTCGTGCGATTTCCTCCCCTGATCCTGCAATACCTCATATGTTATCTGAGAACTTTGCAGAAGACAGACTGAGAACTCGGGGTATAAAATACTACTTTGATTGGTAGATCAGCGGCTGGTGTTCAAGTGTTATGAGTTTCCTGTAGGTTCTTGTATTATTCTGGTTGTGATCATTGTTATAAAAAAAAAGAGAGAAGAAGAATGGGATTAACAGGTCGTTCATGCAGCTACATAAAGACTTAATATTAGATTTCTCTTTGTTCTAATTATATACATCTACAGTCATTTTTGCAGGTAATATCTTGAGGAAAACAGGCCCCTAATGTGATTATAATGATACGAGAGCCAAGTACTCTGTTCCCTTTTATCTTGAGCTAAGGTGCAGAAATGTAAAACATCGATCATCCAGCTTCCCTGCTGATTGTTCTGCATATGTCCATCTTCACTTGCTATTTCTATGCAAGATGTGTTTGGTTCCTTAGTTTTAGATGAGCTGAATCGATTTTAGTGTCAGCAACATGCTTCATCAACATGGCATATTCACGGTAGAATCTATTCTGTTACCCATCCAGCGAGTCAAATATCTGAATTTCATAAAATTTCTGTTGGTGTCTATAATGTTATTAGATCAAATATCATCATCAGCTGTAAACACCCCAAATTTTCACTCACCTTCTTGACATTGTCCTTAATTGGCACATTTCAGTTCTCTGGAAGCAATAAAGGGCAAAATGGTCATTTTTCAAGATTAAACCTTGCAGAAAGTCCTAAATTTCACTCTTGAGCCTCAAAATTTCCATATTTAGGTTCAGAGACATCTTCAAATTGCAAATCTTCAAAATCCTTTTCTGGACAAAAAGCTAGAATTTTCAAGTCCGAGCTCAGAGTGATATTTCATAGAACATGACTTTGCATAGCATTGCATCATTTCACTGCACAGCATGTCATTTTGAGATCCAGAACTCCTGAGTTTCAAAATTGTCCATCTAGATTTGATTTTTAAACTTTTTCAAATTCATTTTTAAAAACCCTGGGATTTCAAAATTGCCAATCTTTCCTATTTTACCCCCAAGACTTTGAATTACAAAAATTTTCTCAAGAAAACAATCTGGATGTTTGGATATTGATTTTAAAGATTTTATCTCAAAACTTTTTGCAAAAGATTTTAAATTTCTTTATAAATTTTGTTTTTACATTTATCCATATTTTTGCCCTGAAAACCTAATTTTTCAAAATTCTTGAAAATAAATAATGTTTTATCTCGTATTTTTAAATAAATGGAGCAGGACCCTCCTTTGAACTAGCACCATACTCAGATTCCCAGGTAAGTATCTTATTCTCAAGTGGGACCCACTCGGAGGTCATAACAATTTGCAAAATTTTCTTTTTAAAATTCTTATTTATTTATTTATTTATTTTTTTAGTGGGCCCACACACATGTGGCACCCCACTTGAAAATAAAAGACTTTCAAAAACAAAACAAAACTTTATTGTCAAAAGGATTTTAAAAGTGGGTTTAGGTGGCATTTTCATTAAAAGCCTCTCATTTAGGTCATTATTCATTTTTTTATTTTATTTTTTATTTTTATTTCTTTTACTTCTTTTCATTAATTTGCTTACCTAAAATCTTAAAAGGAAACAGTCCAAACGGCGCCACAGCCATATGTTCAAAAAAAAAAAATCATTTTACCCAAAACTTAGGTAAATGAAACACATTTTTTTGAAAAAAATACAGCAGCGCCCTTTTGAAAAACGACTACTTTAATGTTTCGGTTTCAAAATCTTCAACGAAGGTAACGGATTTTCAAAAAAAGGAAGCTGCGATCTTTTGAAAAAAGGAAGAAGCTGAACATCTTTAAGAGAGGGGAGAGCCTAGCCGATTAGGGGGGAGAAAATTTTTTTGATTTTTCTGGTCTTTTGGGTCTTCGCAGGAGGCTTTCTTCCCAGCAGCAGAGGAAGCAACAAGTTTTCGTTGATTTTCCTTCAGTCCATCCTCAGCCGTAGCCTAGCCAAGGCTTCATCTGCCTTCAGCCCACCTGCAGAAGGAGACGTCATCAAGCCATTCAGCCGCAGGACCTCCATCAGCGCCTACCTTCTTCATTCCAGCCATAGCAGGAAGCCCAGCTACATCACCAACGTCTTCATCTTCTTCAACTCCAGCCAACAGAGTTCCAGTTGCTGCTGCCAATCTCCATTTCACCCCAGCTGCTTGCCATCATCCTTCAGCCGTAGGTCACCAACAAGAGCTCCAGCCACATTTCCACCAGCTGAAAGTCCAAGAGGCAGACGGCCCATCCATCTTCAGCCCAGCTGCAGAGCATCTCAGCAGGCCATCTCCTCTTTCAACCCACCAGTCGCAGAGGATCCAGTATACCCCCAGAAGGAACATCCATCTCCCTTCAGCCCCTGCCAAACCAAGGTGTTTATAACAGAAAACATTGAAATTTTCAATGATACAATTTCTGTAAAAGGCAATATGTGAGACTTTAGTTGAATTTTTTTCGTGTAAGGTATTGCTAGTAGCATAATTTCTCTTTGATCTTATCGTTTTCACCCCCTTTTTCTTTGTTTTCTACCTAGTTTTTGTTTGATATCATCATAATCCAACCCTTCATATTTACATTCTCACCTTAATCCCCTGTTATAACCTTTTACCTCCTGTATATATATATATATATATATTTTTTTTTTTATAATTCACCCATAGGTATATATGTGCATTCTGTGTTTATCAATGTGTTATAACTGTAGTTAAACAGTTGTAATGTTTTCTCCTTTTTAAACAAAAGTAAATCCTATAACCAGACAGGTGGGTTGGTATATCAAGTGATTTGAGCAATAAAGAACAACATCAAATTCCATTTCGTAACAGAGAAGGATTATTCTCTTATTTACTGCAACTGTGATACGTATAGATTAAACCAATTGCATTTTGGCTCTCTTCTAGAACTGGTGCCAATTTACTGAATGTGCATCTGTGTAGAAACAAAATTTCATAATGTAACTATTGTTTTTTTTTTGTTTTTCACAGTTTGACAATTCAATTGGATTAGATCAACTTCCTTCTCATTTATGTAAAAGCTTTTGTGAATGAAATGCAAAATGAATGAAACAGGTCATATGAAATATGAACATCTTTGCAGTGTGATTTTTTTTTTATGCCAACAGTTGATCATTTTATAATACCCTCCGTCAGGTATCTCATACTAGGCATGACATTGACATTGAAATATATATATTCTATATATAACATTGCTGCATTACCATCAATACCTTCATATTTATTATCTCCTGCACATTGTCGTAGTACATTTCATTCATTTACAACCCCTGTGTACTCATAACAGCCTTCACAACCATCACTTATAGGATCACCTTTGTTATCCTCACCCATCTCTTTTCCTGCAGGAGTGCAGTCATGAAAAACAGCTATCTTCATGAACGGATATATCCATATCCGTTCATGATCCATATGCCATCTTTTGCAAGCGTCATTACTGATATATAGGGAAGCTTCATTCCCATTTTCATTGAAAATTACCTTGTAATTTGGGAAATATGACTGTGTAAAATCCCCTACAGAAATTGTATATACCTGTATTTTCTGATTTTACCCATTATATGGAATTTTCCTTTATATGTATATTTTCTTATTATAGGTATATATATATCGATATCCATTGTATGTCTACCTATATATATATATATATATATATATATATATATGTCCCTTCATGAGTCTTTGCTATTACATGTATTTTTCTTTTCTCTTACTCTTGTAAATACATCATCACTTGATTTATGAAATTTTGTTTAGCTTGATGGTAAAATTCTTGTTTTATGAAGTTATGACTGGAACTTCATCATTTGATGCTACAATTTCTGTTTTATGAAGCTATGGCTGGAATATCACCCTTGGTTTTAAGAAATTTTGCTTAGCCTAGTGCTAAATTCTTGTTTGCTATATCACCCCATTTGCAGCACCAATTATACATATTATTTCATCATTTTCCACGACATTTTCACCATTTCACCAAGCTTTTCATATCCTTTTCATGATATCCTTGAAATAGTCCATGATGCTTCCACAACCCATTTCCTGCACATATTCGTTTTCTGCTGCAAGTGTGCAGTCTTGATATTTGGCCATATTCATGAACGGATATCTCTATATCCAATCGTGATCTCCCACCCATCTTTGGCGTGCTTCATTATGGATATATAGGGAAGCTCCATACCCATTTTTACTGGAAATTGCATTATAATTTGAGAAGTATGGTTGTGTGAAATCACCTACAGAAACTGTATATACCTCTAATTTCTGGTTTTACCTATTATATGTAGTTTCCATTAGTATGTATATATTTTCTCATTATATGTATATATATATATATATATATGTATATCTATGTATATCTAGCTATATGTATACGTATATATGTATATATATATGTATATATATATATATATACATAGATATATACTTATATATATATATATATCTTCATGTGCTCTTATTTCCATGTATTGAATATTCATATATTTTCTCATATAGTTACACATCTATCGTTACATGACATTTAACACCTATTTTAGCATTTTGATATATGTATATATCTCTTCGTTGTATATATTATATATATATGTCCATTTCCTTGTTTATTTTGTACTAACTCTCATTTTGCAAGAAAATCTAGAAGATGCAGATTCCTTGGCTCCATTTCAATTTTCTTTTACTTTATGTTATGAAATGTAATAATCCAATGTAAACCTTGGAATAAGATTTACTTTTACTGCTTAGATTAGGCCGCATCTCATATAGTTTGATTTCAGTAATATCCTGATTCTATGATGCATATATCTCAAATTTTCAAAATTCACCGTGGATGAACACGAATGGCACGTGCACCAACTCTTAGAGAGTTGATGAACTCGGTGGAATCCATATTCACGGCCCTAGTCGGAATATGGACGAGACCCAGATCCATCATCTCTCTAACAGTCACATTGAGCCTACACTCTTAGGCTATCTTAAAAATGCACCTCATATTTCCAATGTTTTCAAAATATTGTGAATTAACTCAAATAAATTCTAAACATATTCATGGCCACAGTCAGAATATATGAAGGATTTACTTTGGCTTAATCCATATTTTTTTAACAAATTTTTCAGAAAGTGTTTCAAAGTGCATTCATTCATTCAAATCATCTGCATCATTCATTTTTCTCATGATTTTCTCAAAAGATTTTCACTTCATGGAATCAATTTTCTCAAGAAACTATGATGATATTCGAAGTTGGATTTTCCCAAAATCAAAGTTTTCCCATGATTTTCTCTGAAAATGTTATTTTCTTAAGATTCTTTTAAAAGGAATTTCTTATCTTTCTCAAGAATCAAAGTTGATTTTCAGACCTTTCAAAAACAAGATTCTTAGGATTTTAATTTCCTAAGTTCTGAATTTCCTTCTCCAATGATTTTCCCTACAAAATTTTCTATCATTCTCCTAAGAAAATTCTCGAAAATCCAAGTTTTCCCAACAAGTGTGTAAACACCCCAAATTTTTACCCTCATCCAGTGTTTGTCCATTTCATAAGTCATTACAGATCATTGCATGTCATTGCATGTATTCTGCATAGCATTGCATGTCATTACATCTCATCTTCGAGATCCAGCACTCTTATTTCAAAACATTCAATCCAGATTTGAATTTTAAAGCTTTATTTCAAAATCAATTTCAAAACCTGGGTTTTTATTCAATACTTTGTCATTTTCCAACCCCAGGACTTTATATTTCGAAATATTTTCTCAGAAAACAATCTGAATTCCTTTCAAATTCAAACTTTAATCGATTTCAATTCATAGATGAGACCCATTTAGATGGTGTCGCTTCTGAATGCCTCTATTCATCAAATTTCTCAAATTTTTGAAAGTTTCAGTCCGATCAGGACTCTGTCTCAGAGTCCTAATCCGGTCAGAAGTCTGGTTTTTAAGTCTGTTTTACTTCCATTCTCAATCTTTTTCGATTATTTTCAAAATTTAGGTCATTTTACAGAGTCCAGTTAGTTCAGGACTCTATTTTAGAGTTCGATCGAGTTAGGAGTCTAACCCTGACTGTGTTTTCTAACTTATTTCATCATTTCTTGATAAAATCTTTTGAAAATTCTTTCATTTGGCTTTTAAAATCTAAAATCTCAGAATCCTAAGAGTTCAGAACTCTAACCCGGAGTTCCAGTTCGCTTGAGACCATATTTTCAAAGATCTTGAATTTCAAATACTGATTTTAACCCCTTTTCAAAGCCATTTTCAGTGTTTATTTAAAAAATGTTCAAAATTCGATGTGGGCCCACTCAGTTGGCACCATATTCAGAGGAATTCTAACTCAGTTAGGACCTTATGCCATTTCAAAAATACTAATTTTAAGTTTACTTTTGAAAATCTTTTGAAAACTCCTTCAATTTCAAGTTTTAAAATCGCTTTTTGAAAAACTCAAGTTGGACCCACTCGGGGTGGCGCCATATTCGAGTAAGTCAGGGCTAGACTAGGGTTAGTTGATGTCTTGGTTAGTGTTAGAGGTTTAGAAGAGTCAAAACCATTTTGAAAAACTCATTTTTGAAAGTTAGTTTTTAAAACTAGTGTTTTTAAAGGTTTTTAAAAGTGTTTTAAAAAACCAATGTGAGAGAATGCCAAGTGGCACCACATTTGGGGGATTCTTAGGTTTAGCTAGGGGTTAATTAGGAACTATTTAGGATAATTTAGACTAGGGGTAGTTAGGTAACTCCACCCCAAAATCGCCCCCCTTAGAAGAGTCCAAAAAATTTTAAATTGTCAATTTTTAAAACCTAAAAAAATTCTATAAATAGGGACCCATAGGGGGTCGATTTTCCCAATCTCTCTCCTATTGGATTATTGGAGCTTCTCTCTCCTCTCCAGCCTTTCCTCCATTGCTGCAACTCCAAGGTATGAACTTCTTCACTTTTCTTATTTTATTTAATGCTTTAAACCTAGATTTAGGCTTGGACACCCCTCCTTATGGAAGATCAACCATGGTTTCACCTCAAGATCTATCAAGAACCAACAAAAACAATCCAAGAAGGTGATCTAAACCTGTTTTGGATAATTTACAGAGATTTTAATCCATTAGAATTGATTTTAATATGATTCTTTACATTATTAACCAATAAAATATATGATTTACCCTTTTTAATGGGTTAAATCTATGTTTTAAAGGTGATATCAAATTCCAGCCCTTGATTCCCTGTTTTTAATTTATTTTCATGGTTTATTCATGTTTGTTGTACGTTCTATAGCATAGAAATAAGTTTTATTTACTGTTTTATGGTTTATTTTATTTATTTACATTAGTTAATGCATGGTTTTTCAAGTTTCTTAAATTTCTATGTGTTTTAGGTTTAGAACAGTAAATATGATGTTATTTCGGATTGAAGTACTTGTTGTTTATTTCTGATTTTTTTATATGTGATGCATGCATGATCTATTGAGTTACTGTAGAAAAATCAGAGGTTTTGAATCTCGGGAACCCTGTCAAAAAAATCAGACATCAAATCGGGTTTTTAAAGCATTAAAATCGTGGTTAAAATCAAGAAGGTAACTTGCTGTGATGATATTTCTCTCATCTTATATCCGATTTTAGATCTGTAAAGTGCTATGGATTCACATTGAGTAGATCTGTCTTCTGTGAAATTTTCAGATTTTTTGATCACTGTTTAGTATTTTGCCCCTTTCAGAGAATCTGTTTTTAAAGTTTAAACTCGTTAGGGTTTACCAAAACCCTAATCAGACTTGTGTTAGTCATAAATCCCAAACCACAGATCCTATTTTAGATCTGTAAAAAGTGAGTATTGTTATTTTTCTGTCTACTATTCACCACTAAAATTTAAGAGATTTTTGTTTAGAATTTCTATTTACGTCTGTATTTTCAATCTGGAATAGCTGTTTTAATCCCTGTTAAGAGTGATATATTTTAGCTCAGATTGCCGGAAGGGTTTCTCCCTAACCGGAGATGATTTTTCCGATCTTTAAATTGGGAAATCTCTTTTTTCCTTCCTAGTTAGTCTCTGTAAAAAATTTTAAATTTCCATGGAGATTTGACCCCTGGTTCAGGTCTTGGACTGAGACTGGTTGGTGAATTAGGTCAAAAATAGCATATTTTTAGGGTTTAATGCAATTTTCGGATTAATTTAATGTCAAAAAATTATTTTTATAATTCCAATTCGACATTAGAGTTATAAAAAGTGCAGGTACCAATTTTTATGGATTTTGGAATCCATTTGATGGCTGAATCAAGCAAATTGCAAAACCGGGTTCCTGAAAGATCCAAAACACTGCTAAAATCACAGTTTTTGAGATATTATTGGATTTTCGTGCATAAGCATATATTTTTAGGGTTTTATTATGTTCATAATCATATTAGGATGCTTTAGGTTTAATTTTGTATTCATTTGATTTCATTTAGTGCATAAAACCTAAGTTTTTACCAAAATCTCTTTTTAAAAACCCTGATTTCAAGGCCATAGTCTTGCTATCGAGGGCAATTTGGTCATTTGACCTAAATTTCGAAATCCCTAACCCTAATTTTCATATTTTTAAGCATGTCATATCATATTTAGCTTAGTTTATTCCATTCAAATTTCAAAACTTGCATTTTATCAAAATATCTTTCAAAAAACCCTAATTTCAAGGCCATAGTCTTGTTATTAGGGGTATTTTGGTCATTTTGACCCCAATTTCGAAATTTCATATCTTATCTTCCTTATTTATTCAATTTTATTTCATACTTTATGATTTTGATTTAAGAGAATCATGGCAAAAAGGCTTATATCTAGCAAAATCCAACCATTTCCTGATATTGTTGGATAAATCTAGAAAAGCCAACATATTTTCATTAACCAAGTTTTCTAGTTTTGCAGGTACATTGAAGACTTTATTTTCCATGTATTTAAATTTCAATAGTGATGTAACTTGTAATTAAACTTTGGAATAAGAATTTATATTTCCTGCTTAGCTTAGGTTGCATTGCATATAGTTTATAATTTTAATGTGTGATGGATGATGATTCATGCATATTTTTACAAATTCACCATGGTCTACACAAATTGCACATACACTAGCTTTTATGAAGTTTATAAACTTGGTGGAATTTGTATTTATGGCCATAGTCAGAATATGAATGATACCCAGATTTATGATCTTCACATTAGCCACATTCAGCCTACACTCTTAGGCTAACTTCAAAATGCACTGCATTTCTCAAAAAATACAAAAAGTATTTCTCAATTCCTCAAATCCATATTCATTCATTTCATGCATTTGTCAACTCCAATTCAAAATCCAAGTCAAGGAAATTGAATCTCCTAAGTCTTATAGCAAAATCGATTTTCCCAAAGACATTGAATTTCAATGATATTTCAAATATTTCCCAAGTTCCAAATTCAAATTTTCTAAGTTGGAATTTCAATTTCAAAGTTTAAATTCAGAGAAACCAAATCTCAGAATCGATTTTCACCAAATGTCAAGGATTTCTCAAAATCGATTTTTATCCCAATTCACGATTTTCCATGTGATACCTATTCTAATTATTTCAATCATTGAAAGCAAACATCATGTTTTCAAATGTGCATTTTCTGAAAATTCATAGCATATGCCTGATTCTATGTGCATTTAGAGATTAGAATATGATTTAGACAAGTTGAATAGAGTAGAGCATAAGATTGATCCTTGGTTCAATTACCCCTGTTAAAGGTGGCAGGAACGGTTGAACCTCGTACCGATAGGCGAGTCCCATTCTACGGAATTTTCCCGCATTTTAAAAACGGAGGCGAGTTATTTTCAAAAACTTTTCAAAGGTCAGTTTGATTTGCAAAAGTAAAATTTTGTGATGATAACAGGTTTGGCGACCGTGATGGGACCTGTCTTCGCCTGATCAATCTAATGCTCTACTTAGTTCAAATTGTCAAAATCGATTTCCATGGAATGTCAGCTTTGCTTTATGATATCATGTGAACCTAGGAGCCTAGACTTGAACCCAGCTGACATGGAATGCATATAGACTAGGTATGGTTTGGTAGGACCATATTGAGGAGAATTATTCATGCTCACATAGACTTAGGTCTAATACAACACTCCTCAATTTAGGAATTGTATGAAAACAATGCTTGCTTCTTCAAATATTTCAAAATTCTATCTCTTTAGGACTTAGAGCCTTCTGTTTGATTGCATGTGCTCATGTTTTTCAAAAATCACCCCACCTATATTGTCCCGATCTTCACATTGCTGGGCTCTCTTCCAGAACCATAGTTCGGGACAGAGCCTCACAACTGGGCCACCTATTTGGGTGAAAACCCCCCTGCCACGTACCAAGGGCCATAGTCCAACGTATATCGGCAGGTGCTCAAGGATGTTGGAAAACTTGAACCTAGAACCGGAGAAATTGATTTTATGCCACGTACATCGAGCCTTGGCTTGAGTATATAGGCATAACTGGATTGGATACAGTTGATCTAAACCTTAGAGTTAGGATTAAGGTCCTACAGCTATTTCAAAATTTGTGCATCTAGAGTCAGCTTTTAGGGAATGATGTATGTGCATACTTGTTTGTGCAGAATGTGATTGAATATGTTATAGTCATTTCCTTTTATTTTCCATATTTTCCCCAATTTTCTAAAATACTAGACGATTTTCTCAAAATTCCCCAATCTATGTCCATGTACTGTCCATGTTTTAAATCTTGGACGATTTTCCAAAATACTTCATTTTCCATTTATTTCTCCATATTTCATCAAACCCTGGACGATTTTCCAAATTTCCCTTCATTTCCTTCAAAACTCCAGGTGATTTCCCATCTTTCCTGTCTTCTGAATCTCGAATTTCCTGCTTTATTTTTATCCTGCCTGCATTTTTCTCAAAATTCCTGTATTTTTCTCAAATCTTATTCCAATTTCCATGTCTTCCAGTCCGATGGCATCCAGTCAACTTGATTCAGTCTTCCCTGAGGGTCACATCTCCTACGAGGTGCGACAATGTCTTCCCGAACATCGAGTCCTCAGCACCGGATCCTTCTTTCCCCGGTGGTATTATTCATGGTTCAAGAACTTCTCTCGTATGTTTCCGAACCATCTGGATGAGTGTGGATTGGAACTGGCATCCGCAGTGGGAAAGCAGATAGTCAACGGCAACTTGATCCATGCACTAGCAGAGCGGTGGAATCCGAGCACTTCTACCTTCTAGTTCCCGTGGGGCGAGATGACAGTGTTGATGGATAAATTTTCAGAGATCATGGGATTGCCCGAGCCAGCCGGTCAGCCTGGAGATCCATTGGAGAAACAGTTTTTTTATTAATGTTAAGGGTCTGGACCCTAAGGATGCCTTAGCCCGCATGACAGGAAGCAAGTCTTGGCCTCTGATTGAAGAAGATACAAATGAATATGTGGATCTGCTCGAAATCTACAGACAGCATGGGACATTTGTGGAAGTCAGTTCGTTGTCTAGGACAGCTCGAGAGAGAATTCAGCATGCAATGGTTCTGTGCACGGTGGGATTGGCTTTCTTTCCCGACGGACGAAATTACATGGATATCAGAATAGTTTAGCTTCTAAGGAGATGGGGAAGTCGACAGACCAGCCGCCTCTCAATAGCCATGGCCGCACTCGCCTTTCTATACTGAGGGTTGACTCGTTTCGCACTCGGAGAATCGATTCTAGTCGAAGGGTGCACCTATGCCTTGGAGTCTTGGTTCCTCCGGCATGTGCCAGTCCGAGCCAGTTCATTCAGATACAATGGAGAGAAGCTTCTTCCAGTTGCACGATACCGGTTCTTGATCGACAACCTCCAGGAGGAAGAGGTCGTATGGGACTACTTTGATCGCCAGGAATCACCTCCCAGATATACTTATGCATACGGCAAGCGATTCAGGCTACTTGGCCCATTTTTCTGCGCATACTATCATCCAGAGCGGTGTGTCAGGCAGTTCTCTCAGAGGCAGAAGCGCGTAGAGATTCGTCCACTAGTCGGGGTTCTGCCAGAATTCGATCTCGCATCAGATCAGTGGTCCGGAGCATACCATTCTGCCAGACATGGCTGGGATTCCTTTGTCAGTCTTACTATTTTTCCTGGTCCTCGTGTATCTTCTGATTATCTGGAGTGGTGGAAAATTGTCTGTCCCCCTCCCCTTTGTCAAGTGTATTATTAATAAAATCATGTTTTTCCTCTCAATAAAAATTCCTTTATTTTACATTGGTTTGACGACCTCGCCTAGGTAACAAGGCATATTTTCAGTTGTTTATCTTGCAAAGAATAGCAACGCAATTGTCGTAATCCCAGCGATGACTCAATCCCTAGTAATGGGATATTATTTTAATTGTCTACCAAAATTCTCAACAAATATTTTTCTCCAAACCAAATTTCCTTCAGAAGCCAAACCATCAGTTTTGCCCTGCAGAGAGCATCAGTAATATTCAAGAGAACATTTGTGAAACCCGATGGTTGATACAAGATCCAGAAAGAAAGCCGCATCAGTTGAAGGCATCGCGTACTCAGTAGCTTCAGAAGAAGAGATGGACTCACCTCGATCAATCCAGAGTCAGGGTCAGCAGGCGGATGATGGCATCGATCCCCAAATGTACGTCATGTTCAAAAAGATGATGACCAAGATGCTGGCAGAACAAGCTGAGGCCAGTACTGAGAAAATTCAGACTAAGCAGAAAGACGAGGGTCATGCCGTCAAGAATGTGAAGATCAGTAAAAAGCAGAATCGTCATGAGGAAATGTCTGATGAGTCAGAATCAGCAGATGATACTGACAAAGAGTATGAAAACAAGCAAGAATTCAAAAGGTCGACTCAGGGGCAGGGGTCGGCCTACAAATCCAAGAATCAGTCTGTTGATGACCCTACGCAGTCACAACTGAAAGATGTGATGAAGATGGTTAAGGATCTTCAAGCCCGTGACAAGGGCAAAAGAGTCTTTACAAGTGAAGACTTCTATGATGGACTGGATGGGGATGATGATCTTGATAATCTCCCCAAGAAATTTATCAAGTTTGATGGTTCGGGCGACCCAAAAGCACATCTCGCCCTATTCTTCGCAGAATGTTCAAGGTTCAAGAAGAACAATCGTGCCTTATTTCTCTGCTTCCCTCGCAGTTTGGAAGGTGTCGCAGCAAAGTGGTACTCAGAGCACATTAATCCGATAGAACTGAAAAAATTCGACAAAGTAGTCAATTTATTTATTGAGCGCTTTCTATTCAACGCTGAAGCACTCCCGACTCTCAGTCATCTCTGCAGTCTGAGGCAGAAGGAAAACGAGAAGGCCAGGGATTTTATTCATAGATGGAGATCCGCTTGCAATAAGATGTGCGAGCCGATAGCAGAAAGACACGCACTATCTTTGATCCTGAGCAACTTCTCACAACCCTTGAGGGGACTAATTTCTACATCTCCATCGAAGAGCTTCATAGAACTAACAGAACGAGCCGAATGGCTCGAGTTGAGTATGGAGAACGGGTCTTATGAAGGTTTTATGTTTACAAAGAATAACAGTGAACAAGAATCAAAGAAGAAAGCCCATTTTACCTACTCTGCCAATAACAGTAAGAATCAGAACAAAGGAAATGGAAAAAATCATAGTTATGCTTCAGGAGGGTCAAATCCCAACAAAAGTGATCAGAAAGGCAAGTCGATTATTCAATATGATAAGCAGCCACAGCAAACCCTCGAACAAAAATCAAGACCACAAGAAAAGCCGAAGCGGGAAGGATGGAGTTATAACCGCAAGTTTACTCCTCTAGACCAGTCCCTCGAGACAGTATTAGAATATATGCTGGGCAGTGATATGATTAAGCTTCCAAGGGTAGCTGACCCGCCAGTGGTTATGGGAAAAATGAAGGACAGATTCTGCAAGTTCCACCGAACTGTGGGACATGATACCGAGAATTGTTTCGTTCTCAAAAACATCATACAAGATTATATTGACAAAAATCTGTTAGTAGAAGGGGCTGAAGATGAGAAAATGGAGATTCTAAAACAGCCTTTCTTGCAGCACTCAACAGCAATGATATCTAATCATCCCTTCCGGTCACAAGATCATATCCGACCATGCCCTAGCAGTGATATCAAGGTGCAGCATCAGGTATTAGTATTGCATAAGGCCCAGTCCAGTTCTCAAAAGATGGACCTCGTTTCAGCATTCAGTAAGCTGAAAGTTTCGAGAGAACCCGCTAGAATATCTCCAGAGGTAGCCAAAAGAATGCCATGGTTACCCAAGAACCTTGTCAAATCTACTTCGGAAAAAGGGAGAAAACCAGAAGAAAAGGTCGACACGGTGCAAAGGCCAATCACTGCCCTCTCTAATATCCCTATCCTTGAGTTGGCACGTGCCTCTCCTAAGCATCAGCAAGTTCTGGACGATTTACTGCGAAAGATCAAAGTCAAGCCAGACACCACACCTGAACACATGGCTCAGATCGTTAATCAGGCCATGACCAATGCTCCCATAACCTTCTCAGATGAGGATCTGCCAAAACCTCACGCATTTCATAACAATGCCTTGTATATTATGGTGCGAACCCGGGGAATGACTGTACCCCACGTGCTTGTAGATGGAGGCAGTAGCCTCAACATTTGTCCTGAAATGACTGCCAAGGCTCTGGGTATAAAAGAAGAAGAGTATACACCGGATCCGATCACCATTTATGGGTTTGATAATCATGGACAGACAGCAAAGGGAAAGATCTTCTTGGAAATATTTATCAACTACTCTGTTCATACAGTACTTTTCCATGTCGTTAACGTGCCACCAACGTATAATCTTCTACTGGGAAGAACATGGATTCATAATGCCAACGCCGTGCCATCCACTCTGCATCAGTGCATCAAGTGGTCTAAAGGTGGCATGATAACTACTGTTTTGGGGGAAGATCCTGAAGAGAGGTTACCTCAACCTATGATCCCTAGGCCAACTTATACTGCTGATATCCCTAGCATTAGGGAAAGTGAAGAAATTGTTCTCAGTGAAAGCCTTGAAATGCTAAAGTTAGGAGCAACATCAGAGACAAATCACACAGCAGCGATGGTCCAATGGCAAGGACCACATTTCTTTAAGATTGGGGGTCGTCTCGATTACAGTACTTTCAAGGACCATCCTCTTTTCCCGCAGTTTGTTAGGACCAAGAAAGGATTTGACCTGTTACTGAAGCATGGTTATCAGCCTTTCAATGGATTGGGCAAGAACTGCGATGGCCGGCTAGAGCCAGTGATCCCTGATCATCATCCGCGCAGGGCAGGACTAGGATTCACGGGCAAAAGATCCCACAAAAATATTGTCTTCATTAAAGGGATCCATTAAAAATTTTCTACCATCTGTCTTTTCTATTTCATTCATTTGATTTTTTGCAGTTTGTAGGGACAATGTCCCATTTCAGTTCATTTTAAATGTCCTTATTTCATTTCAAGTCTTCAATAAAGTTATCAAGCTTCTCGTCTATCTGGATGTCATCTTTCTCTTATTCCTCTGCAATTTGTCTTCAAAATTCATTTGTTCTTATTTTTATTCTCATGCAATTTATGTCATAGTAAAGGAGCTTTCTCTAAAAGCTATTCCTTTTCAAAATTTCAGAATGTCTTCTCAACCGATAAAAAGGTTAGTCATTAATCCTTCAATCCTATCAAAACCGGCAAAGATATATCGGGTCCGAGCAAGAGCAGGGGACAGTAAGGTCACAAAGCAGTCAGAAGAAATGGCAGAATTCGATTCGTCGCTTCCAGAGTTGCCAGAATTTGCAGCGATTCAGAAACAAGATGAACCATCGACCCTAGTCCAGGATCCGACTGAGGACATCAATATTGGTTCAGAAGATAGTCCGAAAATTCTCAAGATCGGCACCAGCCTAAGTACAGATGAGAAGGAAAGGCTCATTGACTTTCTCAAGCAGCACCAAGAAGTATTCGTATGGACTTATGAAGATATGCCCGGTTTAGATCCTAAATTGGTGGAACATCGACTCGTTCTGAAGCCTGATGCGAAACCTGTTAAACAGAAGTTAAGGAAAATGGATCCTCGAATCGAGCAACAGGTCAAGGAAGGACTTGAGGACTTGCTTAAAGCAGGATTCATTCGAGCAATAGATTATCCAGACTGGTTGGCGAATATCGTTGCAGTTCCCAAGAAAAATGGCAAAGTGCGAATTTGTATCGACTTTCGCGATCTCAATAAAGCTACTCCGAAGGATGACTATCCCCTCCCAAATATTGACCTTCTAGTTGATAGCACGGCTGGGCATGCCATGTTTTCCTTCATGGACGGATACTTCGGATATAATCAGATCAAGTTAGCCGCCCGTGACCAATCCAAAACATCCTTCACTACGCCATGGGACACTTTCTATTATACAGTCATGCCGTTTGGGCTTAAAAATGCTGGGGCAACTTATCAGCGTGCAATGACTGCCATTTTCCATGATCAGATGCACAAGACCATGGATGCATACGTTGATGACATCTTGGTCAAATCCAGGGAGGAAGGAGACCATATCGATGCCCTAAGTCAAGTCTTCAAGCGGCTTATTCTTTATAAGCTAAGACTCAACCCTCAGAAGTGTGTCTTCGGAGTTGAATCAGGCAAATTGCTAGGCTTCTTGGTCAGCAAAAAGGGGATACAAATGGATCTCGCTAAAGCAAAGGCCATCATTGACATGCCACCTCCAACTACTCTTAAGGAATTGCGTAGTCTTCAGGGACGTATGCAATCAATTCGGAGATTCATATTCAACCTTGCCATGAGATGTGAACCTTTCAATCATCTACTCAGAAAAGGAGTAAAATTTGAATGGGGACCAGAGTGTCAGCAATCGTTTGAGCGTATCAAGAAATATCTTCTTAATCCGCCCGTTTTAAAGCCACCAGAATTGGGAAAGCCTCTCTTGCTATACGTTTCAGTTAACCAAGCCGCTTGTGGCGGATTCTTGGCACAATATGAAGAAGGCAGTTTGGTTGAACATGCCATTTACTATGTAAGCAAGACTTTCATTGACTACGAGAAGAAATATTCTCAAATAGAGAAGACATGCCTAGCACTGGTATGGATGTGTCAGAAGCTGAGACATTACTTGTTAGCATCAGAAGTCAAGATTCTCTCAAAACTTAATCCTCTCAAGTATATTCTCGAACAACCATTTCTTAGTGGACGGATTGCTAAGTGGCAAGTCCTGTTAATGCAGTATGATCTGGGGTATGTTTCTCAGCAATCTATCAAAGGTCAAGCAATTGCAGACCAATTGGCAGATTTTCCTTTAGCAGAAGATGTTAGAATCGAGGATAGCTTTCCCGATGAGCGGATCTGTAATGTTCAACAATCCCCAGTTTGGAATCTGTTTTTCGACGGATCCAAGAACATGGTCGGCATAAGAGTCAGAATCTTGCTGATCACACCAGAGAAAGAGATGATCCCCTTTTCTCTGAAACTGGATTTTCAGTGTACCCATAATATGGCCGAGTATGAAGCTTTAATACAAGGTATGAGAATTTTGCAAGACTTCAATGTTCAGAGGGTACATGCTTTCGGCGATTCATTGCTCGTCGTCAGCCAAGTCAAAGCTGAATGGCAGGTAAAAGATCAGAAGCTTCTCCCTTACCAAAAGATCGTTTTATCCCTTATCAACAATTTCGATGAATTTCAACTTTTCCATATCAAAAGAGAGTTTAATCAAATAGCTGATGGTTTGGCCAGCCTGGGCTCCATTATGACTTTCAGAAATGGAGAATCCTGTCGCTCCTTTGAAATCGGTAGATTTGACTAACCTGCCTTCGTTCCGGTAATGCAAGTCAACCAGGCGGAACAGAAAAAGAAGCCTTGGTATCAAGATATCAAAAAACTTTATTGAAACTGGTGAGCTTCCACCAGAACTATCAAAGAAGGAGCAAAAAGCAATTCGGCATATGTCCGCCCGCTATTTTATCCTTGCCAATGTTCTTTATCGTCGTGGGTTCAGTTCTGAGTATTCCAGGTGCTTAGACGAAGAAGAAGCTAAAGAAATCATACGAGAAGCGCATGAAGGTATTTGCGGTGGTCATGTCGGCTACCAAACCCTTGTTAAACAAATCATTCGGGCAGGATACTATTGGAGAACCATGCAGCAAGACTGCTATCGTTTTGTGAAGAAGTGCGTTCAGTGTCAGATACACGCACCTTCCATTCATGCGCCAGCCACGTACTTGCAATCAGTCGTGTCTCCATGGCCATTTTCTATGTGGGCCTTCGACGTCGTAGGACCCATCTCTCCTTCAGCTTCTAATGGTCATAAATATTTCCTTGCCGCAACAGAGTATTTCACCAAATGGGTTGAAGCCGTCACTCTGCGTATAGTGGAAGGTCGACATGTAGTCTCGTTCATTCATAAGAACATTCTTTGTCGTTTCGGTATACCACACGACATCGTGTCAGATAATGGTACTCATTTCAAGAATGAGAGAATGAAGATTTTTTGTTCAAAATTCAGAATTCATCATCATTTTTCAGCTCCTTATTATCCACAAGGAAATGGTCAGGCAGAAGCAACCAACAAAAGTTTGATTCGCATCTTGGAAAGAACCGTTGAGACGGGTCGTGATTGGCACGAGAAAATTCATGATGCACTTTGGGCATATCGAACTACCATTCGAACCCCAACCAATGCGACTCCTTCAGAACTTGTTTATGGGACTGAGGTGGTGTTACCTCTTCATGTTCAGAAACCCGCCCTTAAGTTCGCATCTCTTTTAGAGCTACCACTCGATCAGTATCAGCAACAGAGATTGGTACAGTTAGATTTACTCGATGAAAAAAGACTCAAAGCAGCAGAACACGCTCAGTCTTATCGTCAGAGGATAGCAAGGCAATATGCCAAGTCAGTCATCGAAAGGAGATTCCAAGTTAATGACTTGGTCCTTAGATCAACGGCTCATCTCAAGCATCGTCCACGTGGCAAATGGTCACCAAACTGGGAAGGTCCCTACGTGGTGAAAGAAGCGTTGCCCCGTAATTCATATCGTCTGATTAATGCAGACGGGGTAGAACTATTCGACCCCATTAATGCTCGACATCTGAAGAAATTCTATACCTAGAAAATCTCTATTCTATCTTTTATATTCTTCAAAAATTCTCCTCAATAAATGATCAATTATTCTTTGGTCAAAATACCCCTCTTCCCCAGAATATACTGGGGCATTCTTGTTAAAGTTGCCTTTTATCCAAAACAATTTGTGTGCAGGCAGGATCTGATAAATCTCTCATTTTGCACGCATGTGCACTCAGTTGCATCCATTTGCATTTGCACGCATTCATCTGCATTAATTTGCATTGAATTTCCCATTCAGGATAAGGGATAAATCCTGAGACCCCGGCAAGTCGTCCAAGTCATCGCCAATTGATGACCCTTCAAAACCCAGTGCTTGTACTGGTAATCTTTTAAAAACCAGTGCTCGTACTGGTAATCTTTTGAAAACCCAGTGCTCGTACCGGTAATCTTTTAAAATTCAGTGCTCATACTGATAACCTTTTAAAATCCAGTGCGCGTACTGGTAACCTTTTAAAGTCCAGTGCTCGTACTGGTATCCTTTAAAAATCCAGTGCTCGTACTGGTAATCTTTTAAAATCCAGTGCTCGTACTGGTAGCCTTTTAAAGTCCAGTGCTCGCATTGGTATCCTTTAAAAATCCAGTGCTCGTACTGGTAATCTTTTAAAATACAGTGCTCGTATTGGTACTTTGTCAAAGTTTGGTCTTCATACTGGTCGCAACATAACTCTCACATTGAGGTTCAGGCTTAATCTTTAGACCTGCGAACCAAACAATCTGTATCAGACTCTTGGGTCGTTCCATTCTGTTAGTCTGACATTCGGGTTGTCGATTTTGTCAAGACCTCTAGTCATTCGTGTTATCAAGCAGTTCTTTGAGTTATCAAAAGCTATCAAAATCAATCGCCAAGTATCTCTCTTGCGAGGGACCCTTTTTCCAAGGAGAGTTCGAGGGAGCTCGTTTCTTTTCGCATGTCTTTATTGTTCGTTCGTTGAACCCCTTTTTCTAGGGAGAGTTTGAAGGGACTCGCGATTCACGAACAGTTTGCAAAGTAATCTTTATTGTCACACAAGGAACCCTTTTTCTAGGGAGAGTTTCGACGGAAGCTGGTCCTCCTTGTAGCCTTAAATGTCTTTTGTTAGGCCACCCCCGTCGTCGAGGACCCTTTTTCCAGGGAGAGTGTGATGGACTCGTTTCTCTATGATATCCTTTCAATATCTATTAGTGGCCCCCTTTCCATAAGAGAAGCCTAGAAATAGGGAGTTTTGACGAAAACTCTATTTCTCTTCGAAAGTTCGTTTTGCAAACACCTCCTCTTCAGGGAAGAGAGGAGTATCTTTTGTTACCCTTTCAGGTAAGGGTCAAGCCTGAGTCTCTCCTTTGGGGAAAGGAGAGGAGAATCTAGCCACGGATGTATCATTTAGATCTCAAGTGATTTCTTTCACCAAGGATTTCAGGAATATTTTGCCAATTTGTCATGAAAAATAGTTGTTGATCTCAAAATCTTTACTGCATAAAATTGTACCTCAGAATACCTTTAGTATTACTTCCGAAAGGACAAAGCTTTTGTGAAAAAGGATTCAAAATTCAAAATCTTTCTATTGGCCAACCAAAAGGATGAAGAATAAATCCGCGATATGGCCAGCAAAGAAAATTCAATGTTGTTGTAAAGCCAGAAGTGATTGATATTGATCGCAGTCAATGGCATATTTTTAAAGACCATTCTTGAAAAATAAGCAGTCAAAATATCCTGGGTGATACAGAAAAATCCACTCAATCTCCATATCTCCTCAATCACCTAAGCTGCAATTAAATATCTGCAAAAGGGATCTCTCAACTGTCGTCAAGATAAAGGCGAATTAGACGAGTCGACCCCCGGGGCCAAAGAAGATTTGGATCATCTCCAAGATGACGGAGTTTGTGACGGATCCTTCCAGGGAAAGTTCAAATCACCGTCGAGATGAAGGCGAGTGTGATGAGCCTCTCGACAATCCCTAAAAGGTATTTAATTTCCGCTATCATCAAGAGATTCCCAACCAATGAGCCAATAACCGTCAATATAATCCCTGAGAGAAAAGAAGGATCGGAACATCTCTAAGATGAAGGAGTTTGTGACGTACCCTTCCAAAAAAAATAAAGAGAGAAAAAGCTAGGACATCTCCAAAATGAAGGATGATGTAATTCCCTAAAAATCCAAGAGAGCTCCAATTCTGTCAAAAAGAGAGTGCAGAAAGATCATCATGAGAAGAGAATCCCAGGATATCAAACTGCCGAATCTATCAAGAATCTTCTTTAATTTTGTGAAATTCTTTTATCAATATCCTTTCGCTAATAGCTCTCGCAATATCAAGAATACATTGTTTTTCGTCCATATCAATGAAATTGATAGCCTCCTTGAAGGAAAGTCAATTGCAAGTAATTTGAATTCGAATCTTGATTCTACGGAGTTAAGCCCAGTCGGAGGTAATACTTCAGGTAGAAAAGAGGGAATATTTTTCATATATATATGTGCTTATCATTCTTGAATTAACTACAATTTTTTTATCTTATTGGCAATCTTTTTAAGTTATCCTGACATGAAGTGAGAACTTGATGTTTATTTTGATGTATCCAGGCGTTGTTGTTATCCCTTTTAGGATCGGATGATGGGAGTTGTCCAAGATCCTTCCCTTCTTGTTTTGATCTGAGTGCCGGGGCTCTCAGATTCACACACTTCCCTGTGCTCCCCACTGTCCCACCATAGACAGTTCCCGTTCAGGTTAAGGGTTAAACCTGAATTTTATGCAAAAGGTCATCTGTCTTAAAAGCCATTCAGTCTTAGTAATGAGATGTCCAAGATCAATCCCTTTTCAAGCTTTAGGGAACCCCCTTTCTTCCTTTTGCAAACCCTTCTCGGATTTATTGTGCAGAATTCGAAGGTCCCATCATGGTTTCTTCATTTGAGGATTCCGTATATCGTCCCCTTTCAGGTTAAGGGTTAAGCCTGAGCCTCGTTTTTCCACGAGGTATCATCCCCTTTCAGGTTAAGGGTTAAGCCTGAACCTCGTTTTTCCACGAGGTATCATTCCCTTTCAGGTTAAGGGTTAAGCCTGAGCCTCGTTTTTTCACGAGGTATCGTCCCCTTTCAGGTTAAGGGTTAAGCCTGAACCTCGTTTTTCCACGAGGTATCGTCCCCTTTCAGGTTAAGAGTTAAGCCTGAGCCTCGTTTTTCCACGAGGTATCGTCCCCTTTCAGGTCAAGGGGTTAAACCTGAGCCTCATTCTGATGAGGTATTTCATTTATCGTCCCCTTTCAGGTTAAGGGTTAAGCCTGAGCCTCGTTTTTCCACGAGGTATCGTCCCCTTTCAGGTTAAGGGTTAAGCCTGAACCTCATTTTTCCACGAGGTATCGTCCCCTTTCAGGTTAAGGGTTAAGCCTGAACCTCGTTTTTCCACGAGGTATCGTCCCCTTTCAGGTTAAGGGATAAGCCTGAGCCTCGTTTTTCCATGAGGTATCGTCCCCTTTCAGGTTAAGGGTTAAGCCTGAACCTCGTTTTTCCACGAGGTATCGTCCCCTTTCAGGTTAAGGGTTAAGCCTGAGCCTCGTTTTTCCACGAGGTATCGTCCCCTTTCAGGTCAAGGGGTTAAACCTGAGCCTCATTCTGATGAGGTATTTCATTTATCGTCCCCTTTCAGGTTAAGGGTTAAGCCTGAGCTTCGTTCCATACGAGGTATTTCCTGTCCCATCCAGGTTAAGGGCAAAACCTGAATCTCACTTCTTTTCGAAATAAAATTTTCTCCGTATTCTTCATTTCATATCTATCATCATCATTTGAACTAATTCTTTCATACCCAGTCAGATTCATCTAACTGGGGCATTTTTATAGTCCAAATTTGGTGTGTTTTCTTTGCCACTAAGCTCGGCTTTCAACCGGCTTAGCAGCAAAGAGGGGCATCTGTAAACACCCCAAATTTTCACCCTCATCCAGTGTTTGTCCATTTCATAAGTCATTACAGATCATTGCATGTCATTGCATGTATTCTGCATAGCATTGCATGTCATTACATCTCATCTTCGAGATCCAGCACTCTTATTTCAAAACATTCAATCCAGATTTGAATTTTAAAGCTTTATTTCAAAATCAATTTCAAAACCTGGGTTTTTATTCAATACTTTGTCATTTTCCAACCCCAGGACTTTATATTTCGAAATATTTTCTCAGAAAATAATCTGGATTCCTTTCAAATTCAAACTTTAATCGATTTCAATTCACAGATGAGACCCATTTAGATGGTGTCGCTTCTGAATGCCTCTATTCATCAAATTTCTCAAATTTTTGAAAGTTTCAGTCCGATCAGGACTCTGTCTCAGAGTCCTAATCCGGTCAGAAGTCTGGTTTTTAAGTCTGTTTTACTTCCATTCTCAATCTTTTTCGATTATTTTCAAAATTTAGGTCATTTTACAGAGTCCAGTTAGTTCAGGACTCTATTTTAGAGTTCGGTCGAGTTAGGAGTCTAACCCTGACTGTGTTTTCTAACTTATTTCATCATTTCTTGATAAAATCTTTTGAAAATTCTTTCATTTGGCTTTTAAAATCTAAAATCTCAGAATCCTAAGAGTTCAGAACTCTAACCCGGAGTTCTAGTTCGCTTGAGACCATATTTTCAAAGATCTTGAATTTCAAATACTGATTTTAACCCCTTTTCAAAACCATTTTCAGTGTTTATTTCAAAAATGTTCAAAATTCGATGTGGGCCCACTCAGTTGGCACCATATTCAGAGGAATTCTAACTCAGTTAGGACCTTATGCCATTTCAAAAATACTAATTTTAAGTTTACTTTTGAAAATCTTTTGAAAACTCCTTCAATTTCAAGTTTTAAAATCGCTTTTTGAAAAACTCAAGTAGGACCCACTCGGGGTGGCGCCATATTCGAGTAAGTCAGGGCTAGACTAGGGTTAGTTGATGTCTTGGTTAGTGTTAGAGGTTTAGAAGAGTCAAAACCATTTTGAAAAACTCATTTTTGAAAGTTAGTTTTTAAAACTAGTGTTTTTAAAGGTTTTTAAAAGTGTTTTAAAAAACCAATGTGAGAGAATGCCAAGTGGCACCACATTTGGGGGATTCTTAGGTTTAGCTAGGGGTTAATTAGGAACTATTTAGGATAATTTAGACTAGGGGTAGTTAGGTAACTCCACCCCAAAATCGCCCCCCTTAGAAGAGTCCAAAAAATTTTAAATTGTCAATTTTTAAAACCTAAAAAAATTCTATAAATAGGGACCCATAGGGGGTCGATTTTCCCAATCTCTCTCCTATTGGATTATTGGAGCTTCTCTCTCCTCTCCAGCCTTTCCTCCATTGCTGCAACTCCAAGGTATGAACTTCTTCACTTTTCTTATTTTATTTAATGCTTTTTAATGCTTTAAACCTAGATTTAGGCTTGGACACCCCTTCTTATGGAAGATCAACCATGGTTTCACCTCAAGAACTATCAAGAACCAGCAAGAAAAATCCAAGAAGGTGATCTAACCCTGTTTTGGATAATTTACATAGATTTTAATCCATTAGAATTGATTTTAATATGATTCTTTACATTATTAACCAATAAAATATATGATTTACCCTTTTTAATGGGTTAAATCTATGTTTTAAAGGTGATATCAAATTCCAGCCATTGATTCCCTGTTTTTAATTTATTTTCATGGTTTATTCATGTTTGTTGTACGTTCTATAGCATAGAAATAAGTTTTATTTACTGTTTTATGGTTTATTTTATTTATTTACATTAGTTAATGCATGGTTTTTCAAGTTTCTTAAATTTCTATGTGTTTTAGGTTTAGAACAGTAAATATGATGTTATTTCGGATTGAAGTACTCGTTGTTTATTTCTGATTTTTTTATATGTGATGCATGCATGATCTATTGAGTTACTGTAGAAAAATCAGAGGTTTTGAATCTCGGGAACTCTGTCAAAAAAATCAGACATCAAATCGGGTTTTTAAAGCATTAAAATCGTGGTTAAAATCAAGAAGGTAACTTGCTGTGATGATATTTCTCTCATCTTATATCCGATTTTAGATCTGTAAAGTGCTATGGATTCACATTGAGTAGAGCTGTCTTCTGTAAAATTTTCAGATTTTTTGATCACTGTTTAGTATTTTTCCCCTTTCAGAGAATCTGTTTTTAAAGTTTAAACTCGTTAGGGTTTACCAAAACCCTAATCAGACTTGTGTTAGTCATAAATCCCAAACCACAGATCCTATTTTAGATTTGTAAAAAGTGAGTATTGTTATTTTTCTGTCTACTATTCACCACTAAAATTTAAGAGATTTTTGTTTAGAATTTCTATTTATGTCTGTATTTTCAATCTGGAATAGCTGTTTTAATCCCTGTTAAGAGTGATATATTTTAGCTCAGATTGCCGGAAGGGTTTCTCCCTAACCGGAGATGATTTTTCCGATCTTTAAATTGGGAAATCTCTTTTTTCCTTCCTAGTTAGTCTCTGTAAAAATTTTTAAATTTTCATGGAGATTTGACCCCTGGTTCAGGTCTTGGACTGAGACTGGTTGGTGAATTAGGTCAAAAATAGCATATTTTTAGGGTTTAATGCAATTTTCGGATTAATTTAATGTCAAAAAATTATTTTTATAATTCCAATTCGACATTAGAGTTATAAAAAGTGCAGGTACCAATTTTTATGGATTTTGGAATCCATTTGATGGCTGAATCAAGCAAATTGCAAAACCGGGTTCCTGAAAGATCCAAAACACTGCTAAAATCACAGTTTTTGAGATATTATTGGATTTTCGTGCATAAGCATATATTTTTAGGGTTTTATTATGTTCATAATCATATTAGGATGCTTTAGGTTTAATTTTGTATTCATTTGATTTCATTTAGTGCATAAAACCTAAGTTTTTACCAAAATCTCTTTTTAAAAACCCTGATTTCAAGGCCATAGTCTTGCTATCGGGGGCAATTTGGTCATTTGACCTAAATTTCGAAATCCCTAACCCTAATTTTCATATTTTTAAGTATGTCATATCATATTTAGCTTAGTTTATTCCATTCAAATTTCAAAACTTGCATTTTATCAAAATATCTTTTAAAAAACCCTAATTTCAAGGCCATAGTCTTGTTATTAGGGGTATTTTGGTCATTTTGACCCCAATTTCGAAATTTCATATCTTATCTTCCTTATTTATTCAATTTTATTTCATACTTTATCATTTTGATTTAAGAGAATCATGGCAAAAAGGCTTATATCTAGCAAAATCCAACAATTTCCTGATATTGTTGGATAAATCTAGAAAAGCCAACATATTTTCATTAACCAAGTTTTCTAGTTTTGCAGGTACATTGAAGACTTTATTTTCCATGTATTTAAATTTCAATAGTGATGTAACTTGTAATTAAACTTTGGAATAAGAATTTATATTTCTTGCTTAGCTTAGGTTGCATTGCATATAGTTTATAATTTTAATGTGTGATGGATGATGATTCATGCATATTTTTACAAATTCACCATGGTCTACACGAATGGCACATACACTAGCTTTTATGAAGTTTATAAACTTGGTGGAATTTGTATTTATGGCCATAGTCAGAATATGAATGATACCCAGATTTATGATCTTCACATTAGCCACATTCAGCCTACACTCTTAGGCTAACTTCAAAATGCACTGCATTTCTCAAAAAATACAAAAAGTATTTCTCAATTCCTCAAATCCATATTCATTCATTTCATGCATTTGTCAACTCCAATTCAAAATCCAAGTCAAGGAAATTGAATCTCCTAAGTCTTATAGCAAAATCGATTTTCCCAAAGACATTGAATTTCAATGATATTTCAAATATTTCCCAAGTTCCAAATTCAAATTTTCTAAGTTGGAATTTCAATTTCAAAGTTTAAATTCAGAGAAACCAAATCTCAGAATCGATTTTCACCAAATGTCAAGGATTTCTCAAAATTGATTTTTATCCCAATTCACGATTTTCCATGTGATACCTATTCTAAATATTTCAATCATTCAAAGCAAACATCATGTTTTCAAATATGCATTTTCTGAAAATTCATAGCACATGCCTGATTCTATGTGCATTTAGAGATTAGAATATGATTTAGACAAGTTGAATAGAGTAGAGCATAAGATTGATCCTTGGTTCAATTACCCCTGTTAAAGGTGGCAGGAACGGTTGAACCTCGTACCGACAGGCGAGTCCCATTCTACGGAATTTTCCAGCATTTTAAAAACGAAGGCGAGTTATTTTCAAAAACTTTTCAAAGGTCAGTTTGATTTGCAAAAGTAAAATTTTGCGATGATAACAAAGTGCTTTCCTTTTCAAATGTTCATCTTTTCTCAAGAATTCCTTCCATTTTCCCGAGACTATCATTTCTTCATAGTTTTCTAAATTTTCATAACTTTCTCAAAATTTTCTCGAGATTCTCATTTCTTCATGGTTTTCCAAGTCTTTTTAAACTTTCTCAAACTTTTTTCTGAGATTCTCATTTCTTCATGTTTTTCTAAGTATTTCTAAACTCTCTCAAAATTTTTCGAGATTCTCATTTCTTCAAGATTTTCCAACTCTTTATAAACTTTCCCGAGATTTTCAAATCTTCTTCGTCTGAGTTTTCCTGAGAGATTGATTTCCATCTTTTCCTGAGAAATGCTTTTCAAACTCCAAATATTTTCTAAGCATACATCATAGTTTTCCAACTTATATTTTACCAAATCTCATAGCACATGCCTGAATTCTCTGTGCATTTAGGATAGAACATAACTTCGATGATTTAGCTAAGTCAAGCATAATTTTGGTCCTTGGTTCGATTACCCTTGTTAAAGGCGGCAGGAACGGTCGAACCTCGTACCGACAGGTCGAGCTCCATCCCACGGATTTTTCTGCAAATTTTCAAAACGGAGGCGAGTATTTCAAAAACAATTTCCAAAATCCGGTCAAGTTTGAAGCGCGAAAGCATTTCCCTCTCTCTTCCGCAAGGAAGGAAGACGGGGAAAAATTTTGCGACGATAACAGGTTTGGCGACCGTGATGGGACCTGTCCTTGTCTGATCTAAATTATGCTTGACTTAGTTCAATTATCGAAATTATGTTCACAAAATGTCAGCTCTTTTACTTTCAATATCATGTGAGCCTAGGAGCCTAGATTCTGACCTAGCTGACATTGACTGCATGTAGCTTAGGCATGGTTTGGTAGGACCAAATTGAGGAGAAATTTTCATGCTCACATAGACTTAGGTCTAAACACAACTCTCCTCAATTTAGGATCTGAATGCAAACAATGTATGTTTCTTCAAAGTTTTCAAAAATCTATCTCTCTAGGACTTAGAGCCCTCTATTTCTTGCATGTGATCTTTTTTTTTAAAATCTCCATTACCTATCATTACCCAGTCTTCACGTTGCTGGGCTCTCTTCCAGAACCCTAGTTCGGGACAGAGCCTCACAACTGGGCCAATTATTTGGGTTAACACCCCCCTACCACGTACCGCGGGCCACAGTCCGAAGTATATCGATAGGTGCTCAAGGATGTTTGGAAAACTTTACCTTAGAACCGGAGTTGAAATTATATGCCACGTACCTCGAATTTCGGTTCAGGTATATTGGCATAATTGGATTGGACAAAGATGATCTGAACCTAGAGTTAGGATTAAGGTCCTACAACTGTTTTCAAAATAATGCATCTAGAGTCAGCCTTTTAGGGAGTGCTGTATGTGCATAAATGTTTGTGCAGGATGTGATTGTATGTATGATTTTCTCAATTTCTTATATTTCCCAATGTTTTCCAACTTATTAGGCCTTTTTAAAAAATATCCTTATTTTCCACAAGGTCTTTTTTTTTAAAACCCTGGATGATTTTCTCAAATATCAAATTTCTTTCAAAACTCCAGGTGATTTTTCATTCTACCTTTCTACTGGATCTCATATTTCCAGCTTTATTCCGATCCTGCTTGCAAATTTTCAAAATTTCAAATTTTGCTCATGTCATCAAAAACTTCTTTTCCAGTATATCTTCCAAATTTTATCCAAAATTTTTGACATGTTCTTCCAATCCCATCGGTTGTTTTTTCCTCAAGAGTGTTGGTTTCAAAATTCTTTTTCCCATCATACTAAACATCCCATGTGGTTCTGCAGAGGGCATTGGCATAGTTGTGTGATCCAGACGAGATCAAAGACAGCGCTACTTCAGCACATTAGTTACAGACCGTGAGGGAGAAATGGATTCCATAAAGTCTGTCAAAGAGGAAACTCAGACCATCAAGGAGGAGATTGATCCCGCCATATATCGGTTGTTCAAAAGAATGATAATCGAGATATTATCCGAGCAAGCTGAAGCCAATTTCGGAAAAGTTTCTGTTAAAGAAGATGCATCCATCACCATCCCTAGGAGCATCATTGGAGACCACAACAGTGCAACCAGTTCTAAACCCAACAACAACAAAAACAGAGGCAGTCAGAGCAGCAAGTTAGAAGAGTCTACAGATCTGAAAGGAAAGTATTCTAGAATCCAGAATAGACCTTTTCAATCCAGCCCTCAGCAAAAGGAAAAAAATAAAGAAAAACCAAAGCGCGGAAACTGGAGTGGCGATCGAGAGTTCACTCCTATAGACGAGCCATTCGATGAAGTCCTTGAATACATGTTGATCAAGGGATTAGTCCGGCTCCCAAAAGCCACAGATCCTCCCACCATCATGGGAAGATTCTTGAACCAGTTTTGCAAATTCCATCGGGCAGTAGGGCATGATACTGATCATTGTTTTGTCCTCAAAAACATTGTGCAAGACTGTATTGATAAGAACCTCTTTGTTAGAGGCAGAGAAGAAGAACATCCAGTAGCCCTAACCAAGCAAGTTCAGTACAATTCCCAGAAATAAGTCAAAGGAGTCAGCATTCAACAGAAATCCAGCAATCCGAAGAAGATAAAACGTGATGGTTGGAGTTATGATCGCGAGTTTACTCCTTTAGGTCAGCCAATCGAAGAAATTCTTGGATATCTGCTCGCGAAGGATATGATCAAACTTCCAAGGATTGTGAATCCTCCCGTCACCATGGGGAAAGGGAAAGATTGTTTCTGCAAGTTCCATCGAGCAATGGGGCACGATACTGAATGTTGCTTCGTTCTAAAAAATATTATACAGGACTACATCGATAAAGGGCTTTTGATGCCGGAAGAAAAAGAGGGACGAGTTACAGTCCTAACCAAGCCTTTTCCAGATCACTCGGAAGAATGACAATACCAATGCCAATGCCAATGACTTCTCATTTTGTCATATTTATTTTTGTCAAGATGATATAGTCCTATGTTGTTTTCCTGTTGTCATCCCTTTTAAGGCATCAATAAAATCATCAACTTTTCTCGTTTACTTATGACATTCTTCTTTTGGTTGTTCTGTTTTGTTATTATCTCTCTCCCATTACACTGAGGCATCTTTTTGAAAATTTGTTTTCAAACATTCTATATGCAGGCAGGATAAACAAATTCCTCATTGCATGCACTTGTGCATTCATATGCATCAATTCATATTCATTTGCATTCAACTGCATGAACAACAATCCAGTCAGTATTGGGATTTCAACAAACAGTTCCATCACAATTCCTAATGATTCAAAATTGAAAGGTCATCACCAATACTGAACCAAAACCCAGCGCTCGAACTGGTATTATTTCAAAATCCAGTATTCAAACTGACACATTTTCAAAATCCCAACTTTTTAGAAAACCGAGTTTCGACTCGGGTTTTTTATTCAAATCATTTTCTTTTGTTGATCCGAGTTCCGACTCGTGATCTTTATACCTTGTTCGAGCCCTGACTCGAGCTCTTTATTTTCCTTTGTTGATCCGAGTTCCGACTCGTGATCTCATTACCTTACTCGTACCCTAAATCGAGTTCATCATTTTCTTTTGTTGATCCGGGTTCCGACTCGAGATCTCTTTATCTTATCCAAGCTCTAATTCAAGCACTTCATTTTCCTTTGTTGATCCGGGTTCCGACTCGTGATCTCATTATCTTATTTGAGCTCTGATTCGAGCTCTTTATTTTCCTTTGTTGATCCGGGTTCCGACTCGAGATCTCTTTGAGCTTGTCATTCTCTTCTGTTGGTCCGAATTCCGACTCGAGATCTCTTTATGCATTTGAGCTCAGATTCGAGCTCTTTATTGTCATTTGTTGATCCGGGTTCCGACTCGAGATCTCTCTATTCATTTTGAGCTCTAACTTGAGCTCTTCATCTTTATTTGTTGGTCTGGGTTCCGACTCGAGATCTTTTTATTCATTCGAAGCTCTTCATTTTCCTTTGTTGATCCGAGTTCCAACTCGAGATCTCTCTATTCATTCGAGCTCTGATTCGATCTCTCCATTTTCTTTTGTTGATCCGGGTTCCGACTCGAGATCTCTTTATTCACTCGAGCCTTGACTCGAACTCTTCATTTTTCTTTTGTTGATCCGCGTTCCGACTCGTGATCTCTCTACATCATTCGAGCACAGAGGCGAGCTCTTCATTTTCTTTGGTTGATCCGGGTTCCGACTCGTGATCTCATTATCTTGTTCGAGCTCAGATTTGAGCTCTTTATCTTCATTTGTTGGTCCGGGTTCCGACTCGAGATCTCTTTATTCACTCGAGCCTTGACTCGAACTCTTCATTTTTCTTTTGTTGATCCGGGTTCCGACTCGTGATCTCTTTACATCAGTCGAGCTCTGATTCAAGCTCTTCATTTTCTTTTGTTGATCCGGGTTCCGACTCGTGATCTCTGTATTTTATTCGAGCTTTGACTCGAACTCATTATTCTCCTTTGTTTATCCAAGTCATTTCAATCATCAGAGTCTATCAATTGCTCAAAATTTGATATTTTGCCCTCCAAATTCCAATTTAAATCTTCAAATCAGGCGATTCTCCAATTTCGACATCTGGGTCACCCAATTTTTAATTCTCAATTTCAAATACCAATTTCCAATTTTTGATCTTCGGGTCAATCAATTTCCTACCTTCGACCTTCGGGTCAATCAATTTTTGACCTTTGGGTCGCCCAATTTCCGAAATTTTGACCTTTCGGTCAACCAATTCCAAATTTTCGACCTTCGGGTCAATCAATTCTCAATTTCGACCTTCGGGTCACACAATTTCGACCTTTCGGTCAACCAATTCTAAATTTCGACCTTTAGGTCACTCAATTCTCAAATTCAACTTTCGAGTCACACAATTTCGACCTTTTTGGTCAAATCAATTCTCAATTTCGACCTTCAAGTCATCCAATTTCGACCTTCGGGTCATTCAATTTCTAGCAACCAATTTTCCAATTTCCAATTTCAACCTTTGGGTCAATCAATCTCAATATCCAATTTCAATCATTTTCTCTTGCGAGAGACCCTTTTTAGGAAGAGTTCGAGGGAGCTCGTTCTTTTCGCATGCTATCCAATTCATTCACTTAGCCCCTTTTCAGGGCGAGTTTGAAGGGACTCGCGTCTTTGTGAACCGTTTGCAAAACAATTTTCAAATTCACACGAGGAACCCTTTTTAAGGGAGAGGCTCGACGGAGACTCACTTTTCTTGTGACCCCCCCAATTTCATACTAGGCCATTTTCGTCATGAAAGACCCTCTTGGCAGGGAGAATGTGATGGACTCATTCCTTTCATGACCCAATTTTCAGACCTCACTATTATCGGCCCCCTTTCCATAAGAAAAGCCTAATATTAGGGAGCTTTGACGAAAGCTCAATTTCTCTTCGAAAGTTCGTTTTGCAAACACCTCCTCTTCAGGGAAGAGAGGAGTATTTCCCATTTCCCATTCAGGTAAGGGCCAAACCTGAGTTTCTCTTTTTGGGGAAAAAGAGAGGAGAATTTTCGTCACGGATGTATCGAGCCGGACCTCAAAGGCTCTCTTTCACCAAGATTTCAAGAACATGTTGTCAAGCCAATTACCTGTTGATTTCAAAAACTTTATTATACAAATCTTTACCTCAATTTACCTTCAGCATTACTTCCAAAAGAGTAAAGCTTTTGCGAAAAGAGATTCAAAATTCGAATTCTTTCTATTAGCCAACCAAAAGGATGAAGGATAAGTCCTCGATATGGCCAGAAAAGAAGATTCAATGGTTATTGAAAAGCCGTAGGTGATCGATATTGATCGCAGTCAATGACACATCTTTAAAGGTTATTCTTGTAAAAGACGAGGCAGTGAAAATATCCTGAGCGCAAGGAAAAGAGAGTATTGATCAAAACCCTGTCTCCTCAGAATCACTTAAGCTGCAATTAAGTATCCGCAAAAGGGATCTCTCACTTGTCGTCAAGAGGAAGGCGAATTAAGCGAGTAGACCTCCGGGGCCAAAGAAGATTCGAAACATCTCCAAGATGACGGAGTTGGTGACGGGTCCTTCCAGGGAGAGTCCAAAGCACTGTCGAGATGAAGGCAGATGCGACGAACCTCTCGACAATCCCTAAAAGATATTTAATTTCAGCTATCATCCAAAGATCTCCAAACCCATTGCCCAAGAAGGATCAAAACATCTCCAAGTTGAAGGAGTTTGTAACGTACCCTTCCCCAAAAGAGAGCAAGAGAGGAAAAAGAAAGAGAGAAAAAGGTAAGAGCATCTCCAAAATGAAGGAGAATGTAGCCAAAACACCAGAGAGCCAAAAGAGTGCAGAAAGATTATCATGAGAGAAGCCCTCAGGATATCAAACTGCCAAATCTATCAAGAATCCTCTTTAAATTTGTGAAATTCTATTATCAATACTCTTTCATCAACTGCTTTCATAATATCAAATTTTCTTTCTTGTTCATATCAAGGAAATTGATAGCTTCCTGGAAGAAGGTCAATTGCAAGCAATTTGGATTGCAAGTCTCGATTCTACGAAGTGAACCTTGTTTGGAGGTAATGCTTTGGGTAGAAAGTAAGGAATATCTTCGCAATAATGTGCAACATCTTCAAAAGCTTTGGATCAACAAACAAAATTCTCAAAATCTTGACAATGTTTTCTAGCTATCCTGACGTGAAATGAGAGCTCGATATCCGTCCTGGATACATCCTGACACCAATTTTAAATCCCTCTGAAGGACTTGATTCCTTCCCTTCTTTGAGAGTGTGAGCTCTCAAGTTTGCACACTTCCCTATGTCCCCACTGTCCCACCATAGACAGTCTCATTTCGGTTCGAGGTTGAACCAACAATCATTTTCTCGCAAAAGGCAATTTCAAAAGCTAACTTGGTCTTAGCAATGAGACGCCCAAAATCAATCCCTTTTCAAGCTTTAGGGACCCCATTTTTCTTCCTTTTGCAAAACCCCTGTCGGATTTACTGTGCAAAATCCGAAGGTTCCATCATACCAATTCATTTTCCGCCCAATCAGGATAAGGGTACAAACCTGAGCTTCATTCAAAAAAGTATTTCATTTTCCACCCAATCAGGATAAGGGTATAAACCTGAGCCTTCATTCAAATAAGTATTTCATTTTCCACCCAATCAGGATAAGGGTATAAACCTGAGCCTCCTTCAATGAGGTATTTCATTTTCCGCCTGATCAGGATAAGGGTACAAACCTGAGCTTCATTCAAAGAAGTATTTCATTTTCCACCCAATCAGGATAAGGGTATAAACCTGAGCCTCCTTCAATGAGGTATTTCATCTTCCGCCCGATCGGGTTAAGGGTACAAATCCGAGTCTCATTTCGATGAGACATTCCATTGCCCAATCAGGTTAAGGGTAAAACCTGAGCTTCATTCCATACGAGGTATTTCTGTCCCATCCAGGATAAGGGCATAAACCGGAACTTCGCTCTCACAGAGAAAATCTATGTTCTCTTCATTTATCCATTTCATATCTACCATCTTCTTCGGGCTAACTTCTTCATACCCAATCAGATCCTTCTAACTGGGGCATTTTTATATAGCCCAAATTTGGTGTGTTTTCTTTGCCACTAAGCTCAACCATAAGCCGGCTTAGTAGCAAAGAGGGGCATCTGTAAACACCCCAAATTTTCACTCACCTTCTTGACAGTGTCCTCAATTGGCACATTTCAGTTCTCCGGAAGCAATAAAGGGCAAAATGGACATTTTTCAAGATTAAACCTTGCAGAAAGTCCTAAATTTCACTCTTGAGCCTCAAAATTTCCATATTTAGGTTCAGAGACATCTTCAAATTGCAAATCTTCAAAATCCTTTTCTGGACAAAAAGCTAGATTTTTCAAGTCTGAGCTCAGAGTGATATTTCATAGAACATGTCTTTGCATAGCATTGCATCATTTCACTGCACAGCATGTCATTTTGAGATCCAGAACTCTTGAGTTTCAAAATTGTTCATCCAGATTTGATTTTTAAACTTTTTCAAATTGATTTTTAAAAACCCTGGGATTTCAAAATTGCCAATCTTTCCCATTTGACCCCCAAGACTTTGAATTACAAAAATTTTCTCAAGAAAACAATCTGGATGTTTAGATATTGATTTTAAAGATTTTATCTCAAAACTTTTTGCGAAAGATTTTAAATTTCTTTATAAATTTTGTTTTTACATTTATCCATATTTTTGCCCTGAAAACCCAATTTTTCCAAATTCTTGAAAATAAATAATGTTTTATCTCGTATTTTTAAATAAATGGAGCAGAACCCGCCTTTGAACTAGCACCATACTCGGATTCCCAGGTAAGTATCTTATTCTCAAGTGGGACCCACTCGGAGGTCATACCAATTTGCAATTTTTTTTTTTAAAATTCTTATTTATTTATTTATTTATTTATTTATTTAGTGGGCCCAAACACATGTGGCACCCCACTTGAAAATAAAAGACTTTAAAAAACAAAACAAAACTTTATTGTCAAAAGGATTTTAAAAGTGGGTTGAGGTGACATTTTCATTAAAAGCCTCTCATTTAGATCATTATTCATTTTTTTATTTTATTTTTTATTTTTATTTCTTTTACTTCTTTTCATTAATTTGCTTACCTAAAATCTTAAAAGGAAACAGTCCAAACGACGCCACAGCCATATGTTCAAAAAAAAAAAATTCATTTTACCCAAAACTTAGGTAAATGAAACACATTTTTTTGAAAAAAATACAGCAGCGCCCTTTTGAAAAACGACTACTTTAATGTTTCGGTTTCAAAATCTTCAACGAAGGTAACAGATTTTCAAAAAAAGGAAGTTGCGATCTTTTGAAAAAAGGAAGAAGCTGAACATCTTTAATAGAGGGGAGAGCCTAGCCGATTAGGGGGGAGAAATTTTTTTTTATTTTTCTGGTCTTTTGGGTCTTCGCAGGAGGCTTTCTTCCCAACAGCAGAGGAAGCAGCAGGTTTTCATTGATTTTCCTTCAGTCCATCCTCAGTCGTAGCCTAGCCAAGGCTTCATCTGCCTTCAACCCACCTGCAGAAGGAGACGTCATCCAGCCATTCATCCGCAGGACCTCCATGAGCGCCTACCTTCTTCATTCCAGCCATAGCAGGAAGCCCAGCTACATCACCAACGTCTTCATCTTCTTCAACTCCAGCCAGCAGAGTTCCAGTTGCTACTGCCCATCTCCATTTCACCCCAGCTGCTTGCCATCATCCTTCAGCCGTAGGTCACCAACAAGAGCTCCAGCCACATTTCCACTAGCTGAAAGTCCAAGAGGCAGACGGCCCATCCATCTTCAGCCCAGCTGCAAGGCATCTCAGCAGGCCATCTCCTCCTTCAACCCACCAGCCGCAGAGGATCCAGTATACCCTCAGAAGGAACATCCATCTCCCTTCAGCCCCTGCCAAACCAAGGTGTTTATAACAGAAAACATTGAAATTTTCAATGATACAATTTCTGTAAAAGGCAATATGTGAGACTTTAGTTGAATTTTTTTCGTGTAAGGTATTGCTGGTAGCATAATTTCTCTTTGATCTTATCGTTTTCACCCCCTTTTCCTTTGTTTTCTACCTAGTTTCTGTTTGATATCATCATAATCCAACCCTTCATATTTACATTCTCACCTTAATCCCCTGTTATAACCTTTTACCTCCTGTATATATATATTTTTTTTTTATAATTCACCCATAGGTATATATGTGCATTCTGTGTTTATCAATGTGTTATAACTGTAGTTAAACAGTTGTAATGTTTTCTCCTTTTTAAACGAAAGTAAATCCTATAACCAGACAGGTGGGTTGGTATATCAAGTGATTTGAGCAATAAAGAACAGCATTAAATTCCATTTCGTAACAGAGAAGGATTATTCTCTTGTTTACTGCAACTGTGATACGTATAGATTAAACCAATTGCATTTTGGCTCTCTTCTAGAACTGGTGCCAATTTACTGAATGTGCATCTGTGTAGAAACAAAATTTCATAATGTAACTATTGTTTTTTTTTTTGTTTGCACAGTTTGACAATTCAATTGGATTAGATCAACTTCTTTCTCATTTATGTAAAAGCTTTTGTGAATGAAATGCAAAATGAATGAAACAGGTCATATGAAATATGAACATCTTTGCAGTGTGATTTTTTTTTTATGCCAGCAGTTGATGATTTTATAATACCCTCCGTCAGGTATCTCATACTAGGCATGACATTGACATTGAAATATATATATTCTATATATAACATTGCTGCACTACCATCAATACCTTCATATTTATTACCTCCTGCACATTGTCGTAGTACATTTCATTCATTTACAACCCCTGTGTACTCATAACAGCCTTCACAACCATCACTTATAGGATCACCTTTGTTATCCTCACCCATCTCTTTTCCTGCAGGAGTGCAGTCATGAAAAACAGCTATCTTCATGAACGGATATATCCATATCCGTTCATGATCCATATGCCATCTTTTGCAAGCGTCATTACTGATATATAGGGAAGCTTCATTCCCATTTTCATTGAAAATTACTTTGTAATTTGGGAAATATGACTGTGTAAAATCCCCTACAGAAACTGTATATACCTGTATTTTCTGATTTTACCCATTATATGGAATTTTCCTTTATATGTATATTTTCTTATTATAGGTATATATATATCGATATCCATTGTATGTCTACCTATATATATATATATATGTCCCTTCATGAGTCTTTGCTATTACATGTATTTTTCTTTTCTCTTACTCTTATAAATACATCATCACTTGATTTATGAAATTTTGTTTAGCTTGATGGTAAAATTCTTGTTTTATGAAGTTATGGCTGGAACTTCATCATTTGATGCTACAATTTCTGTTTTGTGAAGCTATGGCTGGAATATCACCCTTGGTTTTAAGAAATTTTGCTTAGCCTAGTGCTAAATTCTTGTTTGCTATATCACCCCATTTGCAGCACCAATTATACATATTATTTCATCATTTTCCACGACATTTTCACCTTTTCACCAAGCTTTTCATATCCTTTTCATGATATCCTTGAAATAGTCCATGATGCTTCCACAACCCATTTCCTGCACATATTCGTTTTCTGCTGCAAGTGTGCAGTCTTGATATTTGGCCATATTCATGAACGGATATCTCTATATCCAATCGTGATCTCCCAACCATCTTTGGTGTGCTTCATTATGGATATATAGGGAAGCTCCATACCCATTTTTACTAGAAATTGCATTATAATTTGAGAAGTATGGTTGTGTGAAATCACATACAGAAACTGTATATACCTGTAATTTCTGGTTTTACCTATTATATGTAGTTTCCATTAGTATGTATATATTTTCTCATTATATGTATATATATATCTATATATATATATGTATATCTATGTATATCTAGCTATATGTATACGTATATATATATATACATAGATATATACTTATATATATATATCTCTTCATGTGCTCTTATTTCCATGTATTGAATATTCATATATTTTCTCATATAGTTACACATCTATCGTTACATGACATTTAACACCTATTTTAGCATTTTGATATATGTATATATCTCTTCGTTGTATATATTATATATATATGTCATTTTCCTTGTTTATTTTGTACTAACTCTCATTTTGCAGGAAAATCTAGAAGATGCAGATTCTTTGGCTCCATTTCAATTTTTTTTTACTTTATGTTATGCAATGTAATAATCCAATGTAAACCTTGGAATAAGATTTACTTTTACTGCTTAGATTAGGCCGCATCTCATATAGTTTGATTTCAGTAATATCCTGATTCTATGATGCATATATCTCAAATTGTCAAAATTCACCGTGGATGAACACGAATGGCACATGCACCAACTCTTAGAGAGTTGATGAACTCGGTGGAATCCATATTCACGGCCCTAGTCGGAATATGGACGAGACCCAGATCCATCATCTCTCTAACAGTCACATTGAGCCTACACTCTTAGGCTATCTTAAAAATGCACCTCATATTTCCAATGTTTTCAAAATATTGTGAATTAACTCAAATAAATTCTGAACATATTCATGGCCACAGTCAGAATATATGAAGGATTTACTTTGGCTTAATCCATATCTTTTTAACAAATTTTTCAGAAAGTGTTTCAAAGTGCATTCATTCATTCAAATCATCTGCATCATTCATTTTTCTCATGATTTTCTCAAAAGATTTTCACTTCAAAGAATCAATTTTCTCAAGAAACTATGATGATATTCGAAGTTGGATTTTCCCAAAATCAAAGTTTTCCCATGATTTTCTCTGAAAATGTTATTTTCTTAAGATTCTTTTAAAAGGAATTTCTCATCTTTCTCAAGAATCAAAGTTGATTTTCAGACCTTTCAAAAACAAGATTCTCAGGATTTCAATTTCCTAAGTTCTGAATTTCCTTCTCCAATGATTTTCCCTACAAAATTTCCTATCATTCTCCTAAGAAAATTCTCAAAAATCTAAGTTTTCCCAACAAGTGCTTTCCTTTTCAAATGTTCATCTTTTCTCAAGAATTCCTTCCATTTTCCCGAGACTATCATTTCTTCATAGTTTTCTAAATTTTCATAACTTTCTCAAAATTTTCCCGAGATTCTCATTTCTTCATTGTTTTCCAAGTCTTTTTAAACTTTCTCTAACTTTTTTCTGAGATTCTCATTTCTTCATGGTTTTCTAAGTATTTCTAAACTCTCTCAAATTTTTTTGAGATTCTCATTTCTTCAAGATTTTCCAACTCTTTATAAACTTTCTCGAGATTTTCAAATCTTCTTCGTCTGAGTTTTCCTGAGAGATTGATTTTCATCTTTTCCTGAGAAATGTTTTTCAAACTCCAAATATTTTCTAAGCATACATCATAGTTTTCCAACTTATATTTTACCAAATCTCATAGCACATGCCTGAATTCTCTGTGCATTTAGGATAGAACATAACTTCGATGATTTAGCTAAGTCAAGCATAATTTTTGTAAGACCCGCAATTTTTCAGATAACTCTGAATAAATTCCTGAGGCATTTTTCCAGTGAAAAATAGCGTTTTTAACATAAAGCGAATCGAACTGATTCCTGCGATCCAAATATACTTAGGATATTCGTATCTTCACGAATATATGCTCAAACGCTCTGGAGATCATAACTTCCTCCCTGCTCGAAATCAAGAGATTCCTGCGAGCCAACTTTCTTAGTTACGTCAATACGAAGATAATGGCATACTCAGAATTTTTCGGAAAAAAAATCGCCGAAAACCCAAAATTCTTGCGGGACCCACAGAAATATGGGTGGGACCCACAGAAATATTTCTCAGAAAATATTTTAGAAGATTCTAGAATATTCCAGCACCTTCCAGAGCCTTCCAGCTCCTTCCAGCACCTTCCATGGAAGGGATTTCTGAAAAGCCAAGGGGTAAAGAGGGGATTCTGAAACTTGGGGCCCAAGTTTCAGAACCTATAAATAGAGGAGCCCCCCTCTCTCTAAAAATCGCCAACCCCTCTCTCTCTCCTCCTTTTCCCAAACCTCCCCTACCTAGCCTAGCCCACCTGACCTGGTCTGAGCCTGCCTGACTTAGCCTGAGCCTGCTTGACCTGGTCTGAGCCTGCCTGACCTGGTCCTAACCCACCTGACCTAGGTCTGAACCTACTTGACCTAAGTCTGAGCCCAGTTGACTTGACCTGAACCTGGTTTGGTTCAAAGTCAAAGTCCAAGTCCTTTTTCGTCCGAAGTTCGAAGTTGATCCTTTTTCGAAGTCGAGCCTCGTTCGAAGCGTTTGAAGCAATCGGAGTCGTTTCTTCCACGATTTGAAGTAAGTTCGCTTCATTAAACCATCTCTCTCAAGTATTTGATTGTTTGTATATAGCATATACTTTCTGAAGTAGTATCTTGCTTTAGTTCTTGGTTGAGCCCTCTAGGACACTTCGGTGTTCACGCGCTCGCCTCGTAACTATCGTCGGATATATATGTTCGAATACGCAGTATATGCGTTCTTCAAAATAGTATCTCACCCTAGTTCTTGGTTGAGCCCTCTAGGACACTTCGGTGTTCACTCGCTCGCCTCGTAACTATCGTTGGATACAGATCTAGGTGTATATCTGCTGATACTGCCGACGCGTCTTATATCGCACAGGCCATGTAATTTACCTTTGCCGTCGCGTCGTATGATACCAAGGCTCCTGCTTTCTGCAATGTATTTACTTACGTCGTCGCGTCGAACGATGCCAAGGCTCCTGTTTTGTTATATATGTAGAATATTTCGTTCAGTTACACACCCTGAACAATAGTATATGCATTTCCTTTACGCCGCCGTTGTATAAAGCACAGGCTTCTGCTTATATTACATATATGGCGCGTAAGTGAGCGTTCAAATGGAGATCAAACTCCAAATCGCCAATGCGATTCCCTTACCGCTCCTCGTGCAAGATTCTGCTTGACGAATGAAGCCCCTATTGGAAAGGCTTCGCCTTTTGGCAAAATGCTCTTTACGTAAAGATTAAATCAATTACGTATGGCCTGGCTATGACCCAAGGTTCCTGCAACCTTGCTGGATGCAAAGTACGCACAACGGTGCGCATCCATTTCCCGAGTTAAGCGTAGCGATTTCCCACCAAAGAGGGGAGATGCCGCTGAAATGGATAAAAGAAAACGCACGCTTTCTCCGTTAAAGAGAGAAAGTGCTGCTGAAATTCCTGAAGGAGCTAAAGAATGGCTCAGAAAGAACGTAGCAGAAGTGCTACCCAGTTATGGAACGCCTTCTACGATGTAGAAAGGTTCGTCGCACCACTGCCGGTAGAGCAGAGAAGGTATTGACAGAATGGTTGGCAGAAGAGCTGCCAGAACCAGTTAAGTGGCACAATGATGTCCTTTGTTGGAACGATGTCAGAATGACTCGTCTCCCTGGCACCTGCAAGGGCACCATACTTGTAAGGGCCGTTGCGCCAAAGTAGTGGTAGCACCTTGACGAGGTCCTGAGCTCGTTGCGTAAAAATACGCCGAGTAGCCGATCCGTAGAGATCGAGTCATGTGCATGCTCATTGAGAATTATCAGACAACCAGACTCGTAAGGGCCGCTGAGCCGGAGTGTGTTGTTTCCACCGAAAGAGGTGAAGTGCTCGTCAAGGCCGAAGTGCCGAGAGCAGAGTTAAGCATGCATATGAATAAAACCTTTGTTCCACGGTGAAAACCGTGTGGTTGATTGGGGTCGGGTACATACTTCTCAAAGGCTGCCCTATAGGCATGCAATGTTCATCAAGTAATTGTAAGACCGGCAGGCCCCTTTCAGAATTTCTCACCGAGGAAGACGGTGATGGCGCAGCCTTGAGTGACATATATTTCACCCGAACCTGATAGAGTTCATTGATGGCCTTCGTCACTCAGAGGTATGGAGGTCGTGGTTATCCTTAAATATCTAAGGATTGAACCCAACTACTGCAGTAGCAGAATGCATTCGGATACCTAGAAAGGATCTCTTCCGGTATGATGTACCGTCCTACTAGGGGGATGGGGTCAACAGGCCTCTGGGGTATCTAAAATACATAGAATAATCAACCCCCAGATCGTCGCGTTGTCACCCAGATATGAGTCCCCTAAGCCCAGGGGGAGGTGCAATTATCGAAACAAAGCATTAGCTTAGGTACAGCGTTACTTTGAATATATGAGTGGATGACGTTGTTGAGTCAGTCCTGCATAACCTTTGTGAAGGTGTCATGGTCGGTATACTACTGTACCGATTGGGAAAGAACCCCATTGCTATCCGTACGACTAAGTGAAGCTCGGAGAGTTGTCCTTAGATTCGTAGGATACGGATGTGCCAAGCATAAAGGCTTAGCTAGACATCCCTTCGTGACTCTGAGGAAGTCAAGGCTAACTCGTAGAGACTTAAGCGGTTATTCTAACTCACAGCTCTGAAGAGGCTTATGCGAAGTCATGAAGACTTGCGTGGATGTTCAACTCATAGCCCTGATGAGGCTTTTGCGATATACGCTAGGTCATGGAGGCTTGAGCGTCGTATTACGAACTGCGACCCTGAGTGGTCTATTTATTTACTTGAGTTGAATAGATAGGTATTTGCCTACTTACCAGACCATCAGTGGTTCTGACCCCGTTTAATGGGGATTTCAGGTGTTGGACCTGCGTGGCGATATGCGGAGCAAGGCGGCATCGAGTTCTAGGGTTTCTCTAGACAGAGTTGTACTGCTTCCTTTTTATTGAACCTTCACTGCTTTTCTAAGCAGTAGTGTTGTAATAAACATATGTTTTCGATAAAATGGAACACTTTGGTGGTCAATGAGTTGCTTGGCCACATACCTGCAACGTGCTCGGAGTTTTCTAAAACCGACGACTCATTATCGTCTTATTCCGCTGCTAAAAGCTTTTCTAAGTTCCGCTGCAAAGAAAAAAAAAAAAGAAATTCATGAAAATTTTAACTTAGCTTTGTTTTGGAAATCCGGGGCGTTACAGAAATGGTATCAGAGCATGAGTCTGAGAAACCTGGTTCAAGATCCGTCGTGTTTGCGGTATCGCACTGTAAGTATAAATCTTATATTTTCTCTGATTTTGGTATATTTGCGTGAATAGATAAATGGCTCCTAGGACGAGGAGAACCATGCCGAGCGAGGAGTCCCATACACAGGGTTTCCTGCTAGAGACACTCAACAGGCTTGTGTCTGCCATTCGTGAATCAAGGCAAGCACCAGCCCCACCTCGCAATGAGAACCTTGGAGGAATAACATATGAAAGGTTCCTCAAACTCGACCCACCTGTTTTCATTGGCAGTGCCGATCCAGAGCTTGCAGAAAACTGAATCGAGGAGACGGAGCGTGCATTCCTGGTATTGGGAGTACCAGAGGATAGGAAGACTAACTTCGGCATATATAGGCTGAAGGATAATGCACGAAAGTGGTGGGATACCACTAGGATTATCCAGTTCTCACATCACGAAGTCATCCCTTGGAATGATTTTCGGAGGGAATTTTTGGATAACTACTTCCCGATACACTCTAGAAATAAGAAGAAGATGGAGTTTTTCGAATTGGAGCAGGGTGGTATGAGTCTTATCGACTATACTACCAAGTTTCAGAACCTTGAGCGGTACTGCTCTCGGTTATTCGATACTGACCAGGAGAGGGTCGATAAATATATCAACGGATTTCGGGAAGGGCTACGATCTCGAGTTATAACTAGCATGCCCCAAACATTTCAAGCCGCTGTGGCAGCAACTTCAAAGATTAGCAGAGACTGGGAGCGATGCAAGGGGGTCGTAGTAAAGAGATTGGTAACAAGTAATGGGAACAATAAGAGGACGTTCTCAGGTGGCCAGGACTCACGACCACCTTTTTATAAGAGGAATTTTCAAGACAACAACTTTACTCCACAGGCCGCGCAACCATTGCAGATGGTAGAAGCAAATCAGCCCTATCAACAGCCTAATTTTCGATGCCCGAGGTGTAGCTCTGATCATCCCGGAGGGGTTTGTCCTCGTGATACGGGAGGTTGCCTGTATTGCGGCAAACCAGGGCATCGTGTGAGAGAATGTCGTAAGAAGGCCTCAGATTTTCAACAAAGAAATATGGGATCTGGAGGACCCTCTCAACAAGTACAACAACAATGACTGCCACTATCCAGAATAGAGCAGAAACCTGTGGCAGGTCATGTCTATGCGGTGACAGCCGAACAACTCACGAATGATGACCATATCAAGGAATCTGGATACCTTGATAGATAGAGTTGTAATGGGTAAAAAGTTATCAAAGGACAAGATCCAATAATCGCTCGAGACAAGAGGCTTATGACCTTGTGTACGGTCATCTGGATCGATATGTATCCTTGCTCTCTAAAGTAATTTTGGACTTGTCAAATTAAAATCTTAAGTGCTTATACCCAGAAATTGATGGCTATAGACTCCATGATTGGGAAATTAAGTTTGTGTAATTATAAACGCTAAAAGTTACTTAATAAAATAAACCATCGAGGAATTATTCCCAAGAAGAGAGTCCTGTGAGGTTTTACATATTCAAGATCAGATCGACTAGCCAGAGTGAGGATGTGCGGGTATACAACTCCGTGCGAGTGTATATGTTCCAAAACCAGTAGCTTGGTTAGTATGATTCTGTGAGGGTGTACTGATCCAATATCAGGTAAGTCTGACGAGGGCGAACCTGTGAGGAGGTACGTTTCCAATACCAGGTAGTCTGACAGGGGACTTATTCCAATATGGTTAATCTCTAGAAGAATGATTTGTGTGTATGAAATAGTTACACAAGATGGCTATGTTGATAGCCGGTTGGAAGAACATTGATTCAATAAAACTACCGTGGTTGTAGCGTAATTTAAACTCAGATATGAGAAGCATACCTCATCGATCATGAATTATGATATGAGGTTATGATTGGAATAAATACCATGTTGAACTAAGTGAATAAAATTATGAATCTAACATATGGGAGAAATATCCCGAGTTACGCACTTAGTACTCTTAACTGAATTTTGCGGACGAAATTCCTTTAAGGGAGTAATGATGTAAGACCCGCAAATTTTCAGATAACTCTGAATAAATTCCTGAGGCATTTTTTCAGTGAAAAATAGCGTTTTTAACATAAAGCGAATCGAACTGATTCCTGCGATCCAAATATACTTAGGATATTCGTATCTTCACGAATATATGCTCAAACGCTCTGGAGATCATAACTTCCTCCCTGCTCGAAATCAAGAGATTCCTGCGAGCCAACTTTCTTAGTTACGTCAATACGAAGATAATGGCGTACTCAGAATTTTTCAGAAAAAAAATCGCCGAAAACCCGAAATTCTTGCGGGACCCACAGAAATATGGGTGGGACCCACAGAAATATTTATCAGAAAATATTCTAGAAGATTCTAGAATATTCCAGCACCTTCCAGCACCTTCCAGAGCCTTCCAGCTCCTTCCAGCACCTTCCATGGAAGGGATTTCTGAAAAGCCAAGGGGTAAAGAGGGGATTCTGAAACTTGGGGCCCAAGTTTCAGAACCTATAAATAGAGGAGCCCCCCTCTCTCTAAAAATCGCCAACCCCTCTCTCTCTCCTCCTTTTCCCAAACCTCCCCTACCTAGCCTAGCCCACCTGACCTGGTCTGAGCCTGCCTGACTTAGCCTGAGCCTGCTTGACCTGGTCTGAGCCTGCCTGACCTGGTCCTAACCCACCTGACCTAGGTCTGAACCTACTTGACCTAAGTCTGAGCCCAGTTGACTTGACCTGAACCTGGTTTGGTTCAAAGTCAAAGTCCAAGTCCTTTTTCGTCCGAAGTTCGAAGTTGATCCTTTTTCGAAGTCGAGCCTCGTTCGAAGCGTTTGAAGCAATCGGAGTCGTTTCTTCCACGATTTGAAGTAAGTTCGCTTCATTAAACCATCTCTCTCAAGTATTTGATTGTTTGTATATAGCATATACTTTCTGAAGTAGTATCTTGCTTTAGTTCTTGGTTGAGCCCTCTAGGACACTTCGGTGTTCACGCGCTCGCCTCGTAACTATCGTCGGATATATATGTTCGAATACGCAGTATATGCGTTCTTCAAAATAGTATCTCACCCTAGTTCTTGGTTGAGCCCTCTAGGACACTTCGGTGTTCACTCGCTCGCCTCGTAACTATCGTTGGATACAGATCTAGGTGTATATCTGCTGATACTGCCGACGCGTCTTATATCGCAAAGGCCATGTAATTTACCTTTGCCGTCGCGTCGTATGATGCCAAGGCTCCTGCTTTCTGCAATGTATTTACTTACGCCGTCGCGTCGAACGATGCCAAGGCTCCTGTTTTGTTATATATGTAGAATATTTCGTTCAGTTACACACCCTGAACAATAGTATATGCATTTCCTTTACGCCGCCGCTGTATAAAGCACAGGCTTCTGCTTATATTACATATATGGCACGTAAGTGAGCGTTCAAATGGAGATCAAACTCCAAATCGCCAATGCGATTCCCTTACCGCTCCTCGTGCAAGATTCTGCTTGACGAATGAAGCCCCTATTGGAAAGGCTTCGCCTTTTGGCAAAATGCTCTTTACGTAAAGATTAAATCAATTACGTATGGCCTGGCTATGGCCCAAGGTTCCTGCAACCTTGATGGATGCAAAGCACGCACAACGGTGCGCATCCATTTCCCGAGTTAAGCGTAGCGATTTCCCACCAAAGAGGGGAGATGCCGCTGAAATGGATAAAAGAAAACGCACGCTTTCTCCGTTAAAGAGAGGAAGTGTTGCTGAAATTCCTGAAGGAGCTAAAGAATGGCTCAGAAAGAACATAGCAGAAGTGCTACCCAGTTATGGAACGCCTTCTACGATGTAGAAAGGTTCGTTGCACCACTGCCGGTAGAGCAGAGAAGGTGTTGACAGAATGGTTGGCAGAAGAGCTGCCAGAACCAGTTAAGTGGCACAATGATGTCCTTTGTTGGAACGATGTCAGAATGACTCGTCTCCCTGGCACCTGCAAGGGCACCATACTTGTAAGGGCCGTTGCGCGAAAGTAGTGGTAGCACCTTGACGAGGTCCTGAGCTTGTTGCGTAAAAATGCGCCGAGTAGCCGATCCGTAGAGATCGAGTCATGTGCATGCTCATTGAGAATTATCAGACAACCAGACTCGTAAGGGCCGCTGAGCCGGAGTGTGTTGTTTCCACCGAAAGAGGTGAAGTGCTCGTCAAGGCCGAAGTGCCGAGAGCAGAGTTAAGCATGCATATGAATAAAACCTTTGTTCCACGGTGAAAACCGTGTGGTTGATTGGGGTCGGGTACATACTTCTCAAAGGCTGCCCTATAGGCATGCAATGTTCATCAAGTAATTGTAAGACCGGCAGGCCCCTTTCAGAATTTCTCACCGAAGAAGACGGTGATGGCGCAGCCTTGAGTGACATATATTTCACCCGAACCTGATAGAGTTCATTGATGGCCTTCGTCACTCAGAGGTATGGAGGTCGTGGTTATCCTTAAATATCTAAGGATTGAACCCAACTACTGCAGTAGCAGAATGCATTCGGATACCTAGTAAGGATCTCTTCCGGTATGATGTACCATCCTACTAGGGGGATGGGGTCAACAGGCCTCTGGGGTATCTAAAATACATAGAATAATCAACCCCCAGATCGTCGCGTTGTCACCAAGATATGAGTCCCTTAAGCCCAGGGGGAGGTGCAATTATCGAAACAAAGCATTAGCTTAGGTACATCGTTACTTTGAATGTATGAGTGAATGACGTTGTTGAGTCAGTCCTGCATAACCTTTGTGAAGGTGTCATGGTCGGTATACTACTGTACCGATTGGGAAAGAACCCCATTGATATCCGTACGACTAAGTGAAGCTCGGAGAGCTGTCCTTAGATTCGTAGGATACGGATGTGCCAAGCATAAAGGCTTGAGCTAGACATCCCTTCGTGACTCTGAGGAAGTCAAGGCTAAGTCGTAGAGACTTAAGCAGTTATTCTAACTCACAGCCCTGAAGAGGCTTATGCGAAGTCATGAAGACTTGCGTGGATGTTCAACTCATAGCCCTGATGAGGCTTTTGCGATATACGCTAGGTCATGGAGGCTTAAGCGTCGTATTACGAACTGCGACCCTGAGTGGTCTATGCATTTACTTGAGTTGAATAGATAGGTATTTGCCTACTTACCAGACCATCAGTGGTTCTGACCCCGTTTAATGGGGATTTCAGGTGTTGGACCTGCGTGGCGATATGCGGAGCAAGGCGGCATCGAGTTCCAGGGTTTCTCTAGACAGAGTTGTACTGCTTCCTTTTTATTGAACCTTCACTGCTTTTCTAAGCAGTAGTGTTGTAATAAATATATGTTTTCGATAAAATGGAACACTTTGGTGGTCAATGAGTTGCTTGGCCACATACCTGCAACGTGCTCGGAGTTTTCTAAAACCGACGACTCATTATCGTCTTATTCCGCTGTAAAAGCTTTTCTAAGTTCCACTGCAAAGAAAAAAAAAGAAGAAATTCATGAAAATTTTAACTTAGCTTTGTTTTGGAAATCCGGGGCGTTACAATTTTGGTCCTTGGTTCGATTACCCTTGTTAAAGGCGGCAGGAACGGTCGAACCTCGTACCGACAGGTCGAGCCCCATCCCACGGATTTTCCCGCAAATTTTCAAAACGGAGGCGAGTATTTCAAAAACAATTTCCAAAATTCGGTCAAGTTTGAAGCGCGAAAGCATTTCCCTCTCTCTTCCGTAAGGAAGGAAGACGGGGAAAAATTTTGCAACGATAACATCAGCCCATTTGCACAGTCACCTGTCAAATGCATTGTTTACTTAATAATTTGATTTCGCAGTAACAGTTATAGCACCAGCCGTAGTTTCATCACGATAGCATATTCATTTGCTGGAACTGTTCTTTTTTTTTTTTGGTTATTGTGATTTCAAATTCTCGTTCTCTTCCTATTCCATTATGTCCATTTATGATTCCCCGTCTTTGTTAATAGTGATTCCTAACTGTTTAGTCCTAGCTATTAATGAGTGTTAATTGTAAGCAGGTTAAAGTAGTTAGTACATTTCACTTAGGTATATTAATATTAGTTTATTGTAATCTTCTACACTAGTGTTTAACATCAAGTACAGTAGTATTGATGTGTGAGTTGATATACATTGCTCCTTTGAATCAGAATTGCAAAGGTATGTATACGTTAAATCCTATAAATCTGACTTGATTCTTTATTTGAATGCAGATTTAACTGTAGATCAACTTCAAGTTTTGACAGGATTTGTCTCTACTAATTGACACCTTGTAAGCCTTTTTTTTTTAGTATGAAAGCAGGGTTGATATAACTCTGTGTGATTGATCATGTGCTAAATAATAAAAATCATAGGCTGAAGCACTGAAGTGAGTGAACCTGTGTTAATGCTGGATGCTAGTTAGCTCTTTACAGCCAATACTTGTAGTGGCAGTCAGTATGTGTTAACATTAATCGTTGTCAAGCAGCGTAATATGCATTAGTGGTCTGAATACATTAGTATATTGTGTTAGCATGTTAACAATAAAGGTATGATTAACAATCGTTGAGTGTGTTAGGCAGGGTATTATGTTTTCTTAATGTGTCCTTATCCAGCCTATGTAGTATCAGTTTCAGCGTTTTCATAGCACATACTAACATCGGTTTTAGCATATATTTGGTCTTTTTGCACTTACCTAGTATGCTTACACTTTTCATAACATTCTCATCTATTTCCTCATTATATTTTTTGTGGTAGATTCATTAATGTCTTTTCAAACAATCACGTCTTCATCATCATTACATGTATTCCTCAGTAGGCATAAGCTCCTCTATTAGCCCATGCATGGCCTTTAAGCAGTACATGCTCATTTTCTCATTAGCCTATGCATGATATTTAGGTATTACCTGTACATTTTCCTATTAAATCACACATTGTATTTAGGTGATATAAATGCATTTTCCACTAGTTTATACACTGCATTCAGACACTCCATACATATTTCTAGTTTGGCCTCCTCTTCTATATAGGACATTTTACATTGTGCTAACCCCATTTTATAGGGATATGTGAAAAGTTGAATTAGAAGTCTTTGATATTTTCAATTCCAGTGATGTAATAAGCTAGATATTAATGAAAACTCTACATTTCCAATCTTAGATAGAATGAATGAGCATGTAAAATACCCTATGTTTCATTATTCTCTTTTATTCTGAAATTTCACAAATGGGAACACGAATGACACATGCACCATTCTAATAAGAGATGATTAAATCCTAAGTTGATGATTTGCGTCAATGGCCATAGTGAAGATGTGAACAAAACTTAGGATTTTCATCTTTTATAGAATAACATTGGATCCACACTGGATCTCCTTTCAAAGATCATCATATTTCTAAATATTCTCTTTTTTTATCAGAGTTTAACTTAAAATTCACTCAAAATATATCAATAGCCATAGTCAGGATATATTGAGAATTAATTTTATTTTAAACTCTATAAGAGCACCAAAATATGTTTTATTCTTCATCTGAATTCAAATATGATTACTACATAATACATTCAATGACCATAGTCAGGGATGTATTATATCTTCAATCTTTTTTTAAATTCACTTAGAGAATGAAATATGCTTTTCAAATCCAATTTCAAAATCTTTAAATTCATTCTTCATTTAGGATATAATTGCATCATATTTTCAAAATTCTTTTTCAAAATCCAAGTGATCTTGAATATCTTTGCTTTAATTTCCATTATATCTCATTTCAAAAGTTCAATTTCAAAGTCCAATTTGACTTTGAAAATTCAAATTCATTTTATATTCAAGACTCCAATCAAATTTCAAAGTTCAGTTTATCTTTGAAAATTCCAATTTCATTTTCAGGATTCAATTTCAAATTCAATTCAACATCTCAAAATTCAATTTCAAAGTTCAATTTAACTTTGAAATCTCTGATTCATCTTCTGATTTCAAAATCAAGTTTATTCTTTATCCCCAAAGTTTTATCTAAAGATTGAGTCTTGATTCTCAAATTCAAAATCAAAATTTGAGATTGATTCTGAATCTAAAACTTCAATCTTTCCTAAGTTTTAAATTCAATCTAGATTTTCAAAAACCCAGATCCATCTTCAAAAACCCCATTTGGATTTTTTTTCAAAATCCAATCCCAAAATTAGAACCCAATTCCACTTTTGGATCCAGATTTCCAAATCCAATCTCTATTTTTTTTTATCTTAGACTTCGGATCCAATTCAATTTAAGATTCCAGATTTCATATTCAACTTCATTCCAGACTCCGGATCCAATTCCATTTAGGATTCCAGATTCTGGATCCTACTCCATCTTGGATCTTAGACTTCGGATCCAAATTCCATTTATGATTCGAGATTCCAGATTCAGTTCCATCTTGGATACTAGACTTCAGATCAAAATTTCATTCTAGAATTTCAAATCTAATTTTATTTCCAATTCTCAATTTTCAAAGCCAATTTCAAATCTATTTCTCAAGTCTAAATTTAAATTCAATTCTTGTTTGGATATTGAATTCAAAATCAATTCTTGAAAATCGCTCCCAATTCAAAGTCCATTATGACTTTGAAAAATCATTCTTATTTCAAAATTCCAATTCTAAATTTCTGTTCTCTTTATCCGCAGGCTTATCTTTCCAAATTCTGATCAAGTCTCTTCTTCTAGATCCCTTTCAAATTCTGAGTTGGATCGAAAATCTAAAATCAAATCCAATCCTTTGAATCATTTCTTCACTCCATTGTCAAGTTTATCTCAGAAATACTTGGAAATTTCCAAATCATTTTCTCAAAAGAGCATACGTCTTTGCATTCACACAAGCATGATTCTTTGTGCATTTTAGACTTAGGATAAATTCTTACATGATATTTTAGCAAAGCAAAAAGGCATAAATTCAATCCTTGGTTTGATTACCCCTGGTAAAGGCGCCAGGAATGGTCAAACCTTGTACCGACGAGCGAATCCTGTCTCTCTATTTTTCCCGCAGATTTTTCAAAATGGAGGCGAGTAATTTTTCTAAATATTTTCAAGATTTTGGTCAGATGGGACCTTGCAAAAGAGTTCCTCTCTCTTCTCTCTTTTTCTCATTCTCTCTTCTTTTCTATCTTTTTATTCCCCTTTAAAAATGGAATAGAGGCTAGAAAGGCGAAGAGGAAGGAAAAAGAGGAACAAGAAGAAAATTTTTGCATGATCAGAGAAGTTGGCGACCGAGATGGGACTCGTCTTTGTCCGGTTGAATCTATGCCTTTGTTTTTCTTTGATATTATCTAAGTCTTTATTCTTTAAAATGTCAGCTTCATTTCCATGCAAACCTTCGGAGCCTAGACTCTATCCTAAGTTGACATCATTACATATAGGATCTAAGTATGGTTTGGTAGGACCATATTGAGGAGATTATTCCATGTTCACTTAGACTTAGGTCTGAAATACAACTCTCCTCAATTCTACGGATTGAATGCAAAACAATGGATGAAAGTGTATGCTGTTACGATAATGAAGTCGTACATGATACTTAAAGTACAAGGTTTTGATGATGAACAAGTGAATCAACTGCATTTCAGCTAAGACAATAAAGAAATGTTACAAACATTGAAGAATTCGATGAAGAATCTTTGAAGACTAGTGTGCAAATATTAAATTCATTTAAAGTCTTAGATTTTTGTAAGAGCCTTACTTAGAGTGCATATTTCGGTTGCATTTCACCTAAAAAGTCTTTAAAAAAACTTTTCTAAAAGAACCCTTTATGAAAATCTTTTTAGAAAACTCTTTATTTAATTTTTCGTGTTTATTAGTCTACCAATAGACTCACCAGTCGACTAATCCTTTCACACCGAATTTTCTAAACAAAATGTCATTTTTGTCAAATTAGTCGACCGAAGTTTTATCTGTCGACCAGATAGAATGTCTGTTTTCTAGAAATTTAGCAGCAGTCGACTAATGATTTTATCAGTCAACCAAACAGAACATGTATTTTCAGAAAAATTGAGCAGCAATCGACTGAAAGGTTTTTCATTCTACTGATGATATTATCAGTCGACTAACTTTTTCTCTAGTCGACTAAGTTTCAAAACTTCAGATTTTCAAATGGCTTGATAAACACATTAGTCGACCGACGATAACTGTCAGTCTACTAATAGCTAATTATCAGTCGACTAACTACTGTTCCAGTCGACTAATTTTGTCATTTTTCCTAAAACTTTTAAAAGGCGTGTCTTTTCATTTTTTAAATTTTTTGATCATTCAAAATGGACTGTTTTGACACCCTTTCATACTCTCAACATATGGAATCTTTCAACTATAAATATGAGTGCATTCCACACTCAAAAACAATCAAATCCAATCCAATTACATTGAATTACTCTTTGCTTTTCACTCATATTCATTTTCTCACTCACTTGATACTTTTCACTTCAGTTTTTCACTCAAATTCCTTTCAGATATAGTGAATTCGTGAGTTGAGTATTCCAACAACCTCAAAAGCCAATTACATCTCATTTGCATTCATAAGAAGGGCACGTAGGTTGTTTTGTAAGTTGTTACTTATTTCTTTTTTCTGTAAAAGGAAGAACTCCTTGGTTTAAAGAAGTTGTTTGCTTTCAGTAGGTGTGTTACTGAAAGTGGGACCGGATTTGGTCTGTATGATCTTGTAGTTATACAAGGTTGATAGTGAAAATCTCAAGCTAGTTTTGCTTGGGGACTGGATGTAGGTCGGGAAAGACCGAACCAGAATAAATTATTGTGTTCTTTGTGTGATTGCTTTGCGAATTGCAAAATCCGTCAAAATTTCGTAGACGATATTTAAAAGCACTATTCACCCCCCCTCTAGTGCTCGTTGCCTCGATCCTACTGCACTTTCATTTGGTATCAAAGCAGGTTTGCTATTATTTTGATTTGACCATCATCTAGCATGGTAACAACATCATCTCAGCACAAAAAAGGATGCTCCTCTATCTGTCCTCCTCTCTTTGACGGAACAAACTATGGATACTGGAAAGTGAGAATGACAATATTCTTACAATTCATGGATCTTGAAATTTGGAGAGTTGTTTCAGAAAAGTACCAAATGCCATCAACTGATTTCAGTCAATGGACATATGAAGAAAAGAAGACTGCCTCACTTAATGCCAAGGCTATGAATGCATTGTATTGTGCCGTTGACAAGGTAGAGTTCAATCACATCTCTCAATGCTCTACAGCAAATGAAATTTGGCATACTCTTCTTGTGACTCACGAAGGTACGTCAAAGGTAAAAGAATCTAAAATTGCTTCTTTAGTTCATAAATTTGAATTGTTTAAAATGAAGCAAAATAAATCTATATCGGACATGGTAACAAGAATGACCGATATCACTAATACTCTAAAATCCCTTGAAAAAGAATATTCACAAGTGGATTTAGTCAGAAAAATCCTAAGTGTTACGACACTGAAGCCATACATGATACTTCAAGTACAAGGTTTTGATAATGAACAAGTGAAATGAACTGCATTTCAGCTAAGGCAATGAAGACATTGACGAATTCAATGAAGAATCTTTGAAGACTAGTGTGCAAATGTTTAATTCATTAAAAGTCTTAGATTCTTGTAAGAGCCTTACTTAGAGTGCATATTTAGGTTGCATTTCACCTAAAAAGTCTTTAGAAAAACTTTTCTAAAAGAATCCCAAATGAAAATCTTTTTAGAAAACTCTTTTCTTAAATTTTTGTGTTTATTTGTAACGACCCCAACTCCTACTTTTGAAAAATGCGAAATATTTTTTTTTTTTTTTGAAAGAAGAGTCGCGGAAAACTTCTCAGAGACCAGGGGTCCCTACAGTTCCAATTTCAGTTGGATAACCACACACCACAAAGCAACTTTCATTTATCAATCATAACCAATCTACTGAATTCTTTTATTAATGAATCAATAAGACTAATATGTTCCATGTCAAAAGTGAAATATCAAATTGCAGGAAATCAGAAGAACTAAAAGAAAATAACAGTAGAGCCACTCTGTCCGTAAGTGAAGCCGTCTGAAACAATTGTGACCCTCGTATCTCTCAGAAGCTAGTCGACTTCACTGATCACCTGTGCCTGGGAAAAACCAATAAAATAAGAGGGTCAGAAATCTGAAGAATTCTACGTACAGGTTTCCCTAATGAATCAAATATGAAAAAGAGCATAAATAAGATCCATGTAATATTTTGAGGAATACGATTATAATCAATTACTAAGTCAATTAACCATTCATGCATAATTAAACATTTAACAGGAGGGAACACGAAGTATGTAACATTGATCACAACTTAATCAATAAGACAATTAAATGCAAAAGAGCTCAACATCATACAATGATCAACATAAACAACCAAGTGAACAGGTAAACATGAATGAACTAATGCATAGCAAGAATATGCATGATTTATGAGCAATGCATGAACCATTTATTATCTTTCATTTAAGTTTTCCTCTTTCCATATGCATGTCCTATTAAATGCACACAATCCTTAAGTTCCTCTTATTAATTTATCATTGCCCGCGGATACACTAAACGGGTACAATCCCCGAGGTCAAGTAGGGTTCCCGGGGTAACTTCACACCAAATTTGCATTTTATTTATCGGGTTCCAGACTTAGCCCTCGACCGATATCAGGAAACAACACCATCCATCGGAACCTTGGAAAACAGCATCCAAAGTCGGGGACACCATGGAAAACAGCATCCACTGGCGCCACTTTCTTGGTATACCAAACAAACTCACAGCTATGACTAACACACAACTTTCGGGTAAAGTGGCGGATTCTCCCTAAAACCGTGGTCAGGAGAAGAACCTCAATATCGGGTTCAGGGGCAACAAAACGCACACGGAGTTTTTGTATCCTCACAGTTTCCCCTAAACCGCAATATCCAAGATTCCAACGCTAAAGCAGGGACATCAAGGAGAAAGTGAATTACACTATTCTTTAGTTTTTTTTTATCTGGTTATTAATTCATTTCTTTTACATTTGCAAATTTACATGCAAAATTAATAACATAAGCTTGCACATCAACATGCTAAGCTTTTTTTCACGGGACCATAGCCCGTGATCACATAGAACAGTGTGGTAAAACAACAAATCTCACATTTGATTTGTTGAAATGCATCAAAATAATTAAAACGGAGAACAACTAGTTCTCGAGGCTCACCCAACCCCTGATGATCCAATTTGATCATCATAGTATTCATAAGCATAAATCCTCAATCACATGCCACTATGCATTCTTTTCACATGCTTTCCAATGCGCATTCATGTATGCAAGTTGTGCATGAATCAATAATTTCATAAGCATAAGCATAAATTCACACCCCCACATTAAATGCATGTTTTCGTGACATGCACATACTCATGTCAAGTGCAATAGTTCATTCATGAATCAATCCAATTAAAACATACGAACAACCATGCAGTTTTGATCTAAATTCCATATGTGTATATGCACAAGTACACTCACTTACAACAATAATTTCTAACAAGGATTATTTATCAAGTTTAAGCACCTAAGGAAACATCACCCTGAATAAGCATAACATAACCAATAGGCATATGGAACATACATAAAAACTTAATTCTATATAAGGCAGGATTTGAACTCATAACCACACATGTACATGACAAACATGTTACCTACTTAGCTAAATGCACACTCCATGAGTCAAATTGTGGATTTTAAATAATATCTAGTTTATATAAGGTTTTTCTTGAAATTGGCTATTCAAGATTGGGCGACTTAATTGACTAGGGTTCAGCCTCACTCCAACCGAAACCCAACCGGCAATCCCCCCCCCTTTTCAGACAAGTCTTTCTTTGAATCTGTAAACCCTTGTTTCACAATTTATATTTCATACTAACAACAACACCTTTTTCCTTTGCAGAACTTACATAAAGTTACAGGCAACTGGCCCATATTAATATGAATCTAAGGAGTTATAAGATATGCTCTGGAGGCCAAAGGAGAGTCCAAAACAATGTGCCTAAAACTACAGAAAGTATCTCTCAATCATGCATTTAAGTGTCTTGAGGAGACCCAAACACAGCCATGACATCCATGCACTATATGAACAAGAGCTTAGTAGCTAAAGAGAGTAATTTATATAAGGACAACTCAAACATTATGAAAGATATTAAATATATGTTGATAATCCCATCCAAATTTTGCACTGAGCACATAAATTTTCCATCAAATATGCACAGCCGGTTTAAGCCTCTTGAGAGTTAAAGGCTACTGAAAATAGCATAAAGTATATCTACTATTATGAAGCATGCCATCAGATTAAATGGTCTTCAATAGTACTCGAGTAATATTTGCATAACATACTTGAAATCTCAAAAAAATAATTGCGTGTGAGGTTTACTTGCCATCATAGCCACAAACTTAGTTATTGGGATTTTCAGCAAAAGAAAATCTGGAGAACAAATAAAATCTATCGTTTCCATAAAATCTTGAAAACAGAAGTATCGCATATCTAGTTGCATAGTAGATTAACTAAACAGAAACATAGGGAAAACACAGTTAAGGAAAATCTGGAATTTAGGAAACACACTACATCTAAAAAATTGAACCAGTAGCCCAGTCCAAACTGGGTCTAGCACACAGCCAGACCCACCCAGCCGACCCAGTGGGATGGGTCAGGTACTAAGCCCAGCCGACTGAGTACCAGGGCCCTAAGCATGGAAAAATTTCTGTTAACTCTGTTTTCTGTTTTTGTAGCTGACAGTATACCAAAATCCCTAAAAAGTTTCAGAACAGCATGTATGCTCACATAACTCAAGTATACACATATTTACAAAGTTCATAACCATGTCATGAAATAAATATCAGTCATAAACATACGTTCAACAACGTTTTTGGCCTTATTTCCAGATTTACATGTCTTACTAATCCACAACATGGGTTCTTCAAAGAAAATTAACATCACCATGGGGCACACACATGAAAATCCCTATTTTGCACAGATAAAAATTCTGTTCTACTATAATAATGCATCCATATGCACGTTGTTTCAAATAACCTAAAACAAAAGACCATGAAACACATGGATTTCATCAATGGATTATAGAATAAATGCTTAGATTTACTCACCCACATGGTTCTACACTAAAATACTTCATGGAAATCGAATCCATGTTCGTTTTCCTCACTTAACCCAAAAGAAAACCCCGTAACTTGTTGAAGATTTCTCCGACGGTCTTTCCGGCAAATCGAAGGCTGCCGTGGCGGAAACAACGAGCTAGCTGGAGTCGCCCCATCCCTGCTACCGTGACAGGGAGTGTGGCTATTTATTGTCGCGGCCCTCGGTGGTTGTGGGTGGCCAAAGCTCGCCGGCGACCTCCACCACTCCGATGCACGCCCCCACGAGAGAGAGAGAGACGAGGGAAGGGAGAAACGAGAAAGATGAGGGAAGAGGGTGAGACCCCCTCTTCCACCTCCCTTTATATTGCCGAAACCCCCCTCTTCCGAGAGGCGCGGGGTTCGGTTACGCCAACCGAGCCCCCCCCCTTCCTTTTTGGAAATAGCAGGAATCGTGCCCTACGCACGATTCTTGCTCCTTCCTCCTTTTAAAACAAGAGCAGCCCGATGTAGGGTTTTAAAAAAACCCTATCGGGTTATGGATCTGGGTCGGGTTCGACCCGGGTCCAAGAGCTTCTTACCTTTTAAACTTAAATTTTTTTTCTTTAACGAGAGGGCCGGGTCCGGGTCTGCGACCTGCGGCTCGGGATCCAAACCAGACCGGACCCTTGCCTTCCACTAGGTATGGATCCATGGATTGGATCCAAATGGATCCAATCGTGGATCCCCTAAAAATTCTCATATAATATATATTTTTATATATTTTTAATCAGGTATACGAATATATAAGGTATTTTACCTATATCCAAATGGATCCTATCTGGGTATCGGATCCGAAATGTGGTTCCCACGCCGATACATACATTATATACGTAGTTATCTCTTACATAATTCGCCAAATTGAAAATTTTTGCACTTATGTAATTACATATATGTTTTACGAGATAAATACATATATAAAGACCCCTTTATGGACCCCGGATCTGTGACTTGGATCCCGGGCCCAAATCACATTGTTAAGAAATATATATCATAATATATTTAAATAAAAACCTAAAAATTAAGGTTATTACATCCCTACCCCCTTAAAAGAATTTCGTCCGCGAAATTAGAACATACTAACGGTGAGTAGTACCAAAATTAAATATATCATAGGCCTAAAGGTCGATAACCAATAAAATAAGAGGGTCAGAAATCCGAGAATTCTGCGTACAGGTTTCCCTAATGAATCAAATAAGAAAAAGAGCATAAATAAGATCCATGTAATATTTTGAGGAATACGATTATAATCAATTACTAAGTCAATTAACCATTGATGCATAATTAAACATTTAACAGGAGGGAACACGAAGTATGTAACATTGATCACAACTTAATCAATAAGACAATTAAATGCAAAAGAGCTCAACATCATACAATGATCAACATAAACAACCAAGTGAACAGGTAAACATGAATGAACTAATGCATAGCAAGAATATGCATGATTTATGAGCAATGCATGAACCATTTATTATCTTCCATTTAAGTTTTCCTCTTTCCATATGCATGTCCTATTAAATGCACACAATCCTTAAGTTCCTCTTTTTAATTTATTATTGCCCGCGGATACACCAAACGGGTACAATCCCCGAGGTCAAGTAGGGTTCCCGGGGTAACTTCACACCAAATTTGCATTTTATTTACCGGGTTCCAGACTTAGCCCTCGACCGATATTAGGAAACAACACCATCCATCGGAACCTTGGAAAACAACATCCAAAGTCGGGGACACCATGGAAAACAGCATCCACTGGCGCCACTTTCTTGGTATACCAAACAAACTCACAGCTGTGACTAACACATCACTCCCGGGTAAAGAGGCAGATTCTCCCTAAAACCGTGGCCAGGAGAAGAACCTCAATATCGGGTTCAGGGGCAACAAAACGCACACGGAGTTTTTGTATCCTCACGGTTTCCCCTAAACCGCAATATCCAAGATTCCCACGCTAAAGCAGGGACATCAAGGAGAAAGTGAATTACATTGTTCTTTAGTTTTTTTTTATCTGGTTATTAATTCATTTCTTTTACATTTGCAAATTTACATGCAAAATTAATAACATAAGCTTGCACATCAGCATGCTAAGCTTTTTTTCACGGGACCACAGCCCGTGATCACATAGAACAGTGTGGTAAAACAACAAATCTCACATTTGATTTGTTGAAATGCATCAAAATAATTAAAACAGAGAACAACTAGTTCGCGAGGCTCACCCAGCCCCTGATGATCCAATTTGATCATCACAGTATTCATAAGCATAAATCCTCAATCACATGTCACTATGCATTCTTTTCACATGCTTTCCAATGCGCATTCATGTATGCAAGTTGTGCATGAATCAATAATTTCATAAGCATAAGCATAAATTCACACCCCCACATTAAATGCATGTTTTCGTGACATGCACATACTCATGTCAAATGCAATAGTTCATTCATGAATCAATCCAATTAAAACATACGAACAACCATGCAGTTTTGATCTAAATTCCATATGTGTATATGCACAAGTACACTCACTTACAACAATAATTTCTAACAAGGATTATTTATCAAGTTTAAGCACCTAAGGAAACATCACCCTGAATAAGCATAACATAACCAATAGGCATATGGAACATACATAAAAACTTAATTCTATATAAGGCAGGATTTGAACTCATAACCACACATGTACATGACAAACATGTTACCTCCTTAGCTAAATGCACACTCTATGAGTCAAATTGTGGATTTAAAATAACATCTAGTTTATATAAGGTTTTTCTTGAAATTGGCTATTCAAGCTTGGCCGACTTAATTGACTAGGGTTCAGCCTCACTCCAACCGAAACCCAACCGGCAATCCCCCCCCCCCCCCTTGTCAGACAAGTCTTTCTTTGAATCTGTAAACCCTTGTTTCACAATTTATATTTCATACTAACAACAACACCTTTTTCCTTTGCAGAACTTACATAAAGTTACAGGCAACTGGCCCATCTTCATATGAATCTAAGGAGTTATAAGATATGCTCTGGAGGCCAAAGGAGAGTCCAAAATAATGTGCCTAAAACTACAGAAAGTATCTCTCAATCATGCATTTAAGTGTCTTGAGGAGACCCAAACACAGCCATGACATCCATGCACTATATGAACAAGAGCTTAGTAGCTAAAGAGAGTAATTTATATAAGGACAACTCAAACATTATGAAAGATATTAGATATATGTTGATAATCCCATCCAAATTTTGCACTGAGCACAGAAATTTTCCATCAAATATGCACAGCCGGTTTAAGCCTCTTGAGAGTTAAAGGCTACTGAAAATAGCATAAAGTATATCTACTATTATGAAGCATGCCATCAGATTAAATGGTCTTCAATAGTACTCGAGTAATATTTGCATAACACACTTGAAATCTCAAAAAAATAATTGCGTGTGAGGTTTACTTGCCATCATAGCCACAAACTTAGTTATTGGGATTTTCAGCAAAAGAAAATCTGGAGAACAAATAAAATCTATCGTTTCCATAAAATCTTGAAAACAGAAGTATCGCATATCTAGTTGCATAGTAGATTAACTAAACAGAAACATAGGGAAAACACAGTTAAGGAAAATCTGGAATTTAGGAAACACACTACATCTAAAAAATTGAACCAGTAGCCCAGTCCAAACTGGGTCTAGCACACAGCCAGACCCACCCAGCCGACCCAGTGGGATGGGTCAGGTACTAAGCCCAGCCGACTGAGTACCTGGGCCCTAAGCATGGAAAAATTTCTGTTAACTCTGTTTTCTTTTTTTGTAGCTGACAGTATACCAAAATCCCTAAAACGTTTCAGAACAACATGTATGCTCACATAACTCAAGTATACACATATTTACAAAGTTCATAACCATGTCATGAAATAAATATCAGTCATAAACATACGTTCAACAACGTTTTTGGCCTTATTTCCAGATTTACATGTCTTACTAATCCACAACATGGGTTCTTCAAAGAAAATTAACATCACCATGGGGCACACACATGAAAATCCCTATTTTGCACAGATAAAAATTCTGTTCTACTATAATAATGCATCCATATGCACGTTGTTTCAAATAACCTAAAACAAAAGACCATGAAACACATGGATTTCATCAATGGATTATAGAATAAATGCTTAGATTTACTCACCCACATGGTTCTACACTAAAATACTTCATGGAAATCGAATCCATGTTCGTTTTCCTCACTTAACCCAAAAGAAAACCCCGTAACTTGTTGAAGATTTCTCCGACGGTCTTTCCGGCAAATCGAAGGCTGCCGTGGCGGAAACAACGAGCTAGCTGGAGTCGCCCCTTCCCTGCTACCGTGACAGGGAGTGTGGCTATTTATTGTCGCGGCCCTCGGTGGTTGTGGGTGGCCAAAGCTCGCCGGCGACCTCCACCACTCCGATGCACGCCCCCACGAGAGAGAGAGAGACGAGGGAAGGGAGAAACGAGAAAGATGAGGGAAGAGGGTGAGACCCCCTCTTCCACCTCCCTTTATATTGCCGAAACCCCCCTCTTCCGAGAGGCGCGGGGTTCGGTTACGCCAACCGAGCCCCCGCCCTTCCTTTCTGGAAATAGCAGGAATCGTGCCCTACGCACGATTCTTGCTCCTTCTTCCTTTTAAAACAAGAGCAGCCCGATGTAGGGTTTTAAAAAAACCCTATCGGGTTATGGATCTGGGTCGGGTTCGACCCGGGTCCAAGAGCTTCTTACCTTTTAAACTTAAATTTTTTTTCTTTAACGAGAGGGCCGGGTCCGGGTCTGCGACCTGCGGCTCGGGATCCAAACCAGACCGGACCCTTGCCTTCCACTAGGTATGGATCCATGGATTGGATCCAAATGGATCCAGTCGTGGATCCCCTAAAAATTCTCATATAATATATATTTTTAATTCGGTATACGAATATATAGGGTATTTTACCTATATCCAAATGGATCCTATCTGGGTATCGGATCCGAAATGTGGTTCCCACGCCGATACATACATTATATACGTAGTTATCTCTTAAATAATTCGCCAAATTGAAAATTTTTGCACTTATGTAATTACATATATGTTTTACGAGATAAATACATATATAAAGACCCCTTTATGGACCCCGGATCTGTGACTTGGATCCCGGGCCCAAATCACATTGTTAAGAAATATATATCATAATATATTTAAATAAAAACCTAAAAATTAAGGTTATTACATCCCTACCCCCTTAAAAGAATTTCGTCCGCGAAATTAGAACATACTAACGGTGAGTAGTACCAAAATTAAATATATCATAGGCCTAAAAGTCGATAACCAATAAAATAAGAGGGTCAGAAATCCGAAGAATTTTGCGTACAGGTTTCCCTAATGAATCAAATAAGAAAAAGAGCATAAATAAGATCCATGTAATATTTTGAGGAATACGATTATAATCAATTACTAAGTCAATTAACCATTGATGCATAATTAAACATTTAACAGGAGGGAACACGAAGTATGTAACATTGATCACAACTTAATCAATAAGACAATTAAATGCAAAAGAGCTCAACATCATACAATGATCAACATAAACAACCAAGTGAACAGGTAAACATGAATGAACTAATGCATAGCAAGAATATGCATGATTTATGAGCAATGCATGAACCATTTATTATCTTCCATTTAAGTTTTCCTCTTTCCATATGCATGTCCTATTAAATGCACACAATCCTTAAGTTCCTCTTTTTAATTTATTATTGCCCGCAGATACACCAAACGGGTACAATCCCCGAGGTCAAGTAGGGTTCCCGGGGTAACTTCACACCAAATTTGCATTTTATTTACCGGGTTCCAGACTTAGCCCTCGACCGATATTAGGAAACAACACCATCCATCAGAACCTTGGAAAACAGCATCCAAAGTCGGGGACACCATGGAAAACAGCATCCACTGGCGCCACTTTCTTGGTATACCAAACAAACTCACAGCTGTGACTAACACATCACTCCCGGGTAAAGAGGCAGATTCTCCCTAAAACCGTGGCCAGGAGAAGAACCTCAATATCGGGTTCAGGGGCAACAAAACGCACACGGAGTTTTTGTATCCTCACGGTTTCCCCTAAACCGCAATATCCAAGATTCCCACGCTAAAGCAGGGACATCAAGGAGAAAGTGAATTACATTGTTCTTTAGTTTTTTTTTATCTGGTTATTAATTCATTTCTTTTACATTTGCAAATTTACATGCAAAATTAATAACATAAGCTTGCACATCAGCATGCTAAGCTTTTTTTCACGGGACCACAGCCCGTGATCACATAGAACAGTGTGGTAAAACAACAAATCTCACATTTGATTTGTTGAAATGCATCAAAATAATTAAAACAGAGAACAACTAGTTCGCGAGGCTCACCCAGCCCCTGATGATCCAATTTGATCATCACAGTATTCATAAGCATAAATCCTCAATCACATGTCACTATGCATTCTTTTCACATGCTTTCCAATGCGCATTCATGTATGCAAGTTGTGCATGAATCAATAATTTCATAAGCATAAGCATAAATTCACACCCCCACATTAAATGCATGTTTTCGTGACATGCACATACTCATGTCAAATGCAATAGTTCATTCATGAATCAATCCAATTAAAACATACGAACAACCATGCAGTTTTGATCTAAATTCCATATGTGTATATGCACATGTACACTCACTTACAACAATAATTTCTAACAAGGATTATTTATCAAGTTTAAGCACCTAAGGAAACATCACCCTGAATAAGCATAACATAACCAATAGGCATATAGAACATACATAAAAACTTAATTCTATATAAGGCAGGATTTGAACTCATAACCACACATGTACATGACAAACATGTTACCTCCTTAGCTAAATGCACACTCTATGAGTCAAATTGTGGATTTAAAATAACATCTAGTTTATATATGGTTTTTCTTGAAATTGGCTATTCAAGCTTGGCCAACTTAATTGACTAGGGTTCAGCCTCACTCCAACCGAAACCCAACCGGCAATCCCCCCCCCCCTTGTCAGACAAGTCTTTCTTTGAATCTGTAAACCCTTGTTTCACAATTTATATTTCATACTAACAACAACACCTTTTTCCTTTGCAGAACTTACATAAAGTTACAGGCAACTGGCCCATCTTCATATGAATCTAAGGAGTTATAAGATATGCTCTGGAGGCCAAAGGAGAGTCCAAAATAATGTGCCTAAAACTACAGAAAGTATCTCTCAATCATGCATTTAAGTGTCTTGAGGAGACCCAAACACAACCATGACATCCATGCACTATATGAACAAGAGCTTAGTAGCTAAAGAGAGTAATTTATATAAGGACAACTCAAACATTATGAAAGATATTAGATATATGTTGATAATCCCATCCAAATTTTGCACTGAGCACAGAAATTTTCCATCAAATATGCACAGCCGGTTTAAGCCTCTTGAGAGTTAAAGGCTACTGAAAATAGCATAAAGTATATCTACTATTATGAAGCATGCCATCAGATTAAATGGTCTTCAATAGTACTCGAGTAATATTTGCATAACACACTTGAAATCTCAAAAAAATAATTGCGTGTGAGGTTTACTTGCCATCATAGCCACAAACTTAGTTATTGGGATTTTCAGCAAAAGAAAATCTGGAGAACAAATAAAATCTATCGTTTCCATAAAATCTTGAAAACAGAAGTATCGCATATCTAGTTGCACAGTAGATTAACTAAACAGAAACATAGGGAAAACACAGTTAAGGAAAATCTGGAATTTAGGAAACACACTACATCTAAAAAATCGAACCAGTAGCCCAGTCCAAACTGGGTCTAGCACACAGCCAGACCCACCCAGCCGACCCAGTGGGATGGGTCAGGTACTAAGCCCAGCCGACTGAGTACCTGGGCCCTAAGCATGGAAAATTTTTTGTTAACTCTGTTTTCTTTTTTTGTAGCTGACAATATACCAAAATCCCTAAAAAGTTTCAGAACAACATGTATGCTCACATAACTCAAGTATACACATATTTACAAAGTTCATAACCATGTCATGAAATAAATATCAGTCATAAACATACGTTCAACAACGTTTTTGGCCTTATTTCCAGATTTACATGTCTTACTAATCCACAACATGGGTTCTTCAAAGAAAATTAACATCACCATGGGGCACACACATGAAAATCCCTATTTTGCACAGATAAAAATTCTGTTCTACTATAAGAATGCATCCATATGCACGTTGTTTCAAATAACCTAAAACAAAAGACCATGAAACACATGGATTTCATCAATGGATTATAGAATAAATGCTTAGATTTACTCACCCACATGGTTCTACACTAAAATACTTCATGGAAATCGAATCCATGTTCGTTTTCCTCACTTAACCCAAAAGAAAACCCCGTAACTTGTTGAAGATTTCTCCGACGGTCTTTCCGGCAAATCGAAGGCTGCCGTGGCGGAAACAACGAGCTAGCTGGAGTCGCCCCTTCCCTGCTACCGTGACAGGGAGTGTGGCTATTTATTGCCGCGGCCCTCGGTGGTTGTGGGTGGCCAAAGCTCGCCGGCGACCTCCACCACTCCGATGCACGCCCCCACGAGAGAGAGAGAGACGAGGGAAGGGAGAAACGAGAAAGATGAGGGAAGAGGGTGAGACCCCCTCTTCCACCTCCCTTTATATTGCCGAAACCCCCCTCTTCCGAGAGGCGCGGGGTTCAGTTACGCCAACCGAGCCCCCGCCCTTCCTTTCTGGAAATAGCAGGAATCGTGCCCTACGCACGATTCTTGCTCCTTCTTCCTTTTAAAACAAGAGCAGCCCGATGTAGGGTTTTAAAAAAACCCTATCGGGTTATGGATCTGGGTCGGGTTCGACCCGGGTCCAAGAGCTTCTTACCTTTTAAACTTAAATTTTTTTTCTTTAACGAGAGGGTCGGGTCCGGGTCTGCGACCTGCGGCTCGGGATCCAAACCAGACCGGACCCTTGCCTTCCACTAGGTATGGATCCATGGATTGGATCCAAATGGATCCAATCGTGGATCCCCTAAAAATTCTCATATAATATATATTTTTAATTAGGTATACGAATATATAGGGTATTTTACCTATATCCAAATGGATCCTATCTGGGTATCGGATCCGAAATGTGGTTCCCACGCCGATACATACATTATATACGTAGTTATCTCTTAAATAATTCGCCAAATTGAAAATTTTTGCACTTATGTAATTACATATATGTTTTACGAGATAAATACATATATAAAGACCCCTTTATGGACCCCGGATCTGTGACTTGGATCCCGGGCCCAAATCACATTGTTAAGAAATATATATCATAATATATTTAAATAAAAACCTAAAAATTAAGGTTATTACATCCCTACCCCCTTAAAAGAATTTCGTCCGCGAAATTAGAACATACTAACGGTGAGTAGTACCAAAATTAAATATATCATAGGCCTAAAGGTCGATAACCAATAAAATAAGAGGGTCAGAAATCCGAAGAATTTTGCGTACAGGTTTCCCTAATGAATCAAATAAGAAAAAGAGCATAAATAAGATCCATGTAATATTTTGAGGAATACGATTATAATCAATTACTAAGTCAATTAACCATTGATGCATAATTAAACATTTAACAGGAGGGAACACGAAGTATGTAACATTGATCACAACTTAATCAATAAGACAATTAAATGCAAAAGAGCTCAACATCATACAATGATCAACATAAACAACCAAGTGAACAGGTAAACATGAATGAACTAATGCATAGCAAGAATATGCATGATTTATGAGCAATGCATGAACCATTTATTATCTTCCATTTAAGTTTTCCTCTTTCCATATGCATGTCCTATTAAATGCACACAATCCTTAAGTTCCTCTTTTTAATTTATTATTGCCCGCAGATACACCAAACGGGTACAATCCCCGAGGTCAAGTAGGGTTCCCGGGGTAACTTCACACCAAATTTGCATTTTATTTACCGGGTTCCAGACTTAGCCCTCGACCGATATTAGGAAACAACACCATCCATCGGAACCTTGGAAAACAGCATCCAAAGTCGGGGACACCATGGAAAACAGCATCCACTGGCGCCACTTTCTTGGTATACCAAACAAACTCACAGCTGTGACTAACACATCACTCCCGGGTAAAGAGGCAGATTCTCCCTAAAACCGTGGCCAGGAGAAGAACCTCAATATCGGGTTCAGGGGCAACAAAACGCACACGGAGTTTTTGTATCCTCACGGTTTCCCCTAAACCGCAATATCCAAGATTCCCACGCTAAAGCAGGGACATCAAGGAGAAAGTGAATTACATTGTTCTTTAGTTTTTTTTTATCTGGTTATTAATTCATTTCTTTTACATTTGCAAATTTACATGCAAAATTAATAACATAAGCTTGCACATCAGCATGCTAAGCTTTTTTTCACGGGACCACAGCCCGTGATCACATAGAACAGTGTGGTAAAACAACAAATCTCACATTTGATTTGTTGAAATGCATCAAAATAATTAAAACAGAGAACAACTAGTTCGCGAGGCTCACCCAGCCCCTGATGATCCAATTTGATCATCACAGTATTCATAAGCATAAATCCTCAATCACATGTCACTATGCATTCTTTTCACATGCTTTCCAATGCGCATTCATGTATGCAAGTTGTGCATGAATCAATAATTTCATAAGCATAAGCATAAATTCACACCCCCACATTAAATGCATGTTTTCGTGACATGCACATACTCATGTCAAATGCAATAGTTCATTCATGAATCAATCCAATTAAAACATACGAACAACCATGCAGTTTTGATCTAAATTCCATATGTGTATATGCACAAGTACACTCACTTACAACAATAATTTCTAACAAGGATTATTTATCAAGTTTAAGCACCTAAGGAAACATCACCCTGAATAAGCATAACATAACCAATAGGCATATGGAACATACATAAAAACTTAATTCTATATAAGGCAGGATTTGAACTCATAACCACACATGTACATGACAAACATGTTACCTCCTTAGCTAAATGCACACTCTATGAGTCAAATTGTGGATTTAAAATAACATCTAGTTTATATAAGGTTTTTCTTGAAATTGGCTATTCAAGCTTGGCCGACTTAATTGACTAGGGTTCAGCCTCACTCCAACCGAAACCCAACCGGCAATCCCCCCCCCCCCCCCTTGTCAGACAAGTCTTTCTTTGAATCTGTAAACCCTTGTTTCACAATTTATATTTCATACTAACAACAACACCTTTTTCCTTTGCAGAACTTACATAAAGTTACAGGCAACTGGCCCATCTTCATATGAATCTAAGGAGTTATAAGATATGCTCTGGAGGCCAAAGGAGAGTCCAAAATAATGTGCCTAAAACTACAGAAAGTATCTCTCAATCATGCATTTAAGTGTCTTGAGGAGACCCAAACACAGCCATGACATCCATGCACTATATGAACAAGAGCTTAGTATCTAAAGAGAGTAATTTATATAAGGACAACTCAAACATTATGAAAGATATTAGATATATGTTGATAATCCCATCCAAATTTTGCACTGAGCACAGAAATTTTCCATCAAATATGCACAGCCGGTTTAAGCCTCTTGAGAGTTAAAGGCTACTGAAAATAGCATAAAGTATATCTACTATTATGAAGCATGCCATCAGATTAAATGGTCTTCAATAGTACTCGAGCAATATTTGCATAACACACTTGAAATCTCAAAAAAATAATTGCGTGTGAGGTTTACTTGCCATCATAGCCACAAACTTAGTTATTGGGATTTTCAGCAAAAGAAAATCTGGAGAACAAATAAAATCTATCGTTTCCATAAAATCTTGAAAACAGAAGTATCGCATATCTAGTTGCACAGTAGATTAACTAAACAAAAACATAGTGAAAACACAGTTAAGGAAAATCTGGAATTTAGGAAACACACTACATCTAAAAAATCGAACCAGTAGCCCAGTCCAAACTGGGTCTAGCACACAGCCAGACCCACCCAGCCGACCCAGTGGGATGGGTCAGGTACTCAGCCCAGCCGACTGAGCACCTGGGCCCTAAGCATTGAAAAATTTCTGTTAACTCTGTTTTCTTTGTTTGTAGCTGACAATATACCAAAATCCCTAAAAAGTTTCAGAACAGAATGTATGCTCACATAACTCAAGTATACACATATTTACAAAGTTCATAACCATGTGATGAAATAAATATCAGTCATAAACATACGTTCAACAACGTTTTTGGCCTTATTTCCAGATTTACATGTCTTACTAATCCACAACATGGGTTCTTCAAAGAAAATTAACATCACCATGGGGCACACACATGAAAATCCCTATTTTGCACAGATAAAAATTCTGTTCTACTATAAGAATGCATCCATATGCACGTTGTTTCAAATAACCTAAAACAAAAGACCATGAAACACATGGATTTCATCAATGGATTATAGAATAAATGCTTAGATTTACTCACCCACATGGTTCTACACTAAAATACTTCATGAAAATCGAATCGATGTTCGTTTTCCTCACTTAACCCAAAAGAAAACCCCGTACCTTGTTGAAGATTTCTCCGACGGTCTTTCCGGCAAATCGAAGGCTGCCATGGCGGAAACAACGAGCTAGCTGGAGTCGCCCCTTCCCTGCTACCGTGACAGGGAGTGTGGCTATTTATTGCCGCGGCCCTCGGTGGTTGTGGGTGGCCAAAGCTCGTCGGCGAACTCCACCACTCCGATGCACGCCCCCACGAGAGAGAGAGAGAGGAGGGAAGGGAGAAACGAGAAAGATGAGGGAAGAGGGTGAGACCCCAACTTCCACCTCCCTTTATATTGCTGAAACCCCCCTCTTCCGAGAGGCGCGGGGTTCAGTTACGCCAGCCGAGCCCCCCCCTTCCTTTCTGGAAATAGCAGGAATCGTGCCCTAGGCACGATTCTTGCTCCTTCCTCCTTTTAAAACAAGAGCAGCCCGATGTAGGGTTTTAAAAAAACCCTATCGGGTTATGGATCCGGGTCGGGTTCGACCCGGGTCCAAGAGCTTCTTACCTTTTAAACTTAAATTTTTTTTTCTTTAACGAGAGGGCCGGGTCCGGGTCTGCGACCTGCGGCTCGGGATCCAAACCCGACCGGACCCTTGCCTTCCACTAGGTATGGATCCATGGATTGGATCCAAATGGATCCAATCGTGGATCCCCTAAAAATTCTCATATAATATATATTTTTATATATTTTTAATCAGGTATACGAATATATAGGGTATTTTACCTATATCCAAATGGATCCTATCTGGGTATCGGATCCGAAATGTGGATCCCACGCCCATACATACATTATATACGTAGTTATCTCTTAAATAATTCACCAAATAGAAAATTTTTGCACTTATGTAATTACATATATGTTTTACGAGATAAATACATATATAAAGACCCTTTATGGACCCCGGATCTGCGACTTGGATCCCGGGCCCAAATCACATTGTTAAGAAATATATATCATAATATATTTAAATAAAAACCTAAAAATTAAGGTTATTACATTATTAGTCGACCAATATACTCACCAATCGACTAATCCTTTCGCGCCATATTTTCTAAAAAGTTATTTTTGTCAAATTAGTCGACCAAAGGTTTTATCAGTCGACTGGACAGAATGTCTGTTTTCTGGAAAATTAGCAGCAGTCGACTAATGGTTTTATCAATCGACTGGACATAACATGTGTTTTCTAAAAATTTAGCAGCAGTCGACTAATGCTTTTATCAGTCGACTAATTTTATCTCTAGTCGACTAAGTTTCATAAATTCAGATTTTCAAATAGCTCGATTAACAGATCAGTCGACCGACGATAATTGTCAGTCTACTAATAACTAACTATTAGTCGACTAACTACTGTTCCAGTCGACTAATTTTGTCATTTTTCCTGAAACTTCAAAAAGGCGTGTCTTTTCATTTTTCGAACGTTTTAATTGTTCAAAATTGACTGTTTTGATACCCTTTCATACCCTCAACGTATGAAAACTTTCAACTATAAATATGAGTGCATTTTACACTCAAAAGCACTTCAATTCAATCAATTTGAATCATTTACTTTTTGCTTTTCACTCATATTCATTTTCTCACTCACGTGATATTTTTTTACTTCAGCTTTTCACTCAAATTCCTTTAAGAGATAGTGAATTCGTGAGTAGAGTATTTCAACAACCTCAAAAGCCAATTGCATCTCATTTGCATTCAAAAGAAAGGCTCATAGGTTGTATTGTAAGTTGTTACTTATTTTCTGTAAAAGGAAGGACTACTTTGTTCAAAGGAGTTGTTTGCTTTCAGTAGGTGTGTTACTGGAAGTGGGACCGGATTTGGTCTGTATGATCTTGTAGTTACACAAGGTTGATAGTGGAAATCTCAAGCGGGTTTTGCTTGGGGACTGGATGTAGGTCGGGAAAGACCGAACCAGGATAAATTTTGCGTTCTTTGTGTGTTTGCTTTTCAAATTGCAAAATTCGTTAATATTCCGTAGACAATTTTTAAAAGCACTATTCACCCCTCCTCTAGTGCTCGTTGCCTCGATCCTACTGCACTTTCATTTGGTATCAGAGCAGGTTAGCTATTATTTTGATTTGATAATCATCTAGCATGACAACTACAACATCTCAGCACAAAGAAGGAAGCTCCTCTGTTCGTCCTCCTCTCTTCGACGGAACAAACTATGGATACTGAAAAGTGAGAATGACAATATTCTTGCAATCCATGAATCTCGATATTTAGAGAGTTGTTTCAAAAAAATACCAAACTCCATCAACTGATTTCAGCCAATGGACCGATGAAGAAAAGAAAACCGCTTCACTGAATGCCTAGGCGATGAATGCATTAAATTGTGCCGTTGACAAGGTAGAGTTCAATCGCATCTCTTAATGCTCTACAACAAATGAAATCTGACATACTCTTCTCGTGACTCACGAAAGTACGTTAAAGGTAAAGGAATCCAAAATTGCTTTTTTGGTTCATAAATTTGAATTGTTTAAAATGAAGCAAAATAAATCTATATCGGACATGGTAACAAGAATGACCGATATAACTAACACTCTGAAATCCCTTGGAAAAGAATATTCACAAGTGGATTTAGTCAAAAAGATCCTAAGGTGTTTAACTCCTGAATGGGAGAGAAAAACCACTGCTATTGAAGAAGCAAATTATCTTAACACTCTCACTCTTGAAGATTTGGTTGGTAACCTTATGGCATATGAGGTCCAACTTCAAGACAGACAAGAAGAAGAGCCTAAGAAAAAATCTCTTGCTTTTAAGGCTACTTCTGACTAAGAAAATTCAGATGAAGATGAAGATATTGCCCTCATTACTTGGCAATTCAGAAGATTCATCAAAAAGGGAACATTTCAAAGAAAGGTAAAGAAAGTGGATTCTTCCAATCTCATTGAAGTCAAGTGTTTTAATTGCAAAAAGGCTGGACATATCAAGAAAGATTGTCCTCTTCTCAAAATCAAACCCAAGGACCGATTCAAGAAGAAAAAGGCATTTCAAGCATGTTGGGATGATAATGACTCATCTTTCGATGAAGAATCAAATGAAGAAATCTCCAACATGTGTTTTGTAGCACAAGAAGATTCGGTAAGTCAATTTGACTATAATGAGTTATTAGAAACATTTAATGATTTATATGCTAAATTTAAGAGTCTAAGTTCTAAAAATAAAGAGTTAAAAACTGAAAATTCAACTCTTGACTCTCAAAACAAAGCATTACTTCAAGAATTAGAAGATCTCAAGAAGGAAAATTCTTGCCAAGCATTTGAGATAAAAGAAATTGGAATTAGAACCAGTCTCTTACAAAAAGAAATAATTAGTCTAAAAGAAAAATCAAATGATCTTATTTCTATAGTGACCAAATTCACAAATGGTCAAGAGAATCTAGAAAGACTTCTTGGTTCTGAAAGATGTTCGATTAATAAAACCGGATTGGGATATAGTTTGTGTTAGTCGACTAAATTTTTTTTTAAAAATTTTAACTGAAGGGACCCGATACCCCTTGGATTTTTTTAACACCCGTTTTTTTTTTTAAAAAGGCATTATTTCATTTTATTTTCACACCTATTTGTTTTTCTTAAAAACGAAACCCTTAAAACGAAAACCCTCTTTCTCTCTCTTTCCTCTCTCTCTTCCAAAAAACCCTCGGAGTGCCGTTCGATCCTATCCTCGCTGGATTTTCTGGCCGTGACAGGGAAACGCTAGAATCCTCTTGCAATAACTATCGCATCTTCAAATCACGCCAGAATCCTCTTGCCGTGAAGGCGTATCTTCAGCCATTGCCGGAATCCCCTTGTGGCAGCCCTCACACTCGTCGTTAGCCACCATATCCTCCTCTGTTTCTGTTTCACAACGCCGGACAACATTTTCCTTCTGCCGAACGTCGTTTGGAAGCCGACATTTTTTTTGGTAAATCTTTTTTTTAACCATGCCTCGTTCGAAGTCTGCATCTGCAAAAGGTTTAGGTTCTCCTCCTCCTACACCTTCTTCAAGACATAGATTTTCTCTCAGATTACTCTGAAATCCTCTTTTATATGATACTTTTGGATCGATTTCTGCACTACCTATTTTACCAGGCCAAAATATATTGTTTCACCTATTTTCTTGTTACAACATAAGAGAATTATTTCCAGGAATTTCACATCTTTTTGATGCCTGTGCAGATAACCTTCATTATCCTTTTCTGATTCACTTGTTTTATACGAATTTACATATTGATCATGAAACTGGAGTTCTGTGCTCTCTTGTTCGTGATGTTGAAATCGAGTTTGATTCTAAACTACTTGGAGAAATCCTAGAAATTCCATCCTCAGACACTCTTTTCAACACTGTTGAACTGAATGATGAGAGAATTTTTGAACAAATTCTTCTTCTAGGTGCACCTCAGTGCACTCCTTTCAAAAATACTAATCTTCAAACTCATGCACGCATTGCTAGACGAATCCTTGCCCACAATGTTCTACCAAAAACTGGTTCTATTGATTATTATTCCACAGATCTATCTATGGCTCTTTATGTTTTATTTGGAAATATTTCCGTAAATTGGGCCAATGTGTATTTTACAAATTTGTGGAAACAAAAACCATTTCTTCCTTATGGTTGTCTTCTAACTCGTATTTTTAGAGATTTCAAAGTTCCTTTAACAAATGAAAAATATATTGAGCAAAAAGAGTTCTTTGATCAAACTATTTTTAAAAGAATGAAAATTAAATATCTGCCTCCTTTAAATGTTGATCAAATTGAACCATCTGATCCTACTGAACCATCAATTTCTGAACCTTCACCTTCTGCAACACTTTTATCTCAAGCAAAAAGAAAGAAATTTTCTACAAGTCAAGACAATGATGAAGTTTTGCAGCGACTGGAAGCATTGGAGCTGCATCAATGCACTTTTCGTGAAGATGTGACTCAACAACTTTCTTCGATTCAGAAAGATGTGACTCAACAACTTTCTTCAATTCAACAACAAGCATTGGAGCTGCATCAATGCAATTAAGGATTTGCTCAACTCACTTTTCTGATCTTTATGTTCTGTCTTTACTAAACTTTGATACTTTATGGGTTGTAATATTTTAAACTTGTATCTCTAGTTTCCTTATGCTATTTCTGCCCTTATTCTTTTTTATTATGACAAATGGGGAGAAAAAGATAGCATTGCAGGAGATCTTGCATGAGAAATGCAAAATAAAAATGCGAATTAAGAGAAAACGTGCTAATGGAAATGCAAACCAATCAATATGTGATATATGTGCTTTAAATGTGCTAACTTTTAATGTTTTGCAGCATATTGATAGGGGGAGTAAAATCTCCATCTATGCATCTAAAATGCTTCATCTTTGAATAAGTTTGTCATCATCAAAAAGGGGGAGATTGTTACGACACTGAATCCATACATGATACTTCAAGTACAAGGTTTTGATGATGAGCAAGTGAAATCAACTGTATTTCAGCTAAGGCAATGAAGCCATTGAAGAATTCGATGAAGAATCTTTGAAGACTAGTGTGCAAATATTTAATTAATTAAAAGTCTTAGATTCTTGTAAGAGCCTTACTTAGAGTGCATATTTAGGTTGCACTTTACCTAAAAAGTCTTTAGAAAAACTTTTCTAAAAGAACCCCTAATGAAAATCTTTTTAGAAAACACTTTTCTTAAATTTTTGTGTTTATTAGTCGACCAATAGGCTCACTAGTCGACTAATTCTTTCGCGCCATATTTTCTAAAAAGTCATTTTTGTCAAATTAGTCGACTAGACAGAATGTCTGTTTTCTAAAAAATTAGCAACAGTCGACTAATGGTTTTATCAGTCGTCTAGACAGAACATGTGTTTTCTGAAAATTTAGCAGCAGTCGACTAATGCTTTTATCAGTCGACCAGACAGAATGTATGTTTTTCAAAAGATTTTAGCAGCAGTCGACTGAAAGGTTTTTAGTCTACTGATGATATTATCAGTCGACTAATTTTATCTCTAGTCGACTAAGTTTCAAAAGTTCAGGTTTTCAAACGGCTCGATTAACAGATCAGTTGACCGACGATAACTGTCAGTCTACTAATAACTAACTATTAGTCGACTAACTACTATTTCAGTCGACTAATTTTGCCGTTTTTTCTGAAACTTCAAAAAGGCGTGTCTTTTCATTTTTCAAACGTTTTGATCATTCAAAATGAACTGTTTTGACACCCTTTCATAAACTCAACGTATGAAAACTTTCAACTATAAATATGAGTGCATTTTACACTCAAAAGCACTTCAATTCAATCAATTTGAATCACTTACTCTTTGCTTTTCACTCATATTCATTTTCTCACTCACGTGATATTTTTCACTTCAGCTTTTCACTCAAATTCCTTTAAGAGATAGTGAATTCGTGAGTAGAGTATTTCAAAAACCTCAAAAGCCAATTGCATCTCATTTACATTAAAAAAAAAGGCTCATAGGTTGTATTATAAGTTGTTACTTATTTTCTGTAAAAGAAAGGACTCCTTGGTTTAAAGGAGTTGTTTGCTTTCAATAGGTGTGTTACTGGAAGTGGGACCGGATTTGGTCTGTAGGATCTTGTAGTTACACAAGGTTGATAGTGAAAATCTCAAGCGGGTTTTGCTTGGGGACTGGATGTAGGTCGGGAAAGACCGAACCAGGATAAATTCTGTCTTCTTTGTGTATTTGCTTTTCAAATTGCAAAATTTGTTAATATTCCGCAGACAATTTTTAAAAGCACTATTCACCCCCCCTTTAGTGCTCGTTGCCTCGATCCTACTGCACTCTCACTAAGGTGTTTAACTCCTGAATTGGAGAGAAAAAACACAGCTATTGAGGAAGCAAATGATTTAAACACTCTCACTCTTGAAGATTTGGTTGGTAACTTAATGGCATATGAAGTCCAACTTCAAGACAGACAAGAAGAAGAACCCAAGAAGAAATCTCTTGCTTTTAAGGCTACTTCTGACTCTGAAAATTCAGAAGAAGATGAAGATGAAGATATTGCTCTCATTACAAGGCAATTCAAGAGATTCATTAAAAAGGGAAGATTTCAAAGAAAGGTAAAGAAAGCAGATTCTTCCAATCCAAATGAAGTCAAGTGCTTTAACTGGAAAAAGGCAGGACACATCAAGAAAGATTGTCCTCTTCTCAAAATCAAGCCCAAGGACCAATTCAAGAAGAAAATGGCATTTCAAGCATGTTGGGATGATAGTGACTCCTCTTCCGATGAAGAATCAAATAAAGAAGTCGCTAACATTTGATTTGTAGCACAAGAAGACTCAGTAAGTCAATTTGAGTATGATGATTTATTAGAAGCATTTAATTATTTATATGCTAAATTTAAGAGTCTAAGTTCTAAAAACAAAGAGTTAAAAACTGAAAATTCAACTCTTGACTCTCAAAACAAAGTGTTACTTCAAGAGATAGAAGATCTCAAGAAGGAAAACTCTTGTCAAGCATTTGAGATAAAAGAAATTGGAATTAGAACCAATGTCTTACAAAAAGAAATAACGAGTCTAAAAGAAAAATCAAATGATCTTCTTTCTATAGTGACCAAATTCACAAATGGTCAAGAGAATCTAGAAAGACTTTTTGGTTCTCAAAGATGCTCGGTTAATAAAATCGGATTGGGATATAGCTTCTTTAATACTCAAAATAGACCAAACTATGTGGTGAAGAATCAAAGACAATATTGTCAACCATTTGTTCAAAGAACTAAATTTTCTAGTTATAATAGAAATGCATCTAATCATAGAAATTATAATGCTTATAAGCCTAGATATGATTACTCTAGAAATGCTAAATCTTGTTATAGAAAGAATATTTTTTATCAAAGGAAACCAAAATCCAAATGGATATGGGTTCCTAAGACTAACTCTCATAGACCCGAAAATAGAAAGGGGTCAAATGCTTTGTCTTCTAATTTTGTTGTAGGTACACAAAATAAGAAGCAAATGGATATTGGACAGCGGTTGTTCCAAACATATGACTGGAAGGCCGGAGTTATTTTCCACCCTCCAAAGTAAGGATAGAGGAACCGTCACCCTTGGTGACAATAACAAGGGAAAAGTAATCGGTATAGGTAAAATTGGTAATCCAAAATTTTCCTTGATAGAAAATGTTCTTTTAGTAGATGGTTTCATGCATAATTTATTATCCATTTGTCAATTATGTGATAAAGGTTTTCTTGTATCCTTTGAACATGATTTATGTTTAATTTTTTATTTTCAATCTAAAAAGATCATTTTTAAAGGTAAAAGAAGGAACAATGTGTATGAACTTTATCTAGATGAGTTACCCACTTTTAATGAAAAATGTCTTATTGTTTCAAATGAAATTTAATGGTTATGGCACAAGAGACTTTGACATGTTAACTTTAAAATTATTTCCAAGTTATCCAAGAATGATCTTGTTAGAGGCCTACCTAGAATACCATATAAGAAGGATGATTTATGTGATGCTTGCCAAATGGGTAAACAAATCAAGAGTTCTTTTAAAGCAAAAGATATAGTTTCAACAATACGTCCTCTTGAACTTTTTCATTTAGATCTATTTGGACCATCTAGAATTCAAAGTTTGAACGGTAGCAAGTATGCTTTTGTTATAGTAGATGATTATTCTCGATTTACATGGGTGATTTTTCTAAAAAGCAAAAATGATGCTTTTTCTGAATTTTCCAAACTTTGTAGAAGAATTATAAATGAAAAATTTACATCTATAATTAAAATTCGTAGTGATCATGGTGGTGAATTTGAAAATGAATCTTTTCTAAAGTATTGTGATTTACATGGTATATCTCACAACTTTGCTTTTCCTAGAGCGGCTCCACAAAATGGAGTTGTTGAAAGAAAGAATAGAACTTTGCAAGAATGTGCTAGAACCATGCTTCAAGATAAAAATTTACCAAAATACTTTTGGGCTGAAGCAATAAATACAACATGTTATGTTTTAAACCGTGTTCTTATTCGACCAATCTTACATAAAACATGTTTTGAATTGTATTATGATCGTATACCAAAGATCTCATATTTCAAAAAATTTTGTAGTAAATGCTTCTTATTAAATACCAAAGATAATCTTGATAAGTTTGATTCAAAATCAGATGAATCAATATTTCTTGGATATTCTTCTAGAAGTAAAGCTTATCGTGTTTTTAATAAAAGAACATCTTGCATTGAAGAATCTTTACATGTTGCATTTGATGAGAATTGTGAGCAGGTTATACCTCTAAGCGAAGGAGAAGAACCTTTGATAGAGAGTACTTCTCAAGAAAATGTTTCTCTTCAACCGGTTTGGAAATAAGTTCACAATCATCCACATGAACAGGTTATTGGAGAAATAAAGAGTGGTGTCCAAACTAGAAGGCAATTGCAATATATTGCAAATATTGCTTTCATATCTAAAATAGAACCAAAGAATATCAATGAAGCTTGTGATGATGAATTTTGGCTTTTGGCCATGTCTGAAGAACTTAACCAATTTACTATGAATGATGTATGGGATCTAGTTGATAAACCAAAGGATCATCCAGTAATTGGAACAAGATGGGTCTTCCGAAATAAGCAGGACGAAAATGGCGAAGTTATTCGAAATAAAGCAAGACTAGTAGCACAAGGCTATAATCAAGAAGAAGGCATAGATTTTGATGAAACCTATGCACCAGTGGCTCGATTGGAGTCAATCCGAATGATGCTTGCTTTTGTTAGCTACATGAATTTTAAGTTATATCAAATTGATGTTAAGAGTGCATTCTTAAATCAACATATCAATGAAGAAGTTTATGTAGAGCAACCTCCAGGCTTTGAAAATGAGAAATATCCAGAAAAAGTCTACAAATTAAAGAGAGCTTTGTATGGACTTAAACAAGCACCAAGAGCGTGGTATGAAAGACTACGAAATTTTCTAGAACAATCTGGTTTTTCCATTGGTCGGGTAGACTCCACTTTATTTATTAAAAACTTAATTCAGATATTCTTATTGTGCAAATTTATGTTGATGACATAATATTTGGTTCTACTAATGATTCTCTTTGTAAAGAGTTTGTTAAAGCTATGCAGGAAGAGTTTGAAATGAGCTTGATGAGCGAATTAAACTACTTCCTTGGACTTCAAATAAAGCAAACTGAAGAAGAAATCTTCATCAACCAGGCTAAGTATACAAAAGAACTTCTCAAGAGATTTGTGATGGACTCATCAAAATCAAGAAGAAATCCTATGTGCACAACTACTTCTCTTGATAAAGATGAAAATGGTAAAAATGTAGATATTAAGCTCTACAGAGGTATGATTGGATCTCTATTATACTTAACTGCTAGTCGACTGATATTTTTTTAAAATTTCAACTCAAGGGACCCGATACCCCTTGGATTTTTTTTTAACACCCATTTTTTTTTTAAAAGGGCACCGTTTCATTTTTATGCCCATTTCGTTTTTCTTAAACGATACTCTCTCTCTCTTCTGTCTCTTCCGAAAATCCCTCAGAGTGTTGGTCACACCCCTCCTCGCCGGAATCTTCTTGCCGTGACAGGGTGCCTCTTCAGCCAACGCCGCTTGTGGAAGCCTCCTCTCACCCCCCGTCATCCACCGCGTCATCTTCTTGCAGACGAACTCCCCCTCGCTTCTTCACTCTTGCCTAAAATCTGTGGAAAATCGACATCCCTTTTCGATGAATTATTACTGTTGATTGTTTTGGCCACTATCAACGATCTTGATCGTAGAAGGCACATCTTTCACTTTGCACAAAGTGTTTCTGTTGCATTGGTTCTCCACCACGATGCCAGACAACATCTTCCTTCCGACGGACGTCATTTTTAAAGCATTTGGAAGCCGACATCAACACCATCTTCAATTGTTCTTCTCAACGACTGTGTTGATCAATCACTCTCTGCAACTGCAATTTTTTTTCAGGTGAATCTGTTTTGTTCTTTATCAACCATGCCTCGTCAAAAGACTGCATCCGCATAAGGTTCTCCTCTAACTACACCACAAGCATGTCATGGATTTTCTCTCAGACTACTCAGAAATTCTCTTTTATATGATACTTTTGGATCTATTTCTGCACTTCCTATTTTACCAGACCGAAATGTCCTGCTTTACTTATTTTCTCGTTACAAAATCAGAGAATTATTTATAGGTATTTCCCACCTTTTTTATGCTGGTGCAGACCCTCTTTATTATCCTTTTCTGATCCACTTGTTTTACACAAATTTACAAATTGATCATGAAACTGGATTTCTTTCCTCTCTTGTTCCCGATGTTGAAATTGAGTTTGATTCTAAACTGCTTGGACAAATCCTAGATATTCCACCTTCAAAAATTCTTTTCAATACTATTGAACTTAATGATGAAAGAATTTTTGAACAAATTCTTCTTCCCGGTGCACCTCATTGTCCTCCTTTCAAAAATATCAATCTTCAAACTCGTGCACGCATTGCTGGACGAATTCTTGCCCACAATGTTCTACCTAAAACTGGTTCTTTTGATTACTATTCCACAAATCTCTCTACAACTCTTTATGTCTTATTTGGAAATATTTCTGTAAATTGGGCCAACATGTATTTTACTAATTTGTGGAAACAAAAACCTTTTCTTCCATATGGATATCTTCTTACTCGTATTTTCAGATATTTCAAAGTACCCTTAACCAATGAAAAATATATTAAACAAAAGGAGTTCTTTGATCAAACTATTTTTAAACGTATGAAAATTAAATATTTGCCTCCTTTAAACTTTGATCAAACTGAACCATATGAACCATCACTCTCTGAACCCTCACCATCTTTTGTGACACCTTCATCTCAAGCAAAATGAAAGAAATTCTCTACTAGTCATGACAATGATGAAGTTTTGCAGCGAATGGAAGCTTTGGAGTTGCATCAACACACTTTTCGTGAAGATGTGACTCAACAACTTTCTTCAATTCAGAAAGATATTGCTGAACTCAAGGAAATGATCAAGCAACACTTCTCTTGATCTTTGTTTATTGTCCTTACTGAACTTTGATACTTTATGGGTTGTAATATTTTGAACTTGAATTTGCATTTTGCTTATGCTATGTCTGCCCTTACTCTTTTTTATTATGACAAAGGGGGAGAAAAAGATAGAACTTGGTAGACACATGCATGGAAATTGCAGGATTACATGAGAAATTAAGAGAAAAAGATAAAAATTGCATATTGCATTATGACATGGAAATTGCATTCATGAAAAAGTTTTAGAAATACATGAAGTAATGATGAAAATGCAAACCAATCAATATGTGATATATGTGCTTTAAATGTACTAACTTTTAATGTTTTGCAGCATATTGATAGGGGGAGTAAAATCTCCATCTATGCATCTACATGCTTCATCTTTGATTAGTTTGTCATCATCAAAAAGGGGGAGATTGTTACGACAATGAAGCCGTACATGATACTTCAAGTACAAGGTTTGATGATGAACAAGTGAATCAACTGCATTTCAGCTAAGGCAATGAAGAAATGTGCCAAACATTGAAGAATTCGATGAAGAATCTTTGAAGACTAGTGTGCAAATGTTAAATTCATTTAAAGTCTTAGATTCTTGTAAGAGCCTTACTTAGAGTGCATATTTCGGTTGTATTTCACCTAAAAAGTCTTTAGAAAAACTTTTTTAAAAGAACCCTTTATGAAAATCTTTTTAGAAAACTCTTTATTTAATTTTTCGTGTTTATTAGTCGACCAATAGACTCACCAGTCGACTAATCCTTTCGCGCCAAATTTTCTAAACAAAATGTCATTTTTGTCAAATTAGTCGACCGAATGTTTTATCAGTCAACCAGACAGAATGTTTGTTTTCTGGAAATTTAGCAGCAGTCGACTAATGATTTTATCAGTTGACCGAACAGAACATGTATTTTCAAAAAAAATTAGCAGCAGTCGATTGAAAGGTTTTTCAGTCTACTGATGATATTATCAGTCGACTAAGTTTTTCTCTAGTCGACTAACTTTTTCTCTAGTCGACTAAGTTTCAAAACTTCAGATTTTCAAACGGCTTGATAAACACATTAGTCGACCGACGATAACTGTCAATCTACTAATAGCTAATTATCAGTCGACTAACTACTGTTCCAGTCGACTAATTTTGTCATTTTTCCTGAAACTTTTAAAAGGCGTGTCTTTTCATTTTTCAAACATTTTGATCGTTCAAAAAGGACTGTTTTGACACCCTTTCATACTCTCAACGTATGAAATCTTTCAACTATAAATATGAGTGCATTCCACACTCAAAAGCAATCAAATTCAATCCAATTACATTGAATTACTCTTTGCTTTTCACTCATATTCATTTTCTCACTCACTTGATATTTTTCACTTCAGTTTTTCACTCAAATTCCTTTGAGAGATAGTGAATTCGTGAGTTGAGTATTCCAACAACCTCAAAAGCCAATTGCATCTCATTTGCATTCATAAGAAGGGCTCGTAGGTTGTTTTGTAAGTTGTTACTTATTTCTCTTTTCTGTAAAAGGAAGAACTCCTTGGTTTAAAGGAGTTGTTTGCTTTCAGTAGGTGTGTTACTGAAAGTGGGACCGGATTTGGTCTATATGATCTTGTAGTTATACAAGGTTGATAGTGGAAATCTCTAGCTGTTTTTGCTTAGAGACTGGATATAGGTCGGGAAAGACCGAACCAGGATAAATTATTGTGTTCTTTGTGTGATTGCTTTGCGAATTGCAAAATCCGTCAAAATTTTGAAGACGATATTTAAAAGCACTATTCACCCACCCTCTAGTGCTCGTTGCCTCGATCCTACTGCACTTTCATATGCTCCTCTTCATTTTAAATTCTATCTCTTTAGGATTTGCATTATAGCTTTCTGGTTTTATTGCATGTTAAGCAAGTTTTCGAAAACATCCCTACCTATATTGTCCCGGTCTTCACGTTGTTGGGCTGTCTCACTGAACCATAGTTCGGGAGAAAGCCTCACAACTGGACCACTTATTTGGGTTCGCGTCCCTCTACCACGTACCTAAGGGACATAGTCCGAGGTATATCGGTAGGCGCTCAAGGATGTTGGGAAGCCATTACTTCAGAATCAGAGAAATATTTTATATGCCATGCACTTCAAGCTTCGGCTTGAGTATATCGGCATACCTTGATTGAAATCAGATGATTTGAACCGTAGAGTTAGGATTAAGGTCCTACAAGCCATTTCAAATATTGCATTTAGAGTCAGCCTTTAGGGAGTGCTGTATGCGCATCCTTGTTTGTGCAGTTGTAATTATGTGATATTTCCTTATGTTGTTCTATATATCAAAACTTTTCAAAACCCTGGGTATATTATTAAAAGATTCCTCTTATTTTCATAAAACCAGGTGTATACTTTTTCTCTACCTACATTCTTTTCTCTTTTTTGTCAAATTTTCTTTAAAAAACCCTGGAAATCCCTTTGTCTAAATTCCCTTGACCTTTCAAAATTTCCAGGATTTGTATCTATCCTCTTTTCTTCAAGAGTCTATCCGTAAGTCTTGCATTCTATCTAATCCTCCTCATTCTTTTTACCTCAGTATCATTTCTGATGGCGTCCAATTCCCTTGATGCTATTTTTCCCAGAGATCATGTCTTCTGTCAGATAAAGGATGGATTCCCGGATCATCGGGTTATCTAGTCTCATTCCTTCTTCCCTCGGTGGTATTATTCTTGGTTCGCCACCTTATCACGTATGTTCCTAGATCACTTGGATGATTGTGGATTGGAGATGGCATCAGCAGTGGGCAAGTGAACCATCAACGACAGTCTTATTCAGGCTATGGCAGAACGGTGGAATCCACGTACCTACACATTTTGGTTTCCATGGAGAGAAATGACTATGCTAATAGACGAATTTAGTGACATCATGGGATTGCCAGAGTCAGCTGGTCAGCCAGATGATCCGGTCGAGCAACAATTCTTGATCAACGTCAAGGGGATAGACGTTCGAGAAGCATTAGCCAGGGCAACAGAGAGCAGATCTTGACCCCTCACTAAGATCAACGGAAGTCAGTTCATCGATCTGTTCGGACTCTATCGCAAGTATGGAGCCTACGAAGAAGTTGACACCTTGTCTCGAGCAACGAAAGAAAGAATTCAACATGCCATGGTGTAAACACCCCAAAATTTTCAAAATCTTTTAAATATCCCCTTTTTGCCCCTGATCCCATTTTCTGAGCAATTGAGTCACTTTTAAAGCTAAATTCCAGTTCATTTCTCAAGTTTTACTGAAATTAAATTCATTTTATATATCTGAGTTGATTTCGGATCCAGATCCATTGTCAAGATCCAAATCTGAGTCTCGTTGTCCAACTTTTAAATTAAAATTATAGAAAATACCAAAAATAGTTTTTTAAATAGCTCGAACAGTCCATCCGACATCCGTTTGGATCCATCATGTTGTATTTCTTGATTCGAGGTTTAAAACTTGAATATTTTCTCAAAACTTTGGTCCAAACCCATTTTCTGAAGAAATTTCCTTAAAATAACCCTGAATTCTTAGAAAAAACGCTCTTTTGTAAATATTTCTCAAAAATACAAAACATTAGTTTTAGATCTTTATTTTCTCGTAAATTTTAGGGTTTTATTCTAAAAATATCAAAAAAATATAGAAATGAAGAAAAGAACAAAAAAATAAAAAAAAATATAGAAAAGAAAAATATAATTTTAAAGACCTCTTTTTGAAGAAAACAAATCTTTTAACTAAAAACAGTTTTTGACAAAAAACTTTTGAAAAGAGCCGCCATTTTGAAAATTCTCTAAAAACAGGGAATTGCCTTTGAACCCCTTTTAAACGAAATTTTTAGGGTTTTCAAAAACCCTCTCTCTACCTCTCTCACTCTCGAAACCTCCATCAGCCGCACTCCCCTCTTCCAGAAGGATGTTCCCCATCGCACCTCCTTCATCCCTCCATCACCGAACTCCCCTTTTATTTCCACCCTCCATCACCAACAGACCTCCATTCACGAGCCTTCTTCTCATCCCTACATAAACAACTGCAGATCCCTCTCCATTTCATCCCGTCTTCACCTATCCATTTCACACTCCTTTGTCTTCTTCTTCTTTCTCTTTTCCTATTTATTTTTTTTCTTTTTCTAGTTTTCTAATGATGAAATCTCATCTCGTACGTAGCGTTCCAAAGATTTCTTTCCTTCGTTTTGAGTTCTGAAGAAAAACCTATAGCCGAGCACTCTTTCCCCCTGTCTTCCTCTCTGAATCAGCCAAAAAAAGGGGATCATCCGCCACTGCAAACCCACGGTAAGAGTCTCTCATTCTGCCCTTTTCTCCCACCCTGTTATCCTTTACGAATTTCTATCACCTTTTTTTTTTATTCTTTACAAACTAAGCATAATTATAGAGCCGTATTGTGTATAACAGCATCGGTCTATACATTGCCACATCAACTGGAATTACCAGATTCCAACATCCCTTTCCCCCACCCTCTGCAAAATTTTCTTTCTTTCTTTTTATTTTATTTTTATTTTATTTTTATTTTTATTTTTTTTCCTTCTTTTCTTTTCTTTTTCTTTTCACTTTTTGCATATTTTGGAAAGCCCACTTGCATTCAATATTTTGTTTTATCATCTGTTTTCCTATCTATATTTCAATTTTCTATGCTCCTTTCGATTTTCGGTCTACATAGATCTTCGGTTTCATTTTGTTTACCACGTTTCCTTATATATTGGTAATCGGCGATGCCCCACAATGGTATCGTCGTTTCGCCTGGATTTTGAATGTTAATTTACATCTAAGTTTTTTTTTAGTACCGATTTCCCCTTTGATTTCTTTTCTTTTTAGTATTTCTATATTGATCTACCGCAAGCTTATTCATGTCTTTTAACTTCATCGGTATTAGCCTAATTTTCATCCCTCTTTTCTCTTGGATATCGCAGGTCATTTCTATTTCTCTATTTTCGTGTTTAACTGACATTTTATTCCCAATTTATGTTTGATTCCTGTTTGTTGATCGCGTTTGGTTGTCTTCCTGATTGTATCTTCATATATATCATTCACTGAACCTCATTCATTTCAAGATACATTCTGTTTTAGCATCTGTATGTTCCGAATGAATTCGTTTCATTCTTAGCATTTCATCCATGTATATACTTCTTGTTTCACTTTCATCATCTGCATTCCACACCTTTTTTTTTTTTTTGGTTCTATGGTTTGTTGATTTCTTTGATCTCTATCCCTTTTGTAATTTAGTTGTTTTAGTTCGCATCCTTCCCCTCTGATTCATCTGTATTTGGTCATAGCTCGTTCCAGCATTTGAGGCATACCCTATTTGTCTATCATTTTTTTTAACAGATATAATTCAGTACAGAGGTTATAATCAGGTTCAAATTTAATTCAATTCAGCACCACATATTTAGTTTTATCCATTATTCATGTAATCTCATTCAGCACCAAATATTTGGTTTCATTTAGCATTCCCTTTTTTTTATCATTTGCAATCTTTTACTGTCTCTGCCTACGTTCATGAACTCTTCACTATGGGGATGAAGGAAACCTGCGTACATTTCCATTGTAGACTGTACCTGGTAGTGATGGGAGTTATATCCCTTCACCTCCTTCACATTGGTATGTTGTTTACCAGATTCATCAATCAGAACATTCCATCAAAAACTTGGGGTTAAAGACTTGTGCATTTGCGCATGGGGGTAAGCTGTCCAGTCCCACTAGATATTGATCTTCTATCTACCGACTTGAGGTCTTGCCCTGAAATAGAATTCAATTTAAAAGGGGAATTGGATGCATATTGGCATTTTGCAGAAGTTTTAATATCTATCATGGAATGAGATCAGAGAAAAAGGGAAGATTATTTCTCCCCTTGCTTCTTTTTCAGAAAATGACATGATGTTCAGAAGGAATAAGATGTAAACTTATCTGGGCATTATCAGCTAAAATGCAAAAACAAAGTTTTTTTTTATATCAGGCTGTTGTGTGTTTTCTTTTGTCTTGCATTATGATAGCCATGGTGACTGGCTATTAGCTAAATATTACATGGTAATATATTTTGTTTGCTACAATCTGTGCTTGGTTTATAAAATCCACTAGCGTTGTGCGTCAATGTGAATAGTTCTCAGAAATTTGTTGGCTGCTGGGCTAATAAAAAAAAAGGTGAAAGTGGGAGAAATTGGGGCAACCATAGGATATCAATGCCAGAAGCAACCATCTCCAAGACTTCGTTTTCCTTGCATCAAAGAAATATTGTTCAATGGTATGACCGTGAAGATTAAGTACTGTGACATCTGCATGTTATATCGCCCTCCACACAACTCCCATTGCTCCATTTACAATGGCTGTGTGGAATGTTCTGGTCACCATCACCCACAGCCTTAAACATTAAATTTCCTATAGATGGGGATTATCACACAGTTTGTAGTATACTCAGCTAGAGCCTTCTCTGACACTATTGCAAATGCATCGACGAATCCAACCGAAGTCCCAAAAGGTTTGTAAATTTGCTGCGTTTTCCCAAATATAGTTCTGCAACATTTTTGTTATTTTGACATTGGACTAAGAGGTTGCATTCTTATGTCATGATGTATAGCAAAGTGGTCCTATCATTCAGGTGTGGCTGTAAATAAATACACATACAGGTGGAAGTCGTACTCCAGCGGACAAGTCTCAAGAGAAAATTAATTGCAATCTGTGAACCTTGAAGTTTAAAGTGCCATGAGGGCCAAACTAGTTGATGCTACACTGTTGGCAGAACTCAGCCAGTTGGATCTTTTGTTCATACATTTATTGTGTCTTATTGCTCTCAACTATACAGACCATGGGGATTCAGAATTCAGCTATAGGGTTTTTTGTAAATTCTGTAATGGTTGTCTTTTGTTATTTTGGGTTTTGAAATATGCTATGATATACCATGTGTTGTTCATAACAGTTTGACCTTTTTTTTCTGTCATTTGTTTTACAGGTCTGCTATGTGGACCCGGATCTATAGCAATGCCTAACTGATCCATAACAGTTTGTTTTTAATTTTTATATATATATACACTTCATCCTAGCAAAATCAAGCATTTAATGATTCAGTTACTTGATATAATATTCAGCTGATACATATGTCCTTGACTATGATTTCACTATATTACCTACACAACACATTTTCTGCTTTCATTTATAGCATTTATATATCTTAGTGCTTCATTACCACTTTCACCTTCATAAGGAATTCACCTTGTATATGCATTCCCATCCACTGTTGTACATCTTTTGCACTCACCTGTAACACCAATAGCATATTCACCTTATCATCTTACCCATATCCATCACGCAACTAGATTCTAAGTATGCATATCCAACTGCTTTCCTTGTGTGCCCATTCTACCCATCATACTTTACTCTCCAATGCTTAGGATTTTTTGCAAAGTAGTACATTTTCATATAATTAGCATTTGTCTAGATCTTTTCTTTATTTTTATCACAAGCATGTCAGCATTCTTTTCTTAACTTAAAGCATTACATTTGAGAATATATACGTAGATGCTCCAAATTTTCTCATCAATATAGAATATTACATATGTATCTTCTCATTACCATATGCATTCTTAAATCCGAATACATCACCTTAGCTTCTTTTTGTATCTTACTAATTTTGTTTTGCAGGAAATGGAAAATATCATTTTTCTTCTTAGATTAAGAGATTTTAATTCGTTCTACTATTATAATAGCTAGATATAATGAGAATATGCATATTTTCAGTAGTAGGATAGAATGTAAGAGCATTGTAAATATTATGAATTGCTTATTTCATATCATTTTTTTTCTTTCATTTCAAAATTTCACAAATGGGAACACGAATGGCACGTGCACCATTCTAATAGGAGGTGATTAATCATAAGTTGATGATCTGCATCAATGACCATAGTCAGGATGTGAACAAAACTTAGGATTTTCATCTTTTATGGAATAACATTGGATCCACACTGGATCCTTTTCAAAAAATGATCATATTTATAAATATTTTTCTTCTTTTATCATAGTTTAATTTAAAATTAACTCAAAATATATATCAATGGCCATAGTCAGGATGTATTGAGAGTTAATTTCATCTTAAACTCTATAAAAGCACCAAAATATGTTTTATTCTTCACCTGAATTTAAATATATATTATTATATAATACATTCAATGACCATAGTCAAGGATGTATTATATCTTCAATCTTATTTTAATTCATTTAAAAGAATGAAATATGCTTTTCAAATCCAATTTCAAATTCTTTTAATTCATTCATCATTTTAGGATAGAACTGCATCATATTTTCAAAATTCTTTTCCAAAATCCAAGTGATCTCAACTATCTTTCTTCTATCTTATTTCAAAGATTTAAATTTCGATTTCAATGTCCAATTTGACTTTGAGATTTCAAAGTTCAATTTAACTTTGAAATCTCTTATTCATCTTCTAAAATTTAAAACTTTAGAAATCCAACTCTAAAATTAGAATCTAACTCCATTTTAGGATCCAGAATCCAATTCCATCTTGGATCTCAGACTACTGATCCAAAACCCATTTTAGGATCCAGAATCCAATTCCATCTTGGATTTCAGACCTCGGATCCAAATTTCGGATCCAATTCCATCACGGATCTCAGACTTCATATCCAAATTCCCTCATGGATCCCAGATCTTGGGTCCAATTCCATTTAGGATCTATAATTCAACTTCATCTTGGATCTCAAACTTCAGATCCAAAATCCATTTAGGATTCAAACCTTGGATTCAAATTCCATTTTGGATCCCAGATTTCAAAACCAATTCCACTCCCAATTCTAGATTTCAAAACCAATTCCACTCCCAATTCTAGATTTCAAATCCAAATCTATCTTGGTTTCAGATTTCAAATCCAAATCCATTTTAAGTTCCCAGATGAACTTCTCAAGTTCATTTCTATTTTTAAATTTCATTTGGATCTCTCAAATCCAAATTTCATCCTCACTTATAATTTCGAATTTGAAATTCAATTCCATTTTTAAATCTCATCGCTTTTCCTAAATCCAGGTTAAAGTCCACTTCTGACTTTGAAAACTTTATCTCCTTTTTATCTCAACTTCAAATCCCAATTTATTTTCCCAAAAACTTCGATTATTTCAAAGACTTAGAATTTTATATCTCAAGTTCTAAGCTAGAAACCATTTCTTCACTTTATTATCAGATTCATCTGAGAAACACTTGGAGATTTCCAAAATCATTTTTTTCAAAAAGAGCATACATTCTTGCATTACACAAGCATGATTCTTTGTGCATCTAGATTTAGAAAAAAAATTAGATAATATTTAGGCAAAGCAAAAAGGCATAGATTCGACCCTTGGTTCGATTATCCCTGGTAAAGGCACCAGGAACGATTGAACCTTGTACCAACGAGCAAATCCCGTCTCCCAATTTTCCCGCAAATATTTCAAAACGGAGGTGAGTTATTTTTCTTAAATATCTTCAAAATTAAGGTCAAGTGAGACCCCACAAAAGAGTTCCTCTTCTCTCTTCTTTTCTTTTCTCTTCTCTCTTCTTTTCTGTCTTTTCATTTCTCCACTCAAAAAGGAGAAATAAAGGTCAGAAAGGAAAAAGAGAAGGAAGAGAGAGAAACACCACAAGAGGAAAAATTTTGCGATGATCACAGTTTTGGCGACCGAGATGGGACAGGTCTTCGTTCGGTTGGATCTATGCCTTTGCTTTGCTTTGATATTATCTAAGTCTTTATTCTATAAATGTCAGCTTCAGTTCCATGCAAAACCTTAGGAGCCTAGATTCTCTCCTAAGCTGACATCATTTCATATAGGATTTTAAGCATGGTTTGATAGGACCATATTGAGGAGATTATTCCATGTTCACATTAGACTTAGGTCTGAAATACAACTCTCCTCAATTCTAGGGATTGAATGTAAAACAATGTATGCAAGTGTATGCTTCTATTCATTTAAATTCTATCTCTTTAGGACTTGCATTAGAGCTTTCTAGTTTTATTTGCATGTGAGCATGTTTTCGAAAACATCCCTACCTATATTGTCCCGGTCTTCATGTTGCTGGGCTGTCTCACTGAACCATAGTTCGGGAGAGAGCCTCACAACTTGACCACTTATTTGGGTTTGTGCCCCCCTACCACGTACCTAAGGACCATAGTCCGAGGTATACCGGTAGGTGCTCAAGGATGTTGGGAAGTCATTACCGTAGAACCGAAGAAATATTTCTATGCCACGTACTTCAAGCTTCGGCTTGAGTATATCAGCATACCTTGATTGGAATCAGATGATCTAAATCTTAGAGTTAGGATTAAGGTCCTATCAGCCATTTCAAAATATTGCATTTAAAGTCAGCTTTAGGGAGTGTTGTTTGTGCATCTTTGTTTGTATATCTGTGATTGTATGATTTCTTATATTCCTTATATTTTTTAAAACCCTGGGTATATATTATTCAAAATTTCCTCTTTGTTTTTAAAACCCAGGTGTATTTTTCCTTTTCTTCTCCTAAATTTCCTCAAATTCTTTGATCCTGCCTGCAAATTCTTCAAATCTTAAATCTTTGCCATCAACTTTCGAAATTCCTTTTCAAAAAAATATCTTTTGTTAGGAGATGTCCCTTTCAAAATTAATATTTGTTCATATTTTTAATTGTTTATCCTTTTTCACAGAAAAACAATGCGGTTGTCGCGAATTTTTGGTGACAACTCGATCCCTCGTAATGGGATATTTTCATTATCGAATTGTGATTTCTTCCTTTATTAAAATTTCTTCCAAGATCTTTTCTAAAAAATCTCATTTTTATCCAGCAAAGAGAACACTGATATTTCATCATGGTTCGAACAAGGATTGGAAAGGAAACAGTTCCACAACAAAGCGACAGTGAAGGAGAGGAAATGAACTTCATCAAGTCATCCAAGCAACAGGGCCAAGAAGCAGAAAGCAATGTTGATTCAACTACATACACGTTGTTTCAGAAAGTGATGGCCAAAATGATGTCTGAACAGACTGAGGAAAACCCTGAGAAAATACCTTCTAAAAGCAAAACCAACGGAATTGTTAGCAAAAAGCAAGTTCAGTATGACAGCACTTCCGAGTCAGCGGAAGAGGACTCAGAGGAAGAACAACCAGCATATTTTCACAACCCTTTGTATCGGCCCAAGAAAGTCAATGAGGAGCACGAGTCAGCAAGCAAAGCCAAGTTTCAGACCCCAACAGAGAATCCAATGCATGAACAACTAAGAGAAGTAGCCCGTGCAATCAAAGATTTACAAGCCTATGACAAAGGCAAAAGGACTTACACCGGTGCAGACTTTTATGACGGCTTAGAAGGGGATGACAACTGGGAGGATCTTTCTCTAAAATTCATAAAGTTTGATGGGACCGGCAACCCTAAGGCCCATCTGGCTACATTTTTCGCCGAGTGCAACCGATTCAGAAAGAACAACAGGGCTCTATTCCTATGCTTTCCACGCAGTCTAGAAGGAATTGCAGCAAGATGGTATGTCGACCATATCAACCCGATTGAACTGCAAAACTTTGATAAAGTCATCAACCTGTTCATCGAAAGGTTCCTTTTCAATACTGAGGCTCTGCCTACCCTCAACCATCTTTTCAATCTAAAGCAAAATGACAACGAGAAAGCGAAAGATTTCATTCATAGATGAAGATCCACTTGCAACAGGATGAAGGATCCGATATCAGAGGGGCATGCACTCTCAATAATTTTGAACAATTTCTCTCAACCTCTGAAGGGTCTGATCTCCACTTCTCCATCCAAATCCTTCATCAAGTTAATAGAGCGAGTTGAATGGCTCGAAATGGGATTAGAGAACGGAACCTACCACAGCATCACCTTGGCAGGAAACAGTCAGGATATGAAAAAGAGAACCAACTTCGCCTTTTCTACCAGTTCCTGTAACAACAACAACGACAAGAACAAAAGGGGTGGCAAAAAGAACCACACCAGCATATCGGGCAGAGATGATTGCTCCAGTCAAGAGAATGGGATCAGCAGGAAGAATAACATCCCTCCCTCAAACATCCAGTTAGAATCAAAGCCCCAAGGGAAACCAAAGCACGACGGTTGGGGATATGACCGTGCATTTACCCCCTTAGAGCAATCGCTTGAGGAAGTTCTTGAGTATATGACAACAAAGGAGATGGTTAAACTTCCCAAGGTAGCAGATCCTCCTATGACTATGGGAAGGTTCAAGGATCAGTTCTGCAAATTCCATCGGGCGATGGGTCATGACACCGAGCACTGCTTTGTTTTCAAAAACATTGTCCAAGACTACATTGATAAAAAGCTGCTGGTGGAAGATCAAGAAGAAGAGTAGCTACTCGTCCTGGCCAAGCTTCCCGAACCATGCCAATGTTTTTCTGCTTTCTTTCTTTTCAGTCACTTTATAGGAACAACTCAGTCTCAGTCTTTTGTGACATCTGGTCAACAAACTTGTAAATATTTCAGTCGTTGTTATCAATATTTCCTATCAATGAAATGTCAATTTTCTTCGTATCTTTTGATATCAAATACTTCTCTCCTTTGCCACAATGGGGCATTTATTTTTGAAAATTTGTATTTTCTTCATTGGCTTCTATTAAGCTGCATCAAATTCCTATTCTTTTTTTTCAAAATCAGGGACAATCCCGACATCATTCGTGAGAGAAATGATATTACCTATGAAGGATTTTCAAAATCATAAAATCTTGAAAATTTCTGCAAAATCCTCGTCATGATCATCAAAAGTTCAATATTTTGGTCCAATCTTTTTCAAAATAAACTATCACGTTGATTTTCCTTTTCCAAAAATGGGTTGTAAGCCATTATCTTCAAAGTCAACCCTTGTGTTGGTTTTCCTTTCCAAAATTGGTTTTAAACCACTATCTTCAAAAACAACCCTCATGATGATCTCTCATGATGATTCCCCTTTTTCAAAGATCAGCTCTTGCACTAATCACTAATCTCGTGATTGATTTTCTTCCCAAAATGATTTCTCATTTGTCTTTTGAAGTTCTCCTCTCGCATGCAGGCAGGATCAAATAAACTCTTTTCTTTTCTCAAATTTGATTAATTTTTCAATCTTATCGATTTTATCCTTCTTTCAAATTCTATTTTTTTACCCTTTCAGGTTAAGGGATGAACCTGTTGCCTCTTTCCACTGAGGTATTCTTCCTTCTTTTTCCCCTCAGGTTAAGGGATAAACCGGACCCTCGTTGTCCGAGGTGTTCCCATTCAGGATAAGGGATAATCCTGAGACCCCTCATAGGAGCGATATGGCTACCTATGAGAATTCTTTTTGCAAAACAATTTTTATCAATCTCTCTCTATTTTTGAAAAATTCTATCAATTTTCCCCCAAAAATTATTCTTTTACCCTTTCAGGTTAAGGGATAAACCTGATGCCTCTTTCCCATGAGGCATTCTTTTATTCTTTTTTTCTTTCAGGTTAAGGAATAAACCTGAACCTCGACATTCGAGGTATTCCCATTCAGGATAAGAGATAATCCTGAGACCCCTCACAGGAGCAACAATGCTACCTGTGAAAATTATTTTCAAAAACAAATTTTCAAATAAATTTCTTAAGTTTTTCCCACTTTTATAAATTTTATTCTTCTTCCCTTTCTGGTTGAGGGACAAAACTGAAACTCGGCCTTCGAGGTATTCTTTTACCTTTCAGGTTAAGGAATAAACCTGAATCATTGTTTATTATATCCTAAATTCTCATCAAATGTCTATCAATTTCATCAAATATCTTTTTTTATCAAGCCTTCGGGTTACAATTTCATCAATATCTATCATTTTCAAGCCTTCGGGTTACAATTTCATCAAATGTTTATCAATTCCATCAAATGTCTATCATTTTCAAGCCTTCGGGTTACTATTTCATCAATGTCTATCATTTTCAAACCTTCAGGTCACAACTCTACCAATGACAATCATTCTTACCATTTAAAATCCTGCTTTCGAGCTGGTCGGTCAATCAAATCCTGCTTTCGAGCTGGTCGGTCAACAAAATCCTGCTTTCGAGCTGGTCGGTCAAACAAATCCTTCTTTCGAGCTGGTCGGTCAAACAAGTCCTGCTTTCGAGCTGGTCGGTCAACAAAATCCTGCTTTCGAGCTGGTCGGTCAATCAAATCCTGCTTTCGAGCTGGTCGGTTAATCAAATCCTACTTTCAAGTTGGTCGGTCAACAAATCCTGCTTTCGAGTTGGTTGGTCAAACAAATCCTGCTTTCGAGCTGGTCGGTCAATCAAATCCTGCTTTTGAGCTGGTCGGTCAATCAAATCCTACTTTCGAGCTGGTCGGTCAACAAAATCCTGCTTTCGAGCTAGTCGGTCAAACAAATCCTGCTTTCGAGATGGTCAGTCAAACAAATCCTGCTTTCGAGCTGGTAGTTCCATCCAAAAATCCTGCTTTCGAGCTGGTGCTTCCATAAAATCCTGCTTTTGAGCTGATACTTCCATTAAAATCCTGCTTTCGAGTTGGTACTTCCATCAACATCCTGCTTTCGAGCTGGTACTTTAAAAAAATCCTGCTTTCGAGCTGGTCAGTCAAAACAAAAATCTAAATATTCCTTCCCAAATTTTCAGCTAAAGGTTTCATCAAAATTTATATTGAATGATTATTTCACAAAGGATTCTCGATAACTTTGCCAATTTGCTAAAAATATTTGTTGATTCCAATATTCTTATTTCACAAAAGAATCACCTCCAAATTACCTCTAGTATTCTTTCCAAAAAGGTGAATGTATTTGCGAAAAAGGGATAAAATTCGAAACTTTTCCCTGTTGATTAACCAAAAGGATGAAAGAAATATCCTCGATATGATTAGCGAAAGAAATATTCAATGATGTTGAAAAGCCGTAAGCGAATTGATATTGATCATAGCTATGGTGCTTATTTTAAAGACGACTATCTGGCAATCAGGCAGTGGAAATATCTTGAGCGATAAAAAGAATCCACTCGACCAATGTTTCCTCAATCTAGTTAAGCTGCAATCAAATAACTGCAAAAGTGATCTCTCAATTGTCGTCAAGATGAAGACGAATATGTGAGCAGACCCCCGGGGCTAAAGAAGATTTGGATCATCTCCGAGATGAAGGAGTTTGTGAAGGATCCTTCCAGGAAAAGTTCAGATCACCATCGAGATGAAGGCAAGTGTGATGAATCTACCGACAAACCCTAAAAGATATTTGATTTCTGCTATCATTCAAAGACCTTTTGAGCATATAACATCAATATAATTTTTGAGACAAAAGAAGGATCAGAACATCTCCAAGATGAAGGAGTTTGTGACGTACCCTTCCCCGAAAAAGAGAGAAAAGTCAGGACATCTCCAAAATGAAGGATGATGTTAAAAGCCCGAGAAAGCCCAATGACTCAAAAGAGTGCAAAAAGATCATCACGGGAAAACACCTAGATATCAAACTGCCAAAATTGCTAGAAGTCATCTTTTCTTATGCAAAATTCTTTTATCAATATCTTTTCGCTACTTGCTTTTATGAAATTGAGAATATTTCTTCTCTTCTCATATCAGGGAAATGGATGGCTTCCTTGAAGAAAATCATCACCACTAAAATTTTAAATTTTGACTCTTAAGACCGAGGAGTTAACCTCATTGGAGGAAATACTCTAGGTAAAAGAGGAAATATCTTTTACACATACGTGCACATTTTCAAGCGTTTGAGTCAACTACAATTTTATCTTATTGGCAAAATTTTCTAGCTATTCCAAAAATAAAAAAAATGCTCAATATCCATTTTGATACGACCTAGCGTTGTGTACATTTTCCAGAAGAGTTGCCTCAGTCAGTTGAAGTATCTCTTCCTGTCCCATCACGGTTTCTCCATTTGAGAATTCTGTATGGTCGAACCCACTCAGGTTAAGGGTCAAACCTGTACTTTCTGCGAGAGGTCATTAATTTCAAAAGTTGATTTAGTCTCGGATATAAGACGCCCAAGTTCATCCTTTTTCCAAGCTTTAGGGAACCCCATTTTCTTCCTCCTTTCGCAAATCCCTTTCGGATTTGTTCGTCCAAACTCTGAAGGTCCCATCATGGTTTCTTCGTCCGAGGATTCCATTTGATCATCCCCTTTAGGTTAAGGGTTAAGCCTGAACCTCGCCCCTCGAGGTATCTTTCTTTTTCATGTTTGGGTTAAAGTTGAGTATCGTTTCGACGAGGTTCCTTGTTTCGACGAGGTGTTTTCTTCCAGTCCCATTATGGTTCTTCCCATCGAGGAATTCATGCTTTATATATCCATCCAGGACAGGATCCTACTTAAGATTCATCTCGCGAGGCATTTTCGCAAAAATGTCCCATCAAGGTCCTTATATATTCCTTCCCCCATTCAGGTTATTTTGAGATATCTTTGTCCCATCCAGATTAAGGGCTAAACTTGAATCATTCCAAAAGGTTGATCTTGTCGCACTCATGAAACTTGATCAAAATTCTTATCTTTCATCATTTTAGGATCTTCACCCAAAGTTCCATCACGATTTCCTCATTTATGTTATTTAGTCATATCATTTTCGAGGATTTCATCTCCCCAAAGCCATTCAGGATAAGGTATTAAGCCTAAGAAGTCATGTCTTTCAAATAAATTCTTCCACACCCAGTTCAGATCTGCTGACTGGGGCATTTTCAAAATTTGGAGTGTTATCTTTGCCACTAAACTTGGCTTTCAACCGGCTTAGTAGCAAAGAGGGGCATCTTAAACACCCCAAATTTTTCAAAATCTTTTAAATATCCCCTTTTTGCCCCTGATCCCATTTTATGAGCAATTGAGTCACTTTTAAATCTAAATTCATGTTCATTTCTCAAGTTTTACTGAAATTAAATTCATTTTATATATCTGACTTGATTTCGGATCCAGATCCATTGTCAAGATCCAAATCTGAGTCTTGTTGTCCAACTTTTAAATTAAAATTACAGAAAATACCAAAAATAGTTTTTTAAATAGCTCGGACAGTCCATTCGACATCCGTTTGGATCCATCACATTGTATTTCTTGATTCGAGGTTTAAAACTCAAATATTTTTTCAAAACTTGGGTCTAAACCCATTTTCTAAAGAAATTTCCTCAAAATAACCCTAAATTCTTAGAAAAAACTCTCTTTTGTAAATATTTCTCAAAAATACAAAAAATTAGTTTTAAATCTTTATTTTCTTATAAATTTTAGGGTTTTATTCTAAAAATATCAAAAAAATATAGAAATGAAGAAAAGAACAAAAATATAAAAAAAATATAGAAAAGAAAAATATAATTTTAAAGACCTCTTTTTGAAGAAAACAAATCTTTTAACTAAAAACAGTTTTTGACAAAAAAACTTTTGAAAAGAGCCGCCATTTTGAAAATTCTCTAAAAACAGAGAATCGCCTTTGAACCCCTTTTAAACAAAATTTTTAGGGTTTTCAGAAACCCTCTCTCTACCTCTCTCTCACTCTCGAAACCTCCATCAGTTGCACTCCCCTCTTCCAGAAGGATGTTCCCCATCGCACTTCCTTCATCCCTCCATCACCGAACTCCCCTTTCATTTCCACCCTCCATCACCAACATACCTCCATTCTTGACCCTTCTTCTCATCCCTACATAAACAACCGCAGATCCCTCTCCATTTCATCCCATCTTCACCTATCCATTTCACACTCCTTCATCTTCTTCTTCTTTCTCTTTTCCCCTTTATTTTTTTTCTTTTTCTAGTTTTCTAATGATGAAATCTCATCTCGTACGCAGCGTTGCAAAGATTTCTTTCCTTCGTTTTGAGTTCTGAAGAAAAACCTACAGCTGAGCACTCTCCCCCCCCCCCAGTCTTCCTCTCTGAATCAGCCAAAGAAAGGGGATCATCCGCCACTGCAAACCCACAGTAAGAGTCTCTCCTTCTACCCTTTTCTCCCACCCTGTTATCCTTTATGAATTCCTATCACCTTTATTTTCCATTCTTTACAAACTAAGCATAATTATAGAGCCGATTTATGAAAAACAACATCAGTCTATACATTGCCACATCAACTAGAATTACCAGATTCCAACATCCCTTTCCCCGACCCTCTGCAAAAAAAATTTTCTTTTTTTTTATTTTATTTTTATTTATTTATTTTTCCTTCTTTTCTTTTCTTTTTCTTTTCACTTTTTGCATATTTTGGAAAGCCCACTTGCATTCGATATTTTGTTTTATCATCTGTTTTCCTATTTGTATTTCAAGTTTCTATGCTCCTTTCGATTTTCGGTCTACATAGATCTTCAGTTTCATTTTGTTTACCACGTTTCCTTATATATTGGTAATCGGCGATGCCCCATAATGGCATTATCGTTTCGCCTGGATTTTGAATGTTAATTTACATCTAAGTTTTTTTTAGTACCGATTTCCCCTTTGATTTCTTTTCTTTTTAGTATTTCTATATTGATCTACAACAAGCTTATTCATGTCTTTTAACTTCATCGATATTAGCCTAATTTTCATCCCTCTTTTTCCTTGGATATCGCAGGTCATTTCTATTTCTCTGTTTTCGTGTTTAACTGACATTTTATTCCCAATTTATGTCTGATTCTTGTTTGTTGAACGCGTTTGGTTGTCTTTCTGATTGTATCTTCATATATATCATTCACCAAACCTCATTCATTTCACGATACATTCTATTTTAGCATCTGTATGTTCCGACTGAATTCGTTTCATTCTTAGCATTTCATCCATGTATATACTTCTTGTTTCACTTTCATCATCTGCATTCCACACCTTTTTTTTTTGTTCTATGGTTTGTTGATTTCTTTGATCTCTGTCCCTATTGTAATTTAGTTGTTTTAGTTCGCATCCTTCCCCTCTGATTCATCTATATTTGGTCATAGCTCGTTCCAGCATTTGAGTCATACCCTATTTGTCTATCATTTTTTTTTAACAGATATAATTCAGTCCAGAGGTTATAATCAGGTTCAGATTTAATTCAATTTAGCACCACATATTTAGTTTTATCCATTATTTATGTAATCTCATTCAGCACCAAATATTTGGTTTCATTTAGCATTCCCTTTTTTTTATCATTTACAATCTTTTACTATCTCTGCCTACGTTCATGAACTCTTCACTATGGGGATAAAGGAAATCTGCGTACATTTCCATTATAGACTGTACCTGGTAGTGATGGGAGTTATATCCCTTCACCTCCTTCACATCGGTATGTTGTTTACCAGGTTCATCAATTGGAACATTCCATCTAAAACTTGGGGTTAAAGAATGTAAACACCCCAAATTTTCACCCTCATCCAGTGTTTATATATTTCATGTATCATTGCATATCATTGCATGCGTTCTACATACCATTTCATTGCATTGCATGTCATTACATCTCATTTTCGAGATCCAACACTCCTGTTTTCAAAATATTTAATCCAGATTCGAGTTTTAAAACTTTTCTTTCAAAATCAATTTTAAAACCTGGGTTTTTAATCAACATTCAGTAATTTGCCAACCCCCAGGACCTTATATTTTGAAATGTTTTCTCGGAAAACAATCTGGATTCGTTTTAAGCTCAATTTTCAACTTATTTCAATTCTCAGATGAGACTCATTTAGGTGATGTCCCTTCTGGATTCCTTCATTTATCAAATTTTTCAAAAATTTCAGAGTCCTAGTTGGATCAGGACTCTATCTTTTTATCTTTTCATCTTTTTAAAACATTTTCAAAACTCTATTTGGATTTTAAACCAGTTATGGTCATATCCCTTGTCCATTTCCTCCATTTTGGCCAAAATCTTAGAGTCTAGTTGGATCAGGACTCTTTCTAGAGTCCCAGTCGGATCAGAACTCTACCTTTTACTACCTTTTCTACTTGTTTTGGAGAAAACCTTTCAAAATTTTCCGTTTTGGCCAAAATCCGAGAGTCCTAGTTGGATTAGGACTCTTCTTCAAGAGTCCAGTCGGATTAGGACTCTTCTTCATAGTTTCAGTCAGACTAGGACTCTGTCTTTTGTCACTATTTTTACATATTTTTAACGAAATCTTTTAAAATGAGTCAAAAACTCAGAGTTTTAGTCAAAACAAGACTCTGTTTAGAGAGTCCTAGTTGGATCAGGACTCTGATCCTGATTTCAATTTTGAGAAAATCTTTCAAAATTCTTTCTATCTATCAAAACTGCTACACTTTTATTAAAGAATTTCAAAATTCTGAGGTTTTATCCCAGAGTCCTGATCAAATCAATACTCTACCCCAGAGTCCTGATCGAATCAGGACTCTACCCCAGAGTCCTGATCGAATCAGGACTCTATCCAAAATTGGTTTTCATACTTCATTTTCACTGGTTTTCAAAAGCTTTGCTTAAATTTCATCATTTACTTATCAGAAAACCAAATTTTTTTAGAGTTCTGATCGGATCAGGACTCTTTCTCAGAGTCCTAATCAGATCAGGACTCTGAACAAAAACGTCAGTATTATCCTGTTTTAACTGTTTTTCAAAATTCTCTCATTTGTTTTCTCAGAAAATCCAAGAATCTGAGAGTCCTAGTTCAATTAGGACTCTGTCCCCAGAGTCTCAGTTGAATCAGAACTCTGGTTTATTTCAATATTTGTTATTATTTTTGCTGCTTTCACAAGTTCTTTCATCTATTTTTCAGAGAAATACCAAAAAAATCTAGAGTTTCAGTCCGATCAGAACTCTTTCCCGGAGTCCAAATCCAGTCAGGAGTCTATTTTGAAGTCGGTTTTTACTGCCATTTTTCGTTTCTTTCTATTTGATTTCAAAAATTAGGTCATTTTACAGAGTCCAGTTAATCCAGGACTCTATTTCAGAGTTCTGATTGAGTTAGGAGTCTAATCCTGACTGTATTTTCTGACTTATTTTACCATTTCTGATAAAATCTTTTAAAAACTTCTTCATTTAGATTTTAAAATCCTAAAATCTTAGAGTCCTAAAAATTCAGAACTCTAGCCCGGAGTTCCAGTTTGATTAGGACTCTATTTCCAAGTCTTTGAATCTCATTTATTGATTTTAACCCCTTTTCAAAGCTATTTTCAGTCTTTATTTCAAATTTTCAAAACTTTAATGTGGGCCCCCCTCAGTTGGCGCCATATCCAGAGGAGTTCTCACTCAGTCAAGACTCTGTACCATTTCATACCTTTCAATCTCAAAGTCTACTTTTGAATCTCTTTTGAAAAACCTCTCATTTTCAAGTTTTAAAATCGTTTTTGAAAATTCAAGTGGGGCCCACTCGGGGTGGTGCCACATTTGAAGAAGTCAAGCTTAGACTAGGGTTAGTCAATGTCCTAGTTAGGTTAGGGGTTTAGAGGAGTCAAAAGCAATTTTGAAAATCTATTTTATTTAAGTTTTAAACCATTGGTTTTTAAAGGTTTTAAATTCAAGTTTTAAAAACCAAATGTGGGTCCATACTAGGTGGTGCCACATTTGGACTTTCTAGGGTTTAAGTAGGTGTTAATTAGGGATTAATTAGAGTTCCTTTAGGTTAGAATTCTTCAAAAAAATCGTCCTCCTCATGTGGTTTATCAAAAATAATTAAAAAGAGTCCAAAAAATCAAAACTCTTCCTAAACAAATCCAAAAAAAAATCTATAAATAGGGGACCTAAAGGGGGTCAAAGGGAGTGTTACGACAATGAAGCCATACATGATACTTCAAGTACAAGGTTTTGATGATGAGCAAGTAGAATCAACTGCATTTCAGCTAAGGCTATGAAGAAATTGAAGAATTCGGTGAAGAATCCTTGAAGACTAGTGTGCAAATGTTTAATTTATTAAAAGTCTTAGATTCTTGTAAGAGCCTTACTTAGAGTGCATAATTAGGTTGCATTTCACCTTAAAAGTCTTTAGAAAAACTTTTCTAAAAGAAACTCTTTTGAAAATCTTTTTAGAAAACTCTTTTCTTAAATTTTCATGTTTATTAGTCGACCAATAGACTTATCAGTCGACTAATCCTTTCGCGCCATATTTTCTAAAAAGTCATTCTTGTCAAAATAGTCGACCGAAGGTTTTATCAGTCGACTGGACAGAATGTCTGTTTTCGGGAAAATTAGCAGCAGTCGACTAATGGTTTTTCAGTCGACTGAACAGAACATGTGTTTTCTGAAAAATTTACCAGTAGTCGACTAATGCTTTTTATCAGTCGACCGAACAGAATGTTTGTTTTTCAGAAGTTTTTAGCAGCAGTCGACTAAAAGGTTTTTCAGTCTACTGATGATATTATCAGTCGATTAACTTTTCTCAAGTCGACTAAGTTTCAAAAGTTCAGATTTTCAAACGGCTCGATTAACAGATCAGTCGACCGACGATAACTGTCAGTCTACTAATAACTAACTATTAGTCGACTAACTGATGTTTCAGTCTACTAATTTTGCCGTTTTCCTGAAACTTTAAAAAGACGCGTCTTCTCATTTTTCAAACGTTTTGATCGTTCGAAATGGACCGTTTTGACACCCTTTCATACTCTCAACGTATGGAATCTTTTAACTATAAATATGAGTGCATTTTACACTCAAAAACAACAATTCAATCGATTTGAATCTTGCTTTTCACTCTTATTCAGTCAAGTATTGATTTTCTCACTCACGTGATATTTTCACTTCAGTTTTTCACTCAAATCACTTTGAGAGATAGTGAATTCGTGAGTAGAGTATTTCAACAACCTCAAAAGCCAATTGCATCTCATTTGCATTCAAAAGGAAGGCTCATAGGTTGTATTGTAAGTTGTTATTTCTTTTGTGTAAAAAGGACTCCTTGGTGTAAAGGAGTTGTTTGCTTTCAGTGGGATTGTTACTGAAAGTGGGACCGATTATGGTCTGTGAGATCTTGTAGTTTACAAGGTTGATAGTGGAAAATCTCAAGCGGGTTTTGCTTGGGGACTGGATGTAGGTCGGGTTTGACCGAACTAGGATAAAATCTTGTGTTCTTTGTGTGTTTGCTTTGAGATTTGCAAAATCATTCAATATTTCGCAGAAAAGTTTTAAAAGCACTATTCACCCCCCCTCTAGTGCTCGTTGCCTCGATCCTAGTGCACTTTCATTTGGTATCAGAGCAAGGTTTGCTATTACTTTGATTTGACCATCATCTAGCATGGCAACTACAACATCTCAGCACAAAGAAGGAAGCTCCTCTGTTCGTCCTCCTCTCTTCGATGGAACAAGCTATGGATACTGGAAAGTAAGAATGACAATATTTCTGCAATCCATGGATCTCGATATCTGGAGAGTTGTTTCAGAAAAGTACCAAACTCCATCAACTGATTTCAGTCGATGGACCGATGAAGAAAAGAAGACTGCTTCACTGAATGCCAAAGTCATGAATGCATTATATTGTGGCGTTGATAAGGTAGAGTTCAATCGCATCTCTCAATGCTCTACAGCTAATGAAATCTGGCATACTCTTCTCGTAACACACGAAGGTACGTCAAAGGTAAAGGAATCTAAAATTGCTTCTTTAGTTCATAAATTTGAATTGTTCAAAATGAAGCAAAATGAATCTATATCGGACATGGTAACTAGAATGACCGATATAACTAACACTTTGAAATCCCTTGGAAAAGAATATTCACAAGTGGATTTAGTCAGAAAGATTCTAAGGTGTTTAACTCCTGAATGGGAGAGAAAAACCACTGCTATTGAAGAAGCAAATGATCTCAATACTCTCACTCTTGAAGACTTAGTTGGTAACCTAATGGCATATGAGGTCCAACTTCAAGACAAACAAGAAGAAGAGCCTAAAAAGAAATCTCTTGCTTTTAAGGCTACTTCTGACTCAGAAGATTCTGAAGAAGATGAAGATGAAGATATTGCCCTCATCACAAGGCAATTCAGAAGATTCATCAAAAAGGGAAGATTTCAAAGAAAGGCAAAGAAAGTAGATTCTTCCATTCCCAATGAAGTAAAGTGCTTTAACTACAAAAAGGCAGGACATATCAAGAAAGATTGTCCTCTTCTCAAATTCAAGCCCAAGGACCAATTCAAAAAGAAAAAGGCATTTCAAGCCTGTTGGGATGATAGTGACTCCTCCTCCGATGAAGAATCAAATGAAGAAGTCGCCAACATGTGTTTTGTAGCACAAGAGAATTTGGTAAGTCAATTTGACTATGATGAGTTATTTGAAGCATTTAATGATTTATATGCTAAATTTAAGAGTCTTAGTTCTAAAAATAAAGAGTTAAAAACTGAAAATTTAACTTTTGACTCTCAAAATAAAGTGTTACTTCAAAAAATAGAAGATCTCAAGAAGGAAAATTCTTGCCAAGCACTTGAGATAAAAGAAATTGGAGTTAGAACCAATCTCTTACAAAAAGAAATATCTAGTCTTAAAGAAAAGTCAAATGATCTTCTTTCTATAGTGACCAAATTCACACATGGTCAAGAGAATCTAGAAAAACTTCTTGGTTCTCAAAGATGCTCGGTTAATAAAACCGGATTGGGATATAGCTTCTTTGATACTCAAAATAGACCAAACTATGTGGTGAAAAATCAAAGACATTATTCTCAACCTTTTGTTCATAAAACTAAATTTTCTAGTTCTAATAGAAATGAATCTAGAAATGATTATTCTAGAAATGATTATAGAAAGAATATTTATTATCAAAGGAAACCAAAATCCAAATGGATATGGGTTCCTAAGACTAACTCTCATGGACCCAAAAATAGAAAGGGGTCAAATGCTCTGTTTTCTGATTTTGTTGTAGGTACACAACATAAGGAGCAAATGGATATTGGACAGCGGTTGTTCCAAACATATGACTGGAAGGCCGGAGTTATTTTCCACCCTCCAAAATAAGGATGGAGGAACCGTCACCTTTGGTGACAATAACAAGGGAAAAGTGATAGGTATTGGTAATTCAAAATTTCCCTTGATAGAAAATGTTCTTTTAGTAGATGGTTTAATGCATAATTTAATATCTATTAGTCAATTATGTGATAAAGTTTTTCATGTTTCTTTTGAAAATGATTTATGCTTAATTTCTGATTTTCAATCTAAAAAGATCATTTTTAAAGGTAAAAGAAGAAACAATGTGTATGAACTATATCTAGATGAATTACCCTCTTTTAATGAAAAATGTCTTATTGTTTCAAACGAAATTCAATGGTTATGGCACAAGAGACTTGGACATGTTAATTTTAAAATTATTTCAAAATTATCCAAGAATGATCTTGTAAGAGGCCTACCTAGAATACCATATAAAAAGGATCACTTATGTGATGCTTGTCAAAGGGGTAAACAAATCAAGAGTTCTTTTAAAGCAAAAGATATAGTTTCAACAAAACGTCCTCTTGAACTTTTACATTTAGATCTTTTTGGACCATCTAGAATTCAAAGTTTGAATGATAGCAAGTATGCTTTTGTTATAGTAGATGATTATTCTCGGTTTACATGGGTGATTTTTCTAAAAAGCAAAAATGATGCTTTTTTCAGAATTTTCTAAACTTTGTAGAAGAATTACAAATGAAAAATTTACATCTATTATTAAAATTCGTAGTGATCATGGTGGTGAATTTGAAAATGAATCTTTTCTAAAGTTTTGTGATTTACATGGTATATCTCACAACTTTGCTTTTCCTAGAGCGACTCCACAAAATGGAGTTGTTGAAAGAAAGAATAGAACTTTGCAAGAATGTGCTAGAACCATGCTTCAAGATAAAAATTTACCAAAATATTTTTGGGCTGAAGCAATTAATACAGCATGTTATGTCTTAAATCGTGTTCTTATTCGACCAATTTTACATAAAACATGTTTTGAATTGTATTATGATCGTATACCAAAGATCTCATATTTCAAAATTTTTGGTAGTAAATGTTTCTTGTTAAATACCAAAGATAATCTTGATAAGTTTGATTCAAAATCAGATGAATCAATATTTCTTGGATATTCTTCTAGAAGTAAAGCATATCGTATTTTCAATAAAAGAACATCTTGTATTGAAGAATCTCTACATGTTGCATTTGATGAGAATTGTGAGCAGGTTATTCCTCTTAGCAAAGAAGAAGAAGCAATACTTTAAGAAGAACCCTTGATAGAGAGTACTTCTCAAGAAAATATTCCTCTTCAACCGGTTTGGAAAGAAGTTCCTAATCATCCACATGAACTAGTTATTGGTGAAATAAAGAGTGGTGTCCAAACTAGAAGGCAGTTAGAAAAATATATTGCAAATGTTGCTTTCATATCTAAATTAGAACCAAAGAATATCAATGAAGCTTGTGATGATGAATTTTGGCTTTTGGCCATGTCTGAAGAACTTAACCAATTTACTATGAATGATGTATGGGATCTAGTTGATAAACCAAAGGATCATCCAGTAATTGGAACAAGATGGGTCTTCCGAAATAAGCAGGACGAAAATGGTGAAGTTATTCGAAATAAAGCAAGACTAGTAGCACAAGGCTATAATCAAGAAGAAGGCATAGATTTTGATGAAACCTATGCACCAGTGGCTCGATTGGAGTCAATTCGAATGATGCTTGCTTTTGTTAGCTACATGAATTTTAAGTTATATCAAATTGATGTTAAGAGTGCATTATTAAATCAACATATCAATGAAGAAGTTTATGTAGAGCAACCTCCAAGCTTTGAAAATGAGAAATATCCAGAAAAGGTCTACAAATTGAAAAGAGCTTTGTATGGACTCAAACAATCACCAAGAGCGTGGTATGGAAGACTACGAAATTTTCTAGAACAATCTGGTTTTTCCATTGGTCGGGTAGACTCCACTTTATTTATTAAAAATCTTAATTCAGATATTCTTATTGTGCAAATTTATGTTGATGACATAATATTTGGTTCTACTAATGATTCTCTTTGTAAAGAATTTGCTAAAGCTATGCAGGAAGAGTTTGAAATGAGCTTGATGGGGAATTAAACTACTTCCTTGGACTTCAAATAAAGCAAACTGAAGAAGGAATCTTCATCAATCAGGGTAAGTATACAAAAGAACTTCTCAAGAGATTTGGGATGGACTCATCGAAATCAAGAAGGAATCCTATGAGTACAACTACTTCTCTTGATAAAGATGAAAATGGTAAAAGTGTAGATACTAAGCTCTACAGAGGTATGATCGGATCTCTATTATACTTAACTGCTAGTCGACCTGATATTATGTTTAGTGTTTGTATGTGTGCAAGATTTCAAGCTAATCCAAAGGAATCTCATTTAACTACAGTAAAACAAATTCTTCGATATTTGAAAGATACTTCAGATTTCGGTTTGTTTTACCCAAAATCATCTTCCTTTGATTTAGTTTCATATAGTGATGCAGATTTTGCAGGAAGTAAATCTGATCGCAAGAGTACTAGTGGAACTTGTCATTTCTTGGGAAATTCCTTAGTCTCTTGGTTTAGTAAAAAGCAAAATTCAGTATCACTCTCAACAACTGAAGCTGAATATATAGCGGCTAGTTTAGCATGTTCACAAGTACTTTGGATGAAACAGACCTTAAAAGATTTTGGTTTAAACTACTCCACAACAACTATTTATTGTGACAACACTAGTGCTATAAATCTTTCGAAAAATCCTATTCAGCACTCAAGAACTAAGCATATTGAAGTTAGACATTATTTTTTAAGAGATCATGTGTTAAAAGGAGATATTTCGTTAAATTTTATTTCCACTAAAGAACAATATGCCGATATCTTCACTAAACCTCTTAAAAATGAAGATTTTATGAGAATTAGGAGAGAACTAGGTATTTGCTCGTTTTTGGATTTATAAAAATGCTGATTTTTTGAACAAAATCTCAAAATCGCACTATATTAGTCGACCGATAAAATTCTAGTCGACTGATGTTTTATATTTTGGAATGTATCGCATCATATTAGTCAACCGATATATTTCTAGTCGACTGATGCTATTTTTAGAATTAGTCGCATTATTAGTCGACCGATAAAGTTTTAGTCGACTAAAATTTTTAAATCTTAAATGAAGCGACCCGACACCCCTTGGATTTGTTTTTAAAAACCCGTTTTTTTTTAAAAGAAGGCATCGTTTCATTCTCGCACCTTTTCGTTTTTTTCACGAAACCCTTAAACCGAAAACCCCTCTTTCTCTTTTGCCTCTCTCTCTCTCTATTCCGAAAAACCCTCGGAGTACCGTTCGACTCCATCATCGCCGGGAGTTTCTTACCGTAACAGGGAGACGCCGGAATCTTCTGGCCGTGATCTTCAAACGCCGGAATCCTCTTGTAGCGACTGGCGCATCTTCAAAACACTCCGGAACTCTCTTGCCGTGACAGTGCATTACCGGAATCTCCTTTTGGCCGACCTCTCCTCACCGTCAGCCACCGCATCGTCCTTTGTTTTTGAACGCCGGAAAGCTTTTTCCCTTTGCCGGACGTCATTTGGAAGCCGACATTTTGGTAACCATGCCTCGTACGAAGTCTGCATCTGCAAAAGGTTTAGGTTCTCCTCCTCCTACACCTACTTCAAGACATGGTTTTTCACTAAGATTACTTCGCAACCCTCTTCTCTATGACACTTTTGGATCAATTTCTGCACTACCTATTTTACCAGGCCGAAATGTTCTATTTCACTTGTTTTCTCGTTACAAAATAAGAGAATTATTTCCTGGTATTTCACATCTTTTTGATGCTTGTGCAGATACACTTCACTATCCTTTTCTCATTCACTTGTTTTACACAAATTTACAAATGAATCATGAAACTGGAATTTTGTCTTCCCTTGTTCGTGATGTTGAAATCGAGTTTGATTCGAAATTGCTTGGAGAAATTCTTGAAATTCCATCTTCAGACACTCTTTTCAACACTATTGAAATGAATGATGAAAGAGTTTTTGAACAAATTCTTCTTCCAGAAGCACCTCACTGTCCTCCTTTCAAAAATACTAATCTTCAAACTTGTGCACGCATTGCTGGACGAATCCTTGCCCACAATGTTCTACCCAAAACTGGTTCTTTTGATTATTATTCCACAGATCTATCTACGGCTCTTTATGTTTTATTTGGGAATATTTCTGTCAACTGGGCCAATGTGTATTTTACAAACTTGTGGAAACAAAAACCATTTCTTCCTTATGGTTGTCTTTTAACCCATATTTTTAGACATTTTAAAGTTCCTTTAACAAATGAAAAGTACATTGAGCAAAAAGAGTTCTTTGATCAAACAATTTTTAAAAGAATGAAAATTAAATATCTGCCTCCCTTAAATGTTGATCAAACTGAACCATCTGATCATAATGAACCATCTATTTCTGAACCTTCACCTTCTGCGACACCTTCATCTCATGCAAAAAGAAAGAAATTTTCGACAAATCAAGACCATGATGAAGTTATGCAGAGACTGGAAGCTTTGGAGCTACATCAACACACCTTTCGTGAAGATGTGACTCAACAACTTGCTTCAATTCAAAAGGATGTAACTGCCATTAAGGATTTGCTAAACTCTCTTTTCTGATCTTTGATCTTTGATCTTTGAAAAACATACTTTATGGGTTGTAATATTTTTACTATTTCTGCTTATGCTATTTTTGCCCTTACTCTTTTTTATTCTGACAAAGGGGGAGAAAAAGATAAAGATAGCATTACTTTGAAATTGCAGGGAGATCTTGAGAAAAAGATGATAGCAATTACATTACAGGAGATCTTGCATGAGAAATGCAAAATTAAGAGAAAAAGAAAGCTTTGAATGAATGTATTTCTAAATACATGAAGAAATGATGAATGGAAATGCAAACCAATCAATATGTGATATATGTGCTTTAAATGTGCTAACTTTTAATGTTTTGCAGCATATTGATAGGGGGAGTAAAATCTCCATCTATGCATCTAAATGCTTCATCTTTGATTAAGTTTGTCATCATCAAAAAGGGGGAGATTGTTACGACAATGAAGCATTACATGATACTTCAAGTACAAGGTTTTGATGATGAGCAAGTAGAATCAACTGCATTTCAGCTAAGGCTATGAAGAAATTGAAGAATTCGGTGAAGAATCCTTGAAGACTAGTGTGCAAATGTTTAATTCATTAAAAGTCTTAGATTCTTGTAAGAGTCTTACTTAGAGTGCATAATTAGGTTGCATTTCACCTTAAAAGTCTTTAGAAAAACTTTTCTAAAAGAAACTCTTTTGAAAATCTTTTTAGAAAACTCTTTTCTTAAATTTTCATGTTTATTAGTCGACCAATAGACTTATCAGTCGACTAATCCTTTCGCGCCATATTTTCTAAAAAGTCATTCTTGTCAAAATAGTCGACCGAAGGTTTTATCAGTCGACTGGACAAAATGTTTGTTTTCTGGAAAATTAGCAGCAGTCGACTAATGGTTTTTCAGTCGACTGAACAAAACATGTGTTTTCTGAAAAATTTAGCAGCAGTCGACTAATGCTTTTTATCAGTCGACTGAACAGAATGTTTGTTTTTCAGAAGTTTTTAGCAGCAGTCGACTAAAAGGTTTTTCAGTCTACTGATGATATTATCAGTCGACTAACTTTTCTCAAGTCGACTAAGTTTCAAAAGTTTAGATTTTCAAACGGCTCGATTAACAGATCAGTCGACCGACGATAACTGTCAATCTACTAATAACTAACTATTAGTCGACTAACTGATGTTTCAGTCGACTAATTTTGCCGTTTTCCTGAAACTTCAAAAAGACGTGTCTTCTCATTTTTCAAACGTTTTGATCGTTCAAAATGGACCGTTTTGACACCCTTTCATACTCTCAACATATGGAATCTTTTAACTATAAATATGAGTGCATTTTACACTCAAAAACAACAATTCAATCGATTTGAATCTTGCTTTTCAATCTTATTCAGTCAAGTATTGATTTTCTCACTCACGTGATATTTTCACTTCAGTTTTTCACTCAAATCACTTTGAGAGATAGTGAATTCGTGAGTAGAGTATTTCAACAACCTCAAAAGCCAATTGCATCTCATTTGCATTCAAAAGGAAGGCTCATAGGTTGTATTGTAAGTTGTTATTTCTTTTGTGTAAAAAGGACTCCTTGGTGTAAAGGAGTTGTTTGCTTTCAGTGAGATTGTTACTGAAAGTGAGACCGGTTATGGTCTGTGAGATCTTGTAGTTTACAAGGTTGATAGTGGAAAATCTCAAGCGGGTTTTGCTTGGGGACTTGATGTAGGTCGGGTTTGACCGAACCAGGATAAAATCTTGTGTTCTTTGTGTGTTTGCTTTGAGATTTGCAAAATCATTCAATATTCCACAGAAAAGTTTTAAAAGCACTATTCACCCCCCCTCTAGTGCTCGTTGCCTCGATCCTAGTGCACTTTCAGGGAGCTCTTTTCTCTCTCAAATTTTCGTGGCTTCTCTTTCCTCTCCAGCACCTCCACCTTTCTCCATTGCAGCTGCATCCCCAATGTGAGTTATTTAATATTATTTTAATATTTTTTATTAGTTTTTTATGATTTTTCAATAGATTTCACCATGGAAACTCCCCTTTCATGGATTTAACCATGGATTCAACCTCAAGAACCTCAAGTTCAATTCAAGAAGATGATCTAACCCTGTTCCATGCTGTTTTCCATGATTATAAACTATTAGAATTGATTATTGCATTGTTTTTTATATTCTTAACCAAGAAAACATGAGATTTATCCGATTAAATGGATTAAATCCATGGTTTCAAGAGTAAAAGCAATTTCAGCCATAGATTCCTTGTATTTTATTTATTGCTTTGATTATTTATGTTTATTACACGTTTTCCAGCATAGAAATCAATTTTATTTTACTGTTTTAATATTTTCTTTATTGTTTTCATTGATTAATGCATGCTTTATTAGGTTTTATCAAATTTCTGTGTGTTTTAAGCTTGAATCATCAAAGAACATGTTATTTTGTATTGAAGTACTCATTATAAATTTCTGATTTTTTAATATGTGATGCATGGATATGTCAGTGAACTACTGTAAAAATTTAGGATGTTTTGGAATTTGGGAACTTTGTCAAAAAAATAAAAGATTAAACCGTGATTTTCAGTCGTTTAGAATCGATATGGAAATTCATAGGTAACTTGCAGTTGTGATATTTCTCTCATCTGATATCTGATTCAAGATCCATAACATGCAGTGGATTTCTATTGATGTGAACTATTTACTGTGAAATTTTGATAGTTTTTAGCCTCTGTTTAGTATTTTTCCTATGTCAGAGAATCAGATTTGAGATTTAAAACTCGTTAAGGTTTACCAAAACCCTAATCAGACTTGTAATGATCATAGATCTCAAACTGTAGATTCGAATCATGATCTGTAAAAAAAGAAGTTTATTATTTTTATGTCTACTGTTCACTTATGAAATTTAAAGGATTTTTTATGAGGTATGTTGTTTATTTCTGTATTTTAAATCGAAAGTACCTGTTTTAACCCTTTTTAGATTCATCATATTTTAGTCTGGATTGCCGGAAAGGTTTCTCCCTCACCGAAGATGCTTTTTCAAATCTGTAAAAAAGGAAATATCGGTTTTTTTGTCTAAATTATATATGTAAAATTTTAAAAATTTATATGGTGATTTGTTTCCTGATTCTGGTCTAACATTGAAACTGGTCTGTGAACATGGGTGAAAATAGCTTATTTTAGGGTTTTAATGCAATTTTCGAGTTGGAATAATTATAAAAATATATTTTTGCAATTCCAATCTAATTTTAGGGTTATAATAAGTGTATGAGCCAATTTTTATCAAATTTGGAATCCATTTGATGCTTTAAGGGATCAAATTGCAAAATAGGGTACCTGCAGGATCCCAAAACACGGCCAAAATCATGATATTTGTGATATTTCTTGATTTTTGTGTATAAGCTTACAATTTTAGGGTTTGTTCATGTTTATAATCATATGAGGATGTTTCATGTTTGATTTATGTTTATTTCAATCATAAATCCCAAGTTTTTACCAAAATCTATTTCAGAAAACCCTGATTTCAAGGCCATATTCTTGCTATCAGGGGCATTTTGGTCATTTGACCTAAATTTCGAAATTCTAAACCCTAATTTTTATATTTTTAATCATGTCACATCATATTTAGTTTAATTTATCTTCATTTTAATTTTAAAACTTGCATTTTACAAAATATCTTTCTGAAAACCTTGATCCATAGTCTTGCTATCAGGGGTATTTTGGTCATTTTGACCCTAATTTCGAAATTTTAAATATCATTTTCATATTTATTCTATTTTATTTCATATTTTATCAAGTTTATATCAAGGAATCATGGAAAAAGGCTTATATCTAGCAAAATCCAGCAATTTTCAGATATTGCTGGATAAACCTAGAAAAGCCAACATATCTTCACTAACAAGTTTTCTAGTTTTGCAGAGACATTGAAGACTTTACTTTTATGTATTTAAATTCAATCAGTGATGTAAATTGTAATTAAATTTGGAATAAGAATTTCAATTTCTGCTTAGATTAGGATTTGCATTGCATATAGTTTTGAACTTTGATATATAACTATTATGCTTGTCATTCATGCACATATTTCAAATCCACTGTGGTCTACACGAATGGCACGTGCATTAGCTCTTATGGAGTTGACAAACTTGGTGGAATTTGTATTTATGGTCATAATCAGAATACGAATGATACATAGATTTGTAATCTTCGTATTAGCCACATTCAGCCTACACTCTTAGGCTAACTTCAAAAATGCACTGCATTTCTCAAAAATACAAAAAGGATTTTCTCAATTCCTCAAAATCAAAATTTTCAAGTCCATATTCATTCATTTCATTCATTTGCAAATTCAAATTCCAAATCAGAGAAATCAATTTTCTCAAAATTTTCTAAGTCATATTCAGAAATCAATTTTCTCAAAACTCTAAGTTTTCAAATGATATTTCAATTATTTTTCAAAGTTCAAAATTCGATTTTTCAAGTTATAGCTTCAATGTCAAAGTTTGAATTCAAAGAAATCAAGTTTTTCCAAATCTATAAATTTCTCAGAAATCAATTTTCCTAAAACACTTGAATTTTTCATAAATCGATTTTCACTTTCCTCAGAAACATTCTCTCACTAAGCTCATGATTTTCCAAGTGTTATCTTTTCCAAGAATCTCCAAATATTTTCTAATATTCAAAGCAAACATCATGTTTTCAAATCTGCATTTTCAGAAAATTCATAGCACATGCCTGATTCTTTGTGCATTTAGGAAATAGAACACGATTTAGACAAGTTGAGCAAAGCTAAGCACACAATTGATCCTTGGTTCAATTACCCCTGGTAAAGGCGCCAGGAACGGTTGAACCTCGTACCGACAGGCGAGTCCCATTCTTCAGAATTATCTCGCATTTTAAAACAGACACGAGTTATTTTCAAAAACTTTTTCAAAGGTCAGTTTGACTCGCAAAAAGTAAAAATTTTGTGATGATAACAAAGGCTCGTGCATTTGCGCATGGGGGTAAGGTATCCAGTCCCACTAGATATTGATCTGCTATCTACCGGCCTGAGGTCCTGCTCTGAAATAGAATTGAATTTAAAAGGGGAAGGGGATGCATATTGGCATTTTGCAGAAGTTTTAATATCTATCATGGAATGAGATCAGAGAAAAAGGGAAGATTATTTCTCCCCTTGCTCCTTTTTCAGAAAATGACATGATGTTCAGAAGGAATAAGATGTAAACTTATCTGGGCATCCTCAGCTAAAATGCAAACACAGAGTTTTTTTTTTTTTATATCAGGCTGTTGTGTGTTTTCTTTTGTCTTGCATTATGATAGCCATGGTGACAGGCTATTAGCTAAATATTACATGGTAATATATTTTGTCTGCTACCATCTGTGCTTGGTTTATAAAATCCACTAGCGCTATGCGTCAATGTGAATAGTTCTCAGAAATTTGTTGGCTGCTGGGCTAATAAAAAAAAAGGAGAAAGTGGGAGAAATCGGGGCAACCATCTCCAAGACTTCGTTTTCCTTGCATCAAAGAAATATTCTTCAATGGTATGACCGTGAAGATTAGGTATTGTGACATCTGCATGTTGTATCGCCCTCCACACAGCTCCCATTGCTCCATTTACAATGGTTGTGTGGAATGTTCTGGTCACCATCACCCACAACCTTAAACATTAAATTTCCTTTAGATGGGGATTATCACACAGTTTGTAGTACACTCAGCTAGAGCCTTCTCTGGCACTATTGCAAATGCATCGACGAATCCAGCCGAAGTCCCAAAAGGTTTGTAAATTTGCTGCATTTTTCCCAAATATAGTTCTGCAACATTTTTGTTATTTTGACATTGGACTAAGAGGTTGCATTCTTATGTCATGCTGTATGGCAAAGTGGTCCTATCATTCAGGTGTGGTTGTAAATAAATACACATACAGATCGAAGTCGTACTCCAGCGAACAAGTCTCAAGAGAAAATTAACTGCAATCTGTGAACCTTGAAGTTCAAAGTGCCATGAGGACCAAACTAGTTGATGCTACACTGTCGGCAGAACTCAGACAGTTGGATCTTTTGTTCATACATTTATTGTGTCTTATTGCTCTCAACTATACAAACCATGGGGATTCAGAATTCAGCTATAGGGTTTTTTGTAAATTCTGTAATGGTTGTCTTTTGTTATTTTGGGTTTTGAAATATGCTATGATATACCATGTGTTGTTCATAATAGTTTGACCTTTTTTTTCTGTCATTTGTTTTACAGGTCTGCTATGTGGACCCGGATCTATAGCAATGCCTAACTGATCCATAACAAGTTTTTTTTTCCTTTATATATATATATATACACTTCATCCTAGCAAAATCAAGCATTTAATGATTCAGTTACTTGATATAATATTCAGCTGATACATGTGTCCTTGACTATGATTTCACTATATTACCTACACAACACATTTTCTGCTTTCATTTATAGCATTTATATATCTTAGTGCTTCATTACCACTTGCACCTTCATAAGGAATTCACCTTGTATATGCATTCCCATCCACTGTTGTACATCTTTTGCACTCACCTGTAACACCAATAGCATATTCACCTTATCATCTTACCCATATCCATCACGCAGCTTGATTCTAAGTATGCATATCCAACTGCTTTCCTTGTGTGCCCATTCTACCCATCATACTTTACTCTCCAATGCTTAGGATTTTCTGCAAAGTAGTACATTTTCATATAATTAGCATTTGTCTAGATCTTTTCTTTATTTTTATCACAAGCATGTAGGCATTCTTTTCTTAACTTAAAGCATTACATTTGAGAATATATACATAGATGCTCCAAATTTTCTCATCAATAAAGAATATTACATATGTATCTTCTCATTACCATATGCATTCTTAAATCCGAATACATCGCCTTAGCTTCTTTTTGTATCTTACTAATTTTGTTTTGCAGAAAATGGAAAATATCATTTTTCTTCTTAGATTAAGAGATTTTAATTCGTTCTACTATTATAATAGCTAGATATAATGAGAATATGCATATTTTCAGTAGTAGGATAGAATGTAAGTGCATTGTAAATATCATGAATTGCTTATTTCATATCATTTTTTTTCTTTCATTTCAAAATTTCACGAATGGGAACACGAATGGCACGTGCACCATTCTAATAGGACGTGATTAATCCTAAGTTGATGATCTGCATCAATGGCCATAGTCAGGATGTGAACAAAACTTAGGATTTTCATCTTTTATGGAATAACATTGGATCCACACTGGATCCTTTTCAAAAAATCATCATATTTATAAATAGTTTTCTTCTTTTATCAGAGTTTAATTTAAAATTAACTCAAAATATATATCAATGGCCATAGTCAAGATGTATTGAGAGTTAATTTCATCTTAAACTCTATAAAAGCACCAAAATATGCTTTATTCTTTACCTGAATTTAAATATAGATTATTATATAATACATTCAATGACCATAGTCAAGGATGTATTATATCTTCAATCTTATTTTAATTCATTTAAAAGAATGAAATATGCTTTTCAAATTCAATTTCAAATTCTTTCAATTCATTCATCATTTTAGGATAAAACTGCATCATATTTTCAAAATTCTTTTCCAAAATCCAAGTGATCTCAAATATCTTTCTTCTATCTTATTTCAAAGATTTAAATTTCGATTTCAATGTCCAATTTGACTTTGAGATTTCAAATTCAATTTTATATTCAAAATTCCATTTTTCAAATCCAATTTCAAAGTTCAATTTAACTTTGAAATCTCTGATTCATCTTCTAAAATTTAAAACTTTACAAATCCAACTCTAAAATTAGAATCCATCTCCATTTTAGGATCCAGAATCCAATTCCATCTTGGATCTCAAACTTCAGATCCAAAACCTATTTTAGGATCCAAAATCCAATTCCATCTTGGATTTCAGACCTTGGATCCAAATTTCATTCCAAATTTCGGATCCAATTCCATCTCGGATCTCAGACTTCAGATCCAAATTCCCTCATGGATCCCAGATCTTGGGTTCAATTTCATTTAGGATCAAGAATTCAACTTCAACTCGGATCTCAGACTTCAGATCCAAAATCCATTTAGGATTCAAACTTTGGATTCAAATTCCATTTTGGATCCCAGATTTCAAAACCAATTCCACTCCCAATTCTAGATTTCAAATCCAAATCTATCTTGGTTTCAGATTTCAAAGCCAATTCCATTTTCAGTTCCCAGCTGAACTTCTCAAGTTCATTTCTATTTTTAAATTTCATTTGGATCTCTCAAATCCAAATTTCATCCTAACTTCAAATTTTGAATCTGAAATTCAATTCCATTTTCAAATCTCATCTCTTCTCCTAAATCTAGGTTCAAAGTCCACTTCTGACTTTGAAAACTTTATCTCCTTTTTATCTCAACTTCAAATCCCAATTTATTTTCCCAAAAGCTCTGATTATTTCAAAGACTTAGAATTTTATATCTCAAGTTCTAAGTTAGAAACCATTTCTTTACTCTATTATCAGATTCATCTGAGAAACACTTGGAGATTTCCAAAATCATTTTTTTCGAAAAGAGCATACATTCTTGCATTACACAAACATGATTCTTTGTGCATCTAGATTTAGAATAAATTCTTAGATAATATTTAGGCAAAGCAAAAAGGCATAGATTCGACCCTTGGTTTGATTACCCCTGGTAAAGGCGCCAGGAACGGTCGAACCTCGTACCAACGAGCGAATCCCGTCTCTCAATTTTTCCGCAAATATTTTAAAATGGAGGTGAGTTATTTTTCTTAAATATCTTCAAAATTAAGTTCAAGTGAGACCCCGTAAAAGAGTTCATCTTCTCTCTTCTCTCTTCTTTTCTGTCTTTTCATTTCTCTCCTCAAAAAGGAGAAATAAAGGTCAGAAAGGAAAAAGAGAAGAAAGAGAGAGAAACACCACAAGAGAAAAATTTTTACAATGATCACACATGGTCCTATGCACAGTGGGATTAGCATTCTTCCAAGACGGTCAAAATTTCATCGATGTCAAAGTCGCCCAACTTTTTCGAAGATGGGGAAGCAAGTAGACCCGTCAACTTTCAGTGTCCATGGCAGCTTTAGCCTTTCTCTACCGAGGCTTAGCTCGTTTCGCCCTTGGAGAGACCATTCTGGCGGAAGGATGCACTTATGCCTTGCAGTCGTTGTTCTTGCGACACGTGCCGTCAAAAGCCAGTTCCTTCAGGTTCAACAACAAGAAGCCGAAGTCTGCTATTCAGTATCGAGCTTCGATTGAGAGTCTGCATCAGTAAAAAATCCTTTGGGATTACTTTGACAGGCGAGAGTCGGTTCTTTGCTATACTTTTGCTCGTAGCAAGCAATACAGGTTGCTTGGCCCTTTCTTCTGTGTCGACTATCAGCCAGAGAGGTGTCTCAGACAGTTCTCGCAGCGACAGATTCATGCCAACACTCGCTTCCCGGCAGACCACATGCCAGAGGTCACCCAATTGGAAACGCCCTTATGTGGTTAAGAAGGCGCTGCCTCGCAATTCCTATCGTCTGATCAACGCAGATGGGATGGAACTGCCAGATCCTATCAATGCTCTGCATCTCAGGAAGTTCTATGCTTAAAATGTTCATTCTAGCCTTTGTATTTTTCAAGGAGCCTTTTTCAATAAAGCAATGATCTTCTATCAATATCTCGCATTCTTCTCCATGATACTAGGGCATTTTATTTTGATTTATACTTGTCTTCCTTAATCGTGTGTAGGCAGGATCAGACAAACTCTTTTCTAAAAAGCCTTATCAATTTTTCAGTTAATGTTGTTATTCTTATTAATTACATTCATTTTATTTTTCAATCTAATCAAATTTTCATCAATTTATTGTCAATTTTATCAATTTCGTCAAGTTTTATCAAGTTTTTGTTAATTTTACTAATTTTTATCAATCTTTATAACCCTTTCAGGTTAAGGGATAAACCTGATGCCTCTTTTCAGTGAGGTACTCTTTTGATTTTTTCCCCTCTCAGGTTAAGGGATAAACCTGAACCTCGTCCCGCGAGGTCCTTTTTCTTTTCAGGGCAATGGATAATCCTGAAGTCTTTATCATCAATTTTCCCTCAAATTTCTACCAATCCTTTTTTATTGTTAATTTCACCAACTTTATTGATTCTTTCCTTTCATTAATTCTTTTTATCAATCTTTTTTTATTTTGTCAAATTCTCTTCATGATAAGGGATAATCCTGAAAACCATCATAAATAAAATTCAAATCTTAGGCCATCTTGGGTCAAGGATCTTGAATCACTTTCTCGTCTTCGTCATAATCGTCGGAATCTATTCATGCCTTTTGTCAATCCTTCCAGAAATTGACTCTTGGGTAGGAATTATTTTCTTCCCATCTGAGTTCCGACTCAGGTTTTTGTTTTCATTTTTTTTTAAGGATTCAGGTTCCGACTCGGGTTTCTCTTTTTTATATATCGTTTGAAGTTCTGAGTTCCAACCCGGACTTCCTATCAGATTCAACGCTCGTGTTGGAACCAATCGTTCCTTTGATGATTCGAGTTTTCAAACTCAGATTTTCCATTTTATCTTTATTTTTAAAATTTGAGTTCTGACTCAGGTTTTCCCTTTTATCTTTTCGTTTGAAGTTTCGAGTTTTGACTCGAACTTCCTATCGGATTCAACGCTCGTGTTGGAACCAATCATTTTTTTGGAAATTCGAGTTTTCAAAAACTCGATTTTCTCTTTAATATTTCATTTTGAAGATCCGGGTTCCAACTCAGGTTTTCCCTTTTTTATATTGTTTGAAGTTTCGAGTTCCGACTCGGACTTCCTATCAGATTCAACGCTCGTGTTGGAACCGATCATTCCTTTGGAAATTCGAGTTTTCAAAAAAATTGTTTTTCACTTTTCTCTTTTATTTTGAAGATCTGGGTTCTAACTCAGGTTTTCCCTTTTTTATATCGTTTGAAGTTCCAAGTTCCGACTCGGACTTCCTATCGGATTCAACGCTCGTTTTGAAACCGATCGTTTCTTTAAAGATTCGGGTTTTCAAACTCGAATTTTTCCATTTTATCTTTGTTTTGAAAATCTGGGTTCTGACTCGGGTTTTCGCTTTATCTTCCATTTTCGCGATTTCGAGTTCCGACTCGGATTTCCCCTTTTGATCCAATGATCGTAGTGGACCAAAGTTTTTTCTTGCGTCTCCTTTCAGGTTAAGGGACAAACCTGAACTTCCCCTTCAGGATAAGGGATAATCCTGAAAAACCGACAATCATTCTCACTTCGATTTTTAAATATCTTAGGCGTGTCGATCTCTTCTTCAAGATCCAGTGCTCGTACTGGTATGCATTTTTAAATCCCATTGCTCGTACTGGTATGCATTTTCAAAATCTCAGTGCTCGTACTGGTATACATGTTCAAATCCCAATACACGTACTCGTATGCATTTTTGAAACACAGTGCTCTTACTGGTGTGAATTTTCAAAACCCAGTGCTCGTACTGGTGTGCATTTTAAAAACCCAGTGCTCGTACTGGTGTGCATTTCAAAACCTAGCGCTCGTACTGGTATGTCTTTCAAAATCCAGTGCTCGTACCGGTACATTTTCAAAATCTAGTGCTCGTACTGGTGTTTTTCAAAATCCAGTGTTCGCACTGGTACACATTTTAAAAAACCCAACATTCATACCGGTGCAGTTTCAAAATCCAGTACTCGTACTAGAATGCATTTTTGAAAACCCAGTGCTCGTACTAGTGCATTTTCAAAACCCAGTGCTCGTACTGGTGTTTTTTTTTTTAAATCCAGTGCTCATAATGGTGTGCATTTTCAAAAACCTGGTGCTCGTACTAGGGCATTTTCAAAATCCAGTGCTCGTACTGGTGTTTTTTTTTTAAAACCTAGTGCTCGTACTGGTACATCTTCAAAATCCAGTGCTCATACTGGTACATCTAGTGCTCGTGCTAGTGTCTGACTGACTGATCAAGTTAGCCCTCCAGGTTCAGTCTTTGTACTAACTATTCATCACAACTCAAGCTCTAAATCTCAATTTCAACCTTTGGGTTATCATTTTCATCAAAAAATCAATCTTTTCTCTTGTGAAGGACCCTCTTTAGGGAAAGTTCGAGGGAGCCCGTTCCTTTCGCATGCAACCATCTTTCATTTGTAGAAACCCCCTTCCAGGGAGAGTTTGAAAGGACTCATTTTCTTCGTGAACAGTTTGCAAAACAACAACCAACTTTACACAAAAGAACCCTTTTTTTTCAGGGAGAGCTTCGACGAAAGCTCGTTTCTTTTTGTGGCCCCCATTTTTCTCATCTTTGGCCAACCCCTTCACAGAAGACCCTCTTCTAGAGAGAGTGTGATGGACTCGTTCCTCTGTGATACTTTTTCAACTTTGTTTTTCAGCCGCCTTTCCATAAGAGAAGCCTAGAGATAGGGAGTTTTGACGAAAACTTAATTTCTCTTCGAAAGTTTCGTTTTGCAAACACCTCTTCTTTGGGGAAGAGAGGAGTATTTCCAACTTCCCACTCAGGTAAGTGTTAAGCCTGAGTCTCTCTTTTGGGGAAAAAGAGAGGAGAATTTTGTCACGGACGTGTGTAAACACCCCAAATTTTCACTCACCTTCCTGATATATCCACCAATCATCACATTTCGGTTCTCCGGAACCAATGAAGGGCAAAATGGTCATTTTCCAAGATTAAACCTTGCAGAAAGTCCTAAATTCCATTCTTGAGTCTCAAAACTTCTCTATTTAGACTCAGAGACATCTTCAAACTGCAAATCTTCAAAATCTCATGCTTAACCAGAAGTCAGAATTTTCAAATTCAAATTCAGAGTGGCGATCTTGTAGAACCTGTCTTTGCATAGCATTGCATAGAATTGCATAAGCATTTCATATCATTTCACTGCACAACATGTCATTTCGAGATCCGGAACTCCTGATTTTCAAAATTGTCAATCCAGATTTGATTTCTAAACTTTTCAAAATAGATTTTAAAACACTGGGTTTTCAAAATTATCAATTCTTCCCGTTTTACCCCCAGGACCCTGAATTACAAAAACTTTTCTAAATAAAACAATCTGGATGGTTTTGTGTGATCATCGCAAAAATTTTCCTCTCGTAATATCCTCTCTCTTCCTTCTCTTTTCCTTTCTAACCTCTTATTTTCCTCCTTTTTAAAGGGAGAAAGATAAAAGACAGAAAGAAGTAGAGAAGAGAAAAGAAGAGAAAAGAAGGAGAGGAACTCTTTTGCGGGTCTCACTTGACCTTAATTTAGATTTTTTTTTGAAATAACTCGCCTCCGTTTTTGAAATATTTGCGGAAAAATTGGGAGACGGGATCCGCTTGTCGGTACGAGGTTCGACCGTTCCTGGCGCCTTTACCAAGGGTAATCGAACCAAGGGTCGAATTTATGCCTTTTGCTTTGCTAAGAAATTATCCAAGAATTTATCCTAAGTCTAGATGCACAAAGAATCATGCTTGTGCAAATGCAAGGGTGTATGCTCTTTTTGAAAATATTTTGAAGAATTCCCAAGTGATTCTGAGATGAATTTGATAATGTGAAGAAATGGTTTCTAACTTAGAACTTAAGATTTAGAGTTATAAGTTTTTGGAAATAATCAAGAGCTTGGAAAAATAAATCTGTGTTTGGAAAATGATCTTGAAACTGAGATGAGAGAAAAGAGAAGAAAGAAAATTTCAAAGTCATAAATGGACTTTGAATTAGAAATTTGAACTTGGATGAATATTTGGAATGAAATTGAATTCTTTCTTTGAAGTTTGAAAAAAATGTGGGAAAAATAGAATTGATTTGAGAGTTGGAATTCAAGATGGAATTTTGAATCCAAAGTTTGGATTCTAAATAGAAGTTGAGAAAAAAAAGAAAAGAGATTGAATTTTGGATTTAGATGGAAATTGGATTTGAAATCTAAAATGAAAAAAATGGAATTGGTTTTGGAATTAAAGTGGGATTTGGATTTGGAATTTTGAAGGGAATTGGATTTAAGATTTGGAATCCAAGATGGTATTTGGATCTGAAATCTGAGATCCAAGATAGGGTTGGACTCTGGATCCTAAGATGGAATTGGATCTGAAGTCTGAGATCCAAAATAGAATTTGGGTTTTGGATTCTAGGATGGATTTTGGATCTAAAGTCTGAGATCCAAAGTAGCATTGGATTCTGGATTCTAGGATGGGTTTTGGACATGAATCTGAGATCCGAGGTGAATTGGGTTCTGGATCCTAGAATAGAATTGGATCTGAAGTCTGAGATCCGAGGTGAATTGAGTTCTGGATCCTAGGATGGATTTGGATCTAAAGTCTGAGATTCAAAGTAGAACGGGGATCTAGATCCTAAGTGGAATTTGGATCTGTAATCTGAGATCCAATGTAGAATGGGGATCTGGATCCTAGAATGGATTTTGGATATGAAATCTGAGATCCAAGGTGAAGTTGGATTCATACTTGGAAATTTGGATCCAAGTTGAGATTAGGATCTAACTATGGATTTTGAAATTTCAAAATTGATTTGAGGATGAATTTCAAAGTCAAATGGGACTTTGAATTTGAAACTTGAATTTGGAATTTAGAAAATGAATCAAGAATTTCAAAGTTAATTTGAATTTTGAATTTGGTTTCAAAGTCAAAATTTGGACTTTGAAGAGGAGATAGAATTTGATGAAATCGAAATAGAAATTGAAGAAAATATATTCACAATCACTTGGGTTTTTAAAAGGGGAATTTTGAAAATATGATGCAATTCTATCCTAAATGATGAATGAATTTAAATGTTTTGAATCTGGAATTTGAAAAAGCTATTCTATTCTATAAATGAATTAAAAATGAGGTTGAAGACATAATACATCCCTGACTATGGTCATTGAATGTATTATGTAATAACTACATTTAAATTCAAGTGAAGAATAAAATATATTTTTTGTGATTTTATAGAGTTTAAAATGAAATTAACTCTCAATATATCCTGACTATGGCCATTGGTATATATTTTGAGTTAATTTTAAGTTAAATTCTGATAGAAGAAGAAAATATTTAAGGAAAATATGATGAATTTTAAAAATGGATCCAGTGTTATTTTGTAAAAGATAAAAATGCTAAGTTTTGTCCACACCCTGACTATGGCCATTGATGTGGATCATCAACTTAGTATCAATTACCTCTTACGAAATGGTGCACGTGCCATTCGTGTTGCCATTTGTGAGAATTTGAGAAATAAAAGCAAAAATGTATGAAAACAAGCAATGCATGATATTTACAATGCTCATTCATTCTATCTAAACAGGAAATGTAGAGTTTTTCATTAATGTCTAACTTATTACATCATTAACTGGAAATTGAAATTCAATTTCTTAAACTAAGAAGGAAAAATAACCTTACTACTTAATCCCAGTGAAATTCAAGTTAGTTCAAGATGTGTATAGAGAACACTCTACCCAAAATACTGCATTTCAAAACCGAAAGGCAAGAGAGAGACTCATATGTATACTTCAAGACATAACATCTAGAAATATATTACATTATGGTAAGCTAAATCATATGAACAGGTCATGAAAATAAAGCAATAAGAAATGAAGCTGTTGTAACATATGAGATGCTAACATGACATTCAAAGTACACAGGAGATGTGTTATGGAGCTTGTATTACCTTCATTACCTCTAGGCTGCAAACTCTAGCAGCTGAAAGAGACACATGCTATAATGATGATACACAGTATATAAAGCACAAGATGTAGTAATGGATGATCGAATATCAGGAAAATAAGATGTTATCTTTGAGATAACTTGAATATTTATTCCTACTAAGAGGCATCATTAACTGAATTTCCATAGCTAAGAGGCAAACAACGACTGACATAATATTGTACAGAAGGTAGGATAAAAGCCCTTACAGGAAAATGAATGTTAATAAAACTTATGAGATGAAAATGGCATGGATTATTTGTACAGACTGATGAAATGAGATAACAAAAAAAAATGTTTTTTTTTTAAAACATGAAACACACTTAAATTATAACCCTAAGAATAGACATATGAATGCCTTGAGATGAATGATAAATGTTATGGAGAACATTCTGGGTTTTGCCCATTCAACAAACCCCAGTTTACAGTAGTGATCCTATTTAACCAACACACTGTTATGAACATGGCAGATCAAGGGTATGATATCAAATATAAAAGATTAGTGATAAGAAAACATACCTGATGAAATTGCAATAGCCACGCAATTTGACTGATACCCGTGTGCAAGGGGAAGGATGAGCTTTTGTCATTCCTTCCACTTCCATCACTTTGACTCTATCATCTTCACCAACGAGCAACTCGAGTATAGTAATTTCCTTATCACAGGGAATGAAATTAATTTGTCGGAGGGTCCACTTTTGCTGAGTTTAGAAATGGAGCCGTGAAATCAACCTCGCACTGGAGGTTTTCCATACCACCTTCGCTGTGCCTTCTTCAGGTAGCATTTAGTCCACAAGTTAACATAGAAAATGTCTACCTTAAGCTTTTGTGGAATGGGTCATTCCCATTTATCAGAAGAATCGATTCTTATTTGTACATCTGGTATACTTTTCAGCAGAAGACTATATGCAAAGGTTATTACAAATGTATATATATATATATATACATGCGCAGGATGCCAGTGTAAAAAAAATGAAGATATAGCAGTAGGTAATGCAAGGGGTGCTGCTGGAGAATGTAGCAGAAATAACTGCTGAAATCAAACTCCTCTCTTTAACGAAAAACTAATTAAACCATCGACAGGGGATTTAGTGACATCGATTTGGGGGAGGCAGCATTATCATCCCTGATAAGCACAACATTCTCCAAAAGTGGCCATAGTCTGTCAACTGATCATGCTAATCTGGATATTTTAGCTTTCCTGTTGTAACATTACCTTCTGGTATATGAAATTCCAAACAAAATGACACATATTCCCTAAACTCATGCAAATAATATCCAACAGGGTAGAATTGAGTAGTGATATTTACAGATACTAAAGCAGACAAAAAAAAAAAATGAAATACTTTGTGATTGAGATGAATGACAACATGATAAACAAAATGCTATCAAAATATTTATTTGAATCCTGATGGGAATGAGATCAACAGAGAGAAATATACTGGATTAAAATGGAAATAAAGCACAGAATACCATGATTATGCAGCGTGATGAAACACATGAATGAATGCCAAGACAAGAAACATAACGACTTTTTGTTTTTTTTGTTTTTTTTTGTCTTCAATAGGTCTAATCAGTAACTTGAGAATCTGTCTCTAGTGATCTTATGGACAACTCTTACACTAAGCATCACTTTAGAAGAGCTTGCACAAACAACATTTCCATATTTAATTTGAGGGACAACCTCCAACTCCATCAAACTCTTCATAACCTTCAAACAGCTTCAACAGAATTCTTTAATGTTATCCAGCACCTTAGCATTTTTCATAAGAAACCATTCTTGGTGCTGGTCTTCAACCAATACAATAACCTCAGATAAGCCGTCCCTCAGCAAACTCAGGGCCTCCAATGCTTAAGAAAACACAAAAAAGAAAGATAACGCTCCAGACTCTGGGGTTTTGTCTGAAATTCAGGCCCACATATTGGCAGGTCATGCATAGTTCAAAACAATGGATTGGCCTCTGCAATCAGCAGAGCAACTTTTCATTTTGTGATCCTTGCGATTCAGAACTTGTAGACTGCAATCTCCATTGATGAGCGCGGTAAAAAAAATCTGAGATTTGAAAGAGATGATTCCAGCTTGCGGGAATGGTCAATTCAGCATAAGACTACAACATAAATTAAGCTATCGCAGATAACCATCCAAATGATCCAGTGTAGCCATTCGAATAGGAGAGGAAAACCAAAAGGAAATTCAAAGATCATGTGATTACATGTATTGAACCCAAAAAAAGATTTGATATGGGCTTCAATTGAAGATCAATTTCCTAATAATAACAAGACAATGAATTCAGAAGGTTCAAATGAATACCAGATAATGAACATCCTGTTAATATTCTAACTGCGACGTCTGTTGGTGAATGTCCTCCGGTTGAACCAACATAAAGATTCTGTTTAGACCATCGATGGCAACCATTTGACCGATGACCAACACACAACAGGGTTATGGATTACTACTCTCAGTGTCAATGAACAGTAAATCAATTTCCCCGGATCCATCACTGATGATGTAATAAAATGTGATGATGTGGTAGAGACCACAACTGATGTATATCTGAATAATGAGAGTAAAAAGAATGACTGTAATACACACAAAACTTGAAGGAAGGATGCATTATATCGTGACCAAGAAAGAAGAGAAAAAAATTATGTTTATTCAGGCTTTTAATGACACAATTAACACCTTATCAATGGAAATTTCACCAGATTCTCATCTGCTACTAAATTTAGTATGCAATGGAATCAATATGATTGATTTTCGTGAACTCAAGAGAGGAATGAAAACAGAACATATATGTATAAACAGGCAATCACCATTAAAAGACAATCAATTGAGGATAGAAATCGAACACAAAATATAAACAGGAACAACAAAGGTCAAGATACAGGCAATAAATCAAAAAATCAAAGAGGAAATCATAAAAAAAATGTTGGAATTTGGGATTCCTGTTGATATTGCTCGATATGAACCAATACTGCAATCTGCAGGTAGGTATCATACGTGAGACCCCTTTTATTTTTAGGTAAAACTTAGAAAAAGGTATAACAGGAAGGAACTGAGAAGAACCAAAGGAGAAAGGAAGAAGAAGAGAAAAACAAATTGAAAGTTCAAAGACAAAAGGAGAAAAGGCAGGGGATTATTTACCGCACCCTTGTTGCTGAAATTTACGCCAAAGAGGGCTGGAATCGATCAGACTTCTGTAGTTGCTTTTAGGAACTCGAATGAAGATTGATGGTGGTTCTTGGCTTTGCAGGAAGCTTCTGACGGAGGAAATCAACCCGATGCTTTACAATCGATCAAAAGAAACAAGGTGACTTAGTCCTTTGCTACGAGATTTTCAGGTTCTTTACTTTAACTGAAGTAGGAGAGGTGCCTTCTGCCTTCTTGCTTGCAGGGGATCATTGGTGTCTTCAGTCGACCAGGTATAACAAGGGAAAAGAGAAAACTAAGAACGGAAGAAGAAGGGAGGCCGGAGAAAAGGTAGGAAGGGCATATGATTTTCAATCAGAGTAAGAGAAGGGTGCGGTGGTGAAGAAGCGATAATGAAGGGCTCTCCTTCGTGCCCCTTTTAAAGAGGGATAAGGGGATTCGGGAAGGCGGTTCGTTGAAGATGAGTGGCTGAAGGAGAAAGGTGTTGTTAGGCATCAATGGCGGAGGAAGGGTTTGGAGATGGAGGGTTTGGGCGGAACTGCAGGAAGGGGAAAGAGGTGAGAGTGAGGGGGGGGGTTCCTTTTTGCCTTTTTCTCACTTACGAAGGCTTTTATAACCCTAAAACAAACTTTTACGGAGGCCCCCCTTTGGATTTTTAAGATTTTACCAAGAGGAGCTCCCTTTTAAAAAAAAACTTTTAAAATCATTTGATTTTTCTCGTAACTTTTTCTAATTTTTTTTGTTATTTTTCCATTTTTTTGCATTTTTAGAATAAAATCTTAGAGTTTTACGAGAAAACAAAGATTAAAACTATTTTTTTTTGTGTTTTTCAAAAATATTTACAAAAGGGAATTTTTCTAAGAATTTAAAAGCCATTTTGAGAAAGTTTCTTCAGAAATGGGTTTGGATCCGAATTTTGGGGAAATATGGATTTAAAGTACTGGATTCGGATCCGGAATAGGTTTTGAATATATCAATATGGAATTTAATTCATAAAATCTAAAGTTTAGCTTTGAAATTGCTTTGATTTTCTCAGAAAACGGGGTTAGGGGCAAAACGGTCATTTTTACAAAACTTTGAAAAAATTGGGGTGTTCATAGATGCCCCTCTTTGCTACTAAGCCGGTTTAAAGCCGAGCTTAGTGGCAAAGATAACACTCCGAATTTTAAAAAATGTCCCAGTCAGCAGATCTGAACTGGGTGTGAAAGAATTATTTTGGAAACATGGCTTCTCAGGCTTAAAAACCTTATCCTCGATGGTTTTGGGGGAATGAAATCCTTGAAGATGATGTGATCAAATAATAGAAATGAGGAAATCGTGATGGGACTTTGAGTGAACATCCCGAAATGGTGAAATAAGAATTTTGATCAAGCCTCATGGGTGAGACAAGATACACTTTTGGAATGATTCAGGTTTAGCCCTTATCCTGGATGGGACAAAGATATATCAAAAATGAATTGAATGAGGAAAAGGATACATGAGAACCTTGATGGGATGTTTTGAGAAATGCCTCGTGAATTGAAGCTCAAGTGGGATTCTATCCTGGATGGATATATGAAGCATGAATTCCTTGATGGGAAGAACTATGATGGGATTGAAAGAAAACATCTCGTCAAAACGAGGAATCTCATTGGAATGTGACTCAGGTTTAACCCAAACCTGCAAGGAAGATACCTCGCAAAGCGAGGTTCCGGGTTAACTCTTAATCTGGATAGGAAATCTACCATACGGGTTTCACAAAAATGGAGAAAGCACGATGGGACCTTCAGAATTTGGACGAACAAATCCGAGAGGGGTTTTTGCGAAAGGAGGAAATATAGGGTTCCCTAAAGCTTCGAAAAGGGGAAGAACTTGGGCGTCTCACTGCTGAGACTGAAATAGCTTTTGAAATCAAAGAATCTTTCGCAGAAGGTTCAGGTTTGACCCTTATCATGAGTGGGGGAAATCTACCATACAGGTTTCTCAAAAATGGAGAAAGCATGATGGGACATTCGGAATTTGGACGAAGAAATCCGAAAGGGGTTTTTGCGAAAGGAGGAAATATGGGGTCCCTAAAGCTTTTGAAAAGGGGAAGAAATTGGGCGTCTCATTGCTGAGACTGAAATAGCTTTTGAAATTAAATGATCTTTCGCAAATGGTTCAGGTTTGACCCTTATCCTGAGTGGGGGAAATCTACCATACAGGTTTCTCAAAAATGGAGAAAGCATGATGGGACCTTCGGAATTTGGATGAACAAATCCGAAAGGGGTTTTTGCGAAAGGAGGAAATATAGGGTCCCTAAAGCTTTTGAAAAGGGAAAGAAATTGGGCGTCTCATTGCTGAGACTGAAATAGCTTTTGAAATTAAATGATCTTTCGCAAATGGTTCAGGTTTGACCCTTATCTTGAGTGGGGGAAATCTACCATACAGGTTTCTCAAAAATGGAGAAAGCATGATGGGACCTTCAGAATTTGGACGAACAAATCTGAAAGGGGTTTTTGCGAAAGGAGGAAATATGGCGTCCCTAAAGCTTTTGAAAAGGGGAAGAAATTGGGCGTCTCATTGCTGAGACTGAAATAGCTTTTGAAATTAAATGATCTTTCGCAAATGGTTCAGGTTTGACCCTTATCCTGAGTGGGGGAAATCTACGATACAGGTTTCTCAAAAATGGAGAAAGCATGATGGGACCTTCGGAATTTGGACGAACAAATCCGAAAGGGTTTTTGCGAAAGGAGGAAATATAGGGTCCCTAAAGCTTTGAAAAGGGGAAGAAATTGGGCGTCTCATTGCTGAGACTGAAATAGCTTTTGAAATTAAATGATCTTTCGCAAATGGTTCATGTTTGACCGTTATCTTGAGTGGGGGAAATCTACCATACAGGTTTCTCAAAAATGGAGAAAACCATAATGGGACCTTCGGAATTTAGACAAACAAATCCGAAAGGGGTTTTACGAGAGGAGGAAATATAGGGTCCCTAAAGCTTTGAAAAGGGGAAGAAATTGGGCGTCTCATTGATGAGACTGAAATAGCTTTTGAAATTAAATGATCTTTCGCAAATGGTTCAAGTTTGACCCTTATCCTGAGTGGGGGAAATCTACCATACAGGTTTCTCAAAAATGGAGAAATCCATAATGGGACCTTCGGAATTTAGACGAATAAATCCGAAAGGGGTTTTACGAGAGGAGGAAATATAGGGTCCCTAAAGCTTTGAAAAGGGGAAGAAATTGGGCGTCTCATTGCTGAGACTGAAATAACTTTTGAAATTAAATGATCTTTCAAAAAAATTTCAGGTTCGACCCTTATCCTGAGTGGGTACACCACACGAAATCCTTGACTTGAAGAGATACTTCAACTGAATGAGGCAATTCTTCTGGAAGATATAAACAACGCTAGGTTGCATCAGAATAGATATCAAATGTTTATTTCATTCTTGGAATAGCTAGAAAATTTTGCCAATAAGATAAAATCGTAGCAGATTCAAACGCTTGGAAATGTGCACGTATGTGCAAAAGATATTCCCTCTTTTACCTAAAGTATTTCCCCCAAATGAGGTTAACTCCTCAGTTCTTAAGAGTCAGATTCAAATTTTTAGCACTAATGATTTTCTTCAAGGAAGCTATCCATTTCCCTGATATGAGAATAGAAGAAATATTCTTAATTTCATAAAAGCAAGTAATGAAAAGATATTGATAAAAGAATTTTGCATGAGAAAAGATGACTTCTGGCAACTTTGGCATTTTGATATCCGGGTGTTTTCCAACGATGATCCATTTGCACTCTTTTTGAGTTATTGGGCTTTCTCGATTTTTCACATCATCCTTCATTTGGATGTCTTGTCTTTTCTCTCTTTTTCAGGGAAGGGTACGTCACAAACTCCTTCATCTTGGAGATGCTCTGATTCTTCTTTCTCTCAGAGAATATATATGATATTGGCTCGAAAGGTCTTTAGATGATAGCTGGAATCAAATATCTTTTAGGGTTTGTCGGTAGGCCCATCACATCCGCCTTCATCTCGACGGTGATTCGAACTTTCCCTGGAAAGATCCATCACAAACTCCGTCATCTTGGAGATGTTTCAAATCTTCTTTGGCCCCGGGGGTCTACTCGCTTAATCCGCCTTCATCTTGACGACAATTGAGAGATCCCTTTTGCGGATATTTGAATGCAACTTTTAAACGAAAATGAGAAGATATAGGTTGAGTGGATTCTTTTTATAGCTCAAGATATCTCCACTGCTTGATTGCCAGAAAGTCATTTTTAAAACATGCGTTATGGCTATGATCAATAACAAATCACTTCTGGCTTTTCAACATCATTGAAGATTTCTTTCACTGATCATATCGAGGATATTTCTCGCATCCTTTTGGTTGATCAACAGGAAAAGATTTTGAATCTTACCTCTTTTTTCGCAAAGAAGCTTCACACTTTTGAAAAGAAATACTAGAGGTAATCTAAGGTGATTCTTTTGTGTAGTAAGAATATTGGAGTCAACAACTGTTTTTAGCAAATTGGCAAAATTTTCATGAATTCTTTGTGAAATAATCACTCAATATAGATTTTGATGAGATCTTGAGTTGCAATCTTTTGATTTTGGGAAATACATGACCAGCAAAAGCTGAAACCTTTGAAATACATAACCAGCAAGAGCTGAAACGTTTGAAATACATGACCAGCAAAAGCTGGAACATTTGAAATATATGACCAGAAAAAGCTGGATCTTTTGGAAATACATGTTCAACGAAAGTTGGATCTTTTGGAAAAGCATGACCAGCAAGATGCTGGATCTTTTGAGAATACATCAGATTTAAGTCAAATCTTGAATTTGATAAGAACACTAAATTTAGAAGGTTACCAATGCGAGGACCAGATTTTCTAAATGAGCTCAACATATGATTGAAAGTTTTGAGAAATAAGATGAGCTAGGAAAGTAAAATTTGATGAGAGATTCTGAATTCAATGGACCGTCACATCCTAACTGTTTGGTGGTCTGTTTTTAGGATTTATCTCCTTATCCTGAACTGGGTAGGAAGGAAAGAAATACCTCGTTATCAGGAGGCATCAGGTTTATCCCTTAACCTGAAGGGGAAGAAGAAATGATGGATTTCCAATGCGAGGATTGGATTCAAGAGGAAGTCCTAGTTGGAACTCAGAGCTTCAACTGAAAAGAATAATAAAAGAAAAATTCGAGCTGGAACACGGATTTCCAAAGAGATGAAGGATTTCCAATAAGAGGATTGAATTCAAAAGGAAGTCCTGGTCGGAACTCAGAACTTCGACTGAAAATAATAGAAGAAAAACTCGAGCTGAAACTCGGATTTCCAAAGGAATGAAGGATTTCCAATGCGAGGATTGGATTCAAAAGGAAGTCCTGGTCGGAACTCAGAACTTCGACTGAAAATAATAGAAGAAAAACCCGAGCTGGAACTCGGATTTCCAAAGGAGTGAAGGATTTCTAATGCGAGGATTGGATTCAAAAGGAAGTCTTGGTCGAAACTCAGAACTTCGACTGAAAATAATAGAAGAAAAACTCGAGCTGGAACTCGAATTTCCAAAGGAATGAAGGATTTCCAATGCGAGGATTGGATTCAAAAGGAAGTCCTGGTCAGAACTCAAAACTTCGACTGAAAATAATAGAAGAAAAACCCGAGCTGGAACTCGGATTTCCAAATAAATGAAGGATTTCAAATGCGAGGATTGGATTCAAAAGGAAGTCCTGGTCGGAACTCAGAACTTCGACTGAAAATAATAGGAGAAAAACCCGAGCTGAAACTCGGATTTCCAAAGGAATGAAGGATTTCCAATGCGAGGATTGGATTCAAGAGGAAGTCCTGGTCGAAACTTAGAGCTTCAACTGAAAATAATAATAAAAGAAAAACCCGAGCTGGAACTCGGATTTCCAAAGAGATGAAGGATTTCCAATGCGAGGATTGAATTCAAAAGGAAGTCCTGGTCGGAACTTAGAACTTTGACTGAAAATAATAGAAGAAAAACCCGAGCTGGAACTCGGATTTCCAAAGGAATGAAGGATTTCCAATGCGATGATTGGATTCAAAAGGAAGTCCTGGTCGGAACTCAGAACTTCGACTAAAAATAATAGAAGAAAAACCCGAGCTGGAACTCAGATTTCCAAATGAATGAAGGATTTCCAATGCGAGGATTGGATTCAAAAGGAAGTCCTGGTCGGAACTCAGAACTTCAAATGAAAGAATAGAGGGAAGAAGCCCTTTGACAAAAACTTTTGAAAATTTGCCAGTGCGAGGACCGGACCTGAGATTGAAAATGACCATTTAGAGGAGTGAATTTATTTGTATATGATCTGATTGCCCCCTTATCTCGACTGGGGAGAAAATAAAATTTGAGAAGGATTGATGAGAAGAGATAGAAATTGATTGGAAATTTGACGAAAGAGAAGAATCAAGGAAATTTTATGGAAAGAATCTTTGTAAAAGAATTCTCACAGGTAGCATTGTTGCTCCTATGAGGGGTTTCAAGATTATCCCTTATCCTGAATGGGAAAGGAAATAAAATTTTAGGCAAAAGTTGATGAAAATGCTTTGATAAAGAATTTGAAGAATTAAAATTTATTTAAGAAATAAAATTGATAAAATTGGATAAAGAAAAAGATTTAGCAGAGATTAATGAAGCTTTAAAAGAAAAAGACATTCAGGACTATCCCTTATCCTGAAGAAAGAAGGACCTCGTAGGATGAGGTTTCAGGTTTATCCCTTAACCTGAAAGGGGGAGGCAAAGAAGGAAAAGAAGGAAAAAGAAATACCTAATGGGAAAGAGGCATCAGGTTTTATCCCTTAACCTGAAAGGGTATTCTTTGAAAATAAGAATCAAGGAGAATTAATAAAATGGATGAATAATAAAAATGAATAAAAATTGATCAAACTGATAAAGATGGATAAACAAAAGGTTGATAAAAGTTGAGAAAAAGAGTTTGATCCTGCCTGCATGTGGGATCTTTAAAATGAGAGAAGAAGATGAGAAAATCATTTTTGGAAAGAAAGATTAACCACGAGAGCTAATCTTTGAAAGGGGATCATTCATGAGAGATCATCATGAGGGTTAATTTTTGAAGCAATGATTTGAAAACCAATTTTTAGAAAACATGATCAACACGATGGTTGATATTTGAATGTAATGATTTGAAATCAATTTTTAGACAATATGATCAACACAAGGGTTGATCTTTGAATGCAATGATTTGAAATCAACTTTTTAGAAAATACGATCAACACAAGGGTTGATGTTTGCACATAATGAAATCAATTTTTTTTGGAAAAATGAGATCAATCACAAAGGTTGATCTTTGAATGTAATGAAATCAAATTTTGGAAAATGAGACCAACACAAGGGATTGATCTTTGAATGTAATGATTTGAAGTCAAATTTTTTGAAAATATGATCAACACAAGGGTTGATCTTTGAAAGTAATGGTTTGAAATCAACTTTTTATGATCAACGCAAGGGTTGATCTTTGAAATGTAATGATTGGAAATCAATTTGTAGAAAAATATGATCAACACAAGGGTTGATCTTTGAAATGCAATGATTGGAAATCAATTTGTAGAAAAATATGATCAACAGAAGGGTTGATCTTGGAAATGCAATGATTGGAAATCAATTTGTAGAAAAATATGATCAACAAAAGGGTTGATCTTGGAAAAAGGTTGTAAAAATATTTGAACTAAAATTTTCATGATTTTTGAAAGACCCTCATAGGTAATATCATTTCTCTCATGAATGATGTCAGGATTGTCCCGTATTTTTGAAAAAGAAAAAGAAATTTAATGCCCCAATATAGCAAAAAGAAGGAAGTATTGAATATCAAAGATATAAAGAAAATTGATATTTCATTGATAAGCAAAAGTTGATAACAAAACTAAATATTTACAAGCATTTTAACTAAAAAGAGTCACAAAGACTGGGCTGACTTGCCCCTACAAAGCGACTGACAGAAAGGGATGAAAGCGGAAAAACTCTTGGTATTCTCAATTCTCTGAGTAGTATGGAAATGGTTCGGTTGCAACTGCAGGCTGCTCTTCTCCTTCCTCTGGTACCAGAAGCTCTTTATCAATGTAGTCCTGCACAATGTTTTTGAGGATGAAGCAGCGCTCCGTGTCATGCCCCCTCACTCGATGAAACTTGCAAAAGCAATTCTTCCATTTCCCTTTGGTGACAGAGGGATCATCCTGCTTTGGAAGCTTGATCATTTCTTTCTCGAGCAGGTATTGGAGAACTTCTTCGATCGGCTGACCTAGAGGGGTAAGCTGACGATCATAACCCCAACCCTCATGCTTTGCTTTCTTCGGCTTGTTTGGCTTCCGCTGAGCACTGACCCCTGCCTGGTAACTGGACTGAGCTTGCATGTTTAGGAGATCCGGATGCTTTTCTTCTTCATTTTGGACAAAGAGATTCTTATCATGGCAGTCTTGAACTATATTCTTGAAGATGAAGCAATGCTCAGTGTCGTGCCCTGTTACTCGATGGTATCCGCATAACTGGTTTATATATTTTCCCATGACTGTGGAAGGGCTGGCGGCTTTTGGGAGCCTGAGTAATCTGCTAGACATCATGTATTCGAGGATTTTGTCGAGCGGTTCATCCAAAAGAGTGAAATCTCTACCCTTGCTCCAATCCTTGCGCTCTGGTTCTTCTTGCTTCTTGTTTTTTTGCTGAAGACTGTATTGAAAAGGTCTATCATGGTTTTCACAATATTTCCCCATTTGGCTTTTATGCTCTCTCAAGTTGCTGCCCTGGTTGCCTTGATTGCTGCTCCTGCTGGCTTTGGAATTTCCTGCACTGATATTGCCGCGTTCATTCATGGGGAAAGTGACAGGTGCCTTTCCTTCTATGGGAGCTTTTCTGCAATTGGCTTCAGCTTGTTCAGACAATATTTACAGCATCATCTTTTTGAATAACTGATATATCGAAGGATCCATCTCACTCTTGCTGTCCTGAACTCCTTCTCTGACAGACTTTTGAGAATCCATTCCTTGCTTTCTGCTTATAACTGGGATTTTAGAGCAGTGTAATCTCTGAGCTTTGCCTGACTCAACTGATAATGCCGATGCTCTCTGTAGAGTATAAATGGGCTTTTTTAGGAAAGAAATTTTAATAAAGGAGGAAATCATAATCTGAAAATGAAAACATCCCATTAGGATTGATTGGGTTGTCACCAAAATTTGTGACAACCTCACTGTTTTTCTAAAAAAAGGATAGACAAGTAAAAATGAAAAGGACATATCCTGACAAAAGATGTTTTATTGTAAATGAGGGTAAGGAATAGAATATAGAAAAGGAAAATTTTGAAGAATTGCAGGCAGGATCAAGAAAAGAATTAGAAGAAATTAAGAGAAGAAAAAGGAAAATACACCTGGGTTTTAAAACAAGGAGGAAATTTTGAAATATATACCCAGGATTTTGAAAAATATAGGGAATATCATACAATCATAGATATACAAACAAGGATGCTCAAATAGCACTCCCTAGAGGCTGACCCTAAATGCAATATTTTGAAGTGGCTTGTAGGACCTTAATCCTAACTCTAGGGTTCAAATCATCTGATTTCAATCAAGATACGCCGATATACTCAAGCCGAAAACTCGAAGTACGCGGCATAGAAATATTCCTCCGGTTCTAAGGTAATGGCTTCCCAACATCCTTGAGCACCTACCTATATACCTCGGACTATGGCCCTTAGTTACGTCGTAGGGGGGCGCGAACCCAAATAAGTGGTCCAGTTGTGAGGCTCTCTCCCGAACTATGGTTCAGTGAGACAGCCCAACAACGTGAAGACCGGGATAATATAGGTAGGGAGGTTTTCAAAATATGCTCAACATGCAAGAAATTAGAGGGCTCTAATGCAAGTCCTAAAGAGATAGATTAAAATGAAGAGAAGCATACACTTGCATATATTGTTTTGCATTCAATCCCTAGAATTGAGGAGAGTTGTATTTCAGACCTAAGTCTAATGTGAGCATGGAATAATCTCCTCAATATGGTCCTACCAAACGATACTTAAATCCTATATGCAATGATGTCAGCTTAGGACAAAATCTAGGCTTCCTAAGGTTTGCATGGAAATGAAGTTGACATATGTTTAGAATAAAGACTTAGATAATATCAAAGTAAAGCAAATGCATCAATTCGACCAGACAGAGACGAGTCCCATCACGGTCGCCAAAACTGTGATCATCGCAAAAATTTTCCTCTCGTAATATCCTCTCTTTTCCTTCTCTTTTCTTTTCTAACCTCTTATTTTCCTCCTTTTTGAAGGGAGAAAGATAAAAGACAAAAAGGAGAGAAGATAAAAGAAGAGAAAAGAAGGAGAGGAACTCTTTTGCGGGTCTCACTTGACCTTAATTTAGAAATTTTTTGAAATAACTCGCCTCCGTTTTTGAAATATTTATGGGAAAACTGGTAGACGGGATCCGCTCGTCAGTACGAGGTTCGACCGTTCCTGGCGCCTTTACCAGGGGTAATCGAACCAAGGGTAATCGAACCAAGGGTCGAATTTATGCCTTTTGCTTTGCTAAGAAATTATCCAAGAATTTATCCTAAGTCTAGATGCACAAAGAATCATGCTTGTGCAAATGCAAGGATGTATGCTCTTTTTGAAAATATTTTGAAGAATTCCCAAGTGATTCTGAGATGAATTTGATAATGTGAAGAAATGGTTTCTAACTTAGAACTTAAGATTTAGAGTTCTAAGTTTTTGAAAATAATCAAGAGCTTGGAAAAATAAATCTATGTTTGGAAAATGATCTTGAAACTGAGATGAGAGAAAAGAGAAGAAAGGAAATTTCAAAGTCTGTGATCATCGCAAAATTTTTCCTCTCTCATTGGTTTCTCTCTCTTCCTTCTCTTTTCCTTTTCTAACCCCTATTTTCCTCCTTTTTGAAGGAAGAAAAATAGAAGAAAGAAAAGAAAGAGAGAAGAGAAAAGAAAGAAAGAAGGTGAGAAGAGAAACTCTTTTGCGGGTTTTCACTTGACCTTGATTTGAAAAAAAAATATTTAGAAAATAACTCGCCTCCGTTTTGAAAATTTGCGGGAAAAAGATGGAGAGACGGGATTCGCTCATCGGTACGAGGTTCGACCGTTTCTGGCGCCTTTACCAGGGGTAATCGAACCAAGGATCGAATCTATGCCTTTTGCTTTGCCTAAATATAATCTAAGAATTTATCCTAACTCTAAATGCACAAAGAATCATGCTTGTGCAATGCAAGGATGTATGCTTCTTTTGAAAATATATTTTTAAAATTCCCAAGTGTTCTGAGATGAACTTGGTAAGAAAGTGAAGAAATGTTTGAATCTAACTTTAGAACTTTGAGATAGATCAGAGAAGTTCTAAATCTTCGAAGTAAATCAGAATTGGAAGAATAAATCTTGATTTTGAGAGTGACTTGAAGCTTTTGAAAATGAAAGGAAATGAAATTTCAAAGTCGGAAATGGATTTCGAGTTTTGAACTTGAATTTAGGAATGGAAATGAACACTTGAGATGGAATTGAATTTAGATTTTGAAGTTTGAAATTGGAATGGACTGAGAAAATCAAATGGTATTTAAGAAATAGAAATGGATTTAATAGATTCGAATTAGATCTGAAAATGGAATTTGAAATTGAAATCTAAAATTGGGAATGGAATTAGATCTAAAGATGGATTTAAGATCTGAGATCTAAGATCCGATATAAAATTGGGTTCTGGATCCTAAGATGGATTTGGATCTGAAGTCTGAGATCCAAATGTAGAATTGGGTTCTGGATCCCAAAATGGATTTGGATCTGAAGTTTAAGATCCGAGGTAGAGTTGGACTCTGGGTTTTAGAATGGAATGGATCTGAAGTCTGAGATCCAAGTGTAGAATCGGGTTCTGGATCCTAGAATGGATTTGGATCTGAAGTCTGAGATCCAAAAAGTGGAATTGGAGTTTTGATCCTAAAGAGGAGTTGGATCTGAAGTCTGAGATCCAATATGAGTGTTGAATCTTGGATCCTAGAATGGATTTTGGAGTTAAATTCAGAAGATGAATCAAGAATTTCTAAATCTGATTTGAATTTGGGAAAAGGAATTTTAGAAATTGAATCTTGAATATACAAATGGATTTCAAAGTTTAAATTGAACTTTGGATTTGATTTAGAATTTGGATTTTGAAATACAAGATGATTTTGAAGTTTCAAAGTCAAAGGGGACTTTGAAATTGAATTCTTGAATTCTTTTAAGAAATAGAGTTGAATTTGAATTTATGAATGGGGTTTGATCTGAGAAATGAAGGAAAGAATCACTTGGATTTATGAAAAAGAATTTAAAAATATGATGCAATTCTATCTAAATGATGAATGAATTTAAATTTTTGAAATTGGATTTTGAAAAGCTATTCCATTCTTTAAATGAATTAAAACAAGATTGAAGATATAATACATCCTTGACTATGGTCATTGAATGTATTATATAATAATCTATATTTAAATTCAGGTCAAGAATGAAACACATTTGGTGCTTTTATAGAATTTAAAATGAAATTAACTCTCAATATACCCTGACTATGGTCATTGGTATATATTTTGAATTAATTTTAAGTTAAATTCTAATAAAAGAAGAAGATATTTAAGGAAAATATGATGAATTTTGAAAACGGATCCAGTGTTATTTTGTAAAAGATAAAAATACTAAGTTTTGTCCACACCCTGACTATGGCCATTGATATGGATCATCAACTTAGGATTAATTTACCTCTTACAAAATGGTCCACGTGCCATTCATGTTGCCATTTGTGAGAATTTAAAAAATAAAACAAAAGATGCATGAAAATAAGCAAGTTATGATATTTACAATGCTCACTCGTCCTATCTAAGACCAGAAATGTAAATTCTCATTTAAGATCTAACTATTACAACACATAAAGTTGAATCCCAAGCTCCAAGTAATGAGATTTTCCACATATTCCCTGCAAAACAACTGGGTTAATATGAAAATAGAAGAAAATGGCATATATCATATAGATGTCAAAAAATGCTTATGTATCAGGATATACATGATGGAGGGATGAAAAGAATGACATAAATGCCTATACGCATATATACATACATGCCTATATACCCGTACATACATACGAATATATATACCTACATATACTTATATATATATATATATATATATATATACATACATATGTACATACATATGTACATGTATTCATATATTTATATACATATATATATATATATATATATATATGTATATATCACCTAATGACATATATATATATATATATATATATGTATATATCACCTAATGACATATACTCAATGTATATGATGGGTTAAAAAAATATCTTACAACAGTTTTCCAAGCTGCTGGGGTAATCATGATATCATAATAACTAGGGGAGTTGCTGTAGGTGTGTGGGGTAATGAAGTGAAGGTGCATACCATCATGAAGGATGGTGAGGGGCAATGGAAATAATGTGAAGCTGAAGGGTTATGAAAATATATGGAGCGGGGAACCTGGCAGCCAAAGTCCATGATGGCCATCAACTGTCTTAACAGCAATAAAGCAGAGCCAAAAGACTGCAGCTCGAACAATCATTTCTGAAAATAGAAAGGATATTGCCTCTCAGAAGTGCTAAGCAAAAGACTTTCCAACGAGTGGTTATATGGAACTCCATTTGCCTATGAGACAACCAAACTGTGGTGTTCCACACGAGTGTGGCTGTAGATAAACTAATGGTATGTAGTAGTGAAACAGATGGTTGTATGCATATCCCATACATTGTGCATATGAAGGAGATGCAGTAGAAGCTTATGGGGGGTTACTAGATTTGTAACAGACGTAATTGTTAAGAGTGTACAGCAGTGGGGCTACTAATGATGCTGAAAGTGGATGGAGATATACAGGTGATTGAAGATGATGCTGTGCTAGGTGATCATAACAGTGACTTTGCAAGGTAAGGAAAGCCTATTGATTGCCTTATGAAGGAAATGCAGGAGGTTGAGGTGTTGTATAATGCAGCAAAGGTTGCTACGAGTAGGTGCTGTGTGAGGATGGCATTTGATGACAAAATAATAGGTGCAGCTCTATGTTAACAGAATATATTCATTGTTGTGACAAGTAAGTGGCTGACCTGTATGGGTGTTGCTGTGGAAGGGCTGCTAGTAGTGAGAAAACAGGATGATTGCTCTTGTGTGTGGGAGCTGTAGCAATGTGGTTGAAGGATGCTAATTGACAAAGTGTTTAGCAGTGATGCAAGATGATCAGAGCAAATGAATGAAATTGAAGAGAGAAAAAAAATGCTTAGACAGACATAAAACATGATAGGTTTAGACTTGCTGAATAAAAAAAAATTTATATATATATATATATATATATATATATATATATATATATATATATATATATATATATATATATATATATATATATATATATATATAAGAACAAATGTTATGACAATTTTTGATGTACCACTGAGATGATACGATGTGGACTTTTGAAAACAGAAACGCAGCTCCTCCCTGCAAAAAGGAGCATTTATAATTAATTGCAGGTAAACAACGATTCAGGTATTCATCATAGTCCTGAGATTTTGCCCCGTCTTGTGCCCAAAACACCTACAATCGAAAGCCACCTCTCCATCTTTACGATAACATCTATCCTGAGGGCCTAATATGGCTAATAGCCCTCAACATACTCTATGACTTGAGGCATGAATGTGTCTGTTGATATTGAAGCCCATGTGCTACCACATATGATAAGGATAATATACAGAAAATGTGAATACATCAAAGAACAGATGACGGAGGGGCTACAGGTAAACACCACCAATGCTCAAATGTGATTATGATCATTGATTCTTCTCCGAACGCAGATGTACACCTTCTTTGTAAAAATAGAGATTCAATTACTTCTGAGCTTGCTGAACCAAATCACACTGGTGGTGATGGATATGCACAGTTTTTGAAAATGATAAACAAATCAATCATACACAATTTTTGGAACAGAGAAAGAAAGAGAAAAAAAATAAAAAATATATCTGCAGTAAAAGGAAAGAAAACACATGATATGATTCAGTATATATAGTAAACCAATGACAATACTGAATAATTCTTGTGCTTTAGCCAAAATTTATCAGATGTTGAACCAATCAATAGTCCCGTTAACGCATAATACATTCCTGATGGATCCAACCTCAATAAAAGAAAATAAATACGAAAATGGTCCCAATGGTTCCTGCAAAATATATATAATGGCTGCATCTGACAGGAGACCGACTTGTCTTCAATCTCTTTAAGAAAAATGCCTCACGCAATATGCATTTTGATGGATCAAATCCTCTGGAATCTGATCAAGGAATTGAATTATGAACTGTGACAGCCAAGGAAGTAATTCCTCTTTGGGTTTATCGCACAATGATGGTGTATGGCTCCCATGACTTCAGTCAAGAGACATGCCTACGAGGGTTCTGCTATGTTGGCTAAGGATAGCCGTGATTTACCACCTGACATGAGGGTGAATATAATCTGGAACCGGGAATGTAAGACAAATCTTGCTGAGTGGGTAAGGCAGGGTGTATTCCTGGCAGATGAGAGATTTGGAAACTCTCTAATGCAAAGAAGGGGTCACCAATGTCTAAATTGATTATTATTTCCAGTACTGTCTTTGAACAAAAAGCCATAGGGCTGTGGGCTACGGAGGCAAGGGACGGGCAGACATGCGAAAAAGTCATAAATGAAACAAACGATGCTGGCATTCAGATGCCTCTAACGTTATCTTCCAGAGGGGTAATAAGCATAGATTTGGCCAGACTCTGAGGTTACTTCGCAGCATCAATCTGAAAATGCTCCAATTCGGGCTTATTAACATGGTAATGCAGACTCTTATCTCACAGGATGGGCCTACAGGTTGATGCCTATGCTATAATGAACAAGAGACAACTATATGAGGTAAAAAAAAAATGAAATCGGTGCATTAAAATAGAAAATGAATCATACGATATTGCCTCAGATGCAGTGAGCATAGGAACAGAGGCAGGGTTGATGTCGCAATACATAGCATCGAAGCTGCCATAGGCAGATCGACGCTACTAATATGCTTTTATAATAAAAAAAATGAGATCGTAAGGAAGCAAAAATCAGTGTGAATAAGGTGAGAAAGGGAAAGAAAGAAAACAGGAAAATGAGAGAGTGGTATATTACTTACCGTGACTCTCTGTTATGTTATCGATTTCCTTCAACTTGATTGTCACTGCAGGGATGATCTCTTTGCTTCGACTAAGCTTCCAGAGGGTGTGGAGTCGATCGAGTGGGATGGAATGGAACAGATGCTCAACGATGTTAATGAGATCAAGTGGATGGAAATGGGTGACAATGGAGAGGTAGGAGCCCGATTGTGAAGAAGCAGAAAAGGGGAAGGGTGAAAAGCAGATGATCTGGCTTCATCTGTATGCTCCCCTTTTAAAGAGCCAAAGGAGAGTTTGCGAGAAGGAGATTTTGTTGCAGATGGAAGGTTGAGGGAGACTCCAGGGAGGTTGGTTGAAGATCAATGGTGGGAAGCGGAGGGAGCCGTTGTAATTTTTCTAAAATTCCCTACAGGGGTCTCCTTTTCAGAAATTTCCTAAAAAATAGTTTTTGTTTTCAAAAAGAGGTCTCAAGAGAGGGTTTTATCAAAAAGGTTTAAAAAAGGAAGGTAGATTGCATAGTTTCTGAAATTTTTGGATTTTTGATTTTCTTATTTTTTTCTTTTTAAACATATATTTGTAAAAACAAAACTCTAAAACTAAGAAAATTAATACTAATTTTACAAAATTTCAAAATATTCATAAGAGAAAGGTTTTTTTTGAAAAATCAGGGTTATTTTGGGGAAAATTTCTTCAGAAGAATGGGTTTGAACCCAGGTTTTGAGAAAATGTTCGAGTTTTGACATTCGAATCGAGAAATACAATGTGATGGATCCAAACGGATGTCGAATGGACTATCCGAGCTATTTAAAGGCTATTTTTGGTATTTTCTATAATTTTAATTTAAAATTTGAACAATGAGACTCGGATTTGGATTTGGACAATGGATCCAGATCCGAAATCAATTTAAACATGTGAAATGAATTTAATTTCAATAAAACTAGAGAAGTGAACTGAAATTTAGATTTGAAATGACCCATTTGCTCAAAAAATGAATTTAGGGGCAAAAGGGGAATATTTTAAAAGATTTTGAAAAATTTGGGGTGTTCACAGATGCCCCTCTTTGCTACTAAGTCGGTTGAAAGCCGAGCTTAGTGGCAAAGATAACACTCCAAATTTTGAAAATGCCCCAGTCAGCAGATCTGAACTGGGTGTGGAAGAATTTATTTGAAAGACATGGTTCTTCAGGTTTAAAACTTTATCCTTGAATGGCTTTGGGAGGACGAGATCCTCGGAAATGATATGATTGAGTGATAGAGATGAGAAAATCGTGATGGGACTTTGGGCGAAGATCCCGAAATGATGAAAGGTAAGAGTTTAGATCAAGTCTCATGGGCGAGACAAGATCAATCTTCTGAAATGACTCAGGTTTGGCCCTTAACCTGGATGGGACGAAGATATATCAAAATAACCTGAATGGGGAAAAGAATATATGAGGACTTTGATGGGACATTTATGAGAGAAGGCCTTGTGAGATGGAGCTCAAATAGGATCCTGTCCTAGATGGATATACAAAGCATGAATTCCTTGATGGGAAGAACCATGATGGGACTGGAGGAAGAAACACCTCGTCGAAACAAGACTGAGGTTTAACCCAAACCTGAAAAAGGAAGATACCTCGAGGTATGAGGTTCAGGCTTAACCCTTAACCTGAAGGGGACGACCAAAGGGAATCCTCGAGTGAAGAGACCATGATGGGGAATTCGGAGTTTGGACGAACAAATCCGAAAGGAGTTTGCGAAAAGAGGAAGGAAACGGGGTTCCCTAAAGCATTACTTTTGAATTTAATGACTTATCGCAGAAAGTACAGATTTTAACCCTTAACCTGAGTGGGAACAACCATACGGGTTCCTCGGGTGAAGAAGTTGTGATGGGATAGGAAGAGATATTTCGCCTAAGCGAAGCAACTCTTCTAGAAATGTGAAAAATGGAAAAATGAGGAGATGTGAGGAAAATGAACGATGAATAAGGTAACAGGAGGCAAATTTTTCAATGGGGTGAAAGATGAATAAGGCGAACTTTTTATCAAGGGGACAAATCTCTTGACAAGACGAAAAGATGGAAGAGGGCAAATCCTTTGGACAGGAGAAGGTGAAAGCAAAATATGAAGATGGCGATGAAGATGGTAATCCTTTTAGCAAGGAGAAGGTAAAATACGAAATATAAAGAAGGCAATCATTTTGGTAAGGAGAAGGTAAAATATGAAGATATGAAGATCGCAATAGTAAGGAGAAGGCGAAATGTGAAATATGAAGAAGGCAATTCTTTTGATAAGGAGAAGGCAAAATGTAAGATATGCAGGAGGCAATGCTTTTAACAAGGAGAATGTAAGATATGAAATATGAAGAAGGCAATGCTTTTAACAGGGAGAATGTAAGATATGAAATATGAAGAAGGCAATGATTTTAACAGGGAGAATTGATCATGCATATATCTTAGGGATATTTCATATAAAAATATGCATGATTTCATGAGAAAATGATTTAAAAACCCAATTTTATGTTAGTTTTGAGTAAATATGCTAAAATGATTTAAAAATAGAAAATGCAAGAAAAATAGTTTTATTTTACATTTTAATGCCTATTTTAGTTTTTGTCATAATTGTAGTTGTTTAGTTTTTGAAAATCATAAAAAAATTAGAGTTAGAATAGACTTAGTTTTTGTATTTTCTAAAACATAGTCATTTTGAGTTGCTTTGTAAATAACTTTTTGAAGAGAGGTTTTGAAATGGAATTCTTTGAAATAAGATGGACTTATGGAAAAACTTTCAAAATTATAATTACCATACGTAAGGGGAAGAGAGGCTTGTCTTCTCTCTTTTGCCCAAGCCCTCTCTTCTTCCCCTTCCTCTCCACCTCTTCTTACTTCTTCTTCTCCTTCTCCCTATTTTCCCCTCTTTTTCTCATCTTTTTTTCGGTGGAGAATTCCGACAACGGCTGAAGCAAGAGAGAGAATTCCACCTCTCTTCTAACCCCTTCGGTGAGTTCTTCTTATCCTCTTCTTCTTCTTCTTCTTCTTTTTATCCTTTTATTCTAATTTTCTTCTTTTCCTGTTTTTTTTCTATCTGATTTCCTGAAATTAGTAGATAGATCTAGTCTATTTTGTAATCTGAATTCATAAAATGCAAGCATTAGGATTAGGATTCTGATTAGTTTAGTAGTTTTAAAACAGTAAATATTGTTTCATAGATTCATTTTCTGCATAATTTTTGTTTCAAATTTTTTCTTCTGTTTTTTTTTTTTTTTTTAGATTTTCATATAGCATTGCAATGTGCGTACAGTGAAAAAAAATTTGTTTTCAGTTTGCTTAAATCTAAAATTCGAACTAAAAAAAATCATCCGATCAGTTTGTGCATCAGTTGAATTTCAATATTTTTCCAGAAATTTGATCTAAAATTCATCGATCCTTTGATCTAAAATTTGTTGTCGGATGTCAACACAATCTCACAGAAATGTGATCGATCGTCTGTATTGATTCTCATTCTTTTTCCAGTGATTACTGTGTTTAATATAAATCGGGATTGATATTGATTGAAATTTGATCCCAATCAATAGTGTTATTTGAGAAGAATTCTCAATTGATGCTCAAGTTACGCTTGTGATTGAAAGTTTTGGCATCGATTGGAGAACTGGATTTATTCCAGCCGTGAATAGTTATAACTGGCCAGAATCCCTTGCATAAGCCGGATTACCTTTGATCTCTGTAACGATTCACCTTTGATCAACATTTCTACTGTGTCTGGAAGAATCTGAGTAGTGCTGTGATATTGCTCAATCGTCTGTTGTTTGAGCATTTGTCTGAGTTCTGGAAATTAAGTGGATGAGTATCTAACTCCGGCGTATCTGTTTGAACTCTGACATGTATTTGAACTGCTAAAATCCCTCTTTCTTTACGGTGAGGATAGATCAGCTCCTCTGCAGAAGTGTCTCCAGCTAGGGTCTATTATTTCAGTATAATCGTGATTTTGTTTTGAGAATCTTATGTCACGATTTGTGTTTGAATCTGATTAATGTTAATCGGAATTACAACTTATTCCGGTGAATGATGAGTTTTGGCAATGCATGTACATGATTTCTGGTGAATGGAACTGAGTTAACTAAAGTTTTTTTTTCTGTTCTCTCTTGATCAAAGTTAACCACATAATCAGTAGGTATTCGATCAAAGTTAATCAAAGTTAGTCGGCACCTCATATTTGCCGTGAAATTGCAATATGGCAACAAAAGTTCAGTTATTGGTTAATGTGTTGTGGATTGGTATAACTGGATATCTAGATCCAGTTTAAGTGCTTAAGCTACTATCTCTATTGTTGTTAATACTTTCCGGAATCAATTGGATTCCTGGTGTGATTTCCAGCTGATTGGATTAATGTGAGTCACTGATTGTTGATCTTTATATTTTCAATGATTGTTAACTACTGATTTTTACTGAATTCCACTATTGATTTTCAATGAGCTTCATTGCATGTTTTCATTAAGTGTTAACTAGAGCAAATTTGAGTTTCACTGAGAATTGTTGAGTTTTAATTGTTGATGCTTCGTTTTAAAGAGTATTAGTTCATTAGCTTGTAGTTGTTTAGTTTAATCTACCAATAGTTAGTTGTTAGTTCATTAATAGTTAGTAATTAGATTAATCAATTAGTTAGTAGTTAGACCTAATTAGCATCTTTGTAATAATTAGCATTTTATTTCATGTCAATTAGTAGTTAGTAATCATTTTTAATTAGAAGTGTCAATTAGACTTTATAATTTTTTTTTAGTATAGTTTTATTCTTTTATTTTGTACTGCTCGTGTTCCTTTGAATTGTGCAGGATAGCACAGGAGTGGAGCGGAAGCGATTACGTGACACAAAGTACGAAGATAGAAGATTTTTGCTTTTATTTTTAGAATTAGGAATTTAATTGGGTTTGTAAATATTGCACTTTACGCCCTCTGTGAAGGGTATTCATTTGTTGTAATAGTTAGTTGTTTTTACTTTTCTTGAACATTTTACATTTCAAATAATTCGGCAATAAAGATTAGTTTAGATTTGTGTACTTGAATACAAAATATTCCCGTTCCCTGAGTTCAACCCGGTCTCATCCACTAGTGAGAACCGGTTTTTATTATTTGATGTCTGGTTTTCACATGTTTTTCATTTAAAAATCTTTTCAAAATTACAACGATTATAAAGAAGACATCAAATTTTTTGGCATCGTTGCCGGGGAACGGCGTAATATTAGTATTCACTTTATTGCCTAGTGTTTGTGTTGCATTTAGGTTTAGAACCACGTATGTGCATATCTTAGAGACGAGCTTACTTTTCTGCACAGCCCACCTACTAGGACCCCCTTAGAGGTGACTGTGTACGATTGGTACCGTACACATAGATTTCATATTTCTTTGCATAATCTCTGTTATGTGTAACTGCGTGGTGTTTGTTTAGTTTTTGTTGTTTTTAGTTCACTCGCTTTGTGGTTTGCGTGGTTTGACCGCTTAGTGCGTTAGTTAGGTAGAAAACCCAAAGTTAGGACGTGTGCTACACCGGTCTACTCCAAGGTGTACGCAATGGCTGACGATCATCAATTGATCCGTCCTTTGAGGGAGTACTTCATGCCAAATACGTATACTCCCACCTCCTGCATCACGAGACCTGATGTAGGAGCGAGCCATTTTGAGATTAAGGCCAGTGTGATTCAAATGTTACCTTCGTTTTATGGCCTTAGCAATGAGGACCCATATCATCATCTCGACGAATTCCTTGAGATTTGCTCGACTGTGCGAATCAATAACTTTGGAGATGATGCTATGCGGTTGACTTTGTTTTCGTTCTCTATCAAAGATAAAGCCAAGCATTGGCTAAAATCTCTTGAGACGGTTCGTATTACTACTTGGGAAGGAATGCAAAAAGAATTTTTAAAAAAATATTTCCCAATTGGTAAGACAAACCAGTTTCGTAAAGCTATAACCAGTTTTTCTCAAATTGAGGGAGAACAATTTCACGAGTCTTGGGAGAGATTGAAAGATCTTCTCCGCAAGTGTCCCCATCACCAGGTGCCTCGTTGGCAGTTGGTACAGTATTTTTATGACGGGCTTACTGAGAAGCATCGTCAAATGGTTGATTCGTCTTGTGGGGGCACTTTTATGCTCAAGAGTGAGGACGAGGCGTGGTCTCTATTCGAGACCTTGAGTGAAAACACGATGCATCATACCTTGTCATCACGGCTCGATAGGACTACATCTTTGTCTAGTGGTCCTAGGAAAGTTGGGATTTCCGAAGTTGGGTCCGAGTTAGAATTGCGTACCAAGGTTGACCAGTTGACTAGGAAGTTAGATCAATTCCTAGCCAATTCTTCGAGAAATCAAGTAGAAAGAGTGTGCGAGCTATGTGCTAGCCCTGCACACTGTGTTGCGGATTGTCCGGCAGCGCCATTATATCCTGAATTTGTTCAGGAGCAGGTGAATGCTGCCCAAGGTTTCGCTAAACCCATGCCTGATTCATTTACATCCTCATATAACCCAGGTTGGCGAAACCAGTTTATTTCTCCATCCCATCAGCCCTTCCAGACACAGTATAGACCCAGTAACCCTTCACAAGGTTACTCGCATCCTATATTTCTGCAGGTTCATCCCCCAGCCCAACCTCTTTATACTCAACCCCATCCTCATGAGCCTTCATTTAGTCAATCCTTCCAAGATAGGATATTACAAGTTTTGAGCTCTCATACGCAGTCAATAGCCAAGCTAGAGACTTAAATGGGACAATTGGTTGAGACCTTCAGTAGGCAAAGCGAGGGGAACCCATCTAGTCAGTCTGTTGTCACATCCAAGGGAGATGATTCCATGTCATTTGACTTTCAACCTACTTCACATCATGAGCCAGTCAAGTCTGTTACATCCCTTCAGTATGGGAAGGCGTGTCACTCCACTCAAGAATCGACTCATGAACCTCATATCATTTCTACTGACGAGTCGATCTCTATGATACCTCAACAGAAGGGGCCTTACTCACAGCATACATTATCATCATATAGAGCCCCATTTTCTCAGCCTTTAGGATCACCAATTTTTACTAAGCAAGAGGTGCAGATGCAGAAGGTGCTTGACCAAGTCAAGCCAGATCATATTCACCACTTGTCTGAAGTAGCATTCATTGATACTCGGTCGGTCCTGGACTCTCGATTCTTGACCAGTCTCTCAGATGAGACTAATCTTCGTTCTTCATGTCAAGAGAGTCATGATATTACATTTGGAGGTAGAAGGGATGGAAACACAGTGCGTAGTGTCACAGATGACACTCTTTTCTTCATAGAGCCAGGTTGAGTCTGACTTCATGTCCATTGATCTCATGGACGATGAAGGTTTTTTTCCAGGGATCCGTCTGGCTGGGGACGTGAAACTTAGCGCTTTATGGGAGGCAACCCATATTCTGTACAGTATTACATTTGTTGTTAGGATTTATAGATTTTATTTGGTTTTATTTTTCGTTTTCTATCTTTTTCTATGAGTTTCATGTTTTATCATGTATACATTGTATTCATTACATTAATAGAACGTGCATTTATTCATGTCAGGTCATTCTACTCTTTTCCCTTATTTATTTCTCTCATGTGCATTCATTTAGTTTCATATAAGCATGGGGGAGTGTCACTGGGACAGTGTCATTCAAGCATGGGGGAGGGTGTAGTTTGCACACCTTGATGTTTCTGTTTACGTTCTTGCACATGTTTACACATTTCTCATGAAAAATAGATTTTTAAAGAAAGAGGTTGAACTTATATGAATGTTATTTCAAATCTGATGTTTTTAGAGGATTTTTTTAAGCCCCACGAAAATTTTTTCTGACATAGATCTAAAAATTATGATTGTTTATGCGGATTTCAAAGAAATGATGATAGATACATGTTAGAATTTATTTTGAATCATAAATATGAATATGCACAGTTCTATTTTTGAAAAACTAAGCAAATGAACAAAAGCGTAAAAATGAGCTCAAAAAGTGAGAAAAATAGCATGTGTTAGGTTGTTTGGATAATTCCACAATCCTTAGTAGATGGAACTTAGATGTAAGTTGAAACTTTTAATTCCATTTTGAAAAGGAGAGTGGAAAACTTTGTGATCCTAAGTAACTGAGAACAGATACAAGTTGAAATGTTTGACTCTCATGTTATAAGGGTGAATGAAGGAAGTCACTTTTATGTCTTAGTTGATATCTTTTGATATGTATTGAAAAAGTATAGAAGATATTGACATTGCACAAGGCATAAAAGCAGACCACATGATGTCTTCTTTTAAATCGTTGTAATTTTGAAAAGATTTTTTATATGAAAAACATGTGAAAACCAGACATCAAATAATAAAAACCGGTTTTCACTAGTGGATGAGACCGGGTCGAACTCAGGGAACGAGAATATTTCGTATTCAAGTACACAAATCTAAACTAACCTTTATTGCCGAATTATTTAAAATGTAAAATGTTTAGAAAAGGTAAAAACAACTAACTATTACAACAAACGAATACCCTTCGCAGAGGGCGTAAAGTGCAATATTTACAAACCCAATTAAATTCCTAATTCTAAAAAATTAAAAACAAAAAGAAGCTTTATTCTTCGTACTTCGTGTCACGTAATCGCTTCTGCTCCAATCCTGTGCTATCCTGCACAAGTAGAAAGAACACGAGCAGTACCAGAGATAGAAGGAAAATTACACTAAACTGACTAAATGCTAGAAATACAAAGGAAATTAGACAAGAATTCTAAATGACAATTTCAAATGAACATGAATTCTAATTAAATCTAACTAACTACTTACTGATTACAAACTTACTAACTAACAGTTTACTTAACTCACAACTAATACTCCTCAATTAACTAATGTCTATCAGTTAATGAACTAATCACTTAACTAATAGTAAAGTAATTACTTATGAAAGTATATGAACTCAAAACAAGGAATCAATGAATGAGAAAGACAAGAAATTCAGTACATAAGCACACAGGAAAAACTAAGATTAGTTGTAATCTAAAACAGAGAACTCAGCATGTAAAAATAGGGAAAGCAAAAATTAAACAAACAAAAATTTAGAAAATGAACACAAAGAATTCATATAGTGAAGAAACACAAAAATCAAAGAATGGAAAAATAGGAAAGATGCAAATGCTAAACAGGGAATTAGAAATTTAAACAAAACAGGAAAAAAATTAACCGAACTATGTAAAAACCTGAAATTACAATATTGAAAACATAAAAAAAATCGGAAGGTGCAGCAAATAGTAAAACTCATTTTAAAAACAAACAGGAAATTGCAATAAGAAAGATAAGAAACAAGTGCTAAAAAAAACAAAAATTATAACAATGAAACAAGAGACAATTCATAACAACAAAATCAGGAAATAGGAAATTGAAAACAGCAAATACAATGAAATAAAACTGGAAATCAAACATTAAAAAAAAACAATGAATGATAAAGCAATGTAATGAATCTAAAGCAACAGACAAACACACTGAAAATTAGAGAAAGAAAGATCAGAAGATTAGAAAATGCAGGAATTCAAGATTTAACACTAGGAAAATTAGCAAGAGTGAACGAAAAACTGAAATTAAAACTAAAACTACAATCAATACAAAAGGAATACAGCAATAATGAACGAAAATGCAAAGATATATAGCAGAAATCAAATCGATGCATAAAAATTCAAAAATCATTGAACTAACATGGAATGAACTATGCAGATGGGATGCTATCTACTGAAGATGCAAATGTGATAGATACAATGCAGAATTTCTAAAATAAAATGCAATGAAAACAGGAAATGAAAATCTACACAGAAAAAAAAATAAAAATAAAAATCGAGAAATGTTAGCACAATTAGTAATCAGAAGATATAAAACTCTATTTACTGTTTATTCATTTATTTTTATTTTCTCATTTTTTTTATTTATTTTGTTTTACACAGAATTAATGGAAGAAGAAGAAGAAAATGAAGATCGGAGGAAGAAGAAAAGGAAGCTGAAGAAATCGGAAGGAGAAGAATTTGGAAAAAGAAGAAGAAGAAGTATAAAATGCAGAGGATGAAGAAGAAAGGTAAGAAGATAAGAAAATAAAGAAGAAGGAGATCTGAAGGAGAAGAAGAAGTATAAGAATCGGGACTTACTGTGAACCTTAAAGGGGTTAGGGGAGAATGTGGCAAACTCCACCACCGCTACCGTCGCCGGACTGAAGCTTCACCACCACCGGTTGCTGTATTTAACAGAGAAAGAGGGAGAAAGGGGAGGTAGGGAAGGGGAGTAGCCACCTGCGATGGTGGAGGAAGGAGAGTAGAAAGGGAATAGAGGGAAAGAGGGGAAAGGAGGAGAGTTCAGGCGTGAATGAGAGGAGGCACCAGGAGATTTTCGTTTTTTGGGTTTTTAAAATCATCAAACCGGTTCACCGGTTTGTACAAATTTTTTTTTTCAGCTTTTTAAAAAACTGCAAACCGGTTCCAGCCGGTTTGCTATTATTTATTTTTTTAGTTTTTTTTTAAAAATCAAAAACCAAACCGTGCAATGGTTTGTTACAATTTTTTCAACAAGTTACAAACAAAACGTTTTTTTTTTATTTTTTTATTTAAAAAGAAACTAAAAATAAAACTATTCTAATAATATTTTTTTTTTCTTCTTTTCTAAAAAAAACAAACACTTAAAATGAATATAAAACTATTTTTCTCCATTTTTTTTATTTTTTTATTTTTTTTATTTTTAATTTTAATAAAAACTAAAACCAAACTACTATGAATGTAACAAAAACTAAAATATGCATAAAAATGTAAAATAAAACTATTTTTCATGCATTTTCTATTTTTAAATCATTTAAGCACATTTACTCGAAAACTATCATAAAATTGGGTTTTTGAAACATTATTTTATAAAATCATGCATATTTAAATGTTAATAAACCCTGAATTATATGCATGATCAAATACCCCCATGCTTATGTTTTGCTAGTCCTCGAGCAAACTAGAAAAATGCAAGAAATCAAACTATGACCTAACTCACTTTCGTAGGAATCACGGTTGCATTTAGCTTATGCAACAAGCCCTTTCAACCCCTGGGTTACCCCAGTGGACGAGTAAGGTCTCGTGAGGGTTTGCAATGATGCTACCCACAAACATCTCTGTCATGTATGCAAAATATTACACATCCTCATAAGCAGTAGGTAATCAAAGACTTTATTTTCACAAATATTTCCTGTTATTTCAAAATCAAAATATAATTAGATTCTTTTATATACCACCACAGAAAAGAATTTCTTTCACTTTTCTAAATATCACAATTATTTATGTTTTATTCTTAGAAAATCCAATAAAAACATATTATTATTTACTTATTCTGAATCACATGTTTTCTGCACAGATTTTCTCAATCGCACTTCTAAGCACTGAACTTTTCTTTCTTTTTAAGCTCTTTTCTCTCTCTTTTTTTTTCACGCTTTTTCTTTTTGCGTACTTATTCTTCTCTTATAGCTTGCGTGTGGTCTGCTTTTATGCCTTGTGCAATGTCAATATCTTCTATACTTTTTCAATACATACCAAAAGATATCAACTAAGACATAAAAGTGACTTCTTTCATTCACTTTTATAACATGAGAGTCAAACATTTCAACTTGTATCTGTTCTCAGTTACTTAGGATCACGAAGTTTTCCACTCTCCTTTTCAAAAATGGAATTAAAAGTTTCAACTTACATCTAAGTTCCATCTACTAAGGATTGTGGAATTATCCAAACAACCTAAAGCATGCTATTTTTTCTCTTTTTGAGCTCATTTTTACGCTTTTTGTTCAATTGCTTAGTTTTTCAAAAATAGAACTGTGCATATTCATATTTATGATTCAAAATAAATTCTAACATGTATCTATCATCATTTCTTTGAAATCCGCATAAACAACCATAATTTTTAGATCTATGTCAGAAAAAAATTTCGTGGGGCTTAAAAATCCTCTAAAAACATTAGATTTGAAATAACAATCATATAAGTTCAAACTCTTTCTTTAAAAATCTACTTTTCATGAGAAATGTGTAAACATGTGCAAGAACGTAAACATAAACATCAAGGTGTGCAAACTACACCCTCCCCCATGCTTGAATGACACTGTCCCAGTGACACTCCCCCATGCTTATATGAAACTACATGAATGCACATGAGAGAAATAAATGAGGGAAAAGAGTAGAATAACCTGACATGAATTAAAAATATACGTTCTATGAAAATAATGAATGCAATGTATACATGACAAAACTTGAAATTCATAAAAAAACGAAAAATAAACCAAATAAAATCTACAAATCCTAACAACAAATGTAATACTGTACAGAATATGGGTTGCCTCCCATAAAGCGCTAAGTTTCACGTCCCCAGCCAGACGGATCCCTGGAAAACCTTCATCGTCCATGAGATCAATGGACATGAAGTCAGACTCAACCAGGCTCTATGAAGAAAAGAGTGTCATCTGTGACACTACGCACTGTGTTTCCATCCCGTCTACCTCTGACTGTAAAATCATAACTCTCTCGACGTGAAGAATAGAGATTAGTCTCATCTGAGAGACTGGTCAAGAATCGAGAGTCTAGGACCGACCGAGTATCAATGAATGCAACTTCAGACAAGTGGTGAATATGATCTGGCTTGACTTGGTCAAGCACCTTCTGCATCTGCACCTCTTGCTTACTCAAAATGATAGGTGATCCTAAAGGCTGAGAAAATGGGTCTTTATATGATGAAAATGTATGCTGTGAGTAAGGACCCTTCTTTTGAGGTATCATGGAGATCGACTCGTCAATAGAAATGATATGAGGCTCATGAGTCGATTCCTGAGTGGGTTGACACGCCTTCTCATACTGAAGGGATGTAACAGATTTGACTTGTTCATTGTGTGAAGCAGTGGGTTGCAAGTCAAATGACATGGACTCCTCTCCCTTTGAGACAACAGACTGACTATGAAGGTTCCCCTGGTTTTGCCTACTCAAGGTCTGAGCTAACTGTCCCATTTGAGTCTCTAGCTTGGCTATTGACTGCGTATGGGAACAAAGAGTGGCCTTGATATCAGAAAAGGCTTCTAACATCTTCTCTTGAAAGGATGAACTTGGAATGGGCTCCTGAGGAGAAGGTAGACAATACTGGGGATGAACCTGCGGAAATATAGGATGCGAGTAACCTTGTGAAGGGTTACTGGGTCTATACTGTGTCTGGAAGGGCTGATGGGATGGAGAAATAAACTGGTTTCGCAAACCTGGGTTATATGAGGATGTAAATGAATCGGGCATGGGTTTAGCGAAACCTTGGGCAGCATTCACCTGCTCCTGAACAAATTCAGGATATAATGGCGCTGCCGGACAATCCGCAACACAGTGTGCAGGGCTAGCACATAGCTCGCACACTCTTTCTACTTGATTTCTCGAAGAATTGGCTAGGAATTGATCTAACTTCCTAGTCAACTGGTCAACCTTGGTACGCAATTCTAACTCGGACCCAACTTCGGAAATCCCAACTTTCCTAGGACCACTAGACAAAGATGTAGTCCTATCGAGCCGTGAAGACAAGGTATGATGCATCGTGTTTTCACTCAAGGTCTCGAATAGAGACCACGTCTCGTCCTCACTCTTGAGCATAAAAGTGCCCCCACAAGACGAATCAACCATTTGATGATGCTTCTCAGTAAGCCCGTCATAAAAATACTGTACCAACTGCCAACGAGGCACCTGGTGATGGGGACACTTGCAGAGAAGATCTTTCAATCTCTCCCAAGACTCATGAAATTGTTCTCCCTCAATTTGAGAAAAACTGGTTATAGCTTTACGAAACTGGTTTGTCTTACCAATTGGGAAATATTTTTTTAAAAATTCTTTTTGCATTCCTTCCCAAGTAGTAATACGAACCGTCTCAAGAGATTTTAGCCAGTGCTTGGCTTTATCTTTGATAGAGAACGGAAACAAAGTCAACCGCATAGCATCATCTCCAAAGTTATTGATTCGCACAGTCGAGCAAATCTCAAGGAATTCGTCGAGATGATGATATGGGTCCTCATTGCTAAGGCCATAAAATGAAGGTAACATTTGAATCACACTGGCCTTAATCTCAAAATGGCTCGCTCCTACATCAGGTCTCGTGATGCAGGAGGCGGGAGTATACGTATTTGGCATGAAGTACTCCCTCAAAGGACGGATCAATTGATGATCGTCAGCCATTGCGTACACCTTGGAGTAGACCGGTGTAGCACACGTCCTAACTTTGGGTTTTCTACCTAACTAACGCACTAAGCGGCCAAACCACGCAAACCACAAAGAGAGTAAACTAAAAACAACAAGAACTAAGCAAACACCACGCAGTTACACATAACAGAGATTATGCAAAAGAAATATAAGATCTATGTGTACGGTACCAATCGTACACAGTCACCTCTAAGGGAATCCTAATAGGTGGGCTGTGCAGAAAAGTAAGCTCGTCTCTAAGATATGCACATACGTGGTTCTAAACCTAAATGCAACATAAACACTAGACAATAAAGTGAATACTAATTTTACGCCGTTCCCCGGCAACGGCGCCAAAAATTTGATGTCTTCTTTTAAATCGTTGCAATTTTGAAAAGATTTTTTATATGAAAAACATGTGAAAACTAGACATCAAATAATAAAAACCGGTTCTCACTAGTGGATGAGACCGGGTCGAACTCAGGGAACGGGAATATTTCGTATTCAAGTACACAAATCTAAACTAACCTTTATTGCCGAATTATTTGAAATGTAAAATGTTTAGAAAAGGTAAAAACAACTAACTATTACAACAAATAAATACCCTTCGCAGAGGGCGTAAAGTGCAATATTTACAAACCCAATTAAATTCCTAATTCTAAAAAATTAAAAACAAAAAGAAGCTTTATTCTTCGTACTTCGTGTCACGTAATCGCTTCTGCTCCAATCCTGTGCTATCCTGCACAAGTAGAAAGAACACGAGCAGTACCAGAGATAGAAGGAAAATTACACTAAACTGACTAAATGCTAGAAATACAAAGGAAATTAGACAAGAATTCTAAATGACAATTTCAAATGAACATGAATTCTAATTAAATCTAACTAACTACTTACTGATTACAAACTTACTAACTAACAATTTACTTAACTCACAACTAATACTCCTCAATTAACTAATGTCTATCAGTTAATGAACTAATCACTTAACTAATAGTAAAGTAATTACTTATGAAAGTATATGAACTCAAAACAAGGAATCAATGAATGAGAAAGACAAGAAATTCAGTACATAAACACACAGGAAAAACTAAGATTAGTTGTAATCTAAAACAAAGAACTCAGCATGTAAAAATAGGGAAAGAAAAAATTAAACAAACAAAAATTTAGAAAATGAACACAAAGAATTCATATAGTGAAGAAACACAAAAATCAAAGAATGGAAAAATAGGAAAGATGCAAATGCTAAACAGGGAATTAGAAATTTAAACAAAACAGGAAATGATTTAACCGAACTATGTAAAAACCTGAAATTACAATATTGAAAACATAAAAAAAATCGGAAGGTGCAGCAAATAGTAAAACTGATTTTAAAAACAAACAGGAAATTGCAATAAGAAAAATAAGAAACAAGTGCTAAAAAAAACAAAAAATATAACAATGAAACAAGAGACAATTCATAACAACAAAATCAGGAAATAGGAAATTGAAAACAGCAAATACAATGAAATAAAACTGGAAATCAAACATTAAAAAAAAATAACGAATGATAAAGCAATGTAATGAATCTAAAGCAACAAACAAACACACTGAAAATTAGAGAAAGAAAGATCAGGAGATTAGAAAATGCAGGAATTCAAGATTTAACACTAGGAAAATTAGCAAGAGTGAACGAAAAACTGAAATTAAAACTAAAACTACAATCAATACAAAAGGAATACAGCAATAATGAACGAAAATGCAGAGATATATAGCAGAAATCAAATCGATGCATAAAAATTCAAAAATCATTGAACTAACATGGAATGAACTATGCAGATGGGATGCTATCTACTGAAGATGCAAATGTGATAGATACAATGCAGAATTTCTAAAATAAAATGCAATGAAAACAGGAAATGAAAATCTACATAGAAAAAAATAAATAAATAAAAATCGTGAAATGTTAGCACAATTAGTAATCAGAAGATATAGAACTCTATTTACTGTTTATTCATTTATTTTTATTTTCTTATTTTTTTTATTTTGTTTTACACAAAATTAATGGAAGAAGAAGAAGAAAATGAAGATCGGAGGAAGAAGAAAAGGAAGCTGAAGAAATCGGAAGGAGAAGAATTTGGAAAAAGAAGAAGAAGAAGTATAAAATGCAGAGGATGAAGAAGAAAGATAAGAAAATAAAGAAGAAGGAGATCTGAAGGAGAAGAAGAAGTATAAGAATCGGGACTTACCGTGAACCTTAGAGGGGTTAGGGGAGAATGTGGCAACCTCCACCACCACTGCCATCGCCGGACTGAAGCTTCACCACCACCGGTTGCCGGATTTAACAGAGAAAGAGGGAGAAAGGGGAGGTAGGGAAGGGGAGTAGCCACCGGCGATGGTGGAGGAAGGAGAGAAGAAAGGGAATAGAGGGAAAGAGGGGAAAGGAGGAGAGTTCAGGCGTGAATGAGAGGAGGCGCCAGGAGATTTTCGTTTTTTGGGTTTTTAAAAACATCAAACCGGTTCACCGGTTTGTACAAATTTTTTTTTTCAGCTTTTTAAAAAACTGCAAACCGGTTCCAGCCGGTTTGCTATTATTTTTTTTTTTAGTTTTTTTTTAAAAATCAAAAACCAAACCGTGCAATGGTTTGTTACAATTTTTTCAACAAGTTACAAACAAAACTTTTTTTTTATTTTTTTATTTAAAAAGAAACTAAAAATAAAACTATTCTAATAATATTTTTTTTTCTTCTTTTCTAAAAAAAACAAACACTTAAAATGAATATAAAACTATTTTTCTCCATTTTTTTTATTTTTTTATTTTTTTTATTTTTAATTTTAATAAAAACTAAAACCAAACTACTATGAATGTAACAAAAACTAAAATATGCATAAAAATGTAAAATAAAACTATTTTTCATGCATTTTCTATTTTTAAATCATTTAAGCACATTTACTCGAAAACTATGATAAAATTGGGTTTTTGAAACATTATTTTATAAAATCATGCATATTTAAATGTTATTAAACCCTGAATTATATGCATGATCACCACACGCAAGCTGTAAGAGAAGAATAAGTACACAAAAAGAAAAAACGTGAAAAAATGAAAAAATCGAGAAAAGAGTTGAAAAAGAGAGAAAAGTTCAGTGCTTAGAAGTGTGATTGAGAAAACCTGTGTAGAAAACATATGAGTGAGGATAAATAAATAATAATATGTTTTTATTGGATTTTCTAAGAATAAAACATAAATAATTGTGATATTTAGAAAAGTGAAAGAAATTCTTTTTCTGTGGTGGTATATAAAAGACTCTAATTATGTTTTGATTTTGAAATAACAGAAAATATTTGTGGAAATAAAGTCTTTAATTACCTACTGCTTATGAGGATGTGTAATATTATGCATACATGACAGAGATGTTTGTGGGTAGCATCACTGCAAACCCTCACGAGACCTTACTCGTCCACTGGGGTAACCCAGGGGTTGAAAGGGCTTGTTGCATGAGCTAAATGCAACCGTGATTCCTACGAAAGTGAGTTAGGTGATAGTTTGATTTCTTGCATTTTTCTAGTTTGCTCGAGGACTAGCAAAACATAAGCATGGGGGTATTTGATCATGCATATATTTTAGGGATATTTCATATAAAAATATGCATGATTTCATGAGAAAATGATTTAACAACCCAATTTTATGTTAGTTTCAAGTAAATATGCTAAAATGGTTTAAAAATAGAAAATGCATGAAAAATAGTTTTATTTTACATTTTAATGCCTATTTTAGTTTCTGTCATAATTGTAGTTGTTTAGTTTTTGAAAATCATAAAAAAATTAGAGTTAGAATAGACTTAGTTTTTGTATTTTCTAAAACATAGTCATTTTGAGTTGCTTTGTAAATAACTTTTTGAAGAGAGGTTTTGAAATGGAATTCTTTGAAATAAGATGGACTTATGGAAAAACTTTCAAAATTATAAATACCATACGTAGGGGGAAGAGAGGCTTGTCTTTTCTCTTTTGCCCAAGCCCTCTCTTCTTCCCCTTCCTCTCCACCTCTTCGTACTTCTTCTCCTTCTCCCTATTTTCCCCTCTTTTTCTCATCTTCTTTCCGGTGGAGAATTTCGACAACGGCTGAAGCAAGAGAGAGAATTCCACTTCTCTTCTAACCCCTCTGGTGAGTTCTTCTTATCCTCTTCTTTTTCTTCTTCTTCTTCTTCTTATCCTTTTATTCTAATTTTCTTCTTTTCCTGTTTTTTTTTATCTGATTTCCTGAAATTAGTAGATAGATCTAGTCTATTTTGTAATCTGAATTCATAAAATGCAAGCATTAGGATTAGGATTCTGATTAGTTCAGTATTTTTAAAACAGTAAATATTGTTTCATAGATTCATTTTCTGCATAATTTTTGTTTCAAATTTTTTCTTCTGTTTGTTTTTTTTTTAAGATTTTCATATAGCATTGCAATGTGCGTACAGTGAAAAAAAAATTGTTTTCAGTTTGCTTAAATCTAAAATTTGAACTAAAAAAAATCATCCGATCAGTTTGTGCATCAGTTGAATTTCAATATTTTTCCAGAAATTTGATCTAAAATCCATCGATCCTTTGATCTAAAATTTGTTGCCGGATGTCAACACAATCTCACAGAAATGTGATCGATCGTCTGGATCGATTCTCATTCTTTTTTCAGTGATTACTATGTTTAAAATAAATCGGGATTGATATTGATTGAAATCTGATCCCAATCAATAGTGTTATTTGAGAAGAATTCTCAATTGATGCTCAAGTTACGCTTGTGATTGAAAGTTTTGGCATCGATCGGAGAACTGGATTTATTCCAGCCGTGAATAGTTATAACTGGCCAGAATCCCCTGCATAAGCCGGATTACCTTTGATCTCTGTAACGATTCACCTTTGATCAACATTTCTACTGTGTCTGGAAGCATCTGAGTAGTGCCGTGATATTGCTCAATCGTCTGATGTTTGAGCATTTGTCTGAGTTCTGGAAATTAAGTGGGTGAGTATCTAACTCCGGCGTATCTGTTTGAACTCTGACATGTATTTGAGTTGCTAAAATCCCTCTTTCTTTACGGTGAGGATAGATCAGCTCCTCTGCAGAAGTGTCTCCAGCTAGGGTCTATTATTTCAGTATAATCGTGATTTTGTTTTGAGAATCTTATGTCACGATTTGTGTTTGAATCTGATTAATGTTAATCGGAATTACAACTTATTCCGGTGAATGCTGAGTTTTGGCAATGCATGTACATGATTTCTGGTGAATGGAACTGAGTTAACTAAAGTTTTTTTTTCTGTTCTCTCTTGATCAAAGTTAACCACATAATCAGTAGGTATTCGATCAAAGTTAATCAAAGTTAGTCGGCACCTCGTATTTGCCGTGAAATTGCAATATGGCAACAAAAGTTCAGTTATTGGTTAATGTGTTGTGGATTGGTATAACTGGATATCTGGATCCAGTTTAAGTGCTTAAGCTACTATCTCTATTGTTGTTAATACTTTCCGGAATCAATTGGATTCCTGGTGTGATTTCCAGCTGATTGGATTAATGTGAGTCACTGATTGTTGATCTTTATATTTTCAATGATTGTTAACTACTGATTTTTACTGAATTCCACTATTGATTTTCAATGAGCTTCATTGCATGTTTTCATTAAGTGTTAACTAGAGCAAATTTGAGTTTCACTGAGAATTGTTGAGTTTTAATTGTTGATGCTTCGTTTTAAAGAGTATTAGTTCATTAGCTTGTAGTTTTTTAGTTTAATCTACCAATAGTTAGTTGTTAGTTCATTAATAGTTAGTAATTAGATTAATCAATTAGTTAGTAGTTAGACCTAATTAGCATCTTTGTAATAATTAGCATTTTATTTCATGTCAATTAGTAGTTAGTAATCATTTTTAATTAGAAGTGTCAATTAGACTTTATAAAATTTTTTTAGTATAGTTTTATTCTTTTATTTTGTACTGCTCGTGTTCCTTTGAATTGTGCAGGATAGCACAGGAGTGGAGCGGAAGCGATTACGTGACACAAAGTACGAAGATAGAAGATTTTTGCTTTTATTTTTAGAATTAGGAATTTAATTGGGTTTGTAAATATTGCACTTTACGCCCTCTGCGAAGGGTATTCATTTGTTGTAATAGTTAGTTGTTTTTACTTTTCTTGAACATTTTACATTTCAAATAATTCGGCAATAAAGATTAGTTTAGATTTGTGTACTTGAATACGAAATATTCCCGTTCCCTGAGTTCGACCCGGTCTCATCCACTAGTGAGAACCAGTTTTTATTATTTGATGTCTGGTTTTCACATGTTTTTCATTTAAAAATCTTTTCAAAATTACAACGATTATAAAGAAGACATCAAGAATGTAAGATGTGAAATATGAAGAAGGCAATGCTTTTAACAGGGAAAATATAAGATATGAAATATGAAGAAGGCAATGCTTTTAACAGGGAAAATGTAAGATATGAAATATGAAGAAGGCAATCCTTTTAACAAGGATAAGGCAAAATGTAAGATTTGAAGAAGGCAATCCTTTTTAGTAAGGAGAAAGCAAAAATGTGAAATATAAAGATGACAATCATTTTGGCAAGAAGAAGGCAAATCTTTTGATCAAGGCAAAAGACGAGGAAGGCAATCATTTAATCAAGGGAAAAGGCAAATCTTTTGACAACGCAAAAAGATAGAGAAGGCGATCCTTTTATCAAGGAGAAAGGCAAATCTTGTGACAACGCAAGAAGACAGGGAAGGCGATCCTTTTATCAAGGAGAGAGGCAAATCTTTCGACAAAGCGAAAGGCGGAGAAGGCAATCCTTTCATCAAGGAGAAGGCGAGTATTTCGACAGAGCGAAAGATGAAGAAGGCAATCCTTTCATCAAGGAGAAGGCGAGTCTCTCGACAAAGCGAAAGACGGGGAAGACAATCCTTTTATCAAGGAGAAGGCAAGTCTCTCGACAAGAGCGAAAGACGAAGAAGGCAATCCTTTTATCAAGGAGAAGGCGAGTCTCTCGACAAAGCGAAAGACGGGAAAGGCAATCCTTTAATCAAGGAGAAAGGCAAGTCTCTCGACAAAGCAAAAGACAGAGAGGCAATCCTTTTATCAAGGAGAAGGCGAGTCTTTCGACAAAGCAAAAGACGGAGAAGGCAATTATTTAATCAAGGAGAAGGCAAGTCCCTCGACAAAGCGAAAGACGGGGAAGGCGATCCTTTTATCAAGGAGAAGGCGAGTCTCTCGACAAAGTGAAAGACGGGGAAGGCAACTCTTATGAAAGAGGGGAAGGCAATTCTTTCGACTACGCGAAAAGAAGGAAAAGGCAACGCCAAGGTATATCAATAACAGATGTCAAGTTCTTATTTCTCATCAGGAGAGCTGGAAAAATATTGCCAAAGTGATAAAATTGTAGTTGTTTCAAGGTAATTGAAGGTAAGTACTTTCGAAAGATGTTCCCTTTTCCACCTAGAGTATTACCCCCAACTAGGTTAACTCTATAGAATCCAGGATCAAAGTCAAATTTAGTTGTTGGTCTTCTTCAAAGATGCTATCAATTTCCTTGTTATGAAAAGAGAGGAAATATTCTTAGCTTCATAAAAGAAATTGGATGAAAAGATATTGATAGAAGAATTTCACATAGGTAAAGAAGATTCTTTGTAGTTTGGGCAGTTTGATATCCTGGGCATTTTTCCATGATGATCTTCTTGCACTCTTTTGAGTCATGGGGCTTTCTTGGGCTTTTACATCATCCTTCACTTTGGAGATGTCCTGACTTTTCTCTCTTTTTCGGGGAAGGGTACGTCACAAACTCCTTCATCTTGTAGATGTTTCAATCCTTCATTTATCTCAGGGATTATATATGATGGTATTGACTCAAAGGTATTTAGATGATAGCTAGAATCAAATATCTTTTAGGGTTTGTCGGTAGGTCCATCACATCCGCCTTCATCTCGATGGTGATCCAAACTTTCCCTGGAAGAATCCGTCACAAAATCTGTCATCTTGGAGATGTTTTGAATCTTCTTTGACCCTGGGGGTCTACTCGCTTAATTCGCCTTCAACTTGACGACAATTGAGAGATCCCCTTTGCGGATATTTGATTTGCAGCTTAGCTGACTTGAGGAGACATGAATTGGGTAGGTTCTTTTCAGACTGCCCAGGATATTTCCACTGTCTTACTGCCAAAAAATAATCTTTAAGAATGTGCTATAGCTATGATCAATATCAGCTCATTTATGACTTTTCAGCATCATTGAATATTTCCTTTACCGGTCATGTTGAAGATTTTTCTTCATCCTCTTGGTTGACCAACAGAAAATTTGGGGTTTGAGCCTTTCTTCACAAAAGTTTCACCCTTTTGGAAGGAATACTAAGGAGATTTGAGGAAATTCTTTATGTAATAAAAGTTTGAGATCAACAACTATCATATGGCAATTTGGCAAGATTTTCTTGAAATCCTTAATGATGAAACCTTTGCTTAACATCGAATTTTGACATATCAGTGGGATTCTGGGGAAGAATCCAACATGAGGTTGAATTCTGAAGGTAAATGTGAATTTAAAGTTCTGAAGGTAAGCTTCACATAAAACTGGGTTTTGAAGGTAAGCCTTTGAAAAGAGTATCCGAATCAGGACTCGGATTCTACAAGGAAAACAAGGAAATTCGAGTTTAAAACTCAAATTTTCAAAGGAAAACTAGGAGGTTCGAGTCGGGGCTCGAATCTCAAGGGAAAACTTGAAAATTCATTTATTGAAGGCAAGAAAACTCGAGATAAAACTCAAATTTTCGAAGGACAGCCGGAAGGTTCGAGTCAGAGCTCGAATCTCAAAGGAAAACTTGAAAGTTCATTTATTGAGGGCAAGAAAACTCGAGATAAAACCCAAGTTTTCGAAGGAAAGCAGGAAAGTTCGAGTCAGGGCTCGAATCTGAAAGGAAAACTTGAAAGTTTTATTGAAGAAAAGAAGACTCAAAACTCAATTTTTTAAAGGAAAACCGGAAAGTTCGAGTCAGGGCCCGAATCTCAAAGGGAAACTTGAAAGTTTTAGATCTCAAAGGAAAAGAAGACTCGAGTTAAAACCCAAATCCTTGAAGGAGAGTTGGAGAGTTCGAGTCAAGGCTCGGACCTTGAGGAAAAAGTAGGAAGTTTGAACCGAAACTCGAATCTCAAAGGAGAATTGGATAGAAATTGATGGAAGATTGACAGAATTTGAGGAAAATTGAGGAAAGATTGTGACCTGAGGGCTAACTGATCGGTCAGCCAAACACTAGCACGAGTGCTAGGCTTACCTGTATGAGTATTGAATTTTTCAAAAAAAATGCTCCAGTGTAAGTACTGGGTTTTCTGATGGAGATTTGAAGAAAAAAGGGACACCGACATTCTTTAAGATACTTGAGATTTGATCGAGAATGAGTTGTCGGCGTTTCCAGGATTTTCCCTTATCCTGAAGGGGAAGTGGAATAGACATTTGATGAGAATTTTAGAAACGAATGATTCAGGTTTACCCCTTAACCTGAAAGGGGAGAAGAACAAAATTTATAAAAATGGAGAAGAAGAAAGGAAAGAAATTTTGAAAATTTATTTTGAAAAATAATTCTCAAAGGTAGCACTGTTGCTCCTATGAGGGGTTTCAGGATTATCTCTTTATCCTGAATTTAAGAAAATTTAATGAAGGGAAATTGATATAAATCTAGAAAATCAATAAAGATTGGCAAAACTTGTATTTATAAAAGAATCCTCATAGGTAGCATTGTGGCTCCTACGAGGGGTTTCAGGATTATCCCTTATCCTGAATGGGAACACCTCGGACAACGAGGGTCAGGTTTATCCCTTAACCTGAGCGGGAAAATAAGAATAAAGGAAATACCTCATGGGAAAGAGGAATTAGGTTTATCCCTTAACCTGAAAGGGTACAAAGATTGATAAAATTTAATGGAATTTGAGGAAATATTGATAAACTTGATAAAATTGATGTAAACTTGATAAAATATGAATAAAATGAATGAAACTGATAAAAATATAAAATTTAACTGAGAATTTATAAGATTTAAGAGGAAAAAAGAGTTTTTTTGATCCTGTCTGCATATGGGATCTTTGGAAGGAAAATGTTTATTTAAAAAATAAATGAGAAATCATTTTGGGGGAAGAAAATCCACCACAAGAAGAATGATCAGCGCGAGATCTGATCCTTTAAATCAAACATGAGAGATCATCATGAGGGTCAAATTTTGAAGGCAATGGTTTGGAAAACCTATTTTTGAAGAAGAAGATCAAAAATAGATCTGATTTCAAAAACAATAGTTCGAGACTGATAATAAGATCAATACAAGGGTTGATCTTGGAAGATAAAAAATCAACTTTGGAAGATAAGACCAACACAGGGGTTGATCTTTGAATATAATGATTTAAAACCCATTTTTGGAAGATAAGACCAATGCAAGGATCGATCTTTTGAATATGATAGTTTGAAAACCAAACTTGGAAGACAAGACCAACAGGGGTTGATCCTTGACTATAATGATTTAAAATCAATTTTTGGAAGATGAGACCAACGCCAGGATTGATCTCTGAATATAACGTTTTGAAAAACCACTTTTGGAAAATATGATCAACACAAGATTTGAGATCTATTTTTGGAAGATAAGACCAACACAAGGGTTGATCCTTCAATGCAATGGTTTCAAAAACCTATTTTGGAAAACATGATCAACACGAGGGTTGATTTTTCAATGCGATGGTTCAAAAAACCTATTTTTGAAAACATGATCAACATGAGGGTTTGATTTTTGACAAAGGTTAGACCAAAGAATGTTTGAAATTTCATGATTTTTGAAAAAGGCCCTCATAGGTAATATCATTTCTCTCATGAATGATGTCAGAATTAGCCCCGCATTCTGAAAAGAACAGGAATTTAAATGCGGTTTTAAGAGAAGCCGATGAAAAGATTTTTGAAATATAGATTTTAAAAAAAAGCGAATGCCCCTATGTGGTAGAGGAAGAAAGTATTGGGATATTTAGAGATATAAGGGAAAATTGACATTTCATTTGACGAGCAAAACTGATAACAAAGAACTGAAATATTTACAAACACTTTGACCAAAAGGTCACAAAAGGACTGGGCGGACTGGCCCCCTACAAGGTGACTGGCAAAAAGGGAAAAGGTAGGAGAACTCTGACATCTTCAGTCTTCTGAGTAGTCGGGGAGAGACTTGGTCATGACGGCTAGGTCATCTTCCTCTTCGTCTTCAACAAAGAGACTCTTGTCGACGCAATCCTGAACAATATTTTTGAAGACGAAGCAGTGATCAGTGTCATGCCCCACTGCTCGATGGAACTTGCAGAACTGATTTGTGAACCTTCCCATGACCGTGGGAGGATCCGCAACTTTTGGGAGTTAAACCAATCCCTTGGCCAACATGAATTCGAGGGCTTCTTCAAGCGTTTGCTTCAGAGGAGTGAACTCACGATCATTACTCCAACCTTCGCGCTTTATCTTTTCTTTCTGCGGAAAGCTAGACTGAGACAGCTTGTTATTCTGCTTGGAAGACTTCTCCCTTTGAGCTGCGCCGTGGTTCTGACCATTCTTGTTGTCATTTCTGTTTCTTCTGCTGTTATCAAGATTATTTCTAGAGGTATCAGCTGCATGAGCGAACTGCACTTTCTTTTTCTGATCTTGGATATTTTTGGCCAAAGGCATGCCCTCGTAAAGCCCACTTTCTATTCCTGCCTCGAGCCATTCGGCTCATTCAATCAATTTGATAAAGGATTTTGCAGGAGAAGTGGCAATGAGGCTTCTCAGAGGTTGAGAGAAATTGCTGAGGATTATTTGCAATGCATGCTCCTCTGGAATGGGAACTTTCATCTTGTTGCAGGTACTTCTCCACCTGTGGATGAACTCTCCTGCTCTTTCAGTCTCATTCTGCTTTAAGTTGTAAAGGTGATTGAGCGTAGGGGAAACCTCAGTGTTGAATAGAAAACGCTCAATGAACATATTTACTACCTTATCGAACTCTCGTAGTTCGATAGGATTCACATGATCAGCATACCATCTGGCTGCTACACCCTCTAGACTGCGAGGAAAACAGATGAACAGAGCCCTGTTATCTTTCCTGAAACGGCTGCACTCTGCATAAAATGTGGCTAAATGGGCTTTAGGGTTGCCCGTTCCATCAAATTTGAGAAACTTGCGAGGAAGATTCTCCAGGTTATCATCCCCATCTAGAACATCGTAAAAATCTTCGTCAGTATAGGTCTGCTTGCCCTTACCCTTGGCTTGAATATCCTTAATAGCTCGATTCATCTCCTTCATCTGCTTGCTCATCAGGTCCTCTGCTGGAGCCCCAGACTTGGCCTTGTTGACGGATTCAGGCTCTTCTGCATCTATTTTTACGGACTGCTTTGGAGGATTTTGTCTGTAGACAATCTGCTCTTCCTCTTCTGACTCTTCCTCGACTAACTCTGATTCCTCTGAAGTAGTGTCTGGCTGCACCTTCTTTTTAATGATTCTGATTGTCTTTTTCACAGGCTTCTTCTTCAGCTTGCTTTTAGGAGCTGCCTCTTTCAGCTTGGCCTCAGCTTGCTCCGACATCATCCTTGCCATCATTTTTTGGAACATGTCATACATAGAGGGGTCGATGTCATCTTTCTTGTTCTGACGCTGTCCCCTGACAGATTTAGGAGAGCTCATCTCTTCCGCCTCACTGTCGCTGAGTTGATGATCTGTTTCTTTTCCCGCTCTTGTCGTGACCATTTTTGAAATATCAGAGCTCTCTCTGTGGAGGAAAGAGGAGGTTTTTAGACCAAAGAAACTTCTTGGAGAAGTTTTGACAAGAGGAAGGATTTAGGTTGAAAATCTAAAAAGTTGTTATCCCATTACTAGGGATTGAGTATTGTGACAATTGCGTTGTTTACTCTACGAGGGAGAGTAACCAACTAAAATATGAAAAAGAAAATATTATTTTGAAAAGGATATCTCTTGACGGAAAGAGATTTTTATGAAAATATAAACAAGAATAAAAAATCAGAAGAAAATAAGAGAATACATGAAATTTTGAGGATGAATGGTAAAGATTTAAAATTTTAAGAACTTGCAGGCAGGATCAGAAGAATTTTTGAAGAATTAGAAGAAGAAGAAAAGGATAAAGAAAAATACACCTGGGTTTTAAAACAAAGAGGAAATTTTGAAATATATACCCAGGGTTTTTGAAAATATAAGGAAGATATAAAATATCACACAAAGATATACAAGCAAGGATACACAAACAACACTCCCTAAAGCTGACTCTATATGCAATATTTGAAATGGCTGATAGGACCTTAATCCTAACTCTAAGATTTATATCATCTGATTCCAATCAAGGTATGCCGATATACTCAAGCCGAAGCTCGAAGTACGTGGCATAAAATATTTCTCCGGTTCTAAGGTAAAAGGCTTCCCAACATCCTTGAGCACCTACCGATATACCTCGGACTATGGCCCTTAGGTACGTGGTAGGGGGGCGCGAACCCAAATAAGTGGCCCAGTTGTGAGGCTCTCTCCCGAACTATGGTTCAGTGAGACAGCCCAGCAACATGAAGACCGGGACAATATAGGTATGGTTGTTTTCAAAAACATGATCAACATGCAATAAAATTAGAAGGTTCTAATGCAAGTCCTAAAGAGATAGATTTAAATAAGAAGAAACATACACTTGCATACATTGTTTTGCATTCAATCCCTAAAATTGAGGAGAGTTGTATTTAAGACCTAAATCTAATGTGAACATGGAATAATCTCCTCAATATGGTCCTACCAAACCATACTTAGATCCTATATGAAAATAATGTCAGCTTAGGACAGAATCTAGGCTCCTAAGGTTTGCATGGAAATGTAGCTGACATATGTTAGAATAAAGACTTAGATTATATAAAAGCAAAGCAAAGGCATATATTCAACCGAACGAAGATGAGTCCCATCTCGGTCGCCAAAACTGTGATCATCGCAAAATTTTTCCTCTCTCGTTGGTTTCTCTCTCTTCCTTCTCTTTTCCTTTTCTAACCCCTATTTTCCTCCTTTTTGAAGGAAGAAAAATAGAAGAAAGAAAAGAAAGAGAAAAGAGAAAAGAAAGAGAAAAGAGAAAAGAAAGAAAGAGGGTGAGAAGAGGAACTCTTTTGCGGGTTTTCACTTGACCTTGATTTGAAAAAAAATATTTAGAAAATAACTCGCCTCCGTTTTGAAAATTTGCGGGAAAAAGATGAAGAGACGGGATTCGCTCGTCGGTACGAGGTTCGACCGTTCCTGGCGCCTTTACCAGGGGTAATCGAACCAAGGATTGAATCTATGCCTTTTGCTTTGCCTAAATATAATCTAAGAATTTATCCTAACTCTAAATGCACAAAGAATCATGCTTGTGCAATGCAAGGATGTATGCTTCTTTTGAAAAGATATTTTGAAAATTCCCAAGTGTTCTGAGATGAACTTGGTAAGGGAGTGAAGAAATGTTTGAATCTAACTTTAGAACTTTGAGATAGATCAGAGAAGTTCTAAATCTTCGAAGTAAATCAGAATTGGAAGAATAAATCTTGATTTTGAGAGTGACTTGAAGCTTTTGAAAATGAAAGGAAATGAAATTTCAAAGTCGGAAATGGATTTCGAGTTTTGAACTTGAACTTAGGAAGGGAAATGAACACTTGAGATGGAATTGAATTTAGATTTTGAAGTTTGAAATTGGAATGGACTGAGAAAATCAAATGGTATTTAAGAAATAAAAATGGATTTAAGAGATTCGAATTAGATTTGAAAATGGAATTTGAAATTGAAATCTAAAATTGGGAATGGAATTGGATCTAAAGATGGATTTAAGATCTGAGATCTAAGATCCGATATAAAATTGGGTTCTGGATCCTAAGATGGATTTGGATCTGAAGTCTGAGATCCAAATCTAGAATTGGGTTCTGGATCCCAGAATGGATTTGGATCTGAAGTTTAAGATCCGAGGTAGAGTTGGACTCTGGGTTTTAGAATGAAATGGTTCTGAAGTCTGAGATCCAAGTGTAGAATTGGGTTCTGGATCCTAGAATGGATTTGGATCAGAAGTCTGAGATCCAAAAAGTGGAATTGGAGTTTTGATCCTAAAAAGGAGTTGGATCTGAAGTCTGAGATCCAATATGAGTGTTGAATCTTGGATCCTAGAATGGATTCTGGAGTTAAATTCAGAAGATGAATCAAGAATTTCTAAATCTGATTTGAATTTGGGAAAAGGAATTTTAGAAATTGAATCTTGAATATACAAATGGATTTCAAAGTTTAAATTGAACTTTGGATTTGATTTAGAATTTGGATTTTGATATACAAGATGATTCTGAAGTTTTAAAGTCAAAGGGGACTTTGAAATTGAATTCTTGAATTCTTTTGAGAAATAGAGTTGAATTTGAATTTATGAATGGGGTTTGATCTGAGAAATGAAGGAAAGAATTACTTGGATTTATGAAAAAGAATTTAAAAATATGATGCAATTCTATCTAAATGATGAATGAATTTAAATTTTTGAAATTGGATTTTGAAAAGCTATTCCATTCTTTAAATGAATTAAAACAAGATTGAAGATATAATACATCCTTGACTATGGTCATTGAATGTATTATATAATAATCTATATTTAAATTCAGGTGAAGAATGAAACACATTTGGTGCTTTTATAGAATTTAAAATGAAATTAACTCTCAATATACCCTGACTATGGTCATTGGTATATATTTTGAATTAATTTTAAGTTAAATTCTAATAAAAGAAGAAGATATTTAAGGAAAATATGATGAATTTTGAAAACGGATCCAGTGTGGATCCAGTGTTATTTGGTAAAAGATAAAAATACTAAGTTTTGTCCACACCCTGACTATGGCCATTGATATGGATCATCAACTTAGGATTAATTTACCTCTTACAAAATGGTGCACGTGCCATTCGTGTTGCCATTTGTAAGAATTTGAAAAATAAAACAAAAGATGCATGAAAATAAGCAAGTTATGATATTTACAATGCTCACTCGTCCTATCTAAGACCGGAAATGTAAATTCTCATTTAAGATCTAACTATTACAACACATAAAGTTGAATCCCAAGCTCCAAGTAATGAGATTTTCCACATATTCCCTGCAAAACAACTGGGTTAATATGAAAATAGAAGAAAATGGCATATATCATATAGATGTCAAAAAATGCTTATGTATCAGGATATACATGATGGAGGGATGAAAAGAATGACATAAATGCCTATACGCATATATATATACATGCCTATATACCCGTACATACATACGAATATATATACCTACATATACTTATATATATATATATACATATGTACATACATATGTACATGTATTCATATATTTATATACATATATATATATATATATATATATATCACCTAATGACATATACTCAATGTATATGATGGGTTAAAAAAATATCTTAGAGCAGTTTTCCAAGCTGCTGGGGTAATCATGATATCATAATAACTAGGGGAGTTGCTGTAGGTGTGTGGGGTAATGAAGTGAAGGTGCATACCATCATGAAGGATGGTGAGGGGCAATGGAAATAATGTGAAGCTGAACTGTTATGAAAATATATGGAGCGGGGAACCTGGCAGCCAAAGTCCATGATGGCCATCAACTGTCTTAACAGCAATAAAGCAGAGCCAAAAGACTGCAGCTCGAACAATCATTTCTGAAAATAGAAAGGATATTGCCTCTCAGAAGTGCTAAGCAAAAGACTTTCCAACGAGTGGTTATATGGAACTCCATTTGCCTATGAGACAACCAAACTGTGGTGTTCCACACGAGTGTGGCTGTAGATAAACTAATGGTATGTAGTAGTGAAACAGATGGTGCTATGCACATCCCATACACTGTGCATATGAAGGAGATGCAGTAGAAGCTTATGGGGGGTTACTAGATTTGTAACAGACGTAATTATTAAGAGTGTACAGCAGTGGGGGTACTAATGATGCTGAAAGTGGATGGAGATATACAGGTGATTGAAGATGATGCTGTGCTAGGTGATCATAACAGTGACTTTGCAAGGTAAGGAAAGCCTATTGATTGCCTTATGAAGGAAATGCAGGAGGTTGAGGTGATGTATAATGCAACAAAGGTTGTTACGAGTAGGTGCTGTGTGAGGATGGCATTTGATGACAAAATAATAGGTGCAGCTCTATGTTAACAGAATATATTCATTGTTGTGACAAGTAAGTGGCTGACCTATATGGGTGTTGCTGTGGAAGGGCTGCTAGTAGTGAGAAAACATGATGATTGCTCTTGTGTGTGGGAGCTGTAGCAATGTGGTTGAAGGATGCTAATTGACAAAGTGTTTAGCAGTGATGCAAGATGATCAGAGCAATCGAATGAAATTGAAGAGAAAAAAAATGCTTAGACAGACATAAAACATGATAGGTTTAGACTTGCTGAATAAAATAATATATATATATATATAAGAACAAATGTTATGAAAATTTTTGATGTACCACTGAGATGATACGATGTGGACTTTTGAAAACAGAAACGCAGCTCCTCCCTGCAAAAAGGAGCATTTATAATTAATTGCAGGTAAACAACGATTCAGGTATTCATCATAGTCCTGAGATTTTGCCCTGTCTTGTGCCCAAAACACCTACAATCGAAAGCCACCTCTCCATCTTTACGATAACATCTATCCTGAGGGCCTAATATGGCTAATAGCCCTCAACATACTCAATGACTTAAGGCATGAATGTGTCTGTTGATATTGAAGCCCATGTGCTACCACATATGATAAGGATAATATGCAGAAAATGTGAATACATCAAAGAACAGATGACGGAGGGGCTACAGGTAAACACCACCAATGCTCAAATGTGATTATGATCATTGATTCTTCTCCGAACGCAGATGTACACCTTCTTTGTAAAAATAGAGATTCAATTACATCTGAGCTTGCTGAACCAAATCACACAGGTGGTGATGGATATGCACAATTTTTGAAAATGATAAACAAATCAATCATACACAATTTTTGGAACAGAGAAAGAAAGAGAAAAAAAAATATATCTGCAGTAAAAGGAAAGAAAACACATGATATGATTCAGTATATATAGTAAACCAATGACAATACTGAATAATTCTTGTGCTTCAGCCAAAATTTATCAGATGTTAAACCAATCAATAGTCCCGTTAACGCATAATACATTCCTGATGGATCCAACCTCAATAAAAGAAAATAAATATGAAAATGGTCCCAATGGTTCCTGCAAAATATATATAATGGCTGCATCTAACAGGAGAGCGACTTGTCTTCAATCTCTCTAAGAAAAATGCCTCACGCAATATGCATTTTGATGGATCAGATCCTCTGGAATCTGATCAAGGAATTGAATTATGAACTGTGACAGCCAAGGAAGTAATTCCTCTTTGGGTTTATCGCACAATGATGGTGTATGGCTCCCATGACTTCAGTCAAGAGACATGCCTACGAGGGTTCTACTATGTTGGCTAAGGATAGCCGTGATTTACCACCTGACATGAGGGTGAATATAATCTGGAACCGGGAATGTAAGACAAATCTTGCTGAGTGGGTAAGGCAGGGTGTATTCCTGGCAGATGAGAGATTTGGAAACTCTCTAATGCAAAGAAGGGGTCACCAATGTCTAAATTGATTATTATTTCCAGTACTGTCTTTGAACAAAAAGCCATAGGGCTGTGGGCTACAGAGGCAAGGGACGGGCAGACATGCGAAAAAGTCATAAATGAAACAAACGATGCTGGCATTCAGATGCCTCTAACGTTATCTTCCAGAGGGGTAATAAGCATAGATTTGGCCAGACTCTGAGGTTACTTCGCAGCATCAATCTGAAAATGCTCCAATTCGAGCTTATTAACATGGTAATGCAGACTCTTATCTCACAGGATGGGCCTACAGGTTGATGCCTATGCTATAATGAACAAGAGACAACTATATGAGGTAAAAAAAAATGAAATCGGTGCATTAAAATAGAAAATGAATCATACGATATTGCCTCAAATGCAGTGAGCATAGGAACAGAGGCAGGGTTGATGTCGCAATACATAGCATCGAAGCTGCCATAGGCAGATCGACGCTACTAATATGCTTTTATAATAAAAAAAACGAGATCGTAAGGAAGCAAAAATCAGAGTGAATAAGGTGAGAAAGGGAAAGAAAGAAAACAGGAAAATGAGAGAGTGGTATATTACTTACCGTGACTCTTTGTTATGTTATCGATTTCCTTCAACTTGATTGCCACTGCAGGGATGATCTCTTTGCTTCGGCTAAGCTTCCAGAGGGTGTGGAGTCGATCGAGTGGGATGGAATGGAACGGATGCTCAACGATGTTAATGAGATAAAGTGGATGGAAATGGGTGACAATGGAGAGGTAGGAGCCCGATTGTGAAGAAGCAGAAAAGGGGAAGGGTGAAAAGCGGATGATCTGGCTTCATCTGTATGCTCCCCTTTTAAAGAGCCAAAGGAGAGTTCGCGAGAAGGAGATTTTGTTGCAGATGGAAGGTTGAGGGAGACTCCAGGGAGGTTGGTTGAAGATCAATGGTGGGAAGCGGAGGGAGCCGTTGTAATTTTTCTAAAATTCCCTATAGGGGTCTCCTTTTCAGAAATTTCCTAAAAAATAGTTTTTGTTTTCCAAAAGAGGTCTCAAGAGAGGGTTTTATCAAAAAGGTTTAAAAAAGGAAGGTAGATTGCATAGTTTTTGAAATTTTTGGATTTTTTATTTTCTTATTTTTTTCTTTTTAAACATATATTTGTAAAAACAAAACTCTAAAACTAAGTCAATTAATACTAATTTTACAAAATTTCAAAATATTCATAAGAGAAAGGTTTTTCTGAAAAATCAGGGTTATTTTGGGGAAAATTTCTTCAGAAGAATGGGTTTGAACCCAGATTTTGAGAATATGTTCGAGTTTTGACACTCGAATCGAGAAATACAATGTGATGGATCCAAACGGATGTCGAATGGACTATCCGAGCTATTTAAAGGCTATTTTTGGTATTTTCTATAATTTTAATTTAAAATTTGAACAATGAGACTCGGATTTGGATCTGGACAATGGATCCAGATCCGAAATCAATTTAAACATGTGAAATGAATTTAATTTCAATAAAACTAGAGAAGTGAACTGGAATTTAGATTTTAAATGACCCATTTGCTCAAAAAATGAATTTAGGGGCAAAAGGGGAATATTTTAATAGATTTTGAAAATTTTGGGGTGTTCACAAAGTCATAAATGGACTTTGAATTAGAAATTTGAACTTGGATGAATATTTGGAATGGAATTGAATTCTTTCTTTGAAGTTTGAAAAAAATGTGGAAAAAATAGAATTAATTTGAGAGTTGGAATTCAAGATGGAATTTTGAATCCAAAGTCTGGATTCTAAAAAGAAGTTGAGAAAAAAAAGAAAAGAGATTGAATTTTGGATTTAGATGGAAATTGGATTTGAAATCTAAAATGAAAAAAATGAAATTGGTTTTGGAATTAAAGTGCGATTTGGATTTGGAATTTTGAAGGGAATTGGATTCAAGATTTGGAATCCAAGATGGTATTTGGATCTGAAATCTGAGATCCAAGATAGGGTTGGACTCTGGATCCTAAGATGGAATTGGATCTGAAGTCTGAGATCCAAATAGAATTTGGGTTTTGGATCCTAGGATGGATTTTGGATCTAAAGTCTGAGATCCAAAGTAGCATTGGATTCTAGATTCTAGGATGGGTTTTGGACCTGAATCTGAGATCCGAGGTGAATTGGGTTCTGGATCCTAGAATAGAATTGGATCTGAAGTCTGAGATCCAAGGTGAATTGAGTTCTGGATCCTAGGATGGATTTGGATCTAAAGTCTGAGATCCAAAGTAGAACGGGGATCTAGATCCTAAGTGGAATTTGGATCTGTAATCTGAGATCCAATGTAGAATGGGGATCTGGATCCTAGAATGGATTTTGGATCTGAAATCTGAGATCCAAGGTGAAGTTGGATTCTTGGAAATCTGGATCCAAGTTGAGATTAGGATCTAACTATGGATTTTGGAATTTCAAAATTGATTTGAGGATGAATTTCAAAGTCAAATGGGACTTTGAATTTGAAACTTGAATTTGGAATTTAGAAAATGAATCAAGAATTTCAAAGTTAATTTGAATTTTGAATTTGGTTTCAAAGTCAAAATTTGGACTTTGAAGAAGAGATAGAATTTGATGAAATCGAAATAGAAATTAAAGAAAATATATTCACAATCACTTGGGTTTTTAAAAGGGGAATTTTAAAAATATGATGCAATTCTATCCTAAATGATGAATGAATTTAAATGTTTTGAATCTGGAATTTGAAAAAGCTATTCTATTCTATAAATGAATTAAAAATGAGGTTGAAGACATAATACATCCCTGACTATGGTCATTGAATGTATTATGTAATAACTACATTTAAATTCAAGTGAAGTATAAAATACATTTTTGGTGATTTTATAGAGTTTAAAATGAAAATAACTCGCAATATACCCTGACTATGGCCATTGGTATATATTTTGAGTTAATTTTAATTTAAATTCTGATAGAAGAAGAAAATATTTAAGGAAAATATGATGAATTTTAAAAATGGATCCAGTGTTATTTTGTAAAAGATAAAAATGCTAAGTTTTGTCCACACCCTGACTATGGCCATTGATGTGGATCATCAACTTAGTATCAATTACCTCTTACGAAATGGTGCACGTGCCATTCGTGTTGCCATTTGTGAGAATTTGAGAAATAAAAGCAAAAATGTATGAAAACAAGCAATGCATGATATTTACAATGCTCATTCATTCTATCTAAACAGGAAATGTAGAGTTTTTCATTAATGTCTAACTTATTACATCATTAACTGGAAATTGAAATTCAATTTCTTAAACTAAGAAGGAAAAATAACCTTACTAGTTAATCCCTGCGAAATTCAAGTTAGTTCAAGATGTGTATAGAGAACACTCTACCCAAAATACTGCATTTGAAACCGAAAGGCAAGAGAGAGACTCATATGTATACTTCAAGACATAACATCTAGAAATATATTACATTATGGTAAGCTAAATCATATGAACAGGTCATGAAAATAAAGCAAAAAGAAATGAAGTTGTTGTAACATATGAGATGCTAACATGACATTCAAAGTACACAGGAGATGTGTTATGGAGCTTGTATTACCTTCATTACCTCTGGGCTGCAAACTCTAGCAGCTAAAAGAGACACATGCTATAATGATGATACACAGTATATAAAGCACAAGATGTAGTAATGGATGATCGAATATCAGGAAAATAAGATGTTATCTTTGAGATAACTTGAATATTTATTCCTACTAAGAGGCATCATTAACTGATTTTCCATAGCTAAGAGGCAAACAACGACTGACATAATATTGTACAGAAGGTAGGATAAAAGCCCTTACAGGAAAATGAATGTTAATAAAACTTATGAGATGAAAATGGCATGGATTATCTGTACAGACTGATGAAATGAGATAACAAAAAAATTTGTTTTTTTTTTTAAACATGAAACACACTAAAATTCTAACCCTAAGAATAGACATATGAATGCCTTGAGATGAATGATAAATGTTATGGAGAACATTCTGGGTTTTGCCCACTCAACAAACCCCAGTTTACAGTAGTGATCCTATTTAACCAACACACTATTATGAACATGGCAGATCAAGGGTATGATATCAAATATAAAAGATTAGTGATAAGAAAACATACCTGATGAAATTGCAATAGCCATGCAATTTGACTGATACCCGTGTGCAAGGGGAAGGATGAGCTTTTGTCATTCCTTCCACTTCCATCACTTTGACTCTATCATCTTCACCAACGAGCAGCTGGAGTATAGTAATTTCCTTATCACAGGGAATGAAATTAATTTGTCGGAGGGTCCACTTTTGCTGAGTTTAGAAATGGAGCCGTGAAATTAACCTCGCACTGGAGGTTTTCCATACCACCTTCGTTGTGCCTTCTTCAGGTAGCATTTAGTCCACAAGTTAACATAGAAAATGTCTACCTTAAGCTTTTGTGGAATGGGTCATTCCCATTTATCAAAAGAATCGATTCTTATTTGTATATCTGGTATACTTTTCAGCAGGAGACTATATGCAAAGGTTATTACAAATGTATATATATATATATATAGATGCGCAGGATGCCAGTGTAAAAAAAATGAAGATATAGCAGTAGGTAATGCAAGGGGTGTTGTTGGAGAATGTAGCAGAAATAACTGCTGAAATCAAACTCCTCTCTTTAACGAAAAACTAATTAAACCATCGGCAAGGGATTTAGTGACATCGATTTGGGGGAGGCAACATTATCATCCCTGATAAGCACAACATTCTCCAAAAGTGGCCATAGTCTGTCAACTGATCATGCTAATCTGGATATTTTAGCTTTCCTGTTGTAACATTACCTTCTGGTATATGAAATTCCAAACAAAATGACACATATTCCCTAAACTCATGCAAATGATATCCAACAGAGTAGAATCGAGTAGTGATATTTACAGATACTAAAGCAGACAAAAAATAAAAAAAAATGAAATACTTTGTGATTGAGATGAATAACAACATGATGAACAAAATGCTATCAAAATATTTATTTGAATCCTGATGGGAATGAGATCAATAGAGAGAAATATACTGGATTAAAATGGAAATAAAGCACAGAATACCATGATTATGCAGCATGATGAAACACATGAATGAATGCCAAGACAAGAAACATAACGACTTTTTGTTTTGTTTTTTTTTTTGTTTTTTTTAAGTGAGCCATCTTCAATAGGTCTAATCAGTAACTTGAGAATCTGTCTCTAGTGATCTTATGGACAACTCTTACACTAAGCATCACTTTAGAAGAGCTTGCACAAACAACATTTCCAAATTTAATTTGAGGGACAACCTCCAACTCCATCAAACTCTTCATAACCTTCAAACTGCTTCAACAAAATTCTTTAATGTTATCCAGCACCTTAGCATTTTTCATAATAAACCATTCTTGGTGCTGGTCTTCAACCAATACAATAACCTCAGATAAGCCATCCCTCAGCATACTCAGGGCCTCTAATGCATAAGAAAACAAAGAAAATAAAGATAACACTCCAGACTCTGGGGTTTTGTCTGAAATTCAGGTCCACATATTGGCAGGTCATGCATAGTTCAAAACAATGGATTGGCCTCTGCAATCAGCAGAGCAACTTTTCATTTTGTGATCCTTGCGATTCAGAACTTGTAGACTGCAATCTCCATTGATGAGCGCGGTAAAAAAAATCTGAGATCTGAAAGAGATGATTCCAGCTTGCGGGAATGGTCAATTCAGCATAAGACTACAACATAAATTAAGCTATCGCAGATAACCATCCAAATGATCCAGTGTAGCCATTCAAATAGGAGAGGAAAACCAAAAGGAAATTCAAAGATCATGTGATTACAGGTATTGAACCCAAAAAAAGATTTGATATGGGCTTCAATTGAAGATCAATTTCATAATAATAAGACAATGAATTCGGAAGGTTCAAATGAATACCAGATAATGAACATCCTGTTAATATTCTAACTGCGACGTCTGTTGGTGAATGTCCTCCGGTTGAACCAACATAAAGATTCTGTTTAGACCATCGATGGCAACCATTTGACCGATGACCAACACACAGCAGGGTTATGGATTACTACTCTCAGTGTCAATGAACAGTAAATCAATTTCCCCGGATCCATCACTGATGATGTATTAAAATGTGATGATGTGGTAGAGACCACAACTGATGTATATCTGAATAATGAGAGTAAAAAGAATGACTGTAATACACACAAAACTTGAAGGAAGGATGCATTATATCGTGACCAAGAAAGAAGAGAAAAAATTTATGTTTATTCAGGCTTTTAATGACACAATTAACACCTTATCAATGGAAATTTCACCAGATTCTCATCTGCTACTAAATTTAGTATGTGATGGAATCAATATGATTGATTTTTGTGAACTCAAGAGAGGAATGAAAACAGAACATATATGTATAAACATGCAATCACCATTAAAAGACAATCAATTGAGGCTAGAAATCGAACACAAAATATAAATAGGAACAGCAAAGGTCAAGATACAGGCAATAAATCGAAAAATCAAAGAGGAAATCATAAAAAAAATGTTGGAATCTGGGATTCCTGTTGATATTGCTCGATATGAACCAATACTGCAATCTGCAGGTAGGTATCATACGTGAGACCCCTTTTTTTTTTAGGTAAAACTTAGAAAAAGGTATAATAGGAAGGAACTGAGAAGAACGAAAGGAGAAAGGAAGAAGAAGAGAAAAACAAATTGAAAGATCAAAGACAAAAGGAGAAAAGGCAGGGGATTATTTACCGCACCCTTGTTGCTGAAATTTACGCCAAAGAGGGCTGGAATCGATCGGACTCCTGTAGTTGCTTTTAGGAACTCGATTGAAGATTGATGGTGGTTCTTGGCTTTGCAGAAAGCTTCTGACGGAGGAAATCAACCCGATCCTTTACAATCGATCAAAAGAAACAAGGTGACTCAGTCCTTTGCTACGAGATTTTCGGGTTCTTTACTTTAACTAAAGTAGGAGAGGTGCCTTCTGCCTTCTTGCTTGCAGGGGATCATTGGTGTCTTCAGTCGACCAGGTATAACAAGGGAAAAGAGAAAACTAAGAACGGAAGAAGAAGGGATGTCGGAGAAAAGGTAGGAAGGGCATATGTTTTTCAATCAGAGTAAGAGAAGGGTGCAGTGGTGAAGAAGCGATAATGAAGGCCTCTCCTTCGTGCCCCTTTTAAAGAGGGAGAAGGGGATTCGGGAAGGCGGTTCGTTGAAGATGAGTGGCTGAAGGAGAAAGGTGTTGTTAGGCATCGATGGCGGAGGAAGGGTTTGGGCGGAAGTGCAGGAAGGGGAAAGAGGTGAGAGTGAGGGGGGGCGGCTTCCTTTTTGCCTTTTTCTCACTTACGAAGGGTTTTAAAACCCTAAAACAAACTTTTACGGAGCCCCCCCTTTGGATTTTCAAGATTTTACCAAGAGGGGCTCCCCTTTTAAAAAAAAAACTTTTAAAATCATTTGATTTTTCTCGTAACTTTTCCTAATTTTTTTTGTTATTTTTCCATTTTTTTGCATTTTTAGAATAAAATCTTAGAGTTTTACGAGAAAACAAAGATTAAAACTATTTTTTTTTGTGTTTTTGCAAAAATATTTACAAAAGGGAATTTTTCTGAGAATTTAAAAGCCATTTTGAGAAAGTTTCTTCAGAAATGGGTTTGGATCCGAATTTTGGGGAAATATGGATTTAAAGTACTGGATTCGGATCCGGAATAGGTTTTGAATATATCAATATGGAATTTAATTCAGAAAATCTGAAGTTTAGCTTTGAAATTGCTTTGATTTTCTCAGAAAACGGGGTTAGGGGCAAAACGTTCATTTTTACAAAACTTTGAAAAAATTGGGGTGTTCACAGATGCCCCTTTTTGTTACTAAGCCGAGCTTAGTGGCAAAGATAACACTCCGAATTTTAAAAAATGCCCCAGTCAGCAGATCTGAACTGGGTGTGAAAGAATTATTTTGGAAACATGGCTTCTCAGGCTTAAAAACCTTATCCTGGATGGTTTTGAGGGAACGAAATCCTTGAAGATGATGTGATCAAATGATAGAAATGAGGAAATCGTGATGGGACTTTGAGTGAACATCCCGAAATGGTGAAATAAGAATTTTGATCAAGCCTCATGGGTGAGACAAGATACACTTTTGGAATGATTCAGGTTTAGCCCTTATCCTGGATGGGACGAAGATATATAAAAAATGAATTGAATGAGGAAAAGGATACATGAGAACCTTGATGGGATGTTTTGAGAAATGCCGCGTGAATTGAAGCTCAAGTGGGATTCTATCCTCGATGGATATATGAAGCATGAATTCCTTGATGAGAAGAACTATGATGGGATTGGAAGAAAACATCTTGTCAAAACGAGGAATCTCATTGGAATGTGACTCAGGTTTAACCCAAACCTGCAAGGAAGATACCTCGCAAAGCGAGGTTCTGGGTTAACTCTTAATATGGATAGGAAATCTACCATACGGGTTTCTCAAAAATGGAGAAAGCACGATGGGACCTTCAGAATTTGGACGAACAAATCCGAGAGGGGTTTTTGCGAAAGGAGGAAATATAGGGTTCCCTAAAGCTTCGAAAAGGTGAAGAACTTGGGCGTCTCATTGCTGAGACTGAATAAACTTTTGAAATCAAAGAATCTTTCAGAGAAGGTTCAGGTTTGACCCTTATCCTGAGTGGGGGAAATCTACCATACAGGTTTCTCAAAAATGGAGAAAGCATGATGGGACCTTCGGAATTTGGACGAACAAATCCGAAAGGGGTTTTTGCGAAAGGAGGAAATATGGGGTCCCTAAAGCTTTTGAAAAGGGGAAGAAATTGGGTGTCTCATTGCTGAGACTGAAATAGCTTTTGAAATTAAATGATCTTTCGCAAATGGTTCAGGTTTGACCCTTATCCTGAGTGGGGGAAATCTACCATACAGGTTTCTCAAAAATGGAGAAAGCATGATGGGAGCTTTAGAATTTGGACGAACAAATCCGAAAGGGGTTTTTGCGAAAGGAGGAAATATAGGGTCCCTAAAGCTTTTGAAAAGGGGAAGAAATTGGGCGTCTCATTGCTGAGACTGAAATAACTTTTGAAATTAAATGATCTTTCGCAAATGGTTCAGGTTTGACCCTTATCCTGAGTGGGGGAAATCTACCATACAGGTTTCTCAAAAATGGAGAAAACCATAATGGGACCTTCGGAATTTGGACGAACAAATCCGAAAGGGGTTTTTGCGAAAGGAGGAAATATAGGGTCCCTAAAGCTTTGAAAAGGGGAAGAAATTGGGCGTCTCATTGCTGAGACTGAAATAGCTTTTGAAATTAAATGATCTTTCGCAAATGGTTCAGGTTTGACCCTTATCCTGAGTGGGGGAAATCTACCATACAGGTTTCTCAAAAATAGAGAAAACCATAATGGGACCTTCGGAAATTGAACAAACAAATCCGAAAGGGGTTTTACGAGAGGAGGAAATATAGGGTCCCTAAAGCTTTGAAAAGGGGAAGAAATTGGGCGTCTCATTGCTGAGACTGAAATAACTTTTGAAATTAAATGATCTTTCGCAAATGGTTCAGGTTTGACCCTTATCCTGAGTGGGGGAAATTTACCATACAGGTTTCTCAAAAATGGAGAAAACCATAATGGGACCTTCAAAATTTGGACGAACAAATCTGAAAGGGGTTTTACGAGAGGAGGAAATATAGGGTCCCTAAAGCTTTGAAAAGGGGAAGAAATTGGGCGTCTCATTACTGAGACTGAAATAGCTTTTGAAATTAAATGATCTTTCAAAAAAAATTCAGGTTTGACCCTTATCTTGAGTGGGTACACCACACGGAATCCTTGACTTGAAGAAGCCACGATGGGACAGGAAGAGATACTTCAACTGAATGAGGCAATTCTTATGGAAGATATAAACAACGCTAGGTTGCATCAGAATAGATATCAAATGTTTATTTCATTCTTAGAATAGCTAGAAAATTTTGCCAATAAGATAAAATCGTAGCAGATTCAAACGCTTGGAAATGTGCACGTATGTGCAAAAGATATTCCCTCTTTTACCTAGAGTATTTCCCCCAAATGAGGTTAACTCCTCAGTTCTTAAGAGTCAGATTCAAATTTTTAGCACTGATGATTTTCTTTAAGGAAGCTTTCCATTTCCCTGATATGAGAATAGAAGAAATATTCTTAATTTCATAAAAGCAAGTAATGAAAAGATATTGATAAAAGAATTTTGCATGAGAAAAGATGACTTCTGGCAACTTTGGCATTTTGATATCCGGGTGTTTTCCCACGATGATCCTTTTTCACTCTTTTTGAGTCATTGGGCTTTCTCGGTTTTTCACATCATCCTTCATTTGGATGTCCTGACTTTTCTCTCTTTTTCAGGGAAGGGTACGTCACAAACTCCTTCATCTTGGAGATGCTCCGATCCTTCTTTATCTCAGGGATTATATATGATATTGGCTCGAAAGGTCTTTAGATGATAGCTGGAATCAAATATCTTTTAGGGTTTGTCGGTAGGCCCATCACATCCGCCTTCATCTCGACGGTGATCCGAACTTTCCCTGAAAGGATCCATCACAAACTCCGCCATCTTGGAGATGTTTCAAATCTTCTTTGGCCCCGGGGGTCTACTTGCTTAATCCGCCTTCATCTTGACGACAATTGAGAGATCCCTTTTGCGGATATTTGAATGCAACTTTTAAACGAAAATGAGAAGATATAGGTTGAGTGGATTCTTTTTATAGCTCAAGATATCTCCACTGCTTGATTGCCAAAAAGTCATTTTTAAAACATGCGTTATGGCTATGATCAATAACAAATCACTTCTGGCTTTTCAACATCATTGAAGATTTCTTTCACTGATCATATCGAGGATATTTCTCGCATCCTTTTGGTTGATCAACAAGAAAAGATTTTGAATCTTACCTCTTTTTTGGCAAAGAAGCTTCACACTTTTGAAAAGAAATACTAGAGGTAATCTGAGGTGATTCTTTTGTGTAGTAAGAATATTGGAGTCAACAACTGTTTTTAGCAAATTGGCAAAATTTTCATGAATTCTTTGTGAAATAATCACTCAATATAGATTTTGATGAGATCTTGAGTTGCAATCTTTTGATTTTGGGAAATACATGACCAACAAAAGCTGGAACCTTTGAAATACATGACCAGCAAGAGTTGAAACGTTTGAAATACATGACCAGCAAAAGCTGGAACATTTGAAATATATGACCAGAAAAAGCTGGATCTTTTGGAAATACATGTCCAACGAAAGTTGGATCTTTTGGAAATGCATGACCAGCAAGATGCTGGATCTTTTGGGAATACATCAGATTTAAGTCAGATCTTGAATTTGATAAGAACACTGAATTTAGAAGGTTACCGATGCGAGGACCAGATTTTCCAAATGAGCTCAACATATGATTGAAAGTTTTGAGAAATAAGATGAGCTAGGAAAGTAAAATTTGATGAGAGATTCTGAATTCAATGGACCGTCATATCCTAACTGTTTGGTGGTCTGTTTTCAGGATTTATCTCCTTATTCTGAACTGGGTAGGAAGGAAAGAAATACCTCGTTATCAGGAGGCATCAGGTTTATCCCTTAACCTGAAGGGGAAGAAGAAATGATGGATTTCCAATGCGAGGATTGGATTCAAGAGGAAGTCTTGGTCGGAACTCAGAGCTTCAACTGAAAATAATAATAAAAGAAAAACCCGAGCTGGAACTCGGATTTCCAAAGAGATGAAGGAATTCCAATGCGAGGATTGAATTCAAAAGGAAGTCCTGGTCGGAACTCAGAACTTCGACTGAAAATAATAGAAGAAAAACCCGAGCTGGAACTCGGATTTCCAAAGGAATGAAAGATTTCCAATGCGAGGATTGGATTCAAAAGGAAGTCCTGGTCGGAACTCAGAACTTCGACTGAAAATAATAGAAGAAAAACCCGAGCTGGAACCCGGATTTTCAAAGGAATGAAGGATTTCCAATGCAAGGATTGGATTCAAAAGGAAGTCCTGGTCGGAACTCAGAACTTCGACTGAAAATAATAGAAGAAAAACTCGAGCTAGAACTCAGATTTCCAAAGGAATGAAGGATTTCCAATGCGAGTATTGGATTCAAAAGGAAGTCCTGGTCGGAACTCAGAACTTCGACTGAAAATAATAGAAGAAAAACCCGAGCTGGAACTCAGATTTCCAAATGAATGAAGGATTTCCAATGCGAGGATTGGATTCAAAAGGAAGTCCTGGTTGAAACTCAGAACTTCGACTGAAAATAATAGGAGAAAAACCCGAGCTGGAACTCGGATTTCCAAAGAAATGAAGGATTTCCAATGCGAGGATTGGATTCAAGAGGAAGTCCTGGTCGAAACTCAGAGCTTCAATTGAAAATAATAATAAAAGAAAAACCCAAGCTGGAACTCGGATTTCCAAAGAGATGAAGGATTTCCAATGCGAGGATTGAATTCAAAAGGAAGTCCTGGTCGGAACTCAGAACTTCGACTGAAAATAATAGAAGAAAAACCCGAGCTAGAACTGGGATTTTCAATGCGAGGATTGGATTCAAAAGGAAGTCCTAGTCGGAACTCAGAACTTCGACTGAAAATAATAGAAGAAAAACCTGAGCTGGAACTCAGATTTCCAAATGAATGAAGGATTTCCAATGCGAGGATTGGATTCAAAAGGAAGTCCTGGTCGGAACTCAGAACTTCAAATGAAAGAATAGAGGGAAGAAGCCCAAGTGAGAACTCGGGTTTTTGACAAAAAGTTTTTAATCAAGAGATCAAGTTTTGAAAATTTGCCAGTGCGAGGACCGGACCTGAGATTGAAAATGACCATTTAGAGGACTGAATTTATTTGTATATGATCTGATTGCCCCCTTATCTCGACTGGGGAGAAAATAAAATTTGAGAAGGATTGATGAGAAGAGATAGAAATTGATGGGAAGTTTGACGAAAGAGAAGAATCAAGGAAATTTTATGGAAAGAATCTTTGTAAAAGAATACTCACAGGTAGCATTGTTGCTCCTATGAGGGGTTTAAGGATTATCCCTTATCCTGAATGGGAAAGAAAATAAAATTTTATGCAAAAGTTGATGAAAATGCTTTGATAAAGAATTTGAAGAATTAAAATTTATTTAAGAAATAAAATTGGATGAAGAAAAAGATTTAGCAGAGATTAATGAAGCTTTAAAAGAAAAAGACATTCAGGACTATCCCTTATCCAGAAGAAAGAAGGACCTCGTAGGATGAGGTTTCAGGTTTATCCCTTAACCTGAAAGGGGGAGGCAAAGAAGGAAAAAAAATACCTCATGGGAAAGAGGCATCAGGTTTTATTCCTTAACCTGAAAGGGAATTCTTTGAAAATAAGAATCAAGGAGAATTAATAAAATGGATGAATAATAAAAATGAATAAAAATTGATAAAACTGATAAAGATGGATAAACAAAAGGTTGATAAAAGTTGAGAAAAATAGTTTGATCCTGCCTGCATGTGGGATCTTTAAAATGAGAGAAGAAGATGAGAAAATCATTTTTGGAAAGAAAGATTAACTACGAGAGCTAATCTTTGAAAGGGGATCATTCATGAGAGATCATCATGAGGGTTAATTTTTTGAAGCAATGATTTGAAAATCAATTTTTAGAAAACATGATCAACACGATAGTTGATATTTGAATATAATGATTTGAAATCAATTTTTCGACAATATGATCAGCACAAGGGTTGATCTTTGAATGCAATGATTTGAAATCAACTTTTTAGAAAATACGATCAACACAAGGGTTGATGTTTGCACGTAATGAAATCAATTTTTTTGGAAAAATGAGATCAATCACAAAGGTTGATCTTTGAATGTAATGAAATCAAATTTTGGAAAATGAGACCAACACAAGGGATTGATCTTTGAATGTAATGATTTGAAGTCAAATTTTTGGAAAATATGATCAACACAAGGGTTGATCTTTGAAAGTAATGGTTTGAAATCAACTTTTTATGATCAATGCAAGGGTTGATCTTTGAAATGTAATGATTGGAAATCAATTTGTAGAAAAATATGATCAACATAAGGGTTGATCTTTGAAATGCAATGATTGGAAATCAATTTGTAGAAAAATATGATCAACAGAAGGGTTGATCTTGGAAAAAGGTTGTAAAAATATTTGAACTAAAATTTTCATGATTTTTGAAAGACCCTCATAGGTAATATCATTTCTCTCATGAATGATGTCAGGATTGTCCCGTATTTTTGAAAAAGAAAAAGGAATTTAATGCCCCAATATAGCAAAAAGAAGGAAGTATTGAATATCAAAGATATAAAGAAAATTGATATTTCATTGATAAGCAAAAGTTGATAACAAAACTTAATATTTACAAGCATTTTAACTAAAAAGAGTTACAAAGACTGGGCTGACTTGCCCCTACAAAGCGACTGACAGAAAGGGATGAAAGCGGAAAAACTCTTGATATTCTCAATTCTCTGAGTAGTATGGAAATGGTTCGGTTGCAACTGCAGGCTGCTCTTCTCCTTCCTCTGGTACCAGAAGCTCTTTATCAATGTAGTCTTGCACAATGTTTTTTAGGACGAAGCAGCGCTCCGTGTCATGCCCCCTCGCTCGATGAAACTTGCAAAAGCGATTCTTCCATTTCCCTTTGGTGACAGAGGGATCATCCTGCTTTGGAAGCTTGATCATTTCTTTCTCGAGCAGGTATTGGAGAACTTCTTCGATCGGCTGACCTAGAGGGGTAAGCTGACGATCATAACCCCAACCTTCATGCTTTGCTTTCTTCGGCTTGTTTGGCTTCCGCTGAGCACTGACCCCTGCCTGGTAACTGGACTGAGCTTGCATGTTTAGGAGATCCGGATGCTTTTCTTCTTTATTTTGGACAAAGAGATTCTTATCAAGGCAGTCTTGAACTATATTCTTGAAGATGAAGCAATGCTTAGTGTCGTTCCTTGTTACTCGATGGTATCCGTAGAACTGGTCTATATATTTTCCCATGACTGTGGAAGGGCTGGCGGCTTTTGGGAGCCTGAGTAATCCGCTAGACATCATGTATTCGAGGATTTTGTCGAGCGGTTCATCCAAAGGAGTGAAATCTCTACCCTTGCTCCAATCCTTGCGCTCTGGTTCTTCTTGCTTCTTGCCTTTTTGCTGAAGACTGTATTGAAAAGGTCTATCATGGTTTTCACAATATTTCCCCATTTGGCTTTTATGCTCTCACAAGTTGCTACCCTGGTTGCCTTGATTGCTGCTCCTGCTGGCTTTGGAATTTCCTGCACTGATATTGCCGCATTCATTCATGGGGAAAGTGACAGGTGCCTTTCCTTCTGTGGGAGCTTTTCTGCAATTGGCTTCAGCTTGTTCAGACAATATTTCCAGCATCATCTTTTTGAATAACTGATATATCGAAGGATCCATCTCACTCTTGATGTCCTGAACTCCTTCTCTGACAGACTTTTGAGAATTCATTCCTTGCTTTCTGCTTGTAACAGGGATTTTAGAGCAGTGTAATCTTTGAGCTTTCCTGACTCTACTGATAATGTCGATGCTCTCTGTAGAGTATAAATGGGCTTTTTTAGGAAAGAAATTTTAATAAAGGAGGAAATCATAATCCAAAAATGAAAACATCCCATTAGGAGGGATTGGGTTGTCACCAAAATTTGCGACAACCTCACTGTTTTTCTAAAAAAAGGATAGACAAGTAAAAATGAAAAAGTCATATCCTGACAAAAGATGTTTTATTGTAAATGAGGGTAAGGAATATAATATAGAAAAGAAAAATTTTGAAGAATTGCAGGCAGGATCAAGAAAAGAATTAGAAGAAATTAAGAGAAGAAAAAGGAAAATACACCTGGGTTTTAAAACAAGGAGGAAATTTTGAAATATATACCCAGGGTTTTGAAAAATATAGGGAATATCATACAATCATAGATATACAAACAAGGATGCACAAATAGCACTCCCTAGAGGCTGAACCTAAATGCAATATTTTAAAATGGCTTGTAGGACCTTAATCCTAACTCTAGTGTTCAAATCATCTGATTTCAATCAAGATACGCCGATATACTCAAGCCAAAAACTCGAAGTACGTGGCATAGAAATATTCCTCTGGTTCTAAGGTAATGGCTTCCCAACATCCTTGAGCACCTACCGATATACCTCGGACTATGGCCCTTAGGTACGTGGTAGGGGGGCGCGAACCCAAATAAGTGGTCCAGTTGTGAGGCTCTCTCCCGAACTATGGTTCAGTGAGACAGCCCAGCAACGTGAAGACCGGGATAATATAGGTAGGGAGGTTTTCAAAATATGCTCAACATGCAAGAAATCAGAGGGCTCTAATGCAAGTCCTAAAGGGATAGATTAAAATGAAGAGAAGCATACACTTGCATATATTGTTTTGCATTCAATCCCTAGAATTGAGGAGAGTTGTATTTCAGACCTAAGTCTAATGTGAGCATGGAATAATCTCCTCAATATGGTCCTACCAAACCATACTTAAATCCTATATGCAATGATGTCAGCTTAGGACAAAATCTAGGCTTCCTAAGGTTTGCATGGAAATGAAGCTGACATATGTTTAGAATAAAGACTTAGATAATATCAAAGCAAAGCAAAGGCATCAATTCGACCAGACAGAGACGAGTCCCATCACAGTCGCCAAAACTGTGATCATCGCAAAATTTTTCCTCTCGTATTATCCTCTCTCTTCCTTCTCTTTTCCTTTCTAACCTCTTATTTTCCTCCTTTTTGAAGGGAGAAAGATAAAAGACAAAAAGAAGGAGAGAAGAGAAAAGAAGAGAAAAGAAGGAGAGGAACTCTTTTGCGGGTCTCACTTGACCTTAATTTAGAATTTTTTTGAAATAACTCGCCTTCGTTTTTGAAATATTTGCGAGAAAACTGGGAGACGGGATCCGCTCGTCAGTACGAGGTTCGACCGTTCCTGGCGCCTTTACCAGGGGTAATCGAACCAAGGGTCGAATTTATGCCTTTTGCTTTGCTCAGAAATTATCCAAGAATTTATCCTAAGTCTAGATGCACAAAGAATCATGCTTGTGCAAATGCAAGGATGTATGCTCTTTTTGAAAATATTTTGAAGAATTCCCAAGTGATTCTGAGATGAATTTGATAATGTGAAGAAATGGTTTCTAACTTAGAACTTAAGATTTAGAGTTCTAAGTTTTTGGAAATAATTAAGAGCTTGGAAAAATAAATCTATGCTTGGAAAATGATCTTGAAACTGAGATGAGAGAAAAGAGAAGAAAGGAAATTTCAAAGTCATAAATGGACTTTGAATTAGAAATTTGAACTTGGATGAATATTTGGAATGGAATTGAATTCTTTCTTTGAAGTTTGAAAAAAATGTGGGAAAAATAGAATTGATTTGAGAGTTGGAATTCAAGATGGAATTTTGAATCCAAAGTTTGGATTCTAAATAGAAGTTGAGAAAAAAAAGAAAAGAGATTGAATTTTGGATTTAGATGGAAATTGGATTTGAAATCTAAAATGAAAAAAATAGAATTGGTTTTGGAATTAAAGTGGGATTTGGATTTGGATTCAAGATTTGGAATCCAAGATGGTATTTGGATCTGAAATCTGAGATCCAAGATAGGGTTGGACTCTGGATCCTAAGATGGAATTGGATCTGAAGTCTGAGATCCAAAATAGAATTTGGGTTTTGGATCCTAGGATGGATTTTGGATCTAAAGTCTGAGATCCAAAGTAGCATTGGATTCTGGATTCTAGGATGGGTTTTGGACCTGAATCTGAGATCCGAGGTGAATTGGGTTCTGGATCCAAGAATAGAATTGGATCTGAAGTCTGAGATCCGAGGTGAATTGAGTTCTGGATCCTAGGATGGATTTGGATCTAAAGTCTGAGATCCAAAGTAGAACGGGGATCTAGATCCTAAGTGGAATTTGGATCTGTAATCTGAGATCCGATGTAGAATGGGGATCTGGATCCTAGAATGGATTTTGGATCTGAAATCTGATATCCAAGGTGAAGTTGGATTCATACTTGGAAATCTGGATACAAGTTGAGATTAGGATCTAACTATGGATTTTGGAATTTCAAAATTGATTTGAGGATGAATTTCAAAGTCAAATGGGACTTTGAATTTGAAACTTGAATTTGGAATTTAGAAAATGAATCAAGAATTTCAAAGTTAATTTGAATTTTGAATTTGGTTTCAAAGTCAAAATTTGGACTTTGAAGAGGAGATAGAATTTGATAAAATCGAAATAGAAATTGAAGAAAATATATTCACAATATCTTGGGTTTTTAAAAGATGAATTTTGAAAATATGATGCAATTCTATCCTAAATGATGAATGAATTTAAATGTTTTGAATCTGGAATTTGAAAAAGCTATTCTATTCTATAAATGAATTAAAAATGAGGTTGAAGACATAATACATCCCTGACTATGGTCATTGAATGTATTATGTAATAACTACATTTAAATTCAAGTGAAGAATAAAATACATTTTTTGGTGATTTTATAGAGTTTAAAATGAAATTAACTCTCAATATACCCAGACTATGGCCATTGGTATATATTTTTGAGTAAATTTTAAGTTAAATTCTGATAGAAGAAGAAAATATTTAAGGAAAATATGATGAATTTTAAAAATGGATCCAGTGTGGATCCAGTGTTATTTTGTAAAAGATAAAAATGCTAAGTTTTGTCCACACCCTGACTATGGCCATTGATGTTGATCATCAACTTAGTATCAATTATCTCTTACGAAATGGTGCACATGCCATTCGTGTTGCCATTTGTGAGAATTTGAGAAATAAAAGCAAAAATGTATGAAAACAAGCAATGCATGATATTTACAATGCTCATTCATTCTATCTAAATAGGAAATGTAGAGTTTTTCATTAATGTCTAACTTATTACATCATTAACAGGAAATTGAAATTCAATTTCTTAAACTAAGAAGGAAAAATAACCTTACTACTTAATCCCTGTGAAATTCAAGTTAGTTCAAGATGTGTATAGAGAACACTCTACCCAAAATACTGCATTTGAAACCGAAAGGCAAGAGAGAGACTCATATGTATACTTCAAGACATAACATCTAGAAATATATTACATTATGGTAAGCTAAATCATATGAACAGGTCATGAAAATAAAGCAATAAGAAATGAAGTTGTTGTAACATATGAGATGCTAACATGACATTCAAAGTACACAGGAGATGTGTTATGGAGCTTGTATTACCTTCATTACCTCTAGGCTGCAAACTCTAGCAGCTGAAAGAGACACATGCTATAATGATGATACACAGTATATAAAGCACAAGATGTAGTAATGGATGATCGAATATCAGGAAAATAAGATGTTATCTTTGAGATAACTTGAATATTTATTCCTACTAAGCGGCATCATTAACTGAATTTCCATAGCTAAGAGGCAAACAACGACTGACATAATATTGTACAGAAGGTAGGATAAAAGCCCTTACAGGAAAATGAATGTTAATAAAACTTATGAGATGAAAATGGCATGGATTATTTGTACAGACTGATGAAATGAGATAACAAAAAAAAATGTTTTTTTTTTAAAACATGAAACACACTAAAATTATAACCCTAAGAATAGACATATGAATGCCTTGAGATGAATGATAAATGTTATGGAGAACATTCTGGGTTTTGCCCATTCAACAAACCCCAGTTTACAGTAGTGATCCTATTTAACCAATACACTGTTATGAACATGGCAGATCAAGGGTATGATATAAAATATAAAAGATTAGTGATAAGAAAACATACCTGATGAAATTGCAATAGCCACGCAATTTGACTGATACCCGTGTGCAAGGGGAAGGATGAGCTTTTGTCATTCCTTCCACTTCCATCACTTTGACTCTATCACCTTCACCAACGAGCAGCTGGAGTATAGTAATTTCCTTATCACAGGGAATGAAATTAATTTGTCGAAGGGTCCACTTTTGCTGAGTTTAGAAATGGAGCCGTGAAATCAACCTCGCACTGGAGGTTTTCCATACCACCTTCGTTGTGCCTTCTTCAGGTAGCATTTAGTCCACAAGTTAACATAGAAAATGTCTACATTAAGCTTTTGTGGAATGGGTCATTCCCATTTATCAGAAGAATCGATTCTTATCTGTACATCTGGTATACTTTTCAGCAGGAGACTATATGCAAAGGTTATTACAAATGTATATATATATATATATACATGCGCAGGATGCCAGTGTAAAAAAAATGAAGATATAGCAGTAGGTAATGCAAGGGGTGCTGCTGGAGAATGTAGCAGAAATAACTGCTGAAATCAAACTCCTCTCTTTAACGAAAAACTAATTAAACCATCGACAGGGGATTTAGTGACATCGATTTGGGGGAGGCAGCATTATCATCCCTGATAAGCACAACATTCTCCAAAAGTGTCCATAGTCTGTCAACTGATCATGCTAATCTGGATATTTTAGCTTTCCTGTTGTAACATTACCTTCTGGTATATGAAATTCCAAACAAAATGACACATATTCCCTAAACTCATGCAAATAATATCCAACAGGGTAGAATCGAGTAGTGATATTTACAGATACTAAAGCAGACAAAAAAAAAAAAATGAAATACTTTGTGATTGAGATGAATGACAACATGATGAACAAAATGCTATCAAAATATTTATTTGAATCCTGATGGGAATGAGATCAACAGAGAGAAATATACTGGATGAAAATGGAAATAAAGCACAGAATAGCATGATTATGCAGCGTGATGAAACACATGAATGAATGCCAAGACAGGAAACATAACGACTTTTTGTTTTGTTTTGTTTTGTTTTGTTTTGTTTTTTTTAAGTGAGCCATCTTCAATAGGTCTAATCAGTAACTTCAGAATCTGTCTCTAGTGATCTTATGGACAACTCTTACACTAAGCATCACTTTAGAAGAGCTTGCACAAACAACATTTCCAGATTTAATTTGAGGGACAACCTCCAACTCCATCAAACTCTTCATAACCTTCAAACTGCTTCAACAGAATTCTTTAATGTTATCCAGCACCTTAGCATTTTTCATAAGAAACCATTCTTGGTGCTGGTCTTCAACCAATACAATAACCTCAGATAAGCCGTCCCTCAGCAAACTCAGGGCCTCCAATGCTTAAGAAAACACAAAAAAGAAAGATAACGCTCCAGACTCTGGGGTTTTGTCTGAAATTCAGGCCCACATATTGGCAGGTCATGCATAGTTCAAAACAATGGATTGGCCTCTGCAATCAGCAGAGCAACTTTTCATTTTGTGATCCTTGCGATTCAGAACTTGTAGACTGCAATCTCTATTGATGAGCGCGGTAAAAAAAATCTGAGATCTGAAAGAGATGATTCCAGCTTGCGGGAATGGTCAATTCAGCATAAGACTACAACATAAATTAAGCTATCGCAGATAACCATCCAAATGATCCAGTGTAGCCATTCAAATAGGAGAGGAAAACCAAAAGGAAATTCAAAGATCATGTGATTACAGGTATTGAACCCAAAAAAAGATTTGATATGGGCTTCAATTGAAGATCAATTTCATAATAATAACAAGACAATGAATTCAGAAGGTTCAAATGAATACCAGATAATGAACATCCTGTTAATATTCTAACTGCGACGTCTGTTGGTGAATGTCCTCCGGTTGAACCAACATAAAGATTCTGTTTAGACCTTCGATGGCAACCATTTGACCGATGACCAACACACAACAGGGTTATGGATTACTACTCTCAGTGTCAATGAACAGTAAATCAATTTCCCCGGATCCATCACTGATGATGTATTAAAATGTGATGATGTGGTAGAGACCACAACTGATGTATATCTGAATAATGAGAGTAAAAAGAATGACTGTAATACACACAAAACTTGAAGGAAGGATGCATTATATCGTGAACAAGAAAGAAGAGAAAAAAATTATGTTTATTCAGGCTTTTAATGACACAATTAACACCTTATCAATGGAAATTTCACCAGATTCTCATCTGCTACTAAATTTAGTATGTGATGGAATCAATATGATTGATTTTCGTGAACTCAAGAGAGGAATGAAAACAGAACATATATGAGGCTAGAAATCGATTGAGGCTAGAAATCGAACACAAAATATAAACAGGAACAACAAAGGTCAAGATACAGGCAATAAATCGAAAAATCAAAGAGGAAATCATAAAAAAATGATGGAATCTGGGATTCCTGTTGATATTGCTCGATATGAACCAATACTGCAATATGCAGGTAGGTATCATACGTGAGACCCCTTTTTTTTTAGGTAAAACTTAGAAAAAGGTATAACAGGAAGGAACTGAGAAGAACGAAAGGAGAAAGAAAGAAGAAGAGAAAAACAAATTGAAAGATCAAAGACAAAAGGAGAAAAGGCAGGGGATTATTTACTGCACCCTTGTTGCTGAAATTTACGCCAAAGAGGGCTGGAATCGATCAGACTCCTGTAGTTGCTTTTAGGAACTCGATTGAAGATTGATGGTGGTTCTTGGCTTTGCAGGAAGCTTCTGACGGAGGAAATCAACCCGATCCTTTACAATCGATCAAAAGAAACAAGGTGACTCAGTCCTTTGCTATGAGATTTTCGGGTTCTTTACTTTAACTGAAGTAGAAGAGGTGCCTTCTGCCTTCTTGCTTGCAGGGGATCATTGGTGTCTTCAGTCGACTAGGTATAACAAGGGAAAAGAGAAAACTAAGAACGGAAGAAGAAGGGAGGCCGGAGAAAAGGTAGGAAGGGCATATGATTTTCAATCAGAGTAAGAGAAGGGTGCGGTGGTGAAGAAGCGATAATGAAGGCCTCTCCTTCGTGCCCCTTTTAAAGAGGGAGAAGGGGATTCAGGAAGGTGGTTCATTGAAGATGAGTGGCTGAAGGAGAAAGGTGTTGTTAGGCATCGATGGCGGAGGAAGGGTTTGGGCGGAAGTGCAGGAAGGGGAAAGAGGTGAGAGTGAGGGGGGGCGGCTTCCTTTTTGCCTTTTTCTCACTTACGAAGGGTTTTAAAACCCTAAAACAAACTTTTATGGAGGCCCCCCTTTGGATTTTCAAGATTTTACCAAGAGGGGCTCCCCTTTTAAAAAAAAACTTTTAAAATCATTTGATTTTTCTTGTAACTTTTCCTAATTTTTTTTGTTATTTTTCCATTTTTAGAATAAAATCTTAAAGTTTTACGAAAAAACAAAGATTAAAACTAGTTTTTTTTGTGTTTTTGCAAAAATATTTACAAAGGGCATTTTTCTGAGAATTTAAAAGCCATTTTGAGAAAGTTTCTTCAGAAATGGGTTTGGATCTGAAATTTGGAGAAATATGGATTTAAAGTACTGGATTCGAATCCAGAATAGGTTTTGAATATATCAATATGGAATTTAATTCAGAAAATCTGAAGTTTAGCTTTGAAATTGCTTTGATTTTCTCATAAAACGGGGTTAGGGGCAAAACGGTCATTTTTACAAAACTTTGAAAAATTTGGGGTGTTCACGTTTTGACATTTTCAAAATTTCGTCAGTTGAAAAGAGGGGGACACAATTTCAAAGTGCATAAGACCTTATTTCAAATTTTTACAAAAAGGCTCCGAATTTCCCTACTTCTTTCAAAATTTTGCCCTGAAGAACCATTTTTTTAAGTTTTGAAATCAAACCAAAATTCACTTCGTGTTTTCCAAAACTAGCCTATTATTGTGAAAATTCCAAAATATCTAATTTGGCTTTTATTTCAAATAAGTGATGTGGGACCCGCCTCGAGGTGGGGTCACACTCAAATTCTCAAAAAAATTTCCTATTTTCAAAACAGTGCCCACCCAGAAGTGGCACCGATTTATAAAAGTCTTTTATTTTGATTTAAATTTTGATACAATAATTAGTGGGCCCACGCAGATGGCGCCCCACTAAGGCTCCTTGCCAAGAAGAGCAAAATTTTATTTTATTTTTTTTATCTCACAAAGTTTTCAAATTCAGTTGAGGTGGCATCACCAAAACAAAACCCATTTTCTTACTCATCTTTTTATTACTTTATCTTTATTACTTTTCAGCCCCAAATGGAGCCACCGTGAAAACCCTACCAAAAACTTCACTTTACCTAAGTTTTTTTTTTTTAAATATACTTCTGGAGAAAAGGAGCCCCCCCCCCTTTTTTCAAATGACGACATTTTTGAAATCTTTCAAAAGTTAGTTTTTTTTAAAACTTATCAAAACCTTTCACAACGGAGCCCGAGCTTTGGGCTGAAAGGGCGGAACCTTTTTTTTTTTAAAAAGAGGGCTTAGGCAACCCGAAAGGAGGAGAGGACTTTGGCTTTTCACCTAACTCTTCAGCATTCCCCCTTTCATCTCTTTCCCTCTCGATCAGCAGGAGGCTGACCCCAATGACGATTCCAGCTCTCCCCTTTTCATAAGGCCTGCCTTCATTACCCTTTAACGGAAGAGACCAAGAGGAGTTCCCCCTTTTGCTCATCGGTTTCCTCTGTTAGGAAGAACCAGAGAACCCCAGCAAATGATCAGAGACACTCCTTAACCCCAGCTCTCCCCTGTTCACGAGCTCCTGCTCTCATCTCTTTCAATCCACCAACAGGAGACCACCTGTATAGTCAGCTCAACAACAGAGGCAGTCCAGTAGCACGCCCCACAGGAAGACAAGCCTTCAACGATTGATATTCAGGGATTTTCGCATCTAATCCTAGAGGCTCAGCTCACCCTGTAGGAAGTGCTTCTTCAGCCTCCGCTGAATCAAGGAAAATCCGGAGGATGCTGATTCTTTACGTCATATATTCTGTTTATTTCAGTTATGTTACTTTATGTCAAGAAATGTAACAATTCAATTTGGAATAATATTTACCTTACTGCTTAGATTAGGCTGCATCTCATATAGATTGATTTCAGCAATATCCTGATTCTATGATGCATATATCTCAATTTTCAAAAATTCACCGTGGATGAACACGAATGGCACGTGCACCAACTCTTAGAGAGTTGATGAACTCGGTGGAATTCATATTTACGGCCCTAGTCGGAATATGCACGAGACCCAGATCCATCATCTTTCTACCAGTCACATTGAGCCTACACTCTTAGGCTATCTTAAATTTCACATCATATTTCTAATTTTTTTTTCAAAATATTGTGAATTAACTCAAATAAACTCTGAACATATTCATGGCCATAGTAAGAATATGTGAAAGACTTATTTTGACTTAATACACATTTTTTAACAAATTTCTTAGAAAATTTTTCAAAGTGCATTCATTCACTCATATCATTTGCATCATGAAATCATTGGTTTTCTCATGATTTTCTTAAGAAAATTTCATTCTCAAGAAATCAATTTCTCAAGAAACTCTGAGAATTTTTCCACATTGGTTTTCCCAAGTCAAGTTTTTTTCACAGTTTTCCATGGAAAAAGTTATTTTCTCAATATTTTCAAAAGAAGTCTCTCATCTTTCTCAAAGATCAAAATCAATTTCCAAGTGTTTCAAGGCTAAGATTCTCAAGATTTTAGTTTGCCGAGTTTGAATTTTCCTTCCCCAAATGGGTTTTTCAATGAATTTTAATCATTTTCCAAAGAAAGCTTTCAAAACTTGAAGCTTTTCCTGACAAGCATTTTCCCTCTCTCTTCCGCAAGGAAGGGAGGACGGGAAAAATTTTGCGACGATAACAGGTTTGGCGACCGAGATGGGACTTGTCCTTGTCTGACCTAAATTATGCTTGACTTAGTTAAATTATCGAAATTGTGTTCACAAAATGTCAGCTCTTTTACTTTTGCTATCATGCGAACCTAGGAGCCTAGTTTCTGACCTAGCTGACATTGACTGCAAATAGCCTAGGCATGGTTTGGTAGGACCAGATTGAGGAGATATTTTCATGCTCCCATAGACTTAGGTCTAAATACAACTCTCCTTAATTTAGGAACTGAATGCAAACAATGTATGCTTCTTCAAAGTTTTCAAAATCTATCTCTTTAGGTTTTAGAGCCATCTATTTCTTGCATGTGATCATTTTTTTCAAACCTCAATTACCTATCATTACCTGGTCTTCACGTTGTTGGGCTCTCTTCCAGAACCCTAGTTCGGGACAGAGCCTCACAACTGGGCCAAATATTTGGGTTAACGCCCCCTACCATGCACCGCGGGCCACAGTCCGAAGTATATCGCTAGGTGCTCAAGGATGTTGGAAAACCTTACCTTAGAACCGGAGTTGAAATTCTATGCCACGTACCTCGGATTTCGGTTCGGGTATATCGATATAACCGAATTGGACAAAGATGATCTGAACCTAGAGTTAGGATTAGGGTCCTACAGCTGTTTTCAAAATGATGCATCTAGAGACAGCCTTTTAGGGAGTGCTGAATGTGTATAAATACTTGTGCAGGATGTGATTGTATGTGTGTTATTTCCTCAATTCTTTATATTTCCCAATGTTTTCGAACTTATCAGGCCTTTTTCAAAATATCCTTATTTCCCACGAGATGTTTTTCTCAAACCCTGGATGATTTTCTCAAATATCCCATTTCTTTCAAAACTCCAGGTGGTTTTTCCATTCCACCTTTCTACTAGATCTCGAATTTCCAATCGCATTTTATATCCTGCCTGCAAAATTTTTCAAAATTTCTCACATTTTCCTAAGTCTCATTCTGAGTCTTTCTCTATTTTCAGTTCAATGGCATCCAGTCAAGTCGATCCTATCTTTCCTGAAGGTCACATCTCCTACGAGGTGCGACAAGGTCATCCTGAACATCGAGCCCTTAGCACCAGAACTTTCATTCCCCGGTGGTACTATTCTTGGCTCAAAAGCTTTTCCTGAATGTTCCCGGACCATTTGAGCGAGTGCGGATTAGAACTAGCGTCAACAGTCGGAAAGCAGACCATCAACGACAACCTGATCCATGAAATGGTGGAGCGATGGAATCCACGGACGTGTACCTTCTGGTTCCCATGGGGAGAAATGACCGTTTTAATGGATGAGTTTTCAGAAATCATGGGGTTACCAGAACTAGCCGGTCAACCAGGCGATCCATTAGAACATCAATTCCTTATCAATGTCAAGGGTTTGGACCCCCGAGATTCATTAGCTCGTATGACAGGCCGCCGATCCTGGCCCCTGATCCAGTTGGAGTGAAATGAATATGTTGACCTGCTCGAGTTGTACCGCCAATACGGGACCTTCGTTGAAGTCAGTTCGCTATCCAGGACAGCTAAAGAAAGGATTTAGAATGCAATGGTTCTGTGCACTGTAGGATTATCCCTCTTTCCAGATGGACAAAACTACATGGACATTAGAATAATCCAGCTTATGAGAAGATGGGGAAGTCGACAAACCAACCGTCTTTCCATAGCCATGGTAGCGCTTGCTTTCTTGTATCGGGGTCTGACCCGTTTCTCACTCGGAGAATCCATTTTAGTTGAAGGTTGCATCTACGCACTTCAGTCCTGGTTCTTCCAACATGTTCCAGCCCGAGCAAGCTCTTTCAGATACAATGGTCAAGAACTTCTCTCAGTGCCGCAGTACCGATCCCTGATCAACAACATTCAAGAAGATGACGTAGTCTGGGACTATTTTGATCGGCAACTATCTCCTCCCAGATATACATATGCTTATGACAAGCGATTTAAGTTGCTGGGACCATTCTTTTGCACTTATTACCAACCAGAGAGATGTGTTCGACAATTCTTCCAAAGGCAACAGTACGTCGAAGCCCGACTGTTATCAGGAGTCATGGCAGAGTTTGATCTCACTTCCGCGCAATGGTCTGGGGCATATCATTCTACCCGCTACAGCTGGGATTCTTTTGTCTCCCTTAAAATCTTTCCTGGTCCTAGAATATCTACCGACTATCGTGAATGGTGGCAAATTGTTTGTCCTTCACCTCTTTGTCAAGATCAATAAAATCATATTTTCCTCATTTCAATAAAATTCTCTCTCTTTCTATTGTGGTTTGACGACCTTGCCTAGGTAACAAGGCATATTTTAGTTGTTTATTTCTTTTGCAAAAAGAATGACAACACAATTGTCATGATTCTCGCGATGACTCAGTCCCTAGTAATGGGATATCTTTTTCAAATTGTCTACCATATTTTCAGCAAATATTTCTTAAAAAAAATCAATTCCTACAAAATCTAATCAGGTCTTTGCCCTGCAGAGAGCATCCATTTGATGGTTCAGACAAGATCATGCAAAAGAACAACGACATCTCAGTACTCATCGGCCTCAGAAGAAGAGATGGGTTCCTCCCGGTCCGAAAGGAGTCAAGAGCAACAACAAGAAGACGATGACATAGACCCTCAAATGTATGCCATGTTTCAAAAAATGATGAATAAGATGATGAATGAACAGCCCAGGACCAGCTCAGAAAGGAATCCCTTCAGAGAAAAGTTCCATGGTCACAGGGACAAGAAGGCTTCCAAAAAGCAAGTTCAGCTGGAAGAGATCTCAGACGGAACCGATTCAATTGAAGATACAGATGAAGAATATGAAGTGCCTCCGGTATTTCAGAAAAGGGGCCAAAAACAAAGGAAAGGCCGCAAATCAAAGGGTCAGGACGCAGAAAAACCCCTGCAAGCACAGTTCAGGAAAATGGCCCGAGTTGTTAAGGATCTCCAAGCCCGCGACAAGGGCAGGAAAGTCTTCACCAGCGAAGACTTTTATGATGGCCTCGAAGGGGATGACGATCTCGAAAACCTTCCCCGAAAATTCATCAAGTTTAATGGTTCTGGCGACCCAAAAGCCCATCTTGCCACTTTCTTCGCAGAGTGCTCAAGATTCAAAAGAGACAACAGAGCATTGTGCTTATGCTTTCCCTGCAACTTTGAAGGAGTTGCAGCTAAGTGGTATGCTGAGCATATCAACCCCATCGAGCTCAAGGAGTTTGATAAAGTTGTAAATCTGTTTATTGAACGCTTCCTGTTCAACACAGAGGCGCTTCCTACATTGAGCCATCTCTGCAATTTAAGGCAGAATGAGAATGAAAAGGCGCGGGACTTCATTCACAGATGGAGGTCAGCCTGCAACAAAATGAGAGATCCTATCTCGGAAAGGCACGCCCTGTCCCTAATCCTCAACAACTTTTCGCAACCATTAAGAGGATTGATCTCCACATCACCATCCAGGACCTTCATTGAGCTGACTGAACGGGACGAATGGCTCGAACTGAGTGTGTAAAATGGAGTCTATGAAGGCTTCACATTTTTCAAGAACAACCCCCAAGGTGAGCAGAAGAAGAAAGCTCACTTTACCTATTCTGCCAACAACAACAACAACAACAACAGTCAGAATCAGTATAAAGGGCAAAAGAAAGATTACTGCTACGGGGCAGGCAGTTCAAACAATAAAGATCAGAAAGGGAAGCCTGCTCCCCAATACAGCAAGCCTCCTCAGCAAGATCAAGGGCCGAAACTGCGTGAGAAGACCAAACATGAAGGATGGAGTTACGACAGAAAGTTTACTCCTTTAGACCAATCACTCGAAGATGTGCTCGAGTATATGCTGTCAAAAGAGATGGTTAAGTTGCCCAGATTGGTTGATCCCCCTGTGCCCATGGGAAAGTGGAAGGATCAATTTTGCAAGTTCCACAGGACAGTGGGACACAACACTGAGAACTGCTTTGTTCTCAAAAACATCGTGCAAGATCTTATTGATAAAAATCTATTGGTAGAAGGAGAAAAAGAAGATAAAATGGATATTCTCAAGCAACCTTTTCCTTCACACACCACGGTAGTAGTGTCCGCACAACCATTTTTACCTCACGAACACATCAAGCCGTGTTCTGCACAAGATCTTCAAGTTCAACATCAGGTGTAAGTGCTACGACAAGCAGCTCCAGCTTCTAAGAAGATGGACCTAATTTCAACATTCGGCAAAATGAGAGTTTCTGAAGCACATGTAAAGTCAGCCCCCAAGTCAAAGGGAACTGCTGACTTACTCAATCAAATCATCAAACCCAGGCCGGAAAGTTCAAGTCAGAAGCCTCTGACCGCTCTATCCAATGTTTCCATCTTTGACTTGGCCAAGAATTCTAGCAAGCACCAACGAGTACTGGATGATTTGCTCAGAAAGATCAAAGTTAAGCCCAGTACCACTCCTGAAGACATGGCACAAATCGTGAACTCTGCCATGACCAATGCACCAATCACCTCAGATGAGGACCTTCCAAAGCCTCATTCCTTTCATAACAATGCTTTGTACATCGTCGTTCGAGTTAGAGAAATGACAGTACCACACGTGCTAGTTGATGGAGGCAGTAGCCTCAATATATGTCCCGAAATGACAGCAAAAGCATTAGGGATCAAAGATGAAGAATACATTCCAGATCCCATCACTATCTACGAATTTGACAACCATGGTCAAACGGCTAAGGGCAAAATATTTCTGGAAGTATTCATCAACTATTCGATGCACTCCGTCCTCTTTCATGTGGTCAATGTGCCACCTACCTACAACTTGTTGCTCGGAAGGACGTGGATTCATAATGCAAATGCAGTGCCTTCCACCCTCCATCAATGTGTAAAATGGTCAAAAGGTGGAATGATTACCACAATACTGGGAGAAGACCCAGAAGAAAGGCTCCCGCAACCCATGATTCCCCGACCGTCATTCACTGCGGATATTCCCAGCATCAGGGAAAGTGAAGAGGTTAATCTCGGAGAAAATCAAGAAATACTCCAGGCGTCATCAGAAGTATCTTTGAGAACTGTAGAAACAGGTCGTGACTGGCATGAGAAAATCCACGATGCACTATGGGCCAATCGGACCACCATTCGCACTCCAACGAATGCTACTCCATCAGAATTGGTCTATGGAACAGAAGTAGTATTGCCGCTACATGTTCAGAACCCCGCTTTGAAATTTGCTTCACTTCTGCAATTACCTCTTGATCAATACCAGCAACAGCGACTGGTACAACTAGACTTACTCGACGAGAGAAGTCTAAAAGCAGCAGAGCATGCTCAATCCTATCGCCAGAGAGTAGCCAGGCAATATGTGAAGTCTGTCATTGAAAGAAGATTCAAAGTCAATGATTTAGTACTTTGATCCACATCTTATCTCAAGCATCATCCTGGCGGTAAATGGTCGCCAAATTGGGAAGGCCCATATGTCATCAAAGAAGCCTTACCCCGCAACTCATATCGGCTCATCAACGCCGACGGGGTAGAATTGTCAGATCCCATTAATGCTCGACACTTGAAAAAGTTCTATACTTGAAACATTTAGTCTCCTCTTGTAATCTTCCCATTTTCTTCAAATAATGACCAAACTTTCTTTCCCAGTTACACTGGGGTATTTTTAAAATTTTGTTTTGTATGCAGGCAGGATAAGCAAATCTCTCATTTTACACACTTGTGCATGCATGTGCTTCAATTCATATTCATTTGCATTCAACTACATTAACAACAATCTGGTCAATATTGGGATTTTAACAAATGATCCCATCACAATTCCTAATGATTCAAAATTGAAAGATAATCACCAGTACTGAACCAAAAACCCAGCAAACGAACTGGTATTATTTCAAAATCCAGTGTTCAAACTGGTATATTTTCAAAATCCAACTTTTGAAAAACTGAGTTCCGACTCGGGTTTTTATTCAAATTATCCTCCTTTGTTGATCCGAGCTTTGACTCGTGATCTCTTTATCTTATTCGAGCTCAGATTCGAGCTCTTTATTTTCCTTTGTTGATCCAGGTTCTGACTCGAGATCTCTTTATCTTATTTGAGCTTAGATTCGAGCTCTGCATTTTTTCTCTGTTGATCCGAGTTCCGACTCGTGATCTCATTATTTTATTTGAGCTCTGATTCGAGCCTTTCATTTTCTTTTGTTGATTCGGGTTCTGACTCGTGATCTCATTATTTTATTTGAGCTCTGTAAACACCCCAAATTTTCCTCCTCATTCAGTATTCATCAATTTCATGTGTCATTGCATGAATTCAGCATATCATTGCATTGCATTGCATAGCATTGCATGTCATTACATCTCATCTTCGAGATCCAACACTCCTGTTTTCAAAATATTTAATCCAGATTCGGGTTTTAAAACTTTTCTTCCAAAATCAATTTCAAAACCTGGGTTTTTAATCAACATTATGTCATTTGCCAACCCCCAGGACCTTATATTTTAAAGTATTTTCTCAGAAAACAATCTGGATTCATTTCAAACTCAATTTCAATTGATTTCAACTCTCAGATGAGACCCATTTAGGTGGTGTCGCTTCTGGATTCCTTCATTTATCAAAAATCTCAAAAATTTTAGAGTCCTAATTGGATCAGGACTCTTTTTCCAGAGTCCTAGTCGGATCAAAACTCTACTTTTCACTACCTTTTTACCTGCTTTCAGAGAAAACCTTTTAAAATCTTCTGTTTTGGCCAAAATCTTAGAGTCCTAGTTGAATCAGGACTCTTCTTCAAGAGTCCAGTCGGATCAGGACTCTTCTTCAGAGTTTTAATCGGATTAGAACTCTAATCTTTCACATCCATTTTCAATCAAATCTTTCAAAATCTTTTAAAATAAGTCAGAAACTCAGAGTTTTAGTCAAAACAGGACTCTGTTCAGAAAGTCCTAGTTGGATCAGGACTCCAATCCTGATTTCAAATTTTGAAAGAATCTTTCAAAAATCTTTTCATCTATCAAAACTGTTGCACTTTTATCAAAGAATTTTAAAATTCTGAGGTTTTATCTCAGAGTCCTGATCAAATCAGGACTCTGCCCCAGAGTCCTGATCGAAGTAGGACTCTATCCAAAATTGATTTTTTCACTTCATTTTCACTGGTTTTCAAAAGCTTTGCTTAAATTCCATCACTTACTTATCAGAAAATCCAAAAATATAAGAGTCCTAGTTCAATCAGGACTCTGTTCTCAGAGTCTCAGTTGAATCAGAACTCTGGTCTATTCCAATATTTGTTATTATTTTAACTGTTTTCACAAGTTCTTTCAACTGTTTTTCAGAAAATACCAAAAAAAAAATCTAGAGTTTTAGTCCGATCAGGACTCTGTCACAGAGTCCCAGTCCAGTCAGGAGTCTGTTTTGAAGTCTGTTTTTATTCCATTTTCATTTGTTTCCATTCGTTTTAAAAAAAATTAGGTCATTTTGCAGAGTCCAGTTAGTTCAGGACTCTATGTCAGAGTTCTGATCGAGTTAGGAGTCTAACCCTGGCTGTATTTTCTGACTTGTTTCACCATTTTCTGATAAAATCTTTCAAAAACCTTTCATTTGGCTTTTTAAAATCTAAAATCTCAGAATCCTAAGAGTTCAGGACTCTAACCTAGAGTTCCAGTTTGCCTGAGACTCTGTTTTCAAAAATCTTGAATTTCAATTATTGATTTTAACCCCTTTTCAAAGTTGTTTTAGTGTTTATTTCAAAATTTGCACAAATCGATGTGAGCCCACTCAGTTGGAACCATATCTAGAGGGGTTTTGATCCAGTTAGAACCCTATGTCATTTCAAAACTTTTAATTTCAAGCTTACTTTTGAATCTCTTTTGAAAACTCCTTCAATTTCAAGTTTTAAAATCGCTTTTTGAAAAAAAACTCAAGTAGGGCCCACTCGGGGTGGCGCCATATTCGAGTAAGTCAGGGCTAGACTAGGGTTAGTCAGTGTCTTGGTTAGTGTCAGAGGTTTAGAAGAGTCAAAACCATTTTGAAAACTCATTTTGGAAATTAGTTTTTAAAACTAGTGTTTTTAAATGTTTTTAAAGGTGTTTTAAAAAACCAAATGTGAAGGATGCCAAGTGACATCACATTTGGGGGATTTCTAGGATAGACTAGGGGTTAATTAGGCATTAGTTTAGATAATTTAGGCTAGCGGTAGGATAGTAACTACACCCCAAAATCGCCCCCCCCCCCCCCCTTAGAGAGTCCAATTTTTTTAAAAAAACTTGATTTTTAAACCTAATTTCTTTTTATAAATAGAAAGAGAGAGAGGGGGACGATTTTCATTATTCACCTTTGAGGTTTCTTGGAGCTTCTCTCTCCTCTCCAGCCTTTCCTCCATTGTTGCAACTCCAAGGTATGAACTTCTTCATTTGTATTTATTTTATTTGATGTTCTTAATGCTTTAAACCTAGATTTAGCCTTGGATGCTCCTCCTTATGAAGATTCAACCATGATCCAACCTCAAGAACCATTAAGAATGGTCCAAGAAGATGATTTAACCCTGTTTTGTGTGATTTACAAGGATTTTAATCCATTAAAAGTGATTTAAGTATGATTCTTTGCATTATTAACCAATAAAATACATGATTTACCCTTTTAATGGGTCAAATCCATGTGTTTAAGGGTGAAATCAAATTCCAGGCATTGATTCCTTGATTTTATTTTATTTATTTTTTTATTCATGTTTATTTTACGTTTTCCCAGCATAGAAATAATTTTTATTTACTGTTTTATGGTTTGTTTTATTGTTTTTCAATAGTTAATGCATGTTTTCTTAAGTTTATTAGATTTCTGTGTGTTTTGTAGTTTAGAACAGTAAAAAGCATGTTGTTTCGGATTGAAATATTCGTTGTTTATTTCTGATTTTTTTATATGTGATGCATGCATGTCTAAAGGAACTACTGTAAAAACATCAGAGGTTTTGGACTTCGGGAACCCTGTCAGAAAAATCAGACATCAAATCGGGTTTTTAAATCTTTAAAATCGAAGTTAAAATCAAGAAGGTAACTTGCTGAGATGATATTTTTCTCATCTTATATTCGATTTTAGATCTGTAAAGTGCCATGGATTCATATTGATTAGATATAGCTACTGTGAAATTTTCAAAATTTTTTATTGCTGTTTATTATTCTTCCTCTGTCAGAAATTTTGATTTTAAATTTAAAACTCGTTAGGGTTTACCAAAACCCTAATCAGACTTGTGTTATTCATAAATCTCAAACCACAGATCCGATTCATAATCTGTAAAAAGTGAGTATTTTTATTTTTTTGTCTACTGTTTACTGCTAAAATATCAGATATTTTGGATCAATATTTCTATTTATCCCAAAATTATCAATTGAAAGTATCTGTTTTAACCCCTGTTAGATTTGTTAGATTTTAGTTCAGATTGTCGGAAAGGTTTCTCCCTAACCGAAGATGATTTTTCCAATATGTAAATTGGGAAATCTCGTTTTTTATTCCTAGTTTGTCTCTGTAAAATTTTATAGATTTTCATGAAAGATTGACCCCTGATTCGGGTCTAACTCTGAAACTGGTTAGTGAACTAGGTAAAAAATAACATATTTTTAGGGTTTGATGCAATATTCGGGTTAATTTAATGTCAAAAAATATTTTTATAATTTTAATTGAAAATTAGAGTTATAACAAGTGTAGGTAGCAAATTTGATGAATTTTGGAATCTGATTGATGGTTGAATTAAGCAAATTGCAAAACCGGGTTCCTGAAAGATCCAAAAACACTGCCAAAATCACAGTTTTTGTGATATTCTTGGATTTTCGTTTATAAGCATATATTTTTAGGGTTTAATCATATTCATAATCATATTAGGATGCTTTAGGTTAAATTTGATGTTCATTTGATTTCATTTAGTGCATAAAACCCAAGTTTTACCAAAATATTTTCTAAAAACCCTCATTTCAAGGCCATAGTCTTGTTATTAGGGGTATTTTGGTCATTTGGACCCCAATTTCGAAATTTCAAATTCCATTTTCATATTTATTCAATTTTATTTCATACTTTATCATTTTGATTTTAAGAAATCATGGCAAAAAGGCTTATATCTAGCAAAATCCAGTAATTTCTAGATATTACTAGATAAACCTAGAAAAGCCAACATATCATCATTAACAAAGTTTTCTAGTTTTGCAGGTACATTGAAGACTTTATTTTTCATGTATTTAAATTTTAATAGTGATGTAAACTAAATTAAACTTTGGAATAAGAATTTACATTTCCTGCTTAGCTTAGGCAGCATTGCATATAGTTTATTTTTTTAAATAATGTTAATGTGTGATGGATGATGATTCATGCATATTAAAACTCACTATGGTCTACACGAATGGCACATACACTAGCTTTTATGAAGTTTATAAACTTGGTGGAATTCGTATTTATGGCCATAGTCAGAATACGAATGATACCTAGATTTATGATCTTCACATTAGCCACATTCAGCCTACACTCTTAGGCTAACTTCAAAATGCACTGCATTTCTTAAAAATACAAAGAGTTTTTCTCAAAATCATATTCATTCATTTCATGTATTTTCTAATTCCAATTCAAATTCCAAGTCAAAGAAATCAAATTCTTCAAATTTTCCTAAGTCTTATTTAAAATCGATTTTCTCAAAATATGGATTTGCCAATGATATTTCAAGTATTTCCCAAGTTCCAAATTCGATTTTCTAAGTTAGATTTTCAATTTCAAAGTTTGAATTCAAAGAAATCGAGTTTTTCAAAGTTATTTCACATTTCTCAAAATCGATTTTCACAAAATCCTTATATTTCTTCAGAAATCGATTTTCACTTTCTCAGATACAATATCTCAACCATGATTCACGATTTTCCAAGTGTTATCTTTTCCAAGAATCTTCCAAATATTTTCCAATCTTTGAAGCAAACATCATGTTTTCAAATGTGCATTTTTAGAAATTCATAGCACATGCCTGATTCTTTGTGCATTTAGGAATTAAAATATGGTTTAGACAAGTTGAACAAAGCAAAGCATTTGATTGATCCTTGGTTCAATTACCCCTGGTAAAGGCGCCAGGAACGGTTGAATCTCGTACCGACAGGCGAGTCACATTCTTCGGAATAATCCCGCATTTTAAAAACGGAGGCGAGTTATTTTCAAAATCTTTTTGAAAGGTCAGTTTGATTTGCAAAAGTAAAACTTTGCGATGATAACAAGCTCTGATTCGAGCCTTTCATTTTCTTTTGTTGATCCAGGTTCCGACTCATGATCTCATTACCTTACTCGAGCCCTGACTCGAGCTCTTCATTTTCTTCTGTTGATCCAGGTTCCGACTTGTGATCTCTGTATTTTATTCGAGCTCTCACTCGAACTCATCATTCTCCTTTGATTAATCCAAGTCATTTAAATCATCAGGATCTGTCAATTGCTCAAGTTTGATATTTTGCCCTCCAAATTTCAATTTAAATCTTCGAATCAGGCAATTCTCCAATTCCGACCTCTGGGTCACCCAATTTCCAATTCTCAATTTCAATTACCAATTTCCAATTTTTGACCTTCGGGTCAACCAATTTCCAATTTTTGACCTTCGGGTCAATCAATTTCCAATTTTCGAACTTTGGGTCAATCAATTTCCAATTTTCGACCTTCGGGTCAATCAATTTCTAATTTTCGACCATCGGGTCACCCAATTTCCAAATTTCGACCATCAGGTCACTCAATCTCCAAATTTCGACCTTCGAGTAACACAATTTCGACCTTTCGGTCAACCAATTCTCAATTTCGACCGTCAGGTCATCCAATTTCGACCTTCGGGTCATTCAATTTCCAACAACCAATTTTCCAATTTCCAATTTCGACCTTTGGGTCAATCAATCTCAATATCCAATTTCAATCATTTTCTTATGTGAGAGACCCTTTTTAGGGAGAGTTCGAGGGAGCTTGTTCTTTTTGCATGCTATCCAATTCGTTCACTTAGCCTCTTTTCAGGGAGAGTTTGAAGGGACTCGCGTCTTCGTGAACCGTTTGCAAAACAAATTTCCAATTTCACACAAGGAACCCTTTTAAAGGGAGAGGCTCGACGGAGACTCGCTTTTCTTGTGACCCCCCAATTTCATACTAGGCTATTTTCGTCGTAAAGGACCCTCTTTGCAGGCAGAGTGTGATGGACTCGTTTCTTTCATGACCCAATTTTCCGACCTCACTACTATCGGCCCCCTTTCCATAGGAGAAGCCTAATATTAGGGAGCTTTGACGAAAGCTCAATTTCTCTTCGAAAGTTCGTTTTGTAAACACCTCCTCTTCAGGGAAGAGAGGAGTATTTCCTATTTCCCATTCAGGTAAGGGCTAAGCCTGAGTCTCTCTTTTGGGGGAAAAAGAGAGGAAAATTTTCGTCACGGATGTGTTGAGCCGGACCTCAGATGCTCGCTTTCACCAAGGATTTCAATAAAATTTTGTCAATCTGTCAATTTATTTGTTGATTTCATATTCTTTATTGCACTAATCTCTATCCCAGTTTACCTTCAGCATTACTTCCAAAAGAATGAAGCTTTTGCGAAAAGAGATTCAGAATTCAAATTCTTTTTATTGGCCAACCAAAAGAATGAAGGATAAATCCTCGATATGGGCAGAAAAGAAAATTCAATGTTATTGCAAAGCCATAAATGATTGATATTGATCGCAGTCAATGGCACATTTTAAAGACCATTCTTGTAAAGACGGGGCAGTGAAAATATCCTGAGTGATAGAAATAAAAGCATTTACCCAAGCCCCGTCTCCTCATAATCACCTAAGCTGCAATTAAATATCTGCAAAAGGGATCTCCTCCTTCGAGGATTCCATTCCATTTTTCTGCCCAATCAGAATAAGGGTACAAACTTGAGCCTCCTTCGATGAGGTATTCCATTCTTCCGCCCAATAAGGATAAGGGTACAAACCTGAGCCTCCTTCGATGAGGTATTCTATTTTTCCGCCCAATCAGGATAAGGGTACAAACCTGAGCCTCAATCAAAGAGGTATTTCATCTTCCGCCCGATCAGGTTAAGGGTACAAACCTGAGTCTCATTTTATAAGATATTTCATTCCCCAATCAGGTCAAGGGTTAAAACCTAAGCTTCGTTCCATGCGAGGTATCTCTGTCCCATCTAGGTTAAGGGCAAAACTTGAACTTTGCTGTCATAAAGCAAATCTTTCCTCTTCATTCTCCATTTCATATCTACCATCTTCCTAGGGTTAATTTCCACGCACCCAGTCAGATCCTTCTAACTGGGGCATTTTATATAGCCCAAATTTGGTATGTTTTTCTTTGCCACTAAGCTCGGCCACAAGCCAGCTTAGTAGCAAAGAGGGGCATTTGTAAACACCCCAAATTTTCACTCACCTTCCTGATATATCCACCAATCATCACATTTCGGTTCTCCGGAACCAATGAAGGGCAAAATGGTCATTTTCCAAGATTGAACCTTGAAGAAAGTCCTAAATTCCATTCTCGAGTCTCAAAACTTCTCTATTTAGACTCAGAGACATCTTTAAACTGCAAATCTTCAAAATCTCATGCTTAACCAGAAGTCAGAATTTTCAAATTCAAATTCAGAGTGGCCATCTTGTAGAACCTTTCTTTGCATAGCATTGCATGAGCATTTCATATCATTTCACTGCACATCATGTCATTTCGATATTCGAAACTCCTGATTTTCAAAATTGTCAATCCAGATTTGATTTCAAAACTTTTCAAAATAGATTTTAAAACCCTGGGTTTTCAAAATTATCAATTCTTTCCATTTTACCCCCAGGACCCCGAATTACAAAAAGTTTTCTCAAGAAAACAATCTGGATGGTTTTGACATTTTCAAAATTTCGTCAGTTGAAAAGAGGGGGACACAATTTCAAAGTGCATAAGACCTTATTTCAAATTTTTACAAAAAGGCTCCGAATTTCCCTACTTCTTTCAAAATTTTGCCCTGAAGAACCATTTTTTTTAAGTTTTAAAATCAAACCAAAATTCACTTCGTGTTTTCCAAAACTAGCCTATTATTGTGAAAATTCCAAAATATCTCATTTGGCTTTTATTTCAAATAAGTGACGTGGGACCCGCCTCGAGGTGGGGTCACACTCAAATTCTCAAAAATTTCTCCTATTTTCAAAACAGTGCCCACCCAAAAGTGGCACCGATTTATAAAATTCTTTTATTTTGATTTAAATTTTGATAAAATAATTAGTGGGCCCACGCAGGTGGCGCCCCACTAAGGCTCCTTGCCAAGAAGAGCAATTTTTTTTTTTATCTCACAAAGTTTTCAAATTCAGTTAAGGTGGCATCACCAAAACAAAACCCATTTTCTTACTCATCTTTTTATTACTTTATCTTTATTACTTTTCAGCCCCAAATGGAGCCACCGTGAAAACCCTACCAAAAACTTCACTTTACCTAAGTTTTTTTTTTTTAATATACTTCTGGAGAAAAGGAGCCCCCCCCTTTTTTTCAAACGGCGACATTTTTGAAATCTTTCAAAAGTTAGTTTTTTTTTAAACTTATCAAAACCTTTCACAACAGAGCCCGAGCTTTGGGCTGAAAGGGCAAAACCTTTTTTTTTTTAAAAGGGGGCTTAGGCCACCCGAAAGGAGGAGAGGACTTTGGCTTTTCCCCTAACTCTTCAGCATTCCCCCTTTCATCTCTTTCCCTCTCGATCAGCAGGAGGCTGACCCCAAGGACGATTCCAGCTCTCCCGTTTTCATAAGGCCTGCCTTCATTACCCTTTAACCGAAGAGACCAAGAGGAGTTCCCCCTTTTGCTCATCGATTTCCCCTGTTAGGAAGAACCAAAGAACCCCAACAAATGATCGGAGAGACTCCTTAACCCCAACTCTCCCCTGTTCACGAGCTCCTGCTCTCATCTCTTTCAATCCACCAACAGAAGACCACCTGTATCTTCAGCTCAACAGCAGAGGCAGTCCAGCAGCACACCCCACAGGAAGACAAGCCTTCAACGATTGATATTCAGGGATTTTCGCATCTAATCCTAGAGGCTCAGCTCACCCTGTAGGAAGTGCTTCTTCAGCCTCCGCCGAATCAAGGAAAATCTGGAGGATGCTGATTCTTTACGTCATATATTCTGTTTATTTCAGTTATGTTACTTTATGTCAAGAAATGTAACAATTCAATTTGGAATAATATTTACCTTACTGCTTAGATTAGGCTGCATCTCATATAGATTGATTTCAGCAATATCCTGATTCTATGATGCATATATCTCAATTTTCAAAAATTCACCGTGGATGAACACGAATGGCACGTGCACCAACTCTTAGAGAGTTGATGAACTCGGTGGAATTCATATTTACTGCCCTAGTCGGAATATGGACGAGACCCAGATCCATCATCTTTCTACCAGTCACATTGAGCCTACACTCTTAGGCTATCTTAAAATGCAGATCATATTTCCAATTTGTTTTTTCAAAATATTGTGAATTAACTCAAATAAACTCTGAACATATTCATAGCCACAGTCAGAATATGTGAAGGACTTATTTTGACTTAATACACATTTTCCAACAAATTTCTTAGAAAATCTTTCAAAGTGCATTCATTCACTCATATCATTTGCATCATGAAATCATTGGTTTTCTCATGATTTTCTTAAGAAAAGTTCATTCTCAAGAAATTGATTTCTCAAGAAACTCTGAGAATTTTTCCAAATCGGTTTTCCCAAGTCAAGTTTTTTTCACAGTTTTTCATGGAAAAGGTTATTTTCTCAAGATTTTCAAAAGAAGTCTCTCATCTTTCTCAAAGATCAAAATCAATTTCCAAGTGTTTCAAGGCTAAGATTCTCAGGATTTCAGTTTGCCGAGTTTCAATTTTCCTTCCTCAAACGGGTTTTTCAATGAATTTTAATCATTTTCCAAAGAAAGCTTTCAAAACTTGAAGCTTTTCCTGACAAGCATTTTCCCTCTCTCTTCCGCAAGGAAGGGAGGACAGGAAAATTTTTGCGACGATAACAACCTGTCAATTTGATGTCAACAAATTACTTTCATCAAGGATTTCTAGAATACTTTGCCAATTTGCTATAAAAAATCATTATTGATCTCAAAGCTTTCATCGCCCAAAGGATTACCTTGAACTACCTTCAGTATTATTTCCAAAAGGAGAAGACTTTTGCGAAATAAGAACAAAATTCAAGCTTTTTCTGTTGACCTACTGTGATCATCGCAAAATTTCCCTCTCTTGGTGTTTCTCTTTCTTCCTTCTCTTTTCTTTTCCAACCTCTATTTCCTCCTTTTTGAAGGCAGAAAACAAGAGACAGAAAAAAGAGACAAGAGAAAAAGAAAGAAGAGAGAGGAACTCTTTTGCAAAGTCTCACTTGGCCTTAATTTTAAAAATATTTAAGAAAATAACTCACCTCCGTTTTGAAATATTTGCAGGAAAAATCGGGAGACGGGATTCGCTCGTCGGTACGAGGTTCGACCATTCCTGGCGCCTTTACCAGGGGTGATCAAACCAAGGATCAAATTTATGCCTTTTTGCTTTGCTTAAAGATTATCTAAGAATTTATTCTAAGTCTACACGCACAAAGAATCATGCTTGTGCAATGCAAGGATATATGCCTTTTTTGAAAAATGATTTGGAAATCTCCAAGTGTTTCTGAGATGAATTTGATAATAGAGTGAAGAAATGGCCTCTGAATGGTTGAATTTTAACTTAGAACTTGAGATAGATCAGGAGAGATATTTTGAAGTCCTAAGTTTTTTAAAAAAATAATCAGAGTTTGGGAAAATATATCTGGACTTTGAAAGGAATGATTTTGAGGAAAGGAAGTTTCAAAGTCAAAAATGGACTTTGATTTAAAATTTTGAACTTGGATGAATGTTTGAAATGGAATTGAATTCTAGCTTTGAAGTTTGAAATCGGAATAAGATTTGAGAAATCCAAATAGAATTGAGAAACGGGATTGGTTTTTGGAATTTTGGGAATCAAGTTAAACTTGGATTTTGAAATCTGGAATAAAAATGGAATTGGATTTGAAAGTTGGAATTGGGAATAGAATTGAATTTGAAATCTAGAATTCAAGATGAAATTTGAATACAAAGTTTGGATCCTAAATAGAATTGAGATCCAAGATGAAAGTGAATTCTGGATTTAGAATCCTAAATGAGAATTGGATCTGAAATCTGAGATCCAATGATGGAATTTGGATTTGAAGTCTGGGTAGAAGTGAAATTCTGGATTCTAAATGGAATTTGGATCTGAAGTCTGAGATCCAAGATGGAATTGGATTCTAGATACTAAATAGAATTTGGATTTGAAGTCTGAGATCCAAGATAGATTTGGATTCTGGATCCTAAATGGATTTTGGATCTAAAATCTAAGATCCAAGATGAAGTTGAATTCTGGATCTAGAATCCTAAATGGGAATTGGATATGAAGTCTGAGATCCAAAATGAAGTTTAATTCTGGATCTAGAATCCTAAATGGGAATTGGATCTGAAGTCTGAGATCCAAAAGTGGAGATTGCATTTTGGAAATCTGGATTCAAGTTGGGATTGGGTTCTAACTTTGGATTTGGATTTTGAAAGTCCAAATGGGACTTTTGAACATGGATCTGGGTTTTGAAAACCCAGATTGAATTTAAAATTTAGGAAGAGTCAAATTTTGAGATTCAGAATCAATCTCAAACTTTGATTTTGAATTTGAAGATAAGAAAATAAACTTGATTTTGAATCAGAAGATGAATCAGAAACTTCAAAGTTTAATCTGAACTTTGAGGTTTGAATTTTGATTGAATTGGAAATGTGAAGTTTGAATACAAGATGATTTTGAAATTTTAAAGTCAAATTGGACTTTGAAATTTGAATTTTTGAATCTTGAAATAAGATAGAATTGAATTTGAATCTATAAATAAGATTTGATCTGAGAAATGAAGAAAGTACTCAAAATCACTTGGAGTTTTAAAAGGGAATTTTGAAAATATGATGCAATTCTATCCTAAATGATGAATGAATTTAAAGAATTTTGAAATTGGATTTGAAAAAGCATATTTCATTCTTTACATGAACTAGAAATAAGATTAAAGATATGATACATCCCTGAGTATGGTCATTGAATGTATTATATAATAATCACATTTAAATTCAAGTGAAGAATAAAATATAGTTTGGTGCTTTTATAGAGTTTAAAATGAAATTAACTCTCAATATATCCTGACTATGGCCATTGATATATATATTGAGTTAATTTTAAACTAAACTCTGATAAAAGAGAAAAAAATATTTAAAGAAAATATGATGGATTTTCAAAAAGATCCAGTGTGGATCCAGTGTTATTCCATAAAAGTTGAAAATCCTAAGTTTTGTTTACATCCTGACTATGGCCATTGATGTAAATCATCAACTTAGGAGAATCACCTTTTATAAAATGGTGCATGTGTCATTCATGTTCCCATTTACGAAAATTTTGAGAAATAAGATGGAAAATGACATTAAACAAATAATCTATGATATTTATATGCTCATTCATTCTATCTAGTGCAAAAAATGTAAATTCTCATTGATATCTAAGTTGTTACAATCTTTGAAACTGAAATTTGAAACAACGTCTCTAATCTGAGAGAATTGTTCATGACTTCCCTGCAAAGAAATGAGTTAGCATAATGCAGAAGAAAACACTTTGTTGAGAGCAAAATTGCATGTGATTGTTCTGATTCTAATGTCAGATGCTATGTTCATGCTGAATGAGAAAAGTATATACTATGGGTGAAGTCAAGAGCCACAACGGTCTAAGATGAGCCATCATGAAAGGCGACAACAATAGTAATTCATGAGGAACTACTATGGAAATGAAAGACTGCAATGTTTTATTGTAAACTACTATGAAGGGCTACAACCACAGTAATTCATCGATGAACTACTGTAGGAAAACAAGGCCACAATGGTTCCTTGTGAATCACTGTGAAAAATCACAGCTACAGTAGTTCTTTGATGAACTACTATAGAAAAGAATAGGTCACAATGGTTCCTCGTGAACCACAGTGAAAAATCACAATTATAGTAGTTCTTTGATGAACTACTATAAAAAGAAAGGCCACAGTGGTTCCTTCTGAACCACTGTGAAAAATCACAGCTATAGTAGTTCTTTGATGAACTACTATAGAAAAGAATAAGTCACAATGGTTCCTTGTGAACCATTGTGAAAGATCACAGTCCCATGGTACAAATGAGTATAGAGAGGGTAGGGTGAAAATGAAGATGGGTGTGATATAGATGCTACAGGATATAAAACCAGCATGGGACGTGGTGTGTGTACAAGAGATGATCGGGGAAGGGTACTGAAGATGTGCACAGTACATATAGCAAATGATTGATGTAAAATACAAGTGATGTGAGATCTACTGCTAAAAAAAAAATAATGCTAACAGAAGCTGCCTATGCTAAATCTAGATTTGCAAATGATGTGATGCTGATGATGACATATGTAAGTGTAACTATGTTCCAACTCCTAATGGCCATGATATATCAAATAACCAATGCAGCAGAAATCATCAAAACAGCATCAGACTTGGCAATTTTGAGTTACATACCTGTTAACTGAAAACCTCAAAGCCTCTAGATCTTACAAGACCCTCTTGCAAACATACCAGCAGCTTGATTTTTGCGATTTCTCCTTTAACGGCAACAAATGCAACTTGATTTGTAGCACATCAATTAGCCATAACTCTCCTAAATGGTATTTTTAAGGTGACTGTCTGAATCTCCTGCAAGAGAGAGTCTGCTAGAGCTGATCATTGAACTCAAGGCTCATCATACCGACAGATCATTAGAACCGGTTCAACATGCTGTTGATCAAGACAAAAATGCAGTGCGAATGAAATTACATTCCTCCCTAGCGCAACGCTGCAATTATAGATCAATGATTTTTAACAACCGAGAAATTCAGTATTGCTGGAACGATTGTGATGCTTCAATTGCCAACCACCCCACTATTTGCACCATCTCCTGGTGGCCCCATGTCAGATCCAGAATGGTAGATGCCGCAAAATGATGGTTAAATGCTATGAGAATGAATAATGCGAACTGATTCCTGCAAGGTGACTTCAGAGACCACAGGATTATACATACATACAGGAAGGAAAAAGAAAGTATTTGTTTAACATTTGGAGCATAACCCAAGTGATATAGCAAGAATGTGACATCTATCAGTTCCTCCTCTCTTAGACATTCAGAGAACATATTATGAGCCTTTGTATGTTACACTGATCAATGCTCAAAACCAATATCAGATTGACTACTTGAATTAGGTTCCTCAGAAATTTCATGGTTCAAATTTGCATCATCGCACTCTGATGCAGCATGTATAGATCTCCCAACAACATAACCACAATCAGCAGCGTCTCTGCTCTTCCACAGCTCGTGAATGCATATTTCCACTTTGATGACGAGTATAAGTGCGAAAGTATGAAAGACATGTAATCACACAGCCTATACAAAATAAAAATAAGAGAAAGCAACAGACTAATAGAAAGCTGAATCTGTTGTTTGTTGAAACAGAGTCTCAATATTTTATCATATTATTATTTCTATGCATAATGTCTTTTTGACAGGGGAGCATATTTTGTCATCATAAAAAAGGGGGAGAATGTTGAGAAACTCTGTTTTGATGTCACATAATATGATACACTGTCATATTTGATTTTATATGATATGATAATATGTCCTCTTGAAAAATGTTATACTATGACTGAATATGTTTTGCCATAAATCTAACGAGTATTTGATGCAAGGATAGCTCACCTAAAAAGGATGGAGACTTCCTGTTCAAGTACAACTAGTGCAATCATACTCCTTGAAGAAAAAGCTTGATGAGCCATGCATTCTTAAAGATCAACTGAAGAGATCGGCTACCTCAAGATGAAGATTTTTTTCTTCTTTAGAGTCATATGTAACAGAACCTTCATGAACATGCATATTGCATATTACATACTCATTCATAAAAGCTATATCATAAAAGTATACGATAGTTTCAAAAAGCTTCTTTTTGAAAACTAATAATTGTACCTTCTTACAACCCTTTATGAAAAAGGTATTTTGACATGATTTCAAAATATAATAATTGTACCTTATATCATATACAAGACAACATGAAAAGAAATATAGGAAAAAGACAAAACATGAAATCGGCTACATAAAGAAAAACAAATATAATATGTTTTGAAAAGACTCTAGAAATGATTTTAAATATAGGAAAAAGACAAAACATGAAAATCGGCTACACAAAGAAAACAAATATAATAAAGGTTTTGAAAAGACTCTAGTTACCATCTTTAAAGAAATGTCTTCAAATATAAGAAAAAAAAACAAAACAAAACATGAAAATCGGCTACACAAAGAAAACAAATATAATAAAGGTTTTGAAAAGACTAGTTACCTTTTTACAAACCCATAGAATGTCGACTTACTTGAAGTCATCATTCTCTTTGTATAGCATTAAATACCTCCTGTAAGAAATCCTTGTTAAAATATCCTTCTCAAGAATGTCGACTTTCTTGTAGTCCTCATTCTCTCTGAAGACTTTGAAAAACACAACATAAAGAAAACACTTGACATGACTATGTACAAATAAATATCTCAAAGCACTCATTGTACTTACACTCATTTAAAGTAAAGAAGTACTTATGTACCTCAAATCATTAATTAGAATAAAGACAAAACCACAATCCAACGTTCAATGTACTATTGTAAGAAATAGACTTTTTACATAAAATATTACAACGACTAGTGTACCCTACATTTTACTTTTATGGAAAAAGACTTTTTCGAATTTCTCCAAAGATGTTTTTGAAATGACATATCATTTCACATCTCAAGAAGGCTACGATTTCAAAATGTAATGACTACTTTTTTAAAAGCTATATAAACACACTCAAATAAACTATTCAACATGGAATGGACATGTGAGCTTACAACGAGAAAAATTCCTATTCGATATTTGAAAAGAGAGCCTTGAAAAAGAAAGAGAAAAAGAAAAGAAAGAAAAGAGAAAAAGTCAAGTCCAGCTCTTTGACAAAGAGTATCCTCTGAGTGACAAACAGAACATTCTGAGAATCCTTCATTCGTGCATTCATATCATTCTGAAGGTTCTATAGGAAGTATTGTAACTCTGTTATTCACTGTTTTCCTTCTTTGTTGAAAGAAGTAGACCTCTGTGAAAGAGGGTGTTGCCCTTCTCTATTGAGAGAAGAAGACCTCTATGAAAGAGGGTGTTGTCCTTCTCTGTTGAGAGAAGAAGACCTCTGTGGAAGAGGGTGTGCCCCTTCTCTGTTGAGAGAAGAAGACCTCTGAGGAAGAGGGTGTTGTACTATTTATCCGGTGACTCGGATGTTATAGTGGAAAGCTCAAGTGGTTTGCTTGGGGACTGGATGTAGGTATGGGTATTGACCGAACCAGTATAAATTCTGTGTTTTATGTGTTGTGCCTTATTGCCTGATTATTTTATTTTATCGATCTTTATCCTATTTCACTATTCACCCCCCCCCCCCTCTAGTGGAATTTCACTAGTGCTACGTCAGGCACAGTCTTCCACCAAGCGGGTTTATATCACTTCAATTCTTAGCAACAAGAAACTAGTCGATGAGTCATCAAAGGTGACAACAAAAGCCACCAAGCAAATTCCCAGGATTCCGAAGCACTTTATCAAGTCAGCTTCACAGAAGGGCGAAATATCAGAATCGGTTCAGAAGTCTATCACGACATTGTCGAACATCTTCATCCTAGATTTGACCCATGCTTCTCCTGAACATCAGCAAGTGTTGAATGATCTGCTAAGGAAAATCAAGGTCAAGCCGAGCACAACCCCGCAGAACATGGCTCAGATTGTTAACTAAGCCATGACCAACGCACCAATAACTTTTTCAGATGAGGATTTGCCAAAGCCTTATGCATTCCACAATAATGCTCTTTATATAGTGGTGCAAACCAGGGGCATGATAGTCCCTCATGTGCTCGTCGATGGAAGTAGCAACCTCAATATCTGTTCAGAGATGACAGTCAAGGCCTTAGGCCTGAAAGAAGCAGAGTATGTCCCAGATCCTATAACGATCTATGGCTTCAACAACCATGGGCAGACTGCCAAAGGGAAGGTCTTTCTTGAAATCTTCATTAATTACTCAGTATATACCGTACTATTCCATGTGGTGAACGTGCCACCCACATACAATCTCCTTTTGGGGCATACTTGGATCTACAATGCCAATGTTGTTTTGTCTACCCTTCACCAGTGCATCCAGAGGGGGGCATGATTACCACAGTCTTGTGGGAAGATCCAGAGGAGAGACTCTCGTAGGCGATGATTCCCCGTCCTACTTTCACTGCCGACATCCCAAGCATCCAAGAAGTTGATGAAATCAATCTTAGTGAAAGTCTGGATATGCTGAAGCTGAAAGAACTCCAACCATCAAAGAATATCACAGCAATGGTTCAGTGGCTGGTGTGATCATCGCAAAATTTTTCCTCTTGTATTATTCTCTCTTTTCCTTCTCTTTTTCCTTTCTAAACTCTATTTCTCCCTTTTTGAAGGAGAAAATAAAAAGACAGAAAAGAAGAGAGAAGAGAAAATAAAGAAGAGAGAGAGAGAGGAAATCTTCTGTGAAGGTCTCACTTGACCTTAATTTTTTGAATAGATTTAGAAGATTACTCTCCTCCGTTTTGAAATATTTGCGGGAAAATTGGGAGACGGGATTCGCTCGTCGGTATGAGGTTCGACCGTTCCTGGCACCTTTACCAGGGGTAATCGAACCAAGGATCGAATTTATGCCTTTTGCTTTACTAAAATATCATCTAAGAATTTATCCTAAGTCTAAAATGCACAAAGAATCATGCTTGTGTGAATGCAAAGATGTATGCTCTTTTGATAACATGATTTGAAAATTTCCAAGTGTTTCTGAGATGAACTTGATAATGGAGTGAAGAAATGGTTTTTAAAAGTTGAATCAAATCTTAGAACTTGAGATAGATCAGGAAAGATATTTGAAACTCTAAGTCTTTGAAATAATCGGAGTTGGAAAAATAAATCTTGAATTGAAAAGAATGATTTGAAGTTGAGAGAAAATGAAATTTCAGAGTCAGAAATGGATTTTGAATTTGAATTTTGAACCTGGATTTAGAAATGGAGATGGAATTTGAATTCCAGATTTAAAATTTTACATCAGGATGGAATTTTGGATTTTAGAAATCCAAATGAAATTTGAAAATAGAATTGGGTTTACGAGATCTAGATGGGATATGAAAATGGAATTGGTTTTTTGAATATGAAAATCAAGATAGACTTGGATTTGAAATCTGGCATCCTAAATGGATTTGGATCCGAAGTCTGGAATCCAAAATGGAGTTGAATCCGAAATCTAGGATCCTAAATGGTATTGGATCCGAAGTCTGGGATCCAAAATGAAGTTGAATTCTGGAATCTTAAATGGAATTGGATCCGAAGTCTGGGATCCAAAATGAAGTTGAATTCTGGAATCCTAAATGGAATTGGATCCAAAGTCTGGAATCCAAAATAGAGATTGGGTTTTTGAAAACCTGGATCCAAGGTTCTAATTTTAGAATTGGATCTTGAAAGTCCAAATGGGACTTTTGAAGATGGACCTGGGTTTTGAAAACCCAGATTGAATTTAAAACTTAGGAAACATCGAATTTTGAGATTCAGAATCAATCTCAAAGCTTTGATTTTGAAATGAAAACCAAGACTCAATCTTTAGGTGGAACTTTGAAGATGAAGAATAAGTTTGTTTTTTAAAGTTTAAATTTTAGAAGATGAATCAGGAATTTTAAAGTTTAAATTGAGCTTTTGAAATTTGATCTGAGATGTTAATTTGAATTCGAAATTGAATCCTGAAAAATGAATTTAGAATTTTCAAAGTTGATTTGAACTTTGAAATTTGATTAGAATTTAGAAATTGAATTTTGAATATACAAATGAATTTTAAAGTCAAATTGGACTTTTGAATTTGAAGTTTGAATTTGGAATCAGAAGATGAATCAGAAATTTCAAAGTTAAATTGAACTTTGAAATTGAATTTTGAGATGTTGAATTGAATCCTGAAAATGAATTTAGAATTCCAAAGTTGAATTGAACTTTGAAATTTGATTTAAATAGAACTTTGAATATATATAAAAAAGTAAATTTTGAAATTCCAAAGTCAAATTGGACTTTGAAATTGAATTTTGAATAATGAAATGAGATAGAATTGACGAATTGAAATAGAATTTGAAGAAAGATATTCAAGATCACTTGGATTTTGAAAAAGAATTTTGAAAATATGATGCAATTCTATCCTAAATGGTGAATGAATTTAAAGAATTTGAAATTGGATTTGAAAATCATATTTCATTCTTTAAATGAATTGAAATAAGATTGAGGATATATTACATTCCTGACTATGGTCATTGAATGTATTATATAATAATCATATTTGAATTCAGGTGAAGAATAAAATATATTTCGGTGCTTCTATAAAGTTTAAAATAAAATTAACCCTCAATATATCCTGACTATAGCCATTGATATATGTTTCGAGTTAATTTTAAATTAAACTCTGATAAAAGAAGAAAATATTTGGAAAATATGATGATTTTTGAAAAGGATCCAATGTTGATCCAATGTTATTCCATAAAAGATGAAAATTTTAAGTTTTGTTCACATCTTGACTATGGCTATTGATGCAAATCATCAACTTAGGATTTAATCACCTTTTATAAAATGGTGCACGTGCCATTCATATTCCCATTTGTGAAATTTTGAGGAATAAAGGGAAAAATAGTATGAAACAAGCCATTTATGATATTTACAATGCTCATCCATTCTATTCTAGTACAGGAAATGTAAATTTTTATTATAATCTCGCTATTACACCATTTAAATTGAAAAATCCTTGAAATAAGAGAGAAAACAATATTTTTCATGTATTCCTGCAAAACAAGAGATTAGCACAACATGCAATGATCATGTTTCATATAAAAAGAATGAACTGTAATATGACTGTTATCGTCGCAAAATTTTTCCCCTCTCTTGCGAGAGAGAAACGAATTTCGCGAGTCAAACTCGACCAAAGTTTTGAAAATGATTTTGAAAATTACTCGCCTCTGTTTTGAAAATTTGCGGGAAAATTCCGTGGAATGGGATCCACCTGTCAGTATGAGGTTCAACAGTTCCTGGTGCCTTTACCAAGGGTAATTGAACCAAGGATCAATTATGTGCTTTAACTTGACTCAAATATCTAAATTATGCTCTATTTTTCCTAGAATGCACAAAGAATCAGGCTTGTGCTATGAAATTTTGAAAAGATGGAAGTTTGAGAAACATGATGTTTGCTTTGGAAAATTGAAATATGCTTGAAAAATTGATTGGAAAAGTACTTGAAATTAGAATTCCTGGGAAAATCATTGAATTTCATTGGAAATCAGAAATTTGCATTGGAAAGTGATTTCTCAAGAAAACTTGAACTTTGAAAAATCGATTTTGAAATTTGGAATTTCTTTTCTGAGAAAATGGATTTGAGAATTCTGAGAAAATCTAAGAAATTCATTGGAAAAGGATTTTTGAAATGGAAAATGAATTCTCAGGAAACTGGGTTCTTAGGAAAATGGGAAATCTGAGAAAATCGATTTTTGAAAACTTAGGATTTTGAAATTTGAGAATTTTAAAACATTGGAAAATCTTAATTTGAACTTGGGAAATACTTTGAAATATCATTTGAAAATTTAGAATTCTGAGAAAATCCAATCCTGAGAAAGACTTGGTAAATCCTTGAGAAAATTGATTTTTTTGAAATTGAAATTGGAAAATGAATTTGAAAATGATACAATTTGAATGATATGAATGAATGAACATGAATTTGAAAATGGAATTTCATTGAGGAATTGGGAAATCCTTTTAAAACTTTGAGAAAGGCAGTGCATTTTGAAGTTAGCCTAAGAGTGTAGGCTGAATGTGGCTGATATAAAGATCATAAATCTTGGTTATCTTCGTATTCTGACTATGGCCATAAATACGAATCCCACCGAGTTTATAAACTCCATAAAAGCTTGTGCACGTGCCATTCATGTAAACCATAGTGGATTTGAAATAAATATGCATGAATGATACATTCAGATATTGAAATTTGCAGAAATTAAACTATATGCAATGCAGTCCTATTCTAAGCAGAAAATGTAACTCTTATTCCAAATATTATATTGATTTTTACATTGAATTGAATAAAATAAAGAAATAAAATAACTAAGTCTTCTTCTTGAATGTTCCTGCAAAACTGGAAAACAAGGTTAGCATAAAAATGTAGGTTTTTCTGAATTTATCCAAAAATATGGGAAATTATCAGATATTATTTAGATATAAACCCAAATTCATACCCCCTTTGATATAAACATGATAAATAATGAATAAATTTTGAAAATAAACTTGAAAATTCGAAATTGGGGTCAAAATGACCAAAATACCCCTGATGACCTTGAAATCAGGGTTTTCTGAAAGAAATTTTGTAAATTTTGGAAATTTGAAAATCAAATGAAAAAAATCAAACATAACATGATAGAATATGATGATATGCATGAAATTTTGGAGAATTAGAACTTGAAATTTCAAAATTTAGGTCAAATGACCAAAATACCCCTGATAACAAGACTATTGAAACCAGGGTTTTCTGAAATAAATTTTGCAAAAAAAAAAAATGTGAAATGCAAATGACATTAAAATTAACCCTAATATGATTATACATGCTAATTTACAAGAATAAAACCCTAAAATGGCAAAAATATCATAAAATATCAATTTTAACTTGATTTTTGCCTGATTTTAAAGATAAACTAACACATGAAGGAAATGAACTTGGAATTAAACAAAATTTGGCATGGACATCTAAAATAACCCTAAAAACATAATGGAGCTCGAAAATCTATTTTTTTGTATTTTTAAATATAGAAATTCAAATAAAAACCTTAAATTTTGTGTTTTTTGCCTAAAATGTTGATTCTAAAGAGGATTTAGGATATCAAACTTCCATAAAAATTTTCCAAATCTTATGGGGTGACAGAGGACAGTAAGTCAAGGATTTTTTCATTTTACACTTTCTAGTTTTGACCTATGGTCGGAGTTGTGGTCGACTCTAAGATTTGGGAGAAACAGACAGTTTTTGGTAGAAAATGTGCAAAAAATAGTAAAACGATGGTAAAAAGGCTGAAATTGTGGAAAAATGTTTCTGACAAGCAGGGTAAAATTTTGTTTTTTTACACCATTTGGATTTGGGTTACGGTTTGGAAAAGGGAACGCTGTTATCAGAGATCCAAATCTCTTAAATTTTGGAATATTGAAATCTGTCAGACAGAAAATAAAATTTTGGGAAAAATAACGAAACAGTTCCAAAAATCCCCAAATTTTGGGAAATGACAGGAAAACATGTTAGAAACAACTTTTATGTTGAAATTTTTTGAATACGAGCTACGGATTGAACGGACTTGGTGCATTAGGGTCTGTCTATACCCTGAAAAAGGAAAATCAAGATTTTCCCAGGGGTCTGGGCAATCCAATTTTTTATAAAGGCTGAAACTGCTTGGAAAAACCTCAAAATTTTCAGATCATTAGTAGATTCAATTATGAATCCACTGTGATTTTTTGACGACAATCCGAATCTCTCACAAGGGCGGTGCTGGAGATTATTTTCCGCTAAATCAGAAATTGAAATTTCTGGAGGTTTCAAAACCCGATTTGGGGTTTGGAATTATTTAATGGGATTACAAAACCCAAATGGACTCAAATTTTTTAGAAGGAAACCACAGACACGATAATATAACTACCACAACTTTTTTTTAAGATTTATGAACGGAAATCATACATGAAATAATGATGGGATTTTGCATAAAATTAAAACCTAACTAATTAAACATGTGTTATGACACTAATGAAATGAAAGAGATAAAATATATTAACTACAAAACCTAAAATATGTATCTAGCATGGAAATCAGTAAAATAAAAGTGAACCAAAGGGAGGTATAAACCCTATTTTAATATGGCTATAGGAAGGAAAGATCCGACCCATGTATCGGGTGGATCCTCTTTCCTATATAGCTTAAATCATGAAAAATAGATATTTTCAACAATATGAAGAAAATAACAATGTTATTTCAAAAAGAATCAATACAGCATAATGAGGTGATAGGGGGATTACCTTGAGTTAGCTTGGGATGGCTGGATCAAGGAGAAGATCCGAAAGTAATGGCAGCACTGTTGATTAAAATGGCTAAAGCACCGGCTAAAGGGGTGTGTGGTTGTAGTGAGAAGCGCTGGAACCGTGTGGTGTTGATGTTGTACTTGGAGGTGGTGCTGTAGTGGAGAGATGGCTATGATAGTTGGAGCACTAGAGGGCAGCAAACTGGTGCAAGGGAGAGCTACTTCAAGGTTGGGATTGATGGTATTAGCACCAGCAAGAGAGGGAGTTGGGGCTGCTGCCGAAGGGGAACTGCACCAATGGATGGACTTGCTGCAATGGTTGGTGGGGATCTGTTTGATGGAGTTGGAGGCTACTGTCTTGATGGAGATGGCTGCTGATCCGAGTAGCAGCTGGAGATGTTGTGGATTGCTGAAGAGAAGTTGATGGCTGCCAGAGAGAGAGAGAGAGAGATCTACGTGAATGCTTTTGTGTAAATGACTTAGGGCTTGATAAAAATCAAGTCCTAAGTTTTTAATCATCAAATCAGCTTAATGAGAGAAGGCTAATGGCTGAGCGTGAATCCTCTTGGAGAATTGAAGGAAGATGGGTCTTAAGGTGGCTGGGCCAAGGTGGTGTTTGATGATGGAGCTGCTATGCTGCTGTGGGAGCCTTTGGAAGAGGTGGCACCGGCTGGAGCTATGGCTTGAGGAAGGTGGTTGTGATGGAGGCCCAGCTGGTGGCTGTGATGGAGGCCCAGCTGAAGCTGTGGAGGTGCCTTGTTGAAGCTGCTATTGATGGAGGAAGGATGTTGTAACGTGAATAGTTGTAGCAATCAAGAAGAGAAGAAGAGAGGTGTTGAATGGGGAGCAGTCGTAGGCTCTTTTCTTTTTTTTTTATCATAACTTAGGGTCTAATAATCTCCTAACCTAAGTTTCCTAATAGGAGATAACCTTGATGAACAGCCCTCTACGTGAATGGCTGGAGGCTAGGGAAAGGAAGGGAGGAAGGAAGAAGGAAAGAAGAAAAAGAAAGAAAAGGGAAAAAGAAAGGAAAGAAAGAAAAGGAGGGAAAAAGGAAAAGGGAAAGAAAAATGAGAAAAAAAATGGAAAGTGGGGCTGGAGGCTTGGGCGACCACCTTGTGGGTCCCACCTCTCTAAAATTCAAAACAAATAATAAAAAAAAAACAAAAATGAACAAATAAAAAGAAGATTGAAAGGAATAAAAGAATATATATTTTTTAATAAAATAGAAATATAAATGAGTGGGTCATCTCAGAGCAGGTCCAAATTCCACTTTTGAAATTCATTTTGACGATTAGAGGGGGTAAAACAGTCTTTTCAGAAAATTTTTAGACAAAACAAGCTATTTTTGGCAGTTTTTGAAACGAGCTCGGATTTTGAAGTTCAATACCCCGTTGCGAAGCAAATCCAGTGTAGAATTTAATATTTTGATTTTGAAAGAAATCCAGATTGTTTTTCTCTAGAAAATACTTCCAAATTTATTTTGAGATGAAACGAGCTATTTTGGCAGTTTTTGAAACGAGCTTGGATTTTGAAGTTCAATACCCAGTTGTGAAGCAAATCCAGTGTAGAATTCAAAAATTTGAGTTTGAAATAAATCCAGATTATTTTTCTTGAGAAAATATTTCCAAATTTAGACTCTCGGGGGTATAAATATCAATTTTGGAAACCCGGGGTTTGAAATTGATTTCTGAAAGCTTTTAAAACTCGATCTGGATTGAAATTTATAAAACTGGAGTTCTGGACTTCGAAAATTAAATGAAATGTGATGAAATGTTATGAAATGTTGAGAAATGATATGAAATGATGAGAAATGACATGCGAAATGCAGACCTTGAATGAAGAATTTTGGATTTTAAACCCTGATTGGCAGTTGTACCAGTTCAAAAAGCATAAAAACTGATAAAATTTGCAAAATAGCTCAAGAAATGGTTTTCGGGACTCTACTAGGCTAGAGTGACATTGAAAATTGAGGTTCGAGCTGAATTGAACTAAGATGAGCTAGATTGAGCGGGATTCTAGAATTTCAGAACTCAAATGAACTGAGCAGACACTGACTGAACTGACCTTTTCGATTGAATTTTCAAGAAAAGCTGCCATTTTAAAAAAAAAGTACAGAATGGTCACTGGAGCGAAGTGAATTACGAACCTGAACTGGGTTTGAGCTAAAACAAAGGTTACTAATACTGATATGAACTAAAATCAAAGCTCAAACACTGGCTCGACTGACTGAACTCAGCTCAGTTTCAGCTGAAAGAGTTGAAATGGGCTCCTGGACACTTGGAAATGGTTTTGAACTGAAGCTGGAGCGCTTGAACTCCAGATGAGCTCAAGTTAGACTCTGAGGAATATGACTGACTCAAAGACAATTGGCTTGGATTTGAGCAAGAAATGAGCTCATTTCTGAAGAAATGATCCTATTTTGGCAGGAATTGTCAGAAATGAAAATGGTCTTCTCATTGTGAGCTCAGATGAGCTTTGGAATGACTGATATTCTAAATGTTCTGAACTGACCAGTGAGCTTTGTTGACTTCGAATGACTAGGGTCCATGATGACCTAGGGGTAAAATGGTAATTTTCCTAGTGAAAATGGGTAAATGGTGATTTTCTGAAACTGACTCGGGGTTTGACTCCTACACTGACCAAATAGGGTTGGCACTGCCTGAGGAGGATTGTTTGAGAATGGATGTGGAAAATTTGGGGTGTTTACAATGACCTACCAGATTGAATAAAATGACATGATACTAATGAAGCTAAACTGATGGTAAATGAAAATATGATAGAGATGAGATGAATGTGTTTCACACCTTTACAAATATGGCATCTGCATAACAAAGGGGAACATAAATATGGTAAATGCAGGAAATAGGGTGCTTCAGCAGCGTTGCTGAGTGAAGAAGTGAATAGGTGGTGAATTCAACAAGTAATAGTGCCTAAACAAAACTACAACAATTTATGGCTTATGATGATTGTGCTGCTATGTACCAACTGAAAGGGTGTCCACAATGGGGTGTAGATAGTGTTGTTTAGGTTCTGCCTGGGGGAAATGCTAAAAAAAATGGAATATAAAAGGATGTTGTGATCATCGCAAAATTTTTCCTCTCTTTGCGATTTCTCTCTCTTCCTCCTCTTTTTCCTTTCTGACCTCTATTTCTCCTTTTTGAGGAGAGAAATGAAAAAGACAGAAAAAAGAAGAGAGAAGAGAAAAGAAAAGAAGAGAGAAGAGGAACTCTTTTGCGGGGTCTCACTTGACCTTGATTTGAAAATATTTAGAAAATTACTCGCCTCCGTTTTGAAATATATTCACAGGAAAAAAATTGGGAGACGGGATTCGCTCGTCGGTACGAGGTTCGACCGTTCCTGGCACCTTTACCAGGGGTAATCGAACCAAGGATCGAATTTATGTCTTTTTGCTTTGCCTAAATATTATCTAAGAATTTATCCTAAATCTAAATGCACACAGAATCATACTTGTGCAATGCAGGGATATATGCTCTTTTTGAGAAAGTGTTCTGAAAATTTCCAAGTTTTCTGAGATGAATTTGATAATGGAGTAAAAAAATGATTTCTGAATGATTGAATCTAACTTAGAACTTGAGATAGATCAGGAAAGATATATGAAGTTCTAAGTCTTTGAAAATAATCAGATTTGAAGAATAAATCTTTGAATTCGGAAAGAATGATTAAAAGGTGATGTAAAAGGAGAAGAAAGGAAGTTTTCAAAGTCATAAATGGACTTTGAATTTAGAATTTTGAACCAAGATAGAGATGAAATTTGGAATGTAATTTGAATTTCAGTTTTAAAGTTTGTAATCAGGGTGAGATTTGAGAAAATAGAATTTGAGAAACAAAATTGTGTTTTTTGGATTTTTTGGGAATCAAGATAAACTTGGATTCAAAAATCTGAAATGAAATGGAATTGAATTTAAAAAGTTGGAATTGGGAATAGAATTTGATTTGAAGTCTGGAATTCAAGATGGAATTTTTGAATCCAAACTCTGGATTCAAAATAGAGTTGAAATCCCAAAATTGAATTCTGGGTTTAGAATCCTAAATGGGAATTGGATCTGAAATCTGAAGTCCAATGATGGTATTTGGATCTGAAATTTTGGATCAGAAGTCTAAGATCCAAGATGGAGTTGGATTCTGGATCCAGTATTTGGTTTTGGATCTGAAGTCCGAGATCCAAGGTGAAGTTGGACTCTGGATCCTAAAATGGATTTTGGATCTGAAGTCTGAGATCCAAAATGAAATTGGATTCTGGATCCTAAGATGGGTTTTGGAAGTCAAAATGGGACTTTTGAATATGGATCTAGGTTTTGAAAACCCAGATTGGATTTAAAATTTAAGAAGGGTCAAGTTTTGAGATTCAGAATCAATATCAAACTTTGATTTTGAATTTAAAGATGATAAAATTGAACTTGATTTTGAAACAGAAGATGACTTCAAAGTTAAATTCAACTTTGAAGTTTGATTTAGATTTGAAAATTTGAAATTTGAATACAAAATGATTTTTAAAATTTCAAAGTCAAATTGGACTTTGAAATTGAATTTTTGAATCTTGAAATGAGATAAAATTGAATTTGAATGTATAAATAAGATTTGATCTGAGAAATGAAGAAAAAGAATCACTTGGAATTTTGAAAAGGAAATTTTGAAAATATGATGTAATTCTATCCTAAATGATGAATGAATTTAAAGAATTTTGAACTTGAATTTTGAAAAGCATATCTCATTCTTTAAATGAATTAGAAAAGGGATTACAGATATAATACATTCTTGACTATGGTCATTGAATGTATTATATAATAATCACCTCTAAATTCAAGTGGAGAATAAAATATATTTTGGTGCTTTTATAGAGTTTAGAATGAAATTAACTCAAAATATACCCTGACTATGGCCATTGATATATGTATTGAATTAATTTTAAACTAAACTCTGATAAAAGAGGAAAACATTTAAAGAAAATATGATGAATTTTGAAAAGGATCCAGTGTTACTTTATAAAAGATAAAAATACTAAGTTTTGTTTACATCCTGACTATGGTGATTGATGTAAATCATCAACTTAGGATTAATTACCTCTTACGAAATGGTCCACGTGCCATTCGTGCTTCACCATTGTGAGATTTTGGAAAATAAAGGTAAAAAGCATGAAAACAAGCATTTTATGGCATTTACAATGCTTATTTATTCTATCTAAAAAGCTGGAAATGTAAATTCTCATTAAGATCTAACTATTACAATACATGAAATTGAATTTACAACTCCAAATAATGATATTTTTCACATATTCCCTGCAAAACACTTGATTAGTATAAAAATAGAAGAAAATTTGCTCATATCACAAAAAATGCTCACATGCTAAGGTATTTAAGATCTAAATTATGGAAAGATGAAACTGATATGTATCTATGTACATATATACATGCATACATGTGTATATATGTATATCTATATACATATAGGTATATATAAATATGAATATATATATATGTATATATATACGTGAAATGGTGAATGTAAAGGGACAGTGTAGGCAAATGGTAGCAAGAGGTTATTATGATTATGGGCATTGGAAGCGATATACTGTAACGGGAGGAATTTGGGATATACATTGGGTAGAGTGATATGGCATGGGTGCGGCTATATAGGAGGGACTAATAACCTGAATATCTCATGTGAGCCAATGAGAATTCATAATGATCAAAGAAACGAAATCCTATAGCCGAAATTGAATGCCTCATGATAATGATATGTTCCCTCATAACCGTCAAAATGATAACATAGTGAAGGAAGTGCAGTGGATATGGGACTTACGTAAGGTGTAGGTAAACAGAGGATATCAATATTATGTAAAATATATAGATGCTGAACATGGGAATATAATAACAATAGAGTGCGTAGGTGACCTGCGAAAATGATGACATAGGCACTCAGGAGGTGCGTGCAACAGTAAAGACATGTAATGAGAAGGATGAATCTATAGGCACAACAATAGAAAATATAACTTCTGGTTGGAAGAGAGGAAGATTTGCAATAGTGGAAAGTGTTGTGTATGGTAGGTGATGTGAAAGTGTTGGTGACAGAGTAATGTGCTGGACTGTAGAGAGGAAAGGGCATGCCACAAGTGATGTGCATCAGCTGTGCACAAGGTATGGCTGTGAAGAAGTGGGGCTGGGAGCAAGGGAAGTGGTGACAGTATGTAGGTGGTGTCCAATGAAAAAGTGGTGACAAGGGGATGGATGTAAGGTGTTAGTAGTAAAAGGGTGAAGGAAATACAACAAATAGAAATGATGCATGCACTGTGTAATATCTGATGTAAATGAGTGATGGAAGAGATGTTAATATGTGAGTGAGTGAGAATATTTGACAGAAGTGGGATAGCAACGTGGTTATTGTGTGCGATGGAATGAGGTAGAAACGTGGCTGGCATGCACAAATATGGGCACCTAATATTCCAGATGTATGAAAGGTGGATGCCTTCATACTATGGATAGGGTTACACTGGGAAAAATAGTAGTTGTCTGCTGGAATTGTGACAGTGAGTGTCATAGCAGCAGATAGGTAATGAACAATGCTGCAGCAGGGGAAGCCAGATGCGTGAATGGTGGCTATGAAGATGGATGGGCGACAGGTTAGTGGTTGTGTTATATGATGCACATAACACAGGTGAGATGAAAAGAGGAATGTGCTGGAAGTGGGAAGCTAGAAGCTGCAAAGACAGTGGATAAGAGATGCTGCTATAAGCAATGTGTGACAGCAGTGGTGACTGGGTTTCTATAGGAAGAGTGGCAGAATGTGTAAGGTGAGGTAGACTGTGCCAATGCTGCTGTAAAGATTACAGCAGGTGATGTGCAGAGTGGGTGCATAGGGTATATGATGATATTGTTGCAAGAAACCAAACAAGCATAGGCTGTGGTGAGTGCTAAGGAGGTGAATGAAGATACTGTGCAACAAGGTGTAAATGATATGCTGGAAAGTAGCCAGCACTCGTGGAGATGTGAATGAATGAATGACGACGATTTCAGTCCAGATGATTCTATATAGCACTTCAAGGTGATTTTGCAGAAAATCCATAGATAATGTTATTAAGCTTGATACCTTCACCGACTTCTAGTGACAGCTGAATTCTCAATGACTTTTCAAGGTATCGTAGCTCAACCCAGATGTTGCTGCAAACACTTCAAATGTTAGCTTGATGTCACCTTCATCTAAAACACGACAGGTAATCTTTTGAACAGGTTAGTCCAGTGTAACATTGACAATGATTACTAATTCGATAAAACTCACATAGACCCTACATTAATTACCAACCAACAGCAACCACAGGTTGTGCAACTAAAGAGAATAATGAGTAGTATTGGAATGCTATTATACTTAACATGAAATGTTCAGCGATTGGCAGATGCATCAGATGGTAATGCAGAGAAATGTATGCCTAATGAAAATGCAATATATCATGGATGACAACAAAGGGAGAAAAAAAATTTGAATAAAAATGCAGGGGTTAAACAAATATTTTAGTTTATTCACATCCCTTGTCTGTATGGTGAAGATAGGATACCAACGATCTTCCTTGTTATCCCTGTATGTATTCCATTGAGAATACCAGCTGAGATTTGGGAAGGAAATAGAGCTACCAAGTGCATCATCAAACTTAAAAACCTGGGCCTTTGAAAAGGTTACTGAACCATCCATCAATGGTTGCAACTGAACCCAGCTGCTAAAAAAATGAATTTCTGAACATGCAAAAAAATTGAATCCTGATTTTTTTTATCGCCATAAGCACTGGCGGCTGTTTGATGACCAGTGACGCAGAGGAATTCCATCCTGCGAATTACAATTTTCAAAAAAAAAAAAAAAGTAATGGCCGATACATCTACATCAGGATTAATGTTACAGGGGCCCCCTTTGTGAACACCTTGATGCTTCTTCAACATTTTCATGCATGTAAGGCAAATAGATGCAGATATGGTGGGCAATATATGAGATGTGACAGTGATGACAAGGACTCCTACTATAATGGAAATTACTCTGCAGGCATAGGTGAGGGAATTCCAACAACCGAACTTCTAGTGCAGAAAATATTGGAATGAACACACGTAAAGGGATGATTTCATACAGAGTTTGAAACCAATTCCATATAAGCCCAAAACAATCTATAGAAATAAAGAAACAATCTGTACAAGAAAAAAAAAGAACTAATAATGCAATGGAATCTAATGGAACACGATGAATTTAGAATGAACAAAACTAACATTTGATACTATTGAATGCAAAAGACAGTGATAAAGTGAATAAAAGCAAAATATAAATCTAATGTTAATAAGATCAATCGTAGATTGGATCTCAAAGAAGGAAATATATAGCGAATTTCCTGTTTAATTTGAGCCCAATCCCAATGTGGGACACCAAATAAACGCACAGGTTCTGAATCTCTCTTTGAATAACTCACCGTATAGAAGGAAAGGGAGTTTTAGAAACGATAAATTGGACCTTCAGGTGGATATACTTCTTGGTGATGAAATTATAACAGGATGCTGAATTCCAGATAAATCGAAGATAGTGAAATTTGCAATGAAAGGAGGATCGGACGCATGCCAAAACGAAAGATCAAATAAAAAAATACATGGTCGTTTAATAAGAAAATAACATGATCTCAGAGTCAAAGAGAACCAAAGGTATAAACAGAGGATCGAAGCTGGGAAAAAGAGGTTAAACTATAAACAAAGATTTGATAATCGAAGAAACGGGGAGTCAAACTAAAAAAAAAAAAAAAACTTAAAAACGAACTCAGATGCTAATCATGATCCTGAGGAAAAATAAAAAAAAATGTTGGGATATGGGAGTTTCCATTTACTGTTGCAAGGGGTGAGTCGATTCTGCTATATGCAGATCGGCTGCATCATTTTGCTTTAAAAAAAAGAAAACAAAGGAAAATAATGCAGAAATATAAAGCTTAGAAGGAAGAAAAAAAGGAAAAAAGAAAAATCTACGGAGAGTCCAAGAGATCGGATACTTACTTGTGATCTTGCAGGGAGGAAGGAGGTTGATCGACTTCCTTTAGCTTTTCAGGGGGGGAAGGAAGTCGATCCTTCTTGCTAATTGGGGAAGACCAGTAGAAGAGGGGGGAAGAAAGGGGATGAAGAGAGGAAGAGAAAGATCGAGAACATGCGTATGGAGGGGTGGCGAATGGATGCTCAATTCATCTGTATGCTCCCCTTTCAAAGAAGAAGAGGATAGTTCGAGAGAGAGCGACTATTGGAGATGGAGGGCCATCCAACGGGAGAGATGGTGATGGAGGGCACGCGGGAGGATGGCCGTTGCCATTTTCCTAAAATTCCCAAGGGGGGCTTCCTTTTAAAAATTTTCTAAAAAAGGCTTTCAAGAGAGGGTTTTAACAAAACAATTTTTTAAAAAGAGTTTTAATTGTATATTTTTCTGAATTTTTGGAATTTTTCTATTGTTTTTTTTATCGATTTTCTTATTTTTGTGTATTTTTTTTAAAACAAACCTCTAAAAGCTAAAGGAATTTAAACTGATTTTACAAAATTTTAAGATATTTACAAAAGAAGGGTTTTTATGAAAAGTCAGGGTTATTTTGGGGAAATTTCTTCAAAAGAATGGGTTCTGATCCAGGTTTTGAGAAAATGTTCGAGTTTTGAAACTCGAATCGAGAAATACAACACGATGGATCCAAACGGATGGTGGATGGATGTAAACACTCCAAATTTTCACCCTCGTCCAGTGTTCATGCATTTCATGTGTTGTTGCATATCATTGCATGCATTCTGCATACCATTTCATCGCATTGCATAGCATTGCATGTCATCACATTTCATTTTCGAGATCCAGTACTCCTGTTTTCAAAATATTTAATCCAGAATTGAGTTTTAAAGCTTTTCTTTCAAAAATCAATTTCAAAACCTGGGTTTTTTTATTCAACATTCTGTCATTTTCCAACCCTAGGACTTTATATTTCAAAATGATTTCTTAGAAAACAATCTCGATTCATTTTAAATTCAAATTTTAATTGATTTCAATTCTCAGATGAGACCCATTTAAGTGGTGTTGCTCCTGGATTCCTTTATTTATCAAATTTCTCAAAATTCTAGAGTTTCAGTCCGATCAGGACTCTGTCCTAGAGTCCTAATCCAGTTTGAAGTCTATTCTGAAGTCTATTTTACTTCCATTTTCAATCTTTTCCGTTTGTTTTCAAAATTTAGGTCATTTTACAAAGTCCAGTTAGTTCAGAACTCTATTTCAGAGTTTCGGTCGAGTTAGGAGTCTAACCCTGACTGTTTTTTCGACTTGTTTTATCAATTTCTGATAAATTCTTTCAAAAACTTTTCATTTGGCTTTTAAAATCCAAAATCTCATAATCCTAAGAGTTCAGGACTCTAACCTAGAGTTCCAGTTCGCTTGAGACTCTATTTTCAAAAAATTTTGAATTTCAATTATTGATTTTAACCCTTTTTCAAAGTTGTTTTCAGTGTTTATTTCAAAATTTGATAAACTCGATGTGGGCCCACTCAGTTGGTACCATATCCAGAGGAGTTCTGACCCAGTTAGGACCCTATGCCATTTCAAAAATTTTAATTTCAAAGTTTACTTTTGAAAATCTTTTGAAAACTTTCTCAATTTCAAGTTTTAAAATCACATTTTGAAAAACTCAAGTAGGGCCCACTCGGGGTGGTGCCATATTCGAGTAAGTCTGGGCTAGACTAGGGTTAGTCAGTGTCTTGGTGAGTGTTAGAGGTTTAGAAGAGTCAAAATCTATTTTAAAAAACTCATTTTGAAGTTTGGATTTTAAAACTAGTGTTTTTAAAGGTTTTTAAAGAACTTTAAAAACCCAAATATGGAAAATGCCAAGTGGCATCACATTTGAGGAGTTTCTAGGAAAGTCTAGGGGTTAATTAGGCATTAACTAGGATAATCTAGGCTAGGGGTAGTTAGATAAACTCACACCAAAATCGCCCTCCCTTTGTTAGAGTCCAAAAAATTCAAAATTCCCAATTTTTAAACCTAAAAAATTTCTATAAATAGTCTCCATAGGAGGGTCGATTTTCCCAACTCTCTCTCCTTTGATTCTTGGAGCTTCTCTCTCCTCTCCAGCCCTTCCCCCATTGCATCCACCTCAAGGTAATTATTTTTTTAATTTTTAGCTTTTACTTAATGTTTTTAATAGTTTTAAATCAATATTAGCCATTAATACCATCTATTCCATGGATTAAACCATGGATTCAAGTCCAAGAACCTCAAGAGAGGTTCAAGAAAGTGATCAAACTCTGCTTCATAGTGTTTACAGGGATTCTAATCTGTTAGAATCAAATATTGTATCGATTTTCATGTTATTAACCAATAAATCATAAGATTTACCCTTTTAATGGGTTAAATCCATGGTTTTAGAGGTAAAATCAAATTTCAGCTAATGATTCCCTGTGTTTATTTATTTATTTTTACTTCTTTATGTTTATTACATGTGTTTTAGCATATAAATTAATTTTGTTTTGCTGTTTGGTATTTTTTATTGTTATTTTCATTAGTTAAAGCATGATTTATTAGATTTTAGCAAATTTCTGTGTGTTTTTAGTTTAGAACAGAAACGAGCATGCTGTTTCGAATTGAAATATTCACTGTTAATTTTTTATTTTTTTATATGTGATACATGAATGTTTAAACGAACTACTGTAAAAAAATCAGAAGTTTTGGAATTCGGAAACCCTGTCAGAAAAATCAGACAACAAACTGTGATTTTAAATCTTTAAAATCGTTATTTAAATTCAAGAGGTAACTTGTTGTTATGATATTTTTCTCATCTTATATCCGATTTGAGATACGTAAAATGGTGTGGATTCATGTTAAAATGACCTATTTACTGTGAAATGTTGGTAATTTTTTGCCTCTGTTTAATATTTTTACTTTGACAGAAAGTTTGATTTTAAATTTAAAACTCGTTATGGTTTACCAAAACCCTAATCCGACTTGTAATGACTATAGATCTCAAACCACAAATCGGATTCATGATCTGTAAAAATAAAGTTTCATTATTTTTTTGTCTACTAATCACTGCTAAAATTAAAATTTTTTTTTTATTAGGTTTGCTATTTATTTCTGTATTTTCAATCTGAAGTAGTTGTTTTAACCCCTGTTAGATTTGTTATATTTTGGTTCAGATTGCTGGAAGGGTTTCTCCCTAACCAGAGATTATTTTTCCAATCTGTAAAAAAGAAAACCTCTGTTTTTCTTCTTAGTTTGTCTCTGTAAAAATTCATAAGTTTTCATGGAAGATTAACCCCTGATTTGGGTCTAACTTTGAAACTGATTTGTGACCTAGGTTAAAAATAGCTTATTTTAGGTTGTTAATGCAATTTTCGGATTAAAATAATTTCAAAAAATTATTTTTATGATTTCAATATTATTTTAGGGACATAAAAAGTGCAGGTACCAATTTTTATGAAATTTAGAATCCGTTTGATGCCTGAATTAATCAAACTGCAAAACAGGGTCCCTGAAAGATCCAAAAACACTGCCAAAATCATGATATTTATGATATTTCTTGATTTTTGTGTACAAGTTCATGTTTTTAGGGTTTTTTAATGTTTAGAATCATATTAAGATGTTTCATGCTTAATTTTGTGCTTATTTGACTTCATTTAAACCCTAAACCCAAAGTTTTTATCAAAATTTATTTCAGAAAACCCTGATTTCAAGGCCATAGTCTTGCTATCAGGGGCAATTTGGTCATTTGACCTCAATTTCGAAATCCCTAACCCTAATTTTCATATTTTTAATCACGTCATATCATAGTTAGTTTGATATATTTTTATTTGAACTTCAAAACTTGCATTTTACCAAATATCTTTCTGAAAACCCTAATTTCAAGGCCATAGTCTTGTTATTAGGGGTATTTTGGTTATTTTGACCCCAATTTCGAAATTTCATATCTTATCTTTGTTATTTATTCAATTTTCTTTCATATTTTATCATTTTGATTTAAGGGGATCATGGGAAAAGGCTTATATCTAGCAAAATCCAGTAATTTCTAGATATTAGTGGATAAACCTAGAAAAGCCAACATATATTCACTAACCAAGCTTTCTAGTTTTGCAAGTACATTAAAGATTTTATTTTTCCTATATTTAAATTTGATTAGTGATGTAAATTAAATGTAATTAATTTTGGAATAAGAATTTCAATTCCTGCATAGAATAGGATGCATTGCATATAGTTTTAAGCTTTGATATATAACTGCTATGTATGCCAATTCATGCATATTTTTACCAATTCACTATGGTCTACATGAATGACACGTGCACTGGCTCTTATGGAGTTGACAAACTTGGTGGAATTTGTATTTATGGCCATAGTCAGAATACGAATGAGACCCAGATTTGTAATCTTCGTATTAGCCACATTCAGCCTACACTCTTAGGCTAACTTCAAAATGCATTGCATTTCTCAAAAATACAAAAGGACTTTCTCAATTTTTCAAAATCAAGTCTTTCAAATCCATATTCATTCATTTGCAAATTCTAATTTCAATTCAGAGAAATCAATTTCTTCAAAATTTCCTAAGTCTTATTTAAAAATCGATTTTCTCAAAATATTGATTTGCCAATGATATTTCAAGTATTTCCCAAGTTCCAAATTCGATTTTCTAAGTTATATTTTCAATTTCAACGTTTGAATTCAAAGAAATCAAGTTTTCCAAAGTTATTTCACATTTCTCAGGATCGATTTTCATAAAATCCTTATATTTCTTCAGAAATCGATTTTCACTTTCTCAGATACAATATCTCAATTATTATTCACGATTTTCAAGTGACTTCTTTTCCAAATATTTTCCAATATTCAAATCAAACATCATGTTTTCAAACCTACATTTTCAGAAAATTCATAGCACATGCCTGATTCTTTGTGCATTTAGGAAATAGAACATGATTTAGACAAGTTGAGCAAAGTTAAGCACACAATTGATCCTTGGTTCAATTACCCCAGGTAAAGGCGCCAGGAACGGTTGAACCTCGTACCGACAGGCGAGTCCCATTCTTCGGAATTATTCCGCATTTTAAAACGGAGGCGAGTTATTTTTAAAATCTTTTTCAAAGGTCAGTTTGACTCGCAAAAAAGTAAAAATTTTGCGATGATAACAGGTTTGGTGACCGAGATGGGACCTGTCTTCGCCTGATCAATTGTGTGCTTGACTTAATTCAAATTGTCAAAATTGTGTTCCATGGAATGTCAGCTTTTACTTTCTGTTATCTTGTGAACCTAGGAGCCTAGACTTGAACCCAGCTGACATGGATTGCATGTAGACTAGGCATGGTTTGGTAGGACCATATTGAGGAGAATTATTCATGCTCACAAAGACTTAGGTCTAATACAACCCTCCTCAATCTAGGTTTGTCTGAAAACAATGTTTGCTTCTTCAAAATTTTCAAAATTTTCAAAATCTCTATCTCTTTAGGTTTTAGAGCCTTCTGATTTGATTGCATGTGATCATGTTTTCAAAAACCACCCCACCTATCTTTACTCGGTCTTCACGTTGCTAGGCTTTCTTCCAGAATCATAGTTCGGGACAAAGCCTCACAACTAGTCCACCTATTTGGGTGAACCCCCCCCTGCCACGTACCAAGGGCCATAGTCCAACGTATATTGGCAGGTGCTCAAGGATGTTGGAAAACTTGAACCTAGAACCGAAGAAATTGATTTTATGCCACGTACATCGAGCCTTGGCTTGAGTATAGAGGCATAGCATGATTGGACACAGATGATATAAACCTTAGAGTTAGGATTAAGATCCTACAACTATTTCAAAACTTGTGCATCTAGAGTCAGCTTTTAGGGAATGTTGTATGTGCATACTTGTTTGCGCAGGATGTGATTAAATGTATTGTAGTCATTTCTTTTTATTTTCCATATTTTCCCAATTTTCTAAAATACTGGATGATTTTTCAGAAATCCCCAATCCATTTCCGTATACTGTCCATGTTTTAAACCATGGACGATTTTTAGAAAATTCCTCTATTTTTCTTCAAAACTCTAGGTTATTTTTCATCCTTTCGTTCTTCTGGATCTCGAATTTCTGCTTCATTTTTATCCTGCCTGCAATTTTCTTTCAAAATTGCTGTATTTTCCCAAGTCTTATCCCAAGTTTTTCCATGTTTTCCAGTCTAATGGCTTCCAGTCAACTCGATTCAGTCTTTCTCGAGGGTCACATCTTCTACGAGGTGCGACAAAGTCTTCCTAAACATCGAGTCCTTAGCACCGGATCCTTCATTCCCCGGTGGTATTATTCCTGGCTCAAGAACTTCTCTCGTATGTTTCCGAACCATTTGGACGGTTGTGGGTTAGAACTGGCATTCGCAGTGAGAAAGCAGACAATCAACGACAATTTGATCCACGCACTAGCATAGCGATGGAATCCGAGCACTTCTACTTTCTGGTTCCCATGGGGAGAGATGACATTGCTGATGGACGAATTTTCAGAAATTATGGGATTACTTGAGCCAGCCGGTCAACCTGGAGATCCATTGGAGAAGCAGTTTTTGATTAATGTCAAGGGTCTGGATCCCCGAGACGCTTTAGCTCGCATGACAGGACGCAAGTCTTGGCCATTGATAAAGGAGAATGGAAGCGAATATGTGAGGTTGCTCAAAATCTACAGACAGTATGGGACATTTGTGGAAGTCAGTTCCTTATCTCGAACGACTCGAGAAAGAATCCAGCATGCGATGGTCTTATGCACTGTGGGATTAGTTCTTTTTCCCGATGGACGGAATTACATAGATATCAGGATAGTTCAACTTCTGCGAAGGTGGGGAAGTCGACAGACTAGCCGCCTCTCCATAGCCATGGCCGCACTCACCTTTCTGTACCGAGGGTTAACCCATTTCACGCTCGGAGAATCAATTCTAGTCGAAGGGTGCACCTACGCATTACAATCTTGGTTCCTCCGGCATGTGCCAGCCCGAACCAGCTCATTCAGATACAACGGTGAAAAGCTTCTTTCAGTTGCTCGATACCGGTTCTTGATCGACAACCTTTAGGAGGAAGAAGTCGTATGGGACTACTTTGATCGTCAGGAATCACCTCCCAGATATACTTATGCATATGGAAAGCGATTCAGACTACTTGGCCCATTCTTCTGTACATACTGCCATCTGAAGCGGTGTGTCAGGCAGTTCTCTCAGAGACAAAAGCACATAGAAATTCATCCACTATCAGGGGTCCTGCTAGAGTTCGATCTCACATCAGATCAGTGGTCGAGAGCATATCATTCTGCCAGACATGGTTGGGATTCTTTTGTTACTCTCACTATTTTTTCTGGTCCTCGAGTGTCCTCTGATTATCAGGAGTGGTGGAAAATTGTCCAACCCCCTCCCCTTTGTCAAGTTTATTATTAATAAAATCATGTTTTTCCTTTCTTCAATAAAATTTCTTTAATTTTTCATCCTATCTTGGTTTGACGACCTCGCCTAGGCAACAAGGCATATTTTCAGTTGTTTATTTTTTGCAAAAGAATGACAACGCAATTTTCGTAATCCCAGCGACGACTCAATCCCTAGTAATGGGATACTCTTTCAATTGTCTACCAAAGTTCTCAGTAAATATTTTTCTTCAACCAAATTTCTTTCAAAATCCTAACCATCAGTTCTGCCTTGCAGAGAGAGCATTCGTGATACTCAATGGTTCATACCAGGTCCGGAAAGAAAACCTCATCAATTGAAGGTGTTGCATACTTAATCGCTTCAGCAGAAGAAATGGACTCACCCCGATCAGCCAAAAGTCAAGGACAACAGGTTGAGGATGACATTGATCCTCAAATGTATGTTATGTTCAAGAAAATGATGACCAAGATGCTGGCATAGCAAGTTGAGGCCAGTGCTGAGCAGACTCAAATCAAGCAAAAGGTTAGGGGTCACACAGCCAAAAATGTGAAAATCAGTAAAAAGCAGAATCGCCATGAGGAAGTATCTGATGAGTCAGAATCAGCAGATGATACTGATAAAGAGTATAAAACCCATCAAGAATTCAAAAGGTCGACTCAGAGGCAGGGGTCGGCTTATGAATCCAGAAATCAGTCTATTGACGACCCTACTCAGTCACAACTCAAAGACATGATGAAAATGGTTAAAGACCTACAGGCCCGCGACAAAGGCAAAAGGGTCTTTACGAGCGAAGACTTTTATGACAGACTGAATGGGGATGATGATCTTGACAATCTCCCCAAGAAATTTATCAAATTCGATGGTTCAGGTGACCCAAAGGCACACCTCGCCCTTTTCTTTGCAGAATGTTCCAAGTTCAGAAGAAATAATCGAGCCTTATTTCTTTGCTTCCCTCGTAGTTTGGAGGGTATCACAGCAAAGTGGTATTCAGAACATGTCAACCCGATCGAACTGAAAGAATTTGACAAGGTGGTAAACATGTTCATCGAGCGATTCCTTTTTAATGCTGAAGCACTTCCCACCCTCAGTCATCTCTGTGGCCTCAAACAGAAAGAAGATGAGAAGGCCCGAGATTTCATTCATCGATGGAGGTCAGCTTGCAACAAGATGAGAGACCCGATATCAGAGGGGCATACATTGTCACTAATCTTGAATAATTTTTCACAACCCTTGAGGGGTCTCATTTCCACGACACCATCAAAAACCTTCATCGAACTGACAGAACGAGTCGAGTGGCTCGAGCTAAGCATGGAAAATGGAGTTTATGAAGGCTTCATCTTTACAAAGGGTAACAATCAGAATGAGCAGAAGAAGAAGGCTCACTTCACTCTTTTTGCCAATGATAGAAAAAGCAATAAGAAGAATCATGATAACTATTCAGAGGGATCCAAGGGACAAAAAGGAAAGTTCTCCAACAATGATAAGCCTCTTCAATCTAGTCCTCAGCATAAAGAGAAAGATCAAGAAAAGCCAAAGCGCAAGGATTAAAGTATGGATTGAAAGTTCACCCCTCTGAACCAGACACTAGAGAGTGTTCTGGAATACATGCTCGCAAAAGATATGATCCGTTTACCTAAAGCAGCTGATCCTGCAACAATCATGGGCAGATTCAAAGAAAGATTTTGCAAATTTCATCGGGCAGTAGGACATGACACTGAGAATTGTTTCGTCCTGAAGAATATCATCCAAGATTGCATCGACAAGAATATCCTTATTGAAGTTGAGGAAAATACCAGTCGACCATCCTGAGCAAGTTTTCTAAAAAATTGACAATGTCGAGACTATGTCATTTTCATCATTTTGTCATTTTGAAGGGACAATACAGTCCCAGTTCTTCTATCAATTTGTTATTTCCTTCTTCAATGCATTAATAAATTTGTCAATCTTTCTTATGGCCTGACGTCATCTTTTATATTCCTCATTTGCAAATGTTTAAATGTCTTCTTACAAGGGGTAACTTTTTTCAGAGTGCCTCTCTGATCAACCAAGAAGCTTGTTGCCAGTTTTCACCTCGTTATCTTCAGAGAATTATCATCAAATATCAATTACTTATCCTTTCTTATTCCCCCATTACACTAGGGCATTACTTTGAAAATTGTCTTCAAAACCTTCTGTATATAGGCATGATCAAACAAATCTCCCATTTTGCACACATGTGCACCCATTTATATCATTTTACATACATTTACATTTGCATTTGCATGCATTCATTCGCATTCATCTGCATTTGCATCAAGCTTCTACGCTTAGGAGAAAAGGTTAATCCTGAAAACAGGCCTTGAGAAGTTAACTATGATGGTCCATTCAAATCATGAACTAAGAATTTTATTTCCCAAATTCAAAACCCATAAGTTGAATCCTTCCTTCTTAAACTGTGATCCTTAGGTTAAATCCCTATGGAATTGATAGTTTGTAGGTCGAACCCCTGCGAAACCGATGTGATCCTTAGGTTAAATCCCTATGGAATTGATAGTTCGTAGGTTGAACCCCTGCGAAACCGATGTGATCCTTAGGTTAAATCCCCATGGAATTGATAATTCGTAGGTCGAACCCCTGTGGAGTCAATGTGATTTGTAGGTTGAACGTCTGTCAAACAAATACGACTCATAGGTTGAACCCCTTTGTGAACCAAAAGTCCTTCTCAACCCAGTGGTTCTTAGGCTGAACCCCTTTCGAACCAATCTCGTTCTCAAAATTTTGATCTGTAGGTTGAAGTCCTACTAATCCCCGGTTCTTAGGTTGAACTCCTTAGGAACTAATCCCATTGCCAAAAAATTGATCTGTAGGTTGAAGTCCTCCTGATCCAATATTCTTTACAGTCCTTAGGTCGAACTCCTTTTGGATTGGTATTTTTCAGATATGTGATTTGTAGGTTGAAGTCCTCCTGATCCAATATTTTTTACAGTCCTTAGGTCGAACTCCTTTTGGATTGGTATTTTTCAGATATGTGATTTGTAGGTTGAAGTCCTCCTGATCCAATATTTTTTACAGTCCTTAGGTCGAACTCCTTTTGGATTGGTATTTTTCAGATATGTGATTTATAGGTTGAAGTCCTCCTGATCCACGTTCTTAGGTTGAATCCCTATTGAACCCATGTCGTTCCCAGTGAACCAATGTCGTTCTCAATTGAACTAATGTCGTTCTTAGGCTGAATCCCTATTGAACCCATGTCGTTCCTAGTGAACCAATGTCATTCTCAATTGAACCAATGTCGTTCTCAGGCTGAATCCCTATTGAACCCATGTCATTCCCAGTGAACCAATGTCGTTCTCAATTGAACCAATGTCGTTCTTAGGCTGAATCCCTATTGAACCCATGTTGTTCCCAGTGAACCAATGCCATTCTCAAATAAACCAATGTCGTTTTTAGGCTGAATCCCTACAGAACCCATGTCGTTCCCAGTGAACCAATATCGTTCTCAATTAAACCAATGTCGTTCTTAGGCTGAATCCCTACAGAACCCATGTTGTTCCCAGTGAACCAATATCGTTCTCAATTAAACCAATGTCGTTCTTAGGCTGAATCCCTACAGAACCCATGTCGTTCCCAGTAAACCAATTCACAATTTTGACCTCCAGGTCATTTATTTTCCAAATTCAAATTTCGACCTTTTGAGTCAATCAATTTCCAATTTCTAATTCCAATTTCTGAATCGTCTCCTTTGGGGAAAGGAGAAGAGAATTTCTGTCATGGATGCATTGCGTTGTGCCTCAAATGCTCGCTTTCACAAGGAATTTCAAGAAAATTTTGCCAATTTGTCGTCGAATATTTGTTGATTTCAAAAATCTTTATTGCACAAAATTATTACCTCAGAATACCTCCAGTATTACTTCCGAAAGGATAAAGCTTTCGCGAAAAAGGATTCAAAGTTCAAAACCTTTCTATTGGCAAACCAAAAGGATGAAGAATAAATCCGCGATATGGTCAGCAAAGAATATTCAATGTTGTTGCAAAGCCATAAGTGATTGATATTGATCGCAGTCAATGGCACATTTTTAAAGATCATTCTTGGAAATTAAAGCAGTCGAAATATCCTGGGTGATATAGAAAAATCCACTCAATCTCTATATATCCTCAATCACCTAAGCTGCAATTAAATATCTGCAAAAGGGATCTCTCAATTGTTGTCAAGATGAAGATGAATTAAGCGAGTAGACCCTCGGGGCCAAAGAAGATTTGAAACATCTCCAAGATGACGGAGTTTGTGACGGATCCTTCTAGAGAAAGTCCAGAGCACTGTCGAGATGAAAGCAGATGCGATGAGCCTCCCGTCAAACCTTAAAGAATATTTAATTTCTGCTGTCATCAAGAGATTTCCAACCAAAGAGCTAATAATCGTCAAGATAATCTCTGAGAGAAAAGAAGGGTCAAAACATCTCTAAGATGAAGGAGTTTGTGACGTACCCTTCCAAAAAAAAAAGAGAGAAAAGTCAGGACATCTCCAAAATGAAGGATGATGTAATTCCCGAAAAATCCAAGAGAGCTTCAATTCTGTTAAAAAGAGAGTGCAGAAAGATCATCGTGAGAAAAGAATCCCAGGATATCAGACTGTCGAATCTATTAAGAATCTTCTTTAATTTTGTGAAATTCTTTTATCAATGTTCTTTCACCAATAGCTCTCGCAATATCAAGAATACTTTCTTTTCCGTCCATGTCAAGGAAATTGATAGCTTTCTCAAAAGAAAGTCAATCGCAAGCAATTTGAATTTGATCTTGATTCTACGGGGTGAAGCCCAGTCGGAGGTAATACTTTCGGTAGATAAGAAGGAATATCTTCAAAACAATGTGCCTCACTTTCAATCATTTTAAATCAACAACAATTTTTCAACATTTTGACAATATTTTCTAGCAATCCTGGCATGAATCAAGAGCTTGAGGTTCATCTTTGGCGAATCCTGACATCATCCCTTTTAGGACTTGATAACGGGAGTTTTCAAGATTCCTTCCCTTCCTTGGTATAATTTGAGCGCATGGGCTCTGAGATTCGCACACTTCCCTGTGTCCCAACTGTCCCACCATAGACAGTCCAATTTCAGCTTGAGGTTAAGCCACCAATTCTAGCAAAAGGAAATTTCAAAAGTTACTTAGTCTCAGCAATGAGGCACCCAAAATCAAATCCCTTTTCGAACTTTAGGGACCCCAATTCCATCCTTTTTCAAAACCCCTGTCGGATTTATTGTGCAAAATCCGAGGGTTCCATCACAGTTTCTTCTCTCGAGGATTCCGTTCATTTTTCTGCCCGATCAGGTTAAGGGTATAAACCTGAGCCTCATTTAATGAGGTATTCCATTTTTCACCCAATCAGGTCAAGGGGTTAAGCCTGAGCCTCATTTTGATGAGGTATTCCATTTCTTGTCCCATCCAGGTTAAGGGCAAAACCTGAATCTCACTTCTTTTTGAAGTAAAATTTTCTCTTTAGTCTCCATTCCATATCTACCATCATCACTTGAATTAATTCTTTCATACCCAGGCAAATTTCTTCTAACTGGGGCATTTTTATAGTCTGAATTTGGTGTGTTTTCTTTGCCACTAAGCTCGGCCCTATACCGACTTAGTAGCAAAGAGAGACATCTGTAAACACCCAAAATTTTCACCCTCGTCCAGTGTTCATGCATTTCATGTGTTGTTGCATATCATTGCATGCATTCTGCATACCATTGCATGTCATCACATCTCATTTTCGAGATCCAGTACTCCTGTTTTCAAAATATTTAATCCAGAATTGAGTTTTAAAGCTTTTCTTTCAAAAATCAATTTCAAAACCTGGGTTTTTTTATTCAACATTTTGTCATTTTCCAAACCCAGGACCTTATATTTCGAAATATTTTCTCAAAAAACAATCTAGATTCATTTTAAATTCAAATTTCAATTGATTTCAATTCTCAGATGAGACCCATTTAAGTGGCGTTGCTCCTGGATTCCTTTATTTATCAAATTTCTCAAAATTCTAGAGTTTCAGTCTGATCAGGACTCTGTCCCAGAGTCCTAATCCAGTTTGGAGTCTATTCTGAAGTCTGTTTTACTTCCATTTTCAATCTTTTCCATTTGTTTTCAAAATTTAGGTCATTTTACAGAGTCCAGTTAGTTCATAACTCTATTTTAGAGTTTCGATCGAGTTAGGAGTCTAACCCTGACTGTATTTTTTGACTTGTTTTACCAATTTCTGATAAATTCTTTCAAAATATTGACAGGGATTCTAATCCGTTAGAATCAAATATTGCATCGATTTTCATGTTATTAACCAATAAATCATGGGATTTACCCTTTTAATGGGTTAAATCCATGGTTTTAGAGGTAAAATCAAATTTCAGCTAATGATTCCCTGTGTTTATTTATTTATTTTTACTTCTTTATGTTTATTACATGTGTTTTAGCATAGAAATTAATTTCGTTTTGCTGTTTGGTATTTTTTATTGTTATTTTCATTAGTTAAAGCATGATTTATTAGATTTTAGCAAATTTTTGTGTGTTTTTAGTTTAGAACAGAAAGGAGCATGCTGTTTCGAATTGAAATATTCACTGTTAATTTCTGATTTTTTTATATGTGATACATGAATGTATAAACAAACTACTGTAAAAAAATCATAAGTTTTGGGATTCGGAAATTCTGTAAGAAAAATCAGACATCAAACCGTGATTTTAAATCTTTAAAATCGTTATTTAAATTCAAGAGGTAACTTGTTGTTATAATATTTTTCTCATCTTATATCCGATTTGAGATCCATAAAATGTTGTGGATTCATGTTGAAATTATCTATTTATTGTGAAATGTTGGTAATTTTTGGCCTCTGTTTAATATTTTTACTCTGACAGAAAGTTTGATTCTAAATTTAAAACTCGTTAGGGTTTACCAAAACCCTAATCAGACTTGTAATGACAATAGATCTCAAACCACAGATCGGATTCACAATCTATAAAAAAGGAGTTTCATTATTTTTCTGTCTAATATTCACGTATAAAATTTCAATTTTTTTTTATTAGGTTTGCTATTTATTTCTGTATTTGCAATCTGAAGTACCTGTTTTAACCCCTGTTAGATTTGTTATATTTTGGTTCAGATTGCCGGAAGGGTTTCTCCCTAACCGAAGATGATTTTTCCGATCTGTAAATAGGAAAACCTCTGTTTTTATTTCTAGTTAATCTCTGTAAAAATTCAAAAGTTTTCATGGAGGATTGACTCCTGATTCAGATCTAACTCTGAAACTGATTTGTGACCTAGGTTAAAAATAGCTTATTTTAGGTTGTTAATGCAATTTTCGGATTAAAATAATGTCAAAAAATTATTTTTATGATTTCAATCTTATTTTAGGGACATAAAAAGTGCATGTACCATTTTTTATGAAATTTGGAATCCGTTTGTTGCCTGAATTAATCAAACTGCAAAACAGGGTCCCTGAAAGATCCAAAAACACTGCCAAAATCATGATATTTGTGATATTTCTTGATTTTTGTGTACAAGTTCATGTTTTTAGGGTTTGTTCATGTTTAGAATCATATTAATATGTTTCATGCTTAATTTTGTGCTTATTTGACTTCATTTAAACCCTAAACCCAAAGTTTTTATCAAAATTTATTTCAGAAAACCTTGATTTCAAGGCCATAGTCTTGCTATCAGGGGCAATTTGGTCATTTGACCTCAATTTCGAAATCCCTAACCCTAATTTTTATATTTTTAATCACGTCATATCATAGTTAGTTTGATATATTTTTATTTGAACTTCAAAACTTGCATTTTACCAAATATCTTTCTGAAAACCCTAATTTCAAGGCCATAGTCTTGTTATTAGGAGTATTTTGGTCATTTTGACCCCAATTTCGAAATTTCATATCTTATCTTTGTTATTTATTCAATTTTCTTTCATATTTTATCATTTTGATTTAAGGGGATCATGGGAAAAGGCTTATATCTAGCAAAATCCAGTAATTTCTAGATATTAGTGGATAAACCTAGAAAAGCCAACATATATTCACTAACCAAGCTTTCTAGTTTTGCAGATACATTGAAGATTTTATTTTTCCTATATTTAAATTTGATTAGTGATGTAAATTAAATGTAATTAATTTTGGAATAAGAATTTCAATTCCTGCATAGAATAGGATGCATTGCATATAGTTTTAAGCTTTGATATATAACTGCTATGTATGCCAATTCATGCATATTTTTACCAATTCACTATGGTCTACACGAATGACACGTGCACTGACTCTTATGGAGTTGACAAACTTGGTGGAATTTGTATTTATGGCCATAGTCAGAATACGAGTGAGACCCAGATTTGTAATCTTCGTATTAGCCACATTCAGCCTACACTCTTAGGCTAACTTCAAAATGCATTGCATTTCTCAAAAATACAAAAGGACTTTCTCAATTTTTCAAAATCAAGTCTTTCAAATCCATATTCATTCATTTGCAAATTCCAATTTCAATTTAGAGAAATCAATTTCTTCAAAATTTCCTAAGTCTTATTTAAAAATCGATTTTCTTAAAATATTGATTTGCCAATGATATTTCAAGTATTTCCCAAGTTCCAAATTCGATTTTCTAAGTTATATTTCAATTTCAAAGTTTGAATTCAAAGAAATCAAGTTTTCTCAGGATCGATTTTCACAAAATCCTTATATTTCTTCAGAAATCGATTTTCACTTTCTCAGATACAGTATCTCAATTATGATTCACGATTTTCAAGTGACTTCTTTTCCAAATATTTTCCAATATTCAAATCAAACATCATGTTTTCAAACCTACATTTTCAGAAAATTCATAGCACATGCCTGATTCTTTGTGTATTTAGGAAATAGAACATGATTTAGACAAGTTGAGCAAAGTTAAGCACACAATTGATCCTTGGTTCAATTACCCCTGGTAAAGGCGCCAGGAACGGTTGAACCTCGTACCGACAGGCAAGTCCCATTCTTCGGAATTATCCCACATTTTAAAACGGAGGTGAGTTATTTTCAAAATCTTTTTCAAAGGTCAGTTTGACTCGCAAAAAAGTAAAAATTTTGCGATGATAGTAATGGACTGTCCGAGCTATTTAAAAACTACTTTTGGTATTTTCTGTAGTTTTAATTTAAAAATTGGACAATGAGAATCAGATTTGGATCTTGAGAATGGATCTGGATCCGAAATCAGGTCGAACATATAAAATGAATTTAATTTCAATAAAACTTGATAAATGAACTGGAATTTAGATTTAAAAGTGACTCAATTGCTCAGAAAATGAAATTAGGGGCAAAAAGAGAATATTTAAAAGATTTTGAAAAATTTGGGGTGTTCACAGATGCCCCTCTTTGCTACTAAGTCGGTTGAAAGCTGAGCTTATTGGCAAAGATAACACTCCAAATTTTGAAAATGCCTCAGTCAGCAGATCTGAACTGGGTGTGGAAGAATTTATTTGGAAAAGCATGATTTCAGGCTTTTAAACCTTATGCTGAATGGTTTTGGGGAGACGAAATCCTCAAAAATGATATGACTGAATAATAGAAATGAGAAAATTGTGATGGGACTTTTGGGCGAAGACCTCGAAATGATGAAAGATAAGAATTTTGATCAGGTCTCATGGGTGAGACAAAATCAGCTCTTGAAATGACTCATGTTTAGCCCTTAACCTGGATGGGACAAATATATCTCAAGATAACCTGAATGGGAGAAGAAATATATGAGGACCTTGATGGGACATTTTTGGAAATGCCTTCATGAAATGAAGCTCAAGCAGGATCCTGTCCTGGATGGATATGCAAAGCATGGATTCCTCGATGGGAAGAACCATGATGGGACTGGGAATGAAACACCTTGTTAAAATGAGGAATCTTGTAGGAACAAGACTCAGGTTTAACCCAAACCTAAAAAAGGAAGATACCTTGCAAAGCGAGGTTCAGGCTTAACCCTTAACCTGAAGGGGATGACCAAATGAAATCCTCGAACGAAGAAACCATGATGGAACCTTCGGAGTTTGGACGAACAAATCCAAAAGGGGTTTGCAAAAGGAGGAAGATGGGATTCCCTAAAGCATGAAAAGGGACGACCTTGGGTGTCTCATTACTGAGACTGAATCAACTTTTAAAATTGATGACCTCTCGCAGAAAATACAGGTTTTGACCCTTAACCTGAGTGGGAACGACCATACGGAATTCTCAAATGGAGAAAATGTGATGGGACAGGAAGAGACACTTCAACTGAATGAGGGAACTCTTCCTGGAAGATATAAACAACGCTAGGTTGCATCAAAATGGATATTGAATATTTATTTCATTTTTGGAATAGCTAGAAAATTTTGCCAATAAGATAAAATTACAGTTGACTCAAATATTTAAAAATGTGCATGTATGTGCAAAAAGACATTCCCTCTTTTACCTAGAGTATTTCCTCCAACGAGGTTAACTCCTTGGTCTTAAGAGTCAGATTCAAAATTTTAGCTCTGATGACTTTCTTCAAGGAAGCTATCCATTTACTTGATATGAGAAGAGAAGAAATATTCTTAATTTCATAAAAGCAAGTAGTGAAAAGATATTGATAAAAGAATTTTGCATGAGAAAAGATGACTTCTGGCAATTTCGGCAATTTGATATCTAGGTGTTTTCCCATGATGATCCTTTTGCACTCTTTTTGAGTCATTGGGTTTTTCGGGCTTTTACATCATCCTTTATTTTGGAGATGTCCTGACTTTTCTCTTTTTTTTCGGGGGAAGGGTACATCACAAACTCCTTCACCTTGGAGATGTTTCGATCCTTCATTTATCTCAAGTATTGATGATATAGGCTCAAAGGGTCTTTTGATGATAGTAGAAATCAAATATCTTTTAGGGTTTGTCGGTAGGTCCATCACACTCGCCTTCATCTCGACGGTGATTTGAACTTTCCCTGGAAGGATCCTTCACAAACTCCTTCATCTCGGAGATGATCCAAATCTTCTTTAGCCCCGGGGGTCTAGCTAGCATAATTGTCTTCATCTTGACAACAATTGATAGATCCCTTTTGTGGATATTTGATTGCAACTTTACTGGATTGAGAAGACATTAGTTGAGTAGATTCCTTTTATCGCTCAAGATATTTCCACTGCCTGATTGCCAGAAAACCGTCTTTAAACATGCGTCATAGCCATGATCAATATCAATTCGCTTCCGGCATTTCAACATCATTGAATATTTCTTTCTCTAATCATACCGAGGATATTTCTTTCATCCTTCTGGTTGATCAACAGGAAAAGATTTGAATTTTACCTTTTTCGCAAAAAGTTTCACCTTTTTGGAAAGAATACTAGAGATAATCTGAGGTAATTCTTTTGTGCAGTAAGAATATTGGAATCAACAAATATTTTTAGCAAATTGGCAAAGTTTTCATGAATTCTTTGTGAAATAATCACTCAATATAGATTTTGGTGAGACCTTGAGTTGAATATATGATTTTGGAAATTCCGACTAGTAAAACTGGGTCCTTTTATTTAATGGTCAGCGAAGGAGCTGAGATTTTTTATTTAACAACTAGTGAAGACTGAAGCCTTTGATTTAACAACCAGTGAAAGCTGGGACCTTTCATTTAACGACCAACGAAGAAGCTGGAACCTTTTATTTTTATGACCAATGGAAACTGAGATTTTTCATTTGACGACCAGCGAAGTAGCTGGAACCTTTCATTTAACAACCAGTGAAACTGGGACCTTTCATTTAACGACCAGCGAAGTAGCTGGAACCTTTTATTTAACGACCAGTGAAACTGGGACATTTCATTTAACGACCAGCGAAGTAGCTGGAACCTTTCATTTAACGACCAGCAAAGTAGCTGGGACATTTCTTTTAACGACCAGCGAAGTAGCTGTGACATTTCATTTAACGACCAGCGAAGTAGCTGGGACATTTCATTTAACGACCAACAAAGTTGCTGGGACATTTCATTTAACGACCAGCGAAGTAGTTGAGACATTTCATTTAACGACCAACGAAGTAGCTGGGACATTTCATTTAACGACCAGCGAAGTAGCTGGGACATTTCATTTAACGGCCAACGAAGTAGCTGGGACATTTCATTTAATGACCAGCAAAGTAGTTGAGACATTTCATTTAACAACCAACGAAGTAGCTGGGACATTTCATTTAACGACCAGAGAAGTAGCTGGGACATTTCATTTAACGACCAGCGAAGTAGCTGGGACATTTCATTTAACGACCAGCAAAGTAGCTGGGATATTTCATTTAACGACCTGCAAAGTAGCTGGCACATTTCATTTAACGACCTTTGATTTAATGATTTGATCTAAGATTGAGACTTTTTGAGAGACAAACAGTACGAGGACTGAACTTGATCTTTAGACTTGAAGATTTTGAGAAGTAACCCTGTGCGAGGACTGGGTTTTCCAATCGAGAGTCGGGAAGGAGATCAGCATTTTAAAGATATTTAGAGATTGAAGCAGGGATGATTATCGGGGTTTCAGGATTATCCCTTATCCTGAAGGGAAAAATAGAATTTTGAAGAGAATTTAGAAAAAAATGATTTAGGTTTTATCCCTTATCCTGAAGGGGAAATAGAATAGACATTTGATGAGAATTTAGGAAAAGAATGATTCAAGTTTATTCCTTAACCTGAAGGGGAAATAGAATAGACATCTGATGAGAATTTAGGAAAATGATTCAGGTTTATCCCTTAACCTAAAGGGGAAATAGAAGATCTTGTGAAGAGATAACCGAAGACTTGAATTTAGAAGGGATATGACAAGATTTTTGATTTAGATGGACCAGCACAGTTAGCTGTATGCGGTCCAATTTTCAGGATTAACCCGTTATCCTGAACGGGGAAAAAGAATAAAATTTATAAAAGTGAAGAAAAATTTAAGAAATTTATTTGAAAATTGGTTTTTGAAAAGAATTCTCACAGGTAGCTTTGTTGCTTCTGTGAGCGGGTCTCAGGATTATCCCTTATCCTGAATGAGAAAAGAAGAGAAATTGATATAAATTTAGAAAATCAACAAAGATTGATGAAACTTGTATTTGCAAAAGAATTCTCATAGGTAGCGTTCTTGCTCCTACGAGGGGTCTCAGGATTATCCCTTATCCTGAATGGGAACACCTCGGACAACGAGGGTCAGGTTTATCCCTTAACCTGAGGGGGAAACACCTCGGACAACGAGGGTCAGGTTTATCCCTTAACCTGAAAGGGCAAAAGATTTAATAAAATTGAGGAAAAATTGATAAAACTTGATAAAATTGATAAAACTTAATAAAAATATGAATAAAATGAAGGAAACTGATAAAGATATCAAAATTAACTGAAAATTTATAAGATTTGAGAAAAAGGAGTTTTTTTGATCCTGCCTGCATATAGGATCTTCAATATGAAAGGAAAATGTTCTTTTTGAAAGACAAGTGAAAAATCTTTTTTTTTAGGAAGAAAATCAACTGCAAGAAGAATGATCAGTGCGAGGATCTGATCCTTCAAATCAAACATGAGAGATCATCATAAGGGTCAAATTTTTGAAGGTAATGGTTTGAAATCTAATTTTTTGAAAAAGAAGAAGATTAACAATAGATCTGATTTCTAAAAATAACAGTTTGAAACTGATAATAAGATCAATACAAGGGTTGATCTTTGAATACAATGTTTAAAAACCGATCTTGGAAGATAAGACCAACACAAGGGTTGATCTTTGAATATAATGATTTTAAACCCATTTTGGAAGATAAGACCAACACAAAGGTTGATCTTTAAATACAATGTTTAAAAACTGATCTTGGAAGATAAGACCAACACAAGGGTTGATTTTTTAATATAATGATTTAAACCCATTTTGGAAGATAAGACCAACACAAGGGTTGATCTTTGAATACAATGTTTAAAAACCAATCTTGGAAGATAAGACCAACATAAGGGTTGATCCTTCAATGTAATGGTTTGAAAACCTATCTTTGAAAACATGATCAACACGAGGGTTGATTTTTCAATGCAATGGTTCAAAAACCTATTTTTGAAAACATGATCAACACGAGGGTTGAATTTTCAATGCAATGGTTCAAAAACTTATTTTTGAAAATATGATCAACACGAGGGTTGATTTTTCAATGCAATGGTTCAAAAAACCTAATTTTGAATATATGATCAACACGAGGGTTGATTTTTCAATGCAATGGTTCGAAAACCTATCTTTGAAAACATGATCAACACGAGGGTTGAATTTTCAATGCAATGGTTCGAAAACCTATTTTTGAAAATATGATAAACACGAGGGTTGATTTTTCAATGCAATGGTTCGAAAAAACTAATTTTGAAAATATGATCAACACGAGGGTTGATTTTTCAATGCCAAGGTTAAAAAAAAAAAACTAATTTTGAGAATATGATCAACACAAGGGTTGATCTCTGACAAAGGTTGGACCAAAGAATATTTGAATTCTTTTGATTATCATAACGAAGACTTTCAAAATTTCATGATTTTTGAAAAAACCTCATAGGTAATATCATTTCTCTCATGAATGATGTTAGAATTGTCCCGCATTCTGAAAAGAACGGGAATTTAAATGCCCCAGCATGGCAAAGAAAGAAGTAAAAAGATATAAAGAAAATTGGCATTTCATTGATAAGCAAAGGTTCGATAACAAGACTGAATATTTACAGAAACTTTGAAAGGAAAGATTCATAAAAGACTGGGCTGACTTGCCCCTTCAAGACGACTAACAAAAAGAGATGAAAAGCAAAAAACTTTGGCTTTATCAATTCTTCGAATGGTCCGGAAATGATTCTGTCAGGACTGCTGGGCGCTCTTCTTACTCGTCCTCCACCAGCTCACTTCTGTCAATGCAATCTTGGATCATGTGCTTGAGGATGAAGCAGTGCTCTGTATCATGCCCCGTTGCCCTGTGGTATTTGCAGAACTGGTCTTTGAATTTTCCCAAGATTACGGGAGGATCTGCTATTTTAGGGAGTTTGATCATCCCATGTTTTAACAGGTAATCCAGAACTGTTTCCAAAGTTTGATCTAATGGAGTGAAGACTCGATCTTTCTCCCACTTGATGTACTTGGGCTTTTCTTGAAGATCACCCTTTTGCTGGAGGCCAATTGGAAGTGGTTTGTCATTGTTTTTAAAGAACTTTTTCTTCTGCCTCTTATTCTGATCTACTCTTGGGCCACTGCCATTGTTGTTTCTGTTTCCTTTACTGCTACTGCCAAGACTATTGCTGGAAGCATCAACTGAATGAGCGAACTGCGCCTTTTTCTTCTGATCTTGGATATTCTTGACCAGAGGCGTGCCCTCGTAAAGCCCGCTTTCTATTCCTGCTTCGAGCCATTCGGCTCGCTCAATTAACTTGATGAAAGATTTCGCCGGGGAAGTGGCGATGAGGCTCCTTATGGGCTGAGAGAAATTGTTGAGGATGATCAGCAATGTGTGCTCCTCTAGAATGGGTACCTTCATCTTATTACAGGTGCTTCTTCACCTGTGAATGAAATCTCCTGCTCTTTCAGTCTCACCTTGCTTCAGGTTGTAAAGATGATTTAATGTAGATGAAGCTTTAATGTTTAATATGAAGCACTCAATGAACAAATTGACTACCTTATCAAACTCTCGTAGTTCGATAGGATTGATGTGGTCGGCATACCACTTGGCTGCTACACCCTCTAGACTGCGGGGGAAACAGATGAACAGAGCCCTGTTGTCTTTTCTAAAACAACAACATTCTGCATAAAAGGTGGCAAGGTGGGCTTTAGGGTTGCCAGTTCCGTTAAACTTAAGAAATTTGCGAGGAAGATTCTCCAGGTTATCGTCCCCATCTAGACCATCGTAAAAATCTTTGCCAGTGTAGGTCTGCTTGCCCTTACCCTTGGCTTGAATGTCCTTGATTGCTCGATTCATCTCCTTCATCTGTTTGCTCATTGGGTCCTCTATTGGAGTCCCAGACTTGGGCTTGTTGACGGATTCAGGCTCTTCTGCAGCTATCTTTACGGACTGCCTCGGAGGATTCTGTTTGTAGACAATCTGCTCTTCCTCTTCTTATTCTTCCTCGACTGATTCTGATTCCTTAGAAGTAGTGTCTGGTTGTACCTTCTTTCTGATGGTTCTGACTTGCTTTTTTATAAGCTTCTTCCTCAGTTTGCTTTTAGGAACTGCCTCTTTCAAATTGGCCTCGGCTTGCTCCGACATCATCCTCGCCATCATCTTTTGGAACATATCATACATAGCGGGGTCAATGTCATCTCCTTTGTTCTGACTATGTCCCCTGACCGACTTAGGAGAGTTCATCCCTTCCGCCTCATTGTCGCTGTGTTGAGGAACTCTTTCTTTTCCAGCTCTTGTCTGAACCATTTTTGAATATCAGTGCTCGCTGTAGAGGAAAGTGGAGTTTTTTTAGACCGAAGAAACTTTTGGAGAAGTTTTGACAAGAGGAAGAATTAGGTTGAAATCTGTTAAAAAATTGTATCTCATTACTAGGGATTGAGTCGCCACGAAATTTATGACAATTGCGTTGTTTACTCTACGAGGGAGAGTAACCAACTAAAATACGAAAAAATTGCTTATTTTGAAAAGTATATCTCTTGACGGAAAGAGATTTTATTTATGAAAATATAAACAAGAATATATAAAGTCAGAAGAAGAAAAATAGGAGAATAAAAATTTGAGAATAAGGGGTAAAGATTTAAATTTTGAAGAACTTGCAGGCAGGATCAGAAGAATTTTGAAGAATTTTTAGAAAAAAAAGATAAAGGAAAATACACCTGGGTTTTAAAAACAAAGAGGAAATTTTTTGAATAATATATACCCAGGGTTTTAGAAAATATAAGGAAGATATAAAATATCACACAATCTCAGATAAACAAGGATGCACAAACAGCACTCCCTAAAGCTGACTCGAAATGCAATATTTGAAATGGCTAATAGGACCTTAATCCTAACTCTAAGATTTAGATCATTAGATTCCAATCAAGGTATGCCGATATACTCAAGCCAAAGCTCGAAGTACGTGGCATAAAAATATTTCTCCGGTTCTAAGGTAATGGCTTCCCAACATCCTTGAGCACCTACCGATATACCTCGGACTATGGCCCTTAGGTACGTGGTAGGGGAGCGCAAACCCAAATAAGTGGTCCAGTTGTGAGTCTCTATCCCGAACTATGGTTCAGTGAGACAGCCCAGCAACGTGAAGACCGAGACAATATAGGTAGGGATGTTTTCAAAAACATATTCAACATGCAATAAAATCAAAAAGTTCTAATGCAAGTCCTAAAGAGATAGATTTAAATGAAAAGAAGCATACACTTACATACATTGTTTGCATTCAATACAAAAACATGTGAACATGGAATAATCACCTCAATATGGTCCTACCAAACCATACTTAAATCCTATATGCAATGATGTCAGCTTAGGACAGAGTCTAGGTTCCTGAGGTTTGCATGGAAAATGAAGCTGACATTTACAGAATAAAGACTTAGATAATATAAAAGCAAAGCAAAGGCATAGATCCGACCAGACGAAGACGTGGTCCCATCACGGTCGCCAAACCTGTGATCATCGCAAAATTTTTCCTCTCTTTGCGGTTTCTATCTCTTCCTTCTCTTTTTCCTTTCTGGCCTCTATGTCTCCTTTTTGAGGGGAGAAATGAAAAAGACAGAAAAAAAAGAGAGAAGAGAAAAGAAAAGAAGAGAGAGGAGGAACTCTTTTGCGGGGTCTCACTTGACCTTGATTTGAAAATATTTATAAAATTACTCACCTCCGTTTTGAAATATATTTGTGGAAAAAAAATTGGGAGACAGGATTCGCTCGTCGGTACGAGGTTCGACCGTTCCTGGCGCCTTTACCAGGGGTAATCGAACCAATGATCGAATTTATGCCTCTTTGCTTTGCCTAAATATTATCTAAGAATTTATCCTAAATCTAAATGCACACAGAATCATACTTGTGCAATGTAGGGATGTATTCTCTTTTTGAGAAAGAGTTATGAAAATTTCTAAGTTTTCTCAGATGAATTTGATAATGGAGTAAAAAAATGATTTCTCAATGATTGAATCTAACTTAGAACTTGAGATAGATCAGGAAAGATATATGAAGTTCTAAGTCTTTGAAAATAATCAGATTTGAAGAATAAATCTTTGAATTTGGAAAGAATGATTTAAAGCTGATGTAAAAGGAGAAGAAAGGAAGTTTTCAAAGTCATAAATGGACTTTGAATTTAGAATTTTGAACCAAGATAGAGATGAAATTTGGAATCTAATTTGAATTTCAGTTTTAAAGTTTGTAATCAGGGTGAGATTTGAGAAAATAGAATTTGAGAAACAGAATTGGGTTTTTGGATTTTTGGGGAATCAAGATAAACTTGGATTCAAAAATCTGGAATGAAATGGAATTGAATTTGAAAAGTTGGAATTGGGAATAGAATTTGATTTGAAGTCTGGAATTCAAGATGCAATTTTTGAATCCAAAATCTGGATCCTAAATAGAGTTGAAATCCCAAAATTGAATTCTGGGTTTAGAATCCTAAATGGGAATTGGATCTTAAATCTGAAGTCCAATGATGAAATTTGGATCTGAAATTTTGGATCTGAAGTCTAAGATCCAAGATGGAGTTGGATTCTGGATCCAGTACTGGGTTTTGGATTTGAAGTCTGAGATCCAAGGTGAAGTTGGACTTTGGATCCTAAAATGGATTTTGGATCTGAAGTCTGAGATCCCAGATGGAATTGGATTCTGGGTCCTATACTGGGTTTTGGATCTGAAGTCTGAGATCCAAGGTGAAGTTGAACTCTGGATCCTAAAATAGATTTTGGATCTGAAAACTGAGATCCAAGATGGAATTGGATTCTGGATCCTAAGATGGGTTTTAGAAGTCCAAATGGGACTTTTGAATATGGATTTGGGTTTTGAAAACCCAGATTGGATTTAAAATTTAAGAAGGGTCAAGTTTTGAGATTCAAAATCAATCTCAAACTTTGATTTTGAATTTAAAGATGATAAAATTGAACTTGATTTTGAAACAAAAGATGACTTCAAAGTTAAATTGAACTTTGAAGAGTTATTTAGATTTGAAAATTTGAAAATTTGAATACAAAATTATTTTTGAAATTTCAAAGTCAAATTGGACTTTGAAATTGAATTTTTGAATCTTGAAATGAGATAGAATTGAATTTGAATCTATAAATAAGATTTGATCTGAGAAATGAAGAAAAAGAATCACTTGGAATTTTGAAAAGAAAATTTTGAAAATATGATGTAATTCTATCCTAAATGATGAATGAATTTAAAGAATTTTGAACTTGAATTTTGAAAAGCATATCTCATTCTTTATATGAATTAGAAAGGAGATTACAGATATAATACATTCTTGACTATGGTCATTAAATGTATTATATAATAATCACCTCTAAATTCAAGTGAAGAATAAAATATATTTTGGTGCTTTTATAGAGTTTAGAATGAAATTAACTCTCAATATACCGTGACTATGGCCATTGATATATGTATTGAATTAATTTTAAACTAAACTCTGATAAAAGAGGAAAACATTTAAAGAAAATATGATGAATTTTGAAAAGGATTCAGTGTTACTTTATAAAAGATAAAAATACTAAGTTTGGTTTACATCCTGACTATGGCCATTGATGTAAATCATCAACTTAGGATTAATTACCTCTTACGAAATGGTGCACGTGTCATTCGTGTTTCACCATTGTGAGATTTTGGAAAATAAAGGTAAAAAACATGAAAATAAGTAATTTATGGCGTTTACAATGCTTATTTATTCTATCTAAAAAGCTGGAAATGTAAATTCTCATTAAGATCTAACTATTACAATACATGAAATTGAATTTACAATTCCAAATAATGATATTTTCCACATATTCCCTGCAAAACACTTGATTAGTATAAAAATAGAAAAAAATTTGCTCATATCACAAAAAATGCTCACATGCTAAGGTATTTAAGATCTAAATTGTGGAAAGATGAAACTGATATGTATCTATGTACATATATACATGCATACATGTGTATATATGTATATCTATATACATATAGGTATATATAAATATGAATATATATATATATATATATATATATATATAGGTGAAATGGTGAATGTGAAGGGATAGTATAGGCAAATGGTAGCAAGAGGTTATTATGATTATGGGCATTGGAAGTGATATACTGTAATGGGAGGAATTTGGAATATACATTGGGTAGACTGATATGGCATGGGTGCGGCTATATAGGAGGGACTGATAACCTGAATATCTCATGTGAGCCAATGAGAATTCATAATGATCAAAGAAACAAAATCCTATAGCCGAAATTGAATGCCTCATGATAATGATATGTTCCCTGATAACCGTCAAAATGATAACATAGTGAAGGAAGTGCAGTGGATATGGGACTTACGTAAGGTGTAGGTAAACAGAGGATATCAATACTATGTAAAATATATAGATGCTGAACATGGGAATATAATGACAACAGAGTGCGAAGGTGACCTACAAAAATGATGACACAGGCACTCAGGAGGTGGGTGCAACAGTAAAGACATGTAATGAGAAGGATGAATCTATAGGCACAGCAACATAAAATATAACTTCTGGTTGGAAGAGAGGAAAATTTGCAACAGTGGAAAGTGCTGTGTATGGTAGGTGATGTGAAAGTGTTGGTGACAGAGTAATGTGCTGGACTGTAGAGAGGAAAGGGCATGCCACAAGTGATGTGCATCAGCTGTGCACAAGGTATGGCTGTGAAGAAGTGGGGCTGGCAGCAAGGGAAGTGGTGACAGTATGTAGGTGGTGTCCAATGAAAAAGTGGTGACAGGGGGATGGATGTAAGGTGTTAGTAGTAAAAGGGTGAAGGAAATACAACAAATAGAAATGATGCATGCACTGTGTAATATTTGATGTAAATGAGAGATGGAAGAGATGTTAATATGTGAGTGAGTGAGAATATTTGACAGAAGTGGGATAGCAACGTGGTTACTGTGTGCGATGGAATGAGGTAGGAACGTGGCTGGCATGCACAAATATGGACACCTAATATTCCAGATGTATGAAAGGTGGATGCCTTCATACTATGGATAGGGTTACCTTGGGAAAAATAGTAGTTGTCTGCTGGTATTGTGATAGTGAGTGTCATAGCAGCAGATAGGTAATGAGCAATGCTGCAGCAGGGGAAGGCAGATGCGTGAATGGTGGCTATGAAGATGGATGGGTGTGAACACCCCAAATTTTTCAAAATCTTTTAAAATATTCCTCTTTTGCCCCTGATATCATTTTATGAGCAATTGAGTCATTTTTAAATCTAAATTCCAGTTCATTTCTCAAATTTTACTGAAATTAAATTCATTTTATATGTCTGACTTAATTTCAGGTCCGGATCCATTGTCCAGATCCATATCTGGGTCTCGTTATCCAACTTTTAAATTAAAATTACATAAAATACCAAAAATAGTTTTTAAATAGCTCGGACAATCCATCCGACATCCGTTTGGATCCATCACATTGTATTTCTCGATTCGAGTTTCAAAACTCGAACATTTTTTCAAAACCTAGATCTAAACCCATTTTCTGAAGAAATTTCCCCAAGATAACCCTGATTTTTCAGAAAAACCCTTCTTTTTTTAAATATTTTGAAAATTTTATAAAATTAGTTTAAATTCCTTAGTTTTTAGAGTTTTGTTTTCAAAAATACAAATATATATATATATATATATATATATATATATATATATATATAATTTCAAGAAAAGAACAAAAAAATAAAAATATAGAAAAGAAAAAAATTAGTTTTGAAAAACTCCCTTTTGAAAATGTCCTTTTCTAAAACCTCTTTTTCGAAAACCGCTTTGTGAAGAATTATTTAGAAAAACTCTCAAAACAAACCCCCTCTTTATAAAATATCTTAAATCAAAGGGGGGGGGGGGCGTTGAAAGTTTTCCTTTTAGGGTTTTGAGAACTTTTCGCCAGAAGGGGTCGGAAGCCCAAAACAACTGAAGCCCTCTCTCACTCTCAATCTCTCCTTCATTCCACCGAACTCCCTGGAAGCCAGACCTTCCGCCCTCCGATCTTCTTTTTCTTCCATCACCACGCTCCATCCACCCTCCATCACCAACAAACCTCTATTCTCTCGACACTTCTTCTCCTCCCTACATAAACAACCACAGATCCCCTCTCCAGACCATCCGTTTTCCACCCTTTCCCCCTTGCTCTTTCCTTCAGAATCGCTTCCTCACCCCCGCACCTTCTTCCTTCTTCAGCACCGCATTTCACCCCATCATGATCCCTTTTCTCTTCTTCCCGATCCGCCCTTATCCCAGCATCACTATGCCTCTTTCATCGGGTCCTTCCTCTTTCTTCCCCTTTCTGGGTATCGCTGAAGGAAGGTTGATCTTGTAACAACGTCTGTGGTCATCTACACAGCAAAAGGCCTCCAAGCTATTGAAGAAATCTCAGCTGAATCCCTGCAAAGCCATGAATACCAACCCAGCAATGGTGATTTCCCCTTTTTCCAAGGATCAAATTCAAGTTTCCATTCCGACTGTGGTAGCCGAAACTGAGCGTGAAGCATGAGGTCACGGTAGATGTCATTCGCCTTCTTTCCTTCAACTCACTTTCTTTAAAAAAAAAAAAAAAGAGAGAGCACCCAGTAATATCGATTTGTTTATAGCCAAATCGATTTACAATATGTGCGATAGCAAGGGAATGAGCCCATTTCCTACATTTTCTTTTATATTATCACTTTCTTAACAATTTCCCTAGCTTCATAGCTCTGGTATATATTAATTTCCTCTATTATCTAAATTTCCTTTATAGCTCTTCTGCTCTTGCCCCATTAATGCATCTATATAATGTCAATCTTGCATATAGCAAGTGTCGATTTACGTAAGCATGCAACATCAAAGAGGAACGAATATGTTCCAGCATCTTCCTTATTTTATAGGTTATTTGGTTTATCTTGTTCACATTATCAGAATCAGTAGGCTTACATAGTTCACCAGAATCCTTATTCTATTTTCTGTTAATTCCCAGTTTTTTTTTGTTTGTGAACTTTTGATTTCCTGTGTATGATATCATTTTTGTTTTGAGGAATTTGATTTCCTGTTTCCATCTTATCATTACATTGTAATTCCCCCCTTAAATTTGTTGTAATATACAACTATATCCTGTTGCAATATGAACTTGTGCTTTCCATTTCCTTTGAATCGTTAGTTTATTGCCTCCTTCGATCTGTGGTTACTTTTGCTTGTCATTATTATTTCCTGTGTATTTTTTTTTATGATTAGTTTGTATTGATCATCTATCATGATATGTTGATTCCCAACTCCCCTTTTCATCATTAACCTAGCATATGCAGCATCGCCTCTACAAAGCCAGAAATCACCATCAGAATAGCCTCTGCTGGTGACAAATAGCATTTCTGCAAAGCAAATGTTTAATTAGTTTGTATCTTCGGAATATGGACCTCGTAAATTCATTCTATGGGTAAGTATTACTGTATATCCGATTTTGCCTGATGAATAGAAGTTGCAAGATAGGCAGGATACTAATGAGAAACTAATGACATATTTTCTTGACCGACTTCAGTGGCCACCGATGGGGGGGATTATGCATTTTGTGTCTTACCCCCATCAATGAGAATGGGATTGTCTGTATAAGCAAATGGTTGATTTGAACTTTCAGCTAATCATCAAAATGAATGGTTTGGAACTGACAAGGATAGGGATAGACCAACTTTTCTATGCCAGACTTGTTTGGTAATGATTCTGGCACGGAGTGGAGCACATGCTCTTATAAAGTGCTTTTAGCTGTCACCTGTTGATTGAATTTTTGTTCAAAGGGGTCCTATGGATCACATTATTATAGGACAAAGTATATTTCTTGCAGAATTATTTGAGGCTGTCACCATGTAGTTATTTGTCACTCGTGATTCTTTAATAGCATTAGATGAACTTGGTCAAGGATCATCAACTTCAGGTGGCCAGCGACTGTGTAAGTGTAAATTCTGATTTTTTTTATCTTTCACTGCTTAACGGTTTTGTGTTGATTTAGTTCTCCAAAGTTTGCTTCAAATCAGTATTATTGGCACATATATATATATATATATATATATATATATATATATATATATATATATATATATATATATATATATATATATTGATGTTCTGAAGGGAGCCTGTTTCAAATTATCTTGCCCATGTGATAGGGCGTCAAGGCATAGTCTCCACTCATGCTATCTTCATCCCACGTTACACACCCCATTTCCATCCGGATGATGAGCTTCAAAGGGCCCAACCTTGTTTTTATGAGGTGATACCAACAATATGCAAGGTATCAAGATTAGATCTAGATATAAACAAGTCTCCCAGGACGCGGTTTTGGAATGGTGTTGCAGATGTCTATAAAAAAAAATTATTTTTTGTTGTTGCATGCATTTCTATCAGGTAATTGTTCACTTACAACTTTTATTACAGGTAAGGCACTTGAAATGGTTGTTCTGGATATCTGGAATAAAAAAAAATCTGCTCAAATCAAACATCAATGCCCTAGCTGAGACCTTGCAAATGGCTGATTTCTATTTTAGACCATTATATATCAAAGACTGACTCGTTTGTCAGTAAAAACATCTTGAAATGGCAGATGTTAATGTTCAAGTCAAGGCTACTTGTGAATAATTGATCCCTGTACAGTGTATACAATACTGCAACAGCTAAATTCAGACAAGCCTCTGTACCGACTTTGATCATATTGTTCATATTGAATCTCTTCTTGCTGCCAGTTCGTCTACAATCTCCCAGGGGTGCAAAGCTCGAGGTTAGTGATCCAAACTTTGAGGATAGCAATGACAATGCTATCTTTTCCACATAGGCAATCTTATTCTGTTTAGTATGCTGCAAACATAAATTTATTGATTTTACATTTTGTTCAGAAAATACTTCCTCTGTCAAATTCATCACTATCAATCTTCTTATAAAATTTGTTTTCTTTTCTGTTATAAACGCTTGTCTTATATTCTTTTGTAGCCTCCATACTAATAATACTTAGAGGTTTGCTACATAACCACCACAGCATCATCGTATTTTGCAGCTACCATAATGCTTGTTGTGATTTTCATGTTAGCATTCATAGCAGTAACAATGCACCTTTAGCAGTGCTTGACTTTGATAAAGTCCTCACTGTGCACAGCTGCCATCATGCTATCTACAGCATATTCACCAACTAACATTTCCAGCACAAAACCCCCTTCAGCTCTTGACAGCTTCTCCCACTTCACCATTTCCACTCTCACTACTGTGCATTCACCTGCGTTTAGCTCCAGTCACCTACAACAATGCTTAGCATTGTTGTAACATACAATCACTTACAGCAATGCTTAGCATTGCTGTAACACAACAAAAAGCAATGCCAGGCATTGCTGTAATATTCGTTTACATGCAGCAATGTTGGGCGCTGCTGAAGCCATCATGTCCCTCTCCCCTTTCTTCTATGGTAGTTCATCAAGAACTACCATAGCTGCCATATTTCACAGTGGTTCACAATGAACCACTGTGTCTCTTCCTTTCTATGGTGGTTCATCAGAAACTACCACATTTCATGATGGTTCACCTTGGACCATCCTGGCTTTGCTCTCATCCATTGCATATGCTCTCTCATATAGGTTTTCATTTATCTATGGTGTTAGATATATGTATATACACCTATATATGTATATATATATATGTGTATATATATGCATATTCTCTTATAGATACAGAAGAGGCCATTACCTCTCATACATGCATTCTTTTCTATCCAGGCATGTCTATCTAATTATCGGTATCCTTAGATTCAATATGAATATTTTTATATTTTCATTTTTCTCTCACTTTATACTAACTAGGTGTTTTGTAGGAAATATTCAAAGGTTGTTGAAAATACCTTAGATCTAGGATTTTATTATTTCTTTGTAATCCCAAAGTTGTAATAGGCTAGACATTAATGAAAACTCTACATTTCCAGTTTTAGATTAGAATGTATGAGCATATACATATTGCTTGTGTTCATATCATTTCCTTCTTTTATTCCAAAATCTCACAATGGTGAAACACGAATGGCACGTGCACCATTTTATAAAAGGTAGTTAATCATAAGTTGACGATTTACATCAATGGCCATAGTCAGGATATAAACAAGACTTAAGATTTCTATCTTTTATAAAATAACACCGGATCCACACTAGACCCTTTTTCAAATTCATTATATTCAAATATTTTTCTCTTTTATTAGGGTTTAATTTAAAATTAATTCAATATATATACCAATGTCCATAGTCAGGGTATATTGAGAGTTAATTTCATTTTAAATTCTATAAAAGCACCAAAAATGTATTTTATTCTTCACTTGAATTTAAATGTGGTTATTATATAATATATTCAATGACCATAGTCAGGAATATATTATATCTTCAACCTCATTCTTAATTCATTTAAAGAATGAAATAATTTGTAAAATTTAATTTCAAATCTTTTAAATTCATTCATCATTTAGGATAGAGTGGCATCATATTTTCAAAACTCCTTTTTCAAAATCCAAGTGATTGTGAATATCTCTATTTCAATTCATCAATTCTATCTCATTTTCAAAAATCCAATTTCAAAGTCCAATTCGACTTTGAAATTCCAAATTCATTTTATATTCAAAACAAAAAGTTCAATTTAACTTTAAGATTCTTGATTCATTTTCTAAATTCCAAATTCTAGTTCCAAATTCAAAGTCCAATTTGACTTTGAAATTCATTTATATATTCAAAGTTCAAAATTCTCAAGTCAATTTTCAGGATCTCAATCCAAAGTTAGATCCTAATCCCAACTTGGACCCAGATTTCCAAGTATAATCTCTACCTTTTGGATCTTAGACTCCAGATCCAAATTATAGCTTGGATTACAGACCTTAGACCCAATTCCATTTAGGATTCAGAATCCATCTCCACTTTTGGATCTCAGACTTCAGATCCAAATCAATTTTTGAATCCAGAACCCAGTTCCACTTTGGATCTCGGACTTCAGATCCAAAATCCATCTTAGGATCTAGTGTCCAACTCTATCTTGGATCTCAGATTTCAGATCCTAAACCCCTTTTTAAAATCCAAAATCCATTTTAGGATTCAGAATCTAATCCCATCTTGGATTCCAGATCTTGGATCCAATTCTATTCAAGATCTAGAATCCAATTCCATCCCCAAATCTAGATTTCAAATCCAACTCCATTTTTAGATCTCATCTGAACTTCCTAAATCCATTTCTATTTTTAAATACCATTTGGATTTCTCAAATCCATCCGGATTTCAAATTTTAAATTCAAATTCATTTTAAGTTTTATCTCTCCTCCTAAATCTAAGTTCAAAGTCTATTTTCGGACTTTGAAACTTCCTTCCTTTTTCCTTTTTTATCTCAGCTTCAAAAATCATTCTTTTCAAATCAAGATTTATTCTTCCAAACTCTGATTATTTCAAAGACTTGGAACTTCTCTGATCTATCTCAAGTTCTAAGTTAGATTTTACCCTTCAGAAACCATTTTCTTCATTATCAAGTTCATATCAGAACACTTGGTAATTTTCAAAAACATCTTTCAAAAGAGCATACATCCTTACATTGCACAAGCATGATTCTTTGTGCATTTTTTAGAATAAACTCTTAGATAATATTTAGGCAAAAGCAAAAGGCATAAATTTGATCCTTGGTTCGATTACCCCTGGTAAAGGCGCCAGGAACGGTCGAACCTCGTACCGACGAGCGAATCCCGTCTCTCCATTTTCCCGCAATATATTTCAAAATGGAGGCGAGTAATTTTTTTAAAATATTTTCAAATTAAGGTCAAGTGAGACCCCACAAAAGAGTTCCTTTCTCTCTTCTTTTCTCCACTTTTCTCTTCTCTCTTCTTTTTCTGTCTTTTTATTTTTCTCCCCTCGAAAAGGAGGAAAATAGAGGTTAGAAAAGGAAAAGAGAAGGAAGAGAGAGAAAGATACAAGAGAGGAAAATTTTTACGATGATCACAGATTTGGCGACCGTGATGGGACTTGTCTCCGTCTGATCGAATTATGCCTTTGCTTTGCTTTAATCTTATCTAAGTCTTTATTCTTTTCAATGTCAGCTACATTTCCATGCAAAACCTTAGGAGCCTAGACTCTGTCCTAAGCTGACATCATTGCATATAGGATCTAAGTATGGTTTTGTAGGACCATATTGAGGAGATTATTCCATGTTCACATTTAGATTTAGATCTGAAATACAACTCTCCTCAATTTTAGGGATTGAATGAAAACAATGTATGCACGTGTATGCTTCTTTTCATTTAAAATCTATCTCTTTAGGACTTACATTAAAGTCATCTGATTTATTGCATCTTGAACATGTTTTTGAAAACATCCCTACCTATATTGTTCCGGTCTTCACGTTGCTAGGCTGTCTCACTGAACCATAGTTTGGGAGAGAGCCTCATAACTGGGCCACTTATTCGGGTTCGCGCCCCCCTACCATGTACCTAAGGGCCATAGTCCGAGGTATATCGGTAGGTGCTCAAGGATGTTGGGAAGCCATTACCTTAGAACCGAAGAGATATCTTTATATGCCACGTACTTTGAGCTTCGGCTTGAGTATATCGGTGTACCTTGATTAGAATCAGATGATATAAATCTTAGAGTTAGGATTAAGGTCCTATCAGCCATTTCAAATATTGCATATAGAGTCAACTTTAGGGAGTGTTGTTTGCGCATCCTTGTTTGTATATCTGTGATTGTATGATATTTTATATCTTCCTTATATTTTCCAAAACCCTGGGTATATATTATTCAAAATTTCTTCTTTTGCTTTTAAAACCCAGGTGTATTTTTTTCTTTATTCTTCTGGTTTCTTCAAATTCTTTGATCCTGTCTGCAAATTCTTCAAATTTTTTCTTTTTTATCCTCTTTCAAATTTCCTTTTTCCTTACCCTCTTTTGTGATAAAGTAAAATTTTTGTCGGGATATGTCCCTTTCAAAATTAAATATTTGTTCATATTCTTATCCTTTTTTCACAAAAAAACAATGCGATTGTCACAAATTTTAGGTGACAACCCGATCCCTCGTAATGGGATATTTTTATTATCAGACTTTGATTTCTTCCTTTATCATAATTTCCTCCAAAAAATTTCTAAAATATCCCATTTTAACCTACAGAGAGGACATTGACATTCCATCATGGTTCGGACGAGGACTGGAAAGGAAACAGTACCACAGCAAAGCAATAGTGAAGGAGAGGAAATGAACTCCATCAAGTCATCAAAGCAGCAAGGCCAAGAAGCATAAATCAATGTTGATTCAGCTACATACAAGTTGTTTCAGAAAGTGATGGCGAAAATGATGTCTGAACAGGCCGAGGAAAACCCTGAGAAAATATCTTCTAAAAGCAGAGCCAAGGGAAAAGCCAACAAGAAGCAAGTTCAGTATGACAGCACTTCAGAGTCAGCAGAAGAGGACTCATAGGAAGAGCAATCGTCATATTTTCATAATCTCCTGTATCGGCCCAAGAAAGTCAATAAGGGGCACAATTCAGCAAACAAAACCAAGTTTCAGATCCCAGCAGAAGATCTGATGCATGAGCAAATGAGAGAAATAACTCGAGCAATCAAAGACTTACAAACCTAAGACAAAGGCAAAAAGATCTACACTGGTGCAGATTTTTATGACGGCCTAGAAGGAGATTTCAACTAGGAAGACCTTCCTCGTAAATTCTTAAAGTTTGATGGGACCGGCAACCCCAAGGCTCATCTGGCTACATTTTTCGCCGAGTGCAATCGATTCAGAAAGAACAATAGGGCTTTATTCCTATGCTTTCCACGCAGTCTTGTGATCGTCGCGAAATTTTTCCCCGTCTTCCCTTCCTTGCGGAAGAGAGAGAGAGGGAAACACTTCCGCGCTTCAAACTTGACCGGATTTTGGAAAATGGTTTTGAAATACTCGCCTCCGTTTTGAAAATTGTGGGAAAATCCATGGGATGGGGCTCGACCTGTCGGTACGAGGTTCGACCGTTCCTGCCGCCTTTAACAGGGGTAATCGAACCAAGGACCAAAATTGTGCTTGACTTAGTGAAGTTATCGAAATTATGTTCTATCCTAAATGCACAGAGAATTCAGGCATGTGCTATGAGATTTTGGAAAATGCAGCTTGGGAAAACATGATGTATGCTTGGAAAACTTTGGAGTTGAAAAAACATTTCTCAGGAAAAAGATGAAAGTCAATTTCTCAGGAAACTCAGATGAAAAAGGGTTTTTGAAATTCCGAAAAAGTTCATAAAGACTTGGGAAAATCATGAATAGTTGAAAATCCTGGGAAAATAGAAGTGATTCTTGAGAAAAGGGTGAACATTTGAAAAGGGAAACACTTCTTAGGAAAACTTGGACTTTGAGAATTTTCTTAGGAAAATGATAGAAAATCATTGGAAAACCCTTGTGGAAAAGGAAAATTGAAGCTTGGGAAATTGAAATCCCGAGAATCTTAATCTTGGAATACTTGGAAATCGATTTTGACTTTGAAAAAGGTAAGAGACTTCTCTTGAAAATCTTGGGAAAATGACCTTTTCCCCTGGAAAACTGTGGAAAAACTTGACTTGAGAAAACCGATTTTGAAAATTCTCAGAGTTTCTTGAGAAATCGATTTCTTTGAGAATGAAATTTTCTTAAGAAAATCATAAGAAAACCAATGATTTCATGATGCAAATGATATGAATGAAAGAATGCACTTTGAAAGGTTTTCTAAGAAATTTGTTGGAAAAATGTGCATTAAGTCAAAATAAATCCTTCACATATCCTGACTGTGGCCATGAATATGTTCAGAGTTTTATTGATTCAATACACAAGATTTTGAAAAATTTAAAAATATGATGTGCATTTTCAAGACAGCCTAAGAGTGTAGGCTCAATGTGACTAGTAGAAAGAAGATGGATCTGGGTCTCATCCATATTCCGACTAGGGCCGTAAATATGGATTCCACTGAGTCCATTAACTCCCTAAGAGTTGGTGCACGTGCCATTCGTGAACATCCATAGTGCTTTTGAAATAAAAATGCATGAATTATATAAGCAGGATATTGCATAAATTTAACTATATGATATGCATCCTAGTCTAAGCAGAAAATTAAATCTCTTATTCCAAAATTTACTTTATTACATCACTAAATAAAGGAAATAAGAGAAATTTGCAGACTTCAGCTCCTTCTTTTGACTGTCCCTGCCAAGCTTGAAATAGGGTTAGCTCAAATACGTGGGTTTTTCCAAGATTTTCCAATAATATTATGAAATTATTGGATTTAATTGGACATAAACCCTAATCTCATGCTTCCTTGATATTTGAAATGATGTAAATGCAGGAAATTCAGTAGAAAATAGTTTAAAATTCGGAATTGGGGTCAAAATGACCAAAATACCCCTAATTATAAAGTTATACCTTTAAAATCAAGTTTTTTGAAGGAAATTTTGATAAAATTGAGATTTTGAAATTCAAATTGACTCAAATGATGATGAAATGCATTATGACATGCTGATAAACACATTGGAACCATAAAATCAGAATTTGACATTTTGCAATTTATCCAAAATAACGAATTTCGCTTGTTTTTCACTTGGATCCGGGTCCTGCGGGACCCTATTTTGGTATTATGGCTAATCCGAACCTCAAATGGATTCCAAATTTCACCAAATTCGATATGAATCATCTACCTACTCTGATAAACAACATAGAATGCTAAAGATCACGAAATGATATGATTGAAATGCTAAAATTTAAAGAAAGTCCTAAAATGATGGATTTTGCCTATGGATCCGAACCAAATGCAATGCCTAATATGATAATGCAAGATTTACACCATGAAAACTTCTGATATTTTGCAGACTGTTAAAGGACCTGAAATGGAACATTTTTGGTTTTTACAGCCTCGGGATTTGAGCCATGGTGAGTTCATAAACAGGGATTTAGTTCTGACAGAGGTAAAAGTCACCCTAATCTGATGTAAAATGCTAAACAAATATCAAACAGCCATGCAAATTTATGAAATTAATCAGAGCTACTCACAACACCTACATGAACAACTTTCATGTTCATGACTTTTGCATTTGATCAACATAGACACAGGTAAAAATATAACTTGTTCTGCCTAAATCAACAGGACAGACAAATGTGACAAAACAGAGGACTCACAAGAAAAATCCGAAACAGGTATCACTACTGTTCTAAAAATCACAGGCTTTCAGATGCAAACAGAGGACACCTCGGACATAACTTTCAATTTTTACAGTTTTGGATTTGGAGCAACACACAAAGAGAACCCATCGATCTAAGTCGATCCAATATCTTCGAGGCCCAAATCAGGCTCTGACACGTGTCCCGAACTCTTGGATTTTTGTCAGACATAAAATAAAATCAGAAAAATATGAGAAAATCCGGTTAAAAATTAGACATTCTCACTCGTTCATAACATCTTTCGGATCTAATATAGGATCTCCCATGAGGGAGATCTCGATTTTAAAAATCGGCAAATGATTTTCAAAATGCATCCCGGGTAACAACACCCGACTTGACATTTTGAATGTTTACCGCAGTAAATAAATTCAAATGCTTCCTAATTTTTGGCATAATTCTAGGGACACCTAAGGGCGCATTCCGTGATTTTTTTGGGATTTTTAATAAAAAATAAATGCATGAAATGACGTGTGGACTGACTGACAAAAACAGAGAACTACTGAAAATGAATAGAATTGAAATAAATGCTAGATTAATCCTAATTAATTCATGAAATGTGCTAAATTAATGAAATAAAATGCAAATTAAACCTAGCTAAATGCATGAATGCTAAAAATCATCAAGGAGGCATGATTAACTATTTTTATATATGTCGTTTCATAAGAATAGCTCAATCCATCCCTCGGATGAGCTCTTTCTTCAAACGACTCCCGAATCGAGTTATAAAATCAAATCAAGAGAAAAAGGGGTGCACCTTGCTTCGTTAGGCAGCGTTGAAGCTCTTGAAAGGGACATCTACCATGAGCTTCGTTCGTCCTTCGCTTCGGGCTTCGAATGATTCACCAAGATCGATCCACCGTGCCTTCTTCACTGAGCCAAAGGGGGCGTGAATTCCAAAGTGCAAAAAAATCAGATTTTCAGAAAGGCTAGGTCGAATTCCCAAGTTCACAAGAGCTAAAAAAAATGGTCCCCTCATGCTGGGCGTGGAGCCTTGTTTTTATAGATTTTTCTGAAAAATTTGAATTTCAAACAGGCTCAATCTGAGCCATCCATGTGGCGCCATCTCAGGGGGTGCTATTTGGGGGTTTGAAATTCGAATTTGGCTTTTGCAGGGAGCCCTCAGGTGGCGCCACCTCATGTGGCTACTTTTATTAAAAATAAAATAAAAATAAAATTTTGAAGCCAAGTGGGACTCTGGATTGGTGCCACCTCAAAAGGAGATTTGAGGTGTAAAGCTGGAAACAATAGGAGCATGCCATGTGGCGCCACCTCTGGAGGCTCTTGACATGTGTCAGAAGGACAGGAGTGGAGGAAGCAGGCTGTGCCACCTCAGAGGAATTCAAATTCTACTTTTCTGCAGAAAAGGAGAGGCTGACATGTGGCATTTCCTCAGAGTGGCTCCTATGATGCCATGTGGCAAGAGAACATGAATGGAGGAAGCAAAATGCACCACCTCAGAGGTGGGTTTTTCTACTTTTTCTGATGCAGGGAGGTCTGGACATGTGGCAGACAAGTGTCAGCTGTCTAGAGAGGCCTTCTCAAATGGCGCCACCTCAGAGGAGAATTTGAATTTCAAATGGAGGTTGGCCCTAGAGGAATGGAGGATGGACATGTGGCGCCACCTCAGGGTGGCTCCTACAATGCCATGTGGCAAGAGGGAGGAAAAGGAGGGAAAGGGACACGTGGCACCATCTCACACAAAATAGAAAAGGTGAAGTTCAGGATTTGCGCCACCAAGCCTGGAGTTTGAATATTTGAATTCTAGCTTTTTCTGAAGGAGGCAGAAAGTGACATGTGTCACTTGCTTTTTCTGAAGAAAGCAGAGAGAGACACGTGTCCCTTGCTTTTTCTGAGGAAAGGAGAGAGTGACATGTGTCACCTGCAGGAGACATAATTCAAATGGTGCCACCTCAGGGGAGACAAGTTCTACTTTTTTTGAACAGGACAACACATGACACGTGGCATCTCATGGTGATCTTTGGAATGACACATTGCGCAGGATGGGTAGGGTGACACATGGCAGATAAATGGGATGACATGTGGCGGCTTCTTAGGGTAGCCCCACACTGACACTTGGCATGGAAATGGGAGGAGAGAGAAAAGACAAGTGGCACCAATCCAGGGGACAAGGCTCCTATATTTTTGGGTTTTTCAAAATTCAAATTTTCAAAAGAAAAGCTTGTGTGACACCACCTCAGTGTGGGTCCCAAATTACTTTTTTTATTGAAATAAGGACAAAACAACAACCTCTTTTTGGAATTTTCATAAAATCTGGACTAATTGGTAAAACAGGAATTTTTGGAAAGAGTTGGTCCCTGTAGGGAAATTTTGTAAAAGGAAGATATTTGAAATTGTCAAAAGGGCAAAATCTGAGATGAAGTGGCTGAAATCCATATTGAAAACTATCCAGATCGTTTTCCTGAGAAAATATTTTGAAATTCAGAGTCTTGGGGGTAAAATGGAAAGAATTGATAATTTTGAAGACCGAGGGTTTTGAAATCAATTTTGAAAAGAGTTGAAATTCTAATCTGGATTGAAAATTTTGAAATCAAGAGTTCTGGATCTCGAAATGACATGCTGTGCAGTGCAGTGATATGAGATGCTCATGCAATGATATGCAATGTCATGTCTTATGCAATAGAATCTTGAACCAGGACTTGGAGATTCTTGTCTCCTGTCAGGAGTAAAATTTTGAACATCTGAGATAAAAAAAAAGAAATTTTGAGAGTTGCAGATGAAATTTAGACTTTTGCAAGGTCCGGGCTCAGAAAATGACCATTTTACCCTCCGGCGATTTCAAAGGCTGAATGATGATGCTTGGTGGAAATGTCGGGGAGGTAAGTGAAAATTTGGGGTGTTTACAGATGCCCCTCTTTGCTACTAAGCCGGCTGGTGGCTGAGCTTAGTGGCAAAGAAAAACACACCAAATTTGGGCTATAAAAAAAATGCCCCAGTTAGAAGGATCTGACTGGGTATGAAGAAATTAGCCCGAGGAAGATGGTAGATATGAAGCGAAGAATGAAGAGAAGAGACTCACTCTGTGAGAGTGAAATTCAGGTTTATGCCCTTAACCTGGACGGGACAGAAATACCTCGTATGGAACGAAGCTCAGGTTTGACCCTTAACCTGATTGGGGGGATGGAATATCTCATCGAAATGAGACTCAGGTTTGTACCCTTAACCTGATCGGGCGAAAAATAGAATACCTCATTGATTGAGGCTCAGGTTTATACCCTTATCCTGATCGGGCGAAAGATGAAATACCTCTTTGATTGAGGCTCAGGTTTGTACCCTTATCCTGATCGGGAGGAAGAATGAATGGAATCCTCGAAGGAAGAGACCATGATGGAACCTTCGAATTTTGCACAATAAATCCGACAGGGTTTTTGCAAAAGGAAGGAAAATGGGGTCCCTAAAGCTTGAAAAGGGATTGATTTTGGGCGTCTCATTGCTGAGACTAAATAGCTTTTGAAATTGCCTTTTGCGAGAAATGATTGGTGGTTCGACCTCGAACCGAAATGGGACTGTCTATGGTGGGACAGTGGGGACACAGGAAAGTGTGTAATCTGAGAGTTTATGCTCTCAAAGAAGGGAAGGAATCAAGTCCTTAAGAGGGATTTAAAATTGGTGTCAGGATGTATCAAGGACGGATATCAAGCTCTCACTTCACGTCAGGATAACTAGAAAATATTGTCAAAATATTGAGAATTCTGTTGTTGATTCAAAGTTTTTGAAAATGTTGCACATTGTTACAAAGATATTCTTTCTTTTCTACCCAAAGCATTACCTCCAAACAAGGTTCACTTCGTAGAATCGAGACTTGAAATCCAAATTGCTTGCAATTGACCTTCTTCAAAGAAGCTATCAATTTCCTTGATATGAACAGGAAAGAGAATTTGATATTATGAAAGCCATTGATGAAAGAGGATTGATAATAGAATTTCATAAATTTAAAGAAGATTCTGGATAAATTTGGCAGTTTGATATCCTGAGAGCTTCTCTCATGCTAATCTTTTTGCACTCTTTTGGCTCTCTGGTGTTTTGGCTATATTCTCCTTCATTTTGGAGATGTTCTTACTTTTTCTCTCTTTCTTTTTCATCTCTTTCTCTCTTTTGAGAATGTACGTCACAAACTCCTTCAACTTGGAGATGTTTCGATCCTTCTTTGCCTCAGGGGTCATGTTGATGATATTGGCTCATTGGCTGGGGATTTTTCAAGGATAGCTGAAATTAAATATCTTTTAGGGATTGTCAGTAGGTTCATCGCATCTGCCTTCATCTCGACAATGCTTTGGACTTTCCCTGGAAGGATCCGTCACAAACTTCGTCATCTTGGAGATGTTTCGAATCTTCTTTGGCCCCGGGGGTCTACTCGCCTAATTCGCCTTCATCTTGACGACAGGTGAGAGATCCCTTTTGCGGATACTCAATTGCAGCTTAGGTGATTCTGAGGAGACAGGGCTTGGGTGAATTCTCTCTTTTCTAGCACTCAAGATATTTCCACTGCCTCGTCCTTACAAGATGCGCCATTGACTGCGATCAATATCGATCATCTACGGCTTTTCAATAACATTGAATCTTCTTTTCTGGCCATATCGAGGACTTTATCCTTCATCCTTTTGGTTGGCAAATAGAAAGAATTTGAAGTTTGAATCTCTTTTCGCAAAAGCTTCACTCTTTTGGAAGTAATGCTGAAGGTAAACTGAGGTAAAGATTTATGCAATAAAATTTTGAAATCAACAGGTAATTGATTGACACATTGACGAAATGTTCTTGAAATCCTTGGTGAAAGAGAGCATTTAACATCCGGCTTAACACATCCGTGACGAAAATTGAGTCCTGAAAAGACTCAGTAAAAGATCAATTCGACAGTTGAGTTTTGTTTTGACTTACCAGCTCGAAAGCAGGATTTTATCGAAGTACTAGCTCGAAAGCAGGATTTTATTTTTTTGACTAGCTCGAAAGCAGGATTTTTGGAAGTACCAGCTTGAAAGCAGGATTTTGATAGAAGTATCAGCTTGAAAGCGAGATTTTTGGGAATACCAGCTCGAAAGCAGGATTTTGATTGTTCGACCAGCTCGAAAGCAGGATTTTGATTGTTCGACCAGCTCGAAAGCAGGATTTTTGGGAATACCAGCTCGAAAGCAGGATTTTGATTGTTCGACCAGCTCGAAAGCAGGATTTGTTGACCGACCAGCTCGAAAGCAGGATTTTGATTGTTCGACCAGCTCAAAACCAGGATTTTGATTGTTCGACCAGCTCGAAAGCAGGATTTGTTGACCGACCAGCTCGAAAGCAGGATTTGGGTTGACCGACCAGCTCGAAAGCAGGATTTTGATTGTTCGACCAGCTCGAAAGCAGGATTTTGATTGTTCGACCAGCTCGAAAGCAGGATTTGTTGACCGACCAGCTCGAAAGCAGGATTTTGATTGAAAATGATTGTCATAGATAGAGATGTGACCCGAAGGTTTGAAAATGATAGATATTTGATGAATTTGTAACCCGAAGGCCTGGAAAGTTGGAACCTGCAGGCGGGAAAATGACTGATGTTGGCAAGATTGTAACCCGAAGGCTTGAATTGAGAATCTGATAAAGTGGGTGGTCCAGAGGTTGAAATTGGAAATTGAGTGACCCGAAGGTCGAATAGAGAATTGGGTAACCCAAAGGTCAAAATTAGAAATTTAGAATTGGAAATTATAAATTATAAATTGAAAATTGAAAATTGGCTGTTAGAAATTTGGAAATTGGGAATTTGGAAATTGAAAATTGGATGTTGGAAATTGGGTGCAGAATTAATGCAAATGGAATGCAAATGCACATGACAATGCAAATGAAGTGCAAATGAGCGCAAATGGGTGCAAATTGAGAGATTGGTTTATCCTGCCTACATACAGGATGTTTTGAAGTAAAGATAAATTTTCACAAAAAAATGCCCCAGTGTAACTAGGGAGGAAAATTTTGAATAAAAGAAGGATAATTGGTGAATAAGGCAACAAGCTCCTTGACCGATAGGCATCCTCAAGATCATTCCTCACAAGAGAGACATTGTGAAAAGGAAGGATAAGCAATAAGATGGTGCCGAGCTATTGAAAAAAATTCGATGACTTTATTGATGCTTAAAAATCAAGGAAAGAAAATGGGATTACATTATTCTTTTGAAAAGCAAGAGGAGAAATGGGAAAGTGTCGGCATGGTCATCTTCTGGAATGATTGTAAAAAAAATCTTAGTCGGGATGACTAGTCCTCCTTTTCGTCTTCAACGAGGAGCTTCTTGTCAATGCAGTCTTGAACAATGTTCTTAAGGACGAAACAATGCTCGGTGTCATGACCCATTGTCCGATGAAACTTGCAGAACTGATCTTTAAACCTTCCCATGGTCACAGAAGGATCTGCTATCTTGGGGAGTCTAACCATCCCTTTGGCGATCATATATTCCAGAACTTGCTCGAGCGGTTGTTCTAAGGGAGTAAAATTGCGGTCGTATCCCCAACTATCATGCTTTGGCCTCCCCTGGGGCCTTAATTCTAGTTGGATGCTCGCGGGAGAGCTGTCATTCTGCTTGTTGATTCTGTTTTCTTGTCCTGTATGATCATCTTTGCTGGAATTTAGACTCCCTAACCCGCCGGTGTGGTTCTTTCTGCCATCCCTTTTGCTTTTGCCATTGTTGTTGCCAGGGGCATTCACGGAGAAAGTGAAGTTTGACTTCTTCTTGATATATGAATTGCTCTTTGAGAGTGTGAGGCTCTCATATACTCCATTTTCTATTTCTATCTCGAGCCATTCAGCTCGTTCTATCAATTCAATAAAAGATCGTGCTGGGGAGGTAGAGATCAAGCCTCTCAAAGGTTGGGAGAAATTATTCAGGATGACCGACAACGCGTGTCCTTCTGATATTGGGTCCTTCATTTTGTTGCAGGTCTCTCTCCATCTGCGAATGAAGTCTCTGGCTTTTTCACTATCTCCCTGCTTCAGATTACAGAGATGATTTAACGTTGGTAGCGCTTCAGCATTGAACAGAAATCGCTCGATAAATAGATTAACCACCTTATCGAATCCTCGCAGCTCGATTGGATTGATATGCTCGGAGTACCACTTGGCGGCAGTGCCTTCTAGGCTACGAGTAAAACAGAGAAATAGGGCCCTATTGTCTCTCTTGAATTTGGAGCATTCGGCGAAGAACATGGCGAGATGGGCTTTCGGGTCGCCGGAACCATCGAACTTGATGAATTTACGGGGAAGGTTCTCTAGATCTTCATCTCCTTCTAAGCCATCATAAAAATCCTCGCTGGTGAAGACTTTCTTGCCCTTGTCGCGGGCTTGCAGATCTTTAACCACTTTGGCCATTTCCCTGAACTGTGTCTGCAAAAGCTTTTCTGCAACTTGTCCTTTTCATTTGTGACTCCTCCTTTGTTCTCGGCTATGTTTCTGAAATGCTGGAGGCACTTCATATTCTTCATCGGTGTCTTCCTCTGATTCTGATTCATCTGAAATTTCTTCTGGCAGAACTTGCTTATTGGAAGTCTTCTTATCCTTGTGCCCATGGAACTTCTCTCTGAATGGGTTCTTCTCTGCACTGGTCCCAGCCTGTTCACTCATTATTTTGGTCATCATTTTCTGGGACATGGCATACATCTGCGGGTCTATGCCATCCTCCCCTTGCTGCTGCTCTTGACTCCTCTCGGATCGCAGGGAGCCCATATCTTCTTCTGAGGCTGAGGAGTACTGTGGTGATGTGGTTCTTCTTCCTGACCTTGTTCGAACCATCAAATGTTGTGGATGCTCTCTGCAGGATGAAGTCTTGATTAGACTCTGAGGGAATTTTAGATTGGGAGGAAAATGATTATTGACGATATGGTAGACAATTGGAAGAATATCCCATTGCTAGGGATGGAGTCACCGTTGAAATTACGACAATTGTGTTGTCATTCTTTGTAAGAGAAATAACAACGGAAAATGTGCCTTGTTACCTAGGCGAGGTCGTCAACCACGAGGAAAAACACCATTTTGAAGGAAAGAGATATCTCTTGAAAAAAAACAATCCGCAAACGGATTTAGAATAAGGAGAAGGCAAGTGGGTAAACAATTTCCACCGCAATAATCAAGGTATACACGAGGAAAATAAGGTGAAGAATTTTGCAAATAGACAAAAGGATTGAAAATCCAATGAGAGAAAACATACGATTTGGAAAAATTGCAGGCAGGATAAAAATGCAGCTTTAAATTCGAGATCCAGTATAACGGAAGAGTGAAAAATCACCTGGAGTTTTGAAAGAAATGGGATATTTGAGAAAATTATCCATGGTTTGAGAAAAAGACCTCGTGGAAAATAAGGATATTTTGGAAAAGGCCTAATAAGTTGAAAAACATTGGAAAATATAAAGAATGGAGAAAATCATACATACAATCACATCCTGCACAAACATTTATGCACATTCAGCACTCCCTAAAAGGCTGACTCTAGATGAATCAATTTGAAAACAGCTGTAGGACCTTAATCCTAACTCTAAGTTCAGATCATCTTTGTCCAATCCAGTTATGCCGATATACTCGAACCGAAATCCGAGGTACGGGGCATAGAATTTCAACTCCGGTTCTAAGGTAAGGTTTTCCAACATCCTTGAGCGCCTACCGATATACTTCGGACTGTGGCCCGCGGCACGTGGTAGGGGGGTGTTAACCCAAATAGTTGGCCCAGTTGTGAGGCTCTGTCCCGAACTAGGGTTCTGGAAGAGAGCCCCGCAACATGAAGACCGGGTAATGATAGGTAAGGGAGATTTTGAAAAATGATCACATGCAAGAAATAGAGGGCTCTAAGTCCTAGAGAGATAGATTTTGAAAATCTTTGAAGAAGCATACATTGTTTGCATTCAGATCCTAAATTAAGGAGAGTTATATTTAGACCTAAGTCTATGTGAGCATAAAAATTTCTCCTCAATATGGTCCTATCAAACCATGCCTAAGCTATATGCAATCAATGTCAGCTAGGTCAAAATCTAAGCTCCTAGGCTCACATGATATAAAAAGTAAAGAGCTCACATTTTATGAACATAATTTTGATAATTGAACTAAGTCAAGCACTACTTTGACCAGACGAGGACAGGTCCCATCACGGTCGCCAAACCTGTGATCATCGCGAAATTTTTCCCCGTCTTTCCTTCCTTGCGGAAGAGAGACAGAGGGAAACACTTTCGCGCTTCAAACTTGACCGGATTTTGGAAAATGGTTTTGAAATACTCGCCTCCGTTTTGAAAATTGCGGGAAAATCCATGGGATGGGGCTCGACCTGTCGGTACGAGGTTCGACCGTTCCTGCCGCCTTTAACAGGGGTAATCGAACCAAGGACCAAAATTGTGCTTGACTTAGTGAAGTTATCGAAATTATGTTCTATCCTAAATGCACAGAGAATTCAGGCATGTGCTATGAGATTTTGGAAAATGCAGCTTGGGAAAACATGATGTATGCTTGGAAAACTTTGGAGTTGAAAAAACATTTCTCAGGAAAAAGATGAAAGTCAATTTCTCAGGAAACTCAGATGAAAAAGGGTTTTTGAAATTCCGAAAAAGTTCATAAAGACTTGGGAAAATCATGAATAGTTGAAAATCCTGGGAAAATAGAAGTGATTCTTGAGAAAAGGGTGAACATTTGAAAAGGGAAACACTTCTTAGGAAAACTTGGACTTTGAGAATTTTCTTAGGAAAATGATAGAAACTCATTGGAAAACCCTTGTGGAAAAGGAAAATTGAAGCTTGGGAAATTGAAATCCCGAGAATCTTAATCTTGGAATACTTGGAAATCGATTTTGACTTTGAAAAAGGTAAGAGACTTCTCTTGAAAATCTTGGGAAAATGACCTTTTCCCCTGGAAAACTGTGGAAAAACTTGACTTGAGAAAACCGATTTTGAAAATTCTCAGAGTTTCTTGAGAAATCGATTTCTTTAAGAATGAAATTTTCTTAAGAAAATCATAAGAAAATCATAAGAAAACCAATGATTTCATGATGCAAATGATATGAATGAAAGAATGCACTTTGAAAGGTTTTCTAAGAAATTTGTTGGAAAAATGTGCATTAAGTCAAAATAAATCCTTCACATATCCTGACTGTGGCCATGAATATGTTCAGAGTTTTATTGATTCAATACACAAGATTTTGAAAAATTTAGAAATATGATGTGCATTTTCAAGACAGCCTAAGAGTGTAGGCTCAATGTGACTAGTAGAAAGAAGATGGATCTGGGTCTCATCCATATTCCGACTAGGGCCGTAAATATGGATTCCACTGAGTCCATTAACTCCCTAAGAGTTGGTGCACGTGCCATTCGTGAACATCCATAGTGCTTTTGAAATAAAAATGCATGAATTATATAAGCAGGATATTGCATAAATTTAACTATATGATATGCATCCTAGTCTAAGCAGAAAATTAAATCTCTTATTCCAAAATTTACTTTATTACATCACTAAATAAAGGAAATAAGAGAAATTTGCAGACTTCAGCTCCTTCTTTTGACTGTCCCTGCCAAGCTTGAAATAGGGTTAGCTCAAATACGTGGGTTTTTCCAAGATTTTCCAATAATATTATGAAATTATTGGATTTAATTGGACATAAACCCTAATCTCATGCTTCCTTGATATTTGAAATGATGTAAATGCAGGAAATTCAGTAGAAAATAGTTTAAAATTCGGAATTGGGGTCAAAATGACCAAAATACCCCTAATTATAAAGTTATACCTTTAAAATCAGGTTTTTTGAAGGAAATTTTGATAAAATTGAGATTTTGAAATTCAAATTGACTCAAATGATGATGAAATGCATTATGACATGCTGCTAAACACATTGGAACCATAAAATCAGAATTTGACATTTTGCAATTTATCCAAAATAACGAATTTCGCTTGTTTTTCACTTGGATCCGGGTCCTGCGGGACCCTGTTTTGGTATTATGGCTAATCCGAACCTCAAATGGATTCCAAATTTCACCAAATTCGATATGAATCATCTACCTACTCTGATAAACAACATAGAATGCTAAAGATCACGAAATGATATGATTGAAATGCTAAAATTTAAAGAAAGTCCTAAAATGATGGATTTTGCCTATGGATCCGAACCAAATGCAATGCCTAATATGATAATGCAAGATTTACACCATGAAAACTTCTGATATTTTGCAGACTGTTAAAGGACCTGAAATGGAACATTTTTGGTTTTTACAGCCTCGGGATTTGAGCCATGGTGAGTTCATAAACAGGGATTTAGTTCTGACAGAGGTAAAAGTCACCCTAATCTGATGTAAAATGCTAAAAAAATATCAAACAGCCATGCAAATTTATGAAATTAATAAGAGCTACTCACAACACCTACATGAACAACTTTCATGTTCATGACTTTTGCATTTGATCAACATAGACACAGGTAAAAATATAACTTGTTCTGCCTAAATCAACAGGACAGACAAATGTGACAAAACAGAGGACTCACAAGAAAAATCCGAAACAGGTATCACTACTGTTCTAAAAATCACAGGCTTTCAGATGCAAACAGAGGACACCTCGAACATAACTTTCAATTTTTACAGTTTTGGATTTGGAGCAACACACAAAGAGAACCCATCGATCTAAGTCGATCCAATATCTTCGAGGCCCAAATCAGGCTCTGACACGTGTCCCGAACTCTTGGATTTTTGTCCGACATAAAATAAAATCAGAAAAATATGAGAAAATCCGGTTACAAATTAGACATTCTCACGAGTTCATAACATCTTTCGAATCGAAAATAGGATCTCACATGAGGGAGATCTCTATTTTAAAAATCGGCAAATGATTTTCAAAACGCATCCCGGGTAACAACACCCGACTTGACATTTTGAATGTTTACCACAGTAAATAAATTCAAATGCTTCCTAATTTTTGGCATAATTCTAGGGACACCTAAGGGCGCATTCCGTGATTTTTTTGGGATTTTTAATAAAAAATAAATGCATGAAATGACGTGTGGACTGACTGACAAAAACAGAGAACTACTGAAAATGAATAGAATTGAAATAAATGCTAGATTAATCCTAATTAATTCATGAAATGTGCTAAATTAATGAAATAAAATGCAAATTAAACCTAGCTAAATGCATGAATGCTAAAAATCATCAAGGAGGCATGATTGACTATTTTTATATATGTCGTTTTATAAGAATAGCTCAATCCATCCCTCGGATGAGCTCTTTCTTCAAACGACTCCCGAATCGAGTTATAAAATCAAATCAAGAGAAAAAGGGGTGCACCTTGCTTCGTTAGGCGGCGTTGAAGCTCTTGAAAGGGACAGCTACCACGAGCTTCGTTCGTCCTTCGCTTCGGGCTTCGAATGATTCACCAAGATCGATCCACCGTGCCTTCTTCACTGAGCCAAAGGGGGCGTGAATTCCAAAGTGCAAAAAAATCGGATTTTCAGAAAGGCTAGGTCGAATTCCCAAGTTCACAAGAGCTAAAAAAATGGTCCCCTCATGCTGGGCGTGGAGCCTTGTTTTTATAGATTTTTCTGAAAAATTTGAATTTCAAACAGGCTCAATCTGAGCCCTCCATGTGGCGCCATCTCAGGGGGTGCTATTTGGGGGTTTGAAATTCGAATTTGGCTTTTCCAGGGAGCCCTCAGGTGGCGCCACCTCATGTGGCTACTTTTATTAAAAATAAAATAAAAATAAAATTTTGAAGCCAAGTGGGACTCTGGATTGGTGCCACCTCAAAAGGAGATTTGAGGTGTAAAGCTGGAAACAATAGGAGCATGCCATGTGGCGCCACCTCTGGAGGCTTTTGACATGTGTCAGAAGGACAGGAGTGGAGGAAGCAGGCTGTGCCACCTCAGAGGAATTCAAATTCTACTTTTCTGCAGGAAAGGAGAGGCTGACATGTGGCATTTCCTCAGAGTGGCTCCTACGATGCCATGTGGCAAGAGAACATGAATGGAGGAAGCAAAATGCACCACCTCAGAGGTGGGTTTTTCTACTTTTTCTGATGCAGGGAGGTCTGGACATGTGGCAGACAAGTGTCAGCTGTCTAGAGAGGCCTTCTCAAATGGCGCCACCTCAGAGGAGAATTTGAATTTCAAATGGAGGTTGGCCCTAGAGGAATGGAGGATGGACATGTGGCGCCACCTCAGGGTGGCTCCTACAATGCCATGTGGCAAGAGGGAGGAAAAGGAGGGAAAGGGACACGTGGCACCATCTCACACAAAATAGAAAAGGTGAAGTTCAGGATTTGCGCCCCCTAGCCTGGAGTTTGAATATTTGAATTCTAGCTTTTTCTGAAGGAGGCAGAAAGTGACATGTGTCACTTGCTTTTTCTGAAGAAAGCAGAGAGAGACACGTGTCCCTTGCTTTTTCTGAGGAAAGGAGAGAGTGACATGTGTCACCTACAGGAGACATAATTCAAATGGTGCCACCTCAGGGGAGACAAGTTCTACTTTTTCTGAACAGGACAACACATGACACGTGGCATCTCATGGTGATCTTTGGAATGACACATTGCGCAGGATGGGTAGGGTGACACATGGCAGATAAATGGGATGACATGTGGCGGCTTCTTAGGGTAGCCCCACACTGACACTTGGCATGGAAATGGGAGGAGAGAGAAAAGACAAGTGGCACCAATCCAGGGGACAAGGCTCCTATATTTTTGGGTTTTTCAAAATTCAAATTTTCAAAAGAAAAGCTTGTGTGACACCACCTCAGTGTGGGTCCCAAATTACTTTTTTTATTGAAATAAGGACAAAACAACAACTTCTTTTTGGAATTTTCATAAAATCTGGACTAATTGGTAAAACAGGAATTTTTGGAAAGAGTTGGTCCCTGTAGGGAAATTTTGTAAAAGGAAGATATTTGAAATTGTCAAAAGGGCAAAATCTGAGATGAAGTGGCTGAAATCCATATTGAAAACTATCCAGATCATTTTCCTGAGAAAATATTTTGAAATTCAGAGTCTTGGGGGTAAAATGGAAAGAATTGATAATTTTGAAGACCGAGGGTTTTGAAATCAATTTTGAAAAGAGTTGAAATTCTAATCTGGATTGAAAATTTTGAAATCAAGAGTTCTGGATCTCGAAATGACATGCTGTGCAGTGCAGTGATATAAGATGCTCATGCAATGATATGCAATGTCATGTCTTATGTAATAGAATCTTGAACCAGGACTTGGAGATTCCTGTCTCCTGTCAGGAGTAAAATTTTGAACATCTGAGATGAAAATAAAGAAATTTTGAGAGTTGCAGATGAAATTTAGACTTTTGCAAGGTTCGGGCTCAGAAAATGACCATTTTACCCTCCGGCGATTTCAAAGGCTGAATGATGATGCTTGGTGGAAATGTTGGGGAGGTAAGTGAAAATTTGGGGTGTTTACAAGTCTGGAGGGAGTTGCAGCAAGATGGTATGCCGACCATATCAACCCGATTGAACTACGGGACTTTGACAAGGTCATCAACCTGTTCATAGAAAGGTTCCTCTTCAATACTCAAGCTCCGCCTACCCTCAACCATCTTTTCAACCTAAAGCAAAATCACAATGAGAGGGCAAAAGATTTCATTCATAGATGGATATCTACCTGCAACAGGATGAAGGATCCGATATCAGAGGGGCATGCACTCTCAATAATTTTGAATAATTTTTCTCAACCTCTGAAGGGTCTGATCTATACTTCTCCGTCCAAAACCTTCATCAAGTTAATAGAGCGAGTCAAATGGCTCAAAATGGGATTAGAAAATAGAACCTACCATGGCATCACCCTGGCAGGAGGCAGTCAAGATGTTAAGCCAATCAAGCAAAAGCTGAGGAAAATGGATCCCCGAGTAGCACCGCAAGTTAAAGAATGACTTGAGGAATTGTTAAAAGCAGGATTCATCTAGACTATTGACTATCCAGATTGGTTGGCGAACATCATAGCAGTTCCCAAAAAGAATGGCAAAGTCCGAATCTGCATCGATTTCAGAGATCTGAACAAGGCCACCCCAAAGGATGATTATCCACTTTCCAACATTGATCCTTTGATCGATAGCACGACAGACCATGCCATGTTTTCCTTTATGGATGGATACTCAGGCTACAATTAGATCAAACTGGCCGCTCGTGACTAGTCAAAAACTTCTTTTACCATGCCTTGGGGTATTTTTTGCTATACAATCATGCTGTTTGGACTCAAGAACGCTGGGGCGACCTATTAGAGAGCAATGGTTGTTATTTTTCATGACCAGATGCATAAGACCATGGATGCCTATGTAGATGACATCTTGGTCAAATCAAAAGAAGGAGAGGATCATCTTGATGCTCTCAGCCAAGTTTTTAAAAGACTCATTTTGTACAAGTTGAGACGTAATCCGCAGAAGTGCATTTTTGGGGTAGAGTCAAGTAAGCTGCTTGGATTTATGATCAACAAAAAAGGCATAGAGATGGATCCTGCCAAAGCAAAGGCAATCATTGATATGCCGCCTCCCACCAATCTTAGAGAACTGTGAATTCTTCAGGGGCGCATTCAGTTGATTCGGCGCTTTATCTCCAATCTGGCCATGAGATGCGAACCCTTCAATTACTTGTTAAGAAAAGAAGTGAAAATTGAGTGGGGACCAGAATGTCAGCTTTCATTTGAGCGCATCAAGCGGTATCTCCTCAACCTACCTATTCTGAAACCACCAGAACTGGGAAAGACACTTCTCTTATACATTTCTGTCAACCAAAATGCTTGTGGCGGATTTCTTGCACAGTATGAGGAACGCAGCCGGATAGAGCATGCCATCTACTACATAAGCAAGACTTTCATCGACTATGAGAAAAGATATTCTCAGATGGAAAAGACATGTCTAGCCTTAGTGTGGATGTGTCGGAAGCTGAGACATTATCTCTTGGTGTCAGAAATAAAAATTCTGTCAAGGCTCAATCCTCTCAAATACATTCTTGAGCAGCCTTTCCTTACTGGGCGGATTGCAAAATGGCAAGTCCTCTTGATGCAGTACGACTTGGAGTATGTATCTCAGAAGTCAGTCAAGGGTCAATCCATCGCAGATCAGTTAGCAGATTTCCCGTTGACAGAAGAGATCAAGGCGGAAGATGATTTTCCTGACGATCGAATTTGCAATGTTCAAGAATCTCTAGTTTGGACCCTATTCTTTGATGGAGCTAGAAATATGTCCAGCATTGGGATCAGGATCTTGTTGATCACTCCCGAAGAGGAGATGATCCCTTATTCCCTCAAGCTCAACTTTCAATGTACTCACAACATGGCCGAGTATAAAGCTCTAATACAAGGCCTCAAGATTCTGCAAGACTTCAATGTCAAGAGAGTACATGCCTTCGATGATTCTCTACTTGTTGTCAGTCAAGTTAATGCAGAATGGCAAGTGAAGGATTCAAAATTGGTTCCCTATCAGAAAATTGCCTTAGCTCTCATAGGCAACTTTGAAGAATTTCAGCTCAATCATGTCAAGAGGTAATACAATCATATAGCCAATGGTTTGGCCTGTCTGGGTTCCATTTTGTCTTTCAAAGACAGTGAATCCTGTCGTTCCTTCGAGATCGGCAGACTTGATCAACCTGCCTTCATTCCAGCTGTGCAAGTGAACCAAGCCACTCAGAAAGATAAGCCTTGGTACCAAGACATCAAAAGCTTTATCAAAACCGGTGAATTTCCATCGGAAATTCCAAGAAAGGAGCAACGTGCGATTGTGATCATCGCAAAAAAATTTCCTCTCTTGTATTTTCTCTCTCTTCCTTTCTCTTTTTTTTTCCAACCTCTATTTTCTCCTTTTTGAAGGGAGAAAATAAAAATAAAGAAAAGAAGAAAGAAGAGAAGCGGAAAAGAAGAGAAGAAAGAGAGGAACTCTTTTGCGGTGTCTCACTTGACCTTTATTTGAAAATATTTAGAAAATTACTCGCCTTCGTTTTGAAAATATTACGGGAAAAATTGGGAGACGGGATTCGCTCGTCGGTACGAGGTTCGACCGAAAAATTTAAATTGAACTTTGAATTTGATTGGAGTTTTGAATGAATTTGGAATTTCAAAGTTAAATTGAACTTTGAAATCTGATTTGAATTAGAATTTTTGAATATAAAATGAATTGGAAATCTCAAAGTTAAATTGGACTTTGAGATTGAAAATGAAATAGAATTAAGAATGAAAAGATGAATTGGATTTTACAAGAATTGAAGATTGATTGAAGAAGATATTAACATTACTTGGAGTTTTGAAAAAGGAATTTTGAAAATATGAGGCAATTCTATCCTATATGATGAATGAATTTAAAGAATTTGAAATTGGATTTTGAAAGCATATTTCATTCTTTGAATAAATTAAGAATAAGATTGAAGATATAATACATCCCTGACTATGGTCATTGAATGTATTATATAATAATCACATTCAAATTCAAGTGAAGAATAAAATACATTTTTGGTGCTTTTATAGAGTTTAAAATGAAATTAATTATCAATATATCGTGACAATGGCCATTGATATATGTATTGAATTAATTTTAAACTAAACTCTAATAAAAGAGGGAAATATTTAAAGAAAATATGATGAATTTTGAAAAGGATCCAGTGTCATTCCATAAAAGATGAAAATCCTAAGTTTTGTTCACATCCTGACTATGGCCATTGATGTAAATCATCAACTTAGGATTAATCACCTTTTACAAAATGGTGCACGTGCCATTCGTGGTCTCATTTGTGAAATTTTTGAGAAATAAGATGAAAATGATAAGAAAACAAGCGATTTATGACATTTATATGCTCATTCATTCTAATCTAATACTGGAAACATAAAATGTTTATTAATATCTAATTATTACAAATCTGAAATTGAAATTGAAGTTACAATTCCTAGACTAAGAGAAAAATGACATTTTCCACATATCTTCTGCAAGATAGAATTAGCACAAAAAGGAAATTAAAAAATGTTAATGTAAGTGACTATTCCAAATCTTATACAAAATGCTTTACTCATATTTGAATGAGAAAGGCATATGGCCTACCCTGCATTTGTTAGAAAATGTACACATATATGAGTATATATATATATATATATATATATATATATATATATATATATAAGCAATGCCATGGAAATCTATATGCAATGAACGAAGGCAAGGACTGGGATGGTTCAAGGTGAACCATCATGAAAAAAAAAATGGCCATAGCAATTTTTGGTAAACCATTGTGAGAATGAAGGATATATAGCAATTCTCTTGGTGAACCACTGTGAGAAATCACAGTTTTATGGCAGTTCTTTTGGTAAACTACCATAAAGAAGAGAAACTATAATATTTCTCTGTGAATTACTTGGAAAAACTTTCAGCTCTGTGGTGTTTTACAGTGCTTGTGGATGGGCAACAACAGGGTGCTATTGAGAACAGGTTGGGCAATGACATGAGGATGACTATCAATGGGCATACAGGAGTAAACACTGCCACTGTAGACACAACAATGAAGGGCTGGAAGCCTCTAAACACTCGCACTCAATATCACCTTCAACAGAACGATACCGGTTACACAACATTGTTGGATTTATTCTTTTATCCAGATCCACTCGAGTGGAATCAGATCGTCAGGTATACTTCTATTTGGACCCTTGCTCCTAGCATGTTTAGAGACTTTAGTCATATGTAGTTCATGCTCATTATCATCAGACTCAATACTGAACTTAATATCCGACATAAGACCAGACTGATTAACCTCACTTTTGCCTTGTATTTCAGCACAACAGTGCCACGTCTTCTCTAGACAGCTTCTCCAAAGAATGGCCAATAGTTACATAAATGCATGCTTGATGATTCATGGGGGCTAACTTCACTGAACACTTGAAAATGCCTAGGGAGCATCGAGGAATACATATTTCATCCTTAATGGTAGAAGGTGAGTATGGTGAGGCAATGAACTAGTTAGTAAAGAGGGTGCTATGTACATACTTACACAGTGAGTGTGAGGGAGGAGCTGATAGTGACAAACATTAATATATATATATATATATATATATATATATATATATATATATATATATATATATTTGGAATCAACTTCACACATATGTTATGAAATGGAAATTTCTTCCCACTGATTTCCCATGGTTTTGCGAAATTAATCAAATATACTTGCATAGAATATTGCACACACGATTTACAAAACCCAATATCATTGCTGGCAAGACAAAAAAAAATGAAGTGAATCTTGGCATAACTCAGTAACAGGGCTGGGAATTAGTGAAAATTCATTCAATGGAAATAGAATTCTAACACCCGGATGAAATCTCAAACAAAGATCATCAAGAAACAAATGAGGTTTGGGATGAGATAGAATAAAACAAGTGAGAAGGCAAAGGCCAACGAGATCTAAGAAAAAGAAATACTTTCAAAACAGAAAATATAATGAAAAGGGAGTTGTGAAATTGTAGCCATGAAATTGACACCTAAATACTGTGAAATGAACAGTGAACATTGCAGAAACCATTGTATGTTTTGCCTATTTTGCAAACTACAACTTACAGAAATCGAGAGTTCTTCTTTTATGATCGATTATAGAACGAATTGGCCCATTGTTGGAGGGAATGCTGGGAATAACAGGCCTAAATGAAGAAATATCTATGCTAATGACAGATGTTACAACATGTGAATCTACTACTATGAATGGTAATGAAACAGGCAATATAATGCATATGAAAGTGTAAAAAAAAAACAAATTGCAATTCAACTGAAATACTGTCAGTCACATAATATCTGATGCACAAATTTGCAGGAAAGGATGTATGCACCGATTGCTGCAAACAACATGGCAGCAGCGGAAGTTAGTGAGCTGTTATAAAATGACATCTTGTAGCATTGGTGTTGTGCATGTTTATACAGTAGAACGGGGAGCCTCATGGTGAAAAATATAAATGGGTGAAGATTGTAAAATGAATATAACATGTAGGTGACTGTGATAAATGATGGAAATGCAACCAATATGACTTCAGATGATACAATCTCCAGCATGGGACCACCAAGCTTTGACAAACTCCAAAAGTAATTTCCAGAAGTAGTCTATAGGTGACTCTTCTTTCAGTTTGCATCTAGAAGGCAACAAATTTTGCAGAAGATTGTTAGACGATATGCCATCAGGAACCAATTTCAAGAATGTCAATAATGAAGGTGGATAATACTTTACCCACATCTTTGAACAGGCTTTTATGAACAAGACGAATCTCATTTCCAGGACCATTACCTGCCTAGTTGGGATGTCTCGACGTCACTGTTACAACCTTGCAAAGCTAATCGACTGTGGACAACAGAAGCACTGTTGCAACCCTGCAAAACTAATCTGCTGTGGACAACAGAAGCACTGCTGCATCCAACATTTCCAAAAGAAGTATAGAAGAAACAGAGGGTTTTTGCATAGGTACGGGAATTTCAAACAATCACATGATGACTTCACATAATGCAGCAAACTAAATTAACGCAGGGGATTCGATTAATCCTAGCCTGAGATAATCTCTGTTGAGACAATCCGTATTATGTATTTTTGAATGCTCTATCAACAAACCCAGAGGGGGGGAGGGTATGTTGGTGACATGGTTTATTTTTTCGCATGGGTAGACTGTTCTGTGAATCAATCACGTAATGAATTCTGATGTATTCTCTGGATTCACATCGTAGGTTGATGTTCCCAACTCAGATTTATACCACTAACTGGTTTTAGCTAATGGATTTTAGTTATTCTCTTCCACAAGGTGATCTTAGTGGGTTTAACTTGTAAAGGGGTGAATGAAAATCTGTGGATGAGGGCTTTAAATTGATACAGAGGGTGCCAGAATAAATAATGTTTCAAACCACGTATGGTAGAGGCACCGAGTGTATTGCGTTGGAACATTTTCTGATAGGAGATAGACAAATTTGGTGACAACAATCAAAAGAAGGGTGAGAGCCACTAACTTGATTGAAACCTTCTGCAAAATAAGCCCGATCTGATACAGGATCAGATCGGACATCGTTGCAAGGTTCATTTTGAAAAATGTAAAATGGCAACCAGACAGATAGATGTTCACACCCAGATGAATGGGGAGGAAAATAATACTACGTGGTGATACAAAGCATAACATTGGGGATTGCAAAAAATGTTGAAGTGAGTTGTAATGACTACCAATGTTAAGCAAATATCTAATAGTAGCAACATCACCAAAAATTTGAAGCGTCATGGCCAACAAGAGCAAGGAATCATACCTCAAAACAGATATCATGCAGGAAATTTGACGTTCAATAGAAAAACCGAAATGAAGGTGGATTTTAGCGGCAAAGGTCGGCCAGGGTTCGGATGAACCCTGTCCGATTACTAAATCTGACAACCTGAATCCAAGATTGCAGCACAAATGGGATAGAAAAGAAAAAAAAATAATAAAAAAAAAGTAAATAAAGGGTGTTGGAACCATTGTTCCGTTATTGTCGCACGAAGGGCAGACTGATTTGCTAAAGGTAAATCAGTGTCACCCCGGTGCTTCGAATGGAGACAGAAAACAGGAAAATCGAAGAAAAACAACAAAAGAGAGAAATGAAGCTGGGAGATTCTTACCTTATTTGCAAAGGAATCCGAGGGACGAGAGAAGGAAAGCCTCTTTCTCCTTCTTTAGAGGGGTCTACTTCTACTATTAAAGGAGGAATCCAGATGAAAAGGGATTGGCGGGATAGATGGATGCAAGAACGAGTGCTAGTGGGTTTTTTTTTTCTTTTCTCCCCCCTGCGCCCCTTTTATCAAAGGGGAGGAAGGGTCTGGAACCTGGGAAATTTGTTGGAGATCGATGGATGAGGTCCTGGGGCCATTGATCGGAGGGTGGAGGAAGGAAGGGGGATTCTGTTGGCGATGGAGGGCGGATGGTTGATCCATGGGGATGGATCGAGCAAGATGGTGGAGGGAGAAAGAGAAGGGGAGAAGACGAGAGAGAGGGTTTCAAAACCCTAACTCGACTTTTAAAAACCTAAAGGTAAAATTTTTCAAAAAGGGGCCTTTTAAAAAGTTTTTTTCAAAAACGGGTTTTTAGAAAACCATTTTTTTGTAATTTTCTTTATTATTTTGAATTTTTCTTTTTTTTGTTCTTTTCTTAGTATTTTCTGATTTTTTTGTCATTTTGGAAATAAAACCCTAAAACCTAAGCAATACGAGAGACCAAACTTTTTTTTTGTATTTTTGATAAATATTTACAAAAAGAGGGGTTTTCTAAAACTTTGGGTTTTGATTTCTTCAGAAAATGAGTTTGGATTCAAAATTTGAGAAATTTTTTGAATTTTTGACCTTGAATTAAGAAATATAGGGTAATGAATCCAAACGGATGCCGGATGGACTGCCTGAGCCATTCAAAAAATATTTTTGGTATTTTTGAAATTTCAATTTGGAAATTGGACAACGAGGTTCAGATTCGGATCTTTAACCCGGATCTGGATCCAAAACTGAGTTAGATGTATAAAAATGAACTTAATTTCAATAAAAGCTGAGAAATAACTGGAATTTAGATTTGAAACTGACTTGATTGCTCAAAAAATGGGGTCAGGGCCAAAAAAGAGAATATTTACAACATTTTGAAAATTTTGGGGTGTTCACAGATGCCCCTCTTTACTACTAAGCTGGTTGAAAGTCGAGCTTAGTGGCAAAGAAACACTCCAAATTTTGAAAAATGCCCCAGTCAGCAGATCTGAGCAAGGTGTGAAGGAATTATTTCAAAAACATGGCTTTTAAGGCTTAAAACCTTATTCTGAATGGTTCTGGAGGGATGAAATCTTCGACAATGATATGACTGAATAATAGAAATGAGGAAATCGTGATGAGACTTTTGGGTGAAGATCCCGAAATGATGAAAAGTAAGAGTTTTGATCAAGTCTCATGGGTGAGAAAAGATTAGTCTTTTGGAATGACTCAGGTTTAGCCCTTAACCTTGATGAGACGAAGATATATCAAGATGAATTGGGTGGGGAAAGGAATATAAGCGTACCTCGATGGGACATTTTTGAGAGAAATGCCTCGTGAGATGAAATTCAAGTATGACCCTTTCCCTGAATGGATATACAAAGCATGGATTCTTTGTGGGAAAAACCATGATGGGATGTTGTTGTCGCGAAATTTTTCCCCGTCTTCCCTTCCTTGCGGAAGAGAGAGGGAAAACGCTTCCGTGCTTCAAACTTGACCGGATTTTGGAAAATGTTTTTGAAATACTCGCCTCCGTTTTGAAAATTGCGGGAAAATCTATGGGATGGGGCTCGACCTGTCGGTACGAGGTTCGACCGTTCCTGCCGCCTTTAACAGGGGTAATCGAACCAAGGACCAAAACTATGCTTGACTTAGTTAAATCATCAAAATCGTGTTCTATCCTAGATGCACAAAGAATTCAGGCATGTGCTATGAGATTTTGGGAGATGCAAGTTGGAAAACATGATGTATGCTTAGAAAACATTTGGAGTTGGAAAGAATCTCTCAGGAAAAGGGTCAATTTCTCAGGAAACTCAGATAAAAAGGGTTTTTGAAAACATGAGAAAGCTTATAAAGATGTGAGAAAATCAGGAATAGTTGAAAATCTTGGGAAAATGGAAGTGATTCTTGAAAAAAGGTGAACCTTTGAAAAGGAAAATACTTCTTAGGAAAACTTGGGCTTTGAGAGTTTTCTTAGGAAAATAATGGAAAATTTATAGGAAAACTCATTGGGGAAGGAAATTCAACACTTGGGAAATTGAAATCCTAGGAATTTTTACCTTTGAAATACTTGGAAATCGATTTTGATCTTGGAGAAAGATTGATAAACTCTTTTGAATCTCTTAAGAAAATATCATTTTCCAGGGAAAACTGTGGAAAAACTTGTCTTTGGAAAACCGATTTTGAAAAATCCTTAGAGTTTCTTGAGAAATCGATTTCTTGAGAATGAAGTTTTCTTGAGAAAATCTTGAGAAAATCAATGATTTCATGATGCAAATGACATGAGTAAATGAATGCCCTTTGAAAAGATTTTCTGAGGAATTGGTTGGAAAATGTACATTAAGTCCAAATAAATCCTTCACATATTCTGACTGTGGCCATGAATATGTTCAGAACTTAGTTGATTTGATTTGAAAACTTTGGAAATATGATGTGCATTTTAAGATAGCCTAAGAGTGTAGGCTCTATGTTACTAGTAGAAAGATGATGGATCTGGGTCTCGTCCATATTCCGACTAGGGCCGTAAATATGGATCCCATCGAGTCCATCAACTCCCTAAGAGTTGGTGCACGTGCCATTCGTGAACATCCATAGTGTTTTTGAAATAAGATGTATGCATCACATAAGCAGGATATTTGCATAAATTCAAACTATATGATATGCATCCTAGTCTAAGCAGGAAATTAACTCTCTTATTCCAAAATTTACATTATTACATCACTAAATAAAGGAAGTAAAAGAAATTTGCAGACTTCAGCTCCTTCTTTTGATTGTTCCTGCCAAACTTGAAATAGGGTTAGCTCAACTATGTGGGTTTTTTCAAGATTTTCCAATAATATTATGAAATTATTGGATTTAATTGGATATAAACCCTATTCTCATGCTTCCTTGATATTTGAAATGATGTAAATGCAGGAAATTCAGTAGAAAATAGTTTGAAATCCGGAATGATGGTCAAAATGACCAAAATACCCCTAATTATAAAGTTATACCTTTAAAATCAGGGTTTTTTGAAGGAAAACTTGGTAAAATTGAGATTTTGAAGTTCAAATTGAATCAAATGATGATGAAATGCAGTATGACATGATGCTAAACACATTAGGACTATAAAATCAGAATTTGGCATTTTGCAATTTATCCAAAATAACGAATTTCGCTTGTTTTTCACTTGGATCCGGGTCCTGCGGGACACTGTTTTGGTATTATGGCTAATCCGAACCTCAAATGGATTCCAAATTGCACCAAATTCGGTATGAAGCATCTACTTACTCTGATAAACAACCTAGAATGCTAAAAATCACGAAATGATATGATTTAAATGCTAAAATTCAAAGAAAGTCCTAAAATGGTGGATTTTGCCTATGGATCTGAACCAAATGCAATGCCTAATATGATAATGCAAGCTTTACACCATGAAAACTTCTGATATTTTGCAGACTGCTAAAAGACACGAAATGGAACATTTTTGGTTTTTACAGCCTCGGGATTCGAGCCATGGTGAGTTCGGCAACAGGGATTTAGTTCTGACAGAGGTAAAAATCATCCTAATCTGATGTAAAATGCTCAAAAAATATAAAACAGCCATGGAAATTTATTAAATTAATCAGAGCTACGCAAGACACCTACATGAACAACTTTCATGTTTATGACTTCGGCATTTGATCAACGAAAACACAGATAAAAATATAACTATTCTTTCCTAAACTAACAGAACAGACAAATGTAGAAAAACAGAGAACTGACAAAAAAAATCCGAAGCAGGTATCAACACTGTTCTAAAAATCACAGACTTTTAGATGCAAACATAATACATCTCGGACACAACTTTCACTTTTTACAGTTTTGGATTTGGAGCAACACACAAAGAGAAACCACAACCCTAAGTCGATCCAAGATCTCAGAGGCCCAAATTAGGCTCTGACACGTGTCCCGAACTCTCGGATTTTTGTCAGATATTAAAAAAAATCATAAAAATCGGAGAAAATCATATTAAAAACTAGACATTCTCCCGCGTTCATAACATCTTTCGGATCGAAAATCGGATCTCCCATGAGGGATATCTCGATTTTACAAGTCGTCAAATGATTTTTAAAACGCATCCCGGGTAACAAACCCGACATGCCATTTTGAATGTTTACCGCAGTAAAAAAATTCAAATGCCTCCGAATTTTTAGCAAAATTTCAAGGACACCTAAGGGCGAATTTCGTGATTTTTTTGGGATTTTTAATGAAAAACAAATGCATGAAATGACGTGTGGACTGACTGACAAAAACAGAGACCTACTGAAAATGAGCAGAGTTGAAATAAATGCTAAACTAATCCTAATTAATTCATGAAATGTGCTAAATGAATGAAATAAAATACAAATTAAACCTAGCTAACTACATGAATGTTAAAAATCATCAAGGAAGCATAATTAAACGTTTTATATATGTCGTTTTATGAGAATAGCTCAATCCATCTCTCGGATGAGCTCTTTCTTCAAACGACTCCGGAATCGGATTATGGAATTACCTTGCTTCGTTACGCAGCGTAAAAGCTCTTGAAAAGGGCGGCTATCACGAGCTTCCTTCGTCCTTCACTTCGGGCTTCGGATGGTTCACCAAAATCGACCTATCCTTGAATCGAATTGGCCACTGCACGAACTTTACTCCACCTTCTCCAATGAGCCAAAGGGGACACTATTTCCAAAGTTCAGAATCAGATTTTAGGGAGGCTAGGTCGGATTTTCAAGTTCACAAAAATGGTCTCCAAAGATGCTCCCCTCTCCTGGGCGTGGAGCCTTGTTCTTATAGATTTTCTGAAAATTTTTGAATTTCAAACAGGCTCAATCTGAGCCCTCCATGTGGCGCCATCTCAGGGGGTGCTATCTGGGGGTTTGAAATTCGAATTTGGCTTTTGCAGGGAGCCCTCAGGTGGCGCCACCTCATGAGGCTATTTTGATTTTTGAGAAAAATAAAAAAAAAATGAAAATTTTGTGGGTGAGACACCTCAGCAGGGGAATTTGGAATTTTTTCAAAAGCTTGCTTGATTCTCTCTGCAGGGAACTCCCAGATGACGCCACCTCAGAGGGTGCTCTCTTGGAATTTGAAATTCAAACTCACCTTTTGTAGGGAGTCCTCAGGTGGCGCCACCTCATGGTGGGCTACTTTTATTAAAAATAAAATAAAAATCAAAATGGAGCCAAGTGGAGTCCTGGAATGGCGCCACCTCAAAAGGTGTTCTGAGGTGTAAAGTTGGAACAGTAGGGGCATGCCATGTGGCGTCACCTCTGGGGAGTTCAAATGTTTGAAATTTTGCTTTTTCTGCAGGAAAGGAGGGGCTGACATGTGGCATTTCCTCAGAGTGGCTCCTACGATGCCATGTGGCAGGAGAACATGAAGGGAGGAAGCAAAATGCGCCAACTCATAGGGGGGTTTTCTACCTTTTCTGATGCAAGGAGGTCTGGACATGTGGCAGATAAGTGTCAGCTGTCTGGAGAGGCCTTCTCAAATGGTGCCACCTCAGAGGAGAATTTGAATTTCAAATGGAGGTTGGCCCTGGAGGAATGAAGGATGAACATGTGGCACCACCTCAGGGTGGCTCCTACAATGCCATGTGGCAAGAGGGAGGAAAAGGAGGGAAATGGACACGTGGCACCATCTCACACAAAATAGAAAAGGTGAAGTTCAGGATTTTCGCCACCTAGCCTGGAGTTTGAATATTTGAATTCTAGCTTTCTCTGAAGGAGGTAGAAAATGACATGTGTCCTCTACTTTTTCTAAGAAGAGCAGAGAATGACATGTGTCAGTCTGCTTTTTCTGAGAAGATCAAAGAATGACACATGGCATTTGCTTTTTCTGAGGAAATGAGAGATTGACATATGTCCTCTGCAGGAGACACTTTCCAAATGGCGCCACCTCAGAGGAAACAAGCCTACTTTTCTGGAGGAAGCTAGGAGTGACACGTGTCTCCTACTTTTCTGAGAAAGGTAGGGAGAGACATGTGTCAGGCTACTTTTTCTGAAGGAGGGAGAGGTTGACATGTGTCCTCTGCAGGAGACACACTTTAAGTGGCGCCACCTCAGTGGAGACAAGCCTCCACTTTTTCTAGACAGGACAACCTATGACACTTGGCATCTTCTGGTGTTCTTTGAAATGACACATGGCGCATGATATGATACTAACACATGGCAGATAAATGGGATGACATGTGACGGCTTCTTAAGGTAGCCCCACACTGATACTTTGCATGGAAATGGGAGGAGAGAAAAAAGACAAGTGGCGCCAATCCAGGGGACAAGGCTCCTATATTTTTGGGTTTTCAAAATTCAAAATTTTCAAAAGAAAAGCTTGTGTGACACCACCTCAGTGTGGGTCCCACATTGTTTCTTTATTGAAATAAGGATAAAACAAAATCTGGACTGATTGGTAAAACAGAAAATTTTGGAAAGAGTTGGCCCCTGTAGGGCGATTTTTGTAAAAGAATGATAGTTGAATAGCTGACAAAAGGCAAAATCTGAGTTGAAATTTATTGAAAATTATCCAGATTGTTTTCCTGAGGAAATATTTTGAAATTCAGAGCCCTGGGGGTAAAATGGGAAGAATTGATAATTTTGAAGACCCAGGGTTTTGAAATCAATTTTGAAAAGAGTTGGAACTCGAATCTGGATTGAAAATTTTGAAATCGAGAGTTCTGGACCTCGAAATGACATGCTGTGCAGTGCAGTGATATGAAATGTTCATGCAATGATATGCAATCTTGAACCCAGACTTGGAGTTGTCTGTCTCCTGTCAGGAATAAATTTTTGAACATCTGAGTTAAACATAGAGAAATTTTGAGAGTTCCAGATGAAATTTGGACTTTTGCAGGGTCCGAGCTCAGAAAATGACCATTTTGCTCTCCGGTGATTTCAAAGGCTGGATGATGATGTTTGGTGAAAATATCAGGGAGGTGAGTGAAAATTTGGGGTGTTTACATGGGACTGGGAGGATTACCTCCTTGAAACGAGTCTCAGGTTTTACCCAAACCTGAACGGAAAGTACCTTGTGGAGCGAGGTTCAGGCTTAACCCTTAACCTGAAGGGGATGACCATACAAAAGCCTCGACTAAGGAAGTCGTGATGGGACAATGAAATGCATCACCAAAGCGAGATTCAGGTCTTAACCAATAAACACCCCAATTTTTCACTCACTTTCTTGACATTTCCACCAATCATCACATTTCGGTTCTCCAGAAGCAATGAAGGGCAAAATGGTTTTTTTCCAAGATTGAACCTTGCAGAAAATCTAAAATTTCATTCTTGAGCCTCAAAATTTCTATATTTAGGTTCAGAGACATCTTCAAACTTCAAATCTTCAAAATCCTTTTCTGGACAAAAAGCTAGAATTTCCAAGTCTGAGCTCAGAGTGATATTTCATAGAACATGTCTTTGCATAGCATTGCATCATTTCAGTGCACAGCATGTCATTTTGAGATCTAGAACTCCTGATTTTCAAAATTGCCAATCCAGATTTGATTTTTAAACTTTTCAAAATTGATTTTCAAAACCATGGGCCTTCAAAATTACCAATTCTTTCCATTTTACCCCCAGGACCCCGAGTTACAAAAGTTTTCTCAAGAAAACGATCTCGATAGTCTTTGACATTGATTTTTAAAATTTCGTTAGTTGAAAAGAGGGGGACACAATTTCAAAATTCATAAGACCTTATTTCAAACTTTTACAAAAGGCTCCGAATTTCTCCGCATCTTTCTAAATTTTGCCCTGAAAAACCATTTTTTTCAAGTTTTGAAATCAAGCCAAATTTTGCTTCGTGTTTTCCAAAACTAGCCTACTATTGTGAAAATTCCAAAACATCTCACTTGGCTTTTATTTCAAATAAGTGACGTGGGACCCACCCTGAGGTGGTGTCACACTCAAATTCCCAAAATTTTCTCTTATTTTCAAAACAGTGCCCATCCGGAAGTGACACCGATTTATAAAACTTTTTTTTTATTATTATTTTTTAATTTTAAACAAAAAAAAATTAGTGGGCCCACGCATAGGTGGCGCCTCACTAAAGATTTTATTCTCAAAAGAGTTTCAAATCAGGATGAGGTGGCATCACCCTGAAATACCCATTTTTTATTATTTATTTTATCGTTTTATTTTATTTTATTTCCCTTCACCCGTTTTCTTAAACAACCCTAAAAGGTGCCACAGCCGAACCTTCCTAAAAAGACTGTTTACTTTACTTAAACCTTAGGTAAAATAAACCAATTTTTTTTAAATGGCTAAGAGCTGCCCCCCCTCTCAAAGAGCGACATTTTCAAAATTTTCAAAAGTTTGAATTCATTTCAAACGATTTCAAAACCTGGGGTAACGCCCCAAAATTTGCGATTTTTTTGGGAAACCTAATGAAAACTTTTAAAAGGAGACCCTATTGATCGCAGAAGAGGGGGAGGCGGTTTTGGGAGATCAAATTTTTGAGATTTCGACTTCCTCTTGGAGGGCTGCAACCGTCCTTCAGGAGAACACTCAGAAGCCAATACAAGAAAAAGGGGGGTTTGGTTCTTATCGTAGGGGATTCACCAGTGAGAGAGACGATTTTTTTTCCCTACAGCCAAAGGGGGATCCGTTGGCCGATTGATTTTCCCCTTTTGGTACTTATTGCAGAGCTCTTCTAGAGGGAAGGAGGTTATCCTCCTTTCAGCTGCTATAAAACCAGAGGAGTTCGATTGAGTAGGGAGAAAAAGACAGAGGAAGGACCCTTCCTGCAGAATCCAAACTCGCCCAGGGTTTTCTCCATCCAGCGTGAGAGGCATCAAGCCCTTCAACTGTAAGGGGGGGAGGGGGCTGTGGGACGTCCCATTGGGTGCCGGAGATTTAGCAGGGCTTCTTTCCCCTTTTCTTCATCTTACCAGCAGAGGCCCAGCCGCAGAGGCTGTCTTTTCTTCAGAGCCTGCTAGCTGCAGGAAAACGCCATCCAGCGTGAAGGAGGCTTCCCATCCTCTTCAGCTCAGCCGCAGGAAACCGTCCCTTCCTTGCTGGTGTAGAGGATCCAACTGCCTCCCATCTTCCTTCAGTCCAGCAGCCAAAATCGATCTTCATTTCCCTTCTGCAGTACTCCATCCACATTGTAAGTTCTGCATCATCTTCTTCCTCTTTCTTCTTCATTCTTCTTATTCTTCTTTATCTTTCCAACCGATTCTGTCATGATTTTCTCCTATTTCTTTGATTTAGTTGTTGATTTAGATTGTTTGCTTGATAGTTGTTCATTACATCTGATTGGTCTGCAATTTCCTGTTAGCAATTAAGTTTCGTTTTTCATTAAGGTCTGTTTTTTTTTCTGATTTACTTGTTTTCAATTTCTTTCATTTCCTGTATAGTTCTTCATTTCCCTGTTTTGTTGTTCTGAATTTCTCACTTTGCAATTTCTGATATCATTAATGTTTCTTTTGTTTGTTTTACAGCATTGCATTTCTTCAACTTCCTGTTTTTTTTTTCATTAGGTTCTGATTTAATGTTTCTTCAACTTCCTGTTTGTTTCATTGTTTTCTTTCCTGCAATTTCGTTTTGAGTTTGTCAATTCCTGTTTTTTTTTTATTGTCTTGTTCTGTCATTTTCCCTATTTTTGTTTATAACGTTCAGTCGGTTAATTGCTTGAAGTTTATTTCATTTCAGCATGCTTTCGTGCATTTCCTGTTTTATTGAATTCTTGTTTTCAATTAATTGCATCTCCTGTTTTCGTTTTATCATCCAATTTTCTGTTTTGCATTTAGTACATTCTATGTAATTCATTTTCTGATTTTTTTTTTCTTTCTCATTCAGTCACTTTTGTTTTGCTTTCACATGTTTTCTTAAATAGTACTATTAGTTAAGTAGTTAGATAATTAATTGCCAGATATTAGTTAGTCAAGTAGATTAATTGTTAGTTAAGAAATAGAATTACATAGTTAATTGCTTTGTAAATAGTCAGTTAGTTAGTAGAAGTAATTAGAATTAGTTTTCAATTTTAATTAGTCATTTAGGTTTCTTTCATATTACTAGCACTTAATTAGTATTTTTTTTTTAATATAGTTTTGCTAATATCTCTGGTTCTGCTACATCATATATAGCATTTAGATTGGACATACTTATATTATTACCATACGTGCTTTCATTACAATCATTCCTATTTTAGTCTTGTTCAGCTTTAGAATCATGTTGTTTGATTTCCATTTTGATTCATCATAATGTTTTTGGTTTTACAAAGGATTCCTGTTTTCTGTTTTTTTTTTTTACAAATTTTGTTCATCATAATCATCTAATCTAGCCAATGTGTCATAGTGGGGTTGTTGAGGAATATATTGTATAGCCTCAAATATGTTGAAAGGCACACGATTCATTGTTTATCCGGGTCAAGTATCCGATCCGGAAGATCGATTTTAGAATCGATACGGGTTCATGAAAGTAATGGGCTATACTTGTTGAAGCCATTCTCTTTTCTGCTGCAGGTACCCAGTCTTGATAAACAGCCACCTTCATGAACGGATATATCCATATCCGTTCGTGATCTCTATGCCATCTTTTGCACGCTTCATTGTTGATATATAGGGAAGCTCCATATTCGAATTTGTTGAGAAATATGTTGTAATTTGGGAAATATGACTGTGTAAAATCCCCTAGAGAAACTGTATATACCTGTATTTTCTGGTTTTACCCATTATATGGAATTTCCATTAAACATGTATATTTTCTCATTATATGTATATATATCTATGTATATGTATATCTATTGTATATCTACCTATATGTATGCATATATATGCATATATATATGTCTATATATATACATGTATATATACTTATATATATATATATATCCCTTCATGTGCATTTGTTATCACATATATTTCTCTTTTCTTTTACTTTTTTTTGTAAATATATCTTCATTATCATATATTATTTATCATAAATTCAAGTATTTCTATATCTACATGTATCTCTTCTTTGTATATATTATATATATGTTCATTTCCTTGGTTATCTTGTACTAACTCTCATTTTGCAGGAAAATATAGAAGATGTTGATTCCTTGGCTCCATTTCATTTTTTTTTTACTTTATGATATGCAATGTAACAATCCAATGTAAACCTTGGAATAAGATTTACTTTTATTGCTTAGATTAGGCCGCATCTCATATAGTTTGATTTCAGCAATATCGTGATTATATGATGCATACATCTCAATCTTTCAAAATTCACCGTGGATGAACACGAATGGCACGTGCACCAACTCTTAGAGAGTTGATGAACTCGGTGGAGTCCATATTTACGGCCCTAGTCGGAATATGGACGAGACCCAAATTCATCATCTCTCTACCAGTCACATTGAGCCTACACTCTTAGGCTATCTTGAAAATGCACCTCATATTTCCAATGTTTTCAAAATATTGTGAATTAACTCAAATAAACTCTTAATATATTCATGGCCACAGTCAGAATATGTGAAGGATTTACTTTGGCTTAATCCACAATTTTTCAAAAAGTTTTTCAAAGTGCATTCATTCATTCAAATCATCTGCATCATTCGTTTCTCTCATGATTTTCTAAAAAGATTTTCACTTCATGGAATCGATTTCTCAAGAAACTATGATGATATTCGGAGTTGGGTTTTCCAAATCAAAGTTTTCCTGTGATTTTCCTTAGAGATGTGATTTTCTTAAGATTCTTTTCAAAAGGAATTTCTCATCTTTCTCAAGAATCAAAGTTGATTTTCAGACATTTCAAAGACAAGGTTCTCAGGATTTCAATTTCCAAATTCTAAATTTCCTTCTTCAATGAATTTTTCCTATAAATTTTCTATCCTTTTCTTAAGAATATTCTCAAAGTCTGCGTTTTTCCAACAAGTGCTTTCCTTTTCAAATGTTCATCTTTTCTCAAGAATTCCTTCAGTTTTCCTGAGATTCTCATTTCTTCATGGTTCTTTAAGTCTTTCTAAACTTTTTTGAGATTCTCATTTCTTCATGGTTTTCTAACTCTTTCTAAACTTTCTCAAAATTTTCCTGAGATTCTCATTTCTTCATGGTTTTTCAAGTCTTTCTAAACTTTCTCAAACTTTTCCTGAGATTCTCATTTCTTCATGGTTTTCTAAGTCTTTATAAACTTTCTCAAGATTTTCTCGAGATTCTCACTTCCTCAAGATTTTCCAACTCTTTATAAACTTTCTCGAGATTTCAAACCTTCTTTGTCTGAGTTTTCCTGAGAGATTGATTTTCCATCTTTTCTTGAGAAACGCTCTTCAACTCCAAATATTTTCTAATCATACATCATATTTTTCAATTTACATTTTCCAAAATCTCATAGCACATGCCTGAATTATCTGTGTATATAGGATAGAACATAACTTCGATAATTTCGCTAAGTCAAGCACAATTTTGGTCCTTGGTTTGATTACCCATGTTAAAGGCGGCAGGAACGGTTGAACCTCGTACCGACAGGTCGAGCCCCATCCCGTGGATTTTCCCGCAATTTTCAAAACGGAGGCGAGTATTTCAAAACAATTTCCAAAATCCGGTCAAGTTTGAATCGCGAAAGCATTTCCCTCTCTCTTCCGCAAGGAAGAGAAGACGGGCAAAATTTTTGCGACGATAACAGGTTTGGCGACCGTGATGGGACCTGTCCTTGTCTGACCTAAATTGTGCTTGACTTAGTTTAATTATCAAAATTATGTTCACAAAATGTCAGCTCTTTTACTTTCAATATCATGTGAGCCTAGGAGCCTAGATTCTGACCCAACTGACATTGACTGCATGTAGCCTAGGCATGGTTTGGTAGGACTAGATTGAGGAGAAATTTTCATGCCCACATAGACTTAGGTCTAAATACAACTCTCCTCAATTTAGGATCTGAATGCAAACAATGTATGCTTCTTCAAAGTTTTCAAAAGTCTATCTCTCTAGGACTTAGAGCCCTCTATTTCTTGCATATGATCATTTTTTCAAAACTCCCTTACCTATCATTACCCGGTCTTCACGTTGTTGGGCTCTCTTCCAGAACCATAGTTCAGGACAGAGCCTCACAACTGGGCCAATTATTTGGGTTAACACCCCCCTACCACGTACCGCGGGCCACAGTCCGAAGTATATCGGTAGGCACTCAAGGATGTTGGAAAACCTTACCTTAGAACCAGAGTTGAAATTATATGCCACGTACCTCGGATTTCGATTCAGGTATATCGGCATAACTGGATTGGACAAAGATGATCTGAACCTAGAGTTAGGATTAGGATCCTACAGCTGTTTTCAAAATAATGCATCTAGAGTCAGCCTTTTAGGGAGTGTTGTATATGCATAAATGTTTGTGCAGGATGTGATTGTTCGTATGTTACCTCTATTTTCTTACATTTTCCCAAAAATATTTTTCAAATTTCCATATTTCTCACCTTTTCCTTTATTTTCTCAAACCCTGGATGATTTTCTCAAATATCCAATTTCTTTCAAAACTCCAGGTGATTTTCCATTCTTCCGTTCTACTGGATCTCAAATTTCCAGCTGCATTTTTATCTTGCCTGCAATTTTCCCAAAATCACATGTTTTCTCTCATCGGATTTTCAATTCTTTTGTCTATTTGCAAAAATTCTTCACCTTATTGTCCTCGCGCATACCTTGATTATTGCGGTGGAAATTGTTTACCCACTTGCCTTCTCCTTATTCTAAATCCGTTTGTGGATTATTTTCCAAGAGATATCTCTTTCCTTTAAAATGGCTTTTTTCCTCGTGGTTGACGACCTCACCTAGATAACAAGGCACATTTTCCGTTGTTATTTCTCTTACAAAGAATGACAACACAATTGTCGTGATTTCAGCGGCGACTCCATCCATAGTAATGAGATATTCTTCCAATTGTTTACCATATCGTCAATAATCATTTTCCTCCCAATCCAAAACTTCCTCAGAGTCTGATCAAGGCTTTATCATGCAGAAGAGCATCCACAACATTTGACGGTTCGAACAAGATCAGGCAAAAGAACAATGGCATCTCAGTACTCGTCGGCCGTAGAAGAAGAGATGGGCTCCCCGCGACCCGTCAGAAGTCAAGAACAGCAGCAAGAGGACGATGGCATAGATCCTCAGATGTACGCGATGTTTCAAAAAATGATGAAGAGGATGATGAGTGAGCAGGCTGGCACCAGCTCAGACAAAAATCCATTCAGTTAGAGAATTAGAGATCGTATGGCCAAGAAATCAACCAAGTCCTCTGAGAAGAATGTTCAAGATACTTCGGACAAAGAAGAATCATCCGATGATACCGAGGAAGAATGCAAGATCATTCATGGAGCAACTCGCAAACCAAAGGGCCAAGCAATAGAAAAACTGCTTCAAGCACAATTCAAAGAAATGGCCAAAGTTGTTAAAGACCTGCAAGCTCGCAACAAGGGCAAGAAAGTCTTCACTAGCGAGGATTTTTATGATGGATTAGGAGACAAAGAATTGGAAAATCTGCCCCGCAAGTTCATCAAGTTCGATGGTTCTGGTGATCTCAAAGCCCATCTCGCCATGTTCTTCGTCGAATGCTCCAAATTCAAGAGGGACAATAGGGCCCTATTTCTCTGTTTTCCTCGTAGCTTAGAAGGCACTGCCACCAAGTGGTACTCCGAGCATATCAATCCAATCGAGCTGCGAGAATTCGATAAGGTGGTCAACCTATTCATTGAGCGATTTCTGTTCAATACTGAAGCGCTCCCAACATTGAGCCATCTCTGCAATCTAAGGCAGAATGAAAATGAAAAGGCAAGGGACTTCATTCGCAGATGGAGAGAGACCTGCAACAAAATGAGGGATCCTATATCAGAGAGGCATGCTTTATCGCTGATCCTGAACAACTTCTCACAACCTTTGAGAAGTCTTATCTCCACCTCGCCTTCCAAGTCTTTCATAGAGCTTATTGAACGAGCCGAGTGGCTCGAGATGGGGTTGGAGAACGGTGTCTACGATGGTATCACCCTCGTCAAGAACAATCTAGATCCAAAGAAAAAAGGCAAATTTCACCTCCTCCGCCAACATCAACCGCAATGATAACAAAGGTAGTAAGGGCAACCATGCGGATCGAGAGGAAAGACAGAATAACAAGCTATCTCAGCCCAACTTTTCACAAAAGGAAAAGATAAAGCGTGAAGGTTGGAGTAGTGATCGAGTGTTCACTCCTCTCAAACAAACACTCGAAGAAGCCCTTGAATTCATGCTGACTAAGGGATTAGTGAAGCTCCCAAAGGCCACAACTCCTCCCACCATCATGGGAAGGTTCAAGAATCAGTTTTACAAATTCCATCGGGCACTGGGGCATGACATTGATCATTGTTTTGTTTTCAAAAATATTGTTCAGGATTGCATTGACAAGAGCCTCCTTGCTGAAGAAGAAGAAGAATCTTGAACAAGCCTTTCCCAGATCATTCAGAAAATTGATGATGTCAAAGTTCCCTGCTTTCTCCCTTTCGTTTTGCCAGTCACCCCGTAGGGGCAAGTCCGCCCAGTTTTTGCAACCTTTTGGTCGAATGCTTATAAATAGGCAGTCTTTTTGTTATCAGTTCTGCTTATCAATAAAATGTCAATTTTCTTCATCGAATACTTCTTTCTTTTGCCCCATTAGGTTACCTGTTTTCATTTTAAAGAATCTTCTTTGCCTATTCTTTTCAAGACGAGGGGCAATCCCAACATCATTCATGAGAGAAATGAAATTACCTATGAGGGTTTTTCAAAAATCATGAAATTCTTGAAAATTTTCTATAAACATCTTCGTTATGATCACCCAAAAGTTTAATGTTTCATTCCAATCTTTTTCAAAAATCAACCATTGTGGTGATCTTCTTTTCTTAAATTGGTTTCGAACCATTATCTTTAAAATCAACCCTTGTGTTGATTTTATTTTCCAAAATTAGTGTTAAACCAATTCATTTTCAAAATCAACCCTCATGATGATCTCTCTTCAAAATCAACCCTCATGATGATCTCTCTTCAAAATCAACCCTCGTGTTGATTTCCCTTTCAAAGATCAGTTCTCACGCTGATCATTCTTCAAAATCAACCTTGCAGTTGATTTTCTTCACAAAATGATTTCTCACTTTCAAAATAACATTCTCCTTTTACTTTAAAGATCCCATGTGCAAACATTTTCTCACTTCTCATTTTGCTTTTATCATTTTAAAGGGATAATATAATTTTGTTTCCTTTCCTCGATTTTTAAGCATCAAATTTGCCAATAGTTTGACACCATTTTATTTGTGTCTCTTTCCTTTTCACAAATATGTCTCTTATAAGGAACGGTCTTGAGGATGTCTCTCAATCAAGAAGCCTGTCACCTTATTCCTCGATTAACCTTCTTTTATTCAAAATTTTCCTCCCTAGTTACACTGGGGCATTTTTTTGAAAAATCTATCTTTATCTCAAAACATTTTGTATGCAGGCAGGATAAACCAATCTCTCATTTTGCATGTATATACACCCACTTGCATTAATTTTGCATGCATTTGCATTTCATTTTGCATCAATTCTGCATCCATTTTCTTCCCTTTCAGGTTAAGGGATAAACCTGAATCATTTTCCATGATTTTCCAATTTCTATTCATATCCCCGTTCAGGATAAGGGGTTAATCCTGAAAATCAGACCACATACATCTAAATATGATGGTTTTTTTCATTGCAAGTCAAATAATCCAGTCCTCGAACTTGCCATTCTCAAAACTTTCAATCCTAGCTCTCGCACTATCGATTTTCAAAAAATTCAATCTTTTGATTAAAGATTTTCCTTTTGAGATTTGAGCCCTGACTCGAACTTTCCTGCTTTCTTTCAAAGATTTGAGTTTTAACTCAAGTTTTCTTTCCTTCAAAATCTGAACTTCCCAGTTTTCCTTTGAGATTCGAGCCCCGACTCGAACTTTCAAAATTTCCTCTGAATATTTGAGTTTCGACTCAAAAATATGAATTGACCTAGTTTTTCCCTTTAAGATTTGGGTTTCAACCCAAACTTTATCTCCTTAGAAACCAAACTTCCTAGCTTTCCTTCGAAGGCTCGAGTTTTGACTCGAATCTTCCAGTTTTCCCTGTAAAACCTGAGTCCTAATGGTATTTCAAAACCAGCTTTTGAGTTAGACTTACCTTCAAAATTCCAACTTCGTATTGGATTTACCTTCAAAATTGAGTACCCTCTCAGGGATGTGTCAATTCGGATGTCAAGTGATCTCTTTTACTAAGGATTTTAAGAACACTTTGTCAATTTGTCAATCAATTACTTGTTGATTTCAGAATTTTATTGCACAAAATTTTACCTCAGTTTACCTTCAGTACTACTTCTAAAAGGGCAAAGCTTTTGTTAAGAAGGATTCAAATCCAAATTCTTTCTATTGGCCAACCAAAAGGATGAAGGATAAATCCTCGATGTGGCCAGAAAAGAAGATTCAATGTTTTGCAAAGCCATAGATGATTGATATTGATCGCAGTCAATGGCACATTTTTAAAGACCATTCTTGTGAAAATGAGGCAGTGAAAATATCCTGAGCGCTAGAAAAAGAGAGAATTCATCCAAGCCCTGTATCCTCAAAATCACCTAAGCCGCAATTAAATATCCGCAAAAGGGATCTCTCACTTGTCATCAAGATGAAGGCGAATTAAGCGAGTAGACCCCCGGGGCCAAAGAAGATTTGAAACATCTCCAAGATGACGGAGTTTACGACGGATCCTTCCAGGGAAAGTCCAAAGCACTGTCGAGATGAAGGCAGATGCGATGAACCTCCCGACAATCCCCAAAAGATATTTAATTTCCGCCATCATCCAAAGATCTCTAACCCATGAGCCAATATCGTCAAAGAAGGATCGAAACATCTCCAAGTTGAAGGAGTTTGTAACGTACCCTTCCAAAAAAGAGAGAAAGAGAGGAAAAAGAAAGAAAAGTCAAAGACATCTCCAAAATGAAGGAGAATGTTATCATTGCAAAATTTTACTTTTGCAAATCAAACTGACATTTGAAAAAGATTTTGAAAATAACTCGCCTTCCTTCTTAAAATGCGGGATTATTCCGAAGAATGGGACTCGCTGTCGGTACGAGATTCAACCGTTCCTGGCGCCTTTACCAGGGGTAATTGAACCAAGGATCAATCAAATGCTTTGCTTTGTTCAACTTGTCTAAACCATATTCTAATTCCTAAATGCACAAAAAATCAGGCATGTGCTATGAATTTCTAAAAATGCACATTTGAAAACATGATGTTTGCTTCAAAGATTGGAAGATTCTTGGAAAAGATAATACTTGGAAAATCGTGAATCATGGTTGAGATATTGTATCTGAGAAAGTGAAAATCGATTTCTGAAGAAATATAAGGATTTTGTGAAAATCGATTTTGAGAAATGTGAAATAACTTTAAAAAACTCGATTTCTTTGAATTCAAACTTTGAAATTGAAAATCTATCTTAGAAAATCGAATTTGGAACTTGGGAAATACTTGAAATATCATTGGCAAATCCATATTTTGAGAAAATCGATTTTAAATAATACTTAGGAAAATTTGAAGAATTTGATTTCTTTGACTTGGAATTTGAATTGGAATTAGAAAATACATGAAATGAATGAATATAATTTTGAGAAATTGAGAAAAACTCTTTGTATTTTTAAAAAATGCAGTGCATTTTGAAGTTAGCCTAAGAGTGTAGGTTGAATGTGGCTAATGTGAAGATCATAAATCTAGGTATCATTCGTATTCTGACTATGGCCATAAATACAAATTCCACCAAGTTTATAAACTTCATAAAAGCTAGTGTATGTGCCATTCGTGTAGACCATAGTGAGTTTGAATATGCATGAATCATCATACATCACACATTAACATTATTTAAAAAAAATAAACTATATGCAATGCTGCCTAAGCTAAGCAGGAAATGTAAATTCTTATTCCAAAGTTTAATTTAGTTTACATCACTATTGAAATTTAAATACATGAAAAATAAAGTCTTCAATGTACCTGCAAAACTAGAAAACTTTGTTAATGATGATATGTTGGCTTTTCTAGGTTTATCCAGTAATATCTAGAAATTACTGGATTTTGCTAGATATAAGCCTTTTTGCCATGATTCCCTGATATAAACTTGATAAAATATGAAATAAAATTGAATAAATAAGGAAGATAAGATATGAAATTTTGAAATTGGGGTCAAAATGACCAAAATACCCCTAATAACAAGACTATGGCCTTGAAATTAGGGTTTTCAGAAAGATATTTGGTAAAATGGAAGTTTTGAAATTCAAATGCAAATAAACTAGGCTAAATATGATATGACATACTTAAACACATGAAAACTAAGGTTAGGGATTTCGAAATTGAGGTCAAATGACCCAATTGCCCCTGATAGCAAGACTATGGCCTTGAAATCAGGGTTTTTAGAAAATATTTTGGTAAAACTTAGGTTTTATGCACTAAATGAAATCAAATGAACATCAAATTTAACCTAAAGCATCCTAATATGATTATGAACATGATTAAACCCTAAAAATATATGCTTATGCACGAAAATCCAAGAATATCACAAAAACTGTGATTTTGGCATTGTTTTTGGATCTTTCAGGAACCCGATTTTGCAATTTGCTTAATTCAGCCATCAATCAGATTCTAAAATTCATCAAATTTGGTACCTACCCCTATTATAACCCTAATTTTGAATTAGAATTATAAAAATATTTTTTTGACATTAAATTAACCCGAATATTGCATCAAACCCTAAAAATATACTATTTTTGACCTAGTTCACCAACCAGTTTCAGCGTTAGACATGAATCAGGGGTCAATCTTCTATGAAAATCTATGAAATTTTATAGAGACAAATTAGGAAGAAAAAAAAAGATTTTCCAATTTACATATCGGAAAAAGCATCTCTGGTTAGGGAGAAACCCTTCTGGCAATCTGAACTAAAATCTAACAAATCTAACAGGGGTTAAAACAGATACTTTCAATTGATAATTTTAGTATAAATAGAAATACTGATCTAAAATATCTTATATTTTAGCAGTAAACAGTAGACAGAAAAATAATAATACTCACTTTTTAAAGATCATGAATCGGATCTGTGGTTTGGGATTTATGAATAACACAAGTCTGATTAGGGTTTTGGTAAACCCTAACGAGTTTTAAATTGAAAATCAAAATCTCTGACAGAGGAAAAACACTAAACAGCAATCAAAAATTCTGAAAATTTCACAGTAGCTAGATCTAATCAGTATGAATCCATGTCATTTTACATATCTAAAATCGGATATAAGATGAGAAAAATATTATCTCAGCAAGTTACCTTCTTGATTTCAACTTCGATTTTAAAGATTTAAAAACCCGATTTGATGCCTGATTTTTATGACAGAGTTCTCGAGGTCTAAAACCTCTGATTTTTTTACAGTAGTTTCTTTAGACATGCATGCATCACATATAAAAAATCCAGAAATAAACAACGATTATTTCAATCCGAAACAGCATGCTTTATACTGTTCTAAACTAAAACACACACAGAAATCTAATAAACTTGAGAAAACATGCATTAACTAATGAAAAACAATAAAACAAACCATAAAACAGTAAATAAAAATTATTTCTATGCTGGGAAAACATAAAATAAACATGAATAAACAAATAAATAAAATAAAATCAAGGAATCAATGGCTGGAATTTGATTTCACCCTTAAACACATGGATTTGACCCATTAAAAGGGTAAATCATGTATTTTATTGGTTAATAATGCAAAGAATCATACTTAAATCACTTTTAATGGATAAAAATCCCTGTAAATCACACAAAACAGGGTTAGATCATCTTCTTGGACCATTCTTGATGGTTCTTGAGGTTGGATCATGGTTGAATCTTCATAAGGAGGAGCATCCAAGGCTAAATCTAGGTTTAAAGCATTAAAAACATTAAATAAAATAAATAAAAATGAAGAAGTTCATACCTTGGAGTTGCAGCAATGAAGGAAGGGCTGGAGAGGAGAGAGAAGCTCCAAGAAACCTCAAAGGTGAATAGTGAAAATCATCCCCCTCTCTCTTTCTATTTATAAAAAGAAATTAGGTTTAAAAATCAAGTTTTTTAAAAAAATTGGACTCTCTAAGGGGGGGGGGGCGATTTTGGGGTGTAGTTATTATCCTACCCCTAGCCTAAATTATCTGAACTAATGCTTAATTAACCCCTAGTCTATCCTAGAAATCCCCCAAATGTGATGCCACTTGGCATCCTTCACATTTGGGTTTTTAAAACACCTTTAAAAACATTTAAAAACACTAGTTTTAAAAACTAATTTTAAAAATGAGTTTTCAAAATGGTTTTGACTCTTCTAAACCTCTGACACTAACCAAGACACTGACTAACCCTAGTCTAGCCCTGACTTACTCGAATATGGCGCCACCCCGAGTGGTCCCTACTTGAGTTTTTCAAAAAGTGATTTTAAAACTTGAAATTGAAGGAGTTTTCAAAAGATTTTCAAAAGTAAGCTTGAAATTAAAAGTTTTGAAATGACATAGGGTTCTAACTGGGTCAAAACCCCTCTGGATATGGTTCCAACTGAGTGGGCCCACATCAATTTTTACAAATTTGGAAATAAACACTAAAACAACTTTGAAAAGGGGTTAAAATCAATAATTGAAATTCAAGATTTTTGAAAACAGAGTCTCAGGCGAACTGGAACTCTGGGTTAGAGTCCTGAACTCTTATGATTATGAGATTTTAGATTTTAAAAAGCCAAATGAAAGGTTTTTGAAAGATTTTATCAGAAAATGGTGAAACAAGTCAGAAAATACAGCCAGGGTTAGACTCCTAACTCGATCAGAACTCTGACATAGAGTCCTGAACTAACTGGACTCTGCAAAATGACCTAATTTTTTTTTTTTGAAAATGAATGGAAACAAATGAAAATGGGATAAAAACAGACTTCAAAACAGACTCATGACTGGACTGGGACTCTGGGACAGAGTCCTGATCGGACTAAAACTCTAGATTTTTTTTTTGGTATTTTCTGAAAAACAATTGAAAGAACTTGTGAAAACAGTTAGAATAATAACAAATATTAGAATAAACCAGAGTTCTGATTCAACTGAGACTCTGAGAACAGAGTCCTGATTGAACTAGGACTCTTATATTTTTGGATTTTCTGATAAGTAAGTGATGAAATTTAAGCAAAGCTTTTGAAAACCAGTGAAAATGAAGTGAAAAAATCAATTTTGGATAGAGTCCTACTTCGATCAGGACTCTGGGGTAGAGTCCTGATTTGATCAGGACTCTGAGATAAAACCTCAGAATTTTAAAATTCTTTGATAAAAGTGCAACAGTTTTGATAGATGAAAAGATTTTTGAAAGATTCTTTCAAAATTTGAAATCAGGATCGGAGTCCTGATCCAACTAGGACTTTCTGAACAAAGTCCTGTTTTGACTAAAACTCTGAGTTTTTGACTCATTTTAAAAGATTTTGAAAGATTTGATTGAAAATGGATGTGAAAGATTAGAGTTATAATCCGATTAAAACTCTGAAGAAGAGTCCTGATCCGACTGGACTCTTGAAGAAGAGTCCTGATCCAACTAGGACTCTAAGATTTTGGCCAAAACAGAAGATTTTAAAAGGTTTTCTCCGAAAACAGGTAAAAAGGTAGTGAAAAGTAGAGTTTTGATCCGACTAGGACTCTGGAAAAAGAGTCCTGATCCAATTACGACTCTAAAATTTTTGAGATTTTTGATAAATGAAGGAATCTAGAAGCGACACCACCTAAATGGGTCTCATCTGAGAATTTAAATCAATTGAAATTGAGTTTGAAATGAATCCAGATTGTTTTCTAAGAAAATACTTCAAAATATAAGGTCCTGGGGGTTGGCAAATGACATAATGTTGATTAAAAACACAGGTTTTAAAATTGATTTTGGAAGAAAAGTTTTAAAACCCGAATCTGGATTAAATATTTTGAAAACAGGAGTGTTGGATCTCTAAGATGAGATGTAATGACACGCAGTGCTATGCTATGCAATGCAATGATATGCGGAATTCACGCAATGATAAGAAATGACACATGAAATGGATGAATACTGAATGAGGAGGAAAATTTGGGGTGTTTACAGAGAATGCAACCAAAAGCCAAAAGAACGCAGGAAGATTATCATGAGAGAAGCTCCCAGGATATCAAATTGCCACATTTATCAAAAATCTTCTTTAAATTTGCGAAATTCTATTATCAATATCCTTTCATAGATTGCTTTCATGATATCAAATTCTCTTTCCTGTTGATATCAAGGAAATTGATAACTTCTTTGAAGAAGGTCAATTGCAAGCAATTTGGATTCCAAATCTTGATTCTATTAAGTCAACCCTGTTTGGAAGTAATACTTCAGGTAGAAAAGAAGGAATATTTTCACAACAATAAGCATCATTTTCAATTACTTTGAATCAACAACAAATTTTCAACATGTTGACAATATTTTCTAGCTATCCTGACGTTAAGTGAGAACTTGATGTCCATATTGATGTATCTTGACCCCTTCGAGAGATTTTCCTTTATCATCTTTCACATTTTTGAAAGATTAGCCTTATCTCCGAAAGGATCGCCTTTATCATCTTTCACGTTGTTGAAAGATTAGCCTTCTCTCCTAAAGGATGGCCTTTATCATCTTTCACGTTGTTGAAAGATTAGCCTTCTCTCCTAAAGGATGGCCTTTATCATCTTTTGCGTTGTCGAAAGATTAGCCTTCTCTTCGAAAGGATAACCTTTATCATCTTTCGCGTTGTCGAAAGAATCACCTTATTCCTTTGGATCGCCTTTGTCATCTTTCGTGTTGTCGAAAGAATTGCCTTGTTCCTTTGGATCGCCTTTGTCATCTTTCGCATTGTCGAAAGAATTGCCTTATTTCTTTGGATTGCTTTTATCATCTTTCGCATTGTCGAAAGACTTGCCTTGTTCCTTTGGATTACCTTTGTGATCTTTCGCAGTGTCGAAAGAATCGCCTTTCTCCTTTGGATTGCCTCTGTCATCTTTCGCGGTGTCGAAAGAATCGCCTTTCTTCTTTGGATCACCTTTGTCATCTTTCGCATTGTCGAAAGAATTGCCTTATTCCTTCGGATTGCTTTTATCATCTTTCGCATTGTCGAAAGAATCGCCTTACTCCTTTGGATCGCCTGCGTTCATCTTTCGCATTGCCGAAAGAGTTGACTTATTCTTTGTTGAAAAAATTGCCTTATTCATCTTTTGCATTGTCAAAAGAGTTGCCTTACTCTTCTCTGAAAAAGTTTGCCTTGTCTGTCTTTCGCGTTGCCGAAAGAGTTACCTTATTCTCGTCAAAAGATTGCCATATCCATCTTTCGCATTGTTGAAAGAGTCGTCTTACTCCTTACCTTATTCATAATTCACAATGATGAAAAATTCACCAGATCGTCTTGATCATTTTCCAAAATTGCCTCTTACAATTCCATTTTCGTCGCCTTGTTCCTCTTCAAGAAAAGTTGTCTTATTCACCTTCCAAATATTCCAGTTTCCGCCCGATCAGGATAAGGGTATAAACCTGAGCCTCAATCAAAGAGGTATTTCATTTTCCGCCCGATCAGGTTAAGGGTACAAACCTGAGTCTCATTTCGATGAGATATTCCATTCCCCAATCAGGTTAAGGGTCAAACCTGAGCTTCGTTCCATACGAAGCATTTTCTGTCCCATCCAGGTTAAGGGCATAAAACCTGAATTTCACTCTCACAGAGTGAATCTTTTCTCTCCATTCTCCATTTCATATCTACCATCTTCCTCGGGCTAATTTCCTCATACCCAGCCAGATCCTTCTAATCGGGGCATTTTTTTTATATATAGCCCAAATTTGGAGTGTTTTTCTTTGCCACTAAGATCGGCCATGAGCCGGCTCAGTAGCAAAGAGGGGCATCTGTAAACACCCCAAATTTTCACTCACCTTCTTGACATTTCCACCAATCATCACATTTCGGTTCTCCAGAAGCAATGAAGGGAAAAATGGTCATTTTCCAAGATTGAACCTTGCAGAAAATCTAAAATTTCATTCTTGAGCCTCAAAATTTCTATATTTAGGTTCAGAGACATCTTCAAACTGTAAATCTTCAAAATCCTTTTCTGGACAAAAAGCTAGAATTTCCAAGTCTGAGCTTAGAGTGATATTTCATAGAACATGTCTTTGCATAGCATTGCATCATTCCACTGCACAGCATGTCATTTTGAGATCCAGAACTCCTGATTTTCAAAATTGCCAATCCAGATTTGATTTTTAAACTTTTCAAAATTGATTTTCAAAACCCTGGGCCTTCAAAATTATCAATTCTTCCCATTTTACCCCCAGGACCCCGAGTTACAAAAGTTTTCTCAAGAAAACGATCTCGATAGTCTTTGACATTGATTTTTAAAATTTCGTCAGTTGAAAAGAGGGGGACTCAATTTCAAAATTCATAAGACCTTATTTCAAACTTTTACAAAAGGCTCCGAATTTCTCCGCATCTTTCTAAATTTTGCCCTGAAAAACCATTTTTTTCCAAGTTTTAAAATCAAGCCAAATGTTGCTTCGTGTTTTTCAAAACTAGCCTACTATTGTGAAAATTCCAAAACATCTCACTTGGCTTTTATTTTAAATAAGTGACGTGGGACCCACCCTGAGATGGTGTCACACTCAAATTCTCAAAATTTTCTCTTATTTTCAAAACAGTGCCCATCCGGAAGTGACACCGATTTATAAAACTTTTTATTTTATTTTATTTTTTAATTTTAAACAAAAAAAAATTAGTGGGCCCACGCATAGGTGGCGCCTCACTAAAGATTTTATTCTCAAAAGAGTTTCAAATCAGGATGAGGTGGCATCACCCTGAAATACCCATTTTTTTATTATTTATTTTATCGTTTTATTTTATTTTATTTCCCTTCACCCATTTTCTTAAACAGCCCTAAAAGGTGCCACAGCTGAACCTTCCTAAAAAGACTGTTTACTTTACTTAAACCTTAGGTAAAATAAACCAAATTTTTTTAAATGGCTAAGAGCCGCCCCCCTCTCAAAGAGCGACATTTTCAAAATTTTCAAAAGTTTGAATTCATTTCAAACGATTTCAAAACCTGGGGTAACGCCCCAAAATCTGCGATTTTTTTGGGAAACCTAATGAAAACTTTTAAAAGGAGACCCTATTGATCGCAGAAGAGGGGGAGGCGGTTTTGGGAGATCAAATTTTTGAGATTTCGACTTCCTCTTGGAGGGCTGCAACCATCCTTCAGGAGAACACTCAGAAGCCAATACAAGAAAAAGGGGGGTTTGGTTCTTATCGTAGGGGATTCACCAGTAAGAGAGACAATTTTTTTTCCTACAACCAAAGGGGGATCCGTTGGCCGATTGATTTTCCCCTTTTGGTACTTATTGCAGAGCTCTTCTAGAGGGAAGGAGGCTATCCTCCTTTCAGCCTCTATAAAACCAGAGGAGTTTGATTGAGTAGGGAGCAAAAGACAGAGGAAAGACCCTTCCTGCAGAATCCAAACTCGCCCAGGGTTTTCTCCATCCAGCGTGAGAGGCATCAAGCCCTTCAACTGTATGGGAGGGGGGCTGTGGGACGTCCCATTGGGTGCCGGAGATTCAGCAGGGCTTCTTTCCCCTTTTCTTCATCTTACCAACAGAGGCCCAGCCGCAGAGGCTGTCTTTTCTTCAGAGCCTACCAGCTACAGGAAAACGCCATCCAGCGTGAAGGAGGCTTCCCATCCTCTTCAGCTCAGCCGCAGGAAACCGTCCCTTCCTTGCTGGTGTAGAGGATCCAACTGCCTCCCATCTTCCTTCAGTCCAGCAGCCAAAATCGATCTTCATTTCCCTTCTGCAGTACTCCAGCCACATTGTAAGTTCTGCATCATCTTCTTCCTCTTTTCTTCTTCAATCTTCTTATTCTTCTTTATCTTTCCAACCGATTCTGTCATGATTTTCTGCTATTTCTTTGATTTAGTTGTTGATTTAGATTGTTTGCTTGATAGTCGTTCATTACATCTGATTGGTCTGCAATTTCCTGTTAGCAATTAAGTTTCGTTTTTCATTAAGGTCTGTTTTTTTTTCTGATTTACTTGTTTTCAATTTCTTTCATTTCCTGTATAGTTCTTCATTTCCCTGTTTTGTTGTTCTGAATTTCTAACTTTGCAATTTCTGATATCATTAATGTTTCTTTTGTTTGTTTTACAGCATTGCATTTCTTCAACTTCCTATTTTTTTTTCATTAGGTTCTGATTTAATGTTTCTTCAACTTCCTGTTTGTTTCATTGTTTTCTTTCCTGCAATTTCGTTTTGAGTTTGTCGATTCCTGTTTTTTTTTTTATTGTCTTGTTCTATCATTTTCCCTGTTTTTGTTTATAACGTTCAGTCGGTTAATTGCTTGAAGTTTATTTCATTTCAGCATGCTTTCGTGCATTTCCTGTTTTAATGAATTCTTGTTTTCAATTAATTGCATCTCCTATTTTCGTTTTATCATCCAATTTTCTGTTTTGCATTTAGTACATTCTATGTAATTCATTTTCTGTTTTTTTTTTCTTTCTCATTCAGTCACTTTTGTTTTGCTTTCACATGTTTTCTTAAGTAGTACTATTAGTTAAGTAGTTAGATAATTAATTGCCAGATATTAGTTAGTCAAGTAGATTAATTGTTAGTTAAGAAATAGAATTACATAGTTAATTGCTTTGTAAATAGTCAGTTAGTAAGTAGAAGTAATTAGAATTAGTTTTCAATTTTAATTAGTCATTTAGGTTTCTTTCATATTACTAGCACTTAATTAGTATTTTTTTTTTAATATAGTTTTGCTTCTATCTCTGGTTTTGCTACATCATATATAGCATTTAGATTGGACATACTTATATTATTACCATACGTGCTTTCATTACAATCATTCCTATTTTAGTCTTGTTCAGCTTTAGAATCATGTTGTTTGATTTCCATTTTGATTCATCATAATGTTTTTGGTTTTACAAAGGATTCCTGTTTTCTGTTTTTTTTTTTTTACAAATTTTGTTCATCATAATCATCTAATCTAGCCAATGTGTCATAGTGGGGTTGTTGAGGAATATATTGTATAGCCTCAAATATGTTGAAAGGCACAAGATTCATTGTTTATCCGGGTCAAGTATCCGATCCGGAAGATCGATTTTAGAATCGATACTGGTTCATGAAAGTAATGGGCTATACTTGTTGAAGCCATTCTCTTTTCTGCTGCAGGTACCCAGTCTTGATAAACAGCCACCTTCATGAACGGATATATCCATATCCGTTCATGATCTCTATGCCATCTTTTGCGCGCTTCATTGGTGATATATAGGGAAGCTCCATACCCGAATTTGTTGAGAAATATGTTGTAATTTGGGAAATATGGCTGTGTAAAATCCCCTACAGAAACTGTATATACCTGTATTTTCTGGTTTTTCCCATTATATGGAATTTCCATTAAACATGTATATTTTCTCATTATATGTATATATATATCTATGTATATGTATATCTATGTATATGTATATCTATTGTATATCTACCTATATGTATGCGTATATATGTATATATATATGTCTATATATATACATGTATATATACTTATATATATATATATATATCCCTTCATGTGCATTTGTTATCACATATATTTTTCTTTTCTTTTACTTTTTTTTGTAAATATATCTTCATTATCATATATTATTTATCATAAATTCAAGTATTTCTATATCTACATGTTTCTCTTCTTTGTATATATTATATATATGTTCATTTCCTTGGTTATCTTGTACTAACTCTCATTTTGCAGGAAAATATAGAAGATGCTGATTCCTTGGCTCCATTTCATTTTTTTTTTACTTTATGATATGCAATGTAACAATCCAATGTAAACCTTGGAATAAGATTTACTTTTACTGCTTAGATTAGGCCGCATCTCATATAGTTTGATTTCAGCAATATCGTGATTATATGATGCATACATCTCAATCTTTCAAAATTCACCGTGGATGAACACGAATGGCACGTGCACCAACTCTTAGAGAGTTGATGAACTCGGTGGAGTCCATATTTACGGCCCTAGTCGGAATATGGACGAGACCCAGATTCATCATCTCTCTACCAGTCACATTGAGCCTACACTCTTAGGCTATCTTGAAAATGCACCTCATATTTCCAATGTTTTCAAAATATTGTGAATTAACTCAAATAAACCCTGAATATATTCATGGCCACAGTCAGAATATGTGAAGGATTTACTTTGGCTTAATCCACATTTTTCAAACAAATTTTTTAAAAAGTTTTTCAAAGTGCATTCATTCATTCAAATCATCTGCATCATTCGTTTCTCTCATGATTTTCTCAAAAGATTTTCACTTCATGGAATCGATTTCTCAAGAAACTATGATGATATTCGGAGTTGGGTTTTCCAAATCAAAGTTTTCCTGTGATTTTCCTTAGAGATGTTATTTTCTTAAGATTCTTTTCAAAAGGAATTTCTCATCTTTCTCAAGAATCAAAGTTGATTTTCAGACATTTCAAAGACAAGGTTCTCAGGATTTCAATTTCCTAAGTTCTAAATTTCCTTCTCCAATGAATTTTTCCTATAAATTTTCTATCCTTTTCTTAAGAATATTCTCAAAGTCTGCGTTTTCCCAACAAGTGCTTTTCTTTTCAAATGTTCATCTTTTCTCAAGAATTCCTTCAGTTTTCCTGAGTTTCTCATTTCTTCATGGTTCTCCAAGTCTTTCTAAACTTTTCTGAGATTCTCATTTCTTCATGGTTTTCTAAGTCTTTCTAAACTTTCTCAAAATTTTCCTGAGATTCTCATTTCTTCATGGGTTTTCAAGTCTTTCTAAACTTTCTCAAACTTTTCCTGAGATTCTCATTTCTTCATGGTTTTCTAAGTCTTTATAAACTTTCTCAAGATTTTCTCGAGATTCTCACTTCCTCAAGATTTTCCAACTCTTTATAAACTTTCTCGAGATTTCAAATCTTCTTCGTCTGAGTTTTCCTGAGAGATTGATTTTCCATCTTTTCGTGAGAAACGCTCTTCAACTCCAAATATTTTCTAATCATACATCATATTTTTCAATTTACATTTTCCAAAATCTCATAGCACATGCCAGAATTCTCTGTGCATATAGGATAGAACATAACTTCATTAATTTTGCTAAGTCAAGCACAATTTTGGTCCTTGGTTCGATTACCCTGTTAAAGGCGGCAGGAACGGTCGAACCGCGTACCGACAGGTCGAGCCCCATCCCGTGGATTTTCCCGCAATTTTCAAAATGGAGGCGAGTATTTCAAAACAATTTCCAAAATCCGGTCAAGTTTGAATCGCGAAAGCATTTCCCTCTCTCTTCCGCAAGGAAGAGAAAACGGGCAAAATTTTTGCGATGATAACATAACCCTTGACCTGAGTGGGAAACCGCATGGAATCCTCGAATGAAGAAACCGTGGTGGGACTAAAAAGGATATGTAGTCGAAATGGGATTCAGGTTTAATCCTAACCTGAATGGAAAGTACCTCGCGGAGCGAGGTTCAGGCTTAACCCTTAACCTGAAAGGGATGACCATACAGAATCCTCGGATGAAGAAACCATGATGGGACCTTCAAAATTTGGATGAACAAATCCGAAAGGAGTTTTTGTGAGAAGAGAAAAACAAGAGATTCCTTAAAGCTTGGAAAGGGGATGATCTGGGGCGTCTCATTGCTGAGACTAAATCAGCTTTCTTAAAACAAACAACCTCTCGCAAAAGGTTTGGGTGATACCTCGAGGAGCGAGGTAACAAGTTTAATCCTTAGCTTGAATGGATACAGAATCCTCGAGGAGCGAGAAAAACTGTGATGGGACCTCTAGACTTTGCACAACAAGTCCAAGAGAGGTTTGCAAAAGGATAAAAATGGGGGTCCCTAAAGCTTGAAAAGGGATTGATCTTGGGTGCCTCATTGCTGAGACTGAAAATAGCTTTTGACAATAACAGACCTTTTGCAGAAGGTTCAGGTTTAACCCTTATCTTGAGCGGAAACTGTCTATGGCGAGACAGTGGGGAACACAAGGAAGTGTGCAGATTCGAGAGACTCAGATCAAACAGAAGGGAAGGACTTTTCAGTTCTAAGGAGGGATGACGTCAGGATACGTCAAGACGAACGTCAAGTTCTTGCTTCATGTTGGGATAACGGGAAAATATTGCCAATAAGATGCCAAAATTGTAGTTGATTCAGAATGATTGAATTGTGCATATATGTGTGAAAATATCACCTCTTTCTACCTAGAGTATTAACTCCAATTGGGCTAACTCTGTAGAATCAAGAATCAAACTCAAATTTGTTGTTGTTGAGCTTCTTTAAGGAAGATATCAATTTCCTTGATGTGAAAAGAAAGGAAAACATTCTTAGCTTCATAAAAGTAATTGAGTGAAAAGATATTGATAAAAGAATTTCATATAGAAAAAGATGATTCTTGGCAGTTTCAGACAGTTTGATATCCTGGGGTTTCCCATGATGATCTTTTTGCACTCTTTTAAATCATGGAGTTTTCTTGGGTTTTTACATCATCCTTCATTTTGGAGATGTCCTGACTTTTCTCTCTTTTTCGGGGAAGGGTACGTCACAAACTCCTTCATCTTGGAGATGCTCCGATCCTTCTTTTTCTTTTTCAGGAATTAGGCTTGATGATATTGGTTCATTGGTCAAAATCTCTAGATGATAGCAGAAATCAAATATCTTTTAGGGTTTGTCGGGAGGTTCATCACAGTCGCCTTTATCTTGGCGGTGATTTGAACGTTCCCTAGAAGGATCTGTCACAAACTCTTTCATCTCGGAGATGATCCAACTCTTTTTTGGCCTCGGGGATCTAGCTCGCATATTTGTCTTCATCTTGACGACAATTGAGAGATCCCTTTTGCGGATATTTGATTGCAGCTCAAATGATTAAGGAGATATGGATTGGGTAGGTTCTCTTTCACTGCCTATGATATTTCCACTGTCTCACTGCCAAAAGAATGATCTTTAAGAATGTGCCATAGCTATGATCAATATCAATTCGCTCAAGGCTTTTCGACATCATTGAATTTTTCCTTTGCCGGTCATATCGAAGATTTTTCTTCATCCTCTTGGTTGATCAACAGAAAAAGCTTGAATTTAGTTCTTATTTCGCAAAAGTCTTGCTCTTTTGGAAATAATACTAAAGGTAGTTTGAGGAAATTCTTTATGTGATGAAAATTTTGAGATCAATAGTGACTTTTGATAGTAAATTGGCAAAGTATTCTTGAAATCCTTGATGAATGTAATTGCTTGACATCGAATCGACACATCCATGACAAAATTCTCTTCTCTTTTTCCCCAAAAAGAGAGACTCAGGCTTAAGCCCTTACCTGAATGGGAAGTTGGAAATACTCCTCTCTTCCCTAAAGAGGTGTTTGCAAAACAGAACTTTCGAAGAGAAATTAAGTTTTCGTCAAAACTCTTTATCTCTAGGCTTCTCTTATGGAAAGACGGCCGACAATAAAGTTGAAAAAGTATCACATAGGAACAAGTCCATCACGCTCTCCCTAGAAGAGGGTCCTTTGTGAAGGGGTTGGCCAAAGATGAGAAAAATGGGGGCCACAAAAAGAAATGAGCTTCCATCGAAGCTCTCCCTGGAAAAAGGGTTTTTTTGTGTAAAGTTGGTTGTTGTTTTGCAAACTGTCCGCGAAGAAAATGAGTCCCTTCAAACTCTCCCTGGAAAAGGGTTCTTGCGAACGAAAGATGGTTGCATGCGAAAGGAACGAGCTCCCTCAAACTCTTCCTGAAGAGGGTCCTTCGCAAGAGAAAAAGATTTATTTTTGACAAAATGATAACCCGAAGGTTGAAATTAAGAATTTAGAGCTTGAATTGTTGATGATTGGTTAGTACAAAGACTGAACCTGGAGGGCTAACTTGATCAGTCAGCCAGACACTAGCACGAGATGTACCAGTACGAGCACTGAATTTTGAAAATGTACCAGTACGAGCACTATTTTTTTTTTTGAAAATGCACACCAGCACGAGCACTGGGTTTCGAAATGCACACTAGCACGAGCACTGGGTTTTGAAATGCACACCGGCACGAGCACTGGGTTTTCGAAAGTGCACACCAGCACGAGCGCTGGTTCTCGAAAATGCACACCAGCATTGGGTTTTGAAAAAAATGCACCAGTACGAGCACTGGATTTTCAGAACGCACCCGTACGCGCACTGGTTTCTCAATGGAGAGTTTGATGAAGAGACCGACATTCGAAGATACTTGAGAATTAAGCGAGAATGATCGTCGATGCTTCAGGATTAACCCTTATCCTAAAGGAGAAGTTCAGGTTTGTCCCTTAACCTGAAAGGGGATGCAAGAAAACTTTGGTCCAATACGAGCATTGGATCACAAGGGGAAATCCGAGTCAGAACTCAGAATCACAAAATAGAAGATAAAGGGGAAAATCCGAGTCAAAACCCGGTTTTTCAAAATAACAGACAAAAGAGAAAATCGAGTTTTTGAAAACTTAAATTTTCGAAGGAATGATCTGTTCCAACACGAGCATTGAATCTGATAGGAAGTTCGAGTCGGAACTCGTAACTTCAAATGAAAAGATAAAAAGGAAAACCTGAGTCGGAAACTAGTTTTTCAAAATAAAAGACAAAAGAGAAAATCGAGTTTTTTGAAAACTTGAATTTTCAAAGGAATGATCAGTTCCAACACGGGTGTTGAATCCGATAGGAAGTCCGAGTCAGAACTCGGAACTTCAAACGCCATATAAAAGGGAAAAACTCGAGTTGAACTCAGATCTTTAAAATAATAAAAAAGGAAAACCTGAGTTTGAAAACTCGATTCTTCAAAGGAACGACTGGTTCCAACATGAGTGTCGAATTCGATAGGAAGTCCGAGTCGGAACTCAGAACTTCAAATGCCATATAAAAGGGAAAAACCCGAGTCAGAACCCGGATCTTCAAAATAATAAAAAAAGGAAAACCCGAGTTTGAAAACTCAAATCTTCAAAGGAACGATCGGTTCCAACACGAGTGTCGAATCTGATATGAAGTCCGAGTCAGAACTCAGAACTTCAAACGCCATATAAAAGGGAAAAACCCGAGTCGGAACCCGGATCTTTAAAATAATAAAAAAAGGAAAACCCGAGTTTGAAAACTTGAATCTTCAAAAGAATGATCGGTTTCAACACGAGTGTCGAATTCGATAGGAAGTCTGAGTCGGAACTCGGAACTTCAAACACCATATAAAAGGGAAAACCCGAGTCAGAACTCGGATTTTGAAAATAAAGTTAAAAACAAAAACAAAAACCTGAGTCGAAACTCAGATGGGAAGGAAATAATTCCTACCCAAGAGTCGGATTTTAGAAGGATTGACAAAATGTATCAATAGATTTCGACAATGAAGAAGATGAGAGATTCATTCGATATCCTTGACCCAAGATGGCCCAAGATTCGAATCTATTTATGATGGCTTCAGGATTTTTCCTTATTCTAAAGGAGTATATAATAAAATTTGATGTGAATTAAGGAATTTATAGGGAATAATTCAGGTTTATCCCTTAACTTGAAAGGGAAAAAAAATAAAATTTATAAAAATGGAGAAGAATTTAAAGAAATTTATTGAAAATTTATTTTGGAAAAGAATTCTCACGGGTAGCATCGGTGCTCCTATGAGGGGTATCAGGATTATCCCTTGTCCTGAATGGGAACACCTTGGAGAACGAGGGTCAAGTTTTTCCCTTAACCTAAGAGGGTAAAAGAATAAAGAATACCTCATGGAAAAGAGGCATCAGGTTGATCCCTTAACTTGAAAGGTTGAAAGAAGAAAATAGGATTTGGGAAAACTCAATAAAGAGAAATTGATAGTAATTTACAAAATTGAGAAAATTTGAAAAATTGTTTTGGCAAAAAGAATTCTCATAGGTAGCATTGTTACTCCTATGAGGGGTATCAGGATTGTCCCTTATCCTAAATGGGGACACCTCGGAGAACGAGGGTCAGGTTTTTCCCTTAACCTGAAAGGGAAAAGAATACCTCGAAGGCCGAGGTTCAGGTTTATCCCTTAACCTGAAAGGGGGAAGAATACAGGAATACCTCATTGAAACGAGGCATCAGGTTTTGTCCCTTAACCTGAAAGGGTTATAAGAAAAAGGTTGATAAAATTTAATAAAATTGATGAAAAATTGATAAAACTTGACAAAAAATGGATAATAAATTGACAAAAAATTGGATTAAATTGGAAAATAAGATGAATGCAATTAATAAAAATAACAAGATTAACTGAAAAATTAATAAGATTTTTAGAAAAAAGAGTTTGCTTGATCCTGCCTGCACATGGGATCTTTAAAGCTAAAAGGAAAATATTCATTTAAAAGACAAATGAGAAACCATTTTAGGAAGAAAATCCATCGCAAGAAGAAGGATTAGTACCTGAACTTATCTTTGAAAGGGAATCAAACACAAGAGATCATCATGAGGGTCAATTTTTGAAAGCAACAGTTTGAAACCTAATTTTGGAAAAAGAAGATCAACAATAGATCTGATTTCTGAAAATAAGAGTTTGAAACTGATAATAAGATCAATACAAGGGTTAATATTTGAGTATAATGTTTTTAAAACCAATCCTGAAAGATAAGAGCAACACAAGGGTTGATCTTTGAATATAATGTTTTGAAACCAATTTTAGAAGATAAGAACAACACAAGGGTTGATCTTTAAACATAATGTTTTGAATCCAAATTTTGGAAAATAAGATCAATATGAGGATTGATAATGGTTTGAAACCCATTTTTGAAAAATACGATCAACACGAGGGTTGATTTCTGAATGCAATGGTTCGAAACCAATTTTTTGGAAAATAAGGTCAACACGAGGGTTGATTTTTGAAAAAGATTGGACCAAAAAATATTTGAACTTTTCTGTTATCATGATGAAGATTTTGCAGAAACTTTCAAAATTTCATGATTTTTGAAAAGACCCTCATAGGTAATATCATTTCTTTCATGAAAGATGTTAGGATTGTTCCGTATCTTGAAGAGAATAGGAATATAATGCCCCAGTATAGCAAAAGAAAGAAGTATTGGACATCGAAGTCAGAAAATTGGCATTTCATTGATAAGCAGAAAACTAATAACAATACTGAATATCTACATGCTTTGACCAAAAAAGGACATAAAAGATGGGGTTGACCTGCCCCTACAAGGTGACTGAAAAAAAAGGAGGAAAACAGAAAAAATTTTGACATCCTCAATTCTCCGAGTGGTCCGAAAGAGTCTAGGTTGGAACTGCAGGCTGCTCCTCTCCTTCCTCTGGTACCAGAATTTCTTTGTCGATGTAATCCTGTATGATATTTTTGAGGATGAAGCAATGCTCTGTATCGTGCCCCCTTACTCGATGAAATTCGCAGAAACACTCTTTTCATTTTCCCATGGTGACCGAAGGATCAACTCTCCTTGGAAGTTTGATCATATCTTTCGTGAGCAGGTATCCGAGAACCTCCTCGATTGGCTGACCTAGAGGGGAAAACTCGCGATCATAACTCCAACCATCATGCTTTGTCTCCTTTGGCTTGCCTGATTTTTGTCGAGAGCTGTCCCTTTTCTGAGAGCTGGACTGATCATGCTCGGTTAGGGGGATTGAGCACTTTTCTTCTTCGTCTTCAACAAAAAGATTCTTATCAATGCAGTCTTGAATAATGTTTTTGAAGACAAAGCAATGATCAATGTCATGTCCTGTCGTCCGATGGAACCCGCAAAATTGGTTCTTGTATTTTCCCAGGATAATGGAAGGATTCGTGGCCTTTGGGAGCTTGACTAATCTTTTGGTCAACATGTATTCAAGGACTTTGTCAAGTGGCTCATCCAAGGGGGTGAAATCTCGGTTACTGCTCCAATCTTTTTGTTTTGGCTCTCCCTGATTCTTCTCCTTCTGCGGAGGACTGGATTGAAGCGGTTCATCTCGGTTTCTGTTGATCTTTCCCTTTTGGCCTCTAGATTGCTCCAAATTGATGCTTTGATTGCCCGGGTTGCCTTGTTGTCCCTGTTGGTTTTAGAACTTCCTGCACTACTATCGTTGTGCTTGCTCATTGGGAAGGTGACAGGTGCCTCTTCCTTGGTGGGAGCTTTTTCGAAACTGGCTTCAACCTGTTCAGATAATATCTCAACCATCATCTTTTTGAACAACCAATATATAGCAGGATCAATCTCATTCTTGTTGTCCTGAACTCCTTCTCTGGCAAATCTCTGAGAGTCCATTTCTCACTTTCTGCCTTGTGACTGAGGTGCTAGAGTGGTGTGGTCTTTGATCTTGGTTTGAACCACCCGTTAATACCAAATGCTCTCTCTGTAGGGCAGAATGAGACCTTTTTAGAAAGATTTCAGAGGAAACTTTGATAAAAGAAGAAATCAAATTGACAAAAGATACCCCACCACTAGGGATGGAGTCCGCACGAAAAGGCACGACAATCGTATCTTTTTCCCGTGAGAAGAAATAAACAATTTTAGAATATGATCAAGCGGACATCTCTTGATGAAAGAGATTTTTATTATAAAAAAGTGAGGAATAGATTAGAAGATATGCAGAAGAAAAATTTTAGAATTTTTTTTGAAAAATTGGAAAAATTGCTGGGCAGGATCAGAAAAGAATTATAGAAATCAGAAAAAGAGAAGAAAAATACACCTGGGGTTTCTGAAAATAAAGGAAAGTTTTGAATAATATACCCAGGTTTTTGAAAAGGTTTGATATATACATATATAAGAAAACACGAGAGACATCGCATAACCAAAGCTACACAGACAAAGATGTGCACACAACACTCCCTAAAGGCTGACTCTAAATGCAATATTTGAAATGGCTTGTAGGACCTTAATTCTATCTCTATGGTTCAGATCATCTTACTCCAATCAAGGTATGTCGATATACTCAAGCCGAAGCTTGAAGTACGTGGCATATAAATATTTCTCTGGTTCTAAGGTAATGACTTTCCAACATCCTTGAGCGCCTACCGATATACCTCAGACTATGACCCTTAGGTACGTGGTAGGAGGGCGCTAACCCAAATAAGTGGTCCAGTTGTGAGTCTCTCTCCCGAACTATGGTTCAGTGAGACAGCCCAGTAACGTGAAGACCGAGACAATATAGGTAGGAATGTTTTCAAAAACATGATCAGCATGCAATAAAACCAGATGTCTTTAATGCAAGTCCTAAAGAGATATAATTTAAAATGAAGAGAAGCATACACTTGCATACATTGTTTGCATTCAATCCCTAAAATTGAGGAGAGTTGTATTTTAGACCTAAGTCTAATGTGAACATGGAATAATCTCCTCAATATGGTCCTACCAAACCATACTTAGATCCTATATGCAATGATGTCAGCTTAGGATAGAGTCTAGGCTCCTAAGGTTTGCATGAAAATGAAGCTGACATATGTTAGAATAAAGATTTAGAAAATATAAAAAACAAGCAAAAGGCAAAAATTCGACCGGACGGAGACGAGTCCCATCACGGTCGCCAAAACTGTGATCATCGCAAAAAAATTTCCTCTCTTGTATTTTCTCTCTCTTCCTTTCCCTTTTCCTTTCCAACCTCTATTTTCTCCTTTTTGAAGGGAGAAAATAAAAAAAAAGAAAAAAAGAGAGAAGAGGAAAAGAAGAGAAGAGAGAGAGGAACTCTTTTGCGGGGTCTCACTTGACCTTGATTTGAAAATATTTAGAAAATTACTCGCCTCTGTTTTAAAAATATTACGGAAAATATTGGGAGACGGGATTCGCTCATCGATACGAGGTTCTACCGTTCATGTCGCCTTTACGAGGGGTAATCGAACCAAGGGTCGAATTTATGCCTTTTTGTTTTGCTAAAAGATTATCTAAGGATTTATCCTAAATCTAAATGCACAAAACAGCATGCTTGTGCAATGCAAGGGTGTGTGCTCTTTTTGAAAAATGATTTGGAAATATCCAAGTGTTTCTGAGATGAATTTGATAATAGAGTGAAGAAATGGTTTCTAACTTAGAACTTGAGATAGATCTTGGATGGGTATTTGAGGTTCTAAGTTTTTGAAATAATCAGAGTTTTGGGAAAATGAATCTGTATTTTGAAAAGAATAATTTGAAGCTGAGATAAAAGATAAAGAAAGGAAATTCCAAAGTCAGAATTTGGACTTTGGATCTAGAAATTTTGAATCTGGACTTAGGAGAGGAAATAAACATTTGAGAATGGAATTGAATTCTAAATTTAAAGTTTTTGAAATCAGGATGGAATTTGGATTTGAAATCTGAGATCCAAGATAGAATTTGAATCCAAAGTCTGAATCCCAAATGGAATTAGATCTGAAGTCTGAGATCCAAAATAAAGTTTGAATTTTGTATCCTAAATGGAATTGGATCCGAAGTCTGAGATCCAAGATGAAATTTGAATCCAAAATCTGAATCCTAAATGGAATTGGATTTGAAGTTTGAGATCCAAAATGAAGTTGGTTTCTGAAATCCTAAATGGAATTGGATCCGAAGTCTGAGATCCAAAATGAAGTTTGAATTCTGGATCCTAAATGGAATTGGATCCGAAGTCTGAGATCCAAGATAGAATTTGGTTCTGACTTTGGATTTAGAAAGCCTAAATGGGATTTTTGAAGATGGATCTGGGTTTTGAAAACCCAGATTGACTTTAAAACTTTAGAAAAGAATCAAATTTTGAGATTCAGAATCAATCTCAAAACTTTGATTTTTGAATTTGAGATGTTGAATTCAATTTGAATTTGAATCTTGAAAAATGAACTTGGAATTTCAAATTTGATTTGAATTTAGAAATTTGATTAGAATTTGAATTTTGAATATACAAATGAATGTCAAAGTCAAATTGGACTATGAATTTGAAGCTTGAATTTGGATTTTAGGAGATGAATCACGTATTTCGAAGTTAAATTGAACTTTGAATTTGATTGAAGTTTTGAATGAATTTGGAATTTCAAACTTAAATTGAACTTTGAAATCTGATTTGAATTGGAATTTTTGAATATAAAATGAATTGTAATTCTCAAAGTTAAATTAGACTTTGAGATTGAAAATGAAATAGAATTGAGAATGAAAAGATGAATTGGATTTTACAAGAATTGAAGATTGATTGAAGAAGATATTAACATCACTTGGAGTTTTAAAAAAGGAATTTTGAAAATATGATGCAATTCTATCCTATATGATGAATGAATTTAAAGAATTTGAAATTGGATTTTGAAAGCATATTTCATTCTTTAAATGAATTAAGAATACGATTGAAGATATAATACATCCCTGACTATGGTCATTGAATGTATTATATAATAATCACATTCAAATTCAAGTGAAGAATAAAATACATTTTTGGTGTTTTTATAGAGTTTAAAATGAAATTAATTCTCAATATATCCTGACTATGGCTATTGATATATGTATTGAATTAATTTTAAACTAAACTCTGATAAAAGAGGAAAATATTTAAAGAAAATATGATGAATTTTGAAAAGGATCTAGTGTGGATCCAGTGTCATTCCATAAAAGATGAAAATCCTAAGTTTTGTTCACATCCTGACTATGACCATTGATGTAAATCATCAACTTAGGATTAATCACCTTTTACAAAATGGTGCACATGCCATTCGTGGTCCCATTTGTAAAATTTTTGAGAAATAAGATGAAAATGATATGAAAACAAGCGATTTATGACATTTATATGCTCATTCATTCTAACCTAATACTTGAAACATAAAATTTTCATTAATATCTAATTATTACAAATCTGAAATTGAAATTGAAGTTACAATTCCTAGACTAAGAGAAAAATGTCATTTTCCACATATCTCCTGTAAGATAGAATTAGCACAAAAAGGAAATTAAAAAATGTGAATGTAAGTGACTATTCCAATTCTTACACAAAATGCTTTACTCATATTTGAATGATAAAGGCATATGGCCTACCCTGCATTTGTTAGAAAATGTACACATATATGAGTATTATATATATATATATATATATATATATATATATATATATATATATATATATATATATATATATATATATATATATATATATATATATATATATATATATATATATATATATATAAGCAATGCCATGGAAATCTATATGCAATGAATGAAGGCAAGGACTGGGATGGTTCAAGGTGAACCATCGTGAAAAAAAAAATGGCCATAGCAATTTGTGGTAGACCATTGTGGGAATGAAGGATATATAACAATTCTCTTGGTGAACCACTGTGAGAAATCACAGTTTTATGGCAGTTCTTTTGGTGAACTACCATAAAGAAGAGAAACTATAATATTTCTCTGTGAATTACTTGGAAAAACTTTCAGCTCTGTGGTGTTTTACTGTGCTTGTGGATGGGCAACAACAGGGTGCTATTGAGAACTGCAATTAGAAACTACAACAGGTTGGGCAATGACATGAGGATGACTATCAATGGGCATACAGGAGTAAACACTGCCACTGTAGACACAACAATGAAGGGCTGGAAGCCTCTAAACACTTGCACTCAATATCACCTTCAACAGAACGATACCGGTTACACAACATTGCTGGGTTTATTCTTTTATCCAGATCCACCCGAGTGGAATCAGATCGTCAGGTATACTTCTATTTGGACCCTTGCTCCTAGCATGTTTAGAGACTTTAGTCATATGTAGTTCATGCTCATTATCATCAGACTCAATACTGAAATTAATATCTGACATAAGACCAGACTGATTAACCTCACTTTTGCCTTGTATTTCAGCACAACAGTGCCACGTCTTCTCTAGACAGCTTCTCCAAAGAATGGCCAATAGCTACATAAATGTGTGCTTGCTGATTCATGGGGGCTAACTTCACTGAACACTTGAAAATGCCTAGGGAGCATCGAGGAATACAGATTTCATCCTTAATGGTAGAAGGTGAGTATGGTGAGGCAATGAACTGGTTAGTAAAGAGGGTGCTATGTACATACTTACACAGTGAGTTTGAGGGAGGAGCTGATAGTGACAAACATTAATATATATATATATATATATATATATATATATATATATATATATATATATATATATATATATATATATTGGAATCAACTTCACACAGATGTTATGAAATGGCAATTTCTTCCCACCGATTTCCCATGGTTTTGCGAAATTAATCAAATATACTTGCAGAAAATATTGCACACACGATTTACAAAACCCAATATCATCGCTGGCAAGACAAAAAAAAATAAAAAAAATGAAGTGAATCTTGGCATAACTCAGTAACAGGGCTGAGAGTTAGTGAAAATTCATTCAATGGAAATAGAATTCTAACACCCGGATGAAAGCTCAAACAAAGATCATCAAGAAACAAATGAAAGTTGGGATGAGATAGAATAAAACACCTGAAAAGGCAAAGGCCAATGAGATCTATGGAAAAGAAATACTTTTAAAATAGAAAATATATTGAAAAGGGAGTTGTGGAATTGTAGCCATGAAATTGACACCTAAATACTGTGAAATGAACAGTGAACATTGCAGAAACCATCGTATGTTTTGCCTATTCTGCAAACTACAACTTACAGAAATCGAGAGTTCTTCTTTTATGATCGATTATAGAATGAATTGGGCCATTGTTGGAGGGAATGCTGGGAATAACATGCCTAAATGAAGAAATATCTATGCTAATGACAGATGTTACAACATGTGAATCTACTACTGTGAATGGTAATGAAACAGGCAATATAATGCATATGAAAGTGTAAAAAAACAAATTGCAATTCAATTGAAATACTGTCATTCACATAATACCTAATGCATAAATTTGCAGGAAAGGATGTATGCACCGATTGCTGCAAACAACATGGTAGCAGCGGAAGTTAGTGAGTTATTATAAAATGACATCTTGTAGCATTGGTGTTGTGCATGTTTATACAGTAGAACTGGGAGCCTCATGGTGAAAAATATAAATGGGTGAAGATTGTAAAATGAATATAACATGTAGGCGACTGTGATAAATGATGGAAATGCAACCAATATGACTTCAGATGATACAATCTCAAGCATGGGACCACCAAGCTTTGACAAACTCCAAAAGTAATTTCCAGAAGTAGTCTGTAGGTGACTCTTCATTCAGTTTGCATCTAGAAGGCAACGAATTTTGCAGAAGATTGTTAGACGATATGCCATCAGGAACCAATTTGAAGAATGTCAATAATGAAGGTGGATAATACTTTACCCACATCTTCGAACAGGCTTTTATGAACAAGACGAATCTCATTTCCAGGACCATTACCTGCCTAGTTGGGATGTCTCGACGTAACTGTTACAACCTTGCAAAGCTAATCGGTTGTGGACAATAGAAGCACTGTTGCAACCCTGCAAAACTAATTTGCTGTGGACAAAAGGAGCATTGTTGCAGCCAACATTTCCAAAAGAAGTATAGAAGAAACAAAGGGTTTTTGCATAGGTACGGGAATTTCAAACAATCACATGACGACTTCACATAATGCAGCAAACCAAATTAACGCAGGGGATTCGATTAAACCTAGCCTGAGATAATCTCTGTTGAGACAATCTGTATTATGTATTTCTGAATGCTCTGTCAACAAACCCAGAGGGGGAAGGGTATGTTGGTGACTTGTTTTTTTTTTCGCGTGGGTAGACTCTTCTGTGAATCAATCACGTAATGAATTCTGATGTATTCTCTGGATTCATATCGCAGGTTGATGTTCCCAACTCAGATTTATACCACTAACTGGTTTTAGCTAATGGATTTTAGTTATTCTCTTCCACAAGTTGATCTTAGTGGGTTTAACTTGTAAAGGGGTGAATGAAAATCTGTGGATGAGGGCTTTAAATTGATACAGAGGGTGCCAGGATAAATAATGTTTCAAACCACGTATGGTAGAGGCACCAAGCATATTGCGTTGGAACATTTCCTGATAGGAGATCGACAAATTTGGTGACAACAATCAAAAGAAGGGTGAGAGCCACTAACTTGATTGAAACCTTCTGCAAAATAAGCCTGATCTGATACGGGATCAGATCGGACATCGTTGCAAGGTTCATTTCGAAAAATGTAAAATGGCAACCAGACAGATAGATGTTCACACCCAGATGAATGGGGAGGAAAATAATCCTACGTGGTGATACAAAGCATAACAATGGGGATTGCAGAAATTGTTCAAGTGAGCTGTAATGACTACCAATGTTAAGCAAATATCTAATAGTAGCAACATCACCAAAAATTTGAAGCATCATGGCCAACAAGAGCAAGGAATCAAACCTCAAAACAAATATCATGCAGGAAATTTGACGTTCAATAGAAAAACCGAACTGAAGGTGGATTTTAGAGGCAAAGTTGGGCCAGGGTTCGGATGAACCCTATCCGATTACTAAATTTGACAGCTTGAATCCAAGATTGCAACACAAATGGGATAGAAAAGAAATAAAATAAATAAAAAAAAAGTAAATAAAGGGTGTTGGAACCATTGTTCTGTTATTGTCACTCGAAGGACAGACTGATTTGCTAAAGGTAAATCAGTGTCACCCCAGTGCTTCGAATGGGGACGGAAAACGGGAAAATCGAAGAAAAACAACAAAAGAGAGAAACGAAGCTGGGAGATTCTTACCTTATTTGCAGAGGAATCCGAGGGACGGGAGAAGGGAAGCCTCCCTCTCCTTCTTTAGAGGGTCTGCTTCTACTATTAAGGGAGGAATCCAGATGAAAAGGGATTGGCGGGAGAGATGGATGCAAGAACGAGTGCTAGTGGGTTTTTTTTTTTCTTCCCCCCTGCGCCCCTTTTATCAAAGGGGAGGAAGGGTTTGGAACCTGAGAAATTTGTTGGAGATCGATGGATGAGGTCCTGGGGCCATCGAGCGGAGGGTGGAGGAAGGAAGGGGGATTCCGTTGGCGATGGAGGGCGGATGGTTGATCCATGGGGATGGATCGAGCAAGATGGTGGAGGAAGCTTCTGGAGGGCGAAAGAGAAGGGGAGAAGGTGAGAGAGAGGGTTTCAGAACCCTAACTCGACTTTTAAAAACCTAAAGATAAATTTTTTCAAAAAGGGGCCTTTTAAAAAGTTTTTTTCAAAAATGGGTTTTTAGAAAACCATTTTTTTTGTAATTTTCTTTATTATTTTGAATTTTTCTTTTTTTTGTTCTTTTTTCAGTATTTTCTGATTTTTTTGTCATTTTGGAAATAAAACCCTAAAACCTAAGCAATACGAGACACCAGACTATTTTTTTTGTATTTTTGATAAATATTTACAAAAAGAGGGGTTTTCTAAAAATTTGGGTTTTGATTTTTTCGAAAAATGAGTTTGGATTCAAAATTTGAGAAAATTTTCGAGTTTTTGACCTCGAATTGAGAAATATAGGGTAATGAATCCAAACGGATGCCGGATGGACTGTCTGAGCCATTCAAAAACTATTTTTGGTATTTTTGTAATTTTAATTTGGAAATTGGACAACGAGGTTCTGATTCAGATCTTTAACCCGGATCTGGATCCAAAATTGAGTCAGATGTATAAAAATGAACTTAATTTCAATAAAAGCTGAGAAATAACTGGAATTTAGATTTAAAACTGACTTGATTGCTCAGAAAATGGGGTCAAGGGCAAAAAAGAGAATATTTATAACATTTTGAAAATTTTGGGGTGTTCACAGCGATCCGACGCATGTCCGCCCGTTATTTCATCCTCGCCAATACTCTCTACCATCGTGGGTTCAGTTCTGAGTACGCAGATGCTTAGACAAGGATGAAGCCATGAAAGTTGTCCGAGAGGCACACGAGGGAATTTGCGGTGGTCACGTCGGCTACCAAACGCTCGTCAAGCAGATTATTCGGGCAGGGTATTATTAGAAAACCATGCAGCAGGATTGCCATCGATTTGTGAGGAAATGTGTCAAGTGTCAAATGCACGCACCTTCCATTCATGTGCCAGCCGCGTATTTACAATATGTGGTTTCCCCTTGGCCCTTTTCAATGTGGGCCTTCAACGTGGTAGGCCCAATCACTCCTTCTGCATCTAATGGCCATAGATACTTCCTTATAGCTACAGAATACTTCACCAAATGGGTCGAGGTTGTAACTCTGCGAACAGTACAAGGCCGACATGTGGTTTCTTTTATTCATAAGAATCTTCTTTGCCGCTTCGACATCCCACATGATATTGTGTCAGATAATGGCAGTCACTTCAAGAATGAGAAGATGAAGACCTTCTGCTTGAAGTTTAGGATTCATCACCACTTCTCAGCTCCTTATTATCCTCAAGGGAATGGCCAAGCTAAGGCCACCAACAAGATTTTGATTCGCATTCTGGAAAGAACTGTGGAAACAAGCTGTAATTGACACGAGAAGATTCACGACGCACTTTGGGTGTACCGAACCACAATTCGGACTCCAACCAATGCCACTCCTTCGAAGCTTGTTTATGGAACTGAAGTAGTATTACCTCTTCACGTTCAAAAGCCCGCACTCAAGTTTGCATCGCTCATCGAACTCTCGCTTGATCAGTATCAGCAGCAGAGGTTGGTACAACTTGATCTGTTGGATGAGAAGAGACTCAAGGCAGCAAAACATGCTCAAGCTTATCGCTAGAGGATAGCCAGGCATTATGCCAAGTCAGTTATCGAGAGAAGATTCTGAGTTAACGATCTGGTGCTCAATCCGACTCCTGGGTTGGAATCACTTCCTTCCCATCTGAGTTCTGACTTAGGTTTTTGTTTTGTTTCCTTTTATATAAAAGATCCGAGTTTCGACTCGGGTTTTTCCTTCTTATATATCATTTGAAGCTCTAAGTTCCGACTCGGACTTCCTATCGGATTCAACGCTCGTGTTGAAAACGATCGTTCCTTTAAAGATTCGAGTTTTCAAACTCGGGTTTTCCCTTTTTATCATTATTTTAAAGATCCGGGTTCCAACTCGGGTTTTTCCCTTTTTATATGTCGTTTGAAGTTCCGAGTTCCGACTCAGACTCCTTATCGGATTCAATGCTCGTGTTGGAACCGATCGTTCCTTTGAAGATTCGAGTTTTCAAACTCGGATTTTTGTGAACACCCCAAATTTTTCAAAATTTTGTAAATATTTCCTTCTTGCCCCTGACCCCATTTTCTGAGTAATTGAGTCAGTTTTAAATCTAAATTCCAGTTTATTTCTCAGATTTTTACTAAAATTAAATTCATTTTATATATCTGACTCGATTTCGGATCCGGATCCAATATCAGAATCAAAATCTGAGCTTCGTTATCCAATTTTTAAAACCAAATTCTCAAAATTACCAAAATAACTTTTTGAGAGGCTCAGACAGTTCGTCCGGTATCTGTTTGGATCCATCACGTTGTATTCCTCGATTCGAGGTTCAAAACTCGAATATTTTCTCAAAACCTGGATCCAAACCCATTTTTTGAAGAAATTTTCCGAAAATAACCATGAAGTCTCAGAAAACCCTTCTTTTGTAAATATTTTTAAAATTTTGCAAAATTAGTTTAAAATCCTTAGTTTTTAGAGTTTTATTTAAAAAAAACACAAAAAATATATATATATATATATATAGAAAATATGAAGAATAAAAAATTTAAAAAGAAATTACAAAAATAGTCTAGAAAACCCTTCTTTGAAAATAGGATTTTTGCTAAAAACCCTCTGTTAGAAAAACTTTTTGAAAGGGGCATCATTTTGGAAAAACTCTCAAAATTTTCTGGACATCCCTTGTAAAAACCCCAACGGATCCTCTTTCATCGCCCTCTCTCCCGCTCGATGGCCCTCCATCTCCAACCATCACACCTTCCTCTTCCTCCTTCGCTCATCTCCAATGATCCCTCGTTCCTAAAGCTTCTTCCCCCTCTATAAAAAGAGGAACGAGGGAAGGGATCATCCATCCGGTCTTCACCCTTCCCCCTTCTGTGTATATCGATCTCTTCTTCTCTCCTTTTTTTTCCCTCTTTCCCCAACTTCTACTTCTGCTTCTTCATCTTCTGTCTTTTCTTTTGATCTTCTCCCAATAGGCTGAAGGAGAAGGTCTATCTCACCCTATAGCAACAACCAAAGCCCTCTCTTGCATTTGATTTCCCTTGGAAAAGTCTCTCTCTTCTCACCCTCGATCGAGTGAAGAAGACTCTGCAGTAAAGAGAAGCAAGCCGATCTTCCCCTTCCTCATTCTGTCTAAAAGGAGTTCCGTAGCAGAGCTCCCTTCTCCTTCAAAATCTTTGCGGAATCTTCGAATTCCTGCAAGACCAAGAGGAAGCCTGTAGTAATACAAAAAGAAGGATCCATCACCTCCTCTGGTTCCTGATTCCCCCTTTCAAGTCAAGTAAGTGCTCTTTCCTACTTCTATAGTTTCATTTTTTTTTCTTTCTCCTTTGATTTTCTCGTTTTGGCCCCCATTAACGCACCATGGATGACATTGGGTTGCCTGTGCAACACCAATACATCCCTATGCTACAGTAAAGGAATGAATCATTCCAACATTATCTCTCGTTTCTGTGTCTTCCCTGTCTTAATATGAACGATGGGTTGGGATTATTGGCCAAGCGTACCATTGTATAGATTCTCTCTCTTGATAGTCAGATCGTGACAAGGGCTATACTTAATATACCACAGAAGGATATCTATGTTCCTGGTTCACTGGGAACACCTCTTCTGTCTCAGACATCATCGCCCGTTTTGGATATACTTAATGTGTACAGAATGTATAATCAATTCATTTTAAGTCCATGGTTGACAGAAGCCCATATGCATCAAGGACGTCCCATGTAAAATTTCTGAGGTTGGTAGAGGGGGGAGACATTGGAACTAAATGAGATTTTTATGGACAAAACATGGAGATCAGCCATAGGTAGAAAAGCAGTTCATATTGGACCTTGTTCCTGAGGACGGTGTTAAGAATTGGCTGAATGCTCAGGAGGTAAATTTTTTACTAATCTTGGCAAACAATGAGGAGTTATGACCGAGGATGTGCCTCATATGTCTGAAATGGTTTTGAACACACTCTTAAAATGATCATCAAGGAGGTGGAAGGTTACTCTGAGCATTGCCTGAAATTTATCTTTCATTATTACTATTACATGTGATTGCTGCCCATTATCTGAACGCTTTAATTCATTTGTCAAATCAAGTTAGAATTGCTAGAAGGATTGTTGATCGGGTCATGAATCACAAGGTAAACTTCTTAGAGTGAATGGCCCAGGATAGCAATATTCAAGATGGAATATGTTCACTAATGGTCTGGACACCTTCAGCCAACAGAAATGAACGTGTCAAAATCAAAAGATATGAGCCCATGCTTTATGTTGTCTCTGTTTGCTTGCCATAACATCTTTGTATAAAACTGTATTGCAACAATCCACTTTACTTGATGCACATTCATTTTAAGCATATCACCTCCATCACAAGTTCATGCACATCAGCACCTATCACTTGTAGCGTGTCACCTCTGCACTTAGGCACCATCTTCAGTTCACAGACAGTAACACATACAATACACCTTATTTGTTCATTGGCATTCAACATTGCATTCACACCCTTCTCCATCTACACAGTATTTGCTGCACAACATCATTAGTCTCCCCTGTAGTTTCCCTTTTGATCAAGTATAGTCATTTCCTTCTTTTTATCTTCATCCATCATCGGTGTATCTCGCCCTCTATAATTGAGCCAAGCATGCATTTCAGATCGGCATTCTTTTGAACTTACTTGCATAGATTCCAGTTCTTGGCTAACTGTTGCAGGAGTTAGGGAATTGTGTTGCGTATAAAAGCACAAGTGTTGTTGAAATACAAATTTAGTTACCTCTTGCTGACTGTTTTGCCCCACTATCTCAGATCATGACACTTTTTTCAAGTTGAAAGTCTGTATGGCTGCTGCTGCGTGAAGTTAAAAATTGGTGTGATATGGTCATGGAAAAGTGTCAAGTGAAACCAGAAAATAATGTTATTTATTTCACTGACTTCACGCTTTTTCTCTTAGTGTGTATCTTATATGCAGGAATCCAACGTTGTGTCTGAAGGCAGGTTCGCGCCTTTTCTTTGGCTGACTTGCATTCTCTTAGATCTCACAGTCATAAGTGGAGCTCCTGCACCCTTTGTGTTGCCACTTGGTACACGATTGGATTGTTTTTTCATCATAATAAACAATTTATAGCAAAACCCTTCGCTATATATCACTGTTACACTTGCACTCCACTGTATTTTCTCTCATCACCCACACCTACTTCAGCATTCATTGATACATCCCACCTCATTCACCATTTGTCCATCTTCATACAGTGGCCACCTGTTGGGTGACTACATCTTCCCTCACCACATTGTGGTAACACCCTCCAATACTTCATATACAAACCCCTTCACTCCTTGTAAACATGGTTGTGCTCCCATCTACAGTGATATCACTCACTGAAATTTACACCTTCAGCAGCCTGCCACATCATTGCAATATCACCCTTTCATCACCTATTCGCAATATCTCCTGCTAGCCCTGTCCCACTGTCATCATTTCGCCTACCACCTTTAACAGTACATGGTAGTTTTCCCTTTGCAAGCACAACATCTGTGTACATTATATAAGCACATCACCATTACCAAATTGCATTTCTGCATATAGAACTTACCACTGCATACGCACTTGTACCATCATCTGCACTTTCACACATCTGCTACTGCATCACTTCATTTCTTGGACATCTATAGAAGCACCTGGCTGTGCCACCTCCCTGTAGTTTGCCATACTTGCTGCATCATTACAACACTTCCAGCATGGTCTACCTTTATTAAGCTCTTTCACATACTACCCCCCACTTCCCTCATAATAGTAGAGCATCCATTACTATATCATGATCAGTTTACCACATGTATTGCAATAGGTTTTCTTCATTAAGACAACATATAGATATCCTAGAATTCATAGTGAGTTTAGGATTTAGTATATGTATTTAATATATATTCTCCTCATTAGCTTAAGACATGGTATTTATTTTTTCTTAATAGCTTAACATATGTATCATGTTTGTCAACATATCCATTTTTTCCAATTTAATATTTTAAATTTCTTCCCATATATGATGTTTTGCTAACTCTGTTAGTTTTGCAAGAAATAAAAAAAAGGTCATTTCTTTTCTCTGTTTAGAGGTTCAATCCCAGAATTGTAATAGCTAGATTATAATGTGAAACTTTCATTTCTTGTATTAGATAGAATGAATGAGCATTGTAAATATCATAAATGGCTTGTTTCATCTCATTTTACCTTTCATTTCAAAATTTCACGAATGGGACCATGAATGGCACGTGCACCATTCTATAAAACATGATTAAATCCTAAGTTGATGATTTACATCAATGGTCATAGTCAGGATGTGAACAAAACTTAGGATTTTCATCTTTTATGGAATGGCACTGGATCCACACTAGATCTCCTTTCAAAAATCATCATATTTTCAAATATTTCTCCTTTATTAGAGTTTAATTTAAAATTAACTCAAAATATATATCAATGGCCATAGTCAGGATATATTGAGAGTTAATTTCATTTTAAACTCTATAAAGGCACCAAAAATGTGTTTTATTCTTCACTTGAATTTAAATACAATTATTATATAATACATCTTATGCCCATATTTCAATTCATTTAAAGAATGAAATATGCTTTTTTTTTCAAATTTAATTTCAAAATTTCTTCAATTCATTTCATCATTTAGGATACAATTGCATTATATTTTCAAAATTCTTTTAAAATCCAAGTGATTTTGAGATATATCTTCAAATATCTTCTTCATTTCTCAAATCAAGCTTCAAATTTCCATTTCAACTCATCAATTCTATCTCATTTCAAAAGTTCAAAATTCAATTTCAAAGTCCAATTTGACTTTGAAATTTCAAGTTCATTTCATATTCAAAATTCCCATTCAAATCAAATTTCAAAGTTTAATTTGACTTTGAAATTCCAAATTCATTTTTCAGGATTCAATTTCAAAATTCAAATCAACATCTCAAAATCCAATTTAACTTTGAAATCTCTGATTCATCTTCTGATTTCAAAAACTCAAGCTTTAAAATCAAGTTCATCCTTCATTTCTCATTGAGTCTTGATTCTCAAAATTCAAAATCAAAGTTTTGAGATTGATTCTGAATCTCAAAATTTGATTCTTCTCTAAAGTTTTAAATTCAATCTGGGTTTTCAAAACCCAGACTCATCTTCAAAAGTCCCATTTTTGGCTTTCTAAATCCAAAATTAGAACCCAATTCCACTTTTGGATCCAGATTTCGGATCCAATTCTATATTGGATCTCAGACTTCGGATCCAATTCCATTTAAGATTCCAGAATTCAACTTCATGTTGTATTTCATATTTAAGATCCAACTCCATTTTGGATCTCAGACTTTAGATCCAAATCCATTTAGGATGCCAGATTTCAAATCCAAGTCTATCTTGATTTCTAAATCCCAAAAATCAATTCCATTTCTCATATCCCATCTTGATCTCTTAAACCCAATTCTATTTTTCAAACTCAATTTGGATTTCTCAAATCTCATTCTGATTCCAAACTTCGAATATAGAATTCAATTTCATTTCCTCTCCTAAATCCAGGTTCAAAATTCAAATTCAAAAGTCCATCTCTGACTTTGAAACTTCCACTATTTTTCTTTTATCTCAGTTTCAAAATTCCTCTTTTTCTTCATTCTTTTTCAAATCAAGATTTATTTTCCCAAATTCTGATTATTTCAAAAACTTAGAAATTCAAAATATCTTTCCTAATCTATCTCAAGTTCTAAGTTAGATTCAACTATTCAGAAATCATTTTTTCATTCCATCATCTCATTTTCACTTGAAAAAATCTCAGATTTTCAAATCATTCTTTTCAAAAGAGCATACATCCTTGCATTGTACAAGCATGACTCTTTGTGTATTTAAATTTAGGATAAATTCTTAGATGATATCTTAGCAAAGCAAAAGGGCATAAATTCGATCCTTGGTTTGATTACCCCTGGTAAAGGCGCCAGGAACGGTACGAACCTCGTACCGACAAGCGAATCCCGTCTTCCAATTTTCTCCCAAATATTTCAAAACGGAGGTGAGAAATTTCCTAAAATATTTTCAAAATGAAGGTCAAGTGAGACCTTCGCAGAATAAGTTCCTCTCTCTTCTTTCTTTTCTTTTCTCTTCTCTCTTCTTCTTTTCTGACTTTTATTTTTCCTTTTCAAAAAGGGAAGAAATAGAGGTTAGAAAGGAAAAAGAGAAGGAAGAGAGAGAAGGAATACAAGAGGAAAAATTTTGCGATGATCACAGTTTTGGCGACCATGATGGGACCCGTCTCTGTCTGGTCGAATTTGTGCCTTTTGCTTTGCTTTGATATTATCTAAGTCTTTATTCTTCAAATGTCAGCTTCATTTCCATGAAAACCTTAAGAGCCTAGATTCTGTCCTAGCTGACATCATTGCATATAGGATTTAAGTATGGTTTGGTATGACCATATTGAGGAGATTATTCCATGTTCACATTAGACTTAGGTCTGAAATACAACTCTCCTTAATTTTAGGGATTGAATGCAAACAATGTATGCAAGTGTATGCTTCTTTTCATTTAAATCTATCTCTTTAGGACTTGCATTAGAGCCATCTGATTTCTTGCATTTGAACATGTTTTTGAAAACATTTCTACCTATATTGTCCTGGTCTTTACGTTGTTGGGCTGTCTCACTGAACCATAGTTCGGGAGAGAGCCTCACAACTGAACCACTTATTTTGGCTCATGCCCCTCCTACCACGTACCTAAGGGCCATAGTCTGAGGTATATCAGTAGGTGCTCAAGGATGGTTGGAAGCCATTACCTTAGAACCAAAGAGATATTTTTATGCCACGTACTTCGAGCTTCGGCTTGAGTATATCGGCATACCTTGATTGAAATCAAATGATCTAAATCTTAGAGTTAGGATTAATGTCCTGTCAGCCATTTCAAATATTGCATTTAGAGTCAGCTTTCGGGAGTGTTGTTTGTGCATCCTTGTTTGTACATCTGTTATTGTGTGATATTTTATATCTTCCTTATATTCTCCAAAACCCTGGGTATATATTATTCAAAATTTCCTTTTTGTTTTTAAAACCCAGGTGTATTTTCCTTTTTCTTCTTCGGATTTCTTTAAATTCTTTTGGTCCTGCCTGCAAATTGTTCAAATTTTAAATCTTTACTATTTATTTTCAAATTCATTTTTTCTCCTATTTTTCTAATGTATCTTCTGATTTTATTTTTCTTGTTTATCTTTTCATGAATAAAATCTCTTTCCGTCAAGAGATATCCTTTTCAAAATAGCATTTTTCATGTTTTAGTTGATTACTCTCCCTCATGGAGTAACAACGCAATTGTCATAGATTCTGTGACGACTCAATCCCTAGTAATGGGATACAAATTTTTTTATTTAACTTAATCCTTCCTCTTGTCAAAACTTCTCCCAAAATTTCTTCAGTCTAAAACCTCCACTTTCCTCTGCAGAAAGCATTGATATTAAAAAATGGTTCAAACAAGGTCAAGAAAGGAGACTTTTCAGCAATACAGCGATAGTGAAATAGAGGGAATGAACTCTCCTAGGTCATCCAGAGGACAGAGTCAGTACAAAGGAGATGATGTTGATCCAGTTATCTATGGTTTATTCCAGAAGATGATGGCCAAGATGGTGTCAGAACAGGCCGAGATTAGTCTGAAAAAGGCAGTCCCTAAGAGCAAACTGAAAAAGAAGGTTGTGAAAAAGCACGTCAGGATCATCAAATAGAAGATGCAGCCAGACAGTACTTCTGAGGGAACAAAATCATTGGAAGAAGAAACAGAAGAAGAAGAACAGTCTGTGTTCAGACTGAATCCCCCACGGCAGTTTGTAAAGATAGCCGCTGAAGAGCCTGAATCTGTCAACAAGCCCAAGTCTGGGATTCCGGCAGAGGACCCGATGCGTGAGCAACTGAAGGAGATGAATCGAGCAATTAAGGACATTTAAGCCAAGAGTAAGGGTAAGCAAACCTACACTGGCGAGGATTTTTACGATGGCCTAGATGGGGATGATAACCTGGAGAATCTTCCTCGCAAATTCCTCAAGTTTGACAGAACTGGCAATCCTAAGGCTCACCTAGCCACCTTCTATGCAGAATGCTGCCGTTTTAGAAAGGATTACAGGGCTCTGTTCATTTGCTTTCCCCGCAGTTTGGAGGGTATAGCGGCCAGGTGGTATGTCGATCGCATCAATCCTATCGAACTACGAGAGTTTGATAAGGTGGTAAATTTGTTCATTGAGCACTTCCTATTTAATACTGAGGCTTCACCTACACTCAATCATCTTTACAACCTTAAGCAAAATGAAAATGAAAGAGCAGGAGAATTCATTCATAGGTGGAGAAGCACCTGTAATAAGATGAAGGTTCCCATCTCAGAGGATCATGCACTGCAGATAATCCTCAACAATTTCTCTCAGCCCATGAGAAGCCTCATCACCACTTCTCCGACAAAATCCTTCATCAAGTTGATTGAGCGAGCCGAATGACTCAAGGTAGGAATAGAAAACGGGCTCTACGAGGGCATGCCTCTGGTCAAGAATATCCAAGACCAAAAGAAGAAGGCGCAGTTCACTCATTCAGCTGATACCTCCGGCAATAATCATGGCAGTAACAGTAGGGAAAACATAAATAACAGTGGCAATGGCCCGAGAGTAGATCCGAACAAGGGGCAGAAGGAAAGGTCCTTTAAGAACAATGACAAACCACTTCTGACTGGCCTCCAACCAAAAGGGGATCTTCAAGAGAAGCCCAAGTACATCAAGTGGGAGAAAGATCGAATCTTCACTCCTTTAGATCAATCTTTGGAAACAATTTTGGAGTACATGTTAAAGCATGGGGTGATCAAACTCCCTAAAGTCGCGGATCCTCCCGTAATCTTGGAAAAATTTAAAGACCAATTCTGCAAGTTCCATAGAGCAACGAGGCACGATACAGAGCATTGCTTTGTCCTCAAGCATATGATACAAGACTGCATTGATAGGAATCTTCTGGTGGAGGACGAAGAAGAAGAGCACCCAGCAGTCCTGACCGAGCCATTTCCGGACCACTCAAAGAATTGAGAATGTCAAAGTTTTTTTGCACTGTCATTCCTTTTTGTCAGTCGTCTAGTAGGGGCAAGTCAGCCCAGTCTTTTATGAATCATTTCTTTCAAAGTACTTGTAAATATTCAGTTTTGTTATCAACATTTGCTTATTAATGAAATGTAAATTTCTTTTATATCTTTGATATCCAATACTTGTCATACTGGGGCATTAAATTCCTGTTCTTTTTCAGAATGCGGGACAATCCTGACATCATTCATGAGAGAAATGATATTATCTATGAGGGCTTTTCAAAAATCATGAAATTTTGAAAGTTTCTGCGAAATCTTCGTCATGATAACCAAAAAATTCAAATATTTTGATCCAACCTTTGTCAAAAATCAACCCTCGTGTTGATTTTCTTTCAAAAATTGATTTCAAACCATTATCTTCAAAAACCAACCCTTGTGTTGGTCTTATCTTCCAAAATTGGTTTCAAACCATTATATTAAAAAATCAACCATTGTGTTGATCTTATTATCAGTTTCGAACTATTGTTTTCAAAAATCAAATCTGTTGTTGATCTTCTTTTTTTCAAAAAGTAGGTTTTTAAACCGTTGCCTTCAAAAATTGACCCTCATGATGATCTCTCCTGTTTGATTTCCTTTCAAAAATCAGCCCTCGTGCTAATCATTCTTCTTGCGGTGGATTTTCTTCCCCAAAATGATTTCTCACTTGTCTTTCAAAATAAACATTTTTTCCTTTCACTTTCAAAATCCCATATGCATGCAGGATCAGACAAACTTGTTTTCTCAAATCTTATAAATTTTTAGTTAATCTTGTTATCTTCATTAGTTTCATTCATTTTATTCATATTTTTATCAAATTTTACATTAATTCTATCAAATTTTATCGAGTTTTATCAATTTTTCCTCAAAATTCATTAAATTTTATCAACTCTTTACCCTTTCATGTTATAGGATAAACCTGATGCCTCTTTCCCATGAGGTATTCTTTTTCTTTCCTTTTACCCCCTGAGGTTAAGGGATAAACCTGACCTTCATTTTTCGAGGTGTTCCCATTCAGGATAAGGGATAATCGTGAGACCTCTCATAGGAGCAATAACGCTACCTATGAGAATTCTTTTGCAACACAAGTTTCATCAATCTTTTCTAAATTTATATCAATTTCTCTTCATTAATTCTCCTTAAATTCTATTCTTTTTTCATTCAGGATAAGGGATAATCCTGAGACCCCTCATAGGAGCAATAATGCTACCTATGAGAATTCTTTTGCAACACAAGTTTCATCAATCTTTTCTAAATTTATATCAATTTCTCTTCATTAATTCTCCATAAATTCTATTATTTTCCCATTCAGGATAAGGGATAATCCTAAGACCCCTCATAGGAGCAATAACGCTACCTATGAGAATTCTTTTGCAACACAAGTTTCATCAATCTTTTCTAAATTTATATCAATTTCTCTTCATTAATTCTTCTTAAATTCTATTATTTTCAAATTGTTTCGAGAATGCCCTTCTGACAAACTTTGCATGCACGCTTCCTCGGCTTAACGGATCGGGTCTTCATATGGGTCTCATATTCATGGACCATTACATGGTCTGGGACTCTGGACTAGATTTTAGCTCTCAGTCTGTAGGTTTCAGTTGGATGTCAAGTAGAGGCAGGGTCCAGATCAGAGTGGGCTTTGGGGGCGGTTCTTATGAAAATTTTCTTAATTTTTTCGTGATATTTTTCAAATGCTAATTTAATGCCAAAAAACCTGATACTTCAAAATTTATCTCGACCCCTCACAGAAGCAATAAGGCTACCTGTAAGAATTCTTTTCAAAAACAATTTTTTCATAAATTGATTCAAATTTTTATCCACTTTTATAAATTTTATTCCTTTTTCCCTTGAGGTTAAGGGATAAACCCGAACCTCGACATTTGAGGTATTCTTTTTCCCATTCAGGATAAGGGATAATCCTGAAATCACTCATAGGAGCAACAATGCTACTTGTCAGAATTCTTTTACAAAATAAATTTTTCATCAATTTCCTCAAATTTTCTCCACTTTTATCAGTCTTCCATCAAATCCTATCTTCTCAAATTTTATTCTTTCTTTTCCCTGTTCAGGATAAGGGGTTAATCCTGAAAATTGGACCACATACAGCTAACTCTGATGGTCCATCAAAATCATAAATCATGAATCTTGTCATATCCCTTCTAAATTCAAGTCTCAGGTTATCTCTTTACAAAATCTTCTTTTTCCCTTTCAGGTTAAAGAATAAAACCTGAATCATTGTTTATTATGAATTCCTAAATTCTCATCAAAATGTCTATTCTATTTTCCCTTCAGAATAAGGGATAATCCTGAAACCCTGGCAATCATTCCTGCTTCGATCTCCAAATATCTTAAGAATGCCGGTCTCCTTCCCGACTCTCAGTTGGAAAATCTAGTGCTCGTACTGGTATATTTAAAAAAAATAAAATTCAATGCTCTTACTAGTATGCTTTTAAAATTCAGTGCTCGAACTGGTCATTTTAAATTTTCGATCATAGATCAAACCATTTTTTTCGGAACTCAGTCCTTGAACAGGTCATTTTTAAAAAAAAATTCAAATAAAGAGCAAGTTCATTTGAAGAATCCAGTCCCCGCACTGGCTAGCTCTCAAAAATTTTCAAATAAAGAGCAATCCTCATTCAGTGTCTACATTTCCTGTGACATTGCATATCACTGCATGAATTCGACATACCATTTCATTGCATTTCATAGCATTGCATGTCATTGTATCCCATTTTCGACATCTAGCACTCCTGTTTTCAAAGTATTTAATCCAGATTCCATTTTAAAACTTTTCTTTCGAAATCAATTTCAAAACCTGGGTTTTTATTCAACATTCTGTCATTTTCCACCCCCCGGGACTTTATATTTCGAAATATTTTCTCAGAAAACAATCTCGATTCATTTTAAATTCAAATTTCAATTGATTTCAATTCTCAGATGAGACCCATTTAAGTGGTGTTGCTTCTGGATTCCTTTATTTATCAAATTTCTCAAAATTCTAGAGTTTTAGTCCGATCAGGACTCTGTCCCAGAGTCCTAATCCAGTTAGGAGTCTATTCTGAAGTCTGTTTTACTTCCATTTTCAATCTTTTCCGTTTGTTTTCAAAATTTAGGTCATTTTACATAGTCCAGTTAGTTCAGAACTCTATTTCAGAGTTTCGGTCGAGTTAGGAGTCTAACCTTGACTGTATTTTTCGACTTGTTTTACCAATTTCTGATAAATTCTTTCAAAAACTTTTCATTTGGCTTTTAAAATCCAAAATCTCAGAATCCTAAGAGTTCAGGACTCTAACCCGGAGTTCCAGTTCGCTTGAGACTCTATTTTCAAAAAATCTTGAATTTCAATTATTGATTTTAACCCCTTTTTCAAAGTTGTTTTCAGTGTTTATTTCAAAATTTGCAAAACTCGATGTGGGCCCACTCAGTTGGTACCATATCCAGAGGAGTCCTGACCCAGTTAGGACCCTATGCCATTTCAAAAAATTTAATTTCAAAGTTTACTTTTGAAAATCTTTTGAAAACTTTCTCAATTTCAAGTTTTAAAATCACCTTTTGAAAAACTCAAGCAGGGCCCACTCGGGGTGGCGCCATATTCGAGTAAGTCAGGGCTAGACTAGGGTTAGTCAGTGTCTTGGTGAGTGTTAGAGGTTTAGAAGAGTCAAAAGCTATTTTAAAAACTCATTTTGAAGTTTGGATTTTAAAACTAGTGTTTTTAAAGGTTTTTAAAGAACTTTAAAAACCCAAATGTGGAAAATGTCAAGTGGCATCACATTTGAGGATTTTCTAGGATAGGCTAGGGGTTAATTAGGCATTAATTAGGATAATCTAGGCTAGGGGTAGTTAGGTAAACTCACACCAAAATTGCCCCCCTTGTTAGATTCCAAAAAATTCAAAATTCCCAATTTTTAAACCTAAAAAATTTCTATAAATAGTCTCCATAGGGGGGTCGATTTTCCCAACTCTCTCTCCTTTTATTCTTGGAGCTTCTCTCTCCTCTCCAGCCCTTCCTTCATTGCAGCCACCTCAAGGTAATTCTTTTTTTAATTTTTAGCTTTTACTTAATGTTTTTAATAGTTTTAAATCAATTTTAGCCATTAATACCATCTATTCCATGGATTAAACCATGGATTCAAGTCCAAGAACCTCAATAGAGGTTCAAGAAAGTGATCTAACTCTGTTTAATGGTGTTTACAGGGATTCTAATCCGTTAGAATCAAATATTGTATCGATTTTCATGTTATTAACCAATAAATCATGAGATTTACCCTTTTAATGGGTTAAATCCATGGTTTTAGAGGTAAAATCAAATTTCAGCTAATGATTCCTTGTGTTTATTTATTTTTTTTACTTCTTTATGTTTATTACATGTGTTTTAGCATAGAAATTAATTTTGTTTTGCTGTTTGGTATTTTTTATTGTTATTTTCATTAGTTAAAGCATGATTTATTTGATTTTAGCAAATTTCTGTGTTTTTAGTTTAGAACAGAAAAGAGCATGCTGTTTCGAATTGAAATATTCACTATTAATTTCTGATTTTTTTATATGTGATACATGAATGCATAAACAAACTACTGAAAAAAATCAGAAATTTTGGGATTCGGGAACCCTGTCAGAAAAATCAGACATCAAACCATGATTTTAAATCTTTAAAATCGTTATTTAAATTCAAGAGGTAACTAGTTGTTATTATATTTTTCTCATCTTATATCCGATTTGAGATCCGTAAAATGCTGCGGATTTATGTTAAGATGATCTATTTACTGTGAAATTTTGGTAATTTTTGGCCTCTGTTTAATATTTTTTCTCTGACAGAAAGTTTGATTTTAAATTTAAAACTCGTTAGGGTTTACCAAAACCTTAATCAGACTTGTAATGACCATAGATCTCAAACCACAGATCGAATTCACAATCTATAAAAAAAGAGTTTCATTATTTTTATGTCTACTATTCACTGATAAAATTTCAGAAATTTTTGATTAGGTTTGCTATTTATTTCTGTATTTTCAATCTGAAGTAGTTGTTTTAACCGCTGTTAGATTTGTTATATTTTGGTTCAGATTGCCGGAAGGGTTTCTCCCTAACCGGAGATGATTTTTCCGATATGTAAATAGGAAAACCTTTGTTTTTATTCCTAGTTTATCTATGTAAAAATTCAGAAGTTTTCATGGAGAATTGACCCTTAATTTGGGTCTAACTCTGAAACTGGTTTGTGACCTAGGTTAAAAATAGCTTATTTTAGGTTGTTAATGCAATTTTCGGATTAAAATAATGTCAAAAAATTATTTTTATGATTTCAATATTATTTTAGGGACATATAAAGTGCAGTTACCAATTTTTATGAAATTTGGAATCCGTTTGATGCCTGAATTAATCAAATTGCAAAATAGGGTCCCTGAAAGATCCAAAAACACTGCCAAAATCATGATATTTGTGATATTTCTTGATTTTTGTGTACAAGTTCATGTTTTTAGGGTTTTTTCTTGTTTAGAATCATATTAAGATGTTTCATGCTTAATTTTGTGCTTATTTGACTTTATTGAAACCCTAAACCCAAAGTTTTTATCAAAATTTATTTCAGAAAACCCTGATTTCAAGGCCATAGTCTTGCTATTAGGGGCAATTTGGTCATTTGACCTCAATTTTGAAATCCCTAACCCTAATTTTTATATTTTTAATAATGTCATATCATAGTTAGTTTGATATATTTTTATTTGAACTTCAAAACTTGCATTTTACCAAATATCTTTTTGAAAACCGTAATTTCAAGGCCATAGTCTTGTTATTAGGGGTATTTTGGTGATTTTGACCCTAATTTCGAAATTTCATATCTTATCTTTGTTATTTATTCAATTTTCTTTCATATTTTATCATTTTGATTTAAGGGGATCATGGGAAAAGGCTTATATCTAGCAAAATCCAGTAATTTCTAGATATTACTGGATAAACCTAGAAAAGCCAACATATATTCATTGACCAAGCTTTCTAGTTTTGCAGGTACATTGAAGATTTTATTTTTCCTGTATTTAAATTTGATTAGTGATGTAAATTAAATGTAAATTTGGAATAAGAATTTCAATTTCTGCTTAGATTAGGATTTGCATTGCATATAGTTTAAACTTTGATATAGAACTGCAATGTATGCCTAATTCATGCATATTTTTATTAATTCACTATGGTCTACACGAATGGCACATGCACTAGCTCTTATGAAGTTGACAAACTTAGTGGAATTTGTATTTATGGCCATAGTCAGAATACGAATGATACCTAGATTTGTAATCTTCGTACTAGCCACATTCAGCCTACACTCTTAGGCTAACTTCAAAATGCACTGCATTTCTAAAAAATACAAAAGGACTTTCTCAATTCCTCAAAATCAAGTCTTTGAAATCCATATTCATTCATTTCATTCAGTTGCAAATTCCAATTTCAATTCAAAGAAATCGATTTTCTCAAAATTTCTAAGTCTTATTCAAAAATCGATTTTCTCAAAACATTGATTTTCCAATGATATTTCAAGTATTTCCCAAGTTCCAAATTTGATTTTCTAAGTTATATTTTCAATTTCAAAGTTCTAATTCAGAGAAATCAAATTTTCCAAAGTTATTGGGGTTTTCTTAGAAATCGATTTTCATAAAACCTCCAAATTCCTCAGAAATCGATTTTCATTTTCCTCAGAAATATTCTCTCACCATGGTTCACGATTTTCCAAGTGTTATCTTTTCCAAAAAAAAATCCAAGTATTTCAAATCTTGAAGCAAACATCATGTTTTCAAATATGCATTTTCAGAAAATTCATAGCACATGCCTGATTCTTTGTGCATTTAGGAAATAGAATATGATTTAGACAAGTTGAGCAAAGTTAAGCATACTATTGATCCTTGGTTTAATTACCCCTGGTAAAGGCGTCAGGAACGGTTGAACCTCGTACCGACAGGCGAGTCCCATTCTTTAGAATTATCCCGTATTTTAAAAAGGAGGCGAGTTATTTTCAAATTTTTTTTCAAAGGTCAGTTTGACATGCAAAAGTAAAAATTTTGCGATGATAACACTATTCTGACATCCACATAATTTTGTCCGTCTGGGAAGAAAGCGAGACCTACAGTGCATAGAACCATCACATGCTAAATTCTCTCTCGAGCTGTTTTGGATAGCGAGCTGACTTCTGCAAAAGCCCCGTACTGTCGATAGATCTCGATCAGGCTCACATATACATTTCCATTTCCTCAATCAGTGGCCAAGACTTACACCTTGTCATGCGAGCTAAAGCATCTTTGGGGTCCAGATCCTTGACATTGATAAAAAATTGCTGCTCCAATGGATCTCCAGGCTGATCAGTTGGCTCGAGCAATCCCATGATCTCTGAAAACTCATCCATTAGCAAGGTCATCTCGCCCCATGGGAACCATAATTTGCAAGTGCGCAGGTTCCACCGCTCTGCTAGTGCATGGATCAGATTTTCGTTGACTGTCAACTTTCCCACTGTAAATGCCAGTTCCAACCCGCAATCGCTCAAGTAGTCCAGAAACATACAAGAGAAGTTCTTTAACCAAGTATAGTACCACCGGGGAAAGAATGGTCCGGTGCTGAGCGCTTGATGCTCGGAAAGACTTTGCCGCACCTCGTAGGAGATGTGACCTTCAAGAAAGGCAGATTCAAGCTGACTGGATGCCATTGGACTAAAAGATGGGAAGATTGAAATTAGATTTAAGAAAAATACAAGAATTTTGAGAGTTGCGGCCAAGATAAAGTGAAATGCTGGAAATTCAAAGTCCAGAGGAACGAAAGAATGGAAAATCACCTAGAGTTTTGAAGAAAAAGTGGATAATTTGGAAAAATCATCCAGGGTTTTTGAGAAAAAGGAAAAATTTCATAAATGATAGAAAATGAGGTATTTTGAAGAATTGTCCAGTATTTTGGAAAAATTACGGAAAATATGGGAAAATAAAGAGGAAAATGAATTCATCACATTCAATCATATTTTGCATAAACAATTTTGTACATACAACATTCCCTAAGAAGCTGACTCTAAATGCATCAATTTTGAAAGAGCTTTAGGACCCTAATCCTGACTCTACGCTCAGATCAACTGTGTCCAATCATTCTATGCCGATATACTTGAGTCGAAACATGAAGTACGTGGCATAAAAATTCATCTCTTGTTCTAGGCTTGTGTTTTCCTAACATCCTTGAGCGCTTGCCGATATACGTTGGACTATGGCCCTTGGTACGTGGCAGGGGGCGTTAGCCCAAATAAATGGCCTAGTTGTGAGACTTTGTCCCGAACTATGGTTCTGAAAGAGAGCCCAGCAATGTGAAGACCGAGTATACATAGGTGGAGAGGTTTTTGAAAAATGAGCACATGCAAGCAAATAGAGGGCTATAAATCCTAAAGAGATAGATTTTTGAAAATTTTGAAGAAGCAAACATTGTTTTCATACAAATCCTAGATTGAGGAGTATTGTATTTTAGACCTAAGTCTATGTGAGCATGAATAATTCTCCTCAATATGGTCCTACCAAACCATGCCTAGTCTACATGCAATCCATGTCAGCTGGGTTCAAGTCTAGGCTCCTAGGTTCACATGACATAAGAAAGTAAAAGTTGACATTCCATAGAACACGATTTTGATAATTGAACTAAGTCAAAGCACATAGTTGATCAGATGAAGATAGGTCCCATCACAGTCGCCAAACCTACTATCATCGCAAAAATTTTCCCCTCCCTCTGTGAGAGAGAGATAACGATTCTTCGAGTCAAACTCGACCAAAGTTTTGAAAATGGTTTTTGAAAATTACTCACCTCCATTTTTGAAAATTTATGGAAAAGTCTATGGAATGGGATCCGCCTGTCGGTACGAGGTTCAACCGTTCCTGGCGCCTTTACCAGGGGTAATCGAACCAAGGATCAAATATGCGCTTTAACTTGACTCAAATATCTAAATCATGTTCTATTTTCCTAAAATGCATAGAGAATCAAGCATGTGCTATGGAATCTTGAAAAGATGCACATTTTGAGAAATATGATGTTTGCTTCGAAAATTGAAATGTGCTTGGAAAATCCTTTGGAAAAGTGATGATTCTGAGAAAATAATGAATTTCATTGGAAAATGACTTTTGAATGGAAAATGGATTCTCAGGAAAACTTGGACTTTGAGAAAATTGATTTTGAGATTTGGATTGCTTTTCTGAGGAAATCGATTTTTAAGTGGACTTGAGAATTCTGAGAAAATCAAGAAGTTTATTGGAAAATGACTTTTGCTTGGAAAATAGGTTCTTAGAAAAATCAGATCTCTGAGAAAATCGATTTTTGAACTTTGCAAATAATATTAAGAAAATTAAAACATTGAAAATCATGATTTGAACTTGGGAAATACTTTGAAATGTCATTTGAAAAATCAGAGTTCTGAGAAAATCAATGTAACGCCCCGGATTTCCAAAACAAAGCTAAGTTAAAATTTTCATGAATTTTTTTTTCTTTACAGCGGAACTTAGAAAAACTTTTAGTAGCGGAATCAGACGATAATGAGTCGTCGGTTTTAGAAAACTCCGAGCACGTTGCAGGTATGTGGCCAAGCAACTCATTGACCACCAAAGTGTTCCATTTTATCGAAAACCACATGTTTATTACAACATCACTGCTTAGAAAAGCAGTATAGGTTCAATAAAAGGAAGCAGTACAACTCTGTCTAGAGAAACCCTGGAACTCGATGCCGCCATGCTCCGCATATCGCCACGCAGGTCCAACACCTGAAATCCCCATAAAACGGGGTCAGAACCACTGATGGTCTGGTAAGCAAGCAATCACAATCCACTCAACTCAAGCAATGCATAGACCACTCAGGGTCGCAGTTCGTAATAACGACGCTCAAGTCTCCAAGACTTAGCGTATATCGCAAGAGCCTCCTCAGGGCTATGAGTTGAACATCTACGCAAGTCTTCATGACTTCGCATAAGCCTCTTTAGGGCTGTGAGTTAGAATAACCGCTTAAGTCTTTACGACTTAGCTTTGACCTCTTCAGGGTCACGAATGGATGTCTAGCTCAAACCTTTATGCTTGGCACATCCGTATCCTACGAATCTAAGGACAACTCTCTGAGCTTCGCTTAGTCGTACGGATATCAATGGGGTTCTTTCCCAATCGGTCCAGTAGTATACCGACCATGACACCTTCACAAAGGTTATGCAGGACTGACTCAACAACGTCATTCACTCATACATTCAAATTAGTGATGTACCTAAGCTAATGCTTTGTTTCGATAATTGCACCTCCCCCTGGGCTTAGGGGACTCATATCTGGGTGACAACGCGACGATCTGGGGGTTGATTATTCTATGTATTTTAGATACCCCAGAGGCCTGTTGACCCCATCCCCCTAGTAGGACGGTACAACATACCGGAAGAGATCCTTACTAGGTATCTGAATGCATTCTGCTACTGCAGTAGTTGGTTTCAATCCTTAGATATTTAAGGATAACCACGACCTCCATACCTCTGAGTGACGAAGGCCATCAATGAACTCTATCAGGTTCGGGTGAAATATATATGTCACTCAAGGCTGCACCATCACCGTCTTCCTCGGTGAGAAATTCTGAAAGGGGCCTGCCGGTCTTACAATTACTTGATGAACATTATATGCCTATTGGGCAGCCTTTGAGAAGTATGTACCCGACCCCAATCAACCACACGGTTTTCACCGTGAAACAAAGGTTTTATTCATATGCATGCTTAACTCTGCTCTCGGCAGTTCGGCCTTGACGAGCACTTCACCTCTGTCAGTGGAAACAACACACTCCGGCACAACGGCCCTTACGAGTCTGGTTGTCTGATAATTCTCAATGAGCATGCAGATGACTCGATCTCTACGGATCGGCTACTCGGCGTATTTTTACGCAACGAGCTCAGGACCTTGTCAAGGCACTACCACTACTTTGGTGCAACGACTCTTACAAGTATGGTGCCCTTGCAGGTGTTAGGGAGACGAGTCATTATGACATCGTTCCAACAAAGGACATCATTGTGCCACTTAACTGGTTCTGGCAGCTCTTCTGCCAACCATTCTGTTAACACCTTCTTTACTCTACTGGCAGTGGTGCGACGAACCTTTCTACATAGTAGAAGGCATTCCATAACTGGGTAGCACTTCTGCTATGTTCTTTCTGAGTCATTCTTAGCTCCTTCAGGAATTTCAGCAGCACTTCCTCTCTTTAACGGAGAAAGCTGTGTTTTCTTTTATCCATTTCAGCGGCATCTCCCCTCTTTGGTGGGAAATCGCTACGCTTAACTCGGGAAATGGATGCGCACCGTTGTGCGTACTTTGCATCCATCAAGGTTGCAGGAACCTTGGGCCATAGCCAGACCATACGTAATTGATTTAGTCTTTACGTAAAGAGCATTTTGCCAAAAGGCGAAGCCTTTCCAATAGGGGCTTCATTCGTCAAGCAGAATCTTGCACGAGGAGCGGTAAGGGAATCGCATTGGCGATTTGGAGTTTGATCTCCATTTGAACGCTCACTTACGTGCCATATATGTAATATAAGCAGAAGCCTGGGCTTTATACAGCGGCGGCGTAAAGGAAATGCATATACTATTGTTCAGGGTGTGTAACTGAACGAAATATTATATATATATAATAAAACAGGAGCCTTGGCATCGTTCGACGCGACGGCGTAAGTAAATACATTGCAGAAAGCAGGAGCCTTGGCATCGTTCGACGCGACGGCGTAAGTAAATGCATAATCGGAAGTGCTTTAATCGGAAGTACAGAAAGCAGGGAGCCTTGGCATCATACGACGCGACAGCAAAGGTAAATTACATAGCCTGTGCGATATAAGACGCGTCGGCAGAATCAACAGATATACACCTAGATCTGTATCCAACGATAGTTACGAGGCGAGCGAGTCAACACCGAAGTGTCCTAGAGGGATCAACCAAGAACTAGGGTGAGATACTATTTTGAAGAACGCATATACTGCGTATTCGAACATATATATCCGACGATAGTTACGAGGCGAGCGCGTGAACACCAAAGCGTCCTAGAGGGCTCAACCAAGAACTAAAGTAAGATACTACTTCAGAAAGCATATGCTATATACAAACAATCAAATACTTGAGAGAGATGGTTTAATGAAGCAAACTTACCTCAATTTGCGGAAGAAATGGCTCCGGTTGCTTCAAACGCTTCGAACGAGGCTCGACTTCGAAAAAGGATCAACTTCGAACTTCGGACGAAAAAAAGACTTGGACTTGGACTTTGACTTTGAACCAAACCAGGTTCAAGTCAAGTCAACTGGGTTCAAACTTAGGTCAGGTTGGTTCAGACCTAGGTCAGGTGGGTTAGGACCAGGTCAGGCAGGCTCAGACCAGGTCAAGCAGGCTCAGGCTAAGTCAGGCAGACTCAGACCAGGTCAGGTGGGCTCAGGTGGGCTAGGCTAGGTAGGGGAGGTTTGGAAAAAAGAGGAGAGAGAGAGGGGTTGGCGATTTTCTAAAGGAGGGGGGATCCTCTATTTATAGGTTCTGAAACTTGGGCCCCAAGTTTCAGAATCCCCTCCTTACCCTTGGGCTTTTCTGAGAATCCCTTCTATGGAAGGTGCTGGAAGGAGCTGGAAGGCTCTGGAAGGTGCTGGAATATTCTAGAATCTTCTAGAATATTTTCTGAGAATTATTTCTGTGGGTCCCACCAACATTTCTGTGGGTCCCGCAAGGATTTCGGGTTTTCGGCGATTTTTTTCCGAAAAATTCTGATTGCGCCATTCCCTTTGTATTGACGTAACTAAGAAAGTTGGCTCGCAGGAATCCTTTGATTTCGTTCAGATAGGAAGTTATGGCTTCCAGAGTGTTTGAGCATATATTTGCGATTCGATGAATATCCTGAGTATTACTAGCTCGCAGGAATTGATTCGTTTCACATTCTGAGAAAAATGCCATTTTTAGCGGTAAATGCCTCATGAATTTTATTCAGATATTTTCTGAAAAATTGCGGGTCTTACATCATTACCTTCTTAAAGGAATTTCGTCCGCGAAATTCAGCTAAGAGTACAAGGTGAAGAGTTCAGGATATTTATCCCGCATATCCGATTCAGGCTCCCAAGTGCATTCATCGATTCCATGATGCTGCCACCTCACTTTAACAAGTGGAATGACCTTCGTCCTTAGCACTTGCTCCCGTCGGTCCATGATCTCCACTGGCCTTTCTTCCACCGTCATATCCTCGTGGTTGTCAATATCTTCATGTTGGATGACGTGGGAAGGGTCGTGAACGTATTTCCTAAGCATTGACACGTGAAATACGTTGTGTATCTGTGTATACTGCGGTGGCAATGCTACTCTGTAGGCGGTCTCTCCTATCCGGCTCAAAACCTCGAAGGGACCAACGAATCTGGGGCTGAGTTTCCCCTTCTTTCCGAAATGAAACACACTCTTGGTTGGGGAGACCTTGATAAAAACCTTATCTCCAACCGCAAAAGTGAGTTCCCTACGCCGCTGATCGGCGTAGCTCTTCTGTCGACTCTGAGCGGTCAGTAGCTTCTTTCTGATCATGTGGACCTGCTCAGTATAATGCTGCAACACTATGGGCGAGTCCAAGGTTCGCTCACCCACTTCACCCCAATGGATTGGTGATCGACAGGGTCGCCCGTACAAGGCTTCATACGGTGCCATCCCAATGCTAGCGTGGTGGCTATTACTATAAGCAAATTCAGCCAACGCTAGGTGGGAATCCCAATCACCCTTCCATTCCAGCATACAGGCTCTTAGCATATCTTCAAGAGTCTGTATGGTTCGTTCTGATTGCCCATCTGTTTGGGGATGAAATGCTGTACCAAACTTGAGTTTCGTCCCCAGGGCTCTCTGAAACTGCTCCCAAAAGTGAGAGGTGAACTTCGGGTCACGATCAGATATGATCAAAATTGGCACTCCATGGAGTCTAACAATTTCCCGAATGTAGATTTCCGCCAATCGTTCAGTTGAGTAGCGAGTGTTGATCGGCAGGAAGTGAGCAGACTTGGTGAGTCTGTCCATGATCACCCATATCGAGTCATGTTGTCTCTTGGATCGAGGCAATCCAACGATGAAATCCATCATAATGCCTTCCCATTTCCATTCCGGAATCTCGATTCGTTGCATTTTTCCGCCAGGGCACTGATGCTCGATCTTTACTTGCTGGCAGATCAAACATTTAGAGACAAACGTAGCCACATCACGTTTCATACCCCTCCACCAGTATTTCCTCTGCAAATCTCGGAACATCTTCGTACCCCCAGGGTGGATAGTATATTTGCTACTATGGGCCTCCTAGAGTACTTCCTGTCTTAGCTCAGGGTTATTTGGAACCCAAATCCTTTCTTCCATCCATATTCCTCCATCTTCTTTCAAGTGGAAGAAATTGTCATCTCTTTCAGCACGAGCTTTCAATTCCAAGTACTGGGGATCCTTGAACTGTTCGGCTACGATACGATCGAGGATCTCGATATGGATCGTTAGGCACGACAATCGAATCTTTCCTGGATCAGCCAGGAATGACTTCCAACTGACGAAATCCTCCATCAATTTCCATTGTCCAGTGAGGCTGGCCAGAGTGCCAACAGTCTTGCGACTAAGGGCATCTGCTACAACATTCGCCTTTCCAGGGTGATAGGAAAGCGTGAATTCATAGTCTTTAAGGAATTCCAGCCATCGTCATTGCCGCATATTGAGTTTTTTTTGAGAAAAGAGGTATTTTAGGCTTTTATGGTCCGACATGACCTCAAATTTCTCTCCATACAGGTAGTGTCGCCAGATTTTAAGCGCGAACACTACCGCGGCAAGCTCCAAGTCGTGGGTTGGATAGTTTTTCTCATGGACTCTCAACTGTCGTGACGCATAGGCAATTACTTTGCCATGCTGCATCAACACACAACCCAGACCTGTTCTCGAGGCATTGGTATAAGCTACGAAGCCTCCCTGACCAGAAGGTAAGGTAAGGACAAGGGCAGTGGTAAGCCTCCGTTTGAGAACCTTAAAGCACTCCTTACACTGGTCAGTCCATTCAAACTTGACTCCCTTTTTAAGTAATTTTGTCATGGGTACGGCGATTCGGGAGAAGTCTTGTATGAACTTCCGATAATATCCGGCAAGTCCAAGGAAGCTACGGACCTCAGTGATATTTTCTGGCTGCTTCCAGTCCATCACAGCTTCCACCTTCGCAGGATCTACTGCGATTCCATCCTTCGAGATCACATGACCAAGGAACATCACTTTGTCTAGCCAGAATTCACATTTTGAAAACTTGGCATATAGCTGATTATCTTGAAGGGTTTTCAAGACGATTCTTAAGTGCTCCTTGTGTTGTTCCTCATTCTTTGAATACACGAGAATGTCATCAATGAAGACGATGACAAAGCTATCCAAATATGGTCTGAATATCCTCTTCATTAGATCCATAAAGGCAGCACGCGCATTAGTGAGTCCGAAGGGCATTACTACGAACTCATAATGGCCGTATCTCGTTCTGAAGGCAGTCTTGGGTATATCCTCTTCCTTTACTCTAAGCTGATGGTACCCTGACCTGAGGTCGATCTTGGAGAACACCCTCGCTGTTCTGAGCTGATTGAATAAGTCCTCAATCCGAGTCAACGGGTACTTATTTTTAACAGTTGCCTGGTTAAGCATCCGATAATCGATGCATAACCGAAGGGATCCATCCTTCTTCTTTACAAACAGCACCGGGGCTCCCCATGGTGACATACTTGGTCGGATGAACCCTTGTTCCATTAGTTCCTCCAACTGACACTTCAACTCACTGAGTTCAGCTGGCGCCATGCGATACGGGGCTTTGGATATTGGCGCTGTTCCAGGTAAGGATTGAATTCCAAATTCAAACTCACGAAGTGGTGGAAGTCCTAGCAATTCCTCAGGAAACACTTCGGGAAACTCCCGCACCACTTCCAAACTCTCAAGGGGTTGGTCGTTGGATTTTTCCACCGAGAGACTCAACAGGAAGGCCACACAACCCTTCCTAAGGTATTTTTGTACCTTAAGTGCTAATATGAGCCTTTTCTGTGGAATTGGTTTGGATAACCGGTATTCCATCTTAGGCAATCCGGGTCGAGATAGAATCACTCTGCCCTCGCGGCACAGAATCTTGGCATTATTCTGAGCCAACCAATTCATTCATAGAATGACATCGTACTATATCATATCGATCAGGATGGCGTCAGTAGGCAAGTGTTGCCCTGCTATCTCAATATCCAAATTTTTCACACACCGGATACATTTGGTGCGTGAACCCAACGGGTTATATACTTCAATCATTTTATCAATCGATTGCACCGAGGTGTGGAGTTGTTCGGTGAAATCGTCGGAGATAAAGGTATGAGTAGCACCACAATCAAACAAGACGTAAGCTGCATGTCCATTAACAGGAACGGTGCCTTCAATGAGGTCACCGGTTTCGACTTGTTCAGTCGTTACAGCGTATACACGACCTGCAGCAGGCCTTTGTTCTACTCTAGGTGGGGGTCGTTGGACTTGTGTTCGTTGTGGTATTTGTTGAGAGGGTCCGGCAGATCCGGCATTCCTCCTTTGCTGATCAGCAAGCTTCTTTCTGCACTGTCTTGCAATGTGGCCCATTTTGCCACAGTAGAAGCATCCACCTGTGTCACGTGGACATGGTCCTCTTGCGTGATTAACATGGCATTTTGGGCAGTTTGGGTTGGATTGCAGATTACTTGGAGCCATGTTCTGCCTTGGCCTCATGACTTGTTGAGTGTTGTTCCCACCTTGAAACCTTTTCTTTTGAAAGGGTTGTCGTGAACCCTGGCCACTTGGAAACGTTCTTTTCCTGTTCCCACCATCAACTACGGGCCTTTTTGCTAGGATCACTTTTGATTGCTCCCAATCCACTTGTATTTTCGAAGCTGCTGCCACAGCCGTTTGAAAAGTTTGGGGCATGCTAGTGATAACCCGTGACCTTAGCCCTTCTCGCAGTCCATTGATGTACTTGTCGGCCTTTTCTTGGTCGGTCTCAAATAATCTGGAGCAGTACCGTTCAAGATTTTGAAATTTGGTGGTATAGTCAATCAGACTCATGCCACCCTGCTCCAATTCCAGAAACACCATCTTCTTCTTGTTTCTGGAGTGTAATAGAAAGTAATTATCCATGAAAGCTCTCCGGAAGTCAGTCCAAGGAATGACTTCAACTTCCGAGAACTGGATAATCTTAGTGGTATCCCACCACTTCCGTGCGTTGTCTTTCAGCCTGTACGTGCCAAAGTTGGTCTTCTTTTCTTCTGGTACTCCCAGTACCAGGAAGGCACGTTCGGTCTCTTCGACCCAACTTTCTGTCAGTTCAGGATCGGCTCTGCCAATGAAAACGAGCGGGTCAAGTTTGAGGAACTTCTCATAAGTCACTCCTCCCAGATGCTCGTTTCGTGGTGCGACTGGTTCTGGCCTTGTTTCACGAATGGCAGTAACTAGGTTGTTGAGCGTTTCTAGCAGGAATCCTTGAGAATGGGACTCCTCGCTCGGCATGGTTCTCCTCGTCGTAGGAGCCATTTATCTACCACATACAAGCAGCGTGTTTTAGTTTCACAATGTATATATATCGAAGCAAAGTTTTATTTACTTAATATACATCACATTTACACAAGCATCGCCTTAAACAAAACGTCATGCCGCACTGGCAAACTTTTAGGCGTTGAAAAACTATGTACATGAGTCTATTGACTCCAAAACACTACCAGTCTCTTCTATGAACTTGATTTCTTTCTTGACCCAAAGAACCCGAAGTATCGTTTACTTCCACATTGCCTTGGTGCAGGCACTACTAGTTTTGGCTTGGGCGGCACTTCCGCACTCTCAAGCGACTCTTGTGGATAGATCAGTGATGCCGGTCCACTTGCCCATTCAGTGGCATCATGGCTTGGGGAATCCGAGACCATAACGGGATGATATAGGTTGTATCCCTCTCCTTGGCCATTCAGGCTCGGCGTTGGTGAAGCCGCTTTGTTCCCCCATATAATAGTACTATAATTCGAGGAATCTGAAATCATAATGGGATTATACAAGGAGTTGTTGCATCCCTCCTCCCGACTGTGCAAGCTAGGCGTACATGATGCCTGTTGATAGCCCTGCGATTGACCGAATCCCTCAAGGAAGTTCAAGTCAAATCCTACCAGAGATGGTAGTTCATCAGAAGTCGCTGGGGTACGGCTACTTCCTCTACTGGAGTAATGTGGCCCACTAACACGCGAGGTCTCATCCCTAAGACCAAGCGATCCCTGCCAACCCATATCGGCCGTATGTTTCATTTGGCATTCGTTGGCGGAATGCCCTTCTTTGCCACCATACTGGCAGTCTTGGACTTCATATGGGCATACCCACTCATCGTGCATGATCCCGCAACGATAGCAGTATCCTTGGGAGTCGTGAGTTGCCATCTATACAAAGATGCACCCAGATCAGAACACAAGAAGTATTAAATATACTTACAGTGCGATATGGTGGACAAGACGGATCTCGAACCAGGTTTCTCAGACTCTGGCTCTGATACCAATTCTGTAACGCCCCGGATTTCCAAAACAAAGCTAAGTTAAAATTTTCATGAATTTCTTTTTTTTTTCTTTGCAGCGGAACTTAGAAAAACTTTTAGTAGCGGAATCAGACGATAATGAGTCGTCGGTTTTAGAAAACTCCGAGCACGTTGCAGGTATGTGGCCAAGCAACTCATTGACCACCAAAGTGTTCCATTTTATCGAAAACCACATGTTTATTACAACATCACTGCTTAGAAAAACAGTATAGGTTCAATAAAAGGAAGCAGTACAACTCTGTCTAGAGAAACCCTGGAACTCGATGCCGCCATGCTCCGCATATCGCCAAGCAGGTCCAACACCTGAAATCCCCATAAAACGGGGTCAGAACCACTGATGGTCTGGTAAGCAAGCAATCACAATCCACTCAACTCAAGCAATGCATAGACCACTCAGGGTCGCAGTTCGTAATAACGACGCTCAAGTCTCCAAGACTTAGCGTATATCGCAAGAGCCTCCTCAGGGCTATGAGCTGAACATCTACGCAAGTCCTCATGACTTTGCATAAGCCTCTTCAGGGCTGTGAGTTAGAATAACCGCTTAAGTCTTTACGACTTAGCTTTGACCTCTTTAGGGTCACGAATGAATGTCTAGCTCAAACCTTTATGCTTGGCACATCCGTATCCTACGAATCTAAGGACAGCTCTCCGAGCTTCGCTTAGTCGTACGGATATCAATGGGGTTCTTTCCCAATCGGTCCAGTAGTATACCGACCATGACACCTTCACAAAGGTTATGCAGGACTGACTCAACAACGTCATTCACTCATACATTCAAAGTAGCACTGTACCTAAGCTAATGCTTTGTTTCGATAATTGCACCTCCCCCTGGGCTTAGGGGACTCATATCTGGGTGACAACGCGACGATATGGGGGTTGATTATTCTATGTATTTTAGATACCCCAGAGGCTTGTTGACCCCATCCCCCTAGTAGGACGGTACAGCGTACCGGAAGAGATCCTTACTAGGTATCTGAATGCATTCTGCTACTGCAGTAGTTGAGTTCAATCCTTAGATATTTAAGGATAACCACGACCTCCATACCTCTGAGTGGCGAAGGCCATCAATAAACTCTATCAGGTTTGGGTGAAATATATATGTCACTCAAGGCTGCGCCATCACCGTCTTCCTCGGTGAGAAATTCTGAAAGGGGCCTGTCGGTCTTAAAATTACTTGACGAACATTGCATGCCTATTGGGCAGCCTTTGAGAAGTATGTACCCGACCCCAATCAACCACACGGTTTTCACCGTGGAACAAAGGTTTTATTTATATGCATGCTTAACTCTGCTCTCGGCACTTTGGCCTTGACGAGCACTTCACCTCTTTCGGTGGAAACAACACACTCCGGCACAGCGGCCGTTACGAGTCTGGTTGTCTGATAATTCTTAATGAGCATGCACATGACTCGATCTCTACGGATCGGCTACTCGGCGTATTTTTACGCAACGAGCTCAGGACCTTGTCAAGGCGCTACCACTACTTTGATGCAACGACTCTTACAAGTATGGTGCCCTTGCAGGTGTCAGGGAGACGAGTCATTCTGACATCGTTCCAACAAAGGACATCATTGTGCCACTTAACTGGTTCTGGCAGCTCTTCTGCCAACCATTCTGTCAACACCTTCTCTGCTCTACCAGTAGTGGTGCGACGAACCTTTCTACATCGTAGAAGGCGTTCCATAACTGGGTAGCACTTCTGCTACGTTCTTTCTGAGCCATTCTTAGCTCCTTCAGGAATTTCAGCAGCACTTCCTCTCTTTAACGGAGAAAGCGTGTGTTTTCTTTTATCCATTTCAGCGGCATCTCCCCTCTTTGGTGGGAAATCGCTACGCTTAACTCGAGAAATGGATGTGCACCGTTGTGCGTACTTTGCATCCATCAAGGTTGCAGGAACCTTGGGCCATAGTCAGGCCATACGTAATTGATTTAGTCTTTACGTAAAGAGCATTTTGCAAAAAGACGAAGCCTTTCCAATAGGGGCTTCATTCGTCAAGCAGAATCTTGCACGAGGAGCGGTAAGGGAATCACATTGGCGATTTGGAGTTTGATCTCCATTTGAACGCTCACTTACGTGCCATATATGTAATATATGCAGAAGCCTGGGCTTTATACAGCGGCGGCGTAAAGGAAATGCATATACTATTGTTCAGGGTGTGTAACTGAACGAAATATTATATATATATAACAAAACAGGAGCCTTGGCATCGTTCGACGCGACGGCGTAAGTAAATACATTGCAGAAAGCAGGAGCCTTGGCATCGTTCGACGCAACGGCGTAAGTAAATGCATAATCGGAAGTGCTTTAATCGGAAGTACAGAAAGCAGGGAGCCTTGGCATCATACGACGCGACGGCAAAGGTAAATTACATAGCCTGTGCGATATAAGACGCATCGGCAGAATCAACAGATATACACCTAGATCTGTATCCAACGATAGTTACGAGGCGAGCGAGTGAACACCGAAGTGTCCTAGAGGGCTCAACCAAGAACTAGGGTGAGATACTATTTTGAAGAACGCATATACTGCATATTCGAATATATATATCCGACGATAGTTACATGGCGAGCGCGTGAACACCAAAGCGTCCTAGAGGGCTCAACCAAGAACTAAAGTAAGATACTACTTCAGAAAGCATATGCTATATACAAACAATCAAATACTTGAGAGAGATGGTTTAATGAAGCGAACTTACCTCAATTTACGGAAGAAATGGCTCCGGTTGCTTTAAACGCTTCGAACGAGGCTCGACTTTGAAAAAGGATCAACTTTGAACTTCGGACGAAAAAGGACTTGGACTTTGACTTTGAACCAAACCAGGTTCAAGTCAAGTCAACTGGGTTCAGACTTAGGTCAGGTAGGTTCAGACCTAGGTCAGGTGGGTTAGGACCAGGTCAGGCAGGCTCAGACCAGGTCAAGCAGGCTCAGGCTAAGTCAGGCAGGCTCAGACCAGGTCAGGTGGGCTCAGGTGGGCTAGGCTAGGTAGGGGAGGTTTGGAAAAAGGAGGAGAGAGAGAGGGGTTGGCGATTTTCTAAAGGAGGGGGGGGTCCTCTATTTATAGGTTCTGAAACTTGGGCCCCAAGTTTCAGAATCCCCTCCTTACCCTTGGGCTTTTCTGAGAATCCCTTCTATGGAAGGTGCTGGAAGGAGCTGGAAGGCTCTGGAAGGTGCTGGAATATTCTAGAATCTTCTAGAATATTTTTTGAGAAATATTTTTGTGGGTCCCACTAACATTTCTGTGGGTCCCGCAAGGATTTCGGGTTTTCGGCGATTTTTTTCCGAAAAATTCTGAGTACGCCATTCCCTTCGTATTGACGTAACTAAGAAAGTTGGCTCGCAGGAATCCTTTGATTTCGTTCAGATAGGAAGTTATGGCTTCCAGAGTGTTTGAGCATATATTTGCGATTCGATGAATATCCTGAGTATTACGGGCTCGCAGGAATTTATTCGTTTCGCATTCTGAGAAAAATGCCATTTTCAGCGGTAAAGGCCTCATGAATTTTATTTAGATATTTTCTGAAAAATTGTGGGTCTTACAATCAAATTCTGAGAAAGACTTGGAAAATCTTGAGAAAATCAATTTTTCTGAATTGAAAGTGGGAAATGAGTTTGAAAATTATGCAAATTGAATGAATGAATATGAATTTGAAAGAGAATTCTTTGAGGAATTGGGAAAATCCTCTTGAGTTTTTGAGAAATGCAGTGCATTTTTGAAGTTAGCCTAAGAGTGTAGGCTGAATGTGACTAATACGAAGATCACAAATCTGGGTTTCATTCATATTCTGACTATGGCCAAAAATACGAATTTCAACAAGTTTTTGAACTCCTTAAGAGCTTGTGCACGTGTCATTTGTGTCAACCATAGTGATTTTGGAAAATGTGCATGAATGAGACATCAAATATTGAAATTTGCAGAAATTAAACTATATGCAATGTAGTCCTATTCTATGCAGGAAATGCAAATCTTATTCCAAATTATTACATTGAATTAAACAAAAGAAAATAAATAAAATAACTAAATCTTCTTCTTAAATGTTCCTGCAAAACTAGAAAACATGTTAGCACAGAAATGTAGGTTTATCTGGATTTATCCGAAAATATTGGAAATTATCAGATATTATCCAAATATAAACCCAATTCATACCCCCTTTGATGTAAACATGAGAAATAAGTAATAAAATTTGAAAATAAACTTTGAAATTCTAAATTGGAGTAAAAATGACCAAAATACCCCTGATGACCCTGAAATCAGGGTTTTCTGAGAGAAATTTTGTAAAAAATGGAAATTTGAAAATCAAATGAAATAAAATTAAACACAATATAATGCAATACAATGATATACATGAAAATATGGAAAATTGAAGTTTGGAATTTCGAAATTGAGGTCAAAATGACCAAAATACCCCTAATAACAAGACTATGGTCTTGAAACCAGGGTTTTCTGAAATAAATTTTGCAAAAATGGGAATTGTGAAATGTAAATGATATGAAAATTAATCATAATATGATTCTATATGCTTATTCACATGATAAAAATCCTAAAATAGCAAAGATATCACAAAATATCGAATTTAACTTGATTTTCGCTTGATTTTTGCCTCTGAATTTAAAAGTAAACTAACACACAAAGCACATGAACTTAGAATTGAGCCAAATTTGGCATGGACACCTAGACTAACCCTAAAAACATAATGTAGCTCAAAAATTTATTTTTTTGATATTTTGTTAATATGGAAATTGACTAAAAATCCTAAAAATCAAGATTTTTGCCTAAAATTCTAAATCTAAACTACATTTCGAGTACTAAACTACCATAGAAATTCCCAAAATTTTATGGGGTGACAGAGGACAGTTAGACAATTTTTTTTTCCTTTTTGGATTCTGGTTTTGACCTATGATCAGAGCTTGATAGCTCTGGCAAGTCGGATCGAAATCCGGCGACTCTAGTACTTAGGGCAGACTAACAATTTTTTAGAAAAATCATGGGCAAAATAACAAACAGTAGAGAAAATGACTGAAATTTCGGGAGAATGGCCCTCAAAACAGAGGAACAATTCCTATTTTGACTGTTTTGGGATTAGATGAATGGTTTGGATAGACATAGAGGTTTATCAGACCTCTAATTCTGATAAAATCTATCTAACAGGCAATTCAATGGTGAATTTGTAAAATCTATAAAATTGAGAATCCGAACCCTAAAAATTCTAAAATTCTGGGAAATGATAGAGGAGTTCACTAGGAACAACATCACTGTTAAAGCTTTTGACGTCCGACCTATGTATTGAAGTGTCACAGCCGATTAGAGTCGGTCTAGACCCTGACAAGCAGAAATCAAGATTTTCACAAATGACTGGAAAATACGATTTTTGGCAGAGGCCAAACCTCCTTGGAAAAATCTAGGAAAATACTAGAAAATAATAGGCTCTAACAGGGATCCACTTTATTTTTTTGGGGATAAATCGGATCTACCATGGGGGAGATTTTGGATTCTCAAGTCTAATAAGATGGAATCTGGAATTTCCAGAAGGGTAGAATCCCAGTTTGGGATTTGATTTTTTAGGGAGGGTTCCGGAACCAAATTGATCCAAAATTTTGGAAGGATCTCACAGATAAACAAAGGCATTAACAAATGATTTTTTTGTAGATTTTTGAATGAAAAATATTACATGAAATTGTAACTAGACTCTGCATGAAAATGAAATCCTAAGTTAGACACTAATAAAAGCAATATTGAGTGTTATGAAATAATAAATTATTCGAAATGCAATACTTAAGAATAAAACAAATCCAACAGGGGGGGAGGGGTATGATTCATTTTATTAATGTTGTTGTGGTGGAGGAATGATCTGATCTATCTATCGGATGGATCCTTGCACATCCACGCATTCACTACAAGGAACCAAAACCATGAAATAAACCTCTCAACCATACAAGAATAAAATTTTGAACCAGATTTTAGACTAATAGCATAAGAGGGATTTATAAAGAAGAGATCTTACCTTGGATGGGCTGGAGGCCTTGGAACCAGGGCTGGTTCGCTTTGAGGTGAGAGGAGGCTGCAGTCGATAAGGAGATCCGAAGATAGTTGGAGATGGTGGCTGCTTCAAAACTTGAAGATGGCAGCTACAAGGGCTGAAAGATGATCGTTGGAGCTGTTGTCACCGAATAGAGGTGCTTCAAGGTGGACCTCTCTGGGGCTGGTTGGTGGAGGCTGCTAGAGACCTTGAAGGTGCTGCTGTGCAAGGAGAGCTGGAGGTGGTGGCGTTGGAGTTGCTTGTTGGTGGTTGCCTTCAAAGTGTTGGAACAGCTGCAACAAGGAAAACAAGGGGAAAGGGAGAGGTAGAGACTTGGAGGGAAGAGAGAGAGGTGAGGCTGAGAGAAGGAGAGAGATAGAGGAAAGGAGGGCCAAGAGGTGTCCAACGTATGGTGCTTGGGCTGTTAGGTGTTGCTGGGATTTAGAAAGGGGTTGGGTAATAAGGTGGCTGGAAGAAAGAAGGAAAGAGAGGGAAGAAAGAAGGAAAGAAAGGGAAGATGGGAAAAAGGAAAGAAAGAAGAGGAGGGAAGGAAGAAAGAGAGAAGAAAAATAGGAGGGGGGCTTTGTCGACCAAGGGGGAGAGGGAAGGAAGGAAGAAAGAAAAAGAAGAAAGAAAAAGAAAGAAAGGAAGAAGAAAAGAAGGAAAAGAAGAAAGAAGAAAGGAAAGAAAAGAAAGAAGGAGAAGAAAAGAAAAGGAAGAGAGAAAAGGAAAGAAGGAGAGAGGGGGCTGGTCGACCACCTTGGTGGGTCCCACAGGATGAATAAAATAAAAAATAATAAATAAAATAAAATAAAATAAAATAAAATGATTACAAGGAATTTTTTTTTTCAAATGAAAAGGTAGATGTGAATGAAGGAGCCATCTCAGAGTGGACTCACTTTCCAAATTTGAAATTCATTTTGAGTATCATAGGGGTAGAATAGTCTTTTTAGAAAATTTCTGAACAAAACGAGCTATTTTTGGCAGTTTTTGAAACAAACTCAAAATTTGAAGTTTTATACCCCATTGCGAAGCAAATCCAGTTTAGAATTTGAAAATTTGAGTTTGAAAGAAATTCAGATTATTTTTCTCGAGAAAATATTTCCAAATTTAGAATCTTGGGGGTAAAAATGTCAATTTTGGAAAACCAGGGTTTGAAATTGATTTTTGGAAACTTGTAAAACTCAATCTAGATTGAAATTTATAAAACTAGAGTTCTGGACTTTAAAAATGAAATGAAATGTGATGAAATGTTATAAAATATTGAGAAATGACACAAAATGTTGTGCGAAATGTAGACCCTGAATGAAGAATTATGGATATTGGACTTTGATTGACACTTGTACCAGTTTAAAAAGTGTTAAAATTGATAAAATTTGCAAAATAGTTCAAGAAATTGTTTTTGGGCTCTACCGGGCTAGAGCGATACTGAAAATTGGGGTTTAAACTGATTTGAACTAAAATGAACTGGATTGGGTTGGGTTTTAGGGTTTCAGAACTCAAGTGAATTGACCAGACATTGACTCAACTGAACTCCTCAAATAAATTTTCAAGAAAAGCTATCATTTTTAGAGAAATGGTACGAAATGGTCACTGGAGTGAAGTGAATTACAAACCAGAGCTGGGTTTGAGCTGAAAAAAAGATTAATAATACTAAGATGAACTAAAATTGAAGCTCGAACACTAGCTCAACTAACTGGACTCGGCTCAATTCGAGCTGAAAGAGTTGAAATGGGCTCCTGGATACTTGGAAATAGTTTTGAATTGAAACTGGAGCGCTTGAACTCCTGGTGAGCTCAAGCTAGACTCAAGAGAATATGACTGATTGGGAATGACTGACTCAGAGACAATTAGCTTGGATTTGAGTGAGAAATGAGCTCATTTCTGAATAAATGATCCCATTTCGGTAGGAATGGTCAGAAATGAAAATGGTTTGTTCATCATGAGCTCAGGTGAGCTAGAAATGACTGACAATCTAACTGTTCTGAACTGACCAATGAGCTTGGTTGACTCCGACTGACTGGGGTCTGGGATGACCTAGGGGTAAAATAGTAATTTTTCTAATGAAAGTGGGTAAAATGATAGTTTTCTGACATAAACTTGGGGTTGGATTCCTGTACTGACCTACCAGGGTTGGCATTCACATGAGGGGTGTATCTGAAAATGGATGAGGAAAATTTGGGGTGTTTACAGGGGGGCGTAGAGATGGAGTTCCCTCCATCTCTCCCTCCATTCTCTCAGCCCTCCATCTCCTCCTCCCTTTGTCACCCACTATAAAAAGCTAGAAGAAGGAGAGGAGAGAGAAAGAGTCGATTCTTTCTCCTCCCCTCTCTCCTTCTCTCTTCTCCCCCATCTTCTCTTTTCTTTTTCTTTATTTTTTGCTATGTGTGTGTAAGTGTAGTATCAACCCCCATTTGGAAGAAGATCCCCTCCTTCTCAAGGTGAGTTATCATTCTACATTGGATTTTTTTTGGATTAGCAAATGGCACATGCTCTTTCTCATAAAAACCAGATTTACAATCATGGTAGGGATATGATTCTGTGGTGGATTAGGTCCACTAAATCCCTCTATCTTTATGGTTCATGTTGTTTTATCTTGATTGGGATGACACCCTAGCATGTGCACACACACACACACCAGATGGTTTTGCCTAAATGAGATCCTTTGTATTTCTGGAATTTCTAGAACGTCGAACATGCCTATGACAAAATGACTGTATCTCACTAGATACCAGTCAGATCAGAGTGTTCTTGGACATTCTAAAGAGCTTAGATGCAACTCTTCAACTTCACTGTTGATGACTTACCCCGGTTCGGTTCGCAAACCCTTTAAAAAACTCAGTTTTTGGCAGATAGACGGTTCTTCGTCAATAGTCCAGAAGGTCCTAGACAACGTCCGGTATTTCTGCGACAGCTCCCCGGCCTCTACACAGATTTCCAAATTTTTCATCTCTATGGAAAGCTAATGAGTATCCCCACATGTTTTGTGTTTAGCACTTTTGCCGAAACGGTGCGTAGACACCTCAGATTTGGCAACTTATTGGTTGTTGCCTGGACGAGATCTATCTATCTATCAATATATATATATATATATATATATATATATATATATATATATATATATATATATATATATATATATATATATATATATATATATATATATATATTATGTTGCTTACCGTTCTGAAGCGCTACCGCATGGTGGTCTGGCCCTTTTTGGGACCCAGACCTACCTGTGTGACCCACTCACTAAGCAAGGTTACGGTTGGGGACCACTTCTTTTTTGGTTGTTGTGTAGCAACAATGAATCGGGTGCACACAACACCTGGGTTTTTGACTGGGGCGCACCTATTAGTGAGGCGCAGGCCACGGCTTGTGGCCCTGGTCTAGACCCCTTACTGGTTCAGACCAGGGGGTACAGACACAACACACACCCTAGTGTGCCCCCTCTTTGTTTGACCCCGCAGGGTTTGGACCCACAGGATCAGGACCGTGCTGTCAAGGTTGACCCACCGTAGTGGGATTTTTGCTAGCCGCACCCCCCCCCCCCCCTTTGGGAGCAGGCTTAGCTTGCTACCCTAGTCCGAACCCCCTGGGTTCAGACCAGGGTCACCACCTGTTACCCAGCTGGATCTGGTCACTCCTGGACCAAACCATGCTGGGTGGTTTTGGCCCTGCCCACCTGGGCGTTTTACCCAACTGAGCACCCACATTGGGGGCTCACCAATGCTTAGCCGGGTGCTAGTGCACCCGGGTGAGCTATGGGTCCGGCCTTGGACCAGCTGCAGCATGGCAGCACCTAGTCTGCACTTAGGGTGCAAACCAGGGTAGGTCCTGGCCCGGTGGCCCGATCTAGAAGCAGGCCTCAATCTCTTCCTTGGCGCCATGTTGGCACCGGATGCTAGGGCGCCCGGACAGCCTTGCTACCCTTTTTCAAAATTATGGACTGGGCTGCACCCAGTCAGGAGCCCATGGTCTGAGCCATTTTCGGGCTCAGATCTGAGTCCCCCCCCCCTTGACTCTGTGAGGTCTGGTCCAAAGGACCAGGCCCTATGGTCTTGTTTTTGGGATGGTTGGGACACCACCAGTCGGTTCCCCTTGGTGGCACCCATTTGGTCTAAACCATTTTTGGGTTCAGACCAAGGTGGGTATGAGCCTAGCTGGGCCTGATCCCACTAGGACCAGACCTAGTTGAGCATCCCTTGGGAGCTCAGTAGGCCGCTGCAACTCTCACTCACTGTCGCCAACCTGCAAGGCAAGGCAACTAGCTAAGAAGCAAAAAAAAAAAAGTGGACAGCAAGAGAAAGTTGCGAACTTGGGCATCGGATGCCCCGTGCCTCATTGTCCCATCGTGGCAGCGATGTGTTAATCCACATACGTGTACTTTCCCACCTTCGGTGGATTTTCCAATAGAGGACTTCGTTCTTGCCCCGATAGTGTTGATGAAGTGCGGCCATGCATTTGGGAATGATAATGTAATTCCCATACCTATGGGAATAAGTTAAGATTTCATTCCTGACACTCATGAGTGTTGATATCGCAAAGTTCCTATATGAATGGCCTTGTTACACGTAACGAGCAAATGTACGACATTTGAAATACACATACTTGGAAAATTCATATTCAAAGCTTTGGACACTCATTGCACGTGCAATCGTGATTGAATATGCATTTTGAGCCTCGTATCACTCAAAAGTATTGAAATGTGCCATTTCATAAATATATGTTTGTATCCTTGCTTTCATTTTAATATTTATGCAAAAAGCTTGAAAATATGTGACTTATGCATGTTGGCATATCTTGACACGTATGTCACTGGTTTTGGTTTGTCGAGTGTTACTTGTTGTTGGCTCATGTTCGTATATTGACGACTATATTACGCACCAAAGGCATGCTACACACTCGACGTGGCATACACTTGAAAACTGGAACACCATAAGGCTATAACACAGAATACATGTTGAGGTTTTTGACTCGGTTGGAGTCTTTGGGCAATGGCCCCATGTTCGTGAGAGAAAGCTCATGTATTGTGATACCCTAGAAATGAAAATAAAAATGAAAATGGTATTGTAATCGCCTTCACCGACAATGTGCTCTTTTGTTGGCTGTGTGAGGCTGAGCACGTGAATGGGCAGTCCAAGTCCTCATTTGCATACCCTGCGGGGACCACGAGGCAAAAATACCTTGAGAGGATGTATGACTTGATGAATGAACCTAAGTAAAATAAACCTGTCATGCCCCATTCACAAAATTAGTTCACCCAGGGAGAGGGTGGATGGTACAGCCCTGAGTGACACGTCGTTACTACAACACTTCTTTTTTGTAGAAGCTGTATCATCCTTTGACCTTTAGTCACTCAGAGTTAGGGAGGTCGAGGTTACCTCCTTTTAAGGGACCTCTACTACTGTAGTAGTATAGATTGCAATCCTTTACCCCTGCAAAAGGTTTCTCCCATCTGTGGTGCTGTCCGCAGGTGGTTGACTCGGTCTGTAGCATCCCCGGTTATCACACTAGAATTTGAATAACAAACGTCGGGTGCATGTCTCACAGAATGCAAGGTTCCTTTGCATACCCAAAGAAGTAATCAGAAAAACATAATTACTAACCAAACAGACTAACATACTGTAGTTGTTTGCTTACTTTAGTACTGCTCTTGCTCCTGCCTTGCTCATTGTTCGTTTTTGTTTAGTTTCCTCGTTTTGTTACACTTGCTCTTACTTTGTTGTTGCTTAAACTTGTAGCATGTGCACCTACCTGACACACACACTTACACTTTAATTCAAAAGTCGCTAATTGTTTCATCATGATAGTTATAGCTTGTTACTCGTAGTTGTGGCATATTTGTATCATGCTTCATACTGTATATTTTTCGTTTAAAATGATAATGTATGGATGGTTTATCTCACCAACTCGCAAGAGTTCTGACCCTATTTTATGAGGATACAGGTGATGAGTAGACGCAGTGGCGATGCGACGGTGCACAGCGGGAGACTTGAGACCCACACTTGACTGCAGATCCTAGCTCCTCGTTTTGGGGTTTGAGGGGATTTTCCTCTCGTTTTGAGAGACTGGTTGTATTGATGTATTATGTCTCATTTTGTAAACCTTTTTGGCATTGTATATATATATTCGACTTTGATTTTGGTTTATATCACTTACTGTGGCCCGCTCAGACTTGTGGCCTTTGCTTACCCTTTTTCCTTTTTGTACTTTCGTTGTTGATTTCAAGCTATATATAAAAAAAAAATTACTTAAAAACCAAAGGTTTTCACTACAACAAAGCAGTAGATTAGCGACGACCACATTCCGTCGCTACACATGTTAGCGACAGATTAGCGACAACAAGGCGACGATATGCTTACGTCGCGAATATTTCGACGCTAACTGGCGACGGAATTATTCCGTCGCTAATTGCGACGAACTAACGAGCGCTATATTCCGTCGCCAATCCGCCGGTACTAAACGGCGACCACGGCTTGGCGATGGATTTACTTCCGTTGCTATGCCGTCGCTAGATTTATATGAATAGCGACGGATGGTTCCGTCGCAAACACGAAAAAAAATTAAAAAAAAATTATTTGAAAATTAAATACCGAGAACTGTACAATTTATATTTCCTGTACAATTTATATTTCCTGTAAATAAAAAACAAACCACACAAAAAATTTCATATAATAAGAATCTACAACAATTAATTGTTCCACCTTAAAATTAACAAGTTTAATTATTTACAATTCAACAATTACAATTACGAAACATAAAAAAATAAAACTTCTTCAACACAATTCTCTAATCATCGCCAATATTTTGTGCGTCTTCTTGTTCATTGTCTTTATTTGTCCCTTCAGCTCCACTACGCTGATTATCGCTAGCAGCCTACACAAGAAAAGAACAATCAGTATTGATAAACAAAATATAATGAAATAAATTACACACTATATGTGATTCTATCATGTGCTCATGTGTGATCTAAGGCAATAAAAAAACTCTATATGAGATTCTATCATGCTCATATGTGCTCTAAGGCAGACAAAAAGTTATATATATATATATATATATATATATATATATATATATATATATATATATATATATATATATATATATATATATATATATATATGTGTGTGATTCTATCATGCTCATATGTGTGCTAAGGCAGTCAAAAAATTGAATATGTGATTATAGCATGTTCATATGTGTTCTAAGGCATCTAGAAAAACTCTATATGTGATTCTACCATGCTCAGATGTGCTTTAAGGCAGACAAAAAACTATATATGTGATTCGATCATGCTTGTATGTGTGCTAAGGCAGTCAAAAAATTGAATATGTGATTATAGCATGCTCATATGTGCTCTAAGGCAGGCAAAGCAAAAAAATTTATATGTGATTCTATCATAAATGATATATAGCATGTTCATATGTGTTTTAAGGCAGTAAAAAAACTCTATATGTGATTTGTGCATGCTCATATGTGTGCTAAGGCAGTAAAAAAACTGAATATGTGATTATAACATGCTCATATGTGTTCTTAGGCAGTCAAAAAACTGAATATGTGATTATAGCATGCTCATATGTGTTCTAATGCAGTAAAAAAAACTTTATATGTGATTCTATCATGCTCATATGTGTTCTTAGGCAGTCAAAAAACTGAATATGTGATTATAACATGCTCATATGTGCTCTAAGGCAGGCAAAAAAATTTATATGTGATTATAGCATGCTCATATGTGGTCTAAGGCAATAAAAAAACTCTATATGTTATTATAGCATGCTCATATGTGCTCTAAGGCAGGCAAAAAACTCTATATGTGATTCTATCTTGCTCATATGTGCTCTAAGGTAGGCAAAAAGTTATATATGTGATTCGATTATGCTAATATCTGTTCTAAGGCAGGCAAAAAAACTTTATATGTGATTATAGCATGCTCATATGTGCTCTAAGGCAATAAAAAAACTCTATATGTTATTATAGCATGCTCATATGTGCTCTAAGGCAGTCAAAAAACTGAATATGTGATTATAACATGCTCATATGTGTTCTTAGGCAGGCAAAAAGTTATATATGTGATTCGATTATGCTCATATGTGTTCTAAGGCAGACAAAAAACTGAATATGTGATTATACCTAAGAGGGACCTGGAATCGAAGATCCCCTATCCAGAACAACGGCCTTGATCTCATTTCAGAGAAAGGGGGCGACAGTGTATTGGAAGTAGTTATTCAGTGATTCATTAACGATCTGGCGTATATCATCACCGGAAAGAATAGTCTGTTGCTTGAAGCTTATGTCGGCGCAAGAAGTCGGTGAGCCGTAACTGGAAGAACCAATAACTGGTGAAGTGTTCATATTACTCCCAAACCCGAACACGCGACCTTTTTTGGGTTCACCTGCTGCAGTCACCCATGCTGTAGGATCAAATGATGGATGCTGAGTAGCGTCATCGCCATATCGCTCTACCATCTGTTGCTCATATGCCTCCTACAAAATAATGTTTAAAGTATTCATTAATAATTAATGATAACTTGCATATATATTGCAATGATTATTAATAGAATTAATACATACCGTTATCGTTCTCGTCTTCTCTGATACGAAGACTCCTGTGGTCTTCCGTTTATGTGTTTCTACAAACACATCCTTATATGGTACACTGCCTCCTTTTTCTGCTTCCTACGAAGTTAAATAACAAAAGATTTAGTACACAAGTTTGCAACAATACTTATAAAATTAATATTATATATTAATGAGTTACCATTTTCTTCAGGTGGCTCCCAAATGTCCTAGATCCACCTGTGTGTACATGGGCTTCGGGCATCTTCGATCGATTTTGTGCAGCCTTCGCAGAGCGATTTCTAAATGCATCTCCCGCCCACTTATCGCACATTTCATCCCAGTATTCTCTCCTGATAGTAATAGGACCATGGCCCTTCCACAGTAATGGATCATCTACTATGCTAGATGCTTTTTTTGCTGCAGTCTTCATAGTGTGCAGCATGTCTGCAAATCGATTTGCAGCCACCTTCTGCCACACCTTCCTTGCATCATTTTCTTCCACCGTAGTTGCGAAGCGATTCGAAGCCTACAAATATTTTCAGAAAGTTAGTAGCCATTGCTTAAAAAAATTAAATATGAAACACATTAACTATGAGGAACAACTGTATACAATGAATGAGGACCACAATCTATCTAACACCTCCTTTGGGTACTCTTTCCATTGAGCAACTGGTCCTGGTAGATGTTGAAGAAGTGAATTCCTAATCTCCCGTACTACTTCTTGTGGCTCAAACCTCGTGCTGCACATGAATTGTTACACAGTAAATATCAATATAAAATATTTAAAAGATATGCAATAATTGAAAACAAAATACTTACGGTCGATTATCGATATACACTATTCGAATGAGTCTTCTTGTGCCAGCCTGAGAAGACCCTGTTTCCTGTGTTGGCTGTTGACTTGTGTGATCAACTGGTGTAGGTGGGTCGTGTACAGGCACAACATCATCTGTAAAAAAATACATTAGAAATTCTCAGAATGCGCATTTGAACTAATCAAGCATCCAATTAGTTATATGATATACCTATCACAGGAGCCCGTGAAGATGAAGGCTGAGCCTGGCTACTACTGGATGAGCGACCACTATAACCTCCACGAACCATATTCTAACAAATAACATATGCCATACAATACATTCAAATAATTCACATCAAGTATTACAATGCATTCAAGTCATTCACATCAAGCATTGCAATGCATTCAAATAATTCAAATCATTCACATCAAGTATTGCACTAATTCAAATCATTTGTTGCATAAATTATAATACATTCAAATAATTGAAATCATTCACATCAAGTATTACAATGCATTCGAATCATTCGTATCAAGTATTACAATACATTCAAATAAAATTTTTAATCATTCACACCAAGTATTGCAATACAACTCACATCAAGTATTGCAATGCATTTAAATAGAGGTTTGCAGTATAAGATTTTGCTCACTAGCTTGAGAATTCTTCCTCGTCACTAGTTTGACTTTCTTCTTCTTCTTCTTCTTCTTCTTCATTATTTGCCCATCCACTTGGTACATCATTTGGATCACATTCCTCTATGAATGTTTCATCGGCCAATGGAGATATGACATGCATATCATGCGCAACATCGTGACCATAAGCGAAGTCATAGACATCATCTGATTGATAGTAATCGCTGTTTTCAGCTAACTCATCTTCCTGTAACTGATCATACTCGGGGTATAGTTTGGATTTCACCTTGCAAACTGCCCACCATTCATTTCTATCTGACTTTTTTATACTCGGATATGAAGTATAATAAACTTGTTGAGCTTGCGAGGCTAATATGAATGGTTCATATGTTCTAAACCTGGATTTATGATTCACCTCCACAATGCCTGAAGCTTTGTCGAGTCTTGTTGCAGTTGGATCAAACCAATGACACTTGAATATCGTAACCCTGTTATTCATGCCTAAGTAAGTCAACTCCATTATTTCCTCTATAACACTGTAGTAATCATGTTCATTTTCACCGTAGCTGCTACCCTTGACACACACGCCACTATTTATCGTTGATTTGTTTATACCGTAGTCTTTTGTATGGAATCGATAACCATTTACGATATACCCGTTGTAGCATTGCACAACTTTGGTCGGACCATTTTCTAAATCACATATTCTTTGATCTTTAACATCACCATGGCGAACCTACGCACAGACATAAACAATGATTGTGATCACAATCAATTAAGTAACTTAGTGTTGTTTATAAGTACAAAATTTATGTTAGCTTCTTTACCAACTATTTCAACCACTCCACAAACTTAGTTTCACGTTCTTTTTGTACTTCTGCATCAGTGAGATGTGAAACTTCGCTTTGCAACTCCAGATCAAATCGTCTGCAAACCACAAATACTTATATTACCGAGTCATGTATCCACATATAGAACATAAAAGGATTTATAATTGAGTTGCATATACATATACTTACTCGATGTATGGGTCGATCGCTGAGCAATTAAAAAGAATATAGATGTGTGCTGCATCTTGCTCTCGATCTGTCAATAGCCTTGATCGGCAACTACCAAATGCATGCCCAAGTGGTTGAAATATCGCCAGCTTGTCAGCTACAGTTACTTGTTCTCCATCATCGTTACGGGGCGGGCATGTGTAACGTGTTGGAATATGAGGTTCGAAGTACATAGATGAGAAATTTGAAATCTCTTCTAAAGTGTACGCCTCACAAATAGAGCCTTCTACTCTGGCTTTATTACGGACCTTTTTTTTTAGGTCAAACATGCATCTGACATTATTATATATTTCAAATTTTAAATATCTGTCATTAAAGAGACAAATATAAAAAAACATATACCTTTCAAATGGGTACATCCATCGATATTGCACAGGGCCACCAACCCTTAGTTCATATGGCAGATGTATGATCAAATGTTCCATAACTTCGAAAAATGCTGGCGGAAATATCTTTTCTAGCAGACAAACAGTGGTGATGACAGAGTCATCAAGATTCTTTACATCTGATACAACGACCTCCGATGCGCACAATGTTCTGAAAAATCCGCTCAACTCAGACAATACCCCCCATATAGGTTTGTCTAACATATCATGGAATGCTAGGGGTATCAATCGTTGCATAAAGATATGACAATCATGGCTCTTCAACCCATATAACTGCCTATCGTCAATCTTCACAGCCCGAGCAATGTTAGAGACATATCCATCAAGAAATCTCAGTTGTCTCAACCATTGACATACATGTTTTATTTGATCAGGTCCGAGAACGTACTTCACCTTTGGTTTCAGTACTTTGCCATTATACTCTTTGAGTTCCAATTCTGGTCTTTTACATATTAATTTTAAATCCATACGGGCCTTCGGATTATCCTTCGTTTTTCCTTTAATATTCATTACTGTATTGAACACATTATCAAACACATTTTTCTCTACATGCATCACATCCAAATTATGTTGTATCAATAGGGTCGGCCAATACGGTAGTTCCTAAAACATAGATTTTTTCGTCCAATTGTGATCCTTCCCAAATCCACGGAAGGGTGTAGGACTGCGGGCATCTGTTAATACATCTTGAAAGTATCGCAATCTTCTTAGAATCTCTATGCCGGACAATCTTGAGGATGGACCTTTCGTTTCAATTGTGCCTGCTTTAAATGCATTCTTTTGACGTCGGAACAGATGATCGCTGGGTAGAAATCGACGATGGCACTCAAACCAGCAAGGCTTCCTTCCATGCCTCAATCTAAAAGCTTTGGAATCCTCCATGCAGTACGGACAAGCCAACCTCCCATGTGTGCTCCAACCAGATAACATACCATATGCAGGGAAGTCACTGATTGTCCATAGAACAACGACCTTCATGTTGAAATTTTATTTTTTGTGAGCATCATACGTGGTAACACCGTCATCCCATAGTACTTTTAATTCATCAATCAATGGCCTTAGATATACATCAAGATTTTGGCCAGGTGAGGTCGGACCAGGGATCAACAGAGACAAGAAAAGATTTGGACGTTTCACACACAAGCTTGGTGGAAGGTTGTATGGAGTTACAAATACTGGCCAGCATGAGTATGGAGTTGATCTACCCCCAAATGGATTAAATTCATCTGTACATAGACCGAGTCTAACATTTCACACTTCCATTGCGAAGTTCTGATGAGTACGATCAAAGTGCTTCCAAGCTTCAGCGTCAACAGGATGCGTGATCTTGTTTTCATCGTGTCGAACTTTATTTGCATGCCATCTCATGTGTTTAGCTGTCCTTGAAGACATATACAATCGCTGCAATCTAGGAGTGATAGGAAAGTAGCGGAGCGACTTGTATGAAACTTCCTTTGATCTCGTGCTACCATTGCCTCTTGTCTTTGGCTTGAACCGAGGATGCCCACATGACGGGCATGATATGTTGTTTTCCTGATCCTTGAAATACATGCAGTGATTTGGACAAGCATCAATCTTTTTGTAACCCATACCTAGAGCGTTGACCATAACTTTCGCACGATAGAAATTTTGTGGCAATTTCTCATCTTTGGGCAACATACTCTTCACAATCATGCACAAACGGTCAAAACATGATTGACTCAAATTATACTCGGACTTCAAATTCATTAGTTGAAGAACTGCAGACAAGATAGTGTGACTCTCACAACCGTTCCAAAGTGGCTCATCAGCATCTCTAAGTAAATCATAAAATCTACTAGCTGCATCGTTTGGTGATTCTTCATCTACGACAGTTCTTACATCACTAGAACTCATAGCAGAACCCAGTTCTGTTCCTGCGGCATCAAATATCAAATCCGTATATGGATTATCGTGCACCATATTCACCCGTGCATCAAAATCGTTTCTAAATTCTTCTCCATGAAACATCCAGTTCTGATAATCACTCACAAAACCCTTCCTATATAGGTGATGTCTAACGCTAATAGGTTCTACAAATCGATTATTCTTACAAATCTTGCAGGGACACCTAATCTGACCTGTAGGATCCACTGTACTGACACTTGTCGTTGCAAATTCAATAAAACTGTCAACACCATCCATATATTCATGCGATAACTTATTGTCCACTATCCTACGGTACATCCATTCACGGTTTGCAGTCATTCTGTCGTATGATGTTACGAATAGTATCCTAACGAATTAAAAGAAAACAATCAGAATGCTACGATAAAGAAAATATCAAATTTATCATGCAATATACTATGTTAAACAATAACAAGAATTTTGATGCATGCATTGATAACTTAATATTTTCATGTGCAAACTATTAATGACACGATACAATCATTTGAAGCATGCTTTTATTATAAAATTTCACATGGAAGTCAAAATCAAATTGAAAGTAACTACATGCAAGCATGAATACAATTACATCAAACATTGCAATACATCGTAATCATTCATATCAAACAAATGACAAACATGTACCTGCAGCAAACACACTTCAGTATCTCACTAACTACTACCATGCTCAGCATGGACTCCGTACTCCAAAAATAAGAACACTTCCATATTCATACATTAAAATCATGCTCAGATGATCTCCGAACTCCAACAAAGCAACCCTAAATATCAACAACTAAGTGAGTGTGTGAACAATAAAGTGTTACATCTAATAAATTAAATAACATGTGATACGCTTGCATCACTTACTCACCACGGGTATTTATCCGATTTGCAATGTTTTTGTCACTTACTTACCACGGGTGGCGGGGCACAAGCGAGTTCCGTTGAAAAATCTGCACAAAAAAACACTGTTTTAAAATGAAGTCACCACGAAAAAAAAACTGTTCTGGCAAGGGGTCAACTCCCTTACGGAACATAGGGGGTTAACCCCCTTACGGAACGTAGGGAGTTAACTGACCCCCTGTTCGGGCAGCGGGTCGACCCCCAGCCTGTAACGGCAGGTGGTTAACCCCCTGCCGGGGTCGACCCCCTGCCCGGGTCGACCCCCTGCCGGAAAGGCAGGGGGCAAGGGTCCCCTGCCGAAAAACGCAGGGGGTTAGCCCTCTGCAAGAAACGCAGGGGGTTAACCCTCTGCCGGAAAATATGGGGGTTAACCCCCTGTCGAAAAACGCGGGGGTTAACCCCCTCTGTTTTCCGGAAGGGGGTTAACCCCCTGCCGGAAACGGGAGGGGTTTAACCCCTTGCCAGAAACGGCAGGGGACGCAGGGGGTTAATCCCTTGCATTTTTCGGCAGGGAGTTAACCCCCTACGTGAACCGGGAGGGGGTTAACCCCCTGCCGTTTCTGGCATGGGGGCGTCCTTTACCTTTCTCCGGGCGGCGAACGTTGGTACCGGCGGACGGTGGGACCGGCGAATGGTGGGAGCGGGACCGACGAACGGCGAACGGCGGGAGCGGCGAACGACAGGAGCAGCGAAAGAAGAAAAGGAAAAGCTGCTTGGGATTAGGGTTATTCGAAAGTTAGCGACAGATTAATTCCGTTGCTAAGCCAACGTAAAATCAAATTTACGAAAATAGCGGCGGATTATATTCTGTCGCCACATCCGTCGCTAAATAGCGACGGACTAGATTCCGTCGCTAACGTCGTCGGTAAATGGTGCGATCGTAACGACAAAACAGTCCATCGCCTAGTCCGTCGCTAATTAGCGGCAGACTAGGCGACGGACTATCTTCTGTCGCTATTTTCATAAGATTCATTAATTATAGCGACGAATATTTGTCGCTCGCTAATCCGTCGCTAACTAGCGACAGAATCTTTCCGTCGCTAACGTCCGTCGCTAACAACGTATTTTCTTGTAGTGTTTCAAAGGTCGGGGTTTGGGGCGTCACAACAATAGTAGAGGTCCCTAAAAAGGGTAACCTCGACCTCCCTAACTCTAAGTGACTGGAGGTCAAAGGACGCCTACAACTCCTACAAACAAAAGTGTCGTAGTAACGACATGTAACTCAGGGTTGTACCATCCACCCTCTCCCTGGGTGAACCATTTTGTGAATGGGGCACTATAAACACCCCAAATTTTCACCCTCATCCAGTGTTTATATATTTCATGTGTCATTGCATATCATTGCATGCATTTGGCATACCATTTCATTGCATTGCATGTCATTACATCTCATTTTCGAGATTCAGCACTCCTGTTTTCAAAATATTTAATCCAGATTCGAGTTTTAAAACTTTTCTTTCAAAATCAATTTTAAAATATGGGTTTTTAATCAACATTTTGTCATTTGCCAACCCCCATAACCTTATATTTTGAAGTGTTTTTCTCAGAAAACAATCTGGATTCATTTTATACTCAATTTTCAACTGATTTTAATTCTCAGATGAGACCTATTTAGGTGGTGTCGCTTCTGGATTCCCTCATTTATCAAATTTCTCAAAAATTTCAGAGTCCTAGTTGGATCAGGACTATATCTTTTTATCTTTTTATGTTTTTATCTTTTTAAAACATTTTTAAAACTCCATTTTGATTTTAAACCAGTTATGGTCATATTCCTTGTCCATTTCCTCCATTTTAGCCAAAATCTTAGAGTCCTAGTTGGATCAGGACTCTTTTTCCAGAATTCTAGTCAGATCAGAACTCTACTTTTTATTACCTTTTCTACCTGTTTTTGGAGAAAACCTTTCAAAATCTTCCGTTTTGGCCAAAATCCTAGAGTCCTAGTTAGATTAGGACTCTTCTTCAAGAATCCCAGTCGGATTAGGACTCTTCGTCAGAATCCCAGTCGGACTAGGACTATGTCCTTCATTGTTATTTTACTTGTTTTAACCAAATCTTTCAAAATCTTTCAAAAAGAAGTCAAAAACTTAGAGTTTTAGTTGAACAAGGACTCTATACAAGGAATCCCAGTTTGATCAGGACTCTGACCTGATTTCAATTTTGCAAGAATCTTTCCAAAATCTCTTCATTTATCTTTCCAAATTTCAAAATTGTTACACTTTTACCACTGAGTTTCAAAATTCTGGGATTTTACCCCAAAGTCCTGATCAAATCAAGACTCTACCTCAGAGTCCTGATCGAATCAGGACTCTATCCTGCGTTCGTTTTCTCATTTCAATTTCATTGGTTTTCAAAAGCTTTGTTTAAATCTCATCATTTACTTTCTAGAAAACCAAAAAATTTCAGAGTCCTAGTCGAATTAGGACTCTTCCTCAGAGTCCTAATCAGATTAGGACTTTGAAACCAAAAGTTCAAATTTATCCTGTTTTCATCTGTTTTTCAAGATCCTCTCGGTTGTTTCTCAGAAAATCCAAAAATCTAAGAGTTCTAGTTCAATTAGGACTCTGTCCCCAGAGTCCCAGTTAGATCAGGACTCTGTTTTGATTTCAATATTTGTTATTGTTTTCACTGTTTTCACAAGTTCTTTCATCTATTTTTCAGAAAATATCAAAAAATCTAGAGTTTCAGTCTGATCAGGACTCTGTCCTAAAGTCCTAGTCTAGTCAAGAGTCTGTTTTTACTTCTATTTTCATTCTTCTCTATTTGTTTTAAAAAATTAGGTCATTTTATAGAGCCCAGTTGATTCATGACTCTATTTCAGAGTTCTGATTGAGTTAGGACTCTAACCCTGACTGCGTTTTCTGACTTATTTTACCATTTCTGATAAAATCTTTCAAAACTTCTTTATTTGGCTTTTAAAATCCTAAAATCTCAGAGTCCTAAAAATTTAGGACTCTAGCCTGGAGTTCCAGTTCGATTAGGACTCTATTTTCAAGTATTTGAATCTCATTTATTGATTTTAACCCCTTTTTAAAGATAGTTTCAGTCTTTATTTCAAAATTTCAAAACTTTTATGTGAGGCCCACTCAGTTGGCACCATATTCAGAGGAGTTCTATCCCAGTTGGAACTCTATGCCATTTCAAAACTTTTAATTCCAAGTTACTTTTGAATATCTTTTGAAAATTCTCTCAATTTCAAGTTTTAAAATCGTTTTTGAAAATTCAAGTGGGGCGCACTCGGGGTGGCGCCACATTTGAAGAAGTCAAGGTTAGACTAGGGTTAGTCATTGTCCTAGTTAGGTTAGGGGTTTAGAGAAGTCAAAAGCAATTTTGAAATTTTATTTAAGTTTTAAACCATTGGTTTTTAAAGGTTTTAAATTCAAAATTTAAAAAAACCAAATGTGGGCCCACACTATGTGGCACCACATTTGAACTTTCTAGGGTTTAATTAGGTGTTAATTAGGAATGAATTAGAGTCCATTTAGGTTAGAATCCTCTAGGGAAATCGTTGGTCCTTAGTGGATTTATTAGAAAGAGTCCTGAAAAAAAGAAAAACCTCTTAATTAACCTTAATTAAGTGACTTTTTAAAAACCTATAAAAGCGGGACTTCAAGAGGTCAAAAGAGGTTATTTTTCTCTCAATTTTTTGTGGTCTCCCTCCTCTCTCCAGCACCTCTTCTTCCTCCATTGAATTTGCAACCCCAAGGTAAGTTTTTTTAACATTATTTTATTATTTTTTATTAGTTTTTTATGATTTTTCAATAGATTTCACCATGGAAACTCTTGTGTTCATGGATTTAACCATGGATTTCATCGAAGAACCCCAAAATTGACCTAAGAAGATGATATAACTCACTCTGAGGGTGATTTCAAGGATTCTAATCCATTAGAATCGATGAGAGGTATATTTTTCATCTTCTTAACCAAGAAAACATGAGATTTATCCGATTAAATGGATTAAATCCATGTTTTCAAAGGTAAAAATAATTTTCAGCCATGGATTCCCTAATTTTATTTTTATTTTTAGCATATTAATGTTCATTGCATGTGTTTCAATATTAAATTTAATTTCTTTTTGCTATTATATATTTCTTTTATTGTTTTTCATTGTTAAATTATGTTTTTTTTAATATTTTATTGGATTTTTATGTGTTTTGATTATAGATCTGTGAAAAACATGTTATTTTGCATTTAAATATTTGTTAGAAATTGCTGATTTTTTATATGTGATACATGAATTTGTTATTGAGTTTCTATAAAAACATTAGACGTTTTAGGATTCGGGAACCCTGTTAAAAAAATACAAAGTCAAATCGGGATTTCTGTTGATTAAAATCATTGTTCAAATTCAAGCATAACTTACAGTTGTGTTATTTCTTTCATCCTTTATTTGATTCAAGATCTGTAAAGTGCAGTGGCTTTGTGTTAATGTAGGCTATTTACTGTAAAATTTTCATATTTTTTTGCTTAAGTTTGTTATTTTTCCTAAGTCAGAAAGTCGGATCCATCTTTTAAAACTCGTTATGATTTATTAAAACCCTAATCGGACTTGTGCTGATCATAGATCTTTAACCGTAGATCTGATTCATGATCTTTAAAAACAAAAGTTCATTATTTTTCTGTATACTGCTCACTGCTGAAATTTTAAATTTTTTTGATGAGGTCTGCTATTTGTTTCTGTATTTTTAACCGGAAGTACCTGCTTTAATCAATTTTAGATTTGTTATATTTAAGTCCGGATTGTCTGAAAAGTATCTCCCTCATCGAAGATGATTTTCCTGATCTGTAAATGAGAGATTCTTTATTTTTCTGTCTATTTTGTCTCTGCAAGATTTCAAAAATTTTCATGGTGTATTGACCCTTGATTCGGGTCTAACACCAAAACAGGTACGTATCCGCGGGCAAAAATAGTAAATTTTAGGGTTTTGTGCAAATTCCGAATTCAAATTTGTGTTAAAAATGAATATTTTTGTTTCCAATCCAATTTTAAGGTTACAAGGATTGCACACACCGATTTTTATGAATTTTGGATATCATTTGGGGCTTGAATCAATCAAATTGCAAAACAGGGTACCCGTAGGATCCCGAAACACTGCTAAAATCATGATTTTCATGATATTTCTTGATTTTCGTTTATAAGTTCATATTTTTAGGGTTTTTTCATGTTTAGAATCATATTAGGATGCTTCCTGATTAATTTTGTGTTCATTTAATTTTATTTAAACCTTAAACCCAATGTTTTTACCAAAATATTTTCTGAAAACCCTGATTTCAAGGCCATAGTCTTGTTTTCAAGGGCATTTTGGTCAGTTGACCTCAATTTCGAAATCCTTAACTTAGATTTTCTCATTTTTAATCATGTCATATCATATTTGGTTTAATTTATGCTTATTTGAATTTCAAAAGTTGTATTTTACAAAATATCTTTCTGAAAACCCTGGTTTCAAGGCCATAGTCTTGCTATCAGGGGTATTTTGGTCATTTTGACCACAATTTCAAATTTTCAAATCTCATTTTCATATTTATTCTATTTTATTTCATATTTTATTATGTTTATCTTAGGGAATCATAGAAAAGGGCTTATATCTAGCAAAATCCAGTTTTTCCAGATATTACTAGATAAATCTAGAAAAGCCAACATATCTTCACTAACAAGTTTTTCTAGTTTTGTAGGGATATTGAAGGCTTTACTTTCCTTTAATTTTCTATATTTAAATTCAATTAGTGATGTAAATTGTAATTAAATTTGGAATAAGAATTTCAAAAACCTGCATAGAATAGGATGTATTGCATATAGTTTGATTCTACAAATTTTAATATCTAATGAATGCATCATTCATGTGCATATTTTTATAAATTCACCATAGTCTACATGAATGACACGCGCTCTAGCTCTTTTGGAGTTGACAAACTCCGTGAAATTCATATTTATGGCCATAGTCAGAATACAAATGAGACCCAGATTTGTGATCTTCGTATTGCCACATTCAGCCTACACTCTTCGGCTAACTTCAAGATGCACTGCATTTCTAAAAAAAATACAAAAGAATTTTCTCAATTCCTCAAAATCAAGTCTTTCAAATCCATATTCATTCATCTCATTAAATTTACAAATCCCAATTTCAATTCAGAGAAATCGATTTTCTCAAAATTTTCTAAGTCTTATCCAGAAATCAATTTTCTCAAAGTTCTGAGCTTTCAAATGATATTTCATGTATTTCTTAAGTTCAAAATCCAGTTTTCCAAGTTATATTCTTTATTTCAAAGTTCGAATTCAGAAAAATCAAATTTTTCCAAAGCTATTTGAAACTCTTCAAAAATCGTTTTTCACAAAACACTTGTATTTCTTCAGAAATTGATTTTTATTTTCTTCAAAAATATTTTCTCAACAAGGATCACAATTTTTAAAGTATTATCTTTCACAAGAATTCTCCAAGTATTCCAAAGTTTGAAGCAAACATTATGTTTTTGAAAACCTAATTAAGTGACTTTTTGAAAACCTATAAAAGGGGGACTTCAAGAGGTCAAAAGAGGTGGTTTTTCTCTCAAATTTTCGTGGTATCCCTCCTCTCTCTAGCACCTCTTCTTCCTCCATTTAATCTGCAACCCCAAGGTTAGTTTTTTTAACATTATTTTATTATTTTTAATAGTTTTTTATGATTTTTTAATAGATTTCACCATGGAAACTCTTGTGTTCATGAATTTAACCATGGATTTCATCCAAGAACCCCAAAATCGACCCAAGAAGATGATCTAACTCAGTTTGAGGGTGATTTCAAGGATTCTAATCCATTAGAATCGATGAGAGGTATATTTTTCATGTTCTTAACCAAGAAAACATGAGATTTATCTGATTAAATGGATTAAATCCATGTTTTCAAAGGTAAAATTAATTTTCAGCCATGGATTCCCTATTTTTATTTTATTTTTTATCATATTAATGTTCATTTCATGTGTTTCAATATTAAATTTAATTTTTTTTTGTTGTTATATGTTTTTTTTATTGTTTTTCATTGTTAAATTATGTTTTTTTTAATATTTTATTGGATTTTTATGTGTTTTGATTCTAGATCTGTGAAAAAATGTTATTTCAAATTTAAATCTTTGTTAGAAATTGTTGATTTTTTTATATGTGATACATGGATTTGTTATTGAGTTTCTGTAAAAAAATCAGATTCGGGAACCCTGTTAAAAAAATACAAAGTCAAATCGGGATTTCTGTTGATTAAAATCATTGTTTAAATTCAAGCATAACTTGGAGTTGTGTTATTTCTTTCATCCAATATCCGATTCAAGATCCGTAAAGCGCAGTGGCTTTGTGTTAATGTAAACTATTTACTGTAAAATTTTGATATTTTTTTGCTTCTGTTTGTTATTTTTCCTCTATCAGAAAGTCGGATCCATCTTTTAAAACTCGTTTTATTTATTAATACCCTAATCTGACTTGTGCTGATCATAGATCTTTAACCGTAGATCTGATTCATGATCTGTAAAAAAAAAAGTTCATTAATTTTTTGTATACTATTTACTACTGAAATTTAAATTTTTTTTTATAAGATCTGTTATTTTTTTCTGTATTTTCAACTGGAAGTACCTGTTTTAATCAATTTTAGATTCGTTATATTTAAGTCCGGATTGTCGGAAGGGTGTCTCCCTCATCGAAGATGATTTTCCCGATCTATAACAGGGAGATTCTTTATTTTTTTGTGTATTTTGTCTTTGTAAGATTTTAGGAATTTCCATGGTGCATTGACCCTTGATTCGGGTCTAACACCAAAACATGTATGTATTCGGGGGCAAAAATAGCAAATTTTAGGGTTTTATGCAAATTCTGAATTAAAATTTATGTCAAAATTGAATCTTTATGTTTCTAATCAAATTTTAGGGTTACAAGGATTGCACACACCGATTTGTATGAGTTTTAGATATCGTTTGGTGCTTGAATCAATCAAATTGCAAAACAGGATACCTGTAGGATCCTAAAACACTGCTAAAATCATGATTTTTACGATATTTCTTGATTTTCGTGTATAAGTTCATGTTTTTAGGGTTTTTTCATGTTTAGAATTATATTAGGATGCTTCATGATCAATTTTGTGTTCATTTGATTTTATTTAAACTCTAAACCCAATGTTTTTACCAAAATATTTTCTGAAAAACCCTGATTTCAAGGTCATAGTTTTGTTTTCAGGGGCATTTTGGTCAATTGACCTCAATTTCAAAATCCTTACTTAGATTTTCTCATTTTTAATCATGTCATATCATATTTGGTTTAATTTATCCTTATTTGAATTTCAAAAGTTGTATTTTACAAAATATCTTTCTGAAAACCCTGGTTTCAAGGCCATAGTCTTGCTATCAGGGGTATTTTGGTCATTTTGACCATATATTCGAATTTTCAAATCTCATTTTCATATTTATTCTATTTTATTTCATATTTTATTATGTTTATCTTAGAGAATCATGGAAAAAGGCTTATATCTAGCAAAATCCAATAATTTCCAAATATTACTAGATAAATCTAGAAAAGCCAACATATCTTCACTAACAAGTTTTTCTAGTTTGGCAGAGATATTGAAGACTTTACTTTCCTTTAATTTCTTGTATTTAAATTCAATTAGTGATGTAAATTGTAATTAAATTTGGAATAAGAATTTCAATTCCTGCATAGATAGGATGCATTGCTTATAGTTTGATTCTACAAATTTTAATATCTAATGAATGCATCATTCATGTGCATATTTTTACAAATTCACCATGGTCTACATGAATGGCACATGCACTAGCTCTTATGGAGTTGACAAACTCGGTGGAATTCGTATTTATGGCCATAGTCAGAATATGAATGAGACCCAGATTTGTGATCTTCGTATTAGCCACATTCAGCCTACACTCTTAGGCTAACTTCAAGATGCACTGCATTTCTCAAAAAAATACAAAAGAATTTTCTCAATTCTTCAAAATCAAGTCTTTCAAATCCATATTCATTCATTTCATTCAATTTACAAATCCCAATTTCAATTCAAAGAAATCAATTTTCTCAAAATTTTCTAAGTCTTATCAAGAAATCGATTTTCTCAAAGTTCTGAGCTTTCAAATGATATTTCATGTATTTCTTAAGTTCAAAATCCGGTTTTCCATTTATATTCTTTATTTCAAAGTTTGAATTCAGAAAAATCAAAGTTTTCCAAAGCTATTTGAAATTCTTCAAAAATCGATTTTCACAAAACACTTGTATTTCTTGAGAAATTGATTTTTATTTTCTTCTGAAACATTTTATCAACAAGGATCATGATTTTCAAAGTATTATCTTTCACAAGAATTCTTCAAGTATTCCAAAGTTTGAAGCAAACATCATGTTTTCAAATCTGTATTTTTCAGAATTTCATAGCACATGCCTGATTCTTTGTGCATTTAGGAAATAGAACATGATTTAGACAAGTTGAGTAAAGCTAAGCACACTTTTGATCCTTGGTTCGATTACCCCTGGTAAAGGCGCCAGGAACGGTTGAACCTCGTACCGACAGGCGAGTCCCATTCTTCAGAATTATTCTGCATTTTAAAACGGAGGAGAGTTATTTTCAAAAACTTTTTCAAAGGTCAGTTTGACTTGCAAAAGTAAAATTTTGCGATGATAACAGGTTTGGCGACCATGATGGACCTGTCTTCGCCTGATAAATTGTGTGCTTGACTTAGTTTAAATTGTCAAAATCGTGTTCCATGGAATGTCAGCTTTTATTTCATGATATCATGTGAACCTAGGAGCCTAGACTTGAACCCAGCTGACATGGAATGCATGTAGACTAGGCATGGTTTGGTAGGACTATATTGAGGAGAATTATTCATGCTCACATAGACCTAGGTCTAATACAACACTCCTCAATCTAGGATTTGTATGAAAACAATGTTTGCTTCTTCAAAAATTTTAAAATCTCTATCTCTTTAGGTTTTAGAGCCTTCTGATTTTCTTACATGTGCTCATGTTTTCAAAAACCACCCCACCTATCTTTACCCAGTCTTCACGTTGCTAGGCTTTCTTCCAGAACCATAGTTCAGGACAAAGCCTCACAACTGGGCCACTTATTTGGGCTAACGCCCCCCTGCCACGTACCAAGGGCCATAGTCCAACGTATATCGACAGGCGCTCAAGGATGTTGGAAAACTTGAACTTAGAACCAGAGAAATTGATTTTATGCCACGTACATCGGGCCTCGGAATAAGTATATCGGCATAGCATGATTGGACACAGTTGATTTGAACCTTAGAGTTAGGATTAAGGTCCTACAACTATTTCAAATCGGGTGCATCTAGAGTCAGCTTTTAGAGAATGTTGTATGTGCATGATTGTTTGTACAGGATGTGATTGAATATGTTGTAGTCATCTCCTCTTTACTTTTCCATATTTCCCCCAGTTTTTCCAAAATATTGGACGATTTTTCAAATACCTCACTTTCCAATTTATGAAGTATTTCTTTATTCAAACCCTGGACGATTTTTTAAATTCACCTCAAAACTCCAGGTGATTTTCCATCCTTTCGTTCTTCTAGATCTCGAATTTTTTGCTTCATTTTTATCCTGCCTGCATCTTTTTCAAAATCCTTATATTTTCCTAAGTTTTATTCCAATTTTCCATGTTTTTCAGTCTGATGGCATCCAGTCAACTTGATTCGGTCTTTCCTAAGGGTCACATCTCCTACGAGGTGCGACAAGGTCTTTCTGAACATCGAGTCCTCAACACCGGATCCTTCCTTCCCCGATGGTATTATTCCTGACTCAAGACCTTTTCTCGTATGTTTCCGGACCATTTGAGCGATTGTGGATTAAAACTGACATCCGTAGTGGAAAAGCAGACAATCAACAGCAATTTGATCTACGCACTGGCACAACAGTGAAACCCGAGCACTAGTACCTTCTGGTTTCCATGGGGGGAAATGACTTTATTGATGGACTAATTCTCAGAGATTATGGGATTACCTGAACCAGCTGGTCAGCTTGGAGATCCATTGGAGAAACAATTTTTGATCAATGTTAAGGGTCTGGATCCCCAAGAAACTTTAGCCCGCATGACAGGACACAAGTTTTGGCCATTGATAGAGGAGAATGGAAATGAATATGTGAACCTACTCGAAATCTACAGACAATATGGGGCATTTGTGGAAGTCACTTCCCTATCTCGAACAGCTCGAGAGAGAATCCAGCATGCGATGGTCTTATGCACTGTGGGATTGACTCTTTTTTCGGATGGACAAAATTACATGGATATCAGGATAGTTCAACTTCTGCGGAGGTGGGGAAGTCGATAGACCAACCGCCTCTCTATAGCTATGGCCGCACTCGCTTTTCTGTACCGAGGGTTGACCCGTTTCACACTCGAAGAATCAATTCTAGTCGAAGGATGTACTTTTGCCCTGCAGTCTTGGTTCCTCCAGCATGTGCTAGCCCGAGCCAGTTCATTCAGATACAATGGTGAAAAGCTTCTACCAGTTGTGCGATACTGATTCTTGATCGATAACCTTCAAGAGGAAGAAGTCATGTGGGAATACTTTGATCATCAAGAATCACCTCTCAGATATACTTATGCATACGGCAAGCGGTTCAGGCTACTTGACTCCTTCTGCGCATATTACCATCTAGAGCGTTGTGTCAGACAGTTCTCTCAGAGACAGAAGTGCATAGAAATTCATCTAATATCAGGGATCTTGCCAGAGTTCGATCTCACATCAGATCAGTGGTCTAGAGCATACCATTCTGCCAGACATGGTTGGGATTCTTTTGTTACTCTCACTATTTTTCTTGGTCCTCGAGTGTCCTCTGATTATCAGGAGTGGTGGAAAATTGTTTGTCCCCCTCCCCTTTGTCAAGTGTATTATTAATAAAATCATGTTTTTCCTTTAATACAATTCCTTTAATTTTCATCTTGGTTTGACGACCTTGCCTAGGTAACAAGGCATATTTTCAGTTGTTTATTTTGCAAAGAATAGTAGCGCAATTGTCGTGACTCTAGCAACAACTCAGTCTCTAGTAATGGGACATCCTTCAAATTGTCAATCGAAATATCCAGCAAATATTTCCTATTCAAAACTATTTTCAGCAGCTAATTCTCACTTTTGCCCTGCAGAGAGTATTTGCACCCTTATATGGTTCAGAAAAGGTCTGACAGAAAAATTACACCCGTTCAGCGTATCAGTTACTCGCCAAGCCTCAGAACAAGAAATGGCCTCTTCAAGATCTATCAGAAACAAAAATCAGCAGAGCAATGATAATGTTGATCCCCAAATGTATGTCATGTTTCAAAAGATGATGAGTAAGATGATGGCAGAGCAAGCAGAGGCCAATTCTGGCAAGATATCTAGCAAGAAGAAGACTAAGGGCCAAACACTGAAGAAGCAGCTGATGATATCCAAGAAACATATCCAACATGAGGATACATATGATGAATTAGAATCGATAAGTGACATTGATGAAGAGTATGAAGTCCAGCAAGCATTTCAAAGATCCCCTCATAGACAAGGGACAACCTATAAATTGAAAAATCAAACAATGGATGATCCAGTCTAAATACAGCTGAAGAAAATGGCCAAGATGATTAAAGATTTGCAAGCCCGTGACAAGGGCAAGAAGGTCTTCAGGAGCAAAGACTTCTATGATGGCATCACCCCCGTTAGGAATAATCAAGATTCAGAAAAGAAGACAAATTCCACCTTCGCCGATGCCAACCGCATCGATTGCAAAGATAACAAGGGAGATCATACAAGTCAGAAAGAAAAGTCTTCGAAGCGGAGTGAAAAATTGAGTCAACAGAAAGAGAAGAAAAAGCACGACAACTGGAGTTTTAAACGTGACTTTACTCCTCTAGATCAGTCACGTGAAGAAATCCTTGAGTATATGTTGGCCAAGGAGATGATTAAGCTCCCAAGAGTCGATGATCCTTCTATCATTAGGGGAAGATTTAAAGATCAATTTTGCAAGTTTCATCGGGCCATGGGGCATGATACCGAGTACTGCTTTATTCTCAGGAATATTATCCAAGACTATATCGATAAAAATATCCTTGTGGAAGGCAAAGAAAAGGATAAAGCAGCCAGCTCATCAGCACCCTAAGAGCGACAAGGCCAACACTCTTTCATTCTTGCATTTTGCTTTTGTCATTTTATATGGATGGCATGGTCCCATCTCTTTCATCAATAAAATTATCAATCTTCCTCATAGCTTGGCGTCATCTTTTGTATTTCTCCTTCTTTACAAAATATCTTTTTACAAGGAGTAACCTCTTTCAGAGTGCCTCCCGAATCCATCAAGAAGCACATCGTCAATCTTTCCATTGTTATCTTCAGAGAACGTTCCTCAAATATCAATTATTTATCCTTTCGTTCAATATCTTACTCCCCCATTACACTGGGGCATTATTTTGAAAATTGTCTTCAAAACATCCTATATGCAGGCAGGATCAAACAAATCTCATATTTTGCATACATATGCACCCATTTACTTCAGTTTGCATTCATTTTCATGCATTCATTTGCATTTGCATACATCAATTTACATCAGTCCAACACCCATTCAGGATAAGGGATAAATTCTGAGGCCCTGACAGTCGTCCAAGTCATCGTGAGGGTGAAGATAAAAAATCTCCCATCACAATCAATTGATAATCTTTTAAAAATCAGTGCTCGTGCTGGTAATGTTTTAAAAAAAATTCAGTGCTCATACTGGTAATCTTTTAAAATCCAGTGCTCGTACTGGTACTCCTTTGAAATCTGGTACTCGTACTAGTTGAACAAATTCTAAATTTCATCCTTTCAAATTTCAGAATTGGTCGAGAAGATCCGAGTTCCGATTCGAATCTTCTTCCAAATCCAATTCAGAATTGGTCTAGAAAATCCAAGTCTCGACTTGAATTTTCTTCCAAATTTTATTCGTCTAATTTTCTTTCCTCCATATTCTAGAATTGGTCTAGAAGATCCGAGTTCCGATTCGAAGCTTCTTCCAAATCTAATTCAGAATTGGTCTAGAAAATCCAAGTCCCGACTTGAATTTTCTTTCAAATCCAATTCATCTAATTTTCTTTCCTTCAAATGTCTTGAATTGGTCTAGAAGATCCGAGTTCCGACTCGAATTTTCTTCTAAATCCAATTCAGAATTGGTGTAGAAAATTAGAGTTCCGACTCGAATTTTCTTCCAAATCCAATTCATCTAATTTTCTTTCCTTCAAATGTCTTGAATTGGTCTAGAAGATCCAAGTTCTTACTCGGATTTTCTTCCAAATCTAACTCAGAATTGGTCTAGAAAATTTGAGTTTTGAATCGAATTTTCTTCCAAATCCAATTCATCTAGTTTTCTTTCCTTCAAATGTCTTGAATTGGTCTTGAAGATTCGAGTTCTGATTTGAATCTTCTTCCAAATCCAATTCAAAATTGGTCTAGAAATTCTAAGTCCCGACTCAAATTTTTTTCCAAATCCAGTTCATCTAATTTTCTTTCCTCCAGATTCTAGAATTGGTCTAGAAGATCCGAGTTTCGACTTGAATTTTCTTTAAAATCCAATTCAGAATTGGTCTAGAAAATCTGAGTTCTGACTCGAATTAACTTTAAAATCCAATTCGCTTAGCTTTCCTTTAAAAGTTTAAACTTCTACTCAAACTTTCCTGCAAATTTAGCAATTGGTCTAGAAGATCTGAGTTCCGACCCGAATTCTCTTTCAAAATCCAATTCATCTAGTCTTTCCTTGAAGATTTGAATTCTGATTCAAAGCTTCCGACCGAACCCAGTTTTCCACCGGTCCGGTTAAATCCAATTTTCAAATTGGTCCTTTTATGAAATCCAGCCTTGCCTTGGTTGCTTTATCAAATCTTGTATTTGTATGGATAATCTTTCAAAAATCCTATGCTCGTACTAGTAATCTTTCAAAATCAAGTGCTCATACTGGTAATCTTTTAAAATCCAGTGCTCGTACTGGTACTTTGTCAAACTTCAGTCTTCATACTGGTTGCAACATAAATCTCACATTGGGGTTCAGACTGAATGTTAATCTTCAGATCTGCGAACCAAACAATCATTATCAGACCTTTGAGTCACCCCATTCTGTCAATCTGATCTTCAGGTCACCAATCTTGTCAGACCTCTGGTCATTCGTGTTATCAAGCAAACTTTTAGGTTATCAAATTCTATCAAAGTTGACCATGTTTGTCTGACCTTCGAGTCGTATCCTACAATCATAGTCTTTCAATATTTGACCTTTATGTCGACTTCGTCTGCCAATTAGTTCAAAACCAATTATCAATCTTTTCTCTTGCGAGGGACCCTTTTTCAGGGAGAGTTCGAGGGAACTCGTTCTTTTTGCATGTCTTTTTTGTTCGTTTGTTGAACCCCTTTTTCTAGGGAGAGTTTGAAGGGACTCGTGCTTCACGAACAATTTACAAAACAATCTTTATTGTCGTACAAGGAACCCTTTTTTCAGGGAGAGTTTCGATGGAAGCTCGTCCTCCTTGTAATCCTGAATGTCTTTTGTTAGGCCACCCCTATCATCGAGGACCCCTTTTCCAGGGAGAGTGTGATGGACTCGTTCCTCTATGATATCCTTCCAACTTTTGTTAGTGGCTCCCTTTTCATAAGAGAAGCCTAGAAATAGGGAGTTTTGACGAAAACTTTATTTCTCTTCAAAAATTTGTTTTGCAAACACCTCATCTTCAGGGAAAAGAGGAGTATCTTTTGTTACCCGTTCAGGTAAGGGTCAAGCCTGAGTCTCTCCTTTGGGGAAATGAGAGGAGAATCTAGCCACGGATGTATCAATTAGACCTCAAGCAATTTCTTTCACCAAGGATTTTAAGAATATTTTGCCAATTTGTTATAAAAAATAGTTGTTGATCTCAAAAAATCTTTTATTGTATAAAAAGAATTACCTCAGATTACCTTTAGTATTACTTCCAAAAAGAGTGAAGCTTTTGCGAAGATGAATTCAAAATCCAAATTCTTTCTATTGGTCAACCAAAGGGATGAAGAATAAATCCTCGATATGGCCAGCAAAGAAAATTCAATGTTGTCGCAAAGCCATAAGTAATTGATATTGATCGAAGCTATGGCATGTTTTTAAAGATCATTCTTGTAAAGATAAGGCGGTGGAAATATCCTGAGTGATAAAAAAGAGAGTTCATCCAATCCATATCTCCCCAATCACCGAAGCTGCAATTATATATCTGCAAAAGCGATCTCTTAATTGTTGTCAAGATGAAGACGAATTATGCAAGTTAGACCCCCGGGGCCAAAGAAGATTTGGATCATCTCCAAGATAAAGGAGTTTGTGATGGATCCTTCCAGGGAAAGTTCAAATCACCGTCAAGATGAAGACGATTGCGATGAACTTCCTGACAAACCCTAAAAGATATTTAATTTCTGCTATCATCAAGAGATTTCCAACCAAAGAGTCAATAACCGTCAATATAATCCCTAAGAGAAAGAAGAATCGAAGCATCTCCAAGATGAAGGAGTTTGTGACATACCCTTTCAAAAAAAAAGAGAGAGAGAAAAGTCAGGACATCTCCAAAATGAAGGATGATGTAATAAACTCCTCAGAAACCCAATATAGCTCCAATTCTGTCAAAAAAGGAGAGTGCAGAAAGACAATCATGAGAAAAGAATCCCAGGATATCAAACCGTCGAATCTGCCAGGAATCTTCTTTAATTTTATGAAATTCTTTTATCAATATCCTTTCACCAATTGCTTTCCCAATGAGAATTCTTTCTTTTCCTTTCATATCAAAGAAATTGATAGCCTCCTTGAAAGAAAAGTCAATTACAAGTAATTTGAATTCGAATCTTGATTCTATGAAGTTAAGTCTAGATGGAGGTAATACTTCAGGTAGAAAAGAGAAAATATTTTTCATATAAGTATACTTACATTTCAATTATTTTTGAATCAGTCACAATTTTTTTTATCTTATTGGTAATCTTTTCAAGTTATCCTAACATAAAGTGAGAGCTTGATGTTTATTTTGATGTATTTAGGCATTGTTTTTATCCCTTTTAGGATTGGATGATGGGAGTTGTCCAAGATCCTTCCCTTCTTGTTTTTATCTGAGCGTCTGGGCTCTCAGATTTGCACACTTCCCTGTGTTCCCCACTGTCCCACCATAGACAGTTCTCGTTCAGGGTAAGGGTTAAACCTGAATTTTTTGCAAAAGGTTATCAGTCTTAAAAGTCATTCAGTCTCAGCGATGAGATGCCCAAGATCAATCCCTTTTCAAGCTTTAGAGAACCCCCTTTCTTCCTTTTGCAAACCCCTCTCGAATTTATTATGCAAAATTCGAAGGTCCCATCATGGTTTCTTCATTTGAGGATTTCGTTTATCGTCCCCTTTCAGGTTAAGGGTTAATCTTGAAGCTCATTTTTCCACGAGGTATCGTCCCCTTTCAGGTTAAGGGTTAAGTCTGAACCTCATTTTTCCATGAGGTATCGTCCCCTTTCAGGTTAAGGGTTAAGCCTGAACCTCATTTTTTTATGAGGTATCGTCCCTTTCAGGTTAAGGGTTAAGCCTGAATCTCTTTTTTTTCACAAGGTATCTTTTGTCCCATCCAGGTTAAGGGCTAAGCCTGAGCCTCATTTCGATGAGGTGAATCTTCTTCTTTATTCTTCATTCCATATTTGTCATTACCGTTGTAGCCAATTCCTTCATACTCGGTCAGATTCTCCTAACTAGGGCATTTTTTATATATATAGTCCAAATTTGGTGTGTTTTTCTTTGCCACTAAGCTCGGTCCTATACCAGCTTAGTAGCAAACAGGGGCATCTGTAAACACCCCAATTTTTTACCCTCATCCAGTGTTTATATATTTCATGTGTCATTATATATCATTGCATGCATTTGGCATGCCATTTCATTGCATTGCATAGCATTACATCTCATTTTCGAGATCCAACACTCTTGTTTTCAAAATATTTAATTCAGATTTGTGTTTTAAAACTTTTCTTTCAAAATCAATTTTAAAATATGGGTTTTTAATCAACATTCTGTCATTTGCCAACCCCCAGGACCTTATATTTTAAAGTGTTTTTCTCAGAAAACAATCTCGATTCGTTTTAAACTCAATTTTCAACTAATTTCAATTCTCAGATGAGACCCATTTAGGTGGTGTCGCTTCTGGATTCCTTCATTTATCAAATTTCTCAAAAATTTCAGAGTCCTAGTTGGATCAGGACTTTATCTTTTTATCTTTTTAAAACATTTTCAAAACTCCGTTTTGATTTTAAACCAGTTATAGTCATATCCCTTGTCCATTTCCTCCATTTTGGCCAAAATCTTAGAGTCCTAGTTGGATCAGGACTCTTTTTCCAGAGTCCCAGTCGGATCAGAACTCTACTTTTTATTACCTTTTTTACCTGTTTTTGGAGAAAACTTTTCAAAATCTTCCGTTTTGGCCAAAATCCCAGAGTCCTAGTTGGATTAGGACTCTTCTTCAAGAATCTCAGTCGGACTAGGACTATGTCCTTCATTGTTATTTTACTTGTTTTAACAAAATCTTTCAAAAAGAAGTCAAAAACTCAGAGTTTTAGTTAAACGAGGACTCTATTTAGAGAATCCCAGTTTGATCAAGACTCTAACCCTGATTTCAATTTTGCAAGAATCTTTCCAAAATCTCTTCATTTATCTTTCCAAATTTCAAAATTGTTAGACTTTTACCATTGAGTTTCAAAATTCTAGGATTTTACCCCAGAGTCCTGATCAAATCAGAACTCTACCCCAGACTCCTGATCTAATCAGGACTCTATATTAAGTTCATTTTCTCACTTCATTTTCATTGGTTTTCAAAAGCTTTGTTTAAATCTCATCATTTACTTTCTAGAAAACCAAAAAATTTCAAAGGCCTAGTTGAATTAGGACTCTTCCTCAGAGTCCTAATAAGATGAAACCAAAAGTTCAATTTTATCCTGTTTTCATCTGTTTTTCAAGATCCTCTCGGTTGTTTCTCAGAAAATCCAAAAATCTAAGAGTCCTAGTTCAATTAGGACTCTGTCCCTAGAGTCCCAGTTGGATCAGGACTCTGTTTTGATTTCAATATTTGTTATTGTTTTCACAAGTTCTTTAATCTATTTTTCAGAAAATATCAAAAAAATCTAGAGTTTCAGTCCGATCAGGACTCTATCCCAGAGTCCTAGTCTAGTCAAGAGTTTGTACTGAAGTCTGTTTTTACTTCTATTTTCATTCTTCTCTATTTGTTTTAAAAAATTAGGTCATTTTACAGAGTCCAGTTGATTCAGGACTCTATTTCAGAGTTCTGATTGAGTTAGAACTCTAACCCTGACTATGTTTTCTGACTAATTTTACCATTTCTGATAAAATCTTTCAAAAACTTCTTTATTTGGCTTTTAAAATCCTAAAATCTCAGAGTCCTAAAAATTTAGGACTCTAGCCCGAAGTTCCAGTTCAATTAGGATTCTATTTCCAAGTCTTTGAATCTCATTTATTGATTTTAACCCCTTTTCAAAGATAGTTTCAGTCTTTATTTCAAATTTTCAAAACTTTGATGTGGGGCCCACTCAATTGGCGCCATATTCAGAGGAGTTCTGACCCAGTTGGAACTCAGTGCCATTTCAAAACTTTTAATTTGAAGTTTACTTTTGAATATCTTTTGAAAATTCTCTCAATTTCAAGTTTTAAAATCGTTTTTGAAAATTCAAGTGGGGCCCACTCGGGGTGGCGCCACATTTGAAGAAGTCAAGGTTAGACTAGGGTTAGTCATTGTCCTAGTTAGGTTAGGGGTTTAGAGGAGTCAAAAGTAATTTTAAAAACTCATTTTATTTAAGTTTTAAACCATTGGTTTTTAAAGGTTTTAATTTCAAGTTTTAAAAAAACCAAATGTGGGCCCACACTGTGTGGCACCACATTTGGACTTTCTAGGGTTTAATTAGGTGTTAATTAGGGATTAATTAGAGTTCATTTAGGTTAGAATTCTCTAGGAAAATCATTGGTCCTTATTGTATTTATTAGAAAGTGAAAGTGCACTAGGATCGAGGCAACGAACACTAGAGGGGGGGTGAATAGTGCTTTTAAAAAATTGTCTGCGGAATATAGAATGATTTTGCAAATCTCAAAGCAAACACACAAAGAACACAAGATTTTATCCTGGTTCGGTCTAACCCGACCTACATCCAGTCCCCAAGCAAAACCCGCTTGAGATTTTCACTATCAACCTTGTAAACTACAAGATCACACAGACCATAAACCGGTCCCACTTTCAGTAACAACCCAACTGAAAGCAAACAACTCCTAGACACCAAGGAGTCCTTCTTTTTACAGAAAAGAAATAACAACTTACAATAACACCTATGAGCCTTTCTTTTGAATGCAAATGAGATGCAATTGGCTTTTGAGGTTGTTGAAACACTCTACTCACGAATTCACTATCTCTCAAAGTGATTTGAGTGGAAAAACTGAAGTGAAAATATCACATGAGTGAGAAAACAAATACTTGAATGAATAGGAGTGAAAAACAATAACTAAATGATTCAAATCGATTGAATTCTTGTTGTTTTTGAGTGTACATTGCACTCATATTTATAGTAAAAGTTTTCCATACGTTGAGGGTATGAAAGGGTATCAAAACTGTCCATTTCGAATGATTAAAACGTTTGAAAAATGAAAAGATACACCTTTTTGAAGTTTCAGGAAAACGGCAAAATTAGTCGACTGAAACATCAGTTAGTCGACTAATAGTTAGTTATTAGTAGACCGACAGTTATCGTCAGTCGACTGATCTGTTAATCGAGCCGTTTGAAAATCTAAACTTTTGAAACTTAGTCGACTTGAGAAAAGTTAGTCGACTGATAATATCATCAGTAGACTGAAAAACCTTTTAGTCCACTGTTGCTAAAAACTTCTGAAAAACAAACATTCTGTTCGGTCGACTGATAAAAAGCATTAGTCGACTGCTGCTAAATTTTCAGAAAACACATGTTATGTTCAGTCGACTGATAAAACCATTAGTCGACTGCTGCTAATTTTCCAGAAAACAGACATTCTGCCCAGTCGACTGATAAAACCTTCGGTCGACTAATTTGACAAAAATGACTTTTTAGAAAATATGGCGCGAAAGGATTAGTCGACTGGTAAGTCTATTGGTCGACTAATAAACATGAAAATTTAAGAAAAGAGTTTTCTAAAAAGATTTTCATGAGGGTTCTTTTTAGAAAAGTTTTTCTAAATACTTTTAAGGTGAAATGCAACCTAAATATGCACTCTAAGTAAGGCTCTTACAAGAATCTAAGACTTTTAATGAATTAAACATTTGCATACTAGTCTTCAAAGATTTTTCACTGAATTCTTCAATTTCTTCATAGCCTTAGCTGAAATGCAGTTGATTCCACTTGCTCATCATCAAAACCTTGTACTTGAAGTATCATGTATGGCTTTATTGTCGTAACAATCTCCCCCTTTTTGATGATGACAAACTTAATCAAAGATGAAGCATTTAGATGCATAGATGGGGATTTTACTCCCCCTATCAATATGCTGCAAAACATTAAAAGTTAGCACATTTAAAGCACATATATCACATATTGATTGGTTTGCATTTTCATTCATCATTTCTTCATGCATTTAGAAATACATTCATTCAAAGCTTTCTTTTTCTCTTAATTTTGCATTTCTCATGCAAGATCTCCTGCAATGTAATTGATATCATCTTTTTCTCAAGATCTCCTGCAATTTCAATGTAATGCTGTCTTTATCTTTTTCTCCCCCTTTGTCAGAATCAAAAAGAGTAAGGGAAAAAATAGCATAAGCAAAATAGAGATATTACAACCATGTCTTGAAGAAGGTGTAGGAGGATGAGAACCTAAACCTTTTGCAGATGCAGACTTCGTACGAGGCATGGTTAAAAAAATAGAGTTACCAAAAACAATGACGGCTTCCAAATGATTTCCGGAAGAAGTAGAACGTTGTCCGGCGATGTAAAACAGAACCAGAGGAGGATACAATGGCTGACGGTGAGTGAGAAGTCGGCCACAAGGGGATTCCGGCAATGCACAGTCACACAAGAGGGTTCCGGCGTGTTTTGAAGATGCGCCAGTCACTGCAAGAGGATTCCGAGGTTTCAAGATCACGACCAGAAGATTCCAGCGTCTCCCTGTTACGGTAAGAAAATCTCGGCGAAGATGGAGTCGAATGGCACTCTGAGGGTTTTTCGGAAGAGAGAGAGGCAAGAGAGAAAGAGGGGTTTTCATTTTTTTTTAAGTGTTTCGTTTTTAAGAAAAACGAAAAGGTACGAAGTGAAACGATGCCTCTTTAAAAAAAAACGGGTTTTAAAACAAATCCTAGGGGTGTCGGGTCCCTTCATTTAAAATTTTTTTTTTTAAAATTTAGTCGACTAAAACTTTATCGGTCGACTAAAAAGTGCGACTTATTCTAAAAATATCATCAGTTAACTAGAAATATATCGGTCGACTAATATGATGCGATACATTCCAAAATATAAAACACCAGTCGACTATAATTTTATCGGTCGACTAATATAGTGCGATTTTGAGATTTTGTTCAAAAATCAGCATTTTTATAAATCCAAAAATGAGCAAATACCTAGTTCTCTCCTAATTCTCATAAAATCTTCATTTTTAAGAGGTTTAGTGAAGATATCGGCATGTTGTTCTTTAGTGGAAATAAAATTTAATGAAATATCTCCTTTTAACACATGATCTCTTAAAAAATGATGTCTAACTTCAATATGCTTAGTTCTTGAGTGCTGAATTGGATTTTTCGAAAGATTTATAGCACTAGTGTTATCACAATAAATAGTTGTTGTGGAGTAATTCGAACCAAAATCTTTTAAGGTCTGTTTCATCCAAAGTACTTGTGAACATGCTAAACTAGCCGCTATATATTCTGCTTCAGTTGTTGAAAGTGATACAAAATTTTGCTTTTTACTAAACCAAGAGACTAAGGAATTTCCTAAGAAATGACAAGTTCCACTAGTACTCTTGCGATCAGATTTACTTCCTGCAAAATTTGCATCACTATATGAAACCAAATCAAAGGAAGATTATTTTGAGTAAAACAAACCGAAATCTGAAGTATCTTTCAAATAACGAAGAACTTGTTTTACTGCAGTTAAATGAGATTCCTTTGGATTAGCTTGAAATCTTGCACACATACAAACACTAAACATAATATCAGGTCGACTAGCAGTTAAGTATAATAGAGATCCGATCATACCTCTGTAGAGCTTAGTATCTACACTTTTACCATTTTCATCTTTATCAAGAGAAGTAGTTGTACTCATAGGATTCCTTCTCGATTTCGATGAGTCCATCCCGAATCTCTTGAGAAGTTCTTTTGTATACTTAGCCTGATTGATGAAGATTCCTTCTTCAGTTTGCTTTATTTGGAGTCCAAGGAAGTAGTTTAATTCGCCCATCAAGCTCATTTCAAACTCTTCCTGCATAGCTTTAGCAAATTCTTTACAGAGAGAATCATTAGTAGAACCAAATATTATGTCATCAACATAAATTTGTACAATAAGAATATCTGAATTAAGATTTTTAATAAATAAAGTGGAGTCTACCCGACCAATGGAAAAACCAGATTGTTCTAGAAAATTTCGTAGTCTTTCATACCACGCTCTTGGTGCTTGTTTGAGTCCATACAAAGCTCTTTTCAATTTGTAGACTTTTTCTGGATATTTCTCATTTTCAAAGCCTGGAGGTTGCTCTACATAAACTTCTTCATTGATGTGTCCATTTAAGAATGCACTCTTAACATCAATTTGATATAACTTGAAGTTCATGTAACTAGCAAATGCAAGCATCATTCGAATTGACTTTAATCGAGCCACTGGTGCATAGGTTTCATCAAAATCTATGCCTTCTTCTTGATTATAGCCTTGTGCCACTAGCCTTGCTTTGTTATGAATGACTTCACCATTTTCATCCAGCTTATTTCGGAAGACCCATCTTGTTCCAATTACCGGATGATCCTTTGGTCTATCAACTAAATCCCAAACATCATTCCTAGTAAATTGGTTAAGTTCTTCATACATGGCTAAAAGCCAAAATTCATCATCACATGCCTCATTGATATTCTTTGGTTCTAATTTAGATATGAAAGCAACATTTGCAATATATTTTTCCAACTGCCTTCTAGTTTGGACACCACTCTTTATTTCACCAATAACTTGTTCATGTGGATGATTAGGAACTACTTTCCAAACCGGTTGAAGAAGAATATTTTCTTGAGAAGTACTTTCTATCAAGGGTTCTTCTTGAAGTATTCTTCTTCTTCTTCGCTTAGAGGTATAACCTGCTCACATTTCTCATCAAATGCAACATGTAAAGATTCTTCAATACAAGATGTTCTTTTATTGAAAATACGATATGCTTTACTTCTAGAAGAATATCCAAGAAATATTGATTCATCCGATTTTGAATCAAACTTATCAAGATTATCTTTGGTATTTAACAAGAAACATTTACTACCAAAAATTTTGAAATATGAGATCTTTGGTATACGATCATAATATAATTCAAAACATGTTTTATGTAAAATTGGTCGAATAAGAACACAATTTAAGACATAACATGCTGTATTAATTGCTTCAGCCCAAAAATATTTTGGTAAATTTTTATCTTGAAGCATGGTTCTAGCACATTCTTGCAAAGTTCTATTCTTTCTTTCAACAACTCCATTTTGTGGAGCCGCTCTAGGAAAAGCAAAGTTGCGAGATATACCATGTAAATCACAAAACTTTTGAAAAGATTCATTTTCAAATTCACCACCATGATCACTACGAATTTTAATAATAGATGTAGATTTTTCATTTGTAATTCTTCTACAAAGTTTAGAAAATTCTGAAAAAGCATCATTTTTGCTTTTTAGAAAAATCACCCATGTAAACCGAGAATAATCATCTACTATAACAAAAGCATACTTGCTACCATTCAAACTTTGAATTCTAGATGATCCAAATAGATCTAAATGTAAAAGTTCAAGAGGACGTTTTGTTGAAACTATATCTTTTGCTTTAAAAGAACTCTTGATTTGTTTACCCCTTTGACAAGCATCACATAAGTGATCCTTTTTATATGGTATTCTAGGTAGGCCTCTTACAAGATCATTCTTGGATAATTTTGAAATAATTTTAAAGTTAACATGTCCAAGTCTCTTGTGCCATAACCATTGAATTTCATTTAAAACAATAGGACATTTTTCATTAAAAGAGGGTAATTCATCTAGATATAGTTCATACACATTGTTTCTTCTTTTACCTTTAAAAATGATCTTTTTAGATTGAAAATCAGAAATTAAGCATAAATCATTTTCAAAAGAAACATGATAACCTTTATCACATAATTGACTAATAGATATTAAATTATGCATTAAACCATCTACTAAAAGAACATTTTCTATCAAGGGAAATTTTGGATTACCAATATTACCAATACCTATCACTTTTCCCTTATTATTGTCACCAAAGGTGACGGTTCCTCCATCCTTATTTTGGAGGGTGGAAAATAACTCCGGCCTTTCAGTCATATGTTTGGAACAACCGCTGTCCAATATCCATTTGCTCCTTATGTTGTGTACCTACAACAAAATCAGAAAACAGAGCATTTGACCCCTTTTTATTTTCGGGTCCATGAGAGTTAGTCTTAGGAACCCATATCCATTTGGATTTTGGTTTCCTTTGATAATAGATATTCTTTCTATAAAAAGATTTAGAATAAACATTTCTAGAATAATCATTTCTAGATGCATTTCTATTAGAACTAGAAAGTTTAGTTTTATGAACAAAAGGTTGAGAATAATGTCTTTGATTTTTCACCACATAGTTTGGTCTATTTTGAGTATCAAAGAAGCTATATCCTAATCCGGTTTTATTAACCGAGCATCTTTGAGAACCAAGAAGTTTTTCTAGATTCTCTTGACCATTTGTGAATTTGGTCACTATAGAAAGAAGATCTTTTGACTTTTCTTTAAGACTAAATATTTCATTTTGTAAGAGATTGGTTCTAACTCCAATTTCTTTTATCTCAAGTACTTGGCAAGAATTTTCCTTCTTGAGATCTTCTATTTCTTGAAGTAACACTATATTTTGAGAGTCAAGAGTTAAATTTTCAGTTTTTAACTCTTTATTTTTAGAATTAAGACTCTTAAATTTAGCATATAAATCATTAAATGCTTCAAATAACTCATTATAGTCAAATTGACTTACCGAATCTTCTTGTGCTACAAAACACATGTTGGCGACTTCTTCATTTGATTCTTCATCGGAAGAGGAGTCACTATCATCGCAACAGGCTTGAAATGCCTTTTTCTTCTTGAATTTGTCCTTGGGCTTGATTTTGAGAAGAGGACAATCTTTCTTGATATGTCCTGCCTTTTTGCAGTTAAAGCACTTTACTTCATTGGGAATGAAAGAATCTGCTTTCTTTGCCTTTCTTTGAAATCTTTTCTTTTTGATGAATCTTCTGAATTGCCTTGTGATGAGGGCAATATCTTCATCTTCATCTTCTTCTGAATTTTCTGAGTCAGAAGTAGCCTTAAAAGCAAGAGATTTATTCTTAGGCTCTTCTTCTTGTCTGTCTTGAAGTTGGACCTCATATGCCATTAGGTTACCAACTAAGTCTTCAAGAGTGAGAGTATTGAGATCATTTGCTTCTTCAATAACAGTGGTTTTTCTCTCTCATTCAGGAGTTAAACACCTTAGAATCTTTCTGACTAAATCCACTTATGAATATTCTTTTCCAAGGGATTTCAAAGTGTTAGTTATATCGGTCATTCTAGTTACCATGTCCGATATAGATTCATTTTGCTTCATTTTGAACAATTCAAATTTATGAACTAAAGAAGCAATTTTAGATTCCTTTACCTTTGACGTACCTTCATGAGTTACAAGAAGAGTATGTCAGATTTCATTAGCTGTAGAGCATTGAGAGATGCGATTGAATTCTACCTTGTCAACGCCACAATATAATGCATTCATTGCTTTGGCATTAAGTGAGGCAGTCTTCTTTTCTTCATCGATCCATCGGCTGAAATCAGTTGATGGAGTTTGGTACTTTTCTGAAACAACTCTCCAGATATCGAGATCCATGGATTGCAGGAATATTGTCATTCTTACTTTCCAGTATCCATAGTTTGTTCCGTCGAAGAGAGGAGGACGAACAGAGGAGCTTCCTTCTTTGTGCTGAGATGTTGTAGTTGCCATGCTAGATGATGGTCAAATCAAAGTAATAGCAAACCTGTGCTCTGATACTAAATGAAAGTGCACTAGGATCGAGGCAACGAGCACTAGAGGGGGGGTGAATAGTGCTTTTAAAAAATTGTCTGCGGAATATAGAATGATTTTGCAAATCTCAAAGCAAACACACAAAGAACACAAGATTTTATCCTGGTTCGGTCTAACCCGACCTACATCCAGTCCCCAAGCAAAACCCGCTTGAGATTTTCACTATCAACCTTGTAAACTACAAGATCACACAGACCATAAACCGGTCCCACTTTCAGTAACAACCCAACTGAAAGCAAACAACTCCTTCACACCAAGGAGTCCTTTTTACAGAAAAGAAATAACAACTTACAATACAACCTATGAGCCTTCCTTTTGAATGCAAATGAGATGCAATTGGCTTTTGAGGTTGTTGAAACACTCTACTCACGAATTCACTATCTCTCAAAGTGATTTGAGTGGAAAAACTGAAGTGAAAATATCACGTGGGTGAGAAAACAAATACTTAAATGAATAGGAGTGAAAAGCAATAAGTAAATGATTCAAATCGATTGAATTCTTGTTGTTTTTGAGTGTACAATGCACTCATATTTATAGTAAAAGTTTTCCATACGTTGAGGGTATGAAAGGGTATCAAAACTGTCCATTTCGAACGATCAAAACGTTTGAAAAATGAAAAGATACGCCTTTTTGAAGTTTCAGGAAAACGGCAAAATTAGTCGACTGAAACATCAGTTAGTCGACTGATAGTTAGTTATTAGTAGACCGACAGTTATCGTCAGTCGACTGATCTGTTAATCGAGCCGTTTGAAAATCTAAACTTTTGAAACTTAGTCGACTTGAGAAAAGTTAGTTGACTGATAATATCATCAGTAGACTGAAAAACCTTTTAGTCAACTGCTGCTAAAAATTTCTGAAAAACAAACATTCTGTTCGGTCGACTGATAAAAAGCATTAGTCGACTGCTGCTAAATTTTCAGAAAACACATGTTCTGTTCAGTCGACTGATAAAACCATTAGTCGACTGCTGCTAATTTTCCAGAAAACAGACATTCTGCCCAGTCGACTGATAAAACCTTCGGTCGACTAATTTGACAAAAATGACTTTTTAGAAAATATGACGCGAAAGGATTAGTCGACTGGTAAGTCTATTGGTCGACTAATAAACATGAAAATTTAAGAAAAGAGTTTTCTAAAAAAAATTCATGAGGGTTCTTTTTAGAAAAGTTTTTATAAATACTTTTAAGGTGAAATGCAACCTAAATATGCACTCTAAGTAAGGCTCTTACAAGAATCTAAGACTTTTAATGAAATAAACATTTGCACACTAGTCTTCAAAGATTCTTCACTGAATTCTTCAATTTCTTCATAGCCTTAGCTGAAATGCAGTTGATTCCACTTGCTCATCATCAAAACCTTGTACTTGAAGTATCATGTATGGCTTCATTGTCGTAACAGAAAGAGTCTTGAAAAAAAGAAAAACCTCTTAATTAACCCTAATTAAGTGACTTTTTTAAAACCTATAAAAGAGGAACTTCAAGATGTCAAAAGAGGTTGTTTTTCTCTCAAATTTTTGTAGTCTTCTTCCTCTCTCCAGCACCTCTTCTTCCTCCATTGAAGCTGCAACCCCAAGGTGAGTTTTTTTAACATTATTTTATTAGTTTTTATTAGTTTTTTATGATTTTTCAATAGATTTCACCATGGAAACTCTTGTGTTCATAGATTTAACCATGGATTTCATCGAAGAACCCCAAAATCAACCTAAGAAGATGATCTAACTCAGTTTGAGGGTGATTTCAAGGATTCTAATCCATTAGAATTGATGAGAGGTATATTTTTCATGTTCTTAACCAAGAAAACATGAGATTTATCCGATTAAATGGATTAAATCCATGTTTTCAAAGGTAAAATTAATTTTCAGCCATGGATTCCCTATTTTTATTTTATTTTTTAGCATATTAATGTTCATTGCATGTGTTTCAATATTAAATTTAATTTCTTTTTGCTATTATATATTTTTTTTATTGTTTTTCATTGTTAAATTATGTTTTTTTAAATATTTTATTGGATTTTTATGTGTTTTGATTCTAGATCTGTGAAAAACATGTTATTTTGCATATAAATCTTTGTTAGAAATTGCTGATTTTTTTATATGTGATACATGGATTTGTTATTGAGTTTCTATAAAAAAAATTAGACGTTTTAGGATTCGGAAACCCTGTTAAAAAAATACAAAGTCAAATCGGGATTTCTCTTGATTAAAATCATTGTTCAAATTCAAGCATAACTTGCAGTTGTGTTATTTCTTTCATCCTTTATCTGATTCAAGATCCGTAAAGTGCAATGGCTTTGTGTTAATGTAGGCTATTTACCGTAAGATTTTCATATTTTTTTGCTTAAGTTTGGTATTTTTCCTCTGTCAGAAAGTCGGATCCATCTTTTAAAACTCGTTATGATTTATTAAAACCCTAATCGGATTTGTGTTGATCATAGATCTTTAACCGTAGATTTGATTCTTGATTTTTAAAAACAAAAGTTCATTATTTTTCTGTATACTGCTCACTTCTGAAATTTTAAATTTTTTTGATGAGGTCTGCTATTTGTTTATGTATTTTTAACCGGAAGTACCTGCTTTAATCAATTTTAGATTTGTTATATTTAAGTTTGGATTGTCGAAAAAGTATCTCTCTCATCGAAGATGATTTTCCTGATCTGTAAATGAGAGATTCTTTATTTTCTGTCTATTTTGTCTCTGCAAGATTTCAGAAATTTTCATGGTGTATTGACCCCTGATTCGGGTCTAACACCAAAATAGGTACGTATCCGCAGGCAAAAATAGTAAATTTTAGGGTTTTGTGCAAATTACGAATTAAAATTTGTGTTAAAATTGAATTTTTTTGTTTCCAATCCAATTTTAAGGTTACAAGAATTGCACACACCGATTTTTATGAATTTTGGATATCATTTGGTGCTTGAATCAATCAAATTGCAAAATAGGGTACCCGTTGGATCCCGAAACACTTCTAAAATCATGATTTTCATGATATTTCTTGATTTTCGTTTATAAGTTCATATTTTTAGGGTTTGTTCATGTTTAGAATCATATTAGGATGCTTCCTGATTAATTTTGTGTTCATTTAATTTTATTTAAACCCTAAACCCAATGTTTTTACCAAAATATTTTCTGAAAACCCTGATTTCAAGGCCATAGTCTTGTTTTCAAGGGCATTTTAGTCAGTTGACCTTAATTTTGAAATCCTTAACTTAGATTTTCTCATTTTTAATCATGTCATATCATATTTGGTTTAATTTATCCTTATTTGAATTTCAAAAGTTGTATTTTACAAAATATCTTTCTGAAAACCCTGGTTTAATGCCATAGTCTTGCTATCAGGGGTATTTTGGTTATTTTGACCACAATTTCGAATTTTCAAATCTCATTTTCATATTTATTCTATTTTATTTCATATTTTATTATGTTTATCTTAGGGAATCATGGAAAAAGGCTTATATCTAGCAAAATCCAGTAATTTCCAGATATTACTAGATAAATCTAGAAAAGCCAACATATTTTCACTAACAAGTGTTTCTAGTTTTGTAGGGATATTGAAGACTTTACTTTCCTTTAATTTCCTGTATTTAAATTCAATTAGTGATGTAAATTGTAATTAAATTTGGAATAAGAATTTCAATTCCTGCATAAAATAGGATGCATTGCATATAGTTTGATTCTACAAATTTTAATATCTAATGAATGCATCATTCATGTGCATATTTTTACAAATTCACCATAGTCTACACGAATGACACGTGCTCTAGCTCTTATGGAGTTGACAAACTCGGTGGGATTCATATTTATGGCCATAGTCAGAATACGAATGAGACCCAGATTTGTGATCTTCGTATTAGCCACATTGAGCCTACACTCTTAGGCTAACTTCAAGATGCACTGCATTTCTCAAAAAAATACAAAAGAATTTTCTCAATTCTTCAAAATCAAGTCTTTCAAATCCATATTCATTCATTTCATTAAATTTACAAATCCCAATTTCAATTCAAAGAAATCGATTTTCTCAAAATTTTCTAAGTCTTATCCAGAAATCAATTTTCTCAAAGTTCTGAGCTTTCAAATGATATTTCATGTATTTTTTAAGTTCAAAATCCAGTTTTCCAAGTTATATTCTTTATTTCAAAGTTTGAATTCAGAAAAATTAAAGTTTTCCAAAGCTATTTGAAACTCTTCAAAAATCGATTTTCACAAAACACTTGTATTTCTTTAGAAATTGATTTTTATTTTCTTCAAAAATATTTTCTCAACAAGGATCACGATTTTCAAAGTATTATCTTTCACAAGAATTCTCCAAGTATTCCAAAGTTTGAAGCAAACATTAAGTTTTCAAATCTGCATTTTTCAGAAATTCATAGCACATGCTGATTCTTTGTGCATTTAGGAAATAGAACACGATTTATATAAGTTGAGCAAAGCTAAGCACACTTTTGATCCTTGGTTTGATTACCCCTGGTAAAGGCGCCAGGAACGGTTGAACCTCGTACCGACAGCTGAGTCCCATTCTTCGAAATTATTCTGCATTTTAAAACGGAGGAGAGTTATTTTCAAAAACTTTTTCAAAGGTCAGTTTGACTTGCAAAAGTAAAATTTTACGATGATAACAAGCACGACAGTTTATCTTTCTTAGGTTGGTTTGACACTCACACCTCCTTTTGAGGTGTATATGCCTTGTGGTCCCTACGGGGTATGCAAACGAGGACTTGGCCTGCCCATTCACGTGCTCGACCCCACACGGCCATCAAAAGAGCATATCACCGGTGAAGGCGAACACAACACCAATTTCATTTTCATTTCTAGAGTATCACAACACGTGAGCTCTCTGACAAACATGGGGCCAGTGCTGAAAGACTCTAACCGAGTCAAAAAATCTCAACAGGTATTATGTGCTATACCCTTATGGTGTTCAAGTTTCATTCATGTGTCACATCAAGTGTGTAACACACCTTTGGTACGTTTCTGAAGTCTCAAGGACGAGACTCGAGTGTATCACTCTCGGTACGTACTAAACAGTATGAGTGTCAAGATGTACCAACGTGCACGTGCAAAACCATACTACACATATTATCAATCTTTCGCATAGGTTTCATAATTAAAATGATGACACTTACACATATTTATGATAACACATTTTAGAACATGAAAATATGTAAGTACGTGATGCATTCATCATTTATGCAATATTCAAATATGCGTAATTTAATCATGCTCGCATTTATGTCAAAAAAACAGTTTCATTACATGCTTTGAATATAAGTAAAAATTATGATTTCCAAGGAAATGCATTCGCGATATCCTTCATAGACAGATATGCCTATCACAACCATAAGCATATGGATTTCATAATATCAGCATACATACAAGCATTGGGAAATGAATTCTAAAATATTCTCACACATATGAGAATTACATCACTACAAGAAAAATGCTTATTAGCGACAGACATTTGCGACTGAAAAAATCCATCGCCAATTGGCGACAGATTAGCGAGAGAAAGATATTCGTCACCAATATATCATTTATTTATGATTTTAGCTACGAAAAATAATTTGTCAATAATCCACCACTACTTTGTGATGGATTAGCGATGGATTTTATTTCATCACCATATCCTCCGCAACTTAACGACGGATCAGCGCCAGAACTATTTCATCGCTAAATAACGATGTCCTAGCGATGGAATTTGGCCGTCGCTAATTTCCCTGTAAATCCCTAATTATTTTCCTTTTCTTTCTCTTTTCTGTTTTGTCTCCATCGCGTCTCCCCGTCTCGCCTCCCGTCGCCTCCCGGCCCGCCTCCCGTGGCCCCTCGGCTCACCTCCCGTCGCCCACCGGCCTGCCTTCCATCGCCTGTCAGCCCACCTCCCGTTCCTCCCCACCCGCCTCCCGTCCCTCCGTCGGCCCACCTCTGTTCCCCCCAACCCGCCTCCAGTCCCCCCGTCGGCCCACCTTCCGTCCCCCTGTCGGCCCGCCTCCCTTTCCCCCCGACCCGCCTTCCGTTCCCCCCAACCCACCTCCCGTCCCCTTGTGATCATTGCAAAATTTTTCCTCTGGTTTCCCTATTTTCCTTCTCTTTTCTTTTCTAACCTCCATTCCCTTTTTAAAGGGGAAATAAAAGATAAAAAAATAAGAGAGAGAAGAAAAGAAAGAAGAGAGATAAACTCTTTTGCAAAGGTCTCACTTGACCTTAATTTTGAAAATATATATATTTTTTAAATTACTCGTCTCCGTTTTAAAAAAATTGCAGAAAAATAGAGAGACGGGATTCACAAGTCGGTACGAGGTTCGACCGTTCCTAGCACCTTTACCAAGGGTAATCGAACCAAGGATTGAATTTATATCTTTTTGCTTTGCCTAAATATTGTCTAAGAATTTATTCTAAGTCTAAAAATGCACAAAGAATCATACTTGTGCAATGTAAATGCAGAATGTATGCTTTTGAGAAAAATAGTTTAGAATTTTTGGGATTTTCCAAGTTGTTTTGAAATAAATTTGATATTGGAGTGAAGAAATGATTCAAATATTTGAAATTGGTTTGAGAAAGTTAGATTTTGAATCCAACTCAGAATTTGAAAGAGATCTAGAAGAAGAGACTTGAAAATTCCAAGTCTTAGAATAATCAGAGACTTGAAGATAAATCTTGAATTTTGAAGAAATGAAGGAAAGAGGAGATTTGAAACTGAGATAGAATTTTTGAAGTAAAAAAATGAGTTTTCAAAGTCAAAATGAACTTTGAACTTGATTTTGAATCTAAAATTCGAATTTGAGATGGAATATTGAAATGGGATTGAATTCCAAATCTAAAGTCTGAAGCTAGAATGGATCTTGGACTTAGGTGGAATTTGAAAACAAAATTGGAATTTAGATCTGGATTTCAGGATGGATTTGAATCTGAAATCCGGGATCCTAAAATGGAATTGGATGCAAATTCTGAAGTCCAAGGTGGAGTTGAATCCAAAATCTGGGGTCCTAGATGGAATCAGATTCGAAATCGGGGATCCAAGATGGATCTGAATCCAAAATCTGGAATCCTAAACAGAATTGGATCTGAAGTCTGGAATCCAAGACGGAGTTGAATCCAAAATCTGGAATCCTAAATGGATATGAATCCAAAATCTAGAATCCTAAACAGAATTGGATCTGAAGTCTGGAATCCAAGACGGAGTTGAATCCGAAATCTGGAATCCTAAACGGAACTGGATCCGAAGTCTAGAATCCAAGATGGAGTTGAATCCAAAATCTGAAGCCCTAGATGAAATTAGATCTTGAAATCTGGAATCCAAGATGGAATTGGGTTCTAAGTCTAGAATCCAAGATGAAATTGGATTTTGAAAAATCCAAAATGGGAATTTGAAGATGGATCTGAATTTGAAAATCCAGGTTTGAATTTAAAAGTGGGCTTTAGACTTAGGGAAAATCGAATTTTGAGATTCAAAATCAGTCTCAAGATTTTGAATTGAGAATCAAGACTTAATCTTTAGATAGAACTTTGGAGATTTTGAAAAATAGAGAACAAACTTGAGTTTTGAAATTAGGAGATGAACCAGAGATTTCAAAGTTTAAATTGAACTTTGAAATTTGATTTGAGATGTTGAATTGAATTTGGAATTGAATCCTGAAAATGAATTTGGAATTTCAAAGTTGAATTGAACTTTGAAATCAGATTTGATTTGAAAATTGAATTTTGAATATTGAAGTGAATTCGAATTTTCAAAGTCAAATTGGACTTTGAAATTGAAGTTTGAATTTTTGAAATAAGATAGAATTGAGAATAGAAAGATGATTTTGAATAAGATTTGAAGATTGATTTGAGAAAAAAAAAAGATATTTGAAAATATATCTCAAAATTACTTGGATTTTGAAAAAGAATTTTGAAAACATGATGTAATTCTATCCTAAATTATAAATGAATTAAAGAATTTTGAAAATTGGTTTTTTGAAAAGCATATTTCATTCTTTAAATGAATTGAAATAAGATTGAAGATATAATACATTTCTGACTATGGTCATAAAATGTATTATATAATAATCGTATTTAAATTCAAGTAAAGAATAAAACACATTTTGGTGCCTTTATAGAGTTTAAAATAAAATTTACTCTCAATATATCCTGACTATAGCCATTGATATATATTTTGAGTTAATTTTAAGTTAAAATCTAATAAAGGAAGAAGATATTTAGAAAAATGTGATGATTTTGAAAAAGATCCAGTGTGGATCCAATGTTATTCCGTAAAAGATGAAAATCCTAAGTTTTGTTCACACCTTGACAATGGCCATTGATGCAAATCATCAACTTAGGATTTAATGACCTTTTATTAGAATGGTGCACATGTCATTCGTGTTTCCATTCGTGAATTTTTGAAATAAAAGAGGAAAATGATATGAGAACAAGTAATTCCTAAGATATATGCATGCTTATACATTCTAATCTAGAGCTGGAAATGTAAATATTCTCATTAATACCTAGCTATTACAACTTTAAAATTGAAATTATAGTTTCTAAACTAAGAAAAAAAAAACATTTTCCATATATTTCCTGCAAAGTAAAATGGGTTAGTACGAATGAGAAGAGAGGTGGAAATATCCCATGATATTAAGAAAGGCAAAGGGCGAAATGAATTTAAAATGCATCTGAGATGCACCTAGCTGAATGCATATGCATATGAGAGCATGCATGCCTAAATATACATGAGGATGAAAAGATGCACATGAAGGCATATATGCACATATATTCTTTTGATTGAAAATCTACGTAAGAACTAATTCATGTATACTATACATATACAACATGTAATGCATGTACCTAAGTATAAGACCTATGCGTTATGTCTACGCATAGATGGAGATATCCTCACTAGAGTGTATGTAAAATGCCTTTTCTGAAATGAGAATGTAAAATGCTTATGAACATGATGAAGCATGCAGGGGAATGACCTAGATGCTGTGATAGTAGGGCAGCATAGAGAATGCAATGGGTGTTGGGCCATGTTGAAGGTATGGCAGGCACTAGATAAAAGGGTGTGAGAGGATGAAAGCATACAACAACATAGAGTGGGATATGAGTCTGCTGTGAGTAAGATGGATGTTGAAGAGATGATTGTGAGACAATACAACAGGTGCAGGGAAGGTATGCAGAGCTAATTTGGAGGTGAAGGTGGTAGATGCATGGGATGTACAAGTATAGGGACATAGATGCTGAGTGCAGGTGTTGATGGTGTTAGTGTTGTAGGTGTGTAGGTGAAATGGTTGTTATATGAATGTTATGGCGTGCATAACAAGAAGCACCCAAGTTGCAGTTGAGTATTGCAATAGTGAGTGCAAGTGTTGAAATGTAAGTGTAGTGGGTGTTAACAGGTAAATATGAGTGTGTTGGGTAGTGAAATGATGATGAATGTTGCCAGTGAAGTATTTCAATGAGTGAAGCATGATGTTACTTTGCTAGCCTCCATCTTCTTCAAAACTTTCATCATTTTAAACTTTGCCCACTTCAGCATTGCAAGCTCTGAGAGTTGCTGGATCATCTTCTGATCTGCAGCATCCAACAGCAGCGAGCGTAATGATTTTGGAAGCCTTTCACAGCTTGGTCTTCTAGGTCTTTCACCTTCAAGTCTTTTCACCCTGAAGCTTGCATTGTCCTTCCCCAATGGTTTTTTTTTTACTGATAAATCTGGTTTTTCAATATCTGAAGCATAGGTTGCATGATTGCATGAATTTGGAGTATCCACACCTCTTACAGATTCATCCAACATCAAAAGGTCACTCCAATATTTTCCAAGTGTTTTCTTTGATTATTCATTGCCAGAAGTGGTAACTATTGATTCTTCTTCAGCATTGTTGGTTCCATCACCTCCAAAACCCAGGATACACTTACTCTCTATTCTACCGGTTTGAACCACAATTATCCCACTTCTTTAGCAGTAAAAGATCAGCATATTCATCATATACACAACATGAATTTTTATTTACAGGCTTTCAGTGATCAAAGGTGCAAAACAACATTTTCACAATGAATCTCAATGCATTTATGTTAAATCAATCAAGCAATTTGTAATGAATCAAATGTAGATATTGGATTTTAGAGGAAACAGATGAGAGGAATACTGAAACAGTGAGGATGCCACAACAAAATGGGGCTACAACAGTAAAATTAACAATAATGATTTATCGACAGGTCGACGGCAAGCCAGCCAACGAATTAGATGAGTAGCAAATGAACAGTTAAGCAGGTGAAGCACAGGAACATGAAATATGTGGAGAATATATATATATATATATATAAAAATTGGCCACAGATCCTCAAATCCTATCCTTGAATGCATCATAACCCCATAAACCAGAGTTAAGACATATAACCTTTCAGCAACAACCTGTGTAAAAGCATAGGACATTGCTGGATATATTTCTGTATCCATTTTTTTGTAGAATCCAATCCTTTCAATGGATATGACAATTGAACAAACGATGCATTGGTTTATACCAATGAATGGGATGGCAGCGTACATAAAACTCATCCCATTGAACAGATCCTGCTGCCCATATCTTTTCATGGTAAAGTTCCAGAGTGTAACCCAAGCCTCAAGGTTATGGAGGTTGTGAAGACACACCTTATGGCTGTGTATGGAGGGTTATTCCCGTAAGACCAGTGTTATCTTTATAAACATGCTAAACATTGAGCAACGAAGGACTATGATCATTGAGTTGGAAAGTAGAGAATAAGCCAAAATGCAGTGTTTGTGTGACTATTATTCCTACCACACTAGCTCGTGCAGGCATACCTGTATAAAGGTAACTGCAAATGTGAAAGCATGAATACTAAACCAAGTATGCAGAAAACGACAGGATATAGTTGTTATGCATAGCAGGCTTACAAAGACATGAAACAAATCTATAAATGCCAACACAAAAACCATCCTGCGACAAGAAAATGCAAAGTGCTCGCAATAATGTAAAGCATACAGAGAGGTACCAACTCTAAAATGAAGAACCTAAGGCAACATGGAGTGACATAATGTAGCGCCCCCAGATTTCCCGACTTCAAAATCCCTTGAAAATCCTTTGGTTTTAGGGTAAACTTTTTTTTTTTTGAAACGAGTGTGCAAGCGCGGAAGAAACCAAAAGGAAAAACAACAAACGAAAAACCCTGGGCGGCCACCACATGAGTGAAACAACATTTTATTAAATACATCTTTACAAAATTGTACAACCAATCCCTTATACAAAATCACTGCCAGGATCCAACAAGTGAGGTTCAGAAGTGTGGGTTCAGAGTCCGCTGAAGCACATCGAGCTCCATCGCACGCCTAAGTAAAACACCTGTATCCCCAAAAAACGGGGTCAGTACTCTTTCGAGTTGGTGAGACAAACCAAACGCGATATCTCAAGTGTGGAAAATGAAAGCAAGCTATTCATACAAGACATAACATGATTATGTATAATAATTGAGCAAATTATAGCATGAGCAAGTATGAAGCAGTGATAACTACACATGGAGCGATATCGACAATTACTAGCAAGAACATGGCATGCATCAAGGAACATAATTCGACAGTGTATCAACATTTGTAACAAGGTATGCATCACAAAACATAAATTATTAATGTAGCAATACAAAAGACGGTGACAAGCAAACAGATGTGTCATCGTGCACTGTGCACAGGTACAAGTGGACAAGTATTGCATCGTGTTATGAGTGCAAGAACTAACTAAGTGCTGATACTAAACATTGTACATTATGATGAGACAATTAGAAACATTTGCCACGGTAAAGCGTGACTCACAAGCTGTGCCAAGGTTCATAAACCACATATTACAACCAAAAGCGAGCTCATCTCGCTAAGTGGGGCCATCGCCCACAAACAACTCGCCAAGGAGTCGCAATTGTCGCGTCAGTCACATACGACCAATAATTTCAAATATGAATCTCAAGTATCCCTACGTACTTAGGGGAAACCATTCATTTGCCAATGTGACTAATACATTCAAGCAATGCGACCAAAACATGGGAGTACATTCAGTCGTGCAAACAAACACAACGAGCATGATTTGTGGCTACATTCATTAGATGACATGTGCCTTAAGTTTCGTAGTTACAAAAACCTTTATTTGAAAGCACTTGATAAGACATCAATCTCAATTACTTTGTGTACTATGCTACAACGAGCATATGCATATTGATATGAATTCACATTATCCATATTGATGGGTTGACATACTTTATTTCGCACTTGTTAAGATGTCTAGCAATTAACAACTCGTGGAGATACCAAAATTTGTGTCGTGCTTTGTATGGCAAGAGGCCTGCCATAACCCTTCTAATTTTGTAAAAAACATAGTTATTTAAAGGCATTGAAGAAGGTAAAACTTCTAAGCATTTCGCATTCCATAACGAAACAGACACACATGCAAAAGGGCTAAGTCCATACAATCATATCGATGACATTATCATTTATTTGTGCACATATAACTATATATATATATATATATATATATATATTATTTGTTTGGCAACCGTGCGCTCTTGTCGAAGTCGTAATTAGTCAAAAACTGGAAATCATTGGGGTATTGGACCCCGTGTTGCATAAGCGCTTGCAGCCGCCTATGCTGCAGCCCGAAACCTCACTAACCATGCTAAAGGTGTGGCTAAAAGTAGGAACTCCAGCTGCGGCTGGAGTCTGTCCAAAACGACCCTACAACATGCATCTAAACACCCGACACCATGGGGCACACACACCTGCACATAACAGACCCAAAAATGGTGGTTCTGCTGATACGAAGGAAGACGGGAACTGCTGTTATAGGACAACAATAAGCTTGCTGCTGGGGTTGCGCCACCGGAACCAACAGAATGGGTGAAAGGACGGCTATACAGCGTGGGTTGCAGCTCCCGCGAAGACCCAGGTTTGGACCGATTGGTCCAGACCCACAACGATTGCACTCTGCAGGGCAGGGTCTGGACCATGTGTCCAGACCCCAAGGGATTCGGCTACCAAAATAAAAAGGGGCGCAGGGCTGGAGGCGACCCCACCTGCTGCAACCCGGTTGCAGTGGCTCACCAACCACGGCCCAAGTCTGGACCGACTAGTCCAAACCTGAGTTGGCTCCAGCCAACCGCCAAAGAATGGGTGCAGGTTCCGCAGCCTGCACCCAGTTGCAGCCCATATGCTGCAACCGCCTCAGCGGGTCCAACCCAAGCTAAAAGGGCGCGAAGAACCGACTCCAAAACAGACTGAGCCATCCCTGCACAGGCCTTTGACAGGTCTGGACCGCATTTGGTCCAGACCATGTCAAGCCATAAGTAAGCTTGACCCACACCAGCACAAGCTGGTAGGCTTGGCAACAGGTAACGCCGACTGAAAATAAGGGAAAAGGGAAGGGCTCCAGGCTGACCCATTGGTGGTTGGCTTGGGGTCATCTGAAGGCAAACATACGTCCAGAAAATTTTTGGACGCCCAAACAGGAATCAAAAGGTGGAAGAAGGGGAGGGGCTCAACCCGCCTTCCCCAGTCCAGCATTGCCCGAACCCAAGAGGGTCAGCACGACTACGGGACAAAGGGTCTGCCTAGGGCTTCCCAGCCAACCGAAAATACTTTGATAGGAAACCAGTAGTTGACAACGAACCAACCCACAAACAAGCTGGGAAAACTCATAACATAAAAATGGCTTCCAACCATTGCAAAAACCGAAAACCTATCCACGATGCATGCTAAAGCACTCAATGTATCCAACAATAAAACTCGAAACATTAACAAGCTAACAACGACTAGATGGCAAAATGGGGAAAAACAAATGCATGAGATGTTTTTCTTATAATCCACCCATTACCAATGCTCACGAAATCTTTAAACTTACCAAAATGCAGGAATCATGAACAAAAACTGAAATAACCCAAGCAAACAACAAGAAAAGGCAAACACATTATGGCATTGCTCCAACGAACCCACCATGAGGTATGCAAATAGGGGAAACACACAAAAATGCATGAACGTGTAAAACTTTGGTTAAAACGAAACCCACGGTTGGTGCATGCAAACATACCTCAGAAATCCATAAATCCAAAATATAACATGTATAATCAGCTCATAAAGAAAGTACATAAACAAGGATGCACTTGTTCAACCGAAATCCACACTATGGATAGGAGGAAAAATGGTGTCTCACCTCCGCGGCTTTGGAAAAGGAGGAGAGGAAGATGGAGGAAGAGGTATCACGGCTGGAGCTGCAACACTGCCCCTCACAAACTCACTCTCAAATTCTCTCTCTCACTCGGTTTTGGAGAAGAAGAAGAAGGGGAAGAGAGAGAGGCTTCTCCAAAGAAAATCGCCCAAGGGGGCTCTCTTCTCTCTCTTCAAGGTTTAAGAAGCTAGGGCTAAGAGATTGAATGGCTGGGATTAGTCCAACCTAGATGGAGGGCTGGGGTTCTCCACGTCCCTCCTTTAGAAATCCACGCCCAATGGATGTCATGCATTTGAAATCATTTCAAAAGATTTCAAAAATGTCATTGATATAGGGTTTCAAAAAGGCTTTAAAACATGAAGGAATTACAAGGGCTGCCCCTAAGGCTAGCCAATCAGTTTTGTCATTTGAAATGTTTCAACAAATTTACAAAAACACCATGGGGCGCTAGCCCCATGGTCCACTTTATTGGAAAAACGCCCTTCATGATGAGCTTCAAGGCTCATCATGAGTTTTGAAAAGAGGTAATGGCCAATCGTGGCCTATATTTCAAAAACCATGTAAATCTTTTCAAACATGCCATCCAGCTGGTCTACCTTTGACCAGCTGGTCAACCAAGGACAAAAACGTCCTCTAGAGGAGACGCCTAAAGGGTTTGGGTCCTCTAGTTGACCCGAATCCAAATCCAAAAGCCGATATGCATTATGCTTCAAAACAACACTTAATTAATGCATTAAAATATTAAATAAATTCCAATAAATCATTTAGTGCTCTACTAAACCTCAATTAACATAGAATGCTCGAAGCCTCGCAAGAAAATTCCCATTCGTTCGCGAGAATTAAGCGTATTACGATTTGGGTCCAAACTTGGAGCGAAACTCGTAATTCACATGCACTGACGATGTCTTTACATCGTATAAGACCCAAATTCGGGGACAAACTATAAAAATACATTATAAATTAATCCTTAAAATTTTAGAAGCTAACTCGTCAATAATTATGCACATCTTACTTAAACTGTATATTTACGCGATTTTTGAGTCGCACGTACAAGGCCAAAATACAGAGCACAGTCAATTCATATCAAATTACGTGCTATATCTCATAATTATACAAAAGCATACATTTCAATATCAAGTAAGCAGTAAATTCCTCAGAAAATTCGCGGGTGTTACATTCTACCCTCCTTAAAAGGGATTTCGTCCGCAAAATCACAAAACAATAAGCAACAACAAAATGGTCAAATCTTGTCTGACAACGCCTAATCGGCCACAACTAAGTCTCTCATAGACTTCTTCAGGCAAAACTTGGCAACATGCCCAGGCTGTCCACACTTGAAACACTTGCCATCGAAGAGAGGACGAGTTCCAAAAGTGTGATCTTCGTCACATCGCCGACACTTTCGCTGAACTTCCGGTTGCTGGGGTCGCTTTTGTTGGACATTCTGCTGCACTTTCTGATGCTTTCGCTCTCTAGCAGGTGGCAAGGACTCCACCCTACTAGGTTTCTTCTCAGCTACAATCGCAAAAACTTGAGTCTTCTGCTCGGCTTGGTCTTCATCCAACAGAGTAGCTACCTCGATAGCTTCTTCGAGTGACTTAGGCCCGCTAGTGAACACTTTAGTTCTCAAAGTAGGCCTCAAACCACGAGCGAACTTCATTGCTCAGTCATGCTCCGCAACATAAACGTTCGGACAGTATCGTTCTAAACAACAAAACTTTGTGATATACTCGGACAAGGTCATCGTTCCTTGTTGCAAGTCCAGAAATTATTGCATCTTCTTACTGAGTTTATGCTTCAGAAAATAAGTAGAGTTAAAAACTTCGAGGAATTCGTCCCACGTAACATTCGCGTCCTTGAATCTGACCGAAAAGACAGTGTCCCACCACTTCTCAGCATGGTCTTTCAAGCGATAAGTACCAAAACTCACTTTCTTCTCCTCTGGGACATCCAGAACACGAAAAATACGCTCCATCTCTCGTAACCATGATTCAGCAGCTTCAGGGTCTGTTTTACCCATAAAAGCAGGAGGATCTAACTCCATGAATCGCTTATACGTAACCGCGCTACTGTTCTGCACACCCTGGGCTACGTGCTGAAGATTCTCACCCATCTGTCGCATTGTAACCGCTTGCTGTTGTACAACTTCCATAATCTCATTGTATCTAGTCTTCCAAGTCATCTATCGCAACAAAAGACACAAAAGTCAATCACTAGGTCTGACAACCATACTCGCGAAACGATAATCGCAGCAATCAAACAACAATCATGAGCACACAACACACATAATTCAGACAGAAGTCACATCATATTTTAATCATGCAACAACAACACGACAAAAGCATGTTCTACGAACAAACTCAAGCGACACCAAACAAGGTCGCTATCGCTAGAAAATCACTATTCTAGATGACAAATGTTAGAGAACCACCATTTTAACGAAACCAGGAGAGTCATCATCACATGACACAACATAACATGAGAGTCATCTTTACTCATCTAGCATCATCACAAGATATCATCTATCATAACCTTGCTAGGGAATCACAACCCTAGCGGCATCGTTAGAGATTCACCACTCGAACAACATCATCAGAGAACCTCCACACTGATGACATTACTGAAGAGTCACCACTCCAGTAGCATCATTAGGAAACCACCATCCTAATGGCATCGTTAGTGAATCCCCATGCTAACGGCATCGTTAGAGAATCATCATGCTCATGGCCTTACTGGAGAATCACCATCCCAGCAACCTCATTAGGAAATCACTATCCTAATGGCATCGTTAGCGAATCACCATGCTAACAGCATCGTCAGAGAATCATCATGCTGACGACCTTACTGGAGAATCACCATCCCAACAACCTCATTAGGAAATCACTATCCTAATGGCATCGTTAGCGAATCACCATGCTAACGGCATCGTCAGAGAATCATCATGCTGACGGCCTTGCTGGAGAATCACCATCCCAGCAACCTCATTAGGAAATCACTATCCTAATGACATCATTAGCGAATCACCATGCCAACGCCATCATCATTCTAATGACCTTCATTAGAGAATCACCCCTTTAATGGCATCGTTAGCGAAACACCTTGCTAACGGCATCGCTGAAGAGCTACTCCATCCAGCGGCACAGTTGGCACTACCAGGAATCACCTCCTGAGCCAACGCACCACAATTCTCCAGACTGTGGTGGGGAAACAAAAATTCCCACAAGGCTCTCTCACGAGCAAGAACACCCAAATGATCGGTGTTAACTATCCCCAGAACACGACCCTCTCAGGAGTCAAATGCCATCAGTGGCAACAAAACGGAACAAGCTATGCGCATAACAACAAATACGTTCTTATCACCAAGAACTACTCAGGAAATCAGCAGTATCCGCCAACGGGATACGTAGAGGCTCACTGGCACAGACAAGGCTTCCGCCTTCTGTCCAAAAAGGATCGCATCCAACGAGATACCCTTCGTCAAAGAAAGGGTTACGAACAATTCCAATGAAGTTGGAAAAGAGGGAAACATCCACTCCGAGCCTCACACGACGATTCTTATCGAAGCCATCTCGTCTTCAACACGATAAGGCTAGAAGCTCGATAATCGCTACAACATATCAATCGTCTCCACCACACAATGTGAAACGAGAAGGGCGAACTACGCAAGTAGTCCCCTTGATCACCGTCAAAAATCTCCAACTCTCATAGGAGTCGACTCGAAACAGCTTGGGAAACTAGGTCCACAAGCACAAATGAACCATCTAGGTTCTGACAATCGATGTCTCAAGCCCGATGTACGAGGCTTAAACACGAAACCACGTCACACACCAGAAGACACCCGAGAAACACACAATGTCATCAAATCAAACAGAACAAGTCATTAAACAACACAAACTGAACTAGAAATACTTACAGTGCGATGGTTGATGCTTGCAGAGACTTGAACTACACTTCTTTATCTCTTTTAAAACACTGCTCTCATACCATTTCTATAGCGCAACCAGATTTCCCGACTTGAAAATCCTTTGGTTTTAGGGTAAACTTTTTTTTTTTTGAAACGAGTGCGCAAGCGCGGAAAAAACCAAAAGGAAAAACAACAAACGGAAAACCCTGGCCGGCCACCATAGGAGTGAAACAACATTTAAATGAAACAACTTTTTATTAAATACATCTTTACAAAATTGTACAACCAATCCCTTATACAAAATCACTGCCAGGATCCAACAAGTGAGGTTCAGAAGTGTAGGTTCAGAGTTCGCTGCAGCACATCGAGCTCCATCGCACACCTAAGTAAAACATCTGTATCCCCATAAAACGGGGTCAGTACTCTTTTGAGCTGGTGAGACAAACCAAACGCGATATCCCAACTGTGGAAAGCGAAAGCAAGCTATTCATACAAGACATAACATGATTATGTACAATAATTAAGCAAATTATAGCATGAGCAAGTATGAAGCAGTGATAACTACACATAGAGCAATATCGACAATTACTAGCAAGAACATGGCATGCATTAAGGAACATAATTCGACATTGTATCAACATTTGTAATAAGGTATGCATCACAGAACATAAATTACTAATGTAGCAATACAAAAGACGGTGACAAGCAAACAGATGTGTCATCGTGCACTGTGCACAGGTACAAGTGGACAAGTAGTGCATCGTGTTATGAGTGCAAGAATTAGCTAAGTGCTGATACTAAACATTGCACATTATGATGAGACAGTTAGAAACATTTGCCACAATAAAGCGTGACTCACAAGTTGTGCCAAGGTTCATAAACCACGTATTACAACCAAAAGCGAGCTCATCTCGCTAAGTGGGGCCATCGCCCACAAACAACTTGCCAAGGAGTCGTAATTGTCGCGTAAGTCACATACGACCATTAATTTTAAATATGAACCTCAAGTATCCCTACGTACTTAGGGAAAACCATTCATTTTTCAATGTGACTAATACATTCAAGCAGTGCGACCAAAACATGGGAGTACATTCATTTGTGCAAACAAACACAACGAGCACGATTTGTGGCTACATTCATTAGATGACCTGTGCCTTAAGTTTTGTAGTTACGAAAACCCTTATTTGAAAGCACTCGATAAGGCATCAATCTCAATTACTTTGCGTACTATGCTACAATGAGCATATGCATAGGGATATGCATTCACATTACCCATATCGATGGGTTGACATACTTTATTTCACACTTGTTAAGATGTCTAGCAATTCACAACTCGTGGAAATACCAAAATTTGTGTCGTGCTTTGTATGGCGAGAGGCTAACCCTTCTAATTTCGTAAAAACCATAGTTATTTAAAGGCATTGAAGAAGGTAATACTTGTAAGCATTTCGCGTCCCATAACGAAACAGACACATGTTGTGACGCCCCAAACCCCGACCTTGAAAAAACTTGGGATTTCTAGGGAATTTTTTTTTTGAAAGGTTTAAGTAGGAAACTAGCGGAAGCAAACATGGGAAAACAACAAAGTCGCAAGTCTGGACGGCCGCCACAGATAAGTGCAACCAAAAGTGTAACTATGAAGTAAAAAGGGGAAACACCCCAACAGTTTTAAAGAGTTTACATCTTATAAGTACAAAAAGGTACAAAATAGGGGATACATCCCCACAACAACCAAAAACCCCAAAACCACCAGGTTCAAGATCTGCAAGTCAAGTGTGTGGGTCCTCAGAGCCTCCATCGTGTATCATTGCATCCGCACTAAGCCTGTTCGTCACCTACATCCCCATAAAACGGGGTCAATCCTTTTTCAAGGTGGTGAAGAAACAACCACAAACAATGTGTATATATATTAAGTACACAGTAAAGCAGGAAACAAGCTGACAAGTGTAAGTGCCTGTGTCTGGTAAGTGTGAAGTGACAAGTACTAGTCAACAGGAAAACAAGTAGCTGAAGTAGCGAACTGAAGTATAAGCAAACTGAGCAGCAAGTAACTAAGGTAACAAACTGAAATGACTGTAACAACTAAAGTAAGTCTACAACACAAGTAAAACAACCACTACTTGAAGTCAGCTATTTGGTTAGTTCTTAAGTTCTTCTGATTACTCCTTCGGGTACGCGAAGGAACCTCGCATTCTGTGAGACATGCACCCGGCGTCTGTTATTTAAATTCTAGTGTGGTAACCGGGGAAGCTACAGACCGAGTTGACCTTATGCGAGTAGCACACAGCTAGGAGAAAACACTCGCATAGGTAAGGATTGCAATCCATACTACTGCAGTAGTGAGGTCCTAAAAAGGCAACCTCGACCTCCCTGACTCTGAGTGACTGGAGGTCCTAAAAAGGCAACCTCGACCTCCCTGACTCTGAGTGACTGGAGGCCAAAGGGCGCTACAGCTCCTGTCAAACACGTGTCGTAGTAACGACAAGTCACTCAGGGTTGTACCATCCACCCTCTCCCGAGGTGAACCATTTTGTGAATGGGGCGAAGCAGGTTTATCTTTCTTAAGGCTCATGTTCAACACACCTCTCACGAGGAATTTGCCTCGTGGTCCCCGCAGGGTACGCAAAATGAGGACTTGGCCTGCCCATTCACGTGCTCAGCCTCACACGGCCAACGGAGCACACTGCTCGTGAAAACAGTCGAAACACCTTATTGATTTATTTCTGTTTAGGGTATATCACACAAGAGTCCATCTCTTTAAGCAAGGGTCATTGCCCAAGGATTTCAACTGAGCCCATAACAAGTCATTTCATTATTCATACCCTATCTTTATTCTTTTCTTTCTTGTAGTAAGTGCACATGGTGCTCTTACTAATGCCTCAAGCAATGTACCTTTTCAAGGTACGCACTACTCAGTAACAGTGTCATGATGTGCCAAGTGCGAAATGTATGTTTCTATCTTTTGCACAAGCATAAACAACAGAGGCAGTTGCATAATATGAAATGATTAACTTGCATACTTCAGTGTGAATATTGCAGTCACTATGCTTTCATACGTGGTTGACACACTTACATGTTTATGGCGAAAAATCCGGGATATGCCCGACTTATGGGAACAATATTTGCTAATCCCACGGTGTGGGGTACCGCGCCTGCGGACCCGAAACAAAGACAATGGAACAATGCTTGTAATTCAACGTAGTTTCCAAGTATGTGGATTTGCAATAGTGTTCATCTATATACTTAACTAAGTAGTTGCACAAAAATCAAGGTGTAAGGGTTTTCCTTACGCAGTACGACACACTTACGTGTCAAAGGTGATTTCTAACTTAACCCATCTAATGGGAATAACATTGGCATTACCACGGTTCGGGGTGCCGCGCCCGCGGACCCTAAACAAACCGTTTGTCCAAAACGAACGTAGGACAATGCTATGGAATTCATACTGAGCTCGGAGTATGGGGCCATCTAAGAAAATGCTTGAACGGGACACGAGAGTCATAAGTTTTAATACCCTTACATATATTCGTGTGTACATATATCTATCAACCCTTTCAAACATACTTGGCGATGCACATACCCATATGTATACGTATATGCATATATATATATACAATCCCATTTATATATATATATATATATATATATATATATATATATATATATATATATATATATATATATATATATATATATATATATATATATATGAAAAGCTTACTCGAACTCGGTGCATCCCAAAGCATGCACTCATGCCGAACTTAACCGAAGTGCGAGGAGGGTGCAGAGCAATACAAAGGCTGGTTTGAACCTACTCGGGTTCGACTCGAAATAGGTGTGAGCTAGTGTTGATAGGGTAACCTGCTATCGGCCTTAAATAATGGTGTAGCGGGGCCGCGAGTGTGGTGAAACGAAAGTCCACCCGCACTTGTGCTAACAAGCTCTAGCTAAGGGTGATCTGGTCCTACGAACCAGACTGTCGGACCTACCATCGAGGTCTGGACCGACTCAGAAACCGGACCCTACCTGTCAAGGGTTTGATTGGCCTGTTACCAGCCCCGACAAAAACAACAGTGGCTAGGCCGGCGGGTTGAGCCCAAAAACTGGGCCCAGTCAGTCTGGTCTATGAGACCGGGCTGTGGTTGGCCAGCAGTGGGTATGAACCCACCTCTCTCTGGTTCAGGCCCGGACCCGAAGGGATCAGCTCGAGGGACCCGGGTGCCCAGCACCATGCGGCTGGCACACGACCTGTCCAAAACCAGAACCATGGCTGGCACCCGGTACCGGCCTGGTTCCCCATACATGCACAGGCCTGAACCATTCGGTTCGGACCTGCATGCAACCCAAAATGGCCGAATGAAGAGGGCCTGGGTGCTTGGCACCACTAGGCTCCATCCGGCTCCCACGAAATGGGTTGGGCAGCTGGCATCCTGTGCCACGCCCAGGCTGACAATCCCTTAGGTCTAAACCTTGGTTCAGACTTGCACTCCCCCCTTCCCCCAGAGCTAACCGAAAGCCATGGGTGCACAGCACCCAAAACAGTGCGCACCCAACCCCGGCCAAGAGGGTAACTCGGGCTGAGCCCGAACTTGCACCCAACCGAAATAAGACGGACTGAAGTGCTGGTCTAAACCCATGGTTCAGCCCGGCAACGGTCCAAGACAAAAAAAAGAAAAAGAGCATGATACTACCATACAACCTCCAACATAAAAGAAAAGATAACTCATCGAGGCTCATACAGGGCGCGCGGACTACCCGCATGGCGTCCAGCTCTGGTTATGGCGAAAACTGGATGATCAAAAGGTCTGGTCCACTGGACCAAGTCGGATGCTCTTCCCAGCAGCATGAGTAAGAGCTAAAAAAAAAGGGGGGTCGAGCAGCCAACATGTCGAAAAACAAGGAAAAAGAATAATAAAACCAAGCAAAACTTTACCTTGCTGCTAAAAGAAAGATCCAGGGTTCCACGCTCAAACAGAGCTGGTCACGTTGTGACCCAAGCCCAGATCACTGTTGCAATACCAGTCCCAACGCATGAAGACTGGATTGAGCCCAACAACACTGAAAGAAACATCCAAAAAAGAATAAAAAGGATGTTGGTGGCCGAAATGCACCAACCGGCGTTCCAGCATTCCGAAATCATGTCAACCGGAATGGGGATGGGCTGGACAAGCCCAGCTCGGTCCCGCACAACCGAAGATAATGCTATAGCTGTGAACCCAGCGAGAAGGAAAACAAAAAAAGAAAACTTAACAACCTCTTTTCTTTTCTTTTGAGAAGGAAAACCACAACAAGCATAGAGGGTGCAAAAACTGAAATGAAATCAAAAGGAAGTGCAAAACAAAGACTGTAAATGCATGCTACAAAATGATAATGTAAATCCATGGTGAGACACGATAGCAACTACAAATCTTAGAGCTAATCCACCGTATGGACTTGCATGCAAAGATGCAAAGTTTCCAACGGTTTCCTCTTCATAATGGAACCATAACAAGTGAGGTGAGTCTTCACCTTAGCTAGTGAGGAAGGTGCTGCAGCTCTTCACGCCAAGAGGAAGCACACGGCTGGAGTGAGGAAGCTTGAGAGGAGAGAGAGAGAAAAAAGGAAAATCGCCCCAAATAAGAGGGACCCATTTTTTTTTGTAAAGGTTTTGTAGAGGTAGGCTTAGAGGTGAACGGCTGGGATTAAATCCCTCTAAGATGGAGGGTTGGGGAGCCCCACGCACCCCAACAACCAATGCATGTCAAGTCTTCCAAAAGGCTTTGCAAAAATCTCGAAAATGCCATTACTACATGCCTTTAAAAGTTTGAAATTTTACAAAAGGGCGCCCCTGGCTGCCACCCATCGTGCCCAATGGATTGAAAGGATTCAAATGCCTTTGAAAAAGTCACAAATTTGCCATGGGGCGCCACCCCATGGCTCTCTTTTGAAAATGGCGCCCCTCATGATGGAGCCTAGGCTTCATCATGAGGGTGTTGGAAAGACACATGGCCAATGAAGGCCTATTCTTTAAAGCCATGCAAGATTATTTCAAAAATACCATCCAGCTGGTCAACCCTTGACCAGTTGGTCAACCAAGGACATGGACGTCCAATGTAGGGTCGTCCCAGGGTTTTGGATCTCCTAGTAGCCCCGGATCCAAATCCAAAATCGCATATGGTGAACTTCCTTAAGGAATGCTTATTCAACACATTAAAATGCTAATTAAATTCCAACAACTCATTCTGTTCTCTTCATAACCGTAATTAACGTAGAATGGTCAATGCATAAAAATTCATCGATTCCATATAATCACACAATATATATCAAAATTAGAATCGTAGATCTTACATCCTTCCCTCCTAAAAAGGATTTCGTCCGTGAAATCACCATTAGGAGGTTATAAAAAGTTCTGGATAAGACTCTCTCAAGTTCGCTTCTGGTTCCCATGTGCATTCTTCAATGCCATGGTGCTGCCACCGTACCTTAACTAACAGAATAGTCTTGGTACGCAAAACTTGATCTCGTCGATCAACAATCTTGATAGGCCTTTCTGGTAAAGTCAGATCTTCTTGCACGTCTACATCTTCGTAACAAATGACATGTGATGGGACAGGAATGTATTTCCTGAGCATCGACACGTGAAAAATGATGATGCATGAAATGCACATCATGTAAACAAGTTTTTCATGCATTTTGTATCAAGTTTAAGGTTTTAAACCCATGTTTAGATGTGTTTTGATAGTAAGTGGCTATGGTTCGAATTTCAGAAAAATCGGAGTTAAAATGAGAGAGTTATGGCTATTTCAGTGTTTGGGCACGGATTTTGAGGTGAATCGGATCCATATCCGACCCAATTAGGTCAATTGGACCTTGGATCAACTCTTAGAAATCACAAAACCCAACCCACATGCCTATCCATATCCATTTCAAAAAGTTTTTCTGAAAACCCCCCAGAAAGTGGCGCCTAGCAATATTTTATTTTTTAACACTCTTTTTGAAAAGGTCAAAACTATAAATAGTTTTTTTTTCAAGAACCCTAGGCGTCTTTGGCTGTGTTTGGATGCCCCCTACAGTGACTCTACAGCAGCATCTCCTTCCTCTCCATCTTCCCCAACGTTTTGGCCATTGAAGATCGGCCTATGCTTGGTTTCCAAGCATATCTCGATTCCCTTTGTGTTCTTTTCATTTCTTTCTTGTTCCTTGCTGTAGTATTCACCATTTTTCTGTATTTTTGCAGGTGTAGCAGAGGTGGAGACCATTAACCTTGGGCGGGAGTGCGCAATACACCACCAAGGTGAGCCGGCCCTACCTCCATCCGGCTTTCTACAACCTCCGATCGAGAATCGGCTCACATTCCATCGTCGGTGAATCTCCAACGTGTAGCAGCTGCAAAAGGTGCCGTTTTTGGTGAAGTATAGCATTCTTGAACTGTATAGGACGTCCATCTCCAGCCACGGTCCGCTCTTCTTCACCCCCTCGGTCGTCGGATCTTCCAAAAGGTAGGTCTTCTTCTTCCTTCTCTTCTAGCTAAAACCGAAAGTGAGTGTTGGTTTTCTCTTTTTTATTTTCTGAGTGTTTCTTGTTTTCTTCTTGTTTTCAACCTTAGAATAGAGTTCGTGCATAGTCCAGCACGTTAGCTTAGGTTTGTTTGTTTGTTTGATTCATTGAAATTGAATTTTTTTAGAGTTTTCATTCTTTTCATTAAAATCGACTAGATCTTCATCTAGCCGATCCTTCAAATTTTTCATAGGGATTTGTGGGTCTATTCTACTGAAAATCCAATAAAAAAGGTGTTCATTTTGATTTACATTATTCGGTTTTTGTGTGGGTTGCATTTGGTTTTAATTAAAAAGAAAAATCCAAAAATCGGCTAGACTTATTCTAGCTGATTCTTGATTTTCACAAAAATATTTTTCTTTGTTCTGAATTATTTTTTTGTCCAGCATGTGTATTGTGTTGCTTTGTTGAAAATACTACCCTAAAAAGTTTATTTTAATTCATTTTGTTCGTGGGTTTTGCTTGTCTTGTTTTGATTTCATTTTTGGAAAAAGAAAAAAAAAATCGGCTAGGATTGTTCTAGCCGATCTTTGTATTTGGGTTAAATGTGTGTGTTGATGTTGGTAAACCGTGTGTTGGCTGTGTGTTTTGGGTGTTAACAGCATTATAAAGTTGTGTTAATTCATTTAATTCGTTTAGGACAATTCTAAATAATCGTTTTTAGCATTTTGTGTTTTTGGTGTTTTGAATCTATTGAAAAACAAAAATTACAAGAGTCGAATTTTTATTTTTATTTACGTTTTTAAATAAACTCCAGCATAGTGCTGTTCATGTTTGCATTTAGGGGAGTTAGTAGTTCTTTTCATCATATTTTAATTTAGTTTTATCAAAATAAGATTTCTTAGTAAGTCATTTTTTTTTGTTTAAGATTATTTTTTTTTATTCTTTTCATTTTTTTAGTCTTCTTCTTCCCCAAGGAGGGGCGGCAGCCATTAGAGCTCCCCTTGAGCTCTTGGTCGAATTTTTAGAAATTATTAATTGTCATTAATTGAGTTAGGAAGGTGTCTAGGTTCAATGTATTAGTGTTTTCTTTCCTAGCCGTTTTTAGGGGTTAATTAAGTAGGTTTTGGGAATTAGGTTAGCATTAACTCCTAGGAAATCGTTTTTTATTTAATTCCTTTTATTCCCTAGGTAGAATTAATTATATTAGTTTAGAAAGTAGCCCTTTTAGAGGTTGGCGATTTTTGAGAAGTGAGGCATTTAAGGAAAATTTGAATTTTGAATGGGTATTAAAGAAGGAGTTACTCCTTAACTTTGGAAAGTGTTTTTGGCATTAAACAAAAATTCCAATCTAGGCTACACGATTTCCATAGAGTATTAAAAGTATTTTAATTCCATCTTGAAAAGCAAAAATCGTGTATTTTTAGATTGGTCTTTCCATTTTTCCAAAAGGAGCTTTAAAGGCAATTAAGGAGTGTAACTCCCTCTTTAAATGGGGCGATTTTTTAGAATCCAAAGCATTTCAAAATTTGGAATTTGGTAATTATTACATTCCTTTTCCAACCTTCTCCATTAAAATCGTGAACTTTGGATTAATTGTAGCTTAATTAGGAGGTTACTACTTTAGTCTAGACCTAACCTAGTCAAACCAAGGTAGGTCGAGTCAACCCCTAGTCTACACCCCCTTTGAGTCTAGTCAAAACCTAGCCTAGCCTAAGTCAAAGCCTAAACCACACCTAGGTCGAGTCTAAGACCAAAGCCCAACTTTAGTCAAGCTTAGTGGAGTCAACCCAAACCCTAGATCGAGTCAAACCTAGTTCAACCCACTTGAGCCTAGTCAAGTCAACCTTAGTTTGAGTCAACCGAGCTTACCTTACCCCATTCGAGCCTAGTTGACTAAGTCAACCCTAAACCGAGTTCAACCTAGTCTTAATAAGCCCAAGTCCAAGACCAATACCTAAACCGAGTCAAAGACCTAGACCTAACTCAAGTCAAACCTTAGTCTAAACCAAGTTGAGTCAATCTTAGCCAAGTTAAACCAACCCTATCCAAGGCAAACCGAGTCCACTTAAGTCAACTGAACCTAGTTGACTAAGTTAACTAAAAACCGAACCCAACTAGTTAGGTCAAACCTAAACCGAGTCCAAGACCTAACCCTAACCCTAACCAAGTCCAAGTCAAGTCAACCGAGCCACCTAAATCAAACCGCCCCTAGTTGGCTAAGTCAACCCCAGAACCAAACCTAACCGAGCCTAGACCGCGTCCAACCTAGTCTTAGTCAAACCTAACTTAGTCAAAACCTAACCCTAGTCAAGACCGAGTCCAACCCAGGTTAAGTCAATCTATCCTACCTACTTCACCTAACCTAACCTAGTCAACCTAATTGACGTGGTTAGGTGAGTCGTGCCTCTAGTATAAGCCTAGTCGAGTAAACCAAACCTAGACCGAATCCAATTTAGTCCAAGTCAAACCTAAACCCAACTTAAGTTAATCAAGCCTACCTAACCCAACTCTAGCCTAGTCAAACCAAACCGAGCCCACCTAGGCCAACCCGAACCTAGTTAAGTCAAGACAGAGCCTAGTTGAGTCAACCCTAGTCCTATTCCAAAGTCTGCACCCCATGGTTCTTTAGTGGTCTCTTCTCTTTTAGATTTAATTCATATTGTCTTTAGAATAGTTAGTTTAGTTATTTATTTAATCATTTTAAGTAGATTTTATCATTGGTTGATTTAATGTGTGCTTGTTAATTTCTTTTTATTATTAATAGTTTAGTTAGCATAGTTGTATCTAGTTTATGTGTATTGCATGTCTTATGCATATAGCTACTTGCATGTATTAGTACTTTAGGAACATTTGCATCATTAGCCCATTCAGTGCACAGTCATGAAATGCATATCATTTGTTATTTAGCTCTCATTTAGTTTTATCATATTCAATATCAGCATATAATCTGTCATATAGGATTATTTAAGTCTGCATTATAGTTAGATTATGTTCATAGTGTTTAAAATAGATTCATATAGTGAATAGTGCATTGAAATAAAAACCAGATTTTTGCCCTGTCGCATTAGCATTATTTTCTGTGCAAAAACTCTGTTTTTTCCAAAAAATTTTCTTCTATTCACTTTATTGACGTGTTATTTAACTGCAGACCAAATTTCAGCTCATTCGAAGTTGATTTGGTCTGATTTTTAAGCGTTTTGTGAAAACCGCTTTTTCTGGATTTCAATTTACAGGACTGTCAATATCCTGATTTTTCCCAGATTTGAAACGCTTACATCTGGAGTTCCAGATACTGTTTTTCAATTCTGTAAAAACTTTCAGTTTGTTTAATTTGTCAGTTGCAGAACAGAACAAATTTTGGGAAAATCGGACCTCGTTTTCTCTGTCAAACAACGGTTTTCCGATAACCTGTCAGAATGCTATTTTACACTAGTTAGGGGCAGTTTCGTAATTTTCGTAGTTTCGGCAATTTAGACTTGTTTTCAGTAGTTTTTGCATTTTAGGAGTTGCATAATCATCATACAGCATTAGTAGAATTAATTTGGTCAATTTTAGAATTAATTTAGTATTTTATTTAATTTTTGTTTGATAAATAGCATTTGTTTTATTATTTTCGTAAAAGTAGAATTAGTTTTAGTTATTATTTGCCTTATTAGAATAGAATATTAACTTTGTATTTTTCTGTATTTTTAGGTCATAAAGAATATTTAGTTTCCAGGGTTATTTTCCAAGTGTGAGGAGCGAATAATTGGCGAAAAGACGGAAATACCCTTGGTGTGGAGCAGAAGACTGATTGCTTGTTTATTTTTATTTTAGTAATTAATTGTAGTTGTATTAACTTTATAATTGTAGATTGACATTTGTCATTAATAAATTAAATTTTCTAGAAATATCGTGGTTAATTCCTGTTCCCTGAGGATTCGACCCGTACTTACCACTTTGTGGAAAGTCGGTTTTTATATTTTTGGTTGACGATTTTCCAAAGTTTTATTGAAAATAATTGTTTTAAAAAGAGCATTCTAAAATATCAACCAAATTTTGGCGCCGTTGCCGGGGAACGGCGAATTAATTACTTTATTTCTTAGAGTTTGATTTATTAATTGGTTTTAGTTAATTAGTTGCTTTATTTTTAGTTAGTAGGATTAGTAAGTGAATATAGGATTAACATAGTAAGTAAATATAGGATTCACGTTCTGTCTTTCTAGGATTCACTTGAAATTCATTCTGCAAGGAGCGATTAGACAGGTGGGTTTTAGAAAAACTTAGTTTGTGATTTCCTGTATTTATCTTTTTAGTACTTTAGAGTAGTTTAATTTGTTATTTCATTTACTTAGTTAGATCATTCTGACATAATTAGTTTAGCATATTTGTTTAGTAGTTGTTTATTTTGTGTTATTTACATTTTAGTACCTGTGTAGTTTAGATTTAGAGTTAGGTCATTTGCTTACATCTGGTCTTAGTACCAGTGTATGCAGGGTCGACGAGGTCTAGGAACCCCATTACACCCATTTGTTGACAACCCAGAGAGAATTTTACATTCTCATCGAAGTTCGGCAACAATGGCTGACATGGATCCTCCACCTCCACCCCCAGTTCTTTCACGCCCTCTGCGAGAATACTTCATTCCCACAGACTATGTTCAGGCATCCTGCATTCGGAGACCCGATGTAGGAGCGCCGCATTATGAGATTAAGGCCAGCATTATTCAGATGCTTCCATCCTTTTATGGTCTTAGTCATGAGGATCCCTACAGACATTTAGATGAATTCCTCGAAATCTGTTCTACTGTTAAGATACAGAATTTCGATGATGATGCTTTAAGGTTGACTCTATTTCCCTTTTCATTGAAGGACAAAGCCAAGTATTGGCTAAAGTCCTTAGATTCTGTAGAAATAGAGTCATGGGATCAATTGCAACAGGAGTTTCTTCGGAAATATTTTCCCATTGGTCGTACGAACCAATATCGTAGAGCCATCACTAGCTTTTCAGAGCTAGATGGTGAGCGCTTTCATGAGACCTGGGAGAGAATGAAGGATCTCCTCAGGAAATGTCTCCATCATCAGGTGCCGAAATAGCAACTGGTGCAGAGCTTCTATGATGGATTGTCTGACAAGAATCGTCAGATGATCGACTCTTCATGTGGAGGGACATTCATGCTGAAGAGCGAGGATGAAGCATAGAGGTTATTTGATACATTGGCCGAGAATTCTCTCCACCATGCTTCGAGCTCTCATTCTGATAGAGCCACACCCAGCATTCAGAAGAAAGCTGGTGTTCTTGAAGTTGGTCCATCTACTGCACTACAGTGCAAGGTAGACATGATTGCTCAGAAGCTGGACCAGCTTCTCTCAGGACCATCCACTACACAGCAGGTGTGTACTCTTTGTGCCAGTCCGGCACACGAGATCACTGAGTGCCCTTCAGTAGCTCAGTACCCTGAATTTGTTCAAGAACAAGTTCAGGCAGCTTAGGGTTACGTCAGACCGCCGAATAACCCATTTTCATCGACATACAATCTGGGTTGGCGTAACCATCCCAATTTTTCATGGAAGAATCCACAGTCTTCCATGCAGATGCCTACTTCCTCTCAGCCAGTTTGGCAACCATCTTTTACTCAGACATTTCAAAGACCGAACTATTCTCAGTCTTCTTCTTCTTCTGTCACTCCCCCGATTCAGCAGGAGTCTGCCCCGCAGACATCTTTTGAGGAGAGACTTCTCCAGGCATTCCAAGAGGTGAAAACCTCTAATCAGAACGCCTTCGAGAAGTGTAGCCAGATTTTGAGCTCGCATACGCAGTCCATTGCGAAGTTAGAGTCGCAAATGGGATAATTAGCTGAGGCTATTAGTAGGAGACCCGAGGGTACATTGCCGAGTCAGGCTGTCATGAACCCGAAGGGTAAGGACCAGATGACTGGAGGCCTATTTCATACTGAGACACAGCAGCAAGCTAAATCAGTTATGGCCTTGAGGAGTGGACGTGAGTATCACGTCGAGAGCAGAGAGAGAAAGAGGGTAGAGGAGCCAGAGACCATTGTTTCACCTACGTCGGCTCAGCCATCATCCTCATCCCCACCATCATCTTTATCTTCATCCTCAGAGAAGAAGAAGGATAGGAGTGAGCCTTCTCACAAAGAGGAGGAGCCAGCAGAGTATATTCCCCCGCCACCCTATCCCAAAGCATTAGAGTCTCCCGGATATAGAGGAAAGCAAGGTGCGAAGATCCAGGACATGCTTGATATATTCAAGCATGTGCAGATCAACCTACCTTTGCTTGATGCGATTCAGCAGGTGCCGGCATATGCCAAATTCCTGAAGGAGCTATGTACGCAGAAGAGGAAATCTAGATAGCGAGTTCCTAACAGGGTCCATCTGACTGAGCAGGTGAGTTCAGTACTTCATCATCAGACACCACCAAAGCTCAAGGACCCTGGAGCCCCTATCATTGCGTGTACTATAGGGAACATCCGGATAGAACGCGCATTACTCGATCTTGGAGCAAGCATGAACATTCTGCCCGGATATTTCTTTGATTCTTTCAGGCTAGGAGAGATGAGATCGACTTCGATTACACTACAGCTGGCAGATCGTTCCGTCAAGGTAACGAGAGGTGTCTTGGAGGACGTGCTAGTTAAGGTGGATGACTTTTATTTTTCAGTTGATTTCATTATTCTTGATATGGAAGGAGTAGACAGCCAGCATCAGACTCCGATTATTTTAGGCAGACCATTCTTGGCGACTGCCAATGCGTGCATCAACTGTAGGACCGAAGCCATGGATCTCTCATTTGGCAATCGAAAGGTCAAGCTGAATATTTTCAATGTCGCGATGGGACCAGCAGGAGACATGGACTGCTTTCATGTAGACATTGCACAGGAGTTAGTGGAGGAGCAGCCCGAGTTGTACATTACTGAGGATTCTTTAGATTTGTACCATATAGAGAAGAATAGCGGTGTAGATAGTGTAGATGTGTCTAGAGTGTCGTCACAGAGACCACCTTGGGGAGCTGTCAGGGAGCCTCTTCCACCACTTGCGAAGACCCCCGCCAAATCGTCGATCGAGTCGCCTCCGAAACTTGAGTTGAAACCCTTACCGGATTCACTTAAGTATGCATACCTCGGAGATGATGAGACTCTGCCTGTGATCATCTCATCCTTGCTCACTGAGGAGCAGGAACAAAGATTGCTGACTATTCTTTGAGAGCACAAGGCAACGATTGGCTGGGGAGTTGCTGATCTGAAGGGGATTGATCCTTCATTCTGCATGCATAGGATCCATTGTAATGAGGAAGTCAAGCCATTTAGGGATATGCAGAGAAGGCTAAATCCCAACATGAAGGAAGTGGTGAAGAAAGAGGTGGTGAAGTGGTTGGATGCCGGAATCATTTACCCTATTTCTGATAGCCAGTGGGTCAGTCTGATTCAAGTTGTGCCGAAGAAGTCAGGACTCACTGTGGTTGAGAATGAGAAGGGTGAGAGAATTCCGATGAGGACCACTACAGGATGGCGAGTCTGCATCGATTATAGAAAGCTGAATGTGGCAACTAGGAAAGATCATTTCCCATTGCCATTCATTGATCAGATCTTAGAGAGACTCGCAGGACAGAGCTACTACTACTTTCTAGATGGATATTCAGGATACAATCAGGTAGCTGTCCATCCTGACGACCATGAGAAGACCACGTTTACATGTCCTTATGGCACCTTCGCGTTTAGACGTATGCCTTTTGGGCTCTGTAATGCCCCAGCTACTTTTCAGAGGTACATGCTTGCTATCTTCTCGGACATGATTGATGATGTGATGAAAGTTTTTATGGACGACTTTTCAGTGTATGACTCTTCTTTTGAAGATTGCCTCCAAAAACATGCTCGAGTACTGAGTAGGTGTGTGGAGACCAATCTTGTCCTGAGTTGGGAAAAGAGCCATTTTATGGTCCAGGAGGGGATTGTGCTTGGACACATTATGTCCAAGCGTGGTATTGAGGTTGACAGAGCGAATGTGGAATCCATTTCCCGTTTGACTCCACCCACCTCTGTGAGGCAAATTCGATCATTTTTAGGGCATGCGGGATTCTACAGGCGGTTCATAAAAGATTTCAACAAAATCTCTCGACCGCTTTGCACGTTATTGGAGAAAGACCAGCCCTTTGTTTTCGGTGAGGATTGTATGAAGGCCTTTGAGATTCTCAAAGAGGCCTTGATTACTGCACCTATTTTGAGACCTCCAGATTGGACTCTCCCATTTGAGATTATGTGCGATGCATCTGATTACGCTATGGGGGCCATTTTAGGACAACACATTGATAGGAAGCCCTATGTGATTTATTATGCGAGTAGAACCCTGTCGGATGCCCAGATGAATTATACTATGACAAAGAAGGAACTACTTGCGGTAGTTTTCGCATTGGATAAATTTAGGTCCTATTTACTCGGTTTGAAGGTGGTTGTCTATTCTGACCATTCTGCATTGAAATACTTGTTGAATAAGAAAGACACCAAACCGAGATTGATTCGTTGGGTCCTACTACTACAGGAGTTTGATCTCGAGATTCGAGATAAGAAAGGAAGCGAGAATGTAGTAGCAGACCATCTTTCCAGACTGATCGTGGAGACCACACAGGATAAGAGGCCGATCAGTGATTCTTTCCCCGACGAGCAGATCATGTCAGTCAGCACATCGCAATTACCCTAGTTTGCAGATATTGTGAACTATCTGGTTTCGAGGTAGATACCTGAGCATTGGAACAAGAATGAGCGTGAGAGATTCCTATCTCAGGTAAGACACTATTATTGGGATGAACCAGAGTTGTTCAAATACTGTGCTGACCAGATCATTAGGAGATGTGTTCCGGAGGAGGAGTACCAGTCCATTTTGAAGTTTTCCCATTCATTAGCCTGTGGAGGGCATTTTAGTAGTAGGAAGACCGCTGCAAAAGTTTTGCAGTCAGGATTTTATTGGCCCACACTCCACAGGGATGCTCATGAGTTCTGTAGGCGATGCCTGCGATGCCAGCAGATTGAGAACATGTCCAAGAGGGACATGATGCCCTTGCTTCCGATTTTGATAGTCGAGATTTTTGATGTTTGGGGCATTGATTTTATGGGACCATTTCCGCCTTCCTTCGGAAATTTATACATTCTGGTGGCGGTTGATTATGTGTCCAAGTGGGTCGAGGCTGTGGCAACCAAGACCAACGATCATAGAGTAGTGCTTAAGTTCATTAAGCACAACATTTTCAGTCGTTTTGGGGTGCCACGTGCGATGATTAGCGATGGTGGCAAGCATTTTAGGAATATACAGATAGCTTCTCTGTTGAGAAGATATTCTGTCAATCATAGATTCACCACTCCATATCATCCGCAGACTAGTGGACAGGTTGAAGTGTCCAATAGGGAGATTAAGCAAATTTTAGAAAAGACAGTTCGTCCGGACCGCAAGGATTGGTCCCAGCGCTTAGATGATGCACTTTGGGCATATAGAACTACATTTAAGACTCCCATTGGCATGTCTCCGTATCGCCTTGTATTCGGGAAAGCATGCCATCTTCCTGTCGAGCTAGAGCATAGAGCGTATTGGGCTATCAAGAAATTGAATTTTGACCTCACCCAGGCTGGCAAAGAGAGAGCACTGCAGCTCTCAGAATTAGAAGAACTCAGGAATGATGCATATGAGAATGCCAAATTATACAAAGCTCGCACAAAAGCATTTCATGATAAGCATATTGTCAGAAAAGTGTTTGAGCCAGATCAGAAAGTGTGGCTATACAATTCTCGTTTACATTTATTCCCAGGGAAGTTAAGATCGAGATGGACAGGTCCGTACATTGTGAAAGAAGTATTTCCCCATGGAGCAGTGACATTATTCGATCCTATGACCCAAGGTACATTCAAGGTAAATGGGCAAAGATTGAAGCCCTTCATTTCAGATGCCTTGCAGGATGGTGAGTGTGAGATAGTGCATCTCACGAAGGCATGAGGATTCGACCAGAGGGATGTATCATATGTACATTATTTCTTTTTCATTTCAGAGTTTTTATTTATTTAGTATTTCATTTCACATGTGCTAATTTGTGTTTTGATGTATGCAGGATGAACTTAACATTTAGTGTATCAACTACCAGGTACAGAGAAGAGCTTTCAAAGAATTCAAGGATCAGATGAAAATCAATTTCAGAAGCTCAGAGCAAATCAGGTTGTATCTATCCTTTCTCCCATATTTTTGTTAGTGTCTTTTAGTGTGCATTTGCATTACATTTTTATTCATTTTGTATGCCACTAGGGACAGTGTCATTCAAGCATGGGGGGGTGGTTTAGATGCATGCACACAAAAATGTCAATTTTTTTTTTATTTTTGTATGACTGGTAATCAAAGTAGGCATTTGAGAACAAAGTGTAGCATATATGATTGTTTTTGGCATAATCTAACAGTTTATAAATTTTTAAGCCCCATAAAAATTTTATTTTCTGAACTGAGTCAAATAGAGTAGTTATTCATGAGAAAATTCAAAGAAAAGATAGTATTTGATTGTTAGAAAATTTTGAATCACTTTAGTATAAGTATGCACAGTATGTTTTCTGAAAGAAATAAGCAATGGAAAGATGTGTTTGAAAAATGAGTTTAAAAGAATAGAGCTACGTTTAGTTGTTGATGTCTTCGTGAATCCTAGTAGTGGAACTCAGACACGAGATGAAGTGTTTGAGTATCTTAACGAAAAGGATAACGAAGGAGATCAGCTTCTTGTCTAAGTCAATATCTGTGGCCTTTGTAGTTCGAGTAAGTAGAATCTGAAGGGTGTTTTACACCTGGTGCCCCAAAGCCAGCTGACTTGGGAGCCACCGGTTCGAAAGCTTGTTACATGGACTGCATAGAAAGCCTAAGAGATAGAGACATTAAACATGACGAGAGGTAGACTATACGTAAACTATTAGAATAGAAGGTCTAGTGACTCGAGCAATTAAGTCCGAGGGATACTCTGTATCTAGTGCCTTAAGGTCGGCCGACTTGGGAGTCTTTGACCCAAAGCTCGCTACACGGGTCACGAAAACTGACTATTCGAAATAGTGCTCATATGAGAAGAATGCGCAAGAGATCAAAAGTTGAAAAAAGAGTGAAAATGAAAGAAAAGAATGTGTTGAATGAGAAATTTTTCATTGCTTAGGCATAAATGTGTATTACTGTGCAGAAAATATACAACTGAGAATAAATGAGTAAAACATGAGAATACTTGACTTTCAGAGAAAAATCATGAACTAGCTACAATATTAGAAAAGGGAAGAAAAAAGAATTTTTAATGTGGTGGCATGAGATTTTTAAACTTGTTTTGAGAATGTCAATTACATGAAATATTTATTACAACTGCATTCTTAAGAGCCTAATATTTTTGAAAAATCATCCTTGCACTTCATTGATGTTTGTGGGTAGCATCTCTGCAAACCCTCACGAGACCTTACTCGTCCACTAGTGTAAGCTAGGGGTTTAAAGGGCTTGTTGCATACGCTAAATGCAACCGTGATTCCTACGAAAGTGAGTTAGTATTATGCATTCATGCTTAGCATTTCTTGTCTTCGTTGCATATCATAATTAGGGTTTGTTAAGGGACTAACAAACATTCAAGCATGGGGGTATTTGATGATGCATGAAATGCACATCATGTAAACAAGTTTTTCATGCATTTTGTATCAAGTTTAAAGTTTTAAACCCATGTTTAGATGTGTTTTGATAGTAAGGGGCTATGGTTCGAATTTCAGAAAAATCGGAGTTAAAATGAGAGAGTTATTGCTATTTCAGTGTTTGGGCACGGATTTCGAGGTGGATCGGATCCATATCCGACCCAATTAGGTCAATTGGACCTTGGATCAACTCTTAGAAAGCCCAAAACCCAACCCACACGCCTATCCATATCCATTTCAAAAAGTTTTTCTGAAACCCCCCCAGAAAGTGGCGCCTAGCAATATTTTATTTTTTAACACTCTTTTTGAAAAAGGTCAAAACTATAAATAGTTTTTTTTCAAGAACCCTAGGCGTCTTTGGCTGTGTTTGGACGCCCCCTACAGTGATTCTACAGCAGCAGCTCCTTCCTCTCCATCTTTCCCAACGTTTTGGCCATTGAAGATCGGCCTATGCTTGGTTTCCAAGCATATCTCGATTCCCTTTGTGTTCTTTTCATTTCTTTCTTGTTCCTTGCTGTAGTATTCACCATTTTTCTGTATTTTTGCAGGTGTAGCAGAGGTGGAGACCATTAACCTTGGGCGGGAGTGCGCAACACACCACCAAGGTGAGCCGGCCCTACCTCCATCCGACTTTCTACAACCTCCGATCGAGAATCGGCTCACATTCCATCGTCAGTGGATCTCCAACGTGTAGCAGCTGCAAAAGGTGCCGTTTTTGGTGAAGTATATCATTCTCGAACTGTATAGGACGTCCATCTCCAGCCACGGTCCGCTCTTCTTCATCCCCCCGGTCGTCGGATCTTCCAAAAGGTAGGTCTTCTTCTTCCTTCTCTTCTAGCTAAAACCGAAAGTGAGTGTTGGTTTTCTCTTCTTTATTTTCTGAGTGTTTCTTGTTTTCTTCTTGTTTTCAACCTTAGAATAGAGTTTGTGCATAGGCCAGCACGTTAGCTTAGGTTTGTTTGTTTGTTTGATTCATTGAAATCGATTTTTTTTAGAGTTTTCATTCTTTTCATTAAAATCGACTAGATCTTCATCTAGCCGATCCTTCAATTTTTTCACAGGGATTCATGGGTCTGTTCTACTGAAAATCCAATAAAAAAGGTGTTCATTTTGATTTACATTATTCGGTTTTTGTGTGGGTTGCATTTGGTTTTAATTAAAAAGAAAAATCCAAAAATCGGCTAGACTTATTCTAGCCGATTCTTGATTTTCACAAAAATATTTTTCTTTGTTCTGAATTATTTTTTTGTCCAGCATGTGTATTGTGTTGCTTTGCTGAAAATCCTACCCTAAAAAGTTTATTTTAATTCATTTTGTTCGTGGGTTTTGCTTGTCTTGTTTTGATTTCATTTTTGGAAAAAGAAAAAAAAAATCGGCTAGGATTGTTCTAGCCGATCTTTGTATTTGGGTTAAATGTGTGTGTTGATGTTGGTAAACCGTGTGTTTGCTGTTTGTTTTGGGTGTTAACAACATTATAAAGTTGTGTTAATTCATTTAATTCGTTTAGGACAATTCTAAATAATCGTTTTTAGCATTTTGTGTTTTTGGTGTTTTGAATCTATTGAAAAACAAAAATTACAAGAGTCGAATTTTTATTTTTCTTTACGTTTTTAAATAAACTCCAGCATAGTGCTGTTCATGTTTGCATTTAGGGGAGTTAGTAGTTCTTTTCATCATATTTTAATTTAGTTCTATCAAAATAAGATTCCTTAGTAAGTCGTTTTTTTTTTGTTTAAGATTATTTTTTTTTTATTCTTTTCATTTTTTTTAGTCTTCTTCTTCCCCAAGGAGGGGCGGCAGCCATTAGAGCTCCCCTTGAGCTCTTGGTCGAATTTTTAGAAATTATTAATTGTCATTAATTGAGTTAGGAAGGTGTCTAGGTTCAATGTATTAGGGTTTTCTTTCCTAGCCGTTTTTAGGGGTTAATTAAGTAGGTTTTGGGAATTAGGTTAGCATTAACTCCTAGAAAATCATTTTTTATTTAATTCCTTTTATTCCCTAGGTAGAATTAATTATATTAGTTTAGAAAGTAGCCCTTTTAGAGGTTGGCGATTTTTGAGAAGTGAGGCATTTAAGGAAAATTTGAATTTTGAATGGGTATTAAAGAAGGAGTTACTCCTTAACTTTGGAAAGTGTTTTTGGCATTAAACAAAAATTCCAATCTAGGCTACACGATTTCCATAGAGTATTAAAAGTATTTTAATTCCATCTTGAAAAGCAAAAATCGTGTATTTTTAGATTGGTCTTTCCATTTTTCCAAAAGGAGCTTTTAAGGCAATTAAGGAGTGTAACTCCCTCTTTAAATGGGGCGATTTTTGAGAATCCAAAGCATTTCAAAATTTGGAATTTGGTAATTATTACATTCCTTTTCCAACCTTCTCCATTAAAATCGTGAACTTTGGATTAATTGTAGCTTAATTAGGAGGTTACTACTTTAGTCTAGACCTAACCTAGTCAAACCGAGGTAGGTCGAGTCAACCCCTAGTTTACACCCCCTTTGAGTCTAGTCAAAACCTAGCCTAGCCTAAGTCAAAGCCTAAACCACACCTAGGTCAAGTCTAAGACCAAAGCCCAACTTTAGTCAAGCTTAGTGGAGTCAACCCAAACCCTAGATTGAGTCAAACCTAGTTCAACCCACTTGAGCCTAGTCAAGTCAACCTTAGTTTGAGTCAACCGAGCTTACCTTACCTCATTCGAGCCTAGTTGACTAAATCAACCCTAAACCGAGTTCAACCTAGTCTTAATAAGCCCAAGTCCAAGACCAATACCTAAACCGAGTCAAAGACCTAGACCTAACTCAAGTCAAACCTTAGTCTAAACCAAGTTGAGTCAATCTTAGCCAAGTTAAACCAACCCTATCCAAGGCAAACCGAGTCCACTTAAGTCAACCGAACCTAGTTGACTAAGTTAACTAAAAACCGAACCCAACTAGTTAATTCAAACCTAAACCGAGTCCAAGACCTAAACCTAACCCTAACCAAGTCCAAGTCAAGTCAACCGAGCCACCTAAATCAAACCGCCCCTAGTTGGCTAAGTCAACCCTAGAACCAAACCTAACCGAGCCTAGACCGCGTCCAACCTAGTCTTAGTCAAACCTAACTTAGTCAAAACCTAACCCTAGTCAAGACCGAGTCCAACCCAGGTTAAGTCAATCTATCCTACCTACTTCACCTAACCTAACCTAGTCAACCTAATTGACGTGGTTAGGTGAGTCGTGCCTCTAGTATAAGCCTAGTCGAGTAAACCAAACCTAGACCGAATCCAATTTAGTCCAAGTCAAACCTAAACCCAACTTAAGTTAATCAAGCCTACCTAACCCAACTCTAGCCTAGTCAAACCAAACCGAGCCCACCTAGGCCAACCCGAACCTAGTTAAGTCAAGACAGAGCCTAGTTGAGTCAACCCTAGTCCTATTCCAAAGTCTGCACCCCATGGTTCTTTAGTGGTCTCTTCTCTTTTAGATTTAATTCATATTGTCTTTAGAATAGTTAGTTTAGTTATTTATTTAATCATTTTAAGTAGATTTTATCATTGGTTGATTTAATGTGTGCTTGTTAATTTCTTTTTATTATTAATAGTTTAGTTTGCATAGTTGTATCTAGTTTATGTGTATTGCATGTCTTATGCATATAGCTACTTGCATGTATTAGTACTTTAGGAACATTTGCATCATTAGCCCATTCAGTGCACAGTCATGAAATGCATATCATTTGTTATTTAGATCTCATTTAGTTTTATCATATTCAATATCAGCATATAATCTGTCATATAGGATTATTTAAGTCTGCATTATAGTTAGATTACGTTCATAGTGTTTAAAATAGATTCATATAGTGAATAGTGCATTGAAATAAAAACAAGATTTTTGCCCTGTCGCATTAGCATTATTTTCTGTGCAAAAACTCTGTTTTTTCCAAATTTTTTTCTTTTATTCACTTTATTGACGTGTTATTTAACTGCAGACCAAATTTCAGCTCATTCGGAGTTGATTTGGTCTGATTTTTAAGCGTTTTGTGAAAACCGCTTTTTCTGGATTTCAATTTACAGGACTGTCAATATCCTGATTTTTCCCAGATTTGAAACGCTTACATCTGGAGTTCCAGATACTGTTTTTCAATTCTGTAAAAACTTTCAGTTTGTTTAATTTGTCAGTTGCAGAACAGAACAAGTTTTGGGAAAATAGGACCTCGTTTTCCCTGTCAAACAGCGGTTTTCCGATAACCTGTCAGAATGCCATTTTACACTAGTTAGGGGCAGTTTCGTAATTTTCTTAGTTTCGGCAATTTAGACTTGTTTTCAGTAGTTTTTGCATTTTAGGAGTTGCATAATCATCATACAGCATTAGTAGAATTAATTTGGTCAATTTTAGAATTAATTTAGTATTTTATTTAATTTTTGTTTGATAAATAGCATTTGTTTTATTATTTTCGTAAAAGTAGAATTAGTTTTAGTTATTATTTGCCTTATTAGAATAGAATATTAACTTTGTATTTTTCTGTATTTTTAGGTCATAAAGAATATTTAGTTTCCAGGGTTATTTTCCAAGTGTGAGGAGCGAATAATTGGCGAAAAGACGGAAATACCCTTGGTGTGGAGCAGAAGACTGATTGCTTGTTTATTTTCATTTTAGTAATTAATTGTAGTTGTATTAACTTTATAATTGTAGATTGACATTTGTCATTAATAAATTAAATTTTCTAGAAATATCGTGGTTAATTCCTGTTCCCTGAGGATTCAACCCGTACTTACCACTTTGTGGAAAGTCGGTTTTTATATTTTTGGTTGATGATTTTCAAAAGTTTTATTGAAAATAATTGTTTTAAAAAGAGCATTCTAAAATATCAACCAAAAAACATTATGAATGTGGACATACTGTGGAGGCAACTCGACACGATATGCCACCTCACCAATCCGTGCCATGATTTCGAATGGTCCGACATACCTCGGACTCAACTTCCCTTTCTTACCGAAACGAAATACGCTCTTAGTCGGCGAAACTCTGACAAAAACCATGTCTCCAACATTAAAAGACAATTCGCGACGTCTCTTATCGGCGTAACTTTTCTGTCTATCTTGCGCTGCCTTCAAACGTTCACGAATCTTCTGCACTTGCTGCGTGTAGTGCTGAAGAACAATCAGCGATTCACTTGCTCTATCGCTGATGTCGTCCCAATAAGATGGCGACCGACAAGGTCTACCATACAATGCTTCATACGGGGCCATCCCGATACTAGCGTGGTAACTGTTGTTATACGCAAACTCTACCAAACATAGGTGTGAATCCCATTCACCCTTCCAATCAAGCATACAAGCTCGCAACATATCTTCCAACGTTTGAATCGTTCGCTCGGACTGTCCATCCGTCTGAGGATGAAAGGCTGTGCTAAACTTCAATTTCGTCCCCAAAGCAGATTGCAACTGACCCCACAGTCGCGACGTGAATCGGGGATCATGATCGGAAATAATAGACCTCGGCACACCATGAAGCCGAACGATCTCTCTAATGTACAAGTCAGTTAGGCTCTTAAGAGACTGACTGATCCTGATTGGCAGGAAATGGGCAGACTTGGTGAGTCTGTCCACGACTACCCATATCGCATCGTGTTTACGCCTAGACAGTGGCAATCCTACCACAAAATCCATTGTAACATCTTCCCATTTCCACTGAGGAATCTCAATCCTCTGCAAGGTACCACCGGGACGTTGATGTTCCGCTTTAACTTGCTGACACGTCAAGCATCTCGCAACGTAAGCCGCTATCTCGCGCTTCATACCGCTCCACCAATATTTCTGCTGTAAGTCCTTGAACATCTTTGTTCCTCCGGGATGAATCGTATATCTTGACATATGAGCTTCGTCAAGAATCTCTCTCTTCACCTCAGGGTTGCTCGGAACCCAAAGGCGATCTCTCATAAGCACGCTGCCATCACTAGACACTCTGAAAGGAAAATCTGCTTGCTCAGCCAAGGCTAGAAACTTACCATACTGGTCGTCAAGCTTCTGAGCCTCTACGATCTTTGGCAAAAACGCGGATCGAATGGTCAGACCAGACAACCTGATCGAACCACCACCAACAGAAAAAGGTTTCCATGCAACAAAATCTTCGATAAGCCTCTGGCTCCACACAAGACTAGCCAGAACGCCACCTGCTTTGCGGCAAAGCGCATCTACCACAACGTTCGCCTTACCCGGATGATACAACAACGTGAAATCATAATCCTTGATGAACTCAAGCTATCGTCGCTGCCTCATATTCAACTCCTTCTGAGAGAACAGATATTTGAGGCTCTTGTGGTCGGAAAAGACCTCAAACGATTCCCCATACAGGTAGTGTCTCCATGATTTCAAAGCAAATACGACTGCTGCCAGTTCTAAATCGTGCGTCGGATAATTTCGCTCGTGAGTCTTCAACTGTCTGGAGGCATAGGCAATAACTCGGCCATGCTGCATAAGCACGCAACCTAAACTGGTACCAGAGGCGTCTGTGTACACCACAAAGCCACCTCTGCCCGAGGGTAAAGCCAATACCGGCGAGGTAGTCAACTTCAACTTCAGGATCTGGAAACTGTCCTCACAGGCACTGTCCCACACGAACTTAATAGCTTTGCACAACAACTTCGTCAAAGGTAAAGCGATCCTTGAAAAGTCTTGGATAAAACGTCAATAATAACCGGCCAATCCAAGAAAACTACGAATCTCAGACACATTCTTAGGCTGTTTCCAGCCTAAAACTGCTTCTACTTTCGCTGGATCGATGGATACTCCGTCCCTCGATATCACATGGCCAAGAAACATGACGCGCTCGAGCCAAAACTCACACTTAGAGAATTTGGCGAACAACTGATGCTCGCGAAGAGTACTCAACACAATCCGCAAATGCTCTCGATGTTGCTCCGGACTCTCCGAAAAGATCAAGATGTCGTCGATAAATACTATCACGAACGAGTCCATATATGGACGAAAAATCCGGTTCATCAAATCCATGAATGCTGCTGGAGCATTCGTGAGGCCAAAAGGCATCACCACGAACTCGTACAACCCATATCTCGTCCGGAAAGCTGTCTTCGCAATATCATCCTCTCGGATACGAAGCTGATGGTAACCCGATCTAAGATCTATCTTCGAGAAGACCTTCGCCTTCTGTAACTGATCGAAAAGATCTTCGATCCTCGGCAACGGATACTTGTTCTTAATTGTCGCCTGGTTGAGCATCCGATAATCGATGCACAATCTCAGAGATCCATCCTTCTTCCGTACAAACAGCACTGGTGCTCCCCACGGTGAAGCACTAGGTCGAATAAAACCTTGATCAAGGAGTTTTTCCAACTGACGCTTTAACTCTTCAAGCTCTGTCGGAGCCATACGATATGGTGCCTTGGATATTGGTGTCGTTCCAGGCAACAACTCGATACCGAATTCGATCTCACGCCTCGGAGGTAACCCAGGTAGTTCCTCCGGAAACACATCATAAAAATCGCGGACTACGTCCAAGTCTTCGATCAAAACCATCTCGGGTTCAACTGGGGCAATGCTGACTAAGAATGCAGTACCCCCGTTTCGCAGATATTTCTGAGCCTTGAAAGAAGAAATCATGCGACTATCGCGCAAAGGTCGAGGAAGCTTGATCTCCAGAACAGGACGATCAGGCTGAGAAAGAACGATCTTGCCTTCCCGACAGAAGACTTGAGCATGATACTCAAAAAGCCAATCCATGCCCAGAATGACATCGTACTCTGTCATGTCTAACAGGATAACGTCAGCTGACAAGTTCTGTCCTGCCACTGACACCTCGATGTTCGGAACATACGAGTCACAAAAAGATGGCTCTCCAGTTGGAGTGCGAACCTCCAACGGAAAGTTCAAAGACTCAACTGCCAAAGGTAAGGTACGAACGAATCTAGTTGCTATGAATGAATGAGTAGCACCACAATCAAACAACGTAAGTGCTTCATGTCCGGATATCAAAATCGTACCTTGGACCAACTCTGCCTTGGTCACTTGCTCGACTGATGTCGTGTATGCTCGACCTGCAATGACCTTCTGGGTTGCTGTCTTTGGTGGATATGACTGCTGCGTCGCTGGCTGTCGTTGCGGTGTCGGCTGAGAAGTACCCGGCGTATTCCTGCGCTGGTCGTCTGCTTGCTTCTTTCTACAATCCCTGATATAATGACCCATCTTTCCACAATATAAGCATCCGCCGGTGTCTCGCGGGCAGGGTCGCCCTGGATGATCCGTAATACATTTTGGACAACTAGCTGCGGTAAGCTGCTTCTGTTGCGGCTGCTGGCATTGTTGGTACTGGGGCCTACGGTTCTGATACTGATTCTGGCGGGTGTTGCTGCTGTTGTTGTTACGCTGCTTCTTTGTCTGAGGATGGAACTTCCTTCCATCTTGATTCCTCTGGAATTGTCTCTTCTTTGGCCAACTCCTTTGTCCAGGATTCTGCTGTTGCTGACGTGGTGCGAGGGTCTTCTGCGATTCTGTCGAATCATGTTCAAGCAAGGAGGCCGTCTCTAGAGCCTCATCGACCGTCTTAGGCGCACGCGTGTACACCTTTGTCCTTAAGACTGGCTTCAGACCTCGAGCAAATTTGAGAGCTCGCTCCTTTTCTGTCGTGTATAAGTGCGGACAAAACCTCTCTAGGCTTCGAAAACGCGTGACATAATCCGAGAGAGAAGAACTACCCTGTTGGAGGTCGAGAAACTCCTGCATTTTCCAGCTCCTCTCGTGAGCTGGAAAATAGGCTGCGTAGAACGCTTCCACAAATTGCTCCCAATCAACTAGCTGGTTGTCAAATTTTATCTCCCAGGTAGCTGCCCACCACCTTTCTGCGTCCTTCCTGAGACGATATGTCCCAAAATCTACTTTCCGATCATCACCAACTTGTAACACTCGGAAGATACGTTCAATTTCTCTGATCCAATCCTCGGCCGCTTCCGGCGATGACTTTCTATCAAACGAGGGAGGGTTCAAGCTCATAAATTGCTTATATGGGACTAACGCAACAGGAACCTGGGCAGGTTCTCCCTGTCCCTGGGCGGTCTGTTGGATGTGTTCGCCCATGTTCCTCATGGTCTCCGCTTGTCGTCCTACAACCTCTATAAGGTTGTTCAGAGTCTCCATCAGGTCGTCACACCTGGTGCGCCACGCCATCTAAATACGCAACATTCTATACATAAGCAACCAGCAAATACACAGAGATAGAAAAAAAAAATTCCATTTCCTTAACAAGGAAAACCGAAACATTACAGAAGCACCCTTCATCAAGATAAGGTTAAAAAAGTGATGTCAACAATTTAAGCACGACAAAAACAAAAACGAAACACTGACTCAGTGTTTCTAACATCTAATCATTACATCGCAAATATCACGACTTGCTGGTGTAGAAGTCCCTGTAGTCCTTCCGACTACCACAACGCCTCGGCCTAACACGTGGAGGAGAAACAACTTCCCTCAGTGGCGTGTCCGAGATCTCCTGGACTTCTCCCAAAATCGGCGGCACGTACTCCGAAGAAACACCATAGGGGTAGGACTCGGGAGAATATTGAGGAGAATCGACTGCTCCTCGCTTTTCTCCGTTCTGGCTATCCACTTCCAGAACCAAAGGTCCAGAGACTGAAGAAACATCCTGGATGTCTTCCGCATTGCTCTTCCAGAGCTCACCCTTCTGCTTCGTCTGGCATTCCTCTTCGACATGCCCACGAAGGCTACAGTAGGGGCACTCAGCCAACTCACGGGAACATATCTGTCCCACATGATCTCCCAAACACCTTGTACACGGAGGTGCCAACATATGCACATTACGTGCCAAATGTCGCACAGCTCCACACAGGGCCTCTTCGCCTCGAGTCAGGTTTTGGAGAGCCTCCAAAATCTTGCCGTAGGTCGGGTTCGTCGACATCTATGATATACACAGAACCACAACACAAACCATCTAAAAGCAGGAAGTAAAAGAAGGAAAGAAGGAAAACAAGAAGAAGAAGAAGCTAATCTTATACTTACAGTGCGATGAATGATGCACGATGAAGCTCTGACCACACACTTATACATTGCTCTGATACCAATCGCTGTGACGCCCCAAACCCCGACCTTAGAAAAACTTGGGATTTCTAGGGAATTTTTTTTTTTGAAAGGTTTAAGTAGGAAACTAGCGGAAGCAAACGTGGGAAAACAACAAAGCCGCAAGTCTGGGCGGCCGCCACAGATAAGTGCAACCAAAAGTGTAACTATGAAGTAAAAAGGGGAAACACCCCAACAGTTTTAAAGAGTTTACATCTTATAAGTACAAAAAGGTACAAAATAGGGGATACATCCCCACAACAACCAAAAACCCCAAAACCACCAGGTTCAAGATCTGCAAGTCAAGTGTGTGGGTCCTCAGAGCCTCCATCGTGTATCATTGCATCCGCACTAAGCCTGTTCGTCACCTACATCCCCATAAAATGGGGTCAATCCTTTTTCAAGGTGGTCAAAAAACAACCACAAACAATGTGTATATATATCAAGTACACAGTAAAGCAGGAAACAAGCTGACAAGTGTAAGTGCCTGTGTCTGGTAAGTGTGAAGTGACAAGTACTAGTCAACAGGAAAACAAGTAGCTGAAGCAGCGAACTGAAGTATAAGAGAACTGAGCAGCAAGTAACTAAGGTAACAAACTGAAATGACTGTAACAACTAAAGTAAGTCTACAACACAAGTAAAACAACCACTACTTGAAGTCAGCTGTTTGGTTAGTTCTTAAGTTCTTCTGATTATTCCTTCGGGTATGCGAAGGAACCTCGCATTCTGTGAGACATGCACCCGGCGTCTGTTATTTAAATTCTAGTGTGGTAACCGGGGAAGCTACAGACCGAGTCGACCTTATGCGAGCAGCACACAGCTAGGAGAAAACACTCGCATAGGTAAGGATTGCAATCCATACTACTACAGTAGTGAGGTCCTAAAAAGGCAACCTCGACCTCCCTGACTCTGAGTGACTGGAGGCCAAAGGGCGCTACAGCTCCTGTCAAACACGTGTCGTAGTAACGACAAGTCACTCAGGGTTGTACCATCCACCCACTCCCGAGGTGAACCATTTTGTGAATGTGGCGAAGCAGGTTTATCTTTCTTATGGCTCATGTTCAACACACCTCTCACGAGGAATTTGCCTTGTGGTCCCCGCAGGGTACGCAAAACGAGGACTTGGCCTGCCCATTCACATGCTCAGCCTCACACGGCCAACGGAGCACACTGCTCGTGAAAACAGTCGAAACACCTTATTGATTTATTTCTGTTTAGGGTATATCACACAAGAGTCCATCTCTTTAAGCAAGGGTCATTGCCCAAGGATTTCAACTGAGCCCATAACAAGTCATTTCATTATTCATACCCTATCTTTATTCTTTTCTTTCTTGTAGTAAGTGCACATGGTGCTCTTACTAATGCCTCAAGCAATGTACCTTTTCAAGGTACACACTACTCAGTAACAGTGTCAGGATGTGCCAAGTGCGAAATGTATGTTTCTATCTTTTGCACAAGCATAAACAACAGAGGCAGTTGCATAATATGAAATGATTAACTTGCATACTTCAGCGTGAATATTGCAGTCACTATGCTTTCATACGTGGTTGACACACTTACATGTTTATGGCGAAAAATCCGGGATATGCCTGACTTATGGGAACAATATTTGCTAATCCCACAGTGTGGGGTACCGCGCCTGCGGACCCGAAACAAAGACAATGGAACAATGCTTGTAATTCAACGTAGTTTCCAAGTATGTGGATTTGCAATAGTGTTCGTCTGTATACTTAACTAAGTAGTTGCACAAAAATCAAGGTGTAAGGGTTTTCCTTACGCAGTACGACACACTTACGTGTCGAAGGTGATTTCTAACTTAACCCATCTAATGGGAATAACATTGGCATTACCACGGTTCGGGTTGCCGCGCCCGCGGACCCTAAACAAACCGTTTGTCCAAAATGAACGTAGGACAATGCTATGGAATTCATACTGAGCTCGGAGTATGGGGCCATCTAAGAAAATGCTTGAACGGGACACGAGAGTCATAAGTTTTAATACCCTTACATATATTCGTGTGTACATATATCTATCAACCCTTTCAAACATACTTGGTGATGCACATACCCATATGTATACGTATATGCATATATATATATATACAATCCCATTTACATATACATATATATATATATATATATATATATATTTATATATATATGAAAAGCTTACTCGAACTCGGTGCATCCAAAAGCATGCACTCATGCCGAACTTAACCGAAGTGCGAGGAGGGTGCAGGGCAATACAAAGGCTAGTTTGAACCTACTCGGGTTCGACTCGAAATAGGTGCGAGCTAGTGTTGATAGGGTAACCTGCTATCGGCCTTAAATAATGGTGTAGCGGGGCCGCGAGTGTGGTGAAACGAAAGTCCACCCGCACTTGTGCTAACAAGCTCTAGCTAAGGGTGATCTGGTCCTACAGACCAGACTGTCGGACCTACCATCGAGGTCTGGACCGACTTAGAAACCGGACCCTACCTGTCAAGGGTTTGATTGGGCTTTTACCAGCCCCGACAAAAACAACCGTGGCTAGGCCGGCGGGTTGAGCCCAAAAACTGGGCCCAGTCGGTCTGGTCTATGAGACCGGGCTGTGGTTGGCCAGCAGTGGGTATGAACCCACCTCTCTCTGGTTCAGGCCCGGACCCGAAGGGATCAGCTCGAGGGACCCGAGTGCCCAGCACCATGCGGCTGACACATGACCTGTCCAAAACCAGAACCATGGCTGGCACCCGGTACCGGCCTGGTTCCCCATACATGCATAGGTCTAAACCATTCGGTTCGGACCTGCATGCAACCCAAAATGGCCGAATGAAGAGGGCCTGGGTGCTCGGCACCACTAGGCTCCATCCAGCTCCCACAAAAGGGGTTGGGCAGCTGGCACCCTGTGCCACGCCCAGGCTGACAATCCCTTAGGTCTAAACCTTGGTTCAGACTTGCACTCCCCCCTTCCCCCAGGGCTAACCGAAAGCCATGGGTGCACAGCACCCAAAACGGTGCACACCCAACCCCGACCAAGAGGGTAACTCGGGCTGAGCCCAAACTTGCACCCAACCGAAACAAGACGGACTGAAGTGCTGGTCTAAACCCATGGTTCAGCCCGGCAATGGTCCAAGACAAAAAAAAGAAAAAGAGCATGATACTACCATACAACCTCCAACATAAAAGAAAAGATAACTCATCGAGGCTCATACAGGGCGCGCGGACTCCAGCTTTGGTTATGGCGAAAACTGGATGATCAAAAGGTCTGGTCCACTGGACCAAGTCGGATGCTCTTCCCAGCAGCATGAGTAAGAGCTAAAAAAAAAGGGGGGTCGAGCAGCCAACATGTCGAAAAACAAGGAAAAAGAATAATAAAACCAAGCAAAACTTTACCTTGCTGCTAAAAGAAAGATCCAGGGTTCCACGCTCAAACAGAGCTGGTCACGTTGTGACCCAAGCCCAGATCACTGTTGCAATACCAGTCCCAACGCATGAAGACTGGATTGAGCCCAACAACACTGAAAGAAACATCCAAAAAAGAATAAAAAGGATGTTGGTGGCCGAAATGCACCAACCGGCGTTCCAGCATTCCGAAATCATGTCAACCGGAATGGGGATGAGCTGGACAAGCCCAGCTCGGTCCCGCACAACCGAAGATAATGCTATAGCTGTGAACCCAGCGAGAAGGAAAACAAAAAAAGAAAACTTAACAACCTCTTTTCTTTTCTTTTGAGAAGGAAAACCACAACAAGCATAGAGGGTGCAAAAACTGAAATGAAATCAAAAGGAAGTGCAAAACAAAGACTGTAAATGCATGCTACAAAATGATAATGTAAATCCATGGTGAGACACGATAGCAACTACAAATCTTAGAGCTAATCCACCGTATGGACTTGCATGCAAAGATGCAAAGTTTCCAACGGTTTCCTCTTCATAATGGAACCATAACAAGTGAGGTGAGTCTTCACCTTAGCTAGTGAGGAAGGTGCTGCAGCTCTTCACGCCAAGAGGAAGCACACAGCTGGAGTGAGGAAGCTTGAGAGGAGAGAGAGAGAAAAAAGGAAAATCGCCCCAAATAAGAGGGACCCGTTTTTTTTTGTAAAGGTTTTATAGAGGTAGGCTTAGAGGTGAACGGCTGGGATTAAATCCCTCTAAGATGGAGGGTTGGGGAGCCCCACGCACTCCAACAACCAATGCATGTCAAGTCTTCCAAAAGGCTTTACAAAAATCTCAAAAATGCCATTATTACATGCCCTTAAAAGTTTGAAATTTTACAAAAGGGCGCCCCTGGCTGCCACCCATCGTGCCCAATGGATTGAAAGGATTCAAATGCCTTTGAAAAAGTCACGAATTTTCCATGGGGCGCCACCCCATGGCTCTCTTTTGAAAATGGCGCCCCTCATGATGGAGCCTAGGCTTCATCATGAGGGTGTTGGAAAGACACATGGCCAATGAAGGCCTATTCTTTAAAGCCATGCAAGATTATTTCAAAAATACCATCCAGCTGGTCAACCCTTGACCAGTTGGTCAACCAAGGACATGGACGTCCAATGTAGGGTCGTCCCAGGGTTTTGGATCTCCTAGTAGCCCCGGATCCAAATCCAAAATCGCATATGGTGAACTTCCTTAAGGAATGCTTATTCAACACATTAAAATGCTAATTAAATTCCAACAACTCATTCTGTTCTCTTCATAACCGTAATTAACGTAGAATGGTCAATGCATAAAAATTCATCGATTCCATATAATCACACAATATATATCAAAATTAGAATCGTAGATCTTACACACGTGCAAAAGGGCTAAGTTCATACAATCATATCGATGACATTATCATTTATTTATGCACATATAACTATATATATTATTTGTTTGGCAACTGTGCGCTCTTGTCTAAGTCGTAATGAGTCAAAAAGTGGAAATCATTGGGGTATTGGACCCCGTGCTTCATAAGCGCTTGCAGCCGCCTATGCTGCAGCCCGAAACCTCACTAACCATGCTAAAGGTGTGGCTAAAAGTAGGAACTCCAGCTGCGGCTGGAGTCTGTCCAAAACAACCCTACAACATGCATCTAAACACCCGGCACCATGGGGCACACACACTTGCACATAACAGACCCAAAAAAGGCGGTTCTGCTGATACGAAGGAAGACGACAACTGCTGTGATAGGACAACAACAAGCTTGCTGCTGAGGTTGCGCCACCGGAACCAACTGAATGGGTCAAAGGATGGCTATACAGCTTGGGTTGCAGCTCCTGTGAAGACCCAGGTCTGGACCGATTGGTCCAGACCCACAATGATTGCACTCTGCAGGGCAGGGTCTGGACCATGTGTCCAGACCCCAAGGGATTCGGCTACCAAAATAAAAAGGGGCGTAGGCCTGGAGGCGACCCCACTTGCTGCAACACGGTTGCAGCGGCTCACCAACCACGGCCCAGGTCTGGACCGACTAGTCCAGACCTGAGTTGGCTCCAGCCAACCGCCAAAGAATGGGTGCAGGTTCCGCAGCCTGCACCCAGTTGCAGCCCATATGTTGCAATCGCCTCAGCGGGTCCAACCCAAGCTAAAAGGGCGCGAAGAACCGACTCCAAAACAGACTGAGCCATCCCTGTGCAGGCCTTTGACAGGTCTGGACCGCATTTGGTCCAGACCATGTCAGGCCAGAAGTAAGCTTGACCCACACCAGCACAAGCTGGTAGGCTTGGCAACAGGTAACGCCGACTGAAAATAAGGGAAAAGGGAAGGCCTCCAGGCTGACCCATTGGTGGTTGGCCTGGGGTCATCCGAAGGCAAACATACGTCCAGAAAATTTTTGGATGCCCAAACAGGAATCAAAAGGTGGAAGAAGAGGAGGGGCTCAGCCCGCCTTCCCCAGTCCAGCATTGCCCGAACCCAAGAGGGTCAGCACGACTGCGGGACAAAGGGTCTGCCTTGGGCTTCCCAGCCAACCGAAAATACTTTGATAGGAAACCAGTGGTTGACAACGAACCAACCCACAAACAAGCTGGGAAAACTCATAACATAAAAATGGCTTCCAGCCATTGCAAAAACCGAAAACCTATCCACGATGCATGCTAAAGCACTCAATGTATCCAACAATAAAACTCGAAACATTAACAAGCTAACAACGACTAGATGGCGAAATGGGGAAAAACAAATGCATGAGACATTTTTCTTATAATCCACCCATTATCAATGCTCACGAAATCTTTAAACTTACCAAAATGCGAGAATCATGAACAAAAACTAAAATAACCCATGCAAATGACAAGGAAAGGCCAACACATTATGGCATTGCTCTAACGAACCCACCATGAGGTATGCAAATAGGGGAAACACACAAAAATGCATGAACGTGTAAAACTTTGCTCAATACGAAACCCACGGTTGGTGCCTGCAAACATACCCCAGAAATCCATAAATCCGAAATATAACATGTATAATCAGCTCATAAAGAAAGTACATGAACAAGAATGCACTTGTTCAATCGAAATCCACACTATGGATAGGAGGAAAAATGGTGTCTCACCTCCGTGGCTTTGGAAAAGGAGGAGAGGAAGATGGAGGAAGAGGTATCACGACTGGAGCTGCAACACTGCCCCTCACAAACTCACTCTCAAACTCTCTCTCTCACTCGGTTTTGGAGAAGAGGAATGTGAACACCCCAAATTTTTCAAAATCTTTTAAATATTCCCCTTTTGCCCCTAAATTCATTTTTTGAGTAAATGAGTCATTTTAAATCTAAATTCTAGTTCATTTCTCAAGTTTTATTGAAATTAAAATCATTTCATATGTTTAAATTGATTTTGGATCTGGATCCATTGCCCAGATCCAAATCTGAATCTCCTTGTTCAAATTTTAAATTAAAATTATAGAAAATACCAAAAATAGCCTTTAAATAGCTCGGATAGTCCATTCGACATCCGTTTGGATCCATCATATTGTATTTCTCGATTCGAGTGTCAAAACTCGAACATTTTCTCAAAACCTGGGTTCAAACCCATTCTTCTGAAGAAACTTTCCCCAAAATAACCCTGTGGTTAGAGATGGACGGGTGATCTGTGAAGAAGGGTGGAGGAGGGCGATGAGATGGAAGCTTCGAGAAGAAAGAAGCACATGGTGGGAACCTCGACTTCCTTCCCTGCGGCTTCCTCTCATAACAGAAGTCCGTTAACAAATTTTCAATGCTCGTCTCCCTCTTTTGGAAATTTTCAAAAACACGACTGTTTTTTTTTTTCAAAAGAATTTTTCTAAAAGGTGATTTTAATAAAAGTGATCTTCAAAAGGGGCTTTTAAACCGATTTTTTTTGTATGTTTCTGTTTTATTTTTATTTTATTTTTGTGTTCCTTTTTCTAATGGTTTCTACATTTTTTTTTGTATTTTTGAAATAAACTCTAAACTATGGGGAAAATAAGAGATTTAAAAGTATTTTTTGTATTTTTGAAAAATATTTACAAAAGAGGGCTGAGAATTCGGGTTCGATTTCTTCAGAAAATGGGTTTAGATCCGAATTTTGAGGAAATATTTGAGTTTTGAACTTTGAATCGAGAAATACAGAGCATCGAATACAAATGGACATCGGATTGACTATCCGAGCCTTTCAGAAATTATTTTTGGTATTTTTTGCGAAATTAATTTTGAAAATTGGATAACGAGGCTCTGATTTGGATTTTAACACTAGGTCCAGATCCAAAAGCGAGTTAGATATAGAAAATGGATTTGATTCCAGTAAATCCGAGAAATAAACTGGAATTTTGAGTGAAAAATGACTCAATTTTCTCAGAAAATGTGGGCTAGAGACAGAAAAGGAATATTTACAAAATTTTGAAAAATTTGGGGTGTTCACACCCCACGTCAGCCTGCCTCCTGTCGCCTCTCAGCCCGCCTCCCGTTCCCCCCGACCCACCTTCCGTCCCTCCCGTTGGCCTGCCTCTCGTTCCCCCTGACCCGCCTCCCGTTCCCCCCGTTGGCCCGCCTCCTGTCGCCCACTGGCCCACCTCCCGTCTCCTCCCGGCCCACCTCCCATCGCCCCCTGACTCGCCTACCATCGCCCCCAGCCCGCCTCGGTGACGCCAAAGAAGCCACGATGCCGGCATCCGTCCTTTCGCCGACCACAGGTGAAGGTTTTCCCACATCCATCTGTCTTCTTCCTTATTTTTTTTTCTTTTTCTGTCAGGCAGCCGAGCTGCCTTCTGCACCATTTTGTTGGTCGGCAGGGGCATCCTGTCGCTTTCTTCTTTTCGACAAGCCGGAAGGGGCCAAGCCCCTGCCGCCTGTGGTTGTTCTCGGTATGACGGCAGGGGCGAGGCCTTGCCGTCTTCATGCGCAGACAAGGCCAACAAGGGCCCTTCTTCTTGTCGTCAGGCAAAGGGGAACCTCCTGCCTCTGCTTATTTTTCCTAGAAGACAGGGGGCAAATCCTTTGCCTCCATGTCTTTACGATAGGCAAGGAGGCTCCGCCCCTTGCCTCCACGATTATTGTCAGATAGGGAGCTTAGCAGGCTCATCCCCATCCTTTTTTTTTGCCATACAATGGTCGAGCCCCCTGTCTCCTTGTCTTACGAGATGTGAGAGAGTAGATTGTTTTGTATTATATTATTTTATATATTTGTGCATTGCATGTATGTAGTTGAGCTAATTGCGCGATGCTTAGTGCTAAGCATCGCATGTGACTAAAAATGCAATGCAAAAAAAAATTAAAAAAAATGCAAAGGCAAAAGCAATTCAAATCGGGTAAATACCCATGGTGAGTAAGTGGTGCAAGCGCATCACATGTTATTTAATTTTTTGGATGCAACACTTTTCTGTTCACACACTCACTTAGTTGTGGATATTTAGGACTCCTTTGATGGAGTTTGGAGATTATGCTGATCATGACTTTAATGTATGAGAATAAAAGTGTTCTTATTTTTGGAGTACGGATTCCATGCTAGGCATGGTAGTAGTTAGCACGATATTGGAGTGTGTTTGCTGCAGGTACATGTTTGATATTGTTTTGATATGAATGATATGAATGTATTGCAATGTTTGTTATTTATGTATCCATGCTTGCATGAAGTTATTTTTCATTTGATTATACCTTCTATATGAAATTGTATCATGAATTTTTTTTTTCAAATGAATATATTTGTATCATCATAGCATTATAGATTTTCTTTTAACTGGTGATGAAAATATTTATAATATTTTAGGACAAACTGGCTGCAAACCGTGAATGGATGTATCGTAGGATAGTTGATAATGAGGTGTCGCATGAATATATGGATGGTGTTGACAGTTTTATTGAATTCGCAATGGCAAGTGTCAGTACAATAGATCCTACCGGTCGGATCAGATGCCCCTGCACAATGTGTAAGAACAATCAATTTGTAGAACCTCATGAAGTTAGACATCACCTATACAGGAAGGGTTTTGTTAGTGGTTATAAAAAATGGACGCTTCACGGTAAAGAATTTTGGAATAATTATGATGCAAGGGTGGATGTGGTGCAGGATAATCCATATGTGGAACTAATATTTGATGTCGCAGGACAAAAAATGGGTTCTGTTGTGAGACATAGTGATGCACCAACTCGAGTAGAGGAAGAAGCAACAAACGATGCAGCTAGTACATTCTATGAATGACATAGAGATGTTGATGAACCACTGTGTAATGGTTGCGAGAGTCACACTATCCTGTCTACAGTTCTTCAACTACTGAATTTAAAGTGCGAGTTTAATTTGAGTCAATCATGTTTTGACCGTCTATGCTCTATTGTGAAGAGTATGTTACCCAAAGATGAGAAATTGTCATAAAATCTCTATCGTGCGAAGGTTATGGTCAATGCTCTAGGTATGGGGTATCAAAAGATAGATGTATGTCCCAATCACTACATGTATTTTAAAGATCAAGAAAAAAAAAGATCATGTCTATCATGTGGACATCCTCGGTTCAAGCCAAAGACAAAGGAAAATGGTAGCACAAGGTCAAAAGAAGTGTCGTATAAGTCACTTCGCTACTTTCCTCTCACCCCTAGATTGCAACATCTTTATATGTCTTCGAGGAAAGCTAAATAAATGATATGGCATGCAAATAAAGTTCAACATGATGAAGACAAGATCACACATCCTGTTGACGCAAAAGCTTGGAGGCACTTTGATCGTACTCATCAGAACTTTGCTTCGGAAGTGAGAAATGTTAGGCTAGGTTTATGTAAAGATGAATTTAATCCATTTGGTGGTAGATCAACCCCATACTTGTGTTAGCCGGTATTTATCACCCCATACAACCTTCCTCCAAGCTTGTGTATGAAGCATCAAAATCTTTTTTTGTCTCTATTAATCCCTGGTCTGATGTCTTCCGACCAAAATCTTGATGTATATTTGAGGCCATTAATCGATGAACTGAAAATATTGTGGGATGACGGTGTTCTCATGTACGATGCCCACAAAAAATAAAATTTCAATATGAAAGTTGTTCTATGGACAATCAATGACTTCCCTGCATATGTATGTTATCTGGTTGGAGCACACATGGGAGGTTAGCATGTTCGTATTGCATGGAGGATACAAAATTGTTTAGATTGACACATGGAAGGAAGCTAGGCTGGTTTGATTGTCATCGTCGATTTCTACCTAGCGATCATCCATTCTGACAACAAAAAAATGTGTTTCGAGCAGACACAACTAAAATGGAAGGTCCACCAACAAGGTTGTCTGGCATAGAGATTTTAAGAAGATTGTGATACTTTCCATATGGACTGACAGATGCCCGTAAGGCAACACCCTTTATTGGATTTGGGAAGGATCACAATTGAACAAAAAAATCTATATTTTGGGAACTACCATATTGGCCAACCTTATTGATACAACATAATTTGGATGTCATGCATGTGGAGAAAAATGTTTTCGATAATGTATTTAATACAATAATGAACGTGAAAGAAAAAAACGAAGGATAATCCAAAGGTATGTATGGATTTAAAAGTGGTATGTAAAAGATCAGAATTGGAACTCAAAGAGTACAATGGCAAAGTACTGAAACCAAAGGCAAGGTATATGATTGGTCCAAATCAAGTAAAGCTAGTATGTCAATGGTTGAGACAATTGAGATTTATAAACTGCTACGTTTCTAACATTGCTCGGGCTGTGAAGATAGAAAATGGATAGTTATATGGGTTGAAGAGCCATGATTGTCATGTCATTATACAATGGTTGATACCTGATAAAGCATGAATTGTGCATCAAGATTACATTAGAGTCATGCATTAACACATCATTTATAGGTTTAAAACCCTCACTTAGATGCATTTAGATGTCATTGAGCTATGGTTCAAATTTTGTTTGAATCGGACTTAAAACGAGAAAGATGTTGCATTTTTAGTGAAATAGGTCGGACCTCAGGGCGATACGGGTCAAAATGGATCCAAAATGGCCATTTGGGCCTTGGATCTAGGCAAAAACTCTAGGATTCAACCCGCTCCAGCCCCAAATTTGAATTTGGAAAATATTTGCAGAAAACCCTTCCAGAATAGGCGCCCAGATAATAATTTTTTTTTTAATCTGCTTTCTGGAATTTCCAGAAAAGAGGATTTTGGGCTATAAAACTTGGCAAAACCCTAGCTTAAAGGGGTCTTAGCCTTGGGTACTGCGGCCCTTTCCCTGATTCTCGATCACTCCTCTTTCTCCCTCAGCCACCACGCATCCCCTCCTCATCCTCTCTCAGTTTTTGGCTTGGAACTTCTTACAAACACCGGGAATCGCCCCTTCTTCCCCTCCAACTTCTTCTTCTCGATAGCCATATCTCCCCTTTCTTCACACGCTTGTTGGACTGAAATTTCTTTGTTGCAGTTGCAGGAACTTCAGCAGGATGCAACAAGGGAAGCACACCTCCAACATCATCGAAGGCAGAGTGTCTCATTGCTCGAGCTGATTTTGCTCCCTTTTACATCCACCCTCGTTGAACAGCCCTTCAAGATGATATTAAGTTGCAGTAAGAGCATCTAGTCTCAGTGATAGATTAACGCATCAAGTGAACTGACGAAAATGCCCTTATGTTCGCAGGCTTAAGTCATTGTGTGTCTCTTTTCGGTTCTTGTTCAATTTTCATTTCATTGTAATATTTTCTTTAATTAAACAAGTTCAATATCAATAAAATGCAAAGTTTAGATTTAATTTGAGTATATCCCATTCCCTGTTAATCGATCCGTACTCTCCACGAAAGTGGAAAGTCGGTTTTATTACTTAATTGGCAATTTTCCAAAGTATTTCAATGAAAAATATGTTTTAAAATAACGACTAAAAAACCCTGATCAATACCCTTAGCATTCCATGATATGTTAGACAAACCTATATGGGGGGTATTGTCCGAGTTGAGTAGATTTTTTAGAACATTGTGCGCAACTGAAGTTGTAGTATCTGAGGTAAAAAATCTCGAAGAATCTGTCGTAACTATTATTTGTCAGCTAGAGAAGATATTTTCACTAACATTTTTTGATGTTATAGAACATGTGGTGATACATTTTCCATATGAACTTAGGGTTGGTGGACCTGTGCAATATTGGTGGATGTACCCATTTGAAAGGTATATGTTTATTTAAAATTTTCTTTTCAATACTATTGAGAAATTTATTGTAATTCGAGATGTATATTGTTGACAGATGCTTGTTTGACCTAAAAAAAAAAAGGTTCGGAATAAAGCAAAGGTAGAGAGCTCTGTTTGTGAGGCATACACCATGACAGAGATTTCAAATTTCTCATCTATGTACTTTGAATCTCACATTCCAACACGTTACACATGCCCACTCGTAATGATGATAGAGAACAATTAACTGTAACTGACAAATTGTCTATATTTCAACCACTTGGACATGCATTTGGCAGTTGCCGATCAAGACTCTTGGAAGATCGAGAGCAAGATGCAGCACAAATATATATCATTTTCAATTGCTCAGCAATTGACCCATACATTTGTTGATAAACTATGTTTTGATGATACATAATATGATATGCTGTCATACATGATAAATACATGATATGCTTTAATCTGATATGATAAATATGATATGTCTTCATGAATATGTTATATTATGATTGGATATGATTTGTCATGCATTTAACAAGTATTTGATGCAAGGTTATTTCACCTAAGAAGAATGGAGACAACCTGATCAAGTACAACTATTTGATGCAATCATACTCTCTGAAGAAAAAGCTTGATGGGCCATACATTCATAAAGATTATCCAAGAAGATCGGCTACTTCAAGATGAAGACTTTTTTCTTCTTTAGAGTTATATGTAACAGAACCTTCAGAAGCATGCATATTGCATATTTCATATTACATGCTTTAAATATCATACAAGCCATCTATTTACAAAAAGCAAATCTTTCATAAAAGGATACGATATTTAAAAAACAAATCATTGTACTTTCTTACAAGCATTTATGAAAAAGACAACTTGAAATGATATAAAAGCTAATGATTTCAAATATGAAAGAAAAAGACAAAATGAATTTACTCACAATACACAATTGTTTATCTTGAATTGACAAATATTGTTTTATATACAAAAACTACTTATTGTTTAACAAGAAAATTAAGTTTGAAAAAGATCTTTTATTTATTTAATATACACTCAAGAATGTCAACTTATTTAAATCCATCATTCTTTCTGTAAACATTAAATGCCATCTCAAAAAGCATTTGAGAAATGACCATTTATTTAATAATAAAATCCACACTCAAGAATGTCGACTTATTTAAAGCCATCATTCTTTCTGTAAACAATAAATGCCATCTCAAAAAGCATTTGAAAAATGACCATTTATAAATAAAGTAATTAACAAGCATTTATTGTACTTACATACATTTAATCAAAGAAGTGACGATTTGTAAGAATACTACAAATCATTAAATTGAGTAAAGACAAAATTACACTTCAACGTTCAATGTACTACAAAGCATTTATTTTGAGAAAAGACTCATTACAAATTAAATATCATTGTTAATTACAATAACGTATAGTGTACCTCAAATAGTTAATTTATGAATGATGACTTTTTGAAAAAGCAATATAGTACATATTTCATTTCACACAAAGTTGTTTTTTAGATGACCTGACACCTCACATCTCAAAAAGGACAATCATTTCAAAAAGCAACGACTATTTTCTTAAGACTATATATATACAAACAAAATAGTATTTTAGAGAAGACACATGTGAGCTTTTAATGAAAAAAACTCCTATTCGATATTCTGAAAAATAGCCAAGAAAAAGAAAAAGAAAAGAAAGAGAAAAAGTCAAGAAAAGCTCTTTGACAAAAGAATCAACTGTGTGTGAAAAGAAAAGAACTTTCTGTTCCTCTGAGAGATTATTCTATCCACTTTTCAAAGAGAGAACATTATGAGAATCTTTATACGTGCATTCATATCATTCTAAAGGTTCTTTAGGAAAGTGTTGTAACTTTCTGTTATCTTCTGTATCCCTTATCTGTTGAAAGAAGTAGACCTCTGTGAAAGAGGGTGTTTCCCTTCTCTGTTGAGAGAAGTAGACCTCTGTGAAAGAGGGTGTTTCCCTTCTCTGTTGAGAGAAGTAGACCTCTGAGAAAGAGGGTGTTGTACTATTTATCCCGTAACACGGATCTTATAGTGAAAGGCTCAAGTGTTTTACTTGGGGACTGGATGTAGGTCAGTAACTCGACCGAACCAGTATAAATTATGTTTATTGTGTTGTGCCTCATTGTCTTTAATTTTATTTTATCGATCTATATCATATTTCACTATTCACCCCCCCCCCCTCTAGTGGAATTTCATTTGGTATCAGAGCAGGTTTTGCTGGTTTCGACATAACAAGTCTTTCAGCACAAATGGCATCAACATCTTATGCTCATGACATCGAAGGTCAAGATGCATCTCGCCCTCCTTTCTTCAATGGCACCAACTACGGATATTGGAAATGCAGGATGGCCATATTCCTAAAATCTATAGACTTTGCTGTATGGAAAATTGTTGAATGTCCATACACATCTCCATCTTCAGACTATAGCTTATGGTCTGATGAAGAAAATAAGATGGTCAATCTAAATGCAAAGGCTATGAATGCTTTGTTGTGCGCCATTGATCAAAATGAATTTAACAGAATATCAGTTTGTGAATCGGCATATGATATTTGGCACTCTTTGGAGGTTATTCATGAAGGAACTAACAGAGTAAAAGAAACTATGATCTCATCTCTGGTTCGAAAATATGAGCTATTCAAAATGAATAAAGATGAGCCAATTTCAAAGATGTTTACCAGATTCACCAACATCACCAACGACCTTAAATCTCTAGGAGAAACCTATTCCCAGACCGATAAGGTGAAAAAGATCTTGAGATCTCTTACAACTAACTGGGAGAAAAAGACCACAGCTATTGAAGAATCTCAAGACTTATCCAAGCTTACTCTAGATGACTTAATATGCAATCTTATGGCCTATGAAGTTCATATGAAATAAAGAAGGGAAGAAGAATAACCTACAAAGAAAAATCTAGTCTTCTCAGCTATTTTTAAGGATGAGGACTCAGAAAAGGAATCTGAAATTGCGCTGCTTACTCAAAAATTTTAGCGCTTCATAAGAAAGAACAGGCTATCAAATAAGCACAAGGAAAAGAAAGATTCTAAGGAAGATACCATGTGCTATCAATGTAATAAGTCAGGTCACATAAGACGTGACTGTCCTCTTCTAAAAAGAAAATCCAAAATTGAGAAACCAAAGAAAAGATTCTTCAAAAAGAAGGCTCTACATTCTCAATGGGATGATTCAGAATCATCCACCAGTGAAGAGTCAAGTAATGGTGAAGCAAAAACTGCAAATATGTGCTTCATGACAGAAGAAAGCTCTGTAAGTGAATCTTCTGATTTTTTTTTGATGAACTTCTAAATTCTTTTCAAGAACTCTTTGAAGAATCTAGGAAAACGTTTCTCAAAAATAAAATTTTAAAATCCAAAAATTTAGAGCTTTTCCAGAAAAATGAAAAACTCAGTGTTGAAAATTCTGAGTTGAAAAAGAAAATTTTTATTCTTACTTCTGAAATTAGTACTATTAGTTCCAAGATGAAAAATCTTCAAGTAGAAATTTCAGAACTAAAAAGCAAAATTGAAAACCTTATGAAAACGGTTTTCAAGTTTACCAAAGGAAAAGAAAACCTGGACAAACTCCTATCCTCTCAAAAATTCTCTTTTTACAAGAATGGTATTGGTTACTCTCATTTAAATAAACCTTCTTGTATGAATCAAAGGACTACATTTGTCAAAGGTTCTAATGAGCCTAAACAGGAGTATTACAATTTCAATTTTAATACCATGTACTCCTCTAAATCTGTAGACAAACCCAAATCAATATGGATATGGGTTCCAAAGTCTAACAAAAAGGGACCCAATCGGGTACCAAAAAGAAGTTTTACTTGATCTTTTGCAGGCTCTAAAGAAGAAGAACAGATGGATATTAGACAGTGGATGTTTTAAACATATGACAGGACATCCAGATCTTTTTGTTGTTCTTCATCATAAAGAAGGAGGAACCGTCACCTTTGGAGACAACAACAAAGGTTTGATAATTGGTATTGACAATATTGGTAATATCGATAAACCTCTTATCAAATATGTTCTCCTTGTTAAAGGTTTAAAACACAACCTCTTAAGCATCAGTCAAATGTGTGACACAGGTTATAATGTTAGCTTCAAACATGATGCATGCCTCATAGCAGACACCAACGAAAATATTATTTTAAAAGGTATAAGAAAAAATAATATATATGAATTATACCTAGAAAATATTATTGAACACTGTCTTATAGCTAATAATGACTCTCAAAATTTATGGCATATGAAAATGGGACATGTTAACTCTAACTATATGTCTAAATTAGCTAAGAACAACTTAGTACGTGGGTTACCTAAAATTTAATTTAAAAAAGACTATTTTTGTGATGCTTGTCAATTAGGAAAATTGTCAAAATCATCTTTCAAATCAAAAAATATTGTGTCAAGTAAAAGACCTTTAGAGCTTCTCCACCTGGATCTTTTTGGTCCTTCTAGGGTAGCTAGTCTTAATCATAATAAATATGCTTTTGTCATTATAGATGATTACTCAAGATTTACTTGGGTAATATTTTTGAAAAATAAAAGTGATATGTTTTGTGAATTTGAAATTTTATGTAAAAAGTTACAAAATGAAAAATCTTCTACAATTATCAAAATTCGTAGTGACCATGGAGGAGAATTTGATAATGATCTTTTGTAATTTTTTGTAACTTGCATGGTATCTCTCATAACTTTGTCTTTCCTAGAGCTGCACCTCAAAATGGTGTAGTAGAAAGAAAGAATAGAACCCTTCAAGAATCTGCTAGAACTATGCTCCAACATAATAATCTTGCTAAATATTTTTGGGTTGAAGCTGTTAACACTGCATGCTATATCTCAAATAGAGTTCTTATCAGACCCTTATTGAATAAAACTCCCTATGAACTATTCTATGACAGAACTCTAAGAATAGACTACTTCAAAGTCTTTGAGTGTAAATGCTTTATCCTTAACACAAAAGATAGCCTTGATAAATTTGATGCTAAATTTGTTGAAGGCATATTCTTAGGATATTCAAGTCATAGTAAAGCATATAGAGTTTTTAATAAGAGTGCAAATACTATTGAAGAATCTATGCATGTCAGTTTTTGTGAATCTATTGATCAATCTGTTCATAAACAGACTAACGATGATGATCTTGAAAGTACAGTTTTTTTCTTAGATAACACAGCTAAACCTAATGAAGATGATCTTCAAAGAACATTTGCTTAAATCAGAGATCATCCTCAAAAGCAGATTTTGGGAGACCTGACTAAGGGGGTTCAAACTAGAGCTCAGCTGGAACATATTGCAAATATGGCATTCATTTCTCAACTTGAACCAAAGAAGATTGATGAAGCCATCATTGACGAGTTCTAGATGCTAGCCATGACTGAAGAACTGAATCAGTTCCAAAGAAATAATGTGTGGGATCTTGTACCAAGACCAAAAGATCATCAAATCATTGGGACAAGATGGATCTTCAGAAACAAGCTGGATGAAACAGGTAATGTTATAAGAAACAAGGCAAGGCTAGTGGCTCAAGGATACAATCAGGAGGAAGGTATCAATTTTGATGAAACTTTTGCTCCTGTTGCTAGACTTGAATCTATAAGAATGTTTTTGGCATATGCAAGCTATATGGATTTCAAGCTATACCAAATGGATGCTAAAAGTGCTTTTTTAAATGGTTTTATAAATGAAGAAGTTTATGTAAAACAACCTCCAGGTTTTGAAAATGAACAATTTCCTGATCATTTTTAAAACTAAAACGTGCTTTATATGGTTTAAAACAAGCACCTTGTGCTTGGTATGACAGACTTAAAACTTTTTTATTAAAAACTGAATTTTCTGTAGGCAAAACAGATTCAACTTTATTTGTAAAAATAGTGGATGATCATACCGTAATCGTTCAAATATATGTGGACGATATCATCTTTGGATCTACTAACAAAAGTCTTTGTGAATATTTTTCTAAGTCCATGCAGAAAGAATTTGAAATGAGTATGATGGGACAACTCACCTACTTTCTTGGACTGCATATTAAGCAAACCAAGGATGGAGTCTTCATCAATCAGTCTAAATATGCTCATAAACTTCTGAAGAGGTTCAACATGAACTCAACTGCTTCAAAGAATACCCCTATGAGCACAACTACTATATTTGACAGAGATGAAGATGGTAAGACTGTAGATACAAAGTTATTCAAAGGTATGATAGGATCACTACTTTATTTAACTGCTAGCCGTCAGATATCATGTCCAGTGTTTGCTTGTGTGCTAGATATAAATCAAATCCAAAGGAATCACATCTTAAAGCTATAAAAAGAATAATGAGATATCTAAAAGGAATAGTTGATTTTGGGTTATTTTATTCAAAATCATCTACATTTGATTTAATCTCATACAGTGATGCTGACTTCGCAGGAAGTAAATCTGACAGAAAAAGCACAAGTGGAACAAGTCATATGCTAGGGCACTCACTAGTTTCATGGTTCAGTAAGAAACAAAATTGTGTATCATTATCAACTACTGAAGCTGAATATATAGCTGCAAGCCTAGCATGTACACAAGTCATCTGGATGAAACAGACATTAAAAGATTTTGGTTTAAAATTTGAAAATATAACTATTTTGTGTGATAATGCTAGTGCTATAAATTTGTCTAAAAATCCTATTCTTCACTCACGTACAAAGCACATTCAAATTCGACACCACTTTTTAAGAGAACAAGTCTTAAACAACATAATCAAACTAGAATTTATACCCACTAATAAACAATTAGCTGATATTTTTACTAAACCTTTAAAAAATAAAGACTTTATAAGAATTAGAAGAGAATTAGGAATCTGTAAACTAAGTGACTTATAATTAATCACATTTATTTATAGTTGTAACTAGATAAAACTTTACAATATCTTATATTTTCTATCATTTATATATTTTAAGTTTTGTTTGAATCCGATTCCTTCCTGTCGATTCCTATGTTTTTCTCTTTCATTTATTCTTATCATTTTTACTTTTCGTGTCTTATCATCTCTTTTACCTCTTTTCAAAATCAAAAAGAGTAATTCACATATTCACGTACACCACAAGCTTTTGCTTTATGTCACTTTTTTCTCTCAAAATGTCATATCTTTCAAAGTACACTCAACTTTATGTCTAATCACCTCTTTTACACATCTCTATAAGAATCTATACAAAACTCATTTTCGACAATCATGTCTCTCTTCTTCTTTTTTATATAGCAAATCAATTAAGTATTAGTTGTCTTTTCTTGTTTTTTTGGTCCCATCTTTCTCTCTCCTTCACGAAATTTGAATTCACCTTTTGTCATCTCAAAACCGTGGATTTGGCCCTATGACAAGATTTTACAACTTCATTGTTTTATTCTCCAAAACAATGGACTCTCTCATGTCGAGTTTCTTTTGTCTTTAAAACTATGTTTTTCAACAATATATGAGCTATAAACATTAATTCAAGACAATCATGACATTTCTTTATGTCTTTCATCTCATGTCACTCATTAATTTTTTTTGTCCTCTTCTCTATCCATGTCTTATTTGAAAATCAATGACTGTCATCACGCTTTTCTTTGACTACTCTCTCAACTTGTTGTTTGCTTCTTTATGACATTATTGAACTTCTCTTCATACGCCCAACTTAAAATTTCTCTTTATGTCTTTTCATTATTATGACATGATGTCATAGCTTGACTTTATTTCTATTCATCTCTCCCCTTTTGTCCATCCATTTTCAATCACACATAATAATTCCAAAGAGCACTTCATACTCAAACCATGACTACTCTCACAATACGATGGACTCTCCTATATCAAAGTTTCCTTATAATGAAAAATAATTTTCGAAACTATGTTCCTTTTGTCATCTAACATAATATAATAAACTTTTATCCTCACACTCTTCCAAAGAGTGATTTGATCTCTCATTCACGTGTGTCTTAAGATACAAATTTATATTCATGAGTGATCCACTCAACTAAAATCCAAACTTCATTCACTTCAATTGTCATTCACTTGTTATTATAATAAATTTCATCCTTCTATTTATAAAATGATTCACTCTTCAAGAATTTATCACCTATTCGAAATCTTCTATCAACATACATTCTCTCCAAGTTCATTTCTTAGTCTCTCAAGATTACTTGCCATGGCCTCCTCTTCAAAATCTTTCTCAAATGATATCAACATGATTGAGTCTGCAGAATTGAGATATCCTGATCTCATTCATAACTTCCACTACGTTAGCTCTCTTCCAATCCAAACAGGTAAGTTAGTCAACTTTCAAGATTTTACCTCCTTTGATCTTGAAACCTCCCTACAAGACTTTGTTCAAATCTTAGGATCATCCAACACTATGTCTTATTACCCCCATCTCATCAAATTTTTTTATACCAACCTCTGTAAACCATGACCAATCGACTATCTCCACCATGGTCCATGGTAAAATTATTTTCTTTGACATTTATTCGTTAGGCTGCATTCTTAATCTTTCCTCCTATGGAATCGATCTACCAAATATAGTACCTATTGATCGTACTATGTTTAAAAAAGGTACTTTACTCCACTCGATCCACCCACTTTCCGTGGCATCTGAGCAATCTGAAACCTCATGCTCTTCTGTTGTCACAAATCCTCTCCCAAAATGTCTTCCCCAAACAATCGTCCAAGGGATTCGTGCCAAATGAAATCTCTCTTCTCATCTATGGGATCTTCTGTTCCTTCCCAATTAACTAGTCGAGCATCATATTCAACAATATGATTAATTTTTATGCTTTTCGTTCACTTCCATTCGTATATTTTATCACTCATATTCTTACGTACTTCAATGTGCCAATTCAAAATGATGTCGTCTCTTATTCAATACATGCATTTGATGACACCTACTTCCCCGAAGAAGGGTCACCTCCATAACATTCTGACTACGAAGGCCTTGGTGAGGCAGATCTGGCTCCGCAATCTGAACTAGACATATTCTCAGCTCTTGTCGATGTCCAGAACACTCAGGATCTCTTACTAAAGAATCAAGCTTCTATGCACCAAGCCTTTCAATCACTAAAGATTGGCCAAGATGCTCTACTTCAGAAATTTGATCACTCATCTGATTCTGAATGAACTTTTTTTTTGGTCTGTAATAATACTTTCCTACTCTGATCCCTCCTTTTTGTCTATGACAAAGGGGGAGAAAAACTTGTCTCTTTTATGTTGGAGAAATTCGTTTTCTTAAACTCGTTCTCTTAAACTTAACTTTTATTTATTTTTTATGCATTTTTTATGATATTATATTCAAATTATTATTATGCATATGGCTTATTGACAGAGGGAGCATATATTGACATCATCAAAAAGGGGGAGAATGTTGAGAAACTATGTTTTGATGATACATAATATGATATGTTGTCATACATGATAAATACAAGATATGCTTTAATATGATATGATAAATATGATATGTCTTCATGAATATGTTATATTATGACTGAATATGATTTGTCATGTATTTAACGAGTATTTGATGCAAGGTTATTTCACCTAAGAAGAATGGAAAAAACCTAATCAAGTACAACTATTTGATGCAATCATACTCTCTGAAGAAAAAGCTTGATAGGCCACACATTCATAAAGATTATCCAAGAAGATCAGCTACTTCAAGATGAAGACTTTTTTCTTCTTTAGAGTCATATGTAACAGAACCTTCAGAAGCATGCATATTGAATATTGCATATTTCATATTACATGCTTTAAATATCATACAAGCCATCTATTTACAAAAAGCAAAGCTTTCATAAAAGGATACGATATTTCAAAAACATCTTTTTTTGAAAAACAAATCATTGTACTTTCTTACAAGCATTTATGAAAAAGACAACTTGAAATGATATAAAAGCTAATGATTTCAAATATGACAGAAAAAGACAAAATGAATTTACTCACAATACACAATCGTTTATCTTGAATTGACAAATATTGTTTTATATACAAAAACTACCTATTGTTTAACAAGACAATTAAGTTTGGAAAAGATCTTTTATTTATTTAATATACACTCAAGAATGTCGACTTATTTAAAGCCATCATTCTTTCTGTAAACATTAAATGTCATCTCAAAAAGCATTTAAGAAATGACCATTTATTTAATAATAAAATCCACACTCAAGAATGCCGACTTATTTAAAGCCATCATTCTTTCTCTAAACAATAAATGCCATCTCAAAAAGCATTTGAAAAATGACCATTTATAAATAAAGTACTTAACAAGCATTTATTGTACTTACATACATTTAACCAAAGAAGTGACGATTTGTAAGAATACTACAAATTATTAAATTGAGTAAAGACAAAATTACACTTCAACGTTCAATGTATTACAAAGCATTTATTTTGAGAAAAGACTCATTACAAATTAAATATCAGTGTTAATTACAATAACGTATAGTGTACCTCAAATAGTTAATTTATGAATGATGACTTTTTGAAAAAGAAATATAGTACACATTTCATTTCACACAAAGTTGTTTTTGAGATGACCTGACACCTCACATCTCAAAAAGGACAATCATTTCAAAAAGCAACGACTATTTTCTTAAGACTATATATATACAAACAAAATAGTATTTCAGAGATTTCACATGTGAGCTTTCAAAGAGAAAAACTCCTATTCGATATTCTGAAAAAGAGCTAAGAAAAAGAAAGAGAAAAGAAAGAGAAAAAGTCAAGAAAAGCTCTTTGACAAAAGAATCAACTGTGTGTGAAAAGAAAAGAACTTTATGTTCCTCTGAGAGATTATTCTATCCACTTTTCAAAGAGAGAACATTATGAGAATCTTCATACATGCATTTATATCATTCTGAAGGTTCTTTAGGAAAGTGTTGTAACTTTCTGTTATCTTCTGTATCCCTTCTCTGTTGAGAGAAGTAGACCTCTGTGAAAGAGGGTGTTTCCCTTCTTTGTTGAGAGAAGTAGACCTCTGAGGAAGAGGGTGTTGTACTATTTATCCTGTAACATGGATCTTATAGTGAAAGGCTCAAGTGTTTTACTTGGGGACTGGATGTAGGTCAATAACTCGACTGAACCAGTATAAATTCTATGTTTATTGTGTTGTGCCTCATTGTCTTTAATTTTATTTTATCGATCTATATCATATTTCACTATTCAACAACTTGGACATGCATTTGGCAGTTGCCGATTAAGACTCTTGGAAGATCGAGAGCATGACACAACACAAATATATATCATTTTCAATTGCTCAGCAATCGACCCATACATTTAGTAAGTATAGTTAATACAAAACATTAAGTTATATACATGTGTACATGGTTCGGTAAAATAAGTTTATGTTAAGTGTAGACGATTTGATCTGGAGTTGTGAAAAAAACTTTCACAACTCACTGATGCAGAAGTACAGAAATAACGTGAAAATAAATTTGTGGCATGGTTGAAAGAGTTGGTAAGGACGATTATATACATTTTTTTCCTTTATACAACAATAAGATACTTAATTTGTCATGATCATAGTCTTTGTTTGTGCTTGTAGGTCCATCATGGTGATGTTAAAGATCAAGGAATATGTGATTTACAAAATGGTCCGTCTAAAGTTGTGCAGTGTTACAACGGGTATATCGTAAATGGTTATCATTTTCATACAAAAGACTACGGTGTCAATAAGTCAACGATGAATAGTGGTGTATGCGTCAAGGGTAGCAGCTATGATGAAAATGAACATGACTACTACAGTGTTATAGAAGAAATAATAGAGTAGACTTACTTAGGCACAAATAATAGCTTAACTTTATTCAAGTGTCAATGGTTTGATCCCACAGCAACTATAGTCGATAAAGTCTCAGGCATTATGGAGTTGAATGGTAAGTCAAGGTTTGGAACATATGAACCATTCATATTAGCCTCGCAAGCTCAGCAAGTGTACTATACTTCATATCCGACTACAAGGAAGCCAGATACAAATGAATAGTAGACAGTTTGTATGGTGAAGTCTAAACTATACCCCGAGTATGATCAGTTACAGGAAGACAAGATTGCTGAAGAGAATGAATACTATCAATCAGATGATATGTATGACTTCTCTTATGGTTACGATGTCGCACATGGTATGCATGTCATATCACCATTGGTTGATGGCACATGCATGGAAGAATGTGATCCAAATGATATACGAAGTGGATGGGCGCTAAATAAAGAAGAAGAAAAAGATGACAAAGAGAAGGAGGAGGAGGAAGAAGACTATGAAAGTCAGACAAGTGATGATGAGTCATTCACGAGCTAGTGAAATACAACTTGTAATACAATTTGATCTGAATGATCTAAATGATTAGAATGATTTGAATGTATTGAAATGTATTGTATTGATTTGAATATATTGAAATGTGTTGCAATGTTTGAATGTCTTGCATGAAGTTTTTTTCAATTTGATTTGAATGATTAGAATGATTAGAATGTATTGAAATGTATTGTACTGATTTGAATATATTGAAATGTGTTGCAATGTTTGAATGTCTTGCATGAAGTTTTTTTCAATTTGATCTGAATGATTAGAATGATTTGAATATATTGAAATGTATTGTATTGATTTGAATATATTGAAATGTGTAACAATGTTTGAATGTCTTGCATGAAGTTTTTTTCAATTTGATCTGAATGATTAGAATGATTAGAATGTATTGAAATGTATTGTACTGATTTGAATATATTGAAATGTGTTGCAATGTTTGAATGTCTTGCATGAAGTTTTTTTCAATTTGATCTGAATGATTAGAATGATTTGAATATATTGAAATGTATTGTATTGATTTGAATATATTGAAATGTGTAACAATGTTTGAATGTCTTGCATGAAGTTTTTTTCAATTTGATCTGAATGATTAGAATGATTTGAATATATTGAAGCCAAATACCCATGATGAGTAAGTGATGCAAACGCATCACATGTTATTTAATTTTTTGGATGAAATATTTTTTTGTTCACACACTCACTTAGTTGTGGATATTTAGGACTGCTTTGATGGAGTTTGAAGATCATGCTGATCATGACTTTAATGTGTGAGAATAGAAGTGTTCTTATTTTTGGAGTACGGATTTCATGCTAGGCATGGTAGTAATTAGCGGGATATTGGAGTGTGTTTGCTGCAGGTACATGTTTGATATTGTTTTGATATGAATGATTTGAATGTATTGCAATGTTTGATATTTCTGAATCTATGCTTGCATGAAGTTATTTTCTATTTGATTATACCTTCTATATGAAATTGTATCATGAATTTTTTGTTCAAATGAATATATTTGTGTCATCATAGCATTAGTAAGCTTTTCTTTTAACTGGTGATGAAAATATCTGTAATATTTTAGGACAAAATGGTTGTAAATTGTGAATGAATATATCATAGGATAGTTGATAATGAGGTGTCGCATGAATATATGGATGGTATTGACAGTTTTATTGAATTCACAACAGCAAGTGTTAGTACAGTGGATCCTACCAGTCGGATCAGATGCCCATACACGATATGTAAGAACAATCAATTTGTAGAACCTCATGGCGTTAGACGTCACCTATACAGGAAGGGTTTTGTTAGTAGTTATCAAAATTGGATGCTTCATGGTGAAGAATTTTTGAATAATTATGGTGCAAGGGTGGATGTAGTGCACGATAATCCATATGTAGACCTGATATTTGATGTCGCGGGACCGAAAATGATTTCTGTTGTGAGACATAGTGATACACCAACTGGGGTAGAGGAAGAAGCAACAAACGATGCAGCTAGTACATTTTATGACTTAGAGATACTGATGAATCACTGTCGAATGGTTGCGAGAGTCACATTATCATGTCTGCAGTTCTTCAACTACTGAATTTGAAGTGAGTTTAATTTGAGTCAATCATGTTTTGACCGTCTGTGCTCTATTGTGAAGAGTATGTTGCCCAAAGATGAGAAATTGCCATAAAATCTCTATCGTGCGAAGGTTATGGTCAATGCTCTAGATATGGGGTATCAAAAGATAGATGTGTGTCCTAATCATTGCATGTTGTATTTTAAAGATCAAGAAAAAAAGCAAATCATGTCTATCTTGTGGACATCTTCGGTTCAAGCCAAAGAGAAAAGAAAATGGTAGCACAAGGTCAAAAAAAGTGTCGTATAAGTCACTTCGCTACTTCCCTCCCACCCCTAGATTGCAACGTCTTTATATGTCTTCGAGGATAGCTAAAAAAATGATATGGCATGCAAATAAAGTTCGACATGATGAAGACAAGATCACACATCATGTTGACGCAAAAGCTTGGAGGCACTTTGATCGTACTCATCAGAACTTTGCTTTGAAAGTGAGAAATGTTAGGCTAGGTTTATGTACAGATGGATTTAATCCATTTGGTAGTAGATCAACCCCATACTCGTGTTGGCCGATATTTGTCACCCCATACAACCTTCCTCCAAGCTTGTGTATAAAGCGTCAAAATCTTTTATTGTCTCTATTGATCCCTGGTCCGACGTCTCCCAGCCAAAATCTTGATGTGTATTTGAGGCCATTGATTGATGAACTAAAAATACTGTGGGATGACAGTTTTCTCACGTATGATGCCCACAAAAAACAAAACTTCAATATGAAGGTTGTTTTTCTATGGACAATAGTGACTTCCCTGTATATGGTATGTTATCTGGTTGGAGCACATATGGGAGGTTAGCATGTCCGTATTGCATGGAGAATACAAAATCGTTTAGATTGACGCATGAAAGGAAGTCGTGCTGGTTTGATTGTCACCATCGATTTCTACCAAGTGATTATCCATTCTGATGACAAAAGAATGTGTTTCGAGTAGGCACAACTGAAATGGAAGGTCCACCAACAAGGTTGTCTGGCATAAAGGTTTTAAGAAGATTGTGATACTTTTCATATGGACTGACAGATGCCCATAGGGCAACACCTTTTATTAGATTTGGGAAGGATCACAATTGGACAAAAAATCTACATTTTGGGAACTACCTTATTGGCCAACCTTATTGATACAACATAATTTGGATGTCATGCATGTAGAGAAAAATGTGTTCGATAATGTATTTAATACAGTAATGAATATGAAAGGAAAAACGAAGGATAATCTGAAGGCACGTATGGATTTAAAAGTGGTATGAAAAAGATCTGAATTGGAAATCAAAGAGTACAATGGCAAAGTACTGAAACCAAAGGCAAGGTATGTGCTTGGTCCAGATCAAGTAAAGCTGGTATGTCAATGGTTGAGACAATTGATATTTCCAAACGGCTACTTTTCTAACATTTCTCGGGCTATGAAGATAGACAATAGATAGTTATATGGGTTGAAGAGCCATGATTGTCATGTCATTATGCAACAGTTGATACCTGATGAAGCATGAATTGTGTATCAAAGATTACATTAGAGTCATGCATTAACACATCATTTATAGGTTTAAAACACTCACTTAGATGCATTTAGATGTCATTAAGCTATGGTTTAAATTTCGTTTGAATCAGACATAAAATGAGAAAGATATTGCATTTTTAGTGAAACGGGTCGGACCTCGAGGCGATACGGGTCAAAATGGATCCAAAACGGCCATTTGGGCCTTGGATCTGGGCAAAAACTCTAGAATTCAACCCACTCTAGCCCCAAATTTGAATTTGGAAAATATTTGCAGAAAACCCTTCCAAAATAGCTGCCCAGACAATAATTTTATTTTAATCCTCTTTCTGGAATTTCCAGAAAAGAGGATTTTGGGGTTTAAAACTTGGCAAAACCTTAGCTTAAAGGGGTCTTAGCCTTGGGAACTATGCCCCTTTCCTTGATTCTCGATCACTCCTCTTTCTCCCTCAGCCACCATGCATCCTCTGCTCATCCTCTCTCGGTTTTTGGCTTGGAACTGCTTGCAAACACCGGGAATCACCCCTTCCCCTCCAACTTCTTCTTCTCGGCAGCCATATCTCTGCTTTCTTCACACGCTTGTTGGACTGATGTTTCTTTATTGCAGTTGCAGGAACTTCAGCAGGATGCAACAAGGAAAGCACACCTCCAGCATCACCGAAGGCAGAGTGTCATATTGCTCGGGATGTTTCTGCTCCTTTCTACCTCCACCCTCGTCAGACGACCCTTCAAGGTGATATTAAGTTGCAGTAAGAGCATCTAGTCTTGGTGATAGATTGACGCATCAAGTGAACTGACGAAAATTCCCTTGTGTTTGCAGACTTAAGTCACTGCGTGTCTCTTTTCGGTTCTTGTTCAATTTTGATTTCATTGTAATATTTTCTGTAATTGAACAAGTTCAACATCAATAAAATGCAAAGTTTAGATTTAATTTGAGTATATCTCGTTCCCTGTGGATCGATCCGTACTCACCACAAAATTGGAAAGTTGGTTTTATTACTTGATTGGCGATTTTCTAAAGTATTTCAATGAAAAATATGTTTTAAAATAATGACTAAAAAATTTGATCAAGTTTTTGGCATCGTTGTCGGGGAACGGCGATTATACTCTTTTACTTTGAATAGTGCAATTTATTGATATTTGTTAGTTTGTCATATTTTGATTATTTTAGATAGTAGGACTAGTTAGTAAATGTAGGATTAACGTAGTAAGTACATATAGGATTCACGTTCTGCGTATTTAGGATTCACACACTTGCATGCTTCTGGAGCGATTAGACAGGTGGATTCTAGATAACTTAGCTTGAATTCATATCTCTATACTTAAGCATACTTAGAATAGATTTAATTTTGTAGTTGAATTTCTCTTTAAGCATGTTTAACGTAGTTTAATTGCATTTAGTTTTAATTCTTGTTTTTGTTCATTGTAAGCGCTAGTAGTTTAGATTAGGTCGCACACATCTGGACTTAGTTCCAGTGTATGCAAGGGCGTAGGAATTTGGATGTCCCACTTCAACCGCTCGTTGAGGATCCAAAGAGAATTATACGTTTTTCTCGGAACCGATCCGAAATGGGGGATCTAGAACCCGAAGCTCCGATGCACCCTCTCAGGGAGTACTTCTTACCTACGGAGTACACCCAGACGTCATGCATTCACAGACTAGCTATTGGGGTGCCTCATTACGAGATTAAGGCCAGTGTAATACAGATGCCCCCATCTTTCTATGGCCTTAGTCACGAAGATCCCTACCAACATTTGGGCGAGTTTCTCGAAATTTGTTCAACCGTGAAAATTTAAAATTTTGAGGATGAAATGCTGAAGTTGATCCTCTTTCCTCTCTTGTTAAAGGATAAAGCCAAATATTGGCTAAAATCCTTAGACACCATCGTTATAGGCTCATGGGATCAGTTACAACAGGAGTTCCTAAAGAAATACTTCCCTATATGTTGAACCAATCAATTTCGGTGAGCCATCACCAGTTTCTCAAAACTGGATGGCGAGCAATTCCATGAGACCTGGAAGAGGATGAAGGATCTCCTCAGGAAATGTACTCACCACCAGGTGCCCAGATGGTAGCTGGTGCAATGCTTTTACGATGGATTGTCTGATAGAAATCGTCAGATGATTGACGCTTCTTGCGGGGGGACATTCATGTTGAAAAGCGAGGATGAGGCTTGGCATTTGTTTGATACTCTTGCCGAGAATTCATTACACCATGCCTCCACCTCGCGCATTGAGAAAGTCACACCCAGCGGATCAAAGCAGGGTGGTGTTCTTGAAGTTGGGTCCACTACCAAGCTGCAAAGCAAGGTAGACCTGATCTCTCAAAAGCTGGACCAACTCCTCTCAGGATCACCGCAACCCCAACCATATCCGGTGTGCGCATTGTGTGCCAGTCTGACGCATGTTGTTACTGAGTGCCCTTTGGTAGCTCAGTACCGTGAATTTATGTAGGAGCAAGTTTAGGCTGCTCAGGGTTATGCCAGGCCCCCGAACAACCCATTTTCATCCACATATAACCCAGGGTGGCATAATCACCCTAATTTTTCATAGAAGAGTCCCTAGACTTCCACCCAGAGCCTTTCCTCACCACCCACTCAGCCACCTCCATTCACTCAGACTTTTCAGAGGTCGAGCTTGTAAACACCCCAAATTTTTATCATCCATTTTCAGACACACCCCTCGTGCAGTGCCAACTCTGGTAGGTCAGTGTAGGAGTCCAGCCTCGAGTCTGTGTTAGAAAACTACCATTTTACCCACTTTCATTAGGAAAATTACCATTTGACCCCTAGGTCATCCCAGACCCTTGGTCAGTCGGAGTCAACCAAGCTCATTGGTTAGTTCAGAACAATTAAATTGACAGTCATTTCTAGCTCACCTGAGCTCATGATGAATAGACCATTTTCATTTCTGACAATTCCTGCCAAAATGGGATCATTTCTCACTCAAATCCAAGCCAATTGTCTCTGAGTCAGTCATTCCTAGTCAATCCTATTCCTTAGAGTCTAGCTTGAGCTCACCAGAAGTTGAAGTGCTCCAGTTTCTGTTCAAAACCATTTCCAAGTGTCTAGGAACTCATTTTAGCCAGTTTCAGCTTACTTAGCTGAAATTGAGCTTAGTCCAGTCAGTTGAGTTAGTGTTTGAGATTCAATTTTAGTTCACATCAGTATTATTGATCTTTGTTCCAGCTCTGCTCTGTAATTCACTTCACTCCAGTGACCATTTCTCTAAAAATGATAGTTTTTCTTGACAATTTATTCAGAGAGTTCAGTTGAGTCAGAGATTTATCAGTCCAGCCGAGTTCTGAAACTCTAAAACCCAGCTCAATCCAGTTCATTTTAGTTCAGATTAGTTCAAACCCTAATTTTCAGTATCACTCTGGCTCGACAGAGACAAAATTCATTTTTTCAACCATTTTGTCCATTTCTGTCAAAATTATCATTTTTTGAACTATTACAACTATCAATCAGGGCTTAATATCCAAATTTCTTCATTTAAGGTATGTATTTCGCATAGCATTTCATGTCATTTCTCATTATTTCATATCATTTCTTAGCATTTCATAACATTTCATCACATTTCATTTCATTTTCGAGGTCCAGAACTCTAGTTTTATAAATTTCAATCCAGATTGAGTTTTAAAAGTTTTTTAAAATCAATTTCAAACCTTGGGTTTCCAAAATTAACATTTTTACCCCCAAGAGTCTAAATTTGGAAATATTTTCTCAAGAAAAATGATCTGGATTTCTTTTAAACTCAAATTTTCAAATTCTAAACTGGATTTGCTTCGCAACGGGGTATGAAATTTCAAATTCGAAGCTTGTTTTAAAAACTGCCAAAAATAGCCCATTTCATCCAAAGAGTTTTCTGAGAAACTATTTCACCCCTTTGGTTTCAAAAATTGGCTTTCAAAATAATAAGTGGGACCCACTCTAAGTGGCGTCACACTGAAACCTTTTCGGGTTTTAAAACTTCTTTTTTTTTTCAGAAATCGTATGGGCCCACTCCAAAGTGGTGCTCACTTTGAAACCATTTTTGAAAAAACCATGTGGGCCCACCCCAAGGTGGCACCACATGTAAAAAAAGGAATATAAAAATAAAAAAATCCAGATTTTTCTTTTTCCTTTCCTTCTTCCTTTTCCCTCCCTTTTTCCTTTCCTTTTCCCCTTTTCCTTTTTTCCTTTCTTCTTTCCCCTCTTCTTTTCTTCTGTCTTTTTTCTTCTTCCCTTTCTTTCCCCTTTCTTCCTTCCTCTTCTTTCTAAAAACTACATCTCATGGCTGAGGCCTTCCCCATTCATTCATTACCCCACTCTCATTAAACCCTAAGTTATTTCTATTTTCCCTAAGTTCAACAATCTAAGCACCATATGGCTGCTCCTTTTGACACCTCTCTCTCCTTCCTATCTCTCTCCATTAGCCCTCCTTCTAGCACCACCTTCAACCTCTAGCCATTTCCTACTATTGCAGCAAGGCTCCAAGGCCTTTCCTTGAGCATCAACCTCATTACAGCAGAATCTCCTCCAGTCGTTGCTTCCTTGGCAGCCACAACACCCTCTTCAATTGGTACCTTCCTCAACCTTGAAGCTGCCACTTCTAGTCGGCATTGCTTCAACCCCTTCAAGTCCAACCTCCAACTCCTTACAACAACAACATCGGTGCTATCTTCCTCCTTGTAGTCGCCACCTCAAGAAAGAAGCAGCATCTTCAGTTGCATCAATCAAGTCTCAAGGCTCCTCCAACATCCATTGCCGCAGCCCATCCTCAACTTCTTCCAAGGTAAAAAAAAGGGGAAATTTGCTTTTGTCTCATGGAATAAGCAAGAATTTGCATGTATTATTCATATGGATTCAAAGAAAATCCATTTCGAAACTGGATTCACAAGCTTCAAACTTTGATTTTGAATGATGTGAGATTATGTTCATTCATGACCGTGTCGCGAAAGCGAGGTGATCCATCCGATAGATGGATCGGATCCCTCCTTTCAAAAGCCAAAATCAAATAAATACTTCATCTCCTTAGTTTTATTTTAATTTGTTTTCATGCAAATTATGTGTTTTAGGTTTGTTTTACTATTTTTATAGGCATTCCATTAGTTTCATTAGTGATTATCTAGTATTCATAGGTTTCACCCCATAGGCATCCAGTACAGTCATCATTTCATGCACAAATTGTGTTCTATAAATCCAATTTTTTTATGTTAAATAGGTTTAGGTGTTCCTAACCTCCTGCCAAAAACCTGAAACAATTTGACTTTTGAAACCCTTGTAAACAAATCGCATCCCAAACTGGGATTTTACCCTTTTGGAAATTTCAGGTTTTGTTTTAGCAGACAAGAACATCCGACATATCCCAGATGGACGATCCAAATGCTCCTCAAAAAAATATAATGAATCCCTGTTAGCATCTATTGTTTTTAAGTATTTTCCCAATTTTTTTCAATGAGGTTTGGTCTCTGCTAAAAATTGAATTTTCTCGAAACCTGTGAAAATCTTGATTTTTCCTTGTCAGGGTCTAGATCGACCCTAATCCACTGTGATGCTTCAATCTGTAGGTTGGATGTCAAAACTTTCAAAAGTGAAGTTATTTTTCATCCCTCTGTCATTCTCCAAAATTTGAGAATTTTAGAAGCATCCTAGGTATTTTTCCGAGAATTAAATTCCCTGTCTGTTAAATTCCAGTGTCTGAGAATTACAAAGATCTAGATCTCTGATAATCCTCTGCTCTTTTCCAAACTATTCTTCTAATCTCAAAACTGTAAAAATAGAAAATTTTCCTCTGTTTCTTATGGGCATTATCCCAAAATCTTAGTCATTTTATCAATTGTTTACTATTTTTCTATAATTTTTCTCAAAACCTGTCAGTCTTCCCTAAACCCTAGAGTCGCCGGATTCCGATCCGACTTGCCGAAGTTGTCAAGCTCCGACCATAGGTCAAAACCAGAATCTGTAAAAGAAAAAAATATTTTCCTAACTGTCCACTATCACCCCATAAAATTTGGAAAAAATTTATGGTAGTTTAGTACCCAAAATTTAGTTTAGATTTAGCATTTTAGGCAAAATCTTGATTTTTAGGATTTCTAATTAATTTTCCATAATAAAAAATATCAAAAAAATAGATTTTTTTGCTTAATTCTGTTTTTAGGGTTTGTCTAGGTATCCATGCAAAATTTGGCTCAATTTCAAGTTCATTTACCTTAGGTGTTAGTTTACTTTTAAATTTAGAGGCGAAAATCAAGTTAAATTCAGTAATTGGTGATATTTTTGCCATTTTAGGGGTTTTATCATGTGAATAAGCACATAGTATCATATTAGGGTTAATTTCCATATCATTTGCATTTCACATTTCAAATTTTTGCAAAATTTATTTCAGAAAACCCTGGTTTAAAGGCCATAGTCTTGTTATCAGGGGTATTTTGGTCATTTGAACCTCAATTTCGAAATTCCAATCTTTAATTCTCTAACTTTTTATGCATATTATCATATCACATCATATTGTTTTTTATTTTATTTCATTTGATTTTCAAATTTCTAAATTTTACAAAAATTCTTCTAGAAAAACCCTGATTTCAAGGTCATCAAGGGTATTTTGGCTATTTTTACTCCAATTTCAATTTTCCAAGTTTATTTTTGAATTATATTACTTATTTATCATGTTTATTTCAAAAGAAGTATGAATTGGGTTTATATTTAGATAATATCTGATAATTTCTAATATTTTCGTATAAATCCAGATAAACCTACATTTCTGTGCTAACATGTTTTCTAGTTTTGTAGGAATATTCAAGAAGAAGACTTCATTTATTTTTATTTTATTTCAATTCAATGTAATATCAGATGTAATATTTGGAATAAGAGTTACATTTCCTACATAGAATAGGATTGCATTGCATATAGTTTAATTCTACAAATTTCAATATCTGATGTATGATTCATGTGCATTTATTTCAAACCCACTATGGTTGACATGAAGGGCACGTGCACAAGCTCTTAGGGAATTCACAAACTTGATGGAATTCGTATTTATGGCCATAGTCAGAATACAAAGGAAATCTAGATTTGTGATCTTCGTATTAACCACATTCAGCCTACACTCTTAGGCTAACTTCAAAAATGCACTGCATTTCTCAAAAACTCAAAAGGATTTCCCCAATTCCTCAAAGAAATCTCTCAAATCCATATTCATTCATCCATTTCATTCAATTTGCATCATGAAAATATTTCAAACAATCATATATTCTCAATTCAATTCAAAGAAATCGATTTTCTCAGAACTTTCTAAGTCTTTCTCAGGAAATGATTTTATCAAAAATTTTGAGTTTTCAAATGATATTTCAAGTATTTCCCAAGTTCAAATCATGATTTCCCAAGATTTCCACATTCTCAATTTCATTTTAAAATCCCAAAATTGATTTTCTTAAAACTTTGAATTACTTTTGAAATTGATTTTCCTAGAATTCTCAAATCCTATTCAGAAATCGATTTTCTTAGAAAAAGCAATTCCAATCTCAAAAATCAATTTTCTCAGAGTTCTCATTTTCCTAAGAATCCATTTTCCAATACAATTTCTGATTTTCAATAAAATTCAAGTATTTCCCCAAGAATTCCATTTTCCAGCACTTTTCCAATCATTTTCTAAGTACATCTCAATTTTTCAAAGCAAACATCATATTTCTCAAACTTGCATCTTTTCAAAATCCTATAGCACGTGCCTGATTCTCTGTGCATTCTAGGAAAATACAACATGATTTAGATATTTGAGTCAAGTTAAAGCGCACATTTGATCCTTGGTTTGATTACCCCTAGTAAAGGCGCCAGGAACGGTCGAACTTCATACCGACAGGCGGATCCCATTCCACGTAATTTTCTCGCAAATTTTCAAAAATGAAGGCGAGTAATTTTCAAAACCAATTTTCAAAACTTTGGTCGAGTTTGACTCGCAGAATCATTTTTCTCTCTCTCGCAAAGGGAGGGGGAAAAATTTTGCGATGATAATAGAGCTTTCCTCAAGCCACTCATTATCCACCCCAGCCTTCACAAAAGTCTGCCTTGCAGACTTCGTTCGAGGAGAGGCTTCTCCAAGCATTCCAGGAGGTGAAAACCTCTAATCAGAATGCTTTCGAGAAGTGCAGTCAGATCCTGAGTTCCCATACTCAATCCATAGTGAAACTAGAATCACAAATGGGACAGTTAGTGGAGGCGCTAAGTAGGAGGTCTGAGGGTAGCTTGCCGAGTCAGGCTGTTACAAACCCTAAGGGCAAGGAACTGAGCTCTAGTGGCCTATACATGATAGATTTACATCAACAGGCCAAAGTTGTGATGGCCCTTAGAAGCGGACGTGAGCATCACGTGGAGAGTAGAGCAAGGACAGATGAGCTTGAACCAATCATACCACCCCCTGCAGCTCAGTCCTTGCCCCCGATTCAGATTTAGGATAGAGGTGAGCCTCCTCACAAAGAGGAGCCCCTCCCGATATATATTCTCAAGCCACTCTATCCAAAAGCATTAGAGTCTCCCCTTGGCAGAGGAAAGCAAGGCACGAAGGTCCAGGACATGCTTGAGATCTTCAAACATGTACATATCAACCTACCATTGCTTGATGCCATCTAGAAGGTGCCTGCATATGCCAAATTCTTCAAGGAACTTTGTACCTAGAAGAGAAAATCTAGAGGAAAAGTTCCCACCAAGGTCCATCTCACTGAGCATGTGAGTTCGGTGTTGCAGCACCAAACCCCGCCAAAGCTCAAGGACCCTGGAGCCCCGATCATTTCGTGCACCATAGGAAACATCCGGATAGAACGCGCTCTGCTCGATCTTGGAGTAATCGTGAACATCGTGCCCGGATACTTCTATTATGCTTCAGCTATCTGATTGATCAATCAAGGTGCCGAGAGGTATCTTGGAAGACGTGCTAGTGAAAGTAGATGATTTTTATTTTCTGGTCGATTTCATCATTCTCGACATGGAGGGAATTGACAGCCAGCACCAGACTCTGATTATTCTTGGTAGACCCTTTTTAGCGACTGCCAATGTGTGCATTAATTGCAAAATCGGAGCCATGGATCTGTCGTTCGGCAATCGAAAGGTTAGGTTGAACATTTTCAATGCCGTGATGGGTCCAATGGGAGATGCAAAGTGCTTCCATATAGATATTGTTCAGGAGTTAGTGGAAGCACATCCCAAGATGTACATGGCAGATGACTCTCAAGACTTGTATTGTACAGTAGAAGATAGTTCTAGGGATAATGTAGATGTGTCTTTGGTATTTTCAGGTGCCCGTTCATGGAGAGCACATGTTGAGCCTCTCCCACCGCTTGCTGAGACCCCAGCGAGGTCGTCGATAGAGTCTCCCCCATAACTTGAGTTTAAACCCTTACCAGATTCACTCAAGTATGCGTATTTGGGAGATGGTGAGACTCTGCCTGTGATCATCTCCTCGCAGCTCACTAAGGAGCAAGAGCGTAGATTGATCAGCATCTTGCAAGAACACAAGGCAATGATTGGCTAGGGGTAGCGGATTTGAGAGGGATAGACCCTTCGTTTTGCATGCACTAAATTCATTGTGATGAAGAATCCAAACCAGTGCGGGATATGCAGAGAATGCTAAATCCCAACATAAGAGAAGTGGTGAAGAACGGAGTAGTTACGTGGTTGAATGCGAAAATCATTTACCCCATTTCTGATAGCCAGTGGGTCAGCCCGATTCAGGTCGTGCCTAAGAAATCATGACTCACTGTTGTAGAAAACAAGAAGGGAGAGAGCATCCTGATGAGGACCACCACAGGGTGGCGAGCCTGTATTGACTACAGGAAGTTGAATGTTGCAACCCGAAAGGATCACTTCCTGTTGCCATTCATTGATCAAATTTTAGAGTGACTCACTGAATAGAGCTACTATTGCCTTTTGGATGGTTATTCAGGATATAATCAAGTAGCTATCCACCATGATGACCATGAGAAGACTACATTTACTTGTCAGTATGGCACCTTCGCGTTTAGGCGTATGTCGTTTGGGCTCTGCAATGCTCCGACAACTTTTCAGAGGTGCATGATTGCTATCTTCTTTGACATGGTGGATAATGTCATGGAAGTTTTCATGGACGATTTCTCTGTTTATGGCTCTTCGTTTGAGGATTGTCACAAACTTACTCAAGTACTGAGTAGGTGTATGGAGACAAACCTAGTGTTGAGTTGGGAAAAGAGCCACTTCATGGTCCAAGAGGGGATAGTGCTCGGATACATTATGTCCAAAAGAGGGATAGAAGTCGATCGAGCGAAGGTGGAGTCGATTTTCCGATTGACTCCGCCCACTACTGTTAGACAGGTGCGTTCATTCTTAGGGCATGCTAGATTTTACAGGCGGTTCATCAAAGATTTTAGCAAAATCTCTCAACCGCTCTGCTCTTTATTGGCAATGGATAAACCCTTTGAGTTTGATGATGATTGTATAAAGGCCTTTGAGACACTCGAAGAGGCCTTAACCACTGCGCCCATCCTGAGATCTCCGGATTGGATGCTTCCTTTTGAGATCATGTGTGATGCTTCCGATTATGCGATGGGGGCCATTTTAGGGCAAAGGATTGATAAGAAGACCTATGTGATCTACTACGCGAGCAAAACTCTGGCCGACGCTTAGATGAACTACACTACGACAGAGAAAGAACTGCTCGCAATAGTGTTCACATTAGACAAGTTTAGGTTCTATCTTCTCGGTTCAAAAATGGTTGTCTATTCTGATCATGCTTGTAAACACCCCAAATTTTCCTCATCCATTCTCAAACAACCCTTCTCATGCAGTGCCAACCCTGTTAGGTCAATGTAGGAGTCAAACCCCGAGTCAGTTTCAGAAAATCACCATTTTACCAACTTTCATTAGGAAAATTACTAATTTGCCCCTAGGCCATCCCGGACCCCAGTCAGTTGAAGTCAACCAAGCTCATTGGTCAGTTCAGAACATTTAGAATATCAGTCATTTCAAATTCATTTGAGCTCACAGTGAGAAGGCCATTTTCATTTTTGATCATTCCTGCTAAAATGGGATCATTTCTTCAGAAATGAGCTCATTTCTCACTCAAATCTAAGACAATTGTCTCCGAGTCAGTCATTCACAGTCAGTCATATTCCCTAGAGTCTAACTTGAGCTCACTAGGAGTTCAAGTGCTCCAGTTTCAGTTCAAAACCATTTTCGAGTGTCTAGGAGCCCATTTTAGCTCATTCAGCTGAAATTGAGTTGAATCCAGTCAATTGAGCTAGTGTTTGAGCTTCGATTCTTGTTCATGTCAGTATTACTGATCTTTGTTTTAGCTCAAACTCAGCTCAGGTTTGTAATTCACTTCACTCCAATGACCATTCCGCACCATTTCTCTAAAAATTATAGCTTTTCTTGAAAATTTAGTCGGAAAGGTCAGTTGAGTTAGTTCGTTGTCAGTCCAATTGAGTTCTAAAACTCTAAAACCCAGCTCAATCCAGTTCATTTCAGTTTAATCCATTTCAAACTCTAATTTTCAGTGTCATTCTGGCTCGGTAGAACCCGAAAACCATTTCTTGAACCATTTTGCAAATTTTATCAATTTTAACACTTTTTGAACAGGTACAATTGTCAATCGGGGTTTAAAATCCAAAATTCTTCATTCAGGGTCTGCATTTCGCATAGCATTTCATGTCATTTCTCATCATTTCATATCATTTCTCAGCATTTCATAACATTTCATCACATTTCATTTCATTTTCGAAGTCCAGAACTCCAGTTTTATAAATTTCAATCCAGATTGAGTTTTAAAAGTTTTCAGAAATCAATTTCAATCCTAGGTTTTCAAAATTAACATTTTTACCCCCGAGATTCTAAATTTGGAAATATTTTCTCGAGAAAAACAGTATGGATTTATTTCAAACTCAAAATTTCAAAATCTATGCTGGATTTGCTTCGCAACGGGGTATTGAACTTCAAAATCCGAGCTCGTTTCAAAAACTGCCAAAAATAGCTCGTGTCGTCTGGAAATTTTCTGAAAAAGACTATTTTACCCCTCTAATCATCAAAATGAATTTCAAAAGTGAAATTTGGACCCTCTCTGAGATGGCCTATTCATTTACATTTCTATTTTATTAAAAAAAAAGGTGTTTCTTTTTATTTGTTTGTTTTTTTATTGATTTTTATTTATTTATTTTATTTTAGAGAGGTGGGACGCACAAGGTGGTCGCCCAAACCTCCAGATCATCCTCCTTCTTCTTCTTTCCCTCTCTTTTCTTCCCTTTTCTTTCCTTTTCTCTTTTCCTTCCCCTTTCCTTTCTTCTCTTCCTTTTCTTTCCTTTCTTTTCTTTCCTTCCCTTTCTTCCTTCTTTCCCTCTTGCCCAGCCATTTAAGTAAAGGTCTTCTCTCCCTTCTTGATTGATTCATTAAACCCTAGGTAGAAGGCAATCAAAACCTAAGTTAAAAAAACCAAAAGGAGAAAAAAAGAAAAGAGGCTACACGGCTGGCCCTTACCCATTCACGTCTCACTCTCTCTCAGCCCCAGGTTCTCTCTCTCTCTCTCAGCCCTCTTACTTTCTCCTCTCAATCCATCTATCAGCACTCTCTCTCAGCCCCAGCAACTCCACTCTTACCTTCAGCAGCCAGCCGGTTCACCTCCTTCAACCTCCAAGGCTACACCATACCAAAGACGCTAGCCACACCTCCATCCTTTGAAGCCCCTTCTTATGCCAACCTCTTGCTTCCACCATCTTCAGCACCATCCACATTACTGCAGCCACCTTTATTGGCGCCATAACCACCATAGTTTCAGCCACGTCAATTGCAGCCTTGAAACAGCAACTCTAGCCCTCCACAATTGTTTCAAGCTCAACCGATCTAAGGTAACCAACCTTTCTCTCTATGCTTTTCTTCGGTACAAATTTATGGTTGATTTCTTTAGGTGGATCAATCTAAAGCAAAAAAAAAAACTATGTTAGACATGAGATCCATCTTGCTGGAATCTCTCTCTTTTTTTTAGGGCCTTACATGTTGATGCTACATACGTGAAGGGATCCATCCAATGAATGGATCAGATCCCTCTCACTTATAGCCTATATCAAAAAAAAATCGTATATCCCCCTTTTCTTTTTCTTTTTCTTTTTTTTATTTATTTCAGCATGATTCTCATATAAATGAGCATGTTTTAGGTAGTTTGTTTAGTTAATTTTATCATTTTACTTAGTTTCGTCGATACTCGCTTAGAATCTATAGCATTGTATTCAAGTGTTAGTCCATCCATTATTTTATGTTTATTTTCTTGTCAAAAAAATCTTAAAAAATTTATTTATGAATTCCTTGGTTTGTTATTGATTTCTTGCCTAAGATGTGAATTAATGTAGACACTTAAACTCTATGAAAAATCAAAACAAAACTCGAGTTTTGAACCCTCCAGAACTTCCATTTTCTGCTTTAGCAGACAAAAATCTCTGGAGTCACCCCTGTGGGAGATCTGGATTTTTCCCTAAAAAATCACAGTGGATTCACAATCAAATCAACTAATGATCTGGAAATTTTGAGATCTGTGCAAGTAGATTTACCCTCTATCAAAAATCGATTTTCCCAGACCAGTGGGAAAATCTTGATTTTCCTTTGTCAGGGTATAGACAGACCCTAATGCGCTGAGTCCGCTCAACCCGTAGCACGTCTGCAAAAACTTTCAACACAAAAGTTGTTCCTGACATATTTTTCTGTCATTTCCCAAAATTTGGAAATTTTTGGAACTGTCTCAATCTTTTTCCCAAAATTTTCTTCCAATATCCAGAAATCCCAGAGATTCGGGTCTCTGATGACAGTGTGCCCTTTTCTAAACCGTAACCCGAATACCAATACTGTACAAAGATCAATTTTTTTTTTGTCTGTCAGAGACATTTTTCCATAATTTCAGTCCTTTTCCCGTCCGTCTGCTATTTTTCCCACATTTTCTCCTGAAACCTGTCTGTTTCCCTCAAATCCTAGAGTCGCTGGATTCCGATCTGACTTGTCGAAGCTGTACAGCTCCGACCATAGGTCAAAACCAGAAAGTGTAAAAAAAAAAAATCCTTGCCTTACTATCCTCTGTTATACCATAAAATTTGGGAATTTTTTATGGAAGTTGGATATCCAAAATCTCCTTTAGAATCAGCATTTTAGGCAAAATTTAGATTTTCTTAGGATTTTATCTATTTTCCATATTAAGAAAAAACAAAAAATTATATTTTCGAGCTTCATTATGTTTTTAGGGTTAGTCTAGATGTCCATGCCAAATTCGGCTCAATTCCAATTTCATTTGCTTTGTATGTTAGTTTATTTTTAAATTCAGAAGAAAAAATCAGGCAAAAATCAAGTTAAATTTGATATTTTATGATATTTTTGCCATTTTAGGGTTTTTTCCTGTACATAAGCGTGTATAATCATATTAGGGTTAATTTAAATATCATTTGCATTTCACATTTCCCATTTTGCAAAATTTATTTCAGAAAACCCTTGTTTCAAGGCCATAGTCTTGTTATCAGGGGTATTTTGGTCATTTTGACCAAAATTTTGAAATTCTAAACTTTAATTGTCCAAATTTTCATGCATATCATCATATTATGTTTGGTTTATTTCATTTTATTTTTAAATTTCCAAAATTTATAAAAATTCTTTCAGAAAACCCTGATTTCAAAGTTATCAGGGGCATTTTGGTTATTTTGACCCCAATTTCGAATTTCCAAGTTTATTTTAGAATTTATTCATTATTTATCATATTTATATCAAAGGGAGTATGATTTTGGGTTTATATCTGAATAATATCCGATAATTTCCCATATTTTTGGATAAATTCAGAAAAACCTACATTTTGTGCTAACATTGTTTTCTAGTTTTGCAGGAACACTCACAAAGAAGATTTTATTTTCTTATTTCATTTAAATTCAATGTAATATCAAATGTAATAATTTGGAATAAGAATTTACATTTTCTGCATAGAATAGGACTGTATTGCATATAGTTTAATTTCAGCAAAATTTCAATATCTAAATGTATCATTCATGCACATTTTTCCAAATTCACTATGGTTGACACGAATGGCACGTGCACAAGCTATTATGGAGTTTATAAACTTGGTGGGATTCGTATTTATGGCCATAGTCAGAATACGAAGAAAACCAAGATTTATGATCTTCGTATTAGCCACATTTAGCCTACACTCTTAGGCTAACTTAAAAAATGCACTACATTTCTCAAAGTTTCAAAAGGATTTTCCAATTCCTCAATGAAATTCCCTTTCAAATTCATATTCATTTATATCATTCAAATTGCATTATTTTCAAATTCATTTTCCAACTTCAATTTCAGAAAAATCAATTTTCTCAAGGATTTACCAAGTCTTTCTCAGGATTGGATTTTCTCAGAATTCTGAGTTTTCAAATGACATTTCAAAGCATTTCCCAAGTTCAAATCAAGATTTTCCAATGTTTTAAAATTCTCAATTTTCAAAATCCCAAGTTTTTAAAAATCGATTTTCTCATAATTCCCATTTTCTTGAGAATCCATTTTTCATTTCAAAAAATCATTTTTCAATGAACTTCCTGATTTTCTCAAGATTCTCAAATCCATTTCCTCATAAAAGCAATCTAGATCTCAAAATCAATTTTCTCAAAGTCCAAGTTTTCCTGAGTATTCATTTTCCAATTCAATTTCCGATTTCCAATGAAATTCATTGATTCTCTCAAGAATTCTAATTTCAAGCACTTTTCTAATCATTTTCCAAGCATTTTCCAAAGCAAACATCATATTTCCCAAACTTGCATTATTTTCAAAATTTCATAGCACAAGCTTGATTCTTTGTGCATTCTAAGAAAATACAGCATAATTTAGATAATTTAACTTAGTCAAAGCACATAATTGATCCTTGATTCAATTACCCCTGCTAAAGGCGTCAGGAACGGTTGAACCTCGTACCGACAGGCAGATCCCATTCCACGGAATTTTCCCATAAATTTTTAAAATGGAGGCGAGTTAATTTTTAAACCCATTTTCAAAGTTTTGGTCGAGTTTGACTCGCGAAATTCGTTTCTCTCTCGCAAAGGAGGGAAAATTTTTTGGCGATGATCACAATGTTGCATTGAAGTACCTTCTCAGCAAGAAAGACACCAAACTGAGGCTCATCCGATGGGTCTTGCTACTACAGGAGCTTGATCTTGAGTTTCGAGATAAGAAGGAAAGCGAGAACATAGTAGCAGACCATCTCTCGAGACTGATCATGGATTTCACTCAAGATCAAAGGTCGATCAGTGATTCCTTTCTCGATGAGCAAATTATGGTCGTCGAAACATCACATTTGCCCTGGTTCGCAGATATTGTAAACTACCTAGTTTGAGGACAAATTCCTGCACATTGGACTAAGAATGAGCGAGAGCGATTCTTAGCACGTCAGACAGTATTATTGGGATGAACCAGAGTTATTCAGATACTGTACAGACTAGATCATCAGGAGGTGTGTCCCGGAGGAAGAGTACGAGTCCATCCTGAGTTTTTGTCATTCGCTAGCCTATGGAGGGCACTTCAATAGCAGGAAGACAACTGCAAAAGTTTTGCAGTCTGGATTTTTTTTGCCCATACTCCATAGAGATGCTCATGAATACTGCAAAAAGTGTATTTGTTGTCAGCAGACAGGGAACGTGTCCAAGAGGGACATGATGCCCTTGCTCCCGATCTTAATTGTTGAGATTTTTGATGTTTGGGACATAGATTTTATGGGCCCATTCCCGCCATCATTCGACAATGTGTATATTTTAGTGGTGGTTGATTATGTATCCAAATGGGTCGAGACTGTGGCAACCAAGACCAACGATCATAGCGTTATCCTTAAGTTCATTAAGCACAATATTTTTAGTCAATTTGGTGTGCCACACGCAATGATAAGTGATGGTGGCAAACATTTTAGGAACGTACAGGTAGCTTCTCTTCTGAGAAAATACTCTGTCAATCATAGGTTCACCACTCCTTATCATCTGCAGACCAGTGGACAGGTCGAGGTTTCTAATAAGGAAATCAAGCGGATATTAGAGAAGACAGTGCGCTCAAACTGCAAGGAATGGTCCCAACGCTTAGATGATGCTCTTTGGGCATTGTTATCATCGCAAAATTTTTTACTTTTGCAAATCAAACTGACCTTTGAAAAAGATTTTGAAAATAACTCGCCTCCGTTTTAAAATGCGGGATAATTCCGATGAATGGGACTCGCCTGTCGGTACGAGGTTCAACCGTTCCTGGCGCCTTTACCAGGGGTAATTGAACCAAGGATCAATTATATGCTTAACTTTGCTCAATTTGTCTAAATCATATTCTATTTCTTAAATGCACAAAGAATCAGGCATGTGCTATGAATTTCTAAAAATGCATATTTGAAAACATGATGTTTGATTTGAATATTGGAAAATATTTGGAGATTCTTGGAAAAGATAACACTTGGAAAATCATGGGCTTAGTAAGAGAATATTTCTGAGGAAAGTGAAAATCGATTTTTGAAGAAATCTTGAAGTTTTGTGAAAATCGATTCTGAGGAATTTCAAATAACTTTGAAAAACTTCATTTCTTTGAATTAGAACTTGGAAATTGAAGCTATAACTTTGAAAATCGAATTTTGAACTTTGAAAAATACTTGAAATATCATTTGAAAACTCAATGTTTTTTAGAAAATCGATTTCTGTATTAAACTTAGAAAATTTTGAGAAAATTGATTTCTTGGAATTGGAATTGGAATTGGAATTGGAATTTACAAATGAATGAAATAAATGAATATGGATTTGAAAGACTTGATTTTGAGGAATTGAGAAAATCCTTTTTGTATTTTTGAGAAATGCAGTGTATTTTTTAAGTTAGCCTAATAGTGTAGGCTGAATGTGGCTAATACGAAGATTACAAATCAAGGTATCATTCGTATTCTGACTATGGCCATAAATACAAATTCCACCAAGTTTGTCAACTCTATAATAGCTAGTGCAAGTGTCATTCGTGTAGACCATAGTGAATTTGTAAAAATGTGCATGAATGATACATTCATCAGATATAAAAATTTGCAGAATTAAACTATATGCAATGCAAATCCTAATCTAAGCAGAAAATGTAAATATTATTCTAAATATTACATTTAATTTACATCACTAATTGAATTTAAATAACTGAAAATTAAAGTCTTCAATGTCTCTGCAAAACTAGAAAACTTGTTAGTGAAGATATGTTGGCTCTTCTAGATTTATCCAGTAACATCTAGAAATTACTGAATTTTACTAGATATAAGTCGTTTTCCATATGATTCCCTTATATAAACTTAATAAAATATGAAATAAGATGGAATAAATATGAAAATAAAATTTGGAATTTCGAAATTGGGGTCAAAATGACTAAAATACCCCTGATAGCAAGACTATGGCCTTGAAACCAGGGTTTTTAGAAAAATATTTTGTAAAATACAACTTTTGAAATACAAATAATGATGAATTAACTCAAATATGATATGAAATGATTAAAAATATGAAATTTAGGGTTTATGGTTTCAAAATTTAGGTCAAATGACCAAAATGCCCCTGATAGCAAGACTATGGCCTTGAAATCAGGGTTTTCTGAAATAGATTTTGATAAAAACCTGAGATTTATGATTGAAATAAACACAAAATCAAACATAAAACATCCTAACATGATTCTAAACATGAAAAAACCCTAAAAACATGAAATTATACACGAAAATAAAGAAATGTCATAAATATCATGATTTTGGCAGTGTTTTTGGATCTTTCAGGTACCCTGTTTTGCAATTTGATCTATTCAAACATCAAATGAATTATAAATTTCATAAAAATTGACACCTACACTTATTATAACCCTAAAATCAGATTGGAATTGCAAAAACATATTTTTATAATTATTCCAACTCGAAAATTGCATTAAAACCCTAAAATAAGCTATTTTTACCCTTGGTTACAGACTAGTTGCAATGTTAGACCCGAACAAGGGTCAAATCACTATAAAAAATTCTGAAATTTTACATAGAGAAACTAGACAAAACAACATAAATTTTACTTTTTACAGATTAGAAAAACCATCTCCGGTTAGGGAGAAACCTTTCCGACAATCTGAACTAAAATATAACAAATCTAACAGGGGTTAAAACAGCTACTTCGTATTGAAAATACAGAAATAAATAGAAAACTTAGTCAAAAATTTCTTAAATTTCATCAGTGAATAGTAGACAGAAAAATAATAAACTTCCCTTATTACAGATCCTGAATCAGATCTACGGTATGAGATCTATGATCAACACAAGTCAGATTAGGGTTTTGGTAACCCCTAACGAGTTTTAAATCTCAAATCTGATTCTCTGACAGAGGAAAAATACTAAAAAAAAATTAAAAATTATCGAAATTTCACAGTAAATATTTTACATCAATAGGAATCCACTGAACTTTACGGATCTTGAATCGGATATTGGATGAGGAAAATAACACAACTGCAAGTTACCTCTTGAATTTTAACAACGATTTTAAAGATTAAAAATCATGGTTTGATGTCTGATTTTTCTGACAGAGTTTCCGAATCTCAAAACATCCAAATTTTTTACATTAGTTCATTTACATATCCATGTATCACATATTAAAAATTCAGAAATTTACAGTGAGTATTTTAATACTAAATAACATGTTCTTTGCTAATCCTAGCTTAAAAACACACAGAACTCTAATGAAACCTAATAAATCATGCATTAATTAATGAAAACAATAAGGAAAATACTAAAACAGTAAAATAAAATTGATTTCTATGCTGAAAAACGTGTAATAAACATAAATAAGCAAATAAATAAATAAAAATATAGGGAATCCATGGCTGGAATTTGATTTTACCTTTAAAACCATGGATTTAACCCATTAAAAGGGTAAATCTCATGTTTTATTGGTTAATAACATGAAAATTGATGCAATAATTGATTCTAACGGATTAGAATCCCTGTAAAAACAGTGAAACAATGTTAGATCATCTTCTTGAACCTCTCTTGAGGTTCTTGGACTTGAATCCATGGTTTAATCCATGGAATAGATGGTGCCAATGGCTAAAATTGATTTAAAACCATTAAATAAAAATTAAAAATTAAAAAAATAATTACCTTGAGGTTGATGCAATAGAGGAAGGGCTGGAGAGGAGAGATAAGCTCCAAGAACCCAATAGGAGAGAGATGGAAAAATCGACCCCCCCTATGACATCTATTTATAATAAAAAATTAGGTTTTAAAAATCAAGTCTTTTGAAAATTTTGGACTCTAACAAGGGGGGGGGGGGCGATTTTGGTGTGAGTTTACCTAACTACCCCTAGCCTAGATTATCCTAATTAAGTCTTAATTATCCCCTAGCTAAACCTAAAAAATCCCCAAATGTGGCGCCACTTGGCATTTTCTCACATTGGGTTTTTAAAGTTTTAACTAAAACAACAATTTAAAACTAAATTTTCAAATGGGTTTTTCAAAATGAATTTTGACTCTTTTAAACTTATAAAACTAACCAAGACACTGACTAACCCTAGTCTAGCCCTGACTTTCTCAAATGTGGTGCCACCTCGAGTGGACCCCACTTAAATTTTCAAAAACGATTTTAAAGCTTGAAATTGAGAGAATTTTCAAAAGATTTTCAAAAGTAAACTTGAAATTGAAAGTTTTGAAATGTCATAGAGTTCCAACTGGGTCAGAAGTCCTCTGGATATGGCATCAACTGAGTGGGCCCACATCAGGTTTTGAAAGATTTGAGAACAACTTTGAAAAGGGGTTAAAATCAACATCTGAAATTCAGAATTTTTGAAAATGGAGTCTCGAGCGAACTGGAACTCTCGGTTAGAGTCCTGAAATTTTAGGACTCTGAGATTTTGGATTTAAAAATCCAAATAAAGGAGTTTTTTAAAAGATTTAATAAAAAATGGTGAAACAAGTCAGAAAATACAGTCAGGGTTAGACTCCTAACTTGATCAGAACTCTGAAATAGAGTTCTGAATTAACTGAACTCTACAAAATGACCTAATTTTTGAAAAATAAATGAAAATAAATGAAAATAGAAGTAAAAACAGACTCTAGAACAGACTCCTGAATGGATTAGGACTCTGGGATATAGTCTTGATCAGACTGAAACTCTAGATTGTTTTTGGTATTTTCTGAAAAACAGATGAAAGAACTTGTGAAAACAGTGAAAAACAATAACAAATATTGAAATAAAACAGAGTTCTGATTCAACTGAGACTCTGAGGACAGAGTCCTAATTGATCTAGGACTCTCAAATTTTTGGATTTTCTGAGAAAACAAATGAGAGAATTTTGAAAATAGGATAAAATTAAAGTTTTGGTTCAGAGTCCTGATCTGATTAGGACTCTGAGAAAGAATCCTGATTCGATCAGAACTCTAAGAAATTTTGGTTTTCAGATAAGTAAATGATGAAATTTAAGCAAAGCTTTTGAAAACCAGTGAAAATGAAGCATGAAAACCAATTTTGGATAGAGTCCTGATTCGATCAGGACTCTGGGGTAGAGTCCTGATTTGATCAGGACTCTGGGATAAAACCTCAGAATTTTGACATTCTTTGATAAAAGTGTAACAATTTTGATAGATGGAGATAATTTTGAAAGATTCTCTCAAAATTGAAATCAGGATCAGAGTCCTGATCCAACTAGGACTCTCTTAACAGAGTCCTGTTTTGACTAAAACTCTGAGTTTCTAACTCATTTTGAAAGATTTGATTGAAAATGGATAAAATAGCTGTAAAAGATTAGAGTCCTAATCTGATTAAAACTCTGAAGAAGAGTCTTGATCCAACTAAGACTGAAATTTTGGCCAAAACAGAAGATTTTAAAAGGTTTTCTCCAAAAGAGGTAGAAAAGGTAGTAAAAAGTAGAGTTCTGATCCGACTGAGACTCTGGAAAAAGAGTCCTGATCCAACTAGGACTCTAAGATTTTGGCCAACATGGAGGAAATGGACAAGAGATATGACCATAACTGGTTTAAAATCCAAATGGAGTTTTGAAAATGTTTTAAAAAGATAAAAAGATGGAGTCCTGATCCAACTAGGACTCTGAAATTTTTGAAGAATTTGATAAATGAAGGAATCCAGAAGCGACACCACCTAAATGGGTCTCATCTGAGAATTGAAATCAGTTAAAAATTGAGTTTAAAATGAATCCATATTGTTTTCTGAGAAAACATTTCAAAATATAAGGTCCTGGGGGTTGGCAAATGACAGAATGTTGATTAAAAACCCAGGTTTTAAAATTGATTTTGAAAGAAAAGTTTTAAAACTCGAATCTGGATTAAATATTTTGAAAACAAGAGTGCTGGATCTCAAAAATGAGATATAATGCCATGCAATGCAATGAAATGGTATGTCGAATGCATGCAATGATATGCAATGACACATGAAATATATAAACACTGGATGAGGGTGAAAATTTGGGGTGTTTACAGGCATATAGGACTGCATTTAAAACCCCTATTGGCATGTCCCCGTATCGTCTTATTTTTTGGAAAGCGTGACACCTTCCCGTCGAGTTGGAACATAGGGCTTACTGGGCAATCAAAAAGTTTAACTTCGATATCACCCAGGCTGGCAAAGAGCGATCATTGCAGCTCACAGAGCTAGAAGAACTCAGGAATGATGCATACAAGAATGCCAAGTTATATAAAGCTCGCACTAAGGCCTTTCATGATAAGCACATTATTAAAAACGTGTTTGAGCCAGATCAGAAAGCATGGTTGTTCAATTCTCGTTTGCATCTGTTCCCAAGTAAATTAAGGTCAAGATGGGATGGAGCTTATATTGTTAGAGAAGTATTTTCGCACGGGGCAGTGACACTATTTGACCCACGTACCAAAGGCACATTCAAGGTAAATGGACAAAGACTGAAGCCCTACATTTCAGATACCTTATAGGCCAGTGAGTGCGAGGTCTGAGATCTCACAAAAGAATAGGGTCTGAGCGAAAAAATGTATCATATGTAGATAGTAGAATTAGGTCCTTCAGTTTTAGCATTTATTTTTGTTCAGTCATTTGATTTCATATAATCTTACAATTGCTTTGATTCATAAAGGTGTATCTGACATTTAATGTGCGAGTATAGGTTACCAGATTCAGGACACAACCTTCAAAGCAGACAATTGGCAAGGTCAGTTGAAAACTGAGCATTGGCGTATGCTTAGTGGTAGGGCATGATCCAGTCAAGATTCATCTCAAAGAGGCCCCGCATATCAGGTTGTATCTATCCATTCTCCTGTCTTGATTTCAAATTCTTTAGTGTGCATCTACATTGCAGTTTTATATCTCTGCATGCCACTAGAAACAGTGTCATTCAAGCATGGCAAGTGGTTCAGTAGATACACACTATTTCGTCTTGTTTATCATGTTTCAGTATCTAAAACTCATAAATTAGGCATTTCAAGAAAAAAATTTAGCACATATAAATGTTTTTGACATAATCTGACATGTTAAAAAAATTTAGAAGCCCCATGAGGAAAAAATTTTCTGGACAAAGCTAAAAAGAGTGAGTATTTATATGAAGTTCAAAGAAAAGACTGTATTTGAATATGAAAAGATAATTTTGAATCACAAAGTATAAGTATGCATAGTTTGAAATAAACTACTAGGTAAATGAAAAATATAAAGAAAAAGCTCGAGCACAAAAGAAAAGCACATGCGTTAGGTTGTTTGGATGATTTCATAATCCTGAGTAAGATGGGTTCAAACGTTAGTTAAAGCATTTGAATTCCACCCAAAAAGGAGAGTGAAAACTTCGTGAGCCTCGGAAGCTGTGACCAAACACAAATTAAAGTATCTGAATGTCATGTCGAAACGGTAAAAGAAGGAAGTCACTTTTGTGCCTAGTTAACGCCCTTAACATACAAATAGTGGTATAAGAAGGCATTAACATTGCACAAGGCACAAAAGCATACCACATGAAAGCTATCAAATGAAAAGAAAAGAAAAGAATCTGAAAGATTGGAAAAATTGAAAATCCAATGAAAAAGAAAATGAGAGCTTAATGAAAAAAAAATCATTGCTTAGAAGTAGAGTGAAAGACTATGCAGAAAAAGATACAAGTGATGAAAAATGAACAATAGCATGATAATACACAATTTTCTGAGAAACAATCATAGCTAAATACGATTTTTAGAAGAGTGAAAGAAATTTTTTTATCGTGGAGGCATAAAATCTTTAATTATGTTCTGAGAAGTGAAAAATTACATGAAATGCTTGCTAAATTTGATTTCTGGAATTGCCTAGCATTTTAGAAGAAATTTTTGAAATTCTGCATGATTTCTGATGTTTGTGGGTAGCATCTCTGCAAACCCTCACGAGACCTTGCTCGTCCACTAGGGTAACCCAGGAGATCAAAAAGGGCTTGTTGCATAAGCTAAATGCAACCGTGATTCCTACGAAAGTGAGTTAGTTAGTTTAATAAAAGAATTTGCATTTTATCAGGTAAGTCTGTATCTTCAATGTCAAGAGAGTGCAAATTGCTAGGGACTAGCAATCATTCTAGCATGGGGGTATTTGATGAAGCATGAATTATGCATCAAATATTACATTAGAGTCATGCATTAACACATCATTTATAGGTTTAAAACCCTTACTTAGATGCATTTAGATGTCATTGAGCTATGGTTTGAATTTCGTTCGAATCAGACTTAAAACGAGAAAGATATTGCATTTTTAGTGAAACGGGTTGGACCTCGAGGCGATACGGGTCAAAACGGATCCAAAACGGCCATTTGGACCTTGGATCTGGGCAAAAACTTTAGGATTCAACCCACTCCAGCCCCAAATTCAAATTTGGAAAATATTTGCAGAAAACCTCTCCAGAATAGGCGCCCAGACAATAATTTTATTTTAATCCTCTTTCTGGAATTTCCAGAAAAGAGGATTTTGGGCTATAAAACTTGGCAAAACCCTAGCTTAAAGGGGTCTTAGCCTTGGGAACTGTGGCCCTTTCCCTGATTCTCGATCACTCCTCTTTCTCCCTCAGCCACCACGCATCCCCTCCTCACCCTCTCTCGGTTTTTGGCTTGGAAATGCTTACAAACACCGGGAATCACCCCTTCTTTCCCTCCAACTTCTTATTCTCGACAGCCATATCTCCCCTTTCTTCACATGCTTGTTGGACTGAAATTTCTTTGTTACAGTTGCAGGAACTTCAGCAGGATGCAACAAGGGAAGCACACCTCTAGCATCACCGAAGGCAGAGTGTCGCATTGCTCGAGATGATTTCGCTCCCTTCTACATCCACCCTCGTTGGACGGCCCTTCAAGATGATATTAAGTTGCAGTAAGAGCATCTAGTCTCAGTGATAGATTGACGCATCAAGTGAACTGACGAAAATGCCCTTATGTTCGCAGGCTTAAGTCACTGCGTGTCTCTTTTCGGTTCTTGTTCAATTTTGATTTCATTATAATATTTTCTGTAATTGAACAAGTTCAATATCAATAAAATGCAAAGTTTAGATTTAATTTGAGTATATCTCGTTCCCTGTGGATCGATCTGTACTCACCACGAAAGTGAAAAGTTGGTTTTATTACTTGATTGGCGATTTTTCAAAGTATTTCAATGAAAAATATGTTTTAAAATAAGGACTAAAAAAATCCGATCAATACCCCTAGCATTTCATGATATGTTAGACAAACCTATATGGGGGGTATTGTCCGAGTTGAGTAGATTTTTTAAAACATTGTGCGCAACTGAAGTTGTAGTATCTGAAGTAAAGAATCTCGAAGAATCTGTCGTAACTATTATTTGTCAGTTAGAGAAGATATTTCCACCAACATTTTTTGATGTTATGGAACATGTGGTGATACATTTTCCATATAAACTTAGGGTTGGTGGACCTGTGCAGTATCAGTGGATGTACCCATTTGAAAGGTATATGTTTATTTAAAATTTTCTTTTTAATACTATTGAGAAATTTATTGTAATTCGAGATGTATATTGTTGACAGATGCATGTTTGACCTCAAAAAAAAGGTTCGGAGTAAAGCAAGAGTAGAGGGCTCTATTTGTGAGGCATACACCATGAAAGAGATTTCAAATTTCTCATCTATGTACTTTGAACCTCACATTCCAACACGTTATACATGCCCACCTCGTAATGATGATAGAGACCAATTAACTGTAACTGACAAATTGTCTATATTTCAACCACTTGGACATGCATTTGGCAGTTGCTGGTCAAGACTCTTGGAAGATCGAGAGCAAGATGCACCACAAATATATATCCTTTTCAATTGCTCAGCAATCGACCCATATATTGAGTAAGTATAGTTAATACGTAACATTAAGTTCTATACGTGTGTACATGGTTCGGTAAAATAAGTTTATGTTAAGTGTAGACGATTTGATCTGGAGTTGTGAAGAAAACTTTCACAACTCACTGATGCAGAAGTACAGAAAGAACGTGAAAATAAATTTGTGGCATGGTTGAAAGAGTTGGTAAGGATGATTGTATACATTTTTTTCCTTTATACAACAATAAGATACTTAATTTGTCAAGATCATAGTCCTTGTTTGTGCTTGTAGGTCCATGTGATCATCGCAAAATTTTTCCTCTTGTATCATTCTCTCTTTTCCTCCTCTTTTTCCTTTCTAGCCTCTATTTCCCTTTTTGAAGGGGAAATAAAAGATAGAAAAAAAGAAGAGAGAAGAGAAAAGAAAGAAGAGAGGGAGAAGAACTCTTTTGCGAAAGTCTCACTTGACCTTAATTTTGAAAAGATTTTGAAAAGATTTTGAAAATTACTCTCCTCCGTTTTTGAAAAATTGAGAGACGGGATTCACTCGTCGGTATGAGGTTCGACCGTTCCTGGCGCCTTTACTAGGGGTAATCGAACCAAGGATCGAATTTATGCCTTTTGCTTTGCCTAAATATTATCTAAGAATTTATTCTAAGTCTAAGAATGCACAAATAATCATGCTTGTGCAAATGAAAATGTAGAAATGTATGCTTTTTGAGAAGAACAATTTAGAAATTTTGGGATTTTCCAAATGATCTTGAAATAAATTTTGAGAATATGGTAAAGAAATGGTTTTTTGAAAGTTGAAGATGGACTTGGAGAAGTTAGATTTTCTAACTTAAGATTTAGAATAAATCTTGAGTTTTGAAATATTCAAAGATTGAGATGAACCTGAATTTGAAGAAGGAAGTTTAGAAAATAAGAATTGAAAGTTGAATATGGATTTCAAAAATGAAGTTTAGAATTGAAAGTCAAGATGGAATTTGAAAATAGAGTGGAATTCTAGATTTAAAATTTGAAATCAGAATGAAAGGTGGATGATATTTAAGAAATCTAGATGGGATTTGGAATTAGAATTGGGTGTGAAATCTGGAATCCAAGATGAAATTGGATCCAAAATTCGGGATCTGAGATGGAATTGGATCTTGAATCTAAGATGGAATTGAATCTAAAAAACCCAGAATTTAAGATGAAACTTTGAAAATTGGAATTGGATTCAAGAAATCCAGATAAATCTTAAAGATGGATTTGGATTTGAGAATCCAGATTGAATTTTGATTTTTAATTTTTGAATTTCAGAGAAAAATGATTTTTAGAGCCAACCTATAAAGCTTTGATTCTTGATTTCCAAAATGAATTGAATTTTTGAAGATCTAAACTCAGAAAATTACAGAAAGAATTTGAGAATTTGAAGAGAGAATAAACTTAATTTAAAATTCAGATTTTTGGAATCAGATAATGAATCTGGGATTTCAAGGTTGAATTGAACTTTGAAATTTGATCTAGAATATTGAGTTGAATTTGAATTTGAACTCTAAATAATGAATTTTGGAAATTCAAAGTTTGAGATGAACTTTGAAATTTGATTTGAATTGGGAATTGAATTCTGAATCTAAAAATGAATTTGAAATTTCAAAGTCGAATTGGATTTTGAAATTGAAGTTTGAATTTTGAAATAAAATAAGATTTGAGAATAGAAAGGAGAATTTGAATTCATAAATAAGAATTGAAGATTGATCTGAGAAGTGAAGAAGCTATTTGAAGGATTATCTCAAAATCGCTTGGATCTTGAAATAATATGAAAAGAATTTTGAAAATATGATGTAATTCTATCCTAAATGATGAATGAATTCAAAGAATTTGAAATTTGGATTTTGAAAAGCATATTTCATTCTTTAAATGAACTGATATAAGATTGAAAATATAATACATTTCTGACTATGGTCATAAAATGTATTATACAATAATCATATTTAAGTTCAGATGAAAAATAAAATACATTTTTTTGTGCCTTTATAGAGTTTGAAATGAAATTAACTCTCAATATATCCTGACTATGACCATTTATATATATTTTGAGTTAATTTTAAGTTAAACTCTGATAAAGGAAGAAAATATTAAAAAATATGATAACTTTTTGAAAAGAGATCCAGTGGGGATCAAATGTTATTCCATAAAAGATGAAAATCCTAAGTTTTGTTTACATCTTGACTATGGTCATTGATGCAAATCATCAACTTAGGATTTAATCACCTTTTATTAGAATGGTGCACGTGTCATTCGTGTTTCCATTCGTGAAATTTTAAAATAAAAGAGAGAAATGACATGAAACAAGCATTTCTAAAAGATATACATGCTCATACATTCTAATCTAATACAGGAAATATAAATTCTCATTATAATCTAGCTATTACATCATTTAATGAAAATTAAAATCCTACTCTAAGAAAAACAAATAGCACGTTTCCATGTATTTCCTGCAAAACAAGGTTAGCATGAGGTAAAATATGAAATATGAGAAGAAATTAAGAAGCTAGAATGTGCATGATGATGCCTAAATGCTAATGAGAAAAGTATACCTGAAGATGCATAGGCCATTTACGTTGATGAGAAAATATATGTTGGAGTGACATAGTAAGCTACTGAGAAAAATGAATGCAAACATGTATATACAATGTCCTAAGCTAATAGAGATAATAGACATTGAATGCACATACCAAATCCTAAACTAACTATAGATTCTAGGATATATATATATATATATATATATCATCTTAGTGAAGAATGCCTATTGTAATACATGTAGTAGTATGTATGCTGTGGACTAAGCACAATGGATGAATGTAATAGGCATGGGTGAGGTAAGATATACCTTTGTGCAATAAACTACCAACCATAGTCGGGTTAGGGTAATGGTGACTACTCGTGACTGGGCCAAGCAAAGGGCTGGGTTGCATAGTCATACTGTGAAAGTGGCATTTCATGCCCAGGCTGGCTAGGCATTTGAAGAGGACAGCTTGCTGCAACAGGTAATGAATGCTAGAGATTGGTAGGTATTGAAGGTGGGTGAACAGTATGGTTTGCAGAAAAAAAAATATGTTGTGTAGTGGTGGTGTATAGTGAAGGTAGGTTAGTAGCTGGAATGCACAGGGTAAAATCATAGGTAAGCTCACTGGTATTGATGTGAACATATTAACGCTTGTACTATATCTAATGGGGATAGAATGCAAGTGATGTAATGGTTGATGATGTTGTGGGATATGCAGAGAGTGTGAAGAAAGTATAAGAACTGTGTGCATTGATGATGTACTAGAAGTGATGGAGAGTGTTGATCGATTATGCTGTAATGGTGTAGTGTATAGCAATGATGATGTATGATGCTAATTATTGACATAAATGGTCCATAAATGCATTACACGGGGATACAACATGTTCCCTTTCCAGCAAAAAAGAAGTAGATTTCAAGGAAATTTTGAGATACGTTGGCTTCAAAACTCAATGAAGCAACTTTGAATGAAACACCACCAACCTGCCTTTCACACTGAAATCTGTAATTACATGTTTCTCTGAACATAAGCATCAAAGGATAACTTCCCCAAAACCCTACCATATGGAGGAATCTAATTGTTTGGAACAGTCCAGCATCTAAGGTGTCAGAAAATTGTGACTGACTGCTCTGAAGCGATTTTTTGAAAGTTTCTGCTGCAATAACATCCATGCACTCAGTAAATCCATGCGAGTGGAAGCTGGATTCTTCAATAGATTATGAGGAAAGCCATGATGATGGAGCTCATTGATATGGCTAATGCATGGAATATCTAGGTGGATATATATCAAATCTTATTGGCATTCTATCTGTGTTTCTGAAATTCGTACAGCAGGTTAGTAAAAAGAAAAAAAAATGTAATGGGATAGCATTCTCTGTTATATAGACAGAAGCATTTATATATTGAGTATAAAACAACATAATAATGAGGAATGAAGTCATCACTCAATGATATCCAGCCAGGTTGAACTTTTTCCATCTTTGTCCACATGATTGAAACCCATCTCAGATTCAATTTATAAGAGAAAATGCAGAGATCTAAACTGATTGACCCCTCAAGCTGGCTATCAAATGCTAATGAAGAGGAAAACAATCAGGAAGATATAGCAAAATGCAGAGGAAATGGGATATCGTGGAATGCTAGGGGGAAAAGACATTACAGAAATGTATATACAGGATAACCGATATTGGTTATGTATAATGCAATGTACACAGGAAGCATGTACACAAAAAATATATAAGAAAATATTACAGAGATATATATACAAAAAACAAAAGGGGGGACCGATGTTGATAAAGCCTATGCAATGCGAGATGAAATTAAGACTTAGAGATTGATGTAAGACTGAAACAGGATGATGAATTCTGAGCAATAAATACTATGGGATGTAATAATAAAACAGAAACACTGATTAAGGGATACCAAATTAGTGTACCACATTATGATGAAGCAAATTAGCGTAAATGGCAACCTTATACAATACTAAGATGCTGAGAAAACAGGTAAGAACGTATAAGAGAAACAAAGGTTATATAAAAAGCGAAGATGTTGATTATGTAAGCCACAGACAGAGGCAACCTCGCTAATGATCCTGCAAGCCACTTGATATCATAAATGATTTACAGAAAACAAAAATTAAAAAAAAGGCAATGCTGATGATGAGATAAACATAAAACACAATGTTGTAAAACGAGGTCATGGAGAATAGCCTGATGAGAATTCAAACTTCTCTGAATGGATCGATCGTGAATAGATCTCGTGATCAACGCCAATTTATTCCTCAAGAGAGTGAAGCATTTCTAATGGGTTATAATGATCTGCTTTTGCAGCAAACATAGACCCAGACTTTACAGTAGGATCATACACAAATGATTTAGGACCTTGCTTTAGAGGAATGGATCGGAATTTGGCTGTTTCCGGTGAACCAAATATGAACCCCAACTCTTTTCCTTTTGGCACTGAGCATATATCGAAACTTCACGATCAGACATTAAATCTTAAGATAACACTATGGCTTATCCTTGAATGAGAAACTTATAGAGAAATTACAAACGTTGAGAGTGTCTACCATGGGCATATATGAAACATCGCGAGCAAGGACTAATCAGACTCTATTAATACAAGGAATTAGATATACAAAAAAAATAATAATAAAAAAAAAGAGGAAATAAAATAAAGAATCAAAGTTGAAACGAAAAAGAGGATTAGAAATCAGAAAATATCGATCAATTATTAAAAAGTAAAATCAAAACCTGATGCGAACAAGTAATTGAAACCACAAAAAATTTGAAAATGGAATCAACTGTACCGTAGAGGAGTAAAATATAAACGAAGGGAAATGTGTTGGAATGGATGCCATTCCAATTGATGTTGCACAGGGAGGATCGATTCTGCTATGTGCAGGTTGATTCCCACCTCTTGTGCCTTGAGATGCAAATGAAAGAAAATAAATGAAGAAGAACAAGAAAGATAGATACAGAGGAATGCTGAAAATGAAGAAAAAGAGGCATTCACAAAAAAAAGAAATAAAAAATAAAATAATAAAAAAAATGAAGAATAAGCGATCCAGACAAGGGAATGCAGTAAATAGAGAAGGGAGCTTTACAGAAAATCAAAAGGGGGGAAGGGAGATGGTCACTTACCTGTAGCTGCAAAGGTGGTTGATCTCTCTCTATTAACTGAAGAGAATTAGAGAAAATAGGGAGATAAAGAAGAAGAAGAGGAAAGCGTGAAGGAAAAGGGTGGAGAGGTAGAAGACAGATCGTGAAAGAGGGGTGCGGGGGTGAAAAATGGTCCTGATGACTTCCCATGTGTGCCCCTTTTAAAGAGGAAGAGGAAGGCTCTGGAAGGGAAGAAGGTTGTTGAGGATCGATGGTGGAGATGAAGAAGGCGATGGATGGGTCGATCCAAGGGTTGGAAGGAGCGGGAATGACGGATGCTTCCAGAGGAGAGAGGGCTAGAGAGAGACCTTGTGTAACAGAAGGTCGTTACAGGCTCTTCAAAAGGGGTCCCCTAGGTTTTACAAATTTTCAAGAAAAGGACTCTTTTACAAGGTTTTTCGGAAAAGGGGTTTTAGCAAAAAGGGGTTTCTGAAAAGGCAAGCAAAACTAATTTTCCAAATTTTTGAAGGAAAGACCCGAAAATGTAAGGAAAATGTGAGGATTTTAACAAGTGGGACCCAAATGAAGTCTTTGAAGCATTTTTACAAAATTTTTGTTTTAAGATTTTAAGATTTTTCTAAAATGAGGTTTTTATGAAAAATGCAGTATTTATTTCAGAAAGTGAACCTCAAAATGGATCTGGATCTAAGATTTTCAGAAAATGTTGGGTTTGGATCTTAATTTGAGATCGAATCCAGATAAAATGTTCAAGAAAATTCAAAGGATTGATTTTTTTTATTTTTTGAAGAATAAGAGATCTAGAATCAGAATGGGATCCAAATATCTGATCTAGATCAGAAATTGGGTTAGATATGAAAATTGAGTCTGTATTCCAGTGATTCCGAGAAATAAATGGAAATTTACCAGAGATTAACCCAATTTTTTTAGAAGATGGAGGTCAGGGGAAAAAAGGGAATTTTTGGATTTTTTTGAAAAATTTGAGGTGTTCATAGTCCACCATGGTGATGTTAAAGATCAAAGAATATGTGATTTACAAAATGGTCCATCTAAAGTTGTGCAGTGTTACAACGGGTACATCGTAAATGGTTATTGTTTCCATACAAAAGACTACGATGTCAACAAGTCAATGATGAATAGTGGTGTATGCGTTAAGGGTAGCAGCTATGGTGAAAATGAACATGACTACTATGGTGTTATAGAAGAAATAATGGAGTTGACTTACTTAGGCACAAATAATAGCTTAACTTTATTCAAGTGTCAATGGTTTGATCCCACAACAACTAGAGTCGACAAAGTCTCTGGCATTATGGAGGTGAATGGTAAGTCAAGGTTTGGAACATATGAACCATTCATATTAGCCTCGCAAGCTCAACAAGTGTACTATACTTCATATCCGACTACAAGGAAGCCAGATAGAAATGAATAGTGGGCAGTTTCTAAGGTGAAGTCTAAACTATACCCCGAGTATGATCAGTTATAAGAAGACAAGATTGTTGAAGATGATGAATACTATCAATCATATGATATGTATTACTTCTCTTATGGTCACGATGTCGCACATGATATTCATATCATATCTCCATTGGCTGATGGCACATGCATGGAAGAATGTGATCCAAATGATATACAAAGTGGATGAATTCTAAATGAAGAAGAAGATGACGAAGAGGAGGAGGAGGAGGAGGAAGAAGACTATGAAAGTCAGACAAGTGATGATGAGTCATTCACGTGCTAGTGAAATACAACTTGTAATACAATTTGATCTGAATGATCTAAATGATTAGAATGTATTGAAATATATTGTATTGATTTGAATATATCGAAATGTATTGCAATGTTTAAATGTCTTGCATGAAGGTTTTTTCAATTTGATCTGAATGATTAGAATGATTTGAATGTATTGAAATGTATTGTATTGATTTGAATATATTAAAATGTATTGCAATGTTTGAATGTCTTGTATGAAGGTTTTTTCAATTTGATCTGAATGATTAGAATGATTAGAATGATTTGAATATATTGAAATATATTGTATTGATTTGAATATATTGAAATGTATTGCAATGTTTGAATGTCTTGCGTGAAGGTTTTTTCAATTTGATCTGAATGATTAGAATGATTTGAATGTATTAAAATGTATTATATTGATTTGAATATATTAAAATGTGTTGCAATGTTTGAATGTCTTGCATGAAGTTTTTTTCAGTTTGATCTGAATGATTAGAATCTATTAAATGTATTATACTGATTTGAATATATTGAAATGTGTTGCAATTTTTTAATGTCTTGCATGAAGTTTTTTTTAATTTGATATGAATGATTAGAATTATTTGAATGTATTGAAATGTATTGTATTGATTTGAATATATTGAAATCTGTTGCAATGTTTGAATGTCTTGCATGAAGGTTTTGTCAATTTGATCTGAATGATTAGAATGATTTGAATATCTTGAAATGTGTTGCAATGTTTGAATGTATTGCCAGTACATTTTAATTTGTTAGAATATGGTTCGTGGAGGAAATAATCGTCGAGCACCCAGTGGTAGCCAGTCTGAGACTTCATCTTCATGGGCTCCTTCGATAGGTATATCATTTAAATAATTATATATTTGATTAGTTGAAATTTACATTATATGAATTTCAAACTCATTGTTCTGTAGGTGTTGTTTTGCCTGCATATGACCTACATACGTCGGATATAAGGTCTTCTCAGTATGACCCACGACAAGTAATTCAAATAGTGTATATCGATGGTCGACCGTAAGTATTTCATTGTCACTTGTTGAATATTTAACTTATAAAAAATATATATTGACAGTTGATTGTTAATGTGTATCTTTTTATGTGCAGTGCAAGGTTTGAGCAGCAAGAAGTAATACAAGGAATTATGATGTCATTACTGCATCATCTTCTAGGACCGGTAGCACAATAGAAAGAGTACCCAAGAGAGGTGTTGGACAGCTTAATTTCCTTATTCATGGTATGTAATCATTTATCATAACAAGCAGTGTTTTATATTTATGTATGCTAATGTTCTGAAAGTATTTGTAGGCCTCCCATCGCTTCGCGAGTGCAAACAAGGAGAAGGATGCGAGGGTAGTATGGCAAAAGGTGACTGCCAATCGATTTGCCGACATGCTGCACAATATGAAGATTGCAGCAAAAAAAAACAGCTGGTGGGATAGATGATCCACTGCAGTAGAAGGGTCATGGATCGGCTATTGTCAGGAGAGATTATTGGGAAGGCATGCGCGACAAGTGGGCGAGCAATGAGTTTTGAAACCGCTCAGCAAAGGCTGCACAAAATCGAGCAGCGATGCCCGATGCGCATCTACACACAGGTGGATCTAGGACTTTTGGGAGCCACCAGAAGAAAATGATAAGTCATCAATATATATATATTGTCAAATTTGTGAGTATTTTTGCATACTTATTAATCGATTTTTTATATCATGTCACATTGCAGGAAGCAGAAAAATGAAACATTGTGCCTTACAAGGATATGTTTGTTGAAACACATAAACGTAAGAGCACAGGAGATTTTATATCAGAGAAGGTAAGAGCGACAATGGTATATATTTATCGTATTAATAAACATTGTAATATACAAGTTACTTTGAATTATATTATCATAAATATTGTAATTCTTAATTATTAATTCATATTCTAATTATTACTTTGTAGGAGTTATACAAGCAACAAATAATACAACGATATGGTGATGACTCCACTCAGCATCCGTCTTTTGATCCTGCAGCATGGGTGACTGCTACAGGTGAACCCAAAAAGGGTCGTGTGTTCGGGTTTGGGAGTAACATGAACACCACACCAGTCGTTGCCTCCTGCATCCTGGCCTCATAGAGTTCTCCCGTCAGCATCAACTCTCAACGTCCTATTGACCCTGCTATGTCTTGGGATGGTGTTTGTAAGTGTCTTGAAGATAAAATGCAACACTTTTTAAATGCAACCTGATGATGCGTTAATTTCTCATAAACATAATGCATTTTTATTGCATAAATGCATTATTTATAGGTTTAGAACCCTCACTTAGATGAATTTAGGTGTCATTGAGCTACAGTTCGAATCGGACTCAAAACGAGAGAGATATCACATTTTTAGCGAAACGGGTCGAACCTCAAAGTGATTTGGGTCAAGAATGGATCCAATTGGCCCATCTGGGCCTTGGATCTTGGCCAAAACGCTCCAATCCAACCCACTCAAACCCCATTTACGATTTTTATAAATATTTGCTAAATGCCCCCTACAAAGAGGCGCCTAGCCTTTATTTTTATTTTAATCCTCTTTTTGAAATTTCCAGAAAGAGGGGCTCTTTGTATAAAAACAAAAAGACACCCTAAGGAGGCCGTCTTTGCCTTGGATTTTGTGCCCTAAGAACCCGACTCTTGCTCCTCCCTCTCCTCTCCCAACCACCTTTACGCCTCCCTTCTTCTTCATCCTTTAGGGCTTGCTGAAATTGCAACCTCCATTGGAGCCGCCACCCTCCTTTCCTTCATTTCCCTTCTTTTCCAGAACTTCCTTTCTTCTCCCCTTGTTGGAACTAACAATCCATGGTGTGTTTTGCAGGTAGCAATAGCAATGGAGTGCGCCAGCCATGGACGGGGTGTTGTCTGCCCCTCCATGGCTAGCCAGTCCTTTTCCCCATCCGGCTCTCTATCCCTTCGCAACTGATTCTTCTTCACTTCGGAGCACCACCACCTGCAGCTCCTAGCAACCTGTAGCAAAGTGATATAGCCAAAACCAATGAGGGTCCCTTTAGGCACAAATTTGAAGCAAATTCTGCTCACCCTCTACCTTCTCACTCCTCGGACAGCCTCACGAGGATTATTTTCCTTTTCTCCTTTCTTTTAGCATAAAACCCAAATGTGCATGTGATTTTATGTTTTATATTAGTGTTTGCATTTTTTTTTGTTCTATTTTCTGAGTTGTTGTGTAGCTGATAACCTTAGTGTAGGTGTGTGTGTGTGCTTAGACCAGTACCTTAGGAAATGTGTAGTATTTAATTTTTGTATGTGTTTTTTTTTTAGTTTTGGAATATTCAATTGTCGATTTTTCCTTATTGTGCATAAACCGACTAGATTGAGTCTAGCCAGCTGCAGTGCTCTGTTTTAGGAATTGATTCCAATGTATAATTAGAATTAGGCTATGGTATGAGTTTGAGTGTTTTACATTAATCAATTGTTGTGTTCTTTGATCTTTTGTTTTTAGATCTGTGTAATTAGCAAAATCAGGTAGAGTGGTTCTACCCGATTCTTGCATTTTGGTGTTTTGTAAATAGATAGCATAGGTATGCTCAATTTCTGAGTTTTCAGCAGCAGTAGATTCAATTCAAGATTTAATTTTTGTATCGTAATTGTAGTTAGTCGAATACTTTTTTTTTAGAAAAGTATTGCAGCTATACTGCCCAAATTTGGGTACAAGCCTCCACTCGATTTGGGCGTTTGGCAAAGATTGACCTAAACTATTAATTGCGGTGAGTTTACATTTTTAGCAGTGATTTCCAGTAGTTTTTTTTCTTCATTGATGCGTGGATTTGGTATTAGTTTAGGGGATTTGATGAATGAGTTATATTAATTAGTTTGGTTATTGTATTAGCATTAGTTTGTATTTCGCGTGAATAGTGTAGGTACTCAATTTAGATTCCATTTTCTTAGAATAATTAGTTGTATTTTCTGTTAGTTAGTTAGTAGTAGGCTGTGAATGACTGTAATTGTGTATGTTTTGAGCAACAGTGCTTTCTTGGGATTAGCACAAATGAATAGTGGATTGAATTCAAATCCAGAATATTACATGGACTAACACTCGTTGTTTTAAGTGTTAATTTTGAGTTTTTTCCAATATTATTGTTCTAGTCTATTCATTAGAGTGTTTACTATTTGCAAACTAAAATTCAACTCGTTTTGAGTTGATTTTGTTTGCCTTTTAAGCATTTTACAAAATTAGGTTTTTTGCGATTTTAGATTTCGGGTCAAACGATTCGAGAACTTTTCTACGAACTTGAAACGCTTGCATCCAGAGTATCCGGATGAGTTTTTCAATTCTGTAAAGTCTGACAGACTTCTGAATCTGTCAGAAAGAGAACAAAAGAAAAATATTTTAAATTGGATTTTGTTTTCTCCTTCAAACTTCCTGTTTGCAAAAACCTATTAGAATCCATTTTGCACTACAACAAGGGTAAAACAGTCATTTACTTACTTAGTTGATTTTTTATAGTTTTTCATGTTTTCTAGTATGTAGTTAATGTACTAACAATAGTTAGACTAGTTGGAATTAATATGATTAGTTAGTCTAGTTGATTTTTCATTTTCTTTTATTTCTAGTTAATTGTAATTTAGTTTAGTAATTAGTTCAGAAGTAGGGTTAGTCTAATTTTTAGAATTACTTCTGGAAGTGTTACTAACTTTTGATTTTCTTTTGTTTATGTTGATAAGTTAGAAACATATCAACAGGTGATTTTGGAATGCGAGTACAGATGCACGTGTGGCGAAAAGACAAAATTACCCCTGGCGATCTGGAGAAGACTTAGCAATCTATTTCAGTTCATTTTCATTTTTTTTAGTTATAATTTTAGTAGAATTGTATTGTTTAATTAGTTGTAAACATTTGTGATATTAATAAATTAAAGTTTTAGATTTGATTTGAATGTATCCTGTTCCCTGAGGATTCGACCTGTACTTGCCACATTCGTGGAAAGTCAGTTTTATTATTACTTGATTGGTGATTTTCCAAAATGCTTTTAACAATAAAATAAGGTTTAAAAATATCATTGCAAAAAAAAACCATCACAACCATTCCCAACCTTGTCCATAATGAGTTGTGCAACTTTTTTTAGGACAGTAGAACTTCATGTGCATTCAACATGAGCTCAGGTGCCCGTCAGGTATGCATGATTGAATTGCTATAAATTTTTCCTTATAATTTTGTTAATGTCCTTCAGTTTATTACTAGTCTATTTGTGATTCAGCCATTTACTTTGTTGCATTAGATTAGGTGGATTGCATATAATTTATTTCATTACGTTTTGTTTATAAATACTAACATTTTGGTTCTTTTTTGTAGGATGATGGAGATGATCAGCGTAGAGGAACTGATGGAGGCATGGAGGAAGGGGCAGATCAAGAAAATGAAGAGGATGATGCCCAAAATCTTGGCAAGGATTAGATTTTTTTGTTTAATTTGTTTGACAAACTTATAACTGAAATTCCACTAGAGGGAGGGTGAATAGTGAAATAGTATATAGATCGATAAATTAAAAATGTAATGCAATAAAGGCACAACACATAAACACAGAATTTATATTGGTTCGGTCAAAACCCTGACCTACATCCAGTCCCCAAGCAAACCACTTGAGCTTTCCACTATAACATCCGAGTCACCGGATAAATAGTACAACACCCTCTTCCTCAGAGGTCTTCTTCTCTCAACAGAAAAGGGGCACACCCTCTTCCACAGAGGTCTTCTTCTCTCAACAGAGAAGGACAACACCCTCTTTCACAGAGGTCTTCTTCTCTCAACAGAGAAGGGCAACACCCTCTTTCTCAGAGGTCTACTTCTTTCAATAAAGAAGGAATACAATGAATAACAGAAAGTTACAATACTTCCTATAGAACCTTCAGAAAGATATGAATGCACAAATGAAGGATTCTCAGAATGTTCTGTTCTTTTCACTCAGAAGATACTCTTTGTCAAAGAGTTATTCTTGACTTTTTCTCTTTCTTTTCTCTTTCTTTTCTCTTTCTTTTTCTAGGCTCTCTTTCAATTATCGAATAGGAATTTTACTCGTTGTAAGCCCACATATTTATTCCCTTGTCTGAATAGTTTATTTGAGTGTGTTTATATAGCTTAAAAAAGTAGTTGTTACCTTTTTGAAATCGTAGTCTTTTTGAGATGCGAAATGTCATGTCATTTCAAAAAACATCTTTAGAGAATTTCGAGAAAGTCTTCTTTCCATAAAAGTAGAATATGGGGTATAATAGTTGTTGTAATATTTTAGGTATTATATATTTTATGTAAAAAATCTACTTCTTACAATAGTACATTGAACGTTGGATTGTAGGCTGTCATGTAGTTTTGTCTTTATTCTAATTAATGATTTGTGGTACATAAGTACTTCTTTACTTAAATGAGTGTAAGTATAATAAATGCTTTGAGATATTTATTTGTACATAGTCATATCAAGAGTTTTCTTTATGATGTGTTTTTCAATGTCTATAGAGAGAATGAAGACTTTAAACAAGTCGACATTCTTGAGATGGATATTAACAAGGATTTTTTACAGGAGATATTTAATGCTATACAAAGAGAATGATGACTTCAAGTAAGTCGACATTCTATGGGTTTGTAAAAAGGTAATTAGAGTCTTTTCAACAAGTATTATCTTTGTTTTTCTTTGTGTAGCCGATTTCCATGTTTTATCTTTTTCCTACACATTTGAAATCATTTCTTTAAAAAAGGTAACTAGAGTCTTTTCAACAAGTATTATATTTGTTTTTCTTTGTGTAGCCGATTTCCATGTTTTGTCTTTTTCCTACTTTTAAAATCATTACTTTTCAAGTTGTCTTGTATATGATAGAAGGTACAATTATTGCTTTTTGAAATCATGAATTATATCATGTCAAAATACCTTTTCCATAAAGGTTTGTAAAAAGGTACAATTATTGGTTTTCAAAAAGAAACTTTTTGAAACTATCGTATACTTTTATGGAATAGCTTTTATGAATGAGTATGTAATATGCAATATGCATGCTTCTGAAGGTTCTGTTACATGTGACTCTAAAGAAGAAAAAATCTTCAACTTGAGGTAGCCTATCTCTTTAGATGGTCTTTAGGACTGCATGGCTCATCAAGCTTTTTCTTCAAGGAGTATGATTGCACCATAGTTGTACTTGAACAGGAGGTCTCCATCCTTTTTGAGTGAGATATCCTTGCATCAAATACTCGTTAGATATATGACAAAACATATCCAGTCATAATATAACATTTTTCAAGAAGACATATTATCATATCATATGAAATCAAATAAGACAGTGTATCATATTATGTGACATCAAAATAGAGTTTCTCAACATTCTCCCCCTTTTTGATGATGACAAAATATGCTCCCCTTGTCAAAAAGACATTATGCATAGAAATAATACTATCATAAAAATATAGAAAAATGTCAGAGACGAGTATTTTTCTCCAATAATGGAGACAGGTTTCCTCTCCCCCTTTGTCATGGACAAAAAGGAAGGGATCAGAGTAAGCAGAGTTATTACAGACCAAAAAAAAATTAAAGTTATTACAGTCCAAAAAAATAAGTTTACTCCAAATGTGGAGAGGATTGATGTGTACGGGCGGCTTGATCCTGTTGGAGAGTTTGAAGGGTCTGCTGCATCGAGGCTTGATTCCGAAGGAGAAGATCCTGAGTTGTCTGAACATCCATGATTGCAGAAAGGTAATCATATTCGGATGAGGGATCCGCGTCATCAAAGCCGGTATTATCAGTGTGCAGGGACCTTGGATTGAAAGAAGTAGCATTGAGGATCTGCGAAGGATAGAGGATAACTTCATTTTGAAGGGGTACCTTGAAGTATTTTAAGATGGGAGTTATAAAACACCCAAAAAGAAGAGGTTGAAATTTTTGATAGCGAATAAAGTGGGCGAAGATGATGTTGGACCAGTTTATCGGAGTAGAGCAGAAGATTGCATAGAGGAGGAGAGACATTTTTCTTGGTACTAATCCCTTGCGAGGAGGCTTGGGATAGATATTGTGAAGAAGAATATGAGCAAGCAGTTGAGCATGAGGTTGGAGATTTCTCATGTGCCAGAGAAGGTGTGTGAAGTGAGTACAGAGAAAAAATTTTCGAAGTACCGAGTGGTCGAGTGGTACTATGTTTGTTAGATCGGTGCCGGTGGAAGGAAGGTTGAGAATATTGCCTAGTGAGAAAGCATCAAAGAACATCATGCATCCTCGGACCTTGGTGGTGATGGTAGTGCAGTTATGATTGGTGGAAAGATTTGTGTAGAAGAGACGAACAAGTTCGGGATAGTAGGAAGCTTGGGATGAAATGTCTAATAAGTGTTTAAGTTCGGGGAGAGATTGTTCAAGGTCAAAAGAGGCGAAGTCTTTGTAGTGAACCAATTCACCTTCATGAATTGGACGTGAGGAAAGAGAGTTGTAAAAGTGAAATAGATCAGGAAACCTGAGATCAACGGCAGTGATCAAATTGGTTGAGGAGGGGGCCATTGTAAGAGCTTTGGAAAAACACGAGCAAGAGAGAAGAGCTTGGAAGGAGTAGTAGTTTGTAAGAGAATAGAGATATTCGTGGGGAATTGGTGAGAGATGAATCAATCAATTAAATAGAAGGAGAGAAGTAATGGTGATAAGAAATGAATGACATTGGAAGTGAAGGATTTTTAGATTTTAGCTGAAAGAGGAAATACGTGAGTTGTAAGTTAAGTAGCTTGTGAATGACAAATCAAATCAATGTTGGAAGATAGTGTATTATATTGGTATGTATGTTAAGAAGGACATAGTTTTGAAATAATTTTCTATATATATATCAAATTTACTATGGGAGAGTTTATCGAATGGTGAGAATTGTCATGTGTTGAGTATGGAGTGTCTTATTAAACTCAAGAGAGTGAATGATTCAAGGATTTTAAAGATTTCGTGAAGATCATGTAAGAAAAGTTATAGAGTGAATAATGGCCTAATAAAACAAACAACTTTTCCAAAAAAAATTACTTTATGTGAAAGCATTCCAAATTCGTGAAGAAAGAGTTTGGAATAAGACAAACAGGAATATATGAGTGAGATGCAATAATTTCTTATTTAAGAAGACTATATTTTTGGTATGCGTGGAAGGAATGTGAATAGTCATAAAGGACAACAATCACTTGATGTTAGACATGAGATGTATGACATAAAGTGGAGTTATGATAGACATGAAATGAAGTTTTACTAAAGGACATGGTTTTAATGAATCTCGATTGGAGAGAGAGATATAAAATATATGAGGGGGTCATGGTCACGGATGGAGAGTCACTTCGTATGAGATAGAGAGAGAGGGAAGAAAAGGAAGGTGATACTAATAGTACTTATGAGATTAATAATAGAAAGAGTGGAGTACAAGTTGTCAAAAAGGATATTTTATAATACTTTTTTTATAAAAGATGTGAAGAATGAAAAGACGATAATTGATTGTTCTTAAGCTATGATATAATAGATGATATAGTAAAAATTTACGTAAAATATAATAACTTAAAAGGTGGTGAAAAAAATAGGAAGGATAATCACTCGAATTTTTCATAAAAGGTATGAAGATTTTAGTGAAGTGTATTGTTAGGAGGAAAAAGAAAGTTTATGAAAGAGAGTATATTGCATGAAAAAAATAGAATAAGTGAGGAATACAATATCATGTTTGAAGATAGGCTAGCTTATCATAAGAGAGGTTTTCACTAGAAGACAAAAAGTGATAAAAGGTGATGTGAGATGAGTGATGTGAATAAAGTCATGATAGCTTTATTTAATGAGAGAAAGGAGTTATTATGAAAATGTACTTGAAAGATGACAAGTTGAAAGACATAAAGAATGTGTTTTTATAAGTTTTTAGAGTATACGTAAATATAGAAACATAGTTTGACTTTGAATAGTAAAAATTATATAAGAAATCGATAAGAATAAAACCGATTAAAATAAAATTTTAATAGAAATCATAAGATGTTTTAGTCTTAGTAAGTAGGATTATAAGTCACTTAGTTTGCATATTCCTAATTCTCTTCTAATTCGTGTAAAGTCTTCATGTTTCAAAGGTTTAGTGAATATGTCTGCTAACTGTTGATTAGTGGGTATGAATTCGAGTTTAATTATGTTGTTTAAGACTTGTTCTCTTAAGAAGTGATGTCTTATTTGAATGTGCTTAGTTCGTGAGTATAAAATAGGATTTTTAGATAGGTTTATAGCACTAGTATTATCACAGAAAATAGTTGTATTTTCAAATTTAAACCAAAATCTTTTAAGGTTTGTTTCATCAAGATGACTTGTGTACAGGCTAGGCTAGCAGCTATGTATTCAACTTCAGTAGTTGACAAAGATACACAGTTTTGTTTCTTACTGAACCATGAAACTAGTGAGTGCCCTAGCATATGACATGTTCCACTTATGCTTTTTTTGTCAGATTTACTTCCAGCAAAGTCAGCATCGCTGTATGAGATTAGATCAAATGTAGAGGATTTTGAATAGAATAATCCAAAATCAACTGTGTCTTTTAAATATCTCATTATTCTTTTTACAGCTTTAAGATGTGATTCTTTTGGATTTGACTGAAATCTAGCACACAAGCAAACACTGAACATAATATCTGGACGGCTAGCAGTTAAATACAGAAGTGATCCTATCATACCTCGGTATACCTTTGTATCAACAGACTTACCATCTTCATCTTTGTCCAAAACAGTGGTTGTGCTCATAGGAGTGGTTTTTGAAGCTGTTGAGTTCATGTTGAACCTTTTTAGAAGTTCATGAGCATACTTGGATTGATTGATGAAAACTCCATCCTTGGTTTGCTTAATATGCAGTCCAAGAAAGTAGTTGAGTTCTCCCATCATACTCATTTTGAATTTCTTCTGCATGGACTTAGAAAATTCTTCACAGAGAGTGTTGTTAGTAGATCCAAAGATGATATCGTCCACATAAACTTGAACAATTAAGGTATGATTATCCATAACTTTTACAAATAGAGTAGAGTAAGCTTTGCCTACTGAAAAACCAGTTTTTAATAAAAAGGTTTTGAGTCTATCATACCAAGCACGAGGTGCTTGTTTTAATCCATATAAGGCACGTTTTAGTTTGAAAACATGATCTGGATATTGTTCATTTTCAAAGCCTGGAGGTTGTTTTACATAAACTTCTTCATTTATAAAACCATTTAGAAAGGCACTTTTAACATCCATTTGATAAAGTTTAAAATCCATATAGCTTGCATATGCTAACAACATCCTAATAGATTCAAGTCTAGCAACAGGAGCAAATGTTTCATCAAAATCAATACCTTCCTCCTGGTTGTATCCTTGAGCTACTAGTCTTGCCTTGTTTCTTATAACATTACCTATTTCATCTAGCTTGTTTCTGAAGATCCATCTTGTCCCAATAATCTGATGATCCTTTGGTCTTGGTACAAGATCCCAAACTTCATTCCTTTGGAATTGATTCAGTTCTTCAATCATGGCTAGCATCCAGAACTCATCGATGATGGCTTCATCAATCTTCTTTGGTTCAAGTTGAGAAATGAATGCCATATTTGCAATCCGTTCTAGCTGAGCTCTAGTCTGAACCCCCTTTGTCAGGTCTCCCAAAATCTGCTTTTGAGGATGATCTTTGATTTCGATAAATGTTCTTTGATGATCATCTTCATTAGACTTAGCTGTGTTATCTAAAAATAAATTTGTACTTTCAACATCATCATCGTTAGTTTGCTTATGAACAGATTGATCAATAGATTCACATAAACTAACATGCATAGATTCTTCAATAGTATTAGAACTCTTATTGAAAACTCTGTATGCTTTACTATGACTTGAATATCCTATAAATATGCCTTCAATAGATTTAGCATCAAATTTATCTAGGCTATCTTTTGTGTTTAGGATAAAGCATTTACATCTAAAGACTTTAAAATAGTTTATTCTTGGAGTCTTGTCATAGAATAATTCATAGGGAGTTTTATTTAATAAGGGTCTAATAAGAACTCTATATGTTATATAGCATGCAGTATTAACAGCTTCTGTCCAAAAAGATTTAGCAAGATTATTATGTTGGAGCATAGTTCTAGCAGATTCCTGAAGGGTTCTATTCTTTCTTTCTACTACATCATTTTGAGGTGCAGCTCTAGGAAAGGCAAAGTTATGAGAAATACCATGCAAGTTACAAAAATTTACAAAAAGTTCATTTTCAAATTCTCCTTCATGGTCACTACGGATTTTAACAATAGAACAAGATTTTTCATTTTGTAATTTTTTACATAAAATTTCAAATTGACAAAATGTATCACTTTTGTTTTTCAAAAATATTACCCAAGTAAATCTTGAGTAGTCATCTACAATGACAAAAACGTATTTATTGTGATTAAGACTAACTACTCTAGAAGGACCAAAAAGATCCAGGTGGAGAAGCTCTAAAGGTCTTTTGCTTGAAATGATATTTTTTTATTTGAAAGATGATTTTGATAGTTTTCCTAGTTGACATGCATCACAAAAACAATCATTTTTAAAAGATATTTTGGGTAACCCACGTACTAACTTATCTTTAGCTAATTTAGACATGTATTTGGAGTTGACATGACCCATTCTCATGTGCCATAAATGTTCAGGGTCATTATTAGCTATAAGGCAATGTTCAGTGATGTTTTCTAGGTATAGTTCGTATATATTATTTCTTCTTATACCTTTTAGGATGATGTTTTCGTTGGTGTCTGCTATAAGACATGCATCATGATTAAAGCTAACATTATAACCTGTGTCACACATTTGACTAATACTTAGAAGGTTATGTTTTAAGCCTTTAACCAAGAGAACGTCTTTGATAAGAGGTTTATCAATATTACCAATACCAATTATCAAACCTTTGTTGTTATCTCCAAAGATGACTGTTCCTCCTTCTTTGTGATGAAGAATAGAAAAAAAGGTCTGGATGTCCTGTCATGTGCTTTGAACATCCACTGTCTAGTATCCATCTGTTCTTCTTCTTTGGAGCCTGCAAAACATTAAGTAAAACTTCTTTTTGGTACCCAGTCGGGTCCCTTTTTGTTAGATTTTGGAACCCAAATCCATTTTGATTTAGGTTTGACTACAGCTTTAAAGGAGTTTAAGGAATTAAAATTAAAATACTCCTTTTTAGGTTCAGAAGAACTTTTCACAAAAGTGGTCTTTTGATTCATACAAGAAGGCTTGTTGAAATGAGAGTAGCCAATACCATTCTTGTAGAAAGAGACTTTTTGAGAGGATAGGAGTTTATCCAAGTTCTCTTTTCCTTTAGTAAACTTGAAGACCGTTTTCATAAGGTTCTTAGTTTTACTTTTTAATTCTGAAATTTCTACTTGCAGATTTTTAGTCTTGGAACTAGTAGAAGAGATTTCAGAAGTAATAAGAAGTTTTTTCTTTTGTAACTCAGAATTTTCAATACTGAGTTTTTCATTTTTCAGAATGAGCTCCAGATTCTCAGATTTCAAATGTCTATTTTTTAGAATCGTTTTCCTTGATTCTTCAAAAAGTTCCTGAAAAGCATTTTGAAGTTCTTCAAAGGAGAAATCAAGGGATTCACTTATAGAGCTTTCTGCCATGAAGCACATGTTGGCAGTTTCTGCTTCATCATCATTTGACTCTTCACTGATGGATGATTCTGAATCATCCCATTGAGCATGCAGAGCCTTTTTCTTGAAGAACCTTTTCTTTGGTTCCTCAGTCTTGGATTTTCTTTTGAGAAAAGGACAGTCACGTCTCAAGTGACCTGGCTTATTACACTGGTAGCACATAGAATCTTCCTTTGGGTCCTTTCTTTCTTTGTGCTTATTTGGAAGCCGGTTCCTTCTCATAAAGCGCTGGAATTTTCTGGTGAGTAGTGCAATCTCAGTTTCTTTTTCTGAGTCCTCATCCTCAGAAAGGGCTGGGAAGGCTAGAGTTTTCTTTAAAGGTTGTTCCTCTTCCCTTCTTTCCTTCATGTGGACTTCATAGGCCATAAGATTGCCTATTAAATCGTCCAGGGTAAGCTTGGATAAATCTTGAGCTTCTTTAATAGCAGTAGTCTTTTTCTCCCAATCGGTTGTGAGAGATCTCAAGATTTTCTTCACCTTTTCTATCTGAGAGTGGGTTACACCCACAGATTTCAGATCGTTAGTGATGTTGGTGAATCTGGTGAACATCTCTGTGATGGGTTCATCTTTGTTCATTTTTAACAACTCATATTTTCTGACAAGAGATGAGATTTTGGTTTCTTTCACTTTGTTGGTTCCTTCATGAATAACCTCCAAAGAATGCCAAATATCATATGCAGATTCACATATAGATATTCTATTGAATTAATTCTGATCAATGGCACAATATAAGGCATTCATAGCCATTGCATTTAGATTTGCCATTTTCTTTTCTTCATCAGACCATAAGCTATAGTGTGTGGATGGAGATGTGTATGAATGCTCAACAATTTTCCATATAGCAAAATCTATGGATCTGAGAAATATAGTCATTCTGCACTTCCAATATCCATAGTTGGAGCCATTGAAGAAAGGTGGACGAGATGCGTGTTGACCTTCAATATCACGAGCATAAGAGGTAGATGTCATTTGTGCTGGAAGACTTGTTATGTCGAAACCAGCAAACATGCTTTGATACCAAATGAAATTCCACTAGAGGGGGGGTGAATAGTGAAATAGTATATAGATCGATAAATTAAAAATGTAATGCAATAAAGGCACAACACATAAACACAGAATTTATACTGGTTCGGTCAAAACCCTGACCTACATCCAGTCCCCAAGCAAACCACTTGAGCTTTCCACTATAACATCCGAGTCACCGGATAAATAGTACAACACCCTCTTCCTCAGAGGTCTTCTTCTCTCAACAGAGAAGGGGCACACCCTCTTCCACAGAGGTCTTCTTCTCTCAACAGAGAAGGACAACACCCTCTTTCACAGAGGTCTTCTTCTCTCAACAGAGAAGGGCAACACCCTCTTTCTCAGAGGTCTACTTCTTTCAATAAAGAAGGAATACAATGAATAACAGAAAGTTACAATACTTCCTATAGAACCTTCAGAAAGATATGAATGCACAAATGAAGGATTCTCAGAATGTTCTGTTCTTTTCACTCAGAAGATACTCTTTGTCAAAAAGTTATTCTTGACTTTTTCTCTTTTTTTTCTCTTTCTTTTTCTAGGCTCTCTTTCAAATATCGAATAGGAATTTTTCTCGTTGTAAGCTCACATATCCATTTCCTTGTCTGAATAGTTTATTTGAGTGTGTTTATATAGCTTAAAAAAGTAGTTGTTACCTTTTTGAAATCATAGTCTTTTTGAGATGCGAAATGTCGTCATTTCAAAAAACATCTTTAGAGAATTTCGAGAAAGTCTTCTTTCCATAAAAGTAGAATATGGGGTATAATAGTTGGTGTAATATTTTAGGTATTATATATTTTATGTAAAAAGTCTACTTCTTACAATAGTACATTGAACGTTGGATTGTAGGCTGTCATGTAGTTTTGTCTTTATTCTAATTAATGATTTGTGGTACATAAGTACTTCTTTACTTAAATGAGTGTAAGTATAATAAATGCTTTGAGATATTTATTTGTACATAGTCATATCAAGAGTTTTCTTTATGATATGTTTTTCAATGTCTACAGAGAGAATGAAGACTTTAAACAAGTCGACATTCTTGAGATGGATATTAACAAGGATTTCTTACAGGAGATATTTAATGCTATACAAAGAGAATGATGACTTCAAGTAAGTCGACATTCTATGGGTTTGTAAAAAGGTAACTAGAGTCTTTTCAACAAGTATTATATTTGTTTTTCTTTGTGTAGCTGATTTCCATGTTTTGTCTTTTTCCTACACATTTGAAATCATTTCTTTAAAAAAGGTAACTAGAGTCTTTTCAACAAGTATTATATTTGTTTTTCTTTGTGTAGCCGATTTCCATGTTTTGTCTTTTTCCTACTTTTAAAATCATTACTTTTGAAGTTGTCTTGTATATGATAGAAGGTACAATTATTGCTTTTTGAAATCATGAATTATATCATGTCAAAATACCTTTTCCATAAAGGTTTGTAAGAAGGTACAATTATTGGTTTTCAAAAAGAAGCTTTTTGAAACTATCGTATACTTTTATGGAATAGCTTTTATGAATGAGTATGTAATATGCAATATGCATGCTTCTGAAGGTTCTGATACATATGACTCTAAAGAAGAAAAAATCTTCAACTTGAGGTAGCCGATCTCTTTAGATGGTCTTTGGGATTGCATGGCTCATCAAGCTTTTTCTTCAAGGAGTATGATTGCACCATAGTTGTACTTGAACAGGAGGTCTCCATCCTTTTTGAGTGAGATATACTTGCATCAAATACTCGTTAGATATATGGCAAAACATATCCAGTCATAATATAACATTTTTCAAGAAGACATATTATCATATCATATGAAATCAAATAAGACAGTGTATCATATTATGTGACATCAAAATAGAGTTTCTCAATAACAACTAATTATAATTTCGCAAGGACTATACTTGGTAGTTAAAGTTTACTTAACTGCATTTCTGTTTAATTTGTATGTATTTTTTATTTGTACTGTTTTTTTATAAGGAGGATATATGAATTGTACGAGAAATTTTTCTTCATTTTCAAAATATTTCATAAAAATAAATAAATTTTTATTGAAAATTAGTGACGGATTAGCAATGGATATTATCCATCGCTACTCTGTCACCAATTTGAAGTAGTCGTCGGTTTGCGGAATTTAAGCCGTCGCTAATGTCCGTCACCAATTAGCGATGGACAATAGCGACAAATATTCATCCATCGATAAATGGTAGTGACGGAAATAGCGACACATTAAATTCCGTCGCTTAACCAAATCGGTCATCGTTTAACAAGGAATTTGCGATGTACATGATATGTCGCTAAGTCATCACAACTTAGCGACAGATTAGCGGCAGATAAATTATGTCGTAATTTAGCGACTAGGGTTATGCGACGGATGATATCCGTCGCTAGTCCGTCGCAAAATCCATCGTAAACATGTACAATGACGGATTAGCGATGGACTAGCGACAGATAAAATTCGTTGCCATTACGCATTTTTCTTGTAGTGCATTAGCGTTCCCAAATGGGTCGTCGCACTTTGTCAACACTATCGGGGTAAGAACGATGCCATCTACTGAAATGTCCAACGAAGGTGGGAATGTAAGAGTAAGTGGATAGCATAACACATGTCATATGTTCAACACTTCGCTGCCATGACTAGACCGCAAAGCACGGGGCATCAAACACCCAATTCACAACTTTCTTTCATTGTCTACTATTTCCCTTTTCTCATTTTATAACTAGTTGTTTTACCTTGCAGGTTGGCGGCAAGGAGGAGCAGCCGTAGTGGTCTACTGAGCCCCTAAGGGGAGCTCAGCTAGGTTTGGTCCCAATGGAATCAGGCCCAGTTGAGCTCACCCTCGCCTTGGTCTAAACCCAAGATGGTTCGGACCAAGTGGGTGCTGCCAAGGGGAACCGGCTGGTGGTGCCCAGCCGATCCATAGACCGTAGGGTCTGCTCCTTCGGACCAGACCTCATGTGGTCTAAAAGAGATCCAGGTCTAAGCCCAAAAATGGCTCAGACCATGGGCTGCCAACTAGGCGCAGCCCAATCCTGAAGGTTGCAAGTAAGGCAGCAAGGCCGCCCAAGGGTTGCACCAAGGGGGTGCGGCAAGCAAAAACCCGGGTGAGCTAGGCCAAACAGGCCAGCTTGGTCTGGTCCACGTCGGACCAGACCCAGCAGGGGTCTAGGAGAGAGCAACCCTGGTCAAAGGGTCAGACCAGGCAGCTGCAGCCTGCTCCCGAAATGCTAGGTGCGCTGGGGAGGCGCGCCAAGGTGGTGACCCAGGTGCAGCGTGCACCCGGTTACCTAAGTGGGTGTGGCGACCAACGAGGTGCTCTACCCCCATTCGGTTGGGGGAACACTCCAGGTGGGTCTGGACCCCTAAATGTGTCAGACCACTTCGCTTAACGAGAGGCTGCAACTCCTTGGGGCAAAGAACTATGATATATATATATATATATATATATATATATATATATATATATATATATATATATATATATATATATATATATATATATACACATATATATATATCATCCAGACAACAACCAGAAGGTTGCCATTTTGGGGGTATTCGCACATTGTTTCAGCCAAATTTTTGAACATGATATGTGTAGATCTACTCATTAGCTTTCCACAAGAATCAAAAAGTTAGAAATCCGTGCTGGGGTCTGGGAGATATTGCAGAAATACCGGACACTGTCTGGAACATTTCTGGACTGCTAATGAAACCCAGTTGTCCGCCAAGACTATAATTTTCGAAGGTGTTGCAACTGAACCAGGGAAAATCCTCAACAGTGAAGTTGAATAGCTTTGTCTAAGCTTTTCAGAATGTTCGAGAACACTCCGATTCAACTGGTATCCAGAGAGATACGGTCATTTTATTAGAGGCATCTACGATAACTCAGAAATTCTGAAAGTGAAGGTAAGTTATTTCATAACGCGTGTGTGTGTAAGTGTCCCAATCGTGTCCCCACTCAGTTAGGGGGTCACTCAGGTGGGTCTAGTTCCCGAAATGGGTCAGACCACCCTACTAAAATATGAGAGCCGCAGCAGCCCAGCTGGGGTTATTGTGGTGGCTTGGTCATGGCACACCAAGAGAAGGAAGTGAGACGAGGCCCGGATGCCCCTTGGTCGGTCTGGGAGCTTGCTGCAGTGATTGCAGCAAGATGCCCACCAGGGCCATGGGGTCCCAAATGATGGAGATTGAGGCCTAGGCTTGCTACAAGGGAGCCCAGCCCGGCCACGCCAACATCCAACCAAAACATATAAAAAAATGCGAAAATCTGGAAACAACAAACCATACAATAACGAAAGAAAAAGGAAATCACGTGGAGTTCTAAATGAGAAAAAAAAAGCATTTGTAGATCTAATCCACTACAAAACTGTTTGCTTACAACGTATGCAATTTGGTTTTGTGGATCATAGCATGATCTGAAAGCTATTCCATTGAAAACGAAAATGTAAAAATGGAGAACTCACCTTGTGATTTTTGGTTGGAGGAGAGCGTGTGGCCTTCTTATGCTTGGGCTGAGGTTCCACCACACACCCTCACACACTTACACTCAACACATTCACTCTCTCCTACTACTTGGAAAAATCGGTGTAGGAAGAAGGAGAGAAAGAACCTTTCTCTCTCCTCCCCCTCTCAACCTCTTAAATAAGCTAAAAAGGGATGGAGGGCTGAGATTTGGGAGAGGGAGATGGATGGTTCTCCCATCTCACCCCCCACCCCTATAGGGTCCTGTAGGCTTGACTCCAAGGCCCACCCACTCCCCTTGATTCAAGGGGAGTTTGTCCCTTGACTTTTCAAAACCAATTAATGCTCATTTTCTTGATTTTTTTTTTTTGACAAATATTAATGTAGCATGGGCTGCACCCTATGGTGTGCCCAAGCTACTTGAAATTTCATTGGATTATGCCAACCACCTTCTAAAATTTCAAAAACAAACCCCTATTTTGCCTTTTTCATTTTTTTCAAAAACTCCCAATTAAATGCATTTTTTTTTGAAATTTTTATTAATATTTTTCCAAGGTAGCATGGGCTGAGCTCATGCTCACGTGGGCCCCATGCTAACCATCTTATTAAAATTCCAAACAACTCCCTTTTGAAATTTTTGAAAAAACTTACTTGGATTTTACAAAATTCCAATTTGATTTTTTTTCAAAAACCTTAATTGCTTTTCATTTAAAAGTTAGGTTTCAATGATTTAAATATTTCATTTCAAACTTACAATTCATGAAATAAAACCTAAGTTTTGAAATTATTTACTTAGATTTCAATTTCTAATGAAATTTGTTCTCGTTAGGACTCGTATCTTATCAAAAACAATAATGTTTTTTCCTCGTTTAGGTTCCAAATTCGAGGGGTGACTAATTAGATATATTATGAATATAAATTAGGAATATCAGAGTTTAATTTTTTTTAGTTTGCCCTCAATTGCTTTGTACAACATAATTGCGTGATTTAGGACCTCGTATAATTATAAGTGCACATATATAAATACACGACTTTACGAAAATTTCCTGTAATTATACAGGAAATTCCTTCTATTGTAGTACATCATATATCACATTGTCTCAAAAATATCGTGGGCCTTACATCCTTCCCTCCTTAAAAAGGATTTCGTCTACGAAATCAGAAACATCAGACTACAAAGAGATCAGGGTATTTCTCCCTCATGCTCGCTTTTGGTTCCCATGTGCATTCTTTGATGCCATGGTGTTGCCAATGTACTTTAACCAACGGAATGGTTTTGATACGCAAAACTTGATCTCGATAGGCTTCTCGGCTATCGTCAAATCTTCTTGCACTTCCATATCTTTGTATCGGATGACGTGTGATGGATCAGGAATGTTCTTCTTCAACATCGATACGTGAAAAACATTATGAATCTGGGCATATTGCTGAGGTAGCTCAACCCGGTAAGATGCTCCTCTGATTCTCTTGAGAAACTTGAACGGTCCAACGTATCTCAGACTCAACTTTCCTTTCTTTCTGAAATTAAAGACGCTCTTTGTCGGTGACACTTTCACGAAAACCATGTCGCTAACATCGAATTGAAGCTCTCGTTGTCTCTTATTGGTGTAACTCTTCTGTCTATCTTGAGCTACCTTCAAACATTCTTGAATCTTCTGCACTTGCTGAGTGTAGTGCTGAAGAACAATCGGTGATTCGCTGACATCATCCCAATATGACGGTGATTGGTAAGGTCTCCCGTACAAAGCTTCGTACGGAGTCATCCCGATACTAGCATGATAACTATTGTTGTAGGCAAACTTGACTAAATACAAGCGTGAATCCCTTTTCATGAATCTTCAGCTGTCGTGATGCATACGCAATGACTCGCGCATGCTGCATTAGCATGCATCCCAATCTTGTTCCTGAGGCGTCTGTGTACACAACACTGCCTCTACCAGAAGGTAAAGCTAACACTGGAGAAGTAGTCAGCTTCATCTTTAGGATCTAGAAACTCTCTTTGCAAGAGTCGGTCCACTCAAACTTGACTCCTTTGCGCAAGAGCTTCGTCAATGGTAGTGCAATTCTGGAGAAGTCTTGAATGAAACGTTGGTAGTAACCAGCTAAACCAAGGAAACTACGAATATCGGTAACAGATCTAGGTCGCTTCCAATCTAACACGGCTTCGACTTTCGTTGTATCAACTGACACTCCATCACTAGATATCACGTGACCCAAAAACATGACTCGCCTGAGCCAAAACTTATATTTGGAGAACTTGGCAAACAATCTGTGCTCCCGAAGTACTCCCAAAATGATATGCAAACATTCTCGATGCTGCTCAGGACTCTCTGAGTAGATCAAGATGTCATCAATTAATACGATCATAAAGGTATCCACATACGGACGGAAAATCTGATTCATCAAATCCATGAATGCTGCCGGTGCATTTGTGAGCCCAAAGGGCATCATAACAAACTCATATAACCCGTATCTAGTTTGAAATGTTGTCTTTGAGACATCTTCCTCTCTGATCCAGAGTTGATAATAACCCGATCTGAGGTCGATCTTCGAGAATATCTTCGCTCTCTATAATTGATCAAAGAGATCTTTGATTCTCAGCAATGAATACTTGTTCTTAATCGTCGCTTGGTTGAGCATTCTATAGTCAATGCACAATCTCATGGATCTGTCTTTCTTCTTCACGAACAAAACAGGTGCACCCCACGGTGATGCACTGTTTCTAGTAAATCCTTGCTCCATCAACTCTTCCAACTGACGCTTCAGTTTTTTGAGTTCTACTGGAGCCATACGATACAGTGCTTTTGAAATTGTAGTCGTTTCAGGTAACAACTCGATACAAAACTCGATCTCACGCTTCTGAGGTAATCCGGGCAGTTCTTTAGGAAACTTTTGAACTACGTTTAAGTCCTCAATAGGAACTAACTCTGGTTCAACTGAGGTGATACTGACCAAGAATGCAGTACCCTCATTCTGTAAATACTTCTTAACCTTGAACAATGAAATCAAGCAACTATCTCGAATGGGTCGAGAGAGTCTGATTTCCAAAATCGAACGATCAGGAGGGTACAAAACCACCTTGCCTTCTTTGCACAGGACTTGAGCATGATATTTAAACAACCAGTTCATGCCTAGAATGACATCGAACTCCATCATGTCTAGCAGGATTACGTCAGCTGGCAAGTTTTGTCCTGCCACTGACACCTCGATGCTCAGAATGTACAAAACACACAAAGACTGATCACCAGTCAGAGTACGAACTTCTAACAGGTAATTCAACAATTCAGCAGACATAGGCTAAGTTCTAGCAAATCTAGTAGCAATAAACGAATGGGAAGCACCATAATCAAATAAAGTGAAAGTTGCTTGTCCAGCGACTGGAATAGTACCTTGGACCAATTCTCCTTTGGTCACTTGTTCCACAGTGGCTGCGTAGACTCATCCTGCCACAGTTTTTTTATTACCTTGCCTTTGCGGATAGGATTGCTGCTACTGAGGCGGTCGCTGATAGGTTGACTGTGATGTTCAGTTGTGCTTTTCCTTATGTCATCTAACTGCTTCTTCCGGTAGTCTCTGATGTAGTGGCCCATCTTGCCACAATAAAGACATCTGCTGGTGTCACGAGGATACAGTCGGTCGGGATGATCACCAAGACACTTTGGGCAACTTGGTGTTGCCGCTATCTACTTCTGTTGCTGGTACTGTTGGGGCTGACGGTAATGTTGTTGTTGATGGTTGTTGTTGCTCTGATGTTGGTTCCTCTTTGCTGGTGGAGTGAATTTCCTTCCATCGTGATTCTTCTGAAATTGCCTCTTCTTAGGCCAACTCTTTTGGCATGATTGTTGATTTCCTCGGAATGATTGCGTCTTCTACGACTCAGACCAATAATGCTCTAAAAAAGTGGTCGTTTCCAAGGCCTCATCAAGAGTCATAGGGGCATGAGTGTACATCCTTGTACGTAAAGCAAGCTTTAATCCACGAGCAAACTTCATTGCTCGATCCTTCTCAGTAACATAGACACTGGGACAAAAATGTTCTAGGCTTCGAAACTTCGTGACGTAATCAGCCAGAGTAGAGTTCCCTTGCTAGAGGTCGAGGAACTTCTGCATATTTTTGTTGCGTTCATGTATCAGAAAGTAAGCAACATAGAAGACTTCCACGAATTGCTCCCATGTAACAGATCCATCTGCGAACTTGACTTCCAAGGTAGTCACCCACCACCTTTCAGCATCTTTTTGGAGTTGATACATTCTGAAATCCACTTTTCAATTATCACTGACTCGGAGTACGCAAAAGATCCGCTCGATCTCTGATATCTAATCTTTTACTGTCTCAGGGATAGACCATCCATCAAAGGATGGAGGGTTCATGATCATGAACTGTTTGTAAGGTACCGTCATAACTAAAGGTTGAATAGGAGCTTCGCGTGCCTGAGTGGCTTGTTGGAGATTGTCACCCATGGTACGCATAGCCTCCGCTTGACGACCCACAACCTCTGCCAGGTTGTTGAGGGTATCCATAATATTATTACAACGTTCTCGCCAGGCCATCTTCAACAAAAGAAAGGCTCGTATAAGCAAAAGAACAAGTGCAAAACATGATTTCATTGCACAAAACAAAAGATGCATACATATCAAGCCAAAACACCTTTTCTACTATAATAGGGTTATAAAACATATCCATCTGCATCAAAGAACAAATCGAACACTGACTCAGTGTTTCAACCACAAAAATATTCATATCCAAACCATATCATCACTACCTACTGGTGTAGTGGTTGCAATAGTTGTTCTAGTTTCCACACCGTCTACGCTTCGGATGAGAAGGAGATGATGGTGTGTACTTAGGAGGACTCAGAGCCTGAGACAACAGAGGTGAAGCTGGCATGTACTGAGGGGAAACAAAACGTGAGTAGGAAGCTGGCGTGTACTCGGGAGAATCTGGTGAAGTGTGTGATTCTCCCTCAAGGTCAGCAGTTATACGTGCCTGACCGATCTCAGAAGCCACATCTTCCATGGTCTCAGCATTACCCTTCGCAAGTTCATCGCCCAACTTACACTGGCACTCGATCTCAATATGCCCTCTAAGACCACAGTAGGGGCAATTGCTCAGTGCACGTAGACAAATTTGTCCCACATGATACATCTTGCATCTTCCACACGAAGGTGTCAGATGTGCAAGCACTTGTGCACTCCGCACTATCTGCTGAACGGCTCAGTCCAGGGCCTCTATGCCTCGAACCAAGTCGTGTAGGGCCTCAAGAATTCTTTCATGTCTCGGATCCAACGGCATCTAACCCACACATATTCAATTAAGCATACAATTCTATCTAAGGAATTAACATAAATTCAAACATACTTACAGTGCGATGGATGATGCACACTGAAGTCTTGGACCACACTTAACCTGGCTTTGATACCAATCTTTGTGGTGCCCTAAACCCTGACCTTGGAAAAACCTTTGATTTTTGAGTAAATTTTTTTTTTGATATATAGTTTGAAATCTAATAGCGAAAGTACAAAAAAAAAGGAAAGGGGTAAACAAAGGTCGCAAGTCTGAGCGGGCCACATTAAGGGATACGACTAAAAGTCAAGTCCAATATATACAGTGCCAAAAAGGTTTACAAAATGAGACATTATATATAAAAACAACCAGTCTCCCAAAACAAGAGGAAAATCCCCTCAAACCCCAAAACAAGAAGGGGCCAGGATCTGCAGCTATGTGTGGGTCCCAAGCCTCCAACTGGTGCACCGTCGCATCATCACTAAACCTGTGTGTCACCTGTATTTCCATAAAACGGGGTCAGAACTCTTGCGAGTTGGTGAGATATACCATCCATACAATATCATTTTAAGGGAAAGCATATAGTATGAAGCATGATACAAATATAACAGGCTATAGCTAATAAGATAAAACAATTAGAAACATTTGAATTAAAGTACATCTGCATGTGTCAGGTAAGTGCATGTGCTTCAAATCTAAGCAACAACTAAGTAAGTAACAAGTGCAATAGGTTACAACAACAACACGAGAAAACTAAGCAACAATGTACAACGAGCAAGACAGGAACAAGAGCAGTACTAAAGTAAACAAGCAGACAACTAAAGTATGTCAGTCTATTTGGTTAGTAATTATGTTCTTTTGATTACTCCTTCAGGTACTTGAAGGAACCTCGCATTCTGTGAGCTATGCACTCAGCGTCTGTTATTCAATTCCTAGTGTGGTAATTGGGGATGCTACAGACCGAGTCAACCACCTGCGGGCAACGCACAACTGGGAGAAACCTTTCACAGCGATAAAGGATTGCAATTCGTACTACTGCAGTAGTTGAGGTCCCTAAAAAGGGTAACCTCAACCTCCCTAACTTTGAGTGACTAGAGATCAAAGGACACCTACAACTCCTACAAACAAAAGTGTCATACTAATGACATGTTACTCAGGGTTGTACCATCCACCCTCTCCCTAGGTGAACCATTTTGTGAATAGGGTACAACAGTTTATCTTTCTTAGGCTGGTTTGACACTCGCACCTTCTTTCGAGGTGTATATGCCTCATGGTCCCCGTGGGTTACACAAACGAGGACTTGGCTTGCCCATTCACGTGCTCGGCCCCACACGACCATCAAAAGAGCACATCGCCGGTGAAGGCGAACACAACACCATTTTCATTTTCATTTCTAGGGTATCACAACACGTGAGCTGATCATGCATATATTTTAGGATTTAATTCATATTAAAATATGCATGATTCATGAGAAATCGTATTAAAAACCCAATTTTATGTTAGTTTCGAGTAAATGTGCTAAAATGATTAAAAAATAGAAAATGCTTGAAAATTAGTTTTTTTTTGCAATTTAGTGTATATTTTAATGTTTGTCATTAATGTAGTAGTTTTAGTTTTGAAAAATAATAAAAAATTAGAGTAAAAATAGGGTTAGATTTTTTTTCTAAACATAGTTAAAAGGAGGTGTTTTGTAAATGTTTTTTTAGGAGAGGTCTTTGATGAAATTTTCAATAAATATTAGAACTTATGAAAACAAATCTGTAACAACTTACCGAATTTGTTTTAAAACTTCATGAAGGATTGAAAAAAAAATTGTCTTCCCCCATTTTGCCAAAACCGTCTTTCCTAACCCTTCTTCTCCACCTTTACTTATCACTTCTTCTTCTCCTTCTCTTTCTCCTTCTCCCTCTTTCTCACATCTTTCCTTTTTTGATGGAGAATCAATCCGGCGACGACATAGAAGTGGAAGTCCAACCTCTTTCCTAACCCCTCCAGTTACGGTAAGCTACATTTTCCTCTTCTTCATCTTCTTCTTCTTCTCTGTATCCCTTCCTAGGCTTCTTCTCCATTTCCTCATTTCTTTTCAATAACAAAAAAATTAAAAATAGTAGATCAAATTCTGTGGATATTTCATTTCCGATTGTGATTTCATCTCACCAATTTCTCTATATGGTTTTAGTTCATCGGATTCCCGTTTTTAGCATGTTTTAGATTCAGTATTAGCTTTGTAGTTTTAGTATCATGTTAGATTCATCTTAGTTTCCTGTTTTTTTCTTTTCTTTTCAATTTGTGCATTATTTTCTTCCATTCTTTGATTTCCTGCATATTCATTTCATCACAATTTCTTGTTTTACTGTATCTGATATCCTTTTTTGCATTCATCAAATTTCCTGCATATGCATTCATCGAATTTCCTGTTTCACGTTATCTGTATTTCCTGTATTTCTGATTTTGTTAATTCTTTGCTTTTTCATTTTCTGTTTTTTTTTATTCTCGCAATGTCATGCATTTGATTTCCTCACTATTGCAGTTTTCGATTTCCTGCGTTGATCTTCTTTTGCTTTCCTATTCATTCATCATTTTTTTTGTTTCTTCTTTCTCTATTTTTTTTCTGTTAATTCATTCATTAGATGGTCTGCATTGCATTCATTTTAGTTTTTACCGTGAATTGAATTCTGTTATCATGATTTTTTTTTTCTGTTATGTTCGCAATGTCCTGCTCATAGTTTGCATTTCTGGTTTTGCATTCATCTGATTCCCTTCATTTTGTCCTATTTTATTTATTTTGCAATTCCTGTTTTGTTTACACGATTTCCTTTTTTTTAATTCATTTATTGTTTTTCTTGCAAAGTCATTTCCTGTTTTTTCCTTTATTTCATTTTCCAGTTTTTAACATTCATTTCCTATTTTCTGTTATTTCGTTTTCCAGTTTTTAAAATCGATTTCTTGTTTTTCAATTCAATCGTTTCCTGTTTTTATCTTTCATTTTCCTATTTTTTTTAATCATTCTATTTCCTATTTTCCAATTAATTTCCTATTTTTTTCATTGTATTTCATTTCTTGTTTTTCGGTTTTTCCTTTCATTTCCTGTTTTTTTTTCAAATCCTTTATTTCCTGTTTTACAAAGCTATCTCTTGTTTTGTTTTGTTTTTACATTCAGTTCTTCCAGTTTTGTTTTTACACTTTTCCTGTTTTCTTTCATGCTTTGAATTATTGTTTTTCAACTCCTTGAGTTCCTGTTTTTTTTTAGTAATTTCCTTTTTTTTTTACATTCTAAATTTCTTGTTTTTAATTATATGAATTTATTGTTTTTCATAAACTGTAGTTTTCTGTTTTACATTTTTTGTATTTTCCTGTCTTTCAATTTTTGAATTTTTAATCTCCTGTTTTGTTTTCGTAATTAGTTTACTTTACTATTAGGTATTAGTTAATTACGTATTAGTTAGTTGTTAGTTAAGTAAGATAATTAGCATTTGTTATTAGTTTGAATTAGTAATTAGTTAGTTAGATTTAATTAGAAATCATTTTCATATAAATTTGTCATGTAGATGTCTTTCATGTTTTCTTTCATATTTTTAGCAATTAATTAGTATAATTTGTTTAGTATAGTTTCTACTTCTTTCTCATGTACTGCTTGTGTTCTTTTGACTTGTGCAGGATCGCACACGAGTGGAGCGAAAGTGATCAAGTGACACGGAAGCACAAGAATAGAAGATTTTTGCTTTTATTTTAGAATTTAGAAATTTAATTCTGGTTTGTAAATAAAGTCATTTGAGCCCTCTGCGTAGAGTATTCATTCATTGTAATAGCCAAGTAGTTTACTTTTCTTCATACTTTTTTTCCATTTCGGCAATAAAGAATAGTTTAGTTGTTTGTTTGAATACGAAATATTCTCGTTCTCTAAGTTTGACCCGGTATCTACCACTAGTGAGAACCGGTTTTTATTATTTGATGTTTGGTTTTCACATATTTTTCATTTAAAAATCTTTTCAAAAACTATATCTTCAAAAAGACATCAAATTTTTGGCGTTGTTGCCAGGGAACAGCGCAATACAAGTATTCACTTTATTGCCTAGTGTTTGCATTTAGGATTAGAACCACGTGTGTGCATATCGTAGAGACGGGCTTACTTTTCTGCACAACCCACCCACTAGGATCCCCTTAGAGGTGACTGTGTACGATTGGTACCGTGCACATAGATTTCATTTTTTGCATAGTTCCTGCTGTGTGCAACTGCGTGGTGTGTGTATTTTTTGTTTTTAGTTTACTCGCTTTGTGGTTTGCGTAGTTTGGTCGCTAGCGCGTTAGTTAGGTAGAAAACCTAAAATTAGGACGTGTGTTGCACCGGTCTACTTTGAGGTGTATGCAAGGGCGACGCTCGCTTGACCCTGAGCTGGTAGAACCGATTGAGGTCCCTGAGTCCCTTATTAGGAAAGCCTAGAGAGATGCAACCATGGCTGAGAATCAACAGATGACTCGTCCCCTTAGGGAGTGCTTCATGCCCAACACTTATACTCCCGCCTCCTACATCACGAGACCTGATATAGGAGCGAACCACTTTGAGATCAAGGCCAGCATTATCCAAATGCTACCTTCGTTTTATGGCCTTAGCAACGAAGACCCCTACCGTCATCTCGATGAATTCCTCGAGATTTTCTTGACTATGAGAATCAACAACTTTGGAGATGATGCGTTAAGGTTAACGTTGTTTCTGTTCTCCCTCAAAGATAAAGCCAAGCACTGGCTAAAGGCTCTTGAGATGGTTCGGATTACCACTTGGGAAGGAATGCAACACGAATTCCTTAAAAAGTACTTCTCAATTGGTATGATGAATCAGTTTCGCAAAGCCATCACCAATTTTTCTCAGATTGAGGGAGAACAATTTCATGAAACTTGAGAGAGGATGAGAGATCTTCTCCACAAGTGTCCCCACCACCAGGTGCCCCGTTGGCAACTAGTGCAATATTTCTATGACGGTCTGACCGAGAAGGATAGGCAAATGATGGATTCGTCATGTGGGGGCACTTTTATACTCAAGAGTGAGGATGAGGCTTGGTCTTTATTTGAGACCTTGAGTGAAAACACGATGCATCATACCTTATCTTCACGGCTCGATAGGACTACATCTGTGTCTAGTGGTCCTAGGAAAGTAGGAATTTATGAAGTAGGGTCCGAGTTAGATTTGTGTACCAAGGTTGACCTATTGACTAGAAAATTAGATCAATTCTTAGTCAATTCTTCACAAAGTCCAGTAGGAAGAGTGTGTGAGCTATGTGCTAGCCCTACACACTGTGTTTCAGAGTGTCCGACAGCACCGCTATATCCTGAATTCGTTCGAGAGCAGGTGAATGTTGCCCAAGGTTTTGCTAGGCCCGTGCATGATTCATTTTCACCCACTTATAACTTGGGATGGCGAAACCACCCCATCAGTTTACCCCCTAACCCTTCCCAGAGCCAACCCAAGCAAGGCGGTTATGCGCCTGGATTTCAGCGATCGAGTTATCCCCCAGCCCAACCTGCTTATACTCAACCCCATTCTCATGAGCCTTCGCCTAGTCAGTCATTTTAGGACAAGATATTACAAGTTTTGGGCTTTCATACAAAATCAATAGCCAAGCTAGAGACTCAAATGGGACAGTTGGTTGAGACCTTCAGCAGACAAAGCAAGGGGAACCCATCTAGTATGCCTGTTGTCATCTCAAAGGGAGAGCATTCCATATTATTTGACCTGCACCCCGACAGATTCATATCCCGCGCAGGTCAAATCTGTTACATCCCTTCAGAATGGGAAGGTGTATCACCCTGTTCAGGAATCGACTCAAGAGCCCAATGTCATACCCACTGATGAGTCGATCTCCTCCATTAGGCCTCAGGAGAAGGGGCAAGGCCCACAGCTTCTACAATCATCATATATTCATCGAGCCCCAGTCTCCCAAGCATTAGGACCATTGATTGCTTACAACAAGAAAGAGATGCAAATGTAAAAGATGCTTGACCTAGTCAAGCAAGATCATGTCCATCCTTTGTTTGAGTCTACATTCAGTGATAGTCGATCAGTCCCAGACTCTCTTTTTGAGAGTAGTCTCCTAGAGGAGACTAACCTACATCTTTTCTGTAGTGAGAGTCATGATATCACTTTTAGGGGTCGAGTGGGCGGGAACATAGTGCGTAGTGTTACAGATGACACTCTTTTTCATAGAGATCCTTGGAACACCCCAATTTTTTCAAATTTTTGTAAATATTCTCTTTTTGCCCTTAGCCCCCAATTTATGAGGTAATTGAGTCAGTTTCAATCTAAATTCCAGTTTATTTCTCGAATTTTACAGGAATCAAATTTATTTTCTATATTTGACTCAATTTTGGATTCGGATCCAGTGTTAAAATCTAAATCTAAGCCTCGTTATCCAATTTTTAAGTCAAATTCACAAAAATACAAAAATAATTTTTGAAAGGCTGAGACAGTCCATTCGGTATCCTTTTGAATCCGATGCTCTGTATTTCTCGATTCAAGGTTCAAGACTCGAACGTTTCTTCAAAACCCGGATCTAAACCCATTTTCTGGAGAAATTTTCAAAATTAACCTTGAATCCTCAGAAAACCCCTCTTTTGTAAATATTTCTCAGAAATACAAAAAAATAGTTTTAAATCTCTTATTTTCCCTTAGTTTTAGAATTTTATTTCAAAAAATACCAAATATATATATAGAGAGAGAGAAAATGAAGAAAAGAACAAAAAAAAATAAAAAATGGAAAAATACAAAAAAAAGAGGGGTTAAAATCCCTCTTTTTGGAAAACCCATCTATTTTTCTTAAAACCACCTTTAGAAAAGGGAGCCACCTTTTAACAATTTTCAAAAACATCTTTTGGACCTCCCATGAAAAACCCAACGGCCTCCTCCGCTGCCAAGGAGAAATCACAAGAGAGAGAGCTCCATCAGCCCTTCGATCACTCTCACCTCTTTCAGCCATCGATCCTTAACAACCTCTCCCTCTTCTCAATTCTTCTCCCACTTCTTATATAAGCAAAACACAAGGGTCGCGAGGAGGCATCGAGTCTTCATTCGTTCTTCATGCACCCATCGGCGATTCACCTCATCTAGGATCATCCATTTCCTTCAGCATCCATCAACCATTCACGATCACGTTTTTCGACCTACCCATCCATTCTCCTCAGCGCCTCTCGAATCACCCAATCATCTATTTCGCTCTCTGAGGCTTTTTTCCTGCAAGAAACTGAAGAACGATCCTCCTTCAAGATATCTCCTCTGCATTTGGCTAAAAGGGCTCAAATCCTCTGCAAAAGACAGGTAAGAACCCCTCTGTCATCTCCGATTCTCCATCAAAACCTCCTTACATTGCTATTTTTCCATTTCCCCTTCTTGTTTCATCATCTTATCTCTTTGTATTTCTTTGGTTCTACCTCATTGACACACCACCGAGTATGCTGGTTTGCTTGTACCAATATCGACATCTCGTGTGCAAAATTAACGGGATCAAAGTATCCCAACATATTAAATTCTTGCTTATATCGTTATTTTCCATTTTATTTTGATTTCAGCATTAGCCAATTATGAATTTTTGTTTGTTTTCCTCTGAATTTTAGCCTCTAATCCTACCCCTTTCTCATTTCAATATGATCACGATCTCTGTCTTTGCTTTCATTTTACTTTGCACTTACTTAATTTCTGTTTTTGTTTAGTTTGGAATTCCTATTCCTCTTTTCTTTGGTTTTGAAGCATAGTAACTCCTGATGTTCAGTTGAATGATCATTTGATTGTCAAACAAATTCTAGCATGGAAGCATTTCCTCCGTGTACCTTTTACTGACCTCCGGTAAAACATCCCCTGGCAAGTTTGTCTAGATGCCGGAATCAGATTTGAATGCCATTAACAGAGTCTTATTGAGTTTGACAAGGAAGGTTAATATGGCATTTTGCTGATCTAATCTCCTTCCTTCTTTTTCTTTTATTGAGTATCGATTTCCATAGTGATCGTCATTGTTGGTTAAAGGATAATCTTCAATCCTAAGGCCATATATTTATTTCGTTTCTGGTTTTCGATTTCTAGCTTGCAATCTCTTTTCCCTTTTTTTTTTCTTTCCTTTTCTTTTTCTCTGGTGTTCGATTTACTGTCTTACTTACTGTTTTATTTTCTTTCGTCATCTGTCTATGCCTTGTTTTACTTCGATTTCTTCTGACTTCTTATTCTCTACTTTTATTTCAATCATTCGTTCATATTCCCTTCACATTATTAGACATTTAGGTTTTTATCAACACTCACCTGTATGGGATCTCCTGTACATCATATTTAGTTATATTCTCAATTTTTGTCCTGTCATTATTTCCCCTTTGATTCCTGTTTTTTTTTTATTTGCCTCTTTTTTTTTGTGATGGTGGAAGTAATGTTGTCATCATAGAACACCTCTGAATCTTCTCAAACATCCCTGTTCTTGAGAGGAAAATACATCAGGAATATTCATTCTCTGATAAACCTAGGAAGGCTTTTTAGGAAGCCCTGGTTATCGTCGGATTATAGTGGCCATGGTCGATGTGAATCAAAGAAGTAAGTAATGAAGGGACTTAAGACAGCTCGAAGAGGTCATACTGTGTGAGTTCTCATGCTAAGGATTTGGAACAAGGAATGTATTTAATCTATTGCAAAATTCTTTATTTCCACTGGAAAGTCTCTTCTTCGGTGGCTTGCTCCATTTGTGTCATTTGGGTTCTGTCAGGCAGTTGAAAACACCACGATCAGTGGCGATGGCAAATCTGAACCTCCAATGCTTGTAACTTCTATTGTCAATGCCAATTGACGGTTGCATATGAAGCCATTTCGCAGAGACTGGTCTGTTGTAGATAAGAGTACCTTCCCTCACTGTGTTCATATATCATGTAATAAACGTTACATTTGTCATAAGATGTCTTTCCACTAAGATCTGTAATGAATTCTATTGCATTTATGGGTGTATTGGATATCATGCTTTTAATTAGTTATGCTCACAGTTGCTTCTCATTTAAGCATCCTGTTCACATGTACATATCCATCTATACTCCTCATGCCCATCTCATGTATCCTTTCCTTAGAAACAACCCATTTAGTAAAACTTAGGGCGTGCTTTAGATGCAGGGTACTTGCTTCCTATTTGGAGCCAGTCTGAGAATATCATGTTTGAAGGCTTAAACTCCAGGGGACTGGGCGACACATTGAATAGAATTGGAGCTCGTACCGGTGTTTATTGATCTTTCAACTGCTCCGAAATGAATTGCCATCATGCTAGGATTCACAAATTCAAATATCGGCTGGTTAAATAGTTCACATGTATATTATGGAATTTCAATCAAGAGGCAGAATCGTCTCAGTGAAGAGGCACATTTTGCATTCATCAGCAGTTGTCATTGGAAACTGTGACATCTGGGCTTTGCAGTAAATCTTTAATGTGTTTTACATCTATGTTTTTCATATCTGAACTTTCTTTTGCATATGAACTTTACTATGCACTTCTGATGGAATCTAACTAACATAATTGAATAATCTGTGTGCATACCATGATCCTGGATCATGTGACTGAGTAAATTAGCGTTGAGTATTGAATGTTAGTACAGGGTCAGATTGTCTTTGACAGTCATGGTGTACATTTATGGTTGATATCAGTCAGTACGGCGAATCTGTGTTAGCAGCACATGTTAGCTTCCTGTGAGGTAGTCAGTCTGTGTAGTATACGTCCGTATGTGTTAACAGTCAGTCTTTGTTACCATGGGCTAACAATCAGTGAATTAACAAGTCTATCTTGATGTGCATTTCAGTCTGGGTTAGCAGTATGTGTGAGTCTGTAGCTAGGGTATGTCAGATACTATATATTAAGTATAGTGGAGTTGACTGGGCATGAGTAGCACCAAGAAGATGTTAGCAATTCTATAGGGTGTCAGCAGTAAGTAAAATAGCATAGGTGTATGAGTTAAAAACACACATGATTCATTGGGATCGGAATGTTCAGTGGGTCTGTGCAACGAATTAGCTAGTTTATCAACTAATATAGGTTGTCTGGTATAGGCGTTAATAATTAGTGTATGTTAGTGTCTTAGCATTAGACCGTGGCATCGTCATAACCTGCATGTACTAGTTATACCATCAGTGTTACATTATCTGTAGCGTCTCCATTTTTTTGTTTAGCTAATGCGCCTATGCATCAACACTCCACAATAGCTTTTACATATTTTGTTAGCTCAATACTAATCATTCATTGACCTGCACCCATTCCACCATCATCTATGCACCAATGCATTGTTATGCACATACAACCCTTACCATCCTGCCTTCACCCGCGCCATGTATCAATACTTATTGCATTGCATCGGCACTCACTACACCAACAATGCATCCTGAAGATCTTCTTCAGTAGCATCATGTGCTATCTGTTGTTTCATTACAACAACTTCCTCAACTCCCCACCACTTAGCATATCATTGTTACTGCATCTTTTCAGCTACCTCCACCTACACTAGTCACATCACTCGCATTTCCATCAACATTTTGCATATTCCAAGTTGTATTCTGAGTTGCGATTGTGAATATTAATTATATCTTATGAGCCTCATCACTCATCATGTGCAAAACCCATAGGCTTGGTACTTATTTCAAACCCATTTCTACAGGCATTTTTAGCTTATTCATAAACCTCTCTCATTTGGCATAAGTATCATCATAAAAACCTGCTTTCTCATTCGTCTGATATGCCTCTTAGTACCCATTCCACCATACAATGTGATTTTTATTTGTATATGCATCTTCTGCCTTATGCTAACTTGATTTTCCTTGCAGGGATTATTTGTCTTCATAGTTAAGGGGTTGTAACTTCTATTTTAAAATTTTGAGATTCTAATAGCTTAACTATAATGAAAACCTTACATTTCCAGTCTTAGATAGAATGAATGAACATGTAAATATCATAAATTGCTTGTTTCATGTTATTTTGCCCTTATTTTCCAAAAATCCACAAACAGGAATACGAATGGCACGTGCATCATTCTAATAAAAGCTGATTAAATCCTAAGTTGATAATTTGCATCAATGGCCATAGTCAAGATGTGAACAAAACTTAGGATTTGCATCTTTTATGGAATAACACTGGATCCACATTTGATCTTTTTCAAAAATCATCATATTTGTCTAAGTATTTTTCCTTTATCAGAATTTAACTTAAAATTAACTCAAAATATATATCAATGGTCATAGTCAGGATATATTGAGAGTTAATTTCATTTCAAAATCTATAAATGCACCAAAATATGTTTTATTCTTTATTTGAATTTAAATATGATTATTATATAATACATTTTATGACCATAGTCAGAGATGTATTATATTTTCAATCTTATTTTAATTCATTTAAAGAATAAAATATGCTTTTCAAAATCCAATTTTTAATTCTTCTAATTCTTTCATCATTTATGATAGAATTGCATCATACTCTCAAAATTCTTTTCATATTATTTCAAAAACCAAAGTGATAATTCTTCAAATATCTTCTTCACTTCTTAAATCAATCTTCAGTTCTTACAAATTCAAATTCTTCTCTCTATTCTCAAACTCTATTTCATTTCAAAAAATCAATTTCAAAGTCCAATTTGACTTTGAGATTTTAAAATTCATTTTTATATTCAAAATTTAATTTCCAATTCAAATCAAATTTCAAAGTTCAAATTAACTTTGAAATTCATTTCCATTTGCAGGATTCAATTTTAAATTCAATTCAATATTCAAAAACAAATTTCAAAGTTCAATTCAACTTTGAAATTTCCAGATTCATCTCCTGATTTCAAAATTCAAGTTTGAAAAATCAAGTTTCATTCTCTATCCTTCTTCCCAAATTTTGAAAAGTGATCTAGGATTTCTCATATCCCATTTCAAGTTCTACCTGGGTTCTCAAAATCTAAATCTCATCTATATTTCCAAAATCCAGATCCATCTTCTAAATACCATACTGGATTCCAGATTTCGGATTCAACTCCATCTTGGATTCCAGACTTCAGATCCAATTCAATTTAAGATTCCGGATTTAGTTCCATCTTGGTTGCTAGATTTCAGATCAAAAATCCATTCCAAATTTCAGATCAAAATTCCATTCTAGATTTCAAATCTAATTTTTTTTCCAAATTCTCATTTTCAAAACCAATTCCAAATCCATTTCTCAAGTCTAAAATCAAATTCAATTCCTGTTTAGGTATTTAATTCAAAATCGATTCTTGAAAATCAATCCAAATTCAAAGTCTATTATGACTTTGAAAATCCATTTCTGTTTTAAAAAAAAATCAATTCTAAACTTTCTTTCTCTTTATTCTTTTTCAAAATTTATTTTCCCAGCTCTGATTATTTCAAGACTTGGAACTTCAAATATCTTTTCAGATCTATCTCAAGTTCTAAGTTAGATTCAACTTTCAAAAACCATTTCTTCACTCTATTATCCAATTCATTTCAGAATCACTTGGAAAATCTCCAATTTTTAAACTATTTTTTTTTCAAAAGCATACATTTCTGCATTTGTATTGCACAAACATGATTTCTTTGTGCATTTAGACTTAGAATAAATTCTTAGATGATATTTTAGCAAAGTAAAAAGGCATAAATTCGATCCTTGGTTCAATTACCCCTTGTAAAGGCACCAGGAACGGTTAAACCTCGTACCGACGAGTGAATCTTGTCTCTCCATTTCCTGCAAATATTTCAAAACAGAGGCAAGCAAATTTTTTTTCAAAATTAAGGTCAAGTGAGACCTTCGTAAAAGAGTTAATCTCTCTCTCTCTCTTCTTTCTTTTCTTTTCTATTCTCTCTTCTTTTATATCTTTCTTTTCCCTTTCAAAAAGGGAAATAGAGGCTAGAAAGGAAAAAGAGGAAGAAAAGAGAGAAGGATACAAGAGAAAAAAATTTGCGATGATCACAGTTTTGGCGACCGTGATGGGACTCATCTTCATCCGGTCAAATTTATGCTTTTTACTTTGCTTTGATATTGTCTAAGTTTTTATTCTACAAATATCAGCTTCATTTCCATGCAAACCTTAGGAGCCTAGACTCTGTCCTAAAGCTGACATGATGCATATAGGATTTAAGTATGGTTTGGTAGGACCATATTAAGGAGATTATTCCATGCTCACTTAGACTTAGGCCTGAAATACAACTCTCCTCAATTCTAGGGATTGAATGCAAACAATGTATGCAAGTGTATGCTTCTCTTCATTTAAATTCTATCTCTTTAGGACTTGCATTAGAGCTTTCTGGTTTTATTGCATGTTGAGCATATTTTTGAAAACATCCCTGCCTATATTGTCCTGGTCTTCATGTTGCTAGGTTGTCTCACTGAACCATAGTTTGGGAGAGAGCCTCACAACTGGACCACTTATTTGGGTTAGCGCCCCCCTACCACGTACCTAAGAGCCATAGTCCGAGGTATATCAGTAGGTGCTCAAGGATGTTGGGAAGCCATTACCTTAGAACCGAAGAATTATTTCTATGTCACGTACTTCGAGCTTCAGCTTGAGTATATCGGCATACCTTGATTGAAATCAAATGATCTGAACCATAGAGTTAGGATTAAGGTCCTACAAGCCATTTCAAAATATTGCATTTAGGGTCAGCCTTTAGGGAGTGCTGTTTGCGCATCCTTGTTTGTGCAACTGTGATTATGAGATGTTTTGTATTCCTCCTATATATATCAAACTTTTTCCAAACCCTGGGTATATTATTCAAAACTCTCCCTTCATTTCAGAAACCCCAGGTGTATATTTTTCCTTTGCCTACATTCTTTTCTCTTTTAGATCAAATTTTCTTCAAAAACCCTGAAGAATTCTTTTAAATTTTCTCAATCTTTCAAATTTTCCAGGATTTATATCTATTCTCCTTTCCTCCAAGAGTCTATCCGTAAGTCCTGCATTCTATCTAATTCTCCTCATTCTTCTTTGCCTCAGTATCATTTCGATGGCGTCCAATTCCCTCGATGTTGTCTTTCTCAGAGATCATGTCTTCTATCGGATAAAGGATGGACTCCTAGATCATCGGGCTATCCAGACTCATTCCTTCTTCCCTCGGTGGTATTATTCTTGGTTCGCCATCTTCTCACGTATGTTCCCAGACTACTTGGATGATTGTGGATTGGAGATTGCGTCAGCAGTGGGTAAGCGAACCATCAACGGAAGTTTGATTCAGGCTATGGCAGAGCGGTGGAATCCACGTACCTGCACATTTTAGTTTCCATGGGGAGAGATGACTCTGCTAATGGACAAATTTAATGATATTATGGGATTGCTCGAACCAGCTGGTCAGCCAGATGATCCTGTCTAGCAGCAGTTCCTAATCAACATCAAAGGGGTAGATGTTTGAGAAGCTTTAGCCAAAGCAACAGGGAGCAGATCTTGGTCTCTCACTAAGATCGGCGGAAGTCAGTTCATCAACCTGTTTGGACTCTATCGCAAGTACGGAGCTTACAAAGAAGTTGACACCTTGTCTCGAGCAGCAAAAGACAAAATTCAACATGCCATGATCCTATGCACAGTGGGATTAGCTTTCTTTCAGGATGGTCAGAATTGCATCGATGTTAGAGTTGCCCAACTCTTTCAAAGATGGGGAAGCAAGCAGACCCGTCAACTTTCAGTTTCCATGGCAGCCTTGGCTTTTCTTTACCGAAGCTTGGCTCGTTTCGCTCTTGAAGAGACCATTCTGGTGGAAGGATGCACCTATGCCCTGCAGTCGTGGTTCTTGCGTCATGTACCATCAAAGGCCAGTTCCTTTCGGTTCAACAGTAAAAAGCTGAAGTCTGTCATCCAGTATCGAGCTTTGATCGAGAGTCTGCATCATGAGAAGATCATTTGGGATTACTTCGATAGGCGAGAATCAGTTCCTTGCTACACTTATGCTCGTAGCAAGTGCTACAGATTGCTTGGCCCTTTTTTCTGTGTCGATTATCAGCCAGAAAGGTGTCTCAGACAATTTTCGCAGCGGCAGGTTCGTGCCAACATTTGCTTCCCGACGAGTAACATGCCAGAATTCAATCTACAGTCAGATCAGTGGTCTAGGGCATACCATGTAACCAAATATATTTGGGATTCTTTCATTTCTCTATCTATATTTCCTGGATCAAATGTATCTACTGAATAGCAAGAGTGGTGGCAAACTGTATGTCCACCTTCTCTTTGTCTCTGAATCTATTATCAATAAAATTTACTTTTTGCTCTATTGAAAAGCTGTTTGGGCCAAATTTTACTCTTTCTTTTATAGCACAAATGGTCACGATTCTGGTGACGACCTCATCCCTGGTAATGGGACATTCCTCGTATTCTTCTTCAAAGTCTTTTATCATGGTTGACGACCTCACCTAGGTAACAAGGCATATTTTTCTGTTATCATGAAAATGGTAACACAATTATCACAAGTCTGGTGATGACCCAATCTCGGGTAATGGGATAACCTTAAAATTTGTCTACCAAACCCTCCATTCTTGCTTTTCTAAAAAAAAATTCAAAAAGAGTTTCCTCCACACTCTAACCATTCCCTTATTCTACAGGAAAAGTTTGGCATCTCAGAATGGTTCAGACTAGAACTGGCAAGCAAACCGTTCAGCAGCACAGTGACAGCGAGATAGAGGAAATGAACTCTCTTAGGTTGTTTAGGGGACATGGCCCAAAAGAAGAAGATGATGTTGACCCTGCCATGTACAAGATATTTCAAAAGATGATGTCAAAGATTATGTCTGAGCAGGCTGGTGCTGGTCCGAAGAAAGCAGCATCTAAAAGCAAAAACAAGAGAAAGCTCATAAAAAAGCATGTCAAGGTCAGTAAATAGAAAGTCCAGCATGACAACACCTCTGAGGACATAAAGTCAGCAGAAGAGGAGTCTGAAGAAGAAGAGTAGTTGATGTATATCCCAAAGCATCTGCGGCAGTCTAAGAGGGTGGTTGAAGAGCCTGTATCGGTGAACAAACCTAAGTATGGGGCCCCCACAGAGGACTCAATCCAAGCACTGACTAAGATAGTCAAGGATTTACAAATCCGAGACAAATGAAAGAAAGTATATACCAGACAAGACTTTTACCTTGGTTTAGATGGAGATAGCAGCCTCAAGAACCTCCCTAGGAAGTTAATTAAGTTTGATGGATCCAGCAATCTCAAGGCCCATCTTTCAATGTTTTTCGCAGAATGTGCCTGGTTCAGTGAAGATAACCATGCTCTCTTCTTGTGTTTTCCCCGAAGTTTGGAAGGCATAGCTGCTAAGTGGTATGCAGAGCATATCAACCCCATTGAGTTGAGAGATTTCGACAAGGTTGTTAACATGTTCATTGAGCGATTTCTGTTCAACACGGAAGCCCTGCCCACACTCAATCATTTATACAACCTCAAGCAGGAAAGCAGATAGAAGGCCAGAGATTTCATTCGCAAGTGCAGAAGTATTTGCAATAAAATGAGGAATCCCATCTCCGAGGAACATGCCCTCCAAATTATCCTCAACAATTTCTCACAACCTTTAAGAAGCTTCATTTCCACATACCCATCCAAATCATTCATTGAGCTGACAGAACGAGCAGAATGACTCGAAATGAGAATGAAAAATGTAGTATATGATGGCATTACTCTGGTCAAGAATGCCTAGGATCAAAAGAAAAAGGCACATTTCACTTACTCAACTAATACCCCTGGCAACAGTCAGGGCAGTGACAGCAAGAATGGCAACAACAGTGGCACAAAATCTGATGAGAACAGGAGAAGAAAAGGAAAGTTCTTCAAGAACAATGACAAGCCTCTCTCAAGCGGTCCACAACAAAAAGGGGATTTTCAAGAAAAACCCAAACACATCAATTGGAGTAGGGATCGCAAATTTACTCCTTTAGATCAGCCTCTGGAAAAAGTCCTGAAATACCTACTATCTCATAGAATGGTTAAACTTCCCAAAATCGAAGATCCTCCAGTGATCATGGGAAGGTTCAAAGAGCAATTTTGCAAATTTCACAGGGCAACGAGGCATGATACAGAGTATTGTTTCGTCCTAAAGCATTTGATTCAAGACTGCATTGATAAGAATATCCTCATAGAAGATGAAGAGGAAGGAAAAATGGAAATATTGTCAGCTCCATTTCTGAATCATTCCACAGCAACCATCTCAGAATGCTCCTCTCTTCCACAAAACCATATATGCCCATGCTCCAGTGAGGATATAAGTCTCCAGCATCAGGTCATGGTTCTGCATCGGGACCAGCCTACACCCAAGAAAATGAACATCATCTCAATCCTGAGTTAGATAAACTCATCAGTTGAGAACAAAAGGGTCTCAGGTTTCCCTAAGAAGTTCATTAAAAAGCAGATCCCTACAGAAGAAGCAGAAACCTCTAAAGCAGCTGAAGAGCGAGCCAATCTGTTGCAGAAGCTAGTCACGACACTCTCCAATATTTCAATCCTGGAGCTGACTCATGATTCCCCAAAATATCAAGAAATGCTAAATGATCTGTTGAGAAAGATCAAGGTGAAGTCAGGCACTACTCCAGAAGATATGGCACAGATTGTAAATCAAGCAATGACCAATGCGCCTATCACCTTTTCAGGTGAGGACTTGCCAAAATCTCATTCTTTTCATAACAATGCATTATATATTGTGGTAAGAACCAGGGGCATGACTGTCCCGCACGTTCTCGTTGATGGAGGCAGCAGCCTCAATATTTGCCCAGATATGACAGCAAAAGCCTTGGGATTAAAAGAAGAAGGATATGTGCCTGATTCGATTACGATCTACGGCTTCAATAACCACAGGCAGACTGCAAAGGGAAAAATCTTTTTAGAAATCTTCATCAATTACTTAGTACATACAGTTTTATTCCATGTCGTCAATGTGCCACCAACCTATAATCTTCTATTGGGGCGAACATGGATCCACAATGCCAATGTTGTTCCGTCAACCCTCCACCAATGCGTAAAATGGTCCAAGGGAGGGATGATCACCACAGTTCTAGGAGAAGATCCCGAAAAGAGGCTGCCACAGCCTATGATCCCCCGTCCAACATTTACAGCGGACATCCACAGCATCCGAGAAAGTGATGAAATCAACCTCAGCGAGAGTTTAGAGATGTTAAAGCTAAAGGATGTCGAGGAAGAAGAAAATATGCCAGCCATGGTCCAATGGCAAGGACCTCATTTCTTCAAGCTAGGATGACATATCAACTACACTTCCTTCAAGGATCATCCCTTATTCCCTCAGTTTTCCAAGGCCAAAAGGGGATTTGATCTGCTGATAAAGCACGAGTACCAACCATTCCGAGGCATGGGAAAGAATGAAGACAGTATAGTGGAGCCGATAATTCCTGCTCGACATTCAGGTAGTTCAGGGTTGGGGTTCACTCGCCAAGCCTCCAGCGAAGGAACCGTATTTGTCAAAAGAAGCAAATAAGGAAAATAATGCCTTAGTTTTCCTGCTTTCTGTTCTTGCTTTTCAGTCAATCTTGTAGGGACAACACAGTCCTAGTCTCTTATATCCTTTGTCAGTCTTATAAATATTTGGTCGTTGTTCTCAACTTTATTAAATCAATGAAAGCTTGATCTTCTCTTCACATTTGGGCATCTATCATTCCTGCTTATATTTTATTTGTACCATTGTTCTTTTATACAAAAGTTCATTTTGGGTTGGTATTTTTCCTTACAAAACCTTCTTGATATTTATAGGGCCGTCAAAACATGGCTTCCAAATCAATAAAAAGGTTTATTATCAATCCTAAATTCTCCCAAAATAGTTCGACGCTGGCAAGAATTCGTAAGATAAAGGCAAGAGCAGGAGTCAGCAAAGCAACAGAGCAGACCGAAGATCTAGCAGAATTTGATTCAATAGTTCAAGAATTTACAGAATTTGCCCATGTTCAAAAACAGGATGAACCATCATCTTTGGTTTAAGATCCAACTGAAGATATCAACATTGGATCAGAAGATGATCCGAAAATCCTTAAAATCGGTTCAGGTCTAAATGCAGATGAGAAAGCAAGACTCATCCAGTTTCTTAAGCAGCATCAAGAAGTATTTGCCTGGACTTATGAGGATATGCCAGGATTGAATCCCAAGTTGGTTGAGCATCGACTCAAGTTGAAACCAGATTTCAGACCAATCAAGCAAAAACAGAGGAAGTTAGACCCTCGAGTTGAGCAGCAAGTTAAGGAAGGGCTTGAAGATTTGTTAAAACCAGGCTTCATCCGAGCCATTGATTACCCAGATTGGTTGGCAAATATCGTAGCAGTTCCTAAAAAGAATGGCAAAGTTCGAATTTGCATTGATTTCAGATATCTCAATAAAGCTACCCCAAAGGATGATTATCCACTTCCCAATATTGATCTTTTGATCGATAGCACGGTGAGCCATGCCATGTTTTCCTTTATGGATGGATATTCAGGATACAATCAGATCAAGTTGGCCGCTCGTGATCAGTCAAAAACTTCCTTTACTACACTGTGGGGAACCTTCTGCTATACAGTCTTGCCGTTCAGACTCAAAAATGTCGAAGCAACTTACCAGAGAGCAATGACCGTTATTTTTCATGATCAGATGCACAAGAATATGAATGCATATGTGGATGACATCTTAGTCAAATCTAAAGAAGAGGAAGATCATCTCGATGCTCTTGGTCAAGTCTTTGAAAGACTCACCCTCTACAAGTTGAGACTTAATCCTCAGAAATGTGTTTTCGGAGTAGAATCCGGCAAATTGCTCGATTTCATTATCAGCAAAAAGGGAATAGATGTGGATCCAGCTAAAGCAAAAGCAATTATTGATATGCCACCCCAAACCAATCTTAAGGAACTGTGAAGCCTTCAGGGACGCATTCAGTCTATTCGCAGGTTCATCTCCAATTTCGCCATGAGATGTGAACCTTTCAATCATTTACTAAGAAAAGGAATAAAAGTTGAATGGGGATCGAAGTGTCAACTCTCGTTTGAGCGCATCAAGCAAAATCTCCTTAACCCACCGGTTTTGAAGCCACTGAAATTGGGAAAGCCTCTCTTATTGTATATCTCCATCAATCAGAATGCCTGTGGTGGATTCCTTCCACAGTATGAAGATGGAAGTTTGATAGATCATGACATCTACTATGTGAGCAAAACTTTCATTGATTATGAAAAGAAGTATTCTCAGATGAAAAAGACTTGTCTATCTCTGGTTTGGATGTGCCAGAAATTGAGACATTACTTGTTGGCATCTGAGGTCAAATTTTTGTCAAGACTTAATCCTCTCAAATACATTTTGGAACAACCATTTCTCACTGGACGGATCGCGAAATGGCAGGTCCTCCTAATGCAATATGACTTAGAATATGTTTCTCAGAAGTCAATTAAAGACCAAGCTATCGCAGATCAGTTGGCAGACTTTTCTCTGATAGAACAAATAAAAGCAGAGGATGATTTTCTTGATGAGCACATCTACAACGTCCAACAACCTCCAGTTTGGAACCTATTCTTCGATGGATCTAAAAATATGTCTGGCATAGGGATTGGAATCTTGTTAATCACTCTAGAAAAAGAAACGATCCCTTATTCTCTCAAGCTTGATTTCCAATGTACTCATAACATGGCCGAGTATGAAGCCCTGATACATGGTCTCAAAGTTCTGCAAAGTTTCAATGTAAAGAGAGTGCATGCCTTTGGCGATTTGTTACTTGTCGTCAATCAAGTTAACGTTGAGTGGCAGGTGAAAGATTCGAAATTAATCCTCTATCAGAAGATCATCCTAACTCTAGTAGACAACTTTGAAGAATTTCAACTCAATCACATCAGGAGGGAGCACAATCAGATAGCCGATGGCTTAGCCCGCCTAGGCTCCATTTTATCCTTTAAGGGTAGTGAATAATGTCGTTCTTTCGAAGTTGGTAGGCTTGAGCAACCTGCTTTCATTTCAACCATGCAAGTAAACCAGGTCAATCAGAAAGAGAAGCCTTGGTACCAAGATATCAAAAATTTCATTGAAACTGGTAAATTTCCACCAGAAATGCCAAAAAAGAGAGCAGTGTGCAATTCAACGCATGTCCACCCGTTATTTCATCCTTGCCAATGTTCTCTACCATCGTGGGTTCAGTTCTGAGTATGCCAGATGCTTAGACAAAGATGAATCTATGAAAATTATTTAAGAGGCACATGAAGGGATTTATGGTGGCCACGTTGGCTATCAAACTCTCGTCAAACAGATCATCCGGGCAGGGTATTACTGGAAAACCATGCAACAAGACTGTCATCGATTTGTGAAGAAGTGTGTTAAGTGTCAAATGCACACATCTTTCATTCATGCACCGGCCGCATATCTACAATCAGTTGTTTCTCCTTGGCCATTTTCTATGTGGGCTTTCGACGTCGTAGGCCCAATTACTCCTTCCGCTTCCAACGGCCACAAGTATTTTCTGGCTGCTACAGAATATTTCACCAAATGGGTTAAAGCTGTCACTCTGTGCACAGTAGAAGGCCGCCATGTGGTTTCTTTCATTCATAAGAATATTCTTTGTCACTTCGGCATACCACATGATATTGTTTCAGACAATGGATGTCATTTCAAGAATGATAGGATGAAAACCTTCTGTTTCAAATTCAGAATTTGCCATCATTTCTCAGCTCCCTACTATCCTCAAGGGAACGGTCAGGCAAAGGCCAGCAATAAGATTTTGATCCGCATTTTGGAAAGGACTGTGAAAACAGGTCGTGATTGGCATGAGAAAAATCATGATGCACTTTGAGCATGCCAAACCACCATTCGGACTCCAACCAATGCCACTCCTTCGGAACTTGTTTATGGGACTGAGGTAGTGTTATCTCTCCATGTCCAAAAGCCTGCTCTCAAATTTGCCTCACTTATAGAATTGTCACTTGATCAATATCAGCAGCAGAGATTGGTGTAGCTTGATCTACTAGATGAAAAGAGGCTCAAGGCAGCCGAGCATGCCCAATCCTATCGGCAGAGAATCGTCCGGCAGTATGCTAAGTCAGTCATTGAAAGAAGATTTCGAGTTAATGATTCGGTACTCAGATCAATAGCTCACATCAAGCATCGCCCGCAGGGCAAGTAGTCACCAAATTGGGAAGGTCCCTACGTGGTCAAGGAAGTGCTTCCTCGTAATACATATCGTTTGATCAATGCAGATGTGGTAGAATTGTCAGATCTTATCAATGCATAGCACTTAAAGAAATTCTATACCTAAAAAGTGTCTATGCTATCTTTTGTATTCTTCCAAGAGTTCTTTCAATATAAATGATCTTCTATTATCCTGACATTCTTCACTGTTATCGTCGCAAAAAATTCCCCCGTCTTCCCTTCCTTGCGGAAGAGAAAGAGGGAAACGCTTTCGCGATTCAAACTTGATCGGATTTTGGAAAATGTTTTGAAATACTCACCTCCGTTTTGAAAATTGCGGGAAAATCCATGGGATGGGGCTCGACCTGTCGGTACGAGGTTCGACCGTTCCTGCCGCCTTTAACAGGGGTAATCGAACCAAGGACCAAAATTATGCTTGACTTAGTAAAATCATTTAAATTATGTTCTATCCTAAATGCACAGAGAATTCAGGCATGTGCTACGAGATTTGGTAAAATATGGGTTGGAAAACAATGATGTATGCTTAGAAAACATTTGGAGTTGAAAAGCATTTCTCAGGAAAATATGGAAATCAATCTCTCGAAAAAAAACTCAGACGAAGAAGGTTTGAAATCTCGAGAAAGTTTATAAAGACTTAGAAAATCTTGAAGAAGTGAGAATCTCGAGAAAATCTTGAGAAAATTTATAAGGACTTAGAAAATCATGAAGAAGTGAGAATCTCAAGAAAACTGAAGGAATTCTTGAGAAAAGATGAATATTTGAAAAGGAAAGTACTTGTTGGGAAAACTCAGACTTTGAGAATTTTCTTAAGAAAAGGATAGAAAATTTATAGGAAAGATTCATTGAAGAAGGAAATTTAGAACTTGGGAAATTGAAATCCTGAAAACATTGTCCTTGAAATCTCTGAAAATCGATTTTTGATTCTTGAGAGATTCCTTTGAAAAGAATCTTAAGGAAATAACTTTTAAGGAAAATCACAGGAAAACATTTGATTTGGGAAATCCAACTCCAAATATCATCATAGTTTCTTGAGAAAATCGATTCCAGGAAGTGAAAATCTTTTGAGAAAATCATGAGAAAAACAAATGATGCAGATGATGTGAATGAATGAATGCACTTTTGAAAAGATTTCTGAAAATTTTATTAGAAAAATATGGATTAAGCCAAAGTAAATCCTTCATACATTCTGACTGTGGCCATGAATATATTCAGGGTTTATTTGAGTTAATTCACAATATTTTGAAAACATTGAAAATATGAGGTGCATTTTCAAGATAGCCTAAGAGTGTAGGCTCAATGTGACTGGTAGAGAGATGATGGATCTGGGTCTCATCCATATTCCGACTAGGGCCGTAAATATGGACTCCACCGAGTTCATCAACTCTCTAAGAGTTGGTGCACGTGCCATTCGTGTTCATCCACGGTGAATTTGGAAAATTGAGATATATGCATCATAGAATCAGGATATTACTGAAATCAAACTATATGAGATGCCGCCTAATCTAAGCAGTAAAAGTAAATCTTATTCCAAGGTTTACATTGGATTGTTACATTGATAACATAAAGTAAAAAAAAAAATGAAATGGAGCCAAGGAATCAGCATCTTCTAGATTTTCCTGCAAAATGAGAGTTAGTACAAGATAACCAAGGGAATGGGTATATATACTATATACAACGAAGATATACATGTAAATGTAGAAATACTTGAATTTATGATGAATGATATATGATAATGAAGATATATTTACAAAAGTAAGATAAAAGAAAAATATATATAATAACCAATACACATGAAAGGATATGTATGTATATATATAAGTATATATATATATGTATATATATACATATATACATATATATATACATATATACGTATACATATAGATAGATATACATATATATTGATATATATACCTATAATAAGAAAATATGCACATTTAAGGGAAATTTTATATAATGGGTAAAATCAGAAAATACAGGTATATACAGTTTCTGTAGGGGATTTCACAAGGCTGTAATTTCCAAATTACAAGGTAATTTTCGATAAAACTGGGTATGGAGCTTCCCTATATATCAATAACAAAGCATACAAAAGATGGTTTATAGATCATGAATGGACATAAAAATATCCATCCGTGAGCATGACCGATTATCAAGACTGCACACCTGCAGAAAATGGATATGTGCAGGAAATGCACTGTGGGAGCATTATGGGCTAAATGAATTACCAGCTGTGAAATGAACCTTTGTAAACTATGTTGATATGATTAACAAACTAGAGGCATTTTATCCAACTGAAAGTTCCAGCACATATGTGTCTTGCTGTAAAAGAAATAACAAGTTCATTTTATAAACATGACTTTCCCTCTATACATTGTTTCTCAACTAAAGCAATGACAACAGAGAGTAATGACAGGGGATGAGGAACGCATGGATGACATGCCTATAAAGGGGAATGATAGGAAAAAGTCACAAAGACAATAGATATATAATAGTAGACCATATACACTGTGTTTTTTTTTTTTTTTTTTAAAAACAACAAATTGAACATGCAGTCTTGTTTGCATGATAGATGACAATTGCTATTCTACACAAAACTTGTAGCAATCAAGTTGTATGAACCCTTTTCAAAAGAAAATGTGAACTTTATGTCACTACTGATAAGTGGTATTTATGCAACAGAGATGGTGAGCCTTTCAAGAATTTCTATTGGCAGCGAACTGCCAGGCTGCTAAGAAAGAAAACTAATCAGTGAAACGGGATTCTAATGCAGAACCAGTGGTCAGCCTTTGATCAACAACTAGTATCCATCATCACAATGAAAAGACAGACACACAGACACAGACATGCATATTTGCATTCAAGTGCCTCAGAAATGTTCCATGGCTTAGGTCAGCATAGAAGAAAGCATGGTATCTTTTTATGGCAATGTATGCTAATTATGTGCATAAAATAAGCAAAGACCACCCTACGATCTAATTGACTTAGTTGGCTTTGATCCCCAAAAATTCCCTAAGGATAATTCATTCCACATCCAATATAATGCTAGTGAAATAAAGGAAAGAAAACGTAGGATAGGGAAAATGGCATATTGTACAATACCCTGAAACAAGCACTGCAATTCTATGCTTTCTAACAATAACACAGAATTGGGATAGGCCAAAACTCATAGGATAGGCCTGAATTTCCAGTAACGATTGTCTCAATGATCAGAGAGGCATCCTATTACATATCAATATTTTTCCTAATCCTGTAATGATATTCTGATATCGGATCCACAAAAATGCAATAAAATTGTGCTGCTACCACAAGGCAGAATCCTGTATTGTCTCAGCCAACATATATGCCCAATACCAATGCAGACATAACTTTTCCATGGTTCTGCAGAATCCCATCGACTGTAGGTCACAGTTAGGAAATGGAGTTTCATGACATGTGACATCCACACACACACGGTTGGCTATGCAACAAGCAACATTTGATGAGAGAGATGGTAACACACCATAAGCCCACCAAAGAGGCCATCAAGTAGAACCTGATTCCAAGAATCAAAGTAGTCATGAATAGAAAACTTGCCTTTCCTGCCGGCTGGGTCTTCTGCTGGACTGACCTACGGCTGGGTTGAAGGAAGGTGGGTTGAAGAAAAATGGGTTTCTTGCTGGACCTCTGCTGGCTGGGCTAAAGCAGAGTGGAAAGCTGTTGTTGGAGGTTTTGGGGTGGATGGGTTGAAGAAAAGGGCAAAACGTTGGCTGGAGATGATGGTTTGGAGTGGATGGGTTCAAGAAAATCGGCTGAAGGTGGATGTGCAACTGAAGATGGGCTGAAGAAAGTGGAGTGAAGAAGGATCGGATGCTGCTGGTGGCTTCTCCTGCGGCTGTGGCTGAAATGGAGGTGAAGATGCAAACTTCACGCTGGATGAAGGGAAAGTGCAGCAACAAAGGTCTTTTTCAATGGCTGGGTTCTCTTGTTGTGGCTGATTTGAAGTGAGGATGCAGGAACCGTGGAAAGCTTGGTGGCTGATCCTGCGGCTGTGGCTGAAATGGAGGTGAAGATGGCGCCCGGTGGTGGCTCTCCTCTGGTTGGAGTTGAAGTGGGGGTGTGCGGCAGCTGCTGGAGGTGGAAGACTCCTGTGGGTTGGGCTGAAGAAGATCGGGTGCTCCCTCACGCTGCAGAGCTTCCCCCTGCAAAAACCCCCCAAAATGAGATTTCCATCCTCCCCTTCGTGAATGCCCTGCCCCCTTTTAAAACTTTCCTTTCTCCCTGAAAAAAAAACGCAGCCCCTTCCCCCTTAATGAGGTTCCGTTAAAAGTTTTTTGAAATTTTTTTGAAATAGCCGTTTCAAGAGGGGCGCATTCCCTTTTTTTTCAAATTTTAGTTTTATTTCCCTAAGTTTTAGGCAAAATCAAATTTATGATTTTAAGGAAATTCGGATGTGCCATTTAAGGCTGCCTCCTTCTAAAAAAAAAATTTATTTAAACAAATAAAAAGAAAAAAAAAATGAGAGGCTTTTATGGAAATGCCACCTCAACCCACTTTTAAAATCCTTTTGAAAATAAAGTTTTGTTTTGTTTTTGAAAGTCTTTTATTTTCAATTGGGGTGCCACATGTGTGTGGGCCCACTAACTAAAAAAAATAAAAATAAATAAGAAATGAAAAAGACAATTTTGCAAATTGGTATGAACTCAAGGTGGGTCCCGCTTGAGAATAAACAACTTACTTGGGAGTCTGAGTATGATGCTAGTTCAAAGGCAGGTCTTGCTCCATTTATTTGAAAATACGAGATAAAGCATTATTTGTTTTTCGAGAATTTGGAAAAATTGGGTTTTCATGGCAAAAATATGGATAAATGTAAAAACAAAATTTGTAAAGAGATTTAAAATCCTTTTTTGCAAAAAGTTTTGAGATAAAATCTTTAAAATCAATATCTAAATATCCAGATTTTTTTTCTTGAGAAAATTTTTGTAATTCAAAGTCCTGGGGTAAAATGGAAAATTTGGTAATTTTGAATACCCAGGGTTTTAAAAATCAATTTGAAAAAAAAAGTTTAAAATCAAATCTGGATGGACAATTTTGAAACTCAGGAGTTCTGGATCTCAAAATGACATGCTGTGCAGTGAAATGACGCAATGCTATGCAAAAACATGTTCTATGAAATGTCACTCTGAGCTCGGACTTGGAAATTCTAGCTTTTTGTCCAGAAAAAGGATTTTGAAATTTTGCAATTTGAAGATGTCTCTGAACCTAAATATGGAAATTTTGAGGCTTAAGAATGAAATTTTGGACTTTCTGCAAGGTTTAATCTCAGAAAATAACCATTTTGCCCTTCATTGCTTCTGGAGAACTGAAATGTGCCGATTGAGGGCGATGTCAAGAAGGTGAGTGAAAATTTGGGGTGTTTACAGATGCCCCTCTTTGCTACTAAGCCGGCTTATGGTCGAGCTTAGTGGCAAAGAAAACACACCAAATTTGGGCTATATAAAAATGCCCCAGTTAGAAGGATCTGACTGGGTATGAAGAAGCTAGCCCGAAGATGGTAGATATGAAATGGAGAATAAAGAGAAAATAGATTCGCTCAGTGAGAGCGAAGTTCAGGTTTTGGCCCTTAACCTGAATGGGACAGAAAATGCTCCGTATGGAACGAAGCTCAGGCTTTTACCCTTAACCTGATCGGGCAGAAAATGGAATACCTCTTTGAATGAGGCTCAAGTTTATACCCTTATCCTGAGCGGGCGGAAAATGAAATACCTCTTTGAATGAGGCTCAGGTTTATACCCTTAACCTGATCGGGCAGAAAATGAACGGAATCCTCAAAAGAAGAGACCATGATGGAACCTTCGGATTTTGCACAATAAATCCGACAGGGGTTTTGCAAAAGGAAGGAAAATGGAGTCCCTAAAGCTTGAAAAGGGGTTGATTTTGGGCGTCTTATTGCTGAGACTAAAATCAGCTTTTGAAATTGCCTTTTGCGAGAAATGATTGGTGGTTCGACCTTGAACCGAAATGGGACTATCTATGGTGGGACAGTGGGGACACAGGGAAGTGTGCAACTCTGAGAGTTCACGCTCTCAAAGAAGGGAAGGAATCAAGTCCTTAAGAGGGATTTAAAATTGGTGTCAGGATGCATCGAAAACGAACATCAAGCTCTCACTTCACGTCAAGATAGTTGGAAAATATTGTCAAAATGTTGAAATTTTGCTGTTGATTCAAAAAAAAAAATTGAAAATGTTGCACATGGTTGCAAAGATAATCTTTCTCTTCTACCAAAAGTATTACCTCCAAACCAGGTTCACTTCGTAGAATCGAGATTGGAAACCCAAATTATTTGCAATTGCCCTTCTTCAAGGAAGCTATCAATTTCCTTGATATAAGCAGGAAAGAGAATTTGATATTGTAAAAGCTAATGATGAAAGAGTATTGATAATAGAATTTCACAAATTAAAGAGGATTCTTGATAGATTTGGCAGTTTGATATCTTGAGGGCTTCTCTCATGATAATCTTGTTGCACTCTTTTGGCTCTCTTGAGTTTTTGCTATATTCTCCTTCATTTTGGAGATGTTCTGACTTTTTCTCTCTTTCTTTTTCCTCTCTTGCTCTCTTTTGGGAAGGGTACGTCACAAACTCCTTCATCTTGGAGATGTTTTGATCCTTCTTGGGTGATGGGTTTGGAGATTTTTGGATGATAGCTGAAATCAAATATCTTTTAGGGATTGTCGAGAGGTTCATCGCATCTGCCTTCATCTCGACAGTGCTTTGGACTCTCCCTGGAAGGATCCGTCACAAACTCTGTCATCTTGGAGATGTTTTGAATCTTCTTTGGCCCCGGGGGTCTATTTGCTTAATTCGTCTTCATCTTGACGACAAGTGAGAGATCCCTTTTGCGGATACTTAATTGCAGCTTAGGTGATTTTGAGGAGACGGGGCTTGGGTAAATTCTCTCTTTTCTAGTACTCAGGATATTTCCACTGCCTCGTCTTTACAAGAATAATCTTTAAAGATGTGTCATTGACTGTGATTAATATCAATCATTTATGGCTTTGCAATAACACTGAATCTTCTTTGCTGGCCATATCAAGGATTTATCCTTCATCCTTTTGGTTGGCCAATAGAAAGAATTTGAGTTTTAAATCTCTTCTCTCAAAAGCTTCGCTCTTTTGGAAGTAATGCTAAAGGCAAACTGAAATAAAGATTGGTGCAATAAAGATTCTGAAATCAACAAATAATTGATTTGACAAATCGACAAAATTTTCTTGAAATCCTTGGTGAAAGTGAGAATTTGAAATCCGGCTCAATACATCCGTGACGAAAATTCTCCTCTCTTTTTCCCCAAAAAGAGAGACTCAGGCTTAGCCCTTACCTGAATGGGAAATGGGAAATACTCCTCTCTTCCCTGAAGAGGAGGTGTTTGCAAAATGGACTTTCAAAGAGAAATTAAGCTTTCATCAAAGCTCCCTAATATTAGGCTTCTCTTATGGAAAGGGGGCCGATAATAGTGAGGTCTGAAAATTGGGTCATGAAAGGAACGAGTCCATCACACTCTCCCTGCAAAGAGGGTCATTCATGACGGAAATGGCCTAGTATGAAATTGGGAGGTTACAAGAAAAGCGAGTCTCCGTCGAGCCTCTCCCTTTAAAAGGGTTCCTTGGGTGAAATTGGGAATTGTTTTGCAAATGGTTCACAAAGACACGAGTCCCTTCAAAACTCTCCCTGAAATGGGGCGAAGTGAACAAATTGGATAGCATGCGAAAAGAATGAGCTCCCTCGAACTCTCCCTAAACGGGTCTCTCGCAAGAGAAAATGATTAAAATTGGATATTGAAATTGATTGACGCAAAGGTCGAAATTGGAAATTGGAAAATTGCTTGTTTGGAAATTGGATGACCCGGAAGTCGAAATTGGATAATTGAATGACCTAACGGTCGAAACTGGGAATTGATAGACCAAAAGGTCGAATTTGTGTGACCCGAAGGTCGGAATTGAGAATTGAGTGACCCGAAGATCGAAAATTAGAAATTAAATGACCTGGAGGTCAAAATTGAGAATTGAGAATTGGAATTGAAATTGAAAATTGGGTGACCTAGTGGTCGGAATTGGAGAATTGCATGATCCAAAGATTGAATTTGGAAATTAGTGGGCAAAATATCAAATTTGAGCAATTGACAGACCGTGATGGTTGAAATGACTTGAATTGATCAAAGGAGAATGATGAGTTCGAGTCAGAGCTCGAATAAAATATAGAGATCACGAGTCGGAATCCGGATCAACAAAAGAAAATCATGTGAAATAAAACCCGAGTTGGAACTCGATTTTTCGAAAAGTTTGGGATTTTGAAAATGTATCAGTTTAAACATTGGATTTTGAAACAATACCAGTTCGAACACTGGGTTTTAGTTCAGTATTGGTGATTACTTTCCAATTTTGAATCATTAGGAATTGTGATGGGAGTGTTTGTTGAAATCCCAATACTGACTGGATTGTTGTTAATGTAGTTGAATGCAAATGAATATAAATTGATGCACATGAATGCACAAGTGTGTGAAATGAGGAATTTGTTTATTCTACTTACATACAGAACAAAATTTAAAAAAAAAAAAAATGCCCCAGTGTAACTAGGAAAGAAAGTTGAATGATTATTTGAAGGAAACAGGAAGATTACAAGAGGAGACTAAATGTTTCAAGTGTAAAACTTTTTCAAGTGTCGAGCATTAATGGGATCTGGCAATTCTACCCCATCGGCGTTGATGAGCCGATATGAGTTGCGGGGTAATGCTTCTTTGACGACATATGGGCCTTCCCAATTTGGCGACTATTTCCCGCCGGTATGATGCTTGAGATAAGCTGTGGATCGAAGTACTAAATCATTGACTTTGAATCTTCTTTCGATGACAGACTTCGCATACTGCCTGGCTACTCTCTGGCGATAGGATTGAGCATGTTCTGCTGCTTTCAACCTTCTCTCATCGAGCAAGTCTAACTGTACCAATCGTTGTTGCTGATATTGATCAAGAGGTAATTGCAGGAGCGATGCAAATTTCAAGGCGAGCTTTTAAACATGTAGCGGTAATACTACTTCTGTTCCATATACCAATTCTGATGGAGTAGCATTCGTTGGGGTGCGAATAGTGGTCCGGTAGGCCCATAGTGCATCGTGGATCTTCTCATGCCAGTCACGTCCTGTTTCTACAGTTCACTCCAAGATACGAATTAAAATTTTATTGGTGGCCTCCGCCTGACCATTCCCTTGGGGATAATATGGGGCAGAGAAATGATGATAGATCTTGAACTTTGAGCAAAATGTCTTCATTCTTTCATTCTTGAAATGACTGTCATTATGTGATACAATGTCATGCGAGATACCAAAACGACAAAGGATGCTCTTGTGAATAAAAGAGACCACGTGTCGGCCTTCTACTGTGTGAAGAGTGATAGCTTCTACCCACTTGGTAAAATATTCTGTTACGCAAGGAAGTATTTGTGGCCATTTGAAGCTGAGGGAGTATGGGACCTACCACATCGATGGCCCACATGGAGAACGGCCATGAAGAAACAACAGACTGTAAATAAGTTGCCGGAGCATGAATAGAAGGTGCGTGTATCTGGCATTGCACACACTTCTTCACATAATGATAACAGTCTTGTTGCATAGTCTTCCAGTAGTACCCTGCTCTTATGATTTGCTTGACAAGGGTTTGGTAGCCGACGTGGCCACCACAAATGCCTTTGTGTGCTTCTCGCACGACTTCTTTGGCTTCTTCTTCATCTAAACATCTGGAATACTCTGAGCTGAATCCACGACGATAGAGGACATTGGCCAAAATGAAATATCGAGTGGACATACACTGGATTGCTCGCTGCTCTTTCTTTGAGAGTTCTGGAGGAAATTCACCGGTTTCTATGAAAGTTTTGATGTTGTAATACCAAGGTTTCTTCCTTTGCTCACCCTGGTTTATATGTTCTGTTGGGAGGAAAGTAGGTTGGTCAAGTCTGCCAATTTCGAAGGAGCGACAAGATTCTCCATTTCTGAACGCCATAATGGAGCCTAAACTGGCTAGGCTATCGGCCACTTGATTAAAATCTCTCTTGATATGGAAGAGCTGAAATTCTTCAAACTTGCTGACAAGAGCTGAAACAATTTTCTGATAGGGGAATAACTTCTGATCTTTCACTTGCCATTCGGCTCGGACTTGATTGACAACAAGTAACGAGTCACCGTAAGCATGCACTCTCTTGACATTGAAGTCTAGTAGAATTTTTAGACCTTGAATCAGGGCTTCATACTCGGCCATATTGTGGGTGCATTGAAAATCTAACTTGAGAGAAAATGGAATCATCTTCTTCTCAGGGGTGATTAATAAGATCCCAATGCCTATTCCAGCCATATTTTTGGAACCATCAAAAAATAAATTCCAGACTGGAGATTGCTGGATATTGCAAATTTGCTCATCAGAGAAGTCATCTTCGGCTTTCACTTCTTCTGCCATAGGAAAATCCGCCAATTGATCTGCAATTGCTTGGCCTTTGATTGATTGCTGCGAGACATATTCTAAGTCATACTGCATCAATAAGACTTGCCATTTTGCGACTCGTCCACTGAGGAAAGGTTGCTCTAAAATGTACTTTAGAGGATTGAGTTTAGACAAAATTTTGACTTCGGATGCCAACAGGTAGTGTCTTAGCTTCTGACACATCCATACCAGAGCTAGGCAGGTCTTCTCTATATGAGAGTATTTCTTTTCATAGTCTATGAAAGTCTTACTCACATAATAAATGGCGTGCTCTATCAGGCTGCCTTCTTTGTATTGTGCCAAGAATCCGCCACATGCGACTTGATTGACTGAGATGTATAACAGAAGAGGTTTTCCCAATTCTGGCGGCTTCAGGATTGGAGGATTGAGAAGATACTTCTTGATTCTATCGAACGATTGCTGACATTCTGGTCCCCATTTGAACTTCACTCCTTTTTTGAGCAAGTGGTTGAAAGGTTCACATCTCATCGCCAAGTTGGAAATAAATCGTCGGATTGATTGCATGCGTCCCTGAAGGCTAAGCAACTCTCTGAGATTTTTCAGGGGTGGCATATCAATGATAGCCTTTGCTTTGGCCGGGTCAACTTCAATTCCCTTTTTGCTGACCAGAAAACCCAACAATTTGCCTGATTCGACTCCAAAAACACACTTTTGCGGGTTAAGTCTTAACTTGTAAAGAATGAGTCGCTTAAAGACTTGATCAAGGGCTTCGAGGTGATCTTTTCCCTCTTTAAATTTCACGAGAATATCGTCAACATACGCATCCATGATTTTGCGCATTTGATCGTGAAAGATAACGGTCATTCCCTATTGATATGTTGCTCCAGCATTCTTAAGCCCAAAAGGCATAACTGTATAGCAAAAAGTGCCCCAAGGCGTAGTAAAGGAAGTTTTAGATTGGTCGCGGGCGGCCAACTTAATCTGGTTGTAGCCGGAATATCCATTCATGAAGGACAACATAGCATGTCCTGCTGTGCTGTCAATCAGAAGATCAATGCTTGGTAGTGGATAGTCATCCTTCGAAGTTGCCTTGTTGAGATCTCTGAAGTCTATACAAATCCTGACTTTGCCGCTTTTCTTTGGGACAACAACGATATTGGCTAGCCAATCTGGATAGTCAATAGGTCAGATAAATCCTGCTTTGAGCAGATCTTCATGTCCTTCTTTGACATGTTGCTCTATTCTAGGATCCATTTTTCTCAGCTTTTGCTTAACTGGCTTTACATCTGGTTTCAAAACGAGTCGGTGTTCGACCAATTTGGGATCTAAACCTGGCATATCTTCATATGTCCATGCGAATACTTCTTTATGCTGCTTGAGAAAATTTGTAAGTCTTTCTTTCTCTTCCGGACTTAGACTGGTACCGATCTTGAGAATCTTGGGATATTCCTCTGAGCCGATATTGACATCTTCAATAGGATCTTGTACTAGAGCAGATGGTTCATCTTGCTTCTGAACTGAGGCGAACTCTGGTAATTCCTGAAGAGACGGATCAAATTCTATATAATCATCTAACTGCTTTGCAACCTTGCTATCTCATGTGCTTGCTTTGACTCGGTGAATTGCTGTCGATTTCTGGAACACCTTGGGATTGATAACGAGTTTCTTGATTGTTCGGGAAGACATTTCTGAAATTTTGAATAAGAGATTGGATTTAGGAAAATCATCCATCATACGACAAACAATCATTTAGCAAGAATTATGCATAAAATGACATTGAGTTATAAAATGAGAATGTAGAGGCAAAAGAGGTAGATGGCATCCAGATAGACAAAGAAACCTGACATTTTATTGATTTGACTTTGATAAAAGACATTGAGACATTTATTTTGAAAGGAATAGAAAGGAAATGCAACAACGATTCTCAATGTGCCCCTTTAACAAAAACAGTCTTCTTCTTTGGTGAGCTCCCGCCGAAAAACCCTAATCCTGCCCTGTGGGGACGATGCTTTTGGATCATTGGCTCGACACGACCATCTTCATTTTTGCCCAGTCCTTTAAAGGGTTGATAACCATGCTTCAGCAGTAAGTCGAATCCCTTTCTTACTTTCATGAATTGTGGAAATAATGGATGATCTTTGACAGTGTCGTAGCTGACACGACCTCCAATCTTGAAGAACTTGGGACCTCTCCATCGGGTCATGGCTACAGTGTGCAGGGATAATTCTGATGTTGCCTGGAGTATTTTCTGACTTTCTTTGAGACTGATTTCTTCATTCTCTCTGATGCTAGGAATATCTGCAGTGAATGATGGTTGAGGAATCATAGGCTGTGGGAGTCTTTCTTCCAGGTCCTCTCCAAGCACTGTGGTAATCATTTCACCTTTGGACCATTTTACGCATTGATGCAAAGTGGAAGGCACTGCATTTGCATTATGAATCCACGTCCTTCTGAGCAACAAATTGTAGGTGGGTGGCACATTGACCACATGAAAAAGCACTGAATGCACAGAATAGTTGATGAACACTTCCAGGAATATCTTGCCTTTGGAAGTCTGACCATGATTGTCAAACCCATAGATGGTAATAGGATCTGGAATGTATTCTTCTTCCTTAATGCCTAGCGCCTTTGCGGTCATTTCGGGACATATATTGAGGCTGCTGCCTCCATCTACTAGTACATGGGGTACTGTCATTCCCCTTACCCGAACGACGATGTAAAGAGCATTATTGTGAAAGGAATGAGGCTTTGGAAGGTCCTCATCCGAGAAAGTAATCGGCGCATTAGTCATGGCTGAATTCACAATTTGTGCCATGTCTTCTGGAGTGGTACTGGGCTTAACTTTGATCTTTCTGAGCAGATCATCCAGTACTTGCTGATGCTTGCAGGAACTCTTGGCCAAGTCAAGAATGGAAACATTGGACAGAGCGGTCAGAGGCTTCTGACTCGAATTCTCCGACTTGGGCTTGATGATTTGATTGAGAAAATCAGGAATTCCCTTTGACTTGGGGGATGATTTTACAGGTGCTTCAGAAACTTTCATCTTGCCCAATGCTGAGATTAGATCCATCTTCTTAGCATCAGAAGTTGCTTGTCGTAGTACTAACACCTGGTGCTGAACCTGAAGATCTTGTGCAGAACACGGCTTGATGTGTTCATGAGGCAGGAATGGTTGGGCAGTCACTACTGCTGTGGTGTGTGAAGGAAAAGGCTGCTTAAGAATGTCCATTTTTTTTCTTCTTCTCCTTCTACCAATAGATTCTTCTCAATGAGATCTTGCACGATGTTCTTGAGAACGAAACAGTTCTCAGTGTTGTGTCCCACTGTTCTGTGGAACTTGCAGAATTGATCTTTCCATTTCCCCATAGGCACAGGGGGATCGGCCAGTCTAGGCAACTTGACCATTGCTTTCGACAGCATATACTCGAGCACATCTTCGAGTGATTGATCGAGAGGAGTAAATTTTCGGTTATAACTCCATCCTTCATGTTTAACTTTTTCACGCAGTTTCGGTCCTTGGTCTTGCTGAGAAGGCTTGCTGTATTAAGGAGCAGGCTTCATTTTCTGATCTCCTTTATTATTGAAATTGTTTGTGCCATAGCAGTAATCTTTCTTCTGCCCTTTGTACTGATTTTTGTTGTTGTTGTCATTGGCAGAGAAAGTGAAGTGAGTTTTTTTCTTCTGCTCACTTTGGGGGTTATTCTTGGAAAAAGTGAAGCCTTCATAGACTCCATTCTCTACACTCAGCTCGAGCCATTCTGCTCGCTCAGTTAATTCAATGAAGGTCCTGGACGGTGCAGTAGAGATTAATCCTCTTAATGGTTGAGAAAAGTTGTTGAGGATCAATGACAAAGCGTGCCTTTCAGATATGGGATCTCTCATTTTGTTGCAGGCTGACCTCCATCTGTGAATGAAATCTCGTGCTTTTTCATTCTCATTCTGCCTCAGACTGCAGAGATGACTTAATGTCGGGAGTGCTTCTGTGTTGAACAAGAAGCGTTCAATAAATAAATTCACCACTTTATCGAACTCCTTGAGCTCGATGGGATTGATATGCTCAGCATACCATTTAGCTGCAACTCCTTCCAAGCTGCGAGGGAAACACAGGAACAGTGCTCTGTTATCTCTCTTGAATCTTGAGCACTCTGCGAAGAAAGTGGCGAGATGGGCTTTCGGATCGCCAGAACCATCAAACTTGATGAATTTTCGGGGAAGGTTTTCGAGATCGTCATCCCCTTCGAGACCGTCATAGAAGTCCTCACTGGTGAAGACTTTCTTGCCCTTGTCGCGGGCTTGGAGATCCTTAACAACTCGGGCCATTTCCCTGAATTGTGACTGCAGGGGTTCTTTTGTAACATGATTCTTTGATTTGCGGCTCCTCCTTTGTTCTCGCCCACATTTCTGAAATGCCAGAGGCACCTCATATTCTTCCTCAGTTTCTTCAGTTGATTCGGATTCATCTGAGATTTCTTCTGGCTGAATCTGCTTCTTGGGAACCTTCTTATTCTTGTGCCCGTGGAACTTTTCTCTGAATTGATTTTTTTCTGTACTAGTCCCAGCTTGTTCACTCATCATTTTATTCATCATCTTTCGGAACATGGCATACATTTGCGGGTCTATGCCATCATCCTCTTGTTGTTGATCTTGATTCACGGGATGATTCATTTCTCCTTCTGAGGCTGAGGAGTGTTAAGGTGATGTGGTTCTTCTTCCTGACCTTGTTCGAACCATCAAATGCTGCGGATGCTCTAATGTAGCTGTGGATGCTCTCTCTGCAGGGCAAAGACCTGATTAGATTATGAAGGAATTGGCTTTTGGAAGAAATATTTATTGAAAATATGGTAGACAATTTAAAGAAGATGTCCCATTACTAGGGACTGAGTCGTCGCGAGAATCACGACAATTGTGTTGTCAATTCTTAGCACGAGAAACAAACAACGAAAATATGCCTTGTTACCTATGCAAGGTCGTCAAACCACAATAGAAAAAGAGAGAATTTTATTAAAATGAGAAAACATGATTTTATTGATCTTGACAAAGAGGTGGAGGACAAACAATTTGCCACCATTCACGATAATCAGCAGACACTCTAGGACCAGGAAAGATTTTAAAAGAGACAAAGGAATCCCAGCCGTAGCGGGCAGAATGATATGCCCGGACCATTGCGCGAAAGTGAGATCAAACTCTGCCATAACTCCTGATAACAATCGGGCTTCGACGTACTGCTGTCTCTGGGAGAACTGCCGGACACATCTCTCTGGTTGGTAGTAAGTGCAGAAGAATGGTCTCAGTAACTTGAACCTCTTGCCATAAGCATAGGTGTATCTGGGAGGAGATAGTTGCCGATCAAAATAGTCCCAGACTACATCATCTTCTTGAATGTTGTTGATCATAGACCGGTACTGTGCCACTGGAAGAAGTTCTTGACCATTATATCTGAAAGAGCTTGCTCGGGCTGGAACATGCTGAAAGAACCAGGATTGAAGTGCGTAGATGCATCCTTCAACTAAGATGGATTCTCCAAGTGAGAATCGAGTCAGACCTCGATATAGGAAAGCGAGCGCTGCCATGGCTATGGAGAGGCGATTGGTTTGCCGATTTCCCCATCTTCTCATAAGTTGAATTATTCTGATGTCCATGTAGTTTTGTCCATCTGGAAAGAGGGATAATCCTACAGTGCATAAAACCATTGCATTCTGAATCCTTTCTTTAGCTGTCCTGGATAGCGAACTGACTTCAACAAAGGTCCCGTACTGGCGGTACAACTCAAGCAGGTCAACATATTCATTTCCCTCCAACTGGATCAGGGGCCAGGATTGGCAGCCTGTCATACGAGCTAAGGAGTCTCGGGGGTCCAAACCCTTGACATTGATCAGGAATTGATGTTCTAATGGATCGCTTGGCTGACCGGCTGGTTCTGGTAACCCCATGATTTCTGAAAATTCATCCATTAAAACGGTCATCTCTCCCCATGGGAACCAGAATGTACATGTCCGAGGATTCCATCGCTCCGCCATTGCGTGGATCAAGTTGCCGTTGATGGTCTGCTTCCCAACTGCTGACGCCAATTCTAATCTGCACTCGCTCAAATGGTCCGGGAACATTCGGGAAAAGCTCTTTAGCCAGGAATAATACCACCGGGGAATGAAAGTTCCGGTGCTAAGGGCTCGAGGTTCAGGATGACCTTGTCGCACCTCGAAGGAGATGTGACCTTCAGGAAAGATAGGATCGACTTGACTGGATGCCATTGAACTGAAAATAGAAGAAGACTTAGAATGAGACTTAGGAAATTGTGAAATTTTGGAAAAAATTTGTAGGCAGGACAAAAAAAATGTAGCTGGAAAATTCGAGATCTAGTGGAAAGGTAGAATGTAAAATTACCTGGAGTTTTGAAAGAAATGGGATATTTGAGAAAATCATCCAGGGTTTAAGAAAAATATCTCGTGCAAAATAAGGATATTTGAAAAAGGCTTAATAAGTTGGAAAACATTGGGAAATATAAAGAATTGAGGAAATAACAAACATACAATCACATCCTGCACAAACATTTATGCACATTCAGCATTCCCTAAAAGGCTGACTCTAAATGCATCCATTTGAAAACAGCTGTAGAACCCTAATCCTAACTCTAGGTTCAGATCATCTTTGTCCAATCCAGTTATGCCGATATACCCGAACCGAAATCCGAGGTACGTGGCATATAATTTAAACTCCGGTTCTAAGGTAAGGTTTTCCAACATCCTTGAACGCCTACCGATATACTTCGGACTGTGGCCCGCGGTACGTGGTAGGGGGGTGTTAACCCAAATAATTGGCCCAATTGTGAGGCTCTGTCCCGAACTAGGGTTCTGGAAGAGAGCCCATCAACGTGAAGACCGGGTAATGATAGGTAATGGAGGTTTGAAAAAAAAATGATCACATGCAAGAAATAGATGGCTCTAAATCCTAGAGAGATAGATTTTGAAAAATCCTTAAAGAAGCATACATTGTTTGCATTCATATCCTAAATTGAGGAGAGTTGTATTTAGACCTAAGTCTATGTGAGCATGAAAATATCTCCTTAATCTGGTCCTACCAAACCATGCCTAGTCTATATGCAGTCAATGTCAGCAAGGTCAGAATCTAGGCTCCTAGGTTTGCATGATATCAAAAGTAAAAGAGCTGACATGTTGTGAACATAATTTCGATAATTGAACTAAGTCAAGCATAATTTAGGTCAGACAAGGACAGGTCCCATCACAGTCGCCAAACCTGTTATCGTCGCAAAATTTTTCCCCGTCTCCCCTTCCTTGCGGAAGAGAAAGAGGGAAACGCTTTCGCGATTCAAACTTGATCGGATTTTGTTAAATGTTTTGAAATACTCGCCTCCGTTTTGAAAATTGCGGGAAAATCCATGGGATGGGGCTCGACCTGTCGGTACGAGGTTCGACCGTTCCTGCCGCCTTTAACAGAGGTAATCGAACCAAGGACCAAAATTATGCTTGACTTAGTAAAATCATTTAAATTATGTTCTATCCTAAATGCACAGAGAATTCAGGCATGTGCTATGAGATTTGGTAAAATATGGGTTGGAAAACTATGATGTATGCTTAGAAAACATTTGGAGTTGAAAAGCATTTCTTAGGAAAATATGGAAATCAATCTCTCGAAAAAAAAACTCAGACGAAGAAGGTTTGAAATCTCGAGAAAGTTTATAAAGACTTAGAAAATCTTGAAGAAGTGAGAATCTCGAGAAAATCTTGAGAAAATTTATAAGGACTTAGAAAATCATGAAGAAGTAAGAATCTCAGGAAAACTGAAGGAATTCTTGAGAAAAGATGAATATTTGAAAAGGAAAGTACTTGTTGGGAAAACTCAGACTTTGAGAATTTTCTTAAGAAAAGGATAGAAAATTTATAGGAAAGATTCATTGGAGAAGGAAATTTAGAACTTGGGAAATTGAAATCCTGAAAACATTGTCCTTGAAATCTCTGAAAATCGATTTTTGATTCTTGAGAAATATGAGAAATTCCTTTGAAAAGAATCTTAAGGAAATAACTTTTAAGGAAAATCACAGGAAAACATTTGATTTGGGAAATCCAACTCCGAATATCATCATAGTTTCTTGAGAAAATCGATTTCAGGAAGTGAAAATCTTTTGAGAAAATCATGAGAAAAACAAATGATGCAGATGATGTGAATGAATGAATGCACTTTTGAAAAGATTTCTGAAAATTTTATTGGAAAAATATGGATTAAGCCAAAGTAAATCCTTCATACATTTTGACTGTGGCCATGAATATATTCAGGGTTTATTTGAGTTAATTCACAATATTTTGAAAACATTGGAAATATAAGGTGCATTTTCAAGATAGCCTAAGAGTGTAGGCTCAATGTGACTGGTAGAGAGATGATGGATCTAGGTCTCGTCCATATTCCGACTAAGGCCGTAAATATGGACTCCACCGAGTTCATCAACTCTCTAAGAGTTGGTGCACGTGTCATTCGTGTTCATCCACGGTGAATTTGGAAAATTGAGATATATGCATCATAGAATCAGGATATTACTGAAATCAAACTATATAAGATGCGGCCTAATCTAAGCAGTAAAAGTAAATCTTATTCCAAGGTTTACATTGGATTGTTACATTGATAACATAAAGTAAAAAAAAAAATGAAATGTAGCCAAGGAATCAGCATCTTCTAGATTTTCCTGCAAAATGAGAGTTAGTACAAGATAACCAAGGGAATGGGTATATATACTATATACAACGAAGATATACATGTAAATGTAGAAATACTTGAATTTATGATGAATGATATATGATAATGAAGATATATTTACAAAAGTAAGATAAAAGAAAAATATATATAATAACCAATACACATGAAAGGATATGTATGTATATATATAAGTATATATATATATGTATATATACATATATACATATATATATACATATATACGTATACATATAGATAGATATACATATATATTGATATATCTATACCTATAATAAGAAAATATGCACATTTAAGGGAAATTTTATATAATGGGTAAAATCAGAAAATACAGGTATATACAGTTTCTGTAGGGGATTTCACAAGACTGTAATTTCCAAATTACAAGGTAATTTTCGATAAAACTGGGTATGGAGCTTCCCTATATATCAATAACAAAGCATACAAAAGATGGTTTATAGATCATGAATGGACATAAAAATATCCATCCGTGAACATGACGGATTATCAAGACTGCACACCTGCAGAAAATGGATATGTGCAGGAAATGCACTGTGGGAGCATTATGGGCTAAATGAATTACCAGCTGTGAAATGAACCTTTGTAAACTAAGTTGATATGATTAATAAACTAGAGGCATTTTATCCTACTGAAAGTTCCAGCACATATGTGTCTTGCTGTAAAAGAAATAACAAGATCATTTTATAAACATGACTTTCCCTCTATACATTATTTCTCAACTAAAGCAATGACAACAGAGAGTAATGACAGGGGATGAGGAACGCATGGATGACATGCCTATAAAGGGGAATGATAGGGAACAGTCACAAAGACAATAGATATATAATAGTAGACCATATATACTGTGTTTTTTTTTTTTTTTTAAAACAGCAAATTGAACATGCAGTCTTGTTTGCATGATAGATGACAATTGCTATTCTACACAAAACTTGCAGCAATCAAGTTGTATGAACCCTTTTCAAAAGAAAATGTGAACTTTATGTCACTACTGATAAGTGGTATTTATGCAACAGAGATGGTGAGCCTTTCAAGAATTTCTATTGGCAGCGAACTGCCAGGCTGCTAAGAAAGAAAACTGATCAGTGAAACGGGATTCTAATGCAGAACCAGTGGTCAGCCTTTGATCAACAACTAGTATCCATCATCACAATGAAAAGACAGACACGCACACACAGACACAGACATGCATATTTGCATTCAAGTGCCTCAGAAATGTTCCATGGCTTAGGTCAGCACAGAAGAAAGCATGGTATCTTTTTATGGCAATGTATGCTAATTATGTGCACAGAATAAGCAAAGACCACCCTACGATCTAATTGACTTAGCTGGCTTTGATCCCTAAGGATAATTCATTCCACATCCAATATAATGCTAGTGAAATACAGGAAAGAAAACGTAGGATAGGGAAAATGGAATATTGTACAATACCCTGAAACAAGCATTGCAATTCTAGGCTTTCTAACAATAACACAGAATTGGGATAGGCCAAAACTCATAGGATAGGCCTGAATTTCCAGTAATGATTGTCTCAATGATCAGAGAGGCATCCTATTACATATCAATATTTTTCCTAATCCTGTAATGATATTCTGATATCGGATCCGCAGAAATGCAATAAAATTGTGCTGCTACCACAAGGCAGAATCCTGTATTGTCTCAGCCAACATATATGCCCAATATCAATGCAGACATAACTTTTCCATGGTTCTGCAGAATCCCATAGACTGTAGGTCACAGTTAGGAAATGGAGTTTCGTGACATGTGACATCCACACACACACGGTTGGCTATGCAACAAGCAACATTTGATGAGAGAGATGGTAACACACCATAAGCCCACCAAAGAGGCCATCAAGTAGAACCTGATTCCAAGAATCAAAGTAGTCATGAATAGAAAACTTGCCTTTCCTGCCGGCTGGGTCTTCTGCTGGACTGACCTACGGCTGGGTTAAAGGAAGGTGGGTTGAAGGAAAATGGGTTTCTTGCTGGACCTCTGCTGGTTGGGCTGAAGCAGAGTGGACAGCTGTTGTTGGAGGTTTTGGGGTGGATGGGTTAAAGAAAAGGGCAAAACGTTGGCTGGAGATGATGGTTTGGAGTGGATAGGTTGAAGAAAATCGGTTGAAGGTGGATGTGCAACTGAAGATGGGCTGAAGAAAGTGGAGTGAAGAAGGATCGGATGCTGCTGGTGGCTTCTCCTGCGGCTGTGGATGAAATGGAGGTGAAGATGCAAACTTCACGCTGGATGAAGGGAAAGTGCAGCAACAAAGGTCTTTTTCAATGGCTGGGTTTTCCTGCTGTGGCTGGTTTGAAGTGAGGATGCAGGAACCGTGGAAAGCTTGGTGGCTGATCCTGTGGCTGTGGCTGAAATGGAGGTGAAGATGGCGCCCGGTGGTGGCTCTCCTGTGGTTGGAGTTGAAGTGGGGATGTGCGGCAGCTGCTGGAGGTGGAAGACTCCTGTGGGCTGGGCTGAAGAAGATCGGGTGCTCCCTCATGCTGCAGAGCTTCCCCCTGCAAAAACCCCCCAAAACGAGATTTCCATCCTCCCCTTCGTGAATACCCTGCCCCCTTTTAAAACTTTCCTTTCTCCCTGAAAAAAAAAACGCAGCCCCTTCCCCCTTACTGAGGTTCCGTTAAATTTTTTTTGAAATAGCTGTTTCAAGAGGGGCGCATTCCCTTTTTTTTCAAATTTTGGTTTTATTTCCCTAAGTTTTAGGCAAAATCAAATTTATGATTTTAAGGAAATTCGGCTGTGCCATTTAAGGCTGCCTCCTTCTAAAAAAAAATTTATTTAAACAAATAAAAAGAAATAAAAAATAAAAAAAATGAGAGGCTTTTATGGAAATGCCACCTCAACCCACTTTTAAAATCCTTTTGAAAATAAAGTTTTGTTTTGTTTTTTAAAGTCTTTTATTTTCAATTGGGGTGCCACATGTGTGTGGGCCCACTAACTAAAAAAAATAAAAATAAATAAGAAATGAAAAAGACAATTTTGCAAATTGGTATGAACTCCAGGTGGGTCCCGCTTGAGAATAAACAACTTACCTGGGAGTCTGAGTATGATGCTAGTTCAAAGGCGGGTCCTTCTCCATTTATTTGAAGATACGAGATAAAACATTATTTGTTTTTCGAGAATTTGGAAAAAATGGGTTTTCAGGGCAAAAATATGGATAAATGTAAAAACAAAATTTGTAAAGAGATTTAAAATCCTTTTTTGCAAAAAGTTTTGAGATAAAATCTTTAAAATCAATATCTAAATATCCAGATTGTTTTTCTTGAGAAAATTTTTGTAATTCAAAGTCCTGGGGTAAAATGGGAAAATTTGGTAATTTTGAATACCCAGGGTTTTAAAAATCAATTTGAAAAAAAAAGTTTAAAATCAAATCTGGATGGACAATTTTGAAACTCAGGAGTTTTGGATCTCAAAATGACATGTTGTGCAGTGAAATAACGCAATGCTATGCAAAAACATGTTCTATGAAATGCCACTCTGAGCTCGGACTTGGAAATTCTAGCTTTTTGTCCAGAAAAGGATTTTGAAATTTTGTAATTTGAAGATGTCTCTGAACTTAAATATGGAAATTTTGAGGCTTAAGAATGAAATTTTGGACTTCCTGCAAGGTTTAATCTCAGAAAATGACCATTTTGCCCTTCATTGCTTCCGGAGAACTGAAATGTGCCGATTGAGGGCGATGTCAAGAAGGTGAGTGAAAATTTGGGGTGTTTACATTCACCCTCATACTGGAGCATTTTATTTTTATAATTTCATCTTACTTCAAAGTTTCTATATGCAGGCAAAACCAAACCATTTCTCCCATAATCAATTCTCTTCTTTACCCATTCAGGATAAGGGGATAAATCATGAAAGTGGCCCACATACAATTGACTATGAGGGTCTAATGGTCGGGATTTCAAAAAATTCAGTTTCTCATAACTGATCTGGATTTCAAATCTAGCCTTTTCAACTGGTCGGGAATATCAAAAATCCAGTTTCTTATAACTGGTCGGGATTTCAAATCCAGTATTTTTCACTGGTCGGGATTTCAAATAATTCAGTTTCTTATAACTGGTCGGGATTTCAAATCCAGTATTTTTCACTGGTCGGGATTATAAAAAATCCAGTTTTTTATAACTGGTCAGGATTAAAAATCCAGTTTCTTATCACTGGTCGGGATTTCAAAATCTAGTTTATTATAACTGGTCGGGATTCCAAATCCAGTGATTTCCATTGGTCGGGATTTCAAAATCCAGTTTCTTATCACTGGTCGGGATTTCAAAATCTAGTTTATTATAACTGGTCGGGATTCCAAATCCAGTGATTTTCACTGGTCCGGATTTCAAAATCCAATTTCTTATCACTGGTCGGGATTTCAAATCCAGAGTTTTCACTGGTCGGGATTTCAAAATCCAGTTTCTTATAACGGTCGGGATTTCAAATCCAGTATTTTTCACTGGTCGGGATTATCAAAATCTAGTTTCTCATAGCTGGTCGGGATTTCAAATCCAGTATTTTCACTGGTCGGGATTTTAAAATCTAGTACTTTTTTCACTGGTCAGGATTTCAAAATCCAGTACTTTTTTTACTGGTCGGGATTTCAAAATCCAGTTTCTCACAACTGGTCGGGATTTCAAAATCCAGTTTTTCATAACTAGTCAGGATTTCAAATCCAATTTCTCATAACTAGTCAAGATTATCAAAATCCAGTTTGTCATAACTGGTCGGGATTTCAAATCCAGTTTCTTATAACTGGTTGGAATGTCAAAAATCCAGTTCCTTATAACTGGTCGGGATTTTCGAATCTAGTTTTGTTTCACCAGTCAAGATTTTCAAAGTCTGATTTTTACACCATTCCTCTAAAAATTCAGCTAAAGGTCTCATCAAAATTTATATTGAGTAGTTGTTTCACAAAGGATTCTTGAACATTGTGCCAATTTGCTAAAAACATTTGTTGATTTCAATATTTTACCGCACAAAGGAATCATCTCATATTACCTCTAGTATTTTTTCCAAAAAGGTGAAGTTTTTTGCGAAAAGGGATAAAATTCAGATCTTTTCTCTGTTGATTAACCAAAAGGATATAAGAAATATCCTTGGTATGATTAGCGAAAGAAATATTCAATGATGTTGAAAAGCCAGAAGCGAATCGATATTGATCATAGCTATGGCGCATGTTTAAAGACGATTTTCTGACAATCAGGCAGTGGAAATATCCTGAGCGATAAAAAGAATTCACTCAATCCATATCTCCTCATTCATTTTAAGCTTCAATCAAATATCTACAAAAGGGATCTCTCAATTGTCGTCAAGATGAAGACGAATATGTGAGTTCGACCCCCGGAGCCAAAGAAGATTCAGATCATCTCCAAGATGAAGGAGTTTGTGATGTATCCTTCCAGAGAACGTTCAGATCACCGTCAAGATGAAGGCGACTGCGTTGAACCTTCTGACAAACCCTAAAAGATATTTGATTGTTGCTATTCTCAAGAGATTTCCGACCAATGAGCCAATATCACCAGTATAATTCCTGAGAAAAAGAAGGATCAGAGCATCTCCAAGATGAAGGAGTTTGTGACGTACCCTTCCCGAAAAAAAAAGAAAAGCCAGGATATCTCCAAAATGAAGGATGATGTAATAAACTTCCCCCGAAACCCAAGAAAGCTCAATGTCTCAAAAAGAGTGCCAGAAAGACCATTATGGGAAAAGCCCCAGGATATCAAACTGCCAAAATTGTCAGAAATCATCTTTTCTTATGCGAAATTTTTTCATTAATATCTTTTCACTGATGGCTTTTACTAAATTAAGAGTATTTCTTCTCTATTCATATCATGAAAATGGATAACTTCCTTGAAGAAACTCAACATCATAAAAATTTGAATCTGACTCTGGAATCCGGGAAGTTAACCTCATTTTGGATGAAATACTCTAGGTAAAAAGAGGGGATATCTTTTGCACACACATGTACATTCTGAAGCATTTGAATCAACTACGAGTTATCTCATTGGCAAAACTTTCTAGTTATCCAAGAATGAAATAAATATTCAATATCTATTTTTGATACAACCTAGCGTTGTTTACTTTTTTCAAAAGAGTTGACTCATTCAAGTGAGGTATCTCTTCTAGTCCCATCACAGTTTCTTCATTTGAGGATTCCGTACGGTCTCACCCACTCAAGATAAGGGTTAAAAACATGAACTTTCCGTGAAAGGTCATCTATTTTTCAAAAGCTATTTCAGTCTCAGCAATGAGACGCCCAAGATCATCTCTTTTCCAAGCTTTAGGAAACCCCATTTTTCATCCTTTCGCAAACCCCTTTCGGATTTGTTCATCCAAACTCCGAAGGTCCCATCATGGTTTCTTCGTTTGAGGATTTTGTATGGTTGTCCCCTTCAGGTTAAGGGTTAATCCCAAACCATGTGTTTTCCATGGGGTATTTTCCGTTCAAGTTAGGGTTAAACCTGAATCTCGTTTCAACGAGGTGTGTTCTCCCAGTCCTATCAGGGTCTTCCTCATCAAAGAAATCCATACCTTTCATATCCCTCCAGGAAAGGATCATACTTGAGCTTAATCTCGCGAGGCATTTTCCTCAAAAAAATGTCCCATCAAGGTCTTCATGTATTCCTTTCCCATTTAGATAAGGGTAGAACCTGAGATTCATCTTGATATATCTTCGTCCCATCCAGGTTAAGGGCTAAACCTGAGTCATTCCAAAAAGCTGATCTGGTCTCACCCATGAGACTTGATCAAAATTCTCATTTCTCATCATCCTGGGATCTTCGCCCAAAGTCGCATCACGATTTCCTCATCTTCTATTATCCAGTTCTATCATTTTTTGAGGATTTCGTCTCCTCAAAACCATTCAGGATAAGGTTTTAAGCTTGAGAAATCATGTTTTTCAAAAACAAATTCTTCCACGCTCAGTTCAGATCTGTTGACTGGGGCATTTTTTTAAAAAATTTAGAGTGTTTTCTTTGCCACTAAGCTCGACTTTTAATCGGCTTAGCAGCAAAAAGGGGCATCTGTGAACACCCCAAATTTTTCAAAATTTTGTAAATATTCTTTTTTTGCCCTTAGCCCCCATTTTTTGAGGTAATTGAGTCAGTTTCAATCTAAATTCCAGTTTATTTCTCAAATTTTAGAGGAATCAAATTCATTTTCTATATCTGACTCAATTTTGGATCTAGATCCAGTGTTAAAGTCCAAATCTAAGCCTCGTTATCCAATTTTTAAGTCAAATTTATAAAAATACAAAAAATAATTTCTGTAAGGCTCAAACAGTTCATCCAGTATCCTTTTGAATTTGATGCTCTGTATTTCTCAATTCAAGGTTCAAGACTCGAACGTTTCTTCAAAACCCGGATCTAAACCCATTTTCTAGAGAAATTTTCAAAATTAACCTGGAATCCTTAGAAAACCCCTCTTTTGTAAATATTTCTCAGAAATACAAAAAAAATAGTTTTAAATATCTTATTTTCCCTTAGTTTTAGAATTTTATTTCAAAAAATACGAATATATATATATATATAAAAAGTGAAGAAAAGAACAAAAAAAATCAAAAATGGAAAAATACAAAAAAAAAGTGATGGGTTAAAATCTTTCTTTTTGGAAAACCCATCTATTTTGCTTAAAACCACCTTTTAGAAAAGGGCGCCACCTTTTAACAATTTTCAAAAACATCTTTTGGACCTCCCACGAAAAACCCCAACAACCTCCTCCACTGCCAAGGAGAAACCGCATGAGAGAGAGCTCCATCAGCCCTTCGATCACCCTCACTTCTCTCAGCCATCGATCCTAAACAACCTCTCTCTCTTCTTGATTCTTCTCCCACTTCTTATATAAGCAAAACACAAGGGTCTCGAGGCGACATCGAGTCTTTATCCATTCTTCATGCATCCATCGGTGATTCACCTCATCTAGGATCATCCATTTCCTTCAGCATCCATCAACCATTCACGATCTTGTTTTTTGACCTACCCATCCACTCTCCTCAACGCCTCTCGAATCACCCAATTATCTATCTTGCTCTCTAAGGCTTTTCCCTGCAAGAAACTGAAGAACGATCCTCCTCCAAGATATCTCCTCTGCATTTTGCTAAAAGAGCTCGAATCCTCTGCAAAAGACAGGTAAGAACCCCTTTGTCATCTCCGATTCTCCATCAATACCTCATTACATTGCTATATTTCCATTTCCCCTTCTTGTTTCATCATCTTATCTCTTTGTATTTCTTTGGTTCTACCCCATTGATGCACCACCGAGTATGCTGGTTTGCTTGTAGCAATATCGACATCTCGTGTGCAAAATTAAAGGGATCATAGTATCCCAACATATTAAATTCTTGCTTATATCATTATTTTCCATTTTATTTTGATTTCAGCATTAGCCAATTATGAATTTTTGTTTGTTTTCCTCTGAATTTTAGCCTCTATTCCTACCCCTTTCTCATTTCAATATGATCATGATCTCTGTCTTTGCTTTCATTTTACTTTGCACTTACTTAATTTCTGTTTTTGTTTAGTTTGGAATTCCTATTCCTCTTTTCTTTGGTTTTGAAGCATAGTAACTCCTGGTGTTCGGTTGAATGATCATTTGATTGTCAAACAAATTCTAGCATGGAAGCATTTTCTCTGTGTACCTTTTACTGACCTCCGGTAAAACATCCCCTGGCAAGTTTGTCTAGATGTCGGAATCAGATTTGAATGTCATTAACAGAGTCCTACTGAGTTTGACAAGGAAGGTTAATATGGCATTTCGCTGATCTCATCTCCTTCTTTTTCTTTTGTTGAGTATCGATTTCCATAGTGATCGTCATTGTTGGTTAAAGGATAATCTTCAATCCTATGGCCATATATTTATTTCGTTTATGGTTTCCGATTTCTAGCTTGTAATCTCATTTCCCTTTTTTTTCTTTCCTTTTCTTTTTCTCTGGTGTTCGATTTACTGTCTTACTTACTGTTTTATTTTCTTTCGTCATCTGTATATGCCTTGTTTTACTTCGATTTCCTCTAATTTCTGATTCTCTACTTTTATTTCAATCATTCGTTCATATTCCCTTCACATTATTAGACATTTAGGTTTTTATCAACACTCACCTGTATGGGATCTCCTGTATATCATATTTAGTTATATTCTCAATTTTTGTTCTGTCATTATTTCCACTTTGATTCTTGTTTTTTTTTATTTGCCTCTTTTTTTTTTTATGATGGTGGAAGTAATGTTGTCATCATAGAACACCTCTGAATCTTCTCGAACATCCTTGTTCTTGAGAGGAAAATACATCAGGAATAGTCATTCTCTGATAAACCTAGGAAGGCTTTTTAGGAAGCCCTGGTTATCATCGGATTATAGTGGCCATGGTCGATGTGAATTAAAGAAGTAAGTAATGAAGGGACTTTAAGACACCCCAAAGAGGTCATACTGTGTGAGTTCTCATGCTATGGATTCAGAACAAGGAATGTATTTAATCTATTGCAAAATTCTTTATTTCCACTGGAAAGTCTCTTCTTCGGTGGCCTGCTCCATATGTGTCATCTGGGTTCTGTCAGGCAGTTGAAAACACCACGATCAGTGGCGATGGCAAATCTGAACCTCCAATGCCTGTAACTTCTATTGTCAATGCCAGCTGACGGTTGCATATGAAGCCATTTCGCAGAGACTGGTCTGTTGTAGATAAGAGTACCTTCCCTCACTGTGTTCATATATCATGTCATAAACGTTACATTTGTCATAAGATGTCTTTCCACTAAGATCTGTAATGAATTCTATTGCATTTATGGGTGTATTGGATATCATGCTTTTAATTAGTTATGCTCACAGTTGCTTCTCATTTCAGCATCCTGTTCACATGTACATATCCATCTATACTCTTCATGCGCATCTCATGTATCCTTTCCTTAGAAACAACCCATTTAGTAAAACTTAGGGCGTGATTTAGATGTAGGGTACTTGCTCCCTGTTTGGAGCCAGTCTGAGAATACCATGTTTGAAGGCTTAAACTCCAGGGGACTGGGTGACACATTGAATAGAATTGGAGCTCGTACCGGTGTTTATTGATCTTTCAACTGCTCTGGAATGAATTGCCATCATGCTAGGATTCACAAATTCAAATATCGGCCGGTTAAATAGTTCACATGTATATTATGGAATTTCAATCAAGAGGCAGAATCGTCCCAGTGAAGAGGCACATTTTGCATTCATCAGCAGTTGTCATTGGAAACTGTGACATCTGGGCTTTGCAGTAAATCTTTAATGTGTTTTACATCTATGTTTTTCATATCTGAACTTTCTTTTGCATATGAACTTTACTATGCACTTCTGATGGAATCTAACTAACATAATTGAATAATCTGTGTGCATACCATGATCCTGGCTCATGTGACTGAGTAAATTAGCGTTGAGTATTGAATGTTAGTACAGGGTCAGATTGTCTTTGACAGTCATGGTGTACATTAATGGTTGATATCAGTCAGTACGGCGAATCTGTGTTAGCAGCACATGTTAGCTTCCTGTGAGGTAGTCAGTCTGTGTAGTATACGTCTGTATGTGTTAACAGCCAGTCTGTGTTACCATGGGCTAACAATTAGTGAGTTAACAAGTCTATCTTGATGTACATTTCAGTCTGGGTTAGCAGTATGTGTGAGTCTGTAGCTAGGGTATGTCAGACACTATATATTAAGTATAGTGGAGTTGACGGGGCATGAGTAGCACCAAGAGGATGTTAGCAATTCTATAGGGTGTCAGCAGTAAGTAAAATAGCATAGGTGTATGAGTTAAAAACACACATGATTCATTGGGATCAGAATGTTCAGTGGGTCTGTGCAACGAGTTAGCTAGTTTATCAACTAATATAGGTTGCTGGTATAGGCGTTAATAATTAGTGTATGTTAGTGTCTTAGCATTAGACTGTGGCATCGTCATAACCTGCATGTACTAGTTATACCATCAGTGTTACATTTTTTGTAGCATCTCCATTTTTTTGTTTAGCTAATGCGCCTATGCATTAACACCCCACAGTAGCTTTTACATATTTTGTTAGCTCAATACTAATCATTCATTCACCTGCACCCATTCCACCATCATCTATGCACCAATGCATTGTTATGCACATACAGCCCTTACAATCTTGCCTTCACCCGCGCCATGTATCAATACTTGTTGCGCGGCATCGGCACTCACTACACCAACAATGCATCCTGAAGATCTTCTTCAGTACCACCTTGTGCTATCTATTGTTTCATTACAGCAACTTCCTCAACTCCCCACCACTTAGCATATCATTGTTATTGCGTCTTTTCAGCTACCTTCACCTACACTAGTCACATCACTTGCATTTCCATCAACATTTTGCACATTCTAAGTTGTATTATGAGTTGCAGTTGTGAATATTAATTATATCTTGTGAGCCTCATCACTCATCATGTGCAAAACCCATAGGCTTGGTACTTATTTCAAACCCATTTCTACAGGCATTTTTAGCTTATTCATAAACCTCTCTCATTTGGCATAAGTATCATCATAAAAACCCGCTTTCTCATTGGCCTGATATGTCTCTTAGTACCCATTCCACCATACAATGTGATTTTTCTTTGTATATGCATCTTCTGCCTTATGCTAACTTGATTTTTCTTGCAGGGATTATTTGTTTTCATAGTTTAGGGGTTGTAACTTCTATTTTAAAATTATAAGATTGTAATAGCTTAACTATAATGAAAACCTTACATTTTCAGTCTTAGATAGAATGAATGAGCATGTAAATATCATAAATTGCTTGTTTCATGTTATTTTGCCCTTATTTTCCAAAAAATCCACAAATAGGAACATGAATGGCACGTGCACCATTCTAATAAAAGGTGATTAAATCCTAAGTTGATAATTTGCATCAATGGCCATAGTCAAGATGTGAACAAAACTTAGGATTTGCATCTTTTATGGAATAACACTGGATCCACACTGGATCTTTTTCAAAAATCATCATATTTGTCTAAGTATTTTTCCTTTATCAGAATTTAACTTAAAATTAACTCAAAATATATATATCAATGGCCATAGTCAGGATATATTGAGAGTTAATTTCATTTTAAAATCTATAAAGTCACCAAAATATGTTTTATTCTTTATTTGAATTTAAATATGATTATTATATAATACATTTTATGACCATAGTCAGAGATGTATTATATTTTCAATCTTATTTTAATTCATTTAAAGAACAAAATATGCTTTTCAAAATCCAATTTTTAATTCTTCTAATTCTTTCATCATTTAGAATAGAATTGCATCATATTCTCAAAATTCTTTTCATATTATTTTAAAACCAAAGTGATAATTCTTCAAATATCTTCTTCACTTCTTAAATCAATCTTCAGTTCTTACAAATTCAAATTCTTCTCTCTATTCTCAAACTCTATTTTATTTCAAAAATTCAAATTCAAAGTCCAATTTGACTTTGAGATTTCAAAATTCATTTTTATATTCAAAATTCAATTTCCAATTCAAATCAAATTTCAAAGTTCAAATTAACTTTGAAATTCATTTCTATTTGCAGGATTCGATTTTAAATGCAATTCAATATTCAAAAACAAATTTCAAAGTTCAATTCAACTTCAAAATTTCCAGATTCATCTCCTGATTTTAAAATTCAAGTTTGAAAAATCAAGTTTCATTCTCTATCCTTCTTCCCAAATTTTGAAAAGTGATCTAGGATTTCTCAGATCCCATTTCAAGTTCTACCTGGGTTTTCAAAATCCAAATCCCATCTATATTTCCAAAATCCAGATCTATCTTCTAAATACCATACTGGATTCCAGATTTCGGATTCAACTCCATCTTGGATTTCAGACTTCGGATCCAATTCAATTTAGGATTCTGGATTTAGTTCCATCTTGGATGCTAGATTTCAGATCAAAAATCCATTCCAGATTTCATATCAAAATTCCATTCTAGATTTCAAATCTAATTTTATTTCCAAATTCTCATTTTCAAAACCAATTCCAAATCTATTTCTCAAGTCTAAAATCAAATTCAATTCCTGTTTAGGTATTGAATTCAAAATCGATTCTTGAAAATCAATCCAAATTCAAAGTCTATTATGACTTTGGAAATCCATTTCTGTTTTAAAAAAAAAATCAATTCTAAACTTTCTTTCTCTTTATTCTTTTTCAAAATTTATTTTCCCAGCTTTGATTATTTCAAGACTTGAAACTTCAAATATCTTTTCAGATTTATCTCAAGTTCTAAGTTAGATTCAACTTTCAAAAACCATTTCTTCACTCTATTATCCAATTCATTTCAGAATCACTTGAAAATTCTCCATTTTCTAAACTATTTTTTTTCAAAAGCATACATTTCTACATTTGCATTGCACAAACATGATTTCTTTGTGCATTTAGACTTAGAATAAATTCTTAGATGATATTTTAGTAAAGAAAAAAGGCATTAATTTGATTCTTGGTTCGATTACCTCTGGTAAAGGCACCAGGAATGGTCAAACCTCGTACCAACGAGCGAATCCCATCTCTCCATTTCTCGCAAATATTTTAAAACGGAGGCGAGCAATTTTTTTTTCAAAATTAAGGTCAAGTGAGACCTTTGCAAAAGAGTTTCTCTCTCTCTCTCTCTCTCTTTTCTTTTCTCTTCTCTCTTCTTTTCTGTTTTTCATTTCCCCTTCAAAAAGGGAAATAGAGGCTAGAAAGAAAAAAGAGAAGGAAAAGAGAGAAGGATACAAGAGGAAAAATTTTGTGATGATCACAGATCCCAATTGAGCCTGACTTCATGTCCATTGATCTCATGGACGATGAAGGTTTTCCAAGGATTCGTCTGGCTGGGGACGTGAAACTTAGCGCTTTATGGGAGGCAACCCATATCTTGTATAGTATTACATTTGCTTTTAGGATTTGTAGATTTTATTAGGTTTTATTTTTCGTTTCATTCATGAGTTTTCATGTCATGTATACATTGCATTCATAGAACATGCATTTTTAATTCATGTCAGGTTGTTTCTACATTTTTTTCTCATTTATTGCATTTCATGTGCATTCACGTAGTTTCATATAAGCATGGGGGAGTGCCACTGGGACAGTGTCATTCAAGCATGGGGGAGGGTGTAGTTTGCACACCCTGATATTTCTGTTTACGTTCTTGCACATATTTACACATCTCTTATGAAAAGTAGGTGTTTAAAGAAAGAGTTTGAACTTATATGAATGTTATTTCAAATCTAATGTTTTTAGAGGATTTTTAAACCCCACAAAAAAATTTTCTAACATGGATCTAGAAATTATGGTTGTTTATGCAAATTTTGAAGAAATGATGATAGATACATGTTAGAGTTTATTTTGAATCACAAATATGAATATGCACAATTTTATTTTTGAAAAACTAAGCAAATGAACAAAAGCGCAAAAATGAACTCAAAAGTGAAAAAAAAGAGCATGTGTTAGGTTGTTTGGATAATTTTACAATCCTTAGTAGATGGGACTTAGATGTAAGATGAAGCTTTTGAATTCCATTTCGAAAAGGAGAGTGAAAAACTTTGTGATCCTTAGTAGCTGAGAACATACACAAGTTAAAGTGTTTGACTCTCACGTCGAAAAGGTAAATGAAGGAAGTCATTTAAAAAATTCACTGCTTAAAAGTGTGATTGAGAAAACCTGTGCAGAAAACATATGAGTGAGGATAAATAAATAATAACTTGTTTTTATTGGATTTTCCAAGAATAAAACATAAGTAATTGTGATATTTAGAAAAGTGAAAGAAATTCTTTTTCTATGGTGGTATATAAAAGACTCTAATTATGTTTTGATTTTTTTTGTAACAAATATTTGTGAAAACAAATTCTTTAATTACCTACTACTTGTGAGGATGTGTGATATTATGCATACATGACAGAGATGTTTGTGGGTAGCATCACTGTAAACACTCACGAGACCTTAGTCGTCCACTGGGGTAACCCAGAGATTGAAAGAGCTTGTTGCATGTGCTAAATGCAATTGTAATTCCTACGAAAGTGGGTTAGTGATAGTTTATATTTCTTGCATTTTTCTAGTTTGCTCGAGGACTAGCAAAACATAAACATAGGGGTATTTGATCATGCATATATTTTAGGATTTATTTCATATTAAAATATGCATGATTCATGAGAAATCGTATTAAAAACCCAATTTTGTGTCAATTTCGAGTAAATATGCTAAAATGATTAAAAAATAGAAAATGCTTGAAAATTAGTTTTATTTTGCAATTTAGTGTATATTTTAATTTTTGTCATTAATGTAGTAGTTTTAGTTTTGAAAAATAATAAAAAATTAGAGTTAAAATAGAGTTAGTTAGATTTTTTTTCAAAACATAGTTAAAAGGTGTTTTATAAATATTTTTTTAGGAGAAGTCTTTAATGGAATTTTCAATAAATATTAGAACTTATGAAAAAAAATCGGTAACAACTTACCGAATTCATTTTAAAACTTCACGAAGGATTGAAAAAAAAACTTGTCTTCCCCCTTTTTGCCAAAACCGTCTTTCCTAACCCTTCTTCTCCACCTCTCCTTACCTCTTCTTCTCCTTCTCCCTCTTTCTCTCATCTTCCCTTTTCCGGTGGAGAATCAATTCGGCGACGGCATAGAGGTGGAAATCCAACCTCTTTCCTAACCCCTCCAGTTACGATAAGCTATATTTTCCTCTTCTTCATCTTTTTCCTCTTCTCTGTATCCCTTCCTAAGCTTCTTCTTCATTTCCTCATTTTTTCAATAACAAAAAATTAAAAATAGTAGATCAAATTCTATGGATATTTCATTTCCGATTGTGATTTCATTTTACCGATTTCTCTATATGATTTTAGTTCATCGGATTCTCGTTTTCAGCATGTTTCAGATTCAGTATTAGCTTTGTAGTTTTGGTATCGTGTTAGATTCATCTTAGTTTCCTGTTTTTTTTTTTTCTTTCAATTCGTGCATTATTTTCTTTCATTCTTTGATTTCCTGGATATTCATTTCATCACAATTTCTTCTTTTACTGTATTTGATTTCCTTTTCTGCATTCATCAAATTTCCTGCATATGCATTCATCGAATTTCCTATTTCACGTTATCTGCATTTCCTATATTTTCAATTTTGTTAATTCTGTGCTTTTTTATTTTCTGTTTTTTTTTTATTCTTGCAATGTCATGCATCTGATTTCCTCACTATTGCAGTTTCTTATTTCCTGCGTTGATCTTCTTTTGCTTTCCTGTTCATTCATCATTTTTTTTTCTTCTTTCTCTGTTTTTTTTTTCTGTTAATTCATTCATTACATGTTTTGTGTTGCATTCATTTTAGTTTTTACCATGAATTGAATTCTGTTATCGTGAATTTTTTTTTTGTTATGTTCGCAATGTCCTGCTCATAGTTTGCATTTCCTGTTTTGCATTCATCTAATTCCCTTCATTTTGTCCTGTTTTTTTTTTTTGCAATTCCTGTTTTGTTTACATGATTTCTTGTTTTTTTTTTTTTAATTCATTTCTTGTTTTTCTTACAAAGTGATTTCCTGTTTTTTCCTTTATTTCATTTTCCAGTTTTTAACATTCATTTACTGTTTTCTGTTATTTCGTTTTCCAGTTTTTAAAATAGATTTCTTGTTTTTCAATTCAATCGTTTCCTATTTTTATCTTTCATTTTTCTATTTTTTTAATCATTCTATTTCTTGTTTTTCCAATTAATTTCCTATTTTTTTCATTGTATTTCATTTCTTGTTTTTCAGTTTTTCCTTTCATTTCCTGTTTTTTTTCAAATCTTTTATTTCTTGTTTTACAAAGTTAACTCTTGTTTTGTTTTACATTCAGTTTTTCTAGTTTTGTTTTTACACTTTTCCTGTTTTCTTTCATGCTTTGAATTATTGTTTTTCAACTCCTTGAGTTTCTGTTTTTTTATTTATTAATTTCCTATTTTTTTATTAATTTCCTATTTTTTTTACATTTTAAATTTCTTGCTTTTCATTATATGAATTTATTGTTTTACATAAACTGTAGTTTTCTGTTTTACATTTTTTGTATTTTCCTGTCTTTCAATTTTTGAATTTCTAATCTCCTGTTTTATTTTCTTAATTAGTTTACTTTATTGTTAGGTATTAGTTAATTGAGTATTAGTTAGTTGTTAGTTAAGTAAGATAATTAGCATTTGTAGTTAGTTTGAATTAGTAATTAGTTAGTTAGATTCAATTAGAAATCATTTCCATATAAATTTGTCATGTAGATGTCTTTCATGTTTTCTTTCATATTTTTAGCAATTAATTAGTATAATTTGTTTAGTATAGTTTCTACTTCTCATGTACTGCTTGTGTTCTTTTGACTTGTGCAGGATCGCACAGGAGTGGAGCGAAAGTGATCAAGTGACACGGAAGCACAAGAATAGAAGACTTTTGCTTTTATTTTAGAATTTAGGAAAATTCTGGTTTGTAAATAAAGTCTTTTAAGCCCTCTGCATAGGGTATTCATTCATTGTAATAGCCAAGTAGTTTACTTTTTTTCTATTTCGGCAATAAAGAATAGTTTAGTTGTTTGTTTGAATACGAAATATTCTCATTCCCTGAGTTCGACCTGGTCTCTACCACTAGTGAAAACCAGTTTTTATTATTTGATGTCTGGTTTTCACATGTTTTTCATTTAAAAATCTTTTAAAAAACTACAACATCTTCAAAAAGACATCATAAGCTCTCTCACGAACATGGGGCCAACTCCCAAAGACTTCACCCTAGTCGAAAAACTTCAACAGGTATTCTGTGCTATACCCTTATGGTGTTCAAGTTGTATTCATGTGTCACATCAAGTGTGTATCACGCCTTTGGTGCGTTTCTGAAGTCTCGAGCATGAGACTCGGGTGTACCACTCTCGGTACGTACTAAACAGTATGAGTGTCAGGATGTGCCAACGTGCACGTGCGAAACCATACTACACATTATCAATCTTTCGCACAAGATTCATAATTGAAACGATGACACTTATGCATATTTATGATAACACATTTCAGCACAGGAAAATATGTAAGTACGTGATACATTCATCATTCATACAATATTCAAATATGCATAATTTAATCATGCTCGCATTTACGTCGAAAAGACAGTTTCATTACATGCCTTGAATATGAGTGAAAATTATGATTTCCAAGGAAATGCCTTCGCGATATCCTTCATAGGCAGATACGCCTATCACAGCCACAAGCATGTGGATTTCGCAATATCAGCATACATACAAGCGTCGGGAAATGAATTCTAAAATATTCCCACACGTATGGGAATTACATTAGCGTTCACAAACGTGTCGCCGCACTTTGTCAACACTATCGGGGCAAGAACGATGCCATCTACTGAAATATCCATCGAAGGTGAGAATGTACGCGTAAGTGGATAGCATAACACATGCCATATGTTCAACACTTCACTGCCATGACTGGACCGTGAAGCACGGGGCATCAAACGCCCAATTCACAACTTTCTTCCATTGTTCACTATTTCCCTTTTCTCGCTTTATAACTAGTTGCTTTACCTTGTAGGTTGACGACATGGAGTAGGAGCCGTAGCTGTCTACTGAACCTCTAAGGGGAGCTCAACTAGGTTTGGTCCCAGTGGGATCAGGCCTAGCTGGGCTCACCCTCGCCTTGGTCTGAACCCAAGATGGTTCGGACCAAGTGGGTGCTGCCAAGGGGAACCGGCTGGTGGTGCCCAGCCGATCCACTGACCATAGGGTCTGGTCCTTCAGACCAAACCTCACGTGGTCTAAAAGGGAACCAGGTCTGAGCCCGAAAATGGCTCAGACCATGGGCTGCCAACTGGGCATAGTCCAGTCCCGAAGGTTGCAAGTGAGGTAGCGAGGCCGCCCAAGGGTTGCACCAAGGGGGGTGCGGCAAGCAAAAACCCGAGTGAGCTGGGACAAACAGGCCAGCTTGGTCTGGTCCATGCTGGACCAGACCCAGCAGGGGTCTAGGAGGGAGCAACGTTGGTCAAAGGGTCAGACCAGGCAGCTGCAGCCTGCTCTCGAAATGTTGGGTGCGCTGGAGAGGCGCGCCAAGGTGGAGACCCAGGTGCACCGTGCACCCAGTTACCTAAGTGGGTGTGGTGACCAACGAGGTGCCCTACCCCCATTCGGTTGGGGGAACACCTCGGGTGGGTCTGGACCCCGAAATGGGTCAGACCACCCTGCTTAACGAGAGGCTGCAACTCCTTAGAGCAAAGAACTACGAAATATATATATATATATATATATATATATATATATATATATATATATATATATATATATATATATTGTTCAGGTAGCAACTGAAAGATTGCCATTTGTGCGGTATCTATGCATCATTTCAGCCAAAATTTTAAACACGAGATGTGTAGAGCTACTTGTTAGCTTTCCACAAAATCAAAGAAGCAGAAATCCGTGATGGGGTCTGGGAGATATTGCAGAAATATCGAACACTGTCCGGAACATTTTTGGACTACTGATGAAACCCAGTTGTCCGTCAAGACCATGATATTCGAAGGTTTTGCGTACCAAACCATGAAAATCTTCAACTGTGAAGTTGAAGAGCTTTGTCTAAGCTTTCCAGAATGTTCAAGAACACCCCGATCTGATTGGTATCCAGAGAGATACAGTCATTTTATCAGAGGCATATCCGACAACTCAGAAATTCTGAAAGTGAAGGTAAGTTATTTTGTAATGTGTGTGTAAGTGTCCCAATCGTGTCCCCACTCAGTTAGGGGATCACCCAGGTGGGTCTGGTTCCCTAAATGAGTCAGACCACCTTGCTAAAATATGAGGGTCGCAGCAGCCCAGCTGGGGTTGCTGTGGTGGCTTGGTCACGACGAACCAAGAGAAGGAAGTGAGAGGGGGCCCGGACGGGCCGCCTCTTGGTCGGTCTGGGAGCTTGCTGCAGTGGTTGCAACAAGATACCCACCAGGGCCATGAGGCTCCAAATGATGGAGATTGAGGCCTAGGCTGGCTGCATGGGAGCCCAGCCCGACCATGCCAACATCCAACAAAAACGCATAAAAAATGCAAAAATCCAGAAACAACAAACCATACAATAACGAAAGAAGAAGGAAATCATGTGCATCATTTCTAAATGAGAAAAAAAAAAACATTTGTGGATCTAATCCACCACAAAACTGTTTGCTTACAACGTATGCAATTCGGTTTTGTGGATCATAGCATGATTCGAAAGCTATTCCATTGAAAACAAAAATGTAAAAATGGAGAACTCACCTTGTGATTTTCGGTTGGAGGAGAGGGTGTGGCCTTCTTATGCTTGGGCTGAGGTTCCACCACACACTCACTTACACTCACTCTCTCCTACTACTTGGAAAAATCGATGGAAGAAGGAGAGAAAGAACCTTTATCTCTCCTCACCCATCTCAACCTCTTAAATAAGCTAAAAAGGGATGGAGGGCTGAGATTTGGGAGAAAGAGATGGATGGTTTTCCCATCCCCCCCCTATAGGGTCCTCTATGCTTGACTCCAAGGCCCACCCACTCTCACCTAATCTCACCCACTCCCCACTCCCCTTGATTCAAGGGGAGTTTGTCCCTTGACTTTTCAAAACCAATTAATGCTCCTTTTCTTGAATTCATTTTTTTTTTTTTGACAAATATTATTGTAGCATGGGTTGCACCCTATGGTGCGCCCAAGCTACTTGAAAATTCATTGGCTTATGCCAACCACCTTCTAAAATTCCAAAAACAAACCCCTATTTTGCCTTTTTCATTTTTTCTAAAAACTCTCAATTAAATGCATTTTTTAAAAAAAATTATTAATATTTTTTCAAGGTAGCTAGTATGGGCTGAGCTCATGCTCATGTGGGCCCCATGCTAACCACCTTATTAAAATTCCAAACAACTCCCTTTTGAAATTTTTGAAAAACCTTGGATTTTACAAAATTCCAATTTGATTTTTTTCAAAAACCTTAATTGCTTTTCATTTAAAAGTTAGGTTTCAATGATTTAAATATTTCATTTCAAACTTATGTTTCATTAAATAAAATCTAAGTTTTGAAATTATTTACTTAGATTTTTATTTGTGACAAAATTCATTCTCGTTAGGACTCGTATCTTATCGATATTTATTTTCTACTAACTCACATAAAATAACGAGGTTTTTTCCTCGTTTAGGTTCCAAATTTGAGGGGTGACTAATTAGATATATTATGAATATAAATTAAGAATATCAGAGTTTAATTTTTTGTAGCTTGCCCTTAATCACTTCATACATCATAATTACGTGATTTAGGACATCGTATAATTATAAGTGCACATATATAAATACACGACTTTACAAAAATTTCTCAGAATTATACAGGAAATTCCTTCCACTGTAGTACATCATATATCACATTGTCTCAGAAATATCGTGGGCCTTACAGAAGTAGCCTGAGTTTTGCGCTCAACAAGTTTGCCAAACCTCACCTAGGCGAAGAGACCTATAATTAGGGGTGACAATCGGGTCGGGTTGGCAGGTTGGTGGGTCAACATACCTCAACCCGAACCCGACCCGTTTATTAAATGGGTCGGCTGTGGCAAACACGAACCCGACCCGTTTATTAAACGGGTAACCCGACACGACCCACCAACCCGCTTAATAAACTGGTTGGGTCGGGTAAACGGGTTGGCGGGTTGACCCGCCCGCCTAACCCGTTTATTAAACGGGTCAGCCAGGTTGGCGGGTTGGCATACCCCTAACACGAACCCGACCCGTTTAATAAACGGGTTAGGCAGGTCGACCTGTTTATTAAACGGGTTCTTTTTTGCCCAACTCGAACCTGCCTAAGAGGCGGGTTGGCGGGTCGTGTCAGGTTTTGCCACCGCTACCTATAACGGTATGCACCTTAGTTTCATAATCAGACCCTAATGAATGTCTTGCATAACTGCATGCAGTTGCAGCCGGTTCCATGTTCTTACCAACCATCTCGCTGCAACGCACTGCGACACGGACCGGTGCCTTGCTGTAATAACTTGAAAATTTGTTTCTAAGAATATTTGTATGCAAAGATCTCGCTTCGGGCAGCACCCATTTTGCTGTAAGTTTTGCAGTATGCAACTCCTTTTTGGGCAGCCTCTAACACAGTTCCCCTCCTTGTATGTTTGACACTTGAATGCTATGTTTGGCAGCAAGCTTCTTGTTGCGATTTCTTTTCGCTTATTTGACACATATGACAACATATCTCTTGCTGTCAATTTTTTGCAAAAATATATTTAGGTCTGAACTTCTTTTTCTAGATTCGGGCACAAAAATAAAATGGTTTCCCAGCTCACTCTTTGTGATACGAGTGGTTCTTATGTTAATGGCTTAATACACACTATGTGATGCCTAGCATGCTGCAATTTTCTTTCCTTTCATTTCCAAAGGAAGTGCCTTCTTGGGCAATATCCTGGTGGCTGAAGTTTTATCCAGAATTGAGCTCTTGGCAGCACCTAGTTGCTGCCAATTTTCTTTAGATAATACACGTGCAGAGCAGCAGGGAGGTGGTTAATGAGCTGCAGGTTGTTGCTCATTTTGGGTGCCCCACCCGCAGCTGGTCACGACCCTCATTTTGTTGTAGCCGTGGGTGGTGCAGCACTCTCGCTGCAACCTCATAGGCTGTAGCTACCCATGTTGTGGTTGTGACATGTGGTCCCTCGCATCAACTTGGCTTGGGTGTCGTTGAAGTGCGATCTCCAATGTTTGAATCTTAGTAAAAGTAAAAGCATGCAAATGTAATTCTTGCAAGCATGTTTCGCAGGTTATCGCACATCATAACACGTGCATGGGAATCCTTCATTAAATTGCATATGAATGATGGCGGGATGCATTGCGATTATGCGAATCGACTTTGCGCTTAAGGGCACCTAATGCGATGCATAATGGCATGTAAAATGTAAATGCTTATACTATCAAAATTTGTGAAAATGTGTATTTGCTTACGTATCGTTAGTTGTTAACCAATGACATTTCGCACTCGCACATAATTTCATGAATGCAATTACAAATTTTATGTGACATGCGTAGATGCTACAAGTTTACATAATTTTTATGTGTACAAAGATAATGAAAACATGTTGCATATCATTGCACTCGCACTTTGGCACACCATGTCACTAGACTCAATTATTACTTATCATCAAGTATCATAGTTTGTTCTTATGCGCTATTCATGTTTGTCTAATGTTTTACACATGGATAATACACTGATGCTTGTCGCACACTACGTACTTGATGTATCCCGACAAAGGGTTGGGAATCAAACATCACGTAGGGTATTGGTACATTTCCCAGTTGATAATGTTGAATCTCCATATGTGTTGCGTTGGGCGATTCTCCCACGTTCGCGAGTGAGCTCACATGTTGTAAGACCCTTAAGACATAAAATGGTGTTATGTCGCCTCCACCGACGAAATGCTCCTCTTGACGTTGTTGTGTTAGAGCACGTGAATAGGCAGGATAGATCTTTGTACGTTGTTCGTGTTGCTCTGCGGGGAACACAAGAGCAGATGGGCCTACGTACCTCAGAATAAGGGAATGTTGCTATAAGTCTCACTGCTAGGTCATCCATTTTTACAAAACAGTTCGACTTGAAGAATGTAGATTGAAATTTGTTACTTATGTGAGTTTCATTCGCGTACCCGAAGGAGTAAGCAAGAAAATCACATACTCACTCTAACTTACCAATTACACTTGTTTCTTCATGTTAGAAATGTGTAGTTACATATGCTTTCTTTCGTAATACATAACTTGTTATACGTTTTTATAGATGTCTTACTTTGGTTAAATGTTTCTAATTGTCTCATCATGATGCACATAACTTTATATTGTTACTTTTGCTAGTTCTCATACTTATCGCACGATGCACATATGCTCACATGCACATATACTTTGGTTGCATGTTTCTAGCAGTTTCATCATGTTAGTCGTAGTTCTGTTATGTACTTTTGATTCATGTCATAACTTCTATTGTGTTCATGCTTTCCTGAAAATAGTATATTGTGAATGATTTATCTCGCCAACTCGCAAGAGTACTGACCCTATTTTATGGGGATACAGGTGATTTACAAGTTGTGCGATGGGGATCGATGTGCTGCGATGATTGGATCCCACACTTCTAAAATTTCTCGCGATTCTGACAGTTATTTCGGGGAATGTCCCATCTTTTGAGGGACATTTTGTAAAGAAATGAACTGTACATCTTTCTGTTTCATTTTGTAAACCAATGGCAATGTGTTCTTTCTACTTGTTGATTCATCTTCTAACCCGCTCAGAATTTCCAACTGTTTTTCCTTATGGTTTTCCGCTTTGCGTAATATTTCAAAAAAAAAAAATTACTCTAAAAATCTATGAATTTTCCAAGTTAGGATTTTGGAGCGTTACACACACCACTTCACCTACGCATTGCTTGGGGACTACCTTGTGTTGCATCGCACCACTCTGCGCATCGCAACATCCCCGTGCACCTGCATCGCGCACAACGTTGCACTGCATCGCCTGTGCACGACTGTCGCATGTTGTGCATTGTGCCGTGCATCTATCTTGCTCACTACCGTGTGTGTGCGTTTGCTGCATGCATCACATCATCCCCGCACGACTGTCATGCACCGTGCCTTGCATCTACGCTCATCCTGCGTGCTACTGTGGGCCCTCTTGCTGCATCCTCTACACACTGCATAGAGCCCCACATGTGTGGTCGCACGTGCTGCAGCACACACTCTGTGTGCCCTGTGCAGTGACCCGCACGTGCCATCGTGCATCGTGTGCCCCTGCCCTGTGCACGACCGCATTGTTAGCGCTGCATGCTGCAGCACTGCGTGCACCACACATGGTTGCCTTTTGAGCGTGTTGCACATTGTCCTACGCGTGCACTGTGCCACACCCGCGGGTTATGCTCTGAACCCATGTGCAGCCACTGAGCAGTGCCGCGCCACAGGTCTCTGCCGCCATTGCATCTGCGCCTGCACATGTGCAATGACCTGCATGTTGTGGTCACAACCAGCTGCAGCAACTTCTCTGCAACCTCCCTTCACTAAAGCCGTCAACCAGTGCACACTTGCATTTTTTTGAGTAAGTACCTACGTGTGCTAAGGGTTGCTCTATAGAGCTTGTAATTCGGACCTTATTTAGCTTGTGTGAGTTTGTTTATTTGTTTGTGGTTTGCGCGTTTGCACACACACTCATGCTGGCCCAACGCCGTGAGTTGCGAGACTTGGTTGATCGTGAGCTCAAATATCATTCTACTGCCCCGCGAAACAAAAATTTCTGGAAACCCAACCATAAACCATCAAATCCTTGGAATAGGGCTGCACCACCACCCAGACAGGTCAAGGTGGGCACTTGGGGAATTTGAGGTCAGGGTGGGCATGTGCCCACGCCTGCCACTGGCGCTATCTTACTCGATGAGTTGGCAGTCATTGTTAGAACTTAGAAGCAATACAGGATCCAAAATTATGCCGTGAGATTCATTCTATTTTGGATTCGGACCCTTTCATTAAGATTCAGATCAGATCTGATCAATCTTGACTCGACCCATGTCGGACCCGTTTTCATCTACACATTTTGGCTTTAAAACCCTTAGCAGATTGTGAAAAGATCAGGTGCAATATATGATTGTGCATTAAGCACCTGATCACCCTCCATCTCGGGGATAGGGCCTGTCAGTTGTAAGGCCCAAGGCCTGATGGAGGGGAGATGCTTAATGCACAAATATTTGTGCAATCATATTGCACCCGATCCGGACTCTCGTGGATTTATGCGTCCCAAGAGCTCATGCTCTCCATCGTTTTGTCCATCTTGCACCCTTCCGTACCGAGTGAGAACCACAAACGATGGGAAAGAGGGAAAAATAAAGGAGAGAAGGCAAGAAAAATCCTTTTCCTTTTACAAGGTATCGGTATTTCTTCCCTGAATCTATCACGTTCTTCATCCTTCCCAGTGCCATGGAGTTTCTTCAGTTTGAAATAATGCGTTTCCCTTCAGACCCACAAAAAAAAATTCATATAAAATTTGTTGGTGTTTCTCCTTTCACTTTCTTTTTTCTGTTAGAAAGATCAGTTCGTTAAACCGAAGATAATGAAGTGAACAAATGTGTAAAAGAAATCATGGTTTCCTCATGAAACTGCTGAAGTCTCGCAGTACTCTCATTCACTGGAGTTATTATTGGGAAAGTTTTCACTTGCAAAGAGCTTTTGAGCTCGCTGTTAAGGTCTTTGTTTTTCTTTGTGTTATCTCCTCTTTTGATGCAATCTTCATGTTGCTCTTAACGTGTTTGTTGAATGCCTTTCAGTGATTTGGGTCAATTTATGTTAGTTTATGGTTCTTTTGGTTAGCCTTTTACTCCCATTATGGTAATTGAGATTTAAAGGAGTGTGTATTATATTTTTGGAGACTTATACACTGCACCTTTGTAGAATTACATGTTGTGCACCAAGTGTTTGATTAAATACATAACTGAAGAAATGCGTTCCATGGATGTTATAATGGTGGAATTCTAACATTTTTTCTTGGACCTTGGCTTCAAGCCCCATGCTTGCCGATTCTTATGGTGGCTTGTTCTGCTTGAGGGTCATGGTGGAGAAATTGTCACATCTTCATGAGAAATCTAAACATTTGTCGCCATTTTTTATAGGTATTTCTCATATTTTTAAACCACCAATATAGTGCAATCTCATCAATAATTTAGTTTTCTAACATTGATTGCATCGTAAAGTGCATCTTGAATCTTTAAATAAAAAAATCTAAAAGGGTAAAATATTTAATCCTTGTTGGGTCTTCAACAAGCAAATGCTGAGTTTTGCTTTTACCTCGTACATTGTTTCTGACAGACAAGTTGGCGATAACCCCTGTGGGATTCGAACCGGAGACGCTTGGTTATGATAGTGCGACCTAGCCATCCGGCTATCTCATTTGACTTCACTTGCCCTCGTACATAAATTGAAAAAGCTAAATATTGTATTAAAAGTACTTGTTGGCATTTTATGAGCTAGATGTGACACTATCATCACTTCTAAATCTCCATTCATCCATGAGGTTTGATCAATACTTGCACCAATGCTGAAACAATTAACCTATTATTACATTTTTTTGCAAGAATATAATGACTTAATTTGATACCATTTTTTACGATAGAAGAAATTGCCTATGTGCAACTGAATGTCCTTGTATGCTGTTTTTTGCTTTCTATGTGTTTCACTGTTAATGCCATTAGCTTGCTGTTCAAAATTTGCCATATGATTGACATGACTGAGATCTGCCTCATTTTTACTGTATGCTTAGCATCTTTACTTTGTAAGGTATCCATGTAGAGAAAAAAGTTGTGTATATTGATATTATGTAAACCATAGAGAAAAGGAAAGAGAAAATTGGTACTAACGTTGGTGTACTGTAGGTAATCTGTCAACTAGTGTCTTCTTGTATGGCACACATGGCTCTTTGATTGAAAGGGCATTTTATGAAGTTGTTGATAATGCTTGGAGTGTTGTAGTGTGATAATAGCCAATTAGGAAAAAGAAAACAAAGTTTAAAATTATTATGTGTTTAGTATGACAGTTAAGCTCTCTGAGTTTTCTTGTACAATGTGCAGCTTTATAGGAATTTTAAGTAAAAAAATAGGCAGGTTTTGTGTGCAGCAGTGTATGTAAACAATGCATTGACGCCAAAAGAGTGACCTGCAACATCGAAATGGAAAGGTGGGCAGTCAACTTCTAAGCCTATTAAAATGTCTTGACAATCACCTTCCCTACATAAATTTTCATAACATGTGAATTTAGTTGAGTAAAACAAAGTTATGATTATATGCTTTACAGCTTTGCTGAATTCTGTGCGTGCAGGCACATAGAAGAAAGAAAAAATAAATGGTTAGGTTAAGGAAAATTTTGATGCTAAGATTAATGTAATATAGGTGATATGGGCCATGGCCACTAGTGGGCTATTGACATGTCTCCTTGATTGAGTGGGCATTTTTGCAAGGTAGTGATAAGGATTCAATATTGTATGGGTGGTATTAGGAAAAGGCAACAAAGACGAAGTTTGGAATTTGCCATGTGATTACTGTGACGGCTAGCTTCTTGAGTTTTCTTGTATGCTTTGCAAGTTGACTTTTAGGTCTTTTGTTTAACAAAAATAAGCAGGTTCTGTGTGTATTGGTATTATGTAAACCATGCATTAATGCCGAAAGAATGGCCTGCAACATTGAAATGGGAAGGTGGGCAGTCAACTTTTAAGCTTATTGAAGTGTCTTGACAATCATGTTCCCTACATAACTTTGTAGAATGGATGTGTGGGATGGAGTGGGTTTCTACTTGAGGTTTCTTGTGTTCTTGACATTTTTTAACTTACTAGAGCATATATAAACAAAATGGAGTGGGTTTTGTCTGTGTGGATATTATCTAACCATTCATTGATGACAAAAGAAGTGCCAGCAATAGCCAACTGCGGCTAGGGGTGCCCAATGGGATGTTGGGTACCCAGCCTGTATCAAGTGGGGTCCAGGCTGCATTTTGCTGCCCAGGCTCGAATCAAGTCGGGCTGGGCCTGGCCCAAATAGATAATTGGACCCTAATCTGGCCGGGCCTATGTGCAAATTTCCACAGGGCTCGATAGGCCTGGCACGTTAACTGGGTTGGGACTAAAGGGCCTGGCCGAAGCCCATCCTGAGCCTGAGTATAATTGAGTCAGGCCGGGTTCAGGACTGTCAGGCCCTAGTTGGGCCGGGCCCAATGGCCACCCGTAACTGCCACAGTTATCCAAATGTCTTGGCAACCACGTTCACTGTGTAACTTTCTATAATTTTTTATTTTCTTGTGCAACCAGAATATGTGATCGATTAGTTACATGCTGTTGGAGTGCTATAGGACTTGAATTGCTTTAAGAGCCTTGGGGACTTGAGTTTCTGCTTGAAGGTGATCTTTCTAAAGCTTTTGGTAGTCATATTGGGAGACACAGCTAGCTTACTCCACTTAATGAACCATATTGCTAACTGGTGGGTACCGGTTTGCTTTATATGGAGTGTTCCTTGCATTTAAAACAAATGAGCGTATGATTGCTACCTTGTAATGCATGAGAACAAGTATTGCATATTGCGTTGAGACAATTATGATCAACACGAGCTTTCTGTTCTAGGCATCTATTTCTAAATCAAAGTGTTGTTTTTTGTTGCTTTTACCAAATTTTGCACTGATTTATGTACTTAACTTTGGATGTTTCTGGCCATTGATTTTGCAGCCGGAAGGTAGATCTGGTACTTTGTGCATCTTGAGGAGCTTAATTCTAAGATTACTAGGAGCACCAACCCTTTGAAACATGCTTGCTTTCCACAGCATGCGCTTCTGCTTCTTCATTGGATCTCCACATTTACAAAGTTCGTTGATCTATAAAGTTGCTAGATTTCATGCTAATCATGGAATACAGAGCCAAACTAGTACTGGTACTGGTCTGCTAACTCTCTCAAGCCTTGGATTTGGATATGAAGTTGAGACTGAGAATAAGAAATCCAGAGGTCCTGACGCCCTTCATTCACATGTGGTGCTTCCTTCTAGCAAACCGAGACTATCAAAAAACAAGACAAAGGAGAAAGGCATTAAGCATGTTCTTGACATAGAAGCAGCCCCTTTTGCTGCAGAAACATTTGCTGAGCTGGGTCTTTCACCTCCATTGCTCGACCGGCTGGATAAAGAAGGGCTGACCACACCCACTGATGTTCAGTCCTCGGCTATTCCTACCATTCTCAAGAGTCATGATGTGGTTATTCAATCTTATACTGGTTCAGGAAAAACTCTGGCTTATCTACTCCCGATACTTGAATGTGTTGGGCCTCTGAAAGGAAGCTATGATGGAGATGAATCCAAGACTAAATCATGCATTGAAGCTGTCATTGTTGCTCCTTCAAGAGAACTCGGGATGCAGATTGTGAGAGAAGCAGAGAAGTTACTTGGACCCGAGAACAAGAGAACAGTACAGCAGCTCGTGGGTGGAGCCAATAGGTCTAGGCAGGAAGAAGCTTTGAGGAAGAACAAACCACTTATTGTTGTTGGGACTCCCGGTCGGTTAGCTGAGATCAGCATTACAGGGAAGCTGCATACACACGAATGTCGTTTCCTTGTCCTGGATGAGGTGGATCAGCTCCTGTCCTTCAACTTTCGGGAGGACATGCACCGGATCTTGGAGCATGTCGGCAAGAGGAAGATCATCAGTGAAGCAAGCAAGGAGCGGCAGACAGTGATGGTATCGGCTACAATTCCATTTTCAGTTCTGCGAGCTGCAAGGAGCTGGGCTCGGGACCCGCTTCTAGTTCGTGCGAACAACATTGTCTCTCTGGAGGCAGAGTGTGCATCTGGCATGCAGACCACAAGCTCTGCCTTCCAGGTAAAGGCTGTGGAGAGCCTGCCACCTTCACTGAAGCACTATTACTCTGTGACAAAAGGTCAGCACAAGGTGGACACTATGAGGAGATGCGTCCATGCGCTGGACGCAAAGGCCATCATCTGCTTCATGAACAATACAAAGCAGTTGAGAGATGCCGTCTTCAAGCTGGAGGCTCGTGGGGTAAAGGCAGCAGAACTGCATGGTGAGCTAGGAAAGCTTGCAAGATCAACAATACTGAAGGATTTTAAAAATGGCAACCTGAGAGTTTTGGTGACAAATGAGCTATCCGCAAGGGGATTGGATGTGCCTGAATGTGACCTTGTGGTGAATTTGGATCTACCAACAGATGCTGTTCATTATGCACATCGGGCTGGACGGACTGGGCGTCTTGGCCGGAAGGGTAACGTGGTTACTGTGTGCGAGGAGCCAGAGGTGTTTGTGGTGAAGAAGCTGCAGCGGCAACTTGGAGTTGACATTGTTGCTTGTGAGTTCAGTGAGGGACGGTTGGTTGAGTGCAAGTAGTAGAAGGTCCATCCAAGGTCTTGGCCTTTCTAGGCTGGGATTTGATGCAAAATCATATATGTAATTCATGTCGTGTATATGCCAAAGTCACAAGACTCATAACATGTGCCCGCTTGAAGTGTATGTTATCACTGTATGACCTGTCAAAATGGCTGGATCACACTTATAAGTGTGGTGGTGATTTTTGAAAATTGAAAATACTGTTCAAAAGAGATTCACTTTCAAAATCTCATGAGTTCTTAAGAAAGTGAATGAGACTCACCTTGTTTTTTGGGAGTTATGTATCAAAAGAGTTTTATATTGGTTGATTTTGAGGTACTGTTTAAATGAGATTTACTTTCTAAAGTGTACGAGTAAGTGAATCTCATGTGATCGAATCAAAGAAAGTATCTTTCTTGTGAAAACACCGTGGAGGTACTTTATTTAATATATATATTTGGGGCAGAGCAAGATAGCACTGGAAAATGCCAAACGTGCTAGAAGAAGCCCACCAGTGTTTGGGTGCAAGCATATCATATACATGCTGAGGGTATGCTTGATCAAATATTGATACAATTTTTTTTAGAAATAGATCCAAAACCAATTTCAGATCCAAGCAAGATCCTACAATGCAGCAGCAATAGGTTGGGTATGATATGACCCAACCCTGACCTGCAGTGGATCCACAATCTGATAACGTGGGACGAAAAGTCTAAAAAGACCTCAGTTTGAGGCAAACATTGGATGTGGCGCACATATCAAACGTCATCAGCCTCGTTCATTATATACAGTTATTTACGTTCCAATCCCCTTGTTATGAAAAGAACAAGGATGAGGAGAGCAGTTAAAAAAGAAAAGCATCGATGGGCACACCATCAAACAAGCCCCTAGGGAGGCACTGACTTAAGCTTGTGCAAGGAGATGATGCTTATGAGATTTGTTTTGAAAGACAAGCTGGGGTTAGTCAGACCCCTACCAGTTATACAACTATACCATTGAGTTTTGAACCTGCAACGTCTGAACATGTGCACTAGCTTCTCCAACCAAACAAGCAGAGCCCCATAATAATGCCTATGAGATTTGATTGAACCTAAACCGTTTGTCTAGCGGCCCAGGCCTCATCGCACTATGCCAAACTCATATATATATATATATATATATATATATATATATATATATATATATATATATATATATATATAGATAGATAGATAGAGAGAGAGAGAGAGAGAGAGAGAGAGAAGATCAACATTATCACACATGAAGATCAACAAAATGTTGAACCCATGAACAAAACAAAATAGAAAACAAAACTAAAATATAGAAAAACAAAAGCTAAAGAAAAAGAAACTACACACAGCTAGCAACAAACAACAAAGCCAAGCTCAACCAGGATCCACTAGATTAGAAGAAACCACCGATGAGTGAACGTTGTTCAGACGGAAGGAGAGGTCTCTAAGATGCATATGTAGAATCACATATACATCAACCGGGATTTTATGGACAAGATTATTAAGGATGACCGAAATTTGACAGAAAGTAGCATCATTGCGTGTCATCCAAACAAACCACCAAGTAGTAAGCAATCATGTCTTCCAGATTAGTCTCCACCGCTTGCATCATCTAATTTCAATAGGGCCCAGGAGCAGATCAAGCGCAAAAGACTCCGCTTTGACAATTACATTCGGAGATCTCCACGTCCTATTAAATAGGGCCACAAAGATTGCGCATGACCAGAATAAATGAAAAGTAGTTTCTTCAACAGCTTGACACAACACACACCAACTTGAAAACTACTTCTTTAAATAACTGTGAGTCTGAACTCTATCATGCAAAATTAACCAAGCCAAGACCCGAGATATTGGGAAAGGGCCCTTACCCCATAACGCACACTCAGGGAACCAATCTTCCCCTAGGGGGAGCAACGATCTATACACTTTGTGGGTGTGGAACACACCATTTGGTGCAATCGCCCATTGCAACCATTGATCATAATTTCTTGCATCCCCAATTTGATCTCTGAAGGATGATAAGGCTCTCAGCCACATGCTTCGCAAGTGTGAGATCGCCAACCCCCGGGTTCCATGACGAAAATGAGATAAATCAGGAGCACCATATTTAGCATGAAGCAAACAAGCACATGGAGAACCTGGTTGATGGGCCATCCAACATTGCTTGGCTACAAGAGCAATACTCCTTTGTCTTGGAGAAAAAACACCTAAGCCAGCCATACGCCTAGATAACACCACTGTTTTCCAACCAACCAAATGGCGCTTACTCTTAAGTTGACACCCAGACCAAAGAAAATCTGTCATTAAACGACAAATCTACTTCTCCACGCCCACATGATCACGAACATTGACATGAAGAATTCATGGATAGAAGAAAGAACATGTCTGATTAAAGTCAGACAACCAGCAATGAAGAGATAAGATGCCTGCCATGAAAAAAACTTGTTTTTCACTTTTTGAATAGTTGAAGCCCAAGCAGCGGAAGAGAGGTGCTTCACTTGTAACGACAAACCCAAATACGTCATCGGCAACTCAGAGATTGTACAATTAAAAATCCGTTGACCCGCTGCAAGCATAGGAGAGTGAACATTGAACATAGTAAGTGAGCATTTGTTATCATTTAGGAAAAACCCAGAAAGAGAAAGAAAGAACCGGAGAATAAGCTTGAATCTAAGCATCTGCTGCACGTTTGCTCGCCCAAAAATAATCATATCATCAACATAAATAAGAATATGGTCCGAAAAATCTGGAACATCTAGAGGATCTATCAGGCGCTTCTCCACAGCACGCTTGAGCAACACCACGAGACCCTCAGCAATGGCATTATATAACAAAGGCGAAAGAGGGCAGCCTTGCCTTAATCCACGCCCCAACTTGATTTGGCCACCTCTAGTGCCATTAATCTTAATCATGGTCTGAGCAATAGAGACCAATTCTCTCTGTAATATCCGAAAATTTCTAAGTTCTTTTCTATAGCATTGTGAAATGTCCTGAATTTCGTGCCAATATAAAACCCTAATTTCTTTAAAAAATTAATGTTTGAGTATATTCGTAAGGATTAAGGGGTTTAATTATATTAAATTGTAGTAAATATAAACCCTACATGGTTTGGATATCTGAGAAAATTCTAAGTGATGTCTAATTGAAAGCGTCTTACTTAAAAAGAAAATGTTGATTTTTCTTTTAAGTAAAATTATTTAAATAAAGTAAATTAACAAAAGTAGATTTTAAAAATATACATATTAACATGCTTAATAAGATGAAATTAACTTATATTCAATTCCTTTACATTTTCACATGAGTTGTGGGTATATAAAACTAAAATGGTTTTTAATTAGAATTTTATGATTATTCAATAATAGTTTTCTTTTGTATACATTAAAATCCATTTTTATTAGTTTAGTAGGATCCCATAGGTGGGCCGTCCCATCCTATGTGGCATCTTACTTCAAATTCAAATTGAAAATAAAGGTATAGTGATTTTCAAGGTTATTTAAAGTTTGAAAAGTCAAAGTGGAGATCAAGGGCTCCAAATGAATTTCATTAATGAGATCAAGGGCTGAAATTAATTCCAGCACATAACCTAATTTAAGAAGGGTTATAAAACCCTCCCATAGCCCTTGCCCTCCTCATTTGTGCTGGAAAAAAAAAGAAGAGCTTCTCTCTCCCCCAACAACCCTCTTCTCTCTCTCCTCTCTTTCCCTTCCCTATTCTCTTCTTTTAGGGTTTCTTTTGGTTCTTGAGTGCAAGATCCAGACCTCAAGGGGTGTGGTGAGGATATCTAAGGTCCTCATCTTGCTGGAAGAAAGGGCTGATTGGTGGATCGATCAAAAAGGGCTGTTCATCCATCAAGAAATACATTTTTTTCAACAAAAGATAGGGTTTCTATGCTTTTCTTGCAAGAACGAAGTTCTTGGCATGGATTTTGATGTTTTTTCATGAGTTTGGATCATAATCAAACCCTCCTAACCGTGGGTTTGACTCAGATCTAATGATCCATGGCAAAAACACATTTTCCCCTAAAGAAAACCATTTTTGAAATCGGGTTTATTATAAAAATCGGTTTCTTAGAAATAGATTCGTAAAATATATTTGTATTTGATTTATTTGATGATTTTTATGCAAATATTAGTTTGGATTGATAGATTATGAAGTGTTTCATCTACTGTGAATATTTTAAAATTTTCGGAATTTTATTTCATGCGTATTCCCTATTTCTTTTAATTTTTCTTGGGATTCGGGTGACTCGGTTTGATTCACCCAAATGCAAAACTCGGAATTTCAGGTTTTCCACTTGACATCCGTTCAGTAAAATGGTTGTTTCTCCCTCGTTCGGAGAAGTTTTGATGAACGGATTGTTGCGTTGGAAAGCTAACTCCATTGTGCATCTACTGTAGAAATTTGGGCTCTGTTCATGGAATGAACACGTCTCTGTGACAGTCGAAACAAAAACTGATAGGTCTGTAGTAAAACATGCATAACTCCCTCATACGGAAGAGTTTTTACAAACGGTTTGCGGCTACGGATAGCTGAAAACAATTCCTATATACTGTAAAAATTTCAGTTCTGTTCATAAAGCCAAAAATTTTCTGTGAGCTCTGTACCAGTCAGACAGAGTTATAAAATTGGAAAAATTAGGGCAAATTCATAAATCAAGGCTCAAAGGGTGCATAGTATATATGTTTTTATTTAATTTCTTTATAGAATTAGTATGCATTATGTGAATGATTATGCAGGTCTGATTTTATGCAATCTTATATGATTATGGCATGAATTGTAAATGGAAGGTTACACATGAAAGATTTAGGATCAAAAGGTCCAATGAATACAAGTTTATGTTTTAAATTCTAAAAATGTGTTGACTACATGTATGTCCATGATATCGTGATGATATGATTGTTTCATTGATATGGATGTTCATATATATTCTCCTTGTTGCATTGGCCATGTACATGCATATGCATTATGATGTGTGAAAATGAATAAGATGTTTATGCTACGCATGTGCTCAAATGTCTGTTACAAGTTTAATTATATGTCTTTGTCCAATGCTTTATAAGAATGCATTCATGACCATAAAGTGATTTAAGTTTGATGTTGCATCAAAAGTATGACTGAAATCAAGTAATCATGTGACATTAAACTCAAGATACTTGCTTGGAGAGTAGCAGGTGATACAAAACTTCGTGGGACAAGTTCTGTTACGGGCACGGAAGGTTGCTCCTCCCCTCCCACGATTTTAGGGGGAAAACCTCTGCATTAGACTGCAGCGTAGAGGTTATTGTACTCATGAGGAAAAACTGATGCATCGGGTTGAAAGGTGTTGGGAATCTCTCTCGTATTAACGTCCCTCACCCTGTCTTAGTGAATGGACCTGGCCAGGCTAAAGCCACCCCTGCATGTAAAACACGTCCTGTGTCATGGTCCTGATCTGAGAATGTTTGCCTGTGTCGTATCAGTAGGGCTAAGAAGTGATAACTTAATTGGTGTGTGCATTAATTTGGCATCGCATGCATCATCTAATTAAGAAAATGTAACTAAAGATAAGAAAATATGCATGCATTGAAAGAGCTTCTGTATATGGTAAGTCATGTATTTTAATGGTTCATATATTTTGTATTTTGAATATATGATATTATGTCTTTCTGTTAAATATGAAAATTCTAAACATGCATAATTGTTGTATGATTGTTTAAGTTAAATTAAATGTTAAATCATGAAATTTTTATTGAAATCCTTGTCTTGTTATTCTGTCTTACAAGTTTAGCATAATTACTCTACTGAGACATGTTGTCTGACCCTATATGGTTTAAAAATTTTCAGGTAATGAGTAGGTACTTACGTGCGAAGGCGGAAGTTTGCGACGGAGACTGAGCCTACCTTTCCTCTGCTTCATGAATTCTGAACTCTGATTTTTCTTTAATTCAATTCAAGGACAAATGTGATTAATTTTGGATATTGTGAAACTTGAATTTTATTTCATGCATAGTTAATTAGTTGTCAAAGTTTAAATTCCATAAGTATATGTTTGCAAGCATTCATCTGAAGTAGCACGCCAAGTTTTATGCCCAATGTGTTTTTCTGCTGTTAACTGCTAAAAGATGTAAATGTATTTCAAAAAAAAAAAAATTCCACCAATTTCGGGTTATAAAAATTGGGGTGTTACAAACATGGTATCAGAGCATAAGGAAAGTGTGGCTCAAAGCTCGTCCAACCGACCACCATCGCTGTAAGTATGCTTCCATTTTATTTGTTTTGATGACTTATGAAAATTGTATGTCTGTAATTATTTCTGTTGATATATGCGGCAAGAATCAGAACGTAGATCTAATAGGGTCACATGAATGAGAATTTTGTATTTATACCCAACTTATAAGTAATATGAATCAATGTGTGTGTCTTTAGATGGCCGGAAGACAGCCCCCAGGTTGAACTGCTCAAAGGGACTTTATTTTTGAAGCCCTCGCGAATCTGACGGCCTATTGTCAGAACCATGCCGGCAACGGAGGTAATGGCAATGGTGCAGGTCATCAGCATGAGGGTCATATTGCGGCACCAGTTGTCGCAACCAATGGGGCGTCGTACAAGCGCTTCATGGAATTGAGCCCTCCTGCTTTCACTGGTAAGGAAGATCCGGATGCAGCGGAGGAATGGGTTCGCGCCATAAGCGAGATTTTCAAGATTCTCGAGGTTCCTGCTGAGAGGCAGGTTTCTTTTGCCACTTATCGGCTCCAAGGAGATGCCAAGAGCTGGTGGGAGACGACACGCGAAGTACGCTATACGCCTGATGAACAACGCGCCCTCACATGGGAGGAGTTTACAGCGGTATTCATTGTAAGAACCACGATATTTCTGAGATATTTTGTATTGGCATGTGCTTCATTATTTGTTACTCTTGCTTTGTCGCAAGAATTTTTCGTGATACGAAGTCTTAATCACGTAAGATTCGATTTACGAAGCAATTAAGGACGACCTTGGCGAACTAAGGTCCGATATCCCTAGACTAGATTTATAACTCATCTAAGTAGGTTCATCCCGAATTGGAAACCTAAACTAGGAAATATTTCTGGTAGTAGGGCGAAACGGGTATATCGGTAAATACGAGTCACGACGAGAGTGAATTTGTCAGAATGGAAAGCCTAAGTAAATAAGCTTAAAACTTAAGTTTTAATTCAAAAGGGCAAGGTTTGAAATGAAATTTCTTAAAAGTTTGAAACCTAGCTTTTAAATGAAAAATTTACTAAGGTTTTATGAGATATTAAAATTTGATTTTTTTTGTAAAGTTAGAAGAGACTTTTTCAAAAAATCTCCAAGACCTAATTTCGAATTTGGAAAAGGTAGTTAGCATGGGGCCCACGTGAGCATGAGCCCAGCCCATGCTACTCTTAAAATAAAACAATAATAAAAAAAAAAATGGTATTTAAATAGCATTTTTGAAAAGCATGAATTTTCAAAAGTTGGGGTTGGGTTTTGGCATTACCACAAGTTGTAGCCCAAAACCCAACGGCTATTGGGCTGGAGGGGGCGCCCCTTAGGGGGGGGTAGCTCCAGCCCATCATGTCAAAAAAACAAAAACAAAAAAAAAAGGGTTGATTTGATTTTAAAAAGGGGTTTGACCTTAGGGTCAAAAGGTGGTCTATGGGGAGACCTACTCTCCCTAATTTAGGGAGAGTAGTTGTGGGCTAGGCTCAAGGGTTGTACACCCTTGAGCTAGGCCCATCATGAAGGGGGTCAAATCCCCTTGGGCTAGCCTTATAGCACCTAAAGGAAGGGGGGGGCGTGTGGGAGGAGAGCCCTCCATCTCCTCCCCTCTCATCCCAGCCCTCCATCTCTTGGAGTGGCTATTTAAGGGAGGGAGGAGAGAGAAATTCATTTTCTCTCTTCCTCCTCCTCAACCCTCTCCCTCCATCCTTCCATTTTTCCGTCCTCTCTCAAGTGTGAGAGTGAAGAGAGTGTAGAGAGTGAGGTGAGTGTGGCTGAGAGAGTGCAAGTGAGGGCACCACCACGCCGGAACCATCTCCGTCCCTACGCCGGAAAACCCCGAAGGTGAAGAGCTTCCACTTTGCATTCCACTTCTTTTGAAAAAAATGCATGTAAAAATTGTTATGGTTGGTTTGGGGTTTTCTTTCTTTTTCTATACCATGAAACTTGTATGAGTGTGGGTGTGTTTTAGAGGGATCGACACATCGTTGTGGTAAACACGCACACACCGGACGTTCCACGCAATGGAACTATCCTTAGGCGATTTCGGAGTTCTGGAGCTCCGGAGTCTCCTCTGCTCAAAAGACCGTATCTCACTCGATACTGGTCCGAATGGAGCGATCTTGGACTTTTCGGAAAGGGGAAACAAGGTTCTTCAACTTACATGTTTACAGTTTTCACTGTTTCGGTCTGCAACTATCGCTAAAAAGCCTCGTTTTTAGCAGACGTTCAGAACTTCTGTCAGTGTACAGGAAGTCCTGAACATCGACCGGTAATCCGGTGATATTTCTCAAACCGTTTGTCGGAATTTTTCATGTTATAACTTTTCGGAAAGGTAAAATGATTATCTACGACTTCTATGTTGGAAATTTTTCCTGATTCGTTTTGTAAACCCATCAAAAAGTCAGGTTTTAGCAGACTGACAGGGTTTTGACAGTGGTCCAGAAAGTTCCAGACACTGTCTGGTAACACAGCTCCCTTTTCCAGACCGATGGTCGGATCAGAGTGATCTTGGTGTCTGTGCGAAGCTGAGACGCGGATCTACGAGTTCCGTGTTTGAAGTTTTTGCTATTTTGGTGCGTACGGACCCCAAATTGGGTCATCTTTCAGGCTATTTTTGGGCCATGCAAATAACTATATAACTATATATATATATAAAAAAAGAAGAAGAGAGAGATCGATCGGGACTCGCCGTGTCCCGCTGCAACCTCTGCAGCGTTCGGTATGGCAGGGTGGTCTGACCCACTTCGGGGTTCGGACCCACCTATTGGGACTTCCCCAATCATATGGGGAAGGGGCGCCACACGGGACGCCCATGGTTTTGGGTAACTGGGTGTGCTTTACACCCGGAGCACCCTTTTCGTTGGGACACGCCCCAGCAGCCAGCAGGCCGCAGCCTTGCTGCTGGCTGTCCCTTGGCCAAGGAGGTTCCCTCCTATACCCGGTAGGGTCTGGTCCAACGTGGACCAGACCAGCTGGTCGCTGGCCGTCGCCTTCCAACCGCACCCTAGCTGCACCCCATGGAGCAGGCTGCTCGCGGCCCATTGCAGCTGCTGCCTTAGCAGCCTAGGGTCTGACACATAGGTCAGACCAAGGTAGGTCCGGGTCTGGTCCAGCAGACCAGGCTGCCCAAACGACCCCGGTGGGAGCCTTATGGTGGCGGCGGGTGCTAAGTGTGCCCGCAAAGCTTAGCCAACCACTAGGTGGTTGCGTGACCTGCTGCACCCACCCAGTAGCCTCGTGTAGAGCTTAGTGAAGCTCGTGTTGGTGGCTGTCACAGCCCTATGAGTTTGGGACGACAGGCCTAGACTACCTATATATGCGATTTCCACTTGCCGCCAATTCAAAAAGCACGAAAATGCACACATGAAAGCAAAACCGATAGAGAGTCACTAATAGACTCCTTGTAGCACGTGTATGATGTCCAAACAGCCGTTTTGTACACTTGGCACCAACGGTGCATGGTTCGGAACTGCCTATAGGGCCTGGTGGGCTACGATTAGCCTTTTTGGCATTTCGGCACACATTGTGCCATCATACCCTTGCCGTCACGTCAGTGGTCCAGAATGACCACCTTAGCCTTCGCTGCCACATCGTGGTGAGTTTGGAAAGGGGTATAGTGTGGCGAGCGGTACGCTGCCCATGTACCTTATTACGTTTCCCAAGTATTGGGTCTTTCGACGTTTTCAGTAGAAAACCGTCGTTTTGACTTTTTTTGAGTTTTGCTAGTGCGGTGGCACATCACAGATGTATTGACGTAATCCCCGTACACAGGGGGTTACTTTAAGAACCTTTCTCGGCACTCATCAGTGTCTACATTACGGTCTTCCCTAAGCGAAGGGTTTCGCTAAGTGTTGTAGCCGACGTAGGGCGGCGAAAATATGTGTATTTGGGAAATTCATGCTTAAAGCTTTGGACACTGGTTGTCGTACGAACATGTTGATATATATATTTGGAGCCTGTTATCGCTCAGATTTGTGCCTCTATGAATATGTGTTCCAAATTGTGATAATGGGTGGTTTATGCACGTGGCACATCATGACACGTATGTCACCCGTTAAGGTCCGTCGAGTACTTCTTGTTTTGGCTCACATTCGTATATCAATGGATATACGACGCACCAGAGGTGTGTTTTGTACTCGATGTGACATACTCCTGGAAAGAACTGAAAGCACTGTAGGGTATGACACTTTTGACCTGTTGAGGTTTGGGACTCGGTTGGAGTCTTCGGGCAGTGGCCCGGGTTTGTGAGAGTGTACTCACACCTTGTGTCACCCTAGGCATAAAAATGAAAATGTTATAATATCGTCTTCACAGGCGATGTGCTCGTGGTGGCCGTGAGAGGCTGAGCACGTGGATGGGCAGGCCAAGTCCTCGTTTGCGTATCCCGCGGGGACCACGAGGCACGACTACCTCGAAGGGAGGTACGACTTGAAGAATAAGCCTAAACAAGATAATCCTGCCGCGCCCCATTCACAAATTTGGTCACCCAGGGAGAGGGTGAATGGTACAGCCCCGAGTGACGTGTCGTTACTACGACCTGTTCTTTTGAGGAGCCGATGTGCCCTCTGACCTCCAGTCACTCGGAGTTAGGGAGGTCAAGGTTGCCCTCCACAGGGACCTTTGCTACTGCAGTAGTACGGATTGCAATCCTTTGCCCCTGCGAAAGGTTTCTCCTGGCTGCGTGTCACCCGTAGGTGGTTTTTCTCGTTCTGTAGCATCCCCGGTTACCACACTAGAAATTTAATAACAGACGCCGGGTGCATGTCTCGCAGAACTCGAGGGTCTGTCCTTCGCGTACCCGAAGGAGGTTAAAAAGAAAAACATAAAGACTAACCAAACAGACTAACGTACAGTAGTTGGTTACTTGCTTACTTTGGCACTGCTTGTAGTTCCTTTAATTATTGTACCTTGTTGGTTAGCTCCTGCTCTGTTTCAGTTGTCATACTATTACTTGTAGTTTTACAGTCTTCTAGCACGAGCACTTGCCTGACACTTGCACATATATCTGTCACTTTACCTGTTGCATGATATGTGCCTCTTCTGGATAAAATGGATATGCAATGTTGTTGTTCTTCACCAACTCGCAAGAGTTCTGACCCCGTTTTATGGGGATACAGGTGATGAGTAGGCGCAGTGGCGATGCGACGGTGTACGGTTGGAGACTTGAGACCCACACTTAGCTGCAGATCTTGGTCCGTGTCTTGTTTTGGGGTTTGAGGGGAGTTTTCCTCTCATTTTGGGAGAGACTCGTTGTATGGGTGTTTTTAATCTCATTTTGTAAAACTCTGATATTATATGTAATGGGAATGGATATGTGGTTTGTATCTTTTACTGTGGCCCGCTCAGACTTGCGGCCTTTGCTTACCCCTTTGTACTTCCGCTATTCGTTTTAAATCCTTTCAAAAAAAAATTTTGCTCAAAAAAACCAAAGGTTTTTACAAGGTCGGGGTTTTGGGGCGTCACAGATATTGGTATCAGAGCAGCTTTAAGTGTGGTCCAAGACTTCTGCGTACATCGTTCATCGCACTGTAAGTATGTTTGGCTCGGTTAATTATGTTGATTATCATTGTTTCTTGTGCTACTTAGTTTATACATATGCATGCTTCGAATGTGGTTTGATAGATGTCGTCAGACCCAAGGTACGAAATGATCCTAGAAGCAGTACGTGACCTAAGTCAAGGCGTAAAATCCCTAGATCATGCTGTGAAGCATTTGGCACGAGGTGTTCAGATGATGGCACCTCCGGCACCTCCGCGTGAGAGATGTAAAGTCTGCCATGAGGGGCAGATTTGCCCACGGGAATGGTGTCACTGCTTTCGTTGTGGCCTTAAAGGGCATATTGAGGCTGAGTGCCAGCGTAAATTGGAAGACCTTGCAGTTGACCCAGTGGAAGGGGTGCATACTCCATCAGGTTTACCCAAGTGCACACCTTCTTCAACTCCCTGTCCGAAGCGAAGACGGTGCGGGAACCGGAACAGCTACCGCGACCTCTACACTAGTAAGAAGTGAGAGCGGTCGCACCGATATGAATGTTTTGTTAGGACACTGAGTCAGTGTCTGCGGTTGTTACGGAGGAATGTATCATGTAACCCTGTTATAGAGGGTAATTTTGGCTTGTACTACATATATGTATGCATCTTTGATCGTATAATGAAATTTTGTTTTGGTATCTACTCTTTGCTTATACGAGTCTCATTGTTGTCAAGATGGCTTGGCGTGAACGTTGCAACAACATCATGGACACCTTGGACAACCTGGCTGAGGTTGTAGGCAGGCAGGCCGAGGCCATGCGTGCCATGGGGGAGAACATGCAAGCCTCTCAGGGACGAGAGACTCCTGTTCCTACTCCTTCCCCGGTGTTAGTAGCGACAGCCGTACCCTACAAGCAGTTCATGGCTATGAACCCTCCGTCATTTGATGGGAAGTCTTCTCCTGAGGCAGCCGAGGACTGGATACGAGAGATCGAGAGAATCTTTCATGTGCTGCAGGTCAGTGATGACCGAAAGGTGGATTTTGGCACGTATCGGCTCCGGAAGGATGCCGAAAGGTGGTGGGCGACCACCTGGGATGTCAGGTTTGCGGGCGGAGCCGTTTCGTGGGAGCAGTTCGTGGAGGTTTTCTACGCGGCTTACTTCCCGACCCACGAGCGCAGTCGGAAGATGCAGGAGTTCCTCGACCTTCAGCAGGGGAACTCTACTTTGGCGGACTACATCACGAAGTTCAGAAGCCTAGAGCGCTTCTGTCCGCATGTATACGTGACCGAGAAGGAATGAGCGATGAAGTTCGCTCGCGGTTTGAAGTTAGCACTGCGTCTGAGAGTGATCACACGCGCTCCCTCGACTCTTGAGGAAGCCCTGGAGACGGCTACACTCCTGGAGCAGGAATGGATAGAATCCCAGAAGACTCCACAGTCCAGAGGGAAACCGCAGCAGATAGGCCAAAAGAGTTGGCCTAAGAAGAGATCCTATCAGCAGAACTCGGGTGGAAAGAAGTCCGCCCCGCCAGCAAAGAGGAACCATCAGAACCGCAACAACCGTCAGCAACAGAATCGTCAGCAGCAGCAGCAGAATCAGGTAGTGGCGACATCGGGATGCCCGAAGTGTCGTATGGATCACCCAGGCCGACCTTGTCCTCGTGACGTCGGAGGATGTATCTATTGTGGCAAGATGGGCCACTACATCAGGGATTGTCGGAAGAAGCAGTCCGATGATCTAAGGAGGAATACACCAGGAACGTCGCAGCCAGCACCTCAGCGACCTCCTCAGCAGCTGCAGCAATCGTACCCGCCGCAACAATCTTCTCAGCAGAAGACGGGTAACCAGAAGACAGTGGCAGGGCGTGCCTACGCAGCCACTATCGAGCAAGTGACCAAAGGAGAGTTGGTCCAAGGTACTATTCCAGTCGCTGGTCATGCAGCTTTTACTCTGTTCGACTGTGGTGCTTCGCATTCGTTTATAGCTTCTAGATTTGCTAGTTCCTTGCCTATGACTGCTGTGTTGCTGAAATGCCCATTGGAAGTGCGTACACCGACTGGTAATCAGTCCTTGTGTACTTTGTACATTCCGAGCATAGAGGTGTCAGTGGCAAGTCAGAGCTTGCCAGCTGACTTAATCTTGCTAGACATGACGGAGTTTGATGTCATTCTAGGCATGGATTGGTTATTTGAGTATCATGCTCAAGTTTTGTGCAGAGAGAGCAAGGTGGTTCTGTACCCTCCTGATCGTCCAGTTTTGGAGATCAGCCTTGCTCGACCTATTCGAGACAGTCGTATGATTTCGTCATTTAAAGTTCAGAAGTATTTGCGGAATGGGGGTACTGCTTTCTTGGTCAGTATCGCCCCAGTTGACTCGGTGTTAACCCCTATTGAGGATCTTGACGTAGTTCGGGAGTTCCCCGATGTGTTTCCTGAGGAATTGCCTGGATTACCTCCGAAGCGTGAGATCGAATTTTGTATCGAGTTGTTGCCTGGAACAACTCCGATCTCAAAGGCACCGTATCGTATGGCTCCAGCAGAACTCGAAGAACTGAAGCGTCAGTTGGGAGAGTTGATGGAGCAAGGATTTATCAGAAACAGTGCATCGCCGTGGGGTGCACCTGTGTTGTTCGTGAAGAAGAAAGACGGATCCCTGAGGTTGTGCATTGATTACAGAATGCTCAACCAAGCAACGATTAAGAATAAGTATCCGTTGCCGAGAATAGAAGATCTCTTTGACCAGTTGCAGAGGGCGAAGATATTCTCGAAGATCGACCTCAGATCGGGTTATCATCAACTCCGGATCAGAGAAGAAGATGTCTCAAAGACAGCTTTTCGAACTAGGTATGGGTTGTACGAGTTCGTTGTGATGCCTTTTGGGCTCACGAATGCACCAGCAGCATTCATGGATCTGATGAATCGTATTTTCCGTCCATTCGTGGACACGTTCGTGATCGTTTTCATCGATGACATCTTGATCTACTCAGAGACCCCTGAGCAGCACCGAGAGCATCTGTGTATCGTGTTGGGAGTACTTCGGGAGCACAGATTGTTCGCCAAGTTCTCCAAGTGCGAGTTTTGGCTTCGACGAGTTATGTTTTTGGGTCATGTGATATCCAGTGATGGTGTGTCAGTTGATCCAGCAAAGGTCGAAGCGGTGTTGGACTGGAAGCAGCCTCAGTCTGTTACTGATATCCGTAGTTTTCTCGGGTTAGCTGGTTACTACCGACGTTTCATTCAGGACTTCTCCAGGATCGCGCTTCCTTTGACGAAGCTTTTGCGTAAAGGAATCAAGTTCGAGTGGACCGACTCTTTTGAAGAGAGTTTCCAGATCCTGAAGACGAAGCTGACTACCTCTCCGGTGTTAGCTTTACCTTCTGGTAGAGGCGGTTTTGTGGTGTACACAGACGCTTCAGGTACAGGCCTAGGATGCGTGCTCATGCAGCATGGTCGTGTTATTGCATATGCTTCGCGACAGCTGAAGATTCACGAAAGGAACTATCCGACTCATGACTTGGAGCTAGCAGCAGTGGTGTTCGCCTTGAAGTCATGGCGACATTATCTGTACGGAGATACGTTTGAGGTCTTTTCTGACCATAAGAGTCTCAAGTATTTATTTTCCCAGAAGGAGCTAAATATGAGACAACGTCGTTGGCTCGAGTTTATCAAGGATTATGAGTTTACATTGTCTTACCACCCTGGTAAGGCGAACGTTGTGGCAGATGCGCTTAGCCGCAAATCGAGCAGTGTTCTAGCTAGTCTTGTGTGGAGCCAGAAGTTGATCGAAGATTTTGTGGCTTGGAAGCCATTTGCAGTCGAAAGCGGAACAGTTAGATTGTCGGGGTTGGCCATTCGGTCAGAGTTCTTGCCTAAAGTTATCAAGGTGCAGAAGCAGAACGCTCAGTATCAGAAGTTTGTTGACCGAGCTCGTGAAGACGGCTCAGTCTTTCGTATTGATGACAGCGGTTGTATCCGCATGAAGGATCGACTTTGGGTGCCAAATGCCCCTGAGTTGAGGAAGGAGATTCTTGATGAGGCACATCTGTCGAAGTACACCATCCATCTTGGTGGTACTAAGATGTTTAAGGATCTTCAACGACGGTATTGGTGGAACGGGATGAAGCGTGAAGTCGCAACGTATGTTTCGAGGTGTTTGACTTGTCAGCAAATCAAGATCGAGCACCAACGTCCCGGTGGTTCCATGCAGAGGATTGAGATTCCTCAGTGGAAATGGGAGGATATCACGATGGATTTCGTGGTAGGTTTACCGCGAACCAGGAGAAAGCACGATGCGATATGGGTGATCGTGGACAGACTCACCAAGTCTGCTCACTTCTTACCTATCCGGATTAGTCAGCCGCTTGAGAGCTTAGCAGACTTGTATATCCAGGAGATTGTACGGTTACATGGCGTACCTACATCTATCATTTCGGATCGTGATCCCAGATTCACGTCGCGACTGTGGGGACAGTTGCAGTCAGCTTTGGGAACAAAGTTAAAGTTCAGTACAGCCTTTCACCCTCAGACTGATGGCCAGTCAGAGAGGACGATTCAGACACTAGAAGATATGTTGCGGGCGTGTATGCTCGACTGGAAGGGTGAATGGGATTCACACTTGTGTTTGGTCGAGTTTGCCTACAACAATAGTTATCATGCTAGTATCGGTATGGCTCCGTACGAGGCTTTGTATGGGAGACCTTGCCGATCACCGTCATATTGGGACGATATCAGCGATCGATCCAGTGAATCGCCGATTGTTCTTCAGCACTACACTCAGCAAGTGCAGAAGATCCGAGAACGTCTGAAGGCAGCTCAGGACAGACAGAAGAGCTACGCCGATAAGAGGCGGCGAGAGCTTCAGTTTGATGTGGACGACATGGTTTTCGTGAAAGTATCACCGACGAAGAGCGTCTTTCGTTTCGGAAAGAAGGGAAAGTTGAGTCCTAGATATGTTGGGCCGTTCAGGATCCTCGAGAGGATCGGTGAAGCAGCCTATCGTATTGAGCTACCGCAGCGGTATGCTCAAATTCATAATGTTTTTCACGTGTCGATGTTGAGGAAGTACATTCCGGACCCATCGCACGTCATCCGATACGAAGATGTCGAGGTACAAGAGGACTTAACTGTGGCCAAGAGGCCTGTTGAAATCATCGATCGTCGTGATCAGGTTCTGCGTACCAAGACCATTCCGTTGGTTAAGGTACGGTGGCAACACCATGGCATTGAAGAATGCACATGGGAGCCGGAGGCCAGCATGAGGGAGAAATACCCTGATCTTTTTGTGGCCTAGCGTTCGTGATTTCGCGGACGAAATCCCTTTTTAGGAGGGGAGGATGTAAGAACCACGATATTTCTGAGATATTTTGTATTGGCATGTGCTTCATTATTTGTTACTCTTGCTTTGTCGCAAGATTTTTTCGTGATACGAAGTCTTAATCACGTAAGATTCGATTTACGAAGCAATTAAGGACGACCTTGGCGAACTAAGGTCCGATATCCCTAGACTAGATTTATAACTCATCTAAGTAGGTTCATCCCGAATTGGAAACCTAAACTAGGAAATATTTCTGGTAGTAGGGCGAAACGGGTATATCGGTAAATACGAGTCACGACGAGAGTGAATTTGTCAGAATGGAAAGCCTAAGTAAATAAGCTTAAAACTTAAGTTTTAATTCAAAAGGGCAAGGTTTGAAATGAAATTTCTTAAAAGTTTGAAACCTAGCTTTTAAATGAAAAATTTACTAAGGTTTTATGAGATATTAAAATTTGATTTTTTTTGTAAAGTTAGAAGAGACTTTTTCAAAAAATCTCCAAGACCTAATTTGGAATTTGGAAAAGGTAGTTAGCATGGGGCCCACGTGAGCATGAGCCCAGCCCATGCTACTCTTAAAATAAAACAATAATAAAAAAAAAAATGGTATTTAAATAGCATTTTTGAAAAGCATGAATTTTCAAAAGTTGGGGTTGGGTTTTGGCATTACCACAAGTTGTAGCCCAAAACCCAACGGCTATTGGGCTGGAGGGGGCGCCCCTTAGGGGGGGGTAGCTCCAGCCCATCATGTCAAAAAAAAAAAAACAAAAAAAAAAAGGGTTGATTTGATTTTAAAAAGGGGTTTGACCTTAGGGTCAAAAGGTGGTCTATGGGGAGACCTACTCTCCCTAATTTAGGGAGAGTAGTTGTGGGCTAGGCTCAAGGGTTGTACACCCTTGAGCTAGGCCCATCATGAAGGGGGTCAAATCCCCTTGGGCTAGCCTTATAGCACCTAAAGGAAGGGGGGGGCGTGTGGGAGGAGAGCCCTCCATCTCCTCCCCTCTCATCCCAGCCCTCCATCTCTTGGAGTGGCTATTTAAGGGAGGGAGGAGAGAGAAATTCATTTTCTCTCTTCCTCCTCCTCAACCCTCTCCCTCCATCCTTCCATTTTCCCCTCCTCTCTCAAGTGTGAGAGTGAAGAGAGTGTAGAGAGTGAGGTGAGTGTGGCTGAGAGAGTGCAAGTGAGGGCACCAGCACCACCACGCCGGAACCATCTCCGTCCCTACGCCGGAAAACCCCGAAGGTGAAGAGCTTCCACTTTGCATTCCACTTCTTTTGAAAAAAATGCATGTAAAAATTGTTATGGTTGGTTTGGGGTTTTCTTTCTTTTTCTATACCATGAAACTTGTATGAGTGTGGGTGTGTTTTAGAGGGATCGACACATCGTTGTGGTAAACACGCACACACCGGACGTTCCACGCAATGGAACTATCCTTAGGCGATTTCGGAGTTCTGGAGCTCCGGAGTCTCCTCTGCTCAAAAGACCGTATCTCACTCGATACTGGTCCGAATGGAGCGATCTTGGACTTTTCGGAAAGGGGAAACAAGGTTCTTAAACTTACATGTTTACAGTTTTCACTGTTTCGGTCTGCAACTATCGCTAAAAAGCCTCGTTTTTAGCAGACGTTCAGAACTTCTGTCAGTGTACAGGAAGTCTTGAACATCGACCGGTAATCCGGTGATATTTCTCAAACCGTTTGTCAGAATTTTTCATGTTATAACTTTTCGGAAAGGTAAAATGATTATCTACGACTTCGATGTTGGAAATTTTCCCTGATTCGTTTTGTAAACCCATCAAAAAGTCAGGTTTTAGCAGACTGACAGGGTTTTGACAGTGGTCCAGAAAGTTCCAGACACTGTCTGGTAACACAGCGCCCTTTTCCAGACCGATGGTCGGATCAGAGTGATCTTGGTGTCTGTGCGAAGCTGAGACGCGGATCTACGAGTTCCGTGTTTGAAGTTTTTGCTATTTTGGTGCGTACGGACCCCAAATTGGGTCATCTTTCAGGCTATTTTTGGGCCATGCAAATAACTATATAACTATATATATATATAAAAAAAAGAAGAAGAGAGAGATCGATCGGGACTCGCCGTGTCCCGCTGCAACCTCTGCAGCGTTCGGTATGGCAGGGTGGTCTGACCCACTTCGGGGTTCGGACCCACCTATTGGGACTTCCCCAATCATATGGGGAAGGGGCGCCACACGGGACGCCCATGGTTTTGGGTAACCGGGTGTGCTTTACACCCGGAGCACCCTTTTCGTTGGGACACGCCCCAGCAGCCAGCAGGCCGCAGCCTTGCTGCTGGCTGTCCCTTGGCCAAGGAGGTTCTCTCCTAGACCCGGTAGGGTCTGGTCCAACGTGGACCAGACCAGCTGGTCGCTGGACGTCGCCTTCCAACCGCACCCTAGCTGCACCCCATGGAGCAGGCTGCTCGCGGCCCATTGCAGCTGCTGCCTTAGCAGCCTAGGGTCTGACACATAGGTCAGACCAAGGTAGGTCCGGGTCTGGTCCAGCAGACCAGGCTGCCCAAACGACCCCGGTGGGAGCCTTATGGTGGCGGCGGGTGCTAAGTGCGCCCGCAAAGCTTAGCCAACCACTAGGTGGTTGCGTGACCTGCTGCACCCACCCAGTAGCCTCGTGTAGAGCTTAGTGAAGCTCGTGTTGGTGGCTGTCACAGCCCTATGAGTTTGGGACGACAGGCCTAGACTACCTATATATGCGATTTCCACTTGCCGCCAATTCAAAAAGCACGAAAATGCACGCATGAAAGCAAAACCAATAGAGAGTCACTAATAGACTCCTTGTAGCACGTGTATGATGTCCAAACAGCCGTTTTGTACACTTGGCACCAACGGTGCATGGTTCGGAACTGCCTATAGGGCCTGGTGGGCTACGATTAGCCTTTTTGGCATTTCAGCACACATTGTGCCATCATACCCTTGCCGTCACGTCAGTGGTCCAGAATGTCCACCTTAGCCTTCGCTGCCACATCGTGGTGAGTTTGGAAAGGGGTATAGTGTGGCGAGCGGTACGCTGCCCATGTACCTTATTACGTTTCCCAAGTATTGGGTCTTTCGACGTTTTCAGCAGAAAACCGTCGTTTTGACTTTTTTTGAGTTTTGCTAGTGCGGTGGCACATCACAGATGTATTGACGTAATCCCCGTACACAGGGGGTTACTTTAAGAACCTTTCTCGGCACTCATCAGTGTCTACATTACGGTCTTCCCTAAGCGAAGGGTTTCGCTAAGTGTTGTAGCCGACGTAGGGCGGCGAAAATATGTGTTTTTGGGAAATTCATGCTTAAAGCTTTGGACACTGGTTGTCGTACGAACATGTTGATATATATATTTGGAGCCTGTTATCGCTCAGATTTGTGCCTCTATAAATATGTGTTCCAAATTGTGATAATGGGTGGTTTATGCACGTGGCACATCATGACACGTATGTCACCCGTTAAGGTCGGTCGAGTACTTCTTGTTTTGGTTCACATTCGTATATCAATGGATATACGACGCACCAGAGGTGTGTTTTGTACTCGATGTGACATACTCCTGGAAAGAACTGAAAGCACTGTAGGGTATGACACTTTTGACCTGTTGAGGTTTGGGACTCGGTTGGAGTCTTCGGGCAGTGGCCCGGGTTTGTGAGAGTGTACTCACACCTTGTGTCACCCTAGGCATAAAAATGAAAATGTTATAATATCGTCTTCACAGGCGATGTGCTCGTGGTGGCCGTGAGAGGCTGAGCACGTGGATGGGCAGGCCAAGTCCTCGTTTGCGTACCCCGCGGGGACCACGAGGCACGACTACCTCGAAGGGAGGTACGACTTGAAGAATAAGCCTAAACAAGATAATCCTACCGCGCCCCATTCACAAATTTGGTCACCCAGGGAGAGGGTGAATGGTACAGCCCCGAGTGACGTGTCGTTACTACGACCTGTTCTTTTGAGGAGCCGATGTGCCCTCTGACCTCCAGTCACTCGGAGTTAGGGAGGTCAAGGTTGCCCTCCACAGGGACCTTTGCTACTGCAGTAGTACGGATTGCAATCCTTTGCCCCTGCGAAAGGTTTCTCCTGGCTGCGTGTCGCCCGCAGGTGGTTTTTCTCGTTCTGTAGCATCCCCGGTTACCACACTAGAAATTTAATAACAGACGCCGGGTGCATGTCTCGCAGAACTCGAGGGTCTGTCCTTCGCGTACCCGAAGGAGGTTAAAAAGAAAAACATAAAGACTAACCAAACAGACTAACGTACAGTATTTGGTTACTTGCTTACTTTGGCACTGCTTGTAGTTCCTTTAATTATTGTACCTTGTTGGTTAGCTCCTGCTCTGTTTCAGTTGTCATACTATTACTTGTAGTTTTACAGTCTTCTAGCACGAGCACTTGCCTGACACTTGCACATATATCTGTCACTTTACCTGTTGCATGATATGTGCCTCTTCTGGATAAAATGGATATGCAATGTTGTTGTTCTTCACCAACTCGCAAGAGTTCTGACCCCGTTTTATGGGGATATAGGTGATGAGTAGGCGCAGTGGCGATGCGACGGTGTACGGTTGGAGACTTGAGACCCACACTTAGCTGCAGATCTTGGTCCGTGTCTTGTTTTGGGGTTTGAGGGGAGTTTTCCTCTCATTTTGGGAGAGACTCGTTGTATGGGTGTTTTTAATCTCATTTTGTAAAACTCTGATATTATATGTAATGGGAATGGATATGTGGTTTGTATCTTTTACTGTGGCCCGCTCAGACTTGCGGCCTTTGCTTACCCCTTTGTACTTCCGCTATTCGTTTTAAATCCTTTTAAAAAAAAATTTTGCTCAAAAAAACCAAAGGTTTTTACAAGGTCGGGGTTTTGGGGCGTCACATTCATGGACACCTACTTTCCCCAATACGCACGCGATCGTAAGAAACAAGAGTTTTTAGACCTTCGACAGGGGTCCATGAAGGTGGCAGAGTACACTACACGTTTCCGACATTTAGAGAAGTATTGCGCGCATACTTATACCACTGACGAGGCGCGAGCTAAGAAGTATGTGCAGGGTTTACGTGATGGCCTGAGGACGAGAGTGCTGACCAGCCGTCCTCAAAACCTCAACCAGGCCATCGAGATGGCCACAGTACTTCAGGTGGGTCAAACTAGAACCAACTTTTTGGCTTTTTCCAAAAACAATCTCGATAGATCGAAACGATGTCTTTGTGACGCAGGATGACTGGGAGTCTTCTAAGAAGACTCAGCCTAGCCGTTTCGACAAGTCGAAGGGAAATGCGAATAAGGCCCCTCGACCAACAGCGGAGAGTAGTAAGGCGCCACCCGCAAAGAAGGCCAAGGGACAACAGGGCGACACACCAGCACCGCAGTCTTATGCAGTATGTAAGCACTGCAACAAGAGGCACCCTGGAGTCTGCTATAGAGTCTCAGGTGCATGTCTGAGATGTGGAAAACAGGGTCACTTCATCAAAGACTGCCCTAAGAGGCCAGTTCAGGAGGGAATTGCCCCTGTTCTTAGAGGACCACAGCTGCAGCGACCCCAGCAGTCCCAGCCGCAAGGTCAGAAGAAAGCTACTGGACGCGTGTATGCGACTTCTGCAGAGGAGTTGCAAGAAGATGCCAACGTCATTGAAGGTACAATCTCTATTGCAAAGTTCGATGCTAAAGTTCTTTTTGACACTGGTGCTACGCATTCCTTCGTATCCGTACGTTTTGCGAATTTGATTGGTGTCACGCCGACTTCTTTGGGATATACTCTGGAAGTTATCACACCTTCGAGTGGTAGCTCTATCGCTCGTACCTATCTATCTAGAGTAGAGGTTATGATTGCAGGGCAGAACCTCCCTGCCAATCTTATTCTGTTGAATATGGTCGGTTATGGTGTAATTCTTGGCATAGATTGGATGTATGAGCATTACGCTTGTATGCTTTGTCGTGAGCGACGCATTCAATTTGCTCGCCCTGATCAGCCTGTACTCGAGTACAAGGCCTGTAAAAAGGAGAGCAAATGACGACTTATCTCGGCATTAAAGGCACATCATTGTGTAGAAAAGGGGTGTGAGGCCTTTTTGGCCAGTGTTTCTTTGATAAACCCCAATACTACACCACTGGAAGACTTGGACGTAGTTCGAGATTTTTCAGACATTTTTCCAGATGACCTGCCAGGCATACCGCCTACCAGAGAGGTGGACTTTGTGATAGAGTTGGTGCCTGGAACGGCCCCGATATCTAAAGCACCCTATCGTATGGCCCCAGCAGAGCTAGAGGAGCTAAAGAAGCAGCTGCAAGAATTGATGGATAAAGGCTTTATTCGGCCTAGTGTTTCACCTTGGGGAGCTCCAGTATTGTTCGTCAAAAAAAAGGATGGGTCAATGCGTATGTGCATTGACTATAGAATGTTGAATCAGGTAACAATAAAAAACAAATATCCTCTTCCCAGGATAGATGATTTGTTTGATCAACTTTGGGAGGCCAAGGTCTTCTCCAAGATTGATCTTCGATCAGGGTACCATCAACTGAAGATCAAAGAATCCGACGTGCATAAGACAACATTCAGGACACGATACAGTCATTATGAGTTTTTGGTGATGCCCTTCGGGTTAACAAATGCCCCTGCGGCATTTATGGACCTGATGAATCGGATCTTTCGGCCTTACCTAGAACTTTTCGTGATCGTATTTATAGACGATATCCTAATTTACTCCAAGAGCGAGGAAAAATGTACCAGATCCTACTCATGTTATTCAGTATGACGAGGTCGAGGTTCAGAGAGATCTCACGTTTGAGGAACGACCGGTAGAGATAGTAGATCGACGAGAACAAGTGTTGCGACATAAGTCAATTCCACTTGTTAAAGTACGATGGCAGCACCACGGGCTTGAGGAGTGTTCTTGGGAGCCCGAGGCTGATATGAGAGTTAAATATCCATACTTGTTCGGTACTTAATGTTAACCAAATTTCGAGGACAATTTTTTTTTTAGGGGGATTGGATGTAATATCCAAAAATTTCTAAGTTCTTTTCTATAGCATTGTGAAATGTCCTGAATTTCGTGCCAATATAAAACCCTAATTTCTTTAAAAAATTAATGTTTGAGTATATTCGTAAGGATTAAGGGGTTTAATTATATTAAATTATAGTAAATATAAACCCTACATGGTTTGGATATCTGAGAAAATTCTAAGTGATGTCTAATTGAAAACGTCTTACTTAAAAAGAAAATGTTGATTTTTCTTTTAAGTAAAATTATTTAAATAAAGTAAATTAACAAAAGTAGATTTTAAAAATATACATATTAACATGCTTAATAAGATGAAATTAACTTATATTCAATTCCTTTACATTTTCACATGAGTTGTGGGTATATAAAACTAAAACGGTTTTTAATTAGAATTTTATGATTATTCAATAATAGTTTTCTTTTGTATACATTAAAATCCATTTTTATTAGTTTAGTAGGAGCCCATAGGTGGGCCGTCCCATCCTATGTGGCATCTTACTTCAAATTCAAATTGAAAATAAAGGTATAGTGATTTTCAAGGTTATTTAAAGTTTGAAAAGTCAAAGTGGAGATCAAGGGCTCCAAATGAATTTCATTAATGAGATCAAGGGCTGAAATTAATTCCAGCACATAACCTAATTTAAGAAGGGTTATAAAACCCTCCCATAGCCCTTGCCCTCCTCATTTGTGCTGGAAAAAAAAAGAAGAGCTTCTCTCTCCCCCAACAACCCTCTTCTCTCTCTCCTCTCTTTCCCTTCCCTATTCTCTTCTTTTAGGGTTTCTTTTGGTTCTTGAGTGCAAGATCCAGACCTCAAGGGGTGTGGTGAGGATATCTAAGGTCCTCATCTTGCTGGAAGAAAGGGCTGATTGGTGGATCGATCAAAAAGGGCTGTTCATCCATCAAGAAATACATTTTTTCAACAAAAGATAGGGTTTCTATGCTTTTCTTGCAAGAACGGAGTTCTTGGCATGGATTTTGATGTTTTTTCATGAGTTTGGATCATAATCAAACCCTCCTAACCGTGGGTTTGACTCAGATCTAATGATCCATCGCAAAAACACATTTTCCCCTAAAGAAAACCATTTTTGAAATCAGGTTTATTATAAAAATCGGTTTCTTAGAAATAGATTCGTAAAATATATTTGTATTTGATTTATTCGATGATTTTTATGCAAATATTAGTTTGCATTGATAGATTATGAAGTGTTTCATCTACTGTGAATATTTTAGAATTTTCGGAATTTTATTTCATGCGTATTCCCTATTTCTTTTAATTTTTCTTGGGATTCGGGTGACTCGGTTTGATTCACCCAAATGCAAAACTCGGAATTTCAGGTTTTCCACTTGACCTCCATTCAGTAAAATAGTCGTTGCTCCCTCGTCCGGAAAAGTTTTGATGAACGGATTGTTGCGTTGGAAAGATAACTCCATTGTGCATCTACTATAGAAATTTGGGCTCTGTTCATGGAATGAGCACGTCTCTGTGACAGTCGAAACAAAAACTGATAGGTCTGTAGTAAAACATGCATAACTCCCTCATACGGAAGAGTTTTTACAAACGGTTTGCGGCTACGGATAGCTGACAACAATTCCTATATAATGTAAAAATTTCAGCTCTGTTCATGGAGCCAAAAATTTTCTGTGAGCTCTGTACCAGTCGGACAGAGTTATGAAATTGGAAAAATTAGGGCAAATTCATAAATCAAGGCTCAAAGGGTGCATAGTATATATGTTTTTATTTAATTTATTTATAGAATTAGTATGCATTATGTGAATAATTATGCAGGTCTGATTTTATGCAATCTTATATGATTATGGCATGAATTGTAAATGGAAGGTTACACATGAAAGATTTAGGATCAAAAGGTCCAATGAATACAAGTTTATGTTTTAAATTCTAAAAATGTGTTGACTACATGTATGTCCATGATATCGTGATGATATAATTGTTTCATTGATATGGATGTTCATATATATTCTCCTTGTTGCATTGGCCATGTACATGCATATGCATTATGATGTGTGAAAATGAATAAGATGTTTATGCTACGCATATGCTCAAATGTCTGTTACAAGTTTAATTATATGTCTTTGTCCAATGCTTTATAAGAATGCATTCATGACCATAAAGTGGTTTAAGTTTGATGTTGCATCAAAAGTATGACTGAAATCAAGTAATCATGTGACATTAAACTCAAGATACTTGCTTGGAGAGTAGCAGGTGATACAAAACTTCGTGGGACAAGTTCTGTTACGGGCACAGAAGGTTGCTCCTCCCCTCCCACGATTTTAGGGGGAAAACCTCTGCATTCGACTGCAACGTAGAGGTTATTATACTCATGAGGAAAAACTGATGCATCGGATTGAAAGGTGTTGGGAATCTCTCTCGTATTAATGTCCCTCACCTCGTCTTAGTGAATGGACCTGGCCAGGATAAAGCCACCCCTGTATGTAAAACACGTCCTGTGTCATGGTTCTGATCTGAGAATGTCTGCCTGTGTCGTATCAGCAGGGCTAAGAAGTGATAAATTAATTGGTGTGTGCATTAATTTGGCATCGCATGCATCATCTAATTAAGAAAATGTAACTAAAGATAAGAAAATATGCATGCATTGAAAGAGCTTCTGTATATGGTAAGTCATGCATTTTAATAGTTCATACATTTTGTATTTTGAATATATGAATTTATGTCTTTCTGTTAAATATGAAAATTCTAAACATGCATAATTGTTGTGTGATTGTTTAAGTTAAATTAAATGTTAAATCATGAAATTTCTGTTGAAATCCTTGTCTTGTTATTCTGTCTTACAAGTTTAGCATAATTACTCTACTGAGACATGTTGTCTGACCCTATATGGTTTAAAAATTTTCAGGTAATGAGTAGGTACTTACGTGCGAAGGCGGAAGGTTGCGACGGGGACTGAGCCTACCTTTCCTCTGCTTCATGAATTCTGAACTCTGATTTTTCTTTAATTCAATTCAAGGACAAATGTGATTAATTTTGGATATTGTGAAACTTGAATTTTATTTCATGCATAGTTAATTAGTTGTTAAAGTTTAAATTCCATAAGTATATGTTTGCAAGCATTCATCTAAAGTAGCACGCCAAGTTTTATGCCCAATGTGTTTTTCCGCTGTTAACTGTTAAAAGATTTAAATGTATTTCAAAAAAAAAAAAATTCCACCAATTTTGGGTTATAAAAATTGGAGTGTTACACTCTCACCCACCCAGAAAAATGATGACCAATGCCAAAATTGGATAACATTTAAAATAAGAAGGGCCATTGCACAGAATCAAAGGCTTTATGAAAATCTAATTCAAGAGAAAAATAGGGTTGGCCACTAAGATGTAAGGAGTGAATGGCTTCAGAGGCCAAGATGAATGAATAGTGAATCCTCTTATTGTGGATAAAGGTGAACTGAGAGTTCAAAAAAATTTGGTGAGCCACGACCTTCAACCTATTAGCCAACACCTTGGCAATCATTTGATAAAAGGCACTCATAATAGAAATTGGGCGAAACCTAGAGATATCAGTGGCAACATCATCTTTCAAAATTAAAGAAATAATTGCCAAGTTGGTTTGAATAGGCAATCTGGAGTTGCGATAGAACTCATCAAACATGTTAATAACATCAGGCTTCAAAGAAGACCAAAAAATTCTAAAGAAATCCACATGAAACCCATCATAACCTGGAGCTTTCCACCCCGACAAACCTTTGATGGCCCTAAAAATCTCATCTTCAGAGAACTTCATTTGCATAATTCTGGCTTGATCTTGCCAAATCATACCAACAGAAACAGGACCAATGACACCCTTCGCAGTAAGTGAAACAAAATATAAATCTTTAAAATACTGAGTGACAGCTGAAATAATGTGTTGATTAAGGTACGAAACACTCCCAATGGTGATTGATGGGACGACATTCCTCCTATGACAATGAGAAGCATATGAGTGAAAAAATTTAGTATTACCGTCTCCGACCGCAAAACATTTCACCCTTGCCCGTTGCTTCCATCTAATTTCATCTTTGATACTCCAGTTCTTCAAAAGCGTTGATAACTCAATAGATCTAGCCTGCAAACTCTGCAGATGTGAATCAGATAGAGACTCCGGGGAAGACATAGTTTGATACAATGCTGAAATCTCTTGCTCCGAAGTAGCCATTTGCTGAAATTTAACCACATCTCGATTATGGAGCCAAGCTTTGATTTTCTTAGCGAGACGAGACAACTTCTCATGACACTGGATAGCTGCCCACTGCTCATTGGAGGGCTTGTTTCAAGAGTCTGAAATAATAGTGTGAAAGTCTGGCTCCTGGAGCCACCATTGTTCAAACACAAAACTCCTGACGTATTTAAAACCATCCCCCCAAATAGTGATAAACTGGCCATGGTCCGAGATAGAAGGAGCCAACAAGACACACTTGACATCGGGAATGAGATCCAACAAATTTGGAGTGACAAAAACCTTGTCAAGAACTCTGCAGCATGGGAAAATCCACCTATTCAACCAAGAGTAACGCTCCCCAATAAAAAAAATTGGGTAAAGGTGATGCTGATGAACAAAATCTTGAAAACCACGCATAGATGAATTGGGAAGAACAATGTTATTAGAATCCTGAATAGACAAAAGGCAATTAAAGTCCCCCATAAGAAAATGGTACTTCCCGTTTGAGACGACAATCCTATTTAAGTCGTTCCAGAAAGCAGGCCTCATGACAGCGTGATTAGGGCCATACACAACAGCGACCACAACCCTTCTGCCACTGTCTTGCAAAGTGAAGGCAACAAACAATGAAAACAGACTCATGTCTAGTTGAGAAATATTTAAAGATTGCTTCTCCAAAATAAGGATACCACCAGCATGGCTGACCGCAGGCTTAAAAAATTAGTCAGCACCCCTTCATATACCAGAGGCAACAAAACGAGAAACTTCATCCATCTTAGTTTCACAAATAGCAATCAGGTCAGGCTTCTTCTGTCTAACCCAATTAGTCAGAAACCTTCACTTAGAGGGGAAATTCAAGCCCCTGATATTCCAACAAAGAGACTTCATGACACACAATCTGGAAAAATCTGGGGAGTGTGTGGCCTCGTCGACCTTCGTGGAGACCTGCTTTCGAAAGTCGTAACATTGAGTGGGTTGCTCCTCTTGCTTCTACTACAACTGCTAACGTGCTGGTGTCGAACAACCCCCATACGCTCAGTAGCCCTCGAAGAACTGGGAGAATCACCCCTTAGACCAGAGACAACATCAAAGTGAAGGACCTAAGGAGCCACCTAGGATAGTAGAGACTACCGAAATGGTATATACCATATTGACAGTTATATGAAGCAGTTGTGATGAGTAGAGAGAGATATCAAGCATCAGGGTTGCCTCTTCAACCTCAACATCCAAAGGCGACAGAGGGGGGGACTGTCGAGGAATGGGTGGAGCGGAAGGGAGAGCCACACACCTCCAAGAACTACACACATAATCAATGATGGTAGAGGCAGTAGTAGTGGCCTCAGTGACAACCAACGCTAAAGGAAAAGGAACCGATAGACCAATAATCATGCATCTATAAGCCTCAGTGGAACGAGCATTAAACACTATAATGTGAACCGCCATATAATCAAAACACCTCAATGAAAAAATAATGAAGGACGATGAAAAAATTGATCTTTTTTCACCTTTTGCATGACTGTCTAACCGAGCTGCCAATCCACCTTGAGAAGGGGCACTAGTCGTGTAAGGCACAGAGTCACTGACAGAGAAACCATGATGGGCATGAGCATGGGGAATAATGATGGACTTATCACCGGTAGGATAATAATCAAAACTAGTTGCGGCAGATATCTTGGCCCCCCCCAGCAGCACGTTTGACGACCGTTGAAAGCGAGATACGAGAAGTCGAACAGACGTGCTGGGTTTGGCAACGTATGCTGGAGATGTAGATGATATAGCCGGAACCGTAGTAAAAAAGGATTTTCTGGTGAGTTGCCTGGGCAGAGCATGTGATAACTGGACCGAGACCCAGATAGTCCCAATCTTGATGGCATGAAAAGAAATCTTCGGCTCTTGAAGATCTCCAATCTGCACCCATGGTGAAAAAAAAGTATGTCGCGAAGGTCGCTTAGAACTCTGACAGGCAAAGTGTCTCCCCAACACAGAAGATTTGTTGGAGTCAAGAGGCTTCCCGGTTGAATGGTGGTGAGGAACATTTATTCTCCTTCGCTTCCAAAAAGGATGACGACGAGCAAGGAAAGATGAACCACACCTATGGCAATCAAAACGTTTCTGAAAATTTAGAGAAAAACATGATGTGCACCACCAATCTTCTGGTCTAGCGCGACGCAACTGAGATCTTGTGCGAAGGGCATAAAAATAGTATTGCCATGAAGATTGAACCTGATGCTAGCCCCGATCAACGACCCAATACGGAAGCTCCCAAAAAAGAAAGGCGGGTCAAGCAGCGCCATGATAGAACAGGCTTTGAGAGGCGCTCTCCTAATGGCACGGATAAATTTTCTGACGTCCGAAATATGAAGAGAGCCCGCATCCAGGCTTGAACCGAAGACATTCGAGAGATTGAAAAATAATCAATGCTTGAGTCTGAACGGCAGGTCAACATCGAAACCCCACCGTCGAAGGGCGAATGTTGCACCCTAGTAATTAAGAACATCCTGAATGATATGGAGGGCCCTCCGATTTGCTCCCAAAGAGCGATCAGAAGCAAGACCCCAGAAAACACATGACGAGCGACTCATGAGGAAAAAAGGAGAAAGAGAGCACTTGGTTGCCAAAGGGATGGTGGACAGTTGCAGTGAGAGGTCGACCTTTTCAGTCGTCATAAAACCCCCAAAACGCCAAAGAACTTGTTGCCTGAGGGATGGTGGGCGATTGCAGCTGGTGTTGGCTCTGATGCGGTGAGGGACAACGCTGCAGAGGTCGGGCGATGGTGGCTCTGATGCGGTGAGGGACGACACTATAGAGGATGACCCTAAGGTCGGGCGATGGCAGGGCGTAGCTAGAGAGGAGGTCGAGCGATTGTGGATCTGGCACAGCGAGGGGCGTCGTGCAGGAGAGGTCTGGCGACGGTGGCTTCTGAGCGGCGATGGGTGTCACTGCAGAGTTGGTCGGGCGATGGTGGTTTCCGCATAAAGAAGGGCATCACTGCAGAGGAGGTCGGGCAATGGTGGTTCCGACGTAGCGAGGGGTGTCACGGCAAAGGAGGTGGGATGATAGTGGCTCCTGCGCAGCGAGGGGCGTCGCTGCAGAAGAGGTCGGGTGATAGTAGCTCCGGTGAGGGACAACGTTGCAGAGGTCACTACGCTTATGAGTCACCGGAATGTCTCCGGTGTCGATGGGTGCCGAGGTTTTTAGAACAAATGTGAGTTAGGGCTGGAAGAGTGTAGGAAGAAAGGAAAGGGAAGGGAGGGAGGGTTATCGAGAGAGACTTCAGGTGTGATCGCAGGCTACAACTAGGACAAAATAGGAGAGAAGAAGGGCGAGGGCTGAGGGAGATTGGAGACAAACGACCCTCTAAGCAGGGCTTCCATTGAGAGGACAATGAGCTTTCGGCGAGCGGGAAACCGCAGAGAGATAGAAAATTGGGGGTAGCGTTCGGCAATAACAAGTTGGGCTTCTGGCGAAGAAACCTTCAGAGAGAGAGAGAGAGAGAGAGAGAGAGAGAGAGAGAGAGAGAGAGAGAGAGAGAGTAAAATGCCTATATTTTAGCACCTATATTCTCCTATTTTAAGGAGGCGATAAATGTGGTGGCCTGGTGGACCACCACTTGTCAAAAGTTTGTCAACCAAAACTTGTTTATGTTAAATAGGAAATAACGCTTAGTAGCTTGCTTCTTCGAGAGTCCTCTTCCTGCAATCTCACTGTCCCTTCTGAATATATGCAGGACGCGCTTATTTGTTTCGTCCTTTTCTTGCTCGTGAACAGCCCTTTGGTCCTTAGTACTCTCACTCACTATTCCAAATCCACCTTCACACTCCAACTCATCCAACCAAAAGTTAAAAAAAACAAGTGTCCTCTTTCACCCACTTTTATGTCTTCCTTGGGCAAATGTGGTATCCTTAACAGCCCTACTCTTTTTTTATTTTCTGCCTGCAGTGACATATTTTGCTCTTTTATTCCTTTGTTCAAAGCCCCTCTCTCTCTCTCATGCAAACTCACAGTCACATAAGATATATGGACTTGAATCTCATTTCCTTCATAAGGAGCACACAAGATGAGGCCTGGTGTACAAGGTCTATACATCAGACTCCCACAGTTCTAGTGCAACAAGAATGCCAAATCATGATGCACTTTGATGTGAAACTTGCACAATTAACCGGGTGAGTCAGGTCCCTCTACTGACCAGAGACTCATGTTTGATGCCCACTGTTACAGTTTTCCTTTGTCATCCCTAGAGATTCAAAAATACTTTCTGTTGAGAAACTATGTTTTGATGATACATGATAAATATGATATGCTTTCATGATGCATATAGATGATACATGCTAAATACAAGATATGCTTTCGTGAGATATGATAAATATGATATGCTTTCATATGTGAAACTGAATATGTTATATTATGACTGGATATGATGTGTTATGTATTTAACGAGTATTTGATGCAAGGTTATTTCACTTAAGAAGAGTGAAGACAACTTGATCAAGTGTAACTATTTGATGCAATCATACTACTCTGAAGAAAAAGCTTGATGGGCCATACATTCATAAAGATCATCCAAGAAGATCGGCTACCTCAAGATGAAGATTTTTTTCTTCTTTAGAGTCATATGTAACAGAACCTTCAGAAGCATGCATATTTCATATTAGACTATATGCTTTGAAATCATACAAGCCATTTATTTACAAAAAGTAAAGCTTTCATAAAAGGATACATTATGTATATTGTAGCATTTCAAAAACACCTTTTTGAAACAAATCATTGTACTTCCTACAAGCATTTATGAAAAAGACATTTTGACAAGATATAATAGCTCATGATTTCAAAAGCATTAATTGTACTTTCTACAAGCATTTATGAAAAAGACATCTTGAAAAGATATAAAAGCTCATGATTTCAAAAGCTTTTATGAAAGAAAAAGACAAAATGCATTAACTCATAATACACAATCGTTCATCTTGAATTGACGATTTAAGAAAACAAATATTATTTTATACACAACTACTTATTGTTTAACAAGACAATTAAGTTAGAAAATGACCTTTTATTTATTTAATACTAAAATCCACACTCAAGAATGTCGACTTATATTTAAAGTCATCATTCTTTTTGTAAACATTTAATGGCACTTAAAAAAGCATTTATTTAAGAAATGACCATTTATAAAATAAAGTACTCAACAAGCATTTATTGTACTTACATACATTTAACCAAAGAAGTGACAATTTGTAAGAAAACTATTAATGTACTACAAATCATTAAATTGAGTAAAGACAAATTACATTATAAATTACACTTCAACGATCAATGTACTACAAAGCATTTATTTTGAGAAAAGACCCATTACAAATTAAATATCATTTTTAATTACAACGTATAGTGTACCTTAAATATTTAATTTATGAATGACGACTTTTTGAAAAAGCAATATAGTACACATATCATTTCACACAAAGTTGTTTTGAGATGACCTGACACCTCACAACTCAAAAGGACAATTATTTCAAAAAGCAACAACTATTTTCTTAAGACCTATATATATACAAACAAAATAATATTTCAACAACACACATGTGAGCTTTCAAAGAGAAAAATTCTTACTCGACACACTAAAAAAGAGCTTAGAAAAAGAAAGAGAAAAAGACAAGAAAAGCTCTCTAACAAAAGAATCAACTGTGTGTGAAAAAGAAAAGAACATTCTGTTCTCTTGAGAGATTATTCTACCTATTTTCAAAAGAGAGAACATTCTGAGAATCTTCATACGTGCATTCATACTCTGCATATCATCCTGAATGTTCTTTAGGAAAGTGTTGTAACTTTTTGTTATCTATTGTATCTCTTCTCTGTTGAGAGAAGTAGACCTCTGTGAAAGAGGGTGTTTTCCCTTCTCTGTTGAGAGAAGTAGACCTCTGAGGAAGAGGGTGTTTCCCTTCTCTATTGAGAGAAGTAGACCTCTGAGGAAGAGGGTGTTGTATTATTTATCTCGTAACACGGATTTTATAGTGAAAGGCTCAAGTGTTTTACTTGGGGACTGAATGTAGGTCAATAACTCGACCAAACCAATATAAATCTTGTGTTTATTGTGTTGTGACTTATTGTCTTTAATTTTTATTTTATCGATCTGTATCGTATTTCACTATTCACCCCCCTCTAGTGGAATTTCATTTGGTATCAAAGAAGGTTTTGCTGGCTTCGACATAACAAGTCTTCCAGCACAAATGACATCAACCTCTTATGCTCGTGACATCGAAGGTCAACACGCGTCTCGCCCTCCTTTTTTCAATGGCACCAACTATGAATATTGGAAATGCAGAATGACCATATTCCTAAAATCTATAGACTTTGCTGTATGAAAAATTGTAGAATGTCCATACACATCCCCAACTTCAGACTATAGTTTATGGTCTGATGAAGAAAAGAAGATGGCAAACCTAAATGCAAAATCTATGAATGCTTTGTATTGCGCCATTGATCAAAATGAGTTTAACAGAATATCAGTCTGTGAATCTGCATATGATATTTGGCATTCTCTGGAAGTTATCTATGAAGGAACTAACAGAGTAAAAGAAGCAAAGATCTCATCTCTGGTTCAAAAATATGAGTTATTCAAAATGAATAAAGATGAGTCCATCACAGAGATGTTTACTAGATTCATCAATATCACCAATGATATTAAATATCTAAGAGAAACCTATTCCTAGACCGATAAGAAGAAAAAGATCTTGAGATCTCTTACAAGTGACTGAGAAAAAGACCACAGCTATTGAAGAAGCCCAAGATCTATCCAAGCTTACTCTGGATGACTTTTGATCATGCATATATTTTAGGGATATTTCATATAAAAATATACATGATTTCATGAGAAAATGATTTAAAAACCAATTTTTATGTTAGTTTCGAGTAAATGTGCTAAAATAATATAAGAATAGAAAATGCAAGAAAAATAGTGTTATTTTACATTTTAATGCATATTTTAGTGTTTGACATAATTGTAGTAGTTTAGTTTTTGAAAATCATAAAAAAATTAGAGTTAGAATAGACTTAGTTTTTGTATTTTCTAAAACATAGTCATTTTGAGTTGCTTTGTAAATAACTTTTTGAAGAGAGGTTTTGAAATGGAATTCTTTGAAATAAGATGGACTTATGGAAAAACTTTCAAAATTATAAATACCATACGTAGGGGGAAGAGAGGCTTGTCTTCTATCTTATGCTTTTGCCTTCTTTTCTAACCCTTCCCCTTCACCTTGTTTCTTTCCTCCTTCTTCTCCTTCTCCCTTGATCTCTCTTCTTTCTCAATCCGGTGGAGGTATCCAGCTACAGTAATGGCATATAGGAGGATTCCACTTCTCTTCTAATCCCTCCGGTGAGTTCTTATCATCTTATCTTCTTTTTCTTCTTTTTCTTCTTTTTCTTCTTTTTCTTTTTCTGAATTTTCATTTTAATTTCTGTTAAGCATTCATAACTCATATTAAAAGAAATGTGTTTTGATTTACAGTTTTGTTTCAGAAAATTTTAGAATAGATTTTAGTTGTAGTTATATGCATTGTTCGTGAATTGTTTCTGCAATTAAAAACAAAAAATATATATATATATATAATAAAAAAAAACAGAGAAAAAATCAAATAAGATACTGCTGGATATATGCAACGAATATGATTTGAAATTTTTAATCGGATTCAAAGATTTCAATAGATAATTTGAAATTCAGTTTGCAGTGATCTGAATTGTCACCGGAGCATCTAGATCATCTGGATCTAGATTCATTAATAAATTTCTACAAAATTTTAATCGATCATCTGGATCGATCAAAGTTGATTCAAGGTATTCTGTCTCTGGCGATGAAATCATAATATTTGATCGGATGAATGCTTGATTCCAAAGCAATCGGCTATCTGAATCAGTTTTAATTTTTTTTTTCTGATTTTAACATCAAAGAAAAAATAATCACCAGCCATATTGAGATTTATCTGATGTTCATTGCATTCTCTAGTGATTGACTGCCGTTTATGGAGTTTTCCGGCAAGTGATTGTTTTCCGGCAAGTGATGTTTTGAAATATAAGTGAAGATCTAAAGTTTAGTAGTTGAATGTCTGAATTCTATCAAACATCGATCGAATGTCTGCAGTTTTTATTTGATTTTAAATTGATTTCAGTCTGAGTGAGTCGTCCAATTTCTGATCATCATGTTCTAAAGTTTTTCAACATCTCTGTTATCGGCAATAGATCGCCTGATCTGTTCGGCAATATGGAGTGTTTTTGAGTATTGCATTACCGGTGAAAATCTCTTATTTGCTGCATCTCTGGTGATTCTCCTGCTTGAATGACTTCCTCTTGCCCGAATCCCCTGATTTAACTGGAACAACTTCACGATTACCGTGAAGAGGTGAATCCGGTGGTTTCATTCTTGAGCCACCGTGAAATGTATTTCATGATTGTTATTCCCTGCTTTAACTAGAATTAAATTTCATTTCACGAGTGTTATTTCAAATCGATTTTATTGATGTTTCTAGTAAATGTGAGTGTTGATTAAAAATTCAAATGAGCATTAAAAAAAATTTTTGATTTCAATGTGAGTGTGAAAGAAACTGATTTTTAGTTAGTTTGATTACTGGATTTTTTTTTAGTGACTGATATATTAGGAATTTTTTTCTGATTGTTTTTCTGGGTGATCGACTGTTTGAAATTAGATTGAATGATTGTGCTTGACAGATCTCGGTTGGCCGTCACTGATTTCTGATAGCCATCCATTGAAGTTAATGTAGTTGATCTTTGTAATGTTTGAGCTGTAAATTGTGATTGAATTCCAGCAGTGATTGAAGAACTGGATTTATTCCAGCCGGTTATGAATAGTGAAATTCTATAGTCTGAAATTCCCTAAGTAAGACAGATTACATTCATTTGAAATTTCGGTGGATGTTTGCAGCTTGAAAGTTTGATTTTCACTGTGATTTGGATGCTTGAAATACAAAGTATGTAATGAGTTCGTTGTTAATTGTTTTGTAATTAGCTTAGTTAACTGATTAGCATATCTTTGTTTGTAGTGTAGAGTTCATTCATGCTATATTTTAGTTTTTTTTTTAGTATTAGCAATTAGTTAATCAGTATGTTCTGTTTAGTAGATTTTCTACTTCTTTCTCTTGTACTGCTCGTGTCCTTTTGACTTGTGCAGGATCGCACAAGAGTGGAGCTAAAGCGCATTTGTGACACAGAAGTGCAAGAATAAAAGATGTTTTTCTTTTATTTTAGATTTTAGGCATTTAATTGGGTTTGTAAATATCGCTTTTTACGCCCTCTGCGAAGGGTATTCATTTGTTGTAATAGTTAGTTGTTTTTACCTTTCTTAAACATTTTCCATTTAATAATTCGGCAATAAAGATTAGTTTAGACTTGTGTGTTTGAATACAACATATTCCCGTTCCCTGACTTCGACTCGGTCTCATCCACTAGTGAGAATCGTTTTTTATTATTTGATGTCTGGTTTTCACATGTTTTTCATATAAAAATGATTTCAAAATTACAACGATTTAAAAAAAGACATTAAATTTTTGGCGCCGTTGCTGAGGAACAGCGTAATATTAGTATTCACTTTATTGCCTAGTGTTTATGTTGCATTTAGGTTTAGAACCATGTATGTGCATATCGTAGAGACTAGCTTACTTTTTTGCACAACCTACCTACTAGGATCCTCTTAGAGGTGATTGTGTACGATTGGTACCGTACACATAGATTTTATATTTCTTTTGCATAATCTCTGTTATGTGTACTTGCGTGGTGATTGTTTAGTTTTTGTTGTTTTTAGTTTACTCGCTTTGTGGTTTGCGTGGTTTGGCTGCTTAGTGCGTTAGTTAGGTAGAAAACCCAAAGTTAGGACGTGAGCTACACCGGTCTATTACGAGGTGTATGCAAGGGCGACGCTCACTTGACCCCGAGCTGGTAGAGCCGATTGAGGACACCGAGTCCCTTATTAGGAGAGCCCAGAGATCTGCAACCATGGCTGAGAATCAGCAGATTACTCGTCCTCTGAGGGAGTATTTCATGCCCAACACTTACACTCCCGCCTCCTGCATTGCAAGACCTGATGTAGGAGCAAACCATTTTGAGATAAAGGCCAGTGTGATCCAAATGTTACCCTCGTTTTATGGCCTTAGCAATGAAGACCCATATCGTCATCTCGATGAATTTTTAGAGATTTGCTCGACAGTGCGAATTAACAACTTTGGAGATGACGCGATGAGGTTGACCCTGTTTCCCTTCTCTCTGAAGGACAAAGCGAAGAGTTGGTTAAAATCATTAGATACTGTTCGAATTACCACTTGAGAACATATGCAAAGAGAATTTTTAAAGAAATATGTCCCAATTGGTAAAACGAACCAGTTTCGTAAAGCGATAACCAGTTTTTCCCAAATTGAGGGAGAACAGTGTCATGAGTCATGGGAGAGATTGAAAGATCTTCTCCGCAAGTGTCCCCACCACCAGATGCCTCGCTGGCAACTGGTGCAATATTTCTATGACGGTCTTACTGAAAAGAACCGTCAAATGGTGGATGCCGCGTGTGGGGCACATTTATGCTCAAAAGTGAGGATGAAGCATGGTCGCTTTTTGAGACATTGAGCGAGAATTCGATGCACCATGCGACAGCCTCACGGTTCGATAGGGCTGCACCTGCACAGGATAGCATTAAGAAGGCAGGTATTTTCGAGTTAGGGATGAACCTTGAGTTGAGCAACAAGGTAGACCAACTGTCCCAGAAATTAGATCAGTTTTTGTTGGGTCCCTCCCCTGCCATGCAGGTGTGCGCGTTGTGTACGAGTCCTGCACACGATGTCTTCGAGTGCCCAGTTGCGCCACAATATCCTGAGTTTGTCCAAGAGCAAGCTCAGATGGCTCAAAACTTCGCTAGGCCTGTACCTAATCCATTTTCCAATACTTATAACCTGGGTTGGCGAAATCATCCCAATTTCTCATAGCGCAACTCACAGATCTACCCCCCCAACCCTTCCCAGAGTCAACCAAGTCAAGGTGGTTATGCGCCTGGATTTCAAAGATCCAGTTATCCCCCAGTCCAACCTGTTTATACTCAACCCCAGTCTCATGAGCCTTTGCATAGTCAATCTTTTGAGGATAAGATTTTGCAAGCTTTGAGCTCACATACCCAGTCTATCGCAAAATTAGAGACTCAAATGGGGCAGCTTGCCGAAGCACTTAGCAAGCGAAGTGAGGGGACATTGCCTAGCTAGCCTATTGTCAACCCTAAGGGAAAGGAACCCATGCGTAGCTTGCATATGACTAATGCACATAAAGAGCAAGCTCAAGTAGTAACCCTTAGGAGTGGGAAGCAATACCAAGCGAGGGAGGCTGCAGAAGAAAGAGAGAAGATAAGCGAGAAGCAGTTTGTCCCTAATATTTTACCTCAGGAAAGCGAAAAGGTTCTTCCATCTGAGCCTTCACCATCCTACATTCCCAAAGCTCCCTTTTCTGAGGCGTTAGAGAGGCCGAGAGCATTAGGTAAGTCTGGAGTGAACATGCAAGAGATAATTGAGATATTCAAGCACGTTCAGATAAACCTCCCCTTACTAGATGCTATTCAACAGGTCCCTGCATATGCAAAGTTTCTCAAAGAGCTTTGTACGCAGAAAAGGAAGTCGATGTCTCATGTGCAGAAAAAGATTTATTTAACCGGGCAGGTGAGCGCAGTATTGCAACATCAAACCCCACCTAAGCTCAAGGACCCAAGGACTCCTATCATCTCATGTGTCATAGGAAACATCACTGTTGGGCGTGCATTGCTCGACCTTGGGGCAAGTGTTAACATCTTGCCGGGTTTCTTTTATGACCAATTTGGATTGAAAGAGATAAAACCTACACCTATGACTCTTCAGCTCGCAGATAGATCTATCAAGGTCCCAAGAGGGATACTTGAAGATATTTTAGTCAAGGTGGAGGATTGTTATTTCCCTGTCGAATTCGTGATATTAGATATGGAGGGAGTTGATAGCCCACAACAGACTCCTATTATTCTCGGTCGCCCCTTCCTAGCAACCGCCAACGCGTGCATTAATTGCCGCACTGGTGCGATGGATGTGTCATTTGGAAATAGGAAGATGCGGCTAAACATTTTTCTTGCTGCTATGGGGCCTGCTGTTGAGGAGGCTTCTTTCGAGGTTGATGTCATTCAAGACCTCGTAGAAGTAGAATATGCTTGGTTATTGAGTGATCCACCTCATGAGGAGGATAAAGAATCACTAGAAGAGGATCACCTAGAATTACATGAAAATCAGATAGGTGAGCTGAGTTGGATCGGGCACTTCGAGCCATTTAGAGGTAGACAGGACGGGAACATAGTGCGCAGTATCACAGATGACACTATTTTTCATAGAGAGCCCAATTGAGTCTGACTTCATGTCCATTGATCTCATGGATGATGAAGGATTTTTCCAGGGATCCGTCTGGCTGGGGACGTGAAACTTAGCGCTTTATGGGAGGCAACCCATATCTTGTATATTATTAGATTTGCTTAGAATTTATAGATTTTATTTTGTTTTTACTTTTTCATTTTATTCATGAGTTTTTCATGTTCTTTTTGTTTCATTCATGAGTTTCATGTTTTATCATGTATACATTGCATTCATTACATTCATAGAACGTGTATTTTTTAATTCATGTCAGGTCATTCTACTCTTTTCCCTCATTTATTTTCTCTCATGTGCATTCACGTAGTTTCATATAAGCATGGGGGAGTGCCACTGGGACAGTGTCATTCAAGCACGGGGGAGGGTGTAGTTTTCACACCTGGATATTTCTGTTTACGTTCTTGCACATGTTTACACATCTCTCATGAAAAGTAGATTTTTAAAGAAAGAGTTTGAATTTATATGAATGTTCTTTCAAATCTGATGTTTTTAGAGGATTTTTAAGCCCCACGAAATTTTTTTCTGACATAGATCTAAAAATTATGGTTGTTTATGTGGATTTCAAAGAAATGATGATAGATACATGTTAGAATTTATTTTGAATCATAAATATGAATATGCACAGTTCTATTTTTGAAAAACTAAGCAAATGAACAAAAGCATAAAAATGAGCTTAAGAAGAGAAAAAAATAGCATGTGTTAGGTTGTTTGGATAATTCTATAATCCTTAGTAGATGGAACTTAGATGTAAGTTGAAACTTTTAATTCCATTTCGAAAAGGAAAGTGGAAAACTTCGTGATCCTAAATAACTGAGAACAGATATAAGTTGAAATGTTTGGCTCTCATGTTATAAAGGTGACTGAAGGAAGTCACTTTTATGTCTTAGTTAATATCTTTTGGTATGCATTGAAAAAGTATAGAAGATATTGACATTGCACAAGGCATAAAAGTAGACCACACGCAAGCTATAAGAGAAGAATGAATATGCAAAAAGAAAAAGCGTGAAAAAAATGAAAAAATTGAGAAAAGAGCTGAAAAAGAAAGAAAAGTTCAGTGCTTAGAAGTGCGATTGAGAAAACCTGTGCAGAAAACATATGTGTGAGGATAAGTAAATAATAATATATTTTTATTGGATTTTCTAAGAATAAAACATAAATAATTGTGATATTTAGAAAAGTGAAAGAAATTCTTTTTCTGTGGTGGTATATAAAAGACTCTAATTATGTTTTGATTTAGAAATAACAGGAAATATTGGTGAAAATAAAGTCTTTAATTACCTACTGTTTATGAGGATGTGTAATATTATGCATACATGACAGAGATGTTTGTGGGTAGCATCACTGCGAACCCTCACGAGACCTTACTCGTCCACTGGGGTAACCCAGGGGTTGAAAGGACTTGTTGCATGAGCTAAATGCAACCGTGATTCCTACGAAAGTGAGTTAGGTGATAGTTTGATTTCGTGCATTTTTCTAGTTTGCTCGAGGACTAGCAAAACATAAGCATGGGGGTATTTGATCATGCATATATTTTAGGGATATTTCATATAAAAATATGCATGATTTCATGAGAAAATGATTTAAAAACCCAATTTTATGTTAGTTTCGAGTAAATGTGCTAAAATAATATAAGAATAGAAAATGCATGAAAAATAGTGTTATTTTACATTTTAATGCATATTTTAGTGTTTGACATAATTGTAGTAGTTTAGTTTTTCAAAATCATAAAAAAATTAGAGTTAGAATAGACTTAGTTTTTGTATTTTCTAAAACATAGTCATTTTGAGTTGCTTTGTAAATAACTTTTTGAAGAGAGGTTTTGAAATGGAATTCTTTGAAATAAGATGGACTTATGGGAAAACTTTCAAAATTATAAATACCATACGTAGGGGGAAGAGAGGCTTGTCTTCTCTCTTATGCTTTTGCCTTCTTTTCTAACCCTTCCCCTTCACCTTGTTTCTTTCCTCCTTCTTCTCCTTCTCCCTTGATCTCTCTTCTTTCTCAATCTGGTGGAGGTATCCAGCTACGGTAATGGCATATAGGAGGATTCCACTTCTCTTCTAATCCCTCCGGTGAGTTCTTATCATCTTATCTTCTTTTTCTTCTTCTTTTTCTTTTTCTGAATTTTCATTTTAATTTCTGTTAAGCATTCATAACTCATATTAAAAGAAAAGTGTTTTGATTTACTGTTTTGTTTCAGAAAATTTTAGAATAGATTTTAGTTGTAGTTATATGCATTGTTCGTGAATTGTTTCTGCAATTAAAAACAGAGAAAAAATCAAATAAGATACTGCTGGATATATGCAACGAATATGATTTGAAATTTTTAATCGGATTCAAAGATTTCAATAGATAATTTGAAATTCAGTTTGCAGTGATCTGAATTGTCACCGGAGCATCTAGATCATCTGGATCTAGATTCATTAATAAATTTCTACAAAATTTTAATCGATCATCTGGATCGATCAAAGTTGATTCAAGGTATTCTGTCTCTGGCGATGAAATCATAATATTTGATCGGATGAATGCTTGATTCCAAAGCAATCGGCTATCTGAATCAGTTTTAATTTTTTTTTTCTGATTTTAACATCAAAGAAAAAATAATCACCAGCCGTATTAAGATTTATCTGATGTTCATTGCATTCTCCAGTGATTGACTGCCGTTTATGGAGTTTTCCGCTAAGTGATTGTTTTCCGGCAAGTGATGTTTTGAAATATAAGTGAAGATCTAAAGTTTAGTAGTTGAATGTCTGAATTCTATCAAACATCGATCGAATGTCTGCAGTTTTTATTTGATTTTAAATTGATTTCAGTCTGAGTGAGTCGTCCAATTTCTGATCATCATGTTCTAAAGTTTTTCAACATCTCTGTTATCGGCAATAGATCGCCTGATCTGTTCGGCAATATGGAGTGTTTTTGAGTATTGCATTACCGGTGAAAATCTCTTATTTGCTGCATCTCTGGTGATTCTCCTGCTTGAATGACTTCCTCTTGCCCGAATCCCCTGATTTAACTGGAACAACTTCACGATTACCGTGAAGAGGTGAATCCGGTGGTTTCATTCTTGAGCCACCGTGAAATGTATTTCATGATTGTTATTCCCTGCTTTAACTAGAATTAAATTTCATTTCACGAGTGTTATTTCAAATCGATTTTATTGATGTTTCTAGTAAATGTGAGTGTTGATTAAAAATTCAAATGAGCATTAAAAAAAATTTTTGATTTCAATGTGAGTGTGAAAGAAACTGATTTTTAGTTAGTTTGATTACTGGATTTTTTTTTAGTAACTGATATATTAGGAATTTTTTTCTGATTGTTTTTCTGGGTGATCGACTGTTTGAAATTAGATTGAATGATTGTGCTTGACAGATCTCGGTTCGCTGTCACTGATTTCTGATAGCCAGCCATTGAAGTTAATGTAGTTGATCTTTGTAATGTTTGAGCTGTAAATTGTGATTGAACGCCAGCAGTGATTGAAGAACTGGATTTATTCCAGCCGGTTATGAATAGTGAAATTCTATAGTCTGAAATTCCCTAAGTAAGACAGATTACATTCATTTGAAATTTCGGTGGATGTTTGCAGCTTGAAAGTTTGATTTTCACTGTGATTTGGATGCTTGAAATACAAAGTATGTAATGAGTTCGTTGTTAATTGTTTTGTAATTAGCTTAGTTAACTGATTAGCATATCTTTGTTTGTAGTGTAGAGTTCATTCATGCTATATTTTAGTTTTTTTTTTAGTATTAGCAATTAGTTAATCAGTATGTTCTGTTTAGTAGATTTTCTACTTCTTTCTCTTGTACTGCTCGTGTCCTTTTGACTTGTGCAGGATCGCACAAGAGTGGAGCTAAAGCGCATTTGTGACACGGAAGTGCAAGAATAAAAGATGTTTTTCTTTTATTTTAGATTTTAGGCATTTAATTGGGTTTGTAAATATCGCTTTTTACGCCCTCTGCGAAGGGTATTCATTTGTTGTAATAGTTAGTTGTTTTTACCTTTCTTAAACATTTTCCATTTAATAATTCGGCAATAAAGATTAGTTTAGACTTGTGTGTTTGAATACAACATATTCCCGTTCCCTGACTTCGACTCGGTCTCATCCACTAGTGAGAATCATTTTTTATTATTTGATGTCTGGTTTTCACATGTTTTTCATATAAAAATCTTTTCAAAATTACAACGATTTAAAAAAAGACATCAAATTTTTGGCGCTGTTGCCGAGGAACGGCGTAATATTAGTATTCACTTTATTGCCTAGTGTTTATGTTGCATTTAGGTTTAGAACCATGTATGTGCATATCGTAGAGACTAGCTTACTTTTCTGCACAACCTACCTACTAGGATCCCCTTAGAGGTGATTGTGTACGATTGGTACCGTACACATAGATTTTATATTTCTTTTGCATAATCTCTGTTATGTGTACTTGCGTGGTGATTGTTTAGTTTTTGTTGTTTTTAGTTTACTCGCTTTGTGGTTTGCGTGGTTTGGCTGCTTAGTGCGTTAGTTAGGTAGAAAACCCAAAGTTAGGACGTGAGCTATACCGGTCTATTACGAGGTGTATGCAAGGGCGACGCTCACTTGACCCCGAGCTGGTAGAGCCGATTGAGGACCCCGAGTCCCTTATTAGGAGAGCCCAGAGATCTGCAACCATGGCTGAGAATCAGCAGATTACTCGTCCTCTAAGGGAGTATTTCATGCCCAACACTTACACTCCCGCCTCCTGCATTGCAAGACCTGATGTAGGAGCAAACCATTTTGAGATAAAGGCCAGTGTGATCCAAATGTTACCCTCGTTTTATGGCCTTAGCAATGAAGACCCATATCGTCATCTCGATGAATTTTTAGAGATTTGCTCGACAGTGCGAATTAACAACTTTGGAGATGACGCGATGAGGTTGACCCTGTTCCCCTTCTCTCTGAAGGACAAAGCGAAGAGTTGGTTAAAATCATTAGATACTGTTCGAATTACCACTTGAGAACATATGCAAAGAGAATTTTTAAAGAAATATGTCCCAATTGGTAAAACGAACCAGTTTCGTAAAGCGATAACCAGTTTTTCCCAAATTGAGGGAGAACAGTTTCATGAGTCATGGGAGAGATTGAAAGATCTTCTCCGCAAGTGTCCCCACCACCAGATGCCTCGCTGGCAACTGGTGCAATATTTCTATGACGGTCTTACTGAAAAGAACCGTCAAATGGTGGATGCCGCGTGTGGGGCACATTTATGCTCAAAAGTGAGGATGAAGCATGGTCGCTTTTTGAGACATTGAGCGAGAATTCGATGCACCATGCGACAGCCTCACGGTTCGATAGGGCTGCACCTGCACAGGATAGCATTAAGAAGGCAGGTATTTTCGAGTTAGGGATGAACCTTGAGTTGAGCAACAAGGTAGACCAACTGTCCCAGAAATTAGATCAGTTTTTGTTGGGTCCCTCCCCTGCCATGCAGGTGTGCGCGTTGTGTACGAGTCCTGCACACGATGTCTTCGAGTGCCCAGTTGCGCCACAATATCCTGAGTTTGTCCAAGAGCAAGCTCAGATGGCTCAAAACTTCGCTAGGCCCGTACCTAATCCATTTTCCAATACTTATAACCTGGGTTGGCGAAATCATCCCAATTTCTCATGGCGCAACTCACAGATCTACCCCCCCAACCCTTCCCAGAGTCAACCAAGTCAAGGTGGTTATGCGCCTGGATTTCAAAGATCCAGTTATCCCCCAGTCCAACCTGTTTATACTCAACCCCAGTCTCATGAGCCTTTGCATAGTCAATCTTTTGAGGATAAGATTTTGCAAGCTTTGAGCTCACATACCCAGTCTATCGCAAAATTAGAGACTCAAATGGGGCAGCTTGCCGAAGCACTTAGCAAGCGAAGTGAGGGGACATTGCCTAGCTAGCCTATTGTCAACCCTAAGGGAAAGGAACCCATGCGTAGCTTGCATATGACTAATGCACATAAAGAGCAAGCTCAAGTAGTAACCCTTAGGAGTGGGAAGCAATACCAAGCGAGGGAGGCTGCAGAAGAAAGAGAGAAGATAAGCGAGAAGCAGTCTGTCCCTAATATTTTACCTCAGGAAAGCGAAAAGGTTCTTCCATCTGAGCCTTCACCATCCTACATTCCCAAAGCTCCCTTTTCTGAGGCGTTAGAGAGGCCGAGAGCATTAGGTAAGTCTGGAGTGAACATGCAAGAGATAATTGAGATATTCAAGCACGTTCAGATAAACCTCCCCTTACTAGATGCTATTCAACAGGTCCCTGCATATGCAAAGTTTCTCAAAGAGCTTTGTACGCAGAAAAGGAAGTCGATGTCTCATGTGCAGAAAAAGATTTATTTAACCGGGCAGGTGAGCGCAGTATTGCAACATCAAACCCCACCTAAGCTCAAGGACCCAAGGACTCCTATCATCTTATGTGTCATAGGAAACATCACTGTTGGGCGTGCATTGCTCGACCTTGGGGCAAGTGTTAACATCTTGCCGGGTTTCTTTTATGACCAATTTGGATTGAAAGAGATAAAACCTACACCTATGACTCTTCAGCTCGCAGATAGATCTATCAAGGTCCCAAGAGGGATACTTGAAGATGTTTTAGTCAAGGTGGAGGATTGTTATTTCCCTGTCGAATTCGTGATATTAGATATGGAGGGAGTTGATAGCCCACAACAGACTCCTATTATTCTCGGTCGCCCCTTCCTAGCAACCGCCAACGCGTGCATTAATTGCCGCACTGGTGCGATGGATGTGTCATTTGGAAATAGGAAGATGCGGCTAAACATTTTTCGTGCTGCTATGGGGCCTGCTGTTGAGGAGGCTTCTTTCGAGGTTGATGTCATTCAAGACCTCGTAGAAGTAGAATATGCTTGGTTATTGAGTGATCCACCTCATGAGGAGGATAAAGAATCACTAGAAGAGGATCACCTAGAATTACATGAAAATCAGATAGGTGAGCTGAGTTGGATCGGGCACTTCGAGCCATTTAGAGGTAGACAGGACGGGAACATAGTGCGCAGTATCACAGATGACACTATTTTTCATAGAGAGCCCAATTGAGTCTGACTTCATGTCCATTGATCTCATGGATGATGAAGGATTTTTCCAGGGATCCGTCTGGCTGGGGACGTGAAACTTAGCGCTTTATGGGAGGCAACCCATATCTTGTATATTATTAGATTTGCTTAGAATTTATAGATTTTATTTTGTTTTTACTTTTTCGTTTTATTCATGAGTTTTTCATGTTCTTTTTGTTTCATTCATGAGTTTCATGTTTTATCATGTATACATTGCATTCATTACATTCATAGAACGTGTATTTTTTAATTCATGTCAGGTCATTCTACTATTTTCCCTCATTTATTTTCTCTCATGTGCATTCACGTAGTTTCATATAAGCATGGGGGAGTGCCACTGGGACAGTGTCATTCAAGCATGGGGGAGGGTGTAGTTTGCACACCTGGATATTTCTGTTTACGTTCTTGCACATGTTTACACATCTCTCATGAAAAGTAGATTTTTAAAGAAAGAGTTTGAATTTATATGAATGTTATTTCAAATCTGATGTTTTTAGAAGATTTTTAAGCCCCACGAATTTTTTTTCTGACATAGATCTAAAAATTATGGTTGTTTATGTGGATTTCAAAGAAAGGATGATAGATACATGTTAGAATTTATTTTGAATCATAAATATGAATATGGACAGTTCTATTTTTGAAAAACTAAGCAAATGAACAAAAGCATAAAAATGAGCTTAAGAAGAGAAAAAAATAGCATGTGTTAGGTTGTTTGGATAATTCTATAATCCTTAGTAGATGGAACTTAGATGTAAGTTGAAACTTTTAATTCCATTTCGAAAAGGAAAGTGGAAAACTTCGTGATCCTAAATAACTGAGAACAGATATAAGTTGAAATGTTTTACTCTCATGTTATAAAGGTGAATGAAGGAAGTCACTTTTATGTCTTAGTTAATATCTTTTGGTATGCATTGAAAAAGTATAGAAGATATTGACATTGCACAAGGCATAAAAGTAGACCACACGCAAGCTATAAGAGAAGAATGAATATGCAAAAAGAAAAAGCGTGAAAAAAATGAAAAAATTGAGAAAAGAGCTGAAAAAGAAAGAAAAGTTCAGTGCTTAGAAGTGCGATTGAGAAAACCTGTGCAGAAAACATATGTGTGAGGATAAGTAAATAATAATATGTTTTTATTGGATTTTCTAAGAATAAAACATAAATAATTGTGATATTTAGAAAAGTGAAAGAAATTCTTTTTCTGTGGTGGTATATAAAAGACTCTAATTATGTTTTGATTTAGAAATAACAGGAAATATTGGTGAAAATAAAGTCTTTAATTACCTACTGTTTATGAGGATGTGTAATATTATGCATACATGACAGAGATGTTTGTGGGTAGCATCACTGCGAACCCTCACGAGACCTTACTCGTCCACTGGGGTAACCCAGGGGTTGAAAGGGCTTGTTGCATGAGCTAAATGCAACCGTGATTCCTACGAAAGTGAGTTAGGTGATAGTTTGATTTCGTGCATTTTTCTAGTTTGCTCGAGGACTAGCAAAACATAAGCATGGGGGTATTTGATCATGCATATATTTTAGGGATATTTCATATAAAAATATGCATGATTTCATGAGAAAATGATTTAAAAACCCAATTTTATGTTAGTTTCGAGTAAATGTGCTAAAATAATATAAGAATAGAAAATGCATGAAAAATAGTGTTATTTTACATTTTAATGCATATTTTAGTGTTTGACATAATTGTAGTAGTTTAGTTTTTGAAAATCATAAAAAAATTAGAGTTAGAATAGACTTAGTTTTTGTATTTTCTAAAACATAGTCATTTTGAGTTGCTTTGTAAATAACTTTTTGAAGAGAGGTTTTGAAATGGAATTCTTTGAAATAAGATGGACTTATGGGAAAACTTTCAAAATTATAAATACCATACGTAGGGGGAAGAGAGGCTTGTCTTCTCTCTTATGCTTTTGCCTTCTTTTCTAACCCTTCACCTTATTTCTTTCCTCCTTCTTCTCCTTCTCCCTTGATCTCTCTTCTTTCTCAATCTGGTGGAGGTATCCAGCTACGGTAATGGCATATAGGAGGATTCCACTTCTCTTCTAATCCCTCCGGTGAGTTCTTATCATCTTATCTTCTTTTTCTTCTTCTTTTTCTTTTTCTGAATTTTCATTTTAATTTCTGTTAAGCATTCATAACTCATATTAAAAGAAAAGTGTTTTGATTTACTGTTTTGTTTCAGAAAATTTTAGAATAGATTTTAGTTGTAGTTATATGCATTGTTCGTGAATTGTTTCTGCAATTAAAAACAGAGAAAAAATCAAATAAGATACTGCTGGATATATGCAACAATATGATTTGAAATTTTTAATCGGATTCAAAGATTTCAATAGATAATTTGAAATTCAGTTTGCAGTGATCTGAATTGTCACCGGAGCATCTAGATCATCTGGATCTAGATTCATTAATAAATTTCTACAAAATTTTAATCGATCATCTGGATCGATCAAAGTTGATTCAAGGTATTCTGTCTCTGGCGATGAAATCATAATATTTGATCGGATGAATGCTTGATTCCAAAGCAATCGGCTATCTGAATCAGTTTTAATTTTTTTTTTCTGATTTTAACATCAAAGAAAAAATAATCACCAGCCGTATTGAGATTTATCTGATGTTCATTGCATTCTCCAGTGATTGACTGCCGTTTATGGAGTTTTCCGGCAAGTGATTGTTTTCCGGCAAGTGATGTTTTGAAATATAAGTGAAGATCTAAAGTTTAGTAGTTGAATGTCTGAATTCTATCAAACATCGATCGAATGTCTGCAGTTTTTATTTGATTTTAAATTGATTTCAGTCTGAGTGAGTCGTCCAATTTCTGATCATCATGTTCTAAAGTTTTTCAACATCTCTGTTATCGGCAATAGATCGCCTGATCTGTTCGGCAATATGGAGTGTTTTTGAGTATTGCATTACCGGTGAAAATCTCTTATTTGCTGCATCTCTAGTGATTCTCCTGCTTGAATGACTTCCTCTTGCCCGAATCCCCTGATTTAACTGGAACAACTTCACGATTACCGTGAAGAGGTGAATCCGGTGGTTTCATTCTTGAGCCACCGTGAAATGTATTTCATGATTGTTATTCCCTGCTTTAACTAGAATTAAATTTCATTTCACGAGTGTTATTTCAAATCGATTTTATTGATGTTTCTAGTAAATGTGAGTGTTGATTAAAAATTCAAATGAGCATTAAAAAAAATTTTTGATTTCAATGTGAGTGTGAAAGAAACTGATTTTTAGTTAGTTTGATTACTGGATTTTTTTTTAGTGACTGATATATTAGGAATTTTTTTCTGATTGTTTTTCTGGGTGATCGACTGTTTGAAATTAGATTGAATGATTGTGCTTGACAGATCTCGGTTGGCTGTCACTGATTTCTGATAGCCATCCATTGAAGTTAATGTAGTTGATCTTTGTAATGTTTGAGCTGTAAATTGTGATTGAATTCCAGCAGTGATTGAAGAACTGGATTTATTCCAGCCGGTTATGAATAGTGAAATTCTATAGTCTGAAATTCCCTAAGTAAGACAGATTACATTCATTTGAAATTTCGGTGGATGTTTGCAGCTTGAAAGTTTGATTTTCACTGTGATTTGGATGCTTGAAATACAAAGTATGTAATGAGTTCGTTGTTAATTGTTTTGTAATTAGCTTAGTTAACTGATTAGCATATCTTTGTTTGTAGTGTAGAGTTCATTCATGCTATATTTTAGTTTTTTTTTTAGTATTAGCAATTAGTTAATCAGTATGTTCTGTTTAGTAGATTTTCTACTTCTTTCTCTTGTACTGCTCGTGTCCTTTTGACTTGTGCAGGATCGCACAAGAGTGGAGCTAAAGCGCATTTGTGACACGGAAGTGCAAGAATAAAAGATGTTTTTCTTTTATTTTAGATTTTAGGCATTTAATTGGGTTTGTAAATATCGCTTTTTACGCCCTATGTGAAGGGTATTCATTTGTTGTAATAGTTAGTTGTTTTTACTTTTCTTAAACATTTTCCATTTAATAATTCAGCAATAAAGATTAGTTTAGACTTGTGTGTTTGAATACAACATATTCCCGTTCCCTGAGTTCGACTCGGTCTTATCCACTAGTGAGAACCGGTTTTTATTATTTGATGTCTGGTTTTCACATGTTTTTCATATAAAAATCTTTTCAAAATTACAACGATTTAAAAGAAGATATCAACTTAATAGGCAATCTTATGGCCTATGAAGTTCATATGAAAGAAAGAAGGGAAGAGAAACAACCTACGAAGAAAAATCTAGCCTTCCCAGCCGTTTTTGAGAATGAGGACTCATAAAAAGAATCTGAAATTGCGATGCTTACTCAGAGGTTTCAACGCTTTATGAGAAAGAACAGACTATCAAATAAGCACAAGGAAAAGAAAGATTCTAAGGAAGATACCATGTGCTATCAATGCAATAAGCCAGGTCACGTAAGACATGATTGTCCTCTCCTAAAAAGAAGATCCAAAATCGAGGAACCTAAGAAAAGGTTCTTCAAGAAAAAGGCTCTACATGCTCAATGGGATGATTCAGAACCATCCACCAGTGAAGAGTCAAGTGACGATGAAGTCGAAACTGCAAACATGTGCTTCATGGCAGAAGAAAGCTCTGTAAGTGAATCTTCTGACTTTTCTTTTGAAGAACTTCTAAATGCATTTCAAGAACTTTTTGAAGAATCTAGAAAAATGATTCTCAAAAACAAAGTTTTAAAATTCGAGAATTTAGAGCTTTCCCAGAAAAATGGAAAACTCAGTATTGAAAATTCTGAGTTGAAAAAGAAAAATTTTATTCTTACTTCTGAAATTAGTTCTACTAGTTCCAAGACGAAAAATCTTCAAGTAAAAATTTCAGAATTAAAAAGTAAAACTGAAAACCTTATGAAAACAATTTTCAAGTTTACCAAAGGAAAAAAGAACCTAGACAAACTCCTATCCTCTCAAAAAGTTTTTTTTTACAAAAATGGTATTGGTTACTCTCATCTCAATAGACCTTCTTGTATGAATCAAAAGACTGCTTTTGTCAAAGGTTCTGCTGAACCCAAGCAGGAGTATTACAATTTCAATTTTAATACCATGTACTTCTCTAAGTCTATAGATAAACCCAAATCAAAATGGATATGGGTTGCAAAGTCTAACAAAAAGGGACCGGATCACGTACCAAAAAGAATTTTTACTTGATCTATTGCAAACACTGAAAAAGAAGAACAGATGGATATTAGACAGTGGATGTTCAAAGCATATGACAGGACATCCAGATCTTTTTGTTGTTCTTCATCATAAAGAAGGAGGAACTATCACCTTTGGAGATAACAACAAAGGATTAATAATTGGGATTGACAACATTGGTAACATCGATAAACCTCTTATTAAAGACGTTCTCCTTGTTAAAGGTTTAAAACATAATCTCTTAAGTATAAGTCAAATGTGTGACACAGGATATAATGTTAGCTTCAAACATGATGCATGCCTCATAGCAGACACCAACAAAAATATTATTTTGAAAGGTATAAGAAAAAATAATATATATGAATTACACCTAGAGAATATTATTGAACACTGTCTTATAGCTAATAATGACTCTCAAAATTTATGGCATATGAGAATGGGACATGTTAACTCTAAATATATGTCTAAATTAGCTAAAAATAACTTGGTACGTGGATTACCTAAAATATCATTTAAAAAGAACTATTTTTGTGATGCTTGTCAATTAGAAAAACTGTCAAAATCATCTTTCAAATAAAAAAATATTGTGTCAAGTAAAAGACCTTTAGAGCTTCTCCACCTGGATCTTTTTTGTCCTTCTAGGGTAGCTAGTCTTAATCATAATAAATATGCTTTTGTCATTGTTGATAATTACTCAAGATTCACTTGGGTAATATTTTTGAAAAATAAAAGTGATATGTTTTATGAATTTGAAATTTTATGTAAAAAGTTATAAAATAAAAAATCTTCTACAATTGTTAAAATTCGTAGTGACCATGGAGGAAAATTTGATAATGATCTTTTTGTAATTTTTTGTAACTTGCATGGTATCTTTCATAACTTTTCCTTTTCAAGAGTTGCACCTCAAAATGGTGTAGTAGAAAGAAAGAATAAAACCCTTCAAGAATCTGCTAGAACTATGCTCCAATAGAATAATCTTGCTAAATATTTTTTGGGATGAAGCTGTTAACACTGCATGCTATATTTCAAATAGAGTTCTTATTAGACCTCTCTTGAATAAAACTCCCTATGAACTATTCTATGACACAACTCCAAGAATAGACTACTTCAAAGTCTTTGGGTGTAAATGTTTTATCCTAAACACAAAAGATAGCCTTGATAAATTTGATGTTAAATCTGTTGAAGGCATATTCTTAGGATATTCAAGTCATAGTAAATCATACGGAGTTTTTAATAAGAGTACTAATACTATTGAAGAATCTATGCATGTCAGCTTTTATGAATCTGTTGGTCAATCTGTTCATAAGCAGACTAACGATGATGATCTTGAAAGTACAGATTTTCTCTTAGATAACACAGCTAAATCTAATGAATATGATCATCAAAGAACATTTGCCAAAATCAGAGATCATCCTCAAAAGCATATTTTGGGAGACCTGACCAAGGGGGTTCAAACAAGAGCTCAGTTAGAACGTATTGCAAATATAGCTTTCATTTCTCAACTTGAACCTAAAAAGATTGATGAAGCCATCATTGACGAGTTTTGGATGCTGACAATGTTTGAAGAACTTAACCAGTTTCAAAGAAATGATGTGTGGGATCTTGTACCAAAACCAAATGGTCATCAAATCATTGGGACAAGATGGATCTTCAGAAACAAGCTGGATAAATCAGGTAATGTCATAAGAAACATGGCAAGGCTAGTGGCTCAAGGATACAATCAGAAGGAAGGTATTGATTTTGATGAAACTTTTGCTCCTGTTGCTACACTTGAATCCATAAGAATATTTTGGCATATGCAAGCTATATGGATTTTAAACTATATCAAATGGATGTTAAAAGTGTTTTTCTAAATGGTTTTATAAATGAAGAAGTTTATGTAAAACAACCTCCAGGTTTTGAAAATGAACAATTTCCTGATCATGTTTTTAAACTAAAATGTGCGTTATATGGATTAAAACAAGCACCTCGTGCTTGGTATGATAGACTTAAAACTTTTCTATTAAAAATCAGATTTTCTGTAAGCAAAGCAGATTCAACTTTATTTGTAAAAATAGTGAATGATCATACCTTAATCGTTCAAATATATGTGGACGATATCATTTTTGGATCTACTAATAATGGTCTTTGTGAATACTTTTCTAAGTCCATGCAGAAAGAATTTGAAATGAGTATGATGGGAGAACTCACTTACTTTCTTGGACTGCATATAAAGCAAACCAAGGATGAAGTCTTCATCAATCAGTCTAAATATGCTCATGAACTTCTGAAGAGGTTCAACATGAACTCAACTGCTTCAAAGAATACTCCTATGAGCACAACCAGTGTATTGGACAAAGATGAAGATGATAAGACTGTGGACACAAAACTATTCAGAGGTATGATAGGATCACTACTATATTTAACTGCTAGCCGTCCAGATATCATGTTCAGTGTTTGCTTGTGTGCTAGATTTCAATCAAATCCAAAAGAATCGCATCTTAAAGCTGTAAAAAGAATAATGAGATATCTAAAAGGAACGCTTGATTTTGGGTTATTTTATTCAAAATCATCTATATTTGATTTAATCTCATACAGTGATGCTGATTTTGCTGGTAGTAAATCTGACAGAAAAAGTACAAGTGGAACATGTCATATGCTAGGGCACTCACTACTTTCATGGTTTAGTAAGAAACACAATTGTGTATCATTATCAACTACTGAAGTTGAATATATTGTTGCAAGCCTAGCATGTACACAAGTCATCTAGATGAAACAAACATTAAAAGACTTTGGTTTAGATTTTGAAAACACAACTATTTTGTGTGATAATACAAGTGCAATCAATTTATTTAAAAATCCTATTCTTCACTCACGTACAAAGCACATTCAAATTCGACACCACTTTTTAAGAGAACAAGTTTTAAACAACATAATCAAACTTGAATTCATACCCACTAATCAACAATTAGCTGATATTTTCACTGAACCTTTAAAAAATGAAGACTTTATACGAATTAGAAGAGAATTAGGAATCTGTAAACTAAGTGACTTATAATTAATCACACTTATTTGTATTTTTACTTAGATAAAACTTTGCAATATCTTATGATTTTTAGTTTATCATTTATATATTTTAGATTTTTTTCGAATCTAACTCTTTCTTGTCTATTCTTATTTTTTTTTATCTATTATTCATCTATTCTTAGCATTTTTATCTCTCGAATATATTTTTGACTTTTCTTGTCTCATCATCTCTTTTACCACTTTTCAAAGTCAAAGTGAGTCCTTCTCATATTCACGTACACTCATAAAAACCACAAGTATTAAAATACAAAACAAATACTTTATGTCACCCATTTCTTTCAAAAATGACATGTCTTTCAAAGTACACATCACATGATTACCCTATGACCTATCATCTTTCACGCCTATCCATAAAAACCATTTTTACATTAAATAAGCCATCATAACATTCTTTCATGTCACTCATCTCATAACTCTCTCTTGTCTTTTTCTCAAAACCTCCCTTACGAAAATTGAGTCTATCTTCTTTAATTAAATCAAATATTTTGACCCATGATATACCAACTTGTTGTTTGTTTTATTAGGCCATTATTAAACTCTCTATTTCACACTGTCGTATCACTTTATATCATTCATACATTCATCTCTTCTCACGACAATTTTTTTATTTTCCTCATTCTAAGACTCTTTATGTCTCATCACCTCTATGATCGGATTCTTCAAAATCCGTGGGTCATTATTTACATCGTGCCATACATTTCTTTGTTTCTATTCAACCTTTCTATCTTGTCCATCCTTATCAATCACACATAAAAAGCTTGTTCCAAATACACTACAACAAAGCAGTAGATTAGCGACGACCACATTCCGTCGCTAATCCATCGCTAATCCGTCGCTACAACTGTTAGCGACGACGAGGCGATGGTATGCTTACGTCGCGATTTTTTCGACGCTAACTGGCGACGAAATAAATATGTCACCAGGTCCGTCGCTAAGTGCAACGGACTAACGAGCATTGTATTCCGTCGCCAATCCGCCGGTACTAAACGGCGACCACGGCTTGGCGACGGATTTACGTCCGTCGCTAGGCCGTCGCTAGATTTATATGAATAGCGACAGATGGTTCCGTCGCTAATCCATCGCAAACACGAAAAAAAATTAAAAAATTTTTATTTGAAAATTAAATACCGAGAATGGTACAATTTATATTTCCTGTAAATAAAAAACAAACCACACAAAAAATTCCATATAAAAAGAATCTACAACAATTAATCGTTCTACCTTAAAATTAACAAGTTTAATTATTTACAATTCAACAATTACAATTAGGAAACATAAAAAAAATAGAACTTCTTCAACACAGTTCTCTAATCATCGCCAAGATTTTGTGCGTCTTCTTGTTCATTGCCTTTATCTGTCCCTTCAGCTCCGCTACACTGATTATCGCTAGCAGCCTACACAAGAAAAGAACAATCAGTATTGATAAACAAAATATAATGGAATAAATTACACACTATATGTGATTCTATCATGTGCTCATGTGTGTTCTAAGGCAATAAAAAAACTCTATATATGATTCTATCATGCTCATATGTGCTCTAAGGCAGGCAAAAAGTTATATATGTGATTCTATCATGCTCATATGTGTGCTAAGGCAGTAAAAAAATTGAATATGTGATTATAGCATGTTCATATGTGTTCTAAGGCAGCTAGAAAAACTCTATGTGATTCTACCATGCTCAGATGTGCTTTAAGGCAGACAAAAAGCTATATATGTGATTCAATCATGCTTGTATGTGTGCTAAGGCAGTCAAACAATTGAATATGTGATTATAGCATGCTCATATGTGCTCTAAGGCAGGCAAAGCAAAAAAATTTATATGTGATTTTATCATAAATGATATCTGTTCTAAGGTAGTAAAAAAACTCTATATGTGATTCTATCATGCTCATATGTGTGCTAAGGCAGTCAAAAACTGAATATGTGATTATAACATGCTCATATGTGTTCTTAGGCAGTCAAAAAACTGAATATGTGATTATAGCATGCTCATATGTGTTCTAAGGCAGTCAAAAAAACTTTATATGTAATTCTATCATGCTCATATGTGTTCTTAGGCAGTCAAAAAATTGAATATGTGATTATAGCATGCTCATATGTGCTATAAGGCAGGCAAAAAAAATTATATGTGCTTATAGCATGCTCATATGTGCTCTAAGGCAGGCAAAAAAATTTATATGTGCTTATAAGATGCTCATATGTGCTCTAAGGCAATAAAAAAACTCTATATGTTATTATAGCATGCTCATATGTGCTCTAAGGCAATAAAAAAACTCTATATGTGCTTCTATCATGCTCATATGTGCTCTAAGGCAGACAAAAAGTTATATATGTGATTCTATCATGCTCATATGTGTGCTAAGGCAGTCAAAAAACTGAATATGTGATTATAACATGCTCATATGTGTTCTTAGGCAGTCAAAAAACTGAATATGTGATTATAGCATGCTCATATGTGTTCTAAGGCAGTCAAAAAAACTTTATATGTGATTCTATCATGCTCATATATGTTCTTAGGCAGTCAAAAAACTGAATATGTGATTATAGCATGCTCATATGTGCTCTAAGGCAGGCAAAAAAATTTATATGTGCTTATAGCATGCTCATATGTGCTCTAAGGCAGGCAAAAAAAATTATATGTGCTTATAGCATGCTCATATGTGCTCTAAGGCAATAAAAAATCTCTATATGTTATTATAGCATGCTCATATGTGCTCTAAGGCAATAAAAAAACTTTATATGTGATTCTATCATGCTCATATGTGCTCTAAGGCAGGCAAAAAGTTATATATATGATTCTATCATGCTCATATGTGTGCTAAGGCAGTCAAAAAATTGAATATGTGATTATACCTGAGAGAGACCTGCAATTGAAGATCCCTTGTTCAGCACAAGATTGTTGATCTCATCTCGGAGAAAGGGGGCGACGGTGTCATGGAAGTAGTCATCCAATGTGTCCTTAATGATCTGACGTACATTATACCCAGAAAGAATAGGTTGCTGCTTGGAGCTTATGTCGGCAAAAGTAGCCTTTGAGCCGTAACTGGAAGAAGCAATAACTGGTGAAGTGTTCAGATTACTCCCAAACCCGAACACGCGACCTTTTTTGGGTTCACCTGCTGCAGTCACCTATGCTGCAGGATCAAATGATGGATGCTGAGTAGCGTCATCGCCATATCGCTCTATCATCTGTTGCTCATATGCCTCCTACAAAATAATGTTTAAAGTATGCATTAATAATTAATGATAACATTATGATAACTTGCATATTGCAATGATTATTAATAGAATAAATACATACCGTCATTGTTCTCGCCTTCTCTGATACGAAGACTCCCGTGGTCTTCCATTTATGTGTTTCAACAAACACATCCTTATATGATACACTGCCTCGTTTTTCTGCTTCCTGCAAAGTTAAATGACAAAAGATTTAGTACAAAAGTTTGCAACAATACTTATAAAATTAATATTATATATTAATGAGTTACCATTTTCTTCAGGTGGCTCCCAAATGTCTTAGATCCACTTGTGTGTAGATGGGCTTCAGGCATCTTCGCTCGATTTTGTGCAGCCTTCGCAGAGCGAGTTCTAAATGCATCTTTCGCCCACTTATTGCACATTTCATCCCAGTAATCTCTCCTGATAGTAATAGGGCCATGGCCCTTTCACAGTAGTGGATCATCTACTACGCCAGATGCTTTTTTTGCTGCAGTCTTCATAGTGTGCAGCATGTCTGCAAATCGATTGGCAGCCACCTTCTGCCACACCTTCCTTGCATCATTTTCTTCTACCGTAGTTGCGAAGCGATTCGAAGCCTACAAATATTTTCAGAAAGTTAGTAGACATTACTTAAATAAATTAAATATGAAACACATTAACTATGAGGAACAACTGTATACCGTGAATGAGGACCACAATCTGTCTAACACCTCCTTTGGGTACTCTTTTCATTGAGCAACCGGTCCTGGTAGATGTTGAAGAAGTGAATTCCTAATCTCCTGTACTACTTCTTGTAGCTCAAACCTCGTGCTACACATGAATTGTTATACAGTAAATATCAATATAAAATATTTATAAGATATGCAATAATTGAAAATAAAATACTTACGGTCGATTATCGATATACACTATTCGAATGAGTCTTCTTGTGCCAGACTGAGAAGACCCTACTTCCTGTGTTGGCTCTTGACTTGTATGATCAACTGGTGTAGGTGGGTCGTCTATAGGCGAAACATCATCTGTAAAAAAATATGTTAGAAGTTCTCAGAATGCGCATTTGAACTAATCAAGCATCCAATTAGTTAATCAATATACCTATCATAGAAGCCTGTGCAGATGAAGGTTGGGCCTGGCTACTACTGGATGAGCGACCACTGTAACTTGCACGGGCATGTGTAACGTGTTGGAATATGAGGTTCGAAGTACATAGATGAGAAATTTGAAATCTCTTCTAAAGTGTACGCCTCACAAATAGAGCCTTCTACTCTTGCTTTATTACGAACCTTTTTTTTAGGTCGAACATGCATCTAACAAGAATATACATTTCAAATTTTAAATATCTGTCATTAAAGAGACAAATATAAAAAAACATATACATTTCAAATGGGTACATCTATTGATATTGCACAGGGCCACCAACCCTTAGTTCATATGGCAGATGTATGATCAAATATTCCATAACATCGAAAAATGTTGGCGGAAATATCTTTTCTAGCAGACAAACAGTGGTGATGACAGAGTTCACGAGATTCTTTACATCTGATACTACGACCTCCGATGCGCACAATGTTCTGAAAAATCTGCTCAACTCAGACAATACCCCCCATATAGGTTTGTCTAACATATCATGGAATACTAGGGGTATCAATCGTTGCATAAAGATATGACAATCATGGCTCTTCAACCCATATAACTGTCCATCGTCAATCTTCACAGCCCAAGCAATGTTAGAGACATATCCATCTGGAAATCTCAGTTGTCTCAACCATTGACATACATGTTTTATTTGATCAGGTCTGAGCACGTACTTTGCCTTTGGTTTCAATACTTTGCCATTATACTCTTTGAGTTCCAATTCTGGTCTTTTACATATTAATTTTAAATCCATACGGGCATTCAGATTATCCTTCATTTTTCCTTTAATATTCATTACTCTATTGAACACATTATCAAACATATTTTTCTCTACATGCATCACATCCAAATTATGTCGTATCAATAGGGTCGGCCAATACGGTAGTTCCCAAAAAATAGATTTCTTCGTCCAATTATGATCCTTCCCAAATCCACGGAAGGGTGTAGGACTGCGGGCATCTGTTAATACATCTGGAAAGTATCGCAATCTTCTTAGAATCTCTATGCCAGACAATCTTGAGGATGGACATTCCGTTTCAGTTGTGCCTGCTTTAAACGCATTCTTTTGTCGTCGGAATAGATGATCGCTGGGTAGAAATCGACGATGGCACTCAAACCAGCAAGGCTTCCTTCCATGCCTCAATCTAAAAGCTTTGGAATCCTCCATGCAGTACGGAAAAGCCAACCTCCCATGTGTGCTCCAACCAGATAGCATACCATATGCAGGGAAGTCACTGATTGTCCATAGAACATCGACCTTCATGTTGAAATTTTGTTGTTTGTGGGCATCATATGTGGTAACACCGTCATCCCACAGTACTTTTAGTTCATCAATCAATGGCCTTAAATATACATCAAGATTTTGGCCAGGTGAGGTCAGACCAGGGATCAACAGAGACAAGAAAAGATTTGGACGTTTCATACACAAGCTTGGTGGAAGGTTGTATGGAGTTACAAATACTGGCCAGCATGAGTGTGGAGTTGATCTACCCCCAAATGGATTAAATCCATTTGTACATAGACCGAGTCTAACATTTCACACTTCCATTGCAAAGTTCTGATGAGTACGATCAAAGTGCTTTCAAGCTTCAGCGTCAACAGGATGCGTGATCTTGTTTTCATCGTGTCGAACTTTATTTGCATGCCATCTCATGTGTTTAGCTGTCCTTGAAGACATATACAATCGCTGCAATCTAGGAGTGATAGGAAAGTAGCGAAGCGACTTGTATGAAACTTCCTTTGATCTCGTGCTACCATTGCCTCTTGTCTTTGGCTTGAACCGAGGATGCCCACATGACGAGCATGATATGTTGTTTTCCTGCTCCTTGAAATACAACATGCAGTGATTTGGACAAGCATCAATCTTTTTGTAACCCATACCTAGAGCGTTGACCATAACTTTCGCACGATAGAAATTTTGTGGCAATTTCTCATCTTTGGGCAACATACTCTTCACAATCATGCACAAACGGTCAAAACATGATTGACTCAAATTATACTCGGACTTCAAATTCATTAGTTGAAGAACTGCAGACAAGATAGTGTGACTCTCGCAACCGTTCCAAAGTGGCTCATCAGCATCTCTAAGTAAATCATAAAATCTACTAGCTGCATTGTTTGGTGATTCTTCATCTATGACAGTTCTTACATTACTAGAACTCATAGCAGAACCCAGTTCTGTTCCTGTGGCATCAAATATCAAATCCGTATATGGATTATCGTGCACCACATTCACCCATGCATCAAAATCGTTTCTAAATTCTTCTTCATGAAATATCCAGTTCTGATAATCACTCACAAAACCCTTCCTGTATAGGTGATGTCTAATGCTATGAGGTTCTATAAATCGATTATTCTTACAAATCTTGCAGGGACACCTAATCTGACCTGTGGGATCCACTGTACTGACACTTGCCGTTGCAAATTCAATAAAACTGTCAACACCATCCATATATTCATGCGATAACTCATTGTCCACTATCCTACGGTACATCCATTCACGGTTTGCAGTCATTTTCTTATGATGTTACGAATAATAGCCTAACGAATTAAAAGAAAACAATCAGAATGCTACGATGAAGAACATATCAAATTTATCATGCAATATATGATGTCATACAATAACAAGAATTTTGATGCATGCATTGATAACTTAATATTTTCATGTGCAAACTATCAATGACATGATACAATCATTTGAAACATGCTTTCATTATACAATTTCACATGGAAGTCATAATCAAATTGAAAGTAACTACATGCAAGCATAGATACAATTACATCAAACATTGCAATACATTGTAATCATTCATATCAAACAAATGACAAACATGTACCTGCAGCAAACACACTTCAATATCTCAATAACTACTACCATGCCTAGCATGGACTTCGTACTCAAAAAATAAGAACACTTCAATATTCATATATTAAAATCATGCTCAGCATGATCTCCGAACTCCAACAAAGCAACCCTAAATATTAACAACTATGTGAGTGTGTGAACAATAAAGTGTTACATCTAATAAATTAAATAACATGTGATACGCTTGCATCACTTACTCACCATCGGTATTTACCCGATTTGCATTGTTTTTGTCCCTTACTTACCACAAGTGGCTGAGCACGAGCTGGTTCCGTTGAAAAATCTGCACAAAAAAAATATTGTTTTAAAATGAAGTCACCACGAAAAAAACTGAAGCAAATAAAAACATCTTGCATAGGGCTTGAGAAGCCTAGTACCTAATGACCTACCGAAACCGCAAGGGGGTCGACCCTCTGCAGGAACACAGGGGGTCGACCCTCTGCCGAAACATAGGGGGTTAACCCCCTGCCGGAATAGTAGGGGGTCAACCCCCTGCCGGAAACCCCAGGGGGTCGACCCGCTGTCGGAAACTGTTCCCGGTAGCGGGTCGACCCCCTACAGGACACAACAGGGGGTCAACCCTCTGCCGGGGTCGACCCCCTGCCGTACACGGCAGGTGGTCGACCCCCTGTCGGACATGGCAGAGGGTCGACCCGCTGCCGGAAATAACAGGGGGTCAACCCTCTGCCGGGGTCGACCCCCTACCGGACACGGCAAGGGGTCGACCCCCTGCCGGACATGATAAGGGGTTGACCCCCGGCCGGACACGGCAAGGGGTTGACCCCGACCGGACACGGCAAGGGGTCGACCCCCTACTGGACACGACAAGGGGTCGACCCCCTACCGAAACCGCAAGGGGTCGACCCTCTGCCAGGGTCAACCCCCTACCGGACACGGCAAGGGGTCGACCCCCTGCCGAAACCGTAGGGGGTCGACCCTCTACTGGGGTCGACCCCCTGCCGAACATGATAAGGGGTTGACCCCCGGCCGGACACGACAGGGGGTCGACCCCCTGTCGGGGTCGAGCGCCTGGCGGAGTCGACCCCTTGCCGAAAAATGCAGGGGGTCGACCCCAATCCATTTAACGGTGGGGCCCAAAAATACCTGCGCTTCCTCTAGGCGGCGGCGGCGGAAGGTTGACGGAGATCGACTTCCGGCAAACGGTGGGGGCCGGTAGAGAGGTCGATGGGAAGGAAGAGGACGGCAGGAGGGAGAGGGCGGTGGGCGGGAGCAGCGAAAGAAGAAAGGAAAAAGAGCACTGAGATTAGGGGTTATGCGACATTTAGCGACAGATTACTTCCGTCGCTAAGCCATCATAATTCAAAACACGAAAAGGCGACAGAAAATATTCTGTCGCCCAGGCCGTCGCTAAATAGCGACGAAATATAATCCGTCACAAAATGCCGTATTTATTACGACAAAATATTCTCTCGCAAAATCCGTCGCTACTTAGCGACGGATTTTGCGAGGGAAAATAATCTCTCGCTATGTTCGTAAAACTCTCCAATTATAGTGACAGATGCATTTCTCTCGTTAATCCGTCCCTAAGTCACGACAAAATAATGTCGTCGCTAAATTCCGTCGCTAATCAACTATTTTTTTGTAGTGATAGCACATTATTCTCAAACCATGACTTCTCTCTCAATTCATTGGACTCTCCTATATCGAGTTTTTTTTATGATGAAAAATAATATTCGAAACTATGTTTTTTCTTTCATACACAAGAATTCAAACTACTCTTCATGTGTCATATCTAACTTAATATAATAAATTCTTATGTCCATATCCACACACTCTTTCAAAGAGTGACTTGATCACTCATTCACGAGTGCCTTAAGATATACTATTCACTCTTCATAAATAGACATTCACGAATAATGGACCCAGCTAAAATCCAAATTTTATTTATTTCAATTGTCATTCACAAAATATCAAGTTGTTATTAAAATAAACTTCATCCTTCTATTTAATAAACTGATACACTCTTCACGAATTCATCACCTATTCGAAAACTTCTATCCCCTTACATCCTCTCCAAGGTTATTTCTTATTTTTTCAGTTACTCGCCATGGCCTCCTCTTCCAAATCCTTCTTTGATGATGTCAACATGATTGAATCTTCAGAACTGTGATATCTAGATCTCATTCACCACTGCAACTACGTAAGCTCACTTCCCATCCAAACAGGAAGGTTAGTTCACTTCGAAGACTTCACCTCCTTTGATCTCGAAACTTCTCTCTAAGACCTTGTTCAAATTTAAGGATCATCAAATACTGCTTCATATTATCCCACTCTCATCAAGATTTTTTATACCAACCTCTCGGTAAATCATGATCAAACTGCTATCATCACCATGGTTCATGGTAAAATCATTTCCTTTGACATTCACTCCTTAGGGTGCATTCTAAACCTTTCATCCTATGGCATCGATCTACCAAACATAGTACCTATCGATCGTACTGTGTTTAAAAATGTGCTTCACTCCACAAGATCCACCCACTTTTCGTGGCACATGAGCAATCTGAAACCTCATGCTCAGCTTCTGTCACAAATTTTATCGCACAATGTCTTTCCCAAACAACAGTCCAAGGGATTCGTGCCAAACAAAATCTCTCTCTTAATTTATGCGATTTTTTGTTCCTTCCCCATCAACTGGTTGAGCATCATTTTTAACAACATGATTAATTTTCGTGTCTTTCGTTCACTTCCATTTGGGTGTTTTATAACTCTCATTCTTAAATACTTCAATGTGCCACTTCACAATGAGGTCGTCTGCTATTCTAACATGCTTTTGATGATACCTACTTCTCCAAAAAAGGGTCACTCCCACAACATACTGACAACGAAGGCTCTGGTGAGGCAGATCCTGCTCAGACATCTGAACTTGATATATTCTCTGCTCTCGTGGATGTCCAGAACACACAGAATCTCCTGTTGAAGAATCAAGCCTGTCTGCAGCAAGCCTTTCACTCTATGAAGATTGGCCAAGATGATCTCCTTCGACAATTTCATCCCTCGTCTAATTCCGAATGATTTATAATTTTGGTCTGTAATATTAACTTTCCTACTCTGATCCCTCTTTTTTGTCAATGACAAAGGGAGAGAAAAACCTACCTCTCCTATGTAGGAGAAATACGATTTCCTGAACTTCAACTTTTAATTATGTTTTTTTATATATATACTATTGTCTTATGCATTTTTTTTCATGTATGATATCATATTTAAATTATCATTATGCATATGGCTTATTGACAGGGGGAGCATATATTATCATCATAAAAAAGGGAGAGAATGTTGATGTGAACACCCCAAAATTTTCAAAGTTTTATCAAAATGACCCTTTCGCCCCTAATCCCGTTTTCTGAGAAAATCAAAGCAATTTCAAAGCTAAACTTCAGATTTTCTAAATTAAATCCCATATTGGTATATTCAAAATTAATCCCGGATCCGAATCCAGTACTTTAAATCCATATTTCCAACAAAAATCCAGATCAAAACCCATTTCTGAAGAAATTTTCTAAAAATAGCTTTTAAATTCTCAGAAAAATTCCCTTTTGTAAATATTTTTACAAAAAAAAACACAAAAAAATAGTTTTAATCTTTGGTTTCTCATAAAACTTTAGGATTTTTTTCTAAAAATACAAAAAAATTAAAAGATAACTCAAAAACCAAAAAAATTGGGAAAATTATGAGAAAAACAAATGAGTGTAAAAATCGTTTTTTTTTGCTAAAGACCTCGGAAGCCCTTTTTCGTAAAAATTTGAAAACCGAAGGGATCTTTTGTAAAACCTTTTTTAGGGTTTTTTCTTCATAAAGAAAAAGAGGAAAAAAAGGGCCACCCCTCATTCTCTCTTCACTCTCGCCTCTCTCCCCTTCTCGGCTTCCATTCACAAACCTCCTGAACCCTCCATCGCCACAGCCATTGGCCTCAGCCCACCATCTCCAAACCCTTTTCATCCTCCACCTTCGATCTCCAACGGCCCATTCCCGAATCTTCGCCCCCCTCCTTAAGAAGGGCACTCGAGGGAACCCTAAGGACCATCCGTTATCACCCTACCCCAGCTTCTTCTTCTCGCTTTTTCCTTCCTTCTTCTTCCTCGACCTCCTTCTTCAAGCTCTGAAAATTCTGCAAACAAGAGAAGCCAACAGGCTTTCTTTCTGGCTCTACCGAAGGAGCCCCAACTCCCTCTTCCAATACCTTGCCAAAAGCAAGGAGGTCGACTACAAGATTCCCATCGCGCCTTCTTTTTCATTTTCCTTGAAGGGAGTCCCACGACCGAGCTCCCCTCCTTCAGAGCCCCTACAAAAAAAAGGCAAGAACTCCTCCTCCATTTCTGATTTTCTGTAAAATACCTCTTTATGTTATTATTTTCCTTTGATTTGGTCCTTCTTCATCTCTTTTCTCTTTCTTTTAATGCACCATTAGTGGGATCGACTTGCCTGTAGCAGGATCGATCCACTAAGTGCTATAACAACGGAATTTCCTAATTCCCATACTTACTTTTCTGCTCCATGAATTACTTTGTCAAATCTTCTCAGTAGTTTACATAAGGATAGAGGTTTATTTACATTATTTCAAGTGCAAACTTCTGTTTGTAATTCCTCATATCCGTGTTCTTTTTTTTTTGGTATATTTCATATTCCAACCATTGCTCGCTGCCATGCTCATCACATTTTTTTTTTGCGATTTATGGTTCAATTCATTTAAGTGATCTGTAACTTCCTGTAAACTGCGATTTAAGATTGTTAGTCTATCTTTAGTAAATTGCGTTTCCTGAAGTTGTGTTTCTTTTATAATGGGTAATCTGAAAAGGTTATCATCATTTTTTTTATCCACATCCTGTTTTCTATTCCATTTTAATAATTAATCCATACTTTGATCATCCATCAATTGTCATATGCCATGTTTGTTCTGATTACCCACATATCTGAATTTCTCCCGGTTAATAACCTACTAATCTCATGTGTCACGCATCCTGCATATCCTTCTGTAACTCTGATGTGAACCCAGAAACAATGGCTGACCAAATAACCTTGGCTCTCAAATAAAATGAGATGTTCATGCCTTTGGAGGATGACCCAAACAATTTGGAGAATGACGTGATTTGTTGCCAATTAACTCTGGTCTTAGCATTGGTAATCAAGAGAGCAGAATTTCCCAAAACATGGAAGAACATAAAGGCTTTCAACTGATATCATGTTTCTTGCTGAATTGGACAATAATTTGGTCTCGATGTTGGTGGAGGGTGTCCTCACTGTACGCAGAAGTTCTCTAGGCATGGGAAAGTTAATGAACTACCTTCAAATTAGTGCAGCAGAACAACTGAAGCCGTGTTTTTCTGCTACCTGTCTGGACTTTTCACATGTAAGGTTGAGTTTATTCATTTGTTGGGCGAATTTCATAAGTCAGGTGTACCTCTCATCTCGTTGTTGCCATATTGTTGCAATATTTCATAATCTTTCTTTAGCAACTGCTGCACAACACTTATGCACCTGCTACATCCCCACATTTTTACATTTCATATCCTGCATTGTGCATTTTAACCTATTACTCAGTTTATTAATTCATCAAGTAATTTACATTGTATATTCTTTTTTACCGTGCCCCTCACTTTGTAATTTGTGTATTGAATGGATGCTTGCATGGGCGCTCATTCCGGCGACCTCACCGAGCCACCAATGTTATCTGTTAATTAACTCTACCTGCAAGTTATGGTCAAGAGTACCTGGCAATGGTTATCGTAATTGGCTATCAAATTGACCCATTCTGGCATGGCTTCTATCCGGTTGATATTGGATAAGAAAGATAGCATTTCCTTTTTATCTGATCATTTATTGTCTTGAGTTGGATGTGAATCATGAAATCTCATTCTGAATGCTAAAACATGGTAACAGTTGGTCAAGGATGTTGGTGGCATCACCCTTGCTCATAACTGGTTCTGTCAAACATGCTAGTCACTATCCTTGATCATCTCCTTGAATATCATAATGGTTGGCACCCTCTTTTCATATATCAAGAGGATCCAGTTTTGCCTAGCTTACAGTTGGATACCGGAATTATTTGGTAGCATCATGGGATAAAGAATCGGTGCCTTGTGTTCACAACTTACTTGTTGAAATGATCCTGGAATTTCAGAGATTTAAAGATTTGCTTTGTTGAGTTCATTTGCAGCAGATTGACAATACCTAATTCAACAAGTAATACAGTCTTCTCTTGCACGCCATGTGGACCAACCAGTTTTAGTGGAAGCATCACCAAAGCTCAAGAAAGTGGTCAGAAACAAATCAATGATAAAATCGACTTGCAGCAGGCCCACTTGCTGCTGCCAAAGGTCTTGATTATCCGCAATCAGGTCAGTACCCCTTCCATTCATATGTACTCCTGTATTGATTCAATACTGATAGCACCATCATCTCAGCTCTCATTACAGTATGGGTTTACGTTCTACAATAATGTGAAAGTATGTTTATACCTTACCTCAGCAATATAAATATCCTCTCATTGTTATAATATCTGTTATATTATGTTGTCTTGCCATCTCGTCTGCTAATTTCATTTCATTTCCATTATTTAGCAGTTATATTATTGCTGGCATATTTTTTTTGAAACCTTGAAACTTGATTTTAAAGTTCCATCTCTTATAATCATAAATATGCTCATGTCCTATTTACACTAATACCCTATGGTGACAACTGTTTACTCATCTGAAATTTTGCAATTCTTAATTTTGTTTAATCGATTAAGAAGGTTAGAAGCTTATTTCTGGCAAGATATGAACCAACACATGTGCAGATTCTATGCGGTATGGAAAATGGCAGTATTTCTGTCATTTAGTAGTGCACAGGTTGGGAGATTTGCCTGGTCTAACAGTTGAGTGTCCAGAACAATTGCTCGAAAGAGCTGCCGGTTTCGTTTGAATGGAGTTAAGAGGGTTGCTGTATAATTTCTTCCAGTAAGATTGTTCACCTCTAATTGTAATTGCAGCAACTCGTTATAGGTTTATTTCCTATGTTAACATCATTTTATTTTTAGTATATGATGACTTTGCATGCCATTGATTATAGCATATATAGTTTGCCTAGTATTGCATTATTTTAGTGTTAATAAATATTGGTAGTGCTATTCATTTGCAAGCATACAAGTTCACATGTTTTAGATAGAATATGTACAATTTCTTTCTAATCAAGTGTTTTGCAGGGAATATGTGGAAAGGGTTATTCCTTGGAGTTGTAAATTTGATTTTATGTGTTGTAATAGCTAGATCTGAATGAAAATTTATATTTTCTATCTTAGGTAGAATGAATGAGCATTGTAAACATCATGAATTGCTTGTTTTCATGCATTTTTACTTTTATTTCTCAAATTCTCACAAATAGAAACACGAATGCCACGTGCACCATTTCGTAAGAGATAAATTAATCCTAAGTTGATAATTTACATCAACGACCATAGTCGGGATGTAAACAAAACTTAGTATTTTTATCTTTACAAGATAATACTGGATCCACACTGGATCCTTTTCAAAAAATCATCATATTTTCTTTAAATATTTTCCTCTTTTATCAGAATTTAATCTAAAATTAATTCAATACATATACCAATGGCCATAGTCAGGGTATATTGAGAATTAATTTCATCTTAAATTCTATAAAAGCGCCAAAAAGATATTTTATTCTTCATTTGAATTTAGATATGACTATTATATAATACATTCAATGACCATAGTCAGGAGTGTATTATATCATTAATCTTATCTAAATTCATTTGAATAATGAAATATGATTTTCAAATCCAATTTCAAACTTATTCAAATTCATTCATCATTTAGGATAGAAATTGCATCATATTTTCAAATTCTTTTTTTTCAAAACTCCAAGTGATTGAATATCTCTTCTTCAATTTCTATTTCAAATTCATCAATTCTATCTCATCTTCAAAGTCCAAATTCTGACTTTGAAATCAAATTCAAAATCCAATTTAACCTTGACTCATTTTTTTCAAATTCAAGCTTCAAATTCAAAGTCCAAATTTGACTTTGAAATACATTCTCAAAATCAATTTTGAAAACTCCAAAAATCAAAGTTAGATCTTAAATCTCAACTTGGATCCGGATTTCCAAGTATCAATCTCCACTTTGGATCTCAGGCTTAAGGTCCAAAATTCATTTAGGATCCAGAACCCAATTCTACTTTGGATCTCAGACTTCAGATCCAATTCCATTTCTAGGATCCAAAACCTAATTCTACTTTGGATCTCAAACTTCAGATCTAAATCCATTCTGTTGAGAAACTCGGTTTTGATGTCACATAATATGATACACTGTCTCATTTGGTTTTATATGATATGATAATATGTTCTCTTGAAATAATGTTATATTATGACTGAATATGTTTTGCCATAAATCTAACGAGTATTTGATGCAAGGATATCTCACCCAATAAGGATGGAGACTTCCTGTTCAAGTACAACTATGGTGCAATCATACTCCTTGAAGAAAAAGCTTGATGAGCCATGCTTTCCTAAAGTTCAAATGAAGAGATCGGCTACCTCAAGATGAAGATTTTTTTCTTCTTTAGAGTCATATGTAACAGAACCTTCAGGAACTTGCATATTGCATATTACATACTCATTCATAAACACTATATCATAAAAGTATACAATAGTTTCAAAAAGCTCCTTTTTGAAAACCAATAAGTGTACCTTCTTACAACCTTTTATGAAAAAGATATTTTGTCATATAATAATTGTACCTTCTTACAACCTTTTATGAAAAAGACATTTTGTCATTGTACCTTACACTATATACAAGACAACATGAAAAAAGGAATGTAGGAAAAAGACAAAAACATAACATCAACTACATGGAGAAAACAAATAAAATATGTTTTTGAAAAGACTCTAGTTTCCCTCTTTAAAGAAATATTTTTTATAAGAAGAAGACAAAAACATAAAATCGACTACATAAGAAAAACAAATAAAATATGTTTTTGAAAAGACTTTAGTTATCTTCTTTAATGAAATGTTTCTTAATACAAGAAGAAGACAAAAACATAAATCGGCTACACATAAGAAAAACAAATAAAATATGTTTTTAAAAGGACTCTAGTTACCTTTTTTCATAACCATAGAATGTCGACTTACTTGAAGTCATCATTCTCTCTACAAAGCATTAAATGCCTTCTGTAACAAATCCTTGTTAAATATCCTTCTCAAAGAATGTCGACCTTCTTTTTGGTCCTCATTCTCTCTGGAGACTTTGAAATACACAACATAAAGAAAACACTTGACATGACTATGTACAAATAAATATCTCAAAGCACTCATAGTACTTACACTCATTTAAAGTAAAGAAGTACTAATGTACCTCAAATCATTAATTAGAATAAAGACAAAACTACAACCCAATGTTCAATGTACTATTGTAAGAAATAGACTTTTTACATAAAATATGTATTACCTAAAATATTACAACGACTAGTGTACCCTCTATTTCACCTTTATGGAAAAAGGCATTCTCGAACTTCTCTAAAAGATGTTTTTGAAATGACCTAACATTTCACATTTCAAAAAGTTACAATTCCAAAATGTAACGACTACTTTTTATAAGCTATATAAACACACACAAATAAACTATTCAAACAATGGAATGAAATAGACGTGTGAGCTTACAAAGAGAAAAATTTCTATTCGTGATTTGAAAAGAGAGCCTTGAAAAAGAAAGAGAAAAAGAAAAAGAACGAAAAGAGAAAAAGTCAAGTCCAGCTCTTTGACAAAGAGTATCCTCTGAGTGACAAACAGAACATTCTTAGAATCCTTCATTCGTGCATTCATATCATTCTGAAGGTTCTATAGGAAGTATTGTAACTCTGTTATTCACTGTATTCCTTCTTTGTTTAAAGAAGTAGATCTCTGTGAAAGAGGGTGTTGCCCTTCTCTGTTGAGAGAGGAAGACCTCTTGGGAAGAGGGTGTGCCCCTTCTCTGTTGAGAGAAGAAGACCTCTTGGGAAGAGGGTGTTGTACTATTTATCCGGTAACTCGGATGTTATAGTGGAATCTCAAGTGGTTTGCTTGGGGACTGGATGTAGGTCTGGATATTGACCGAACCAGTATAACTTCTGTGTTTTATGTGTTGTGCCTTATTGCTTAATTATTTTATTTTATCAATCATTATCATATTTCACTATTCACCCCCCCTCTAGTGGAATTTCATTTGGTATCAGAGCAGGTTTGCTGGTTTCGACGTAACAAGTCTTCCAGCACAAATGACATTTACCTCTTATGCTCATGATATTGAAGGTCAACACGCATCTCGTCCTCCTTTCTTCAATGGCTCCAACTATGGATATTGGAAGTGCAGAATGGCTATCTTTCTCAAATCCATAGACTTTGCTGTATGGAAAATTGTTGAGCATCCATACACATCTCCATCCGCAGACTATAACTTATGGTCTGATGAAGAAAAGAAAATGGCAAACCTAAATGCAAAGGCTATGAATGCCTTATATTGTGCCATTGATCAGAATGAATTCAACAGAATATCTATATGTGAATCTGCATATGACATTTAGCATTCTTTGGAGGTTATTCATGAAGGAACCAACAAAGTAAAAGAAGCCAAAATATCATCTCTTGTTAGAAAATATGAGTTGTTCAAAATGAACAAAGATGAACCCATCAGAGAGATGTTTACCAGATTCACCAACATCACCAATGATCTGAAATCTCTGGGTGTAACATATTCCCAGACTGAAAAGGTGAAGAAAATCTTGAGATCTCTCACAACTGATTGGGAGAAAAAGACTACTGCTATTGAAGAAGCTCAAGATTTATCTAAACTTACATTGGACGACTTAATAGGCAATCTTATGGCCTATGAAGTCCACATGAAAGAAAGAAGGGAAGAAGAGCAACCAGTAAAGAAAACTCTAGCTTTCCCAGCCCTATCTGAGAATGAAGACTCAGATAAAGAATCAGAAATTGCGCTACTTACCAGAAAATTCCAGCGCTTCATGAGAAGGAACCGGCTTCCAAACAGGCACAAGGAAAGAAAAGATCTTAAAGAAGATCCCATGTGCTTTCAGTGTAATAAGCCAGGCCACTTAAAACGTGATTGTCCCCTTCTCAAAAGAAAGTCCAAAATTGAGGAACCAAAGAAGAGGTTCTTCAAGAAAAAGGCTCTGCATGCTCAATGGGATGATTCAGAACCATCCACTAGTGAAGAGTCAAGTGATGATGAAGCCGAAACTGCAAATATGTGCTTCATGGCAAACAAAAATTCGGTAAGTGAAATCTCTGATTTTTCCTTTGAAGAACTTCTAGATGCTTTTCAAGAACTATTTGAAGAATCTAGAAAATTGAGTTTCAAAAATAAAGTTTTAAAATCTGAAAATTTAAAGCTTTCTCAAGAGAATGAAAAACTCAGTAGTGAAAATTTTGAGTTGAAAAAGAAAAATCTTTTGCTTATGTCTGAAATTTCTTCTACTACCTACAAAACTAAAAATATGCAAATAGAGATTTCAGAGCTAAAAAGTAAAACTGAGAACCTCATGAAAACAGTTTTCAAGTTTACTAAAGGTAAAGAGAACTTGGATAAACTCTTATCCTCTCAGAAGGTCTCTTTTTAAAAGAATGGTATTGGCTATTCTCATTTCAAAAAACCTTCTTGTATAAATCAAAAGACCACGTTTGTGAAAAGTTCATCTGAACCAAATAAGGAGTATTATAATGATAATCTTTTTAACTCCTCTAAAGAGATAGACAAACCCAAATCCAAATGGATATGGGTTCCAAAGTCTAACAAAAAAGGACCCGATTGGGTACCAAAAAGGAGATTTACTTAATGTTTTGCAGGCTCCAAAGAAGAAGAACAGATGGATACTAGATAGTGGATGTTCAAAGCACATGACAGGACATCCAGACCTTTTTGCTGTTCTTCATCATAAAGAAGGAGGAACCGTCACCTTTGGAGACAACAACAAAGGTTTGATAATTGGTATTGGAAATATTGGTAACATAGACAAACCTCTTATCAAAGACGTTCTCCTTGTTAAAGGCTTAAAACATAACCTACTAAGTATCAGTCAAATGTGTGACACAGGTTATAATGTTAGCTTTAATCATGATGCATGCCTCATAACTGACACCAATGAAAACATCATCTTAAAAGGTATAAGAAAGAATAATATATATGAACTATACCTAGAAAACATCACAGAACATTGCCTCATAGCTAATAATGACACTCAACATCTATGGCACATGAGAATGGGTCATGTCAATTCTAAATACATGTCTAAACTAGCTAAAGATAAGTTAGTACGTGGGTTACCCAACATATCTTTTAAAAAGGATTATTTTTGTGATGCATGTCAATTAGGAAAATTGTCAAAATCTTCTTTCAAATCAAAAAAATGTCATTTCAAGTAAAAGACCTTTAGAGCTTCTCCACCTGGACCTTTTTGGTCCTTCTAGGGTAGCTAGCCTTAATCATAATAGATATGCTTTTGTCATTGTAGATGATTACTCAAGATTTACTTGGGTAATATTTTTGAAAAACAAAAGTGACACGTTTTGTCAGTTTGAAATCTTATGTAAAAAATTACAAAACGAAAAATCTTGTTCTATTGTTAAAATCCGTAGTGACCATGGAGGAGAATTTGAAAATGAACTCTTCAAAAATTTTTGTAACTTGCATGGTATTTCTCATAACTTTGCCTTTCCTAGAGCTGCACCTCAAAATGGTGTAGTAGAAAGAAAGAATAGAACCCTTCAAGAATCTGCCAGGACTATGCTCCAACACAATAATCTTGCAAAATCTTTTTGGGCAGAAGCTGTTAATACTGCATGCTACATAACAAATAGAGTTCTCATTAGACCCTTATTAAATAAAACTCCCTATGAACTATTCTATGACAGAACTCCAAAAATAGACTATTTCAAAGTCTTTGGATGTAAATGCTTTATCCTAAACACAAAAGATAGCCTGGATAAGTTTGATGCTAAATCTGTTGAAGGCATATTCTTAGGATATTCAAGTCATAGTAAAGCATACAGAGTTTTCAATAAGAGTCATAATACTATTGAAGAATCTATGCATGTTAGTTTTTGTGAATCTATTGATCAATCTGTTCATATACAAACTAATGATGATGATGTTGAAAGTACAGATTTATTTTTAGATAACACAGCTAAGTCTAATGAAGATGATCACTAAAGAACCTTTGTCGATATCAAAGATCATCCTCAAAAGCAGATTTTGGGAGAACTAACAAAGGGGGTTCAAACTAGAGCTCAGCTAGAACGAATTGCAAACATGGCATTCATTTCTCAACTTGAACCAAAGAAGATTGATGAAGCCATCATTGATGAGTTCTGGATGCTAGCCATGACTGAAGAACTGAATCAATTCCAAAGAAATGACGTTTGGGATCTTGTACCTAGACCAAAGGATCATCCAATCATTGGGACAAGATGGATCTTCAGAAAAAAGCTAGACGAAACAGGTAATGTTATAAGAAACAAGGCCAGACTAGTAGCTCAAGGATACAACCAGGAGGAAGGTATTGACTTTGATGAAACATTTGCTCCTGTTGCTAGACTTGAATCTATTAGAATGCTCTTAGCATATGCAAGCTATATGGATTTCAAATTATTTCAAATGGATGTTAAAAGTGCTTTCTTAAATGGTTTTATAAATGAAGAAGTCTATGTAAAACAACCTCCAGGATTTGAGAATGAACAATACCCAGATCATGTTTTTAAACTCAAACGTGCTTTGTATGGTTTAAAATAAGCACCTCGTGCTTGGTACGAAAGACTTAAAACCTTTTTATTAAAAACTGGTTTTTTTGTTGGCAAAGCAGATTCTACACTATTTGTCAAAGTAGTGAATAATTGTAAGACCCGCAATTTTTCAGAAAATATCTGAATAAAATTCATGAGGCATTTACCGGTAAAAATAGCATTTCTTCTCAGAATGCGAAACAAATCAATTCCTGCGAGCCAGTTATACTTAGGATATTCGTCGAATCGCGAATATATGCTCAAACACTCGGGAAGCCATAACTTCCTAACTAAACGAAATCAATAGATTCGTACGAGCCAACTTTCTTAGTTACGTCAATACGAAGAAAATGGCGTACTCAGAATTTTTCGGAAAAAAATCGCCGGAAACCTGAAATTCTTGCGGGACCCACGGAAATATTGGTGGGACCCACAGAAATATTCCTCAGAAAATATCTGGTGGGACCCACAAAAATATCCCATGGAATATCCAAGTGGGCCCCACACCAAGGAACCTCTTGGAATTAAAAAGAAGCCAAGGGGGTAGTTTGGGCATGGAAAAACCCAAGAGGAGGTGGGCTTGGGCTATAAATAGCCCTCCCCACTCTCTCTCTTCTCATAAAAATCGACCCCCTCTCTCTCTTGCCTTCTCTCTCTCTCCTAAACCTCCCCTACCTAGCCTAGCCCACCTGAGCCCACCTGACCTGGTCTGAGCCTGCCTGACTTAGCCTGAGCCTGCCTGACCTGGTCCTAACCCACCTGACCTGGGTCTGAACCCACTTGACCTGGTCCAAACCCAGTTGACTTGACTTGAACCTAGTTGGGTTTAAAGTCAAAGTCAAAGTCCTTTTTGGTCCAGATTCCGGTTTGGATTTCTGAACCCAGACTTAGCCTACTTGAGCTGAGTTCGAACCTGCTGAACCCAGTTGACTTGGATCGAACCCTGTTTGGTTCAAACCACTTAGGTTGAGTAGCTTGACCTACTCTACCTCTTTCTCAACTAAGTCAGCTTCATCTGACTTAGTCTGACCTCTCGAAGGAAGGCTCGAAGCCAAAGAAGCAACCCGGAGCCGTTTCTTCCACGATTTGAAGTAAGTTCGCTTCATTAAACCATCTCTCTCAAGTATTTGATTGTTTGTATATAGCATATACTTTCTGAAGTAGTATCTTGCTTTAGTTCTTGGTTGAGCCCTCTAGGACACTTCGGTGTTCACGCGCTCGCCTCGTAACTATCGTCGGATATATATGTTCGAATACGCAGTATATGCGTTCTTCAAAATAGTATCTCACCCTAGTTCTTGGTTGAGCCCTCTAGGACACTTCGGTGTTCACTCGCTCGCCTCGTAACTATCGTTGGATACAGATCTAGGTGTATATCTGCTGATACTGCCGATGCGTCTTATATCGCACAGGCCATGTAATTTACCTTTGCCGTCGCGTCGTATGATGCCAAGGCTCCCTGCTTTCTGTACTTCCGATTACTGCACTTCCGATTATGCATTTACTTACGCCGTCGCGTCGAACGATGCCAAGGCTCCTGCTTTCTGCAATGTCTTTACTTACGCCGTCGCGTCGAACGATGCCAAGGCTTCTGCTTTGTTATATATGTAGAATATTTCGTTCAGTTACACACCCTGAACAATAGTATATGCATTTCTTTACGCTGCCGCTGTATAAAGCACAGGCTTCTGCTTATATTACATATATGGCGCATAAGTGAGCGTTCAAACGGAGATCAACTCCAAAATCGCCCATGGGATTCCCTTACCGCTCCTCGTACAAGATTCTGCTTGACGAATGAAGCCCCTATTGGAAAGGCTTCGCCTTTTGGCAAAATGCTCTTTACGTAAAGACTAAATCAATTACGTATGGCCTAGCTATGGCCCAAGGTTCCTGCAACCTTGATGGATGCAAAGTACGCACAACGGTGCGCATCCATTTCCCGAGTTAAGCGTAGCGATTTCCCACAAAAGAGGGGAGATGCCGCTGAAACGGATAAAAGAAACGCACGCTTTCTCCGTAAAAGAGAGGAAGTGCTGCTGAAATTCCTGAAGGAGCTAAGAATGGCTCAGAAAGAACGTGGCAGAAGTGCTACCCAGTTATGGAACGCCTTCTACAATGTAGAAAGGTTCGTCGCACCACTGCCGGTAGAGCAGAGAAGGTGTTGACAGAATGGTTGGCAGAAGAGCTGCCGAAACCAGTTAAGTGGCACAATGATGTCCTTTGTTGGAACGATGTCAGAATGACTCGTCTCCCTGACACCTGCAAGGGCATCATACTTGTAAGAGCCGTTGCGCCAAAGTAGTGGTAGCGCCTTGACGAGGTCCTGAGCTCGTTGCGTAAAAATACGCCGAGTAGCCGATCCGTAGAGATCGAGTCATGTGCATGCTCATTGAGAATTATCAGACAACCAGACTCGTAAGGGCCGCTGAGCCGGAGTGTGTTGTTTCCACCGAAAGAGGTGAAGTGCTCGTCAAGGCCGAAGTGCCGAGAGCAGAGTTAAGCATGCATATGAATAAAACCTTTGTTCCACGGTGAAAACCGTGTGGTTGATTGGGGTCGGGTACATACTTCTCAAAGGCTGCCCTATAGGCATGCAATGTTCGTCAAGTAATTGTAAGACCGGCAGGCCCCTTTCAGAATTTCTCACCGAGGAAGACGGTGATGGCGCAGCCTTGAGTGACATATATTTCACCCGAACCTGATAGAGTTCATTGATGGCCTTCGTCACTCAGAGGTATGGAGGTCGTGGTTATCCTTAAATATCTAAGGATTGAACCCAACTACTGCAGTAGCAGAATACATTCGGATACCTAGTAAGGATCTCTTCCGGTATGCTGTACCGTCCTACTAGGGGGATGGGGTCAACAGGCCTCTGGGGTATCTAAAATACATAGAATAATCAACCCCCAGATCGTCGCGTTGTCGCCCAGATATGAGTCCCCTAAGCCCAGGGGGAGGTGCAATTATCGAAACAAAGCATTAGCTTAGGTACAGCGCTACTTTGAATGTATGAGTGGATGACGTTGTTGAGTCAGTCCTGCATAACCTTTGTGAAGGTGTCATGGTCGGTATACTACTGGACCGATTGGGAAAGAACCCCATTGATATCCGTACGACTAAGTGAAGCTCGGAGAGCTGTCCTTAGATTCGTAGGATACGGATGTGCCAAGCATAAAGGCTTGAGCTAGACATCCATTCGTGACTCTAAGGAAGTCAAGGCTAAGTCGTAGAGACTTGAGAGGTTATTCTAACTCACAGCCCTGAAGAGGCTTATGCGAAGTCATGACGACTTGCGTGGATGTTCAACTCATAGCCCTGATGAGGCTTTTGCGATATACGCTAAGTCATGGAGGCTTGAGCGTCGTATTACGAACTGCGACCCTGAGTGGTCTATGCATTTACTTGAGTTGAATAGATAGGTGTTTGCCTACTTACCAGACCATCAGTGGTTCTGACCCCGTTTAATAGGGATTTCAGGTGTTGAACCTGCGTGGCGATATGCGGAGCAAGGCGGCATCAAGTTCCAGGGTTTCTCTAGACAGAGTTGTACTGCTTCCTTTTTATTGAACCTTCACTGCTTTTTTAAGCAGTAGTGTTGTAATAAACATGTGCTTTCGATAAAATGGAACACTTTGGTGGTCAATGAGTTGCTTGGCCACATACCTGCAACGTGCTCGGAGTTTTCTAAAACCGACGACTCATTATCGTCTTATTCCGCTGCTAAAAGCTTTTCTAAGTTCCGCTGCAAAGAAAAAAAAAAGAAATCCATGAAAATTTTAACTTAGCTTTGTTTTGGAAATCCGGGGCGTTACAGAATTGGTATCAGAGCATGAGTCTGAGAAACCTGGTTCAAGATCCGTCATGGTACCGATATCGCACTGTAAGTATATGTTTTTATACTTTTGTTCTGATCTGGGTGCATCTTTTTATAGATGGCAACTCATGACTCGCGTGGATATTGCTATCGCTGCAAGGTCATGCACGATGAGTGGATATGCCCGTATGAAGTCCAAGACTGCCAATACTGTGGCGAAGATGGGCATTCCGCCAACGAATGCCAAAGGAAATATACCGCCGATATGGGTCGGCGGGCTTCAAAGGGTCTCAGGGATGAGACTTCGCGTGTCAGTGGACCGCATCACTCTAGTGTTGGGAGCAACCATACCCCAACATCTTTTGATGAATTACCAAGGCTGAGGGATTTTGATTTAAACTTCCCTGCAGAAGTCTATCACTCGCCAAGCTACCATCCGGCATCACATATGCCGAGCTTAAATGGCAGGAACAAAAGAGGAGATTCTTTCTGTTCGCCAATCATTATTCCAGACTCCCAGAGTCTTGATCTTGCTGACTGGGAAAGTGGACTGGAGTCTCTCATATATCCCCAGTATTCGCTTGCTAGTGCGGAAGTGCCGCCCAAGCCGAAGCTAGTAGTGCCTGCACCAAGGCCATGTGGCAATAGATGGACCTTTTGGAGTTCGTCTTCATCAAAGAAATCCAAGTCTTAAAGAGACTGGTGATGTTTTGGAGTCAGTAGACTCATGTATATAGTTTCTCATTGCCTAAAGTCTGCCAGTGCGGCATGACGTTTTGTTTAAGGCAATGCTTGTGTAAATGTGATGTATATTAAGTAAATAAAGCTTTTACTTCCTCATATACATCGAGAAACTAAAAACAAGTGCTTGTGTGTGCATAGATAAATGGCTCCTACGACGAGGAGAACCATACCAAGCGAGGAGTCTCATACGCAAGGATTCCTGTTAGAGACACTCAACAACCTGGTTACCGCCATCCGTGAAACGAGGCCAGAACCAGTCGCACCACGAAACGAGCACCTGGGAGGAGTAACTTATGAGAAGTTCCTCAAGCTTGACCCGCCAGTTTTCATTGGCAGAGCCGATCCTGAGCTCGCGGAGAGTTGGATCGAAGAGACGGAACGTGCCTTCTTAGTACTGGGAGTACCAGAGGAAAAGAAAACCAATTTTGGCACGTATCGGCTGAAAGACAACGCACGGAAGTGGTGGGATACCACTAAGATTATCCAGTTCTCGGAAGTTGAAGTCATTTCTTGGACTGACTTCCGGAGAGCTTTCATGGATAATTACTTTCCATTACACTCCAGAAACAAGAAGAAGATGGAGTTTCTGGAATTGGAGCAGGGTGGCATGAATCTGATTGACTATACCACCAAATTTCAAAATCTTGAACGGTACTGCTCCCGGTTATTTGAGACCGACCAAGAAAGGGCCGACAAGTACATCAATGGACTGCGAGAAGGGCTAAGGTCACGGGTTATCACCAGCATGCCCCAAACGTTTCAAACGGCTGTGGCAGCAGCTTCAAAAATACAAGTGGATTGGGAGCGATCAAAAGTGATCATAGCAAAAAGGCCCATAGTTGATGGTGGGAACAAGAAGAGAATGTTTCCAAGTGGCCAGGGTTCACGACAACCCTTTCAGAAGAAAAGGTTCCAAGGTGGGAACAACACTCAACAAGTTGTAAGGCCAAGGCAGAACATGGCTCCAAACAACCTGCAGTCCAACCCAAACTGCCCAAAATGCCATGTTAATCACGCAAGAGGACCATGTCCACGTGACACAGGTGGATGCTTCTACTGTGGCAAAGTGGGCCACATTGCAAGACAATGCAGGAAGAAGCTTATTGATGAGCAGAGGAGGAATGCCGGATCTGCCGGACCCTCTCAACAAGTACCACAACGAACACTAGTCCAACGACCCCCACCTAGAGTAGAACAAAGGCCTGCTGCAGGTCGTGTATACGCTGTAACGACTGAACAAGTCGAAACCGGTGACCTCATTGAAGGCACCGTACCTGTTAATGGACATGCAGCTTACGTCTTGTTTGATTGTGGTGCTACTCATACGTTTATCTCTGACGATTTCACCGAACAACTCCACGCTTCGGTGCAACCGATTGATAAAATGATCGAAGTATATAACCCGTTGGGTTCACGCACCAAATGTATCCGGTGTGTGAAAAATTTGGATATTGAGATAGCAGGGCAACACTTGCCTACTGATGCCATCCTGATCGATATGATACAGTACGATGTCATTCTGGGAATGAATTGGTTGGCTCAGAATAATGCCAAGATTCTGTGCCACGAGGGCAGAGTGATTCTATCTCGACCCGGATTACCTAAGATGGAATACCGGTTATCCAAACCAGTTCCACAAAAAAGGCTCATATCAGCACTTAAGGTACAAAAATACCTTAGGAAGGGTTGTGTGGCCTTCCTGTTGAGTCTCTCGGTGGAAAAATCCAACGACCAACCCCTTGAGAGTTTGGAAGTAGTGCGTGAGTTTCCCGATCTGTTTCCTGAGGAATTGCCAGGACTTCCGCCACTTCGTGAGGTTGAATTTGGAATTCAATCCTTACCTGGAACAACGCCGATATCCAAAGCCCCTTATCGTATGGCACCAGCTGAACTCAGTGAGTTGAAGTGTCAGTTGGAAGAACTGATGGAACAAGGGTTCATCCGACCAAGTATGTCACCATGGGGAGCCCCGGTACTATTTGTAAAGAAGAAGGATGGATCCCTTCGGTTATGCATCGATTATCGGATGCTTAACCAGACAACCATTAAAAATAAGTACCCGTTGCCTCGGATTGAGGACTTATTCGATCAGCTCAGAACAGCGAGAGTGTTCTCCAAGATCGACCTCAGGTCTGGATACCATCAGCTCAGAGTTAAGGAGGAGGATATACCGAAGACTGCCTTCAGAACGAGATATGGCCATTATGAGTTCGTAGTAATGCCCTTCGGACTTACAAATGCGCCTGCTGTCTTTATGGACCTGATGAACCGAGTGTTCAAACCATACTTAGACACTTTTGTCATCATCTTCATTGATGACATTCTCGTATATTCAGAGAATGAGGAACAACACAAGGAGCACTTGAGAATCGTCTTGAAAACCCTTCAAGATAATCAGTTATATGCCAAGTTTTCAAAATGTGAATTCTGGCTAGACAAAGTAATGTTCCTTGGCCATGTGATCTCCAAAGATGGAATCGCAGTAGATCCTGCGAAGGTCGAAGCTGTGATAGACTGGAAGCAGCCAGAAAATATCACTGAGGTCCGCAGCTTCCTTGGACTTGCCGGATATTATCGGAAGTTCATACAAGACTTCTCCCGAATCGCCGTACCGATGACAAAATTATTGAAAAAGGGAGTCAAGTTCGAATGGACTGACCAGTGTAAGGAGTGCTTTGAGGTTCTCAAACAGAGGCTTACCACTGCCCCTGTCCTTACCTTACCTTCTGGTCAGGGAGGCTTCATTGCTTATACCGATGCCTCGGGAACGGGTCTGGGTTGTGTATTGATGCAGCATGGCAAAGTAATCGCCTATGCATCCCGTCAGTTAAGAATTCATGAGAAAAACTATCCAACCCACGATCTGGAGCTTGCCGCGGTAGTATTCGCGCTTAAAATCTGGCGACACTACCTGTATGGAGAGAAATTTGAGGTCATGTCGGACCATAAAAGCCTAAAATACCTCTTTTCTCAAAAAGAACTCAATATGCGGCAACGGCGATGGCTGGAATTCCTCAAAGACTATGAATTCACGCTTTCCTATCACCCTGGAAAGGCGAATGTTGTAGCAGATGCCCTTAGTCGCAAGACTGTTGGCACTCTGGCCAGCCTAACCGGACAATGGAAGTTGATGGAGGATTTCGTCAAGTGGAAGCCATTTTTGGCTGATTCAGGTAGAATCCAAATGTCATGTTTGACGATCCACATTGAGTTCCTCGATCGCATCGTAGCCGAACAGTTCAAGGATCCCCAGTACTTGGAATTAAAAGCTCGTGCTGAAAAAGATGATACTTTCTTTCATTTGAAAGAAGATGGAGGAATATGGATGGAAGAGAGAATTTGGGTTCCAAATAACCCTGAGCTAAGACAAGAAGTACTCCAAGAGGCTCATAACAGCAAGTACACCATTCACCCTGGGGGTACGAAAATGTTTCGGGACTTACAGAGAAAGTACTGGTGGAGGGGTATGAAACGGGATGTGGCTACATTTGTCTCAAGGTGTTTAATCTGCCAGCAAGTAAAAATTGAGCATCAACGACCTGGTGGAAAAATGCAACGGATCGAGATTCCAGAATGGAAATGGGAGGGCATTACGATGGATTTCATCGTTGGATTGCCTCGGTCCAAGAGACAACATGACTCAATATGGGTGATCGTAGACAGACTCACCAAGTCTGCTCACTTCCTGCCAATCAACACTCGATACTCAACTGAACGATTGGCAGAGATCTACATTCGGGAAATCGTTAGACTCCATGGAGTGCCGATTTCGATCATATCCGATCGTGACCCGAAGTTCACCTCTCACTTTTGGGAGCAGCTTCAGAGAGCCCTGGGGACGAAACTCAAGTTCAGTACAGCATTCCATCCCCAAACAGATGGGCAATCAGAACGAACCATACAGACTCTTGAAGATATGCTAAGAGCCTGTATGCTGGAATGGAAAGGTGATTGGGATTCCCACCTAGCGTTGGCTGAATTTGCTTATAATAATAGCCACCACGCTAGCATTGGGATGGCGCCGTATGAAGCCTTGTATGGACGACCCTGTAGATCACCGATCCATTGGGGTGAAGTGGGTGAGCGAACCTTGGACTCGCCCATTGTGTTACAGCATTACACTGAGCAGGTCCACATGATCAGAAAGAAGCTACTGGCTGCTCAGAGTCGACAGAAGAGCTACGCCGATCAGCGGCGTAGGGAACTCGCTTTTGCGGTTGGAGATAAGGTTTTTATCAAGGTCTCCCCAACCAAGAGTGTGTTTCGTTTCGGAAAGAAGGGGAAGCTCAGCCCCAGATTCGTTGGTCCCTTCGAGGTTTTGAGCCGGATAGGAGAGACCGCCTACAGAGTAGCATTGCCACCGCAGTATACACAGATACACAATGTATTTCATGTGTCAATGCTTAGAAAATACGTTCACGACCCTTCCCACGTCATCCAACATGAAGATATTGACATCCAGGAGGATATGACGGTGGAAGAAAGGCCAGTAGAGATCATGGACCGACGGGAGCAAGTGCTAAGGACAAAGGTCATTCCACTTGTCAAAGTAAGATGGCAACATCACGGAGTCGATGATTGCACTTGGGAGCCCGAATCGGATATGCGGGATAAATATCCTGAACTCTTCACCTTGTACTCTTAGCTGAATTTCGCGGACGAAATTCCTTTAAGGGGGTAATGATGTAAGACCCGCAATTTTTCAGAAAATATCTGAATAAAATTCATGAGGCATTTACCGGTAAAAATAGCATTTCTTCTCAGAATGCGAAACGAATCAATTCCTGCGAGCCAGTTATACTTAGGATATTCGTCGAATCGCGAATATATGCTCAAACACTCGGGAAGCCATAACTTCCTAACTAAACGAAATCAATAGATTCGTACGAGCCAACTTTCTTAGTTACGTCAATACGAAGAAAATGGCGTACTCAGAATTTTTCGGAAAAAAATCGCCGGAAACCTGAAATTCTTGCGGGACCCACGGAAATATTGGTGGGACCCACAGAAATATTCCTCAGAAAATATCTGGTGGGACCCACAAAAATATCCCATGGAATATCCAAGTGGGCCCCACACCAAGGAACCTCTTGGAATTAAAAAGAAGCCAAGGGGGTAGTTTGGGCATGGAAAAACCCAAGAGGAGGTGGGCTTGGGCTATAAATAGCCCTCCCCACTCTCTCTCTTCTCATAAAAATCGACCCCCTCTCTCTCTTGCCTTCTCTCTCTCTCCTAAACCTCCCCTACCTAGCCTAGCCCACCTGAGCCCACCTGACCTGGTCTGAGCCTGCCTGACTTAGCCTGAGCCTGCCTGACCTGGTCCTAACCCACCTGACCTGGGTCTGAACCCACTTGACCTGGTCCAAACCCAGTTGACTTGACTTGAACCTAGTTGGGTTTAAAGTCAAAGTCAAAGTCCTTTTTGGTCCAGATTCCGGTTTGGATTTCTGAACCCAGACTTAGCCTACTTGAGCTGAGTTCGAACCTGCTGAACCCAGTTGACTTGGATCGAACCCTGTTTGGTTCAAACCACTTAGGTTGAGTAGCTTGACCTACTCTACCTCTTTCTCAACTAAGTCAGCTTCATCTGACTTAGTCTGACCTCTCGAAGGAAGGCTCGAAGCCAAAGAAGCAACCCGGAGCCGTTTCTTCCACGATTTGAAGTAAGTTCGCTTCATTAAACCATCTCTCTCAAGTATTTGATTGTTTGTATATAGCATATACTTTCTGAAGTAGTATCTTGCTTTAGTTCTTGGTTGAGCCCTCTAGGACACTTCGGTGTTCACGCGCTCGCCTCGTAACTATCGTCGGATATATATGTTCGAATACGCAGTATATGCGTTCTTCAAAATAGTATCTCACCCTAGTTCTTGGTTGAGCCCTCTAGGACACTTCGGTGTTCACTCGCTCGCCTCGTAACTATCGTTGGATACAGATCTAGGTGTATATCTGCTGATACTGCCGACGCGTCTTATATCGCACAGGCCATGTAATTTACCTTTGCCGTCGCGTCGTATGATGCCAAGGCTCCCTGCTTTCTGTACTTCCGATTACTGCACTTCCGATTATGCATTTACTTACGCCGTCGCGTCGAACGATGCCAAGGCTCCTGCTTTCTGCAATGTCTTTACTTACGCCGTCGCGTCGAACGATGCCAAGGCTTCTGCTTTGTTATATATGTAGAATATTTCGTTCAGTTACACACCCTGAACAATAGTATATGCATTTCTTTACGCCGCCGCTGTATAAAGCACAGGCTTCTGCTTATATTACATATATGGCGCATAAGTGAGCGTTCAAACGGAGATCAACTCCAAAATCGCCCATGCGATTCCCTTACCGCTCCTCGTACAAGATTCTGCTTGACGAATGAAGCCCCTATTGGAAAGGCTTCGCCTTTTGGCAAAATGCTCTTTACGTAAAGACTAAATCAATTACGTATGGCCTAGCTATGGCCCAAGGTTCCTGCAACCTTGATGGATGCAAAGTACGCACAACGGTGCGCATCCATTTCCCGAGTTAAGCGTAGCGATTTCCCACAAAAGAGGGGAGATGCCGCTGAAACGGATAAAAGAAACGCACGCTTTCTCCGTAAAAGAGAGGAAGTGCTGCTGAAATTCCTGAAGGAGCTAAGAATGGCTCAGAAAGAACGTGGCAGAAGTGCTACCCAGTTATGGAACGCCTTCTACAATGTAGAAAGGTTCGTCGCACCACTGCCGGTAGAGCAGAGAAGGTGTTGACAGAATGGTTGGCAGAAGAGCTGCCGAAACCAGTTAAGTGGCACAATGATGTCCTTTGTTGGAACGATGTCAGAATGACTCGTCTCCCTGACACCTGCAAGGGCATCATACTTGTAAGAGCCGTTGCGCCAAAGTAGTGGTAGCGCCTTGACGAGGTCCTGAGCTCGTTGCGTAAAAATACGCCGAGTAGCCGATCCGTAGAGATCGAGTCATGTGCATGCTCATTGAGAATTATCAGACAACCAGACTCGTAAGGGCCGCTGAGCCGGAGTGTGTTGTTTCCACCGAAAGAGGTGAAGTGCTCGTCAAGGCCGAAGTACCGAGAGCAGAGTTAAGCATGCATATGAATAAAACCTTTGTTCCACGGTGAAAACCGTGTGGTTGATTGGGGTCGGGTACATACTTCTCAAAGGCTGCCCTATAGGCATGCAATGTTCGTCAAGTAATTGTAAGACCGGCAGGCCCCTTTCAGAATTTCTCACCGAGGAAGACGGTGATGGCGCAGCCTTGAGTGACATATATTTCACCCGAACCTGATAGAGTTCATTGATGGCCTTCGTCACTCAGAGGTATGGAGGTCGTGGTTATCCTTAAATATCTAAGGATTGAACCCAACTACTGCAGTAGCAGAATGCATTCGGATACCTAGTAAGGATCTCTTCCGGTATGCTGTACCGTCCTACTAGGGGGATGGGGTCAACAGGCCTCTGGGGTATCTAAAATACATAGAATAATCAACCCCCAGATCGTCGCGTTGTCGCCCAGATATGAGTCCCCTAAGCCCAGGGGGAGGTGCAATTATCGAAACAAAGCATTAGCTTAGGTACAGCGCTACTTTGAATGTATGAGTGGATGACGTTGTTGAGTCAGTCCTGCATAACCTTTGTGAAGGTGTCATGGTCGGTATACTACTGGACCGATTGGGAAAGAACCCCATTGATATCCGTACGACTAAGTGAAGCTCGGAGAGCTGTCCTTAGATTCGTAGGATACGGATGTGCCAAGCATAAAGGCTTGAGCTAGACATCCATTCGTGACTCTAAGGAAGTCAAGGCTAAGTCGTAGAGACTTGAGAGGTTATTCTAACTCACAGCCCTGAAGAGGCTTATGCGAAGTCATGACGACTTGCGTGGATGTTCAACTCATAGCCCTGATGAGGCTTTTGCGATATACGCTAAGTCATGGAGGCTTGAGCGTCGTATTACGAACTGCGACCCTGAGTGGTCTATGCATTTACTTGAGTTGAATAGATAGGTGTTTGCCTACTTACCAGACCATCAGTGGTTCTGACCCCGTTTAATGGGGATTTCAGGTGTTGAACCTGCGTGGCGATATGCGGAGCAAGGCGGCATCAAGTTCCAGGGTTTCTCTAGACAGAGTTGTACTGCTTCCTTTTTATTGAACCTTCACTGCTTTTTTAAGCAGTAGTGTTGTAATAAACATGTGCTTTCGATAAAATGGAACACTTTGGTGGTCAATGAGTTGCTTGGCCACATACCTGCAACGTGCTCGGAGTTTTCTAAAACCGACGACTCATTATCGTCTTATTCCGCTGCTAAAAGCTTTTCTAAGTTCCGCTGCAAAGAAAAAAAAAAGAAATCCATGAAAATTTTAACTTAGCTTTGTTTTGGAAATCCGGGGCGTTACAATAATCATACCCTAATTGTTCAAATTTATGTCGACGACATCATCTTTGGATCTTCTAACAACACTCTCTGTGAAGATTTTTCTAAGTCCATGCAGAAGGAATTCGAAATGAGTATGATGGGAGAACTCACCTACTTTCTTGGACTGCATATTAAGCAAACCAAGGATGGAGTTTTCATCAATCAATCTAAGTATGCTCGTGAACTTCTGAAGAGGTTCAACATGAACTCAACTGCTTCAAAATCTACTCCTATGAGCACTACTACTGTGTTGGACAAAGATGAAGATGGTAAGTCTGTTGATACAAAGGTATACCGAGGTATGATAGGATCACTTCTTTATTTAACTGCTAGCCGTCCAGATATAATGTTTAGTGTTTGCTTGTGTGCTAGATTTCAGTCAAATCCAAAAGAATCACATCTTAAAGTTGTAAAAAGAATAATGAGATATTTAAAAGACAGTTGATTTTGGATTATTCTATTCAAAATCCTCTACATTTGATCTAATCTCATACAGCGATGCTGACTTTGCTGGAAGTAAATCTGACAGAAAAAGCACAAGTGGAACATGTCACATGCTAGGGCACTCACTAGTATCATGGTTCAGTAAGAAACAAAATTGTGTATCATTATCAACTACTGAAGCAGAATACATTGCTGCTAGCCTAGCCTGTACACAAGTCATCTGAATGAAACAAACTTTAAAAGATTTTGGTTTAAATTTTGAAAATACAACTATTTTCTGTGATAATACGAGTGCTATAAACCTATCTAAGAATCATATTTTACACTCACGAACTAAGCACATTCAAATAAGACACCACTTCTTAAGAGAACAAGCCTTAAACAACATAATTAAACTAGAATTCATACCCACTAATCAACAGTTAGCAGACATATTCACTAAACCATTAAAACATGAAGACTTCACACGAATTAGAAGAGAACTAGGAATATGCAAACTAAGTGACTTATAAATTAATCACACTTATTACCTCTTATAAGTTTTGTTTAAATCTTAAATAGCTTTCCTTCTTATCGATTTTTGTTAGTCAAACTAAGTTTCCATATTCACGTGCTCTTCATATTCTTATAAGACACATTCTTTATGTCTTTCAACTTGTCATCTTTCAAGTACACATCCATTATGACTCCTTGTCCTATCTCCTTTCTCTCATATCCAAAAAAAAAAAATTAAAATTATATTAAAAGGTATCATAACAATGTTCACATCACTCAACTCCTTTATTATTTTTTTTACGATTCACCTCTCTACTTAGTTTATGAGAACTCATACTTTTCATTAGTTAGAATCGAATGACTCTTTTTGGTCCTTTTACCTTTTTCTAAAAGATCTAGTTGCTATATTCTCACGTAAATTGTTTTTACTATATCATTTGTTATATCATAGCCCAACAAACTATCTATTATCATCTCTCTCATATACAAATTGAGCCTCCATTCTCGTCAATTCATGTTTAAAACTTAACCTTATTCTCTAATAACTATGAACTTCCTCAAATCGAGCTTCTTTAAGAATATAAACAATAATTCATATCAATCATAACATTATGTCTTTCATCAATCATGTTTTTTTTTTTTTTTATTACTTCTTTATCCTACACAAAAATCCATATATGTCATCTCATTTCTCTCTATGACAACTCACAATTATTACTCTTCACTCATAAATATTTCCTTGTCTCCTCATTTCATCTCTCGAATACATTTTTTTATTATATATTTTTGAATCCGACTCCTCCATGTCTATTCTTATTTTTAATCTATCATTTATCAATTCTTATATACTTTTGACTCTTTCTCCTTTTTGTCTCATCATCTCTTTTACCACTAGTCAAAGTCCAAATATGTCCTTCTCATATCTACGTATACTCATAAAAATTACAAATATGAAAACACATTAATCATGAAACATTTTTTTAAGGCACTCTTTTCTTTAAAATGTCATATCTTTCAAAGTACACATCACATGATCACCCTATGACCTATTTCCATAAAAACTATTTCTATATTAAATAAGCAATCATGACTTTTCTTTCCATCCGTGACCTTGCCTCTCTCTTATTGTATATCTCACTAAAATCGAGAATCATTAAAGTCTTGTCTCCAAGCAAACCTTTATTTATTCTACCTCTACTTTATGTCATATCTTAATCAAGTAAATGTTGTCTTTTATCACCTTTCTCTCTTCTCTACATATCCATATCATCTTTTTTTTGTCCTTAACTCTCTATTCACGAATTTAGAATCCCTCCACATAGAGTAAAAAGTTGCTTGTTTTATTAGGCCATTATTTTCAAGATCAATCACTCTTTTTTTTGGTTCAACATGACACCCCATACTCTATTAATGGCTTCTCTCACTAGTCGATAAACTCATCCATAGTAAAATCTATATATTTCAATAACTATGTCCTCCTCAATCTAATATAATACACTATCCTCAAACATTGATTTGATTTGTCATTCACAAGTCTCTTAACTTACTACTCACGGATTTCCTTATTTGACTAAAATCTAAAAATTACTCACTTTCAATGTCATTCATTTCATATCAACAATTATTTTCTTCTTTCTATTTAATCAATCGGTTCATCTCTTACCATTCCATTCAAACTTTTCTATCATTATACAAACTTTCTCTTGGTTCAAACTCGCTCTCCTTAGTTTTTTTTTTACAAACTCTTGCAATGGCCTATTCCTCCTCCACCAATGTGATCACCTCCGCAGATCTAAGGTACCCAGACCTTATTCACCTCTTTCAGTACATTAGCACCTTGCCAATTCAAACTGGCAAACTAGTAAACTTCGACGCCTTCACATCCCTTGACCTCCATACCTCTCTTCAAGATTTTGTTCCCATCTTAGGAATGACTAACTCCATGACCTACTATCCTCATCTCATCAAAATTTTCTACACCAACCTCTCTGTAGACCGTGACCACACTACCATTACATCTATGGTACATGGAAAACTCATTTCCTTCAATATCTCTCAACTAGGCTGCATTCTAAACCTTTCTTCCTATGGCATTAAGCTTCCTAACATAGTTCCGATAGATCGAACTGTGTTTAAGAAAGTCCTTCTCTCTACTCGCTGCACCCATTTCCCATGGCATACGAGCAATCTGAAACCTCATGTTCTAATACTCTCACACATCCTCTCATCCAACGTCTTTCCAAAGCTTCCTTCCAAGGGTTTCGTGGCAAACGAAATCTCCCTTCTCCTATATGCAATCTTCTGCAACTTTCCCATCAACTGGTCCAGTATCATTTTCAATAACATGATCAATTTTCAGACCTTCCACTCTCTTCCTTTCGGGTACTTCATCACCCATATCCTTCAGCACTTCCAGGTGCCTCTCCACCAAGACATCATTCACCGGTCTGATCATGCATTCGATGACTCATACCTCCCTGAGGAAGGGTCCCCTCAAAATCACTCTGACGATGAAAGCACCAGTGAAGCTGATCCCCCAGCAAGCTCTGACCCCGACATCTTCTCTACCCTCGTCGACATCCAAAATACACAGGCTCTACTTCTCAGGAATCAAGCCTCTCTTCAACAGGCCTTTGACTCCTTGACAATGGGCCAAAATTCACGTCGCCGCCGCCGCAAGCTCAATACCACTGACTCTGACTAAAACTCATTTTTTATCTGTAATAACTTTTCAATACTTTCGGTCTGTAATAAATTTTTTTTACTCTGATCCCTCCTTTTTGTCCATGACAAAGGGGGAGAAAACTTGTCTCCATTATTGGAGAAATATTCTCTCTTTAAACATTATTTCACTTTTTTATCATATTATTATTTCTATGCATAATGTCTTTTTGACAGGGGGAGCATATTTTGTCATCATCAAAAAGGGGGAGAATGTTGAGAAACTCGGTTTTGATGTCACATAATATGATACACTGTCTCATTTGGTTTTATATGATATGATAATATGTTCTCTTGAAATAATGTTATATTATGACTGAATATGTTTTGCCATAAATCTAACGAGTATTTGATGCAAGGATATCTCACCCAATAAGGATGGAGACTTCCTGTTCAAGTACAACTATGGTGCAATCATACTCCTTGAAGAAAAAGCTTGATGAGCCATGCTTTCCTAAAGTTCAAATGAAGAGATCGGCTACCTCAAGATGAAGATTTTTTTCTTCTTTAGAGTCATATGTAACAGAACCTTCAGGAACTTGCATATTGCATATTACATACTCATTCATAAACACTATATCATAAAACTATACGATAGTTTCAAAAAGCTCCTTTTTGAAAACCAATAAGTGTACCTTCTTACAACCTTTTATGAAAAAGATATTTTGTCATATAATAATTGTACCTTCTTACAACCTTTTATGAAAAAGACATTTTGTCATTGTACCTTACACTATATACAAGACAACATGAAAAAAGGAATGTAGGAAAAAGACAAAAACATAACATCGACTACATGGAGAAAACAAATAAAATATGTTTTTGAAAAGACTCTAGTTTCCCTCTTTAAAGAAATATTTTTTATAAGAAGAAGACAAAAACATAAAATCGACTACATAAGAAAAACAAATAAAATATGTTTTTGAAAAGACTTTAGTTATCTTCTTTAATGAAATGTTTCTTAATACAAGAAGAAGACAAAAACATAAATCGGCTACACATAAGAAAAACAAATAAAATATGTTTTTAAAAGGACTCTAGTTACCTTTTTTCATAACCATAGAATGTCGACTTACTTGAAGTCATCATTCTCTCTACAAAGCATTAAATGCCTTCTGTAACAAATCCTTGTTAAATATTCTTCTCAAAGAATGTCGACCTTCTTTTTTGTCCTCATTCTCTCTGGAGACTTTGAAATACACAACATAAAGAAAACACTTGACATGACTATGTACAAATAAATATCTCAAAGCACTCATAGTACTTACACTCATTTAAAGTAAAGAAGTACTAATGTACCTCAAATCATTAATTAGAATAAAGACAAAACTACAACCCAACGTTCAATGTACTATTGTAAGAAATAGACTTTTTACATAAAATATGTATTACCTAAAATATTACAACGACTAGTGTACCCTCTATTTCACCTTTATGGAAAAAGGCATTCTCGAACTTCTCTAAAAGATGTTTTTGAAATGACCTAACATTTCACATTTCAAAAAGTTACAATTCCAAAATGTAACGACTACTTTTTATAAGCTATATAAACACACACAAATAAACTATTCAAACAATGGAATGAAATAGACGTGTGAGCTTACAAAGAGAAAAATTTCTATTCGTGATTTGAAAAGAGAGCCTTGAAAAAGAAAGAGAAAAAGAAAAAGAACGAAAAGAGAAAAAGTCAAGTCCAGCTCTTTGACAAAGAGTATCCTCTGAGTGACAAACAGAACATTCTTAGAATCCTTCATTCGTGCATTCATATCATTCTGAAGGTTCTATAGGAAGTATTGTAACTCTGTTATTCACTGTATTCCTTCTTTGTTTAAAGAAGTAGACCTCTGTGAAAGAGGGTGTTGCCCTTCTCTGTTGAGAGAGGAAGACCTCTTGGGAAGAGGGTGTGCCCCTTCTCTGTTGAGAGAAGAAGACCTCTTGGGAAGAGGGTGTTGTACTATTTATTCGGTAACTCGGATGTTATAGTGGAATCTCAAGTGGTTTGCTTGGGGACTGGATGTAGGTCTGGATATTGACCGAACCAGTATAACTTCTGTGTTTTATGTGTTGTGCCTTATTGCTTAATTATTTTATTTTATCAATCATTATCATATTTCACTATTCACCCCCCCTCTAGTGGAATTTCACATTCTAAGATCCAAAACCCATTCTCAGATCCAGATTTCCAAATATAAACCTCCACTTTTGGATCTCAGATTGCAGATCCAAATTCTATTTTAGGATTCAGAATCCAATTCTACTTTGGATCTCAGACTTCAGATCCAAATCCATTCTAGGATCCAAAACCCAACTCTACTTTGGATCTCAGACTTCATATCCAATTCCATTTAGGATCCAAAACCAATTCTACTTTGGATCTTAGACTTCAGATCCAAATCCATCTTAGGATCCAGAACCCAATTCTACTTTGGATCTCAGACTTCAGATCCAATTTCATTCTAGGATCCAGAATCCAACTTCATCTTGGATCTCAAATTGAAGATCTGAATTTCATTTAGGATCCAGAATCCAACTTCACTTTGGATCTCAGACTTCAGATCCAATTCCATCTTAGGATCCAGAGTCCAATTCTATCTTGGATCTCAGATCCAAATTCCATCTTAGATTACAAATTCTCAAATCCAATTCCACTCAAAATTTTTGATCCAAAATCCATCTTGATTCCAATTCTCAAATCCAATTCCATTTTTCATCTCAGATTTCAAATCCAATTCCTATTTCCGGGTTCTAAATCCAAAATTCAACTTTGGATTCTATTCAGAATCCAAACTTTGGATTCCGATTTCATCTTAAAATTCCAAATCAATTCTATTTCTCAAATCCCTTAAGATTTCCCACATTTCATTTCTGATTTCAAAACTTCAAAGTTAGAATTCAATTCCATTTCATCTCTATTCTGATTCAAAGTCAATTTATGACTTTTTGAAATTTCCTTTCTTCTCCTTTTTCAAACTTCAGAATCATTTCTTTCAAAGTTCATTTATGACTTTGAAATTTCTTTCCTTATCTCTTTATCTCAACTCCGAAGTCATTTATTTCAAAGTCAAGATTTATTCTCAAACTCTGATTATTCTAAAAACTTAGAACTTTAAATCTTAAGTTCTAAAATTAGACATCATTTTCTTCACTCTATCATCATATTCATCTCAGAAACACTTGGAAAATTTCAAAAACATCTTTCAAAAGAGAGCATACATCCTTGCATTGCACAAGCATGATTCTTTGTGCATTTAGATTTAGGATAAATTCTTAGATAATTTCTTAGCAAAGCAAAAGGCATAAATTCAACCCTTGGTTCGATTACCCCTGGTAAAGGCGCCAGGAACGGTCGAACCTCGTATCGACGAGCGGATCCCGTCTCCCATTTTTCTCGCAAATATTTCAAAAAACGGAGGTGAGTTATTTTCTAAATGTTTATAAATTAAGGTCAAGTGAGACCCCGCAAAAGAGTTCCTCTTCTCTTCTTTTCTTTTCTTTTCTCTTCTCTCTTTCTTTCTGCCCTTTTATTTTCTCCCTTCAAAAAGGAGGAAATAAATGTTGGAAAGGAAAAAGAGAAGGAAGAGAGAGAATAATTACGAGAGGAAAATTTTTGCGATGATCACAGTTTTGGCGACCGTGATGGGACCCGTCTTCGTCCGGTCGAATTTAATGCCTTTTCTTCTTTTGCTTTGACATTTTCTAAGTCTTTATTCTTCAAAATGTCAACTGCATTTTCATGCAACCCTTAGGAGCCTAGACTCTGTCCTAAGCTGACATCATTGCATATAGGATTTAAGTATGGTTTGGTAGAACCATATTGAGGAGATTATTCCATGTTCACATTAGACTTAGGTTTGAAGTACAACTCTCCTCAATTTTAGGGATTGAATGCAAACAATGTATGCAAGTGTATGCTTCTTTTCATTTTAATCTATCTCTTTAGCACTTGCATTAGAGTCTTCTGATTTTTATTGCATGCTGAACATGTTTTCAAAAACATCCCTTACCTATGTTTGTCCCGGTCTTCACGTTGCTGGGCTGTCTCACTGAACCATAGTTCGGGAGAGAGCCTCACAACTGGACCACTTATTTGGGTTCGCACCCCCTACCACGTACTTAAGGGCCATAGTCCAAGGTATATCGGTAGGTGCTCAAGGATGTTGGGAAGCCATTACTTTAGAACCGGAGGAATATTTCTATGTCACGTACTTCGAGCTTCGGCTTAAGTATATCGGCGTATCTTGATTGGAATCAGATGATCTGAACCCTAGAGTTAGGATTAAGGTTCTACAAGCCATTTCAAAATATTGTATTTAGAGTCAGCCTCTAGGGATTGCTGTTTATGCATCCTTGTTTGTATATCTATGATTGTATGATATTTTATATTCCCTATATTTTCCAAAACCCTGGGTATATGTTATTCAAAATTTCCTCTTTATTTTAAAACCCAGGTGTATTCTCCTTTTCTTCTCTTAATTTCTTCTAATTCTTTTTTATCCTGTCTGCAATTCTTCAAAATTTTTCTTTTCTATATTCTATTCCTTACCCTCATTTACAATAAAACATCTTTTGTCAGGATATGTCCTTTTCAAAAATTATCTTTATTCACATTTTACTTGTCTATCCTTTTTCAGAAAAACAATGCGGTTGTCGCAAATTTTGGTGACAACCCGACTCCTCGTAATGGGATGTTTTCATTTTCAGATTATGATTTCCTCCTTTATTAAAATTTCTTCCTAAATCTTTTCTAAAAACCTCATTTATGCTCTACAGAAAGCATCAGCGCTATCAGTTGAGTCAGGCAAAGCTTAGAGATTACACTGCTCTAACATCCCAGTTACAAGCAGAGAGAGTAAGGAATGGATTCTCAAAAATCTGTCAGAAAGGGAGTTCAGGACAGCAAAAGTGAGATCGATCCCGTGATATACCAATTATTCAAAAGGATGATGGTTGAAATATTGTCTGAACAAGCTGAAGCCAATTGCAGAAAAGCTCCCACAGAAGGAAAGGCACCTGTCACTTTCCCCATGAATGAACACAGCAATATCGGTATAGGAAATTCCAAAGCCAGCAGGAGCAGCAATCAAGGCAACCAGGGTAGCAACTTGAGAGAGTATAAAAGCCAGATTGGGAAATATTGTGAAAACTGTGATAGACCTCTTCAATACAGTCCTCAACAAAAAGGCAAGAAGCAAGAAGAACCAAAGCGTAAGGATTGGAGCAAGGATCAAGATTTCACTCCTTTAGATGAACCGCTCGACAAAATCCTCGAATACATGATGTCTAACGGATTACTCAGGCTCCCAAAAGCCGTCAGCCCTTCCACAGTCATGGGAAAATATATAGACCAGTTCTGCAGATACCATCAAGTAACAGGGCATGACACTGAGCATTGCTTCACCTTCAAGAATATCGTTCAGGATTGCCTTGATAAAAATCTCTTTGTCAAAAATGAAGGAGAAAAGCATCCGAATCTCCTAAACATGCAAGCTCAGTCCAGTTGCCAGACAGGGGTCAGTGCTCAGCAGAAGCCAAACAACCCGAAGAAAGCAAAGCATGAAGGTTGGGGTTATGATCGTCAGCTTACCCCTCTAGGTCAGCCGATCGAAGAAGTTCGCCAATACCTGCTCGAGAAAGAAATGATCAAACTCCCAAAGCAGGATGACCCCTCTGTCACCAAAGGGAAATGGAAGAATCAATTTTGCAAGTTTCATCGAGCGAGGGGGCATGACACGGAGCGCTGCTTCGTCCTCAAAAACATTGTGGAGGACTACATTGATAAAGAGCTTCTGGTACCAGAGGAAGGAGACGAGCAGCCTGCAGGTTCAACCAGACCTTTTCCAGACCAATCAGAGAATTGAGAATGCCAAGAGTTTTTCGCTTTCATCCTTTTCTGTCAGTCGCTTTATAGGGGCACGTCAGCCCAGTCTTTGTGACTTCTTTTAGTTAAAATACTTGTATATATTCAGTTTTGTTATCAACTTTTGCTCATCAATGAAATGTCGATTTTCTTTATATATCTTTGATATTCAATACTTTCTTCTTTTTGCTATATTGGGGCATTAAATTTCTTTTTCAAAATTCGGGACAATCCTGACATCATTCATGAGAGAAATGATATTACGTATGAGGGTCTTTCAAAAATCATAAAAATTTTAGTTCAAATATTTTATTACAACCTTTTTCAAAGATCAACCCTTGTGTTGATCATATTTTTCTACAAATTGATTTCAAAACATTGCATTTCAAAGATCAACCCTTGTGTTGATCATATTTTCTGAAAATTGATTTCGAATTATTTTATTTCAAAGATCAACCCTTGTGTTGATCATATTTTCCAAAATTGGATTTCATTACATTCAAAGATCAACCCTTGTGTTGATCTCATTTTCCAAAATTTGATTTCATTACATTCAAAGATCAACTCTTGTGTTGATCATATTTTTCTACAAATTGATTTCGAATTATTGCATTTCAAAGATCAACCCTTGTGTTGATCCCATTTTCCAAAATTTGATTTCATTACATTCAAAGATCAACCCTTGTGTTGATCATAATTTTCTACAAATTGATTTTGAATCATTGCATTTCAAAGATCAACCCTTGTGTTGATCTCATTTTCCAAAAATTGGTTTCATTACATTCAAAGACCAACCCTTGTGTTGATCACATTTTCTAAAAAAGTTGATTTCGAATCATTACATTCAAAGATCAACCCTTGTGTTGATCATATTTTCTAAAAATTGATTTTGAATCATTGCATTTAAATATCAACCCTCGTGTTGATCATATTTTCTAAAAATTGGTTTTTAAATCATTGCTTCAAAAATTAACCCTCATGATGATCTCTCATGAATGATCCCCTTTCAAAGATTAGCTCTCGCGGTTAATCTTTCTTTCCAAAAATGATTTTCTCATCTTCTTCTCTCATTTTAAAGATCCCACATGCAGGCAGGATCAAACTCTTTTTCAAAATGATTCAAATCTTCTTTCAGTCTTTATCAGTTTTATTTACCTTTATCAAATTTTATTTTATTCATCCATTTTTATTTCTTCTTGTCAAATCTTATTTCAAAAATCTTTCCCTTTAAGGATAAGGGATAAACCTGATGCCTCTTTTTTTTCATGAGGTATTTCTTCTTCCTTCTTTGACTTCCCTTTCAGGTTAAGGGATAAACCTGATGCCTCTTTCCCATGAGGTATTTCTTTTCCTTCTTTTTCTTTCTTTCTCCCCCCTTCAAGTTAAGGGATAAACCTGAAACCTCATCCTACGAGGTCCTTCTTTCTTAAGGATAAGGGATAATCCTGAATGTCTTTCTCTTTTAAAGCTTTATTAATCTCTGCTAAATCTTTTTCTTCATCCAATTTTATCAGTTTTATTTCTTAATTAAGTTTTAATTCTTCCAAATTATTTATCAAAGTTTTTTCATCAACTTTGGCCTAAATTTTATTCCTTTCCCATTCAGGATAAGGGATAATCCTGAAACCCCTCATAGGAGCAACAATGCTACCTGTGAGAATTCTTTTACAAAAAAAATTCCATAAAATTTCCTTGATTCTTCCCTTTTGACAAAACTTTCATCAATTTCTATCCTTCTCAGATTTTATTTTCTCTCCAGTCAAGATAAGGGGGCAATCAGATCGCATGCAAATAAATTCAGTCCTCTAAATGGTCATTCTCAATCCCAGGTCCGGTCCTCGCACTGGCAAATTTTCAAAACTCAATCTTTTGATTAAAATCTTTCTGTCAAAAACCTGAGTTTCCACTCGGGCTTCTCCCTATATTCTTTCATTTGAAGTTCCGAGTTCCAACTCAGACTTTCTTCTGAATCCAATCCTCGCATTGGAAATCCATCATTTCTTTAGAAATCCGAGTTCCAGCTCGGGTTTTTCTTCTATTATTTTTCGTTCGAAGTTCTGAGTTCCGACCAGGACTTCCTTCTGAATCCAGTCCTCGCATTGGAAAACAATCATTTCTTTAGAAATCCGAGTTCCAGCTCGGGTTTTTCTTCTATTAATTTTCGTTCGAAGTTCTGAGTTTCGACCAGGACTTCCTTCTGAATCCAATCATCGCATTGGAAATCTATCATTTATTTAGAAATCCGAGTTACAGCTCGGGTTTTTCTTCTATTACTTTTCGTTCAAAGTTCTGAGTTCCGACCAGGACTTCCTTCTGAATCCAATCCTCGCATTGGAAATCCATCATTTCTTTAGAATTCCGAGTTCCAGCTCGGGTTTTTCCTCTATTACTTTTCGTTCGAAGTTCTGAGTTCCGACCAGGACTTCCTTTTGAATCCAATCCTCACATTGGAAAATAATCATTTCTTTAGAAATTCAAGTTTTCAAAACTCGGGTTTCTCTTTATCTTTTATTTTTTGAAGATTCGAGTCCCAACTCGGACTCTCTTCTTTTTCAAAAGACCCCAACTGCCAGGCGGGACCTTCTTCCAAAATCCAGCCTTCCGGCTAATCCATTTCAAAATTCAAAAATTCAGGTTTATTCACTTTGCAAATTCTTCTGTCCCCTTCAGGTTAAGCGATAAACCTGATGCCTCATGCTAACGAGGTATTTCTTTCCTTCTTCCCCCGTTCAGGATAAGGGGATAAATCCTGAAGACAGACCACATACAGTTAGGATGTGATGGTCCATTTTGGAATTCAGAATTTTCCATCAAATTTTACTTTCCAAATCTAGCTCATCTTCACAACCCAATCCTCACACTGGTTATTTCTCAAAATTTTCAATCATATGTTGAGCTCATTTAGAAAATCTGGTCCTCGCATCAGTAACCTTCTAAATTCAGTATTCTGATCAAATTCTTTCTTTTTACAAAATTCAAGATCTGACTTAAATCTGATGTATTTCCAAAAGATCCAGCATCTCGCTGGTCATGTATTTCCAAAAGATCCAACTTTCGTTGGTCATGTATTTTCAAAAGATCCAACTTTTGCTGGTCATGTATTTCAAATCTTTCAGCTTTTGCTGGTCATGTATTTGAAACGTTCCAGCTTTCGCTGGTCGGGTATTTCAAACGTTCCAGCTTTCGCTGATCATGTATTTCAAACGTCCCAGCTTCTGCTGGTCATGTATTTCAAAGGTTTCAGCTTTTGCTGGTCATGTATTTTTCAAATCAAAGATTGCAACTCAAGGTCTCATCAAAATCTATATTAAGTGATTATTTCACAAAGAATTCATGAAAACTTTGCCAATTTGCTAAAAGCATTTGCTGATTCTAAATATTCTTACTGCACAAAGAGAATTTTCTCAGATTACCTCCAGTATTTTCTTCCAAAAGGTGAAACTTTTTGCAAAAAAGAGGTAAAATTCAAATCTTTTCCTGTTGATCAACCAAAAAGATGTAAGAAATGTCCTCGATATGATCAAATGAAAGAAATATTCAATGATGTTGAAAAGCCAGAAGCAAATTGGTATTGATCTTGGCTATGACGCATGTTTAAAATGACTTTCTGGCAATCAGGCAGTGAAAATATCCTAAGCCACCAAAAGAATCCACTTAATCCATATCTTCTCATTCTAAAGCTGCAATCAAATATCTGCAAAAGGGATCTCTCAATTGTCGTCAAGATGAAGGCGAATAGGCGAGTAGACCCCTGGGGCCAAAGAAGATTTGGATCATCTACCGAGATGAAGGAGTTTGTGAAGGATCCTTCCAAAGAAAGTTCAGATCATTGTTGAGATGAAGGCGAGTGTGATGAGCCTACCGACAAACCCTAAAAGATATTTGATTTCTGCTATCATCTAAAGACCTTTTGAACGAATATCATCAATAGAATCCCTGAGATAAAAGAAGGATCGGGACATCTCCAAAATGAAGGATGATGTAAAAAGCCCGAAAAGCCCAATGACTCAAAAAGAGTGCAAAAAGATCATCATGGGAAAACACCCAGATATCAAACTGCCAAAGTTGCCAGAAGTCATCTTTTCTCATGCAAAATTCTTTTATCAATATCTTTTCATTACTTGCTTTTATGAAATTAAGAATATTTCTTCTATTCTCATATCAGGGAAATGGATAGCTTCCTTGAAGAAAATCATCAGCGCTAAAAATTTGAATCTGACTCTTAGAACTAAGGAGTTAACCTCATTTGAGGGAAATACTCTAGGTAAAAGAGGGAATATCTTTTGCACATACGTGCACATTTCCAAGCGTTTGAATCTACTACGATTTTATCTTATTGGCAAAATTTTCTAGCTATTCCAAGAATGAAATAAACATTCAATATCCATTTTTGATGCAACCTAGCTTTGTTTATATTTTCCCAAAAAGAGTTGCCTCTGAAGGAAGTATCTCTTCCTGTCCCATCACTGTTTTCTCATTGAAGAATTCCGTATGGACGACCCACTCAAGATAAGGGTCAAAACCTGAAATTTCTTGTGAAAGATCATAGATTTCAAAAGCTATTTCAGTCTCAACAATGAGACGCCCAATTTCTTCCCATTTTCAAAGCTTTAGGGAACCCTATATTTTCTCCTTTCGCAAAAACCCCTTTCGGATTTATTCGTCCAAATTCTGAAGGTCCCATTATGGTTTCTCCATTTTTGAGAAACCTGTATGGTAGATTTCCCCCACTCAGGATAAGGGTCAAACCTGAACCATCTGCGAAAGGTCATAGATTTCAAAAGCTATTTCAGTCTCAGCAATGAGACGCCCCATTTCTTCTCCCTTTTCCAGAGCTTTAGGGAACCCTATATTTCCTCCTTTCGCAAAAACCCCTTTCGGATTTGTTCGTCCAAATTCCGAAGGTCCCATCATGCTTTCTCCATTTTTGAGAAACATGTATGGTAGATTTCCCCCACTCAGGATAAGGGTCAAACTTGAACCTTCTGCGAAAGATCATTTGATTTCAAAAGCTATTTCAGTCTCAGCAATGAGACGCCCGATTTCTTCTCCCTTTTCAAAGCTTTAGGGAACCCTACATTTCCTCTTTTCGCAAAAACCCCTTTCGGATTTGTTCGTCCAAATTCCGAAGGTCCCATCATGCTTTCTCCATTTTTTGAGAAACCTGTATGGTAGATTTCCCCCACTCAGGATAAGGGTCAAACCTGAACCATTTGCGAAAGATCATTTGATTTTAAAAGCTATTTTAGTCTCAGCAATGAGACGCTCAATTTCTTCTCCCTTTTCAAAAGCTTTAGGCAACCCTATATTTCCTCCTTTCGCAAAAACCCCTTTCAGATTTGTTCATCCAAATTCTGAAGGTCCCATCATGCTTTCTTCATTTTTTGAGAAACCTGTATGGTAGATTTCCCCCACTCAGGATAAGAGTCAAACCTGAACCATCTACGAGAGGTCATTTACTTTAAAAGCTATTTCAGTCTCAGCAATGAGGCGCCCAATTTCTTCCCCTTTTTAAAGCTTTAGGGAACCCTATATTTTTCTCCTCTCGTAAAACCCCTTTCGGATTTGTTCGTCCAAATTCCGAAGGTCCCATTATGGTTTCTCCATTTTTGAGAAATCCGTATGGTAGATTTCCCCCACTCAGGATAAGGGTCAAACCTGAACCATCTACGAGAGGTCATTTACTTTAAAAGCTATTTCAGTCTCAGCAATGAGGCGCCCAATTTCTTCCCCTTTTTAAAGTTTTAGGGAACCCTATATTTTCTTCCTCTCGTAAAACCCCTTTCGGATTTGTTCATCCAAGTTCCGAAGGTCCTATTATGGTTTCTCCATTTGAGAAACCCGTATGGTAGATTTTCTATTCAGACTAAGAGTTAACCTGGAACCTCGCTTCGCGAGGTATCTTTCTTTCAGGTTTGGGTTAAACCTGAGACTCGTTCCAATGAGATTCCTCATTCTAACGAGATGTTTCCTTCTAATCCCATCATAATTCTTCCCATCAAGGAATTCATGCTTCATATATCCATCCAGGATAGAATCCCACTTGAGCTTCATTTCACGAGGCATTCTCCAAAAATGTCCCATCAAGGTTCTCACGTACTCCCTTCCTCATTCAATACATTTTTGATATATCTTCGTCCCATCCAGGTTAAGGGCCAAACCTGAATCATTCCAAAAAGAGTATCTTGTCTCACCCATGAGACCTGATCAAAATTCTCATTTCCCACCATTTCGGGATTTTCATTCAAAGTCCCATCACGATTTCCTCATCTTCTACTCAATCATATCATTTTCAAGGATTTCATCCCCCAAAAACCATTCAGGATAAGGTTCTAAGCCTGAGAAGCCATATTTTCAAAATTAATTCTTCCATACCCAGTTCAGATCTGCTGACTGGGCACTTTCAAAATTTGGAGTGTTATCTTTGCCACTAAGCTCGACTTTCAACCAGCTTAGTAGCAAAGAGGGGCATCTGTGAGCACCCCAAAATTTTCAAAGTTTTGTCAAAATGACCCTTTTGCCCCTAACCCCGTTTTCTGAGAAAATCAAAGCAATTTCAAAGCTAAACTTCAGATTTTCTAAATTAAATCCCATATTGGTATATTCAAAATTAATCCCGGATCCGAATCCAGTACTTTAAATCCATATTTCCTCCAAAAATCCGGATCAAAACCCATTTATGAAGAAATTTTCTCAAAATAGCTTTTAAATTCTCAGAAAAATTCCCTTTTGTAAATATTTTTACAAAAAAAACACAAAAAAATTAGTTTAATCTTTGGTTTCTCGTAAAACTTTAGGATTTTATTCTAAAAATACAAAAAACATTATAAGATAACTCAAAAACCAAAAAAATTGGGAAAATTATTAGAAAAACAAATGAGTGTAAAAATCGATTTTTTTTTGCTAAAGACCTCGGAAGCCCTTTTTCGTAAAAATTTGAAAATCGAAGGGGTCTTTTGCAAAACCTTTTTTAGGGTTTTTTCTTCATAAAGAAAAAGAGGAAAAAAAGGGCCGCCCCTCATTCTCTCTTCACTCTCGCCTCTCTCCCCTTCTCGGCTTCCATTCACAAACCTCCCGAACCCTCCATCGCCATCGCCATTGGCCTCAGCCCACCATCTCCGAACCCTCTTCATCCTCCACCTTCGATCTCCAACGGCCTATTCCCGAATCTTCGCCCCCCTCCTTAAGAAGAGCACTCGAGGGAACCCTAAGGACCATCCGTTATCACCCTACCCCAGCTTCTTCTTTTCGCTTTTTCCTTCCTTCTTCTTCCTCGACCTCCTTCTTCAAGCTCTGAAAATTCTGCAAACAAGAGAAGCCAACAGGCTTTCTTTCTGGCTCTACCGAAGGAGCCCCAACTCCCTCTACCAATACCTTGCCAAAAGCAAGGAGGTCGACTACAAGATTCCCATCGCGCCTTCTTTTTCATTTTCCTTGAAGGGAGTCCCACGACCAAGCTCCCCTCCTTCAGAGCCCCTGCAAAAAAAAAAAGGCAAGAATTCCTCCTCTATTCCTGATTTTCTGTAAAATACCTCGTTATGTTATTATTTTCCTTTGATTTGGTCCTTCTTCGTCTCTTTTCTCTTTCTTTTAATGCACCTTTAGTGGGATCGACCTGCCTGTAGCAGGATCGATCCACTAAGTGCTATAACAACAGAATTTCCTAATTCCCATACTTACTTTTCTGCTCCATGAATTACTTTGTCAAATCTTCTCAGTAGTTTACATAAGGATAGAGGTTTATTTACATTATTTCAAGTGCAAACTTCTGTTTGTAATTCCTCATATCCGTGTTCTTTTTTTTTTTGGTATATTTCATATTCCAACCATTGCTCGCTGCCATGCTCATCACATTTTTTTTTTGCGATTTATGGTTCAATTCATTTAAGTGATCTATAACTTCCTGTAAACTGCGATTTAAGATTGTTAGTCTATCTTTAGTAAATTGTGTTTCCTGAAGTTGTGTTTCTTTTATAATGGGTAATCTGAAAAGGTTATCATCATTTTTTTTATCCACATCCTGTTTTCTATTCCATTTTAATAATTAATCCATACTTTGATCATCCATCAATTGTCATATGCCATGTTTGTTCTGATTACCCACATATCTGAATTTCTCCCGGTTAATAACCCACTAATCTCATGTGTCACGCATCCTGCATATCCTTCTGTAACTCTGATGTGAACCCAGAAACAATGGCTGACCAAATAACCTTGGCTCTCAAATAAAATGAGATGTTCATGCCTTTAAAGGATGACCCAAACAATTTGGAGAAAGACGTGATTTGTTGCCCATTAACTCTGGTCTTAGCATTGGTAATCAAGAGAGCAAAATTTCCCAAAACATGGAAGAACATAAAGGCTTTCAACTGATATCATGTTTCTTGCTGAATTGGCCAATAATTTGGTCTCGATGTTGGTGGAGGGTGTCCTCACTGTACGCAGAAGTTCTCTAGGCATGGGAAAGTTAATGAACTACCTTCAAATTAGTGCAGCAGAACAACTGAAGCCGTGTTTTTCTGCTACCTGTCTGGACTTTTCACATGTAAGGTTGAGTTTATTCATTTGCTGGGCGAATTTCATAAGTCAGGTGTACCTCTCATCTCGTTGTTGCCATATTGTTGCAATATTTCATAATCTTTCTTTAGCAACTGCTGCACAACACTTATGCACCTGCTACATCCCCACATTTTTACATTTCATATCCTGCATTGTGCATTTTAACCTATTACTCAGTTTATTAATTCATCAAGTAATTTACATTGTATATTCTTTTTTACTGTGCCCCTCACTTTGTAATTTGTGTATTGAATGGATGCTTGCATGGGCGCTCATTCTGGCGACCTCACCAAGCCACCAATGTTATCTGTTAATTAACTCTACCTGCGAGTTATGGTCAAGAGTACCTGGCAATGGTTATCGTAATTGGCTATCAAATTGACCCATTCTGGCATGGCTTCTATCTGGTTGATATTGGATAAGAAAGATAGCATTTCCTTTTTATCTGATCATTTATTGTCTTGAGTTGGATGTGAATCATGAAATCTCATTCTGAATGCTAAAACATGGTAACAGCTGGTCAAGGATGTTGGTGGCATCACCCTTGCTCATAACTGGTTCTGTCAAACATGCTAGTCACTATCCTTGATCATCTCCTTGAATATCATAATGGTGGGCACCCTCTTTTCATATATCAAGAGGATCCAGTTTTGCCTAGCTTACAGTTGGATACCGGAATTATTTGGTAGCATCATGGGATAAAGAATCGGTGCCTTGTGTTCACAACTTGTTGAAATGATCCTGGAATTTCAGAGATTTAAAGATTTGCCTTGTTGAGTTCATTTGCAGCAGATTGACAATACCTAATTCAACAAGTAATAAAGTCTTCTCTTGCACGCCATGTGGACCAACCAGTTTTAGTGGAAGCATCACCAAAGCTGAAGAAAGTGGTCAGAAACAAATCAATGATAAAATCGACTTGCAGCAGGCCCACTTGCTGCTGCCAAAGGTCTTGATTATCCGCAATCAGGTCAGTACCCCTTCCATTCATATGTACTCCTGTATTGATTCAATACTGATAGCACCATCGTCTCAGCTCTCATTACAGTATGGGTTTACGTTCTACAATAATGTGAAAGTATGTTTATACCTTACCTCAGCAGCATATATATCCTCTCATTGTTATAATATCTGTTATATTATGTTGTCTTGCATCTCGTCTGCTAATTTTGTTTCATTTCCATTATTTAGCAGTTATATTATTGCTGGCATATTTTTTTTGAAACCTTGAAACTTGATTTTAAAGTTCCATCTCTCATAATAAAAAATATGCTGATGTCCTGTTTACACTAATACCCTATGGTGACAGTTGTTTACTCATCTGAAATTTTGCAATTCTTAATTTTGTTTAATCGATTAAGAAGGTTAGAAGCTTATTTCTGGCAAGATATGAACCAACACATGTGCAGATTCTGTGCGGTATGGCAAATGGCAGTATTTTTGTCATTTAGTAGTGCACAGGTTCGGAGATTTGCCTGGTCTAACAGTTGAGTGTCCAGAACAATTGCTGGAAAGAGCTGCCGGTTTCGTTTGAATGGAGTTAAGAGGGTTGTTGTATAGTTTCTTCCAGTAAGATTGTTCACCTCTAATTGTAATTGCAGCAACTCGTTATAGGTTTATTTCCTATGTTAACATCATTTTATTTTTAGTATATGATGACTTTGCATGCCATTTATTATAGCATATATAGTTTGCCTAGTATTGCATTATTTTAGTGTTAATAAATATTGGTAGTGCTATTCATTTGCAAGCATACAAGTTCACTTGTTTTAGATAGAATATGTACAATTTCTTTCTAATCAAGTGTTTTGCAGGGAATATGTGAAAAGGGTTATTTCTTGGAGTTGTAAATTTGATTTTATGTGTTGTAATAGCTAGATCTGAATGAAAATTTATATTTTCTATCTTAGGTAGAATGAATGAGCATTGTAAACATCATGAATTGCTTGTTTTCATGCATTTTTACTTTTATTTCTCAAATTCTCACAAATAGAAACACGAATGGCACGTGCACCATTTCGTAAGAGATAAATTAATCCTAAGTTGATGATTTACATCAACGGCCATAGTCGGGATGTAAACAAAACTTAGTATTTTTATCTTTACAAGATAATACTGGATCCACACTGGATCCTTTTCAAAAAATCATCATATTTTCTTTAAATATTTTCCTCTTTTATCAGAATTTAATCTAAAATTAATTCAATACATATACCAATGGCCATAGTCAGGGTATATTGAGAATTAATTTCATCTTAAATTCTATAAAAGCGCCAAAAAGATATTTTATTCTTCATTTGAATTTAGATATGACTATTATATAATACATTCAATGACCATAGTGAGGAGTGTATTATATCATTAATCTTATCTAAATTCATTTAAAGAATGAAATATGATTTTCAAATCCAATTTCAAACTTATTCAAATTCATTCATCATTTAGGATAGAAATTGCATCATATTTTCAAAAATTCTTTTTTCAAAACTCCAAGTGATTGAATATCTCTTCTTTAATTTCTATTTCAAATTCATCAATTTTATCTCATCTTCAAAGTCCAAATTCTGACTTTGAAATCAAATTCAAAATTCAATTTAACCTTGACTCATTTTTTTCAAATTCAAGCTTCAAATTCAAAGTCCAAATTTGACTTTGAAATACATTCTCAAAATCAATTTTGAAAACTCCAAAAATCAAAGTTAGATCTTAAATCTCAACTTGGATCCGGATTTCCAAGTATCAATCTCCACTTTGGATCTCAGGCTTAAGGTCCAAAATTCATTTAGGATCCAGAACCCAATTCTACTTTGGATCTCAGACTTCAGATCCAATTCCATTTCTAGGATCCAAAACCTAATTCTACTTTGGATCTCAAACTTCAGATCTAAATCCATTCTAAGATCCAAAACCCATTCTAAGATCCAAATTTCCAAATATAAACCTCCACTTTTGGATCTCAGATTGCAGATCCAAATTCTATTTTAGGATTCAGAATCCAATTCTACTTTGGATCTCAGACTTCAGATCCAAATCCATTCTAGGATCCAAAACCCAACTCTACTTTGGATCTCATACTTCAGATCCAATTCCATTTAGGATCCAAAACCAATTCTACTTTGAATCTCAGACTTCAGATCCAAATCCATCCTAGGATCCAGAACCCAATTCTACTTTGGATCTCAGACTTCAGATCCAATTTCATTCTAGGATCCAGAATCCAACTTCATCTTGGATCTCAAATTGAAGATCCGAATTTCATTTAGGATCCAGATCTCAGACTTCAGATCCAATTCCATCTTAGGATCCAGAGTCCAATTCTATCTTGGATCTCAGATCCAAATTCCATCTTAGATTCCAAATTCTCAAATCCAATTCCACTCAAAATTTTTGATCCAAAATCCATCTTGATTCCAATTCTCAAATCCAATTCCATTTTTCATCTCAGATTTCAAATCCAATTCCTATTTCCGGGTTCTAAATCCAAAATTCAACTTTGGATTCTATTCAGAATCCAAACTTTGGATTCCGATTTCATCTTGAAATTCCAAATCAATTCTATTTCTCAAATCCCTTAAGATTTCCCACATTTCATTTTTTATTTCAAAACTTCAAAGTTAGAATTCAATTCCATTTCATCTCTATTTTGATTCAAAGTCCATTTATGACTTTTTGAAATTTCCTTTCTTCTCCTTTTTCAAACTTCAGAATCATTTCTTTCAAAGTCCATTTATGACTTTGAAATTTCTTTCCTTATCTTTTTATTTCAACTCCGAAGTCATTTATTTCAAAGTCAAGATTTATTCTCAAACTCTGATTATTCTAAAAACTTAGAACTTTAAATCTTAAGTTCTAAAATTAGACATCATTTTCTTCACTCTATCATCAGATTCATCTCAGAAACACTTGGAAAATTTCAAAAACATCTTTCAAAAGAGAGCATACATCCTTGCATTGCACAAGCATGATTCGTTGTGCATTTAGATTTAGGATAAATTCTTAGATAATTTCTTAGTAAAGCAAAAGGCATAAATTCGACCCTTGGTTCGATTACCCCTGGTAAAGGCGCCAGGAACGGTCGAACCTCGTACCGACGAGCGGATCCCGTCTCCCATTTTTCCCGCAAATATTTCAAAAAATGGAGGTGAGTTATTTTCTAAATGTTTTCAAATTAAGGTCAAGTGAGACCCCACAAAAGAGTTCCTCTTCTCTTCTTTTCTTTTCTTTTCTCTTCTCTCTTTCTTTCTGCCCTTTTATTTTCTCCCTTCAAAAAGGAGGAAATAAAGGTTGGAAAGGAAAAAGAGAAGGAAGAGAGAGAATAATTATGAGAGGAAAAATTTTGTGATGATCACAGTTGAGAAACTATGTTTTGATGATACATGATAAATATGATATGCTTTCATGATGCATATAGATGATACATGCTAAATACATGATATGCTTTCGTGAGATATGATAAATATGATATGCTTTCATATGTGAAACTGAATATGTTATATTATGACTGGATATGATGTGCTATGTATTTAACGAGTATTTGATGCAAGGTTATTTCACTTAAAAAGAGTGAAGACAAATTGATCAAGTGCAATTATTTGATGCAATCATACTACTCTGAAGAAAAAGCTTGATGGGCCATACATTCATAAAGATCATCCAAGAAGATCGGCTACCTCAAGATGAAGATTTTTTTTTCTTTAGAATCATATGTAACAGAACCTTCAGAAGCATGCATATTTCATATTAGACTATATGCTTTGAAATCATACAAGCCATTTATTTACAAAAAGTTAAGCTTTCATAAAAGGATACATTATGTATATTTTAGCATTTCAAAAACACCTTTTTAAAACAAATCATTGTACTTCCTAAAAGCATTTATGAAAAAGACATTTTGACAAGATATAATAGTTCATGATTTCAAAAGCATTAATTGTACTTTCTACAAACATTTATGAAAAAAACATCTTGAAAAGATATAAAAGCTCATGATTTCAAAAGCTTTTATGAAAGAAAAAGACAAAATGCATTAACTCATAATACACAATCGTTCATCTTAAATTGACGATTTGAGAAAACAAATATTATTTTATACACAACTACTTATTGTTTAACAAGACAATTAAGTTAGAAAATGACCTTTTATTTATTTAATACTAAAATCCACACTCAAGAATGTCGACTTATATTTAAAGTCATCATTCTTTTTGTAAACATTAAATGGCACTTCAAAAAACATTTATTTAAGAAATGACCATTTATAAAATAAAGTACTCAACAAACATTTATTGTACTTACATACATTTAACCAAAGAAGTGACAATTTATAAGAAAACTATTAATGTACTACAAATCATTAAATTGAGTAAAGACAAATTACATTATAAATTACACTTCAACGATCAATGTACTACAAAGCATTTATTTTGAGAAAAGACCCATTACAAATTAAATATCATTTTTAATTACAATAACGAATAGTGTACCTCAAGTATTTAATTTATGAATGATGACTTTTTGAAAAAACAATATAGTAGACATATCATTTTACACAAAGTTGTTTTGAGATGACCTAACACCTCACATCTCAAAAGGACAATTATTTAAAAAAGCAATGACTATTTTCTTAAGACCTATATATATACAAACAAATTAATATTTCAACAACACACATGTGAGCTTTCAAAGAGAAAAATTCCTACTCGACACACTGAAAAGATCTTAAAAAAAGAAAGAGAAAAGAAAGAGAAAAAGACAAGAAAAGCTCTCTGACAAAAGAATCAACTGTGTGTGAAAAAGAAAAGAACATTCTGTTCTCTTGAGAGATTATTCTACCTATTTTCAAAAGAGAGAACATTCTGAGAATCTTCATACGTGCATTCATACTCTGTATATCATTCTGAAGGTTCTTTAGGAAAGTGTTGTAACATTCTGTTACCTACTGTATCCCTTCTCTGTTGAGAGAAGTAGACCTCTGTGAAAGAGGGTGTTTTCCCTTATCTATTGAGAGAAGTAGACCTCTGAGGAAGAGGGTGTTTCCCTTCTCTATTGAGAGAAGTAGACCTCTGTGAAAGAGGGTGTTTTCCCTTCTCTGTTGAGAGAAGTAGACCTCTGAGGAAGAGAGTGTTTCCCTTCTCTATTGAGAGAAGTAGACCTTTGAGGAAGAGAGTGTTGTATTATTTATCCCGTAACACGAATTTTATAGTGAAAGGCTCAAGTGTTTTACTTGGGGACTGGATGTAGGTCAGTTACTCGACCGAATCAGTATAAATCCTGTGTTTATTGTGTTGTGCCTTATTGTCTTTAATGTTTATTTTATTGATCTGTATCGTATTTCACTATTCACCCCCCCCCCCCCCCCCCTCTAGTGGAATTTCACTTTCATGATTTCCAGTGTTGGGATTAGCCTTGGATTTCAAGGCCAAGATTGTCATTCTAAGATAGAAGTGACCTGTCAACACATGTATATAATAAGCATTGGAAGTGAGAGAGCATAACAATTTAACAAAGGCCATAGGCTCAACACTTTAAAGAGGCCAGCCACTGGAGCAGAGTACACAGTTGTGCCTTGGCTCCCTTCTGCTTTTGTGTTCACTTCTTGAGCCCTGACTGTGTATGGCACTCATTGTCATGCTTGTTGTGGTGACTCTACTCTCTTTGTTGTTCATGGCGCGATTGCCAAGGCTCAGCCAAGTTGTCAGCACTCCAGCACCACTGCTGCTACCACCACCAGCACCAGGTCTAAGTTACGACTTTTACAAGACGAGCTGCCCGAACGTCGAGCGGTTCGTCCACAAGTTTGTGGCTTAGAAGCTTATAGAAGCTTCAGTCACTGTTGCTGGTGCACTTTGCATCTTCTTCCATGACTGCTTTGTTGAGGTAAAATAGTTTTCATACTAGTTGTTGACAGTGTCTTGAGTCAGATTGGCTTATGCCTGGTCTAGTTTCTTTTTTGCTTTTTCGCTTGCATGAGTCATGCAACTGACCTGGGTCTAGTCTTGAGCCTGAAAATCAATTCAGGTCTCTGACCTTTCTGCTCCTATCTCTGAGGCGACTGAGCACCATTACATATTTTTGAGAGGGTGGTGTATGCTCTCCCCCAATGATTCACTGAATCCCACGTCTGTGCTCGAGGGGGCGAATGAGCACCATGTATTTACGCACATGGGGCTCGTATTCCTGTGTATGTTGACATAACTTTGCATCGGACTTTGGTGCTGTTGCAAAGACTTAATCACCCTTTCTTGCTATTCTTCCCCTGAAATGACGGTTGGAGGAAATAACAAAAATATCCTCCATTCAAAAGTTTGGAAACTACGGTTCGAGAAAAGGACAAAAAAGTCCTCCATCCAGAAAGTTTGATGTTAACTATTTAGAATGGAGACGTTCCCTATTCATTAAACTCTTACGCCATCTACTGTAACAGTAGCTCCCATTGTCAACGCAAACTTTGCCTTTGTCTCCAGTCGAGGTTTTCGCCTTGTTTTTCATCCTGTTTTACAACACATTGTCTCATTCTCGTGCCTGCCTTGTGTTACAAAACATTCCCATGTCTTCTCTTCATTTTTGTTGTCGTTAGGCATTATGGAAGAAAGCAATGAAGCACAAACATTCCGACCAGTGCCATTAAAGCGTCATGAGTAGCCTTCCATCCCATCATGCTATTGATGAAGAACACATGTCGTCTTGTGTGCCATTCAGGCATTGTTTTGTTACTGCAGGTAGATCTTGTTCTTACGATGGTTGAAAACTTATCGATATTTGTAAGACGCTGGGACCTGTTGACAAGAATGCTTGTTTACAAATGCTAGGAAGGGTCTCTACCCCATTAGGTATCCTACATTCACTCATTATATACATTGTATCTCAGACCGCTGTATTTGTAACAAACTACCAATTTGTGAGATATTATTTTGTTAGTTAATATCAATTTGTTTGCTATTATGCTGGCAACACAAACTGATATATTGCTTATAACATTGTTGAGCTTATCATCAGGTTATAATAAAGATGATCTAGCTCAATCAATTGAAAGATATGGATAATTGAACATCTATACTAATGACGCAACTGAAGAATTGAACATCTGCACTAATGATGCACATGATAAGAAGGGTGCAGGCATTAGACCCACTCTTGACTTGAATGTTCCAGTAGAAGAAATGCAATTCAATAATGAGGTAGATTATCATGATAGTACACATGATAAAATTGTAGGCACTAAGAATGTACATGGAAGTACACTTGACTATGTTCCGGTAGAAGGAATACAGTTTAATAATGAGGAAGCTGCATATAAATTTTACAATGATTATGCCTTAAAAGTTGGCTTCAGTGTGAGAAGGTTTTCTTGGTCAAAAAATGCACAGGGTGTCGTGGTGAGAAAGACATGTTTGTTCCAAGCAAGGTTGGAAGAAATCAATAGAAAATTCAACAAGGAGCATGCCATAATCAAGATGTGGATGTCAAGTGAGAATGGTTTTGAGAAGACATCCGAATGGGAAATTTCTAGTTCGTACTTTAATCAGTGATCACAATCATGATTTATCTGCATCATTTATGACTCCTATGTTAAGGTCACATCGTAAAGTAAATGTAGTGCATGCTGCAATGGCTGAAATAGCCGATAGCGCCAGCATTGCACCAAGGAAGACATACAATTTGTTTGCCTACATAGGCGGTGGTCGCAATAATGTGTCATTCACACCTTTGGATCTAAGAAACCACTTGAGAAGGAAGAGGATAGATAACATGAAGAATGGAGAAATATGTTTTTTGGTTGATTACTTGCAGAAGAAATCAAGCAATGACCCTAGTTTCTTTAGTGCAATGCAACTGGATGAAGATGGATATGCTGTGAATATGTTTTGGGCAGATTCAAAGTCAAGAGTAGATTATGAATGCTTCAATGATGTGATTATATTTGATACTACAGTAAAGATTAATACTGAACAATGGCCATTTGCGCAGTTTTTCGGAGTGAACTATCACTCACAGAGTTGTATATTAGGCGGCACGTTTTTGTATGACCAGACCAAAGAAAGCTTTGAGTGGTTGTTCAGAGTATTTACACAGGCAATGAACGAGAAGAAATATGAAGTTATACTTACAGAAGGTGATCACGCAATTGCGGCTGCAGTGCTTCATATGTGGCCAGATGCACATCATCGCCTATGTTTGTGGCATATCTTTCAAAATGCAGCAAAGAACATAGGGCACATATTTAATCAGAAGACAAGGTTTGATAAAAAGTTTACTAGGTGTGTACTTGAGAGCGTAGACGAGATCACCTTTATGTCTGATTGGGAGAAAATGATTCAGATATACGACCTTGAAGATTGTCTATGGTTACAAAATTTATATGCTGAAAAAGAGAAGTGGGCATTGGCATATGGAAGACAATACTTTTGTGCAGGTATGATAAGCACACAAAGAGCTGAATCTATGCATGCCACGCTGAAGAAAACCATGTATTCATGTTTAACAATGTTTCGCTTCATGAAACAATATGAATTATTTGTAGACGGTCTAAGACAGAATGAGTTTGAACAAGATGTAAAATGCTTCAATACACGACCTGTAACTTTTGGCATGAAAATACTGATGCGACCTGCAGATCTGTATACACTAATTGTATTTGAATGGATCAAGAAAAAGGTGTTTCATGTCATGAATTGCAATACAGAAGGACCCGTGCAAACCGAGAATATGCACAAATACTGTATTGTATGGGAGGGCGAAAAGCATCATAAAAGGCAAGAAACACATGTCACGTACAATGTTGACAATGGAAGAGTTGAATGTTCGTGCAAAAAGTATGAATTCAAAGGTATTTTATGCTGTCATGCATTAAAGGCACTTAATCAAGAGAAGATACAAGAAATACCAGAGTCTTATGTAATGTGAAGATGGAGAAGACAAGCAAAGATTGAAATGCTTGATATGGACAATGTGAGTAAATCTGGTGTTGACGAGAAGTGTCACATAGCCTTCCGTTACCAACAACTGTGTAGGTCATTTATGCATGTTGCTGATTTGGCATCGAGAAGTGAAGAAGGCCATGTATGCATGAGAAAAGCGTCAAGGGAGTTACTTGAAAACGTGCAGTTAATTAACCTTCAATCTATTGCAGCGAATGAATACCAATCGAAGATAATGGGATCGAACAACGTAGGTGAAAATCATGCTTCGCTTGACACTCCTGAGAAGTTGCGTCGTAGCCTAAATATCATCTTTAACAAGTCAGTAGTGAACGTTGTTGATTATGATGGACATATTCATGAAGTGAAGGGTATCAAAAGAAAGTCTGTCTCTGATCGCAGTTGTCGGAGGACAAAGGGTGCACTAAAATTGGTTGGCAAGAAAAGGTCTAAGAAACAACCAACTTGTAATAAAAAACAACAAAGCCCTTCACATGAACAGGTATGTAAGACATTATATTTGCTTCCCATTACGTGAAGCTTGTTAATATCTAACTCGTGTAATGTCCAACATGCAACAATATCCTAAAGATGTAATACTCAACGTGCTAACCTTTATTCCTCCCGACCACATTTCCGGCAACGATAGCTTCAGTTTTACAAGTCTTTTGGTATGTAATGAATGTTGGGATGAGGTTGGCATTTCTTGTTATTTTCTGTTTCATGACAGGCTCTGATGAATTTGAAAGAGAAAACTGGGACACAGGAATCTCATTTGGGCTATTAATTAAGTTGTCATGCCTCTTTTCATGACCCGATTTCCACATTGTCGGATTTGTTAAGAGTTTAGGGTTTACAGCTGAGCTCGTTTACTGAGAAATTATTGGGTTTCCCTTCTTATTCCGACCGCAATAGAACTCCTAGGTCGTCCACTGATCTTGCCGAGGATGTACTTCGTATTCATTGGATTTTGATTTGTCGGTGACGATTTGTGGTCCGTGTTTGGTGGTGCATGAATCGATTTCGTATTCTTGCTGGATAGCGATTTGTGCAATGATCCAGCTGCGATTTGTATGAGAAATCTATAACAGTCATTCGTATACGCTTAATACATATTTACAACGATTCGTAATTCAAATACTGTGCATCAATTTTATGAGAAATTTATAACAAAGTAATGATTTCAATACAGAAATCGATGTATATATAGCATAATATAGTACAAATCGAGAGGAAAATTGAACATCAAGGCCCAACCCGATTCCCTATAACATAAACCCTATACCCTAAACTGAATGAACATTGCAGAACACATTTGCGATTTATTCGGTCAACACAGGCATGTAATCGACGTTCGAAAATAATAAAAGTAAAGATTGATAAGAAATGATTGACGTTTAGAAATCATTGTAATTCTCTCCCTCCTACACTGAAAATCGCAAAATACATTTAGATTGTATGCTGTCAAAAAAACATGGTAATGTTCCCCGTTGAATGATAGTAGTCAGCAGTGATAAGGTACGTTTGTCGTTCAGAAATCGCAATTTTCCTCATCGTCATTGAATGTAAATCGCAGGATACATATGCGATTCATACGGACAACAAAGGATGTATTGACAAACTTTTTATTGATCGTACATTATTCATTAATCATGGTGGTTGAGCAATAGATCTTTTAGCTCATAAATAGTCACACAAGTACTTGATGGTGTGATTATCTTCTGCTTCGTGAATGAGCAACAGACAAACTGACAGTTCCTTTATAAACCTCGAGTTCGTCACTCGAACATGTAACCAGTTACATAGCAAATTATGGTCGATGAGGCAGACGAAGACAGCTACACGACCAACGATGGCGAATCAGACGTATATTGTCTAGACATCGTCTCTATTTTCATCAAAATCCATCTCTTTTATGCCATTTTTGCGATTTGTGTTGTGTACTGTATAATGTAATTTCAATATCGTTCATTGCAAATTCTGCTCATTTCAGTACAACATCCACCTAAGAAGTTGGGCGAAAACTCAGTCAATCACTTCTGGAGGACATCAAACGGATGCATGATGAATTCGCACAATGCAACATGATCAGTAATTTTATTTGTATGACACTAGTAGGAGTTATCTATATGCGTAAGCCATGTGTACGTACGTTAACAACATCATATTTGCTGCAAACAGACTATATCTGATTTCGTCAGTTATATTAAAAGCAATGCAACAAGCAAAACTATAAGCATCGTTAGCCCTTATTTCATGGTATATCGATTTTATTTTATGTTGTTTTTGGTTATTAATTTAGTCCAGTTGATTCGTATTTTAATATTGTTGTTAACAATGTTTCAGTTTACAGACTATCGTACGTCGTTTGCCATACTCCAGTGGATTTAAAGACGACCTACCTTACTGGGTTAACGGTAATCATTGCAGAGATCTTTTGTCAAGTAAAAAAGTAAGTAAAGAAACCTAGAGTGCAAGGTTACAACATAACAGTGCTAACATTATTTGTACGATCCATTTGCAGATATTGATTCCTACACTCTGGCAATCTGAAAAGCATTGAGTTTTATACGTGATAGATTTACATGAAAAACAACTATGCTGTTACAATTCCACTACAAGAAAATACGTTGTTAGTGACGGAAAAATTTCGTCGCTAGTTAGAGACGGAAAAATTCCATCGCTAGTTAGCGACGGATTAGCGAGCGACAAACATCCGTCGCTATAATTAATGAATCTTATGAAAATAGCGACGGAAGATAGTCCGTCGCCTAGTCCGTCGCTAATTAGCGACGAATGTTGCGACGTACTGTTTTGTCGTCACGATCGCACCATTTACCAATGACGTTCGCGACGAAATCTAGTTCATCGCTAAATAGCGACGGATGTGGCGACAAAATATCATCCATCGCTATTTTCGTAAATTTGATTTTACGTTGGCTTAGCGACAGAATTAATCCGTCGCTAAGCCGTCGCTAACTTTCGAACAACCCTAATCCCAGGCAGCTTTTCCTTTTCTTCTTTCGCTGCTCCCGCCGTTCGCCGCTCGCGCTGTTCGCCGGTCCCGCTCCCGCCGTTCGTCGGTCCCGCTCCTGCCGTTTGCCGGTCCCACCGTTCGCCGCTCGGAGAAAGGTAAAGGACGCCCCCATGCCGTTTCCGACATGGGGTTAACCCTTTCCCGGTTCACGCAGGGGGTTAACCCCCTGTCGGAAACGACAAGGGGTTAACCCCCTCCCGGTTCACGTAGAGGGTTAACCCCCTGCCGTTTCCGGCAAGGGGTTAACCCCCTCCCGGTTCACGCAGAGGGCTAACCTCCTGCCGAAAACGACAGGGGGTTAACGCCCTCCAGGTTCACGCAGGGCGTTAACCCCCTGCTGTTTCCGGCAGGGGGTTAACCACCGTTTTCACGCAGGGGGTTAACCCCTTGCCGTTTTCGACAGGGGGTTAACCCCCTCCCGGTTCACGCAGGGGGTTAACCCCCTGCCGGAAAACGCAGGGGATTAACCCCCTGTGTCCCCTGCCATTTCCGGCAGGGGGTTAACCCCCTTCTGGAAAACGGAGGGGGTTAACCCCCGCGTTTTTCGGCAGGGGGTTAACCCCCGCATTTTTCGGCAGGGGGTTAACCCCCGCGTTTTCCGGCAAGGGGTTAACCCCCTGTGTTTCTTGCAGAGGGCTAACCCCCTGCGTTTTCCGAACTGGGGACCCTTGCCCCCTGCCTTTCCTGCAGGGGGTCGACCCAGGCAGGGGGTGGACCCCGACAAGGGGTTAACCACCTTCCGTAACAGGCTGGGGGTCGACCCGCTGCCCGAACAGGGGGTCAGTTAACTCCCTATGTTCCGTAAGGGGGTTAACCCCCTATGTTCCATAAGGGGGTCGACCCCCTGCCAGAACAGCAGGGGAGTCGACCCCTTGCCAGAATAGTTTTTTTTCGTGGTGACTTCATTTGAAAACAGTGTTTTTTTGTGCAGATTTTTCAACGGAACTCGCTTGTGCCCCGCCACCCGTGGTAAGTAAGTGACAAAAACAATGCAAATCGGGTAAATACTCGTGGTGAGTAAGTGATGCAAGCGCATCACATGTTATTTAATTTATTGAATGTAACACTTTATTATTCACACACTTACTTAGTTGTTGATATCTAGGACTGCTTTGTTGGAGTTCAGAGATCATGCTGAGCATGATTTTAATGTATGAATATGAAAGTGTTCTTATTTTTGGAGTACGGAGTCCATGCTAGGCATGGTAGTAGTTAGTGGGATATTGAAGTGTGTTTGCTGCAGGTACATGTTTGACATTTGTTTGATATGAATTATTTTGATGTATTGCAATGTTTGATGTGATTGTATCCATGCTTGCATGTAGTTACTTTCAATTTGATTATGTCTTCCATGTGAAATTGTATACTGAAAGTATGCTTGAAATGAATGTATCGTGTCATGAGTAGTTTGCACATGAAAGTATTAAGTTATCAATGCATGCATCATAATTCTTGTGATTGTATGACATCATATATTGCATGATAAATTTGATATTTTCTTCATCATAGCATTCTGATGGTTCTCTTTTAACTGGTTAGGATACTATTCGTAACATCATACGACAAAATGACTGCAAACCGTGAATGGATGTACCGTAGGATAGTGGACAATGAGTTATCACATGAATATATGGATGGTGTTGACAGTTTTATTGAATTTGCAACGGCAAGTGTCAGTACAGTAGATCCCACAGGTTGGATTAGGTGTCCCTGCAAGATTTGTAAGAATAATCGATTTGTAGAACCTCATGGCGTTAGACATCACCTATACAGGAAGGGTTTTGTGAGTGATTATCAGAACTGGACGTTTCATGGAGAAGAATTTAGAAACGATTTTGATGCACGGGTGAATGTGGTGCACGATAATCCATATACGAATTTGATATTTGATGCCGCAGGAACAGAACTGGGTTCTGCTATGAGTTCTAGTGATGTAAGAACTGTCGTAGATGAAGAATTACCAAACGATGCAGCTAGTAGATTTTATGATTTACTTAGAGATGCTGATGAGCCACTTTGGAATGGTTGTGAGAGTCACACTATCTTGTCTGCAGTTCTTCAACTAATGAATTTGAAGTCCAAGTATAATTTGAGTCAATCATGTTTTGACCGTTTGTGCATGATTGTGAAAAGTATGTTGCCCAAAGATGAGAAATTGCCACAAAATTTCTATTGTGCGAAAGTTATGGTCAACGCTCTAGGTATGGGTTACAAAAAGATTGATGCTTGTCCAAATCATTGCATGTTGTATTTCAAGGAGCAGGAAAACAACATATCATGCCCGTCATGTGGGCATCGTCGATTCAAGCCAAAGACAAGAGACAATGGTAGCACAAGATCAAAGGAAGTTTCATACAAGTCGCTCCGCTACTTTCCGATCACTCCTAGATTGCAGCGATTGTATATGTCTTCAAGGACAGCTAAACACATGAGATGACATGCAAATAAAGTTCGACACGATGAAAACAAGATCACGCATCCTGTTGACGCTGAAGCTTAGAAGCACTTTGATCGTACTCATCAGAACTTCGCAATGGAAGTGCGAAATGTTAAACTCGGTCTATGTATAGATGAATTTAATCCATTTGGGGGTAGATCAACTCCATACTCATGCTGGCCAGTATTTGTAACTCCATACAACCTTCCACCAAGCTTGTGTATGAAACATCCAAATCTTTTCTTGTCTCTGTTGATCCCTGGTTCGACCTCACCTGGCCAAAATCTTGATGTATATCTAAGGTCATTGATTGATTAACTAAAAGTACTGTGGGATGACGGTGTTACCACGTATGATGCCCACAAAAAACAAAATTTCAACATGAAGGCCGCTGTTCTATGGACAATCAGTGACTTCCCTGCATATGGTATGTTATCTGGTTGGAGCACACATGTGAGATTGGCTTGTCTGTACTGCATGGAGGATTCCAAATCTTTTAGATTGAGGCATGAAAGGAAGCCTTGCTGGTTTGAGTGCCATCGTCGATTTCTACCCAGCGATCATCTGTTCCGACGACAAAAGAATGCGTTTAAAGCAGGCACAACTGAAACGGAAGGTCCATCCTCAAGATTGTCCGACATAGAGATTCTAAGAAGATTGCGATACTTTCCAGATGTATTAACAAATGCCTGCAGTCCTACACCCTTCCGTGGATTTGAGAAGGATCACAATTGGACGAAGAAATCTATTTTTTGGGAACTACCGTATTGGCCGACCCTATTGATACGACATAATTTGGATGTGATGCATGTAGAGAAAAATGTGTTTGATAATGTATTCAATACAGTAATGAATATTAAAGGAAAAACGAAGGATAATCCGAAGGCCCGTATGGATTTAAAATTAATATGTAAAAGACCAGAATTGGAACTCAAAGAGTATAATGGCAAAGTACTGAAACCAAAGGCAAAGTACGTGTTCGGACCTGATCAAATAAAACATGTATGTCAATGGTTGAGACAACTGCGATTTCCAGATGGATATGTCTCTAACATTGCTCGGGCTGTGAAGATTGACGATGGACAGTTATATGGGTTGAAGAGCCATGATTGTCATATCTTTATGCAACGATTGATACCCCTAGCATTCCATGATATGTTAGACAAACCTATATGGGGGTATTGTCTGAGTTGAGCAGATTTTTCAGAACATTGTGCGCATCGGAGGTCGTTGTATCAGATATAAAGAATCTCGAGGACTCTGTCATCACCACTGTTTGTATGCTAGAAAAGATATTTCCGCCAGCATTTTTCGATGTTATGGAACATTTGATCATACATCTGCCATATGAACTAAGGGTTGGTGGCCCTGTGCAATATCGATGGATGTACCCATTTGAAAGGTATATGTTTTTTTATATTTGTCTCTTTAATGTCAGATATTTAAAATTTGAAATGTATATTCTTGTAAGATGCATGTTCGACCTAAAAAAAAGGTTCATAATAAAGCAAGAGTAGAAGGCTCTATTTGTGAGGCGTACACTTTAGAAGAGATTTCAAATTTCTCATCTATGTACTTCGAACCTCATATTCCAACACGTTACACATGCCCGCCCCGTAACGATGATGGAGAACAAGTAACTGTAGCTGACAAGCTGTCGATATTTCAACCACTTGGGCATGCATTTGGTAGTTGCCGATCAAGGCTATTGACAGATCGAGAGCAAGATGCAGCACACATCTATATTCTTTTTAATTGCTCAGCGATCGACCCATACATCGAGTAAGTATATGTATATGCAACTCAATTATAAATCCTTTTATGTTCTATATATGGATACATGGCTTGGTAATATAAGAATTTGTGGTTTACAGACGATTTGATCTGGAGTTGCAAAGCGAAGTTTCACATCTCACTGATGCAGAAGTACAAAAAGAACGTGAAACTAAGTTTGTGGAGTGGTTAAAACAGTTGGTAAAGAAGCTAACATAAATTTTGTACTTATAAACAACACTAAGTTACTTAATTGATCGTGATCACAATCATTATTTATGTCTGTGCGTAGGTTCGCCATGGTGATGTTAAAGATCAAGGAATATGTGATTTAGAAAATGGTTTGACCAAAGTTGTGCAATGCTACAACGGGCATATCGTAAATGGTTATCGATTCCATACAAAAGACTACGGTATAATCAAATCAACGATAAATAGTGGCGTGTGTGTCAAGGGTAGCAGCTACGGTGAAAATGAACATGATTACTACGGTGTTATAGAGAAAATAATGGACTTGACTTAATTAGATATGAATAACAGGGTTACGATATTCAAGTGTCATTGGTTTGATCCAACTGCAACAAGACTCGACAAAGATTCAAGCATTGTGGAGGTGAATCATAAATCCAGGTTTGGAACATATGAACCATTCATATTAGCCTCGCAAGCTCAACAAGTTTATTATACTTCATATCCGAGTATAAAAAAGTCAGATAGAAATGAATGGTGGGCAGTTTGCAAGGTGAAGTCCAAACTATACCTCGAGTATGATCAGTTACAGGAAGATGAGTTAGCTGAAGACAGCGATTACTATCAATCAGATGATGTCTATGACTTCGCTTATGGTCACGATGTTGCGCATGATATGCATGTCATATCTTCATTGGCCGATGAAACATTCATAGAGGAATGTGATCCAAATGATGTACCAAGTAGATGGGCAAACAATAAAGAAGAAGAAGAAGAAGAAGAAAGTCAAACTAGTGACGAGGAAGAATTCTCAAGCTAGTTAGCAAAATCTTATACTACAAACCTCTATTTAAATGCATTGCAGTACTTGATGTGAGTTGTATTGCAATACTTGGTGTGAATGATTAAAAATTTTATTTGAATGTATTGTAATACTTGATACGAATGATTCGAATGCATTGCAATACTTGGTGTGAATGATTAAAAATTTTTCTTGAATATATTGTAATACTTGATACAAATGATTCGAATGCATTGCAATACTTGATGTGAATGATTTGAATTATTTGAATGTATTGTAATACTTGATGCAAATGCATGAGTTGTATTGCAACACTTGATGTGAATGATTAAAAATTTTATTTGAATGTATTGTGATACTTGATACGAATGATTTGAATGCATTGTAATACTTGATGTGAATGATTTGAATTATTTGAATGTATTGTAATACTTGATATGAATGATTCGAATGCATTGCAATACTTGATGTGAATGATTTCAATTATTTGAATGTATTATAATTTATGCAATGAATGATTTGAATTATTGCAATACTTGATGTGAATGATTTGAATTATTTGAATGCATTGTAATACTTGATGCAAATGATTTGAATGCATTGCAATGCTTGATGTGAATGACTTGAATGCATTGTAATACTTGATGTGAATTATTTGAATGTATTGTATGACATATGTTATTTGTTAGAATATGGTTCGTGGAGGTTATAGTGGTCGCTCATCCAGTAGTAGCCAGGCTCAGCCTTCATCTTCACGGGCTCCTGTGATAGGTATATCATATAACTAATTGGATGCTTGATTAGTTCAAATGCGCATTCTGAGAATTTCTAACGTATTTTTTTACAGATGATGTTGCGCCTGTACATGACCCACCAACATCAGTTGATCACACAAGTCAAGAGCCAACACAGGAAACAAGGTCTTCTCAGGCTGGCACAAGAAGACTCATTCGAATAGTGTATATCGCTAATCGACCGTAAGTATTTTGTTTTCAATTATTGCATATCTTATAAATATTTTATATTGATATTTACTGTGTAACAATTCATGTGCAGCACGAGGTTTGAGCCACAAGAAGTAGTACGAGAAATTAGAAATTCACTTCTTCAACATCTACCAGAACCAGTTGCTCAAAGGAGGTGTTAGACAAATTGTGGTCCTTATTCATGATATACAATTGTTCCTCATAGTTAATGTGTTTCATATTTAATTTATTTAAGTAATGTCTACTAACTTTCTGAAAATATTTGTAGGCTTCGAATCACTTCGCAACTACGGTGGAAGAAAATGATGCAAGGAAGGTATGGCAGAATGTGGCTGCCAATCGATTTGCAGACATGCTGCACACTATGAAGACTGCAGCAAAAAAAACATCTGGCGTAGTAGATGATCCATTATTGTGGAAGGGCCATGGCCCTATTACTATCAGGAGAGATTACTGGGATGAAATGTGCTATAAGTGGGCGGGAGATGCATTTAGAAATTGCTCTACGAAGGCTGCACAAAATCGATCGAAGATGCCCGAAGCCCATCTACACACAGGTGGATCTAAGACATTTGGGAGCCATCTGAAGAAAATGGTAACTCATCAATATATAATATTAATTTTATAAGTATTGTTGCAAACTTGTGTACTAAATCTTTTGTCATTTAACTTCGCAGGAAGCAGAAAAAGGAGGCAGTGTACCATATAAGGATGTGTTTGTTGAAACACATAAATGGAAGACCACGAGAGTCTTTGTATCAGAGAAGGCGAGAATGACAACGGTATGTATTTATTCTATTAATAATCATTGCAATATATATGCAAGTTATCATAATGTTATCATTAATTATTAATGAATACTTTAAAAATTATTTTGTATGAGGCATATGAGCAACAGATGGTAGAGCGATATGGCGATGACGCTACTCAGCATCCATCATTTGATCCTACAGCATGGGTGACTGCAGCAGGTGAACCCAAAAAAGGTCGCGTGTTCGGGTTTGAGAGTAATATGAACACTTCACCAGCTATTGCTTCTTCCAGTTACGGCTCACCGACTTCTTGCACCGACATAATCTCCAAGCAGCAGACTATTCTTTTCGGTGATGATGTATGCCAGATCGTTACGGAATCACTCAATAACTACTTCCATGACACCATCGCCCCCTTTCTCCGAAATGAGATCAACAATCTTGTTCTGAACAGGGGATCTTCGATTCCAGGTCCCTCTTAGGTATAATCACATATTCAGTTTTTTGTCTGCCTTAGAAAACATATGAGCATAATCAAATCACATATATAACTTTTTGCCTGCCTTAGAGCACATATGAGCATGATAGAATCAGATATAGAGTTTTTTGCCTGCCTTAGAGCACATATGAGCATGCTATAATAACATATAGAGTTTTTTTATTGCCTTAGAGCACATATGAGCATGCTATAATCACATATAAAAAATTTTGCCTGCCTTAGAGCACATATGAGCATGCTATAATCACATATTCAGTTTTTGACTGCCTAAGAACACATATGAGCATTATAGAATCACATATAAAGTTTTTTGACTGCCTTAGAACACATATAAGCATGATTGAATCACATATAAAGTTTTTTTGACTGCCTTAGAGCACATATGAGCATGCTATAATCACATATTCAGTTTTTTGACTGCCTAAGAACACATATGAGCATGTTATAATCACATATTCAGTTTTTTGACTGCCTTAGCACACATATGAGCATGATAGAATCACATATAGAGTTTTTTTATTGCCTTAGAGCACATATGAGCATGCTATAATCACATGTAAGGTTGTTTTGCCTGCCTTAGAGCACATATGAGCATGCTATAATCACATATTCAGTTTTTTGAGTGCCTAAGAACACATATGAGCATGTTATAATCACATATTCAGTTTTTTGACTACCTTAAAACACATATGAGTATGCACAAATCACATATACAGTTTTTTGACTGCCTTAGAACATATATCATTTATGATAGAATCACATATAATTTTTTTTGCTTTGCCTGCCTTAGAGCACATATGAGCATGCTATAATCACATATTCAATTTTTTGACTGCCTTAGCACATATACGAGCATGATTGAATGACATATATAGTTTTTTGCCTGCCTTAAAGCACATCTGATCATGATAGAATCACATATAGAGTTTTTCTAGCTGCCTTAGAACACATATGAACATGTTATAATCACATATTCAATTTTTTGACTACCTTAGCACACATATGAGCATGATAGAATCACATATATAACTTTTTGTCTGCCTTAGAGCACATATGAGCATGATAGAATCACATATAGAGTTTTTTTATTGCCTTAGATCACACATGAGCACATGATAGAATCACATATAGTGTGTAATTTATTTCATTATATTTTGTTTATCAATACTGACTGTTCTTTTCTTGTGTGGAGCTGAAGGGACAGATAAAGACAATGAACAAGAAGACGCACAAAATCTTGGCGATGATTAGAGAATTGTGTTGAAGAAGTTCTATTTTTTTATGTTTCCTAATTGTAATTGTTGAATTGTAAATAATTAAACTTGTTAATTTTAAGGTGGAACGATTAATTGTTGTAGATTCTTGTTATATGGAATTTTTTTTGTGGTTTGTTTTTTATTTACAGGAAATATAAATTGTATAGGAAATATAAATTGTACCGTTCTCGGTATTTAATTTTCAAATAATTTTTTTTAATTTTTTTTCATGTTTGTGACGGATTAGCGACTGAACCATCCATCGCTATTCATATAAATCTAGCGACGGCATAGCGACGGAAGTAAATCCGTCGCCAAGCCGTGGTCGCCGTTTAGTACCGGCGGATTGGCGACGGAATACAGCGCTCGTTAGTCTGTCGCAATTAGCGACGGACCTGGCGACGAAATACATCCATCGCCAGTTAGCGTCAAAATATTCGCGACGTAAGCATACCGTCGCCTTGTTGTCGCTAATCTGTCGCTACACCTGTTAGCGACGGAATGTGGTCGTCGCTAATATGCTGCTTTGTTGTAGTGTTCGTTGGATGTTGACAGTGGTTTACGACTTGACATTTCCCATCTCGTAAGATTCCATCTATAGGAGTATCGTGTCATGTACTGGGGCCATGAATTTACTTCCGTCCGCATGATTCTCAGATCGGTTTCGTCAAAGGCACTGGGAGTCAACATTAGCGAGTGGATCTATTGCACGACAGACCATGCTCCTTTACAAAATAATGGCGTTGATTGTGGCGTATTTATAATGAAGTACATTGAAGCGATATACAATGGTGCAAAACCTTGTTTCGTCGCTGTATGTCATTTCTTGGACTCTGTTATTGGGGATTAAATGTATGTCTATTGGTTCCACATTTCAGTTTTTTTTGCAGGTTGATATACCTGGATTCTGTGAAGAACTCTGCGAAAAATTGACAGCCTTTCTAATTACGGAAGAGAAAATAACGCAACCGCCATGAGGATCTAAAAGGCAACGAACAGCGGTACCCACCACGTCTGAGTAATTTCATGTTCGACGCTGTTCAAAAATCGAAATATTCTTCATCATCATTGGATGCAAATCGCAAGGAAAATATGTGATTTATACGGTCAGCTTGCGCAAGTAATGAAATCTTTTAATTGATAAAAGATGTGTGCTCAACCCGCATGATTGACAATTGCAAAATTAGATTGAGATGTATGCAATCACCAAAGGCTTGTAATGTTCAAAATGATAATAGTCAACATCGATAAGAAATGCTTGATGTTTACACATCGCTTTATTGCTCACACTTCCTGAATGAAAATCGCAAAAGAGATTCGCGATGAATACAGTCAATAAGAGCCATTAATGTCGCTTTCGTAATTAGAAATATTACACAGCGATAAGACATGTTTGCTGTTTAGAAATCGTGGTCTAACGTCATTTTGACTGCTACTACCATGAAATCTTGTGTAAAAAATTGAAAAAATGTGGTCCGTGAAACGACGTTTCCTTTAATTATGAGTTTGCGGACATCTAAAATAAGTCTACATGAATACCTCAATTATGACGAAGTCGGTTATACACTCGATTCACGAACAAGTCATTTATGCAGGAATTGTCGGTTCCTTATTCACGAAGCAAAGTGGAACACATCTTTAGCCTGTTTGATGTGTCATTCATATATAAATGAAACGTCCTATCACCTTCCGCCAGTTTTCAAAAACAGTGCAGCAAATCTCAAATAAAATACACTCCGCATTAATGAAATTAAACAATGTCATTTCATATAGTTGTATACAAAACTAATCAATGCGATTGGACATAGTAGTTCAAATCATGGTAACACGTATCGTGTGGTCTGATTATAAAAATCTTTTTTGGTCTTTTATAAATCCATAACTTCGTCCACCCTCGTCCCAACAAATCGCCTTAGGTCTAGATTAGGGATTTATACCTCGACAATGGGTCGGCCCGCGTCACTCTCCCAACTAAACCCATCACAGAAAATGAGACATTGTTCAGACTGGTTCGCCATTTACGATTTTAATTCAATGAGATTGAGCAATAGAACGCTTTCTAAGCATCTCTTCTAGCTATGCAGTATTTTCATTCACGATGGGCGCACATAACATTGCCTTGTCTACAGCATAAATCAGGCATATATATTACGATTTCGTTCTCGTAAGTTCAGCAATACAACGATTTCTGATGAACAAACCTTTCTTATCGATAATTACTTAGTCATTTGTTAAGGGCGAACATTACATGCCTTTGTTGACCACGTAAAGCGGAAATCTATTTCCGCGATTTTCATTCACGAAGTGTGAGTTATACAAAGATTTCGGAACAGCAAAAAACTCTTATCGTTGTGTAGTATTTTTAATTACTGAAGAACAACATTACTAGCCTTGGTTCACCGCATACAACACAAAACTATTTTTTGTTCTGATTTAATTTTTGTAGATGAAGCAGTACAACGATTTACAAGCGTGTTTAGTAAAGTTCAAATTTTATTTCAACCGAGACAGCTTTACAAAATTTATAGTCTTACAAAATTTGCCTATGAAAATTGGTGTAGACAGTCTCCAAAATCTGTTACAAATCTATTTACATCATTTTCTGGATCATGTCGTTCATTTCCTTTGTAAGTAGTCTTGTTGTCTGATTATTTATGTCTACCGACTTTTTAAACTCAATCAAATTTTGGCATAGTTTGTTGCGTAATTCTGGTATATCTTCCTGCAACAAAATATGTAATGTGAAACCAATATATAAAGGGATTCCCTAATAACAGCGGATACAAAGATCATACAGCATCGAAACAAGGTTTTTCTCCATTGTATATTGCTTCAATATGCTTCATTATGAATATGCCACAATCGACCCCATTACTTTGTAAAGGAGCATCGTCAGCACAGAGCAACATCCACTCAGCAATGTCGACACCCAAAACGTCGTTTAGGAATCCCGCCTGTGATAAACAGAGAATATAGTAAAATCCGGTCCATCGAAAAAAGATACGATATACCTATGGACAGATGCTTACCAAATGCATAGCGTCACGCTCTACACCACTGTGACAGTCCAATGAGTTGTAGCACCATAGTTGTTTTTCCTGTAAATTCATCTCGTATAAGACCCAATGTTCAGGATTTTGCCAGAGTGTAGGAAGTAAAATCTGTGAATCGATACAATATTTTATAAATCAATAGACATATCGTGATGAAGATGTTAGGACTAAACCTTGGAGAAAAGGTTTGTTCACTAACCTTTTCAAAATTCCAAACGTCTACGCAGTGATCCTCGGTATTCCAACATGGTAGTGCATCTAGGAATCCACTGTTGTATGGCTTTCGTCGGACGTATGTCTGTTGAACGAAATAGTAAGGTTTAACCACCAAGAAACGTAAGTCATAAAAGCAAATGAAACAATAGCAGAACTGCTGCTACCATGAAATAAGGGGTGATGATGCGTACGGTAATGCTTGTTCCGTTGCTTTGAATATAATTGACGAAATCACACATTGTCTAGTAGCAAAAATTTACGAACTTGTTAACATACAAACCGATGACCTAGAAAATGATAGTGGTTATATACGTACAAAATTACTGTTAGTGTTCCCTTCTGCAAATTCATCTTGCATCTGATTGATGTCGTCTTTGAACTCTTTAGAGCATTGTCGCCCACCCATTTTTGTGAATGTTACACTGAGTGCAACATGAGCATAGTATTCAGAATTCGATATTGTAATTGTTTCCTATAGTAAACAACATAAATCCAATATACGACATAAAAAGGCAAATGTTGCCTAAACCAGTCACGAGGTTCAAAAAATATACGCCTTTAGCGCTAGTGCTGATCTTGTAGATGTGGTTGACTTCTTCTTCGGTGACATTGACTGTGTATTTGTCGTCTTCTTCTTTGGTGCCATGCCTGGTCGTATTGCTCCCATCATCTACTATGAAGATATCGATAACCCCTTTGCGACGCAGCTACAGAATCGACGTGTCAGTCTAATATAAAGGAAACGTTGTTTCACATACCGCCCTTTTTAAAAATTTGCCCGTAAATTAATTGATTGTGTTTTAAATAAATAAAAAATTGTTGTTTTGACTGCATATTATAACAAAAGTTGAACTCTAGAACATATGAGGCGTGTCAGTAGTACGAAGATTGGATGAGAATGCCTTATGACCTCGACTACTGCTTTGTGCACGTTGTTGAGCAATACAGCCATTTGCGATCATCAAAATCTTCTTATCGATGATTTCATTTAAGAAAGCCGAATATTATAAGCCGATGTTGACTTCATGAATTGCAATCCTATTTCGCGGTTTCCATTTAAGGTATCCCTTCAAATGAGCGATTTCTGAGCAGGAACCATGTCTTACCGTTTTTGACCTTTATCATTTAAGAGCGCTGAACATTAACAGCCTTTGTTTACCACATACATCGCAAATCTAATAGAGCCTCTGTTGACCACATTATGACTGAAGAATTGGCCAGCCATTGTTTAACGCATACATTGCAAAACTATTTTGAGATTTTCATATACGAAGGTTGACAAATACAGCGATTTGTGAATGCCAAATTTTTCTTAACGATGATGTCAGTTTTGAAGGGCGAATAGTACAAGCCATTGTTGGCCGCCAATCTATTACGCGATTTGAATTTCCTGATGATCATCAATAGCGATTTCTGAGCATCATACTTTCCTTATTGCTGTTGACTGTTATCATTTACGACGTCAGAACTTCTTCAACCATTGTTATATTGCGATTTTCATTCAAAAATGATGAGTTATATTGCGATTTATGAACAATATTACTCATTGTCAGGCGATATTTTCTTTCAGGGAGGGAGAGCAATACAGCGATCGCTGAACATTAGTCATTGGTAGATTGATCGACCTTCTTTCGTTCCCAGTTACTAGCAAAGGCCAATGAGTAAACTAAAAGTGTTGCTTCTGCTGCTGATGATGATGACAATAATGTTGATATTGTCTGTTTCGAAGAACATCATTATATGGACGTCAGTTGATGATCATGTTAATGTATTGTATCTAAGCCAAACCATTGGTCCTTATGTATTGTAACTTAATACTCTTGGTAACTGAATGCGTTTCAAAGGGCCAATATTACAAGCCTTTCTTCACCGCATGAATCACAAACTATTATAAGATTTGCAGTTACGGTAGATCAGTACATGACCGATTTCGAAGTGAGAAACAAGCAATTGTTTACCGCATAAATCGCCGATTAGTTTTGCGATTTTCATTCAATGACGACGAGTGATATAGCGATTTCTGAACCACAATCGTTACTTATCGCTACTGAATATTATCATTTAAGACGGGCGACCGTGTACAGCGATTGTTGACAATATACGTCGCATTCAAGAAGGTTAAGCTATAACAACCATTTTTGGTCCCATTAATCGCGCATGAGTTTTGCGATTTTTATTCATTGGCGACGAGGAAAATTGCAATTTCTAAACAACAAACGTTCCTTTCGCTACATGGACAGCCTAATGATGACCGCATAAATCGCATAGTTGTTTTGCGATTTTCATTCAATAACAACTAGTTAGATTGCAATTTGTGAACAACAAACATTTCTTTTCGCTGTTTACTATTATCATTTAAGATTGACAAACTTATTCAACCGTTTTTTATCGCATACATCAGAAATCTCGTGTGCGATTTTTTTTCAAGGAGGGAACGCAATACAACGATCACTGAATATCAAAAAATTCTTATAGCTGACACCTTTAATCACTTACATACAACAACCATTAAAAGCCTTTGTTGTCCAGATGAATCGCAAACCTCATTTTGCGATTTTCATTCAAGGAGGTTAGGCAATGCCACGATTTCTGAACAACAAACATCTATTTTCGATTAAAGTTTATTTATTTACGAGATCCATAGACGAAACATGTCTGTTAGATGTAATAAAAAGGAATTAAACAATAAAAGAATGTCACGTTACGACAATTACTTATAGAATTACAACAAATAATTATCGTGATAAAAAAAATACCTAGTGTTTATTTTGTGACACTTGACGAATCAGATGAAATATGATAGAGAACTCGTCTCTTTCTTTTTCTTGTGGACTATCTATCCTCGGTGGCCTCTTGGTTGCGTCCATCTGATTAAAAAAATTGGTCATCATCTCTACCAGTGAGTTCAATTGTCTCCTCATATTGCTTACATTTGTTCTTAATTTCTTATTCTCCCTCTCTATCAGCTCGAACCTTATGGCGGAGACAACGTTCTCTATTGTAAGATGTGTTTGCTCTTCATCGCGATTTGTTACTGAGGGAATCGTTGTTGTGGAGGGGGCCGACGGACGGGTTGTAGATGCTAGGATGCAACATGAGAGGGGGCAGTTGGGAGGCATGGGTTCCCAATTTTCTCAATCTCCAAATTTTGCCGCATAGGTTTCCAATACCTTTGGAAATAGAAGGGATCAAATTGTCGTCATTTATAATCATACGCTACGACACAGACACCACATGTGTTCCAAATTAATAATTCATGTCAATTCACGTTCCTGCCCCCACCACTATTCATCTTCCTTCTCACTTCCAAAGGCTTATTTGGGATAGACTGCCCCAAGCCAGATTGTAGGAGAACTCGACTACCATGCTGCAACTCGGCTTCATAATTGCAAAACAGTCACATATCGCGGTCAGACAATCTAGCAGCCTCGATAATAACGTCTTGGTCATCGTCCTCCCCATCTCCATATGGTCTCCACAAAACCTGAACATTGGTAATTCTTTTTAATAACGAGTGAAAATATATTACAATTTACTTAAGAATGCTATGGCGACAACAATTTGTGCTAAGGAAGACAAAATCCTGCAGCGATGATTACTTAAGAATGCTAAATATTTCAATGATTTATAATATTGAATGATAAATGTTGAACCGATTGTAAACAATTTTATAATATTTACCTCATTTAGTTGCAGCCCATCTAAAATGGACTTATCATTATGAACTGTGACATTTATTCTAGCCCAGCGACCGATCTTTGAAAAACCACAAATCGCAGGGCCACAATGTGGACGCAATGGGATAATATGTTCCCACGCCCAAGCCTAACAAAAACAATATATTAGTAACACTACAACCTTCAATGAGCTTAGTCTACAAGTACTAAGTATGTAATAAACAAATACCTGAACAAATAGCCAAAATCCCCGACTATTTTCGTACCCTTACTCGCACGTTAGAGTTGATTGTACAAGTGTGTGAGCATAGCGGCACCCCATGCATAGTTATTGATTGCGTCTAAGTCTTCCAGGTACTGCAGCCACATATAACTTATTCTCGAACCAGAACAATCGAAAAATAAAGTAAGACCAAAAAAATAAAGAAGGAAGCCGTGCAACTCTTGGTCAGCTATTTCAGATGCACAAATAGCGGAGCGGCCTTTTCATTTATTACAAAAAGATGAGACTTTCATTGATGTGGAATTGATTCCACCAGAAATACATTGACTCCATTCGTCCATCGACATTCCTAGAAGGGCCGTGCATTTTTTCCTTGCGTTATAGTTTGAATCTTGTAATAGGACAACATTGCCAACGCAATTAAGGTCAGTTATCCGCGCCACATCTTCTAGGGTCATGGTGATCTCAAAAGAATCAAACTGGAATGTGTTCGTCTTATCATTATACTTATTTACCAGGTGGGTCATGGTCTTTCAGAAAGTTTCAAAATATTGTTGGTCCAAAAGGCCACCGAAGTGCACATTTCGTAATCGGTCCTTTTGATATGCACTCAGCTGACCATACCATGACAGAACTACAGGCCACTGACACCGACCTCCAAGCTTTTCACCTGGTGCTCTACTTCTCTTATGACCTCCTTGTAACACACAATAACATATTATTCGTACCAATTGTAAATTAGTATCATTTGTACTTATAAATAATACTCTAGTAATCACTATAAATAATATTGGCTGCGCACACACTATCACAGTAATCGCTGTACATATTAATACATAACACAATAATCGCTATACAAAAATCGCTAAACATAGTATTAAATCTTCACAGACAAGACGAATTTATTTACCTTGGTCGCACTTTTCTCCTGTTCAACTAATCCCTCCAACCTAGGCCTTTCTGGTTTGTCCACTGCCTCCCACTGCTTTTCCACTTTTACCGTTCCTAGCTCCATCATTGGTATCATCTGATTTTCAATTTGTTCCTTCCTTTCCCTTTTCTTCTCTTCCTCCTCCTCCTTCTCCTTCCTTTCTCTTTTCTTCTTTTCCTCGTCCACCTTCTCCTTCCGCCGCCTTTCTTTATCTTGTTCATGTTGTTTTCTTCTTTCCTCCATTTCTTCCTCCTGCTTCTTCCTTTCTCTTTCCTTTTCTTCCTTCTCCTCCTTCTCTTTCCTTTGCCTTTCCTTCTCTTCCTTAAACTCCTTCTTCTTCCTTTGCCTTTCCTTCTCTTCCTCAAACTCCTTCTCCCTCCTTCGCCTTTTCTTTTCTTCCTCATCTTGAAGCTTATTTTGTTCCTTCTCTTCCTCCGCCTTATTTAATTGTCTTCGCCTCTTATCCGCCTCCTTTATTTGCTTTACCCTCATTCGCATAGCTTTATGCTCATTCAACAGCTTTCACACTTCCATCTTAGCCTCCTCCATTATATTCTTCAATTGCCTTTCCCTCTCCTCCTCATTCTTTTTGTACCTTTCTCTCTCCTTTGCCTTCTTCATTTGCCTTTTCTTTTCATTCTCCTCCTTATTTCTTTGCTTTGCCTTCTCTTGGTCATCCTTCTTCAGCATCTTTAGTTCTTCAGCATTCTTCTTTTGGTCCGCAACCTCAATATCTGATGGATAATCCTTCGCATAATACAGTTCCAATGCTTTTTTCTTGTCTTTATCATTCTCAATCTTAAGTATATTTCGGTACCTTTCAAAAAACTGAGATAGATGGGACTGGCGGATCACTTCTCTAATACACAACCCATAGAACCACAGGGTATTTCTTCTCTGATGAGCAACAGACATTGTTAACCTGCACAACACATTAATAAAACAAATTATCCCATTTGTTTAACGATCATTATGATTACAAATCGTCGCAATATTTGGCTTCATAAGTACACATCGTTGTAAGATTTAGCAAACTTATGTACAAATTGAGGTATCTTCATAAATACACATCGCTATTGCTTTGAATGTATAAATCATCGCAGATTCAAACTTACAAATCGTTGTATAAATCGCAACCTTCAGATTGCATAACGAAACCTTACACGAAACTCACCGAAACGATAAGAGTTTGGGTAGTCCAACTGTAGAGTAAGAAACACTCAGAATGTATACACAACAGATGGTGGCAACGATGCTGCGACTGCGCATAAGACGGAAATGAATGCTCTGGCGGTAGCAGAAGAAAGGAAAGGATGCTCCGACGACAACAGAAGAAGGCAACGGATGATCCGGCGACAACAGAAGAAGGCAACGGATGATCCGGCGACAACAGATGAAGGCAACAGATGATCCGGCGACAACAGATGAAGGCAAAGTATGCTTCGGTAGACTTTTCTGCTTAGGGAAAAAATGGATTGTTTTGAACTATTTAAATCCTACAACATAAAGCTTGCTACATACGCAAACTTTGCTGAAAATTTTGGTGTGATCACGATGGAGGGCAGTTTTGTCATTTTCACGAACCGCCGATTCAGTTTTCTAGATAGAGGGCATTTATGTATGTTCTAGGAAGAGGAAGAGATTGGTCATAAAGGGTACTTAAGTCTTTGCGACGGCACCAAATTACGATGCTATGTGATGCAGACACACATGGGGATACTAGCCTGGCTGGATCTTATATGTGGCACTCATTGGGATCCCCCGAACATGAGATGTAGCTACCTGCCCTATTCGAGGTGGGTGGGTGGGGGGGGGGGGTAACATATAACCTGCTCTGCATATTTTTGCACTATGAGGGCCTAGTCAGACCTTGAGACCTAAAAGCCTAGACCTTAGTGTGGCATATTTACTTTATTCTCGACCAAAGTTGTCTCATATCTTACCCATATTGGCAGGCAAAACATCAGGGATGTTTTGTTAAGTTTGGCCCAACGGGTTCTTCTAAGTTCTAACCATGGTGCATTGTCTTTGAATTTAATATATCCCAAAAAAATTGAAGTACAATTCCCCAAAAATTATTGAACATCATGATTTTAAACCGTAGCACAATTATATCCCCAAATTGAAGTACAGTTCCCTACCAATCTGATCACCATTCTCATGGTTTTTAAACTATAATTAGCAGAATAAATCTCAAAAGTTTGTCATTTCTTTCCATGTCACTTTTCTTTTTGCTGTTATGTGGTGCTAAATCCTATAATCATTTTTCTGAGTTTAATTGGAAAAAGAAAATTGAAGGGTTGTGATGCATCGGTGTTGTCGCAACGGACGTTCAGAACGTGTTGGAGAAAGATGCCTGGAGACGGGTTTGAGGTGTTCAACCGAGTGAAGAGAGCCTTGGAGTGGCAATGCCCCAGAGTTGTTTCCTGTGCTAATGTTATGGCCATAGCCACTAGTGACCTTGTATCTTTGGTGTGTTTCCAGTCGAAGCAGGTTATATGTTCCCCCCCGAACAGGGCAGTTAGCTACATCTCATGTTCGGGGGTCCCAAAGAGCACCACGTATGTAAGCATGTGTGTCTCGTATCCCCATGTTTGTCAGCATTAATTAGCGTTGGAGTTTGATGCGATTGCAAAGACTTAAGTACCTTCTCCTCCATTGGTGCCAAAAAAAATGATGATTCTTGAAAAGGAGTGGTTGTAAAGACTTAAGTGCCCCGAAGATGATTATTTAAGACCCAATCTCTGCACTGCAGGATTATCTGAAAAAGAAATCTCCCCTGGAGGAGGCCATGAACATCAACCCTCTCACTCTCTCTCTCCCTTCTATTTCTGCTTCTATGCACATCCAACAGAAGATCTTACATTGCTCCATCAAGTACCGGCTAACCTGCACATTGACTGTTGTGGAGCCTGATTTAGAGTTTTTACCCTTACAGGAGGAGGGTTTGGGGGCTCATCCCAGCGTGGGTAGCATCATTCAACTAAATGAGTTGTAGATTTTGATTCAGAGTTTTTACTCTAACAAGAGAGGGGTCTAGGGGCTTCTCCCAACGTGGGTAGCATCATTCAACTTGAAGAGTTGTGGAGTCTGATTCAAGATTATTACCCTTACAGAAAAGGGGGGTCTGAGGGCTCCTCCCAGCGTGGGTAGCATCATTCAACTTGAAGAGTTGTGGAGTCTGATTCAGAGTTTTTACCCTTACAGAAGGGGGGTCTGAGGGCTCCTCCCAACGTGGTTAGCATCATTCAACTTGATGAGTTATGGAGTCTGATTCAGAGTTTTTACCCTTATAGGAGGAGGGTTTGGGGGCTCCTCCCAACGTGGATAGCATCGTTCAACTTGAAGGGTTGTGGAGTCTGATTCAGAGTTTTTTCTCTTACAGGAGAAGGGTTTGGGGGCTCCTCCCAGCATGGGTAGCGTCGTTCAACTTGATTTGTTGTGGAGTCTGATTTAGAGTTTTTTCCCTTACAGAAGGGGGGTCCGGGGGCTCTCCCCCGACACGGGTCCCGGGTGTCATGGTCAAAAAATGCACAGAGTGCCATGGTGAGAAAGACATATGTTTGTTCTAAGCAAGGTTAGAAGAAATCAATGGAAAATCCAACAGGGAGCATGCCAGAATCAAGATGTGGATGTCAAGCGAGAATGGTGTTGTGCAACTCAAATAACACAAAATAATAAGGGTCTGGTTTTTAGTTAAAATAGGGAATGAAATGACAATATAAATTGCTTATAATTTACAGGAATAAACTAGACTCAATAACAAAGACACCATTTTTTACAGATTTGGAATATGATCTCCAGTTAGGGAGATATGGCCCTGACAAGTTGGCCCTAATTCGGGTAGCGATTTACAGCGATTTGCTTACTGAAAAACACTATAAATCGCTATAGCGATTTGCGGAAGACACTACAAATCGCTATAGTGAGATTCAAAAACACTATAAATCGCTATAGCGATTTGCGGAAGACACTATAAATCGCTATAGCGATTTGCGGAAGACACTACAAATTGCTATAGTGAGATCCAAAAACACTATAAATCGCTATAGCGATTTGCGGAAGACACTAGAAATCGCTATAGTGAGATCCAAAAACACTATAAATCGCTATAGCGATTTGCGGAAGACACTACAAATAGCTGTTGAAAAGCCGGATAACACTATAAATCGTTGTGGGGCTCGTTGGAGACCCGAAAATACTACAAATCGTTGTAGGAAAGCCCGATAACACTACAAATCGCTGTTGGAAGGCCCCCAGACCCCCCTCCTGTAAGGGCAAAAACTCTAAATCAGGCTCCATAACGAATCAAGTTGAACGATGCTACCCACGTTGGGAGGAGCCCCCAAACCCTTCTCCTGTAAGGGCAAAAACTCTGAATCAAACTCCACAACCCTTCAAGTTGAACGATGCTATAGTCAGTGTGCAGGTCAGTTGGTGTTTGATGGAGCAATGTAGGATCGTCTGTTGGATGTGCACAGAAGTAGAGAGAGAAGGGAGAGAGAGTGAGAGGGTTGATGTTCATGGCCTTCTCCAGGGAGAACTTTTTGCCTCCCTTGATTTCTTCTCTAGAGAGAGAGAGAGAGGGTTTTACAGTGTTTTACGGAGAAAGAAGAAGAAGACTTTGAAGAGTCAACATCATTCTCGACTTTCTGGATAGAGGACATGTTTGTCCTTTTTTTGAACGGAGAAAGAAGAAGAAGACTTTGAAGAGTCAACATCATCCTCGACTTTCTAGATGGAGGACATGTTTGTCCTTTTTTTGAACTGTTTGTTTTTTTTTTTTTTTGAATGAAGGGCATTTTTGTCATTTTCTCAAACCATCACTTTATGAGAAGAATAGCAAGAAAGGGTACTTAAGTCTTTGCAACAACACCAGAGTCCGATGCAAAGTTATGTCAACATACACGGGAATACGAGCCCCATGTGCTTGTATACGTGGTGCTCATTCAAAGCCCCGAACACAGACGTGGGATTCAGTGAATCATCGGGGGGGGGGGAACATACACCACCCTTTCGTTTCCAGTAGCATGTTAGCTCATCCCTACCCTACCCATATCAAGTGCATGCGCACATGCGGCCCACACACACACACAAATCATACAAAATACTCACAAATCTTGTTCTTGGGATTCTTTTTTTTGGGAAGAAAAATGTTCGGATATAATTTTGGTAATTTATTAAAATTAAAATATACGAAGCAAGAAAAAATGTAAAAATTAGAAGGATAAACCTCCAAAAAAGAAGAAGAAGAAGCATAAAAGGTCAAAATCAGATAAATCTGTGATATACAACCAATTAAATTTAGAGTATTATTTCATGGTTTTTACACATTGCGAACTTATCACGATAAGATCACAATAAGTTTAGAAATACAACAATATGTATGACTGCGCCACACACACACATGCATGTGTGCATATATAAGCTAGTATCGTTAAACTGGTAAGAACAGATACTATACTTGATCTTAGGCAACAGGGAAATGGGGCACGTCAACGGGTTGGACTCAGCTAGATCCGTAACCGGACATAATATGAGGGCATGGGTATTAAGTCTGACTGGATCCGGCTTAGGCCATTATTACCTAATTGGGTAAAACCCATAGTTTCCAAAGACAACTAGTTTTTATATAGAAATGAGTATGATCTAGATTTGGATCTGGTTCTGGTTTGTAATTGCTGAAGCCAGGTCTTGGTCCAATGATATCCAGACCCTACTGCTTTGACCTCATATATTAGCATGTCGGACCTGCTTTGGTGGTCCGAGTCCGATTGTTATAAATTGGTATGGGATCAGGTTGGGTAAGACCAACCCGGGTGGCCACTCTAATCATCAGCATAGTCACAAATTTTATTCTTCGGTTTTCTCATCAAGGAAATATTTGCTTTTCTCAAAAAAAAAAAAACATATATCAGCAAAATTATACTTAAAAATATAATAGAATAATAAAAGCATGCTAAAATATTAAAAAAAAATCACAACAATCAACACAATCGATATATTTAAAATAGGCAAAATGTTGAAAATCTCATGATACTGTCGAATTTTTCTTGGCTTGTGAATATCTGGTGATGAGGCGTTCAAACTCTAGGGATGCTTGTGTGTGCTCACAAGGTGAGACAGGGAAAACGTTTTACATAAAGCGACCAACACAGAAAAGACACCTGTCCTGGGAAGCAGACCAGGTCATGCTGAACATGATCGTTTTTGCTCATGCCCGCATCGTGGCCATCCGATTGGCATTTTAAAAAGCTCAAAAGTCAACAAAACCACGTGGCATTCATCCAAAATACAAACAGACGGCCACCATGTCAGCATGAGCAAAAACGCTCATGTTCAGCATGACCTGATCTGCTTCCCCTGTCCTGTGTTGTGGGTCCTATTGTTGTTTTATATTAACATCGTGAACCACTGTTGTACCTGATCCCCTCTCTCAGAAAAAAAGAACAGGTGCAATGTGATTGCATACTTTTTAGTGTGCTGCTGCACCCGATCACCCTCCATCTTGGGGATATGGGGGTGCTGTCGGTTGTGGGGCTCAAGAAATGATGGAAGGCGATCTGGTGCCGCTAAGGGACACTAAAAGTGTGCAATCACATTGCACCTTATCCTCCCTCACAAGGCACATACATATGTCCTCACGCTTGAGCGTTAAAAGTGGTTAATCTCATACTCGTGTTATGCCTCATCATCTTTAAACTTTTTAACTTTGATAAGATCAATATAGAGGCTATACTTCCCTCTTTCCCTACAAAGAAAGCAAATAGGGTAGAGCACAGGGACAAAACATACCTCTTTCAAACTAAAACATTATTTTGAGATGCTGTTGCTAGCATAGGTAGGGTAGGTTGCATCTTAGTAGTGCCCAACTGCCACTGATTTGTTAAATTATTTGATGTCAATTAAAAAATGGTTGAACATCGTCTTTTTCTAATTTAACAAATTTCAAATTGTTCTTTTATTTTATTATGTTTTCTAGTACTAATTAATTATTACCTTTTGTTGATATGCTGCATTAATAATGTCAGTGTGTGAAGGCCAATTTGTTGATTTTTCACTGTTATGATTTTAGTGATGCTAAATTAGATGAAATGGTCATCATGGTTCAAAACTGATAGAGAAACGTGCATGTAGGTGGGGGGCCTAGATGGGAAGTATACAAAGGTCGCAGAGATGGCTTAGTGTTCAAAGCATCTAGAGTGGCCCTTCCCTTAGCGAACCAGACCATCCCCCAAATCATCTCCATCTTCAACTCTAAAGACCTGTCTGTGCAAGACATGGTGGCATTATCCGGGGCCCACACCATTGGCTTATCACATTGCATAGAGTTCATGTCTAGGATATACTCCTTCAACAAGACATATGATATAGACCCCACAATGGACCAAGCCTATGCAATGAGCCTGAGGAGCCCATGCCCACAAACAGGCCTAGACCCAACCGTCGTCGCCTTCAACGACATAGCGACACCAAGGATTTTTTACAATGCTTACTATAAGAACATCCAGAAGGGGCAAGGATTACTTGCAACAGATCAGAGGTTGTATGGGGATGCCAAGACAAGAAGTTTGGTTGATGCCTTGGCTAATGATCAGCAACTCTTCTTTGATTACTTCACAACAGCCATGGTGAAGTTGGCAAACATTGGGGTGAAGACGGGAAGCAATGGTGAGATTCGTCGCAACTGTGCTTCCTTTAACCGTTTATGATAATTCACAATGCCTATATATGCTTCTGTTAATTACACTGATTATCCTTTGGTTTCCCTTGTTAATTTGCTGATTATGCCAAAGAAACTTGGAAACACAAGAGATCTATTAATGCCAACAAATTATCAATTGATGTAACTTGTCATGGGCCTACTTCTTCAATAGGCCAGGGCGGCATGACGGTCCATCCTTACCACCGCAAGCCTTTTGATCGCTCACTTGCCATTGCTGAGAGTGAGAGAATATAGAGAGAGAAAATCATAATTATTTAAAAGCAATCACAACGATGGTGAATAAAAGAAAGTTCTTCGCATTTGCGTTCATTCACATTTTTGCCCGAGGGTATTTATCAATCTGAACCAAAGTACATGGGTGGCCCAGAGAAAGTTACAAGTGACTCAGCACTTTACATCAAGACTCAACCAAAGAAAAATAGACTCTAGATACAATTGTACAAAGTAGGCGACAGGGGAACAAGCTCTCCCCTAAGTCATGTGCCGCTCTCGATGCCATTTGCTTCGTGGTAGGCCCTGACTTCGACCGGATAGTGACTCTTCATCTGGAATACTGGCTCCCACGTCGGTTTCGTTGTTTCGTCCCACTGTACCATATACTTCTTTGCTTTACCCAAGTAATTGACCTTATGGCAAAAGATCTTGCTGAGACGCTTCTCGGTCAATTATGATGTCGGGGCCCTCTACAGGATAGGAGCGTGTTGTGGCACATTACATTTTGGATTCTCCCTTGTCCACATAGAACGGTTTCAAGTTGCACACGTGGAGCATTGGGTGCACCTTAAAGTTTGGGGGCAGGTCCAGCTTGTTCTTTAGGTTGCCCACTTTCTTGGTGATGGTGAATGGTCCATCGTACTTCTTGATTAGTCTGCGATGCCATCCACGAAAGATGCATGTACAATCTGGGTAGAGTTTCACCAACACTTGGTCCCCAACACGAAACTCAGCAGGACGACGATGCTTGTCCACTCACTTTTTCATCCTTTTGGCCGCTTTGTGTAGAAAAGACTTCGTCAGCTCGGTCTGCTCATGTCAATCTCGAACAAACTGATAGGCAAATGATGGCCTTCCTTTCTCCTGCGCGGCTAGAGTATGTGGGGTCAGTGGTTGTTATCCCTTGACTATCTTGAACAGGTTATGGCTTCAAGACTCACTCTTTTAAAGATTGTAGCAGAATTGGTCCACGTTCAGGATCTTTACCCAATCATTCTTATTGGTGTTAACAAAGTGCCGAAGCTATTGCTTCAATAGTCTATTGATGTGCTCCGTCTGTCCATTGGTTTGTGGGTGAAAACTTATTAAAAATTACAGATCGGAGTCAAGTAGCCAAAATACTTCACCCTAGAATTTGCCTGTGAAATGAGCATCACGATCGCTCACAATGTTTTTTGGTACATCCCAATGCTTCACTACATGCTTAACGAACAATTATGTTGTCTTCTTTGCATGACACTCTTTGGAAGCTGAGATAAAGGTAGCGTATTCAGAGATGGTCCACCACCACCATGATGGAGTTGAAACCATGTACCTTCAGCAAGCTAACAATGAAGTCTATAAAAAATGCTTTTCCAAGGAGGTTCTTGGATAGGTAGAGGCTCAAGGAGGCCGACAGTCTTCTGATTGGTTTCTTTGTCTTGCTGACAGATGAAGCACGTTCACACATACCCTCTACATCGTTTCTCATTTGCGGCCAATAGTAATCATGCTCAATGAGTGCTAAGGTCTGCTTCTGACTTGGATGACCTGCCCATAAAGTATCATGGCACTCCTTAAGCAATTCGCAGCGAAGGCTTTCTCACTGAGGTACGAAGGCATGCTCCCCTTTAGTCACGAGGAGGCCATCCCGTAGCCAGAATCGTCGAGTCTTTCCCGCCTACACGAGAGAGACAAGGTGTTGCACTATTGTGTCTTGCTGCATTCCTTTGCGGATGTGATCCATCAATGTGCCCTCCAAGTAAACTTCGGAAGACTTCGCTTGCACAACCGCCAGTTCTGCCTTGCGATTCAGGGCATCAACAACAACGTTGGTCTTCCCCACCTTATATTCCAAAGCGAAATCGAACTCAACTAGAAACATTTGCCATCGAGCTTGCATGGGTGTCAACTTCTTCTGTGTCTGGAAATAGCTCGTGGTGACGTTGTCCGTCTTAACGATGAACTAAGCGCACAGAAGATAGTGTTGCCAGGTCCTGAGGTAGTGCACAATGGAAGTCATTTAACGCTCATGCACTGTGTAGCATCTCTCTGCATCTTTTAGCTTCTGGCTCTCATAGGCAATTAGATGACCCTCTTGCATAATAACTCTGCAGATGACGAAGTCTAAGGCATCTGTGTGAACTTCAAAGGGTCTAGAGTGGTCCGACAACCGTAACATTGGTTCCTTCACTAGGGCCTTCTTCAAGCCTTTGAAGGCATCTTGATAGGCTCTTGTCCAGAGCTATACCCAATTCTTTTTTAGCAAATCTATGAGGGGCACAATAATAAGGGAGTAGCCTTCGATAAATCGCCGATAATAGTTGGCCAAGCTAAGGAATAACTGCAACTCTGGTAATTTAGTCGACGAATTCTATTCTTGAATGTCTCTTATCTTCTGTCTGTCCATACGCAGCAAACTATGCCCCACGATGTGGCCAATGAAGCTGATATCCTCTTGGTCGAAGCAACACTTCTCTCACTTGACATAGAGGTCATTCTCTTTCAATACCTAAAACACTATTTGCAAGTGCCTGACATGTTGCTCTATGCTGCTGTTGTAAATCATGATGTCGTTGTGATAGACTACCACAAACTTTTCTAAGTATAGGTAGAAGATCTTATTCATCAATGTCATGAATATAGCCGGAGCATCAGTCAACCTGAATGGCATCACTAGAAATTCATAGGCACTACAGCGAGTGACACAAGTCATCTTAGGCTCGTCACCATCAGCAATCCTCACTTTCCAGTAACTCGATCATAGATCTAGATTTGAAAAGATACAGGCACTGCCTAGCTAGTCAAATAAGTCCGCTATCAGTGGTAACAAATACTTATTTTTCACTATGACCTTGTTCAACACACAGGAGTCTACACATAGCCGCTTGAAGACATCATGTTTCACCTGGAAGAGTACTGGGATGCCAAATGATGCTTTAGAAAGACAAATAATGCATACCTCCAACATCTCGTTCAGCTGCCTGCGCAACTCCTTCAATTCAGTCAGCCTCATGAGATAAGGGACCATGGCAGGTGGCTTTGCTCCAGGGGTCAATTCTAATTTGTGATCGACCTTGCGTCTCTCGAAACTCAACCAATAGTGGGGCAAGGGTCGGCGACACTGCTGCTTCCACCTTCCTTTCTTCAGTGCACACGATATGATTAGGAATGTTTGATCTCCATGCTTGACACCCTTCTTTAATTGCATAGCAGATAGCATTGAAGACTTACCTCGAAGAGTAAGGCACTACACCGTGTGTGAAAAATTTAGCCCCTTGATTGTCAACGAGTTAAACTTCGACAGCATTGTCACATTCTGGCTGTGAAGAAACTCCATACCCAAAATCATTTTGAAGTCGTCTAGGGACACCACTGAGAAGTTGGCTTTGTCTGCCTAACTGCCAATTAGGATAGTCACATCCTTTGCTTCAACAAGAATTGGATTGGCCTCAGAGTTCACCGTCTTGATGGTCCTCTACTTTGGCTCAGGCTTCAATCCCAACCTCTACGCCTCTTCCTGCAAGACAAAGTTATGTATGGCCCCAGAGTCTACCATTGTAGTAGTAGACTTCTCATTCGCAATGACTTTTAGATACATGAGCGCTTTGCTAATCGGCATGCTCTTGGTTATGCAACTTCTAACTGCGTTGATCTTCTGCATGGCTCCCATCTTTGGTTGCACGACCTCGACGTCACTACTCTCTACTTGTAGTGCATTGGTCTGCCCGTCGTCCTTCACAAGGTGCTTTGGACATTGCCTGACAATATGTCTTTCGCCACAAAACCAACAAGTCACAACCGGCCCATTGTTGCCATTATTGTTGTTCTTTCTATAATTTCGCCCCTTGTCAGAATGGGGTTTGGTCGATGACTCGCCTTTATTGTCATGCAGATCCTCTTTCTTGCCTCCATAGTCTGGCATCCTCTTAGCCTTAGTCGATAGAGTGAAAGACTTGCGTTGTGTACCCATCAATCGCTCGGCCATCACATATGCATCTTCTAAAATCTAGGGATTGCTCATTTTCACTTTGTATTGTGCCAAAGGTTGTAGTCCCATAATAAACCAGTTGAGTTTGTCTTTATTCGACATATTGGGTACGTCTAGCATGAGCTTATGGAACATCCTGATATAGTCTATCAAGGCTCCAGTGTGCTTAAGTTCTGCCACTATCCGATAAGCTTGAAGTTGTATATTCATTCGCATAAAGTAGTTTCGTAGCTCATTTTTTAAGACTTCAAAGGTATCAATCGCACAGTGACCACCATTCTATGTCGCTATGCTTTCATCTGTAGCAGGCTATAGCATCTCCATCAAGTAGAGTTGTTGTCGTCTTCACCCTGAGGTCTTTGGTCAATACATTCTTTATGTCCAAGTAGTCTTCCACTTGGAACAAAAAGTTTTCTATGGCCTTGCTATCCTTAGAACCATTGAATTTAGCTGGCCTCGACACATCTATCTTTGATGGCCTATCATCATTTTCTCCATTGAGGGTAACTGTCTGCTACAGAGTGTGATTCTTCAACTGAAGCTCCTCAACTTTAGTCTGTAGGGTAGTTACTGTCATAGTCAGTGAAGTAACCTGTTTCATCAGCAAGTTTACCTGCTCTTGCAGGCTCGTTATCTTATCGCGCAATCCTCCAAATGACTCAACTATGCATGAAATCACTTCTTCATACGAAGTCACATCAACCACCAGTCTATTGACGGTCGTGGCCATCTGCTCATGGCCCCATGGTGAACTCATCTCCTCGGCCTTGGCAACTGCCTTTCTTTTGGTGCTTTGCAAGTTGTAACAGTGTGCCATAATGTCTTGCTTACAAATCGCGGTTTGTCGGTGTGTCTCTCAACACCGACTCCTGAATCATTTCTTCAGCTCGAGAATGGGTTCTGGTACCACTTATCACAGTCCTACTTCTTCAATAGGCCAGTGCGGAGCGACGGTCCTTCCATACTGCCGCAAGCCTTCCGGTCGCTCACTTGTCATTATGGAAGCTTTGATAACTAAGAGTGCAAGAGAGATGGAGAATAAAGAGGGAGAGAAAATCACAATCACAACAAGGGTGAACAAAAGAAAGCTCTTCACATTTGCATTCATTCATATTTTTGTCTAAGAGCTCGTTACAATTTAGATCTATGGGCCGTCTACAGAGTATTTATCAACCTAAACCAAAGTACATGGGTGGCCTAGAGAAAGTTACAAGTGACTCGACACTTTACATCAAGACTCAACCAAAGCAAAATAGAGTCTAGATTCAACTAAACAAAGTATGTCCCAGGGAACATAACTAATGCTTGATTTTTTAGCTTGTCTATGTTCTTCTGATAGATGCAAGCAATATTGAAGTTCATGAACATGTCCAACTTGATGCAAAAATGGCATTACTAAATAGACTAAATAGGGATGCAAATGGGTTGGATCCTAGATGAAGGTTTTACAACTTTTTTTCTGTTCCGGATAGAACTCCTCCATGTATTTAACTGTTTCGGATCTGAACAGTTTGCATTCCTATTGCTAATTAAAACATATTTGATGATCAGTGTCGAAAGGGTAGATGCACATGTAAAAAATGGGCTTTATTCGTGTTAAGCTCCTTTGCTTCCTGACTTGATCAGGCTAGACTAGTGGTGCAAGTTTGTTGGGGCTCTGACTTAGGACTGGAGCCAATTTGACAATGACATTAGACCTGGTAGGGTAAGACCCGTAATTTTTCAGTAACTTTCTGAATAAATTTACGAGGCATTTCCAGGTGAAAATAACATCTGAATCTGAAATACGAATCGAATCAGTTGTGTAACGCCCCAAATATTTAACTTGAAAATTTTGGAATAATTTTTTTTTCTAAACAACAACGAAAAAGCTTTATTAAATTCTTAGTCAAATTATTTGGGCAGGTTAAAAGTAATAGCACAGACTCAAGGCATTTAAGTAAAATAAATTCTTGCATTGAAATAATACAAGTTATCATTTACAACTTGAAGATTTATTACAAGTCAGAAATCCTCAGGACATCCGAAGAAGATATGGTCACATAGCATTGTCCGCAGCGATGACCGTAATTGCTCGCCATACTGTTTCCTGAAAATATTAAATCAGAAGGAGTCAAACTACCACGTCTGAGTAAGAAGCATAATATCCATATGAGTGTGCACAATGTCATGTGTACAAGTATATGTGCAACAAGTTTAGATAGAACTAATCACCATTTAACAATTGATAAATGTACAGGTCACTAAAGTCAAGCATTTCATGACGTATTCCATCAACATCAAAGCATGATCCATCATATGCATAAACCATATTCATATAAGTAATAACAACTTTGAAACTAATGTGGATGTACACCTGACTTAACTAAAGCATTTCATGTGAAGTGTGCATAAAGCACAAACACCAAACACATCGTTCATAAGTTATCACAATTTTCATGTAATGGAAAACCGATTTGAATCATGCTCTACAGGAGTCACAACTTACTCCAACAATTTCAACATCGAGCAATATGCAACTACTTGAAGATCTTTCTTAATGCACTAACTTCATATTTCATCTTGTTAATTACCCTGTGGGTACGCACAGTCATTCGACATCGTAGCGGACCGAGACCACACAGGGGTTTATTATTATATAACCCGTATGACTAGCCGTACGGATATCCAAAGGGGATGGTTCATGACCAAGAGAGTACTCCCCAATGGCTAGATCTAGAATTAGGATGCACCCTTTACTTCTGCAAAAGACTTGGATCTACCACCTAGGACGCATTGGTAGTCCTGGCCCCCTAACTCCGTGGACTAGGGACTGGGTGAGATGTCTAGCTCTCATGAAAACAAGAATGTCCATGAAGCTTGTACCACCTACCCTCTCCATGGTAGACCATGGGTCCGGTAACATACACTATTTTTTTTTAGGTGTACCCAGAGCCCTGGGAAACTAGTAACATATACCGTTGTCAGGTATACCCAGTATCCTAGGAAACCAGTAACATATACCATTTCAGGTATACCCAGAATCCCATATTTTTATTTTAGGTGTGCATATATTTTAATTCTTGTCTGATTGGGTCTAGTAACATACATCATCTTTCAGATGTACCCAGAACCCCCAATAGAAACCAGTAACATATATTGTCTTTCAGGTATACCCAGAGTCTAGAATTTTCATTTATGTCATCATGTATGAATTTAACTTTTGATTTTGGTGCTAGGGTATACATATCGTACCCTATTGGTTATGCGCAACATGGCATAACCCAACTTTACCAATTCATAAGTGCACGTATGGCACTATCAGCTTTCTGCGAAGCTGTAAGCTCGATTTTAAGCTTTCACATGATCATGGCATGAAGATGTCCTTTACTTTGCAAATTTTTGTAAAACAAACATAGATCACCTCACACAAAACATGTCGTAACCCTTACGTACAAAATCATAAATCAATTTATATGCAAATTGATTAGCATCATGAATGCCCATACGACACCACAAGAGTTGTGCGTGCTTAGTTTCAACCTTGGACCATCATGCCCCTATATATATTTATTTTATAACAAAATCATATATTTAACCGTAGGTGAATCCTACATTTAACTTGGGTTCCAACATTCTTATATCAACCACACCCCAAAACAATGTGCAACAAGATTACGTCATTAACCTCCCTTTCATTTGGCTTATTTACCAATACGTACCATTTTATTCATAAACAGATAATAAGGCAATTCATCATACTATTTAATCATGAACACTATGGTGATTTTGCCATGACTAATGCAGGTAGACTATGAGGAGTTTTGACCAACTCGTGGCATGTATACTATAGTGAATTGCCAATGTAATACAAATGTATGTACAAAGTGAATTTTCTTCTTTCTTTCTTTTTCAGACATAACTACTGTAGTGGAATGACAATTTATATTCATAACAGGTTTGGATTTGTCGATGTATGACACTTGTTAATGCGATGACTGCTTTATGCCTCCAATAGATTTGCATATTATGCCAGACGGATGATGGTAAGCTAAACTTTATATTTCACCCATGTTAACGTAGGAATCCTTTAGGGTGTGATGCATGGTATTTTAAATTCACTATGATGCAAAACTTTACCTGTTGAGTGTATCTATGCCTTAGGAAACATTATTTCAATGTTTATTGTAAACACTATAAGCTCAACCACTCACCATGTCATAGACAAAGATTTTACCCTTCGTATATATATAGGTTGAAATCTAAATTTCCTATATCATTCCTTATCTGATAAAAGCCTACAAACCAGTTCATATACCAACTACAAAAACTGACATTTCATATTATGGTGCTTGATCCATGACCTTAAGTAGTAACTGGGTGTAGGTTTGTATAGACTCAATATGTCTATTAAATGGCTAACATAAGTCATTAAACATGGCAACTTCTGGTTCAAACGCAGCCCATGTAGGTTGTTGTGTGACTATAGTGGTTTTAATGTTCTACTTGAATATACTAGAAAAATTTACCTATGGGGCAGTATGGCTGTCAATCACAGATCGTATCCCTAACCACTTGGCATATGCTGACGGGTTTGGGTCACGAACTCGATGGCAGCCCCATACCCATAGCTGATCTGACCATGTGACAGCGTAGTTGGGCATGCCTTCAATACTCAAGCCTACTAAAACCTATTCAACTCTTCAATGTATCCCCACCCCATGTGCATAAATCAAGACTTAGCAAAACCATTAACCAATAATTTTGGTATATACTAGACTATGCATACCATTTAGGATAGTGGTTTTCATAGGGCTCCATGACCTAATAACTTAGTCAGACACATACCAATTGTACATGTAGACCATAGTGGTTTGGACATGCAACGTCCCAACACCTAGTGCCATGCCTGAGTTGGTTCCTATCAGTCCAGCTGAGTCCCTATTGGTTTCAGCAAGTAGTGGTTACTATGGTACCACAAATAGTAGCAGATGTTTTTTTTTTGTCTATTTTAACCAATCACGCCAGCAGATTTTTCTTTCAAGAAAACACTAAGGCAATCAATCTATCAAGAAATACAAATATTGAGATTATGTTTATTGCACATGTAATTTCACAATTAGTTGGCCTATGATAGAATAAATTGCGTTGATGAAGATAAACACATGGACTTACATGGAGTTGAAATCAGAAGAGATTAGAAGAAAGTTTGACAACAACAAATCAACTTGATCTACAACCTAGTTAAGCATCTTTACCTTATATTATTGGAATCTTTTTTTTTTCTTTTTTTTCCAAAACACATAATAATGGTCAACTAAAAATATGATGCTTCTCTTTTATTAAAATGTAAGGCTCCACCCGTTGTCAGGTTTTCTAGAAAGAATTATGGACTTTTTTTTTTTCAAAATGTATTTAGCAAGGAGTTTGGGATTAAGTAAAGTAAACAATAGAAAATGTAAAAGATGAATGTTTGGACAAAGGAGTATTCAGAGTTAGCACAACTCAGGTCACAATATCCAACCAAAAACCAAGGGAAATAGGGATCTTGATCAAGCTAGTGCTTTTATTTGCATAATAGATTTTGAAAATAAATTCTATTAGGGAATATGTGTTTAGGTCAAAGTTGTGATGGTGATTTTCAGTTGTGATTCTTCAGCCTCTGTTTCCTGGTCACAATTGTAACCAGCCTTTTCACAAATTAAAGATGTATTATAATCATAGTTGTGATCCCTTAGCCTATGATTCATAACTATGACACGCTTCTGTTGCTTTGTGAAAGTTTTGTTATTCTGACTTAACACCACAAGAACTTGAGAAAATCCCACTTTTATAGGGAGTTGCAAATGTGCCCTCAGTAGCTGATGAGAACCTAAACTTTAAGAAGCAGCATATTTGTATACCATCTGCCACAGCATGTGCTTAGATCCCAACTTTTGGTAAATGCCCACATGAGGACTCAGTCCCAGGTTCCATGCTAGCTTAATAGCTGCCAATGTCAAAAATGTTTTCTGATACCACTGATAAAGATAACGAACGAGCAATATATAAAAAAAATGTATAAGATGAAAGATATGATCTTAATGCATTTGCACAAAAAAAATAATGACCACATCCATCATTTAGGTTGGAACGTTAGGCAAATCTTTGAATAGAGTGATCTACTTGATGGATCGATCAACCATCACGCCCATGCACTAATGAGATGAAAGAGAACCATGTCTATTTCACTTCAACAGGGAAAAGAAAACTATATGTGATACGATAGCTACCCTACAGTCCAATGCATGGTTCAATGTCAACTAGGAACAAAATCAAGGTATGTTTGGAGGGATGCAACAAGATACATGTACCACAGGGCACCAAACACATGCACAAAAAAATATGATGCCTCTTACCTCTTATCTTGAAGGTCACCCGAAGAAATCGGCTGAGGGAGATAGCCCTTGCTCCCCACGCCTCTTTATTTGTGTTCTTCCCGAAAATAGCCAAGGAATCAGGTGGCTCCAACACTACAATGGACGAAAATGGCTGGAATGGGGATAGAGAGGGTAGGCGTGGGAGAGGAATGGCTTGAGAGAGAATAGGCATGGGAGAGAGAGAGTTGAGAGAGGAAAGGAAAGGAGCCATCAAGGCACCTCGATCTTGTAGCATCTTCTCAAAAAAAATGTTTCTTCATTATGGCCCTCCCCAAAACGGATGTCCACTTTTAAATTTTTTTCTTGTAACCCCCACCTCCTTTTTTCTAGATTTTGAAAATATGGAAAAGTGGATATTTCCAAAGGGGACAACAGTTGGGTTTCCTCCTTTGGAAACCGCCCAGCCATCCCCTTTGATGGTCCAGTGTTTCCTTATTTAAACCCTTCTTAAATGAGGAGGTTTCCAAATCGTTTTGAATTTCAAAAGGCACAATTTTTTTTCAAAGTCGTTTTTAGCAAAAAGGCCCCCTGGCACACAAGAGATTCGAACTAGGGACCTCCTCTATAAGGGGTAACGAGCCCCACAAATGCACCATACTCAATTTTGTTGCATATCTTTGCAACGAAATTTTACTTAACCTGTATTAACGTTTTTGACATGTTTGGCCAAAATAATGTTTTTTTGGCAAAACCATTTGGCGCACAGGGGGATTCGAGTCAGAGTTCTCCTCCCACTAAGGCAACCAACCTCACCAGTGTGCCAACTCTCACTTGGTTGCTCTTCTTTGCAACAAAAACTACCTTATTGACGAGCGAGGTCCGAACTTGCGTAAGTAAGATGTATGGAGTGGCATGAGTACTATTTATGAAGAATTAATTCTCGAGAATCATAAGTCCAATTTATAATATATAAGACTAGTCAATCCTCGAATTTGGTTCCCAAATGAGAAAAAACTCTCGTTATTTCATGTGAATTACTGGAAAGCGTATATCAATCACATATGGTCATAACGAGGGCGATATTCGCAAGAGATGAAACTTTAGGAAAGTGCTTTGCAAATTTAGTTGTAATTGAAAACTAAAATTTGGATTTTAATCGGGTTTCAGATCCATCCAAGATCTGAATCCATACACCGTATCCGAATCCAAAATCCTAGATCCATTTGATCCAGTTTGGATACAAGATCCAATTGGATCGACTCTATATCACTTTATCGTATTTATTTCCAAGAATGGTAATATTTATTTATTTTGATAATTATTGAAATTTTGCGGGTTTTACATCCTTCCCCCCTAAAAAGAATTTCGTCCGCGAAATTCGTTGAAAAGACCAATCAAATGGATTGGAGTATCTAACTATGTGTGTTATATTTAATGAAAATTTTCAAAATCAATTGAAATTTAAACCTTGTGTCTTATTTAAAGTCTATAGAGTCCTATCTAGGATATATATATAAAATCCCTTTTTGGATCTATAGTGTCAAAAAAAATCTATTTAGTAGGAGTGATATATGACCTAAGATCCCAATTGACTCAGATAATTCAGTGGTTTAAAAAGGTCTTCATGCCTAGCTTCCCACGTCATCTACTCAAGCACAAAATATATTGTGAGTTTCTCTATTTATCTGAACCAAAGTTGTAAGTTTGGTAGTGTCCCTAGCAATATATCGAGGTTCTTGAGAACTTATGTGGTAATAATTTTTTTTCTACAACTAGAGAACAAACTAAATACTTACAGAGCTTTTTGTCAAAAAAAAAAATCAAAACTAACATGGAACTTTAACACAACAACCATACTGTCATCATGCTTAACATAAACCAATTCCTGTCAATACCCCTCTAGCAAATATACAATATTGTCATTTTGCTAACGCAGATCAGAAAATTTCTCTAGTGAACATATTACCGAACACTTCCATAAACAAAAAAAAAAAACTACGCAGAACATAAGTTTAAACATATTTTCTGAAGCCACGCACACAAATTCGAACTTTGGACATACTACAAAATGTTTTCTAAGCCCAATATGTAAATCAAAAATATTTCTATTATCCACCTCCCAGAATATTTCAATCTCTAAGCACACCGATCATAGATTTTAATCCAAAGCCAACCCGTAGGCCAACAGTTAGTCTATATTACCGTCTATATATATATATATTTATATTCAATATAAAATGTGTGTAATTGTTCCTTTCTCATATCACTCATTTGGGTATTAAATGCCACAAAAATTTGACAAAACATTCAGCATTTAGACGGCCTATGCATCCAGATTTTTGTTTCTACATGTTGTCAAGAAGAGAAATCAAAGCATCTCTCAACGTCTTTAGATATTTGATTAATAATGGCAAAAATGTCGAACTAGTAGTACACATCTATGTATTTATTTGTTTATTTATTTATTATTTTTCCATATTATGATATGTATCCATTAACACGATTTTGCTACTTGGGGATTTTCTATGATCCATTCAATTAGCGTTGATTGATTCCCCATGGCATGAGTTCTAACTGCCATATATGCAATTTTATTATTCATATACTAAAGACCAACTAGATCCCACATCCGCCATGGCTGAAACACACGATAGGATGTATGTATTTTATACATATATACATATAGTATACTAGATACGTGTGTTCCATGTCACAGTGCGCACACATAAAAATATAATGCTCTTACATCTTTGAAGTCCCGCGACGGCACGGTTGCACCCCTTCCTTCCTTCGTTGGAGCGGCACAACACTTTGATAATGGAGTCCACACGATCAGCAGAGGAGGTCGACTCATCCAGCAATGATGGTCGACCACCACGGTGGAAGAGAAAGATGGATGGCCAAAAATGTTAAGAGAGAGATAATGGTGTCAATGGTTGGAATAGGAAAAAATATAAAAGAGGGAGGATGAAGATGGTCACACGGTTGGGATGAAAAAAAATGTGAAACTAAAGAGAGGAGGGGTGAATTCCCAGGTCCTCCTTGTAAACCCTAACCCACCAACCGTTCATATCCCAGAGCCCTCAATTTTTTTTTTCTTTTCTTAATTATTTGGTTTAATGCCCACCATTTTTTTTCTTTGAATTGGTTGGTTGGGCATCCCATTTGGGAAAGACGTCCAGCCCTTTCCTAAGTTAATGGTCTTAAATTGAGAAGTTGAAACGTCCCCTTTATTGTCCAATGCCTTCCCTATTTAAATCTCTTCATAAATGAGAAATTTCCACCCAAAAAAATATAATTACTCACACTCATTTTTGGCAAAAAGGCTCCCTGGCTCACAGAGGATTCGAATTGGGGTCCTCTTCTGTAAGGGGTAACGAGCCCCATCAGTGTGCCATACACAATTTCGTTGCATATCTTTGCAACAAAATTTTATTTAACCACTTATAGACGTCTGGTGGATTTTTCCAAAAACGATGTCTTAGGTATTTATTTCTTTTTGTCTTAGTAACCGACCTCCTTAATTGAGGTCTTGAAACTCCCCACCCAAATTTTGAAATTTTGGTGGCTCATTATTTTCTTTGTTTTGAGACCTCCCCCATTAAGGTCTTCTTAATGGAGGAGTTATTACACCATTTGAATTTTTTTTACAAAAACTGTCCTTAATAAAAAGATAACGGTGCACAGGGGGATTTGAACATGGGTTCTCTTCCCTAAGGCAACCAACCTCACCAGTGTGCCAACTCTTACTTGGTTGTTATTCTTTGCAACAAAAACTACCTTATTGATGAGCGAGGTCCGAACTTGCGTAAGTAAGATGTATGAATTGGCATGAGTATTATTTATGAGGAATCAATTCTCAAGAATCATAAGTCCAATTTATAATATATAAGACTAGTCAATCCTCGAATTTGGTTCCCAAACGAGGAAAAAACCTCGTTATTTCATGTGAATTACGGGAAAGTGTATATCAATCACATATGGTCATAACGAGAGCAATATTCGCAAGAGATGAAACTTTAGAAACGTGCTTTACAAATTTAGTTGTAATTGAAAACTAAAATTTGGATTTTAATCGGGTTTCAGATCCATCCAAGATCTGAATCCATACATTGTATCCGAATCCAAAATCCTGGATCCATTTGATCCAGTTTGGATACAAGATCCAATTGGATCGACTCTATATCACTTTATCGTATTTATTTCCAAGAATGGTAATATTTATTTATTTTGATAATTATTGAAATTTTGCGGGTTTTACAAGTTGTGCTTAGGATATTCGTATCTTTGCAAATATATGCTCAAACCGTCAGAAAGTCATAACTTCTTCCCAGAATAAAATAAAGAGATTTGTATGAGCCAACTTTCTTAGTTATGTCAATACGAAGAGAATAACGTACTCAAAATTTTTTAAAAAAAAAATCTTTGAAAACCATAAATTTTTTCAAGACCCACAAAAATGTTGGTGAGACCCAAAAAAATATTTCTCAGAAAATATCTGGTGGGACCTACAAAATATCTCATGGAATTTCCATGTGGGCCCCACACCAAAAGAAACCTCTTGAAAATCTTCAGAAAGAAAGGGTAAGAAGTGGAAAGAAGGCTATGGATTTTTCTAGCTTTTTCTAGAAAAATTCAGAAAGAGGAGGTTGCTTAGGGGCTAAGCAACCTTGCCTATAAAAGGATGTGAGCCCCCTTTAAAAAAATCCCCCCCCCCCCTCCTCTTTTTGCCTCCTCTTTCTCTCTTCTAAACCTCCCCTACCTAGCCTACTTGGTCTGAGCCTGCTTGACCTGGTCCAAACCCAGTTGACTTGACTTGAACCTAGTTGGGTTTGAAGTCAAAGTCAAAGTCCTTTTTTGTCTCAGATTATGGTTTAATTTTTTGAACCATACCCAGCCTACTTGGGCTAAGTCTGAACCTGCTGAACCTAGTTGACTTAAAGCAGCTTGACCTACTCTTTCTCTTTCTCAACTCGATCGACCTCATCTGACCTAGTCTAACCTCTCGAAGAAAGGCTTGAACCCCGTTTGAACCAGTTAGAGCCGTTTCTTCCACAATTTGAAGTAAGTTTGTTTCGTTGATCCATCTCTCTCAAGTATTTGCTTGTTTATATATAACATATACTTTCTGAAGTAGTACCTGATCCTAATCCTTGGTTGAGCCCTCTAGAACACTTCGGTGTTCACGCGCTCACCTTGTGACTATCGTCGGATATATATGTTTGAATGTGCAATATATGCATTCTTAAAAATGGTATCTTACCCTAGTTTCTGGTTGAGCCCTCTAGGACACTTTGGTGTTCAGTCGCTCGCCTTCTAACTATCGTTGGATACCAATCTTGGTGTATATCATCTAGAAAAGGTCGTCGCGTCTTATATCGCCAAGGCTCGTGTAATTTATCTTTGTCGTCGTATCGTATAATGCCAAGGCTCTCTACTTTCTGCAATTTATGATTATGTACTTCTAATTACGCACTTAAATTATATTGTTGCATTGAATGATGCCAAGACTTCTGTTTTCTGCAAATATATATATATATATATATATATATATATATATATATATATATATATATATATATATATATTTTATTAGGTTACACACCCCGAACAATAAGTATATGTATTTTCTTTACTCCGTCACCATATAAAGTACATCTTCTGCTTATATTACATATATGGCGCATAAGTGAGTGTTCAAATGGAGATCAACTTCAAATCGCCAATACGATTTCACTACCACTCCTCGATCAAGATTGTGCTTGACAAATGAAGCCCCTATTGAAAAGGCTTCGCTTTTGAGCAAAACTCCTTTTCGTAAAGACTAAGTCATTTGCATATGGCCTGACTATGGCCCAAGGTTTCAATCAACCTTGATGGATGTAAGGTACGCACAACAGTGCGCATCCATTCTCGAGTTAAAACATAGCAATTTTCTCATCAAAGAGGAGAAGTGCTGCTGAAAATTCTGAAAAGATGCTCACCAAGCTTAAAGGAAACACATGCTTCCTCAGTTAAAGAGAGGGAGTGCTGCAGAATTTTCTAAAGAAGCTCAACCAAGCTCAGAAAGAGCAGAGCATATTACTCCATCATACAGAGGAGGTGTTGTCCATATGCCCTCAATACTTTCAATAACGTAGAAAGATTCGTCGTATTCCTGTCGTTGAAGCAGGGGAAGTGCTGGCGAAATGGTTGGCAGAAGAGCTGTTAGAACTAGTTGAATGACACGAAGATGCCCTGTTGTTGAAACGATGCCAGAATGGCTCATCTGCCTGTTGCTTGTAAGGGCACCTTACTCGTAAGGGCCGATGTGTTACGACAATGAAGCCATACATGATACTTCAAGTACAAAGTTTTGATGATAAACAAGTGAATCAACTATATTTCAGCTAAGGCAATGAAGAAAGATGACAAGAATTGAAGAATTCGATGAAGAATCTTTGAAGACTAGTGTGCAAATGTAAAATTCATTAAATGTTTTAGATTCTTGTAAGAGCCTTACTTAGAGTGCATATTTCGATTGCATTTCACCTAAAAAGTTTTTAGAAAAACTTTTCTAAAAGAACCCTTGATGAAAATTGTTTTAGAAAACTCTTTACTTAATTTTTCATGTTTATTAGTCGAACAACAGACTCACCAGTCTACCAACTCTTTCGCGCCAATTTTTCAAAGCAAAAACGTCAAATTTCTAAATTAGTCGACTGAAGGTTTTATCAGTCGACCGGACAGAATGTCTATTTTCTGAAAAATTTAGCAGCAGTCGACTGAAAGATTTTTCTGTCTACTAATGATATTATCAGTCGACTAACTTTTTCTTTAGTCGACTAAGTTTCAAACTTTAGATTTTCAAACAGCTCTGTTAAACACATTAGTCGACCGACGATAACTGTCAGTCTGCTAATATTTGATTTCAATCGACTAATTATTGTTCTAGTCGACTAATTTTGCTATTTTTCTGAAACTTTTAAAAGGCGTGTCATCATTTTTCAAACGTTTTGATCATTCAAAAGTGACTGTTTTGACACCCTTTCATACCCTCAATGTATGGAATCTTTCAACTATAAATATGAGTGCATTCCACACTCAAAAATATCAAATTACAAAGATCAAATTCTTTGCTTTTCACTCATATTCATTCAGTGTTTATTTTCTCACTCACTTGATATTTTCACTCCAGTTTTTCACTCAAATTCTTTTGAGAGAAAGTGAATTCGTGAGTTGAGTATTTCAACAACCTCAAAAGCCAATTGCATTCCATTTGCATTCATAAGAAGGGCTCGTAGGTTGATTGTAAGTTGATTATCTTATTTTTCTATAGAAGGAAAGGACTCCTTGGTTTAAAGGAGTTGTTTGCTTTCAGTAGGTTTGTTATTGAAAGTGGGACCGAATTTGGTCTGTATGTTCTTGTATTTACACAAGGTTGATAGTGAAAATCTCAAGCGGGTTTTGCTTGGGGACTGAAAGTAGGTCTAGAAGACCGAATCAAGATAAACTCTTGTATTCTTTGTGTGATTGCTTTGCGAATTTTAAAATTCTTCAAAATTCCAAAGACACTATTTAAAAGCACTATTCACCCCCCCTCTAGTGCTCATTGCCTCAATCCTATAGCACTTTGACGTTGCGCCAGAGTAAAGATTGTGCCTTATCAAGGCTAAGTGTTCATTGCGTAAAAATATGTCAAGCAGCCGATCCATGGAGATCGAGTCATATGCATGCTCATTGAGAGACTAATATACAACTAGACTCGTAAGGTCCGCAGAGTTAGAGTACGTTGTCCACCCGAAAGAGGTGAGATACTCGTGATGGCCACAGTGCCGAGAGCAGAGTCAAGCATGCATATGAATAAAATAGAAAAACACTGCGGTTGATTACCGTGTTAGGGGCACACTGAATGAGGTCGGGTACATACTTCTCAACAACTGTCTTGTAGGCATGCATTAATAACTTATCAGACCGACAGACCCCTTCAAATTTTTTCATCGAAGAAGACAGTGATGGTGCAGCCTTGAGTGACATATATTACCCTCGAACCTAATAGAGTTCATGATGGCCTCCATCACTTAGAGGTATGGAGGTCGTGGTTATCCTTAAATATCTAAGGATTGAATCCAACTACTGCAGTAGCAGGATGCATCCAATACCTAGTAGGGACTTCTTCTGGTATGAAATGCATTGTCCTACTAGGAGGATGGGGTCAACAGGCCTCTGGGGTATCTAAAAATATATAGAATAATCAACCCTCAGATCGTCGCGTTGATGCTCAGATATACCTCTCTTAATCCCAGGGAGAGAGGTTAATTATCGAAACAAAGCATTAGCTTAGGTTCAACGATGCTTGAATGTATGAGTGGATGAAAGTTGTTGAGTCAGTCCTGTATAACCTTTGTGAAGGTGTCATGATCGGTATACGACTGAACCGACTGAGCAAAGACCCGTGTTGTATCCGCACGATTAAGCGAAGCTCGGAGAGTTGTTCTTAGATGCGTGGAATATAGATGTATCAAGTATAAAGACTTGAGTGAGAGATTCAAATCATAGCCCTAAAGAGGCTTGCGCTAAGTCATAAAGACTTGAACGGATATTCAATTGATAGCGTTGAGGAGGCTCTTGCGATATACGCTAAGTCATGGAGACTTGAGCGTCGTTATTGCGAACTGCGACCCTGAGTGGTCAAACAATTTCCTTGAGTTGAATGGATGTATGATTGTTTGCTTATCAGACCATCAGTGGTTCTGACCCCGTTTAATAGGAATTTTCGGTGTTGGACCTGCCTTGCTATATGCGTTATAAGGCAGCATCGAGTTTCTGGGTTTCTCTAGACAGAGTTTTACTGCTTCTTTTTTATTGAACCTATACTGTTTTTCCAAGCAGTGATGTTGTAATAAACATGTGGTTTTCGATAAAATGAAACACTTTGGTGGTCAATGAGTTGTTTGGCCACATACTTGTAATGTGCATAGAGTTTTCTAAAACTGATAACTCATTATCGTTTGATTTCGTTGCTAAAAGCTTTTCTAAGTTCTGCTACAAAGAAAAAAAAAATCATGAAAATTTTAACTTAGTTTTGTTATGAAAATTCAGGACGTTACAGGTAGTCTGCAGCTCTATACCAAAACCTAGGTTAGACCCAAAACATATGTAGTCAGATCTAGTCTATTTCAGTCTCGGAACTAGATTGGCCATACAACTTCATGGTTGATATGTTGAAATGATCCTTTTAAAACAATTATTTTCAATAAAACTTTGGAAAATCGTCAACCAAAAATATAAAAACCGACTTTCCACAAAGTGGTAAGTACGGGTCGAATCCTCAGGGAACAGGAATTAATCACTATATGTCTAGAAAATTTGATTTATTAATTACAAATATCAATCTACAATTATAAAGTTAATACAACTACAATTAATCAATAAAATGAAAATGAAAAAAAAGCACTCAGTCTTCTGCTCCACACCAAGGGTATTTCTGTCTTTTCACCACTTAGAGAATCTTTGCACTTGGACAATAACCCTGGAAATTAAATATGCTTTTCAACCTAAAAATGCAGAAAAATATAGAGTAAGTATTCTATTCTAACAATGCAAACCACAACTAAAACTAATTCTAGTTTTACGAAAATAATAAAACAAATGCTAATTATCAATCAATAATTAAATAAAATACTAAACTAAGTCTAAAATTAACTAAATTACTTCTACTAATGCTGTAGGATGCTTATGCAACTCCTAAAATACAGAAACTACTGAAAACATGTCTAAAATGCCAAAAATTAAGAAAACTACGAAACTGCCCCTAACTACTGTAAAATAGAATTCTGACAGGTTATCGGAAAACCACTGTTTAACAGAGCAAACGAGGTCCGATTTTCCCAAAATTTGTTCTGTTCTGCAACTGACAGATTAAACAAACTGACAGTTTTTACATAATGGAAAAACAATATATGGAACTCCAGATATTAGCGTTTCAAATCTGGGAAAAATCAGGATATCGAAAGTCCTGTAATTTAAAATCCAGAAAAAGTGGTTTTCGCAAAACGCTTAAAAATCAGACCAAATCAACTCCGAATGAGCTGAAATTTGGTCTGCAGTCAAATAACACGTCAATAAAGTGAATAGCACAAAAATTTTTGGAAAAAACCGAATTTTTGCACAGAAAATACTGCTGGTGCGACAGGGCAAAAATCGGGTTTTTATTTAAGTGCACTATTCACTTTATGAACCTATTTAAACACTATCAAATGCAAATTACACCTAATACAATCTAAATGACACTGAATAACAGTGTATATGCAGATGATTATTATGAATACGCTAAATGCACGATGAACAAAACACGATAAGCAATTTATGACTAGAACCATGTTAACTAACAATGCAAATGCAACTATGCTAAACAATAAAATGCAATCCCACTACTAAGTTAAATAATATCTAATTACCAATTCAAACACTCACAAAACACATTTCACACATACGAAACAAATACGATATACACACACATACTTCTACACTAAAACTAAATTAAATAACTACACTAATTAGTAGAAAAATCAAAATAAATAATGCTAAACGAAATTAATTCACTAAAGAACAAAGGCTAGGGTTAGGGTTTAACTCGGTTAACTCAAATAGTCTAGGTTTTGACTTGGGTAGGTTCGGTTTTGAGTTGACTTAGTCAACTAGGTTCGGTTGACTTAGGTGGACTCGGTTTAGCCTTAGCTAAGGTTGGTCTTGACTTTGACTTAGGTTAGGCTTGGTCTTGACTTTGACTTAGGTTAGGCTTGGTCTTGACTAGGCTTAACTTAGTCAACTAAGGTTTAGGTTGGGTTACTAGGTTCGGCTTGGATTAAGTTGGGTGAGATAGAGTATGTTGACCTAAACTTAGGTTAGGTTTGACTCGACTAGACTTGGCTAGGGTTGGTCTTGGTCTTGGCTTTAAGCTAGACTCGGTTTTAGGTTGACTTAGTCAACTAGGTTTGGGTTGACTTAGGCTCAACTAAGTTTGACCCAACTTAGGTTTGACTAGGCTCGAATGGGATAAGGTAAGCTCGGTTGACTCACTAGGTTTAGACAAGGGTTTGACCTGAGTTAGGTCTTGGTCTTGGTTGACCAAGCTTGGGTTAAGTTGGACTAGGCTCGAGTTGTGTTAGGTAGGGCTTAGGGTTGACTCAACTAGGCTTGACCTAGGGTTTTGACTAAGTTAATTAGGTTGACTAAAGTATTAACTTATTAATTACCCTAGAATTACTTCAAAGCTAACGATTTTAATGGAGAAGGTTGGAAAAATAAGGTAATAAATGTTAATGTTCAAAAGTTGAAATGATTTGGATTCTCAAAAATCGCCCACTTAATTCGGGAGTTACACTACTTGATTGTATTTAAATTCTCACTTTGGAAAATGAAAAGTCCAACTTAGAAGAAAACCCCACGATTTTTGCTTTCCCAACTTGAGTAAAGAGCATTTATTCCTTTCTGAAAATCGTGGAACTTAAATTGGAATTTTAGTTTAATTTAAAAAACACTTTCCAAGATCAAAGAATAACTCCTACTTTAATGCACATCCAAAACTTAATTCCTCCTTAAATATCCCACACGATTTATGAAAAATCCACTCTTTCCAAAAACTTTTTACATGCATTTACCTTAATTGCCTCCCCTCTTAAAATCGCCAACTCTAATTTAAGGCAATACTACCAAATAATTTAAGACTCACCTAGGTAATGAAAAGACCTAATTGAAAAACACGACTTTCTAAAAGTAAATGCTGCCCTAATTACCAAAACCGACTTAAATGACCCCCTAAAAACGGCTATGAGATACAACCCTAATACATTGAACCTAGACAACCTAATTAAAGATACCTAATTGCAATTAAGAAATACCAAAAACAGCCTAGAGCTCGAATTGAGCTCTAATGGCTGCCGCCCCACCTTGGGGAAGAAGAAAACTAAAAAAAAATTAAAAAGAATAAAAACTTAAATTAAAAGAAAAAAAATGACTTACTAAGAAACCACTATTTTGATAAAACTAAATTAAAATATACTGAAAAGAACTCCTAACTCCACAAATGCAAACATGAAGAGCACTATGCTGGAATTTAGTAAGAACATAAAGAAATGAAAAATCGACTTTTGTAATTTTTGTTTTTCAATAGATCCAAAACACCAAAAACACAAAATGCTAAAAACAATTATTTAGAACTATCCTAAACGAATGAAATGAACTAACACGACTTTATACTGCTGTTGACACCCAAAACACACAGCAACCACACGGTTTACCAACATCAACACACACATTTAAAAAAAATACAAAGATCGGCTAAAATAATCCTAGCCGATTTTTTTTTCTTTTTCAAAAATAAAATCACAACAAGACAAGCAAAACCCACAAATAAACTGAATTAAAATAAACTTTTAAAATGGGATTTTCAGCAAAACAACTCAATACACATGCTGGACAAAAAATATCAAAAAAAAAATTATTTTTGTGAAAATCAAGAATCGGCTAGAATAAGTCTAGCCGATTTTTGGGATTTTGCTTTTCAATTGAACAAAACAATCACAACACACACACAACTGGCTAAGGTGAATCAAAATGAACACTTTTTTATTGGATTTTCTGTAAAACAGCACCAAGAACACCTATGACAAACAAGAAGAATCGGCTAGATGAAGATCTAGCCGATTTTAATGAAAAGGATAAAAAATCAACAAAAACTCAATTTAAACGAATCAATCAAACAAATAAACCTAAGCTAACGTGCTGGCCTATGCACGAACTCTATTCTAAGGTTGAAAACAAAAAGAAAACAAGAAACACTCAAAAAATAAAATAAAAAGAAAACCAACACCCAATTCGGTTTTAGCTAGAAGAGAAGGAAGAAGAAGACCAACCTTTTGGAAGATCCGACGACCGGGGGGATGAAGAAGAGCGGACCGTAGCTGGAGATGGACGTCCTCCACAGTTTTAAAATTCTGTACTTCACCAAAAAAATGGCACCTTTGCAGCTGCTACACGTTGGAGATCCACCGACGATGGAATGTGAGCCGATTCTCGATCGGAAGGTGTAGAAAACCGAATGGAGGTAGGGCCGACTCACATTGGTGGTGTGTTTCGCACTCCCGCACAAGGTTAATGGTCTCCACCTCTGCTACACCTGCAAAAATACAGAAAAATGGTGAAACTACAGCAAGGAGAAAGAAAGAAATGAAAAGAAAACGAAAGAGGGATCGAAATATGCTTGGAATCCAAGCATAGACCGGTCTTCAATGGCCAAAACGTGGAGGGGATGGAGGGGAAGGAGTTGCTGGAGTAGATTCACTGCAAGAGGCGTCCAAACACAGCCAAAGACGCCTAGGGTTCTTTAAAAAAAACTAATTATAGTTTTGACATTTTTCAGAAAGAAGGTTAAAAAAATAAAATTTGCTAGGCGCCACTTTCTGGGGAGTTTTCAGAAAAACTTTTTGAAATGGATATGGATAGGCATGTGGGTTGGGTTTTGGGCTTTCTAAGAGTTGATCCAAGGTCCAATTAACCTAATTGGGTCGGATATGGATCCGATCCACCTCGAAATTCGTGCCCAAACACTAAAATAGCCATAACTCTCTCGTTTTAACTCCGATTTTTCTGAAATTCGAACCATAGCCCCTTACTATAAAAACACCTCTAAACATGGGTTTAAAACCTTAAACTTATTACAAAATGCATGAAAAATTTGCTAACATGATGTGCATTTCATGCATCATCAAATACCCCCATGCTTGAATGTTTGTTAGTCCCTTAACAAACCCTAATTATGATATGCCCCAGAGACAAAAAAAATGCTAAACATGAATGCATAATACTAACTCACTTTCGTAGGAATCACGGTTGCATTTAGCATATGCAACAAGCCCTTTAAACCCCTAGCTTACACTAGTGGACGAGTAAGGTCTCATGAGGGTTTGCAGAGATGCTACCCACAAACATCAATGAAATGCGAGGATGATCTTTCAAAAATATTAGTCTCTTAAGAATGCAGTTGTAATAAATATTTTATGTAATTGACATCCTCAAAACAAGTTTAAAAATCTCATGCCACCATAGTAAAAATTCTTTTCCTTCACTTTTCTAATATTGTAGCTTGTTCATGATTTTTCTCCGAAAGTCAAGTATTCTCATGTTTTACTCATTTATTCTCACTTGTATATTTTCTGCACAGTACTACACATATATGCTTAAGCAATGAAGATTTTCTCATTCAGCACATTCTTTTTCTTTCATTTTCACTCTTTTTTTTCAACTTTTGATCTCTTGCGCATTCTTCTCATATGAGCACTATTTCGAATAGTCAGTTTTCGTGACCAGTGTAGCGAGCTTTGGGTCAATGACTCCCAGGCTGGCCAACCTTAGGGCACTAGATACAAAGTATCCCTCGGACTTAATTGCTCGAGTCACTAGACCTTCTATTTTGATAGTTTATGTATAGTCTGTCTCTCGTCATGTGCAATGTCTCTATCTCTTAGGCTTTCTATGCAGTCCATGTAACAAGCTTGCGAACCGGTGGCTCCTAAACTAGCTGGCTTTGGGGCACCAGGTGTAAAACACCCTTCAGATTCTACTTACTCGAACTACAAAGGCCACAGATATCGACTTAGACAAGAAGATGATCTCCTTCGTTATCTTTTTCGTTAAGATACTCAAACATTTCATCTCGTGTCTGAGTTCCACTACTAGGATTCACGAAGACATCAATAACTAAACATAGCTCTATTCTTTTAAACTCATTTTTCAAACACATCTTTCCATTGCTTATTTCTTTCACAAAACATATTGTGCGTACTTATACTAAAGTGATTCAAAATTTTCTAACAATCAAATACTATCTTTTCTTTGAATTATCTCATAAACAACTACTTTATTTGACTAAGTTCAGAAAATAAATTTTTTTTTTATGGGGCTTAAAAATTTATAAACTGTTAGATTATGCCAAAAACAATCATATATGCTACAACTTGTTCTCAAATGCCTACTTTGATTACCAGTCCTAAAAAAAAAAATTGAAATTTTTGTGTGCATGCATCTAAACCACCCCCCCATGCTTGAATGACACTGTCCCTAGTGGCATACAAAATGAATAAAAATGTAATGCACATGCACTCTAAAAGACACTAACAAAAATATGGGAGAAATGATAGATACAACCTGATTTGTCTGAGCTTCTGAAGTTGACTTTCATCTGATCTTTGAATTCTTTGAAAGCTCTTCCATGCACCTGGTAACTGATACACTAAGTGTTAGATTCATCCTGCATACATCAAAACAAATGTTAGCACATATGAAATGAAATACTGAATAAAGAAAAACACTGAAAGGAAAAACAAATTAATGTACATATGATACATCCCTCTTGTTGAATCCTCATGCCTTCGTGAGATGCACTATCTCACACTCACCATTCTGCAAGGCATCTGAAATGAATGGCTTCAGTCTTTGCCCATTTACCTTGAATGTACCTTGGGTCATAGGATCGAATAATGTCACTGCTCCATGGGGAAATACTTCTTTCACGATGTAGGGACCTGTCCATCTTGATCTCAACTTCTTTGGGAATAAATGCAAACGAGAATTATATAACCACACTTTCTGCTCTGGCTCAAACACTTTCCTGGCAATATGCTTATCATGAAATGCTTTCGTGTGAGCTTTGTATAATTTGGCATTCTCATACGCATCATTCCTGAGTTCCTCTAATTCTGAGAGCTGCAGTGCTCTCTCTTTGCCAGCCTGGGTGAGGTCAAAATTCAATTTCTTGATGGCCCAGTACGCTCTATGCTCTAGCTCGACAGGAAGATGGCATGCTTTCCCGAATACAAGGCGATACGGGGACATGCCAATGGGAGTCTTGAATGCAGTTCTATATGCCCAAAGTGCATCATCTAAGCGCTGGGACCAATCCTTGCGGTCCGAGCGAACTGTCTTTTCTAAAATTCGCTTAATCTCCCTATTGGACACTTCAACCTGTCCACTAGTCTGCGGATGATATAGAGTGGTGAATCTATGATTGACAGAATATCTTCTCAGAAGAGAAGCTATCTGTACATTCCTAAAATGCTTGCCACCATCACTAATCATCGCACGTGGCACACCAAAACGACTGAAAATGTTGTGCTTAATGAACTTAAGCACTACTCTGTGATCATTGGTCTTGGTTGCCACAGCCTCGACCCACTTGGACACATAATCAACCGCCACCAGAATGTATAAATTTTTGAATGAAGGCGGAAATGGTCCCATGAAATCAATGCCCCAAACATAAAAAATCTCGACTATCAAAATCGGAAGCAAGGGCATCATGTCCCTCTTGGACATGTTCCCAATCTGCTGACATCGCAGGCATCGCCTACAGAACTCATGAGCATCTCTGTGGAGTGTGGGCCAATAAAATCCTAACTGCAAAACCTTTGCAGTCGTCTTCCTACTGCTAAAATGCCCTACACAGGCTAATGAATGGGAAAAAATCAGAATGGACTGGTAGTCCTCCTCCGGAACACATCTCCTAATGATCTGGTCTGCACAGTATTTGAACAACTCTGGTTCATCCCAATAATAGTGCCTCACCTGAGATAGGAATCTCTCACGCTCATTCTTGTTCCAATGCTCAGGTATCTGCCTCGAAACCAGATAGTTCACAATGTCTGCAAACCAGGGTAACTGCGGTGTACTGACTGACATGATCTGCTCGTCGGGGAAAGAATCACTGATCGGCCTCTGATCCTGCGTGGTCTCTACGATCAGTCTGGAAAGATGGTTTGCTACTACATTCTCGCTTCCCTTCTTATCTCGAATCTCGAGATCAAACTCCTGTAGTAGTAGGACCCAACGAATCAATCTCGGTTTGGTGTCTTTCTTATTCAACAAATATTTCAATGCAGCATGGTCAGAATAGACAACCACCTTCGAACCGAGTAAATAGGACCTGAATTTATCCAATGCAAAAACTACCGCAAGTAACTCCTTCTCTGTCGTTGTATAATTCATCTGGGCCTCAGACAGAGTTCTACTCGCATAGTAGATCACATAGGGCTTCCTATCAATGCGTTGTCCTAAAATAGCCCCCATAGCATAGTCAGATGCATCGCACATAATCTCAAATGGGAGATTCCAATCCGGAGGTCTCAAAATAGGTGCAGTAGTCAAGGCCTCTTTGAGAATCTCAAAGGCCTTCATACAATCCTCACTGAAAACAAAGGGTTGGTCTTTTTCCAATAAAGTGCAAAGCGGTCAAGAGATTTTGCTGAAATCTTTTATGAACCGCCTGTAAAATCCCGCATGCCCTAAAAATGATCGAATCTGCCTCACAGAGGTGGGTGGAGTCAAACGGGAAATGGATTCCACCTTCGCTCTGTCAACCTCAATACCACGCTTGGACACAATGTGTCCTAGCACAATCCCCTCCTGGACCATAAAATGACTCTTTTCCCAACTCAGGACGAGATTGGTCTCTGCACACCTACTCAGTACTCGAGCAAGTTTTTGGAGGCAACCTTCAAAAGAAGAGCCATACACTGAAAAGTCATCCATAAAAACTTCCATCACATCATCAATCATGTCCGAGAAGATAGCAAGCATGCACCTCTGAAAAGTAGTCGGGGCATTACAGAGCCCAAACGGCATATGTCTAAACGCGAAGGTGCCATAAGGACATGTAAATGTGGTCTTCTCCTGGTCGTCAGGATGGACAACTACCTGATTGTATCCTGAATATCCATCTAGAAAGCAGTAGTAGCTCTGCCCTGCGAGTCTCTCTAAGATCTGATCAATGAATGGCAATGGGAAATGATCTTTCCTAGTTGCCACATTCAGCTTCCTATAATCGATGCAGACTCGCCATCCTGTAGTGGTCCTCATCGGAATTCTCTCACCCTTCTCATTCTCAACCACAGTGAGCCCTGACTTCTTCGGCACAACCTGAATCGGACTGACCTACTGGCTATCAGAAATAGGGTAAATGATTCCGGCATCCAACCATTTCACCACCTCTTTCTTCACCACTTCCTTCATGTTGGGATTTAATCTTCTCTGCATATCCCTAAATGGCTTGACTTCCTCATCACAATGGATTCTATGCATGCAGAATGAAGGATCAATCCCCTTCAGATCAGCAACTCCCCAGCCAATCGCTGCCTTGTGCTCTCGAAGAATAGTCAGCAATCTCTGTTCCTGCTCCTTAGTGAGCAAGGACGAGATGATCACAGGCAGAGTCTCATCATCTCCAAGATAAGCATACTTGAGTGAATCTGGTAAGGGCTTCAGCTCAAGTTTCGGAGGTGACTCGATCGAAGATTTGGCGGGGGTCTCCGCAAGTGGTGGAAGAGGCTCCCTGACAGCTCCCCAAGGTGGTCTCTCTGACGACACTCTAGACACATCTACACTATCTACACTACTATTCTTTTCTATATGGTACAGATCTAAAGAATCCTCAGTAATGTACAACTCGGGCTGCTCCTCCACTAACTAATGTGCAATATCTACATGAAAGCAGTCCATGTCTCCCGCTGGTCCCATCGCGGCATTGAAAATATTCAGCTTTACCTTCCTATTGCCGAATGAGAGATCCATGGCTCCGGTCCTACAGTTGATGCACGCATTGGCCATCGCCAAGAATGGTCTGCCTAAAATAATCGGAGTCTGGTGCTGGCTATCTATTCCTTCCATATCAAGAATAATGAAATCGATTGGAAAATAAAAGTCATCCACCTTAACTAGCACGTCCTCCAAGACACCTCTCGGTACCTTGACAGAATGATCTGCCAGTTGAAGTGTAATCGGAGTCGATCTCATCTCTCCTAGCCCAAAAGAATCAAAGAAATACCTGGGCAGAATGTTCACGCTTGCTCTAAGATCGAGCAATGCGCGTTCTATCCGGATGTTCCCTATGGTACACGCAATAATAGGGGCTCCAGGGTCCTTGAGCTTTGGTGGTGTCTGATGCTGAAGTACTGAACTCACCTGCTCAGTCAAATGGACCCTATTAGGAACTCTCTCTCTAGATTTACGCTTCTGCGTACATAGTTCCTTCAGGAATTTGGCATATGCCGGCACCTGCTGAATCGCATCGAGCAAAGGTAGGTTGATCTGCACATGCTTGAAGATGTCAAGCATGTCCTGGATCTTCGCACCTTGCTTCCCTCTATATCCAGGAGACTCTAATGCTTTAGGATAGGGTGGTGGGGGAATATACTCTGCTGGCTCCTCCTCTTTGTGAGAAGGCTCACTCCTATCCTTCTTCTTCTCTGAGGATGAAGATGATGATAATAAAGATGAAGATGAGGATGGGGATGATAATGATGGCTGAGCCGACGTAGGTGAAACAATGGTCTCTGGCTCCGCTATCCTCTCTCTACTCTCTCGCTCTCTGCTCTCGACGTGATACTCACGTCCACTCCTCAAGGCCATAACTGATTTGGCCTGCTGCTGTGTCTCAGTATGAAATAGGCCTCCAGTCATCTGGTCCTTACCCTTCGGGTTCATGACAGCCTGACTCGGCAATGTACCCTCGGGTCTCCTACTAATAGCCTCAGCTAACTGTCCCATTTGCGACTCTAACTTCGCAATGGACTGCGTATGTGAGCTCAAAATCTGGCTACACTTCTCGAAGGCGTTCTGATTAGAGGTTTTCACCTCTTGGAATGCCTGGAGAAGTCTCTCCTCAAAAGATGTCTGCGGGGCAGACTCCTGCTGAATCGGGGGAGTGACTGAAGAAGAAGAAGACTGAGAATAGCTCGGTCTTTGGAATGGCTGAGTAAAAGATGGCTGACGAGCTGGCTGAGAGGGTGTAGGCATCTGCGTGGAAGACTGTGGATTCTTCCATGAAAAATTGGGATGGTTACGCCAACCCGGATTATATGTCGATGAAAATGGGTTATTCGGCGGTCTGACGTAACCCTGAGCTGCCTGAACTTGTTCTTGAACAAATTCAGGGTACTGAGCTGCCGAAGGGCACTCAGTGATCTCGTGTGCCGGACTGGCACAAAGAGTACACACCTACTGTGTAGTGGATGGTCCTGAGAGAAGCTGGTCCAGCTTCTGAGCAATCATGTCTACCTTGCACTGTAGTGCAGTAGATGGACCAATCTCAAGAACACCAGCTTTCTTCTGAATGCTGGGTGTGGCTCTATCCGAATGAGAGCTCGAAGCGTGGTGGAGTGAATTCTCGGCCAATGTATCAAATAGCCTTCATGCTTCGTCCTTGCTCTTCAGCATGAATGTCCCTCCACATGAAGAGTCGATCATCTGACGATTCTTGTCAGACAATCCATCATAGAAGCTCTGCACCAGTTGCCATTTCGGCACCTGGTGATGGGGACATTTCCTGAGGAGATCCTTCATTCTCTCCCAGGTCTCATGAAAGCGCTCACTATCTAGCTCTGAAAATCTAGTGATGACTCTACGATATTAGTTCGTACGACCAATGGGAAAATATTTCCGAAGAAACTCCTGTTGCAATTGATCCCATGACTCTATTTCTACAGAATCTAAGGACTTTAGCCAATACTTGGCTTTGTCCTTCAATGAAAAGGGGAATAGAGTCAACCTTAAAGCATCATCATTGAAATTTTGTATCTTAACAGTAGAACAGATTTCGAGGAATTCATCTAAATGTCGGTAGGGATCCTCATGACTAAGGCCATAAAAGGATGGAAGCATCTGAATAATGCTGGCCTTAATCTCATAATGCGGTGCTCCTACATCGGGTCTTCGAATGCAGGATGCCTGAACATAGTCTGTGGGAATGAAGTATTCCCGCAGAGGACGTGAATGAACTGGGGGTGGAGGTGGAGGATCCATGTCAGCCATTGTTGCCGAACTTCGATGAGAATGTAAAATTCTCTCTGGGTTGTCAACAAATGGGTGTAATGGGGTTCCTAGACCTCTTCGCCCCTGCATACACTGGTACTAAGACCAGATGTAAGCAAATGACCTAAATCTAAAAAAAAAATAAAAATAAACTAACACAGGTACTAAAATGTAAATAACACAAAATAGACAACTACTAAACAAATATGCTAAACTAATTATGTCAGAATGATCTAACTAAGTAAATGAAATAACAAATTAAACTACTCTAAAGTACTGAAAAGATAAATACAGGAAATCACAAACTAAGTTTTTCTAAAACCCACCTGTCTAATCGCTCCTTGCAGAATGAATTTCAAGTGAATCCTAGAAAGAACAGAACGTGAATCCTATATTTACTAACTATGTTAATCCTATATTCACTTACTAATCCTACTAACTAAAAATAAAACAACTAATTAACTAACTAAAACAAATTAATAAATCAAACTCTAAGAAATAAAGTAATTAATTCGCCGTTCCCCGGCAACGGCGCCAAAATTTGGTTGATATGTTGAAATGATCTTTTTAAAACAATTATTTTCAATAAAACTTTGGAAAATCGTCATCCAAAAATATAAAAACCGACTTTCCATAAAGTGGTAAGTACGGGTCGAATCCTCAGGGAACAGGAATTAATCACTATATGTCTAGAAAATTTGATTTATTAATTACAAATAGCAATCTACAATTATAAAGTTAATACAACTACAATTAATCAATAAAATGAAAATGAAAAAAAAGCACTCAGTCTTCTGCTCCACACCAAGGGTATTTCCGTCTTTTCACCACTTAGAGAATCTTTGCACTTGGACAATAACCCTGGAACGTAAATATGCTTTTCAACCTAAAAATGCAGAAAAATATAGAGTTAGTATTCTATTCTAACAATGCAAACCACAACTAAAACTAATTCTAGTTTTACGAAAATAATAAAACAAATGCTAATTATCAATCAATAATTAAATAAAATACTAAACTAAGTCTAAAATTAACTAAATTACTTCTACTAATGCTGTAGGATGCTTATGCAACTCCTAAAATACAGAAACTACTGAAAACATGTCTAAAATGCCGAAATTAAGAAAACTACGAAACTGCCCCTAACTAGTGTAAAATAGAATTCTGACAGGTTATCGGAAAACCACTGTTTAGCAGAGCAAACGAGGTTCGATTTTCCCGAAATTTGTTTTGTTCTGCAACTGACAGATTAAACAAACTGACAGTTTTTACAGAATGGAAAAACAGTATCTGGAACTCCAGATATTAGCGTTTCAAATCTGGGAAAAATCAGGATATCGAAAGTCCTGTAATTTAAAATCCAAAAAAAGCGGTTTTCGCAAAACGCTTAAAAATCAGACCAAATCAACTCCGAATGAGCTGAAATTTGGTCTGCAGTCAAATAACACGTCAATAAAGTGAATAGCATAAAAATTTTTGGAAAAAACTAAATTTTTGCACAGAAAATACTGCTGGTGCGACAGGGCAAAAATCGGGTTTTTATTTAAGTGCACTATTCACTTTATGAACCTATTTAAACACTATCAAATGCAAATTACACCTAATACAATCTAAATGACACTGAATAACAGTGTATATGCAGATGATTATTATGAATACGCTAAATGCACGATGAACAAAACACGATAAGCAATTTATGACTAGAACCATGTTAACTAACAATGCAAATGCAACTATGCTAAACAATAAAATGCAATCCCACTACTAAGTTAAATAATATCTAATTACCAATTCAAACACTCACAAAACACATTTCACACATACGAAACAAATACGATATACACACACATACTTCTACACTAAAACTAAATTAAATAACTACACTAATTAGTAGAAAAATCAAAATAAATAATGCTAAACGAAATTAATTCACTAAAGAACAAAGGCTAGGGTTAGGGTTTAACTCGGTTAACTCAAATAGTCTAGGTTTTGACTTGGGTAGGTTCGGTTTTGAGTTGACTTAGTCAACTAGGTTCGGTTGACTTAGGTGGACTCGGTTTAGCCTTAGCTAAGGTTGGTCTTGACTTTGACTTAGGTTAGGCTTGGTCTTGACTTTGACTTAGGTTAGGCTTGGTCTTGACTAGGCTTAACTTAGTCAACTAAGGTTTAGGTTGGGTTACTAGGTTCGGCTTGGATTAAGTTGGGTGAGATAGAGTATGTTGACCTAAACTTAGGTTAGGTTTGACTCGACTAGACTTGGCTAGGGTTGGTCTTGGTCTTGGTCTTGGCTTTAAGCTAGACTCAGTTTTAGGTTGACTTAGTCAACTAGGTTTGGGTTGACTTAGGCTCAACTAAGTTTGACCCAACTTAGGTTTGACTAGGCTCGAATGGGATAAGGTAAGCTCGGTTGACTCACTAGGTTTAGACTAGGGTTTGACCCGAGTTAGGTCTTGGTCTTGGTTGACCAAGCTTGGGTTAAGTTGGACGAGGCTCGAGTTGTATTAGGTAGGGCTTAGGGTTGACTCAACTAGGCTTGACCTAGGGTTTTGACTAAGTTAATTAGGTTGACTAAAGTATTAACTTATTAATTACCCTAGAATTACTTCAAAGCTAACGATTTTAATGGAGAAGGTTGGAAAAATAAGGTAATAAATGTTAATGTTCAAAAGTTGAAATGATTTGGATTCTCAAAAATCGCACACTTAATTCGGGAGTTACACTACTTGATTGTATTTAAATTCTCACTTTGGAAAATGAAAAGTCCAACTTAGAAGAAAACCCCACGATTTTTGCTTTCCCAACTTGAGTAAAGAGCATTTATTCCTTTCTGAAAATCGTGGAACTTAAATTGGAATTTTAGTTTAATTTCAAAAACACTTTCCAAGATCAAAGAATAACTCCTACTTTAATGCACATCCAAAACTTAATTCCTCCTTAAATATCCCACACGATTTATGAAGAATCCACTCTTTCCAAAAACTTTTTACATGCATTTACCTTAATTGCCTCCCCTCTCAAAATCGCCAACTCTAATTTAAGGCAATACTACCAAATAATTTAAGACTCACCTAGGTAATGAAAAGACCTAATTGAAAAACACGACTTTCTAAAAGTAAATGCTGCCCTAATTACCAAAACCGACTTAAATGACCCCCTAAAAACGGCTATGAGATACAACCCTAATACAATGAACCTAGACAACCTAATTAAAGATACCTAATTGCAATTAAGAAATACCAAAAACAGCCTAGAGCTCGAATTGAGCTCTAATGGCTGCGGCCCCACCTTGGGGAAGAAGAAGACTAAAAAAAAAATTAAAAAGAATAAAAACTTAAATTAAAAGAAAAAAAAAATGACTTACTAAGAAACCACTATTTTGATAAAACTAAATTAAAATATACTGAAAAGAACTCCTAACTCCACAAATGCAAACATGAACAGCACTATGCTGGAATTTAGTAAGAACATAAAGAAATGAAAAATCGACTTTTGTAATTTTTGTTTTTCAATAGATCCAAAACACCAAAAACACAAAATGCTAAAAATGATTATTTAGAACTATCTTAAACGAATGACATGAACTAACACGACTTTATACTGCTGTTAACACCCAAAACACACAGCAACCACACGGTTTACCAACATGAACACACACATTTAACAAAAATACAAAGATCGGCTAAAATAATCCTAGCCGATTTTTTTTTTCTTTTTCAAAAATAAAATCACAACAAGACAAGCAAAACCCACAAATAAACTGAATTAAAATAAACTTTTAAAATGGGATTTTTAGCAAAACAACTCAATACACATGCTGGACAAAAAATATCAAAACAAAAAATTATTTTTGTGAAAATCAAGAATCGGCTAGAATAAGTCTAGCCGATTTTTGGGATTTTGCTTTTCAATTGAACAAAACAATCACAACACACACACAACTGGCTAAGGTGAATCAAAATGAACACTTTTTTATTGGATTTTCTGTAAAACAGCACCAAGAACACCTATGACAAACAAGAAGAATCGGCTAGATGAAAATCTAGCCGATTTTAATGAAAAAGATGAAAAATCAACAAAAACTCGATTTAAACGAATCAATCAAACAAATAAACCTAAGCTAACGTGCTGGCCTATGCACGAACTCTATTCTAAGGTTGAAAACAAAAAGAAAACAAGAAACACTCAGAAAATAAAATAAAAAGAAAACCAACACCCAATTCGGTTTTAGCTAGAAGAGAAGGAAGAAGAAGACCAACCTTTTGAAAGATCCGACGACTGTGGGGATGAAGAAGAGCGGACCGTGGCTGGAGATGGACATCCTACACAGTTCGAAAATGCTGTACTTCACCAAAAAAAATGGCACCTTTGCAGCTGCTACATGTTGGAGATCCACCGACGATGGAATGTGAGCCGATTCTCGATCGGAGGGTGTAGAAAGCCGGATGGAGGTAGGGCCGACTCACCTTGGTGGTGTGTTTCGCACTCCCGCACAAGGTTAATGGTCTCCACCTCTGCTACACTTGCAAAAATACAGAAAAATGGTGAAACTACAGCAAGGAGAAAGAAAGAAATGAAAAGAAAACGAAAGAGGGATCGAAATATGCTTGGAATCCAAGAATAGACCGGTCTTCAATGGCCAAAACGTGGAGGGGATGGAGGGGAAGGAGTTGCTGGAGTAGATTCACTGCAAGAGGCGTCCAAATACAGCCAAAGACGCCTAGGATTCTTTAAAAAAAACTATTTATAGTTTTGACATTTTTCAGAAAGAAGGTTAAAAAAATAAAATTTGCTAGGCGCCACTTTCTAGGGGGGGTTCAGAAAAACTTTTTGAAATGGATATGGATAGGCGTGTGGGTTGGGTTTTGGGCTTTCTAAGAGTTGATCCAAGATCCAATTAACCTAATTGGGTCGGATATGGATCCGATCCACCTCGAAATCCATGCCCAAACACTGAAATAGCCATAACTCTCTCGTTTTAACTCCGATTTTTCTGAAATTCGAACCATAGCCCCTTACTATCAAAACACCTCTAAACATGGGTTTAAAACCTTAAACTTATTACAAAATGCAAGAAAAATTTGCTAACATGATGTGCATTTCATGCATCATCACTTCACATCAGGCTCAGAATCGGATCTAAACTGATTCATTCTACTTTTTATAATGGAGCATTTTGGAGGATCTGGTACGATAGGGTTCACATTAGACCTACATTACATCCCAATACTTCACCTAATTAACCACATTTTTGGACTTGAAAACCTCACTTGATTTTTCTAAGAGCGTAGGTTAATTTAGGAACAATTCTTTGGATCCAAAAGATGTTTGAGCATTTTTTTCTTCAGCTCATGGTCTAGATTTTTGCACTCTTGGATAAAGGTGTAAGTGGACCGGTAAACCCGATGTGAGCCAAAGAACCAAACTGGTTAGACATGACCCAAACTGACTATAAAGAGTAAAGAAACTCGTTACTCTAATGAGGGACGCATGCTTCAAGTTGGGTCCAAAATGTAGACCATTAACAAAGCAAGTTTGTTCTTGGGCATGGAATTTTCAGACCAAGATGGTTCATACTTAACCTTCTTTTATACTTGACCCGAAGTTTTTAGTATGTGGCTGGGTGACCCGAAGCTGAGTCCAAATCATAAGCAGACTGAAAAGACCTAGATTTGGCTGCATGCGCGCATCTCATGAACGTCACCAAGCTAAAGGGACATGGGTGTCAATGGTCAGGTTTGACCTAGACCCAACCCTATAGGTCAGGGTTTTGTGATACAGAAGGGGGTTTCAATTAAAAACCTGGATGGATCTAAAGGGTCCAATTAGTATATGGATCCAAGTATATATATGGTTTGTGAAATTTCATACCAGACCTGGGACCGACCCAAGTTCCGACTAAGCCCCATGATTTTTAAATATGAAAAGGATAAAAATTTTATTATTTTACCAAGTATGGACCGAGTCTCGTTCATGTAATCCTTACAAGATCCAGGTATGGTTTTTCTTATGGCAAACCCGATCAGACCCTGTACCCACACATCAAAGTCAGATCTGGGGTTCAGACTCATCCGGATCTGAACCAGATCCAACCTGTTGACACTCTTGGACGTCATTAGTTAGAAACCCACTATTATGCATCAGTTGCCAGGAATCCGAAATTGGTTGTACGCCTGTACGCCTGTACATCCTGCTGATTTTTTACTTTTTTATACCAATAAGCTCATGAGAGAGTGACATTGTTTTCTCCAATTATCCAAAAAAGAGAAAAAAAAAGAAGACGATAGACTGGACAATGAATTGGGCTGATTTGGGTAAAACAACTCTCCAGTGAAATATTTCATTCCCTAGGGTGTTGTGTGTGCACCCCTAACACGCACTGTAGCTACAATGCATGTTTTGGGGTTCCCACTGAGCGCCGCGTGGTGCGTGGGGTGTACGAGAGAGCCGTACACCACTGTACATTAGCCTGCAGGATGTATGGCGGTGTACAGCTCCCCCTAAATGCTCAGTGGAGACCCAGGAACATGCATTGTAGCTACAGTGTGTGTTCCTGGGGGAAACATATAACCTGCCCGCCCTATTGAACCATGCAAGGCCAGAGTCTCTGCCCAAGCCCAAGCCCAGCGAGATCTGGGCCCAGCCCAAAGCTTGGTGAAAACCAGGTTTGGTTGAATTTGCCTATCCCAATAACACTAAAGAAATCTGGCTTGAAAAATTTGTATTTCATGGGTTAAGTCTTCTCCCAAGTTCATTGCACTTTTTTTTTTTGGAAAGCCAAGTTGGGGTTAGGCAGAGCCCCACCAGTTATTATTCAATAATACAATATTTAACGCAAATCTAATCGGTCACCAACCACATGTGACCCAGATTTGAACTGCTTTCAGCCCCTAGCTTTTAAATGTACTTTTCAAACCAATGACACGAATATTTGTCTCCAGATTTTCTTGGTGAGAGAAAAAATCATGATAATTAAGTTTAAAATTTTTATTTTGAGGAAATCTCAGCATACGTAAGATTAAAACCATGAGACCCAAGGGCTTATGCTTAGTAGGATGGGGGCCTAGACCGTTTGACAGACAGCCTAAGTTCAAACCCCATGGGCTTGTCCTCCAAAGCTTGGCCACTCCCTGGGGTCAAGGGTAAGCCCTCAGAGACAGCGATCAGCCAGCGTGGCTTGGCTTTTCACCACAACAAAGCAGTGGATTAGTGAAGACTTCATTCCATCGCTATTCCATCGCTGCGACGGATTAGCGACGAACAGCTTACGTCGCAAATTTTTCGATGCTAACTCGCAACGAAATAAATCTGTCGCTCGTTCCGTCGCTAATTGCGATGGAATAACGAACACCAGATTCTGTCGCAAATCCGTCGGTACTAAACGACGACCTCGGCTTGGCGACGGATTTACATACGTCGCTAAGCCATCGCTAAATTATATGTATAGTGACGAAAAAATCTGTCGCAAACAAGAAAAAAAATAAAAAAATTTATTTGAAAATTAAATATCGAGAATGCTACAATTTATATTTTCTGCATAATTTATATTTTTTGTAAATAAAAAACAAAGTACATATAAAATTTCATATAAAAGGAATCTACAACAATTAATCATTCCACTTTAAAATTAACAAGTTTAATTATTTACAATTCAACAATTACAATTTTGAAACAAAAAAAAATAAAACTTCTTCAACACATCAATCTAATCATCGCCAAGATTTTGTGCGTCTTCTTGTTCATTGCCTTGATCTGTCCCTTCAGTTCCGCTACACTGATTATTGCTAGCAACCTACACAAGAACACAAGAAAAGAACAGTCAGTATGGATAAACAAAATATATTGAAATAAATTATACACTATATGTGATTCTATCATGTGTTCATATATGCTCTAAGGCAGTAAAAAAACTCTATATGTGATTCTATCATACTCATATGTGCTCTAAGGCAGGCAAAAAACTCTATATGTGATTCTATCATGAATGATATGTGTTCTAAGGCAGTAAAAAAACTCTATATGTGATTATATCATGCTCATATGTGTTTTAAGGCAGCTAGAAAAACTCTATATGTGATTCTACCATGCTCATATGTGCTCTAAGGCAGTTAAAAAGTTGTATATGTGATTCTAGCATGCTCATATGTGTTCTAAGGCAGTTAGAAAAACTCTATATGTGATTCTATCATGCTCGTATGTGCTCTAAGGCAGGCAAAGAAAAAAACTTTGTATGTGATTCTATCATGAATGATATGTGTTCTAAGGCAGTAAAAAAACTCTATATGTGATTCTAGCATGCTCATATGTGTTTTAAGGCAGTCAAAAAACTGAATGTGTGATTATAGCATGCTCATATGTGTTCTAAGGCAGTTAAAAAACTGAATATGTGATTATAGCATGCTCATATGTGTTCTAAGGCACTCAAAAAAACTTTATATGTGATTCTATCATGCTTATATGTGCTCTAAGGCAGGCAAAAAACTTTATATGTGATTATAGCATGCTCATATGTGCTCTAAGGCAGGCAAAAAACTCTATATGTGATTCTACTATGCTCATATGTGCTCTAAGGCTGGCAAAAAGTTATATATGTGATTTGATCATGTTTATGTGTTCTAAGGCAGTCAAAACACTAAATATGTAATTATAACATGCTCATATGTCTTCTAAGGCAGTCAGAAAAACTCTATATGTGATTCTACCATGCTCATATATATATGTGCTCTAAGGCAGTTAAAAAGTTGTATATGTGATTCTAGCATGCTCATATGTGTTCTACGACAGTCAAAAAACTGAATATGTGATTATAGCATGCTCATATGTGTTCTAAGGCAGTCAAAAAAATTGAATATGTTAAGGCAATCAAAGTTACAAGAAATCTAACAACATGCAATATATTGCATGAAACTTTCATACCTGAGAGGGACCTGCAATCGAAGTTCCCTTGTTCAGCAAAAAACTGTTGAACTCAGCTCAGCGAACGTCGACGACGGTTTCATGGAAGTAGTCACGCAATGTGTCCTTAACGATCTGACGTACATCTTCACTGGATAGAATAGACTGCTGCTTGGAGCTTATGTCGGCGGAAGAAGTCTGTGAGCCGTAACTGGAAGAAGTAATAACAGGTGAAGTGTTCATATTACTCCCAAACCCGAACACACGACCCTTTTTTGGTTTACCTGCTGCAGTCACTCATGTTGCAGGATCAAATGATGGATGTTGAGTAGCGTCATCGTCATATCGCTCTACCATCTGTTGCTTATGTCTCATACAAAATAATGTTTAAAGTATGCATTAATAATTAATGATAACATTATGACAACTTGCATATTGCAATGATTATTAATAGAATAAATACATACCGTTGCCGTTCTCACCTTTTCTCATACGAAGTCTCCTGTGGTCTTCCATTTATGTGTTTCAACAAACACATCCTTATATGGTACAATGCCTCCTTTTTCTGCTTCCTGCGAAGTTAAATGATAAAAGATTTAGTTAACAAGTTTGCAAAAATACTTATAAAATTAATATTATATATTGATGAGTTACCATTTTCTTCAGATGGCGCCCAAATGTCTTAGATCCACCTGTGTGTAGATGAGCTTCGGACATTTTCGCTCGATTTTGTGCAGCCTTCGCAGAGCGATTTCAAAATGCATCCCCCGTCAACTTATTGCACATTTCATCCCAATAATCTCTCCTGATAGTAATAGGGTCATGGCCCTTCCACTGTAGTGGATCATCTATTCCACCAGATGTTTTTTTTGCTGCAGTCTTCATATTGTGCAGCATGTCTGCAAATCGATTGGCAGCCACCTTCTGCCACACCTTTCTTGAATCATTTTCCTCCACCGTAGTTGCGAAGCAATTCAAAGCCTACAAATATTTTTAGAAAGTTAGTAGACATGACTAAAAAAAATTTAAATAGAAAACACATTAACTATGAGAAACAACTGTATACCGTGAATGAGGACCACAATCTATCTATCACCTCTTTTTGATACTTTTTCCATTGAGCGACTGGTCCTGATAGATGTTGAAGAAGTGAATTCCTAATCTCGCGTACTACTTCTTGTGGCTCAAATCTCGTGCTGCACATGAATTGGTACACAGTAAATATCAATATAAAATATTTATAAGATATGCAATAATTAAAAACGAAATACTTATGGTTGATTATCGATATACACTATTCGAATGAGTCTTTTTGTGCCAGACTGAGAAGACCCGACTTCCTGTGTTGGCTCTTGACTTGTGTGATCAACTGGTGTAGGTGGGTTGTGTACAGGCGAAACATCATCTGTAAAAAAATACGTTAGAAATTCTCAGAATACGCATTTCAACTAATCAAGCATCCAATTAGTTAAATGATATACCTATCACAGGAGTCCGTGAAGATGAAGGCTGGGCCTGGCTACTACTGGATGAACGACCATTGTAACCTCCACGAACCATATTCTAACAAATAACATATGTCATACAATACATTCAAATAATTCGCATCAAGTATTACAATACATTCAAATCATTCGCATCAAGTATTGCAATACATTCAAATGATTCGCAACAAGTATTACAATGCATTCAAATAAGTCAAATCATTCACATAAAGTACAATACAACACATTCATTCGCATCAAGTATTACAATACATTCAAGTCATTCACATCAAGTATTGCAGTGCATTCAAATCATTCACATCAGCTATTATAATACATTCAAGTCATTCACATCAAGTATTGTAATGCATTCAAATCATTCACATCAAGTATTACAATACATTCAAATAATTCAAATAATTCACATTAAGTATTGCAATGCATTCAAATCATTCGTATCAAGTATTATAATACATTCAAATAATTCAAATCATTCACATGAGGTATTGCAATACAACTCATTCATTTGCATCAAGTATTACAATACATTCAAATCATTCAAATCATTCACATCAAGTATTGCAATACAACTCATTCATTCGCATAAGTATTACAATACATTCAAATCATTCACATCAAGTATTGCAATACATTCAAATAGAGGTTTGTATTACAAGATTTTGCTCACTAGCTTGAGAATTCTTCCTCGTCACTTGTTTGACTTTCATATTCTTCTTCTTCTTCTTCATTGTTTACCCATCCACTTGGTACATCATTTGGATCACATTTTTCTATGAATGTTTCATCGGCCAATAGAGATATGACATGCATATCATGCGCAACATCGTGACCATAAGCGAAGTCATAGATATCATCTGATTGATAGTAATCAGTGTCTTCAGCTAACTTGTCTTCTTGTAACTGATCATACTCAGGGTATAGTTTGGACTTCACCTTGCAAACTGCCCACCATTCATTTTTATCTGACTTTTTTATACTCGGATATGAAGTATAATAAACTTGTTGAGCTTACGAGGCTAATATGAATGATTCATATGTTCCAAACCTTGATTTATGATTCACCTCCACAATGCCTGAAGCTTTGTCGAGTCTTGTTGCAGTTGGATCAAACCAATGACACTTGAATAAAGTTACCCTATTATTTATGCCTAAGTAAGTCAACTCCATTATTTCCTCTATAACACCGTAGTAATCATGTTCATTTTCACCGTAGCTGCTACCCTTGACACACACGCCACTATTCATTGTTGATTTGTTTATACTGTAATCTTTTGTATGGAATCGATACCATTTACGATGTACCCGTTATAGCATTGCACAACTTTGGTCGAATCATTTTCTAAATCACATATTCCTTGATCTTTAACATCACCATGGTGGACCTACGCACGGACATAAACAATGATTATGATCACGACCAATTAAGTAACTTAGTGTTGTTTACAAGTACAAAATTTATGTTAGCGTCTTTACCAACTGTTTAACCACTGCACAAACTTAGTTTCACGTTCTTTTTTATACTTTTGCATCAGTGAGATGTGAAACTTCTCTTTGCAACTCCAGATCTACTACATATACTTACTCGATGTATGGGTCGATCGCTGAGAAATTAAAAAGAATATAGATGTGTGTTGCGTCTTGCTCTCGATCTCTCAAGAGCCTTGATCGGCAACTACCAAATGCATGGCCAAGTGGTTGAAATATCGATAGCTTGTCAGCTACAGTTACTTGTTCTCCATCATTGTTACGGGGCGGGCATGTGTAACGTGTTGGAATGTGAGGTTCAAAGTACATAGATGAGAATTTTAAGATCTCTTCGAAAGTGTACGCCTCACAAATAGAGCCTTCCACTCTTGCTTTATTACGAACCTTTTTTTTAGGTCAAACATGCATCTGGCAAAAATATACATTTCAAATTTTAAATAGTTGTCATTAAAGAGACAAATATAAAAAAACATATACCTTTCAAATGGGTACATCTATCGATATTGCACAGACCACCAACCCTTAGTTCATATGGTAAATGTATGATCAAATGTTTCATAACATCGAAAAATGTAGGCAGAAATATCTTTTCTAGCAGACAAATAGTGGTGATGATAGAGTCATTGAGATTCTTTACATCAGATACTACGACTTCCGATGCACACAATATTCTAAAAAATCCACTCAACTCAGACAATACCCCCCATATAGGTTTGTCTAACATATCATGGAATGCTAGGGGTATCAATCGTTGCATAAAGATATGACAATCATGGCTCTTCAACCCATATAACTGTCCATCATCAATCTTCACAGCTCGAGCAATGTTAGAGACATATCCATATGGAAATCTCAATTGTCTCAACCATTGACATACATGCTTTATTTGTTCAGGTCCAAGCATGTACTTTGTATTTGGTTTCAGTATTTTGCCATTATATTCTTTGAGTTCCAATTCTGGTCTTTTACATATTACATTTAAATCCATACGGGCCTTGGGATTATACTTCATTTTTCCTTTAACATTCATTACTGTATTGAACACATTATCAAACACATTTTTTCCACATGCATCACATCCAAATTATGTCGTATCAATAGGATCGGCCAATACGGTAGTTCCCAAAAAATAGATTTCTTCATCCAATTATGATCCTTCCCAAATCCACAGAAGGGTGTAGGACTGCGGGCATCTGTTAATGCATCTGGAAAGTATTGCAATCTTCTTAGAATCTCTATGCCAGACAATCTTGTGGATGGACTGTTCATTTTAGTTGTGCCTGCTTTAAACGCATTCTTTTATCGTCGGAACGGATGGTCGCTGGGTAGAAATCGACGATGACACTCAAACCAGCAAGGCTTCCTTCCATGCGTCAATCTAAAAGCTTTGAAATCCTCCATGCAGTATGGACATGCCAACCTCCCATGTGTGCTCCAACTAGATAGCATACCATATGCAAGAAAGTCATTGATTGTCCATAGAACAACGACCTTCATATTGAAATTTTATTTTTTGTGGGCATCATACGTGGTAACACCATCATCTCACAATACTTTTAGTTCATCAATCAATGGCCTTAAATATACATCAAGATTTTGGCCAGGAGAGGTCGGACCAGGAATCAACAAAGACAAGAAAAGATTTGGATGTTTCATACACAAGCTTGGTGGAAGGTTGTATGGAGTTACAAATACTGCCAACATGAGTATGGAGTTGATCTACCCCCAAATGGATTAAATTCATCTGTACATAGACCGAGTCTAACATTTCGCACTTCCATTGCGAAGTTCTGATGAGTACGATCAAAGTGCTTTCAAGCTTCAGCGTCAACAGGATGTGTGATCTTGTTTTTATCGTGTCGAACTTTATTTGCATGTCATCTCATGTGTTTAGCTGTCCTTGAAGACATATACAATTGTTGTAATCTAGGAGTGATAGGAAAGTAGCAGAGCGACTTGTATGAAACTTCCTTTGATCTCGGGCTACCATTGCCTCTTGTCTTTGGCTTGAACCGAGGATGCCCACATGACGGGCATGATATGTTGTTTTCCTGCTCCTTGAAATACAACATGCAGTGATTTGGACAAGCTTCAATCTTTTTGTACCCCATACCTAGAGCGTTGACCATAACTTTCGCATGATAGAAATTTTGTGGCAATTTCTCATCTTTGGGCAACATACTCTTCACAATCATGCACAAACGGTCAAAACATGATTGACTCAAATTATACTCGGACTTCAAATTTATTAGTTGAAGAACTGCAGACAAGATAGTGTGACTCTCGCAACCGTTCCAAAGTGGCTCATCAACATCTCTAAGTAAATCATAAAATCTACAAGTTGCATCGTTTGGTGGTTCTTCATCTACGGCAGTTCTTATATCACTAGGACTCATAGAAGAACCCAGTTTTGTTCCTGCAGCATCAAATATCAAATCCATATATGGATTATCGTGCACCACATTCACCTGTGCATCAAAATTGTTTCTAAATTCTTCTCCATGAAACATCCAATTATGTTAATCACTCACAAAACCCTTCATGTATAGATGATGTCTAACGCCATGAGGTTCTACAAATCGATTATTCTTACAAATCTTGCAGGGACACCTAATCCGACCTGTGGGATCCATTGTACTGACACTTGCCATTGCAAATTCAATAAAACTTTCAACACCATTCATATATTTATGTGATAACTCATTGTTCACTATCCTACGGTACATCCATTCACGGTTTGCAGTCATTTTCTTATGATGTTACGAACAATAATCTAACCAATTAAAAGAGAACCATCAGAATGCTATGATGAAGAAAATATCAAATTTATCATGCAATATATGATGTCATACAATAACAAGAATTATGATGCATTGTTATCATCGCAAAATTTTTGCTTTTTGCGAGTCAAACTGACCTTTGAAAAAGATTTTGAAAATAACTCGCATCCATTTTTAAAATGCAGGATAATTCCGAAGAATGAGACTCGTCTGTCGGTACGAGGTTCGACCGTTCCTGCCACCTTTAACAGGGGTAATCGAACCAAGGATCAATTTATTTCTCTGCTCTATTCAACTTATCTAAATCATATTCTAATTTCTAAATGCACATAGAATCAGGCATGTGCTATGAATTTTCTGAAAATGCATATTTGAAAACATGATGTTTGCTTTGAATAACTGAAACTCTTAGAATAAATATCACATGGAAAATCATGAATTGGGATTTGAATTGTACTTCTGAGAAAAGTAAAAATCGGTTTCTGAAGAAATCTTGAGATTTTGTGAAAATTGATTCTGAGAAATGTGAAATAACTTTGAAAAACTTGATTTCTTTGAATTCAAACTTTGAAATTGAAAATATAACTTAGAAAATCGAATTTGGAACTTGGGAAATACTTGAAATATCATGGTCAAATCCATATTTTGAGAAAAACGATTTTTGAATAAGACTTAGGAATATTTTGAGAAAAATGAACTTCTTTGAATTGAGATTTGAATTGGAATTGGCAAATGCATGAATTGAATGAATATGGATTTGAGGAATTGAGAAATACTTTTTGTATTTTTGAGAAATGCAGTGCATTTTTGAAGTTAGCCTAAGAGTGTAGGCTAAATGTGGCTAATATGAAGATCATAAATCTGGGTATCATTCATATTCTGACTATGGTCATAAATACGAATTCCACCAAGTTTATAAAGTTCATAAAAGCTAGTGCACGTGCCATTCGTGTAGACCATGGTGAATTTATAAAAATATGCATGAATGATTCATTCATCAGACATTTAATATTTGCAGAATTAAACTATATGCAATGTAATCCTAGTCTAAGCTGAAATTTAAATTCTTATTCCAAATTTAATTTAATTTACATCACTATTGAATTTAAATGACTGAAAATAAAGTCTTTAATGTCCCTGCAAAACTAGAAAAACTGGTTAATGAAAATATGTGGGCTTTTCTAGGTTTATCTAGTAATATCTAGAAATTACTGGATTTTGCTAGATATAAGCCTTTTCCATGATTCCCTTAAATCAAAATTATAAAAATATGAATTAAACTTGAATAAACATGAATATAAGATATGAAATTTCGAAATTGGGGTCAAAATGACCAAAATACCCCTAATAACAAGATTATGGCCTTGAAATTAGGGTTTTTAGAAAGATATTTGATAAAATGCAAGTTTTGAGGTTCAAATGAAAATAAATCAAACTAAATATGATGTGACATGATTAAAAATATGAAAATTAGGGTTAGAAATTTCGAAATTGAGGTCAAATGACCAAATTGCCCCCGATAGCAAGACTATGGCCTTGAAATCAGGGTTTTCTAAAATAGATTTTGGTAAAAACTTAGGTTTTATGCACTAAATAAAATCAAATGATTATCAAATTAAATCTAAAGTATCCTAATATGGTTATGAATATGATTAAACCCTAAAAATATATGCTTATGCACGAAAATCCAAGAATATTACAAATTTTGTGATTTTTGCAGTGTTTTGGAATACTTCGGGTACCCTGTTTTGCAATTTGCTTAATTCAGCCATCAATCAGATTCTAAAATTCATCAAATTTGATACCTGCACTTATTATAACCCTAATATTGGATTGGAATTATAAAAATAATTTTTTTGGCATTAATTTAATCCAAAAATAGCATCAAACCCTAAAAATATGTTATTTTTGACCTAGTTCACCAACCAGTCTCAGTCCAAGACCCGAACCAGGGGTCAAACCTCCATGGAAATCTATGAAATTTTACAAAGACCGAATAGACAGGAAAACAAAACTTTTCCTTTTTACAGATATGAAAAATCCTTTAAAACCAGGGAGATCCTTTTCCGGCAATCCGGCCTTGAATACATTGATTTTAACTTTGGTCCTAACTGATACTTTCAATTGAAAATTTTGGGATAAATAGCAGTACTCATTTAAAATATCTAATATTTTAACAATGAACAGTTGACATAAAAATAATAATACTCACTTTTTACAGATCATGAATCGGATCTGTAGTTTGGGATTTATAAATAACACAAGTCTGATTAGGGTTTTGGTAAACCCTAACGAGTTTTAAATTGAAAATCAGAGTCTCTGACAGAGGAAAAATACTAAACAGTGATCAAAAATTCTGAAAATTTTACAGTAGATATATCTAATTAATTTGAATCTATGGCACTTTATAGATCTAAAATAGGATATAAAATGAGAAAAATATCATCACATCAAGTTACCTTCTTGATTTTAACAATGATTTTAAAGTTTTAAAAACTCGATTTGATGTCTGATTTTTCTGACAGAGTTCCTGAATCCCAAAACCTCTGATTTTTTTACAGTAGTTCAATTACATATGCATGTATCACATATAACAAAATCAGAAATTAACAGTAAATATTTCAATCCAAAACAGCATGCTCTTTTCTGTTCTAAACTAAAACAACACACAGAAATCTAAGAAGCTTGAGAAAACATGCATTAACTAATGAAAAACAATAAAATAAACACTAAAACAGTAAAATAAAAATTATTTCTATGCTGGAAAACGTGTAATACACATGGATAAACAAATAAATAAATAAAATACAGGGAATCAATGGCTGGAATTTGATGTTACCTTTAAAAGCATGGATTTAACCCATTAAAAGGTTAAATCACATGTTTTATTGGTTAATAATATAAAAAATAATGCAATAAATGATTCTAATGGATTAGAATCCCTGTAAAACACAAAAAAACAGATTTAGATCATCTTCTTGAATTGATTTTGCGGTTCTTGGATGAAATCCATGGTTAAATCCATGAACACAAGAGTTTCCATGGTGAAATCTATTGAAAAATCATAAAAAACTAATAAAATAATAATAAAATAATATTAAATAACTCACCTTGGGGCTGCAGCTGCAATGGAGGAAGGTAGAGGTGCTGGAGAGGAGAAAGAGGCCACAAAAATTTAAGAGTAAAAGAGCTCCCTTTTGACCCTCCTTAGGTCCCTTTTTATAGTTTTTCAAAAAGTCACTTGATTAGGGTTAATTAAGAGGTTTTTCATTTTTTTAGGACTCTTTCTAAATTATCCACTAAGGGCAACGATTTTTTGTGGTTTCCTAACCCTAAATGAACTCTAATTAAACTCTAATTAATACCTAATTAAACCCTAAAAAGTCCAAATGTGACACCACCTAGTATGGACCCACATTTGGTTTTTAAAACTTGAATTTAAAACCTTTAAAAACCAATGGTTTAAAAGTTAAATAAAATGGATTTTTAAAATTGATTTTGACTCCTCTAAACCCCTAACCTAACTAGGACAATGACTAACCCTAGTCTAGCCCTGACTTACTCGAATATGGCACCACCCCGAGTGGGCCCTACTTGAGTTTTTTTCAAAAAATGATTTTAAAACTTGAAAATGAGAGGTTTTTGAAAAGAAATTCAAAAGTAGACTTTGAGATTGAATGTTTTGAAATGGTACAGAGTCTTGACTGAGTCAGCACTCCTCTAGATACGGCGCCAACGGGGTGGGCCCCACATCGAAGTTTTGAAAAACTTTAAATAAATACTAAAAATGGCTTTAAAAAAGGGTTAAAATCAATAGTTGAAATTCAAAGTTTTAAAAATAGAGTTCTAAGCAAACTGGAACTCTGGGCTAGAGTCCTGGATTTATAGGACTCTGAGATTTTGGTTTTTAAAATCCAAATGAAGGAGTTTTTGAAAAGATTTAATCGAAAATGATGAAATAAGTCAGAAAATACTGTCAGGGTTAGACTCCTAACTCAATCAGAACTCTGAAATAGAGTCCTGAATTAACTGGACTCTACAAAATGACCTAATTTTTGAAAAACAAATAAAAATAGAAGTAAAAACAGACTATAGAACAAACTCCTGACTGGATTAGGACTCTGGGACAGAGTCCTTATCAGACTGAAACTCTAGATTTTTTTGGTATTTTCTGAAAAACAAATAAAAGAACTTGTCAAAACAGTGAAAACAATAACGAATATTGAAATAAAAGAGAATTTTGATTCAACTGAGACTCTAAGGACAGAGTCTTGATTGAACTAGGACTCTCAGATTTTTGGATTTTCTGAGAAAACAAATGAGAGAATTTTGAAAAATAGTTAAAAAGAGGATGAAATTGAATTTTGGTTCAGAGTCCTAATCTGCTTAGGACACTAAGAAAGAGTCCTGATTCGATCAGAACTCTAAGAATTTTAGTTTTCTGATAAGCAAATGATGAAATTTGGGTAAAGCTTTTGAAAACCAGTGAAAATGAAGTGAGAAAATCAATTTTGGAAAGAGTCCTACTTCGATCAGAACTTTGAGGTAGAGTCCTAATTTGATCAGGACTCTGAGATAAAATCTCAGAATTTTGAAATTCTTTGATAAAAGTGTAATAGTTTTGGTAGATTGAAAGATTTCTGAAAGATTCTCTCAAAATTGAAATCAGGATCAGAGTCCTGATCCAACTAGGACTCTCTGAACAGAGTCCTGTTTTAACTGAAACTCTGAGTTTCTGACTCATTTTGAAAGATTTGATTGAAAATAGATAAAATACCTGTAAAAGATTAGAGTCCCAATCCAATTGAAACTCTAAAGAAGAGTCCTGATCCGACTGGACTCTTGAAGAAGAGTCCTGATCCAACCAGGACTCTGAGATTTTGGCCAAAACAGAATATTTTAAAAGGTTTTCTCCGAAAACTGATAAAAAGGTAGTGAAAAGTAGAGTTCTGATCCGACTGGACTCTGGAAAAAGAGTCCTGATCCAACTAGGACTCTGAAATTTTTGGAGATTTTTGACAAGTAAAGGAATCCAGAAGCGACACCACCTAAATGGGTCTCATCTGAGAATTGAAATCAGTTGAAAATTGAGTTTAAAATGAATCCAGATTGTGTTCTAAAAAAATATTTCAAAATATAAAGTCCTGGGGTTGGAAAATGATAGAATGTTGACTAAAAACCCACGTTTTGAAATTGATTTTGAAAGAAAGCTTTAAAACTCAAATCTAGATTGAATGTTTTGAAAACAGGAGTGCTGGATCTCGAAAATGAGATGTAATGACATGCAATATTATGCAATGCGATGAAATGATATGCAAAATGCATGCAATGATATGCAATGATATGCAATGATCTGTAATGACATATGAAATGGACAAACACTGGATGAGGGTGAAAATTTGGGGTGTTTACAGATGCCCCTCTTTGCTACTAAGCCGGTTGAAAGTCGAGCTTAGTGGCAAAGAAAACATACCAAATTTGAACCATAAAAATGCCCCAGTTAGATAAATCTGACTGGGTATGAAAGAATTAATTCAAATGATGATGGTAGTTATAAAATGGAGAATTTTATTTCAAAAGAAGTGAGATTCAGGTTTTGCCATTAACCTGGATGGGACGGGAAATACCTCGTATGGAACGAAGCTCAGGCTTAACCCTTAACCTGACCGGGTTGAAAATGGAATACCTCATCAAAGGAGGCTCAGGTTTGTACCCTTGTCCTAATTGGGTGGAAAATGGAATACCTCATCAAAGGAGGCTCAGGTTTATACCCTTAACCTGATTGGGTGGAAAATGGAATACCTCATCAAAGGAGGCTCAGGTTTATACCCTTAACCTGATTGGGCAGAAAATGGAATACCACATCAAAGGAGGCCCAGGTTTATACCCTTAACCTGATTGGGCAAAAAATGGAATACCTCATCAAAGGAGGCCCAGGTTTATACCCTTAACCTGATTAGGCAGAAAATGGAATACCTCATCAAAGGAGGCTCAGGTTTGTACCCTTGTCCTGATTAGGTGGAAAATGGAATACCTCATCAAAGGAGGCTCAGGTTTATACCCTTAACCTGATTCGGTGGAAAATGGAATACCTCATCAAAGGAGACCCAGGTTTATACCCTTAACCTGATTGAGCAGAAAATGGAATACCTCATCAAAGGAGGCCCAGGTTTATACCCTTAACCTGATTGGGCAGAAAATGGAATACCTCATCAAAGGAGGCTCAGGTTTATACCCTTAACCTGATTGGGCAAAAAATGGACGGAATCCTCAAAAGAAGAGACCGTGATGGAACCTTCGGATTTCCGCACAATGAATCCGATAAGGGTTTTGCAAAAGGAAGTAAATTGGGGTCCCTAAAGTTTGAAAAGGGATTGATTTTGGGTGCCTCATTGCTGAGACTAATTAACTTTTGAAATCGCCTTTTGCTGGAATTGGTGGCTTAACCTCAAGCCAAAATTGGACTGTCTATGGTGGGACAGTGGGGACACAGGGAAGTGTGCGAATCTAAGAGCCCGTGCGCTCAAATTATACCAAAGAAGGGAAGGAATCTTGAAAACTCCCATTATCAAGTCCTAAAAAGGGATGGTGTCAGAATGCGCCAAAGATGAACCTCAAGCTCTCGCTTCACTCCAGGATAGCTAGAAAATATTGTCAAAATATTGAAAATTGTTTGTTGATTCAAAATAATTGAAAATGATGCACATTGATGTGAAAGTATTTCCTTTTTTCTACCTGAAGTATTAACTCCGACTGGGCTTAACTCCGTAGAATCAAGATTCGAATTCAAATTGCTTACGATTGGCTTTCTTTCAAGGAAGTTATCAATTTCCTTGATATGGACGAGAAAGAAAATATTCTTGATATTGCGAGAGCTACTGGTGAAAGAATATTGATAAAAGAATTTCACAAAATTAAAGAAAATTCTTGATAGATTTGGCAGTCTGATATCCTGGGATTCTTTTCTGATGATGATCTTTCTGCACTCTCTTTTTAGCAGATTGAAGCTCTCTTGGATTTTTCTGGAATTACATCATCCTTCATTTTGGAGATGTCCTTACTTGTCTCTCTCTCTTTTTTTTGGGGGGGGGGAAGGGTACGTCAAAAACTCCTTCATCTCAGAGATGTTCCGATCCTTCTTTTCTCTCAGGGATTATCATGATGATTATTGGCTCTTTGGTAGGAAATCTCTTGATGATGACTGGAATTAAATATCTTTTAGGGTTTGTCGGTAGGCTCATCACACTCGCCTTCATCTCGACGGTGATCTGAACTTTCCCAGGAAGGATTCGTCACAAACTCCGTCATCTTGGAGATGATCCAAATCTTCTTTGGCCCCGGGGGTCAACTCGCTTAATTTGCCTTCATCTTAACGACAATTGAGATATCCCTTTTGCAGATATTTAATTGCAGCTTAGGTGATTGAGGAGATATGGAAATTGAGTGGATTTTTCTGTATCACCCAGGATATTTCGACTGCTTTATTTTTCAAGAATGATCTTTAAAACCGTGCCATTGACTGCGATCAATATCAATCACTCATGGCTTTGCAACAACATTGAATATTCTTTGCTGGCCATATCGCGGATTTATCCTTCATCCTTTTGGTTGGCCAATAGAAAGATTTTGAACTTTGAATCCTTTTTTGTGAAAGCTTTGTTTTTTTAGGAGTAATACTTGAGGTATTCTGAAGTAATAATTTTGTGCAATAAAGGTGTTTGAAATCAACAAATATTCGATGACAAATTGGCAAAACTTTCTTGAAATCCTTTTGTGAAAGCGAGCATTTGAAGCACAACACAACACATCCATGACGCAAATTCTCTTCTCCTTTCCCCAAAGGAGAAGATTCAGAAATTGGAATTAGAAATTACTCCTCTCTTTCCTGAAGAGGAGGTGTTTGCAAAACGAACTTTCGAAGAGAAATTAAGCTTTCGTCAAAACTTCCTAACATTAGGCTTCTCTTATGGAAAGGGGGCCGAAATTGGTGAGGTCAGTAAATTGGTCATGAAGGAACGAGTTCATCACACTCTCCCTGAAAAGAGGGTCCTTCATGATAAAATGGACTAGTTTGAAATTATGGGGCCACAAGGAAAGAAAGTCTCCGTCAAGTCTCTCCCTATAAAAAGGGTTCCTTGTGTGAAATTTGGAATTTTGTTTTGCAAACGGTTCACAAAGACACGAGTCCCTTCAAACTCCCCCTGAAAAGGGGCTAAGTGAACAAATTGGATAGCATGCGAAAAGATTGAGCTCCCTCAAACTCTCCCTATACAAAGAGTCTCTCGCAAGAGAAATTTATTGGAATTGGTATTGGATGACCAAAAGGTCGAAATTTGGAAGTTGGAATTTTGAAATTTTGAAATTTGAATTTTGATATTTGAAATTAGAAATTGGAAGTTTGAAATTTGGAATTTGGAATTTTTGAAATTTGAATTTTGATTTTTGAAACTAGAAATTGGAAGTTTGGAATTTGGAAATTGATATTCAAAAATTGGGAATTGATTGACCTAAAGGTCGAAATTGGAAATTTGAAATTTGGATTCTGAAATTTGGTATTTGAAATTGGAAGTTGGGCATTTGAAAATTGGAAATTTGAAAGTTTAAAATTTGAAATTCAAAATTGGAAATTTGAAATTTGAAGTTTGAAATTTGAAATTGGAAATTGGATGACCTGGAGATCAAAATTGTGAATTGGTTTACTGGGAACGTCATGGATTTTATAGGGATTCAGCCTAAGAATGACATTGCTTCAGTTGAGAATGACATTGATTCATTGGGAACGACATGGGTTCTGTAGGGATTCAGCCTAAGAACGACATTGGTTCAATTGAGAACGACATTGGTTCACTAGGAACGACATACGAACTATCAATTTCGTAGGGATTTAACCTAAGGATCATAGTTTAAGGAGGAATGATTCCAACTTGTGAGCTTTAAATGGACCACGTGCTAAACTGGGTTTTTGAGGGAAGATTCGAATCATAATTCAACTCTTCAAGAAAAAAACTAGATGAATTGGATTTTGAAAGAAAATTTGAGTCGGAACTCGGATCTTCTAGACCAACTCGTAGGATAGTTTAAGTAGAAGTTCAAACTTTTAAAGGAAAGCTAGGCGGATTGGATTTGAAAGAAAATTCAAGTCGGAACTCTAATTTTCTAGACCAACTCTGAAGGAAAAGAAAACTCGGGTCGGAACCCGAATCTTCGAAGGAAAACTAGGTCCATTCGAGTCGGAACCTGAATCTCAAAGGAAAATTCGAGTCGGAACTCTAATCTCGGAGGAAAACTAGGTTAACTAGAAGGAAAGAAGACTCGAGTCGGAACTCGAATCCCAAAGGAAAACTAGACCGGTTAGAAGGAAAGGAAATTCAAGTCAGAACTCGGATCCCGAAGGAAAACTAGATTAACTGGAAGGAAAGAAGATTGAGTTGGAACTCAAATCCCGAAGAAAAACTAAACCGGTTAGAAGGAAGAGAAATTCGAATCGGAACTCGAATCCCAGAGGAAAACTAGATCAACTGGAAGGAAAGAAGATTCGAGTCGGAACTCAAATCTCAAAGGAAAACTAAACCGGTTAGAAGGAAAGGAAATTCGAGTCGGAACTCGAATCCTGGAGGAAAACTAGATCAACTAGAAGGAAAGAAGATTCGAGTTGGAACTCAAATCCCAAAGGAAAACTAAACCGGTTAGAAGGAAAGGAAATTCGAGTCGAAACTCGAATCCCGGAGGAAAACTAGATCAACTAGAAGGAAAGAAGATTCGAGTCGGAACTCAAATCCCAAAGGAAAACTAGATCAATGTGGACACTGAATCTTAAAGTGTACCAGTGCAAACACCGAATTTTAAGGATGTACCAATACAAGCATTATGTTTTGAAAAATTACCAGTATGAAAATTGGGTTTTGGAAGATTACCAGTACGAGCACTGGATTTTGGAAGATTACCAGTATGAGCACTGGATTTTGGAAGATTACCAGTACGAGCACTGGATTTTAAAAAGATTGCCAGTACAAGCACTGGATTTTAAAGAAAAATTTACCAGCACAAACACTGGATTTTGGAAAATTACCAGCATGAACACTGGGTTTTGTATAATTACCAGCACGAACACTAGATTTTGGAAAATTACCAGCATGAACACTGGGTTTTGGAGAATTACCAACACGAACACTGGTTTTTGAAAAATTACCAGCACGAACACTGGGTTTTGGAAAATTACCAGCACGAACACTGGTTTTTGAAAAATTACCAGCACGAACACTGGGTTTTGGAGAATTACCAGCACGAACACTGGATTTTGAAAAGTTATCAATTGATTCTAATAGAAGATTTTCGGTCTTCACCCTCACGATGACTTGGACGACTGTCGGGGCCTCCGGATTTATCCCTTACCCTGAATGGGTAGTTCAATGCAAATGCAAATTGATGCAGATGAATGCAGGTGAATGCAAATGCATGCAAATGTAAATGGGTGCACATGCATGCAAAATGAGAGATTTGTTTGATCATGCCTGCATACAGGGTATTTGTAGATAAAATGAAAAATTAAAAATTTCCCAGTGTAATGGGGAAAAAATATTTTGAACAAAAGGATAAATGATTGATGTTCGAAGGGCGCTCTCTGAAAGTGACACGACAACTGGCTTTTGATTGATTCAGAAGAGACTCGGAAGAGGTCATTCCTCATGAAAGAACATTTTGCAGAGAAGGAGAGTGAAAGGTGACATCAAGTCTATGAGGAAAATGGATAATTTATTCAATTATTGAAAAGAAATAACAAGTTGGTAAGAAAACTGGGATTGTATTGTCCAAAAGCAAAATGATTAAAGATGACATAGCCTTGACGCTGTCAGCTTCTTGGAAAATTTGATCAGGATGGTCAACTAGTTTTTTTCTCATCTCCAATAAGGATATTCTTGTCGATGCAATCTTGAATGATATTCTTCAAGACGAAACAATTCTCAGTGTCATGTCCTATTGCCCGATGAAATTTGCAAAATCTTTCTTTGAATCTGCCCATGATTGTTGTGGGATCAGCTGCTTTAGGTAAATAGATCATATCTTTTGCGAGCATGTATTCCAGAACACTCTCTAGTGTTTGGTCCAGAGGGGTAAACTTTCGATCCATACTCCAATCCTTGCGCTTTGGCTTTTCTTGATCTTTTTCTTTATGCTGAGGACTAGATTGAAGAGGCCTATCATTGTTGGAGAACTTTCCTTTTTGTCCCTTAGATCCCTCTGAATAGTGATCTTGATTATTCTTGTTGCTTTTGCTATCATTGGCAGAAAGAGTGAAGTGAGCCTTCAGAGATCCGACTGTATCTTTTGCAAGCATATATTCCAGAAAAGTCTCGAATATTTGATCCAATGGGGCCATCTTGCGATCCTGGTTCAGATCATCACGCTGCACCTCTTGTCGAGTGCTTGATTTCTGCTGAGACTTGGATAAGACAGTCGACTGGTATTCTTTCTTATTCTCAACGAAGAAATTCTTGTCGATATGATCTTGGACAATGTTCTTGAAGATGAAACAGTGGTCGGTATCATGCTCTACCGCCCTATAGAATTTGCAGAACTGGTCTGTGAATCTTCCCATGACTGTAGAAGGATTTGTGACTCTTGGAAGCTTTACCAATTCTTTGGCCAACATATATTCAAGGATTTCATCGAGAGACTGCTCGATAGGAGTAAATTGGCGATCGCAATCCCAGCCGTCCCGCTTTATCTTTTCTTTCTGTTGATTCAATTTTCCACTCTGCTTTAAAGATTTCTCTTTCTGACTTGTATGATTGCCTTTGTTATCTTTGCACCCATCGCGGTTGGCATTGACAAAGAAGGCGAGATTCGTCTTCTTTTTTGAATCTTGATTATTCCTGACGGGGGTGATGCTCTTGTAGAGGTCTTTGTTGTGAAGACCTTCTTGCCCTTGTCACGGGCTTCCAAATCTTTAATCTTCTTTGTCATTTTCTTCAGTTGTATTTGGACTGGATCATCCATTGCTTGATTTTTCAATTTATAGGTTGTCCCTTGTCTATGAGAGGATCTTTGAAGTGCTTGTTGAACTTCATACTCTTCATCGGTATCACCTACCGATCCTGATTCATCAGATGTATCTTCATGTTGGATATATTTCTTGGATAGCTTCAAACATTTCTTGACTAACCGGTCTTTTGCCCTCTGCCTGACCTGAATCTTTTCTGTACTAGCTTCGGTTTGTTCTGCCAGCATTTTGGTCATCATTTCTTTGAACATGACATACATTTGGGGATCAATGCCATCATCCGCTTGATGACCCTGACTCTTGATTGATCGAGGTGAGTCCATTTCTTCTTCTGAGGCTACTGAATATACAACGCCTTCGACTGATGCAATTTTCTTTCCTGACCTCGTCTGAACCATTTAATATCACGAATACTCTTTGCAAAGCAAAATTGATGGTTAGGCTTTTGAAAGAGATTTGATTGGAGAAGAATATTTGTTGAGAATTTTGGTAGACAATTGAAATAATATCTCATTACTAGGGATTGAGTCGTCGCTGGAGTTACGACAATTGCGCCGCTAGTCTTTGCAAAATAAACAAATGAAAATATGCCTTGTTACCTAGGCGAGGTTGTCAAACCAAAGTGAAATGAAGATTAAAGGAATTTTATTGAAAATATGATTTTAATAATACATTTGACAGAGGGGAGGGGGACAGACAAATTTCCACCACTCCTGATAATCAGAGAACACTCGAGGACCAGGAAAAATAGTGAGAGTGACAAAAGAATCCCAGCAATGTCTGGCAGAATGGTATGCTCCAGACCACTGATCTGATGTGAGATCGAACTCTGGCAAGACCCCTGATAGTGGGCGAATTTCTATGCGCCTCTGTCTCTGAGAGAACTGCCTGACACACCGCTCTGGATGGTAGTATGCGCAGAAGAATGGGTCAAGTAACCTGAACCGCTTGCCATATGCATAAGTATACCTGGGAGGTGATTCCTGACGATCAAAGTAGTCCCACACGACCTCTTTCTCCTGAAGGTTGTCGATCAAGAACCGGTATCGTGCAACTGGCAGAAGTTTTTCACCATTGTATTTAAATGAGCTGGCTCGGGCTGGCACATGCCGGATGAACCAAGATTGTAATGCGTAGGTGCACCCTTCGACCAAAATCGATTCTCCGAGTGTGAAACAGATCAGCCCTCGGTATAGAAAAGCTAGTGCGGCCATGACTATAGAGAGGCGGCTGGTCTGTTGACTTTCCCACCTTCGCAGAAGTTGCACTATTCTGATATCTATGTAATTTCGTCTATCGGGAAAGAGAGCTAATCCCACAATATATAAGACCATCGCATGTTGGATTCTCTCTCGAGTTGTTCGAGATAACGAGTTGACTTCCACAAATACCCCATACTGTTTGTAGATTTCGAGCAGGTCCACATATTCGTTTCCATCCTCCTCGATCAATGGCCAAGACTTGCGTCTTGACATGCGAGCTAAAGCGTCTCGGGGATCCAGACCCTTGACATTGATCGAAAATTATTTCTCCAATGGATCTCCAGGCTGACCGACTGGCTCGGGCAATCCCATAATCTCTGAAAATTCATCTATCAGTACTGTCATCTCGCCCCATGGAAACCAGAAGGTAGAAGTGCTCGGATTCCACCGTTCTGCTAGTGCATGGATCAAGTTGTTGTTGACTGTCTGCTTTCCCACTGCAGACGCCAGTTCTAACCCACAATCGTCCAAGTGGTCCGGAAACATACGAGAGAAATTCTTGAACCATAAATAGTACCACAGAGGAAAGAAGAATTCGGTGCTGAGGACTCGATGTTCAGGAAGACTTTGTCGCACCTCGTAGGAGATGTGACCCTCAGGGAAGACTGAATCAAGCTGACTGGATGCCATCGGACTGGAAATCATGGAAAATTGGAATAAGACTTGGGAAAATACAGGAAATTTGAGGAAAATGCAGGCAGGATAAAAATAAAGCAGGAAATTTGAGATCCAGAAGACAGGAAAGATGGGAAATCACCTGGAGTTTTGAGGAAAATGGAGGAATTTTATGAAAATTGTCCAGGGTTTAATGAAATATAAGGAAGTACTTCATAAAATGAAGTATTTTGAAAATCGTTCAGGGTTTAAAACATGGACAGTACATGGACATGGATTGGGGATTTTTGAAAAAATCGTCCAGTATTTTTTTAGAAAATTGGGAAAATATGGAAAATAAAAAGGACATGACTACAACACATTTAATCACATCCTGTACAAACAAGTATGCACGTACAGCATTCCCTAAAAGCTGACTCTAGATGCACAAATTTTGAAATGGCTGTAGGATCTTAATCCTAACTCTAAGGTTCAGATCAACTGTGTCCAATCATGCTATGCCTATATACTCAAGCCAAGGCTCGATGTACGTGGGATAATATCAATTTCTCCGGTTCTAGGTTCAAGTTTTTCAACATCCTTGAGCACCTGCCGATATACGTTGGACTATGGCCCTTGGTACGTGGCAGGGGGGTTCACCCAAATAAGTGGCCCAGTTGTGAGGCTCTGTCCCGAACTATGGTTCTGGAAGAGAGCCCAGCAACGTGAAGACCGGGACAATATAGGTGGGGGTGATTTTTGAAAACATGAGCACATGTAATCAAATCAGAAGGCTCTAAAACCTAAAGAGATAGAGATTTTGAAAATTTTGAAGGAGCAAACATTGTTTTCAATCAAGCCTAGATTGAGGAGGGTAGTATTAGACCTAAGTCTATGTGAGCATGAAAATTTCCTCCTCAATATGGTCCTACCAAACCATACTTAGTCTATATGCAGTCCATGTCAGTTGGGTTCAAGTCTAGGCTCCTAGGTTCACATGATATTATAAAGTAAAAGCTGACATTCCATGGAACACGATTTTGATAATTTGAACTAAGCAGAGCATTAGATTGATCAGGCGAAGACAGGTCCCATCACGGTCGCCAAACCTGTTATCATTGCAAAATTTTTGCTTTTTGCGAGTCAAACTGACCTTTGAAAAAGATTTTGAAAATAACTCGCCTCCGTTTTTAAAATGCAGGATAATTCCGAAGAATGGGACTCGTCTGTCGGTACGAGGTTCGACCGTTCCTGCGACCTTTAACAGGGGTAATCGAACCAAGGATCAATCTATTGCTCTGCTCTATTCAACTTATCTAAATCATATTCTAATTTCTAAATGCACATAGAATCAGGCATGTGCTATGAATTTTCTGAAAATGCATATTTGAAAACATGATGTTTGCTTTGAATAACTAAAACACTTAGAATAGATATCACATTGAAATCGTGAATTGGGATTTGAACTGTACTTCTGAGAAAAGTAAAAATCGGTTTCTGAAGAAATCTTGAGATTTTGTGAAAATTGATTCTGAGAAATGTGAAATAACTTTGAAAAACTTGATTTCTTTGAATTCAAACTTTGAAATTGAAAATATAACTTAGAAAATCGAATTTGAAACTTGAGAAATACTTGAAATATCATGGTCAAATCCATATTTTGAGAAAAACGATTTTTGAATAAGACTTAGGAAATTTTTGAGAAAAATGAACTTCTTTGAATTGAGATTTGAATTGGAATTGGCAAATGCATGAAATGAATGAATATGGATTTGAGGAATTAAGAAATACTTTTTGTATTTTTGAGAAATGCAGTGCATTTTTGAAGTTAGCCTAAGAGTGTAGGCTGAATGTGGCTAATGTGAAGATCATAAATCTGGGTATCATTCATATTCTGACTATGGCCATAAATACGAATTCCACCAAGTTTATAAACTTCATAAAAGCTAGTGCACGTGACATTCGTGTAGACCATGGTGAATTTATAAAAATATGCATGAATGATTCATTCATCAGACATTTAATATTTGCAGAATTAAACTATATGCAATGCAATCCTAGTCTAAGCTGAAATTTAAATTCTTATTCCAAATTTAATTTAATTTACATCACTATTGAATTTAAATGACTGAAAATAAAGTCTTCAATGTCCCTGCAAAACTAGAAAAACTGGTTAATGAAAATATGTTGGCTTTTTCTAGGTTTATCCAGTAATATCTAGAAATTACTAGATTTTGCTAGATATAAGCCTTTTCCCTGATTTCCTTAAATCAAAATTATAAAAATATGAATTAAACTTGAATAAACATGAATATAAGATATGAAATTTTGAAATTGTGGTCAAAATGACCAAAATACCCCTAATAACAAGACTATGGCCTTGAAATTAGGGTTTTTAGAAAGATATTTGATAAAATGCAAGTTTTGAGGTTCAAATGAAAATAAATCAAACTAAATATGATGTGACATGATTAAAAATATGAAAATTAGGGTTAGGGATTTCGAAATTGAGGTCAAATGACCAAATTACCCCCGATAGCAAGACTATGGCTTTAAAATCAGGGTTTTCTGAAATAGATTTTGGTAAAAACTTAGGTTTTATGCACTAAATGAAATCAAATGAGCATCAAATTAAATCTAAAGCATCCTAATATGGTTATGAATATGATTAAACCCTAAAAATATATGCTTATGCACGAAAATCCAAGAATATCAAAAAATTTGTGATTTTTGCAGTGTTTTGGAATTCTTTGGGTACCCTATTTTGCAATTTGCTTAATTCAGCCATCAATCAGATTCCAAAATTCATAAAATTTGGTACCTACACTTATTATAACCCTAATATTGGATTGAAATTATAAAAATAATTTTTTTGGCATTAATTTAATCCGAAAATAGCATCAAACCCTAAAAATATGCTATTTTTGACCTAGTTCACCAAAGAGTCTCAGTCCAAGACCCGAACCATGAGTCAAACCTCCATGGAAATCTATGAAATTTTACAGAGACCAAATAGACAGGAAAACAGAAATTTTCCTTATTACAGATATGAAAAAGATTTTAAGACCAGGGAGATCCCTTTCCGGCAATCCGGCCTTGAATACATTGATTTTAACTTTGGTCCTAACTGATACTTTCAATTGAAAATTCCGGGATAAATAGCAGTACTCATTTAAAATATCTACGATTTTAACAATGAATAGTTGACAGAAAAATAATAATACTCACTTTTTACAGATCATGAATCGGATCTGTAGTTTGGGATTTATAAATAACACAAGTCTGATTAGGGTTTTGGTAAACCCTAACGAGTTTTAAATTGAAAATCAGAGTCTCTGACAGAGGAAAAATACTAAATAGTGATTAAAAATTCTAAAAATTTCACAGTAAATAGATCTAATCAATTTGAATCCATGGCACTTTACATATTTAAAATCGAATATAGAATGAGAAAAATATTATCACAGCAAGTTGCCTTCTTGATTTTAACAATGATTTTAAAGTTTTAAAAACCCGATTTGATGTCTGATTTTTCTAACAGGGTTCCCGAATCCCAAAACCTCTGATTTTTTTACAGTAGTTCAATTACCTATGCATGTATCACATATAACAAAATCAGAAATTAACAGTAAATATTTCAATCCGAAACAGCATGATCTTTTCTGTTCTAAACTAAAAACACACAGAAATCTAAGAAGCTTGAGAAAACATGCATTAACTAATGAAAAACAATAAAATAAACACTAAAACAGTAAAATAAAAATTATTTCTATGCTGGAAAAAGTGTAATAAATATGGATAAACAAATAAATAAATAAAATACAGGGAATCAATGGTTGGAATTTGATGTTACCTTTAAAAGCATGAATTTAACCCATTAAAAGTGTAAATCACATGTTTTATTGGTTAATAATATAAAAAATAATGCAATAAATGATTCTAATGGATTACAATCCCTGTAAAACACAAAAAAACAGATTTAGATCATCTTCTTGAATTTATTTTGGGGTTCTTGGATGAAATCCATGGTTAAATCCATGAACACAAGAGTTTCCATGGTGAAATCTATTGAAAAATCATAAAAAACTAATAAAATAATATTAAATAACTCACTTTGGGGCTGCAGCTGCAATGGAGGAAGGTAGATGTGCTGGAGAGGAGAAAGAGGCCACGAAAATTTGAGAGAAAAAGAGCTCCCTTTTGACCCCCCTTAGGTCCCTTTTTATAGTTTTTCAAAAAGTCACTTAATTAGGGTTAACTAAGAGGTTTTTCATTTTTTCAGGACTCTTTCTAAATAATCCACTAAGGGCAACAATTTTTTGTGGTTTCCTAACCCTAAATGAACTCTAATTAAACTCTAATTAATACCTAATTAAACCCTAAAAAGTCCAAATGTGACACCACCTAGTATGGACCCACATTTGATTTTTAAAACTTGAATTTAAAACCTTTAAAAACCAATGGTTTAAAAGTTAAATAAAATAGATTTTTAAAATTGATTTTGACTCCTATAAACCCCTAACCTAAATAGGACAATGACTAACCCTAGTCTAGCCCTGACTTACTCGAATATGGCGCCACCCCGAGTGGGCCCTACTTGAGTTTTTTTCAAAAAATGATTTTAAAACTTGAAAATGAGAGGTTTTTGAAAAGAAATTCAAAAGTAGAGTTTGAGATTGAAAGTTTTGAAATGGTACAGAGTCTTGACTGAGTCAGAACTCTTCTAGATACGGCGCCAACGGGGTGGGCCCCACATCGAAGTTTTGAAAAACTTGAAATAAATACTAAAAATGGCTTTAAAAAAGGGTTAAAATCAATAGTTGAAATTCAAAGTTTTAAAAATAGAGTTCTAAGCAAACTGGAACTCTGGGCTAGAGTCCTGAATTTATAGGACTCTGAGATTTTGGTTTTTAAAAGCCAAATGAAGGAGTTTTTGAAAATATTTAATCGAAAATGATGAAATAAGTTAGAAAATACTGTCAGGGTTAGACTCCTAACTCAATCAGAACTCTGAAATAGAGTCCTGAATTAACTGAACTCTACAAAATGACCTAATTTTTGAAAAACAAATGAAAATGAATAAAAATAGAAGTAAAAACAGACTCTAGAACAAACTCCTGACTGGATTAGGACTCTGGGACAGAGTCCTGATCAGACTGAAACTCTAGATTTTTTTGGTATTTTCTGAAAAACAAATAAAAGAACTTGTCAAAACAGTGAAAACAATAACAAATATTGAAATAAAAGAGAGTTCTGATTCAACTGAGACTCTAAGGACAGAGTCCTGATTGAACTAGGACTCTTAGATTTTTGGATTTTCTGAGAAAACAAATGAGAGAATTTTGAAAAACAGTTAAAAAGAGGATGAAATTGAATTTTGGTTCAGAGTCCTAATCTGATTAGGACTCTAAGAAAGAGTCCTGATTTGATCAGAACTCTAAGAATTTTAGTTTTCTGATAAGCAAATGATAAAATTTGGGTAAAGCTTTTGAAAACCAGTGAAAATGAAGTGAGAAAATCAATTTTGGAAAGAGTCCTACTTCGATCAGGACTCTGGGGTAGAGTCCTGATTTGATCAGGACTCTGAGATAAAATCTCAGAATTTTGAAATTCTTTGATAAAAGTGTAATAGTTTTGGTAGATTGAAAGATTTTTGAAAGATTCTCTCAAATATGAAATCAGGATCAGAGTCCTGATCCAACTAGGACTCTCTGAACAGAGTCCTGTTTTAACTGAAACTCTAAGTTTCTGACTCATTTTGAAAGATTTGATTGAAAATAGATAAAATACCTGTAAAAGATTAGAGTCCCAATCCAATTGAAACTCTGAAGAAGAGTCCTGATCCGACTGGACTCTTGAAGAAGAGTCCTGATCCAACCAGGACTCTGAGATTTTGGCCAAAAGAGAAGATTTTAAAAGGTTTTCTCCGAAAACTGGTAAAAAGGTAGTGAAAAGTAGAGTTCTGATCCGACTGGACTCTGAAAAAAGAGTCTTGATCCAACTAGGACTCTAAAATTTTTGAAGATTTTTGACAAGTAAAGGAATCCAGAAGCGACACCACGTAAATGGGTCTCATCTGAGAATTGAAATCAGTTGAAAATTAAGTTTAAAATGAATCCAGATTGTTTTCTAAAAAAATATTTCAAAATATAAAGTCTTGGGGTTGGAAAATGATAGAATGTTGACTAAAAACCCAGGTTTTGAAATTGATTTTGAAAGAAAGCTTTTGAAACTCAAATCTGGATTGAATGTTTTGAAAACAGGAGTGCTGGATCTCGAAAATGAGATGTAATGACATGTAATGACATGCAATGCTATGCAATGCGATGAAATGATATGCAAAATGCATGCAATGATATGCAATGATCTGTAATGACATATGAAATGGACAAACACTGGATGAGGGTGAAAATTTGGGGTGTGTACATGCATGCTTTGATAACTTAATATTTTCATGTGCAAACTATTAATGACACGATACAATCATTTGAAGCATGTTTTCATTATACAATTTCACATGGAAACCATAATCAAATTGAAAGTAACTACATGCAAGCATGAATACAATTACATTAAACATTGCAATACATCATAATCATTCATATCAAACAAATGACAAACATGTACCTGCAGCAAACACACTTCAATATTCCACTAACTACTACCATGCCTAGCATGGACTCCGTACTCCAAAAATAAGAATACTTTCATATTCATACATTAAAATTGCTCAGCATGATCTCCGAACTCCAACAAATCAACCCTAAATATCAACAACTAAATGAGTGTGTGAACAATAAAGTGTTACATCTAATAAATTAAATAACATGTGATACGCTTGCATCATTTACTCACCACGGGTATTTACCCGATTTGCATTATTTTTGTCACTTATTTACCACGGGTGGCTGAGCATAAGCTGGTTCCGTTGAGAAATCTGCACAAAAAACACTGTTTTAAAATGAAGTCATCAAAAAAAAAAACCGAGGCTGTTCCGGCAGGGGGTCGACCCCCTGCTGTTCTGGGAGGGGGTCGACCCCCTGCCTTTCCGGTAGTGAGTCGACCCCCTGCCAAAAAGGCAGGGGGTTAACCCCCTGCCTGTTCCGACAGGGGGTCGACCCCCTGCCGGAAAACACGGGGGGGGGGGGACCCCCTCGTTTACCTGTCTCCGGGCGGCGGCGAACGACAGGGCCTACAGACGGCAGACGGTGGGGCCGGCGAACGACGGGAGCAGACGAACGACTGGAGCGGGCGAATGGCAGGAGCGGGAGCAGCGAAAGAATTAAAGGAAAAGAGGTCTGGGATTAGGTTTATGCGACAATTCGCGACGGCTTAGCGACAAATTAATTCCGTCGCTAAGCCGCCATAAATCAAATTTACCAATATAGCGACAAAATATATTATGTCGTTAATTCTGTCGCTAATTAGCGACGGAAAATCTTTTGTCGCAAACAACGTCGCCAAAAGTTTTGTCCGTTACGACAAAATACTACGTCACAAAATTTGTCGCTAATTAGTGACAGATTTTGTGACGGAATATCTTTTGTCGCTATTTTCATAAATTTCATTGATTATAGCGACGGATGTTTTTCGCTAGTTAATTTGTCGCTAACTAGCGACGGAAGTATTCTGTCGCTAAAGTCTGTCGCTAACAACCTATTTTCTTGTAGTGTTTGTGTCTGGGACAGTTTTCCAAGTAAAATTAAAAAACAAAAAAGAAAGATTAAAAACATGAGAAAAAGTATAAACATATATTGTAAAAATGTAAAAAATAAAATAAAAAATATCGTACGCACTAATATCTTAATAAAGTCCGAATGCCTTTAAAATAAGTGATATTTTGAAAATATGCATGGGGAGCATTAATATTATACCGTCTTCTGAAAATGTCCTGATAAAAAAATCATTATGGGTGCAGTTGTTTTAAGTAAATATCTATTATCTAGTCCCTCTACAGGTTCACTCCAGTGGATGTTTATTACAGCGATAACATCAAGTTTCTCACGCCATCTTTTGCTTGGGCCCTAAGCCAAATGGTGTGCATCCCACGTCTCTTCCACAGAGCATTTTGATTCAGCACAGACACAAATTCGTCATTGGCCTAACCCTATAATGGGCTTAAAAAATATATTTATTTATTTATTTGCCTTTCTTAATCTCATAATGACTTGATGGGACGTAAATGATTTTGTTAACTTGTTAAAATATTGAAAAGATACTGTCCGTCAATAATCAATATCATAGTGCTTTCAGTTGATTTTGGTTCCAAAACTGAACTCGATCAATTTTCCCTGGATATGAATGGGACAATTGAGATCTGGATGGTGAATTCTTGGATACTGACGCAAGAGGTCCCATATGATCATAATTTAGTTGGTATCTGACAATCGGATCTAGATCCAAAACAGTTAAACCTAACGCCTAACTGGCTTCTAACTTACAATAAACTCTCCGCGAACTGGATCCAAATTGGTAAATATATATAAATATATATATATATATATATATATATATATATATATAGTACTTGAATGTGTCATTGTGGCAGTATATAACATCGATTCAATCAGGTTTGGATCCATGTCTGGGAGAAGTTTGAGGGGCATGCTATTTTGGATGTGGATCCGATGCCCTAATGCCGGTTTATATGATTCCAACCTTAATGACGACAAAAATATCTACCATGTCATTTTTTGGAACTAATACAGGATACTTTATATAAGTAGTTGGATCCCACATAAATAATTATTACCAACAGCTATAAGGGTAAGTTAGATGCTAGATAGGACCCGTGACCAAGTCCAAAGTAACATAAAAGGGTAACTGAGTTTTTCTTTTTTTTAAAGGTTGGGTAAAAAGCTTCTATTCTGAAAAATTGTGAACCTAGACCTATAACCCATAACCACTGTAATCACCAAAGTCTAGTCATCAGTATGCTGTTATTTTATTTGGCCAAAAGCAGTAAAGTGCAGTAGGAAAACATATAATATATATATGAAAACAAACCATCCAACTAAAGCCCACAGGAAGATCCAACAAAATGACCCAAGGACTGCAGTGGACATAAATTAATGCAGAGAAGGGATATGCTCAAGCTGCTATTTTCGTTTCCTTTTCATTACTTGACCATTCCTAGAAGATGTTTCATTCACACAAGCAGAATCCACCGACTTTTTTATATGATAATTGCCTATTGTCTGTGACTCACAAATAGCATTTTGCTAAGGAATTAAAACTCAGTGCCAACCAGCAGCAACTTGGGGCCTCCATTTTAAGCACTTGTCTCCACAATATGTACAACCAACTACCCAACACTGGCTTCTTGTCACTTCCTACTTGTTTTCCCCGCACTTCTTACAATTTTCATATTAGAAAATTATAAACTTTTTATAACAAGCTTGCATGTTCGCTTTATATAGTTTTATATTTGTGTTCACGTCATTTTTTATTTGCTTCCCCCTAAGCTTCAAATTGCTTTCTATGTATTTCTTTTAAAATTTTAACGCAGCTTCACAATCGTATACTCCTGCTTCCCACTTGATACTACTTTTTATAACCCTTGCTTCCTCGTTTTGGCTTCACACATTACCTCTTGTATCCATTTCGTTTTCTCTAACTACACTCCGAATTTTCATGAGATCAAGTTTAGAGAGCCACTTTATACATTAAACCAGAATTTAGGGTTGAAATGGTTGTAATTGTTGCATTATGTCCGATTCGTATCTAAATCTGATTTTTAAGCACTAAATCCAAATCTGAATCCAATTTCAAAATAGATCCAAGGCAGTAGATTTCAATTCGGATTAAAATTTATGTGGTACTTCAGGTCTAATAAAAAATGGTTAAGAACATGTATTTTACGTAGGGATGGGCATCTTGCCGGTCTGGACTCGTTTAGAGCTTGACCCACCGGGCTTTAAGTGCGTGCGGCTTGACCTAGAGATGGCTGGGTTTTTAACGGGCTTGTGTTTGAAGAGCATCCCATGACCTGGCCCAATGGGCTAATGTGAAGTTGAACCCCTATGGAATCGATCGTTCTTAGGCTGAATTCTTACTGAACCCATGTTGTTCCCAGTGAACCAATGTCGTTCTCAATTGAACCATTGTCGTTCTTAGGCTGAATTCCTACCGAACCCATGTTGTTCCCAGTGAACCAATGTCGTTCTCAATTGAACCAATGTCGTGCTTAGGCTGAATCCCTACTAAACCCATATTGTTCCCAGTGAACCAATGTCGTTCTTAGGCTGAATCCCTACCGAACCCATGTTGTTCCCAGTGAATCAATGTTGTTCTCAATTGAACCAATGTCGTTCTTAGGTTGAATCCCTACTGAACCCATGTTGTTCCCAGCGAACCAATGTCGTTCTTAGGTTGAATCCCTATTGAACCCATGTTGTTCCCAGTGAACCAATGTCGTTCTAAATTGAACCAATGTCGTTCTTAGGATGAATCTCTATTGAACCCATATTGTTCTCCGTGAACCAATGTTGTTCTCAATTGAACCAATGTCGCTCTTAAGCTGAATCCCTACCAAACCCAAGTTGTTCCCAGTGAACCAATGTCGTTCTCAATTGTACCAATGTCGTTCTTAGGCTGAATCCCTACCGAACCCATGTTGTTCCCAGTGAACCAATGTCGTTCTCAATTGAACCAATGTCGTTCTTAGGCTGAATTTCTATTGAACTCATGTTGTTCCCAGTGAACCAATGTCGTTCTTAATTGAACCAATGTTGTTCTTAGGCCGAATCCCTATTGAACCCATGTTGTTCCCAGTGAACCAATGTCGTTCTCAATTGAACCAATGTCATTCTTAGGCTGAATCCCTATTAAACTCATGTTGTTCTCAATGAACCAATGTCGCTCTTAGGCTAAATCCCTACCGAATCCAAGTTGTTCTCAGAGAACTAATGTCGTTCTCAATTGTACCAATGTCGTTCTTAGGTTGAATCTCTACCGAACCCATGTTGTTCCCAGTGAACCAATGTGATTCTCAATTGATCCAATGTCGTTCTTAGGCTAAATCCATATTGAACTCATGTTGTTCCCAATAAACCAATGTCATTCTCAATTGAATCAATATCATTCTTAGGTTGAATCCCTATTAAACCCATGTTGTTCTCAGTGAACCAATGTCGTTCTTAGGCTGAATCCCTATTGAACCCATGTTGTTCTCAGTGAACCAATATCGTTCTCAATTGAACCAATGCCATTCTTAGGGTGAATCTCTATTGAACCCATGTTGTTCCCAGTGAACCAATGTTGTTCTCAATTGAACCAATATCGTTCTTAGGCTGAATCTTTTTCGAATCGAGGTTGTTCCTAGTGAACCAATGATGTTTTTTGTTGAACCGATTTGAGATCCGACTTGAATTTTCTTTTCATTAAATTCTAAGTTTTCTTTCGAGATTTCAGTTCCGACTCAAATTTTCTTTCTTTTAAGTTCTAATTTTTCCTTCAGGATTCGAGTTTCGACCAGAATTTCTTTTTCTTCTAAATTGGTCTAGAAAATTAGAGTTCTAACTCGAATTTTCTTCCAAATCCAATTCAAATGTCAAAATTGGTCTAGAAAATTAGAGTTTTGACTTGAATTTTCTTCCAAATCCAATTCAAATGTCTAGAATTGGTCTAGAAAATTAGAGTTCTGACTCAATTTTTTTTCAATTCAATTCAAATGTCAGAGTTGGTCTAGAAAATTAGAGTTCTGACTTGAATTTTTTTCCAAATCCAATTTGCTTAGCCTTCCTTTAAAGGTTTGAACTTCTACTCGAACTTTTCTGCAATTTAGTAATTGGTCTAGGAGATCCAAGTTCCGACTCAAATTTTCTTTCAAAACCCAATTCATTTAGCTTTCCCTTGAAGATTTGAATTCTGATTCAAATTTTCCCGCTGAACCCAGTCTTACACCGATCCGGCCAAATCCAATTTTCAAATTAGTCCTTTTACAAAATCCAGCTTTGCCTTGGTCCTTTTACAAAATCCAATCTCATATTGGTTCTTTTAATAAATCCAGTCTTGTGTTGGTCTCTCCAAAATTTAACTTTCGAGTTACTGAGTCTTTTTGGGATTTAATATTCAATCATGAATATGTCGATCAGATGTCAAGTAATTGCTTTCACCAAGGATTTCAAGAACGTTTTGCCAATTTATTGTTAAATACTTATTTATTTCAAAATCTTTATTCCATAAATCTTTATCTCAGAATACCTTTAGCATTCCTTTCAAAAGAGCAAAGTTTTTGCGAAGAGGGATTTAAAGTTCAAAATCTTTCTCTTGGCCAACCGAAAGGATGAAGAATAATTCCTCAATATGGTTGGCAAAGAAAATTCAATGTTGTTGCAAAGTCGTAAGTGATTCATATTGATCGCAGTCAATGACACACTTTTAAAAACCATTCTGGTGGAAATAAGGCAGTGGAAATATCCTGGCTGATAAAGAAAAATCTACTCATTTTCAATATCTCTTCAATAAATATCAAGCTGCAATTATTTATCTGTAGAAGGGATCTCTCAACTATCGTCAAGTTGAAGATGATGGACGAGTCAGGTTTTCGGGGGGCAAAGAAGACTCGAATCATCTCCAAGTTAAAGGTTTTGTGACATGTCCATCCAGGGAAAGTTTAAATCATCGTCAAGTTGAAAGCAAATGCGATGAACCTCTCGACAAACCCTAAAAGATATTTGATTTCTGCTATCATCAAGAGATTTCCAACCAAAAGAGACAATATCATCAGTATAATTCCTGAGACAAGAATGATCGAAACATCTCCAAGTTGAAGGAGTTTGTGACGTACCCACTCAAAAAGAAAAGAAAAGAAAAGAAAAGTCAGGGCATCTCCAAAATGAAGGATGATGTAATAAACTCCCAAAAAACCCAAGAAAGCTTAATATCTCAAAAAGAGTGCAAAAAGATCATTATAAGAAAATTCCCAGGATATTAAACTGTCGAATCTGCCAAGAATCTTCTTTAATTTTGTAAAATTCTTTTATCAATATCCTTTCATCAATCTCTTTCACAATATCAAGAATTTCTTCCTTTCTGTTCATATCAAGAAAATTGATAGCTTCCTTGAAAGAAAGTCAATTGCAAACAATTTGAATCTTGATTCTACGGAGTTAGCCCAATTGGAAGTAATACTTTGGGTAGAAAAGAGAACATATTTTCATACCATTATACATCAGTTTCAAGTAATTTAAATCAACAAACAATTTTTAACATTTTGACAATATTTTCTAGTTATTCCGATGAAGTAAAAAGCTTGATGCCCATCTTGACACATTCTGGAATCACCTTTTGCCTCCTTAAGAGAGTAAACTTTATCGTCTTTCGCGTTGTTGAAAGATTAGCCTTCTCTCTGAAAGGACAGTCTTTGTCGTCTTTTGCGTTGTTAAAATATTAGCCTTCTCTCTAAAAGGATAACCTTTGTTATCTTTCGCATTGTTGAAAGATTAGCCTTCTCTCCAAAAGGATAGTCTTTGTCGTCTTTTGCGTTGTTGAAAGATTAACCTTCTCTTCGAAAGGATAACATTTGTTGTTTTTCACATTGTTGAAAGATTAGCCTTCTCTCTGAAAGGATAGCCTTTGTCGTCTTTTGCGTTGTTGAAAGATTAGCCTTCTCTCTGAAAGGATAACATTTGTCATCTTTTACGTTATTGAAAGATTAGCCTTCTCTCTGAAATGATAGCCTTTGTCATCTTTTGCGTTGTTGAAAGATTAGCCGTCACTCCAAAAGGATAGCCTTTGTCGTCTTTTGCGTTGTTAAAAGATTAGCCTTCTCTTCGAAAGGATAGCTTTTGTCATCTTTCGAGTTGTTGAAAGATTAGCTTTCTTTTCGAAAGGATAGCCTTTGTCGTTTTTTGCGTTGTTGAAAGATTAGCCTTCTCTCCGAAAGGATAGCCTTTGTTGTCTTTTGTGTTGTTGAAAGATTAGTCTTCTCTCTGAAAGGATAGCCTTTGTCGTCTTTCGCATTGTTGAAAGATTAGCCTTCTCTCCGAAAGGATAACCTTTGTCATCTTTCACGTTGTTGAAAGATTAGCCTTCTCTCTAAAAGGATAGCCTTTGTCGTCTTTCACGTTGTTGAAAGATTAGCCTTCTCTCCAAAAGGATAGCCTTTGTCGTCTTTTGCGTTGCTGAAAGATTAGCCTTCTCTTTGAAATGATAGCCTTTGTCGTCTTTCACGTTGTTGAAAGATTAGCCTTCTCTTCAAAAGGATAGCCTTTGTCGTCTTTCGCGTTGTTGAAAGATTAACCTTCTCTTCAAAAGGATAGCCTTTGTCGTCTTTTGCGTTGTTGAAAGATTAGCCTTCTCTCCGAAAGGATAGCCTTATTCATCTTTCGCGTTATCAAAAGAATCATTCTGCTCCTTTGGATCGCTTTATTCATCTTTCGCATTGTCGAAAGAATCACCCTGCTCCTTTGGATCGTCTTGTTCGTCTTTCGCGTTGTCGAAAGAGTTGCTTTAATCCTCTTCAAGAAAGTTGTCTTATTCGCCATCCAACTTACCATTTTCACTGCCCGATCAGGTTAAGGGATAAACCTAAGCCTCATTCTGATGAGGTATTTCATCCCCCGATCAGGTTCAGGGGATAAACCTGAGGCTCCTTCTGATGAGGTATTTCATTTCCCAATCAGGTTAAGAGTCAAGCCTGAGCCTCGTATCTACACTAGGTATTTTTTGTCCCAGCCAGGTTAAGGGCAAAAACCTGAGCTTCACTTCTTTGAAGTAAATCTTTCTTCTTTATTTTTCATTTCATACCTATCATTTGTCATCAGGAATAATCTCTTCATACCCAGTCAGATCCTTCTAACTGGGGCATTTTTTTATATATAGTTTAAATTTGGTGTGTTTTTCTTTGCCACTAAGCTCGGCCCTAAACCGTCTTAGTAGCTGATCATGCATAATTTTTACACATAAATTCATATATTTTTCATGCATGATCATGTCAATAATTGCTTAAAAAATGCTTGTTTGTAAAGGTTTTCAAAGTTTTTTATCAAATATTAAATTGAGCAATGTGAACCCTTTCTGAGCCTTTTTGAGAAATTAATTAAGTTTTTGGAAAATACTTCAAAAAAAAGGAGTTGTTTGAAATATTTGAAAAGTATATACTCTTTTTGAAAAAAAATCCAAAACCTAATTAAACTATTATAAAAAGGAAAGTTTGAGAAAGAAAAGGGTGCTCCCACCTTGGATTTCACGGCTCCCTCTCTCTCTCTCTCCTCTCTCTCTCTCCCTTCTCTCCACCAGTCGGTTCTTCTTCCTCCCTTCTTCTTCTTCGTCTTCTTTTTCTTTTCCCTTCCTTCTCGTCGGCGGGTTCTTCTTTTTTTCATTAAAGGGTGCCGCATGAAGATCTGATCTGGGAGAGACCACTCTTCACTCAACGAGTATGTCGGAAGCACTAGTGGGTCTTCTTTTTACGTATTTCAGCATAGTATACCTATTTTTGAGTTTTCTTTTAGTATTTTTTTACATTCATCGTTTGGTTTAGTTCTACATATTATTCTATTCAGTCGGTTTTGATTTGGTTATATACATTGTTTCATTTTTGTCATTCATTCAGATTAGCATTTTTGTTAGTACTACATAGCATCGTTTATAGGCAAGTGTGATTAACGTTTTTCTTTTCCTTGTTTTGGTTTCCTTACAATAACATTTTTTTTTTTGTCAGTCGTTTCCTTGCAGTGTGTTCTAGATAATTTGTTTTACAATAAGTACAACCTGGTGATTACAGGATTGTTTTATGCTATTAGTCGGTCTGTGCTTTCACCATCATCGTTAGTGCTTTGTAATATGTATTCTCAACGTCTATGTTCAGCATATTAGTTTATTGAATCTGTGCATTTTAAATTTTTTAGTATACAGTATTTTGTTCTTTTTAGTTTGTAGTTCTTGATACATCGGTTTTCAATCAACGTTTGTGTTTAGTTTTGTTAAAGCACCAACGAGGGTATATTAGTGATTTCTGTAGTCATTGATTTTATTAGTCACAGTGTTTCTGGTTAATTGTTTTTATTATTTAGCCTCAGTTCAGAGTCAGTTAATCAGCCATGCTAAGATTGCATTAGATGTTCACGTATTTAACAGGTTAATTGATTGTTTTGGTTACTTAATTTAGTAGGTATAGTGCTTAACGTTTTAGTTCACTTGTTGCTTTTAAGTGGTTGGATGATATATAGACATTATTAGATTTCAACAATAGCAGTTATTTGGTTTAGTCAACCTTAGTTAACCCCTTTTCTTCAGCAATAGACACTGACTTCCTTAGCCGTTATTCGCTTGGATACTTCATTAACCATGTTTGATTTCAGTAGCTATAGTTCGTAGTAATTTATTTCAATAACGGTGATTCAGCAGTAGCCGTGGTCTAGATCGGGGTATTAATTTGTTTTTGTGTTATACTTAAGTTCTTGATTGAGTTGTGTTAAATTAGTTAAATTGTCAATAATGCCATCCATTAGTTCTTAAATTTGTTTCACGTGTGTTACTGATTACATTATTCTGACCTTTAGTGCATAATAGCATGTTGGTATAGGTGTTTGATTTCTGCTTTTACTGGTTTTTAAGTGTAGAACGTGTTTAGTGTCATTGTTCTGCTGTGTTCTTGGCTTTTGTTCTTTTGTTTTGTAGGAACGTGTCGGAAAGTGCGGTGAAACCCTCTTCGTGCCCCTGAAGAGCCCTCTGAGGTCTTTTAAAGGTTCTCTCAAGGAACCCTCAGAAAGGCCCCTCAAGAGACCACAAAGTGATATGCAAATAAGAAAAGCAAAGTCTCAAAAGGAGACAAGAAGACCTCAGCACTAAAGACTATTTTTCCCTTTTTCTTTTAGAATAGGATTTTATTTATTCAATTCATTGGGTTTTAATAAGGTTGTTTTTATTCTTTTATTCATTTAAGCCCTCTGCGTAGGGCAACACTCTTTAGTTATTCATTTATTTAATTAATTATTTTTCTTGACAATAAAGAGTAGCGTAGTTGTGTGTGTTGAATACAAGTATCTCTTGTTCCCTGAGATCGACTCGGACTCCACCACTCGTGCGAGCCGGCTTTTATATTTTTGGTGTCTAGCTCACACCGTTTTTATATAAAATATCATTTTCAAAACCGTTTTCCAAAACTCACACCAAATTTTTGGCATCGTTGTCGAGTAATAGCGCAATACTAGTATTCACTTTATTGCCTTTGTGTGTTCTTGCATTTCTACGTTGCTAGTTGCTTTTCATACTTAGAATAGAACCACGTGGTTGCACAACGTAGAGACGAGTTTACTTTTCTTCACAGCCCACCCATTAGGATCCCCTTAGAAGTGACTGTATACGATTGGTACCGTGCACATTAATTTCATTTTCGTAAATTCTTTACTGAGTGCAACTGCGTGGTGCCTGTTTATTTCTTGTTTTCAGTATTTGTTTCGGTTACTCGCTTTGTGGTTTGTATGGTTTGGCCGCTAGCGTGTTAGTTAGGTAGAAAAACCAAATTTAGGATGGTTATTGCGCCGGTCTACCCTTTGGTGCATGCACGGGCGACGTTCGCTTGAACCTAAGCTTGCCGAATTTGTTGAGGATCCCGAATCTTTCTTTAGGAGAGCCCATCAATCCAGGCCCATGGCTGAAGATCAAGAGTTGATCCGTCCTCTTAGGGAGTACTTCATGCCCAACACATACACTCCTGCCTCCTGCATCATAAGACCTGATGTGGGAGCGAACCATTTTGAAATCAAGACCAGTGTCATCCAGATGTTACCCTCCTTTTATGGTCTTAGCAACGAAGACCCATACCATCATCTCGACAAATTTCTCGAGATTTGCTCTGTGGTGCGAATCAATAATTTTGGAGATAACGCGTTAAGGTTGACATTATTCCCCTTTTCCCTCAAGGACAAAGCCAAGCATTGGCTGAAGGCCCTCGATACAGTTCAAATTATCACTTGGGAACATATGCAAAGGGAGTTTTTAAAGAAATACTTCCCAATTGGTAAGATGAACTAGTATCGAAAAGCCATCGCCAGCTTTTCACAGATCGAGGGAGAAATGTTCCATGAAACGTGGGAGAGGATGAAAGATCTTCTCCGCAAGTGTCCCCACCACTAGGTGCCACGTTGGCAAATGGTGCAATATTTTTATGATGGTCTCACTGAGAAGAACTGTCAAATGGTTGATGTTGCCTATGGGGACACTTTTATGCTCAAAAGTGAAGATGAAGCATGGGGCCTTTTTGAGTCCTTGAGCGAGAACTCCATGCACCATGCTTCTGCTTCACGATCTGAGAGGGACACACCTGTGCAAGATGGTGCGAAGAAGACTGGTATATTCGAGATAGGGATGCACCTTGAGTTGCAAAACAAGGTCGACCAGCTGTCCCAGAAACTAGATCAGCTGTTGTCGGGTCCCTCTCCAGTCCTACAGGTGTGTGCACTGTGTGCTAGCCATGTATACCATGTTGTTGACTGCCCCGTTGCGCCACAGTACCCTGAGTTTGTCCAGGAGCAAGCTCAGATGGCGTAGAGTTTCGCTAGGCCCGCACCCAATCCATATTCCAGTATATATAACTTAGGCTGGCGGAACCATCCCAATTTTTTGTGGAGAAATCCACAAGCCCAACCTCCCAACCCTTCCCAAAGCCAACCCAGGCAAGGCGGTTATGCGCATGAATTTCAGAGAACCAGCTACCCTTCAGCTCAACCTACTTATAGTCAGCCTCAGTCCCAGGAGCCTTTGTCCAGCCAGTCCTTTGAGGACAAGATGCTGCAAGCCTTCTCGAATATCAAGGAAAATCTGAGCTCCCATACACATTCTATTGCGAATCTTGAGACACAAATGGGACAACTCGCCAAGGCGCTTAGCAGGCGGAGTGAGGGTGATTTACCTAGCCAACCGGTGGTGAACCCTAGGAGTAAGGAGCCGATGCATAGCCTGCACATGATAGATGCTCATCAAGAGCAGGCTCAAGCGGTAATCACCCTTAGGAATGGGAAGTAATATCAAACGAGGGAGGTTGCAGAAGAAAGAGAGAGAACGAGTGAGAAGCAGCCTGTCCCTATTGTCCCACCTTAGGAAAGCGAGAGGGCTCTACCAACTGAGCCTTCAAAGTCCTATACTCCCAAAGCCCCCTTTTTTGAGGCGCTAGAGAGATCGAAGTCATTAGGTAAACATGGAGTGAATATGCAGGAGATGCTTGAGATATTCAAGCACGTTCAGATAAACCTCTCATTGCTTGATGTCATTCAGCAAGTCCCTGCATATGCAAAGTTCCTAAAGGAGTTTTGTACACAGAAAAGGAAGTTGAAGTCACAAGTACCGAAGAAGATATACTTGACTGAGCAGGTGAGTGCAGTGTTGCAGCACTAAACCCCACCAAAGCTTAAGGACCCAGGGACTCCGATTATTTCGTGTGTCATAGGAGACATCACTATCGAGCGTGCATTGCTCGACCTTGGGGCAAGTGTCAATATCTTGTCGGGTTTCTTTTATGACAAATTTGGATTAAAAGAGATAAAGACAACACCTATGACTCTGCAGCTTGCAGATAGATCAATCAAGGTCCTGCGAGGGATTATGAAAGATGTTCTAGTCAAGGTGGAGGACTTCTACTTCCCTGTCAACTTCATCATTTTAGATATGAAGGGAGTTAATGATATGTGACAAACCCCCATCATTCTTGGATGCCTCTTTCTGGCCACTGCCAATGCGTGCATTAATTGTCGCACAGGCGCGATGGATGTCTCATTTGGCAACAAGAAGATGAGGCTAAACATTTTTCATGTGGCGATGGGACCTGCCGACGATGAGGCTTCTTTCGAGGTCGACTTTATTTAGGACCTGGTAGAAGCATAGCATACCTAGTTATTGAGTGATCCACCTCTGGAGGAGGTTGATGAATCACTCGAAGAAGATTGTCATGGGTCAATAGAGAGTCAGACAGGTGATCTGAGTTGGCCCTAACACTTCGAGCCGCTTCCTGAATTGACAGAAAAGTCGGCCCGACCATCCATAGAGAGTCCATCTGAGCTTGAGTTGAAGCCCTTACCAGCCTCACTCAAGTATGCCTTCCTAGGCAAGGATCAGACTCTCCCCGTCATCATTTCTGCAGACTTGACTGACACCCAAGAGTGTCATATTTTACAGGTCTTGCATGAGCATAAAGAGGCGATTGGATGGTCGGTGGCAGATCTGAAGGGGATAGATCCCTCTTTTTGCATGCATCGGATTATCGTCGATGAGGGGGCTAAACCCTCAAGAGAGGCACAAAGGAGACTAAATCCTCATATGAAGGAGGTGGTAAAAAAGGAGGTAGTGTGATCATTGCAAAATTTTTCCTCTTCTGCCTTTTTAGGGGGAAAAGAGAAAATTTCTTGCAAGGCCTCACTTGACCTTTGGAAAAAGATTTTTGAAAATTTACTCGCCTCCGTTTTGAAAAAATTGCGGAAAAATGGAAAGATGGGATTCGCTTGTTGGTACGAGGTTCAACCATTCCTGGCACCTTTACCAGGGGTAATCGAGCCAATGATTGAATTCATGCCTTTGCTTTGCCCAAATTTATCTAGGTAATTATTCTAAGTCCTAGATGCACATTGAATCAGGCTTGTGCTATGATTTTAAACTTGAGAAGAATGCATATTTTTAGAAGTGCTTCAAAAAAATTGAGAATTTCCAAGTGATTTTGGGAATAGATTTTTGAAAACATCCTTTAAGAAACGGCCCGAAAGTTCAGAAATTGATTTAAAATTTATTGAATAATACTATAAATTGCAACAATGATTTTCTGAAAGATGCGATAAATCACAATACCGTAAATCGCAGGATGATTTGCCTAAAGTCAATGTAAATCGCACAATGATTTATGGAAAGATACGGTAAATCGCAATAGCAATTTATTGAAGGATCTCGCCAATCAGATGACGATTTTGAAATTTAAGAATTTGAAATGAATTTAAAAGTATTGAAATCAAAGATTTGGAAATCGAATTCAAAGTCAAGTTTTTTGAAATTTGAGGTCTGAATTTAATTGAGAATCGAGATTGGGGTTTTGAGAGAAATAAGGAATAAAATTCAAAGTTGGAATGTAAAATTCAAAGATAGAAATTTAAAAATAAAATTGAAAATTGAGAATCGAAAATGGGTATTAGAAACAGGATTTAAAGTTAAAGGAAATTGAAAATGAAATTGAGAAATAAGATTGAATTTATGAAGTGGAATAAAACAATGACTTGGAATTTAGGAATGAAAAACATCTTTTGAAAATTATTTCAAAATTCACTTGGAAATTTGAAAATGGTTTCAAAGAGGTGGAAAATGCTGACGCAATTCTATCTTAAATGATGAATGCATTAAAAGAAATTTGAAATTAGGTTTTGAAAAGTATATTTCATTCTTTAAGTGAATTGAAATAAGATTGAAGATATAATACATTTCTGACTATGGCCATAAAATGTATTATATAATAATCGTATTTAAATTCATTTGAAGAATAAAATACATTTCGGTGCCTTTATAGAGTTTAAAATAAAATTAACTCTCAATATATCCTGACTATGGCCATTGATATATGTTTTGAATTAATTTTAAATTAAACTGTGATAAAGGAAGAAAATATTTAGAAAAACATGATGATTTTTTTAAAGAGATCCAGTGTGGACCCAATGTTATTCCATAAAAGATGAAAACCCTAAGTTTATTTCATATTTTGACTATGGCCATAAATGTAAATAGTCAACTTAGGATTTAATAACCTTTTATTAGAATGGTACTTGTCTCATTCGTGTTTCACCATATAGGTTATTGAAAATGAAAATAGAAATGTAACATATTGATTAAGAAAATGGAAAGTTAAACTACATGCTCATTCATTCTAAGCTAAGCATAAAGTAAATTTCTCATTAATTGATTTATTACAACCTTTGAATTGATACAACGATTAAAAAGAAATAACAAAACAGAAAATCTTGCAAAATAAGCAAACTTGTTAGAAATAAGTGTAGGCTTTTATGCATTTTTCTTGAATTATTAAAAAATTGAAGAATACATCCAAAATTAGCCTTTTACGCCTCAGAAATAAAGAGAATCAAATAAAATAAAAGTGATTGATGTATAACTTTGCAAAACTTTTGAAAATGGTGCTTTGGAGTTTTGAATTTTCAAAATTGGGGTTTTAAAACATATAAATACATTTTAAAGCTTGAATTCAAAGTGAATTTAACCTTGAAATTGAGATTTTCATGAAAATATGTTGAAAGTGATTGAAATAAAGGCAAATAAACTCAAAAGTTTGTTTGAAATGAAGTTAAGGCATTCTAACTTGATAAAATTTATTTTTAATTTATCAAATATATGAATCATGTTTGAAAATTGAATTTAAGAGTGATAAAATGCCCAATTTAACTTCATTTTAACAAAGTAATATTTTTTTTATAAAATTGGTTTCGAAAGATGCATTAAATGAATGGTCAATGACCTTAGAGATTTCTAAAAATGATATGCAGATGCCTAACAACCTTATAAATGTTATAGAATTGAAAATCTTAAGCAATCATGTGAGGAAAACCCGAATTTGGATTCTCTTATCCAGATAAGAAAAGATTTTGCATAATCAGGATTTTGTAGGTGAATCTGTTAGAGCATTCTGAGCAGATGGAAGCTTTAAACAACTCAGTTTTAGCTCAAAATGAAAACATAGATTCACAATACAGCAAGGAAGCATTTCCTATTTACAGAATATCAAAATCATTTTTGAAACTAGAGTTATGATCAAAACATCAGAGCATTAATTTCATAAACAGGAAATTGGATTTTACCAGACAGGTTTTAGTAAACTGGATGTTACAAAAACTAAACAGACCCAATTTCTCTCAAATTTGTAGAAAAAGTTGCTTAACTCAATAATAAAGCTAACTTAATTTATATAATTGAAAAATAGATTTTTGTTTGAAAATGGAAACTTCGAGAAGTCACTGTTTCTAAACAGGAAGTGAACCTATTACAGAATTTGAAGTTTTGTAACTAGTCTCGGTTTTTAACAGGTTTGAGATATCAAATGAAAATAGAAAGTTATGAAATTTTTCAGATGTAAACTAGACACATAGAGGAAAAAAACCCTCTTTACGAATTTGGAAAATGATTTCTCATTGGGGAGATACGACTCTTACAAAATGAACTAAAAACACGTGTCACTCAAATAAGGCAAACTAATAGGGGTCTGGTTTTTTATCCAAATTGGGAATTAAAAGACCAAATAAATCACTGAAAATTTACAAGAATAAACTAAACTTTGTAACAAAGAGACCACTTTTTATGGATTTGAAATCCGATCTCTGGTTAGAGAGATATGGCCCTGACTAGTTGGTCCTAATTCGGGTAGCGATTTACAACGATTTGTTACTAAACAACACCACAAATCGCTGCAGTGTTTTGCAAAAAACAATGCAAATCATTATAGGATGACAGAACAACACTACAAATTGTTCTGGGTCTTGCTGGAGACTCGAAAACACTACAAATTGTAGTTAAAAGACCGGACAATATTACAAATCATTGTAGGATGACCGAACAACACTACAAATCGTTATGGGGCTCGTTAGAGACCCGAAAACACTACAAATCATAGTTAAAAGACCGGGCAACACTGCAAATCGCTATAAGATGACCGAACAATACTACAAATTGTTGTGGGGCTCATTGAAGACCTAGAAACACTACAAATTGTAGTTAAAAGACCGGATAACACTACAAATCGTTGTAGGATTATCGCATAATACTACAAATCGCTGTGGAGCTCGTTAGAGACACAAAAATGCTATAAATCGTAGTAGGGACTCATAGGAGACCCAAAAAATTATAACAATGAATTTTTTGAAGAAAGTTTCCAATCATATGATGATTTATTGAAGGTGGGCAACAACAGTTATGGCATGGGGGCCAAAATAAGAACATGTACAAAATCAGGATACAGGGATCTGGTATTTAATAAAAATAAAATAATAATTCACCATAGAAATTTCCAAAAATTTATAAGGATAAACTAGACATATAAAAAAAATAATTCGTTTGACAGAATTGAAAAATGATCTCTCATTGAGAAGATAAAGTTCTGACAAAATGGATCAAAATCTGAGCCATTAAAATGACATAGGGTGACAGAGTTGTGGTTTTTTACCCAAAGCAGGTATGAAAACACCATAGAAATCGCTGAAATTTGGTATGGACAAACTCGGTTCAATTTAAAATACACCCCTTTTTATGGATCGGAAAGATCATCTCTGGTTAGGGAGAAATTACTCCCGCAAGTTGGTCCTGATTCTGCTAAAATCCTGAAGGTGCAAAATAACAGGTTCTGAATCTCGATTTGTAAAGCAGGCCAAACAAACTCAGAATGATCTGATTTTTAGTGGAGAGCATGAAGACATATACATGAAGTTTCAGTAAAAAATTCAGATTGAAATGAGCTCTAACTACATACAAATTAGTAGATCTGAAATGCACTAGAATTGAAAGTATAATCTAGAAAGCAACTGAACATGATGAAAGCAAATTGCACATGCGTAGATGTTCAAACATGAGATCTAATACCTTAAAACATGAATGAATGCATGAATGTTGAAAAATTAAGACAGAAAATGCATTAAAAAAAAAACAAAATGGCTGAGGCACAAATCTAACTTATTGTAGCCCATTTGAAAGAAGGATTTGATCTAAAAAGATCAAATCACTTCAATTCTTTTGGCTCAATCAAAATATGTTAAATAGAGATTAAAATGCAGCAAATAGGAAGATGAAAACTCAGATTCTAATCCATTAATCATGCTATGACAAGAAATTTTAAGAGAATAGAAGAGGAATACTCACCTTGGCTGAAGGGGTCTGAAAGAGAGGGTTGGAAGCTTCTCTCAAATTTTCGTAAACTCCAAGTAAGAAGGAGAGAGAGAGAGACTGTTGACCACCAATCGCCACCCCCTTTTTTCTTCCTTCCTTCCTCTTCTTATTCTCATTTCTTCTTCTTTTCTTGCTTCTTTTCTGCTCATTTTCTTCTTTCTTTTCCTCTTTCGTTTCCTCCTTTTTTTCTTCCTCTGTTTCCTCCTCCTTTTCTTCCCCTTTTTCTGGAGGGTCTAGGGCTGAGGCAGCGACCTTTTTTTAAAAATGCATTTTTTTCTTTTATGATTTTAATAGGTTTAAAAATCTAAGTTAAATAAAATATAAATAAAAAGGAGGATTTTGAAAATAACGGATTTCATTTGGATCCAAGATCCAATTTTATTTTTTAATCCAAATTGAGTTAAAAACCCTGATCCAGATTGAATTTGGGGAAATTTTGCAAAAGTATTGAATTTTGGGTTTGAAATTCAAGAATTGTTTTTGAATTGGAGATAAAAGTTGGATTTTGAAACTGGATCTGGATCCATTTTGGTATTTTGGAATTGGATTATGAATTGGATCCATTTTGGTATTTTGGAATTGGATTATGAATTGGATCTAGGGGATTTGAAAATTTTGGGGTGTTTATAAATGCCCTTCTTTGCTACTAAGTTGGTTGAAAGCCGAGCTTAGTGGCAAAGAAAACACTCCAAATTTTGAAAAATGCCCCAGTCAGCAAATCCGAACTGGGTGTGAAAGAATTTACTTGGAAAGACATGATTTCTGAGGCTTAACACTTTATCCTGAATGATTCTAGGGGGACGAAATCCTCGAAAATAATATGACTGAATAATAAAAATGAGGAAATCGTGATGGGACTGGGAGAACTACCTCACCAAAAATGAAACTCAGGTTTAACCCAAACCTGAACGGAAGATACCTCATGAAAAAACGAGGTTTAGGCTTACCCCTTAACCTGAAAGGGACGGCCATACGGAATCCTCAAACGAAGAAACCATGATGGGACCTTCGGTGTTTGAATGAACAGATCCAAAAGGAGTTTGCAAAAGGAGGAAAATGGGGTTCCCTAAAGCTTTGGAAAAGGGATGATATGGGGCACCTCATTGCTGAGACTAGAATCAGCTTTTAAAATCAATGGCCTCTCGCAGAAAAGTATGGGTTTGACCCTTAACCTGAGTGGGTGAGAGCATACAGAATTCTCGAATGAGAAAAACCGTGATGGGACAGGAAGAGATATATCTCCTGAATGAGGCAACTCTTCTTGAAAATATACACAACGTAGGTCGTATCAAAATGGATATTGAGCATTTATTTTATTTTGAATAACTAGAAAATTTTTCCAATAAGATGAAATCATAGATGATTCAGATGTTTGAAGATTTGCACATATGTGCAAAAGACATTCCCTCTTTTACCTAGAGTATTTCCTTCAACGAGGTTAACTCCTCGGTCTTAAGAATCAAATTCAAATTTTTCGGGTTGATGACTTTCTCCAAGGAAGTTATCCATTTCCCTGGTATGAGAAGAGAAGAAATATTTCTTAATTTCATAAAAGCAAGTAATGAAAAGATATTGATAAAAGAATTTTGCATAAGAAAAGATGATTTATGGCAATTGCGGCAGTTTGATATCTGGGTGTTTTCTCATGATGATCTTTTAGCACTCTCTTTGAGACATTGAGCTTTCTTGGGTTTTCGGGGGAAGCTTATTACACCATCCTTCATTTTGGAGATGTCTTGACTTTTCTCTCTTTTTCGGGGAAGAGTACGTCACAAACTCCTTCATCTTGGAGATGTTTCGATCCTTCTTTCATCTCAGGAATTATACTGATGATATTGGCTCAAAAGGTTTTTAGATGATAGCAGAAATCAAATATCTTTTAGGGTTTGTCAGTAGGTTCATCACATTCGCCTTCATCTTAATGGTGATCTGAACTTTCCCTGGAAGGATTCGTCACAAAGTCCTTCATCTCGAAGATGATCCAAATCTTCTTTGGTCCCGGGGGTCTAGCTCGCATATTTATCTTCATCTTAACGACAATTGAGAGATCCCTTTTGTAGATATTTAATTGCAGCTTAAATGACTGAGGAGATATAGATTGAGTGGATTCTTTTTAAAGCTCAGGATATTTCCACTGCTTGATTGCAAGAAAATTGTCTTAAAACATGCGCCATAGCTATGATTAATATTGATTCGCTATTGTCTTTTCAATATCATTGAAAATTTCTTTCGCTAATCATACTGAGGATATTTCTTACATCCTTTTGGTTGATCAACAGGAAAAAGATTTGAATTTTATCCTATTTCACAAAAAGCTTCACCATTTTGGGAAAAAACTAGAGGTAATCTGAGGTGATTTCCTTTGTGCAGTAAAATGTTGGAATCAACAAATGCTTTTAGCAAATTGGCAAAGTTTTCAAGAATTCTTTGTGAAATAATCACTCAATATAGATTTTAATGAGACCTTGAGCTGAATCTTTGATTTTGGAAATTTCGACCAGTAAAAGTTGGGACCTTTTATTTAACGGCCAGTGGAGGAGCTGGAACCTTTGATTTAACGACCAATGAAAACTGTAATCTTTGATTTAATGATCAGCGAAGGAGCTGGAATATTTGATTTAATGACTAGTGAAAACTGGGACCTTTCATTTAACAACCAACGAAGGAGCTAAAACCTTTGATTTAACGACCACTGAAAACTGGGACCTTTCATTTAACGACCAGCGAAGGAGCTGAAACCTTTGATTTAACGACCAGTGAAAACTAGGACCTTTCATTTAACGGCCAACAAAGAAGCTGGAACCTTTGATTTAACGACCAGTGAAAATTGAGACCTTTCATTTAACGATCAGCGAAGGAGCTGGAACCTTTGATTTAATGACCAGTGAAAACTGGGACCTTTCATTTAACGACCAACGAAGAAGTTGGAACCTTTGATTCAATGATTTGATCTAGGATTGAGACTTTTTGAGAGACAAACAACACAGGGACTGGATTCTTCAAATGAACTTGATCGTTGATTGTAATTTTTGAGAAATAACCAGTGCAAGGACTGGGTTTTTCAAATGAATTATTCGATCTAGGATCGAGAATTTAGAAGAATGACCAGATCGAGGACTGGGTTCCAAAAAATGATTTGATCTAGGATCAAAAATTTAGAAGATGACCAGTTCGAGGACTGGGTTTCAAAAATGATTCAATCTAGGATCGAAAATGATTCAATCTAGGATCGAAAATTTAGAAGATGACCAGTTCGAGGCACTGGTTCTGAAAATGATTTGATCTAGGATCAAAAATTTAGAAGATGACCAGTTCGAGGACTGGGTTTGAAAAAAAAGATTCAACTTGCAAATCAACTTTAGAATAATGAAGATTCTTGATGAAGATTTAGAATTTAATAGACCATCATAATTAATTGTATGTGATTTGCTTTCAAGATTATCCCCTTATCCTGAATGAGCATAGAATAGACATTGATGAGAATTTTAGGAAATCATAGAAAATGATTCAGGTTTATCCCTTAACCTGAAGGAGAGTTGAAGGAATTTGAAGAGAAATAACCTGAGATTTGAATTTAGAAGAGAAATTCTAGATGAAAGATTCTCGATTTTATGAACAACATAGTTAGCTGCATGTGGTCCGATCTTCAGTATTAAAAAGGATTGATAAAATTTAATAAAATTTGATGAAAAATTGATAAAATTGATGGTAAATTGATGTAAACTTGATCAAATTGAAAAATGAATAAAAAATGAATGAAATTAATAAAGCTAACAAGATTAACTGAAAATTGATAAGATTTTAGAAAAAAAAGAGTTTGTCTGATCCTGCCTGCACATGGGATCTTTAAAGTGAGAGGAGAATGTTCATTTGAAAGACAAGTGAAAAATCATTTTGGGAAGAGGATCAACCACAAGGTTGATTTTGAAGAATGATCAACACGAGAGTCGATATTTGAAGAAGAATCAACACGAGGGTTGATTTTGAAGAGAGATCAACATGAGGGTTGATTTTGAAGACAACGGTTCGAAAACCAAATGTTGAAAAAGAAGATCAACACGAGGGTTGATTTTTTGAAAACAATGGTTTGAAGCCAATTTTGAAAAAGAAGATCAACACAAGGGTTGATTTTTTGAAAACAATGGTTCGAAGCCAATTTTGGAAAATAAGATCAACACAAGGGTTGATTTTTTGAAAACAATGGTTCAAAGCCAATTTTGGAAAATAAGATCAACACAAGGGTTGATTTTTTGAAAACAATGGTTCAAAGCCAATTTTGGAAAATAAGATCAACACAAGGGTTGATTTTTTTTAGAATAATGGTTCGAAACCAATTTTGGAAAATAAGACCAACACAAGGGTTGGTTTTTGAAAAAGATTGGTCCAAAATATTGAACCCTTGGCGGTCATAACGAAGACTTTGTAGAAAATTTTCAAAATTTCATGATTTTGAAAAACCCTCATAGGTAATATAATTTCTCTCATGAATGATGTCGGGATCGTCCCTCCTTCTAAGAAGAATAGAGATTTAATGTAGCTTGATAGAAGCCGATGACGAAGAAGATTTTTGAAATGAAAGTATAGTTTTTCAAAAACAAATGCCCCAAGTGTGGCAAAGGAAAGAAGTATTAGACCTCTAAGATATGAAGAAAATTGACCTTTCATTGATAAGCAAAACTGAATATTTACAAGTACTTTAACCAAAAAGTCACAAAAGACTGGGCTGACTTTCCCCTACAAAGTGACTGAAAAAAAGGGACGAAAGCAGAAAAACTTTGGCATTATCAATTCTTTGAGTAGTCTAGAAATGGCTCGGTCAGGACGGCAGGTTGCTCTTCTTCCTCGTCCTCTACCAGAAGATTTTTATCAATGTAGTCTTGTATCATATGCTTGAGGATGAAGCAGTGCTTTGTATCGTCCCCCATGGTTCTATGGAACTTGCAGAATTGGTCTTTAAATTTTCCCAAGATTACGGGAGGATCCACGACTTTAGGGAGTTTGGTCATTCCATGGGTCAACATATATTCCAGGACTGTTTCCAAAGGTTGATCTAAAGGAGTGAAGATTCGATATTTCTCCCACTTGATATACTTGGGCTTCTTTTGAATATCCTCTTTTTACTGGAGGCCAGTCAGAAGTGGTTTGTCATTCTTTTTAAAGAACCTTTCCTTCTGCCCCTTGTTCTGATCTATTTTCGGGCCACTGCCACTGCTATTTCTGTTTCCCCTACTGCTACTGCCATAATTATTGCCGAAATTATCAGCTGAGTGAGTGAATTGTGCCTTCTTCTGATCTTAGATATTCTTGACCAGAGGCACGCCCTCGTAGAGCCCATTTTCCACTCCTGCCTCGAGCCATTCGGCTCGCTCAATCAATTTGATGAAGGATTTCGCGAGAGAAGTGGCGATGAGGCTCCTTAGGGATTGAGAAAAATTATTGAGGATCATCTACAGTGCATGTTCTTCGGGAATGGGAACCTTCATTTTGTTGCAGGTGCTTCTCCACCTATGGATGAATTCTCCGGCTTTTTCATTTTCATTTTGCTTCAGGTTGTAAAGGTGATTGAGCATAGGTGAAGCCTCAGTATTGAATAGGAAGCGCTCGATAAACAAATTTATCACCTTATCGAACTCTCGTAGTTCGATAGGATTGATGTGGTCGGCACACCACCTGGCCGCTATACCCTCCAGACTGCGGGGAAAGCAAATGAATAGAGCCATGTTGTTCTTTCTGAAACGGCAACATTCTGCATAAAAAGTGGCTAGGTGAGCCTTAGGATTGCCAGTTCCGTTAAACTTGAGGAATTTGTGAGGAAGATTCTCCAGGTTATCATCTCCATCTAGGCCATCGTAGAAATCCTCGCCAGTGTAGGTCTGCTTGCCCTTACTCTTGGCTTGAATGTCCTTGATTGCTCGAGTCATCTCTTTCAATTGCTCGCGCATCGGGTCCTCTGCTGTAATCCCAAACTTGGGCTTGTTGACAGATTTGGGCTCTTCAGCGACTATCTTTACAAACTGCCGTAGAGGATTCTTGCTGAACACGGATTGTTCTTCTTCTTATTCTTCTTCCTCTGATTCTGTCCTCTCAGAAGTATTGTCTGGCTGCATCTTCTTTTTTATGATCTTAACGTGCTTTCTCACAGCCTTCTTTTTCAGCTTGCCTTTAGGAACTGTTTTTTTCAGGCTGGCCTCGGTTTGCTCTGTCGTCATCCTGGCCATCATTTTTTGAAACATACCATACATAGCGGGATCAATATCATCTCCCTTGCCCTAACCCTGTCCTCTGGCTGACTTGGGAGAATTCATTCTTTCAACCTCACTGTCGTTGTATTGCTGAGCAGTCTTCTTTCTTGTCCTCGTCTGAACCATATTTTTCTGCGGAGTAAAGGGAGGGTTTAGACTAAAGAAATTTTGGGAGAAGTTTTAACAAGAGAAGAAATCAGGTAAAATAGGTTTAAAAAAATTATATTCCATTACTAGAGATTGAGTCATCACAGAATTTATGACAATTGTGTTGTTACTCTATGAGAGGGAATAAACAACTAAAACACGAAGGAAAATGCTATTTTGAAAATGATATCTCTTGACGGAAAGAGATTTCGTTTATGAAAAGGTAAACAAGAAAAATAGAATCAGAAGATATATTGGAAAGATAGGAGGGAAAAGAATTTGAAAGTAGATAGTAAAGATTTAAAATTTGAAGAATTGCAGGCAGGATCAGAGAATTTGAAGAAACCAGAAGAAGAAAGGAAAAATACACCTGAGTTTTAAAAACAAAGAGGAAATTTTGAATAATATACCCAGGGTTTTAGAAAGGTTTGATATATATAGGAGAAATAAAAGAAAACATCGCATAATCACAGTTGCACAAACAAGGATGTGCAAACATCACTCTCTGAAGGCTGACTCTAAATACAATATTTGAAATGGCTTGTTAGGACCTTAATCCTAACTCTATGGTTCAGATCATCTGATTCTAATCAAGGTATGCCAATATACTCAAGCCGAAGCTCGAAGTACGTGGCATAGAAATATTTCTCTGATTCTAAGGTAATGACTTCCCAACATCCTTGAGTACCTACTGATATACCTCGGACTATGGCCCTTAGGTACGTGGTAGGGGGGCACTAACCCAAATAAGTGGTCCAGTTGTGAGGCTCTCTCCCAAACTATGGTTCAGTGAGACAGCCCAACAATGTGAAAACCGGGACAATATAGGTAGAGATGTTTTCAGAAATATGTTCATCATGCAATAAAACCAGAAAGCTCTAATGCAAGTCCTAAAGAGAGAATTCAAATGAAGAGAAGCATACACTTGCATACATTGTTTACATTCAATACCTAGAATTGAGGAGAGTTGTATTTCAAACATAAGTCTAAGTGAACATGGAATAATCTCCTCAATATGATCCTACCAAACCATACTTAGTCCTATATGCATTATGTCAATTAGGACAAAATCTAGGCTCCTAAGGTTTGCATGGAAATGAAGCTGACATTTGAAGAATAAAGACTTAGATAATATCAAAAGCAAAGCAAAAAGGCATAATTTGACCGAACGGAGACGAGTCCCATCACGGTCGCCACTTCTGTGATCATTGCAAAATTTTTCCTCTTCTGCCTTTTTAGGGGGAAAAGAAAAAATTTCTTTCAAGGTCTCACTTGACCTTTGGAAAAAGATTTTTGAAAATTTACTCGACTCCATTTTGAAAAAATTGCGAGAAAATGGAGAGACGGGATTCGCTCGTTGGTACGAGGTTCAACCGTTCCTGGCGCCTTTACCAGAGGTAATCGAACCAAGGATCGAATTCATGCCTTTGCTTTGCCTAAATTTATCTAGGTAATTATTCTAAGTCCTAGATGCACATTGAATCAAGCTTGTGCTATGATTTTGAACTTGAGAAGAATGCATATTTTTAGAAGTGCTTCAGAAAATTTGAGAATTTCCAAGTGATTTTGGGAATGGATTTTTGAAAACATCCTTTAAGAAACGGCTCGAAAGTTCAGAAATTGATTTAAAATTTATTGAAGAATATTGTAAATCGCAACAATGATTTTTTGAAAGACGCGATAAATCGCAATACCGTAAATCACAGGATGATTTGCCTAAAGTCATTGTAAATCGCACAATGATTTATGGAAAGACACGGTAAATCGCAATAGCTTTTTATTGAAGGATCTCGCCAATCAGATGACGATTTTGAAATTTAAGAATTTGAAATGAATTTAAAAGCATTGAAATCGAAGATCTAGAAATCAAATTCAAAGTCAATTTTTTTGGAATTTGAGGTCTAAATTTAATTGAGAATCGAGATTGGGGTTTTGAGAGAAATAAGGAATAAAATTCAAAGTTGGAATGTAAAATTCAAAGATAGAAATTTAAAAATAAAATTGAAAATTGGGAATCAAAAATGGGTATTTGAAATAGGATTTAAAGTTAAAGGGAATTGAAAATGAAATTGAGAAATAAGATTGAATTTATAAAGTGGAATAAAACAATGACTTGGAATTTAGGAATGAAAAACATCTTTTGAAAATTATTTCAAAATTCACTTGGAAATTTAAAAATGGTTTCAAAGAGGTGGAAAATGCTGACGCAATTTTATCTTAAATGATGAATGCATTAAAAGAAATTTGAAATTAGGTTTTGAAAAGCATATTTCATTCTTTAAGTGAATTGAAATAAGATTGAAGATATAATACATTTCTGACTATGGCCATAAAATGTATTATATAATAATCGTATTTAAATTCATTTGAAGAATAAAATACATTTTGGTGCCTTTATAGAGTTTAAAATAAAATTAACTCTCAATATATCCTGACTATGGTCATTGATATATGTTTTGAATTAATTTTAAATTAAACTCTAATAAAGGAAGAAAATATTTAGAAAAACATGATTTTTTGAAAGAGATTCAGTGTGGACCCAATGTTATTCCATAAAAGATGATTCACATTTTGACTATGGCCATAAATGCAAATCGTCAACTTAGGATTTAATCACCTTTTATTAGAATGGTGCTTGTGTCATTCGTGTTTCACCATATAGGTTATTGAAAATGAAAATAGAAATGTAACATATTGATTATGAAAATAAAAAGTTAAACTACATGCTCATTCATTCTAAGCTAAGCATAAAGTAACCTTCTCATTAATTGATTTATTACAACCTTTGAATTGATACAACGATTAAAAAGAAATAACAAAACAGAAAATCCTGCAAAATGAGCAAACTTGTTAGAAATAAGTGTAGGCTTTTATGGATTTTTCTTCAATTATTGAAAAATTGAAGAATACATCCAAAATTAGCCTTTTATGCCTCAGAAATAAAGAGAATCAAATAAAATAAAAGTGATTGATGTATGACTTTGCAAAACTTTTGAAAATGGTGCTTTGGAGTTTTAAATTTTCGAAATTTGGGTTTTAAAACATATAAATACATTTTAAAGCTTGAATTCAAAGTGAATTTAACCTTGAAATTGAGATTTTCATGAAAATATGTTGAAAATGATTGAAATAAAGGCAAATAAACTCCAAAGTTTGTTTGAAATGAAGTTAAGGCATTCTAACTTGATAAAATTTATTTTTAATTTATGAAATATACGAATCATGTTTGAAAATTGAATTTAAGAGTAATAAAATACCCATATTAACTTCATTTTAACAAAGCAATGTTTTTTTTATAAAATTGGTTTCGAAAGATGCAATGAATGAATGGTCAATGACCTTAGAGATTTCTAAAAATGATATGCAGATGCCTAACAACCTTATGAATGTTATAAAATTGAAAATCTTAAGCAATGATGTGAGGAAAACCCAAATTTGGATTCTCTTATCCAGATAAGACAGGATTTTGCAGAATCGGGATTTTATAGGTGAACCTGTCAGAGCATTCTGAGCAGATGGAAGCTTTTAACAACTTAGTTTTAGCTCAAAATTAATACATAGACTCACAACATAGCAAGGAAGCATTTCTTTTTTACAGAATATCAAAATCATTTCTGAAACTAGAGTTATGATCAAAACATCAGAGCATTAACTTCAGAAACATGAAATTAAATTTTACCAGACAGGTTTTAGTAAACTGGATGTTACAAACGCTAAACAGACCCGATTTCTCTCAAATTTGAGGGAAAAGTTGCTTAACTCAATTAAGAAGCTAACACAATTTATATAATTGAAAAATAGATTTTGGTTTGAAAATGGAGACTTCGGGAAGTCACTGTTTCTAAATAGGAAGTGAACCTGTTACAGAATTTGAAGTTGTGTAACTAGTCTTGGTTTTTAACAGGTTTGAGATATCAAATGAGCATAAAAAGTTATGAAATTTTTGAGATGTAAACTAGACACATAGAAGAAGAAAACCCTTTTTACGGATTTGAAAAATAATCTCTCATTGGAGAGATATGACTCTTACAAAATGAACTAAAAACCTATGTCACTCAAATAAGGCAGACTAATAAGGGTCTGGTTTTTTATCCAAATGAGGCATTAAATTATAATAGAAATCGTTGAAAATTTACAATAATAAGTTAGACTCCGTAACAAAGACACCATTTTTTAAGGATTTGAAATCCAATCTCTGGTTAGGGAGATATGGCCCTAGCAAGTTGGTCCTAATTCGGGTAGCGATTTGCAGCGATTTGTTACTGAACAACACCACAAATCGCTGCAGTGTTTTGCAAAAAACACTACAAATCGCTATAGGATGACCGAACAACACTATAAATCGCTGTAAGGCTCGTTGGAGACCCAGAAACACTATAAATTATAGTTAAAAGACCAGACAACACCATAAATTGTTGTAGGATGACCGAACAACACTACAAATCGTTGTGGGGCTTGTTGGAGACCCAAAAACACTACAAATCATAGTTAAAAGACCGGACAACACTACAAATCCCTTTAAGATGATCAAACAACACTAAAAATCGTTTTGGGGCTCATTGGAGACCCAGAAATGCTACAAATTGTAGTTAAAAGACCGGACAACACTACAAATCGTTGTAGGATGACCGAACAACACTACAAATCGTTGTGGAGCTCGTTAGAGACCTAGAAACGCTATAAATCGTAGTAGAGACTCATAGGAGACCCAAAAAATTATAACAACAATTTTGTTGAAGAAAGTTGCCAATCATATTGCGATTTATTGAAGGTGGGCAACAACAATTATGACATGGGGACCAAAATCAGAACATGTACAAAATCAGGATACAGGGCTCTGATATTTAATCAAAATAAAATAGTAATTCACCATAGAAATTTTTAAAAATTTACAGAGGTAGACTAGACATATAAACAAAGAGAACCCGTTTTACATAATTAAAAAATAATCTTTCGTTGAGGAGATAAAAGTTTGACAAAATGGATCAAAATCTGAATCATTAAAATGACACAGGGTGATAGAGTTGTGGTTTCTGACCCAAAACAGGTATGAAAACACTATAGAAATCGCTGAAATTTGGTATGTACAAACTAGGTTCAATTTAAAAAACATTCCTTTTTACGGATTGGAAAGATAATCTTTGGTTAGGGAGAAATCACTCTTGAAAGTTGATCATGATTCTGCTAAAATCCTGACGGTGCAAAATAATAGGTTCTAAATCTAGATTTTTAAAGTAGTACAAACAAACTCAGAATGATTTAATTTTTGGTGGAGAGCATGAAGACATATGCATGAAGTTACAGTAAAACATTCAGATCGAAATAAGCTCTGATTACATACAAATCGATAGATCTAAAATACACTAGAATTAAAAGTACAATCTAGAAAGCAACTGAACATGATGAAAACAAATTGCACATGCGTAGATATTCAAACATGATATCTAATGCCTTAAAACATGAATGAATGCATGAATCATGAAAAATTAACACAGAAAATGCATTAAAAGAAAACCAAAATGGCTGAGGCACAAATCTAACTTATTGTAGCCCATTTGAAAGAAGAATTTGATCTAAAAAGATCAAATCATTTCAATTCTTTTGGCGCAATCAAAATATGTTAAATAGAGATTAAAATGCAGCAAATAGGAAGATGAAAACTCAGATTCTAATCCATTAATCATGCTATGACAAAAAAATTTAAGAGAATAGAAGATGAATACTCACCTTGGCTGAAGGTGTCTGAAAGAGAGGGTTGGAAGCTTCTCTCAAATTTTCTTAAACTCCAAGTAAGGAGAGAGAGAGAGAGAGAGACTGCTGACCACTAATCGCCACCCCCTTTTTTCTTCCTTCCTTCCTCTTCTTATTCTTCTTTCTCCTTATTTTCTTGCTTCTTTTCTGCTCATTTTCTTCCTTCTTTTCCTCCTTCGTTTCCTGCTTTTTTTCTTCCTCTGTTTCCTCCTTTTCTTTCCCTTTTCTGGTGGGTCTAGGGTTGAGGCAGCGACCTTTCTTTAAAAATGCATTTTTTTTCTTTTATGATTTTAATAGGTTTAAAAATCTAAGTTAAATAAAATATAAATAAAAAGAAGGATTTTGAAAATAACGGATTTCAATTGGATCCAAGATTCAATTTGATTTTTGAATCCAAGTTGAGTTAAAAACCTAGATCCGGATTGAATTTTGGGAAATTTTGCAAAAGTATTGAATTTTGGGTTTGAAATTCAAGAATTGTTTTTGAATTGGAGATAAAAGTTGGAATTTGAAACTGGATCTGGATCCGTTTTGGTATTTTGGAATTGGATTATGAATTGGATCCAGGGTATTTTCAAAAGATTTTTGCAAAATGATGGACTTGAATTTCAAATTTAAGAATTAATCTTTAAAATTACGACAAAAATTGAATTTTGAAAAGGATCCAGATCTGAGGTTTTGAATAAAAAACAGATTTGGATCTGGATCTCGATTACAGATGAAAATGAGGGAAATTAGTTCAAATTGGGTTTGAACCTTGGGAATGAATTTATAAAAATGAAAAATTCAGGCTTATGATGGAGTTCCAATTTGGATATTGGATCAAACCTATAAACAAATCTTGGATATTAGATCAAAACTTAAGAAATAAAGTTGGATCTTGGATATTAGATCAAAACTTAAGAAATAAAGTTGGATCTTGGATATTAGATGAACTCGAGATCACGAATTGATTCAAATATACTCCTGAATAAATCAGGAATACAAAAAGGGTTTGGCATCTATAAAAGAGGGGATCCGAAATGGATTTGAAAAATTTGGGGTGTTTACAGGTAGTCAAATGGTTGGACGCTGGGATCATTTATCCCATCTTCGAATGTCAGTGGGTGAGCCCTACCTAGGTTGTCCCCAAGAATTCTGGGCTGACCGTAGAGATGAATGAAAAAGGAGAAAGTATCCCCATGAGGACTACTACGGGATGGCGAGTGTGCATAGACTCTAGAAAGTTGAACAGTGTAACTAGGAAGGATCACTTCTCTCTGTCGTTCATCGACCAGATCTTGGAGAAACTCGCAGACCAACAATATTTTTGTTTTTTGGATGGTTATTCAAGATACAACCAGGTGGTCGTTCATCCCGAGGACCTGGAGAAGATGACGTTCACATGCCCATATGACACTTTTGCTTATAGGAGAATGTTGTTCGGGCTCTGCAATGCCCCGACAACATTTCAGCGGTGCATGATGACGATCTTCTCACATATGATGGATGATGTCCTTGAGATTTTCATGGATGATTTATCGGTCTATGGCTCTTCATTTAACGATTGTCTCCAAAAGTTATCTCGTGTGCTTCAGGATTGTAGGGAGACAAATTTGGTTCTTAGTTGGGAAAAGAGTCATTTCATGGTGAGACAGGGGATTGTTCTTGGACATATTGTGTCTAAGAAAGGGATCGAGGTCGATAAGGCCAAAGTGGATACCATTGATAGATTAGCTCCACCGACCTCTGTGCGATAGGTGCGATCATTTCTAGGGCACGCAGGTTTTTATAGAAGGTTCATTAAAGATTTTAGCCAGATTTAACGACTGTTGTGCAACCTGCTATCGAAAGATCAATCGTTTGTGTTTGATGATGCTTGTTTGAAGGCATTCTTGGCCCTGAAGGAGGCTTTGACTACTGCTCCTATTCTTCAATCTCTTGAGTGGTCAGTGCCATTTGAGATTATGTGTGACACGTCAGATTACGCAGTTGGAGTGATTCTCGGTCAGAAGATTGAGTGATGATCTCATGTGATTTATTACGCTAGTAGGACCCTCTCTGATGCGCAAATGCATTATACCACCACAGAGAAGGAATTACTAGCTGTAGTTTTTGCTCTTGAGAAGTTTTACTCGTATTTGTTAGGCTCCAAGGTCATCATTTACTCAGATCATGCAGCACTGCGATAATTGATGAGTAAAAAGGATGCCAAACTGTGTCTCATTCGATGGATCCTTCTGTTACAAGAATTTAATCTCAAGATTCGAGATAAGAGTGGATGTGAGAATCTTGTAGCAGATCATTTATCCAGACTGACAGTGAAGACATCCACTGATCAAAGGCAGATTGATGATTCATTTCCGGATGAGCAGCTCTTTCATGTCAAGCATCTGCCTTGGTTCGCGCATATCATCAACTTTTTGGTGACCGAAGAGTACCCTTTGCACAGGAACTGCAATGAGAGAGATTGATTTTTCTTGCAGGTAAAACACTATTTTTGGGAGGAACCAGAGTTGTTTCGATTATGCCCGGATCAGATGATTCAGAGGTGTGTTCCTGAGGAGGAGTATGACTCCATTCTATCATTTTGTCATTCCTTGGCTTGTGGAGGCCACTTCTCTAGTAGAAAGACCGCGGCAAAGGTCCTCCAGTCAGGATTTTGGTGGCCGACACTGCATAGAGATGCCCATGATTTTTGTAGGAGGTGCTTGCGCTGTCAACAGATAGGACGCATCGCCAAGCATGACATGATGCCCCTTCTTCCTATTTTGATTGTTGAGATTTTTGATGTGTGGGGCATTTATTTTATGGGTCCTTTCCCGCTATCGTTTGGATTTGTATATATTTTAGTGGCAGTTGATTATGTTTCAAAATGGGTTGAGGTCGTGGCCACCCGAACCAATGATCATAAGGAGGTGCTTCGATTTATCAAACACAACATTTTTAGTCGGTTCGGAGTCCCTAGAGCGATCATTAGTGATGGTGGTACACACTTTCATAATGTGCAAGTAGCTTCCTTAGAAAATATTTTATGCATCATCGAATTGCTATACCTTACCACCAGCAGACCAGTGGCCAAGTTGAGATCTCTAACAGGGAGATCAAGCGGATTCTTGAAAAGACAGTCCGACCAGACCGCAAGGACTGGTCTCAGCGCCTTGATGATGCCCTATAGGCTTATAGGACTGCTTTCAAGACCCTGATTGGTATGTCGCTGTATCAATTGGTTTTTGGGAAACCATGCCATCTCCCTGTTGAGTTAGAGCATAGAGCGCATTGGGCTATAAAAAAGTTTAATTTTAATATAACCCAAGCTAGAGTAGAGAGAAGATTATAGTTGAGTGAGCTAGAGGAATTGCGTAATGAGGCCTATGAGAGTGCCAAGATTTACAAGGCTCGAACCAAGCATTTCCATGATCGGCGCATTGTGAGGAAGCAGTTCAAGCCTTCAAAAGGTTGGGCTTTATCATTCATGTCTTCATCTTTTTCCAGGAAAGCTGAAGTCCAGATGTGATGGATCGTTCATAGTCCATAGAGTTTTTCCACATGGAGCGATAGATCTTTTGGACCCTCGAACAAGCATCATTTTTAAAGTCAATGGGCAGCGGATGAAGCCCTACATTTCTGATATTGTGGTGAATCTAGACATTGAGACTGCTGACTTCATAGATGCATGAGGGCACGCACAGATTTGTATGTTGTATTTTTAGTCTTTTTAGTAGGATCTAGTAAATGTTCATAGATGGTTTTTCTTTATTTTGTTTTGTTTTCTTCTATCTCATAAGTGTATTGTTAGATCACGTATGCATTCTTGTGTAATCGTAGGACAAGTATTCATATATCATGTCAGGTGACTTCTGCTCTTTTCTCCCAATTATCTTGTTCTCATGTGTCGCCTCTTAGTTTCATACAAGCACGGGGGAGTGCCACTGAGGACAGTGTCATTCAAGCATGGGGGAGGGTGTTGTTTGCACACCTAAACTTTTCATGTCTTTGTACTTGCATTTTTTATGTCAACCCATTAAAATTAGGCTTTTAGGGAATGAGTTTGAACTTATATGACTGCTTTGCAACATCTAGCGTTTTTAGAGAATTTTTAAGCCCCACGAAAAACTTTTTCTAACACGAATCTAGAAAATCGTGGTTGTTTATGTGGATTTCAAATAAATGATTATAGATGCATGTTAGAGTTTATTTTGAATCACAAGTATGAATATGCACAATTTGATTTTTTAAAACCAAGCAAATGAACAACATTGCAAAAGAGCTCAAAAAGTGAAACAAGCATATGTTTAATTGTTTGATATCTTCATAGTCTCTAGTAGTTGGGCTTAGACACAAGTTGAAGTGTTTGAGTTTCATGATGAAAAGGATAACGAAGGAAGTCAATTCTTTGTATACGTTGATATTTGTGGCCTATTTTGTTCGAGCAAGTAGAGCCTGAGGGGTGTTTACACCTGGTGCCCTAAAGTCATCTGGTTTGGGAGTCATTGGCCTGAAAGACCGTTACATGGACTTTATAGAGAGCCTAATAGATATTGACATTGCACATGACAGAGGAGTAGACTATACGTAAATTATAAAAAATTGAAGGTTTAGTGACTCGAGCAATTAAGTCCGAGGGATACTTTGTATCTGATGCCCTAAGGTCATCTGGCCTGGGAGTCATTGACCTAAAGCTCGTTACACGGGTCACGAAAACTAGAAATTTGGTATAGTGCTCAATAAAAGAAAGAAAAAAAATGTGAAAAAAAGAGCGTAAAAGAGAAAAGTTCATTGCTTAGAAGAAAATATTGAGAAAACTTGTGCAGAACACATGAGTGAGGATAAGTAAATAACCACATGTATGTATTTGAATTTCTAAGAATGAAACATAAATGATTATGTTATTTAGAAAAGTGAAAGAAAATATTTTATTCTGTGGTGGCAGGTAGAAGACTCTAATCATGTTTTGATAATGCAATGACATGAAATATTTGTGAAAACAAACTCCTTAACTGTCTAATGCCTTGTATTTTAAAAGTTTTATGCATACATGACAGAGATGTTTGTGGGTAGCATCAGTGCAAACCCTCACGAGACCTTACTCATCCACTGGGGTAACCCACGGGTTTAAAGGGCTTGTTGCATACGCTAAATGCAACCGTGATTCCTATGAAAGTGAGTTAGGTTTTTGTTTTGATTAGTTTATCATTTTTGTTTTTGCTTCAGTTTGCTAGAGGATTAGCAAATGATAAGCATGGGGGTATTTGATCATGCATAATTTCTACACATAAATTCATATATTTTTCATGCATGATCATGTCAATAATTGCTTAAAAAATGCTTGTTTGCAAAGGTTTTCAAAGTTTTTTATCAAATATTAAATTGAGCAATGTGAACCATTTCTGAGCCTTTTTGAGAAATTAATTAAGTTTTTGAAAAATACTTTAAAAAAATGAAGTTGTTTGAAATAGGCAAGTGTGATTAACGTTTTTCTTTTCCCTGTTTTGGTTTCCTTACAATAACATTTTTTTTTTGGTGGCAGCCGTTTCCTTGCAGTGTGTTCTAGATAATTTGTTTTACAATAAGTACAACCTGGTGATTACAGGATTGTTTTATGCTATTAGTCAGTTTGTGCTTTCACCATCATCGTTAGTGCTTTCTAATATGTATTCTCAGCGTCTATGTTCAGCATATTAGTTTATTGAATCTGTGCATTTAAAATTTTTTTGTATACAGTATTTTGTTCTTTTTAGTTTGTAGTTCTTGATACATCGGTTTTCAATCAACGTTTGTGTTTAGGTCTGTTAAAGCACCAGCGAGGGTACATTAGTGATTTCTGTAGTCATTGATTTTATTAGTCATAGTGTTTCTGGTTAATTGTTTTCATTATTTAGCCTTAGTTCAGAGTCAGTTAATCAGCCATGCTAAGATTGCATTAGATGTTCACATATTTAACAGGTTAATTGATTGTTTTGGTTACTTAATTTAGTAGGTATAGTGCTTAACGTTTTAGTTGGGTTGGATGATATATACACATTATTAGATTTCAACAATAGCAGTTATTTGGTTTAGTCAAACTTAGTTAACCCCTTTTCTTACGCAATAGACACTAACTTCCTTAGTCGTTATTCGCTTGGATACTTCATTAACCATGTTTGATTTCAGTAGCTATAGTTCTTAGTAATTTATTTCAATAACGGTGATTCAGCAGTAGCCGTGGTCTAGATCGGGGTATTAATTTGTTTTTGTGTTATACTTAAGTTCTTGATTGAGTTGTGTTAAATTAGTTAAATTGTCAATAGTGCCATCCATTAGTTCTTAAATTTGTTTCACGTGTGTTACTAATTACATTATTCTGTCCTTTAGTGCATAATAGCATGTTGGTATAGGTGTTTGATTTCTGCTTTTACTGGTTTTTAAGTGTAGAACGTGTTTAGTGTCATTGTTCTGCTGTGTTCTTGGCTTTTGTTCTTTTGTTTTGTAGGAAAGTGTCGGAAAGTGCGGTGAAACCCTCTTCGTGCCCCTGAAGAGCCCTCTGAGGTCTTTTAAAGGTTCTTTCAAGGAACCCTCAGAAAGGCCCCTCAAGAGACTACAAAGTGATATGCAAATAAGAAAAGCAAAGTCTCAAAAGGAGACAAGAAGACCTCAGCACTAAAGACTATTTTTCCCTTTTTCTTTTAGAATAGGATTTTATTTATTCAATTCATTGGGTTTTAATAAGGCTGTTTTTATTCTTTTATTCATTTAAGCCCTCTGCGTAGGGCAACACTCTTTAGTTATTCATTTATTTAATTAATTATTTTTCTTGACAATAAAGAGTATCGTAGTTTTGTGTGTTGAATACAAGTATCTCTCGTTCCTTGAGATCGACCCGAACTCCACCACGCGTGAGAACCGGTTTTTATATTTTTGGTGTCTGGCTCACACTGTCTTTGTATAAAATATCATTTTCAAAACTGTTTTCCAAAACTCACACCAGTAGCAAAGAGGGGCATCTGTAAACACCCCAAATTTTCCTCATCCATTCTCAGATACACTCCCTCGTGCAGTGCCAACTCTGGTAGGTCAGTACAGGAGTTCAACTCCGAGTCTGTCTTAGAAAATTAACATTTTACCCACTTTCATTAGGAAAATTACCATTTTACTCCTAGGTTATCCTAGACCCATGTCAGTCCAAGTCAATCAAGCTCATTTGTAAGCTTAGAATAGTTAGAATGCTAGTCGTTTCTAGCTCACCTGAGCTCACAATGAGCAGACCATGTTCATTCCTGACCATTTCTGCCAAAATGGGATCATTTCTTCAGAAATGAGCTCATTTCTCACTCAAATCCAAGTAAATTGTCTCTTATTCAGTCATTCTCAGTCAATCCTATTCCTCCAAGTCTAGCTTGAGTTCACCAAAAGTTCAAGTGCTCCAGTTTCAATTCAAAACCACTTCCAAGTGTCTAGAGCCCATTTTAGCCCATTTCAGTTCATTTAGCTGAAATTGAGCTGAGTCCAATCAGTTGAGCTAGTGTTTGAGCTTCAGTTTTAGTTCATTTCAGTATTACTGATCTTTATTCCAGTTCAAACCTAGCTCGTGTTCGTAATTCACTTCACTCTAGTGACCATTTCTCTAAAAATGGCAGTATTTCTTGACAGTTCAGTCTGGGAGTTCAGTTGAGCCAGTATCTTGTTAGTCCATTTGAGTTATAATACCCTAAAACCTAGCTCAATCCAGTTCATTTTAGTTCAAACCAGCTCAAACCCTAATTTTCAGTATCACTCTGGCCCGGTGGAGACCAAAAACCATTTCTTGCACCATTTTGCCCATTTTTATCAATTTTATAACTTTTTGAACTGGCACAAGTATCAATCGGAGTCCAATATCCAAATTTCTTCATTCAGGGTTAGCATTTCGCATGGCATTTCATGTCATTTCTCATCATTTCATAATATTACATCAAATTTCATTTTTGAAATCCAGAACTCCAGTTTTAAAATTTTCAATCCAGATTTGAGCTTTAAAGTTTTCAAAATTCAATTTTAAACCTTGGGTTTCCAAAATTAACATTTTTACCCCCTAAGATTCTAAATTTAGAAATATTTTCCTGAGAAAAAAATCTGGATTCGTTTCAAACTTGATTTTTCAAAATCTAAACTAGATTTGCTCCACAATGGGGTACTGAACTTCAAATTCTGAGTTTATTTCAAAAACTGCCAAAATAGCCCATTTCATCCGAAATTTTCTAAAAGACCATTCTGCCCCTCTGGCCTTCAAAAATGAATTTTTCAAATCTCATGTAGGCTCGTGCCAATGTGGCACCACCCTTTGAATTTTCTGGAAAAAAAATATTTTTTTCCTTTTTTTACTATTTATACCTAGGAGAGGTGGGACCCACAAGAGGGGTCGACCCCCTCTCCTCTTCCCTCCATTTCCTTTCCCTTTTTCCCTCCTTTTCTTTCCTTTCTCCCCTTTTCTTCTCTTTCGCTTCTTTCTTTTCTTCTTTTCTTCTTTCCTTCTTTTCTTCTTTCCTTTCTTTCCCTTTTTCCTTCTTTTTTTTTCTTTCTTTCTTTCCTTTTCTTTTTCTTCCTTCTCTTTCCTCCCTCTCCTTCTCATTCACGTACAACCCTCTCCTTTTTTTTCTTCTTCTTCTTCTTCCCTCTTCCTTTCTTTCCTTTTCTTTTTCTCTTCTTCTTTCCTTTCTTCTTCTTCCTTTTATTTCCTTCTTTCTTTCCCTCCTTATTACTCCAGCCTCTTTCCATTCTCCCAACTAACACCCATACGGTGGACTCCCTCTCTCTTTCTCTCTCTCTCTCTGATTGACACCCAGCAGTGGTAGCCTCCAAGTCTTCTTGTTCCAGCCACCACCATCGACTGCAACCCAACTTCCTCCAACCTTCCACCTCAAGCTCAGCACGCCAGCCTTGCAGCCACAGCATCTCCAGCAGCTACCCGGATCAGCAGCCATCTCCATCAAGACAGCAGCCTTCAATTCCATCAAACAAATCCCCACCAACCGTTGCAGCAAGTACAGCCATTGGTGCAATTCCCCTTTGGCAGTAGCCCCAACTCCCTCTCTTGCTGGTACTAATACCATCAACCTCAACCTTGAAGTAGCTCTCCCTTGCTCCAGTTTGCAGCCCTCCAGTGCTCCAGCTACCGTATCCATCTCTCCACTATAGCACCATCTCCAAGTACAACATCAACAACACACGATTCCAGCACTTCTCACTACAACCACACACCCCTTTAGTCAGTGCTTTAGCCATTTTAATCAACCAGTGCTGCCATTACTTTTGGATCTTCTCCTTGCTCCAACCGACCCAAGCTAACTCAAGGTAAGCCCCCTATCACCCCATTATGCGGTATTGATTTGATTTGAAATGACATTGTTATTTTCTTCATATTGTTGAAAATATCTATTTTTCATGATTCAAGCTATATAGGAAAGGGGATCCACCCGATACATGGGTCAGATATTTCCTTCCTATAGCCATATTAAAATAGGGTTCATACCCCCCTTTGGTTCGCTTTTATTTTACTGATTTTCATGCTAGATACATATTTTAGGTTTTATATTTAGTCTATTTTATCTCTTTCATTTCATTAGTGTCATAACGCATGTTTAATTAGTTAGATCTTGATTTTATGCAAAATACCATCGTTATTTCATGTATGATTTTATGTTCATAAATTCTGAAAATTTTGTGGTAGTTATATTATCGTGTTTGTGATACCTGCCAAAATTTTGAATTAATTCTGGTTTTTTAACCCCATTAAATAAATCAAATATTAAATCAGATTTTAAACCCTGTGAAAACCTAGAATCCCCCTTTAGCAGACTTGTGGACCCGATATCTCCCCCATGGGAGATCCGAATCCTTCCCAAAAAAATACAGTAGATTTATGGTGGAATCTTCTAATTTCTTGTATTTTATGGGAATTTTATAAAGATGTTTGATTACTGTTAAAAAACAGATTTTGCGGAATCCTGTGAAAATCTGGTTATATACTTGTCAAGGTTTAGACCGACCTTAATCCTCTGTGTTACTCCAATCCGTAGGTCAAATGCCAAACCCATCAAAAAAGGAGTTGTTCCTCATGACCTCCTCTGTCATTTCCCAAAATTTTAAAATTTTTAAACTCAGATTTTCATTTTTTATAGATTTTAGAAGTCTATCAAATCCCTGTTAGTCAAATTTTATCAGAATTAGAGGTCTGATAATCCTCTATGTCCTCCTAATCCATAGGTCCAATGCCGAAACTGTTAAAATAAGAATTGTTTTTTTGTGTATCAGAGACGCCCTACTAAAATTTCAGCCATTTTGGCCACTGTTTTTGTAATTTTTGTTAAAATTTGTCAGTCTGTCCCCCAATTCTAGAGTCACTGGACTCTGACCAAACTTGCTAGAGTTGTAAATCTCTGACCATAGGTTGAATCCCAAATATGTAAAAGGAAAAAATCTTTGCCTAACTGTCCTCTGTCACCCTATAAAATTTCGTACATTTCTATGGTAGGTTAGTACCCGAAACCAAGTCATCATTAGGGCAAATCTAGGCTAAAAGGCAAAAATCATGTAATTTAGGGTTTTTATTTGAATTTATATATTTAAAAATATCAAAAAAATAGATTTTCGGATTCTATTCTGTTATTAGGGTTAACATAAGTGTCCATGCCAAATTTGAGCCAATTCTAAGTTCATTTTCCTTGTATATTAGTTAAATTGTCAAGTTCAGGCAAAATTTAGTGTTTTTATGATATTTTTGCATTTTTAGGGTTTTAATATGCATATCATCATCTTATATCATGTTATATTTGATTTCCATGTCATTTGCATGCATTTTAATTTCAAAATCTCTATTTTACAAAATTTATTTCTAAAAACCCTGATTTCAAGGCCATAGTCTTGCTATCAGGGGCATTTTGGTTATTTTAACCTCAATTTCGGATTTTTAAACTTTAATTTTTGTATTTTCATCATATCATATCATCTTGTATTTGATTTTATCTTTATTTGAATTTCAAAATCTCAATTTTAAAAAATATCTTTCTGAAAACCCTGATTTCAAGACCATAGTCTTGTTATCAGGGGTATTTTGGTCATTCTGACTCCAATTTCAAATTTTTTGGATTTTCATTCATCTTTGTCATATATTTCTTGTGTTTATATCAAGGGAGGTATGAATTGGGTTTATATCTAGATAATATCCAATAATTTCTCAATATTTTTGGATAAATCCAGATAAACCTACATTTCTGTGCTAACTTGTTTTCTAGTTTTGCAGGAATATTCAGAAGAAAGATTTTTCATTTATTTTCTTTCATTCAATTCAATGTAATATCAAGATGTAAATTTGGAATGAGAGTTACATTTCCTGCTTAGAATAGAATGCATTGCATATAGTTTGCTTTCGTATAATTTCAATATCTGATGTATGATTCATGCACATTTTTCTAAATTCACTATGGTTGACACGAATGGCACATGCACAAGATCTTAGGGAATTGACAAACTTGGTGGAATTCATATTTATGGTTATAGTCAGAATACGAATGAAACTCAGATTTGTGATCTTCGTATTAGCCACATTCAGCCTACACTTTTAGGCTAACTTCAAAAATGCACTGCATTTCTCAAAAAGATTTTCCCAAATCCTCAGAAAATATCTTTCAAATCTATATTCATTCATTTCAATTTGCATTATGAAAGTATTTCAAACAATCATATGCTTTTAATTCAATTCAAAGAAATCGATTTTCTTAAAATTTTCTAAGTCTTTCTCAAAAATCAATTTTCTCAAAAACCTTGAATTTTCAAATAATGTTTCAAGTGTTTCCCAAGTTCAAATCATGATTTTCCAATGTTTTAACATTCTCAAATTTCAAAATCCCAAGTTTTCAGAAATTGATTTTCCCAAAATCTTTAAATTACTTCTAAAACTAGTTTTCCCGGAATTCTCAAATCCTCTTTAGAAATCGATTTCCTTAGAAAAAGCAGTTCAAATCTCAAAAATCGATTTTCTCAAAGTTTCGGTTTTCCTGAGAATAAATTTTCCCTTCAAAAGTTATCCTCTAATGCAATTCCTGATTTCCAATGAAATTCATGATTTTCCAGGAATTCCTCTTTCAAGCATTTTCCAAATATTCCAAGCAAATATCATCTTTTCAAAATGTACATCTTTTCAAAATTTCATAGCACATGTCTGATTCTCTGTGCATTTTAAGAAAAAGAGCATGATTTAGATATTTGAACCTAGTTAAAGCACACTCTTGATCCTTGGTTCAATTACCCCTGGTAAAGGCTCCAGGAACGGTTGAACCTTGTACCGACAGGCGGATCCCATTCCATAGAATTTTTCCACAAATTTTTAAAGAACAGAGGTGAGTAATTTTCAAAAACCATTTTTAAAACTTTGGTCTCGCAGAGGGAGGAAAAATTTTTGCGATGATAACAATAGATTAATGTCCTCATTCATAGTATGTAATTGTTTATCATAACTAATGTGTTTCATATTTAATTTTTTGTTATACTCATGTGTGCTAACTTTTTGAAAGTATTTGTAGGCTTTTCATCGCTTCGCGACTGCGAACGAGGAGAAAGACGCAAGGGTAGTGTGGTAGAAGATGGTTGTCAATCGATTTGCCGACATGTTGCACAATATGAAGACTGCAGCAAAAAAAACAACTGGTGGGATAGATGATCTACTGCGGTGGAAGGGACATGGGCCTTCTACTATCATGAGAGATTAGGAGGGCATGTGCGATATGTGGGCGAGCAATGAATTTCAAAACTGCTCAGCAAAGGCTGCACAAAACTTTGTGAAGATGCTTGATGCCCATCTACTGTAGCCATGTCTCTCAGAGTTCTCTCGCCAGCATCAACTCCCAACGTCCGATTGACCCTGCTATGTCTTGGGATGGTGTTTGTCAGCGTCTTGAGGATAAAATGCAATATTTTTTAAATGAAGTCATTCCCAACATTATTCATAATGAGTTGTATAAATTTTTTCGGGACAAGAGAACTTCGTCTGCATTCAACATGAGCTCCGGTGCCCGTCAGGTATAAAGATTCATGTCATTTGTTTCATGTCGTTAGATTTCAAGCTAGTATATTCATGATTATATATATATATATGCATGATTGACTCACTATAAATTTTTTTGACACCTTTAGAACAGATATATGCATCATTGATTCACTATACAATTTTTATGATACCCTTATAACACATATATGCATGATTGAATCACTATGAAAGTTTTTTTACAATCTTACAACACATATATGCATGATTTCATCACTATAAAAAAATTTTAGTGCCTTATAACATATATATGCATGATTGAATCACTATGAAAGTTTTTTGATAACCTTAGAATACATACACGCATGCTTTCATCACTATGACAACCTTAGAATACATATGAGTCTGCTATTAGCATATATGAAAGTTTTTTAATGCCTTATAACACATATATGCATAATTGAATCACTATAAAAAAATTTGACTGCCTTAGAACATGATATGCATGATTAAATCACATATAAAGTTTTTTGACAACCTTAGAACACATATGGGCATGATTGAATCACTATAAAAGTTTTTTTACTACCTTATAACACATATGAGCATGAGATTAGCATATATGAAAGTTTTTTTACTGTCTTATAACACATATATGCATGATTGAATCAATATGAAAGTTTTTTGACAACCTTAGAACACATATATGCATAATTGAATCAATATAAAAGTTTTTTAACAACCTTAAAACACATATATGCATGATTGAATCACTATGAAAGTTTTTTGACAACCTTAAAACACATACAAGCATGCTTTCATCAATATGAAATTGTTTTACTGCCTTGAAACACATATGTGCATGATTGAATAACTATAAAATTTTTCTTAGAACACATATATACATCATTGAATCAATATGAAAGTTTTTTTACTGCCTTAGAACACATATGGGCATGATTGAATCACTATGAAAGTTTTTTGACAACCTTAGAACACATATTAGCATGATTTCATCACTATGGAAGTTTTTTTACTGCCTTGTAACACATATATGCATGATTGTGATACATAACACATTTATTTGACAGCCTTATAAACCATATATGCATGCGTGAATCACTGTGACAGTCTTTGACAACCTTAGAACACATATCTGCATGATTGAATCACTATAAAAAAAATCAGTCTTAGAACACATATCTGAATTCTGTTAATGTCCTTCAATTTATTGTTAGTCTATGCGTCATTCAGCTATTTACTTTGTTGCATTAGATTAGGTGCATTGCATATAATTTATTTCATTATATTTTGTTTATAAATACTAACATTTTGGTTCTCTTGTAGGATGCTGGCGATGATCAACATAGAGGAGCTGATGGAGGCATGGAGGGAGGGGCAGATCGAGAAAATGAAGAGGATGATGCCCCAAATATTGTCGAGGATTAGATTCATGTGTTTAATTTGTTTGACGTACTTGTAACTAATTATAACTTGGCAAGAACTGTATTTGGTTGTTAAAGTTGTTTAACTTAGAACTTGTGTTAAATTTGTTTCACCTGTATATGTATTTTTTATATGTACTTTGTTTTTTATAAGCAAGTTATATGAATTGTATAACGAGAAATTTTTCTTGAGTTTCATATTTCAAAAAAAAAATTTAAAATTAGTGACGGATAATATTCGTCGCTAATCCATCGCCAATTTAAATTAGTTGATGGTTTGGGACGGAATTTAAGCCGTCACCAATGTTCGTCGTCAAATTGGCGACGAACATTAGCGATGGATATGTATCCCTCATCACAGCTTAGTGACAGATTAAATTCTATCGCATAACCAAATCAATCTCTATTTAGCGGCGGACATAATCCGCCGCTAATTAGCGATGAATTGGCGAGAGATAAATTCTGTCACAGTTTAACGATTAGGATTATGCGATTGATGCTATCCGTCGTTAAACACGTTAACAACGGATTTTGCGAGAGATAGCGTCCATCGTTAATACACATTTTTCTTATAGTGTTGGCCCAAATCTGGCCCATTATGACGGTTGCCCACCCCTAATTTTAGGTGCAACAGAAAAACACAAACGGATAAGTATAAGTTCTGAAATTCAGAAATCACGTGCGGATCCTTTTTCAAAATCTATAGCTATCTCTGAAATTAATTAAAATTAACCAATTCGGATCAGACAAACGACACAATCCATTTGCACACCTAACTGAGTGGCAGTTAAGCATATAATGATTAAAAAATTGGATAGACGGGGACAGATTAACTATCTTTTTTTGAGAGAGGGACAGCTTTACTATAAAAAACAGGAAACTTAGAGAAAAGGAGAAGCCCAAGAAAAAACTAAAGTTGAATAAGTCTAATATATAGCCGTGATCGGTGGAAGTTTCATAGATGAGTCACGAGTTTATCAATGACCACAAAATAATTTAAATATGTTTGGCATTTCATTGGCCTGGTCAAGCAAGAAAATCTGGCCGTATCAACTGAAATCATAAAGATCAAGTGTAGGACAAGGTGCAAGCAATGCATGCGTTTATATTAATAGTGACATGTAGCGAATGACTGCAGGTTGCTTCAAGTTTCTTTGGCAGCTGCAAGTCTACAACAACAACAACAACAACAACTACGCCTTCATCCCAAAACAATTGGGGTCAGCGATATGAACCAAAAAAGAAATTCATTTTGGGTCTTCCACATGAATCCTTTTCCTCCAATCATTTCTATCCAACGCCATGTCCTCGGTGAGGTTCAAAGCATTCATATCCTTTCCTATCATCTCCATCCAAGTCTTCCTAGGCCTACCCCGACCTCTTTTAACTAATATATTTTCCCATTTCTCCAACCTTCTAACTGGAGCATCATTAGGCCTTCGCCGAATATGTCCAAACCACCGTAAACGATTCTCTCGCATCTTATTTTCAATGGGTGCAACACCTACCTTCTTACGTATCTCTTCGTTCCGAATCTTATCTTTTATTGTATTTCCACTAATCCATCTAAGCATCCGCATCTCAGCTACACTCATTTTTTGAATATGATGTCTCTTGGCAGCCCAACATTCCGTACCATATAGTAAAGCGGGTCTAATAGTCGTCCTATAAAACTTTCCCTTCAACCGCAATGGCATTCTACGATCGCACAGCACTCCAGTAGCACTTTTCTATTTCATCCACCCAACCTTTATCCTATGATTTACATCTCCATCAATTTCTCCATACTTTTGAATGATGGATCCCAAATATTTGAAATAATCATTCACCGGTATATCTTGCTCACCAAGCTTCACTACACTCCCATCACTACTTCGTTGCTTACTAAACCGACATTCCATATATTCAGTCTTACTCTTACTCAACTTAAAACCTCTAGCTTCCAATGTCTGTCTCCATAATTCTAACTTAGCATTAACCCCAGCTCTAGACTCATCAATCAAAACAATATCATCAGCAAACAACATACACCACGGTACATTTTCTTGAATTGATCTCGTAAGCTCATCCATCACTATCGCAAATAGGAAAGGGCTTAAAGCAGATCCTTGATGTAACCCAACCGTTATCGGGAAATTGGTTGTCACCCCTCCACAAGTGCGGACATTGGTTACTACTCCTTCATACATATCTTTAATTATACTAATGTACTTAAGAGAAACACCTTTCTTCATCATTGTCCACCAGAGAACGTCCCTAGGTACTCTATCGTATGCCTTCTCTAAATCAATAAAAACCATATGCAAATCTTTGTTCCTCTCTCTATATCTTTCAATAAGTTGTCTAAGAAGATGTATAGCTTCCATAGTTGATCTTCCAGGCATAAAACCAAATTGATTCTCCGATATCATGACAACCTTCCTCAACCTAGACTCAATCACCCTCTCCCAAAGTTTCATAGTATGACTCATGAGTTTTATACCACGATAGTTTGTGCAATCTTGTATATCACCCTTATTCTTATATAAATGCACCAAAGTACTCTTCCTCCACTCATTAGGCATCTTATTTGTTCGCCAAATCAAGTTAAAAAGATTTGTCAACCATTCTAAACCTTTCTCTCCCAAGCATTTCCAAGCCTCGATAGGTATACCATCTGGGCCAACTGCCCTTCTTGATTTCATTTTCTTCAAAGCCTCTGCAATTTCTTTCTTTTGGCAGCTGCAAGTCTGCAACACTTAAATTCAATCTCTGTCTGGCAGTTTATTATCCCCCAATTTGCAACATTAATGAGGTGGATAGTAATCACCAGAGCCGCCCCAACTACTAGTAAACTCACAGTGGTTAGCTCGCTCACTCAAGCAATCTCTCTCTCTCTCTCTCTCTCATCCCTAACGTCGTACCCTATTATCATATACCCTTAACCCATTTCGATTCACCTTGTTGCAACTTATTTTTATCCTTGCATTGGGCTTTTTTTTTTATGAAAAACGAGATTTTTAAACCATAACTAAAATTTTGTTTTTTTAGAATGAAATGAAATGTAATATGAGAAAATGAGACAGAAATTGTGGTGTTTTATGACCACTGATTTTTGAATCATCAGAAAATTCCGCACACAAGTTGGATTCCAATGATACAAATGACAATATTTTACCGAATAAAGATTGTAATGGGGTCAGATTGGATAAAAGCAAGTTGAAACAAGGAGACCTGGATGGGTACGAGGCTATGAGGTTAGTGATGACTCTCTCTCTCTCTCCAAATTAATTTCCAGTGCATTATGTCAACTACAATCCAACGTGTAATTTAAAGCTCTTCATGGTTTAAAAGCAACAGGATCAGAGTTTGAAATTAAAGAAATCCTTTCGTGAAAGGGTTAACAGCTTGCTTAGTTTTAGGTTTTCACTTGCAGAAAAGTCACCAAGATTCCCTCCATATATATTAGGAAGATAACAGTTTCCAAAGTTTTTTCAAAGGTAGGAAAATTCTTCATAGGACTCGTCTATATCAAGAGTCTTGGTTATGATGTAACTGTTCCTAAAGTGACCGTGGGAGAAGCAACCGTGTGGGAGAAGCAACCGTAAGTACCGCATGCTAGCGTGACTAGGTCTCTGGTCCCAGGGTGATTTTCCTGTGCTTCATGAAACAAAAACTGTTCCTAAAGGGCATGTTTGATACGCCATTTCCCAGCAGGATTCGGACGAAAATCCCGCTGGGAACAACCAAATTCGACAAACGTTGGACGCAGCAGACGGCGTTCCGCGCATCCGCCGCGCGTCCATAAATGTTTGTAATTTTCGATCCACCTTCCCCTGTTACAAAAAGAACGGGAACGGAGGGGACGAAAAAAAAATGCATCGACGGGCGCGCTGTGCCCGTCGATGCGTCTCTCTCTCTCTCTGTGTGTGTGTGCAAGGGCTCTGGCTGGAGGGGCGGGTGGCGGCACCACTGCCTTTGGTGCCAAGAGGGGGCGTCCCTTCGGCAGTGGGGGCAGCGGACTCTCTCGCTCGCGCCGGACCCTCTTTCTTAAAAGTTAAAACTGTCTCTCTCTCCTATGCAGCAGCCGGAGAGGCGGAGCGCTCTCTCTAGACGAAGGGGCGCGGCCGGCGGAGGCGAGGCCGCTTGACCCCCTTCCTCTTCTTCTTATTATTATTCCTCTTATTCTTCTTCTCTTGTTTGTCCTTTTTCTTTTTTTGATTTTTGTTTAATTAGGGCTTTTTTTCTAATTTCTTTGATGATCTTCATCTTCATTATTCTTCTTTCTTTTTGTATTTTCTTCTTGATTAGCGCTTTCAAGAATCTCCATTGAAACCTGTTTGGAAGAAGAATTTCATAAGACTGGTTCTTGTGACAGGAATTTTGTGGATATTATTCATGCTCATTGTGTTATTATTTCAAGTCTCGTCATGCCAATTGTCTGTGGCTTCATTTTCAGGTGTGCTTTTAGAATTATCTCATCTAAATTGTTTGTTAATCATTTTTTGGTCATGATTTTTCATGAGGCATTCAGAATCAGAGTTTATCAGCAACCACAAAAGCAGCAGTTTGTCTTCTATTGGTTGTTTGATAACATGATTTCTGATAGAGGCATGTCCCAAATACTGTGTTAGTTTTCAATGACTTGCATTGATAAATGTATTATTTTTGTGATTTTTATGAACTTATACAGGGATTTGTGTTTTTTATGAACTTATTTTAGTGTTGGTTTTTTATATATGCTTTAGTATCATAAATATTCATCAATTGAAGGTGAAAGTTTACTCTTTGCGTCTAAACTTGTGCCTCCTGTCAAAACGTTGACAGATCATGAACCTGCTTTTAACCTGTAACTTTTTGTAATTTCTGTTGCAATTTGTAACATAGCATCTGAGTACATCATCATCAAACAATGGACATTTGGAAGATGGCATCTGAGTACAGTCCAAACAAACGTTGGACTTGGAACAGTTGTTACGGAACAAACATAACCAATGTTCAGTTCCGTCTCTTTTGTTCATTTCGTCCAACCCTGTACAAGCCATCAAACATACCCAAAGTGTCCGGTCAGCCTTTTGCTGTTGCTTGACCCCATACCAAGCTTATCTCACCAGAATATTTCATGTCATCTTAGCTAAATATGCATTCTCACGAAAAAAAAAATGATGGGCACCCAAAACCTTCCAAAAGCTTCCTGATTTGGATAAATTTCAGCATTCGACTGACGTTCATCTATCAAACAAACAACATCAGAAATTCTTGTTAGACCCATTTAGTCTCAGGAGTGTCCCTTTTGACGGGTTTTGGGTTCATTTTTATGATGGACTGCATCCAAGGTGCCTTGGACAGTTTTCGGTACTCAAACCCCCTGGACCTCTGATCCACTCTACACGATGCGTCTGTTAGAGCTAACATGATCTGCAAAATCTAACCTTATTCATACATGCAAGTTTCAGCAAAATTAAAAGGAAGATTAGGATGAACATGCCTTGTCCACTTGAGCCTAATACGTCCGATCATATCCTTCTACTCTTTTTTGTTTTTAATATAATTCATGAGATTTGTTTACTAATGAAATGGTCTGGTGCCAACCAACACCCAGCTTCGGCATTTAAAAAGTACTTTAGCTCTGAGGGGGGGCAGGCGCTAATATTAAGTGACCCGCTTCTCGGCCAGGGTCCTTCGTTCTAAAAAAAAAAAAAAGTACTTCAAAAACAAGATGAGTGAGATGCGTTCTTTCGTTTTCAACCGCCTTTTACATGATCTGCATCAAGATTACGAAATTGAAGATCCCCTTCGTGATCTTTTCTTGAATGTGAGAAGGAAAAGGTAGTTTCCACCAATGCAGTGAGTCGTCCACCGTGAGACGAAACTCTTTTATTTAATCAATTCACACCCCACCTGCACGACACTTTCTTAAGAAGGCCCAGTATCTCAAAATTGTCAAGGATGAAAGGTGAGATCTTTCAGATCACTGAGAGAGAGAGAGAGACGTCGTCTTGTTTTCAATTATATTTCTAGAATGTGATGGGTTGAGGATTAAGTGCCAAACATTTTCCACCATAAAATGCAGTGGAAAATCCACTATCGGACACAAGATGCTTCCATTCACATTCACTTACTAGCAAGACACTTTCTTAAGAAGGCTTTGTTGGATTGATTTAGTAAAAAATATTTTTATTTGTTTCTAAATTTGTTCATATTAAATCATTGAAAAGATAAAAAATAAATAAAGCATAATGTGAAAGCCTATTCGAATCTATCATTGCACCGATAGATCTTGATGGAGTTTAATCTTCCAAAACCTATATTGGTGGTCCTTTCTTCTTCTCTAAACCTAATGAGAGAGGAACAATTTCTTTCTCGATGGAGGAGGAAAAAGTGAATAACCTAATTGTAACCACCTTATAGTCTTCTTTCTAATTCAACTCATCATAAAATAAAAAATTTGACATATGGGGGTACATAAGGTATCTACACATTATTATAGTCATACTTTATAAGATGTCATATGACCCAACCATATAAGATCACTTTAAATGAGCATTCACCTTAGACAATTTATAATGAGTGATTAATTACATATGTAGGCCCACATAAAATATCTAATAATCTCTCACTTGAGTCACATATGTTACCATACAAGCATGCATTATATAATAACCTTATGATCTCAAAAGCATAGTCTTACCAGATGACATCTCTAACAATCTAGTTTATTGATCATGTCAACATAAAACCAAAGCGATCTTCATTATATTCATCATAAATAGACTTATCAATGATCACATATATTAATATAACCAGCGACATGAATCAAGTATAGATGTGAAGCATGAAAATTGCATGTAATGTGATCTGAACATGCCTATTTCAAATTGATCTTGCCTTATTCTTTAGTGAGATCATAATAAATATGTACAAAATGAAACTGAAACATGAGCCTTATAATGCAACAATAAAATGAAATTTTATTTTATTTTAGAACATCAAAATACAAACTCTCACTGAACCAACATATCATTAAATTATATAACACCCATTCGAGTTGTATGCTCGTGAAAGACCTTAGGTGGTAAACCTTTGGTAAGCAGATCTACATTCATTGAGTTTGTGTCAATATGTTTAATAGATATTTGATTATTTTGCACTCTTTCTTTAACAACAAGGAACCTAATGTCTATATATTTTGACTTTGATGAAGTTCTGTTGTTGTTAAAATATAGTATTGTCGAATTATTGTCACAAAACAACTTTATTGGTCTTTCAATGTTATCTAAAATTCGCAGCCTAATGACAAAATTGAGCAATAATATTCCATGATTGGATGTCTCGTAATAGGCTACGAACTCTACCGCCATAGTGAAAGATGCAATGAGTGTCTGCTTATCACTTCTTCAAGAAATAACTCCTCTGACCAACAGATAAACATAACGCAACGTGGATCTATGACAGTCTTGGCACTTGACAAAGTCAGAATCAGAATATTCAATGATCTCTAACTGATTTGACTTCCTGTATGTGAGCATGTAATCTTTTATTTTTTGTAAGTACCTTATAACTCATTTGACTGCTTTTCAATGATCCACTACAAGAAAAATCATAATTAGCGACGGAAATTTGCGACGGATTTTTTCCGTCGCAAATTAGCGACAGATTAGCCAGAGAAAACTTTCTTAATGAATCTGTCGCTAAGTAGCGACGGATTAGCGATGAAAGTTGTTTCATCGCTAATCTGTCGCTAATTAGCGACGAATTAACGACAACAATTATTTCGTCGCTAATTCTCAATACAAGAAAAACATTTTAGCGAGGGATTTAGCGAGGGAATTTTTCTGTCGCTAATTAGCGACGGAATTTTTCCGTCGCTAATTTTCGATTCAAACCGAGCGCGAAATTTTCCCTCTCTCCCCGTTCGAAATTTAAATCGATCGCGCTCGATTTAAACCGAGCGACGTCGGAGAGAGCGTTGGAGAGCATGTACATGAGAGTGGAGGATGGCGACGCCGGAGGACAGTCGGCGATCGCTGGAGGACGTCGGCGCCGGTTCACGGAGGACGACAACGCCGATTCACGGAGGACGGCGACGCTGGAGGACGGTCGGCAATCGCTGGATGATGTCGGCGCCGGTTCACGGAGGACGATGATGCCGGTCCACGGAGTATGACGGCGACGCCGGTTCACGGAAGATGACGGTGCCAGTTCATGGAGGACGGCGACGCCGGAGAGCACCGGTTCATGGAGGACGGCGACGCCGGTTCGCGATGAGGCAGAGCGATCGTTCTGTGCATGCAATGCCTGTCGGGTGCGGTATAAGTGCGGCTTAGTGCTGCCGGAATACCGCCCGACAAGGATCAATTTTTTTTTTATTTCTTTTTTAAATTTAGCGACGGATAATTTCCGTCGCTAATCTGTCGCAAATTAGCGACGGAATTAACGACATATCATTTTTTCCGCTAATTAGCGAGCAAAAATTCGCGATGGCCTCTATCCATCACTAATCCGTCGCTAAGCTGTCGCTAAACAGTTTAGCGACGGATTAGCGATGGATAGAGGTTGTCGCTAATCCACGGTTTTCTTGTAGTGATCCATTCCTAGGCTACTCAGATATCGGCTTAACATGTCAACAATGTATGCTATATCCGGATGTGTATACACTTTGTCAAACATACGACTCTCTACAACAGAGGTGTCACCTAGTTTATAATCCTTCATACCAAATCTGTTAAGAATCCTTTTGATATAGCTCTTTTATGATAATTCAAGAATACCTCGAGAACAATCTTAGTATATTTGAATTCTTAATACACCAAGATCTTTTATTTCAAATTTATTTGTCAGAAATCTCTTGGTTTAATGCAATAAGCCTATATCATTACTGACAAGTAGTATGTCATCGACATATAAAACTAGGAACATGTATTTATCCTCATTGAATTTATGGTATATGCATTCATCAACCACATTCATCTCAAAACCAATTGAGATGACAACATAATGAAATTTACGATACCATTGACGAGAAGTATGCTTAAGTCCATAGATAGATTTCTTTTTCATTTGCAAATCATTTTCTTTACATCGCCTGAGACAAAATATTTTAGTTGTACCATATATATTGTCTCATCAATGTCACCATTAAGAAATGCAGTCTTTACATCTATTTGATATAGTTACAAATCAAAATGTGTCACACGTACCATCATTATTCTGAAAAAGTATTTCGTAGAATCTGGAGAGAAAGTCTATGTATAGTCAATGCCTACCCTTTAAGTAAACTCTTTTACAACAAGACATGCCTTATATCTTTTCACATCACCCTTCGAATCTCTCTTGGCTTTAAATATCCATTTTCAACCAATGAGTTTCACACCTTCAGGTAATGGGACTAGATCACATACATTATTATCTTTCATGGAATTAAACTCTTCATGACATCTATCTATTGTTGAGAGTTAGAACTCTATATAACTTGATGAAAGTTGATTGGATCATCTTCCTTTAATCTAGTGTCGCTTTCATGTTATTTGAGAAAAATAATATAATTATCTGGAATTGTTCTTCTCATCTCTGAAGTGGATTTCCCCAATGCTACTTATTCTTGAGTTTTTTGAAGTTGTTGAGTTTGTACTTAAGAAGTGATTTCTTGATTTTGGATAAGGAGATCTTGAACACTTCATTGTTCCAGATTTGTTTAAACAATGTTAGAAATTGTAATCTGATCATTATTAACAATAATTGTAGGAAGATAAATAGATTTTTCTTCAACAGTAATGTCTTTTACCTTATCACCTCTCCCAAACTTAGCATCCTCAAAGAAACAAGCATTTTCCATCTCAAAAAAGACTTATTCAAAGGGTCATACAATTTATAACCCCTAAATCTTTCAAATATTCAACAAAATAGCAGATAATCGTTCTTTAGTCCAATTTTCTTTCATGTGGCTTATATGGCATTGCCTCAGTTGGACATCCCCAAATATAAAAATGCTTCATATTAGGCCTTTTTTTGGTCCACATTTTATATGGTGTTTTGGTTACTGCTTTAGTCGGCACTTTTTTCAGTATATAAGTTGCAGACTTTAAAGCCTCTCCATAGAGGGATTCTGGTAAAGTTAAATAACAAATCATACTCTTTACCATATCCTTTAAGGTCATGTTTTTTCTCTCAACAACATCATTCATGCTAGAACTGCCGAGCATAGTATATTGTGGAACAATACCGCATTTCTCTAAGAATTTAGCAAATAACCCTAGAATTTATTCACCTGATCCATCATATCTACCATAGTATTCATCACCATAGTCAGATCTGACGACTTTAATTCTTTTGCCAAGTTGAGTTTCAACTTTAGTCTTAAATGATTTGAATGCATCCAGTGACTGAGACTTTTCGTGAATCAAATTTAGGTACTCATAACGTGAATAGTCGTCTATGAATGTAATAAAATATTATTGATAATTCCAAGAAGCTGTAGGGAATGACCCATAAATATATATATAAATAAGTTCTAAGATGTATGCTCTTCTATCAACACCTATTTTCTTTATGTTTCACTACAAGAAAAATGCGACGTAGCGATGGATATTAGCGACAGATTTTTTCCGTCGCAACTTTGCGTCGGATTAGCGAGAGAATCTAATCCGTCGCTAAGATTTGTAATATTGATGGATGTAGCGACCGAAAACCTTCCATCGCTACATAGCGACGACACATTTTTGTCGCAAGAAACGCGACGATTGGCGACAGAAGATTTCTGTCGCTACCTAGCGACGACGTCAGCAATGAAAATATATCGTCGCTAAAAGCTCTTGTAAATTTACGATGGCTTGGCGACAGAATAATTCCGTCACTAATTTTCGCGTAAATCCCTAACTAAAGCCCTTTTCCCTCTTTTCCTGTATTCTCTCTTCCGCCCTTCTGACGTCGCCCTTTGTCGCTCGACGCGTTCCTCCGTAGCCCGACCCGTCGCCCGACGCCTTCCTCCGCCGACCGACATATTCCACGGCATGTCGCCCTGTCGCCCCTCGTTCCACCCGGCCTGACGCCTTCCTCCGTTGCCCGGCGCACTCCCCGGCCCGTCGCTCCCCGGTCCGTCGCCCGTTGCACCCCGCCCACCGTAGGTAAATTTTTTTTTCCAGCAGGAGGGTCGCCCCCCGCCTGCCTCTTCTATTTTTTTCTGGCAGGGGGGTCGCCCCCTGCCACGTTTTACTTTTTTCTGCAGGGGGTTGCCCCCTGCCACGTTTATTTTATTTTTTCCGACCAGGGGTCGAACCTCCTGCCTCGTTTGTATTTTTTCGGCAGGGTGGCGACCCCTACCACGTTTTGTTTTTCCCGGCAGGGGGTGTGGACCCCCTGCCTCGTTGTTTTATTCGAGTAGGGGGCCGACCCCTGCTTTTTCGACAAGGGGTCGCCCTCCTGCCACTTTTTTTCCGGCAGGGAGGCGACCGCCTGCCTCATTTTTTTTTGGCAGAGGGTCACCCCCCTGCCTCATTTTTTTATTCGGGCAGAGGGTCGCCCCTGTGCCTCACTTATTTTTTTGGCAGGGGGTCTCCCCCTGCCTTGTTTTTTTATTCGAGCAAAGGGTCGCCCCCGTGTCTCTTTTTTTTTGGCAGGGGGCGACCCCTGCCTCATTTGTTTTTTTCGGTAATGGTCACTCTCATGCCTCATTTTTTTATTCGGTAGGTGGACACCCTCCTGCCATTTTTTATTCAGGTAAGGGGTTGCCCCCCAACGCTCTGCTTTTCCGACAGGAGGGCGACCTTGCCTCGAGTTTTTTTTTGGCAGGTGGTGACTTCATTTTAACACAGTGTCTCTTGCAGATTTCTCAACGAAACCCGCTTGTGCCCCGCCACCTATGGTAAGTAAGTGACAAAAACAATGCAAATCAGGTAAATAATCGTGGTGAGTAAATGATGCAAGTGCATCACATGTTATTTAATTTATTGGATATAACACTTTACTGTTCACACACTCACTTAGTTGTTGATATCTAGGACTCCTTTGTTGGCGTTTGAAGATCATGCTGAGCATGATTTTAATGTATGAGAATAAAAGTGTTCTTATTTTTGGAGTACGGATTCCATGTTAGGCATGGTAGTAGTTAGCAGAATATTGAAGTGTATTTGTTGCAGGTACATGTTTGACATTTGTTTGATATGAATGATTTTGATGTATTGTAATGTTTGATGTGATTGCATCCATGCTTGCATGTAGTTACTTTCAATTTGATTATGACTTTCATGTTAAATTGTATAATGAAAGCATGCTTCAAATGAATGTATTGTGTCATGAATAGTTTGCACATGAAAATATTAAGTTATCAATGCATGCATCATAATTCTTGTGATTATATGACATCATATATTGCATGATAAATTTGATATTTTCTTTATCATAGCATTCTGATGGTTCTTTTTTAACTAGTTAGGATACTATTCGTAACATCATACGACAAAATGACTGCAAACCGTGAATGAATATACCATAGGATAGTTGACAATGAGTTATCGCATGAATATATGGATGGTGTTGAAAGTTTTATTGAATTTGCAATGACAAGTGTCAGTACAGTGGATCCCATAGGTCGGATTAGGTGTCTCTGCAAGATTTGTAAGAATAATCGATTTGTAGAACCTCGTGGTGTTAGACATCACCTATGCAGGAAGTGTTTTGTGAGTGATTATCAGAATTGGATGTTTCATGGAGAAGAATTTAGAAATAATTTTGATGCACGGGTGAATGTGGTGCACGATAATCCATATATGTATTTGATATTTGATGCCGCAGGAACAGAACTGGGTTCTGCTATGAGTCTTAGTGATGTAAGAACTGCAGTAGATAAAGAATCACCAAACGATGCAGCTAGTAGATTTTATGATTTACTAAGAGATGCTGATGAGCCACTTTGTAACGGTTGCGAGAGTCACACTATCTTGTCTGCAGTTCTTCAACTAATGAATTTGAAGTTCGAGTATAATTTGAGTCAATCATGTTTTGACCATTTATCCATGATTGTGAAGAGTATGTTGCCCAAAGATGAGAAATTGTCACAAAATTTTTATCGTGCGAAAGTTATGGTCAACGCTCTATGTATGGGGTATAAAAAGATTGATGCTTGTCCAAATCACTGCATGTTGTATTTCAAAGATCAGGAAAACAACATATCATACCCGTCATGTAGGCATCCTCGGTTCAAGCCAAAGACAAGAGGCAATGGTAGCACGAGATCAAAGGAAGTTTCATACAAGTCGCTTCGCTACTTTCTTATCACTCTTAGATTGCAACGATTGTATATGTCTTCAAGGACAACTAAACACATGAGATGGCATGCAAATAAAGTTTGACATGATGAAGACAAGATCACGCATCCTGTTGACGTTGAAGCTTGGTAGCACTTTGATCGTACTCATCAGAACTTCGCAATGGAAGTGAGAAATGTTAGACTCGGTCTATGTACAGATGGATTTAATCCATTTGGGGGTAGATCAACTCCATACTCATGTTGGCCAGTATTTGTAACTTCATACAACCTTCCACCAAGCTTGTGTATGAAGCATCCAAATCTTTTCTTATCTCTATTGATCCTTGGTCCGACCTCACCTCGCTAAAATCTTGATGTATATTTAAGGTCATTGATTGATGAACTAAAAGTATTGTGGGATGACGGTGTTATCACGTATGATGCCCACAAAAAACAAAATTTTAATATGAAGGTTGTTGTTCTATGGACAATCAGTGACTTCCCTGCATATGGTATATTATCTGGTTGGAGCACACATGAGAGGTTGGCATGTCCGTACTGCATGGAGGATACCAAAACTTTTAGATTAAAACATGGAAGGAAGCCTTGCTGGTTTGAGTGTCATCGTCAATTTCTACCCAGCGACCATCCATTCAGATGACAAAGAAATGTGTTTAGAGCAGGCACAACTGAAATGGAAGGTCCATCCACAAGATTGTCTGGCATAGAGATTTTAAGAAGATTGTGATACTTTTCTAGTGTATTAATAGATGCCCATAGTCCGACACCTTTCCTTGGATTTGGGAAGGATCACAATTGAACAAAGAAATCTATTTTTTAGGAACTACCATATTGGTCGACCCTATTGTTACGACATAATTTGGATATGATGCATGTGAAAAAAAATGTATTTGATAATATGTTTAATACAGTAATGAATGTTAAAGAAAAAACGAAGGATAATCTGAAGGCCCGTATGGATTTAAAAGTAATATGTAAAAGGCCAGAATTGGAACTCAAAGAGTATAATGGCAAAGTACTGAAACTAAAGGCAAAGTACGTGCTTGGACCTGATCAAATAAAGCATGTATGTCAATGGTTGAGACAGTTGAGATTTCCAGATGGATATGTCTCTAACATTGCTCGGGCTGTAAAGATTGATGATGGACAGTTATATGGGTTGAAGAGCCATGATTATCATATCTTTATGCAACGATTGATACCCCTAGCATTCCATGATATGTTAGACAAACCTATATGGGGGGTATTGTCTAAGTTGAGTGGATTTTTTAGAACATTGTGTGCATCGAAAGTTGTAGTATCTGATATAAAGAATCTCGAGGACTCTGTCATCACCATTGTTTGACAGCTAGAAAAGTTTTTTTCGCCAGCATTTTTCGTTGTTATGGAAGATTTGATCATACATTTTTCATATAAACTAAGGGTTGGTGGCCCTGTGCAATATCGATGAATGTACCCATTTGAAAGGTATATGTTTTCTTATATTTGTCTCTTCAATGACAAATATTTCAAATTTGAAATGTATATTTTTGACAGATGCATGTTTGACCTAAAAAAAAAGGTTCATAATAAAGCAAAAGTAGAAGGCTTTATTTGTGAGGCATACATTTTAGAAGAGATTTCAAATTTCTCATTTATGTACTTTGAACCTCACATTCCAACACGTTACACATGCATGCCTCATAACGATGATGGAGAACAAGTAACTGTAGCTGACAAGCTATCGATATTTCAACCACTTGGGCTTGGGCATGCATTTGGTAGTTGCCGATCAAAACTCTTGACAGATCGAGAGCAAGACACAACACATATCTATATTCTTTTTAATTGCTCAGCGATCCACCTATACATCGAGTAAGTATATGTAGATGCAACACAATTATAAATCCTTTTATGTTCTATACGTGCATACATGGTCCGGTAATATAAGTATTTGTGGTTTGCAGACGATTTGATCTGGAGTTGCGAAGAGAAGTTTCATATCTCACTTATACAAAAGTACAAAAAGAACGTGAAACTAAGTTTGTGGAGTGGTAGAAACAATTGGTAAGGACGCTAACATAAATTGTGTACTTGTAAACAACACTAAGTTACTTAATTGGTCGTGATCACAATCATTATTTATGTTTGCGTGTAGGTCCGCCATGGTGATGTTAAAGATCAAGGAATATGTGATTTAGAAAATGGTACGACCAAAGTTGTGCAATGTTACAACGGGTACATCGTAAATGGTTATCGATTCCATACAAAAGATTATGGTATAAACAAATCAACGATGAATAGTGGTGTGTGTGTCAAGGGTAGCAACTACGGTAAAAATGAACATGATTACTACGATGTTATAGAGGAAATAATGGAGTTGACTTACTTAGGCATAAATAATAGGGTAACTTTATTCAAGTGTCATTGGTTTGATTCAATTGCAACAAGACTCGACAAAGCCTCAGGCATTGTGGAGATGAATCATAAATCAAGGTTTGGAACATATGAATCATTCATATTAGCCTTGCAAGCTCAACAAGTTTATTATACTTCATATCCGAGTACAAAAAAGTCAGATAGAAATGAATGGTGGGCAGTTTGCAAGGTGAAGTCCAAACTATACCCTGAGTATGATCAGTTACAGGAAGACAAGTTAGCTAAAGACAGTGATTACTATCAATCAGATGATATCTATGACTTTTCTTATGGTCACGATGTTACGCATGATATGCATGTCATATCTCCATTGGTCGATGAAACATTCATAGAAGAATGCGATCCAAATGATATACCAAGTGGATGGGCAAACAATGAAGAAGAAGAAGAATATGAAAGTCAAACAAGTGATGAGGAAGAATTCTCAAGCTAGTGAGCAAAATCTTGTAATACAAACCTCTATTTGATTGTATTGCAATACTCGATGTGAATGATTTGAATTATTTGAATGTATTGCAATACTTGATGCGAATGAATGAGTTGTATTGCAATACTTGTTGTTAATGATTTGAATTATTTGAATATATTGTAATACTTGATGCGAATGATTTGAATGTATTACAATACTTGATATGAATGATTTGAATTATTTGAATGTATTATAATACTTGATGCAAATGATTTGAATGTATTGCAATACTTGATGTGAATGATTTGAATTATTTGAATGTATTGTAATACTTGATGCGAATGATTTGAATGTATTGAAATACTTGATGTGAATGATTTGAATGTATTGCAATGATGTGAATGATTTGCAAGTATTCAAATGATTTGAATTATTTGAATGTATTATAATACTTTTTTTATTTGTTAGAATATGGTTCGTGAAGCTTACAGTGGTCGCTCATCCAGTAGTAGCCAGGCTCAGCCTTCATCTTCACAGGCTCCTGTGATAAGTATATCATTTAACTAATTTGATGCTTGATTAGTTGAAATGCGCATTCTGAGAATTTCTAACATATTTTTTTATAGATAATGTTTCGCTTGTATATGACCCACCTACATCAGTTGATCATACAAGTCAGGAGCCAACACAGGATGCAGAGTCTTCTCAGTCTGGCACAAGAAGACTCATTCGAATAGTGTATATCGATAATCGACCGTAAGTATTTCATTTTCACTTATTGCATATCTTATAAATATTTTATATTGATATTTACTGTGTACCAATTCATGTGCAACACGAGGTTTGAGCCACAAGAAGTAGTACGCGAGATTAGGAATTCACTTCTTCAACATCTACCAGGACCGGTCGCTCAATGGAAAGAGTATCCAAAAGAGGTGATAGACAGATTGTGGTCCTCATTCACGGTATATAATTGTTTGTCATAGTTAATGTGTTTCATATTTAATTTTTTTTTATAGTCATGTCTACTAACTTTCTGAAAATATATATAGGTTTTGAATCACTTCGCGACAAAGGTGGAGGAACATAATGCAAGGAAGGTATGGCAGAGGGTGGCTGCCAATCGATTTGCAGACATGTTGCACAATATGAAGACTGCAGCAAAAAAAACATCTGGCGAAATAGATGATCCACTACAGTGGAAGGGCCATGGCCCTATTACTATCAGGAGAGATTATTGGGAGGGAATGTGCGACAAGTGGAAGGGAGATGCATTTTGAAATCGCTCTGCGAAGGCTGCACAAAATCGAGCGAAAATGCCCGAAGCCCATCCACACACAAGTGGATTTAAGACTTTTGGGAGCCACTTGAAGAAAATGGTAACTCATCAATATTTATATATTATCAATTTTATAAGTATTGTTGCAAACCTGTTAACTAAATCTTTTATTATTTAACTTCGCAGGAAGCAAAAAAAGAAGGCATTGTACCATATAATGATGTGTTTGTTGAAACACATAAACGGAATACCATGGGAGACTTCGTATCAGAGAAGGCGAGAAAGACAATGGTATGTATTTATTCTATTAATAATCATTGTAATATACAAGTTATCTTAAACATTGTAATTCTTAATTATTAATGCATATTGTAAACATTATTTTGTAGGAGGCATATGAGCAACAAATGATAGAGCGATATGGTGATGACTTTACTCAACATCCATCATTTGATCCTGCAGCATGGGTGACTGCAGCAAGTGAACCCAAAAAGGGTCGTGTGTTCGGGTTTGGGAGTAATATGAACACCTCACATGTCATTGTTTCCTCTAGTCACAGCTCACAAACTTCATCCGTCGATATAAGCTCCAAGCATCCTATTTTTTCCGGTGATGATATACGTTAGATCGTTAAGGACACAATGCGTGACTACTTCCATGAAACCATCGTCGACGTTCTCTAAGCTGAGTTCAACAGTTTTTTGCAGAACAGGAGAACTTCGATTGCAGGTGCCTCTCAGGTATGAAAGTTTCATGCGATATATTGCATGTCGTTAGATTTCATATAACTTTGATTGCCTTAACTTAGGTGCATTGAATATAATTTATTTCAGTATAATATTTTTACTGCCTTTGAACACATATACAGCACGAGCATGGTAGAATCACATATACAACTTTTTACTGCCTTAGAGCACATATGAGCATGGTAGAATCACATATAGAGTTTTTTTGACTGCTTTAGAACACATATGAGCATGATATAATCACATATACAGTTTTTTTCCAGCCTTAGAACACATATGAGCATGATAGAATCACACATAAAGTTTTTGCCTGCCTTAGAGCATATATGAGCATGATAGAATCACATATACAGTTTTTTTGACTGCCTTAGAACACATATGAGCATGATATAATCACATATTCAGTTTTTTGACTGCCTTAGAACACATATGAGCATGACAGAATCACATATACAGCTTTTTTCCGCCTTAGAGCACATATGAGCATGGTAGAATCACATATAGAGTTTTTCTGACTGCCTTAGAACACATATGAGCATGATATAATCACATGTTTAGTTTTTGACTGCCTTAGAACATGTATGAGCATGATAGAATCACATATAAAGTTTTTTGTCTGCCTTAGAGCACATATGAGCATGATAGAATCACATATAAAGTTTTTTTGACTACCTTAGAACACATATGAGCATGCTATAATCACATATTCAGTTTTTTGACTGCCTTAGAACACATTCGAGCATGATAGAATCACATATACAGCTTTTTGCCTGCCTTAGAGCACATATGAGCATGGTAGAATCACATATAGAGTTTTTTTGACTACTTTAGAACACATATGAGCATGATATAATCACATATACAGTTTTTTGCCTGCCTTAGAACACATATGAGCATGATAGAATCACATATAAAGTTTTTGCCTGCCTTAGAGCACATATGAGCATGATAGAATCAGATATACAATTTTTTTGATTGCCTTAGAACACATATGAGCATAATATAATCAGATATTCAGTTTTTTGACTGCTTTAGAACACATATGAGCATGATATAATCACATATTCAGTTTTTTTACTGCCTTAGAACACATATGAGCATGACAGAATCACATATACAACTTTTTTCTGCCTTAGAGCACATATGAGCATGGTAGAATCACATATAGAGTTTTTCTGACTGCCTTAGAACACATATGAGCATGATATAATCACATATTCAGTTTTTGACTGCCTTAGAACACGTATGAGCATGATAGAATCACATATAAAGTGTTTTGTCTGCCTTAGAGCACATATGAACATGATAGAATCACATATAAAGTTTTTTTGACTGCCTTAAAACACATATGAGCATGCTATAATCACATATTCAGTTTTTTGACTGCCTTAGAACACATTCGAGCATGATAGAATCACATATACAGCTTTTTGTCTGCCTTAGAGCACATATGAGCATAGTAGAATCACATATAGAATTTTTTTTACTGCTTTAGAACACATATGAGCATGATATAATCACATATATAGTTTTTTGCCTGCCTTAGAACACATATGAGCATGATAGAATCACATATAAAGTTTTTGCCTGCCTTAAAGCACATATGAGCATGATAGAATCACATATATAGTTTTTTTTACTGTCTTAGAACACATATGAGCATGATATAATCAGATATTCAGTTTTTTAACTACCTTAGAACACATATGAGCATAATAGAATCACATATAGAGCTTTTTTCTGCCTTAGAACACATATGAGTATGGTAGAATCACATATAGAGTTTTTCTGACTGCCTTAGAACACATATGAGCATGATATAATCACATATAGAGTTTTTTTTACTGCCTTAGAACACATATAAGCATGATAGAATCACATATAAAGTTTTTTGTCTGCCTTAGAGCACATATGAGCATGATAGAATCACATATAAAGTTTTTTTGACTACCTTAGAACACATATGAGCATGCTATAATCACATATTCAGTTTTTTGACTGCCTTAGAATACATATGAGCATGATAGAATCACATATACAACTTTTTGCCTGCCTTAAAGCACATATTAGCATGGTAGAATCATATATAGAGTTTTTCTGACTGCCTTATAACACATATGAGCTTGATATAATCACATATTCAGTTTTTTGACTTCCTTAGAACACATATGAGCATGATAGAATCACATATAAAGTTTTTTGCCTGCCTTAGAGCACATATGAGCATGCTAGTATCACATATAAAGTTTTTTTGACTGCCTTAGAACACATATGAGTATGCTATAATCACATATTCAGTTTTTTGACTGACTTAGAACACATATGAGCATGATAGAATCACATATACAGCGTTTTGCTTGCCTTAAAGCACATATGAGCATGGTAGAATCACATATAGAGTTTTTCTGACTGCCTTAGAACACATATGAGCATGATATAATCACATATAGAGTTTTTTGACTGCCTTAGAACACATATCATTCATGATAGAATCACATATATTGTATAATTTATTTCAATATATTTTGTTTATCAATTCTGACCTTTCTTTTCTTGTGTAGGTTGCTGGCGATAATCAACGTAGTGGAGCTGAAGGGACAGATCAAGGCAATGAACAAGAAGACACACAAAATATTGGCGATGATTAGATTAGTATGTTGAATTTGTTCTACATTCTTTTTTTTTCGAAAATGTAAATGTTGAATTGTAAATAATTAAAACTTACAAATTTTAAAGTGGAACGATTAATTGTTTTAGTTTCCTTTTATATGTATTTTTATGTGTACTTTGTTTTTTATTCACAGGAAATATAAATTGTAGCACGCGAAATTTTTTCTTAATATTTAATTTTTAATTTTTTTTTATTTTTTTCCTTGTTTGCGACGGATTAGCGACGGATATATCTGTCACTTTTTATTATTACTTTTAATGTTGGCGACGAAGTAGCAATGACAGTAAATCCGTTGCCAAACCGAAGTCATCGTTTAGTAATGATGGCCTTGCGACGAAAGTTGCCATTCGTTATTCTGTCGCAACTTAGCGACGGAACTGGCGATAGATACAATATGTCGCTACGTAGCAATGGAACGGGCAACGGATATATGTCGTCGCTTATTAGCGTCGAAAAATTTGTGATGGAAGATATCCGTCACTACTCCGACGCTAAGCCGTCGCTAATCTAGTTAGCGACGTATTAGTCGCAGATTAGCGACGGATTTAGGTTGTCGCTAATCCACTGGTTTCTTGTAGTGTTTGTTTGTTTTCATTTTATGCACTCAACACAAACCTGAAAGTTGATAAAATCAAGGGAATCAAAAATTTCACTTGTCACAAGCCTTTCTATTCTTTGTTTAGAAATGTGATCTAAGCGCTTGTGCCATAAGATTGTAGAATTATCATTGGGTAATTTTTATTTTGTACCACGTGAATTTGCATGCAAAGTTTCATGATATGAGGCAATTGTATCAAGTAAATATAGGATATTGATCACAGATAAAGAACCAGTTTCAATAAGATTTGTATTAAAAAATAACTTAAATTGACTATTTCTTAATAAACAAGAACAATCAAATTTGTCTAATGCAAAAATAAAAACCAAATTTTGTCTAAATGATGGTATAATGTATATTTCTTTCAAATTTAAATAACAAACAATTTTTAATAATAACCTAAAAGTTCGTATTGCCTCGACTTGAACAAATTTGCTATCGCCCATATAAATGAATCTTTCAATATCAATTGACATTCAATAACTTAGGTAATCCTGAATAGACACACTTATGTGAGTAGTAGCACTAAAATTCATCCATCAAGTGTGCTTGGGTATAAAAGTTAAATTAACCTTAAAACAAACCAAAGTAAGTAGGATACCTTTCTTTTCACGTCAAGCATGATATTTAGTGCAATCCTTCTTCTTGTGACCCTCGCTCTTACAAAAGAAACAACTGAACTTTGCATCCTGGTGTTTCTTTTGTTTCTTCTGCGATGGAGGGTCTACTACAACTTCTTTATCATTTTTCCTTTTCGTATATTTGTTTTTAGAGACAACTGTCAAGTGAGCACTTTCTATCTTTTCTTAATTTATTCTTTCCTCTTTTTCCACACAATAAGAAATGAGCTTATTTAGAGTTCATTTATTCTTTTGACAGTTATAATTGACCTTAAATTGACTCTATTGTGCAGGAAGAGATATCATAACTAAATGCACGAGTAAGCCCTCAAACATCTCTAACTTTAGTGCATTTAGTTTTGAAGCAAGATGAAACATTTCTATAATGTACTCCCTTATGTTCATTTTACCTTTATACCTTATTGAAACAAGACTCGAAAGGAGAGTGTTTGTCTCAACCTTTTCATTTTTAGCAAAATATTTTTCAATTTCCTTAAGAAACTTCTTGACATTAACCTGTTCAGATATAGCACCCCTGAAGGTTTTCAAAATTATATGTTTCATGATCATAAGACTCATGCGATGGAATTGATCTCACTTCTCATGGTTTCTTTTATCCTCAGTGGAATTTCTATCTGTGAGAGCTGTGTATTGATCCTCTCGAAGTGCAAGATCCAAATCCATACACCCAAAAATAATCATAACATTCTCTTTTCAGTTTTTAAAGGTTGTACAATTCAAAATAGGGATTAAATTGATGTTTGCAGATATTATAAAAGCAAAAAAATTTACTGAATCAAGAATAAAACAAACCACAATAAGCTCACAATCAATATACACATTCACATGCATTAACATTAATTGACATATTTAAACTATGGTAAAACCCATCACAAGATACCCAATACAACATTAACATTTAGTCTTTAGAAATAAATGTTAACTTGTAAGTGGTACTCTTATTACAGTAATCAAACATGAATAATTAGTCATGTTAAACAAGATTTTCTTTGGATCGACTCATTGTTCACATGAAAAACTTGATAATCATTCCATATTTATTACTGAATGTACATTTGAACTCGACCAAATAGTAATCTTCCTTTAGGTCGATCAGTATTCGCATGGATTTCAAATATACAAACATCTTAATATTTCAAACAAGTCAATCTTCACAAGAGAGGTTACTTTGGTAACATGTTTCAATCAACTCATTTTAGAATATTAGACCTTTGTTCTGAAGAAAACTACTAAAGTTTGAATATTATATGTAAAAGAATGTATATGTATATAAAAAAAAATAAAACCATAATCCAAATCGGGTAAAAAATATTCAAAGTCAACCCTTTAAAGTGACCCAAATGGCATACCTGATGGCTTGGACCCAATAAAAAAATTTCTTTTGATTAATTTTTTTTATAGTCCAAAACACATGCGTCATGGGTCTAGGGTCGTCGAGTTGGGTCAGACCAGACCCCAACCCACGTGGGTCAGACCTGACCCGTCTTGGGTCGCCCTTGCCGAATGTTGAGTCAGCGTTCGGCCCATCAAGGGCAACCTAGTGAGGGCAAAGCAGCCCTCCCGGTCACTGGATCCAAATGGAGGAGGGCCAACCGTGTAAAGCAAGATGACGTGGGGACGATCATTCGGCCCTCCTCCAGCCGTGTGAAGCAAGACGACGTGGGGAGGGTCATTTGTCCCTCCTCCACATGTGTGTAGCCATACGGCAAGAGGAGGGTCATTTGGCCCTCTTCCACCTGTGTGTATCCATACTACGAGAGGAGGGTTGTTCAGCCCTCATTTGCTTGTGCTCAGTCACTGAACAGAGGAAGGGGGAGCCATCCGGCCCCCCTTCAAAATCTAGTGAAAGATCAAATAGGACCTTCTAGTCCTCTCTATCTCTCTCTTACCCTATGCAGGCACCCAACGTTGTCCGGTGGCCTGCCGCCAAAGAAGGGATGTGCTACTCCTTTTGGTTGGTTGCCGGTCTCATCAACCCTCCAAAGACGTCGCTGGCTGAGGCTATAATTTTTTTTTTGTTTATAAACAACCCCTAATGTCGATTGATGGCTATTTTGTTATCGTTATTTTTATCATTGAAAGCATTTTGGAAAATCACCAATCAAGTAGTAAAAATCGACTTTGCACGAACGTGGCGAGTACGGGTCGAATCCATAGGGAACATGATATATTCATAATTAAATCTAAAACTTTAATTCATTAATATCGCAAATTTTTACAACTACGTTAGCATTGCAGTTCTAATTGGATTACAATCTAAAAATGAAAATAAACTAAAATAGCTTGATAAGTTTTCTCCGGATCTCCAAGGGTAATCCTATCTTTTTGCCACATGTGCATTCGCACTCAAATTCTGAACACACCTGTTGATCTGTTTCTAACTTATCAACCTAACACAACAAAAATAAAGAGTCAGTCTATAATCAATTATGAATTCTAGATTACATCTACTACTTCTGAACTCATTACTAAATTAAACTACAATTAAAAACAAAGATAACTAAAATTGTAATTTCTAACTAAACTAACCAAGTAAACAAACTCTAACTAGTCTAACTACTGTTAGTAAATTAACTACATGCTAGAAAACATGAAAAACTATCGAAAATCAATTAAGTAAGTAAATGACTATTTTGTCCCTGAACAATGCAAAATCAGATTCAAATAGGTTTTCGCAAACAAGAAGTTTGAAGGGTCAGAAAAAATATGATTCAAGGTATTTTTCTTTTGTTCTTTTTCTGACAGATTCAAGAGTTTGTCGGACTTTACGGAAGTGAAAAACTCATCTGGAAACTCTGAATACAAGCGTTTCAAGTTAGATAAAAAATCTAGAACCGTTTGACCCGAAATCTAAAATCGGGAAAAACCTAATTTTGTAAAACGCTTAAAAGGCAAACCAAATCAACTCGAAATGAGCTGAATTTTGGTTTGCTTATAGTGAACACTCTAATGAATAGACTAGAACAATAATATCGGAAAAACTCAAAAAATTAGCACTTAAAACAATGAGTGTAAGTCCATGTAATATTCTAGATTTGAATTCAATCCACTATTCATTTGTGCTAATCCCAAGAAAGCATTGTTGCTCAAAACATACACAATTACAGTCATTCACAACCTACTACTAACTAACTAACAGAAAATAGAACTAATTATATTAAGAAAATAAAACCTAATTTGACTACCTACACTATTCGCGCAAAATACAAACTAATGCTAATACAATAACCAAACTAATTAATATAACTCATTCATCAAATCACCTAAACTAATACCAATTCCACGCATCAATGAACAAATAAAGCTACCAAAAATTACTGCTAAAAATGTAAACTCACAACAATTAATATTCTATGACAATCTTTGCCAAACACCCTAATTAAACACTTACCTAACTTGACTAGATGGAAATGAGACTGACTAATGCTAAAACCAGACCAAACTGGTTACACCAATACAACTTAACAATGCAACCCTAATCTATTCTAAATTACCTTACTAACAGCACTTAACTGAATATTATAACAATGCTAAAACAGAACTTAGCACCCTAATATGATACTTAATTCAAATAGCATCTAAAAACACCTAACATGAAAACTACAACTAGACAAGGCTAATGCAAGGTTTAATTCAATACACAAGCAACCTAATTAACCACTAATTAACAATTAAAAACTACCTAAATGTTGTTAACACAGAATTTACAATTAGCATTACTCATACTGTGATGCCTAAATCGGGTGGAGGAAGTCCACCCAATTTTGGGCTTTCTTCACTCTTCCTAAAACAAACACACCACAGACTAATTACATAGTATTAAAACTAATTAAACACAAAAGAACACAGTTGATTGCTGTTATTTAATCAAACTAAATTCTGTATTAAATAGCCTCAATCGGCTGGAGGCAATCTAGCCAATTTAGGCGCAAATGGAGAAAATTGATTCCAATAAACTCAAAAATACAAGTAACACCAAAATAATGCAATAATCTACCTAGACTTTATCTATGATGTCGTTTGACGCATCAATTACACACTAAGGCTGGAAAAACAGAAAAAATGTACAGAAATTTCAGAAATTAGAAAATAAAACAAAAGCACACACAATTCAGGTTTTAGCTACAAGAGAGGATGAGAGAAGAAGACGCACCTCAATCTGGCCGTCCGACGAGGGTGGTGGCAAGGTAGAGAGAAATTTGTTGTGGGAATTACGCACACAACCCTCAATGGTGTTGTCAAACTCTTCTTTGTTGCAGGGTACTGGAGATGGCAACAGGTGGCACTTCGAGGACGGCGTGAAGGTAATGGTGAAGAGAGCCAGATGGGGGTCGGGTCGGCTAGCCATGGAAGGGCAGACTGCGTTCTTGTCGTGGCTAGAGTGCTTCCATGGATGCTACAACCTGCACAATGAGCATGAGACATTAGTTTCAGCAAGGGGCGAAGAAGGGAAGGTGTGAAAGAAGGGAAATGGGAGAAGAAGGGACGGTGGCTTCCATGGATGTGCTTGGAAACCATACACGACCATGAAGGGTGAAGAAGAGGGGAGTAGGATAGCTGAGAGAGAAGAGGGAAGAGGAGGAATCGGGTGTGGGGGCGCAATCCCCAATCAAGAGACAAAAATGCTAGGGTTTACTAATTCGTTTTATGCAAAAAGCCCTTGTTTTGGGTATTTCCAAAATAAGGATTAAAAAGAAAAGATTGGCTAGGCGCCTATTCAGAAAAGGGTTTTTGTAAATATTTTCAAAAATCAAGTTTGGGGTTTGAGTGGGTTAGATTGTAGCATTTTGGCTCAGATCCAAGGCCCAAATGGCCCTTTTGGATCCAAAATGTCCCGGTTTGCCCCGAGGTCTGACCTGTTTCACTGAAAATGCGATAACTTTCTCATTTTAAGTTCGATTCGAACGAAATTTGAACCGTAGCTCAATGATATCAATATGAATCTAAGTGTGAGTTCTAAACCTATAAATGATGTATTTATACAATAAAAATATATTATATTTACACGTAATTAATACATCATCACCGATAGTCAAAGAAAAAAAATGAATATGATGAGATTCCGACAACACAAAAGAAATATCATGGCAAAATCAAATATTTCAACGATTCAACAAGAACAAGAGGCTTTGATACCAATTGTTTGATTGATTTACGAAAAATATTTTTATTTGTTCTTATATTTGTTTATGCTAAATCATTGAAAAGATAAAAAATAAATAAAGCATAATGAGAAAGCATACCTGAATCCATCGTTGTACCGATAGATCTTGATGGGGTTTGATCTTTCAAAACCTCTATTGGTGGCCTTTGTTTCTTCTCTAAACCTAATGAGAGAGGAACAATTTCTTTCTTGATGTGGAGGAAAAAGAAAACTACTATATATGGTTTTGGGGATCATAACTTAATTGTAATCACCTTATAGTCTTCTTTCTAATTCAACCGACCATAAAATCAAAAATTGACATATGAGAGCATATAAGGTATCTACACATTATTATAACTATACTTTATAAGATGTCACATGACCCAACCGTATATGATCACTTTAAATGAGCATTCACCTTAGACAGTTTTTAATAATTAATTAAATTATATATGTAGGCCCACATAAAATATCTAACAGACTTGGTATCTCAAAACTGACATGGATCTAACGAGACCTTTCAGCTTTGAGAGAGAGAGAGCGTCTCAACTACCAGGTATCTCTGCATCACATGCATCTTTCAATTGTGGGCCGTAGTATTTATTGTGTACACGTAGCCACAATGTATGTGCCACCAAATTTCTTCAGTTTAATTGGTGATCCAACCCACAAACCCATTCTTATCCGTGAAGAAGAAAATGGCAAATCTTCTCCTGTTTCCCCACTCCGTTCACATGATGCTGGGCCCCAAAGTGACATCCCTACACTCCCCTTGGTTGGTAAATGAGAGGCCACCAAAGGAGGGGGGGCCCTTACCTGCTCCCACAATATTAAAACTCGAACGCCAAAAGTGAAAAAGCTTAGGGAAGAAGCTTTCAGGAAATGAGTGACCATTTTAAGTCATTGCCATTTGATTTAATGTCCCATCCCTTAATGTCATCGAACAATTAATCCCATCTACTGTTGGAACAAAGTACAGAATCCTAGAAGGTTGAGATCTCATGCTTAGGAGTTTTTTTTTTTTTAAATGACGAGGAACCTTCGCCAGAACCAGGACACTCAGTGAGCCCATTTTCCTGCCCGCTGAGGTCACTGACACCCAACCCCTTATTAAGCCCACCAGTTAAAGCCTTAAAGGTGCACACACTGGTGGGAGTCGAACATGGGACAAAGGGGTCAGTGCAGTAATGTTTTCTTACAACTTCAATCGCGCTGCTACCATATATACTTCTGAGAGATATTTTGAAGCTCTCCTAACATCTTCACCCTCCATTCTCGTCATCCAGACCATTGAATTGCATTTAGGAGATCAAGGACTGCACATGGGCTGAGCCAAGCCCAAGCCCAAGCCCAAGCTCTGCTTGTTCACATGCTACAAGGCTGGAGCTCCGCTCGAGCTTGAGCAAAGTTTGAATTAGGATTCAGCTGTGTGCCGAATTGCCTGGAAAGTACCTTTTTTTATTGTGAAGGTCACAGGAGGACCACCTTGTCTGCCTGAATCGACCATCTCCTTTGATTAAAACAAGTTCAGATTCATAGTTGTTCAAGTACCCTTGGACCAGAAGAAAGAATTACCAACTTCCTATCAACTTCAAATAAATTTGAACGGGCCACTATCCTTTTATAGGCTATCTAGCAAGCAAGCACGCATCGATTGAAGCTAATGGTTGAGATACAAAAGAATAGTCAAGAAATTTACCATTGGTTTGACACCACGTCACCACATATGCTTGTCTCAGCCCGAAAAGGACCCTCGATGGGGACTCTTTTACGTGTGGTGTCTAGTAGTGAAGGCAGTATAGTCACCATGCGAGCACACTTCATATGACCACATTGGGCAAACTGTACTCGACAGCTAATAGGTCTAGACAGTTGTCAAGTTGCCATCTTTTTTTTTCCACAGAGAAAGCTGGGGTTAGGCAGACCCCTACCAGTTATACAACCATATATATACCATTTGGATTCGAACTTGCAACGTCCCAACACAAGGTGACTTACACTAACTGCTCCTGCCAGACAAGCGGAGCCCCCCGTTGGTCAACAAGTTGCTGTTTTTCAAAAAGGTTAGGGTTGAACTTGATAACACATAGTCCTGCCATAATTCATGCCTTGTAGCGCAAATGAATCCATTGATACACCTGTAATTTTCATGCCATGAACAGCGTAAGTTTGGCAATAGCACAAATGAATCCATTGATATACAGATAATTGGTTGAACTTGGTCAAGATCTGGTCCATTCTGTCCTGTTCTTTTTTCTCTTTTTCTTTTAATTGTTTGATAATCAAGCTGGTGCATTAAGCACCCCTCCTTTCAATTGAATAATTCAAGTGATAAAATGATTCCTCCGATTATAAGCACAGCCAATTTAGACTAAGCCGATTCCTCTTTCAATCTTCATAACTTTATTGGCTTGTGATACTAGTCCTTTTTATCAGACACAATGATTAACAAAATCCAAGGAAAGTGGATTAGCTAAGCCATTATTTTTTTAACTACATTGCTGAATGAATGAATCAAATCAAACAAGTACGTACACGTCTCTCTTGGATCTTTGTTGTAAGCATGAGCGCAAGTGATTTGACATCCTCACCGTCCATTGCTTAAATCTTCACGGTCCTTGTGCATGACGTAAGACCAAGAAAAAATGCTTTGCCTTGGCCAATTAGAGCACCTTTGTTTCCGGTATCATATAAGGACGAGCACGTGCAATCCAACCCTTTTAACCATATCTGCAACAAATTCACAATTACAGAAACAGCTACCAATGCCTTCAAACCACTGAACCTAACAACAAACACCTCTCGCCCGCTTCGGCCACAGTCTGTGTGAGTAAGTGACTGTACTTGAGAGAGAGAGAGAGAGAGAGAGAGAGAGCTGAATCCGACATTTTCGGACATGCTTCCAAATTCTGGATTTCATCAAACGGCCTTTATTCCAACATCTAACCAAAATTTACACGACTCCATCCCAGAACCCAAGAGACCATCATTGCACAATAAGCAATCAACAAACAAATAAAACTATACAACATTTGCAACAGACACCATATAGTACACAGGTTTCCCCCACTTTTCATCTAAAAATCCAAAAGTGGGAGAGCCAACCAACCAACAAAACAAAAGAAATAAACACTCCAACATGCATAACAGAAGATAAAACAAAGACCAACTAGTGCAAGACCAACATTGGATGCATGTCTCGTATAGTCACAGAGTGCCCCTGTTAACCATGTCCTTGTATCGCTCCTCCGACTCCTGCCTCTGCAGATGCAGGTCGTGCCTGAACTTGGTGATGAACTCATCGAATTTCCTCTGCAGCTCATCCCTGCCCTTCGGCGGCAGAAGTGGCGGTAGCAGCGACTCCTTGAACGTCTCCAATTTCTTCACGGCCACCGCCCTCCGGGACGCCTCCCGACTTGACACCGGCACGTCCCACGTGTCGCACTTCTTCAGCAGCCGAGGTGTACCAATTGCCATCCATGCCTCCTCCAACGTATCGTGGGCCGCCTCCTCCTCCTCCTCCTCCTCTTCCGGCCACGGAGGGGCGGAGGGGTACACCACCGGGGATGGATCCCTGGCAAAGAACTCGACTTCCTCGTCCAGGATGAAGAGTTGCTGCTCGTCCCTACCGGGCTTCCATATGCTCGGGATCAGCGCCACCTGCCGGGACAGGCTCCACGTGGAAGTGCTGCCGGCGCCGTCCCGCTGAGGCCTCCTCGAGGCAACACCCTCGATGGGTTTCTTCCCGTTCGGCTGCCGACAGCCTTGGGGCGGAGAAGATACCGGCGGGTAGGTCGGAAACTCCACCAGTTTGGTGGCATTCATCCGCTCGAGAGACGAGTGGAGTTGGGGTGGCGGAGTCCCCATCCGCAGCTGGTTGGGACACTCCGCCGTTCTGGTGGGCTTCATCATCTGGTCGGAACACAGGCGGACTTGGGGTGGCGGAGTCCCCATCCTCTGGTGGTTGGAAGATTCCACCGTTCTGGTGGATTTCATCTGGTTAGAAGACGGGCGGAGCTGGGGTGGCGGAGTTCCCACTAGCAGGTTGCTCGGAATCTCCGCCCCTTTGGTGGGTTTCCTCTGGTCGGTATGCGGGCGGAGTTGGGGTAGCGGAGTCCCCATTGGCATGTGGTTCGGAATCTCGGCCGCTTTGGTGGGTACTTTCCTCTGGTTGGAAGACGGGCGGAGTTGGGGTGGCGGACTACCCACCGGCAGGACGTCCGGAATCTCCGCCGCTTTGGTGGGTTTCCTCTGGTTGGAAGACGGACGGAGTTGGGGTGGCGGAGTTCCCACCGGCGGGTTGCTCGGAATCTCCGTCGTTTTGGTGGTGGTGATGTCATGGTGTTTCTTCGGTTGCGGCGGTGGCGGGAAAATCTCCGCCGGTTTGGACTTCGGAGAGTAGTTGTGCACCGGATTGTTCGTCAGGGGGGCGGATTCCGGCTGGTAGGTGGGGAAAGGGGAGGTTTCCGGCGAAGGAGGAGCTTCGGACGCCCCAAGCGGTTGGTGATAGGTCAGGAGAGGGAGCGAAGGGCGTTTCGGCACCTCCCAACCCTTTTGAGTGTTCTGGCATCGCTGTTTTCGGGCGGACGGTGGGCTGTGGCGGATTTTGTAGGAGAAGTAGAGGATGATGATGATACAGCTGGCGACGAGGACTACGTAGGGGCGCTGGAAGGAGAAGGAAAAGGAAGGGAACGAGGAGAGGGAGAAGGTGGGGAGAGAGGAAAGGAGGGAGTGAAGGGCGCGGGCGAGGAAAGGACCACTCTTCTTGTTCAGCCAGTCGACGAACGAGAAGAAGCCCATCACAACGAAGCCGACCTTCGCAGCCCTGATCGCACGCCTCACCCCCGAGTTCGGCTTCTTCATGTGCTATCGATTCAGCAGCAAAATATTTCTTCCTTTTCTGAAAAAGGTGGGAAAAAAGAGATCAAAGGGGAAAACGAAAAGTTTCTCTGACAGAAAAAAAAAAACCGTCAGAAGTGGTCTTTTTTTGTTTGTTTTTGTTGGGATTTGATTGTTATGAGCGAAAACAGAAGCATGGAGATAAATAAAGACAGGCTGATGAAGGGGTTTCTCTGACACGAAAATTAGTCAAAGAACGTCGCGATTCAAAGTCTCAAAAAAAAAAAAAAAACTTTCTTCAGAACTGCAGAATTGGCATTTCAAATATTGAAGCTAAAGGAAAAAGACTCCTAAAAGCTGCTTTTGGGAAGAACTAGAAAATGGAGATCTAAAGAGATTTGCCTTAAACAAATAATCCCACTACTTTGAAAAAAAAACGGCTCACCACATAAACCTAATCCCACTACAAATAGAAACTGCTCCAGAATGCGTCTTCCAAAACAAACGGGAGAAAAGACAGAGAAAGCAGGATATCGGGTACCTAATGGTTTCTTCTTTGCAAAATATATAAAGAAGAAGACGGCAACTATCGAGTTTTGAGAGAAAAACAGAGCGCTTCTGTCTACAACAAAAGACTCATTATGGAAAGCAAACTTTCTGTAAAAAAAAAATCAGGAAACTCGCAAATAAAATAAAAGCTAAACGCGAATCTCCTGTAAAATCTAATGCTGAAGTAGAAAGCTCTTTGTTTTTCAGAGAGGAACGTTTGGCGTACAAAGAAGAGCGGCAATTGCAAAAACGAGAATGCAAACTAAAATCTAAAGATTACGTCCTCCCACTACAAAAATGCATCAACACCATAAGAGGAATTCACAAGCATTCCACCATTTCTTTTCACCTCCAAAGCCAAGAAAGACCCAGAATAGGCTACAATTTTTTTCAGAGACAGGGAGACTCCTACGCTCTGACTTGCAGAGTAAGAGTCAAGAGTGGGACAAAGAAAAAAAGAAGAGAGTTGTGTTGATGTTGTTAAATGAAAGGTTTACTTCTGCTAGCTCGAAGGCCACAACGCCACAACACCACCCACAGAGAGAGAGAGAGAGAGAGGTAGGGTGGCAGGGGGGGCTTGCTCTCTGCTTTTATAGAGAGGAAGACTTTTCCAAGTCGTCCGATTTCGAAAGAAGAAATTAAGTTCCTTCCAACTTATCGTATTCCCGTATATATACGTACGTTTATCCTTCATTCTATACGATAGGTAGCGCCTCCTGGCCCGCTTCCTATTTTATTGTTTTTTATTATTATTTTAATTGGAAAAAAGTAACGCTACCATGCATCAATATTAAACCACTAAGTAGGTGTTTGATTGGTTGCTACATATACAAGCGCAACAAAAGAATTCAAGGCCCCGTGCCTCGTCTCTTCACCCAGCCCTATCACCTGAATTGGCCAAGCAGCTCGAAATTGGTAGATGGCTTCCTGACCTAAACTTTGGTTGCCGGGCTCGACAAGTGGTGAAGTGAAGCTGGCTGACCATGTTTGTTTTTTTAAGAAATCATGAACATGAGCCATCATTGTCATCGATGGAGAGACTCGTTAATTACTGACCCAGCTACGCATACTTATATAAGTGTGACTGTAATTTTAACTTGCAGCTATAAGCCGATTCCTAATTCAGCAGGAAACCCTAATCTAAATAAAAAATGATCATAATCCTTCGCCTTGAACCTGGGATAAAAGACATGAAACGAAAAATGTACTGGGGATGAAGGTTAAAATCAAAACCCGTGTGGGATGGAGGTTTAGTTTCTCACCTTGCCCGGACCGCGATCCTCGATAAAGGAATTATTATTATTATTATATATATTATAAAATCTTATATATATTTCTAACCTTAACATAAAAATTCTTTCTCCAATCTCTCCTCTCATTTTCCTCTAACGATTAACGTGAGCTCTCATTTATTTCCTCTCCTTCCTTTGACAGTGAAAGGTGGCAATGAAAGAAGGACCGTTTGAACCTATGATGAAAGACATAAAAATGGGGAATAAATTGGAGATGGAGGTTAAAATCAAAACCCATGAATGGAGAGCAAAATTTAGAGACGGGGTGAGGTGGAGACCTTGTCTCCTGCACCCGGTCCACTGCCATCCCTAGTAACTGGTTTGGGATTTTCACGAGCATAGCGGGTTAATTCGTTAAACACGATGTCGTTTCCCCATAGACAACCAAAAAAGAGCTTTGCATGATTTATTAATTTGTTTCAACTACTACTTTATGGTAATGAATAACTTTTTTTTATTTTTTTATTTTCATCTCAGGCTGCATGTTGTCAGGCCTCCGAATGCTAAAACGTGGAGGTTCCCCCCTACCGACTACCTACTAAGGAGTAACCTAACTTTGACCTTGCTGCTCAATTTTTTGACCTTCACAAGTCGCCGCTACCAGATGAATAGAGCCTTAGAGATCAATCGTAAAAAAAAAAAAGTCTTAAATTTACTGATTTGACCCTTTTTATTTTAATATTTTACTAAAGGTACTTTAATGAAGTGACCTGTTGATAGATTAGTCATTAGAAAAGTCCGACTCCCCGTTCAGTCATCAACCTAAGTCAAGGAGCCGTAACTTGGGGGTGTCAACAGATTGTGTACGACCTATCCTGACCCATACCTGATCTTATAGGGTACGACACCGAGTTTCAATGAAGAACCACAGTTTTTTAATGTAAAAAACTTGAAAAATATTATTTTACCAGGTATAGACCAGGTCTGGTTTATATAATTTTTATCGGATCCAATTCTAGGTTTTCTTATGAAAAATTTAAACCCAAATTCGGATCCAAAACCTGCATCACTTAATCAGACTCTGGTTTAGACCCACCCATTTTAGCGGGGTCCAACCCGACACCAGAAGTCGTAAGGCCCGTAACAAAGTATTTTGAACTGACACAAACAAGGCAAAATCAATATTCACACGCAAACGCACACAAATGTTTACTAACCTCGTGGATAAGGAACCCTTAAGAACTATATATACTGGACATCAGCCCGTCCATGGCCATATACTGAAATGGTAAAAAAAATTAGATATCAAATACTTTTATTAAGTTGAAAGTAAAATGATATGAACCAAAAGCATAAACAAGTTAATATTGGCAAAAAAGAATAGCAACATAATCTTATTAAATATCAGGGCTTTCATGCTTTTGAGAGAAAGAAATCAAAACTTTCATATTAAAAAAAAAAAATCAACTAATACAAAGACTTCTACAACAAGAGCAACATCAAGGGAACTTCTTATCTCAAGGAGAACGAAGGAACAAACAACCAAACATGAAGAGAACTCAAAATCTTGAGTTTGAAATTTGTGAGTCAATGTCTTAGGAAGGTTACTTAAGCCTGTGGTGAGCTCACTTTTCTCTTATTTTTAATTTATTTATTTAAAGTATGTTTGTTTCTAATTTCGTATATTTGTCTTTGTTTCATACTTTTTTTAGCATAGTCATGTCTCACACCATCAATCTCACCTTTCTTATAGGATTTAAGTATGAGGTACGAAGCAGCTTGCAATCTACGACCCAATTATCAAGGATTCTGAGATTCTAATGCGGCTGATCCTTTCTCAACCAAAGAGAAAAGACACACAACTTGAAGAGTGAACCCCACATCTCTATCATTGCTTTCAAAATTTGGATTTGTTTTGAGTCCAAATTCATTTTTAATATGCTCGATTTTTTTTTTTTAAATTTAAGGATTCATAGGCATGTACATCATTTTTTAGTATGGTGAATGATTTTTTTTTATGACAAAGAACCATAACCCTCACCGAGGAAAGGAAAAACCTTGGGTGGGGCCCCAAGACCACATGCCTTATATGGTCCACCTCTAAAATCTAGAGACACACTGGTGCGCAAGGAGGGTTTGAGAGTAAGATTAATGTTATAAAGTCAATTAAGCACAATTTCAGGTAATGATGGGCGGGTGGTGTGTGTTCTCCTCGAAACACAAATTCGCGTGTTCCTGTGTGTATGGAGGAATATTTTGGGATCCGTGATAATTTATATGTCAATGTTGCCCATGATAACTTTATAATATAATAACATATAAAAAAGGTAGATATATTTTTGACGAAAATGTCCTCCGATAAGATAGATATGCTTTGGATGAAAATGTCCTCCCGCTCCCCGTAAATAGATTTGCATGTTTTGCCTTTGTTTTTAGCTTATGTTACAACATATGGTCGCTTCTCGTTCCTACCTGATGAGTTGTGGAGCCTGATTTAAAGTTTTTGCCCTTGCAGGAAGGGGGGTCCAGTGGCTCCCCTGTTAAAATGTAAACTGTAATATATATATATATATATATTATTTAATATTATTATATTTCTTTTATTATATTTCTTTTATTATTTTTCTTTATTTTTTTTTTTAACATCTAGTTCAATAGAAACTAGATATTTGATCCAGTCAAGTTCCTGTTGGAACTTGACTGTGCAAATAGTTGTTGGACTGTAGTCCAACAGCTATAATAAATGTTGTTGGACTATAGTCCAACAACTATAATAATAAATGTTGTTGGACTGTAGTCCAACAGCTATATTAAGAGACGTTGGAATCCAACGTCTCTTTTGGAGAGCTTAAAATGAGCTCTCCTCTCTCTTCCACTTTTTTGTATATATAGGGGTGAACCCCTTCAATGTAAAACAATGCTTCTTAAGCATTTTGTTCATGAATAAATTATTATTTATTTTTCAAGTGTTCTTCCTTTTATACCCTTTCAAGGGTCATGCTTGTAGTGTCTCCAATAGACACTTGTTTGTGAGTTATTTGTGCATTTGTTGAAGAACACCATTTCATTACATGGTATCAGAGCTACGAAATTTTTAGATCTTGAATTGCTTCCGCCTCGATTTCCATGCCACATTTACAAAAGGTGTTTCATCACCTTGTTCTTGGCTCAAGAAGATTTGTTTGAAGAAAGGCAAACTTATGCTACAAAAATTTTGGTTTTGTATCCTCTCTTATTCCTTTGTCTACTCTTTTTCTTTTCTTTTTATTTTTCTCTCTCTCTCCTCCTATTTATTCCTCTCTTACCCTTGTAAAAGATGGATGACAATGATAAAATCACCATCATTCCTATGAAGCTAAATGATACTAACTATGTAATGTGGGCTTCGATTATGAAGCACCACATTTGGGGAAAAGGTTTATGGGGTATAGTGGATGGTTTCGATTTGGAACCTGAACTATCTCTTACCAAGAAAGAGGGTGATAAAGAGGTTCCTCTAACGGAAGAAGAGAAGAGTAAGGTGTTAGCCACTTATGAAAAGAAATAGAAAGAATGGAGGATAGGGCATGCAAAAATTATGTCATGGCTCATCAATAGCATAGACATTAAAAAATGCTCTAGTCTAGCTAAGTTTGAGCATGTCGATAAGGCTTGGGAATACCTCAAAAACATGTATTCCCTTAAAGATATTGCACATGTATGCAATTTACAAGATAAAGTTCGGACAATGACTCAAAAAGATAAAACTATTCGAGAATATTATAATGAGTTGTCCGAACTTTGGGAAGAGTTGGCTCTTCTTGAGCCCAAATGGCATTGTGCCGAAGACATCGAGCTTCGCCAAAAGCAACTCGATATGGAACATTTCTATCAATTTGTGAATGGTCTAAGGCCAGAGTTTGAATCCACCAAATCGGCCCTTTTACATCGTGGAAAAATTCCTTCTATTGTTGATACTATAGAAGAGCTCACTATGGAGGAAAATAGACTTAAAAAAAGTACTCCAAAAGTTGATGATGACTCTGTTTTAGCTGTATCTAGACCGGGGAATCAGACTCGTACTTACAATCTGCCTCATTTTGGAAGGCAAAATGGCAACTTTGATAAAAGAAAAGTTATTTGCCATCATTGTCATGAACCGGGGCACTATAGGCCTCAATGTCCAAAGTTAAAAAGAAGAGAAGAAAAAAGAGTTGCATCTGTTGAATCTGAGTCAAAAGATCAAGATGCACCTGTGTCTATGGCTCAATTGATGGAAATCCTTCAACCTCTTCTCAAAGGGGTATCCTCCTCAACCGAAGCCTCAACTGGAGCGGCAGTTGCATCTTTCTCCGGTCCAGGTAACTTTCCTTGGCTTTTAGATTCTGGTGCTTCTTTTCATATGACCCCAAATGTTAATAGTCTATCTGAATGTCTTAAAAATAACTCAAGTGTGTCAAAGGTTTTTACAGCCGATGGCACATCTCTTGAAGTAAAAGGAATAGGATGTTTTGAAAATCTTCAAAAATCCAAAAGATTTTTTATCCCAGAAGTTAGATATATCCCTAAACTTAATTTGAATCTCTTATCTGTCTCGCAAATATCTGATTATGGATGTAATATCTCATTCTCTTCTTATGGTTGTTGGCTACAGGATCGCCAGTCAGGGAAGCTGATTGGGGAAGGCCATAGAGAATGAGGACTTTATTACATGGACTTTTTGGAATTACCCAAGAATGTATTTTGTTATAATATTCAGAAATTAGAATTGGATTTATGGCACAAAAGGCTTGGCCATCCTCATATGTCTAAAATTCAATATTTTCCAAGTTTGGAAAAATTTTGTAATTCTGAAATTTTTTCTTGTAAAGACTGCATTCTTGGCAAAATAAAAAGGTTACCATTTCTTAGTAGAACTTTTGTTTCCTCACGACCACTTGAGTTAATACATTCGGATGTTTGGGGCCCCGCACCAGTTATTTTCAAAGGTGGTTATACATATTATGTCATTTTTGTTGATGACTTTTCTAGACATACTTGGATTTATTTTCTTAAACATAAATCTGATGTCTTTGCTAACTTCCAAATATTTCATAAAATGGTTAAAAATAAGTTTCAAAATGATATTTCTGTTTTTTGCACTGATTCAGGGGGAGAATTTATGTCCAAGGAATTCAAAGACTATCTCAATTTACATGGTATTACACATCAAAGATCATGTCCACACACTCCACAACAGAATGGCCTAGTCGAACGCAAACATCGGCACATTATGGAAACTGCTAGGACATTGCTAATTGCAAATCAAGTTCCAACAAGTTTTTGGGCTGAAGCGGTCCTAACTGCCACCTACCTCATTAATAGGATGCCATCTTCCTCATTAAAGAATACAACTCCAATAGAAAAGCTTGTTAATTTAACTCCAGATTATTCTAGATTAAGAGTCTTTGGATGCAAATGTTTTGTTTTCACCAACAGAAATGACAAACTCTCTCCTCGTGCAATCCCATGTGCCTTTTTAGGATATGCTGATAATAAAAAAGGCTACAGGTGTTTCGATTTTCAAAATGACAAATTATATGTGTCAAGAAATGTATCTTTTTTGGAAAAAGAAAGCTTCTTTAAATTTGAAAAATCCAAGGATGTCACTGAATACTCGTTTTTAATTGATCCAACTTCAAAATCCAATGAATGTGATATTGGATGTGACCTTGACAATGATCAAAGTCCTATTGTTGTTGAAAATGATGATAATGAAGAGCAAATCCATAGGGATGTTAGTCTACAATATTCAAGATGTAGAGAGCAAAATCTTCCATGTGCATTATAAAAATACTCTGAAGTCTCACCTAGAAAAACGTCTAGAATCTCTAAACCTCCAGAAAAAATTGTGTCTTATGAATCTTTTTCACCCACGTATAGGGCCACCATTACATTAATACAATCATATGTTGAACCATCATCCTATTCTCAAGCAAAAAATCATATAGAATGGATAAAAGCCATGAAAACAGAATTGGATGCACTAGAAAAGGCCAATACTTAGACGATACAAGATATCCCTTCGGGTAAGAAACCTATAGGTTGTAGGTGGGTATACAAAGTCAAAACCAAAAGTGATGGGACCTTGGAAAGATATAAGGCCCGTTTAGTAGCAAAAGGATATGCCCAAGAGTATGGCATCTATTATGAAGAAACATTTGCTCCTGTGGCCCGTATGACCACTGTTAGAACTTTAATAGCCTTGGCCTCCATTAGAACATGACCTATCTTTCAATTAGATGTCAAAAATGCTTTCCTGAATGAGAATCTCATTGAAGAAGTATACATGGAAGCCCCACCTGGTATTAGTATCCCTAAGGGTAAAGCTCTTCGTCTAGAAAAAGCTTTTTATGGTCTTAAATAGGCTCCAAAAGCTTGGTATGACCGATTTAGTCATGTTATGCTTGATATTGGTTTTCAACCTTGTTTAACTGACACTGCTTTGTTTGTTAAGAAATCGGATGCAGGCATCATTATTCTTCTTCTCTATGTGGACGATATGATCATCACCGGAGGCGACAAACAGGGAGTTGCAAATATCAAATCTCTTCTTAAAACTCACTTTGAAATGACTGACTTAGGTTTATTAAGATATTTTTTAGGCATTGAAGTTGCTTATTCCCCTCGGGGGTATTTGATATCTCAATCTAAATTTGCTCTTGATATCGTTTCGAGGTCTGGAATTACAGATGATAAGAAAGTAGACACTCCAGAAGTTGTCAATGTTAAAATGAAAATTGATGATGGAGAACTTCTTGATGATCCTACTCCTTATAGACAGCTTGTTGGAGCTCTTTCTTATCTTTCCATTACTAGGCCAGATATAACTCATGTGGTTCATACAGTCAGTCAGTTTCAGCATGCTCCCACCTCCGTGCACATGGGAGCGATTTTGCGTATTATTAGATACTTAAAATCCTTTCTTTCACGAGGACTCTTCTTGTCTGTTTCATCTTCATTAAATTTAATTGCATATACTGATGCTGACTGGGGAGGTGATCCCAATAATAGACACTCAACTATTGGTTTTTGTGTGTTCCTAGGTGAAACCTTAATTTCGTGGAGGTGCAAGAAGCAACAGAAAGTCTCTCTTTCCTCCACTGAAGCTGAATACAGAGCCATGGCAACCACCACTATGGAGGTTGTTTGGCTCAGACGATTGCTAGCGGATATGGGAGCTAAAGCAACACAAGCTTCAAAGATGTGATGTGACAACAAAAGTGCGATCTACATTGCAAGCAACTAGACATTTCATGAGCGCACTAAACACATTGAGATAGATTGTCACTATATCAGAGAGGAATACTTACATGGAACCATTGATCTGCCATATGTTACATCAGAATATCAATTAGCAGACTTTTTCACCAAGCCTCTCGCTGCTCCCAGATTTCACTTCCTCTTAGACAAACTTTCGCTCATTGTACCGTAAGTTTGAGGGGGAGTGTTAAAATGTAAACTGTATATATATATATATATATATATATATATATATATATATATATATATATATTATTTAATATTATTATATTTTCTTTTATTATTTTTCTTTATTTTCTTTTTTAGCATCTAGTTCAATAGAAACTAGATATTTGATCCAGTCAAGTTCCTGTTGGAACTTGACTGTGCAAATAGCTGTTGGACTGTAGTCCAACAACTATAATAAATGTTGTTGGACTATAGTCCAACAGCTATAATAATAAATGTTGTTGGACTGTACTCCAACAGCTATATTAAGAGATGTTGGAATCCAACGTCTCTTTTGGAGAGCTCAAAATGATCTCTCCTCTCTCTTCCACTTTTTTGTATATATAGGGGTGAACCCCTTCAATGTAAAACAATGCTTCTTAAGCATTTTGTTCATGAATAAAGTATTATTTATTTTTCAAGTGTTCTTCCTTTTATACCCTTTCAAGGGTCATGCTTGTAGTGTCTCCAATAGACACTTGTTTGTGAGTTATTTGTGCATTTGTTGAAGACCACCATTTCATTACATCCCCTGGCGTGGGTCCAAGGGGGACCGCCCCTGGCGGGGGGTCGTAGGGGGGAGCTCCCCTCGAAAGAATTTTTTTTGGGGCTTATGTTTGAGACTCGGTTTCTTATGGATCAAACCCAACTTGTTTAGGTTTAGGGTTGTCGCTCTTGCCTTATATAAATTCTTTCTTTTCTTTCTCTCTTGTAACTGTTGAAAAGAACAATAAGATTTCTCTCTAAGCGGCCATGGTTTTTTTTATTCTCTCTCTATTGAAAAAAGCGATTTACAGTAGAAACCAAATCAAAGAGTAGCGATTTACAGTAGAAATCAAATCAGAGAGTAGTGATTTACAGTAAAAATCAGATATAAGAGTATCAATTTACAATAAAAATCAGATAAGAGAGTAGCGATTTACAGTAGAAATCAGATCAGAGAGTAGTGATTTACAATATAAATCAAATCAGAGAGTAGCGATTTACAGTAGAAATCAGATCAAAGAGTAGCGATTTACAGTAGAAATCAAATCAGAGAAATCTTATCTGATTTTTATTGTAAATCGCTACTCTCTTATCTGATTTCTACTGTAAATCGCTACTCTCTTATCTGATTTCTACTATAAATCACTACTCTCTGATTTGATTTATACTGTAAATCGCTACTTTCTTATCTGATTTCTATTGTAAATTGTTACTCTCTGATTTGATTTCTACTGTAAATCGTTACTCTTTGATCTGATTTTTACTGTAAATCGCTACTCTCCGATTTGATTTTTATTGTAAATTGTTACTCTCTTATCTGATTTCTACTGTAAATTGCTACTCTCTTATCTGATTTCTACTGCAAATCGCTACTCTCTGATTTGATTTCTACTTTAAATCACTACTCTCTTATCTGATTTCTACTGTAAATCGCTACTCTCTGATTTGATTTTTATTGTAAATTGTTACTCTCTGATTTGATTTCTATTGTAAATCGCTACTCACTTATCTGATTTCTACTATAAATCGCTACTCGCTGATTTAATTTCTACTGTAAATTGCTACTCTTTGATCTGATTTTTACTGTAAATCGCTATTCTCTGATTTGATTTTTATTGTAAATCGTTACTCTTTTATCTGATTTATACTGTAAATTGTTATTCTCTTATCTGATTTCTATTGTGAATCGCTACTCTCTGATTTGATTTCTACTTTAAATCACTACTCTCTTATCTGATTTCTACTGTAAATCGCTACTCTCTGATTTGATTTTTACTGTAAATCGCTAATCTTGGATCTGATTTTTACTGCAAATCGCTACTCTCTGGTTTGATTTCTATTGTAAATCGCTACTCTCTTATCGGATTTCTATTGTAAATCGCTACTCTCTGATTTGATTTCTACTTTAAATCGCTACTCTCTTATTTGATTTCTATTGTAAATCGCTATTCTATTATTTGATTTTTACTGTAAATCATTACTCTCTTATCTGATTTCTATTATAAATCGCTACTCTACTCAGTTTGACGTTGTCATCATTATCTCTGTTGTAAATCGTTATTCTCTGTCTACTCAATTCGACATTTGCACCCTCGTATCATGATGAACATTAAACAAAATGCTGATTTTTTTGGTAGTTCAACTATTTTTCATGAACAGACGACAATAAAGGGTACTCGGACGATAATAGACAACGACGATAAAGGATGCTCTGACGACAGCAAACGACGACAAAGAGTGCTTCGACAATCGTAGACGGCAACAAAGCGTGCTCTGGCGGCAGCAGATGACAGCAAAGGGATGCATCGTCAATCAGAGCTCCTGCTACAATAGATGGTGCATCGCCAAAGGGTGATCCAGAATGTTTAGGGTGACATATTGTGAGGAACTCCTGTTAAAGCAGAAGAGTTTACTCCTTAGGGTGAGAATGATGATGATTTTAACCCTTTCTGGCAGAAGGACATTTTTGTCCTTTACTTAAAACATTATTTTATGGCGCTAATGGCGGGAAAGGGTACTTAAGTCTCACTACAAGAAATCTGTGAATTAGCGATGACCCTACTTCGTCGCTAATCCATCGCTAAAGTGTTTAGCGATGGATTAGCATCGAAGTAACGACGGATAACTTTCATCGCAAAATTATAGTCGCTAAGTAGCGATAGAAACTATCTATTGCCCGTTCTGTCGCTAATTTGTGATGACTTAGCGAATGCCAAGTTTCATCGCAAAGTTGTCATTACTATACGAAGATTTTTGTTTTGCAACGGATATTAATTCGTCGCTAATATAGCGACGAACTAAGATTCGTCCTAAAAACATTGACCAGCTAGTAAATAGCGATGAATTAAATTCGTCCCTAATCCATTGCTAAATTGCATGGCGATACCAAATAGCGACGGATATTTTTGTAGCTAATCCATCGCAAAAAAGGAAAAAAATGAAAAAAATTGTTTAAAACATAAATATCGAGAGAAAATTTCTCATAATACAATTTATATTTCCTGTACAATTTATATTTCCTGTGAATAAAATACAAAGTACATATCAAAACACATAAAAGGAAACTAAAACAATTAATCGATCCACTATAAAATTCGCAAGTTCTAATTATTTACAATTGAACATTTAAATTTTTTTAAGAAAAAGAAGTACAACACATGAATCTAATTATTGTCAAGATTCTGTGCAAGTTCTTCTTCATTGTCTCGATCTGCGCCTTCAGCTCCACTACGCTAATTAGCACCAGCAACCTATAAGAGAAAAGAAAGGTTAGTATTGATAAACAAAATATACTAAAATAAATTATATGCAATGCACCTAAGTTAAGGCAATCAAAGTAACATGAAATCTAACAACATACAATACATAACATGAAACTTTCATACCTGAGATTCACCTGCAGACGAAGTTTCCCTGTTCTGAAAAAAAATTGCTCAACTCATTACGGACAACGTCGGAAATTGCTTTATGTAAGTAGTCACGCATTATGTCCTTAACGAGCTGGCGTATACCATCCCAAGAATTAGGCGGGTCAGTCGGATGCTTGGAGCTGATGCTGACGGGAGAACTATGTGAGCCGTGACTGGAGGAAACAACGACTGGTCAAACACTACAAGAAAATTGTTAATTAGCGATGGAAATTAGCGACGGATTTTTTCCGTCGCTAATTAGCGACAGATTAGCTAGAGATAGAATCTGTCGCTAATTCGAGACGGATTAGCGAGGAAACAAATTTTATCGCTAATCTGTCGCTACTTAGCGACGGATTAGCGACTAAATTTTTTGTCGTTACTTTTTATTACAAGAACACCATTTTAGCGATGGATTTAGAGAGGGAACTTTGTCGTCGCTAATCCGTCGCTAATTAGCGACGGAGTAGCGACAGAATATATTCCGTCGCGGTTTTTGTATTTTGATTTAGCAACGGCATAGCGACGGAATGTTTCTGTCGCTAAGCCGTCGCTAAATATCGCGTAAATCCCTAATCCCATCCCTCTTTCTCTTTTTCCTGTTTCGCTGTATTGCTCCCGCCCGCCGCCCTCTCCCTCCCGCCGCCCGTCAGCTCTCGCCACCGTCCGGCCGCCGCCGCCTCGCCGACGATCCTCGCTGCCGACCTCCCTGCTTGGCTAGCGGCTGCGCCAGGGACCCCGAGCACCGGCAACCCGCCGCCGACCTCTTCCTCCTCCCTGCTGTTCCTCCCTGTGGCTGCTGCCGGGAGGTGTTGTCTCCCCTTCGCCGGCGACTCGCAACCGGCGTCCTCAGCCGCCGACGACCGACGATCCTCCCTGCAGCCACCTCTTCGCCTCCGCTCTGAGTTTCGGCGACCCAGTGGCCCCCGAGCTTCGCTCCAGGTCTCCCCCTCTCTGCTGTCGACTGCGCCGGCCACCGGCAACCTCGCCAGCCGCCGCTCCCCGTGCTTTCCGGCAGGGGGGTCGACCCCCTGCGTTTCCGGCAGGGGTGGTCGACCCCCTGCCGAAAACGCAGGGGGTCGACCCCCCCTGCCGTAAAGGCACGGCAGGGGGTCAACCCCCCATGCCGGAACTGCCTTTCCGGCAGGGGGTTTAACCCCCTTCCCTGCCGGAAAGGCAGGTGGTTTAACTGGCTAGGTTGAGATTTAAAATTCAAAAAAAAAATTTAATTATAAAAAAAAATTCAAATCGAAATCAACTGGCTAGGTTGAGATTTAATCAACTGTAGTTAGTTAGAGTATTTCATAAATTTTTATCAATTTGTTAGTTTGTTCTAGTTAGAGTAGTTCATAAATTTTTATCAATTTGTTAGTTTGTTAATGTCTACTGGTAGTTAGTTTTACTTCAATTTGTTTTCTTGAAATCTGGTTAGTTAGAGTATTTCAATCTATTAGTCTTTTATAATTATATTTTTCTTAGATAGATTGGTATTTAATGTTCTCACAATCAGTTAGTTAGATTAGGGCTATTTGAATTCTTTATGATAGTGGTGGTTAAACGGAGTTCACATCTTTTCTAGTAAACTAATTGATTGATTTACTATTCCTTTGCTAAGTAGTTCAGATTAGAAATTGTCTATGACTTTATGTTAGTCGACTAGTTCAACATGTTATAGCTGGTTTGTTAAATTAGCATCTTCTAGTTAGATTTGGCTTAACATATATACTATTTTTCTTTTCTCTTCTTTCAATTAGTTAGAGTTGTTTTAATTTGTTTTAATTTTTTTAGTTAGTGTTTCATCTTGTTTCATGATTAGTTAGTTTGTTACTTAATTTGTTTTGTTTTTGTGCAGATTTTTCAACGGAACCAACTCGTGCTCGGCCACTTGTGGTAAGTAAATGACAAAAACAATGCAAATCGGGTAAATACCCGTGGTGAGTAAGTGATGCAAACGTATCACATGTTATTTAATTTATTGAATGCAGCACTTTATTGTTCACACACTCACTTAGTTGTTGATATCTAGGACTGCTTTGTTGGAGTTCGGAGATCATGTTGAGCATGATTTTAATGTAGAAATATGGAAGTGTTCTTATTTTTGGAGTACGGAGTCCATGCTAAACATGGTAGTAGTTAGTGAGATATTGAAGTGTGTTTGCTGCAGGTACATGTTTGCCATTTATTTGATATGAATGATTATGATGTATTGCAATGTTTGATGTAATTGTATCCATGCTTGCATGTAGTTACTTTCAATTTGATTTTGACTTCCATGTGAAATTTTATAATAAAAGCATGCTTCAAATGATTGTATCATGTCATTAATAGTTTGCACATGAAAATATTAAGTTATCAATGCATGCATCAAAATTCTTGTTATTGTTTGACATAGTATATTGCATGATAAATTTGATATTTTCTTCATCGTAGCATTCTGATTGTTTTTTTCTTAATTCGTTAGGATACTATTCGTAACATCATACGACAGAATGACTGCAAACCGTGAATGGATGTACCGTAGGATAGTGGACAATGAGTTATCGCATGAATATATGGATGGTGTCGATAGTTTTATTGAATTTGCAACGGCGAGTGTCAGTACGGTAGATCCCACAGGTCGGATTAGGTGTCCCTGCAAGATTTGTAAGAATAATAGATTTGTAGAACCTCATGGCGTTAGACATCACCTATACAGGAAGGGTTTTGTGAGTGATTATCAGAACTGGACGTTTCATGGAGAAGAATATAGAAACGATTTTGATGCACGGGTGAATGTGGTGCACAATAATTCATATACGAATTTGATATTTGATGCTGCAGGAACAGAACTGGGTTCTGCTATGAGTTCTAGTGATGTAAGAACTGCCGTAGATGAAGAATCACCAAACGATGCAGCTAGTAGATTTTATGATTTACTTAAAGATGCTGATGAGCCACTTTGGAACGGTTGTGAGAGTCACACTATCTTGTCTGCAGTTCTTCAACTAATGAATTTGAAGTCCGAGTATAATTTGAGTCAATCATGTTTTGACCGTTTGTGCATGATTGTGAAGAGTATGTTGCCTAAAGATGAGAAATTGCCACAAAATTTCTATCGTGCGAAAGTTATGGTCAACGCTCTAGGTATGGGTTACAAAAAGATTGATGCTTGTCCAAATCACTGCATGTTGTATTTCAAGAAGCAGAAAAACGACATATCATGCCCGTCATGTGGGCATCCTCGGTTCAAGCCAAAGACAAGAGGCAATGGTAGCACGAGATCAAAGGAAGTTTCATACAAGTCGCTCCGCTACTTTCCTATCACTCCTAGATTGCAGCGATTGTATATGTCTTCAAAGACAGCTAAACACATGAGATGGCATGCAAATAAAGTTTGACACGATGAAAACAAGATCACGCATCCTGTTGATGCTGAAGCTTGGAAGCACTTTGATCGTACTCATCAGAACTTCGCAATGGAAGTGCGAAATGTTAGACTCGGTCTATGTACAGATGGATTTAATCCATTTGGGGGTAGATCAACTCCATACTCATGCTGGCCAGTATTTGTAACTCCATACAACCTTCCACCAAGCTTGTGTATGAAACGTCCAAATCTTTTCTTGTCTCTGTTGATCCCTGGTCTGACCTCACCTGGCCAAAATCTTGATGTATATCTAAGGCCATTGATTGATGAATTAAAAGTACTGTGGGATGATGGTGTTACCACGTATGATGCCCACAAAAAACAAAATTTCAATATGAAGGCCGCTGTTCTATGGACAATCAGTGACTTCCCTGCATATGGTATGTTATCTGGTTGGAGCACACATGGGAGGTTGGCTTGTCCGTACTGCATGGAGGATTCCAAAGCTTTTAGATTGAGGCATGGAAGGAAGCCTTGCTGGTTTGATTGCCATCGTCGATTTCTACCCAGCGATCATCCGTTCCGACGTCAAAAGAATGCATTTACAGCAGGCACAACTGAAGTGGAAGGTCCATCCTCAAGATTGTCTGGCATAGAGATTTTAAGAAGATTGCGATACTTTCCAGATGTATTAACAGATGCCCGCAGTCCTACACCCTTCCGTGGATTTGGGAAGGAACACAATTGGACGAAAAAAACTATTTTTTGGGAACTACCGTATTGGCCGACCCTATTGATACGACATAATTTGGATGTGATGCATGTAGAGAAAAATGTGTTTGATAATGTGTTCAATACAGTAATGAATATTAAAGGAAAAACGAAGGATAATTTGAAGGCCCGTATGGATTTAAAATTAATATGTAAAAGACCAGAATTGGAACTCAAAGAGTATAATGGCAAAGTACTGAAACCAAAGGCGAAGTACGTGCTCGGACCTGATCAAATAAAACATGTATGTCAATGGTTGAGACAACTGAGATTTCCAGATGGATATGTCTCTAACATTGCTCGGGCTGTGAAGATTGACGATGGACAGTTATATGGGTTGAAGAGCCATGATTGTCATATCTTTATGCAACGATTGATACCCCTAGCATTCCATGATATGTTAGACAAACCTATATGGGGGTATTGTCTGAGTTGAGCGGATTTTTCAGAACATTGTGCGCATCGGAGGTCATTGTATCAGATGTAAAGAATCTCGAGGACTCTGTCATCACCACTGTTTGTCTGTTAGAAAAGATATTTACGCCAGCATTTTTCGATGTTATGGAACATTTGATCATACATTTGCCATATGAACTAAGGGTTGGTGGCCCTGTGCAATATCGATGGATGTACCCATTTGAAAGGTATATGTTTTTTTATATTTGTCTCTTTAATGACAGATATTTAAAATTTGAAATGTATATTCTTGTCAGATGCATGTTCGACCTAAAAAAAAAGGTTCGTAATAAAGCAAGAGTAGAAGGCTCTATTTGTGAGGCGTACACTTTAGAAGAGATTTCAAATTTCTCATCTATGTACTTCGAACCTCATATTTCAACACGTTACACATGCCCGCCCCGTAACGATGATGGAGAACAAGTAACTGTAGCTGACAAGATGTCGATATTTCAACGACTTGGGCATGCATTTGGTAGTTGCCGATCAAGGCTATTGACAGATCGAGAGCAAGATGCAGCACACATCTATATTCTTTTTAATTGTTCAGCGATCGACCCATACATCGAGTAAGTATATGTATATGCAACTCAATTATAAATCCTTTTATGTTCTATATGTGGATACATGGCTCGGTAATATAAGTATTTGTGGTTTGCAGACGATTTGATCTGGAGTTGCAAAGCAAAGTTTCACATCTCACTAATGCAGAAGTACAAAAAGAACGTGAAACTAAGTTTGTGGAGTGGTTAAAACAGTTGGTAAAGAAGCTAACATAAATTTTGTACTTATAAACAACACTAAGTTACTTAATTGATCGTGATCACAATAATTGTTTATGTCTGTGCGTAGGTTCGCCATGGTGATGTTAAAGATCAAGGAATATGTGATTTAGAAAATGGTCCGACCAAAGTTGTGCAATGCTACAACGGGTATATCGTAAATGGTTATCGATTCCATACAAAAGACTACGGTATAAACAAATCAACGATAAATAGTGGCGTGTGTGTCAAGGGTAGCAGCTACGGTGAAAATGAACATGATTACTACGGTGTTATAGAAGAAATAATGGAGTTGACTTACTTAGGCATGAATAACAGGGTTACGGTATTCAAGTGTTATTGGTTTGATCCAACTGCAACAAGACTCGACAAAGCTTCAGGCATTGTGGAGGTGAATCATAAATCCAGGTTTGGAACATATGAACCATTCATATTAGCCTCGCAAGCTCAACAAGTTTATTATACTTCATATCCGAGTATAAAAAAGTCAGATAGAAATGAATGGTGGGCAGTTTGTAAGGTGAAATCCAAACTATACCCCGAGTATGATCAGTTACAGGAAGATGAGTTAGCTGAAGACAGTGATTACTATCAATCAGATGATGTCTGTGACTTCGCTTATGGTCACGATGTTGCGCATGATATGCATGTCATATCTCCATTGGCTGATAAAACATTCATAGAGGAATGTGATCCAAATGATGTACCAAGTGGATGGGCAAACAATGAAGAAGAAGAAGAAGAAGAAGAAGAAGAAAGTCAAACTAGTGACGAGGAAGAATTCTCAAGCTAGTGAGCAAAATCTTATACTACAAACCTCTATTTAAATGCATTGTAATACTTGATGTGAGTTGTATTGCAATACTTGGTGTGAATGATTAAAAATTTTATTTCAATGTATTGTAATACTTGATACGAATGATTCAAATGCATTGTAATACTTGATGTGAATGATTTCAATTATCTGAATGTATTATAATTTATGCAATTAACGAATGATTTGAATTAGTGCAATACTTGATGTCAATGATTTGAATTATTTGAATGCATTGCAATGTTTGATGTGAATGACTTGAATGCATTGTAATACTTGATGTGAATTATTTGAATGTATTGTATGACATATGTTATTTGTTAGAATATGGTTCATGGAGGTTATAGTGGTTGCTCATCCAGCAGTAGCCAGGCTCAACCTTCATCTTCACGGGCTCCTGTGATAGGTATATCATATAACTAATTAGATGCTTGATTAGTTCAAATGCACATTCTGAGAACTTGGTGTGTATTTTTTTACAGATGATGTTGCGCCTGTACACGACCCACCTACACCAGTTGATCGCACAAGTCAACAGCCAACACAGGAAACAGGGTCTTCTCAGGCTGGCACAAGAAGACTCATTCGAATAGTGTATATCGATAATCGACCGTAAGTATTTTGTTTTCAATTATTGCATATCTTTTAAATATTTTATATTGATATTTACTGTGTAACAATTCATGTGCAGCACGAGGTTTGAGCCACAAGAAGTAGTACGGGAGATTAGGAATTCACTTCTTCAACATCTACCAGGACCAGTTGCTCAATGGAAAGAGTACCCAAAGGAGGTGTTAGACAGATTGTGGTCCTCATTCATGGTATACAGTTGTTCCTCATAGTTAATGTGTTTCATATTTAATTTATTTAAGCAATGTCTACTAACTTTCTGAAAATATTTGTAGGCTTCGAATTGCTTTGCAACTACGGTGGAAGAAAATGATGCAAGGAAGGTGTGGCAGAAGGTGGCTGCCAATCGATTTGCAGACATGCTGCACACTATGAAGACTGCAGCAAAAAAAGCATCTGGCGTAGTAGATGATCCATTACTGTGGAAGGGTCATGGTCCTATTACTATCAGGAGAGATTACTGGGATGAAATGTGTGATATGTGGGCGGGAGATGCATTTAAAAATCGCTCTGCGAAGGCTTTACAAAATCGATCGAAGATGCCCGAAACCCATCTACACACAGGTGGATCTAAGACATTTGGGAGCCACCTAAAGAAAATGGTAACTCATCAATATATAATATTAATTTTATAAGTATTGTTGCAAATTTGTGTACTAAATCTTTTGTCATTTAACTTCGCAGGAAGCAGAAAAAGGAGGCAGTGTACCATATAAGGATGTGTTTGTAGAAACACATAAACGGAAGACCACGAGAGTCTTCGTATCAGAGAAGGCGAGAACGACAACGGTATGTATTAATTCTATTAATAATCATTGCAATATATATGCAAGTCATCATAATGTTATCATTATTTATTAATGAATACTTTAAACATTATTTTGTAGGAGGCATATGAGCAACAGATGGAAGAGCGATATGGCGAAGACGCTACTCAGCATCCATCATTTGATCGTACAGCATGGGTGATTGCAGCAGGTGAACCCAAAAAAGGTCGCGTGTTCGGGTTTGGGAGTAATATGAACACTTCACCAGTTATTGGTTCTTCCAGTTACGGCTCACCGACTTCTTACGCCGACATAAGCTCCAAGCAGCCGACTATTCTTTCCGGTGATGATGTACGCGAGATCATTAATGAATCACTGAATAACTACTTCCAATACACCGTCGCCCCCTTTCTCCGAAATGAGATCAAGGCCGCTGTTCAGGATAGGGGATCTTCGATTCCAGGTCCCTCTCAGGTATAATCACATATATAGTTTTTTTGACTGTCTTAAAGCACATCTGAGCATGGTAGAATCACATATAGAGTTTTTCTAGATGCCTTAGAACACATATGAACATGCTATAATCACATATTCAATTTTTTTACTGCCTTAGCACACATATGAGCATGATAGAATCACATATAAAGTTGCTTTGCCTGCCTTAGAGCACATATGAGCATGCTATATTCACATATTCAATTTTTTTACTGCCTTAGCACACATACGAGCATGATCGAATCACATATATAGTTTTTTGCCTGCCTTAAAGCACATCTGAGCATGGTAGAATCACATATAGAGTTTTTTTATATGCCTTAGAACACATATAAACATGCTATAATCACATATTCAATTTTTTGACTGCCTTAGCACACATATGAGCATGATAGAATCACATATATATATTTAACTTTTTGTCTGTCTTAGAGCACATATGAGCATGATATAATCACATATAAAGTTTGTTTGATTGCATTAGAACACATAAGCATGCTATAATCACATATTCAGTTTTTTTACTGCCTAAGAACACATATGAGCATATTATAATCACATATTCTGTTTTTTGACTGCCTTAGCACACATATGAGCATGCTATAATAACATATAGAGTTTTTTAACTGCCTTAGAACACATATGAACATGTTATATATCATTTATGATAGAATCACATATAAAATTTTTGGCTTTGCCTGCCTTAGAGCACATATGAGCATGCTATATTCACATATTCAATTTTTTTACTGCCTTAGCACACATACGAGCATGATCGAATCACATATATAGTTTTTTGCCTGCCTTAAAGCACATCTGAGCATGGTAGAATCACATATAGAGTTTTTTTATATGCCTTAGAACACATATGAACATGCTATAATCACATATTCAATTTTTTGACTGCCTTAGCACACATATGAGCATGATAGAATCACATATAGAGTTTTTTTATTGCCTTAGATCACACATGAGCACATGATAGAATCACATATAGTGTGTAATTTATTTCATTATATTTTGTTTATCAATACTGACTGTTCTTTTCTTGTGTAGGCTGCTAGCGATAATCAGGGTAGTGGAGCTGAAGGGACAGATAAAGACAATGAACAAGAAGACGCACAAAATCTTGGCGATGATTAGAGGACTGTGTTGAAGAAGTTCTATTTTTTTTATTTTTCCTAATTGTAATTGTTGAATTGTAAATAATTAAACTTCTTAGTTTTAAGGTGGAACGATTAATTATTATAGATACTTGTTATATGAATTTTTTTGTGTGGTTTGTTTTTTATTTACAGGAAATATAAATTGTACAGGAAATATAAATTGTACAGTTCTCGGTAATTAATTTTTAAATAAATTTTTTTTGATTTTTTTTCGTTTTTGCGACGGATTAGCGACGGATGATTCTGTCGCTATTCATATTAATCTAGCGACGGCTTAGCGACGGAATTAAATCCGTCGCCACGCCTGGTCGCCGTTTAGTACCGGCGGATTGGCGATGGAATATAGCGCTCGTTATTTCGTCGCAATTAGCGACGGACTTGGCGACGGAATTATTCCGTCGCCAGTTAGCGTCGAAATATTCGCGACGTAAGCATACTGTCGCCGCGTTGTCGCTAATCCGTCGCTAACATGGTTAGCAACGGATTAGCGACGGATTTGCGACGGAATATGGTCGTCGCTAATCTACTGCTTTGTTGTAGTGAAACCCGAACACACGATCCTTTTTTGGTTCACCTGTTGCAGTCATCCATGCTGCAGGATCAAAAGGTGGATGCTGAGTTGAGTCATCGCCATATCGCTCTATCATCTGTTGCTCATATGACTCCTACAAAGTAATGATTACAATATGAGTTAATAACTAAGAATTACAATGTCTATGATAACTTGTATATTACAATAATTATTAATACAATAAATACATACCGTTGTCGTTCTCACCTTCTCTGATACGAACTCTCCCATGGTCTTACGTTTATGTGTTTCAACAAACACATCCTTGTATGGCACAATGCCTCCTTTTTCTGCTTCCTGCGAAGTTAAATGATAAAAGAATTATTTAACATGTTTGCAACAATACTTATAAAATTGACAATATATATATATATATATATATTGATGAGTTACAATTTTCTTTAGGTGGCTCCCAAAAGTCTTAGAGTCACTTATGTGTAGATGGGCATCAGACATTTTTGCTCTGTTTTGTGTAGCCTTCGCTGAGTGTTTTGAAATTCATGCCCCGCCCACTTGTCGCACATTGCATCCCAAACATCTGACCTGATAGTAGGAGGTCCATGACCCTTCCATTGTAGTGGATCATTTATCCCGCCAGATATTTTTCTTGATGCAGTCTTCATATTGTGCAACATGTCTGCAAATCGATTGGCAACCACCTTCTGTCATACCTTTCTTGCATCTTGTTCCTCTATCGTAGTCTCGAAGCGATTCGAAGCCTACAAATATTTTTAGAAAGTTAGTAGACATGACTATAACAAAAAATTAAATATGAAACATATTAACTATAAGAAACAATTGTATACCGTGAATGAGGACCACAATTTGTCCAACACCTCCTTCGGGTACTCTTTTCATTGAGCGACTTGTCCTGGTAGATGTTGAAGTAGTGAATTTCTAATATCTTATATTGCTTTATGTGGCTCGAACCTCGCACTGCACATGAATTGGTATACATTAACTATCAATATACAATATTTATAAGATAAGTAATAAGTGAAAATGAAATACTTACGATCGATTATCGATATACACTATTTGAATGAGTCTTCTTGTGTCAGACTGAGAATACTTTGCATCCTGCGTTGGCTCGTGACTTGTATGAACAACTGGTGTAGGTGGGTCATGTATAGGCGAAACATCATCTATAGAAAAATGTGTTAAAAATTCTCAGAATACGTATTTAAACTAATTAAGTATATAATTAGTTAAATGATATACCTATTAAAGCAGCCCATGAAGATGAAGGCTGAGACTGGCTAACATTGGATGAACGACCACTGTAACCTCCACGAACCATATTCTAACAAATAAAAAATGTCATGCAATACATTCAAATCATTTGAAAACATTCACATCAAGTATTACAATACATCAAAATCATTCAAACACGTTACAATATATTCAAATCATAACTCGATACGAATCGAAGATACATAATCAAAGAATAAAAAATAATTTTGTATAACATTCAAACATTGGAATACCTTCAAATCATTCACATCATTGCAATATATTTCAATACATTCAAATAAATCAAATCATTCACATCAAGTATTGCAATACATTCAAATCATTCAAACATGTTACAATACATTCAATAGAGGTTTGTATTACAAGATTTTGCTCACTAGCTTGAGAATTCTTCCTTATCACTTGTTTGACTTTCATATTCTTTCTCTTCCTCCTCTTCTTTATCTCCTTCTTCTTCTTCATTGTTTGCCCATCCACTTGGTATACCATTTGGATCACATTTTTCCATGAATAAAGTATCAACCAATGGAGATATGACATACATATCATGCACGACATCGTAACCATAAGAGAAGTCATAGATATCATCTGATTGATAGTAATCACTCTCTTTACTTAACTTGTCTTCATGTAATTGATCATGCTCAGGGTATAGTTTGGACTTCACCTTGCAAACTGCCCACCATTCATTTCTATCTGACTTTTTTGTACTCGGATATGAAGTATAGTAAACTTGTTGAGCTTGCAAGGCTAATATGAATGGTTCATATGTTCTAAACCTTAATTTATGATTCACCTCCACAATGCATGAGGCTTTGTCAACTTTTGTTGCAGTTGGATCAAACCAATGACACTTGAATAAAACTACTCTATTATTTATGCCTATGTAAGTCAACTCCATTATTTCATCTATAACACCGTAGTAATCATGTTCATTTTCACCGTAACTGCTACCCTTGACACACATGCCACTGATTTGTTTATACCGTAGTCTTTTGCATGGAATCGATAACCATTTACGATGTATCTGTTGTAACATTACACAACTTTGATCGGACCATTTTGTAAATCACATATTTCTTGATCTTGAACATCACCACGACGAACAAACATAAACAATGAAGAAGACAATTTATGATCACAACCAATTAAGTAACTTAGTGTTGTTTACACGTAGACAATTTATGTCATCATCCTTACCAACTCTTTCAACCACTCCATAAACTTAGTTTCACATTTTTTTTGCACTTCTGCATCAGTGAGATGTGAAACTTCTCTTTGCAACTCTAGATTAAATCGTCTGCACTTAACAAATACTTATATTACCGAACTATGTATGCACATATAGAACATAAAAAGATTTAGATTTGTGTTGCGTCTACATGTACTTACTCGATGTATGGGTTGATCATTGAGAAATTAAAAAGAATATAGATTTGTGTTGCGTCTTACTCTCGATCTGCCAAGAGTCTTGATCGGCAACTACCAAATGCATACCCAAGTGTTGAAATATTGACAGTTTGTCAGCTACAGTAAATTGTTCTCCATCATCATTACGAGGTGGGCATGTGTAACGTGTTGGAATGTGAGGTTCAAAGTACATATATAAGAATTTTGAAATATCTTCTAAAGTGTATGCCTCACAAATAGAGTCTTCTACTCTTGCTTTATTCTGAACATATTTTTGTGGTCAAACATGCATCTGTCAAAAATATACATCTCAAATTTGAAATATCTGTCATTGAAGAGAAAAATATAAGAAAAAATATACCTTTCAAATGGGTATATCCACCGATATTGCACAGGACCACCAACCCTTAGTTTACATGACAAATGTATAATCAAATATTCTATAACATCGAAAAATACTAGCAGAAATATCTTCTCTAGCTGACAAATAGTAGTGATGACATAATCCTCGAGATTCTTTACCTCAGATACTATGACTTCCGATATGTATAATGTTCTAAAAAATATACTCAACTCAAATAATACCCCCTATATAGGTTTGTCTAATATATTATAGAATGCTAAGGGTATCAATCGTTGCATAAAGATATGACAATCATGGCTCTTCAACCCATATAATTGTCCATTGTCGATCTTCACAGCCTGAGCAATGTTAGAGACGTATCCATCTGGAAATCTTAACTGTCTCAACCATTGATATATCTGCTTTATTTGATCAGGTTGAAGCACGTATCTTGCCTTTGGTTTCAGTACTTTGCCATTATACTCTTTGATTTCTAATTCTGGGCTTTTACATATTACTTTTAAATCCATACGGACCTTCGAATTATCCTTCATTTTCCCTTTAACATTCATTACAGTATTGAATACATTATCAAACCCATTTTTCTCCACATGCATCACATCCAAATTATGTCGTATCAATAAGGTCGGCCAATATGGAAGTTCCTAAAATATAGATTTCTTTGTCCAATTGTGATCATTCCCAAATCCAAGGAAGAGCGTCGAACTACGGGCATCTGTTAATACATCTGGAAAGTATTGCAATCTTCTTAAAATCTCTATGCCAGACAATCTTGTCGGTGGACCTTCCATTTCAGTTGTGCTTACTCGAAACACATTCTTTTGTCTTCAAAACGGATGGTCGCTGGATAGAAATCGACGATGACACTCAAATCAGGACGGCTTCCTTCTATGCGTCAATCTAAATGATTTTGTATCCTTCATGCAGTACGGACATGCCAACCTCCTATGTATTCTCTAACCAGATAACATACCATATGTAGGGAAGTCACTGATTGTCTATAGAACAATGGCCTTCATATTGAAATTTTATTTTTTGTGGGCATCATACATGATAACACTGTCATCCCACAATACTTTTAGTTCAACAATCAATGGTCTTAAATATACATCAAGATTTTGGCCAGGTGAGGTCGGACCAGGGATCAATAGAGACAAGAAAAGATTCTGACGCTTCATACACAAGCTTGGTGAAAGGTTGTATGGAGTTACAAATACTGGCCAACATGAGTATTGAGTTGATCTATCCTCAAATGGATTAAATTCATTTGTACATAGACCGAGTCTAACATTTCTCACTTCCATTGTGAAGTTATGATGAGTACAATCAAAGTGCTTTCAAACTTTCGCATCAACAGGATGCATGATCTTGTCTTCATCATGTCAAACTTTATTTGCATGTCATCCCATGTGTTTAGTTGTCCTTGAAGACATATACAATCGTTGCAATCTAGGGGTGATAGGAAAGTAGCAGAGCGACTTGTATAAAACTTCTTTTGATCACGCGCTACCATTGCCTCTTGTCTTTGGCTTGAACCTAGGATGCCTACATGATGAGCATGATAAGTTGTTTTTCATATCCTTGAAATACAACATACAGTGATTTGGACAAGCATGTATCTTTTGATACCCTATACCTAGAGCGTTGACCATAACCTTCGCACGATAGAAATTTTGTGGCAATTTCTCACCTTTGGGCAACATACTCTTCACTATCATGCACAAATGGTCAAAACATAATTGATTCAAATTATACTCAGACTTCAAATTCAGTAGTTGAAGAACTGCAAACAAGATAGTGTGACTCTCGCAATAATTCCAAAGTGGCTCATCAGTATCTCTAAGTAAACCATAAAATCTACTAGCAATATCGTTTGGTGCTTCTTCCTCTACCCCAATTGTTACATCACTAGGACCCATAGCAGAACCCAGTTCTGTTCTTGTGGCATTAAATATCAAATCCATATATGGATTATCATACACCACATCCACCCGTGCGTCAAAATTGTTCTTAAATTCTTCACCATGAAAAGTCCAATTCTGATAATCACTCACAAAACTCTTCCTGTATAGGTGATGTCTAACACCATGAGGTTCTACAAATCGATTGTTCTTACAAATCTTGCAGGAACAACTAATCCGACCTGTGGGATCCATTGTACTGACACTTGTCGTTGCAAATTCAATAAAACTTTCAACACCATCCATATATTCATGCAATACCTCATTGTCAACTATCCTACAGTACATTCATTCACGGTTTGCAGTCATTTTATCGTATGATGTTACAAATAGTATCTTAACCAATTAAAAGAGAATCATCAGAATGCTATGATGAAGAAAATAACAAATTTATCATGCAATATATGATGCATGCTATATATTTGGTATATATCACACTCACACACGCATATATATATATATATATATATATATATATATATATATATATATATATATATATAATGTCATACAATCACAAGAACTATGATGCATGTATTGATAACTTAATATTTTCATGTGCAAACTATTCATAACATGATGCATTCATTTGAAGCATGCATGCTTTCATTATACAATTTCACATGGAAGTCATAATCAAATTGAAAGTAACTACATGCAAGCATGGATACAATCACATCAAACATTGCAATACATTCAAATCATTCATATAAAAAAAAGGCAAACATGTACCTGCAGCAAACACACTCCAATATCTTGCTAACTACTACCATGCCTAACATGAAATTCGTACTTCAAAAATAAGAACACTTCTATTCACATACATTAAAATCATGCTCAGCATGATCTTCAAACTCTATCAAAACAATCCTGGATATCAACAACTAAGTGAGTGTGTAAACAGAAAAGTGTTGCATCCAAAAAATTAAATAACATGTGATGCGCTTGCATCACTTACTCACCACGGGTATTTACCCGATTTGAATTGTTTTTTATCGAAAATCCTTTACAAGCACAATGCTCAGAGCTCCTTATATTTACTGAAGAACAGTAAAACCTACTGAAAATCACACCAAAAACTTAGTTGAATGCTATAAATAAAGTAGGAAATCAAAACAAATTAAAATAAAACAAAACAAGCTCCTGCAAGCCCACAAAAGCCTAATTGACAGGGGCTTGGCCCCTGCCGGCCTGCATGAAAATACAAAGGTAGAGTGGGAAAAAGGTCCCCGCCTGCCAAAAAACAAAGAGGCAAGGGAAAAAGCCCCCACTGCCTGTCAGAAACACACAGAGGCAGGGGGGTTCGCCCCTTGCCTGTCGAAAAACACGATCGGCAGGGGGGGCTTCGCCCCTTGCCTGCCGAAAAACACAAGCGATAGGGGCCGAGGCCCCTGCCGGAACTCGCCCTGCCTGCCGAAAATCTCGAACGGCAGGGCCGAAGCCCCCGCCAGACGGGAAGAGGCAGTGCCTCGCCCTGCCTGCTGGAAAGACCTGAGCGGCAGGGGCCGAGGCCTCTGCTTGACGGGAGGAGGCAAAGGGCTCTGCCTGCCAAAAATCCCGAACAGCAGGGCAGAGGCCCTTGCGAGGAGCGAAGAGGAAGAAGAAAAATAGAGAGGGGGGGGGTCTCCACCTGAGGGGTCACCAGACAGGGGCCGACGGGAGGAGGTGGTGGCGGTCGAAAAATATAGTGGAGAGAGAGAGAGAGAGCAGACAGGCAGTGGGCCGGGGGCAACTGGAGGCCAGCCAGGGGCCGACGGGAGGAGGGCCGGGAGGCGACGGGAGGAGGATCGGGAGACGACAGGAGGAGGGCCGAGCGGTGACAGAAGGATGGTCGGGGTCCGACGAGAGGAGGAAACAGAAAAAGAGAAAGAAAGGGGAAAAAATTAGGGATTTACAGGAAAATTAACGATGGCTTAGCGACGACCTATTTTCGTCGCTATTGGGCGACTACGTAGCAACGAAATAGTTATGTCGTTGATATGTCGCTAAGGTGCAAAGGATATGGTGACAGAATAAATTCCATCTCTAATCCGTCGCTAATTAGCGACGGATTATCGACAAAATACTTTTCGTCGCTAAAATTGTATATAATCGATATTTTAGCGACGAATATCGTTTTCTCGCTAATTTTTCGGCACTTTGCGACGGATTTTTTTCATCGCAAAGGTCCATTGCTAATTAGGGTTTTTCTTGTAGTGTCTTTGCAAACGCCCCAGACTTGGATGCTAAGTGATGCTGACACAAACGGGGAAATGAGCCCTACGTTCTTACATATGTGGCGCTCATTCAGACCCCAAAAAGACGCACCTGGGTGTTGAGGGGGGCATATAACCTGCTTCGGGTAATGATAGAGCTATTGTATGCTAAGCTCTCTCTCTCTCATCTGCTCATATAGTAATACAAAAAAATGTACTTTAGTGCCCGACCTATAGAAAACATGCTATTTTAAGAATGAAACAACTGTAAACGAAGAAGACACACCCTAGGTCTTTATGAGATGAGCAACTTCTAGGCGTTATGCCTTTTTTCTCTTTTTTTTTATCGCTAAGGAGGGGAATATTCTAAAATCGTATTAATTATGAGAACCTTTTTCAAGGCATTCAAGTTTACTGTCGGAACAGCCCTATCTCAGAGAGAGAGAGAGAGAGAGAGAGAGAAGTCTCTCTTTGTATAGCTCTTGGCAATAATGAAAGGGGGCCACCCCATAGCGTTTTTCTGCGGAATCAACTTGGACCCTTGCAATGAAGTCTCTCACTCTTTTCTTTTTGGATAAACAAAGAAAAAACATCCCACTTACCAAGTTTATTTACGTAAAACCTAACTACCTAAGGTCCCTACATTAGAGACACTCAGCGGCAAGAGATGCACATGTGGGTTATGAATAGGGATGTAAACAGTTTGGATTCGGATTGGATGCGGCAAATACAATATTCGATTAATCGGATATTGGCTAAACGGATTCAAATTCTTATTCGGATTTGAATGGCAAACAAAGCTCATACTAGATCAGCTTTTTTACATGCAAACGGTTTCAGGTATCTATCAAATTTGAATATTTGTCAGGTTCATAAGCAAAAAAACAAAACTATTTCTGCATTTGGTAATAATCAAATATGGTTTTGGCTTACCAAATGAAACTAAATAGAATCAAATTCAGTGGGATATAGGATCCAATCCGATTCATCGACATCCCTACTTTTGAATTTATGTCCCACTTGATGACATTCACAAATCACTCCTATCAGATGAGTGGGGCCCTCAAGCAGGAAGATAGGAAGAGAAACTGGCAAGTTATAACCCCGAAGAGTGGATCATGTAAACTGCTATGGGGGTCAAATGATAATGGACCATGGTCATGAGAGAGAGAGAGAGAGTAAAAGTACGCAGTCAAAAGAGAGCACCGGCAGATGCATGTGCACTATATATCAGTCCACGCTCTTAACTGTCTTGTCTACAATTAGCAAAGGGTCGAAACTGAAGTGTCATGAGTGAGCATAGTCCATCGATCATTGTTTATTTGGACCCCATTGTCATGCTGTAATCCCCATAGCCCACGCGCAACTGGAGCGGAAGGACCAAATGTGTACATGCTTCTGCCTTCATTTACGCCTACGGGTACCATTTGGAATTCACCTTGTGTTTGGATGAATGAAAATGTACTTCATGACACGGCTTAGAAATACTATTCATAAAAAGAAAGTTCTTGGAACCTGGATCCAAATCCTATTATTTATGCTTAACATATGGTTGGGTACGTTTTTATTTTTCAAGGTTTAACGGGGCACAGTCCAACAACCTGAATATCCTTTTTTTTTAACTTTTTAGTTTTCAAATCTATAAATGCAATAAACTTTGGGCATGAATGCTTTGGACACATGTGGGGATGAACATTCACAGCTGAGAAAGTAGAAATTATGATTGTTGGTCGCAAGGTTAATCTTATGACCCAAGACCCAACCTTCACAAGATTCAAAGTAGAAACAATCATAGCTGCCAATCACAACCACAAACTTACTTTTCACACGTTTACAATAGCAGGATCCTGAGAAAATCCAAGAATTATAGGGCATTGCAAACATGCCCTTCGTTCCTTTTCTTGTTGGAAAAAGCATGAGTCAAGAATAATTTAAAGTGGCCCAATTCCAAGTACGCTTTGGAACTTGCTTGACCATACCTAATATTAATAACCTATCCAATCCAAACCAAGCCTGGCAATGATCAGGATCCACTCCATGGAGAATCCTGGAGTTTACCTTCATAAGCTCTTGATTTTAACTTTCAATTGCATTGGGTTTTGTCTGTTCACCATAACCTTATACACTGTTTCAGATGAAGAGAGCCTGAGCAGTGGACTCGGTTCATAATCTTTAGAATATAACACAAGTTGAGCAGCTTGCACCATGCATGGCATGATCGTGATGCACATACCCTCATGTCTACAGTTTTTGGATAGATTTGTTAAAAAACCAAAAGTTGGTATAGGTGATTTGGCTTGATTATATGGCCACTACAATGGTTGGCAGCAACAGATGGCATTGATTAGGTTGTCTAGCAATTGCAGTTTTTGGCATGCCCACATTATTACTGAATGTTTTTCTTGGTGAGGATTTTAGCGATTTCCTACAAATTCTTAAGTTTCCTATCTTCATCCTCCATCACGAGCATCAAAACAACTACAACCGTCCAAATATTTTGATCGTTCGTTTCCTAGTTGTCAAACAAAATTTATTAATTAATTATCACTTTATGGTTTCCTTTTAATAATGAAATGACCTGTTCCACACGCACCAATTTTGTCCTTTTTGATGTTTTTATTGCTTTTTTTTGCATATCAAACCCTATAAATGTGATTTTTATAGTTTATTCACTGAAGATATATTAAATGAGGAACTTCTTATGTTTCACCAAAACTTCCCAATGGAAAAAATCAAGCTTTTCCATAAAAAACAATTTGATCCAAAGCATGCTTTTTAATAAATAAAGGATGATAATGCATCTACAGTGGTAGATTAATTTAAAATTACAAAACAGTTATATATATATATATATATATATATATATATATATATATATATAAGCAACATTCAGCTAATTAAAATGACCAAAGTATCTTTAAAGGTAATGGCACTTTTAAAAATAATAATTAGTTTTTGAGGTAAAAAGGTCATTTTAATTTTTCAAATTTAAATAATTAAGTTACACCCCCTTGCTTTTTTTGAAAATTTCTTTCAGAAACAAAAGGCTCATTATATCCTAAAAATACTCACACAATTCCTTTTAAAAGTGTTTAAATTATTTCAAATAATTGATCACTGCATGCTAACATTAATATAATTAGTTTAAAATTACTCAGCACAGCATTACAAAGTTATGATGAGGGGAGACGAAAGGCTGCTACAGTAAGCTGATACTTCCCTATCCTTGAACCTTTCCTCATCTATTCTTTTGCCTAAGTGTAGGTCCTACCTTATTATGGGCCTAGGCATTATTCTATTAATAAGACCCATTGCCAACTTTGGATCTTCTAGATGTGTCGCATGCAACTGTCTAATTCTTTGACTCATGTTAAGCATAGACCCTTTTCTATGTTTTCCACAATCCTATTCTTAGGCATTTCTTGTGCAAATTATTTAGATGCTTTCTTCTGATCCATGTGGCTAACTTTCCTCATTGTTAAACTTGATTATTGATATAGACAGAAAATTTGTTTACATTTAGTCACTTCTTTAAGTGCCGGTATTATTTTTCTGAACTGCGGATTGTGCCAGAAAGACATTATTATATATGCCATTGCACTCGAGATAATATTTCAGTTCACAGTAAGATGAAAATGTGATGTTCAGGCTTACATTTTACAATGCAATTATCTTTAGATGAGCATGCTTGGGACCTACCTCCATAATGCACCACCACAGAATGAGCAGCCTATTTCACATGCTTTTGTTTTCAAGGAACTGCTATTTCTAACAAGCGAAACACTTTTGACTTAAACCAGTTTCACACGTTTAAGTGTTTAAAAAAAAAAAGAGAGTTTTTTTATATATTATTATCAAATAGGGGAGTTATAATGAGAAAAAAATTTGTAAACGGAACGGGTCAAATGAGGTAACTGAATGGTTAGTATTCTCTATCATAACCAAGGGTTCGAATGACAGGGAGCTATCCTTAGCTTGGCTATCGAAAATAAAAGAAACAGGCAACTGGAACAAGATTTTTTTTTCTAGAGCGTGTGAGACTCTCAGGACAAACGATGGCATTTGTCCTGAACGGGCAGGTCGCACCCCTGGGGTTGTGACCACTGTGCAGGACCGCTGCATCCTGCGCAGCTTGAGTTGTCCGCGAGTAATAAAAAACGGAAACAGCCCGGGCAGGGACCCACCGCCCTCGCCCAGGCGTGTCCCGTGTATCAAACACACCCTTAAGGATAAGAGATTTTTCATTAAATGTGAGTGGATGAAACGTAAAGAACAAAGTAGTGGAGGTCACCGAAGAAGAAAAAGATTTACAGTTGCTTGCACCCAAAAAAAAAAGTATTCTATAAAATAGGGATGTTATAGTTGCACTCTAATAAAGGCACTAATAAATTATACGTTTGCCAAAAAAATGCATGATTTTATCATCTTCACCTTTTAAACCCTAAACTTTTGGGTTGTCTTGTCTCTTCCTAACCCACCTGAAACATCTGCTCTGGGCGCAAAACTTTGTTCCATTTTTGGTTGATGAAATAACTCACCCTTATCCATTTGAGCGTGCGCGCACACACAAAAATATTATGGTCTTTTTTTTAAGAATATATATGAATCATGACCGAATAAAAGATTATAGGACCAAGCATGCTTTTGTTGTAAAAGCAAAAGAAAAAAAGTCAATTGATTGATGTAAAAAGAAAAAGGAAAAAGCACCTTTATGTAAATAGCTGAAAATTTGAGTAATTTTTGTAATTAATTGAATTTTTTCCTTCAAAAAGAAAAACCATAACCAGTCAACTTACTTACAAAGAGGGTCCAAGTTAAAGCACGCAGGCGATTAGCTCTTCAAGTTCAAACATTTGGCATAGTTGGACTGGAACTCCAGTCTCCACCAGATCGGCCAAGTAGGCCAGTAACCTAACAACTCTAGTTTATAGGTAGGATTTCGTTTGTTTGTTCGTTCGTTCTCATTGGCTTCACTCACCAGGTTGGCTCTGGCGTGGATCAAAATAACGGGACCAATCCAGGATTGACCCGTATCTTAGTGGGTCCAGACTGGATGGACCCAATCTCAGTTTTGGTTTAGGTCCATGTGCGGCCTTTCCAATAAAGCTTTCTAGGGCAGCAGGTGGACGTAGGTAATTGGATTTGAACTGGATCCTACCCATACAATAGTATAGGATGACCCAAATCTGACCAAGGTCAAGCAGGATAACAAGCCTCCATCCAGAGGAAGTCCCTAAATTTTGTCTGTACAAGGTTTACGTAATTCTGCAAAATGCTTCGATTTTAGTTGAGCGTGGATGTTGATGCAGTATAACCTAGCAGCATAGCAAACTAACCAAATTTTCGCTTTTATGCAAGAAAAAGATTAACTGGCTGGCTATTATTAGTAAAGCCGATGCATAATCTTTTGCCAGAAATATATGTTTACCATACAGAAGGAAAACATATAACTGGTAAGACACCAAGAGTATGAATGCCATTTCCTGTTTTGAATTCTTCGCTCTGATACTGCCCTTGGCTGTTAAAATTCAGCATCTAGATATGTTCAATAGAAAAACACACTTGATATGTTAATCACAGTAGGTTCCCAGGACCACGCTGGACCTGCACCAGTGGGTAAAGAAGCTGTATCAAGAGACAAAATGGTCCATGGGGGCCCCTGGTCCCCCACTGGGTGTGCAGGTGCCTTTAACTGGTGGGCTCCGTAAGGGCTTGGGTGTCGTGACCCGATAGGAGACGGACCCATTAAATGATCTGGTTCTCAGAGAGGGCTCCTCATCATTAAAAGAAAATCACTTTTGTGAGTTAAACGCTATCAGCAAAAACAAACTATTTGAAAGACTTAAAACATATAAAATACAAAAAAAACATATAACAAGAAATCATGAAATTTACAGGAGACGGGATGTTGGGACTACATCATCCAAACAAGCACTTAGGGATGAAACAGGGTTGGGTATGCCTGACCCAATCTTGATAGACCTGTGGAGTTGGCGTCCTATACAAAATCTAAACGAGTCTCAGAAACCGTCTGGATTTTCGTAAGAAAGATATGAACCTGAACATATTTACACCTGATCGTTTTCATACCCGACCAAATGGTTTTGTGCAATATTACCCAAACATACCTGAAGCCAGAGGCGGTTTGTATGAAAACCTATCGTGTACCCAAACCTGAACACCCTTAGTACCCAAACCTGTTCTAGGTGAAGTTTTTTTAATCACTAAATTCTGGTATGCTTTAGAATAGTGATTTTTGTAAGCTTTTCAATTTACAAAGTGTTTATAGTAAGTTGGTTAATATATAATCCTTTTGTCCCGACCATCTATATCCAACTCAATACATATCTGACCCATTACCTCATACAAATCGGCAACCTCAAAACCTGAATCAAAATTTGTAGATTCGGGTACAATTTTAGACGTCATTAGAAAATGTATCTATTTAAGACCAGAGCCATTTATACCTGACCGATTCATATCTGGGTCCACAAGTTCAGTCATACCCTAATCCAGAAGCCGACCTGAATTAAATTGCATTGTATTCAAGTTCAAATTTTGACCCGATCTGAAACGGGTTGGGCAAGCCCAGACTCGAGCTGACCCCGTTACTCCCCTGCAAGCGCTGCTGTCTTTGAAACCATACAAGACAACGAAACAGTTCTACAGCATTATTCAAAGAACCGGCAGCATGAAGAGAGCATCGGTAAACAATTTTTTGTAGTTCCAGTTTTTTTCTCAAAAAGGAACGAGCATTCGCTTAGTAAAAAGGAGATTACATTTTATTGATTGACGAAAACGATAAAACATATCAAGCCAGAATGAACACTGAGGCTGTTTGGGAGCCCACGTTGGAAGGGAGATGAGAGGGGTGATGGAAAGGGGTCCTTGTAAGGATCTAATTGAAATTGGGAGATGGGATAACAAATCCCTTCCCATCTCCCAAATCCAGGAACCCATACAACGATGTAGGGGATTCAGCGAACCCCCATCTCGCTCTCAAATCCGACTCCCAAACAGAGCCCTGAAACAAAAGGTGGCATGCGATAACATAAAAGGGGATAAAAGGAAAATATTTCTACAAATTTATTTTGATGACCAGATTGTCTTGAGGTTACCAAAGTAGACCTTTGGCAAGGATGACCAGAGAAGAAGAATGCTGCGCTTTACTTGCTGAAGGGGGGGCCAGGAATCGGCGATCTGCTGGATGTTTTAGCAGGACTGGATTTCATTGCCACACTTTTAATGCTGCAAGTAACTCAAAATTCATATAGATACAATTCCTCGATTGCATATGCAGAATACCAAAAGCAAATAGTAATAACCTTATGCGTGCAGTTTAAATTTACAATCTAGACATTTTCCAAGGCCTCTATGGGCTGCCAACTAATATAAAGTATAAACTACAGGCATTAATCCGACTAACAGAAGGCTTGAGATTGCTAGCATGCACCACCTACGTCTATAAGCAAGGCAGTCAAATCCATAATGAAACAGGATCAGATAATACCGGTTATCACCATTTTCAGTGATAACCCAATATGGCAACCACACCTAGTTCACTTCATGGAGCCCCATTTGACCCAGTCTTGGTGAAAGTCCAGGAGCTAGAAACCTAAACCTTGGCAACCAAATCAATCATATATAGCTGACAAAGTGGCCATTTCACCCTACTTATCATACAGGGTCAAACGTTGGTATGGAGTGAGAGTAATTGTGATGATGTCCAAAACTTTCCAGGAAAGCATACCTTGAGGTAATGCCCATTGCTGAATTGGGGGATGCACCTGCCAGTTTTGAATTCCATTCCTGAAAAAATGTGTGAGCATTAAATTCTGCTTTAAGCAGGCAGCAAATCATCATTGATCATTTCAGGAATGGAGATCCAGTGATTTAAAACCCATTTTCAGTGTTTAACGTTGATAGACAACTTGCAGCAGTGGCAGATCGAAGTGGTGCTAGCAAGTTAAAATGGTAAAGGTATAGCAAGTTGGGCGAAGAGATCAGCCAATTCTCTGGAAATGTAATCGTTGTTTTTGACCAGTTCCTCAAATCCAGAACTACCATAAAAATTTAAAAAAAAAAAATCAGGCCCAGATGCAGTCCACCTCAAATGTTGCAAATATTTGTATCCAAATCAGATTCACATTTAAAGAATCAGATCTAGATCCAGGTCAACATGATCCATCCGGAATGTGACACATTTTCACTCATGATCTAAGGTTGAGCATATTGCTGCTTGAAAGACATCACAATTCAAGCTGCTCCTAAAGTTCTAAATCAACCAGAAGATGAGGATGACCGGTAACGAGTTGCATGAGCCAATTCAGAAACCTAGTCAAGTTGTTACCAGAAGATCAAACATGATCCAGGTACTGGACCAACATCAAGTTGGATTGAGTAACATTTTGTTAGACATGCTAAATTACCTGATCATAACCATGCAAGCCATTGAGGTTAGGTTCTGTCACTGGTGATGTTATTCTGAGACCTTGAAAATTGGTATTTTCCCGGATTACACCAGAACCAAGTGAAGAACCACTTGGGCTTGACCGGAAACCTTTACCAGTAGTTGCCAAAGCCTGCCCATAAGATATTATAGCAGCCACAGGTGGAGGATGCTGCTGGGAAAGAAGTTGGTACAAGGTACGTGATGAATTCACCTTTGACTGCAACACAGTATAGCATGAGTCAGTACCAACTAATATGATAATGAAAATTAGCTTTACAGTGGTAATGTAGGAAATCTTTCGAGAAATTATCATAAGAAAGAAAGAAACCTGTTATCCAATAAAAATATGTTCACGATGTTTACATAACCATATTCAATGATTAAAGAAAGCAAGCAGAGAATCATAAAATAAATACAGCATATAATAAAGGAGAAAAGTTATGCATATTGAACAGAAACATGTTTGACGCAAAAATCCAGTTTGATGTTCTTGTGCTCAAGTCATAGCCAGACAATGCCATGTTATCAAGGCACATCGCCCCCACATTGAAACACATTTCCTGGATACTTACCTTCAACTAACAATGGATAAGTTGGGCACAAAAAAGCATTAATTTTAGACAATCATATTCATGAAGGACAGCAATGGAACAAGATCTTACTAGAGGATTCAAACATACAACAACAGCAGACCTTCATAATGAGAAAAGCCAATGAAACGAAAACAATCATAATATTACCCTATAACTAGCTGAATGTATGGAGACTAAGATCAGATGGGTCTAATGTAAACCAACTCAGCCAGGGAAACCTTGGATGTGTAGCAATGACAGATACAGAATTCAAGATGTTGATGGTGCTGAAAAAGAATTCATGAAAACATCAGGTCTGATTGTTTCAGTATCTCATGGCATTCAAATCCTATGAGAGCATCAGAGTTATGTTCCTCTACTCTAAGTGGAATAAGAACTGCCTAAGTAAGCACATGAATGCTGAGACATCCAAAGACAGATTGTCCAGTTTTGTCGTCATTCAAGCTGCCCCAGGAACATGAAATGTGGAATGATACAATATCTTCAGGGCCTCCATCCGTCTGCCCAATTTGACACCAATTTTTGCAAAGGATTCAGACAAATATTATCATCATCAAAAGAAAGGAAAAAGGAAAATAAACAGTCCTATCGTCAACTATCACCAAGACATTCAAAGCTGTTTGTTTTGCAGATCCAATTACCACATATTCTTTCTAACTGTGTCCACTATATCACCAGCTGGCAAGACCAACAAGATGGCAAATAAGCAAACTTAGCAACTCATTTGTTTTCATTTCAATCACATCTTTTTCTTCTCCTAAGGTATCAATACCTTCCTGTATTCAATTCAGAGCTTCATATGATGTGATTCAGAGGGAAACTAATGTCCTCAGGTTTATTTCACCTCCTGACCCCTTTCAGACTACTGTAAGGAGTACACTTAACATACCTAAAGTCACTTGGCCAAAAGGTTTCATCTTTTTCATTATTTACTTTGTAGTTGTCTATCAATTAGCAAACTGTTACAGAGATTATGAACCATCATGACTGCTATGTTCTTTGCTTTTCGATCAGCTGGGAGGAAGGTTCAGAGATGACATTAAGTTAATGAGCTATGTTTTCTGAATGTTTTGCTTCACCAGTCCTAGTTTTATTTTAGCCATGCGTCAGAATTAATTATGCAAATGCCTATCAGAAAATATTCCTGAATCTATATTCCAAATCATGTTTTACTCTGCTTTATGGGTTTAACCTGCATTGATCTCTAATTGTAATCTAGCCACAACTTTTTCTAATGAACAGAATCATGGAATTCTATGTCTTGTTATATGAAGAAAAGAATTAGTTTCTCACACTTCCTTCCATCAACGTATTCTAATAAGACTAATATACAGAGTCTACATCTTTATCCTCCAAAGATTGTATCATTATATGGTGTATCATTTGTGAATGAGTACTCAAGATATATTTGGCTTTTCTCATCAAAAGCCAACAATGTGCTTATATTTTCTTAGCTTTCATCACATGCTAAAACAAGCCAAGATACAGAACAGCTCTCCTTCATTCATTCATAGAAAGCAGCCGTTTTCTTTATTTGTTTCTTACATTTAAAAGTATTACTAATAGATTGTAAAAAGAAAAAGAAGGCAAAGTTCGAGGCTGCTTGTGAATCATTTGTTTTGCATTGGTGTTTAGCAAATTTTAAACCAAATATGTTTTATGTGTACTAGATCTCATTAACAGGCTTTTGTCCTCAGCCAAATCATGTTATTCTCTGGCTGAGATTGTTGCCCTTTCATAGAAAAAATTTGTGCTTACTGAACTATAGAAAAAAAATTGCATGCTTGTCTTGTTTTTTTCCCAGACGAAGGGAGAGAGAATGATCTCCTTTAGTTCTTAAATGCCTTCTAACGATATGTTTAGTTAGAGAAAAACTAATGGTGTTATATTCCTATCAGAAGAAATCTAAGAGCTGCTCTTCATGTGCTTTTGGAACAAAAAGAAATTCAGGGAAATGAATGAAAAAGGTGTATAGTGTTTCGGGTCTGAATCCTATACCAGACCCGAGTTCATTCCATTTTATGTATTAGTGTAAAATTTTAAGTGTAGTGTATTTTTTTTGGGTTCGGATATTACATTAGACCCGACCCGACCCATGTACACTTAAGTGCATTTATACAAAGCATTAGGTCACGATTTCTGATAAGCAGAAATCGTGACAACCGCAGTTGCCCCTTTTTGGTTTTCTCTTCTCGTCTCTCTCTCTCCCTCTCTTTCTCTGTTTTCTCTCTTAATGCAGGTGCAGATGAAATTCTATCATGGTATCATAGCACAGATCCTTCTAGAGGCAAAAAAAAGGAACTCTGGCTCGTGACAACGATCAAAAAATTTGAGGTTTTTCGCTTCTCATTTTCTTTCTGTTTTTCTTTCTCCTTCGTCTCTTTTCTTCCCCCCTTTCTGAATCTTCCTGTGTACTCACACCTCACGTGAGTTACATCTTTGTGAATTTGTGATTCACGGGAACTCTATTCATGTGAATCCATATCGTGGATTGACTGCATTTCACGTGAACTGGTTCACGTGAAACATCGGTCTTCTCCCAGATCGTGGGTTAACAACTCTTCACGTGAACTCGTGAACTGATTCACGTGAGATATTAAATTTGTTTCTATTAATTGTTTGATTCTCTTTTCCATTCTATCTTTTCCAAAGTCTCTCTGCATATTCGGATGTTATAGTGCTTCCCTTTGATTCCTTGTGCTCTGCTGCACATTATTATTCTTGATTTCCCTTTGTTGAAACAGTCAAAGGAGGGGTTTCTTAACGTGAGATTATTTCTTAACGTGTGATTATCTTTTTACGCAAGCCCCTTTTGGTGCACAGAAAGGCCAAAGTTTCTTTATTTTCTGATTTTAACAGTCTGTGATTCTCAGACAGCAACAAAAAAAAAAGAGTGTTGGGAGAAGGTTGAACTTTTTTTGTCTGTTGATTCTTATTCTCTATGGATCCCTACCACCCTCAATCAAATCTTTATTCAAGTTTTCTCAACCAGCTTGTTTCTGAGAAGTTGAATACCTCAAATTTCTTGATCTGGAAGAGGCAGATTATTCCTTTCATAAGGAGTCAAGGTCTCTTAGGTCACCTGGATGGAACCACTTTAGTTCCACCAGAATTTAGCCCGAGAAAAAAAAAAGATGATAAAGGGGCGAGTTCAATCGTATATGTCAAAAATGTTGAATTCCTCAATTGGGAAAGAAAAGACCAGTCAGTTGTTGCATACATCACATCCACCCTATCTCAAGAGATCCTTCTTGTCATTCCTGACAATTGTACAGCTCTACAACTCTGGGAACGACTAGTTCAGACGTATTCGCAGGTTTCTCAAGCAAGAGTAGTTTTTCTAAAAAGAAAATTTCAGTTGTTAAGGAAAGATTCCATGACCATCATGGAATATTTGAACAAGATGAAGACCATCACAGATCAACTTGCAGTTATAGGGTGTGCCGTTAGTGAAAGTGACATGGTGCAACAAACTCTGAGTGGATTGGGATCTGACTACAATATGATAGTCACTTCACTATTGTGTCTCCCTATTCTTCCTACCTTTGATGAGCTACGAGCCAAATTGATCCAATATGAAATGACTCTGAAGGGATTCTCTGAAGAAACTCTATGGTAGAGGACGAGGACGAGGAGGACAAGGGCGAAGTGGACACGGAGGGTGTGGTTTACTTCCCACTCCAAACACGTTTACTCATGCGCAGGGAACAAGATCCATCCCTACCTGCTTCCTTTGTAACAAAAAGGGACATATCAAGGCGAACTGTTGGCATAATCCAGAGAATAAAGGAAAGAGTCCACAGATAGAAATCAAGAGAAAGTTCACAAATACCAGAGACAGTGGAGAGATTAAAGATTTGTTGATATCTGTCTTGTCAGAGTTAAAATTGAAGCAGAATGATGAAGGCACTTGGTTTGTCGATTCCGGGGCAGCGACTCATGTGACAGGCGATGCAGGTAAAATTTATAATCCTATTCCTTATTTTGGAAAAAGTAAGATTGTCACTGGAGATGGATCCCACCACCCTGTTTCCCATGTTGGAAAGACTGTTATCCCCATGTCACATTCCACTCTTACTCTTTTTGACGTTTTTCATGCCCCTGACATTAAGAAAAATATTGTCTCCGTCTCTAAACTTATTGATGATAATAATGCTTCAGTTGAATTCACTCCCTTCTCTGTGCAGGTCAAGGACCTACGCACGAGGGAAACATTCGCTGAAGGAAAGAGACAAGGCAACATGTATGTCTTTGAAGAAGCTCCATGTCGTGATGTTTGCCCTTCTCACTTGATTTCGAAGCCTTCATCAGAGTCATGTTCCTCCTCTTCTGCTAGTGTTTTTAGTATCTCTGAATGCAATAAGTCATTCTTATGGCATAGTAGGTTAGGACATTGTGGGAGACATTTTATTGATAAACTTGTTTCTAATAATCTCATTCCAAAAGAAAGTCTTAAAGGGGATGAGAGCAATCATAAATGTTCCAGTTGCCTTTTATGCAAGAGTCATGTATTGCCTTTCCATTCAATTAATAAGAGAGCTTCAAAACCTTTTGAGATCATTTGTTCTGATGTGTGGGGACCCGCCCCAATTGTCTCTGGGTCTGGAAGCAGATATTATCTAATCTTTGTTGATAGCTATTCTCGATATACTTGGATATATTTCATAAAAAATAAGTCAGAAGTCTTCTCTTTGTTTCAAAATTTCTTTTCCTTGGTCAAAAACCAATTTTCTGAGTCCATTCAGTTTTTCCAATGTGATTGAGGTGGGGAATTTTCATCCCATGATTTTATTTCTTTTCTTCGAGATAACGGAATAGGAAGAAGGGTGTCCTGCCCTCACACTCCTCAACAAAATGGGATTGTTGAACGAAAACATAGACATATCGTTGAAAGTGCCATGAGTATGCTTCATGACAGCAATCTCCCCACCAACCTATGGACAGAAGCCTTTCATTCTGCCGTGCATGTGATAAATAGATTGCCGATGGTCATTCTGGAAAACAAGTCTCCTTATCACTGTCTCTTTGGAGCTCATCCTAGTTATCATGATCTGTGTGTTTTTAGATGTGTTTGATATGTGCATGTTGATCGGTCCCTGAGAAACAAGTTTCAAGACAAGGCCCAGAAGTGTAGGTTTGTAGGATACACAGATGACTACAAAGGATATAGGTGTTATGATCCCACCAACAAACGTATCAGAATCTCAAGAAATGTTGTCTTTGATGAACAAAATTTTGATGACAAAGCAGATGCAACGAATATACCAACTGAAGTTTACTATCCTTGGTTGAGTTCAGAACTTTTTGCTAGCTCCAGCGAAGCATGTTCACCAGGTTGCGTGCAGCAAGAAGAAGAGATGTCTGAAAACACTGAGACGTCGGGGTCACAGAATTCAGAAAAAATACCTGGCAGATACAAAGGCATTGTCTATTCCAGACAGAGACCGATGACATCAACCCATTCAGATCATGCTTCAGTCAGCAATTCGACCCCTTCTCACACTCCTGAGATCAGAAAATTGAGTTGCATACGACATCCCATTGACAGGTGGGTCAGCTATAACAACTTCTTCTTGGATCTTCAGTTGTTTTTAACTGCTCTCAATAAAGAAGATGAGCCCACTATGTACTACCAGGCAACCACTTCTACCAAGTGGGTAGAAGCCATGAATGATGAAATGCATGCTTTGCATGAATGTGGAACTTGGGAAGTCATTCTCAGACCGCCTGACAAAAATGTTGTTGGATGTAAATGGGTCTACAAGATAAAGTACAAGCCAGATGGAACCATTGAGCGATACAAGGCAAGGCTCGTAGCAAAATGATTCACTAAAGAAGCAGGGCAAGACTATGATGAGACTTTTAGTCCGGTTGTAAGAATGAGAACAATTCGGATTATTATATCTCTGGCTGTTGAACATGGGTGGAAGTTGAGTCAGCTTGATGTAAAGAATGCCTTCTTGCATGGGGACTTGAAGGAGGAAGTGTATATGGAGCAACCCCTTGGATATCAAGAACAAAATTGTAAAACCCATGTGTGCAGGTTAAAGAGAGCTATCTATGGTCTGAAGCAAGCATCTCGCTCTTGGTTTGATAGCTTCTCACTAGAGATTCAGAAACATGGATTTTCGTGTTCCATGCTGGACCACTCATTATTCTTTTTCAGAAGCCAGACTGTGACCACTCTGTTATTAATTTATGTTGATGATATTGTTATCATAGGAAACTCTGTGGTCCACATCCAAGAAGTGAAAGACTTACTAGGTCAGAGGTTCAAAATGAAAGATCTTGAAACTCTACGCTATTTTCTTGGTGTAGAAGTTGATACTCAAACTCATGGCTTGACACTCACTCAACACAAGTACACCGTAGATGTTCTCCGCAAGGCAGGTATGAAAGACTGCAAACCTCTAGGAACTCTGAGTGTGTTGCATCAAAAACTTAGTGTCCATGATGGAGATTTGTGTGATGACCCCACCATGTATCGAAGCATAATAAGAATGTTACAGTATCTGACCTTCACTAGACCAGATATTGTTTATTCAGTCAATCAAGTATCTCAATTTGTGCATGCGCCACGTACTGGACATATGGAAGCTGTCAAGAGGATCCGATATTGTGTTTTCATTGGAAGAAATTTGGTCTCTTGGAGCAGTAGAAAACAAAAAGCTATCGCTAAATCAAGTACTGAGGCTGAGTATAGATCTATGGCTGCTTCTACTGCCGAAGTCACCTGGATCAGACATCTACTGACTGAAGTAGGAGAAAAGATCTCCCATACTACCTTGCTATGTGACAACCAAAGTGCTATTAACATGTCATTTGTTGAGACTAAGATGTTTTTAGTAAATAAGTTTTTCTAAACTAGAGGTTATTTGAATCTTATTCTTTAATGAGGGACCTGTGTGTAATTTTGTTTCTTGGACTATCTCTATTTAATATAGAGATTAGCCCTAATTGAAAAGACGAAGTTCTATTATTCTCCAGCCGTCTCTCTCTCTCTCTCTCTCTCTCTCTCTCTCTATATATATATATATATATATATATATATATATATATATATATATATATATATATACCTGGTTGTTGCGCATCTCACCTTACCTTCAACATGGTATCAAAGCCATCGTCCTTGGGAGCGTGATCTCGTGCCCTGCGCCAAGTTCGAGTGATTACAGAAAAAGTTGTCTTATCATCGTGAACCAGTGATCTGAAGCTGATTAGATGGTGATCGTTGTCAACATCTACAACTTGTGAAAGTCGAGGTAGTTGTGCGTGGAAGGAGCAAGCAATACGATCGATTCAAACTGCAGTCTGGATCGGGTTCTTCATATGGTGATCCAACTGTGTTGGATGTGATTTCAAAGTGAGTCAATGGGGTTAGAGTGGATGTTGAATAAGTCTCCAGTTTCTAGCATGAATCAGAGGCATATTCGTGGTGGATGTGCAGTCGAGGTATGCATCTCTATAGTGGTGGATGTATAGTCGTAGTAGACAGCCTATTGTAGTCGTGATATTCAACCTGTCGTGGTTGTGGATGATGTTGGTCGTGTGTGCTGGTGCTCTGACTGTATTGCGTTGAGGTTGTTGCTGATAAAAAAAAACAGTCGTGAAATTGATTTTTTTTTTTTGCTGTCATGATATATATGGTTGGGAGTTGATGTCGTGAGAAAAAAAAATATTTTGTTTCTGCTCATGTTATCGCTGGTTGTGCTCAGATTCTATTTAGCAAGCAGTTGGGTGCTGTGTAGTGATCTTTTTTATTCAGCAGGCTTAAAAGAAGTCTCTGCGTGCTCATAGTATTGTTGGTCGTGCATCTAGGTGTTGTGTCGTGATCCTTTTGACTCTGTTGATGTTTGAAACCAAGGAATCAGCAGGTGTGATTTCTTGCTGTGTTGAAAAATATTCTGTTTGTGGGAACCTTGTCTTTTGAAGTGGGATTCTGTGTTGGGTGCTGCTACTGGTTGTCGTAGTGGCGGATGTGTGATGGTAACACATTCTAAGTCGTGTTGGATGTATGATCTTGATTTACAACCTATAATCATCCTTGGTTGAGGTGGAAGGTTTTGGTCAAGTTTCTTTAAAATTATATTTGAAGTTTGGATCTGAACAGTCGAAGGTCGTGTTTCTCAGATTTCATTGGTGAAGTCAAAACTTGATAGAGTCGGGCTTGTTGTTGATTGTGGGTATGCGCGTGTGGTTGCTCATGCATTTTGTGAATCAAGCCCATTAGTTTATAGTATGGCTCAAGTGGTTAAATCAGATGCAGATTCCTCCAATGATTGTGTAACTCTTAGCAGGGCTGAATATGACGAGCTCCTTGCTTTACGATCATCCAATTCGAAGTCTTCTGTTGCGGAGGTTATGTGATCGGCAGGTGATGGCCTATCTGCTCAAGGTGATAGGTGGGTCATTGATTCTGGAGCCTCTGGTCACTTGTGCGGAAACTCAAGCAATTTTTTGAGTTTAAAACCTGTGACAGGTCAAAAAGGGGTACGTCTTGCTGATGGTAGCTCTTCCCCAATTGTAGGGCAGGGAAACATGTCTATTACCCCTACTCTTCAATTGTCGCATGTTCTTCATGCTCCTTCGTTTCCACAAAATTTATTATCCGTCAGTCGAATGACAAAAGAGTTGAATTATAGAGTGATTTTTGATCTTATGGGATGCACCTTTCAGGACTTGCTGACGGGGAGAAGGATTGGTGGTGGATACGAGGAAGGTGGTCTGTATTACCTACACCAACCAGAGGTTTCGGCCTATTCTGCTGTTATATCATCCTCAAGTCCTCTATTGTGGCATCATCGTTTGGGTCACCTTTCAGTGACAAAACTTCATCGTGTCATTCCTCATATACCTCCCTCAGTTTCTTTTCAGTGTGAAACATGTCAATTGGGAAAACATTGTCGAAGCTCTTTTCCCTCCAGTCAGAGTCCATCAAGTCAAGGATTGTTTGATCTTCTTCACGTAGATGTGTGGGGTCTGAGTAGGATTCCGAATAGGTCTCAATGTCGTTATTATCTAGTTATTGTTGATGACTTCTCTAGACTATCGTGGGTGTTCCTGTTAAAAGATCGGTCTCAAGGCCCTATCATTCTTAAATCTTTAATTGCAGAGATAAAAAACTCAATTTGACATATGTGTTAAAATTGTTCGCACTGATAATGCTCTTGAGTTCAAATCCAAAGACTTACTTCAATTCTACTCTGTTAATGGGATTCAACCTCAATTTACATGTCCCCATACCTCCCAGCAAAATGGGGTGGCTGAGAGGAAACATAGACAAATCCTTAATGTTGCTCGGTGCCTTATGATTCAATCCAATATGCCTGCTACATACTGGGGCGATGCGGTTTTGACAGCCGGGTTTCTTATAAATCGCATGTCGTCAAGTTCTGTAGAAGACCAGATCCCAATTCAAATTCTCCATCCAGAGGCTCCTCTCTTTCCTATCCCCCCTAAAGTTTTTGGATGTGTGTGTTTTGTGCATAAGCTGGGTCTTGATCGAGATAAACTTGCTGCGCAGTCTATTAAATGTGTTTTCCTTGGGTATCCTAAGAACCAAAAAGGATATCGTTGCTATGACCCTATATCTCATAAAGAGTATGTCAGTGCGGACGTTACCTTCTTTGAGTCTATTCCTTATTTTTCGAGTAATACTCCAAGGTTACAAGATAGTCAGGGTGATGTTTTTCCTCTGCCAATTCCCCCTTTTCCTTTAGAGTTGTTCACTCCAAAGCCTGTGGCTCCATCCTTTGGGGAGTCTCGATACAGAAACCCTCCTATAGTGTATACTCACAGGTTACCACCTACCTCCATGCCCCCATTATCTCCTTCTCCTGAAGCAAGTATCTCTGAGCATACTGAAGTTTCTGCTATTGATGAGGATCTTCCTAATGCTCTGCGAAAAGGGAAAAGACAGTGCACCCTTCATCCCATTTCTCAGTTTGTTTCTGAAGTTAATCTTGGGGCTTCTATGAAGAATTTTATCTCGGCTTTGTCTGCTTCCTCTGTTCCGCTTCATCACAGTCAGGCTCTATTCGACCCCAAATGGATGCAGGCTATGAAGGATGAGATGGATGCCCTATGTTCTAGGGGCACTTGGGATTTGGTGGAACCTCCAACTGATGCAGATATTGTGGGCTGCAAATGGGTATATACCATTAAATACAACTCGGATGGGTCAATTGAACGATACAAAGCCCGGTTGGTTGCAAAAGGGTATACTCAGACTTATGGTGTTGACTTTTTTGAAACTTTCTCCCCAGTTGCTCGTCTTGGCACTATTCGTCTTGTTCTTTCTGTTGCTGTGCACCATGGATGGCCCTTGTTTCAGTTGGATGTCAAGAATGCCTTTTTGTATGTGGATTTGCATGAAACTGTCTACATGCAACAACCCCCAGGCTTCGAGGTTCAGGGAGAGTGTAAGAAGGTGTGCAAGTTGAAGAAAGCTATTTATGGCTTGAAGCAGAGTCCAAGGGCATGGTTTCACAAATTATTTGAGGTAATGTCGAGTTTTGGCTTTGTCAGGTCAGCTTCAGATCACTCCTTGTTCATCAAGAAAACCAGTGTTGGAATTGTTGTTATGGTGGTATATGTCGATGACATCATATTAACTGGGAGCAGTGCCCAAGATATTTCTGTCACAAAAGATCATCTTCAGAAACACTTTGTTACTAAAGATCTTGGTCACCTTCGATATTTTCTGGGTATCGAAGTTGCAAGAAACAAAGAGGGCTTAGTGTTGTCTCAAAGAAAGTATGTGTTGGACTTATTAAAAGAGACTGGAATGATAGGAGCCAAGCCAGCTAATATTCCAATGGATCCCAAAACTCACATGTTCGATGAAAAGACTGAGTATGCGGACAGTGCCAACTTTAGATCCTTGGTGGGTAAGTTGCTATATGTGACTGTTACTAGACCTGACATTTCATTAGCTGTGAGTAAAATCAGTCAGTTCATGGACAAACCTACAAAAGTTCACTGGGATGCAGCTATGATGGTTATTCGGTACTTAAAGGCATCTCCTGGTAAAGGTCTGTTGTTTAAACGAAATTCATCTTTGGACGTTGTTGCTTACACTGACACAGATTATGCAGGATCTGTTGAAGATAGAAAGTCAACATCTGGATTTTGTGTGTTTGTGGGAGGAAATCTTATTACCTGGAGGAGTAAGAAACAAACTGTTGTAGCCAGGTCGAGTGTTGAATCTGAATACCGAGCAATGGCCCAGACTGCAGCTGAGATTATGTGGGTAAAATCAGTCTTGACCGAGCTTCAGGAGAAAGTATCCCTACCTATGTTGATGATGTGTGACAATAGAGTTGTTACATATATTGCCAACAATCCAGTGTTTCATGAAAGGACTAAACATATTGAAGTTGATTGTCACTATGTTCGCGACTTGGTTCAGGCTGGGTATATCTGCACCGATCATGTATCTTCCGAAGATCAAGTAATTGATGTTTTTACCAAAGCCCTGGCGAGACCAAATTTCTCAAAGTGTTGTGACAAGCTGAGCATGATTGATATCTATGCTCCAGCTTGAGGGGGAGTGTTGAGACTAAGATGTTTTTAGTAAATAAGTTTTTCTAAACTAGAGGTTATTTGAATCTTATTCTTTAATGAGGGACCTGGGTGTAATTTTGTTTCTTGGACTATCTCTATTTAATATAGAGATTAGCCCTAATTGAAAAGACGAAGTTCTATTATTCTCCAGCTCTCTCTCTCTCTCTCTCTCTCTCTATATATATATATATATATATATATATATACCTGGTTGTTGCGCATCTCACCTTACCTTCAACATCATTCAATCCAGTACATCACAGTTGTGCTAAGCACATTGAGATTGACCAACACTTTGTGAGACAGAAAGTTGAAGAAAAAGAGATTGAGCCTGAGTTCGTCAATACTGAACAACAAGTTGCGGACCTATTTACGAAAGGATTTACAAAGGATCGTTTTTGGACGCTCAAAGGCAAGTTGTGCATGGTTCATAACCATGATCAACTTGAGGGGGGGTGAAAAAGGTGTATAGTGTTTCGGGTCTGGATCCTATATCAGACCCGAGTTCATTCCATTATATGTATTAGTGTAAAATTTTAAGTGTAGTGTATTTTTTTTGGGTTCGGATATTACATTAGACCCGACCCGACCCATGTACACTTAAGTGCATTTATACAAAGCATTAGGTCACGATTTCTGATAAGCAGAAATCGTGACAGCCGCAGTTGCCCCCTTTTGGTTTTCTCTTCTCGTCTCTCTCTCTCTCTCCCTCTCTTTCTCTGTTTTCTCTCTTAATGCAGGTGCAGATGAAATTCTATCAATGAAGACAAGATCAACATGTGTTTTGAGCAAGTGAAAATGCCTATTCTCAAGACATTATGATAAGTGTCAAATGTTCACTTTTTCAATAAAACAAACTACAGCTGCATGCCTCCCATATGAGATGATAAACTTTTGAAAAATGAAAAAACAAACATTCAAATTTCATCAGATTATAAACCGAGGCATTTGTAACCTTCAATAAATCTCCTTCACAACAAAAGAATTAAAAAAAAATGCATAATTAAGAAATCAAAAACTATGTCTAATCTCCACCAGATTCAACCAATTCTCCTCTTCCACAATTGATCATACAAACCAGATACCATGCAAAATACAGCCTTCATAAATTACCAGAAAACCAAAACGATTGATCAACAAATTGATAATGTGATGATAAACTTCACAACCTCTTCTGGTCTCCTTTTTTTGAACAACTACTGCAAATCCCATCACAAAATTTCCCGTGATCACAACGTTAAAAAAATGAAATAAAACTCACGATTTTGATAGGATGCACTAGTTAAGGAATGAGTAGAAGACATTTGGAGTTCCGATTTCTCAAAATATCAAGAATGCGAAAAACGTGAAAGAAATGCACATACAGTCATACAGAATAAGAACAAACTGAAACCAATTAAGTCTCCTAATTAGGGTTCTGATTCACAAAACATCAATAACTTCATATAGCCAACAAACCCACACAGGTAATCCTAACTAATTCAAATCAAGCAGGAGAGGTGATCCAATCGGCACTATCCATTTCTATCATAACATAGCAGTAAAAGAAAAACTCATGATCCTGATCAAACGTGAGAGCCGAACACACACTTAACAGAAAAGTTACGGTTCAAATTCTTGAAATACTGAAAATTTCAGACACACGAAAGGAATTCACAACGGAGAATCCCAATGAAATCAAACAATCATCCTACTTCAATTGCATGGTTCCTCGAAATCAAGAATATACGAAAGAAACGCTCGTGATCTCGGTAAAATGAGAGATTCAAAACACTCCAGAATAGAAAAAAATCAGAGAACCAACTTTCAAAAATAGCTCGAAATCCATAAAATCTGAAAGAAATCCACACGTGCAATCGAATCGGAAAGAGGCAACCGGAAAACGAAACGTGAAAGCCATCAGGATAGAGAGGGAAGGGAAGAAAAAACAGATCGGACTGAGAGGAAAGCGATCGACGAAATCGATTCGGAAGCACACGGTAGGGAAAAAGAGGAGGAGGAGAATGAGGGTTTGGCGCTTGCCTTGTTCTGGTTGGCGTTGTGTTCCCCGGGGACGGAGGTCTTCTGGTTCATCATCCTCCACCTCTCCGACCGCCGGAGAGGCGCTGGAGTAATCTGGCGCGGAGGAAGAGGAGGAGGGAGGAAGCGTGCAGCGTACGATTCGCTTCCTCCCTCCCTCCCTCCCTCTCCTGTGTTGGCGCGCGGGAATGGGATTGCTTTTCTTGTTTTACGCGTCAACGACGGTTAGGGGTGTAAAGGGATCGGATTAGGTCGAATGTATGGTCCGAATCCAATACCTTATTTTGGATCGGAGCGGAATGCGGGCATAGGGCTTATACGGTAGGACAGTTTCCAGATAGGACCCGGATTTGGATAAATAGTTTCTGTTGGATCTATATTGGGATCTGGATCATAAAGCATATATGAGCCGAGAATGAAGAAGGGGTGTCTGACTCAGTTCGGCTTCGTGTAGGCTCGTTGATATGTATTATTTTATATTTTGTTGTACATATATATTGCATGTATTATATATTTTACACATATATAATCAAATTTTAAATATTGGTTTATAAAATAAGCTTTTTTACAAAACAAGCCTGCTTGTAGAGCTCGGCTCGTAACAAGTTCGGGTTTGGCTTAGCTCATTATGAGCTCACAAGCCGAGCACAAACAGGGGTTCACCCTTAATGATCGAGCATGAACAGCCTAATAAAACAATTACCTTGGTGTATTTGCATTTTGACGACTTAGATGTGAAAAATATGAAACAAGTTGTATGGTTGTGGATAATTATTGTAAAAAACAAAGGAATAGTGTTCAATTTTTGTCAAAGTGGGCCAAAAAAAAATGTCATAGTGGAATAGTTCAATACATTAACTATTGCTTACTCTTGTGATTTTGCACCTTTTATCCTAAACATAAGCCCCACATTCAGTACTTAATTACGGATAATTAAGGATAATGATGCTCTAAACTTGACTGAAACAAATACATAAAACCTACAATCACTCCATTGCAGGCCTTGTGAATAACCACTCCCTCCAAATATACGTTCAAGAGTTGGGGACCAAATACAATAGATCAAGGTGTAAGAAATCCTTTAGTGGTTGCCTAACCACGTTGGAAGTTCTAATAAACAAGTCTTTACATGATGATTAGGAAACCTACAATCCAATCTGTTTGTTCAGGTAGAAATGTTGTTCATAAACTTGTTCACATTTTACGCAGCATTCACACATAAGGCCCGATCTTTTCTTGTTTTAGATAGAAAGCTAAAGATAAGACACGTTTTCTAAAATAAGCTTCTTGTGACTTGTGAGAGCTTTTCAGTGGAACATATTCCATCATTTCAACACATCCTCTCTAATTTGTTTTTCCAAACATCACCAATGCTGATACAGCTTTAGCTTAACCTATATGATATTATTAATTTGAGATCGTGGTGGTGTTAGGCCAACGTCATCCTGCTATAAGAATAGAACATCAAGATTGTATCTGTGTGCTCATACAATATAGCCAAAGTAGCCATTTATGAACTTCATTTGGAAGTAGAGAAATCTGATCACAATGATCCTTCATGCATCACTGCTCACTTCATGGATTCTTTAGTCCAACCATATTATTGCATACTAACCAATCAACAATTCACCATCATTGCCATGGTGATTACGACGATGCAGTCCAGCTGGCTAGCATGTTGCTGTAGAACACAAATGCCAGGTCCTGCGAAATGCTTTGAGCTCAAATCTGACATGTAAATCACGAGAATCATTAAAAGCATACAAGAAAGATAAAAAAAAAAAGAAACCTCCCATTTGCATTGAACTCTTTTTAGTGAAATCTATCACCATTGAATGCCCTAATTATTTATGCATAAAAGAATTAAGCAAGTCAATTTTGATGCTATCAGTAGCATATCCTCCTGTTAGTGCAAATGACACCCTCACTGCTTTTGGTATCCATTTCCATATTTGCTACTTGGAAAGTCCCCAACACAAGCCCAGATCACAATAGAATTTTCTGAGACCTTGCATGCACTGATCAATGGGTGGCTTTGTTATGAACAGTTACTTTGTGGCAAGCGTATGGGCTTCTTCTTTTTATTCTTGTATCTCTCCACCTTTCCCAATAAATAAGTAGCATCTGTGGACACTGAGATCCAAATTTGGCACATGGTGCACAATGTTGCAGATTCTCCATGCTTTGTCTAACCTTTACATAAGTTTCAAGAGCTCACTTCCACTTGTCCGATGGCAAATTTGTGAGCTTCACCCTTGATTGAAACCCAACTACACCCAGCCTGCTTATTAATTCCTCTTGCTTTCATGTGTTGCTTCACTTGAGCTACATCCTCCCAGCTTCCTTCAGCAGCATATAACTTTGAAAGCAACACATAGGCTGCATCATTGTCTGGTGTTACATGAAGAATTTGTTTGGCAGCCATATCCCCCACCTTTTTGTTTCCATGAATCACATAAGCACTCAGTAAGCATCTCCATAGAGAAGGCCAAGGCTCAAAAGGCATTTTGTCAATAACTTTTTTTGCTTCTTCGATATGACCCGATTGTACAAGCAAATCAACCAAGCAAGCATATATTTTCTTTGACAGTCTCATTCCATAAACATGATGGATCAAGTCGAAGAAGAGCTTTCCCTGATCAACAAGGCCCATGTGGCTAAACGCTGAAATTATGGAAACAAATGTAGCATGGTTTGGCTGTAAATTCAGCTTATGCATTCCTTGGAAGATTCCAATGGCTTCATCAGTAAGGCCATGCTGTGCATAAGCAGTGATCACTGAGTTGAAAAAGATAGGATCATAACCTTTTACAGAAAGATCAAACGCCAACCTTGCACTATCTGTATCTCCACATTTAGCATATATATCAATAACTGAGCTTGTTATGCATACATCCTTCAGCCCATATTATAAGGACATGAGCATGGAAACTTTTACTTAGATCTAATGCAGCCAGATCAGAACAAGCTTTTAAAGCACTGCCCATGAAATCATCTGGGTTTCGACCTGTTTGTCTCAACTCCTTAAGAAGTGATAGCGCTAAATAGACACATCCTTGCTGTGAAAAGGCAGAGATCATGGCACTCCAGGAAACCAAATCTAAACCTTTGATGCTGCTGAAATTTTTTAGGGAATCATCAACCAGCCCCATTCTTGAATAACACATTATCAATGAACTAATGACAAAAGGGTACAAACTGAAAGCAGATTTAATTATACTGGAATGAATTTGTTGTCCAATTCTCTGATGTTCATGACTAGAACAAGCTCCCAATATGCTCGAGTATGTATATTCATTCGCTCCGATGCCTGATTTGTGGAGATCACTGAAGAGATTTAATGCCTCACTGCTGCAATCATTCAAGAGATATCCCATAATCATCTCATTCCCGACAGTTATATCAAAAGTACTAATACTTCTAAAAATTGCATGTGCATTTTCAACCAACCCACATCGAGCAAACATATCAATAAGAGATTTGGTGATAGGGGCATTGTCTGTGAGTCCGCGCTGATAAGCAAGAGAATAGAACTGACACCCAAGATCAATGTCAACAACAGAAGCACAGAGCATAAATAAGATCTGGAAAGTGACTTTATTTGGTTTAAATTTTTCCAGCAACATCTTATAGAACATATCTATAGCTTCTTCCAGATTCTCCTCTTGAGCATACCCTGAAATCATCGTATTCCAAGAGATATTGGCGATACCCCTGTAAAAACAACATGACAGGGAGCGTACCTGGATTCGCCATTGATCGTGTAGGTAGTTCGGCGTTCTCCTCAGCCGATCGACGCCCACAATGAGCCCAGGCCTTATGTCGACGGTGAGCAGGACCCTTTCCGCAGCGTCCGAATGCGGAGCAGAATTTGGGCAGGGAAACAGCTACAAGTCACTCATCATCCCAGTAGCCCCTAACCCCTTATTTGTAATGGGAGATTAGGCAGTTACGTGAATGTGGTCTCTCCACATTCACGTAACTCCCACCCACTATCTCCATTACTTGGCCAGTTACGTGACCCACTAATGGTTGTGTCAAACTGGGTCACACTGTGGGTTGGACCCTTAAACCCAAAATGTCCAACATTCTCCCACTTGACACCAAAAGTGTACTAAATCGAGGTGTATACCGTTATCTCGATTTAATTCTTTATGTGGGTTCACATGCCACCCTTTATCACAAGGACGAATCGTATAAGTCAAGGATATGAACACCCCTTTATGAAATGTCATATTTTCCTGTACTACGCTACAATTTACCTTCAGTGCTTAGGCATGTATAAAATTACCTTTATGAAATAGGTTGGTCTCTCACCTATTCTATTGGTCCTTTAATATTGTTATTCTGCTATTCTCTCTAACCCATATGAGAGATTCTTTATGCAAAATCAACAATAACTCAAAACCTTAGAGAATCAAAACATAAACACAAATGTGATTACATAATGTATTGTCATACATCAGAAGGAATAAAAAAGACCCATCCCCTTTACATGTTGGGAATACAATCCCGGTGCTAGCCCTTTAGTAAGGGGATCCGCAGTCATTTCCTTCATCCCAATTGTATCAATACATACCAGATGATTCTCAGTCCTTTCCTTAACAACAAAATATTTTAACTCCATGTGTCGACACGATGTTGAGCTCTTGTTGTTATTTGAAAATGACACGGTTGCTTCATTATCACAAAAGATCTTTAGTGGTCTCTCAATAGAGTCCACTATACCAAGACCCATAATGAAGTTTCTTATCCAAATGGCCTGTGACGAAGTCTCGTATAGAGCAATAAATTCCGCCTCCATGGTATGAGCAACAGTGGTAGACTGTTTTCCGCTTCTTCATGAGACAGCACCACCCGCTAGAAGGAAAATGTATCCAGTAGTGGATTTTCTACTGTTAATACACCCTCCTAAGTCCGCATCAGAGTATCCAACGACCTCTAGGTGGTCAGCTTTCCTGTAGATCAACATATAGTCTTTCGTTCCTTGTAAATAGCGCATGACCTTCTTCGCTGCCTTCCAGTGCGCAATGCCTGGATTTGACTGATATCTACCAAGCATTCCCACAGCAAATGCTATATCAGGTTGAGTGCAGGTCTGCGCGTACTGTAAACTCCCAACTGCTGAAGCATATGGGACAGCATCCATCTGAGCCTTCACAATATCATCCTGAGGACAGTCCTTCAAGCTCAATTTATCCCCTTTCACTATAGGTGCCGAACTAGGAGAACAATTCTCCATCCCATATCTTTTAAGAACCTTAAGGATATAGGATTTCTGAGATAGGCCAAGGACACCTTTAGTTCTGTTACGACGGATCTCGATTCGAAGGACATAAGTGGCCTCACCCATGTCTTTCATATCGAAATGAGAGGAAAGAAAGTCTTTTGTTTCATGTAAAAGACTCAAATCATCAGTTGCAAGAAGAATATCGTCAACATATAATACCAAAATTATGAACTTACTCCCACTAGTCTTAATGTAAATACACTGATCAACAATGTTTTCAGTGAATCCAAAGTTCATAATTACCTGATTGAACTTCTTATACCACTGGCGGGAGGCCTGTTTAAGTCCATAAATTGACTTATTCAATTTGCAAACTAAGTTATTTGAGTCATCTATACTGAAACCAGGAGGTTGTTGCATGTATACCTCCTCATCCAGATCCCCATTCAGGAAGGCGGTTTTCACATCCATCTGATGCAGCTCTAAATCAAAATGAGCTACGAAGGCCATGATTATTCTTAATGAATCTTTAGTTGAGACAGGAGAAAAAGTCTCATTATAATCAATGCCCTCTATCTGTGTGAAACCTTTTGCAACAAGCCTAGCCTTGTACCTCTCCACATGACCTTTAGAGTCTGTTTTGGTTTTGTAAACCCATTTACAACCAACAGGTCTAACTCCATCAGGTCGAGGTACAAGATCCCACACTTGGTTCTTTGCCATAGAGTCAAGCTCTTCTTTCATGACATTAATCCAATGTGTTGATCTTTCACTTTCAATGGCTTCTGCAAATGTGAAGGGATCTTCATCAATGTCTATGAAATCATTTGACTCTTGTAAATACACCACATAGTCCGGATGGATAGCAGATTTCCTAATTCTGGTGGACCTCCATACAGGTGCTACAGGTGGGTCAAAATGAACCTTTGTATCCTGTTGTTGTTGTATATCCTCATCAACAACCGGATCTAGTTGGGATTGATGTTCATTGACTGGACTTTCTCTTACATTACTCGAAGGAACAATGATAGAGAAAGTCGGGTCATTATCCTTAGCAGGTGAGAAACCTGAATCCTGCATTTCCTCAAAATTAATATTTTGAGATGCATCTATCCCAACAGAACCATTTTCAAGAAATCTTGCTTTATCTGTTTCCACTATCTGTGGTGTATGAGATGGACAATAAAACCTAAAGTCTTTCGATTTTTCTGGATAACTAATGAAGAAACCACTAGTTGTCCTAGGATCAAAAGCTTTTATATGTGGGTTATACAATTTAGCTTCTGCTGGACATCCCCATATGTGCATATATGACAAAGAAGGTTTTCTACCTGTCCATAACTCATAAGGAGTTTTTAGAACAGCTTTTGTAGGAACCTTATTCAAAATATGCACTGCAGTCCTAAGAGCTTCACCCCACAAGGTTAAAGGAAGGTTTGAGTGATTCAACATCGCTCGAATCATTTCTTTAAGCGTACGGTTTCTCCTCTCAGCTACACCATTCTGATAAGCACTACCAGGCATGGTATACTGAGGTACAATTCCTTCCTCTTTTAGAAACCGCGCTAATGGACCTTCCTTTTGTCCCATCTCAGTGAAACGACCATAATATTCGCCACCTCTATCTGACCTGACAACCTTAATAACTTCACTGGTTTGTTTCTCTACTTCTTTCTTGAAGTCCTTAAAAACCTGAAAGACTTCTGATTTTTCAGATAATAAGTAGAGATACATATACCGTGAGTAATCGTCTATAAAGGTGACAAAATACTTTTCACCCGTATAACACGGTGAAAAAGGGCCGCAGACATCCGTATGCACTATTTCTAACTTTCCATTGCTGCGTTTGGCATCTTTCTTATATGTGTTAGACTGCTTAGCCTTTATGCAGTCAACACATGGCTCTATATTCGTAAAATCAAGGGATCCAAGGATTCCCTCTTTCACGAGTCTTTGGACTCTCTCTTTCGAGATATATCCTAACCTCCGATGCCAAAGCAAATAGGATTGATCATCCTTTAGTCCACGTTTATTGCCAATCATAGTATTCTCAATGGAGTGAGATTCCTGAATTTGGAGTTTGGTTCTTAATCGATACAAACCATCACACATATATGCAGAACCTATATTCATTGAATTTTTCATAATAATAAGTTCAGATTTTTCAAATTTAAACACAAAATCAAACTTATCAAGTTTTGAAATTGAAATTAGGCTCCGACTATAAGATGGAACATAAAATGTATCGACCAAATCCAACATGAATCCCGACTCCAACACAATTCTGCAGGTCCCAACGCTCTTGACATGTGAACGCATCTTATTTCCTGAGAAGATGCTTCTTTCATGCTCCGTTGGTTCCCTTTTGTTCAGAAATGCCTGCAAAGAGTTGGCAATGTGCACCGTGGCACCAGAATCAATCCACCAACTATGCAATGGAACATGAATTAAATTGCATTCATGAGAAACGAATGACTTATTACCTTTATTTTCGAGCCACTTCTTGAACTTCAAACAGTCCACCTTCTTATGCCCTTTCTTTTTGCAGAAGAAACACTTTATAGAAGGACCACCAAACTGGGATTTGGCTTTCGCCTGAGAGTTTGAACTCTCCCCAGTGGCTCTCTTCTGATTCTTCTTTTTGAAGGAGCTTTTCTTTGGCCTCGACCTCTGTTTATCCTTATGAGAGGTCATATGTGCACTTGGCACCCTCTCACCCTTCAACCTCTCCTCTTCCTCAACACACTTACTCAAGAGGTCATTAAAAGACCACTCATCATTATGTGTGTTGTAGGAGATTTTAAAGGGTCCATACTCAGTAGGTAACGAGGTTAAGATCAAATGGACTAAAAATGAGTCAGAGATGGCGAACTTCATGTCATTCAGTTGAGTCGCAATATTCCTCATTTCCAAAATGTGCTGTCGGATGTGACTGTCACCAGCATATTTTATAGACACTAATTTGGACATAAGGGTACTGGCCCTTGCCTTATTAGAAGTGACGAATTGAGCCTCAATGGCTCCCAGAAATTCCTTCACAATCCTACAGTGAGGAATTGCACCTCGAATGTTCTTAGCCACCCGAGATTGCAAAGCAACAGGCTAAGTCTGTTCGAGCGCTCCCACTTCTCAGAGGCAGCCTTCTGATCAGTTGTACTCTGCTCTGTAAGAGTGGGAGGTTCGTTAATTCTAAGGGCCAGATCTAAATCCATATAGCCCAAAGTGAACAACACAATTTCTTTCCAATCAGAAAAATTCGATCCGTCTAAGATAGGGATACTACTAGAACCGTCGATATGGACGGAACCTGATAAAAGGAACGAAAAACGGAAAGATGTTACTATTATTGCTCAAACGAGACTCGTGTTGAAAAGGTAAAAGTGAGACCCTTTATTTTCACCTTTTCTGAGACAAGCATAGTTGAGCCATTATCGTTTCACTTTGGTGAAAACGATAATACTCATGATTGCTCCGTCTCTTCAATTCCCAAGGAATTGACTTCAGTTGGTGAAACTAGTAGATCATGAATCCAGAGGCAATTCAGCACTGTACCTTTGGGTACGAACATGCTTCATGGGCTGGAATGCATATCTACTATCACACCCTGTGTAAATTTGGAACACAACGACCTACCTTTGGGTAGAATCGATGTTTCATAAATTCACACACAATCATAATTACGAATCTTAATACGGTTCAAAGAATCCTCAATTAACACGACTCAGATCACTTTGGTGATTACATGAATCGGTTAATCAAAATCTTTTACCGAAAAATTTATTCGTATTATGGAGCACACCCATGCACACATTTTAATGCATGTATATTCATGACATAATATTAGTTTATACTACAACAAAAATGCATAAACTAATTATCATAAATTTAGTCATAATTCATGCTTAAAATCATCATGCATAACTTAACCAACGCTAAATACATGAATTAACATGCATAAGTCATGCATTATTCAAAATAAATACTTTGTAAAGCATGAAAAATAACAAAAGCATGCTCATATGGGTAAAACCCAGGGTCCACATGTAGGAACCGGTCTAAAAACACTCTGAACCGGTCTGAAACCGCCCTGAACCGGTCATCTAAGGGTCTGAACCGGTTCCGAACCTTATAAACCGGTACTTAATATGAACAAAAGTTCCATAAAACCCTATAACCGTATACCAAAATCCCTGTATTTCTTTAAATCTATGAAAACAGGGTCTCAGCATCCCGGAACCGATGAAAAACTGGAAAGAACCGGTCAAAAACGGCTCCGAACCGGTTCCGGAAGGGGTCGGATCAGGTTCCTGATCCGATTCAGTCTCAATAGTGTTTGGATCTTGTTTTTATGGATCCAACCCAGTTTCAAATGGGATCCGGGTCTGACCCGACCCATACTTAATACGGGTCGGACCCGGTCCAAACCGAATACCAGGTTCGACCCGGTCCGAAACAGGCCCGGGTCGGACCCGGTCCAAAACAGATACCGGGTTCAACCCGGTCCAAAATGGATACCGGGTTCGACCCGGTCCATCATGGACCCGGGTACGACCCGGTTCAGACAGGATACCGGGTTCGACCCAGTCCAACATGGACCCGGGTATGACCCGGTCCTATATGGACCCGGGTATGATCCGGTCCTTCATGGACCCGGGTATGACCCGGTCCAACATGGACCCGGGTATGACCCGGTCCAAACCGAATACCGGGTTCGAACCGGTCCGAAAAGGACCCCGGGTACGACCCGGATAAAACCGGATCCGGGTCCGACCCGGTCCTTAATGGTCCCGGATCGGACCCGATCCAAAATGGGTCCGGATCGGACCCAATCCTTTCCGGATCAGACCCAGACCCAGTACCTTTATGGGTCCGGGTCAGATCCAAAAGGTAATGGAGCAGACCCGATCCACTCAAAAGGGTTTGGATCGGGTCTGTCCACGGGTCGCGTCGCCGGACCCGATCTGGTCCGATTTTAAAACTTAAACAGAAACCCGATGGTTTCTGTTTCAGTTTTAAGAAAACAGAAAAGGGGTTATTCGGTTTCCCCCTTTTTCCGGTTCCACGGCGACCCACGTCACCGTCACGGCGACCGGAGCAAATGCCGGCGACCTGCGTCACCCCACGGTGACGCCGGTCCGGCGTCATCCTCCCCGACAGAAGGCGTCGCCCCACGGCGATGATGGTGGCTGCCATCCGATGGCTGAAGAGCTCGGCAGCGCCTGCCAGTCCGGCGGCAGCCCCGGCAACATCAGTAAGGATGCCGCCGGCCAGTGGCTGCCCCTCCACGGCGAAAACCCACGGCGACAACCCACCCCCTTCCCGGTGACAGGTAAGGGTTTTAAATTTTTTTTTTTTTTATTGTCGCCGGTTTCGCAGGTAACTCCGGCGATGAGGTGGGGTATCCAGGGCGCCGGCAAGACCGCCGATGACAGCTCTGCTGTTTTCCGGCAAAAGCCTCTCGCCCGATGACGAAAAAGGAAAACAGAGAAAAAATGGGTTTTTAAACCCTTTTTTTTATATCTGCCGGTTACAGAATCAGGCGACGGCTCCGGCGATATTCCCGGCGACGGCAAAACCGACCACAGGTATAAAAACGTACATTTTTTTTTATGAGTTTTGCCTGAAACCATGAAACCGAGAATGTAATGTCGCCCTTTTCGGTGACATTTGCCGGTGAAGACAGACTGTCGCCCCACGGCGACAGTCTGCAGCAAATCGGTGGTTGTCGCCCCATGGCGACTCTACCGACGCCAAATCGCCCTACACAGCCACGCGCAGCGGAAATGCGTGGAAGTGGGCCCATAACCCAATATTGGCGATACCCCTGTAAAAACAACATGACAGGGAGCGTACCTGGATTCGCCATTAATCATGTAGGTAGTTCGGCGTTCTCCTCAGCCGGTCGATGCCCACAATGAGCCCAGGCCTTATGTCGACGGTGAGCAGGACCCTTTCCGCAGCGTCCGAATGCGGAGCAGAATTTGGGCAGGGAAACAGCTACAAGTCACTCATCATCCCAGTAGCCCCTAACCCCTTATTTGTAATGGGAGATTAGGCAGTTACGTGAATGTGGTCTCTCCACATTCACGTAACTCCCACCCACTATCTCCATTACTTGGCCAGTTACGTGACCCACTAATGGCTGTGTCAAACTGGGTCACACTGTAGGTTGGACCCTTAAACCCAAAATGTCCAACAATTATATCTATTGCATCCATCTCACCAAATACCTGAACGTTGCCACACTTAAAGTACACTCCAGCAAGCAAATTCATCACCGACGTATCAAATGCAGCCCATCCAGACTTGCAGATCAATCCATGAATCCGCCGCCCGTAATCAGAATTCTCTGTCATCGAGCACCCTTCAAGCTCACCGGTTAAGGTGAACTGGTCAGATTCCATGCCTTTATGAATCATACAGGACACAAGTTGTATGACGTCCTCTCCATATCCATTACACACATAACCACCAACCATCGCATTCCAGCAAACCAAGTCCTCACACTCCATAATACTATCAAACGCCTTCTCTGATGCATGAATGATTCCACACTTTGCATACATGTTCAAAAGAGCACTACCAACATACAGATTCATCTCAATTCCAAGTTTCCAACTCAAACAATGAACGGAGATCCCAAATTCAAGAGCTCCAAGACTACCACAGGCCTTCAACACGCTACCCAGAGTGTACTCATTAGACTGGATTCCAGACATCTTCACATGAAAAAACACGTCCAGAACTTTCACAAAGTCACCACGATGGACGTATCCTGCTATCATGGACGTTCAAGACACAAGGTTTCTTTGAGGCATTTCGTCGAACACTTGGCGCGCATATGCAAACAGGCCGAGTTCAGAGTACACGGTGAGGAGATGGTTGAGAGAGAAAGCGTCATCAGATAATCCTGATTTGATGATCTTGCCGTGAAATCGTGTGGCTGACAAGGTGGAGTTGTGCCTCACAGATGACGTCAGAGCAATGGCAAATCCAATAGCATTGTTACATTGAGCGGGTCTTCCGAATAGAAACGGCGGATTGGCGAACATGGATGCTTTGACAAGAAAACTAATGACATAAAATATACGATGGACACGTAATCAACGAGTCGTTGTAGTATAGTGGTGAGTATTCCCGCCTGTCACGCGGGTGACCCGGTTCGATCCCCGGCAACGGCGTTTTTTATAAATTTATAATTTTAGCATATTTTGGGTCTTCCTTTTCTTTACTTTTTCTTTCTTTGAAAATATACTTATGCAACAATCACGATGGAAAATGCCGGTTATGTTCACAAATATCTTGATATTGTTAAAATCGGATACGATTAGAAACACTATATTTTCATTTTATATTTATATTTTTGCCTTAGTTTGAGGCTTTCCTTTCTTTACTTTTTCTTTCTTTGAAAGTTATGCAACAGTCACAGTGAAAAATGCCTGCCATATTCACAAATGTCTTGATATTGTTAAAATTAGATAGTATTAGAAACAATATATTTTCATATTATATATTTATATTTTTACCTTAGTTTGGGGCTTCCCTTTCTCTACTTTTTCTTTCTTTGAAAATATACTTATGTACCAATCATGTTGAAAATTTTCGGTTATATTCACAAATGTCTTTGATATTGTTAAAATTGGATACTATTAGAAATACCATATTTTCAAAATAGACAACACTTTGTGCCAACATTTTCTAAAGATTTTCCCTTGAAGAGCAAATTTTTTTATTTATATGATATTTTTCCTCTCTAGAAAATTCTCTGACATGGTTATAAATTGTTTACACCTCAATTTCAGCCAACTAGGGTTTTGAAAATGGATAATTTATCTGAAGTTCAAAAGAGTAATTTTCTTTTAAGTATAATTTTGACCCCAAAACGGCCATTTTCTTTCTAATACCTATGATTGTTATACATGTGAATTAAAGTATAAGACGTAAGCTTTCCAATGATCTAAGAATCGCTTAAGTCCAATATCGTGACGTGAAGTTTATGGCTGCAACAAGTAAAACAATAACGGTTGTGGAGAAGTCCTTGGCTGTTTGGATAGCTCTTTAACGCCAAGGGCCTGTTTGGAATCTCGATGCCGGCATGGGCGTTTATGCATTTGGCGTTACCAAGGCCAAAATTTGGTCAAACGCCCATGGTGGTACATTTGAAATCTTGGTGCTAGGATGGGCGTTTATGCATTTGTGATTGAAAGCGAGGCCCTTTCTCCTTCGTATTTAAACTAGATGGATTTGACAGCTGCCACTCCCAAACAGGCCCTAGAGGTGGTAGCTGGCAAAGCAGCTACCACATCCTCAAATGCATAATCTCCATAAACGCCCATCCCAGCTACCGATCCCAAACAGGAAACTTTAGGGCCTGTTTGGGATAGGTAGCTGAGATGGGCGTTTATTAGGGCCTGTTTGAGCTAGGTAACTGGGATGGGAGTTTATGGGGTTTATGCATTTGAGGAAGTGGCAGCTGCTTTGCCAGTTACCACCTAGCTGCCAAATCCATCCTTTAGTGTAAATACAAAGGAGAAAGAACCTCACTTCTAGGGATGGCAGTGGACTGGGGAAAGCGGGCTCCCGCCCCGCCTCACTCCGTTTGGACCGGGGATGAAGGGTATGAAACGGGGATGGAGGCGGGGACGAAGGTTAAAATCCATCCCCGTCCGGGGGTGGAGGCGGGGATGGACGTGCACTTTTCCCCGCCCCGCCACGATCCCCGCCCCGACCACTTTTCCCAGCAATATCCCCCCCCCCCCGCCCCGCCTCATCCCCGTTTGAACCGGGGATGGAGGACATGAAACGGGGATGAAGGCGGGGGTGGAGGATAAAATCTTGAGGCGGGGCGGGGATGGAGACCTTGTCCCCCGCCCCGCTGCCATCCCTACTCACTTCCCATCCCAAATGCATAAACGCACATCCTAGCACTGAGATTCCAAACACCTTAACAAAAATGTCCATCCCAGCGTCGAGATTCCAAACCACTACAACAAAGCAGTAGATTAGCGACAACCACATTCTGTCGCTACACCTGTTAGCGATGGATTAGCGACGACGAGGCGACGGTATGCTTACGTCGCGAATTTTTCGACGCTAACTGGCGACAGAATAAATCCGTCGCCAGGTCCGTCGCTAAGTGTGACGAACTAACGAGCGTTGTATTCCGTCACCAATCCGCCGGTACTAAACGGCGAGCACGGCTTGGCGACGGATTTACGTTCGTCGCTAGGTCGTCGCTAGATTTATATGAATAGCGACGGATGGTTCCGTCGCTAATCTGTCGCAAACACGAAAAAAAATTAAAAAAATTTATTTGAAAATTAAATACCGAGAACGGTACAATTTATATTTCCTGTACAATTTATATTTCCTGTAAATAAAAAACAAACCACACAAAAAATTCCATATAAAAAGAATCTACAACAATTAATTATTTCACCTTAAAATTAACAAGTTTAATTATTTACAATTCAACAATTACAATTAGGAAACATAAAAAAATAAAACTTCTTCAACACAGTTCTCTAATCATCGCCAAGATTTTGTGTGTCTTCTTGTTCATTGCCTTTATCTGTCCCTTCAGCACCGCTACGCTGATTATCGCTAGCAGCCTACACAAGAAAAGAAAAGTCAGTATTGATAAACAAAATATAATGAAATAAATTACACACTATATGTGATTCTATCATCTGCTCATGTGTGTTCTAAGGCAACAAAAAAACTCTATATGTGATTCTATCATGCTCATATGTGCTCTAAGGCAGACAAAAAGTTATATATGTGATTCTATCATGCTCATATGTGTGCTAAGGCAGTCAAAAAATTGAATATGTGATTATAGCATGTTCATATGTGTTTTAAGGCAGCTAGAAAAACTCTATATGTGATTCTACCATGCTCAGATGTGCTTTAAGGCAGGCAAAAAGCTATATATGTGATTTGATCATGCTCGTATGTGTGTTAAGGCAGTCAAAAATTTGAATATGTGATTATAGCATGCTCATATGTGCTCTAAGGCAGGCAAAGCAAAAAAATTTATATGTGATTCTATCATAAATGATATATGTTCTAAGGCAGTAAACAAACTTTATATGTGATTTTGGCATGCTCATATGTGTTTTAAGGTAGTCAAAAAACTGAATATGTGATTATAACATGCTCATATGTGTTCTTAGGCAGTCAAAAAACTGAATATGTAATTATAGCATGCTTATATGTGTTCTAAGGCAGTCAAAAAAACTTTATATGTGATTCTATCATGCTCATATGTGTTCTTAGGCAGTCAAAAAACTGAATATGTGATTATAGCATGCTCATATGTGCTCTAAGGCAGGCAAAAAAATTTATATGTGATTATAGCATGCTTATATGTGCTCTAAGGCAATAAAAAAACTCTATATGTTATTATAGCATGATCATATGTGCTCTAAGGCAATAAAAAAACTCTATATGTGATTCTATCATGCTCATATGTGCTCTAAGGCAGGCAAAAAGTTATATATGTGATTTTATCATGCTCATATGTATGCTAAGGCAGTCAAAAAACTGAATATGTGATTATACCTGAGAGGGACCTGCAATCGAAGATCTCCTATTCAGCACAAGATTGTTGATCTCATCTCGAAGAAAGGGGGCGACGGTGTCATGGAAGTAGTCATCCAATGTGTCCTTAATGATCTGGTGTACATCATCACCGGAAAGAATAGGCTGCTGCTTGGAGCTTATGTCGGCGAAAGTAGCCTTTGAGCCGTAACTGAAAGAAGCAATAACTAGTGAAGTGTTCAGATTACTCCCAAACCCGAACACGCGACCTTTTTTGGGTTCACCTGCTGCAGTCACCCATGCTGCAGGATCAAATGATGGATGCTGAGTAGCGTCATCGCCATATCGCTCTACCATCTGTTGCTCATATGCCTCCTACAAAATAATGTTTAAAGTATGCATTAATAATTAATGATAACATTATGATAATTTGCATATTGCAATGATTATTAATAGAATAAATATATACCGTCGTTGTTCTCGCCTTCTCTGATACGAAGACTCCCGTGGTCTTCCGTTTATGTGTTTCAACAAACACATCCTTATATGGTACACTGCCTCATTTTTTTGCTTCCTGCGAAGTTAAATGACAAAAGATTTAGTACACAAGTTTGTAACAATACTTATAAAATTAATATTATATATTGATGAGTTACCATTTTCTTCAGGTGGCTCCCAAATGTCTTAGATCCACCTATGTGTAGATGGGCTTCGGGCATCTTCGCTCGATTTTGTGCAGCCTTCGTAGAGCGGTTTCTAAATGCATCTTCCACCCACTTATCGCACATTTTATCCCAGTAATCTCTCCTGATAGTAATAGGGCCATGGCCCTTCCACAGTAGTGGATCATCTACTACGCCAGATGCTATTTTTGCTGCAGTCTTTATAGTGTGCAACATGTCTGCAAATCGATTGACAGTCACCTTCTGCCACACCTTCCTTGCATCATTTTCTTCTACCGTAGTTGCGAAGCGATTCGAAGCCTACAAATATTTTCAGAAAGTTAGTAGACATTACTTAAATAAATTAAATATGAAACACTTCAATATTCATACATTAAAATCATGCTCAGCATGATCTCCGAACTCCAACAAAGCAACCCTAAAAATCAACAACTAAGTGAGTATGTGAACAATAAAGTGTTACATCTACTAAATTAAATAACATGTGATACACTTGCATCACTTACTCACCACGGGTATTTACCCGATTTACATTGTTTTTGACACTTACTTACCACAGGTGTCTGAGCACGAGCTGATTCTGTTGAAAAATCTGGACAAAAAAATATTGTTTCAAAATGAAGTCACTACAAAATAAAAAAAACAATTATGGCAAGGGGTCGACTCCCCTGCTGTTCCGGTAGGGGGTCGACCCCCTTACGGAACATAGGGGGTTAACTCCCTTACGAAACGTAGGGGGTTAACTGACCCCCCGTTCGGGCAGAGGGTTGACCCCAGCCTTTCTGCCAGTGAGTCGACCCCCTGCCGGAACAGCAGGGGGTCGCCCCTCTACCGGAAAGGCAGGGGGTTAACCCCCTGCCGGGGTCGACACCCTGCCGGAAATGGCAGAGGGTTAACCCCCTGCCGGAAAGGTAGGGGGCCCTTGCCGGAAACGGCAGGGGGTTAACCCCCTGCCAGAACAGCAGGGGATTAACCCCCTGCCTTTCCGGCAAGGAGTTAACCCCCTGTTGTTCCGACAGGGGGTTTAACCCTTGCCGAAAAGACAGAGGGCCTTTGCCGGAAATGGCAGGGGGTTAACCCCCTGCCGGAAAACGCAGGGGGTCGACCCCCTTCCGGAAAACGCAGGGGGTCGACCCCCTTCCGGAAAACGTAGGGGGTTAACCCCCTGCCAGAAACGCAAGGGGTCAACCCCCTGCCGGAAAACGCGGGGGGGGGGGGGGGGGGGGGGGTCCTTTACCTTCCTTCGGGCGGCGGGGCCTGTAGACGGTGGGACCGGCGAACGGCGAACGACGGGAGCAGCAAAAGAAGAAAAGAAAAATTTGACTGGGATTAGGGTTATTCGAAACTTAGCGACGGCTTAGCGACAGAATCACTAAGCCCACGTAAATCAAATTTACGAAACCCGCGATGGACTGCTCTCAGTCGCCACGTCCGTCGCTAAGTAGCGACGGACTTGAGTTTGTCGCAAGAGTCGTCGGCAAATCGTGCGGTCGTAAAGACCAAATAGTATGTCGCAAACTCCGTCGCTAAATAGCGACGGACTATAGTCCGTTGCTGGTTTCGTATGCTTCATTGATTATAGCGACGGATGTTTGTCGCTCGGTAATCTGTTGCTAATGAGCGGCGGAAATATTCCGTCGCTAACAACGTGTTTTCTTGTAGTGAACATGCCCTTAATGGCGTTTGACCAAGATTTTGCCTCGGGAACACCAAATGCATAAATTTCCATCCCAGCGTCGAGATTCCAAACAGGCCCTTAATGGCGTTTGACCAAGATTTTGCCTCGGGAACACCAAATGCATAAATGCCCATCCCAACGCCGAGATTCCAAACAGGCCCTTAACAACCCTTGAAAATCAAAGAGGAAACTAGATCCAACCTTTCTTAGGAAGCAACTGTGTAGGGCCCACCATATTACTCTAGCTTCGCACTCCATTAATATGGCCGACCAATGTTGTGTTATACTAGATATTGGATCTTGGATCTAAAAGATACACTGTACAATATCTATAAAAAAGGGGTCACCCATACCATTTTTTACCACCTTAGCCCTCAGGTATTCCAACTCTCTTTGAGCCTAGTTAACCTGCTCTAGCCCAGTCTAGCCACCCTTGTTCCTGGCTCAGTCTTGTATCCTATCTTAGAGCCAATTATTTTATCTACGGTCGCCCCTAGCCACACAGAGAGGTTAGACAAACTCAGTTCAATCGTTTAAGGTGCCAATGGGCATCAAGTGAAAAGCATTATCAGTTGAAAGAACTATAATAACACCCCTATGAACGTAAAAACAGATGGATGCAAATGGGTTGGATCCCGAACAGCTAAATACATGGGGAGAGGGATCTGAATCGGTTAATTTTTTAACATTGAACTGGAAAGTTTTTTTTTTTTTTTTTTGAGAGAGAGAAGAACCAGAAAATATAAAATGAAAAACGCTATAGGAAAAAAACTCTTTTTTTTTTCTGGGGTTAGGCAGACCCCTACCAGAACAACAGCCGACCCATGTGGCAGAGGGATTCGATCCTGGGCTTTAGCTTGACACAGGACCCGGCTTACCACACGGGATACCAGCTTGGTGGTAAAAAGCTCTCTCTTCTTTCTATCAAGAAGAAATAGGAAAACAAAGGAAGACAGAACATGGACTGTTTCATGGTCAATCTTACCGACCGAAATATATAAAATCTCCTCTCAGTTCTCGAACTCAAGACCCAAGTTTTTAACAGATCACAAGGAAAGAAACTCATGCATAGCAGCATTAATCATTAGAGTGAAACCTCCCAATGGAGCGATTAGGAGCTCCCACAAAACCTAGACCTACAAAATCGGCACATGCTCTCGATCTGGAAAAAGTCTATTTCCAAGCATTTAGCTAGCTCAGCCTGCAATCAAACCACAAAAAATTCAAAATATTATATGTTATTCATTGTCATATAAATAGTTGTTTTTCATTGTTCATGTTGCCCTATGTACTAAATGAGTTGCAACTCATAGTGAAGCCTATTACTGAACCAAACATTGACCAACACTAACAGCAGCAATTGCTGGGCCTCGAAATCAATCCAAGTTCCAGATTCTGTAGGCAAACCTCCACTCATGCAATCAAACACATGGATACGATGCTTATCACATAAGTTTCTCACCCCCTTTAATATAACATTTGTTGACGCATTAAAATGAAAATTAGGGAATAACCAGACTGCACATATGGCACAAGTTCAAAAGGACGCAAAAATGGAGCAGTAGATAATGCAACAATTTCGAACGAAGGCATCTAGAACATGCATGCACATGGAATGTCGTGATTAAATTAATAAAGAATAATCATGCCATGAAGGTTTAAGCACTGCAACCATTTTTACCCAACGTTCTACCATGTGAGACCTCAAAGGAAATCAATGATGACGTTTCTGATCAGATTGAATTGAAAGTACATCCCACCAATGCTACATCATCAGTCAATAGATGAAGACCCAGAGAGAGACTAAGATGAGATTTTACATATATGATATACTTTGGAATTCACCAGTTCAAAAAATAGAATATTAATGGAGCATATACAAAAATAAACCATAACCATAAACACCATGTGAGAAAATCAAATGCCACTAGCATGATTATTATTCTTTAAGTGATGATTCATATAAAAATTTAAACATATGATTCAAAATTAAATCATGAAGATATTTGTAGTTTCAGTCAAAGTTTGCAGATGTAGCCACAAAATATGTTTAAAGAACTAAAGAAAAGAGCCTAAAATAAAAGCGTAAAAAGGCATCCGTAAGTTGACACCTATGTAGTGTCAAGAATTGACAATATCACTACACAAACGATACAGTGACCCTTCGATAACATTTTCAAAGCTAATGTCTTTTATCCTATGTCACAAGGATTCAGGCTGCACACGCGTCGATGCAACGTGAACGGGTACAGCACCCGGTGTGGTCAACCCGACCATGGGTGTAGTCAACGCACCTAAGGTCATTTTGGTCCAATTTTTAGATTTAAAAAAAAAATCTGCCTAATGAAATGGGGGGGGGGGCAAAGTGGAGGATTAGGGCATTTTTTTTTTGCCCTAATCCTCTCTTCGTCTCCTCTCCAACTCCATCTGCTCTCTGCCAACCCCGACACTGCCACAGATCGCTCCGTCAGACCTCCTCAGGTATGCCCCTAACTCCCTATGCTCTCCTCCTCTCCTCTCAGACTCCCTCTGCTCTCCTCCTCTCCTCTCTGTCTTCTCTCTCTCCCTCTTAGAATGTCGAGGAGGGGTCCGATGTCGTCGTGGCTGTGAGCGATGCTAATTTGCCATGAGGTGCTTGGGTGCTCGGCTTCTTAACATGTTCATCATGCAAATGGTTGTGCGCACAACTTGTGCTTTTTTGGGTCTCTATGTTTGCTTTCCCTTTGCCATAGCGGAATCATATCTATACTTGGTGCTAATGGCTCAATTGCAAGGTTCCTTGTGCATCTTGCCAGAGGGCTTAGACATGCGGTTTGGCGGGCCACACTGCAGCATTGTCCTTGTTGGTTCCCTTGCCGCTATGTGGGCTTTTGGATGTTCGGTATGTGTTGACTCAGGTGGAGAGTCAAAACAGCTCTCCTTCCTGCACTGATATTTTCAATGTCGGAATCGATGGATGACACTTCGCAGTTGCACGACCTTCGGGCTAGTGCTGCAACGTTTACGAGGGATGCTACATGGTTGATCCTGCCAGTAGTTATATGCTTGTCTCAAAGATTAAGCCGTGCATGTGTAAGTATGAGACTGTGAAACTGTGAATGGCTCATTAAATCAGTTACAGTTTGTTGTAACTGCGAAACTGCAAATGAAACTGATAATTGTTTTTTTTTTTATGTTGTTAACTGATAAAACTTAAAAATTATATATATATATATATATATATATATAATTTATTTATTTATTTTTTGCCACACCCCACACCCCCACACCCAAGGTTTTTGAAAATGACCCACCCCTGCACCCACACCCGACCCACACCCATGTGACATAGCTTTTATCTAACATGTAATAGAAGGGTCTATTTGTAATCGTATTCATTGCTCACTAATATAAATGACGGTATCCCAACCCAGAGCTAACTTGAACAATTCTTCTTCTGGCTGCAACCCTTGTTCTCCATTAATTTTCTATTGCAAGCTACGTCACATGGATATGGCAGTGGATACAGGGATGCAGCCATTTTTATGAAGTTTTAAATATGACTAGTATATAAGGGGACACGATATGGAGAACAAAATGGAGTGTCCAATGTCCATGTGACATAGATTGCAAATATCTTGAATAAACAGTCATCATGTATTAAAAACTAGAGCCTCGTGTTAGTGTCAAATAGCTGCCGTGTGTCTGATACTAGCATGTCTAACAGGTAAAGCATCCAGCCGACATAGCCAACAATTAGAATGAATATGGCATAAGTCCTTAGCATCCATCACTAGCTGTTAAAATCAATTGAAAGCTTAAGTGTTTCACCTAATTTACTAGGGCCACCAACAGATTGGATCTGATCAGGATCTAGGATGACAAAGACCCACACCTGGACCAGGACCCCATTCCAACTTAATCAAACAAGGTCTGACAAACATACACCTGATCCATCGAACCCACTATTATAGTGGAAAAAACTCCAGCTAATCCAACTCATCATTCTTGAGTTGGACCTAAGCTGATCTAAGGTTGTATTTCTGTCAGAGGTTCCAGATCCCACGTGTTTTCAGATTTAGTCAGAAATCTCTCATGGCCAATATATAGGTCCACAGTCGAGGATAAATCCAACCCATCATGAATCCTATCATTGCTGAAATAGAAAACCTCAAAATTTGTATTTAAAATAAGAATAATCATCAAAACTTTTGACATTTGATATGCCTCATTTCAAACTTCGGCACTCAAGAATTGTACCTTCATTTGTGGGACCAATGCAGGTCCCTCATACGCAAAAGCTGTATACAGCTAAACAAGGGTAGCTCCTGCCCGTATCTTCTTGTATGCATCCTCACCACTAAATCAAACACATTTTTCAACAAGTCAAACTCGTTAAAATTTGAGAAAAGTACTTCAGGATAAAACTACAATCTTTTGGGTGCATATTTACAATGAAGTAACAATCTTTTGATTACTATACCTGCTAATACCTCCACAGCCGATGAGAGTGATTTTTCCCTGATTGTATTAAATAAAAAAAAATCTCACTTCCACCAGCAGGAAGAAGGATACAAACAAAAACAGTAATTGCGTGAAGCAAGATTACAATCATGAAATCAAAAGCAGATGACGAATATAAATTAGACAAATGAATTAGTAACCCTTGGTGTTGCCTGATTTCATATGCAGAATTATAGATCTCACTGAAGGATAACAAGTTCTATTTTACATTTTTCTTTCTAGTACTCCAGAATATTAATCAGCATACTTGTGTTAAAATATACATCTCCTTGAGAATATATGTTGACAATCTAAATAGAGGCTTTCCACTCAATCTACCAGGCTATTCAGCCACAGGCAGCTTCTTTACAGACTCTGGTCTTGAGATGGTTGTGTTTGATATAATCTGCAGAACATCCACATGAAAGTCAATAGCAAGACAGTATTGAGTATTCTCATCAAAGATTGTCCAATTTGGACTGGCAAGTCTATGCAGTATCTTGAAGAGGTTTCTTTTAAGGGAAGTTAAAAGCAATGTAGTTTTTCTTGGGGAAATCTCGCAAAATACTAGGTTTTTCTAAATATAATATCACAAAATGAAAAAATTGAATTCCTCAAAAACTATTGCAACACGATCATAATTTTCAGTCTAACCCTTTTTGCAAAATATAGTAATATTCTTTCCTTTATTCAATTTTGTAACAAAACCTTCAAACACATTATTTTCATAATACTATGAGATTTGGTGACTATGATCCAAAGTAAACTAAATGATCAAGGTTTTGTTGTGACATAAAGTTAGCAGAGTAGCCTATAGAGGCAAACCCCGCCCAAGTTTTTCGTCACACAAGCATCCAATTAGATCATTTTTAAGCATAGACACAAATCTCACTCTTGGGACATTTTTGGCAACATATATCTTTGAATATATTTAAAAAAAAAAAATCATTTTTCAAAAACTTCTCAGAAAGTTTTAAAAAGCAAAAAAATACTAAAACTTAACAATAGTTTCTCTAACTGGAGATGACAAACCTAGCATACAAATAATAGGGTACATGGACCCACTAGCCTATCGGACCCCTGTAGGTGAGTTAACCCCCCTGCAGGTCAATTATGAAACGCCTCCCTCTTCACAAGGCATCAAGTGTCAACAGGTAATGCCCACGTAAAATGGGCATGATGCTTAATATTTTTTCACTAAATTTAAATTGTTTATTTATGTAAAAACAAAAAAAAAAATTGTTTGGGCCGGACCCGACCCGGGCCACCGCCCCTCGCTGTCATTAAAAGGCAGCGAGGCAGGCGGGAGGAGGGTTACGAAACCCCCCTCACCGCCTCTCGCTCTCTGTTCTCTCTCTCTCATCCTCTTGTCCCCGACTCTCTCCCTCACCGACCCTCTTGTCTCCCTCGGTGTCTCCGACTCTCGCTCATCCACCGTCACCGACGCCGGCAACTCTCGACAACCCGCCGCCACCGACATCATCAACCCTCTTCTTGTCGGCGAGTTTCCCTCTGGCGACCACCAGGTACGCCTTTCTCTCCCTTTTCTCTTCCGTTTCGCCGCCTCTCCTCCCTCGTTTCTCCTCTTCTCTCTGTCATCGACAGACGAGGGCAAAGCCCTTCCCGTCGGTTGTTTACGACGGGGAAGGGCCGTGTGACAGAGGTTTTAACCCCACCTGTCGCCAACAGCTTGGCAGGGGTAAAACCCCTGCCGCCTGTGAGGAGGGTTTCGGCAGGGGGTTTTGGGGGCCCTGCTTGCCGTTTTGACTTTACCAGGGAGGGTCGAGACCCCTCCCTGCCTCCTGTTCCTCTAAGGAACCGACAGGGACCTTTGGACCTTTGGTCCCTGTCTCGTATCCTGTTAAGCACATCGACAGGGGCCTTTGGCCCCTGCCTCCTCTCCCAAAGGTCGCAGGGGGATATTAACCCCTGCGTCTTTCTCTCGTTGCTCATTTTTCTGGCAGGGGCCATCGGCCCCTGCCCTTTTTTTTTTGTTGATGCTATTCTAGCAGGGGCCGAAGGCCCCTACCCCTTTTACTGTTCCAGCAGGGGCCACCAGACCCTGCCCTTTTTTGTACTTTTCCAGCAGGGGCCGATGGTCCCCTGCTTTTCTTTTTCTTTTCCTTTTTCTTTTAAGATTTCCAACAGGGGCCGAAGGCCCCTGTCTTTTCTAAAAATAACCAGCGGGGGCCGATGGCCCCTGCACCTGTTCCTTAGCGGCAAGGGTCATTTGGCCCTACCCTATCCTTTTTTTTTTAGTCAATTGGGACAGTTGGCCTAGCCCCTATCTATCAGAGAAGTCGAGTCTTCTCCTTGCTTTTGCTTTTGTTTGGGTTGCATGTTAATATCACATAATTGCAGCTACGACAGATCCCACTCGCGCTCCGCAACCCGAGCCGTCAATCGTATACATCTGTAAACGCCAGCGAGCTCGTAACTCTCCAAGGTAGGGGAAGATTGCACGGAAGACTTGGATAATTGAACTAAGTTCAATTAAACTAAAAACGATCATTAAATGAATATATATATATATATATATATAAATATATATATTTATACGAGTATGCTCTTTACTCAAGGATGTGGTTCCGCAATCCTTGCCCTTTTCCTTCTATCAGTTTACTTGTCATCACGCATCGCGTCGAGGTTTAGCGCTGCACTTCTGCTTACCGCCTTTACCTTACGTCGCGCTCTGCACCTAGGCCCTTGCTTTTGCATATGTGTTGGTATTGCCTTGCTATTGCAGATGACGTGCAGGTTTCTGCTCTTTGCGTATGCCTTAAAGGCATCCTTGTGGAGGATGCAAGGGGCAATTACTACTCTCTCTCTTGCGACAAGAGTTGAGTTGGGAGCTAGCGTTTCATCCTCGTCTAAGGAGAGGGATACCTTGCAAGGATCCTGACTCTTCGAGTATGCAGTTCTGCGAACGAGTTGGGGTTCGAGCAAGCTACTTAGCAGAGGTTCTATTGCGAAACCTGTATCCCGTCTATCGAGACCGGTATCGAGTCATGCGAGGCATGTAGATACCCCGATAGCGGATAAGGTTCTAGAAAATTGCATACATAATGTTGGCACAAGGTACTGTTATTTCAAAAGATAAAGTAAAGTTGATAAACTTTACATCTTTGTGAAACACTCCTGTTGAGGCTTCTATTGAGGAGTTATACCCCCTTCATCCTAGAGTACTTGTAGTCGTGCACGACACGTCTAGTACTGCGATGATCGGATGAGACGGTTGTGCAACCTCGAACAGTGCTGAATGCACAATGTTGTAATCACATAAATGGCCTCACATTCGCCTTCACAGGCAAGATGCTCGAGTGGTTTAAATATCACAACATAGAGTGGGTCGTTAGTTAAGCAACCCCTAACGTACATATTCTCTTCTATGTGTCTGTCAAGGGAGAGGACAGAGCGGTACAAACTCCAATTGACAGGTTGTTAACAACCACCCTACGGGCAACGATCCGACCTCCCCAATCATTGGAGTTAGGGGAAAGCGGCTACAATAGTTAGCTCAACACTTCTGCAGAAGTTGGATGCATCCGTGGCACTGCCTCCTTTGGGGAATCCTCTCTCGGCTAAAGTCGTCCCGTTAGAGCGAAGTCAACTAGCTATTCGTGTTATTGAAAATACATAGAATAACAGATGCCCGAACTAGTCTCAGTTGTTTCTACGTTTTGCCTGCGCATACCCGCAGGCCAGTAATTATCGAAACATAAGGTCTGTTCACACTGGTCGTTGGGTCGTGAGATTCGCTTGCACTACGGATTCACTTGCACTACGAATTTGCTTACACTACTGACTCGCTTGCACTACTTATTCGCTTGCACTACTTATTCACTTACACTACTTATTCGCTTGCACTACTTACTCGCTTGCACTACTTATTCGCTTGCACTACTTACTCGCTTGCACTACCTATTCGCTTGCACTACTTATTCGCTTGCACTACTTATTCGCTTGCACTATTTATTCGCTTGCACTACTTACGCGCTTGCATTATTTTACCTCGTGCATTGCTTACCTGTTTGACTGCATATTTGCTTTAAACTGCGTAACTTGCTTAATTAAATGTATATAATTCAGTTTCCTGCAGTCTCTCTTGTGCACCTACTAGTTTTTCGCGAAACTAACCCATTCTATGGGTACAGGTGATGATTAGGTACACCACAGGCGATGGCAAGATGGCTCCAAGACGTTCTTCTTCCTGCTCTTAGCTCGCGTCCTGATGTTTGGGGTTTTGTAATGGATTTTCCTTGGGATATCCGAATTTTGTACTATTTGGAGAACTTCTTAAATGAAAGTGGCTTTTCAAAGTGTTTGCAAGTAGCATGGGTTGTGTGTTTTGGTTCTTTTAGCTAACGCGCCCAAAGTTGTCAGTTTGCCTTTCTGAAATTAACAAAAGAATAGTCTTCCGCTGATTTTATAAACCATCTCTGAGATAAAGAGATGTCTTTTTAGTCTCTTGTTTGTTCTTCTGAAAGGTTTGCAAGTTGGAAATTTTGGGGCGTTACAACTTGGTATCAGAGCTAAAGGAAGCAAGAACTCTTGACCATTGAGCATCTGCATCGCGCTGTGAGTATACCTTTCCTCTTGCTTAGTAGGTATATTTTGCATTGTTAAGCTAAGTGGCTTGACATGTTCTGCTTATGTACCAGTATTGCTGGATTTTCATAAACTACTCATGTTAAACATGAATGGTACGTATGTTTTGGCTTATCTCGAGCTTGCTTAGGTTTCTAATTATTGGTATTCCTTGTTTACTGCAAGGATGGCAAGAAACTCGAACGAAGGGTCTGCTGACGAATGGTCAGATCAACGGAGATTCGTGATGGATTCCCTAAGTTCCCTGGCAGCGGCTATGCGAGACCAGATTCGTTCCCAAAGGGAACCAACGCCCATTCCTGAGCCGATTCCGCATACCGTAGTGACGTATGAAAAATTTCTGAAGCTGGACCCCCCGACCTTCGACGGCAAGCCTGACCCAGACATGGCCGATAACTGGGTGAAGAAGGTGGAACGAGTGTTCGAGGTCTTGTCAGTGTCCGATGACAAGAAGACATTATTCGGGACCTTCAAGCTGAAGGAGAATGCCCGCAGTTGGTGGGACATGGCCCGGGGTGTGCAGTTTCCAGGAATTTCGCCCATTCCTTGGGAAGCTTTCAGAAAGGCTTTCTTGGAGAACTACTTCCCGCCTCATGCGAGGGAGAAGAAGAAGGTGGAGTACTTGGAGCTCCGCTAGGGCAATTCGAGTTTGACGGATTACATCGCCAAATTCCAGAGTTTCGAACCCTACTGCCCCAATCTGTTCGCGGATGATCGTGAGCGAGCAGGAAAGTTTGTTCGGGGGCTGAAGGAGGGACTCATGTATCGGGTCCTAACGAGCATGCCCTCGACCTTCTCTGCGGCAGTTGCTGCCGCCACCCTGCTGAGTGAAGCTTGGGAGCGCATAAGAGTACTCAGAGGAGGAGGCCACCCGCTACGGGTGGTGAGCCGAAGACACCTTCTGGCGACCCAGGCAAACGACCATTCCTTCCTGTGAAGACCGAAGGAGGAAGGAAACAATATTCTCCTTCGAAGCGTCAGCGGCCTCAGGGCAACCCTCCAGCCAGGCAACAGGCTGGCAACGTATGCCCCAGATGCCACCAATCTCACATTGGGCAGGCGTGCCCGTTTGACAAGCGGATGCCTGTATTGTGGCAAGATGGGCCACTATGCCCGTGATTGCCGCAAAAAGGCGGCTGACGATTCCGGGCATATCAGCGGAGCACCTTTGCTCCCTCGGCCACCACAGCCGCAACAACAGTATCAGACGCCACAACCGCATGCGAGCAGTCAAAGGAGGGTGCCGGGACGCGTCTACTCAGCCAAGGCCGAGCAGTTGACCAAGGGCGACCTAGTGCAAGGTACCCTTCTTGTCGCTAACCAAGCGGCTTTTATGCTTTTTGATTTTGGTGCCACACACTCTTTTATTTCTGTAAATTTTGCCGAGTATTTGCACATACCTGTAAAACCTTTGCATAATACCCTTGAAGTGTATAACCCTATTGGAAAAAACACCATTTGTGCGGCCTACGTACCAGAGTTAGACGTAGTCTTGGCAGATCGACATCTACCGACTTGTGCTATCCTGCTAGTGATGACAGAATTTGACATCATCCTGAGCATGGATTGGCTGCACAAGTATCATGCCAAGATTTTCTGCCGAGATAGCAGGATTGTCTTATCTCCACCAGGAATGCCCAAGATGGAATTCAAGATCGTGAAACCCGTTCGGGCGAGCAAGTTGATTTCGTCGCTGAAGGCGCAGAGCTACCTGAGGAAATGATGCACTGCCTTTTTGGTCAGTGTCATCCAGTCCGAGCCGATGCTTCCGGGACAGGCTTGGGTTGCGTCTTAATGCAGAACGATAGAGTGATTGCCTATGCATCGCACCAACTTAAAATACATAAGAAGAATTATCCGACTCATGATTTGGAGTTAGCAGCGGTGGTCTTCGCATTGAAGATATGACGGCACTATTTGTATGGGGAGCAGTTCGAGGCTTTTACAGATCATAAGAGCCTAAAATATTTGTTTTCGCAGAAGGAGCTGAATATGAGGCAGCGGCGTTGGCTAGAATTCCTCAAGGATTACGACTTTACTTTGTCATACCACCCAGGAAAAGCGAACGTTGTGGCCAACGCTCTGAGCCGCAAGTCTCCTAACATTTCCGTTAATTTGTTATTTGCGGGGGTGGAAGCTGATCGAGGATCTAATATCATGGGAACCATTTGCGGTCACTCCAGTTTCGATCAGTCTTTCCAGCATGGTAGCTCAGCCTGAGCTATTGTCAAAGATCTTTGTCAGTCAGAAGATCGATGCGCAGTACGAAAAGCTGAAGGCTCTAGCGCAGCGGGCCGATACCCCCTTCCGTCTGAGTGAGGAAGGAGGTGTATGGAATAAGGATCATCTCTGGGTGCCAAAAGATCCTATTTTGAGAGATGAGATTCTTGCCGAAGCCCACAAGTCCAAGTACACGATTCACCCAGGCGACACGAAGATGTTCAAAGATTTGCAGCGCAGATATTGGTGAAGTGGAATGAAGCAGGACGTAGCCGAGTACGTTTCAAAGTGCTTGACTTGCCAACAGGTTAAGATCGAGCACCAGCGACCAGGCGAAGTGATGCAACGGATGAAGATTCCATAATGGAAGTGGGAAGACATCACGATGGACTTCATCGTCGGTTTGCCAAGGATGCGGAGGAAGCACGATGCGATTTGGGTGATCGTGGATTGACTCACTAAATCGACGCATTTCCTCCCTATACGGCTCAGTCAGTCAGTGGACAACTTGGCAGACCTCTATGTCAGAGAGATTGTGAGATTGCACTGTGTTCCTGTGTCAATCGTCTCCGATCGTGACCCGAGGTTCACCTCCAGGTTTTGGGGGCAGCTGCAGTTGGCCTTGGGCACAAAACTGAAATTCAGCACCGCCTTCCACCCTCAAACCGACGAGCAATCTGAACGCACGATTCAGACTTTAGAAGACATGCTGCGAGCGTGCATGTTAGTCTAGAAGGGAGAATGGGATTCTCATACCGGGTTGGCAAAATTCGCGTACAATAATAGTTATCATGCGAGTATCGGTATGGCCCCGTACGAAGCCTTGTACGGGAAGCCTTGTCGGTCACCTATTTACTGGGATGAGGTTGGTGAACGGATGCTAGATTCACCTATAGTGCTACAACACTATACTCAGCAAGTGAAGATGATCAGAGAACATCTGCGTACCGCGCAGAGTCGGCAAAAGTGTTACGCCGATCGTCAACGTAGAGAGCTCGCGTTCTCACCAGGAGATATGGTTTTTGTTAAGGTATCTCCTACAAAGAGCATTTTTCGTTTCGGGAAGAAGGGAAAGCTGAGTCCCCGGTTCGTCGGACCTTTTGAGATACTGGGCCGAATCGATGAGGCGGCTTACCGTGTTGCGCTGCCTCCTCAGTACGCTCAGATCCACGACGTCTTCCACGTATCTATGCTGAGAATATACGTTCACGACCCATCACACATCATTCATTATGATGATGTGGATATCCAAAAAGACTTGACGTTCGAGGAAAGACCAGTGGCAATCATTGATCGTCGAGACCAAGTGCTCAGATCGAAGACAATTACTCTTGTAAAAGTACGTTGGCAACACCATGGAATTAATGAATGTACATGGGAGCCTGAGTTAGATATCAGGGATAAATACCCTAACTTGTATTTTGACCAATATATGCTATAGAAATTTCGTGGACAAAATTATTTTAAAGAGGGTAGGATGTAATAACAAAAAAATACGCCTTTGTCTCCCATTTCTCTTCCGTTTCGCCGCCTCTCCTTCCTCGTTTCTCCTCTTCTCCCTGTCATCGACAGACGGGGGCAAAGCCCTTCCCGTCGGTTGTTTACGATGGGGAAGGGTCGTGCGACAGGGGTTTTAACCCCACCTGTCACCGACAGGTCGGCAGGGGTAAAACCCCTGCCGCCTGTGAGGAGGGTTTCGGCAGGGGGTTTTGGGACCCCTGCTTGCCGTTTTGACTTTACCAGGGAGGGTCGAGACCCCTCCCTGCCTCTTGTTCCTCTAAGGAACCGACAGGGACCTTTGGTCCCTGTCTCGTATCTTGTTAAGCACATCGACAGGGGCCTTTGGCCCCTGCCTCCTCTCCCAATGGTCGCAGGGGGCTATTGACCCCTGCGTCTTTCTCTCGTTGCTCATTTTCCTGGTAGGGGCCATCGGCCCCTGCCCTTTTTTGTTGTTGATGTGATTCTAGCAGAGGCCGAAGGCCCCTGCCTCTTTTACTGTTCCAGTAGGGGCCACCAGCCCCTGCTCTTTTTTGTACTTTTCCAGCAGGGGCCGATGGTCCCCTGCTTTTCTTTTTCTTTTGCTTTTTCTTTTAAGATTTCCAACAGGGGCCGAAGGCCCCTATCTTTTCTAAAAATAACCAGTGGGGGCCGATGGCTCCTGCACCTGTTCCTTAGCGGCAAGGGTCATTTGGCCGTGCCCTATCCTTTTTTTTGAGTCAATTGGGACAGTTGGCCCAGCCCTATATATCGAAGAAGTCGAGTCTTCTCCTTGCTTTTGCTTTTGTTTGGGTTGCATGTTAATATCGCATAATTGCAACTACGACGGATCCCACTCGCGCTCCGCGACCCGAGCCGTCAATCGTATACATCCGCAAACGCTAACAAGCTCGTAACTCTCCAAGGTAGGAGAAGATTGCACGAAAGACTTGGATAATTGAACTAAGTTCAATTAAACTAAAAACGATCATTAAATGAATATATATATATATATATATATATATATATATTTATACACGAGTATGCACTTTACTCAAGGATGTGGTTCCGCAATCCTTGCCCTTTTCCTTCTATCAGTTTACTTGTCATCACGCATCGCGTCGAGGTTTAGCGCTGCACTTTTGCTTACCGCCTTTACCTTATGTCGCGCTCTGCGCCTAGACCCTTGCTTTTGCATATGTGTTGGTATTGCCTTGCTATTGCAGATGACGTGCAGGTTCCTGCTCTTTGCGTACGCCTTAAAGGCATCCTCGTGGAGGATGCAAGGGGCATTTACTACCCTCTCTCTTGCGACGATAGTTGAATTGGGAGCTAGCGTTTCATCCTCGTCTAAGGAGAGGGATACCTTGCAAGGATCCTGACTCTTCGAGTATGCAGTTCTGCGAACGAGTTGGGGTTCGAGCAAGCTACTTAGCAGAGGTTCTATTGCGAAACCTGTATCCCGTCTATCGAGACCGGTATCGAGTCATGCGAGGCATGTAGATACCCCGATAGCGGATGAGGTTCTAGAAAATTGCATACATAATGTTGGCACAAGGTACTGTTATTTCAAAAGATAAAGTAAAGTTGATAAACTTTACATCTTTGTGAAACATTCCTGTTGAGGCTTCTATTGAGGAGTTATACCCCCTTCATCCTAGAGTACTTGTAGTCGTGCACGACACGTCTAGTACTGCGATGATCGGATGAGACGGTCGTGCAACCTCGAACAGTGCTAAATGCATAATGTTGTAATCACATAAATGGCCTCACATTCGCCTTCACAGGCGCTCGAGTGGTTTAAAGACCACAACATAGAGTGGGTCGTTAGTTAAGCAACCCCTAACGTACATATTCTCTTCTATGTGTCTGTCAAGGGAGAGGACAGGGCGGTACAAACTCCAATGGACAGGTTGTTAACAACCACCCTACCGGCAACGATCCGGCCTCCCCAGTCATTGGAGTTAGGGGAAAGGGGCTACAATAGTTAGCTCAACACTTCTGCAGAAGTTGGATGCATCCGTGGCACTGCATCCTTTGGGGAATCCTCTCTCGGCTAAAGTCGTCCCGTTGAAGCGAACTCAACTAGCTATTCAGGTTATTGAAAATACATAGAATAACAGACGTCCGAACTAGTCTCAGTTGTTTCTACGTTTTGCCTGCGCATACCCACAGGCCAGTAATTATCGAAACATAAGGTCTGTTCACACTGGTCGTTGGGTCGTGAGATTCGCTTGCACTACGGATTCGCTTGCACTACCTATTCGCTTGCACTACTTACTCGCTTGCACTACTTATTCGCTTGCACTACCTATTCGTTTGCACTACCTATTCACTTGCACTACTTACTCGCTTGCACTACCTATTCGCTTGCACTACTTATTTGCTTGTACTATTTATTCGCTTGCACTACTTACGCGCTTGCACTATTTTACCTCGTGCATTGCTTACCTGTTTGACTGCATATTTGCTTTAAACTGCGTAACCTGCTGAATTAAATGTACATAATTCAGTTTTCTGCAGTCTCTCTTGTGCACCTACTAGTTTTTCGCGAAACTAACTCATTCTATAGGTACAAGTGATGATTAAGTACACCACAGGCGATGGCATGATGGCTCCAAGACGTTCTTCTTCCTGCTCTTAGCTCACGTCCTGATGTTTGGGGTTTTGTAATGGATTTTCCTTGGGATATCCGAATTTTGTACTATTTGGAAAACTTCTTAAATGAAAGTGGTTTTTCCAAGTGTTTGCAAGTAGCATGGGTTGTGCGTTTTGGTTCTTTTAGCTAACATGCCCAAAGTTGTCAACTTGCCTTTCTGAAATTAACAAAAGAATAGTCTTCCGCTGATTTCATAAACCATCTCTGAGATAAAGAGATTTCTTTTTAGTCTCTTGTCTGTTCTTCTGAAAGGTTTGCAAGTTGGAAATTTTGGGGCGTTACAATTTAGGTTTTAAAAGTTGAAGTAATGTTGAAAGACAAAATTGCTAAATTCGTACTTAAAATAATGATTTTATAAAAAAAGAATGTGATACAATCACAATAAACTCAAATTTTTCCATAAATTAAATTTGTCACACATAAAGCATTTATCTTCTGATGAATAGGTTTTGTCACAAAATGGTACGGATTCCAATGCACTACATGATGAACTTCAAGAATCAAAATATTATACATTTGGACACAAACTTAAGATCTAAAAAGTCATACATGAAAATGTAAATGAATAACTCTATTCATAATGGACATTAAAAATACAAAACGAAAAATTAGATTTAAACCTCACTACAATTACACTAAACATACAAGCCTAATACTACCCATCACTCTCTCAATCCTTACACACACATCTCTATTTATAGAGAAAAAAGAGAGAAAGAAGTAAAAGAAGAGAGGAAAGAAGTTCTCTCAAATAACCAAGGGAGACACCTCCCAATGGCTAGAATTCTAGCAGTTGAGAATATACTATATATATAATATATTTAAATATATACACACACACACACACACACACACACACACACATATATATATATATATATATATATATATATATATATATATATATATATATATATATATATATATACAAAAGGATACATTAATCTTAACACCCTTGCAAATACAAACAAATAACCCTTTACATAAAATATCATCATTTGTCTTTATCAAGTTCTTTCATTCGTTGTTTTTTAAGAGAGTGCTTTATCATATGCTCCATTATACACAAGATCTTCAACATGTAAATAGAGCTAACAAAACATCCCAACTATACACAAATATATCATTAGAAGATTTCAAAGGATAATTAGATTAACTTATATATTATGATGGCCAAGCACACATACAATAGATATAAAAACTATTTAAGAAGTCAATTTATCATTTTTTAAAATCATTTACGGTGAAAAATCATTAACCTCAAACATGATAGACATTTATCACTTTAATCATTCATTAAAATCATGCACACATATATCTACTATAAAAGGCACAATAATGTATAAAATGCATGGATTTTCAACATTATTAATACTATAAAGAAATAACTCACAAAAATAAAATACATAACAAATCATTTACACAGCGGAAGATAAGAAATAATTTCAATCACTCAACAAAGATTTGAGAAATGTCAAATACACCATTCAATTTTATTTTAGAAATAATATAACTAAAATGGATCACTTATGGACCACACAAACAATTCCCAAGGTAAAAACAATATATCCTTCAAATGCTTAGATAGCAATATAAGCAGAAATACAAAAATGATCATAATGAGGATCAACACAAATACAAGAGGAGAATCCAAGCATCATGTACACTGTATTAAGTGTTAAAAACCATTAATTCACCAAAAGATAATACAAAGTGTCAACAATCTCAAGAGCATATCAAATGCACATAATAGCTTCTATGGGCACACACAATACAAAAAATATGTAATTTCATTATTGAAATATTTTAGAAAATCATTAGTTAAACAAGAACAAGAACATGAATAGGAACAATAAAGTGTCTCTTGCGGGATTAGCACAAATTGCACTTGTGAATTAATCAAGTAAACTCATACTAAGACCACTTAGGGCCATAGAAGAGTTTTGTCTAAAATATGCTTGGGAAAGCAATAATCAAATTTATGAAGAACATGCAAGACAATTCATCATGGAACAATTTTTAAATATCCTTGATCATGCTTTTAAAGCATATTAATGAAAAATTCATGAAAATATTTAAATAAAAATTTGCCATAAATGAGTTTGGAGATTTAAAAAATCCCACAAAAACACAATGAATGATATTTGCAAATTTTAACACTAGTTTGACCATCACAAGCAATCACCTCACTAAACCTCCAAACTTCAAAGTTTAAGTTTATCAGCTACTAGAACAAGAGCACAATTACAAATGTCAGGACAATACAAATTAAGAGATCAATTACAAATGTCAATAACAATCATTTTTATAACCATGCACAGGCAATACAGAGTTCCCTAACAATATAAATCAGCTACAATCCACAAGAGGTGCACATAACTCACCTTATAAATGATTATAAAACTATAAATAACATCAGTTTCAACAGGTGCACATAACTCACCACACGGATAATCCAAAATCCCTTATAAACATCGGTTTCAACATACACATACCTCACCATACTAATAAACGTCTCTTGTCTATATAAAATGACAAATAAAAGGCATAAAAAGGAGAAGACACTCGAGGTAAGAAAACTTATAATGGAAACATACTAATGTCAAAAACAATATCAATTTTAACAATCGTTCGAAACACCATAGTTTCAAACAATAAATTGTCATCATAGATAAGCAGGATTATAAGCATCCATAATAATAACAATAACCAAACAACAAATGAGCGATACAACACACTCACAAATTCAAAGATCAAACAATTGTTAGTTAGAGCTAAACCACAAGTTGACAATCTAAACTGACATAAAACGAGGTGCACACAACTCACCCTAACAAACATCTTTGATTCAAAATAACGAAGCCAAAAGAAATGATGCAACATATAATATTTTGTAATGGATAATCCAAATGTCATAAAAAGGCAATACATACTCATATAATTCAATTTCCAAATAGGTGAGTTCATATCAAATATCCGATTTGAAAAAACAAGTTTCAAATCAAATCTAATAAGTTATGTAAAAACCTTAGCATAAAAAATTAGTACAATCATGTGCACAACAATATACCAATTGATGCAATTATATGCAATACATGATGTCTTATGATAATTTTCACAAACTTGAATAAGTAAATAACGAGTTATGCCTAATATAAGCACTCTCCATAGAAAGTGATGGGATTATGAGGTTTGAGAATCCTTCAAAAGATCATAAATCCACCTACGAGAAACAAGTGCACTAAGCACATCACATACAAAAGGTTAATAAGTCGCATTAAAGAGATAAGAACACATATGATAAGAGGTTAGTGTGAAAATCTATATAAAAAGAGATTTTGTGTATAAACACAATGCCGGAACCACGAAGTGTGCACAAAGGCACAAAGGAGAACTTTCACAAGTGCACAAAGGCACGGATACACATGCACAAGGGCATAAAAAATATCAATTTTAATAACTTGAGTCCCAAAAGGGGTTTTAAAAAGAATTGTTATTGCATATACACTCACTAAAAGAGTTGAGTTTACAAGGGCCACTAAGGCCTATTTATAATACAAAGAGAAGCCACAGGAGGCAACTCTATATGGCTGTTGGAGCTGCACCCAACAGTCACATTTGTGACCGTTGGGGCAGCTCCAACAACTATATGTAGTTGTCCCTTTCACAACAGCCAAAAAGAAAAAGGTATAAAAGGCAAAAGTAAATAAAAAAGAAAAAGCAAAAAAGTTAGCCCATTAAGGTGGCTGACACCTATTGAGTAAAAGGACTGAAATACCCCTGATGGGTATTTCAATTTACAGTGGGGTATATTTACATGAGAAATACCCCATGTGACATCTCATTAAATGAGAAAAAAAGAACAAAAAATAAAAAAGGAGAAATACAAAATGAAAATAAAAAGTAAATACAACATATTCTCAAATGAGAATATGCGTAAAACATGTGAATTTACATAAATACCCTTATTGGGTAGATATATATATTTACATATATACCTATATATATATATGAATATATATAAAAGAGACATAATATTTTAACAACCGCCCCTCAAACTTAGGGTGACACAACCGAAAGTTTGCCAAGAAGGAAGTTAAATCTTGGAGAACACAATGCCTTGGTAAAGAAGTCTGCCAGTTGATATTCTGATGTAACATAAGGAAGGTCAATGGTTCTTCTTAAATATTATTCATGAACATAGTGGCAGTCCATCTCGATATGCTTCTTGCGCTCATGAAATGTGTGATTTTTGGCAATGTAGATTGCACTTTTATTATCACAACATAATTTTGTGGGCCCTTGAACTTGGATATCCATATCTTCCAACAAGCTGTGAATCCAGACAATCTCCATGGTAGTAAATGCCATGGCTCTATACTCAACTTCTGTGGATGAAAGCGATACTTTTTGCTGCTTCTTGCATCTCCAAGAGATTAATGATTCACCTAAAAAAATACAAAAACCAGTGATGGAGTGACAGTTATTTGGGTCACCTCCCCAATCAGAGTCAGTATGAGTAATTAAACTTAATTCAGACATAGAAGATAAAAATACTCCCTTGTTTACTATACCCTTTATGTATCTGATGATGTGAAGGATGACGCTCATATGGACTGTAGTAGGTGCATGTTGAAATTGACTAGCAACATGTACTACATGAGAAATATCAGGCCTGGTAATGCTGAGATACATTAGGGATCCAACCAGTTGCCGGTAAGGTGTTGGATCTTTTAGGAGAATCCCATCATCAATTTTCATCTTTGAACCTACTATTTTAGGAGTTTCGCAAACCTTGTCATCTGTGATTCCTGATCTGTCAAGAATCTCACAAGCAAGTTTAGTTTGAGACATAAAATAGCATCTGTGAGAATAGGCAACCTCAATTCCCAAAAAATATGTCAGAAATCCTAAGTCTGACATTTCAAATCTTGAAGTCAAAAAAGATTTAATGCTCTTGATTCCTTTGATATCATCACTTGTTACTAACATATCATCAACATATAACAATAATATAACAATCCCTGCATCAGATTTCTTAACAAACAATATAGTGTTAGTATAGCATGAAGTGAAACCATTTTCAGTCATTACATTGTTAAACCTATCGTGCCAAGCCTTGGAAGCTTGTTTCAAACCATAAAGAGCTTTATGAAGACGAAGAACTTTATTTTTAGAATTTTTTATACCAGGTGGAGTATCTATGTAGACTTCTTCATTAAGATCACCATTTAAAAAGGCATTTTTGACATCCATTTGGTAAATATTTCATTTTTTAATGAAAGCAATGGTGATGAGGCATCTGACAGTAACCATGCGAGCTACTGGAGCAAATGTCTCTTCATAGTCAATCCCGCATTCTTGACTATTTCCTTTAGCTACAAGATGAACTTTATACCTCTCAAGAGATCCATCACTCTTGGTTTTGATTTTGAACATGCATCGACATCCTATAGTTTTCTTTCCACTGGGAAGCATTTGAAATTCCCAAGTGTTGGCTTTTCTAAGCGCTTTAAGTTCACTTTACATGGATTCTCTCCATTCAGTACATCGTTTGGCATCTTCAAAAAATTTTGGTTCAAAATACGAGTGAATGACACTTAAGCAGGCCCGATATTTAGGAGAAAAAGAGTCAAAAGACGTGAATCTAGAGGGAGTTTGTCTAGTTCTCTCGGTTCTTCTAGGGTTTGAATCATGTGAGGGGATAGATTCGCTAGGTTCACTATACTGCTCAATAGCACTTCTAAAAGTGCGTCTATCTCTACAAGTATAGGTGATAGGGTCTCTAGTTATATTTTCTTCTTGAGAGGTAGTAGGGTTAGAGTTATTGTTGATTTCAACAACTTCATTGTCATTGTTATATGTTGATTCATCACCACTAGAGATATTATCATCTTTAGATAAAAGATCAAAGAGAAAGGAATAGTCAACATTTTCTAAATGAGATTCATTCTTTTCAAAACCATTATCATTTTTCAAAAAAGTTACATTCCTTGAGACATATAACTTATCATTTTTAGTATCATAACATCGAAACCCTTTTTGGGTTTCGGAATAGCCAAGAAAGGCACAAGGAATTGCTTTAGGTGAGAGTTTATCACTTTTATCTGTAAGGACAAAGCACTTACAACAAAAAACTCTCAATCTATTATAATCGGGTTCTTTTTCATATAGAGTTTCAAAAGGAGAGATTTTATCTAAATTTTTTGATGAGAGACGATTAATAAGATAAACTGAAGCAAGAGCCACTTCGGCCCAAAAAAAAAATTGGAATACTTTGGGAAATAAGAAGGGTTCTAGTGGTTTCAATGATATGCCTATGCTTCCTTGCGGCTGACCCATTTTGTTGTGGGGTCTTAGAACACAATCTTTGATGGACAATACCATAGTCTTCAAGATATTTCTTAAATGCATTGAAAAGATATTCGCCTCCGAAATCGGTCTTAAATATCTTTAAATTACTATTAAATTAATTTTTAATTATCATATGATATGATTTAAAACATGAAAACACTTCATGCTTATGTTTAAGGAAATATATCCAACAATATCGAGAAAAATCATCTACAAAAATCACATAATAGGCAAAGCCTCCCTTAGATATGACGGGTGTCGGTCCCCAAACATCCGAATGAACAATTTCAAAAGGTTTTGTGGTAAACATAGATCTTTGTTCAAAAGGCATAATTCTCATTTTTCCAAGAATACAATCATTACAAGAGAAAGTATTTTACAAAGGTTTTTAATAAAATGCAAATAGGATAACTTGGTGATGTTGGGATGACCAAGTCTTTTGTGCCAAACATTTATGTCTTTATGTTGGGCCACATTACAAAAAGGGATTTTAGGGATTTGAAGAGAATCCATATAGTACAAGTCTCCATTCCTAGAGCCTTCCCCAATCAACTTTCCGGACTGGTGATCCTGTAATAAACATTTATTAGATGAAAATTGAATGTCACATCCAAGGTCCGAGAGTTGAGAGACGAAAAGTAAGTTCAAATTCAATTTAGGTATAAATCTAATTTTGGGAATAAAGAAATTTTGAGTTTCAAAGTTTTCAATCCTCTTAATTTCAAGAGAAGTGTCATCCGCGGTTGAAACAAAAGATGGTGACAAACTTTTAGAATATTCGGAAAGAAAAGAAAAGTTTGGAGACATATGAAATGAAGCACCCGAATCTAAAAGCCAAGAAGTTTTACCTGGAGGGGAAGGGGTAGATACGGCGGCACCGAAAATGGCTCCCTTAAGAAGAGGTTGAAGAGCTTCCATAATTTGATTCAAAGATAGAGCTCCATTTGTGAAAGTAGACGCTGTAAAATTGTCTATGATAAGACAATACGCATACGAGCACAAATACTTCAGAAAGGATGTGCACGAAGGCACTCTCACAACACTTGAACAAAGTACGCAAAAGCATAAAAATAATAAACATGCACTATGGCATGTATTTTATAGAAAGAAGCAAATGCTTGAGACTCTCAAGCTTAAAAAAAACAAGGCGGGAACACCCCTATTTATACAAGAGGAAGGAGGTGCAAAAGGGGCTCCCAAAGCAGTCGTTGGGGAGCCCCCAACGACTCTATTGGGGGACCCCCAATGCACCTTTATGAAAAGGTAAAAATAATAAAAATAAAAAATAATACAAAAAATAAAAATAAGAAAAATACAACATATTTCAAATGGAATATGCGCAAGAAGGGAAATTACAATTATACCCTTATCGGGTAAACAAAAAGGAAAAAATATATAAATATATATATTTATATATATAGAGATACATATACATATAAATATTATATGTATATGTATCTCTATGTATATAGGTATATACATTTATATTTACATCAACGACTTTGGGAGATACATTTTAACACCCCCCCTCAAACTTACGGTGTGATAACTGCAAGTTTGCCAAGGAGGAAATGAAATCTGGGCGAACATAGAGCTTTGGTGAAGAAGTCAGCAAGTTGATACTCAGACGTTACGTATGGCAGATCAATGACCTTCTTCAAGTATTCTTCTCTGACATAATGGCAGTCCATCTCTATATGCTTTGTTCGCTCGTGAAAGGTGTGGTTCTTGGCAATATAAATTGCACTTTTGTTGTCACAGCACAGCTTTGTTGGTTCTCTGATAAACACTCCCATATCTGCCAAAAGGCGTCGAATCCATACAATTTCCATGGTGGTAGATGCCATGGCTCTATATTCTGCTTCAGTGGATGACAGAGAGACCTTCTGTTACTTTTTACATCGCCATGAAATCAAAGACTCACCTAAGAAAACACAAAAACCAGTGGTGGAGTGACGGTTACTAGGGTCACCTCCCCAATCAGAGTCAGTATAAGCAAGTAATTTTAAATCAGAAGAAGATAGAAATACTCTCTTATTTACTGTGCCCTTCAAGTATCTGATGATGCGAAGAACAACACTCATATAAACGGTTATGGGAGCGTGCTGAAACTGACTGGCGATGTGTATAGCATGTGACAAATCAGGTCGAGTAATGCTAAGATACATTAACAAACCTACCAACTGCTTGTAAGGAGTAGGATCGGTTAAAGGAACCCCGTCGTCAATCTTCATTTTTTGCTCCCACAACTTCAGGAGTTTCACATACTTTGTCATCAGAAATACCTGACCTGTCAATAATCTCGCAGGCAAGTTTAGACTGTGATAAAAAATAACCACGTTGCGAATAGGCAACCTCAATTCTAAGAAAATATGTCAGAAAACCTAAGTCTGACATCTCAAATTTTGAAGTCAAGATGGGCTTAATACCCTTGACTCCTTGAACATCATCACCTGTAATTAACATATCATCAACGTAGAGCAACAAAATTACAATCCCTACATTAGATTTTCTAGTAAACAAAGCAGTGTCAGTATAACATGAGGAAAAACCATTTTCCAGCATTACACTGGTAAACCTATCATACCAGGCTTTGGGGGCCTGCTTTAAACCATAGAGAGCCTTTCGAAGACGAAGAACTTATCTTTAGGAATTATCATGCCTGGTGGGGCATCCATATATACTTCTTCGTTAAGATCACCATTTAAGAAGGCATTTTTAACATCCATTTGAAAAATGTTCCAATTTTTAATAGAAGCAATAGTAATAAGACACATAATTGTGACCATTCGAGCTACTGGGGCAAAGGTTTCTTCGTAATCAATTCCATACTCTTGCCCATACCCTTTTGCAACTAAGCGAGCTTTATACCTTTCTAAAGAATCGTCGCTCTTAGTTTTAACTTTAAAGACCCATCGACAACCTATAGTTTTCTTTCCTATAGGTAGAGTTTGGAAATCCCAAGTTTCTGCCCTTTTAAGAGCATCAAGTTCATTTTGCATGGCTTCTTGCCATTCTATACATTTTTTAGCTTCTTCAAAATTTCTTGGTTCAAAATAAGAGTGAATGGCACTAAGACAAGCCCTATATCGGGGTGAAAAAGAATCAAAAGAGACAAAACGAGTTGGAGGTCTTCTATTCCTTTCAGATCTTCTATGGTCAAGAGTAGTAGAAAGCTCACTATATTGATCAATAGCACTTCTAAAGGTGTCTTGGTTTCTACGAGAGTAGGTTATTGGCTCACTTGGAACTCTACTTTCTTGTTCATTGATTGAGTTATGTTCACCAATATCTCCATCATTTTCCTCATCATGGTTTAATGATACATCATCATCACTAGATATATCATCATTACTAGACAATAAGTCGAATAAGGAGTAATCAAAATTTTCTTGTTGAGAAACATTTTTTTCAAAACCACTCTCATTTTCTAAAAACGTTACATTTCTAGAGACATATAGCTTATCATCTCGAAGGTCATAACAACAAAAACCTTTTTGAGTTTCGGAATAACCAAGAAAGACACAAGAAATAGCCTTAGGAGAGAGCTTGTCATTTTTATCCGTAAGTATGAAACACTTACATCCAAAGACTCTTAACCTATTATAATCAGGTTCAAGCTTATGTAATACCTCAAAGGGACATATTTTTCCTAATATCCTAGATGGTAAGCGATTTATCAAATAAACAGAAGCAAGATCTGCTTTAGCCCAAAAATTTTTAGGAATATTTTGAGATATAAGAAGAGTCCTAGTGGTTTCGATAATGTGCCTATGTTTTCTTTCAGCCAACCCATTCTGTTGAGGCGTTTTAGGACAAGACCTTTGGTGAACAATACCGTGATTCTCAAGATATACCTTAAATTGATTGGAGAAATATTCTCCTCCAGAGTCACTTCTAAAAATCTTTATGTTACTGTTGAATTGATTCTTAATCATTGAATGAAAAATTTTAAAACACGAAAACACTTCATGTTTAAACTTAAGAAAATATATCCATGAATATCTGGAAAAATCATCCACAAATATTACGTAATAAGAAAAACCTCCTTTTGAAACGACAGGTGCAGGTCCCTAAACATCTGAATGAACAATTTCAAAAGTTTTAGAAGGGAACATAGTTCTTTGCTCAAAAGGTAAACTTTGCATTTTTCCGAGAATACAGTCATTACAAGAAAAAGAGCTTTTACATAGGTCTTTTGCAAAATGTAAATATGATAACTTGGTGATATTAGGATGACCAAGTCTTTTGTGCCACATGTTTATATCTTTATGTCGGGCAACATTACACAAAACTTTTAGAACTTGAAGAGATTCCATATAGTATAAATCTTATCTTCTAAAGCCTTCCCCAATCAATTTCCCGGACTAGCGATCCTGTATTAAACATTTATCACAAGAGAATTTAATATCACAACCATAGTCCATGAGTTGAGAAACAGAGAGGAGATTTAAGTTTAGTTTAGGTATAAATCTGATTTTTGGAATAAAAAGCTCTTGAGTTTCAAAATTACCTATTCCTTTAATTTCAAGAGAGGTTCTATCTGCAGTAGAGATATAAGATGGGGAACCATTTTTCCAGTAATCAGAGAGTGAAAAAATGTTTGGGGACATATGAAAGGATGCACCGGAGTCCAATAACCAAGAGATTTTACCTGGAGAGTAAGAAGTGGATACGACCGCACCGGAGGTAGATCCCTTGAGGAGAGGTTGAACAGCTTCCACTATTTGATTTATGGAGAGGGTCCCACTTGAAGATGCCTTCTCTTTCTGTGGTACACCAATGGTAGCCATGGCTAGGAGCTTCTTCCATTTGGGACATACGGGTTTGAGATGCCCTGGTTCTTTACAAAAATGACAAATAGTTTTGCTATAATCCCTTTTTCCTCTTTGACCACCATTTTCACCTTGATTTTGAAATTTAAAGTGAGGGGGACGATAGGTTCTTACATTGTTTCCGGGTCTTGATACAGCATTAACCTCACTATTTTCTTTAATACTACAAGGAACCGCAAGAACATTTGGTCCTTGTTTACATAAATTCATATGAGTCTCTTCACCACTTAATTTGGTGAGAACATCTTCAAGAGAAGGGGGGGAAAAGGAGGAAAGAAGAGATGACCTTATTTGCTTAAATTCGGGCCTTAGCCCATTCAAAAAGTTGAAGAACCGATCTTATTCAAGTTGCTTGTGACGAAGCTCAATTGCCTCTCCACTCCATTTTGGTTCAAGCATTGCAAGCTCATCCCAAATAGAGGAAAGATCGGCAAAATATTCTCTAATTGTCATTTCACCTTGAGTAAGGGAGATAGCCTTCTTTTGAAGATAATACTTATGAGATAGATCCCTTGATGTGTACATTTTTTTAAGATAATGCCAAGCTTCCGATGCCTTTTTGAACTTAATAATGTTGGCATTAATCTTGGTTTCCACGGATGAGAAAAAACATGAAAGAATCTTGAAATTCTTCATTTCCCATTCATCGTGCTTTTTGGAGTATTCTTCAAGGGCTTTGGTTCTTTCTTCTCCCTCAAGAATCTTGATTTCGCTTCTATTTACCACAGTAATCTTGGGTTCCGGTTCCGGGATTTTGCCAAGTACATATCCCCATAGGCCCTTCCCTTTTATACGAGCCTCCATATTTCCGGTCCAAACATGATAGTTGGACCCATTTAATTTGAAACCAAGAGCAAAATGAGACTCTTTTTCGCCCATAAAAAAGCAAATAGGGAGGGAGAAAAGCGTACCAACACAATATTTCCAACACCAACTTTACACAAGATTCTTCTAAAATATTTGAGAAGAGAGATCCACCACTTCAAACTTCAAAGATCGGACGACACGTTTTTCGAGGCACTCGAAAAAGGAGAATCCCACGATCTCCAATAATCAACCTTGCTCTGATACAATGTAAAATTGTCTATGATAAGACAATACGCATACGAGCACAAATACTTTAGAAAGGATTTGCACGAAGTCACTCTCACAACACTTAACAAAGTACGCAAAAGCGTAAAAATAATAAACATGCACTATGGCATGTATTTTATAGAAAGAAGCAAATGCTTGAGACTCTCAAGCTTAAAGAAAACAAGGAGGGAACACCCCTATTTATACAAGAGGAAGGAGGTGCAAAAGAGGCTCCCAAAGGAGTCGTTGGGGAGCCCCCAACGGTCACATTTGTGACTGTTGGGGGCCCCCCAACGACTCTATTGGGGGACCCCCAATGCACCTTTATGAAAAGGTAAAAATAATAAAAATAAAAAATAATACAAAAAATAAAAAGAAGAAAAATACAGCATATTCCAAATGGAATATGCGCAAGAAGGGAAATTACAATTATACCCTTATCGGGTAAAAAAAAGGAAAAAATATATAAATATATATATATATATATATAGATACATATATATATATAAATATTGTATGTATATGTATCTCTATGTATATAGGTATATATATTTATATTTACATCAACGACTTTGGGAGATACATTTTAACAGATGCCCCTTCTTTTTGAGGTTGGGATGTGGTAGCCATAGCCAATAATTTCTTTCATTTGGGACAAACCGGTTTGATGTGTCCCGGTTCCTTACAAAAGTGACACACAATTTTGCTATAGTCCCTTCTACCGCCTTGTCCTCTATTGGATCCTTGTATGTCCTCAAGTTGTTTCCGGGCCGAAAAACCGCATTCACCCCATCACATTCTTCTTGATTTGTGGGCATTGCAAGGACACTTGGACTTTGCTTGCTAATGCCCATCCGAGTTTCCTCTCCACTTAATTTTGTAATGACATCTTCTAGAGAAAGAGAGGTGAAGGAGGATAGAAGAGAAGATCTAATTTGCTCGAACTCGGGCCTTAGCCCATTCAAAAAATTAAAAAATTGATCTTCTTCTAATTGCTTATAACGAAGCTCTAGATCTCCACTCCACTTTGGTTCGAGCATAGCAAGCTCATCCCAAACGAAAGAGAGTTCGGCAAAATACTCCCTTATAGTCATTTCCCCTTGGAGAAGAGTTAACGCCCTCTTTTGGAGATAATACTTATGGGACAAGTCCCTAGAGGTATACATCTTTTCAAGATACTCCCATGCTTGAGATGCCTTTTTGAACTTTATAATATTGGCATTGATTCTTGTCTCAACGGAGGAGAAGATCCATGACAAGATTTTTAAATTCTTTATTTCTCACTCCTCATGTTTTTTACTATATTCTTCAAGAGCCTTGGTTCGATTATCTCCCTCAAGAATTTTTATTTCCCCTCTTTCGACCAAAGTGATTTTAGGCTCCAGTTCCGGAATCGAACCTTGAACGTAACTCCGAAGGCCCTTTCCTTTGATGTGGGCTTTCATATTGCCGACCTAAACATGATAATTCGAACCGCTAAGTTTAAAACCAAAGGAGAAGTGAGTTTTTTTCGCCCATTAGAAAGGATAGAAGATGAGGAAAAACACGTACCTCAAAAGTTTTTATGTCTTTCTTGACAAGAGAAGCTTCTAAAATATTGCCCGAGAAGGATGACTCACTTCAATCTTCAAAATCTTGAAGGCATGATTTTTGAGGCAGTCGAAAATGAGAATATGCATGATGCTCCTTCAACGAGGCTCTGATACCACGTGAAAATCTCTATAAAAAAAGATTTTGTGTATAAACACAATGCCGGAACCACGAAATGTGCACAAAGGCACAAAGGAGAACTCTCACAAGTGCACAAAGGCACAGATACACATGCACAAGGACATAAAAAATATCAACTTTAATAACTTGAGTCCCAAAAGAGGCTTTAAAAAGAATTGTTATTGCATATACACTCACTAAAAGAGTTAAGTATACAAGGGCCACTAAGGCCTATTTATAATACAAAGAGAAGCCACAGGGGGCAGCTCTATATGACTGTTGGAGTGTGAAATTGTCTATGAAGAGACAATACACATACAAGCATAAATACTTTATAAAAGAAGTGCACGAAAACACTCTCACAATACTTGAACAAAATAAGCAAAGAGCGTAAAAATAATAAACATGCAACAATGCATGTATTTCATAAAAAGAGGCAAATGCTTGAGACTCTCAAGCTTGGAAATAACAAGGGGGAAACACCCCTATTTATACAAGAAGAGGGAGGTGCAAAGAGGGGCTCCCAAAGGAATCGTTGAGGAGCACCCAACGATCACATTTGTGACCGTTGGGGGGGCCCCAACGACTCTATTGGGGGGACCCCGATGTACCTTTTATGAAAAAAATAAAAACAAAAATAAAGAAAAAAAGAAATACAAAAAATAAAGATGAAAATGACAACATATTCCAAAATGGAATATGCGCAAAATAGGAAATTACAAGAATACCCTTTTCGGGTAAAAAAAGAAATAAAAAAATGTATATAAATATATATATTTATATATATGGAGATACATATACATATAATAATTATACGTATACGTATCTCTATGTATATAAGTATATATATTTATACTTACAACACAGATTTTGGAGATACATTTTAACACCCCCCCTCAAACTTACGGTGCGATAACCGCAAGTTTGTCAAGAAGAAAATAAAATTTGGGCGAACATAGTGCTTTTGTGAAGAAGTCTGCAAGTTGATACTCAGACGTCACGTATGGTAGATCAAGGACCTTCTTCAAGTATTCTTCTCTGACATAATGACAGTCCATTTCTATATGCTTTGTTCGCTCGTGAAAAGTGTGATTCTTGGCAATATAAATTGCACTTTTATTGTCACAACACAACTTTATTGGTTCTCTGATAAATATTCTCATATCTTCCAAAAAGCGTCGAATCCATACAATTTCCATGGTGGTGGATGTCATGGCTCTATATTCGGCTTCAGTGGATGACAGAGAGACCTTCTGTTACTTTTTACATCGCCATGAAATCAAAGACTCACCTAAGAAAACACAAAAACCAGTGGTGGAGTGACGGTTACTAGGGTCACCTCCCCAATCAGAGTCAGTATAAGCAAGTAATTTTAAATCAGAAGAAGATAGAAATACTCTCTTATTTACTGTGCCCTTCAAGTATCTGATGATGCGAAGAACAACACTCATATAAACGGTTATGGGAGCGTGCTGAAACTGACTGGCGATGTGTATAGCATGTGACAAATCAGGTCGAGTAATGCTAAGATACATTAACAAACCTACCAACTGCTTGTAAGGAGTAGGATCGGTTAAAGGAACACCATCGTCAATCTTCATTTTTGCTCCCACAACTTCAGGAGTTTTGCATACTTTGTCATCAGAAATCCCTATCTATCAATAATCTCACAAGCGAGTTTAGACTGGGATAGAAAATAACCACGTTGCGAATAGGCAACCTCAATTCCAAGAAAATATGTCAGAAAACCCAAGTCTGACATCTCAAATTTTTAAGTCAAGCCAGACTTAATACCCTTGACTCCTTGAACATCATCACCTGTAATTAACATGTCATCAACATAGAGTAATAATATCACAATCCCTGCATTAGGTTTTTTAGTAAATAGAGCAGTGTCAGTATAACATGAGGAGAAACCATTTTCCAGCATTACACTGGTAAATCTATCATACCAGGCTTTGGGAGCCTGTTTCAAACCATAGAGGGTCTTTCGAAGACGAAGAACTTTATCTTTAGGAATCTTCATGCCTGGTGGAGCATCCATATACACTTCTTCGTTAAGATCACCATTTAAAAAAGCATTTTTCACATCTATTTGAAAAATGTTCCAATTTTTAATGGATGCAATAGTAATAAGACATCTAACTGTAACCATTCGGGCTACAGGAGCAAAAGTTTCTTTATAATCAATTTCATACTCTTTCCCATACCCTTTTGCAACTAAGCGAGCTTTATATCTTTCCAGGGATCTGTCGCTCTTAGTTTTAACCTTAAAAACCCATCGACAACCTATAGTTTTTTTTCCTATGGGTAGAGTTTGAAAATCCCAAGTTTCAGCCTTTTTAAGAGCATTAAGTTCATTTTGCATGGCTTCTTGCCATTCTATACATTTTTTAGCTTCTTCAAAATTTCTTGGCTCAAAATAAGAGTGAATGGCACTAAGACAAGCCCTATACCGGGGTGAAAAGGAATCAAAAGAGACAAAACGAGTTGGAGGTCTCCTATTTCTCTCAGATCTTCGGTGATCAAGAGTAGGAACAAGCTCACTATATTGGTCAATGACACTTCTAAAGGTGTCTTTGTTTCTACGTGAGTAGGTTATTGGATCACTTGAAATCCTGTTTTCTTGTTCATTGAGTGAGTTATGTTCTTCAACATCACCATCATTTTCCTCATCATGGTTTGATGATACATCATCATCACTAGATATATCATCATTACTAGTCAGTAAGTCAAAAAGGAATGAGTAATCAAAATTTTCTTGCTGAAAAAATATTTTTTTCAAATCCACTTTCATTTTCTAAAAACGTTACATTTCTAGAGACATATAACTTATCATCTCGAAGATCATAGCAACGAAACCCTTTTTGAGTTTCGGAATACCCAAGAAAGGCGCAGGGGATAGCTTTGGAAGAGAGCTTGTCATTTTTATCCGTAAGTATAAAACACTTACACCCAAAAACTCGTAACCTATTATAATCAGGTTCAAGCTTATATAAGATCTCAAAAGGGGATATTTTCCCTAATATTCTAGATGGAAAGCGATTTATCAGATAAACAGAAGCAAGAGCTGCTTCAGCCCAAAAAATTTTAGGAATGTTTTGGGAAATAAGAAGGGTCCTAGTGGTCTCAATGATGTGCCTATGTTTTCTTTCGGCCAACCCATTTTGTTGAGGGGTTTTAGGACAAGACCTTTGGTGAATAATTCCATGATCCTCAAGATATACTTTAAATTGGTTGGAGAGATATTCTCCTCCAGAATCACTTTTAAAAATCTTTATATTACTGTTGAATTGATTCTTGATCATTGAATGGAAGGTTTTAAAACACGTAAAAACTTCATGTTTGAACTTAAGAAAATAGATCCATGAATATCTGGAGAAATCATCCACAAAAATAACATAATAAGAAAAGCCTCCTTTTGAAACAACAGGTGTGGGTCCCCAAACATCGGAATGAACAATTTCGAAGGTTTTAGATGAGAACATAGTTCTTTGCTCAAAAGGTAAACTTTGCATTTTTTCGAGAATACAATCATTACTGGAAAATGAACTTTTACATAGATCATTCGCAAAATGTAAATAAGATAACTTGGTGATATTAGGATGACCAAGTCTTTTGTGCCACATATTTATATCTTTGTTTCAGGCAATATTACAAAAAGATTTTGGAACTTGAAGAGATTCCATATAGTATAAGTCTCCTTTTCTAAAGCCTTCCCCAATCAATTTCCCTGACCGGTGATCCTGTATTAAACATTTATCACATGAAAATTTAATATCGCAACCATGGTCCAAGAGTTATGAAACAGAGAGAAGGTTTAAGTTTAGTTTAGGTATAAATCTAATTTTTGGAATGAAAAAATCTTGAGTTTCAAAATTACCTATTCCTTTAATTTCAAGAGAGGTTCCATCCGCAGTGGAAACAAAGGATGAAGAAACATTTTTTGAGTAATCGGAAAGTAAAAACATGTTTGGGGACATATGAAAAGATGCACCTGAGTCCAAAAGCCAAGAGACTTTACCTAGAATGGAAGAAGTAGACACGACAGCACCGGATGTAGCTCCCTTGAGAAGAGGTTAAAGGGCTTCCACTATTTGATTTAAAGAGAGTGACCCACTTGATGATGCCTCCTCCTTTTGTGGTACACCGGTGGTAGCTATGGCGAGAAGCTTCTTCCATTTGGGACATATGGGCTTGATATGCCCCGGTTCTTTACAAAAATGACAAATAATCTTGCTATAGTACCTCTTTCCTCTTTGTCCACCATCTCCTCCTTGATTTTGTGATTTGAAATGAAGAGGACGATAGGTCTTTACATTATTTCCGGGTCTTGATACGACATTGACCTCATTGTTTTCTTCATAATTACAAGGAATCGCAAGAACATTTGATCGTTGTTTACATAAACTCATACGAGTCTCCTCACCACTTAATTTGGTGAGAACATCTTCAAGAGAGGGAGGAGTAAATGAGGATAGAAGTGATGACCTTATTTGCTCAAATTCCGGTCTTAACCCATTCAAAAAATTGAAGAACCGATCTTCAAGTTGCTTGTGGCGGAGTTCAATTGCCTCTCCACTCCATTTTGGTTCAAGCATGGAAAACTCATCCCAAATGGAGGAAAGGTCGGCAAAATATTCCCTAATAGACATTTCACCTTGAGTAAGGGAGAGGGCCTTCTTTTGAAGGTAATACTTATGGAATAGATCTCTTGATGTATACATTTTCTCGAGATAATGCCAAGCTTCCGATGCTTTTTTGAACTTGATAATGTTGGCATTAATCTTTGTTTCGACGGATGTGAAGAACCAAGAAAGAATCTTGAAGTTCTTCATTTCCCATTCGTCGTGCTTCTTGGAGTATTCTTCAAGAGCTTTGATCATTTCCTCTCCCTCAAGAATCTTGATTTCACTTTCGTCCATCACGGTTATTTTGGGTTCCGGTCCGGAATTGTGCCTTGCACATAACCCCATAATCTTTTTCCTTTTATGTGAGCCTCCATGTTCCCGACCCAAATATGATGGTTGGACCCATTTAACTTGAAGCCAAGAGCAAAGTGAGACTCTTTCTCACCCATTAATGAGTAAAGAAAAGGAGAAAAAGGGCGTACCAACACAATGTTTCAACTTCTAGCTTGCACAAGATCCTTCTAAAATATTTGAGAAGCAAGATCCACCACTTCAACCTCTAAAGATTCGAAGGCACGGTTTTTGGGGCACTTCAAAAAAGGAGAATCCCACGATCTTTAGTCACCAATCGAGCTCTGATACCATGTGAATTTGTCTATGAAGAGACAATACACATACAAGCATAAATACTTTATAAAAGAAGTGCACGAAAACACTCTCACAATACTTGAACAAAATACACAAAGAGCGTAAAAATAATAAACATGCAACAATGCATGTATTTCATAAAAAGAGGCAAATGCTTGAGACTCTCAAGCTTGGAAATAACAAGGGGGAAACACCCCTATTTATACAAGAAGAGGGAGGTGCAAAGGGAGGCTCCCAAAGGAGTCGTTGGGGAGCCCCCAACAGTCACATTTGTGACCGTTGGGGGCCCCCCAACAGTCACATTTGTGACCGTTGGGGGCCCCCCAACGACTCTATTGGGGGACCCCCAATGTACCTTTTATGAAAAGAATAAAAACAAAAATAAAGAAAAAAAGAAATACAAAAAATAAAGATGAAAATTACAATATATTCCAAAATGGAATATGCGTAAAATAGGAAATTACAAGAATACCCTTTTCGGGTAAAAAAAGAAATAAAAAAATGTATATAAATATATATATTTATATATATGGAGATACATATACATATAATAATTATATGTATACGTATCTCTATGTATGTATAAGTATATATATTTATACTTACAACACAGATTTTGGAGATACATTTTAACATGGAGTTGCACCCAACAGTCACATTTGTGACCGTTGGGGCAGCTCCAACAGCTATATGGAGTTGTCCCTTTCACAACAGTAAAAAAGAAAAAGGTGTAAAAGGCAAAAGTAAATAAACAAGAAAAAGTAAAAAAGTTGTCCCATTAGAGTGGCTGACACCTATTGAGTAAAAGGACTGAAATACCCCTGATGAGTATTTCAGTTTACAGTGGAGTATATTTACATGAAAAATACCCCATGTGACATCTCATTAAATGAGAAGAAAAGAACAAAAAATAAAAAAGGAGAAATACAAAAAGAAAATAAAAAGTAAATACAACATATTCTCAAATGAGAATATGCGTAAAACATGTGAATTTACATAAATACCCTTATCGGGTAGATATATATATATATATATATTTACATATATACCTAGATAGATACATATATATATATATGTATATGTATCTTTCTATATATATATATATATAAGAGACATAATATTTTAACAGTTAGAGCTAAATCATAAGTCTACTTTGAGGCAATTGAAGATAATCATATGGAGATTTCCAAAGAGATAAAAAAACTTAAGTGCACTAGTGCACAACCACTACAAAACTACTAGTGGGCGAGATATAAAGAGCCAACTAAGGGTTACGTACAATCTTCATAAGAGACAAAAATAATATAAATGTTTTTTGATAAAATACTCCCAAAGAGTCATAAAGATCAACACATATATGATCACATCAAACAAATTTTTTTTTCATAATGTAATATTCTTCAATAAACATAACGTAGAGTATCAATACGCAAGGAAGAAATCACAAAAGATAAACACATTTATTATACAATAACAAGTCATGTTTATGCCATTCAATAAAGCCTTCTTAAGGCATATGCCAAAAAGAAAAACTTAATCCAACACGTGTCATTTGAAAACAAGCAATATTGCTCAAATATATATGAAATAACATAAAAAGGCCTCATTAGAAATCGATCACGATAAAAGTTCATGCTTGATCACATCATAATATATTAAAAAATCCAAAGATAGTCCATACGTTAAGAAATATGAATTTTTAGTATTTTGCAAGACACATAATATGTCAAGAAGCCACATATTCAAGTTGAGTGGATAACTACAAAGGTGTTCTCTAAGGAACACACTCACAATACCCACAAATGGAACCAAAAAGAGGTATTCTAAAATAACACAACAACAAATCCCACAAAGGAGATACACAATAAGGCATAATATAAAAATATATTTTTATTCAAATGAAGTGAGTGTGCAAAAGCATATATATATATATATATATATATAGATTTTCACTACACGTATCCATAATCTAAGACATATGTATTAAAACACAACAATTTCTACATACTTCAAAGAATATTTATTTTTAATATAATTCCTTTTAAAACTTACCATACATATGAAAAACAATAATCCAAAGATACATACCAGAATGTGAAATCCTTGAATCCATTTCATTCATTAATATGAATCCTTTCCAAGACCCCGATGTCTTGCTCGGATACCATGTCACGAAATGGTATGGATTCCAATGCACTTCATGATGAACTCCAAGAATCAAAACATTATACATTTGGACACAAAATTAAGAGCTAAAATGACATGAAAATATGAATGAATTATGAGAATATACGTACCAGGGTTTTGTCAATGAAAAAGACGGAGAAGGAGCGTTGAGCAAGGGGCGGCAACTACTAAAAAACAATCCATGCACACTTTGTCGTGCCCTATATTTCCATATTATATATGTTACAATTTGGATCGGGTCTGACAGACCCAATAATGATAGCAATGAACAAACAACGTACAATCTCAATAGCCTCCCTCAAGTTGTGCATGGTTTTGCACCATGGACAACTTGTTCTTCAAGAACCAAAACCGTATGCTTGTAAGCCTCTTAGTGAACAAATCAGCCACCTGATCAATCATCGAAATGTACGCTAGTTTTGAAAAGAAGACGCTATTGGATTTTGGATCCAAGTCGGGTTTGGGTTGTACCAGACTTGGCTTGTATACTGGACCTTTTCACTAATATTGTATTTCTCCTATTCATTAGAGGGTATTTTTGTACCCTAAAATTGTATTAGTAATATATTTATAACCTAATGCTATGAAAAACACACTAAGTTGTTCAGGCGTGAAATTGCAGTCCCTTCTCTCCCATATTACTCTTCTTTCTTCTTGCACAGGTGAGCATAGAGGCCATCACGTTTTAACATGGTATCAAAGCAGAGTTAAAACTGGGTCTGAGATCGTTTTTCAAAAAGAATGACCAAGGAGATGATCTTAACCTTCAAATCTCAAGAAGACTCGTCCCTCTTCAAATCCTGTTCTCTGCATCCTCTCTCTTCAGTTTTTCGGTTCAGTAAGGACTATTCCCCCTATCTCCTTCTCAAATCCGATTCTTCCTTCAGGATCGAATTTCTGCACCTTCCTTCTTTCTTTCTGCTTTACCGGCTCGTAAGGGCGTCAACACCCATCTGAGAAAACTCGTCCGTTCCTCTTCAAATTTGGTAAGGACATCAAACTCCATCTGTTTCTTCTTTCTCAAATCTGATTTTTTTTTCTTCCTTCTAAAGTTTAGAATCAACTGACGTTAATCCAAAGTTCTTTTTGCTAACCGAAAGGGATTCTCATTTTTTTTTCTCGACATGAACAAACGTCGATTTCCTCTTTACTGTTACCTGAATAATCGGTTCTCCATACACAATTCTTGTGTTGTGCTCATTTACAAAATCGTTCGTCTAAAAAACAATGACATCTTTGTTTCACGGTTTGCTTAATCTAGAATGATCTGGAATTAATTTTACGTCGAATCAGTTTTGATCAGATTCTCTCTTAATGCTTTCTGATCATACTCGATCATAATTTTTCTGTCACAATCTTCAAACAAACAAAAAAAGTGTGTGTGTGTGTGTGGGGGGGGAGGGGGGGGGGGGGGGGCAGAATATTCGAGTGGCTGATTTCTTCGTTTGGTCCAGAAAATTTCTTCTTTCATTCGAATGGATTCATCTTCTTCCCATTCAGGCCTTTCTTCAAATTTTTTTAGTCAATTGGTCTCCGAAAAGCTAAATAATTCTAACTTCTTGACCTAGAAAAGGCAGATTGTTCCTTTTATAAGGAGCCAAGATCTCTCTGGTCATCTGGATGGATCGATCTCAACCCCTCCAGAGTTTATTTCGCAAGAAAAAAAGAATGATAAAGGGGCATTATCTATTGTTCTTGTCAGAAAGCGATCAAGCATTAATGGCATACATCACATCTACACTCTCACAAGAAGTTCTTGTGGCTATTTCGATGATTGTTTAGCCAAAGAGTTATGGGACAAGCTGATTCAGACATATTCACAGATCTTTGAGAAGAGGATTGTGTTTCTCAAGCGAGAATTTCAAATGTTGAAGAAAGATTTGATGTCCATTATGGAGTACTTGAATAAGATAAAAGGCATAACAAATCAACTGGCTATTGTGGGATGCCTTGTCAGTGATAAAGACAAAGTACAATAGACCTTAAGTGGATTGGGGCTCGATTATCATGTTTTGCTAACCTCTTTATTGTGTCTCCCGGAACTTCCAACATTCGAAGATCTTCGTGCAAAGCTACTACAGTATGAGATGACCCTGAAAGGTTTTACTAAGGACACCTATGTGTAGTTAGGAATTCAAGATGTGCTGAGTAGGGGATTAACTTATGGTAGAGGAAGAGGAGGAAATTCTTTTCAAGGAAGCGGAGGACAAGGAAGAAATATTTCTGGGGGTCGCGGGCTCCTTCCAACGCCCAATATGTAGGGTCAAAAGCCCATTCCTACTTGTTTTCTATGTAATAAGAGAGAGCATATTAAAGCGAATTGTTGGTATAATCCTCAAAATAATAAGGGAAAACCCTTACAAACAGATGTCAAAAGGGATGGAGGAGAAGTAAAAGAGTTGTTATTAGCTGCATTAGCAGAGTTGAATATGAAGCAAAATGATAAGGGTGTTTGGCACGTCGACTCTGGAGCAGCGCCCCACGTTACGGGTGATGCAGGTAAGCTCTTTAATCTTACTCCTTATGTTGGTAAAAATAGCATAGTCACAGAAGATGGTTCTCACCACTCCATCTCACACATTGGAAATGTCATTATACCCATGTCTAAGTCTCCTCTTAATCTTTCAAATGTTCTTCATGCTCCTAATATTCAGAAAAACACCATATTTGTCTCAAAACTTGTTGATGATGTTAATGCCTCAGTTGAATTTACTCCCTCTTCTGTTTATGTCAAGAATCCTCGCACGAGGGAGATATTCATTAAGGGGAAGAGAAGAGGCAATATGTACATCTTCCAAGAAGATCCATCTTCCTCTGCCTACTCTGCATGCTTGTCCTTGAAGCCTCATCAATGTCCATCATTGGTTTCTTCTGAATGTGTGTTTATTGTCTCTGAATATAATAAGCCAACTCTTTGGCACAGTCATTTGGGTCATTGTGGTCATCATTTTATTGAAAAACTTGTCTTGAATAAATTCATTCCTAAGTCCAGCTTGAGTTCAGAATCAAGTGATATAAAGTGTCCTAGTTGTCATTTATGTAAGAGTCGTCTTTTGCCTTTTAATTCTATTAATAAAAGAGCTTTAAGGCCATTTGAGGTCATATGTTCTGATGTTTGGGGCCCTGCGCCAATTGCTTCTGTTTATGGTAGTAGATATTATCTTATTCTCATTGATAGCTATTCACGTTATACTTGGATATTTTTCATGAAACATAAATCAAAAGTTTTTTGGTTGTTTCAAAATTTTCATGCTTTTGTCAAAAAATCATTTCTCCACCAATATTCTCAATTTCCAATGTAATGGAGGAGGAGAATTCTCTTCTAGTGACTTTGTTAATTTCCTTCAACTTAATGGAATAAAGAGAAGAGTGTCTTTCCCACATACGCCTCAACAAAACAGGATTGCTGAGAGGAAGCATCGACATATTGTTGAGAGTGCAATGAGCATGATGTATATGTTCAAATATATATGTTCTCACACACACACACACACACACACACATATATATATATATATATATATATATATATATATATATATATATATATATATATATATATATATGTGTGTGTGTGTGTGAAATACTTGATAGGGGTATTTTGGTCATTTTACATAGTTGTTTTTAGAAACAACTATTTTATGTAATTAATTATTTTTAGTTTTTTTATTTTTTTTATATTGAAAAGGGATTCACGCATAAGGGGCCCCACATAGAGCCGTTGGGGCTCCCAACGTCTCTATAGGGAGCCCCCAATGGGTCTCCTTTTTCAACCCTCATTTTTTGTATAAATAAGGGGTTCCCCCCTCATGTATTTTATGGCCTTTTAGGCCCTCATTCAATAAAATATATGTAACTTATGTCTCTTCGTAGGCTTATTTTGGTGTCCCTTAGTGGACCATTTTGTTATTCTCCATTGTGGGGTTGTGTTTGTCCAATGTTGGACCTTATGAATGCATTATGCATTCTTGTAATTCATTTTTGCATACTTTCTAACATGGTATCAGAGCACGATTATAATCAATCTAGTCCTTCGGTGCATCAAAAAACGTGATGTTCAAAAAATCAAAAAAGTGGTGAAGTTTTTGTTACCTCTTTTCTTTCTCTACATTTTGATGAAGCGTTTGTTGTCTTTTATCTCTCTTCCTTCTACTTGGGATTACTTGGCATGTATTCTTACACTTTTCAAGTATTTAACCCATGCATTACATATGAGAAAAACACTTGTTTTTTTTCTACCATTGAATATATATATAGATATATATGTAAACATATATATACATATGTAGTATGTTTTGAAAGGAAATGTATGGTTTTTTCTAAAATAGTATTTTAACCATCATTGAACTTATTTAAGGAAACTAGATATATGTAGTATGTTTTGAATCTTGAGGCATTTTTTGAAAACAACTCTAATATATATATATATATATATATATATATATATATATATATATATATATATAACCATGAATTATTTATTCTAGATGTTTCGCCAATCATTGTCTTATCTTAATGATTTGATAATGATGTCTTATTTTATAAAATATAAACTTATTTTTCACATATATATATATATATATGATAATCATCAAAATACAATTTGTATTTCATCCTTGATAGGCATGCATATTCATGTTTGAAATTCTTGATTCGTTACATGCTTAAAAATGTAAAATTTTATATAATCATTTGCATATATGCTTAAACTTGATTGAAAGCATGTTTATTTTATGAGACATACGGCTTTAGTTATTGCATGAGTGCTTTCTCTATGAGAATGTATGCACTTAGTCTCTCATATTGTTTCTTTTATCTATGCATATGCCTTGGTTCCTTGTTAAAACTCTTGTGTCATCTTTTGAAAATATGTATTTTTGTATTACAATTGATAGCATTAAGATGTTCTCAATGTTTGAGAATGGTTCTAGATTTTTCATCTCTAGATTATTGTGAATACATTTTGATAACCGTTTTGTAATGCTTTTTAAGCATTCTTTTACATAAATAAAATTGTTTATTCATGTGTGTTGTTCCTCTTTTACCCTTTTTATGGGTTTTGCTTAAAGTGTCTTTTAGACACCTCCTTTTGAGTGTTCGAAGAACATTTGTGGAAGACCACCTTTTGCTTCATTACATGATAACTCAATGTTCTCTAAAATGTGATTGCATTATGATAAATGATTTCATAACCTTCTTTTGGCTTCATTCCTTAGTGGGTGTGTGTACTCGCACTTTATGTGCATGTTTATTGGTTTAATATTGAACCTATTGCATTCAAAATCATCTTCTTGTGTGGGCTCTATCCCACTTTAATGAGATATTTTCTCTATTTTATGTATGCCTTTTTTAGCATGTTGTATTATGAGAGCTTTCGTGAGCTTTCTCTTCTTACATGATATAGAAATTTCATATGCATTATTTGCTTAATGTTTCATGATAAGTGTTTTTTGGTATAAATTAAAGAATTGATCATGATTAAGCATAATTCGTGTTTATACAAAATTGTTGTTATGCGGCATATTGTTGTGATTGATTATATTGGACCTTTGATTCGATTTTTTAATCGGTCCTCTTTGTAAAAACTTTTATTTGAAAAATGATTCCCTTAAGTGTTTATTGCCTTTTTATGGCATTTATATTTGTCCATCACATGTTATTTAATGCATCATTTGTTTGGCCTTATTATTGTTATATTAGAGATGTTTGTTGAGGTGAGTTATGTGCACCTCGTGTTATGTCATTTTAGATTGTCAACTTGTAGTTTGACTTTAAAATGACTTGTTATGTGATCTCTAATTATGAGTGTGTCACTCATTTATTTTGGCCATTGATTTTATTATGGATGCTCTTAATTATGTATACATGTGATGAATGTCTAAAGTTTGAAACCATAAGTGTTTTAAGATATATTGAAATTGATAATCTGTTAAATGTTTGTCAGTACAAGTCTTATTGCCTCAAGTGTCTTCTTATTTTATGCCTCTTATCTAAGTGTCATCATATGTAGACAAGACATATTGTTCACACCTTCGTGTGTGTTGGTAGCCCTTTGTTGGTTTTGTTCTCTTGGTCTAATAGTTGAACACACTTTGAGTGTCATCATATGTAGACAAGACACGTTGATTCACACCATTGTGTGTGATTTTAGTCCATGTTGGTATTTGTGTTCTTGTTCTAGTCGCTGAGATGTATGCCCATGGTTAGCTTCTTTCACTCATTTCAAGTGTCATTTTATGTAGACAAGAGATGTATTGTCACACCTTCGTGTGTGTTTTAGCCCATGGTTGGCTTGGTACTCTTGTTTTAGTAGCTGAACATACTTGATTTTGAGTGTCTTTTTACGTAGACAAGAGATGCTTTTAGTTCATGTTAACGTGTATTCTCTTGTTCTTGTCGTTGATACACTCATTTCAAGTATTATAACATGTAGACAAGAGGTGTTTAAACACACCTTTGTGTGTGTCTTTGACCTTTAATGGAATTATATTTATGTTCTTGTTCTAGTAGCTTATACACTTGATTTATGGGTATTGGAGGACTAATGAAGTAGTTGCTTATAGTGGATGAACTATTGTTGAAATTTACAAAATTTCATTCATAATTTATTTTTTTTAATAAATACAAGTGGATCATATCATTGATATGCATATTTGGAAATTAATTTGATATTTTGGCATTTAATCTATGTATTAAGTGCTTATGGTTTTTCGACAACGATATGCATAATGAGTTTTTGTATTTGCAATCATTTGAGTGAGATTTTCTTAAATGTGTAAGGTCCTCTACTCCAATAACATTCATTCTTGACTCTTGGGTGGATGTTTTTAATATACTTAGTCAAATCATGTTTTTCATATGACATTTGTTTGACATAGAACTTCTTCTCTCTAAAGATGTGAAAGACCCTATTGATTGACTTATGTGTGTTAAATATGCTTTTGGAAAGCCCCATCTTGGGATCTCATATATTGAAGTTCATATTCATCATGTCTTTGTGCATTTGTATCCGTGTCTTTGTGCACTTATGAGTGTTCTCCTTTGTGCATTTATGCACTCTTTGCTTTTCTTGATTTTGTTACACAAAGTCTCTTTTTATAGAAAATTTTCTTATACCTTTATGTACTTTTATTCATGTGTGTCTTTGTACACGTTTTCCTTTGTAGTGTTGGTACTTGTAGTGCACACCTTTGAAAACTTTTTCACATTTAGTAATATTCTCTTCTTAGTGTGCCTTTTGTGCCCATATCCTTCTTCAAGAACATAGTGTGTTTTATCAATAGAGTATTTAAGTTTAAATCATTTTTGCATAATACTCAATTGAAATGCATGAAATATCTATCTTTTGAATAGTTGTTTTGATGAAATCATATGGTCAATCTTATTTGATATCTTTTATTTGATTAAGATACAAAATATTTTTTACTTGGAGTTCTTTTGGCTTGTTCTACAGGATCGCCAAGATGAGATGAAAGAAATATCTATGATACATCGTGGAAGGAGCTTGGAGATGATCATTAAATACAGTTTAAGGCTGACATTTGCAAAGTTCTTTCATGTGCTCTAAAGATGATGGATTTCATTGAAGATTCTTTAAAGACTTAAAACCCTCCTTTTTGTATCTTCAAACTTTTTGTTATCACCATGTAAAGTTTGAGGGGGGGTGTTAAAATATATATGTTCTCACATATATATATATATATATATGAAATACCTAATAGGGGTATTTTGGTCATTTTATATAGTTGTTTTTAGAAACAACAATTTTATGTAATTAATTATTTTTAGTTCTTTTATTTTTTTTATGTTGAAAAGGGATTCACGCATAAGGGGCCCCACATAGAGCTGTTGGGGGCCCCAACGTCTCTATGGGGAGCCCCCTAATGGGTCCCCTTTTTCAACCCTCTTTTTTTGTATAAATAGGAGGTTCCCTCCTCTTGTATTCTATGGCCTTTTAGGCCCTTATTCAGTAAAGATATGTAACTTATGCCTCTTCGTAGGCTTAGTGTGGTGTCCCTTAGTGGACCATTTTGTTATTCCCCATTATGGGGTTGTGTTTGTCCAATGTTGGACCTTATGAATGCATTATGCATCCTTGTAATTCATTTTCGCATACTTTCTAACAGTATGGTAGTAATCTCCCTATCACCCTATGGACGGAAGTTTTTCATTCCACCGTTCATGTGATTAATCGGCTGCCCATGACCATTTTAGAAAACAAGTCTCCATATTTCTCTTTGTTTGGTATACATCCCAATTATCACAAATTGCGGGTTTTTTGATCTATTTGTTATGTTCATATTGACAACTCATTGAGACATAAGTTTCAAGACAAAGCCTTAAAGTGTAGGTTTGTGGGATATGCTGAAGACTACAAGGGTTATAGGTGCTATGTTCTACTGAACAAACGAGTCAAAATATTGATGAATGTTGTTTTTGATGAGATGAAGTTTGATAGCCAGTCTGCTAATCCAAGTCCCAATGTTGAGGTTTACTACCCATGGTTAAACTCAGAACTCTTCTCCAATAATAGCGATGTTTGCCCTACAGATTGCATTAAAAAAGAGACATGCGAGGAATCAACAAATGCAATTCAACCAGACGAGGTTACTACTCAAAATTTGGAATCAAGGAGGTATAAGGGTGTTGTCTACACACGGCGAGAGAAGGAACCTCCATCTTTTCCTTGCACTGACATTGGTTCTCCTACCTCTGTTCTACAGACGTTGGATGTTAGAAGATCTACTCGGACCCGACATCCACTTGAAAGGTGGGTGAGCTATAAGAATTTTTCTTTGGATTTTCAATTGTTCCTAACATCCATAAATAAAGAGGATGAGCCTCACTTTTTATCAAGATGCAAACTCTAGAAAATGAGTTGAAGCGATGAATGAGGAAATGGAAGCCTTACGTGAATGTGGTACATGGGAAGTTGTGCCTAGACCACTAAATAAAAATATGGTTGGGTTCAAGTGGGTGTACGGGATAAAATATAAACCAGATGGGAGTATTGAAAGGTATAAAGCTAGACTTGTAGCCAAAGGATTTACGCAAGAACAAGGACAGGACTTTGATGAAACCTTCAACCCTGTTGTTAATATGGGGACTATTTGTATTGTATTGAGTCTAGTTGTTGAACATGGATGGACATTAAGTCAACTAGATGTCAAAAATGCCTTTTTGCATGAGGATCTAAAAGAAGAAGTTTATATGGAACAACCCACTAGATCTGCAGAAGAAGATGTCAATCAATATGTATGCAAGTCGAAAAGAGCACTCTATGGATTAAAGAAGGCCTCTCGGTCTTGGTTCGAGAGTTTTTCGCTGGAGATACAGAAGCATGGTTTCTCTCGGTCTCTTCTAGATCACTCATTATTCATTTACAAGGAACGAGATGTCACCACTCTTCTATTGATATACGTAGATGATATCATTGTCACAGGGAACTGTAGAGATCATATTGAGAAAGTAAAGAAGTTATTAAATCAGAGATTCAAAATGAAAGATTTGAGAGATCTGCGCTATTTTCTTGGAGTTAAAGTTGATAAAATGGACGATACACTTACTCTTACTCAACACAAGTACACGATGGATATTCTTAGTAGGGCAAGCATGAAGGATTGTAAGCTATTGACAACTCCAAGCATCATCCATCAAAAACTGAGTTCTAAAGAAGGGGATTTATATGGGGATCCTACTAGATATCGTAGCATAGTTGGCATGTTGCAATACTTGACCTTTACTAGACTTGACATAGTATATTCGGTTAATCAGGTGTCTCAATTTATGCATCAAACTCATATACTACACATGGAGGCAGTTAAGCGGATACTACGATATCTAAAGGGGACGGTTGGTGATGGGTTGGTGTATAGGAAAAGCGAATCAAATCAAGATGCACATGAAATTACTATTTATGTTGACGCTGATTGGGCGGGTGATCCAGATGAGCGATGATCAGTGTCGGGTTATTGTGGTTTTATTGGATCAAACATGATCACTTAGAGTAATAGAAAGCAAAAGGCCATTGCTAGGTCAAGTACAGAGGCTGAATACAAGTCAATGGTCGCTGCTATCGCTGAGGCTACATGGATAAGACATCTCCTAGCAGATATGGGAGAACCAATTGCACGATCACTATTGTTATTTGATAATCAAAGTGCTATTAACATGTCTTTTAACCCTATTTATCACAGCCGAGCAAAGCACATTGAGTTAGACCAGCATTTTGTCAGAAAAAAGGTTAAAGAAAAAGAGATTAAACCTGCCTTTGTGCAAACTGAAGAGCAAGTTGCAGATATATTCACCAAAGGGCCGACAAAGGACAAATTTTGGATACTAAAAGGCAAGTTGTTCATGATCCAAGATCATGTACAACTTGAGAAAGGCTGAAAAGAAGACGCTATTGGATCTTGGATCCAAGTCGGGTTTGGGCTGTACCAGACCCGACTTGTATACTGGACCTTTTCACTAATGTTGTATTTCTCCTATTCATTAGAGGGTATTTTTGTACCCTAAAATTGTATTAGTAATGTATTTATAACCTAATGCTATGGAAAACACGTTGAGTTGTCCAGGCATGAAACTGCAATCCCTTCTTTCCCATATTACTCTTCTTTTCTTCTTGCGCAGATGAGCGTGGAGGCCATCACATTTTAACAGGTTCCACTTCTCTATCTTCTACCTTTTGTCGGATGAAGTGTTGATCAATTTATATATGTTTTGTGCAACTGTGGTGAATAGGATTGAAGGCAATCTGTATGGCGCTCTGATTATCGCATAAAAGGGTAATGAGTAGAATATTTTCCCTTATTTTAGTCAAGAGATGCCTCAGCCATATAACCTTTGTTGTAGCTGCTGCCATGGATCGGTATTCAGAATCAATGTTGGATCGTGCAACCGCACGTTGTTTCTTGCTACTCCATGCTATCAAGTTTCCATCAATGAAAACATACTACCCAGAAACCAATGGTCTATCATCTGGATCTTCAGTCCAATCGGCGTTTGTATATACAACAAATCGATGTCTCTCACCGTTAGATTTAGTATGATGATAGACTAGGTCATCTCCAAGAGTTCCTTTAAAATATCGAAGAATTCACTTTACTGCATTCATATGTCCTGTACGTGGGTCATGCATGAATTGCGAGACTTGATTCACTGCATACATAATGTCTGGTCTAGTGAAGGTGAGATATTGGAGCATACCCACAAGACTTCGATATTGCCTAGGATCTCCATATGTCTCCCCAGCCTGTGAGCTGAGCTTGTGATTAAGTACACTAGGAGTGGACAACGGTTTGTAGCCTTTCATACCTGCCTTATCCAATAGGTCTAATGTATATTTGTGCTAAATTAATAAAAGATATCAGTCATGCCAATCAACCTCAACCCCCAAGAAATAATGCAAAACACCCAATATTTCATCTTAAATTGCCGACTCAACAAGTCTTTTGTAGCTTCTATATGTTTAGTAGAGTTTCCAGTAATAATAATATCATCCACATATATGAGAAGTAAAGTGTTCACCTGATGATTTTGGAAAATGAATAGTGAATGATCAAGATGAGACCTAAGGAACCCGTACCGTTGAATTTTGAGTGAGAAGCTATCAAACCACGAACGAGAAGCCTGCTTTAACCCATAAATGGCTCTTTGTAGTTTGCAAACATGTGTACTAGGACTATGTTCTGCATAACCAGGAGGCTGCTCCATATACACTTCTTCTTTCAGAGTACCATGCAAAAAGGCATTTTTTTACATCAAGCTGATTGAGAGTCCATCCATACTGAACCGATAAAGACAAGATTAATCGAATGGTTCTCATCTTGACCACATGCCTAAAAGTCTCCTCATAGTCTTGTCCATATTCTTGAGTAAACCCCTTTGCTACTAGTCTCGCCTTGTAGCGCTCAATAGATCCATCAGGTTTATATTTTATCTTATAAACCCATTTGGACCCTACAACATTTTGTCTGAGGGTCTAGGGCAATCTCTCAAGTCCCACACTCATGTAAAGCCTCCATCTCCTCTCCCAAGTCTCACACTCATGTAAAGCCTCCATCTCCTCATTCATAGCCTCAACCCACTTGATTGACATACAATATGCAAAACTAATGGGTTCATCCTGTTTTTCAACCTGAGAAATGAAAAATTGTAATTCTGTGGAAACGTTGTCATAACTTACCCATCTTTCAATGGGATGATGAATCCTATCAGACTTCCTGGGCTGCACATCAAGACACTGAGCATTATTCTTATTCCATCGCACATAGACAGCCCCTTGATACCTTGTGATAGTTGGGATAGGTATTGCAATGTTATGTGCATCTGGTGACTCTTCCCTTTGCATCTGTGCATTTGGCTCATTCTGTTCAATAGGTAATGAATGATGTGGTGAAGAGTCGTGCCTCTCCATCTGATCAAATAGCTCAGCCGCAAGCCATGGTTGATAGCTTTCAATATCTTTGTTGTGCCCATTTACCCTCACTAAATCCTCAGTATTAGTCTCATCAAATACAATGTTCTGTGATACTCTGATGTGATTAGTGGTAGGATCATAGCAACGATACCCTCTGTACTGATCAACATATCCAACGAACTTACACATGCACACTTTGTCCTGGAACTTCTTACGTTGAGAACTATCAATATGAACATAACATACACAACCAAACACCCGCAATTCATTATAGTTAGGGTGAACACCAAAGAGTGTAAAATAAGGAGATTGATTATCTAGCAACTTCATTGGTAGACGATTTATAATGTGAACAGCGGAATAAAAAGCTTTAGTCCACAAACTTAAGGAGATGTGAGTATCATGTAACATGATCAATGCACTTTCTATAATGTGTCAGTGTTTTCTTTCCGCCACACCATTTTGTTGTAGTGTTTAAGGACAAGAAATTCTATGACTTATTCCGTTATCTTGGAGAAATTGAGTAAATTCCTTTAATAAATACTCTCCACCACCATGTAAACATCCCAAATTTTCATTCACCTCCCTGACATCTCTACCAACGAGCCGAAGGGCAAAATGGTCATTTTCTGAAATTGAACCTTGCAGAAAGTCCAAAATTTCATGCTTGAGTCTCAAAATCTCTCTATTTAGACTCGAAAATATCTCCAAACTGCAAAATCTCAAAATCCTATTCTTGACAAGAAGCTACAATTTCCAATTTTGAATTCAGAGCGACATTTCAGGTAACATGTCTTTGCATAGCATTGCATGAACATTTCATATCACTGCACTGCACAACATGTCATTTCGAGGTCCAGAACTCTTGATTTCAAAATTTTCAATCCAGATTAGAATTTCAACTATTTTTAAAATCAATTTCAAAACCCTGGGTCTTCAAAATTATCAATTCTTCCCATTTTACCCCCAGGACTCTGAATTTCAAAATATTTTCTTAGGAAAACGATCTGGATAGTTTTTAATATGGATTTCAGCCGCCTTATCTCAGATTTTGCCCTTTTGTCAACAATTTCAAATATCTTCCTTTTACAAAATCGCCCTACAGGGGCTAACTCTTTTCAAAAATTCTGTTTTGCCAATTAGTCGAAAATTTTATGAAAATTCCAAAAAAGAGGTTTTGTTGTCTTGTCTTTATTTCAATAAAGAAGCAATGTGGGACCCACACTGAGGTGGTGTCACATGGGCTTTTCTTTTGAAAAACCTGAATTTTGAAAAACCCAAAAATATAGGAGCCTTGTCCCTGGATTGGCGCCACTGGGTCTTTTTCTCTCTCCTCCCATTTCCTTGCCATGTGTCAGCGTGGGGTTCACCTAGAGGTGGCGCCACATGTCATTAGACATCCTCTCCATTCCATGCCACGTGTCAGTGTCCACCATCTTCACCCTGTGCCATGTGTCATTCCAAGGTCACCCTGAGATGCCACGTGTCATGTGCTGCCTTGTCCAAAAAAAGTAGAGTTGTCTCCTTTTGATGTGGCGCCATCTGAAGTATTCTCTCCTGCAGCAGACACGTGTCATTCTCTTCTCTTCTCAGAAAAAGCAAGTGACACATGTCACTCCCTGCTTTTCTCAGAAAAAGCAAGTGACACGTGTCATTCTCTGCTCTTCTCAGAAAAAGCAAGTGACACATGTCACTCCCTGCTTTTCTCAGAAAAAGCAAGTGACACATGTCACCCTCTGCTCTTCTCAGAAAAAGCAAGGGACACGTGTCTCTCTCTGCTTTCTTCAGAAAAAGCAAGTGACACATGTCACTTTCTGCCTCCTTCAGAAAAAGCAACAATTCAAATATTCAAACTCCAGGCTGAGGTGGCGCAAATCCTGAAGTCTCCTCCCTAAATTCATTTTTTTGAGATGGTGCCACGTGTCCCTTTCCCTCCTTTTCCTCCCTCTTGCCACATGTCATTGTAGGAGCCACCCTGAGGTGGCGCCACATGGCCACCCTTTATTCTTCCAGAGCCAACCCAATTTAAAATTCAAATACATCCTGAGGTGGCGCCATCTGGAGAGCCTCCCCCAGCTTCTGACACTTGTCAATGTTGATGCTCTGAGATGGCGCCACATGGCAGTCTCTCCTCCTTCCAGAATAAAGCAAAATTTGAATTTCAAACTCCAAGACAACACCTTCTGAGATGGCGTCACATGGAGGGCTCAGATTAAGCTTCTTTGAATTTCAAAATTTTCCAAAAAATTCTATAAATACAAGGCCCGATGCCCAGCCTAAGGGAGCTCCCTTTGGATTTAGCATTTTCACTCCGAGTGCCCTACTACACGGTTTTGAATTTTGGAGTTCACGCTCCCCTTGGGCTCAGTTGAGAGGGTGCATTGAAGCACCAAGCTTGCTCGCATCAATTCCAACTCGATCTAAGCGTGTGGATCGAATTTCGTGAATCTTCCGAAGCTCGGATCGAAGGACGAGAGAAGCCATTCATACCCACTCATTTCGGGAGTTCCAAAGCTGCGGGAAAACACAAGGTGCACTTCTATCCTTATTCATTTCATTATAGTAATATCTTTATTCAATTCGTATTGTCGTTTTGAGAAAAGAGCTCATCCGAAGGATGGATCGAGCTACTCTCGTAAAATGACATATAGCAAACGAGTTTTTCATGCTTTCTTGATTCAAATTTTAGCATTTCATCACGTTCATGCATTAAAATAAGGTAGATTTGTGTCTTACTTCATTAAAATAGCATCGTTTAGGAATTTATTTGATGTTTCATGTATCCTGTGTTATTTCAGTGATTCCCTATTTTTGTCAGTCAGTCCACTCGTCATTTCATGTATTTATTTTTCTTTAAAAATGCCAAAAAAATCACAGTACGCGTTCCTAGGTGTCTCTAGCAATATGCCAAAATTCAGAATGATTTAAATTTATTTACTGCAGTAAATGTTCGAAATGGTAGGTCGGGTTTTGTTACCCGGGATACGTTTTGAAAATTTACTTCTGATTTGTAAAATCGAGATCTCTTTCCTATGAGATCTGATTTTTGATCCGAAAAATGTCATGAACTCGGGATAATGTCTAGTATTTAATCTGATTTTCTCAGATTGTTCCGATTTTTTTTTATGTCTGACAAAAATATGAGAGTTCGGGACACGTGTCAGAGCCTGATTTGGGTCTTTGGGATTTTGGATCGAATTAAGGCGATGAGTTCTCTTTGGGTATTGCTCCAAATCCAAATCTATAAAAAGTAAATGTCATGTTCGGGATGTCCTCTGTTTGCATCTAAAAGTTTATGATTTTTAGAACAGTATTAGTATCTGTTTCGAATTTTTTTTGTCAGTCTCTTGTTTTGTCATATTCGTCTGCTCTGTTGATTTAGGCATGAAAAGTCATATTTTTATCTATGTTCCTGTTGATCAAATGCCAAAATCATAAAAACAAAAGTTGTTCCTGTGTGTGTCTTTAGTTCCTCAGTTAAATATCAGAAATTTCTATGGTCGGATATTATTTTTTATGCAATTTTACATCGGATCAGGTTGATTTTGCCTCCGTCAGAACCAAATTCTCGTTACCGAACTCACCGTAGTTCAAATCTCGAAGCTGTAAAAGACAAAATTGCTTATTTTCAAGTCCTTTAGCAGTCTGAAAAATCTCAGATGTTTTCATGGTGGAATTTTTGTATTATCGCATTAAGTATTACATTTGGTTCGGGTCCATAGGTGAAATCCGCCCTTTTTAGGATTTTCTTTAAATTTTTGCATCCCAACTATGTCATTTCGTGAGTTTTAGCATTCTAAATTGTTTATCAGGATAGAGAGATGCTCCATACCGAATTTGACAGCATTTGGAATTCATTTGAGACTCAGTTTAGCCATATCATCAAAACAGGGCCCCGCGGGACCCAGATCCAAGCGAAATTCGTTATTTTTGATGAATGATAGCATGTCAAAATTCTAATTTTACAGTTCTAATGTATTTAGCAGCATGTCATCATGCCCCATATTGCATTTCATCATCATTTGGTTCAATTCGAATTTCAAAATCTCAATTTTACCAAAATTTCCTTAAAAAAACCCGGATTTTAAAGGTGTAACTTCAATATTAGGGGTATTTTGGTCATTTTGACCACAATTTCGAATTTCAAACTATTTCTTACTGAATTTATTGCGTTTACATCATTTCAAATATCAAGAAAGCATGAAAATAGGGTTTATATCCAACTAAGTCTAATCATTTCATAATATTATTGGAAAATCTTGGAAAACCCACATATTTGAGCTAACCCCATTTCAAGTTTGGCAGGGACATTCAAAAGAAGGAACTGAAGTCTGAAATTTCCCTTTCTTTCATTTATTTAGTGATGTAATAATGTAAATTTTGGAATAAGAGATTTAATTTTCTACTTAGACTAAGATGCATATCATATAGTTTAAATTTCTGCAATATCCTGTTTATGTGATTCATGCATTTTATTTCAAAAGCACTATGGATGTACACGAATGACACATGCACCAACTCTTAGGGAGTTAATGAACTCGGTGGAGTCCATATTTACAGCCCTAGTCGGAATATGGATGAGACCCAGATCCATCATCTTCCTACTAGTCACACCGAGCCTACATTCTTAGGCTATCTTCAAAAATGCACATCATATTTCCAATTTTGCAAAGTATTGTGCATTAAATCAATTAAGCTCTGAACATGTTCATGGCCACAGTCAGAATATGTGAAGGATTTATTTTGACTTAATACACATTTTTCCAACAAATTTCTCAAAAAAAAATCTTTTCAAAGTGCATTCATTCACTCATATCATTTGCATCATGAAATCATTGGTTTTCCCATGATTTTCTTAAGAAAATTTCATTCTCAAGAAATCGATTTCTCAAGAAACTCTGAGAATTTTTCAAAATCGGTTTTCCCAAGTCAAGTTTTTCCACAGTTTTCCATGGAAAAGGTTATTTTCTCAAGATTTTCAAAAGGAGTCTCTCATCTTTCTCAAAGATCAAAATCAATTTCCAAGCGTTTCAAGGCTAAGATTCTCAGGATTTCAGTTTCCCGAGTTTCAATTCTCCCTCTCCAAAGAATTTTCCAATGAATCTCAACCATTTTCCAAAGAAAGCTTTCAAAAACTTGAAGCTTTTCCTAACAAGCATTTTCCCTTCAAATGTTTACCCTTTTCTCAAGAATTCTTTCCATTTTCTCAGGATTTTCATCCATTCATGATTTTCCCACATCTTTATGAACTTTCTCGTGATTTCAAAACCCCTTTCATCTGAGTTTTATGAGAAATTGACTTTCACCCTTTCCCTGAGAAATATCTTTCAACTCCAAATATTTTCCAAGCATACATAATGTTTTTCCTACTTCCATTTTCCAAAATCTCATAGCACATGCCTGAATTTTCTGTGCATTTAGGATAGAACACGATTTTGATGATTTAACTAAGTCAAGCATAGTTTTGGTCCTTGGTTCGATTACACCTGTTAAAGGCGGCAGGAACGGTCGAACCTCGTACCGACAGGTCGAGCCCCATCCCATGGATTTTCCCGCAATTTTCAAAACGGAGGCGAGTATTTCAAAACAATTTCCAAAATCCGGTCAAGTTTGAAGCGCGAAAGCATTTCCCTCTCTCTTCCGCAAGGAAGGGAAGGCGGGAGAAAATTTTGCGACGATAACAGGTTTGGCGACCGTGATGGGACCTGTCCTTGTCTGGTCAAAATTGTGCTTGACTTAGTTTAATTATCAAAATTATGTTCACAAAATGTCAGCTCCTTTACTTTTGATATCATGCGAACCTAGGAGCCTAGATTCTGACCTAGCTGACATTGATTCCATATAGACTAGGCATGGTTTGGTAGGACCAGATTGAGGAGATATTTTCATGTTCACATAGACTTAGGTCTAAACACAACTCTCCTCAATTTAGGATCTGAATGCAAACAATGTATGCTTCTGCAAAGATTTTCAAAATCTATCTCTCTAGGACTTAGAGCCCTCTATTTCTTGCATGTGATCATTTTTCAAAATCTCCATTACCTATCATTACCCGGTCTTCACGTTGCTGGGCTCTCTTCCAGAACCCTAGTTCGAGACAGAGCCTCACAGCTGGGCCAATTATTTGGGTTAACACCCCCCTACCACGTACCGCGGGCTACAGTCCGAAGTATATCGGTAGACGCTCAAGGATGTTGGAAAACCTTACCTTAGAACAGGAGTTGAGATTATATGCCACGTACCTCGGATTTCAATTCGGGTATATCGGCATAACTAGATTGGACACAGATGATCTGAACCTAGAGTTAGGATTAAGGTCCTACAACTGTTTTCAAAATGATACATCTAGAGTCAGCCTTTTAGGGAGTGCTGAATGTGCATAAATGTTTGTGCAGGATGTGAGTTTGTATGCTACCTTTATTTCTCTCATATTTTCCCAAAAAATATTTTTCAAATATCCATATTCTCATCTTTTCCTTTACTTTCTCAAACCCTGGATGATTTTCTCAAATATCCAATTTCTTTCAAAACTCTAGGTGATTTTCCATTCTCTCGTTCTACTGGATCTCGAATTTTCAACTGCATTTTTATCCTGCCTGCAATTTTCCAAAATCATATGTTTTCTTTCATTGGATTTTCAATCCTTTTGTCTATTTGCAAAATTCTTCACCTTATTTTCCTCATGCATACCTTGATTATTGCGGTGGAAATTGTTTACCCACTTACATTCTCCTTATTCTAAATCCATTTGTGGATTATTTTTCCAAAAGATATCTCTTTCCTTCAAAAATGGTGTTTTCCTCGTGGTTGACGACCTCGCTTAGGTAACAAGGCACATTTTCCGTTGTTCATTTCTCTTGCAAAAGGATGACAACACAATTGTCGTAATCCTTATGACGACTCAATCCCTAGTAATGGGATAATCTTCCAATGGTCCCCCATATTTTCCTTAATATTTCCTTCCAAAAAAAAAAATCCTCAAAAAGTTGATCCTTCCTTCGCCATCTTATTTGCTTCTTCTTCACAATGTATCTCTTGTGAGGAATGATCTTGAGGACGTCTATCAGTCAAGAAACTTGTCGCCCTATTTATCAATTATCCTTCCTTTATTCAAAATTTTCCTCCCTAGTTACATTGGGGCATTTTTTTGAAAATTTATCTTTACCTCAAAACATCCTGTATGCAGGCAGGATAAACCAATCTCTCATTTTGCACATATATGCACCCATTTGCATTGATTTTGCATTCATTTGCATCAATTTGCATTCAATCATATTCATTTGCATTAAATATCAATTTCCCCTTCAGGTTAAGGGATAAACCTGAATCAGTTTCCATAATCCTTCAATTTCGACCTTCGGGTCATTTAATTCTTCAATTTCGACCTCCGGGTCACCCAATTTTCAAATTACCAAATTCTCAATTTCGACCATCAGGTCATCCAATTTTCATTCCCCGTTCAGGATAAGGGGATAATCCTGAAATCATTCATAGAAGCGATCCAACTCTCTATAATGGTCCCCGTTCTTTATTGAACTGATAATGTTCTCAGCGAATTGATAGTCGTTCTTCATTGAGCTGATAGTGTTTACAAGTGAACTGATAGTCGTTTTTCATCGAGCTGATAGTGTTCCAAGTGAACTGATAGTCGTTCTTTAGTGAACTGATAGTTGTTCTTCATCGAACTAATAGTGTTTCAAGCGAACTGATAATCGTTCTTCATCGAACTGATAGTTTTTCTTCATTAAACTGATAGCGTTTTCAAGTGAACTGATAATCGTTCTTCATTGAACTGATAGTGTTCCAAGCGAACTGATAATCGTTCTTCATCGAACTAATAGTGTTCCAAGTGAATTGATAGTCGTTCTTCATCGAACTGATAGTGTTCCAAGTAAACTGATAGTCGTTCTTCATTGAACTGATAGTGTTCCAAGTGAACTGATAAGTGTTCCAAGTGAACTGATAGTCGTTCTTCATCGAACTAATAGTGTTCCAAGCGAACTGATAATCGTTCTTCATCGAACTGATAGTTGTTCTTCATTGAACTAATAGCGTACCCAAGTGAACTTATAATCGTTCTTCATCGAACTTATAGTGTTCCAAGCGAACTGATAATCATTCTTCATCGAACTAATAGGGTTCCAAGTGAACTGATAGTTGTTCTTCATTAAAACTGATAATGTTCCAAGTGAACTGATAGTCGTTCCTCATCAAACTGATAGTGTTCCAAGTGAACTGATAGCTGTTCTCTACTGAACTGATAGTGTTCCAAGTGAATTGATAGTTGTTCTTCATTGAACTGATAATGTTTCAAGTGAACTGATAGTCGTTCTTAATTGAACTGATAGTATTCTCGAGCTAATTGATAATCGTTCTTCATTGAATTGATAGTGTTCCAAGTGAACTGATAGTGTTCCAAGCGAACTGATAATCGTTCTTCATCGAACTGATAATCGTTTTTCATTGAACTGATAAGTGTTCCCAAGCGAACTGATAATCGTTCTTAATCGAAGTGATATTGTTCCCAAGTGAACTGATAGTCGTTCTTCATTGAACTGATAGTGTTCCAAGTGAACTGATAAGTGTTCCAAGCGAAGTGATAATCGTTCTTCATCGAACTGATAAGTATTCCAAGCGAACTGATAATCGTTCTTCATCGACTGATAGTCGGTCTTCATTGAACTGGTAGTGTTCCAAGTGAACTGATAAGTGTTCCAAGCGAACTGATAATCGTTTTTCATCGAACTGATAAGTGTTCTAAGCGAACTGATAATCGTTCTTCATCGAACTGATAATGTTCCAAGTGAACTGATAGTCATTCTTAATCGAACTGATATTGTTCCAAATGAACCGATGGTCGTTCTTAATCGAACTGATATTGTTCCCAATGAACCGATGGTCGTTCTTAATTGAACTGATATTGTTCCAAGTGAACCGATGGTCGTTCTTAATCGAACTGATATTGTTCCTAGTGAACCGATGGTCGTTCTTAATCGAACTGATATTATTCCAAGTGAACCGATGGGCGTTCTTAATTGAACTGATATTGTTTTTAACGAACCGATGGTCGTTCTTAATTGAACTGATATTGTTCCCAGTGAACTGATAGTCGCCTCCTTTTGGGAAAAGGAGAGGATAATTTTCGTCACGGATGCATTAAGTCGAACCTCAAGTGCTCTCTTTCACGAAGGATTTCAAGAACATGTTGTCAATTTGTCAATCAAATTATTTGTTGATTTCAAAACTTTATTACACAAATTCTTACCTCAGTTTACCTTTAGCATTACTTCCAAAAGAGTGAAGCTTTTGCGAAAAGAGATTCAAAATTCAAAATCTTTTATTGGCCAACCAAAAGGATGAAGGATAAATCCCTGATATGGCCATCAAAGAAGATTCAATGTTTGCAAAGCTATAAGTGATTGATATTGATCGCAGTCAATGGCACATCTCTAAAGATTATTCTTGTAAAGATAAGGCAGTGAAAATATTCTGAGCGCTAGAAAAAGAGAGAATTCACCCAAGCCCTGTCTCCTCAAAATCACCTAGGCTGAAATTAAATATCCGTAAAAGGGATCTCTCAATTGTCGTCAAGATGAAGGCAAATTAAGCGAGTAGACCCCCGGGGCCAAAGAAAATTTGAAACCTCTCCAAGATGACGGAGTTTGTGACGGATCCTTCTAGGGAAAGTCCAAAGCACTGTCGAGATGAAGGCGGATGCGATGAACCTCTCGACAATCCCTAAAAGGTATTTAATTTCAGCTATCATCCAAAGATCTCCCAGCCAATGAGCCAATATCATCAACATGACCCCTGAGACAAAGAAGGATCGAAACATCTCCAAGTTGAAGGAGTTTGTGATGTACCCTTCCCGAAAAAAAGAGAGAAAGAGAGGAAAAAGAAAGAGAGAAAAGTCAGAACATCTCCAAAATGAAGGAGAATGTAGCCAAAACCCAAGAAAGCCAAAAGAGTGTAGAAAGATTATCATGAGAGAAGCTCCCAGGATATCAAACTGCCAAATCTAGCAAGAATCTCCTTTAAATTTGTGAAATTCTATTATCAATACTCTTTCATCAATTGCTTTCATAATATCAAATTCTCTTTCCTGTTCATATCAAGGAAATTGATAACTTCCTTGAAGAAGGTCAATCACAAGTAATCTGGATTCTCAATCTCGATTCTACGAAGTGAATCTCCTTTGGAGGTAGTGCTTCAGGGAGAAAAGAAAGAATGTTTTTGCCACAATATGCATCATTTTCAAATATTTTGACAATATTTTCTAACTATCCGGACGCGAAGTGAGAGCGTGATGTCCGTCTTTGATACATCCAGACACCAATTTTAAATCCCTCTTAAGGACTCAATTTTCCGCCCAATCAGGATAAGGGTATAAACCTAAGCCTCATTCAAAGAGGTATTCCATTTTCCGCCCGATCAGGATAAGGGTACAAACCTGAGCCTCATTCAAAGAGGTATTCCATTTTCCGCCTGATCAAGATAAGGGTACAAACCTGAGCCTCATTCAATGAGGTATTCCATTTTCCGCCTGATCAGGTTAAGGGTACAAACCTGAGTCTCATTTCTATGAGATATTTCAATCCCCAATCAGGTTAAGGGTCAAAACCTGAGCTTCGTTCCATGCGAGGTATTTCTGTCCCATCCAGGTTAAAAGAAAAAACCTGAATTTCACTCTCATAGAGTGAATCTTTTCTCTTCATTCTCCATTTTATGTCTAGCATCTTCATCAGGGCCAATTTTCTTATACCCAGTCAGATCCTTCTAACTGGGGCATTTTTTTTTATATAGCCCAAATTTGGTGTGTTTTTCTTTGCCACTAAGCTCAGCCACAAGCCGACTTAGTAGCAAAGAGAGGCATCTGTAAACACCCCAAATTTTCATTCACCTCCCTGACATCTCTACCAACGAGCCGAAGGGCAAAATGGTCATTTTCTGAAATTGAACCTTGCAGAAAGTCCAAAATTTCATGCTTGAGTCTCAAAATCTCTCTATTTAGACTCGAAAATATCTCCAAACTGCAAAATCTCAAAATCCTATTCTTGACAAGAAGCTACAATTTCCAATTTTGAATTCAGAGCGACATTTCAGGTAACATGTCTTTGCATAGCATTGCATGAACATTTCATATCACTGCACTGCACAACATGTCATTTCGAGGTCCAAAACTCTTGATTTCAAAATTTTCAATCCAGATTAGAATTTCAACTATTTTTAAAATCAATTTCAAAACCCTGGGTCTTCAAAATTATCAATTCTTCCCATTTTACCCCCAGGACTCTGAATTTCAAAATATTTTCTCAGGAAAACGATCTGGATAGTTTTTAATATGGATTTCAGCCGCCTTATCTCAGATTTTGCCCTTTTGTCAACAATTTCAAATATCTTCCTTTTACAAAATCGCCCTATACGGGCTAACTCTTTTCAAAAATTCTGTTTTGCCAATTAGTCGAAAATTTTATGAAAATTCCAAAAAAGAGGTTTTGTTGTCTTGTCTTTATTTCAATAAAGAAGCAATGTGGGACCCACACTGAGGTGGTGTCACATGGGCTTTTCTTTTGAAAAACCTGAATTTTGAAAAACCCAAAAATATAGGAGCCTTGTCCCTGGATTGGCGCCACTGGGTCTTTTTCTCTCTCCTCCCATTTCCTTGCCATGTGTCAGCGTGGGGTTCACCTAGAGGTGGCGCCACATGTCATTAGACATCCTCTTCATTCCATGCCACGTGTCAGTGTCCACCATCTTCACCCTGTGCCATGTGTCATTCCAAGGTCACCCTGAGATGCCACGTGTCATGTGCTGCCTTGTCCAAAAAAAGTAGAGTTGTCTCCTTTTGATGTGGCGCCATCTGAAGTATTCTCTCCTGCAGCAGACACGTGTCATTCTCTTCTCTTCTCAGAAAAAGCAAGTGACACATGTCACTCCCTGCTTTTCTCAGAAAAAGCAAGTGACACGTGTCATTCTCTGCTCTTCTCAGAAAAAGCAAGTGACACATGTCACTCCCTGCTTTTCTCAGAAAAAGCAAGTGACACATGTCACCCTCTGCTCTTCTCAGAAAAAGCAAGGGACACGTGTCTCTCTCTGCTTTCTTCAGAAAAAGCAAGTGACACATGTCACTTTCTGCCTCCTTCAGAAAAAGCAACAATTCAAATATTCAAACTCCAGGCTGAGGTGGCGCAAATCCTGAAGTCTCCTCCCTAAATTCATTTTTTTGAGATGGTGCCACGTGTCCCTTTCCCTCCTTTTCCTCCCTCTTGCCACATGTCATTGTAGGAGCCACCCTGAGGTGGCGCCACATGGCCACCCTTTATTCTTCCAGAGCCAACCCAATTTAAAATTCAAATACATCCTGAGGTGGCGCCATCTGGAGAGCCTCCCCCAGCTTCTGACACTTGTCAATGTTGATGCTCTGAGATGGCGCCACATGGCAGTCTCTCCTCCTTCCAGAATAAAGCAAAATTTGAATTTCAAACTCCAAGACAACACCTTCTGAGATGGCGTCACATGGAGGGCTCAGATTAAGCTTCTTTGAATTTCAAAATTTTCCAAAAAATTCTATAAATACAAGGCCCGATGCCCAGCCTAAGGGAGCTCCCTTTGGATTTAGCATTTTCACTCCGAGTGCCCTACTACACGGTTTTGAATTTTGGAGTTCACGCTCCCCTTGGGCTCAGTTGAGAGGGTGCATTGAAGCACCAAGCTTGCTCGCATCAATTCCAACTCGATCTAAGCGTGTGGATCGAATTTCGTGAATCTTCCGAAGCTCGGATCGAAGGACGAGAGAAGCCATTCATACCCACTCATTTCGGGAGTTCCAAAGCTGCGGGAAAACACAAGGTGCACTTCTATCCTTATTCATTTCATTATAGTAATATCTTTATTCAATTCGTATTGTCGTTTTGAGAAAAGAGCTCATCCGAAGGATGGATCGAGCTACTCTCGTAAAATGACATATAGCAAACGAGTTTTTCATGCTTTCTTGATTCAAATTTTAGCATTTCATCACGTTCATGCATTAAAATAAGGTAGATTTGTGTCTTACTTCATTAAAATAGCATCGTTTAGGAATTTATTTGATGTTTCATGTATCCTGTGTTATTTCAGTGATTCCCTATTTTTGTCAGTCAGTCCACTCGTCATTTCATGTATTTATTTTTCTTTAAAAATGCCAAAAAAATCACAATACGCGTTCCTAGGTGTCTCTAGCAATATGCCAAAATTCAGAATGATTTAAATTTATTTACTGCAGTAAATGTTCGAAATGGTAGGTCGGGTTTTGTTACCCGGGATACGTTTTGAAAATTTACTTCTGATTTGTAAAATCGAGATCTCTTTCCTATGAGATCTGATTTTTGATCCGAAAAATGTCATGAACTCGGGATAATGTCTAGTATTTAATCTGATTTTCTCAGATTGTTCCGATTTTTTTTTATGTCTGACAAAAATCTGAGAGTTCGGGACACGTGTCAGAGCCTGATTTGGGTCTTTGGGATTTTGGATCGAATTAAGGCGATGAGTTCTCTTTGGGTATTGCTCCAAATCCAAATCTATAAAAAGTAAATGTCATGTTCGGGATGTCCTCTGTTTGCATCTAAAAGTTTATGATTTTTAGAACAGTATTAGTATCTGTTTCGAATTTTTTTTGTCAGTCTCTTGTTTTGTCATATTCGTCTGCTCTGTTGATTTAGGCATGAAAAGTCATATTTTTATCTATGTTCCTGTTGATCAAATGCCAAAATCATAAAAACAAAAGTTGTTCCTGTGTGTGTCTTTAGTTCCTCAGTTAAATATCAGAAATTTCTATGGTCGGATATTATTTTTTATGCAATTTTACATCGGATCAGGTTGATTTTGCCTCCGTCAGAACCAAATTCTCGTTACCGAACTCACCGTAGTTCAAATCTCGAAGCTGTAAAAGACAAAATTGCTTATTTTCAAGTCCTTTAGCAGTCTGAAAAATCTCAGATGTTTTCATGGTGGAATTTTTGTATTATCGCATTAAGTATTACATTTGGTTCGGGTCCATAGGTGAAATCCGCCCTTTTTAGGATTTTCTTTAAATTTTTGCATCCCAACTATGTCATTTCGTGAGTTTTAGCATTCTAAATTGTTTATCAGGATAGAGAGATGCTCCATACCGAATTTGACAGCATTTGGAATTCATTTGAGACTCAGTTTAGCCATATCATCAAAACAGGGCCCCGCGGGACCCAGATCCAAGCGAAATTCGTTATTTTTGATGAATGATAGCATGTCAAAATTCTAATTTTACAGTTCTAATGTATTTAGCAGCATGTCATCATGCCCCATATTGCATTTCATCATCATTTGGTTCAATTCGAATTTCAAAATCTCAATTTTACCAAAATTTCCTTAAAAAAACCCGGATTTTAAAGGTATAACTTCAATATTAGGGGTATTTTGGTCATTTTGACCACAATTTCGAATTTCAAACTATTTCTTACTGAATTTATTGCGTTTACATCATTTCAAATATCAAGAAAGCATGAAAATAGGGTTTATATCCAACTAAGTCTAATCATTTCATAATATTATTGGAAAATCTTGGAAAACCCACATATTTGAGCTAACCCCATTTCAAGTTTGGCAGGGACATTCAAAAGAAGGAACTGAAGTCTGAAATTTCCCTTTCTTTCATTTATTTAGTGATGTAATAATGTAAATTTTGGAATAAGAGATTTAATTTTCTACTTAGACTAAGATGCATATCATATAGTTTAAATTTCTGCAATATCCTGTTTATGTGATTCATGCATTTTATTTCAAAAGCACTATGGATGTACACGAATGACACATGCACCAACTCTTAGGGAGTTAATGAACTCGGTGGAATCCATATTTACAGCCCTAGTCGGAATATGGATGAGACCCAGATCCATCATCTTCCTACTAGTCACACCGAGCCTACATTCTTAGGCTATCTTCAAAAATGCACATCATATTTCCAATTTTGCAAAGTATTGTGCATTAAATCAATTAAGCTCTGAACATGTTCATGGCCACAGTCAGAATATGTGAAGGATTTATTTTGACTTAATACACATTTTTCCAACAAATTTCTCAAAAAAAAATCTTTTCAAAGTGCATTCATTCACTCATATCATTTGCATCATGAAATCATTGGTTTTCCCATGATTTTCTTAAGAAAATTTCATTCTCAAGAAATCGATTTCTCAAGAAACTCTGAGAATTTTTCAAAATCGGTTTTCCCAAGTCAAGTTTTTCCACAGTTTTCCATGGAAAAGGTTATTTTCTCAAGATTTTCAAAAGGAGTCTCTCATCTTTCTCAAAGATCAAAATCAATTTCCAAGCGTTTCAAGGCTAAGATTCTCAGGATTTCAGTTTCCCGAGTTTCAATTCTCCCTCTCCAAAGAATTTTCCAATGAATCTCAACCATTTTCCAAAGAAAGCTTTCAAAAACTTGAAGCTTTTCCTAACAAGCATTTTCCCTTCAAATGTTTACCCTTTTCTCAAGAATTCTTTCCATTTTCTCAGGATTTTCATCCATTCATGATTTTCCCACATCTTTATGAACTTTCTCGTGATTTCAAAACCCCTTTCATCTGAGTTTTATGAGAAATTGACTTTCACCCTTTCCCTGAGAAATATCTTTCAACTCCAAATATTTTCCAAGCATACATAATGTTTTTCCTACTTCCATTTTCCAAAATCTCATAGCACATGCCTGAATTTTCTGTGCATTTAGGATAGAACACGATTTTGATGATTTAACTAAGTCAAGCATAGTTTTGGTCCTTGGTTCGATTACACCTGTTAAAGGCGGCAGGAACGGTCGAACCTCGTACCGACAGGTCGAGCCCCATCCCATGGATTTTCCCGCAATTTTCAAAACGGAGGCGAGTATTTCAAAACAATTTCCAAAATCCGGTCAAGTTTGAAGCGCGAAAGCATTTCCCTCTCTCTTCCGCAAGGAAGGGAAGGCGGGAGAAAATTTTGCGACGATAACAGGTTTGGCGACCGTGATGGGACCTGTCCTTGTCTGGTCAAAATTGTGCTTGACTTAGTTTAATTATCAAAATTATGTTCACAAAATGTCAGCTCCTTTACTTTTGATATCATGCGAACCTAGGAGCCTAGATTCTGACCTAGCTGACATTGATTCCATATAGACTAGGCATGGTTTGGTAGGACCAGATTGAGGAGATATTTTCATGTTCACATAGACTTAGGTCTAAACACAACTCTCCTCAATTTAGGATCTGAATGCAAACAATGTATGCTTCTGCAAAGATTTTCAAAATCTATCTCTCTAGGACTTAGAGCCCTCTATTTCTTGCATGTGATCATTTTTCAAAATCTCCATTACCTATCATTACCCGGTCTTCACGTTGCTGGGCTCTCTTCCAGAACCCTAGTTCGAGACAGAGCCTCACAGCTGGGCCAATTATTTGGGTTAACACCCCCCTACCACGTACCGCGGGCTACAGTCCGAAGTATATCGGTAGACGCTCAAGGATGTTGGAAAACCTTACCTTAGAACAGGAGTTGAGATTATATGCCACGTACCTCGGATTTCAATTCGGGTATATCGGCATAACTAGATTGGACACAGATGATCTGAACCTAGAGTTAGGATTAAGGTCCTACAACTGTTTTCAAAATGATACATCTAGAGTCAGCCTTTTAGGGAGTGCTGAATGTGCATAAATGTTTGTGCAGGATGTGAGTTTGTATGCTACCTTTATTTCTCTCATATTTTCCCAAAAAATATTTTTCAAATATCCATATTCTCATCTTTTCCTTTACTTTCTCAAACCCTGGATGATTTTCTCAAATATCCAATTTCTTTCAAAACTCTAGGTGATTTTCCATTCTCTCGTTCTACTGGATCTCGAATTTTCAACTGCATTTTTATCCTGCCTGCAATTTTCCAAAATCATATGTTTTCTTTCATTGGATTTTCAATCCTTTTGTCTATTTGCAAAATTCTTCACCTTATTTTCCTCATGCATACCTTGATTATTGCGGTGGAAATTGTTTACCCACTTACATTCTCCTTATTCTAAATCCATTTGTGGATTATTTTTCCAAAAGATATCTCTTTCCTTCAAAAATGGTGTTTTCCTCGTGGTTGACGACCTCGCTTAGGTAACAAGGCACATTTTCCGTTGTTCATTTCTCTTGCAAAAGGATGACAACACAATTGTCGTAATCCTTATGACGACTCAATCCCTAGTAATGGGATAATCTTCCAATGGTCCCCCATATTTTCCTTAATATTTCCTTCCAAAAAAAAAAATCCTCAAAAAGTTGATCCTTCCTTCGCCATCTTATTTGCTTCTTCTTCACAATGTATCTCTTGTGAGGAATGATCTTGAGGACGTCTATCAGTCAAGAAACTTGTCGCCCTATTTATCAATTATCCTTCCTTTATTCAAAATTTTCCTCCCTAGTTACATTGGGGCATTTTTTTGAAAATTTATCTTTACCTCAAAACATCCTGTATGCAGGCAGGATAAACCAATCTCTCATTTTGCACATATATGCACCCATTTGCATTGATTTTGCATTCATTTGCATCAATTTGCATTCAATCATATTCATTTGCATTAAATATCAATTTCCCCTTCAGGTTAAGGGATAAACCTGAATCAGTTTCCATAATCCTTCAATTTCGACCTTCGGGTCATTTAATTCTTCAATTTCGACCTCCGGGTCACCCAATTTTCAAATTACCAAATTCTCAATTTCGACCATCAGGTCATCCAATTTTCATTCCCCGTTCAGGATAAGGGGATAATCCTGAAATCATTCATAGAAGCGATCCAACTCTCTATAATGGTCCCCGTTCTTTATTGAACTGATAATGTTCTCAGCGAATTGATAGTCGTTCTTCATTGAGCTGATAGTGTTTACAAGTGAACTGATAGTCGTTTTTCATCGAGCTGATAGTGTTCCAAGTGAACTGATAGTCGTTCTTTAGTGAACTGATAGTTGTTCTTCATCGAACTAATAGTGTTTCAAGCGAACTGATAATCGTTCTTCATCGAACTGATAGTTTTTCTTCATTAAACTGATAGCGTTTTCAAGTGAACTGATAATCGTTCTTCATTGAACTGATAGTGTTCCAAGCGAACTGATAATCGTTCTTCATCGAACTAATAGTGTTCCAAGTGAATTGATAGTCGTTCTTCATCGAACTGATAGTGTTCCAAGTAAACTGATAGTCGTTCTTCATTGAACTGATAGTGTTCCAAGTGAACTGATAAGTGTTCCAAGTGAACTGATAGTCGTTCTTCATCGAACTAATAGTGTTCCAAGCGAACTGATAATCGTTCTTCATCGAACTGATAGTTGTTCTTCATTGAACTAATAGCGTACCCAAGTGAACTTATAATCGTTCTTCATCGAACTTATAGTGTTCCAAGCGAACTGATAATCATTCTTCATCGAACTAATAGGGTTCCAAGTGAACTGATAGTTGTTCTTCATTAAAACTGATAATGTTCCAAGTGAACTGATAGTCGTTCCTCATCAAACTGATAGTGTTCCAAGTGAACTGATAGCTGTTCTCTACTGAACTGATAGTGTTCCAAGTGAATTGATAGTTGTTCTTCATTGAACTGATAATGTTTCAAGTGAACTGATAGTCGTTCTTAATTGAACTGATAGTATTCTCGAGCTAATTGATAATCGTTCTTCATTGAATTGATAGTGTTCCAAGTGAACTGATAGTGTTCCAAGCGAACTGATAATCGTTCTTCATCGAACTGATAATCGTTTTTCATTGAACTGATAAGTGTTCCCAAGCGAACTGATAATCGTTCTTAATCGAAGTGATATTGTTCCCAAGTGAACTGATAGTCGTTCTTCATTGAACTGATAGTGTTCCAAGTGAACTGATAAGTGTTCCAAGCGAAGTGATAATCGTTCTTCATCGAACTGATAAGTATTCCAAGCGAACTGATAATCGTTCTTCATCGACTGATAGTCGGTCTTCATTGAACTGGTAGTGTTCCAAGTGAACTGATAAGTGTTCCAAGCGAACTGATAATCGTTTTTCATCGAACTGATAAGTGTTCTAAGCGAACTGATAATCGTTCTTCATCGAACTGATAATGTTCCAAGTGAACTGATAGTCATTCTTAATCGAACTGATATTGTTCCAAATGAACCGATGGTCGTTCTTAATCGAACTGATATTGTTCCCAATGAACCGATGGTCGTTCTTAATTGAACTGATATTGTTCCAAGTGAACCGATGGTCGTTCTTAATCGAACTGATATTGTTCCTAGTGAACCGATGGTCGTTCTTAATCGAACTGATATTATTCCAAGTGAACCGATGGGCGTTCTTAATTGAACTGATATTGTTTTTAACGAACCGATGGTCGTTCTTAATTGAACTGATATTGTTCCCAGTGAACTGATAGTCGCCTCCTTTTGGGAAAAGGAGAGGATAATTTTCGTCACGGATGCATTAAGTCGAACCTCAAGTGCTCTCTTTCACGAAGGATTTCAAGAACATGTTGTCAATTTGTCAATCAAATTATTTGTTGATTTCAAAACTTTATTACACAAATTCTTACCTCAGTTTACCTTTAGCATTACTTCCAAAAGAGTGAAGCTTTTGCGAAAAGAGATTCAAAATTCAAAATCTTTTATTGGCCAACCAAAAGGATGAAGGATAAATCCCTGATATGGCCATCAAAGAAGATTCAATGTTTGCAAAGCTATAAGTGATTGATATTGATCGCAGTCAATGGCACATCTCTAAAGATTATTCTTGTAAAGATAAGGCAGTGAAAATATTCTGAGCGCTAGAAAAAGAGAGAATTCACCCAAGCCCTGTCTCCTCAAAATCACCTAGGCTGAAATTAAATATCCGTAAAAGGGATCTCTCAATTGTCGTCAAGATGAAGGCAAATTAAGCGAGTAGACCCCCGGGGCCAAAGAAAATTTGAAACCTCTCCAAGATGACGGAGTTTGTGACGGATCCTTCTAGGGAAAGTCCAAAGCACTGTCGAGATGAAGGCGGATGCGATGAACCTCTCGACAATCCCTAAAAGGTATTTAATTTCAGCTATCATCCAAAGATCTCCCAGCCAATGAGCCAATATCATCAACATGACCCCTGAGACAAAGAAGGATCGAAACATCTCCAAGTTGAAGGAGTTTGTGATGTACCCTTCCCGAAAAAAAGAGAGAAAGAGAGGAAAAAGAAAGAGAGAAAAGTCAGAACATCTCCAAAATGAAGGAGAATGTAGCCAAAACCCAAGAAAGCCAAAAGAGTGTAGAAAGATTATCATGAGAGAAGCTCCCAGGATATCAAACTGCCAAATCTAGCAAGAATCTCCTTTAAATTTGTGAAATTCTATTATCAATACTCTTTCATCAATTGCTTTCATAATATCAAATTCTCTTTCCTGTTCATATCAAGGAAATTGATAACTTCCTTGAAGAAGGTCAATCACAAGTAATCTGGATTCTCAATCTCGATTCTACGAAGTGAATCTCCTTTGGAGGTAGTGCTTCAGGGAGAAAAGAAAGAATGTTTTTGCCACAATATGCATCATTTTCAAATATTTTGACAATATTTTCTAACTATCCGGACGCGAAGTGAGAGCGTGATGTCCGTCTTTGATACATCCAGACACCAATTTTAAATCCCTCTTAAGGACTCAATTTTCCGCCCAATCAGGATAAGGGTATAAACCTAAGCCTCATTCAAAGAGGTATTCCATTTTCCGCCCGATCAGGATAAGGGTACAAACCTGAGCCTCATTCAAAGAGGTATTCCATTTTCCGCCTGATCAAGATAAGGGTACAAACCTGAGCCTCATTCAATGAGGTATTCCATTTTCCGCCTGATCAGGTTAAGGGTACAAACCTGAGTCTCATTTCTATGAGATATTTCAATCCCCAATCAGGTTAAGGGTCAAAACCTGAGCTTCGTTCCATGCGAGGTATTTCTGTCCCATCCAGGTTAAAAGAAAAAACCTGAATTTCACTCTCATAGAGTGAATCTTTTCTCTTCATTCTCCATTTTATGTCTAGCATCTTCATCAGGGCCAATTTTCTTATACCCAGTCAGATCCTTCTAACTGGGGCATTTTTTTTTATATAGCCCAAATTTGGTGTGTTTTTCTTTGCCACTAAGCTCAGCCACAAGCCGACTTAGTAGCAAAGAGAGGCATCTGTAAACACCCCAAATTTTCATTCACCTCCCTGACATCTCTACCAACGAGCCGAAGGGCAAAATGGTCATTTTCTGAAATTGAACCTTGCAGAAAGTCCAAAATTTCATGCTTGAGTCTCAAAATCTCTCTATTTAGACTCGAAAATATCTCCAAACTGCAAAATCTCAAAATCCTATTCTTGACAAGAAGCTACAATTTCCAATTTTGAATTCAGAGCGACATTTCAGGTAACATGTCTTTGCATAGCATTGCATGAACATTTCATATCACTGCACTGCACAACATGTCATTTCGAGGTCCAAAACTCTTGATTTCAAAATTTTCAATCCAGATTAGAATTTCAACTATTTTTAAAATCAATTTCAAAACCCTGGGTCTTCAAAATTATCAATTCTTCCCATTTTACCCCCAGGACTCTGAATTTCAAAATATTTTCTCAGGAAAACGATCTGGATAGTTTTTAATATGGATTTCAGCCGCCTTATCTCAGATTTTGCCCTTTTGTCAACAATTTCAAATATCTTCCTTTTACAAAATCGCCCTATACGGGCTAACTCTTTTCAAAAATTCTGTTTTGCCAATTAGTCGAAAATTTTATGAAAATTCCAAAAAAGAGGTTTTGTTGTCTTGTCTTTATTTCAATAAAGAAGCAATGTGGGACCCACACTGAGGTGGTGTCACATGGGCTTTTCTTTTGAAAAACCTGAATTTTGAAAAACCCAAAAATATAGGAGCCTTGTCCCTGGATTGGCGCCACTGGGTCTTTTTCTCTCTCCTCCCATTTCCTTGCCATGTGTCAGCGTGGGGTTCACCTAGAGGTGGCGCCACATGTCATTAGACATCCTCTTCATTCCATGCCACGTGTCAGTGTCCACCATCTTCACCCTGTGCCATGTGTCATTCCAAGGTCACCCTGAGATGCCACGTGTCATGTGCTGCCTTGTCCAAAAAAAGTAGAGTTGTCTCCTTTTGATGTGGCGCCATCTGAAGTATTCTCTCCTGCAGCAGACACGTGTCATTCTCTTCTCTTCTCAGAAAAAGCAAGTGACACATGTCACTCCCTGCTTTTCTCAGAAAAAGCAAGTGACACGTGTCATTCTCTGCTCTTCTCAGAAAAAGCAAGTGACACATGTCACTCCCTGCTTTTCTCAGAAAAAGCAAGTGACACATGTCACCCTCTGCTCTTCTCAGAAAAAGCAAGGGACACGTGTCTCTCTCTGCTTTCTTCAGAAAAAGCAAGTGACACATGTCACTTTCTGCCTCCTTCAGAAAAAGCAACAATTCAAATATTCAAACTCCAGGCTGAGGTGGCGCAAATCCTGAAGTCTCCTCCCTAAATTCATTTTTTTGAGATGGTGCCACGTGTCCCTTTCCCTCCTTTTCCTCCCTCTTGCCACATGTCATTGTAGGAGCCACCCTGAGGTGGCGCCACATGGCCACCCTTTATTCTTCCAGAGCCAACCCAATTTAAAATTCAAATACATCCTGAGGTGGCGCCATCTGGAGAGCCTCCCCCAGCTTCTGACACTTGTCAATGTTGATGCTCTGAGATGGCGCCACATGGCAGTCTCTCCTCCTTCCAGAATAAAGCAAAATTTGAATTTCAAACTCCAAGACAACACCTTCTGAGATGGCGTCACATGGAGGGCTCAGATTAAGCTTCTTTGAATTTCAAAATTTTCCAAAAAATTCTATAAATACAAGGCCCGATGCCCAGCCTAAGGGAGCTCCCTTTGGATTTAGCATTTTCACTCCGAGTGCCCTACTACACGGTTTTGAATTTTGGAGTTCACGCTCCCCTTGGGCTCAGTTGAGAGGGTGCATTGAAGCACCAAGCTTGCTCGCATCAATTCCAACTCGATCTAAGCGTGTGGATCGAATTTCGTGAATCTTCCGAAGCTCGGATCGAAGGACGAGAGAAGCCATTCATACCCACTCATTTCGGGAGTTCCAAAGCTGCGGGAAAACACAAGGTGCACTTCTATCCTTATTCATTTCATTATAGTAATATCTTTATTCAATTCGTATTGTCGTTTTGAGAAAAGAGCTCATCCGAAGGATGGATCGAGCTACTCTCGTAAAATGACATATAGCAAACGAGTTTTTCATGCTTTCTTGATTCAAATTTTAGCATTTCATCACGTTCATGCATTAAAATAAGGTAGATTTGTGTCTTACTTCATTAAAATAGCATCGTTTAGGAATTTATTTGATGTTTCATGTATCCTGTGTTATTTCAGTGATTCCCTATTTTTGTCAGTCAGTCCACTCGTCATTTCATGTATTTATTTTTCTTTAAAAATGCCAAAAAAATCACAGTACGCGTTCCTAGGTGTCTCTAGCAATATGCCAAAATTCAGAATGATTTAAATTTATTTACTGCAGTAAATGTTCGAAATGGTAGGTCGGGTTTTGTTACCCGGGATACGTTTTGAAAATTTACTTCTGATTTGTAAAATCGAGATCTCTTTCCTATGAGATCTGATTTTTGATCCGAAAAATGTCATGAACTCGGGATAATGTCTAGTATTTAATCTGATTTTCTCAGATTGTTCCGATTTTTTTTTATGTCTGACAAAAATATGAGAGTTCGGGACACGTGTCAGAGCCTGATTTGGGTCTTTGGGATTTTGGATCGAATTAAGGCGATGAGTTCTCTTTGGGTATTGCTCCAAATCCAAATCTATAAAAAGTAAATGTCATGTTCGGGATGTCCTCTGTTTGCATCTAAAAGTTTATGATTTTTAGAACAGTATTAGTATCTGTTTCGAATTTTTTTTGTCAGTCTCTTGTTTTGTCATATTCGTCTGCTCTGTTGATTTAGGCATGAAAAGTCATATTTTTATCTATGTTCCTGTTGATCAAATGCCAAAATCATAAAAACAAAAGTTGTTCCTGTGTGTGTCTTTAGTTCCTCAGTTAAATATCAGAAATTTCTATGGTCGGATATTATTTTTTATGCAATTTTACATCGGATCAGGTTGATTTTGCCTCCGTCAGAACCAAATTCTCGTTACCGAACTCACCGTAGTTCAAATCTCGAAGCTGTAAAAGACAAAATTGCTTATTTTCAAGTCCTTTAGCAGTCTGAAAAATCTCAGATGTTTTCATGGTGGAATTTTTGTATTATCGCATTAAGTATTACATTTGGTTCGGGTCCATAGGTGAAATCCGCCCTTTTTAGGATTTTCTTTAAATTTTTGCATCCCAACTATGTCATTTCGTGAGTTTTAGCATTCTAAATTGTTTATCAGGATAGAGAGATGCTCCATACCGAATTTGACAGCATTTGGAATTCATTTGAGACTCAGTTTAGCCATATCATCAAAACAGGGCCCCGCGGGACCCAGATCCAAGCGAAATTCGTTATTTTTTATGAATGATAGCATGTCAAAATTCTAATTTTACAGTTCTAATGTATTTAGCAGCATGTCATCATGCCCCATATTGCATTTCATCATCATTTGGTTCAATTCGAATTTCAAAATCTCAATTTTACCAAAATTTCCTTAAAAAAACCCGGATTTTAAAGGTGTAACTTCAATATTAGGGGTATTTTGGTCATTTTGACCACAATTTCGAATTTCAAACTATTTCTTACTGAATTTATTGCGTTTACATCATTTCAAATATCAAGAAAGCATGAAAATAGGGTTTATATCCAACTAAGTCTAATCATTTCATAATATTATTGGAAAATCTTGGAAAACCCACATATTTGAGCTAACCCCATTTCAAGTTTGGCAGGGACATTCAAAAGAAGGAACTGAAGTCTGAAATTTCCCTTTCTTTCATTTATTTAGTGATGTAATAATGTAAATTTTGGAATAAGAGATTTAATTTTCTACTTAGACTAAGATGCATATCATATAGTTTAAATTTCTGCAATATCCTGTTTATGTGATTCATGCATTTTATTTCAAAAGCACTATGGATGTACACGAATGACACATGCACCAACTCTTAGGGAGTTAATGAACTCGGTGGAGTCCATATTTACAGCCCTAGTCGGAATATGGATGAGACCCAGATCCATCATCTTCCTACTAGTCACACCGAGCCTACATTCTTAGGCTATCTTCAAAAATGCACATCATATTTCCAATTTTGCAAAGTATTGTGCATTAAATCAATTAAGCTCTGAACATGTTCATGGCCACAGTCAGAATATGTGAAGGATTTATTTTCACTTAATACACATTTTTCCAACAAATTTCTCAAAAAAAAATCTTTTCAAAGTGCATTCATTCACTCATATCATTTGCATCATGAAATCATTGGTTTTCCCATGATTTTCTTAAGAAAATTTCATTCTCAAGAAATCGATTTCTCAAGAAACTCTGAGAATTTTTCAAAATCGGTTTTCCCAAGTCAAGTTTTTCCACAGTTTTCCATGGAAAAGGTTATTTTCTCAAGATTTTCAAAAGGAGTCTCTCATCTTTCTCAAAGATCAAAATCAATTTCCAAGCGTTTCAAGGCTAAAATTCTCAGGATTTCAGTTTCCCGAGTTTCAATTCTCCCTCTCCAAAGAATTTCCAATGAATCTCAACAATTTTCCAAAGAAAGCTTTCAAAACTTGAAGCTTTTCCTAACAAGCATTTTCCCGTCAAATGTTTACCCTTTTCTCAAGAATTCTTTCCATTTTCTCAGGATTTTCATCCATTCATGATTTTCCCACATCTTTATGAACTTTCTCGTGATTTCAAAACCCCTTTCATCTGAGTTTCATGAGAAATTGACTTTCACCTTTTCCCTGAGAAATATCTTTCAACTCCAAATATTTTCCAAGCATACATCATGTTTTTCCTACTTCCATTTTCCAAAATCTCATAGCACATGCCTGAATTCTCTGTGCATTTAGGATAGAACACGATTTTGATGATTTAACTAAGTCAAGCATAGTTTTGGTCCTTGGTTCGATTACCCCTGTTAAAGGCGGCAGGAACGGTCGAACCTCGTACCGACAGGTCGAGCCCCATCCCATGGATTTTCCCGCAATTTTCAAAACGGAGGCGTAAATCAATAGAGTAAGAGTAGTGATGGGAGTGTAGTGAAGCTTGGTGAGCAAGATATACCGGTGAATGATTATTTCAAATATTTGGGATCCATCATTCAAAAGTATGGAGAAATTGATGGAGATGTAAATCATAGGATAAAGGTTGGGTGGATGAAATGGAAAAGTGCTACTGGAGTGCTGTGCGATCGTAGAATGCCATTGCGGTTGAAGGGAAAGTTTTATAGGACGACTATTAGACCCGCTTTACTATATGGTACGGAATGTTGGGCTGCCAAGAGACATCATATTCAAAAAATGAGTGTAGCTGAGATGCGGATGCTTAGATGGATGTGTGGAAATACAATAAAAGATAAGATTCGGAACGAAGAGATACGTAAGAAGGTAGGTGTTGCACCCATTGAAAATAAGATGCGAGAGAATCGTTTACGGTGGTTTGGACATATTCGGCGAAGGCCTAATGATGCTCCAGTTAGAAGGTTGGAGAAATGGGAAAATATATTAGTTAAAAGAGGTCGGGGTAGGCCTAGGAAGACTTGGATGGAGATCATAGGAAAGGATATGAATGCTTTGAACCTCACCGAGGACATGGCGTTGGATAGAAATGATTGGAGGAAAAGGATTCATGTGGAAGACCCAAAATGAATTTCTTTTTTGGTTCATATCGCTGACCCCAATTGTTTTGGGATGAAGGCGTAGTTGTTGTTGTTTTTGTTGTTGTTTTCAAAACGGAGGCGAGTATTTCAAAACAATTTCCAAAATCCAGTCAAGTTTGAAGCGCGAAAGCATTTCCCTCTCTCTTCTGAAAGTAAGGGAAGGCGGGAAAAAATTTTGCGACGATAACACACCATCACATTGAAAATGTTGAATTTTAGACGAGAACTGATTACAGACTAGAGCATTAAATGAACAAAAGAGCTTAAAACACCTCAGATTTATGCTTCATAAAGTAAATCCAAGTATATCTTAAATAACTATCGAAAAATGTAACATTATAGCGACTACCTGATAAGAAAGATTGTGGGGCAGGGCCCAAGACATCTGAATAAACAATTTCAAAAGGCACAGAAACTCTTTGATTTATTGAATTGAAAAGAAGAACATGGCTCTTACATAATTGACAACTGGAACAAAGTGAAAAATCAGACTCAACACTCAAACTAGACTGTAGAACAAGTCCACCAGATGCAAGTCTCTCAACAGATGAGTGATTACAATGACCCAAACGACGATGCTAGATTCTTGGCTTATTCCACTGAGATAAACTAAAACAATTTTTGGACGACAATGCCTGGACAACCTCTGATTTTGGCGAAACATCACGAATTGATGAAGAATCCTTGATGACTGGTGTCTCTTTTTGTGAAATTGATTTTGAAAAGATATTTTTAAATGAAAGTAATGTGAAACCCAGACACCAAATGTAAAACCGGTTCTCACAAGTGGTGGAGACCGGGTCGAACTCAGGGAACGGGGAATACTTTGTATTCAAACAAGCAATTAAACTATACTTTATTGCCAAATTGAAAAAGTACGAGAAAATAAAACTACTTAACTATTACAACAAATGAATACCCTACGCAGAGGGTTTAAAATGGTTTTATTACAACCCAACATTTGAATTAAATTCCTAAATTCTAAAAGAAAATCAAACGATGTCTTCTACGCTCGTGCCTTGTGTCGCGTGTCAAACGCGCACCACTGCGTATCTCGCTCGCTTGTCTTCGCTCCGCGCTTTTTTGCGAAACACGAGCACACAAAGCAGAAAGACGAAACAAATAGTACTATACTAAAAAAATATAAAATACTATAAAAATGTGCGAAATGAAAGAATGCAATACATGAAAGTAAAAAATGACTAAAATACCTAAAAATTCCTAAACTGTTTAAAATGCTATGCCTAAAGTAAAACTAAAATGCAATGCTTGAACTACGAAATGAACATTATCGTAAAAAAATCAAACCAAATTTTGCCGTGAACACGCTTTAAAAACAGACCGTGAAAATGAATTTTAAGAAACAATTGCCGTGAAGGATGTAAAATGAAATAACCGTGAAATAGGATTTAAAACTAATGCCGTGAAAATTGAACTTTAAAAACAAACAGCCCGTGAAAGACTTCTTTTAAAAACACATTCTACCATGAAAATGAACTTTAAAAACCAATAGCCGTGAAAATGAGGTTCACAAAATGTACCAGTGGCTATGCTAGGCAAATGAAATCCGGCAATCAGATTGGGATTTCGGCCGGCTGAAGCAATTCAATCTGATTTCAATCTGGCAGATCAGATGAAAATCTGGTAGCAGCTGATCATCGGAATTCACAGCAGTGAATGCCTAAACGGTGAATGTGAAGGATTCCGGCGAATGCAAGTTACTATGGTAGAAGCTAGGGAATCTGGTCGGATCAAACAGAGGTTTCCCGACAGACTGAAGAGGTTTTCACGGTGGCTCAGAGGCGTTCCGGTCGGAGACAAATGAATTTCGGAAGATTGGAGCAGGTTTCGACAGAAAAGGAGCAATTCCAACAGTCGCTGGAGTGATTCCGGCAAAACAGGATTTCACGATAAATCTGATCGGATGTCCCCGTGAACTCAGATTTTCACTTGAATCAGGTGATTTCTTGGTGACATCCGGCCGATCAGACTCTCATGGCAGAGGACAGGTCTGCCTTCACCGCAAATCGGGGGATGATCGAATTCCGACAGAGACAGAAACATAGATTTGATTGCACAACAAACCAGATTCAATACTGGATTTGATCTGAACTCACTGCAGTAATGGATTTACGGCAGATGTAGAGTGGAATCCGGCAGCTCTGCCAAGTTTACGATGATGGGTATGCAATTTTTACAGATGATGAATGTTGATGTTATGTGGCTATGAAATGCAATGCAACAGTGAACAGTGAATATGTTGCAAAATGAAGAAAATTAATGAATTAGAGAGGGAAGAGAAGAGAAGAAGAAGAGAAGATGAGGAAGAAGAAGAAGCTTACCACATGTTTCAGACATGGTTGAGAGGAGAAGCAGTCTTTCCCTTGCGTCGACACTCTCCATTGTAGAAGGCCTCCATTGGTGAAAGAAGGGTTGAGAGAAAGAGGAGGAAGGAAGAAGGGAGAAGAAAATCCAATGGAGAAGAAGAAGGGTTGAGAAGAGAAGGAAAAATGTTTTCTCAAGGGAGGACAACCCCTCTCTTCTCTACGTTGAGCATTTAAAGAGAGGGTCTTTTGGCTCCTTTTAAAAATTCAACCCACAATTATTACAAAATTTCAAAAAGAGGATTCAAAATAAAATAATTTCTAAAAAACTCTACAAACCTACATTTTGCCTACTCTATTTAAAATTCCTAAAAAACTATAACTCCAATTTATTTTTTCGAATCTAAACTACTTAAAATCTAAATCCTAAATAAAATATCTCTAACTAATTCCTAAACGACCTAAATCGCCAATTTTAACTCGCAATTTATGCTTTTTCTGATTTTTACCCTTTTTGCACATTTTCTCGAAACTAACGATAAATGTGGGAATTTAATGCGATTATTCATTGGATCATGCATGAATTAATATGCTAAAATAAATGCATGATCAATGCCAACATATTCTCCTGTCGTTCTCCTTCAACGAGCGTCTTCTTCGTGATAAGATCCTTGTTACATAAAGAAGTAAATTCGACAGAAGAATTATTATCATCAACAAGTTTAGAAACATAAACAATATCTTTTACGATGTTGGGAGAATGATAACATCATACAATTGTAAAGAAAAAGTAGGAAGTTGAAGAAAAACATTTTCAGTATGAGAGATGGGTTGGAGAGCACCATCTCCAGTTTTAATACTAAATTTTCCACAATAAGAAATAGGCCTCGAAATCTTACCGATATCACATGTCACATGCGCGGAGTAAATGTACCAAGTCCCTTGTTCACTTTGTTTGAAGTTCAACCCTGAAAGAGCAGAAATCAAAAGATTCTTCACATTATCCCTCTCATCATCCTTGGATTTTTCTCTTGCCTTTCCTCTAGTAAAAGCCCCAGCACCATTAATGTTGCCTTTTTTTGTGGATTACACCAACAATTTGCTTTAATGTGCCCCTTACAAAGGCATAAAAAATTAATAGCAAACTTTATAAATCACTTGGGCTTTGACCTAAAGCCTTATTCATACAATAGGGGAATACCCCTTTTTATAGAGGAGGTGAAAGCCTTGGAGGGGCTCCACTTCTAGTCATTAGAGCCCCTCCAACAGTCACAAATGTGACAGTTGGAAAGGGCCCAACGACTAGATGGTGGGCCCCTCCAAGGTGTACACTACCTTTTATAAAATAAAAGCAAAATAAAAAACAAAAATAATTATAACATAATTGAAAAAATAATATGTGCAAAATGACTAAACTACCCCTACGACTGATATAAGAAAAAATATATATATATATATATATATATATATATATATATAGGTAGGTACATGTACATATATATGAAATATATATGTGCATGTATCTTCCTATATATATAAAATATATATATATATATATATATATATATAATTACATTGATTTGATATTACAATTTTACACCCTCCCTCAAACTCAGGGCATGAACTACGAGAGATATCTGGTCTAGTAATACTCAGATACATTAATGATACCACAAGTTGTCTCTAGGGAGTGGGATCGGAGAGAGGAATACTATCATCAATCTTCATTTTGGCTCCTACTATAACAGGAGTTTCACAAACCTTATCATCTATAATACCCGACCTGTCAATAATCTCAGAGGCAAGCTTAGTTTGAGATAAAAAATACCCTCTATGAGAGTATGCTACTTCAATACCCAAAAAATAAGTTAGAAATCTCAAATCAGACATTTCAAATCTATTCTTCAAAATTGTTTTTATGCTTTTAACCCCCTTAGAATCACTTCCGGTTATAAGCATATCATCCACATATAAAAGCAAAATGACAATCCATGCATTGGTTTTTCTAACAAATAAGGCAGTGTCAGTGAAACAGGATGAAAATCTATTTTCTAATATTACGAAGTTAAACCTGTCATACCAAGCCTTGGGGGGGCTTGTTTTAAACCATAAAATGTTTTTCGAAGGCGAAGCACTTTTCCTTTGGGAGTCTTCATTCTTGGTAGAGCATCCATATATACCTCTTCATTCAGATCACCATTTAGGAAGGTGTTTTTAACATCCATTTGATAGATGTTCCATTTGTTGATTGAGGCGACGGTGATGAGACATCGAACAGTGACCATTCAGGCCACAGGGGTAAAAGTTTCTTCATAATCAATCTCGTATTCTTGACTATATCCCTTTGCTACTAATCAAGCCTTAAATCTTTCAAGAGATCCATCGCTCTTAGTTTTTAATTTAAATACTCATCTACATCATATTTCTTTCTTACCCTTAGGGAGATCTTGGAATTCCCAAGTCTTTGCCCTATTGAGAGCTGAAAGCTCATATTCCATTGCTTTCAGTCATTCATCTTTCTTTTTGGCTTCATCGAAGTTTCTAGGTTCTATATAGGAATGAATGGCGTTGAGGCAGACTCTATGTTTAGGAGTAAAAGAATCATATGAAATAAACCTAGAAGGCATCTTTCTACTTCTCTCAGTCCTTCGTAGGTTTTCATCACTTGTTGAGTTGGAACCACTAGGTTCAATGTATTTTTCAATAGCACTCCTAAAACGGTTTTTATCTCTATGGGTATATGTTATAGGTGTTAAAATGTATCTCCAAAATCTGTGTTGTAAGTATAAATATATATACTTATATACATAGAGATACATATACATATAATTATTATATGTATACGTATCTCCATATATATAAATATATATATTTATATACATTTTTTTATTTTATTTCTTTTTTACCCGAAAAGGGTATTCTTGTAATTTCCTATTTTGCGCATATTCCATTTTGGAATATGTTGTAATTTTTCATCTTTATTTTTTGTATTTCTTTTTTCTTTTCTTTTTTTTATTCTTTTCATAAAAGGTACATTGGGGGTCCCCCAATAGAGTCGTTGGGGAGCCCCCAACGGTCACAAATGTGATCGTTGGGGGCTCCCCAACGACTCCATTGGGAGCCCCCCTTTGCACCTCCCTCTTCTTGTATAAATAGGGGTGTTTCCCCCTTGTGATTTCCAAGCTTGAGAGTCTCAAGCATTTGCTTCTTTTATGAAATACATGCATTGTTGCATGTTTATTATTTTTACGCTTTTCACGTATTTTGTTCAAGTATTGTGAGAGTGTTTTCGTGCACTTCTTTTTTAAAGTATTTATGCTTGTATGCGTATTGTCTCTTCATAGACAATTTCACATGGTATCAGAGCTCGATTGGTGATTGAAGATCGTGGGATTCTCCTTTTTTCGAGTGCCTCGAAAACCGTACCTTCAGATTTTTAGAGGTTGAAGTGGTGGATCTTGCTTCTCAAATATTTTAGAAGGATCTTGTGCAAGCTAGAAGTTGAAACATTGTGTTGGTACACCCTTTTTCTCCTTCTCTTTACTCATTAATGGGTGAGAAATAGTCTCACTTTGCTCTTGGCTTCAAGTTAAATGGGTCCAACTATCATATTTGGGCTGGGAACATGGAGGCTCACATAAAAGGAAAAGGATTATGGGGTTATGTGCAAGGCACAATTCCGGAACCGGAACCCAAAATAACCGTGATGGAAGGAAGTGAAATCAAGATTCTTGAGGGAGAGGAGAGGATCAAAGCACTTGAAGAATACTCCAAGAAGCACGACGAATGGGAAATGAAGAACTTCAAGATTCTTTGTTGGTTCTTCGCATCCGTCGAAACAAAGATTAATGCCAATATTATCAAGTTCAAAAAAGCATCGGAAGCTTGGCATTATCTCGAGAAAATGTATACATCAAGAGATCTATCCCATAAGTATTACCTTCAAAAGAAGGCCCTCTCCCTTACTCAAGGTGAAATGTCTATTAGGGAATATTTTGCCGACCTTTCCTTCATTTGGGATGAACTTTCCATGCTTGAACCAAAAATGGAGTGGAGAGGCAATTGAACTCCGCCACAAGCAACTTGAAGAAGATCGGTTCTTTAATTTTTTGAATGGGTTAAGACCGGAATTTGAGCAAATAAGGTCATCACTTCTATCCTCATTTACTCCTCCCTCTCTTGAAGATGTTCTCACCAAATTAAGTGGTGAGGAGACTCGTATGAGTTTATGTAAACAACGATCAAATGTTCTTGCGATTTCTTGTAATTATGAAGAAAACAATGAGGTCAATGTCGTATCAAGACCCGAAAATAATGTAAAGACCTATCGTTCTCCTTATTTCAAATCACAAAATCAAGGAAGAGATGGTGGACAAAGAAGAAAGAGGGACTATAGCAAGATTATTTGTCATTTTTGTAAAGAACCAGGGCATATCAAGCCCATATGTCCCAAATGGAAGAAGCTTCTCGCCATGGCTACCACCGGTGTACCACAAAAGGAAGAGGCATCATCAAGTGGGTCACTCTCTTTAAATCAAATAGTGGAAGCCCTTCAACCTCTTCTCAAGGGAGCTACATCCAGTGCCGTCGTGTCTACTTCTTCCATTCCAGGTAAAGTCTCTTGGCTTTTGGACTAAGGTGCATCTTTTCATATGTCCCCAAACATGTTTTCACTTTCCGATTACTCAAAAAATGTTTCCCCATCCTTTGTTTCCACTACGGATGGAACCTCTCTTGAAATTAAAGGAATAGGTAATTTTGAAACTCAAGATTTTTTCATTCCAAAAATTAGATTTATACCTAAACTAAACTTAAACCTTCTCTCTGTTTCTCAACTCTCGGACCATGGTTGCGATATTAAATTTTCATGTGATAAATGTTTAATACAAGATCGCCGGTCCGAGAAATTGATTGGGGAAGGCTTTAGAAAATGAGACTTATACTATATGGAATCTCTTCAAGTTCCAAAATCTTTTTGTAATGTTGCCCGAAACAAAGATATAAATATGTGGCACAAAAGACTTGGTCATCCTAATATCACCAAATTATCTTATTTACATTTTGCGAAGGATCTATGTAAAAGTTCATTTTCCTGTAATGATTGTATTCTCGGAAAAATGCAAAGTTTATCTTTTGAATGAAGAACTATGTTCTCATCTAAAACCTTCGAAATTGTTCATTCTGATGTTTGGGGACTCGCACCTGTTGTTTCAAAAGGAGGTTTTTCTTATTATGTTATTTTTGTGGATGATTTCTCCAGATATTCATGGATCTATTTTCTTAAGTTCAAACATGAAGTTTTTACGTGTTTTAAAACCTTTCATTCAATGATCATGAATCAATTCAACAGTAATATAAAGATTTTTAGAAGTGATTCTGGAGGAGAATATCTCTCCAACCAATTTAAAGTATATCTTGAGGATCACGAAATTATTCACCAAAGGTCTTGTCCTAAAACCCTCAACAGAATGGGTTGGCCGAAAGAAAACATAGGCACATCATTGAGACCACTAGGACCCTTCTTATTTCCCAAAACATTCCTAAAAATTTTTGGGCTAAAGCAACTCTTGCTTTTGTTTATCTGATAAATCGTTTACCATCTAGGATATTAGGGAAAATATCCCTTTTTGAGATCTTATATAAGCTTGAACCTGATTATAATAGGTTACGAGTTTTTGGGTGTAAGTGTTTTATACTTACGGATAAAAATGACAAGCTCTCTCCCAAAGCTATCCCCTGCGCCTTTCTTGGGTATTCCGAAACTCAAAAAGGGTTTCGTTGTTATGATCTTTGAGATGATAAGTTATATGTCTCTAGAAATGTAACGTTTTTAGAAAATGAAAGTGGATTTGAAAAAAATGTTTCTCAACAAGAAAATTTTGATTACTCATTCCTTTTTTACTTATTGACTAGTAATGATGATATATCTAGTGATGATGATGTATCATCAAACCATGATGAAGAAAATGATGGTGATGTTGAAGAACATAACCCACTCAATGAACAGGAAAACAAGATTTCAAGTGATCCAATAACCTACTCACGTAGAAACCAAGACACCTTTAGAAGTGCCATTGACCAATATAGTGAGCTTGTTCCTGCTCTCGATCACCGAAGATCTGAGAGAAATAGGAGACCTCCAACTCATTTTGTCTCTTTTGATTCCTTTTCACCCCGGTATAGGGCTTGTCTTAGTGCCATTTACTCTTATTTTGAGCCAAGGAATTTTGAAGAAGCTAAAAAATGTATAAAGTGGCAAGAAGCCATGCAAAATGAACTTAATGCTCTTAAAAAGGCTGAAACTTGGGATTTCCAAACTCTACCCATAGGAAAGAAAACTATAGGTTGTCGATGGGTTTTTAAGTTTAAAACTAAGAGTGACGGATCCCTGGAAAGGTATAAAGCTCGCTTAGTTGCAAAAGGGTATGGGCAAGAGTATGGAATTGATTATAAAGAAACTTTTGCTCCTGTAGCCCGAATGGTTACAGTTAGATGTCTTATTACTATTGCATCTATTAAAAATTGGAACATTTTTCAAATGGATGTGAAAAATGCTTTTTTAAATGGTGATCTTAACGAAGAAGTGTATATGGATGCTCCACCAGGCATGAAGATTCCTAAAGATAAAGTTCTTCGTCTTCGAAAGGCCCTCTATGGTTTGAAATAGGCTCCCAAAGCCTGGTATGACAGATTTACCAGTGTAATGCTGGAAAATGGTTTCTCCTCATGTTATACTGACACTGCTCTATTTACTAGAAAATCTAATGCAGGGATTGTGATATTATTACTCTATGTTGATGACATGTTAATTACAGGTGATGATGTTCAAGGAGTCAAGGGTATTAAGTCCGGCTTGACTTCAAAATTTGAGATGTCAGACTTAGGTTTTCTGACATATTTTCTTAGAATTGAGGTTGCCTATTCGCAACGTGGTTATTTTTTATCACAGTCTAAACTTGCCTGCGAGATTATTGACAGGTCAGGTATTTCTGATGACAAAGTATGTGAAACTCCTGAAGTTGTGGGAGCAAAAAATGAAGATTGACGACGGGGTTCCTTTAACCGATCCTACTCCTTACAAGCAGTTGGTAGGTTTGTTAATGTATCTTAGCATTACTCGACCTGATTTGTCACATGCTATACACATCGCCAGTCAGTTTCAGCACGCTCCCATAACCGTTTATATGAGTGTTGTTCTTCGCATCATCAGATACTTGAAGGGCACAGTAAATAAGAGAGTATTTCTATCTTCTTCTGATTTAAAATTACTTGCTTATACTGACTCTGATTGGGGAGGTGACCCTAGTAACCGTCACTCCACCACTGGTTTTTGTGTTTTCTTAGGTGAGTCTTTGATTTCATGGCGATGTAAAAAGCAACAGAAGGTCTCTCTGTCATCCACTGAAGCCGAATATAGAGCCATGACATCCACCACCATGGAAATTGTATGGATTCGGCGCCTTTTGAAAGATATGGGAATATTTATCAGAGAACCAACAAAGTTGTGTTGTGACAATAAAAGTGCAATTTATATTGCCAAGAATCACACCTTTCACGAGCGAACAAAACATATAGAAATAGATTGTCATTATGTCAGAGAAGAATACTTGAAGAAGGTCATTGATCTACCATACGTGACGTCTGAGTATCAACTTGCAGAATTCTTCACAAAAGCACTATGTTCGCCTAGATTTCATTTCCTTCTTGACAAATTTACGGTTATCGCACCGTAAGTTTGAGGGGGGTGTTAAAATGTATCTCCAAAATCTGTGTTGTAAGTATAAATATATATACTTATATACATAGAGATACGTATACATATAATTATTATATGTATATGTATCTCCATATATATAAATATATATATTTATATACATTTTTATTTTATTTCTTTTTTACCCAAAAAGGGTATTCTTGTAATTTCCTATTTTGCGCATATTCCATTTTGGAATATGTTGTAATTTTTCATCTTTATTTTTTGTATTTCTTTTTTCTTTTTCTTTTTTATTCTTTTTATAAAAGGTACATTAGGGGTTCCCCAATAGAGTCGTTGGGGGCTCCCCAACGACTCCTTTGGGAGCCCCCCTTTGCACCTCCCTCTTCTTGTATAAATAGGGGTGTTTCCCCCTTGTGATTTCCAAGCTTGAGAGTCTCAAGCATTTGCTTCTTTTATGAAATACATGCATTGTTGCATGTTTATTATTTTTACGCTTTTCGCGTATTTTGTTCAAGTATTGTGAGAGTGTTTTCGTACACTTCTTTTATAAAGTATTTATGTTTGTATGCGTATTGTCTCTTCATAGACAATTTCACAATAGGATCTCTCAATGCTCCTTCGTTACTATGTTGGGAGATAGGAGGATGATATTAACGTCATCATGAATGAAATCGTCATCACTATCATCATCATGTGCTAACATTTCAAATAAAAAGGAGTAATCCATGTTATCTTCAAAGGGTTCACTCTTTTCAAAACCATTAACATTTTCCATAAAACTCACATTTTTGGAAACATATAGCTTATCATTCTTAATATCATAACAACGAAACCCTTTTTGGGTTTCGGAATATCCAAGAAAGGCGCAGGCAATGGCTTTTGGTGAAAGCTTGTCATTCTTATCAGTAAGAACAAAGCATTTACAACAAAAAATTCTCAACCGACTATAGTCGGGTTCTTCGATATACAGTTTTTCAAAAGGCCGAGATATTGTTCAAGTTTTTAGAAGGTAGCCGATTTATCAGATAGACAGATGTTAAAGTCACTTCAGCCCAAAAACCTTTTGGGATGTTTTGAGAAACAAGCAATGTTCGAGTTGTCTCTATTATATGTTTATGCATCCTTTCGGCTAATCCATTTTGTTGAGAGGTTTTCGGACAAGATCTTTGGTGAAGAATACTATGACTTTCAAGATAATTTTTTAATTCATTTAAAAGGCATTCTCCATCAGAGTCAGTTCTAAAAATTTTTAGGTTCCTATTAAATTGATTTTTAATCATCATATGATAGGTTTTAAAAATCGAGAAAACTTCAAATTTGTGTTTAAGAAAATAAATCCAACAATATCTCGTGTAGTCGTCAACAAAAATGACATAATATGTGAAGCCTCCTTTTGATAAAACGGGTGTCGGTCTCCATACATCCGAATGGACAATTTCAAAAGGTCTTGTTGTAAACATAAATCTTTGACAAAAAGGCACTTTTTTCATTTTCCCAAGTATAGAGTTGTTACAAGTGAAATCACTTTTACATAGACTTTTAACAAAAGGTAAATGATTTTTTTTTACAATATTTGGGTGTCCAAGTCTCTTGTGCCACACATTAATATCCTTTTGTTGGACAACATTATAAAACGGGTTCTTTGGAATTTGAAGTGAATCAACATAGTATAGATCGCCCTTCCTAGAGCCTTCCTCAATCAATCTCCCAGATCGGCGATCCTGTATCCAACATTTGTTAGATGAAAACTTTATATCACACCCATGATCCGAGATTTGAGAGACGAGAAGCAAATTTAAGTTTAATTTGGGTATAAATCTAATTTTTGGAATAAAGAACCCTTGTTTTTTAAAATTTCTTATTCCTTTTACTTCAAGAGATGTTCCATTCGCGATTGAAACAAAGGAAGGAGAGGGATTTTTTGAATATTCGAAAAAAAAAATATAACTTGAGGTAATGTGAAAAGAAGCACCCGAATCTAAAAGCCAAGAGGTCTTATCGGGAGGAGAAGAGGTTGTCATGGCGGCTCCGGAAATAGCCCCTTTTAGAAGAGGTTGAAGTGCATTTACGATTTGTTGCAATGAGAGAGCTTCATTTGAAGATGACGAGCATTCTTCCTTTTGAGGTTGGGATGTAGTAGCCATGGTTAGTAACTTTTTTCACTTTGGGCAAATAGGCTTAATGTGCCCCGGTTCTTTACAAAAGTGGCATAAAAGCTTGCTATAATCTCTCTTCACTCCTTGATCACTTGAGTTTTGATTCTTGAAGTGAGGAGGCTTGTAGGTCCTTAAGTTATTCCCCGGTCTTGAAACGACATTAACACCTTCATTTTCTTCATTATTGGAAGGCGCAGCTAGAAGACTTGGGTTGTTCTTGCTAATACTCATACGAGTTTCTACCCCCACTTAGTTTAGTAATTACATCTTCAAGAGAGGGGAAAGTGAAGGCGGATAAAAGAGAAGACCGAATTTGTTCGAATTCGAGCCTAAGCTCATTCAAAAAATTAAAAACTCTATCTTCCTCAAATTGTTTATGACGAAGCTCTATGGCTTCTCCACTTCACTTGGGTTCGAGCATAGCAAGCTCGTCCCATATAGAAGAGAGTTCGGCAAAATACTCCTTTATAGTCATCTCTCCTTTATGAAGAGTTAGCATCCTCTTTTGGAGGTAATACTTATGGAACAAGTCCCTAGAGGTGTACATCTTCTGATGGTACTCTCACACTTGAGAAGCCTTCTTAAACTTGATAATATTGGGGTTAATTCTTGTTTCTACAAATGAGAAAATCCATGAAAGGATTTTAAAATTCCTCATCTCTCATTCTTCATGCTTTTTGGTGTAGTCTTTAAGAGCCTTGGCTCTTTCTTCGCCTTCAAGGATTTTTATTTCCCCTTTCTCCAACAAGGTTATTTTCGGCTCCGGTTTGGGAATCAAGCCTTGGACATAACCCAAAAGCCCTTTTCCTTTAATACAAGCCTCCATGTTTCTGGCCCAAATGTGATAGTTGGACTCATTGAGTTTGAAGCCAAGAGAGAAATCGAAGTCTTTTTCACCCATTAGAGAGGAGAGATGATGAAAAAGAATACGTACCACAAAGAATTTTTAAATCTTTCTTGATAGAAGAGTCTTCTAAAATATTGGATGAACAAGAGGATCCACTCCAATCTTCAAAATTTGAGAGCGCACTTTTCGAGGCACTGGAAAAAGGGAGAATCCACACGATCTTTCTTTCTCCAACCTAGCTCTGATACCATGTGAAAGTATCTTCAATAAGATATTATGATCAAGACCTCAATATTCTTGATAACAAACACGTGCACATATGCACAATAAGAACACTTAGAGCACTTGTGCACAAAAGCACAACTCACAAAATATCACAAATGCACAAAGGCATAAAAAATGAATAGCAAACTTTATAAATCACTTGGGCTTTGACCCAAATCCCTATTCATACAATAGGGGGAATACCCCTTTTATAGAGGAGGTGGAAGCCTTAGAGAGGCTCCACTTCTAGTCGTTGGAGCCCCTCCAACGGTCACAATTGTGACCGTTGGAAGGGGCCCAACGACTAGATGGTGGCCCCTCCAAGGTGTACACTACCTTTTATAAAATAAAAAAAAAGAAAAAAGAAAAATAATTACAACATATTCAAAAAAAGAATGTGCAAAATGACTAAACTACCCCTACAACTATTACAAGAAATATATATATATATTATATGTAGGTAGGTACATGTACATATATATGAAATATATATGTGCATGTATACAACAACAACAACAACTACACCTTCATCCCAAAACAATTGGGGTCGGCGATATGAACCAACAAAGAAAATCATTCTGGGTCTTCCACATGAATCCTTCTCCTCCACTCATTTTTATCCAATGCCACATCTTCGGTGATGTTCAAAGCATTCATATCCTTTCCTATCATCTCCATCCAAGTCTTTCTAGGCCTACCCCGACCTCTTTTAACTAATATATTTTCCCATTTCTCCATCTGTAAGACCCGCAATTTTTCAGATAACTCTGAATAAATTCCTGAGGCATTTTTCCAGTGAAAAATAGAGTTTTTATCGTAAAGCGAATCAAACTGATTCCTGCGATCCAAATATACTTAGGATATTCGTATCTTCACGAATATATGCTCAAACGCTCTGGAGATCATAACTTCCTCCCTGATCGAAATCAAGAGATTCCTGCGAGCCAACTTTCTTAGTTGCATCAATACGAAGATAATGACCTACTCAGATTTTTTCGGAAAAAAATGCCGAAAACTCAACTTTTTGTGGGACCCACGAAAATGTTGGTGGGACCCACAGAAATATTCTTCAGAAAATATCCGGTGGGACCCACGAAAATATCTCATGGAAATATCTCAGATGGATAAGATCAAACAGTCAGATGGATAAGATCAAACAGTCAGATGGATAAGATCAAAGGGAATTTCTGAAAAAGCTATGGACTAAAATGGAAATTCTGAAACTTGGGGCTCAAGTTTCAGAATCTATAAATAGAGGAGCCCCCCTCCTTTGAAAAATCGTCTAGCCCTCTCTCTCTCCTCCTTTTCCAAACCTCCCCTACCTAGCCTAGCCCACCTGACCTGGTCTGAGCCTGCCTGACCTGGTCCTAACCCACCTGACCTAGGTCTGAACCCACCTGACCTAGCTCAAACCCAGTTGACTTGACTTGAACCTAGTTGGGTTGGAAGTCAAAGTCAAAGTCCTTTTTGGTCCAGCTTTTGGTTTGGATTTCTGAACCCAGACTTAGCCTACTTGAGCTGAGTTCGAACCTGCTGAACCCAGTTGACTTGAATCGAACCTTGTTTGGTTCAAACCACTTAGGTTGAGTAGCTTGACCTGCTCTACCTCTTTCTCAACTAAGTCAGCTTCATCTGACTTAGTCTGACCTCTCGAAAGAAGGCTCGAAGCCAAAGAAGCAACCCGGAGTCGTTTCTTCCACGATTTAAAGTAAGTTCGCTTCATTAAACCATCTCTCTCAAGTATTTGATTGTTTGTATATAGCATATACTTTCTGAAGTAGTATCTTGCTTTAGTTCTTGGTTGAGCCCTCTAGGACGCTTCGGTGTTCACGCGCTCGCCTCGTAACTATCGTCGGATATATATGTTCGAATACGCAGTATATGCGTTCTTCAAAATAGTATCTCACCCTAGTTCTTGGTTGAGCCCTCTAGGACACTTCGGTGTTCACTCGCTCGCCTCGTAACTATCGTTGGATACAGATCTAGGTGTATATCTGTTGATATTGCCGACGCGTCTTATATCGCACAGGCCATGTAATTTACCTTTGCCGTCGCGTCGTATGATGTCAAGACTCCTGCTTTCTGCAATTTACGATTACTGCACTTCCGATTATGCATTTACTTATGCCGTCGCGTCGAACGATGCCAAGGCTCCTGCTTTCTGCAATGTATTTACTTACGCCGTCGCGTCGAACGATGCCAAGGCTCCTGTTTTGTTATATATGTAGAATATTTGGTTCAGTTACACACCCTGAACAATAGTATATGCATTTCCTTTACGCCGCCGCTGTATAAAGCACAGGCTTCTGCTTATATTACATATATGGCGCGTAAGTGAGCGTTCAAACGGAGATCAACTCCAAAATCGCCCATGCGATTCCCTTACCGCTCCTCGTACAAGATTCTGCTTGACGAATGAAGCCCCTGTTGGAAAGGCTTCGCCTTTTGGCAAAATGCTCTTTACGTAAAGACTAAATCAATTACGTATGGCCTGGCTATGGCCCAAGGTTCCTGCAACCTTGATGAATGCAAAGTACGCACAACGGTGCGCATCCATTTCCCGAGTTAAGCGTAGCGATTTCCCACCAAAGAGGAGAGATGTCGCTGAAATGGATAAAAGAAACACACGCTTTCTCCGTAAAAGAGAGAAAGTGCTGCTGAAATTCCTGAAGAAGCTAAGAATGGCTCAGAAAGAACGTAGCAGAAGTGCTACCCAGTTATAGAACGCCTTCTACGATGTAGAAAGGTTCGTCGCACCACTGCCGGTAGAGCAGAGAAGGTGTTGACAGAATGGTTGGCAGAAGAGCTGCCAAAACCAGTTAAGTGGCACAATGATGTCCTTTGTTGGAACGATGTCAGAATGACTCGTCTCCCTGACACCTGCAAGGGCATCATACTTGTAAGAGCCGTTGCGCCAAAGTAGTGGTAGCGCCTTGACAAGGTCCTGAGCTCGTTGCGTAAAAATACGCCGAGTAGCCGATCCGTAGAGATCGAGTCATGTGCATGCTCATTAAGAATTATCAGACAGCCAGACTCGTAAGGGCCGCTGAGCCGGAGTGTGTTGTTTCCACCTAAAGAGGTGAAGTGCTCGTCAAGGCCGAAGTGCCGAGAGCAGAGTTAAGCATGCATATGAATAAAACCTTTGTTCCACGGTGAAAACCGTGTGGTTGATTGGGGTCGGGTACATACTTCTCAAAGGCTGCCCTATAGGCATGCAATGTTCGTCAAGTAATTGTAAGACCGGCAGGCCCCTTTCAGAATTTCTCACCGAGGAAGACGGTGATGGCGCAGCCTTGAGTGACATATATTTCACCCGAACCTGATAGAGTTCATTGATGGCCTTCGTCACTCAGAGGTATGGAGGTCGTGGTTATCCTTAAATATCTAAGGATTGAACCCAACTACTGCAGTAGCAGAATGCATTCGGATACCTAGTAAGGATCTCTTCCGGTATGCTGTACCGTCCTACTAGGGGGATGGGGTCAACAGGCCTCTGGGGTATCTAAAATACATAGAATAATCAACCCCCAGATCATCGCGTTGTCGCCCAGATATGAGTCCCCTAAGCCCAGGGGGAGGTGCAATTATCGAAACAAAGCATTAGCTTAGGTACAACGCTACTTTGAATGTATGAGTGGATGACGTTGTTGAGTCAGTCCTGCATAACCTTTGTGAAGGTGTCATGGTCGGTATACTACTGGACCGATTGGGAAAGAACACCATTGATATCCGTACGACTAAGTGAAGCTCGGAGAGCTGTCCTTAGATTCGTAGGATACGGATGTGCCAAGCATAAAGGCTTGAGCTAGACATCCATTCGTGACTCTGAGGAAGTCAAGGCTAAGTCGTAGAGACTTGAGAGGTTATTCTAACTCACAACCCTGAAGAGGCTTATGCGAAGTCATGACGACTTGCGTGGATGTTCAACTCATAGCCCTGATGAGGCTTTTGCGATATACGCTAAGTCATGGAGGCTTGAGCGTCGTATTACGAACTGCGACCCTGAGTGGTCTATGCATTTACTTGAGTTGAATAGATAGGTGTTTGCCTACTTACCAGACCATCAGTGGTTCTGACCCCGTTTTATGGGGATTTCAGGTGTTGAACCTGCGTGGCGATATGCGGAGCAAGGCGGCATCGAGTTCCAGGGTTTCTCTAGACAGAGTTGTACTGCTTCCTTTTTATTGAACCTTCACTGCTTTTCTAAGCAGTAGTGTTGTAATAAACATATGTTTTCGATAAAATGAAACACTTTGGTGGTCAATGAGTTGCTTGGCCACATACCTGCAACGTGCTCGGAGTTTTCTAAAACTGACGACTCATTATCGTCTGATTCCGCTGCTAAAAGCTTTTGTAAGTTCCGCTGCAAAGAAAAAAAAAAAGAAATTCATGAAAATTTTAACTTAGCTTTGTTTTGGAAATCCGGGGCGTTACTGTTAAAATGTAGCTCCTAAAATCATTGTAAATATAAATATATATATTTATATACATAGAGATATATTTACATATAATATATTATATGTACATATATCTCTATATATATAAATATATATATTTATATATTTTTACCCGAAAGGGCATTTCTGTCATTTCCTGTTTTGCGCATATTCACTTTTAGAATATGCTGTAATTTTCTTTTTATTTTTACTTTTGTAATTTCCTTTTTTTCTTTTTTATTTTTTGATTTTATGTGCATTGGGGGTCCCCCAATAGAGTCGTTGGGGGCCCCCAACGGTCACAAATGTGACCGTTGGGGGCTCCCAACGACTCCTTTGGGAGCCCCCTTGCACCTTCTAACATTTGTATAAATAGGGGTGTTCCCCCCTTGTATTTTCTAAGCTTGAGAGTCTCAAGCATTTGCTTTTATATATTGAAATACATGCATTATTGCATGTTTATTATTTATACACTTTTTGTGTATTTTGTTCAAGTGTTGTGAGAGTGCTCTTGTGCACTTCTTTTATAAAGTTTTTATGCTTGTTTATGGATTGTCTCTTCGTAGACAATTTCACATGGTATCAGAGCTCGGTTGGTGATTGAAGATCGTGAGATCCGCCTTTGTTCGAGTGCCTCGAAAACCGTGCCTTCGGATTTTTTGAGATTGAAGTGGTGGATCTTGCTTCTCAAATATTTTAGAAGGATCTTGTGCTAAGAAGAAGTTGAAACATCGTATTGGTACGTCTTTTTTCTTCTTCTCTCCACGTCTTAATGGGTGAGAAAGAGTCTCACTTTGCCCTTGGCTTCAAATTGAATGGGTCCAACTATCATATTTGGGCCGAGAATATGGAGGCCCACATAAAAGGAAAAGGATTGTGGGGTTATGTGCAAGGAACGATTCCGGAGCCGGAACCCAAGATAACCATAATGAATGGAAGTGAAATCAAGATTCTTGAGGGAGAGGAAAGGATCAAAGCTCTTGAAGAATACTCAAAGAAACACGACGAATGGGAAATGAAGAACTTCAAGATTCTTTCTTGGTTCTTCGCATCCGTCGAAACAAAGATTAATGCCAACATTATCAAATTCAAAAAGGCATCGGAAGCTTGGCATTATCTCGAGAAGATGTATACATCAAGAGACCTATCTCATAAGTATTACCTTCAAAAGAAGGCCCTCTCCCTTACTCAAGGTGAAATGTCTATTAGGGAATATTTTGCCGATCTTTCCTCTATTTGGGATGAGCTCTCTATGCTTGAACCGAAATGGAGTGGAGAGGCAATTGAACTCCGCCACAAGCAACTTGAAGAAGATCGTTTCTTCAATTTTTTGAATGGGTTGAGACCGGAATTTGAGCAAATAAGGTCATCACTTCTATCCTCATTTTCTCCTCCCTCTCTTGAAGATGTTCTCACCAAATTAAGTGGTGAGGAGACTCGTATGAATTTATGTAAACAAGGACCAAGTGTTCTTATGGTTCCTTGTAATTATGAAGAAAATAATGAGGTTAATGCCGTATCAAGACCCGGAAATAATGTAAAGACCTATCGTCCTCCTCACTTTAAATTCCAAAATCAAGGAGGAGATGGTGGACAAAGAGGGAAGCGGGACTATAGCAAGACTATATGTCACTTTTGTAAAGAACCGGGGCATATCAAGCCAGTATGTCCCAAATGGAAGAAGCTTCTTGCTATGGCCACCACCGGCGCACCACAAAAGGAAGAGGCATCATCAAGTGGGTCACTCTCGTTGAACCAAATAATGGAAGCCCTTCAACCTCTTCTCAAGGGAGCTACATCCGGTGCCGCCGTGTCTACTTCTTCCATTCCAGGTAAAGTCCCTTGGCTTTTGGACTCAGGTGCATCCTTTCATATGTCCCCAAACATGTTTTCACTTTCCGATTATTCAAAAAATGCTTCTCCATCCTTTGTTTCCACTGCGGATGGAACTTCTCTTGAAATTAAAGGAATAGGTAATTTTGAAACTCAAGATTTTTTTATTCCAAAAATTAGATTTATACCTAAACTTAATTTAAATCTTTTTTCTGTTTCTCAACTCTCGGATCATGGTTGTGATATTAAATTTTCATGTGATAAATGTTCAATACAGGATCGCCTGTCCGGGAAATTGATTGGGGAAGGCTTTAGAAAAGGCGATTTATACTACATGGAATCTCTTCGAGTTCCAAAATCTTTTTGTAATGTTGCCCGAAACAAAGATATAAACATGTGGCACAAAAGACTTGGTCATCCTAATATCACCAAGTTGTCTTACTTACATTTTGCAAAAGACCTATGTAAAAGTTCTTTTTCTTGTAATGACTGTATTCTCGGAAAAATGAAAAGTTTACCTTTTGAGCAAAGAACTATGTTCTCATCAAAACCTTTTGAAATTATGCATTCCGATGTTTGCGGACCAGCACCTGTTGTCTCAAAAGGAGGTTTTTCTTATTATGTTATTTTTGTGGATGATTTCTCTAGATATTCATGGATCTTTTTTCTTAAATTCAAACATGAAGTCTTTTCATGCTTTAGAACTTTCCATTCGATGATCAAGAATCAATTTAATAGTAACATAAAGATTTTTAGAAGTGATTCTGGAGGAGAATATCTCTCCAACCAATTTAAAATATATCTTGAAGATCAAGGAATCATTCACCAAAGATCTTGTCCTAAAACCCCCCAACAGAATGGGTTGGCCGAAAGAAAACATAGACATATTATTGAGACCACTAGAACCCTTCTTATCTCTCAAAACATACCAAAAAATTTTTGGGCTGAAGCTGCTCTTGCTTCTGTTTATCTAATAAATCGTTTGCCTTCTAGAATATTAGGAAAAATATCCCCTTTTGAGATCTTGTATAAACTCGAACCAGATTATAATAGGTTACGAGTCTTCGGGTGTAAGTGTTTCATTCTTACGGATAATAATGACAAACTCTCTCCCAAGGCTATCCCCTGCGCTTTTCTTGGATATTCCGAAACTCAAAAGGGATTTCGATGCTATGATCTTCGAGAAGATAAATTATATGTTTCTAGAAATGTAACTTTTTTGGAAAATGAAAGTGGATTTGAAAAAAATGTTTCTCAACAAGAAAATTTTGATTATTCCTTCCTTTTTGACTTATTATCTAGTAATGATGATACATCCAGTGATGATGATATGTCATCAAACCATGATGAGAACATTGAAAGTAATATCGAAGAGCATAACCAACAAGAAGACAGGATTTCTAATGATCCTATAACATACTCTCGTAGAAACCAAGACACCTTTAGAAGTGCTATTGACCAATATAGTGAACTCACTCCTGTTCTCGATCACCGAAGGTCTGAGAGGAATAGGAGACCTCCCACTCGTTTTGTCTCCTTTGATTCCTTTTCGCCCCGGTATAGGGCTTGTCTTAGTGCCATTCATTCTTATTTTGAACCAAGAAACTTTGAAGAAGCAAAGAAATGTATAGAATGGCAAAAAGCTATGCAAAATGAACTTAGTGCTCTTAAAAGGGCTGAAACGTGGGATTTTCAATCTCTACCTATAGGAAAGAAAACTATAGGTTGTCGATGGGTATTTAAAGTTAAAACTAAGAGTGACGGATCACTTGAAAGGTATAAGGCTCGCTTAGTTGCAAAAGGGTATGGACAAGAGTATGGGATTGATTATGAAGAAACTTTTGCTCCTGTAGCCCGAATGGTTACAGTTAGGTGTCTTATCACTATTGCATCTATCAAAAATTGGAATATCTTTCAAATGGATGTGAAAAATGCCTTTTTAAATGGTGATCTTAATGAAGAAGTGTATATGGATGCTCCACCTGGCATGGAGATCCCTAAAAATAAAGTCCTTCGTCTTCGAAAGGCCCTTTATGGTTTGAAACAGGCTCCCAAAGCCTGGTATGACAGATTTACCAGTGTAATGCTGGAAAATGGTTTCTCCTCATGTTATACTGATACTGCTCTATTTACTAGAAAATCTAAAGCAGGGATTGTAATATTGTTATTATATGTTGATGACATGTTAATCACAGGTGATGATATACAAGGAGTCAAGGGTATTAAGTCCGTCTTGACTTCAAAATTTGAGATGTCAGACTTAGGTTTTCTGACATATTTTCTTGGAATTGAGGTTGCCTATTCGCAACGTGGTTATTTTCTATCTCAGTCTAAACTTGCTTGTGAGATTATTGACAGATCAGGGATTTCTGATGACAAAGTATGTGAAACTCCTGAAGTTGTGGGAGCCAAAATGAAGATTGACGACGGTGTTCCTCTAACTGATCCTACTCCTTACAGACAGTTGGTAGGTTCTTTAATGTATCTGAGCATTACTCGACCCGATTTGTCACATGCTATACACATCGCCAGTCAGTTTCAACATGCTCTTACAACCGTCCATATGGGTGCTGTACTTCGCATCATCAGATACTTGAAGGGAACAGTGAATAAGGGAGTATTCCTATCCTCTTCTTCTGAATTAAAATTGCTTGCTTATACTGACTCAGATTGGGGAGGTGACCCTAGTAACCGTCACTCCACCACTGGTTTTTGTATTTTTTTAGGAGAATCCTTGATTTCGTGGCGATGTAAAAAGCAACAGAAGGTCTCCTTATCATCCACTGAAGCCGAATACAGAGCCATGGCATCTACCACCATGGAAATAGTATGGATTCGACGTCTTTTGGAAGATATGGGAGTAGTTGTCAAAGAACCAACAAAGCTATGTTGTGACAATAAAAGTGCCATCTACATTGCCAAGAATCACACATTTCACGAGCGAACAAAGTATATAGAGATGGATTGTCATTATGTCCGAGAGGAATACTTGAAGAAGGTCATTGATCTGCCATATGTGACATCTGAGTATCAACTTGCCGACTTCTTCACAAAAGCTCTATGTTCGCCCAGATTTCATTTCCTTCTTGACAAACTTGCGGTTATCACACCGTAAGTTTGAGGGGGGGTGTTAAAATGTAGCTCCTAAAATCATTGTAAATATAAATATATATATTTATATACATAGAGATATATTTACATATAATATATTATATGTACATATATCTCTATATATATAAATATATATATTTATATATTTTTACCCGAAAGGGCATTTCTGTCATTTCCTGTTTTGCGCATATTCACTTTTAGAATATGCTGTAATTTTCTTTTTATTTTTACTTTTGTAATTTCCTTTTTTTCTTTTTTATTTTTTGATTTTATGTGCATTGGGGGTCCCCCAATAGAGTCGTTGGGGGCCCCCAACGGTCACAAATGTGACCGTTGGGGGCTCCCAACGACTCCTTTGGGAGCCCCCTTGCACCTTCTAACATTTGTATAAATAGGGGTGTTCCCCCCTTGTATTTTCTAAGCTTGAGAGTCTCAAGCATTTGCTTTTATATATTGAAATACATGCATTATTGCATGTTTATTATTTATACACTTTTTGTGTATTTTGTTCAAGTGTTGTGAGAGTGCTCTTGTGCACTTCTTTTATAAAGTTTTTATGCTTGTTTATGGATTGTCTCTTCGTAGACAATTTCACAGTTACACCATCCTTCTAACTGGAGCATCATTAGACCTTCTTCAAATATGTCCAAACCACCGTAAACGATTCTCTCTTATCTTATTTTCAATGGGTGCAACGCCTACCTTCTTACGTATCTCCTCGTTCTGAATCTTATCTTTTATTGTATTTCTACACATCCATCTAAGCATACGCATCTCAGCTACACTCATTTTTTTGAATATGATGTCTCTTGACAGCCCAACATTCCGTACCATATAGTAAAGCGGGCCTAATAGTCATCCTATAAAACTTTCCCTTCAACCGCAATGGCATTCTACGATCGCACAACACTCTAGTTGCACTTTTCCATTTCATCCACCCAACCTTTATCCTATGATTTACATCTCCATCAATTTCTCCATACTTTTGAATGATAGATACCAAATATTTGAAACAATCATCCACCAGTATTTCTTGCTCACCAAGCTTCACTACACTCCCATCACTACTTCGTTGCTTACTAAACCGACATTCCATATATTTTGTCTTACTCTTACTCAACTTAAAACATCTTGCTTCCAATGTGTGTCTTCATAATTCTAACTTAGCATTAACCCCAGCTCTAGACTCATCAATCAAAACAATATCATCAGCAAACAACATACACCACGACACATTTTCTTGAATTGATCTCGTAAGCTCATCCATCACTATAGCAAATAGGAAAGGGCTTAAAGCAGATCCTTGATGTAACCCAACCGTTATAGAAAAATTGATTGTCACCCCTCCACAAGTGTGGACATTTGTTACTACTCCTTCATACATATCCTTAATTATACTCATATACTTGAGAGAAACACAATTCTTCATCATTGTCCACCAGAGAACGTCCCTAGGTACTCTATCGTATGCCTTCTCCAAATCAATAAAAACCATAGGCAAATCTTTGTTCCTCTCTCTATTTCTCTCAATAAGTTGTCTAAGAAGATGTATAGCTTTCATAGTTGATCTTCCAGGCATAAAACCAAATTGATTCTCCGATATCATGACAACCTTCCTCAACCTAGACTCAATCACCCTCTCCTAAAGTTTCATAGTATAACTCGTGAGTTTTATACCACAATAGTTTGTGCAATCTTGTATATCACCCTTATTCTTATATAGAGGCACCAAAGTACTCTTCCTCCACTCATTAGGCATCTTATTTGTTCGCCAAATCTTGTTAAAAAGATTTGTCAACCATTCTAAATCTTTCTTTCCCAAGCATTTTCAAGCCTCGATAGGTATACCATCTGGGCCAACTGCCCTTCTTGATTTCATTTCCTTCAAAGCCTCTGCAATTTCTTTCTTTTTAATCTTGCGTATGAAGTCACGATTCATCTCATGAAAAGGAATGGACAAGTCTCCAAGATCCTGAGCATGACTTTCATTAAATAGCTTATCAAAATAATCTTTCCATCTCTCTTTAATCTCCTCATCTTTGACTAAAACCCTTTGTGTTTCATCTTTGATATATCTAATCATACCTAGATCCCTCGATTTTCTATCTCTCATCTTTGCAAGCCTATAAATATCCTTTTCACCCTCTTTGGTATCCAACTTGTCATAAACCTCCTTATATACCTTATCCCTCACATTTCGAACTACGTTTTTAGCTTCCTTCTTAGCTATCATATACTTCTCCAAATTCTCATTATCACGACTCTTACTTAGATTTCTATAACTCTCTTTTAACCTTAATAGCTAATTTGACATCTTCGTTCTACCATAATGTATCCTTACCTAGCGGTGCACCGCCTTTAGACTCACCCAATACCTCCTTAGCCACCTTTCTCATGCCACCCGCTATCTTATTCCACATTGATTTAGAATCCTCCTCGAGACACCAATCAGCTTCCTTAACTACCTGCTCTACAAACATTCTTTGTTTAGCTCCTTTCAGTGCCCACCACTTAATTCTAGGATCTATCTTATGTCTATCCATTTTGCGGCATTGTCTAATTCTAAGATCTAAAATTAAGACTCTATGTTGTGTAGCTACACTTTCTCCCCGTATAACCTTACAATCAATGCAACAACCCCTATCTCTCTTTCTAAGAAGGAAAAAATCTATCTGACTTGTATTAACCCCACTTTTAAATGTTACTAGATGAGACTCCCTCTTCCTGAACCAAGTGTTTGCTAAGATCATATCATAGGACAAACCAAAATCTAAAATCCTTTCTCCACTTTCGTTTCTTTCTCCTATACCATAGCCTCCATGGATACTCTTAAATTCATCCCTACTAATGCCTACATGTCCATTAAGGTCACCGTTGATGAAAAACTTTTCACCATAAGATATCCCTTGTACTACTCCATCTAAATCTTTTCAAAATTGACACTTAATGGAATCATCTAAACCTACTTGAGGTGCATAAACACTAATAATATTTGTACCTAATACTAATTTAATAAGTAAAATCCTATCACCCTTCCTACAGACCTCAACTACATTATCTATAAACTCACGAATCATAACAATCCCTGCTCCATTCATATTTCTATTTATTCCTATATACCAAATCTGATATCCCCGAGGTTCTATCACTTTTTTCTTCTCACCTACCCATTTGGTCTCTTGTAGACATAAAATATCAATCTTTCTCCTACACATAACATCTACTAACTCTACCAACTTACCAGTTAAAGACCCTATGTTCCAAGTGGCTAACCTAATTTTATGGTCTTGGACTAACTTCTTTACCCCCATGAGGGAACCCTTGCCTATTTGACACCACACCCAGGCGTCGGTGTGACGCATCGCTTCCGAGCGACAACCTAGCAACCCTTGCCCATTTATCACTGCCTCTCGGCCTATATGTGCATGTATCTTCCTATATATAAAATATTATATATAATTACATTGATTTGATATTACAATTTAACACTTCACACTATCCTTCTCATCATCCTTGGATTCTTCTCTTGCCTTTCCTCTAGTAAAAGCCCAACACCATTAATGTTGCCTTCGTTCTATGGATTATACCAACAATTTGCTTTAATGTGCCCATTTTTGTTGCATTGGAAACATGTTGGTACATTTCAGAAGTTTTGGTTCCTTGAGAAAGTGTTAGTCGGCATGTTGGGTGGGGTAGTAATCCACGACCTCCTTGACCATTTCTTACCTGTCCTCGTCCTCCTGTAAAACCACCACGTCCCCTTCCTGGCACCATTCTTGTGACTAACACATCCTAACTGCTGGAATTCATAGTTATCTCTTCACCTGTAATGGCAACTTCATATTGTAGTAGCTTTGCACGAAGATCTTCAAAATTGGGCAATGAAGGGAGGCATAGGAGGGAAGTGACTAGCATGTGATAGTCCGACCCAAGACCATTCAGTGCTTGTTGAACTTTGTCCTTATCAGGGATCTCATAACCTACCATTGCCAGTTGATCTGTGATAGTCTTATATTTGTTCATGTACTCTGTAACTGATAAATTTTCTTTCTTCAAAAGTTGAAACTCTCTCTTTAAATGCAAAATACTGGCCTCTAAAATCTATGAGTAAGTCTGCGTCAATATCTGTCACAGCTCCATAGCTGAACATTCATCTGGAATGGCCACTAATACCTCTTGGGAAAGAGTAGAGGTAATGTATGTCACAACCGTTGATCTTTTCTCCTCCATGTTGTGAATTCTGGATTACGAACCAATTTATTGGAAACCTCTCCTTTATCATCTCTCTCCTCTTGCAAGACAAACTTTGATGGTGCATGGACAGATCCATCAAGATATCCAGAGAGATCCAAACTCCTAATAAAAGGCAATATTTGCATCTTCCAAGTCAAATAATTCGAGTTGGTAAGTTTTTCAAAAATAAGTTGTCCAAGGAAGCTCGATGGGAGAGAAGGAGAATCCATGAAAAAAATAAGAATAAATGATATTGAAGAAAAGAACAAGACTGTCCAATAAGTCAGAGAAACAGTCACCCCAACAATCTGAGTTCACCACTTTTTTTTTTAAGCCTGACTCACTAATTCTCTAATACCTTTACTGGGTTGCACAATCTGTACTGGTCAGAGTCTAATCAGACTTTTCGCAGACTCCAAATATATAAAGTCAAATCTGACGAAAATTGGGTATGCAGATGTGAAACCCAATAAAGTCTGTAAGATGAGTATTCTGAGGTGAATAGTCAGATCTGATGCTAATGCAAGACAGGGATTGGTGCAAGATAGGAATAGATCTTATGCACTAATCAGATCTGAAATCAATGATGAAGATGGGTAAAAAAAAATTGACGTCAGCAATAAGAAGAGAAACAGATCTGGAATGAAAATCAGATCTGAAATCTAAAGATTGAATCGAAATAGAAACTAAAATCAAATATGAAATCCAAAGATTGAATCAAAATAAATAAATAATCAGAAGTTTGATTTTGAAATTAAAGATCGATGATTATGTTAAGGATGACGTTGGAAGAACAATATGGAGAAGAAGGAGAAAATAGGATAAGGAAAATAGAAGACAGAAATTTTGTTTTTATTAACCTGGAATAGAAGACGAATCTCTCGAGATATTTCTGGAATTTGTTTCACACCCTTGAGCATATGAGACTCTAACCTGGAACAGCAGAGGTTAGATTCAATCCTGCTCTAATACCATATGAGAATATATGTACCAGGGTTTTGTCAATGAAGAAGAGGGAGAAGGAGCGTTGAGCAAGGGGCGGCAACTACTGAAAAACAATCCATGCACACTTTGTCGTGCCCTATATTTCCATATTATACATGTTACAATTTGGATCGGGTCTGACAGACCCAATAATGATAGCAATGAACAAACAACGTAAACAACGTACAGTCTCAATATGAATAATTCTATTCATAATGGATATTAAAAATAAAAAGGAAAATTATATTGGTGAATAAATAACTTTATTCATAATGGACACTAAAAAATACAAAAACAAAAATTACATTTAAACTTCACTACAAATACACTTAACACACAAGCCTAATACTATACATCACTCTCTCAACCCTTACACATACACACACATCCCTAAGAGAAAGAAGTAAAGAAAGAGAGGAAAGAAGTTCTCTCAAATAATCAAGGGAGACACCTCCCAATGGCAAATATTTATATATATAATATATTTAAATCTATACATATATTATGAATATGAAGATATATACATAAATATGTATATGCACAAATATACATATATATGTATGAATGTATATATATATATACAAAAGGATACATTAACTTAACAGGTTTATCAGATTTTTTCATGATAAATTAAAAATACCAATGATACTTGTGAGTTGTGACTACAGTTTTAAGAGAGTAGAACAATAAGAAGGTCCAATGGAAATGTTCATACCAGTCCATCCAACTGCAGAGCAAGACAAACCTGGAAGTAACATAGATGTTCAGATCATTAATGTTGAGCATAACAGAAGGGTGAAATTTTAAATTAGATATTTGGTGAAATATTTTTTAAAAATTGATATTTGGTGGAACATTTTAAGTGCATGGAATATAACATACTGATGCAATATCTTCAAGCTCTTGTCTTGAAAGGTCAGGGGCAATTTTCACAAGCAATGGAGGAGGACCTTGTTCACCCCATTGCATTTCATCACGAGCAGCTTGAACCTAGTAAAAGTAAAATCCAAATTAAGTTTTGCAAGTTTTTGTCCATCACAAACAATTGTCAAGAATCACATAAAATGCTTGTACCCGTCAGATTAAAACTGATAACCTTTCTAATGAGGTCTTGAAGTTGTTTTCTTCCCTGAAGTTAATGTAACCCTGGAGTATTTGGAGATGAAACATTTATAACCTGCAAGTAGAAACCACGCAACATGCAGACAGAATCACCCTACTAGATTGTTAACAACACTTTATGTCGGATCTAAAATGGCATTTAAAACTAAACAAAAAAACTATTCTAACAGAACCAGAAAGATCATTTTTTTTGCAAATTCTGATGATATAAAAGCAAAGATGAATCATATTAGAGTGAAATTCTATGTCACAGGGATTCGGCTAGCAGGGTGCCGCACCCGCGTCGACGTGGGTGCGGTCAACCCGATCCTGAGTGCGTTGACCGCACCCAGGGTCATTTTGGTCTATTTTTGTTTGGATTTTTTTTTTAAATTTTGCCCTACGAAATGGGCTGCGGAATTTTAAAAAAAAAATTCTGATGACAACTGCTGTTTTATAAAGGGGCACTTGTGTCCACAACATTTGACGAGCTTTGTTGGCATCCCATGCTATTCCTACCTCCAAACAATTAATTCACAGCGTTGGAAAACATACTGTTAACTTGGAAATGATGATCCATCTCCCTCAAAAATTAAAACCAAAATTCAAGAGCCTTTTGAAGTCTTTATGCTTCAACCGCCCAGATCCTTTTTCGTTAAGGATTTTCTCTCTCCATAATAAATGATAATGGTGGTGGTATAGCCTTGGTGGCTATTAGTATTCACTTTTCTCCTGACGAGATGGGTGCTCTAGCCGTAGCCTTGGGTAGACCTCTCTTTTCCACATGTCAAATCCAATAAATTTCTTTTAGCTGTCATCTGTGTGCAACTATATATAAAATGAAATTTGAAGAACCCTAGGCAGTGGCGTGGTAGTGGCGTTGTAGGCCTCGTGAAGACTCTCTCTCCAACAAACCACGTCAAACCTTTCGCTTATATTTTTTTTCATGAAGACTAGGGAGTTTCAGACATGATTGAATCATGACAGTCAGCAGAACGCAGCAGGCTGGGTCGATCAGATTGCCAATCCTTTCAGTTCATCAATTTTGTCCCGTTGAGCCAAAGTACACAACAAGCAGAACGTGGGTAACAAGTCTTCAAACAAACACACCAGCAAAAAAAATTGGACCCCGACCCCCTTCTCTCTCTCTCTTATATATATATATATATATATATATATATATATATATATATATATATATATATATATATATTACATTTTTTCCCCTATCGCACCCCCGCACCAGGGTTTTTTGGAAGTGTCGAATCCCCACACCCGCACCCAAGTGACATAGGTGAAATTACTTTCTTTTAATATTGTATGCAAACTAACCATGACAATTATGTATTTTAAAACTCATCAGCTCAGAAACATCCTCTCTGTCATGCCTTTTCAACTTGTTCAACTTTTTTGTTTTTCAACTTGAAAAAATTTCATCATTTATCATATCAACCGATCAGGAGGTGTTAATTTTCAAGATAGCAGAATAATATGCAATGGAAGAAATACTTGGAGGCAGTGTTGTGAAAAGCGTTGAGGCGTAGCGAGGCGCTCCACCAAAAATCGAGGCAAGGCGTAAGCCTCGAGGCGTAAAGCGTAAGCCTCGAGGCGTAAAGCGTAAGCCTCGAGGCGTAAAGCGTAAGCCTAAAAATTTTTGAAAACTTTAAAAAAATTATAAAAAAAATATCTAAAAATACAAATAAATAAAGAAATGCTTTATTGATGAAATAACGACCAATAAGAAATAGAAAATCTCAAATAAGTACTAAAAAATATGAGATTAACATATAAAAGTAACTAAAAACTGATTATATAACTGGAAAATATATGAGATTAACCAAAAAAAGTTAAAATTTACTAAGAAACTGATTACACAACTGAAATAACTGGAAAATATATGAGATTATTCTAAAAAATATGAGATTAACATATAAAAGTAACTAAAAAATGATTACATAACTGGAAATTATATGAGATTAAACAACAAAAGATAAAATATACTAAAAAACCGATTACATAACTGAAAAATATATGAGATTAACCAACAAAAGTTAAAATATATAAGATTATTCTAAAAAATGTGAGATTAACATATAAAAGTAACTAAAAACTGATTACATAACTGGAAAATATATGAGATTAACCAAAAAGAAGTTAAAATATACTAAGAAACTGATTACATAACTGAAATAACTGGAAAATATATAAGATTAACCTACAAAAGTTAAAATATATGAGATTATTCTAAAAAATGTGAGATTAACATATAAAAGTAACTAAAAACTGATTACATAACTGGAAAATATATGAGATTAACCAACAAAAGTTAAAATATACTAAGAAACTGATTACATAACTGAAATAACTGAAAAATATATGAGATTAACCTACAAAAGTTAAAATATATGAGATTATTCTAAAAAATATGAGATTAACATATAAAATTAACTAAAAAACTGATTACATAACTGAAAAATATATGAGATTAACCAAAAAAAGTTAAAATATATTAAGAAACTAATTACATGACTGAAATAACTGAAAAATATACGCGATTAACCAACAAAAGTTAAAATATAGTAAAATACTAATAAACTTATTACATAACTGAAATAACTGGAAAATATATGAGATTAACCTACAAAAACTTTGTTGATTATGTCTCTGAAATCTTGTTGTAAAAAAAATAATATTTTTTTTGCGCCTTGAGGCACAGAGGGTCGCACCTCAAGGCGAGGCGTGTTTTTTATAACACTGCTTGGAGGTTTCACTTTCAGATTCAGTTTCGGTTCCAAAGTGTAATCTGTAAGCTGTAGAAATTGTTAAAACGAAATTTGGAGACCATGAACATTGGTAGCTTATATGTTATTGCTCAAAGAGTAGCTAGAATACCAGATAATCAGCAAACTGAGACAAGGAATGAACTCCTTTTACATAATCTTCTGCAACATCTTCACTTGTCTTATTCTTGCCAATATTTACACCAAGAATGTCAGGCCCAGACTTTCCTCCATGTTTTACATCATCAATTGAGTTAGAAGCATTTGATATCCGTTCAAGCTTCCTCTTACCATGTTGTGCACCCAATCTTTTTGCGACAACCTCAATACCATCACTGTTAAAACCATAGAGATTGATGATAGCACTGAACAGAAAGAGCAGTGAAAACATTGTTGATCAGAAACAAGGGTGAAGCATAATCCCTTAGCAACATTTTTTGGAATAACACCAGAAAGCATTTATACTACACAAAAGAATGGAATAGTATGTAAAAATTAAAAAAGCAAAGAATATTTACTTGAAATTTGACTCATAAAACCTGCATCTTATAAAGACTTCAGATGATGTTTATTAAAAAAAAAAGTCCACTTGACATGCTTTCATGTATCAAATAATTATTCAAAAAGTGTACACTTACATACTTTGGATGTAATAGAACACTAAGACTCAGAGAAACCAGACTTTCTGTTAGATGCTCTGAGAAAAGGCAATACAAAGCTTCTCAATATAACTGCTTTTAAAGTGAAGAAACATGTGCAAAGGGCAAAATAAACAAGAAAAGAGGAGCTAGCGAGAATTTGTCTAACTAGGTTGAACAGAACACGAGAAATGTAATGAAAGCTCAAATACAAGAACAATCACAATATTCATAAGAGCACACAAAGTAGGGCAAAAGCACAAAGCCACAAAGATGACACACAAGCCTCTAATAGGCAAATACAAGGCCACACGGGCACACTTCACAATAGCTCACGAAATACACAAGAGAGAACTCAAAATATAAAAAACAATATTTTATACATATGAAAAATGCCTAAGGGAAGCATGCAAATACTATGAGGGAGATCCCATATATACAAGAAGTACGAGGCTTAAAATGCTATGTCACAGGGATTCGGCTAGCAGGGTGCCGCACCAGCATCGACGCGGGTGCGGGTGAGGATGCAGCACCGGGTGTGGTCAACCCGACCCTGGGTGCGGTCAATGCACCCAGGGTCATTTTGGTCCAATTTTTCGTACATAAAAAAAATTGCCAAGAATTTTTTTTTAATATATGTCATAGGGATTCTCCAACTAGGTGTCGCACCTGCACCCGATGCAGTCAACCTGACCTTGGGTGCATTCAACATACCTAGGATCATTTATGTCCAACTTATATATATATATATATGCCGTACCCCCGCACCCGGATTTTTTGGAAGTGTCGCATCCCCGCACCCGCACCCATGTGACATAGTTAAAATGTAATAAACATTTGTAATATATTTAGTTAGTTATTCTAGCTACATAGTCTAGTTAGTTTGTAATTAGGATTAGGTTGTCTTTTTTTCTTTTTGGACTTTAGTGCTTTTTGACCAACTCAAAAAGCACTTATATCATTAGAGTCTTTTTGGACTTTAGTGCTTTTTGACCAAGTCAAAAAGCACTTATTTCATTAGAGTCGTTGGACCCCCAACGACTCTATTAAGAGTCGTTGGGAGTCCAACGACTCCCTCTTGGCTCCCTATTGTGAGCATTATAAATATGGGGTAAAACCCTTTTGTAGAGTATACTTTTGTGTGGGCTTTATCCCACTTTAATGAGAAATATTTTTCACTCTTTTGTGTGCGCACTCTTTTGTGTATTTCGGTTTTTGTAAGTGTGTTGTATGAACCATTGTGTTCATTGTGAAAGATCATTTGTGAGCTTCTTTTGAAGTTCCGTTTGTGAGATTCCTCTTCTTTCATGGTATTAGAGTGATGATTGTGATCAAGTCATTTATCTCGGTGCATTGGGAAGCATGCCGCTCAAGTTTTGAAGAAGAGACATTCTTCATCAAGTATATATAAAAGTGTGATCAAGTAACGCTTGGAGGTGTGTTTGTATTTATCATTCGTGGTAGAGTACATCTCTTTTATCTACTCTTATTATTTTTCTTTCTTCTCCTTATTAAAACCTTGTAAAATGGATGACAATAATAATGTCAGCATTAAACCCATCAAGCTTAATGATTCAAATTACGTCACATGGGCTTCAATTATAAAGCACCTTATATGGGGAAAGGGGTTGTGGGGATTAGTAGATAGAACTGACTCAGAACCTAAACTAATCATCACAAAGATCAAAGGTGAGAAAGAAATACCTCTTACGGAGGTAAAAAAGACTATAGCCATTACCACTTACGAGAAAAAGTGGAAAGAATGGAGAATGGGACACGCCAAGATTATGTCTTGGCTCGTAAGTAGTGTGGATATAAAAAAATGTTTAATTCTAGCAAAGTTTGAACATGCAAATGATGCTTGAGACTATCTTAAGAGAATGTATTCTCTCAAAGACATTGCATATGTGTGCAATCTACAACATCAAGTTCGGAATATGAAAGGCTTGTCTGAGTTATGGGAAGAGTTAGCTCTTCTTGAACCAAAGTGGCATTGTCCACAAGACATCAAACTCCGCCAAAATCAAATGAATGCGGAGCACTTTTTCAATTTGTCAATAGACTAAGATCGGATTTTGAAGCTACCAAGTTCATTCTTCTTCACCGAGAAAAGGTTTCTTCAATTGAAGATACGATAGAAGAATTGAGCATGGAGGAAAATCGGCTCAAAAGTAGAATTGTCAAAAGTGATGATGACTCGGTTCTAGCCGTATCTAGACCGGAGAATCATGTTCACACTTACAAACCTCCAAACTATGGAAGAACGAATGACGAAAATGATTTTGAAAAGAAAAAAGTAATTTGTTACTACTACCGTGAGCCAGGACATGTAAAAACTTACTGTCCAAAATTGAAGAAATCATATGAAAAGAAGGTTGCCTCTGTCGAACCTCCACAAGAATCCAATGAATCTTCTATTGGAAACATGTCTCTAGCACAACTAGTGGAGTCACTTCAACCATTGTTCAAGGGGGCGTCTTCCTCTACTGAAGTCGCGGTTTCTTCCATTAGTACCTCAGATCCAGGTAAATCTCTTTGGCTTCTTGTTTCAAGTGCTTTTTTTCATATAACCCCAAATATTAATGTTTTATCTAAATGTCATAACTCAAATGGGTCAAATGTGTTTACTATTGATGGAACATCTCTTAAAATTAAAGGAATAGAAAATTTTGAAAACTCTAAAAGGTTTTGTATTCCACAAGTTAGATATATTCCTAAACTCAATTTAAATCTTTTATCTGTTTCACAATTAACTAACCATGGATGTAATGTTTCCTTCTCCTCTTGTGAATGTCGAGTGCAGATCACCAGTCATGGAAGTTGATTGGGAAAGGCGATAGAGAAGGAAGCCTGTACTACATGGATTTTTTGGATATACCTAAGAATACATTGTGTTGTAGTGTTCAAAAAGTTGACTTAGACTTAGGCACAAGAGACTTGGACACCCTAGTGTATCCAAGCTCCAGTTATTTCCAAAGATGATTTTTTTTTGTAATTTTGATACATTTAAATGTGAAAAGTATATTCTGGGCAAAATGAAAAGACTATCATTTCAAAAAAGAATCTTTGTCTCTTCTTGACCAATAGAATTAATACACTCAGATGTGTGGGGCCCTGCACCTATTAGCTCAGAAGGTGACTTCATTTATTATGTAATTTTCGTAGATGATTTCACAAGACACACTTGGATCTATTTTCTTAAACACAAATCTAAAGTCTTTTCACAGTTTCAAATATTTCATCAGTTAGTTAAAAATCAATTCAAAGATGATATTTCAATTTTTCGCATTGATTCAGGGAGAGAATTTTTGTCCAAAGAATTTAAGGATTACTTAAACTTGCATGGCATTATATATCAAAAATCATGCTCGTATACTCCTCAACAAAATGGATTAGCAGAAAGAAAGCATAGGCACATCATAGAAACAACAAAAACCTTATTGATCACACATCAAGTACCAAAGGTTTTTTGGGCCGAAGCCACGTTAACCGCATTTTATCTTATCAACAGGATGCCATCATCTTCCTTAAACAATATATCTCTGATTGAAAAACTTTTTAAACAAATCCTAGATTACTCGAGGTTAAGAGTTTTTGGGTGCAAATGCTTTGTTTTTTCAAACAAAAATGATAAATTCTCTCCCCATGCTATTTCATGTGTTTTTTTAGGATATGCAAGTCACTAAAAAGGCTATAGATGCTTTGATCTCAAAACTAGAAAATTATACGTCTCAAGGAATGTATCATTCCTGGAAAAAGAAAGTTCTTTTAAAAACGTGAACTCTAAGGAAATAGATGAATATTCTTTTCTATTGGATCTAGTTCCAAAAATTGTTGAAGATGGTATCGCAACAAATCCAGAAGAACAACTCGATATGACAAATTCAGAAGCTCTTAATCCTTCTGATTGCATTCAGTACTCTAAGCGAGGCAATTTAGAGACACCTTGTGCACTCAAAAAATACACTAAAGAACAAAAACAAGTACCCACTAGAAAGTCATCGAGAGTCTCTAAAGTTCCCAAAAAAATTGTGTCATACGAGTCTTTTTCACCAAAGTATCAAGCCTATATTGCATTAATACATTTCTATATAGAACCCTCTAACTATGATACAACAAAAGAACAATCTGAATGGGTCAAAGCAATGTCAGTAGAATTAAGAGCCTTAGAAAAAGCAAATACTTGGACTATCCAAGATCTTCCATCCGGAAAAAAGCCTATCGGATGTAGGTGGGTGTACAAAGTAAAAACCAAGAGTGATGGCACTCTTGAAAGGTTTAAGACTCGTTTAGTTGCCAAAGGCTATTCCCAAGAATATGAAATAGATTATGAAGAAACATTTGCTCCAGTTGCTAGAATGACCACAGTTAGGATCTTGATAGCCCTAGCATCTTCAAAGAAATGGCATATATATCAAATGGATGTTAAAAATGCATTCCTTAATAGGAACCTAGTTGAAGAAGTATATATGGAACCACCACCTGGTACTAATATTCCCAAAGGAAAAGCTCTTCGATTAAACAAAACTTTATATGAACTTAAGCAAGCCCCAAAGGCTTGGTATGATAAATTTAGCCAAGTTATGATTGAATTTGGTTTTCAATTTTGTCTTACTGACACTGCGTTGTTTGTTAAGATTTCTAATGCAGGTATCATCATTCTTCTTCTCTGTGTAGACGACATGATCATCACTGGAAGTGACAAGCAGGGAGTTGCTAACATTAAAAAATTTCTCAAAACACATTTTGAAATGAGTGATTTGGGTTTTTTAAAAAATTTCCTTGGCATAGAAGTTGCTTATTCTTCTAGAAGCTATTTACTGACTCAATCTAAATTTGCCTTGAATATTATTGACAGGTCTGGTATCACGAACGAAAAGAAGGTTGACTCTCCTGAAGTTGTAAACATCGAAATAAAGATTGATGATGGAAAACCTTTTGAAAATCCAATACCTTACAGACAACTTGTTGGAGCATTGTCTTACCTCTCTATTACCAGACCTGACATTGCACATGTCGTCCACACAGCGAGTTAATTTCAGCATGCTCCTACCACTGTTCGTATGGGAGTTGTGTTACGCATTATTCGATATATCAAAACTTTAATTTTTCGAGGACTTTTTTTATCTGCTTCTTCTTCCTTTGATTTAACTTCTTATACCGATGCAGATTGGGGAGGTGATCCCAATGATCGACACTCAACTACTGGATTTTATGTGTTTTTAGGTGAATCATTGATTTCATGGAGATGTAAGAAGCAACAAAAAGTCTTTCTCTCGTCAACTGAAACCGAATACAGAGCGATGGTTACAACCAAGGTTGTCAAACTAGGAAGCGAAAGCGGGAAACGATATGGGAAGTGGAAGCGAGGCATTTTAAAATTTATACGAAGCGAGAAGCGAAGTTTCAATTTAAAAGCAAAATATGAATAAATAATGAAGCAATATGGAATCAAACAAAAAATAAATAAAATCTAAAATAAAATTGATCATTCTTATATTTCATGATTTTTCTGTAAAAGAGTTTAATTTTTTGTTAAAATCTAACAATGATGGTTACCAATTTAAAGAAACTACATAGAATGTGAGCGAAAGCGTGAGAGAAAATACATGAAAAAGATGAAAAGAAACGTGAGAAAATTATATAGTATGCATAGACCATGTGTATATGAAGCATAGAAGAAGCGTGGGAGAATCGAGTTTCCCATGAAGTTTCGAAAGCGAGGAGTATCACGCTTCTGAAGCGAGTTTTTGGGAAGCGAGCCTCCCACCTACCTAAGAAGCTTCTGGTAACTCTGGTTACAACCACTATGGAAGTGGTCTGGCTAAGGCGTCTGCTTCATGACATGGGTGTTGAAAGTACAGGAGCATCAAGACTATGCTGTGATAACAAAAGTTCTATTTATAGTGTCAGCAACGGGACATTCCACGAATGCACCAAGCATATCGAAATGGATTGTCACTATGTACGAGAGGAGTTCCTTCATGGCACCATTGATCTACCATATGTTACCTCAGAATATCAACTGACAGATTTATTTACCAAACCTCTCGCTGCTCCTCGATTTCACTTTCTCTTAGACAAACTTTCGGTTATTCAACCGTAAGTTTGAGGGGGAGTGTTAAAATATAATAAACATTTGTAATATATTTAGTTAGTTATTCTAGTTGCATAGTCTAGTTAGTTTGTAATTAGGATTAGGTTGTCTTTTTTCCTTTTTGGACTTAAGTGATTTTTGACCAACTCAAAAAGCACTTATATCATTAGTCTTTTTGGACTTTAGTGCTTTTTGACCAAGTCAAAAAGCACTTATTTCATTAGTCGTTGGACCCCCAACGGCTCTATTTAGAGTCATTGGGAGTCCAACGACTCCCTCTTGGCTCCCTATTGTGAGCATTATAAATATGGGGTAAAACCCCTTTGCACAATATACTTTTGTGTTATCCCACTTTAATGAGAAATATTTTTCACTCTTTTGTGTGCGCACTCTTTTGAGTATTTCGGTTTTTGTAAGTGTGTTGGATGAACCATTGTGTTCATTGCGAAAGATCATTTGTGAGCTTATTTTGAAGTTCAGCTTGTGAGCTTCCACTTCTTCGGAATGAGGGCTAGTCCCAATGGCTACAAGAAATAAAAAAAAAGGAAAAAAAAGGAGAAAAGTACAAAACTAGACCTAATGGTCAGAGCCTATTACATCAATGAAAAAGACAAAATTGCTCCTAGAGGTTATGACCTATTACATATATAAACAAAAAATAAAATACACACACACACACACACACACACACACATATATATATATATATAATGCATATATATTAACATCAATATTAATATATATATATATAAACTATAGAATTTAACAACATGGTGGAACAACAAAAAGAAATAGAAGATGACTTGGAATGTGATTCAACTTCAATGAACAGGAAAATGACAACATTCTCTTCAAACTAAAAGAAGCCAACTGATGTTGAATATCTTGAATCACACCAATGAGATGGTTTCTACCATAGCATACATCTTTCTAAACCTCTTGGCTTCAGAGACTTGAAGAAGTTAACTGCAATTTCTAACTTGTTTCTGTTAAATCTTTGTGATGCTTCATAAAAGAAGTTTATAGAAGGCAGTAAGAAGCAACATACATGCTTACCTTTCCTGCCACAATCTGAATACACAAGGGTTTGGATTACCCTCTTGTGGAAGAGGTGTTACAGAACCAACTTCAACAAACCCAAAGCCCATTCCTAACAGACCCTCAACGGCTTCAGCATTTTTATCAAAACCTGCAGCAAGCCCAACCGGATTTGAAAACCTTCGGCCCCAGACTTCAACTTCCAGGATTGGTGGATCAGGCCTTTTTTCCCTTGGGACCAGGCCATATGATGATGCTAATATTGCCAGATGGTGAGCAACCTCAGGATCTAAAAGAGCAAAGAAAGGATTCAGGGGCTTTGTTGCTTTAAACAGGGAGTCACTGCAAAAAGGACAAACAAAACCTAAACATGCATGAGAAGAAAAGTGTAGCAGAAAGTAAAAAGGGAGATAAAGTTTCATATGTCAATCATAACCACATAAGTAATGATGAAGATGCCAACATTGTTGACGATGATGATGATTATGTTAATGCATACTAAAGGTGACTTATATAAGACAGAACATCTAAATATCAAATATTTAACACTTAAATACATGCATTGAAATTACGTAAGCCATCAGAAATGTTACAAATAACACGCATAACAGAAAATAACTTAGATAAGCCCAAAATGGAAGAATACTCGTGGCCAAAACCCAGCTAAAATTGTTGCAGTTTGATAGCAAAAAAAAAAAGGTCAAACTTCCAGGTGGAATATCAACATTGTTACCATCGAGACAAAAAGACCTTTGGGAGACATTGATACCCCAGACCAGCAGAAACACAAACACCAGCAACTCATATGACAAGAACATCTAGGTCTTTGCATTTAAAACAGACTTAAAACTGCATGTGAGAAATACACAATCTACATCACCAAAGTTCCTCCACAGGTAAGATCTACAAGCTCAATGAAACCCAGTTGCTTGAAGCATGTTATCCAAAAAGATAAAACAAGCCCCCCCCCCCCCCCCCCCACCAATTCCCTGATTGTGGGAACAAAGCCCGTTCTGTGATTCATATTAACGAATACAAGAGAGGGCCTTAATTTTCATAAATAAATTTGAGTGTCATAGATTTCCATTTATTTCTAACTTTGCTAAAATTCCACAGAAATATTGTGATAATTCAATCTACCTGTGATCTTCAGAAACATAGATTACAACCAACAAGGATGTAAAAGATTTAAGGAAAATTATATTTCGGCCCATTCAAGAGTTTAAAAAAAAATGCTGATAACTGTTTGCTGCCACTTGTAAAGTTATGAAAGCTTTATCCTTGAACCCTTCAGCCAAATCCAAACATGCCCTGATTGCAAATTGGCAGCAAACCATGACAAGAACTTGGTCTTTGGAGTCCTAAACCTCCATAGAAACATCTCATTACTTAGGGATGGTAAACAAGCCAAATGAACAAAGGTAGTGGGATTTGGGCTTGGATCATGCAGGCTTGTGTTCACCCCACATTCACTACAAGCTTGGCTCACCGTGAGCTTAAGCCAAGACAAAGATGGATCATTTAGTTAAAAAAAAAACAGTGTTTTATCTTTTCATATGTTTAGGTAGAGAACAAAGTTGGAGAAGACAGTATTCAAACACACAACTGCATTTATCAGTTGTCCAAAATGTATACTAAGGGCACATTTGCATTTTGAGGAAGAGTGCTTTGTGGCACCTCTTCCGCTGAAACGAAATCGGACCACCCTCCCACAGGAAAGGGTTCCACAGAAAGGGGGATGGTCCCCATTGAAAGCGAAAAGGGATGCCCATGTTTGCTTTGCCACAGTGGGTCCTGCGGAAACGCATGGGAACCCATGCGTTTCTGCGGAAATCCTCAGGTTTCTGCGGCATGCAAATGCCCCCTAAATATGCACGCACTATCTTGACAAGCCTACCCAAGTCAAACCGGTCTGAGCAACCCTTAGTTGGGACTCAAGCTCACTAAACTTACAAAATTAAGAACAAAAATGTTTTGCCAAGCCTATTTAGCAAGCTCGATCAAGCTACAATCAAGCCAAACTGAGATGTCACACGCAGCTCGGTTTGCTTACCAGCTCTACAACTGTTCAAGCTTTAATGTGAACCGAGTTCTGAGGAGCTAATATTTTTCATATATACCTGAAAGTTGCCTCATCTTAGTCAGCTATTGTACTCACATAAGCTCCTCCAGCTATTACCATGCCTAACACGGTTCCTGTCAGTATTCTACCCTGCATACAAATTTGGAACAGAATTAAACCAAAACAAGAAGTTAGTTAAAGCATGCAAAAACTATGTAATAAGTTACAAAAATATATTATGCACAAATTCATGGCACAAGAAATTCGAGAATGAAGAAAGAGGAAACAACCAGGAGGTAAAACATCGATGCATTGTGGTGTCTCAATCAATTTTGCAATCACAATTATGATCATTAGAATCCGCTTAATAGAAATCACGCCATTCATGGTAAGAGTGACCATCAATGCATCTGCATACCTTACTTGAAAAAAAAAAAGAATGTTCTCAACTTCTCCTTTTTCATTCTCGTTGTTTACCTTCCAAGAATACAACATAAGAAAACGAGGCATCTCTCTCTCTCTCTCTCTCTCTGATGCAATGCTACGGTGGACTCGGTACACACTGATCCGCGATCTAAACGGATCCAAATGCACGCGGAAGCTTATGCGATGTAGAGTCCGAATAGAACTCTGGGAAACAGATTTTCGGGACCTATGCACTCTGTTTTGATAGAGTTGGTCCAAATGAAAGTTGTGCATGATTCACACAGCTTTCCAACGAATCCAGAAACACCATATTCGAAGCAGGAATGTTCGATCCACGGACTTGACACCGGGACTGCTAAACGAGTCCAACACAGATTATCGACTTTTAGGGGCAGACTGTTTGAAGGGATTTTTGACCCTTCAAACGTTGAAGTTTGGAAAAACTCACAACTGACGAAATGAAGGTCAGATTCAGACCTTTCCAGAACACTAAAGATCGTAATTTTTTGATGTTTCTACAATCCTCTATGAATTTTTGAATATCCAGAATGATATAGAAATATTATTATAGGAATAAAAATTTAAATATTGGATAACAGCAGAAATTGATATTTTTTTAGCACAACGACAATGAGTCAACAAAATCTTCAACATGAAAGTTGTAGGTTTCGATCTTAGCTTTTCACAGAATCAAAAAATTCTAAATTTCATACGAAAAATCTTCAGATAACGGCAAAATACCAAACACTACTAGGAGTGTTCTGAACCAAACTAATAACAGTGGATTACTGTCAGTCCGAGACTTTAATAACAATTTTTAGGGCCTCAAACGACTGAATCATGAAATAGTCTCAACTACAAAGTTGTAGACAATTGTCTCAGCTTTCTAGAAAGCTAAAGAACACGAAAATCCGTTCAGAAATGAGTCCGACACGGATGTTTTAGTGGAGACTTCTCTGTTATCACGGAACAACAATTTGGTCTTTTTGAAAGAATCTGAGTTCATTCACACACATATAATCCGGAATAACTTAGGATCAAATGAGACAACTTCAACATAAAACTTTTCTAAGCATGTATTCGCAATTCTCAAATGAGTGAATATAGTCTAACAATGGTAAATCAAGAACAATCGCAACACAAATGCGAATAAGAGTAACAAAAGTAATAGAACGAAGAACCGGTGAAAATATTCGGGCTGAAATCGATAATGGTCATCGTTGAGAAGCAACTGATGCCACAAGATGAACCACAAACAGTAGAGATGGAACTTCAGCCACCATGAACAAGAATGCTTACACAACCATGTCAAGGTCGATCTTCTCAAAGATCACAAACTCGAGCTTTTCTACCAACCAAAGGGTTTGTTGCCGTCAGCAGAAAACTTACCAGGTATTTTAGAGGCTTAACCAAACTGAATAACGCAAAATGGTAAACATCAAACTTGTAGGGCACGATCTTAGCTTTCCAACAAGCTAAAGATCACATAATATAGACCAGTATCTAAGAAGATACAGTCAAAATACTGAGACTATCTTTACCACAGTTTTTTCAAGCACCAGCCACACCAAGAAACACGTTTTTTCAAAATAGAGAAGAAGCCCCCTTCCCCCTGGTCGACCTCCCTAATTAAAGACTCATTTGCTTAGGAAGAGCCACAATAAAGAGACCTTGGGTCTTCCCAAGCCTTGTGCAAAAAATGAGCATGCAAGGCCTCGTTCTTGCCAATAACTATTAACTCACCAACAATCCATTTTTGACTTTGGACTGGTCAACAAAATTTGAATGAGGTCCAAGATAGACCACACCAAGGTGGCGCCACCTAGGACCCCCTTTATGGAGACGCATCATGATCCATATCCAAATAAGCTGCGAACTGGATTATGCACCAACACAAAAAAGAAGCGCATTTGCAAAAAAAATAAAAACTACCCTTGGACCCACCCCATACACCCTCTAGTACCACAAAAAAATCTTACAGGGTACCAGTACTATCCGGATCCGTAGAATCCGGCTCCTAAAAAAATAAAAAATAAAAAGTATGTTTAATATGATTCCTCACATGCCAAAATGGAATAAAAAAAATAAAAATACAATCTCTGAGAAAGATATAAAATATCTCAGAAATTGAAACATGATAATCAAAATGGGTCTGGGTTGGCAGAGATCCAATTGGACCCTGATAATCCTGCATGATTGGATCTGCTCTGGATCGCATCCTGAATTGGATCTTTGAAATTGGATTTGGATCCAATTCGTCTTTAAAGCTCAGATCTTCAGGATGCTCTCTCTCCCTCTCATTCTAAATGGGGTTTTCGAGCTTTTTTGTTTTATTTTTAAATGTTGACAGTACAAATGTGATCAACGGGCTTGATTTTTATGGAAATCAGCTCTTGGAGCATTCGATTCTAACACATAGGTAGCTTTTTATGAGGTTTGAAAAATGGATGGTCCGACATCTTAGTATATTTTTCGAGGCTCCTTATATCATTTTTAAATGAAAAAGCATTATCCTGATGTTGATCCCTAGTAAATCGACGAAGACACCTATGGGGTCAGAATTGAGAAGAAAGCACAGAAAATCCCAAAAAAACCATTTAGCATGTTTCAATTTAGCATGTTTTATTTATTTAGCATGCTTTCATTTAGCATTGTTCCTTACACACACACGCGTGTGTTTGTGTTTGTGAGTGAGGTGAAGAATTCTAGACTCTACGACTCGGAGGTAAGAAACGATCAGCAATCAGAGTGCGTCAACGACACGCAATAAAAGAAAAACGATAAGATTCAATAAATGCGAAAATGAACACCAATTCGATAAAAATCAACCAAGAAAACGATAAATAAACCAAAATTCAAAGAAAAAAAATAAAAAACTCACCTTCTTGGAGAGTAGAGGAGTTTTCTGACGGCCCGCTGCGGATGACGAGGAAGAGCTAAACCCTCTCGCCCTATACAGAACCTCTCGGAGCAAAACCCTACCCGATCTTCCCGCCATTCCACTCATGGATTCAAGAAAAACGAAACAGAGGGAGAAAACACAGCGTGGAAGAGAAAATTACGGATTGTAGATACATACAACGGGGAGAGGAGGGAGCGAGAAACCTAGAATGGGAGGAGAAACGGAAGAATCAGAAAATTAGGTTTTTTTTCTGGTGTTGAAGATCTAGCTTCTTCACACTCTCCAAGGCAGAGGAGGAGGAGACGAAGAAGACAAGTGTGACGTGTGGAGGCAAAGCATAGGAGGGCAGCCTGAACCATCATCAGCAAGACTCAGCACCCCACCCACTACTTCCCATGGTTGACCAAAAGCAGGTTGCAACCCGGATGGCTCGCATGACTCTGTTTTTTCTTTTCGCATATGTCGTGCTTAACATAAATTGCTTTTTATTAAAAATCAAAATGCGCTTAAAATTCAAAAAAGAAAAGGAAGGGGGGTCCTTTGTTTTTTTTTTTAGCAAAGCAGGGGATAACCCTGGTAAGATTTGAGTCTAATACTTGTCAAAATCTATTCGAATTTGGCCAATTCAGATCGAATCAGTCATTTTTCAAGAAACGGCTGATTTCTTTAGATATTTCCATGAAAATGGCATGAAACAAATGGACTTTTAGTTAAAATCCGAGTCAATCAAGGGATTACTTCTGATCCAAGCAAGAAAGCAGAAACAACAACAACCAGAGGTTATTCAGCTAGGTCCTGTGTGACCTGAATGCGGAGGTCGAGTTTTACCCAGACGGCACGACGACAGTAGGTATGTCTGGCTGACCCAGTGCTACCAGGTCCAGGTCTTTATGCTGGGTGCGGTTTCTTCGAGTTATAAATTCCAAAAAAAAAAAAAAGCTGAATGCTTAGGATCGAATCCCGCTGATGCATGGGGACTATTGTTGCTTTATCACGGTTGGAGCATGTAAGACTGGGTGGTGGTGTCCACAACAGAGAATTTTACTTTGCATGGTGGTTGGCCCAGTAAGTGAACTGATTTTTAGTGAGCTTTCTTTAAATAAAAAAAAATCAAATACCCTCAAAAGTTTCGAACTAATTCATAGGCACAACAAACTTTTCATAGTTTGCAAATGCCCACCAAAGTTTTTACCTAGGTTAATCAGATGACCCTAATTTAATTACCTGTAATTAATTCGGTTATAATTTTTTTAAAATGACCTCACTACTCATATGTCTTGTCACATGAGAAAACATAGTTTTTAGGATTTTTTTTAAAAATTAGTTTGAGGAAACTTTTTTTTTTTTTGCTTATAAGTTGCCAGACTCTATCTCCCAGACAGAAAGTCCATGCTCTCTCTCTCTCTCTTCAATCTTTAGTTTCTTTGCTCTTCTTATATGTGCCCTCATGGTAGTTTTTTTATTGTAATTTAAGCTTTATATAAAAAAAATTATTAGAATGATCAAATAATGAGCTTCATGGTGTAGTAGTTAGTGTCTTGCTTCTTGTTGGAGAGGTCAGGGTTCAATTGTTATTGAAAGCATTAAGTTGACAGCCCTACAAACATCAAACTTACTTTGCTATTAGTAATTTTATTCTCTAAATATAGGGGTAAAATGGTAACTTCAGAACCTTAGTTAGGTTAACTCAAGATCAATCTAAGGTTAGTTTATAATTAGGGTAATTTGATTAAACAATAAAAAAACTTTGGTGGCCATTTGCAAACTTTGAAAAGTTTGGTGTGCATAGAGGTAGGCATCGGGCTGGACCTGTTTAGAGTTTGACCCAGCCTATTGATTGGACCAATGTGAAGCGAGCCGGACCTAGCTAGCCTGACCCAAACCCACTAATTAGGTAAACAATAAATAATTAATAACTTCCTAATTAATTTTCTAGTTTTCATAAAATTAATACAACTAATTAGATAAATAATAATAACTACCAAGTTACTATGTAATTAACTAATTTTTTTAATTTTTATATTATTAAAAATTAATAAATAGCTCAAGCCTTTCCGGCCACAGGGTCAACCTAGACTCAGCTCACATATATAACAGGCTGGTTTTCTGCCCGATAGTTAACTGGCCGGAGCCTAAAACCTTGACCCAAACTTGATCCATGGTGGGCCGGTCGGCTTGGCCCATCGGGCCGGGCCCACCCCTAGGTGTGATGATGAATTAGGCCCATACGTTTGGGGGTATTTGAAAATTTTCCAAAAAAAAAGACAAACAAAAAAAACTAAAGGTTAGCATACCAAGTAGGTTTGAGTTGGCATAACTTATTAATCAAAAGGCATGATTGTGAGTGCCAATTCGCGAAACCTTGTGTTTCAAGGCTTCACAGGAGCAATCCAAATAACTGTTTGTTGTAGGCCCAACCAAAAATGATAAGCCCGAGTTTAACATCTCCCAGTGTGAGTTGGATCCACTCCAACTTGACCTACTTAAACCCTCGCATCGTAACCTTCAAACAATTTTGGTATAGGCCCAAAATTTGCACCAACTTTCTGTCTATATAAAACGGATTTGTTGCGATAGGAGCTGATCACATCAAACCACACCAGGTTCTACTAAACTGACCCAATAAAGGCCATCAAGCCTCGCACACTTGCTTCCATTTGTTTGCCTTCAATATGATATTGGAGATTAGCTATCTCAGGATTCAAATATGAGGATTTGAGATATGGTATCTCAGTGAGGATCTTGGAATTAGCGTTTGAAGTTTCTCATGTCCTCTGCCACAATGTCAAGTTGTGTGTGTTGATCAGATATAACAGACCCTATCCACATATATCCAGTATCAGATTTAGATCAACCCCAATAATGTTGAGGTCGGAAGTTTTTTTGTGCCCGTAATCCGATATTCATGTTCCAATCGGGTAATGTACCTGATACAAATCCGAACCATTGATAGCCATAGCCCATAGGTGGGACTGCAACTCATTTTATCAGACTAGGATCGAGTCAGACCCATATGTGAAACTACCTAACGGGTGAATCATGAATGACAAAGAGGGGATGTAAAAGGTTCGGATTCCGATCGGATGTGGTCAATACCATATTAAACTAATCGGATGTTTTCTAAATGGATTCAAATTCAGATTCAGATTCGGATGGTGAAAGCTTCCTAACATATCCGGTTTTTACATGTAATCAGATTTAAATATCCATCAAATCTGGATAATTGTCGGATTTGGTTGCAAAAAAATCAAAACCATATCAGAATCCGATTATCGGATATCGTTTTGACTTACTAAATCCTATTAAACGCAGTCTGATTCAGTCGGATATCAGGTAAAATCCGACCCATCGACATCTCTAAATGTCTAATTGACAAAGGATATGCCCTTGACGACGACCGTTGGAAATCAACTCTCTCTCTCTCTCTCTCTCTCCAACGAACCATCGTTGAAGCGCCTCCTCCCTCTCCAAGAACCGCCCATCTCCTTCCTCACCACCAACCCACGAGACGCTCCTTTCTCAGGCGGTGGAATCATCTCCCGGTCTCTTCCGATATCTCCGTGCCCCCTTCCTCCTCGGAATCGCGGTTCGTTTCCTCTCTCTCTCTCTCTCTCTCTCTCTCTCTCTCTCTCTCTCTTTGTTTTTCCCTTTTAATTAACTATGGGGTGATAAGTGTACCTCCGGGAGAGATTCAAGCAACCAATTTCTGCTTATGCGGAACCTATACGTATAGGTTGGTGCGTAAGTTGTTCTGATTCATTACATTCAATTTCATAATTCTAAACCCTGTATTCTGACATTAGTAACGATTGAAATAACCAAAACGCATTAAAAGAGTGAAAATGTCTTCTTAAGCTTTGGGTACTTCTAGAGGTAGATTAAGCCTTTTGTTTTGGACATAAAAAAAAAGTTCATAAAAGGGATGCTTTAATAATTTTCTTAAAAAGAAATAGGAACGTTACTAGTTATAATATATTTTTATTGTTTTTATTATGCACTCTCGTGGAAAATAACATGGTATTTTTTGTTACGCGTTCAAAATTTTCACCCTACGCAAGCAAACTATTTAGTCTGGCAAGAACACTTGGCCTTTGATTTTGCCAATGCCATGATGTTGTCACTGATGGTCATGTTATGCAAGATTTAGACTAACAAAGTACTTTATAAAAATAGCTGATTAAAGCATTGTGCATATTGATTAAAGAACATTCTTGAATGAAGCATAAAGGAACATTTAGTGTAATCGCTTGTTAATCATACAGAATGGAAAAAAATCAAGCATACTCTTTCAGAAAATTTCCATTTTTGAGTTTTTATTCTAACAAATTCTCTAGTTGCACAAGACAATTTATGTAACTACAGAAATTCAAGGAGCAGTTGTTTTCTTATATGGCTATTGTAGTCTCTGTTTGTGGTTAGAACACATTAAACAGCAGGGTGGGCGATAATTTTGTTAGTGCTTCATATTTTCTTTCTAGTGCATTTCTTTTTCTGACAAGGCTATTGTACCTAACAAGATGTTCCTTTCTGCTTCTTTCTCCATTTAATAATGATGCAGGATGATCTGAACATCATTTTTCTCTTTGAAAGTTTGGATTGTGCAATTGAGACTCTATAAAATATCAATGCCAACCCAGCTTGATGGGAAGTGTTGTCAGTACCGTTGCAGATGGAGCTGGTGCAGCCTTAGGGACACTAATCTCAGCTCCCATCAAAACTATATTTGGTGGATCATGCGAGTAAGCATCTTTTAATTTGAAAATCTATGAGCATGAAGGGATTTCCTTCAACATACAAGTCCTATTGGAAAGAGAAGAAAGATAATGGAAGCATTATGCAAGTGTGGGGTGCCATTAATTTGTAGCACATCAAATCATTCGTACATCTTTCTTTCCTTTTCAAGAAATTGTTCTCACTTTTTGATATCAAAGGGTAGTGCAACTTACAAGTTGATTAGTTGAGCACGGGCAAAGCATATGTGATATCCGTTGGAAGTTTTGCATGTTGAAGATAGCTTTTGTTTGTTTGTAATGAGCAGAGAACATTCCTGGTATAAGAAAAAACAATAAAAGGCTAAAATGCCTCTTAGTCCTTCAATACAGTGAAATTTGAAGCAAGCAAGCAGCAAAAGATTAATGACAAATGGGACTCTACTTTTCCAATTTTCAGACTATGGACCTGTAAGCTCTCCAGACAAAGTTATGATGTGAATAACTAAGAGCATGCCCATTGAATTTTGCAGGAACATCTGTGTGGGAACATGGGACATATTTTGCTTCATCGAGCACTTTTGCATCTCAAGTCTAGTGAGGGTGGCTATGGTTTGTCTTCTCATCTACATAAGTGAGTTTGCCTTCCATGTTCTCTCTCAGTCTACTGTCTTTCCGTTTCCACTTGCTCTCTTCAGAAGTACACAACTATTCACTACATGGGAATAGCACGCAGAAATTACACCATACCTTAAGAATCAGAATAATATGTGAACAGAATCTTTCTTCTACCATGGTTCCAATTTAAAAACATCGTATTTAGCATGATGCTACGAAGTAGGGTTTGGTATAGAAAATGAGTAAAGATATCAAGTTGGAAAGTCATCATCATGTGAAATACAATGTCCGTGTTCTTGTCAATGAATTATACTTCATAATATTCAAATTTACATTTTTTAATATAATATTCCATCAACACTGCCAGTTTCTCGCTAGCAGAATCATAATCAGATAGTACGAACCTACCGCAATGATTTCCTGCTTCTGCCCTCTACTAAGAGTTTATATACAGTTCTTCAATGATTTCCTGTTTCAAATTTTGGCGTTGGTAATCTTTCAATTATTGCAGACTTATTTACATATCTACCTCTTTTATCCACAACTTAAATTCTTTATTATTATCAGTGTGCTTATGACTAGGTTTATTTGCAGTCGTGTTGTTCTTTTATCTTCTGTACCAAGTTGGCATAATTCAGTGCATCGGTAGAAGCCTTTGCAAAATGACGTGGGCCTGTTGTGAGACATACTGGTTCGCAGTCGAAGATATCTCATGTTTTCTATGGCACAAGCTATGGAATATAAAACGTGTATATCATCGTCGTAGCGACCACGAAGCAGCATACAGTTCAAGTGCTGAAGAAGAAGAATATGGATCAGTGAACAACTACGAGAGCCTGAGAGTGGCAATAAGCAGAAGGCGACCAGTAAGGGACAGACGGAGAGATCGAATAAGGTCATCTTTGAGGCCTCAAAAGCATTGGTCAAGAAGTTGGAGCAGGCATTCACATAAGCGTGCCAAATGGAAGACCAAAGTTAGTCGGAATTATGAGAAAGTCCACCATTATTAAAGGTCTTAAATACTTTTAAACAAACAGATCTTTGAACTTGATTTGTTACTGGCAGCAGCAGCGTGGTCCATATTGCCTTTATTCCTCTGCTAATTCTCAGAGGGCTGATAATGAACATAAAATCATGAAGGATAATACACAGGCCATCTACATGTGTTATACAGAGATTAGAATATTCAATAGATTTGGTTTGTTTGACAGACATGCAGTCCACAGTTTTGTAGGATAAAGTGCTCCACTTGGGTCTATAGCTGCAGTCAGTATATCGAGTCCAAGACTAGACAATAGTTTCATCAGTTTCTGCATGCAAACTTGAGAGAGAGAGAGAGAGAGCACCTTAGACTAGGCTCTATGCGTAAGTCTACTGCAAACCAAAGACCTGATCCAGTCCACTGAAAACAGGTTAAGGCCCCCAAGTGTCAGACCCAGCTGTTAGCTTTCTCCATTGCCTTGTAGATGTTTCACTACAAGAAACCTGTGGATTAGCGACAACTTAAATCCGTCGCTAATCCGACGCTAATTCGTCGCTAAACGGTTTAGCGACGGATTAGCGTCGGATTAGCGATGAATAACTTTCATCGCGAATTTTTCGACGCTAAGTAGTGACAGAACTTATCCGTCGCTACTGTCGTCGCTAATTTGCGACGGATTAGCGACGGACATGATCCATCGCGAGTCCTTCGCTATTTTAAATTAGCGATGAATAATCTCCGTCGCTAATCCATCGTTAAATTTTTAAAAAAAAATAAAAAAAAAATTGCTCTCTGTCGGCGTGTTCTCCGGCAGGAAACAATTTTTTTTGCACAGGCGGGTTCCGGCGTCGGGATGCTCTTCCGCAGCGAGCCAATTACGGCGGACGGCCTCAGGCGAGGAAGCGGCAGGACGGGCGGTGGAGACCGGCGAGGGACACCGCCGGGAGGAGGAGAATGGCACGGGGGAGAGGTAGCGTGAGGAAGAGGAGACCGGCGAGGGGCACCGCCGGGAGGAAGAGGACGACGCGAGGGAGAGGTAGCGGGAGGAGGAGGACGGTCCGGGGGCCGACGCCAATCACGATCGGAAGGCCTCAGGCGAGGGAGAGGCAGGACGGGCGGTGGAGACCGGCGAGGGGCACCGCCGGGAGGAGGAGGATGGCGCGCAGAGGAGAGGTAGCGGGAGGAGGAGGACGGTTCGGGGGCCGATGCCAGTCACGCTCGGAGGGCCTCAGGCGAGGGAGAGGTAGGACGGGCAGTGGAGACCGGCGAGGGGCACCGCAGGGAGGAGGAGGAGGACAGCGCGAGGGAGAGGTAGCGGGAGGAGGAGGACGCTCGGAGGGTTGCTGCGCATCGTCAGAGGAAGGGCGATTTAAATCAAACGGGGGGGGAAGGAGGGAGGGAAAATTTCGCGCCTCAGGCGGGATGGTTTAAATAAAAAATTAACGACGGATTTAGCGAGGGAATTTTTCCGTCGCTAAATAGCGATGGATTAGCGACGGAAATATTTCACTCGCTAAATCCGTCGCTAATTAGTATTTTTTTGTAGTGTTTTGGCGACAAAAAATTTTTGTCGCTAATTCATCGCTAAGTAGCGAGGGAAATATTTTCGTCGCTACGTTTGCAAATATTTCAAATGTTAGCGACAAATAGTTTTCTTTCGCTAATCCGTCGCTACTTTGCGACGGATTTTTTCCGTCGCCAATATCCGTCGCTAATTAGCATTTTTCTTGTAGTGTTTATCAGGGAAGTGGCGATTAATAATGTTGCATTCTCCACTGTGATAAGTTCATCACTAGAAGGGATAGAATCAGTGGTGCACTGTTTTCTCTTTTGAAAAAACAATAATGACCAATTAAACGTTTTATCTGAATTGTATATGGCCATCAAAGATGCATGAGTTGCCAAAGAATCCGTTTTTTTTTTAATACAAAACCAACTACAAGTTTGAATTCCACTTAGGCACATCAGACATGGATTGACATACAGCGGAACAGTAGTACTCTCCGTTTTAGGGGAGGGTTACTCTCATCAGATTCCAAAAATATAATGTTAGTTACTCAAATACAGGATGAAAACCAGAGTTTTGGCCTGGACCTGAGCTGGACCCGACCCTTATAGGCAAGCTCTGTGAGATGTATCCAAATCCAGTTCGGATTTGGGAGAAATATGTTCAGGTCTAGTGAGATCCAGATAAAAACTGGATAAAAAAAATATGGTCAGATTCAGGTCTAACCCAACCAATGTTTATTTTTAGGCAGATCCAGTACCACAGGAACTCAGACCATACCTGGAAAATGCTTCCAGCTTCCAGCATGTTGGCTGAATTTCTTCGTTTCAATTCTCACTTGGAGGAAGACGGTAACTTTTTTTTTTGGAAGGAAAAATTCCTGTGAAGATTCTTAATAGTTCAAAGAAGCAGTTGTCTACATTTGGCTGATCATTTATCAAAAACATATAAATCCAGTGAGTTACAACCAGGAAAGCCTCATCCTGTTCGCATAACCCTCCAACGGTTTTGTCCACTAAATCAATCCTTCTAATGCCTCTGAGCATAGGAAAGATGACATATTTTGAAATCACCGGAATATCAGTTCATTAGTAAGTTTTTTTATTTTTGGATATTCCAAGGAAAGACCCCTCCATCACCAACCGCACATTAGCTGGCCTCCGGTTGGTAAAAACCCTTGAGGTCCCCCACTGCCCACAGGGGAGTACACCCAGTTTCGACCTTACAAAAAGGAATGCCACTCATAGGTTTTGAATTTGTGGGCAGTTGATTGGTAAGATTTGCCAGTAATAGCTTCAGCAGTCTGCAAATAACCCGTGAATCCATAGAACATTCACCGACCAAATGTGCATATGGAGATGGCCAATGCCTTAAGAAAGAGATTCTATACTTGCAAGTAAGCAACATCTTCAACCTTCAATGGAGTTTAAAAGAACCAGTTGATACATAAGCATCTCAACATAATAGCGGATTTCAAGCCTTGTTTTTTAAATAATTCTCAACGTCTTGTACTGTCGTAAGATATGATGTAACGTCTCAGATTCAAGGGGGCGCTTGCAATTCTGATTCATATGACTCCAAATCAAATTCGCATGTGGCCCAGCAAACCAAACTTAAGCATGTAAATAAATCACCAAATCCTAGGTCATCTAAGACTCCCAAGTCCCAACAGAGATATGTGCAAAATGTCTTACCATGTGATTCACAAACGGTTTGCATCAACTGCCAAGCATCCATACAAAATTTTCCTCTATAACCATAATTCATAAACTTAAAGCATACCAACAAAAATAAGAAGTTTTGCATTTTCACCTGTCACATCGCCATCCCAAATGCCTCGATCCCTTGCAGCCACACCTGAATTGAATATTTGCTACTCTAGGCAAAAGTAACAACCTTATAATCCAAATCTGTGGGAGGCAGACCAAGTGAAAAACGTACACACACTCTTGCCTAAAGTTAGTAAACATTATCAAAGGATAAAAATGGCAAGACAACCAAACATAGTATGCAAAATCCATTTTACCTTTATAAGCATGAGCAGCCCCTACCATTCATACACAAATGATAAATCCAAACAGATCTTTCTTTCTCCAACAAGAAGGTTGTAATGCAGACAGAATAGGGGTAAGAATAGGAGGCTGACCACAACATCAACAGAATGTATCATTCTATAATGTAAAGTGATTCGACTTAATGCTTGCAATCTTGTTTCTCTATTCTCTCCCTTGTCTTTTCTTGGCTTCCAAAGCATCTTTGCTCAATAAATTTTGAATTTGACAATTCAAAAGGAGAAGAAAATATTCAGACTTCAGAACTGTGCCTCGTTACATGTACAAGCTTTAACCGTTCAAAAATTCATGTATAAATATCTGTGACACTACTGTATCACCATAAAGAGAGAAACATCAATTCAACAAATACAAATTGATCTTCATTCACAACTTTCACCAGTCTGCCACTGAGGATGCATGCACTCTTATAGTAGAAAAAGGGTAACATGAAACCTCAGAAACCAACATCATGCACCATCAACATTAAACATGATCATCGTCCACTTTTCCCTACAAAAGATAATAATAATAAAAATAAATGATGTTAATAAAGCTATCTGGTAACTTTGATTAGCTCAGTAGTTCCATGAGCTCCATAACTAAGATACACAATTTTGTAGCTTTATTAATTTTACTTGGAAGAGGGGAAAGGAAGAGAGGGTTCAGTGGGTAAACAAATGAAAGAAACACTGGGCAAACAGGGACACCAGTATGCTGATAATGGAATGAAATGTTGCAACACAAATGACATCAAAAGATTAAGACAAACTGATGGTATACTTGAATCATCCAAGCAAAATTCAAGCATTTATGATGGATGACCATATAAGACCCTCGACAAGGTGTATGATAGGCATTTATTCAGTAATAAACTATGATATTACAGACTTTCATCAACCACACATACAAGCATCAGTTAATTAATGAAATCAACACACATAAACTCACCTATATACATCATATTTTCCTGAATGTATTACTCTATATCACCGTCTTTTAGATACAAAGGAAAAAGAAAAAAAGGGAACAAGAAAGTTCAGCTGCATAACATGGGAAGCACATTGACCAACATGCGGAGAATCCAATGGGCCATTGATCATATGATTACAGACCCTTATCATCACAAGTACATAATCATAGTCTACATTTCCTTCATAGTTCTAATATATAGGTGTACATAAAATCATAATCACATATATCATGGATAAAATGAAAATATTGGCTATATAAATCTTTTTTTTTTTTGGGAAAACGATTTAAAAGGTAAAATATTGTGATATTTTTACAAATAATTTTATAGTGATATTTCGCAATAATATCAAGATATTTTCAGTTACTTCAATTCTCCATTATAACTGTGCATATAAGAAAGGCAATGCTGATGACAAAATTTTATGTCCCAGTTTTGATTAGGAAGAGAGTTCCTCAAGAACTTCTACTCTAGGACATAAAATTTTACCATCAACATTGCCATTCTTATGTAAACCAAAAATTAAAATAATTTTTTTTTTCGAAAGGCTAAAGCAATGGTAAGATCTATGAGTTTATAGTTTTTTTTAAGTTTTCAAATTTTTTTTTTGAGGCTTATGCTTTACGCAATAGTTTTTCAGTTATATATAATCAGTTTCTTAGTTACTTTTATATGTTAATCTCATATTTTTTAGTATTTATTTTAGATTTTCTATTTCTTATTGGTTGTTGCTTCATCAATAAAGCATTTTTTTATTTATTTGTATTTTTAGATATTTTTTTATAGTTTTTTTTTATAGTTTTTTTTTATAGTTTTTTTTTAAGTTTAAAAAAAAAAAATTGAGGCTTAAGCTTTTACGCCTCGAGGCTCGCCTCAGTTTTTGGTGGAGCGCCTCGCTACGCCTCAACGCTTTTCACAACACTGTGTCAAACTCTTGCAAAGTTGGACTCACACATGGTGCAATGGCCCATAAGTTTCTAGATTCGTAGATTATCTATCACAGGAAGTTTCTCGCACAACTAGACTGTCTAGTCTAGACAAGATCCATACGTCCAGTATCAAGGCTTTCAAGTAAGTGGCTCCACAGAAAATTTTAAGAGCTCCATGTATTACAATTTCAACCATTGACCTTCTCCTTCTTTTGAAAGATGGAATCTTTCATCTCTTGCAAAAATAAATGAAAACTCCCAGTGGTTTTCATGAACTTTGACCAATCAAAGAGAATAAGGCCTACATTGCTTGTAGTCATTTGTCCATTTCTCCAAATATGGCCCACCATCATTTGGTAAACATGTTAGCAAACTCAAGGTGCCAACATGCTCTTACCTGATCAATACACCCAGTGGTTTTCATCAACTCTGACCGTCAAAGGAAATAAGGTCCACCATTGCTTGTAGTCATTGGTACCCTCCTTTGAACCACTTAATTATTCATTTCTAGCAATATGCAACTTTTCTTAGCAAAAAAAAGAAAAAAACTAAATTTTCAATAGAAGCTGCCAACATGTTCTTACCTGGTAATCAACAAACAATCAAGTTCCATACAGATTAGAATTATTGTTGTCTAGTCCGTCTAGAATTAGGTTCTTTCTCTTAAGTAAACATTCAAAATTAATTACAAAGAAAGCTCGGAAAAGATACTGATGCTTAAACACAACCTTGACAGTGCAAAAGAAGAGCGCACTGTTATACTTTTAGTTGTCCAACCATTACCTCAACAAACATAATTTCACCGTTTCCAATCCCTTACTAAAAATAATATCCTCTAAAATCTGATAAGATAGCATGCACCATGCAGATCATGTCATATATACTTATGGTATAAGCACTACGAAATATTCACATAATCATTTGACAACAAGATTGCTAATTTGGGCTAGAGAAGATAATATATAAAGAATTGAAGTGTAAGATAATTTCTGACCATTTCAAAAGTTAAATTTCCCTAACGACATTCTTGACACAGTAAAGCAAGGGTCCTTGGCCTTATGGAGCCATTATATATTATAGAGAAATTGACATCAAGAAATCTCACGGCATTATATCCCCTTATATACTATTTCAAATGGATTTTTCACTCTTACATGCATTCTTTATCCCCTTATATATAGTTCCTAACAGAGGTTTCCACCAGAATTGCAATATCTTAAATCATGCAGCTCTACACAATAATGCCAAATGGGTGCAAAAGTTGTACGTTCATGCCAACAAAAAAATTACCAACTTATGGAGACACAAGAAGATGAGAATTACCATGTGAAACGCATTTCCAACATTTTTTTTTTTTTTGCAAATCCAACTATGTAGATGTGTTCAGCATGGTGAATTTGCCACGAACCAACTGTTGGATCTTGTATTTTTGATGAAAAAATATGATTTTTGGATGCTTGAGTATTTATGAAGATTATCAGTGTTGATTTTAAAGCCTTAAAAAATCTTGTTTATGCATCGTAATCAGATGACTCAAGAGCTGGTCCATATAAAACCAAGCATGTAGATCACATCCGTAGGGTTAGGTTTAAGAGAAAAGAACAAAAAATCCATGAAAATCACGGTTCACACTGTAGTTCTCATATTTCCAGATCTCATATTCTAGTGACTCCCAACTTATGCACACGTGTCTTGTAATAATAATAACAATAATAATAATAATAATAACAATAATAATAATAATAATAATAATACCATGAGGCGAGTACACCCACGAGACGCTCCGTCCATAATGAATTGCTACAGAAAACCTACAAGATAATTTCTAAGTACCCAACATATTCTCTCTCTCAAAAAAAGTACCTAACATATACACCTGGAAAAAAAACTCAAGACAAGATTATAATATTTCGAGTCCAAATAAATGATGAATTCAAAACACGGTAACACATATCGAACCTCTGCGATTCTTACACTTTTATTGCTTCTAGAAAACAAAATCTCAAGTTTCATTCTTAAAATGAATCCAATATAGCACTTGGATTTGCACAAAGATGTGTGTTATTACCAATGAAGACGAAATTCAATAATAGTTCTAACTCCCCACATGATAGAACAAAGGCTAATATCAAAGAGAAAAGGCAACAAAGAAGATGAAACACGAACAACAGAAGTATACCTCCCACAGTCAATCTAAATCATCATTCCTGGCCTCTGAATTCAAATCCCGACTACCTGAGTTGCTGTTTGCATCACCCTCACTGTTCCTTATGTCGCTGCTGTTGCTGGCCTCCGCTTGCGATCCAGAGGCCCTAAACGGCCATGGCAATGGCAATGAGATCCTAAACCTCCGGCTGGGTGTGCCCGGTTGTGAGGCCACTCCCTCCGATCCAGTCCCTCCTGCTGCTTGCGCCTGTCCTCCCCTTTCCCGCTGCTCGTATTCAGGATCGTCTGTCGGAAGTTCATACCGGCACACCGGGCACGAATTATGCAACTCCAGCCATGGAAGAATGCAATCAGCATGGTATACGTGCTTGCACGGCATCTGCTTCGCCGAAGACCCTCCTTCGAACTCTTCCTTGCAGACGGCGCATTGTGCTGCATCCGTCCCGAGCAATTTGCTCGTGATCGTGATGTCTGGCAACGACTCCACCGCGGACTTCGACGCCGGTGGGGTCCCGTACCGGTTGGGATCATTCTCTGCCAGCTGCTGGATGAGCTGCTCGAGCCCCGGCCCTATGAAGTAGTCCCCGAGGTTTGCCGGCAGCCGGATGCCCCCGCCATCGCCGGAATGGTTATCGAGGACAAACTGGATGTTGGCGCCACCGGAGATCAAATTCTGGAGGTAATTCTGGAGGAAAAGTAAGGGGTTGAAGACATCGGGGTCGTGGACGGAAGGGGCGGATCTTGGTGACAGATCGCCGGACAGATCGAGACTGCCGGAGGAGGAGAAAATGAGGGGGAAGCCAGAGAGGCCGGTGGGGAAAGGCGACGCCCCCCCACCAATGCCCGCGGCCACCGGGGAGGAGAAGTGGTCTTGGAGATTGAAGAAGAAGGGGCTTTGGGCGAAGGGTTGGGGGCTAGGGTTGGGGACGGAGTCGATCTCCTCCACAAACCCGCTGTGGCAACTAGGGCAGAGAAGCTCCGCCGAGGGAGAGGGGACGATGGTCACCGAGCCACCGCATTGGTGGCACCAGAAGGATTGCGCCGCCGAGGGTGCGGAGGACATCGGAATTTCCTCCCTCCGGCAGCCGGAGAAACGAGAGAGAGAGAGAGGAACGCTGGTGGGTTTAAATATGGGAGGGGCATGTACGGTCAGGAGTCTGCGAATAGTTGTTGCGTTTTCCACCGTTTGGTGTGAGGGTTTTTTAGTCATTTAGCTATCCTGCTCGGGTTGGCCCCGAAACCGAAAGGTTCGGGTCGAACTGACATTTCTGACTTTCAAAGTTCAAGCCCCTTGATCTCCAAAGCTTACAAACAGGATGGAATGGTTGCCTATATAACATATATCGGCGACATTTATAAAATACCTTACTTTATCACGATATTTTCAAAAGATGGTACTATCTGAAAAAAACCGAGATACTTATACAGTATTCCTCGTTTTTAAAAATAAACACAATAGTTTAGACTGATTTACATAAATCCACCGAACTTTTTATAAAATTAATTATAGCCACCAAAGTTTTTAAACTTCCAAAGAACAACCAAAATTTTGTCACCGTTATCTCTACCATCATTTGTTTAAGCTTGGAGCTAATCTTGACTATAAAAATAGAATTAGTATGTTACCCCCATTATATATATATATCTATCTATCTATCTATATATATATATATATAATTATACTGAATGGTCCTACCCCTTTCCATGAAGACTTTTCAAAAAGCATACTTTCAAGTATTCTTTGTTTGATTTGTACCATTAGATATGTTTATCAATGTTTAGTTAATAAGGAGAATATATTTGATTAAGATTTTTTATGTTTTTTTTTTTATTTTTTATGTATTAGAAAAAAATGCCCACAAGATCAATGACCTAGCTGCACTGGTCTGCCTGTCATACTTACGGTCGCTTGTCCAAACATCGGAAAACTATGTGGGCTTACCCCTTATCCTCTGGGAATCGCCATGCTTCGACTTAGGCAAGGGGTGACACCCATGAGATTTGAACCTACCCCGCCTGCTTAGTGGCTTATGCCCCATCTCACTATGCCAAACCCTTTTGGGGCAGATGTTTTATGTGTACTTTAAATAGATAAAAAAATCAATGTTGGATATTATACTAAAATTTGATGATAAACTATTTTCATTTTTACTTCAAATCAATTTGAAAGAAAGTTTGTTTCTTAGTAAATAAGCAGTGATAAACACATCAAACGATTTAGATTAAGCAAAAAATAATTGAAAGTACAATTTTTACAGGAACTTAATGAGACCTGACAGAAAAAGAGGTAAGGCCATCTCCCTTCTGAAATGTTCATTGTTGTCAATCAATAATTAGTTAGAGTCAGAAAAAAAAATATAAATATTTTTATTTAGTTACTTCTATGTGTAGTAGACTATCCTCATGGGGCTATTTGCTTAACACAGGAGCAATGTTTGGGGGTGTATATGGAAACTGAAAAACAGTTTGGTACAATAAAGTACAACAGTGATGTAGATTATATCCGGGTCTAAGGCATCCAAGTAATCTGTTTATACAGTTCGATCTTTTTATTCAGATTCGTATAAAGATAAAAAAGTTTATTAAAATTAAAATACTTTCATAATTAAAAGCTTATTATTAGGAATTATTAATCTACTAAGGTCTAGAGGGTTAAGCAATTCCAAGGGTTGAAATATAAGAAAATTTTCAGATAATTCCTCCACCTGTTACTTCTGTAAATAGTATATATAATTCCTAGTTTTTTCCACATTCTTGAATTTACATACACTTTGCAAAAACACAAACTTAAAAAATACAGAAGGAAGAAAAATATAAACAAAAAGAATAGGTGTGAAAAAATAAAACAAAATATTGACTTATACTTCAACTGGTTACATACTGCATCGTTACACACAATTACCCAGAAATTTCAAGAAAGCTGGGTTAGAACTCCGCCTGTGTATAACTGTTTAGTTATACACTGCCGGTCCCAAGCCCGGATAAAGGAGGAGGGTTGCGGTAGGCCAGTGACAGCCAACATAAAAACTTCGTCATACCCTATGAATATGAACCAATATGAGAATTTCGTTGGGGCGTTCCCTACTGAGCGACACACTGTACTCTATAGGCCCGGAGGCAGTGATAAATGGGCAAAGGTTGCTAGGTCGTCGCCCAGAAGCGACACGTCACACCGGCGCCCGGGTGTGGTGTCAAATAGGCAAGGGTTCCCTCACTTTGTTGGACGGGTGGGGGTAAAGAAGTTAGTCCAAGACCATAAAATTAGGCTAGCCACTTGGAACATAGGGTCTTTAACTGGTAAGTTGGTAGAGTTAGTAGATGTTATGTGTAGGAGAAAGATTGATATTTTATGTCTACAAGAGACCAAATGGGTAGGGGAGAAAGCAAAAGTGATAGAACCTTGGGGATATAAGATTTGGTATACAGGAATAAATAGGAATAGGAATGGAGTAGGGATTGTTATTAGTCGTGAGTTTATAGATAATGTAGTTGAGGTCCGTAGGAAGGGTGATAGGATTTTACTTATTAAATTAGTATTAGGTACGGATATTATTAATATTATTAGTGTTTATGCACCTCAAGTAGGTTTAGATGATTCTATTAAGCATTAATTTTGGGAAGATTTAGATGGAGTAGTACAAGGGATATCTTATGGAGAAAAGCTTTTCATCGGCGGTGACCTTAATGGACATGTAGGCATTAGTAGGGATGGTTTTAAAAGTATCCATGGAGGTTATGGTATAGGAGAAAGAAACGAAAGTGGAGAAAGGATTTTAGATTTTGGTTTGTCCTATGATATGATCTTAGCTAACACTTGGTTTAGGAAGAGGGAGTCTTACCTAGTAACATTTAAATATGGGGTTAATACGAGTCAGATAGATTTTTTCCTACTTAGAAAAAGAGATAGGGGTTGTTGCATCGATTGTAAGGTTATACCGGGAGAAAGTGTAGGTACACAACATAGATTCAAATTTTAGATCTTAGAATTAGACAATGCCGCAAAAGGGATAGATCCTAGAATTAAGTGGTGGGCACTAAAAGGAGCTAAACAAGGAATGCTTGTAGAGCAGGTAGTTAAGAAAGTTGATTGGTGTCTCGAGGAGGATTCAGAATCAATGTGGAATAAGATAGCGGGTGACATGAGAAAGGTGGCTAAGGAGGTATTGGGTGAGTCTAAAGGTGGTGCACCGCTAGGTAAGGATACGTCATGGTGGAACGAGGATGTCAAATTAGCTATTAAGGTTAAAATAGAGTGTTATAGAAATCGAAGTAAGAGTCGTGATAATGAGAATTTGGAGAAGTATATGATAGCAAAGAAGGAAGCTAAAAAAGTAGTTCGAAACACGAGGGATAAGGTATATAAGGAGGTTTATGACAAGTTGGATACCAAAAAGGGCGAGAAGGATATTTATAGGCTTGCAAATATGAGAGATAGGAAATCGAGGGATCTAGGTTTGGTTAGATGTATCAAAGATGAAACGCAAAGGGTTTTAATCAAAGATGAGGAGATTAAGGAGAGATGGAGAGATTATTTTGATAAGCTATTTAATGGAAGTCATGCTCAGGATCTTGGGGACTTCTCCATTCCTTTTCATGAGATAAATCGTGACTTCATGCGCAAGATTCAAAAGAAAGAAATTGCAGAGGCTTTGAAGAAAATGAAATCAAGAAGGACAGTTGGCCTAGATGGTATACCTATCGAGGCTTGGAAATGCTTGGGAGAGAAAGGTTTAGAATGGTTGACAAATCTTTTTAACAAGATTTGGTGGACAAATAAGATGCCTAATGCATGGAGGAAGAGTACTTTGGTGCCTCTATATAAGAATAAGGGTGATATACAAGATTTCACAAACTATCATGGTATAAAACTCATGAGTCATACTATGAAACTTTGGGAGAGGGTGATTGAGTCTAGGTTGAGGAAGGTTGTCATGATATCAGAGAATCAATTTGGTTTTATGCCTGGAAGATCAACTATGGAAGCTATACATCTCCTTAGACAACTTATTGAGAGATATAGAGAGAGGAACAAAGATTTGCATATGGTTTTTATTGATTTGGAGAAGGCATACGATAGAGTACCTAGGGATGTTCTCTGGTGGACAATGATGAAGAAAGGTGTTTCTCTCAAGTACATTAGTATAATTAAAGATATGTATGAAGGAGTAGTAACCAATGTTCGCACTTGTGGAGGGGTGACAACCAATTTTCCTATAACGGTTGGGTTACATCAAGGATCTGCTTTAAGCCGTTTTCTATTTGCTATAGTGATGGATGAGCTTACGAGATCAATTCAAGAAAATGTGCCGTGGTGTATGTTGTTTGCTGATGATATTGTTTTGATTGATGAGTCTGGAGCTGGGGTTAATGCTAAGTTAGAATTATGGAGACAAACATTGGAAGCAAGAGGTTTTAAGTTAAGTAAAAGTAAGACAGAATATATGGAATGTCGATTTAGTAAGCAACGAAGTAGTGATGGGAGTGTAGTGAAGCTTGGTGAGCAAGAAATACCGGTGGATGATTGTTTCAAATATTTGGGATCTATCATTCAAAAGAACGAAGAAATTGATGGAGATGTAAATCATAGGATAAAGGTTGGGTGGATGAAATGGAAAAGTGCAACTGGAGTCTTGTGTGATCGTAGAATGCCATTGCGGTTGAAGGGAAAGTTTTATAGGACGACTATTAGGCCTGCTTTACTACATGGTACAGAATGTTGGGCGGCCAAGAGAAATCATATTCAAAAAATGAGTGTAGCTGAGATGCGTATGCTTAGATGGATGTGTGGAAATACAATAAAAGATAAGATTCAGAACGAGGAGATACGTAAGAAGGTAGGCGTTGCACCCATTGAAAATAAGATGAGAGAGAATCGTTTACGGTGGTTTGAACATATTCGGCGAAGGCCTAATGATGCTCCAGTTAGAAGGATGGAGAAATGAAAAAATATATTAGTTAAAAGAGGTCGGGGTAGGCCTAGGAAGACTTGGATGGAGATGATAGGAAAGGATATGAATGCTTTGAACCTCACCATGAACATGGCATTGGATAGAAATGATTGGAGGAGAAGAATTCATGTGGAAGACCCAGAATGATTTTCTTTTTTGGTTCATATCGCTGACCCCAATTGTTTTGGGACGAAGGCGTAGTTGTTGTTGTTGTTGTTGTTGTTGTTGTTGTTGTAGAGAAAGCTGGGTTAGGCAGGCCCCTACTAGTTATACAACCATACCATTGGGATTAGAACTTGCAATGCCCCCAACACAAGGTGACCTGCACTAACTGCTCCTGCCAGACAAGCCGAGCCCCTGTTGGTCACTATTCAATTTCATAGAATACTCATATCCATATCAAATTCTACTTGGCCCGTTTGAAGTCTTATTTTGGATCTATGTACCATAATGAATAATAATGAGGGAAAAAAAATCATAATTCGATTAATTTATTATCCAATTCAGTATATTTATCTATTTTTTCATGCAGTAGGTCGGGGCCACAAGCGTCTCTCTCTCTCTCTCTCTCTCTCTCTCTCTCTCTCTCTCTCGTGGAGACACCGTCTGACGCCAAATTCTCTACAAAACACCACCCTATCTCTTCTTCTTCTCCTCCTCCTCCTGTTATGCTGGGTTAGGGCTAGTGCTTTTCTGGCCCTGCAAAATCCTTATCCTTTCCTTTCTTTTTCTGTGATGGTGACAAATGCTTGCCATTCACGGAGCTCTTTGAATTTCCTATTGTTCTGTCAGTTTTATATTTTTCTTCCATCATCTGAGATGCCACCTTAAAATCAAATAACCATGTGAAAATCATTAATGTGGTCTGATATATGTGTGGGCAACCCGGTGGCAGACACTCGCCCACGCGGGCAGGTTATATGTTCCTCCAAGAACACGCACTGTAGCTACAATGCGTATTTCTGGGTCCTCACTGAGCACCACGTGGGGGCTCAGTGAGGTGTAGGGGGAGCCATACATCCTGCAGGCTGATGTAGGGTAGTGTACGTCTCCCCCTACACCCCCCACTGAGCGCCACACGACGCTCGGTGGGGACCCCAGAACATGCACTGTAGCTACAATGCATGTTCCGGGGGTGCACACGCAACACCCTCTCCTCGGCCCACTCATTAGACCTGTGGGTCTATCTGGGCAAAGCAGGCCAATATATATATATATATATATATATATATATATATATATATATATATATATATATATATATATATATATATATATATATATATATATATATAGAGAGAGAGAGAGAGAGAGAGAGAGAGAGAGAGAGAGAGAGAGAGAGAGACGTGCCTACGTGCATGATTACATTGGTACATGACCAAAATGAACTTTCACTGAGCATAGCTGAAGTGTTTTTGCAGGGGACTTTTTGTTAGGAAAGTTTTAAAATTGGTGATTTCTTTCCACCAAAAGTGCTTTAAAATGTTTAATCCCATATCTAAGAGAAATCAGTTTTTCGAGTGGTTTAAATACAGGCTTTGTTCTCTATTCTTTACTTTGGTAAGCCTTGTGTCTTTGGGTGTCTTGCGGACGTTGCTCCGCATTGTGCAACAACAGATGCGCGCGCGTGTGTATGCGCAAGGGCGCTTGAGGCGCAATGTGGCATTTTGATGACGCACTTCGCACGCTCGCAGCGGTGCGAGGCGCAAATGAGGCGTTTTGGATTTTCGGTTTTGAGATATTTGGCTGTTTGAAAGGTTTTAATAGCATTTATATTGAGTTTATAGCGCTTTGTGACTGTTGGACGGTTTTGAATGCCTTTGATTGACAATCAAAGGTGGGTGACCGTTCAAGTACCTTTTCGTCCTATTTTCAAATCGTCAGATTTATGGACATCAATCTCATTTATCGCAAAACATTTTTGGCCTCTCTAAAAGTCTATAAATATCTTCTATTTTCGTCTTTTGAAGACACAAGAATTTTCTGACTCTCCAATTTCTTCCTTCTTCTCGATTTGGCTTGCTGAGTAAAAGTGTGGTAGAGATCATCTGTCCTTGCGAAGCGGTGACTCTTTTGAGGTTCAAGCCTAGTTGTATCCTGGGAACTCAGTCGTAACAAAACCCTTTTTATCATCTTCGGAATTTCCGGAGTGGGGCGATTGAAGTTCTAAAGTTAGCGATCTTAAGAACTAGCCTCTAGGCTTGAAATCTCTTTTTTGAAATCCATTTTTCACAAGGTTGGAATAACAATTTTAGAACTTCAATATGGCCTCTGGTTCGACATCCAACTCCATCAATCTGCTTAGCCGTGACCTTGAAAAACTCGATCGATTTGATGGGTCAAACTTCAAGCGGTGGCAATCAAAGGTTTCTTTCTTGCTGTCCGAGCTGCATATCGACTATGTTCTAAAAAAGCCTTGTCTCACTATCGCTGCTGGAGAAGTTGAGACAGAAGAAAGAGCGAGAGAAGTGGCATACTGACAACTACCGATGCAAATGGCATATCCTGAACACTTTAATTGATTCTCTCTTTGACATCTATTCACCATTGGAGTCGGCTGGAGAGTTGTGGAATGCTCTCGAAATCAAGTACAATGCAGAAGATGCTGGTAACAAAAGGTTTATCGTAGATCAGTATGTTAATTTTTCTATTGTTGATTATACGCCTATACTTGCTCAAATTCATGATATGCAAATACTGGCCTATAAGATCAAAGGAGAAGGTATGTATCTTGATGATAACTTCCAAGTTGTTGTCATTATTGGAAAACTACCGGATTCCTAGAAAGAATATAGGAATCACCTAAAACATAAAAATGAGAAAATCACTTTAGATGACCTTCTAAAGGACATCCGAATTGAGGAGGAAACTCGTCTGCGTGACAAAAAGAATTCGAGTCCTAAAGAGGGTTATCCTAAAGTGAATTTTGTAAGTAACAAGGGTGGCAAAATCATGAAAACCCAGAAAATCAAAAATAATTTCCCAAAAGGGAAAAAGCCAACTGATAAAAAGAAAATTAGTTGCTATGTTTGTGGCAAGTTTGGCCATTTTGCTAGAGAATGCAGAGAACGGAAGAGGACTGGTCCTAAGCCAACTGAGTCAGAAGAGAGGCTTGTTGTTGTAATCTCTGAAACCTTTATGGTGGCTGCAAATAAGGACTGATACCTGGATACTGGAAGCACTGTTCATGTGGCAAACGACAGGAACTTGTTTAAGTCGTATGAAGTGGTGGGGGAGGGATGCAATCTCTTTATGGGAAACTCTTCATCAACTAAAGTGCTGGGAAAAGGGAGTGTGGAGATTAAGTTCACCTCCGAGAAAGTCCTAACACTTGAGAATGTCCACTATGCTCCCGAAGTTTGAAAAAATTTAATCTCTGCAGATCTCCTGTCACGAAATGGTTTTAAGATTGTTATTGAGTGTGAGATTATAATTGTGACCAAAGGAAAAATCTTTGTAGGAAAAGAGTTTGCCACTGGTGGTATGTTCAAAATGAGCATAAACGAAGCTACTACTTATGTTTATATGGTTGACTCCTATTTTCTTTGGCATTCACGATTAGGATATATAAATTCTCGTTGCATTCATAATATGAATAACTTTGGTCTTCTTCCTTGTCATGTTAGAATAGAACATAAACATAAGTATGAGACATGCATTCAAACTAAGCTAACTAGACTCTCGTTTCCTAGTGTAGAAAAGAATTATAAATTGTTTGAATTAGTGCATTCTGATGTGTGTACGATGGATAATGTTTTGAGTCGTGGTGCCAATAGGTACTTCATTACCTTTATAGATGATTACTCGAAATTCCGTTATGTTTATTTGTTGAAACATAAATCTGAAGCATTTTCCAAATTTCTTCTTTATCTAGCTGAAGTACAAAATAGGTTTAAAACAAAGATTGTACATTTAAGAACAAATAAAGGAGGTGAATACTTAAGTGGAGAATTTGATAAATTCTGTGAAGATAATGGTATTATCCATCAAACGTCAGCTCCTAGAACTCCTGAACAGAATGGAGTAGCAGAAAGGAAAAATAGAACACTTGTAGAAATGATGAATGCTATGCTTCTTAATACAGGTTTGCATTTCAACTTATGGGAAGAAGCTATACTTTCTGCTTGTTATATTCTTAACCGAGTTCCTTTTTTCAAATCTGAAAAATCACCTTATGAATTGTGTTTTGGTAAGAAACCTAATCTTAGCTATTTTCGTGTTTGGAGTTGTTTAGCATATGTTAAAATTCAAGAAAATAAAAGAAAGTAGGTTGGACCTAAAACATTTAAATGTGCTTTTGTTGGGTATGCTGAACATAGTAAAGCATATAGATTTCTGAACATTGTTAATGATGTTATTATAGAATCTAGATATGCATCTTTCATAGAACATAAAAATGCATTTGATTCTCTTCTTGATGGCAATCACATTACAGTAGATGAACATCCTGTTAATGACATGATTGAATATTCTAATGATTGTGCTGATGAACCAGAAACTGAAGTTAGACACAGTAAACACATTAGAAAACCAACTAATTTTGGTTCTGACTTTTATATATTTCTAATTGAGAATGATCTTGTGTCTTTTTAAGAGGCTATGTCTTCTCAAGATGCTGCCTTTTGGAGAGAAGCTATTAATGATGAAATAGAATCAATTATGTCTAATAATGTTTGGAAATTAGTGGATTTACCAGTTGGTTGCAAAACTATTGGCTACAAATGGATTTTCAAAAAGAAATTAAAAGTTGATGGTACAATCGATAAATTTAAAGCGCGTTTGGTTGCAAAAGGCTTTAAACAAAAAGAAGGTATTGATTATTTTGATACTTTTGCTCCTGTAACTAGAATATCTACTATTAGAATTCTGATTGTCATGGCTGCCATATATAAGCTTCAAATCCATCAAATGGACTTGAAAATGACCTTTTTGAATGGAGAATTAGATGAAGAGATATATATGGAGCAACCTGAAGGTTTTATAGTGCTAGGGCAAGAGCGTAAAGTTTGCAAACTTGAGAAATCCTTATAAGGATTAAAGCAAGCCCCTAAGCAATGGCATGAAAAATTTGAAAGTTCTCTGGTACATAATGGTTTTAAAATTCTTGATGCTGACAAATGTGTCTATAGTAAAGTAGATAGTAGCTCAATTATTATTATTTGTTTATATGTTGATGATATGCTTATTTTGGGTAACAATAGTGAATGCATAAATCAAACAAAAAGATTTTTATCTTCCTTGTTTTGTATGAAAGACTTGGGTGTTGCAGATGTTATTTTAGGAATCAAAATTATAAGAAATAAAAATGACATTGTATTATGTCAATGACATTATATTGAGAAAATTCTTACAAAGTATGAATATCTTAATAGTTTACCAGCATGCACCCCATACGATCCAAATATGAAATTGACTCCTAATGTTGGTGCAAGTGTTCAACAATTAAAATATGCCAGTGTTGTAGGTAGCCTTATGTATGCAATGAACTGCACAAGGCCTGACATTGCCTATGCAATGAGTAAAGTGTGTAGATACACTAATAATCCTGGTCATCAACACTGGAATGCAGTGAACAAGATTCTTAGATATCTAAAGCATACTTTAGACTATGGAATTCACTATACCGAGTTTCATGCTATTATTGATGGGTATAGTGATGCAAGTTAGAATACCGACTTTGAAGATTCCAAGTCTACGAGTGGTTGGGTTTTTACCCTTGGTGGAGGAGCAGTTGCATGGGGGTCTAAGAAACGGACCTCTATAACTCATTCTATAATGGAATATGAGTTTATCGCTTTGGCATCTGCTTGTAGAGAAGCTGAATGGCATAAGAATATGCTAGTGGATATTCCACTAGGTGAGAAGCCTATACCTGCTATTTTAATGTTTTGTGATAGCCAATCAACTATATGTAAAGCAGGTAATATGAAATACAATATAAAGGCTAGACATATTAGTCGAAGACAGTTTTATAAGACAAATGATTGATGACGATATTATTTCATTAAAATATGTGAAGTCATGTCAAAATTTGGCAGACCCATTTACGAAAGGCCTTTCGAGAGATGTCATTAATAAAACATCAAGGGAATGAGAATTAAGCCAATTAAGTCATCACCTAAGGATACCCAACCTAGAGCGCTGGAGATCCCACATGCATAGGTTAAATGGGAAACGAATTGGTGAATGACAGATATTGAGCATATTTATGTAAGCCCATTACTGATGTGTGCTCATGAGCTGTAACTAATATGAGGGTTGAGCTAATAGCTCTTAATGAGTTTGTAGGCCTTAAGGCTAGGGTGTATGTTACAGTACACCTAGACAAACTCACCTATATGAGTGTAGAAATGTGAGTCGTTTCTTATGAGAATTGGCAATTCTCTAGAGCACTCATGAATCCAGGAAAGCACAAGGCTCTAAATGTGCCAATATGAAATCCACACAATTGAACTTTTGGAAACCTATGTATGATTGAAAACTCTGTTAACAATACAAGGAGCTAAGTTCAAGGTAAGTCCACTTAGCACCTTGGTTAATTTAGGTTTTCTTTCAAATAGTGGGGGTTCAAGTCATGTAGACACTCTCACTGATGCAGAAGTTTCTACACAATCCAAATATATTTTAAAACTAGTGGGGGATTGTTAGGAAAGTTTTAAAATTGGTGATTTCTTTCCACCAAAAGTGCTTTAAAATGTTTAGTCCCACATCTAAGAGAAATTAGTTTTTCGAGTGGTTTAAATACAAGCTTTGTTCTCTATTCTTTACTTTAGTAAGCCTTGTGTCTTTGGGTGGCTTGCGAACGTTGCTGCGCATCGTTCAACAACCGATGCACCATTCGTGCGCATGCGCGCACACGCGTGTGTGTGTGTGCAAGGGCGCTTGAGGCACAATGTGGCATTTTGATGGCACACTTTGCACTTCGCACGCTCGCAGCGGTGCGAGGTGCATATGAGGCGCAAATGTTTGTTTTGGATTTTTGGTTTTGAGATATTTGGCCATTTGAAAGGTTTTAATTGCATTTATATTGAGTTTATGGCGCTTTGTGACTGTTGGACGGTTTTAAAGGTCTTTGATTGACAATCAATGGTGGGTGACCGTTCAGGTACCTTTTCGTCCTATTTTTAAATCGTCAGATTTATGGACATCAATCTCATTTATCACAAAACATTTTTGGCCTCTTTAAAAGTCTATAAATATCTTCTATTTTCGTCTTTTGAAGACACAAGAATTTTCTGACTCTCCAATCTTCTTCTTCCTTCTTCTTAATTTGGCTTGCTGAGTAAAAGTGTGGCAGAGATCATCTGTCCTTGCGAAGCAGTGACTCTCTTGAGGTTCAAGCCTAGTTGTATCCTAGGAACTCAGTCGTAACAAAACCCTTTTTCGCATCTTCGAAATTCCCGGAGTGGGGCGATTGAAGTTCTAAAGATAGCGATCTTAAGAACGTGCCTCTAGGCTTGAAATCTCTTTTCTGAAATCCATTTTTCACAAGGTTGGAATAACACTTTTAGCAGGGACTTTTGTCGCGTTAAGAATCTCTGTGGTGACCTGTAGGAGCGACTTTGCTAAAGGTGTTATTTGGTGAAATCTCGCACAGAGCGTTCATCTTGCACGCGATGGATGCTCTACACGAGTTCATTTTGGTCATGTTCGAAAGTGATCATGCACATACATATTTTTGTGTGTGTATATATATATATATAGTAACACGAAGGTGCATGATTGCTTTTAAACATGATCAAAACGACTTGCACAGGGTATCCATTGCATGCGTGATGGACGCTCTGCGCTTGTTCCACCAAAGAAGAGCTTTAGCTGTGACAAAAGTTGCTGCTAAAAGTCTTGTACAAGACCTTTAGCGGCGACAAAAAGCCACCACTAAAGGTCTTCTTTGGTAGACCAATGCGCGGAGTGTCCATCACGTGCGGGATGAAAGCTCCACGCGAGTTCATTTTGGTCATGTTCGAAAGTGATCATGCACCCATTGAAAATAAGATGAGAGAGAATCGTTTACGATGGTTTGGACACATTCGACGGAGGCCTAATGATGCTCCAGTTAGAAGGATGGAGAAATGGGAAAATATATTAGATAAAAGAGGTCGGGGTAGGCCTAGGAAGACATGGATGGAGGTGATAGGAAAGGATATGAATGCTTTGAACCTCACCGAGGACATGGCATTGGATAGAAATGAATGGAGGAGAAGGATTCATGTGGAAGACCCAAAATGATTTTCTTTGTTGGTTCATATCGCCGACCCCAATTGTTTTGGGATGAAGGCGTAGTTGTTGTTGTGTATATATATATATATATATATATGCTGAGCATCCATGCACGGGTTGATGGATGGTCAACATGCCAAAACACAAAAATCGCATTTTTATCATACCAATAAAAGATCTGAAACCTTTACTGGTGCTTTTAGTGCCCTACTAAAGTTGAGCGTATTTTTGAAAAAAGTCTTTACTGGCTCTTCATCCTCCTTAAGGAGTGATTACAATTATAATGGAAGGAGGTTACATTAGTCTTATCTTTGCCAGCACAAATCCTTATCTTATTGTTGTTTGGTTTGCTCTCATTTGGGTTCTTCTTTGGATCAGTTTTACTTGGATCTGAGTGAACTTTGGATCCACCGATGTCCTTAACAAATTGCTACAGTCAACTAGAGTAAGAAAAAAATTCAAGTACAAAGATTTAGTCATAGCTAATGAAGAAGTTTGCAAGAACGAAAATAGCTTATATATGGACAAGAGAATCACAACTTTGACAGAAAATTAAAGGACTTGGTTCAATTTTTCAAGAAAAGACAACCTCATACAAGCAGATATGTGCGCATGAGATGTAGAAGGATGTTGAAAGTTGTGTCTTTAAAAGATCAGAAAAATCAGGTTTTACCATGAAGAATTTGCAAATTTCAGATGACTGCTTAACTACAAACTCATCCAAAAAAGTTGCTGCTTGCTGCCCCTAGAGTAGGTATGCTTTTTCCAGAAAGATCAAAACCTATTCGTTATAAAATTAGTCATCCAGAGAAACAACAGAGGGTTTTTTTTAATTTATAACCTGAAGAGACCGCTCCCAAAGACCTGGTTGCGCTGGCTCAGCCTGCCATACCTACGGCCTATGCTACACATTGGCTTGCACAGAGGAGCGAGCCCATGAGAATCGAACCTTGACTGCCTGTCTAGCAATCAAGGTCCCCACCCCACTACGCCAACCCCCCTTGGGCTAGAAACAATAGGTTGCTAACATGTAAAATACATAATGGAAATCAATCACATTCGGAATAAGTGAACCTGTTGACAGTTTAGCTAATATGCTGCAATGCCTAACTTGTGACACGAAAAAACATTAATAATAAAAGTGACAAACTATATTGTTCACGTTCAGAGATGATCAATATCCATGTACTTGAACCTTTATACCATTAGCTGGTTCAGAACTAGCATAAAGAAATCTCATATCAGTGCAACATAACATAATCAAGAACCCTCGAATAACACTGCCAGAAAGTAAGATTGAAGTATTCATACTCAGTATATGTTTCAACTGGTGGTTACGTAGGGAATTGTTGGTGGCTCATCAACTGTTTTTGCCTCTACTTGTTTACTAATATCATCATCCAGTATGTTCTCAAAACATACTGCATAGTAGAAGAAAATTAGTGCAACAGGTTATCTAGTAAAAATCTGTGGAGTTAATCTTTAAGGTCATCGTTTGCTCTACTTCTCTATATATTTATCATAATCTGTCATACTACAAGCATTAGTACATGACAGAGTAGAAGATGCTGAGAAAATGAGTATGTGAAGAGAGACGTTTTAGGTACGAGTTCAACAATGAAGATCACGAGTCCTTTTATTGTTACTATAAGTAAAACTTTCATTGTAAGCAAGATTCACCAAAAGGACAGAGCATTAGTATAAGGTGAAGAAAAAAAAGATTGATTTGGTAAACATTCAAAACAGGAAAATGAACACATCATAAGGTTAAAAAAAATTACAAGACTATTTCTTCCTGCAGAAACACCAACCATTTGCCAATGGCAGATCTAAACAACACACAGAATTCCGACATCATTAGCACCAAATTTTAGAAGCATAAAAAAATTAACAATTTCTAAAGTTTATAGAAAATACAGGAAAAACCAAATCAGAACATTATAGTTAAAATTTCAGAAGAAAACATGAATAAGAAAGCAACGATCATATCTTCATTTCTCCATGTATTGAAATTACCGAATTGCTTATCTACTCACCAACATCGATAAAACCAATCGAATAGCCTGCATACCAAAGAATAACTCAAATGGCATGAAAACAGACCCCAAAATCAAACCACTAACAAATATATTTTAAGACCACCATCTCCAAATCACAAATTTATAATGAGGAGGCACAAAAAAACCATAAACCACAAAAAGACATTAATGTATACAAAAATGCAATAGCAATCCTGGCAGCAATCTGCCGATCCAGTCCAAAGAAAGTTTGATTCGGGAGATCTAAGGCAACGATCAGACGGCCATTGTATTGAACCAGGCACTGGATCGACCCCTGAACTTCATTCATAAGGGAAAGGGAAGTGGGGAAGAGAGAGGGGAAGGAGTCTGGCAGGGAGCTAGAGAGAGGGAGAGGGGGGAAGTAGAGAGAGGAGACGAGAGACGTGAAAAATGGAGGGAGAAAGGGGAAGTTGGCGCAGATATGAAGAGAATTCTTTACTGGCGCACATTTAAACTGCGCCAGAAAAAGTACATGCAAGCTGCGCCCCATAAACTGGCGCCGCTAGTAAATCACGTGTGGTCGAACGGATCGCTAGGCATATTTGCAAAAACTTGGTTCTTTTTCTCAAAAATGTTTGTTTTAAGGTCTAGGTTATCTGAGCACGAACTCGATGGCTATTCCATGTCTCAGCTGAGAGATAAACCGGGAAGAAATTGAAATGCATAAGGACTGATAGTGGGGGTGAGTATATTAGACCTTTTGATGAGTATAGCAAACAACAAGGAATTGGCCATCACAAGACACCTCCAAAGATGCCTCAATTGAGTGAGTTGGTTGAGAGGATGAACAAGACACTAATTGAGAGGGTGAGATGTTTGCTTTCATATGCTGACTTGCCAATTTCTTTTTAGGGTGAGGCCTTAAGTACAATTGTACATGTGTTGAATCTCATGCCATGTGTTCCTTTAAATTTTGATACTCCAAATAAAGTTTGGTCAGGAAATAAAGTTTTCTATGAACACTTGTGTGTCTTTGGGTGCAAGGCTTTTGTGCATATTCCCAAAGATAAGAGATCTATGCATGACGTGAAAACTAAGCAACGAGTATTCATTGGTTATGACCAGGATGAGTTCGGCTACAGGTTTTATGACCTTGTGTAGAAGAAACTTGTGAGAAGCTGAGATATTGTGTTTATGGAAGATCATACCATCAAGTACATTGAGAAGAGAAATGAAATAGAAATAGTGCCATAACATATTGATGACTTGATTGACTTAGATCCAGTTTCTCAAACACGTGTAGACACAAGTTGGAGATGAAGTTGAAGATGATCAGCAGGGTACCGATGATACAGATGCTCCCATAGATGTTGAGACGGATGATAACATCCATGAGCAGATGCTAGTACCAAAGATTTCACCAGATGATCCACTCTGGAGGTCTACCAGAGGCCGATGACTTTCCACACAATATTTTGTTGATGAGTATGCATTATTGACTGACGTGGGAGAACTCGAATATTATGCAGAAGCCATGGAAGATGAATGTAAAAATGAATGGGTTGAAGCCAAGTAAGATAAGATAAAGTCATTGTATAATAATCACACTATTGAGTTGGTAAAATTTCATAAATATAAAAGAGCTTTAAAAATCAGGCGGGTGTATAGAGTGAAGCACGATGAGCACACTTTACAACCATGTTACAAAGCTAGAATGGTTGCCAAGGGATTCAGTCAAAAGAAAGGCATTGATTTTGATGAAATCTTTTCTCTGGTTGTTAAGATGTCATCCATTTGTGTGGTTCTGGGTTTAGCAGCTAGTATTGATTTAAAGATTGAGCAGATGGATGTGACAACTGCTTTTCTCTGTGACGAGTTAGACAAAGAGATTTATATCGAGTAGTTAAATGCCTTCAAAGTGAAAGGAAAAGAGGATTATGTGTGTAAGTTAAAGAAAAACCTTTATGGTTTGAATCAGGCTACCTAGACAATGGTACATGAAATTGGAGTCAGATATGAGGAAGCAAGGCTATTAAAAGACAACTTCTGAACAATGTGTTTTTATGCAAAAATTCTTTGATGATGATTTTTTGTATTGTTACTTTATATTGATGACATGTTGATTGTTGAGAGGAAATTTTCAAGAATCGACAAGTTGAAGAAGGAGTCGAGTAAATCCTTTGCTATGAAGGATTTGGGAGAAACAAAGTAAATTCTTGGCATTCAAATTTATCGAGACTGAGTAGCCAATAAATTATATATCACAGGAGCAATACATCAAAAATGTACTTGAAATGTTCAATATGAACAAGGCTAAAGTATTGAGCTCTCTTCTTGCTACACACTTTAAGTTAAGTACCAAGTAGATCCCTTCAACAGATAAGGAGAAGATATGAAAAGAGTTTCATATGCCTCAGCAGTAGGAAGTTTGATGTATGCAATGGTATGCACGAGACTGAATATATCCTATGTAGTTGGTGTTGTTAGCCAATTTCTATCTAATCTAGAAAAAGAGCATTGGAATATAGTCAAGCGGATTATGAGATACTTGCAAGGTACTTTCAATTTAAGACTCACTTTTGGAAGTGGAAAACCAGTGCTAGTTGGCTACACAGATTCAGATATGGCAGGAGATATGGATTCTTGAAAGTCTACTTCAAGTTATCTGATGACATTCTCAAGGTGAGGCTGTATCTTGGCAATTGAAACATGTAAAGAGTTGTTGTGGACGAAGAAGTTCATACAAGAACTCAGCATCAATCAAGAACGTTATATAGTATTTTGTGACAGTCAAAGTGCTATTCACCTAGGTAAGAATTCTACCTTTCATGCAAGATCAAAGCACATTGATATGCGGTATCATTGGATAAGAGATGCTCTCAATGAAAAATTGTTTGAAATTGAAAAGATTCACACCGATCACAATGGTTTTGATATATTGACGAAGGCACTACCTAGAGAGAAGCTTAAAGCTTGTTGTTCGATCGTCTGGATGGTGTATCTCTCCACATAGTTGAAAATGGGGAGATTTGCTGGGTTATTTTCATCGATGTGGAGGATGACCCACTTCATCTAATGGGTTGAGCCCAAGTGGTTGAAAAGTCCACATGGAGACATTTGAATCATTCCACCTGCAAATGCATTAAATGCTTGGAGCGGCCGGTTTTGAAAAACAAAGTGCCTCTTTGTATGGAGAGGGCAAGAAAAAGAAGCAAGAGAAAAATGAGATACAGAGAGAAAAGAGGTTGCAGAAAATTTCTGGGCTGAGGAGGTGGTATCAGCTTTTGATCAAGAAATTATTGTGAGGCTGATTCGTGGTCCGATTAAGTTGAAACTTGGTCAACTTATTTATGGCACGTGACTCTTTAATCTGAATGGTGGAGATCGTGATTAGTTCTCTTATTCTTGAGATACTTGTGGCTATATGTCTCTAGTTTTAAATAGAGTGAACTTGTATGTGCCTATTACTTTGAGAATAGTGAAGAAGTTTGATGGCCTATTGTCCCGTGTTTTTTTACTCCTCACCACCTTAAAAATCGTTGTTATGTTATGTATGTGATTGTTATGGCTTGATCTTTTTATAGAGGGCTTTTATTATTTGCTCAAATAGTTGCTCTATTTGTTTGTTTTTTATTGGGTCCAAACCATATAAGAGAAGTGTTGTTGTTTGAGCTTTGTTTTTTCAGCAAGTACAGTTCTTTTAATTGTTATAACTTGGAGTTTCTTTTTGTAAAAAAAAAAAATCTTCCTGCTAGGAGAAAGAGGCCATCATCTGATTGACTATATTGTTCATTGATGTGGACTCGATAAGCACCGATCCATGATCCATGATCCATGATTCAAACAGATCTCAATACACATAGAAGCTTTTTCACGGGAGTGAGTCTGAATAGAACTCTGGAAAATAAAGTTTTTGGGACCCGTTCACTTTGTTTTGATAGAGGTGGTCCAAAAGAAACTTGTGCACGACTCACACACCTTTTCAACAAATCTAAAATCACTAGATTCGGGTCAGAAGTATCTACTCTACGGAACTGGGACTGAGGGACAAGTTTGTGACAGACTCTCAGGGATCCACAGACAGTCTGTTCGAAGGGGTTTTGGGCTTCGCAGACGGTAGAGTTTATAAAAACTCTCAATAGAGGAAATGTAGGTTAGATTCAGATCTTTCCAATGAGTTATGATATGAAATTTTTGGCCTACTCTATAGGCATCTATGGATTTTTGAACTTTCTGACGAACTAGTTGGCAACCGTTACAACCTACGACAGGGGGCTCTATTCATGCACCCAAACCACCATAGATTCAGGCACTCAAACACGGGATTCAGAAGAAACTCCAAACTTCATTAGGGTTCATCAGAGTGTTATCTAACTAGGCTATTTTCAATTTTTTATTTCACACCACAAATATCCAGATATTCAAAAATTATGAAAATATACGCAGGATGCCATAACAGGAAATATCATACTCAGACCTAGGTAGATGCAGAAAGTTTGACTTTGTTTGAGTAACTTACAAGATGATTCAACAAAACATGTAAACATAAAAGTTATATATCTACATCTTAGATTTTCACATAATCAAACAAATCCAATTTTCATGGAGGGAATCAGGAGAAATTCTGAAAATACGAAACACTGTTTAGGGCATTCTAGACTGGACAGGAACTGACAAAATCTGACTGTCCAACAATTTGGCAGGGATTTGAAAGGACCTTTCAGGCCGAATCAGGCCAAGTTTTCAACTACAAAGTTGGAGGTTTGTGTCTTGGCTTTTCAGAAAGCTCAATAATATCAGAATCTGACTAGTATCAAGGCCAATATGGTTGATTATTTGCGGCTATCTTTGACAACCCTAGACTCGGGTGACTCGTTTCTTGACAGAAACCAAGTTAGGTAAAACCACTATACTTAGAGACAAGATGAAAGTGAAAATTACATACAATACCATAAAATACTCTTACGCAATCAGTACATCAACAACAATTAGTTAGTTTGCAGTTATATTCAACAAACATCAAGATCGAAGCACAAAAATAATAAGAGATCAAGGAATGCAAACACATTTTTGTAAAGAAGATGGTGCGGCTGTGCAACAGCCAACACCATCACCAGTTTGTGAAAGGTGAAAGATAGCCATGAACGTGACTCCTGTAGCAACTCAGCCAATGTGACCTTCTTCAATTGAACCTTCAAGCACACACCAAGCTCCAACTCGCATTTTCCTTTCACCTTCTTCCTTGATGCCGTCAGCAGGAAACTTGTTAGGGACTTTAGCGGCTTAACTAAGCCGAATCAAGACAAATGATAAATGATAGACTTGTATAGGAGAATCTTAGCTTTCCATCAAGCTAAAGATCATACAATTTGGACCAATATCTAGAGAGATACTGTCAAAATACTAAGACCGTGTTCATCCTTCAAACAACATCTTCCCCTCTCTCATCACCATTTCGAATTTCTTTTTTTTTCTCAAAACAACAACCACCTGCATGGTCGACTACAATGAGGGTCTTAAGCTCTCAAAAGAGTGAAATGATGATGCTACTGTCTATACTCAGACACTATACTGGATATGAGACAAGGACACTGCACACTGGCTTTTGTATGGCCTGCTTTTCATTTAGCATGCATTAGATGCTATGCAAGGCTGGAAGATGGCAACAACTTGTCCGCTTATAATTCAATTTTTGATTTGCGTGATTTTGGCCTTAAATTAATGCATTTCCTCTCTTTGCTTCTTAACTCAAAGAAAAAGCAAAACACATGGGACCAGATTGTTTTACAAGTAACAAAGTTCTCTATTGTTATTCCAAAATAGTTTTTCTGTGATTCTAATGTTATCTGTTTCAGGTTTTTGGATTTTGTGCCCTCCTGTATAGCCCTGGTGTATATGGTAGCTCAGAAAAATGCAGTTGAGAGAGAACACCTTCTCCATCTGACAAGTTCTCTCACAATCCAACTTCTCTTTCTTGGTAGTGAGGCTTTAATTTATCCAACAAACTATTGATTATATGACATCGTGCCTCTTTATGTTGATCCCCATCTTCTGATTTTCATGCAACTCAACTGAATGACTCCTCGTAACGGTGAAGCAAAAGGCCCAAAGATATATATTTGTATCCATGAAAAGATGAAAAGCAATATCCATCAAGAAGAAAAAGAACATGAAAACAAAGCGCTAGAACCTTGATGATTACCTGGAGTTATTTTGCAAATCTTGAACAAGCGAAACATATTAAGAACCCCAGAAACACGAAGCACAACAAGCTCATCTCGTGTAAATAAATTCCCTGAGCAATACATGAAAAACCAGTGTTAGACTTAGTGCAACAAACATAGACTCCCAGAAAACGAGAAAAAAAATACTAGTCCATCTTAAACCCTCAACATTTAGAAACCAAACACCCTCCCTTGCACAAGCAAAAGCATGACAAATTTTTTGGGGCAAAAGGTAAGTCCACGGAGTTTTACGCTGCCAGAACAGTGATCATAAGTACCCCAGACAGAGCCAGAGCGACTAAGCCTGATCCTCGAGACCAAAGGCGTATCTAGGGGGGGGGGGGGGGGCAGGACTGGGCTGTAGCCCATCAAAGCAGTTATTTTCATGCATTGTCAACTATCCTATGGTACATCGATTCATGATTTGCAGTTATTTTATCATATGATGTTACAGATATTATCCTAACCAGTTAAAAGAGAATCATTAGAATGCTATGATGAAGAAAATATCAAATTTATCATGCATTCATGGTAGATGTAATGATTTGATATATATCACACACACACACACACATATATATATATACAATATCATACAATCATAAGAACTATGATGCATGCATTGATAACTTAATATTTTTATGTGCAAAACCATTCATTTGAAGCATGTTTGAAGCATTGATAACTTATCATTCATTTTCAAGTGCAAACTCATTCATAACACGATACATTCATTTGAAACATGTTTTCATAATACAATTTCACATGAAAGTCATAATTAAATTAAAAGTAACTTCATGCAAGCATGAATACAATCACATCAAACATTGCAATACATTCAAATCATTCATATCAAAACAATGTCAAACATGTACCTGCAGCAAACACACTCCAATATCCCGCTAACTACTACCATGACTAGCATGGAATCCGAACTCCAAAAATAAGAACACTTCTATTTTCATACATTAAAATCATGCTCAGCATGATCTCCGAACTTCATCAAAGCAGTCCTAGATATCCACAACTAAGTGAGTGTGCGAACAGAAAAGTGTTGCATTCAAGAAATTAAATAACCTGTGATGCACATGCATCACTTACTCACCACGGGTATTTACTTGATTTGCATTACTTTTATCACTTACTTACCAGGGGTCGCGGGGCACAAGTGGGATCCGTTGAGAAATTTGCAAGGGACACTGTGTAAAATAAAGTTTATTACCCGATAACAAGGAGGGTGACGCTCCCTGTCGGAAACGAGCCCAGACAGGGAGACGCAGCCCTCTGGTGAAAGCGAGACAGACAGGGACGTTGCCCCTGCCGGCAGTAAGGTTAAGGCAGGGAGGTCTCGCCCCCTCCCATATCAATCATGAGGCAGGGGGTCTCGTCCCCTACTGAGGCAAAATTTATCAGTAGGGGGATCAGCCCCCTGCCGGGCAAAAAAGACAAGGGGCAGGGGGGTTTCGCCCCCTGTCAAAATTATCGAGGACAGGGGGGCGAAGCCACCCTCTGCCAGGGAAAACAAAAGGGTAGGGAGCTTCTCCCCCCTGCCGATCATTCTCTGCCAGCAGACAGGGGGCCCCTGTCGGCAAAGTCAAAAGGAGAGGGGGCTCTCTGTCGATAAAGTCAAGAGGATAAGGGGCCCTTTGTCGGCATTTGAAAGGACAGGGGCAAAGCCCTCTGTCATGCCAGAGAAAAAGAGGACAAGGGCGGAGCCCTCTGTCCTGCCGAAGAGATCAAGGGCAAGGGGAGGGCCTGGCAGAGGCGATCGGGGCCTCTGCCATCCTCCGCCGACTACACATGGGTGGGGAGGGCCTGACAGAGGCTATCGGGCCTCTGCTGGCCCTCCAACAACCATAGGGGGAAGGGGGCAGCTACACCATAGGGGAAAGGGGGAGGGTTACCTGCGGATGGGGCTCACCGAAAAACCAAGAGGGGGAGCAACAAGAGAGCGAACGTGAGGGAAAAGAGAGAGCAGGTTGTTGGGAGGTCGATGAGCGTCGGGCGGGCGATGGGAGGTCGACAGGCACCAGTCGAGAGGGCGACGAGAGGTCGCCGGTAGGGCGGGCAAGCAACGAGAGGTTGACGGGAGGAAGACAGGCGACGTGCGGGTGTAAATACCCCAAATTTTCCTTGTTCACTTTCAGACACCCCCTACCATGGATGCCAAACCTGTAGGTTAGTGTAGGAGTTTAACCCAAGGCCTGCCTCCTTTTTTATGTCATTTCACCCCCATTTTGTCAATAAAATTCTCATTTTAGCCCTAGGTCACCTTAGATCCTTGTCAGTCAGAGTCGACCAAGCTCAATTTTAAGCTCAGAACAGTTAGAATGCCAGTCATTTCTAGCTCACCTGAGCTCACGATGAGCAGATCATGTTCATTTCTGACCATTCCTACCAAAATGGGTTTATTTCTTAACAAATGAGCTCATTTCTAACCTGAATCCCAGTCAATTATTCCCGGGTTAGTCAAATTCAGTCGACCCTATTCTCTTGAGTCTAACTTTAGCTCACCAGGAGTTCAAGTAGTGTGGTTCCAGTTCAAATCTATTTTCCAGTCTTTAGGAGTCCCTTTTAGCCTATTTCAGCTCATTCTAGCTGAAATTGAGCTAAGTCCACTCAGTTGAGCTAGTGTTTGAGGATGAGTTCTAGTTCATCTCAGTATTATTGATCTTTGTTTCAACTCAAACCTAGTTCTTGTTCGTAACTCACTTCACTCCAGTGATCATTTCTCACCATTTCTAAGAAAATGATATCATTTCTCGATCGTTCAATCTAGGAGTTTAGTTGAGCCAGTGTCTTGTCAGTTTATTTGAGTTCTGAAACCCTAGAACTCAGTTCATTCCAGTTAAAACCCCAGTCTTTAGTGTTACTCTTGGTCCTGTAGGGATAAAACCATTTCTTGAATCATTTTATTCATTTTTATCAATTTTATCACTTTTTAAACTAGTACAACTGTCAATCGAGGTCTAATACCTAAAATCTTTTATCCAGGGTTTGCATTTCATATGAAGTTCCATGTCATATCTCATTATTTCTCATCATTTCTTATCATTTCTCATAATTTCCTATCATTTCATTGCATTTCATCTCATTTTTGAGATCCAGCACTTCAGTTTTTTTAAATATCTAATCCGGATTTGATTTTAAAATCTTTCTTTCGAAAGCAATTTCAAAAACCTAGGTTTTTAAATTGACATTTGCCATTTGTTAAACCCCGGGATCTTATATTCTTTTATTTCAAAATATTTTACAAAATGATCTAGATTCATTTTAAAATCAATTTTTAACTGATCTCAGTTCTCAGATGAGACCCATCTAGGTGGTGTCGCTTCTAGATTCCTTCATTCTTCAATTTTTTTAAATTTTTAGAGTCCCAGTTGGATCAGGACTCTGTCTTTTTACTTTTTAAACCTTTTTTAAAATTCTATTTTGGTTTTAAATCAGAGGTAGTCTTAGCCCTTGTCCATTTTTGTTATTTTGGCCAAAATCTAGAGTTCCAGTCGGATTAGGACACTTTTCCAGAGTTTTAGTCAGATCAGGATTCTACTGTTTACTTCTATTTTTATCTCTTTTTGAGAAAACCTTTCAGTTTCAGTTGGACTAGGACTATGCTTTAGAGTCCTAATCGAATCGGGACTCTATCTTGATTTCATTTTTATTTGTTTTTAAAAGTCTTTTTTAAAATCTTGTCATTTTCTTCTCAGAAAACCAAAAATTCTCAGAGTTTTAGTCGAATTAGGACTCTTCCCCAGAGTCCTAGTCAGATTAGGATTCTAAATCTGACTTCAATTTCTATCTTATTTTTACCTTTTTTCTAAAAACTCTCTCATTTGTTTTCTAGAAACCCCTAAATTTTAAGAGTTTTAGTCGAATTAGGACTCTGTCCCAGAGTTCCAGTTGGATCAGGACTCTAATTATGATCTCAGTTTTCACCTTGTTTTCATTTGTTTTTACGAAAAAGCTTCTAAAACCTCCTTGTTTGTTTAAAATTCTGAGAGTTTTAGTCGAATTAGAACTCTATCCCAGAGTCCCAGTTGGATCAGGACTCTAATTCTGATTTCAGTTTTCATCTTGTTTTCACCTATTTTCGCAAAAAACTCTCAAATTCTTCTTATCTGTTTTCAGAAAAAATAAAATTTTTAGAGTTTTAGCCGAATTAGGATTCTATCTTAGAGTCCTGGTCGGATTGGGACTCTATCCTGATTTCATTTTTTATCTCTATTCTTCAATTATTTTTGAAAACCTTTCCATCTGCTTTGCAAAAATACAAAAAATCTAAAGTTTCAGTCCAATCAGGACTCTATCCCAGAGTCCTAATCCGGTTAAGACTCTATTATGACTTTTGTTTCTACTTCCATTTTCATTGTCTTCACTGATTTTTCAAAAATTAGTCCATTTTGTAAAGTTTCAGTTGATTCAGGACTTTATTTTAGAGTTTTTGTTGAGTTAGGACTCTAACCCTGACTGCTTTTTGGACTTATTTTCACTCATTTTGTGAAAATCTTTCAAAAACCTCTTCATTTGGCTTTCAAAAACCTAAATTTTAGAGTTTTAGTTGGTTTAGGACTCTAGTGTAGAGTTTCAATTCGCTTAGGACTCTATTTTCAAAACCTCTGATTGTCATCTGGTGATTTCAACTCTGTTTCAAAACCCTTTTCAGCCTTTGTTTCAACTTTTTTAAAGCTCTGATGTAGGGCCCACTCAGTTGACACCATATCTGGAGGAGTATTGATCCATTCAAGACTCTGATGGACTCGAATCTTTTAATTTCAAAACCAATTTCATTATATATCTCTTTGGAAAACTGGTATTTTCAAGTTTTGAAATCATTTTTAAAAAATCAAGTGGGGCCCACTCTGGGTGGCACCATATTTGAAAGGGCTAGGGTTAGCTTAGGGTTAGTCAGTGTTCTAATTAGGTTAGGAGTCTAGAAGAATCAAAACTTGATTTTAAAATTTTTATTTTTACTTTAGATTCTAATTTCGGATTTTAAAGGTTTAAAAATTAGGGTTTTAGAAAAACCAAGTGGCGCCACATTTGGAGTCTCCTAAGTTATCTAGGGTTAGTTAGGATCAATTAGGGTTAGTAATTAGAGTCTCACCTAGGTTAGGATCCCACCAAAAATCATCCCCCTAGTTGGTTTTAGATAGAATTTTGAAAAAGTCAACAAAAGCATTAATTACACCCTAAGTAAGTGAGATTTCAAAAGGTTATAAAAAGGGGACATAAAGGGGGTCCAACCCATGCTTCTTTCACTCTCTCTCTCTCTCTCCCAAATTTGTGATCCTCTCTCTTCTCAAGCTTCTCCTTCCTTCATTGTTGCAGCCCCCCAAGGTGAGTGGTCTTCTTCTTCTTCTTTTTATGTTTTAGTTGTTTTTTTTTTATATTTTCACTATTGCCACCCCTATGCATGAGCCCCTTCTTTATTTTTTTTATTTAAGGAACCCTAAAACGGTTTGATATGATGATCTACAAATCATCCATGGCTGATTGCATGTTTCTAATCCATTGAAATCATTGGTTATGAGTTTATTATATCAAACACCCGAAAAAGATCGAGATTTGACCGTTCAATGGTTGAATCCCGCTTTTAATGACTAAATCAAATTTCAACCTTGCTTTCCCTAGTTTTTTTTTGTTTATTTTATCATGTAAATGTTATTTTACATGTTCAAGCATCAAAATATGATTCATTGTATATTTTATCTTTTTTTATAGTTTTTGTCTGTTTAAATTAGGTTTATTCATGTGCTTTTTAGATAATAAGCATTTTTTATTTTAGGCATGTGGAAATCCTATTATTTCATGATTAAGTTTTTGTTAAAAAATACAATTTTTTTAATGTTGGTTTACGGCTTTGTCAGTGACTTTCCATAAAAAATTGGATTATTTTGGGTTCTAGAACTTTGCCAAAAAAATTGAAAATCGAACCATGATTTTTAAACCATGAAATCGCTATTGGGATTCAGGAACAACTTGCAGAGGTGATATCTCTCTCGTCAGAGATTCGATTGATGATCCGTAAGTTGAAGTGGTTTTGTCTTGATGTCTAGTACTTACTATATTTTTTTAATATCTTCATCTATTTGCTATTTTGCTTCTGTCAGAAGGTAGAGTTGGTTTCTCAAAGCTTATTATACCTTGTTTAAACCCTTGGCCGACTTGTGTCAGTTATATCTCCCTAACCGGAGATCCGATCGATGATCCGTAAAAGGAAAAATCTTTTTATGTGTGTCTGCTATCCACTTCTAAAATTTTATAATTTTTGAATGTAGTTTTCTATATTTTTCTGTGCCCAAAACAGGATGCATGTATTTCAACTTGTTATATATTCGTTATAATTAATCGTATATTTTTGGAATGATATCTCCCTAACCGAAGATGATTTTTCTGATATGTAAAAAAAGAAATCTCTATTTTGCTGTCTAGTATCTCTCTGTAATTTTTTATGAATTTCTATGGTGATTTGATACCTGATTCGAGCCTGACACTGTGATAGGTATGTGCACGTAGGCAAAATTGCGTATTTTTAGGGTTTTATACAATTTTCATGTTAAAATAATTTCAAAAACATATTTTTTAATTAAAGTTTAATTTTAGGGTTATCAGAACCATCCATGTCGATTTATACAGATTTTTGAGTTCATTTGATATATTGTTTGATTAAATCATGAAAACAGGGTGCCCATAGAGTCTCGATTCGTGTAAAACACCGTTAAAATTTACTCTTTTTGTGATATTTCAAATTTTTATACATGTTTTTCATATTTTTAGGGTTTGATCATGTTTATAATCATGTTAGGGTACTTCATACCCGATTTGGCTTTGATTTGAATTCATTTGAGCCATAAATCCAAAGTTTTACCAAAATATTTTCTGAAAACCTTGATTTTAAGGCCATATTCTTGTTTTCAAGGGTATCTTTATCATTTTCCTCCAATTTTCAAATTTTAAAGTTATTTATTTTTATTATTTCTTCAATTTTATATCATCTTTTATTATGTTTATCTCAGGAAAACATGAAAAAAGGCTTATATCCAGATAAATCCAGTAATTTCTAGATATTAGTGGATAAATCCAGAAAAGCCGACATGTTTTCACTAACAAGCTTTCTAGTTTGCAGGAATATTCAAGACTGTATTTATTTTTATTTTACTTTATTTAAATTTAATTAGTGATGTAAATTAATTGTAAATTTGGAATAAGAATTTACTTTTCCAGCTTAGAATAGGACTGCATTGCATATAGTTTTATTTTTCAATATTGTTAATGTGTGATGAATGATGATTCATGCATACTCAAATTCACCATGGTCTACATGAATGGCATGTGCACTAGCTTCTAGGGAGTTGATAAACTCGATTGAGTTTGTATTTATGGTCATAGTCAGAATATGAACAAAATCTAGATTTATCATATTCTTTTAAGCCACAATTAGCCTTACACTCTTAGGCTATTTTTAAAAACCATTGCATATTTCAAAGTCTTCTAAATATTTTTCTCCTTTTATAATTAAATGTATTAGATTCAATCCATATCTGTGGTCATAGTTAGGGATATGAGAAAAATCTATTTTATTGAAATTCCATAAGGCACATAAACTTCCTTTTCAAACAATTTTCTCAAAAGTTCTTCAGAAAATATTTTTTTAAAATTGCATTCATTCATCTAAGTTAGATTGCATCATGAAAGGTTTTTCATAGGGCCACATGCCCATCTCTTTTGATATATTTTCTAAATTCATCTCAGAAAAATCAATTTTCTCAAAGTTATTTGAATTTTCTCAGAAATCGATTTTCATAACACATCAAGATTTCTTCTGAAATTGATTTTCTTTTCTTCATAAATGTCCTCTCAATATGGTTCACGAGTTTCAAAGTATCCTTTTCCAAATATTTCTAATTATTCCAAGCAAACATCATGTTTTCAAAACTGCATTTTCTGAAAGTCATAGCACACGCCTAATTCTCTGTGCATTTAGGAATAGAACACTGATTTAAACAAGTTGAGCAAGGGAAAGAACATGGTTGATCCTTGGTTTGATTACCCCTAGTTATGGTGCCAGGAACAGTTGAACCTCGTACCGACAGGCGAGTTTCATTCTTCAGAATTATCCTGTATTTTAAAACAGAGGCGAGTTATTTTCAAAATCTTTTTCAAAGGTCAGTTTGACTTGCAAAAGTAAAATTTTATAATGATAATAGGTTTGACAACTGTGATGGGACCTGTATTTTCCTGATTAATCTAATGCTTTGCTCTATTCAATTTGTCAAAATTGTGTTCTACAATGTCAACTCAGTTTCATGTGAACCTAGGAGCCTAGAATCAAGCTCAGTCGGCATGAATTTTATGTAGACTTAGGCATGGTTTGGTATGACCGATTAAGGAGGCATTATACATGCTCACTTAGACTTAGGTCAAATACAATCATCCTCAATCTAGGATCTGATTGAAAACAATGTTTGCTTCTCATAAATTTTTTAAAATTCTACTTCTTTAGGTCATTAGTGCTTTCTGTTTTCTTGCATGATGATCATATTTCTAAAATAACTCCACCTACTTTTACCTAGCCACCACGTTGTTGGGCTTTCTTTTAGAACCATAGTTTGGGACAAAGCCTCACAACTGGGTCACCTATTTGGGTTAAACCCCCTCTGCCATGTACCGAGGGCCATAGTCCAAAGTATATAGGCAAACACTCAAGGATGTTGGAAAACATGAGCCTAGAACCGAAGAAAATATTTATCGGGCCTTGGCTGGAGTATATCGACATAGGATGATTGGACACAAATGACTTGAACCTTAGAGTTAGGATTAGAGTCCTACAACTATTTCAAAACTTGTGCATCTGGAGTCAGCTTTTATGGAATATTGTGTATACATACTTGTTTGTGTAGGATGTGATTGAATGTACTTTGGTTATTTCCTTTTATTCTCATTATTTTCTTATATTTTTCAGAAATACTGGACGATTTTCAAAATACCCTATTTTCATACATTCTCTTGTATTTTCTCAAACCCTTTATGATTTTCCCAAAACCTCTATTTTTTTCAAAAACTCCAGGTGATTTCCATCCTTCCTTCCCTCTGGATCTCGAAGTTTCAGTCTTATTTTTATCATGCCTGAAATTTCTTCAAAAATCGTGTGGTTTTTCTCAAGTCTTGTCCTTACCTCTTCTTTATTTTTCAGTCTATCCTGATGGTATCCAGTCAGCTTGATTCAGTCTTTCCTGAGGGCCATATCTCCTATGAGGTGCGGCAAGGTCTCTCTAATCATCGGACTCTTAACACCGAATCTTTTCTTCCCCGGTGGTACTATTCTTGGCTCAAAAACTTCTCCCGTATGTTCTTGGACCATCTAAGTGATTGCAGATTGAAATTGGCATCAGCAGTGGGAGAACATATCATCAATGGCAATTTGATTCAAGCCTTAGCAGAGCGATGAAATTCGCATACATGTACCTTCTGGTTCCCGTGGGGAGAGATGACTCTACTACTAGACGAATTTTCGAATATCATGGGTCTACCTGGGCCAGCTGGTCAGCTAGAGGATCCATTAAAGCAGCAATTTCTGATCAACGTCAAGGGACTTGACCCCCAAGATGCTTTAGCCCGTATGACTAGACGCAGATCCTGACCACTGATAGATGCACATGAGAGCCAATATGTTGACTTGTTTGAGTTATACCAATAGTATGGAACATTTGAAGAAGTCGACTCCTCATCCCAAGCAGCGAGAGAAAGGATTCAGCATGTAATAATCTTGTGCACCATAGGGCTAGCCTTCTTCCAAGATGAACAGAACTACGTTGATATCAGAACAATTCAACTTTTATGAAGATAGAGAAGTTGGCAGACAAACCATCTCTCGATCGCCATGGCCGCACTAGCTTTCTTATACCGTGGATTGACCCGTTTCGTGCTTAAGGATTCTATCTTAGTGGAAGGATGCATCTATGCACTACAGTCTTGGTTCCTTCGGCACGTGCCATCTCGAGCCAACTCATTCAGATATAACAGCAAGAAGTCATTACCCATTTCTTGGTACAAAGTCTTGATCAAGAACCTTCATGAAGAGGAAATCGTGTGGGACTACTTCGACTGTTAGAAGTCACTCCCTCGATACACCTATACATATGACAAAAGATTCAAGTTACTCAAACCTTTCTTCTTCGTTTATTATCAACCATAGTGATGTGTCAGGCAGTTCTCACAGAGATAGAAGTGCATTGAAGCTTGATTATTGTCAGACATTGTGATAAAATTCGATCTGAAGTTTGCTTAGTGGTCCGGAGCATACTATTCTGCCAAGCATAGTTGAGATTCTTTTGTCACTCTTACTGCTTTTCCTGGTTCTCGAGTTCCTTCTGATTACCATGAGTGGTGGCAAATTGTTTGTCCGTCCCCTCTCTGTTAAGTCTATTATTAATAAAATTCTTCTTCAGTAATTAATCTTTTATTATGGTTTGACGACCTCGCCTAGGTAACAAGGCATATTTTAGTTATTTATTTCTTTTACAAGAATAACAATGTAATTGCCGTGATTCCAGCGACGACCTGATCCTTGGTAATATGATATCCTTTAAATTGTCAAACTAACTCTCTTCAAATATTTTTCCCCTATTTGTTTTATCCTAAAACCATTCTTCGAATCTAATTGCCCATTTTGTTTTGCAGAGAGCATTTGCAATCCTACATGGTTCAGACAAGGTCCAGAAAAAAAACCGAAAAAGAAATGGCCTCTCCACGATCTCCCAGGGATCAGAGCCAGCAAGACAATGATGATGTTGATCCTCAAATGTATGCATTGTTTTAGAAAATAATGAAAAATATGTTGACTGAGCAAACAAAGGCTAGTTCACGCAAAGCCAAGAAAAATGCTAAGGGTTGGACAATGAAAAAGCATATAAAAATATCAAAAAAGCACAATCACCATGAAGATACCTCTGACGAAGCTAAATCAGTCAACGATAGCGATGAAGAATATGAGACTCAACAGGCACTTCGAAAGTTGACTCAGGGTCAAGGGTCGGCCTATAAGTCCAAGGATCAGTCTGTTAATGACTTTGATCAGCCACAACTTAAAGACGTGGTCAAAATGGTCAAGGATTTGCAAGCTCGTGACAAGGGCAAGAAGGTCTTCATGGGTAAAGATTTTTTATGATGGATTGGATGGGGATGACAATCTCGATAATCTTCTTAGGAAGTTCATCAAGTTCGATGGTTTTGGCGACCCTAAAGCACATCTTGCCATATTTTTTGTTGAATGTGCCAAGTTTAAAAGGGACAACCGAGCTTTATTCAATTATTTCCCTTGCAGTCTGGAGGGAACGACAACTAAATGGTATTAAGAGCATATCAATCCCATCGAGCTGCGAGAATTCAATAAGGTGGTCAACCTGTTCATCGAACAATTCTTTTTTCATTCTGAAGCACTGCCAACGCTTAATTATCTCTACAATTTGAAGCAGAAAGAGGACGAAAAGGCCAGAGACTTCATTCACAGATGGATATCCACTTGTAATCGAATGAGGGATCCGATATCAGAAGCACATGCATTGTCAGTGATCCTAAACAATTTCTCTCAACCTCTAAGGAGCCTGATCTCTACCACCCCGGCATGATCCATTATCGAATTAATAGAGCGAGCCAAATGGATCGAGATGGAGATAAAAAATAGGGTCTATGAGGGTATTACTATCGAAAGAAGCAGTCAAGATGCCAAGAAAAATGCTCACTTCACTCTTTCTGCCAACAATAACAAAGGTAACAAGAAAAATCGTGATAACGATTCGGAGGGATTCAAAGGCCAAAAAGGAAAGTTCTTCAACAACGATAAGCCTCTCCGATCTAGTCCTCAGCATAAAGAGAAAGATTAGAAAAAACAAAGCACAAGGATTGGAGTACTGATCGAAAGTTCACCCCTTTGGACCAGACACTCAAGAGTGTTCTGGAATACATGCTCGCAAGAGATATGATCCGTTTGCCTAAAGCCACTGATCTTCCAACAATTATGGGCATATTCAAAGAACAGTTCTGCAAATTTTATCGAGCAGTAGGGCATGACACAGAGAACTGCTTCATCCTTAAGAATATCGTTCAAGACTGCATTGACAAAAATCTCCTTGTCGAAGATGAAGAAGACACTAATCAGCCATCCTGATCGAGCTTTTTCTTGAAATTGACAGCGCCAATGTCTTCTCTTTCCTTTCATTTACTTTTGAAGGAACAATTTAGTCTCATTTCATTCCTCAATTTATAATTCTTGCTTCAAATACATCAATAAAAATAACAATTTTCCTCACTTTCTTCTTCTTTACAAAATGTCTTTTCGCTAGGAGTGACATCTTTTAGAGTGCCTCCTGAATCAATCAAGAAGTTCATCACCCTGTTACCTTCATAGAGCACTTTTTAAATATCAATTATTTATCCTTTTGTCCAATATCTTGCCCCCTAGTTACACTGGGGCATCTTTTGAAAATTTATTTTTTCTTCAAAACGTCCTATATGCAGGCTGTGAACACCCCAAATTTTCCAAAAAAAATCCAAAAATTCCTTCTTTGCCCCTGACCTCCGTCTTCTGAATAATTAGATCAATTTTTAACCAAAATTCTATGCATTTCTCGGATTCGCTGAAAGCCAAACTCAATTTTGTTCTTGACCTGAATTTTTGATCCGAATCGGATCCGATCCCCTCTCCGAGAAAAGTTTCAAAAATACAAACCCAAAATTTCTCAGAAAACTCTTCTCTTTGTAAATATTTCTGAAAAATTATAAACCCCTCATTTTTCTTAATTTCACAACTTTATATACTAAAATGAAGGAAAAAGAATAAAAAAAAAAGTCACAAAGAAGAGAAAAATACAAAAAAAAATTAGAGTAAGCCTTTTTTCGTTTCTTATGAAAAACCTCTTTTTAGCAAAATTTTCTTGAAAGAACACCTTTTTGAAAAACTCATAAAAAGACCCGACCCGAGGGCCCCCGTTACGGATTTCTTTTAGGGTTTTGAGAGTTTTCGCAGGGGATGGGCTGGCGGGCGCCTCCCTGCATTCGGTCCTCCTTTCTCCCTCTCTCGCCCAAACGCTCGATGCCATCACCCTCCATCTCCGAACCCATCTTCCTCCTCCACCATCGATGCCTAACGGCCTCCCCTTCTGGAGATCTCTCTTTCCTCTTTAAAAGGGGTCATGAAAGACCTCTTTTCCTCATCCATCTTCTGCCTCTCCACCTTCTTCTCCTTCACGACCCATCTTCACCCCACCATTGCTCTTTTCTGCACACCTCTTTTTCGTTCCTTTTCCCTAATCCTCCTCTTCCTTTTCCTGTCGGCTGAAGCAAGAGGCTGCCTACAACTTCAAGATCTCAGCAGAGGCACACACCATAGCAGATCTGCTCTCACCTCACCATCGCACTCTTCTACGCATCCCTTTTCCCCTAGATATCTTTTGAAGCTATCAGAGAGATCTCGACTCACTCCTTCAGAATTCCTGTAAATTTGGTAAGAACATTAGTTCACAATCTTGCTCCACTCTTGAAGACGCACAGTTCCAAATATGTTGTTGTTGAAAGACCATCTGCAAATGAGAAAGCCTTAAAAATTGATAGGTCGGTTCTGCTTTACATCTTAGAAGACAACCCAATGGTGGCGTCTTTTTTTTTACAGCTCAATTAATACAACGCTTTATTAAATTTTGTATCTTCCACCATGTGAATATTTTCTATTGTTGAATTCTATTTTCTTGCTGAAACCCATTCTACTGCAAATGGATTTGTCATGGTAAGAGATGATTTCTCATATTGCTGGGCTGAGATTCAAGAATTCAGAATACTATGTGAATTCAACCTTGTTGAAGTCGATTTGTCATCCAATTAAGTGATCAATTTGCAGGTGTAGTCCAGATACAGATTAATGACCAATCCACTGATGTTGCATCCCCTATTAGACTAAATATTCACATTCCAGCATATGCTCACAACTCCTTATACACAGCACTTACGCACCAACCACATCCTTGCATTTCTGCATTTTATACCCTGCCTTGTGTAGTTTAACCTGTTAATTAGTTCATTCGTTTGACAATTAATTTACATTGTGTATTCTTTGACCATGCCCTTCACTTTATAATTTATGTATTGGATGGATGCTTGTATGGGTGCTCATTCTGGCAACCTCGCTGCACCTGCAATATTTACTTCCCTTGCATCCTGTTAGGTATAGCATTTGTAACATATTGCATCCTCATTGCAACCTTGCACTCATTTTATTTTCTGTAGCATTCTCATGACAGATAGAATTTACATTATGGTCTTGATATGAAGGGTGCCAAATAACAGCAGTGTGAATTGATAGGTGTGTTTAGCAACACAAGGTAAGCAATGTGTGAGTGCATATAGTTAATATCATTTTATCATAGTGCGTGAGGCAATGCATCATAATTGTTATTTCACATTTAAAATCCGTGTTCAAAGTCTTATAACTAAGCTCAACTGTTGATTACATCTGTCTTTGCTTATTATCCAATAATGGTTCTCAATGCCCTGTTACTCTCATCGATTGTTGATTTTTATAGTAATATTTATTTCTTATCAATAAGTAGTGATTTGTATGTATATCCTATAGGGGGCTAGATATAGATATATGTATTTGTATGTTGACATAATTTGCCTTATGCTAACTTAGAATCTTGCAGGAATTAGTTGGAAAATTTATCTTTCTCCTTATTTCAGGAATTCGAATCTAAAACATGGTAATAGTTAGATATCAATGAGAATATTTACATTTCTGTATTAAATTAGAACGTATGAGTATGCATACTTTAGAAATACTTGTTTTATATCATTTTCTTCTTTTTTTTCAAAAATTCATGAATGGGAACACGAACGGCACGTGCACCATTTCGTAAGAGGTAATTAATCCTAAGTTGATGATTTACATCAATGGCCATAGTCAGGATGTAAACAAAACTTAGGATTTTTATCTTTTATAAAATAACATTAGATCCACACTGGATCCTTTTCAAAATTCATCATATTTTCTTTAAATATTTTCTTCTTTTATCAGAATTTAACTTAAAATTAACTCAAAATATATACCAATGGCCATAGTCAGGGTATATTGAGAGTTCATTTCATTTTAAATTCTATAAAAGCACCAAATGTATTTCATTCTTCTCTTGAATTTAAATATAGATTATTATGTAATACATTCAATGACCATAGTCAATGATGTATTATATCTTCAATCTTATTCTAATTCATCTAAAGAATGTAATAGCTTTTCAAAATCCAATTTCCAATTCTTCAAATTCATTCATCATTTAGGATAGAACTGCATCATATTTTCAGAATTCCTTTTTCAAAATTCCAAGTAAGATAAATATCTTCTTCAATCAATTCTCAATTCTTGTAAAAATCCAATTCATCTTTTCATTTTCAATTTTGTTTCATTTTCAATCTCAAAAGTTCAATTTAACTTTGAGATTTCAAATTCATTTTATATATCAAACTCTAATTCAAATCAGGTTTCAAAGTTCAATTGGACTTTGAAATTCCAAATTCATTTCTTATATTCAATTCAAATCTCAAAAGTTTAAATTAAACTTTGAAAATTCTTGATTCGTTATCTAAATTCCAAATTCAAAGTCCAATTCGACTTTGAAATTCATTTGTATATTTAAAATCTAAATTTTATTTTCCAAGTTCAATTTAAACTTGGAAGTTCTTAATTCATCTTCTGAATTTAACAACTCCAATTCCCCTTTAGGATCCAGAATCCAATTCTATTTTGGATCTCAGACTTCAGATCCAATTCCATTTTAGGATCCATAACCCAATTCTACTTTGGATCTCAGACTTCAGATCTAATTCCATCCTAGGGTCTAGAGTCCAACTCTACATCTTGGATCTTAGACTTCAGATCCTATTCCACTTTTTGGATCCCAAAACTTTAGATTCAAATCCATTCTAGGATCCAGAATCCAATTCTATTTTGGATCTCAGACTTCAGATCCAATTCCATTTTAGGATCCAGAACCTAATTCTACTTTGGATCTCAGACTTCAGATCCAAATACATGTTAGGATCCAGAACCCAGTTCCACTTTTGGATCTCAGACTTCAGATCCAAAATCCATCTTAGGATCCAGAATTCAATTCCATTTTCAATTCTAGATTTCAAATCCAATTCCATCTACAGACCACATCTGAATTTCTTAAATTCATCTCTATTTTTTACCATTTGATTTTCTCAGTCCATTCCAATTTCAAACTTCAAAATCTAAATTCAATTTCATCTCAAGTATTCATTTCCTTTCCCAAAATTCAAAGTCCATTTCCGACTTTGAAACGCCATTTCCTTTCATTTCAAAGACTTTAAATCATTCTTTCTCAAAATCAAGATTTATTCTTCCAATCCTGATTTACTTCAAAGACTTAGAACTTCTCTGATCTATCTCAAGTTCTAAAGTTAGATTCAGCCATTGCTTCACTCTATTACTAAGTTCATCTCAGAATACTTGGAAAATTTCGAAATCATTTTTCAAAAGAGAGCATACATCTGTGCATTGCACAAGCATGATTCTTTGTGCATTTAGACCTAGAATAAGTTCTTAGATAATATTTTAGCAAAGCAAAAGGTATAAATTCGACCCTTGGTTCGATTACCCCTAGTAAAAGCGCCAGGAACGGTCGAATCTCGTACCGATGAGCGAATCCCGTCTCCCAGTTTTTCCGCAAATATTTCAAAAATGGAGGCGAGTTATTTTCTCAAATATTTTCAAAATTAAGGTCAAGTGAGACCCCGCAAAAGAGTTCCTCTTCTCTCTATTCTTTTCTCTTTTCTTCTCTCTTCTTTTTCCTTCTCCTATATCCTCCCTTCAAAAAAAGAGGAAATAGAGGTTGGAAAGGGAAAAGAGAGGGAAGAGAGAGAATAATTACGAGAGGAAAATTTTTGCGATGATCACAAGGATCAAACAAAATCTCTCTTCATTCATTTGCATTCATTGCATTCATTTGCATGTATTTGCATTCATTTTCATCAAATTTATTTACCCGTTCAGGATAAGAGATAATCCTTAGACCCCGGCAAGTTGTCCAAGTCATTGTGAGGGCGAGGATTGAAAATCTCTCATCACAATCATCAAGCGCTTTCAAAACACTAGTCTTTCTCAAATTCAATCTATGGATCAAGCACATTTTATTGAGAACTATTCCTGTTTTAAAACCTAGTCCTGGTATTGGGCCATTTTAAAAAATTGTCGATCTTAGATCGAACTCATTTTTAAAACTCAGTCCTCGTAATGATTCTGTTTCTCAAAATTGTTGTTCTTAATTGAACTGATGTTGTTCTCATTTGAATCGATGTCGTTCTTAGTTGAAACTATGTTGTTCTTAAGTGAACTTATGTTGTTCTTAATTGAACCAATGTTGTTCTTAGTTAAATCGATGTTGTTCCTAGTGAACCGATGTTGTTCTTAATCGAACCAATGTTGTTTTTAATCAAACCAATGTTGCTCTTAATTGGACCAAAGTTGTTCTTAATCGAACCAATGTTGTTCTTAACCGAACCAATGTTGTTTCCAACTGAACCAATGTTGTTCTTAATTGAACCAATGTTGTTCTTAACCGAACCGATGTTATTCTTAGTTGAATCGATGTTGTTCTCAAGCGAACTTATGTTGTTCTTAATTGAACCGATATTGTTCTTAGTTGAACCGATGTTGTTCTCACGTGAACCTATGTTGTTCTTAATTGAACTGATGTTGTTCTTAGTTGAACTAATGTTGTTCTCACGTGAACCTATGTTGTTCTTAATTGAACTGATGTTGTTCTTAGTTGAACTAATGTTGTTCTCACATGAACCTATGTTGTTCTTAATTGAACTGATGTTGTTCTTAGTTGAACCAATGTTGTTCTAAGCAAACCTATGTTATTCTTAAGTGAATTGATGTTGTTCTTAATTGAACCGATGTTGTTCTTAGTTGAATCAATATTATTCTCAAGCGAACCTATGTTGTTCTTAATTGAACCGATGTTGTTCTTAGTTAAACTGATGTTGTTCTAAGCGAACCTATGTTGTTCTTAATTGAATCGATGTTGTTCTTAGTTGAACCGATGTTGTTTCAAGCGAACCTATGTTGTTCTTAATTGAACCGATGTTGTTTTTAGTTGAACCAATGTTGTTCCAAGCGAACCTATGTTGTTCTTAATTGAGCCGATGTTGTTTTTAGTTGAACCGATGTTGTTCTTAGCTAAACCGATGTTGTTCCAAGCGAACCTATGTTGTTCCCAAGCGAACCTATGTTGTTCTCGAGCGAACTTATGTTGTTCTTAATTGAACCTATATCGTTTTTAGTTAAACTGATGTTGTTCCTAGTGAACCTATGTTGTTCTTAATTAAACAAATGTTGTTCTTAAGCAAACCAATGTTGCCCCAATCAAATCGATGTTGTTCCAAGCGAACCTATGATTTTCTTAAATAAACCTATGTTGTTCTTAAACAAACCTATGACTGTTCTTAAGTGAACCTATGTTGTTCTTAAGTGAACCAATGATGTTCTTAGTTGAACCGATTCGAGTTCTGACCTGAACTTTCCAGTTCTCCTTCAGAGATCCAAGTTCTGACTCAGACTTTCTTTTCAAAACTCAACTTTCGAGTTGATCTTTTATCAAATATTGAGTCTTTTCAGGGCTCAATTTAGTCATGGATGTGTCGTTTGGACGTCAAGTAATTTCTTTCACAAAGGATTTCAAGAATATTTTGCCAACTTGTCATAAAAAAAATAGTCGTTGGTCTCAAAACTTTATTGCACAAAGATTTTACCTCATATTACCTTTAGTATTCTCTCCAAAAGGACAAAGCTTTTGTGAAGAAAGAAGAAAATTCAAGCTTTTCTATTGGTCAACCAAAAGGATGAAAAATCCTCAATATGACCAGCAAAGGAAAAATTCAATGATGTTGAGAAGCCATAAGTGAATCAATATTGATCATAGCTATGGCACATTTTTGAAGATCATTTTTCTGGTAATAAGGCAGTAAAAATATCTTGGGCGATATAAAAGAATTCACTCAATCTCAAATTCAATATCTCTTTGATCAATCAAGCTGCAATCAACTATCTGCAAAAGGGATCTCTTAATCATTATCAAGATGAAGACTGATGGATGAGTTAGACCCCCGGGGCCAAAGAAGACTCAGATCATCTCCAAGTTGAAGGAGTATGTGATGTGTCCTTTTAGGGAAAGTTTAGATCATCACCAAGTTGAAGGCTGATGCGATGAACCTCCCGTCAATCCCTAAAAGATATTTAATCATTGTTATCATAAAAGATTTTTAATCCAATGAGACAATTTTATCAATATAATTCTTGGGACTAAAGAAGACTTAGATCATCTCTAAGTTGAAGGAGTTTGTGACGTGTCCTTCTAGGAAAAATCAGAACATCACCAAGATGAAGGCTGATGTGATGAAATTTTTGTCAAATCCCAAGAGAGCTTATTTTTCATGTCTCAAAAGAGTGCAAAAAGATTATTATGGATTAAACTCCAGATATCAAGCTGCCAAAACTGCCAAGAATTTTCTTTATTCATGTGAAATTCTTTTATCAATATCTTTTCATCAATTGCTTTCATGATACTGAGAACAAATTTCTTTCTTTTCATATCAAGAAAATGGATAGCATCCTTGAAGAAACTCAACATCAATAAATTTGATTTTGATTCTGGATTCTATAGATTTAGTCCAGTTAGAGATAATACTTTAGGTAGAAGAGGGAATATATTTTCATACAAATGTGTTTATTTTTAATTATCTTGAATTAACTATATTTTTTATCTTATTAACAATATTTTTAAGTTATCCCGACATGAAGTGAGAACTTGATGTCTATTTTGATATATCCTGGCATTGCTTTTATCCTTGTTTAGGACTTGGTAACGGGAGTTTTCAAGATCCTTCCCTTCTGTTTTAATCTGAGTGCCTGAGCGCTCAGGTTTGTACACTTTCCTGTGTTCCCCGCTGTCCCACCATAGACAGTTCCCGTTCGGGATAAGGGTTAAACCTGAATTCTTTTATGAAAGGTCATCTGTTTTAAAAGCCATTCACTCTTAGCGATGAGACGCCCAAGATCAACCCCTTTTCAAGCTTTAGCAAACCCTATTTTCTTCCTTTTGCAAACCCCTCTCAGATTTATTGTGCAAAATTCGAAGGTTCCATCATGGTTTCTTCATTCGAAGATTCTGTTATTTTTCCAAGTTCAAGTTAAGGGCGAAGTCCGAGCCTCATTCCGATGAGGTGAATTTTCTTCTCCATTGTATTTTCCCCTTCAGGTTAAGGGTTAAGCCTGAGCCTTGTTCTTCCATGAGGTATTTTTTGTCCCATCCAGGTTAAGAGCTAAGCCTGAGCCTCATTTCGATGAGGTAAATTTTTTTCTTTATTCTCCATCTCATATCTACCACTATCACCCGAGTCAATTCTTTCATACCTAATCAAACTCTTCTAACTGAGGTATTTTTATAGTCCAAATTTGGTGTGTTTTTCTTTGCTACTAAGCTCGACTTTCAACCGGATTAGTAGCAAAGAAGGGCATATGTAAACACCCCAAATTTTCCTCACTCACTTCCAGACACCCTTCTGCCATAGATGTTAAACCTGTTGGTCAGTGTAGGAGTCTAACCTTAGGTTTGTCTCCTTTTAGATGTCATTTCACCCCCATTCTGTCAGTAAAATTCTTATTTTACCCCTAGGTCACCTTAGATCCTTGTCAGCCAGAGTCAACCAAGCTCATTTTTAAACTCAGAATAGTTAGAATATCAGTCATTTCTAATTCGACTGAGCTCACGAAGAGCAGATCATGTTCATTTCTGACCATTCCTGCCAAAATGGGTTTATTTCTTGAGAAATGAGCTTATTTCTAACCTAAATCCCAGTCAATTGTTTTCGGATTAGTCAAATCCAATCGACCCTATTCCTTTAAGTCTAACCTGAGTTCACCAGGAGTTCAAGTAGCGCTGTTAGAGTTCAAATCTATTTCCCACTGTCTAGGAGTCTATTTTAGCCCATTTCAGCTGAAATTAAGCTAAGTCCAGTCAGTTGAGCTAGTGTTTGAGCTTCAGTTTTAGTTCATTTCAATATTACTGATCTTTGTTCCAGCTCAAACCCAGTTCTTGTTCGTAACTCACTTTACTCCAGTGATCATTTCTCACCATTTCTCTAAGAAAATGATATCATTTCTTGATTGTTCAGTCTAGGAGTTTAATTGAGCCAGTGTCTTGTCAGTTCATTTGAGTTCTGAAACCCTAGAACTCAGTTCATTCTAGTTAAAACCCTAGTCTTCAGTGTTACTCTTGGCTCTGTAGGGACAAAAACCATTTCTTGAATCATTTTGTTCATTTTTATTAATTTTATCACTTTTTAAACTGATACAACTGTCGATCGAGGTCTAATACTTGAAATCCTTTATCCAGGATTTGCGTTTCACATGACATTTTATGTCATATCTCATTATTTCTTATCATTTTTCATCATTTCATATCATTTCATATCATTTCATTGTATTTCATCTCATTTTAGAGATCCAACACTCCGGTTTTTCTAAACAACTAATCCAAATTCGATTTTAAAATATTTCTTTCAAAAGTAATTTAAAAAACCTGGGTTTTTAAATTGACATTTGCCATTTGTTAACCCCGAGGATCTTATATTCTTTTATTTTAGAATATTTTCTTTACAAAATGATCTGGATTTATTTTAAAATCATTTTTTAACTAATCTCAGTTCTCAGATGAGACCCATGTAGGTGGTGTCGCTTCTGAATTCCTTAATTCCTCAAATTTCTCAAATTTTCAGAGTCCTAGTTGGATCAGGACTCTATCTTTTTACTTTTAAACCTTTTTCAAAATTCTATTTTGGTTTTAAATCATAGGTAGTCTTAGCCCTTGTCTGTTTCTGTTATTTTGGCCAAAATCTTAGAGTCCTAGTCGGACTAGGACTCTTTTCCAGAGTTTCAGTCAGATCCGAAATCTACTTTTCACTTCTATTTTTATCTCTTTTCAAGAAAACCTTTCATTTTGGCTAAAATTTTAGAGTTTCAGTTGGACTAGGACTCTGCTTCAGAGTCCTAATCGAATCAAGACTCTATCCTGATTTCATTTTTTTATTTCATTTTCATTTGTTTTCAAAAGTCTTTTTTAAAATATTGTCATTTGTTTCTCAGAAAACCAAAAATTCTCAGAGTTCTAGTCGAATTAGGACTCTTCCTTAGAGTCCTAGTCGGATCAGGACTCTGAATCTGACTTTAATTTCTATCTTATTTTCACATATTTTCTAAAAATCCTCTTATTTATTTTCTAGAAAACCGTAATTTTTAAAAGTTTTAGTCGAATTAGGACTTTGTCTCATAGTCCCAGTTGGATCAGGACTCTAATTCTCATCTCAGTTTTCACCTTGTTTTTGCAGAAAAGCTTCTAAAACCTCTTTGTTTGTTTAAAATTTTGAGAGTTTTAGTCGAATTAGGACTCTGTCCCAGAGTCCCAGTTGGATTGGGACTATACTTCTGATTTCAATTTTCATCTTGTTTTTATCTATTTTCGTAAAAAGCGCTGAAAATTTTCTTGTTTGTTTTTAAAAAAAATCAAAAATTTTAGAGTTTTAGCCGAATCAGGACTCTGTCTCAGAGTCCTGATCGGATTAAGACTCTATTCTGATTTTATTTTTTATCTCTATTCTTCAATTATTTTTTAAAACCTTTCCATCTGCTTTGCAAAAATATAAAAAACCTAGAGTTTCTGTCCGATCAGGACTCTGTCCTAGAGTCCTAATCCGGTTAGAACTCTATTCTGACTTTTGTTTCTACTTCTATTTTCATTCTCTTCACTGGTTTTTCAAAAATTTGTCCATTTCGCAGAGTTCCAGTTGATTCAGGACTCTATTTTAGAGTTTTGATTGATTTAGGACTCTAACCCTGATTGCTTTTCTAACTTATTTTCACTCATTTTGAGAAAATCTTTCAAAAACCTCTTCATTTGGCTTTCAAAAACCTAAATTTTAGAGTTTTAGTTGGTTTAGGACTCTAGTGTAGAGTTTCTATTCGCTTAGGACTTTATTTTCAAAACCTCTGATTATCATATGGTGATTTCAACTCTATTTCAAAACCCTTTCTAGCCTTTGTTTCAACTTTTTCAAAACTCTGATATGGGGGCCCACTCAGTTGACGCCATATCTGGAGGAGTCTTGATCCATTCAAGACTCTGATGGACTCGAATCTTTTAATTTCAAAACCAATTCCATTATAGATCTCTTTTGAAAACTGGTATTTTCAAGTTTTAAAATCATTTTTGAAAAATCAAGTGGGGCCCAATCTGGGTGGCGCCACATTTGAAAGGGTTAGGGTTAGCTTAGGGTTAGTCAGTGTTCTAGTTAGGTTAGGAGTCTAAAAGAATCAAAACTTGATTTTAAAATTTCTATTTTTACTTTAGATTTTAACTTAGGATTTTAAAGGTTTAAAAATTAGGGTTTTAGAAAAACCAAGTGGCGCCACATTTAGAGTCTCCTAAGTTATCTAGGGTTTAGTTAGGATCAATTAGGGTTAGTAATTAGAGTCTCACCTAGGTTAGGATCCCACCAAAAATCGTCCCCCTTAGTTGGTTTTAGATAAAATTTTGAAAAAGTCAACAAAAGAATTAATTATACCCTAATTAAGTGGAATTTCAAAAGGTTATAAAAACGGGATTGTAAACACTCCAAATTTTCACTCACCTCCCTGACATTTCCACCCAGCATCATCATTCATCCTTTGAGATCACTGGAGGGCAAAAAGGTCAATTTTTGAGCCTAGAACCTGCAAAAGTCCAAAATTTCATCTGCAACTCTCAAAATTTTTCTATTCTACTCCTGACAGAAGACAGGAATCTCCAAATCCCGGTTTAGGATCACATTTCATAAGGCATATCATTGCATAAGCATTTCATATCACTGCACTGCACAACATGTCATTTCGAGGTCCAAAACTCTCGATTTCAAAATTTTCAATCCAGATTCGAATTTCAACTCTTTTCAAAATTGATTCCAAAACCCTGGGTCTTCAAAATTATCAATTCTTCCCATTTTACCCCCAGAACTCTGAATTTCAAAATATTTTCTCAGGAAAACGATCTGGATAGTTTTCAACATGGATTTCAGCCACTTTATCTCAGATCTTCCCCTTCTGTTAACAATTTCAAATATATTTCTTTTGCAAAATCACCCCACAGAAGCCAATGCTTTTCAAAATTTCTATTTTGCCAATTAGTCCAAATTTTTATGAAAATTCCAAAAAAGAGGTTTACGGTCTTGTCTTTATTTCAATAAAGAAGCAATGTGGGGCCCACTCTGAGGTGGTGTCACATAGGCTTTTCTTTTGAAAAACCTGAATTTTGAAAAATCCAAAAATATAGGAGCCTTGTCCCTGGATTGGTGCCACTTGTCCTTTTCTCTCTCCTCCCATTTCTCTGCCATGTGTCAACGTGGGGTTCACCTAGAGGTGGCGCCACATGTCATTTTCTCTCTCTTTCCATTTCTTTGCCAAGTGTCAGTGTGGAGCCTCTTTAAAATGGCACCACATGTCCACTATCTTCACCCTATGCCATGTGTCACTTCAATGCCACCCTAAGATGCCATGTGTCATGTGTTGCCTTGTCCAGAAAAAGTAGAGTTGTCTCCTTCTAAGGTGGCGCCATATGAGGTATTCTCTCCTGCAGCAGACACGTGTCATTCTCTGCTCTTCTCAGAAAAAGCAAATGACACATGTCATTCTCTGCTGTTCTCAGAAAAAACAAATGACACATGTCAATCTCTGCTTTTCTCAGTAAAAGCAAATGACACATGTCATTCTCTGCTCTCTTCAGAAAAAGCTAGAATTCAAATATTCAAATCCTTCCAGAGGTGGCGCAAATCCTGAGCTTTACCTTTTCTATCTGGTCTGAGATGGTGCCACATGTATTTGTCCCTCCTTCTCTTCCCTCCGCCATGTGTCACTGCAGGATCTCCCTGAGGTGGCGCCACATGGCCACCCTCTATTCTTCCAGAGCCAGCCTCATTTGAATTTCAAATACAACCTCTGAGGTGGCGCCATTTGAGAAGACTCCTTCAGCTAGCTGACACTTGTCAGAAGCAGAGCCATCCTGAACAACCACGTGTCCAAATCCCCCTGCATCAGAAAAAGTGGGAGCAACCCATCTCTAAGGTGGCGCATCCTGCTTCCTCTTCTCCTGTCCTCCTGCCACATGGCAGTGTGGATCCATCCTGAGGTGGCACCACATGTCAGCCCCTGCTCCCTCCAGAAAAAGCAGAAATTTGAATGTTTAAACTCCTCAGAGGTGGCGCCACATGGCATTTCCCCCCTTCCTCCAGCTTGAAACCTCAAACTCCCTTTTGATGTGGCGCCATTCCAGAACCCCACTTGGCTTCAATTTTCATTTTTTGTTTTAGTCAAAATAAAAGGTAGCCCCATGAGGTGGCGCCATTTGGGAAGCTTCAAAAAAGCAAACTTTGAATTTCAAACCCCAGGTAGCACCCATTGAGGTGGCGCCATAGGGGAGATTCCTGCAGAGAAAATCAAGCAAGCTTTTTGAAAATTTTCAAATTCCCCTGCTGAGGTGTCTCATCCACAAAATTTTCATTTTTATTTTCTCCAAAATCCAAGTGGCATGCTCTGAGATGGCACCACATGGAGGGCTCAGATTGAGCCTGTTTGAAATTCGAAAATTTCAAAAAATGCTACAAATACAAGGTCCCACGCCCAGCTGAAGGGGAGCTCCTTTTGGATTTGGCATTTCCACTTAGATTTTACCTAATACAAGATTTTGAATTGCTAAATTCACGCCCCCCTTGGGCTCAGTGGAGAGGGTGCATTGAAGCACCAACCTTGCTTGCATCATTTCCAATTCGATCTAGGCGTGTGGATCGATTTTCGTGAACCATCTGAAGCCTGGATCGAAGGACGAAAGAAGCCGTTTGTAGCCATTCATTTTGGGAGTTCCAAAGCTGCAGAAAAACGCAAGGTGTATATGTATTCCTATTGATTTCATTATAGTAATATCCTTACTCGATTCGTGTTGTCGTTTTGAAGAAAGAGCTCATCTGAGGGATGGATCGAGCTATTCTCATAAAATGACGCATATCAAAAGATGTCTTTTATGCTTTCTTGATTAAATTTTTACATTCCATCATGTTCATGCAATAAAATAAGTTATATTTACATTTTATTTCATTAAAATAGCATGTTCTGTGAATTTATTTGATATTTCATGCATTCAGCTTCATTTAGGTAATTCCTTGTTTTTGGCAGTCAGTCCACATGTCATTTCATGCATTTATTTTTCGTTAAAAAAGATGCAAAAATCATAGTATGCGCCCTTAGGTGTCCCTAACAATCTTCCAAAAATTCGGAATGATTTGAATTTGTTTATTATGGTAAAAGTTCAAAATGGTAGGTCGGGTTTTGTTACCCGGGATACGTTTTGAAAATTTACCTCTGACTTGTAAAATCGAGATCTCTCTCATATGGGGTCCAATTTTCAATCTGAAAAATGTCCTGAACTCAGAATGAGGTCTAGTATTTAATCTTTGTTTTTCAGATTTTTATAAAGTTTTTTGACATCTAACAAAAATCCGAGAGTTCGGGACACGTGTCAGAGCTTGATTTGGTGCTCTGAGACTTTGGATCGAATTAAGTTGATGGGTTCTCTTTGGGTATTGCTCCAAATGTGAATCTGTAAAAAGTGAATGTTATGTTAGGGATGTCCTCTGTTTGCATCGGAAAATTTAAGAATTTTAGGACAGTATTAATATCCATTTCGGATTTTTCTTGTCAGTCTCCTATTTTGTTAGGCTTATCTGTTCTGTTGATTTAGGCAAGTAATGTCATATTTTTATTTCAGTTCTTGTTGACCAAATTCTAAGGCCATAAAAATGAAAGTTGTTCCTGCATCTGTCAGTAGTTCATCATTTAAATATCAAAAATTTCCATGTCGGCTGCTATTTTTTATGCAATTTTAAATCAGAACAGCTTGATTTTACCTCCGTCAGAACCAAATTCCCGTTACCGAACTCACTGTAGTTCAAATCCCGGGGCTGTAAAAAACAAAATTGCTTATTTTCATGTCATTTAGCAGTCTGCAAAATCTCAGATGTTTCTATGGTGGAATTCTCGTATTACTGCATTAAGTGTTACATTTGGTTCGGGTCCGCAAGCGAAATTCATCCATTTTAGGATTTTCTATAAATTTTCGCATATAAATCATGTCATTCCATAAGTTTTTGCATTCTAAGTTGTTCATAAGGGCAGAGGGGTGCCTCATAAAGAATTTGGTGTGATTTGGAATTCGTTTGATGCTCGGTCTAGCCGTATCATCAAAACAGGGCTCCGCGGGACCCTGACCAAAGCTAAAATCAAGCGAAATTTGTTATTTTAGATGAGTTGCAAGATGCCAAATTCTGATTTTATAGTCCTAAGGTGTTTAGCAGCATGTCATTATGCCTCATACTGCATTGCATCATCATTTGTTTCGATTCGAATTTCAAAATCTCAATTTTACCTTTAAAAAAACCTGATTTTAAAGGTATAACTTCAATATTAGGGGTATTTTGGTCATTTTGACCATAATTTCAAATTTCAAACTATTTCTTACTGAATTTTTTGCATTTACATCATTTCAAATATCAAGAAAGCATGAGAATAGGGTTTATGTCCAATTAAGTCCAATAATTTAAGAATATTATTGGAAATTCTTGGAAAAACCCACATATTTGAGCTAACCTCATTTTCAGTTTGGCAGGGACATTCAAAAGAATGAACTAAAGTCTGAAATTTCTCTTTCTTTCATTTATTTAGTGATGTAATAATGTAAATTTTAGAATAAGAGATTTAATTTTCTGCTTAGATTAGGATGCATTCCATATAGTTTGAATTCATGCAATATCCTGTTTATGTGATTCATGCATTTTATTTCAAAAGCACTATGGATGTACACGAATGACACATGCACCAACTCTTAGGGAGTTGATGAACTTGGTGGAGTCTATATTTACGGCCCTAGTCGGAATATGGACGAGACCCAGATCCATCATCTTTCTACTAGTCACACTGAGCCTACACTCTTAGGCTATCTTCAAAATGCACATCATATTTCTAATTTTTCAAAATATTGTGAATTAACTCAATTAAACTCTGAACATGTTCATGGCCACAGTCAGAATATGTGAAGGATTTATTTTGACTTAATACACATTTTCCAACAAATCTCAGAGAAAATCTTTTCAAAGTGCATTCTATCATTCAAATCATCTGCATCACAATATCATCTGCTTCTCTCATGATTTTCTCAATAAATTTCATTCCATGGAAATCAATTTCTCTAGAAACTCTGAAAATTTTCAAAGTTGGATTTTCCAAATCAAGTTTCCTAGGATTTTTCCTAGAAAATATTTCTTTCTCAAGATTCATATCAAAAGGAGTTTTTCAATCTTTCTCAAGAATCAAAATCGATTTTCAAAATATTTCAAGTCGAATACCCTCAGGATTTCAGTTTCCTGAGTTTTGCTTTTCCTGCTCCTAAGAGTTTTTCGACAAATTTCGATCATTTTCTTGAGAAACTTTTCAAAGCTAGAGTTATTCTGACTAGCCTTTTCCCTTCCAGTGTTCACCTTTTCTCAAGAATTACTTCTATTCTCCCAGGAGTTTCAACCATTCATGATTTTCCCAAAGCTTCATAAATTTTCTCGAGATTTCAAATCTTTTCATCAAAGTTTTCTGATAGTTTGATTTCCATCTTTTGACTGAGAAAACTTTTCCAACTTCAAAAGCATTTTCTGAGCATGCATCACGTTTTTCAACTTGCAGTTTTACAAAATTTCATAGCACATGCCTGAATTCTCTGTGCATTTAGGATAGAACACAATTTCGACGATTTAGCTAAGTCAAGCACATTTTTGGTCCTTGGTTTGATTACCTCTGTTAAAGGCGGCAGGAACGGTCGAACCTCGTACCGAAAGGTCGAGCCTCATCCCATGGATTTTCCCGCTATTTTAAAAAACGTTGGTGAGTATTTCAAAACAAATTTCCAAATTTCCGGTCAAGTTTGACTCGCGAAAGCATTTTCCTCTCTCTTTCGCAAGGGAAGAGAAGAGAATTTTTTTTTTGCGATGATAACAGGTTTGGCGACCGTGATGGGACCTGTCCTTGTCTCATCAAAAATGTGTTTGACTTAGTTTAATTGTCAAAACCGTGTTCTTGAAATGTCAGCTCTTTATTTTTTGATATCATATAAACCTAGGAGCCTAGATTCTGACCTAGCTGACATTGACTGCATATAGCTTAGGCATGGTTTGGTAGGACTATATTGAGGAGATATTTTCATGCTCACGTAGACTTAGGTCTAAATACAACTCTCCTCAATTTAGGATCTGAATGCAAACAATGTATGCTTCTTCAAAGTTTTCAAAAATCTATCTCTTTAGGTTTTAGAGCCCTCTATTTCTTGCATGTGATCATTTTTTCAAACCTCCCTTACCTATCATTACTCGGTCTTCACGTTGCTTGGCTCTCTTCCAGAACCCTAATTCGGGACAGAGCCTCACAACTGGGCCTCTTATTTGGGTTAACACCCCCTACCACGTACCGCGGGCCACAGTCCGAAGTATATCGGTAGGCGCTCAAGGATGTTGGAAAACCTTACCTTAGAACCGGAGTTGAGATTATATGCCACGTACCTCAGATTTCGATTCGGGTATATCGGCATAACTGGATTGGACAAAGATGATCTGAGCCTAGAGTTAGGAATAAGGTCCTACAACTTTTTTTTTTAAATGATGCATCTAGAGTCAGCCTTTTAGGAAGTGCTGTATGTGCATAAATGTTTGTGCAGGATGTGATTGTATGTATGTTATTTCCTCATTTTATCATATTTCCTAATGTTTTCCAAAATATTAGGCCTTTTTCAAAATATCCTTATTTTCCATGAGATATTTTCTCAAACTCTGTATGATTTTCCCAAATATCCAATTTCTTTCAAAACTCCAGGTGATTTTTCATTCTTCCGTTCTACTGGATCTCAAATTTCCAGCTGCATTTTTATCCTGCCTGCAATTTTCAAAAATCATATGTTTTCTCTCATTGGATTTTCAATCCTTTTGTCTATTTGCAAAATTCTTCATCTTATTTTCCTCGTGCATATCTTGATTATTGCGGTGGAAATTGTTTACCCACTTGCCTCCTCATTCTAAATCTGTTTGTGGATTGTTTTTCCAAGAGATATCTCTTTCTTTTAAAAAATGGTGTTTTGCTTGTGGTTGATGACCTTGCCTAGGTAGCAAGGCGCATTTTTCGTTGTTTATTTCTCTTACAAAGAATGACAACACAATTGTCGTGATTTCAGCGACGACTCCATCCCTATTAATGGGATATTCTTCCAATTATCTACCATATCGTCAACAATCATTTTTATCTCAATCCAAAATTCCCTCAGAGTCTAATCAAGACTTTATCCTGCAGAGAGCATCCGCATCATTTGATGGTTAGGACAAGGTCAGGAAGAGGAACCACATCACCACAGCACTCCTCAGCCTTAGAAGGAGAAATGGATCCCCCCGAAAGTCAAGATCAGCAACAAGAGGAGGATGGCGTAGAGTCGCAAATGTATGCCATGTTCCGAAAGATGATGAACAAGATGATGAATGAACAGCCCGGAACCAGCTCAGAAAGGAATCCATTCAGAGAGAAGTTCCACGGGCACAAGGATAAGAAGACTTCTAAGAAGCAAGTTCAGCCAAAGGAAGTTTCAGATGAATCAGAATCAGAGGAAGACACCGATGAAGAATATGAGATGCCTCCGGCATTTCAGAAACATAGCCGAGAACAAAGGAGGAGTTGCAAATCAAAAGGTCAAGTTGCAGAAGAGCTCTTGCAGACACAGTTCAGGGAAATGGCCAAAGTGGTTAAAGATCTGCAAGCCCACGACAAGGGCAAGAAAGTCTTCACCAGCGAGGACTTCTATGATGGCCTCGAAGAGGATGATGATCTCGAAAACCTCCCCCGTAAATTCATCAAGTTTGATGGTTCTGGCGACCCAAAAGCCCATCTCGCCACGTTCTTTGCTGAGTGCTCAAGGTTCAAGAGGGACAACAGAGCACTATTTCTATGCTTTCATCGCAGTTTGGAAGGAGTCGTAGCCAAACGGTACGCGAAACATATCAATCCTATATAACTGAAAGAGTTCGACAAAGTTGTGAATTTGTTCGTTGAACGATTCCTGTTCAATACTGAAGCACTACCAACGCTAAATCACCTCTGTAATCTGAAGCAGGGAAATAGTGAAAAAGCGAGGGACTTCATTCGCAGATGGAGAGAGACCTGCAACAAAATGAGGGATCCTATATTAGAAAGACATGCTTTATCGCTGATCCTTAATAATTTTTCGCAACCTCTGGGAGGATTAATATCTACCTCACCCTCCAAATCTTTCATTGAACTCATTGAACGAGCCGAATGACTCGAAATGAAAGTGGAGAATGGGGTCTATGAAGGCATTACTATTGCAAGAAACAGTCAAGATGCCAAAAAGAAGGCTCACTTCACTTTTGCGACCAAATCTTTCAATAATAGCAAAGGCAACAAGAATGATCATAGCAACAGTTTGGAGAGAATCAAAAGGCAAAAAGGGAAGGACATCAATAGTGATAAACCGCTCCAATCCAGCCCTCAGCATCAAGAGAAAGATCAGAAAAAATCAAAGCGCAAGGACTGGAGAATTGATCGAGAATTCACCCCTGTGGATCAGACACTCGAGAGTATCCTCGAGTATATGCTTGCGAAAGACATTATCTGGTTGCCTAAAGCCGTTGATCCTCCAGCAATTATGGGTAGATTCAAAGAACAGTTTTGCAGGTTTCATCGAGCAGTAGGGCACGATACAAAAAATGGCTTCGTCTTTAAGAACATTGTTCAAGACTGCATTGACAAGAAGCTCCTAGTTGAAGATGAAAAGGAGGACTAGTCATCCTGACAAAGATTTTTTCACAATCATTCCAGAAGATGACAATGCCGACACTTTCCCATTTCTCATCTTGCTTTTTCAAAATAATAATGTAATCCCATTCTCTTTCCTTGATTTTTAAGCATCAATAAAATCATCAAATTTTCCAATAGCTTGGTGCCATCTTATTTGTTTCTTCTTCCTTTTCACAATGTCTCTCTTGTGATGAATGATCTTGAGAACGTCTATCAGTCAAAAAGCTTGTTGCCTTATTCATCAATTATCTTTCTTTTATTCAAAATTTTCCTCCCTAGTCACACTAGGGCATTTTTTGAAAGTTTATCTTTACCTCAAGACATCCTGTATGCAGGCAGGATAAACCAATCTCTCATTTTGCATATATATGCACTCATTTGCATTAATTTTGCATTCATTTGCATCAATTTGCATTCAATCATATTCATTTGCATTAAATTTACATCAACATTCCCCTTCAGGTTAAGGGATAAACCTGAATCATTTTCCATAATTCTTCAATTTTGACCCTCGGGTCATTCAATTCTTTAATTTCGACCTCTGGGTCACCCAATTTCCAATTTTCAAATTACCAAAATTCTCAATTTCGACTGCCAGGTCATCCAATTCCCATTCCCCGTTCAGAATAAGGGGATAATCCTGAAACCATTCATAGAAGCGATCCAACTATCTATAATGGTCCCCGTTCTTAATTGAACTGATATTGTTCCAAGTGAACTGATAGTCGTTCTTAATTGAACTGATATTGTTCCAAGTGAACTGATAGTCGTTCTTAATTGAACTGATATAGTTCCCACCAAACAGATGGTCGTTTTTAATCGAACTGATATTATTCCTCCAAATGAACCAATGATCGTTCTTCCTTGAACTGATATTATTTTCAGCGAACCGATGATCGTTCTTAATTGAACTGCTATTATTCTCAGCGATGGTGGTTCTGATATTGTTCCTCCTAATGAACTGATAGCCGTTCTTCATTGAACTGATATTGTTCCCAGCGAACCGATGATCATTCTTAATTGAACTGATATAGTTTTCAATGAACTAATAGTCGTTCTTCATTGAACTAATAGTGTTCCCAAGTGAACTAATAGTCGTTCTTCATTGAACTGATAGTGTTCTCAAGTGAACTGATAGTCGTTCTTCATTGAACTGATAGTGTTCCCGATTGAACTGATAGTCGTTCTTCATTGAACTGATATTGTTTCCAAGTGAACTGATAGTCGTTCTTCATTGAACTGATAGTGTTCCCCAGTGAACTGATAGTCGTTCTTCATTGAACTGATATTATTCTCAGTGAACTGATAGTCGTTCTTCATTGAATTGATATAGTTCCCAGCAAACCGATGATCGTTCTTAATTGAACTGATATTATTCCCACCGATGGTTGTTCTTAATTGAACTGATATAGTTCCCAGCGAACCGATGATCATTCTTAATTGAACTGATATTATTCCCAGCGATGGTCGTTCTTAATTGAACTGATATTGTTAGTCGCATCCTTTGGGAAGGAAAGGATAATTTTAATCACGGATGTATTGAGTCAGACCTCAAACGCTCTCTTGTACTCAGGATTTCAAGAACATTGTGTCAATTTGTCAATCAATTACCTGTTGATTTCAGAATTTTATTACATAAATCTTTACCTCAGTTTACCTTTAGCATTACTTCCAAAAGAGTGAAGCTTTTGCGAAAAGAAATTCAAAATTTAAATTCTTTTTATTGGCCGACCAAAAGGATGAAGGAAAAATCATTGATATGGCCAGAAAAGAAGATTCAATGTTATTGCAAAGCCACGAATGATTGATATTGATCGCAGTTGTGGCACATCTCTAAAGACTATTCTTGTAAAGATGAGGCAGTGGAAATATCCTGAGCGATAGAAAAAGAGAGAATTCACCCAAGCCCTGTCTCCTCCAAATCACCTAAACTGCGATTAAATATCCGCAAAAGGGATCTCTCAATTGTCGTCAAGATGAAGGCGAATTAAGCGAGTAGACCCCCGGGGCCAAAGAAGATTTGAAACATCTCCAAGATGACGGAGTTTGTGACGGATCTTTCGAGGGAAAGTCCAAAGCACTGTCGAGATGAATGCAGTTGCGATGAACCTCCCGACAATCCCTAAAAGATATTTAATTTCAACTATCATCCAAATATCTCTAACCCATGAGCCAATATCGTCAAGGAAAGATCGAAACATCTCCAAGTTGAAGGAGTTTGTGACATACCCTCCCAAAAGAGAGCAAGAGAGAAAAAAGAAAGAGAGAAAAAGTCAGAACATCTCCAAAATGAAGGAGAATGTAGCCAAAACCTAAGAAAGCCAAAAGAGTGCAGAAAGATTATCATGAGAGAAGCTCCCAGGATATCAAACTGCCACATCTATCAAGAATCTTCTTTAAATTCGTGAAATTCTATTATCAATATCCTTTCATTAATTGCTTTCATAATATTAAATTCTCTCTTTCCTGTTCATATCAAGGAAATTGATAGCTTCCTTGAAGAAGGTCAATTGCAAGCAATTTGGATTTCAAATCTTGATTCTACGAAGTGAACCTTGTTTGGAGGTAATACTTCAGGTAGAATGAATATTTTGCAACAATATGCATCATTTTCAAATATTTTGAATCAACAACAAAATTTTCAACATTTTGATGATATTTTCTAGCTATCTTGACGTGAAGTGAGAGCTTGATGTCCATTTTTGATACATCCTGACACCAATTTTAAAATCCCTCTTAAGGACTTGATTTCTTCCCTTCTTTGAGAACGTGAGCTCTGAAATTTGCACACTTTCCTGTGTCCCCACTGTCCAACCACAGACAGTCCCATTTTGGTTCGAGGTCAAACCACCAATCATTTTCTCGCAAAAGGCAATTTCAAAATCTATTTAGTCTCAGCAATGAGACGCCCAAGATCAATCCCTTTTTAAGCTTTAGGGACCCCATTTTCCTTCCTTTTGCAAAACCCCTATCGGATTTATTGTGCAAAATCCGAAGGTTTCATCATACCAATTCATTTTCCTCCCGATCAGGATAAGGGTACAAACTTGAACCTCACTTAAAGAGGTATTTCATTTTTCGCCCAATCAGGATAAGGGTATAAACCTGAGCTTCATTCAAAGAGGTATTTCATTTTCCGCCCAATCAGGATAAGGGTATAAACCTGAGCCTCATTCAAAGTGGTATTTCATTTTCTTCCTAATCAGGATAAGGGTATAAACCTGAGCCTCATTCAGAGAGGTATTTCATTTTCCGCCCAATCAGGTTAAGGGTAAAAACCTGAGCCTCATTCAAAGAAGTATTTCATTTTCTGCCCAATCAGGATAAGGGTATAAACCTGAGCCTCATTCAGAGAGGTATTTCATTTTCCGCCCAATCAGGTTAAGGGTACAAACCTGAGCCTCATTCAAAGAGGTATTTTATTTTCCGCCCAATCAGGATAAGGGTACAAACCTGAGCCTCCATTGATGAGGTATTTCATTTTCCGCCCGATCAGGTTAAGGGTACAAACCTGAGCCTCATTCAATGAGGTATTCCATTTTTCGCCCAATCAGGATAAGGGTACAAACCTGAGCCTCCTTTGATGAGGTATTTCATTTTCCGCCCGATCAGGACAAGGGTATAAACCTGAGCCTCAATCAAAGAGGTATTTTCATTTTCCGCCTGATTAGGTTAAGGGTACAAACCTGAGTCTCATTTCTATGAGATATTTTATTCCCCAATCAGGTTAAGGGTCAAACCTGAGCTTCATTCCATACAAGGTACTTTCTGTCCCATCCAGGATAAGGGCAAAAACCTAAACCTCACTCTCATAGAGTGAATCTTTCCTTTTCATTCTCCATTTCATATCTACCATGATCCCCGGGCTAATTTTCTCACACCCAGTCAGATCCTTCTAACTGGGGCATTCTTTTTTTATAGCCCGAATTTGGTGTGTTTTTCTTTGCCACTAAGCTCAGCCATAAGCCGGCTTAGTAGCAAAGAGGGGCATCTGTAAACACCCCAAATTTTCACTCACCTCCTCGATATTTCCACCCAGCATCATCATTCATCCTTTGAGATCACTGGAGGGCAAAAGGGTCAATTTTTGAGCCTGGAACCTGCAAAAGTCCAAAATTTCATCTGCAACTCTCAAAATTTTTCTATTATACTCCTGACAGGAGACGGGAATCTCCAAATCCCGGTTCAGGATCACATTTCATAAGGCATATCATTGCATAAGCATTTCATATTACTGCACTGCACAACATGTCATTTCGAGGTCCAGAACTCTCGATTTCAAAACTTTCAATCCAGATTTGAATTTCAAATCTTTTCAAAATTGATTCCAAAACTCTAGGTTTTCAAAATTATCAATTCTTCCCATTTTACCTCCACGACTCTGAATTTCAAAATATTTTCTAAGGAAAATGAGCTGGATAGTTTTCAACATGGATTTCAGCCACTTTATCTCAGATCTTCCCCTTCTGTTAACAATTTCAAATATATTTCTTTTGCAAAATCACCCCACAGGAGCCAACTCTTTTCAAAATTTCTATTTTACCAATTAGTCTAAATTTTTATAAAAATTCCAAAAAAGAGGTTTTTTGTCTTGTCTTTATTTCAATAAAGAAGCAATGTGGGGCCCACCCTGAGGTGGTGTCACATAGGCTTTTCTTTTGAAAAACTTGAATTTTGAAAAATCCAAAAATATAGGAGCCTTGTCCCTGGATTGACGTCACTTGTCTTTTTCTCTCTCCTCCCATTTCTCTGCCATGTGTAAATGTGGGGTTCACCTAGAGGTGGCGCCACATGTCATTTTCTCTCTCTTTCCATTTCTTTGCCAAGTGTCAGTGTGGGGCCTCTTTAAAATGGCACCACATGTCCACTATCTTCACCCTATGCCATGTGTCACTCCAATGCCACCCTAAGATGCCATGTGTCATGTGTTGCCTTGTCCAGAAAAAGTAGAGTTGTCTCCTTCTAAGGTGGTGCCATATGAGGTATTCTCTCCTGCAGCAGACACGTGTCATTCTCTGTTCTTCTCAGAAAAAGCAAATGACACATGTCATTCTCTGCTCTTCTCAGAAAAAGCAAATGACACATGTCATTCTCTGCTCTTCTCAGAAAAAGCTAGAATTCAAACATTCAAATCCTTCCAGAGGTGGCGGAAATCCTGAGCTTTACCTTTTCTATCTGGTCTGAGATGGCGCCACATGTATTTGTCCCTCCTCTTCCCTCTACCACGTGTCACTGCAGGATCTCCCTGAGGTGGCGCCACATGGCCACCCTCTATTCTTCCAGAGCCAGCCTCATTTGAATTTCAAATACAACCTCTGAGGTGGCACCATTTGAGAAGACTCCTCCAGCTAGCTGACACTTGTTAGAAGCAGAGCCATCCTAAACTGTCACCTGTCCAAATTCCCCTGCATCAGAAAAAGTGGAAGCAACCCTTCTCTAGGGTGGCACATCCTGCTTCCTCTGCTCCTGTCCTTTTGCCACATGGCAGTGTGGAGCCACCCTGAGGTGGCGCCACATGTCAGCCCCTGCTCCCTCCAGAAAAAGCAGAAATTTGAATGTTTAAACTCCTCAGAGGTGGCACCACATGGCATTTCCCCCCTTCTTCCAGCTTTAAACCTCAAACTCCCTTTTGAGGTGGCGACATTCCATAACCCCACTTGGCTTCAATTTTCATTTTTTTGTTTTAGTCAAAATAAAAGGTAGCCCCATGAGGTGGCGCCATTTGGGAAGCTTCAGAAAAGCAAACTTTGAATTTCAAACCGCAGGTAGCACCCTCTGAGGTGGCACCATAGGGGACACTCTTGCAGAGAAAATCAAGCAAGCTTTTTGAAAATTTTCAAATTTCTCTAATGAGGTGTCTCATCCACAAAATTCTCATTTTTATTTTCTCAAAAATCCAAGTGGCATGCCCTGAGATGGCGCCACATGGAGGGCTCAAATTGAGCCTATTTGAAATTCGAAAATTTCAAAAAATGCTACAAATACAAGGTCCCACGCCCAGTTGAAGGGGAGCTCCTTTTGGATTTGGCATTTCTACTTAGATTTTCCCTAATACAAGATTTTGAATTTCTGAATTTACGCCCCCTTGGGCTCAGTGGAGAGGGTGCATTGAATCACCAACCTTGCTCGCGTCATTTTCAATTCGATCTAGGCATGTGGATCGATTTTCGTGAACCATCTGAAGCCCGAATCGAAGGACGAAAGAAGCCGTTTGTATCCGTTCATTTCAGGAGTTCCAAAGCTGCAGGAAAACGCAAGGTGTATATCTATGCCTATTGATTTCATTATAGTAATATCCTTACTCGATTCGTGTTGTTGTTTTGAAGAAAGAGCTCATCCGAGGGATGGATCGAGCTATTCTCATAAAATGACGCATATCAAAAGATGTCTTTTATGCTTTCTTGATTAAATATTTGCATTCCATCATGTTCATGCATTAAAATAAGTTATATTTATATTTTATTTCATTAAAATAACATGTTTTGTGAATTTATTTGATATTCCATGCATTCAGCTTCATTTAGGTAATTCTTTGTTTTTGTCAGTCAATCCACATGTCATTTCATGCATTTATTTTTCGTTAAAAATGTTGCAAAAATCATAGTATGCGCCCTTAGCTGTCCCTAACAATCTTCCAAAACTTCAGAATGATTTGAATTTGTTTACTACGGTAAAAGTTTAAAATGGTAGGTCGGGTTTTGTTACCCGGGATACATTTTGAAAATTTATCTCCGACTTGTAAAATCGAGATATCTCTCATATGAGGTCCGATTTTCAATCTGAAAAATGTCCTGAACTCAGAATGAGGTCTAGTATTTAATCTTTGTTTCTCAGATTTTTATGAAGTTTTTGACATCTGACAAAAATCCGAGAGTTCAGGACATGTGTCAGAGCTTGATTTGGGGCTCTAAGACTTTGGATCGACTTAAGTCGATGGGTTCTCTTTGGGTATTGCTCCAAATGTGAATCTATAAAAAGTGAATGTTATGTTCGGAATGTCCTCTATTTGCATTGGAAAATTTATGAATTTTAGGACAGTATTAATATCCGTTTCGGATTTTTCTTGTCAGTCTCCTGTTTTGTTAGGCTTATCTGTTCTGTTGATTTAGGCAAGTAATGTCATATTTTTATTTATGTTCCTGTTGACCAAATGCCGAGGCCATAAATATGAAAGTTGTTTCTGCATCTGTTAGTAGTTTATCATTTAAATATCAGAAATTTTCATGTTGGCTGCTATTTTTTATGCAATTTTACATTAGAACAGGTTGATTTTACCTCCGTCAGAACCAAATTCCCGTACCGAACTCACCGTAGTTCAAATCCCGGGGCTGTAAAATACAAAATTGCTTATTTTCATGTCATTTAGCAGTCTGCAAAATATCATATGTTTCTATGGTGAAATTCTTGTATTACTGCATTAAGTGTTACATTTGGTTCGGGTCCACAGGCGAAATTCGCCCATTTTAGGATTTTCTGTAAATTTTCGCATCTATATCATGTCATTCTATGCGTTTTAGCATTCTAAGCTGTTCATAAGGGTAGAGGGGTGGCTCATATCGAATTTGATGTGATTTGGGATTCGTTTGATGCTCGGTCTAGCCGTATCATCAAAATAGGGCCCCACGGGACCCTAACCCAAGCGGAAATCAAGCGAAATTCGTTATTTTAGATGAGTTGCAAAATGCCAAATTTTGATTTTATAGTCCTAATGTGTTTAGCAGCATGTCATTATGCCTCATACTACATTGCATCATCATTTGTTTCGATTCGAATTTCAAAATCTCAATTTTACCTTCAAAAAACCCTGATTATAAAGGTGTAACTTCAATATTAGGAGTATTTTGGTCATTTTGACCATAATTTCGAATTTCAAACTATTTCTTACTGAATTTCTTGCATTTACATCATTTCAAATATCAAGAAAGCATGAGAATAGGGTTTATATCCAATTAAGTCCAATAATTTCAGAATATTATTGGAAAATCTTGGAAAAACCCACATATTTGAGCTAACCTCGTTTCCAGTTTGGCAGGGACATTCAAAGGAAGGAACTGAAGTCTGCAATTTCTCTTTCTTTCATTTATTTAGTGATGTAATAATGTAAATTTTGGAATAACATATTTAATTTTCTGCTTAGATTAGGATGCATTCCATATAGTTTGAATTCATGCAATATCCTGTTTATGTGATTCATGCATTTTATTTCAAAATCACTATGGATGTACACGAATGACACATGCACCAACTCTTAAGGAGTTGATAAACTCAGCGGAGTCCATATTTACGGCCTTAGTCGGAATATGGATGAGACCTAGATCCATCATCTTTCTACTAGTCACACTGAGCCTACACTCTTAGGCTATCTTCAAAATGCACATCATATTTCTAATTTTTCAAAATATTGTGAATTAACTCAATTAAACTCTGAACATGTTCATGGCCACAGTTAGAATATGCGAAGGATTTATTTTGACTTAATACACATTTTCCAACAAATCTCTCAGAAAATCTTTTCAAAGTGCATTCTATCAATCAAATCATCTGCATCATAATATCATCTGCTTCTGATTTTCTCAAGAAATTTCATTCCATGGAAATCAATTTCTCTAGAAACTCTGAAAATTTTCAAAGTTGGATTTTCCAAATCAAGTTTTCCCAGGATTTTCCCTGGAAAATATTTCTTTCTCAAGATTCATTTCAAAAGGAGTTTTTCAATCTTTCTCAAGAATCAAAATCGATTTTCAAAATATTTCAAGTCTAATACCCTCAGGATTTCAGTTTCCCGAGTTTTGCTTTTCCTGCTCCTAAGAGTTTTTCGGCAAATTTCAATCATTTTCCTGAGAAACTTTTCAAAGTTGGAGTTATTCTGACTAGCCTTTTCCCTTCCAGTGTTCAGCTTTTCTCAAGAATTACTTCTATTCTCCCAGGAGTTTCAACCATTCATGATTTTCCCAAAGCTTCATAAATTTTCTCGAGATTTCAAATCTTTTCATCAGAGTTTCCTGATAGTTTGATTTCCATCTTTTGTCTGAGAAAACTTTTCCAACTCCAAAAGCATTTTCTGAGCATGCATCACGTTTTCCAACTTGCAATTTTACAAAATTTCATAGCACATGCCTGAATTCTCTGTGCATTTAGGATAGAACACAATTTTGACGATTTAGCTAAGTCAAGCACATTTTTGGTCCTTGGTTCGATTACCCCTATTAAAGGCGGCAGGAACGGTCGAACCTCGTACCGACAGGCCGAGCCCCATCCCATGGATTTTCTCGCTATTTTAAAAAACGGAGGCGAGTATTTCAAAACAAAATTCTAAATTTCCGGTCAAGTTTGACTCGCGAAAGCATTTTCCTCTCTTTCCCGCAAGGGAAGGGAAGAGAAAAATTTTTTGCGACTATAACAGAGACCTAATGGGGGTCCAACCCATACTTATTTCTCTCTCTCTCTCCCAAATTCGTGATCCTCTCTCTTCCCAAGCTTCTCCTTCCTCCATTGTTGCATCCCCCCAAGGTGAGTAGTCTCCTTCTTCTTCTTTTTATGTTTTAGTTATTTTTTTTATATTTTCTCTATTGCAGCCCCTATGCATGAGCCCCTTCTTTATTTTTTTCATTTAAGGAACCCTAAAACGGTTTGATATGATGATCTACAAATCATCCATGGCTGATTGCATGTTTCTAATCCATTGAAATCGTTGGTTATGAGTTTATTATATCAAACGCTCGAAAAAGATCGAGATTCGACCGTTCAATGGTTGAATCCCTCTTTTAATGGCTAAATCAAATTTCAACTATGCTTTCCCTGATTTTTTTTGTTTATTTTATCATGTTAATGCTTATTTTACATGTTCAAGCATCAAAATATGATTTATTTCATATTTTATCTTTTTTTATGGTTTTTGCATGTTTAAATTAGGTTTATTCATGTGCTTTTTAGATAATTTGCATTTTTATTCTAGGCATGCAGAAATCATGTTATTTTATTATTAGGTTTTCATCAAAAAAATACAAATTTTTTAGGGTTGGTTTACGGTTTTATCAGTGACTTCCCATAAAAAAAATTGGATTATTTTGGGTTCTGGAACTCTACAAAAAAAATAGAAAACCGAACCATGATTTTTAAACCGTGAAATCGCTATTGCGATTTAGGAACAACTTGCAGAGGCGATATCTCTCACGTTAGAGATTCGATTGATGATCCGTAAGTTGGAGTGATTTTGGCTTGATGTTTAGTATTACTGTATTTTTTTTTCATATTTTCTGCATCTATCTGCTATTTTTCCTCTGTCAGAAGGTAGAGTCGGTTTCTCAGAGCTTGTTATACCTTATTTAAATAGAGGTGGCAAAATCTGTCCTGACCCACCAACCCGCTTCTTAGTCGAGTTAGGGTTTGGATTAAATGGGTTCGTGTCGTAAACAGGTCAATCCGCTTAACCTGTTTATTAAATGGGTCAGGTTCATGTTAGGAGTATGCCAACCCGCCTACCCGTTTGACCCGTTTAATAAATGGGTTAGGCGGGCGGGTCAACCCGTTTACATGAACCCGTCAACCTGCAAGAGAGCAATAGCCAACCCACATTGCGTGAGCCTCAGCCAGAGTTCACCGACAACCAACCGAAAGGCCACTGACGATGGCAACCGTCCCCCATTAGCATCATGATTAAGGTCAAAGGAAGAAAACGTTGGCCAATACTTGGTGACCCACGTCGTTTACTGGTGACCATTCGACAACCCTACGTTGGCGGCCTCCGAAAGAGGTTCTTGGAGCCTTCTGTTCACGGCAGCCTGATGGTCGACCATCATTGAGACCGAAGAGAGGAAAATCTCCTTCTGTGTCTCTGACAACAGCAAACTTCGTTGACATGACGATGAACCCCGGTGAGACATAGGACATCGCCGGCGAGGCATTGAGCTCCACTGAGCATCCTATTAGAAAACCCCTTTCCATTAAAAGGGGTTCTGTGTCGGCAGCTACCAGAAAAAACTCAAAAACCCTTATCGACGTCGTGTAATCGGGTGTCGACCTGACCCGTTTATTAAACGGGTTAACCGTGTCGTGTCGGGTTATCCATTTAATAAATGGGTCGTGTTTGTGTTTGTGTTTGCCACATCCGACCCGTTTAATACACGGGTCATGTTCGGGTTAAGGTATTCTAACCTGCCAACTCACCAACCCGACCTGACCCGATTGTCACCCCTATGTTTAAACCCTAGGTCGACTTGTGTCGATCATATCTCCCTAACCAAAGATCCGATCAATGATCCGTAAAAAAGAAAATCTTTTTTTGTGTGTCTTCTATTCACTGATAAAATTTTATAATTTTTAAATATAATTTGTTGTATTTTTTTGTACCCGAAACTGGATGCATGTATTTCAACTCGTTATATATTCATTATAATTGATCGTATATTGCCGGAACGATATCTCCCTAACCAAAGATGATTTTTCTGATCTGTAAAAAGGAATTTTTTTGTTTTGATGTCTAGTATCTCTTTGTAAATTTTTATGAATTTTCATAGTGATTTGATACCTGATTTGGGTCTAACACTGTGATAGGTACATGCTCGAGGGCAAAATCACCTATTTTTAGGGTTTTATGCAATTTTCATGTTAAAATAATGTCAAAAACATATTTTTTCAATTTCAATTTAATTTTAAGGTTATCAAAACTATCCATGCCAATTTTTAAAGATTTTTGAGTTCATTTGATATATTGTTTGATTAAATCATGAAAACAGGGTGCCCGTGGAGTCCTGATTCGAGTAAAACACCGTTAAAAATTCCTCTTTTTGTGATATTTCAATTTTTTATGCATGTTTTTTATATTTTTAGGGTTTGATCATATTTATAATCATGTTAGGGTACTTCATATCTGAATTGGCTTTGATTTGAATCGATTTGAATCCATTTGAACCCTCAATCCAAAGTTTTACCAAAATATTTTCTGAAAACCGTGATTTCAAGGCCATACTCTTGTTTTCAGGGGTATCTTTGTCATTTTACTCTAAATTCTGAATTTCAAAGTTATTTATTTTTATTATTTATTTAATTTTATATCATCTTTTATTATGTTTATCTCAGGAAAACATGGGAAAAGGCTTATATCCGAATAAATCTAGTAATTTTCAGATATTATTGTATAAATCTAGAAAAGTTGACATATTTTCACTAACAAGCTTTCTAGTTTTGCAAGAATATTCAAGACTGTATTTCTTTTTATTTTTTTTATTTAAATTTAATTAGTAATGTAAATTAATTATAAATTTGAGATAAGAATTTACTTTTCCTGCTTAGAATATGATTACATTGCATATAGTTTTATTTTTCAATAATGTTAATGTATGATGAATGATGATTCATGCATATTCAAATTCACTATGGTCTATACGAATGGCACGTGCACTAGCTTCTAGGGAGTTGATAAACTCGATTGAGTTTGTATTTATGGCCATAGTCAGAATATGAACAAACTCCAGATTTATCATCTTCTTTTAAGCCACAATCAGCCTATATTCTTAAGTTATTTTAAAAAACCATTGTATATTTCAAAGTTCTCTAAATATTTTTCGCATTTTAGAATTAAATGGATTAGATTCAATCCATATTTATGGCCATAGTCAGGGATACGAGGAAAATCTATTTTATTGAAATTTCATAAGGCACATAAACTTCCTTTTCAAACAATTTTCTCAAAAGTTCTTCAGAAAACATTTTCTTCAAAATTGTATTCATTCATCTAAGTTATATTACATCATGAAAGGATTTTCATAGGGCCACACGCCCATCCCTTTTGATATATTTTCCAAATTCATCATAGAAAAATCAATTTTCTCAAAGTTATTTGAATTTTCTCAGAAATTGATTTTCACAACACATCAAGATTTCTTCTGAAATCGATTTTTTTTTTCATAAATGTCCTCTCAACATGGTTCACGATTTTCAAAGTATTCATTTCCAAATATTTCCAATTATTCCAAGCAAACATCATATTTTCAAAACGGTATTTTCTGAAAGTCATAGCACATGCCTGATTCTCTGTGCATTTAGGAATAAAACATTGATTTAAACAAGTTGAGCAAAGCAAAGCACATAGTTGATCCTTGGTTTGATTACCCCTAGTTATGGTGTCAGGAACGGTTGAACCTCGTACCGACAGGCGAGTCTCATTCTTCAGAATTATCATGCATTTTAAAACGGAGGCAAGTTATTTTCAAAATCTTTATCAAAGGTCTGTTTGACTCGCAAAAGTAAAATTTTGCAATGATAATAACGGGCGACTGATGAAACAAAAAGAGAAAAGGGGCAAGCATTAAGGATTTACGGTAAATTTAGAGACGGATTAGCGATGACAAAATTCCATCGCAAATATACGACAGAGTAGTGACATAAAATTTTGTTTGCTGAGCCATCGCGAAGTTGTGTCGAAGTTTGAGATAGAATTGTTCTGTCACAAATCCATCGCTAATTCATGATAGATTCTCGATGGAATTTTTTCTGTCGCTAATTCCACAAATAATTCGAATGTTAGCGACAGATAGTTTTCTCTAGCTAATCCATCGCAAATTTACGACAAAAAAAATGTCGTAAATTTTTGTTGCTAATTAGAGTTTTTCTTGTAGTGATTAGCGATGACCCCAATCCGTCGCTGTAGAGTTTAGCGACAGATTAACGATGGTTAACTTTCATCACAAAATTCTAGTCGCTAATTAGCGACAAAAACTATCTGTCGCTAATTTGTGATGAATTAGCGAATGACATGATTCGTTGCAAGACCGTCGCTAATCTGCGAAGATTTGGTTTGGAGACGGATTAAAACTCGTTGCTATAATAGCTACAGAATTAGCGACAGATTAAAATTCATAGCAAATCATTGGCCGATTCACTTTTGCGACTGATAAATATTCGCCCCTAATCCATCATAAAATTAGACGCCGATACTAAATAGCGACGGATAATATCCATTGCTAATTTGTCGCAAACAATAACAAAATTAACAAAAAATTATTTAAAATATAAATATCGAGAAAAAATTCCTGTGATACAATTTATATTTTTTGTGTATAAAAAACAAAGTACACATAAAAAATACATATAAAAAGCAACTAAAATAATTTATCGATCCACTATAATCTTCGCAAATTTCTAATTATTTACAAGTGAACATTTACAAATATTTTCTTTTGAAACAACAAGAAGGTACAACAAATTCAACACATGAATCTAATCATCGCCAAGATTCTGTGCGTCATGTTCTTCATTGTCTTGATCTGCCTCTTCAGCTCCTCTACGCTGATTATCTCCAGTATCCTATAAGAGAAAAGAAAGGTTAGTATTGATAAACAAAATATAATGAAATAAATTATATGCAATGTACCTAAGTTAAGGCAATCAAAGTAACATGAGTGAATTACAGATAATTTTGCTAGCAATAAAGTGAAGAATATTAACAAAATTCAGATGTGTTATAAGGCTGACATAAAAAATTCACAATGATTCAATTATGCAAATATGTGTTCTAATCATGCATATACTAGCTTGAAATCTAACGACATGAAACAAATCACATGAAACTTTCATACCTGACAGGCACCTGCAGACGAAGTTCCCCTGTCTCGAAAAAAGCTGCATAACTCATTACGGACAATGTCAGAAATTGCTTTATGTAAATAGTCATGCATTGTGTCATTAATAAGTTGGCGGACACTATCCCAAGAATTAGGCGGGTCAGTTGGATGCTTGGAGTTGATGCTGGCAGGAGAACTCTGTGAGTCGTGACTGGAGGAGGCAACGACTGGTGAGGTGTTCATATTACTCCCAAACCTAAACACACGACCCTTTTTGGGTTCACCTGTTGCAGTCACCCATGTTGCAGGATCAAAAGGCGGATGCTGAGTGGAGTCATCGCCATATCGCTTTACCATATGTTGCTTGTATGACTCCTACAAAGTAATGATTACAATGTGTATTGATAATTAAGAATTATAATGCTTATGATAGCTTGTATATTACAATATTTATTAATACAATAAATACATACCGTTGTCATTCTCGCCTTCTCTGATACAAACTCTCTCGTGGTCTTACGTTTATGTATTTCGACAAACACATCCTTGTATGGCCCAATGCCTCCTTTTTCTGCTTTCTGCGAAGTTAAATGATAAAAAAGTTATCTAACAGGTATGCAACAATACCTATAAAATTGATAATATATATATTGATGAGTTACCATTTTCTTCAGGTGGCTCCCAAAAGTCCTAGATCCACCTGTGTGTAGATGGGCATCGGGCATCCTCACTCGGTTCTGTGCAGCATTCGCTGAGCAGTTTCGAAATTCATACCCCACCCACTTATCGCACATTGCATTTCAAACATCTAACCTGATAGTAGGAGGGTCATGGCCCTTCCACTGCAGTGGATTATCTATTCCGCCAGATGTTTTTCTTGCTGCAATCTTCATATTATGCAGCATGTCTACAAATCGATTGGCAGACACCTTCTGCCACACCTTCCTCACGTCCTGCTTCTCCATCGTAGTCGCGAAGTGAATCAAAGCCTACAAATAATTTCATAAAGTTAGTAGACATGACTATAACAAAAAATTAAGTATGAAACACATTTACTATGAGAAATGATTGTATACCATGAATGAGGACCATAATCTATCCAACACCTCCTTTGGATAATCTTTCCTTTGAGCGACCGATCCTGGTAGATGTTGAACTAGTGAATGCCTAATCTCTTATATTACTTCTTGTAGATCGAACATCGCGCTGCACATGAATTGGTACACATTAACTATCAATATATAATATTTATAAGATAAGTATAGGATAAGTAAAAATGAAATACTTACGTTCAATTATCGATATACACTATTTGAATGAGTCATTGTGTGTGAGACTGAAAAGACCCTGCATCCAGCGTTGTCTCGTGACTTATATGAACAACTGGTGTAGGTGGGTCATGTGCAGGCGAAACATCATTTATAGAAAAATGAGTTAGAAATTCACACAATACACATTTAAACTAATCAAGTATACAATTAGTTAAATGATATACCTATCGAAGCAACTCATGAAGATAAAGGCTGAGACTAGCTATCATTGGGTGCTTGACCACTGTAATCTCCATGAACCATATTCTAACAAATAGAAAACGTCATGCAATATATTCAAACATTGCAATACCTTCAAATCATTCAAATCATTGTAATACATTTCAATACATTCAAATCATTCACATCAAATATTGCAATACATTAAAACATATGATATAGCATCACTTGCTAATCATGGATAACTTATCCTTAACTTGCAATACAATTGGATCAGTTACACAACTTTATATCTTCATGCATACATAATGAAATCGAAAATAACTTTATGTAAGATATTCAAATATTGTAATATATTCAAATCATTCAAATCATAACTCTATACCTATCTGTGATACATAATCAAATAAAAAATAACTTCATGCAATACATTCAAACATTGCAATACATTCAAATTATTCAAATCATTGTAATACATTCAAATCATAACTCTATACCTATCGAAGATACATAATCAAATCGAAAATAACTTCATGAATACATTTAAATATTGCAATACATTCAAATCATAATTCTATACCTATCAAAGATATATAATCAAATCGAAAAGAACTTCATGCAATATATTCAAACATTATAATACATTCAAATCATTCAAGTCATTGTAATACATTTCAATACATTCAAATCATAACTCTATACCTATCAAAGATACATAATCAAATCGAAAATAACTTCATGCAATACATTCAAACATTGCAATACATTCAAACATTGCAATACATTCAAATCATTCAAGTCATTGCAATACATTTCAATACATTCAAATTATAAATCTATAACTATCGAAGATACACAATCAAATAAAAAATAACTTCATGCAATACATTCAAATCATTGCAATATATTTCAATATATTGAAATCATAATTCTATACCTATCGAAGATACATAATCAAATCGAAAATAACTTTATGCAATACATTCAAACATTGCAATACATTCAAATCATTCACATTAAATAAGGGTATGTATTACAAGATGTATTTCACTAGCTCAAGAATTATTCTTCATCACTTGTTTGACTTTCATATTCTTCTTCTTCCTCCTCCTCTTCTTCGTCACCTTCTTCATTGGGTGCTCATCCACTTGGTATATCATTTGAATCATATTCTTTCATGCATGTTCCATCAATCAATAAAGATGCATACCATGCACGACATCGTGACTATAAGAGAAGTCATACATATCATCTGATTGATAGTATTCACTCTCTTCAGTTAACTTGTCTTCCTGTAACTGATCATACTCGGAGTATAGTTTAGACTTCACATTGCAAACTGCCCACCATTCATTTCTATTTGACTTTCTTGTACTTGGATATGAAGTATAGTAAACTTGTTGAGCTTGCGAGGCTAATATGAATGGTTTATATGTTCAAAACCTTCCTTTATGATTCATCTCCACAATGCCTGAGGCTTTGTCGACTCTTGTTGCTGTGGGATCAAACCAATGACACTTGAATAAAGTTACCCTATTATTTGTTATTGTGGGATCCATTGTACTGACACTTGTCATTGCAAATTTAATAAAATTGTCAACACCATCCATATATTTAAGCGATACCTCATTGTCAACTATCTTACAGTAGATCTATTCATGGTTTGCAGTCATTTTGTCGTATGATGTTATAGATATTATCCTAACCAGCTAAAAAAAATCATCAGAATGTCATGATGAAGAAAATATCAAATTTATCATGCATTCGTGGTAGATGTAATGATTTGATATATATCACACACACACACACACACACACATATATATATATATATATATGATGTCATTCAATCACAAGAACAATGATGCATGCATTGATAACTTAATATTTTCATGTGCAAAACCATTCATTTGAAGCATATTTGAAGCATTGATAACTTATCATTCATTTTCATGTGCAAAATCATTCATAACACGATACATTCATTTGAAGCATATTTTCATTATACAATTTCACATGGAAGTCATAATTAAATTGAAAGTAACTTCATCCAAGCATGAATACAATCACATTAAACATTGCAATGCATTCAAATCATTCATATCAAAACAATGTCAAATATGTACCTACAACAAATACACTCCAATATCCTGCTAACTAATACCACGACTAGCATGGAATCCAAACTCAAAAAATAAGGACACTTCTATGTTCATACATTAAAATCATGCTCAGCATGATCTCCGAACTCCATCAAAGCAGTCCTAGATATCCACAACTAAGTGAGTGTGTGAAGAGAAAAGTGTTGCATCCAAGAAATTAAATAACCTGTGATGCACATGCATCACTTACTCACCCCGGGTATTTACCCGATTTGCATTGCTTTTGTCACTTACTTACCATGGGTCGCGGGGCACAAGCGGGATCCGTTGCAGAATCTGCAGAAGACATTGTGTTAAAATGATTGTTATTTACCGGATGATAAGTCGGGTGACGCTCCCTATCAGAAATGAGCCTGGACAGGAAGACACAACCCTCTGCTGAAAGTGAGACAGGTAGGGGCACTGACCCCCTATCGAAGCAAAAATTCTCGACAGGAGGATCCGCCCCCTCTTGAAAAAACAGACAAGGGGCTTTGGTGCTTCTCCCCCTATCGAAATTATCGAGAACAGGGGGGCAAAGCCACCCTCTGCCAGTGAAAACAAAAGGACAGGGGGCCCTCTGTCGGCATTCGAAAGGATAGGGGCGAAGCCCCCTGTCCTACCGAAGATCAGGGCAAGCGGAGGGCCTAACAGAGGCCATCGGGGCCTCTGCCAGCCCCCGCCGACTACAGACGAGTGGGGAGGGCCTGACAAAGACTGTCGGGCCTCTGTTGGCCCTCCGACAACCATAGGGGAACGGGGGGGGGGGGGGGGGGGTCCAGCATAGAGAAAAGGGGGAGGGTTACCTACAGGCGGGCTGGGGTCGTTGGCCCTCCGGCAACGAGAGAGGGAATGTGAGAGGGAATGAGAGGCCGTCGATAGAGGAGGTCATCGGCCGGCAGGCGGGCAACGTGAGGTCGACGAACGGTAGGCGGGCAGGCGATGGGCGGTCGACGGGCAGGCGATGGGCGGTAGGCAGGCGACAGGAGGTAGGTGGGCGATGGGAGGTCGACGGGCAGACGATGGGAGGTCGACGAGTGATAGATGGGTGGGCGGGCGACAAATGAAACAGAAAGGAAAAAGGAGCTCGCATTAGGGATTTACGAGAAATTTAGCGATGGATTAGCGACATGAAAATTTTGTCACGCATCCATCGCAAATTTACGATGGAGTAGCGACAGAAAATTTATGCTGATGATCCATTACAAAATTACGATGAAGTTTGAGACAGAATGTTTTTATCGCAAATCCATCACTAAGTCGCGAAGGATGCACTACGAAATTTGGCCTATCATTAATTCTGTAAATAATTTGAATGTTAGCGACAGATAGTTTTCTCTAGCTAGTCTGTCACAAATTTGCGATGAAAAAAATTTGTTGCAAATTTTCATCGCTAATTAAAGTTTTTCTTGTAGTGATAGTGTATCATCAAACCAGGTGTTGTTGATCAGTTTACTTTGCATGCTTCAGGCTGATCGGGTTGGGTGTTGGGACATGGGATTATGCCAATTTGGATCATCAACTTTTGTCATCATCAATTTTTTTTTTTGTTTCTCACAATGCCTAGAACCACAATAATTGCTTTGCTCATGATCAGTTTTTGTCATTATTATTAGAGTTTCACTGGTCTGGTAGGGGCAACTTGTAAAAGTCACCGGGGGCATCAAGAGTTCGACATCCATAGAGGGTGTCTACTGCGACAAGGTCGAAGTTGAGTGTACTCTCAGCTGGGCAAGGGGACCTCAAGGGTTTACCAATCGAAGGCCGGTAGTTGATGGCGGGTGCTTCTTGGCCTAACAATAAAGGAAAAATAATAATTGCTACCGCACACTATATTATGTGATGACATAGAATGAAAGATTTGAAATCCCTATACATGCTCCTAATTGTTAAGCACATTTATATTTGGTAACTTTGTCTCATGAGGAAATGTATATGCCCTCACATAAATTTGGACCACGCACGTGAAAAGATCTGGTGCAATATATATGATTTTACAAATATTTGTGCATTAAGCACCTGATCACCCTTCATCCTGGGGACAGGGCCTGTTAGGTGTATATAGGGCCCAAGACCTGATGGAGGGCGATCAGGTGCTTAATGCACAATTTTTGTGCAGTCATATAGCACCAGCTGATCCAGACTCACCTCACACTTGGAGGGTTCTTAATTTTGATCACAGTCTTGTCCAAGTTGGAAAATGAAGGTATCTGTTTTGTCATGCCTACCCTTCATTTGAAAGGGACTCCAATTAATGTAGTATTTTCAAGAACCCTTGTTTCAAAAAGTAGTAGTAGTCCCAAATCAGGATGCCTTTATGATCACAGTCTTAATGATCTCAAGTTTTAATCTTAGATCCCATGGTCAATGGAACCTCCCACTAAGGAGATTCTTAAAGTATTTTTACCAATTTCTACAGCGTATTCTTAATTCCCACCATAACATAATTTAGAACAAATGTTTTATTCTTAAAAAAAAAAAAGGAACAAATGTTTGGATTATTTGATTTGCATGAAATAGGTTGAGAGATAGAGCTTCACTGCTTCGTACGGACAATGATGTAGATGGCAATAATTTGTAGCACAATTTTCCCTTTTTTTCTTTGACAGTTAATTTGCTCTTTTGTTTGGTTGAAATCATGGCGCAAGTTTTTTCTAGCAACAACTTACATGGCACCTGATTTTTTTCATGATAACTTACACACATGCATGGTTTGACCAACCATTAAGAAAAAAAAAAATTCAATTGGCCAGATTTTGTCATATTCTAAGTCGTGAATTACCATCTTTGTCATATTTTTTTGTTGTCGGTCAAAAAACACAATGGTGCCAAAGATGAGTGACATCTAAGTCTTTGCCAGATTTTAATAATGCTATTACTTCTAGTTTGTTTTTTTGGATAATTCTAAGAGAAAAACCCTCTCATCACCGACCATGCCCAGTTGGTAAAACCCTTGAGGTCCTCTTTCCTGCCGGGAAGTATACCTAGCCTTAACCTTACAGCAAGAGACACCACCCATGAGTTTCGGAACTGTACCAAAAAAAAAAAACAATAATTTCAGAATGTAATTTTGTATAAACGAACCAGTTGGAGCTTGGCTTGTTTAGCTCAGGCTCATATCATGAGCTTGAACTTGGTTTGGCTTGCTACAACAATGGGCCTTTGTTCGGCTCGTTGCCCTAGCCACTAATTATTTCACACACACACACACACACACACACACACACACACACACATATATATATATATATATATATATATATATATATATATATATATATATATATATATATATAGAGAGAGAGAGAGAGAGAGAGAGAGAGAGAGAGAGAGAGAGAGAGAGTTCCTGCAGATAAGATGCCAGAGTACATAAGTATCCTCTAAGTCTAATGCAGAGGCCCGCCCAGCCTTCAGACCTTGACTTTTTCTCAGATTGGTGGCACTGGGTTTCACCAAGCCACTTATGGATCAATTAGTGGTCAACCTACCTGGCGGTGGTCCAAGTTATTTTCAAGATCCAGACTACTCAGTGCCACTGGGTCACAGTGATCAGACAGACTTCTGGCTCAGAATTCAGGACAAAATGAGGTCAGTAGACTCAGTACATGCATGTCATTTGATCACTTGACCAATTCTTGAGAGAAGTTGGCTGCAGGTATATGCTACCATTTATGGCTTTCTGATCACTTATTAATTGACTCATTCATGAGCCAAGCCAAGTGGCCAACGGCTGAATCAAGATGACCTTTAACTTACGCCATGAGTGATGAAAAAGGGTCAGAGGTGGATCCGGATGCATATCCACTCATCAAATCTTCTCCATATCCACACACACTCTGCAGAAACAAACATATGTTTGAAATACAATACAAGGTAAGTGGAATCATATTGACATGTATTGGCGTTATTTTGAAATTGTTGCGGAAAATCTGATATTTTTTTATCGCCATTTTAAAAGCCAAAATATTGTGATGTTTTCAAGATTGATATTTTGAAAAAAAATCGCGATAGTATCATTTATACCAACATATCGTAATTTTATCATGATATTTAGTGTCATTTCAGCTAGTAATTTTTTATTTTTCTACAAAAAAAAAATCAATAAAAATGCGAGAAAAATGAAAGTCCAGCTGCCATTTTTTTGTTGTTTTAAACTTTTGCCACTATGAGTAGAATCTGAATAGTATTCATGCTATCGGATCCAGATCTAGGTCAGGCGAAATATGGCATATTGGTTTTTAGGAAAAAAACTGGCATGATCATTGTTGGGTCCAATCTGGAATATCCAACTTATTTTCACCTGAGAACGGGTAATTGGGCCCAAAAAAGCATGAATGGACTAGCAACCATGGTTCCTAAATCAGCTGCCATTTCTTTTCATGATGATTGGAACCAAGGTCCCATGAAGCGCCAAAATGCATCAAAATTCACAAGTGGGAGTGGGATCCGGGTCAAGTTAATTAGGCCCAGCCCAAGCCCTGACTGCCGATTACCCCATCCCATTCTTGTCAGGCTTGAGCCCAAAATACAGGCCCATGTGAACCCATAACCTGGTCGGGCTCATGCCATGTCAGGCTGCGCTCCATTGACATGATATTTTACCCGAACCCAAGGCTGGTCTTGTTTAGTGTTTGACCTGGGCTAGACCCGGGCCTTATTGGGCTGCATATGCAGACCACACCTTGTCCATCCCAGGTAGGGTATTTCGATGTCTGCCACTAATTACGATGGTAGGTGGGTATAGAGTCGCAAAGAGATTGGATCTTTATTAATTATAGCCTTATTTGAGTCTGAGCTTATATATAGGACCAACTGAATGATGGGATTAATGGGTTAGGTTGGTATGATCCGAACTCCACATAAGGATTTTCAAGGGCAGGATTATAGTGAAGGATCCAGCAGCTAGAAGTGGGGCCCATGGAGACCGGGTCCAAGTAAGTGGGTTCCAGACGTGGGGGCATTGGTATGTATAATGGATTGAAGGGACATGAATGGGTGTGGAAGCAAAAACCCATTGACTGCGTCGCATGTTTGGGCCAATCGAGAACTTTGACATGTCAACGGGATATTTGCCAGACCAAAAGGGAGAGAGAGAGATACTGAAGGGATTTACAGCATTGCCACTAGATGCCCGTATATATATATATATATATATATATATATATATATATATATATATATATATATATATATATATATATATATATATATATATATAGAGAGAGAGAGAGAAATTGCAATCGCAAGCGTTGGAGAATGAGGTGTATATTTTTTACACAATGACAAAGAGAGAGAGAGAGAAAGAGATATTATTACTGAATGACATTGAAAGCAAGAGGGGTGTTATTGCACTTACGATTACGAGAGTGAAAGGGGGGAGAAAAAAGTAACGTCATAGAGAAGAGAGAGAGTGACCCTACATCTTTGCCTTATGTCAAGCGGGTGTGGTCCCATCTCCCCCATGTGACCCTCTGCCCTTCTCCTATCCTCTCTCTCTTCAATCATTACATCCCTCTCTCTGTATGCACAGCGCGGAATCACACGCACAGAACCCTTCAATACAGATAGCTAACAAGGAAAGATTTTTATAATTCCCTCTCTCTCTCTCTCCCCCCCCCACACACACAAGCCTCTTTCTCTCTCTTCGATGTCTACAGACGGTGGCGGCGGGGGAACCACCACCACAACAAGCGTAGGAGGAGGAGGAGGAGGAAGAAAAGGAGGGGGAGGGCCAACGCTAGCAGACCCCCGTCACCAACAACAACAGCGGTCCACCTCCACCACCACGACAAGCATCAGCGCGGCCCCATCCTCCTCCTCCCCCGTCCCCGCGCAGCCCCAGCCGGCGAAGAAGCCGTCGTCGAAGGACCGACACAGCAAGGTCGACGGCCGCGGCCGCCGCATCCGCATGCCCATCATCTGCGCCGCCCGCGTCTTCCAGCTCACCCGCGAGCTCGGCCACAAGTCCGACGGCCAGACCATCGAGTGGCTCCTCCGCCAGGCCGAGCCCTCCATTATAGCCGCCACCGGCACCGGCACCACCCCCGCCAGCTTCTCCTCCGCCTCCGCCGTCCGCACCCCCTCCTCCTCAGCCACCCCTGCCTCCCTCGACCACAAGCCCTCCGCCGCCGCCGCCGCCGCAGGCCCCCACCCTCCTCCCCCCTTCATCCTCGGCAAGCGCCTCCGCCCCGACGACGACCCTGCCACCGCCTTTGCCCCCTCGGCCTTCCTCGCCCTCCCCGCACGGCCAGAGGCCGGCCAGTTCTGGAGCTTCGCTTCCCCGGAGCTCGTCGTCTCACAGGCAGCGGCGGCGGCCACCGGAGCGAGAACCAGCCGCTTCACCGCCTTCCCGGCCCCGCCGCCCTTGATCAGCGAGGCATCCGCCGCCAGGCTCGGTAACTACCTCCCGCTGGGGCAGGGCCACCTGAACCTGCTCGCTTCCTTCTCCGGCGCTCCGGTTACCGGCCGGAGGGAGGATGATTCCCGTTGATTAGGGCTTGTGTTTGGTGGTGATTGTGGGGAAATTATGCTTTTATGGTCTTGTCGTTGTTGATGATGATGGTGGTGGCGATGATGGGTGGTGTTCGTTGTTATATATAAGTGTATCTGTGAGTTGCTGTGAAGAATTTGGAAGGTGGAGATATTTCCAGCATGTAAGTTTTTTCTTTTTCTTTTTTTCCTCCCCCTCCTTTTGTTCAATTATCTGTTTTTATTTTTCTTCTATTGGGATTTGGGGCTAAGCATTTTGATTAGAATAATTAGTTTGGAGAATAAGGAGTCATGGTGTGTAATTTCTCTGTTGTTTCTGCTGTATTTTATGTCGTGCTATTGGACTGACTTGTGTAATTGGATTGATTGGGTGGCTTAGTATGAATAAATATTTAGTTGGGTTTCGTTTCTATTATGTACTGATCCATTTCTTTTCCCTTTTCGGTGCTTGGTTCATGGTGGTTGTGAATTTGAAAGTGGTAATCAGATCTCATCTTGTTCTGAGATTGGGAATTTTGGGTACTGTTTACTCAGTCATCTTTTAGTCCGTTTGATTGATTCATGCAACTTTGCTGAACTTGGTCCTGTTGTAGCTGATTGACAATGTGGCAGGTATTCTTTTATGAGGGAAGACCGGTCAGTAATGGCATTTTAGCATGTATTTCTAACTAGAACGGGCAACACCATTGCTGAATTATTCGAGATGCCAATCACTTTGGAGTATGAGGCATTCTTGTGAAGTTATTGAGGCTCAATGGCGTGTTTTGGTGATCGTATGCGTATAGGCTTTTGAAACAGAAACTCGACAGTGTTCTGAGAGGAAATTTTGGATATTGATGCCTTTTTTCTCTCGGCTTCTGTTCTTCAGTTTACCTTGGATGTCGAATGCAGTAAATCTAAAAATCAGAAGTATATTGAACCAGTGTTTTGCCATCATATTGATAGGATGTGGCAAGAGTTTCATGGCCATTTGCCACTAGTTATTTTTTGTCATCATGATTCACGTCTTACAGTGACATAGGACGCATGGTTGGTTGTTGTAACGGGCCCATTAAATTCTATATTCAACTTGTAGGGGGCAACTTTTATTCGAATTTTCAAGGTGCCCAGATGTATATGTGGAAACGGGCTACTTTTAGGCGCTAAGAGTGAGGTGACGATAGAGTTACTGTTTTTTGTAGTAAACAGTGTTTCTTGAGTCCGTCCATAGCAGGGTATTAGTGGCATTGGCCATTTTTCCATGATTCACTGACATTCATTGGGGTTGCATAGATTCATTATTTACAGATTATCTGAACCAGAGCTTTAAAAAAAAAGAAAAAAAAAATCCTCTTTTGGATGTTCTCCTTTATAACTAGCTTATACCATGTAAAAAAACGGAGCACGCTATGTTTTTTTATTATGTTGTTGGAATCTTAGGGTAGGTAAACCTTCTCTGGTCCCTCTCGTCTTGAATGCTTCACAGTTCCCTTTGTTCTTTTTAGTGATAAAATTTTGTGCTGCTTTTGCTATTACGTTATAGATAAGGTAATTGCTGCAGAATTTATGATCCGAGCATGTTTCGTGTTTTATTTTATTTTAATCTGTATATTTTTCATGCTTTCCTTGGGTCATTCCTTGACCACGTTACCTAATTTCATTGATGAGTACATGTTATTTCTTTTTTAATGAATTTATTGCTTCAGCTGTAGTTATAACATGATATATGACACCATATTTCTTTTATCCTGTTTGGAGTTTGACCCTAATTAAATAATGATAGTCACAATATGATCTCATTTCTGATTTTTTTTTCAGTTTGAAATAATTATTACTTATATGATAGGAAACGTGTACAGGTTATGGTTTAATTGAGATGGAGGTTGATACATTTTTTCTGATTGTCCTTGCTTCTCGTCATGCTTCATGTTGAATATCGTGATCTTTCATTTGCAGCATGATTTTTTAGTTGTGTTAGCTGCATGAATATTTTCCTGTAAACAGAGATCGCAGAATCACTTGAAATGTATACCTGTCATAGAACTAAAACAGAAGATGATTTCTATAGTCTCTACCGAGAGGGCTTGCTTCTTCTCTTACCTTGGTTGATTCACTTGCTGTTTCACCGGTGTAATTTAACATGATCTTGAAGATGATGAGCCCATTTAATTTGTCTTCTGTTAGTGTAATTCAACATGACCTTGAAAACAGAGCCCATATTGCCGTCTGAGCTGCAAAATTCATCTCCTAGATGCACACAGTCAAGAGGGGATGTATCGATGGTTTCACTTCCATGTATGCTATACCGCCATTTTAACCTGGGGCAGGGTTCATATTTTTCTTCTTGCTGCCTGACTAGTAAAATAATTCAAGTGTTTCTTGTATCCTGTTCACTCTTATCGAGATTTTGACGCGATTTTTCAGGAGCGAGTATAATCCCTAAAGTATTGCCTATTTTGGAAATATCCATTTTTTTTAGAAGAGGCCATTCTGAAAATATCATAATATTAATGCGGTAAAAAACAAATTTCAAAATCTTTTTTTTTTAATATATTTTACAATTTTCCTCTATATTGTTGTATAGTTTCTTTACATTTAGCTATTTTATTGTTTCGCTAATATTTTCCTGATAACAACAGAAAATTTATTTTACCATGAGATTTTACCTCACCAAGAACATCCATATGCCGAGATTTTTGACTTTGATATAAAATACTTGGTCGAAATGGAACTTAGGATGAAGGTGGTACAGTCCATGGTAGTTTAATGTTATGCTGAACTCCTACAGTACAAGCTTAGTCTAGTCTTCCAAGAACGGTGGAAGTAGCAGTCTGTAATGCCCTGAGTGCATTTTTTATCTTAATCTTGAGAAATGCTGTTGTTTTGTGCTCCGGTTGCTGATTCTTATTTTGGTAGTTTATGTCAAAAAACATGGTTCGTTTGATCAGTTTGGTGAAAGGTTTAGATTCATTCCCATGTGGACGGTATGTTGCCTACTGCTTTTATTTGTCGCTCAAGCTGAGGTTGGGCCATGCCCCTCCTCCCACCTTAGCAGTGTAGGGTCCAATATCTGATTTTTGCTACTGTTAACTGATTTTGGGCCACATGCCTGATGCTGCATATACATATATATATATATATATATATATATATATATATATATATATATATATATATATATATATATATATATATATATATATATATATATATTAGAGAGAGAAAATAATGGGTAGGTTCGCAATGATAGGTGCTAAATGAGTTTTTCAGGGTTTTTTCGTTTTATTTTTAAATTCTGATAGAACAGATGTGATCTATGTATTTGATTTTATAGGGATCAGCTCTTTAGGTGTTCGTTACATGAGTGGGTTTTTATAAGGTTTGAAAAAATCAAGGGTCCAAAATCTTTATAAATTTTGATGCTTCAAATATTATTTTTTTTCATAAAAAACACATGATACAGGTATGAATTCCTCGTAAATCGATCATGCCCAACACATTTATGGGGGTCTGAACTGCAAAAAAAAAAAAAAAACACATTGCACACCCCCACTAATCTCTGTGAATAGTCACCATGAGAGACGGCTTGCAATTGTATCCTTGTTTTTGGGTTGTCACTCTTATGAATGTTATGTGAAATTAAAAGCGAGCCAACATCATGGAGATGGATGGCCCTGATGATGTATGGGGATAAGGGATCTACTCATCCATGCGTAACGCAGAAGTATTTAATGGTGTTGTTTTGATTAAAGAACAACCAAGAATAGTTCGACTAGCGGATTTGCCGTCGACTGTGGGTTTCTGTTTTGTCAATGCTTCATCAGGAACTGTTTGACATGTTCAAGGATCATGGCGGCAACTCAGGGCACACGCATTCTTGACGTGTGTGTGTGTGTGTGTGAGAGAGAGAGAGAGAGAGAGTATTTTGACAGCTTTTTATTATAGACGTCTGAAGTTGTTTGGTTTATTACGTGACAGAGAGATAGAGAGAGAGAGGTAGAGGTTTGGATTTATTCTACAGGCCCATTGTGACAAAGCAGTATGAGTAGTTTTTAATTGAGATAGAGAGAGGAAGCAATCTTAATGACGTTATCGAGGAAGTTTCTGGTGTTCATATACCTGTGAGATAGGCCATTTGAATGACTTTACAGGTGGGCCTTATCTTCTTTGATTCTGGAATCGAGGGGTTGATTCCATGAAATACATAAAAATTTCACGTTGACCCATATCATCAAATATTGGTTCTGACCCGTAGAATCTGCATTTTTGCAAAAAATCAGACATCAACTACATTTCTTTTACTGCCCAAAAATGCCGTTTTCATCAACACTTTCATGCATTATGGACTTCAAGTCTCCCAACACATTTCTTGGTTCCATAAACTTACTTTCAGTTCAATGAACCAGGAAGGTCATAGAGGGTCAAGTTGGTGTGCTAATTAATTAAAAAAAAAAAAAAAGCCTGCGAATCTTAGGTTGTATTAATATTTGCTTTTGGCTTTTGATTTCCCTCCCCTAAACATCTTATCTTAGTTTAAAACACGTTTTTGTTAACTTTCACAACATCTTTTTACTTAGTCGGTGCTTTATGAATATTAAAATACCAAACTTACAATCAGTGGAAAACGTGAATGCGGTGAAGGATAAATTATTTTAACCCCAAGACCAATGTTGTCAGTATCAGTATCGGCCTTGAATCATTGGGCCACACCGATTCAGCTATATCCGCCCAAAAATAATCATATATTATTACTTGTCAATCATAACGTGACACGTGTTAAAACATTAAAATAATATTATAATTTTAATTTTAATATTTTTTTACATTTATTAAAAAATAGCCGATTCGGAAGGTGTAGGCCGATACAGGCCTATACGAACCTTTAAAAACCATGTGTTTGATATATCACAAGCAACTTTAAGAAACATGAGCAATTGCCCGCTGTCTGTTCCTGTTAAAGCTAAATTTTGGCAAAGGAGAACGTGGGGGGTTGGTTTCTGAACTGTTCCGCAGATAATACTTGGGTCTTTGGGAGATTATTATAAATGATATCTGGTTCTCCTCCAAAGCTAAAAAAGATAAAATAAAATGCCATTCTATTGCTTCTGTATGTGGTTTTATTTTTTGGTTTTTTATTCCCATTCAGATCTCTTGGTTTCATACGCACCCGCCACCATGCAATTTAAGAGGCATGTTTTTCCTTTTTGTCCGTCGGAAAAGGATTATTGAAACCAGATGCTTATTTTATAGGGAAATTTTCATTTAGGGGCCAACCAACCTTTTGCCCATAATTTAAAAAAAATGGACCTTACTTTTTTATAAATTTTAATATTGGGCGACACTTTTTTTTTGAAAACTGCCAAACAAGAGCCTACATTTATTACTGACATACTATCCTTTTAGTTCATCAAATGATTTGGCTTTTCTTTTTTTAAAAGAATGAATGAATATTTTTCAATTTTCAAAGGACAATGCAAGAAACCAAAAAAAACAATCATATTTTTTTAAAGAAAAACTAGAATTTTCAATGCACCGTGAGCTCTGACCAAAACCTCAAATAGCCAATTTCGTTGGAACCTTTTTATCCTTTTCACTTAAAGAACACATGAAGTCCACACGATATATCGTTCTGCTCGTCGGGTATCACAAACTCTTACTTAAAAGGAGGTGCACATGTAAAAAAAAAAAATTTGCGAACCACAAGAAGTATGCAAAACATTATATTATTTATGTGGTTTTCTCTGCTAACCATAAAATCATAATTTTGTCAATAAAATCATATATTTTATACCAAAATCGTGAAAAACCATGCGAACTTTCTTTCTCCTTTATTTAACAATCACTTAAATGTATGTTCATACATATTTTTTTTATGATTTTCATGAAGCACATAAAAACAAGTTTTTGCGAACCACCTTATGATCGTAACTTTGCAAATACCTTAATAAAATAGTCGCATATATCTGGTACTTATAAAATGTGTTTTTCATGAGAAAGAATGCTTATTTTGTGTTGCGAACATAAAATTTTTTAGAACATAACATATTTACGTCTCCCCGCATAATTAGATATACAGTTTTTATTATATAAAATATACATATTTTTGTATAAGCATAGTATAAAAAGCAAAGGTAGAGTTTCACAAATTCTAAGATTTTTTGTGATCTCCTAGCGCTAAGCATCGGCAGTGAAAAGATCGACGGTGAGTTTTTTCGATAAATGCATTTTATGGTATGGGTGATATAGAAAATGAAAGTCTGCAATCTACTTTATTTATAGAGAACATGGTCGATGATGATATAAAATCAATGAAGGGTTTCTGAATTTAATAAATTGTGGTATCCAAATATATGTGTTAGACGATGATGATGTAAAATCAATAATATACTATATTTTTTTTTCATCAATACAAAATTGACACAACATAAAGTGTGAATCAATAATGATATACTATATTTTCTTCTCATGAAAAATAAGGTGATATATAACATTCTTAGAGGCCCAATAGATGGAGATGCCTTTTGCTCATTTCTTACTAGAGGAAACAAGTCGTACAATACATTTATTATGCAGTCTGCCCAAAATCCGTGGTTCCACCAGGGTCTCTGTCTTCGATTATTTCAATACCAAGGGTATGTGTTTTATCGTCGGTGGGCAAGGGCCGACCCACATTTAGGTCAGGATGGGTACAGGTCCACCCTGACCCAAAAATGGGCTCCCGCTCCGACCTTGCAACAGGTTGGGTCAGGGTGTGTAGTGCTGTGGTGCCCACCCTGACCCTATGAAAGGTTGGGTTAGGGTGTCCAGACCCGACTTTTTTTTTACTGCTGATCCCCGACTCCTCTATCTATGTCTAAAGTTTTAGTGTCATTTTTCTTAAGGGATTAGATGGTATCTGACAAAGGTGTAAAAAAAAAAAGCCCCTTTTAGTTTTTTTTTTTGTGTTTTTAAGTGATTTTTTTTTATTAAGGCAAATTTCAAATAGCCACCAAAGGTTTTTGGCGCAAATGTCCACCACAGTATTGGCACCGTTAAGGAAATAAACCTAATTGTCAACAACCATGTCCTTATCTTCTCACTGTATTAAATTACCTTTTTTACCTTAAACCGAAAAGTCTTTCTCTCTTTTATGCATCACAGTCACACATTCACAATTACCATTGTTTCCCTATATATTTATTAGGGATGAAAACAGGTGGGAGTCTTGAGTTTTAATCCTGGTTCAAACTGGATTCAGCTCACATTATCTGATCCAGATAATATATATCTGAATCTAGAATAGACAAAGTCGGGGTCTATTTAGATCTTGGTTAGAATCATATAAGCCCGCATGCTATTATATCCAAGTTATTTATCTTTTCTCTTAAAAATCAGTTTATTTATCCATTTTTTTGGATCAAGTAATATAAGGTCCCATTTTTTACTTGAATCCTGAGCATTATGGTACAATTCAAGTTAGATTTAGATCCGAAACCTAATCCACCTTTCAAAAGTTGGAACAAGTATTGTGATCTTTTCTGATATATCCCATATCCAGCGAGAGGGTGGTGTATGTTCTTCCCCGATGATTCACTGAATCCCACGTTTGTGTTCGGGGGTCTGAATGAGCACCACGTATACAAGCACATGGGGCTCGTATTTCCGTGTATGTTGACATCACTTAGCATTGGAGTTTGGTGTGGTTGCAAAGACTTAAGTACCCTTTCTTTTTATTCTTCTCATAAGACGATGGTTTGAAAAAATAACAAAAATGCCCTTCATTCAAAAAAGAAAAAACAAACGGTTCAAAAAAAGACAAACATGTCCTCCATATAGAAAGTCGAGGATGATGTTAACTCTTCACAGTCTACACAGCGAAACGAACCTTAATCGTTTCGCCGATGGTGATCCGGCGAAACGATGGTGAGTCGACGATCCGATGGTCATTCAGCGAAATGAACCTTAGCCATCAAAAATGTCTGTTTGAACTTTTCATCATCATCTTTTTTTTCTTCCTTCTCCGTAAAACACTGTAAAACTCTCAAACTCTAGAGAAGAAATCAAGGGAGGCAAAGAGTTTCCCCTGGAGAAGGCCATAAACATCAACCCTCTCTCTCTCTCTCCCTTCTCTTCTACTTCTGTGCATATCTAGCAGACGATTCTACATTGCTTCATCAAACACCGACTGACCAGCACACTGACTGTAGCATCGTTCAACTTGATGAGTTGTGGAGCCTGATTCATAGTTTTTGCCTTTACAGGATGAAGTTTGGGGGCTCCTGTCAGCATGGGTAGCATCATTCAACTTGATGAGTTGTGGAACATGATTTAGAGTTTTTTCCCTTACAGAAGGGGGGTCCGGGGGCTCCCCTCCAGCACGGGTCCCGCTGCGCGGTCAACGGTCCAGGAGGGGCCCGCCCCTAGCGGGGGGGGGGGGGCTCGGGGGACAGCGCCCCCCGAACCATTTTTTTTTAGAGCCTTGTATAATTTTTTTATTTTCTTTCTCTCTTTTAACTATCGAAAAAGACCAATAAAGCGTTTCGTTTAATCGTGGGGTTGATGTTCTCTTTAATTGTTTATTGCTCGAGGTTTTCGTAACAACCCTTCCCACGATTTTTCTATTTTTTTTTCTGTTTCTTTCTCATGATTTTTTCAATGACTCCCCTATAGCGATTTTTAGTATTGTTGGGTCTTCAACGAGCCCCACAATGATTTATAGTATTGTCCGGTCTTCCAACAATAATTTGTAGTATTGTCGGGCCTTCCTATAGCGATTTGTAATGTTTTCGGGTCTCCAACAAGCTCCACAGTGATTTATAGTGTTATCCAGTGTTCCAACAACGATTTGTAGTGTTTTTCGCAAATCATTATAGTGATTTGTAGTGTTATTTGGTCTCTATCGAGCCCCACAACAATTTATAGTGTTGTTGGATCTCACTATAGCGATTTGTAGTGTCTTCTGCAAATCACTATAGCGATTTGTAGTGTTATTCAGTAAGCAAATCGATGTAAATCGCTACCTGAATCAGGACCAACTTGTCAGGGTCATATCTTTCTAACCGGAGGTCATATTCCAAATCTGTAAAAAGTGGTGTCTTTGTTATTGAGTCTAGTTTATTTTTGTAAATTTTCAGTGATTTCTATGGTCATTTTATTTCTCATTTTAACTAAAAACCAGACCCCTATTATTTTGTGTTGTGCAACCCAAAAACACTACAAATCATCAGGCTCCACAACACTACAAATCGCTGTAGGAAGACCCAAAAACTCATCAAGTTGAATGATGCTACCCACGCTGGGAGGAGCCCCCAAACCCTCTCCTGTAAGGGCAAAAACTATGAATCAGGCTTCACAACTCATCAAGTTGAACGATGCTACCCACACTGGGAGGAGCCCCCAAACCCCCATCCTGTAAGGGCAAAAACTATGAATCAGGCTCCACAACTCATTAAGTTGAATGATGCTATCTACGCTGGGAGGAGCCCCCAAACCCTCCTCCTGTAAGGGCAAAAACTCTTAATCAAGCTCCATAACTCTTCAAGTTTAATGATGTTACCCACGTTGGGAGCAGCCCTCAGACCCCTCTTCTGTAAGGGTAAAAACTCTGAATCAGGCTCCACAACTCTTCAAGTTGAATGATGCTACCCACGCTGGGAAGAGCCCCCAGACCCCTCTCCTATAAGGGTAAAAACTCTGAATCAGGATCCACAACTCATTTAGTTGAATGATGCTGCCCACGCTGGGAGGAGCTCCCAAACCCTCCTCCTGTAAGGGTAAAAACTCTGAATCAGGGTTCACAACAGTCAATGTGCAGGTCAGTCAGTGCTTGATGGAGCAATGTAGGATCTTCTGCTGAATGTGCACAGAAGCAGAAAGAGAAGGGAGAGAGAGAGCGAGAGGGTTGATGTTCATGGCCTCCTCCAGGGGAGATTTCTTTCTCGGATAATCCTGTAGTGCAGAGAATGAGTCTTAAATATTCATCTTCGAGGCACTTAAGTCTTTATAACCACTCCTTTTCTAGAATCGTCATTTTTTTTGGCACCAATGGAGGAGAGGTTACTTAAGTCTTTGCAATCACATCAAACTCTAATGCTAATTAATGCTAACAAACATGGGAATACAAGATGCACATGCTTAAACACGTGGTGCTTTTTGGAACCCCCGAGCATGAGATGCCATGTTCGAGGGTTTAACATATAACCTGCTTCAATATCCAGCCTATTGTTAACTCCATTATTTATAAAGGGTGTATCTAGGTTGGCTGAGGCAGGTCTCATCATACCCATTCTTAAATCATGATAAAAACTACATCAAAACCTATCCGATATAGGTTGGATTTGGGCTCGTCTTGGGTATGATTTTGACATATTTAATGGATGGAGTATTAATGAGTCATTTTTTACACCACATTTAAAATTAGACCCAAACAAACCTGAACTGATATGAAGGAGGTTTTGGGGTTGAGTATTAAAATGCTAAACGACTTAGATTTCCTATCAGTTTGAACCAAATCTGATCCATACTGTCAGATATAGATATTGTATATCCAAATCTACATCAGATTGGGGAGAAATATGTTTGGGCTTTATTGTATTTGGGTCAAAATCTGGTAAAAAGATGTGACTGGATCTAAGTTGAACTTGGATCAAATCTTACCCATTTTATCTTTTCCACATGGAATCAAAAGATTTTTTGAAAACTTTCAAGTACCCTCAAATGTTTAGCTCTAATTCATCTGCACACCAAATGTTTCAGACATTGCAAATGCCCATCAAAGTTTTTATTTGAGTTAATCAAATGACCCCAATCATAAACTAACATTAGGTTGTTCTTGGGTTAACCTAATTCATGATGTGAAGTTACCATTGTACCCCTTTAACCAGAGAAATAAATTGTGTAGGGCTGTCAACTAAATGTATTTAGAAAAAAGTTTATTGTCTATAATGCTACTTGAACCGATGAACCACAAATCTAACCACTAAGCCATACAAATATTGATATTAATGTAGTTTATTTATTCAAAAAATATTCTATATTTAGATTGTGATAAGTCAATCAACTCAACAATTACTCGACCACTAAAATATGATTATACAAATGTGATCTACATGCTTAATTTTATAGGAATAGATTCTTGAATCTTCTGATTATAACAAGTTAGGTTTTTATAAGATTTAAAAATCATCTGTCTACAATTTTAAAAAATAGTAAATGTTTAAAAAATCATATTTTTTTATCAAAAAAATGATCCAAATGTCATTTTCTAGCAAATCGATCATGTCGAACACATCCACAAGGTCAGATTTGTGAAAAAACAACCTAAAACCCCTATTTACCTCACGATATACTCAAAAAGTGTTAGGCAACTACCACTTTTCTCAAATTTATATAGGTTCAAAATTAAGTAGATTAAGTTGTCATATTTAAATGAAAACCTTAAAACTCTCATAGTTACTATATTAGCAATAGATAATTTATCTTGATTATTGAATTAGTAAAACTTTTGTCAACTATATATAACCACATCGGCATTTGGGTCAAATGAAAATGCATTTAATTTATGTTCACATATTTATCGGATCAACTATTGAGGAACCAAATAGACCCAATTGCGTTATAGTGGGTGGAGTAATTGCTGGGTTGATTGGCTTATCATGATCTAAATATAGAGTTTTTTTAAAAAATTAATTAAGAGCAAGCTTGTTGGTATAATGGTTAGAGTTGTGGTTTTTGTTAGGGAGGCCAGTTCAAGTATCATTGTAGTCTATATTATTTTGCTAAAATACATTGAGTTGGCAGCCCTACGCATTTTATTTTTCTAGTTATAGGGGTAAAATGATAACTTTACATCATGAGTTAGGTTAACCTAAGAACTACATAACGTTAGTTTATGATTGAAGTCAATTTATTAACCCAAGTAAAAACTTTAGTTGGCATTTGTAAAGTCTGAAAGGTTTGGTATAACGATGAATTAGGCCAAACCGTTTGGGGTCCAAATGTTTGAATGTGAAAAACACGATTGATAATAGGATCTATTTGTCAAAAATCAGGTCCGCTTACTAATGCAGGCAGGGGAAGTTTCCTAATAACTAAGACCTTTAACAAAAGTTATGGAATTAACTGACTTGGTGTCATTTGCTTAACCTAAGCAAAAACTTTGGTGGAAAACAAAACTTTGAAACTTTTGGTAACAAAAGTTATGGAATTAACTAACTTGGTGTCATTTGCTTAACCTAAGCAAAAAAAACTTTGGTGGAAAACAAAACTTTGAAACTTTTTTTGGTGTGCATATGAATTAGATAAAAAAGTTTGGTGATTAATTGAAATTTTGTTTTTTTTGAAAGAGAGGAAAATGGTGAGATGTGAATCCATGCCACTTTCAAAGATAACCAAAGACTTAGCCGTTAAGGTAAAACACTTTTTTGTGACCTGCTCTGTCCTTATCAGTGGATAATGAGAAGTACTTTTACCATGTCAACATGGCACCTCTCAACTCCCAACAAAGCTTTCTCAGGTGCAATATGATTGCACAAATATTTGTGCCCCACTATTGACAGGCCTGCCCCCAAGATGGAAGGTGATCAGGTGCTTAATGCACAAAATTTATGCAATCATATTGCACATTACCCTGAATCCCTTTCCCAATGGTTTCTTTGTGTTATCAAAAAAGAAAAATGATATTAGTGCACGTCACCTCGTTGTAAGTTTGAATCCCTATGGTAGGTATAGTTGTATAACTGATAGGGGTCTGCCTAACCCCAGCTTTCTCTGTCAAAAAGAAGAAGAATAAAAAAAAAAATAACACCAACGAGAGCTCCACTTGTCTGGTAAGAGTAGTTAGTGCACGTCACCTTGGGACTTTGCAAGTTCAAAACCCAATTGTACCATTGATTAATAACTGCCCAAATGACTCTTCTTTTGACGTTGGATGAGAGTGGAACGGTTGAAGTGTGTTGCTTTTAGGTCCTGACACAAAGTTAGAATTCTAGCTCTTCCAGAGTGGTATCTCACCCATGGCTCGGGCTCCCCCGGAAGGAGGCCTTCTTCGCCTTCCATTTAAGCTGCGCAGGAAAGGCCCACAGCCAATCCTAGGGAACAATAAAACTTCATAGGGTCTTTCTGTCCATGTGCAGGTAGTCCGCATTTTCATAGACATGTCTATTTCACCGAGCCTCTCTCCGAGACAGTGCCCAGATCATTACGCCTTTCGTGCGGGTCGAAACTTACCGGACAAAAAATTTTGCTACCTTAAGACCGTTATAGTTACAGCTGCCGTTCAGCGGGGCTTCTGTCGCCGGCTCCCCTGTCATCAGGAACCAATGGCTATGGCAATCATCACCTCCACTTGTTTTGAATCTCAAGTAATCAGACTTCCCGAGAGAGCCCCCACCGGGTTTGTGGTAGTGGTGTTGGGCCTGTCCTAACCGCGGACCTTTGGGATGAAGACTGTAGGTATGTATGGTAGGCTGAGAGCCAGCAGAACCAGGTCTTGAATCCCCAGAGGCAGTTTTTTTTTTGGGGTAATAAATTAGAAATAAAAAATAAAAAAAATCTGAAGCCTTTCCAACCGTTGGCTGAATCCACTGCTAACAGACAGTGGTTTTAGGCACAAATTAATGCATAAAAACTAATATATTAAAGTTTATTTCGAATAAACCTTATCAGGCCCACCCATCAATTCCTGTCATCTACTGGAATGCGTGCGACCACCTTATATTTAGCTACCAGAAGCTTATTAAAAACTTCTGAATTAAGCTTGTTTCTTACGAAACTTGGTTCAGAAATGCAAAAGTCTTATGTCACAAAGATACGGACATGACATGCTGGGGTTCGACATGCCAATTCGAAAAATTAGAAAAAAAATAAGACATGACCACATGAGTCTTTTTTTTTTTTAATTATTAAAAGTATTTTTGATATTTCAATGTATTAGAATACAATGTTTTTGAAATATGATCTACAAGTATTAAAAGCAATTTTAATAGTGTTTGTATAAGTCGGGTTCGTGTTAGTGTGACATTGCATGTCTGACTCGTGTCAACCACGACACGCATTTTAAATGGTTTATCACTGTCTGTGAGTATGCGCTTCTTTCATTATTCTGAAGCTTTTCTAAAAACTGGATGTCTATTTAACCATTATATGTCTTGAAATAAGAAATGCCTTTTCATGTGAAAATTTTCATTTTCTGTATTAGTTTTATATAGTACACACATAAATAAATAAATATTTTTAACAAAAAGGATCCAAAAGAATCAAAACTCGATCATTTTAAGTAAAAGAATAGCGGTTGCTTATTTTACCCTATGGCTAATTAATTGCTTCATGTCTTCATGCATCGAAGCATTCTTGAACGTATATATCGTTTCATGCCTATTATAAGTAATGTGCCCTTACGAGGGTGTGATTATAGTTGTAGTTAGGGATGTCAACGGGTTGGATGTAACCTGATATCCGACCCCCAATCCAAATCCGGATTCTATTAGGAATTGGATTTGGATTCAGTATTAATTTTGCATTGAAATCTGATTAAGTGCAGATATCAGGTTTTAGATTAGTCGGATCAGGATTTGGTTTTTATCTTTCTTCATCTGACTCCGAATCTGAATTTGAATCCAATTAGGTCAGATCTGATTAGGTTTTATCTTTTTCAGTGTGGCTCCTTGGTGGTTTGGATGGACCCCATTTATCTTGAATTGTGTGATAAGTTGGAAAATTACATTATAGACAAAAAACGCAATTTCCCAGATTGTCTCACTTTCCTGGGCAAGTGGGTGGATCCAAACATAGCGTTAGGGAACATTTATATTGTCAATGATCTGATCTTTGGCTTTCTTATTCAAAACCCACCCTTCTTGCACCTTGTATTTCATTAGACCGGGAAACCACAGATTTAAGGCATTTTAAAGATCTCAATATCCTAAGATTTGAGATCCCCATTTGCATGAGGCCCAATGTAGCATGGTGCCCTTGCCAGAGCTGTGGCATTCAGATGCCCGCCTTAATGGAGCAGAACACGCATGTTTGCAATGCCCTGTGTGATTTTTTGTTCTTGTAACCTACTTTTTCAAGGTTAGTAGAATATGAAAAAATAATGATTATGGGTTGTGATTGTTTTTTACTCTTTTGTCTCGAAACTTGTGAAAGTAAATAACACGCTTGACCTTGTCATCTACTTTCCTTCTCAAGCTCTTAGTTCTCTCTCACCTGTAACCAAAACAAACATGAACCCACTCAGTCCCGCTCCTTTAAGAGGGAGGTCTCACGTAGGGGTGTCAACGGGTTTGTTTTGGTTCAGACCCAGGTGTAACCAGACTTGGATCAAATTTTCGGATATGGTATCGGGATCAGACCTGGTCTAATCGGGTTTGCTATAAGAAAAACCATACCTTCATGACCTGATAAGAACTACATGAACCAAAACCCGGACCATACCCAGTAAAACCATATTTTTTTTTATCATTTTTTCATTGAAAAATTATGGGTCTTAATCGGAACTCGGGTTGGGTCCGAGTCTGGTATAAAATTTCACAAACTATACCCAGGTTCATTTATTAATCGGACCTTCGGGTCTGCACCTGGGTTTTAATTGGGTCTTCTTATTTATCACCATACCGGTCTCTATAGGGTTTGATTCGGGCTAGGTCCGGGTAAACTAAGCCCCTTGACATCCCTAGTCTCACGTCCTCCCCTCCCCCGTCCCTTCTTTCCTCAAAAGTAGGGATGCAATTGGACTGGATCTGGTCAGCTCGAACACAGCAACATGAGTCCCCCGGTGGAGACGTGGAATGAATCCTGCCTGGGGACTGCTTTGTCTTGCACGTAGCTGGGATCTGCCATTTGAAACACTCGTGGACACGTGGGACAAAACAGTGTTGCTGTCTGGGGTGTGAGTTTTGTTCTGCGGACAAATTGTGTTGGGTGCCTTTTGTCCCCCGGTGCAAATCCCTAGGGGTGGCAATCGGGTCGGGTCGACGGGTTGGTTGGTCGGGTTAACGGTTTGGCGGGTCAGAATACCTCAACACGAACATGACCCGTTTATTAAATGGGTTGGATGTGGCAAACACAAACACGACCCATTTATTAAACAGGTAACCCGACACGACCCTGACCCGTTTATTAAAAGGGTCGACACGATAACCGACCTGAGTAACCCCAATAACACAAATTAAAACACAAAAAAAATATACATATTATACTTTCTTTCTGCAAATCTCAGTATGAAATTGTACTACCAACATTCACATAAAACTTCAACGTAAAGTCATAAACTAAAGGCAACACCAACATAATTGTCTTACAAGTTACAACCATACTACAAACACATCCACCAAGTTGTCTTACAATCATCAAGATAAACATAAATAATTAAACGGGTTGACCCGCCCACATAATTAAACGGGTCAAACGGGTTGGCATACCCCTAACACGAACACGACCCATTTAATAAATGGGTTAGGCGGGTCGACCCGTTTACGACACAAACCCGTTTAAGCCAAACCCTAACCCGGCTAAGAAGCGGGTTGGCGGGTCGGGTCAGATTTTGCCACCCTTACAAATCCCACATTAGTTTTCTCCCAAGGCAGAATCCTTCATGGTACCTCGGATTCCTATTGAAAAGCTTAAAAACATCTAATTATGGAGAATTGGATCTCAAGATCCAACGGCTCCCTCACCATCAAATATACATTTAAATGCTAGAAAAAATGAAATCTTTGTGCTATTTAGATCTTTTGATCTGACTATACTTAATGTGTCTTAGCACTCATCCAATCTGATGTCACTGCAGTGTAATATGAACAGACCTAGTTGGTTATTGACATGGGCATGGGTTAACCACCCAGACATGTGCTTCCTACCATAATCATAGGCAATGAAAATCTTGAAATATTGCCAAAATTCAAAATTTTGCCTGTTTCTAATATATCCCAAATTTCAGTATATTTCTTGAGAATGAGATTTGTGACTATGCCCTTAATTACCAGAATCACTCTCTGCATCTCAGATGGATATGAATGTGAATCGCCCCAATTGGAGCCATGCCCAACTTTCCACCAAAGGGTTGGATCCAGGTTGGGCTTCAATCCCACCTGAATCCGTTGTCATTTCTTTAGCAGAAACTATAATCTAAAAGAAAGATGGATCAGATTCATATCCGTTCTTGATTGAAACGGTTTGGAACTTTGGATGGCCAAGCCAATCCAAGTTGGATAGATCACCTGATCCAACAGGAAGCACGAATGTGGTGAACTGGAATCACCTCAAGTGCATTAAACAAATTTTTGAAATACATAAATTTTCATATTTTGTAGAATCCGAGCTTGGATCGCTAAGTGGAATTTGGAGGAGTATAACCAAATTCAATATGGTCTTCCTGGTGTCACAAAACCCTTGTTAATACTGGGTTTTCAATTCGTAATATCACATCAAAAGATCAAACAAAGTAAATACACTAATATTTGATAACAACTCATGTGATTGGCACGAACGTCATTTGCACAGCCAACCAAACGTCAGAAAATGAGCCATGATAAATACAATGATTGTTTTTCTTTTCGATAGGTATAGCCTTGTTTATTATTATTAATGTTGGGTTTTTTCCCCAAAATCATCCTTGACTTTTGAGTGATAACCAAAATCACTCTTTTTCAACCCATGACAATCAGGAAACCCCTCAAACGAGCTAAGAAGAAAAAAAATCTTTAAAAACCATCACAGCTCCTTCCAAATTCAACAATGAACATAACTGAAACAAGCAATGAAACAAGCAACTGCTTGACGTTTGCATATGAAACAAGAGTTAAACATGAAAAAAATCTCCCTAACTAAACAAAGGATATAAAATTTTCAAAATCCTAATATCACTTTTCTCTTTTTTTTTTTTAAGGCTACGTGGCCATAAGGAATGTTTAAAATATAAAGAGATATGTCTCTTGGGGCTCAAGGGATTTTTCTAAGGGATGTATCCCAAATTTAAACTCTCTACAAGTTTATAAATGGAGTGAAATAGTATGAAAACATACAGTTACAGAAAAAAAAACATTCAAATTATAAGTGAATTGAGAGTGTGGACTTCCCTGACGATTTCGAGCGTAACAACATGTTCTTCACTTCACAGAAATATTGCATCAGAGCATTCTAGTACTTAAATTGGTATCAGAGCGGGTTCTACAGATCCCATACGGTGCTGGAAGCAACCTGTGCATGCGGGTGTATTGATGCACCAGACTGGAATACCCTTTTCACGGAAGGGACTCATCATCGAAAAAGAAGAATATAAAAAAAAACCAAAAAAGAGCAAAAAGGTTAGTTTTATTTTCTGTTTTAGACAAATTAGTGAACCAAGGGTTCCCGATTTGCGAAAACTAAAAAAAAAATAGAGGAAAGGAAGAGGGTTCGACCCTCTTCGATTTCATTTTTTGGGTAAAGAAGGAAGAGATCACCACCACCTATGGTGATTGGACACCGATGGTGGAACGATCTTCCTCTCTCTCTCTCATTGTGCATCGAACGACAGAGTTTTTTCTGGCCCGAACTGCTCGGTTTCATGGCAGGTGTCGCATTGCCAAAATATAATAAAAGAAAAAAAATGGTGGTTCCCTTCATCGTTGTCGTCGGGGGTGCTGCTTGATGCTGAGCGCAACACGCCGAGTGGGTCCTTCATTTTCGGAGGGTCGTTGCTGAAAATCGCCTGCATCGGTGTCGACTGAGCCATTGAAATAGAAAAGGAAAAAAAAAACAGAGAGCCCAGAACCATGCTCATCTTTTCGATTGGTTGGGTGGTCGAATTTGCCGTCGAAGGTCCTGGTAGTGGCGCCCCTGTCGAGGACTGATTGGCCGGATTTTACCAACCCTTAAAACCTCACCGGCGATGACCTCGTTCTCTGAGGTCGTGCGGTGATAGTCGGTCACCACGTCTGGTGCGACGTGCTGCCACTGTACTGGTCACCGGGTGCGGCGTGTTGTGGTCGGATTGATCATCGGGTTTCGCCTGGAGCGTGGCCTCATCACCAGAAAAGGGAACCTGCAAGGCCTTTTTTGAGAAGAAGAAGGGTCGAGAACCCTTCTTCTCTCATTACATAAAGTAAAAAAAAATATTTTTCATCTTAAATTCATTTATTTAACTTAATTCTTTTTAGGACCCCTCTGGAATTTCTGTTCAAAGGATTTTTTTTCTGGAAATTCCAGAAAGAGGCATGGTTTTTTATTTTTTTCAAAAAGAAGCCTCTGCTTATCGATTTTTGCATAAAGGTGGTTTATGTTTTTTGATAAACTCAAAAATTTCAGAAAGTGTTCTATTTTATTGAATTTTTGCAGAATATGGGATCTAATCTTTTCTGATATTACAGAAAGAGGGTTAAAACTTTATGTTTAACTCAGAAAATTGTAGAAAGAAGTTTATGTTTTTGCTTACATAAAGCTTCTTCTTTTGTTTTATGAAATTGCAGAAAAGTAGTCTTGAGTTTCTGAAAACCACCTAGTTCTTGTTTTTGTTAAAAGTATTTAGAATTTAGCATTTTTGTGCATATCCTTGCACATTTAAGTATCTTATTACATGCTAAATTTGTTTAGAATGATCAAAACTAGTTATATTTGCAAATATTAGTTTAAATAAATTTTATTAATTTTAATATTTGTTTATAATTAAGAATATGACAAATCAAATAGTCATGACTGAGTTGTCCAAAATTGAAAAACTCAATGGGATGAATTTTGAAATGTGGAGAAGGAAGATGAAATATCTATTAACACATGACAAGACTCTATATGTATTGAATACTGTAAAATCTTCACTAACTGATAAATTGATTGAAGAAGTGAATAAAGCTAAGTTCATCGAAGATGATCAACTTGCTCGAGCAATTTTTTTAACATTTATGCAAGATGACCTCATCTGAGTATTTAAAGACTTTAACACTGCAAAAAGAATGATGAAAGAAGTTAGAAAGAAGTATGATATGACTTTAAAAGCTCACATTCAACTTCTTCTGAAGCAATACAACTCATGCAGGATGAAAGAGTTAGACAATGTAGTCGATCATGTGAATCGAATGCTGGTAATGACTAAGAACTTAGCTATATCTGGAAATAATATTCCTGAGCAAATGCAAATATCCACCATACTAAACAGCCTTCTTCAAACTTGGAAGATGGTGTCAATTGCCATGAGATTAAACCAGAAGAGTCTTACTCCGACTGAGCTTCCTCTGCAATCAGCCATTGAGCAAGAGCACATATCAAAAGATAAGAAGGAAGAAGTCATGAATACTAAAAAATCCTTCCTGGCAACCTCTCACAAGTTCAAGCCTAAAGGCACATTCTTCAAGAAATTTAAGAAAAATAAATTCAATAAGAAACGTCTAGTGCAAACCAAAAACTCAAGTCTACAATCAAGGAAGCATGTTTTTCTTGCAAAAATATTGAGCATTTCAAGAATAATTGCCCAAATATAACCAAGAAAGATAATCCAGGAAAGCAAGTAAATGAAGAACGAGAAATACTATGCATTGTGTTTGAATCATTGATCGCAAATAATGATCTCCCAGTTTGGTGGATTGATTCAAAGGCTATGCGACATGTGTTTGAGTCAAATGAAGGACTTGTGGAGATAAATGAGTTGAAGCCTGGATATCATAAGGTGTATATGAGAAATAACATCTATAGTGATGTAGTCAGGATAGGGACCTACATGCTTCAAGTAGAAGGGATCAGTCTCCTACTAACAAATATACTTTATGTACCTTTCATGAAAAGGAGTCATTTAGCAGTGGAAGATTTTGCTAAAAAGGACTTCGAAAGATGAAAAAGTGAAGCTCAGGGGTCGCTATGATGCTGACCATGGTCTCTTCCATTTAAATGTAACTCCTTCTCTAAATAATGTAATGAATATTTCTGGTTATATTAATTGTGCATTTGATGTCGATACATATTTATGGTATTTAAGGTTAGGACTTGTGCATGTGATTATTACCTTCTCTTAAAAATATAGAATTTGAAAAATGTGAACCATGCATGGTTGTACTTTTTGCAATGGTATTTTTAAAACATATTTTTCAATAAAAACTTTGAAAAGTCGTCAACCAAAAATATAAAAACCGACTTTCCACTTTTGTGGCGAGTACGGATCGAATCCTCAGGGAACGAGATAATATTCTAATTATCTCTAAAAAAATTAAATTTATTAATATGGTAAATGTTTACAATAAAATAAATAACTACAATTAAGTTACACACTAAAAAAACATAAAAATTAACTAAAGCAAATCCTAAATTAGGTCACTCAAGCCTTCTCTAGATCACAAGGGCATTTTTTGTCATTTTCTTAAATTTGGCAATCACGTTCTTGACATAAATAACCCTTTAACCAACAATATGCTTGTTAACCTAAAACAAAATAAAATAAAAAGTCAGTAATGAAATAACTACAATTATTTTAAAATTATAACTAATTCTAATTATAACAATAACTACTAAATCTAAATTATAATTTGAATAAAAATATGCTAAAATATAAAATCTAATTAAACTAACTAATTTATGCTAAAACTAACTAAACTAACTATTGTAATTACTTTAACTATTCTACAAAAAAATAAGAAAAATGACAGAAAACTAATAAACTAGTGAAATGTCTGTTTTGTCCTCACTACAATGCATGAATCACTTTCTACAGGTTTTCAAAAACAAACAATTTGAATTCACAAACAGATCCAAAAATTCTAAAATTTATTTTGTTTGATTCCTGATACGTGAAGGAATCAGACCCTTTTTACAGATTGTAAAAAATCATCTGGAAGCTCCAAATATAAGTGTTTCAAAATCAGTCAAAATCTGGAATTTTACCTGTCCCAAAATTAGAATTCATGAAAAACTGGTTTTTGAAAAACACTTAAAAATGTGACTAAATCAGCTCAAATTGGGCTGATTTTTGGTCTACAGATAGTAGACACCTGGATGAATAAAATATAATTGATTTTTTAAAAAAACCTTGAAAAATTGCACATAAAATGACGTGTGCAAATGACTGTAAAATTGTGTTCCAAAATTCAATTCAATTCAATTCAATTAAAGATAAAATGATTCGTACATTATTGACATTGTGCACATACAATAACAAGCATATTAGTTCTACACTATACTAAATAACAGTAAACGGACATTAAACAATACTTAATTATACTATGAAAATTTAATTCTAAAAAGAACATAAAAAATATTGCAAAGGAATTACTTAACTTTAACACACAAGTATCCAAACGGTTTGGCTGAAGGACTACCCTAAATTAATATGAGTACTAACTAAACTAAATGCACACCAATTAAACAAAATTAAACTTATTCAACCATTAGTTAAAGAAAATATAAGACATAAGCTATCAACCATAACATACAAGACTTACCTAACCAATACAAATTTGAATTAATGCTACAATTATCTAAGGTGAACCGTTCCCTATGTGGGACCTACTTGATATTTAAGTACATAAGTACTATAATGAAATGCAGCATGAAATACAATTAACTACTAACCTAGCTAATATACAATGCTAACTATTAAATGATATGCAATAAAAAAAATGTCTAAGTCAATATTCCCTGAATTATGAATGAAATATTCAATTAGATACACTAAGCTAAATTACTACATGAAAGGTTGCATTAATGCATAATTAGGCTAGATTGAATTTCGGTGGGGCCCATGACATCTTGCCTAAAAAAAACTAACCTCTCAAAACTGCCAGCCCCAAGTGGGCCCACACAATTTTAACTTGATTGAAAATTTGATATACTTTCTAACTCAATTCAAGAGGAATTTTAGGAAGAGATTTGAATTTCAAGTCTCTTGCCAAAATTAAAAAGAGGAGAAGATCCTCTTGACGGGACTCATTAATAAGACCCAAGACTTTCCCCAATAGAAAAACATAAAATTTAGAAACCCACAAAAATTACCAAAACCGCCTACTCTTTGAAATTTCCTCAATTGCCCTTCCTATAATTTCGAAAATTGAAAAATTAATTAAGCTAAATCCTAACTAACCTAATCTATATAATGTCTAAATTAGTACATGCATGGGTAGACTAGGAATGCCAAGGAAAAATAGTGAATGCTATGCAGTAAAGACATAATTTCTAAAATTGCTAACTATTGACTATGCACTTACTATGACCTAATACATTGAATCTAGCTTAGGAAACATATTAAGTTTCTAAACCTACCAAACTTACATATGTCAAGGTTCAACAATGGCTGCCCTCTTCTATGGGGAAGACGACAACCATTGTTGAACTCAGATGTCTAAAAAAAGAAAAAAAGCTGTGTAACACACACTAAAATATTGGTAGCAAAGCAATCAAACAAATTTTCTTCATTATTTTTTTCTTTTTCGCATTAACCCCTAATTAATCTGACCTTGTACTATCTAAATTTTGATTTTTAGATATTTGAAACTGTACAAAAGAATCAAACACAAAATTGGGAAAACACCAAAAACCGGTTAGACTATGTCTAGCCAATTTTTTTCAATTGGCTAAAAACAAGAAGTAAAATGGGTTGGCACTTAAATTAAGACCAAATACGATCTTGAAACTAACAGAAACCGTGAATTGCAAACTTTTATCTGCTGTAAAAAAAACTAGAAAAGAAAAAATTAACTTAAGCATAACTTGACTCACAAGGGGTAGACTCGATCTAATCTAGAAGAAAGAGGTGAGAGAACAAACCTCAGAGGGTAGTCTGACGATTGGAGGGGAAGGAAGAGCGGTTAGTGAAGGCTGAAGTCACGCCCCAACATGTCCTTGAAGGTTTGCACAGTGGATCTTCATTGCTGCACCCATTTGGAAGTCGATTCAAAGAGGATTAGGAAAAGCAGAAGATGACAGCGTGGGAGAGAGGATCGATCACTCCCCGTGGATGTAGACGGCACACCGACAGGAAAAACTTCCTTAAGTCTACAACACTTGCAAAAACACAATACACACAACAAGGAAAACACAACAAAAAGTGAAGAAAGATAAAAAAGAAAAGAGGGGGAAGAGGACACGCAAGGGAGGGCGTGTGAGAGAGGAGAAGGGAGAGAGAGGGGCATTTTTTTAAATACTCCAAAAATGTCAAACCCTAAAATTTCTAACTATTTAAACTACCTAAAATTATTCCTAATTCTAAAAGCTACCTAAATGCAAAGTTAATTCTAATAAATGCTAACTATGTTAATATTTACAACTAGGTACCTAAGTGCTTGATAACGATGCGGTTTTCAGTAAAGTCTCATGAAAAATTACTTTGGGTCATGTGGGTTTATGGATATATATGGTTGGGTCCAGTCCAAGATCCAAATTTAAGCTATTGGGTTGGATCTGGATCCAATTGGCCTCGAAATTTGCTCTAAAACCTCGAAAAGCTCTAATTCCCTCATTTTAACTTCGATTCGAGTAAAATTTGAACTGTGACCTCTTTGTACATAAATACATCAATACATGGGTTCTAAACCTTCAAAACATATGAAAATTCATGAATATTATGTGAAAATAATATGCATTTCATGCATCATCAATGCATATCAGGTAAAATAACTAGAAAACCTTTTTCTAAAGAAAGTAGATAATGTGACTTACTAGTTTTAGTACACACAAATATATGTGGACCCTTAACAGTAGAAACACAGGGAAAAAATCATATTTCATCATATTTATAGACACTACAAGAAAAACGTTAATTAGCAATGAAAATTTATGATGAATTATTTCTGCCACAAATTTGCGATGGATTAGCTAGAGAAATCTAGCTATCCCTAAAATTGAAATTAATTGCGGAATTAGTGACAAATTTTTTGTCTCAAAATTCGTCGCTAATTCGCGACAAAAAAATTTTGTCTCAAAATTCGTCGCTAATTAGCCATAAATTAGCGACATAATTTTTCCGTCGCTAATTTGTAGTCGAAAATTCATATTGGTTGCCATGTTGGCAATCCGTGTGTGGCAGCGTTCTACCAATAGGAACACAAAGCGTCGTGCACTTCAAACATTATAAGTACATGAAGTGAGATACTCCATCCTCACCCACTCCTTCAGCAAGTCACAAAAGCTCTATGAGGCCTTTCTCCTATCCCACCACCTCGACCCCATGAGCCCCCTCACCTACAACGCCCCCATCAACGCCTGCACCCACAACTACGACCTCGAGAAGGCCCTCCACCTGCTCTCGGAGATGTGGCACCTGGGCATCCACTCTGACCCCATCAATTACACCATCATCGTCCAGGCCTGTGTCTGTACCACCGTCGATTACCGCATCCTCGATCGCCTTTGTGACGATCTCCAGGATGACGACATCGAGCCGGATGCTCGCCTCTATAACGATCTCATCCTCGCATTCAGCAAGGTCGGAGATCCCGATCGGGCACATTTTTTCCTCTCTAGGGTTCAGGGCCAAGGGCTCAGCCCCAAGACCTCCGCTTACGTCGCCCTCATCTCCGCCCTCGGCAATTTCGGCCGTACTGCCAAGGCGGAGGCCATCTTCCACCAGATCGGCGAAAGCGGTTTGCAACCCAAATCCCGAGCTTTCAACACCCTTTTCTAGGGGTTCGTAAAGAGAGGGATTCTCGATGACATCGAGCGCATCGTCTCTGAGATGGAGAAGGCCAGGATCACTCCAGACAACCACACCTACAACCTCCTGCTCGACCTCTACTCTGCCGCCGACTGCAAGGAGATCGCCCGAATCCTCCTAGAGGAGATGGAGGCCAGCAACGTTCGACCCAATTCCTATGTCTTCAGTCGACTGCTCATGAGCTACCGTGATGCGGGTGAGTGGCATAGGGCATTCAAGGAGATATGGAGGGCGGCCATCTCTCCCGATTGCCACTTCTACAATGTCACTATCGACACCTTCGGCAGGAACAATTGCCTCCACTTCTAAAATTTATTTATTTTTAAATGCTGCGACAAATATTATCAATCGCTAATATCCGTCACCAATTTAGCGATGAATTAGCGACAAATATGTATCTATTACAAAACCAAATCCGTGCTTGTTTAGTGACGGACTCGCGACAGATCATGACATTTGCTAATCCATCACAAATTAGCGACGAAAGTAGCTATAAATTAGTTCTGCCGCTAATTAGTGACCAAGAATTTGTGATGGACTCTATCCGACGCTAATTCATCGCAAATCTATTTAGCGATGGATTAGCGTCAAATAGAGTCCGTCACTAATTAACAATTTTCTTGTAGTGAGATGACTACTCAAGGTATAAATACATATACATAATCTCTAAAAAATTTGAAGCTCTAGAAAAGTTTAAGGCATATAAACATGAAGTTGAAAGATTATTAGGAAGAAAAATCCAAGTTATTAGATCTGATAGAGAAGGTGAATATAAGTCTGATGAGTTTAAGACCTTTTGCAATGATAATAATATAACTCCTCGTACAACTATGCCTTATACACCACAACATAATGGTGTAGACATAATGGTGTAGCAGAACGAATGAATAAAACCTTAATGAATATGACAAGGTCCATGTTGGTACATGCAAATCTTCTCAAGAAATTATGGGGAAAAGCAATTTGCGCTGCCATGTATATCCTAAATAAGGTTCTTTCTAAGTCTATAGAGCTTACACCCATTGAATTATGGACTGGTAAGAAGCCATATTTGAGTTATTTGCGAAAGTGAGGATCACCTGCTCATGTGTTGATTTCTAGTCAAATAAGAGACAAGTTAGATAGCAAAATTATCAAATGCATCTTTATGAGATATTTAAAAGGATCAAAGGGATATCGTCTATATAATCTTGAAATAAAATTTATAGAAAGTAGAGAGGTAGAATTTCTGAAAACAAAATAAAGCAAATTTGATCCTAAAGATAGTGTATTTTTGGATATCATAAATGATCCTAGGATACCAAATCAAGAGTTAGAACATAATGATCTAGTTGTGAATAATGAACAAAACTTACAATAAGTAATTGGACAAAAAAGAACAAAAACTTCTTCATTCTATTTGAATGATTATTATACATTCCTAAGTGATGAATTATGTTATTCCATAGATTTGGATGAAACTCTTGACAACTTGAGTTTTGAAGATGCAGTTGCTTCCAATGAGTCTAAACTATGGGAGAAAGCAATTAAAGACGAGTAGGACTCTATAGAAAAGAATAGATCTTGAGAACTATCCACTTTGACTAATTGATATAGAGCAATTGGTAATAAGTGAGTTCTCAAGAAAAAAATTCAAGGCATATGAATCTATTGATAAATTCAAGGCAAGATTAGTAGCAACAAACTATTCTCAACGAGAAGGGATTCATTATGAAGAAACTTATTCTTTTGTAGCCAAATTGGCATCTACTCATATCATTTTGACATTTGTAGCTTATTTTAATCTTGACCTATATCAAACAGATGTAAAAAAGACCTTCTTAAATGGTGAACTAAATAAAATTATTTTCAAGTAGCAACCAGAAGGTTTTGAAATTGAAGGTCAAAAGGATAAAGTATACAAGTTGAATAAATCTTTGTATGGACTTAAGCAGTCATAAAGACAAGGGTATTTGACTTTTCATAATGCTATAACCAAATTGGGTTATGATGCAAATAGTCTGGATCATTGTATATATATGCCGAGAATAGTGAGAGTAAGTTTACTGTGTTATCCCTCTATATTGCTGATATATTAATTACAGAAAATGATATAGACATGATAAATATGACTAGATCATGATTAAGTTCCCGATTTAAAATGAAAGGTATGAGTGAAGCTTCATATATCCTTGGAATTAAGATACAGAGAGATAAAAAAATGAGATTGCTATGTCTAAGTAAAAAAAAATATCTTGACCACATTCTAAAAAAATTTAGAATGAAAAGTACCAAGGAAAATGGTACTCCTATAGTAAAAGGTCTAAAACTTAATTAGCAAGAATGATTGTCTAAAAAATGAACAAGAAAAGTTGAATGTTCCCTATGCTCAAGCAATTAGAAGCTTGATATATGCAAAATCTGCACTAGACCTGATTTAAGTTTTGCTGTAAGTTTAGTGAGTAGATATCAAAGTAATCCTAGGCTCTCTCACCGAGAAGCAGTGAATTTTTTTTTTCGATATCTAAGGAGAACTAAGGAATTCAAGTTATGCTATCACAGATAGTTTAAAACTTGTAGACTACTCAGATGCTGACTTTGCTAGTGATAGAGATGAAGCAAAGTCCACCTCCGGTTATATATTTATGTTAGGAGGTGGGACAATTGCATGGTCATGCAAAAAATAAGGGTGTGTGGCACAACATACCCAAGAAGCTGAGTATATTGCTGTGAACGTCCAAAATTTTCCAAAAAAAATCCAAAATTTTCCTTTTTGCCATTGACTCACATCTTTTGAATAATTGGGTCAACTTCTGATAAAAAATCCATCATACTCGGATTCACTAGAATCCAAATTCAATTTTTATTTCTGACCCAATTTTTGATCCAAATCGGATATCCGGATCCAATTTTGATCACGGATCTCATATTGTTCAAATAAAAAAAATCAATTCTTTGAATTTTATCGGGTGTTTTATCTGGATCCAGTCTCAATTCAAGATCCAAAATCCATATTTTCTCAAAATCTTATATCCAATTCCATTTTGAGGGTCATTTTTTGAAATAAATCATGTATTTTATAAAAAAAACTATTTCAGAAAAACTTATAATTTCAAAACGGATATTTTATAAAAATCTTTTAAAAACCTCGTATGGATCCCATTTTTTTTAAATTCCTCGTATTCTTAGAATTTTTTGGAAAATCTAAAAAGGATTTCAAAAAAATGTAGCTTTACACCATTTTTGAAGAAAAAAATTGTAAATAAGCCCTCTATTTGAAAATTCTTAAAATTAGAAGATTATTTTTGAAAAATAGCCTAACGGCTTCTTCCTATAAAGCTAACTGTAGAGGATCAATATTTCTCATCGCCTTCACCCCTCCCCTTATGTGTATATTGCTCTCTTCTTCCTTTCCAGCCTTCTTTTCCCCTCTTAGTTGTTTAATTTCCCTTCTCTCCTCCCGGATGTATCCCTTTAAGCGATAGAAGGAGCCCCGATTCCAACTTGCAACACAATCCAACCTGGGTAAGAATCCCTTCTCCATCTATTTGTGTTTTTTCTTTTTGATTTTCTTGCTTTGTCTTCATTAACGCACGCCCTGTAAACCCGGTTTGCATATAGCAAATCGGTTTACACAATGCTACATCAATGGAACTCTTCGATTCCAACATTTTCCTTCTTTCGTTGTAATTTTCTTTGGTTTCTTTATTTTTTATTTTCATTGCGATTGGCTTTTTGGATCTTGATTGTCTGTTCACGTTTTCGATTATCCCCAAGTGTCATTACAATTCGTAAACACTGCGTTGTGTTTATTGGGTTTTATTTGCACTAGCGGTATTACATTCCGAGTCTGTAAGCCTTTGTTTTATATTTTTGCATTTATCATGTGGATTTTGCATTTTTTTGGATCTCGTTCTTCATGTTTATTCATTAAATATCTATTACTATTAATTTTCACCTGTATTTTGTTACCTATGCATCTATCGTGAACACTACCAATTGTGGCAGTAAGTTGTTGCGCCATTGTTGAATCACAATGCTTAGGCATTTAACTCCATCGTTTACCATTTTGCTCAGCATACATTAACTCACAAAGGTCGATTCACTGCGAATCAATTTGCTGCTGAGAGTATCTTGTCAAGTTGTTATGTTGTGGCAGAGTAATGCGAGAGATTGATCTGTTGATGAGCATCAGTCGAGGCTGAAATCCCACTGTAATACTTGAAAGTTTGTCTATGATAACATCAATAATATAGTTTAATGGATTAATCTTTTTACCTCCGGCCTCAATTTGATTTGGAAATCTTTTGTAGTTATTCATTGCATTTTTTTATTTCTATTCATATTGTTTTCGATTCCTTGTCTCACCACTAAATTATATTTTACAATGTTGATATCATTAGATCCTGCAATACAAGAATGTACCTTAGGTTCTCTGTTGATTCAGCAACATGTCTGTGGTAACTTCGTGCATCGCTTGCCATCGTCTTTCTCTATACTGTATTCCAGCTCACATTTTATTATACTCACTTCCCTTGCTGCATTCTTACATTCTCTCCATTTAGTCGAGTCATCACAGTACAAAAATCGTTGGGGTGGTGGTTTATCAGTGTGAATGTTATCCTAGGCGTGACATCTGGCTCCTTCATAGGTCTTCTCATTGTCTTCATAAACTCTATCCCAATGTCCCAGAACCATCTTATCCTTAAGTGTATTTCCATGTTTTTTTTAGGCTCCTGTTTTCTAGTATAGAGCACTTTGTTTTAGTCTGTTAACACAATAGTATAACATTCAGGCTGCTCTTTTTTTTTTAGCCCTCAAGGTATAAGATTATTCCTTAGTTCTGAATAAAATTGTTTTCTTCTTTCTGTGGCTCTGTTTTCTATTTTGAAGATTCAGATAGTTTTTAGTAAGAATATAGTTTTATACAATCTTCAATTGTTATTCACCTCATCATCTATTATACCCCCCCCGATCCAATGGCATGTAAATAGGCATTGAAATTTCCCCTGCTCAAGAATCATGTTCTTAGAGTCCAATTTTAGTTGCAATTTGTTGTGCTCTATGTACACTCAGAACCACAATACTGTAATCTCATGTGGCTGCACATTTGCTCATTCATTAACCTTTCATTAGATCTCTAATATCATGAGTGCAACAAACCTTCTCTTCATTTCGGGTCATCTCTCTCTCTATATATATATACCCCACTGTATCTATTACATAAGCATACCATTGCACCATTTACACCCATGTTACCCACTCTTCAGCACCTAGGCACAATATTATCCTGCTGCAATTTGTCACTCATCTATATTTCCCTACACTCATTTATCACCTGCACTACATTTATTTTCAAAACCCTGCTACAGCCGCACGACTATCACCTTCCACCTTCACCAGCCACTACACACAACATAAGCACAACACTGCATCAACACATCAGGCCACCCAACAACAGGCACTTCATCATAGGCAACAATCTGTGCAATAACAGCAACTTGTGCAGCAACAACTGTCATCGAGAGCATCTGGATTGACTATTCCAGAGTCAACAAGTTTTCACTGGATCACATCCAGGTATTCTAGCATCAGGTATAGTAACAGATGGAAATGCAAACCAAGGAGGGGAAACAAACATGCAACTGCTAGGGAAGAGAAAGATCCAGGATCTGGTGTCACAATCAGGGCAGGAGACTTTGAGATAGGGTTGTCAATCTGTCACCTAATCCTGGACAGTAAATTGCAAGAGATGCATGCAATCGATCAATCCCCAATAATTCACCCAACAACCAACACTTACCTCATCTCAGAAACTACAAGCTCAAGGCATACCAAGGGCATGATGATTGGCATCTGTGAATGAACAATTACCTGGATTGCCTCAAAATGGGCAATCTGCAATAATGCAAAACTCTTTGCCACAACAATAGTGGCTGAAACAGATCCAGCCAACAATGTCTACTCCAGGGTACTCTTCAAATCACCTTAATCAATAGTAAATGGAGGCTTTGTTACAGCAACAACTTTCATCAACATCTCAGTCGAATCAGAAGCAATCTTTGATCCTGAATCATCAGTAAGTATCTCAATTAGTATAACAATCACATGTAATACACCCTACACTATTTGCACATATACGACCTCATTTTATTCATCGTAAATTCCTATACACAACATTCTACTTGCTATGCACTATGTACATCTACAACACCTCACTCACTATATCATTCCACTTGCTGCAGCACTCCCCTTGTAGTAGCACCTTCAGCCACACTCACTTTCACAATCATCCCACTATACTTTCGTTCTCTGCATCCATGCAATTCATTCACCATCTTCACTGTTACATTTCGAGCATTGTAGCCCTTTTAGTTCCAACATCCACCTATTGTCTCCATTTCCACTTTCACTAACATTGGTGGCTCACTGCACCACACCAATTGCTGCAATTTACACAACATTGACTGCTACATACCACATGGGCACTTACACCACTCACACCTCACATGTGCACAATATTATGTTACTTCACATTCAGCACCCTTTGCCACTTATATTTAGTACACCTTGCCACTGACCATTTACAGCTCCTCCACCTGCTGTGACTTCCATAAGCAACCCACACTATATCCCTTGCAACACAGCATGTCACCATATCCACAGTAATCTCCAGCCTATTTTCCCATCTCACAGCCCATGCACAACACCCTTCACTGCTGCATACTCACCTGTACTATACTTCCAGCATACCATCTTCATCATTCCCCTGCTACGACCTTCATTTGCAGTAGCTACGCAACCAGTAACACCCCCCTTCTGATGTATACCACCTACATGTTTAGCATATCACAGCATGTCGTTGGGATTTTCCCAATGTCTTCATAGCACAACAGCCTTGTGGGCTGCTGTGGCTTCCTATGCTTCAATAGTACAGTAGCCCTAATGCTGTTGTAGCTTTCCATGCTTTTGTAGCATCACCATCTGCCACACTTAGCGCCTTCCATCGTCATATTTCAGCATTTCATCTTCCCTTGCCACTTCATTTTCACCTACACAACACATTAACACTTCAACTCCACTCTACTGCTACAACTGCACATCTTCCATCTACTGTACTGTCACAACACCACACCCCTTCATCTTACCTCACTTGCATATGCCCACTTCAAGCAACACCTACCTGCTGAACTAGTCATTCCCTGTGCACCTCACTAAGTGCATTCTCAACCATCTATGTAGATGTCTTTGCATTTTTCATGCTGTTTATAGAATTGTATCCAATATGCTATGTATGTCTTTCATCTAGCATGAACATCATATTTAGATGCATATGCATGTTTTCTCATTAATATAAAACATGTGTATGAGCATTTCATTCTAGGTTTAATGTGATATTTTGCAAACTTCTATATGCATCTGTTTTCTTTTGCTAACTCTGTTTTGCAGGAAAAATGTAAATTGTTAAAAATCCTTTCCTAGATTAGGATTTGTAAATTTAAATTCATTTTGTAAGTTATAATAACTAGATATTAATGAAAACTTCATATTTTCAGTATTAGATTAGAATGTATGAGCATATAAATGTCATAAATTATTTGTTTTCATATCATTCTTCTTTTATTTCTGAAAATCCACCATGGTAAAACACGAATGACACGTGCACCATTCTAATAAAAGGTAATTAAATCCTAAGCAAATGACTCACATTGATGGCCATAGTCAAAATGTGAACAATGCTTAGGATTTTTATCTTTTATGGAATAACATTGGATCCACACTGGATCTCTTTCAAAAAATCATCATATGTTTTGAATTTTTCTTCCTTCATCAGAGTTTAACTTGAAATTAACTCAAAATGTATATCAATGGCCATAGACAGGATATATTGAGAGTTAATTTCATTTCAAACTCTATAAAAGGCACCAAAATGTGTTTTATTCTTCATTTGAATTTAAATATAGATTATCTTATAATACATTTTATGACCATAGTCAGAGATGTATTATATCTTCAATCTTATTTCAATTCACTTAAAAAATGAAATATGCTTTTCAATATTCAATTTTCAAAATTCCTTAATTCATTCATCATTTAGGATAAAATTACATCATTATTTTCAAATTATTTCAAGTTTTCTTCAAAAATCCATTCAATTTTGAGATAATTCTTCAAATACCTTCTTTATTTCTCAAATCAATCTTCAATTCTTATTCACATTCATCTTCCTATTCTCAATTCTATTCGAAATTAAAAATATTCTAAATTCAAAATTCAATTCAAACTTTGAAAAATCAAATTCATTTCCATTTTCACGATTCAATTTTTTATTCAATTCAATATTTCAGATTGAATTTCAAAGTTCAATTCAACTTTGAAATCCCAGTTTCATCATCTGACTTCAAAAATTCAAGTTTTAAACCAAGTTTATTTTTCTATTCTTCACTTCAAGTTCTTTTGAAAACTTCTGAGTTTTAATCTTCAAATTAGTTTTTGAGATTAAGATTAGTGCTAAATTCAAGTCCATTTTTCAAATTCAAATCAGGATTTCTCAAATCCACTTCCTCAATCAAATTCAATCTGGATTCCAAAATCCAAATCCATCTTCAAGATCTATCTGGATTTCTTGAATCCAATTTTAATTTTCAAAGTTTCATCTTGGATTCCAGATCCAACTCCATCTTGGATTCCAGATTTCAAATCCCATCCCATCTAGGACTCCAGACTTCAAATCCAGATTAAAAACCCAATTCCATCTTGGATTCCAGATTTCGGATCCAATTCCATCTAGGATTCCAGATTTCAAATCCAATTCCATCTTGGATTCCAGATTTTCGAATCCAATTCCATCTTGAATTCCAGATTTCAAAGTCCAATTCAAAAGCTCAATTCTATTTTCAAATCTTATATGGATTTCAAGATTCCAATTTCAATTTTTATTTCCAAAACCATTTTCAAATCTAAATTCAATTTCCCATTCAAAATTCCTGTTTCAGGTTCTGAAATTAAGAATTCCTTTTTCGGAATCGATCCATTCAAATTCAAAGTCCATTCTTACTTTAAAACTTTATTTTTTCTCAAATTCTAAATTCAAATTCCAATTCTCCTTTTCTCTTCATCAAAGATTTATTTTCCAAACTTTGATTATTCTGAGACTTAGAATTTCAAAGTCTCTTCTTCCACATCCATTGCTCAAAGTTCTAAGTTAGATTCAAAGTCTAACCTTTTCAAATCAATTTCAACCTTTTGAATCATTTTTTCAAGTGCCTTCAAATTTATTTCAAAATCACTTGAAAAATCCCAAATTTTCTAAATTATTCTTCTCAAAACCATACATCTCTGCATTCGCATTGCACAAGCATGATTCTTTGTGTATTCTTAGACTTAGAATAATATCTTAGACAATATTTAGGCAAAGCAAAAGGCATAAGTTCGATCCTTGGTTCGATTACCCCTGGTAAAGGTGTGAGGAACAATCGAACCTCGACCTACGAGTGAATCCCGTCTCTCCATTTTTTGGCAAATTTTAAAAAATAGAGGCGAGTAATTTTAAAATATTTTCAAAATAAAGGTCAAGTGAGACCTTTGCAAAAGAGTTCCTCTCTCTTCTTTCTTTTCTTTTCTTTCTTCTTTTCTATCTTTTATTTTCCCCTTCAAAAAGAGAATAGAGGCTAGAAAAGGAAAAAAGAAGGAAAAAAGGAAAACAAGAGAGGAAAAGTTTTGCAATGATTACAGAATTGGTGACTGAGATGGAACTCGCCTTTGTCCGGTCGAATTTGTGCCTTTTTGCTTTGCTTTGATATTATCTAAGTCTTTATTCTACAAATGTCAGCTTCATTTTCATGCAAACCTTAGGAGCCTGGACTTTGTCCTAGCTGACATAATGCATATAGGATCTAAGTATGGTTTGGTAGGACCATATTGAGGAGATCTATTCATGCTCACTTAGACTTAGGTCTGAAATACAACTCTCCTCAATTCTAGGGATTGAATGCAAACAATGTATGCAAGTGTATACTTCTCTTCATTTAAAATTCTTTCTCTTTAGGGCTTGCATTAGAAACATCTGGTTTTATTGCATGTTGAACATGTTTTCAAAAACATCCCTACCTATATTGTCCCGGTCTTCACATTGCTGGGCTGTCTCACTGAACCATAGTTTGGAAGAGAGCCTCACAATTGAACCACTTTTTTGGGTTAACACCCCTCCTACTACGTACTTAAGGGCCATAGTCTGAAGTATATTGGTAGGTGCTCAAGGATGTTGGGAAGCCATTACCTTAGAACCAAAGAAATATTTTTATGCCACGTACTTCGAGTTTCGGATTGAGTATATCGACGTAGCTTGATTAAAATCAGATGATCTGAACCTTAGAGTTAGGATTAAGGTCCTATAAGCCATTTCAAATATTGCATCTAGAGTTAGCTTCTAGGGAAGTTGTTCTGTGTATCATTGCTTATATGGTCTGACTTCTTTTGTGGATATTATCTTGTAAATTCTTATTTACTTCATCTTTTCAAAACCCTGGATGTTTATTTCAAAAATTCCTTAATTTTCTCAAAATCCAGGATTATGTATTTCTCATTCTTTATTCTTTTATAATTTTCTTAAACCCTGGACGTTCTTTCAAGACTTTTCTCAAAATCTAGGTATACTTCTTTCTTCAAAATTATTTTCTAAAACACCCTAGATATTTATTTTGAAGTCTTCTTATATTTTTCAAATATCCAGGTGTATTTTTCTTTTTTTCTTCTGATTTCCTCAATTCTTTTGATCCTGCCTGCAATTTTTCAAAACATTCAAGTCTTGTCATCCATCTTCAAAATGCTCTTCTTCGTATATTCCATCTTCTTCATATAAAATCTCTTTCATCATGAGATCTCTTTTTAAATCTTTTAAACTTTTCATTCACTATCTCTTTTTCTCTAAAAAATTCTTCGATCTGAGCCCTTCCTTTATTCTACAAAAAACATCGACATTCCATCATGGTTCAAACAAGGGCAGACAAGAGGGTAGCTTGGCAGCACAATGACAGTGATATAGAGGAAGTGAACTCTCCCATATTATCCCGAGGACATGACTCAGAAGAAGATGATGTTGACCCAACAATGTACAAGATATTCTAAAAGATGATGGGAAAAATGATGTCCGAATAGGCTGGGGGTAGGTTCGAAGAAAACATCCTCTAAAAACAAGATTAAGAGAAAACCAGTGAAAAAGCATGTCAGAATCAACAAGAAAAGAATCCAATAGGACAACACCTCTGAGGGTACTGAATTGGCAGAAGAGGATTCCGAAGAAGAGTAGTTTATATTCATACCAAGACATCTGCGACAACCCAAGAAGATGGCAAAAGAGCCAAAATCGATAAATAAGCCTAGAGATGAGGTCCCAACAGAAGATCCAATCCAAGCATTGACTAAGATAGTTAAGGACCTACAAATTCGAGACAAGGGGAAGAAAGCATACACCAGGCAAGACTTTTATCTAGGGTTGGATGGGGATAGCAGCTTGGAAGACCTCCCTAGAAAATTCATTAAATTTGATGAATCCGTAAATCCAAAAGCTCATCTCGCGATATTTTTCGCAGAATGCGCCAGATTTAGTGAAGACAACTGTGCCCTTTTCTTGTGCTTCCCTCGCAGTTTGGAAGGTATAACAGCTAAGTGGTATGCAGAGCACATCAACCTCGTTGAGCTGCGAGATTTTGACAAGGTTGTTAATCTTTTTATAGAGCGATTCATATTCAATACCGAGGCACTGCCCACCCTTAATCATTTGTACAATCTGAAACAGGATGACAAAGAAAAGACCATAACTTTTATCCGTAGATAGAGAGACACATGCAACAAAATGAGAACTCCCATCTCAGAGGAACACACACTCCAGGATATCCTGAACAACTTTTCTCAACCTCTGAGGAACCTTATTTCCACCTACCTAACAAAATTGTTCATCGAACTTATTGAACGAGTTGAATGACTCCAGATGGGAATGTATAACAGAGTCTATGATGGCGTCACCCTGGCAAGGAGCGGTCAAGATGCGAAAAAGAAAGTCCATTTCACTCTTTCTGCTAGTTCCTCATCTGACAACAAGGGTAACAAGCATGATCATGGCAACAATTCAGAAAGATTCAAAGGTCAAAAAGGAAAGTTTTTCAACAATAATAAGCATTCCCAATCCAATCCTCAGCAGCAATAGAAAAATCAGGAAAAACCAAAACACAAGAACTGGAGTCCTGACCGCGAGTTCACCCCTTTGGAACAGACACTCGAGGATGTTCTGAAATATTTGCTCATGAAAAATATGATCCGTCTGCCAAAAGTTGCCGATCCTCCAGCAATCTTGGGCAAGTTCAAAGAATAGTTCTGCAAGTTTCACCGAGCAGTGGGGCATGACACAGAGAACTGCTTTGTTCTCAAGAATATCATCCAGGACTGCATTGATAAAAATATTTTGGTGGAAGGTGAAGAAGAACAACCGACCATCCTGACCGAGCCTTTTCCGAACCACTAGAGAGAATGATGATGGCCAATTTTTTTTTTCTGCTTTCTTCCTTTATGTCAGTCATCTTATAGGGGTAAGTCAGTCCCGGTCTTCTGTGACCTTTGGTCATAAACTTGTAAATATTTCAGTCTTTGTTATCAGTTTCGCTTATCAATGAAATGTCAATTTTCTTCATATCTTTGGTGCTCAATTCTTTTTTCTTTTGCCATACTGAGGCATCTTTTATTGTTAAAATTATATTTACATTTCAAAAATCTTATTTGCCAGCAGCTTCCATTAAATTCCTATTCTTTTCAGGATAAGGAGCAATCCTAACGTCATTCAGGAGAGAAATGAAATTACCTACAAGGGTTTATCCAAAATCGTGAAATTTTGAAAAATTATCCTCATGATCACCAAGGGTTCAATATTTTTTCAAGCTTCTTCAAATCAACCCTTGTGTTGATCTTCTTTTTCAAAAATTGATTTCGAACCGTTTGTCTTCAAAAATCAACCCCTCGTGTTGATCTCTCTTCAAAATCAACCCTCACGTTGATCATTCTTCAAAATCAACCTTTCGGTTGATCCTCTCCTCAAAAGTGAACTTTCACTTGTTTCACAAATAAGCATTTTCATCTCGCTTTAAAGATTCCGTACGCAGGCAGGATCATACAATCTCTCTTTCCTCAATTCTTATCAATTTTCATCAATCTTTTGTCAATTTTTATCAGTTTTATCAATCTTTTATTCATCTTTATCAATTTTATCAATCCTTACTTGTTTCTCATTAATTCTATCAAACTTTATTAATCTTTATTATCAATTTTTATTAATCTTTTGTCAATCGTTGTTAATTTTATCAATTTTTATCCATCTTTATCCATTTTTTTATCAAATTTTATCAATTTTTATTGTCAATCTTTATTCTTTCCCACTCAGGTTAAGGGATAAACCTGAACCTCGTCCTGCGAGGTCTTTCTTCCTTCAGGATAAGGGTTAATCCTTAAGTCTCTCACCATCCTTCAAGTATCATCAATTTTTCCACCAATTTTTTTACTAATTTTTACCCGACTTTCATCAATCATTATCAAGTTTTATTCTTTGTCAATTCCTATCAATTTTATTGATTCTTTATCAATTTTTCTCAATTTTTATTCTTTGTCAAATTTCATTAATTCTTTATCAATTCTTATCAATTTTATTAATTCTTCATCAACTTTTTATCAATTTTTGATATTTTTTATTCATCCCCATTGAGGATAAGGGATAATCCTGAGACCACTCATAGAAGCAACAATGCTACCTATGAGAATTCTTTTATAAGACAATTTTCATTAATTTTCTCAAATTTTCTCCATTTTGATCAATCTTCCATCAATTTCTATCTCTTTTTATTAGTTCTTCTCAATTTTATTCATCCCCATTCAGAATAAGAGGTTAATTTTGAAAATCACGCCACATACAGCTAAACTATGATGGTCTATTTCAATCCACAAGTTGAACTCTTCCTTCAAATTGTGATCCTTAGGTTGAACCTCTATGAAATCAATAGCTCATAGGTTGAACTCCTGTCAAACCAATATGGCTCACAGGTTGAATCCCTTCGTGAACCAGAATTTCTTCTTAACCCAATCGATCTTTAGGTTGAACTCCTATTGATCCACGATCTTTAGGTTGAATTCCTACTGATCCACAGTCCTTAGGTTGAACCCCTTTCGAGCCATTCAAAGTCAATATTTAGGTTGAACTCCTACTAATCCGTGATCTTTAGGTTGAACTCCTACGGATCCACAGTCCTTAGGTTGAACCCCTTTCAGACCATTCAAAGTCGATCTTTAGGTTGAACTCCTGCTGATCCGCGATCTTTAGGTTGAATTCTTACCGATCCGCAGTCCTTAGGTTGAACCCCTTTTGGACCATTTAAAGTCGATCTTTAGGTTGAACTCCTAGTGATCCACGATCTTTAGGTTGAATTCTTACTGATCCGCAGTCCTTAGGTTGAACCCCTTTCAGACCATTCAAAGTCGATCTTTAGATTGAACTCCTACTGATCCACGATCTTTAGGTTGAACTCCTATGGATCCGCATTCCTTAGGTTGAACCCCTTTTGGACCATTCAAAGTCGATCTTTAGGTTGAACTCCTACTGATCTGCGATCTTTAGGTTGAATTCCTATTGATCTCCAGTCCTTAGGTTGAACCCCTTTTGGACCATTCAAAGTCGATCTTTAGGTTGAACTCATACTAATCTGCGATCTTTAGGTTGAACTCCTACGGATCCGTAGTCCTTAGGTTGAACCCCTTTTGAACCATTCAAAGTCGATCTTTAGGTTGAACTCCTACTGATCCACGATCTTTAGGTTGAATTCCTACGAATCTGCAGTCCTTAGGTTGAACCCCTTTCGGGCCATTCAAAGTCGATCTTTAGGTTGAATTCCTACTGATCAAGGCTCTTAGGTTGAACTCTTTTTGGACAAATTTTCCTTTAAAAACTTGATCTTTAGGTTGAATTCCTACTGATCTATATTCTTTTGCCGTTCTTAGGTTGAATTCCTATTGAACCAAGTTCATTCTTCAAAAATTTAATATGTAGGTTGAATTCCTACTGATCCATCTATCTTTTGTGATTCTTAGGTTGAATTCCTATTGAACCAAATTCATTTTTCAAAAATTCAATCTGTAAGTTGAATTCCTACTGATCTATATTCTTTTGCGGTTCTCAGGTCGAATTTCTATTGAACCAAATTCATTCTTCAAAAATTCAATCTGTAGGTTGAATTCCTACCGATCCATCTGTCTTTTGCGGTCCTTAGGTTGAATTCCTATTGAACCAACTTCATTTTTCAAAAATTCAATCTGTAGGTTGAATTTCTACTGATCTATATTCTTTTGCGGTTCTTAGGTTGAATTCCAATTGAACCAAATTCATTCTTTAAAAATTCAATCTGTAGGTTAAATTTCTATCGATCCATTTATCTTTTGCGGTTCATAGGTTGAATTCCTATTGACCCAAATTTATTTTTCAAAAATTCAATCTGTAGGTTGAATCCCTACTGATCATATATTATTTTGTGGTTCTTAGGTTGAATTCCTATTGAACCAACTTCATTTTTCAAAAATTTCATCTGTAGGTTGAATTCCTACTGAACTATATTCTTTTGTGGCTCTTAGGTTAAATTCCTATTGAACCAAATTCATTCTTCAAAAATTCAGTCTGTAGGATAAATCCCTACTGATCAAATATTCTTTTGTAATTCTTAGGTTGAATTCTTATTAAACTAACTTCATTTTTCAAAAAAAATAAGTCTGTAGGATGAGTCTCTACGAATCCAATATTCTTTGCGGCTCTTAGGTTGAGTCCCTATTCATCCAATGTTGTTCTTAATTAAACCAATGTTTTCTTCCAAATTTCAGCTCAAGGTCCTATCAAAATCTATATTGAGTGATTATTTCATAAAGGATTCTCGAAAATTGTGTCAATTTGCTAAAAATATATTGATTCCAATATTTTACTGCACAAAAGAATCACCTCAGATTACCTCTAGTATTCTTTTCAAAAGGGTGAAGCTTTTTGCAAAAAAGGATAAAATTGAAATCTTTTCGTTGTTGATCAACCAAAAGGATGTAAGAAATATCCTTAGGATGATTAGCGAAAGAAATATTCAATGATATTGAAAAGCTAGAAGCGAATCGATATTGATCATAGCTATGACACATGTTTAAAGATGACTTTCTGGCAATCATGTAGTGGAAATATCCTGAGTGATAAAAATAATCCACTCAATCCGTATCTCCTCAGTCATCTAGTCTGCAATCAAATATCTGCAAAAGGGATCTCTCAATTGTTGTCATGTTGAAGACGAATATGCGAGCTAAACCCATGAGGCCAAAGAAGATTTGGATCATCTCCAAGATGAAGGAGTTTGTGACGGATCCTTCCAAGGAAAGTTCAGATCACCGTCAAGATAAAGGTGAATGCGATGAACCTCCCGACAAACCCTAAAAGATATTTGATTTCTGCTATCACCAAGAGATTTTTTATCAATAAGCCAATACCTTCAGTATAATTCCTGAGACAAAGAAGGATTAGAGCATCTCCTAGTTGAAGGAGTTTGTGACGTACCCTTCCTAGAAAAAAAAAGAAAAGTCAGGACATCTCCAAAATGATGTAATAAACTTCTCGCCAAAACCCAAGAAAGCTCAATGTCTCAAAAAGAGTGCCAGAAAGATCATTATGGGAAAAGCTTCAGGATATCAAACTACCAAAATTGCAAGAAATCATCTTTTCTTATGCAAAATTCTTTCATCAATATCTTTTTACTGCTTGCTTTTATGAAATTAAGAGTATTTCTTCTCTATTCATATCAAGGAAATGGATAACTTCTTTGAAGAAACTCAACAACATAAAAGTTTGAATCTGACTTTGGAATCCGAGAAGTTAACCTCATTTTGAAAAAAATACTCTAGGTAAAAAGAGAGAATATCTCTCACACATACGTGCACACTTTCAAGCATTTGAATCAACTACAATTTCATCTTATTGGCAAAATTTTCTGGTTATCCGAAAATGAAATAAATGCTCAATATCTATTTTGATGCAGCCTAGCGTTGTTTATATTTTTCAAAGAGAGTTGCCTCATTATTGTGAGGTACTTCTCCTAGTCCCATCATGGACTTTCACATCAAGGAATTCATGCTTTGTGTATCCATTCAAATAAGGATTATACATGAACCTCATCTCACGAGGTATTTTTCAAAAATATCCCATCGTGGTTTTTCAAATATCTTCATCCCATCCAGGTTAAGGGCTAAACCTAAGTCTTTTCAAAAATTCTTATTTTTGTCTCAGCCATGAGACTTCAAAATCTCTCCTTTTTACCATTTTTGGATATTTATCCCAAAGTCCCATCATGATTTCCTCATTTTCTTCTATCCAAATTATTTTCACTCTCGAGGATTTCGTTTTTTCCAAAAACCTTTCAGGATAAAGTATCAAACCTGAGAATAATGTTTTATAAAAATAATTCTTTCACACCCAGTTCAGACCTTCTGATTGGGGCATTTTTAGAAAAATTTTGTGTATTTTCTTTGCCGCTAAGATCGACTTACAACCGACTTAGCAGTAAAGAGGGGCATCTATAAACACCCCAAATTTTTCAAAAAAATCCAAAATTTTTCTTTTTGCCCCTGACTCACATCTTCTGAATAATCAGGTCAACTTTTGATAAAAAATCCAATCATTTCTCGGATTCACTGGAATCCAGATTCAATTTTTATTTCTGACCCAATTTCTGATCCAAATCAGATATCCGAATCCAATTTTGATCCCGGATCTCATATTGTTCAAAAAATAAAAAAAATCAATTCTTTGAATTTTATTGGGTGTTTTATTTGGATCCAGTCTCAATTTGAGATCCAAAATCCATATTTTCTCAAAATCTTAGATCCAAATCCATTTTGGGGGTCATTTTCTGAAATAAATCATGCATTTTATAAAAAAGCCCTATTTCAGAAAAACTTACAATTTTAAAACGAATATTTTATAAAAATCTTTTAAAAACCTCGTATGGATCCCATTTTTTTTAAATTCCTTGTATTCTTGGAATTTTCTGGAAAATATAAAAAGGATTTCAAAAAAATGTAGCTTTACACCATTTTTGAAGAAAAAATTATAAATGAGCCCTCTATTTGAAAATTCTTAAAATTAGAACATTGTTTTTGAAAAATAGCCTAACGACTTCTTCCTATAAAGCTAACTGCAGGGGATCGATATTTCTCATTGCCTTCACCCTCCCCTTCTGTGTATATTGCTCTCTTCTTCCTTTCCAGCCTTCTTTTCTCCTCTTAGTTCTTCAATTTCCCTTCTCTCCTTCCGGGTGTCTCCCTTTAAGCGGTAGAAGGAGCCCCAATTCCACCCTGCAACACAAGCCAACCTAGGTAAGAATCCCTTTTCCATCTGTTTCTGATTTTTCTTTTTGATTTTCTTGCTTTGTCCCCATTAACGCATGCCCTGTAAACCGGATTTGCATATAGCAAATCAGTTTACACAGTGCTACATCAATGGAACTCTTCGATTCCAACATTTTCCTTCTTTCGTTGAAATTTTCTTTGGTTTCTTTATTTCTTATTTTCACTGCGATTGGCTTTTTGGATCTTGATTATTTGTTCACGTTTTCAATTATCCCCAAGTGTCATTACAATTTGTAAACAATGCATTGTGTTTATTGGGTTTTATTTGCACTACTGGTATTACATTCTGAGTCTGTAAGCCATTGTTTTATATTTTTGCATTTATCATGTGGATTTTTCATTTTTTTTGGATCTCGTTCTTCATATTTCTTCATTGATTCTCTATTACTATTAATTTTCACCTGTATTTTGTTACCTATGCATCTATCGTGAACACTACCAATTGTGGCAGTATGTTGCTGCGCCAATGTTGAATCGCAGTGCTTAGGCATTTAACTCCATCGTTTACCATTTTGCTCAACATAAATTAACTCACAGAGGTAGATTCACTGCGAATTGATTTGCTCCTAAGAGTATCTTGTCAAGTTGTTATGTTGTGGCAGAGTAATGTGAGAGATCGATCTGCTGATAAGCATCAGTCGAGGCTGAAATCCCACTGTAATACTTGGAAGTTTGTCTATGATAACATCGAAAATATAGTTTAATGGATTAATCTTTTTACCATCGGCCTCAGTCTGATTTGGAAATCCAATGTAGTTATTCATTGCATTTTTTTATTTCTATTCATATTATTTTCGATTCCTTGTCACACCACTCAGTTGTATTTTATAATGTTGATATCATTAGATCCTATAATACAGGAATGTACCTTAGGTTCTCTGTTAATTCAGCAGCATGTCTATGGTAACTTCGTGCATCGCTTGCCATCATCTTTCTATATACTGTATTTCAGCTTGCGTTGTATTGTACTCACTTCCCTTGCTGCATTCTTATATTCTCTCCATTTAGTCGAGTCGTCACAGTATAGAAATCATTGGGGTAGTGGTTTATCAGTGTGAATGTTATCCTAGGCGTGACATCTGGCTCCTTCATAGGCCTTCTCATTGTCTTCATAAACTCTAGCCTAATGTCCCAGAACCATCTTATCCTTCAGTGTATTTCCATGTTTTTTTTAGGCTCCTGTTTTCTAGTATAGACCACTTTGTTTTAGTTTGTTAACATAATAGTATAACATTCAGGCTGCTCTCTTTTTTTAGCCCTCAAGGTATAAGATTATTCCTTAGTTCTGAATAAAATCATTTTCTTCTTTCTGTGGCTCTGTTTTCTATTTTGAAGTTTCACATAGTTTTTTGTAAGAATATAGTTTTATACAATCTTCAATTGTTATTCACCTGCATCATCTATTATACCCCCCCCGATCCAATGGCATGTAAATAGGCGTTGACATTTCCCCTGCTCAAGCATCATGTTCTTAGAGTCCGATTTTAGTTGCAATTCATTGTGCTCAATGTACACTCAGAACCACAATACTGTAATCTCATGTGGCTGCACATTTGCTCATTCATAAACCTTTCATTAGGTCTCTAATATCATGGGTGCAACATACCTTCTCTTCATTTCGGATCATCTCCATATATATATAGCCCACTGTATCTATTACATAAGCATACCATCACACCATTTACACCCACGTTAACCACTCTTCAGCACTTGGGCACAATATTATCATGCTGCAATTTGTCACTCATCTATATTTCCTTGCACCCATTTATCACCTGCACTACCTTCATTTTCAATACCCTGCTATAGCAGCACGACTATCACCTTTCACCTTCACCAGCCACTGCGCACATCATAAACACAACACTGCATCAGCATATTAGGCCACTCAACAATAGACACTTCATCATAGGCAACAATCTGTGCAATAACAACAGCTTGTGCAGTAGCAACTGTCATCCATAGCATCTAGATTGACTATTCCAGAGTCAACAAGTTTTCACTGGATCACATCCAGGTACTCTAGCATCAGGTATAGTAACTGGTGGAAATGCAAACCAAGGAGGAGAAACAAACATGCAACTGCTAGGGAAGAGAAATATCCAGGATCTGGTGTCACAATCAGGGCAGGAGACTTTGAGGTAGGGTTCTCAATCTCAGTCACCTAATCTTGGACAGTAAATTGCAAGAGATGCGTGCAATCGATCAATCCCCAACAATTCACCCAACAACCAACACTTACCTCACCTCAGAAACTACAAGCTCAAGGCATACCAAGGGCGTGATCATTGGCATCTGTGAATGAACAGTTACCTGGATTACTTCAAAATGGGCAATCTGCAATGATGCAAGACTCTTTGTCACAACAATAGTGGCTGAAACAGATCCAGCCAACAATGTCTACTCCAGGGTACTCTTCATATCACCTTAATCATTAGTAAATGGAGGCTTTGTTACAGCAACAACTTTCATCAACATCTCAGTCGAATCGGAAGCAGTCTTTGATCCATAATCAACATTAATTATCTTAATTAATATAATAATCACATATAGTACACCCTGCACTATTTACACATATACCACCACATTTTATTCTCTGTGACTTCATGTACACAACATTCTACTTGCTATGCACTGTGTACATCTACAACACCTCACTCACTATATCATTCCACTTGTTGTAGCACTCCTCTTGTAGTAGCACCTTCAGCCACACTCACTTTCACTATCATCCCACTATACTTTTGTTCTCTGCATCCATGAAATTCATTCACCATCTTCATTGTCACATTTCCAACATTGTAGCCCTTTTTGTTCCAACGTCCACTTATTGTCTCCATTTCCACTTTCACTAACATTGGTGGCTCACTGCACAACACCAATTGCTGCAATTTACATAACATTGACTGCTACATACCACCTGGGCACTTACACCACTCACACCCCCACATGTGCAGAGTATTATGTTACTTCACATTCAACACCCTTTGCCACTTATATTTAGTACACCTTGCCACTGACCATTTCCAGCTCCTCCACCTGCTGTGACTTCCATAAGCAACCCTCAGTATGTCCCTTGGAACACAGCATGTCACCACATCCACAGTAACCTCCAGCCTATTTTCCTATCTCACAGCCCATGCACAACACCCTTCACTACTGCATGCTCACATGTACTATACTTCCAGCATACCATCTTCATTATTCCCCTGCTACAACCTTCATTTGCAGTAGCTATGCAACCAGTAACACCCCCCTTCTACTGTATACCACCTACATGTTTAGCATATCACAGCATCTCGCTGAGATTTTCCCAATGTCTTCATAGCACAACAGCCCTGTGGACTGCTGTGGCTTCCTATGCTTCAATAGTACAACAACCCTAAGGCTACTGTAGCTTTCCATGCTTTTGTAGCATCACCATCTGCCACACTTAGCACCTTCCATCTTCATATTTCAACATTTCATCTTCCCCTGCCACTTCATTTTCACCTACACAACACATTAACACTTCAAGTCCACTCTACTGCTACAGCTGCACATCTTCCATCTATTGTACTATCACAACACCACATCCCTTCATCTTACCTCACTTGCATATGCCCACTTCAAGCAGCACCTACCTGCTGAACTAGTCATTCCTTGTGCACCTCACTAAGTGCATTCTCAACCATCTATGTAGATGTCTTTGCATTTTTCATGCTGTTTATAGAAGTGTATCCAATATGCTATGTATGTCTTTCATCTAGCATGAACATCATATTTAGATGCATATGCATGTTTTCTCATTAATATAAAACATGTGCATGAGCATTTCATTCTAGGTTCAATGTGATATTTTGCAAACTTCTATATGCATTTGTTATCTTTTGCTAACTCTGTTTTGCAGAAAAGATGTAAATTGTTAAAAATCCTTTCCTAAATTAGGATTTGTAAATTTAAATTCATTTTAGAAGTTGTAATAACTAGATATTAATGAAAACTTCATATTTTTCGTATTAGATTAGAATGTATGAGCATATAAATGTCATAAATTATTTGTTTTCATATCATTCTTCTTTTATTTCTGAAAATCCACCATAGTAAAACACGAATCACACGTGCACCATTCTAATAAAAGGTAATTAAATCCTAAGCAAATGACTCACATTGATGACCATAGTCAAAATGTGGACAATGTTTAGGATTTTTATCTTTTAAGGAATAACATTGGATCCACACTGGATCTCTTTCAAAAAATCATCATATTTTCTTATTTTTTTCTTTCTTCATTAGAGTTTAACTTGAAATTAACTCAAAATGTATATCAATGGCCATAGTTAGGATATATTGAGAGTTAATTTCATTTCAAACTCTATAAAGGCACTAAAATATGTTTTATTCTTCATTTGAATTTAAATATAGATTATCTTATAATATATTTTATGACCATAGTCAGAGATATATTATATCTTCAATCTTATTTCAATTCACTTAAAAAATGAAATATGCTTTTCAATATTCAATTTTCAAAATTCCTTAATTCATTCATCATTTAGGATAGAATTACATCATTATTATCAAATTATTTCAAGTTTTCTTAAAAAATCCAAGCGATTTTGAGATAATTCTTCAAATACCTTCTTCATTTCTCAAATCAATCTTCAATTCTTATTCAAATTCATCTTCCTATTCTAAATTCTATTCAAAATTCAAAATATTCTAAATTCAAAATTCAAAATTCAATTCAAACTTTGGAAAATCAAATTCATTTCCATTTTCAGGATTCGATTTTTTATTCAATTCAATATTCCAGATTGAATTTTAAAGTTTAATTCAACTTTGAAATCCCAGATTCATCATCTGACTTCAAAAATTTAAGTTTTAAACCAAGTTTATTTTCTATTCTTCACTTCAAGTTCTCAAATCCTCAAGTTCTTTTAAAAACTTCTGAGTTTTAATCTTCAAATCACTTTTTGAGATTAAGATTAGTGCTAAATTCAAGTCCATTTTCTAAATTCAAATAAGGATTTCTCAAATCCACTTCCACATTCAAATTCAATCTGGATTCCCAAATCCAAATCCATCTTCAAGATCTATCTGGATTTCTTGAATCCAATTCCAATTTTCAAAGTTTCATTTTGGATTCCAAATCCAACTCCATCTTTGATTCCAAATTTCAAATCCCATCCCATCTAGGACTCCAGACTTCAAATCCAGATTAAAAACCCAATTCCATCTTGGATTCCAGATTTCAGATCCAATTCCATCTAGGATTCTAGATTTCAAATCCAATTCCATCTTGGATTCCAGATTTTCGAATCCAATTCCATCTTGAATTCCAAATTTCAAAGTCTAATTCAAAAGCTCAATTTCATTTTCAAATCTTATCTAGATTTCAAGATTCCAATTTCAATTTCTATTTCCAAAACCATTTTCAAATCTATTTTTCAAGTCTAAATTCAATTTCCCATTCAAAATTCCTGTTTCAGGTTCTGAAATTAAGAATTCCTTTTTCGAAATCGATCCATTCAAATTCAAAGTTCATTCTGACTTTAAAACTTTATTTTTTCTCAAAATTCTAAATTCAAATTCCAATTCTCCTTTTCTCTTTATCCAAGATTTATTTTCCAAACTGTGATTATTCTGAGACTTAGAATTTCAAAGTCGCTTTTTCCAGATCCATTGCTCAAAGTTCTAAGTTAGATTCAAAGTCTAACTTTTTCAAATCAATTTCAATCTTTTGAATCATTTCTCAAAGTGACTTCAAATTTATTTCAAAATCACTTAGAAAATCCCAAAATTTCTAAATTATTCTTCTCAAAAGCATACATCTCTGCATTCGCATTGTACAAGCATGATTCTTTGTGCATTCTTAGACTTAGAATAAATTTTTAGACAATATTTAGGCAAAGCAAAATGCATAAGTTCGATCCTTGGTTCGATTACTCCTGGTAAAGGCGTCAGGAATGGTCGAACCTCGTACCGACGAGCGAATCCCGTCTCTCCATTTTTCTGCAAATTTTCAAAAACGGAGGTGAGTAATTTCAAAATATTTTTAAAATAAAGGTCAAGTGCGACCTTTGCAAAAGAGTTTCTCTCTCTTCGTTCTTTTATTTTCTCTATTCTTTTCTATCTTTTATTTTTCCCTTCAAAAATGGAATAAAGGCTAGAAAAAGAAAAGAGAAGGAAAAGAGAGAAACAAGAGAGAAATTTTTTTGCAATGATCACAATTGCATATAACATGGCAGCCACACTTGGAGTGTGGATAAATCGCTTCCTAAATGAGTTGAAATTGGATATTCCAAAAGATCCAGTTCAACTTTATTATGACAATAAAGCTGTTATAAGACTAATACAAACATGAACTGATAACTTTAAAAGTAAGCATATTAAATTTAAATATCAATATATTCAGGATATGCTTATAAAAAAAATAGCAGTGAACTATATTCCTTCAAGTGACATGGTAACATATCCGCTAACCAAGGCAGTTCACTAGACATGTGAGTCGGATGGGACTCAAATATGTCTAAGTAGTGAATGAGAAAGATAACTCAGAAAGTGTGTATGCAAAGTTTCGATTGAGAACAAATATATAAACAAAGAATATTGTTTGTGGCCAAGTGGGAGATGTAAGGCTATATGGCTATAAGGTGACTATTGGGGGCTATTCTAATAGGCACAATGTTTAAAATACAAAGCAACGCGTCTCTTGGGGTTGAAGGGATTTCTCCGAGGAATGTGTCTCAAACTTAAACTTTTTACAAGTTTATAAATACAGTGAAATAATATTCATACTGTTACAAGAAAGACATTCAAATTGTAAGTGAGTTGAGAGTGTGGACCTCCATAGTAATTTTGAGCGTAATAGTGTGTTCTTCACCCCACGGAAATACTGCATACATACGAGCATTCTAGCACTTGTATTTCTCTCCTAAACCCTTAACTTAACAAAACTGATTATGGAAATTTTAAGGGTTAAATCTAGTAGATAACTAAAAAACAAAGACACCTAACAAAGAAAAACACTGATATTTGTGTTTCTTCATACAAATGAAACTCAAAGCAAAACCCAATTTGAAAGATTTTGTGGATAAAGATTGGAGAGAGAGAGAGAGAGAGAGAGAGAGAGAGAGAGAGAGAGAGAGAGAGGTGTTGTGCTGCCAGAAATGTTTGTTTGTCTATATTTATTTTCTTTGTTCATTTTTTATGAGACTTATATTTATAAAGCTAGAAAGTTTTATAAGTTGATTGATCCGACTCCAGTGCAAAGTGATTTATATCTTTGTCACAAATATCTCCAATATTCTGAAAATATCATGATATATATTTGCATAGAAATTCATAAAGTGATGATATCCCAAGAACAGTGTCTCATTTTCCTAACATTGCTGTCTTTGAAATTATCACAACACCGACACAGCGGGAATATTCTTGTATGGGTTGAGAGGTTCCTAATTTCTTCATATTTTCCATTTTTTTGTTTTTCACCTAAACTTTAACGAGATCGTCTTGAGAAAAGACAAACTTTGCGTGAATCTCCTGCCAAAGGGGTTTCCAAGATATTTCTGAGAATGATATTGTATAGTTTGGATATTCATGATAGATAGATTGGATCGTGACATGTGTATCTCATATATCCCCATAATATGACCACAAAAGAATGGTATCTTTTGCCATATCATATCTGAGTCCAAACAGTGGAGTTTATGGCATCTTATGGGTCCTGATCAATCAAATAAATTCAAGAACTAAAAACATGGATTTGATGAACATAGGTACACTTGGTTAAGGGGTATGCCATTTGGTAACAGAGATCTAGCCAGTGATAGTCTATTTTGTCTTTCTTTTCGTTCCTTTTCCCTTCTCTTGTTAATACCCAAATATTTATTTTTTTAACAAAATAACATAATGTAATCTATTTTACAAACAACAAAATATTGAAAAAAAGTAATTTTATACCTTAAGCAGCCATTTGGATTCTATCAAGACAAAATAACAAGCTTGTTGAATGTAATATCCCAAAAAAGTTGGGCAGCTTTCTGTAAATAGCGGAGAATCGGGCACCTTTTTACGATTCACTCTGGAAACTTTTACCATAGAAGGATGGATTTCAGGAAATTGGTAAAAAACAAAAAGAGCCAAAGAAAATGAATAAATGTTGAGTTCATGGACTTGATCAAACAAACTATTAGAACCGAAGCCTTTATATCTAGAGTTTATGAATCAGATTACCTGTTTTTCGAACAGACTAAGTGCATATATAGTTATATATATTGACATGTAAGCATGGTTTTTTTTTTACCCAAGAGAAATACCTTTATTAAAATTTGTACTCACCAATAAAAAAATATATAAATTACTGGAATCAGAATCAGATATTCATTAAGAAGATTATATGCTCACAAATGAGAAGTTTATTAACTATTGTAAATAATGCCATAATCTAAATATAAAAAGAATATTTTCATACCAACCAATCCTTTCAAGTTGAAACAAAAAGACAACAATGATATATCATATTCACAATGTCTCATAAGTTTGGGTTCGGTTCGGGTTGGCTGGGTATAATCGATTCTGGATGTCGGGTGGGGTTACACCACACCTATTTTTGGCAACCTTGATATTTTGTCTTTCTTTAAAGTCCTTTGTTGAATGTAATATCCAAAAAGGCGGCAGCTTTATGTAAACAACAGACAAATGAGGCACCTTTTTACAATCCACTATGGAAACTTTTATCATAGAAAGATGAATTTCACGAAATTGGTCACAAAAAAAGAGAGAAAAGAGACCAAGAAATGAATAAATGTTGAGTTCATGAACTTGATCGAACGAACTATTAGATCAGAAGCCTTTTATAGCAAGATCTTTATGAACCAGATCACCTGATTCTCCATTACAGACTAAGACCCTAAGTTCAATATATTGATTTATTCTGCCAAACCCATTTAAACTTTCTGCTTGGAACATCACTTTGAAGCATCTACAGTTGAATTACTTATACGTGCTTAGACATGCTATAACAAAAGCAAACGCCTGTTGCCCAGGACTGTGTTGGTAGCCCACAAGGCTGAACCATAGATGACAACGTTTCCATCGGTCTGGACGATCAGACGGTACGTATTGGGTCCGCGCGCGCTGTTACTAGTCCATAGAATGTCGGTTCCTGAGAGGATGACCAAGTTGCCATTGTTCTGTAGGGTTTCCCTGCAGTTGGTGCCCTTCTTATCTGTACCTGAAGCCCACAGTGCCCTGTTCTGGCCATTGTACAGAACCAGGTTGCAGTCGGTCTGCATAATGAACTTGTATGGGCCGTTCTGCAGAAACTGCCCTGTGTTGATAGTTTCCCCATTGAACAACATTTCTTCGGACGCGGCCAGGCTGATTAGCACGCTAGCAGCAAGCAAGAAGGTTGCTGGTCTTAGGCAGGCCATGACTACAGGGGTCTCCCCCCCCTCTCTCTCTCTCTGTGTCTGGGATACAATGTGAACTAGGGGAGTTGTGGTGTCTTTATAATAGTTACTTTATGACTTTTTTTAATTTTTGCTACGTTTTTTTTTTCTTAGTTTTCGTTTGTTGACCCTTTAAATTACCAAATTGGGCTTGCATTCTGTAACATTGACGGAACCAGTTCGCGTGCGTGCGGGTTCGGGTCTGGACTTGGTTAGAGTGAGTTGTTCACTGCCATGAATGACAGTCTCTCGACCCTAACATGAAGGCCTCAACTTTGGTCTGTTGTAGAGTGCCAAAATTGCTAAGTCAGCTTGGACTTGAACACTATGTTGGTCTTGTAAGCATAGGCCCCATTTGTGGGCAAAAACCGGGATGGCTTATTCGAGCACACCAAGTGTATGGTGTTGCATTAGCATAGCTAACTCATACGGCTTTCTGAAGCTTGGAGTCTGTCATCTGGTTGACTTGGCAATATTGCTTGGCCCATATTATTGTCCACGGACATGCATGCTCCAATTTTTTTGCTATTTGGAAGGACTTTAAAGCTGTATTTTGGTAGAATTTCTTCTTTTTTTTCCATTTTTTTTTTAATACAAGATTTTCAAAGAAGCCAAAAAAAAATATACCCTATTTGCCTCGTTTATGCAAACACCATTTTAGACACAGGTTTTGAATGAACAGGTTCAGCAGGATCCGGGCTCGGACAATGCCCAAAATGTGCCCGCAGACTTTTTCCTTCACTCGTCCATTCAAATTCATGATTTACTTGTACTACAATTCTGCAATAGGATTGCAAGTGGGCTGATTAATTTAGCTCAAGGGTCGGGTATAGTTTAGAAGCACGAGAGCTGGTCCAGTTTGTGGGGGAAATGTAGCGCTCTCATTGCCAGATTCAAATAAATAAACAGGCTAGGTTTGAACAGACCGATCACTTCTTTCTAGCTGAAACTGAACCTCTACCATCCCACAGTTTATATTCTACACCATCAATAACAAAAGTATTGGCTATGTTCAAGACGCTAACGTTCAACTTGGTGAACGCACTGATGTACAAAAGATTCAAGAATTTCTGCAGCTTCCATATTGTAGCTAGTCAGAGGGGCTTCCTGATGTTGGGGAAGGCCACCCAAGCAAAAGACCTAGAAGACTTGTAAGCACGTACCAGCTACCGGGGCAATAGTGCCTCCCACCCAAACTACGTATTGGTCAAGCCAAGTAATGACTTAATATAATCCCGGGTTCACAATGGCTTTTGAAACATGATATTCATTGCCAACATTAAGCCAAACAGTTGAGTCATCAAGAAGCCATATGACCCTTCTTAATACTAATTTTTTTACCCTAAAGCCTAAAACAACCCTTTAAGCACTTCTCCCTCTTCCTGTGCAGTTCCGCTTGACAACTCAATACCTCTCCTTCAATTCTTTCTAACAAAAACAATGGTATAGACGGAGAAGGTAAATTTGGTGAGATGCGAGAACAGGAGCAAGAACGAGGACGGAGACAGGACAGGGGGTAAAGACTAGGACAATAAATTTAAGATGGTGATGGGGGTAGAGGTCCAAAGCAGTGAATTGTGAGAGGCGTACGCCTCAGTACCTGAAGCGTACGCCTCAGAGGCGAGGCGCACGCTCAAGGTACTGAGGCGTTGCTGTGATGCGTAAATTGCCCCTCATCATAGTTCCCCGGTTACAAATTCCCCAGTGGCGAACTTCGCCGTTGGCTGCTCAGTCTTCTCTGACCACCGGACGCGGCCCCCCTCGCTTCCGTACCAGCTGGGCGCATGGTCCTTCTCCTACTGCCTCCCCTCCCACCGCTTCACTTCCAGTCCAGTTGTGAGAGGCTACGCCTCAGTACCTGAGGCGTACGCCTCAGTACCTGAGGCGTACGCCTCAGTACCTGAGGCGTACGCCTGAGAGGCGAAGCGCAGGCTCAACGCCTCGCTTCGCCTCATCGCATTTAACAACCTTGGTCCAAAGTCCCCCCGTCACTACTAGGATGGAGATCACTATTTTGAAATGGGGCAAGACCTTATCCTCGCAGCCGCCACGGTCCACTGCCATCCCTATCATTGTCTGCTACGGTTTGACAATTATGTGTACGTATGTGTGGAGAGAGAGAGAGAGAGAGAGAGAGAGAGAGAGAGAGAGAGAGATTGTGAGGGTCGCATGTCCATGGGGCTGGTGATGCATGCATGTGGGCAAGGAAGTACTATCATTTATTAAGGTATGTGGTGTAAGTAAGGTCGCCACAGCTTGTGGACAATAACAAATCCATGCCTCTGGCCGTCAAGGAAAACAGAAGGATTTATATTGTAGCTTGAGTTTGTTTGGTGGAATTTGTTCCAAAGCATTAAAGATGAGGAGGGTGGCTGGCATCTATGCCTGAGAGAGAGAGAGAGAGAGAGAGAGAGAGAGAGAGAGAGAGAGAGAGAGAGAGAGAGAGAGAGAATTCGGGTTGGCCACAAACCAGGCACTTCACACGTCCAAAACTTTATGAGAAACTTGCTTTTCATAAATAAAAAACTTCTTGTTCTCAATAATAAAACTTTTCTAATGTTGGAATTGAACTCTAAGATTGTAAGAATTTTGTTGCTTAAAATATGCTTTGTTGTAGATGTGGAATGTGATAGACAACCGGCTCGCAACCACGCCGGATTGAGTTCCAGCTATTTTCCAATGTGCTTTGGGTTTGGTGATCGATGGGTACACAGCAGATGATGATGGGTTAGAAAATGTGTAGGGCTTTCGATGGAATGGTAAATTGGTCATTAGATATTTAAATTAAATAATATAATCTACACCAGTGTTGTGAGAGGCGTACGCCTCAGTACCTGAAGCGTACGCCTCAGAGGCGAGGCGCACGCTCAAGGTACTGAGGCGTGCTGTGATGCGCAAATTGCCGGTGGATCCACCTACTGAAGCCTTCCTTCATCCCCAAGTCTTCCTCCTCCGCCCGATTTGTCGGCTGTGCTAATCCCAAGTGCCGGTGGATCCACCGCGAGGTGCCGGCCAGCTGCTCCACCACCGCTCCCTGCCTCCCCTCCCACCTCTTCACTTTCATACCAGTTGTGAGAGGCGTACGCCTCAGTAAGAGGCGAAGCGCAGGCTCAACGCCTCGCTTAGCCTCATCGCATTTAACAACCTTGATCTACACAAATGGCAAAAACAAAACCCATTGCAAAATTTACAAAAAGAGACATTTTAAGGGCATATGTTGTCTTAAAATCAATTGTGCACATTATCACAATTCACGAATGGCTGTACATTAATTGTAACTCTCTCTTTCTCTCTCTCTCTCTCTCTCTCTATATATATATATATATATATATATATATATAGAGAGAGAGAGAGAGAGAGAGAGAGAAACCTATAAAATGGGTAGTGTGTTAAATGAAACATGCTAACTGATTTTGTGCTTTTTTAGAAATTCTAAGCGTTCAGCATGATTGTTTTACTAGAAAGACACTTGGATCATGCATTTTGAATGAAAATTAAAACTTCTAAAATTTATGAAAATTATAGGCTCTTGATTTTCGGAACCTTATAAAAATCTATTCACGCATCAGAATAAAATGCTGTAAGTGATTCTTATAAAACAAGTATATAGATCACATCTGTATGGTCATCATTGTGAAAAGATCGACACCAAAAATGCATTATATATATATATATATATATATATATATATATATATATATATAGAAAAATAATAGGTGCTTAACCTGTGCTTAATCACAGTAACCGTTCATCGCATTCCCGTCATCATAAAAAAAATGGTAAAAAACACTAAAAACCGACTTTTGATGCCAAATAAGGCTTTAGGTCTCAGTTTCTAATACCTTTAGCGACACATAAAAATGCCGCTAAATGGTCTACGAGGATACGTGCGGCATTTTTAAAAGGTTTTTAGTGCATTTTTTTACGCTGCTAATTTCCTTTTTCATCCGTTTAGCATAAAAAAAGGCAGAGCATCCATCGTGCTATATATATATATCTCGCTTCTTCGACCTATAGTTGGAAAGATGGTAATAGGCATCATGTCAAAAAATTGAGGCTTGTGAAAGTGAAACATTCAATAGATTTGCAAGATTGAGTGTCTGACTTGGTTTACTAGTTCTCCGTCTATTTATTGGTGACGGTTGGTTGGTAGCTTTAATTTCCAAGTGGATCCGGGTCCTGTTTTAGGTCAAGGCTGAGTTGTTGTGGCTTAGCTTTTACCATGTGGACTTGAACCTAATTTTTGGTTATGGCTGAGTTCTCGCACCCAATGTTGTCAGTATCGGTATTGGTATCGACCCTCTATCGTTTGGCCAACGATTCACCCTATTCCCATACTCAAGTGAATCGTTCTGAATCGAATAAAAATATTTAAAAAATATTACGTACCAATCAAAGCATAACACGTGTTACAGCCATTAAAAAATAATAATTTTAAGTATTTTTTGCATTTTTTTTAAAATAACCAATTTAGGGGTGAAACGTATCGATTTTCTGCCGATAAGATATGTATCAGCATGATAACATTGCTCGCACCATTGTGTAAATGGGAAATGAGATTGTTGGGTTGGTATTTTTAGTCATATCTTAGTCGATTTTATTCTTTATAGAGATGGAGATTAGATTTTGTAAGAAGTAGCTTTGGAATATAGAGGGAGAATGACAGGAAGTTCAGGATGATAAGGATATGGTTTGTCAGGAGTCATATGTGCAGCAGACGTCGGAAGTGCGTGAACTTCGTGAGCCTCCAGATAAACTACAAGAATCCTCAACGTAATGCGTGCGTGTTATTGATAAGGTTTATCTTCAAGAGTCTCCCTATCGTCGAGAGTTTTTGTATGCATTATTTGTAAACTGCATGGCTAGAAATAGCCTTCATGTATTTGCCCAAAAGCAATTCAATCAAAGGAATACACAAGCGTGATATTCATCCCTGTCTTCTATTCAGCGATCTACGTTTACTTTCATGGTATCAAAACCATCGACATCTTTTTTTTTTCTCTCGTGTCTGCGCAACATTGGGTTCAGCCCGCCACTCAGTTGTGAATCCTAGCTCTCTTCGCCAAGACCGTCTACAGGATCGGACTTGTTGCACCACCCTCATCGTCTTCGATGGCCTCTTCGTTGTCCTCTTCTTGTCCTATGACTAAGTGGAATGCCATTGCCAGCCTCATCTCCATCAAACTCAATCGAGACAATTATTTGTTGTGGAGATCTCAACTCAAATAGGTCATGATCAGCCAGGATCTTCTTAAGTTTGTTGATGGTATGTCCCCTCCACTAGAACATTTCGTTGCTATGATAGATGAAGGTAAGCTAGACAATCCAAATTACCCTATTTGGATCCGCTCGGATCAACTGGCTCTTAGCTGGATAAAAGCCACTGTGTCCAAAACTGTTCTTGGTCAAATTATACTAACCAAAACAGCCCACGAAGCATGGCTTATTCTGGAAAAATCATATGGATCTCAATCTCCTTTGAGACTCATGATTTTGAAGAAAGATCTAACCTTCATTAAGAAAGACAATATGAATATGCTGTCCTTTTTGGATTGCATAAAAATTTTAGCTAATTCCCTTGCCACTGCTAATCACCTTGTAGACGATGACGAACTAGTGCAAATCACCTTGAATGGTCTTCCTCACAAATATGAAAGATTTATAACATCAGTCACAACCAACTCAACATCATACTCCTTCACGAAATTATATGACTTGCTCCTTAATCAGAAAAAACGTGTCCTTCTATCATTTGCTAAGAATTCTGACACGCCCGATTCTCAGCAAATGGCCTTCACCGCCTTTAGAGGTCGTGGTCGTGGTTGTGGTTGCAATTTTTCTTGAGGTCATGGGAGAAGCCAAGGCAGAACCTTCCTCCCCAACACGATGAACAATAACCCTACTTCTCAAGGCAGTCGTGGACCTGTTACTTGTCAGTATTGCAGAAAATATGGGCACACTGCCAAATCATGCTGGGATATTCCTAAAGTCTTTTATGCAATGTCTCTTCAACAATCCATCGATGATTACTGGTATCCTGACACTGGTGCTACCAATGATCTCACCATGGACGATCATCAGTTGTCTCAAAAATCGCACTACCAAGGAGATGAGCAAGTCATGGTGGATAATAGTAAGCTGCTCTCTATCTCTCATACTGGTAGCCTTACCTTAAACTCTCAAGGCTCTGCATTTCATTTAAAGAATGTTCTTCACGTTCTGGCAATTACGAAGAATCTTTTGTCTGTGGGCAAATTTACTGAAGATAATGACTGTATCTTTGAATTCACTCCATTTGAATTCCTTGTCAAGGATTGACAGATAGGCAAGATTCATCTACGGGAACCGAAATCTAATGCATGGCTTTATCCAATCAAGCTTGATAAAAAAATACAGATGGTGGCATATGCAGGCAAAGTAGCATCCTTCGATACTTGGCACAAGCATCTTGGTCATGCGAACAAGAAGATTATTTCTCATTTACACTCAAGTCGTGTCATTTTTATTCACAAAACTAATAAAACAAAAGTGTATGAAAGCTGCCTTGTTGGCATGGCTCACAAACTTTCTTTTGGACACTCGGTCTCGTCTACCAAATCATCCCTTGAACTGCTTCACGCCGACGTCTGGGGCTTGCTCCAATCACCTCTCATGAAGATTTTTTCCTTTTACCTTCTCATTGTAGATGATTTTTCTCGGTTCTCATGGCTTTTTCCATTGCGCACTAAGTCACAAGTTTTTGAATATTTTAAAACCTTCAAGAGTGTTATTGAAAAGCAGCTGCAAACCACCATCCACACCTTTCAATCAGACAATGTTGGAGAGTTTATTAGTCGTGAGTTTGCAACCTTCTTACAAGACCATGGTATACTTCATCGATTTTCATGCCCCCACACCCCGGAATAGAACGATCTTGTTGAACGAAAACATTAACATGTAGTTGAGACTGGCCTTAGTCTTCTTCATTCCTCCTCTTTGCCTTATTCTTTTTGGGTAGACACATTTTGTACTGCCATGTACATCATCAATCGCCTACCAACCTTAGTTCTTCGTCGTAAAACTCCTTATGAACTCCTCTTTTACCAACCAACCACCTATAATCATCTTCATATTTTTGGTTCCCGTTGCTACCCACTTTTAATGTCCTATCTCTCCAACAAATTCCACCCTAAGACTGTCCCATGCATTCTCCTTAGCTACACCACTCGACACAAGGGCTATCTCTGCTTTGACCCATCTCGCAACCGCACTTATGTCTCTCGACATGTTTACTTTGACGAGTCTACTCCTGGACCCATTCCTTCTGAGCCATGTTCCTCCCCATTCTCGTTTTTCAACTGGGGTCTCTCTCCACCTGTTATCCTCCCTTCGGTTTTTCTTCTCTTACCTCCCTCTGAGCCCCCAGTACTACCTGATCCTTGCTCAAGTGATGTCCATGTTATTGGCCAACTTGATTTCTCCTCACCTGACCCTTCTTTCTCCTCATGAGCCTCCTGCACCTGTCCTAAACCGCCCCCCTGATCATGTTCATCCCATTGTCACTCGATCTATGACCAACTCCCTCAAACCTCGAGCCTTCTCTACCTCTTGATACTCGATTCCTCTCGCTCTTTTTAGCTCGACTTTACTCACATCAAAACCATCTAACTTTAAACAGGTCCGTCTCTATCCCAAGTGGCGCTCGGCCATGCAAGACGAATTTCATGCTCTTTAGATCAATCATACATGGCATCTTGTTCATCGTCTTCCTCACTATAATGTTGTTGGCTTCAAATGAGTTTTTCGGATTAAATGCCACACCAATGGCATTGTTGCTCGCTACAAAGCTCGCTTTGTTGCCAAGGGATTTCATCAAGAAGAAGGTATTGATTTTTTTGAAACTTTCAATTCTGTGGTCAAGCCTACCACCATCCGTGTCATTCTGGCTATTGTGGTTTCATGTGACTGGTCGTTAAATCAATTGGACTTTAATAATGCCTTTCTTAATGGCATTCTCTTAGAAGATGTTTATATGGCACAACCTCTTGGTTTTGAAGATCACTCTCTTCCCAATCATGTTTGCAAATTGGGTCATGCTTTGTATGGTCGCAAGCAGGGTCCGCGTGCTTGGTACCACTGCCTCAGCTCTTATATTCAGTCCCGTGGATTCCATGTATCTCTCAATGACACCTCATTGTTTGTTCACCGAGATCGCAATTTAGTTATATATGTTTTGGTTTATGTTGATGATATCATCATTATTGGCAGCTCTCGCCTTGCCATCCGAGATTTAATTCAACATCTTAGTCATGTCTTTTCTGTTAAAGATCTCGGGTGTCTCAATTATTTTTTGAGTATTGAAGTTCACTACACCACGACCGATCTCTACTTGTGCCAGTGCACTTATGCCTTGAATCTTCTCCGTCGTTCTTCTATGACTGATGCTAAGCTTGTTTCCACTCCATTGAGCTCCACCACTCACTTACTTAATGATAATGACTCTTCATTTTATGATCCCACCTTATATATCAGTGTTGTTGGCAGTCTTCAGTATCTCACCATTACTCGGACTGATATTGCCTTTGCTGTCAACAAGGTATGCCAGTTCATGCATCGCCCTACAATCACTCATTGGTCGGCAATCAAACGTATTCTTCGGTATATCAAGGGCACCATTCAACATAGTCTTTCTTTCTCACAGTCTTCGTCACTGCAACTAAGCGCTTTTTCTGATGCTGACTGGGTCGGTAGTCTCGACGACCATAAGTCTACAAGTGGTTTTGCTATTTTTTAGGTTCTAATTTGATCTCTTGGTCATCTCGCAAGCAACAGACTATTGCTTGCTCCAACACTGAAGCTGAATATAAATCTCTCGCCTGTGTCGCGTCCGAGCAACTTTGGCTCAAGTCTATTCTGACTGATCGTGGTCGTACTCCACTTTCATCACCCATTCTCTAGTGTGACAATATTGCGGCACTGTATCTTGCAGCAAATCCAGTTTTTCATGCTCGCACTAAACATGTAGAAATCAATTTTCACATCGTCCAGAATCATGTGCAAAAAGGGCACATTCAAGTTCAGTTTATCTCTTCCCCTGACCAACTTGCTGATGGACTCACTAAGCCACTTCCAGTATCGAGGTTTGCCTTTATTCCAGACAAGCTCAACGTTGCTGAGCCCGCATTGAGCTTGCAGGGGACTGATAAGGATATGGTTAGTCAGGAGTCATATGTGCAACTGACGTCTGAAGTGCGTGAACCTTGTGAGCCTCCAGATAAACTATAAGAGTCTCCAACATAATACGTGCGTGTTTTTGATAAGGTTTATCTTCAAGATAACTTCAAGAGTCTCCCTATCGTCGAGAGTTTTTCTGTGCATTATTTGTAAACTGTATGGCTATAAATAGCCTTCATGTATTTGCCCAAAAGCAATTCAATCAAAGGAATACACAAGCGTGATATTCATCCCTGTCCTCTATTCTGGGATCTAAGTTAACTTTCACAGGACATACTCATCACCATCGATTGAAAATGTACCCAAGTTGTCTACTCAGTTTGGCACCCAAATGCAATATGAACAAGTTTCTTCACACATCATTGTCGCGTGTGAGAACTATTAAGGAATGTTCAGGAAATGATAAACATGAGAAATGCATAACAGGTTGGCGTGATTTACCAGCCATAAGTCAAGGCATGAAATCTGGTACTGGCTTATCTTAGGAAACAAAAAATCAGAAGATTACTTTCCATTATCTTATAACAAATGTGAGTTGTATTCTTATCTCTGTACTGAAAGATGTAACCTTTATGATCTGTAATATCTCTACATAATGGATTGTCTTTGAGGATGAGAAAATGTATCAATCCCAGAGTTCCTTCACTTTTTCGTTTTCTCTTACATGATATCAGAGCATTATCACTCTTGTGAGTTGTGTGATCTGTGAGTGATACCTATAGCGGCCTCGTCTTCTTTCTTCCCTGCTACGTAATGGAATGCCATTGCTAGTCTTGTGTCTCTCAAGTTAAGTAGAGAAAACTACTTGCTCTGGAGAAGTCAACTAGAATCTGTTATGTTGTCTCAAGACTTGCTATCATTCGTTAATGGAACTGAGTCTGTTCCACAACAGTTTATCTTCAATGACAAAGATGAGAAGAGTATTAATCCAGTGTTTCTGAAGTGGCAAAAATCAGATCAGCTGACCCTTAGCTGGATCAAGGCTACAGTGACCAAGAGTGTGCTTAGCCAGATTGTGCACACCAAAACAGCAGGAGAAGCCTGGCTCTATTTAGAAAGAACATATGGTTCACAATCTCCACTACGTGTAATGCTACTCAAGGACTTGCATTTCATCAAGAAAGGAGATATGAATATGAGCAGTTACGTTGACAAAATTAAACATCTTTTCGATACTCTACAAGCTGCTGGTCATCACACTCCTGACAATGAACTTGTGCAAATTGCATTGAATGGATTGTCAGCCGAGTATGAAAGCTTTGTCACTACACTGACGGCAGGTATAACCTCTTTTGTGCCATCATTCCTGGATTTATATGATCTTCTCATCAATCAAGAAAGACGTCTAGCTCTGTTAAAACCAAAAAATGCTCGAGAACAATGAGTCTACGTAGGTAGCCTTTAGTACCTTCAGAGGAAGAGGTCATGGACGTGGTTTCTTTCAAGGACGTGGTCGTGGACAAGGTTGGAGCCATGGCAATGAGCAAAATCAAAGAAACAACCAAAATCATTGCCAACATCCTCCTATCATTTGTCAATACTGCGAATGGAAGGGTCACTTTGCAAAATCATGTTGGGACATATCTAAGGCTCTATCAAACATGAATGTACAAGAGGATGATGGCTATTGGTAACTATATACAGGTGCCACTAACAACATCACCAATACTGATCGTCAAATGGAAAATAAATCAGCAAATCAGGGCACAAACTCAATACTTGTTGGTAATGGTTCTTCTCTTTCTATAGCTCATGTTGGAGATCAAACTTTACATTCAGGCGACTCCTCTTTCATCTTAAAAAATACTCTGCATGTTCCTGGTATCTCAAATAATCTGATCTCAATAGGAAAATTCACAACAGACAATGACTATATATTTGATTTTTCACCATCTGGCTTTGTGGTAAAGGATCGACAGACGGGCAAAATCAAACTCCAAGGACAAAAGACTCATGCCGGGCTCTATCTAATTAGGGCACAATCAAAGGCTGCTCTGATCACTGTGGGTAGAGAAGTGACCTATTCAAGTTGGCATTGGCGACTTGGGCATGCTAACTCAAAGAAGATTGCCCAACTTCACTCTAGAAATTTTATTTCAATAAAAGAGAGAAAGACGTCTGCTCCATTAATGTGTGAACATTGTCTAGCTGGAAAGTCTCATGAAATTCCATTTGTTCAATTGGACTACAAGGCATCTCGTCCTCTAGAATTACTGCACAGTGATGTCTGGGGTCCCTCTCTAGTTATGGGAAAAGGAAGATATTGTTTCTACTTGTTAATAGTTGATAATTTTTTCACTTTTAGTTGGCTATTTTTGATGAAAAACAAGTCAGACGTAGATGACTGTTTTGTTCAGTTTAAAGATATTGTTGAAAAACAACTTGAAACCTCCATAAAAATATTTCAATCTGACAATGGTAGTGAGTTTTGTAGCAACAATTTTGAACAATTTCTAAAAATGCATGGAATCATCCATCACTACTCGTGCCCACACACGCCTGAACAGAATGGGCTTGCCAAATGCAAGCACCATCACATAGTCAAGACTGCACTCACTATGCTCCATGATGCTAATCTTGAAAGCGAATTATGGGTTGAGGCTTTTCGAACTGCTACATTTGTTATCATCAAAATTGCAAAATTTTATATCTCCATATGAATGTCTGTTTGGTCAGATTCCTGACTATTCTCAGGTGAAACCTTTTGGCGCTATCTGTTATCCTTTTCTGACTCCCTATAATCAGCACAAGTTGCAACCGAAAAGCACTCAATGTATCTTTGTAGGGTATGGCACTCAACAAAAAGGATACGAATGCTGGGATCCTAAGACTCGTAGAGTATATATGACTAGGCATGTTGTCTTCGACGAAACAGCAAGGTACCAAGGGCGTGAATCAGATAAAGCTAATGGTCTAAGTCATGATCATTGGGGACTCTCACCTATTCAACTTACCAATGTTCAAAATGAGGTATATCCAAATCCTAATTCGTCACAAACCTCTCCTTGTCCGTCAGAAAATTTTACTGGTAATCAAGAGACCGTTCAAGAACAAATGAATTCTGATCCAAATCTAGTTATTGCAGAAAATACCCATACCAAGTCTTAACCATCAAAATCACCATCAAACTGAGATCCTGAAATATTGGCAGACTCACCCAACAAAATTGTTAGACCTGAATATCACAGTCATCCCATGGTTACAAGATCCATGACAGGATCTCTTAAACCAAAAGTTTTTGTGGCAATCAGTCAAGAGACCATTCCTATTGAAACTGAACCTGTCAATTATGGTCAAGATGTTCAGAGTCCCCAATGGCGTAGAGCAATGGATCAAGAGTTCAAGGCACTTCAAGAGAATCACACATGGCACTTAGTTTCTGCTCAGAACCATTTCAATGTTATAGGATCCAAATGGGTATACAAAGTAAAACGAAATGCCGACGGATCTATTGCTCATCATAAAGCTTACTTAGTAGCAAAAGGGTATCTTTAAGAAGCTGGAATCAATTACACTGAGACTTTCAATCCTGTTATCAAGCCCACAACCATACAGGTTCTCATTGCCCTAGCTACTTAGCATTTCAATAATGCCTTTCTGAATGGAGTATTATTTGAAGATGTTTATATGTACCAACCTGAAGGCTACAAGGATCTCAAACATCCAAATTATGTTTGAAAGCTCGACAAAGCCATTTATGAGCTTAAGCAAGCTCCTAGAGCGACTAAGTGAATTCTTGATTAGTCATGGATTCTTAATCTCTCAATTAGACTCGTCACTATTTATATTGGAAAAAGGCAAGGACCGAGTTTACCTTCTAGTCTATGTTGATGATCTTATCATCACTGGGTCATCTAAAGACAGAATTCAACAAGTTATCCATTAGCTAATGCAGTATTTTTTAGTTAAAGATCTGGGCCAACTATCATTTTTCTTAGGAGTGGAAGTTCAACGAGAAAGAAAGGAGATAATTCTGTCTCAACGAACTTACCTTCAAAATATATTGAGAAGAGCCAATCCCACTTCAACTCCTATGAGTCCTTCAGTTAATATTCATGAGGATAAATCAAACTTTGAAAATCCTCAACTCTATCGAAGTATCATTAGTGCTCTCCAATATATTACCCTGACAAGGCCAAATGTAGCCTTCTCGATCAATTGTGCAAGTCAATTTATGCACTCTCTGACTAATAGTCACTGGAGCTTAGTCAAACATATATTACATTATTTAAAGGGAACTATAGATTATGGTCTAAGGTTTTGTCAGCCCAGATCGCTTCATCTTAGTGGCTTTGCAAACGTCGACTGGTCTGGAAGTCAAGATGACAGAAAATCCACCGAAGGATTTGTTACCTTCCTAGGCAAAAATATGGTTTCTTGGGGATCTAGAAAACAACAAACAGTGGCAAGACCGAGTACTGAATCTGAGTATAAATCCTTAGCAGAAACAATAGAAGAATTACTATGGTTGAGGTCGTTGATTGAAGAATTGGGAATATCACTTTCACGAATACCTGATCTATGGTGTGATAATATCGGCGCACTATATTTGGCAGCCAACCCTGTTTTTCATGCGCGCACTAAGCATGTGGAGGTAGATTTTCATTTTGTTCGTGATCATGTTAACAAAGGAAATCTACAAATTCAATTCATTCGTACTGATGAGCAATTAGCTGATGGACTTACCAAACCTCTCCATACTGCCAAATTTGAGAAGTTAAGACTCAAGCTCAACGTTAGCAAACCCTCGTTAAGCTTGACGGGGGATGTTAAGGCATGTTCAGGAAATGATAAACATGAAAAATGCATAACAGGTTAGCGTGATTTACCAGCCATAAGTCAAGGCATGAAATCCGGTACTTGCTTATCTTAAGAAATAAAAAATTAGAAGATTACTTTCCATTATCTTGTAACAAATGTGAGTTGTATTCTTATCTCTGTACTCAAAGATGTAACCCTTATGATCTGTAATATCTCTATATAATGGATTGTCTCTGAGGATGAGAAAATGTATCAATCCCAGAGTTCCTTCATTTTTTCGTTTCTTCTTACAAGCACTGGCCCAAGTATTAAAGTTTCAATTTTTTTTTTCTTTTTTCATTTGCTAGGCGAAGGGAAAAAACTCTTCATCCCTGACTTCACATTGGTGGGCCTTTGTTGGTAAAAACAGTTGGTACTTCCTATCAGTATTGGGTTTGGGTTGAGTCCATCCTTATTTGGGTGACCCACTTCCTCTGGAGTTCTTTTCACAGATATTCATACTTGGTTTGACTTATGAAAATATATTTTTGTCTATGGGCTACATAGCATTATTAGCATACTGCTTTCTATTATTTGTGATAAGATGCGAGACATGAGAATGTGAGAGGTTCATCTTCATTGTGAAAAAGAAAGAGACGTAGGGTTTTTATTTTTCTTATAAGCAAAAGCATGCATCCTCAAGTTTGAGTGCTAGAGAAAAAAGTATTATATCCCAATTTCAACTAGTGGATTTGTTGTGGTGAACTGTTAAATTTTTTTGGCTTTTTTTCAGTGAAGCTTTTTCATATAAACCTGTGTTTTTTTTTTCTTTGCTTTGATTTCTTATGCATTCTGGTATTCTTATTACATTAGACGATTGTCTTACTAGGGGTGGTCACATAATTTTTGGTGTAATTTTTCTTTTCTTTTCTTTTTTGAAGAGAAAGCTGGGGTTAGGCAGACCCCTACCAGTTATACAACCACACCATGGGGTTTGAACCTTACAACGTCCCAAGACAAGGTTACGTGCACTAACTGCTCCTGCCTGACAAGCGGTGCCCCCGTTGGTGCTTTTTGGTGTAATTGGAGTTTCTGATTGTGCCTATGTGTCAATTTTTTTAATGAAATTCACGCAGAAGGAAAGTGCTTTTCCCTTGTTATATGCTACTCTTGTTTTCTTCCCAACAGAGAGTGCACCCAGCTTTGACCTTGTGGCAAGGAATGCCCTGTGGGTTTCAAACTCGTGATGTCCCATCAACTTGGTGACATTCACAAGTCGTCCTGCCATGTGAATAGAGTCCTTGTGGGCTGTAAAGTTACAATTTCTTGCAGTTCATAACTTCGCCTCTAAGTCATTATAAACATCAACGAGAATTTGAAAAATTAGGAAATTTTCAAGAGCCAATATTATATTAACATAGTACATGTGCCAACGCATTGGACGCTCATTGGACTTGAGTGGGTCTGGACCTAGATGTGACTCTAATGTATTGGTACCAAGTCCAAACCTAGGCGCAGTTGGTTAGAAAAACCATACTTTGTGTCCTGTGAGGGTTACATCAACCAGATGCATACCTAGTAAAATAATATATATATTCACATTTTTTACATTGAAAATTTGTGTTAATCGGAACTCGATTGGACCCGAGTCTGATCTGACTTTCATAAGTCATACCCAATTCCATATGCTGATTGGACCTCAGGGGCCCGACCTTGATAGTTATTCACACCCCTTCCATTGGTACGAAAATACTGACCCTACCGGATTCGGTACGGGCTGGGATCGAATCACATGTGACTTCTTGACAACCATACTAAAATGCAATATTTTTAAAAAAATTCAATGTTATTTTCTGTTGCACATTTTTGTGGAGATTCTATATTATCATAAATTTGTACACACACTAGTGTGCGCGTGTGTATATATATATATATATATATATATATATATATATATATATATATATATATATATATATATATATATATATATATATATATATATAGAGAGAGAGAGAGAGAGAGAGAGAGAGAGAGAGAGAGAGAACTGAACATATTAGGCCCCGTTTCTCCTTCTGCTCCATAGATTTTAAGTGTTTTATGACAAATCTGAACCATTAGATGGGTTAAGCATGCTCAATTTAGTAAGAATATACTCTTCAATCATATTTTTTTGATGAAAAACATATTTTTCTGAGCTGAAAAAAAACTGGCCATTGATTTTGGATCACTAAAAAAACCTGTATAAAGGTCCCAATCTGGCAATCTAAAAGCTGGTTCACACTAAACAAAACTCATATATCAATGGTGTTAGATGTGAGAAAAAAATACTTAAAACTATGATTTTTTAAGGAGCTTAACGAAAAAGGGGCTTAAGGAACACATTACTCATATATATATATATATATATATATATATATATATATATATATATATATATATATATATATATATATATATATATATATATATATATATATATATATATATATATATATATATATATATATATATATATATATACTAGAATATGAGAACTAATGTGTGAACCATGATTTTCATATATACTAGAATATATATAACCGTGATTTTCATGGATTTTTTGTTCTTTTCTCTTGAATCTAACAACACTAGTGTTATCTATATATTTGGTTTTATAAGAACCTGCTTTTGAATCATCTGATTTTGATGCATAATGATTTTTTTAAGATTTTAAAATCAATGGCTCAGAATCTTTATAAATATTCAAGCATTCAAAAATCACATTTTTTCATCAAAAATACATGTTCCGGTGGTTGATTCCTAGCAAATTCACAAACATATATATAGAAACCAGAATATGAGAACTAGAAATATGGGCATTTCCAGCATTTTTTTTGCAAATCCAACCATGTGGATGTGCTTGGCACGGTGAATTTGCTAGGAATCTGGATCATGTATTTTCGATGAAAAATGTGAATTTTGAATGCTCGAATATTTATGAAGATTATAAGCCATTGATTTTAAAATCTTAAAAGAATCATGTTTATACATCAAAATAGAATGATTCAAGAGCTGGTTCTTATAAATCCTAGATCACATCCGTACGGTTAGATTCAAGAAAAAATGGAAAAAATCTATGAAAATAGTGGTTTACAATTAGTTCTCATATTCTAGTCACTTGTTTCTTAGTTTTCTTGTAGTGGTTAACTCCATTTGCTGGGAGGCAAAGAAATTCACGGTTACCTTAGCTTCTTGTTGATGCCCGAAATGTCCAAAGTCTAATTATCCAAGCTTTCATAAAGGCCAACCACAAAAGAAGGTGCAAATTTTAGGGAAATCGCATCAAGATAATCCAAATGTCAGAATTTTCATTTCCATTCAACCATTTATCTTCACCATCTTGCAGAAAAAGTGTAAGAATAATAAAGGTATGAGAGAAAGAGATCACAACTTGGGTTAACCTCTCTCCGATGCAGCTGCATCTAACAAAAATAAAACATCATAGCACGAAGAAATAAAATAGGAAGAAGAATTCAATATTGAGCAACCTGTGGGTCAATATATCGTTTCTTATTCACCAATAAGAAAAACAGGCTTCTGCGGATGGGTCAGCCAAGAAAATTGACAACTGTGTAGATGAAAAAGAAGGAGAAGCTTCTGATGAACCAGGGTGGTCCTACCATGATGAAGTTTTGAAGAATCAACATTTTGGTCTGAGAAAGCTAATCACATCCAAGGTTTGCTGTCATTTGTTTCTCATACTGGGAGATTTCAACTTGAAGAATTAAGTGCCAATGCGGGGCGGGTTTCTCAGCCTGTTTCATCAAGTGGATTGGCTGATCATTTTGAAGAAGTAATTACCAATGAGGGCGCATTTCCCCAACTAGAGAAATCAAAACTTTCAAAATAGGAAACTCTCTATTTACCCTCCAAAGGAGGTTATATACACCCAAGAAATGAGTTTAGCTGAAGCAGCTGCCACTCTGGCTGAGAAAGAAGTTATTAACTCAAAGAAAGTTTCATCTCTATAATAAAGTAAAAAGGAGCTGATGAAGTAATGCTCAGGGCAATGGGTGCTGAAGCCACAAGCTTGACTGCAAGCAGAAATGGTTGTAGCCTAGAGCAGCTGAAAATTCATAAGGCCTTGCTAAAGAAAGCCGAAAACGCTTTTAAGGAGAAGAATGAAACTTTAACTAGTGCAAAGGAAAAGTTAGTAGCTGTAAAGAGTGGGATTGGCAAGACTTTTTAGGCCTTATGACACTGTAGCTCCACCACCATGTTGTTGGATCCTGGTTTTGGATTCATAGGGTCTCACACCGGAATCCAAGAGAGGTAGGCTCATTAAGTCAATTTATTCAGCATGATTATATAGTTTTATGGGTTGTATGTATCCAAAAAATGGTTATGATGGTGGTTACTAGATTTTATGGGGCACCGGTTAAATTCAATCCGCAAAAATGCGGAAAGGTGGGTGAAGAGGATGCTCCTCCGTCAGACCCTGCTGCCATGAGAGGGAGCTGATAGGCAACAGCTGAGGAGATCGCTCCTGCTAGCCGGTGACTGCCGGAGTTCAACAGCTGTGGAGCTAAATAACACCTATTTTCATAATGAAACAAATCGATTTGTACCTATCCACCTTTTGGGTGTCAAAAAATAGTTAGCACAATTTGTTCTTATGAAGCAACAATGATTTATACGTTTGAAGCAGTAACAATTTAATGAAATTACCATGATTTGTACTTAAATTTGATAAATCATACAATAATATTTATATATGAAACCCAAACGTTACAACAATATGTACTTATGAAGGTTGCGATTTCTACAACGATTTGTAAGTTTGAAGCAACAACAATTTACACATTCAAAGCAGTAGCAATGTGTATTTATGAAGTTACCTCAATTTGTATTTAAGTTTACTAAATCTTACAACGATGTTTATTTATGAAGCCAAATATTGCGACGATTTAGAATGTTGGTGATTGTTTAACGAATGGGATAATTTGTATTATTATATACTTGGGGAGGCAGTTGTAACATATAATGATGCAATTAAATTTATGTGTTGTGCAGGTTAGCAATATTTAAAGCTCATTAGACAAGAAATCCCCCGTCGTTTGATGGGATGACTATTAGAGAAATTATTCGTCAGTCCCATCTATATGAGTGTTATGAAAGGTACCAAAATATAATGAAGATTGAGAATGATAAAGACAGGGACAAAGAGTTGAAATTGTATAATGCAGAGCATTATCCATCAGATATTGAGGCTGAAGAGCAAAGGAAGCATGAGAACGAACTAAAGATGAAGAATAAGAAGAAGGATGATGAAGAGAATGAAAAACAAAGGAAGAAGGAGGAGAATGAAAAGCAAAAGAAGAAAAGACAAATAAAGAAGGAGGAGGAGGAGAGGCAAAGGCAAAGGAAGAAGGTAGAGGAGAGGGAAAGGCAAAGGAAAAAGGAGGAGGAGAATGAAAAGCAAAGGCGAATGAAGAAGGAGGAAGAAGAGATGAAAATGCAAAGAAAGAATAAGGAGGAGGAAGAGAAGGAAAGGCAAATAATGAAAATGGAAGAGGAAAGGCAAAGGAAGAAGCATCAGGGTGATGAAGAGAAAGAAAAGTGAATGAAGGAGAAGGAGAAGGAGGATGAGGAAGAGAAGGAAAGGCAAAGGAAGAAGAAGGAGGATGAGAGAGAGAAGGAAAGGCAAAGGAAGAAGAATGAGGATGAGAAAGATAAGGAAAGAGGAAGGAAGAAGTAGGAAGAGGAGAAAAAGAAGGAAAGGGAAAGAAAAAAGCAGGAGGAAGAGAAGAAAAGAGAAAGGAAGAAGGAGGAAGAGGAAGAGAAGGAAAGGGAAAGGAAAAAGCAGGAGGAGGAAGAGAAGGAAATGAAAAGGAAGGAAGAAATTGAAAAGCACAGAAAGGAGGTGAAGGAGCGAAGGAAGGAAGAAGAAAGGCAAATGATAGAGGGAGGGAATGAAGAGGAGAAAAGTGTGACCAAGGTACGTAAATCAATCCTGTCTGTCATAATTTACTGTGATGATTATTATTATGTATAGCGATTAATGTGATAACGATTATTGTGAATGATTTACTGTGATACGTATTATTATATATAGCGATTACTGTGATAGCAATTACTATGTAAAGCAATCACTATGTATAACGATTACTATGAATAATTTATTGTTATAGGTATGATTATGTATAGCGACTACTATGATAGCGATTACTGTGAACGATTTACTGTTATAGGTATGATTATATATAGCAATTACTGTGATAGTGATTACTATGTATAACGATTATTATGATAGCGAGTGTGCAATGATTATTATTTATAGTGATTACTGTGTACAACGACGTGTAGAAGTACAAATGAGACTAATTTTGATTTGATATGAATAATATGCTATTTTGTGTTATACGAAAGTCAGAAGAGAAGTAGAACACTAAGTGAAAAGCTAAGAGGGCGATGTCAGTGACCTATAGTTCTGTCGTGATATGAACAATTGAGCGAATATTAGAAGGATCAATTACGAAATATGCACTTCAGTGGCCTTCTGAACCAACATTATTTTAAAACGTGCTAGAATACTATGACCTACCTGGTAAATAAGTGGAATCTTAAGACAAACACATTCTATTTTGATTCTTTTGAGATCACTATGACCCTAGAAGATATGACATGGATTACGTGCCTTAAGTGCCATGGAAGTGTTGTCCTATTACGGGATTCAAACTATAACACAAGAGACAAGTGCACGACCATTCTAAGAATATCGATGGAGGACTGGAGTCAATGTATTTCTGGTGGAAGCAATTCCACATCCATGAAAGTTTATTCTTTTCGTAATAAATGGAAATGCTGGTCCACTACATATGCATATGAAAGAGTTGACCAAGAGTTGCACGACTTCCTTCTTTATTTTTTTGGACTTACTTTATTTTCTAATTTGTCTGGTTCGAGGATAAGTTACATATGACTGTAATTCTTAGAAGATTTAGATAAAGTCGACAACTATGCATGGGGTGCTGCTATACTCGAACACTTGTACATTCAACTTTACCGTGCAAGTAAGGGTACAAAAACCATCGCAGGGTTTTGGCCATTTGTCTAGGTAATTGTTTATTACATATTTTGTAGTTGTAGACTAAGATTGTTGAAGGTTATAGTCTTACTAATATGTTGATTTTCTAGGCCTGGTTGTGGGAGCATATTGTCGCCTTGCGTCCTCAGTGTGGTCATGCGATTTGTGGTTTTCTAAAGATCGGCCGGTGGATTAAAATAAATATCAAGAAAGATAATGCTAAGTTCATTTTAGATGGTCTGCAATTAAATGAGGTAAATAGTTTAAAATCATTTATAATCGTTTCAGCATTTATCATTCATTTGTATAAATCATTAAAATGTTTAACATTCTTAAGTAATCATCACTGCAAAATTTTGTCTTTGTTAGTACAAATTGTTCTAATGTTTAACATTCTTAAGTAATGATTATTGCAGGATTTTGTATTTCTTAGTACAAATCGTTATCGCTTTAGCATTTAACTTTTATTAGTGTAAATCGTTGTAATTGTTAGCATTCCTAAGTAATGATTGTTGAAGGATTTTGTATTCCTTAGTATAAATCGTTATCGCGTGTAAATCATTGTAATCGTTAGCATTGTAAGTAATAATCATTGCAGGATTTTTTCTTCGTTAGTACAAAGCGTTATCGTTTTAGCATTTAACATTAGTTATTGTAAATCATTGTAATATGTAGCATTCATTAGTGTAAATCATTTTAATATAAAGCTCTCATTAGTAACAGTCGTTGTAATATATTTAGCACTTGTTATTATAAATCATTTTAACATTTAGCATTCATTAGCATGAATAATTATGTCTATACCTAAACCAAAATCTCAAATGTACAGGTTGTATGGAGACCATATGGAGATGGGGAGGACGAAGACCAAGAGGTTGTTGCTCAGGCTGCGAGACTATCTAGCTGCAATATTTGCCTGTTTAGCAATTATAAAGCAGAGTTGCAGCATGGTAGTCGAGTTCTCCTACAAGATGACATGGGACAGTCTACCCCAAAACATCCTATGAAAGTGAGAAGGAAGATGAATAGTGGTGGGGCCAGGAACGTGAATTGACACGAACGCTTAAGGGAACAATTGGATAGCTGAAACAAAGGAGGTATTCGTGCTATAACATATAATTATAAAGAACGACAATATGACCCTAACTATTTCAAAAAATATTGAGAACCCATGCATCAAAATCTAGAGATTGAGAATAAGCAACATAGAAATGTTGAAAACCCATGCATCCCTCCTGTCCCCCATCATGTCGTCTCCCAACATAGAAAACACATTCATCGTGTCCCTCCGACTACAATAACGATTCCCTCAGTTGCAGTACATGATGAGGAGCGAACATGGCTCACAAAAAAAAGGTAGTCTCCGCCATAAGGTTGAAGATGTTGGAGAGAGAGAATAAGGAGTTACGAAAACATGTGAGAAATTTGGAGAGACAAATGCGGTCACAATATGATACACTGGTAGAGATGATGATCAGTGTTTATAATAAGATCGAGGGAACCAAGAGGCCATTGAGGAAAGAGAGTCCACCAAGAAAAAGAAAGAGACAATTTGTATATCAGTCCATCTGAGTCGTCAAGTGCCACTGAATAAACATTATATATTTTTTTTATCCTATAACGACCCCAACTCATACCCCTTGAAAATGCAATTGTTTTTTTCATTTCTTTTTAAAACCCTACTGGGTTACGGATCTGGGTTGGGTTCGACCCGGGTTTGAGCATTTAAAAAAAAAATTCTTTTTCTTTTAAAAAACACGGGTTTTACATCCTACCCCTCATAAAAGAATTTCGTCCACAAAATTAGAATATACTAAACAAGTGCAAGTAGTGTTGATGCATATCTGCCTCAGGTTCCCAAGTGCACTCATCCAGCCCATGATATTGCCAACGTACCTTCACAAACAGAATCGTCCTACTCCGCAACGTCCTCTCTTGATGATCCACAATCTCCACAGGCTTCTTCTCCGTCGTGAAGTCAGGTTGTACCTTGATTGCCTCATAGTGAATCACATGTGAGGGGTTAGGTACATACTTTCTCAACATCAAGAGATGGAACACATTGTGGATCTGTGAAAATTGAGGAGGAAGTGTCACTCAATAAGCGGTTTCCCTGACCCTTCCAAGAATCTCAAAGGGTCCGACAAACTGAGGACTCAGCTTCCCCTTCTTTCCAAATTAGAAGACACTCTTGGTAGGCAAAATTCGAACAAACACGTGGTGGCCAACCTCAAAAATTGAGCTCTCTATGCCATTGATCGGCATAGCTCTTCTGCCTACTTTGCGCTGTAATCAACCTCAGCCAAATCAAACGCACCTGAGCCGCATAATGCTGGATGATCTCTGGAGACTCCACTGCTCTCACTCCAACCTCATCCCAGCACATGGGAGATCTACATGGCCGACCGTACAGAGCTTTGTACGGTGCCATACCAATATTGACATGAAAGCTATTATTGTATGAAAACTCTGCAAGCTTCACATGCTTGTCCCACTCACCTGCCCAATCTAAGGCACACACTCTCAACATATCCTCGAGCGTTTGGATCGTATGTTCTGACTGCCCGTCTGTCTATGGATGGAAAGCGGTACTAAACTTCAAGGTAGAGCCAAGAGCCTTCTGAAGCTGGCGCCAAAATCGAGATATGAACCTTGGATCTTGATCTGACACTATTGAATGAGGCACTCAATAAAGTCTAAGAATCTCATCCACGTAGAGATCAGCCAAGCTTTCCAAGCTTTGACTGATCCTAATTGAAAGAAAATGAGTACTTTTCATTAAACGATCCACAATCATCCAAATGGCATCTCGCTGTCATTGAGTCTTAGGCAACCCTACGATGAAATCCATTGAGATATCATCCCACTTCCACTCCAGAATCTTGAGTGACTGCAGAAGTCCACCAGGTCTCTGGTATTCAATCTTCACTTGCTAATAGGTGAGACACTGAGACATGAACTCAGCGATGTTCTGCTTTATTCCATTCCACCAGTAAGTCCTTTGAAGATCTTTAAATATCTTGGTGGAACCAACGTGAATGGAATATCTAGACCTGTGAGCTTCACTTATTAGCTCCTTTCGCAATGCCTTCAGATACCACCATTTATCTCCAAACATGATGGTTTTGACCTCCTCTTGGAGAAACTGTGCCTCTGGCTTCTGGGTACTTTTGCATAACTTCTAAAAACCTGGATCGACTAACTGAATCTCTTCGATCCAATCTATGATCTCTGGTCTTGTCTGCATCCCCATACAAAGGATACGTCCGAAGCCATCTACAAATGACTGCCATCTGACAAACTCCTCGACCAGATCCCAACTGCGTCTAATCAAGCTGACTGCTGTGACCGACGTCTTTCTGCTCAGCGCATTTGCCACCACATTTGCCTTACTCGGATGGTAAGCGATGAAGAAGTCGTAGTCCTTCAAAAATTCCAACCACCTATGCTGCCTCTGTAAACACCCCAAATTTTCACTCACCTTCTTGACATCGCCCTCAATCGGCACATTTCGGTTCTCCAGAACCCATGAAGGGCAAAATGGTCATTTTTCAAAATTGAACCTTGCAGAAAGTCCTACATTTCATTCTTGAGCCTCAAAATTTCCATATTTAGGTTCAGAGACATCTTCAAATGGCAAAATTTCAAAATCCTTTTTTTGGACAAAAAGCTAAAATTTCCAAGTCCGAGCTCAGAGTGACATTTCATAGAGCATGTCTTTGCATAGCATTGCGTCATTTCACTGCACATCATGTCATTTTGAGATCCAGAACTCCTGATTTTCAAAATTGTCCATCCAGATTTGATTTTTTAAACTTTTTCAAATTGATTTAAAAAAAAAACCCTGGGATTTCAAAATTACCAATCTTTCCCATTTTACCCCCAGGACTTTGAATTACAAAAATTTTCCTCAAGAAAACAATCTGGATATTTGGATATTGATTTTAAAGATTTTATCTCAAAACTTTTTGCAAAAGATTTTAAATCTCCTTACAAAATTTTTACATTTACTTTATCCATATTTTGCCCTGAAAACCCAATTTTTCCAAATTCTTGAAAATAAATAATGTTTTATCTCGTATTTTCAAATAAATGGAGTGGGACCCGCTTTTGAACTAGCATCACACTCAGAATCTCAGGTATGTCTTTTAGTTTCAAGCGGGGCCCACCCGGAGATGGCACCAATTTTGTAAATTCCTTTTCTTTTTAGGTTCTTTATCTTATAAATAGTTCGTGGGCCCACACACATGTGGCACCCCACTTGAAAATAAAAATAAAAAATAAAAATAAAACTTCATTTTTTTTAAAGGGATTTTAAAAGTTGGCTGATGTGGCATTCTTTTAAAAATCTCCCATTTATCTCGTTTCATTACTCATTTATTTTCAAAAGGAAGCAGCCTTAAACGGCGCCACAACCAAGCCTTCAAAAAATATATATATATATATATATATATATATTCATTTTACCTAGAACTTAGGGAAATGAAACAAAATTTTTGAAAAACCTAAGATGTCGTCCCCTCCAAAACGACGGATTTTCAAAAAATCCAGTTTTCAAAAGTTTCAAAAACGTAACGGAGCTCTTAAAAGAAAACTGCTTTTTTTTTTTAAGAGGGGAAAGTTTTTAAAAAGGGGGGCAGAGCATTCACGAGGGGGGGGGGGATTTTGAATTGGACTTTCGGTTTTTGCAGGAGGGTCTCAAGGTGAGGATCAGCCGATTGAAAGGTGGGAAGAGGCCAATTGAGTTAGGGGTTTTTGGTTTTGCAGGGTCTTCCACCACCAGCACAAGCTTTCCTTCCACCACCAGCAGAAGATCAAGCCCAGCCGCAGCCCATCATCCGTCTCCACTTCAGCCCAGCCACAACCCAGCGTGAAGCCCATCCTTCTTCAATCCATTTTCCTTCAGACCACCCATCTTCAACTCAATAGCAAGAGAAGCCATTCAGCGTGAAGACTATCCACCTCCAACCTTTTTTTTGCATCTTCTTCAACCTACCAGAGATTCACCAACGACTTTCCTGCTGAGCGTGGAGCTCTTCCACCTTTAACAGCTGTTGCCAAACCTTCTTTAGCCCAACTCACGTCTTCCTTTCTTTCAGCCCAACTCACATCATCCACCATTCCTTCAACCCAACCAGCGTTTGGCCCTCTCCTTCAGCCCAACCAACTGCTGTCTGTCCCCTTCAATCCAGCCAGTGTCTCCCTCTTTCCTTCAACCTCAGCAGAGAATCGATCCCTGCTTGTTGGATGCAAAGAGCATCGATCCAGCATTGCCCCTTTCCTTCAATCCAGCCATTAGCTCCTTCACATTGCCTTCAGACAACATTAAGCCCTACGTTGCTGCCTCTTCTTCAACCTATCAGCAGGGTATACAGCAGAGATCAATCCAATCATCAGATCCTTGACATTGCCTTCATACAGCAGGCTGTCTCATCCTTCTCTAGTTCCAGCAGCAGAGAGACATCTTTTCCTGCCATTTACAAACTCATTGGAAGCAAGAGGATCCACAAAGCTTCCTTCTCATTCCCTTCAGCACACTAGCAGAGGATTGGCCATCACTTGCCAGTTGCAAATCTATTTGGTGCAGAACATCTCCAAAACAGTTGCTGTAAGCGTATCAACCAGAAGGAGCGTTCCTTTCTTTCAGCCTCTATTGATCCAAGTATTCAGGTATCCTTATTCACCTGCTCCAAAAATCGTTATTCAGCATTAGGGAATTACCCATGATATTGTTTCTATTGGCTGTGTTACTAGATGCTCTGTAAATAAATTTTTTTTTGCTATTAGTTGCAGTAATTAGTGCATTAAGTTAGCTACCAAGGTGTGGTTATTGCTAAGTAAGCCTGTCATGAACTCGTATCAATGTGGATACCAGTATATACGTTGGATGAGTCTACTAATTTAAGTTCATTGAATCATATGGTAGTGTACCATCTAATAGGTGTGTATGATCAGATTAGATGTGATCTCTGCACTCTTGCAAATTGCCTTTTATTCAGTGCAAGTTTCATGTTTACTAACTTTTCATGATTTTTTTTTATTCTCTTTTTCTGTGTTAATTCATGTTACCTGCAGCTTATTCAGCACTAGTTGTACTCTGCCACTATTCCACTATATTTAAAGCATTTTGTTATAATATATGATCATCCGTATATGTATGGGAGGGATTTCAAGGCTTAGGTTCATTACAGGACCTGATGATACATTGCCCAGCATGTAGTTGTTATCAGCTCTCTAATTTCAGTAGGCATCTTATTTTTTTTTTTTTAAGCCCTGTATTGGCTTTCTGAACCTATATATATCAGTCCATCCACTGGGGCCTAATCATCTGCATTAATTCTATTGCTTGCTGCGTCATCTTGGTTTTTATTTGTATCATGGATTGAATGGCATATCATTATACACTGTATAGTCATTAGCAGCATACCCTGTTACTGTATATTTATTCATCCATGCTACATATATCCAGCATCTATACATATTCTTTTTGCTTTGTTTTCTTGACAATACCCTGCAATCTTTTCATTTGCCATTTGTTACAACATCACCCCATTGCATCATCGATTATACATTTGGTTTCATTACTTTCCACAACATCTTCACCTCTCCGCTAGGCTTTTCATACCCCTTTCATGATATCCTTGAAATAGCCCATGATGCTTCCACAACCCATTTCCTGCACATATTCATTTTCTGCTGCAAGTGTGCAGTCTTGATATTTGGCCATATTCATGAACGAATATCTCTATATCCAATCGTGATCTCCCAACCAATTTTTGCACGCTTCTTTATTGATATATAGAGAAGCTTTATACCCATTTTTGTTGAAATATATCTTGTAATTTAGGAAATACGGCTATGTAAAGTTACCTACAGAAACTGTGTATATCCATATTTTCTGATTTTACCCATTTTGTAGAATTTCCATTAGTGCATATATTTTCTCATTTTATTTCTATATATATATATATGTATATCTATATATATTTACCTATATGTATAAGTATATATGTATATATATATGTATATATATATATATATACATAGATATATACTTATATATATATATATATATATATATATATATATATATATATCTTCATATGCTCTTATTTCCATGTATAAACATCCATATATTTTCTCATATAGTTACACTTCATCGTTACATGACATTTAACACCTATTCTAGCATTTTGATATATATAAATATGTCTCTTCGTTGTATATATTATATATATATGTCCATTTCCTTGTTTATTTTGTACTAACTCTCATTTTGCAGGAAAATCTAGAAGATGCAGATTCGTTGGATCCATTTCAATTTTATTTTACTTTATGTTATGCAATGTAACAATCCGATGTAAACCTTGGAATAAGATTTATTTTTACTGCTTAGATTAGGTCGCATCTCATATAGTTTGATTTCAGTAATATCCTGATTCTATGATGCATATATCTCAATTTTCAAAACCCACCGTGGATGAACACGAATGGCACGTGCACCAACTCTTAGAGAGTTGATGAACTCGGTGGAGTCCATATTTACGGCCCTAGTCGGAATATGGACGAGACCCAGATCCATCATCTCTCTACCAGTCACATTGAGCCTACACTCTTAGGCTATCTTGAAAATGCACCTCATATTTCCAATGTTTTCAAAATATTGTGAATTAACTCAAATAAACCCTAAATATGTTCATGACCACAGTCAGAATATATGAAGGATTTACTTTGGCTTAATCCACATTTTTCCAATAAAATTTTCAGAAATCTTTTCAAAAATGCATTCATTCATTCACATCATCTGCATCATTTGTTTTCCTCATGATTTTCTCAAAAGATTTTCGCTTCATGGAATCGATTTTCTCAAGAAACTATGATGATTTCGGAGTTGAATTTCCCGAATCAAATGTTTTCCTGGGATTTTCCTTAAAATATTATTTTCTTAAGATTCTTTTCAAAGGAATTTCTCATTTTCTCAAGAATCCAAGTTGATTTTCAGATATTTCAAAAAAAAAAACCAGATTCTCAGGATTTCAATTTCCTAAGTTTTGAATTTCCTTCTCCAATGAATCTTTCCTATAAATTTTTTATCCTTTTCTTAAGAAAATTCTCAAAGTCTGAGTTTTCCCAACAAGTGCTTTCTTTTTTTTTTCAAATGTTCATATTTTCTCAAGAATTCCTTCAATTTTCCTGAGATTCTTATTTCTTCATGGTTTTCCAAATCTTTATAAACTTTCTCGAGATTCTCATTTCCTCATAGTTTTCCAAGTCTATAAATTTTCTCAAGAATTTCATTTCTTCATTGTTTTCCACATCCTTATAAACTTTTCTCAAAATTTTCCCGAGATTCTTATCTTTTCATAAGTTTTCCAAGTCTTTATAAACTTTCTCAAGATTTTTCCGAGATTCTCATTTAAACTTTCACAAGACTTTCTTGAGATTCACATTTCTGCCTGATTTTCCAAATCTTTATAAAATTTCTCGAGATTTTCAAACCTTCTTCGTCTGAGTTTTCCTGAGAAATTGATTTTCATCTTTTCCTGAGAAATGCTTTTCAACTCCAAATATTTTCTAAGCATACATCATATTTTTCAACTTACATTTTACAAAACTTCATAGCACATGCCTGAATTCACTGTGCATTTAGGATAGAACATAATTTTAATGATTTTACTAAGTCAAGCACAATTTTGGTCCTTGGTTCGATTACCCCTGTTAAAGGCGGCAGGAACGGTCGAACCTCGTACCGACAGGTCGAGCCCCATCCCATGGATTTTCCTGCAATTTTCAAAACGGAGGCGAGTATTTCAAAACAATTTCCAAAAATCCGGTCAAGTTTGAAGCGCGAAAGCATTTCCCTCTCTCTTCTGCAAGGAAGGGAAGACGGGAAAAATTTTGCGACGATAACAGGTTTGGCGACCGTGATGGGACCTGTCCTTGTCTGACCTAAATTATGCTTGACTTAGTTCAATTATCGAAATTATGTTCACAAGATGTCAGCTCTTTACTTTTTATATCATGTGAGCCTAGGAGCCTAGATTCTGACCTAGCTGACATTGACTGCATATAGACTAGGCATGGTTTTTTAGGACCAGATTGAGGAGATGTTTTCATGCTCACATAGACTTAGGTCTACATACAACTCTCCTAAATTTAGGATCTGAATGCAAACAATGTATGCTCCTTCAAAATTTCCAAAAGTCTATCTCTCTAGGATTTAGAGCCCTCTATTTCTTGCATGTGATCATTTTTCAAACCTCCCTTACCTATCATTACCCGGTCTTCACGTTGCTGGGCTCTCTTCCAGAACCCTAGTTCGGGACAGAGCCTCACAACTGGGCCAATTATTTGGGTTAACACCCCCCTACCCCGTACCGCGGGCCACAGTCCGAAGTATATCAGTAGGCGCTCAAGGATGTTGGAAAACCTTACCTTAGAACCGGAGTTGAAATTATATGCCACGTACCTCGAAGTTCGGTTCGGGTATATCGGCATAACTGGATTGGACAAAGATGATCTGAACTTAGAGTTAGGATTAGGGTCCTACAGCTATTTTCAAAATAATGCATCTAGAGTCAGCCTTTCAGGGAGTGCTGTACGTGCATGAATGTTTGTGCAGGATGTGATTGTTTGTATGTTACCTCTATTTCCTTACATTTTCCCAAAAATATTTTCAAATACCCATATTCTCATCCTTTTTCTTTATTTTTCTCAAACCCTGGAAGATTTTCCCAAATATCAATTTCTTTCAAAACTCTAGGTGATTTTTCCTTCTTCCGTTCCACTGGATCTCGAATTTCCAGCTGCATTTTCATCCTGCCTGCAATTTTCCAAAATCATATGTTTTCTCTCATTGGATTTTCAATTCTTTTGTCTATTTGCAAAAATTCTTCATCTTATTTTCCTCGTGCATACCTTGACTATTGCGGTGAAAATTATTTACCCACTTGCCTTCTCCTTATTCTAAATCCGTTCGCGGATTGTTTTTCCAAGAGATATCTTTTTCCTTCAAAATGGTGTTTTCCTCATGATTGACGACCTCGCCTAAGTAACAAGGCACATTTTCCGTTGTTATTTCTCTTACAAAGAATGACAACACAATTGTCGTGATTTCAGCGGCGACTCCAACCCTAGTAATGGGATATTCTTCCAATTGTCTACCATATCATTTTTTTCCAATCCAAAATTTCCTCAGAGTCTAACCAAGACTTCATCCTGCAGAGGGCATCCACAACATTTGATGGTTCGAACAAGATCAGGAAAAAGAACAACGGCATCTCAGTACTCGTCGGCCTCAGAAGAAGAGATGGACTCCCCGCGATCCGAGAAGAGTCAAGAGCAGCAGCAAGGGGAGGATGGCATAGACCCACAGATGTATGCCATGTTCCAGAAAATGATGACCAAAATGATGAATGAACAGGCTGGGACCAGTACAGAGAAGAACCCATTCAGAGAGAAGTTCCATGGACGCAAGGATAAGAAGAACTCCAAGAAGCAAATTCAGCCAGAGGAAATTTCAGATGAATCAGACTCAACTGAAAACACCGATGAAGAATATGAGGTGCCTCCGACATTTCAGAAACAGGGACGAAAACAAAGGAGGAGTCACAAATCAAAGAATCAAGTTGCAGAAGAGCCCCTGCAGTCACAATTCAAAGAAATGGCCAAAGTTGTTAAAGACCTGCAAGCTCGCGACAAGGGCAAGAAAGTCTTCACCAGCGAGGACTTCTATGATGGCTTAGAAGGAGACGAAGATTTGGAAAATCTGCCTCGCAAGTTCATCAAGTTTGATGGTTCTGGTGATCCCAAAGCCCATCTCGCCATGTTCTTCGCCGAATGTTCCAAATTCAAGAGAGATAATAGGGCCCTATTTCTCTGTTTTCCTCGTAGCCTAGAAGGCACTGCCGCCAAGTGGTACTCTGAGCATATTAATCCAATCGAGCTGCGAGAATTCGATAAGGTGGTCAACCTATTCATTGAGCGATTTCTGTTCAATACTGAAGCGCTCCCAACATTGAGCCATCTCTGCAATCTAAGACAAAATGAAAATGAAAAGGCAAGAGACTTCATTCGCAGATGGAGAGAGACCTGCAACAAAATGAGGGATCCTATATCAGAAAGACATGCTTTATCCTTAATCCTCAACAATTTTTTGCAACCTCTGAGAGGATTAATCTCTACCTCACCCTCCAAGTCTTTCGTTGAACTCATTGAACGAGCTGAATGGCTCGAAATGGGAGTAGAGAATGGAGTCTATGAAGGCCTTACCATTGCAAGAAACAGTCAAGATGCCAAAAAGAAGGCTCACTTCACTTTTGCGGCCAAATCTTTCAATAATAGCAAAGGCAACAAGAATGATCATGGCAACAGTTTCGAGAGAATCAAAAGGCAAAAAGGGAAGGACATCAACAGTGATAAACCTCTCCAATCCAGCCCTCAGCATCAAAAGAAAGATCAGGAAAAATCAAAGTGCAAAGACTGGAGAACTGATCGAGAATTCACCCCTTTGGATCAGACACTCGAGAGTATACTCGAGTATATGCTTGAGAAAGACCTTGTTCGGTTGCCTAAAGCCGATGATCCTCCAACAATTATGGGCAGATTCAAAGAACAATTTTGCAAATTTCATCGAGCAATAGGGCATGATACAGAAAACTGCTTTGTCCTTAAGAACATTGTTCAAGACTGCATTGACAAGAAGCTCCTCGTTGAAGATGGAAAAGAGGACTAGTCATCCTGACTAAGTTTTTTTTCCACAATCATTCCAAGAAGATGACAATGCCAACAATTTCCCATTTTTTATCTTGCTTTTTCAAAAAGAATAATGTAATCCCATTCTCCTTCCTTGATTTTAAAGCATCAATAAAGTCATCGAATTTCAATAGCTTGGCACCATTTTATTTTTGTCTCTTTCCTTTTTTACAAATATGTCTCTTGTAAGGAATGATCTTGAGGACGTCCCTCAATCAAGAAGCATGTCACCTTATTCCTCGATTATCCTTCTTTGTATTCAAAATCTTTCTCCCTAGTTACACTGGGGCATGTTTTTGAAAAATCTATCTTTACCTCAAAACATCCTGTATGCAGGCAGGATAAACCAATCTCTCATTTTGCATATATATGCACTCACTTGCATTAATTTTGCATTCATTTACATTTCATGTGCATTTGCATTTCATGTTATATTAATTCTGCATCCATTATCTTCCCCTTCAGGTTAAGGGATAAAACCTGAATCATTTTCCATAATTCTTCAATTTCGACATCCAGGTCATCCAATTTCTAATTTTCAAATTACCAAAATCCTCAATTTTGACCGCCAAGTCATCCAATTTCCAATCCCCGTTCAGGATAAGGGGATAATCCTGAAACCGTTCATAGAAGCAATCCAACTCTCTATATTGGTCCTCGTTCTTTATCGAACTGATAGTGTTCCAAGCGAACTGATAGTCGTTCTTAATCGAACTGATATCGTTCCCAGTAAACTGATAGTCGTTCTTCATTGAACTGATAGTGTTCCAAGCGAACTGATAGTCGTTCTTCATTGAACTGATAGTGTTTCCAAGTAAACTGATAGTCATTCTTCATTGAACTGATAGTGTTCCCAAGCGAACTGATAGTCGTTCTTCATTGAACTGATAGTGTTCCCAAGTGAACTAATAGTCATTCTTCATTGAACTGATATTGTTCCCAAGCGAACTGATAGTCGTTCTTCATTGAACTGATAGTGTTCCAATCGAACTGATAGTCGTTCTTCATTGAACTGATAGTGTTTCCAAGTGAACTGATAGTCGTTCTTCATCGAACTGATAGTGTTCCAAGCGAACTGATAGTCGTTCTTCATTGAACTGATAGTGTTCCAAATGAACTGATAGTCGTTCTTCCTCGAACTGATAGTGTTCCCAGTGAACTAAAAGTCGTTCTTCATTGAACTGATAGTGTTCCAAATAAACCGATGGTCGTTCTTCATTGAACTGATATTATTCACAGCGATGGTTGTTCTTAATTGAACTGATATAGTTCCCAGCGAACCAATGGTCGTTCTTAATTGAACTGATATTGTTCTCAGTGAACTCATAGTCACCTCCTTTGGGGAAAGGAGAGGGTAATTTTTGTCACGGATGCATTAAACCGGACTTCAAATGCTCTTTTTCACCTAGGATTTCAAGAAAACTTTGTCAATTTGTTAATCAAATTATTTGTTGATTTCAGAACTTTATTGCACAAATTTTTACCTCAGTTTACCTTCAGTATTACTTCCAAAAAGGCAAAGCTTTTGTGAAGAAGGATTCAAAATCCAAATTCTTTCTATTGGCCAACCAAAAAGGATGAAGGATAAATCCTCGATATGGTCAGAAAAGAAGATTCAATGTTTTTGCAAAGCCATAGATGATTGATATTGATCGCAGTCAATGGCACATTTTTAAAGACCATTCTTGTGAAAATGAAGCAATGGAAATATCCTGAGCGCTAGAAAAAGAGAGAATTCATCCAAGCCCTGTCTCCTCAAAATCACCTAAGCTGCGATTAAATATCCGCAAAAGGGATCTCTCACTTGTCGTCAAGATGAAGGCGAATTAAGTGAGTAGACCCCGGGGCCAAAGAAGATTTGAAACATCTCCAAGATGACGAAGTTTGCGACGGATTCTTCCAGGGAAAGTCCAAAGCACTGTCGAGATGAAGGCAGATGCGATGAACCTCCCGACAATCCCTAAAAGATATTTAATTTCAGCTATCATCCAAAGATCTCTAAACCCAAAAGCCAATATCATCAAAGAAGGATTAAAACATCTCCAAGTTGAAGGAGTTTGTGATGTACCCTTCCCAAAAGAGAGCAAGAGAGGAAAAAGAAAGAGAGAAAAAGCCAGAACATCTCCAAAATGAAGGAGAATGTAGCAAAAAAACTCAAGAGAGCCAAAAGAGTGCAACAAGATTATCATAAGAGAAGCTCCCAGGATATCAAACTGCCAAATTTATCAAGAATCCTCTTTAAATTTGTGAAATTCTATTATCAATATTCTTTCATCAACTGCTTTCACAATATCAAATTCTCTTTCCTGTTCATATCAAGGAAATTGATAGCTTCCTTGAAGAAGGTCAATTGCAAGCAATTTGGATTTCAAGTCTCGATTCTATGAAGTGAACCTTGTTTGGAGGTAATGTTTTGGGTAGAAAATAAGGAATATCTTTTGCAACAATGTGCAACATTTTCAAAAACTTTGAATCAACAACAGAATTCCCAATATTTTGACAATATTTTCTAGATATCCTCACGTGAAGTGAGAGCTTGATATTCGTCTTTGATACATCCTGACACCAATTGTAAATACCTCTGAAGAACTTGATTCCTTCCCTTCTTTGAGAGCGTGAGTTCTCTGATTTGCACACTTCTTTGTGTCCCCGCTGTCCCACCCATAGACAGTCCCATTTCGGTTTGAGGTTGAACCACCAATCATTTCTTGCAAAAGGCAATTTCAAAAGCTATTCAGTCTCAGCAATGAGACACCCAAAATCAACCCCTTTTCAAGCTTTAGGGACCCCATTTTCCTTCCTTTTGCTAAACCCCTGTTGGATCTATTGTGCAAAATCCGAAGGTTCCATCATACCAACTCATGTTCCGCCCGATCAGGATAAGGGTACAAACCTGAGCCTCAATCAAAGAGGTATTTCATCTTCCGCCCGATCAGGATAAGGGTATAAACCTGAGCCTCATTCAAGGAGGTATTCCATTTTCTGCCCGATCAGGTTAAGGGTACAAACCTGAATCTCATTTTAATGAGATAATTTCATTCCCCCAATCAGGTCAAGGGTTAAAACCTTAGCTTCATTTCATACGAGGTATTTCTGTCCCATCCAGGTCAAGGGCATAAACCTGAATTTCACTCTCACAGAGTGAGTCTTTCCTCTTCATTTCTCCATTTCATATCTACCATCTTCCTCAGGCTAATTTTCTTCATACCCAGTCAGATCCTTCTAACTGGGGCATTTTTTTATATAGCCCAAATTTGGTGTGTTTTCTTTGCCACTAAGCTCAGCCATAAGCCGACTTAGTAGCAAAGAGGGGCATCTGTAAACACCCCAAATTTTCACTCACCTTCTTGACATCGCCCTCAATCGGCACATTTCGGTTCTCCAGAACCCATGAAGGGCAAAATGGTCATTTTTTAAAATTGAACCTTGCAGAAAGTCCTAAATTTCATTCTTGAGCCTCAAAATTTCCATATTTAGGTTCAGAGACATCTTCAAATGGCAAAATTTCAAAATCCTTTTTTTGGACAAAAAGCTAAAATTTCCAAGTCCGAGCTCAGAGTGACATTTCATAGAGCATGTTTTTGCATAGCATTGCGTCATTTCACTGCACAGCATGTCATTTTGAGATCCAGAACTCCTGATTTTCAAAATTGTCCATCAAGATTTGATTTTTTAAACTTTTTCAAATTGATTTAAAAAAAAAAACCTGGGATTTCAAAATTACCAATCTTTCCCATTTTACCCCCAGGACTTTGAATTACAAAAATTTTCCTCAAGAAAACAATCTGGATATTTGGATATTGATTTTAAAGATTTTATCTCAAAACTTTTTGCAAAAGATTTTAAATCTCCTTACAAAATTTTTACATTTACTTTATCCATATTTTGCCCTGAAAACCCAATTTTTCCAAATTCTTGAAAATAAATAATGTTTTATCTCGTATTTTCAAATAAATGGAGTGGGACCCGCTTTTGAACTAGCATCACACTCAGAATCTCAGGTATGTCTTTTAGTTTCAAGCGGGGCCCACCCGGAGATGGCACCAATTTTGTAAATTCCTTTTCTTTTTAGGTTCTTTATCTTATAAATAGTTCGTGGGCCCACACACATGTGGCACCCCACTTGAAAAAAAATAAAAAATAAAAATAAAACTTCATTTTTTTTAAAGGGATTTTAAAAGCTGGCTGATGTGGCATTCTTTTAAAAATCTCCCATTTATCTCGTTTCATTACTCATTTATTTTCAAAAGGAAGCAGCCTTAAACGGCGCCACAGCCAAGCCTTCAAAATATATATATATATATATATATATATATATATATATATATATATATTCATTTTACCTAGAACTTAGGGAAATGAAACAAAATTTTTGAAAAACCTAAGATGTCGTCCCCTCCAAAACGACGGATTTTCAAAAAATTCAGTTTTCAAAAGTTTTAAAAACGTAACGGAGCTCTTAAAAGAAAACTGTTTTTTTTTTTTAAGAGGGGAAAGTTTTTAAAAAGGGGGGCAGGGCATTCACGAGGGGGGGGGGATTTTGAATTGGACTTTCAGTTTTTGCAGGAGGGTCTCAAGGTGGGGATCAGCCGATTGAAAGGTGGGAAGAGGCCAATTGAGTTAGGGGTTTTTGGTTTTGCAGGGTCTTCCACCACCAGCACAAGCTTTCCTTCCACCACCAGCAGAAGATCAAGCCCAGCCGCAGCCCATCATCCATCTCCGCTTCAGCCCAGCCACAACCCAGCGTGAAGCCCATCCTTCTTTAATCCATTTTCCTTCAGACCACCCATCTTCAACTCAATAGCAGGAGAAGCCATTCAGCGTGAAGACTATCCACCTCCAACGTTTTTTTTTGCATCTTCTTCAACCTACCAGAGATTCACCAACGGCTTTCCTGCTGAGCGTGGAGCTCTTCCACCTTTAACAGCTGTTGCCAAACCTTCTTTAGCCCAACTCACGTCTTCCTTTCCTTCAGCCCAACTCACATCATCCACCATTCCTTCAACCCAACCAACGTTTGGCCCTCTCCTTCAGCCCAACCAACTGCTGTCCATCCCCTTCAATCCAGCCAGTGTCTCCCTCTTTCCTTCAACCTCAGCAGGGAATCGATCCCTGCTTGTTGGATGCAAAGAGCATCGATCCAGCATTGCCCCTTTCCTTCAATCCAGCCATTAGCTCCTTCACATTGCCTTCAGACAGCATTAAGCCCTACGTTGCTGCCTCTTCTTCAACCTATCAGCAGGGTATACAGCAGAGATCAATCCAGCCATCAGATCCTTGACATTGCCTTCATACAGCAGGCTGTCTCATCCTTCTCTAGTTCCAGCAGCAGAGAGACATCTTTTCCTGCCATTTACAAACTCATTGGAAGCAAGAGGATCCACAAAGCTTCCTTCTCATTCCCTTCAGCACACTAGCAGAGGATTGGCCATCACTTGCCAGCTGCAAATCTATTTGGTGCAGAACATCTCCAAAACAGTTGCTGTAAGCATATCAACCAGAAGGAGCGTTCCTTTCTTTCAGCCTCTATTGATCCAAGTATTCAGGTATCCTTATTCACCTGCTCCAAAAATCGTTATTCAGCATTAGGGAATTACCCATGATATTGTTTCTATTGGCTGTATTACTAGATGCACTGTAAATAAATTTTTTTTTTGCTATTAGTTGCAGTAATTAGTGCATTAAGTTAGCTACCAAGGTGTGGTTATTGCTAAGTAAGCCTGTCATGAACTCGTATCAATGTGGATACCAGTATATACGTTGGATGAGTCTACTAATTTAAGTTCATTAAATCATATGGTAGTGTACCATCTAATAGGTGTGTATGATCAGATTAGATGTGATCTCTGCACTCTTGCAAATTGCGTTTTATTCAGTGCAAGTTTCATGTTTACTAACTTTTCATGATTTTTTTTTATTCTCTTTTTCTGTGTTAATTCATGTTACCTGCAGCTTATTCAACACTAGTTGTACTCTGCCACTATTCCACTATATTTAAAGCATTTTGTTATAATATATGATCATCCGTATATGTATGGGAGGGATTTCAAGGCTTAGGTTCATTACAGGACCTGATGATACATTGCCCAGCATGTAGTTGTTATCAGCTCTCTAATTTCAGTAGGCATCTTATTTTTTTTTTTTAAGCCCTGTATTGGCTTTCTGAACCTATATATATCAGTCCATCCACTGGGGCCTAATCATCTGCATTAATTCTATTGCTTGCTGCGTCATCTTGGTTTTTATTTGTATCATGGATTGAATGGCATATCATTATACACTGTATAGTCATTAGCAGCATACCCTGTTACTGTATATTTATTCATCCATGCTACATATATCCAGCATCTATACATATTCTTTTTGCTTTGTTTTCTTGATAATACCCTGCAATCTTGTCATTTGCCATTTGTTACAACATCACCCCATTGCATCATCGATTATACATTTGGTTTCATTACTTTCCACAACATCTTCACCTCTCCGCTAGGCTTTTCATACCCCTTTCATGATATCCTTGAAATAGCCCATGATGCTTCCACAACCCATTTCCTGCACATATTCATTTTCTGCTGCAAGTGTGCAGTCTTGATATTTGGCCATATTCATGAACGGATATCTCTATATCCAATCGTGATCTCCCAACAAATTTTTGCACGCTTCTTTATTGATATATAGAGAAGCTCTATACCCATTTTTGTTGAAATATATCTTGTAATTTAGGAAATACGGCTATGTAAAGTTACCTACAGAAACTGTGTATATCCATATTTTCTGATTTTACCCATTTTGTAGAATTTCCATTAGTGCATATATTTTCTCATTTTATTTCTATATATATATATGTATATCTATATATATTTACCTATATGTATAAGTATATATGTATATATATATATGTATATATATATATATATACATAGATATATACTTATATATATATATATATCTTCATATGCTCTTATTTCCATGTATAAACATCCATATATTTTCTCATATAGTTATACTTCATCGTTACATGACATTTAACACCTATTCTAGCATTTTGATATATATAAATATGTCTCTTCGTTGTATATATTATATATATATGTCCATTTCCTTGTTTATTTTGTACTAACTCTCATTTTGCAGGAAAATCTAGAAGATGCAGATTCGTTGGATCCATTTCAATTTTATTTTACTTTATGTTATGCAATGTAACAATCCGATGTAAACCTTGGAATAAGATTTATTTTTACTGCTTAGATTAGGTCGCATCTCATATAGTTTGATTTCAGTAATATCCTGATTCTATGATGCATATATCTCAATTTTCAAAACCCACCGTGGATGAACACGAATGGCACGTGCACCAACTCTTAGAGAGTTGATGAACTCGGTGGAGTCCATATTTACGGCCCTAGTCGGAATATGGACGAGACCCAGATCCATCATCTCTCTACCAGTCACATTGAGCCTACACTCTTAGGCTATCTTGAAAATGCACCTCATATTTCCAATGTTTTCAAAATATTGTGAATTAACTCAAATAAACCCTAAATATGTTCATGACCACAGTCAGAATATATGAAGGATTTACTTTGGCTTAATCCACATTTTTCCAATAAAATTTTCAGAAATCTTTTCAAAAGTGCATTCATTTATTCACATCATCTGCATCATTTGTTTTCCTCATGATTTTCTCAAAAGATTTTCGCTTCATGGAATCGATTTTCTCAAGAAACTATGATGATTTCGGAGTTGAATTTCCCGAATCAAATGTTTTCCTGGGATTTTCCTTAAAATATTATTTTCTTAAGATTCTTTTCAAAGGAATTTCTCATTTTCTCAAGAATCCAAGTTGATTTTCAGATATTTCAAAAAAAAAACCAGATTCTCAGGATTTCAATTTCCTAAGTTTTGAATTTCCTTCTCCAATGAATCTTTCCTATAAATTTTCTATCCTTTTCTTAAGAAAATTCTCAAAGTCTGAGTTTTCCCAACAAGTGCTTTCTTTTTTTTTTCAAATGTTCATATTTTCTCAAGAATTCCTTCAATTTTCCTGAGATTCTTATTTCTTCATGGTTTTCCAAATCTTTATAAACTTTCTCGAGATTCTCATTTCCTCATAGTTTTCCAAGTCTATAAATTTTCTCAAGAATTTCATTTCTTCATTGTTTTCCACATCTTTATAAACTTTTCTCAAAATTTTCCCGAGATTCTTATTTCTTCATAAGTTTTCCAAGTCTTTATAAACTTTCTCAAGATTTTTCCGAGATTCTCATTTAAACTTTCTCAAGACTTTCTTGAGATTCGCATTTCTGCCTGATTTTCCAAATCTTTATAAAATTTCTCGAGATTTTCAAACCTTCTTCGTCTGAGTTTTCCTGAGAAATTGATTTCCATCTTTTCCTGAGAAATGCTTTTCAACTCCAAATATTTTCTAAGCATACATCATATTTTTCAACTTACATTTTACAAAACTTCATAGCACATGCCTGAATTCTCTGTGCATTTAGGATAGAACATAATTTTAATGATTTTACTAAGTCAAGCACAATTTTGGTCCTTGGTTCGATTACCCCTGTTAAAGGCGGCAGGAACGGTCGAACCTCGTACCGACAGGTCGAGCCTCGTACCGACAGATCGAGCCCCATCCCATGGATTTTCCCGCAATTTTCAAAACGGAGGCGAGTATTTCAAAACAATTTCCAAAAACCCGGTCAAGTTTGAAGCGCGAAAGCATTTCCCTCTCTCTTTCGCAAGGAAGGGAAGACGGGAAAAATTTTGCGACGATAACAGCCTCAAATTCAAGTCCCACTATGTGCAAATATACTTGAGGCTCTTGTGATCGGACATGACCTCAAACTGTTCCCCATAAAGGTAGTGGCGCCAAATCTTCAGCATGAAAACAACTGCCGCTAACTCCAAATCATGTGTGGGGTAATTCTTCTCATGCACCTTTAGCTGTCGGGAAGCATATGCTATGACCTTTCTGTGCTACATAAGAACACAACCTAGTCCAATCCCCGACGCATCACTGTATACCACGAAAACACCCATCCCAGAAGGCAATGTCAAAATTGGTGCCGTGGTCAACCTTTTCTTTAGCTCTTAAAAACTATCCTCACATCAAGGTGACCACTCAAACTTTACTTATTTCTGCAACAACCGCGTCATTGGGGCTGCTATGCAAGAAAAGTCTGAGATAAATCGGCGGTAATAGCCCACCAATCCCAAGAAAATCCTAATGTCCATCACCGTCTTCGGTTGTTCCCATGACAAAATAGCTTTCACCTTGGCTGGATCAACCTTAACTCCTCTCTCGGATATCACGTGACCAAGAAACATCACCCTATCAATCCTAAACTCACACTTTGAGAACTTGGCATAAAGGTGATGTTTTCTCAGTGTCTGTAACACAACTCGCAGATGCTCTCGGTGATCTTCCACACTCTTCGAGTATATCAGAATGTTGTCTATGAACACAATGTCAAAAGAGTCCAGTCACAACTTGAAAACCCGATTCATCAGATCCATAAATCTCGCAGGGGCATTAGTAAGTCCAAAGAACATTACCAAAAACTCATAATGCCCATATCTGGACCTGAATGCGGTCTTAGGAATATCCTTAATTTTAATTCTTAGATGATGATACCCCGAACGAAGGTCGATTTTTTAGAATACTTTTGCTTTTCTCAATTGATCAAACAGATCATCGATCCTAGGTAGAGGGTACTTGTTCTTCACCATCACTTGATTCAGCATGCGGTAGTCAATATAAAGCTGCATTGAACCATCTTTCTTCTTAACAAAGAGGACCGGTGCACCCTAAGGGGACACACTTGGTCTAATAAATCCTTTGTCAAGAAGCTCCTGCAATTGCTTCTTCAATTCTCTTAACTCTACAAGTGCCATGTAATACGGAGTGCGAGACACTGGTGCCGTACTAGGCACTAGCTCGATCGAGAACTCAATTTCCCAGTGCAACGACAAACCTGAGAAGTCCTCAAGAAAGACATCCGTGAACTTGCAGACAACATCTAACTGTTCCAAGATTATTGCCTAACTATCCTGCACACGGATACACTTGCCAAGAACACCTCACAACCTTGCTTGTGATACTTGGAGATCTTCAAAGCTGAGACGATCTTTACCCCGCCCATCGATCTCGGTGATTGAAAAAACAACGTAGACAACTCAGGACGCTCCAAGGTTACTTTCTTGCCTTGACACTGGAGGGTCGCATTATGCTTGGACAACCAGTCCATACCCTGAATGACATAATAAAATGTCATATTCAAAATGACCAAATCGATGGACAACTCATAGCCTTCTATCACAATGCCTACAGCTGGGAAATACTCCCCGCAAGAAAAGGATGCACCCATAGGTGACATCACATCAAAAGCCCTTTCGAGGGTAGATGGAACTAAATCGAGAAACTTTGCAAACGAAGAAGAAATAAAATTGTGGGTTTCACCTGAGTCAAACATCACACGTGTAAAGTGTTCAACAACTAAAAAGATACCTTTAATCAGGTTAGTCTGCTCGCCCTGAGAGGCTGTTGTCGCTGCATAGACCCGCCCATTGATCTTGCGCTGACCCTACTGCTGCTAAGGCCTCTGCTATTGCTGCGGTCCTCCCAGAGCCGCAAGCTTGTTCGGACAGAAGGGAGGAATATGCCCTGACTGCTGGCACTGATAGCAGACCCCCTTCAACGATGGGCAAAAACCCACTGGATGGTTCTTGCCGCATCTGCGACATGCCGACTGGGCCTTCCTCTGCTGTCTCTGTGGTTGAGGTTGACTCTACTGCACGCCCTGTTGTCGCCCATCACGAGTTTGCTGCTTCTTTCCACTCTACACCTTCCCTCCTGCAGGTGGGTTCTTCTTCGTCCCTCTTCGTTGCTGCCTCTCTTCTGAAAATCACCATTGGATCTCTCCCAATCCTCGGTCAGAACGGTAGCCGACTCGATCGCATTGGCCAAAGTAGTAGGCCGACAAGTAAGGATGCGATTCCGTAACCCGTCCTTCAATCCACGCACGAACTTGGCCGCCCTCGCCTTCTCGCTGGTGAACAAGTTCAGACAGTACCTCTCTAGACTCCTGAACTGGGTGGCATAGTCCACCAGGCTCATGCTCCCCTCAGCAAGGTCCAAGAACTGTTGTTGCATCTGCTCCTGGGCGTAAGAAGGGAAGTAGGTGTCTAGGAACTCCTCCCTAAACACATCCCAATGGATCACCTCCATATCCGCATACTTCACCCTGCGTAGGGTGTCCCACCACTTTTTGGCATCATCCTTCAAACAGTACATGCCAAACAATGTCTTCCTGTCCTTGGAGACCGGTAGGACATCGAACACCCGTTCAATCTCCTCAACCCAGCTCTATGTAGCCTCTGGGTTGGCCTTTCCTAAGAAGGTTGGTGTGTCCATCTTCAAGAATCTCTGAAAAGTCACTCCCCCGGAGTTCGAAATCATCTCAACTTGAGGTTTTTGGGCTGTTGCTTGCGTAGCCTGTGCCTCCTGTAAGACCTGGGCCACGTGCATCGCCTGCACCATCTGCTCTACCTGCACCGTTATATCCTCAGTTAGGGTGTGAATAGCACCCATCATGAAGTCCCTCTGTTCCTGTCAGTTCGTAGGAGCACTGGCGGAAGATGAAGCACCACGACGTTCGTACATCTACAACGTATAAAATTATTCACTGAGGATATTTCGTACATATACTTTTAGAAGATCACATAAGATTACTAATATATTCTATACTGAAGTTTACCTATGGATACAAGCAAGCATACAAAATGTTAATGTTTAAATGAAAGTATTTAAATAACCTTACCAGTGAAGAAGACTACTCTAGAGGATGAGGCACGACTTGTTGACGCTTCAGAACAGAGCTCACATACCAAAATTTAAAAATTTAACACTAAAAAGATGATAAAAGTGTAAGTCTTTGTGGTAGCTTTGATACCAAACCTTTAACGACCCCAACTCATACCCCTTGAAAATGCAATTTTTTTTTCAAATCAGTGCAAAAAACTTCCCAGAGACCCGGGGTCCTCACAATTTCAATTCTAATTAGATACCTAAACACCACAAAGGGACTTATATTTATCATCCACAAGAACCAAAACAAACTTCTTTATTTATGAATCAAAATTCAACACCAGAGACAAGGTTCTATTCAACGAAAAATAAAGTAGCAACTGACTAAAGCTAGAGAACTGAAAGAAACAAAAAGAAGAGTCACTTTATCTATAGGTGAAGCAGTCTAAAATCAAGCATGACCCTCGTGCTCTCCCAGGAGCTAGCTGCCTTCACTGATCACCTGTGTCTGCGAAAAACCATAGAAGTAGGGTGTCAAAATCAAAATCTTGAGCACAGGTACTTCTAATGAAACAAGTAAGCATAACGAATACAAATAAGATTTCATGCAATCATTTAAAGGAAAGCAATTATGACAACTTCACAATTTCAATTAAGCCTCCATGCAATAGAAAATAATTGCTAAGCATGAGAGAACATTAAGCAATATTAAAGATCACAATTTAAGTAAGCAGGACATTTAACATGTATTAAAAATTAAACCTCATGCATTCACCATCATGTAACGATTAAGGGAACAAGTAAAATATGCATGTTCTAATGCACAACAAGATTATGCATGATTTATGTGCAATACATGAATACTTGATTATCTTTCATTAGAGTTTTACCTTTCCATATGCATGCTCTATTAAATGCATACAATTTAAGTTCTTCTTTTTAATTAATTATCATTGACCGCGGATACGCCAAATAGGTAAAATCCCTGAGGTCAAGTTAGGTTCTCAGGGTAGCTTAACACACAATTTGTATTTTATTGCTAGTTCCAAACTTATCCCTTGACCAATATCAGGAAACAACACCATCCATCAGAATATTAGACCTCTACATCTAATGTCGGGGACATCCCATGCCCACAAGTGTCACTTTCTTGGTACCAAAACAACAGTTGTGTCAAAACACACCACCCCCAGGTCAAGTGGCGGACTCTCCTTAAAACCGTGGCCAGGAGAAGGAACCTCAATATCAGGTTCAGAGAACAAAAGTAAAGTCCACATAGTTTTTGTATCCTCACTGTCTCTCCAAGACCAGATCTCCAAGATCCCCATTATTTCGATGTAAAATCCTAGAACGTAAATTACACTGTTCTTAATTATTATCTCTTATTAAAAGCCATTATTTGAGGTTTGTAATTCAGTATGCAAAAGTAAAGGCAAAAGTTTGCATCTGTCCGTGCAAGAACCATCACGGGACTCCCCCCCGTGGAAACACATAGAACAATGCAATATAGTGTAATAAAAATAAATATAATTTTTGCGATGCATTTAAAATATATAAAGGAAGAGCAAATCAAAGCTCGAGGCCTAACAAGCCCAAGATGATTCATTTCAGCATTGATGCATCGTATGCAAAAGTCATAACAATATGCAATTTATGTAATGGTACCAACATAATTCCAAATGCACATTCATTCATACAAATTTAACAATGTGTATAAGCTACCACAATCATATGCATGTGTTCACCATCCATGTGAAATTGCTTTCATGTAATCACTTAACACACATGCATTCATTCATGATTCCTAAGTACATGAGAACATTTATGCAGGATTATACATGCTAAACACACATCGATTTCATGTATGCACATGCACTTGAAACCAAACTTCATATAGTATGATGCTTAAACACGTCACATCAAGTCAAAGCATATCAATAATTTTAAATCTTGACATGTCTTGAAAACCAAAATACATGCACCCAGCACATTGTGGAAATTAATATGCACAACTTATTATAAGCAAAAGTTTCCAATCTAAGTAAGATTATAGTTAATTCATTAATTTCTTTTTCTGATTTCTGATGTTTCTCTACTTCTCTATATAACTAGGGAACATTAAACTTAGTCAAAACTATACATAATCAGTTAATTTGTTTAGTACTGCATCAATGTATAAGACATCCTCATTCTTACCAGATTTCCATCTAAATCAAGCATGGAAACCCTACTCATACTTGATTTTTCACCTAGATCAAAAGAAGACCCATACCTTAAATTCGACGCTTGAAAAAAAAGCACAAAGATGTCAATGGCAAAGAATGGCTCAATTAGCATCATCGGAGTGTTTGTCAAACATAGGCAAGAGGTCACAGTAGGGAGGAGATTAAACAAAAGAAAAAAAGGAGAACAACTTCCCAGAATATGAACCTATGTCCGCTGCCTGTGCCTAAGGTCGTTGTCTTCACAGCGTACGCGGGCTTATCCTCTGGCCTCAAGGCATCCCCACACTTTGGCTCACACAGGGGCTGATGCCCTTGAGATTTGAACCTAGACCATCGGCCTAGCGGCCTAAGCCAATCTTATGGCTGAATCCACGTTCAGTTTGACCACTCTAACTCCAGCTTGAGGATGCGACTACCCTACCTTATATGCCTCCATTGGCCAGCAAGATTTGAAAACTGCAACGTCCCAACACAAGGTAATGTGCACTCTCATTGCCCCTACCAAACAAGCAGAGCCCCCCATTGGCCTCCCCAAAAAGGAGGATCAGGCAGATCCCTACTGGTTATACAACCACACCGTATGGTTCGAACTTGCAATGCCCCAAACAAGGTGACGAGCACCTACTGCTCCTGCCAGACTTGCAGAGCCCAGTAGGTCTCCCCGTAAAGGGGGATCAAGCAAGGGCATCACCCCTGCCTATTGGCCAGAACAAGGGAAAAAAACAGCGGCAGGGTGTCGCCGACCTCCTGATGGCCACAAAAGGGGTGGCAAGGGCGACAGGGTGTCGCCGACCACCTGCCGACCCTCGACAAACACAAAGACAGAGAGGGGGAGATCATGGCGGAGAATTCATAGGCCTCCTGTCGGTCTCTCGACAACCCCAACGAGGCAAACATAAAAAAAAGGGGGGAGATGCAGCAGGGGGGCGTCGGCTCCCTACTGGCCTCCCGACATCCTCGAAGACAGCAAGGGAGAAGGGAGACATGACAGGTGGTCGTTGGCCTCTTGTCCGTCTCCCAGCACTTATAGAGAGAGAGAAGGATGCTTAACTGGAGGAGCTGCATCGACAGCCGACGTTGATGGCTGCCGCATGCTGGAAGGGGAAGCGCTACGAAGAAAGAGGAGAGGCGCACGATGAAGGCCTCCCCCCCCGCCCCTTTGCGAGTTTTTAAAGAGGAACAGGGAGTGTCGACGGTTACAGGATTTTTTTTTTGGTTTCTTTTTAAAACTCTACTGGGTTATGGATTCGGGTCGGGTCTGACCCAGGTTCGAGCATTTAAAAAAAAAATTTATTTTTCTTTTCAAAAACACGAGTTTTACATACCTGATATTTATTTGTTGTAATTCTATAATTCTTTGTTGTAATTCTATAGTTCTTTTTGTAATGTGACAAAAATAAATATATAATTCTTTTTAAAATAAGTGTAACACACAAGTGCCACTAAACAAATCGTTGTAATGTTTGACCTTCATAAAAAAAAAATCAAAGAAGCGTTTAGCATTGTGTACTGCACAAATTACGAATTGCTTTTACGAGCCATCTTCATATCGTGATTTACACAAACATTCATAAAAGGCTGAAACGATTTGTACGTATAAAGACTATGTACTATCGCGATTTGCTTGATTTTGATTACCTTGCAACCGATTCTATAAGAGATCACAATTTATTTTTTATAGAAGGTGTTTTATCACGATCTGTACAACCATCCCACCAAAAACCATCAAATAATTGAACCAAATCTGTTTGAATATCCTATTGCGATTTGCCTTTACAAGCTTTGTCTAAAGCAACGATATGTTCCATCGCGACTTACACAATGACTGATTCATAAATGGCAGAAAAGAAAAATAAATAAATCGATACGATGTTTAGACTTAGTAAAAAATAAATCGAGTTAACTTCAACGATACAGACGTCATTGTGTAAATCGCTCTGGGACAATATTTGGTATAATGATTCAGATGCAGTATATGTACAACAATTTGTCTTATCGCGATTTACACAATGACTGATAAAAGGTGAAAAGTAAAAAAAAAAAATCTAGGTAACTTGATAAATACAAATCGACTTAGAACCACAATTCTTTAAGTTTCATAATATAATAATATTTTTTCTATCGCAATTTGCTTTTATGAGTTTTGTCTATGTGAACGATATGTCCTATCACGATTTACACAATGACTGATTCATGTTAGGTAGAAAAGAAAAACAATAAACAAATCGACACAATGTTTAGACTTAGTAAACTACAAATCGTGACTTAGTTGCAAATCGATTTCACTGTAACAATACATGCTATCGCGATTTGCCTGATACCGATTGTCCTATCATGAATTAATTTTATGAGCTTTGTATATGTGAACAATATGTCCTATCACAATTTACACAATGACTGATTCATAAAAGGCGGAAAGGAAAAACAATAAACAAATCAACACGATGTTTATTCTTAGTAAAGTATAAATTAAGGTAACTTCAACGATACATCATGACCAATGGTTTGGCTTAGATACAATACATGACCATCATCATCAAAGAAAATAGACATCATCATCAGCATCACCTCCATGTTCAAATAGTGATATGCTTCGAATGCAATCCAGGTGTGCATGAAATTCAGCTTGCTAGTGCAAAAAGCTTCGAGGTCGAGCTGATGAAGCTGCATATGGTATGTATTCCAACAAGCATGAATATATCGATGCAGAATATTTGTGCTTGCTTCGGTATGACGACAACGATTGAGGATGATTATAGTCGTTATATTTTGCGTAAACTTTGATATACTTCACGACAAATATGCCACAATTGTATATGTCATGAATATATCGATGTATACACAGAAAATAATCACCATAATCATCATCAAAGATTATACAGATCTTTCCTCATGACGTAAAACAACTACATTATCAGCATCAAGCCTCATCTATCAAGTATAGGTAGAAGAAACACAGAAGAACAAAGAAGAAAGGAAAATACAAGGAAGAAGAAGAAGAATAAGACGATGGCGGAGGAGAAAAAGAAGAAGAAGAAGAAGTTGCGCTCCCGCGGAAAACAGGAAGATATGTTAAATAGATTAGGGTTTTGCAAAGAATAGGGTTTTACACATATCTATATTAGGGTTTTACAAACATATCAATATTGTTCACAAAGACAAACAAAGTCATATCGTTGTCGCGGTAACTTCATAAATACAAATCGATGTCCTGATAATTATTTGTTGAGATTCTATAATTTTTTGTTGTAATTCTATAATTTTTTTCTGTAACATGACATTCTATAAGTGTATAAATCTATTTTAATAAGTATAGCACACAAATGCCACTGAACAAATTGTTGTGATGATCGGCCTTCGTAAATAAAAAATGAACAAGCATTTAGCGTTGTGTACTGTGAAAATTATGATTTGCTTTTACGGATTGTGTTCCTATCGTGATTTATACATTGATTGACAAAAGGCTGAAATAATTTGCACAAACATTGATAAAAAGCTGAAATGATTTGTACATATAAAGGCTACATGCTATCGCGATTTGCTTGATACAGTTTGGCTTGCAACCAGTTCTATAAGAGATCTCGATTTGTTTTTTATAGAAGGTGTTCTATCATGATCTGTACACCCATTTTTTATAGAATTTAGGGTTTCGGATTTACGGTTTTAGAATTTAGGATTTAGGGGTTTAGGATTTAGGATTTAAGTTTTCGGGTTTTATGTTGTAGGAATTAGGGTTTAGGGTTTTAGAGTTTAGGTTTTCGGGTTTGGGGTTTAGGTTTTAGGTTTAAAGATTTTGGGTTTTAAGGGTTTATGGTTTAGGGATTTAGAATTTAGGGTTTAGGGTTTAGTGTTTAGGGTTTAGGGTTTAGATTTTAGGTTTTTGGGTTTTACGGGTTTAGGGATTTAGAATTTAGGGTTTAGGGTTTAGGGTTTTTGGGTTTTATGGATTTAGTGTAAGACCCATTGTATTTATGAAGAAATTTTATATGATATATGCTTTAGTGTTGAAAATTTTGTGTTTCTACGTGAGGATTGCTCGTAAATTTGGAGTATATTGCTTTCTGAGATTCTGAATCGCGTGAATTCACTTTACGAGGTGATTCAGGATAAACCGCGATGAATTGAACCTCAATGTTGGTAAATTAGACTTATATTATATCTAATTAGATTCTCTCTAAATTGGGAGCTTAAATGAGAAAAATATCTCGTTATTTCATGGAATTTGGCGAAAAAGGGTATATCGGTAAATATGAGTCTTAATTAGGCCTAAATTTGTCAAAATTGGAAATTTAAATATATATTATTAAAATTTAGGTCTTGATGCATGAAAAATAAATTAGAAAACAAAACATTTGAGTTACTTAAAACATATCAATTTAAATGACAAGTAATTATGGTTTTTCATAAAGTAAATGAAAATTTTCATAAAACCTAAAAGAGGTTTTTCAAAAAAATTTAAATGGAGGTTTGTTTTGGGCATTAAGAAAGGTGGTTGGCATGGGCCCCAGCTCAGCCCATGTGATTTTAATAAAAAAAAAGTAACTTTTCATAAAAACTCACCTTTCAAAGGAATTTTGAAAAGTTTGCAAAATGCAAACCTTGAGGTCTTAAATAGGGAATTTAAAAAATGGGTGGGCACAGCCCACGTATTTGGGGATAGGCTGGACGCCCCTTAGGGGGTAGCCCCTAACCCCCCCCCCATTAAATGCATTCTAATATATATATATATATATATATATATATATATATATATATATATATATATATATATATATATATATATATATATATATATATTATTGGAGTTTGGAAAAAAAAATGGTAAAAGGAGGGAGGCTTGGTTTTGAAAAGTCAAAGTCAACCACTACCCTTGAATCAAAAGGAGTGGTTGGGATTGGGTGGGGGTCAGCCCCTTGACCTCTTGGACCTATCCCATGGATTAAGGAGGGGATTAGGGAGGGCCCTTTATCCCTCTCCTTTCTCTCCCCACCCTACATCTTGTCCTTCCTCTTTTTAAATGAGAAAAGGGAGGAGAGAGAGGGTTGACACCCTCTCTCCTTCTCCTCTCTTCCCTCCACCGTTTCCCTCCCCTTTTGGCAAGTGTGTGTGTGGGAGTGAGGCAGCCCCTTCAGCTGAGAAGAAGCCCAGCTCCTTCCACTCCAAGGTGAGTCAACCCAACCCCCATAGATTTCATTTTTGTGTTGTTAAGTTTTTGATATGCATTGCCTATGATCGGTTTGCACACGTAAGGTGCAAACCGATTTATAATGGTTTTAGGCCATGATTTTGGCAAGTGAAGCCCTGCATCTTTCCCGTTCCTTTTATGTTGTCCATTTTAGCTTCATCAAGGTGGTAGATTGACAGTTTTTTTAGCACCATTGGAATGGTTGCCTGCGTTTTTTTTTTAACGCCCCTTGAGGGAGGGGGGGGGGGGGGCTGGTTTGCGTGAGCTGCTGGGCTGGGCTCTTTCGTAGCCAGCCCTGTCCCTTCTGGAATTTCGCTGGGGCCCCATAGCATTTTTGGGCTTGCTGCAACCCTAGCAGCAAGGCCCCAGACTGATCAAGGGTGGGTCAGTCCTGGCCTTTCGTTTGAGCGCCCCCTTGGTGCGGTTTGCATGTCTGGGCTGCTACTGCAGCCCCTTGTGGTGGCCAGCTGGTCTGAGCCATGGAGGGACCCAGACCCATCTGGGAAACCACCTTTGGGTGAGGTCATTCCCTCCCCCCCCCCCCTTTGTTGTTGTACAACATTGGCAAACTGGGTTCTCTTAGCACCCGGGTGTCGCTTTGGTGCACCGACATGTGGGGCGTCGGCCAGTAGTTGGTCTGGTCTGACCCAGGCGTGGGTTGAACCAGGGGGGGTACAAACCCCCTCCCCAACTTACTCCCTTGTTTGACCCAGCAGGGTGACCCTTGCTTCTTGATTTCCGACACCACCCATTCGGGTGGTGGGTGCACCACCCATTCGGGTGCAACCCTGGTCTGGGCCCCTCTGTGGGTCTGACCAGGGGCAGGGGAGGAGGGGGTAGCACACCTCAGTGTGCTACCCTGCCTGTTTGGCCCAACATGTCCTGGACCCATGGGGTCCAGGCCAGGTCAGCTCGTTGGACCTATATAGTGGATCCTTGGGTCTATCGCAGCCCTTTTTGGGTGCAGGCTTGACCTGCTAGCCCCGGGTTGAGCCACAAGGCTCAGGCCAGGAGGGTGGGTTTTCTCTTGACCCATCTAGGTCTAGTCACTGTTGGACCAGACCCTGCTAGGGTGGTTCGAGCCAGCCCATCTAGGCGTTTAGCCCAGCTGAGCCCTTTTTGGGGGGCTCTAGCCAAGCCGGGTGCTAGTGCACCTGGGTGGGCTGGATGCTAGTCGCTAGGCCAGTGTGGCTTTTGGCTGCACTTGATCTGCACGAGGGGTGCAGACCATGGCTGGCAGGGGCCCAATGGCCCAGCCATGTGGCCGGCCCCCGCGGGCCTTGCTTGTCCTCTTTGGCGCCAAGGTTGGCACCGGGTGCTAAGGCACCAGTGACGCTGCTACCTATAGGCAACCTTGAGCTAGACCCTGGCTCCTACACCAAGCCACTAGCGGGCTCTAAATGGGTTGTCATGACACCCATTGAGTTTCCCGCAAAAACTCACCGGTGGCGGCAACCGCCCCTTTGTGCCGCCAACCTATAAATAGAGATTAGGCTTAAGCGAGGTTTGGTCGCTTGCAAGCAACGAGGTCGTTGAGCTCGCGACGGGTGTCACGCCACACACTTGCATGTGTTTGTTCATTTTGTCGGACTTTTCTGGCCGATAGCCTAGTTTGTGCCCCATTTGCACAGGCAAAGTACGACCACGTATTGAGAAATGCTAATGTTATCCCCATAAGTATGAGATTAGGTTATGATTCATTCTTGAAACTCTTGAGTGTCATTTCCGCGAAGGTCCTTCGCGGAAGGCTTCGCTACGCGAGATTTACCGCGTTACGATAGTTGAAATACACGTATTTGGAAAAATCTGTATTTCAGGCTCTAGACACCCCTCGCGTATACAATAGCTATTGTATATGCATTTTGAGCCTCATGACGCTAAAAATTAGTGATTGTGTCACTTTAAATTTAGATTTAAAACTGACCCAATTACCCAAAAAATGGAGTCAGGGGCGAAAAAAGAATATTTATAAAATTTTGAAAAATTTGGGGTGTTCACAGATGCCCCTCTTTGCTACTAAGCCGGTTGAAAGTCGAGCTTAGTGGCAAAGATAACACTCCAAATTTTGAAAATGCCCCAGTCAGCAGATCTGAACTTGGTGTGGAAAATTTTATTTTGAAGATATGACTTTTGCAGGTTTAATATCTTATCCTGAATGGTTTTGAGAGTGACGAAATCCTCGAAAATGGCATAATCAAATAGCAAAAATGAGGAAATCGTGATGGGACTTTTGGATGAAAATCCCAAAATGGTGAAAATAAGAATTTCGATCAAGTCTCGTGGGTGAGACAAGATATGTTTTTTTTGGAATGATTCGGGTTTAGCACTTAACCTGGATGGGACGAAGATATATCAAGATGAATTGAATGAGGAAAGGAATACATGATAACCTTGATGGGACATTTTTGGAAAAATGCCTTGTGAGATGAAGCTCAAGTAGAATCCTTTCTTGGATGGATATACAAAACATGGATTCCACGATGGGAAGAACCATGATGGGACTGAAAGAAAATACCTCGTCAAAATGAGGAACCTCGTCGTAACGAGACTCAGGTTTAACCCAAACCTAAAAAAGGAAAATACCTCGTGGCACGAGGTTCAGGCTTAACCCTTAACCTGAAGAGGATGACCAAATGGAATCCTCGAACGAAGAAACCATGATGAGACCTTCAAAGTTTGGAAGAACAAATCCGAAAGGGGTTTGCGAAAGTAGGAAAATGGGATTCCCTAAAGCTTGGAAAAAGGGATGATTTTGGGCGTCTCATCGCTGAGACTGAAATAGCTTTTGAAATTGATGACCTCTCGCAAAAAATTCAGGTTTCTTGAATGAGAAAACCATGATGGGACGGGAAGAGACACCTCTCTTGAATGAGGCAACTCTTCTAGAAGATATAAACAACGCTAGGTTGAATCAAAATGGATATTGAATATTTATTTCATTCTTGGAATAGCTAGAAAATTTGGCCAATAAGATAAAATTGTAGTTGACTCAAATGCTTGAAAACGTGCACGTATGTGCAAAAGATATTTCCTCTTTTACCTAGAGTATTTCCTCCATCGAGGTTAACTCCTCGGTTTTAAGAGTCAAATTCAAAATTTTAGCGCTGATGATTTTCTTCAAGGAAGCTATTCATTTCTCTGATATGAGAAGAGAAGAGATATTCTTAATTTCATAAAAGCAAGTAATGAAAAGATATTGAAAAAAGATTTTTGCATGAGAAGAGATGACTTATGGCAATTTTGGCAATTTGATATCTGGGTGTTTTCTCATGATGATCCTTTTGCACTCTTTTTGAGTCATTGAACTTTCTCGGGTTTTTATATCATCATTCATTTGGATGTGTTCTGACTTTTCTCTCTTTTTCGGGAAAGGGTACGTCACAAACTCCTTCATCTTGGAGATCTTCTGATCCTTCTTTTGTCTCAGAAATTATATTGATGGTATTGGCTCAAAAGGTCTTTAAATGATAGTAGAAATCAAATATCTTTTAGGGTTTGTCGGTAGGTTCATCACACTCGCCTTCATCTCGATGGTGATCTGAGCTTTCTCTGGAAGGATCCTTCACAAACTCCTTTATCTCGGAGATGATCCAAATCTTCTTTGGCCCCGGGGGTCTAGCTTGCATATTCATTTTTATCTTGACGACAGTTGAGAGATCCCTTTTGCAGATAATTGATTGCAACTTTAAATAAATGTAAAGACATGGATTGAGTGAATTCTTTTTATAGCTCAAGATATTTCCACTGCCTGATTGCCAGATAGCCGTCTTTAAACATGCGCCATAGCCATGATCAATATAAATTCGCTTCTCGTTTTTCAACATCATTGAATATTTCTTTCACTAATCATTTCAAAGATATTTCTTTCATCCTTTTGGTTGAACAACATGAAAAAGTTTTGAATTTTATCCCTTTTTGGTAAAGAGTTTCACCTTTTTGGAAAGAATACTAGAAGTAATATGAGATTATTCTTTTGTGTAGTCAGTTTTTTTTTAATCAACAAATGTTTTTAGCAAATTGGCATAATGTTCTAGAATCCTTTTGTGAAATAATCACTCAATATAAATTTTGATGAGACCTTTAGTTGAAATTTGAAGGAATGGTGTAAGAATCAGACTTTGGAAAATTCGACTGATGAAAAAAACATTAGGTTTTGGAAATCCCGACCAGTCATGATAAACTAGATTTTGAAAATCCCGACCAGTTATGAAAAACTGGATTTGAAATCCCGACCAGTGAAAACACTGGATTTTAAATCTCGACCAGTTATGAAAAACTGGATTTTGAAAATCCCGACCAATGAAAACACTGGATTCTAAATCCCGACAAGTTATGAGAGACTGGATTTTGAAAATCCTGACCAGTGAAAACACTGGATTTTAAATCCCGACCAGTTATGAGAAACTGGATTTTGAAAATCCTGACCAGTGAAAACACTGGATTTTAAATCCCGACCAGTTATGAAAAACTGGATTTCGAAAATCCCGACCAGTGAAAACATTGGATTTTAAATCCAGACCAGTTATGAAAAACTGGATTTTGAAAATCCCGACCAGTGAAAACACTGGATTTTAAATCCCGACCAGTTATGAAAAACTAGATTTTGAAAATCCCGACCAATGAAAACACTGGATTTTAAATCCCAACTAGTTATAAAAAACTAGATTTTGAAAATCCCGAGCAGTGAAAACACTGGATTTTAAATCCCTACCAGTTATGAAAAACTAGATTTTGAAAATCCCGACCAGTGAAAACACTGGATTTTAAATCCTGACCAGTTATGAGAAACTAGATTTTGAAAATCCCGACCAGTGAAAACACTGGATTTTAAATCCCGATCAGTTATGAGAAACTGGATTTTGAAAATCCCGACCAGTGAAAATACTGAATTTTAAATCCCGACCAGTTATGAAAAACTGGATTTTGAAAATCCCGACCAGTGAAAACACTGGATTTTAAATCCCGACCAGTGAAAATACTAGATTTTAAATCCCGACCAATGAAAACACTGGATTTTAAATCCCGACCAGTGAAAACACTAGATTTTAAATCCCGACCAGTTATAAGAAACTGGATTTTGAAAATCCCGACCAGTGAAAACACTGGATTTTAAATCCCGACCAGTTATGAGAAACTGGATCTTGAAAATCCTGACCAGTGAATACACTGGATTTTAAATCCCGACCAGTTATGAGAAACTGGATTTTGAAAATTCTGACAAGTGAAAATACTGGATTTTAAATCCCGACCAGTTATGAGAAACTGGATTTTGAAAATCCTGACCACTTATGAGAAACTAGATTTGAAAATCCCGACCAGTTATAAAAAAACTGGATTTTAAAATCCCGACCAGTTATAAAAAAAAAACTGGATTTGAAAATCCCGACCAGTTATGAAAAGCTGGATTTTGAAATCCCGACCAGTTATGATAGAATTGAGAAATTGCACCCTAAGGGTTTGATCTTTTGGAATACATGACCAGCGGGAGCTGGATCTTTTGGAATACATGACCAATGAGTGTTGGATCTTTTGAAATACATGACCAGCAAAAGCTGGATCCTTTGAAAGACACGACTAGCACAAGCTGGATCCTTTGAAATACATGACCAACAAAAGCTGGATCCTTTGAAATACATCACCAGCAAAAGTTGGATCCTTTGAGATACATGACCAGCAAAAGCTGGATCCTTTGAAATACATGACCAGCAAAAGCTGGATCCTTTGAAATACATGACCAATAAAAGCTGGATCCTTTGAAATACATGACCAACAAAAAGCTGGATCCTCTTTGAAATACATGACCAGCAAAAGCTGGATCCTTTGAAATACATGACCAGCAAAAGTTGGATCCTTTGAAATACATGACCAGCAAAAGCTGGATCTTTTTGAAATACATGACCAACGAGCTACTGGATCTTTTGGAAATACATGACCAACGAGTTGCTGGATCCTTTTGGAAATACATGACCAACGAGTGTTGGATCTTTTTGGAAATACATGACCAACGAGTGTTGGATCTTTTTGGAAATACATGACCAACGAGTGTTGGATCTTTTGGAAATACATGACCAACGAGTGTTGGATCTTTTGGAAATACATGACCAGCGAGTTGCTGGATCTTTTGGAAATACATGACCAGCAAGTTGCTGGATCTTTTGGAAATACATGACCAGCGAGTTGCTGGATCCTTTTGAAATACATGACCAACGAGTGTTGGATCTTTTGGAAATACATGACCAGCGAGTTTGCTGGATCCTTTTGAAATACATGACCAGCGAGTTGCTGGATCTTTTAAAAATACATGACCAACGAGTTGCTGGATCCTTTTGACAATACATGACCAGCAAGTTGCTGGATCCTTTGGAAATACATGACCAACGAGTGTTGGATCTTTTGGAATATATCAAATTTTGGGAAATTTAAGACATAACTTGAATTTTGTAGAAGGGAAGACTTTGATCAGAAGACTGAATTTAGAAAGTTACCGGTGCGAGGATTGGATTTTCCAGATGAGGTCAATATATGATTGAAAAGTTTGAGAAATAATCAGTGTGAGGAACGGGTTTTAAAGATGAGCTCGATTTTAAAAATGAATTTAGAAATCAAAGATCCATGGTGAAAATTAATGGACCATCATAGTTTTAACTGTATGTGGTCTGCTTTCAGGATTTATCCTCTTATCCTGAACGGGGAAGGAAGGAAAGAAATACCTCGTTAGTAGGAGGCATAAGGTTTATCCCTTAACCTGAAGAGGGAAAGAAGGAGGAATAAACCTAAAACTTGAAATTTGGAACGAATTAGCCGGGAAGTTGGATTTTGTAAGAAGGTCCCACCTGGCAGTTGGGTTTTTTGGAAAAGAAGAGAATCCAAAGTCGGAACTCGGATCTTCAAAGATAAAGGAGAAGTTTGAGTTTGAAAATTTTGAAATTTCGACACAACGATTGGTTTCAATGTGAGCATTGGATCCAAAAGAAAGTCCGAGTCGAAACTCGAAACTTCAAATGAAAGAATAAAGGGAAAAGCCCAAGTGGGAACTCTGATCTTCAAAACAAAAGATAAAAGAGAAATTTGAGTTGAAAAATTCAAAATTTCGACGCAACGATTGGTTCTGATGTGAGCATTGGATCCAAAAGGAAGTCCTAGTTGGAACTTAGAACTTCAAACGAAAGAATAAAGGGAAAAGCCCGAGTGGGAACTCGGATCTTCAAGATAAAGGATAAAAGAGAGACCCGAGTTTGAAAACTCGAATTTTTGAAGGAACGATTGGTTCCAACATGAGCATTGGATCCAAAAAGGAAGCCTGAGTCAGAACTCGGGTTTTTGACAAAAAGTTTTAATCGAAAGATTGAATTTTGAAAATTTGCTAGTGCGAGGACCAAATTTAGGATTGAGAATGACCAGTTCGAGGACTGAATTATTTGATTTGAAATGAAGAAGACCATCATAGTTAATTGTACGTGGTCTGATTTTCAAGATTAACCCCTTATCATGAATGGGGAAAGGAACAAAATTTAAGAAGGACTGATGATCAGAGATAGAAATTGATGAAAGATTTTGAAAAAATGAAGAGAAAATCAAGGAAATTGATGACAAATTGTCTTGTAAAAGAATTCTCACAGGTAGCATCATCACTCCTATGAGGGGTCTCGGGATTATCCCTTATTCTGAATGGGAAAGGAATAAAGTTTGGCAAAAATTGATTAAAAGGCTTGATAAAGAATCGAAAGAATCGACAAAATTTGATAAAGAAATAAAATTGACAAAATTGGATAAAGAATAAAATTTTGATAAAGATTTGGCAGAGATTAATGAAGCTTTAGAAAATTAAGAAAGACATTCAGGACTATCCCTTATCCTGAAAAAAGGACCTCATAGGACAAGATTTCAGGTTTATCCCTTAACATAAAGGGGGAAGAAATAGGATAGATAATTTTGACGAAATTGATAAAAGGTTAATAAAGAATCAAAAGAATTTGATAAAAGGGATAAAGAATCAATAAAAATTTTGGTAAAATTAATAAAGAATAAGAAATAATAAAGAATTGACAAAGATTGACAAAAGATCTGGTATTATTTGGTAGGAATTTGGTGAAAAAACTGAGGATACTTGAAAGACGATGAAAGACTTCAGGATTATCCCTTATCCTGAAGGAAGAAGGACCTCGTAGGACGAGGTTTAGGTTTATCCCTTAGCCTGAGAGGGAAAAAGAATTACCTCATGGGAAAGAGGCATCAAGTTTATCCCTTAACCTGAAAGGGAAAGAAAAGAAGGAAAAAAATACCTCATGGAAAAGAGGCATCAGGTTTATCCCTTAACTTGAAAGGGAATTTTTGAAATAAGAATTGACAAGAAGAATTAAAAAATGAATGAAAAATCAATAAAATTGATAAAAATGAAGAAAACTGATAAGACTGATAAAGATTGATAAACGAAAAATTGATAAAAGTTGAGAAAAAGAGTTTGTTTGATCCTGCCTGCAAACAAATTTTTGAAATATGAATTTATATATCTATATAAAAAAAATGCCCCAGTATAACTGGGAAGGAAGAATAATATTTGAAGAATGTTATTTTGAGAAAAATAGGAGATCTTTAAAAATGAGATATTTAGAATAAAGAATTTTGAAAGAAATTTTGTCAAAAGAAGAAATTAGGTCGACAAAATGATAGCCCATTACCAGGGATTGAGTCATCACAGAATCTATGACAATTGCGTTGTTACTCCATGAGGGAGAGTAATCAACTAAAATACGAAGGAAAATGCTATTTTTAAAAAGGATATCTCTTGACGGAAAGAGATTTTATTTATGAAAAGATAATTAAGAAGATAGAATCAGAATATACATTAAAAAAATAGGAGGGAAAATAAATTTAAAAGTAAATGGTAAAGATTTAAAATTTAAAGAATTTGCAGGCAGAATCAGAAGAATTTGAAGAAATCAGAAGAAGAAAAAGGAAAATACACCTGGGTTTTAAAATCAAAGAGGACATTTTGAATAATATACACCCAGGGTTTTGGAAAATATATAAAATATCACACAATCACAGATGTACAAACAAGGATGCACAAACAACACTCCCTAAAGCTGACTCTAAATGCAATATTTGAAATGGCTGATAGGACCTTAATCCAAACTCTAAGGTTTAGATCATCTGATTCCAATCAAGATACGCCGATATACTCAAGTCGAAGCTCGAAGTACGTGGCATAGAAATATTTCTCTGGTTCTAAGGTAATGACTTCCTAACATCCTTGAGCACCTACTGATATACCTCGGACTATGGCCCTTAGGTACGTGGTAGGGGGGCGCGAACCCAAGTAAGTGGTCCAGTTGTGAGGCTCTCTCCCAAACTATGGTTCAGTGAGACAACCCAACAATGTGAAGACCGGGACTATATAGGTAGGGATGTTTTTGAAAACATGTTCAGCATGCAGATAAAACCAGAAAGCTCTAATGCAACTCCTAAAAGAGATAGATTTTAAAATGAAGAGAAGCATATACTTGCATACATTGTTTTGCATTCAATCCCTAGAATTAAGGAGAGTTGTATTTCGGACCTAAGTCTAATGTGAACATGGAATAATCTCCTTAATATGGTCCTACCAAACCATACTTAGATCCTATATGCAATGATGTCAGCTTAGGACAGAGTCTAGGCTCCTAAGATTTGCATGAAAATGAAGCTGATATTTGTTAGAATAAAGACTTAGATAATATCAAAACAAAGCAAAAGGCAAAAATTCGACTGGACGGAGACGAGTCCCATCACGCTCGCCAAATCTGTGATTATCGCAAATTTTTTCCTCTCTTGGTATTTCTTTCTCTTCCTTTCTCTTTTCCTTTTCAACCTCTATTTTCCCATTTTAAAGGGAAAAATAAAAGACAGAAAAGAAGAGAGAAGAGAAAAGAAAAGAGAAGAGAAAAGAAAGAAGAGAGAGATGAACTCTTTTGCGAAGGTCTCACTTGACCTTAATTTTGAAAGAGATTTTGAAAGATTACTCGCCTCCGTTTTTGAAATATTTGCGAGAAAATTGGGAGACGGGGCTCGCTCGTTGGTACGAGGTTCGACCGTTCCTAGCGCCTTTACCAGAGGTAATCGAACCAAGGATCGAATTTTATGCCTTTTTGCTTTGCCTTAATATTGTCTAAGAATTTATTCTAAGTTTAGGGATGCACAAAGAATCATGCTTGTGTAAATGTAACTGCAAAGATGTATGCTTTTGAGAAAGTAGCTTGGAATTTTGAGATTTTCCAAGTGATTTTGAAATGAATTCAATAATGAAGCGAAGAAATGATTCAAAGGCTTGACATTGGTTTTAGAGTTTGAAATAGATCTGGGAGGAGAGACTTGAAATTCCAAGTCTTGGAATAATCAGAGTTTAGAAAGATAAGCCTTTAGATTAAGAAAAAAAAGAATTTAGGATTTGGAATTTTGAAATAAGAATGAATTTTCAAAGTCATAATGGACTCTGAGTTTTTTTTGGGATCAATTTTGAAAAAGAAAATTTTGAGTTCAAGACCTAAAACAGGAATTGAATTTTGAATTTTTAGATATGAGAAATAGGTTCAAAATTGACATTGGAAATGAGACTTGAAAATGGATTTGAAATCTAAGCTCCTATATAGAATTTGGGTTTGAAATCAGGGATATGAGATGGAATTGAATCTGAAATCCTGAATCCAAGATGGAATTGAATCTAGAATCTGAAGGGTGAAATTTAGAAAGTTTGGAATTGGATTTGAGGAATCCAAATGAATTTTGAAAATAGGATTGGATTTTGGAAATCCAGATGGAACTTGGAATTGGATTTGAGAAATCCAAATGAAATGTGAAGATAGAATTGGATTTTGAAGATCCAGATGGAACTTAGATTTGGTTTTGAGAAGTCCAAATGGAATTGGAAGATAGAATTGGATTTTGGAAATCTAGATCAAACCTGAAATTGGATCTGAGAGATCCTAAATCGACTTTTGAAATTTAAAAGGAAGGATAGAGAATGAAACTTGATTTTCAAACTTGAATTTTGAAATAAGGAGATGAATCTGAAAATTTCAAAGTTGAATTAAGCTTTGAATTTTGATTTTGAATTGGAAATTGAATTTGGAATATAGAAATGAGTTTGAATTTTCAAAATCAAATGGGACTTTGAATTTGAATTTTTGAATATAAAATGGATCTAAAATTTTAAAGTCAATTTGGACTTTGAAATTAAATTTTTTTTTTGAATTTTCGAAATAAGATAGAATTTGAGAATAGAAAAAAGATTTTGAATTTATAAATGAGAATTGAAGATTGATTTGAGAGGTGAAGAAGACATTTGAAGAATATATCTCAAAATCACTTGATTTTGGAAAAGAATGTTTTGAAAATATGATATAAGTCTATCCTAAATGATGAAATAAATTAAAGAATTTGAAATTAGATTTTGAAAAAGGATATTTCATTCTTTAAATGAATTAAAATAAGATTGAAGATATAATACATTTTTGACTATGGTCATAAAATGTATTATATAAGAATCATATTTAAATTCAAGTGAAGAATAAAACACATTTTGGTGCCTTTATAGAGTTTAAAATGAAATTAATTCTCAATATATCATGACTATGACCATTGATATATATTTTGAATTAATTTTAAGTTAAACCCTGATAAAGGAAGAAAATATTTGAAAATATGATGAATTTTGAAAAGGGATCCAGTGTTGTTCCATAAAAGATGAAAATCCTAAACATTGCCCACATTTTGACTATGGCCATCAATGTGAGTCATTTGTTTAGGATTAATTACCCCTCATTAGAATGGTGCACGTGCCATTCGTGTTTCGATTCGTGATTTTTTTTTGAAGTAAAAGAAAAAATGATATAAGAACAAGCGATTTATGATATTTACAATGCTCATTCATTCTAATCTAGTGCGAGTAATGTAAATATTCTCATTGGTATCTGACTATTATAAAATTTTAGTTTCAAATTCTTGAAATAGGAAAAAAGATAATTTTTTCAACTAATTCCTGCAAGATTCCAAGTTAGCATAAGGCAAATGAGAGATATTATGTCAATATACAAATACAACTATCTACATCTAGCCCATTGTAGGATATACATATGAATCACTACTTATGAATAAGAAAATATTAAGAAACAATAAATACTTATTGTACAAACTAGCAATCAATGAGAGTAGTAGGGCATTGAGAACCATTATTGGATGATAAGCAAAGACACAAATGTAACCAACAGTAAGACTTTGAACATGAAATTTAAATGTGAAATAACAATTATGATGCATTGCCTTACACACTATGATAAAATGATATTGACTATAAGCACTCACACACAGCTAACCTTATGTTGCTAAACACACATATTAATTCACACTGCTGTCATTTAGCATCCTACACTATTTATATCATCATATCAAGACCACAATGTAAGTTCTATCTACCATGAGGATGCTACAAAAAATGAAATGAATGCAAGGTTGCAATAACTTAAATGAGGATGCAATATGTTACAAATGCTATACATAACAGGATGCAGGGGGAGTAAAGAAATTCAAAGGTAAACCTCATGATATACAACCAGATGGATAGTTGAATTTACAGGAAAGTTTTAGTCACCGTGGGGCTTAAGTAGAGTTGTGATGTGGAACAATGTGAGTTGCAAAAATTTACTTTCTATGGGATGCTTTCATCTGTCAGGAACAAGCAAACTAAAAGTTAAAGTGCAACAAATACATGAAATATGCACATTAACCTACAGACACATGAGGATACCATTTACATTTAATCCAGATGAACCATCAATCAGAAAATTGATGATTTCTAGTTGGGCAACTCACAACCCAAATTATGATGCTAATTCTCCTATATTAGACAAGGCTTACAGCAAGCACTGGTATATGAAAAATGGATAGTGAAGATGGACATTGAAAAATAAAAATAAAAAAACATAAAAAAAAATGAGAAAGAGCTACAACCACTAACAAAAAATTTCTATGAAATATATATGGTATGGCAAAGGGAGTTTTAGGTAAGGGATGTAAATCATGTAAAGGGGATTGACCACATATTATAGATGATGTGTAAATGTACAGAACACTCAAAACTGACCCGTGGGAAACCAATCACTGTGGGGTGCAAGTGGAGCTGGACAATGTGTTGTTTATGACTGGTGAAGCTATTGATGCCGTTGTGTTTACATGGGGCCTATACTACATGAAAGGGGGTTTTAAGATATACGGGTGATAGTGTCATGAAGGGTGGATTATAGCTTGAGGTGCAGGTAATGCATGGAACAGGGAGCATAGTGAAAGGCTGTAGAAGGTTTCAACAGATGGTGACTGCAATGAATACAGGAAGTGAAGAAGAGGTGTTACAGCAGTAATGTGCTGATTGTGTTGGTGAAGTAGTGGTGAATGGGTGGCTGTTATTGAATGCAGGGCAGGTATTGTGCTGGTGGAGGCGGAATTGAAGGATGAAGTTGTAACAGTGAGGTTGTGCGCAGGGGAAAGGAAGACAAAAAAAAAAAAAGTAAGCTTGTTATTGCTGCTACAGTTGCCACATGCAAGCCTCCATCTTCACAGACATAGTCTCCAATGAACCGTGAACCAGAGGACTGCTTAAGCCAATGGAATTCCTGATTTTGCCTTCACCTTCATCGAAGGCTATTATGTGCATGTGAGAGAATTAAAGCAGTAACAGGGATAAAAAGTGTAACATTTAATGGCTGAAGGCAAAATAGTAGGCTGATGGTATACTATGGGGGTTACGGATATAAGGGTTGCTGTGGATGAAGGATACAGCATTTGAAAAAAAAAAGAAAAAAAAATGCAGGTGCAACAATAATATGCGCATATATATATATATATATATATATATATATATATATATATATATATATATATATATATATATATATATATATATAACAGATAAAAATCACAGAAAACACATCATAGCTTATATCAATTCCAATACAGGGAGCATGACCAACTAGCTGTTAAATTAACATAAGCAGATCTTATGATTTCATTGCCACCTGACCATGAATTCCAATTCGGAAACTAAAGGAAAGAACATCCATCCTATACTGTCATTCCGAGTGAGACCACCAAATCTTTAAATTCGAGGATTTCTAATATTTCCCTTCTGTAAGGCTTACAAGTAAGTGCAAGTAATGTGCATAAGAATGGTGTAGATAGTACTAGATACAAAGAGGTACATGAAAGGCATGCTAGTGTGATCAGACTAAAATATCTAACATGAATAACTAGTATGAATAAGAAAACAAGCTTAATGTCACATACTATCTCACCTGTATGAAAGAAATTAACGTCAACTGACATAACATATAAAGGAATCTAACCCTGTGAATGCAAGAAAATATTCAATGAAGACCAAATTAACTGCTAGGCTTAACCAACTACAAAGCAACTAATGTAAATGCCATAATGAATTTGGGTTAATACAATACAACAATTAATCAAGAAGAGTATAAGCAATGTCTAGAATAAAAAAAAAGTGAGATTCAAGCTGCAGGAAAAAAGCAAGTAACATACCGGTCTTAGTGCTGGAGCCTAAGGATGGCGCAGAAAGGGGGTGGTGATGAAGGTCAACAGAAAGGCATAGGGTGTCCAGTTACGAGAGAGACCCTTCTGCAGGTTACTATTCCAACATTTTCCTCATAGGCAATTATGCCTGGGCTTTCTGCAGATGCATTCTATTCATTGAATCGACTGCTTGACTACCCAATTTCACGTCTGTTGTTTGCTTTATCAAGTTATCTTGTGCATCGTTCTCTCTCAGCAAGCAATTTTCCTTCTTTTTTTGTAACAAAACCGACGAAGAAGGATATCTGATAGCCTTCAACAATTCGCAGTTTGAAGTGCACAATGGTAGTTCTAAAGACCTTTGAAGGGAACAAGCAAGACTCCAGAGAAAGAGGCGATTCTTGTTTTCTGAATTGCGGAAATAGTAGATACTGCTTTGCTGGATTCGTGAATGCCAGGTTTGTAGAAGATTATATCTTAACCCCTTTCAGGGAACAACAACAATAGTGATTCGTTAACAGGAATCACTGACAGAGGGATTCGTCGAAGAGAATTACCGAAATCCCACAAAAGGACCAGATCGATTCTAATTTGCGGCCATGGCGCTGGATCAGAGCAGGATGCAAATGAACAAATATATTCTCAAAACATAACTGGTCATAGGGCAAGAAAACTGATGCAAAAAGGAAATTACAACCAACCTAATCATCGAAATTAACCTCCGATTCAGATGGAAACAAAAATTTGAGAGAAAAAAAAATAAAAATAAAAATAAGATGGGACATAGATGGACGAATCAGTGATGCCATAGCAAGACATCACTGATTCACAAAATACAAGATAATCATATGAGGTCTACCCTTCTTAATGTAATGAATTTATGCAAAATATGCAATGGGGATCAGAAATCAAAAGTATAATCAGAAAATCAAATCAACATACCTACCAAAAAACGGAGTCTGATACGAACAAAAGGACTGAAGTAATAGAAGAAGATAGGAAATGGAGTCAACTATACCATAGTAAAATACAAAAGAGGAGAAATGTGTTGGAATGGTGTCTTTCCTGTTAATTTTGCACAGAGTGGATCAATCCTGTATACATTGCTGGTCGATTCCACCATTTTGCTTTGTGATAAAAGAGAAGAAATGAAGAAAAATGAAAATTAGAACAAATGGATGCTGAAAACGAAGGGAAAGAAAGGCTTTCCGAAAAAGAAAAGAACAAATAGAGAGATGTGGTCACTTACCGGTAGAGAAGGCACCGTGGAGAGGGGTCAATAGCAGTCGCTTGCAGAGGAGGCACGAAAGGGGAAGGTATTGAGAGAAGGGAAAAGAGATGAATGCATGAAAGAGGAAAATGCATATGGAGGGGTGGAAAACGGATCGAGTAGAAGGAAATGGGAAGGTGAAGACAGTTGGTTTCAGGTTTCCTTCTTTGCCGATTTTTAAAGAGGATGAAGAGGAGTCCAGAAGGGACTTCCGTTGCAGACGGATGGAGGAGAGAGAGAGAGGGAGAGAGGCGCTATCCTGGCCATCCGACCTCTTCAAAGGGTTCTCAAAGAGAAACCCTAAAAAAAGTTACAATGGGGCCCTTCAGGTTTTCAAATTTTTTTCAAAAGGGGCTCCTTTATAGGATTTTCTAAAAAGGGTTTTTTTTTCTTCTTCTTTTAAAAAGGATATTTTCAAAAGGAGCTTTTTCAAAAACCGTTTTTTTTTTCTTTTCTATTATATATATATATTTTCCTTTTTCTTTGCATTTTCCATTTTTAAAAACCTTTTTGTAATTTTTGAGAAATATTTACAAAAAGAAAGGTTTTCTGAGAAATCGGGGTTTAATTTTTGAAATTTTCTTCAGAATACAAGTTTAAATCCGGGATTTTGAGAAAATATTTGATTTTTAAAACCTTGAATCTAGAAATACAGGGCAGTGGATCCAAACGGATACCGGACCAACTGTCTGAGCCTTTCAAAAAGTTACTTTGGTAATTTTGAGAATTTGGTTTAAAGATTGGATGGCAAAGCTCAGATTTGGGTTATGATATTGGATCCGGATCCAAAATCGAATGAATTTAATTTCAGTAAAATTTGAGAAAAAAGGGTCAGAGGAAAAAAGGGAATATTTTCAAAATTTTGAAAAATTTGGGGTGTTCACACCAGCAGGCTGAGGCCATGCATGCCATGGGTGAGAACCTGCAAGCCTCTTAGGGACGAGAGACTTTGGTTCCTACACCTTCACCAGTGTTAGCTACGATGACAGTGCCCTAAAAGCAGTTCATGGGTATGAACCCTCCGTCGTTCGATGGAAAGTCTACACCTGAGGCAGTCGAGGACTGGATACGGGAGATCAAGCAGATCTTTCATGTGTTGCAAGTCAGTGATGTCCGGAAGGTAGACTTTGGCATATATCGGCTTCGGAAAAATGTCGAAAGGTGGTGGGCAACCACCTTAGATGTCAAGTTCTCAGGCAGAGCAGTTATGTGAGAGCCATTCGTAGAGGTTTTCTATGCAACCTACTTCCCGACCCATGAGCGCAGTCGAAAGATATAGGAGTTCCTCGACCATCAGCAGAGGAACTCTACCCTGATAGACTACATCGTGAAGTTCAGAAGCCTTGAGTGCTTTTGTCCACACATGTAGGTGACGAAGAAGGAATGAGCGATGAAGTTCGCTCGCGGATTGAAACTAGCATTGCGCATGAGGGTATTTACTTGTGCTTCTTCGACTTTTGAGGAAGCCTTGGAGATGGCTACACTCTTGGAGCAGGAGTGAATAGAATCCCAGAAGACACAGCCTTCCCGAGAGAATCAGCAACAGACAGGCCAAAGGAGTTGGCCTAAGAAGCGATCACCTCATTAAAATAATAGTGGAAAGAAATCTGCCACTCCAGCGAAGAGGAACCGTCAGAACAACAACCGTCAGCTACTATATCGTCAGCCCGAACAGCAGCAGCAGAGACAGGTAGTGGCGACATCAGGATGCCTGAAGTGTCGTATGGATCATCCTGGCCGACCATGCCCTCGTGACCTTGAAGGATGCATCTACTGTGGCAAGATGGGCCACTACATCAGGGATTGTTGAAAGAAGCAGTCTGATGATCTGAGGCGGAACACACTCAGAACGTCGCAGTCAGCACCTCAGCCACCTCCTCAGCAGCAACAACAATCTTACCCGCCGTAACAATCTTCCGAGCAGAAGAGGGGTAACCAAAAGATAGTGGCAGGGCGTGCCTACGCAGCCACTGTGGAGCAAGTGACCAAAGGAGAGTTGGTCCAAGGTACTATTCCGGTCGCTGGACATGCAGTTGTTTGATTGTGGTGCTTCACATTTTTTTATTGCTACTAGATTTGCTAGTCCTTTGCCTATGTCTGTTGTATTGTTTAATTACCCGTTGAAAGTTTGTACATCAACTGGTGATCAGTCTTTGTGTACCTCGTACATTTTGAGCATCGAGGTGTTAGTGGCAAGTCAGAACTTGCCAGCTGACTTGATCCTGCTAGACATGATAGAGTTTGATGTCATTCTAGGCATGGATTGGTTGTTCGAGTATCATGCTCAAGTTCTGTGTAGAAAAGGCAAGATGGTTTTGTACCCTCCTGATCGTCCAATTTTGGAGATCAGCCTTGCTCGACCTATTCAAGACAATTGCTTGATTTCATCTTTTAAGGTTCAGAAGTATCTACGGAATGGGGTACTGCATTCTTGGTCAGTATTGCCTCAGTCGAACAAGTGTTAATCCCTATCAAAGATTTGGAAGTAGTTCGAGAGTTTCCTAACGTGTTTCCTGAGAAATTTCCTGAATTACCTCCAAAGTGAGAGATCGAGTTTTGTATCGAGTTGTTACCTGGAACGACTCTGATCTCGAAGGCACTGTATTGTATGGCTCCAGCAGAACTTAAAGAACTGGAGCGTCCGTTGGAAGAGTTTATGAAGCAAGGGTTTATAAAAAATAGTGCATCACCGTGGGGTGCAGCTGTTTTGTTTGTGAAGAAGAAAGACGAATCCCTGAGGTTGTGCATTGACTACAGAATGCTCAACCAAGCGACGATTAAGAACAAGTATTCGTTGTCGAGAATTAAAGATCTCTTTGATCAATTGCAGAGAGCAAAGATATTCTCGAAGATCGACCTCAGATCGAGTTATCATAAACTCCGGATCAGAGAGGAAGATGTGTCAAAGACAACTTTTTGAACTAGATACAGGTTGTACGAGTTCGTTGTGATGCCATTTGGGCTCACGAATGCACCAACAACATTCATAGATTTAATGAATCGTATCTTCCGTCCGTTCGTGGATACATTTGTGATCGTATTTATCGACGATATCTTAATCTACTAAGAGACTCTTGAGCAACACCGAGAGCATCTACGTATTGTTTTGAGAGTACTTTGACAGCACAAATTGTTCGCCAAGTTCTCCAAGTGCAAGTTTTGGCTCCGACGACTCATGTTTTTGGGTCACGTAATATCCAGTGATGGGGTGTCAGTTGATCTTACGAAAGTCGAAGCAGTGTTGGACTGGAAGCAGCCTCAGTTTGTTACAGACATCCGCAGTTTTCTTGGGTTAGCTGGTTACTACAGGCGTTTCATTCAGGACTTCTCAAGGATTGCACTTCCTTTGACGAAGCTTTTGCGTAAGGGAGTCAAGTTTGAGTGGACTGACTCTTGTGAAGAGAGTTTCCGGATCTTGAAGATGAAGCTGACTACCTCTCCGGTATTAGCTTTACCTTCTGGTAGAGGTGGTTTTATGGTGTACACAGACGCTTCAGGTACAGAATTGGGATGTGTGCTCATGCAGCACGGTCAGGTTATTGCGTATGCTTCACGACAACTAAAGATTCATGAAAGAAATTATTCAACTCACGACTTAGAGTTAGCAGCCGTAGTGTTTGCTCTGAAGTCCTGTCGAAATTATTTATACAGAGATACATTCGAGGTCTTTTCTGACCACAAGAGTCTCAAGTATTTATTTTCTTAAAAGAAATTAAATATGAGACAGCGTCATTGGCTCAAGTTTATCAAGGATTATGAGTTTACGTTGTCTTACCACCCTGGTAAGGCAAACGTCGTGGCAGATGCGCTTAGTCGCAAATCGAGTAGTGTTCTAGCTAGTCTTGTTTGAAGCCAGAAGTTGATCAAAGATTTTGTGGTTTGGAACCCATTCTTCGTTGAAGGCGGAACAATCAGATTGTCGGGGATGGCCATTCGATCAGAGTTTGTGCCTAAGGTTATTGAGGCACAGAAGCGAAACACTCAGTATCAACAGTTTGTCGATCAAGCTCGTGAAGAGGGCTTGGTCTTTTGTGTTGATAACGACGATTGTATCTGTATAAAGGATCAATTTTGGGTGCCTGATGACCCTGAGTTGAGTAAAGAGATTCTTGATGAGGCACACTTGTCGAAGTACACCATTCATCCTAGTGGTACTAAGATGTTCAAGGATCTTCAGTGAAAGTATTTGTGGAACGGGATGAAGCGTGAAGTTGCAACGTATGTATCGAGCTGTTTGACTTGTCAGCAAATCAAGATCGAGCACCAACATCCCAGAGGTTCTGTGCAGAGGATTGAGATCCCTCAGTGGAAATGGGAAGACATCACGATGGATTTCATGGTAGGTTTACAATGAACCAGACAAAAGAATGATGCGATATGAGTGATTGTGGACAGACTCACCAAGTCTGCTCACTTCTTACCTATCCGAATCAGTCAACCGCTTGAGAGCTTAGCAGACTTGTACATCCGAGAGATCGTACGGTTACATGGTGTACCTACGTCTATCATTTCAGATCGTGATCCCAGATTCACATCGCGACTGTGGGGACAGTTGCAGTCAGCTTTGAGGACAAAGTTGAAGTTTAGTACAACTTTTCACGCTCAGACTAATGATCAGTCAAAAAGAACGATTCAGACGTTAGAAGATATGTTGCGAGCTTGTATGCTAGACTGAAAGGGTGAATGAGACTCACACTTGTGTTTGGTCAAGTTTGCCTACAATAACAGTTATCACGCTAGTATCGGGATGGCTCCGTACGAGGCTTTGTACGGGAGACCTTGCCGATCACTGTCATATTGGGACGATATCAGTGATCGATCCAGTGAATCACCGATTGTTCTTCAGCACTACACTCAGCAAGTGCATAAGATCCGAGAGCATCTAAAGGCAGCTCAAGACAAACAAAAGAGTTACGCTGACAAGAAGCGGCGGGAACTTCAGTTTGAGGTTGACGACATGGTTTTTGTAAAAGTATCACCGATGAAGAGCGTCTTTCATTTCGGAAAGAATAGAAAGTTGAGTCCTAGGTACGTTGGGCCATTCAAGATTCTTGAGAGGATCGATGGAGCAGCCTATCAGATTGAGCTACCACAACAGTATGTTCAGATTCATAACATTTTTCATGTGTCGATGTTGAGGAAGTATACTCTTGGCCCATCACATGTCATCCGATACAAAGATGTGGAAGTACGAGAGGACTTGACTGTAGCTGAGAGACCTGTCGAGATTGTTGATCATCGTGATCAAGTTCTGTGTACCAAGACCATTCTGTTGGTTAAGGTAAGGCGGCAACACCATGGTATCGAGGAATGCACATAGGAGCTAGAGGCCAGCATGAGCGAGAAATACCCTGATCTTTTTGTGGCCTAGCGTTCGTGATTTCATGGACAAAATCTCTATTTAGGAGGGAAGGATGTAAGACCTACTTTATTTTTGAATTTTTTTTTATGATATATGCTTTAGTGTTGAAAATTTTGTGTTTCTACGCGAGGATTGATCGTAAATTTGAAGTATATTGCTTTCTGAGATTTTGAATCGCGTGAATTCACTTTACGAAGCGATTCAGGACAAACCACGATGAATTGAACCTCGATGTTTGTAAATTAGATTTATATTATATCTAATTAGATTCTCTCCAAATTGGGAGCTTAAACGAGAAAAATATCTTGTCATTTCATGGCATTTGGCAGAAAAGGGTATATCAGTAAATATGAGTCTTAACGAGGCCTAAATTCATTGGAATTAAAAATTTAAATATATATTATTAAAATTTAGGTCTTAATTCATGAAAAATAAATTAGAAAATAAAACATTTAAGTTACTTAAAACATATCCATTTAAATGACAAGTAATTACGGTTTTTCATAAAGTAAATGAAAATTTTCATAAAATCTAAAAGAGGTTTTCCAAAAAAACTTAAATGGAGGTTTGTTTTGGGAATTAAGAAAGGTAGTTGGCATGGCCCCCACCTCAGCCCATGTGATTTTAATAAAAAAAAAAGTAACTTTTCAAAAAAACTCACCTTTGAAAGGAATTTTGAAAAGTTTGCAAAATGCAAACCTTGAGGTCTTAAATAGGGAATTTTAAAAATGGGTGGGCACAGCCCACGTATTTGGGGATAGGGTGGACGCCCCTTAGGAGGTATCCCCTACCCCCCCCCCCCCATTAAATGCATTCTAATATATATATATATATTGGAGTTTGGAAAAAAAAATCAGTAAAGGGAGGGAGGCTTGGCTTTGAAAAGTCAAAGCCAATCACTCGCCTTGAATCAAGGGAAGTGGGTGGGGGTCAGCTCCTTGACCCCTTGGACCTATCCCATGGATTAAGGAGGGGATTAGGGAGGTCCCTTCATCCCTATCCTTTCTCTCCTCACCCTACATCTTGTCCTTCCTCTTTTTAAATGGGAAAAGGGTGGAGAGAGAGGGTCGACACCCTCTCTCCTTCTCTTCTCTTCTCTTCCCTCCACTGTTTCCCTTCCCTTTTGGCAAGTGTGTGTGTGTGTGTGGGAGTGAGGCATCCCCTCCAGCTGAGAAGAAACCCGTCTCCTTCCACTCCAAGGTGAGTAAACCCAACCCCCATACGTTTTCTTTTTGTGTTGTTAAGTTTTTGATATGCATTGCCTATGATCGGTTTGCACACGTAAGGTGCAAGCAAACTTGTAATGGCTTTAGGCCATGATTTTGGCAAGTGAAGCCCTGCATCTTTCCCGTTCCTTTCATGTTGTCTATTTTAGCTTCATCAAGGTGGTAGATTGATATTTTTTTAGCACCATTAGAATGGTTGCCTGCATTTTTTTTTGAACGCCCCTTGAGCTGCTGGGCTGGGCTCTTCCACAGCCATCCCAGGCCCTTGTGGGGTTTCGCTGAGGCCCCATGGCCCTTTTGGGATTGTTGCAACCCTATCCGCAAGGCCTCAGACTGACCAAGGGTGGGTCAGTCTGGGCCTTTCGTTTGAGCACCCCCTTGGTGCGGTTTACATGTCTGGGCTGCTACTTCAGACCCTTATGGTGGCCAGCTGGTCTGAGCCATGGAGAGACCCAAACCCATCTGGGAAACCAGCTTTGGGTGGGGTCATTCCCCCCCCCCCCCCCTCTGTTGTTGTGTAACCTTGGCAAACCAGGTGTGGCTTTGGCGCACCCACATGTGGGGCGCCGACCAGTAGTTGGTCTGGTCTGACCCAGGCATGGGTCGAACCAGGGTGGGGGGTGGAGGGAGGGGGGTACAAACCACCTCCCCAGCTTACTCCCTTGTTTGACCCAGCAGGGTGACCCATGCTTCCTGATTTCTGACACCACCCATTCGGGTGGTGGGTGCACCACCCATTCGGGTGCACCCCTGGTCTGGGCCCCTCTGTGGGTCCGACCAGGGGCAGAGGAGGAGGGGTTAGCACACCTCAGTGTGTTACCTAGTCCGTTTGGCCCAGCATGGCCTGAAATGACGGGTCCATGCCAGGTCAGCTCACTGAACCCATACAACGGATCCTTGGGGCTATCGCAACCCTTTTTGGGTGCAGGCGTGGCCTGCTAGCTCCAGGCCAAGCCACAGGGCGCAGGCCAGGAGGGTGGATTTTCCCTTTACCCAGCTGGGTCTGGTCACCATTGGACCAGACCCTACTGGGGTGGTTCGACCCAGCCCATCTGGGCGTTTAGCCCAGCCGAGCCCTCTTTTTGGGGCTCTAGCCAAGTCGGGTGCTGGTGCACCCGGGTGGGCTGGATGCTGGTCGCTAGGCCAGTGTGGCTGTCGGCTGCACTTGATCTGCACGTGGGGTGCAGACCATGACTGGTAGGGGACCAATGGCCCAGCCATGCAGCCGGCCCCCACAGGCCTTGCTTGTCCTCTTTGGCGCCAAGGTTGGCACCGGGTGCTAAAGCACCGGTGACCCTGCTACCTATAGGCATCCTTGAGCTAGACCCTGGCTCCTACACCGAGCCACTAGTGGGCTCCAAATGGGTTGTCATGACACCCATTGAGTTTCCCGCAGAAACTCACCAGTGGTGGCAACCGCCCCTTCGTGCCGCCAACCTATAAACAAAGATTAGCCTTAAGCGAGATTTTGTCGCTTGCAAGCAACAAGATCGTTGTGGCCTCGGGCTTTAGATGCTCATACCCCGCTATCTCATCGCGGCAGTTAGGTGGTTGAGCTCGGGACGGGTGTCGCGTCACACGCTTGCATGTGTTTGTTCGTTTCGTCGAACCTTTCTGGCCGATAGCCTAGTTCGTGCCCCATTTGTGCGGGCAAAGTACGACCACGTATTTGGAAATGCTAATGTTATCCCCATAAGTATGGGATTAGGTTATGATTCATTCTTGACACTCATGAGTGTCATTTCTGCGAAGGTCCTTCGCGGAACGGTTCGCTACGCGAGATTTGCTGCGATATGATAGTTGAAATACACGTATTTGGAAAAATACGTATTCCAGGCTCTGGACACCCCTCGCGTATACAATAGCTATTGTATATACATTTTGAGCATCGTGCCGCTCAAAATTAGTGATTGTGTCACTTTACACACTAGTTGACATATCGTCGCTCACAGCGCGATACTTGTGCGAAATTATAACTTTATGGTTTTTCCTGTTTTCGCATATGCACGTTGGCACATCCTGACACGTACGTCACTGAGTTTGGTTTGTCGAGTATTACTTGTTTGGCTCATATTTGTTTATCAATGGATATACGATGCACCAGAGGCATGCTTCACACTCGACGTGACATACACCTAAAAAGAATTGAAAACACCATAGGGTAATGACACTGATGACCTGTTGAGGTTTTGAGACTCGGTTGGAGTCTTCGGGCGATGGCCCAGGTTCGTGAGAGTGTGCTTACGTATTGTGTCACCCTAGGCATAAAATAAAAATGGTATGGTATCGTCTTCACAGGCGATGTGCTCTTTTGTGGTTGTATGAGGCTGAGCACGTGGATGGGCAGGCCAAGTCTCCGTTTGCGTACCTCGCAGAGACCACGAGGCACAGCTACCTCGAGAGGAGGTACGACTTGAAGAATGAGCCTAAATAAGATAAACCTGTTGCGCCCCATTCACAGTTTAGTCACCCATGGAGAGGGTGAATGGTACAACCCTGAGTGACATGTCATTACTACGACCCGTTCTTTTGAGGAGCCGAAGCGCCCTCTGACCTCCAGTCACTCAGAGTTAGGGAGGTCGAGGTTACTCTCTTTAGGGACCTCTGCTACTACAATAGTACAGATTGCAATCCTTTACCCCTGCGAAAGGTTTCTCCTAGTCGCGTGCTGCCTGCGGGTGGTTTGACTCGGTCGGTAGCATCCCCAATTATCATATTAGAAATTGAATAACAGACGCCGAGTGCATGTCTCACAGAATGCGAGGTTCCTTCGCGTACCCAAAGGAGTAATCAGAAGAACATAATCATTAACCAAATAGACTGACTTACAGTAGTTGTTTACTTGCTTTAGCACTGCTTATACTTCTGTTTGGTAGTTGTTCCTTGCTGCTTAGTTCTCGTTTTGTGGTTGTAGTTGTTGCACTTGTTACTTACTTCGTTGTTTTATAGTCTTGTAGCATGTGCACCTACCTGACACGCACTTGTACCTTTAATTTAAATGTTTCTAACTGTTCCATCATGCTAGTAATAGCTTGTTACTTAGCATACTTGTATCATGCTACTTATCGAATGCTTTGTCTTAAAAAAGGATAATGTATGGATGGTTTGTCTCACCAACTCGCAAGAGTACTGACCCCATTTTATGGCGATACAGGTGATGAGTAGATGCAGCGCGATGCGACGGCGCACAACAGAAGGCTTGAGACCCACACTTAGCAGCAGATCCTGGCTTCTTCTGGTTTTGGGGTTTGAGGGGTTTTCCCTCTCTTTTTGGAGAGACTGTTCCTTTTTGTACCCTGTCTCATTTTGTAATATTGTAAACATTATGGAAATGATATATATGTTGTTTTGTTTCGTGGTCTGCTTACTTACTGTGGCTCGCTCAGACTTGCGGCCTTTGTTTTACCTATGTTTTCCTTCTATACTTTTCCATTGATTGTTTTAAACTGTATATCATCCATTTTTTTTTGCTCAAAAACCAAAGGTTTTTACACGGTCGGGGTTTGTGGCGTCACATTTAGGGTTTAGGGATTTAGAATTTAGGGTTTAGGATGTAGATTTGGTTTGGATTTCATGAGAGCTAAATGGGTCTTACAACCAACCCAATCCAATCACCCCCACCTAAACCCATCACATAATTAGGATTTACGTTTTATCGAAAATCACATGTTTATTACAACATCACTGCTTGGAAAAGCAGTATATGTTCAATAAAAGAAAGCAGTACAACTCTGTCTAGAGAAACCCTAGAACTCGATGCCGCCTTGCTCCGCAGATCGCAATGCAGGTCCAACACTTGAAATCCTCATAAAACGTGGTCAGAACCACTGATGGTCTGGTAAGCAAGCAATCATACATTCATTCAACTCAAGTAAATATGTTTGACCACTGAGGGTCGCAGTTCGTAATAACAACACTCAAGCCTCCGCGACTTAGCGTATATCGCAAGAGCCTCCTCAGGGCTATGAGTTGAACATTCGCTCCAGTCTTCATGACTTAGCACAAGGCTTTTTAGGGTTGTGATTTGAATCTCTCGCTTAAGACTTCACGACTTAGCCTTAACCTCTTCTGGGTCTCAAAGGGATTTCTAGCTCAAGTCTTTATACTTGGTACATCTATATCTCAGGCATCTAAGGACAACTCCTCGAGCTTCGCTTAGTCGTGCGGATACAACATGGGTCTTCGCCCAGTCAGTTCAGTCGTATACCGATCATGACACCTTCACAAAGGTTATGCAGGACTAACTCAACAACGTTCATCCACTCATACATTCAAGCATCGCTGAACCTAAGCTAATGCTTTATTTCGATAATTAACCCCTCCCCCTGGGCTTAAGGGAGGTATCTATGGGCACCAACGCGACGATCTGAGGGTTGATTATTCTATGTATTTTTAGATACCCCAGAGGCCTGTTGACCCCATCCCTCTAGTAGGACAGTACAATCATACCGGAAGAAGTCCCTACTCGGTATTTGAATGCATTCTGCTACTACAGTAGTTGGGTTCAATCCTTAGATCTTAAGGATAACAACGACCTCCATACCTTTGAGTGACGAAGTGTGAACACCCCAAATTTTTTAAAATCCTATAAATATCTCCTTTTTGCCCCTAAACCCATTTTCTGAAGCAATTTCCCCAAAATAGCCTTGAATTCTCAGAAAAATCTTCTTTTATAAATATTTCTCAAAAATACAAAAAAATTAGTTTTAAATCTTTGTTTTCTCATAAATATTAGGGTTTTATTCCAAAAATATCAATATATATATATATGTATATAGAAAATGAAGAAAAGAACAAAAAAAATAATATATATATATATATATATATATATATATATATATATATATATATATATATATATATATATATATATATATATATATATATAAGAAAAATATAGTTTTGAAGACCTCTTTTTGAAGAAAACAAATACTTTAACTCAAAAAGTTTTTGACAAAAAAAACTTTTGAAAAGAGCCGCCATTTTGAAAATTTTCTAAAACAGGGAATCGCTTTTTGATAAAACCCCTTTTAACGATTTTTTTTTAGGGTTTCAGAAACCCTCTCTCTACCTCTCTCGCACACTCTCGAAACCTTCGGCTTCTCCTCCAAACCTTCCATTACCCTCCGATCTTCTTCTTCTTTATAGCTACCGCCCATCACCAACAAATTCGCTGGGAACTTCTTCCTCCCCTTTGCCGACTTCCCCTTTCATTTCCACCCTCAATCATTGACCACCCATGGATTCTCCACCCTCCATCTGCAATAAAAACCCCTTCTCGAGGTTTCTTCCACGTCTTTAAAAGGAGGCACAAGAAAGGGAAAAAGGGGGACCAAAAAAAAGAGAGAGGAGAGAAAGCGTTCTTATCCAAGGCATCGGCGATTCACTTCTCTCTGAGCCTCTCTGGGACCATTTTCCATTCTCTCTCAAAATTGCAGTGGCTCGTTTAGGTAAGATACCCCTTCTTCTTTGTTCATTTCCTCTGGTTCTCCTTTTATTCTTCAAATTCAAGCCACCATTAATGCATCATTGAGTGGTTTTGGGGTTGCTTATGGCAACATCAATCCCCTCTTGTGCCATATTAAACGGAATTCTTAGAATTCCCACATTTTATTCTCATAGTTGTAAACTTTCTGTCAAATCTCTTATTATGTTACGATGCTTTGCTTTACAACGGGTCCACCTTACATTTGCCATTAGTTTGATTTTCTCTTTGTCAAGTTCATTGTATTAATCATATATCCTTTGTTCATATCATCAAGGTTTTCCTCAGTTTCGCATTACCATTTTGTTAGTGCGTGAGTTTTTTTTTTTCTCTTTCCAGTTCATATCATTCAGATCATATTGACATTTGCATCTATCTTCTACATTTGTGTGTTTCCGATTTATTGCAGCACCATGGCCTCTAATATGAGTTGTGCTCTTTGGAGTGCCATGTTTCAATCTCTGCATTGAGTGTTTGGGTTTGATTCCCTGTTACAGTGATTCTTATCCATTGCACTTTTATGTTGAATCCAGTTTCCCTAATCAATCGGCTCATGTATATCACCTTATCCTCTATGGCATTTTAGCAATGGTTTCATTTTTGTTGCATCGTTAAATCATTCATGTCTCATACCCATCATACATGGTGTCTATATGTCACCATCATCACTTCACTTCAGCCTCCAAACCAGATAATTTCTTGTCTTCAACCAATGATTGATCGTTTCATTCGCAATTGTCCTAAGTCAAGTGTTAATGTGTGTGACGTCGCCCCCTTCATCTACAGAAGGAATTCAGTTTCTTACTTTTCTTAGACGCTCTTGATATAGGCAAGGTTCTTCTGTTGACTTTAGCATGGCTACTGGAGTCTTATCCCTGGATAGAGTATCTGTCATAAGTGGCATCCACCTTAGCTGATTTCCTGATGTCAGACCCAAGATACCATGGCAAATATAGCCCCTGTACGCTCGAGTGTGTCAGTTGGCATTGATAGGGCTGAGGCATCAACCCAGGTACCATCATCAGTGTATCTTATCTCTCTTATGTTTGAGCCAATCATGCTTTCCAAAACCAGTGTCCCCTGACTCTTACTGGTACAAATTCCTTTCCATTTGCTTGCTGCATTCATCATTCATGGGTATGACCTCAGGTAGCCCTGAATACCACCTGAGCAATGTTGCATTAAAGAAGATAGTATTGCATTGTTTATTGATGGATGATGGCACCTAATCAGCACACTTATACAAGACAATTTAGAGGGCATTGATCTCATTTCATCCTGTTTACTCATTACACTTCATTTTTTTTCTCTTTCTTCTTTTTCCCTTTCTTTCTTCTTTCTTCTCTTTTCTTTCTTTCTTTCTCTATCTTACCCTCATGCATACGTATGTTATGAACCCGTGTTTTCAATCTTTTGAACTTTAATATGGTGAATATTCATGCTTCAATGAATATAGACAGGTGTTCTTGTGATATTGTATGATGACCATGATGGGTTAGCTGGGATTTAGAACAACACCATGATTTGGCATTCATGGAGTGTGAGTTGCATCAGTAGGTTTGTATGGCTAGTTTAAGGATGTGAAAACAAGGGAATAAGAGTTTGCAGGTGATGTGGGGCTGGTGTCAGATCCATGAGAAAATCAATTTGCAAGCAGAAAACAGTGCTATCAAGATCTTTCGTCATTCAGCAATTTCCATCATACGTATCTTGCTGCTGTGCATATGTCGCAAGATAGAGACAGGGCTTCGTCGATTCTCTATGATTATGGGTTCCTTCAAGCCCATGAATAAATTATGCATTATTCAGAGTTAATTTACTGTGCTATCAATCTGACTAAATCTTTTTGCAGGGATAGAGCTGCCAGTCAAGTTGTGGTGGTTAGGTTCCCTTTATCTATCTTGTCTGTTACTTGAAATTTTCATAGGTGCCATGTGCTGTTTTCACTAACTTATGTATATCAATTGAGCCTTAATATGTATGACCACTGCACTCACATATTAGTTGTACTGCCATCATCATCTGCTCTTTTTCCAGCAACGTTCCTCTTCTAATTGCTTAGATGTTTTACTTTGATGGGTTGTTAACTGATTATTTTATCCCCCAATGGGTGCTTACAGATATTCGGCCCCTGTATGATTAGTTCTTATATTCATCCCACACATGGGCAACTTCAAATTTTCAATAAAGGTTTTAGGCTTATGCTGGAATTTCATGTTTTTTGTTTTTGGAATCTTTCACCATAGGAGGACCATAGTTTGATAGAGTCTTACCATGAAAATTTTGTGTGTAACTCTTGTTTATGTCTATTAGAATTTCTCTAGGGTTTGGTTCTACTATTTTCGATCTCACAACCTTTTCTTCTTGTATCCTTTGCATTATACACCCATAATACTTTCTCCTGTGCACATTCATTAGTTCAACGTCTACACTTTCTTTGCAGACACACCCAGTGAGCCCACTTCCTAAGTTCATTTCCTGATTACAAAAATTCCCACAACCGCGAATGCCATGCATTTCCCATTTTGAGTTACATTTAGTTCACAAAAAAAAAAACCATTGTTGTTGTAGGCTACTGTATGTCTTTCAGATTGATTTCATCTCTCATTCATCCACATGTTTTAGAATCAGCATCATCCCTATATAAGGCATTGGTGTCACAGTATAGGCTCACTGTGGCCAGACCCTGTATCTCCATCCTATCTTTGGCCTTCACTGCGGCATTGTCACAACAACACTCATCACTGTGATAATTTTCTGCTATTAACATTGTCCTGCCATATATATATATATATATATATAACTAGCTATTCTTGATGTTTTTCTTATGCATACTGGGTTCCTTATACGCATCTGTCTTAATGTTGTGCTCTCGGCATAGAAGGTATGCTTTTCTGCAAAGCTCATGGTTATAGTTCAAACCAGATTCCTGTCACCAGTGGTTGTTCACCCATGACATGGTTCCACATTGACATTAGTGAATCATCCACTATATGCCTACTGCACCGCATCTCATCAATGATTATTATTCATTGCATTTACCTACAACATCCATCCCTCTCATCCATCAACAATCTACCACACTTTCATACAATACAATGCATAGATAACCTGTATATGTCCACTGCCTTGTTCAATATGTCACTCCTATGTATACTAATGCATCTTTTTCCTTTAGGTATTTATGTGTCATCTAGTACATCTCATGTACATTTTGAATTTTGTTCTCACATTAGCACAATATATCACATGGACACATTGGATATCCATTCCATCATGAACTTACAACATGATGTCTCTTTGTATACATATCTTTCATCTTGAGCTAATTTGGATTTTCGCAGGAAGTGTATGGAAAATTTTTTTGGTTTGGGAAATTGTAAATATCAATTCCATGATGTAATAGTTAGGCTATAATGAGAATTCTACATTTCAAGCACTAGATTAGAATGTATGAGCATGTAGAATAATAAATTATTTGTATTATCTCATTTCGCCTTTATCTTTCAAAATTTCACAAATGGTGAAACACGAATGACACATGCACCATTCTAATAGGAGGTGATTAATCCTAAGTTGATGATTTGCATCAATGACCATAGTCAGGATGTGAACAAAACTTAGGATTTTCATCTCTTATGGAATAACATTGAATCCACACTGGATCCTCTTAAAAAATGATCATATTTTCAAATATTTCTCCTTTTATTAGAGTTTAATTTAAAATTGGCTCAAAATATATATCAATGGCCATAGTCAGGATATATTGAGAGTTAATTTCATGTTAAACTCTATAAAAGCACTAAAATATATTTCATTCTTCACCCGAATTCAAATAGGATTGTTATATAATACATTCAATGACCATAGTCAGGGATATATTATATCTTCAAATCCTATTTACATTCGTTTAAAGAATGAAGTATGATTTTAAAAATCAAATTTCAAAATTCTTTTCATTCATCATAGAACTGCATCATATTTTCAAAATTCTTTTTTTCAAAATCCAAGTGATCTTGAATATATCTTCAATTGCCATTTCCACTCATCAATTCTATCTCATTCTTCAGAATTCAAACTTCTAAATTTAGTCAAACTTCAAAGTTCCAATCAACTTTGAAATTCCAAATTCATTTTCAAGATTCAAATTCAAATTCAAATCAAAACCAATTTCAAAGTTCAATTTAACTTTGAAATTTCTGATTTCAAGATTCAAATCAAGTTTGTTCCTTATCTTCAAGATCTTGATTCATAATCAAAGTTTAAAATTGGGTTTCAAACTCAAAAACTCGATTTCTCTCAAGTTTTAAATTTAATATGGGTCTTCAAAGACCCAGATCCATCTTCAAAAGTCCCATTTGGACTATCAAAATCCAAATCCAAAGTTAGAACCCAATTCCAACTTAGATCTAGATTTCCAAATGCAATCTCCACTTCTTGGACCTCAAACTTCAGATCCAAAACCCATTGCAGCATCTAGAACCCAACTTCATCTTGGATCTCAGACTTCATATCCAAATTCCATTTAGGATCCAGAATTTAATTCCACCTTAGATCTCAGACTTCAGGTCCAAATTTTGTTCCAAATTTCGGATCTAATTCTACCTTGGATCTCAGACTTCAAATCCAAATTCCATCTTGGATCTCAGACTTCAGATCCAAATTCCATTTAGGATTCTAGAATTCCATTTAATCTTGGATTTCAGATCCAAAATCCATTTTAGGGTCCAGAGTCCAATTCTCCTTTAGAATCCAGATTTCAGATCCAACCCTATCTCGGATCTCAAAATCTCAGATCCAGCTCCATCTCAGAAGTTAGATCAAAATTTCATTTCAAATCTAATTTCATCTCCAATTCTCAAAGCCAATTTCAAATTTATTTCTCAAGTCTAAATTCAAATTCCTATTTTTTTTACATTGAATTCAAAATCGATTCTTGAAAGTCGATTCCAATTAAAAGTCCATTATGACTTTGAAAAATCATTCTTATTTTAAAATTCGAATTCTAAAAATCCTCATCCACAGATTTATCTCTCAAAATCCTGATCATTCCAAAACTTGGAAATTCAAGTCTCTTTTTCCCGGTCCATTCCAAATCCTGAGTTGGATTCAAAATCTAAAGTCCAAATTCAATCCTTTAAATCAGTTCTTCAGTCCATTATCAATTTCATCTCAGAAAACTTGGAAATTTTCAAATCAATTTTCCAAAAGAGCATACATCTTTGCATTCACACAAGCATGATTCTTTGTGCATATAGACTTAGGATAAATTCTTAGATGATATTTTAGCAAAGCAAAAGGCATAAACTCGATCCTTGGTTCGATTACCTCTGGTAAAGGCGCCAGGAACGGTCGAACCTCGTACCGACGAGCGAATCACGTCTCTCCATTTTCTCACAAATCTTCAAAACGGAGGCGAGTGATTTTTAAACATTTTTCAAAAATTTTGGTCAGATGAGACCTTGCAAAAGAGTTCCTCTCTCTTCTCTCTTTTTCTCATTCTCTCTTCGTTTCTATCCTTTTATTCCCCTTTAAAAAATGAATAGAGGTTAGAAAGGCAAAGAGAAAGGAAAAGAGGAACGATATGAAAAATTTTGCATGATCACAGGAGTTGGCAACCGTGATGAGACTCGTCTCAGTCCGATCGAATTTGTGCCTTCTTGGTTTGCTTTGATATTATCTAAGTCTTTATTCTACAAATGTCAGCTTCATTTTCATGCAAACCTTAGGAGCCTAGATTTTGTCCTAAAGATGACATCATTGCATATAAAATTTAAGTATGGTTTGGTAGGACCATATTGAGGAGATTATCCATGTTCACAGTAGACTTAGGTCTGAAATACAACTCTCCTCAATTCTAGGGATTGAATGCAAACAATGCATGCAAGTGTATGCTTCTATTCATTTAAATCTATCTTTTTTAGGGCTGGCATTAGAGCCTTCTGGTTTTATCTGCATGTTGATCATGTTTTTGAAAACATCCCTACCTATATTGTCCTGGTCTTCACGTTGCTGGGCTGTCTCACTGAACCATAGTTCGGAAGAGAGCCTCACAACTGGACCAGTTATTTGGGTTCGCACCCCCTACCACATACCTAAGGGCCATAGTCTGAGGTATATCGGTAGGTGCTCAAGGATGTTGGGAAGCCTTTACCTTAGAACCGGAGAAATATTTTATGCCACATACTTCAAGCTTCGGCCTGAGTATATCGGCATACCTTGATTGAAATCAGATGATCTAAACCATAGAGTTAGGATTAAGGTCCTACAAGCCATTTTCAAATATTGCATTTAGAGTCAGCCTTTAGGGGAGTGTTGTGTGTGCATCCTTGTTTGTGCAGCTCTGATTGTGCGATGTTTTATTGTATTCTCCTATATATATCAAACCTTTTCAAAACCCTGGGTATATTATTCAAAATTTCTCTTTATTTTCAAAAGCCTCAGGTGTATATTTTTTCTTTTCCTACATTCTTTTTCTCTTTTATGTCAAACTTTTCTTTAAAAACCCTAGAAATCCCTTTTCTAAAAATCCTTGATCTTTCAAAATTTTCAAGAGATGCGTCTATCCTTTTCTTTCATCAAGAGTCTATCTGTAAGTCCTGCATTCTATCTAAATCTCTTCTTCTTTGCCTCAATATCATTCCAATGGTGTCTGATTCCCTTGATGATGTCTATCCCAAAGATCATGTCTTCTATCAAATAAGGGATGGAACCCCAAATCATCGGGTTATCTAGCCTCATTCCTTCTTCCCTCGGTGGTATTATTCTTGGTTCGCCACCTTCTCGCGTATGTTCCCAGACCACTTGGACGATTATGGATTGGAGATGGCATCAACAGTGGGCAAGCGAACCATCAACGACAGTTTGATTCAAGTTATGGCAGAACGGTGGAATCCACATACCTGCACATTTTGGTTTCCATGGGGAGAGATGACTCTGCTAATGGACAAATTCAGTGATATCATGGGATTGCCAGAGCCAACTGATCAGCCAGATGATCCGGTCAAGCAACAGTTCTTGATCAATGTCAAAGGTATAGATGTTCGAGAAGCATTAGTTAGGGCAATAGGGAGTAGATCTTGGCCTCTCACTGAGATCAACGGAAGTCAGTTCATCGATCTGTTCGGACTCTATCGCAAGTATGGAGCCTACGAGGAAGTTGACACCTTGTCTTGAGCAGCGAAAGAAAGAATTCAGCATGCCATGGTCCTTTGCATAATAGGATTGTCGTTCTTCCAAGACGGTCAGAATTTCATTGATATCAGAGTCGCTCAACTCTTTCGAAGATGGAGAAGCAAGCATATCCGTCAACTTTTAGTGTCCATGGCAGCTCTAGCCTTTCTCTACCAAGGCTTAGCTCATTTCGCCCTTGGAGAGACCATTTTGGTGGAAGGATGCACCTATGCCCTGCAGTCGTGGTTCCTGCGACATGTGCCATCAAAGGCTAGTTCCTTCAGGTTCAATAGCAAGAAGCCGAAGTCTGCCATTCAGTATCGAGCTTCGATTGAAGGTCTACATCAGGAGGAATTCCTTTGGGATTACTTTGACAGGCAAGAGTCAGTTCCTCGCTACACTTATGCTCGTAGCAAGCATTACAGATTGTTTGGTCCTTTCTTTTGTGTCGACTATCAGCCAGAGAGGTGTCTCAGACAGTTTTCGCAGCGGCAGGTTTGTGTCAACACTCACTTCCCGATGGGCCACATGCCAGAATTCGATCTGCAGTCAGATCAGTGGTCTGGGGCATACCATGTAACCAAATACACCTGGGACTCATTCATTGGTTTGTCTATATTTCCTGGACCTGATGTGTCTTCTGAGTATCAAGAATGGTGGCAAAGTGTCTGCCCACCTTCTCTTTGTATTTGAATTTTGTCATCAATAAAAATGCAACTTTGTGTTATGTTAAAAAGTTCTTTGTGGCCAAAATTTTATTCTTTTATTTTGTTTTATATAGTCGTGATTCTCGTGATGACCTCATCCCTAGTGAGGAGATATTTTCTTCTACTCTTCTTCAAATATCTCTTATCATGATGGACGACCTCGCCTAGGTAACAAGGCGCACTCTCTGTTACTACAAAATGGTGATGCAATTATCACAAGCTTTGTGGTGACCCGATCCCTGGTGATGGGATAACCTATTTAAATGTCTAGCAATTCCTCCATTCTTATCTTTTCTCAAAAAACTATGTTTTCAAAAAGCTCTTCCGCGCTCTAACCATTCCCTTATTCAACAGAAATCATTGGCATTGTCAAGATGGTGCAGACAAGAGCTGGGAAAAAAACAACCCCTCAACACAGCGACAGCGAGATTGAAGCTATAGACTCTCCCAAGTCAGTCAAAGAGCAGAATCAAAACAAAGGTGATGATATCGATCCTGCTATGTATAGTCTGTTTCAGAAAATGATGGCCAAGATGATGTCAGAACAAACTGAGGCCAGTTAGAAGAAGGTTGTTCCGAAAAGCAAACCAAAGAAGAAAGCTATGAAAAAGCCAGTCAGGATCATCAGAAAAAGGTCCAGCCTGACACCACTTCTAAGGAATCAGAATCAGCCGAAGAAGAATCATAAGAGGAAGAGCAGTTTGTCTACAATCAGAATCTTCCACGACAATTTGTGAAGATCACTGCAGAGCCCGAATCTGTGAATAAGCCCATTCTAGTTGAGGATCTGATACACGAGCAGATGAGAGAAATGACTCGGGCAATCAAGGATATCCAGTCCAAGAGCAAGGGCAAACAAACCTATTCTGGCAAAGATTTCTATAATGGCTTGGATGGGGATGACAACCTGGAAAATCTCCCTCGCAAATTCCTCAAGTTTGACGGAACAGGCAATCCTAAGGCTCATTTGGTCACATTCTATGCTGAGTGCGCCCGTTTCAGGAAAGACAATAGGGCATTATTCATCTGCTTTCCTCGCAGCCTAGAGAGAACAACGGCTAGATGGTACGCAGATCACATCAACCCTATCAAACTATGAGAGTTCGATAAAGTCGTGAACCTGTTCATTGAATGCTTCATGTTCAATGTTGAAGCGACACCAACTCTCAACCATCTATACAATTTGAAACAGAGCGAGAATGAGAGAGCCAGTGAATTCATCCATAGGTGGAGGAGCACCTGTAACAAAATGAAGGTTCCCATCCCAGAGGAGCACGCCCTGCAAATTATTTTGAACAACTTTGCTCAGCCTTTGAGGAATCTCATTTCCACATCTCCTGTCAAGTCGTTTATTAAGCTAATTGAGCGAGCCGAGTGGCTCAAAACAAGACTGAATAATGGCCTATATGAAGGTTACCCTTTCGTTTGAGGGAACCTTGAGCAAAAGAAGAAAGCACACGTTGCTTACTCCACAGATTTCTTTGACCACAACAGCAGTTCTGGCAACAAGAAGAGCCAGAAAAATCATAACAAAAATGTCAGACACTCCAAGGCCAAAAGAACAAACTCTGCAGCCCAGAAAGGGAAGTTTGTTAAGCCACAGCCTGTCCAGTCAGCACCGCAGCCGGAAGCCAAACAACAAGAAAAGCCAAAGCATGAGGGATGGAGTTATGATCGGGAATTCACCGCTCTAGAACAGTCCCGCGAAGACATCTTGGAATATATGATGTCGAAAGGAATGATCAAACTCCCCAAGGTGGCAGATCCTCCCGTTGCTATAGGAAAATGGACTGATAAGTTTTGCAAGTTTCACCGAACTATTGGACATGACACTGAACACTGTTTTGTCCTCAAGAACATCATTTAGGATTGTATCGACAAAAATTTGTTGATCGAGGATGAGGATGAGCAACAACCCGAAATTTTGTCCAAACCCTTTCCTAAGCATTCAGCTTCAATGATTTCAGAGCATGAAGTTCTTTTCCGAAACGGTATTCAGCCATGTTCCAGCCAGGACATCCAGGATCAACATCAGGTCCTAGTCCTTCATCAAGCGCAGTCTTCCGCCAAGAGGGTGGATATTACTGCATTTTTTAGCAACAAGAAACCAACTAAGGCGCCATCAAAGGTGATGGCAGAGATTGCCAAGCTAACCCCCAGGATCCTGAAGCGCTTTATCAAGGCAGCTTCAAAGAAGGGTGAGACTTCAGGGTCAGTTCAAAAGCCAATCACTGCTCTATCAAACGTCTCTATCCTGGATTTGACCCATGCTTCCCCTGAGCATCAACAAGTGCTAGATGATCTGCTGCGTAAGATTAAAGTCAAACCTAGCACAAGTCCGCAAGACATGGCTCAGATCGTCAACCAAGCAATGATGAATGCACCAATCACATTTTCTGATGAAGATTTGCCAAAACCTCATTCTTTCCACAACAATGCTTTATACATAGTGGTGCGGACCAGGGGCATGACTATCTCACACGTGCTGGTTGACGGAGGCAGCAACCTTAACATCTGTCCGGAGATGACAGCCAGGGCATTGGGCCTCAAGGAAGAAAAATACACCCCAGATACGATCACGATCTATGGTTTTGACAACCACGGGAAGACAGCCAAGGGGAAGATTTTTCTCGAAATTTTCATCAACTATTCGGTGCATACAGTCCTGTTTCACGTGGTGAACGTGCTGCCGACGTACAATCTCCTATTGGGACGCATTTGGATCCACAACGCCAATGTCGTTCCTTCAACCCTTCACCAGTGCATCAAAAGGTCGAAGGGAGGCATGATTACCACAATCCTAGGAGAGGATTCAGAGGAAAGACTCCCGCATCCGATGATTTCCCGTCCTACTTTCACTGCCGACATCCTGAGCATCCGGGAAGTCGATGAAATCAATTTGAGTGAGAGCATGGACATATTGAAGTTGAAGGAAGTGCAGCCAACAAAAAATGTTGCAGCAGTGGTTCAGTGGCAGGGACCTCATTTTTACAAAATTGGAGGGTGCCTCGATTGCACTTCTTTCAAGGATCATCCTCTCTTCCCTCGGTTCTCGAAAACTAAGAAAGGGTTTGATCTTCTGATGAAACATGGCTACCAACCCTTTAGGGGCCTTGGTAAGAATGGGGATGGCATTTTAGAGCCAATCATTCCCGCTCGGCATGTCACCAGGTTTGGGTTTCACAAGACAATCGTCCCGCAGGAAAACCACCTTTGTCAAGGGAGCATAATGAAGAAGACAATGCCAGTGTTTTTCTGCTTTCTTTATGTCATCTTGTAGGGGCAAGTCCACCTGTGAACACCCCAAAATTTTCAAATCTTTTAAATATTCCCATTTTGCCCCTGATATCATTTTCTGAGCAATTGAGCCACTTTTAAACCTAAATTCCAGTTCATTTCTCAAGTTTTACTGAAATTAAATCCATTTTATATGTCTGACTTGATTTCGGATCCGGATCCATTGTCCAGATCCAAATCTGAGTCTCGTTGTTCAAATTTTAAATTAAAATTACAGAAAATACCAAAAATAGTTTTTAAATAGCTCGGATAATCCATCCGACATCCGTTTGGATCCATCACGTTGCATTTCTTGATTCAAGTGTCAAAACTCGAACATTTCCTCAATACTTGGGTCCAAACCCATTCTTCTGAAGAAATTTTCCCCAACATAACCCTGATTTTTCAGAAAAAACTTTCTTTTATGAATATTTTGAAATTTTGTAAAACTAGTATTAATTTTCTTAGTTTTAGAGTTTTGTTTTTACAAATATATGTTTAAAAAGAAAAGAACAAAAAAATAAGAAAATCAAAAAAGGAAAACAATAGAAAAATTCCAAAAATTCAGAAAAATATGCAAATTGAAACCTTTTCTTGAAAACTATTTTTTGTTAAAACCCTCTTTTAAAACCTCCTTTTGAAAATAAAAACCATTTTTTAGAAAAGTTCTGAAAAGGAGCCCCCTCTTTGCAAATTAGAGAAAATGGCAACGGTCATCCTCCGGCGCACATCTTCCGCTCGTTTTCACCTTCGATCGCCAACCACCCTGAGGGGTCTCCTCCATCCATCTGCAACCATCACCCTCTCTCGCCCAAGCTCCAGAATCTTCCCCTCCTTCCTTCCTCCACCCTCCGATCAATGGCCTCAGGCCCTCATCCACCGATCTTTAACCATATCACACCTTCCGGAGCCATCTTTCCCCTCTTTAAAAGGGGCGCAAGAGGAAAACCCTAAGGGGGGGGATCGCCACCATAACCTCCACCTTCGACATACACCATCCATGGTTTTACATATCGATAAAAAAAATCCACTTTCCTGTTTTCTTTTTCATCCGTCTCCGATCTTCCCTTTACCTCCCTCTTACGAAGAAATCCCTACAAACACCAACCGTCCTCTCCTTCATTCCTGGTAAAAAGGAGTCCCCCAGAAGACCTCCAGTCGACCCCTGCAGAATTACATTGTAAAATATCAATGAAGCTTCAAAGGACAACTCTGGTGGACAATTTACTACGCTATTGATGGTCCAGATTGGGTGAAAGAAAATTAATACCTACGGTGGAAAAGGAATATAGTAAGTATTCTTCCTTCCCCTTTCAATCTTTAAATTCCCCCGTCTCTGATTTTTCTTCTTTTTCTCTTCTCTGAAATATGTAATAAGCTTCTGTTTTGGTCCCTTCAACGCACCATGGAGGGTGTTGAAATTGCCTGTGTCAATTTCAAACACCTCCTTACGCAACATAAAAGGGGGTTAATCGCTCCAACAATTTTTTTTTTCGGTTCATATCTGAATCTTATTGTACATTTTCTTTTCTGTTGCTTTGTTTCAGCATTTTTTTTTTTTGGATTATCATTAAGGTTTCATCTCTCACCAATAAATGCTGAAGATGATCTAAAAAAAGGGGGAAGAAGGGAGAAATAAAAAAAAAGAGAGGGAATGGATCTGATGTAGGCAAAGAAATCTCAAGGTAACCATGACGCCTGTGATGAGTAGGGAGTGAGTCAGTGTCTTCGAAGGCCTTGGACTTAAATGAAATATTGCACAGTTCCTTGGCAATCAACTCTTATAAAGATACACATATGTATATAATTTTTATGTGGTGTACAATACATGATGCGCAAGGAATTTGCCACGTTGTGTGATGTTGGATACTTCCTGCCATCTCTTTTATTACAGCAGGGTTCATTGCATATACATTTCATGAAATTCTTCTGTTGTTTGAATCTTAGGAGCTTGATGCCTGATCTGTTGATTAATTCATCACGGTGCTATGTCTAAAATTAATTAGCTAACCCATTTAGGAAGACTTGATCCACTGAAGTTATTTGAAGAATAAATGTCTGCATCTGAATCACCGGAAATATCTCTTTCATTGGCTACCAATCCTTACTCTCAATTACTGTTAAAAAATTTATGTGAAAATATATTCCAACTATCACTATGGGAAGACTTTTCACCTCCAAAACAAGACTCCAGTATGTCATAAAAAAGAATGTGATCTATTCTGATAAGCTTACCAGTCTTCGTTGTGAAATTCATTGTGGATAGTGAAGCAAACGCCGACCACCAACAGGTAAGTATCAAGCTATGTGATATATTTTTTTTTTGGGTTGTACCAACGACTCGAGTGATAACATTGTTGTGCCATCACCCTTGCTCGGTTACCTGTTATCTTCATCCTGTAGCTAGGTTTGATTCCATCTCTTTGCAAGAAAGGTTACTAAAGATCCAATTGTCGCTAGGAGTAGATGAAGGTGTCAGGCCCAATAAATATTGCCGGTGGATTTCCTGCAAGATCACTTCAGAATACTACATAGAATCAGCTGGGTTGAAACCACCATCACTCACCCATATTTTCACAAGTGATGACTTCTGTTCGGCATATCATTTACACTTTGTTGCACAACACATTCATTCACCTCTTTAACACTCACCACAACATGTGCTGGTTTCATTTCTTGCGCCAATGTCATTATATACCCTGCACGCCTGCTTGCACACTTGCACATTTTGTTTTGTAAATTATACTGACTGACCATTACAGAAAATCCTTCACCATCAGACCAACTGGAGTAATGAATGTTTATATTTCTTTTACTATTTTCCTGGTGAATCTGTATAATGGAATTCGGACTTGGATTTGATCCCTGGATCAAATCCAGTCATATGATTGGTGCCATATGGTCATTATCTGATGTCCTATCATTTGTTTGGTTTCTTTATTTTGAAAATAATGGAACAAATATATATATATATATATATATATATATATATATATATATATATATATATAACTTCAGATTAAAATGCCTTCTGAAGATCAGTGACGTTTGGGTTGTAGATTTCAGTTGATTGGTAGATTAGAAGTTGGCCACTAACCATTAAATTTTTTTTATATTCTGAGATGTTGAATTCGTTAGTTACTGCAGCAGAATACTAGTGAATACAACCTGATTAAATGAAACCACTACTGTATTCCTTTTACCAAAATTTTCTCACATTTTAGAATGCAGGTTGCAACACTAGCTGTCATGTTATGCTCTTTTCCATTAAATTTCTAGCGTTATATGTAATTCTGAATTGGTTAAAGTCATATTTTTTATATATATATATACCTTTATTCTTCTTCTTTAGATTTCAACCCATTTGATGTGTCTAGGATCCCTCACTGGCCATGATCTCGATGACTGAGAGCCCTCAAAATATAGCAGAATCGTTGTTTGAGGCTAATGATGGTGGTCTTCGATAGTGCTTCGTCTGAATCAACCCTTCAAAAACCTATCACCAGACTCCCATTATTCAGTCCCCTCTGTTGTTATTCATAATCGGGTACTTGGTTACTGCATCCACAACAGTAGCACTTGGTCCTGCCCCATCTTCAATTCCTCTCTACCGCAACGCATATACTCCTATTGTAAGCTCCCCACAGTAGCTCACTGCTGCTGTGGCCCATAGCATCCTTTGCCATTTAGGCTTTATGTGTACCTGTCTCTTCCCCACTATAATTTGCAATACCTGTTCCATTTTACAGTAGCATACCACTGCTGCTGTACTTCTTCCCTACTATCTTAGCAAGTCAGCCTCTAGCATCCCATCAACCCACCTCCTTCACCTGGCAGCATACACTTGTATGCACTGGCCACCTTTCTCTGTTGCACCCCCTTCACAAGCACATGCCACTACACTCACAACAGTAGTAAACACTGCTGTAATCCCCTGTTATCACCCACCTGTAGCATATCACCCTTCTCATTCAGCATGAGCATAGCACTTTGCATTAGGATCAATACAAATCATATATGATCTTGTTTTCAATGAAGCACTTTTCTTCTATTGTGCTAATTCATTCTTTTACAGGGAAGTCATGGGAAATTTGTATTGCCCTCTTAAGATTAGAGATGTCATCCTTCCAGATTTCAAGGATTGTAACAACTTAGATATTAATTTGAAAATTACATTTCCAGTCTTAGATTAGAATGAATGAGCATTGTAAAATACCATGAATTACTTGCTTTCATGCTTTTTGCCTTTATTTCTCAAAATCTCACATTGGCGAAACACGAATGGCACGTGCACCACTTTGTAAGAGGTAAATTAATCCTAAGTTGATGATCCACATCAATGGCCATAGTCAGGGTGTGGACAAAACTTAGTATTTTTATCTTTTACAAAATAACATTGGATCCACACTGGGTCCGTTTTCAAAATTCATCATATTTTCCTGAAATATTTTCTTCTTTTATCAGAATTTAACTTAAAATTAATTCAAAATATATACCAATGGCCATAGTCAGGGTATATTGAGAGTTAATTTCATTTTAAATTCTATAAAAGCACCAAATGTGTCTCATTCTTCACCTGAATTTAAATATAGATTATTATGTAATACATTCAATGACCATAGTCAAGGATGTATTATATCTTCAATCTTATTTTAATTCATTTAAAGAATGGAATAGCTTTTCAAAATCCAATTTCAAAAATTTAAATTCATTCATCATTTCGATAGAATTGCATCATATTTTTAAAATTCTTTTTCATAAATCCAAGTGATTTTTTCCTTCATTTCTCAGATCAAATCCTATTCATAAATTCAAATTCAACTCTATTTCTCAAAAGGATTCAAGAATTCAATTTCAAGGTCCCATTTGACTTTGAAACTTCAGGATCAGCTTATATCCAAAATTCAAATTCTAACTTCCAATTCAAAGTCCAAATTGACTTTGAAATTCACTTGTATATCCAGAATTCCAAATCTAAATGAAATTTCAAAGTTTAGATTAACTTTGAAACTTCTGATTCATCTTCAAACTCAAAACCGAGTTTACTTTTCAGAATTCAAAATCTGAAATTGATTATGAATCTCAAAGCTTGACCCTTCCTGAATTTTAAATTCAATCTGGGTTTTCAAAACCCAGATCCATTTTCAAAAGTCTTATTTGGACTTTCAAAAACACAAAATCCATTCTAGGATCGAGAATCAAAATTTCACCTTGGATCTCAGACTTCAGATCCAAAAATTTCCTTTAGGATCCAGAATTTAATTTTACTTTGGATCTTATATTTCATATCCAAATCCACTTAGGATCTAGAACCCAGTTCCACTTTGGATCTCAGACTTCAGATCCAAAAATTTTCTTTAGGATCCAAAGTCCAATTCCACTTTTGGATCTTAGACTTCAAATCTAAATCCATTTTAGGATCCAGAATCCACTTCCACTTTGGATCTCAAACTTCAGATTAAAAACCTATCCTAGGATCCAGAATTCAATTCCATCTTGGATCTCAGATCCAAAATCTATTCCAAATTTTGAATCCAATTCAGATTTCAGATTCAAAGATCCAGACTTTGGATTCAAATTCCATCTTGGAATCTAGATTTCAAATCAAGTTCTACTTTCAATTCCAACTTTCAAAACCAATTCCATTTCATTTTCAGATTTCAAATCTAAATCCACTTACAGATCATATTTGGATTTCTTAAATTCATTTCTATACCATTTGGATTTCTCAGATCCATTCCAAAGTTCAAACTTCAAGTTCAATTCCATTTCAAGTATTCATTTCAAAATCCAAGTTCAAACTTCAAAAGTCCATTTCTGACTTTGAAGCCTCACTTCTTTATCTCTTATCTTTAAATCTTTTTCTCTCAAAGTCAAGGATTATCCTTCCAACTCTGATTTACTTCAAAGACTTAGAACTTCTCTGATTTATCTCAAGTTCTAAGTTAGATTCTATCATTAAAAAACCATTTCTTCACTCCATTATCAAGCACTTGGAGATTTTCAAAAACATCTTTCAAAAGAGCATACATCCCTGCATTGCACAAGCATGATTCTTTGTGCATTTAGAGTTAGAATAAATTCTTAGATAATATTTAAGCAAAGCAAAAGGCATAGATTCGATCCTTGGTTCGATTACCCCTGGTAAAGGCACCAGGAACGGTCGAACCTCGTACCGACGAGCGAATCCCGTCTCTCCATTTTCCCGTAAAATTTTTTAAAAACGGAGGTGAGTTAATTTTCTAAATATTTTCAAATTAAGGTCAAGTGAGACCGCGCAAAAGAGTTCCGCTTCTCTCTTTCTTTCTTTTCTCTTCTCTCTTTCTTTTCTTTCTTTTTCACTCCCTTCAAAAGGAGGAGAATAGAGGTTAGAAAAGGAAAAGAGAAGGAAGAGAGAGAAACCAACAAGAGAATAGAAAAAAATTTGCGATGATCACAGTTTTGGCGACCGAGATGAGACTCGTCTTCGTCCGGTTGAATCTATGCCTTTGCTTTACTTTAATATTTTCTAAGTCTTTATTCTATAAATGTCAGCTTCATTTTCATGCAAACCTTAGGAGCCTAGACTCTGTCCTAAAGCTGACATTATTTTGCATATAGGATCTAAGTATGGTTTTGTAGGACCATATTGAGGAGATTATTCCATGCTCACATTAGACTTAGGTCTGAAATACAACTCTCCTCAATTTTAGGGATTGAATGCAAACAATGTATGCAAGTGTATGCTTCTATTCATTTAAATTCTATCTCTTTAGGACTTGCATTAGAGCCTTCTGGTTTTATTTGCATGTTGATCATGTTTTGAAAATATCCCTACCTATATTGTCCCGGTCTTCACGTTGCTGGGCTGTCTCACTGAACCATAGTTCAGGAGAGAGCCTCACAACTGGACCACTTATTTGGGTTCGCGCCCCCTACCACGTACCTAAGGGCCATAGTCCAAGGTATATCGGTAGGTGCTCAAGGATGTTGGAAAGCCATTACCTTAGAACCGAAGAGATATCTTATATGCCACGTACTTCGAGCTTCGGCTTGGGTATATCGGCGTACCTTGATTGGAATCAGATGATATAAATCTTAGAATTAGGATTAAGGTCCTATCAGCCATTTCAAATATTGCATATAGAGTCAGCTTTTGGGAGTGCTGTTTGTGTATCCTTGCTTGTATATCTGTGATTGCGTGATATTTTATATATATATATATATATACATATATATATATATATCTTATATTTTCCAAAACCCTAGGTATATACTTCAAAATTTCCTCTTTTGTTTCTAAAACCCAGGTGTATTTTTCTTCTTCTACATTTCTTCAAAAATTCTTCTGATCTTGCCTGCAGGTTCTTCAAATTTTAAATCCTTACCATTTATTCTCAAATTTCATTTTTTTCTTTTATTTTCTTCTGTTTTTATATTCTTGTTTATATTTTTCATAAAAATCTCTTTTCGTCAAGAGATATCCTTTTCAAAATTGTATTTTCTTTCATATTTTAGTTGGTTACTCTCCCTCATGGAGTAAACAACACAATTGTCACAAATTTTGTGGTGACTCAATCCCTAGTAATGGGATACAATTGTTTAGATTTCAACCTAAATCCTCCCTCTTGTCAAAACTTCTCCAAAAAGTTTCTCTGGTCTAAAAAACCTCCCCTTTCCTCTACAGAGAGATCACTGATATCCGAAAACGGTTACGACAAGAGCGGAAAAAGAAACAGTTCCTCAACTCAGCGACAGTGAGGCGGAGGAGATAAGCTCTCCTAAATCAGTCAGGGGACAGAGTCAGAACAGGAAAAACGACATTGACCCCGCTATGTATGATATGTTCCAAAAGATGATGGCAAGGATGATGTCAGAGCAAGCCGAGGCCAAGCTGAAAGAGGCAGTTCCTAAAAGCAAGCTGAGGAAGAAGCCTGTAAAGAAGCAAGTCAGAATCATCAAAAAGAAGGTGCAGCCAGACACTGCTTTTGAGGAATCAGAGTCAGTCGAGGAAGAGTCGGAAGAGGAAGAGCAGATTGTCTACAAACAGAATCCTCCAAGGCAGTCCGTAAAAATAGCTGCATAAGAGCCTGATTCTGTCAACAAGCCCAAGTCTGGGGCTCCAGCAGAGGGCCTGATGAGCAAGCAGATGAAGGAGATGAATCGAGCTATTAAGGATATTCAAGCCAAGGGTAAGGGCAAGCAGACCTACACCGGCGAAGATTTTTATGATGGTCTAGATGGGGATGATAACCTGGAGAATCTTCCCCGCAAGTTTTTTAAATTTGATGGGACTGGCAACCCTAAATCCCACTTGGCCACATTTTTTGCAGAGTGCAGCCGTTTCAGGAAAGATAACAGAGCTCTGTTTATCTGTTTTCCCCGCAGTCTGGAGGGCGTAGCAGCCAGATGGTATGCCGATCACATCAATCCTATCGAACTATGCGAGTTCGATAAGGTAGTAAATCTATTCATCGAGCGCTTCTTATTCAACACTGAAGCTTCACTTTGATCATGCAAAATTTTTCCTCTTGTTCCTCTTTTCCTTCTCTTTGCCTTTCTAGCCTCTATTTCCCTTTTTAAAGGGGGAAATAAAAGACAGAAAAGAAGAGAGAAAAGAAATAGGAAGAAGGGAGAGGAACTCTTTTGCAAGGTCTCATTTGACCAAAGAAATATTTTGAAAAATCACTCGCCTCCGTTTTGAAATTTTTTTGCGGGAAAATGGAGAGACGGGATTCGCTCGTCGGTACGAGGTTCAACCGTTCCTGGCGCCTTTACCAGGGGTAATCGAACCAAGGATCGAATTTATGCCTTTTTGCTTTGCTAAAACATTATCTAAGTATTTATTCTAAGTCCTAAATGCATATTGAATCATGCTTGTGCAATGATTTTGAACTTGAGAAGAATGCATATTTTAGAAGTACTTCAGAAAAATTGAGAATTTCTAAGTGATTTTGGGAATAAATTTTGAAAATATCCTTTAAGAAACGGCCCAAAAATTCAGAAATTGACTTTAAAATTTATTGAAGAATATTATAAATCGCAACAACGATTTTCTGAAAGAAGCGATAAATCGCAATATCGTAAATCGCAGAATGATTTACTAAAAGTCATTGTAAATCGCACAATGAGTTATGGAAAGACACGGTAAATCGCAATAGTGATTTACTGAAGGATGTCACCAATCAGATGATGATTTTGAAATTCAAGAATTTGAAATGAATTGGAAAGCATTGAAATTGAAGATCTGTAAATCGAACTCAAAGTCAAGTTTTTCTTTTAGAATTTTAGATCAGAATTGATTTAAGAATCAAGATTGGGGTTTTGAGAGAAATAAGAAATAAATTTCAAAGTTGGAATGTAAAATTCAAAGATAGAAAAAAAAAATTGAAAATCGGGAATAAAAAAAAATGGGTATTTGGAATGGGATTTAAAGTTAGAGGGAATCGAAAATGAAATTTAGGAAATAAGATTGAATTTATGAAGTAGAATGAAATAATGACTTGAAATTTAGGAATGGAAAACATCTTTTGAAAACTATTTCAAAATTCACTTGGAAATTTGAAAATGGCTTCAAAGAGGTGGAAAATGCTTATACAATTCTATCTTAAATGATGAATGCATTAAAAGAAATTTGAAATTAGGTTTTTGAAAAAGCATAGTTCATTCTTTAAGTGAATTGAAATAAGATTGAAGATATAATACATTTCTGACTATGGCCATAAAATGTATTATATAATAATCGTATTTAAATTCATTTGAAGAATAAAATACATTTTGGTGCCTTTATAGGGTTTAAAATAAAATTAACTTTCAATATATCCTGACTATGGCCATTGATATATGTTTTGAGTTAATTTTAAATTAAACACTAATAAAGGAGGAAAATATTTAGAAAGACATGATGATTTTTGGAAGGAGATCCAGTGTGGACCCAATGTTATTCCATAAAAGATGAAAACCCTAAGTTTTGTTCATATTTTGACTATGGCCATAAATGCAAATCGTCAACTTAGGATTTAATCACCTTTTATTAGAATGGTGCTTGTGTCATTCATGTTTCACCATAGTGTTATTAAAAATGAAAATAAAAATGCAACACTTTGATTATGAGAAATGAAAAGTTAAACTACATGCTCATTCATTCTAATCTAGGCATAAAGTAAACTTCTCATTGATTGATTTATTACAACCTTTGAACTGATACAATAATTGAAAAAGAAATAGCAAAACAGAAAATCCTGCAAAATGAGCAAACTTATTAGAAATAAGTGTAGGCTTTTATGGATTTTCCCTTAATTATTGAGAAATTTAAGAATACATCCAAAATTAGCCTTTTATGCCTCAGAGATAAAGGAAAATCAAACAAAATAAACACATGATAAATGATTTTGTGAAAGCATGTGAAAAACGTTTCTAGATAGATGGGAGTCTTAAACAATTTGATTTCAACTTAAAATGAATACATAGATTCACAACACATCAAGGAAGCATTTCCTTTTTACAGAATATCAAAATCATTTATGAAACCAGGGTTATGATCAAAACATCAGAGCATTAATTTTAGAAACAAGAAATTGGGTTTTAACAGACAGGTTTCAGTAAACTGGATGTTACAGAGACTAAACAGATCCGATTTCTCCCAAATTTGATGAAAAAGTTGCTCAATCCAATCAAAAAATCACCTCAATTTACAGAATTGAAAAATCAATTTTGGTTTGAAAATGGCGACTTCGGGAAGTCACTATTTCCAAACAGGAAATGAACCTGTTACAGAATTTAAAATTCTGTAACCAGTCTCGGTTTTTAGCAAGCTTGAAATATTAAATGATCATAGAAAGTTATAAAACTTTCCAGATATAAATTAGACACATAAAGGAAGAATACCCTTTTTACGGATTTGGAAATTGATCTCCCATTGGGGAGATATGACTCTTACAAAATGAACTAAAAATTGTGTCACTTAAATAAGGCAGACTGACAGGGGTCTGGTTTTAGATCCAAATGGGGTATCAAATAACTATATAAATCGCTAAAAATTTACAGGATAAAACTAGACTCCATAACGAAGACACCATTTTTTACGGATTTGGAATCCGATCTCTGGTTAGGGAGATATGACCCTGACAAGTTAGTCCTGATTTGGATAGCGATTTACAGCGATTTGTATCACAAATCGCTGCAGCGTTTAGCGATAAACACTACAAATTGCTATAGCGATGTCCAACAACACTATAAATCACTGTGGGTCTCGCTAGAGACCCGAAAATACTACAAATCGTAGTTAAAAGACTGGACAACACTATAAATCGTTGTAGGGGTCGTTGGAGACCTGAAAACACTACAAATTGTAGTTTAAAAGACCGGACAACACTATAAATCGTTGTGGGGCTCGTTGGAGACAAAAAAATACTACAAATTGTAGTAGGGACCCATTGAAGACCCCAAAAATTATAACCACGATTTACTGGAAAATGTTGTCAACCAAATGGCGATTTGTTGAAGGAGTGCTACAACAGTCATGATATGGGGGTCAAAATCAGAACATGTGCAAAATCTGGATATAGGGTGTTGGTATTTAACCACAATAAAGTAGCAAATGACCATGAAAAATTCTGAAAATTTACAAGGATGAACTAGACATGTAAACAAAGAGAACCCATTTTACAGAATTGAAAAATGATCTTCCGTTAGGGAAATACAAGTCTGACAATATACATCAAAATCTGGTCCGTTAAAATGACACAGGGTGACAGGGTTGTGGTTTACGATCCGAAACAGGTATGAAAACACCATATAAATCAGTGAAATTTGGTATGGACAAACTAGATTAAATTTAGAAAACAACCCTTTTTACAGATTTGAAAGATCATCTTTGGTTACGGAGAAATCACTTTCGTACGTTGATCCTGATTCTGCTAAAATCGTGACAGTGCAAAATAACAGGTTTTGAATCTCGATTTTTAAAGTGGGTCAAACAAACTCAGAATGATCTGATTTTTAGTGGAGAGCATGAAGACATATGCATGAAGTTTTAGTAAAAATTTTAAATTAAAATGAGCTCTGGTTATATACAAATCGATAGATATAAAATGCAACAGAATTCAAAGTATAATCTAGAGAAAAAAAAACTGAACATGATGAAAGCAAACTGCACATCCGTAGATGTTCAAAGATGAGATCTAATGCCTTAAAACATGAATGCATGCATGGATGATAAAAAAATTAAAACAAAGAGCGCATTAAAAGAAAACAAATATGGCTGAGGCACAAATCTAACTTGTTGTAGCCCATTTGAAAGAAGGATTTGATCTAAAAAGATCAAATCACTTTAATTCTTTTGGCTCAATCAAAATATATGAAAAAAATGCAGCAAATAGGAAGATGAAAACTCAGATTCTAATCTATTAATCATGCTATAACAAGAAATTTTAAGGGAATACAAGAGGAATACTCACCTTGGCTGAAGGGGTCTGAAAGAAAGGGTTGGGAGCTTTTCCAAACTTACGTAAACTCAAAGTGAAGAAGAGAGATGAGAGAGAGAGAGAGAGACAGTTGACCACCAATCCCCGAATGTTTGAAATCGCTGACTCCCTTCTCTTCTGATCATTTTTTTCTCCTCCTTTTCCTGCATCTTTTCTGCTCATTTTCTGCTTCTTTTCCTCCTTTCCTCCTGTTTTTCTTCCTCTATTTCCTCCTTATTTTCTTCCCATTTTTCTGGAGGGTCTTAGGGCTGAGGCAGTATCAGACGACCTTTCTTAGAAAAATATTTTTATGATTTTAAAGGGTTTAAAATCTAAGTTAAATAGAATATAAAGGAGAATTTTAAAAATAACGAAGTAAAAAGGAGGTTTTTGCAAAATGATGGCTGTTTTCAAAAGATTTTTCTGAAAATGGGCTCTTTGAGCAAAAAGAGGCTTTTTTTAAAAAGGCGGTTTCTAAAATCGATTTGTATTACTTTTTTTTTTTTTTTTGTATTTTTTTGTGTTTTTGAAATAAAATTCTAAAAACTCAAGGAAAATAAAGGGGTTTACAACTTTTTTTTTTGTATTCTTGAGAAATATTTACAACATTTTGAAAATTTTGGGGTGTTTACAGATGCCCCTCTTTGCTACTAAGCCGGTTGAAAGCCGAGCTTAGTGGCAAAGAAAACACTCCAAATTTTTTAAAAAAAAATGCCCCAGCCAGTAGATCTGAACTGGGTGTGGAAGCATTATCATCCTCAGGCTTAACACCTTATCCTGAATGACATTGGGGAGACGAAATCCTCGAAAAGGATATGACTGAATATCAGAAATGAAGAAATCGTGATGGGACTTTGGATGAAAGTCTCCAAATGATAGAAAATAAGAATTTTGATCAAGTCTCATGGGTGAGACAAAATCAACTTTTCGGAATGACTCAGATTTAGCCCTTAACCTGTATGGGACGAAGATAGATCAAGATGAACTTCTGGTTCTACCCGTTCCTGAATAGGAAAGGGATATATGATGACCTCGATGGGACATTTTTGAGAAAAATGCCTTGTGAGATGAAGCTCGAGTATGATCCTTTCCTGGGTGGATATGAAAGATATGAATTTCTTTGGTGAGGGAGGCCTTGATGGGACTGGGAGAACACACCTCGTTGAAACGAGACTCAGGTTTTACCTAAACCTGAAAAGGAAGATACCTCATGGAAGCATGAGGCAAACGGGTTTATCCCTTAACCTGAGTGGGACGATACGGAATCCTCGGATGAAGAAACCGTGATGGGACTAGAAAGGATATCTAGTCGAAATGAGACTCAGGTTTAACCCTAACCTGAATGGAAAGTACCTCGTGGAGCGAGGTTCAGGCTTAACCCTTAACCTGAAAGGGGCGACCATACGGAATCCTCAGGTGAAGAAACCATTATGGGACCTTCAGAATTTGGACGAACAAATCTGGAAGGGGTTTGCGAGAAGAGAAAAATGGGGTTCCCTAAAGCTTGAAAAAGGGATGACCTTGGGCGCCTCATTGCTAAGACTAAATCAACTTTTTTAAAAAACAGACGACCTCTCGCAGAAAGCTTGGGTGATACCTCGAGGAGTGAGGTAACAGGTTTAATCCTTAGCCTGAATGGATACAGAATCTTCGAGGAGCGACGAAACTGTGATGGGGCCTCTAGACTTTGCACAACAAGTCCAAGAGGGGTTTGCAGAAGGATGAAAATGGGGGTCCCTAAACCTTGAAAAAGGGGTTGATCTTGGGCGCCTCATTGCTGAGACTAAAATAGCTTTTGACAATAACAGACCTTTTGCAGAAGGTTCAGGTTTAACCCTTATCCTGAGCGGGAACTGTCTATGGCGGGACAATGGGGAACACAGGGAAGTGTGCAGATCCGAAAGACTCAGATCAAACAGAAGGGAAGGACTTTTCAGTCCTAAGGAGGGATGACGTCAGGATATGTTAAAACGAATATCAAGTTCACACTTCATTTTGGGACAATGAGAAAATATTGCCAATAAGGTGTCAAAATTGTAGTTGATTCAGCATGATTGAATTGTGTATGAAAAATATCACCTCTTTCTACCTAGAGTATTAGCTTCAATTGGGCTAACTCTGTAGAATTTAAGAATGAAATTCAAGCTTGTTGCTGTTGAGTTTCTTCGAGGAAGATATCAATTTCCTTGATATGAAAAAAGAAGAAATATTCTTAGTTTCATAAAAGCAATTGAGTGAAAAGGCATTGATAAAAGAATATCACATAGATAAAGATGATTCCTGACAGTTTCGGGCAGTTTGATATCCTGAGGCTTTTCCCGTGATGATCTTTTTGCACTCTTTTGAAATCGTGGAGCTTTCTTGGGCTTTTTACATCATCCTTCATTTTGGAGATGTTCTGACTTTTCTCTCTTTTTCAGGAAAGGGTACGTCACAAACTCCTTCATCTTGGAGATGTTTCGATCCTTCTTTTTCTTTCTCAGGAATTAGGCTGATGATATAAAGAAATCTCTAGTTGATAGCAGAAATCAAATATCTTTTAGGGTTTGTCGGGAAGTTCATCGCAGTCGCCTTCATCTTGACGGCGCTCAAAATGTTTCCTGGAAGGATCCATCACAAACTCCTTCATCTCGGAGATGATCCAAACCTTCTTTGGCCCCAAGGGTCTAGCTCGCATATTCGTCTTCATCCTGACGACAATTGAGAGATCCCTTTTGCAGATATTTGATGGCGGCTTAGATGACTGGGGAGATACAGATTGGGTAGGTTCTTTTTACTGCCCAGGATATTTCCACTGTCTTACTGCCAAAAGGAATGATCTTTAAGAATGTGCCATAGCTATGATCAATATCAGTTTACTTATGGCTTTTCAACATCATTGAATTTTCCTCTGCCGGTCATATCGAAGATTTTTCTTCATCCTCTTGGTTGACCAACAGAAACAACTTGAATTTTGTTCTTATTTTGCAAAAGTCTCGCTCTTTTGGAATGAATACTAAAGGTAGTTCAAGGTGATTCTTTGTGCGATGAAAATTTTGAGATCAACAACGGTTTTTGATAGCAAATTGGCAAAATATTCTTGAAATCCTTGATGAAAGAGGTCGCTTGATATCGAATTGACACGTCAGTGACAAAATTCTCCTCTCTTTTTCCCCCAAAAGAGAGACTCAGGCTTAAGCCCTTACCTGAATGGGAAGTTGGAAATACTCCTCTCTTCCCCAAAGAGGAGGCGTTTGCAAAATGGAACTTTCAAAGAGAAATTAAGTTTTCGTCAAAACTCCCTATCTCTAGGCTTCTCTTATGGAAAGGCGGCCGAAAAATAAAGTTGAGAAAGTATCACAGAGGAACGAGTCCATCACACTCTCCCTAGAAAAGGGTCTTTTGTGAAGGGGTTGGCCAAAGATGAGAAAAATGGGAGCCACAAAAAGAAACGAGCTTCCGTCGAAGCTCTCCCTAGAAAAAGGGTTCTTTTGTGTAAAGTTGGTTGTTGTTTTGCAAACTGTTCACGAAGAAAACGAGTTCCTTCAAACTCTCCCTGAAAAAGGGTTCTTGCGAACGAAAGATGGTTGCATGCGAAAGGAACGAGCTCCCTTGAACTCTCCCAAAAGAGGGTCCTTCGCAAGAGAAAAACGATTGATTTTGACAGAATGGTAACCCGAAGGTTGAAATTGAGATTTAAGAGCTTGAATTGTGATGAACGGTTAGTACTAAGACTGAACCTGAAGAGCTCATCGATCAGTTAGCCAAACACTAGCACGAGCACTAGATGCACCAGCGCGAGCACTGGATTTGAAGATGTACCAGTACAAGCACTGTTTTTTTTTTAAAAAACACACCAGTACGAGCACTGGATTTCAAAATGCCCTAGTACGAGCGTTGGGTTTTCAAAAATGCACACTAGTACGAGCACTGAGTTTTGAAAGTGCACACCAGTACGAGCACTGTTTTTTCGAAAGTGCATACCAGTACGAGCACTGGTTTTAATAAAAATGGACATCAGTACGAGCACTGGGTTTTGAAAATGCACACCAATACGAGCACTGGTTTTTCGAAAGTGCATACCAGTATGAGCACTGGTTTAAAAAAAAAAATGCACACCAGTACGAGCACTGGTTTTTCGAAAGTGCATACCAGTACGAGCACTGGGTTTTGAAAATGCACACCAGTACGAGCACTGTTTTTTCGAAAGTGCATACCAGTACGAGCACTGGTTTTAAAAAAAAAATGCACACCAGTACGAGCACTGGGTTTTGAGAATGCACACCAGTACGAGCACTGGTTTTTCAAAAGTACATACCAGTACGAACACTGGTTTTAAAAAAATGCACACCAGTACGAGCAATGGGTTTCGAAAATGCACCAGTACGAGCACTAGGTTTTGAGAAATACACCAGTACGAGCACTGGGTTTCGGAAATGCACAAGTACGAGCACTGGGTTTTCCGACGGGGAGTTGAAGAAGAGACCGACATTCCAAGATACTTGAGAATTGAGCGAGAATGATTGTTGGTGTTTCAAGATTATCCCTTATCCTGAAGGGGAACACCTCAAAGGACGAGGGTCAGGTTTGTCCCTTAACCTGGGCGGGCAAAAGGGGAAAAGGAAATACCTCATGGGAAAGAGGCATCAGGTTTATCCCTTAACCTGAAAGGGTTTAAAAGAATAAAAGTTGATGAAAAATGATAAAATTGAATAAAATTTGATAAAATAAAGATTGATCAAAGATTTAATGAAAATTTTGACGAATTTGAAGTAAAGAGTTTGTCTGATCCTGCCTGTATGTATTAAAGAGAAGATAGATATATAAAAAAAAAATAGAATGCCCCAGTGTCATAGAGAAGAATATGAGAATGATAGAAGATCATTGTTTTATTGAAAGAGGCTCTTTGAAGAATACAGAGGTAAGAATGGAAACTTCAAGTATAAAATTTCTTCAAGTACAGAGAATTGATTGGATCTGGCAATTCCACTCCATCTGCATTGATCAGACGATACGAATTATGAGGCAGCGCTTCCTTAACTACATAAGGGCCTTCCCAATTGGGTGCCCCGTGGTCAATGTTTGAGATGGGCTGTTGATCTGAGTACCAAATTATTAACTCGGAATCTCCTCTCGATGACTGACTTGGCATAATGCCTAGCTATCCTTTGACGATAAGCTTGAGCATGCTCTGCTGCCTTGAGTCTCCTTTCATCTAGTAGGTCAAGCTGCACCAGTCTTTGCTGCTGATATTGATCAAGTGGCAATTCTATAAGTGAGGCAAATTTGAGGGCAGGCTTTTGGACATGGAGAGGTAACACTACCTCAGTCCCGTAAACAAGCTCTGATGGAGTAGCATTGGTCGGAGTCCGAATGGTGGTTCGGTATGCCCAAAGTGCATCGTGCATCTTCTCGTGCCAATCACGGCCTGTTTCCACAGTTCTTTCCAGAATGCGGATCAAAATTTTGTTGGTGGCCTCTGCCTGGCCATTCCCTTGAGGATAATAAGGAGTTGAGAAGTGATGATGAATCCTGAACTTCGAGCAGAAAGTCTTCATCTTCTCATTCTTGAAATGGTTGCTATTGTCAGACACAATATCGTGTGGGATGCCGAAACGACAAAGAATGTTCTTATGAATGAAAGAAACCACGTGCCGGCCTTCCACTGTTCGCAGAGTTACAACCTCGACCCATTTGGTGAAGTATTTTGTAGCTGCGAGAAAGTATCTGTGGCCATTGGAAGCTGAAGGAGTGATCAGACCTACCACGTCGAAGGCCCACATCGAAAAAGGCCAAGGAGAAACCACAGATTGTAAATATGCGGCTAGCGCATGAATGGAAGGTGCATGCATTTGACATTTGACGCACTTCCTCACAAATTGATGGCAATACTGCTGCATGGTTTTCCAATAATACCCTGCCCGGATAATCTGCTTGACGAGCGTTTGGTAGCCGACGTGACCACCACAAATCCCCTCGTGTGCCTCTTGGACAACTTCCATGGCTTCATCTTTATCTAAGCATCTGGCGTACTCAGAACTGAACCCACGACGATAAAGAGTATTGGCAAGGATGAAATAGCGGACCGACATGCGTTGGATCGCATGTTGCTCCTTTCTTGACATTTTCGATGGGAATTCTCCAGTTTCAATAAAGTTTTTGATGTCTTGATACCAAGGTTTCTCTTTCTGAGTGGCTTGGTTTACTTTCTCAACTGGAATGAAGGTAGGTTGATCAAGTCTGCCAATCTCGAAGGAACGACAAGATTCACTGTCTTTGAACGACAAAATGGAGCCCAGACAGGCCAAACCATCGGCTATATGGTTGTATTCCCTCTTGACATGATTGAGCTGAAATTCTTTGAAGTTGCCTATGAGAGCTAAGGCAATCTTCTGATAGGGAATCAATTTTGAATCCTTGACTTGCCACTTAGCATTAACTTGACTGACAACAAGCAGAGAATCGCCAAAGGCATGTACTCTTTTGACATTGAAGTCTTGCAGAATTTTGAGACCTTATATTAGAGCTTCGTACTCGGCCATGTTGTGAGTACATTGAAAGTTGAGCTTGAGGGAATAAGGGATCATTTCCTTTTCGGGAGTGATCAATAAGATCCCGATCCCAATGCCGGACATATTTCTGGCTCCATCGAAGAATAGAGTCCAAACTGAGGATTCTTGAACGTTGCAGATGCGATCGTCGGAAAAATCATCTTCTGCCTTGATCTCTTCTGTCAACGGAAAATCTGCCAACTGATCTGCTATAGATTGGCCCTTGACTGACTTCTGAGATACATACTCTAAGTCGTACTGTATAAGGAGGACTTGCCATTTTGCAATCCGCCCAGTAAGAAAAGGTTGCTCAAGGATATACTTGAGTGGATTAAGCCTTGACAAAATTTTGATTTCTAAGGTCATTAGATAATGTCTCAGCTTCTGACACATCCATACTAAGGCTAGACATGTTTTTTCCATCTGAGAATATCTTTTCTCATAATCGATGAAAGTCTTGCTTATGTAGTAGATGGCGTGCTCTATCCGGCTGCCTTCCTCATACTGTGCAAGAAATCCGCCATAAGCATTTTGGTTGACGGAAATGTACAAGAGAAGTGGCTTTCCAAGTTCTGGCGACTTCAAAACGGGTGGAATGAGGAGGTACTGGTTGATGTGTTCAAACGAAAGCTGACATTCTGATCCCCATTCAAATTTCACTTCTTTTCTCAATAAGTGATTGAAAGGCTCGCATCTCATGGCCAAATTGGAGATGAAGCGCCGGATTGACTGAATGCGCCCTTGAAGGCTTCGTAGTTCCCTCAGATTGGTGGGAGGTGGCATATCAATGATTGCCTTCGCCTTAGCTGGATCCATCTCTATGCCTTTCTTGCTGATCATAAAGCCAAGCAGTTTGCCTGACTCTACCCCGAAGACACACTTTTGCGGATTGAGCCTCAACTTATAGAGGATAAGTCTTTCGAAGACTTGGCCGAGAGCATCGAGATGATCCTCTCCTTCTTTGGACTTGACCAGGATGTCATCCACATAAACATCCATGTTCTTGTGCATCTGGTCATGAAAAATAACTGCCATTGCTCTCTGATAGGTTGCCCCAGCATTCTTGAGCCCGAACGGCATGACTGTGTAGCAAAAAGTACCCCAAGGCGTGGTAAAAGAAGTTTTTGATTGGTCACGAGTGGCCAGTTTGATTTGGTTGTAGCCTAAGTACCCGTCCATAAAGGAAAACATGGCATGGCCTGCCGTGCTATCGATCAGAAGATCGATGTTGGGGAGTGGATAATCATCTTTTGGGGTAGCCTTGTTGAGATCCCTGAAATCAATGCAAATTCGAACCTTGCCATTCTTTTTGGGAACTGCTACGATGTTTGCCAACCAGTCTGGATAATCAATGGTCCAGATGAATCCTGCTTTTAACAACTCCTCAAGTCCTTCTTTAACTTGGGGTGCCACTCGGGGATCCATTTTCCTGAGTTTCTGTTTGATTGGCTTAACATCTGACTTCAGCACAAGACGATGCTCGACCAGCTTGGGATCTAAGCCTGACATATCCTCATAAGTCCAAGCGAAGACTTCTTGATATTGCTTGAGAAAATGGATGAGCCTTTCTTTCTTATCTGAACTTAAACCGGAGCCAATTTTGAGGATCTTCGGATCATCCTCTGAACCAATATTGGCATCCTCTGTCGGATCCTAAACAAATGGCGATGGCTCATCTTGCTTCTGAATACTGGCAAACTCTGACAACTCTTGAATCGCTGTGTCAAACTCTGCTGGCTCTTCAATCTGGTCTACCATCTTGCTGGCTCTTGCCCCTGCTTTTGCCTTGCAGATTCTGGCTGGTTCGGAATTATTTTGAGAACAACTGGGATTGATAATGAGCCTCTTGAGCGATTTAGGAGCCATGATTTGGCTATCCTGTAAAGCGCAAAGAAGGTTTTTGAGAGAAAATAAGAAATTCAAAATGGCCTTTTGTACAAAAACAAAGAATGACGACATAGACAAAATGTAAAGTTTTTGAATGATATACGCCAAGATATGAAGAGAAAAGATCAAAATTTCATTGATAGACCAACTTGATATTTACAGACGAAGAACAAAGGAGAAACTGGGACCGGGTTTGTCCCTACAGGATGACAGGAAAACAAGAAAAAGAAAAAAGGAAACAAAGGCATTGTTTTCATTCCGCTCCTTTGACGAAGGTGGTTCTTCTGCCAGACGACTGACCCGTGAAACCCAATCCTGCACCAGTGACATGCTGACTGGGGATGATTGGCTCTAGGATGCCATCCTCATTCTTACCGAGGCCTCCGAAGGGCTGGTAGCCATGTTTTATCAAAAGATCAAACCCTTTCTTGGCTTTAGAGAACTGAGGAAAAAGAGGGTGATCTTTAAGAGAAGCGCAATTGAGACGCCCTCCGATCTTGTAGAAGTAAGGTCCTTGCCACTGAACTATTGCCGTGACGTTCTCTGTTGGCTGGACTTCCTTCAACTTCAGTATATCCAAACTGTCACTCAAATTGATCTCATCAATTTCCCGGATGCTCGGGATGTCGGCGGTGAAAGTAGGACAAGGAATCATGGGCTGCGGGAGTCTCTCTTCTGGATCTTCCCCCAAGACTGTGGTGATCATACCTCCTTTCGACCACTTGATGCACTGGTGAAGGGTAGAAGGAACAACATTGGCATTATGAATCCAAGTACGCCCCAAAAGAAGGTTGTATGTGGGTGGTACGTTCACCACATGGAACAGAACGATATGCACCGAATAGTTGATAAAAATTTCAAGGAAGACCTTCCCCTTGGTCGTCTGCCCATGATTATCGAAGTCGTAGATCGTAATGGGATCCGGAACATATTCCTCCTCTTTAAGGCCCAAGGCCTTCGCTGTCATCTCTGGACAGATGTTGAGGCTGCTGCCTTCATCAACAAGCACATGAGGGACAATCATGCCCCTGGTCTGCACTACTATATATAGAGCATTATTGTGGAATGTATGAGGTTTTGGCAAATCCTCATCTGAGAAGGTAATTAGTGCGTTGGTCATGGCCTGGTTAACAATCTGCGCCATGTCCTGTGGGGTCGTGCTTGGCTTGACCTTGACTTTCCTTAACAAATCATCTAGAACTTGCTGGTGTTCAGGAGAAGCATGGGTCAAATCTAGGATAGAGATGTTTGACAATGCCGTGATAGGCTTCTGAACTGACTCGGCACCTTTGCCCTTCTTGGAAGCTGACTTAATGAAGCGCTTTGGTAACCCGTGAGTCTGCCTGGTGGCTTCTGTCGTTACCTTTGCTGCCTCGCTGACTGGTTTCTTGTTACTAAAAATTGAAGTGATATCCACCCTCTTGGTGGAAGACTGTGCCTGACGCGGTACGAGGACCTGATGCTGATCCTGAATGTCCTGGCTGGAACATGGCTGAATACTGTTTTGAAGAGGGATTGTTTGCTTTGAAATGACTGAAGCTGAATGCTTGGGAAAGGGCTTAGACAAGATCTTAGGCTGCTCTTTGTCCTCATCCTCGATCAACAGATTTTTGTCAATACAGTCCTGGATGATGTTTTTGAGGACAAAACAGTGCTCTATGTCATGTCCTATAGTACGATGGAATTTGCAGAATTTTTCCATCCATTTGCCCATAACAGCTGGTGGATCAGCCACCTTAGGGAGTTTAACCATCCCTTTCGACAGCATGTATTCCAGGACATCTTCCCGGGATTGCTCTAGGGCGATGAACTCTCTGTCATAACTCCAGCCATCGTGCTTTGATTTCATTTGCTGCTTTGCTTCAGGCTGTGACACTGGCTGAACAGGCTGCGGCTTGATGAATTTGCCTTTATGGGCTGCAGAATTCGTTCTTTCAGCCTTAGAGCTTCCTGAGCCCTTGCTACGGTTTTTCTTATTCTTCTTGTCATCGAAACTGTTGCTATTGCCTGAAAAATTGGTGGAATAAGTAACATGTGCCTTCTTTTTCTGCTCAGGGTTACCTCAGACGAATGGGTAACCTTCATAAAGGCCGTTGTCCAATCCTGTTTCGAGCCATTCAGCTCTCTCGATTAACTTGATGATGACTTTGCAGGAGACGTGGAAATGAGATTCCTCAGAGGCTGAGAGAAGTTATTGAGGATAATTTGCAGAGCATGTTCCTCTGGAATGGGAACCTTCATCTTGTTACAGGTGCTCCTCCACCTGTGGATGAATTCTCCTGCTCTCTCATTTTCATTCTGCTTCAGATTGTACAGATGATTGAGAGTGGGTGAGGCCTCGACATTGAACATGAAGCGCTCGATGAAAAGGTTTACTACCTTATCGAACTCTCGTAGTTCGATAGGGTTGATGTGGTCTGAATACCACCTGGCCGCTACTCCTTCCAAGCTGCGAGGGAAGCAGATGAACAAGGCCCTGTTGTCCTTTTTGAAACGACTACATTCCGCATAGAATGTTGCCAAATGGGCTTTTGTTCCATTGAATTATCACATTCTTCTCCCTGATACTGAGGCATTTTATTTTGGTCTATACTTGTCTTCCTTCATCATATGCATGCAGGATCAGACAAATCTTTTTCTAAAAATCTTATCAACTTTTTCGGTTAATTTTATTATCGTTATTAAATTGCATTCATTTCATTTTCCAATTTAATCAAGATTTCATCAATTTATTGTCAATTTTATCATTTTTTGCCAAATTTTATCAAGTTTTACTGATTTTATTGAATCTTTATAAAACCCTTTCAGGTTAAGGGATAAACCTGATGCCTCTTTTTCCATGAGGTATTCTTTATTCTTTTACCCTCTCAGGTTAAGGGATAAACCTGACCCTCGTTCTTCGAGGTGTTCCCATTCAGGATAAGGGATAATCCTGAAACCCCTCGTAGGAGCAATAGTGCTACCAATGAGAATTCTTTTGAGAACACAAGTTTCATCAATCTTTATTGATTTTCTAAATTTATATCAATTTCTCTTCATTAATTTTCCTTAAATTTCTATTCTTTTTCCTATTCAGGATAAGGGATAATCCTGATACCTCTCATAGGAGCACCGATGCTACCCGTGAGAATTCATTTCCAAAATAAATTTTCGATAAATTTCTTTAAATTCTTCTCCATTTTTATAAATTTTATTCTTTCCCCTTTTAGGTTAAGGGATAAACCTGAGTCTCGTCCCGCGAGATCCCTATCTTTCAAGACAAGGGATGATCCTAAATTCTTTTATCATCAATTTTCCCTCAAATTTCTACTAATCCTTTTTATTTTTAATTTCACTAAACTTTATTGATTCTTCCCTTTCATCAATTCTTTATCCTTTATCAATCTCTATCAATCTTTTTCAAAATTTTCCAATTTCTCTTCAGGATCAGGGATAATCCTGAAAACCATCCTAAATAAAATTCAAATCTCAGACCATCTTGGGCCAGGGATCTTGAATAAGTTTCTCATCCTCATCGTCAGAATCTATTCATGCTTTTTGTCAAGACTTCTAAAATTCGACTTTTGGATAGGAGTTACTTCCTTCCCATCTGAGTTCTGACTCAGGTTTTGCTTTCATTTTATTTTTATTTTTGGAAGATCCGAGTTCTGACTCAGGTTTTTCCCCTTTTTATCTTTCGTTTGAAGTTCTGGGTTTCGACTTGGACTTCCTTTTGGATCCAATACTCGTGTTGGAACCAATCATTGCGTCGAAAATTCGAGTTCTCAAAACTCGATTCTCATTCATTCTTTTATTTTGAAAACCGGGTTCCGACTCTGATTTTTCCTTTTGTTTATTCTTATTTCTAAAGCTTCGAGTTCCGACTTAAGCTTCCTTTTGGTCCCGATGTTCGCATTGGACCAATCATTGCGTCGAGAATTCGAGTTCTCGAAACTCGATTCTCATTAATTCTTTTATTTTGAAAAAACAGGTTCTGACTCGGATTTTCCCCTTTTGTATATTCTTATTTCTGAAGCTTCGAGTTCCGACTTGGGCTTCCTTTTGGTCCCGATGTTCGCATTGGACCAATCGTTGTGTCGAGAATTCGAGTTCTCAAAACTTGATTCTCATTCATTCTTTTATTTTGAAAAACCGGGTTCCGACTCGGACTTTTCCCTTTTTATATTCTTATTTTTGAGGTTTCAGGTTCCGACTCAGGCTTCCTTTTGGTCCCGATGTTCGCATTAGACCAATTGCTATGTCGAGAATTCAAGTTCTCAAACTCGATTCTCGTTCATTCTTCTATTTTGAAAAACCGGGTTTCGACTTGGATTTTCCCTTTTATATATTCTTATTTTTGAAGCTTCGAGTTCCAACTTGGGCTTCCCTTTGGATCCGATGTTCGCATTGGGCCAATTGTTGCATTGAGAATTCGAGTTCTCAAACTCGATTTTCTCATTCATTCTTCTATTTTGAAAAAACGGGTTCCGACTCTGGTTTTTGCTTTTTGTATACTCTTATTTTGGAAGTCTCGAATTCCGACTCAGACTCCTTATCGGATTCAACGCTCGTGTTGGAACCGATCATTCCATTGAAAATTCGAGTTCTAAAACTCGATTCTCTCTTTTTATTTTGAAAAACCGGGTTCCGACTCGGGTTTTCGCTTTTGTATATTCTTGTTTTTTAATTCTCAAGTTCAGACTCAAATTTCCCTTATTGATCCAATGCTCATATTAGACCAAAGTTCTCCTTGCCTTTCCCTTTCAGGTTAAGGGACAAACCTGAACTTCCTCTTCAGGATAAGGGATAATCTTGAAACACCGACAATCATTCTCGCTTAATTCTCAAGTATCTTCGAATGTCGGTCTCTTCCTCAAACTTTCCATTGAGAAACCAGTGTTCGTGCTGGTATGCATTTTCGAAAACCCAGTGCTCGTACTGGTGTGCATTTCAAAAATTTGGTGCTCGTACTGGTGCGCATTTTCGAAACCCAGCGCTTGTACTGAGGCATTTTTGAAATCCACGTACTGGTGTATTTTTCAAAACCCAGTGCTCATACTGGTACATCTTCAAATCCAATGCTCATACTGGTACATCTAGCGCTCATGCTAGTGTTTGGCTGACTGATCAGTTAGCCCTCCAGGTTCAGTCTTTGTACTAACCGATCATAACCAATTCAAGCTCTAAATTCTCGATTTCAACCTTCGGGTTATCATTTTGTCAAAAATCATCTTTTTTTTTTCTTGCAAAGGACCCTCTTCAGGGAGAGTTTGAGGGAGCTCGTTTCTTTCGCATGCAACCATCTTTCATTCGCAAGAACCCTTTTCTAGGGAGAGTTTGAAGGGACTCATTTTCTTCGTGAACAGTTTGCAAAACAACAACCAACTTTACACAAAAGAACCCTTTTTCCAAGGAGAGCTTCGACAAAAGCTCGTTTCTTTTTGTGGCCCCCATTTTTCTCATCTTTGGCCAACTCCTTCACAGAGAACCCTCTCCTAGGGAGAGTATGATGGACTCGTTCCTCTGTGATACTTTCTCAAACTTTATTTTTTGGCCGCCTTTCCATAAGAGAAGCCTAGAGATAGGGAGTTTTGACGAAAACTTAATTTCTTTTCGAAAGTTCTGTTTTGCAAACACCTCCTTTTTAAGGAAGAGAGGAGTATTTCCAACTTCCCATTCAGGTAATGGCTAAGCCCGAGTCTCTCTTTTTGGGGAAAAAGAGAGGAGAATTTTGTCATGGACATGTCAATCGATGTCAAGCGATTATATTCATCAAGGATTTCAAGAATATTTTGCCAATTTGCTATCAAAAATCATTGTTGATCTCAAAGTTTTCATCGTATAAAGAGTTTCCTCCAACTACCTTTAGTATTATTTCCAAAAGAGCAGGACTTTTGTGAAATAAGAACGAAATTCAAGCTTTTTCTGTTGGTCAACCAAGAGGATGAAGAAAAGTCTTCGATATGACGGCAAAGGAAAAATTCAGTGATGTTGAAAAGCCATAAGTGAACTGATATTGATCATAGCTATGGCACATTCTTAAATATCATTCTTTTGGCAGTAAGAAGTGGAAATATCCTAGGAAGTAAAAAAAGACCTACCAAATCCATATCTTCTTAGTCATTTGAGCTGCAATCAAATATTCGCAAAAGGGATCTCTCAATTTTCGTCAAGATGAAGACGAATATGCGAGCTAGACCCCCTGGGCCAAAGAAGAATTGGATCATCTCTGAGATGAAGGAGTTTGTGAAGGATCCTTTCAGGGAACGTTTTGAGCACCGTCAAGATGAAGGTGACTGCGATGAACCTTCCGACAAACCCTAAAAGATATTTGATTTCTGCTATCATCTAGAGACCTTTTGACCAATGAACCTATATCATCAGCCCAATTCCTGAGAAAGAAAAAGAAGGATCGGAGCATCTCCAAGATGAAGGAGTTTGTGACGTACCCTCTCCCGAAAAAGAGAGAAAAGTCAGGACATCTCCAAAATGAAGGATGATGTAAAAGCCCAAGAATGCTCCATGACTTAAAAGAGTGCAAACAGATCATCATGGGAAAAGCCCCAGGATATCAAACTGCCTGAAACTGCCAGGAATCATCTTTATCTATGTGAAATTCTTTTATTAATATCTTTTCACTCAATTGCTTTTATGAAGCTAAGAATGTTTCCTCTCTTTTCATATCAAAGAAATTGATATCTTCCTTGAAGAAACCCAACAACAACAAAATTTTGAATTTGATTCTTGATTCTACGGAGTTAACCCAATTGGAGCTAATACTCTAGGTAGAAAGAGGTGATATTTTCATACACAATTCAATCATTCTGAATCAACTACAATTTTGGCATCTTATTGGCAATATTTTCTCATGATTCCAAAAAATGAAGCAAGAACTTGATATTCGTTTTGACGTATCTTGACGTCATCCCTCCTTAGGACTGAAAAGTCCTTTCCTTTTGTCTGATCTGAGTGCTCTCAGATTCGCACGCTTTCCTGCGTTTCCCACTGTCCCGCCATAGACAGTTCTCACTCAGGATAAGGGTTAAACCTGAACTTTCTGCAAAAGGTATGTTATTGTCAAAAGCTATTTTCAGTCTCAGCAATGAGACGCCCAAGATCAACCCCTTTTTCAAGCTTTAGGGACCCCCATTTTCATCCTTTTGCAAACCCCTTTTGGACTTGTTGTGCGAAGTCTAGAGGTCCCATCACAGTTTCCCCGCTCTTCGAGAATTCTGTATCCATTCAGGTTAAGGATTAAACCTGTTACCTCCCTCCTCGAGGTATCACCCAAACCTTCTATGAGAGGTCGTCTGTTTTTAGAAAGCTGATTTAGTCTCAACAATGAGATGCCTCAGATCATACCCTTTCAAAGCTTTAGGGAATCCCTTGTTTTTCTCTTCTCGCAAACCCCTTTCGAATTTGTTTGTCCAAACTCCGAAGGTCCCATCATGGTTTCTTCATCTGAGGATTCCACATGGTTGCCCCTTTCAGGTTAAGGGTTAAGCCTGAACCTCGCTCCGTGAGGTATCCTTCCATTCAGTTTAGGGTTAAATCTGAGTCTCGTTTTGACTGGATATCCTTTCTAGTCCCACCACGGTTTCTTCATCCAAGGATTCCATATGGTCCCCCCACTCAGGTCAAGGGTTAAACCTGAATATCGCTTTAGCGATGCATTTCGTTGTCCCATCACGGCTTCCTCGTTCGAGGATCCTGTATGGTCGTCCCTTTCAGGTTAAGGGTGAAGCCTAAACATCGTTCCATGAGGTATCTTCCGTTCAGGTTTGGGTTAAACCTGAACCTCGTTTCGATGAGGTAATCCTTCCAGTCCAACTGTGGTTCTTCCCATCGAGGAACCCATGCTTCATATATTCATCCAAGAAAGGACCATACTCGAGTTTCATCTCACGAGGTATTTTCCTCAAAAATGTCCCATCAAAGTCCTCGTGTATTCCTTTCCTCATTCAGTTCATCTTGATATATCTTCGTCCCATCCAGGTTAAGGGCTAAACCTGAATCATTCCAAAAGGTTGATCCTGTGAGACTTGATCAAAATTCTTATCTTTTATCATTACGGGATCTTCATCCAAAGTCCCATCACGATTTCCTCATTTCTATTATTTAGTCATGTCATTTTTGAGAATTTTGTCTCCCCCAAAACCATTTCAGGATAAGGTTTTAAGCCTGATAAGCCATGTCTTTCAAAAAAATTCCTCCACACCCAGTTCAGATCTGCTGACTAGGGCATTTTCAAAATTTGGAGTGTTATCTTTGCCACTAATCTCGGCTTTCAACCGGCTTAATAGCAAAGAGGGGCATCTGTGAACACCCCAAAATTTTCAAAATCTTATAAATATCCCCTTTTTGCCCCTAAACCCATTTTCTGAAGCAATTTCCCCAAAATAGCCTTGAATTCTCAGAAAAACCCTCTTTTGTAAATATTTCTCAAAAATACAAAAAAATAGTTTTAAATCTTTGTTTTCTCATAAATTTTAGGGTTTTATTTCAAAAATATCAATATATATATATATATATATATATATATAAAATGAAGAAAAGAACAAAAAAAATACAAAATAAATATATATATATATATATATATATATATATATATATATAGAGAGAGAGAGAGAGAGAGAGAGAGAGAGAGAAAAGAAAAATATAGTTTTGAAGACCAATTTTTGAAGAAAACAAATATTTTAACTAAAAACAGTTTTTGACAAAAAAACTTTTGAAAAGAGCTGCCATTTTGAAAATTTTCTAAAACAAGGAATCGCTTTTTGATAAAACCCCTTTTAACGATTTTTTTTTAGGGTTTCAGAAACCCTGTCTCTACCTCTCTCGCACACTCTCGAAACCTCCGGCTTCGCCTCCAAACCTTCCATTACCCTCCGATCTTCTTCTTCTCCATAGCTATCGCCCATCACCAACAAATTCGCTGGGAACTTCTCTCTCCCCTTTGCCGACTTGCCCTTTCATTTCCACCCTCAATCACTGACCACCCATGGATTCTCCACCCTCCATCTGCAACGAAAACCCCCTTCTCGAGGTTTCTTCCACGTCTTTAAAAGGAGGCACAAGAAAGGGAAAAAGGGGGACCAAAAAAAAAGAGGAGAGAAAGCGTTCTTATCCAAGGCATCGGCGATTCACCTCTCTAGAAGCCTCTCTGGGACCATTTTCCATTCTCTCTCAAAATTGCAGTGGCTCGTTTAGGTAAGATACTCCTTCTTCTTTGTTCATTTCCTCTGGTTCTCCTTTTATTGTTCAAATTCAGGCCACCATTAATGCATCGTTGAGTGGTTTTGGGGTTTCTTATGGCAACATCAATCCCCTCTCGTGCCATATTAAACGGAATTCTTAGAATTCCCACATTTTATTCTCATAGTTGTAAACTTTCTGTCAAATCTCTTATTATGTTACGATGCTTTGCTTTACAACAGGTCCACCTTACATTTGCCATTAGTTTGATTTTCTCTTTGTCAAGTTCATTGTATTAATCATATATCCTTTGTTCATATCATCAAGGTTTTCCTCAGTTTTGCATTACCATTTTGTTAGTGCGTGAGTTTTTTTGTTCTCTTTCCAGTTCATATCATCCAGATCATATTGACATTTGCATCTATCTTCTGCATTCGTGTGTTTCCGATTTATTGCAGCACCATGGCCTCTAATATGAGTTGTGCTCTCTGGAGTGCCATGTTTCAATCTTTGCATTGAGTGTTTGGGTTTGATTCCCTGTTACAGTAGGCTGCTGATTCTTATCCATTGCACTTTTATGTTGAATCCAGTTTCCCTAATCAATCGGCTCATGTATATCACCTTATCCTCTATGGCATTTTAGCAATGGTTTCATTTTTGTTGCATCGTTAAATCATTCATGTCTCATACCCATCATACATGGTGTCTATATGTCACCATCATCACTTCACTTTAGCCTCCAAACGAGATAATTTCTTGTCTTCAACCAATGATCGATTGTTTCATTCACAATTGTCCTAAGTCAAGTGTTAATGTGTGTGACGTTTCCCCCTTCATCTACAGAAGGAATTCAGTTTCTTACTTTTCTTAGACGCTCTTGATATAGGCAAGGTTCTTCTGTTGGCTTTAGCATGGCTACTAGAGTCTTATCCCTAGATAGAGTATCTGTCATAAGTGGCATCCACCTTAGCTGAATTCCCAATGACAAACCCAAGATACCATGGCAAATATAGCCCCTGTACGCTCGAGTGTGTCCGTTGGCCTTGATAGGGCTGAGGCATCAACCCAGGTACCATCGTCAGTGTATCTTATCTCCCTTATGTTTGAGCCAATCATGCTTTCCAAAACCAGCGTCCCCTGACTCTTATACAAATTCCCTTTCATTTGCTTGCTGCATTCATCCTTCATGGGTATGACCTCAGGTAGCCCTGAATACCACTTGAGAATGTTGCATTAAAGAAGATAATATTGCATTGTTTATTGATGGATGATGGCACCTAATCGGCACACTTATACAGGACTGTTTAGGGAGCATTGATCTCATTTCATCCTGTTTACTCATTACACTTCATTTTTTTTCTCTTTCTTCTTTTTCCCTTTCTTTTTTCTTTCTTCTCTTTTCTTTCTTTCTTTCTCTGTCTTACCCTCATGCATAGCGTATGTTATGAACCCGTGTTTTTGGTCTTTTAAACTTTAGTATGGTGAATATTCATGCTTCAATGAATATAGACAGGTGTTCTCGTGATATTGTATGATGACCATGATGGTTTAGCTGGGATTTAGAACAACACCATGATTTGGCATTCATGGAGTGTGAGTTGCATCAGTAGGTTTGTATGGCTAGTTTAAGGATGTGAAAACAAGGGAATAAGAGTTTGTAGGTGATGTGGGGCTGGTGTCAGATCCATGAGAAAATCAATTTGCAAGCAGAAAACAGTGCTATCAAGATCTTTCGTCATTCAGCAATTTCCATCATACGTATCTTGCTGCTGTGCATATGTCGCAAGATAGTGATAGGGCTTCGTCGATTCTCTATGATTATGGGTTCCTTCAAGCCCATGAAGAAATTATGCATTATTCAGAGTTAATTTACTGTGCTATCAATCTGACTAAATCTTTTTGCAAGGATAGAGCTGCCAATCAAGTTGTGGTGGTTAGGTGCATACCCTTTATCTATCTTGTCTGTTACTTGAAATTTTCATAGGTGCCATGTGCTGTCTTCACTAACTTATGTATATCAATTGAGCCCTAATATGTATGACCACTGCACTCACATATTAGTTGTACTACCATCATCATCTGCTCTTTTTCTAGCAACGTTCCTCTTCTAAAGGCTTAGATGTTTTACTTTGATGGGTTGTTAACTGATTGTTTTATCGCCCAATGGATGCTTACAGATATTCGGCCCCTGTATAATTAGTTCTTATATTCATCCCACACATGGGCAACTTCAAATTTTCAATAAAGGTTTTAGGCTTATGCTGGAATTTCATGTCTTTTTTTTTTGAATCTTTCACCGTAGGAGGACCATAGTTTGATAGAGTCTCACCACGAAAATTTTGTGTGTAACTCTTGTTTATGTCTATTAGAATTTCTCTAGGGTTTGGTTCTACTATTTCCGATCTCACAACCTTTTTTTCTTGTATCCTTTGCATTATACACCCATAATACTTTCTCCTGTGCACATTCATTAGTTCAACGTCTGCACTTTCTTTGCAGACATGCCCAGTGAGCCCACTCCCTAAGTTCATTTCCTGATTACAGAAATTCCCACAACTGCGAATGGCATGCATTCCCCATTTTGAGTTACATTTAGTTCACAAAAAAAAAACCACTGTTGTAGTAGGCTACTGTATGTCTTTCAGATTGATTTAATCTCTCGTTCATCCGCATGTTTTAGAATCAGCATCATCTCTATATAAGGCATTGGTGTCGCAGTATAGGCTCACTGTGGCCAGACCCTGTATCTCCATCCTATCTTTGGCCTTTACTGCGACATTGTCACAACAACACTCATCACTGTGATAATTTTCTGCTATTAACATTGTCCTGCCAAAAAAATATAATATATATATATATATTCATATATATATATGTATATATATAACTAGCTATTCTTGATGTTTTGTCTTATGCATACTGGGTTCCTTATACGCATCTGTCTTAATGTTGTGCTCTCAGCATAGAAGGTATGCTTTTCTGCAAAGCTCATGGTTATAGTTCAAACCAGATTCCTGTCACCAGTGGTTGTTCACCCATGACATGGTTCCACATTGACATTAGTGCATCATCCACTATATGCCTACTGCACCGCATCTCATCAATGATTATTATTCATTGCATTTACCTACAGCATCCAGCCCTCTCATCCATCAACAATCTACCACACTTGCATACAATACAATGCATAGATAACCTGTATATGTCCACTGCCTTGTTCAATATGTCACTCCTATGTATACTAATGCATCTTTTTCCTTTAGGTATTTATGTGTCATCTAGTACATCTCATGTACATTTTGAATTTTGTTCTCACATTAGCATAATATATCACATGGACACATTGGATATCCATTCCATCATGAACTTACAACATGATGTCTCTTTGTATACATATCTTTCATCTTGAGCTAATTTGGATTTTCGCAGGAAGTGTATGGAAAATTTTCTTGGTTTGGGAAATTGTAAATATCAATTCCATGATGTAATAGTTAGGCTATAATGAGAATTCTACATTTCAAGCACTAGATTAGAATGTATGAGCATGCAAATTTCATAAATTATTTGTATTATCTCATTTCGCCTTTAATTTTCAAAATTTCACAAATGGTGAAACACGAATGGCACGTGCACCATTCTAATAGGAGGTGATTAATCCTAAGTTGATGATTTGCATCAATGGCCATAGTCAGGATGTGAACAAAACTTAGGATTTTCATCTCTTATGGAATAACATTGGATCCACACTGGATCCTCTTAAAAAATCATCATATTTTCAAATATTTCTCCTTTTATTAGAGTTTAATTTAAAATTGGCTCAAAATATATATCAATGGCCATAGTCAGGATATATTGAGAGTTAATTTCATGTTAAACTCTATAAAAGCACTAAAATATATTTCATTCTTCACCCGAATTCAAATAGGATTGTTATATAATACATTCAATGGCCATAGTCAGGGATATATTATATCTTCAAATCCTATTTACATTTGTTTAAAGAATGAAGTGTGATTTTAAAAATCAAATTTCAAAATTCTTTTCATTCATCATAGAACTGCATCATATTTTCAAAATTCTTTTTTTTCAAAATCCAAGTGATCTTGAATATATCTTCAATTGTCATTTCCACTCATCAATTCTATCTCATTCTTCAAAATTCAAAATTCTAAATTTAGTCAAACTTCAAAGTTCCAATCAACTTTGAAATTCCAAATTCATTTTCAAGATTCAAATTCAAATTCAAATCAAAACCAATTTCAAAGTTCAATTTAACTTTGAAATTTCTGATTTCAGGATTCAAATCAAGTTTGTTTTTTATCTTCAAGATCTTGATTCATAATCAAAGTTTAAAATTGGGTTTAAAACTCAAAAACTCGATTTCTCTCAAGTTTTAAATTTAATATGGGTCTTCAAAGACCCAAATCCATCTTCAAAAGTCCCATTTGAACTATCAAAATCCAAATCCAAAGTTAGAACCCAATCCCAACTTAGATCCAGATTTCCAAATGCAATCTCCACTTCTTGGACCTCAGACTTCAGATCCAAAACCCATTGTAGAATCCAGAACCCAACTTCATCTTGGATCTCAGACTTCAGATCCAAATTCCATTTAGGATCCAGAATTCAATTCCACCTTGGATCTCAGACTTCAGGTCCAAATTTTGTTCCAAATTTTGGATCTAATTCCACCTTGGATCTCAGACTTCAGATCCAAATTCCATTTTAGGGTCCAGAGTCCAATTCTCCTTTAGAATCCAGATTTTAGATCCAACCCTATCTCGGATCTCAAAATCTCAAATCCAGCTCCATCTTAGAAGTTAGATCAAAATTTCATTTCAAATCTAATTTCATCTCCAATTCTCAAAGCCAATTTCAATTTTATTTCTCAAGTCTAAATTCAAATTCCTATTTTTTTACATTGAATTCAAAATCGATTCTTGAAAGTCGATTCCAATTAAAAGTCCATTATGACTTTGAAAAATCATTCTTATTTTAAAATTCCAATTCTAAAAATCCTCATCCACAGATTTATCTCTCAAAATTCTGATCATTCCAAAACTTAGAAATTCAAGTCTCTTTTTCCCGGTCCATTCCAAATCCTGAGTTGGATTCAAAATCTAAAGTCCAAATTCAATCCTTTAAATCAGTTCTTCACTCCATTATCAATTTCATCTCAGAAAACTTGGAAATTTTCAAATCAATTTTCCAAAAGAGCATACATCTTTGCATTCACACAAGCATGATTCTTTGTGCATCTAGACTTAGGATAAATTCTTAGATGATATATTAGCAAAGCAAAAGACATAAACTCGATCCTTGGTTCGATTACCCCTGGTAAAGGCGACAGGAACAGTCGAACCTTGTACCGACGAGCGAATCCCGTCTCTCCATTTTCCCACAAATCTTCAAAACAGAGGCGAGTGATTTTTAAACATTTTCAAAAATTTTGGTCAGATGAGACCTTGCAAAAGAGTTCCTCTCTCTTCTCTTTTTTTCTCATTCTCTCTTCGTTTCTATCCTTTTATTCCCCTTCAAAAAAGGAATAGAGGTTAGAAAGGCAAAGAGAAAAGAAAAGAGGAACGAGAGAAAAAAAATTTGCATGATCACACGGAGGCCATCATGAACTCTATCAGGTTCGAGGGTAATATAAGTCACTCAAGGTTGCACCATCACTGTCTTCCTCGGTGATAAATTCTGAAGGGGTCTGCTGGTCTGATAAGCTGCTTAATGCATGCCTATAGGGCAACCGTTGAGGAGTATGTACCCGACCCCATTCAGTGTGCCCCCTAACACGGTCATCAACCGCGTGGTCTTTTCATTTTATTCATATGCATGCCTGACTCTGCTCTCAACACTGCAGCCATCACGAGCATCACACCTCTTCCGAGTGGACAATGTACTCTGGCTATGCAGCCCTTACGAGTCTAGTTGTATATCAGTCTCTCGATGAGCATGCATATGACACAATCACAATGGATCGGTTGCTCGATGTATTTTTACGCAACAAGCCCATTACCTATTCAAGGCGCAACCACTACTCTGGCACAACGGCCCTTACGAGAAAGGTGCCCTTACAGGTATCAGAGAAATGAGTCAATCTGGCATCGTTCCAACAACGGGCATCGTTGTGCCATTTAACCTGTTCTTGCAGCTCTTCTACCAACCATTTCGTCAGCACCGCCCCTGCTCTAATGGGAGGGATGCGACGATCCTTTCTACGTTATAGAAAGTGTTCCATGGACTGGGTAGCACTCCGTTATATGACAAAGTATCCTACTATGCTCTTTTCTGAGCTATTTTTAGCTTCTTTAGATATTTCTGCAACACTTCCTCTCTTTGATGGAGAAAGTGTGCGTTTCTTTTATCCATTTCAGTGACGTCTTCCCTCTTAGATGAAAAATCACAATGCTTAACTCGAGAAATGGATGTGCACCGTTGTGCGTACTTTATATCCATCAAGGTTGATTGAAACCTTAGGCCATAGTCAGACCATACGCAAATGACTTATTCTCTACGTGAACAACAGTTTGCCAAAAAGTGAAGCCTTTTCAATAGGGGCTTCATTCGTCAAGCAAAATCTTGAACGAGGAGCGGTAAGGGAATCACATCGACGATTTGGAGTTGATCTCCATTTGAACACTCATTTATGCACCATATATGTAATATAAGCAGATGCCTGTGCTTTATATGGTGGCGATGTAAAAGAAATTCATATACTTGTTATTTGGGGCGTGTAACCGAACGAAATATTCTACATATATATTTGCAGAAAGCAGGAGCCTTGGCATCATTCAACGCGATGAAGTAAGTAAATGCATAATTAGAAATTGCAGAAAGCAGGAAGCCTTGGCATCATACGATGAGACGACGTAATGTAAATGCATACTCAAAATTGCATAATTGAAAATTGCAGAAAATAAAAAGCCTTGGCATTATACAACGCGACAGCAAAGGTAAATTACAAGGCCTTGGCGATATAAGACACGACGGCAGTTACCAAACGATATACACAAAGTTTGGCATCCAACGAGAGTTACGAAACAAGCAAGTGAACACCGAAGTGTCCCGAAGGGATCAACCAAGAACTAGGGTAAGATATCATTTTTAAGAACGCATATACTGTGTATTCAACATATATATCCGACGATAGTTACGAGGCGAGTGGTTGAACACCAAAGTATCCCAAAAGGCTCAACCAAGAACTAGGGTAAGATACCATTTTTAAGAACGCATATACTGCGTATTCAACATATATATCCGACAATAGTTATGAGGTGAGCGGTTGAACAACAAAGTGTTTCAAAGGGATCAACCAAGAACTAGGGTCAAATACTACTTCAGAAAGTATATGCTATATAAAAACAAGTAAATACTTGAGAGAGATGGATCAACGAAGCGATCTTACTTCAATTTGCGAAAGAAACGGCTCTGAAAGGCTTCAACGGCTTTGATGACTTCGATCCTCCTTTCGAAAGGTCGAACTAGGTCAGATGAGTTTGACCTAGTTGAGAAAGAGGTAAAGCAGGTCAATCTGATCAACCTAAGTGGTTTGAACCAAACTGGGTTCGGTCTAAGTCAACTGGGTTCAACAGGTTCGGTCTTAGCCTAAGCAGGCTAAGTTTGGATTCAGAAAAGCAAACTAGAATCTAGACCAAAAAGGACCTTGACTTTGACTTCAAACCAAATCAGGTTCAAGTCAAGTCAATCGGGTTTGGACCAGGTCAAGCGAGTTCAAACCAGGTCAGGTGAGCTAGGACCAGGTCAGGCAGGCTCAGGTGGGCTAGGCTACGTAGGGGAGGTTTAGGAGAGAGAAGAGGAGAGAGGGGTTGGCAATTTTTCAAGGAGGGGGGCCTTTCTATTTATAGGCCAAGGAAGGCAAACCTTCCTTGGCTTTCTAAAGGATAAGCCTTATCCTTTTAAAGGATAAGGTTTAGCCTATTTACTAAACACCCCTTGCTTTAAAATAAAGACAAGAGGTTCCTTGGTGTGGGGCCCACATGAAAATTTCATGGGATATTTTTGTGGGTCCTACCAGATATTTTTTGAGAAATATTTCTGTGGGTCTCACCAACATTTTTGTGGGTCCCGCAAAAATTTTGGGTTTTCTGCAATTTTTTTCCAAAAAATTCTAAGTACGCCATTCCCTTCATATTGACGTAATTAAGAAAGTTGGCTCGAGAAAATCTCTTGATTTTGTCCAGGTAGGAAGTTATGACTTTTAGAGTGTTTGAGTATATATTCGCAAAACGACGAATATCATAAGTATAACTGGTTCGTAGAAATTGATTTATTTCACATTCTGAGTGAAAATGCTATTTTTACCAGTAAATGCCTCATGAATTTTATTAAAAAATTATACTGAAAAATTGCGGGTCTTACATTATTACTCCCTTAAAGAAATTTCGTCCGCGAAATTCAGTTAAGAGTACAAAGTGAATAGCTGGGGATACTTATCCCGCATATCAGATTCGGGTTCCCAAGTGCAATCATCGATTCCATGATGTTGCCATCTCACTTTAACAAGTGGAATGACCTTCGTTCTTAGCACTTGTTTTCTTCGATCCATGATCTCCACTGACCTTTCTTCCACTGTCATATCTTCTTGAATGTCGATATCTTTATGTTGGATGACTTGAGAAGGATCATGAACATATTTCCTAAGCATTGATACGTGAAATATATCATGTATTGCGTTGGCAATGCTACTCGATAGGCGGTCTCTATGATCCGACTCAGAACTTCAAAAGGACCAATGAATCTGGGGCTGAGCTTCCCATTCTTTCCAAAATGGAACACACTCTTAGTTGCGGAGACCTTGATAAAAACCTTATCTCCAACCACAAAAGTGAGCTCCCTACGCCGTTGATCTGCGTAGTTCTTTTGTCGACTCTAAGCAATCAATAGCTTCTCTCTAATCATGTGTACTTGCTCAGTATAATGCTACAACATGATGGGCGAGTTCAAGGTTCGCTCATCCACTTCACCTTAATGGATTGGTGATCGACAGAGTCATCCGTATAAAGCTTCATACGGTGCCATCCCAATGCTAGCGTGGTGGCTATTATTGTAAGCAACTTCAGCCAACGCTAAGTGGGAGTCCCAATCACCCTTCCATTCTAGCATACAGGCTCTCAACATATCTTCTTGAGTCTGTATGGTTCGTTCGGATTGCCCATCTGTTTGGAGATGGAATGTTGTACTGAACTTGAGTTTCGTTCCCAGGGCTTTTTGAAGCTGCTCGCAGAAGTGAGAGGTGAACTTTGGATCACGATCAGATATGATCGATATCGACACTCCATGAAGTCTGACGATTTCTCGAACATAGATTTCTGCCAATCGTTCTCTTGAATACCGAGTGTATATTGGCAGGAAGTGAGCAGACTTAGTGAGTATGTCCACAATCACTCATATCGAGTCGTGTTCTCTCTTGGATCGAGATAGTCCAAAGATAAAATCCATCATAATGCCTTCCTATTTCCATTCTGGAATTTCGATCCGTTGCATTTTTCTGCCAGGTCGTTGATGTTTGATCTTGACTTGCTGGCATATCAAACACTTTGAGACAAACATAGCCACATCTCTTTTCATACCCCTCCACTAGTACTTTCTTTGTAAGTCTTGAAACATCTTTCTACCTCCAGGGTGGATAGTGTATTTGCTACTATGAGCTTACCGGAGTACTTCCTCTCTTAGCTTAGAGTTATTTGAAACCCATACCCTTTCTTCCATCCTTATCCCTCTATCTTATTTCAAATGGAAGAAAGTGTCATCCTTTTCAGCACAAGTTTTTAATTTCAAGTACTGGGGGTCCTTGAATTATTTGGCTACAATTCGATCGAGGATCTCGATGTGGATTGTCAAACATGACAATCGGATCTTGCCTGAATCAGCCAAGAATGACCTCAAATTGACGAAATCCTCCATCAACTTTCATTGCCCTACGAGGCTGACGAGAGTGCCAACAGTCTTGTGACTAAGGGCATTTGCTACAACATTCACCTTTCTAGGGTGATAGAAAAGTGTGAATTCATAGTCTTTGAGGAATTCCAGCCATCGCCGTTGCCGCATATTGAGCTCCTTTTGAGAGAAGAGGTATTTTAAGCTTTTATGGTCCGACATGACCTCAAATTTCTCTTCATACAGGTAGTGTCGCCAAATTTTAAGCGCGAACACCACCGCAGTAAGCTCAAGGTCATGGGTTGGATAGTTTTTCTTATGTATTCTCAACTGTTGTGATGCTTAGGTGATCACCTTGCCATGCTGCATCAATACGCAACCCAGACCCATCCCTGAGACATTCGTGTAAGCTACAAATTCTCCTTGACCAGAAGTTAGAGTAAGGACAGGGGCAGTAGTAAGCCTCTGTTTGAGAACTTCGAAGCACTCCTTACACTGGTCGTTCCATTTAAACTTGACTCCCTTTTTCAACAGTTTTGTTATGGGTACGGCGATTCGGGAGAAGTCTTGTATGAACTTCCAGTAGTATCCGGCAAGTCCAAGGAAGCTACGGACCTCAATGATATTCTCTGGCTATTTTCAGTCTATCACAGCTTCCACCTTCGCAGGATCCACTATGATCCCATCTCTTGATATTACATGGCCAAGGAGCATCACTTTGTCTAGCAAGAATTCACATTTCGAAAACTTGGCATAGAGTTGATTATCCTGAATGGTCTTCAAGACGACTCTCAAGTGTTCACTGTGTTGTTTCGTGTTCTCTGAATATACAAGAATGTTATCAATGAAGATGATGACAAAGTTGTCCAAATATGGTTTGAATATCTGATTCATTAGATCCATGAAGGCAGCAGGCACATTAGTGAGTCCGAAAGGCATTACTACGAACTCATAATAGCCATATCTCGTTCTGAAGGCAGTCTTAGGTATATTCTCCTCTTTAACTCTGAGTTGATGATACCTAGACCTGAGGTCGATCTTGGAGAACACTCTCGCTGTTCTGAGTTGATCGAATAAATCCTCAATCCGAGGCAACGGGTACTTATTTTTTATAGTTGCCTGGTTAAAGATTCGATAATCGATGCATAACCGAAGGGATCCATCCTTCTTCTTTACAAATAGCACTGGGGCTCCCCACGATGATGCACTCGAACGGATGAACCCTTGTTCCATCAGTTCTTCCAACTGACATTTCAACTCACTGAGTTCAGCTGGTGTCATTCGATAGGGGGGCTTTGATATCGACATTGTTCCAGGTAAGGATTGAATTCCAAATCCAACCTCACAAAGCGGTGGAAGTCCTGGCAATTCCTCAAGAAACACATCGAGAAACTCCCATACCACTTTCAAACTCTCAAGTGACTAGATGCTTGAATTTTCCACTAAGAGGCTTAATAGGAAGGCTACACAACCCTTCCTTAGGTATTTTTGTGCCTTAAGAGCTGATATGAGTCGTTTCTGCAGGACAGGTTTGGATAACCAGCATTCCACCTTAGGCAATTCCGGTCGAGATAAAATTACCCTGCCCTCGTGACACAAAATCTTGGCATTGTTCTGGGCCAACCAATTCATCCCTAGAATGACATCGTACTGTACCATATCGATTAGGATGACATCAGTAGGCAAGTGTTGCCCAGCTATTTCTATATCCAAGTTCTTTACACACCAAATACATTTGGTGCGTGAACCCAATGTGTTGTATACTTCGATCATTTTATCAACCGGTTGCACCGAAGCATGGAGTTTTTTTATGAAATCATCAGAGATAAAAGTATGAGTAGCACCACAATCAAACAAGACGTAAGCTGCATGTCCATTAATAGGTATAATGTATTCAATCAGGTCACCATTTTTTACTTGTTTAGTTGTTACAACATATACACGACCTGCAGCAGGCCTTTGTTCTACTTTAGGTGGTGGTCGTTGGAACTGGGGACGTTGTGGCACTTGTCGAGGGGGTCTGACAGATCCGGTATTCCTCCTTTGCTCATCCGCAAGCTTCTTACCACACTGCCTCGTACTGTGGCCCATTTTGCCACAATAGAAGCAACCACATGTGTCACAAGGACATGGTCTCCCAGGGTGGTTCACATGGCACTTCGGGTAGCTGAAGTTGGACTGCTGACTATTGGGAGCCACATTCTGCCTGGGTTTCACGACTTGCTGAACGACGTTCCTACCTTGAAACCTCCTCTTTTGAAATGGTTGTCGTGAACCTTGGCCACTTGGAAACGTTCTCTTATGGTTCCCACCATTGATTACAAACTTTTTTGCTATGACCCCTTTGAATCGCTCCCAATCCATGTGAATTTTTAAAGCTGCCGTCACTGCAACTTGAAAGGTTGAGGGCATGCTTGTTATAACTCGAGACTGTAGCCCTTCATGCAGACCTTTGATATACTTGTCGGCTCTCTCTTGGTCTGTCTCAAACAACCGAGAGCAGTATCGCTCTAGATTTTAGAATTTGGTGGTATAGTCGATCAGACTCATACCGCCTTGCTTTAACTCCAGAAACTCCATCTTTTTCTTGTTTCTGGAATGCAATAGAAAGTAGTTATCCATAAAGATTCTTCAGAAGTCCTCCTAAGGAACGACTTCGAGTTGTGAGAACTGGATCAACTTAGTGGTATTCCACAACTTCCGTGCATTGTCCTTTAATTGATATGTGCCAAAGTTGATCTTTTTCTCTTCTGGTACACCCAATACCAGGAAGGCACATTCTGTCTCCTTGATCCAGCTTTCTGCAAGCTCTAGATCAGCTCTACCGACGAAAACTGGTGGGTCAAGTTTGAGAAACTTCTTATAGGTTATTCCTCCCAGATTCTTATTGTGAGGTGTGACTGGTTCTGGCCTCATCTCACGAATGGCTGTAACCAGGTTGTTGAGCATCTTCAGCAGGAATCCTTGCATATGGGACTCCTCGCTCAGCATGGTTCTCCTCGTCGTAGGATCCATTTATCTATTCACACACAAGCACTTGTTTTTAGTTTCTTGATGTATATAGGAAAGTAAAACTTTATTTACTTATATATATTCCATTACACAAACATTGCCTCATTGTAAACACCCCAAATTTTCACTCACCTCCTCGACAGTTCCACCAAGCATCATCATCCAGCCTCTGAAATCGCTGGAGGGCAAAATGGTCATTTTCTGAGCCCGGACCTTGCAAAAGTCCAAATTTCATCTGAAACTCTCAAAATTTCCCTATTTTTAGCTCAGATGTTCAAAATTTTATTCCTGACAGGAGACAGACATCTCCAAGTCTTAGTTCAAGATTGCATTTCATAAGACATGACATTGCATATCATTGCATGAGCATTTTAAATCACTGCACTGCACAACATGTCATTTCGAGGTCTAGAACTCTTGATTTCAAAATTTTCAATCCAGATTAGAATTTTTACCCTTTTCAAAATTGATTTCAAAACCCTGGGTCTTCAAAATTATCAATTCTTCCCATTTTACCCCTAGGACTTTGAATTTCAAAATATTTTCTCAGGAAAACGATCTGGATAGTTTTCAATATGGATTTCAGCCACTTCACCTCAGATTTTGCCCTTTTGACAATTTCAAATATCTTCCTTTTACAAAATTGCCCTACAGGGGCCAATTCTTTCCAAAAATTTCTGTTTTACCAATTAGTCCAGATTTTATGAAAATTCCAAAAAGAAGTTGTTGTTTTATCCTTATTTCAATAAAGAAGCAATATGGGACCCACACTGAGGTGGTGTCACACAAGCTTTTCTTTTGAAAATTTGAATTTCGAAAAACCCAAAAATATAGGAGCCTTGTCCCCTGGATTGGTGCCACTTGTCTTTTCTCTCTCCTCTCATCTACATGCCAAGTGTCAGTGTTAGGCTACCCTAAGAAGCCGCCACATGTCATCCCATTTATCTACCATGTGTCACCCTATCCATCATGCGCCATATGTCATTCCAAGATTACCAGGAGATGCCAAGTGTCATAGGTTGTCCTGTCTAGAAAAAGTGGAGCTTGTCTCCTCTGAGGTGGCGCCACTTGGAGTGTGTCTCCTGCAGGGGACACGTGTCAACCTCTCCCTCCTTCTAGAAAAGTAGCCTGACACATGTCTCTCCCTACTCTTCTCAGAAAAGTAGGAGACACATGTCACTCCTAGATTCCTCCAGAAAAGGTAGGCTTGTCTCCTCTGAGGTGGCGCCATTTAGAGTGTGTCTCCTGCAGAGGACACATGTCAAGCTCTCATTTCCTCAGAAAAAGCAAGTGCCATGTGTCATTTCCTGCTCTCTTCAGAAAAACTAGAATTCAAAGTTTCAAATCTCCTCATAGGTGGCGCAGATCCTGAACTTCAACTTTTCCATGTTGTCTGAGATGGCGCCACATGGCTTGGCCCTCCTTCTCTCCCCTCTGCCACATGTCATTCTCTGCTTCTTTCAGAAAAAGCAGGTGACACATGTCTCCTTCTACCTCCTTCAGAAAAAGTAGAGGACACATGTCTTCTCCCTACTTTTCTCAGAAAAGTAGGAGACACATGTCACTCCTGGCTTTCTTCAGAAAAAGCAAACCATTCAAAATTTCAAACAAAGCCTAGGTGGCGCAAATCCGGAGCTCTGATTTTTCCAGATGGCCTATGAGGGCGTCACATGTCCCTTCCCTCTTTTTCCTCCCTCTTGCCACATGGCATTGTAGGAGCCACCCTGAGGTGGCGCCACATGTCCACCCCCCATTCCTCTAGGGCCAGCCTCCATTTGAAATTCAAATTCTCCTCTGAGGTGGCGCCATTTGAGAAGGCCTCTCCAGACAGCTGACACTTGTCTGCCACATGTCCAGACCTCCCTACATCAGAAAAAGTAGAACCCCCTATGAGGTGGCGCATTTTGCTTCCTCCCTTCATGTTCTCCTGCCACATGGCATCGTAGGAGCCACTCTGAAGAAATGACACATGTCAGCCTCTCCTTTCCTGCAGAAAAAGCAAAATTTCAAACATTTGAACTCCCCCAGAGGTGGCGCCACATGGCATGCCCCTACTGTTCCAACTTTACACCTCAGAACACCTTTTGAGGTGGCACCATTCCAGAGCTCCCACTTGGCTCCATTTTGATTTTTATTTTATTTTTAATAAAAGTAGCCCACCATGAGGTGGCGCCATCTGAGGACTCCCTACAAAAGGTGAGTTTGAATTTCAAATTCCAAGAGAGCACCCTCTGAGGTGGCGCCATCTGGGAGTTCCCTGCAGAGAGAATCAAGCAAGCTTTTGAAAAATTCCAAATTTCCCTGCTGAGGTGTCTCACCCACAAAATTTCCATTTTTTTTATTTTTCTCAAAAATCAAAATAGCCCCATGAGGTGGCTCCACCTGAGGGCTCCTTGCAAAAGCCAAATTCGAATTTCAAACCCCCAGATAGCACCCCCTGAGATGGCGCCACATGGAGGGCTCAGATTGAGCCTGTTTGAAATTCAAAAAATTTCAGAAAATCTATAAAAACAAGGCTCCACGCCCAGGAGAGGGGGCATCTTTGGAGACCATTTTTGTGAACTTGAAAATCCGACCTAGCCTCCCTAAAATCTGATTTTGAACTTTGGAAATCGTGCCCCCTTTGGCTCATTGGAGAAGGTGGAGTAAAGTTCGTGCAGTGGCCAATTCGATTCAAGCATAAGTCGATTTTGGTGAACCATCCGAAGCTCGGAGCGAAGGAAGCTCGTGATAGCCGCCCCTTTCAAGAGCTTCTACGCTGCGTAACAAAGCAAGGTGCACTTCTTTTTCCCTTGATTTGATTTCATAATTCGATTCGGGAGTCGTTTGAAGAAAGAGCTCATCCGAGAGATGGATTGAGCTATTCTCATAAAACGACATATATAAAATGTTTAATTATGCTTCCTTGATGATTTTTAACCTTCATGCATTTAGCTAGGTTTAATTTGCATTTTATTTCATTCATTTAGCACATTTCATGAATTAATTAGGATTAGTTTAGCATTTATTTCAACTCTGCTCATTTTCAGTAGGTCTCTATTTTTGTCAGTCAGTCCACACGTCATTTCATGCATTTGTTTTTTATTAAAAATCCCAACAAAATCACGAAATGCGCCCTTAGGTGTCCCTAAACTTTTGCCAAAAATTCGCAGGCATTTGAATTTGTTTACTACGGTAAACATTCAAAATGGAAAGTCGGGTTTTGTTACCCGGAATGCGTTTTGAAAATCATTTGCCGACTTGTAAAATCAAGATATCCCTCATGGGAGATCGGATTTTCGATCCGAAAAATGATCTGAACTCGGGAGAATGTCTAGTGTTAAATATGATTTTTATAGATTTTTCTGATTTTGTGTAATGTCTGACAAAAATCCGAGAGTTCAGGACACGTGTCAGAGCCTAATTTAGGCCTTTGAGATTTTGGATCGACTTAGGGCTATGGTTTCTCTTTGTGTGTTGCTCCAAATCCAAAACTATAAAAAGTGAAAGTTATTTCCGAGGTGTACTCTGTTTGCATATGAAAGCCTGTGATTTTTAGAATAGTGTTGACACCTGCTTCAGATTTTTCTTGTCAGCCCCCTGTTTTGCTACATTTGTCTGTTCTGTTGATTTAGGCAGAAATAGTTATATTTTTATCTGTGTTTCCGTTGATTAAATGCCAAAGTCATGAACATGAAAGTTGTTCATGTAGGTGTCGTGAGTAGCTCTGATTAATTTCATAAATTTCCATGGCTGTTTGATTTTTTTAGCGTTTTACATCAGATTAGTGTGATTTTTACCTCTGTCAGAACTAAATCTCTGTTATTGAACTCACCATGGCTCAAATCCCGAGGCTGTAAAAACCAAAAATGTTCCATTTTGGGTCTTTTAGCAGTCTGCAAATATCATAAGTTTTCATGGTGTAAATCTTGCATTATCATGTTAAGCATTGCATTTGGTTCGGATCCATAGACAAAATCCACCATTTTAGGACTTTCTTTGAATTTTAGCATTTAAATCATATCATTTCATGATTTTTAGCATTCTAGGCTGTTTATCAGAGTAAGTAGATGCTTCATACCGAATTTGGTGCAATTTGGAATCCATTTGAGGTTCGGATTAGCCATAATACCAAAACAGGGTCCCGCAGGACCCGGATCCAAGTGAAAAACAAGCGAAATTCGTTATTTTGGATAAATTACAATATGTCAAATTCTGATTTCACAGTCTTAATGTGTTTATCAGCATGTCATCATGTCTCTTACTGCATTTCATCATCATTTGTTTCAATTCGAATTTCAAAATCTCAATTTTTATCAAAATTTCCTTCAAAAACCCTGATTTTAAAGGTATAACTTTAATTTTAGGGGTATTTTGGTCATTTTGACCACTATTTCGAATTTCAAACTATTTTCCACCGAATTTCCTGCATTTACATCATTTCAAATATCAAGGAAGCATGAGATTAGGGTTTATATCCAATTAAGTCCAATAATTTCAGAATATTATTGGAAAATCTTGGAAAAACCCACATATTTTAGCTAACCCTATTTCAAGATTTGGCAGGGACATTCAAAACAAGGAGCTGAAGTCTGCAAATTTCTTTTATTTCCTTTATTTAGTGATGTAATAATGTAAATTTTGGAATAAGAGAGTTAATTTCCTGCTTAGACTAGGATGCATATCATATAGTTTGAATTTATGTAATATCCTGCTTATGTGATTCACGCATTTTATTTCAAAAGCACTATGGATGTTCACGAATGGCACGTGCACCAACTCTTAGGGAGTTGATGGACTCGGTGGGATCCATATTTACGGCCCTAGTCGGAATATGGACGAGACCCAGATCCGTTATCTTTCTACTAGTCACATTGAGCCTACACTCTTAGGCTATCTTAAAATGCACATCATATTTCCAAAGTTTTCAAAATCATGTGCATCAAATCAACTAAATTCTGAACATATTCATGGCCACAGTCAGAATATGTGAAGGATTTATCTTGACTTAATGCACATTTTTCCAACAAATCTCTTAGAAAATCTTTTCAAAGTGCATTCATTCACTCATGTCATTTGCATCATAAAATCATTGATTTTCTCAAGATTTTCTCAAGAAAACTTCATTCTCAAGAAATCAATTTCTCAAGAAACTCTAAGGATTTTTCAAAATCGGTTTTCCAAAGACAAGTTTTCCACAGTTTTCGCTGGAAAATGATATTTTCTTAAGAGATTCAAAAGACTTTTCCAATCTTTCTCCAAGATCCAAAATCGATTTCCAAGTATTTCAAAAGGTAAAATTCCCAGGATTTCGATTCCCCAAGTTTTGAATTTCCTTCTCCAATGAGTTTTCCTATAAATCTTCCATCATTTTCCTAAGAAAACTCTCAAAGTCCAAGTTTTCCTAAGAAGTGTTTCCCTTTTCAAAAGGTTCATCTTTTCTCAAGAATCACTTCCATTTTCCCAGGATTTTCAACCATTCATGATTTTCCCAAGTCTTTATGAACTTTCCTGAGATTTCAAATCTTTTTCATCTGAGTTTCCTGAGAAATTGACTTTCAGCTTTTTCTTGAGAGAATCTTTTCAACTCCAAATATTTTCCAAGCATACATCATGTTTTCCCAAGCTGCATTTTCCAAAATCTCATAGCACATGCCTGAATTCTTTGTGCATTTAGGATAGAACATAACTTTGATAATTTCGCTAAGTCAAGCACAATTTTGGTCCTTGGTTCGATTACCCCTGTTAAAGGCGGTAGGAATGGTCGAACCTCGTACCGACAGGTCGAGCCCCATCCCATGGATTTTCCCGCAACTTTTAAAACGGAGGCGAGTATTTTAAAACAATTTCCAAAATCCGGTCAAGTTTGAATCGCGAAAGCATTTCCCTCTCTCTCTTCCGCAAGGATGGGAAGACGGGGGAAAAATTTTGCGACGATAACAGGTTTGGCGACCGAGATGGGACCTGTCCTCGTCTGATCAAAGTAATGCTTGACTTAGTTCAATTATCGAAATTATGTTCACAAAATGTCAGCTCTTTACCTTTGATATCATGTGAACCTAGGAGCCTAGATTCTAACCTAGCTGACATTGACTGCATATAGACTAGGCATGGTTTGGTAGGACCAGATTGAGGAGATATTTTCATGCTCACATAGACTTAGGTCTAAATACAACCCTCCTCAATTTAGGATCTGAATGCAAACAATGTATGCTTCTTCAAAATTTTCAAAATCTATCTCTCTAGGATTTAGAGCCCTCTATTTCTTGCATGTGATCATTTTTTTCAAAACTCCCTTACCTATCATTACCCGGTCTTCACGTTGCTGGGCTCTCTTCCAGAACCATAGTTCAGGACAGAGCCTCACAACTGGGCCAACTATTTGGGTTAACACCCCCCTACCACGTACCACGGGCCACAGTCCGAAGTATATCGGTAGGCGCTCAAGGATGTTGGAAAACCTTACCTTAGAACCGGAGTTAAAATTCTATGCCACGTACCTCGGATTTCGGTTCGAGTATATCGGCATAACTGGATTGGACAAAGATGATCTGAACCTAGAGTTAGGATTAAGGTCCTATAGTTGTTTTCAATTGATGCATCTAGAGTCAGCCTTTTAGGGAGTGCTGTATGTGCATAAATGTTTGTGCAGGATGTGATTGTATGTGTATGATTTCCTTAATTTTTTATATTTCCCAATGTTTTCCAACTTACTAGGTTTTTTTTCAAAACATCTTTATTTTCCACAAGATGTTTTCTCAAACCCTGGATGATTTTCTCAAATATCCAATTTCTTTCAAAACTCCAAGCGATTTTTCATTCTACCATTCTACTGGATCTCGAATTTTCAGCTGCATTTTTATCCTGCCTGCAAAATTTTTCAAAATTTCTCACATTTTCCTAAGTCTCATTCTGAGTCTTTCTCTGTTTTCAGTTCGATGGCATCCAGTCAAATAGATCCTATCTTTCCTGAAGGTCACATCTCCTTCGAGGTGCGACAAGGTCGTCCTGAACATCGAGCCCTTAGCACCGGAACTTTCATTCCCCGGTGGTATTATGCCTGGCTAAAGAACTTTTCCCGAATGTTCCCGGACCATTTAAGCGAGTGCGGATTAGAACTGACGTCAGCAGTCGGAAAGCAGACCATCAATGGCAACCTGATCCATGCAATGGCGGAGCGATGGAATCCTCGGACGTGTACCTTCTGGTTCCCATGGGGAGAAATGACTGTTTTAATGGATGAATTTTCAGAAATCATGGGGTTACCAGAACCAGCCGGTCAACCAGGAGACCCATTAGAGCATCAATTCCTTATCAATGTCAAGGGTTTGGACCCCCGAGACTCCTTAGCTCGTATGATAGGCCGCCGATCTTGGCCCCTGATCCAGTTGGAAGGAAATGAATATGTTGACCTACTTGAGTTGTACCGCCAGTACGGGACCTTCGTCGAAGTCAGTTCGCTATCAAGAACAGCTAAAGAAAGGATTTAAAATGCGATGGTTCTGTGCACTGTAGGATTATCCCTCTTCCCAGATGGACAAAACTACATGGACATCAAAATAATCCAACTTATGAGAAGATGGGGAAATCGGCAAACCAATCGCCTCTCTATAGCCATGGCAGCGCTCGCCTTCCTTTATCGAGGTCTGACTCGATTCTCACTTGGAGAGTCCATTTTAGTTGAAGGATGCATCTACGCACTTCAGTCCTGGTTTTTCCAACACGTTCCAGCCCGAGCAAGCTCTTTCAGATACAATGGACAAGAACTCCTTCCAGTGGCGCAGTACCGGTCTATGATCAACAACATTCAAGAGGATGACGTAGTTTGAGACTATTTTGATTGGCAGCTGTCTCCTCCCAGATATACCTACGCTTATGGCAAGCGGTTCAAGTTGCTGGGACCATTCTTCTGCACTTACTACCAACCAGAGAGATGTGTTCGGCAGTTCTCCCAGAGGCAGCAGTATGTCGAAGCCCGACTGTTATCAGGAGTTATGGCAGAGTTTGATCTCACTTCCGCACAATGGTCCAGGGCATATCACTCTGCCCGCTACGGCTGGGATTCCTTTGTCTCTCTTAAAATCTTTCCAGGTCCTAGAATGTCTGCCGACTATCGTGAATGGTGGCAAATTGTTTGTCCCCCACCTCTTCGTCAAGATCAATAAAATCTTATTCTTCTCATTTTAATAAAATTCTCTTTCTTTCTATTGTGGTTTGACGACCTCGCCTAGGTAACAAGGCATATTTTCGTTGTTTATTTCTTTTGCAGAAGGAATGACAACACAATTATCGTGATTCCCACGACGACTCAGTCCCTAGTAATGGGACATCTTTTCCAAATTGTCTACCATATTTTCAGCAAATATTTCTTCCAAAAGCTAATTCCTTTATAATCTAATCATGTCTTTGCCCTGCAGAGAGCATCCATACCATTTGATGGTTGAGACAAGATCAGGCAAAAGAACCACGGCATCCCAGTACTCGTCAGCCTCGGAAGAAGAAATGGGTTCCCCTCGATCCGAGAAGAGTCAAGAACAACAGCAAGAAGACGATGGCATAGACCCTCAAATGTATGCCATGTTCAGAAAAATGATGAATAAGATGATGAATGAGCAGCCCGGGACCAGCTCAGAAAGGAATCCATTCAGAGAAAAGTTCCATGGTCGTAGAAGTAAGAAGGCTCCCAAAAAGCAGATCCAGCCAGAAGAGATTTCAGATGAATCAGACTCAACTGAAAACACAGACGAAGAATATGAAGTGCCTCCGGCATTTCAGAAGCGTGGCCAAAGTAAAAGCCACAGATCAAAGAGCAGAGATAAAGAAGAGCCTTTGCAAGTGCAGTTTAAAGAAATGGACCGAGTTGTCAAAGATCTGCAAGCCCGCGACAAGGGCAAGAAAGTCTTCACCAGTGAAGACTTCTATGACGGCTTAGAAGGGGATGATGATCTGGAGAATCTCCCCCGAAAATTCATCAAGTTCGATGGTTCTGGCGACCCAAAAGCTCATCTCGCCACCTTCTTTGCTGAATGCTCTCGGTTTAAGAGGGATAACCGAGCATTGTTTCTATGCTTCCCCCGCAGTTTGGAAGGAGTTGCAGCCAAGTGGTATGCTGAGCATATCAACCCCATCGAGCTCAAGGAGTTCGACAAAGTTGTGAATCTCTTTATTGAACGCTTCTTGTTCAACACAGAAGCGCTGCCTACACTGAGTCATCTCTGCAATTTAAGGCAGAATGAGAATGAAAAAGCACGGGACTTCATTCACAGATGGAGATCAGCCTGTAATAAGATGAGAGATCCTATCTCGGAAAGGCATGCATTGTCCCTGATCCTCAACAATTTTTCGCAGCCGTTAAGAGGATTGATCTCCACAGCACCATCCAGGACCTTCATTGAGTTGACTGAACGAGCCAAATGGCTCGAACTAAGTGTGGAAAATGGGGTCTATGAAGGCTTTACCTTTTCCAAGATCAACTCCCAAGGTGAGCAGAAGAAGAAAGCTCACTTCACTTATTCTGCCAACAACAACAACAAAGGCCAAAATCGATACAAAGGGCAGAAGAAAGATTACTGCTACAACTCAAGCAATTCGAACAACAAGGATCAGAAAGCAAAGCCTGCTCCTCAGTACAACAAGCCTCCTCAGCAGGATCAAGGGCCGAAACTGCGTGAGAAGACCAAACATGAAGGATGGAGCTATGACAGAAAGTTTACTCCCCTTGACCAATCACTCGAGGATGTGCTCGAGTACATGCTATCAAAAGAGATGGTCAAATTGCCCAGATTGGCCGATCCCCCTGTGCCCATGGGGAAATGGAAAGATCAGTTCTGCAAGTTCCACAGGACAGTGGGACACAACACCGAGAACTGCTTTGTTCTCAAAAACATCGTGCAAGATCTCATTGAAAAGAATCTATTGGTAGAAGGAGAAGAAGAAGAGAAAATGGACATTCTCAATCACTCCTTCCCTTCACACACCACAACAGTAGTGTCTGCACAACCCTTTCTACCGCATGAACATATCAAGCCATGTTCTGCGCAAGATCTCCAAGTTCAGCATCAGGTGACGGTGCTACGACAAGCAGCTTCAGATTCCAAGAAGATGGACTTAATCTCAGCATTCGGTAAAATGAAAGTTTCGGAAGCACCTGTGAAGTCAGTTCCCAAATCAAAAGGAACTCCTGACTTCTTCAAGCAAATCGTTAGACCAAGGCCAGACAGGTCAAGTCAGAAGCCTCTGACCACTTTATCCAATGTCTCCATCCTTGACTTGGCCAAGAATTCTAGCAAGCACCGACAAGTACTGGATGATTTACTCAGGAAAATCAAAGTTAAGCCCAGTACCACTCCTGAAGACATGGCACAGATTGTGAACTCTGCCATGACCAATGCGCCAATCACCTTCTCACATGAGGACCTTCCAAAGCCTCATTCCTTTCATAATAATGCTCTTTACATTGTCGTTCGGGTCAGAGTAATGACAGTACCGCATGTGCTGGTCGATGGAGGCAGTAGCCTCAATATTTGCCCTGAAATGACCGCAAAGGCATTAGGGATCAAGGATGAAGAATATATTTCGGATCCCATCACTATCTATGGGTTTGACAATCATGGTCAAACGGCCAAGGGCAAGATATTCCTGGAGGTGTTTATCAACTATTCAGTGCATTCAGTGCTTTTTCACGTGGTTAATGTACCACCAACCTACAACTTGCTGCTCAGAAGGACATGGATTCACAATGCTAATGCAGTGCCTTCCACCCTACATCAATGTGTGAAGTGGTCAAAAGGTGGAATGATTACCACAATACTGGGAGAAGACCCAGAAGAAAGGCTCCCGCAGCCCATGATTCCTCGGCCATCATTCAATGCAGATATTCCCAGCATCAGAGAAAGTGAAGAGATCAATCTCGGAGAGAATCGAGAAATACTTCAGGCATCATCAGAGCGATCTCTGCACACAGTAGCCACGACCCGATGGAAAGGTCCTCAATTCTTCAAGGTTGGAGGTCGAATCGACTACAGCACTATTAAGGATCATCCCTTGTTTCCTCAATTCATGAAGTCAAGAAAAGGATTTGAGTTACTCCTGAAGCATGGCTATCAACCCTTCAAGGGACTCGGCAAGAACGAAGATGGCCGCATCGAGCCAATGATCCAGAAACATCGTCCCCACAGAGCAGAACTAGGGTTTGCCGACGGAAGCTCGTCAAAGGAGACTGTTTTTGTCAAAGGGGCACAATGAAGACCATTTGTTATCTTCTTTCTATTCTTTTCCAAATAAATGTCTCATTTTACCAATATCATTGATCAATTCAATCAATAAAATTCCAAGTTTCTTTGTCCATCCGGATGCCATCTACTCCCTTTCTGTCTGTCTCATCATTTTATAATTCAATGTCATTTTATGCATAGTTCTCTTCAAATGATTGCTTGTCTTACTATAGGCCGATTTGCCTGAACCAGATTTTTTTTTTCTCCAAAATTTCAGAATGACTTCTCGGACAATCAAGAAGCTCGTTCTCAATCCCAAGGTCTTTCAGAAGTCGACAGCAATGAAAAGGCTTACAGAAATTCTCCAGATCGAAACCAGTCTGAGTCCGGAAGAAAAGAAAAGGCTTACAGATTTTCTTAAGCAGCATGAAGAAGTGTTTGCATGGACATATGAAGACGTGCCAGGCTTAGACCCCAAATTGGTCGAACACCGACTCGTCTTGAAGCCGGATGCTAAGCCAGTCAAGCAGAAGCTGAGAAAAATGGATCCCAGAATAGAACAACAAGTCAAAGAAGGACTTGAAGATTTGCTCAAAGCAGGATTTATCCGAGCTATTGACTACCCGGATTGGTTAGCCAATATCATCGTTGTCCCAAAGAAAAATGGCAAAGTGAGGATTTGCATAGACTTCAGAGACCTCAATAAGGCAACTCCAAAGGATGACTATCCACTTCCAAGCATCGATCTTCTAGTCGATAGCACGGCAGGACATGCCATGTTCTCTTTCATGGACGGATATTCCGGCTACAATCAGATTAAGTTGGCCGCCCGCGACCAATCAAAAACTTCCTTTACTACGCCTTGGGGTACTTTCCGCTATACAGTTATGCCTTTTGGGCTCAAGAATGCTGGAGCGACGTACCAACGGGCAATGGCTGTCATCTTCCACGATCAGATGCGCAAAATCATGGATGCATATGTTGATGATATTCTCGTGAAATCTAAAGAGGAAGAAGATCACCTCGAAGCACTTGATCAAGTCTTTAAGAGACTCATTCTTTACAAGTTAAGGCTTAACCCACAAAAGTGTGTCTTTGGAGTCGAATCAGGCAAACTGTTGGGTTTTCTGGTCAGCAAAAAGGGAATTGAAGTTGACTCAGCCAAAGCAAAGGCTATCATTGATATGCCACCCCCGAAGAATCTCAAAGAACTACGTAGCCTTCAAGGACGTATACAGTCAATCCGGCGATTCATTTCCAATTTGGCGATGAGATGTGAGCCCTTCAACCACTTACTCAGAAAAGGAGTGAAGTTCGAATGGGGGCCAGAATGCCAGCAATCGTTCGATCGAATCAAGAAGTATCTTCTTAATCCTCCCATCCTGAAGCCACCAGAATTGGGAAAACCTCTTTTGCTATACATCTCAGTTAATCAAGTCGCATGCGGTGGATTCTTGGCGCAATACAAAGAAGGCATCCTGATAGAGCATGCTATTTACTATGTGAGTAAGACTTTCATAGATTATGAAAAGAGATACTCTCAAATAGAGAAGACCTACCTAGCTCTAGTATGGATGTGTCAGAAGCTAAGACACTACCTGCTAGCATCAGAAGTCAAAATTTTGTCTAAACTCAATCCCCTCAAATATATCTTAGAGCAGCCTTTCCTCAGCGGACGAGTCGCAAAATGGCAAGTCTTGTTGATGCAGTATGACTTAGAATATGTCTCACAGCAATCAATCAAAGGCCAAGCAATTGCAGATCAATTGGCGGATTTTCCTCTGGCCGAAGAAGTAAAAGCCGAAGATGACTTCCCTGATGAGCAAATATGCAACATCCAGCAATTTCCAGTCTGGAATTTATTTTTCGATGGTTCTAAGAATATGGCTGGAATAGGCATCGGAATCCTATTAATCACTCCTGAGAAGGAGATGATTCCATTTTCTCTCAAGCTAGACTTTCAATGCACTCACAATATGGCCGAGTATGAAGCCCTGATTCAAGGTCTAAGGATTCTATTAGACTTCAATGTCAAGAGAGTACATGCCTACGGTGACTCATTACTTGTTGTCAATCAAGTTCGAGCCGAATGGCAGGTCAAAGATCAGAAGCTATTTCCCTATCAGAAAATTGTTTCAGCGCTTGTCCGCAATTTTGAAGAATTTCAGTTATTCCACATCAAGAGAGATTTCAATCAAGTGGCTGATAGCCTAGCCAGTTTAGGCTCCATTATGACATTCAGAAATGGAGAACCTTGTCGCTCTTTTGAAATTGGCAGACTTGACCAACCTGCTTTCATTCCAGCGGAACAGGTAAACCAGGCTGAGCAAAGGAAGAAGCCTTGGTATTACAATTTCAAAACTTTCATAGAAACTGGTGAATTTCCTCCAGAACTCTCAAAGAAAGAGCAACGAGCAATCCAGCGTATGTCTACTCGATACTTCATTTTGGCCAATGTCCTCTATCGTCGTGGATTCAGTTCAGAGTATTCCAGATGTTTAGATGAAGACGAAGCCAAAGAAGTCGTGCGAGAAGCACACGAAGGCATCTGTGGTGGTCACGTTGGCTACCAAACCCTTGTCAAGCAAATCATAAGAGCAGGGTACTACTGGAAGACTATGCAACAAGACTGTTATCATTATATGAAGAAGTGTGTGCAATGTCAGATACACGCACCTTCCATCCATGCGCCAGCAACATATTTACAATCTGTTGTTTCTCCATGGCCGTTCTCCATGTGGGCCTTCGATGTCGTAGGTCCCATCACTCCTTCAGCTTCAAATGGCCACAAATACTTCCTTGCCGCAACAGAATATTTCACCAAGTGGGTAGAAGCCATCAGTCTCCGCACAGTAGAAGGCCGACACGTGGTCTCTTTTATTCACAAGAACATCCTTTGCCGTTTCGGCATCCCACATGACATTGTGTCAGACAATGGCAGTCATTTCAAGAATGAAAAGATGAAGACATTTTGCTCAAAATTCAAGATCTATCACCATTTTTCCGCTCCATATTATCCTCAAGGGAATGGTCAGGCAGAGGCCACCAACAAGATTTTAATTCGTATCTTGGAGCGAACTGTGGAAACAGGCCGTGACTGGCATGAGAAGATCCATGATGCACTATGGGCCTATCGGACCACCATTCATACACCAACGAATGCTACCCCATCAGAACTAGTCTATGGGACAGAAGTAGTATTGCCGCTACATGTTCAGAAGCCCACTTTGAAATTTGCTTCACTTCTGCAATTACCTCTTGATCAATACCAGCAGCAGCGACTAGTGCAGCTAGATTTACTCGACGAGAGAAGGCTAAAAGCAGCAGAGCATGCTCAATCCTATCGCCAGAGAGTAGCCAGGCAATATGCGAAATCTATCATCGAAAAAAGATTCAAAGTCAATGATTTAGTACTTCGATCCACAGCTTATCTCAAGCATCGTCCCGGCGGCAAATGGTCGTCAAATTGGGAAGGTCCCTATGTTGTCAAAGAAGCATTACCCCGCAACTCATATCGGCTCATCAATGCCGATGGGGTAGAATTTCCAGATCTTATTAATGCTCGACACTTGAAAAAGTTTTATACTTGAAACATTTATTCTCCTCTTGTAATCCTTCCTGTTTCCCTCAAATAATGATCCAACTTTTTTTTTCTCAGTTACACTGGGGCATTTTAAAATTTTGTTCTATATGCAGGCAGGATAAACAAATTCCTCATTTCATGCACGTATGCATTCATATGCATCAATTCATATTCATTTGCATTCAACTGCATTAACAACAATCTGGTCAGTATTGGGATTTCAACAAACAGTCCCATCACGATTCCTAAATGATTCAAAATCAAAAGGTCATCACCAATACCAAACCAAAACCCAGCGCTCGGACTGGTATTATTTCAAAATCCAGTACTCAAACTGGCACATTTTCAAAATCCCAATTTTTCAGAAAACCGAGTTCCGACTCGGGTTTTTATTCAAATCATTTTCATTTGTTGATCCGAGTTCCGACTCGAGATCTCTCTATGTATTCAAGCTCAGATTCGAGCTCCTCATTTTCATTTGTTGATCCGGGTTCCGACTCATGATCTCATTATCTTATTTGAGCTCTGATTTGAGCTCTTCATTTTCTTTTGTTGATCCGAGTTCCGACTCGTGTTCTCATTATCTTATTTGAGCTCTTCATTTTCTTTTGTTGATCCGAGTTCCGACTCGTGATCTCATTATCTTATTTGAGCTCTGATTTGAGCTCTTCATTTTCTTTTGTTGATCCGAGTTTCGACTCGTGTTCTCATTATCTTAACTGAGCTCTGATTCGAGTCTCTCATTTTCTTCTGTTGATCCGGGTTCCGACTCGTGATCTCATTACCTCGTTCAAGCTCAGATTTGAGCTCTTCATTTTTTCTCTATTGATCCGAGTTCCGACTCGTGATCTCTCTACATCATTCGAGCTCAAATGCGAGCTCTTAATTTTCTTTTGCTGATCCGGGTTCTGACTCGTGATCTCTATTTTATTCGAGCTCTGACTCGAACTCATCATTCTCCTTTGGTTAATTCAAGTCATTTCAATCATCAAAGTCTGTCAATTGCTCAAGTTTGACATTTTGCCCTCCAAATTTCAATTTAAATCCTCAAATCAGGCAATTCTCCAATTTCGACCTCTGGGTCACCCAATTACCAATTCTCAATTTCAATTACCAATTTCCAATTCTCGACCTTCGGGTCAATCAATTTCCAATCTTTGACCTTCATTTCTCAATTTCGACCTTTAGGTCACTCAATTCTCAATTTCGACTTTCGAGTCACACAATTTCGACCTTTTTGGTCAAATCAATTCTCAATTTCGACCATCAGGTCATCCAATTTCGACCTTCGGGTCATTCAATTTCCAGCAACCAATTTTCCAATTTTCAATTTCGACCTTTGGGTCAATCAATCTCAATATCCAATTTCAATCATTTTCTCTTGCGAGAGACCCTTTTTAGGGAGAGTTTGAGGGAGCTCGTTCTTTTCGCATGCTATCCAATTCGTTCACTTAGCCCCTTTTCAGGGAGAGTTTGAAGGGACTCGCGTCTTTGTGAATCGTTTGCAAAACAATTTCCAATTTCACACGAGGAACCCTTTTAAGGGAGAGGCTCGACGGAGACTCGCTTTTCTTGTGACCCCCCAATTTCATACTAGGCCATTTTTCGTCATGAAAGACCCTCTTTGCAGGGAGAGTGTGATGGACTCGTTCCTTTCATGACCCAATTTTCAGACCTCACTATTATCGGCCCCCTTTCCATAAGAGAAGCCTAATATTAGGGAGCTTTGACGAAAGCTCAATTTCTCTTCGAAAGTTCATTTTGCAAACACCTCCTCTTCAGGGAAGAGAGGAGTATTTCCCAATTCCCATTCAGGTAAGGGCTAAGCCTGAGTCTCGCTTTTTGGGGAAAAAGAGAGGAAAATTTTCGTCACGGATGTGTTGAGCCGGATTTCAAATACTCATTTTCACCAAGGATTTCAAGAAAATTTTGTCAATTTGTCAATCAATTGTTGATTTCAGAATCTTTATTGTACAAATCTTTATTTCAGTTTACCTTCAGCATTACTTCCAAAAGAGTGAAGCTTCTGCGAAAAGAGATTCAAAATTCAAATTCTTTTTATTGGCCAACCAAAAGGATGAAGGATAAAGTCCTCGATATGGCCAGAAAAGAAGATTCAATGTTATTGAAAAATCGTAGATGATTGATATTGATCGCAGTTATGGCACATCTTTAAGGATTATTCTTGTAAAGACAAGGCATTGGAAATATCCTGAGTGCTAGAAAAGAGAGAATTTACCCAAGCCCCGTTTCCTCAAAATCACCTAAGTGCAATTAAATATCCGCAAAAGGGATCTCTCACCTGTCGTCAAGATGAAGGCGAATTAGGCAAGTAGACCCCCGGGGCCAAAGAAGATTCGAAACATCTCCAAGATGACAAAGTTTGTGACGGATCCTTCCAGGGAAAGTCCAAAGCACTGTTGAGATGAAGGCAGATGCGATGAACCTCTCGACAATCCCTAAAAGATATTTAATTTCAGCTATCACCCAAAGATCTCCAAACCCATCGCCCAAGAAGGATCGAAACATCTCCAAGATGAAAGAGTTTGTGACATACCCTTCCCAAAAGAGAGAAAGAGAGGAAAAAGAAAGAGAGAAAAAGCAAGAGCATCTCCAAAATGAAGGAGAATATAGCCAAAAAACTCAAAGAAGAGCCAAAAGAGTGCAGAAAGACTATCATGAGAGAAGCTCTCAGGATATCAAACTGCCAAGTCTATCAAGAATCCTCTTTAATCTTGTGAAATTCTATTATCAATACTATTTCATCAATTGCTTTCACAATATCAAAATTCTCTTCCCTGTTCATATTAAGGAAATTGATAACTTCCTTGAAGAAGGTCAATTGCGAGCAATTTGGATTTCAAATCTCGATTCTACAAAGTGAACCTTGTCTGGAGGTAATGCTTTGGGTAGAAAAGAAAGAATATCTCTGCAACCATGTGCAACATTTTCAAAAATTTTGAATCAACAGCAAAATTTCTAACATTTTGACAATATTTTCTAGCTATCCTGACATGAAGTGAGAGCTTGATGTTCGTTTTCGATGCATCCTGACACCAATTTTAAATCCCTCTTAAGGACTTGATTCCTTCCCTTCTTCGAGAGCATGAACTCTCAGATTGCACACTTTCCTGTGTCCCCACTGTCCCACTATAGACAGTCCCATTTTGGTTCGAGGTCGAACCACCAATCATTTCCCGCAAAAGGCAATTTCAAAAGCTGATTTTAGTCTCAGCAATGAGATGCCCAAAATCAATCCCTTTTCAAGCTTTAGGGACCCCATTTTCCTTCCTTTTGCAAAACCCCTGTCGGATTTACTGTGCAAAATCCGAAGGTTCCATCATGGTCTCTTCCTTCGAAGAGGTATTCCATTTCTGCCCGATCAGGATAAGGGTACAAACCTGAGCCTCAATCAAAGAGGTATTTCATTTTTTGCCCGATCAGGATAAGGGTACAAACCTAAGCCTCAATCAAAGAGGTATTTCATTTTTCGCCCGATCAGGATAAGGGTACAAACCTGAGCCTCATTCAAAGAGGTATTTCATTTTCCGCCCGATCAGGATAAGGGTACAAACCTGAGCCTCATTCAAAGAGGTATTTCATTTTCCGCCCGATCAGGATAAGGGTACAAACCTGAGCCTCAATCAAAAAGGTATTTCATTTTCCGCCCGATCAGGATAAGGGTACAAACCTGAGCCTCATTTAAAGAGGTATTTCATTTTCCGCCCCATCAGGATAAGGGTACAAACCTGAGCCTCATTCAAAGAGGTATTTCATTTTCCGCCCGATCAGGTTAAGGGTACAAACCCGAGTCTCATTTCGATGAGATATTCCATTCCCCAATCAGGTCAAGGGTCAAAACCTGAGCTTCGTTCCATGCGAGGTATTTCTGTCCCATCCAGGTTAAGGGAAAAAACCCGAACTTCGCTCTCATAGATCAAATCTTTCCTCTTCATTCTTCGTTCCATATCTACCATCTTCCTCGGGCTAATTTCTTCACACCCAGTCAGACCCTTCTAACTGGGGCATTTTTTTATGTATAGCCCAAATTTGGTGTGTTTTTCTTTGCCACTAAGCTCGGCCATGAGCTGGCTTAGCAGCAAAGAGGGGCATCTGTAAACACCCCAAATTTTCACTCACCTCCTCGACAGTTCCACCAAGCATCATCATCCAGCCTCTGAAATCGCTGGAGGGCAAAATGGTCATTTTCTGAGCCCGGACCTTGCAAAAGTCCAAATTTCATCTGAAACTCTCAAAATTTCCCTATTTTTAGCTCAGATGTTCAAAATTTTATTCCTGACAGGAGACAGACATCTCCAAGTCTTAGTTCAAGATTGCATTTCATAAGACATGACATTGCATATCATTGCACGAGCATTTTAAATCACTGCACAGCATGTCATTTTGAGGTCTAGAACTCTTGATTTCAAAATTTTCAATCCAGATTAGAATTTTTACCCTTTTCAAAATTGATTTCAAAACCCTGGGTCTTCAAAATTATCAATTCTTCCCATTTTACCCCCAGGACTTTGAATTTCAAAATATTTTCTCAGGAAAACGATCTGGATAGTTTTCAATATGGATTTCAGCCACTTCACCTCAGATTTTGCCCTTTTGACAATTTCAAATATCTTCCTTTTACAAAATTGCCCTACAGGGGCCAATTCTTTCCAAAAATTTCTGTTTTACCAATTAGTCCAGATTTTATGAAAATTCCAAAAAGAAGTTGTTGTTTTATCCTTATTTCAATAAAGAAGCAATGTGGGACCCACACTGAGGTGGTGTTACACAAGCTTTTCTTTTGAAAATTTGAATTTCGAAAAACCCAAAAATATAGGAGCCTTGTCCCCTGGATTGGTGCCACTTGTCTTTTCTCTCTCCTCTCATCTACATGCCAAGTGTCAGTGTGAGGCTACCCTAAGAAGCCGCCACATGTCATCCCATTTATCTACCATGTGTCACCCTATCCATCATGCGCCATGTGTCATTCCAAGATTACCAGGAGATGCCAAGTGTCATAGGTTGTCCTGTCTAGAAAAAGTGGAGCTTGTCTCCTCTGAGGTGGAGCCACTTGGAGTGTGTCTCCTGCAGGGGACACGTGTCAACCTCTCCCTCCTTCTAGAAAAGTAGCCTGACACATGTCTCTCCCTACTCTTCTCAGAAAAGTAGGAGACACATGTCACTCCTAGATTCCTCCAGAAAAGGTAGGCTTGTCTCCTCTAAGGTGGCACCATTTGGAGTGTGTCTTCTGCAGAGGACACATGTCAAGCTCTCATTTCCTCAGAAAAAGCAAGTGCCATGTTTCATTTTCTGCTCTCCTCAGAAAAACTAGAATTCAAAGTTTCAAATCTCCTCATAGGTGGCGCAAATCCTGAACTTCAACTTTTCCATGTTGTCTGAGATGGCACCACATGGCTTGGCCCTCCTTCTCTCCCCTCTGCCACGTGTCATTCTCTGCTTCTTTCAGAAAAAGCAGGTGACACATGTCTCCTTCTACCTCCTTCAGAAAAAGTAGAGGACACATGTCTTCTCCCTACTTTTCTGAGAAAAGTAGGAGACACATGTCACTCCTGGCTTTCTTCAGAAAAAGCAAACCATTCAAAATTTCAAACAAAGCCTAGGTGGCACAAATCCGGAGCTCTGATTTTTCCAGATGGCCTATGAGGGCGCCACATGTCCCTTCCCTCCTTTTCCTCCCTCTTGCCACATGGCATTGTAGGAGCCACCCTGAGGTGGCGCCACATGTCCACCCCACATTCCTCCAGGGCCAACCTCCATTTGAAATTCAAATTCTCCTCTGAGGTGGCGCCATTTGAGAAGGCCTCTCCAGACAGCTGACACTTTTCTGCCACATGTCCAGACCTCCCTGCATCAGAAAAAGTAGAAAAATCCCCCCTATGAGGTGAAGCATTTTGCTTGTTCCCTTCATGTTCTCCTGCCACATGGCATCGTAGGAGTCACTCTGAAGAAATGACACATGTCAGCCTCTCCTTTCCTGCAGAAAAAGCAAAATTTCAAACATTTGAACTCCCCCAGAGGTGGCACCACATGGCATGCCCCTACTGTTCCAACTTTACACCTCAGAACACCTTTTGAGGTGGCACCATTCCAGAGCTCCCACTTGGCTCCATTTTGATTTTTATTTTATTTTTAATAAAAGTAGCCCACCATGAGGTGGCGCCACCTGAGGACTCCCTACAAAAGGTGAGTTTGAATTTCAAATTCCAAGAGAGCACCCTCTGAGGTGGCGCCATCTGAGAGTTCCCTGCAGAGAGAATCAAGCAAGCTTTTGAAAAATTGCAAATTCCCCTGCTGAGGTGTCTCACCCACAAAATTTCCATTTTTTTTATTTTTCTCAAAAATCAAAATAGCCCCATGAGGTGGCTCCACCTGAGGGCTCCCTGCAAAAGCCAAATTCGAATTTCAAACCCCCAGATAGCACCCTCTGAGATGGCGCCACATGGAGGGCTCAGATTGAGCCTGTTTGAAATTCAAAATTTTTCAGAAAATCTATAAAAACAAGGCTCCACGCCCAGGAGAGGGGGCATCTTTGGAGACCATTTTTGTGAACTTGAAAATCCGACCTAGCCTCCCTAAAATCTGATTTTGAACTTTGGAAATCGTGCCCCCTTTGGCTCATTGGAGAAGGTGGAGTAAAGTTCGTGCAGTGGCCAATTCGATTCAAGCATAGGTCAATTTTGGTGAACCATCCGAAGCTCGGAGCGAAGGAAGCTCGTGATAGCCGCCCCTTTCAAGAGCTTCTACGCTGCGTAACAAAGCAAGGTGCACTTCTTTTTCCCTTGATTTGATTTCATAATTCGATTCGGGAGTCGTTTGAAGAAAGAGCTCATCCGAGAGATGGATTGAGCTATTCTCATAAAACGACATATATAAAACGTTTAATTATGCTTCCTTGATGATTTTTAACCTTCATGCATTTAGCTAGGTTTAATTTGCATTTTATTTCATTCATTTAGCACATTTCATGAATTAATTAGGATTAGTTTAGCATTTATTTCAACTATGCTCATTTTCAATAGGTCTCTATTTTTGTCAGTCAGTCCACACGTCATTTCATGCATTTGTTTTTTATTAAAAATCCCAAAAAAATCACGAAATGTGCCCTTAGGTGTCCCTAAAATTTTTCCAAAAATTCCGAGGCATTTGAATTTGTTTACTGCAGTAAACATTCAAAATGGCAAGTCAGGTTTTGTTACCCGGGATGCGTTTTGAAAATCATTTGCCGGCTTGTAAAATCGAGATATCCCTCATGGGAGATCTGATTTTCGATCTGAAAAATGTTCTGAACTCGGGAGAATGTCTAGTTTTAAATATGAGTTTTTCAGATTTTTTGGATTTTTTTTAATGTCTGACAAAAATCCGAGAGTTCGGGACACGTGTCAGAGCCTAATTTGGGCCTTTGAGATTTTGGATCGACTTAGGGCTATGGTTTCTCTTTGTGTGTTGCTCAAAATCCAAAACTGCAAAACGTGAAAGTTATTTCCGAGGTGTATTCTATTTGCATATGAAAGCCTGTGATTTTTAGAACAGTGTTGACACCTGCTTCGGATTTTTCTTGTCAGCCCCCTGTTTTGCTACATTTGTCTGTTCTGTTGATTTAGGCAGAAAAAGTTATATTTTTATCTGTGTTTCCGTTGATCAAATGCCAAAGTCATGAACATGAAAGTTGTTCATGTAGGTGTCGTGAGTAGCTCAGATTAATTTCATAAATTTCCATGGCTGTTTGATATTTTTTTAGCGTTTTACATCAGATTAGTGTGATTTTTACCTCTGTCAGAACTAAATCTCTGTTATTGAACTCACCATGGCTCAAATCCCGAGGCTGTAAAAACCAAAAATGTTCCATTTCGGGTCTTTTAGCAGTCTGCAAATATCAGAAGTTTTCATGGTGTAAATCTTGCATTATCATGTTAAGCATTGCATTTGGTTCGGATCCACAGGCAAAATCCACCATTTTAGGACTTTCTTTGAATTTTAGCATTTAAATCATATCATTTCAAGATTTTTAGCATTCTAGGCTGTTTATTAGAGTAAGTAGATGCTTCATACCGAATTTGGTGCAATTTGGAATCCATTTGAGGTTCGGATTAGCCATAATACCAAAACAGGGTCCCGCAGGACCCGGATCCTAGTGAAAAACAAGCGAAATTCGTTATTTTGGATAAGTTACAATATGTCAAATTCTGATTTCACAGTCTTAATGTGTTTAGCAGCATGTCATCATGTCTCTTACTGCATTTCATCATCATTTGTTTCAATTCGAATTTCAAAATCTCAATTTTTATCAAAATTTCTTTCAAAAACCCTGATTTTAAAGGTATAACTTTAATTTTAGGGGTATTTTGGTCATTTTGACCACCATTTCGAATTTCAAACTATTTTCCACCAAATTTCCTGCAATTACATCATTTCAAATATCAAGGAAGCATGAGATTAGGGTTTATATCCAATTAAGTCCAATAATTTCAGAATATTATTGGAAAATCTTGGAAAAACCCACATATTTTAGCTAACCCTATTTCAAGATTTGGCAGGGACATTCAAAAGAAGGAGCTGAAGTCTGCAAATTTGTTTTATTTCCTTTATTTAGTGATGTAATAATGTAAATTTTGGAATAAGAGAGTTAATTTCCTGCTTAGACTAGGATGCATATCATATTGTTTGAATTTATGTAATATCCTGCTTATGTGATTCACGCATTTTATTTCAAAAGCACTATGGATGTTCACGAATGGCACGTGCACCAACTCTTAGGGAGTTGATGGACTCGGTGGGATCCATATTTACGGCCCTAGTCGGAATATGGACGAGACCCAGATCCGTCATCTTTCTACTAGTCACATTGAGCCTACACTCTTAGGCTATCTTAAAATGCACATCATATTTCCAAAGTTTTCAAAATCATGTGCATCAAATCAACTAAATTCTGAACATATTCATGGCCACAGTCAGAATATATGAAGGATTTATCTTGACTTAATGCACATTTTTCCAACAAATCTCTTAGAAAATCTTTTCAAAGTGCATTCATTTACTCATGTCATTTGCATCATGAAATCATTGATTTTCTCAAGAAAACTTCATTCTCAAGAAATCAATTTCTCAAGAAACTCTAAGGATTTTTCAAAATCGGTTTTCCAAAGACAAGTTTTCCACAGTTTTCCCTGGAAAATGATATTTTCTTAAGAGATTCAAAAGAGTTTTCCAATCTTTCTCCAAGATCCAAAATCGATTTCCAAGTATTTCAAAAGGTAAAATTCCCAGGATTTCGATTCCCCAAGTTTTGAATTTCCTTCTCCAATGAGTTTTCCTATAAATCTTCCATCATTTTCCTAAGAAAACTCTCAAAGTCCAAGTTTTCCTAAGAAGTGTTTCCCTTTTCAAAAGGTTCATCTTTTCTCAAGAATCACTTCCATTTTCCCAGGATTTTCAACCATTCATGATTTTCCCAAGTCTTTATGAACTTTCCTGAGATTTCAAATCTTTTTCATCTGAGTTTCCTGAGAAATTGACTTTCAGCTTTTTCCTGAGAGAATCTTTTCAACTCCAAATATTTTCCAAGCATACATCATGTTTTCCCAAGCTGCATTTTCCAAAATCTCATAGCACATGCCTGAATTCTCTGTGCATTTAGGATAGAACATAACTTTGATAATTTCGCTAAGTCAAGCACAATTTTGGTCCTTGGTTCGATTACCCCTGTTAAAGGCGGCAGGAACGGTCGAACCTCGTACCGACAGGTCGAGCCCCATCCCATGGATTTTCCCGCAACTTTTAAAATGGAGGCGAGTATTTTAAAACAATTTCCAAAATCCGGTCAAGTTTGAATCGCGAAAGCATTTCCCTCTCTCTCTTCCGCAAGGAAGGGAAGACGGGGGAAAAATTTTGCGACGATAACACTCATATACAAGTGTCATGCCACACTGGCAGAAACTATATACATGAGTCTATTGACTCCAAAACATCACCAGTCTCTTAAGAACTGAATTTCTTTGATAAGTATGAACTCAAAAAAGTCCATCGGTTGCCACATCGCCTTGGTTTAGGCACCACTAAAGTTAGCTTGGGCCGCACTTTTGCACTTTCAAGTGAATCCTGGGGATAGATGAGGGATGCTGGTCCACTCTCCCATATAGCAATATCAAGACTCGGGGAGTCTGAAATTATGATCGGCGAATAAAAGAAATTCTCTCTTTCATTCAGATCATTCCAGCTTGGCGTATGTGATGCCGGGTGGTAGCTTGGTGAGCGATTGACTTTCCCAAGGAAGTTCAAATCAAAGTCTCTTAGACTCGGTGATCCATCAGAAGTCGTTGGGGTACTGTTACTCCCAATATTTGAGTGATGCGGTCCACTGACATGCGATGTCTCATCCTTAAGACTGTTTGATCCCCGCCAACCCATATCGGCGGTATATTTCCTTTGGTATTCGTTGGCGGAATACCCATCCTGGCTACAAAACTGGCAGTCCTAAACCTCATATAGGCATATTCACTCATCGTACTTGAACTTGCAATGATAGCAATAATCGCGTGAGTCGTGAGTTGTCATCTATACAAAAATGCACTCAAATTAGTAAGTTTAGAGAAGAATACTGTAAGACCCGCAATTTTTCAGAAAATATCTGAATAAAATTCATGAGGCATTTACCGGTAAAAATGGCATTTTTCTCAGAATGCGAAACGAATCAATTCCTGCGAGCCAGTTACACTTAGGATATTCGTCGAATCGCGAATATATGCTCAAACACTCTGGAAGCCATAACTTCCTATCTGAACAAAATCAAAGGATTCTTGCGAGCCAACTTTCTTAGTGGCATCAATACGAAGATAATGGCGTACTCAGAATTTTTCGGAAAAAAATCGCCGAAAACCCGAAATTCTTGCGGGACCCATAAAAATATGGGTGGGACCCACAGAAATATTTCTCAGAAAATATTCTAGAAGATTCTAGAATATTCCAGCACCTTCCAGAGCCTTCCAGCTCCTTCCAGCACCTTCCATGAAAGGGATTCTCAGAAAATCCCAAGGGTAAAGAGGGGATTCTGAAACTTGGGGCCCAAGTTTCAGAACCTATAAATAGAGGACCCCCCCTCCTTTAGAAAATCGCCAACCCCTCTCTCTCTCCTCCTTTTCCAAATCTCCCCTACCTAGCCTAGCCCACCTGAGCCCACCTGACCTGGTCTGAGCCTGCCTGACTTAGCCTAAGCCTGCTTGACCTGGTCTGAGCCTGCCTGACCTGGTCCTAACCCACCTGACCTAGGTCTGAACCTACTTGACCTAAGTCTGAACCCAGTTGACTTGACTTGAACCTGGTTTGGTTCAAAGTCAAAGTCCAAGTCCTTTTTCGTCCGAAGTTCGAAGTTGATCCTTTTTCGAAGTCGAGCCTCGTTCGAAGCCAAAGAAGCAACCCAGAGTCGTTTCTTCCACGATTTGATGTAAGTTCGCTTCATTAAACCATCTCTCTCAAGTATTTGATTGTTTGTATATAGCATATACTTTCTGAAGTAGTATCTTGCTTTAGTTCTTGGTTGAGCCCTCTAGGACACTTCGGTGTTCATGCGCTCGCCTCGTAACTATCGTCGGATATATATGTTCGAATACGCAGTATATGCGTTCTTCAAAATAGTATCTCACCCTAGTTCTTGGTTGAGCCCTCTAGGACACTTCGGTGTTCACTCTCTCGCCTCGTAACTATCGTTGGATACAAATCTAGGTGTATATCTGCTGATTCTGCCGACGCGTCTTATATCGCACAGGCTATGTAATTTACCTTTGTCGTCGCGTCGTATGATGCCAAGGCTCCCTGCTTTCTGCGATTTCCGATTACTGCACTTCCGATTATGCATTTACTTACGCCGTCGCGTCGAACGATGCCAAGGCTCCTGCTTTCTGCAATGTATTTACTTACGCCGTCGCGTCGAACGATGCCAAGGCTCCTGTTTTGTTATATATGTAGAATATTTCGTTCAGTTACACACCCTGAACAATAGTATATGCATTTCCTTTACGCCGCCGCTGTATAAAGCACAGGCTTCTGCTTATATTACATATATGGCGCGTAAGTGAGCGTTCAAACGGAGATCAACTCCAAAATCGCCCATGCGATTCCCTTACCGCTCCTCGTACAAGATTCTGCTTGACGAATGAAGCCCCTATTGGAAAGGCTTCGCCTTTTGGCAAAATGCTCTTTACGTAAAGACTAAATCAATTACGTATGGCCTGGCTATGGCCCAAGGTTCCTGCGACCTTGATGGATGCAAAGTACGCACAACAGTGCGCATCCATTTCCTGAGTTAAGCGTAGCGATTTCCCACCAAAGAGGGGAGATGCCGCTGAAATGGATAAAAGAAACGCACGCTTTCTCCGTAAAAGAGAGGAAGTGCTGCTGAAATTCCTGAAGGAGCTAAGAATGGCTCAGAAAGAACGTAGCAGAAGTGCTACCCAGTTATGGAACGCCTTCTACAATGTAGAAAGGTTCGTCGCACCACTGCCGGTAGAGCAGAGAAGGTGTTGACAGAATGGTTGGCAGAAGAGCTGCCAGAACCAGTTAAGTGGCACAATGATGTCCTTTGTTGGAACGATGTCAGAATGACTCGTCTCCCTGACACCTGCAAGGGCATCATACTTGTAAGAGCCGTTGCGCCAAAGTAGTGGTAGCGCCTTGACAAGGTCCTGAGCTCATTGCGTAAAGATACGCCGAGTAGCCGATCCGTAGAGATCGAGTCATGTGCATGCTCATTAAGAATTATCAGACAACCAGACTCGTAAGGGCCGCTGAGCCGGAGTGTGTTGTTTCCACCGAAAGAGGTGAAGTGCTCGTCAAGGCCGAAGTGCCGAGAGCAGAGTTAAGCATGCATATGAATAAAACCTTTGTTCCACGGTGAAAACCGTGTGGTTGATTGGGGTCGGGTACATACTTCTCAAAGGCTGCCCTATAGGCATGCAATGTTCGTCAAGTAATTGTAAGACCGGCAGGCCCCTTTCAGAATTTCTCACCGAGGAAGACGGTGATGGCGCAGCCTTGAGTGACATATATTTCACCCGAACCTGATAGAGTTCATTGATGGCCTTCGTCACTCAGAGGTATGGAGGTCGTGGTTATCCTTAAATATCTAAGGATTGAACCCAACTACTGCAGTAGCAGAATGCATTTGGATACCTAGTAAGGATCTCTTCTGGTATGCTGTACCGTCCTACTAGGGGGATGGGGTCAACAGGCCTCTGGGGTATCTAAAATACATAGAATAATCAACCCCCAGATCGTCGCGTTGTCGCCCAGATATGAGTCCCCTAAGCCCAGGGGGAGGTGCAATTATCGAAACAAAGCATTAGCTTAGGTACAACGCTACTTTGAATGTATGAGTGGATGACGTTGTTGAGTCAGTCCTGCATAACCTTTGTGAAGGTGTCATGGTCGGTATACTACTGGACCGATTGGGAAAGAACCCCATTGATATTCGTACGACTAAGTGAAGCTTGGAGAGCTGTCCTTAGATTCGTAGGATACGGATGTGCCAAGCATAAAGGCTTGAGCTAGACATCCATTCGTGACTCTGAGGAAGTCAAGGCTAAGTCGTAGAGACTTGAGAGGTTATTCTAACTCACAACCCTGAAGAGGCTTATGCGAAGTCATGACGACTTGCGTGGATGTTCAACTCATAGCCCTGATGAGGCTTGTGCGATATACGCTAAGTCATGGAGGCTTGAGCGTCGTATTACGAACTGCGACCCTGAGTGGTCTATGCATTTACTTGAGTTGAATAGATAGGTGTTTGCCTACTTACCAGACCATCAGTGGTTCTGACCCCGTTTAATGGGGATTTCAGGTGTTGAACCTGCGTGGCGATATGCGGAGCAAGGCGGCATCAAGTTTCAGGGTTTCTCTAGACAGAGTTGTACTGCTTCCTTTTTATTGAACCTTCACTGCTTTTCTAAGCAGTAGTGTTGTAATAAACATGTGGTTTTCGATAAAATGGAACACTTTGGTGGTCAATGAGTTGCTTGGCCACATACCTGCAACGTGCTCGGAGTTTTCTAAAACTGACGACTCATTATCGTCTGATTCCGCTGCTAAAAGCTTTTCTAAATTCCGCTGCAAAGAAAAAAAAAAAAAGAAATTCATGAAAATTTTAACTTAGCTTTGTTTTGGAAATCCGGGGCGTTACAGAATTGGTATCAGAGCATGAGTCTGAGAAACCTGGTTCAAGATCCGTCGTGTTTGCGGTATCGCACTGTAAGTATAAATTTTATACTTTCTCTGATTTGGGTGTATTTGTGTGAATAGATAAAATGGCTCCTAGGACGAGGAGAACCATGCCGAGTGAGGAGTCCCATACACAGGGCTTCCTGCTGGAAACACTCAACAGGCTTGTGTCTGCCATTCATGAATCAAGGCAAGCACCAGCCCCACCTCGCAATGAGAATCTGGGAGGAGTGACTTATGAAAAGTTCCTCAAACTCGACCCACCTGTTTTCGTTGGTAGTGCCGATTCAGAGCTCGCAGAAAGCTGGATCGAGGAGACGGAGCGTGCATTCCTGGTATTGGGAGTATCAGAGGATAGAAAGACTAACTTCGGCACATATAGGCTGAAGGATAATGCACGAAAGTGGTGGGATACCACTAAGATAATTCAGTTCTCTCAGCTTGAAGTCATCCCTTGGGATGATTTTCGGAGAACTTTCTTGGATAATTATTTTCCGATACACTCCAGAAATAAGAAGAAGATGGAGTTTCTGGAATTAGAGCAAGGTGTTATGAGTCTGATGAACTATACCACTAAATTTCAAAACCTTGAACGATATTGCTCCACATTATTCGATACTGACCAAGAAAGGGCCGATAAATATATAAATGGATTGCAAGAAGGGTTGCGATCTCGTGTAATAACAAGTATGCCCTCGACTTTTCAAGCTGCTGTAGCAGCATCTTCAAAGATTAGCGAGGATTGGGCGCGATCTAAGGTGATTATAGCAAAGCGGCCCATAGTTGATGGTCGGAACAATAAGAGGACGTTACCAGGTGGCCAGGACTCACGACCACCTTTTTATAAGAGGAATTTTCAAGACAACAACTTTACTCCACCGGCCGAGCGGCCATTACAGATGGTAGAAGCTAATCAGCTCTACCAACAGTCTAATTTTCGATGCCCAAGGTGTAGCTCAGATCATCCCGGAGGGGTTTGTCCTCGCGATACGGGAGGTTGCCTGTATTGCGGCAAACCAGGGCATCGTGTAAGCGAATGCCGCAAGAAGGCCTCAGATCTTCAACGAAGAAATATGGGATCTGGAGGACCCTCTCAACAAATACAACAACAACGACTGCCACTATCCAGAATAGAGCAGAAACCTGTGGCAGGTCGTGTCTATGCGGTGACAGCCGAACAACTCACGAATGATGACCATATCAAGGAATCTGGATACCTTGATAGATAGAGTTGTAATGGGTAAAAAGCGATTGAAAGACAAGATCCAATGAATGCTTGAGACAAGTGGCTTATGACCTTGTGTACGGTCATCTGGATCGATATGTATCCTTTCTCTCTAAAGAAATTTTGGATTTGTCAAAATAAAATCTTAAGTGCTTATGCCCAAAGGTTGATGGCTATAGACCCCATGATTGAGAAATTAAGTTTGCGTAATTAGAACGATAAAAGTCACTTAATAAAATAAACCATCGAGGAATTGTTCCCAAGAAGAGAGTTCTGTGAGGTTTTACATATTCAAGATCAGATCGTCTAGCCAGAGTGAGCCTGTGAGGGTATACAGCTCCGTGCGAGTGTATATGTTCCAAAACCAGTAGCTTGGCTAGTATGATTCTGTGAGGGTGTACTGATCCAATATCAGGTAAGTCTGACGAAGGCGAACCTGTGAGGAGGTACATTTCCAATACCAGGTAGTCTGACAGGGGACTTATTCCAATATGGTTAATCTCTAGAAGAATGATCTGTGTGTATGAAATAGTTACACAAGATGGCTATGTTAAATAGCCGGTTGGAAGAACATTAATTCAACAAACTATCGTGGTTGTAGCATAATTTGAACTCAGATATGAGAAACATACCTCATTGATCAGGAATCATGATATGAGGTAATGATTGGAATAAATACGATGTTGAACTAAGTAAACAACATTATGAATCTAACATATGGGAGAAATATCCCGAGTTACGCACTTAGTACTCTTAACTGAATTTCGCGGACGAAATTCCTTTAAGGGGGTAATGATGTAAGACCCGCAATTTTTCAGAAAATATCTGAATAAAATTCATGAGGCATTTACCGGTAAAAATGGCATTTTTCTCAGAATGCGAAACAAATCAATTCCTGCGAGCCAGTTACACTTAGGATATTCGTCGAATCGCGAATATATGCTCAAACACTCTGGAAGCCATAACTTCCTATCTGAACAAAATCAAAGGATTCCTGCGAGCCAACTTTCTTAGTGGCATCAATACGAAGATAATGGCGTACTCAGAATTTTTTGGAAAAAAATCGCCGAAAACCCGAAATTCTTGCGGGACCCACAAAAATATGGGTGGGACCCACAGAAATATTTCTCAGAAAATATTCTAGAAGATTCTAGAATATTCCAGCACCTTCCAGAGCCTTCCAGCTCCTTCCAGCACCTTCCATGGAAGGGATTCTCAGAAAAGCCCAAGGGTAAAGAGGGGATTCTGAAACTTGGGGCCCAAGTTTCAGAACCTATAAATAGAGGACCCCCCCTCCTTTAGAAAATCGCCAACCCCTCTCTCTCTCCTCCTTTTCCAAACCTCCCCTACCTAGCCTAGCCCACCTGAGCCCACCTGACCTGGTCTGAGCCTGCCTGACCTGGTCCTAACCCACCTGACCTAGGTCTGAACCTACTTGACCTAAGTCTGAACCCAGTTGACTTGACTTGAACCTGGTTTGGTTCAAAGTCAAAGTCCAAGTCCTTTTTCGTCCGAAGTTCGAAGTTGATCCTTTTTCGAAGTCGAGCCTCGTTCGAAGCCAAAGAAGCAACCCGGAGCCGTTTCTTCCACGATTTGATGTAAGTTTGCTTCATTAAACCATCTCTCTCAAGTATTTGATTGTTTGTATATAGCATATACTTTCTGAAGTAGTATCTTGCTTTAGTTCTTGGTTGAGCCCTCTAGGACACTTCGGTGTTCATGCGCTCGCCTCGTAACTATCGTCGGATATATATGTTCGAATACGCAGTATATGCGTTCTTCAAAATAGTATCTCACCCTAGTTCTTGGTTGAGCCCTCTAGGACACTTCGGTGTTCACTCGCTCGCCTCGTAACTATCGTTGGATACAGATCTAGGTGTATATCTGCTGATTCTGCCGACGCGTCTTATATCGCACAGGCTATGTAATTTACCTTTGTCGTCGCGTCGTATGATGCCAAGGCTCCCTGCTTTCTGCGATTTCCGATTACTGCACTTTCGATTATGCATTTACTTACGCCGTCGCGTCGAACGATGCCAAGGCTCCTGCTTTCTGCAATGTATTTACTTACGCCGTCGCGTCGAACGATGCCAAGGCTCCTGTTTTGTTATATATGTAGAATATTTCGTTCAGTTACACACCCTGAACAATAGTATATGCATTTCCTTTACGCCGCCGCTGTATAAAGCACAGGCTTCTGCTTATATTACATATATGGCGCGTAAGTGAGCGTTCAAACGGAGATCAACTCCAAAATCGCCCATGCGATTCCCTTACCGCTCCTCGTACAAGATTCTGCTTGACGAATGAAGCCCCTATTGGAAAGGCTTCGCCTTTTGGCAAAATGCTCTTTACGTAAAGACTAAATCAATTACGTATGGCCTGGCTATGGCCCAAGGTTCCTGCAACCTTGATGGATGCAAAGTACGCACAACGGTGCGCATCCATTTCCCGAGTTAAGCGTAGCGATTTCCCACCAAAGAGGGGAGATGCCGCTGAAATGGATAAAAGAAATGCACGCTTTCTCCGTAAAAGAGAGGAAGTGCTGCTGAAATTCCTGAAGGAGCTAAGAATGGCTCAGAAAGAACGTAGCAGAAGTGCTATCCAGTTATGGAACGCCTTCTACAATGTAGAAAGGTTCGTCGCACCACTGCCGGTAGAGCAGAGAAGGTGTTGACAGAATGGTTGGCAGAAGAGCTGCCAGAACCAGTTAAGTGGCACAATGATGTCCTTTGTTGGAACGATGTCAGAATGACTCGTCTCCCTGACACCTGCAAGGGCATCATACTTGTAAGAGCCGTTGCGCCAAAGTAGTGGTAGCGCCTTGACAAGGTCCTGAGCTCGTTGCATAAAGATACGCCGAGTAGCCGATCCGTAGAGATCGAGTCATGTGCATGCTCATTAAGAATTATCAGACAACCAGACTCGTAAGGGCCGCTGAGCCGGAGTGTGTTGTTTCCACCGAAAGAGGTGAAGTGCTCGTCAAGGCCGAAGTGCCGAGAGCAGAGTTAAGCATGCATATGAATAAAACCTTTGTTCCACGGTGAAAACCGTGTGGTTGATTGGGGTCGGGTACATACTTCTCAAAGGCTGCCCTATAGGCATGCAATGTTCGTCAAGTAATTGTAAGACCGGCAGGCCCCTTTCAGAATTTCTCACCGAGGAAGACGGTGATGGCGTAGCCTTGAGTGACATATATTTCACCCGAACCTGATAGAGTTCATTGATGGCCTTCGTCACTCAGAGGTATGGAGGTCGTGGTTATCCTTAAATATCTAAGGATTGAACCCAACTACTGCAGTAGCAGAATGCATTCGGATACCTAGTAAGGATCTCTTCCGGTATGCTGTACCGTCCTACTAGGGGGATGGGGTCAACAGGCCTCTGGGGTATCTAAAATACATAGAATAATCAACCCCCAGATCGTCGCGTTGTCGCCCAGATATGAGTCCCCTAAGCCCAGGGGGAGGTGCAATTATCGAAACAAAGCATTAGCTTAGGTACAACGCTACTTTGAATGTATGAGTGGATGACATTGTTGAGTCAGTCCTGCATAACCTTTGTGAAGGTGTCATGGTCGGTATACTCCTGGACCGATTGGGAAAGAACCCCATTGATATCCGTACGACTAAGTGAAGCTCGGAGAGCTGTCCTTAGATTCGTAGGATACGGATGTGCCAAGCATAAAGGCTTGAGCTAGACATCCATTCGTGACTCTGAGGAAGTCAAGGCTAAGTCGTAGAGACTTGAGAGGTTATTCTAACTCACAGCCCTGAAGAGGCTTATGCGAAGTCATGACGACTTGCGTGGATGTTCAACTCATAGCCCTGATGAGGCTTGTGCGATATACGCTAAGTCATGGAGGCTTGAGCGTCGTATTATGAACTGCGACCCTGAGTGGTCTATGCATTTACTTGAGTTGAATAGATAGGTGTTTGCCTACTTACCAGACCATCAGTGGTTCTGACCCCGTTTAATGGGGATTTCAGGTGTTGAACCTGCGTGACGATATGCGGAGCAAGGCGGCATCAAGTTCCAGGGTTTCTCTAGACAGAGTTGTACTGCTTCCTTTTTATTGAACCTTCACTGCTTTTCTAAGCAGTAGTGTTGTAATAAACATGTGGTTTTCGATAAAATGGAACACTTTGGTGGTCAATGAGTTGCTTGGCCACATACCTGCAACGTGCTCGGAGTTTTCTAAAACTGACGACTCATTATCGTCTGATTCCGCTGCTAAAAGCTTTTCTAAATTCCGCTGCAAAGAAAAAAAAAAAAAAAAATTCATGAAAATTTTAACTTAGCTTTGTTTTGGAAATCCGGGGCGTTACAAATACACTTACAGTGCGATATCGCAAACACGACGGATCTTCAACCAGGTTTCTTAGACATATGATCTGATACCAATTCTGTAACGCCCCAGATTTCCAAAACAAAGCTAAGTTAAAATTTTCATGATTTTTTCTTTGCAGCGGAACTTAGAAAAACTTTTAGCAACGGAATCAGACGATAATGAGTCTTCAGTTTTAGAAAACCCCGGGCACATTACAGGTATGTGGCCAAGTAACTCATTGACCACCAAAGTATTCTATTTTATCGAAAACTACATGTTTATTACAACATCACTGCTTGAAAAAGTAGTATAGGTTCAATAAAAGAAAGCAGTACAACTCTGTTTAGAGAAATCCTGAAACTCGATGCCACCTTGCTTTACATATCGCAACACATGTCCAACACCTGAAATCCCCATAAAATGGGATCAGAACCACTGATGTTCTGGTAAGCAAGCAATCACACATTCATTTAACTCAAGTAAATACATTTGACCACTCAGGGTTGCAGTTTGTAATAACAACACTCAAGCCTTTGCGGCTTAGCGTATATCACAACAGCCTTCTCAGGGCTATGAGTTGAACATCCGCTCAAGTCTTCATGACTTAGCGCGAGCCTCTTTAGGGTTGTGATTTGAATCTCTCGCTTAAGTCTCCATGACTTAGCCTTGACCTCTTATAGGTCTCAAAGGGATGTCCAACTCAAGTCTTTATACTTGGCACATCCGTATCCCACTCATCTAAGGATAGTTCCTCGAGTTTCGCTTAGTCGTGCGGATACAACATGGGTCTTCGCCCAGTCGGTCCAGTCGTATACCGATCATGACACCTTCATAAAGGTTATGCAGAACTAACTCAACAACGTCCATTCACTCATACATTCAAGCATCGCTGAACCTAAGCTAATGCTTTGTTTCGATATTCATCCCCCTAGTAGGATGGTACAATCATATCGGAAGAAGTCCCTACTAGGTATTCAAATACATTCTGCTATTGCAGTAGTTGGGTCCAATCCTTAGATCTTAAGGATAACCACGACCTCTATACCTCTGAGTGACAGAGGCCATCATGAACTCTATCAGATTCGAGGGTAATATAAGTCACTCAAGGTTGCACCATCACTGTCTTCCTCGATGAAAAATTCTGAAGGGGTCTGTCGGTCTGACAAGCTACTTAATGCATGCCTATAGGGCAGTCGTTGAAGATTATGTACCCGACCCTATTCTGTGTGCCCCTAACACGGTCATCAACTGTGGGGTCTTTTCATTTTATTCATATGCATATCTAACTCTACTCTCGGCACTGCGGCCATCATGAGCATCACACCTCTTCTGGGTGGACAACGTACTCTGGCTCTGCGGCCCTTACGAGTCTAGTTATATATCAGTCTCACGATGAGCATGCATATGACACGATCACAATGAATCGATTGCTCAGCGTAATTTTATGCAAGGAGCCCACAACTTAGTCAAGGCATAACCACTAATATGGTGCAACAACCTTTACGAGAAAGGTACCCTTACAGGTATCAGGGAGACTAGCCAATCTGGCATCGTTCCAATAACGGATATCATTGTGCCATTTAACCAGTTCTGGCAGCTCTTTTGCCAACCATTTCGTCAGCACTGTCCCAACTCCAACGGCAGGGATGCGACGATCCTTTGTACGTTGTAGAAAGTGTTCCATGGACTGGGTAGTACTTCGCTATATGACTGAGTATCCTGCTACGCTCTTTTCTGAGCTATTTTTAGCTTCTTTAAAAATTCCTGCAGTACTTCCTCTCTTTGATGGAGAAAGTGTGGGTTTCTTTTATCCATTTCAGCGGCATCTCCTCTCTTTGGCGGAAAATCGCTATGCTTAGCTCGAGAAATGAATGTGCATCATTGTGCGTACTTTACATCCATCAAGGTTGATTGAAACCTTAGGCCATAGCCAGGCCATACGCAAACGACTTAGTCTTTACGTAAAGAGCAGTTTTGCCAAAAAATAAAGCCTTTCCAATAGGGCTTTATTCATCAAGCAGAATCTTGAACGAGGAGCGGTAAGGGAATTGCATAGGCAATTTGGAGTTGATCTCTATTTAAACACTCATTTATGCACCATATATAATATAAGCAGAAGTCTGTGCTTTATATGACGGCGGCGTAAAGGAAATGCATATACTTATTGTTTGGGGTGTGTAACAGAATGAAATATTGTACATATATATTTGCAGAAAGTAGGAGCTTTGGTCATTCAACGCGACGACGTAAGTAAATGCATAATCGGAAGTGCATAATTAGAAATTGCAAAAAGCAGAGAGCCTTGGCATCATACGACGCGATGGCATAATGTAAATGCATAATCGGAATTGCATAATTGGAAATTACAGAAAACAGGGAGCCTTGGCAACATACGATGCGACGACAAAGGTAAATTATAATGCCTTGGCAATATAAGACGTGACAGCAGTCACCAGACAATATACACGAAGTTTGGCATCCAACGAAAGTTACAAGGCAAGCGAGTGAACACCGAAGTGTCCTGAAGGGCTCAACCAAGAACTAGGATAAGATACCATTTTTAAGAACGTATATACTGCGTATTCAACATACATATTCGACGATAGTTACGAGGCGAGCGGTTGAACACCAAAGTATCCCAAAGGGCTCAACCAAGAACTAGGGTAAGATACCATTTTTAAGAACGCATATACTACGTATTCAACATATATATCCGACAATAGTTACGAGGCGAGCGGTTGAACACTGAAGTGTCCCAAAGAGCTCAACCAAGAACTAGGGTCAAATATTACTTCATAAAGTATATGCTATATACAAGCAAGTAAATACTTAAGAGAGATAGATCAACGAAGTAAACTTACTTCAATATGCGAAAGAAACAGCTTCGGAAGGCTCCAACGGCTTTGATGACTTCGATCATCCTTTCGAGAGGTCAGACTAGGTCAGATGAGTTCGACCTAGTTGAGAAAGAGGTAAAGCAGATCAAGCTGCTCAACCTAAGTGGTTTGAACCAAACTGGGTTCAGTCCAAGTCAACTAGGTTCAACAAATTCGATCTTAGCCCAAGGAGGCTAAGTCTGGATTTAGAAAACCAAACCAGAATCTGGATAAAAAAGGACCTTGACTTTGACTTCAAACCAAACCAAGTTCAAGTTAAGTCAACTGGGTTTGGACAAGGTCAAGTGGGTTCAAACCAGGTCAGGTGAGCTAGGACCAGGTCAAGCAGGCTCAGACCAGGTCAGGCAGGCTCAGGTGGGCTAGGCTAGGTAGGGGAGGTTTAGGAGATAGAAGAGGAGAGAGGGGTTGGCAATTTTTCAAGGAGGGGGTCTTCTAAAGCATAAGTCTTATCCTTTTAAAGGATAAGGTTTAGCCTATTTACTAAACCACACATTGCTTTAAAATAAAGACAAGAATTTCCTTGGTGTGGGGACCACATGGAAATTTCATGGGATATTTTTGTGGGTCCCACCATATATTTTCTGAGGAATATTTCTATAGGCCCACCGACATTTCTGTGGGTCCCACAAAATCTTGGGTTTTTGGTGATTTTTTTTCGAAAAATTCTGAGTATGTCATTCCCTTCGTATTGACATAACTAAGAAAGTTGGCTCGAGAAAATCTCTTGATTTCTTCCAGGTAGAAAGTTATGACTTTCAGAGTGTTTAAGCATATATTCGCAAAGCAACTAATATCCTAAGTATAACTGGTTCGTAGAAATTGTTTTGTTTTGCATTCTGAGTGAAAATGTTATTTTTACCGGTAAATGCCTTTGAATTTTATTCAAAAATTATATTAAAAAATTGCAAATCTTACAAGCTTTATATATGTGAACGATATATCTTATAGTGATTTACACAATGACTAATCCATAAAAGGCAGAAAAGAAAAATAATAAACAAATCAAGACGATGTTTAGACTAGATAAAGTAAAAATTAAGGTAACTTCATAAATACAAATTGATTTACAACTTGATACCGATTTAAGTAACAGTTATAAATCGATTTCTCTCTAATGATTTGTCCTATCGTGATTTGCGTTGATGAGCTTTGTCTATGTTAACAATTTTTCCTATCGTGATTTATACAATGACTGCTAAAAGATGAAAAAGAGAAAGAAAAAACAAATCGACACAAAGTTTATTGGTAAACTACAAATCTAGTTAACTTGATAAATACAAATCAACTTATAACCAAAAGACTTTAAGTTTCATAATATAACAATATTTGTCCTATCGCGATTTGATGTTACGAGCTTTGTCAATGTGAACGATATGTCCTATCGCAATTTACACAATGACTGATTCATAAAAAGCAAAAAAAAAATAATAAACAAATCAACACGATGTTTAGACTTAGTAAACTACAAATCATGACTTAGTTGCAAATTGATTTCAATATAACGCTATGTGCTACTGCGATTTGCTTGATACGTCCTATCGCGTTGACTAGTTTTGTAAAAGGTAGATAAAACAATGTTTTTTTAATTTAATTAAAGTTCTTTGTAATTTATTTACGTGCGGTTTTTTAAAATGGGCGGTATGTGAAACGACGTTTTCTTTATATATGAATGACACAACGCACAAGTTCAGGAGGGTGTCACTTTGCTTTACTTCATGATTAAGGAACAGATGAACCAATATTTCCTTTATAAACGACGTGTTCGTGAATCAAACATATAACCTGCTTCACCATAAAGGGGGTATCGATGTTGAGGAAGGAGACTATGACAGCTACACGGCCAACGAGGGCAAGGAAGGAGACGACGACAGCTACACGACCAACGATGGTGAATAAGGCGTATATTGTCTAAACCTCGTGACGAGTTTCTTGAAAATTTATATCGTTTAGCATATATTCGATTTATATTGTATATTGTAGAAAGGAATTTCAATATTGTTTATTGAATATTCTGCTAATATTAGTGGAACATCCAAAAAAAGTGGTGCTCGAAAACTCAACAAAGAGCTCCAAGATAACATCAATCGGCTGCAAGATGAATTTGTGAAATGAAACACTATCAGTAATTTTGTACGTATAAAACCACTATCAGTTATATATTTACGTATGCCATGGGTATGTATGTTAACACGTGCATATTTGTTGCAAAAAGACTATATCCGATTTCGTCATGTATATTCGAAGCAACGCAACAACCAATACTAGATGCATTATCACCTCTTATTTCATGGTATATCGGTTCTCTTATATGTTTATTTTATTTTTTGATTTACTCTTGTTGCTTCATATTTTAACCTTACTATTATCATTGTTTTGTTCAACAGAGTTTCATCCGCCGAATTCCATACTCCATTGGATTTCAAGATGGATTACCATATTGGGGTAACAATGATCACTGAGAGACTTTTGGTCAAGTGAAAAGGTAAGTGAAGAAACCTCTTGTCCAAGGTTTAGGCATAACAGTCCTAACATGATTTGTACTATCGGTTTGTAAGATATTGTATCGATTTGCAGATATTGATTCCTACATTCTAGCAAACTTCTAAGCATTGGGTCTTATATGTGATGGATTTATAAAGAAAACAACTATGGTGCTACAACTCATTGGACTTTCACACTGGTGTACAACATGACATTATGCGTTTGGTAAGTTTCCATCTATAAGTATATCGTATCTTGTACGGTGACCCGAAATCTACTTGCTTCTGCATTAACCACAGGAGGGATTCGTCAAAAATGTTTTGGGTGTCGACATTGGTGAGTGGAGGTTTCGCTCAGCACACGATGCTCTTTTATAAAATAATGGCATCAATTGTGGCGTATTTGTAATGAAGTATATTAAAGAAATATACAATAGATGAGAACCTGACTTCGACGTTGTATGCTCTACACTCACACATGTTTTATTATCCTCTATTATTAGGGACTCAATTTATATATTAGTGTCACATTACCTTTTTTGTTGTAGGATGATATGCCTGGATTCCGCACAAAACTATGCAAAAAATTGATGGAGTTTCTAATTGCGGAAGAGAAAAAAACTCAGCTGGTAAGAATACCTAGAAGGCAACGAACGACGCTAGCCTCTCAGAAGTAATATGATGTATGAAGATTTCTAACAGATTTTTATAGACTGTATATACAAATTTTGTAAGACTGTGTATACAAATTATGTAAATCTCTCTAGGTAGAAATAAAATTTCAATTTTACTAAACACGCCAATAAGTTGGACTATTATTTATAGCAAAGGCAAATCGTTGTCTCTGACATAGACGTCATTTTATAAATCGCTATAGGACACTGTCTTGTATAGCAATTTAAATACAGTAAATATACAAGGATTTGTCTTATCGTGATTTACACAATAACTCATAAAAGGCGAAAAAGATAAAGAAAAACTAATTGACACGATGATTATTGGTGAACTACAAATCTAGGCAACTTGATAAATATAAATCGACTTACAACTAATATTCTTTAAGTTTCATAGAGTAACAATATTTATCCTATCATGATTTGCTTTTATGGCTTTGTCTATGTGAACAAATCGTTGTTATGTTCACCCTTCATAAATGAAAATCGTAAAAGCGATTAGCGTTGTGTAGTGAAAATTATGATTTGCTTTTACACAAAAATTGATAAAAGGTTGAAACAATTTGTACATATAATGGCTACGTGCTATAGGAATTTGTACAATATGTTCTATAGGGATTTACACAATGACTGATTCAATGGTACAAATAGACGTCCCGTTTAGAATTAGTAAAGTACAAATTGAGATAGCTTCAATGATACAAATCGAGTTAACTTTTTAAATACAAATCGATTTTGTTCATAAAGACAAACAAAGACATATCATTGTCTCGGTAACTTCATAACTACAAATCTACATGATTTACAACCACATTCATTTAAAAAAAATATTAGTATTTAGTTACAATACATCATGATCAATGGTTTGGCTTAGATACATGTACATGACCATCATCATCAAAGAAGACATATATCATTACCAGTATGAAACCCACGTCCAAATAGTGATGTGCTTCTAATACAATCCAGGTGTGAAAAGCTATTTATGGGAGGACATTTCCGTCAAATGCATATCTATCTTTTAGAGACTCCCATTTTTACAAAAGAGATCACCAAAACATCCATATTGTTCATCATCGAGTTCATTTCTTGCTGCAAAGTAATTTTATGTGTAACTGAGGATACATTCTCTCCAAGCAAACGAGTTCATTAGTAATGCCAGCCCACTGCACCATTTGGCAGATATTTTTCCAACTGCGAATTTTTGTGCACTACTTTAGAGAGAAGTATGGAGCCCTCACCACTGCAGCATACTTGTCTTGAAGTATATCGAAGATTAGGCAGAATATTTGTGTTTGCTCTGGTATGACGGCAACAATTGAGGATGATTATGGTTGTTATATTCTGCGTAAGCTTCAAACCCCATCTATCAAGCACAGGTAGAAGGAACACAAAAGAATAAGTGAAGAAAGAAAAATACAAGGAAGAAGAAGAAGAAGAAGAAGAAGGCGGAGGAGAAAAAAGAAGACGAAGTTGCGCTGCCGCAGAAAAGAGGAAGAGAGATTAAATAGATTAGGGTTTTAGACCTGGACAATGGGTCGGGTCGAGTTGGGTAGGATTTTACATAAAATAAGGTTTTACACAGATCTATATTAGAGTTTTACAAACATATCAATATCATTCACAAAAACAAACAAAGTCATATCATTATCGCGATAACTTCATAAATACAAATCGATGTTCTAATAATTATTTGTTGGGATTTTATAATTTTTTGTTGTAATTATATAATTCTTTTCTGTAACGTGACATTTTATAAGTGTATAAATCTATTTTATTAAGTGTAGCACACAAATACCACTTAACAAATCATTGTAATGATTGGCCTTCATAAATCATGATTAACACAATGATTGATAAATGACTGAAATGATTTGCACAAACATTGATAAAAGGCTGACACGATTTGTACGTGTAAAGACTACGTACTATCATGATTTGCTTGATTTCGATTGCCTTTCAACCAGTTCTATAAGAGATTGCGATTTGTTTTTTATAGAAGGTGTTCTATCACGATCTATACAGTCATCCCACAAAAAACTATCAAATAATCAAACCAAATTTGTTTGAATATCCTATTGCGATTTGCCTTTATGAGCTTTGTCTAAGTGAATGATACGTACCATCGCGATTTACACAATGATTGATTCATAAAAGGTGGAAAAGAAAAACAATAAACAAATTAAGACGATATTTAGACTTAGTAAAGTACAAATTGACTTACAACCATAAGTCTTAAAGTTTCATAGTATAACAATATTTGTCATATCGTGATTTACTTTTATGAGATTTGTCTATGTGAACGATATGTCCTATCGCGATTTACATACTTCTGATTCATAAATGAATGACACGTCGCACAAGTTCAGGAGAGTGTCGCTTCACTTTGCTTCGTCAGTAAGTAACTGACGAACCGACATTTCCTTTATAAATGATGTGTTCAATTTTGTCAGTGTTAACGATATGTCCTATAGCCATTTGCTTTTACAAACTCTGTCTATGTGAACGATATGTCCTATAGTGATTTACACAATGAATGATTTATAAAAAGCGGAAAAGAAAAACAATAAACACATTGACACGATGTTTAGATTTAGTTAAGTACTAATAGATGTAACTTCAACGATACAAATCGAGGTAACTTCATAAATAATAATGACAACGATTACAAGTTTTTTTTTGCAGCACATATTGATAATTTCAACTGTTAGTTTCCTTTTCTATGTAAGTGATTTGCATAATGATTGAGGCAAAACAACATGATTATGGTCATTATATTCTGCATAAACGATTTGCACAATGATTGATTAAAGGTTGAAACGATTTGTATATATGAAGGCTACGTGCTATCGTGATTTGCTTGACACCGATTGGCTTACAACCAATTATAATTCATTATGTAACATAACATTCTATGATTATATAATTCTTTCTATAACAAATCATGAATTAGTTTTCATAGAGGAAGTGTCAATTTGTCCTATCGTGATTTGCTTTTATGGGATTTGTCTATGTCAACGATATGTCCTATCATGATTTATATAATGACTGCTTCAACGGTAAAAATTGACGTCTTGTTCAGAATTAGTAAAGTACTGCTTTAGGTTTAGGTTTTTGGCTTTTACGGGTTTAGGTTTTTGGCTTTTACGGATTGTAGGTTTCAGTGTTTAGGGTTTAGGATTTAGGGTTTAGGTTCTATCTAAATTCCAAATCGACGCGATATGTCCTTGTAAACACCCCAAATTTTCCTCATCCATTTTCAGACACACCTCTCGTGCAGTGCCAACCCTGTTAGGTCAGTGTAGGAGTCAAACCCCGAGTCAATTTCAGAAAATCACCATTTTACCCATTTTTACAAGAAAAATACCATTTTACCCTTAAGTCATCCTGGACCCAAGTCAGTCGGAGTCAACCAAGCTCGTTGGTCAGTTCAAAACAGTTAAAATATCAGTCATTTTAAGCTCATCTGAACTCATGATGAACAAACCATTTTCATTTCTGACCATTCCTACCGAAATGGGATCATTTCTTTAGAAATGGGATCATTTCTTTAGAAATGAGATCATTTCTCACTTAGATACAAGTCAATTGTCTCTGAGTCAATCATTCACAGTCAGTCATATTCCCCAGAGTCTAACTTGAGTTCACCAGGATTTCAAGTGCTCCAGTTTCAGTTCAAAACCATTTTCAAGTGTCTAAGAGCCTATTTCAGCTCATTTAGCTGAAATGGAGCTGAGTTCAGTCAGTTGAGCTAGTGTTTGAGCTTTAATTTTAGTTCATCTTAATACTACCAATCTTTATCCTAGCTGATATTCGTAATTCACTTCACTCCAGTTACCATTTTATACCATTTCTCTAAAAATGTTAGCTTTTCTTGATAATTCAGTCGATGAGTTCAGTCGAGTCAGTGTCTTGTCAGTTCACTTGAGTTCTGAAACCCTAAAACCCAGCTCAATCCAGTTCATTTTAGTTCAAATCAGCTCAAACCTCAATTTTCAATGTCACTCTGGCCCGGTAGAGCCCGAAAACCATTTCTTGAACCATTTTGCAAATTCTGTTAATTTTAACACTTTTTGAACTGGTACAACTGCCAATCGGGGTCTAATGGCTAAATTTCTTCATTCAGTGTTAGCATTTCGCATAGCATTTTGTGTCATTTCTCATCATTTCATATCATTTCTCAACATTTCATAACATTTCATCACATTTCATTTCATTTTCGAAGTCCAGAACTCCAGTTTTATAAATTTCAATCCAGATCGACTTTTAAAAGTTTTTAAAAACCAATTTCAAACCCTGGGTTTCCAAATTTAACATTTTTACCCCCAGGATTTTAAATTTGAAAATATTTTCTCGAGAAAAACATACTGAATTTCTTTCAAACTCAAATTTTCAAATTCTACACTGGATATGCTTCCCAACGGGGTGTTGAACTTCAAATTCTGAGTTCGTTTCAAAAACTGCCAAAATTAGCCCAAAAGTTTTTCTGAGGAATTTTACAAAGTTATTTTACTCTTTTTGCCTTTGTCACAAGCGGGACCCACTCTAAGTGTTGTCCCACAAAAGTTTTAGATTTTTTATTTTCTTTTTTTTAGGAATTATGTGGGCCTGCTCCAATGTGGCACCCCATTTTTAAAACCCTTATTGAAAAACCATGTGGGCCCACTTCAAGGTGGCATCACATGTAAAAAAAATAAAAAAATAAAAAATAAAATTTTTCCAGATTTTTTTCGCTTTCCCTCTCTTTTTCCCTTTCCTTTCCTTCTTTCCTTTTCCCTTTTCTTCTTTTTTCCCTTTCTTCTTCCCTTTTTTTCCTTCTTCCCTCCCTTTTCTTCCTTTCCCTACTTATTCCAACTATTCACGTTGTTCCCTTGCGACTTACAGTGTACAGTTGCGCTTAGAGTCTATTTTGCTTTTGTTGAGTCTGATGTAAGCTGCCCGGTTCAGGTGAATCAATACCCCGAAGGGGCAGCCCGTATACTTGAACTGTAATAGCCTGCGGGCAAAATTGTGAATGAAGTAAATGCGTTGAGTTTTCTTTTGTTCACCCTCGTTGTGATTGCAATTTCTCTCCCTCTATTCTCTCTTGCTCTCTTGCACTCTGATTACAAGCTTACGCGACCGGCAAGCGAGCTGACGAGTAGGCTTGCGGCGATAAGGAAGGACCGTCGCGCCGCGCTGGCCCATTGAAGGAAATAGGCCCATGACAAGTGGTACCAGAGCCCGTTCTCGTGTTGGGGAAGGGACTCCGGAGTCGGTGTCGACAGACACGCCGACAGGCTGCGATTTGTGAGCAAGACATTATGGCACCTTATCAGCACTTGCGCAACACCAAAGGCAAGACAGTTGCCAAAGCTGAGGAGATGGGTTCACCTCGGGGCCAAGAAGAGTTGGCTGCAACTGTTAACAAGCTGGTGGAAGATGTGACTTCGCATGATGAAGCGATTTCACGCGCATGTGAATCATTCAATGGATTGAATGATGTGGTGGTAAGCCTGCAAGAGCAGGTGAACTTGCTAATGGGGCAGGTCACTTCATTAACGACTACAGTGCCGATCTTGAGTTCAGGAACCATACGTTGCAGCGGACGGTGACCCTAAATGGCGGAAATGGTGAGAGACCATCAAGGATTGATGTACCTAGACCTGCAAAATTCAATGGTTCTCGTGACAGCAAGGCCATTGAGAACTTCTTGTTCCAAGTAGAAGACTACTTGGATATCCAGAATGTGACCCTCGAAGATATGAGGATCAAGGCTGCAACGGCCTTACTTGATGGTGATGCTATCGCTTGGTGGAGGCGGAAGCACAATGACATTGAGAGGGGTCAATGTGTGATAGACACCTTTGATGACTTCAAAGTAGAGTTGCGCAATTACTTCATGCCAAGAAATGCGCAGAGGCAGGCTTACCAGATGGTTCGTGAGCTCAAACATACTGGTTCATTGCAAGACTATGTCAGAACGTTCCAGAAGCTTATGCTGGAGATACCTAACATGCCAGAAGACAACATGCTCAACTGGTTCATTGTGGGACTTCAACCATAAGCACAGTCTGAAGTGGAAAGGAGCAACCCCCGTATTTTGGAAGATGCATATGTGGCGGCTGAGCGCTTAGTTAACACTCAGCGCAAGCCTTTCACCCCATCAACCAAAGTTGGGAAGAAGCCTGACCACGGAGGCAAGAAGGATGAGCAGCGCAATGATAAAGGTGAGGTGTCGACACGCCATCAATCCGAAAAGAAATATAACTACACAAAGCATAACAACAGCAACAAGGGTGCGGTTGTGACATGTTGGTTCTGTGGTGATAGACATATCGCCCGGCAATGCCCAAAGCACCTTGTAAAGGACGACGGGCAAGCTAATGCAGCACAGGAAGAATGCAGTGATACTGAATGCAGAGACATTGAGACCATGCAGCCGAGGATGGGTGTCATGCGATCGATCAATGCTGCCAGAAGTTGTGCAGCTAAAAACATGCAGGTCAGTAAGGAACTCATGTACGCTGAAGTTATTATGAATGGAAAGTCTACTTCAGCAATGATAGACTCCGGGGCCACACACAACTTTGTCTCGCGGGAAGAGGCAGAGCGGTTGGGCTTGAAGCATAAGCCAAAGCAGAAGACCATTAAAACGGTAAACTCTGAGGCCAAGCCCATCCTTGGTGAAGCAAGGGATGTGGCTATTCAAGTGGGAAGTTGGGTCGGTAAAGCCAACTTCTCTGTGGTGCCCCTGGACGATTTCAAGATGATTTTGGGTATGAAGTTTCTGCGAAGCCAGAATGTTATGATGTTGCCAAAATTCAACACGCTGATGATCATGGAGTCAGACCTGTCCCACACAGTGCAGTGCCTTACGCAGAAAGGCAGGTCTTCAGTGTTGTCGGCAATGCAACTAAAGAAGGGTGTCAAGCATGGGGAGAAGACATTCTTAGTGGCATTGCGCGCAGAGGAAGGGAAGGTGGAAGCAGCAGTGCCACCGACCCTAGCCCCACTATTGGAGGAGTTTCGGGGGGTGATTCCCCCGGAATTGCCAAAGCGTCTTCCGCCAAGACGCGAGGTCGACCACAAGATTGAGTTGACCCCGGGAGCGAAGCCTCCTGCAATGGTTCCATACCGTATGGGGCCAACTAAGCTGAAGGAACTGCACAGGCAGTTAGACGAGATGTTAGACGCAGGCATTGTTTGTCCATCAAAAGCCGCATTTGGTGCCCCCGTCCTTTTCCAGATGAAACATGATGGCTCTAAACGGTTATGTGCGGATTACCGTGCCTTGAATAAGATCACGGTGAAGAACAAGTACCCATTGCCATTGATAGCGGACTTGTTCGATCAGCTAGGCAGTGCCCGTATCTTTTCCAAGCTAGATCTGTGATCGGGTTACTGGCAAGTGAGGATTTGTAAACACCCCAAATTTTCACCCTCATCCAGTACTTGCATTTCATGTGTCATTGCATATCATTGCATGCATTCGGCATACCATTTCATTGCACTACATAGCATTGCATGTCATTGCATCTCATTTTCGAGATCCAACACTCATGTTTTTAAAATATTTAATCCAGATTTGAGTTTTAAAACTTTTTCTTTCAAAAATCAATTTCAAAACCTGGGTTTTTATTCAACATTCTGTCATTTTCTAACCCCCAGGACCTTATATTTTGAAATACTTTTTTAGAAAACGATCTGGATTCATTTCAAACTAAATTTAAATTGATTTTAATTCTCAGATGAGGCCCATTTAGGTGGTGTCGCTTCTGGATTCCTTCACTTATCAAAAATCTTAGAGTCCTAATTGGATCAGGACTCTTTTTCCAGAGTCTTAGTCGGATCAAAACTCTACTTTTCACTACCTTTTTACCTATTTTTGAAGAAAACCTTTTAACACCTTCTATTTTGGCTAAAGTTTCAGAGTCCTAGTTGGATCAGGACTCTTTTTCAAGAGTTCAGTCGGATCAGGACTCTTCTTCAGAGTTTTAATCGGATTAGAATTCTAATCTTTTGCAGCTATTTTATCTATTTTTAATTAAATCTTTCAAAAGGAGTCAGAAACTCAGAGTTTTAGTCAAAACAGGACTCTGTTCAGAGAGTCCTAGTTGGATCAGGACTCTGATCATGATTTCAATTTTGAGAGAATCTTTCAGAAATCTTTCAATCTACCAAAACTATTACACTTTTATCAAAGAATTTCAAAATTCTAAGGTTTTATCTCAGAGTCCTGATCAAATCAGGACTCTACCCCAGAGTCCTGATCGAAGTAGGACTCTATCCAAAATTGATTTTTATAATGGTTTTCAAAAGCTTTGCCCAAATGTCATCATTTTCTTATCAGAAAGCCAAAATTCTTAGAGTTCTAATCGAATCAAGACTTTTTCTCAGAGTCCTAATCAGATCAGGACTCTGAACCAAAACTTCAATTTCATCCTGTTTTTAACTGTTTTTCAAAATTCTCTCATTTGTTTTCTCAGAAAATCCAAAAATCTGAGCGTTCTAGTTCAATTAGGATTTCGTCCCCAGAGTCTTAGTTGAATCAGAACTCTGTTTTATTCCAATATTTATTATTGTTTTCACTGTTTTAATAAGTTCTTTCAACTGTTTTTCAGAAAATACCAAAAAAAAAAGCTAGAGTTTCAGTCCGATCAGAACTCTGTCCCAGAGTCCTAGTCCAGTCAGGAGTCTGTTTGAAGTCTGTTTTTATTTCATTTTCATTTATTTTCATTTGTTTTTCAAAAATTAGGTCATTTTGTAGAGTTTAGTTAATTCAGGACTCTATTTCAGAGTCCTGATTGAGTTAGGAGTCTAACCCTGACAGTATTTTATGACTTGTTTTACCATTTTTGATGAAATCATTTCAAAAACTCCTTCATTTGGCTTTTAAAATCCAAAATCTCAGAGTCCTAAGAATCCAGTACTCTAACCCAGAGTTCCAGTTCGCTTGAGACTCTACTTTCAAAACTTTGAATTTCAACTATTGATTTTAACCCCTTTTCAAAGCCATTTTTAGTATTTATTTCAAGTTTTTCAAAACTTCGATGTGGGGACCACCCCGTTGGCGTCGTATTTAGAGGAGTTCTGACTCAGTCAAGACTCTGTACCATTTCAAAACTTTCAATCTCAAAGTCTACTTTTGAATTTCTTTTCAAAAACCTCTCATTTTCAAGTTTTAAAATCATTTTTTGAAAATTCAAGTGGAGCCCACTCGGGGTGGCGCCACATTTGAATAAGTCAAGGTTAGACTAGGTTTAGTCATTGTCCTAGTTAGGTTAGGGGTTTAGAGGAGTCAAAATCAATTTTAAAAATCCATTTTATTTAACTTTTAAATCATTGGTTTTTAAAGGTTTTAAATTCAGGTTTTAAAAACCAAATGTGGGTCCATACTAGGTGGTGTCACATTTGGACTTTTTAGGGTTTAATTAGGTATTAATTAGAATTTAATTAGAGTTCATTTAGGGTTAGGAAAACACAAAAAATCGTTTCCCTTTGTGGATTATTTAGAAAGAGTCCTGAAAAAATGAAAAACCTCTTAATTAACCCTAATTAAGTGACTTTTTGAAAAACTATAAAAAAGGACCTAAGGGGGGTCAAAAGGGAACTCTTTTTCTCTAAAATTTTCGTGGCTTCTCTCTCCTTTCCAGCACCTCTACCTTCATCCATTGCAGCTGCAGACCCAAGGTGAGTTTATTTAATATTATTTTATTATTTTTATTAGTTTTTTATGATTTTTCAATAGATTTCACCATGGAAACTCTTGTGTTCATGGATTTAACCATGGATTTCATCCAAGAACCCCAAAATCGACCAAAAAAGATGATCTAACTCAGTTTGAGGGTGATTTCAAGGATTCTAATCCATTAAAATCGATGAGAGGTACGTTTTTCATATTCTTAACTGACGAAACGTGAGATTTACCCGTTAAATGGGTTAAATCCATGATTTCAAAGGTGAAAGCAAATTCCAGCCATTGATTCCCTGTATTTTATTTATTTGTTTATCCATGTTTATTACACGTTTTCCAGTATAGAAATAATTTTTATTTTACTGTTTTAGTGTTTATTTTATTGTTTTTCATTAGTTAAAGCATGTTTTCTCAAGTTTATTAGATTTCTGTGTGTTTTTAGTTTAGAACAGAAAAGAGTATGCTTTTTTGGATTGAAATATGTGTTGTTAATTTCTGAGTTTTTTATATGTGATACATGCATATGTGATTCAACTACTGTAAAAAAATCAGAGATTTTGGACTTCGGGAACTCTGTCATAAAAATCAGACATTAAGCCGGGTTTTTAAATCTTTAAAATCATTGTTAAAATCAAGAAGGTAACTTGCTGTGATGATATTGTTCTCATCCTATATCCGATTTTAGATCTGTAAAGTGCCATGGATTCATATTGATTAGATCTATCTACTGTGAAATTTTCATAATTTATTATCACTGTTTAGTATTTTTCCTTTGTCAGAGACTCTGATTTTCAATTTAAAACTCGTTAGGGTTTACCAAAACCCTAATCAGACTTGTGTTGTTTATAAATCCCAAACCACAGATCCGATTCATGATTTGTAAAAAGTGAGTATTCTTATTTTGTTGTCAGCTGTGCACTGTTAAAATCTCAGATACTTTGAATGAGTGCTGCTATTTATCCCGGAATTGTCAATTGAAAGTATCAGTTAGGACCAAGGTTAAAATCAATATATTCAAGTCCGGATTGTCGGATGGGGATCTCCCTGATCCTAAGTGATTTTTCAGATCTGTAAAAAAGAAAAGTTCTGTTTTTTTGTATATTTGGTCTCTGTAAAATTTCATAGATTTTCATGGAGGTTTGACCCCTGGTTCGGGTCTTGGACTGAGACTAGTTGGTGAACTAGGTCAAAAATGGCAATATTCAAAGACTTAATGCAATTTTCGGATTACTTTAATGCCAAAAAAAATATTTTTATAATTCTAATTTGATATTAGGGTTATAAAAAGTGCAGGTACCAATTTTGAGGATTTTTAGAATCTGTTTGATTCTTGAATGGTTTGAATTGCAAAACAGGGTACCCGAAGAATTCCAAAACACTGCAAAAATCACAAAATTTGTGATATTCTTGGATTTTCGTTTATAAGCATGTATTTTTAGGGTTTAATCATATTCATAATCATATTATGATGCTTTAGGTTTAATTTGATGCTCATTTGATTCCATTTAGTGCATAAAACCTAAGTTTTTACCAAAATCTATTTCAGAAAACCCTGATTTCAAGGCCATAGTCTTGCTATCAGGAGCAATTTGGTCATTTGACCTCAATTTCGAAGTCCCTAACCCTATTTTTCATATTTTTAAGCATGTCATATCATATTTAGTTTAGTATATTTGCATTTGAATTTCAAAACTTGCATTTTATCAAAATATCTTTCTGAAAACCCTAATTTCAAGGCCATAGTCTTGTTATTAAGGGTATTTTGGTCATTTGTACCCCAATTTCGAAATTTCATATCTTATAGTCATGTTTATTCAAGTTTAATTCATATTTTTATAATTTTGATTTAAGGGAATCAAGGAAAAGGCTTATATCTAGCAAAATCCAGTAATTTCTAGATATTACTGGATAAATCTAGAAAAGCCAACATATATTCATTAACCTAACTTTCTAGTTTTGCAGGTACATTGAAGACTTTATTTTTCATGTATTTAAATTTCAATAGTGATGTAATTTGTAATTAAACTTTGGAATAAGAATTTACATTTCCTGCTTAGCTTAGGCTGCATTGCATATAGTTTATTTTCTTTTTAATAATGTTAATGTGTGATGGATGATGATTCATGCATATTCAAACTCACCATGGTCTACACGAATGGCACATGCACTAGCTTTTATGAAGTTTATAAACTTGGTGGAATTCGTATTTATGGCCATAGTCAGAATATGAATGATACCCAGATTTATGATCTTCACATTAGCCACATTCAGCCTACACTCTTAGGCTAACTTCAAAATGCACTGCATTTCTCAAAAATACAAAAAGTATTTCTTAATTCCTCAAATCCATATTCATTCATTTCATGCATTTGCCAATTCCAATTCAAATCTCAATTCAAAGAAGTTCATTTTCTCAAAATTTTCTAAGTCATATGAAGAAATCAATTTTCTTAGAATATGAAAATCTCAAAGTATGTTTCAAGTATTTCCCAAGTTCCAAATTCGATTTTCTAAGTTATATTTTCAATTTCAAAGTTTGAATTCAAAGAAATCAAGTTTTTCAAAGTTATTTCACATTTCTCAAAATCGATTTTCACAAAAATCTCTTGAATACTTCAGAAATCGATTTTGACTTTCTCAAATACAGCATCTCAACCCTAATTCACGATTTTCCATGTGATATCTATTCTAAATGTTTCAGTTATTCAAAGCAAACATCATGTTTTCAAAAGTGTATTTTCAGAAATTCATAGCACATGCCTGATTCTTTGTGCATTTAGAAATTAGAATATGATTTAGACAAGTTGAATAGAGCAGAGCAGTAGATTGATCCTTGGTTCGATTACCCCTGTTAAAGGTGGCAGGAACGGTCGAACCTCGTACCGACAGGCGAGTCCCATTCTTCGGAATTATCCCGCATTTTAAAACGGATGCGAATTATTTTCAAAACTTTTTCAAAGGTCAGTTTGATTTGCAAAAGTTAAAAATTTTGCGATGATAACAGGTTTGGCGACCGTGATGGGACCTATCTTCGCCTGATCAATCTAATGCTTTGCTTAGTTCAAATTGTCAAAATCGATTTCCATGGAATGTCAGCTTTGCTTTATGATATCATGTGAACCTAGGAGCCTAGACCTGAACCCAGCTGACATGGAATGCATATAGACTAGGTATGGTTTGGTAGGACCATATTGAGGAGAATTATTCATGCTCACATAGACTTAGGTCTAATACAACACTCCTCAATTTTGGAATTGTATGAAAACAATGTTTGCTTCTTCAAATATTTCAAAATTCTATCTCTTTAGGTTTTAGAGCCTTCTGATTTGATTGCATGTGCTCATGTTTTCAAAAACCACCCTACCTATATTGTCCCGGTCTTCACGTTGCTGGGCTCTCTTCCAGAACCATAGTTCGGGACAGAGCCTCACAACTGGGCCACCTATTTGGGTGAAAACCCCCCTACCACGTACCAAGGGCCACAGTCCAACGTATATCGGCAGGTGCTCAAGGATGTTGGAAAACTTGAACCTAGAACCGAAGGAATTGATTTTATGCCACGTACATTGAGCCTTGGCTTGAGTATATAGGCATAACTGGATTGGATACAGTTGATCTGAATCTTAGAGTTAGGATTAAGGTCCTACAGCTATTTCAAAATTTGTGCATCTAGAGTCAGCTTTTAGGGAATGCTGTATGTGCATACTTGTTTATGCAGGATGTGATTGAATGTGTTATAGTCATTTCCTTGTTATTTTCCATATTTTCCCATTTTTCCAAAATACTGGACGATTTTTCCAATCCATGTCCATGTTTTAAATCCTGGACGATTTTCAAAACACTTCATTTTATGAAGTACTTCCTTATATTAAACCCTGGACGATTTTCATAAAATTCCTCCATTTTCCTCAAAACTCCAGGTGATTTCCCATCTTTCCTGTCTTCTGGATCTCGAATTTCCTGCTTTATTTTTATCCTGCCTGCATTTTCCTCAAATTTCTTGTATTTTCCCAAATCTTATTCCAATTTTCCATGTTTTCCAAGTCTGATGGCATCCAGTCAACTCGATTCAGTCTTTCCTGAGGGTCACATCTCCTACGAGGTGCGACAAAGTCTTCCTGAACATCGAGTCCTCAGCACCGGATCCTTCTTTCCCCGGTGGTACTACTCATGGTTCAAGAACTTCTCTCGTATGTTTCCGGACCACTTGGAAGATTGTGGGCTAGAACTGGCATCCGCGGTGGGAAAGCAGACAGTCAACGGCAATTTGATCCATGCACTAGCAGAGCGGTGGAATCCAAACACTTGTACCTTCTGGTTCCCGTGGGGCGAGATGACAGTACTGATAGATGAATTTTCAGAGATTATGGGATTGCCAGAGCCAGCCGGTCAGCCTGGAGATCCATTGGAGAAACAGTTTTTGATCAATGTCAAGGGTCTAGATCCCCGAAATGCTTTAGCTCGCATGACAGGACGCAAGTCTTGGCCATTGATAGAGGAGGATGGAAACAAATATGTGGACCTGCTCGAAATTTACAGACAGTATGGGGCATTTGCAGAAGTCAGCTTGTTGTCCAGGACAGCTCGAGAGAGAATTCAACATGCGATGGTTCTGTGCACGGTGGGATTAGCTTTCTTTCCAGATGGACGGAATTACATGGATATCAGAATAGTTCAGCTTCTAAGGAGATGGCGAAGTCGACAGACCAGCCGCCTCTCCATTGCCTTGGCCGCACTCGCCTTTCTATACCGAGGGTTGACCCGCTTCACACTTGGAAAATCGATTATAGTTGAAGGGTGCACCTATGCATTGCAATCTTGGTTCCTTCGGCATGTGCCAGTCTGAGCCAGTTCATTCAGATATAATGGTGAAAAGCTTCTATCAGTTGCGCTCTACCGATTCTTGATCGACAACCTTCAGGAGGAAGAAGTTGTATGGGACTACTTTGATCGTCAGGAATCACCTCCCAGATATACTTACGCTTATGGCAAGCGGTTCAGGCTACTTGGTCCCTTCTTCTGCACATACTATCATCCAGAGCGGTGTGTCAAGCAGTTCTCTCAAAGACAGAAGCGCATAGAGATTCGCCCACTATCAGGGGTCTTGCCAGAGTTCGATCTCACATCAGATCAATGGTCCGGAGCATACCATTCTGCCAGACATGGCTGGGATTCCTTTGTCAATCTTACTATTTTTCCTGACCCTCGAGCGTCGTCTGATTATCCGGAGTGGTGGAAAATTGTCTGTCCCCCTCCCCTCTGTCAAGTGTATTATTGATAAAATCATGTTTTTCCCCTCAATAAAATTCCTTTATTCTACATTTCACCTTGGTCTGACGACCTCGCCTAGGTAACAAGGCATATTTCCAGTTGTTTATTTTGCAAAGAATAGCCACACAATTATCGTAATTCCAGCGACGACTCAATCCCTAGTAATGGGATATTATTTCAATTGTCTACCAAAATTCTCAATAAATAGTTTCCTTCAATCAAATTTTCTTTAAAAGCCTAAACATCAGTTCTACCTTGCAGAGAGCATCAGTGACGTTCAAGAGAGTATCCTTGACACTCAATGGTTCAGACAAGATCCGGAAAGAAAATCGCATCAATTGAAGGTATCGCATACTCGATCGCTTTAGAAGAAGAAATGAACTCACCCCGAAGCCAAGGTCAGCAAGCTGAGGATGACGTGGATCCCCAGATGTACGTCATGTTCAAAAAGATGATGAATAAGATGTTGGCAGAACAAGCTGAAGCCAGTGTTGAGCAAACTCAGATCAAGCAGAAGGATAGGGGTCACGCAGCCAAGAATGTGAAAATCATTAAAAAGCAGAATCGCCATGAGGAAACATCTGATGAGTCAGAATCCACAGATGATACTGATAAAGAGTATGAAGCCAAACAAGAATTCAGAAGGTCGACTCAGGGGCAGGGGTCGGCTTACAAGTCCAGGAATCAATCTGTCGATGACCCTACTCAGTCACAACTCAAAGACGTAATGAAAATGGTCAAAGATCTCCAAGCTCGTGACAAAGGCAAAAGGGTCTTTACAAGCAAAGACTTTTATGATGGACTGGATGGGGATGATGATCTTGATAATCTCCCCAAGAAATTTATCAAGTTTGATGGTTCGGGCGATCCAAAAGCGCATCTCGCCCTATTCTTCGCAGAGTGTTCCAGGTTCAAGAGGAATAATCGTGCCTTATTTCTCTGCTTCCCTCGCAGCTTGGAGGGTATCGCGGCAAAGTGGTATTCAGAGCATATCAACCCGATAGAGCTGAAAGAGTTCGATAAAGTGGTCAATTTATTTATTGAGCGCTTTCTATTCAATGCTGAAGCACTCCCGACTCTCAGTCATCTTTGCGGCCTCAAGCAGAAAGAAAACGAGAAGGCCCGAGATTTTATCCACCGATGGAGGTCAGCTTGCAATAAGATGAGAGACCTGATATCAGAAGGGCATGCATTGTCACTAATCTTGAATAATTTTTCACAACCCTTGAAAGGTCTCATTTCCACAGCACCGTCAAAAACCTTCATCGAACTGACAGAACGAGCCGAGTGGCTCGAGCTAAGCATGGAAAATGGAGTTTATGAAGGCTTCATCTTTACACAAGGTAACAATCAGAGTGAGCAGAAGAAGGCTCACTTCACTCTTTCTTCCAATGATAGCAAAAGCAACAGGAAAAATCATGATCACTATTCAGAGGGATCCAAGGGCCAAAAAGGAAAGTTCTCCAACAATGATAGGTCTCTTCAATCTAGTCCTCAGCATAAAGAGAAAGATCAAGAAAAGCCAAAGCGCAAGGATTGGAGTACGGATCAAAAGTTCACCCCTCTGGACCAAACACTAGAGAGTGTTCTGGAATACATGCTTGCAAAAGATATGATCCGTTTACCTAAAGCAGCTGATCCCGCAACAATCATGGGCAGATTCAAAGAAAGATTTTGCAAATTTCATCGAGCAGTAGGACATGACACTGAGAATTGTTTCATCTTGAAAAATATCATTCAGGATTGCATCGACAAGAATATCCTTATTGAAGATGAGGAAGATACCAGTCGACCATCCTGAGCAAGTTTTCTAAAAATTGACAATGTCGAGACTATGTCACTTTCATCATTTTGTCATTTTGAAGGGACAATGTAGTCTCAGTTCTTCTATCAATTTGTTATTTCCTTCTTCAATGCATTAATAAATTTGTCAATCTTTCTTATGGCCTGGCGTCATCTTTTATATTCCTCATTTGCAAATGTTTAAATGTCTTCTTATAAGGGGTAACCTTTTTCAAAGTGCCTCTCTGATCAACCAAGAAGATCATTGTCAGTTTTTACCTCGTTATCCTCAGAGAATTCTCATCAAATATCAACTACTTATCCTTTCATCCAAACTCTCACTCCCCAGTTATACTAGGGCATTATTTTGAAAATTGGCTTCAAAACTTTCTGTATGCAGGCAGGATCAAACAAATCTCTCATTTTGCACGCATGTGCACCCATTCACATTCATTTGCATTTGCATGCATTCATTCGCATTCATCTGCATTCATCTACATCAATTTGCATTAAACAACCCATTCAGGATAAGGGATAAATCCTGAGGCCCCGACAGTTGCCCAAGTTGTCGTAAGGGTGAAGACTGAAAATCTTCCATCAAAATCAATTAGTAATTCTTCAGAATCCAGTGTTCGTGCTGGTAATTTTTCAAAAATCCAGTGTTCGTGATGGTAAACTTTCAAAATCCAGTGTTCGTGCTGGTAAACTTTCAAAACCCAGTGCTCGTACTGGTAACCATTTAAAACCCAGTGCTCGTACTGGTAACCATTTAAAATCCAGTGCTCGTACTGGTAATCTTTCAAAATCCAGTGCTCGTACTGGTAATTTTCCAAAATCCAGCGCTCGTACTGGTAATCTTCCAAAACCCGGTATTCGTACTGGTAATTTTTCAAAACATAATGCTTGTATTGGCATATTTTCAAAATTCGGTGTTTACACTGGTACACATTAAAATTCAGTGTCCACTGATTTAGTTTTCCTTCGGAATTCGAGTTCCAACTCGAATTTCTTTTCCTTCCAACCGGTTTAGTTTTCCTTTGGGATTCGAGTTCCGACTCGAATTTCTTTTCCTTCCAACCGGTTTAGTTTTCCTTTGGGATTCAAGTTCCGACTCGAATTTCTTTTCCTTTTGGTTAACCCAGTTTTCCTTCAGGAATTCGAGTTCCGACTCGGATTTCTTTTCCTTCCAACCGGTTTAGTTTTCCTTTGGGATTCGAGTTCCGACTCGAATTTCCTTTCCTTCTATTTGATCTAATTTTCTTTCAGGAATTCGAGTTCCGACTCGAATTTCTTTTCCTTCTAACCGGTTTAGTTTTCCTTTGGGATTCGAGTTCTGACTCGAATTTCTTTCCTTCTATTTGATCTAATTTTCCTTCAGGAATTCGAGTTCCGACTCGAAGTTCTTTTCCTTCTAACCAATTTAGTCTTCCTTTGAGATTCGAGTTCCGACTCAAATTTCCTTCCCTTCTAGATAATCTAGTTTTTCTTTGGGATTCGAGTTCCGACTCGAATTTCCTTTCCTTCCAATTAATCTACCTTTCCTTCAGGATTCGAGTTCCGACTCAGATTTCTTTTCCTTCCATAATGGACTTGGTTTTCCTTTGAAGATTCGGGTTCCGACTCGAGTTTTCTTTTCCTTCAGAGTTGGTCTAGAAAATCCAAGTTCCGACTTGAATTTTCTTTCAAATCCAATTCGCTTAGCTTTCCTCTACAAGTTTGAACTTCTACTCAAACTACCCTGCAAGTTGGTCTAGAAGATCCGAGTTTCGACCCGAATTTTCTTTCAAAATCCAATTCATCTAGTTTTCCTTGAAGAGTTGAATTCTGATTTGAATCTTCCCTCAAAAACCCAGTTTAGCACCTGGTCCATTCAAAGCTCACAAGTTGGAATAATTCCTTCTTGAGCTATGATTCTTAGGTTGAATTCCTATGGAATTGATAGTTCGTAGGTCAAACCCCTACGGGACCAATGCCGTTCTCAATAGAACCAATGTCGTTCTTAGGCTGAATCCCTATAGAACCCATGTCATTCTCAGTAAACCAATTCACAATTTCGACCTTCGAGTCAATCAATTTCTAATTTCTAATTTCTAATTTCCAATTATCAATTTCCAAATTTCCAATTTCAAATATCAAATTTCAAAATTCCAATTTCCAAAATTTGACCCTTTTGAGTCACCCAATACCCAATTTCAATCATTTTCTCTTGCGAGAGACCCTTCTTATAGGGAGAGTTTGAGGGAGCTCGTGCTTTTCGCATGCTATCCAATTCGTTCACTTAGCCCCTTTTCAGGGAGAGTTTGAAGGGACTCGTGTCTTTGTGAACCGTTTGCAAAACAAAATTCCAAATTTCACACAAGGAACCCTTTTTATAGGGAGAGACTCGACAGAGACTTGCTTTCCTTGTGGCCCCATAATTTCAGACTACGCTATTTCATCATGAAGGACCCTCTTTTCAAGGAGAGTGTGATGAACTCGTTCCTTCATGACCAATTTACCAACCTCACCAATTCCGGCCCCCTTTCCATAAGAGAAGCCTAATGTTAGGAAGTTTTGACGAAAGCTTAATTTCTCTTAGAAAGTTCGTTTTGCAAACACCTCCTCTTCAGGGAAGAGAGGAGTAATTCCCAATTCTAATTTCTGAATCTTCTCCTTTGGGGAAAGGAGAAGAGAATTTTCGTCATGGATGTGTTGCGTTGTGCTTCAAATGCTCGCTTTCACAAAAGGATTTCAAGAAAATTTTGCCAATTTGTCATTAAATATTTGTTGATTTCAAAAATCTTTATTGCACAAAATTATTACTTCAGAATACCTCTAGTATTACTTCCGAAAGGACAATGCTTTTGCGAAAAAGGATTCAAAGTTCAAAATCTTTCTATTGGCCAACCAAAAGGATGAAGAATAAATCCGCGATATGGCCAGAAAAGAGAATTTAATGTTGTTGCAAAGCCATGAGTGATTGATATTGATCTCAGTCAATGACACATTTTTAAAGACCATTCTTGAAAAATAAAGCAGTCGAAATATCCTGGGTGATACAGAAAAATCCACTCAATCTCCATATCTCCTCAAACACCTAAGCTGTAATTAAATATCTGCAAAAGGGATCTCTCAATTGTCGTCAAGATGAAGGTGAATTAAGCGAGTCGACACCCGGGGCCAAAGAAGATTTGGATCATCTCCAAGATGACGGAGTTTGTGATGGATCCTTCCAGGGAAAGTTCAGATCACCGTCAAGATGAAGGCGAGTGTGATGAGCCTACCAACAAACCCTAAAGGATATTTAATTTCTGCTATCATCAAGAGATTTCCTACCAAAGAGCCAATGATCATCATGATAATCCCTAGGAGAAAAGAAGGATCAGAACATCTCTGAGATGAAGGAGTTTGTGATGTACGCTTCCAAAAAAAGAAAAGAGAGAGAAAAGTCAGGACATCTCCAAAATGAAGGATGATGTAATTCCCAAAAAATCCAAGAGAGCTCCAATCTGCTAAAAAAAGAGTGCAGAAAGATCATCATGAGAAAAGAATCCCAGGATATCAGACTGCCAAATCTATCAAGAATCTTCTTTAATTTTGTGAAATTCTTTTATCAATATTCTTTCACTAATAGCTCTCGCAATATCAAGAATACTTTCTTTCCTGCCATATCAAGGAAATTGATAGCTTCCTTGAAAGAAAGTCAATCGCAAGCAATTTGAATTCGAATTTTGATTCTACAGAGTTAAGCCCAGTCGAAGGTAATACTTCAGGTAGAAAAGAGGGAATACTTTCAAAACAATGTGCATCATTTTCAATTATTTTGAATCAACAACAATTTTCAACATTTTGACAATATTTTCTAGCTATCCTAGCATGAAGCGAGAGCTTGAGGTTCATCTTTGGTACATCCTGACATCAATTGTTATCCCTTTTTAGGACTTGATAACGGGAGTTTTCAAGATTCCTTCCCTTCTTTGGTATAATCTGAGCGCACGGGCTCTCAGATTCGCACACTTCCCTGTGTCCCCACTGTCCCACCATAGACAGTCCAATTTTGGCTTGAGGTTAAGCCACCAATTTCAGCAAAAGGCAATTTCAAAAGCTATTTAGTCTCAGCAATGAGACTCCCAAAATCAAACCCTTTTCAAGCTTTAGGGACCCCAATTTCCTTCCTTTTGCAAAACCCCTATCGGATTCATTGTGCGGAAATCCGAAGGTTCCATCACGGTCTCTTCTTTCAAGGATTCCGTCCATTTTCTGCCCAATCAAGTTAAGGGTATAAACCTGCGCCTCCTTTGATGAGGTATTCCATTTTCTGCCCAATCAGGTTAAGGGTATAAACTTGGGCCTCCTTTGATGAGGTATTCCATTTTCTGCCCAATCAGGTTAAGGGTATAAACCTGGGCCTCCTTTGATGAGGTATTCCATTTTCTGCCCAATCAGGTTAAGGGTATAAACCTGGGCCTCCTTTGATGAGGTATTCCATTTTCTGCCCAATCAGGTTAAGGGTATAAACCTGGGCCTCCTTTGATGAGTTATTCCATTTTCTGCCCAATCAGGTTAAGGGTATAAACCTGGGCATCCTTTGATGAGGTATTCCATTTTCCACCCAATCAGATCAAGGGTACAAACCTGAGCCTCCTTTGATGAGGTATTCCATTTTCAACCCGATCAGGTTAAGGGTTAAGCCTGAGCTTCGTTCCATACGAGGTATTTCCCGTCCCATCCAAGTTAAGGGCAAAACCTGAATCTTACTTTCTTTTGAAATAAAATTTTATCCTTATTCTCCATTTCATATCTACCATCATCACTTGGATTAATTCTTTCATACTCAGTTAGATTCATCAAACTGGAGCATTTTTATCATCCAAATTTGGTGTGTTTTCTTTGCCACTAAGCTCGACTTACAACCGGCTTAGTAGCAAAGAGGGGCATCTGTAAACACCCCAAATTTTCACCCTCATCCAGTACTTGCATTTCATGTGTCTTTGCATATCATTGCATGCATTCGGCATACCATTTCATTGCACTACATAGCATTGCATGTCATTGCATCTCATTTTCGAGATCCAGCACTCATGTTTTTAAAATATTTAATCCAGATTTGAGTTTTAAAACTTTTTCTTTCAAAAATCAATTTCAAAACCTGGGTTTTTATTCAACATTCTGTCATTTTCTAACCCCCAGGACCTTATATTTTGAAATACTTTTTTAGAAAACGATCTGGATTCATTTCAAACTCAATTTCAATTGATTTTAATTCTCAGATAAGTCCTATTTAGGTGGTGTCACTTCTGGATTCCTTCACTTATCAAAAATCTCAAAAATCCTAGAGTCTTAGTTGGATCAGGACTCTTTTTCCAGAGTCTTAGTCGGATCAAAACTCTACTTTTCACTACCTTTTTACCTATTTTTGGAGAAAACCTTTTAAAACCTTCTATTTTGGCTAAAGTTTCAGAGTCCTAGTTGGATCAGGACTCTTCTTCAAGAGTTCAATCGGATCAGGACTCTTCTTCAGAGTTTTAATCGGATTAGAATTCTAATCTTTTGCAGCTATTTTATCTATTTTTAATTAAATCTTTCAAAAGGAGTCAGAAACTCAGAGTTTCAGTCAAAACAGGACTCTGTTCAGAGAGTCCTAGTTGGATCTGGACTCTGATCATGATTTCAATTTTGAGAGAATCTTTCAGAAATCTTTCAATCTACTAAAACTATTACACTTTTATCAAAGAATTTCAAAATTCTGAGGTTTTATCTCGGATTCCTGATCAAATCAGGACTCTACCCCAGAGTCCTGATCGAAGTAGGACTCTATCCAAAATTGATTTTTATACTGGTTTTCAAAAGCTTTACCCAAATGTCATCATTTTCTTATCAGAAAGCCAAAATTCTTAGAGTTCTGATCGAATCAAGACTTTTTCTCAGAGTCCTAATCAGATCAGGACTCTGAACCAAAACTTCAATTTCATCCTGTTTTTAACTGTTTTTCAAAATTCTCTCATTTGTTTTCTCAGAAAATCCAAAAATCTGAGAGTCCTAGTTCAATTAGGACTTCGTCCCCAGAGTCTCAGTTGAATCAGAACTCTGTTTTATTCCAATATTTATTATTGTTTTCACTGTTTTAATAAGTTCTTTCAACTGTTTTTCAGAAAATACAAAAAAAAAAAAGCTAGAGTTTTAGTCCGATCAGAACTCTGTCCCAAAGTCCTAGTCCAGTCAGGAGTCTGTTTGAAGTCTGTTTTTATTTCATTTTCAATTATTTTCATTTGTTTTTCAAAAATTAGGTCATTTTGTAGAGTTTAGTTAATTCAGGACTCTATTTCAGAGTCCTGATTGAGTTAGGAGTCTAACCCTGACAGTATTTTCTGACTTGTTTTACCATTTTTGATGAAATCATTTCAAAAACTCCTTCATTTGGCTTTTAAAATCCAAAATCTCAAAGTCCTAAGAATCCAGTACTCTAACCCGGAGTTCCAGTTCGCTTGAGACTCTACTTTCAAAACTTTGAATTTCAACTATTGATTTTAACCCCTTTTCAAAGCCATTTTTAGTATTTATTTCAAGTTTTTCAAAACTTCGATGTGGGGACCACCCCGTTGGCGTCGTATTTAGAGGAGTTCTGACTCAGTCAAGACTCTGTACCATTTCAAAACTTTCAATCTCAAAGTCTACTTTTGAATTTCTTTTCAAAAACCTCTCATTTTCAAGTTTTAAAATCATTTTTTGAAAATTCAAGTGGAGCCCACTCGGGGTGGCGCCACATTTGAATAAGTCAAGGTTAGACTAGGTTTAGTCATTGTCCTAGTTAGGTTAGGGGTTTAGAGGAGTCAAAATCAATTTTAAAAATCCATTTTATTTAACTTTTAAATCATTGGTTTTTAAAGGTTTTAAATTCAGGTTTTAAAAACCAAATGTGGGTCCATACTAGGTGGTGTCACATTTGGACTTTTTAGGGTTTAATTAGGTATTAATTAGAATTTAATTAGAGTTCATTTAGGGTTAGGAAAACACAAAAAATCGTTTCCCTTTGTGGATTATTTAGAAAGAGTCCTGAAAAAATGAAAAACCTCTTAATTAACCCTAATTAAGTGACTTTTTGAAAAACTATAAAAAAGGACCTAAGGGGGGTCAAAAGGGAACTCTTTTTCTCTAAAATTTTCGTGGCTTCTCTCTCCTTTCCAGCACCTCTACCTTCCTCCATTGCAGTTGCAGCCCCAAGGTGAGTTTATTTAATATTATTTTATTATTTTTATTAGTTTTTTATGATTTTTCAATAGATTTCACCATGGAAACTCTTGTGTTCATGGATTTAACCATGGATTTCATCCAAGAACCCCAAAATCGACCAAAAAAGATAATCTAACTCAGTTTGAGGGTGATTTCAAGGATTCTAATCCATTAGAATCGATGAGAGGTACGTTTTTCATATTCTTAACTGACGAAACGTGAGATTTACCCGTTAAATGGGTTAAATCCATGATTTCAAAGGTGAAAGCAAATTCCAGCCATTGATTCCCTGTATTTTATTTATTTGTTTATCCATGTTTATTACACGTTTTCCAGTATAGAAATAATTTTTATTTTACTGTTTTAGTGTTTATTTTATTGTTTTTCATTAGTTAATCATGTTTTCTCAAGTTTATTAGATTTCTGTGTGTTTTTAGTTTAGAACAGAAAAGAGTATGCTTTTTTGGATTGAAATATGTGTTGTTAATTTCTGAGTTTTTTATATGTGATACATGCATATGTGATTCAACTACTGTAAAAAAATCAGAGATTTTGGACTTCGGGAACTCTGTCATAAAAATCAGACATTAAGCCGGGTTTTTAAATCTTTAAAATCATTGTTAAAATCAAGAAGGTAACTTGCTGTGATGATATTGTTCTCATCCTATATCCGATTTTAGATCTGTAAAGTGCCATGGATTTATATTGATTAGATCTATCTACTGTGAAATTTTCATAATTTGTTATCACTGTTTAGTATTTTTCCTCTGTCAGAGACTCTGATTTTCAATTTAAAACTCGTTAGGGTTTATCAAAACCCTAATCAGACTTGTGTTGTTTATAAATCCCAAACCACAGATCCGATTCATGATTTGTAAAAAGTGAGTATTCTTATTTTGTTGTCAGCTGTGCACTGTTAAAATCTCAGATACTTTGAATGAGTGCTGCTATTTATCCCGGAATTGTCAATTGAAAGTATCAGTTAGGACCAAGGTTAAAATCAATATATTCAAGTCCGGATTGTCGGATGGGGATCTCCCTGATCCTAAGTGATTTTTCAGATCTGTAAAAAAGAAAAGTTTTGTTTTTTTGTATATTTGGTCTCTGTAAAATTTCATAGATTTTCATGGAGGTTTGACCCCTGGTTCGGGTCTTGGACTGAGACTAGTTGGTGAACTAGGTCAAAAATGGCAATATTCAAAGACTTAATGCAATTTTCGGATTAATTTAATGCCAAAAAAATATTTTTATAATTCTAATTTGATATTAGGGTTATAACAAGTGCAGGTACCAATTTTGAGGATTTTTAGAATCCGTTTGATGCTTGAATGGTTTGAATTGCAAAACATGGTACCCGAAGAATTCCAAAACACTGCAAAATCACAAAATTTGTGATATTCTTGGATTTTCGTGTATAAGCATGTATTTTTAGGGTTTAATCATATTCATAATCATATTATGATGCTTTAGGTTTAATTGGATGCTCATTTGATTCCATTTAGTGCATAAAACCTAAGTTTTTACCAAAATCTATTTCAGAAAACCCTGATTTCAAGGCCATAGTCTTGCTATCAGGGGCAATTTGGTCATTTGACCTCAATTTCGAAGTCCCTAACCCTATTTTTCACATTTTTAAGCATGTCATATCATATTTAGTTTAGTATATTTGTATTTGAATTTCAAAACTTGCATTTTATCAAAATATCTTTCTGAAAAAACCCTAATTTCAAGGCCATAGTCTTGTTATTAAGGGTATTTTGGTCATTTGTACCCCAATTTCGAAATTTCATATCTTATAGTCATGTTTATTCAAGTTTAATTCATATTTTTATAATTTTGATTTAAGGGAATCAAGGAAAAGGCTTATACCTAGCAAAATCCAGTAATTTCTAGATATTACTGGATAAATCTAGAAAAGCCAACATATATTCATTAACCTAACTTTCTAGTTTTGCAGGTACATTGAAGACTTTATTTTTCATGTATTTAAATTTCAATAGTGATGTAATTTGTAATTAAACTTTGGAATAAGAATTTACATTTCCTGCTTAGCTTAGGCTACATTGCATATAGTTTATTTTCTTTTTAATAATGTTAATGTGTGATGGATGATGATTCATGCATATTCAAACTCACCATGGTCTACACGAATGGCACATGCACTAGCTTTTATGAAGTTTATAAACTTGGTGGAATTCGTATTTATGGCCATAGTCAGAATATGAATGATACCCAGATTTATGATCTTCACATTAGCCACATTCAGCCTACACTCTTAGGCTAACTTCAAAATGCACTGCATTTCTCAAAAATACAAAAAGTATTTCTCAATTCCTCACATCCATATTCATTCATTTCATGCATTTGCCAATTCCATATCAAATCTCAATTCAAAGAAGTTCATTTTCTCAAAATTTTCTAAGTCATATGAAGAAATCAATTTTCTTAGAATATGAAAATCTCAAAGTATGTTTCAAGTATTTCCCAAGTTCCAAATTCGATTTTCTAAGTTATATTTTCAATTTTAAAGTTTGAATTCAAAGAAATCAAGTTTTTCAAAGTTATTTCACATTTCTCAAAATCGATTTTCACAAAAATCTCTTGAATACTTCAGAAATCGATTTTGACTTTCTCAAATACAGCATCTCAACCCTAATTCACGATTTTCCATTTGATATCTATTCTAAATGTTTCAGTTATTCAAAGCAAACATCATGTTTTCAAAAGTGCATTTTCAGAAATTCATAGCACATGCCTGATTCTTTGTGCATTTAGAAATTAGAATATGATTTAGACAAGTTGAATAGAGCATAGCAGTAGATTGATCCTTGGTTCGATTACCCCTGTTAAAGGTGGCAGGAACGGTCGAACCTCGTACCGACAGGCGAGTCCCATTCTTCGGGATTATCCCGCATTTTAAAACGGAGGCGAGTTATTTTCAAAAACTTTTTCAAAGGTCAGTTTGATTCGCAAAAGTTAAAAATTTTGCGATGATAACAGGATTGCCAAAGGTGATGAGCCGAAAACAACTTGCATCACCCGCTATGGTGCTTACGAATTTCTAGTAATGCCATTCGGGTTGATAAATGCTCCAGCCACGTTCACGACTTTAATGAACCAGATCTTCTACCCTTACTTAGACAAGTTTGTGGTAGTCTACCTGGATGATATCGTGATCTACAACAACAACATGGAGGAACATGCCAAGCACTTGCGAACAGTGTTTCAGGTGCTGAAGGAGAATGACCTATGTGTCAAACAAGAGAAGTGTCTCTTCGGGCAGGAGGAAATCACCTTCCTTGGCCACGTTGTGGGGCGTGGTGTGCTGGGTATGGATGGGCAGAAGATAAGGGCCATCCAGGAATGGGTTCCGCCAAGCAAAGTGCCAGAATTGCGGTCATTCCTCGGTTTGGCAAACTATTATTGGCGTTTCATCGAAGGTTATTCTCTTATTGTTGCGCCCCTCACAGATTTGTTAAAGAAGAATCGGGTATGGCTCTGGACAAGAGCGTGCCAAGATGCCTTCGATGGCTTGAAGAAAGCTTTAGTGTGGGAGTCAGTGCTGCGACTGCTGATCATTCGAGACCCTTTGAAGTCCACACTGATGCCTCAGACTTTGCCATTGGAGGAGTTATTATGCAAGATGGTCATCCGATCACATATGAGAGTCGCAAGCTGAAGGATGCAGAGAGGCGTTACACAGTGCACGAACGTGAGATGACCGCCATTGTGTATTGCCTCAGGACCTAGCGGCACTACCTTTTGGGTGTCGAGTTCATCGTCAAGACGGACAATGTGGCCACGAGCTATTTTCAGACGTAAAAGAAGTTAACGCCCAAGCAAGCTCGATGGCAAATGTTTTTGGCTGAGTTCGACTTTGCCTTAGAGTACAAGGTTGGAAAGACCAATGTTGTGGCGGATGCCTTGAGCGGTATGGCTGAATTGGCTGTTGCGCGCGCAGAGCCTTCTAAAGTGCATTTAGAGGGCGCATTGCTGAGCCGCATCCGCGGGGGTACGCAGCAGGATCCGACCGCAAAACACCTTGTTTCTCTGGCGCAGGCAGGGAAGACTCGACGATTTTGGCTACATAATGGCCTCCTCGTAACAAAAGGGGGATGCATCTTTGTACCACGGTGGGGAAGCCTTCTCCGAGAGCTACTTAAGGAGTGCCATGATACACTATGGGCCGACCATCCTGGTTAGGAGCGGACCTTAGCACTCCTTGAGCGCGGCTACTATTGGCCGCAGATGAGAGACGGCGTTGAGGGGTATGTGCGGACATGCCTCATCTGTCAGCAAGATAAGGGGACAAATCAGAAGGTTGCCGATCTCCTTGAGCCTCTACCAATTCCAGAACGTCCTTGGGATAGCATCTCCATGGACTTTATTGTTAGTCTGTCGAAGGTAGAGGGCCTCAGTTCTATTTTGGTTGTGGTGGATCGTTTCTCAAAGTATGCCACCTTCATCCCAGCTTCCAAGGAGTGCCCTGCAGAGAAGACTGCAGAGTTGTTTGTAAAGCATGTGGTGAAGCACTGGGGCATACCAAAGAGCATTGTGAGTGATCGCGATGCTCGCTTCACGGGCAAGTTCTGGCGTGAAGTATTTCGGCTACTTGGCTCTGAGTTGCTGTTTTCAACTAGCTTCCATCCGCAGATAGAGCGTATCAACGGGATACTGGAGCAGTACCTGAGGCATTTTGTTAGTGCCAATCAGAAAAATTGGGTAAAGCTCCTTGATGTGGCACAGTTTTGTTATAATCTGCAGAAGAGCGAGTCTTCAAGCCACAGTCCGTTCGAGATAGCCACGGGGCAGCAGCCACTGACCCCACACACTCTTGCCACACAAGAAAAGGGAAGGCCATCATTCGCCTATCAGTTTGTTCGCGACTGGCACGAGCAAAATGAGTTGGCGAAGGCATTCTTACACAAAGCGGCAAAGAGAATGAAGAAGTGGGCGGACAAGCACCGTCGACCCACAGGGTTCCAAGTTGGGGACCATGTGTTGGTGAAGTTATATCCTGGTCGCACAGGCATCTTCCGCGAGCGGCACCGCGGACTACTCAGAAAGTATGAGGGACCCTTCACCATCACGAAGAAGGTGGGCAAGTTGGCATACAAGCTGGAGTTGCCCCCAGACTTCAAGGTGGACCCGGTGTTCCACGTGTGCAACCTCAAGTAGTTCCATTCAGATGATGGAGACCCGGAACGCAGTGTGCCACAACGCGCTCCCATCATGCAGAGAGCCCCGGCAGCACAACGGGCCGAGAAGCACCTCAGTCTGATCCTTCGCCACAAGGTCAATTACTTGGGACAAGCGAAGAAATACTTGGTGCAGTGGGAGGAAACAACAGAACCAACGTGGGAGCTTGCATTTCAAATGAACAGCCGCTACCTGGCTGAAGTCAGGGCTTACCACGAAACAGATGGCGCCGAGGACGGCGCATGATTTGAAGGGGGGAGAATGTTCCCTTGCGACTTACAGTGTACAATTGCGCTTAGAGTCTGTTTTGCTTTTGTTGAGTCTGATGTAAGATGCTCGGTTTAGGTGAATCAATACCCCGAAGGGGCAGCCCGTATACTTGAACTGTAATAGCCTGCGGGCAAAATTGTGAATGAAGTAAATGCGTTGAGCTTTCTTTTGTTCACCCTCGTTGTGATTGCTTCTTGTGATTGCAATTTCTCTCCCTCTATTCTCTCTTGCTCTCTTGCACTCTGATTACAAACTTCCGCTACCGGCAAGCGAGTTGACGAGTAGGCTTGCGGCGATAAGGAAGGACCGTCGCACCGCGCTGGCCCATTGAAGGAAATAGGCCCGTGACACACGTATACCTCCCTCTTATTAAACCCATTTCATTAAACCCTAGATAACTTACCATTTTTCCTAAGTCTACACCCTTAAAAAAAAAACTTTTCTTACCTATTGAGGGGCTCTCACGCTCAGCCCATTCATCTCACGGAGGGAGCATCTCTCTACACACAGCTCTCTCATCCCTCATCAACCCTATCTCTCTCTCAGCCTCTTCTCTCCCATTGATGCTCTCTCTCTCTCTCTCCACCATTATCACTTCAACACAGCTTGCAGCCACCTTCAACACAGCCTGCAGCCACCTTCAGTCGGTGCCCAGCCACCTCCTCCATGCCAACATCACCTACCTTGCTGCAGCCTCTACTTGGGAGTGGCCATTATCAGCCATAGCAGCAACACCACTGCAAGCCATGGCTCCAGCCTCCTTGATCCCCTTGGTTGCGGCCATATCAACGGTACAACAACCCTCAGATCCACACGACTGCAGCAAAGTCCATCTCCTTCACACCACAGATGCAGCCCCTTTCAAGCTCTCACCAAGGCAGCAAAGATACCAAGGTGAGACCCCTTTGGCATTGAAAAAATTTCATTTGTTTGTTTTGGTTGCGATAGAGCTATCGAGTGAGCTACTTCATTCACTCCATGGATGAAGTTTCTCACTTCAATGGCTGACATAAAGGCAAATATAAATTATGCCCCTGCTAGTTTTTTTTTATTTTTATCTCAAGTATTGCATTTAGTATTGTTTTTTATTACATAACACTCAATTGTGCTTTCATTAGTGTCTAACTTAGGATTTCATTTTTTTTATGTAAAGTCCAGTCAATATTTCATGTTTAATCTCTCGTTTATAAATATTAAATTTTTTATAGTGGATGCCTGTGTTTATTATTTGTTTCTTTGCAAAAATATGGATTAATTTAGGTTATGAAATTCCATTAAATAAATCCAAAACTGAATTGAGTTTTGAACCCTCCAGAATTTCCAGTTTCTGTTTTAGCAGACAAAAACCTCCGGGATCTCCAAGATGGATGATCCAAATTTCCTTCAAAAAATACCATGATTCCATGTTAGAGTCTACTATTTATCAGTAAGTTTTTAGCTTTTTCCAAGTAGCTTTGGTTCCTTCTAAAAATCAATTTTACACGACCCCTGGGAAAATTCCACTTTCTCTTTATCATGGTATAGACCGAACTTAATTTATTGTGTCCATTCAATTCATAGGTTGTCTGTCAAAACTTTCAACATGAAAGTTGTTACTAACCCTTTCCCCTGTCATTTACCAAAAATTTGGGAATTTTTGGGATTGTTCAAGTATTTTTCCTAAAATTATCCTTTCTGTCTGACAGATTCTCATGCCTAAGAATTCCATAGATCCAGGTCTCTGATAATTGTGAGCTCATTTCCAAACCAGAACCCAAATCCTATATCTGTAAAAAAAGGAAATCTTCCTCTGTTTGTAAGAGACATTTTCCCATAATTTCAACCATTTTCCCATTTGTCTGCTATTTTACCATAGTTTTTACCAAAACCTATATGTCTGACCTAAATCCTAGAGTTGTTGGATTCTGATCCAACTTGCTGGAGCTGTCCAGCTCCGATCATAGGTCAAAACCAGAATTGTTAAAAAGAAAAAATATTTGCCTAACTATCTTCTATCACCCCATAAAATTTGGGCAATTTTTATGGAAGTTTATTACCCCAAATTCAAATTAGAATAAGCATTTTAGGTAAAATTTTGATGTTTTAGTATTTTTAGCTATTTTCTACATTAAAAAAATAACAAAAAAATAGATTTTCGAGCTTCATTTTATTTTAGGGTTAGTTAAGATGTCCATGCCAAATTTGGTTTAATTCCAAGTTTATTTGCTTGATATGTTAGTTTATTTTTAAATTGAGAAGCAAAAATTAGGCGAAAATCAAGTCAAATTTGATATTTTATGATATTTTGGCCATTTTAGGGTTTGCATCATGTAAATACTCATGTCATGTCATATTAGGGTTAATTTCAATGTCATTTGCATTTTAATTTCCCATTTTTGCAAAATTTATTTCAGAAAACCCTAGTTTCAAGGCCATAGTCTTGTTATCAGAAATGTTTTGGTTATTTTGACCTAAATTTCGAAATTCCAATTTCTAATTCCATAAATTTTCATGCATATCATCATATTTCATCATATTATGCTTTATTTATTTTATTTGATTTTCAAATTTCTAAATTTTATAAAATTTCTTTCAGAAAGCCCTGATTTCAAGGTCATCAAGGGTATTTTGGTCATTTTGACCCCAATTTTGAATTTTCAAGTTATTTTCGAATTGTATTTCTTATTTATCATGTTTATATCAAAGGGGGTATGAATTTGGGTTTATATCTGAATAGTATCCGATAATTTCTAATATTTTTGGATAAATTCAGAAAAACCTACATTTTTGTGCTAATATTGTTTTCTAGTTTTGCAGGAACATTTAGGAAGAAGATTTAGTTGTTTTATTTTTTTTCCTTTATTCAATTCAATGTAAAAAACAATATAATATTTGGAATAAGAGTTACTTTTCAGCTTAGAATAGGACTGCATTGCATATAGTTTAATTCATGCAAAAAATTAATATCTGATGTATGATGCATATGCACATTTTCCAAAATCACTATGGTTGACACGAATGGCACATGCACAAGCTCTTATAGAGTTTATAAACTTGGTGGAGTTTGTATTTTTGGCCATAGTCAGAATACGAATGAAACCTAGACTTATGATCTTCGTATTAGCCACATTCGACCTACACTCTTAGGCTAACTTCAAAAATGCACTGCATTTTTCAAAACTCAAAAGGATTTATCAATTTCTCAAGGAAATATCTTTCAATTTCATATTCATTCATTCAATTTGCATTATTTTCAAACTCATTTCCCAATTCCATTTTAGAGAAATTGATTATCTCAAGATTTTCCAAGTCTTTCTCAGGATTTGATTTTCTCAGAACAATGAGTTTCCAAATGAGATTTCAAAGTATTTCCAAGTTCAAATCATGATTTTCTAAGATTTCTACATTCTCAATTTTATTTTCAAATCCCAAAATCGATTTTCTCAGAGTTCCCATTTTCCTGAGAATCCATTTTTCATTTCAAAAGTCATTTTTCAATGAATTTATTGACTTTCTCAAGATTCTCAAATCCGTTTCCTCAGAAAAGCAATACAAATCTCAAAATCAATTTTTTAAAGTTCAAGTTTTCCTAAGAATTCATTTTCTAATGCAGATTCTTGATTTCCAATGAAATTCAATGATTTTCACAAGAATTCTATTTTCAAGCACTTTTCCAGTCATTTTCTAAGTACATATCAATTTCCAAGGCAAACATCATATTTCTCAAAAGCTTGCATTATTTTCAAAATTTCATAACACATTACTGATTCTTTGTGCATTCTAGGAAAATAGATCATGATTTAGATAATTTAACTTAGTCAAAGCACACAATTGATCCTTGGTTTGATTACCCCTGATAAAGGCGCCAAGAATGGTCAAACCTCATACCGACAGAAGGATCCCATTCCACGGAATTTTCTCACAAATTTTTAAAAACGGAGGCGAGTAATATTCAAAACCATTTTCAAAACTTTGGTCGAGTTTGACTCGCGAAATTCGTTTCTCTCTCGCAAGAGAGGGGAAATTTTTTTGCAATGATAACAGGTTTGGCGACCGAGATGGGACCTGTCTTCGTCTGATCGATTGTGTACTTGACTTAGTTCAATTTTCTGAATCATGTTCTATGAACTGTCAGCTTTTACTTTCTGATATCATGTGAACCTAGGAGCCTAGACTTGAACCTAGCTGACATGGATTGCATGTAAACTAGGCATGGTTTGGTAGGACCATATTAAGGAGAATTATTCATGCTCACTTAGACTTAGGTCTGAAATATAACACTCCTTAATCTAGGAATTGTATGAAAACAATGCTTGCTTCTTCAAATATTTCAAAATTCTATCTCTTTAGGACTTAGAGCCCTCTATTTGTCTGCATGTGATCATTTTTCAAAAACCACCTCACCTATGTCTACCTGGTCTTCATGTTACTGGGCTCTCTTCCAGAACCATAGTTCAGGACAGAGCCTCATAATTGGGTCACTTATTTGGGCTAACGCCCCCCTGCCACGTACCAAGGGTCATAGTCCAACGTATATCGGCAGGTGCTCAAGGATGTTGGGAAAACACAAGCCTAGAACTGGAGATGAATTTTTATGCCACTTACATCGAGCATCGACTCAAGTATATCGGCATAGCATGATTGAACACAGCTGATCTGAGTCTAGAGTCAGGATTAGGGTCCTAAAGCACTTTTCAAAATTGATGCATTTAGACTTAGCTTCTTAGGGAATGTTGTATGTGCATAATTGTTTGTGATTGAATGTATGATATTCATTTTCATCTTATTTTCCCATATTTTTCCCAAATTTTCTAAAATATTAGACAATTTTCAAAAAATATCTCATTTTCTGTCTTTTATGAAATATCTCCTTTTTCTCAAAAACCCTCGATGATTTCTTCAAATTATCCACTTTTTCTTTAAAACTCTAGGTGATTTTCCATTCTTTCGTTCCTCTAGACTTCTAATTTCCAGCTTTTTCATTTTATCCTGCCTGCAATTTTCAAAATCCTTGTATTTTTTCTAAATCTAATTCCAATCTTCCTGTCTTTCAGTCCAATGGCATTCAGTCAGCTCAACTCTGTCTTTCCTGAGGGTCATATCTCCTATGAGGTGCGACAAAGTCTTCCCGAGCATCGATCTCTCAGCACCAGACCCTTCTTCCCCCGATGGTACTATACTTGATTCAAGAACTTCTCTCGTATGTTTTCGGACCACTTGAGCGATTGCAGGTTGGAACTGGCATCCGCAGTGGGAAAGTTGATAGTCAATGGCAATTTGATCCATGCACTAGCAGAGCGGTGGAATCCATGCACTTGCACGTTCTGGTTCCCATGGGGCGAGATGACCCTGTTGATGGATGAATTTTCAGAGATTATGGGATTGCTTGAGCCAGCCGGTCAACCTGGAGATCCATTGGAGCAACAATTTTTTATCAATGTCAAGGGTCTAGACCCCAAAGATGCTTTAGCTCGCATGACATGGCGTAAGTCTTGGCCACTGATTGAGGAAAATGAAAATAAATATGTGAACCTGATCGAGATCTACCGACAGTAGGGGGCATTCGCAGAAGCCAGCTCATTATCCAGAACAACTCGAGAAAGAATTCAGTATGTGATGGTCGTATGCATTGAAGGGCTCGTTTTCTTCCCAGATATACATATGTGTATGGCAAGCAGTTCAAGCTATTTGGCCCATTTTCCTGTACCTACTACTATCTAGAGTGATGCGTCAGGCAATTTTCTCAGAGACAAAAGCACATAGAAGCTCGGCTACTATCAGTGGTTATGCCAGAGTTCAACCTTGCATCAACGCAGTGGTCTAGAACATACCATTCTGCCAGATATGACTGGGATTCTTTCATCACTCTCACTCTTTTCTTCAGTCCTCGTGTCTTTGCTGATCGTTAAGAGTGGTGGCAGAGTGTCTACATGCCCCTCTTTCTCAAGTCTACTATGGATGCAATCATATTTTTCCTTCAATAAAAAAATCCTTCAATTTTCATTCTATCATGGTTTGACGACCTCGCCTAGGTGACAAGGCATATTTGCAGTTGTTCGTTCTCCTCGCAAAGAATGACAACACAATTGTCGTGACTCCAGAAGTGACCCAATCCCTAGTAATGGGATGTTCTTCCAATTATCTACCAAATTCTCATCAAATATTTTTTCTATATTCATTTCTATCTTGAATCTTCATCATCAAAATTGAATTATTCATCACATTCTGCAGAGAATATCGTTATTCCCAACTGGTCCAGATCAGATAAGAAGACGCTGCAATATCAAGGGCATCAGTGATTTTTAAAGCATGAAGTAAAAAGAGATGAATTCTCCAAGAATTGTTAGAAGACAGAGTCAGACTGACGGGAATGGCATCGATCCCGCTGCATATCAAATATTCAAGAAGATAATGATCAAGATGATGTCTAAGCAAGCTGGAGATAATCTCAGAAAGGCTCCCCTCAAGGAAAAGACATCTGTCTCATTCCTTCGAGAATATCATTGGCAAGGGCAGCAACACAAAGTTCTAAGTCCAGCAGAAGCAACAATGGAGGCAAAAGGAGAGAATCCTTGAAACAAGACAACAAGCCTTTCTCATCAGACTCTCACCAAAAATCTCAGCAAAAAGAAAAGATAAAGCGGGACAACTGGGGTTACGATCGCCAGTTTACTCCTCTCGAGCAGTCTCTCGATGAAATACTTGAATATATGTTGGCCAAAGAATTGGTAAAGCTCCCAAGAGTTACAAATCCTCCCACAATCATGGGAAGATTCATGGACCAATTTTGCAAATTTTATCGGGCAATAGGGCATGATACCGACCATTGTTTCGTCTTCAAGAACATTGTCCAAGATTACACCGACAAGAATTTTTTCGTTGAAAATGAAAAAGAATTCCAATCAGCTGTTTCGGCCAAGTCTCAACAGAAATCAAACAATCAGCAAGAGGTACAACATGACAATCAGAACCAGGACTGCAAGATGGCCCCATTGAATCAAATACTCGAGAGTTTCTTGGAATATATGCTCACAAAAGATATGGTTAGACCTCCAAAGGCGTACTTCACTCTTTTTGCCAACAATAGCAAGGGTAACCAAAAAAATCATAATGACCATTCAGAGGGATCTTGGGACAAAAAAGAAAAGATCTCCAACAATGATAAGCCTCTTCAATCTGGTCCTCAGCATAAAGAGAAAGATCAGGAGAAACCAAAACACAAAGATTGGAGCACTGATTGAAAGTTCACTCCTCTAGACCAGAAGCTTGAGACTGTTCTAGAAATTTTGCTCGCAAAAGACATGGTTCATTTACGAAAAGTCACTGATCCTCCGACAATCATGGGTAGGTTCAAAGAACAATTTTGCAAGTTTCATCATGCAATAGGGTACGACACAAAAAAATTTTTTGTCCTCAAAAACATTGTCCAGGATCGCATTGATAAGAATATTCTAGAGGAAAACAAAACAGCAGACCAACCGACTATCCTGGTCAAATCCCTTCAATCCTACTCCCAGCAGAAGGCAAACACTCAAAAGAAACGAAAACATGAAGGTTGGAGATGTGATCGCCAATTCACCTCATTAGATCATACACTCGAGAGCATGCTCGAGTATATGTTGACCAAAAATATGGTCAGACTTTCAAAGGTTGTCGATCCTGTTGTCACTTTGGGGAAATGGAAGAATAAATTCTGCAAATATCACCGGGCATTAAGGAATGACATAAAACATTGCTTTGACTTTAAGAACATTGTGCATGATTGCATCGACAAAGGATTCCTTGTAAGGGCTGAGTCAGAAGATCAACCAGCTATCTTACCTGAACACAAAGAAGAATGATGGTACTAATGCTCTCATCCTTTCCATCTTACTTTTGTCATTTTGAAAAGAAGATGTAGCCCCAATTCTTCTATCAGTTTATTTTTCCAGTACATCAATAAAACATCAATTTGCCTTGTTTCTCTTGCAAGATATCTCCCACAAGGAATGACCTCTTTAAAGTCCCTCCAGAATCAATCAAAAGTCAGAAAGCATTCTTCAAATATCAATTACTTATCCTTTCATCCAACCTCTCACTCACCAGTTATACTGGGGCAATATTTTGAAAATTGTCTTCAAAACATCCTGTATGCAGGCAGGATCAAATAAATCTCTCATATTGCACGCATGTGCACCCATTTACATCATTTTGCATTCATTTGCATTTGCATGCATTTGCATGCATTTATCTGCATACATATGCATCGAATTCATTTCCCCTTCAGGTTAAGGGATAAACCTGAACTACCCATTCAGGATAAGGGATAAATCCTAAGACCCCAACAGTTGTCCAAGTCAGCATGAGGGTGAAGACTGAAAATCTTTCATCAGAATCAATTGGTAAATTTTCAAAATCCAGTGTTCGTGCTGGTAATTTTTCAAAATCCAGTGTTCGTGCTGGTAATTCTTCAAAACCCAATGTTTGTGCTGGTAATTTTTTAAAATCCAGTGTTCGTGATGATAATTCTTCAAAACCTAGTGTTTGTGCTGATAATTTTTTAAAAACTCAGTGTTCATGCTGGCAATTCTTCAAAACCCAATATTCGTGCTGGTAATTTTTCAAAACTCAGTGTTCATGCTGGTAACTTTCCAAAACCCAGTGTTTGTGCTGGTAATTTTTCAAAAACTCAGTGTTCGTGCTGGTAATTCTTCAAAACCCAGTGTTCGTGCTGATAATTTTCTAAAACTCGGTGTTCATGCTGGTAATTCTTCAAAACCTAGTGTTCGTGCTGGTAATTTTCCAAAACCCAGTGCTCGTGCTGGTAATTTTCGAAAACCCAGTGTTCGTGTTGGTAATTTTCCAAAACGCAGTGCTCGTGCTGGTAATTTTCCAAAACCCAGTGTTCGTGCTGGTAATTTTCCAAAACCCAGTGTTTGTGACGGTAATTTTTCAAAATCCAGTGTTCGTGCTAGTAATTTTTCAAAACCCAGTGTTTGTACTAATAATTTTCCAAAATACAGTATTTGTACTGGTAATTTTTCAAAACATAATGCTTGTACTGGTTCATTTTCAAAATCCAGTGTTCAGACTGGTACACTTAAAAATTCAGTGTCCACATTGGTCTAGTTTTCCTTCGGGATTCAAGTTCCGATTTAAATTTCCTTTCCTTCCAATTGATCTAGTTTTCCTTCAGGATTCGAGTTCCGACTCGAATTTCATTTCCTTCTAATTGGTCTAGTTTTCCTTTAGGATTCGAGTTTCGACTCGAATTTCCTTTCCTTCTAATTGATCTAGTTTTTATTCGGGATTTGAGTTCTGGCTCGAATTTTCTTTCCTTCTAATTGGTCTAGTTTTTCTTCAGGATTCGAGTTCCGACTTGAATTTCCTTTCCTTCTAATTGATCTAGTTTTCCTTTGGGATTCGAGTTCCGACTCGAATTTCTTTTCCTTCCAAATTAATCTACGTTTCCTTCAGGATTCGAGTTTTGACTTGAATTTCTTTTCCTTCCAAATTGATCTACTTTTCCTTTAGGATTTGAGTTCCGACTCGAATTTCTTTTTCTTCCAAATTGATCTACTTTTCCTTCAGGATTTGAATTCTGACTCAAATTTCTTTTCCTTTAAATCCAAATTGGATAAATTTTTTCTTTAGGATTCAAGTTCTGAATCGAATTTCCGTTCCTTCTAAAATTTTCCAATTTTTCCTTAAGGGTTCGAGTTACGACTCAAATTTCTTTTCCTTTAAATCCAAATGGGTATAGTTTTTCTTTTGAAGATTTGAGTTTCAACTCGAATTTTCTTTCCTTCAAAGACCAAACCTTCTAGTTCTCTTTTGAAGACTCGGGTTCTGACTCAAATTTTCCAGTTTTCCTTACAGGATCTGAGTTTCGACTCAGTCGTTCTTTCAAAACCAATTTCTGAGTTGGACTTACCTTCAAAATCCAATATTGTGCTAGGACTTACCTTCATAATTGCAATTTTGTATTGGATTTACCTTTAGATTTCAGGTTCGTGTTGGACCTTCATCCAGAATCTCACTGATGTATCAACTCGGATATCAAACAATTTCTTTCACCAAAGATTCTAAGAATATTTTGCCAATTTGTCATTAAATATTTGTTGATTTAAAACCTTTATTGCATAAAAAAATTACCTCAAAAATTACCTTCTGTATTACTTCCAAAAGGACAAAGCTTTTGCGAAGAAGGATTCAAAATTCAAAATCTTTCTATTGGCCAACCAAAAGGATGAAGAATAAATCCTCGATATGGCCAGCAAAAAAAAAACAATGTTGTTGCAAAGCCATAAGTGATCGGTATTGATCACAGTCAATGGTACATTTTTAAAGATCATTCTTGGAAATTAAGGCAGTCGAAATATCCTGGGTGATACAGAAAAATCCATTTAATTTCCATATCTCCTAAATCACTTAAGCAGTAATTAAATATCTACAAAAGGGATCTCTCAATTGTTGTCAAGATGAAGACGAATTATGCGAGTTAGACCCCTAGGGCCAAAGAAGATTTGGATCATCTCCAAGATGAAGGAGTTTGTGACGGATCCTTCCAAGGAAAGTTTAGATCACCGTCAAGATGAATGTGACTGCGATGAGCCTCCTGACAAACCCTAAAGGATATTTAATTTCTGCTATCATCAAGAGATTTTCAACCAATAAGTCAATGTCGTTAATCCTTGAGAGAAAGAAGGATCGAAGCATCTCCAAGATGAAAGAGTTTGTGACGTACCCTCAAAAAAAAGAGAGAGAGAGAGAGAGAAAAGTCAGGAGATCTCCAAAATGAAGGATGATATAATCCCCAAAAACCCAAGAGAGCTCTAATTCTGTCAATAAAAAAAAAGAGGGCCGAAAGATGATCATGAGAAAAGAATCCCAGGATATCAGACTGCCAAATCTGCAAAATAATCCTCTTTAAAATTTGTGAAATTCTATTATCAGTATTCTTTCACTAATTGCTTTCACAATATCAAGAATACTTTCTTTTCTGTTCATATCAAGAAAATTGATAGCTTCCTTGAAAGAAAGCCAATCGTAAGCAATTTGAATTTGAATCTTGATTCTACAGAGTTAGCCCAATTGGAGGTAATACTTTGGGTAGAAAAGAGGAAAGAATTTCATACCAATATACATCAATTTCAAGCATTTTGAATAAACAAACAATTTTTAACATTTTGACAATATTTTCTTACTATCTTGACATGAAGTGAAGAGCTTGATGTCCATCTTGACACATCCTAGTATCACCTTTTACCTACTTGAGAGAGTAACCTTTATCGTCTTTTGCGTTGTTGAAAGATTAGCCTTCTCTCTAAAAGGATAGCCTTTGTCATCTTTCGTGTTGTCTAAAGAATTCATCTTTTGCGTTGTCAAAAGAATCGCCTTGTTCCTTTGGATCGCCTCTGCCATCTTTCACGTTGTTGAAAGAATTCACCTTTCGCGTTGCCAAAAGAATTCATTTTTTGCGTTATCAAAAGAATTGCCCTGCTCTTTTGGATCGCCTTGTCATCCTTCACATCGTTGAAAGAATCGCCTTGTTCTTTTGGATTGCCTTTGTCATCTTTTGCATTGTCAAAAAAATCACCTTGCTCCTTTGGATCGCCTTGTCATCTTTCGCGTTGTTGAAAGAATCGCCTTATTCCTTCAGATCGCCTTTGTCATCTTTCGCGTTGTCGAAGAAATTCATCTTTTGTGTTGTCGAAAGAATTCATCTTTTGCGTTGTCAAAAGAATCACCCTGCTCCTTTGGATCGCCTTGTCATCTTTCACGCTATTGAAAGAATCGCCTTGTTCCTTTGGATCGCCTTTGCTATCTTTCGCGTTGTCGAAAGAATTCATCTTTCGCGTTGTCGAAAGAATTCATCTTTCGCGTTGTCGAAAGAATTCATCTTTTGCATTGTCAAAAGAATCGCCTTGCTCCTTTGGATTGCCTTATCATCTTTCGCGTTGTTGAAAGAATCACCTTGTTCCTTTGGATCGCCTTTGTCATCTTTCGCGTTGTCGAAAGAATTTGTCTTTCGCGTTGTCGAAAGAATTCATTTTTTGTGTTGTCAAAAGAATTGCCTTGCTCCATTGGATTGCCTTGCCATCTTTCGCGTTGCTGAAAGAATCGCCTTGTTCCTTTGGATCGTCTTTGCCATCTTTCGCATTGTTGAAAGAATTCATCTTTCGCGTTGTCGAAAGAATTCATCTTTTGCATTATCAAAAGAATCGTCTTGCTCCTTTGGATCACCTTGTCATCTTTCACGTTGTTGAAAGAATCGCCTAGTTCCTTTGGATCGACTTTGTCGTCTTTCGCGTTATCGAAGGAATTCGTCTTTCGCATTGTCAAAAAAATTTATCTTTTGCGCTCTCAAAAGAATCGCCTTGCTCATTTGGATCGCCTTGTCATCTTTCGCGTTGTTGAAAGAATTGTCTTGTTCCTTTGGATCACCTTTGCCATCTTTCGCGTTGTCGAAAGAATTCATCTTTCGCGTTGTCGAAAGAATTCATCTTTTGCATTGTCAAAAGAATCGGCTTGCTCCTTTGGATCGCCTTGTCATCTTTCGCATTGTTGAAAGAATCACCTTGTTCCTTTGGATTGTCTTTGTCATCTTTCGCATTGTCGAAGGAATTCATCTTTCACGTTGTCAAAATTATTCATCTTTTGCGTTGTCAGAAGAATCGCCTTACTCCTTTGGATCGCCTTGTCATCTTTCGTATTGTTGAAAGAATCGCCTTATTCCTTTGGATTGCCTTTGTCATCTTTCGCGTTGTCGAAGGAATTAGTCTTTTGCGTTGTCGAAAGAATTCATCTTTTGCATTGTCAAAAGAATCACCTTGCTCCTTTGGATCGCCTTGTCATCTTTCGCGTTGTTGAAAGAATTTCCTTGTTCCTTTGGATCGCCTTTGCCATCTTTGGTATTGTCGAAAGAATTCATCTTTCGCATTGTCGAAAGAATTCATCTTTTGCGTTGTCAAAAGAATCGCCTTACTCCTTTGGATCGCCTTGTCATCTTTCGCGTTGTTGAAAGAATCACCTTGTTTCTTTGGATCACCTTTGTCATCTTTCGCGTTGTCGAGGAAATTCATCTTTCGCATTGTCGAAAGAATTCATCTTTTGTGTTCTCAAAAGAATCGCCTTGCTCCTTTGGATCGCCTTGTCATCTTTCGCGTTGTTGAAAGAATCGCCTTGTTCCTTTGGATCGCCTTTGCCATCTTTCACGTTGTCAAAAGAATTCATCTTTCGCATTGTCGAAAGAATTCATCTTTTGCGTTGTCAAAAGAATTGCCATGCTCCTTTGGATCACCTTGTCATCTTTCGCGTTGTTGAAAGAATCGCCCTGTTCCTTTGGATTGCCTTTGTCATATTTCGCGTTGTCGAAAGAATTCATCTTTCGCATTGTCGAAAGGATTCGCCTTTCGTATTGTCGAAAGAGTTTGTCTTTCGCGTTGTTGAAAGAATTCATCTTTCGCATTGTCAAAAGAGTCGCCTTATTCTTCTTCAAAAAAAAAGTTGTCTTATTCGTCATCCAACTTACCATTTTCTATCTTCCCGGTCAGGTTAAGGGTTAAGCTTTAGCCTCATTTTGATGAGATATTTCATTTCCTGGTCAGGTTAAAGGTTAAAACCTGAGCCTCATTTTGATGAAGTATTTCATTTCTCAGTCTGGGTAAGGGTCAAACCTGAGCTTCGTTTCTACTGGAGGTATTTCTTGTCCCATTCAGGTTAAGGGCAAAACCTGAGTTTCACTTCTTTGAAGTAAATTTTCTTCTTTATTTCATATCTACCATTTTTATTAGGGCTAATTTCTTCATATCCAGTCAGATCCTTCCAACTGGGGCATTTTATAGCCCAAATTTGGTGTGTTTTTCTTTGCCACTAAGCTCGACCCTAAGTCAGCTTAGTAGCAAAGAGGGGCATCTGTAAACACCCCAAATTTTCCTCATCCATTTTCAGACACACCTCTCATGCAGTGCCAACCCTGTTAGGTCAGTGTAGGAATCAAACCCCGAGTCAGTTTCAGAAAATCACCAATTTACCCATTTTTACTAGGAAAATTACCATTTTACCCTTAAGTCAACCCGGACCCCAGTCAGTTAGAGTCAACCAAGCTCATTGGTCAGTTCATAACAGTTAAAATATCAGTCATTTCAAGCTCATTTGAACTCATGATGAACAAACCATTTTCATTTCTAACCATTCCTGCCGAAATGGGATCATTTCTTCAGAAATGAGCTCATTTCTCACTTAGATCCAAGTCAATTGTCTCCGAGTCAGTCATATTCCTCAAAGTCTAACTTGAGCTCACCAAGAGCTCAAGTGCTCCAGTTTCAGTTTAAAATCATTTCCAAGTGTCCAGGAGCCTATTGTAGCCTATTTCAGCTCATTTAGCTGAATGGAGCTGAGTCCAGCCAGTTGAGCTAGTGTTTGAGCTTCAATTTTAGTTCATCTCAATACTACCAATCTTTATCTCAGCTCAAACCCAGCTCAGATTTGTAATTCACTTCATTCGAGTGACCATTCTGTACCATTTCTCTAAAAATTGTAGTTTTCTTGATAATTCAGTCGAGGAGTTCAGTCGAGTCAGTGTCTTGTCAATTCACTTGAGTTCTAAAACCCAGCTCAATCCAGTTCATTTTAGTTCAAATCAGCTCAAATCTCAAATTTTAATGTCACTCTGGCCCGGTAGAGCCCGAAAACCATTTCTTGAACCATTTTGCAAATTTTGTCAATTTTAACAATTTTTGAACTGATACAACTGCCAATTGGGGTCTAATGTCCAAATTTCTAAATTCAGGGTTAGCATTTCGCATAGCATTTTGTGTCATTTCTCATTATTTCATATCATTTCTCAGTATTTCATCACATTTCATTCTATTTTCAAAGTCCAGAACTCCAGTTTTATAAATTTCAATCCAGATCAAGTTTTAAAAAATTTCAAACCCTGGGTTTCCAAATTCGACATTTTTACCCCCAGGAGTCTAAATTTGGAAATATTTTCTCTAGAAAAACAATCTGGATTTCTTTCAAACTCAAATTTTTAAATTTTACACTGGATATGCTTTGCAACGAGGCATTGAACTTCAAATTCTGAGTTCGTTTAAAAAACTGCCAAAATTAGCCCAAAAGTTTTTCTGAGGAATTTTACAAAGTTATTTTACTTTTTTTGCCTTTGTCACAAGCGGGACCCACTCTAAGTGGTGTCACACAAAAGTTTTTGATTTTTTATTTTTTAGAAATCGTGTGGGCCCACTCCAATGTGGTGCCCCATTTTGAAAACCCTAATTGAAAAACCATGTGGGCCCACTCCAAGGTGGCGCCACATGTAAAAAAAAAAAAAAAAATTCTAGATTTTTTTTCTCTTTCCCTCTCTTTTTCCCTTTCCTTTTTCCTTTTCTTCTTTCTTTCCTTTCTTCTTCTTCCGTTTCTTTCCTTCTTCCCTTCCTTTTCTACCTTTCCCTACTTATTCCAGCCATTCACGTATACCTCCCTCTTATTAAACCCATTTCATTGAACCCTAGATTACTTACCATTTTCCATAAGTCTACACCCTTAAAAAAAAACCTTTTCTTACCTATTGAGGGGCTCTCACGCTCAGCCCATTTATCTCACGGTGGGAGCATCTCTCTACACACAGCTCTCTCATCCATCATCAACCCTATCTCTCTCTCAGCCTCTTCTCTCCCATTGAGGCTATCATCTCTCTCTCTCTCTCCCACAGCAATCCACCATTATCACTTCAACACAGCTTGCAGCCACCTTCAACACAGCCTGCAACCACCTTCAGCCAGTGCCCAACCACCTCCTCCATGCCAACGTCACCTACCTTGCTGCAGTCTCTACTTGGGAGTGGCCATTATTAGCCATAGCAGCAACACCACTGCAAGCCACCACTCCAGCCTCCTTGATCCCCTTGGTTGCGGCCATATCAACAGTACAACAACCCTCGGATCCACACAGCTTCAGCAAAGTCCATCTCCTTCACACCACAGATGCAGCCCTTTTCAAGCTCTCACCAAGGCAGCAAAGATACCAAGGTGAGACCCCTTTGGCATTGAAAAAAAATCATTTGTTTGTTTTAGTTGTGATAGAGCTATCGAGTGAGCTACTTCATTCACTCCATGGATGAAGTTTCTCACTTCAATGGCTGACATAAAAGCAAATATAAATTATGCCCCTGCTGGTTTTGTTTTGTTTTTATTCTCAAGTATTGCATTTAGTATTGTTTGTTATTTCATAACACTCAATAGTGCTTTTATTAGTGTCTAACTTAGGATTTCATTTTTTTATGTAAAGTCCAGTCGATATTTCATGTTTAATCTATCATTTATAAATATTGGAATTTTTATGGTGGATGCTTGTGTTTAATATTTGTTTCTCTGCAAAAATTTGGATTAATTTAGGTTTTGAATTTCCATTAAATAAATCCAAAACCAAATCGGGTTTTGAACCCTTCAGAATTTCCAGTTTCTGTTTTAGTAGACAAAAACCTCCAGAATCTCCTAGATGGATGATCCGAATTTCCTTAAAAAAAATACCATGATTTCCTATTAGAGTCTAATGTTTCCAAGTAAATTTTTAGCCTTTTCCAAGTAGCTTTGATCCCTATTAAAAATTGATTTTCCCAGACCCTTGGGAAAATCTCACTTTCTCTTTATCAGGGTATAGACCGATTTTAATTTTCTGTGTCTGTTCAATCCATAGGTTGTATGTCAAAACTTTCAACATAAAAGTTGTTTCTAACTCTTTCCGCTAGCATTTCTCAAAATTTGGGAATTTTTGGGATTGTCCAAGTATTTTTCCTGAAATTATCTTTTGTCTGACAGATTCTCATGCCTGAGAATTCCAGAGATCCAGGTCTCTCATAATTGTGTGCTCATTTCCAAACCATAACCCAGATCCTAAAACTGTAAAAATAGGAAATCTTTCTCTGTTTGTCAAGGACATTTCCCCACAATTTTAGCCATTTTTCCATCTGTTTGCTATTTTTCCCATAGTTTTTCCCGAAACCTGTCTGTCTTCCCTAAATCCTAGAGTCACCGAATTTTGATCCGACTTGCCGGAGCCGTCCAGCTTCGACCATATGTCAAAACCAGAATCTGTAAAATGCAAAAATCTTTGCCTAACTATCCTCTGTCACTCCATAAAATTTGGACAATTTTTATGGAAGTTTAGTACCCTAAATCCAATTTAGAATTAGCATTTTAGGCAAAAATTTTATTTTTTAGTATTTTTAGCTATTTTCCACATTAAAAAATAACAAAAAAATAGATTTACGAGTTTAATTCTGTTTTTAGGGTTAGTCTAGGTGTCCATGTCAAATTTGGTTTAATTCTAAGTTTATTTGCTTTGTATGTTAGTTTATTTTTAAATTCAGAAGCGAAAATCAAGTCAAATTTGATATTTTATGATATTTTCGCCATTTTAGAGTTTTTATCATGTAAATAATCATGTCATGTCATATTAGGGTTAATTTCAATTTCAATTTCATTTTCATTTTAATTTCTCATTTTTTGCAAAATTTATTTAAGAAAACTCTGGATTCAAGGCCATAGTCTTGTTATCAGGGGTATTTTGGTTATTTTGACCTAAATTTTGAAATTCCAATTTCTAATTCCATAAATTTCCATGCATATCATCATATTTTATCATATTATGTTTGATATATTTCATTTGATTTTTAAATTAACAAATTTTATAAAATTTCTGTCAAAAAACCCTAATTTCAAGGTCATCAGGGGCATTTTGGTCATTTTGACCTCAATTTCGAATTTTCAAGTTATTTTTAAATTTTATTCCTTATTTCTCATGTTTATATCAAAGGGGGTATGAATTTGGGTTTATATCTAAATAATATCCGATAATTTCTAATGTTTTTGGATAAATTCAGAAAAACCTACATTTCTGTGCTAATATTGTTTTCTAGTTTTGCAGAAACATTCAAGAAGAAGATTTAGTTATTTTATTTCTTTTCTTTATTCAATTCAATGTAAAAAGCAATGTAATATTTGGAATAAGAGTTACTTTTCAGCTTAGAATAGGACTGCATTGCATATAGTTTAATTCCTGAAAAAAATCAATATCTGATGTATGATGCATATGCACATTTTTTAAAATCACTATGGTTGACACGAATGGCACGTGCACAAGCTCTTATGAAGTTTATAAACTTGGTGGAGTTTGTATTTTTGGCCATAGTCAGAATATGAATGAAACTTAGATTTATGATCTTCGTATTAGCCACATTCAACCTACACTCTTAGGCTAACTTAAAAAATGCACTGCATTTCTCAAAACTCAAAAGGATTTATCAATTCCTTAAGGAAATATATTTCAAATTCATATTCATTCATTCAATTTGCATTATTTTCAAACTCATTTCCCAATTCCATTTCAGAGAAATTGATTTTCTCAAGATTTTCCAAGTCTTTCTCAGGATTTGATTTTCTCAGAACTCTGAATTTTCAAATGAGATTTCAAAGTATTTCCAAGTTCAAATCATGATTTTCTAAGATTTTCATATTCTCAATTTTATTTTCAAATCCCAAAATCGATATTCTCAGAGTTCCCATTTTTTTGAGAATCCATTTTCAATTTCAAAAGTCATTTTCCAATGAATTTCCTAACTTTCTCAAGATTCGCAAATCCATTTCCTCAGAAAAGCAATCCAAATCTCAAAATCGATTTTTTCAAAGTTCAAGTTTTTCTAAGAATTCATTTTCCAATGCAGATTCCTGATTTCCAATGAAATTCAATGATTTTTTCCGAAATTCCATTTTCAAGCACTTTTCCAATCATTTTCTAAGTACATCTCAATTTTCCAAGGCAAACATCATATTTCTCAAAAGCTTGCATTATTTTCAAAATTTCATAGCACATGCCTGATTCTTTGTGCATTCTAGGAAAACAGAGCATGATTTAGATTATTTAACTTAGTCAAAGCACACAATTGATCCTTGGTTCGATTACCCCTGGTAAAGGTGCCAGGAACGGTCAAACCTCGTACCGACAGGCAGATCCCATTCCACGAAATTTTCTCACAAATTTTCAAAAACGGAGGCGAGTAATTTTCAAAACCATTTTCAAAACTTTGGTCGAGTTTGACTCACGAAATTCGTTTCTCTCTCGCAAGAGAGGGGGAAAAATTTGCGATGATAACAGTCCTAAAGCGATTTACACAATGATTGATTCATAAAAGGCGGCAAAGAAAAACAATAAACAAATCAACGCGATGTTTAGACTCAATAAACTATAAATCGCGGTAACTTCATAGATAAAATTCGATTTACCTTTTTATAACATGACATTCTATAAGTGTATAAATCCTTTTTTAATAAGTGTAATACACAATTACTGATTCATAAAAGGCGTAAAACCAAAACAATAAACAAATCGACATGACATTTTTTAATTTATTTTCTATAGCGATTTGCAAATGAAACGACATTTTTTTAATTAATACGCAATGTAATTTATTTGTTTATAAAATGATACGTTGCACAAGTTAAGGAGGATGTTGCTTTGGTTTGCTTCGTGAGTAAGGAACAGATGAACTGGCGTTTCCTTTATAAACGACGTGTTCGCTGACTGAACATATAACCTGCTTCATCACAAAGGGGGTATCGATGGCGAGGTAGGAGACTTCGACAACTACATGGTCAGCGACCGCGAATCAAGCATTTATTTTCTAAACCGTGTTTCGAGTTTTTTTAAATTTTGTCTCTTTTATGTCGTATATTCGATTTATTTTGTGTACTGTAGAAAGGAGGCAGAGCTGACGAAGGTGCAAAATGTATGGGATCCCATCATCATCGATATATTTTTACAGGCAAAGAAGTTGGAACCACATGATTGTAGCATATTTGTCATTGTTGTATTATGTGTAAACTTCGATATACTTTAAGACAAATGTGCCACAGTCATGGTCCCCGCATTTATTTTAGATTAAGCATATATAAGGCTTCGCATGTGTTCATGCCTGCGAGCTAGTGGAAAAAGCTTCAAGGCAAAGCTGATGAAGTTGCATAAGGTATGGATTGCAATAGGCAGAGAAGATGGAGCCCACACGACTATAGATGAAGAGAGGTTAAATATATTAGGGTTTTAGACCTGGAAAATGGGTCAGGTGTAAACACCCCAAAATTTTCTCATTCATTTTCAAACACCCTCTTTCAGTAGATGCCAATCCCCCTAGGAGTCAAACCTCTAGGTCCAATCTAGTTTAGGTGTCATTTCACCGATTTTTGTTAGTAAAATTTTACCCCTAGGTCACCTTAGATCCCTCAGTCAGAGTCAACTGATCTCATTTTAAGCTCAGAATAGTTAGAATGTCAGTCATTTCTATCTTTCCTGAGCTTACGATGAGCGAATCTTGTTCATTTCTGACCATTTTAGCTAAAATTGGTTCATTTATGGAGAAATGAGCTCATTTTTAGCATGAATCTCAGTCAATTATTTCTGAGTTAGTTATTTCCAGTTAATCCTATTTTCTTGTGTTTAACTTGAGCTTACTAGGAGTCCAAGTTGTCCAGTTTTAGTTTAAATCTATTTCTCATAGTCGTGGAATTTGTTTTAGCCCATTTCAGCTGAAATTGAGCTAAATCCAGATAGCCCAGCTAGTGTTTGAGCTTCAGATTTAGTTCATCTCAGTATAACTGACCTTTATGAAAGCTCAAACCAAGTACAGTCTCATTACCCACTTCATTCTAGTGCTCATTTCTCACCATTTCTCTGAAAATGATGTCATTTCTCGATCATCCAGTCTATGAATTTAGTTGAATCAGTGTCTTTTTAGTTCACATGAGTATAAAAACCATAGAATCTAGTTCAAACCAGTTCAAACCTCATTTTTCAGTGCCACTCTTTGCCCTGCAGGGGCAAAATCATTTCTCAGCCATTTTATCTAAAGCATCAGTTCTATCAATCTTCCAAGTTGGTACAAGTATCAATCTAGCCTCGGATCAATACCTTTACTGGAAATTTTAGCTATATCCGAGACCTAATTCATATTTGGATCGGCTCTAATACAGGATCTAATATCCAATCATCAACTTTCAACTTCGGACAAAAAATTCAATTTTTTGTCTCTGCCAAGGGTCTGGGACTTCAAATCCCTCATCTAGGGTCGTCATTTTGCAAGTCATTTCATATCATTTCATGCAATTTTATTGTATTTCATGTCATTGCATATCATTTTTGAGATCCAGTACTCTTGTTTTCAAAATATCAAATCCAGATTTGATTTTAAAACCTCTTTTTCGAAATCAATTTCAAAAACCTGGGTTTTAAATCGACATTTGTCATTTGACCAACCCTCAGGGCTTTACATTCCTTATTTTAAAAACATTTTCCTTAGAAAAATGATCTGGATTCGTTTGAAACTTGATTTTTTACAAATGTAGGTGTCTTTTTAAGGCTTTTAGAAAATCTTGTTTTTAACCCCTTTATTTTTCCCCTTTTTAAAATCATTTTTAAAAATTAAATGGGGCTCACACTATGTGACGCCACATTTGAAGGTGTTTAGGTTTAGTTAGTGTTTTACATAAGTTAAAAATTTGAAAAGTCAAAGTTCAATCGATTTTAAAACTTCATCTTTATTTTGATATTTTAACCTTGTTTTAAAACGTTTATTTAAAGTTTTAAAAACCAAATGTGGGCCCATATAGGTGGTGCCACATTTGATATTTTTTAGAGTTTTAATTAGTTGTCAATTAAGTATAATTAGGCTTAATTAATTAGGGTTTTGTTAGGTTAAAACTCCCTAGAAAAATCCCTCCCTCTTCCCCCCCCCTCTTTGACTTATCCCTAATTAATTAGTAGAGTTCTGATTAAATCTGAACTCTAAATAAAACAAAGCCTAAAAAAATTATAAATAGGGCCATAGGGATTTCGACCCCCACATCTCTCTCAGCCTTATCCCATTGCTTTTTCTCTTCCTCAAGCTGCCTTCCTCCTCCAGCAGATCCTCCATTGCAGACCAAGGTGAGCTCCTCTCTTTTTTGAGTTTTATCGATTTTTTTATGTTTTACACCATTGTCGCCCCTTGTGATTCAACTTTTTCATATTGTTTTCATTCAAGAATTTGTCTTCATGTACCAAGAATATGATCTACTAATGATCTAAGGTGTTTTACACATTTTTGATCCATTATTAACGTTTACATCATATTTATTTTGTTAATGCCTAAATAAAGATCGAGATTCGACCTTTCTATAGGTTGAATCCTTCTTTTAATGGCTAGATCAATACAAATCCATGCTTCAGTAATATTTTATTCTTTTTTCATGATGTTTTTATGTTATTTTCATCATCTACATGTTCAAGCACAATCAAAAGCCCTTGATTTCATAGTTTTATGATTTTTGCATGCATAAATTAGAATATATCAGGATTAGGGTTTTATTTATGAGATATGCAATTCTGGCCGTCTGATAATGATGTTGTTTTGTCTATTTATATTCCTCATTTAATTCCAAAAATTTTATGGTAGAATCATGCATCTGTCCACGGTTTAAAAAAAAACAAATTTTTTTAGATCTATAACCCTATTTTCAAAAATCCAAAGCAAAGCCTGTTTCCGAACTGGGAAAACGCTAGGTAAATCCAGGGTCACTTTGTCGGAGGCATATCTCCCCAACCGAAGATCACTTATCCAATCCATAAAAGAAAGCATTCTTGTATGCACGTCTAGTTTATTTTGTAGAAATTTCATAAATTTCTACTATCGATTTTTTTTTCTTTAGCTCGAAATCAAACCCTGTGTTTCTTGAATCGCCAGGCCGATTTGAATCTTAGTCCGTCTTGTCGAAGCAATATCTCCTTAACCAGAGATGATCTCTCCAATCCGTAAAAAAGGTTGTTTTTGTTTGTGTGTCTATTTTTTATGGTGTGATTTTAATAAATTTTATTGTTGTTTTCTGTGTTTGTAAAGCCCAAGACCAGAGTCTATATTTTTTGAACCTTCAGTCACAGTTCATAGGCAAGGTCAACTTGCATGGGTTATATCTCCTTAACCAAAGATTTTTTCTCAATCAATAAAAAGCCATGTCTTCATATGCATGTCTACTGTCTTATGTAAAATTTTCATAATTTTTTATTTCATTTTGCAACCTCTTTTTAAACCTGAAACCGGATCTGTCTTTGTTGCATCGTTATGCATAGGTTGGAATCAAGTGTGTATTGCCAGAGTTGTATCTTTCTAACCGAAAATTGTATTCCAGATCTGTAAAAAGAGTTATCTTCATTAATCTATCTAGTTTCTCTCTGTCAAATTTCATAAATTTTTATTTCCGTTTGGTATCCGATTTTGGTCTGACACTGTGATAAGTACAAAATCACAGGTAAAATAACATATTTTTTATCTTTTTATTTAATATTTATATCTAAAATAATCCCTAAAATATATTTTTCAATTACATATTACTTTTAGGATTATTATAAGTATTCATGTCAATTTTTATGATTTTTGGAATTTATTTAATGTGTTATTTAGTTATTTTATAAAAACAGGATGCCTGCGGAGTTTCGATTTAACCAGAACATGGGCAAATTTTATTCTTTTTATATATTTTATTATTTTCATCCATTATTTTCATATCTTTTGAGTTTGATCATCCTTACAATTATATCAGGGTGTTCTTCACCTGATTTTGCATTGTTTTGAATCAGTTTGATCCCCGGATTAAGCGTATTACAAAGATTTTTTTTGAAAACCCCTATTTTTAACCCTGTTTTGCAATAAAGTTCAAATTTTAAGGGTATTTTAGTTATTTTTCTCCAAATTTTGAATTTTAAAGTTGTTTATTTTTATTATTCATTCAGTTATGCATCATCCATTATGTTATTTAATGATTTTTATTTCAAGGAAGCATGAAAAAAGACTTATATCCAGATAAATCCATTAATTTCTAGATATTATTGGATAAATCCCAAAAAGCCGACATTTGTCCACTAACAAGTTTGCTAATTTTGTAGAAAATCTCAAGATTGTATTTTCTTTATTTTCTTTTTTCTTTCTTCAGTTCATTATTGATGTAAATTACAATACTGGATTAAGAAAATTTATTTTTCTGGTTAGATTAGGATGCATTTGTATATAGTTTGATTTTGATATATAACTATTATGTTTGATTATTCATGCACATATTTTAAATCCATAATGGTCAACATGAATGGCACATACACCTGCTTCTGGGGAGTTGATAAACTCGGTGGATTTCATATTTGTGGCCATAGTCAGAATACAAATGATACCCAGATTTATCATCTTCTTTTAAGCTACAAACAACCTATACTCTTAGGCTATCTTTAGAAAATATTGCATATTTTTAAAGTTTTTTCAAGTAGTTTTCCTTTTAGAATCAACTGAGATATATTCAATATGTATTTGTGGCCATAGTAAGGGATATATAGTGAATTTATCTCATGTAAATTCTATAAGGGACAAAATTCTCTTTTACAGATAATTCTCTCAAATTCTTCAGAAAATATTTTCACAAATTACATCCATGCATCATCTAGGTTTACATTGCATCATAAAAAGAGTTCACAGGGTCACACGCTGATCCCTTTTGAGTTTTTTGGTAATTCCATCTCAGAAAAATCAATTTTCTTAAAGTGATTATGGTTTTCCTCCAAATTGATTTTCTAAAAAATTCTTAGTTTTCAAGGAATTTTCAAATCTTTTTCTAAGTCCAGTTCACGATTTTCTAAGTTTTCTTTTCGTCAAAAGTGTTTTCTCAAGTGTGAAAATGATTTCTTAATCATCCCTTTTTTCAAGAATTTTTAGATATTCTAAACATACATCATGTTTTCAGTCAAAATTTTTAAAGTTCATAGCACATGCCTGCTTATTTGTGCATTTAGGAATAGAATAATGATTTAGATAGTTGAGTAAAGAAAAGCACATGATTGATCATTGGTTTGATTACCCTTGGTTATGGACTCAAGAATGGTTGAACCTCGTACCGACAGGCGAGTCCCTTTTTTCGCAAAATTTTTGAAACGGAGTCGAGTTATTTTCAAAACTTTTTCAAAGGACAGTTTGACTTGCAAAAGTAAAATTTTACGATGATAACAGGTTTGGCGATCGTGATGAGACCTGTCTTCGCCTGATTAATCTAGTGCCTTGCTCTATTCAACTTGTCAAAATCGTGTTCTACAATGTCAACTTTATTTCATGTGAACCTAGGAGCCTAGAATCAAACCCAACTGACATGGAAAACATGTAGACTTAGGCATGGTTTGGTAGGACCGATTGAGGAGGCATTATTTATGCTCACATAGACTTACGTCTCATACAATCTTTCTCAATCTAGGATTTTATTGAAAATATTGTTTGCTTCTCATAAAATTTTTAAAATTCTACTTCTTTAGGTCATTAAAGCCTTCTGTTTTCTCACATGTTGATCATTTTTCAAAAACAACCTCACCTATTTTTACCTGGCCACCACGTTGTTGGACTTTCTTCTAGAACTATAGTGCAGGACAAAGCCTCACAACTGGGCCACCTATTTGGGTTGACCCCCTGCCACGTATCGAGGGCCATAGTCCAAAGTACATCAGCAAGCACTCAATGATGTTGAAAAACATGAGCCTAAAAGCGAAGAAAATGATTTTATGCCATGTATATTGAGCCTTGACTCAAGTATATCGGCATATCATGATTGAATATAGATTATCTGAGCCTTAGAGTTAGGGTTAGGGTTCTATAGCTATTTCAAAATTTATGCATTTATAGTTAGCCTTTTAGGGAGTGTTGTATGCACATACTTGTTTATGCGGGATGTGATTGAATGTATCTTAGTTATTTCCCTTTATTCCTTTTATTTTTTCCTATTTTTCCAATAATTTTTCTGAAAATACTGGATAATTTTTCAAAATCTCCTATTTTTCTTTAAAAACTTCAGGTGATTTTTCTTTTCCTTTCGTTCCTCTGGATCTTGAATTTCCAGCCTTGTTTTGATCCTACCTATAATTTTTCCAAAATCGTGTATATCCCCCACGTCTTGCCCTTATTTCTTTTTCAGTCTATCTTGATGGCATCCAGTCACCATGATTTTGTCTTTTCTGAGGGTCATATCTCTTATGAGGTGCGACAATGTCTCACTAAACATCAAGCTCTGAACACCGGACCTTTCCTTCCTCGATGCTACTATTCCTGTCTCAAAAATTTCTCTCGTATGTTCCTGGACCATCTGAGAGACTACAAATTAGAATTGGCATCATCAGTGAGGAAGCAGATTGCCAATAGCAATTTGATTCAAGCACTGATAGAGCGATGGAATCCACACACTTGTACCTTTTGATTCTCGTAGAGAGAGATGACTCCACTATTGGATGAATTTTCAGAGATTATGGGTCTACTTGAGCCAGTTGGTCAGCCAGAAGATCCATTCGAGCAATAGTTTTTTATTAACGTCAAGGGACTCGACCCTGAGATGCTTTAGTCTGAATGATAGGACGCAGATCCTTGCCACTGATAGAAGCATATGAGAGTTAGTGTGTTGACTTGTTTGAGCTATACCAACAATATGGGGCATTTGAAGAAGTCGATTCCTTATCTCGAGCAGTGTGAGAAAGGATACAACATGCAATGGTCTTGTGCATAGTAGGACTAGCCTTCTTTCAGGATGGATAGAACTACATTGATATTAGAATAGTTCAGCTCTTGCGAAGGTGGGAAAGTAAGCAGACCAACCGTCTTTTTATTGCCATGGCAGCACTTGCTTTCTTATACCGTGGATTGACCCACTTTATGCTCAAAGATTCAATCTTAGTAGAAGGATGCATCTACGCATTGTAGTCTTGGTTCTTCCGGCATGTGCCAACTCGAGCAAGTTCATTCAGATATAACGGCAAGGATCCACTACCTACTCCTCAGTACAAATTTTTGATCGAGAACCTCCATGAAAAAGAAATCATGTGGGACTACTTCGACCGTCGAGAGTCACCACCTCAATACACTTATGCGCATGACAAGCGACTCAAGTTACTTGGACCGTTCTTCTCCATCTATTACCAGCCAGAGTGATGCATCAAGCAGTTCTCGCAGAGGCAGAAGTGTGTTGATGCTTGAATGCTATCAGGCGTTGTGACAGAGTTCGATCTAAAGTCTGCTCAGTGGTCCAAAATATACCACTCCGCTAAATATAGCTGGGGTTCTTTTGTTGTCCTTACTATTTTTCCTGGTCCTCAAGTGTTCTCTGATGATCTTGAGTGGTGGCAGATCATTTGTCCACCCCGTCTTTGTCGAGTTTATTATCAATAAAATCATTTTCTTTTAACAATTCTTATCTTATCATGGTTTGACGACCTCGCCTAGGTAACAAGACACATCTTAGTTGCTTATTTCTTTCATCAAGAATGGCAACACAATTGTCGTAATTTCAACAATGACTCAATCCCTGGTAATAGAATATCCTTCAAATTGTCGACCTGATTCTCACTGAATATTTTCCCTCTATTCATCCAAATCGTTATTCTTAAATTCTAATCATCCACCTCATTCTGTAGAAAGCTTCAGTATTCCCGAGTGGTTCAGACAAAATCCGGCATCATCTCATGTCAACAGCAGTAGCGAGCAAGAGATGGACTCTCTAAGGTATGCCAAAGGACAAGGTTAGACAGACAAGGATGACATCAATCCTGCCATATATCAGCTGTTTAAGAAAATGATGATAAAATGATGTCTGAGCAAGCTGAAGACAGTACCAGAAAGGCTCTCATCAAGAAGAAGGTGCACTTTACCTTCTCTACCAATACCACCGGCAACAATAATGGCACCAACAATAAAGGTGGCAAGAATAATCATAACAGCGACTCTGGAAGCTCGAATCTCGATAGAGGTGACCGTGCAGGTCAAAAGGGCGATGCCTTCAAGGAAAGTGACAAGTCTTCCAAGTACAGCTTCCAGCAGAAAACAAGCACTCGAGAAAAGTTGAACCGCAAGGGTTAGAGTAATGACTGCAAATTCACCCCTTTAGATCAGCCACTTGAAAAGATTCTTAAATATATGCTGACCAAGGAGATGGTCAAGCTCCCCAAAGTCCCTGATCCTCCCATTGTTATAGGAAAATTTAAGGATCAGTTCTTCAAGTTTCATCGGACAATGGGGCATGACATTGAACACTGCTTCGTTTTCAAGAACATAGTGCAAGACTGTATCGACAAGAATCTTCTTATAGAAGATGAGGAGGAAAGTCAGCTAGGAATCTTCTGATTTGGAAAGACTAGTACAAAGGAAACATTTTTTGTCAAAGGGATGAATTACAAGCTAGAATGCCAGTGCTTTCTCATTTATCATCTTACTTTTGTCGTTTAAAGGGATGATGTAGTCTCAACTCTTTCCTCGATTTATTATTCCCCTTCCAATACATCAATAAGATATTAATTTTCCTTATAGTTGGCGTCGTCTTCTTTATATATAATTACTCTTTGTTCTTTTGCAAAATGTCTTTTTACAATGAGTGACCTCTTTCAGAGTGCCTCCCGAATCAATCAAGAAGTTTGTCACCTTGTTACCTTCAGAGAGCACTCTTCAAATATCAATTACTTATCCTTGTACCCTAGTTACATTGGAGTATCTTTTAAAAATTTACTTTTACCTTAAAATGTCCTATATGCAGGCAGGATCAAACAAAATCTCTCACCATTTATTTGCATCTATTTGCATTCATTTGCATTTATTTGCTTCAAATTCATTACCCATTCAGGATAAGGGATAATCCTGAGACCTTGGCAGTTGTCTAAGTCATCGTGAGGGTGAAGAGTGAAAATCTCTCATCATAATCACCAAGCACTTTTAAAACACTAGTCTTCTTCAAATTCAACCTTTAGGACAAGTCTTTTATCGAAGCCATTTTGCCTAATCTACATTCAATTGCATTGTTTGATACTAATTTGCCTGATTTGCATTCACATGCATTGATTGACCTTTTATTTACCTGATCTACATTCATTTGCATTGATCGGCCTTTAATTTGTCTGATCTGCGTTCATTTGCATTGATCAGACCTCTATTTGCATGATCTGCATTCATTTGCATGATCTGCATTCATTTGCATTGATCAGCCCTTTATTTGCCTGATCTGCATTCATTTGCATTGATCGACATTCATTTTCATTGACTTGCATTTTTTTGCATCGAATCAATTCTCATTCAAGATAAGGGATAAATCCTAAGTCCCCGACAGTCATTTATGATGATTCCTCGTGAGAGTGAAGCTGAAAATTCTCACCACAATCTTCAAATATTTTCAGAGCGCCGACCTTTTCTTAAATCCAGTCTTACACTGATCGAACCTCTTAAATTCGGTTTTTACTGGTCGATGTTTTCAAACCTAGTTAACACTGGCCCAACTTTCCTTTGAAGATTTGAGTTTTGACTCAAATTTTCAAGTTTTCTTTAAAAAGTAGAGTTCTGACTTGAATTTTCTTTCTTTTAAATCTAATTTCTGAATTAGATAAGTTTTCTTTGAAGATTTGAGTTTTGACTCGAATTTTTCATTTTCCTTTGAAGATTTGAGTTTCGACTCAAATTTTCTTTCCTTTAAATCTGAATTAGTCTAGTTTCTTTTGAAGATTCGAGTTCCGACTCGAGTTTTCTTTCTTTCAAAACCGTTTTTTTTTATTTTCCTTTGAAGATTTAAGTTGGGACTTGAATTTTCTTTCCTTTAAATCCGAATTGGTTTAGTTTCCTTTGAAGATTCAAGTTCTGTCTCGAGTTTTCTTTCTTTCAAAACTGAATTTTCTAGCTTTCTTTAAAGATTTAAGTTCTGACTCGAATTTTTCAGTTTCCTTTAAAGATTTGAGTTCTGACTCGAATTTTATTTCCTTCAAAACCCAATTGGAGTAGTTTTTCCTTTGAAGATTTGAGTTCTGACTCGAATTTTTTTCTTTCAAAATCCAAGAATTGGTGTAGCTTTTCATTGAGGATTCGAGTTCTGACTCAAATTTTCTTTCAAGCCCAACTTTTAAGTTAGTCTAGTTTTCCTTGCAAGATTCGAGTTCTGACTCGAACTTTCTTTCAAAATCCAGCTTTCGAGTTGGTCAAACTTCCAGATTCAACTTCATGTTTAATGCCCATTTTTATCAATCAGACCTCGAGGTCGCCCATTTTATCAGTCAGACCTCCGAGACACTGATTTTCATCAAGCAAATCCTCAGCTTACGAATTCTATCAAAGTCAATTATTTTTTAACCTTCGGGTTGCATTCGCCAATCATGGTCGTCCAAGATTCGACTTTCGTGTCGGACTCGTTTGCTAATTGGCATAATATCAGATATCAATCATCTTTCTTGCAAGGGACCCTTTTTTAGGTAGAGTTTGGGGGAGCTCATTCATTTCACATGTCTTTATTGTTCGTTCGCTAAACCCCTATTCCAGAGAGAGTTTGAAGGGACTCAAGTCTTCACGAACAGTTTGCAAAATAATATTTATTGTTACACAAGGACCCTTTTTGTCAGGAAGAGTTTCGACGGAAGCTTATTCTCCCTGTGGCCTCCCAATGTCTTTTGTTAGGCTATCCCATCATAGAGAACCCTATTTTCGAGGAGAGTACAATGGACTTGCTCCTCTATGACAATCCATCGACCTTATCCAATCAGCCACCTTTCTATAAGATAAGCCTAAAGTAGGGAGCTTTGATGAAAGCTTAATTTCTCTTCGAAAGTTCATTTTGCAAACATCTCCTCTTCATGAAAGAGAGGAGTATCTTTTTTATTACCCGTTCAGGTAAGGGTCAAGCCTGAGTCTCTCTTTTGGGGAAAGAAGAGGAGAATTCAGTCATGGAAGTGTCAATCGGATGTCAAGCGCTTCCTTTCATCAAGGATTTCAAGAACATTTTGCCAATTTGTCATAAAAATAGTTGCTGGTCTCAAACTTTTATTGCACAAATTTTTATCTCACATTACCTTCAGTATTCTTTCCAAAAGGATAAAGCTTTTGCAAAGAAAGACTCAAAATTCAAACTTTTTCTGTCGGTCAACCAAAAGGATGAAGAAAAATCCTTGATATGACTAGCAAAGGAAAATTCAATGATGTTGAAAAGCCATAAGTGAATTGATATTGATCATATCTATGACACATTTTTAAATACTATTCTTCTGGTAATAAGGTAGTGGAAATATCCTAGGTGATAAAAAAGAATTCACTCAATCTCAATATCTCTCCAATCATTCAAGCCGCAATTAACTATTTGCAAAAGGGATCTCTCAATCATCGTCAAGTTGAAGACTGATGGATAAGTTAGACCCTCAGGGCTAAAGGAGCGTCAGATCATCTCCAAGTTAAAGGAGCATGTGATGTGTCCTTCCAGGAAAACTTTAAATCATCGCCAAGTTGAAGGCTGATGCGATGAACCTCCTGACAATCCCTAAAAGATATTTGATCAATGCTATCATAAAGAGACCATATTATCAATTCAATTCCTAGGACCAAAGAAGACTTGGATCATCTCCAAGTTAAAGAAGCATGTGACTTGTCCTTTCAAGAAAAATCAGAACATCACCGAGTTGAAGGTTGATGTGATGAAATTCTCGCCAAATTCCAAGAGAGCTTACTTTTCATGTCTCAAAAGAGCGCAAAAGATCATCAAGAGATTTCAATCAAAGAGACAACATCATTAATATAATTTTTGGGACCAAAGAAGACTCAAATCATCTCCAAGTTAAAGGAGTATGTGACATGTCTTTCTAGGGAAAATCAGAACATCACCAAGTTGAAGGCTGATGTGATGAAATTCTCGCCAAACCCCAAGAAAGCTCAATCTTTATATTTCAAAAGAGTGCAAAAAGAACATCATGGGTAAACGCCAGATATCAAACTACCAAAACTACCAAGAATTATCTTTATTCATGTGATTTTTTTTTCAATATCCTTTCATAAATCGTTTTTATGATACTGAGAGCAAATTTCTTTCTTTTCATATCAAAGAGATGAATAGCTTACTTGAAGAAACTCAACAACAATAATTTGATTTTAATTCTGATTCTACAGAGTTAGCCCAATTAGAGTTAATACTCTAGGTAGAAGAGGGAATATTTTTCACACAAACGTGCGCACTTTCAATCATTTTGAATCAACTGCAATTGTTATCTTATTGGCAATCATTTTCTAGCTATCCTGACATGAAGCGAAGAGCTTGATGTCCATTTTGACATATCCTGTTGTTGTTATCCCTCTTTAGGATTTGATAACACGAGTTTTCAATGTCCTTCCCTTCTTTTTTAATTTGAGTGCCCGGGCTCTCAGATTCGCACACTTTCCTGTGTTTTGCACTGTCTCGCCATAGATAGTTCTGTTTTTTTTTTGGGTTCAAGGTCGAGCCAACATTTATATTTTCAACAAAAGGTCATCATAAAAGCTATTCAGTCTCAGCAATGAGACACCCAAGATCAATCTCTTTTCAAAGCTTTAGGGAACCTAATTTTCATTCTTTTGCAAACCCCTCTCGGATTTATCGTGCAAAATCTGAAGGTCCCATCATAGTTTCTTCATTCTAGGATTTTGTTATATGTCCGTTCAGGTTAAGGGTTACACCTGAGCCTCATTTCATGAGGTATTATTCATGCCGTTCAGGTTAAGGATTATACCTGAGCTCATTTTATGAGGTATTTTTCATACCCGTTCAGGTTAAGGGTTACACCTGAGCCTCATTTCACGAGGTATATCTATGCCCGTTCAGGCTAAGGGTTATACCTGAGTCTCATTCGTGGGATATTTTTCCTTCCCATTCAGGTTAAGGGTCAAGCTTGAGCCACATTTCGATGAGGTGAATCTTCTTCTCCATTCCCCATCTTATATCTACCATTATCACCAGAGCAAATTCTTTCATATCTAGTCAGATTCTTTTAACTGAGGCATTTTTATAGCCAAAATTTATTGTGTTTTTCTTTGTCACTAAGCTCGGCTTTCAACCAACTTAGTAGCAAAGAGGGGCATTTGTAAACACCCTAAATTTTTCTCATTCATTTTCAAACACCCTCTTTCAGCAGATGCCGACCCCCTTAGGAGTCAAACCCCTAGATTTAGTCTAGTTTAGGTGTTATTTCACCCCCTTTTTTGTTAGTGAAATTATAATTTTACCCCTAGGTCACCTTAGATCCCAGTCACTCAGAGTCAACCGAGCTTATTTTAAGCTCAGAACAGTTAGAATGTCAGTCATTTCTAGCTTCCCTGAGTTCACGATGAGCGAATCCTGTTAATTTTAGACCACTTCAGCTAAAATTGATTCATTTATCGAGAAATGAGCTCATTTCTAGCTTGAATCCCAGTCAATTATTTTTGAGTCAGTTATTCCCAGTTTATCCTGTTCCCTTGTGTTTATCTTGAGCTCATCAGGAGTTCAAGTGGTCCAGTTTCAGTTCAAATCCATTTTCCATAGTCTTGGAATTCATTGCAGCACATTTCAGCTGAAATTAAGCTAAATCCAGTCAGCCCAGCTAGTATTTGAGCTCCAGATTTAGTTCATCTCAGTATAACTAACCTTTATTCCAGCTTAAACCCAGTACAATCTTGTTACCCACTTCATTATAGTGTTCTATTCTCACTATTTCTCTGAAAATAATGCCATTTCTCGATCATCTATTCTAGGAATTTAGTTGAGTCAGTGTCTTTTTAGTTCCTCCGAGTATAGAAACCCTAGAATTCAGTTTAAACCAGTTAAAACCTCGTTTTCCAGTGTCACTCTTTGCCCTGCAGAGACAAAATCATTTCTTAATCATTCTGTCCAAAACATCAGTTCTATCAATCTTTCAAGCTGGTACAAGTATCAATCTGGGCTCGAATCAATACCTTTCTTGGAAATTTTAGCTATATCTAAGACCCAATTCACATTTGGATCGGATCCAATGCTGGATCCAATATCCAATCATCAACTTTCATCTTCGGATAGGAATTTTCAATTCCTTGTCTCTGCCAAGGGTCTAGGACTTTAAATCCCTTATCCAGGGTTGACATTTTGCATGTTATTTCATATCATTTTATTACATTTTATGTCATTGCATATCATTTTCAAGATCCAACACTCTCATTTTCAAAATATCAAATCCAGATTTTATTTTAAAACCTCTTTTTCGAAATCAATTTCAAAAACTTGGGTTTTAAATCGACATTTGCCATTTGGCCAACCCTCTGGGCTTTACGTTTCTTATTTCAAAAACATTTTCCTTAGAAAAATGATCTGGATTCGTTTTAAACTTGATTTTCAATTCAATTTTCATTTTTTATCAATTTCTTCAAGTGGGGCCCACCTTGCAGTGGGTGCCAAACCCTAAATTTTCCATCTTTATTCAATTTTATTTTATTTCATGGCTTACTTATTTCAAAAATATATATTTTTTTTAAATATAGGTGTCTTTTTAAGGCTTTTAAAAAAATCTTGTTTTTAACCCCTTTATTTCCCCCTTTTTAAAATCGTTTTTCAAAATCAAATGGGGCCCACACTAGGTGATGCCACATTTGAAGGTGTTTAGGTTAGTTTAGGTTTAGTTAGTATTTTACTTAAGTTAGAAAATTGAAAAGTCAAAGTTCAATCGATTTTAAAACTCCATCTTTATTTTGATATTTTAACCTTGTTTTAAAACCTTTATTTAAAGTTTTAAAAACCAAATGTGGGCCCACATAGGTGATGCCATATTTGAGAATTTTTAGAGTTTTATTTAGGAGTCAATTAAGTTTAATTAGGCTTAATTAATTAGAGTTTTGTTTGGTTAAAACTCCCTAGAAAAATTGCCCCCCCCCTCTTTGACTTATCCCTAATTAATTAATAGAGTTCCGATTAAATCCGAACTCTAAAGAAAACAAAGCCTAAAAAAATTATAAATAGGGCCATAGGGATTTTGACCCCCACATCTCTCTCATCCCTCTCTCATTGCTTTCTCTCTCCCTCAAGCTGCCTTCCTTTTCCAGCAGATCCTCCATTGCAGCCCAAGGTGAGCTCCTCTCTTTTTTTAGTTTTATCATTTTTTTCATGCTTTACACCATTGTCGCCCCCTTGTGATTCAACTTTTTCATATTTTTTTCATTCAAGAATATGTCTTCATGTACCAAGAAGATGATCTACTGATCATCTAAGGTGTTTTACATGTTTTTGATCCATTATTAACGTTTAGATCATATTTATTTTGTTAATGCCTAAATAAAGATCGAGATTCAACCTTTCTATAGGTCGAATTCTTGATCAATGAAAATCCATGCTCCAGTGATTTTTTATTCTTTTTTTATGATTTTTTTATGTTATTTTCATCATCTACATGTTCAAGCATGATCAAGAGCCCATGATCTCATATTTTTATGATTTTTGCATGCATAAATCAGAATATGTCATGATTAGGGTTTTATTTATGAGATATGCAATTCTGGTTGTCTAATAATGATGTTGTTTTGCCTGTTCATATTCCTCATTTAAATCCATTTTTTTTATGGTAGAATCATGCATCTGTCCATGATTTTAAATAAAAAAATCAAATTTTTTTGAGATCTATAACCCTATTTTCAAAAATCCAAAACGAAGCCTGTTTCTGAACTGGGAAAACGCTAGGTAAATCCAGGGTCATCTTGTCGGAGGCATATCTCCCCAACCGGAGATTGCTTTTCTAATCCATAAAAAAAGCATCCTTATATGCATGTCTAGTTTATTTTGTAGAAATTTCATAAATTTCTACGATCAATTTTCATTTTTCTTTAGCCCGAAATCAAACCCTGTGTTTCTTGAATCGCCAGGCCGGTTTGAATCTTGGTCCGTTTTACCGAAGCGATATCTCCCTAACCAAAGATGATCTCTCCAATCCGTAAAAAGGGTTGTTTTTGTCTGTGTGTCTATTTTTCATGGTGTGATTTTAATAAATTTTTATTGTTTTTTTCTATGTTTGTAAAGCCTAAAACTAGAGTCTATATTTTTTGAACCTTCAGTCACAGTTCATAGGTAAGGTCAACTTTCATGGGTCATATCTCCTTAACCGGAGATCTTTTTCCCAGTTCGTAAAATAGACATGTCTTTACCTGCATGTCTACTATCTTATGTAAAATTTTCATAATTTTTTATTCTGTTTTGCTACCTCTTTTTAAACCCAAAATCGGATCTATCTTTATTGCATTGTTATGCATAGGCCGAAATCAAGTGTGTATTGTCGGAGTTGTATCTCTCTAACCAAAGATCGTATTCTATATCTGTAAAAAGGGTTATCTTCATTAATCTGTCTAGTTTTGCTTTGTCTAATTTCATAAATTTTCATTGTTGTTTGATATCCGATTCAGGTTGGACATTATGAAAAATACAAAACTGCTGGTAAAATAACATATTTTTCATGTTTTTATTTAATATTTATATCCAAAATAATCCTCAAAATATATTTTTTGATTGCATCTTATTTTTAAGGTTATTATAAGTGTTCATGTCATTTTTTATGATTTTTGGAATTCATTTGAAGTGTTATTTAGTTATTTTATAAAAATAGGATGCCGGCGGAGTTCTGATTTAACCAAAACGCGGGCAAATTTTGTTCTTTTTGCACATTTTATTATTTTCATCCATTATTTTCATATTTTTTAAGTTTAAACATCTTCATAATCATATCAGGGTGCTGTCCACCCAATTTTACATTGTTTTGAATCAGTTTGATCCCCAGATTAAGCGTATTACAAAGATTTTTTCTGAAAAATCCCGTTTTTAATCCTATTGTGTAATAAACTTCAATTTTTAAGGGTATTTTAGTCATTTTTTTAAATTCTAAATTTTAAAGTTATTTATTTTCATTATTTATTCAGTTATGCATCATCCATTATATTATTTAATGATTTTTATTTTAGGAAAGCATAGAAAAAGGCTTATATCCGGATAAATCCCTTAATTTCTAGATATTATTGGATAAATCTTGAAAAGCCGATATTTGTCCATTAACAAGTTTTCTAATTTTGTAGGAAAGCTCAAGATTGTATTTTCTTTATTTTTCTTTTTTTCTTTAATTCATTATTGATGTAAATTGTAATATTGGATTAAGAAAATTTATTTTCCTATTTTGATTAGGATATATTTGCATATAGTTTGATTTTGATGTGTAACTGTTATGTTTAATCATTCATGCACATATTTTAAATCCATAATGGTCAACATGAATGACACGTACACCTGCATCTAGGGAGTTGATAAACTTGGTGGATTTCGTATTTGTGACCATAGTCAGAATACGAACGATACCCAGATTTATCAACTTCTTCTAAGTTACAAAAAACCTACACTTTAGGCTATCTTCAGAAAACATTGCATATTTTAAAAGTTTTTCCAAGTATTTTTCTTTGTAGAATCAAATGAGATATATTCAATATGTATTCGTAGCCATAGTCAGGGATATATAACGAATTTATCTCAAGTAAATTCTATAAGGCACAAAAATCTCTTTTACAGATAATTCTCTCAAATTCTTCAAAAAATATTTTCACAAATTACATCCATGCATAATCTAGGTTTACATTGCATCATAAAAAGAGTTCACAGGGCCACACGCTCATCCCTTTTTTATTATTTCATAACTCTATCTCAGAAAAATCAATTTTCTCAAAGTTATTCTGGTTTTCCTCAAAATCAATTTTCTAAAAATCCTTAGTTTTCAAGGAATTTTCAAATCTTTTTTTAAGTCCAGTTCACGATTTTCCAAGTTTTTTTTTTTCTTCAAAAGTGTTTTCCCAAGTATGAAAATGATTTATCAATCATCCCTTTTTTCAAGACATTTCAGATATTCCAAACATACATCATGTTTTCAGTCAAAATTTCTAAAGTTCATAGCACATGCCTGTTTTTTTGTGCATTTAGGAATAAAATAATGATTTAAACAATTGAGTAAAACAAAATACATTATTGATCATTGGTTTGATTACCTCTGGTTATGGTGCCAAGAACAGTTGAACCTCGTACCGACAGAAGAGTCTCTTTTTCATAATTTTTTTAAAACAGATGCGAGTTATTTTCAAAACTTTTTCAAAGATTAGTTTGACTTACAAAAGTAAAATTTTGCGATGATAACAGGTTGATGACCATGATGAGACTTGTCTTCGCCTGATCAATTTAGTGCCTTCCTCTATTCAACTTATCAAAATCGTGTTCTACAATGTCAGCTTTATTTCATGTGAACCTAGGAGCCTAGAATCAAACCCAGCTAACATAAAAAGCTTGTAGACTTAGGCATGGTTTGGTAGTATCGATTCAGTAGACATTATTCATGCTCACATAGACTTAGGTCTCATACAATCCTCCTCAATCTAGGATTTGATTGAAAATATTTTTTGCTTCTCATAAATTTTTCAAAATTCTACTTCTTTAGAACATTAGAGCCATTTGTTTTCTCGCATGATGATCATTTTTCAAAAACAACCCTACCTATTTTTACCTAGCCACCACGTTGCTGGGCTTTCTTCAATAACCATAGTTCAGGACAAAGCCTCACAACTGGGCCACCTATTTGGGTTGACCCCCCTGCCACGTATCGAGGGCCATAGTTCAAAGTATATCGACATACACTTAAGAATATTGTAAAACATGAGCCTAGAACCAAAGAAAATTGTTTTTATGTCACGTACATTAAGCCTTGGCTTGAGTATATTGGCATAGCATGATTGAACACAGATGATCTAAGCCTTAGAGTTAGGGTTAGGGTCCTACAACTATTTTAAAATTTATGCATTTATAGTCAGCCTTTTAGGGAGTGTTGTATGTGCATACTTGTTTGTGCAGGATGTGATTGAATGTATCTTAGTTATTTTTTTTATTCTCTTTATTTTCTTTTATTTTTTTAATAATTTTTCTGAAAATCCTTGATGATTTTTCAAAATCTCCTATTTTTCTTCAAAAACTCCAGGCCATTTTTCTTTTTCTTTCGTTCCTCTCGATCTTGAATTTTCAGCCTTATTTTGATCTTGCCTGCAATTTTTCAAAAATCGTGCATATTCCTCAAGTCTTGCCCTTATGTCTTTTCCAATCTATCTTGATGGCATCTAGTCACTTTGATTCTGTCTTTCTCGATGGTCATATCTCTTATAAGGTGCGACAAGGTCTCTTTGAACATCAAACATTTTCTTCCTCGGTGGTACTATTCCTGGCTCAAAAACTTCTCCTGTATGTTCTCGGATCATCTGAGTGACTATGGATTAGAACTAGCATCATCAGTAGGGAAGTAGATCGTCAATGGCATTTTGATTCAAGCATTGACAATTTGATTCAAGCAATTTGGACTTTTTGAAGAGTTAAAGATCATCCTTCCTTTTCTGAATGGAGGACATTTTTGTCTTTTTTTTGAGCCATCGTTTCATGGCGTGAAAGGATACTTAAGTCTTTGCAACTACACCGGACTTTGATGCTAAGTGATGCTGACATACACGGGGATATGAGCCCCACGTGCTTATATATGTGGCACTCATTCGGACCCCCAAACACGCACTGTAGCAAACAATGCGTCTTCGGGGGAGAACACACAACACCCTCTCCATGCACTTAGTGTAACCTACCAAAGCATACAAACGAATTCCAACTTTGAGAGGACGTATGTATGCATATCCTTGTGAATATCTTTCCGTAGGCAAATCAACAAACATGGCCTCTTATACAGCTAGCTTTCAAGTATGTAGATAATATATATATACTAACCCAAACATGACAAGCGACACATTTTAGACTTCATAAATCCACCCTTGTTACAAAAGAAACACCCTAACCACAAACATATATATATATATATATATATATATATATATATATATATATATATATATATATATATATATATATATATATATATATATTGCCAAAGACGGACGTACGTAGAACAACCATATAAATATATAGCAAGGCCAAACACAAGCCTTGCAACTATGTGTGTATCAACTCACTTGGGTTGCCAGGCTAAGAAGCTCCCTAGCCAACCAAAAGGGAATAGTACCTCTTTGAGCTAGCCATGTCATGACTGGTGCAACCAATGGGGCCATAGATGATGCACGCACCATCCCTTTGCAGCAACACAACATAATAACCTTTCACACCCTTTCTACCCCTCTGCCATATGGGCTTATTCTGGCCAGTAAATATGGTGAACAGTCCATCGTTGCTCAAGGTGCAATAGCAATTCGTGCCGAGTCCTTCGGTGCCGGATCTGTAGATGACTGTGGTGCCCTTAAAGAACACCAGATCACAGTCGTTCTGCATCACCAACTTGTAGTCGTTCTTAGAGAGATAATCCCCTGAATTCAATCGTTCGCCGCTGTAGAGGGCGTCATCAGCGGCAGAAATCGATCCAAAAATGGCAGTCAAGAAAAGCAGAAACAAGATCTGGTGAGCCGTGGAAGCCATGTGGGTGTGCATCAGTAAGGGGATCTAATAGTGTCGTGTTGAGGGAGTGCATTTATAGATGAAAATATCAGCAATGGCCGTCCTTTTCCTAAACAAATTCTGGAGAAAATGGGTGTGATTTTGATGCCCATTACACAATTTGAGCTGTTTGGGAGGCATTTGTGCATCCAAGCTCAAGTACTCGTCTCATCTTTTTTTTTTCTTTCTTTATTTTTGCGTAGAAGTACACACATCTCGTTCACATGAGAATATATGAAAATATTAGATCGACTTTGAAAGTATCTAACATATTCATGTCGGAGCATTTACAAGTTACGATATTTCTCCATATATGCATTGATCCCTGCATGTACATGCTCTAAATTCCTTGTTATATATGTTCTTTTCTTCTATGATTCCATTTGAGGTTTCTAATGACCATTATTAGACTACCATATAATATGAACTAAACCTTCACTAAGCATTCAAAATGTCTGGCTAAGAGCATTACGAAGCAACTTACTTTATGTCATTATGTGCAAGGCGAATCAATGCATAAGGCCCTGTTTGGAAACTAGTAGCTCGGATGGGAAGTGGCAGCTGCCCTCCTAGAGGTGGTAGCTGTCAATTTCATGCTTTAGTATAAATACAATGTCACTTCCCATCCCAGCTACCAGTTTTCAAACAGCCACATGGTAGTAGTTTGACCAACTTTTAGACAAATGCATTAACTCTTATCCCAGTTCCTAGATTCCAAACAGGGTCTAACATTTGTCATGGTATGTGATGTGGGCGTTCAAACAACAAATTAAAATACGAAACTGTGGTGACATGCATCATGTTATGCTATCCAAACTAACACGCATGCAATGTAGGGTTCCTCCTGTTTGTAGAATTGGAACTTTTAAATGCAACTTAAATATGTTCATGAGATGCTGCGATTTGATGGTTTTGAAGGTTGTAACCTGATGTTGCCTTTGCGTGAGGGAAAGGTAATACCTCCAAAAGGACAGGACTCTGGTTTTCTAATTGCATTATCTCTTTTTTTAAAAAGAATAAGCGGGGGTTAGAAAGACTCCTACCAGTTTGTACAAAAACAAATTAGTAATACAAAACTATACAGCACTATATAAATGGGCTTCAATCAGACCAATCTCCGTCACCTCCCATCATAGCAATTCTAGCTAGGGAGTACATTCTTTAGATAGCAAGAACTAATCCGCCCGCAACAAAACTTAAAACAGATCCTTTATTTCCCAGTTTCCTCAAGGAACGGATAAACCAACACCATTAGTGAAAATGTACTTGAGCTTACCACCATTCTGGCATAGTGATAAATGGCCCTGCACCGCCCCATTTGGGCCATGGAGGACATGAAATGGGAATGGAGGCGGGAATGGAGGTTAAAATCAAAACCCATGCAGGGATGGAGGCAATGATGGACTTACGCTTTTCTCCGCCCTGCCCCGTCCCCATCTCCAATCCCCTTCTTGCCCCGCCCCTCCTCGCCCCATTTAGACCGAGGATGAATGACATGAAATGGGGATGGAGGTTAAAATTTAGACCTACGCGGGAATGGAGGTTAAAATCAAGTCCTATGCGGGGATGGAGGGCAGGATTTTGAGATGGGGCGGGGGTGGAGACCATAGTGACAAATATCATGATATTTACGAAATTCTGGCATAGTGACAAAAAAAAATGCGAGAATTACTCTAAACTTTTTAAACGGCTTAATCTCGTGACATTTACAAATTCTCGCAAGATTTTTTTTTGTGACGTTTTCTCGCAATAATATCGCGAGATTTACTAAATCTCGTGATATTATCGCGATATGTTTGTCATCCTTTTTTTTTTTACATGGTTCTTTCAAGTTTCAAAACGGTTAAAAGTTAAAACCCTAAGTTTGCAAAAAACACAAAAATGCATACTCTGCTGCAAGGGGCGACAGCCGACGACTTCAACCAGCAACTGCAACTGTTTCATCTCTCTCTCTCTCATTGTTTGAGTTTTTTATGATCTGGTTGTTCCTTGTTTAGCCTCGCTTGCGCTTCGAAGTGAACTTGACTGATTTCTCCTTTTTTTTTTGTTTTTTAATTTCTTGTTGGTTATTGCATTCTTTTGGCCGGATAGCCTCATTTTCTTGGTTCTCTTTGTACAAGCTACATAGTGGTGTTTCATCTTCATTCTTGTCTTTTGTTTCTTTTTTCATGGGTATTAATTATCATCACCTTCTTGTGCTCCACTTTTGGTATAATTTTCGGTAGCATGTTTTATTCTGAGTTATGTTTGGTGTTCGACAGAATTTGAAGGAATTTGTTTATTTGATGGTTGTTTGATCATTAATTTAAGGTTAAGGGTTTGTTTGAGAACACATCAAAAAAGAATCAGGTGTCCTATAGTGATATGAAGGTTAATAAAATGGATGATTTTTTAGTTGGAGGAAAATACAGTTTGAGTTACACATAAAGTTAGTTGTAACCATATTGTGTCTCATAAATTAATGGTTTTTATTATTTAGTTTTCAACAATTTAATGCTAATTAAGGGCATAAGCACTATTTCTACATGGGTTCTTTTGTGGAAAAGGTGATGTTGAAAATTTCAAGATGATAGAATGTGTAAATTATTCTTTGAACTTAATTATTTAATATCAATAAAAATGTGGTGACATGATGTGCTAAGTTTCAATATGGTTAGTTACATTTCTTTCAATAGTGACATACAACTAATAGAATCTATTTACCAGGTAATATGAAACCAATTGTGACTTGGCCTCAATGCAAGTGGGCTATCTGGTTATCCCGGCCAAGAGTTTTAGTTCTGCCACCAAGACTTGCAATCATTGTTGCTAATTAATGAAGCTGAATAGTAAATTTTTTAGAAATTATGACATGACAAAAACTATCTAAATATACTATGATCACAAGAATAAAATATTGTTGAGAAAAAAGCTTGTGTGTTGGTTATATTATTCTACTTGTACTACTGGTGGAAGCATTTCTAAATCCACTAAAGGAAAACCTTCATATGATTATGTTGTTGTGGAGAAAGAGGAGCTAGAAAGTTCTGTCAAGTTCAAAAGTTTTTTAGCCATTTCAGTGTAATGACAAAAAACACATAAAACAGGGGCTAAATGCGAACATCAGTTTTGTAAGAGAACAAGCAGAAAGTCAATCTATGAAAGTCTAAATGCAGAAACAGAAGCAACGTATTTGTAAGCAACAAAGAATTATTAGTTGAACACTAAAAATAATGACTAGATTGGCTACAGAAAAAAAAAAAGAATTGAAAGGTTCATATGGAGTTGTGTTGACTAAACAAACAGACCATACTCCGGCATTCCCAATCCCCAAAAAAGGAAGCAGAAGAACACATAGCAGTTAGGCATTTGATTTTATTGTGGATCTCAATCCAAAGTTTTCAAGGATCCCATTTCAGCAGATTTGAGAGTTTCAAATGTCTCCAATTTTAAAGTTCTAAATCAGATTTCACACATCCAACATCAAATACACAACAATGAGATGGATGTTCACAAATCTGAATTGAGATCATCACAAATTTTCAAGACTTGCTAATGCCAATACAATACGGATAACACAAGTTCAAACTACAAGATATTAAACATTTTTTGAATTTTGAGTAATATCTAGACCCTCTAGATATTCTAATCTTGTTCAATAGAAACATGATAGAAAAAAATGCCTAACCAGAATTGACAAAAGCCCTTAACTGCCTAACCAATTCTTCAAAATCTGGTAATAGCCTGAGAAAATTGTCAACTGTTGGTAGATCTAGATTTGCTATTCCATGACAATATACACAATTCAAATCTCACAATCGAAAAGCATAAAAAACCTGTCAAGTTTTCCCAACTAATTTAAAACAAAGAATTCCATTAGGTTCTCACATTAGGATTATCAAATCACATCTTATGCCACTTAGTAATTAGGTTATGATACTCCATACGATCCATATGCTATCTGTTGCCATCCATCCTGGTTTTAAGTTTTCACATTTCTTGTTTTTGTGTATTCATGATTTTTTCTTATTCTATTGATTAAAATATGCAAAATAATTTGTTTTGATACATTCTACTAAATATTTGATCTATTTTGATGTGTTCTATGTAGGAAAAAATATGGGGAGACCTAAAGATGTATTATGGAACCATGTTACACTACAATCAGATGGTTGATTACTTTGCAACTATTGTAAGGTACATTTTAATGAGGGAATAACAAAATTTAAGTATCATCTTGCAGGCATACCAAATAAGGATGTTGTTGCATGTGAGCGCGTAACATCAGATGTGAAACATCTAGTATTGGCTTCAATTCATGAATTAGAGTCCAAGCCATCATGGAAAATATCAAAAATCATAAGTTATTTGTCTTATACTGGAAGCAGTTCAGATTCTACTTCTATAGGAATTTCTTCTAGTTCTCCAAGTATAGGTATGGATCAACGAAATACTCTTAAGTGCTTTTATAAAGAAGAAAGAGAAAGAACATGCAAATATGTGTGTAGCAAAATATATTTTTATAAACAATTTACCTTTTAGGTTAGCTAGAGATGATGCATTTAAGGAGATGGTTAATGCCATTGCAAATTGTGGACTTGGTTATACCTCTCCAAGTAGTGAAACAATTAGAACAAAATTGCTTCAAAACTTGAAAGGACAAGTTGTAACATTTATTAATGAGGTCAAAAAGTCATGGTCAATATCAGGATGCACTTTAATGTCTAATATATGGACAGATAAGAAAAATTGTTCACACAAATATTTTGGCTTCATGCCCTAAAAGAACAAAATTTTTGAAATCTAAATATGCTAAAGGGCAAAAAATTAGTGAATATATTGATGAGTATATATAAACTACTATTGAAGAAATTAGATCAGATAAAGTAGTTCAATTTATGACAGATAATGGCTCAAATTACTTGAAAGCAAGGCCTGTAGTGGAGGTAAGATACCCTCATATTTTTACATCATCTTATGCTAAACACTATATTGATTTAATGCCTGAATATTATGATAGATTGCCTAATTCCTCTCATACATTATTAGATGCAAAAAGGATTACAAGCTTCATGTATAAATCACAATCAATTTTGCAACTTATGAGAAATTATACATATGATAGAGATATACAAAGGCCTGAGGTTACTTGTTTTGCTACTAATTTTTTATGTTTGCAATCTATATTGAAAAAGTAAGATAAATTAAGGTTTTTGGTTGCTTCTTCTGAATGGAGAAATTTAGAAAATATTAAGAAATAAGGAAAAGGCAAAGATGTGACTGATATTATACAAGGAAAGAAGTTTTGGAAAAATGAAAGAGAAATAATTGCAACAACAGAATCACTTATAAAACTTTTGAGGATGGTAGATGGGGATTGTTCTACCATAGATTACTTGTATGAAAGTATAAATCGTGTTAAAGAAAAAATAAAAAGTTTTTTATAAATATCGAGTAGATAAGTATCTACTAATATGGAACATCATTGATCGTAGATGGGAGGTCAACTTGAGAAGTGACTTATATGTTGTTGCTGGGTATTTAAATCCATAACTTTTTTATAATGGTCTTGTGAAGATGAACAATAAAATCATGGAAGGATTGAAGAAAATGATGAAAAAGATATGGATAACGAAGATAAAAAGGATGAGCTTGCTTCAAAATTGACTTATTATCATTCAAAAGATTCAAAGATCTTTAATGATATTACAATATCTCTTCTCCGTACTGCACATCCACGTAAGTTTCAATTTTGATTTTCATTTTATAAAATTTTTTATTTTAAATTATATTACCAAATTTTCATTACTTGCTTTTGTTTTCATCAGAGATATGGTGGGAAATGAGTGGAGCAAATGTTCCTATTTTGTAGAATATAGCAATTAAAATACTTAGTCAACCATGCAGTGCATCTGCATGTGAAAGAAATTGGAGTGCATTTGAATCAGCGCATACCAAAAAGAGAAATCGTCTTGAGCCAACAACTCTTACTGATTTAGTTTATGTGCGCATATACATTACATGCACATGCAGAAGACTTCAATTGGAAAAGAAGCAAAAGATTATCGGCCCATTGTATATGACGATATTGATGCATTTGCATATGGCTCAATTGAAGAAAATAATGAAGAAGAGAAAATAGAAGAGGAGGAAGAGGAGGATGAAAGCATTGACGACCAAGGAATTGATGAAGACACTTTTGATTTCTTAGTTAGTAGCAAGTGAATAATTTTTTTTGTATAAACTTGAATCATTATGATGTTTGTTTTTCCATGAACTTATGATCATTTTTGTTTTGTTTTGTTTTTGTTTTTGATATTTGATTATTGATACTTAATGTATGATGATTTAGTTGATGCTTGATACTTATTTGAATGGAAGTACATTTAATGTACATGCTTGATACTTATTTGATGCTTGATAGTTTTTAGATATGGTTAATGAGATTAAAAATAGATTTTATATTTTTTTCATATAAAATTTAGTTAGTTTAATTTTTATTTTTAGATTTTTTAAGAATTTATTTGATTTTTTAATTTGTTCCAGAGATTTTGCCGAAAAAAACTTGAGAAATATGCAAAAAGTTGAAAATCTCTGGAGAAATTTCCTGCCGAGAAATTGTCGTTTTAAAATTTTGTCACACTGATAAAGACCTTGTCCCCTACCCCCTGCCCCATCTCAAAATCCCTGCCATCCCTATTCTGGCATGCTCTCTTTATGCAGCCACACCCAACATTTTAGGAAACTAGGTGATGTAGTGAACAAGAGTATAACCTTACAAGAATCAACACCTTAATGCAGTTACAAATTAATCAATAGAGAAATTAATGAAAATAATGTAAAAATATATAAAAAATAACTAAAAATTTATAGATGTACTATGTAACAAGTATGCAATACAATTGAATAACGATGAATAGTAAAGCATGACACTAAGCATGGCATAGAGGAAAAAGTAACAGGAAACTACTTTATTGCATATCACAATTCTAACTCACGAAAAGCATATCATGTCATCACCTAATCAAACAAATAATTACATGTTTAAATAATTAATCACATGCTCAATTAACTAATTACAAGTTAACATGTTCAAATACAAAGTTTCTAATATTTTGTCTGAGTGATAAGAAGTTAAATTTAATGTTTCTCTTGAATTATCTCGCGGGTACTCGCAGGCCAAGACAACCGTAACAGAAGAGAACATTCAGGGGTTTATTATGTAGTGGTGTTTTATTAACCCGAATGTCTAACTGAAACTAAAATCCTAAGGGAGCTGTTAAATAACTGAGAGAACCTCCCAAAGGCCTAAACAACAGGATGCATCCCTAACTTCTGCAGAAGAACTTGGAGTTACCGCCTAGGACAATTTGGTAGTCCAGGTCCTCTAACTTCGAGGATTGAGGACCAACGAGTCATTGACGCTCGAAGCAAAAAAACACATATCCCCAGAGTTGTGTACCACCTACCCTCTCCAAGGTAAGCCCGAATCTGAGGGGGTTGCGATCTTATTAATTTGTATTAGTCGATTTGTCAAGGTCTCCTTGATCTGAACCTAGTAGACACTAGAGTTTCAAAAAATATGAATTGTACCAGTGTAGTAGTAGATTCTCAACCACTCATACCTGAAATAGGTATGTTAACCAACCCTTATCCATTTAGTTATGCAGACCCACCCAGAGTGCTACGGTACTTCTAAACCGTCAAGCACGAGTGCCCCAGTACCTTTAAACCAGTCAGACACAAAAATTAAATTCGTATTTTCTTGGATATTAATTTTATAAGCTCAGGGCCCCCAATCTAGACAATTGAATCCCTTGCTTGGCATATCAGGTGCCAGCAACATCCGACCTGTAGGCTCGAACATGAGTTCTTTATTTGATAAATTCAAGTAAGTAACCCTTCCAATTAAATCATAAAGAGTAATTATAAAGTTTCATGTTAATAATCATTTCATCAGGCAACATATTAGTATTACCCAATCCCAGGCCTAACACTTTATATGAGTAGTATTCATACAACATCATGGGTGCAACAAGAGTGTGACATGAACTAAGTGGTTGTGTGTGTAATAATGCAGTGTGCAAGAATCACCAACTGGGCATGTCAATATCAAGAATTTAGTTATTACCCCATTCATACTCACATAAATGCCCAGACCATATGTACCTTTATTTTTACCGCTTATGGCCATACCCCTAAGCCGATTCTAAGTGCAAAATTTCCAGTCCATATTCTTAACTGAAAATCATAACTTGCCACATGGTAAAAGTCAATAACTAATGAATAATTATCTTATTTTAGTTAACATGGTAGTTCAATTAAAAATCTAGATTTTCTTGTTATAGAAATTAACCACCACTGAATTCATTTTTCAATACCTTTATGACAAAATTCCTAACATTATTGATATAATTCAAAATATAAATAGAATTTAAGCTATGTTAGGTGGTTCAATAAAATTTTAGAAGCTATACAACTTAATAGGCATGTGAGCATCAGAAATATGCACCTTAACAGGTAAAAACATTGTAGGCATGGTCAATATTTCAGAACCAATTGATGATCAAGTCTAAGTAAGAAAATGTAGAGAATACAAGCATGCTGGCATGTGCCACCAAATATTCAGAACTCAGTTATATATATATATATATATAATAACAAATAGAGTTATCAACATATACTTATTAACATTGAATTAACCTATGTATATCTTGTACTACACTAACATGTGCAAACCCAAAATTTCTTTGCATACGTTATGATCTGAGTATTAACATTTTCAGAACATGTGGTATTGTAACTATGGAATCATACTCGAAACATGGCATAACTTGAGCATTCAAATATCAAGATCCATAATATTTTAACAGGAAAATAAATCAGAATATACTTAATGTAAAATCCATGAATTTTAAGAATTTTTTAATGAATAAAAGTGAGCATTTGCATGAAATAATAGGATTTTTTTATAATATTTAATGCAATTTACATGCTTACGGGATAGTTAGAGTGAACTCGATAACGAATACTAGAAAGGGTACTTGGATTCGGACTTTAGCGAGATTCGATGATCCGACCCGGTTGGCGAGGCAAATGTGGGAATTCGATTGTTCCTGGATGATAGCGTGAGATCAAAAACACATTTAAGGTGAGAGAGTGCAAGGTTGAAACAAACGGGAGAAAAATTCATGTAGTAACGGGAGAGATCCACCAACGGGGGGAAAACGTCTCAATAAGACATAAAGGAAATTTCTTTGCAAAAGTAAATAACAAGTGGTGTTGTGGTTGGACGCATGGTTGTGGGGAGCCATAACCCAAGTTCAAAACCCACGGTGCACCCACATAGAAATGACAAACATTATTTTTTTCATGAAATCCAGAACGAAACAGAAAGGGTTAAATACAATTTAATTCATTCACTTTGCAACAAAATGAATGATAGCACAAGTGGTGGGGTTCATTGCCCCTTTGGTGGAAGACCCTGGTTTGAAACCCCCTGTGCACAAATTATCTTTTTTGCACAGAAAAGTGATGATTTTACTTAAGTGAAAAAAAAAGAAAACAAGAATGGTAAAAACGTGGGAGTTGGACAAGCCTACAATTTTGGCTTTTTCCACTTAACTTTTCTAAAAAATAAAGGGAATCCCATGTGACATGGAAGAGGGGTACCCATAAAGTAAACTGGAAATGGAAGTTAGAGAGATTCTAGCCATGGGAAAAAGAGGGTAATTGTGGAAGCATGACCACCCACAAAAAAATCATGGATATCGGTGGGGCTTGAAGGTTTGAAAAAAATTATAACTCCTCTAATTAAGAGGAGTTATATGAAGGGCTCAAGAGAAAGCATGCAACCACTCTAGACGCCATATTCTCTCTCTCTCAACATTTTTGCCCTTCTTCCTCCTTCTCTCCCACCGTGAGGGTCGACCCCATTGCTAGTCGTGTGGACCAACTTTGCTGGACGTGATCGACTCCATTGTTGGAATGTGAGGGTGTTCTTCCTTGAGGTGACATGTTGCTCCAATGAAAGAAAGAAACTCCATTATCGTCGGGTAAAGTTTCGAACAGGTAAGAGGCAGGATATTCTTTATGTGTGTGTGATGTGCCCTGTAGTATAAATATATTGCATACCCTCTACGAACATGAATGTAACACCACCCATATACAACCATGGGTATTTTCCATGGCCAATGGAAGTGGTTTTTCTTGTATACGAACATACTTGGATCTAGCGACTCGTTATAAATCGATATTGGTAGATCCAGGGGCTGAGATGAATGTGCAGATCTAAGGGGAACGTAGATCTGTATATTCTAAAAAATTTTGGGATGGCGGATGTAAATGGTAAAGCCCAAGGGCTAGATCAGGTCTATACCTCACTAGTATGACCTGCATGATGGCCATCGTTACAGCCCCCTGAAGACGGACCATTATTTTTCTTTCTTACTATTCATGTTATTTCACATGGATATGGCAAAGAATATTTTTAGCACTCACGATAACTAACATGTAATGCTTGCATGCTAGTATTGGTTAGGACTAAGTGGGGATCTACAATATAGTTGGCTCTAGATGAAAACGGTTGTATGATTGATATTTTGCAAACCTATGTTTGATAAAACCGATACTCATATAAAGACGGGTTGTATGCATACCAATTATTTTTTTTGTACTACATTGATCTTTGCTTTTTTTTTTTCTACTGGTTGTGATTCAAAAGAATGTATAGATGTATACAAGAAATAAAACGGGTGGCCGTACAGTTTGATCATTGTCCCTGTTGCATGGTTCTTAGAAAACATCTATGTTATTTTTCTCTAAGCATAATTAGAGGGTATTCCCTTTACTTGTATCATTTTGGATGTGTTTCAATACCTTTCCAAAATTGATTTACCTTAGTAAGAGTTGTGATATTAGAGTGTTAGGTTTCTTGATTTAAAAAAACTAAAAAAAAATTGAGTCATGAAATGCGCTTTATTCATGGTTTAGTTTTGTTGAAGAGAGATACATATGTACATGGATGATCGGATAATATGGTTACTTAGTGCCTATGTGGGATTGACATTTTAATCATTCAGAACTGGTACCAATATAAAACAAATAGTCATAATTGAATGATATTATGGTTTTCTATCATGCTCTATTATCATTATTAGATTGGTTAATGTATATAAGGCCGTTATTGGATTTCAACCTTCTTTCAAATTGATATGTCATGAATAAAAAAAAATATACAACATGGATCCAGACACATGCTAAAGTTTGATGTAGATCATTATACACATGCAACATGTATGCATGATAGGGTACCATGACATACATGATTTTGGTTTGGTTCTTCCTTTATAAGTCCTAAAATTTTATTAAATATCGTTTTGGGTTGGTGCTTGTTGGTTTTTCACCCTATGATAAATCTCTGGAAGTTTTGATTTTAACGATCATTGGATTCAAAACAAGTACATGGTGGTTGCTAATCCTTTTTATTTGTAGTACGTGGCTGAGACTTTTATTTGTAAACAACATGGGTTAATTGATAAAACAATTGTTGATCCCCCAAATAGATGAAATAGACCCTTTGTACATCACGTTTACAAAGAAAAGAAAAATATATAGATAGATAGATGTAAGGACTGATGATGCTCACTCAAACACCCTAATATATATTGAGAATAAATATATAAAGAAAGAGGAGAGAGGTTTATCACATGAGAGTATATTCCTACTTAGTTCCCATGGGTTAAAAACGCACATCAGTATGCAATAGCTTATGTGTCCTTGTTTCTTTGCAAATTCAACTCTTAAAATTCTCAATACACATGATGTTTGCCTTAAGTAATTTCTGTCATGAAATGGGAAGAAAAAAGAAGAAAGAGAAAACAACCTATATGGTCATTGTATCATACATGAATTTACAAGCATTCATTTGTAATTTAGGTTCTGACTAATTGATTTTATTCACTGGTTGGCAGACCAGATCTGAATAGTCGAACCGATCCAACAAGGATATAGTCTAGTTGACTCATATTTGAATACGATAGGATACAACGCCGTTATATACATGTATATCAGCCTCCTTCCCTGCTGTACATGTGACTAGCAGGGCGTGCCTCCCTACTGGAGTGCGGTGAGCCACAGGATATGGCAGACACTAGGTCTGTCGCAGCCCAGTAGATTTATATATGTATATATCAAGTACATACATGTACATAAATCACTTATTTGAAGCACTAGGTTCTAGAAAAAGAAAAGAAAAGAATGGATAATATATTTGAAACTGATGCTTTTCACATGTGGAATATTGCAAGATTTGAAACTTAAGTTATGGTTGTAACCTCATCTGTAGTGGTTGCCATAATTGGAAATCTGGTCAAACAATAAAAGAATGGTGATCTTATTGTTCTGTCTAGCATGTTATTTGAAATGAGTGTACATGTGTGTGTTTTTGCAAAAAAAAAAAAAATGCAAATGTTGTTACATGCCTATGAAAAGAGTGCTATATTGTTATTGAGCTTTGGGAAAGAATGCAATATCATTTATGATGTTCATTTCATTTATAATATTGTATGTATCATCCTAATCCACATGTGAATGTCATGATCATGTCTAGTGTATGGGCCACCTATTGGTAAATGCAGATTTTGTTATAATTGCGCGATAAAGAAAAACTATAAGGGCATGATAGTATAAGATTGAAACTGAGCATATGGGCACTTATGATGCTAATTGATTTGCATATAATTGAATCATGATTGCATGAAAATATTATGACATGTCTTGTGTCGATTAATATATGCTTGTTTTGCAAATATTTGCCTAATAAAGGGCATTTGTCATGTCATGATCATGTGAAAGCTCAAAACTGAGCTTGCGGTCGTATGAGATCATTGTGGTGCCATACGATCACTTAAGAAAAGTTGTACTTGAGACATGCCTTATGAGTGCATAGTCAATGGGGGTACGGAACGTACACCCAAGCTCAGAAATGAAACTTTAAAAATGCTGAAGTACAAGTACTCGGCTCATAGTTAAGCCAAAATTCTGAGAAATTGTGATTTGTGCCTATGAGACATTCGATGGGTAATGTGCATATACTGAGATAACCCCGAGTGTGGGTTGAGATTTTGGAAATCCTCTGTGGTGCAATGACTTGCACATAAGAATAAATAAAATTGAAATTATGCACACATAACCTAAAGGTGGGATTTTGGGTATACCTGAAAGACGGTATATGTTGCCGGTTTCCCGGTATACTGGGTATACCTGAAAACGGTATATGTTAGTGGTTTTCCAGGGCTCTAGGTACACCTGAAAGACAGTGTATGTTACCGGACCTATGGTCTACCTTGGAGAGGGTAGGTGGTATAAGCTTCGTGGACATTCTTGTTTTCATGAGAGCTAGGCGTCTCACCCGGTCCCCAGTCCATGGAGTTAGGGGGCAGGACTACCAATGCGTCCTAGGTGGTAGATCCAAGTCTTCTGCAGAAGTTATCATAGTGCATCCTAATTCTAGTTCTAGCCATTGGGGATTATTCTCTCGGTCACGGACCGTCCCCTTTGGACCTCCGTACGGCTAGTCACATGGAGTATTAATTGAAAAAAGGTATAATAAACCCCTGTGTGGTCTCGATTCGCTACGATGTCTATGCCTGTGAGTACCTACAGGGTAATTAACAAGAGAAACATAAAGTCAATACACTTTTTAAAGTCTTCTAGTATACACACAATGCTTGATGTTGCATTTGTTATAATAAGTTTGTGATTCGCTCATATGATGCATAAGTTAGCAATGTTTTCCTTTATATCTAAATGTGATTCAATTATATGATATATCATTCATGAATGTCTTTCCTTTATGTAGTAAATCATGAAATACTTGAAGTTAGTGAACTGTACATTCAGAGCTTGTTTAAATATTGTTAGATTTTATATTCATGTGTTGCACATATACTTGTACACATGACATTGAGCACATTCATATAGATATTTTGCTTCTTACTCAGACGGGGTAGTTTAACCCCTTCTGAATTAATATTTTTCAGGAAACAAATAAAGATGGGCAATTGCAATCGTTATGCGGACGGGCCATGAGACCATATGCTTTTGGGATGTCCTGAGGAACTTTGTTTTTAATAAATTCATTAAATTTGTCAATTATGACTTGTAAAATTTCAAGGCAAGATTTTAATTTGCCTAATGTTATTAAGTGGGCTATCACCTGTAACCCTCCCAAATTATTTGACTGAGAAACTAATAAAATATTTCCATTGTGGTTTTAGAAAGAAAAAAAAATTATTCCTAAATTTTCAAGTTAAATATTTGGGGCGTTACACTTAACGTCTTATGTTCAACCAATCTCAGTGCTAAAGAAAAATATTCAGAACCTGTATTAGTTTAGGCAGGGAAACCAATCAGATCATGCCATAGTCTGAGTATCAAAATTTCAGAACATGTGATTTTACATTCATTAACAGGAGTTTAAGAACTTACAAAAATAAACCTTCATAGCTGCAGTTTGCATTCATTTGCAAGGCATAGAACATGTGATTTACCCACCTACTGTAACGGTCACTATTTGATATCCATTAATAGGGCTAATCACCACTAGATTCTTGGAAAAAAATCCAGAAATTCACCCACATGAACCATCGATATTTCCTGAAACCAGATTGTTCAGGTATCCATAATAAGTCTAAGTACGCTCTACACAAACGATTTTACAAACTAGTCTATATGAATAACAACACCCACTACTTAAGTTATACTGAAAAACGTAGAGAAAGAAAATACAACAGTAAGACAAACTCCTTTATAAATATTTTAGGACAACAAAATCTAATTAAAAACCCTCTCTGGGTGTTTGTTCACATACAGGAGTACATATTTGCATTTAAACAAAAATGAAGCTTCAATACCGACTTTCCCCAAATCGATACGTGCTAAATCAGAAAAAAAAACCTATGTAGGGCACGCTTGCAGAACCAAGATTTTGCCTTATAGGTTAAACCTTCTTGAAGGGGCTGAGTAGTACCTTATCTCGGGCTTGAGACAAGCACTCTGCAGAAACCATAGGAAAACTTACCTTATTTTTAAAGTTGTTCCTCCTTTTTTTGAGTTCCTCTGCAGTCATGCGCACCTTCTGCCCTTGACGTGCAACAAAGAGAGAATGAGAGAACCCTGAAAGGGAGAGGGAGAGAAGAAAGGAGATAACGAGTGAGAGAGGAAGAGTGGGGTCGGTTAAATAGAGAGGGAATGGGAGAGGAGGTTACAGAGATCGTGGGTGGGGGAGAGGAATCAATTTTTTCCCTCCCCACTCCTCTCGATATCCCTTTCGTAACCCCAATTCACCCTATTTAGGGTTTCGGGTTCACCAATGAACCCCCTATTTGTTTCATGAAATATTTTTTTCGTGATTTTATTTTAACGCACAAACGGGTGCGGGTTTGGTTTGCGGCCCACTTATAGTTGGGTCCACACTTTTGGGCCTATCTGGATCCCACCACAGATCCAAATCTTCTTCTTTTTAAATTTTAAAATACTAATATTTAAAATTTCGAAGAGGGATCCAAATTGAATTACTATGGATCCAATTACGTTATTCTGAATTTCATATAACTATTATGGATCTAGGATCCGCTTTATTCATAAATCCATATAAGAGATCCAGATCTATGGATCCGAAATTTTCATCATACTCTGATTTGGAACCATGGATCCAATTTAATATTTATAATCTAAACCAAATATTATGGATTCCAAGCATCATATCTTTGATCCAATTAGAATTTTAATTGGACCCTTACCATATTTAAATCTTCGATGTTAAGGATCCAAATGAAGTAATGTGGATCCAAACATCACATAGGCTATACCAATCCCACTAGAGTGTTTTAGGTACAATATAAAAATTTTCTTATTAAATATTTGATTTAAACTTCGTAGACCCACTCAATTCGTCTCGGATCCAATATCAAATTTGACCATGATATTGAGGATTCAAAACCCGAGATACGATCCATTTGCCCAAAATCTATTATTAGATATCCAATTTAATGTTCGTGATCTAATATCTAAGATCCAAATGAAACTTCGAAGATCCGAATAGGATATTAGAGATTCAACATTGAAAATCCAAATAAGATATCCGAGATCCAAATATGAACAAACAAATAAAATGATAGAATTATCCTTGTACTACTAGCTTAAGGACATGAATTTCAAGTTTCTTCATATGATAAAATTCACAGGTATTACAGAAAACCTTAGAAACCCTAATCCTACATTGGATTGAGATAGACCCAAATACAATATCCAACTAGATAATAATAAAAAAATAAATAAGTAAAATGATGAGTCGACATCACTAGGCCACCATCAATGGCAATGGAGGCTCTGCATATCATGTAAGGATGACTTGTAAGCATCACCAAGTTGACAAGACATCACAAGTTTGCAACCTACCAGCATGAGGTGGGTGTATTCTAGTGGACAAGTCAGGCATGAGGTGTTACTAGGGATGGCAGTGGACCGTGGGAAAACGGGCCTCACCCAATTTGGACTGGGGATGGAGGACATGAATTGAGGATGTAGGTTAATGCGAGAATGGAGGCAGGGATGGACTTACGCTCCCCCCCCCCCCCCCCCGTAAAATAACTAAAATGCCTTTAGGGATGACAGTGGACTGAGGAGAAATGGGGCCCTGCCTCGTCTCGCCCCGTTTGGACCGAGGATGGAGGACATGAAATGGGGATGGAGGCGGGGATGAAGGTTAAAATCAAAACCCGTGGGGAGATGGAAGCGAGGATGGAGGGTGAAATTTTATGATGTGGTGAGAGTGGAGACCTTGCTCAGGCCCATTCAATGGGTAGTTGGTTGGAACCTATTGGTTGGAACCTAGTCTTCGATGATTGAGTCTTGACCCATTCAATGTTCAACTTTTGTTCAACTTATAGGCCCATTCAACGACAAATTTATCTCTTTAAAGTTCAACTTTTGTTCTTGCCCTTATTTAGGGAGGTCAGATCAGGTGATATGCCAAAACACGGATTTTCTGTGTTTTAAAATCACCACCGTCGATGACCTTTCTCTTTCTGCAATGATAACTTATAGGCAAAGAGTAGCTGGGTAGTTGGTTGTAACCCAGCCTTTGATGATTGAGTCTTTGACCTATTCAATGTTCAAGCCATGGCCCCCTGTTGTTGAAAAGTATATTGGAATAGTCTAAGCGGTACTGATTAGTATGTTGGACCAGCTAAAGAGGTCCAACATTGATATTCTAAATGAATTGGTCCTGATCCATTACGCACGTCAGTTGTACTCCTGGGGATGCAAATTAATCACACCAGTTTCAACCTGGGTCAGAAGTGTATCTGAGTAGTATTATTTGATCCATGCACCATATATCTGAATCCAGATTGGATCCGGGACAGATATGGTCAGGTCTATCCAGATCTAGTGGTCATAGTTGGGTAAACAAATATAGTTGGATATGGATCAGAATTAGGTACAGCTTTTACCCATTTTGAAATCGTCCAGTACCACATGGAGACTCAAATGACAACTGGATCTAGGGCTTCATTATGAGACCCGAGCTGCACCAAAGGTCCAGAACGAACTTCTCTTCAAAAGTTAGAAAAAGTCAAACATGGTCCCCAACCAGCTTTTTGCTTCCATACTTTTTTGGATGAGAATTGTGCCGCTTTGGGTCCAACATGTTTTGGATCTTGGATCTTGCCTTTTTCTTGATACATACAAAAAACTTTGTGGATGTCCCGGTTGATTCGTTAATTAATTAATCTCCACGTGCCACTAAGGGTGCCAGCGGATCAGCTCTAAGCTGTCATCACATGATCCAAAACCACATTCACCAGTCTAGCACCCAGGTACCCAAAACAGATCAATTATCGGATGTGTATCCAAATTGGGTCCAGTTCAAATCCAAGTTGGAAACGTGCATGGTTTGGATCAGGAATAAGTGATACAGATCCATATCCAAACCTAACCCTGCCTGTTTTGCTTGGTGTTGCTGCAGCAAAGGAACAAATAAAGAATGGAGGATTGGAAGACTCGTCTTATGTTTGATGCTTTGATTTGATCAATTCCCAAGCAAATTGTTCAAGATGACTTTTCCTGGCGTTCTCTGGGTAGGCTACATATTATTCTGTTATTGGATCTTAGAATGGATCCAATATGATAAATCTAGGTTCCGGTCCAAGGCTTATATGTTGCTCTCCCTGCCCCCTCTCTGAGTTCTCTCATCTGGGTAGATAGATTTAGATCCAGAGCATGCACAGCCAACATATAAGGCCTATGTCTGATTAAGATAGATCTAAACTGGGTTTTATGGCCGATCGAAACCTGGGAAGGAAATATCCAAACCACATCCGAGCCTCAGTAAGCTTTGGTTATCAAATGAGACCAGACCCACTTGGTCCGTGGAGCCATGAATTGTTTTTTTTTAAATATGTAACAAATATCAGCTCGGACCCTAAAAGCATGTAACATTGGAGCCAAGTTAAAATCAGCTTTAGTCCTGCCTTTTCTTTAGCACTTTACAATTCACTGGATCTAGCTTCGCAGATCTTTAGAACTGATCTGGGACAATCTAATAAATTAGACCTATAAAATAAGAACGTAGAATGTATAGCGGGGATAGCTCAGTTGGGAGAGCGTCAGACTGAAGATCTGAAGGTCGCGTGTTCGATCCACGCTCACCGCATTTTTATGTGATGATGTTTTGGGCAAAGGTCCTTCCTCTTTTCTCACCTCACCTCGACCCTTGTTTCTGCACTCTTCTCTCTTGTAACTTGTAAGTTCCATCAGTTCTCTTTCTACGGTGAATTTTCTTTTGCTCTCCTTTTTCCCCTGTTCCCATTATCTATAGGCCTCTCTCTTTCTTCCGTTCCTTCGGTTTCTGATCACTTTACGCCCATATGAAGAACGGGTAACGGCCATTTTCCTGTGTAATCCCCAAAGTAATCAATCGAGAAAACCGAGTTCCCCTTGTGGGGATTGCCCCTTTCTACTTCATTAGACAACCGAGAGTATAGAGCAAGAAACTTGGAGACTCGTTTATTTTGGGCTCTGATGAAGAGCTTTGGGGTTTTATCCCCCCCCCCACCCCCCCACCACCACCACCACTTGGGTGCTTTTAGTTTTGGAGTTAGGTGCAGAGGTTCACTTTGGACAATTGAGTTCACGTGGAGCTAGTGCTTTGCTCTCAAGAGCAAGTAGAATCAGCGGAATCTTCAATCTGAATTGGAAGCAACCATTAAGGAGCTAAGGAGTAAGATAATAAGGCAAGCATTCCTCAAGCCCATTAGGGTGAGAAACTAAGGATCAGATAAGGGATAGAGATATCACCCTATTCAATACCTGTTTTCAAAGAGCTACAGAACTTATATACCACAATAGCAATGGTATAATAGAGATAGTGTTAGAATCACATTCTTATCTTATCATATCCAGACGTCTGATATGATAATATCAAATGTGATAACTGTATGCTACGGTTATCACCAACTGCGCATTGGATAGCACTGAGTCATGTCAAATGAGTTAACAATATGCCATGGTTATCCAAATGTGCCTTACATTGCGTTGGATAATATCAAATGTAGTTACCGCATGGGATAACAGTGTTACAACTTTACACATTTTTTTTATCTTTCTGCATTATATAAAATGTATGAAGTACGTGAATGTAAATAATAAAAATCAAAACTATTCTTTTATCTGTCTCAGTATTTCCTTTCATGGTATCAGAGCATGATTTAATACTGGTCATTAATCGTATTAAAGGCGTCTCTCTGTGCACACAATATTCAGTTGGTTGTGTTATGTGCATCAGAATCACCAACGTTGTAGGCACAACGTGTTTTGCCAAAAATCATCAACGCTATTTAAGTACAACTCTTCACATCGAGCAGAAGCCGAATCTGTCTTTTTCAGAAGCAGTCATATCACGAGTTTGAGGCTTGTTATTCATGGCTTTTAGCGATCAATTGCAAAAGGATGAAAATACAACAAATTACAATTCCTTCTCTATACATCATTCTAATAATCTAGGAGCATTGCTTGTATCGCAAGTTCTTACGGGAAAAAAATATTTGATATTGAAATGAGTGATGTCTATAGCGCTCAGTGACAAGAACAAGATGGGCTTCGTCAATGACACCATCATGAAACCCGCAAACCCACCAAAAATGGTAGCCACCTGGGAGAGATGTAACCATATGGTCCTCTCTTGGATTCTCAATGTCATTCACAAAGATTTATCGAAAAGTATTATATATGCCCAAAGCGCCACCCAGGTATGAAACGACTTGGAGGATCGATTCTCTTAATTTAGACGTTCTAAGGATCTATCCGATCCAACATCAAATAATCAATATGAAGCAAATAAAATCTTCAGTGGTGAAATATTTCACAAAACTAAAAGGACTATGGGATGAACTTGATTCACACGCCCCCCTTCTTGAGTGTGCTTGCAGTGCTATGAAGACCGTGCACGACCATCAACAATTAGATCACCTCATCCAGTTCCTAATGATACTAAATGACAACTATGGCACGATTCGTAGTCAAGTCCTTCTCATGCAACTACCCCCAACTGTGTTGAAGGCTTATTTTCTAATCATGCAGGAAGAGCAACAACATGGCATGTGCATCGCTCCTAATGCCGTGATTGAAACCCCTCTTGTTGTGATAGTCGAGACACAAGAAAAAACATGCCAAGGTCGATCTCAACCGCACTATGATCATTGCAAAAAACTTGATCACATCATGGATAAATGCTTTCACTTACATAATTTCCCTAATCAGCAAAATAAAAGGAGCATGAATCAATTAAAAACAAGTGATGGGACGCCCAATGAAAAACAAAAATTCTTGGCTCATACAAGCATAGTCAATGAATCCACATCAAACCTGTCATTTACCAAGGATCAAGTTGAACAGTCCTTTACTTTTATCAATCAAGGTAATCGAGCAAGTCCACAAGTGCATTTGGCAGGTAATGTTTTGAACTTCACTGCCATCGTCCCTTTTTCACAACAATAGATTCTTGACACTTGTGCAACTAATTATATGACCAAATTTTTTTATAATCTCACATCACCAATACCAATATCTTTCCTGAAATTCCACTAAAGGGGGGGGGGTGAATAGTGAAATACGATGCAGATCGATAAAATAAAAAAAAATAAGGCAATAAGGCACAACACAATAAATACATGATTTATATTGGTTCGGCCGAGTTACTGACCTACATCCAGTCCCCAAGTAAAACACTTGAGCCTTCCACTATAACATCCGAGTTACCGGATAAATAGTACAACACCCTCTTCCTCAGAGGTCTACTTCTCTCAATAGAGAAGGGAAACACCCTCTTCCTCAGAGGTCTACTTCTCTCAACAGAGAAGGGAAACACCCTCTTTCACAGAGGTCTACTTCTCTCAACAGAGAAGGGAAACACCCTCTTTCACAGAGGTCTACCTCTATCAACAGAGAAGGGATACAGCAGAAATCAGAAAGTTACAACACTTTCCTATAGAACCTTCAGAATGATATGCAGAGTATGAATGCACGTATGAAGATTCTCATAATGATCTTTTTCTTTTCTTACACACTCTTGTATTTTTCTGGGAGCTTTTCTTGACTTTTTCTCTTTCTTTTTCTAAGCTCTTTTCTCAGAGTGTCAAGTAGAAATTTTTCTCGTTGAAAGCTTACTTGTGAATTCACACTATTGTGTTTGTATATATATAGTCTTTAGAAAACTATTCGTTGTCTTTTTGAAATGATTGTCCTTTTGGGATATGAGAAGTCAGGTCATTTCAAAAACAACTTAGTGTGAAAAAAGATAAGTGTACTATATTGCTTTTTCAAAAAGTCTTCTTTCCATACGAAGCATTTTTAGAGTACACTATTCGTTGGTGTATTTTAAATGAGTTATTCTTTGTATTAGGTCTTTTCTCATAATAAATGTTCTGTAGTATTTTTGAACGTTGAAGTGTAGTTTATCATGTAGTTTTGTCTTTACTCAATTTAATGGTTTGTAGTACATTGAACGTTGGAATATATTCTATCATGTAATTTTGTCTTTACTCAATTTAATGAATATTAGTATATTAATATTTTTCTTACAAGTCGTCACTTATAATAAATGTATGTAAGTGTGATAAATGTTTGTTGAATACTTTATTTATAAATGGTCATTTCTTAAAAGCTTTTTGGAATAACATTTAATGTTTACAGAAGGAATGATGACTTTAAGTAAGTCGACATTCTTGAGTATGGGTTTTATTTATAAATAAATAGTCATTTCTCAAATGCTTTTTGAGGTGGCATTTAATGCTTACAGAAAGAAATGGTCATTTCTTATTTTAATAAAATAATATTTATTTTCTCAAATCGTCAATTCTAAAATGAATGGTTGTGAAGTACACTAAATGCTTGAGTAATACTTATATTACAAATAGTCATTTCTCAAATAAATGTTTGTGTATTATCTTTTCATAATTTATCTTTTCTTACATAAATGTTTATGTATTATGAACCAAAATTTCTTACGTAAATATTTGTGTATTATGAACTAATGCATTTTGTCTTTTCTTACATAAATGCTTATGTATTATGAACCAATACATCTTTTCATATTTTGTCTTTTCTTCATAAATGCTTATGTATTATGAACCAATACATATTTTCACATTTTGTCTTTTCTTCATAAATGCTTATGTATTATGAACCAATACATCTTTTCACAATTTGTCTTTTCTTACATAAATGCTTATGTATTATGAATCAAAATTTCTTACGTAAATGTTTGTGTATTATGAATTAATTTATTTTGTTTTTTTCTTTCATATTTGAAATCATTAGCTTTTATATCATTTCAAGTTGTCTTTTTCATAAATGCATGTTAGAAGGTACAATTAATGCTTTTGAAATCATGAGCTATTATATCTTGTCAAAATGTCTTTTTCATAAATGCTTGTAAGAAAGTACAATTAATGCTTTTGAAATCATGAGCTATTATATCTTGTCAAAATGTCTTTTTTATAAATACTTGTAGGAAGTACAATGATTTGTTTTAAAAAGGTGTTTTTGAAATGCTACAATATACATAACGTGTCCTTTTATGAAAGCTTAACTTTTTGTAAATAAATGGCTTGTATGATTTCAAAGCATATAGTCTAATATGAAATATGCATGCTTCTGAAGGTTCTGTTACATATGACTCTAAAGAATAAAAAAATCTTCATCTTGAGGTAGCCGATCTTCTTGGATAATCTTTATGAATGTATGGCCCATCAAGCTTTTTCTTCAAAGTAGTATGATTGCATCAAATAGTTGCACTTGATCAAGTTGTCTTCACTCTTCTTAAGTGAAATAACCTTGCATCAAATACTCGTTAAATACATAGCACATCATATTCAGTCATAATATAACATATTCAGTTTCACATATGAAAGCATATCATATTTATCATATCTCATGAAAGCATATCATGTATTGATCATGTATCATATATATGCATCATGAAAGCATATCATATTTATCATGTATCATCAAAACATAGTTTCTCAACATTCTCCCCCTTTTTGATGATGACAATATATGCTCCCCCTGTCAATAAGCCATATATATTATGATGATTTAAATATAATATCAGAAATAAAAAATGCATAGAAATAGTAATCATAAAAAATACCAGAATTTACATAAAAAAGTTTATGTATACTTCATGTGTATGAGATAAAGAGTTAAACGTTTTTCTCCTACATAGGAGAGGTAGGTTTTCTCTCCCCCTTTGTCATTGACAAAAAGGAGGGATCAAAGTCGAAGAGTTAATATTATAGACCAGGTTGAAGTAAGTTGAGAGTTGAAGACAACAAGTCAAGAAATGGATTTCAAAAAATACATGGGGTGATCCATTGTTTTGAGACAGAGTAAAGAAGGAAGTGAGCTCAATTCATGTTAGAGAGATGAATAGAGATAAAGTCAAGCTGAAAAGACATAATGAGAAATTTTAAGTTGGGCGTATGAAGAGAGTGATGACAGACATGGATTTTCAAGTAAGACATGGATAAAGAAGAGGACAAAAATAATTAATGAGTGATATGAGATGAAAGAGATAAAGAAATGTCATGATTGCTTATTTAATATATAAATAGTTTTTATGGATAGACATGAAAGAAAATAGGTCATAGGGTGATCATGTGATGTGTACTTTGAAAGATATGGCATTTTTGAAAGAAAAGAATGACTTAAAAAATGTTTCATGATTAATGTGTTTTCATATTTGTAATTTTTATGAGTATACATAAATATGAGAAGGACACACTTTGACTTTGAATAGTGGTAAGAGAGATGATGAGACAAAAAGAGAAAGAGTCAAAAATATAGTCGAAAAGAATAAGAATTGATAAATGATAGATAAAAAATAAGAATAGACATGGAGGAGTTAGATTAAAAATCTAAAATATATAATAAAAAAAATGTATTCAAGAGATGAACTGAGGAGACAAAAGATATTCATGAGTGAAGAGTAATAATTGCTTATATAAGAAGTATTTTTATGGATATGCATGGAAGGAGTAAGAGTGAACATAAAGAAAAGTGAGATGACATATATGGATTTTCGAGTAGGATAGGAATAAAAAAACAAGAAAAAAAATTCATGATTGATATGAGATGAAAGACATAAAATAAAGTTATGATTGACATGAATTAATGTTTATTTGATAAACATATTTTTAAAGAAACTCGATTGGAGGAAGTTCATAGTTTTTAGAGAATAAAGTTAAGTTTTAAACTAGTAAAGGAGTCAAAATCACGGATTGAAAAGAATGGAGGCTCAATTCGTATGAGAGAGAGATAGAGAGAGAAGGATGGTACTAAATGTACAAATGAAAAGAACATTTAATAATTAAAAGATAAGTTGAAAGACAAGTTTGTCGAGAAGGAGTCTTTTTATGGAATTTTTTTTTATAGAAAAGTGTGAAAGATGATAGGACAAAAAGTAGATTGTACTTTAAGAGATAAAAAAAATGACATAAAGTCTTTGTTTTCAAGGTAACATGTGATGTACGTGAATACATGAAGGACCTTTTTTTTTTTAACTTTGAAAAAGGTGGTGAATGGGATGAAGACAAAATAAAAATAATAAGAAATACAAACACTCGATTATGATAAAAACTAATTTGTAAATGAAACCAAGATTTGACATAAAGTGAATTTATCATTCAGCTTTGGTTAAGATGAATTTTGTCAAGTAAAGATTATATTTTAATATTTTATAAAGGTGAATTCGAGTAGACTCATTTTTCTATATTTTAATTAGTCATATGAATTAATTTTATAAATCACTTAATTTACATATTCCTAAATCTCTTCTAATTCTTACAAAGTCTTCATTTTTTAAGGGTTTAGTGAAAATGTCTGCGAATTGTTTATTAGTGGGTATAAATTCCAGTTTGATTATATTGTTTAGAACTTGTTCTCTTAAAAGGTGGTGTCTAATTTGAATGTGTTTAGTTCGAGTGTAAAATAGAAAAGTTTTAAGTCTCGTACTACGCACAAGGTGCTTGTTTTAATCCATATAAAGCACGTTTTAGTTTAAAAACATGATCAGAAAATTATTCATTTTCAAAACCTGGAGGTTGTTTTACATAAACTTGTTCATTTATAAAACCATTTAGAAAAGCACTTTTAACATTAATTTGATATAGTTTAAAATCCATATAGCTTGCATATGCTAAAAACATTATTATAGATTCAAGTCTAGCAACAGGAGCAAATGTTTTACCAAAGTCAATACCTTCCTCCTGATTGTATCCTTGAGCCACTAGCCTTGCCTTGTTTCTTACAACATTACCTGATTCATCCAGCTTATTTCTGAAGATCCATCTTGTCTCAATGATTTGATGATCTTTTGGTTTTGGTACAAGATCCCACACATCATTTCTTTGGAACTGGTTAAGTTCTTCAGTCATTGCTAGCATCCAGAACTCGTCTATGATGGCTTCATCAATCTTTTTAGGTTTAAGTTGAGAAATGAAGGCCATATTTGCAATATGTTTCAACTGAGCTCTTGTTTGAACCCCCTTGGTCAGGTCTCTCAAAATCTGCTTTTGAAGATGATCTCTGATTTCAGCAAATGTTCTTTGATGATCATCTTCATTAGATTCAGCTGTGTTATCTAAAAGAAAATCTGTACTTTCAAGATCATCATCATTAGTCTTATTATGAATAGATTGACCAATAGATTCATTAAAACTGACATGCATAGATTCTTCAATAGTATTAGTATTCTTATTGAAAAACTCTGTATGCTTTACTATGACTTGAATATCCTAGAAATATGCCTTCAACAGATTTATCATCAAATTTATCAAGGCTATCTTTTGTGTTCAGGATAAAGCATTTGCACCCAAAGACTTTAAAGTAGTCTATTCTTGGAGTTCTGTTATAGAATAATTCATAGGGATCTTTATTCAACAAAGGTCTAATAAGTACTCTATTTGAAATATAGCATGCAATATTAACAATTTCATCTAAAAAATATTTAGCAAGATTGTTATGTTGAAGCATAGTTCTAGCAGATTCTTGAAGGGTTCTATTTTTTCTTTCTACTACACCATTTTGAGGTGCAGCTCTAGGAAAGGCAAAGTTATGAGAAATACCATGCAAGTTAAAAAAAAATTATTATCAAATTCTCCTCCATGGTTACTACGAATTTTAACAATTGTAGAGGATTTTTTATTTTGTAATAAAATTTCAAATTCACAAAACGTATCACTTTTGTTTTTCAAAAATATTACCCAAGTGAATCTTGAGTAATCATCAACAATGACAAAAGCATATTTATTATGATTAAGACTAGCTACCCTAGAAGGACCAAAAAGATCTAGGTGGAGAAGCTCTAAAGGTCTTTTACTTGACACAACATTCTTTGATTTGAAGGATGATTTTGACAATTTTCCTAATTGATAAGCATCACAAAAAATAGTCTCTTTTAAATGGTATTTTAGGTAACCCACAAACCAAGTTATTTTTAGCCATTTTAGAGATATATTTAAAGTTAACATGTCCCATTCTCATATGCCATAAATTTTGAGAGCCATTATTTGCTTATGAGACAATGTTCACTAATATTATCTAAGTATAATTCATATACATTATTTTTCTTTATACCTTTAAAAACAATATTTTCGTTTGTATCCACTATGAGGCATGCATCATGTTTAAAACTAACATTATATCCTATGTCACACATTTGACTGATGCTTTAAGAGATTGTGTTTTAAACCTTTAACAAGGAGAACGTCTTTGATAAGAGGTTTATCGATATTACCAATATTGCCAATACCAATTATCAAACCTTTGTTGTTATCTCCAAAGGTGACGGTTCCTCCTTCTTTATGATGAAGAACAACAAAAAGATCTGGATGTCCTGTCATATGTTTTGAACATCCACTGTCTGATATCCATCTATTCTTCTTTTTCAATGCCTGCAATAGATCAAGTAGAAACTCTTTTTGGTACCCGATCGGGTCCCTTTTGTTAGATTTTGGAACCCATATCCATTTTGATTTGGGTTTATCTATAATCTTAGAGGAGTACATAAAATTACAATTATAATACTTCTGCTTAGGTTCAGCAGAACCTTTGACAAAAGTGGTCTTTTGATTCGAACAAGAAGATTTATTATAATGAGAGTAATCAATATCATTCTTGTAAAAAGAGAATTTTTTAGATGATAGGAGTTTGTTCAAGTTCTCTTTTCCCTTGGTAAACTTGAAAACCGTTTTCATAAGGTTTTCAGTTTTACTTTTTAATTCTAAAATTTCTACTTGAAGATTTTTAGTCTTAGAACTAGTAGAAGAGATTTCAGAAGTAAGCATAAAATTTTTCTTTTTCAACTCAGAATTTTCAATACTGAGTTTTTCATTTTTCTGGGAAAGCTCTAAATTTTTAGATTTTAAAACATTATTTTTTAGACTCATTTTTCTAGATTCTTCAAATAGTTTTTGAAAAGCATCTAGAAGTTCTTCAAAGAAAAAGTCAGAGATTTCACTTACAGAGCTTTCGTTTGCCATGAAGCACATGTTTGCAGTTTTAGCTTCATCATCACTTGACTCTTCACTGGTGGATGGTTCTGAATCATCCCATTGAGCATGTAGAGCCTTTTTCTTGAAGAACCTTTTCTTTGGTTCCTCGATTTTGGATTTTCTTTTTAGGAGAGGACAGTCACGTCTTACGTGAGCTGGCTTGTTGCATTGATAGCACATAGTCTCTTCTTTTTTATCCTGCTTTTCTTTGAGCTTTTTGGAAAACCTGTCCTTTCTCATGAAGCGTTGGAATCTTCGGGTAAAAAGAGCAATTTCAGATTCTTTTTCTGAGTCCTCATTCTCAGAAATGGTTGGGAAGGCTAGATTTTTCTTTGGAGGTTGTTCTTCTTCCCTTCTTTCCTTCATATGAACTTCATAGGCCATAAGATTGCCTATTAAGTCCTCCAGAGTAAGCTTGGAAAGATCTTGAGCTTCTTCAATAGCTGTAGTCTTTTTCTCCCAGTCAGTTGTGAGAGATCTCAAGATCTTTTTTATCTTATCAGTCTGGGAATGAGTTTCTCCCAGAGATTTAAGATCATTGGTGATATTGGTGAATCTAGTGAACATTTCAGTAATGGTTTCATCTTTGATCATCTTGAAAAGTTCGTATTTTCGAACCAATGATGAGATCTTAGCTTCTTTTACTTTGTTTGTTCCCTCATGAATAACTTCAAGAGAATGCCAAATATCATGAGCAAAATTACAAATGAATATTCTGTTAAATTCATTTTGTTCTATGGCACAGTATAGAGCATTCATGGCTTTTGCATTTAAGTTTGCCATTTTTCTTTCTTCATCAGTCCATGAAGAGTAGTCTGATGTAGGAGAAAAATATGGACATTCTACGATATTCAATACAGCAAAATCTACAGACTTGAGAAATATGATCATTCTACATTTCCAGTAGCCATAGTTAGTGCCATTAAAAAAAGGAGGGCGAGATGAGTGTTGACCTTCGATGATACGAGCATAAGAGGTTGATGCCATTTTTGTGCCGGAAGACTTGTTATGTCGAAACCAGTAGAACCTGCTCTGATACCAAATGAAATTCCACTAGAGGGGGGGTGAATAGTGAAATACGATGCAAATCGATAAAATAAAAAAAATAAGGCAATAAGGCACAACACAATAAATACAGGATTTATACTGGTTCGGCCGAGTTACTGACCTACATCCAGTCCCCAAGTAAAACACTTGAGCCTTCCACTATAACATCCGAGTTACCGGATAAATAGTACAACACCATATTCCTCAGAGGTCTACTTCTCTCAACAGAGAAGGGAAACACCCTCTTCCTCAGAGGTCTACTTCTCTCAACAGAGAAGGGAAACACCCTCTTCCTCAGAGGTCTACTTCTCTCAACAGAGAAGGGAAACACCCTCTTTCACAAAGGTCTACTTCTCTCAACAGAGAAGGGAAACACCCTCTTTCACAGAGGTCTACCTCTCTCAACAGAGAAGGGATACACCAAAAATCAAAAAGTTACAACACTTTCCTATAGAACCTTCAGAATGATATGGAGAGTATGAATGCACGTATGAAGATTCTCAGAATGATCTTTTTCTTTTCTTACACACTCTTGTATTTTTCTGAGAGCTTTTCTTGACTTTTTCTCTTTCTTTTTCTTTTTCTCTTTCTTTTTCTAAGCTCTTTTCTCAGAGTGTCAAGCAGAAATTTTTCTCGTTGAAAGCTTGCTTGTGAATTCACACTGTTGTGTTTGTATATATATAGTCTTTAGAAAACAAGTCGTTGTCTTTTTGAAATGATTGTCCTTTTGGGATATGAGAAGTCAGGTCATTTCAAAAACAACTTAGTGTGAAAAAAGATAAGTGTACTATATTGCTTTTTCAAAAAGTCTTCTTTCCATACGAAGCATTTTTGGAGTACACTATTCGTTGGTGTATTTTAAATGAGTTATTCTTTGTATTAGGTCTTTTCTCATAATAAATGTTCTGTAGTATTTTTGAACATTGAAGTGTAGTTTATAATGTAGTTTTGTCTTTACTCAATTTAATGGTTTGTAGTACATTGAACATTGGAATATATTCTATCATGTAATTTTGTCTTTACTCAATTTAATGAATATTAGTATATTAATATTTTTCTTACAAGTCGTCACTTATAATAAATGTATGTAAGTGTGATAAATGTTTGTTGAGTACTTTATTTATAAATGGTCATTTCTTAAAAGCTTTTTGGAATAACATTTAATGTTTACAGAAGGAATGATGACTTTAAGTAAGTCGACATTCTTGAGTATGGGTTTTATTTATAAATAAATAGTCATTTCTCAAATGCTTTTTGAGGTGGCATTTAATGCTTACAAAAAGAAATGGTCATTTCTTATTTTAATAAAATAATATTTATTTTCTCAAATCGTCAATTCTAAAATGAATGGTTGTGAAGTACACTAAATGCTTGAGTAATACTTATATTACAAATAGTCATTTCTCAAATAAATGTTTGTGTATTATCTTTTCATAATTTGTTTTTTCTTACATAAATGTTTATGTATTATGAACCAAAATTTCTTACGTAAATATTTGTGTATTATGAACTAATGCATTTTGTCTTTTCTTACATAAATGCTTATGTATTATGAACCAATACATCTTTTCATATTTTGTCTTTTCTTCATAAATGCTTATGTATTATGAACCAATACATCTTTTCACATTTTGTCTTTTCTTCATAAATGCTTATGTATTATGAACCAATACATCTTTTCACAATTTGTCTTTTCTTACATAAATGCTTATGTATTATGAATCAAAATTTCTTACGTAAATGTTTGTGTATTATGAATTAATTCATTTTGTCTTTTTCTTTCATATTTGAAATCATTAGCTTTTATATCATTTCAAGTTGTCTTTTTCATAAATGCATGTTAGAAGGTACAATTAATGCTTTTGAAATCATGAGCTATTATATCTTGTCAAAATGTCTTTTTCATAAATGCTTTTAGGAAGTACAATGATTTGTTTTAAAAAGGTGTTTTTGAAATGCTACAATATACATAACTTATTCTTTTATGAAAGCTTAACTTTTTGTAAATAAATGGCTTGTATGATTTCAAAGCATATAGTCTAATATGAAATATGCATGCTTTTGAAGGTTCTTTTACATATGACTCTAAAGAAGAAAAAAATCTTCATCTTGAGGTAGCCGATCTTCTTGGATAATCTTTATGAATGTATGGCCCATCAAGCTTTTTCTTCAAAGTAGTATGATTGCATCAAATAGTTGCACTTGATCAAGTTGTCTTCACTCTTCTTAAGTGAAATAACCTTGCATCAAATACTCGTTAAATACATAGCACATCATATCCAGTCATAATATAACATATTCAGTTTCACATATGAAAGCATATCATATTTATCATATCTCATGAAAGCATATCATGTATTGATCATGTATCATATATATGCATCATGAAAGCATATCATATTTATCATGTATCATCAAAACATAGTTTCTCAACATTTCCCTCTGTTAACCTCCCAAATGGGATTCTAATCCATGTCTCTCATATTGGAAATGCCACCATATCTTTCAAAATAAGTCTTTCAAATGTCATGCATATTCCTGAATTCAAGTTCAACCTAATCTTCATAAGTAGACTAACTCAAGATCTAGATTGTATAGCGATATTTGACAATGATCGTTGTTTGTTGTAGGACTGTAAAACCCAGGAATTTTTAATGAATTTTTAGTGAAATAAAAAAATGTAAAATATTACAAAATAATACGACTGTTAAATTTAATGCAGTTCCACTGAATCCAGGGTGGTTCACACGAATCCAATAAAGAAAGCTTGGATTTGGACTCAGATTTGGACTCTAGGAAGATCTGAAGATCCGACCCGATTCGCGAAGGTATCTTGAGAAACTCAAATACTTCAAGACTCTGGTGTGAGATCCGAAGTACATTAAATGGAAGTTAATGTGAAGATAAGAAGAATCGAGAAAGCCCACATGAAAATGAGAAAACCCGCTGAATAGTGAAACATCAAGCAGAAGCTTATATAAATTAATTTTGCTAAAACAAGCAACAAGAGGTGAAGTGGTGTTATGGCAAGAGGTATTGCCTACTTGTGTGACATCCCTAGTTAAAAACGCATCATGCGCGCACATGTGGTATGAAGGAAAACATTTTTCCTTTTTATATAGAAACCGGAAATAGGCCCAGACAGGGTTACGTATAATAAATTTTGCTTTATTTGCAACAAAATTGAATATAGCGCATTGGTGGGGTTTGTTGCCCCTTTGGAAGTAGGCCATGGTTCGAAACTCCCTGTGCGCAAAGTCCTTGTTGGAAAAGGTAAAACGTGGGCTCAAAAGAAACCCTACAGTTTAGCCTCTCATCACCAAAACCGTGAGAGGAGTTCCTACTCCTCTCACTTTGCAAAACAAAAATGTTCGGAGAATCCAATGTATCATGAGATGAGGGGTACCACAATAGAGAAAAAAATGGTGAAAGTTAGAAAATTTAATACATAGAGTGAGGGGCATTATCGGAAGAGGAGATGATTTTACAAAAAATCGTGGGATTGAGGGAGATGCACTTGAGTTTGAGATTTGAAAATCCACCTAAGAAGGTGGAGATAAAATAGGAAAAAAATTTAGAAATCGTGAAACACAATTTTCTAAACCCTACTCTCTCTCTCTCTCTCTCTCTCTCTCTCTCTCTCTCTCTCTCTCTCTCTCTTGTGCTTGACCACCATTTTTGGACAGTGAAGGTCTTCCTCTTCATGACAGCATGTTGCTCCATCGAAAAGTAGAAGCGTAGTTGTTGCCATCTCGAAGCTCCAAAAAGGTAAGGGGTATTATGTTTATATGGGTATGCTTGATGCTTTGTAGTACTAGTACGTTGCATCCCTCTCGAATATAAACAGGAAACATACATTTTTGCAGCCATGGCTGCTGAAAGATTTGGGTTAAACCATTTCGTGTGGTTGTACTTGAACCCACCAAACCGTATACTATAAGAAATAAGCATAGATTGATCCAAACATCTGGATGAACGTATAGATCTGGAGAAAACGTGGATCTGCATATTCAATGAAGTTTGAAATAATTTCTGCATACAAGCGATCTAGACCACCATATTGAATCTGCATCCTCAGATAGCTTTAATATATTTAATATGTCTCTATGTATACTCGAGACAGGAAACTACAAAGACATGAGAAAAAATACATATACATAGTGGACTGGATCACATGATTAGCACTGCATTCCCTTGTGAGTCATAGAATGTCTGTTTGATGCTAGTTCATTTTATTTTGGCATGTTCTTGATATATATATGATGCAACCTTGATGTGATTATTGGACTACTTATATTTTGCACGTCCAAATGCGTATTGGAATAGGCTTAAAAAAAATGTTCACATAGAATGATTGGTTCATATGGTGATGTCATGTGGCCTATTTCTTTTGGGCATGTACAACAAAAATTCTAATTTCTACATTTAGACCATATAGTAAGCATGATAGTATGATGTGAGATAGTCTTTAAAATCGTGCATGTGTGATCATTGCAAAATTTTTCCTCTTGTTTCCTTTTTTCCTTCTCTTTTGCCTTTCTAGCCTCTATTCCCTTTTTTAAGGGGAAATAAAAGACAAAAAAGAAGAGAGAAAAGAAAAAAAAGAAGAGAGAGAGGAACTCTTTTGCAAAGATCTCACTTGACCTTAATTTTGAAAATATTTTGAAATTACTCACCTCCGTTTTCAAAATTTATGGAAAAATGGAGAGACAGGATTCGCTCGTCAGTACGAGGTTCGATCGTTCCTGGCGTCTTTACCAGGGGTAATTGAACCAAAGATCGAACTTATGCCTTTTGCTTTGCCTAAATGTTATCTAAGGATTTATTTTAAGTCTAAATGTACAAAGAATCATGCTTGTGTGATGCAAATGCAGAAATGTATGCTTTTGAGAAGATAGTTTAGAAATTTTGAGATTTTCCAAGTGATTCTAAAATAAATTTGATAATGGAGTGAAGAAATGATTCAAATGTTTGAATTTGGTTTGAAAAAGTTAGATTTTGAATCTAACTTAGAATTTGAAATAGATCTAGAAGAAGAGACTTGGAATTCCAAGTCTTGGAATAATCAGAGTTTGGAAAATAAATCTTGGATGAAGAGAAAAGGAGAATTGGAATTTTGAAGTAAGAATGAAATTTCAAAGTCAAGATGAACTTTAAATTTGGATCGATTTTCAAGAATCAATTTTGAAAAGAGATTTTTGGTTTTGAGTTTTGAATTCAAAACCTGAAATAAGAATTGAATTTGGGAGTTTAAATTTAGACTTGGGAAAAAGTGAATTTCAAAATAGAGTTGGGATTGGAATCCGGATTTCGAAAATTGATGTGAGAATTGGAAATGGAATTGGGTTTAGAATTAGAAATGAAACTGGATTTGAAATCTGGAATCCTAGATGGAATCTGATCTAAAATCTAGAATTGGATCCGAAGTCTGGGATCCAATATTGATTTGAATCCGAAATCTGGAATCCTAAATGAAACTGGTTTTGAAATCTGGAATCCTAGATGGGATCGGATCCGAAATCTGGAGCCCTAGATAGAATTGGATCCTGAAATCTTGAATCCAAGACAGAATTGAATTTTGCAATTTGGAATCTAAGATGAGATTGGATTTGAAGATCTGAATCCAAGGTGGAATTGGGTTCCAAATCTAGAATCCAAGATAGAATTGGATTTTGAGACTTTTTAAAGATGGATCTGGATTTTGGAAATCCAGATTGAATTTAAAAGTGGGCTTGAACTTAAGAAAAATCAGATTTTGAGATTCAGAATCAATCTCAAAACCTTGATCTTGAATTGACAATCAAGACTCAAACTTTAGATAGAACTTTGGAGATTTTGAAAAATAAAGAATAAATTGATTTTAAACTTGAATTTTGGAATCAGGAGATGAATCTAGGATTTCAAAGTTTAAATTGAACTTTGAAATACGATTTGGGATATTAAATCGAAATTTAAAATAGAATCCGGAAAATGAATTTGGAATTTCAAAGTTGAATTGAAATTTGAAATTTGATTTGAATTGGAAATTGAATTTTGAATTTAGAGATGAATTTGAAATTTCAAAGCCAATTTGGACTTTGAAATTGAAGTTTGGATTTGAATAAGAATAGAATATTGATTTGAGAAATGAAGAAGATATTTGAGGAATTATCTCAAAATTACTTGAATTTTGAAATAATATGAAAGAATTAAAAAATATGATGTAATTCTATCCTAAATGATGAATGAATTAAAAGAATTTGAAATTGGGTTTTTGAAAAGCATATTTCATTCTCTAAATGAATTGAAATAAGATTGAAGATATAATACATTTCTGACTATGGTTATAAAATGTATTATATAATAATCATATTTAAATTCAAATGAAAAATAAAACATATTTTGGTGCCATTATAGAGTTTAAAATGAAATTAACTCTCAATATATCTTGACTATGACCATTGATATATATTTTGAGTTAATTTTAAGTTAAACTCTGATAAAGGGAGAAAATATTTAAAAAAATATGATGATTTTTTAAGGAGACCCAATGTGGATCCAATGTTATTCCATAAAAGATGAAAATCCTAAGTTTTGTTCACACCTTGACTATGGCCATTGATGCAAATCGTCAACTTAGGATTTAATCACTTTTTATTAGAATAGTACATGTGTCATTCGTGTTTCCATTCGTGAGATTTTTGAAATAAAAAAGAAGAATGATATGGAAACAAATAATTCATGATATGTGAATACTCATACATTCTAATCTAGTATTGAAATGTAAAGTTTCTCATTGACATCTAACTATTATATCTTTGAATTTGAATTGAAATTAAAAATTCCTAAATTAAGAAGGAAAACAAACTTTTCCACATAATTCCTGCAAAATTCGAGTTAGCACAAGGTAGGAGATACACATGAACAAGAAATATCACATTGGACCTAAGATGTGACTAATGAAATACTAGGCATATACTAATGAAAAATACAATGCAAAGGACAAAACCTATATTGGAATGATGTATCAAACTAATGAGGAATGAATACCAAAATATACCTGAAATGTTCTAAATTAATGAAAAGTAAATGCCAAAATATGTGAATGGTATCTTAAGCTAATTAGGATGCCTATATGATGACACTATGCAAAGGAACAAGATACATGTCAAGCATTGAAAAAATACACCTCTTATAGCAAATCAAACACCAAATTTGTTTTAGCAAATCCATTGCTCTATGTTATATCTGAAGACTTGACTAATGAACTGATGCATTAGGATCTTAGAGCAAATTCTGCTATTCCTAATATGTGAATCAAGTTTGTAGCAAATGCTCATAGCCATAGTCAATGGACAGGCTGAGATGCAAGGGGTGGGTGAAGAAGTTGTGGAAAAGATATTGGCAGAAGGTAAAAGTGGTATAGCAGGTGGCAGCAAACGAGGAAGGTGATGTGAATGAAGTGGGGGATATTATAAATATGATGACCTGCTGTGTAAACTACAACAAGTGACATTGTAGTATTGTGGTATGGATGTGGAGGCTACAACAGACATGAACATGGGGGTGACAGGTCAGCAACACCATATAAAGAAGCACTAGCTTTGAATGTCTGTTTGAAAACAGAAGCAGCCAATGTTGTATAGCCACCAGCAGACTCCCCCAAATATGCACAGACGTTCACCATCTAGTCCACCAGTCCCCACCAGAAATCTTGCACAACTGCAGCAGTCATTAACATCAACTATACCCCAAGATCCTATTAGTCTTTCAGGATATTCCCTACCATAAACAATGCTTCCTCCACAATCGACATTTTGCAGATGCCCATCCGCAACTAGTCTGGTGCTGAATGTTAAGATTCAGCATTCCACATGCCTCAACTCTATATAATGAAGTTATACAAAAGATGCTTGATGGTGAATCCATAATTCCAGAAATGACACAAAAGATATCAAATGAAGCAAGGTATGATGGTAGTGTGTATAAAAAAAATGAATGATTTAGAGGGCTGATAATGCAAACACTCCACCCACAGTTAGAAAATTAGCATAATCTAAAGCATCGACTGGAAAATGTGTCACACTTTTTCCCAGATGCATTTAGTATGACATCAATCAAAGGTTTTGCCTTCTTACCTTTTAATAATGTTATTGTTGCATTATCTCCTTCCCTTTGGGAGGAAGATCCCTCATCTCTGTTATAAGTCCACCAGCAATCAAGGTAGCAACTCTTAGTCTTTAGAAAATGTCAAAGAAGCAGTTCTTCGCTTCTTCCAGCTAGCAAAAATTAGCGCTGAGACAACCTCACTGGAGTTTGTGGCCAAGGGCACTGCAATAAAGAAAATGAAGAAAGAAGGTATACTTGTTGCTGGGGAAAAATCATCGACAACATCCACAAGAGGGCCTGCAAATATGGCCTCAATAACGGTTCCCAGTATCAACAGCAACACAACCTTCAAATACTCTTTTGAATGATCCGCAAAATTTTTGACAACCTCATCACTTTCTTCACTCAGAACAGATACCTCATTAACAGTATGCTCATTTTGTTTGTAGCTTCCAGCTTACCCAAATCTGTGTCATTAAACTGGGTAACAATCAACCAGCGCCTTTAATTCCTCAGGGGAAATGTAGTGAGTGACAGTGTATGCTTGTGGAAATGGCAATAAGTAACAATGTGGTATGATGGTGGTACTGTCAATTTGCAGCAGGTGGAAATGGCATTCTGCTATCGGCTACCTGTTGAGGACCATAGTTGTAGGAAATTCCGTTGTTGCTCATTCCCCACTCTTGCACATATCCACCAAGATCAGGCCAAAGTAAAATCATATAGCAAACCTGAATCTGGAACATCTCTTGGGTGACTTAAAGCTTTTTATCGATCCAAGTTTCTCAGATCAGGTGAAAGCCCACCATGCATATGCATACGTGATATTGGACCATCAATGAAGGGTGCCTAAATTTTTCCAGATACACACGTACAAGGGATCAGATCTGATGCAGGGCCAGATCTGATCTTGTGGTGAAGGTAATGGCAACAGGGGAAGCTAGATATTGTGTATAGGGTGTGCGTGGTTTGAATGAAGGTTTGCTAAGATGGGAATCACCTATACACATGAGCAAAAAATAATTCAATTACAGATCTATCAAAGCACTTTCATTGAAAACACCACACAAGACAATGTTAGATGACCAGCTGCAGGTGAATGGTACCCAATCATAAGGAAATGCAATGAGGATTGGACAGGAACAAAATCATGAGATGTAAAAATGCGATAAGATTGTAGAGATATATAACGAGCATCAAAACAGGGTGCGACATCATGCGATATTTAAGCTTACATAATAAGCACAGAGAATGTGAATCAAGGCAACCTATCGAGAAGTATTGGGGCAGCAATTGCCAAATATAACAACAGAGGAGGAGCTAGCATCAATTATCATGATATATAAAGGGAATTAACCTTGTGAATACAAGAAAATGCACAATAAAACCGAACTAACTATAGTGCCTAACCAATTACTAGATGAACATTATGATGAATCGAGGTTAATATGTTACAGTGGTTAAATGGAAAGAAAAGAAAACGTAAGCAGTATCTAGAATAAAATATAAGATTCAAACCACAACAAACGAAATAGAGCAAATTCTCAGAAATGCAAGGAGCAGGTAAACAGAAATCAAAGCAAGTGCACATGAGGTTAGTTGAAGTGTGCAAGTGATGGGGAAAGGAGTATAAGACTCAAGCATGTATCAACCACACCGTGAAGACCCTTCAGGATTCTCGATGGTATTTAGGGATCCGATTAGAGCATTTTGCAGCAAGGGTCTACAATGTCCCACAGACAAGGAATGTATGGTCCAATAGGTGCTCTGAATCATACAACTCAGGTGACTTAGGTTGTGATGCGTCTGTATGATGACACATCCTAACCACTGAATGCATGGATGATGAGGTCTCAAACCCATTTATTAATTTGGATGATTTTTAACACATCAAGGCAAGTGGGGAACTCAATGCCGTCATCACAAAAATGATGCTTCGTTACCCTTGGGTACCGATGACTAGAGACCATACCGTGTTGGAGGTCAGTAACTCATCAATGGTCCCGATGATCAGGGACAATGCAATAGAGAAATAGGTGAGACCAAACATGATAACAGATCTTAATGTCACTGTATCTCTCACCTTATTAAGCCAAGCTCGGCTAGACTCTGATATATCAATGCTACCTTTTACCAAAATGATGAACTCTTAATGAAGGAATGAATGGGGATCAACCATGACACAATAACTGGAATAAAAAGGGAATCAGAGTAACATTGAGAAATCGAAAACAACAGAAAAAAGAAAAATGCAGACAAAGATCAAAATGATAGTCGATTAAACTGGAGGTTGGAAATCAAATATCAGAAGAAACGATAATAATGCAAGCAAGCAATCGAGAATTAACAAAAGGGAAAAAAATTAAAATGAAACAGGAAATCAGAATAAAATTAAGAAAATATACAATAGAAAGCAATGTCGGAATGCAAGCATTCCATTAATATCGCACAGGGAGGTGTTTAGGTTGCTATAGGCAACTCAACACCATCGATAGTGCATTTACGGGCCCGAAATAAGAAAATCACAAGAAAAATTGGGAAAAACAAAAAAGGAAGAGAAAACACTTACCATGGCTTTGCAGGGATTCTGAAGGAAGGAGGAGATGAATGGCGCTCGGCTTCGGAGCTTCCTTCAGGCCCAAAATAAAGGAGAAGAGGGAATGAAGAAGAGGATTAGAGCCGTGAAGGGGAAGGGATCAGAGGAAGATGAGAGAATGGGAAGGTGGAAGACGGATTGTGAAAGGGGAAGGAAGCTGCGGGGGTGAAACACGATCGAGAGGGGATCAGGGTGCTGAGGTGAAAACGGATACTGAGATGAGGCTTGGATGCCTCTTTTTATAGGCAGAAAGAGAAGGACCGAGAGAGATCAAGAGAGCTTGAGGGAGAGAGAGAGAGAGAGGGAGAGAGCGGCTTTCTGTAACAGAAAGCCGTTTAAAAAAATTTATAAAATGGTCCTCTCTATTTTGAAATTTTTCAAAACAATGGCTCTTTCGTAAAAAAAAATCTAAAAAAAGGGTTTTCACTAAAAACAACTTTTATAAAAAGGGGCTTCCCAGATATTTTTCTGTGTTTTTCTTTTTCTATTTTTTTGTTTTTTTTGTTTTTTTCTTTTATATCTTCTATTCTTTTTTGGTGTTTTTGAAATAAAACTCTAAAAATTGAAGGAAAATCAGAGATTTTATAACTATTTTTTTGTAATTTTGAGAAATATTTACAAAAGAGGGGTTTTCTAATAATTCAGGGCAAAATTTGGAGAATTTCTTTAGAAAATTTGTTTTAAGGAAATATTCGAGTTTTTAACCTCGAATCGAGAAATACAGAGTAAATGGATCCAAATGAATACCGGATGGACTGTCTGAGCCTTTCAGAAATTATTTTTGGTATTTTTGTAATTTTGATTAAAAATGTAGATAACGAGGCTCAGATTTGGATTTTGACACTGGATCCGGCTCCAAAATTGAGTCAGATATATAAAATGAATTTGGATTCCAGTGAATCTAAGAAATAACTGAAATTTTAGCTCAAAATCGACTCAATTACTCAGAAGATGGGAGCCAAGGGCAAAAAGGAAATATTTATAAAATTTTAAAAAATTTGGGGTGTTCACAGATGCACCTCTTTGCTACTAAACCGGTTGAAAGCCGAGCTTAGTGGCAAAAAAAAACACTCCAAATTTTGAAAAATGCCCCAGTCAACAGATCTGAACTAGGTGTGGAAGAATTATTTTGAAAACATAGTTTCTTAGGCTTAAAACCTTATCCTGAATGGCTTTGGGGAGTTGAAATCCTCGAAAATGATATGACTGAATAATAGAAATGAAGAAATCGTGATGGGAGTTTGGGAGAAGGTCCCAAAATGGTGGAAAATAAGAATCTTGTTCAAGTCTTATGGGTGACACAATATCAACGTTTTGGAATGACTTAGGTTTAACCCTTAACCTAGATGGGACAAAGATATATCAAGATGAATTTCAGGTTCTACCCTTACCTGAATGTGAAAGGAACACATGAAGACCTTGATGGGACATTTTTGAGAAAAATGCCACGTGAGATGAATCTCAAGTACAATCCTTTCCTGGATGGATATGAAGGGCATGGATTCCTTGATGAAAAAAAACCATGATGGGACTGGAAGAACTATCTCGTCAAAACGAGGAACCTCATCGAAACAAAGCTCAGATTTAACCCAAACCTAAATGAAAGATACCTCCTAGAGCGAGGTTCAGGCTTAACCCTTAACCTGAAAGGGATGATACCTCAAGGAGCGAGGTTCAGGCTTAACCCTTAATCCAAAAGGGACGACCATACAGAATCCTCAAATGAAGAAACCATGATGGAACCTTCAGAGTTTGGACAAATAAATCCGAGAGGGGGTTTTGCAAAAGGAGGAAAAAAGGGGTTCCCTAAAGCTTAGAAAAGGGATGATCTTGGGCACCTCATTGCTGAGACTAAATCAGCTTTTAAAATTGATCACCTTTCACAGGAAATTCAGGTTTGACCCTTAACCTGAGCGGGTGTGACCATACAGAATTCTCGAATGAAGAAACCATGATGAGACGGGAAGAGATACATTTCCTGAACGAGGCAACTCTTTTTGAAAACAACGCTAGGTTGCATCAAAAAATAGATATTGAGTATTTATTTCATTTTTTTGGATACCTAGAAAATTTTGCCAATAAGATAAAATTGTAGTTGACTCAAATGCTTGGAAACGTGCACGTGTGTGCAAAAGATATTCCATCTTTACCTAGAGTATTTCTTCCAATGAGGTTAACTCCATATATTCTAGAGTCAGATTCAAATTTTAATGCTGATGAGTTTCTTTAAGGAAGCTATCCATTTCCTTAATATGAACAAAAAAAGAAATATTCTCAATTTCATAAAAGCAAGCAGTGAAAAGGTATTGATAAAAGAATTTTGCATACGAAAATATGATTTCTGACAATTTTGGCAGTTTGATATCTGGGTGTTTTCCCATGATGATCTTTTTGCACTCTTTTTGAGTCATTGAGCTTTCTCGGGTTTTTACATCATCCTTCATTTTGGAGATGTCCTGACTTTTTGTTTTCTTCTGGGAAGGGTACGTCACAAACTTCTTCATCTTGGAGATGCTTTGATCCTTCTTTGTCTCAGGAATTATATTGATGATATTAGCTCATTGGTAAAAAATCTTTAGATGATAACAGGAATCAAATATCTTTTAGGGTTTGTCGGGAGGTTCATCGCATTCACCTTCATCTTGACGGTGATTTGAACTTTCCCTAGAAGGATCCATCACAAACTCCTTCATTTCGGAGATGATTCAAATCTTCTTTGGCCCTGGGGATCTAGCTCGCATATTTGTCTTCAACTTGACGACAATTGAGAGATCCCTTTTGCAGATATTTGATTGCAGCTTAAATGACTGAGGATGAAAGCAATTTATGAAAAGGATATTGATGAAAGAATTTCACATGAATAAAGATGATTCTTGGCAGTTTGATATCTGAGGTTTACCCATGATAATCTTTTTGTACTCTTTTGAGACGTAAAAGTTAAACTTTCTTAGGATTTGGCAAGAATTTCACCATACCAACCTTTATTTCAACTATATTCTGATTTTTCTTGGAGGGATACATCACATGCTATTTCAACTTGGAGATGATCTGAATCTTATTTAGTCCCAAGAATTACATTGATAATATTGTCTCCTTAATTGAAATCTCTTGGTAATCTTTTAAACTCTTTTGAGACATGAAAAGTAAGCTCTCTTGGGATTTGACGAGAATTTCATCACCTCAACCTTCATCTTGGTGATGTTCTGATTTTTCCTAGAAGGACACATCACCTACTCCTTCAACTTGGAGATGATTCACATCTTCTTTAGTCCCAAGAACTATATTGATAAACTTGTCTCATTGAATTGAAAGTCTCTTTATGATAACAGTGATCAAATATTCTTTAGGGATTGGCGGAAGGTTTATTCCATCAAATTCTCCCGTCGATGCTTTAGATTATGCTAATTTTCTAACCGTGGGTGGAGTGTTTGCATTATTAGCCCTCTAAATCATTCATTTTTTTTATACACACTATAATCATACCTTGCTTCATTTGATATCTTTTGTGTCATTTCTGGAATTATGGATTCACCATCATGCATCTTTTGTATAACTTCATTATATGGAGTTGAGGCATGTGGAATGCTGAATCTTAACATTCAACACGAGACTAGTTGTGAATGGGGATCTGCAAAATGTCGATTGTGGAGGAAGCACTGATTATGGTAGGGAATATCGTGAAAGACTATTAGGATCTTGGGGTATAGTTGATGTTAATGACTGCTGCAATTGTGCAAGATTTCTGGTGGGCACTGGCCGAGTAGATGGTGAACATCACTGCATATTTGGGGGAGTCTGCTGGTGGCTATACAACATTGGTTGCTTTTGTTTTCAAACAGACATTCAAAGTTGGTGCTTATTTATATGGTGTTGTTGACCTGTCACCCCCATGTTCACGCCTGCTGTAGCCTCTACATCCATACCACAATACTACAATGCCACTTGTTGTAGTTTACACAGCAGGTCATCACATTTACAATAGCCCCCACTTCATTCACATCACCTTCCTCATTTGCTGCCACTTGGTATACCACTTATAACTTCAGCCAATATCTCTTTCATAGCTTCTTCACCCGCCCCTTGCATCTCAGCCTTTCTATAGACTATGGCTATGAGCATTTGCTGCAAACTTGATTCACATATTAGGAATAGCAAAATTTGCTCTAAGATCATAATGCATCAATTCATTAGTCATGTCTTCAGATATAACATAGAGCAATGGATTTGCTAAAACAAATTTGGTGTTTGATTTGCTATAAGAGGTGCATTTTTTCAATGCTTGACATGTATCTTGTTCATTTGCACAGTGTCATCATATAGGCATCCTAATTAGCTTAAGATACCATTCACATATTTTGGCATTTACTTTTCATTAGTTTAGAACATTTCAAGTATATTTTGGTATTCATTCCTCATTAGTTTGATACATCATTCCAATGTAGGTTTTGTCCTTTGCATTGCATTTTTCATTAGTATATGCCTAGTATTTCATTAGTCACATCTTAGGTCCAATGTGATATTTCTTGTTCACATGTATCTCCTACCCTGTGCTAACTCGAATTTTGCAGGAATTATGTGGAAAAGTTTGTTTTCCTTCTTAATTTAGAAATTTTTAATTTCAATTCAAATTCAAAGATGTAATAGTTAGATGTCAATGAGAAACTTTATATTTCAGTACTAGATTAGAATGTATGAGCATGTACATATCATGAATTATCTGTTTCCATATCATTCTTCTCTTTTATTTCAAAAATCTCACGAATGGAAACACGAATGACACATGTACCATTCTAACAAAAGGTGATTAAATCCTAAGTTGATGATTTGCATCAATGGCCATAGTCAAGGTGTGAACAAAACTTAGGATTTTCATCTTTTATGGAATAACATTGGATCCACATTGGGTCTCCTTAAAAAATCATCATATTTTTCTAAATATTTTCTCCCTTTATGAGCGTTTAACTTAAAATTAACTCAAAATATATATCAATGGCTATAGTCAGGATATATTGAGAGTTAATTTCATTTTAAACTCTATAAAGGCACCAAAATATGTTTTATTCTTCATTTGAATTTAAATATGATTATTATATAATACATTTTATGACCATAGTCAGAAATATATTATATCTTCAATCTTATTTCAATTCATTTAAAGAATGAAATATGCTTTTCAAAAACCCAATTTCAAATTCTTTTAATTCATTCATCATTTTGGATAAAATTATATCATATTTTTAAATTCTTCATATTATTTCAAAATTCAAGTAATTTTGAGATAATTCCTCAACTATTTTCTTCATTTCTCAAATCAATATTCAATTCTTATTCAAATCCAAACTTCAATTTCAAAGTCCAATTTGGCTTTGAAATTTCAAATTCATCTCTAAACTCAAAATTCAATTTCCAATTCAAATCAAATTTCAAATTTCAATTCAACTTTGAAATTCGAAATTCATTTTTCAGATTCCATTTTAAAGTTCAATTCAGTATCTCAGATTGTATTTCAAAGTTCAATTCAAACTTTGAAATCCCAGATTCATCTCTTGATTCCAAAATTCAAGTTTAAAATCAAATTTATTCTTTATTTTTTAAAATCTCCAAAGTTCTATCTAAAGATTGAGTCTTGATTCTCAATTCAAAATAAAGGATTGAGATTGATTCTGAATCTCAAAATCTGATTTTTCCTAAGTTTAAGCCCACTTTTAAATTCAATCTGGATTTTCAAAATCCAGATCCATCATCAAAAAGTCTCAAAATCCAATTCCATCTTGGATTCTAGATTTGGAACTCAATTTCACCTTGGATTCAGATCTTCAAATCCAATCTCATCTTAGATTCCAGATTGCAAAATCCAGTTCCGTCTTGAATTTCGGATTTCAGGATCCAATTCTATCTAGGGCTCCAGATTTCGGATCCGATCCCATCTAGGATTTCAATTTTCAAAACTAGTTCCATTTAGGATTCCAGATTTCAGATTTAAATCCATATTGGATCCCAGACTTCGGATCCAATTTCATCTGGGATTCCAGATTTCAGATCAAATTCTTTCTAGGATTCCATATTTTAAATCCAATTCCATTTCTAATTCTAAACCCAATTCTATTTCCAAATCTCACATCAATTTTCGAAATCCAGATTTCAATCCCAACTCTATTTTGAAATTCAATTTTTCCCAAGTCTAAATCTAAACTCCCAAATACAGCTCTTATTTCAGGTTCTGAATTCAAAACTCAAAACCAAAGATCCCTTTTCAAAATTGATTCTTGAAAATCGATCCAAATTCAAAGTTCATCTTGACTTTGAAATTTCATTCTTACTTCAAAATTCTAATTCTAAATTCTAAATTCCAATTCTCCTTTTCTCTTCATCCAAGATTTATTTTCCAAACTCTGATTATTCCAAGACTTGGAATTCCAAGTCTCTTCTTCCAGATTTATTTCAAATTCTAAGTTAGATTCAAAATCTAACTTTTTCAAACCAAATTCAAACCTTTGAATCATTTCTTCACTCAATTATCAAATTTATTTTAGAATCACTTGGAAAATCTCAAAATTTCTAAACTATCTTCTCAAAAGCATACATTTCTGCATTTGCATCGCACAAGCATGATTCTTTATACATTTAGACTTAGAATAAATTCTTAGATAACATTTAGGTAAAGCAAAAGGCATAAGTTCGATTCTTGGTTCGATTATCCCTGGTAAAGGAGCTAGAAACGATCGGACCTCGTACCGATGCGCGAATCCCGTCTCTCCATTTTGCCGCAAATTTTTAAAATGGAGGCGAGTAATTTCAAAATATTTTCAAAATTAAGGTCAAGTGAGACCTTTGCAAAAGAGTTTCTCTCTCTCTTCTTTCTTCTTTTTTGTCTTTTATTTCTCCTTTAAAAAGGGAATAGAGGCAAGAAAGGCAAAAGAGAAGGAAAAAAAAAACAAGAGGAAAAATTTTGCAATGATCAAAGAAGTTGGTGACCGTGATGGGACCCGTCTTCGTCCGATCGAATTTGTGCCTTTTGCTTTGCTTTGATATTATCTAAGTCTTTATTCTACAAATGTCAACTTCATTTCCATGCAAAACCTTAGGAGCCTAGACTTTGTCCTAGCTGATATAATGCATATAGGATCTAAGTATGGTTTGGTAGGACCATATTGAGGAGATTATTGCATGCTCACTTAAACTTAGGTCTGAAATACAACCCTCCTCAATTCTAGGGATTGAATGCAAACAATATATGCAAGTGCATGCTTCTCTTCATTTAAATCCTATATCTTTAGGACTTGCATTAAAGCCATCTAATTTATTGCATGTTGAACATGTTTTCAAGAACATCCCTACCTATATTGTCCCGGTCCTCACGTTGCTGGGCTGTCTCACTGAACCATAGTTTGGGAGAGAGCCTCACAACTGGACCACTTATTTGGGTTAACGCCCCCCTATCACGTACTTAAGAGCCATAGTCCAAATTATATCGGTAGGTACTCAAGGATATTGGGAAGCCATTACCTTAGAACCGAAGAAATATTTCTATGCCACGTACTTCGAGCTTCGGCTTGAGTATATCGACGTACCTTGATTGGAATCAAATGATCTGAACCATAGAGTTAGGATTAAGGTCCTACAAGCCATTTCAAATATTGCATTTAGAGTCAGCTTTTAGGGAGTGTTGTTTGTGCAACTGTGATTCTGTGATATTTATTTATTATATTTTCTTATATTTTCCAAAGACCTTGGGTATATTATTCAAAATTTTCTCTTTGTTTTCAAAACCCGGGTGTATTTTTCTTTTCTTCTTCTAATTTCTTCAAATTCTTTTTTTGATCCTGCCTGCAATTTTTCTAAATTTTAAATTTTTGCCATCTATTTTCAAATTCCTTTTTCCTCCTATCTTTTCAACGTATCTTTTGATTCTATTCCAAGAATTCTTTCACCTTTCTATAATAAAGTCTCTTTTTGTTAAAAGATATCCTTTTCAAAATAGCATTCGTTTTTCATATTTTCAGTTGTTTATTCTCCCCCACGGAGTAACAACGCAATTGTCACAAATTCTGTGACGACTCAATCCCTAGTAATGGGATATCATTTTCAAATCTATCAACCTGATTCCTTCTTTTGTCAACATTTCTTTCAAAATTCTTTTTTTCTAAATATCCCATTTTTAAGTTCTCCTATTTTTCTCAAATAGCATTCTTCAAATATTATTCTTCCTTCACAGTTATACTAGGGCATTTTTTTTATGAAAAATCATTTTTTTCGAAAACCTGTTTGCAGGCAGGATCAAATAAACTCTTTTCTTTTCTCAATTTCTATCAATTGTCATTTAATCTTTTGTCAATCTTATCAATTTTATCCTTCTTTATTAATTTTATCATTTTTTCATCAAATCTTTCAAATTTTTATTTCCCGCTCAGGTTAAGGGATAAACCTGACCTTCGTTCTTCGAGGTATTCTCATTCAGAATAAGAGATAATCCTGAGACCCCTCATAGGAGTGATATTGCTACCTATGAAAATTCTTTTGCAAAACAATTTTTATCAAATCTTTCTTTATTTTGTAAATTTCTATCAATTCTCCTCAAAATTTATTCTTTTACCCTTTCGGGTTAAGGGGTAAACCTGAACCTCGACCTTCGAGGTGTCTCCTTCGTCCCTTTCAGGTTAAGGGATAAACCTGAACCTCGGCCTTCGAGGTATTTTCTTTTTTTCCATTCAGGATAAGGGATAATCCTGAGACCCCTCATAGGAGTGATATTGTTACCTATGAGAATTCTTTTGCAAAACAATTTTTATCAATCTCTCTTTATTTTTGTAAAAATCTATCAATTTCTCTTCATTAAGTTTCCCCAAATTCTATTCTTTTTTTTTCTCTTTTAGGCTAAGGGATAAAACCTGAACCTCGACATTTGAGGCATTCTTTCTCCCCGCTCAGGTTAAGGGATAAACCTGACCCTCGTTCTTCGAGGTGTTCCCATTCAGGATAAGGGATAATTCTAAGACCCCTCATAGGAGCAATAATGCTACCTATGAGAATTCTTTTTCAAGACAAATTTTCATCAATTTTCTTAATTTTTCTTCATTTTTATCAATTTTCCATCAAATTATATCTCTTTCTATCTTCTCAAATTTTCTTTTTCCTCATTCAGGATAAGGGGTTAATCCTGAAAATCGGTCCGCATACAATTAACTATGCTGGTCCATCTAAATCATAAATCATAAATCTTTCATTTCCCTTCTAAATTCAAGTCTTAGGTTATCTCTTCATAAATTCCTTCATTCCCTTTCAGGTTAAGGGATAGACCTGAACCTCATCCTTCAAGGTATTCTTTTTTCCTTTCAGGTTAAAGGATAAACCTGAACCTCGTCCTTCGAGGTATTATTTTTGCCTTTCAGGTTAAGGGATAAACCTGAACCTCATTCATCGAGGTATTTCTTTTTCTCTTTCAGGATAATCCTGAAATCTTTTATCATCTTTCAATTTTCCACCAATTTTCACCAGACTTTCGTCAGTCTTTATCAATTTTTATTCTTTATCAATTTTTATTCTTTATCAATTTCTAGCAATTTTATTGACTCTTTATCAATTTTTATTCTTTGTCAAATTTCATTAATTCTTTATCAATTCTTACCAATTTGTCAATTCTTATCAAATTTATTCTTTGTCAATTTTTATCAATTTTATTAATTCTTCATCAACTTTTTATCAATTTTTGACATTTTTTATTCATCCCCTTTCAGGTTAAGGGATAAACCTGAACCTCAGTCTTCGAGGTATCTCCTTCTCCCCTTTCAGGTTAAGGGATAAACCTGAACCTCGACCTTCGAGGTATTTCCTTTCTCCCCTTTCAGGTTCAGAGATAAACCTGAACCTCGACCTTCGAGGTATTCTTTTTCCCTCTCAGGTTAAGGGATAAACTTGAACCTCGACCTTCGAGGTATTTTCTTTTTTCCCTTCAAGATAAGGGATAATCCTGAAACTCCAGCATTCATTCCCACTTCGATTTCCAAATATCTTAAGAATGCTGGTCTCCTTTTCAATTTCTAGTTGGAAAATCCAGTGCTTGTACTGGTATATTTTCAAAAATCCAGTGCTCATACTGGTACATTTTCAAAACCCAGTGCTTGTACTGGTGCATTTTTAAAATCCAGTGCTCGTACTGGTATATTTTCAAAAATCTAGTGCTCGTACTAGTAGGTTTTCAAAATCAAGAGCTCGTACTGATACATCTTTCAAAAATCCAATGCTAGTACTGGTACATTTGCAAAAATTTAGTGCTCGTACTGGTATGCCTAGTGCTCGTGCTAGTGTCTGGCTGATCAGTTGGCCCCCCAGGTTCAGTCTTTGCACTAACCATTTATCAAAATTCAAAGTCTTATTTCCAATTTCGACCTTTGGGTCATCCAATTCTCAAGTTCAAGCCTTTGGGTTACAACTTCATCAATGCCTATCATTTTCAATCTTTCGAATTATAATTTCATCAAATGTCTATCATTTTCAAGCCTTCGGGTTATAATTTCATCAATATCTACCATTTTCAAGCCTTCGGGTTACAATTTCATCAAAATCTATCATTTTCAAGCTTTCGGGTTACAACTTCATCAATGTTTGTCATTTTTCAGCCTTCGGGTCACAATTCCATCAATCTCAACCATTTTAACCTTTTCAACAAAATTCTTCTTTCGAGCTGGTTGGTCAAACAAAATCCTGCTTTCGAGCTGGTCGGTCAAACAAATCCTGCTTTCAAGCTGGTCAAACAACAAAACCCTACTTTCGAGTTGGTCGAACAACAAAATCCTGCTTTTGAGCTGGTCGAACAAAAAAATCCTTATTTCGAGCTGGTCGAACAAAAAAAATCCTACTTTCGAGTTGTTCGAACAAAAAATCTTGCTTTTAAACTAGTCGAGTAAAAAAAATCCTGCTTTTGAGTTGGTCGAACAACCAAATCCTGCTTTCGAGCTGGTCGAACAAAAAATCTTGCTTTCGAGCTGGTCGAACAAAAAAAATCCAGCTTTTGAGCTGGTCGAACTAAAAAATCCTGCTTTCAAGCTGGTCGAACAACCAAATCCTGCTTTCGAGTTGGTCAAACAAAAAGATCCTGCTTTCGAGCTGGTCGAACAACAAAATCCTGCTTTCGAGCTAGTCGAACAAAAAAATCTTGCTTTCGAGCTAGTCAAACAAAAAAATCTGCTTTCGAGCTAGTCAAACAACCAAATCCTCCTTTCGAGCTGGTCAAACAAAAAAATCCTGCTTTTGAGCTGGTCGAACAACAAAATCCTGCTTTCGAGCTAGTCGAACAAAAAAATCTTGCTTTTGAGCTTGTCGAACAAAAAAATCTTGCTTTCGAGCTGGTCGAACAAAAAAATCCTACTTTCAAGCTGGTCAAACAAAAAACTTCTGCTTTCGAGCTGGTCAAACAAAAAATCCTGCTTTTGAGCTGGTCAAACAAAAAAAAAATCTTGCTTTTGAGCTGGTTGAACAAAAAAATCCTGCTTTTGAGCTGGTCGAATAATCAAATTTTGCTTTCAAGCTGGTCAAATAATCAAAATTTGCTTTCAAGCTGGTCGAATAAAAAATCTTGGTTTCAAGCTAGTCGAACAAAAAATCCTACTTTCGAGCTGGTCGGTCAAACAAATCCTGCTTTTGAGCTGGTCGAACAAACAAATCCTGCTTTCGAGCTGGTCGAACAAACAAATCCTGCTTTCGAGCTGGTGGAACAAAAAATCCTGTTTTCGAGCTGGTCGAACAAAAAATTTTGCTTTCGAGTTGGTGGAACAAAAAATCCTGCTTTCGAGCTGGTCGAACAAAAAATCCTGCTTTCGAGCTGGTCGAACAAAAAATCCTTCTTTTGAGTTGGTATTCCAAAAACGAAATCCAGTTTTGCTAGTAAAAAAATTGCCAAAATCTCATTTTCATTTCGTTTCTTCAAAATTTCAGCTCAAGGTCTCATCAAAGTCCATATTGAGTGATTATTTCACAAAGGATTCTTGAAAACTTTGCCAATTTGCTGAAAATATATGTTGATTCCAACATTTTACTGCACAAAGGAATCACCTCAGATTACTTTTAGTATTCTTTCCAAAAAGGTGAAACTTTTTGTGGAAAGGGATAAAATTCAAATTTTTTCCCTGTTGATCAACCAAAAGGATGTATGAAATATCCTCGGTATGATTAGCGAAAGAAATATTCAATGATGTTGAAAAGCCAGAAGTGAATTAATATTGGTCATAACTATGGTGCATGTTTAAAGACAACTTTCTGGCAATCAGATAGTGGAAATATCCTGAGCGATAAAAAGAATCCACTCAATCCATATCTCCTCAGTCATTTAAGCTACAATCAAATATCTACAAAAGGGATCTCTCAATTGTCGTCAAGTTGAAGACGAATATGCGAGCTAGACCCCCGGGACCAAAGAAGATTTGAATCATCTCTGAAATGAAGGAGTTTGTGATGGATCCTTCCAGGGAAAGTTCAAATCACCGTCAAGATGAAGGTGAATGCGATGAACCTCCCGACAAACCCTAAAAGATATTTGATTCCTGTTATCATCTAAAGATTTTTGACCAATGAGCTAATATCATCAATATAATTCCTGAGACAAAGAAGGATCAAAGCATCTCCAAGATGAAGAAGTTTGTGACGTACCCTTCCCAGAAGAAAACAAAAAGTCAGGACATCTCCAAAATGAAGGATGATGTAAAAACCCGAGAAAGCTCAGTGACTCAAAAAGAGTGCAAAAAGATCATCATGGGAAAACACCCAGATATCAAACTATCGAAATTGTCAGAAATCATCTTTTCTTATGCAAAATTCTTTTATCAATACCTTTTCACTGCTTGCTTTTATGAAATTGAGAATATTTCTTTTTTTGTTCATATTAAGGAAATGGATAACTTCCTTGAAGAAACTCATCAGCATTAAAATTTGAATCTGACTCTAGAATCCATGGAGTTAACCTCATTGGAAGAAATACTCTAGGTAAAGAGGGAATATCTTTTGCACACACGTGCACGTTTTCAAGCATTTGAGTCAACTACAATTTTTATCTTATTGGCAAAATTTTTTAGTTATCCAAAAAAATGAAATAAATACTCAATATATATTTTTTGATGCAACCTGGCATTGTTTTAAAAAAGAGTTGCCTCGTTCAGGAAATGTATCTCTTCCCGTCCCATCACGGTTTCTTCATTCAAGAATTATGTATGGTCGCACACGCTCAGGTTAAGGGTCAAACCTGAATTTCCTGCGAAAGGTCATCAATTTTAAAAGTTGATTTAGTCTCAGCAATGAGGCGCCAAAGATCATCTCTTTTCTAAGCTTTAGGGGACCCCTTTTTTCCTCCTTTTGCAAAACCCCCTCTCGGATTTATTTGTCCAAACTCCGAAGGTTTCATCATGGTTTCTTCGTTTGAGGATTCTGTATGGTCTTCCCTTTTGGATTAAGGGTTAAGCCTGAACCTCGCTCCTGGAGGTATCATCCCTTTCAGGTTAAGAGTTAAGCCTGAACCTCGCTCCAGGAGGTATCTTTCGTTTAGGTTTGGGTTAAACCTGAGCTTTGTTCCGACGAGGTTCCTCGTTTTGACGAGATAGTTCTTCCAGTCCCATCATGGTTTTTCCCATCAAGGAATCCATGCCCTTCATATCCATCCAAGAAAGGATTGTACTTGAGATTCATCTCACGAGGCATTTTTCTCAAAAATGTCCCATCAAGGTCTTCGTGTGTTCCTTTCTCATTCAGGTAAGGGTAGAACCTGAAATTCATCTTGATATATCTTTGTCCCATCTAGGTTAAGGGTTAAACCTGAGTCATTCCAAAAAGTTGATCTTGTCTCACCCATAAGACTTGATCAAGATTCTTATTTTCCACCATTTCGGGACCTTCTCCCAAGGTCCCATCACGATTTCCTCATTTCTATTATCCAGTCATATCATTTTCGAGGATTTTGACTCCCCAAAGCAATTCAGGATAAGGTTTTAAGCCTGTGAAACTATGTTTTCAAAATAATTCTTTCACACCCAGTTCAGATCTGCTGACTGGGGCATTTTTCAAAATTTGGAGTGTTTTCTTTGCTACTAAGCTCGACTTTCAACCGGCTTAGTAGCAAAGAGGCGCATCTGTGAACACCTCAAATTTTTCAAAATTTTATAAATATTCCCTTTTTGCCCTTGGCTCCCATTTTCTGAGTAATTGAGTCGATTTTGAGCTAAAATTCTAGTTATTTCTCAGATTCACTGGAATCCAAATTCATTTTATATATCTGACTCAATTTCGGAGCCGGATCCAGTGTCAAAATCCAAATCTGAGCCTCGTTATCCAAATTTTTAATCAAAATTACAAAAAATACCAAAAATAATTTCTGAAAGGCTCAGACAGTCCATTTGATATTCATTTGGATCCATTTACTCTGTATTTCTCGATTCGAGGTTAAAAACTCAAATATTTCCTTAAAACTCATTTTCTAAAGAAATTCTCCAAATTTTGCTCCGAATCCTCAGAAAACCCCTCTTTTGTAAATATTTCTCAAAATTACAAAAAAATAGTTATAAAATCTATGATTTTCCTTCAGTTTTTAGAGTTTTATTTCAAAAACACCAAAAAGAATAGAAGATATAAAAGAAAAGAACAAAAAAAAATTAAAAAAATAGAAAAATAGTTAGGAAGCCCCTTTTTATAAAAGTTGTTTTTAGTGAAAACACTTTTTTTTTTGAATTTTTTTTTACGAAAGAGCCATTGTTTTGAAAAACTTCAAAATAGAGGGGACCATTTTGTAAATTTTTCTAAATGGCTTTCTGTTACAGAAAGTCGCTCTCTCTCTCTCTCTCCCTCAAGCTCTCCCGATCACTCTCGATCCTTCTCTTTCTGCCTATAAGAAGAGGCATCCAAGCCTTATCTCAGCATATGTTTTCACCTCAGCACCCTGATCCCCTCTCAATTGCGTTTCACCCCAGCAGCTTCCTTCCCCTTTCACGATCCGTCTTCCACCTTCCCATTCTCTCATCTTCCTCTGATCCCTTCTCCTTCACGGCTCTAATCCTCTTCTTCATTCCCTCTTCACCTTTATTTTGGTCCTGAAGGAAGCTCTGAAGCCGAGCGCCATTCATCTCCTCCTTCCTTCAGAATCCCTGCAAAGCCATGGTAAATGTTTTCCCTTCCTTTTTGTTTTTTCCAATTATTCTTACGATTTTCTTATTTTGGGCCCCGTAAATGCACTATCGATGGTGTTGAGTTGCCTATAGCAACCTCAACACCTCCCTATGCGATATTAATGGAATGCTTGCATTCCGACATTGCTTTCTATTGTATATTTTTCTAATTTTATTCTGATTTCCTGTTTCGTTTTATTTTTTTCCCCCTTTTGTTAATTCTCGATTTCTTGCTTGCATCATTATCATTTCTTCTGATATTTGATTTCCAATCTCCAGTTTAATTGACTATCATTTTGATCTTTGTCTGCATTTTTCTTTTTTCTGCTGTTTTTTATTTCTCAATGTTACTCTAATTCTCTTTTTATTCCAGTTATTGTGTCACGGTTGATCCCCATTCCTTCTTTCATTAAGAGTTCATCATTTTGGTAAAAGGTAGCATTGATATATCAGAGTCTAGCTGAGCTTGGCTTAATAAGGTGAGTGATACAGTGACATTAAGATCTGTTATCATGTTTGGTCTCACTTGTTTCTCTACTGCATTGTCTCTGATCATCGGGACCATTGATGAGTTACTGACCTCCAACACGGTATGGTCTCTAGTCATCGGTACCCAAGGGTAACGAAGCATCATTTTTGTGATGACGGCATTGAGTTCCCCACTTGTCTTGATGTGTTAAGAATCATCCAAATTGATAAATGGGTTTGAGACCTCATCATCCATGAATTCAGTGGTTAGGATGTGTCATCATATAGACGCATCACAACCCAAGTTACCTGAGTTGTATGATTCAGAGCACCTATTGGACCATAGATTCCTTGTCAGTGAGACATTGTAGACCCTTGCTGCAAAATGCTCTAATCGGATCCCTAAATACCATCGAGAATCCTGAAGGGTCTTCACGGTGTGGTTGATACATGCTTGAGTCTTATACTCCTTTTCCCATCACTTGCACACTTCAACTTACCTCATCTACACTTCCTTTGATTTCTGTTTACCTGCTCCTTGCATTTCTGAGAATCTGCTCTATTTCGTTTGTTGTGGTTTGAATCTTATATTTTGTTCTAGATACTGCTTACGATTTCTTTTCTTTCCATTTAACCACTGCAACATATTAAACTCGATTCATCATAATGTTCATCTGGTAATTGGTTAGGCACTATAGTTAGTTCGATTTTATTGTGAATTTTCTTGTATTCACAAGGATAATTCCCTTTATATATCATGATAATTGATGCTAGCTCCTCCTCTATTGTTATATTTGGCAATTGCTGCCCCAGTACTTCCCGGTAGGTTGCCTTGATTCACATTCTTTGTGCTTATTATGTAAGCTTAAATATCGCATGATGTCGGATCCTGTTTTGATGCTTGCTATATATCTCTACAATCTTATTGCATTTTTACATCTCATGATTTTGTTCCTGTCCGATCCTCATTGCATTTCCTTATGATTGGGTACCATTCACCTGCAACTAGTCATCTAACGTTGTCTTGTGTGGTGTTTTCAATGAATTTGCTTTGATAGATCTGTAATTGAATTATTTTTTGCTCATGTGTATAAGTGATTCCCATCTTAGCAAAACTTCATTCAAACCATGCACACCCTATACACAATATCCAGCTTCCCCTGTTGCCATTACCTTCACCACAAGATCAGATCTGGCCCTGCATCAGATCTGATCCCTTGTACGTGTGTATTTGGAAAAATTTAGGCACCCTTCATTGATGGTCCAATATCACCTATGCATATGCATGGTGGGCTTTCACATGATCTGAGAAACTTGGATCGATAAAAAGCTTTAAGTCACCCAACAGATGTTCCAGATTCGGGTTTGCTATATGATTTTGCTTTGGCCTGATCTTGGTGGATATGTGCAAGAGTGGGGAATGAGCGACGGTGGCATTTCCTACAACTATGGTCCTCAACAGGTAGCCGATAGCAGGATCCCACTTCCACCTGCTGCAAATTAACAGTACCACCATCATACCACATTGTTACTTATTGCCATATCCACAAGCATACACTGTCACTCACTACATTTCCCCTGGGGAATTAAAGGCGTTGGTTGATTGTTACCCAGTTTAATGACACAAATTTGGGTAAGTTGGAAGCTACAGACAAAATGAGCATATTGTTAATGAGGTATCTGTTCTGAGTGAAGAAAGTGATGAGGTTGTCAAAAATTTTGCAGATCATTCAAAAGAGTATTTAAAGGTTGTGCTGCTGTTGATACTGGGAACCGTTATTGAGGCCATATTTGCAGGCCCTCTTGTGGATGCTGTCGATGATTTTTCCCCAGCAACAAGTATACCTTCTTTCTTCATTTTCTTTATTGCAGTGCCCTTGGCCACAAACTCCAGTGAGGTTGTCTCAACGCTAATTTTTGCTAGCTAGAAGAAGCGAAGAACTGCTTCTTTGACATTTTCTAAAGACCAAGAGTTACTGCCTTGATTGCTGGTGGACTTATAACAGAGATGAGGGATCTTCCTTCCAAAGGGAAGCAGATAATGCAACAATAGCATTATTAAAATGTAAGAAGGCAAAACCTTTGATAGATGTCATACTAAATGCATATGGGAAAAAGTGTGACAAATTCTCCAGTCGATGCTTTAGATTATCCTAATTTTCTAACTGTGGGTAGAGTGTTTGAATTATCAACCCTCAAAATCATTCATTCTTTTTTATACACACTACCATCATACCTTGCTTCATTTGATATCTTTTGTGTCATTTCTGGAATTATGGATTCACCATCAAGCATCTTTTGTATAACTTCATTATATAGAGTTGAGGCATGTGGAATGCTGAATCTTAACATTCAGCACCAGACTAGTTGCGGATGGGCATCTGCAAAATGTTGATTGTCGAGAAAGCACTGTTTATGGTAGGAAATATCGTGAAAGACTATTAAGATCTTGGGGTATAGTTTATGTTAATGACTGTTGTAGTTGTGCAAGAATTCTGGTGGGGATTGGCGGACTAGATGGTGAACGTCTGTGCATATTTGGGGGAGTCTGCTGGTGGCTATACAACATTGGCTGCTTCCGTTTTCAAACAGACATTCAAAGTTGGTGCTTCTTTATATGGTGTTGCTGACCTGTCACCCCCATGTTCAGGTCTGTTGTAGCCTCCACATCCATACCACAATACTACAATGCCACTTGTTGTAGTTTACACAGCAGGTCATCACATTTACAATATCCCCCACTTCATTCACATCACCTTCCTCGTTTGTTGCCACCTGCTATATACCACTTTTACCTTCATCCAATATCTTTTCCACAACTTCTTCACCCACCCCTTGCATCTCAACCTGTCCATTGACTATGGCTATGAGCATTTGCTGCAAACTTGATTCACATATTAGGAATAGCAGAATTTTCTCTAAGATCCTAATGCATCGGTTCATTAGTCAAGTCTTCAGATATAACATAGAGCAATGGATTTGCTAAAACAAATTTGGTGTTTGATTTGCTATAAGAGGTGTATTTTTTCAATGCTTGACATGTATCTTGTTCATTTGCACAGTGTCATCATATAGGCATCCTAATTAGCTTAAGATACCATTCACATATTTTGGCATTTACTTTTCATTAGTTTAGAACATTTCAAGTATATTTTGGTATTCATTCCTCATTAGTTTGATACATCATTCCAATGTAGGTTTTGTCCTTTGCATTGCATTTTTCATTAGTATATGCCTAGTATTTCATTAGTCACATCTTAGGTCCAATGTGATATTTCTTGTTCACATGTATCTCCTACCCTGTGCTAACTCGAATTTTGCAGGAATTATGTGGAAAAGTTTGTTTTCCTTCTTAATTTAGGAATTTTTAATTTCAATTCAAATTCAAAGATGTAATAGTTAGATGTCAATGAGAAACTTTATATTTCAGTACTAGATTAGAATGTATGAGCATGTACATATCATGAATTATATGTTTCCATATCATTCTTCTCTTTTATTTCAAAAGTCTCATGAATGGAAACACGAATGACATGTGTACCATTCTAATAAAAGGTGATTAAATCCTAAGTAGACGATTTGCATCAATGGCCATAGTCAAGGTGTGAACAAAACTTAGGATTTTCATCTTTTATGGAATAACATTGGATCCACATTGGGTCTCCTTAAAAAATCATCATATTTTTCTAAATATTTTCTCTCTTTATCAGAGTTTAACTTAAAATTAACTCAAAATATATATCAATGGCCATAGTCAGGATATATTGAGAGTTAATTTTATTTTAAACTCTATAAAGGCACCTAAATATGTTTTATTCTTCATTTGAATTTAAATATGATTATTATATAATACATTTTATGACCATAATCAGAAATGTATTATATCTTCAATCTTATTTCAATTCATTTAGAGAATGAAATATGTTTTTCAAAAACCCAATTTCAAATTCTTTTAATTCATTCATCATTTAGGATAGAATTACATCATATTTTCAAATTCTTTCATATTATTTCAAAATTCAAGTAATTTTGAGATAAATCCTTAAATATGTTCTTCATTTCTCAAATCAATATTCAATTCTTATTCAAATCCAAACTTTAATTTCAAAGTCTAATTTGGCTTTGAAATTTCAAATTCATCTCTAAATTCAAAATTCAATTTCCAATTCAATTCAAATTCCAAATTTCAATTCAACTTTAAAATTTCAAATTCATTTTCCGGATTCTATGTTAAATTTCAATTTAATATCCCAGATTGTATTTCAAAGTTTAATTTAAACTTTGAAATCCCAAATTCATCTCCTGATTCCAAAATTCAAGTTTAAAATCCAATTTATTCTTTATTTTTCAAAATCTCCAAAGTTCTATCTAAAGTTTGAGTCTTGATTCTCAATTCAAAATCAAGGTTTTGAGATTGATTCTGAATCTCAAAATTTGATTTTTCCTAAGTTTAAGCCCACTTTTAAATTCAATCTGGATTTCCAAAATCTATATTCGTCTTCAAAAAGTCTCAAAATCCAATTCCATCTTGGATTCTAGATTTGGAACCCAATTCCACCTTGGATTCAGATCTTCAAATCCAATTTCATCTTAGATTCTAGATTGCAAAATCAAATTCCATCTTGGATTCCATATTTCAGGATCTAATTCCATCTAGGGCTCCAGATTTTGGATCCGATCCCATCTGGGATTCCATATTTCAAAACCAGTTCCATTTAGGATTCCAGATTTCGGATTCAAATCCATATTGGATATTAGACTTCGGATCCAATTCCATCTTAGATTCCAGATTTCGGATCAAATTCCATTTAGGATACCAGATTTCAAATCCAGTTTCATTTCTAATTCTAAACCCAATTCCATTTTCAAATCTCACATCAATTTTTGAAATCCGGATTCCAATCCCAACTTTATTTTGAAATTCTTTTTTTCCCAAGTCTAAATTTAAACTCCCAAATTCAATTCTTATTTCAGGTTTTGAATTCAAAACTCAAAACCAAAAATATCTTTTCAAAATTGATTCTTGAAAATTGATCCAAATTCAAAGTTCATCTTGACTTTGAAATTTCATTCTTACTTCAAAATTCCAATTCTAAATTCCAATTCTCCTTTTCTCTTCATCTAAGATTTATTTTCCAAACTCTGATTATTCCAAGACTTGGAATTTTAAGTCTCTTCTTCCAGATCTATTTCAAACTCTAAGTTAGATTCAAAATCTAACTTTTTCAAACCAAATTCAAACCTTTGAATCATTTCTTCACTCCATTATCAAATTTATTTTAGAATCACTTGGAAAATCTCAAAATTTCTAAACTATCTTCTCAAAAGCATACATTTCTGCATTTGCATCGCACAAGATGATTCTTTGTACATTTAGACTTAGAATAAATTCTTAGATAACATTTAGGCAAAGCAAAAGGCATAAGTTTGATCTTTGGTTCGATTACCTCTGGTAAAGGCGCCAAGAACGGTCGAACCTCGTACTGACGAGCGAATCCTGTCTCTCCATTTTCCCATAAATTTTGAAAACAGAGGCGAGTAATTTCAAAATATTTTCAAAATTAAGGTCAAGTGAGACCTTTGCAAAAGAGTTCCTCTCTATCTTCTCTCTTCTTTTTTGTCTTTTATTTCCCCTTAAAAAAGAGAATAGAGGCTAGAATGGCAAAAGAGAAGGAAAAAAGGAAACAAGTTGAAAAAATTTGCAATGATCACACATGCACGATTTTAAAGACTATCTCACATCATACTATCATGCTTACTATATGGTCTAAATGCAGAAATTAGAATTTCTGTTATACATGCCCAAAAGAAAGAGGCCACATGACATCACCATATGAACCAATCATTCTATGTGAACATTTTTTTTAAGCCTATTTCAATACGCATTTGGACTTGCAAAATATAAGTAGTCGAATAATCACATCATGGTTGCATCATATATATAGCAAGAGCATGCCAAAATAAAATGAACTAGCATCAAACACACATAAGGGTTCTGTATACGTTAACTCTCACACAACATAAATCACAAATAATGTGTGATTGACAGTGTTCGCTGTTCACACTTTCAGATATGTGACTCACAAGGGAATGCAGTGCTAATCATGTGATCCAGTCCACTATGTATATGTATTTTTTTCTCATGTCTTTGTAGTTTCCTGTCTCGAGTATACATAGAGACATATTAAATATATTAAAGCTATCTGAGGATGCAGATTCAATATGGTGGTCTAGATCGCTTGTATGCAGAAATTATTTCAGACTTCATTGAATATGTAGATCCATGTTTTCTCTAGATCTATACGTTCATCCAGATATTTGGATCAATCTATGCTTATTTCTTATAGTATACGGTTTGGTGGGTTCAAGTACAACCACACGAAATGGTTTAACCCAAATCTTTCAGCAGCCATGGCTGCAAAAATGTATGTTTCCTGCTTATATTTGAGAGGGATGCAACGTACTAGTACTACAAAGCATCAAGCATACCCATACAAACATAATACCCCTTACCTTTCTGGAGCTTCGAGATGGCAACGACTACGCTTCTCCTTTTCGATGGAGCAACATGCTGTCACGAAGAGGAAGACCTTCACTGTCCAAAAATGGTGGTCAAGCACAAGAGAGAGAGAGAGAGAGAGAGAGAGAGAGAGAGAGAGAGAGAGAGAGAGAGAGTAGGGTTTAGAAAATTGTGTTTCACGATTTCTCAATTTCCTTCCTATTTTATCTCCGCCTTCTTAGGTGGATTTTCAAATCTCAAACTCAAGTGCATCTCCCTCAATCCCACGATTTTTTGTAAAATCATCTCCTCTTCCGATAATGCCCCTCACTCCATGTATTAAATTTTCTAACTTTCACCATTTTTTTCTCTACTATGGTACCCCTCATCTCATGATACATGGGATTCTTCGAACATTTTTTTTTTGCAAAGTGAGAGGAGTAGCAACTCCTCTCACGGTTTTGGTGATGAGAGGCTAAAATGTAGGGTTTCTTTTGAGCCCACGTTTTACCTTTTCCAACAAGGTAAAAATCATAGGTGGTTTATGCAAAAAGACTTTGTGCACAGGGAGTTTCGAACCGTGGTCTATTCCAAAAGGGGCAACAAACCCCACCAATGTGCTATATTCAATTTCGTTGCAAATAAAGCAAAATTTATTATACGTAACCCTGTCTGGGCCTATTTTTGGTTTCTATATAAAAAGGAAAAATGTTTTCCTTCATACCACATGTGCGCGCACGATGAGTTTTGAACTAGAGATGTCTCACAACTAGGCAATACCTCTTGCCATAACACCACTTCACCTCTTGTTGTTTGTTTTAGCAGAATTAATTTATATAAGCTTTTGCTTGATGTTTCACTATTTAGCGGGTTTTTTCATTTTCATGTGGGCTTTCTAGATTCTTCTTGTTTTCACATTAACTTCCATTTAATGTACTTCGGATCTCACACCAGAGTCTTGAAGTATTTGAGTTTCTCAAGATACCTTCACGAATCGGGTCGGATCTTCAGATCTTCAGATCTTCCTAGAGTCCAAATCTGAGTCCAAATCCAAGCTTTCTTTATTGGATTTGTGTGAACCACCCCGGATTCAGTGGAATTGCATTAAATTTAACAGTCATATTATTTTGTAATATTTTACATTTTTTTATTTCACTAAAAATTCATTAAAAATTCCTGGGTTTTACAATCCTACAAAAAACAACGATCATTGTCAAATATCGCTATACAATCTAGATCTTGAGTTAGTCTACTTATGAAGATTAGGTTGAACTTGAATTCAGGAATATGCATGACATTTGAAAGACTTATTTTGAAAGATATGGTGGCATTTTCAATATGAGAGACATGGATTAGAATCCCATTTGAGAGGTTAACAGAGGAAAAGATATTGGTATTGGTGATGTGAGATTATAAAAAAATTCGGTCATATAATTGGTTGCACAAGTGTCAAGAATCCATTGTTGTGAAAAAGGGACGATGGCAGTGAAGTTCAAAACATTACCTGCCAAATGCACTTGTGGACTTGCTCGATTACCTTGATTGATAAAAGTAAAGGACTGTTCAACTTGATCCTTGGTAAATGACAGGTTTGATGTGGATTCATTGACTATGCTTGTATGAGCCAAGAATTTTTGTTTTTCATTGGGCGTCCCATCACTTGTTTTTAATTGATTCATGCTCCTTTTATTTTGCTGATTAGGGAAATTATGTAAGTGAAAGCATTTATCCATGATGTGATCAACTTTTTTGCAATGATCATAGTGCGGTTGAGATCGACCTTGGCATGTTTTTTCTTGTGTCTCGACTATCACAACAAGAGGGGTTTCAATCACGACATTAGGAGCGATGCACATGCCATGTTGTTGCTCTTCCTGCATGATTAGAAAATAAGCCTTCAACACAGTTGGGGGTAGTTGCATGAGAAGGACTTGACTACGAATCGTGCCATAGTTGTCATTTAGTCTTATTAGGAACTGGATGAGGTGATCTAATTGTTGATGGTCGTGCACGGTCTTCATAGCACTGCAAGCGCACTCAAGAAGGGGGGCGTGTGAATCAAGTTCATCCCATAGTCCTTTTAGTTTTGTGAAATATTTCGCCACTGAAGATTTTATTTGCTTCATATTGATTATTTGATGTTAGATCTGATAGATCCTTAGAACGTCTAAATTAAGAGAATCGATCCTCCAAGTCCTTTCATACCTGGGTGGCGCTTTGGGCATATATAACACTTTTCGATAAATCTTTGTGAATGACATTGAGAATCCAAGAGAGGACCATATGGTTACATCTCTCCCAGGTAGCTACCATTTTTGGTGGGTTTGCGGGTTTCATGATGGTGTCATTGACGAAGCCCATCTTGTTCTTGTCACTGAGCGCTATAGACATCACTCATTTCAATATCAAATAATTTTTTCCCGTAAGAACTTGCGATACAAGCAATGCTCCTAGATTATCAGAATGATGTATAGAGAAGGAATTGTAATTTGTTGTATTTTCATCCTTTTGCAATTGATCGCTAAAAGCCATGAATAACGAGCCTCAAACTCGTGATATGACTGCTTTTGAAAAAGACAGATTCGGCTTCCGCTCGATGTGAAGAGTTGTACTTAAATAACGTTGATGATTTTTGGCAGAGCACGTTGTGCCTACAATGTTGGTGATTTTGATGCACATAACACAACCAACTGAATATTGTGTGCACAGAGAGACACCTTTAATACGATTAATGACCAGTATTACGTCATGCTCTGATACCATGAAAGGAAATACTGAGACAGATAAAAGAATAGTTTTGATTTTTATTATTTACATTCACGTACTTCATACATTTTATATAATGCAGAAAGATAAAAAAAATGTGTTAAGTTGTAACACTGTTATCCCATGCGGTAACTACATTTGATATTATCCAACGCAATGTAAGGCACATTTGGATAACCATGGCATATTGTTAACTCATTTGATATGACTCAGTGCTATCCAATGCGCAGTTGGTGATAACCGTAGCATACAGTTATCACATTTGATATTATCATATCAGACGTCTGGATATGATAAGATAAGAATGTGATTCTAACACTATCTCTATTATACCATTGCTATTGTGGTATATAAGTTCTGTAGCTCTTTGAAAACAGGTATTGAATAGGGTGATATCTCTATCCCTTATCTGATCCTTAGTCTCTCACCCTAATGGGCTTGAGGAATGCTTGCCTTATTATCTTACTCCTTAGCTCCTTAATGGTTGCTTCCAATTCAGATTGAAGATTCTGCTGATTCTACTTGCTCTTGAGAGCAAAGCACTAGCTCCACGTGAACTCAATTGTCCAAAGTGAACCTCTGCACCTAACTCCAAAACTAAAAGCACCCAAGTGGTGGTGGTGGTGGGGGGGGGGAGGATAAAACCCCAAAGCTCTTCATCAGAGCCCAAAATAAACGAGTCTCCAAGTTTCTTGCTCTATACTCTCGGTTGTCTAATGAAGTAGAAAGGGGCAATCCCCACAAGGGGAACTCGGTTTTCTCGATTGATTACTTTGGGGATTACACAGGAAAATGGCCGTTACCCGTTCTTCATATGGGCGTAAAGTGATCAGAAACCGAAGGAACGGAAGAAAGAGAGAGGCCTATAGATAATGGGAACAGGGGGAAAAAGGAGAGCAAAAGAAAATTCACCGTAGAAAGAGAACTGATGGAACTTACAAGTTACAAGGGAGAAGAGTGCAGAAACAAGGGTCGAGGTGAGGTTAGAAAAGAGGAAGGAGCTTTGCCCAAAACATCAACACATAAAAATGCGGTGAGCGTGGATCGAACACGCGACCTTCAGATCTTCAGTCTGACGCTCTCCCAACTGAGCTATCCCCGCTATACATTCTACGTTCTTATTTTATAGGTCTAATTTATGAGATTGTCCCAGATCATTTCTAAAGATCTGCGAAGCTAGATCCAGTGAATTGTAAAGTGCTAAAGAAAAGGCAGGACTAAAGCTGATTTTAACTTGGCTCCAATGTTACATGCTTTTAGGGTCCGAGCTGATATTTGTTACATAGGAAAAAAAAACCAATTCATGGCTCCACGGACCAAGTGGATCTGGTCTCATTTGATAACCAAAGCTTACTGAGGCTCGGATGTGGTTTGGATATTTCCTTCCCAGGTTTCGATCGGCCATAAAACCCAGTTTAGATCTATCTTAATCAGACATAGGCCTTACATGTTGGCTGTGCATGCTCTGGATCTAAATCTATCTACCCAGATGAGAGAACTCAGAGAGGGGGCAGGGTTAGAGCAACATATAAGCCTGGGACCGGAACCTAGATTTATCATATTGGATCCATTCTAAGATCCAATAACATAATAATATGTAGCCTACCCAGAGAACGCCAGGAAAAGTCATCTTGAACAATTTGCTTGGGAATTGATCAAATCAAAGCATTAAACATAAGACGAGTCTTCCAATCCTCCATTCTTTATTTGTTCCTTTGCTGCAGCTACACCAAGCAAAACAGGCAGGGTTAGGTTTGGATATGGATCTGTATCACTTATTCCTGATCCAAACCATGCACGTTTCCAACTTGGGTTTGAAATTGACCCAATTTGGATACACATCCGATAATTGATCTGTTTTGGGTACCTGGGTGCTAGACTGGTGAATGTGGTTTTGGATCATGTGATGACAGCTTAGAGCTGATCCCGCTGGCACCCTTAGTGGCACATGGAGATTAATTAATTAACGAAGGCTTTTCTGGATTTATCCAACAATATCCAGAAACTAAAGGATATTTTTTAAAAGTACATCTTTTCCATGCTTTTCATAAAATCAAAATCATAAATGAAATAAAGGGTGAATCTATGACTTGATAAACCAACAAAATGAACCTATTTTGGAAAATAAATTTCAAAATTTAAGGCAAAATGACCAAAATACCCCTAAAATTAAAACTGTGGCCTTAAAATTAGGGTTTTTTTGAAACAAATTTTGAAATATACATCATATGAAAGCTCAAAAATTTATGAAATTGATTGAAGAGATTGCTAATGTGATTAAAAACATTATCAAAATTTTAAATCATGAAAATAATATTCAAAATTGAGGAATTAAGTGAGAAAATATATAATTTGCCCATGTTTAGCAAAATTATGACTTTTTAGACAATCGGTTTTGAAAAATGCAATGAATGAAATTCTAAATGACCATAGAAATTTATTAAAATTGATATGGAGACTCTTAACAACCTTAGAAAGAATATATAATTAAAAAATTTGAGAAATCATCGGAGAAAAATCCGAGTTATGGTCTTTTATCAGATTAAAACAGGATTTTGTAGAAATAAAAAATTTACAAGAAAATCTATCAGAATGTTTTGAGTAAAAAGAGACCTAAAAGAATTAAATTCAAGCCCAAATTGAGTCCATAGATTCAAGACAAATCAGAGAAACATCTTCTTTTTACATAATATCAAAATCATTTTTAAATCTTGAGATATTAACGAAACATTAGAGAATTAATTTTAGAAACAAGAGATTGAATTTTAACAGAAAGGTTTCTGTAATTTGAGTGTTTCAGAAACTAAACTGATTCAATTTCTCCCAAATTTGTGGGATAAATTGCTTAAAAAAATACAAAAACTACTTCAATTTACAAAAATAGAAAATCAATTTTGGTTTGGGCGTGGTGACTCTACAAAGTCATTGTTCTATCTCAAAAAATGAACCTATTACAAAACACAGTGTTATGTAACCAGTCACAGTTTTTGACATAAATGAAATAGCAAATGAGCATTAGGATGCTTTGACTTCAAGCCCTGAGTTACAAAATCAAAGATTTCAATAAAGACAAACATTTACACAAAACTCAGAACCATCAAGATAAAAAATACCAGCAAACTCCAATACAAAGCAAGAATGTGAGTAGACATAACACATACATCAAGACACCCATTAAATATAGTTAACTAGGTTTCTCAAAAGAGCTTACCACTGTTTTCATGCAATATGTGATAGTTCAATCAATTGTTAATCTTTAAAATATGCATGTCGTCTGAAACCTGAGATCCAAATATTTACATACAAGGGAGTGGTTCGGTGATGATAATGAATGATTAGTCATGGAAAAGCTCCCCCTTAAACCCCAAGGGAATGGAAAGGAAGGGAAGCAGAGAAAGTGCTCCTCACATCTGAGCTCAAGTTTCCACAAAGATAGGAGGCCGTTTATGAGATAGAGCAGCTGAGTTCACGAAGAAGCAGTATGCAAATAAGGAATAATACAATGCGTATACCATATACCTAATGAGTAGCGTATGAAGAGCCAGAAGAGAAAGCTCTAGAAGGTAGGCAGCTCATGACATAAATATGAATAGTATCATTCCCTTGATCTGCAATGTCTAAACCACTTGAATGGTTCAGCAAATCTAATTCTTACTCCACCATTAGTGCTTGGGGCATATCACCACCACATCGCCTATCTGAAGCAGCATTGATCCTCTTCAAACATTGAAGCTATTCAAACCTCCATTGTCTGAGATATTCCAGTTGTTCAGTTGAGGGGTTAGGGACACGTGAGAGATATGCCATCACAGTTGTTTGCAAAAGAACGTTGGTAGCATTGACTCTATTTTTATTTCTTACTTGTTTTCACGTATGTCTCCTGACTATGGCCATTGATATATATATTGAAATAATTGTAAACTAAACACTGATAAAAGAGAAAAATATTTAAAGAAAATATAATGAGTTTTGAAGAGGATCCAGTGTGGATCCAGTGTTTATTCTATAAAAGATGAAAATCCTAAGTCTTGTTCACATCCTGACTATGGCCATTGATGCAAATCAACTTAGGACTTAATCACCTCTTACTAGAATGGTGCACGTGCCATTCGTATTCTCATTCGTGAGAATTTGAAATAAAAGAGAAGAATGATATAACAATGGATAATTCATGATATTTACATGCTCATTCATTCTAATCTAACAGCTGGAAATGTAGAATTTTCATTATGCTCTATCTTATTACAACATTTAAAATTGAAATTACAATCCTCAAGTAATGACATTTTCCATATATTCCCTGCAAAACACTTGATTAATATGAAAAAAGAAGAAAATTGCACATATCATATGGATGTTAATGGTAAAAATGCTCATATGCCAATATGTTTAAGATCTAAAGTGTAGAAAGATGAAAATGATATATACCTATGTACATATATATATATATATGTATATATGTATATCTATATATGTATATAGGTGGAATGGTGAATGTGAAGGGACTATGTAGGCGAATGGTAGTACACAGCTACTGGGAGTTGTGCATGTGTTGGAAAAGTGATGACAGGGTGAAGGTCATTTGAGAGACCGTGTGCTGGGAAAGGCAAAGTGCAGCAAAACTGCCACTGTGTAGCAGATATATGACAGGCATAAGGTGATGGGGAAGGCAAAGTGCAACAAAATTGCCACTGTGTAGCAGATATATGACAAGCATAAGGTGCTGGGGAAGGAAAAGTGCAGTAAGCAGGATGTTGGCAACCGTAGGCAGCACAATAAATGTTGCAGCAACCATGACTATGGCTAGCAAAAAGTAATGCTGAAATGAGCCAACATTAGGCACAGTGGATGGCAGGGTTGGTGGCGCAGTGGGGGAAAATCTAACAAATGGATTGCTAAAGATAAATCTGGCTCTCATTACTAATGTCATAATCCAACAGACAATCAGGGGCATCTGTTAAAAGTCACCCATGGCATGGCCTTCATGTCTACTTGATACATGCCATCATAACTTGGCCAACTCAAATTCACTAAAACCTTGAATAGTTATGATATTTGAGTGTTAAGATGGATGTGGCAATGTATATAGGCACAATAGAAGATATCTGGCAAACAGGGTAAAGAAGAAAGAAAAACCTGGCAAAGGCCTTCATTCCATAGAACGTGACTGAATGGATATCCCTCTATTCTTACTCAGCACTTTTACCATCATAGGACATGCTGCAATGTCACTGAGATGTTACTGTAGACAAAAATTTTGAATGGAGGTGTCCAGCTGATGGTGAGAGACGCTGGGGTATATAATACAAAAAAAATCTAAATGCCATTATGTCTAGAGCATGACTGGTGCAGAGGATGAAAGGATATCACCCATGCTGGGGTTGACAACATTCTTTAATGATACAGTAAGTCCCCAAGATGATGGAAACCTCAGATCCATCGATAATTACCTTGATGCTTCAGAGAAAAAAAATCTCATGATAGCCACCTCTATTCAGAAGCCTTAAATCAAACTTTACAGAGAGTGGAGATTTATGATGCAGAAAAGAAATCGCCCTCGTGTGAAACCACTAGATCTTAAAGATGCATGGTACTGAGAGGATGGAGACAATGAATATAAAGATGGGCTGGATGATGCAATTATGCAGAACCAGGTTTTGCAGGAACTTACCAACCACCTGTAGTCTAACAATGGTGGCATAAGTTGTGTTATCATCATCATTGGACCTTTCCTCTTTCAAATTAGGAGAGTGACTCAATGTTTACTGTGTTGGTGATGTTCATTCAGCAAATCACACAGTAATTGAATGGTGAACATATGTCACGATGACTGGTAGTATTGTGAATGTGACCTAACAAGAATATTTTACAAGGAGTGTAACCTGCTGCAACATGATAGAGAGCCTGTGGCATGAATCATCAAACCTCTACGAGCATGAATTATGTTGAATTCACAGGATGGCAAAATCCTATGAGAGCATATATGATCATTATGCTAATTTGAAATAGTAATCCCGAATTGTTAAGGGCCCAACAATTTATTTCATTATGCAGCATGGAGGCATGATCGAATGCACACTAAGAGTACGCAATTAAAATACATATCAAAATACAGAGAAAAGGGGAATATGTGAGTTAAAATATGAGCAGCTAATGTGAAACAAAAAGGGAATGATCGTAAAAGTACTAACTCAAACATTACCAGCGAGACCTAATCTAGAAAGGAGATTAAGCTACAAATGAAAAGCTGAAAAATCAAAAGAAAACTGAAAAGGAGAAAATTAAACATGCTCAGATACAAATCGTGATCCAGATGACCCGCGAAAGGGGTGTTAAATCTAAAAAAAAAATTAATAGAGAATGGCCACGGAATGCGAGATTTCAAATAGAAAATAACAAAGGGGAATTGAGGAGATGAAATGCAAAAGGAAAGTTGAATTGAGAACAATATAAACATAAATTCTTCTTTACATAAACTGCAGGATTTTGATAAAATGGATCTTAAAACCCAAAAGAAAGAACAAAAGAGAAAAAAAATGTTGGGATCAGAGAATCCCATTAATATTGCCTATAGGTAGGTCGACTCTGCCCTGCACAGGTCGATCCTACCCTTGAGGCTTCGTGAGAAAGCAAAAAGAAAAAAAATGAAAGGTAAGGTCGGGATAATAATGAAAAAAATGCGATAAAAAGGGGAGGAACTTTGCAGAAAAAAAAAATGAATGGAGTATCGCTTACTCACCTGTAGCTCTGCAGGGATTCTGGATGAAAGAGAAATTCGAAAATCAGCAAAAATCCAAAGTGAATAAACTTTTGTTTGCAGAGCTTCTGAAAGAAGGAGAAGCTTCTTCTGTGGCCTTGAGGGGAACCGCTCAGAGGAAAGAGGATGGATGGATGTTTCTCAGAGACGATCAATACTCCAGAAGCCAAGTCGATAATGGATGATAGATCAAGAGGAAAAAAATGGATGGATGATGGATACGCCAGAAGAAAGGTCGATAATGGGTCCCTCTAGGAGGGGATTGAGTGCCTCTCCTTAAAGAGCGAGTGGAAGGCTCCCGAAAGTGGTTCGTTGGAGATGGAAGGTGGAGAGAGAAGGGATTTGTTGGAGATTGAAGGTGGAGAGAGTTGAAGGCTTCGTTGGAGATGGAGGGCCATCGAGCGGGAGAGAGGGCGATAGAGGGTGCACGGAAGGGAGGCCATTACATTTTTCTAATATTTCCAAAAAAAGGATCCCCTTAAAGCCATTTTTCCTAAAGTGGTTTTTTTTAAAAGGAGTTTTTAGCAAAAACCAGCTTTAAAAAGCTTGAAATCATTTGTTTTTCTCGAATTTTTGGCTTTTGTGTTGTTTATCCATTTTTTTGTATTTTTAGAATAAAATCCTAAGATTTACGAGAAAATAAATATTTAAAACTGATTTTTTTGTATTTTTGCAAAATATTTACAAAGGAGGGTTCTCTTGAGAATTGAAAGCTATTTCTTTGAAAAATTCTTCAAAAAGCGAGTTTGGATCTGGATTTTGAGATGATATTTGAGTTTCAGACCCTGAATCGAGAAAATATCAAGTAATGGATCCAGATGAATACGGATGAGCTGTTTGAGCCATTCAGAAAATATTTTTGGTATTTTCATAATTTCAATTTGTAATTTGAATGACGAGGCTCAGATTTGGACTTTAAACACTGGGTCCGGATCCAGAATCAAGTTTGAATATATCAACATAGAGTTCAATCCAGAAAATCTGAAGAATAACTAAAATTTAGCTTTGATTTTCTCTGAAGATGGAGCCAGAGGCAAAAATGACATTTTTACAAAACTTTAAAAAAATTGGGGTGTTCACAAGGAGTCATACGAGCAACAAATAGTACAGCGATATGGCGATGACTCCACTCAGCATTCCCCTTTTGATCCTGCAGCATGGGTGATGGCAACTAGTGAACCCAAAAAGAGTCGTGTGTTCAGGTTTGGGAGTAACATGAACACCACATCAATCGTTGCCTCCTGCAACCACGACTCTCAGAATTCTCTCGCCAGCATCAACTCTCAACGTCCGATTGACCCTGCTATATCTTGGGATGGTGTCTGTCAGCGTCTTGAGGATAAAATGTGATACTGTTTAAATGAAGTCATTCCCAACATTGTCTGTAATGAGTTGTGCAACTTTTTTCAGGATAGGAAAACTTTGTCTGTATTCAACATGAGCTCCGGTGCCCATCAAGTATAAAGATTCATGTCATTTATTTCATGTCGTTAGATTTCAAGCTAGTATATACATGATTGAATACATATATGCATGATTGTCTCACTATGAATTTTTTTGACACCTTATAACACATATATGCATGATTGATTCAATATACAATTTTTATGACACCCTTGTAACACATATACGCATGATTGAATCACTATGAAAGTTTTTTTACAACCTTACAACACATATATGCATGATTTCATCACTATAAAATTTTCTTAGTGCCTTGTAACACATATATGCATGATTTAATCACTATAAAAGTTTTTTGACAACCTTAGAACACATACAAACATGCTTTCATCAGTATGACAACCTTAGAACACATATGAGCCTCATATTAGCATATATGAAAGTTTTTTAATGCCTTATAACACATATATGCATGATTGAATCACTATAAAAAAATTTGACTACCTTAGAACATGATATGTATGATTGAATTACATATAAAGTTTTTTGACTGCCTTAGAACACATATGAGCATGATTGAATCACTATAACATTTTTTTGAAATTCCACTAGAGGGGGGGTGAATAGTGAAATACGATAAAGATCGATAAAATAAAATAATCAGGCAATAAGGCACAACACATAAAACACAGAATTTATACTGGTTCGGTCAATACCCAGACCTATATCCAGTCCCCAAGCAAACCACTTGAGCTTTCCACTATAACATCCGAGTCACCGGATAAATAGTACAACACCCTCTTCCTCAGAGGTCTTCTTCTCTCAACAGAGAAGGGGCACACCCTCTTCCACAGAGGTCTTCTTCTCTCAACAGAGAAGGACAACACCCTCTTTCACAGAGGTCTTCTTCTCTCAACAGAGAAGGGCAACACCCTCTTTCACAGAGGTCTACTTCTTTCAACAAAGAAGGAAAACAGTGAATAACAGAGTTACAATACTTCCTATAGAACCTTCAGAATGATATGAATGCACGAATGAAGGATTCTCAGAATGTTCTGTTTGTCACTCAGAGGATACTCTTTGTCAAAGAGCTATACTTGACTTTTTCTCTTTTCTTTCTTTTCTTTTTCTCTTTCTTTTTCAAGGCTCTCTTTTCAAATATCAAATAAGAATTTTTCTCGTTGTAAGCTCACATGTCCATTCCATTCCATGTTGAATAGTTTATTTGAGTGTGTTTATATAGCTTTTAAAAAAGTAGTCGTTACTTTTTGAAATCGTAGCCTTTTTTGAGATGTGAAATGTTATGTCATTAAAAAACATCTTTAGAGAAATTCGAGAAAGCCTTTTTCCATAAAAGTAAAATATGGGGTACACTAGTCGTTGTAATATTTTAGGTAATACATATTTTATGTAAAAAGTCTATTTCTTACAATAGTACATTGAACGTTGGATTGTAGTTTTGTCTTTATCCTAATTAATGATTTGAGGTACATAAGTACTTCTTTACTTTAAATGAGTGTAAGTACAATGAGTGCTTTGAGATATTTATTTGTAGATAGTCATGTCAAGTGTTTTCTTTATGTTGTGTTTTTCAAAGTCTTCAGAGAGAATGAGGACTACAAGAAAGTCGACATTCTTGAGAAGGATATTTTCACATGGATTTCTTACAGGAGGTATTTAATGCTATACAAAGAGAATGATGACTTCAAGTAAGTCGACATTCTATGGGTTTGTAAAAAGGTAACTAGAGTCATTTCAAAAAAACTTTATTATATTTGTTTTCTTTGTGTAGCCGATTTTCATGTTTTGTCTTTTTCCTATATTTGAAATCATTTCTTTAAAGAAGGTAACTAGAGTCTTTTCAAAAACATATTATATTTGTTTTTCTTTATGTAGCCGATTTCATGTTTTGTCTTTTTCCTACATTTGAAATTATTTCTTTAAAGAAGGTAAATAGAGTCTTTTCAAAATATGTTATATTTGTTTTTCTTTATATAGCCGATTTCATGTTTTGTCTTTTTCCTATATTTCTTTTCATGTTGTCTTGTATATGATGTAAGGTAAAATTATTACATTTTGAAATCATGTCAAAATACCTTTTTCATAAAGGGTTGTAAGAAGGTACAATTATTAGTTTTCAAAAAGAAGCTTTTTGAAACTATCGTATACTTTTATGATATAGTTTTTATGAATGATTATGTAATATGCAATATGCATGTTCCTGAAGGTTCTGTTACATATGACTCTAAAGAAGAAAAAAATCTTCATCTTGAGGTAGCCGATCTCTTCAGTTGATCTTTAGGAATGCATGGCTCATCAAGCTTTTTCTTCAAGGAGTATGATTGCACTATAGTTGTACTTGAACAGGAAGTCTCCATCCTTTTTGGGTGAGATATCCTTGCATCAAATACTCATTAGATTTATGGCAAAACATATTCAGTCATAATACAACATTTTTCAAGAGGACATATTATCATATCATATAAAATCAAATACGACAGTGTATCATATTATGTGACATCAAAACAGAGTTTCTCAACATTCTCCCCCTTTTTGATGATGACAAAATATGCTCCCCCTGTCAAAAAGACATTATGCATAGAAATAATAATATTATAAAATATTGAAAAATGTTTAAAGAAAGAGAGTATTTCTCCAATAATGGAGACAGGTTTTCTCCCCCTTTGTCATAGACAAAAAGGAAGGGATCATAGTAACAGAGTTATTACAGACCAATAATAAAGATTACAGTAAAAAATAGGTTTATTTCGAAGGTGGAGTAGGTTGATGTGTAGGGGCGTCTAGATCCTGTTGTTGAGCTTGACGAGTCTGCTGCAACAAGGCTTGATTGCGAAGGATACGATCCTGAGAACGCTGGACATCCATCAGTGCAGAGAAGTAATCAAAGTTGGATGTTGGATCTTCTTCATCAGAGCCGGGAAGGTGCAGGGACCTTAGATTAAAGAAAGTAGCATCGAGGACCTGAGAGGGATGGAGGATAACTTCGTTGTGAAGGGATACTTTGAAGTATTTTAGAATGGGAGTTATAAAACACCCGAAAAGAAGAGGCTTGAATTTTTTATAACGAAGAAAAAGGTCGAAAAGAATGTTGGACCAGTTTATCGGAGTAGAAGAAAAAATTGCGTAGATAAGGAGAGAGATTTTTCTTGGTACTAATCCCTTGTGCGGAGGCTTGGGATAGATATTGTGGAGAAGAATCTGAGCAAGCAGTTGAGCATGAGGTTGGAGATTCCTCATGTGCCAGGGAAGTTGTGAGCAGTTGGTGCAGAGAAGAATTTTTCGAAGTACCGATCATTCGAGTGGTACTATGTTGTTGAGGTCTGTGCCGGTGGAAGGAAGGTTTAGAATTCTACCTAGGTCGGAAGCATCGAAGAACATCAGGCGTCCGCGTACTTTGGTGGTGATGGTAGTTTGTTCATGATCAGAAGAAAAATTTGTATAGAATAGTCGAACTAGTTTAGGATAGTAGGCAGCTTGGGATGAAGATCCTTGTAGGTGTTTGAGTTCGGGGAGAGAGCTGTCTAGGTCAAATAGCATGAAGTCTTTATAGTGAACCAACTTTCCTTCATGAATGGGTCGAGAACAAAGGGAGTTGTAGAAGTGGAAAAGATCTGGATACCGTAGATCTGCGGCAGTGATTGCAGAGTTTGAGGAGGAAGTCATTGCAAAAGGGAGTTGAGAGAGGAGGAACGAGTTTGAAAGTATGTATGAAGATAGTGAGTTACGAGTGGTATTGGTGAGGAATGAACCAATCGATTAAATAGAAGAAAAAAATAATTATGACAATAATTGAATGACAATGGAAGTGAATGATTTTTGGATTGTAGTTTGAATAAGGAAATTCATGAGTTGTAAGTTAAGGGGCTTGTGAATGACAAATCAAATCAATGGTGGAAGATAGTGTATTATATTGGTATGTAAGTTAAGAAGGACATAGATTTGAACAAATATACTATGGGAGAGTTTATCGAGTGGTGAGAAATGTCATGAATTGAGTATGGAGTGTCATATTGAAGAGAGTGAAGAAAATAATGGCCTAATAAAACAAACAACTTTTTCTACATGATATTACTTGATGTGGAAGCATTCCAAATTCGTGAAGAGTGATTTTGGAATAAGATAAACCAAGATAAGAGAGTGAGAGGCAATAATTTGTTATTTAATAAGTATATATTTTGATATGTGTGGAAAAAGAATGAATAGACATAAAGAAGGATGATACGGATATGTGGTTTGAAAGATATGACATTTTTGAAAGAAAAGAATGCCTTAAAAAAAGTGTCATGATTAATGTGTCTTCACATTTGTAATTTTTATGAGTATACGTAAATATGAGAGGGACACACTTTGACTAGGAATAGTGGTAAGAGAGATGATGATAAAAGAAGATATTCATGAGTAAAGAGTAATAATTGCTTATATAAGAAATATTTTTATCGATATGCGTGTAAAAAGTGTGAGTAGTCATAGAGAAAAGTGAGATGACATATATGGATTTTCGAGTAGGATAAGAAGTAATAAAAAATCATGTTTGATATGAGATAAAAGACATAAAATAAAGTTATGATTGACATGAATTATTGTTTATTTGATAAACATATTTTTAAAGAAACTCGATTTGAGGAAGTTCATAGTTTTTAGAGAACAAAGTTAAGTTTTAAACTAGTAAAGGAGTCACAAACACGGATTGACAAGAATGGAGGCTCAATTCGTATGAGAGAGAGAAAGTACTAAAGGTACTAAAGAGAATAAAAAGTGAAGGACAAGGTTTTAATGAGTCTCGATTGGAGAGAGATATATGAGAGAGTCATGGTCACGGATGAAAAGGAGCTTCGTATAATGTAGAGAGCGAGAGAGATAAAAAGGTGATACAAAACGTACTAATGGGTGGAGTACAAGTGTTTTTACAATACTTTTTGTAAAGCATGAAGAGATGATAATAGATAGTTCTTTTAGGGTATGATATAAAAGATGATATATTAAAAATTTACGTGAGATATAATAGAGTGTTCGTAATATATGATATATCAAATGATATAGTAAAAAATTTACGTGAGAACATAGCAACTAGATAAAAAAAAACAAAAGAACCAAAAAAAATCATTCGATTTTAACTAACAATTTGAAAAGCAAGATTTCTCATAAACTAATATGTTATCATGTTGAAGGTGAATCAATTTTTCTTCTTTAGAGTCATATGTAACAGAACCTTCAGGAACATGCATATTGCATATTACATACTCATTCATAAAAACTATGTCATAAAAGTATACGATAGTTTCAAAAAGCTCCTTTTTGAAAACTAATAATTGTACCTCCTTACAACCATTTATGAAAAAGGTATTTTTGACATGATTTCAAAAAGTAATAATTGTACCTTACATCATATACAAGACAACATGAAAAGAAATGTAGGAAAAAGACAAAACATAAAATCGGCTACATAAAGAAAACAAATATAATATGTTTTTGAAAAGACTCTAATTACCCTCTTTAAAAAAATATTTTTTTAATATGGAAAAAGACAAAACATGAAATCGGCTACATAAAGAAAACAAATATAATATGTTTTGAAAAGACTCTAGTTATCTCCTTTAAAGAAATAATTTTAAAATATAGGTAAAAGACAAAACATGAAAATCGACTATACAAAGAAAACAAATATAAAATATTTTGATAAAGACTCTAGTTACCTTTTTTACAAAACCTTAGAATGTCGACTTACTTGAAGTCATCATTCTCTTTGTACAAGCATTAAATACCTCCTGTAAGAAATCCTTGTTAATATCCTTCTCAAGAATGTCGACTTTCTTGTAGTCCTCATTCTCTCTGAAGACTTTGAAAAACACAACATAAAGAAAATACTTGACATGACTATGTACAAATAAATATCTCAAAGCACTCATTGTACTTACACTCATTTAAGGTAAAGAAGTACTTATGTACCTCAAATCATTAATTAGAATAAAGACAAAACTACAAATCCAACGTTCAATATACTATTGTAAGAAATAGACTTTTTACATAAAATATGTATTACCTAAAATATTACAACGACTAAGTGTACCCTATATTTTACTTTTATGGAAAAAGGCATTCTCGAATTTCTCTAAAAGATGTTTTTGAAATGACATAACATTTCACATTTCAAAAAGGCTACGATTTCAAAATGTAACGACTACTTTTTTAAAGCTATATAAATACACTCAAATAAACTATTCAAACAGGAGAATGGAATAGATGTGTGAGCTTACAACGAGAAAAATTATATTCATTATCTGAAAAGAGAGCCTTGAAAAAGAAAAGAAAGAAAAGAGAAAAAGTCAAGTATAGCTCTTTGACAAAGAGTATCTTCTGAGTGACAAACAGAACATTCTAAGAATCCTTCATTCGTGCATTCATATTATTCTGAAGGTTCTATAGGAAGTATTGTAACTTTCTGTTATTCACTGTATTCCTTCTTTGTTGAAAGAAGTAGACCTCTGAGAAAGAGGGTGTTGTCCTTCTCTGTTGAGAGAAGAAGACCTCTGTGGAAGAGGGTGTGCCCCTTCTCTATTGAGAGAAGAAGACCTCTGAGGAAGAGGGTGTTGTACTATTTATCCGGTGACTCGGATGTTATAGTGGAAAGTTCAAGTGGTTTGCTTGGGGACTGGATGTAGGTCTGGGTATTGACCGAACCAGTATAAATTCTGTGTTTTATGTGTTGTGCTTTATTGCCTGATTATTTTATTTTATCGATCTTTATCGTATTTCACTATTCACCCCCTGTGAACACCCCAAAATTTTCAAATTTTGTAAAAATGACCCTTTTGCCCCTAGCCCTGTTTTCTGAGAAAATCAAGTCATTTCTTCAGATTTTCTGAATTAAAATCCATATTAATATATTCAAATTTCAAACCCGGATCCGAATTCAATACTTTAAATCCATATTTCCTCAAAACCCGAGTCCTACTGCATTTTCTGAAGAAATTTTCTCAAAATAGCTTTTAAATTCTCAGAAAAATTCATTTTTGTAAATATTTTTGCAAAAACACAAAAAAAATGGTTTTAATCTTTGTTTTCGCACAAACCTTAAGATTTTTACTTAAAAATACAAAAAAATTGAGAAATAACATAAAATTCAAAAAAATTGGAAAATTTATGAGAAAAACAAATGATTTTGAGCCTTTTGGAAAACAATTTTTGCTAAAAACCTCGGGAACCCCCCCCCCCTCTTTATAAAATCTTGAAAAACAAAGGGGCGCCTCGATAATTTTTTCTTTTAGGGTTTTTGTAAAATCTTTTGTAAGAAAGGAAAAGGGGAAAAACCCAGCCGCACCCTTCTCCATTCTCTCTTCACCATGGCGCACCCTCCATCGTGAAACCATCGCCCAGATCCTCCATTCACCTCTCATCTCTAACAAACCCCCCTTCGAGAGGCTTCTTCCTCTTCTTTAAGAATTGATAGAGGCAAAACCCTACGGCCATCGCGCTTCACCCCTCCACCCGGCCTTTCCTTCTTCCTCTGCTTTCTTTCTTCCCTTTTTCCTCTTCTTCTTCTGTCATTTGGTTGATTATTCCGGTAACAAAGCTACAGGAAGCCTTACAGTCGAACGCAGTATCCATCTCAAAACTCCCTGCTGCAATCAGAGCTCCTTCTGCGTAGGGCTTGAAGGAAACCCCACCTTCTGAAAATCTCAGCAAAATCATAGGATGTTAAGGATATCGGAGGGATAGTGACAATACCATGTAAAAAGCCAGACCTCCCATTAGTCTGTATCCTCGCAGGGATCGGCTGAAGAACTCTTGCTTCATTCTTCACACCTTTCTGTTTCTTCTTTTTGAGCATTACCGAAGGAGAATCAACCCTGCAGCAAAGTCAGCCTCATCTACGCTTCTCCTTTGATTGACTGAAATGTTTCCTATCTTAGCAATAACAGCAATCCAGGTAAGAATGCTTTTCCCCTTTGATCCTGTTCTCCTTTTTCGATTTCATATTTTATCTCAACAATCGCACATATTGTAAAACCCGATTGGCATATAGCCAATCGATTTGCACGGTGCAACATCAATGGAATCGTTGTATTCCAACATTTTTTCTAATTGTCCATTTTCGTTTTCCTTAGGCCATCGGGATTCATTGGTTGCATGTAGCTCGTTTGAATCTTAACCTGATTTTCCTATCGATCTACCTGTCATTGAATTTCATTGCTTGTGGCTATTTCGATTCATTGTAATGATTTGTTTCATCAAATAACTTTGCCTAACTTATCTTGTTTATTATAATTTTATTTTGGTGCTCCCCTTTCGTTTCATTGTGTTCGTTCTTTTACTAATTTGTGTTAGAACCTTTGGAATTGATGAGATACAGTTATGGTTATGTTCTTGCGAAATATAACCCATCGCCTCTTATGCCTTCATTTCGTCGGTTTTGAGCCCCTGTTAGCGCCAATGCCTAACAATGATGATAATGAAATCTTCGCTGGAGCCATCTTGATAGGTGTCTCTGATGGTGGTGTATTGATTTGGGCATCTCCGAGGATTACAAAGGCTCTTGCAGTCAGCTCATTTTCTGCAACTAAATGTCTCTGTATATACCCTTACCTGCAAATCGATAGTTCAAGCCTGCCATGTCAAAATCCCAAGTCTGCTTAAGGTCATGACTATCAATGACTTCAAAGGGTAAGGTTGATACAATTCATCTGGTTCTGGTTCCATCAGAGGGAGCCACGTCATAGGGTTTTACCATCTAGCCATCCAGAGAAGCCAGTTATTTCATGATTCATTCTCATTAAATAGGTATTTATTCACACATCAGCAGCAACAGTGTAATATCATACTTTACAGAGCACGAGCTCCCCTGCATCATTTTTTTTCTTTCTCGGGGCATCCCTTACATTTCGCAAGTTGCATCAATGTACACAGTAAGTCTTATTTTATTCTTTTTCTTTTTCTTTTTCTTTTTTTTATCTGCATTTTCAAATTACAGCCGATTCTCTGTTCATCTCTCCTTTGAGTTCATGACATATCATTTTCTCTCTGAGTTTAATTTCATCACCTTCATCCTAGGCATGTTTTTGCCATTTTAGATCTAATACCCTCTTGTTCCTAGTGATAAGTCTGTTAATCATATATTTATTGAAACCTGGAACTCGGCCCTTTCTAAAGCTTTGATCGGAAATTCTTAATGCATCGTCATCTTGTATTCCATTTTGAATGTCTTATTCCAAAGATCAGTTGCTTATAAAAAAAAAAATGTTCCAATGAGGTTTAAATTCTTCTAAAAATTATTCGTGGTAGAATTATTATTGAATTCATGGTTTGGTTTGGGATGTATAAGTTCATCTTTAGTCAGGTTGATTTGATTCAGCATGCGTTGGTAACAGTATATGCGCCTTTGCACTTTATCAGTTGCTATTCTACACATCGGATGGTGAGTTTAGAATCAGAACAAAGGGGTCGATGAATCAATTTCCTGCAGAAACTGTATGATATCATTCATTTCTTAGTAATCTGAGATTACCTATCCCCAGCTGGTAGGATAACTTTAAAATTTTACCTGAACTCTGTTAGGATGCCTTCACCAATAAAGGTTCACCAATAAAGGTTCTGTGTATCCAACCTGCTGTCGGTCAAATCTGTTAATGCCGAGACTTGCAAGAGTTAGCATTCTGACTGCGAGCGAGGGGCAAATATGTTGCCATTGAGGTCATTCGTCATTAGGGCGAAGGCAAAAACCACAGTTCATCATAAACATCCTAACTATTTTATCTGGTTACAGGTACGAAGTGAAGAACTTCATCTCCAAAGCTGAAGTAGGGTCCTTTGATTACCAGGAGGACAACCAAAAATACAAAAGGTACGCACCCTTGATGCCTGCCGATCCATTTCACTATCACAGGTGAGGAATTGACTTTCCCGTAATTTTTAGTTAGCATCCATTTCTGGCTTGAAAGATCTCATCCTTCAATCGAATGATAGAGAAGGATTTTGTTTTGATTGACATTTTGATTTCATTGCATAAATTGTGAAAGCTTCAATGAAATCTATATCGACCATGATCCATATTCTGATATCTATCATAGCTAGCCTTGTTGGTGAAAATTGTGAGAAATGGCAGTCCATATTCTAGCTGGTAAAGTTGGAGTCAGGGGATGATGATAAAGGATGGGTTTACAAACATATCTACTCATGCCAATGATGATGATACTGAACTCAAAGCATGAGTCCCAGGTTTTAATACCTTGGACAAAAAAAAAAAGAAAAAGGGAATATCATTGGTCATGCTTTCTCATGACTGTACTGTTAAAATTGCAATTCTATTTTGTCAAATACAAGATTGAAAGGGATGATGCCACATTAAACTATGTTCCTAACTGCATGTGTTGAAACAGAATACTGTCATATGGGTACTCGGATCCATCCCTAGACAACCAGCATTGAATATAAAGCTAGACATCCGTGCGAAGCTCCTTGATTTCTGTCTGTAGGCCTAACCTTGTCAATAGATATTTCTTTTTTTCTTTATTTTTGGAGCAACTCCCTGGAAATACACTAAAAAAAAGGGTACGACTGATAAGGTCATTCAATTGAAGCCTTAGCACCTTACCAGATTCATCCCTCATTACTTCACCATATCACACACAATCCACACCTATACTTCCATGCTTCCATTCCCTATAGCCCTGTGTTATACCCATCATCACTACTTCACACATTATATCCCCTGTGCATACATCATAATGTCTGCTGCCACCCCTTTTTAGCAGTGCCCAGCAGTCTCATAGTCACACTTCAAACATAGCTCCTTTGCATCTCCACCTCATATATTCATGACAGTTCGTGGCTTACCTTCTCAATACTGTTGTAGTCTTCCAAGCATACATAGAGCCTTTTCCATTAAGCATTTACACTTTCCCATAGGCATCTTAAAGGTCCTGCAAAATCTCCATATGCATCATAAAGCTTAGTTAGCTCAGGGTGCATCTTAGTATCTATTCCATCATGTGCCTACAGCATGATGTCCCTTTATATATGAATCTCTCAGCTAACTTTATTTTGCAGGATTATGGATTTCCCTGTTTCAAGATAGATGTTTTCCATCTCTTCAGAATTCATCCTTATAATGTAATAGTTAGATATAATGAAAATATTTATATTTCCAGTTCTAGATAGAATGGATGAGCATTATAGACATTATAAATTGTTTGTTCTCATACATTTTTCCTTTATTTCTCAAATTCTCACAATGGTGAAACACGAATGGCACGTGCACCATTTCGTAAGAGGTAATTAATACTAAGTTGATGATCCACATCAATGGCCATAGTCAGGGTGTGGACAAAACTTAGCATTCTTATCTTTTACAAAATAACACTGGATCCATTTTTCGAAATTCATCATATCTTCCTAAAATATTTTCCTCTTTTATCAGGGTTTAATTTAAAAATTAATTCAACATATATACCAATGGCCATAGTCAGGGTATATTGAGGGTTAATTTCATTTTAAATTTTATAAGAGCACTAGAATGTATTTTATTCTTCTTTTGAATTTAAATATAGATTATCATATAATACATTCAATGACCATAGTCAAGGATGTATTATATTTTCAATCTTATTTTAATTCATTTAAAAGAATGAAATAGCTTTTCGAATTCCAATTTCAAACTTATTCAAATTCATTCATCATATAGGATAGAATTACATCATCTTTTTCAAAATCCTTTTCCAAAATCCAAGTGATCTCAAATATCTTTCTTAAAGTCTATAGTTTAATTCATTCTTCTATCTTATTTCAAAGATTTAAATTTCAAGTTCAAAGTCCAAATTGACTTTGAAATTTCAAAATTCAATCTTTATATTTCTTGATTCATTCCAAATTCAAACTCCAAAATTCAAAGTTCAAATTGACTTTGAAGTTCATTTATAAATTCGAATTCTCCATTCAATTTTGAAATTCCAAAATTCCAACTCAAAATTCAACATCCAATTTCAAAGTTCAATATAACTTTGAAATTTCTGATCCATCTTCTGATTCAAAATCAAGTTTTCTTCAAGTTTCAAATCAAAGTTGAGATTGACTCTCAATCTCAAAATCCAAACATTCCTAAGTTCAATCTGGGTTTTCAAGACTCAGATTCATCTTCAAAAGTCTCATTTGGACTTTCAAAAGCCCAAATCCAAAGTCCAATCCTAGTCTTAAACTTGGATCCAGATTTCCAAGTATAAACTCCATTCCACTTCGGATCTCCAATCACAGATCCAAATTCCATTTAGGATCCAAATCCTCATTCCATTTTAGATCTCCAATTACAGATCTAAAATCCATTTAGGATCCAGATCCTTATTCTACCTTTGGATCTCAGATTTCAGATCCAAATTCAAATTCTTAGGATCCAGAATCCAACTCTACTTTGGATCTCAGACTTCAGATCTAGATCCCTTCTAGGATCTAAAACCCAATTCACTTTGGATCTTAGACTTCAGATCCAATTCCTCTTTAGGATCCAAATTCTGATTTCACTTTGGATCTTAGATCCAGAGTCCAATTCTACCTTGAATCTCAGATCCAACTCCATCTTCCAACTCTGTCTTGGATCTCAGATCCAAATACCATCTTGGATTCCAAATCTTGAATCCAACTCCACTCAGATCCAAATTCCACCTTAATTCCAATTCTTAGAATCAATTCCACTTCATTTCAGATTTCAAATCAAGTTCCCATTTAAGATCCTAAATTCAAAATTCAACTTTGAATTCTATTCAGAATCCAGATCTTGGACTCAGATTTCATCTTGAAATTCCAACTTTTTTTTAAATCAATTCCATTTCTCAAATTTGTTCAGATTTCCCAATTCCATCTTTCCTTTTGATTCAATTCCATTTTCATTCCGACTCAAAGTCCATTTATGACTTTGAAGATTCCTTTCTTCTTCTTTTATCTCAAAACTTCAAAATCACTTTCCAAAATCCAGATTTATTTTCCCAAGCTCATGATTATTCTAAAGACTTAGAACTTTAATCTTAAGTTCTAAGTTAGAAATCATTTCTTCACTTTATCAGAAATACTTGGAAATTCTTCAAAACATTTTCAAAAGAGCATACATCTTTTCATTTGCACAAACATGATTCTTTGTGCATTTAGACTTAGGATAAAAACTTAGATAATTTCTTAGCAAAGCAAAAGGCATCAATTCGACCCTTGGTTCGATTACCCCTAGTAAAGGCGCCAGGAACGATCGAACCTCGTACCGACGAGCGGATCCCGTCTCCTAGTTTTCCGTCAAATATTTCAAAAACGGAGGTGAGTTATTTCAAAAATCTTCAAAATTTAGGTCAAGTGAGACCCGCAAAAGAGTTTCCTCTTCCCTTCTCTTCTTTCTTTTCTCTTCTCTCTTTCTTTCCGTTCTTTTACCTTTCCTCCCTTCAAAAAGGAGGAAAATAAGAGGATGGAAAGGAAAAGAGAAGAAAAAGAGAAGGAAAAGAGAGAATATTACAAAGAGAATTTTTTTTTTGCGATGATCACAGGTTTGGCGACCGTGATGGGACCCGTCTTTGTTCGGTCGAATTTAATGCCTTTTCTTTTGCTTTGACATTATCTAAGTCTTTATTCTTCAAAATGTCATCTACATTTTCATGCAAAACCTTAGGAGCCTAGATTTTGTCCTAAACAGACATCATTGCATATAGGATTTAAGTATGGTTTGGTAGGACCATATTGAGGAGATTATTCATGTTCACATTAGACTTAGGTCTTAAATGCAACTCTCCTCAATTTTAGGGATTGAATGCAAAACAATGTATGCAAGTGTATGCTTCTCTTCATTTTAATCTATCTCTTTAGGACTTGCATTAGAGCCTTCTGATTTCTTGCATGTTGCCCATATTTTGAAAACCTCCTTACCTATATTGTCCTGGTCTTCACGTTGCTGGGCTGTCTCACTAAACCATAGTTCGGGAGAGAGCCTCACAACTGGGCCACTTATTTGGGTTCGCGCCCCCCTACCACGTACCTAAGGGCCATAGTCTGAGGTATATCGGTAGGTGCTCAAGGATGTTGGGAAGCCATTACTTTAGAACCGAAGGAATAATTCTATGCCACGTACTTCGAGCCTTGGCTTGAGTATATCGGCATATCTTGATTGAAATCAGATGATCTAAACCCTAGAGTTAGGATTAAGGTCCTACAAGCCATTTCAAAATATTGCATTTAGAGTCAGCCTCTAGGGAGTGTCGTTTGTGCATTCTTGTTTGTATATCTATGATTGCATGATATTTTGTATTCCCTATATTTTCCAAAACCCTAGGTATATTATTATTCAAAATTTCCTCTTTGTTTTAAAAACCCAGGTGTATTTTCCTTTTTCTTCTCTTAATTTCTTCTAAATTCTTTTTTATCCTGCTTGCAATTCTTCAAAAATTTTGAAATCATTTTCTATATTCTATTTCTTATCCTCATTTACAATAAAACATCTTTGTCAGGAGATGTCCTTTTTCAAAATTAAACTTTTTTCCATATTTTACTTGTTTATCTTTTTTTCAGAAAAACAATGGGGTTGTCGCAAATTTTGGTGACAACCCGATCCCTCGTAATGGGATATTTTCATTGTCTAATTTGTGATTCCATCCTTCATTAAAATTTCCTTCCTAAGTCTTTTTCTAAAAACATCCCATTCTATTCATCAGTGAAAACGTCAACGTTTCATCATGGTTCAAACGAGAGCAAGAAGAAGGGCAGCTCACCAGCACAATGACAGCGAAGTGGAAGAAATAAACTCTTCCAGATTGTCTCGAAAGCATAATTCAGAGAAAGATGATGTTGACCCGGCAATGTATAAGATCTTTCAAAAAATGATGGCAAAAATGATGTCCGAGCAAGCTGGGGCAAGTTCAAAGAAGACATCCTCTAAGAGCAAGACCAAGAGAAAGCCAGGGAAGAAGCATGTCAGGATCAACAAGAAGAGGGTCCAGCAGAACAACACCTCAGAGGGTTCAGAGTCAGGAGAAGAGGATTCCGAAGAAGAACAGTTTGTATTTGTCCCGAAACATCTGCGACAAGTCAAGAAGGTGGCAGAGGAACCTGAATCAGTCAACAAGCCTAAAGATGGAGTCCCGGCAGAAGACTCAGTTCAAATATTGACGAAGATGGTCAAAGACCTACAGACTCGAGATAAGGGAAAGAGAGTATATACCAGACAAAAGACTCTGTTCAAATATTGACGAAGATGGTCAAAGTCCAATTCTACCTTGAATCTCAGATCCAACTCCATCTTCCAACTCTGTCTTGGATCTCAGATCCAAATACCATCTTGGATTCCAAATCTTGAATCCAACTCCACTCAGATTCAAATTCCACCTTAATTCCAATTCTTAGAATCAATTCCACTTCATTTCAGATTTCAAATCAAGTTCCCATTTTAGATCCTAAATTCAAAATTCAACTTTGAATTCTATTCAGAATCCAGATCTTGGACTCGGATTTCATCTTGAAATTCCAACTTTTTTTTAAATCAATTCCATTTCTCAAATTTATTCAGATTTCCCAATTTCATCTTTCTATTTGATTCAATTCCATTTTCATTCTGACTCAAAGTCCATTTATGACTTTGAAGATTCCTTTCTTCTTCTTTTATCTCAAAACTTCAAAATCACTTTTCAAAATCCAGATTTATTTTCCCAAGCTCATGATTATTCTAAAGACTTAGAACTTTAATCTTAAGTTCTAAGTTAGAAATCATTTCTTCACTTTATCAGAAATACTTGGAAATTCTTCAAAACATTTTCAAAAGAGCATACATCTTTTCATTTGCACAAACATGATTCTTTGTGCATTTAGACTTAGAATAAAAACTTAGATAATTTCTTAGCAAAGCAAAAGGCATCAATTCGACCCTTGGTTCGATTACCTCTAGTAAAGGCGCCAGGAACGGTCGAACCTCGTACCGACGAGCGGATCCCGTCTCCTAGTTTTCCCACAAATATTTCAAAAACGGAGGTGAGTTATTTCAAAAATCTTCAAAATTTAGGTCAAGTGAGACCCGCAAAAGAGTTTCCTCTTCCCTTCTCTTCTTTCTTTTCTCTTCTCTCTTTCTTTCCGTTCTTTTACCTTTCCTCCCTTCAAAAAGGAGGAAAATAAGATGATGGAAAGGAAAAGAGAAGAAAAAGAGAAGGAAAAGAGAGAATATTACAAAGAGAAATTTTTTTTTGCGATGATCACAGGTTTGGCGACCGTGATGGGACCCGTCTTTGTTCGGTCGAATTTAATGCCTTTTCTTTTGCTTTGACATTATCTAAGTCTTTATTCTTCAAAATGTCATCTACATTTTCATGCAAAACCTTAGGAGCCTAGATTTTGTCCTAAACAGACATCATTGCATATAGGATTTAAGTATGGTTTGGTAGGACCATATTGAAGAGATTATTCATGTTCACATTAGACTTAGGTCTTAAATGCAACTCTCCTCAATTTTAGGGATTGAATGCAAAACAATGTATGCAAGTGTATGCTTCTCTTCATTTTAATCTATCTCTTTAGGACTTGCATTAGAGCCTTCTGATTTCTTGCATGTTGCCCATATTTTGAAAACCTCCTTACCTATATTGTCCCGGTCTTCACGTTGCTGGGCTGTCTCACTAAACCATAGTTCGGGAGAGAGCCTCACAACTGGGCCACTTATTTGGGTTCGCGCCCCCCTACCACGTACCTAAGGGCCATAGTCTGAGGTATATCGGTAGGTGCTCAAGGATGTTGGGAAGCCATTACTTTAGAACCGAAGGAATAATTCTATGCCACGTACTTCGAGCCTTGGCTTGAGTATATCGGCATATCTTGATTGAAATCAGATGATCTAAACCCTAGAGTTAGGATTAAGGTCCTACAAGCCATTTCAAAATATTGCATTTAGAGTCAGCCTCTAGGGAGTGTCGTTTGTGCATTCTTGTTTGTATATCTATGATTGCATGATATTTTGTATTCCCTATATTTTCCAAAACCCTGGGTATATTATTATTCAAAATTTCCTCTTTGTTTTAAAAACCCAGGTGTATTTTCCTTTTTCTTCTCTTAATTTCTTCTAAATTCTTTTTTATCCTGCTTGCAATTCTTCAAAAATTTTGAAATCATTTTCTATATTCTATTTCTTATCCTCATTTACAATAAAACATCTTTGTCAGGAGATGTCCTTTTTCAAAATTAAACTTTTTTGCCATATTTTACTTGTTTATCTTTTTTTCAGAAAAACAATGGGGTTGTCGCAAATTTTGGTGACAACCCGATCCCTCGTAATGGGATATTTTCATTGTCTAATTTGTGATTCCATCCTTCATTAAAATTTCCTTCCTAAGTCTTTTTCTAAAAACCTCCCATTCTATTCATCAGTGAAAACGTCAACGTTTCATCATGGTTCAAACGAGAGCAAGAAGAAGGGCAGCTCACCAGCACAATGACAGCGAAGTGGAAGAAATAAACTCTTCCAGATTGTCTCGAAAGCATAATTCAGAGAAAGATGATGTTGGCCCGGCAATGTATAAGATCTTTCAAAAAATGATGGCAAAAATGATGTCCGAGCAAGCTGGGGCAAGTTCAAAGAAGACATCCTCTAAGAGCAAGACCAAGAGAAAGCCAGGGAAGAAGCATGTCAGGATCAACAAGAAGAGGGTCCAGCAGAACAACACCTCAGAGGGTTCAGAGTCAGGAGAAGAGGATTCCGAAGAAGAACAGTTTGTATTTGTCCCGAAACATCTGCGACAAGTCAAGAAGGTGGCAGAGGAACCTGAATCAGTCAACAAGCCTAAAGATGGAGTCCCGGCAGAAGACTCAGTTCAAATATTGACGAAGATGGTCAAAGACCTACAGACTCGAGATAAGGGAAAGAGAGTATATACCAGACAAAAGACTCAGTTCAAATATTGACGAAGATGGTCAAAGTCCAATTCTACCTTGAATCTCAGATCCAACTCCATCTTCCAACTCTGTCTTGGATCTCAGATCCAAATACCATCTTGGATTCCAAATCTTGAATCCAACTCCACTCAGATTCAAATTCCACCTTAATTCCAATTCTTAGAATCAATTCCACTTTATTTCAGATTTCAAATCAAGTTCCCATTTTAGATCCTAAATTCAAAATTCAACTTTGAATTCTATTCAGAATCCAGATCTTGGACTCGGATTTCATCTTGAAATTCCAACTTTTTTTTAAATCAATTCCATTTCTCAAATTTATTCAGATTTCCCAATTCCATCTTTCTATTTGATTCAATTCCATTTTCATTCTGACTCAAAGTCCATTTATGACTTTGAAGATTCCTTTCTTCTTCTTTTATCTCAAAACTTCAAAATCACTTTTCAAAATCCAGATTTATTTTCCCAAGCTCATGATTATTCTAAAGACTTAGAACTTTAATCTTAAGTTCTAAGTTAGAAATCATTTCTTCACTTTATCAGAAATACTTGGAAATTCTTCAAAACATTTTCAAAAGAGCATACATCTTTTCATTTGCACAAACATGATTCTTTGTGCATTTAGACTTAGGATAAAAACTTAGATAATTTCTTAGCAAAACAAAAGGCATCAATTCGACCCTTGGTTCGATTACCCCTGGTAAAGGCGCCAGGAACGGTCGAACCTCGTACCGACGAGCGGATCCCGTCTCCCAGTTTTCCCGCAAATATTTCAAAAACGGACGCGAGTTATTTCAAAAATCTTCAAAATTTAGGTCAAGTGAGACCCGCAAAAGAGTTTCCTTTTCCCTTCTCTTCTTTCTTTTCTCTTCTCTCTTTCTTTCCGTTCTTTTACCTTTCCTCCCTTCAAAAAGGAGGAAAATAAGAGGATGGAAAGGAAAAGAGAGAATATTACAAAGAGAAATTTTTTTTTGCGATGATCACACCCCCCTCTAGTGGAATTTCATTTGGTATCAGAGCAAGTTTGCTGGTTTCGACATAACAAGTCTTCCAGCACAAATGGCATCTACCTCTTATGCTCGTGATATTGAAGGTCAACACGCATCTCGTCCTCCTTTCTTCAATGGCTCCAACTATGGATACTGGAAGTGCAAAATGACTATCTTTCTCAAATCCATAGACTTTGCTGTATGGAAAATTATTGAGCATCCATACACATCTCCATCCGCAGACTATAACTTATGGTCTGATGAAGAAAAGAAAATGGCAAACCTAAATGCAAAGGCTATGAATGCCTTATATTGTGCCTTTGATCAGAATGAATTCAACAAAATATCTATATGTGAATCTGCATATGACATTTGGCATTCTTTGAAGATTATTCATGAAGGAACCAACAAAGTAAAAGAAGCCAAAATCTCATCTCTTGTTAGAAAATATGAGTTGTTCAAAACGAACAAAGATGAACCCATCACAGAGATGTTTACCAGATTCACCAACATCACCAACGATCTAAAATCTCTGGGTGTAACATATTCCCAGACAGAAAAGGTGAAGAAAATCTTGAGATCTCTCACAACTGATTGGGAGAAGAAGACTACAGCTATTGAAGAAGCTCAAGATTTATCTAAGCTTACTTTGGACGACTTAATAGGCAATCTTATGGCCTATTAAGTCCACATGAAAGAAAGAAGGGAAAAAGAGCAACCAGTAAAGAAAACGCTAGCTTTCCCAGCTCTATCTGTGAATGAAGACTCAGATAAAGAATCTGAAATTGCGCTACTTACCAGAAAATTCCAGCGCTTCATGAGAAGGATCCGGCTTCCAAACAGGCACAAGGAAAGAAAAGATCCTAAAGAAGATCCCATGTGCTATCAGTGTAATAAGCCAGGCCACTTAAGACGTGACTGTCCCCTTCTCAAAAGAAAGTCCAAGACTGAGGAACCAAAGAAGAGGTTCTTCAAGAAAAAGGCTCTGCATGCTCAATGGGATGATTCAGAACCATCCACCAGTGAAGAGTCAAGTGATGATGAAGCCGAAACTGCAAATATGTGCTTCATGGCAAACGAAAGTTCGGTAAGTGAAATCTCTGAGTTTTCCTTTGAAGAACTTCTAGATGCTTTTCAAGAACTATTTGAAGAATCTAGAAAATTGAGTTTAAAAAATAAAGCTTTAAAATCTGAAAATCTAGAGCTTTCCCAGAGAAATGAAAAACTCAGCAGTGAAAATTCTGAGTTGAAAAAGAAAAACTTAATGCTTATGTCTGAAATCTCTTCTACTAGCTCCAAAACTAAAAATATGCAAGTAGAAATTTCAGAGCTAAAAAGTAAAACTGAGAACCTCATGAAAACGGTTTTTAAGTTTACTAAAGGTAAAGAGAACTTGGATAAACTCTTATCCTCTCAGAAAGTCTCTTTCTACAAGAATGGTATTGGCTACTCTCATTTCAACAAGCCTTCTTGTGTGAATCAAAAGACCACGTTTGTGAAAAGTTCGTCTGAACCAAACAAGGAGTATTATAATTCTTTTAACTCCTCTAAGGTTGTAGACAAACCCAAATGCAAATGGATATGGGTTCCAAGGTCTAACAAAAAGGGACCCGATTGGGTACCAAAAGAAAATTTTACTTGATGATTTGCAGGCTCCAAATAAGAAGAACAGATGGATTCTAGACAGTGGATGTTCAAAACACATGATAGGACATCCAGACCTTTTTGTTGTTCTTCATCATAAAGAAGGAGGAACCGTCACCTTTGTAGATAACAACAAAGGTTTGATAATTGTAGATAACAACAAAGGTTTGATAACAACAAGAATAATATATATGAACTATACCTAGAAAACATCACAGAACATTGCCTTATAGCTAATAATGACTCTCAACATTTATGGCACATGAGAATGGGTCATGTAAATTCTAAGTACATGTCTAAATTAGCTAAAAATAAGTTAGTACGTGGGTTACCCAAAATATCTTTTAAAAAGGATTATTTTTGTGATGCATGTCAATTAGGAAAACTGTCCAAATCATCTTTTAAATCAAAAAATATCATTTCTAGCAAAAGACCTCTAGAGCTTCTCCACCTGGATCTTTTTGGTCCTTCTAGGGTAGCTAGTCATAATCACAATAAATACGTTTTTGTCATTGTAGATGACTACTCAAGATTTACTTGGGTAATATTTTTGAAAAACAAAAGTGATACGTTTTGTCAATTTGAAATTTTATGTAAAAAATTACAAAATGAAAAATCTTGTTCTATTGTTAAAATCCGTAGTGACCATGGAGGAGAATTTGAAAATGAACTTTTTGAAAATTTTTGTAACTTGCATGGTATTTCTCATAACTTTGCCTTTCCTAGAGCTGCACCTCAAAATGGTGTAGTAGAAAGAAAGAATAGAACCCTTCAGGAATTTGCTAGAACTATGCTCCAACACAATAATCTTGCTAAATCTTTTTGGGCAGAAGCTGTTAATACTGCATGCTACATAACAAATAGAGTTCTCATTAGACCCTTATTAAATAAAACTCCCTATGAACTATGCTATGACAGAACTCCAAGAATAGAATATTTCAAAGTCTTTGGTTGTAAATGCTTTATCCTAAACACAAAAGATAGCTTAGATAAATTTGATGCTATATCTATTGAAGGCATATTTTTAGGATATTCAAGTCATAGTAAAGCATACAGGGTTTTCAATAAGTGTTCTAAGTCTATTGAAGAATCTATGCATGTTAGTTTCTGTGAATCTATTGATCAATCTGTTCATAAGCAAACTAACGATGATGATGTTGAAAGTACAGATTTATTTTTAGATAACACAGCTAAGTCAAATGAAGATGATCATCAAAGAACATTTGTCGATATCAAAGATCATCCTCAAAAGCAGATTTTGGGAGAACTGTCAAAGGGGGTTCAGACTAGAGCTCAGTTAGAACGAATTGCAAATATGGCATTCATTTCTCAACTTGAACCAAAGAAGATTGATGAAGCCATCATCGATGAGTTCTGGATGCTAGCCATGATTGAAGAACTGAATCAATTCCAAAGGAATGAAGTTTGGAATCTTGTATCAAGACCAAAGGATCATCCAATCATTGGGACAAGATGGATCTTCAGAAACAAGCTAGATGAAACAGGTAATGTTGTAAGAAATAAGGCAAGACTAGTAGCTCAAGGATACAACCAGGAGGAAGGTATTGACTTTGATGAAACATTTGCTCCTGTTGCTAGACTTGAATCTATTAGAATGTTTTTAGCATATGCAAGCTATATGGATTTCGAATTATATCAAATGGATGTTAAAAGTGCATTTCTAAATGGATTTATAAATGAAGAAGTTTATATAAAACAACCTCCAGGATTTGAAAATGAACTATATCCAGATCATGTTTTAAAACTCAAACGTGCTTTGTATGGTTTAAAACAAGCACCTCGTGCTTGGTATGATAGACTTAAAACCTTTCTGTTAAAAATTAGTTTTTCTGTAGGCAAAGCAGACTCTACATTATTTGTTAAAATAGTGAATAATCATACCCTAATTGTTCAAATATATGTAGACGATATCATCTTTGGATCTTCTAACAGCACTCTTTGTGAAGAATTTTCTAAGTCCATGCAGAAAGAATTTGAAATGAGTATGATGGGAGAACTCACCTACTTTCTTGGACTGCATATTAAGCAAACCAAGGATGGAGTTTTCATCAATCAATCTAAGTATGCTCGTGAACTTCTGAAGAGGTTCAACATGAACTCAACTGCTTCAAAATCTACTCCTATGAGCACTACTACTATTCTGGACAAAGATGAAGATGGTAAGTCTGTTGATACAAAGGTATACCGAGGTATGATAGGATCACTTCTATATTTAACTGCTAGCCGTCCAGATATTATGTTCAGTGTTTGCTTGTGTGCTAGATTTCAGTCAAATCCAAAAGAATCACATCTTAAAGCTGTAAAAAGAATAATGAGATATTTAAAAGACATAGTTGATTTTGGATTATTCTATTCAAAATCCTCTACATTTGATCTAATCTCATACAGCGATGCTGACTTTGCTGGAAATAAATCTGATAGAAAAAGCACAAGTGAAACATGTCATATGCTAGGGCACTCACTTGTATCATGGTTCAGTAAGAAACAAAACTGTGTATCCTTATCAACTACTGAAGCCGAATATATAGCTGCTAGCCTAGCCTGTACACAAGTTATTTGGATGAAACAAACCTTAAAAGATTTTGGTTTAAATTTTGAAAATACAACCATCTTCTGTGATAATACTAGTGCTATAAACTTGTCTAAAAATCCTATCCTACACTCACGAACTAAGCACATTCAAATAAGACACCACTTCTTAAGAGAACAAGTCTTAAACAAAATAATTAAACTGGAATTCATACCCACTAATCAACAGTTAGCAGACATATTCACTAAACCATTAAAACATGAAGACTTCACACGTATTAGAAGAGAACTAGGAATATGCAAACTAAGTGACTTATAAATTAATCACACTTATTAAGATTATTGCTTTTGATAAAATCTTATTTTAAAAGGCTTTTTCTTATCAATTTTTTGTGTGTGTTTGTTTTACTATTCAAAGTCAAACTATGTTTTCATATTTTCGTATACTCTCAATACTCATAGAAACACATTCATCATGACACATTCTTTATGTCTTTCAACTTGTCATCTTTCAAGTACACTCTCATAATGACTTCTTGTCCTATCTCCTTTTACGTATATCCATAAGAACCATTTACTTTAAGTAAAAAGCCATCATGACTTGGATCACATCACTCATTTCATTACACCTTCTATATCTTTTGTCTTTTTATGACAACCTCTCATACGATAAGCTAGCCGGCCTCCAAACATGATTCCTCATGACTTTAATTATTATTCTTAATTAATTATCTTCATGTGATATATTCCCTTTCATGACCTTTTATCAATATTCTTCTCGAAAATCTTAAACCCTCTTATGAAAAATTTAAAGTGATTATTTTTTTTTATCACCTTTTAAGTGGTTATATTTCACGTAAACTTTTACTATATCATCGGTTATTTCATAGCTTAAGTATAATCTATTATCATCCTGTCACATCCTTTATGAAATAATATTTTAAACTCTCCTTTGTCGACAACTTGTCCTCTATTGTTTCTAACACTACTAGTACCACCCTTTTTATTTCCTCTTTCTCTCCTTATCCCATAAGAAGTGACTTTCCATCCGTGACCATGACTCTCTCATATATTTTATATCTCTCTTAAATCGAGATTCATAAAAGTCTTGTCTTCAAGCAAAACTTTATCTATTGGCTAATCTAACTCTACTTTATGTCATATCTAAATCAAGTGATTGTTGTCCTTTATAACCTTTCTCATTTTTTTACACATGCGTATCATCTTTTTATGTCTATTCACTCTCCTTTCACGCTTATCAATATATATAAATAAAAATTATTATTGTCTCTCACTCATACCCTATGGGTTGTCCTATTCCAAACTCTCCATTCACGAATTAGGAATACTTCCACATAAAGTAAAATCATGGAAAAAAGGTTGCTTGTTTTATTAGGCCATTATTTTCTTCACTCTATAACTATTCCTTTAAACTTTTTGAATTATTCACTCTCTCAAGTTCAAAACATGACACCCCATACTCTATTAATGACTTGTCTCACTAGTCGATAAACTCACCCATAGTAAAATTCATACAAATTTGTTCAAATCTATGTCCTTCTTAAAATACACACCAATATAATACACTATCTTCCACCATTGATTTGATTTATCATTCACAAGCCCCTTAACTTACAACTCACGAATTTCCTTATTCAAACTACAATCCAAAAATCATTCACTTTCATTGTCATTCAATTATTGTCACAATTATTTCCCTCTTCTATTTAAACATTTGGTTCATTCCTCACCACTACCACTCATAGCATACATACTTTGAACTCGTTCCTCCACTCTCAACTCTCTTTTGCAATGGCTTCCTCTTCAAATTCTGCAATCACTGCCGCAGATCTAAGGTATCCCGATCTTTTTCATGACTACAACCTACTTTGCTCTCGACCCATTCATGAAGGAAGATTAGTTCACTATGAAGACTTCATGCTATTTGACTTAGACAACTATCTCTCCGAACTCAAACATCTACTAGGATCTTCATCCCACGCTGCCTATTATCCTGAACTAGTTCGACTGTTCTATACAAACTTTTCTACTGAACATGAACAAACGACTATCACCACCAAAGTTCGCGGACAACTGATGATCTTTCGTACTTCCTCACTAGGTAGAATTCTAAACCTACCTTCCACCGGCACAGACCTCAACACCATAGTACCAATCGAACGATCGGTACTCCGAAAAATTCTTCTCTGCACCAACTGTTATCCACTTCCCTGGCACATGAGGAATCTCCAACCTCATGCTCAATTACTTGCCCAGATTCTTCTCCACAACATCTATCCCAAGCTTCCCCGCAAGGGATTAGTTCCACGAAAAATCTTTCTTCTTATATACGCAATTTTTTCTTCTACTCTGATAAACTGGTCCTCCATTCTTTTCAACTTTTTTATTCGTTATCAGAAATTCAAGCCTCTTCTTTTCGGGTGTTTCATAACTCCCATTCTCAAATACTTCAAAGTACCCCTTCACAACGAAGTCATCCTCCATCCCTCTCAGGTCCTCGATGCTACCACCTTCAATCTAAGGTCCCTGCACATGCCCGGCTCTGATGAAGAAGATCCAACATCCACCTTCAATTACTTCCCTGCTCTGATGGATGTCCAGCGCTCTCAGGATCGTATTCTTCGCCGTCAAGCCTCGTTGCAGCAAACTCTACGGACCCTCCAGTCGGATCAAGTCAACCGAACACATCAACATACTCCACCTTCGGGATAAACTTATTTTTTTGGGTCTGTAATAACTTTTAATTACTTTTTGACTGTAATATTTAATTACTTTTGGGTCTGTAATAACTCTCTTACTCTGATCCCTTCCTTTTTGTCTATGACAAAGGGGGAGAAAACCTGTCTCCATTATTGGAGAAATACTCTCTTTAAACATTTTTCAAATATTTTATCATATTATTATTTCTATGCATAATGTCTTTTTGACAGGGGGAGCATATTTTGTCATCATCAAAAAGGGGGAGAATGTTGAGAAACTCTGTTTTGATGTCACATAATATGATACACTGTCGTATTTGATTTTATATGATATGATAATATGTCATCTTGAAAAATGTTATATTATGACTGAATATGTTTTGCCATAAAACTAACGAGTATTTGATGCAAGGATATCTCACCCAAAAAGGATGGAGACTTCCTGTTCAAGTACAACTAGTGCAATCATACTCCTTGAAGAAAAAGCTTGATGAGCCATGCATTCCTAAAGTTCAAATGAAGAGATCGGCTACCTCAAGATGAAGACTTTTTTCTTCTTTAGAGTCATATGTAACAGAACCTTCAGAAACATGCATATTGCATATTACATACTCATTCATAAAAACTATATCATAAAAGTATACGATAGTTTCAAAAAGCTACTTTTTGAAAACTAATAATTGTACCTCCTTACAACCAATTATGAAAAAGATATTTTTGACATGATTTCAAAAAGTAATAATTGTACCTTACATCATATACAAGACAACATGAAAAGAAATGTAGGAAAAAGACAAAACATAAAATCGGCTACATAAAGAAAACAAATATAATATGTTTTTGAAAAGACTCTAATTACCCTCTTTAAAGAAATATTTTTTTAATATGGAAAAAGACAAAACATGAAATCGGCTACATAAAGAAAACAAATATAATATGTTTTGAAAAGACTCTAGTTATCTCCTTTAAAGAAATAATTTTAAAATATAGGTAAAAGACAAAACATGAAAATCGACTATACAAAGAAAACAAATATAAAATATTTTGATAAAGACTCTAGTTACCTTTTTTACAAAACCTTAGAATGTCGACTTACTTGAAGTCATCATTCTCTTTGTACAAGCATTAAATACCTTCTGTAAGAAATCCTTGTTAATATCCTTCTCAAGAATGTCGACTTTCTTGTAGTCCTCATTCTCTCTGAAGACTTTGAAAAACACAACATAAAGAAAACACTTGACATGACTATGTACAAATAAATATCTCAAAGCACTCATTGTACTTACACTCATTTAAGGTAAAGAAGTACTTATGTACCTCAAATCATTAATTAGAATAAAGACAAAACTACAAATCCAACGTTCAATGTACTATTATAAGAAATAGACTTTTTACATAAAATATGTATTACCTAAAATATTACAATGACTAAGTGTACCCTATATTTTACTTTTATGGAAAAAGGCATTCTCGAATTTCTCTAAAAGATGTTTTTGAAATGACATAACATTTCACATTTTAAAAAGGCTACGATTTCAAAATGTAATGACTACTTTTTTAAAGCTATATAAACACACTCAAATAAACTATTCAAACAGGAGAATGTAATAGATGTGTGAGCTTACAACGAGAAAAATTCTATTCATTATCTGAAAAGAGAGCCTTGAAAAAGAAAAGAAAGAAAAGAGAAAAAGTCAAGTATAGCTCTTTGACAAAGAGTATCTTCTGAGTGACAAACAGAACATTCTGAGAATCCTTCATTCGTACATTCATATTATTCTGAAGGTTCTATAGGAAATATTGTAACTTTCTGTTATTCACTATATTCCTTCTTTGTTGAAAGAAATAGACCTCTGAGAAAGAGGGTGTTGTCCTTCTCTGTTGAGAGAAGAAGACCTCTGTGGAAGAGGGTGTGCCCCTTCTCTGTTGAGAGAAGAAGACCTCTGAGGAAGAGGGTGTTGTACTATTTATCCGGTGACTCGGATGTTATAGTGGAAAGCTCAAGTGGTTTGCTTGGGACTGGATGTAGGTCTGGGTATTGACCGAACCAGTATAAATTCTGTGTTTTATGTGTTGTGCTTTATTGCCTGATTATTTTATTTTATCGATCTTTATCGTATTTCACTATTCACCCCCCCTCTAGTGGAATTTCAACAGGATGCCGAATGAACTGCCCGAGCCATTCAAAACCATTTTTTGGTATTTTTGTAATTTTAATTTGGAAATTTGGGCAACGAGGCTCAGATTTGGATTTAAAACACTAGGTTTGGCCCCAAAATCGATTTTGAATGGATTAATATGGTTTTTAATCCAGAAAATCTGAAGAATGACTGAATTTTAACTTTGAAATCGCTTTGATTTTCTCAAAGAATGGGGTCAGGGGCAAAAAGGTCATTTTTATAAACCTTTGAAAAATTTGGGGTGTTCACAGATGCCCCTCTTTGCTACTAAGGCGGTTGAAAGCCGAGCTTGGTTGGAAAGATAACACTTCAAATTTTAAAAATGCCCCAGTCAGCAGATCTGGACTGGGCGTGGAAGAAATATTTTGAAAATATGGCTTCTCAGGCTTAAAACCTTATCCTGAATGGTTTTGGGGAGACGAAATCCTCGCAATTGACATGACTGAATAATAGAGGATGAGGAAATCGTGATGGGACTTTGGGTGGAAATCTCGAAATGGTGGAAAAATCAGAATTTTCATCAGGTCTAATGGGTGAGACGAGATACTCTTTTTGGAATAATTCAGGTTTAGCCCTTAACCTGGATGGGATGAAGATATATCAAAAATGTATTGAATGAGCAAAGGAGTACATGAGAACCTTGATGGGACATCTTTTGGAAAATGCCTCGTGAAATGGAGCTCAAGTAGGATCCTATCCTGGATGGATATACATAGCATGGATTCCTCGATGGGAAGAACCATGATGGGATTGGAAGGAAACATCTCGTTAGAACGAGGAATCTCGTTGGAACGAGTCTCAGGTTTAACCCAAACCTGAAAGGAAGATACCTCGCGAAGCGAGGTTCCGGGTTAACTCTTAGCCTGAATAGGAAATCTACCATATGGGTTTCTCAAGTGGAGAAACCATAATGAGACCTTCGGAATTTGAACGAACAAATCCGAAAGGGGTTTTTGCGAAAGAAAAAAAAATATAGGGTTCCCTAAAGCTTTGAAAAGGGGAAGAAATTGAGCGTCTCATTGCTGAGACTGAAATAGCGTTTGAAATCAAATGACCTCTCACAGAAGGTTCAGGTTTGACCCTTAACCTGAGTAGGGGAAATCTACCATATGGATTTCTCAAATGGAGAAACCAAAATGGGACCTTCGGAATTTGGACGAACAAATCCGAAAGGGGTTTTTGCGAAAGGAGAAATATAGGGTTCCCTAAAGCTTTGAAAAGGGGAAGAAATTGGGCGTCTCATTGCTGAGACTAAAATAGCTTTTGAAATCAAATGACCTCTCGCAGAAGGTTCAGGTTTGACCCTTAATCTGAGTAGAGGAAATCTACCATATGGATTTCTCAAATGGAGAAACCAAAGTGGGACCTTCAGAATTTGGACAAACAAATCCGAAAGGGGTTTTTGCGAAAGGAGAAATATAGGGTTCCCTAAAGCTTTGAAAAGGGGAAGAAATTGGGCGTCTCATTTGCTGAGACTGAAATAGCTTTTGAAATCAAATGATCTTCCGCAAGAAATTTCAGGTTTTGACCCTTATCCTGAGTGGGCCGTTCATACAGATTTCTTCCATGAGAAAAACCGTGATGGGACAGGAAGAGATACTTCCTTCAGAGGCAACTCTTTTGGGAAATATAAACAACGCTAGGTTGCATCAAAATGGATATTGAATGTTTGTTTCATTCTTGGAATAGTTAGAAAATTTTGCCAATAAAATAAAATTATAGCTGATTCAAACGCTTAGAAATATGCACATATGTGCAAAGTATATTCCCTCTTTTACCTAGAGTATTTCCCCCAAATGAGGTTAACTCCTCAGTTCTAAGAGTCAGATTCAAATTTTAGTGCTGATGATTTTCTTCATGGAAGCTATTCATTTCCCTGATACGAGATTAGAAGAAATATTCTTAATTTCATAAAAGCAAGTAACGAAAAGATATTGATAAAAGAATTTTGCATGAGAAAAGATGACTTCTGACAACTTTGGCAGCTTGATATCTGGGTGTTTTCCCACGATGATCTTTTTGCACTCTTTTTGAGTCACTGAACTTTCTCGGTTTTTCTCATCATCCTTCATTTGGATGTCCTGACTTTTCTCTCTTTTTCAGGGAAGGGTACGTCACAAACTCCTTCATCTTGGAGATGTTCTGATCCTTCTTTTATCTCAGGGATTCTATTGATGATATTGGCTCAAAAGGTCTTTAGATGATAGCAGAAATCAAATATCTTTTAGGGTTTGTCGGTAGGTTCATCGCACTCGCCTTCATCTCGACGGTGATCTGAACTTTCCCTGGAAGGATCCTTCACAAACTCCTTCATCTCGGAGATGATTCAAATCTTCTTTGGCCCCGGGAGTCTAGCTCACATATTCGTCTTCATCTTGACGACAGTTGAGAGATCCCTTTTGCGGATATTTGATTGCAACTTTAAACGAATGAGAAGATATGGGTCGAGTGTATTCTTTCTATAGCTCGAGATATTTTCACTGCCTGATTGCCAGAAAGTCTTTTTAAAACATGCGCCATAGCCAAAATCAATATCAATTCACTTCTGGCTTTTCAACATCATTGAAGATTTCTTTCATTGATCATATCGAGGACATTTCTTACATCCTTTTGGTCGATCAACAAGAAAAGATTTGAATTTTACCTCTCTTTCGCAAAAAGTTTCACCTTTTTTGAAGGAAATACTGGAGGTAATCTGAAAAAATTCTTTTGTGCAGTAAGAATATTTAGAATCAACAAATGCTTTTAGTAAATTGGCAAAGTTTTCATGAATTCTTTGCGAAATAATCACTCAATATAGATTTTGATGAGATCTTGAGTTGCAATCTTTTGATTTTGGAAATACATGACCAACAAAAGCTGGAACCTTTGAAATACATGACCAACAGAAGCTGAAACGGTTGAAATACATGACCAGTGAAAGCTGGAACATTTGAAATACCTGACCAGCGAAAGCTGGGATATTTGAAATACCTGACCAGCAAAATGCTGGAACGTTTGAAATACATGACCAGCAAAAGCTGGAACGTTTGAAATACATGACCAACGAGCGTTGATCTTTTGGAAATACCTGACCAGCGAAAGCTGGAACGTTTGAAATAGCTGACCAGCAAGAGTTGAAACGTTTGAAATACTTGACCAGCAAAATGCTGGAACGTTTTGGAAATACATGACCAACGAGTGTTAGATCTTTTGAAATACCTGACCAGCGAAAGCTGGAACGTTTGAAATACCTGACCAGCGAAAGCTGGAACATTTGAAATACCTTACCAGCAAAAACTGGAACATTTGAAATACATGACCAACGAGTGTTGATCTTTTGGAAATACCTGACCAGCGAAAGCTGGAACGTTTGAAATACCTGACCAACAAAAGCTGGGATGTTTGAAATACTTGACCAGCAAAACTGGAACGTTTGAGATATATGACCAACGAGTGTTGGATCTTTTGGAAATACCTGACCAGCGAAAGCTGAAACGTTTGGACTACCTGACCAGCAAGAGCTGGAACGTTTGAAATACTTGACCAGCAAAATGCTGACACATTTGGAAATACATGACCAACGAGTGTTGGATCTTTTTTTTGGAAATACATCAGATTTAAGTCAGATCTTGAATTTTGTAAAAGGAAAGAATTTGATCAGAACACTGAATTTAGAAGGTTACCGGCGCGAGAACCGAATTTTCCAAATGAGCTCAACATATGATTGAGAAATTTGAGAAATAAGATGAGCTAGGAATGTAAATTTTGATGAGAGATTCTGAATTCAATGGACCGTCACATCCTAACTGCGTGTGGTCTGTTTTCAGGATTTATCTTCTTATCCTGAACTAGGAAGGAAGGAAAGAAATACCTCGTTAGCAGGAGGCATCAGGTTTATCCCTTAACCTGAAGGGGACACGGGAAAAACTCGAGCTGGGACTCAGATAAAAGATAAAGAGAAACCCGAGTTTTGAAAAACTCGAATTTCCAAAGAACTGATTGATTTCCAATGCGAGGGTTGGATTCAAAAGGAAGTCCTGGTCAGAACTCAGAACTTTGTGGGAGCTCCGAGAAGAAGGGAAGGAATTCTGAGGAAACCCAAATATGATGCTCGGTATGGGAAATAGATACTTAAAAGAAATGAATAAAGTGAAGAATTGATGCGATAAACAAAGGAAAGCTGGGTCTTCCAGAGGAAAGGTCGATGGAGAATGGATGTGAGAGGCAGAGAGTCCTCGATCAACTGAAAAAATGGGTATCGATCATGGGTTTGCAGAGAAAACATCGATGATTGGGATGAAAAGATCTTGATAAAGGATGCCCAGCCCTTCTCCTTCACGCCCTTTTTAAAGAAAGAAAGGAAGCTTCAGGAAATCCTCCGTTGAAGATGGAAGGTGTGAAGAAGAAGGGTACGTTTTAGATCAACGATGGAGAGAGGAGGGAAGAACGTGCGGGAGAGGGGTCATTACATATTTCTAAGTTTTCCAAAAAGAGGACCTCTTTATAATGATTTTTCAAGAAGTGGTTTTAAAGGAATTTTTCTTTAGTGAAACCAATTTTTAGAAAGATTTAAAACCACTTGTTCCTTGCATTTTTTTTTATTTTTTTGGCTTTTGTGTTGTTTTTCCATTTTTTTTTGTGTTTTTAGAATAAAATCCTAGAGTTTTACAAGGAAACAAGATTAAAAACTATTTTTTTTGTATTTTTGCAAAATATTTACAAAAGAGAGTTTTTCTGAGAATTCGAGGCTATTTTGGGGAAATTTCTTCAGAAAATGAGTTTGGATCCAGATTTTGAGAAAATATTCGAGGTTTAAAACCTTGAATCGATAAATACAAAGTTGTGGATCCAACAGGATGCCAAATGAACTGCCCAAGCCATTCAAAACCATTTTTTGGTATTTTTGTAATTTTAATTTGGAAATTTGGTCAACGAGGCTCAGATTTGGATTTAAAACACTAGGTTCGGCCCCGAAATTGATTTTGAATGGATTAATATGGTTTTTAATCCAGAAAATCTGAAGAATGACTGAATTTTAGCTTTGAAATCGCTTTGATTTTCTCAAAGAATGGGGTCAGGGTCAAAAAGGTCATTTTTACAAACCTTTGAAAAACTTTGGGGTGTTCACATCTTCTTCTTCCTGGCTACCTACAGAGCTGAAAAGCATGAAGTGCGCTTGAGCCATGATTTTAAGCCAAAACTTTTGCACATGTGTTTATGAGTGCTTAAATTGTGGCCCTTGTTTACTCTAGGAAATACATTTTTGGCGTTTTTTTTTTAGAGGCTGCAGAGTGTGTTGTTATATGTTTCCAGGAGCAGCAGAAGTCGTTAGCATAGGCATTATGTATCCAAACAAGTTGACTGTAGTGAGCTGATTAAAACTTTTTAGTGTTTCAAAGAAAGGATCTGCAATACATAACCTTTTCAAGGTGCTCTGAATCTTGTTCTTGGCCTTCAAGCATGTACTCATGCGAGTATAATTCATTTCCTTTTGAGAGCTTTGCATAAAAAATAGGTCTGTTGACTCATTCTCAGGTTGGGGTAGAGTAACTGATGTGTTGGGAACTCCACCCCAACTTCATGAATCATCTGTGTAGGTAGTTCTCAAATATTTAGAAGATGCATTCAAACTCTTCAATGAACAAGCTGGTAGAAGACATTAAAGCAGCTGGAGCGAATTGCAAAGGAAATGGCAAATGGAAAAGAGCATACAGTGATACCCCTTCAACATCGTGTAAGCTTGGTTCTTAACCTTGTTAGTTGTGCCTTCGAGTTTCAGGTTGATGCTTTTGCAAAGAAGCTTGGATTCAATTCCCAGACCTACGACCAGGGTTGGTGTTGGTGGCCTTGCCCGAGTGGTTATTCTCTTCATCTTAAAATCATTCACCTTCAAGGTCTTTTGTCCTGCTCAAGATTTACTGGTATGGTAGTGCAGGAATTGAAATGCTAAACAGGTAACAATCTCTTGCAGGTTAATCATTCTCGTATTCTATTTCTATTCTCAGGTTTGACTGTGAACTGCTGCTATGAGCATCATGTTGTCTTATATCTTATCATATGCTGCCATTTTTTCCATTTGAAATTTGCCTGTTACTTTTATATGCAGAAATTATTTTAACTGGACTGTTACAACTTGTCCCATGCATTGATGGCTCTTGCCATCTGTATTCATGTACTACCTACATTTTGTCCAATTCCTATCTTGTTCACAGAATGTGAGAAGAGTTTTCATGGTTGTACATAATTCTGATCACAGGATCGAAACTCCTTTTAATAGCTGAATATTATGCAAAACAGTTGTCCATCCCTATTACTTTACATGGTTGAACCCTGTATAAACTATTGCCACCCTGTATAGAATATATAATATATTGCTTATATACATACATATATGTTTCCAGGTTTTGTTTCATAACTCACAAAGACATATTTTTAATGTTGTTTTTTTTAGATGCATCTATGTTCCTCCTTTCACCAAAAGGTTTGTTTTTGCATTGATTCTAAATTCAATATTTTGGATAGAGTATTAGGTAGCTAACTCAATTCTTTTTGCAGGAACACCTGGAAAATGTTTGTTTCCCCCTTAGATCAGGACTTTATCAATTCAATTTCAATTTCAATTTCAAACTTAGTAAATAGTTAGATATTAAAGAGAATTTCACCTTTTTCAAGCATTAGATTAGAATGAATGAGCATTGTAAATATCATAAAGTGCTTATTTTCATGCTTTTTGCTTTTATTTCTCAAAATCTCACAATGGTGAAACATGAATGGCACGTGCACCATTTCGTAAGAGGTAATTAATCCTAAGTTGATGATTTACATCAATGGCCATAGTCAAGATGTAAACAAGACTTAATGTTTTTATCTTTTATAAAATAACACTGGATCCACACTGGGTTCTTTTCAAAATCATCATATTTTTCTTTAAATATTTTCCTCTTTTATCAGAATTTGATCTAAAACTAATTCAATATATATACCAATGGCCATAGTCAGGGTATATTGAGAGTTAATTTCATTTTAAATTCTATAAAAGCACAAAAAAATATATTTTATTCTTCACTTGAATTTAAATATGATTATTATATAATATATTCAATGACCATAGTCAAGGATATATTATATCTTCAACCCCATTCTTAATTCACTTAAAGAATGAAATAGCTTTTCAAAAACCAATTTCAAATTCTTTAAATTCATTCATCACTCAGGATAGAATTGCATCATATTTTCAAAATTCTTTTCAAAAACCCAAGTGATTTCGAACATCTTTTCTTCAATTTCTACTTCAAACTCATCAATTCTATCTCTTCTTCAAAGTCCAAATTTTGACTTTGAAACCAAATTCAAAGTTCAATTTAACTTTGATTCATATTCTAAATTCCAAATTCAAGTTTCAAATTCAAAGTCCGATTTGACTTTAAAATTCATCCTCAAATCAATTTTGAAATTCCAAAAACCAAAGTCAGATCCTAATCTCAACTTGGATCCAGATTTCCAAGTATGAATCCAACTTCATTTTGGATATCAGACTTTAGATCCAAAGTCCATTCTAGGATCCAGATCCCCATTCCACTTTGGATCTCAAGCTTAAGATCCAAATTCCATTTTAGGATCCAGATCCCAATTCTACTTTGCATCTCAGAATTCAGATCCAATTCTATTTTAGGATCCAAAATCCAATTCTACTTTGGATCTTAGACTTCATATCCAAATCCATTTTAGGATCCAGAATCCAATTTTACTTTGGATCTCAGACTTCAGATCCAAATCCATTTTAGGATCCAGAACCCAATTCTATTTTGGATCTCAGACTTCATATTCAAATCCATTTTAGGATCCAGAATCCAATTCTACTTTGGATCTCAGACTTTATATCCAAATCCATTTTAGGATCCAGAACCCAATTCTACCTTGGATCTCAGACTTCAGATCCAAATTTCATCTTGGATTCCAAATCTTAGATCCAATTCCATTTAAAATTCAGAATCTGATTTCATCTTGGATGCTAGAGTTCAAATCCAATTTTCAGATTCTAAATCCAGAATTCAAATTCAAAATCTCAACTCTATTTAGAATCCATACTTTGGATTCAAATTCCATTTTAAAGTTCTAGATGTCAAATCAACTTTTATTCTCAATTCCAAATCTTAAATTCAATTCCATTTTCATCTCAGATTTCAAATCCGATTCCTATTTTTAGGTTCTAAAGTCCAAAATTCAACTTCGGACTCTGTTTAGAATCCAGACTTTGGATTCAAATTCCATCTTGAATTCTAACTTTGAAATCAATTCTATTTCTCAAAATTCTACTTAGATTTCCCACATTTCATTCTGATTTCAAACTTCAAAAGTTAGAATTCAATTCCATTTCAGCTTTATTTTAATTCAAAGTCCATTTATGACTCTGAAGTTTCCTTCCTTCTCCTTTATCTCAGCTTTAAAATCATTTCTCTTAAAGATCCAGATATATTTTTCCAAGCTCTGATTATTCCAAAAACTTAGAACTTTAAATCTTAAGTTCTAAGTTAGAAACCATTTCTTCACTCTATCATCAGATTCATCTCAGAAACACTTGGAAAATTTCAAATCATTTTAAAAAAGAGCATACATCTTCGCATTTGTACAAGCATGATTCTTTGTGCATCTAAACTTAGAATAAATTCTTAGATAATTTCTTAGCGAAGCAAAAGGCATGAATTCGACCTTTGGTTCGATTACCCCTAGTAAAGGTGTCAGGAATGGTCGAACCTCGTACCAACGAGCGGATCCCATCTCCCAGTTTTCCCGCAAATATTTCAAAAACGGAGGTGAGTTATTTTTTAAATATTTTCAAAATTATGGTCAAGTGAGACCCCGCAAAAGAATTCTTCTTCTCTTCTTTTCTTTTCTTGTCTCTTCTCTCTTTCTTTCTGCCCTTTTATTTTCTCCCTTCAAAAAGGAGGAAATAGAGGTTAGAAAAGGAAAAGAGAAGGAAGAGAGAGAATATTACGAGAGGAAAAATTTTGCGATGATCACAGGCCGTGACTGGCATGAGAGGATCTATAATGCATTATGGCCTACCAGACCGCCATTTTCACTCCAACAAATGCTACTCCATCAGAACTGGTCTATGGAACCGAAGTAGTATTGCCTCTACATATTCAGAAGCCCGCTTTGAAATTTGCATCCCTTCTAAAATTACCTCTTGATCAATACCAACAGCAGCGACTGGTACAGTTAGACTTGCTCGACTAGAGAAGGCTAAAAGCAGCAGAGCATGCTCAATCCTATCATCAAAGAATAGCCAGGCAATACGCGAAGTCTGTCATCGAAAAGAGATTCAAAGTTAATGATTTAGTACTTTGATCCACAACTTATCTCAAGCATCGTCCCAACGGGAAATGGTCACCAAATTGGGAAGGTCCTATGTCATCAAAGAAGCATTACCCCGCAACTCATATCATCTCATCAATGCCGATGGGGTAGAATTACCAGATCCCATTAATGCTCGACACTTGAAAAAGTTCTATACTTGAAGCATTTATTCTTCCTTTGTAATCTTCCTATTTCCTTCAATAAGGATCAAACTTCTCTTTCACAGTTATACTGGGGCATTTTAAATTTTTATTCTTTATGCAGGCAGGATAAAAAAATCTCTCATTTTATACACTTGTGCACCCGTGTGCATCAATTTTCATTTAATTGCATTAATATCAATTTGGTCAGTATTGAGATTTCAGCAAATAGTTCCATCACAATTCTCAATTGTTATTCAAAATTACAAGACAATCATTAGCACTGAACCAAAATCCAGTGCTCGAACTGGTATATTTTCAAAATCCAGTGCTTGAACTGGTACACTTTCCAGTACTTGAACTGGTATATTTTCAAAAATCCAGTGTTCGAACTGGTACATTTCCAAAATCCAGTGCTCGAACTGGTACATTTCCAAAATCCAGTGCTCAAACTGGTATATTTCCAAAATCCACTGCACGAACTGGTACATTTCCAAAATCCAGTGCTCAAACTGGTACATTTTCAAAAATCCAATGCTCATACTAGCACATTTCTAAAACCCAGTACTTGTGCTGTTACATTTTATAAAACCCAGTGCTTATACTGGTATCCTTCCAAAATCTCACCCCGTGTTAGTATCCCATCAATCACATCAGTCGATCTTCTAGGTTCAGTCCTCGTACGAACCTCTCATCAAAATTCAATTTCCAATTTCTAATTTTGACCTTCTGGTCATTCAATTTTGACCTCCGGGTCACACCATTTCGACCTTTGGGTCAACCAATTCTCAATTCCGACCTTTGGGTCACTCAATTGCCAATTTTGACCTTCGAGTCACCCAATTCCCAATTTTTAATTCTCAATTTCGACCGTTAGGTCATCCAATTTCAAACCTCTGGGTTACCAAGTCTATTTCAATCATTTTCGACCTACGGGTCACATTTGCCAATCTAGGTCGTATTCATTCCGCCTATTGGCCCAATATCCAATTTCAATCATTTTCCCTTACGAGAGACCTTTTTTATAGGGAGAGTTCGAGGGAGCTCATTTTTTTCGCATGCTATCCAATTCATTCACTTAGCCCCTTTTCAGGGAGAGTTTGAAGGGACTCATGTCTTCGTGAACTGTTTGCAAAACAATTTGCAATTTCACACAAGGAACCCTTTTATAGGGAGAGGCTCGACAGAGACTCGCTTTCCTTGTGGCCCACCCCAATTTTCATACTAGGCCATTTCGTCATGGAGGACCCTCTTTTTAGGGAGAGTGTGATGGACTCGTTCCTTCATGACCCAATTTACCAACCTCACTACTATCGACCACCTTTCCACAAGAGAAGCCTAATGTTAGGGAGCTTTGACGAAAGCTCAATTTCTCTTCAAAAGTTCATTTTGCAAACACCTCATCTTCAAGGAAGAGAGGAGTAATTTCCATTTCCCATTCAGGTAAGGGTTAAGCCTGAGTCTTCTTCTTTGGGTAAAGGAGAGGATAACTTTCGTCACGGATGCGTTAAGACGGATTTCAAATGCTCTCTTTCATTAAGGATTTCAAGAACATTTTGCCAATTTGTCAATCAATTACCTGTTGATTTCAAAGTCTTCATTGCACAAATCTTTACCTCAGTTTACCTTCAGCATTACTTCCAAAAGAGCGAAGCTTTTGCAAAGAAGGATTTAAAATTCAAATTCTTTCCATTGGCTAACCAAAAGGATGAAGGGTAAATCCTCGATATGGCCAGCAAAGAAGATTCAATATTATTGCAAAGCCATAAATGATCGATATTGATCGCAGTTATGACACATCTTTAAAGACCATTCTTGCAAAAAAGAGGCAGTGGAAATTTCATGAGCACTAGAAAAAGAGAGAATTCACCCGAGCCCTGTCTCCTCAAATCACCTAAGCTGCAATTAAATATTTACAAAAGGGACCTCTCAATTGTCATCAAGATGAAGATGAATTAGTCGAGTAGACCCCCGGGGCCAAAGAAGATTTGAATCATCTCTAAAATGACAGAGTTTGTGATGGATTCTTCCAGGGAAAGTCCAAAGCACCGTCAAGTTGAAGGCGGATGCGATGAACCTCCTGACAATCCCTAAAAGATATTTAATTTCTGCTATCATCCAGAGATCTCCAACCCATGAGCCAATACCGTCAATATAATCCCTGAGGCAAAGAAGGATCAGAACATCTCCAAGTTAAAGGAGTTTGTGACGTACCCTTCCAAAAAAAAAAGAGAGAGAGCGAAAAGAAAGAGAGAAAAGTCAGGACATCTCCAAAATGAATGATGATGTAATAAACTCCCCCGAAGACCAAGAGAGCCCAAAAGATGCAGAAAGATTATCATGAGAAGAAGCATCCCGAGATATCAAATTGCCAAATCTATCAAGAATCTTCTTTAATTTTGTGAAAATTCTATTATCAATATTCTTTCATCAATTGCTTTAATAATATTAAATTCTCTCTTTCTTGTTCATACCAAGAAAATTGATAGCTTCCTTGAAGAAGGTCAATCGCAAGCAATTTGGATTCCAAATCTTGATTCTATGAAGTCAATCCCATTTGGAGGTAATACTTCAGGTAGAAAAGAAGGAATATTTTTACAACAATGTGCATCATTTTCAAATGCTTTGAATCAACAACAAAAATTTCAACATTTTGACAATATTTTCTAGCTATCCTGACGTGAAGCGAGAGCTTGATGTCCATTTTTGATACATCCTGACACCATTTTCAATCCCTCTTTAGGACTTGATTACGGGAGTTTTCAAGATTCCTTCCCTTCTTGTATAATCTGAGCGCTCAGGCTCTCAGATTTGCACACTTCCCTATGTCCCCACTGTCCAACCATAGACAGTCCCATTTCGGTTCGAGGTCAAACCACCAATCATTCTTAGCAAAAGGCAATTTCAAAAGCTGATTTAGTCTCAGAAATGAGGTGCCCAAAGATCAATCCCTTTTCAAGCTTTAGGGACCCCATTTTCCCTCTTTTTGCAAAACCCCTGTCAGAGTTATTATGCGAACTCCGAAGGTTCCATCATTGTCTCTTCCCTCGAGGATTCCATTTCATTTTCTGCCCGATCAGGTTAAGGGTATAAACCTAAGCCTCATTTGATGAGGTATTTCATTTCCACTCATTTGATGAGGTATTTCATTTCTGCCCGATCAGGTTAAGGGTATAAACTTGAGCCTCATTTGATGAGGTATTTCATTTTCCGCCCGATCAAATTAAGGGTACAAATCTGAGCCTCATTTGATGTGGTATTTCATTCCCCAATCAATTCAAGGGTTAAAACCTGAGCTTTGTTCCATACGAGGTATTTTTGTCCCATCCAGGATAAGGGCCAAACCTGAACTTCACTCTCGCAGAGTGAATCTTTCTTCTTCATTCTCTATTTCATAACTACCATCTTCATCAGGGATAATTTCCTCATACCCAGTCAGATCCTTCCAACTGAGGCATTTTTTTAGCCCAAATTTGGTGTGTTTTTCTTTGCCACTAAGCTCGGCCACAAGCCAACTTAGTAGCAAAGAGGGGCATCTGTAAACACCCCAAATTTTAACTCATATCCCCAACACTTCCACCAAACACTGCAGCCTGTCTTCCAAGATCACTGGAGGGCAAAATGGTTATTTTTTGAGCCTGGAACTTGAAAAAGTCCAAATGTCATCTGCAACTCTCAAAATTTCTTTGTTTTAGCTCAGATTTTCAAAGTTTTACTCCTGATAGGAGTCTGGAATCTCTAATTCCTGGTTCAGGATTGCATTTCATAAGACATTTCTTTGCATATCATCGTATAAGCATTTCATATCACTGCACGACACAGCATGTCATTTCGAGGTCCAGAACTCTTGGTTTTCAAAATTCTCAATCTAGATTCGAGTTTTAACTTTTTCAAAATAAAATTTAAACCCCTGGGTCTTCAAAACTGCTATCTTTTCCCATTTTAACCCCAGGACCCTAGATTTTGAAAAGTTTTCTCAAGAAAATGATCTGGATAGTTTTCAATTTGGATTTTCCAATTTTATTAATTGGATCAACTCTGCCTGAAGAAGGGGACAAAGCTTCGAATTTAGCAATTTTATCCCAGATTTTACCCTTTTATTAGCAATTTTAAAAATCATTCTTTTACAAAATCGCTCTACAGGGGCCATCTCTTTTCAAGATTTTTGTAATTAGGCCAAGTTTATTTCTTATATGCTAGTTGGTCTAGGTTTTTATAAAAAATCCAAAAAGAGATTTTCAGTTTTACCTTTTGCCTTTAATTCCGATTTTCAATCAATAAAGAGCTAGATGTGGGATCACCCTGAGGTGATAACACATGTCTCATTCTCTCTCATCATGTCATTTTGCCATTTGTCAAGATGGGGCCACCCTAAGGTGGCGCCACATGTGTCCTCCTTCAGAAAAAGCAGAAATTCAAAAAGCCTCAAATGTTGAAGCCTTGTCCCTGAGGTGTCGCCACTTGGCCCTTTCTCTCTCCTTCCACCTTCTGCCACGTGTCATTTGCCTTCCCTTTTAGTTCTGCGCCATTTGGCAGTGTAGAGTCACTCTGAGATGATGCCACATGGCCTCTCTTTTCTTGGTGCTTTTATCTCTCTGCCATGTGTCAGTGTGGGGTCACCCTGAGGTGACGCCACATGTCCTCCTCCATGCACATCTATTAGTTGCCACTTGTCCTCCCTACATCTCTCTCATTTTACCTTTTGACATGTGTCAGTGTGGGGTCTCTGAGATGGTGCCACGTGTCATTCTCTTTTTCTCTTATTCACCTGACACTTTTCACAGTGGGGCCACCCTAAGGTAGTGCCACATAATTATCCTCCATTCCTTCAGAATCAAACAAGTTTGAATTTCAAATGAGCCCTGAGGTGGCGCCATCTGAGATGCCTCCTTCTGCAACTGACACATGTCAGTATGAAGCCACCATGAGGTGACACCACATGTCCACCTCTCCCTTCTCCAGAAAAAGTAGAATCACCCCCCCCCCCACCCCCCCTGAGGTGACACCATTTCTGAAAAGACCTCTCCTCAAAAATAGATCTGCAGCTTGCTTTTAGGAAAAGCAAGTTCAAAAATTTTCAAATGCTCTTGAGGTGGTGCCATATGCTTCCTCTACTCCTGCCCTTTGACACATGGCAGTGTGGAGCCACCCTGAGGTGGTGCCACATGTACATCTCTGCTTCCTCGAGAAAAAGCAAAAGCTCAAGATTTCAAATTCCCTATTGAGGTGGCGCAAATCCCGAATTTATAATTTGATTTTCTATTTTGTTTATTTTACAAAATCCCAAAGTGGGCCCGCACATAGGTGGCGCTACATGGGAAGCTCCTGCAGAGAAAATCAAGCTAACTCCTTTTCAAAAAAATTCAAACTCTACTTAGGTGTCTTATTTACAAAATTTTCATTTATTTTATTTCAAAAAAATCCAAAGTAGCATCCTCTGAGATGGCGCCACATGAAAGGTCCAAATTTATTCTGTTTGAATTTTAAAACTCTCAAGAAAATCTATAAATACCCTAGCCCACGCCCAGTTAGAGGGGAGAGCTCTTTTTGGATATGAATTTCAACTTCAAACTTCCTTTTCTCCTCTGAATTCACGTCCCTCCTTGGGCCCATCTAGGACTAGGGGTGGCAATTTCTGACACGACCCGCCAACCCGACCCGCCAACCCGCCTCTTAGGCAGGTTCGGGTTGGGCTTAAGCCAACCCGTTTAATAAATGGGTCGACCCGCGTAACCCGTTTATTAAACAGGTCGGGTTCGGGTTGGGGGTATGCCAACCCGCCAACCCGGCTGACCCGTTTAATAAACGGGTTAGGCGGGTGGGTCAACCCGCCAACCCGTCTGCCAACCCGACCCGTCAACCCGACCCGCCAACCTGCCTACCTGCCGACCCGATCCGTCAACCCGACCCGCGAACCTGAAAACCCGTTTACCCGACCCAACCCATTTATTAAATGGGTTGGCGGGTCGTGTCGGGTTACTCATTTATTAAACGGGTCAGGTTCGTGTTTGCCACAGCCGACCCGTTTAATAAACGGGTCGGGTTCGGGTTTAGGTATGCTGACACGCCAACCTGCCAACCCGACCCGATTGCCACCCCTATCTGGGACAGTACCTCGAAGTGCCTACCTGGCTCACGCCACCCCAAGTTTGACCTAGGAGCAGAGGTCGATTTCCAGGTACATTCCGAAGCTCGATTCAAAAAGTGAGAGAAGCCATCCGTAGCCGCCCAATTCTGAAGTTTCAAAACAACAAAAGAACACAAGGTGAGCTCCCATTCGAGTTGATTCTATCGAAATAATGCTCTTGTTTCGATTTACATACTAAATCCCATGGATTTTTTGTTTTAATTCATATTTTATTTCGTTAATTTAGCATATTTTAGAAGTTAATTAGGTTGCATTTAGTGTTTATTTCAATTCTATTTCATTTCAGTAGTTCTCTGTTCTTAGCAGTCAGTCCATATGTTATTTTATGTTTTTTATTTTCTTCTAAAATGCCAAAAAAATCAAATTACGTGCCCATAGCTGTCCCTGATAATCTACAAAAAAATCAAAATCGTTTGAGTTTATTTGCTTTATTAAAAATTCAAAATGCCAAGTCAAGTTTTTATGACCCAGGAAACATTCAGAACATTAGGTCTCAACTTTTAAAATTGAGATCTCCCTCATGGAAGATCTGATTCCAAATTTGAAAAATTCCCTAAACTCGGGATTAAGGCTAGCATTTAATCTGATTTTATCTTATTTTTCTAATTTTTTTGCTATCTGACAAAAATCTGAGAGTTTGGGACACATGTCAAAGCCTAATTTGAGTCTCTGAGACTCTGGATCGACTTAAGTTGACTGGTTATCCCTGAATATAGCTCCAAATCCAGATCTGTAAAAAGTGAACTTTATGTTATACATGTCCCCTGTTTGATTCTGAAATTTTGCAATTTTGAGGATAGTCTGCATCCCCTTTTTGTATTTTTTATTTCGGTCTCCTGTTTTGGTATATATATCTGCTCTGCTAGTTTATGCGTGTAATATCATATTTGTATTTCTCAGCCAGTTAGTCAAATGCCAAATCCATACAAATAAAAGTTGTTCATATGCATGTCAATAGTTCTCCATTTAATTTTCGTAAATTTTGGTGGTCCATTATCATTTTTTATTCATTCTCACATCAGATCATACTGATTTTAGTCCTGTCAGAACCAAATCTTTGCTACTGAACTCACCGTAGGTCAAATCGCGAGGCTGTAAAATCCAAATATGTTCATTTTTTTGTCCTTTAGCAGCCTGCAAAATATCAGACATTTCTATGTTGGATTTTTGCATTATTGCATTAAATGCTATGTTTGGTTGGTACCCATAGGTGAAATTTGCTTATTTTAGAGTTTTCTTTGAAATTTTGCATTTAGGACATGTCATTCCATGCATTTTATCATTCTATACTGTTACTAAGGGTATAGGGGTGCTCTCTACCGAATTTGGCATGATTTGAGAACCGTTTGGTGACCGGTTTAGTTGTATCATCAAATCAGGGTTCTTGCGGGACCCTGATCCGGGCGAAAACCAAGCGAAATTCATTATTTTGGCCAAATTTCAAATGACCATTCTGATTTTTACAGTCCCATCATATTTAGTAGCATGTCATCATGCATTTCATCATCGTTTGATTCCATTTGCATTTCAAAATCCCCAAATTTTGTCAAAATTCCTTTAAAAACCCTGATTTTAAAAGTATAACCTTAATATTAGGGGTATTTTGGTCATTTTCACCACAATTCCGAATTTCAAACTATTTACTATCGTATTTTTATGCATTTGCATCATTCAAATATCAAGAAAGTATGAAAATCAGGTTTATATCCAACTAAGTCCAATAATCTTAAGATATTAATGGAAAATTCGGAAAAACACACATATTTGAGCTAACCCCATTTCAAGTTTGGCAGAGATGTTCAAAGGAAGGAGCCGGAAACTGCAATTTTCTTTCTTTTATTTTATTTAGTGATGTAGTAATGTAAATTTTGGAATGATAGATATACTTTTTTGCTTAGATCAGGATGCATATCATATAGTCTCAATTTCTGCAATATCCTGATTATGTGATTCATGCATTTTAATTCAAAAATCACTATGGATGTACACGAATGGAACGTGCACCAACTCTTAGGGAGTTGATGAACTCGGTGGAGTCCATATTTACGACCCGAGTCAGAATATGGACGAGACCCAGATTCAGCATCTTTCTACTAGTCACACCGAGCCTACACTCTTAGGCTTTCTTCCAAAATTCACTGCATATCTTCAATTTTTACAAAATATTTTAAAATTAACTAAGTAAATTATAGGCATATTTACGGCCATAGTCGGAATATGTGGTAATCTTACCTTAGTTTAATTCTAAAACTGCATATTTTCCTGAAAAGATGTTTTCATAAAAAAGACATTCATTCATTCATTCAGGATAGTTCACATCATGAAATCATGTGCATTTCTGTAAAAACTCCATTTCAAGGCAATCGATTTCTCAAGATGCTCTGAAAATGTTTTCAAAGATTGATTTTCCCAAGCTAAGTTTTCCCTGATTTTCCCAGAAAATATTTCTTGTCTTAGAATTCATTTCCAATTTCTCAAATGAAACTTTCCATCATTTTCCAGAGTCAAAATCGATATCCAATTCCTCAAGGCCCGGATTCCCAGAATTTCAATTTCCTAGGATTTGATTTTCTTTCCCAAGATCATTTTCCTACAAATCTTCAATCATTTTTCAAAGAAAATTTTCGAAGTTGGAGTTTTCCTCACAAGCATTTTCCCTTCGAGTATTTGCCTTTTCTTAAGAATTCTTTCTATTTTCCCAAGATTCTCATTCCTTCATGATTTTCCCAAATCTTTATAAACTTTCTTGAGATTTTAAATCCTTTTATCAGGGTTTCTTTAAGAAATTGATTTCCATCTTTTGCCTTAGAAATATTTTCAAACTCTAAAGCATTTTCTAAGCATACATCATATTTTCCAACCTACATTTTAAAAAGTTTCATAGCACATGCCTGAATTCTCTGTGCATTTAGAATAGAACACGATTTTGTTATATTAGCTAAGTCAAGCACACATTTGGTCCTTGGTTCGATTACCCCTGTTAAAGGCGGCAGGAACGGTCGAACCTCGTACCGACAGGTCGAGTCCCATTCCACAGAATATTTCCCGCTATTTTCAAAACGGAGGCGAGTATTTCAAAACAATTTTCAAATTCTGGTTAAGTTTGACTCGTAGAAGGTTTCCCCTCTCTCCCGCAGGGAAGGGAAAAATTTTGCAAAGATAACAAGTAGGTGGCCGAACGCAGGGTGGGGTTGCCAGCGTTGGGTGACCAGAATACGGCAAGCGAAAGAGAGGGCTCACCCAACGAAAAAGGGCAACAGAGGGGGAATGATCGAGGGAGGAGAACGGGAGATGGTCGGCAAGGTTTCCGAAGAGAGTTGTCAGTGGATCGCCGAAGAGTGGGGGCGAAGATGGCAAGCAGCGCGGGGGCGGTCGGTAGAAGAGGGGAGAGGAGAGAGAGAGAGCAGGTTTGCAAAGTTAATTTCATGCCCTAGATGGGCTGTTTTACATAAAAAATTAGCGACGGATTAGCAACAAAAAAATTTCCATCGCTAAATAGTGACAGAAAAATTTTGTCGCTCATCCGTCGTGAAGTTGCGGCAGAGTTTGAGACAAAATATTTTTATCGCTAATTAGCGATGGATTTTGAGACAAAATTTTTCCGTCATTAATTCCACAACTAATTCCAATTTTAGGGACGACTAATTTTCTCTCGCTAATCCATCGCAAAATTGCAACAAATTATTTTTGTCACAAATTGTCGTCGCTAATTAACATTTTTCTTGTAGTGTAAAGACAAATTTAAGAAATGGAAAAAGGATAGGAAAGATGATGTGGACCTTCCATCGAAGAAGAAACAGAAGAAACAACATGATCCAAAGTTCATTTGTCTCTTTTGCAAGAGTGAGGGTCACATGAAGAAGGATTGTACCAAATATCATGCTTGGCGTCAAAAGAAAGATACTCTTGTTACTTCGGTATGTTCTGATGTTAATTTAACCTCTGTACCCAAACACACTTGGTGGATGGATCACTACAAGAAAAATGCATATTAGCGACAGACTCTATCCGTCGCTAAGCCGTCGTTAATCCATCGCTAAATACCTTTGCAACGGATTTTGTGATGGATTCACGATGGGTAGCATCTGTCGCATAACCCTAGTCGCTAAACTACGACAGAATTTATCTGTCGTCAATCCATCGCTAAGTAACGATGGCTTAGCGATGGATCATGTTCGTCGCTAATCCATCGCTAATGAGAGACTCATTTGGTTATGCGATGGAATTTAGTCTGTCGCTACTATTTAACGAAAGATACATATCCGTGGCTAATGTCTGTCGCCCATTTGGCGATGACCATTAGCGATAGATTAAATTTCATCACAAACTGACGACTGCTTCAAATTGGCGACGGATTAGCGATTGCTATTATCCGTCGCTAATTTTTAATAAAAAATTTAATTTTTTTTTTGAAATATTTTGAAACTAGAGAAAAATTTCTCGTTATACAATTCATATAACCTGCTTATAAAAAAAAGTACACATAAAAAATACATATACAAGTGAAACAAATTTAACACAAGTTCTAAGTTAAGCAAACTTTAACAACCAAATACAATCCTTGCCACGTTATAATTAGTTACAAGTACTTCAAACAAATTAAACAAACGAATCTAATCCTTGCCAAGATTTTGGGCATCATCCTCTTCATTTTCTCGATCTGTCCCTCCCTCCATGCCTCCATAAGCTCCTCTACGCTGGTCATCTCCAACATCCTACAAAAGAACCAAAATGTTAGTATTTGTAAACAAAATATAATGAAATAAATTATATGCAATGCACCTAATCTAATGTAACAAAGTAAATGGCCGAATGACACATAGACTAACAATAAACTGAAAGACATTAAGAGAATTCAAATATGTTTTCTAAGTTTGAAAAAAAAAATTATAGTGATTCAATCATGCATATATGTGTTCTAAGGTTGTCAAAGAATGTCACAGTGATTCACGCATGCATATATGGTTTATAAGGCTATCAAATAAATGTGTTATGTATCATAATCATGCATATATGTGTTACAAGACAGTAAAAAAACTTTCATAGTGATGAAATCATGCTTATATGTGTTCTAATGTTGTCAAAAAACTTTTATAGTGATTCAATCATGCTCATATGTGTTCTAAAGCAGTCAAAAAACTTGCATATTGATTCAATCATGGATAAATGTGTTCTAAGGAAAATTTTATAGTAATTTAATCATGCATATGTGTGTTCTAAGGCAGTAAAACAATTTCATAGTGATGAAAGCATGCTTGTATGTGTTCTAAGGTTGTCAAAAAACATTCATACTGATTCAATCATACATATATGTGTTCTAAGGTTGTCAAAAAACTTGCATATTGATTCAATCATGCATATATGTGTTCTAAGGTTGTCAAACAACTTTCATATTGATTCAATAATGCATATATGTGTTATAAGGCAGTAAAAAAACTTTTATATATGCTAATATCATGCTCATATATGTTATAAGGCAATCAAAGAACTTTCATAGTGATTCAATCATGCTCATATGTGTTCTAAGGCAGTCAAAAAACTTTATATGTGATTCAATCATGCGTATCATGTTTTAAGGCAGTCAAAAATGTTGAGAAACTCTGTTTTGATGTCACATAATATGATACACTGTCGTATTTGATTTTATATGATATGATAATGTCCTCTTGAAAAATGTTGTATTATGACTGAATATGTTTTGCCATAAATCTAACGAGTATTTGATGCAAGGATATCTCACCCAAAAAGGATGGAGACTTCCTGTTCAAGTACAACTATAGTGCAATCATACTCCTTGAAGAAAAAGCTTGATGAGCCATGCATTCCTAAAGATCAACTGAAGAGATCGGCTACCTCAAGATGAAGATTTTTTTCTTCTTTAGAGTCATATGTAACAGAACCTTCAGGAACATGCATATTGCATATTACATACTCATTCATAAAAACTATATCATAAAAGTATACGATAGTTTCAAAAAGCTCCTTTTTGAAAACTAATAATTGTACCTTCTTACAACCCTTTATGAAAAATGTATTTTGACATGATTTCAAAATGTAATAATTTTACCTTACATCATATACAAGACAACATGAAAAGAAATATAGGAAAAAGACAAAACATGAAATCGGCTACATAAAGAAAAACAAATATAACATGTTTTGAAAAGACTCTATTTACCTTCTTTAAAGAAATAATTTCAAATGTAGGAAAAAGACAAAACATGAAATCGGCTACATAAAGAAAAACAAATATAATATGTTTTTGAAAAGACTCTAGTTACCTTCTTTAAAGAAATGATTTCAAATATGGGAAAAAGACAAAACATGAAAATCGGCTACACAAAGAAAACAAATATAATAAAGTTTTTTTGAAATGACTCTAGTTACCTTTTTACAAACCCATAGAATGTCGACTTACTTGAAGTCATCATTCTCTTTGTATAGCATTAAATACCTCCTGTAAGAAATCCTTGTTAAAATATCCTTCTCAAGAATGTCGACTTTCTTGTAGTCCTCATTCTCTCTGAAGACTTTGAAAAACACAACATAAAGAAAACACTTGACATGACTATATACAAATAAATATCTCAAAGCACTCATTGTACTTACACTCATTTAAAGTAAAGAAGTACTTATGTACCTCAAATCATTAATTAGGATAAAGACAAAACTACAATCCAACGTTCAATGTACTATTGTAAGAAATAGACTTTTTACATAAAATATGTATTACCTAAAATATTACAACGACTAGTCTACCCCATATTTTACTTTTATGGAAAAAGGCTTTCTCGAATTTCTCTAAAGATGTTTTTTAATGACATAACATTTCACATCTCAAAAAAGGCTACGATTTCAAAAAGTAACGACTACTTTTTTAAAAGCTATATAAACACACTCAAATAAACTATTCAACATGGAATGGAATGAACATGTGAGCTTACAACGAGAAAAATTCCTATTTGATATTTGAAAAGAGAGCCTTGAAAAAGAAAGAGAAAAAGAAAAGAAAGAAAAGAGAAAAAGTCAAGTATAGCTCTTTGACAAAGAGTATCCTCTGAGTGACAAACAGAACATTCTGAGAATCCTTCATTCGTGCATTCATATCATTCTGAAGGTTCTATAGGAAGTATTGTAACTCTGTTATTCACTGTTTTCCTTCTTTGTTGAAAGAAGTAGACCTCTGTGAAAGAGGGTGTTGCCCTTCTCTGTTGAGAGAAGAAGACCTCTGTGAAAGAGGGTGTTGTCCTTCTCTGTTGAGAGAAGAAGACCTCTATGGAAGAGAGTGTGCTCCTTCTCTGTTGAGAGAAGAAGACCTCTGAGGAAGAAGGTGTTGTACTATTTATCCGGTGACTCGGATGTTATAGTGGAAAGCTCAAGTGGTTTGCTTGGGGACTGGATGTAGGTCTGGGTATTGACCGAACCAGTATAAATTTTGTGTTTTATGTGTTGTGCCTTATTGCCTGATTATTTTATTTTATCGATCTTTATCGTATTTCACTATTCACCCCCCCTCTAGTGGAATTTCATTTGGTATCAGAGCAGGTTTGCTGGTTTCGACATAACAAGTCTTTCAGCATAAATGGCATCTACCTCTTATGCTCGTGATATTGAAGGTCAACACGCATCTCGTCCTCCTTTCTTCAATGGCTCCAACTATGGATACTGAAAGTGCAGAATGACTATATTTCTCAAGTCCATAGATTTTGTTGTATGGAAAATTGTTGAGCATCCATACACATCTCCATCCGCAGACTATAACTTATGGTCTGATGAAGAAAAGAAAATGGCAAACCTAAATGCAAAGACTATGAATGCCTTATATTGTGCCATTGATGAGAACGAATTCAATAGAATATCTATATGTGAATCTGCATATGATATTTGGCATTCTTTAGAGGTTATTCATGAAGGAACCAACAAAGTGAAAGAAGCCAAGATCTCATCTCTTGTCAGAAAATATGAGTTGTTCAAAATGAACAAAGATGAACCCATCACAGAGATGTTTACCAGATTCACCAACATCACCAACGATCTGAAATCTCTGGGTGTAACATATTCCCAGACAGAAAAGGTGAAGAAAATCTTGAGATCTCTCACAACTGATTGGGAGAAAAAGACTACAGCTATTGAAGAAGCTCAAGATTTATCTAAGCTTACTCTGGACGAATTAATAGGCAATCTTATGGCCTATGAAGTCCACATGAAAGAAAGAAGGGAAGAAGAACAACCCTTGAAGAAAACTCTAGCCTTCCCAGCCCTTTCTGAGGATGAAGACTCAGAAAAAGAAACTGAGATTGCGCTACTCACTAGAAAATTTCAGCGCTTTATGAGAAGGAACCGACTTCCAAATAAGCACAAAGAAAGAAAAGACCCAAAAGAAGATTCTATGTGCTACCAGTGTAATAAGCCAGGTCACCTGAGACATGACTGTCCTCTTCTCAAAAGAAAATCCAAGACTGAGGAACCAAAGAAAAGGTTCTTCAAGAAAAAGGCTCTGCATCCTCAATAGGATGATTCAGAACCATCCACCAGTGAAGAGTCAAATGATGATGAAGCAGAAACCGCCAACATGTGCTTCATGGCAGAAAACTCTGTAATCGAATCTCTTGATTTCTCCTTTGAAGATCTTCAAAATGCTTTTCAGGAACTCTTTGAAGAATCAAGGAAAACGATTCTAAAAAATAAACAGTTAAAATATGAGAATCTAGAGCTCCTTTTGAAAAATGAAAAACTCAGTATTGAAAATTCTGAGCTACAAAAGAAAAATCTTCTTATTACTTCTGAAATCTCATCTACTAGCTCCAAGACTAAAAATCTGCAAGTAGAAATTTCAGAATTAAAAAGTAAAACTGAGAACCTTATGAAAACGGTTTTCAAGTTTACTAAAGGAAAAAAGAACTTGGATAAACTCCTATCCTCTCAAAAGGTCTCTTTCTACAAGAATGGTATTGGCTACTCCCATTTCAACAAGCCTTCTTGTATGAATCAAAAGACCACTTTTGTGAAAAGTTCTTCTGAACCAAATAAGGAGTATTATAATTCTAATTTTTTGAACTCCTCTAAGGCTATAGACAAACCCAAATCCAAATGGATATGGGTTCCAAAGTCTAACAAAAAAGGACCCGATTGGGTACCAAAAAGAAATTTTACTTAATGATTTGCAGGCTCCAAACAAGAAGAACAGATGGATTCTAGACAGTGGATGTTCAAAACACATGACTGGACATTCAGACCTCTTTGTTGTTCTTCATAAAAAAGAAGGAGGAACCGTCACCTTTGGAGATAACAACAAAGGTTTGATAATAGGTATTGGTAATATTGGAAATATAGATAAACCTCTTATCAAAGACGTTCTCCTGGTTAAAGGCTTAAAACATAACCTTCTAAGTATTAGTCAAATGTGTGATACAGGTTATAATGTTAGCTTTAATCATAATGCTTGTCTTATAGCAGACACCAACAAAAATATTATCTTAAAAGGTATAAGAAAAAATAATATATGTGAACTATACCTAGAAAACATCACAGAACATTGCCTCATAGCTAATAATGACTCTCAACATCTATGGCACATGAGAATGGGTCATGTCAATTCTAAATACATGTCTAAATTAGCTAAAAATAAGTTAGTACGTGGGTTACCCAAAATATCTTTTAAAAAGGATTATTTTTGTGATGCATGTCAATTAGGAAAACTGTCCAAATCATCTTTCAAATCAAAAAATATCATTTCAAGCAAAAGACCTTTAGAGCTTCTCCACCTGGATCTTTTTGGTCCTTCTAGGGTAGCTAGTCATAATCACAATAAATACGTTTTTGTCATTATAGATGACTACTCAAGATTTACTTGGGTGATATTTTTGAAAAACAAAAGTGATACGTTTTGTCAATTTGAAATTTTATGTAAAAAATTACAAAATGAAAAATCGTGTTCTATTGTTAAAATCCGTAGTGACCATGGAGGAGAATTTGAAAATGAACTTTTTGAATTTTTTTTTAACTTGCATGGTATTTCTCATAACTTTGCCTTTCCTAGAGCTGCACCTCAAAATGGTGTAGTAGAAAGAAAGAATAGAACCCTTCAGGAATCTGCTAGAACTATGCTCCAACACAATAATCTTGCTAAATCTTTTTGGGCAGAAGCTGTTAATACTGCATGCTACATAACAAATAGAGTTCTCATTAGACCCTTATTAAATAAAACTCCCTATGAACTATTTTATGACAGAACTCCAAGAATAGACTATTTCAAAGTCTTTGGTTGTAAATGCTTTATCCTAAACACAAAAGATAGCCTAGATAAATTTGATGCTAAATCTATTGAAGGCATATTTTTAGGATATTCAAGTCATAGTAAAGCATACAGAGTTTTCAATAAGAGTTCTAAGTCTATTGAAGAATCTATGCATGTTAGTTTCTGTGGATCTATTGATCAATCTGTTCATAAGCAAACTAACGATGATGATGTTGAAAGTACAGATTTATTTTTAGATAACATAGCTAAGTCTAATGAAGATGATCATTAAAGAACATTTGTCGATATCAAAGATCATCCTCAAAAGCAGATTTTGGGAGAACTGACAAAGGGGGTTCAGACTAGAGCTCAGCTAGAACGGATTGCAAATATGGCATTCATTTCTCAACTTGAACCAAAAAAGATTGATGAAGCCATCATCGATGAGTTCTGGATGCTAGCCATGACTGAAGAACTGAATCAATTCCAAAGGAATGAAGTTTGGGATCTTGTACCAAGACCAAAGGATCATCCAATCATTGGGACAAGATGGATCTTCAGAAACAAGCTAGATGAAACATGTAATGTTATAAGAAACAAAGCAAGACTAGTGGCTCAAGGATACAACCATGAGGAAGGTATTGATTTTGATGAAACGTTTGCTCCTGTTGCTAGACTTGAATCTATTAGAATGTTTTTAGCATATGCAAGCTATATGGATTTCAAATTATATCAAATGAATGTTAAAAGTGCCTTTTTAAATGGTTTTATAAATGAAGAAGTTTATGTAAAACAACCTCCAGGATTTGAAAATGAACAATATCCAGATCATGTTTTCAAACTCAAACGTGCTTTGTATGGTTTAAAACAAGCACCTCGTGCTTGGTATGATAGACTTAAAACCTTTTTGTTAAAAACTGGCTTTTCTGTAGGCAAAGAAGACTCTACATTATTAATAAAAATAGTGAATAATCATACCCTAATTGTTCAAATATATGTAGACGATATCATCTTTGGATCTTCTAACAGCACTCTTTGTGAAGAATTCTCTAAGTCCATGCAGAAAGAATTTAAAATGAGTATGATGGGAGAACTCACCTACTTTCTTGGACTGCATATTAAGCAAACCAAGGATGGAGTTTTCATCAATCAGTCTAAGTATGCTCGTGAACTTCTGAAGAGGTTCAACATGAACTCAACTGCTTCAAAAACTACTCCTATGAGCACTACTACTGTTTTGGACAAAGATGAAAATGGTAAGTCTGTTGATACAAAGGTATACCGAGGTATGATAGAATCACTTCTCTATTTAACTGCTAGCCGTCCAGATATTATGTTCAGTGTTTGCTTGTGTGCTAGATTTCAGTCAAATCCAAAAGAATCACATCTTAAGGCTGTAAAAAGAATAATGAGATATTTAAAAGACACAGTTGATTTTGGATTATTCTATTCAAAATCCTCTACATTTGATTTAATCTCATACAGCGATGCTGACTTTGCTGGAAGTAAATCTGACAGAAAAAGCACAAGTGGAACATGTCATATGCTAGGGCACTCTCTTGTATCATGGTTCATTAAGAAACAAAATTGTGTATCCTTATCAACTACTGAAGCCGAATACATTGCTGCTAGCCTAGCCTGTACACAAGTTATCTGGATGAAACAAACCTTAAAAGATTTTGGTTTAAATTTTGAAAATACAACTATCTTTTGTGATAATACTAGTGCTATAAACTTATCTAAGAATCCTATTTTACACTCATGAACTAAGCACATTCAAATAAGACACCACTTCTTAAGAGAACAAGTCTTAAACAAAATAATTAAACTGGAATTCATACCCACTAATCAACAGTTAGCAGACATATTCACTAAACCATTGAAACATGAAGACTTTACACGAATTAGAAGAGAACTAGGAATATGCAAACTAAGTGACTTATAAATTAATCACACTTATTATAATACTTCTTATAAGTTTTATTAAAATATTATTTTAAAAGTTTTTCTTTATCGATTTGTGTTAGTCAAACTAGGTTTCCATATTCACGTATACTCTAAACTCTTATAAGACTCATTCTTTATGTCTTTCAACTTGACATCTTTCAAGTACACGTCCATTATGACTCCTTGTCCTATCTCCTTTCACTCATATTCATAAAAACTAATTATATTAAAAGCTATCATAACATTGTTCACATCACTCATCTCATAACTCCTTTATTTTGTAAATATTTTGCAAAAATACAAAAAAATAGTTTTTAATCTTGTTTCCTCGTAAAACTCTAGGATTTTATTCTAAAAATACAAAAAAAAATGGAAAAACAACACAAAAGCGAAAAAAATAAAAAAAATATATAAAAAAAAATGCAAGGAACAAGTGGTTTTAAATCTTTCTAAAAATTGGTTTCACTAAAGAAAAAATCCTTTAAAACCACTTCTTGAAAAATCATTATAAAGAGGTCCTTTTTTTGGAAAACTTAGAAATATGTAACGACCCCTCTCCCGCACATTCTTCCCTCCTCTCTCCATCGTTGATCTAAAACGAACCCTTCTTCTTCACACCTTCCATCTTCAACGGAGGATTTCCTGAAGCTTCCTTCCTTTCTTTAAAAAGGGAGTGAAGGAGAAGGGCTGGGCATCCATTATCAAAATCTTTTCATCCCAATCATCGATGTTTTCTCTGCAAACCCATGATCGATACCCATTTTTTCAGTTGATCGAGGACTCTCTGCCTCTCGCATCCATTCTCCATCGACCTTTCCTCTGGAAGACCCAGCTTTCCTTTGTTTATCGCATCAATTCTTCACTTTATTCATTTCTTTTAAGTATCTATTTCCCATACCAAGCATCAGATTTGGGTTTCCTCATAATTCCTTCCCTTCTTCTCGGAGCTCCCACAAACAAGAGGAAGGAAGTCGGGCTTTGCAGTAGGGTCACAATCTTCCCTCGTTTTTGTCTTACAAAATTCCGGTGAGTTTCTACTTCCCATCATCCATAGAAATTTCTTTTTCCTTCTTTTATTTGTTGAATTCCATTTGCTTCTTACTTCATCAAAAGCACACTCGGTGGCACTGAGTTGCTGATAGCATCTTCAGTCCACTCCTGTGCGACATTAATGGAGCAAATTCTTGTTCCAATATATCTTCTCGCATCTCTGATTTGTCTACACTACGAGTTTTTGGGCCTAGATTTAATAATCTGACGAGATTCATCTGAATCCCGGTCCCGATTTTCCATTAATTCTTAAATACTACTTTGATTTACTACTGCTAATACAATGACTTCACAATTTCAGGCTATTATATGATGATGGCTAACATTTTTTCTTTTACTGCATTTACACTTTCGTGATCTATCTTTTTTTTTTCTCTTTATGTTCTAACATGTCTAGGTCCTTTGCATCGCTGCTTTCCGTCATCCCATCTCAATTTGTTGCTTGTTCATGATTGACCTGACGCATCATAGTAATCATCATATCCTGATAATTTTGTTTCTAGTTTATGTTTTGGCATCGGTAGATCTTCATTCTCTGAAAGACTTTGCATTGTTTCCTTTCAAATTTCTCATTATTTGTTTCTCATAATTGATTCCCTTCACAATTTCATTTCAATCTCTCGTTATTAGCATTTCTTCTTATGATTTTTTTTTTTTTACAAAGTAAGTTTTGGTCGGCAACTTCACTTTCTTCTTTCTTTTATATTCCTCTGCTCATGATATTCTACTATCGTCATCCTCATCACGCTTCCCAGTCTTAAAACCCTCAAGGTTTTTTTTTTTTTTTGGAAACAAGAGTATACACCGTGCTGGATTGAATGTCTGAGTTTGCAGAAGAATCTCAATTTCGGTCGATTTTCATCAAAGATCTCGATCTACTGAAGGAATGTGTCATCCTGTTATGAAATTGCCTGAGCACATTCAGACTCGAATCATCTAAGCAGGACTCCAGCCTCCTCTTTGCTATTCGAAATCAACTAAAAAAAAAAGAGAGAATATAATGTTTTGTTCGGAGGTTATTTCCTGTCCAGAATTGATAACAAGGCTCTCCGAGAACATCAATGGGTAATCAAATTAATGCTATACCACAGTGTTGGCATTTTGTGCAATTTTCGTAGGAGACATTTAAAAGTATATCAAACATCTTTATTCTAATATGTTATGACTATTTACTTCACGTCTGCACTTTTTGTGTCAGTTTCAAAACAAGGTTTATATTGCTTGCTTTTAATGGCTTCTTGATCTGAAGGTTTGTTTGGATAGCATGAGACTTCAGGAAATGGTGATTGCGAGAAGTCTGACATTTGTTGAAAGTCTCTTCTACTTTTGCCTTGAGTACCTCCGAGACCTCCAATAGATTGAGGTAGCCTTTATACCTTATATTATTGCAGAACACCCTAAATAGCAGAGATGGATCAATTATCCAAACAATTGCTGTGCAACCTTCGGTTAAAGATGCAAATTTCGATGCAAATGTTTCCATGCTAAACGAGGAATTAGTTGTGCATGATTTTCCTCTAGAAGCAATCAAAATTTTGAGAGAAGTAGTCATTTGAATTAATGTTGTTAACAATATCCACTACACCAGATCATTGAATGAAAGCCATTGCTGAGGCTTCCCAGGGCTCATATACCTTGTGATTTCAACAGGAGCCACTAGAGCACCCACATTTATAAGCTTGCTTGTTCAAAATCTTCTGCATTTTAATGACTGCACCTGCATGAGCACTACATCTAATCACCAGTCCCCTACCACCTCTATCTGCGTTTTGCATAATTTTTCCTTTTTTTAACAACCTTCCTTTATAGTATTTCACCATTCAGTGACATTTAGCATCATTCAAATGCATATGATCCATACTCTGCACCACATCTATCTATTGTAACACTCTTCCTTAATCACGTACAAAGCTCACTTACTGCTCATCCCTCTTCACAGTTGCACTCTGTCCCTTGGATTCACCCCCTGTCATCTCCTCTACCACATACCACTTCAGCAACTCATTCCACCTAATGTCATTTGATATTCAGCTTTTACAATACCATATGCTATATCAGTTGCCTAGCATAATCACTTGTTAAACCTTTCCCACCATCACTACCTGCTGCAAATCAGGCGTATGCTACAACAACCGCCATATACCCTTCATTTCCTGCCATTTCAACACCACCCTTTTAATATTATATATATCCATCCACATTAGTTGGTGTCATCTGCATTTGTTGCTTGCATTATTTTTTTCTTCTTTATCCTCTATCACCCATCATCACCATTGTTCTAAATACAACAATAACTGCACTTCTTCTTCCCACGCCTGTTGTAGGCTCTTCATCATCAACTCATCTTTCCATCTTCACCAACCGTATTTCCCCTGTGCCTCAACACAGCATGTTGCATTAATCATTTTATCACCTGTATGATTGCTGTCACACCTACTATTTCTTACAATATTCCACTTATCTGTTGTAATTACATATTATCTCCTCCTTTTTCCTGTAACTTCCACCAACAGTATCCTGTATATCATTCATATTTCTACATACTTTACTACTTCATGTGCACATCATAGTATGTGCTTTTCATTTCATCCCCTCCATTCCAATTTCCCCTGTATACCTACTTCAATCACTATCACTTACTTCCAGCTCCACTAAAATCACCTTACTTGCCATACCTACCCATCTGCTTTCCCTCCTTTCACCATGATTCCCTGCATCATTGCACCTATCACATTACTTCCCTGGTTATACCAATACCTAGATCCATACACTCCAAATATTTATATACCATTATATATTGGGCAGTGCTTACAGCCGTACTCACATCTTCACACCTGCACATTAGTCATAATCTATATGTCATGTACAATAAATTTCTTGCTGAATGTCACACATCAACACCATCCTATCCCAGCTGCAATACCACAGCCCCATTAGACATCTTCCCACCTGCATGTTTTAACATACCAATAGTTGTGATAATGATTACTTCTGGAATCCATATGCAAAAATCGATTGACAAATCAATCTAGTGTGTTGTATTTCTCACAAGTTATTGATATATATACCCAAATATATGTATATATACATGTATACATATATGTGCATGTATATATATATATATATATATCATTTTCCATCCTTTTTTCATCATGTATATCTTGGCCCATGAGCACTTTACCATTGATCTCCATGTGATATGTGCAATTTCTTTCTATCTTTTATATTAATCAAGTGTTCTGCAGGGAATATGCGGAAGATATCACCATTGGAAGTTGTAAATTCAATCTTGTGTCTTGTAATAGTTAGATCTTAATGAGAATTTACATTTCCTGTTTTAGATAGAATGAATAAGCATTGTAAATATCATGAATTGCTTGTTTTCATGCTTTTTGCCTTTATTTCTCAAAATTCTCACAAATGGAAACACGAATGACACGTGCACCATTTCGTAAGAGGTAATTAATCCTAAGTTGATGATTTACATAAATGGCCATAGTCAGGATGTAAACAAGACTTAGTATTTTTATCTTTTATAAAATAACACTGGATCCACACTGGATCCTTTTCAAAAAATCATCATATTTTCTTTAAATATTCTCCTCTTTTATTAGAATTTAATTTAAAATTAATTCACTATATATACCAATGGCCATAGTCAGGGTATATTGAGAGTTAATTTCATTTTAAATTCTATAAAAACACCAAAAATGTATTTTATTCTTCACTTGAATTTAAATGTGGTTATTATATAATATATTCAATGACCATAGTCAGGGATATATTATATCTTTAACCTCATTCTTAATTCATTTAAAGAATGAAATAGCTTTTCAAAATCCAATTTAAAATTCTTTAAATTCATTCATCATTCAGGATAGAATTGCATCATATTTTCAAAAATTCTTTTCAAAAACCCAAGTGATTTTTGAACATCTTTTTCAAACTCATCAATCCTATCTCCTCTTCAAAGTCCAAATTTTGACTTTGAAACCAAATTCAAAGTTTAAATTAACTTTGAAATTCTTGATTCATTTTCTAAATTCCAAATTCAAGTTTCAAATTCAAAGTCCAATTTGACTTTGAAATTCATCCTCAAATCAATTTTTGAAAATTCCAAAAACCAGAGTCAGATCCTAATCTCAACTTGGATCCAGATTTCCAAGTATGAATCCAACTTCATTTTGGATCTCAGACTTCAGATCCAAAGTCCATTCTAGGATCCAGATCCCCATTCCACTTTGGATCTCAGGCTTAAGATCCAAATTCCATTGTAGGATCCAGATCCCAATTCTACTTTGGATCTCAGACTTCAAATCCAATTCTATTTAGGATCCAGAATCCAATTCTACTTTGGATCTCATACTTCAGATCCAAATCCATTTTAGGATCCAGAATCCAATTCTACTTTGGATCTCAGACTTCAGATCTAAACCCATTTTAGGATCCAGAATCCAATTCTGCTTTGGATCTCAGACTTCAGATCCAAATCCATTTTAGAATCTAGAATCCAACTCTACTTTGGATCTCAGACTTCAGATCCAAATCCATTTTAGGATCCAGAACCCAATTCTACCTTGGATCTCAGACTTCAGATCCAAATTTCATCTTGGATTCCAAATCTTAGATCCAATTCCATTTAAAATTCAGAATCCGATTTTATCTTGGATCCTAGAGTTCAAATCCAATTCCCATTTTCAGATTCTAAATCCAGAATTCAAATTCAAAATCTCAACTCTATTTAGAATTCATACTTTGGATTCAAATTCCATTTTAAGGTTTCAGATGTCAAATCAACTTCTATTCTCAATTCCAAATCTTAAATCCAATTCCATTTTCATCTCAGATTTCAAATCCGATTCCAATTTTTGGGTTCTAAAGTCCAAAATTCAACTTCGGACTCTGTTTAGAATCTGGACTTTGGATTCAAATTCTATCTTGAATTCCAACTTTCAAATCAATTCTATTTCTCAAAATTCTACTTAGATTTCCCACGTTTTGATTTCAAACCTCAAAAGTCAGAATTCAATTCCAATTCATCCCTATTCTGATTCAAAGTCCATTTATGACTTTGAAAATTTCCTTTCTTGTCCTTTAAAGTCAATATTATTTTCTCAAACTCTAATTATTTAAAAAACTTAGAACTTTAAAATCTTAAGTTCTGAGTCAAAAACCATTTTCTTCACTCTATTTTCATCTCAGAAACACTTGGAAAATTTCAAAAACATCTTTCAAAAGAGAGCATACATCTTTGCATCGCACAAGCATGATTCTTTGTGCTTTTTAGACTTAGAATAAATTCTTAGACAATTTCTTAGCAAAGCAAAAGGCATAAATTCGACCCATGGTTAGATTACCTTTGGTAAAGGCGTCAGGAATGGTCGAACCTCGTACCGACGAGCGGATCCCGTCTCTCATTTTTCCCGCAAATATTTCAAAAACGGAGGTGAGTTATTTTCTTAAAATATTTTCAAAATTTAAGGTCAAGTGAGACCCCGCAAAAGAGTTCCTCTTCTCTCTTTCTTTCTTTCTTTTCTCCTCTCTCTTTCTTTTCTGTCTTTTATTTTTCTCCTTTCAAAAGGAGGAAGATGGAGGTTGGAAAAGGAAAAGAGAAGGAAGAGAGAGAAACTGCAAGAGGAAAAATTTTGCGATGATCACAGAAGACCATCAGTTTATCTAGCCGTGAAGGTGCTAAAGCATCTTCAGAGAGGTGCTTGCTCAACCATTAACATTAGTTGCAGCATACTGACAACCCACATATATTTACTCTTAACCTCCATATAGATATTTTTCAAGTAAACCGATGGCCTAGTTCTGAGCAAGATACATCTTTTCCAAAATTAGCAATTTAATATGGCAAAGACTATATATCCTCATTATTTACTAATAAATTTGAAAAGATGAACGTTATACTAAGCCCAAACTTACATCATTAAATTGGTACAAATCTTTGACAGGATCAATGCAAGCACTGAAGAGCAAAAAGGAAATGATAAAAAAAAAACCTCAGTCTGCAAATTAAGTTGGGATATGAGAAGAAAATTAGCCTAAGAAGACCAGAGACCATCCATTTATATGCTTAAGAACCACCACAAATCTTACTGTTCACTATTTCCATGAAATCGCATTAAAACTCACTGGTTGTTTGGGCATTCCGGAACTGCACTATCATCCATGATCTGGGAAAATATTCATTTACAACATAAGTATAAATTAAACCAAAATACAATGGAATTAAGAATACACTATCTCAAATACAGCTTTCAAATATACATAGTCTACTTATCATACCTCAACCCCAGGAGCCACCTGGACATCATTGTCGCTGGTGGAGACACTGCTGCATGCAAGTGGTGAAGATGCTGGAAGTAGAAGCAATATGCTTCAGCCAGTGGGCCTCAAGTGGCGTGGCTTGTAATAGTACATTTTGCAGAGGTAGCAGCAGCAGCATTGTTTGTAAGGAACAACACAAACCACTGATGTAACAACTTCATGTACTATTTACAAATTATATGACAATGGCGAACTGGGTGATCAATCCGTTCCCTGAGTTATCCGAGTTATTCCAATTGACTGGGAGCTGCCACAACATCACCTGTTTTGTATGAGCATAATTTGAGCATATTGATTGTAGAAGGGTGTGTAAGATCAGGAACCAATTCCAGAACCCGATCCTCACAAAATTTAGCAGGAGATTAACAGAATCTCAGCCCCGTTATATCAACAAACTATAATATGCTCATACCGTGACATGACATATATATATTCTTCTTCTATGGATCATACACTGGCGGCTTGACGCAATGGAAATCACCGTGCTGGATGCAATTAATGACTGGGTTCAAATTTGAACCAGGAACAAATCCATATTAACATCACTATTATGCTGGAACAAGAGTTTAACATGACTTATCACCTTCTATCAGAGCTCTAATGTGGCGATTATTCAATTCGCAAGTTAACCTGCATATGAAAGCATCATCTTGAAGAATCAATCTTAACTGGCAGATGGTCTTACATGGAACATGCCCATCCTTGCAGGTGGATATCAAACAACCCACCAATCCTTTCTGAAAGATCAGTGGAAAATACAAGTTCTAGCATAAAACACGTTTTGAATGTGACCAAGGAATTAAAAAGGAAGTTCACTACTCCATCCTAAGTGGATCTCGTGACTTCTGAGATGATGGATTCTCCAAGGAGGATCATATCTCAGATTTATGCTTTGAAATCGACGCATTTGGTTTTCGAGAGTCCCTGCATTACACAGCATAAAACTAATGTTATTATCACCAATTCCATTTTCTGATGATCACTTACATCTGCCTGAGAGCATGTGACTGCATATCTACAGAGGGGATCCTGTTTCGCAGACATAGCTCTACTTCCCTCTTTGATCTGGAATTCCCTCGTTCTGAACCAAAGTCGTTGATTGATCTTTGGCAAGACTTTGTATTGTAATATGGAGCTAGAGAGTTCTTTCGAAAGTCACTTCAACCCCTCAATGGTTATGCAGGGGTCCCATAGGTGCGGAAGTGGTTTTATGGGTGTCGAGCGACCTTTGTTACAACCTCGATTCCGCAATTACAAGAGGCAATATGAGTAGCAAAAGTAGATGACAAATACTGACAGACCAATGACAACAATAAAATGAAATAAAGGAAGAACTCAAGCCAAAATGATAATCAGCAAGACGGCTATGATATTGGATGCCTTGCATATTTGATGAAAATCTAATATGGTAAAAATGAACTCAACCTCACGAAAATGTTATCAATGGAAAGATTAAGATGTAACTGAAAACAAGGAAGAAAAAGGGGAATATCGTGAGTGCAATCCATGGCGTATTCCAACAACACTACTGATGATGCGAATCGAAAGTATAAATCCACCATGATAAGCAAAACTTAACAGGTCATCAGAATGAAAGCAGAAACTTGCAAATCAATGAAACAGAAATCCGAGTATCAATGTCTAATTGAAATACCAAATCCATTATTAAAAGAAGACTGGAAATCAAATGCAAGGGAAAACAAAATATCAAAAAAAAAAAGAAATCAGGCTAAAACAGGGTATAAGTCGGAATTCAGGTAAACTATAAGGAATCGTTGGACCCAACTAGCGCAAACAGAGAGAGAACCCAAAATAAAGTATAAAATTAGAGAGGAGGTGTGGGAATAAGAGTATTCCTGTTATTGTGGCAACAGGTAGGTCGGTTCTGCTACGAGCAGGCCGATCCCACCTCTTTGCTTCGTAAAAAAAAAAAGGGAAGAAAGAAAGTAAAAAAGTATGGAAATTAAAACGAAGGGACGCCATGAAGGAGAGGAAAAGTTCTATAGAGAAATGAAGGAGTTACTTACCTGTAATATAATCGGAGTGGTCGATCTTTCTCTACTACATTGAAAGAATCAGAGGAAATAGGAAGATGAAGGAGAAGAAGAAGGAAATGGGGAGCATGCGATGGAGGGGTGATAACGGATGAAAAATGGATGTAGAGAGGAAGAGGGTGCCGGGGTGAAGATGGATGATCCCCGGGTTTCCTCGTCGTGCCCCTCTTAAGGAGGGGGAACGATGGTTCGAGAAGAGTAGGCAGTTGGGAATCGACGATGGGAGAGGATGGAGACCCATCGGTGGGCGATGGAGGGTTTGGAGGGCGATTGGGGATGGAGGCCAAAAGGGAGAGGGGTTTGGCAGAAAGAGGAGGGCTTAGGGTTTCGTAAAAAGAACCAAGCTTATGCGTGAATTTTTTTTTTTTCGATTTTCCAAAAAGAGGCTCCTTCAAAAGTTTTTCATAAAAAAATGTTTTTAAAATGATTTTTTTAGCAAAATTGACTTAAAAAGTTTAAACTCATTCATTTTTCTCCTAATTTCCCCAATTTTTTGGTTTTTGAGTTATTTTTCAATTTTTTTGCATTTTTAGAATAAAATTCTAAAGTTTTACGAGAAACCAAAGATCAAAACTAATTTTTTGTGTTTTTGTAAAAATATTTACAAAAGGGAATTTTTCTGAGAATTCAAGGCAATTTTTGAGAAAATTTCTTCAGAAAATACATTTGGATCCGGATTTTGAGGAAATACGGATTTAAAACACTAGATTCGGATTTGAATATATCAATATGGAATTTAATTCAGAAAATCTGAAGAATGACTGAAATTTAGCTTTGAAATCGCTTGGATTTTCTCAGAAGATGGAGTCAGGGGCAAAAAGGGTCCTTTTTACAATTTTTTGAAAAATTTGGGGTGTTCACAGATGCCCTTCTTTGCTACTAAGTCGGTTGAAAGCCGAGCTTAGTGGCAAAGATAACACTCCAAATTTTAAAAATGCCCCAGTCAGTAGATCTGAACTGGGCGTGGAAGAATTATTTTGAAAAATATGTCTCTTCAGGCTTAACCTTATCCTGAATGGTTTTGGGGAGACGAAATCCTCGCAAATGACATGACTGAATAATAGAGGATGAGGAAATCGTGATGGGACATTGGGTGGAAATCCCGAAATGGTGGAAAATCAGAATTTTGATCAGGTCTCCCAGGTGAGACAAGATATTCTTTTTGGAATGATTCAGGTTTAACCCTTAACCTGGATGGGACGAGGATATATAAAAAATGAACTGAATGAGGAAAGGAATACATGAGAACCTTGATGGGACATTTTTTGGAGAATGCCTCGTGAAATGAAGCTCAAGTAGGATCCTATCCTGGATGGATATACAAAGCATGGGTTTCTTGATGGGAAGAACCATGATGGGATTGGAAGGAAACATCTCATTTGAACGAGGAATCTCGTTGGAACGAGTCTTAGGTTTAACACAAACCTGAAAGGAAGATACCTCGCGAAGCGAGGTTCCGGGTTAACTCTTAGCGTGAATAGGAAATCTACCATATGGGTTTCTCAAGTGGAGAAACCATAATGAGAACTTCGGAATTTGGACGAACAAATCCGAAAGGGGTTTTGCGAGAGGAAGAAGATAAGGTTTTTAAAGCTTGGAAAAATGAATGATTTTGGGTGTCTTATTTGCTGAGACTGAAATAGCTTTTTGAAATCAAATAACCTCTCGCAGAAAATTCAGGTTTTGACCCTTAACCTGAGTGAGAAATCTACCATACGGATTTCTCAAATGGAGAAAGCACGATGGGACCTTCGGAATTTGGACGAACAAATCCGAAAGGGTTTTTTGCGAAAGGAGAAATATAGGGTTCCCTAAAGCTTTGAAAAGGGGAAGAAATTGGACGTCTCATCGCTGAGACTGAAATAGCTTTTGAAATCTATGATCTTTCGCAAGAAATTTTAGGTTTGATCCTAACCTGAGTGAAAAATCTACCATACGGATTTCTCAAATGGAGAAAGCACGATGGGACCTTCGGAATTTGGGCAAACAAATCCGAAAGGGGTTTTTGCGAAAGGAGAAATATAGGGTTCCCTAAAGCTTTGAAAAGGGGAATAAATTGGGCGTCTAATTGCTGAGACTGAAATAGCTTTTGAAATCAAATGATCTTTCGCAGAAGGTTCAGGTTTGACACTTAACCTGAGTGGGTCGTCCATACAGAATTCTTCAATGAAAAAACCGTGATGGGACAGGAAGAGATACATCCTTCAGAGGCAATTCTTTTGGGAAATATAAACAACGCTAGGTTGCATCAAAATGGATATTGAATGTTTATTTCAATGTTGGAATAGCTAGAAAATTTTGCCAATAAAATAAAATTATAGCTGATTCAAACGCTTGGAAATGTGCACGTATGTGCAAAAGATATTCCCTCTTTTACCTAGAGTATTTCCCCCAAATGAGGTTAACTCCTCAGTTCTAAGAGTCAGATTCAAATTTTTAGCGCTGATGATTTTCTTCAAGGAAGCTATCCATTTCCTTGATATGAGAAGAGAAGAAATATTCTTAATTTCATAAAAGCAAGTAATGAAGGGATATTGATAAAAGAATTTTGCATGAGAAAAGATGACTTCTGGCAACTTTGGCAGTTTGATATCTGGGTGTTTTCCTACGATGATCTTTTTGCACTCTTTTGAGTTATTGAACTTTCTCGGGTTTTTCACATCATCCTTCATTTGAATGGGTCCTGACTTTTCTCTCATTTTTTCAGGGAAGGGTACGTCACAAACTCCTTCATCTTGGAGATGCTCCGATCCTTCTTTTTCTCAGGGATTATATATGATATTGGCTCAAAAAGTCTTTAGATGATAGCAGAAATCAAATATCTTTTACGGTTTGTCGGTAGGTTCATCACACTCGCCTTCATCTTGATGGTGATCTGAACTTTCCCTGGAAGGATCTTTCACAAACTCTTTCATCTCGGAGATGATCCAAATCTTCTTTGGCTCCTGGGGTCTGCTCGCATATTCGTCTTCATCTTGATGACAGTTGAGAGATCCCTTTTGCAGATATTTGATTGCAGCTTTAAAATGGATGAGAAGATATGGTTTGAGTGGATTCTTTTTATAGCTCAAGATATTTCCACTGCCTGATTGCCAGAAAGTCGTCTTAAAACATGTGTCATAGCCATGATCAATAACAAATCACTTCTGGCTTTTCAACATCATTGAATATTTCTTTCACTGATCATATCGAGGACATTTCTTACATCCTTTTGGTTGATCAACAGGAAAAGATTTGAATTTTACCTCTTTTTTTGCAAAAAGTTTCACCCTTTTGGAAAGAAATATTAGAGGTAATCTGAAAAAATTCCTTTTGTGTAGTCAGACTTTTAGAATCAACTAATGCTTTTAGCAAATTGGCAAAGTTTTCACGAATTTCTTATGAAATAATCACTCAATATAGATTTTGATGAGACCTTTAGCTGTAATTAAAAGAAATGGTAGAGAAATCAGACCATGGAAAACTTTGATTGATGATATATTAGATCTTGGAAATTCCGACCAGTTATGAGAAACTGGATTTTAAATCCCGACCAGTGAAAGCACTGGATTTTGAAAATCCTGACCAGTTATGAAAACCAGATTTTAAATCCCGACCAGTTATGAAAACTGAATTTCAAATCCCGACCAGTTATGAAAGCTGGATTTCAAATCCCGACCAGTTATGAAAACTGGATTTCAAATCTCGACCAGTTATGAAAACTGGATTTCAAATCCCGACCAGTGAAAATACTGGATTTCAAATCCTGACCAGTTATGAAAACTGGATTTCAAATCCCCACCAGTTATGAAAACTGGATTTCAAATCTTGACCAGTTATGAAAACTGGATTTCAAATCTCGACCCGTTATGAAAACTGGATTTCAAATCCCGACCAGCGAAAAATACTGGATTTCAAATCCCGACCAGTGAAAAATACTGGATTTCAAATCCCGACCAGTGAAAAATACTGGATTTCAAATCCCGACCAGTGAAAAATACTCGATTTCAAATCCCGACCAGTGAAAAATAATGGATTTCAAATCCCGACCAGTTATAAAAACTGGATTTCAAATCCCAACCAGTTATGAAAACTGGATTTCAAATCTCGACCAGTGAAAAATACTGGATTTCAAATCCCGTCCAGTTATAAAGACTGGATTTCAAATCCCGACTAGTTATAAAAACTGGATTTCAAATCCCGACCAGTTATAAAAACTGGATTTCAAATCCCGACCAGTGAAAAATACTGGATTTCAAATCCCGACCAGTTATAAAAACTGGATTTCAAAAAGGTTTTATCTGAAGGCTTGAGAGTGATGGAATTTTGGGAGATTATAACCCGAGGGCTGAGAACATGATGAGATTTTGAAGATATTGCAACCAAAGGTTGGGAAACTGATAGAATTTAAGAGATTGAAGATCTTGAAGGTTTGGAAATGATAGAATTTGAGGAGTCGCACGCTAAGGGTTTGATCTTTTGGAATACACAACCAGCGGGAGCTGGATCTTTTTGGAAATACATGACCAACGAGTGTTTGATCTTTTGGAAAACACATGACCAACTGGTGTTGGATCTTTTTGGAAATACATGACCAGCGAGATGCTGGATCTTTTGGGAGACATGACCAATGAGTGTTGGATCCTTTTGGGAAAATACATGACAAGCGAGATGCCGGATCTTTTGAAAATATCAAATCTTGGGAAGTTCAAGTCAGAACTTGAATTTTGCAAAAGGAAGGTATTTGATCAGAAGGCTGATGTTTGAAATTTACCGGTGCGAGAACCGGATTTTTCAAATGAGTCTGATATATGATTGAAAAAGTTTGAGAGATAACCCGTGCGAGGACCGGGTTTTGAAGATGGGCTTGATTTTTAAAATGAGTTTTAGAAGATAATTCAGGATTTATCCCCTTATCCTGAACGGGGGAAGGAAGGAAAGAAATACCTTGTTAGCAGGAGGCATTAGGTTTATCCCTTAACCTGAAGGGGAAGAAGGTAGGAAATACCATGTCAGCAGGAGGCATCAGGTTTATCCCTTAACTTGAAGGGGAAGGAGGAAAAAAAAAAAACCTGAATTTGGAAATTTTGAAACGGACTAGCTGGAAGGCTGGATTTTGGAAGAAGGTCCCGCCTGGCAATTAGGGTTTTTTGAAAAAGAAGGGAGTCCAAGTTGGGACTCAAATCTTCAGGAAATAAAAGATAAAGAGAAACCCGAGTTTTGAAAACTTGAATTTTTAAAAAAATGATTGTTTTCCAATGCGATAATTGGATTCAAAAGGAAGTTCGAGTCGGAACTCGGAACTTCAAACGAAAATAATAGAGGAAAAACCCAAGCTGAAACTCGGATAAAAGATAAAGAGAAACCCGAGTTTTGAAAACTCGAATTTCTAAAGAAATGACTGATTTCCAATGCGAGGATTAGATTCAAAAGGAAGTCCTGGTCGGAACTCGGAACTTCGAACGAAAAATAATAGAAGAAAAACCCGAGCTAGAACTCGGATTTCTAAAAATGATTGATTTCCAATGTGAGGATTGGATTCAAAAGGAAGTCCTGGTCGGAACTCAGAACTTCGAACGAAAAATAATAGAGGGAAAACCCGAGCTGGAACTCGGATTTCTAAAGAAATGATTGTTTTCTAATGCGAGGATTGGATTCAAAAGGAAGTCCTGGTCGGAACTCAGAACTTCGAACGAAAAATAATAGAGGAAAAACCCGAGCTGGAACTCAGATTTCTAAAGAAATGATTGATTTCCAATGCGATGATTGGATTCAAAAGGAAGTCCTGGTCGGAACTCAGAACTTCGAACGAAAAATAATAGAGGAAAAACCCGAGCTGGAACTCGGATTTTCAAAGAAATGATTGATTTCCAATGCGAGGATTGGATTTAAAAGGAAGTTTTGGTCGGAACTCAGAACTTCAAACAAAAATAATAGAGGAAGAAGCCCGAGTGGAAACTCGGGTTTTTGATAGAAAGTTTTTAATCAAAAGATTGAGTTTTGAAAATTTGCCAGTGCGAGGACCGGACCTGGGATTGAGAATGACCATTTAGAGGATTGAATTTATTTGCATGTGATCTGTTCGCCCCCTTATATTGACTCGGGAGAAAATAAAATTTGAGAAGAACTGACAAGAAGAGATAGAAATTGTTGGAAGATTTGACAAAAGAGAAGAATCAAGGAAATTTTATGCAAATTATCTTTGTAAAAGAATTCTCACAGGTACCATTGTTGCTCCTATGAGGGGTTTTAGGATTATCCCTTATCCTGAATGGGAAAGGAATAAAATTTAGGCAAAAGTTGATGAAAAAGCTTTGATAAAGAATTGGAAGAATTAAAATTTAATTAATATATAAGATTGATAAAATTGGATGAAGAAAAAGATTTAGCATAGATTAATGAAGCTTTAAAAGAGAAAGACATTCAGGACTATCCCTTATCCTGAAGAAAGAAGGACCTCATAGGATGAGGTTTCATGTTTATCCCTTAACCTGAAGGGGGGTGGGGCAAAGAAGAAAAAAAGAAATACCTCATGGGAAAGAGGCATCAGGTTTATCCCTTAACCTGAAAGGGAATTTTTGAAATAAGAATCAAGAAGAATTATTAAAATGAATGAATAATTAATATAAATAAATAAAAATTGATAAAACTGATAAAGATGGTTAAACAAAAGGTTGATAAAAGTTGAGAAAAAGAGTTTGATCCTGCCTGCATGTGGGATCTTTAAAATGAAAGATGGGAAAATCATTTTTGGAAAGAAAGATTAACCGCAAGAGCTAATCTTTGAAAGGGGATCATTCATGAGGGTAAAATTTTTTGAAGCAATGATTTGAAAACTAATTTTTAGAAAATATGATCAACACGAGGGTTGATATTTAAATGTAATAATTCAAAATCAATTTTTAGAAAACATGATCAACAAGGGTTGATCTTTGAATGTAATGATTTGAAATCAACTTTTTAGAAAATGTGGTCAACACAAGGGTTGATCTTTGAATATAATGATTTGAAACCTACTTTTTAGAAAATATGATCAACACAAGGGTTGATCTTTGAATGCGATGATTCAAAATCAATTTTTTCGAAAATATGATCAACACAAGGGTTGATGTTTGAATGTAATGAAATCAAATTTTGGAAAATGAGATCAACACAAGGGTTGATCTTTGAATGTAATGGTTCGAAACTAATTTTTAGAAAATATGATCAACACAAGGGTTGATCTTTGAATGTAATGATTCGAAGTCAATTTTTGGAAAATATGATCAACACAAGGGTTGATCTTTGAAATGTAATAATTCGAAATCAATTTTCAGAAAATATGATCAACACAAGGGTTGATCTTTGAAATGCAATGATTTAAAATCAATTTGTAGAAAAATATGATCAACACAAGGATTGATCTTTAAAAAAGGTAATAAAATATTTGAACTAAATTTTTCATGATTTTTTTAAAAGACCCTCATAGGTAATATCATTTCTCTCATGAATGATGTCAGGATTGTCCTGCATTTTGAAAAAGAAATTTAATGCCCCAATATAGCAAAAAGAAGAAAGTATTGAATAAGAAAATCGACATTTCATTGATAAGCAAAAGTTGATAACAGAACTGAATATTTACAAATATTTTAACTAAAAGAAGTCACAAAGACTGGGCTGACTTGCCCTTACAAAGCGACTGACGGAAAGGGATGAAAGCGAAAAAAACCCTTGGCATTCTCAATTCTCTAATTGGTCTGGAAAAGGTCTGATTGAACCTACAGACTGCTCTTCTCTTTCCTCTGGTACCAGAAGCTCTTTATCAATGTAGTCTTGCACAATGTTTTTTAGGACGAAGCAACGCTCCGTGTCATGCCCCCTCGCTCGATGAAACTTGCAAAAGCGATTCTTCCATTTCTCTTTGGTGACAGAGGGATCATCCTGTTTTGGGAGTTTGATCATGTCTTTCGCAAGCAGGTATTGTAGAACTTCTTCGATTGGCTGACCTAGAGGGGTAAGCTTGCGATCATAACCCCAACCCTCATGCTTTGCTTTCTTCGACTTGCTTGACTTCTGCTGAGTGGTGACCCCTGCCTGGTAACTGGACTGAGCTTGCATGTTTAGGAGATCTGAATGCCTTTCTTCTTCGTTTTTGACAAAGATATTCTTATCAAGGCAATCCTGAACGATATTCTTGAAGTCAAAGAAATGTTCAGTGTCATGCCCAGTTACTCGATGATACCCACAAAACTGGTGTATATATTTTCCCATGATTATGGAAGGGTTGGCGGCTTTTGGGAGCCTGAGTAATCTGCTAGACATCATGTATTCGAAGATTTTGTCGAGCGGTTCATCTAAAGGAGTGAAATCTCAATCCTTGCTCCAATCTTTACGCTTTTGTTTTTCTTGCTTCTTGCCTTTTTGTTGAGGACTGTATTGAAGAGGTCTATCATGGTTTTCATAATATTTCCCAATCTGGCCTCTATATTCTCCCAAGTTGCTGCCCTGGTTGCCTTGATTGTTGCCCCTGCTGGCTTTGGAATTTCCTACACTGATATTGCTGTGTTCATTCATGGTGACAGGTGCCTTTCCTTCTGTGGGAGCTTTTCTGCAATTGGCTTCAGCTTGTTCAGACAATATCTCAACCATCATCCTTTTGAATAATTGGTATATCGCGGGATCGATCTCACTTTTGCTATCCTGAACTCCCTTTCTGACAGATTTTTGAGAATCCATTCCTTACTCTCTCTGCTTATAACTGGGATGTTAGATCAGTGCAATCTTTGATCTTTGCCCCAAATCAACTGATAATGCCAATGCTCTCTTTGTAGGGTAAAAATGGGGTTTTTAGAAGAGATCTAGGAAGAAATTTTAATAAGGGAGGAAATCATAATCTGAAAATGAAAACATCCCATTACGAGGGATCGGGTTGTCATCAAAATTTGCGACAACTGCACTATTTTTCTGAAAAAGGATAGACAAGTAAAATGTGAATAAAGATAAATTTTGAAAATGACATATCCTGACAAAAGATATTTTATTGTAAAAGAGGAAAAGAATTTTGAAAGTAGATGGCAAAGATTAAGATTTGAAGAATTTGCAGGCAGGATCAAAAGAATTTGAAGAAAATAAGAGAAGAAAAGAAAAAATATACTTGGGTTTTAAAACAAAGAGGAATTTTTGAAATATATACCCAGGGTTATTAGGAAATACAAAAATATCATACAATCACAGATGTACAAACAAAGATGCACAAACAACACTCCCTAAAGCTGACTCTAAATGCAATATTTTGAAATGGCTTGTAGGACCTTAATCCTAACTCTATGGTTCAAATCATCTGATTCCAATCAAGATATGCAGATATACCCAAGCTGCAGCTCGAAGTACGTGGCATAGAAATATTTCTCCAGTTCTAAGGTAATGACTTCCCAGCATCCTTGAGCACCTACCGATATACCTCGGACTATGGCCCTTAGGTATGTGGTAGGGGGGCGCGAACCCAAATAAGTGGTCCCGTTGTGAGGCTCTCTCCCGAACTATGGTTCAGTGAGACAGCCCAGCAACGTGAAGACCAAGACAATATAGGTAGGGAGGTTTTCAAAATATGCTCAACATGCAAGAAATCAGATGGCTCTAATGCAAGTCCTAAAGAGATAGATTAAAATGAAAAGAAGCATACACTTGCATACATTGTTTGCATTCACTCCCTAGAATTGAGGAGAGTTGTATTTTAGACCTAAGTCTAATGTGAGCATGGAATAAACTCCTCAATATGGTCCTACCAAACCATACTTAGATCCTATATGCAATGATGTCAGCTTAGGACAGAGTCTAGGCTCCTAAGGTTTGCATGGAAATGAAGCTGACATTTGAAGAATAAAGACTTAGATAATATCAAAAGCAAAGCAAAGGTATAATTCGACTAGACGAAGACGTGTCCCATCTCGGTCGCCAAAACTGTGATCATCGCAAAAAATTTCCTCTCGTAATATTCTCTCTCTTCCTTCTCTTTTCCTTTTCTAACCTTTATTTCCTCCTTTTTGAAAGGAGAAAATAATAGGGCAGAAAGAAAGAGAGAAGAGAAAAGAAAAGAAAAGAAGAGAAGAGGAATTCTTTTGCGGGGTCTCACTTGACCTTAATTTTGAAAATATTTAGAAAATAACTCGCTTCCGTTTTTGAAATATTTGCGGGAAAACTAGGAGACGGGATCCGCTCGTCGGTTTGAGGTTCGACCGTTCCTGGCACCTTTACCAGGGGTAATCGAACCAAGGGTCGAATTCATACCTTTTGCTTCACTAAGAAATTATCTAAGAATTTATTCTAGGTTTAGATGCACAAAGAATCATGCTTGTGCGAATGCGAAGATGTATGCTCTTTTTTAAAATGATTTGAAATTTTCCAAGTGTTTCTGAGATGAATCTGATGATAGAGTGAAGAAATGGTTTCTAACTTAGAACTTAAGATTTAAAGTTCTAAGTTTTTGGAATAATCAGAGCTTGGAAAAATAGATCTGGATCTTTAAGAGAAAGGATTTTGAAGCTGAGATAAAGGAGAAAGAAGGAAACTTCAGAGTCATAAATGGACTTTGAATTAGAATAAAGCTGAAATGGAATTGAATTCGAACTTTTGAAGTTTGAAATCAGAATGAAATGTGGGAAATCTAAGTAGAATTTTGAGAAATAGAATTGATTTGAAAGTTGGAATTCAAGATGGAATTTGAATCCAAAGTCTGAATTCTAAACAGAGTCCGAAGTTGAATTTTGTACTTTAGAACCTGAAAATAGGAATCGGATTTGAAATCTGAGATGAAAATGGAATTGGATTTAAGATTTGGAATTGAGAATAGAAGTTGATTTGACATCTAGAACTTTAAAATGGAATTTTGTTATCATCGCAAAATTTTTCCCCTCCCTTGCGAGAGAGAAACGAATTTCGCGAGTCAAACTCGACCAAAGTTTTGAAAATTGTTTTGAAAATTTACTCGCCTCCGTTTTGAAAATTTGCGGGAAAATTCCATGGAATGGGATCCGCCTGTCGGTACGAGGTTCAACCGTTCCTGGCACCTTTACCAGGGGAAATTGAACCAAGGACCAATTATGTGCTTTAACTTGACTCAAATATCTAAATTATGCTCTATTTTTCCTAGAATGCACAAAGAATCAGGCTTGTGCTATGAATTTTTGAAAATAATGCAAGTTTGAGAAACATGATGTTTGCTTTGGAAAATTGAAATATGCTGGAAAATGATTGGAAAAGTGCTGGAAATGGAATCCTTGGGAAAATCATTGAATTTCATTGGAAATCAGAAATTTGATTGGAAAATGAATTCTTAGTAAAACTTGAATCTTGGGGAAAATCAATTTTTGAAATTTGGAATTTTTTTTCTAAGAAAATGGATTTGAGAATTCTGAGGAAATCCAAGAAATTCATTGGAAAATGACTTTTGACAGGAAAAATGGATTCTCAGGAAACTAGGTTCTCAGGAAAATGGGAATTCTGAAAACTTGGGTTTTTGAAATTTGATAATTTTAAAACATTGGAAAATCTTGGTTTGAACTTGGGAAATGCTTTGAAATCTCTTTTGAAAACTTAGGATTTTGAGAAAATTAGATCCTGAGAAAGACTTGGAAATTCTTGAGAAAGCTGAATTTTCTAAAATTGAAATTGGAAAATGAATTTGAGAATAATGCAATTTGAATGATATGAATGAATGAATATGAATTTGAAAAGGGAATTTCATTGAGGAATTGAAAAATCCTTTTAAAACTTTGAGAAATGCAGTGCATTTTGAAGTTAGCCTAAGAGTGTAGGTTGAATGTGGCTAATACGAAGATCATAAATCTTGGTTTTCTTCGTATTCTGACTATGGCCATAAATACGAATCCCACCGAGTTTATAAACTCCATAAGAGATTGTGCACGTGCCATTCGTGTAAACCATAGTGAATTTGAAATAATGTGCATGAATCATACATCACATATTAAAATTTGCATAAATTAAACTATATGCAATGCAGCCCTATTCTAAGCAGAAATGTAACTCTTATTCCAAATATTACATTGATTTTTACATTGAATCAAAATAAAAGAAATAAAAGCTAAATCTTCTTCTTGAATGTTCCTGCAAAACAAGAAAACAAGGTTAGCACAAAAATATAGGTTTTTCTGAATTTATCCAAAAATATGGGAAATTATCGGATATTATTCAGATATAAACCCAAATTCATACCCCCTTTGATATAAACATGATAAATAATGAATAAATTTCGAAAATAAACTTGAAAATTCGAAATTGGGGTCAAAATGACCAAAATACCCCTGATGACCTTGAAATCAGGGTTTTCTAAAAGAATTATTGTAAATTTTGGAATTTTGAAAATCAAATGAAATAAATCAAACATAATATGATAAAATATGATGATATGCATGAAATTTTGGATAATTAGAAATTGAAATTTCGAAATTTAGGTCAAAATGACCAAAATACCCCTGATAACAAGACTATGGCTTTGAAACTAGGGTTTTCTGAAATAAATTTTGCAAAATTGAAAAATATGAAATGAAAATGAGATTAAAATTAACCCTAATATGATTCTACATGCTTATGTACATGATAAAAACCCTAACATGGCAAAAATATCATAAAATATCGAATTTAACTTGATTTTCGCTTCTGAATTTAAAGATAAATAACACATGGAGCAAATGAACTTGGAATTAAACCAAATTTAGCACGGACAACTAAAATAACCCTAAAAACAGAATGGATCTCGAAAATCTAATTTTTTTGTATTTTTAAATATATAAATTTAAGTAAAAACCCTAAATTTTGTGATTTTTGCCTAAAATGTTGATTCTAAAGGAGATTTAGGATATCAAACTTCCATAAAAATTTCCCAAATTTTATGGGGTGATAAAGGACAGTATTGAAAGGATTTTTTCCTTTTACACTTTCTGGTTTTGACCTATGGTCGGAGCTGTGCCACTCCGGCAAGTCGGATCGGAATCCGGCGACTCTAGGATTTAGGGGAAACAGACAGGTTTCGGTAGAAAACATGAAACAAATGACAGACAGATGGGAAAATGGTTGAAATTGTGGGAAAATGTCTCTGACAAATAGAGGAAGATTTGATCTTTTGACACCATTTGGATTCGGGTTACTGTTTGGAAAAAGTCACACTGTTATCAGAGACCTAAATCTCTGGAATTTCTGGATACTGAAATCTGTCAGACCGAAATTCAAATTTTAGGAAAAATACTGAAACAGTTCCAAAAATCCCTACATTTTGGGAAATGACAGGAAATTATGTTAGAAATAACTTTCGTGTTTAAAGTTTTTGCAAACTAGCTACAGATTGGGCGGATATGATGCATTAGGGTCTGTCTATACCCTGACGAAGGAAAATCGAGATTTTCCCAGGGTTCTGGGAAATCAGATTTTTTTACAGAGATCAAAACTGCTTGGAAAAATCTTAAAATTTCCAAATCATTAGTAGATTCAATCATGAATCCACTGTAATTTTTGTAAGATTATTTGAATATCCTAAATGGGTGATTTTAAAGATTCTTGTCTGCTAAAGCAGAAATTGAAAGTTCCAGAAATGAAAAATCCCGGTTTGGGATTTGATTTATTTAATGGGGTTGCAAAACCCAAATTAAATCAAAATTTCATAAGAAATCAAAGACAAATAATCACAACTATCATGAGATTTTTAGGATTTAAAAATGAAGATACATCCATGAAATAACAACTGGACTCTACGCCTAGATTGAAAACTACAAACTAATAAGCAAACATGGATGAAACTAAGTAAAATACCTATTAAGCAATAACATAAATTAAATATAATGCTTCTACTCAATGAAATCTACATGTAACCAAGAATAAAATCAAAATGATCAGGGAGGTATGATCTTTTGTTTAATGTTGCTCTCGAAATGAGAGATCCAATCTATTGAACGGATGGATCTCTTCATTCACATAGCCCACGCATATGGGACGTAGGTTTTCTTATTCCCTACTATTCAAAACCACAAAGATAACCCATGCATCATCATAGATCTGATAAGACTTGCATGTTCCCTTTTAATCATATGATCTTAGTCAAATTTAATGAAAAACTTAGTAAAATAGAATGAACTCACCTTGGCACTTTGCTGGAATAAGTTGCAGCCATGGAGATGGTTGAAGCTGCTGTACTCTTGATGAAGAGGGAGATGGCTGCCTTGATGAGGAGAAGATGGAGGTGCTCCTTGGTGGCTTCAATGGCTGGAAGAGATGAACCGGCTGGTGCTCCCCTTGTGGTGGCTGCAAGCTGGTAGGTGGAGCTTCAATGGCTGGAAGAGGTGGTTGGCTGCTATGGTGTGCAGTTGGTGGTGCTGAAGGAAGAAGGTGGGAGTTGTTGTAGGTGTAGCAGCAAAGGAGAGAGGGAGAAAGAGAGAGAGAGAAGAAGGGGTTAGAGAAGAGAGAGACGTTGAATGGGGAAGAGGAGCCGTATCCCTCTTGTTTTCTTTTTTTTTTGGTTTTCTTAACTTAGGGAAGATTATATCTTTCCCTAAGTTCTTAGCTTTAATTAGGGAAGGAAAGGGAAACAGCCTTTACGTGAATGGTTGGGCAAGAGGGAAAGGAAGGGAGGAAGGAAGGAAAGAAGAGGAAGAAGAGGAAGAAGAAAAAGAAGAAAAAGAAAGAAAAGGGAAAAAGAAAGGAAAGAAAGAAAAGGAGGGAAAAAGGAAAAGGGAAAGAAAAAAAATGGAAAGTGGGGCTGGAGGCTTGGGTGACCACCTTGTGGGTCCCACCTCTCTAAAATGCAAAATAAATAATAATAATAAAAATGAACAAATAAAAAGAAAATTGAAAGGAATAAAAGAAATTTTTTTTTTAATAAAACAAAAATATAAATGAGTGGGCCATCTCAGAGCGGGTCCAAATTCGACTTTTGAAATTCATTTTGACGATTAGAGGGGTAAAATAGTCTTTTCAGAAAGTTTCCAGACGAAATGAGCTATGTTTGGCAATTTTTGAAACGAGCTCGGATTTTGAAGTTCAATACCTCGTTGCGAAGCAAATCCGATGTAGAATTTAAAAATTTAATTTTGGAAGAAATCCAAATTGTTTTTCTCGAGAAAATACTTCCAAATTTATTTTCAGACAAAACAAGCTATTTTTGGCAATTTTTGAAATGAGCTCGGATTTTGAAGTTCAATACCCCGTTGCAAAGCAAATCCAGTGTAGAATTCAAAAATTGGAGTTTGAAATAAATCCAGATTATTTTTCTTGAGAAGATATTTCCAAATTTAGACTCCCGGGGGTAAAAATATCAATTTTGGAAACCCAGGGTTTGAAATTGATTTCTGAAAGCTTTTAAAACTTGATCTGGATTGAAATTTATAAAACTGGAGTTCTGGACTTCGAAAATGAAATGAAATGAGATGAAATGTCATGAAATGCTGAGAAATGATATGAAATAATGAGAAATGACATGCGAAATGCAGACCCTGAATGCAGAATTTTGGATTTTAAACTTCGATTGACTGTTGTACCAGTTTAAAAAGTATAAAAACTGATAAAATTTGCAAAATGATTGAAGAAATGGTTTTTGAACTCTACTGGGTAAGAGTGACACTGAAAATTAGGGTTCGAGCTGGATTGAACTAAGATGAGCTAGATTAAGCTGGATTCTAGAGTTTCAGAACTCAAATGAACTGATAATGGTACTAACTCAACTGACCTTTCCGACTGAATTTTCAAGAAAAGTTGCCATTTTTAGAGAAATGGTACGGAATGATCACTGGAGCGAAGTGAATTACGAACCTGAGTTGGGTTTGAGCTAGAACAAAGGTCACTAATATCGATATGAACTAAAATCAAAGCTTGAACACTAGCTCAATTGACTAAACTTAGCTCAATTTCAGCTGAAAGAGCTAAAATGGGCTCCTAGACACTTGGAAATGGTTTTGAACTGAAACTGGAGCACTTGAACTCCTGGTGAGCTCAAGTTAGACTCTGGGGAACATGACTGACTGAGAATGACTGACTTGGAGACAATTGGCTTAGATTCGAGTGAGAAATAAGCTCATTTCTGAAGAAATGATCCAATTTTGGCAGAAATGGTCAGAAATGAAAATGGTTTGTTCATTGTGAGCTCAGATGAGCTTGAGATGACTGATATTTTAAATGTTCTGAACTAACCAATGAGCTTAATTGACTACGACTGACTGGGGTTCGGGATGACCTAGGGGTAAAATGGTAATTTGAATGACCCGAAGGTCAAAATTTGAAATTGAGTGACCCGAAGGTTGAAATAGAGAATTGGGTTACTGGGAAAAATATGGGTTCAATAGGAATTCAACCTAAGAACGACATTGGTTCTGTTGAGAATGACATTGGTTCACTGGGAACGACATGGGTTCAATAGGGATTCATCCTAAGAACTATCAATTCCATAGGAATTTAACCTAGGGATCACAGTCTAAGAAGTAAGGATTCAACTTGTGAGCTTTGAATGGATCAGGTGCTAAACTGGGTTTTGAGGAAAGATTCGAATCGGAATTCAAATCTTCAAGGGAAAACTAAATAAATTGGGTTTTGAAAGAAAATTCGAGTCAGAACTCTAAGTTTCTAGACCAATTCTAGACATTTGAATTGGATTTGGAAGAAAATTCGAGTCGGAACTCTAATTTTCTAGACCAATTCAGAAGGAAAAGAAAATTCAAGTCGGAACTCGAATCTTCGAAGGAAAACTAGATCCATTGTGGAAGGAAAAGAAATTCGAGTCAGAACTCGAATCTTGAAGGAAAAGTAGATCAATTAGAAGTAAAGAAAATTCGAGTCGGAACTCGAATCCCGAAGGAAAACTAGACTGGTCAGAAGGAAAGGAAATTCAAGTCGGAACTCGAATCCCGAAGGAAAACTAGACTAATTAGAAGGAAAGAAAATTCGAGTTGGAACTCGAATCCCGAAGGAAAACTACACTAATTAGAAGGAAAGAAAATTCGAGTCGAAACTCGAATCCCGAAGGAAAATTAGGCCGGTTAGAAGGAAAGAGAATTCGAGTCGGAACTCGAATCCCGAAGGAAAACTAGACTAGCATGGATTAGGTTTAAAAACATTAACCAGTAAACCAGATTTAGAAAGTTTGACCAATAAAAATTGGATTTTGAAAGTCCAACCAATAACAATTGGATTTTGAAAGATGTACCAGTGTGAATACTGGATTTTGGAAATAAACCAGTATAAGTACTGGATTTTGAAAATGGATCAGTACGAATACTTTTTTTCGAAGAATTACCAGCACAATCACTGGATTTTGAAAATTTTACGAGCACAAACACTGGATTTAGAAAATTTTACCAGCACGAACACTGGTTTTTGAAAATCTTACCAGCACGAACACTGGATTTTAAAATTTTACCCAACTGATTCTGATGAGAGATTTTCAATCTTCATCCTCACGATGACTTAGACAACTGTTGGGGTCTCAGGATTTATCCCTTATCCTGAATCGGTGGTTCAGGTTTATCCCTTAACCTGAAGGGGAAACTCAGGTTTATCCCTTAACCTGAAGGGGAAATGAATTCGATACATATGGATGCAAATGAATGCGAATGAATGCATGCAAATGCAAATGAATGCAAATGAATGCAAAATGATGTAAATGGATGCACATGCATGCAAAATGAGAGATTTGTTTGATCTTGTCTGCATACAAGATGTTTTGAAAATAATTTTCAAAATAATGCCCCAGTGTAACTCGGAAAGAAGAATTTGACCATTGTTGAAGAAAGTATATTGAGGAATTACAAAGGATAGAATATAGGATTTGAGTATAGAAATTTTTCAAATTTTGAGCATTGATGGGGTCTGATAGTTCCACACCATCAGCATTGATAAGCAGATATGAATTGTGAGGTAATGCTTCCTCGACAATATAGGGCCCTTCCCAATTTGGTGACCACTTGCCACCTGGGCGGTGCTTGAGATAAACCGTTTATCTGAGCACTAGATCATTGACTCAGAATTTCCTTTCAATAAAAAATTTTGCATATTGCCTGGCTATCCTTTGACGATATGATTTAGCGTGCTCTGCTGCTCTAAGTCTTCTTTCATCGAGCAAATCAAGTTGTACTAGCCACTGTTGCTGATACTGATCAAGAGGTAATTTTAGAAGTGATGTAAATTTTAGAGCAAGTTTCTGAACATGTAGAGGTAGTGCTACTTCAGTTCCGTAGACAAGTTCTGACGGAGTAGCATTAGTTGGAGTTCGAATGGTGGTTCGATACGCCCACAATGCATCATGAATCTTCTCATGCCAGTCACGACCTGTTTCCAAAGTTTGCTCCAGGATTCGAATCAAAATCTTATTGGTGGCCTCTGCTTGGCCATTTCCTTGAGGATAATAAGGAGCGGAGAAATGATGATGGATTTTGAACTTCAAACAGAAAGTCCTCATTCTATCATTCTTGAAATGACTGTCATTGTCTGACACAATATCATGCGGTATGCCAAAACAACATAGGATATTCTTGTGGATGAATGAAACCACGTGTCGACCTCCTACTATACGCAAAGTGATAGCTTCGACCCATTTAGTGAAATATTCTGTTGCGGCAAGAAAATATTTGTAGCCGTTTGAAGCAGGAGTGATGGGGTCCACAACATCAAAGGCCCCACATAGAAAATAGCCATGGAGAGATAACAAATTGCAAATATGTTGTTGGCGCATGAACGAAAGATGTATGTATCTGGCATAGAGCACACTTCTTCACAAAATGATAGTAATCTTGCTGCATAGTCTTTCAATAATATCCTGCCCGGATGATTTGCTTGATAAGAGTTTGGTAGCCGACGTGACCACCGCAAATGCCTTAGTGTACCTCTCGCACGACTTCTTTGGCTTCAACTTCGTCTAGGCATCTGGAATATTCAGAACTGAATCCATGATGATAGAGGACATCAGAGAGAATAAAATATTGAGCAGACATGTGCCGAATCACTTGTTGCTCTTGCCAATGATATTCTGAGAGAAGGAGACAAATGTCTTCTCTTTGATGGGAGCCTTTCTGAGACTGTCTTCAGCTTGCTCAGACATCATCCTAATCATCATTTTCTTGAACATCTGATATGTAGCATGATCAATGTCATCCCTATCATTCAGACTCTGTCTTTTGGCAGATTTTGGAGAATCCATTTCTTCTTGCCTGCTTCTAAAATCACTGATGCACTGACACAATGGTGTCTTCTTGCTTGATCTGATCTGAACCATTTGGAAATACCGATATTCTCTGCAGAATATGATGAATGATTAAATTTTGATGATGAAGATTCAGGATAGAAATGAATATAGGAAAAATATTTGATGAGAATTTGGTAGATAATTGGAAGAACATCCCATTACTAGGGATTGAGTCGTCGCTGGGATTACGACAATTGGGTTGTCATTCCTTTGCAAAGAAAATAAACAACTGAAAATCATGCCTTGTTACCTAGGCGAGGTCGTCAAACCAAGAATTGAAGAATTTGCAAGATTTTTATTTATTGAAAGAAAAACATGATTGCATCAATAATAAACTTAGGAAAGAGGGGGCGGACAAACAATTTGCCACCACTCCTTATAACTGGCAGAGACATGAGGACCGGGAAAAAGTGGAAGAGTAACAAAAGAGTCCCAGCCATATTTGGCAGAATGGTATGCTCTGAACCACTGTGCTGATGTAAGGTCGAACTCTGGCACAACTCCTAATAGCAGCCACATCTCTATGTGCTTTTGTCTCTGAGAAAACTGTCGAACACGCCGCTCCGCATGATAGTAAGCACAGAAGAATGGACAAAGCAACATGAATCTCTTGCCATATGCATAGGTGTACCTAGGAGGCGATAATTCTCGATCAAAATAGTTTTACACCACTTCTTCTTCCTGCAGATAGTCGATCATGAATCGGTATCGCGCAACTGAAAGAAGTTTCTTGCCATTGTATCTGAACGAACTAGCTCTGGTCGGTACATGCTGAAGGAACCAAGACTGAAGAGCATAAGTACATCCCTCGACTAAGATGGACTCTCCAAGTGTGAAGCGGGTCAGTCCTCTGTATAGAAAAGCAAGCGCGGCCATGGCTATCGAAAGACGGCGGGTCTGTCGACTTCCCCATCTCCTCAGAAGCTGAACTATTCTAACATCCACATAGTTTCGTCCGTCTGAAAAGAAAGCAAGTCCCACAGTGCACAAAATTATTGCATGCTGAATTCTCTTTCGAGCTGTTCTGGACAGCGAGCTGACTTCTGCAAATTCTCCATACTGTCAGTAGATCTCAATCAGGCTCATGTACTCATTCCCATTTTCTTCAATCAGTGGCCAAGACTTGCGCCCTGTCATGCGAGCTACGGCATCTTTGGGGTCCAAACCCTTGACATTGATCAGAAATTGCTGCTCTAATGGATCTCCAGGCTGACCGGCTGGCTCGGGCAGTCCAATAATCTCTGAAAATTCATCCATCAGCAGGGTCATCTCGCCCCATGGGAACCAAAATGTGCAAGTGCGCGGATTCCACCGCTCTGCCAGTGCATGAATCAGATTGTCGTTGACTGTCAATTTTCCCACTGCAGATGTCAGTTCTAACCCACAGTCGCTGAAATGGTCCGGAAACATACAGAAGAAGTTTTTGAACCAAATATAGTATCATTGGGGGAAGAAGGGTCCGGTGCTGAGAGCTTGATGCTCGGGAAGACTTTGTCGCACCTCATAGGAGATGTGACCCTCAAGAAAGACATAGTCGAACTGACTGAATGCCATTAGACTGAAAGATAGGAAGATTGGAATTAGACTTTGAAAAAAATACAAGAATTTTGAAAATTACAGGCAAGATAAAGTGAAATGCTGAAAATTCGAAGTCTAGAGGAACGTAAGAATGAAAAATCACCTGGAGTTTTGAAGAAAAGGTAGATAATTTGGAAAAATCATCCAGGGTTTTTGAGAAAAAGGATATATAAAAGATGAAAAATGAGGTATTTTGAAAAAATATGAGAAAATAAGGCAAAAATGAATATCATACATTCAATTACAAACAATTATGCACATACAGCAATCCCTAAGAAGCTGACTCTAAATGCATTGATTTTGAAAGAGCTTTAGGACCCTAATCCTGACTCTAGGCTCAGATCAACTGTGTCCAATCATGCTATGCCGATATACTCGAGCCGAGGCTCGATGTACGTGGCATAAAACTCATCTTCGGGTCTAGGCTTGTGTTTTCCCAACATCCTTGAGCGCCTGCCGATATACGTTGGACTATGGCCCTTGGTACGTGGCAGGGGGGCGTTAGCCCAAATAAGTGGCCCAGTTGTGAGGCTCTGTCCCGAACTATGGTTCTGGAAGAGAGCCCAGCAACGTGAAGACCGGGTAGACATAGGTGGGGTGGTTTTTGAAATATGATCACATGCAGGCAAACAGAGGGCTCTAAGTCCTAAAGAGATAGAATTTTGAAAACTTTTGAAGAAGCAAACATTGTTTTCATACCAGTCCTAGATTGAGGAGTGTTGTATTTCAGACCTAAGTCTATGTGAGCATGCATAATTCTCCTCAATATGGTCTTACCAAACCATGCCTAGTCTACATGCAATCCATGTCAGCTGGGTCCAAGTCTAGGCTCCTAGGTTCACATGATATCATAAATTAAAAGTTGACATTCTATAGAGCCTAATTTTGATAATTGAGCTAAGTTAAAGCACATACTTGATCAGGCGAAGACAGGTCCCATCACGGTCGCCAAACCTGTTATCATCGCAAAATTTTTCCCCTCCCTTGCGAGAGAGAAACGAATTTCGCGAGTCAAACTCGACCAAAGTTTTGAAAATTGTTTTGAAAATTTACTGGCCTCCGTTTTGAAAATTTGCGGAAAAATTCCATGGAATGGGATCCGCCTGTCGGTACGAGGTTCAACCGTTCCTGGCACCTTTACCAGGGGTAATTGAACCAAGGACCAATTATGTGCTTTAACTTGACTCAAATATCTAAATTATGCTCTATTTTTCCTAGAATGTACAAAGAATCAGGCTTGTGCTATGAATTTTTGAAAATAATGCAAGTTTGAGAAACATGATATTTGCTTTTGAAATTGAAATATGCTGGAAAATGATTGGAAAAGTGCTGGAAACGGAATCCTTGGGAAAATCATTAAATTTCATTGGAAATCATAAATTTGATTAGAAAATGAATTCTTAGTAAAACTTGAATCTTGGGGAAAATCAATTTTTGAAATTTGGAATTTCTTTTCTAAGAAAATGGATTTGAGAATTCTGAGGAAATCTAAGAAATTCATTGAAAAATGACTTTTGACAGGAAAAATGGATTCTCAGGAAACTGGGTTCTCAGGAAAATGGGAATTCTGAAAACTTGGGTTTTTGAAATTTGAGAATTTTAAAACATTGGAAAATCTTGGTTTGAACTTGGGAAATGCTTTGAAATCTCTTTTGAAAACTTAGGATTTTGAGAAAATTAGATCCTGAGAAAGACTTGGAAATTCTTGAGAAAGCTGAATTTTCTGAAATTGAAATTGGAAAATGAATTTGAGAATAATGCAATTTGAATGATATGAATGAATGAATATGAATTTGAAAAGGGAATTTCATTGAGGAATTGAGAAATCCTTTTAAAACTTTGAGAAATGCAGTGCATTTTAAAGTTAGCCTAAGAGTGTAGGCTTAATGTGGCTAATACGAAGATCATAAATCTTGGTTTTCTTCGTATTCTGACTATGGCCATAAATACGAATCCCACCAAGTTTATAAACTCCATAAGAGCTTGTGCACGTGCCATTCGTGTAAACCATAGTGAATTTGAAATAATGTGCATGAATCATACATCACATATTGAAATTTGCATAAATTAAACTATATACAATGCAACCCTATTCTAAGCAGAAATGTAACTCTTATTCCAAATATTACATTGATTTTTACATTGAATCAAAATAAAAGAAATAAAAGCTAAATCTTCTTCTTGAATGTTCCTGCAAAACTAGAAAACAAGGTTAGCACAAAAATGTAGGTTTTTCTGAATTTATCCAAAAATATGGGAAATTATCGGATATTATTCAGATATAAACCCAAATTCATACCCCCTTTGATATAAACATGATAAATAATGAATAAATTTCGAAAATAAACTTGAAAATTCGAAATTGGGGTCAAAATGACCAAAATACCCCTGATGACCTTGAAATCAGGGTTTTCTGAAAGAATTATTGTAAATTTTGGAATTTTGAAAATCAAATGAAATAAATCAAACATAATATGATAAAATATGATGATATGCATGAAATTTTGGATAATTAGAAATTGAAATTTCGAAATTTAGGTCAAAATGACCAAAATACCCCTGATAACAAGACTATGGCCTTGAAACCAGGGTTTTCTGAAATAAATTTTGCAAAATTGAAAAATATGAAATGCAAATGAGATTAAAATTAACCCTAATATGATTCTACATGCTTATGTACATGATAAAAACCCTAACATGGCGAAAATATCATAAAATATCGAATTTAACTTGATTTTCGCTTCTGAATTTAAAGATAAATAACACATGGAGCAAATGAACTTGGAATTAAACCAAATTTGGCATGGACAACTAAAATAACCCTAAAAACAGAATGAAGCTCAAAAATCTAATTTTTTTGTATTTTTAAATATAGAAATTTAAGTAAAAACCCTAAATTTTGTGATTTTTGCCTAAAATGTTGATTCTAAAGGAGACTTAGGATATCAAACTTCCATAAAAATTTCCCAAATTTTATGGGGTGATAGAGAACAGTAAGGCAAGGATTTTTTAATTTTACACTTTCTGGTTTTGACCTATTGTCGGAGCTGTGCCACTCCAGCAAGTCGGATCAGAATCCGGCGACTCTAGGATTTAGGGGAAACAAACAGGTTTCGGTAGAAAACATGAAAAAAATGGCAGACAGATGGGAAAATGGTTGAAATTGTGGGAAAATGTCCCTGACAAACAGAGAAAGATTTGATCTTTTGACACCATTTGGATTCGGGTTACTGTTTGGAAAAGGTCACACTGTTATCAGAGACCTAAATCTCTGGAATTTCTGGATACTGAAATCTGTCAGACAGAAATGCAAATTTTGGGCAAAATACTGAAACAGTTCCAAAAATCCCCAAATTTTGGGAAATGACAGGAAATTATGTTAGAAATAACTTTTGTGTTGAAATTTTTTGCAAATTAGCTACATATTGGGCGGACATGATGCATTAGGGTCTGTCTATACCCTGACGAAGGAAAATCGAGATTTTCCCAGGGTTCTGGAAAATCAGATTTTTTTACAGAGATCAAAACTGCTTGGAAAAATCTTAAAATTTCCAAATCATTAGTAGATTCAATCATGAATCCACTGTAATTTTTGTAAGATTATTTGAATATCCTAAATGGGTGATTTTAAAGATTCTTGTCTGCTAAAGCAGAAATTGAAAGTTCCAGAAATGAAAAATCCCGGTTTGGGATTTGATTTATTTAATGGGGTTGCAAAACCCAAATTAAATCAAAATTTCATAAGAAATCAAAGACAAATAATCACAACTATCATGAGATTTTTAGGATTTAAAAATGAAGATACATCCATGAAATAACAACTGGACTCTACGCCTAGATTGAAAACTACAAACTAATAAGCAAACATGGATGAAACTAAGTAAAATACCTATTAAGCAATAACATAAATTAAATATAATGCTTCTACTCAATGAAATCTACATGTAACCAAGAATAAAATCAAAATGATCAGGGAGGTATGATCTTTTGTTTAATGTTGCTCTCGAAATGAGAGATCCAATCTATTGAACGGATGGATCTCTTCATTCACATAGCCCACGCATATGGGACGTAGGTTTTCTTATTCCCTACTATTCAAAACCACAAAGATAACCCATGCATCATCATAGATCTGATAAGACTTGCATGTTCCCTTTTAATCATATGATCTTAGTCAAATTTAATGAAAAACTTAGTAAAATAGAATGAACTCACCTTGGCACTTTGCTGGAATAAGTTGCAGCCATGGAGATGGTTGAAGCTGCTGTACTCTTGATGAAGAGGGAGATGGCTGCCTTGATGAGGAGAAGATGGAGGTGCTCCTTGGTGGCTTCAATGGCTGGAAGAGATGAACCGGCTGGTGCTCCCCTTGTGGTGGCTGCAAGCTGGTAGGTGGAGCTTCAATGGCTGAAAGAGGTGGTTGGCTGCTATGGTGTGCAGTTGGTGGTGCTGAAGGAAGAAGGTGGGAGTTGTTGTAGGTGTAACAGCAAAGGAGAGAGGGAGAGAGAGAGAGAGAGAAGAAGGGGTTAGAGAAGAGAGAGACGTTGAATGGGGAAGAGGAGCCGTATCCCTCTTGTTTTCTTTTTTTTTTGGTTTTCTTAACTTAGGGAAGATTATATCTTTCCCTAAGTTCTTAGCTTTAATTAGGGAAGGAAAGGGAAACAGCCTTTGCGTGAATGGCTGGGCAAGAGGGAAAGGAAGGGAGGAAGGAAGGGAAGAAGGAAAGAAGAGGAAGAAGAAAAAGAAGAAAAAGAAAGAAAAGGGAAAAAGAAAGGAAAGAAAGAAAATGAGGGAAAAAGGAAAAGGGAAAAAAAAATGGAAAGTGGGGCTGGAGGCTTGGGTGACCACCTTGTGGGTCCCACCTCTCTAAAATGCAAAATAAATAATAATAATAAAAATAAATAAATAAAAAAAAATTGAAAGGAATAAAATAATTTTTTTTTAATAAAACAAAAATATAAATGAGTGGGCCATCTCAGAGCGGGTCCAAATTCCACTTTTGAAATTCATTTTGACGATTAGAGGGGTAAAATAGTCTTTTCAGAAAGTTTCCAGACGAAATGAGCTATTTTTGGCAATTTTTGAAACGAGCTCGGATTTTGAAGTTCAATACCTCGTTGCGAAGCAAATCCAATGTAGAATTTAAAAATTTAACTTTGGAAGAAATCCAAATTGTTTTTCTCGAGAAAATACTTCCAAATTTATTTTCAGACAAAACAAGCTATTTTTGGCCATTTTTGAAATGAGCTCGGATTTTGAAGTTCAATACCCCGTTGCAAAGCAAATCCAGTGTAGAATTCAAAAATTTGAGTTTGAAATAAATCCAGATTATTTTTCTTGAGAAAATATTTCCAAATTTAGACTCCCGGGGGTAAAAATATCAATTTTGGAAACCCGGGGTTTGAAATTGATTTCTGAAAGCTTTTAAAACTTGATCTGGATTGAAATTTATAAAATTGGAGTTCTGGACTTCGAAAATGAAATGAAATGAGATGAAATGTCATGAAATGCTGAGAAATGATATGAAATGATGAGAAATGACATGCGAAATGCAGACCCTGAATGCAGAATTTTGGATTTTAAACCCCGATTGACTGTTGTACCATTTAAAAAGTATAAAAACTGATAAAATTTGCAAAATGATTGAAGAAATGGTTTTTGAACTCTACTTGGTAAGAGTGACACTGAAAATTAGGGTTCGAGCTGGATTGAACTGAGATGAGCTAGATTAAGCTGGATTCTAGAGTTTCAGAACTCAAATGAACTGACAATGGTACTAACTCAACTGACCTTTCCGACTGAATTTTCAAGAAAAGTTGCCATTTTTAGAGAAATGGTACGGAATGATCACTGGAGCGAAGTGAATTACGAACTTGAGTTGGGTTTGAGCTAGAACAAAGGTCAGTAATATCGATATGAACTAAAATCAAAGCTTGAACACTAGCTCAATTGACTGAACTTAGCTCAATTTCAGCTGAAAGAGCTAAAATGGACTAAAATGGGCTCCTAGACACTTGGAAATGGTTTTGAACTGAAACTGGAGCACTTGAACTCCTGGTGAGATCAAGTTAGACTCTGGGGAACATGACTGACTGAGAATGACTGACTTGGAGACAATTGGCTTGGATTCGAGTGAGGAATGAGCTCATTTCTGAAGAAATGATCCAATTTTGGCAGAAATGGTCAGAAATGAAAATGTTCTGTTCATTGTGAGCTTGAGATGACTGATATTTTAAATGTTCTGAACTAACCAATGAGCTTAATTGACTCCGACTGACTGGGGTTCGGGATGACCTAGGGGTAAAATGGTATTTTTTATAATGAAAATGGGTAAAGTGGTAATTTTCTGAAACTGACTCAGGGTTTGACTCCTACACTGACCTGACAGGGTTGGCACTGCCTAAGGAGGATTGTTTGAGAATGGATGTGGAAAATTTGGGGTGTTTACAAATTTGAATCCAAAGTATAGATTCTAAATAGAGTTGAGATTTTGAATTTGAATTCTGGATTTAGAATCTGAAAATTGGATTTAAACTCTAGGATCCAAGATGAAATCGGATTCTGAATTTTAAATGGAATTGGATCTAAGATTTGGAATCCAAGATGAAATTTGGATTTGAAGTCTGAGATCCAAGGTAGAATTGGGTTCTGGATCCTAAAATGGATTTGGATCTGAAGTCTGAGATCCAAAGTAGAATGGGATTCTGGATCCTAAAATGGATTTGGATCTGAAGTTTGAGATCCAAAATAGAATTGGGTTCTGGATCCTAAAATGGATTTGGATATGAAGTCTGAGATCCAAAGTAGAATTGGATTTTGGATCTTAAAATGAATTTGGATCTGAAGTCTGAGATGCAAAGTAGAATTGGATTCTGGATCCTAAAATGGAATTGGATCTAAAATCTGAGATCCAAAGTAGAATTAGGATCTGGATCCTAAAATGGAATTTGGATCTTAAGCCTGAGATCCAAAGTGGAATGGGGATCTGGATCCTAGAATGGACTTTGGATCTAAAGTCTGAGATCCAAAATAAAGTTGGATTCATACTTGGAAATCTGGATCCAAGTTGAGATTAGGATCTGACTTTGGTTTTTGGAATTTCAAAATTGATTTGAGGATGAACTTTAAAGTCAAATTGGACTTTGAATTTGAAACTTGAATTTGGAATTTAGAAAATGAATCAAAGTTAAATTGAACTTTGAATTTGGTTTCAAAGTCAAAATTTGGACTTTGAAGAAGAGATAGAATTGATGAGTTTGAAGTAGAAATTGAAGAAAAGATGTTCGAAATCACTTGGGTTTTTTAAAAGAATTTTGAAAATATGATGCAATTCTATCCTGAGTGATGAATGAATTTAAAGAATTTGAAATTGGTTTTTGAAAAGTTATTTCATTCTTTAAGTGAATTAAGAATGGGGTTGAAGATATAATATATCATTGACTATGGTCATTGAATATATTATATAATAATCACATTTAAATTCAAGTGAAGAATAAAATACATTTTTTTTGTGCTTTTATAGAATTTAAAATGAAATTAACTCTTAATATACCCTGACTATGGCCATTGGTATATATATTGAATTAGTTTTAGATTAAATTCTGATAAAAGAGGAAAATATTTAAAGAAAAATATGATGATTTTGAAAAGGACCCAGTGTGGTTCCAGTGTTATTTTATAAAAGATAAAAACATTAAGTCTTGTTTACATCCTGACTATCGCCATTGATGTAAATCATCAACTTAGGATTAATTAACTCTTACGAAACTGTGCACGTGTCATTCGTGTTTCACCATTGTGACGATCCTTTGGTCTTGGTACAAGATCCCAAACTTCATTCCTTTGGAATTGATTCAGTTCTTCAGTCATGGCTACCATCTGTCATGAAATGTAGTCTCTCTCTGCGTGTGTGTGTGCCCTCAATCTTAATGTGTGTTTGAAGATGTATGAAGCTTCATATAATTTGGTATTCTAAATACTTTGACGTGATGTTAAAACTTTTGCCATTGCCACAGTTACTGACTTCTAACATTTTTGTTGATTGCATCATTTGGGGATGTATTTACACCGAGCGTGCCTTTTATCTATCTTCTGCATGGATCACCCAATTGTATGGTTTTCTCTGTGAATCGTTTTTCTACTTCCGTCCTGGCCCTACTGCTCTTTCTTGGTGTCACACTGGGGCAAGGAAATCAAAATAAGCATCTAGTTTTTGGATTGGTGTTTGCCTTTCAAAGAGCTCATTCCAACAAGTAAATTAGGATCTGAAAGCTATCAAAACAGAGATTGATAAGGAATCAATCAGACATGGGATTCACTGAGCCTCCAATTTCAAAGCAGGTAAGAGCTGGGCATGTTCTGCAAACAGTATATCGCCTTTGGGGATCCTACTGCCTCAAGTAGGAAAGTGCTAGAAATTGTGAATTTCTGCTAACCTCTGTATGTATACTGTCAAGGGTAAAGAAATGCGATGATATACTGACATATCTCCAAGAATGATGCCAAAGTCGAAACAACTTGAAAACATTTGCTGAAACAGGGTCGGATTATTGCAGAGAACCTCATGAACCATGAAATTCTGTGTATAATGAGGTATGTTATTTAAATTCAAGGAAGCAAATACTGGGGCTTTAAATCAGGATGTCAGGTTTGTACCCCATTGCTAAATTGATTTCGGATATTCATTTTTTTTCTTTCTTTTCATGTTCTATTGTTACTCTTCAATTCATTTTTTTTGGGTTTCCATATCTGATTATTTCACCTGCACTCGATCTTCAGCCTTTATAATATTTGACTGCATTTTGTTTACTTTGATTCAAAATGTTTCAATCGCATTCCTTTTAGGCATTCGGTTGATCCATAGCATCTAATTCTTTTTATCTTGTCAATGGTACTGATCATCAGAGCATCAACCATTCATTTGCAATAGCCTAACCCACTGACTTTGCATAGGCATTGAATAACCCATCAACGCAGCCGGCAGTGAATAAAGAAATCTTCACGAATTCATCTCCCGAAAATTTTGGGTCGCGGATGAATGAAGCCTGGACTGATGCAAAGTGTCAGTAAGATTCAAGTCTGGTGAGTCGCCTGATGATGTGAGGTATGCCCTGCAGTCAAGAGGATTAGTAAAAATTTCTTTTATTATTATTACTTGTCTGATTTGCCTACTACATATTTACATCTCATGATAACTGCTGATTCATTATTATATTTCCATTTTTTTTTCTATTCACTTGCAAATAGCCATATCATATAAATTCTAGTCTTTGCTGTCAAGTTATGTAGTGCATCCCAACCCTTGCACCAGCGTTAGTCACACCCCTTACGGTAAGGTTCCTATTGTATATATCACAATAGCATTCCACTATCACTTTGCACTTATCATTTCCACTGCACTGTCGCTTCCTGTACAATGTTTGCACACAGCATTACACGCTTCACCCATTGTATTTTCAATCTCCTGCACATCACCAGATTTGCGTATGATCAATTTTAAACATTATAGCTGATGGATTGCCATATTTTGAGCTAAGATTGTCTGCTCTATGACTTAATAAATTCAGCATTGCTACTTTCTTTTCCCATTCTGTTTACCAGAAAAATCATTTCCTAAAGAGATACCATCTCTTAGGTATCTCTGCTTCTTGATGTACTATGTTGTGGCTGGAGAATCTTACTTTCCAATTTCGTTATTATTGTAATCAGCCTGGTTAATGATTAACTGTTTGTCAATAACAAGGGCCCTTGGAAATATTAAACTGTAGTTCGTTTATGTCATCCTTATACTTGAGTGTAGCTTAAGACGTTGGACTAATATACCAGCACTTGAAATTCCGGAGCCTAGTTGAGTTACTCATAAATCTGTGTGGTAGCTGAGGTGTCTGTCCATGCACTAAGTTGAAAGGGCGTTTTGCAAGCTGCGATAGTGATTCCAGGTCATAGCTGGGTAGCATAGGGATCTAAAATCAGGAATCAACCATATGAAAGCAATGAAAATTGACTCACCGAGCAGATGCTTTAAGAGTCTCCCCTTTTTCTTACAGTAACATCAATTACCATATCCCCTACCACTTACCTGTACCTTCAGTTTATTATCAATCATTTGGTGTCATCCAAATGTCATTTAACAAACACTTAGTGTTTTCATTAAATTTCACATGGACAGTCAGATGGTGTTGCATTTTCCCTTGCATCATTTTCGTATCATGTTCATGTGGTTTTATCAGGTCATGGCATATTCGTAGGCATTATATTTTAGGTGTAAATCATATGCCTTAGGTAATGGATTGCAAAATAGCCATATGCTCTTTATAAACCTTATGACAGCTGGTTCTTGGGTATTAGGATTCATGTGATATCATAACACTTCATCTCATTCATTAGCCTGGATATGATCATATTCATGTGGATTTTTAACATAGCACTTTCCATTTTTTTTATGTATATATATATATATATTCCATTTTGCTTCATAATAACTTTGTTTTCCAGGAAATCTGTGGGAAAAGCTATCATTTAAGGTTGTAAATTTGATTTTATATGTTGTAATAGCTAGGTTGGAATGAAAATCTATATTTCCTGCTTTAGGTAGAATGGATAAGCATCGTAAACATCATAAATTGTTTGTTTTCATGTATTTTTCTTTATCTCTCAAAATTCTCACAATGGTGAAACACGAATGGCACGTGCACCATTTCATAAGAGGTAATTAATCCTAAGTTGATGATTTACATCAATGGCCATAGTCAGGATGTAAACAAAACTCAGGATTTTTATCTTTTATGAAATATCATTGGATCCACACTGGATCCTATTCAAAATTCATCATATTTTTCTAAAATCTTTTCTTCTTTTACCAGAATTTAACTTAAAATTAACTCAAAATATATACCAATGGCCATAGTTAGAGTATATTGAGGGTTAATTTCATTTTAAATTCTATAAAAGCACCAAAAAGGTATTTTATCCTTCATTTGAATTTAGGTATGACTATTATATAATACATTCAATGACCATAGTCAGGAGTGTATTATATCATTAATCTTATTTAAATTCATTTGAAGAATGAAATATAATTTTCAAATCCAATTTCAAACTTATTCAAATTCATTCATCATTTAGGGTAGAATTGCATCATATTTTCAAAATTCCCTTTCAAAAACCCAAGTGATTGTGAATATCCCTTCTTCAAAATTCTATTTCAAAATTTACCCCAATTTCAAAGTCCAATTTGACTTTGGAATTTCAAAATCATCTTATATTCAAACTTCAAAATTCCAATTCAATTCAAAATTCAATTTCAAAGTTCCATTTAAAACTTTGAAATTCTTGATTCATTCTCAAAATCAAGTTCATCTTCTTATCTTCAAAATCACAAGTTTGAGATTGATTTTGAATCTTGACTCTTCTTAAATTTTAAATTTAACCTGGGTTTTCAAAACCCAGATCCATCTTCAAAAGTCTCATTTGGACTTTTCAAAACCCAAATCCAAAGTTAGATCAAACTGGATCCAGTTTTCTAAATATAATTCTACTTTTTGGATCTTAGACTTCAGATCCAAATTGCATCATGAATTCCAGACCTTAGATCCAAATTCATTTTAGGATTCAGAACCCAATTCTACCTTGGATCTCAGATTCAGATCCAAATTCCAATTCTTAGGATCCAGAACCCAACTCATCTGGGATCTCAAATTCAGATCCAAATTCCAATTCCTAGGATCCAGAGCCCAACTCATCTTGGATCTCAGACTTCAAATCCAAATCAATTCTAGGATCCATAACCCAATCCTACATTGGATCTCAAACTTCAGATCCAAATCCATTCTAGGATCCAGAATCCAATTCTATATTGGATCTCAGACTCCAGATCCAATTCCATCTTAGGGTCCAGAGTCCAACTCTATCTTGGATCTCAGATTTCAGATCCAAAAACCATCTTGGATTCCAAACCTTGAATCCAACTCCATTCAAAATTTCAAATCCAGATTCCACTATTCCCAATTCCATTTCATTCCAGATTTCAAATCAAGTTCCCCTTTCAGATCCTAAATTCAAAATTCAACTTTGAACTCTATTCAGAATCCAGATCTTGGATTCGGATTTCATCTTGAAATTCCAACTTTTTAAATCAATTCCATTTCTCAAATTTGTTCAGATTTCCCACATTTTCCTTCTAAAAATTCAAAGCTTCAAAGTTAGAATTAAATTTCATCCCAAATATTCATCCAAGTTCAAAATTCCAAATTAAAATCCATTTATGACTTTGAAATTTCCTTTCTTCTCTCATCACAGTTTCAAGATCATTTTTCAAACCCAGATTTATTTCCCCAAAGCTCTTGATTATTCTAAAAACTTAGAACTCTAATCTTAAGTTCTAAGTTAGAAATCATTTCTTCACTTTATCAGATTCACTTGGAAATTCTTCAAAACATTTTAAAAAAGAGCATACATCTTTGCACTTGCACAAACATGATTCTTTGTGTATTAAACTTAGAATAATTTCTTAGCAAAGCAAAAGGCATAAATTCGACCCTTGGTTCGATTACCTCTGGTAAAGGCGCCAGGAACAGTCGAACCCCGTACCGACGAGCGGATCTCGTCTCCCAGTTTTCCCATAAATATTTCAAAAATGGAGGCGAGTTATTTCAAAAAATTTCTAAATTAAGGTCAAGTGAGAACCCGCAAAAGAGTTCCTCTCCTTCTTTTCTCTTCTCTTCTTTTTCTCTTCTCTCTTTCTTTCTATCTTTTATCTTTCTCCCTTCAAAAAGGAGGAAAATAAGAGGTTAGAAAGGAAAAGAGAAGGAAGAGAGAGAATATTACAAGAGAAAATTTTTTGCGATGATCACAGGTTTGGCGACCGTGATGGGACAGGAAGAGATACTTCAACTGAATGAGGCAACTCTTCTGGAAGATATAAACAATGCTAGGTTGCATCAGAATGGATATTGAATGTTTATTTCATTCTTGGAATAGCTAGAAAATTTTGCCAATAAGATAAAATTATAGCTGATTCAAATGCTTGGAAATGCTCACGTATGTGCGAAGGTATTCCCTCTTTTACCTAGAGTATTTCCTCCAATGAGGTTAACTCCTCAGCTTTAAGAGTCAAATTCAAAATTTTAGCGCTGTTGATTTTCTTCAAGGAAGCTATCCATTTTCCTGATATGAGAATAGAAGAAAATATTCTTAATTTCATAAAAGCAAATAGTGAAAAGATATTTATAAAAGAATTTTGCATGAGAAAAGATGACTTTTGGCAACTTTGGCAGTTTGATATCTGGGTGTTTTCCCTACGATGATCTTTTTGCACTCTTTTTGAGTCATTGAGCTTTCTCGATTTTTTACATCATCCTTCATTTGGATGGGTCCTGACTTTTCTCTCTTTTTTTTAGGGAAGGGTACGTCATAAACTCCTTCATCTTGGAGATGTTCTGATCCTTCTTTTATCTCAGAGATTCTATTGATGACATTAGCTCAAAAGGTCTTTAGATGATAGTAGAAATCAAATATCATTTAGGGTTTGTCGGTAGGTTCATCACACTCGCCTGAAATTCCACTTGAGGGGGGGTGAATAGTGAAATACGAAAAAGATCGATAAAATAAAATAATCAGGCAATAAGGCACAACACATAAAACACAGAATTTATACTGGTTCAGTCAGTACCCAGACTACATCCAGTCCCCAAGCAAACCACTTGAGCTTTCCACTATAACATCCGAGTCACCGGATAAATAGTACAACACCCTCTTCCTCAGAGGTCTTCTTCTCTCAACAGAGAAGGACAACACCCTCTTTCACAGAGGTCTTCTTCTCTCAACAGAGAAGGACAACACCCTCTTTCACAGAGGTCTACTTCTTTCAACAAAGAAGGAAAGCAGTGAATAACACAGTTACAATACTTCCTATAGAACCTTCAGAATGATATGAATGCACGAATGAAAGATTCTCAGAATGTTCTGTTTGTCACTCAGAGGATGCTCTTTGTCAAAGAGCTGAACTTGACTTTTTCTCTTTTCTTTCTTTTCTTTTTCTCTTTCTTTTTTCAAGGCTCTCTTTTTCAAATATCGAATAGGGATTTTTCTCGTTGTAAGCTCACACGTCTATTCCATTCTATTGTATGAATAGTTTATTTGAGTGTGTTTATATAGTTTTTAAAAAGTAGTCGTTACATTTTGGAATTGTAACTTTTTGAAATGTGAAATGTTATGTCATTTCAAAAATATCTTTTTGAGAAATTCGAGAATGCCTTTTTCCATAAAAGTACAATAGAGGGTACACTAGTCGTTGTAATATTTTAGGTAATACATATTTTATGTAAAAAGTCTATTTCTTACAATAGTATATTGAACGTTGGGTTGTAGTTTTGTTTTTATTCTAATTAATGATTTGAGGTACATTAGTACTTATTTGCTTTAAATGAGTGTAAGTACAATGAGTGCTTTGAGATATTTATTTGTACATAGTCATGTCAAGTGTTTTCTTTATGTTGTGTTTTTCAAAGTCTCCAGAGAGAATGAGGACCAAAAGAAGGTCGACATTCTTTGAGAAGGATATTAACAAGGATTTGTTACAGGAGGTATTTAATGCTTTGTAAAGAGAATGATGACTTCAAGTAAGTCGACATTCTATGGTTTTGAAAAAAAAAAGGTAACTAGAGTCTTTTCAAAACTATATTATAATTGTATTTCTTTGTGTAGCCGATTTATGTTTTTGTCTTCTTCTTATATTAAAAACATTTCTTTAAAGAAGGTAACTAGAGTCTTTTCAAAAACATATTATAATTGTATTTCTTTGTGTAGCCGATTTATGTTTTTGTCTTCTTCTTATATTAAAAACATTTCTTTAAAGAAGGTAACTAGAGTCTTTTCAAAAACATATTATATTTGTTTTCTCTATGTAGCCGATTTTATGTTTTTGTCTTTTTCCTACATTTCTTTTTTCATGTTGTCTTGTATATAGTGTAAGGTACAATTATTACATGACAAAATATCTTTTTCATAAAAGGTTATAAGAAGGTACAATTATTGGTTTTCAAAAAGGAGCTTTTTGAAACTATCGTATACTTTTATGATATAGTGTTTATGAATGAGTATGTAATATGCAATATGCAAGTTCCTGAAGGTTCTGTTACATATGACTCTAAAGAAGAAAAAAAGTCTTCATCTTGAGGTAGCCGATCTCTTTATTTGAACTTTAGGAATGCATGGCTCATCAAGCTTTTTCTTCAAGGAGTATGATTGCACCATAGTTGTACTTGAACAGGAAGTCTCCATCCTTATTGGGTGAGATATCCTTGCATCAAATACTCGTTAGATTTATGGCAAAACATATTCAGTCATAATATAACATTTTTCAAGAGGACATATTATCATATCATATAAAATCAAATACGACAGTGTATCATATTATGTGACATCAAAACAGAGTTTCTCAACATTCTCCCCCTTTTTGATGATGACAAAATATGCTCCCCCTGTCAAAAAGACATTATGCATAGAAATAATAATATGATAAAAAATTTGAAAAATGTTTAAAGAGAGTATTTCTCCAATAATGGAGACAGGTTTTCTCCCCCTTTGTCATGGACAAAAAGGAAGGGATCAAAGTAAGAGAGTTATTACAGACCAAATATTACAGTCCAAAAGTAATTAAAAGTTATTACAGACCAAAAAAAAATTGAGTTTATCTCGAAGGTGGAGGAGGTGAATGTGTTTGGTCGGCACGATTCCGCTTGCGAGTCTGCTGCAACAGGGATTGATTGCGAAGGATTCGATCCTGAGAGCGCTCGATATCCATCATTGCAGAGAAGCAATCAAAGGTGGATGTTGGATCTGCTTCATCAGAGTCGGGCATGAGCAGGGACCTTAGATTGAAGGTGGTATCATCGAGGACCTGAGAGGGACGGAGGATGACTTCGTTGTGAAGGGGTACTTTGAAGTATTTGAGAATGGGAGTTATGAAACACCCAAAAAGAAGAGGCTCGAATTTTTGATAACGAATAAAAAGGTCGAAAAGAATGGAGGACCAGTTTATCGGACTAGAGGAAAAAATTGCGTAGATAAGAAGAGAGATTTTTCGAGGAACTAATCCCTGGTAGGGAAGCTTGGGATAAATGTTGTGGAGAAGAATCTGAGCAAGTAGTTGAGCATGAGGTTGGAGATTCCTCATGTGCCATGGAAGTTGGTAGCAGTTGGTACAGATAAGAATTTTTCGAAGTACCGATCGTTCGATAGGTACTATGGTGTTGAGGTCGGTGCCGGTGGAAGACAGATTTAGAATTCTACCTAGGTCGGAAGCATCGAAAATCATCAGCTTGCCTCGGACTTTGCTGGTGATTGAGGTTTGTTCATGATCAGTAGAGAAGTTGGTATAGAACAGTCGAACGAGTTCGGGATAATAGGCAGCTTGGGATGAAGAGCCTATTAGAGGTTTGAGTTCAGGGAGATAATTGTCTAAGTCAAATAGCATGAAGTGGTCGAAGTTAACTAATTTACCTTCATGAATGGGGCGAGAGCATAGTAAGTTGTAGTTGTGAAACAGATCGGGATACCTTAGATCTGCTGCAGTAATCACATTGTTGGAGGAGGAAGAGGCCATTGCAAGAGTTTGTAAGGAAAAAAAGAGGACTAAGAAGGGCGAGTTTGAAATTGGTATGAGTTTGTAGGATGATAGATAGATACGAGTGGAATTGGTGTGTGATGAACCAATCCATTAAATAGAGGAATGAAAATAATTTTGATAGGTTTTGAATGACATTGGAAGTGAGTGTTTTTAGATTTTAGTCAAATAAGGAAATCCGTGAGTAGTAAGTTAAGAGACTTGTGAATGACAAATCAAATCAATGTTTGAGGATAGTGTATTATATTAGGTTGAGAAGAAAATAGTATTGAAATATATAGTATATATATAGATTTTACTATGGGTAAGTTTATCGACTAGTGAGAGAGACCATTAATAGAGTATGGGGTGTCATGTTGAACTAAAAAGAGTGAATGATTTTGAAAATAATGGCCTAATAAAACAAACAACTTTTTACTTTATGTGGAGGTATTCTAAATTCGTGAATGGAGAGTTTAAAATAGGACAACCCATGGGGTATGAGTGAGAGGCAATAATAGTTTTTATTTATATATATTGATAAGCGTGAAAGGAGAGTGAAAGACATAAAAAGATCATACGGATATGTAGAGAAAAGAGAAAGGTTATAAAGGACAACATTCTCTTGATTTAGATATGACATAAAGTAGAGTTAGAATAAATAAAGTTTTGCTTGGAGACAAGACTATAATGATTCTCGATTTTAGAGAGATATGCAATATAAGAGAGAGTCATGGTCACGGATAGAAAGAAATGTCATGATTGTTTATTTAATATAGAAATAGTTTTTATGGAAATAGGTCATAGGGTGATCATGTGATGTGTACTTTGAAAGATATGACATTTTTGAAAGAAAAGAATGACTTAAAAAAATATGTCATGATTAATGTGTTTTCATATTTGTAATTTTTTTATGAGTATACGTAAATATGAGAAGGACACACTTTGACTTTGAATAGTGGTAAGAGAGATGATGAGACAAAAAGATATTCATGAGTGAAGAGTAATAATTCTTTATATAAGAAGTATTTTTATGGATATGCGTGGAAGGAGTAAAAGTAGACATAAAGAAAAGTGAGATGACATATATGGATTTTCGAGTAGAATAGGAATAAAAAAAAAAAAGAAAAAAATTCATGATTGATATGAGATGAAAGACATAAAATAAAGTTATGATTGACATGAATTAATGTTTATTTGATAAACATATTTTTAAAGAAACTTGATTGGAGGAAGTTCATAGTTTTTAGAGAATAAAGTTAAGTTTTAAACTTGTAAAGGAGTCACAAACAAGAATTGACAAAAATGGAGGCTCAATTCGTATGAGAGAGAGATAGAAGGTACTAAAGGTACTAATGGGTGGAGTACAAGTGTTTTTATGATACTTTTTGTAAAAGATGTAAAGCATGAAGAGATGATAATAGATAGTTCATTAGGCTATGATATAAAAGATGATATAGTAAAAATTTACGTGAGATATAATAGAGTGTACGTAATCTATGATATATCAAATGATATAGTAAAAATTTACGTGAGAATACAGCAACTAGACAAAAAATAATCATTCGATTTTAACTAATAATTTGAAAAGCAAGAGTTCTCATAAACTAATGTGTTATCATGTAGAAGGTGAATCAATTTATCGTAAAAGAAGTTTTCACAAAAGGACAAAAATAATAAAGGAGTTATGAGATGAGTGATGGGAATAATGTTATGATAGCTTTTAATATAATTAGTTTTTTTATGGATATAAGTGAAAGGAGATAGGACAATGAGTCATAATGGATGTGTACTTGAAAGATGACAAGTTGAAAGACAAAAAAAATGTGTCTTATAAGAGTTTAAAGTGTACGTGAATATGGAAACCTAGTTTGACTAACAAAAATCGATAAGAAGAAAGGCTATTTAAAATAAGATTTTAACAAAACTTAAGAAGTATTATAATAAGTGTGATTAATTTATAAGTCACTTAGTTTGCATATTCCTAGTTCTCTTCTAATTCGTGTAAAGTCTTCATGTTTCAATGGTTTAGTGAATATGTCTGCTAACTGTTGATTAGTGGGTATGAATTCTAGTTTAATTATGTTGTTTAAGAGTTGTTCTCTTAAGAAGTGGTGTCTTATTTGAATGTGCTTAGTTCATGAGTGTAAAATAGGATTCTTAGATAAGTTTATAGCACTAGTATTATCACAGAAAATCGTTGTATTTTCAAAATTTAGACCAAAATCTTTTAAGGTTTGTTTCATCCAGATAACTTGGGTACAGGCTAGGCTGGCAGCAATGTATTCGGCTTCAGTAGTTGATAAGGATACATAGTTTTGTTTCTTACTGAACCATGATACTAGTGAGTGCCCTAGCATATGACATGTTCCACTTGTGCTTTTTCTGTCAGATTTACTTCCAGCAAAGTCAGCATCGCTGTATGAGATTAGATCAAATGTAGAGGATTTTGAATAGAATAATCCAAAATCAACTGTGTCTTTTAAATATCTTATTATTCTTTTTACAACTTTAAGATGTGATTCTTTTGGATTTGACTGAAATCTAGCACACAAGCAAACACTGAACATAATATCTGGACGGCTAGTAGTTAAATAAAGAAGTGATCCTATCATACCTCGGTATACCTTTGTATTAACAGACTTACCATCTTCATCTTTGTCCAAAACAGTAGTAGTGCTCATAGGAGTAGATTTTGAAGCAGTTGAGTTCATGTTGAACCTCTTCAGAAGTTCACGAGCATACTTAGATTGATTGATGAAAACTCCATCCTTGGTTTGCTTAATATGCAGTCCAAGAAAGTAGGTGAGTTCTCCCATCATACTCATTTCAAATTCTTTCTGCATGGACTTAGAAAATTCTTCACAAAGAGTGATGTTAGAAGATCCAAAGATGATATCGTCTACATATATTAGAATAATTAGGGTATGATTATTCACTATTTTCACAAATAATGTCGAGTCTGCTTTGCCTACAGAAAAACCAGTTTTTAATAAAAAGGTTTTAAGTCTATCATACCAAGCACGAGGTGCTTGTTTTAGACCATATAAAGCACATTTTAGTTTAAAAACATGATCTGGATATTGTTCATTTTCAAATCCTGGAGGTTGTTTTACATAAACTTCTTCATTTATAAAACCATTTAAAAAGGCACTTTTAGCATCCATTTGATATAATTTGAAATCCATATAGCTTGCATATGCTAAAAACATTCTAATAGATTCAAGTCTAGCAACAGGAGCAAATGTTTCATCAAAATCAATACCTTCTTCCTGGTTGTATCCTTGAGCTACTAGTCTAGCTTTGTTCCTTATAACATTACCTGTTTCATCTAGCTTGTTTCTGAAGATCCATCTTGTTCCAATGATCTGATGGTCCTTTGGTCTTGGTACAAGATCCCAAACATCATTTTTTTGGAATTGATTCAATTCTTCAGTCATGGCTAGCATCCAGAACTCATCAATGATGGCTTCATCAATCTTCTTTGGTTCAAGTTGAGAAATGAATGCCATGTTTGCAATCCGTTCTAGCTGAGCTCTAGTTTGAACCCCTTTTGTCAGGTCTCCCAAGATCTGCTTTTGAGGATGATCTTTGATATCGACAAATGTTCTTTGATAATCATCTTCATTAGACTTAGCTGTGTTATCTATGAATAAATCTGTACTTTCAACATCATCATCATTAGTTTGCTTATGAACAGATTGATCAATAGATTCACAAAAACTAACATGCATAGATTCTTCAATAGTATTATAACTCTTATTGAAAACTCTGTATGCTTTACTATGACTTGAATATCCTAAGAATATGCCTTCAACGGATTTTGCATCAAATTTATCAAGGCTATCTTTTGTGTTTAGGATAAAGCATTTACATCCAAAGACTTTGAAATAGTCTATTCTTGGAGTTCTGTCATAGAATAGTTCATAGGGAGTTTTATTTAATAAGGGTCTAATGCGAACTCTATTTGTTATGTAGCATACAGTATTAACAGCTTCTGCCCAAAAAGATTTAGCAAGATTATTGTGTTGGAGCATAGTTCTAGCAGATTTCTGAAGGGTTCTATTCTTTCTTTCTACTACACCATTTTGAGGTGCAACTCTAGGAAAGGCAAAGTTATGAGAAATACCATGCAAGTTACAAAAGTTTTCAAAGAGTTCATTTTCAAATTCTCCTCCATGGTCACTACGGATTTTAACAATAGAACACGATTTTTCGTTTTGTAATTTTTTACATAAGATTTCAAATTGACAAAACGTGTCACTTTTGTTTTTCAAAAATATTACCCAAGTAAATCTTGAGTAGTCATCTACAATAACAAAAACGTATTTATTGTGATTATGACTAGCTACTCTAGAAGGACCAAAAAGATCCAGGTGGAGAAGCTCTAAAGGTCTTTTACTTGAAATGATATTTTTTGATTTGAAAGATGATTTTGATAATTTTCCTAATTGACATGCATCACAAAAGTAATCCTTTTTAAAAGAAATTTTGGGTAACCCACGTACTAACTTATTTTTAGCTAATTTAGACATGTACTTAGAATTTACATGACCCATTCTCATGTGCCATAAATGTTGAGAGTCATTATTAGCTATAAGGCAATGTTCTGTGATGTTTTCTAGGTATAGTTCATATATATTATTCTTTTTTATACCTTTTAAGATGATGTTTTCATTGGTGTCTGCTATGAGGCATGCATCATGATTAAAGCTAACATTATAACCTGTGTCACACATTTGACTGATACTTAGTAGGTTATGTTTTAAGCCTTTAACAAGGAGAACGTCTTTGATAAGAGGTTTATCTATGTTACCAATATTACCAATACCAATTATCAAACCTTTGTTGTTATCTCCAAAGGTGACGGTTCCTCCTTCTTTATGATGAAGAACAGCAAAAAGGTCTGGATGTCCTGTCATGTGCTTTGAACATCCACTATCTAGTATCCATCTGTTCTTCTTCTTTGGAGCCTGCAAAACATTAAGTAAATCTCCTTTTTGGTATCCAATCGGGTCCTTTTTTGTTAGACTTTGGAACCCATATCCATTTGGATTTGGGTTTGTCTATATCTTTAGAGGAGTTAAAAAGATTATCATTATAATACTCCTTATTTGGTTCAGATGAACTTTTCACAAACGTGGTCTTTTGATTCATACAAGAAGGCTTTTTGAAATGAGAGTAGCCAATACCATTCTTGTAAAAAGAGACTTTCTAAGAGGATAAGAGTTTATCCAAGTTCTCTTTACCTTTAGTAAACTTGAAAACCGTTTTCATGAGGTTCTCAGTTTTACTTTTTAGCTCTGAAATTTCTACTTGCAGATTTTTAGTTTTGGAGCTAGTAGAAGAAATTTCAGACATAAGCATAAGATTTTCCTTTTTCAACTCAGAATTTTCACTGCTGAGTTTTTCATTCTTTTGAGAAAGCTTTAGATTTTCAGATTTTAAATCTTTATTTTTGAAACTCAATTTTCTAGATTCTTCAAATAGTTCTTGAAAAGCATCTAGAAGTTCTTCAAAGGAAAAATCAGAGATTTCACTTACCGAACTTTCGTTTGCCATAAAGCACATATTTGCAGTTTCGGCTTCATCATCACTTGACTCTTCACTAGTGGATGGTTCTGAATCATCCCATTGAGCATGCAGAGCCTTTTTCTTGAAGAACCTCTTCTTTGGTTCCTCAGTCTTGGACTTTCTTTTGAGAAGGGGACAGTCACGTCTTAAGTGGCCAGGCTTATTACACTGAAAGCATATGGGATCTTCTTTAGGATCTTTTCTTTCCTTGTGCTTGTTTGGAAGCCGGTTCCTTCTCATGAAGCGCTGCAATTTTCTGGTAAGTAGCACAATTTTTTATTCTTTATCTGAGTCTTCATTCTCAGATAGGGCTGGGAAAGCTAGAGTTTTCTTTACTGGTTGCTCTTCTTCCCTTCTTTCTTTCATGTGGACTTCATAGGCCATAAGATTGCCTATTAAGTCGTCCAAAGTAAGCTTAGATAAATCTTGAGCTTCTTCAATAGTTGTAGTCTTCTTCTCCCAATCAGTTGTGAGAGATCTCAAGATTTTCTTCACCTTTTTTGTCTGGGAATATGTTACACCCAGAGATTTCAGATCGTTGGTGAATCTGGTAAACATCTCTGTGATGAGTTCATCTTTGTTCATTTTGAACAACTCATATTTTCTAACAAGAGATGAGATTTTGGCTTCTTTTACTTTGTTGGTTCCTTCATGAATAACCTCCAAAGAATGCCAAATGTCATATGCAGATTCACATATAGATATTCTGTTGAATTCATTCTGATCAATGGCACAATATAAGGCATTCATAGCCTTTGCATTTAGGTTTGCCATTTTCTTTTCTTCATCAGACCATAAGTTATAGTCTGCGGATGGAGATGTGTATGGATGCTCAACAATTTTCCATACAGCAAAGTCTATGGATTTGAGAAAGATAGCCATTCTGCACTTCCAGTATCCATAGTTGGAGCCATTGAAGAAAGGAGGACGAGATGCATGTTGACCTTCAATATCACGAGCATAAGAGGTAGATGCCATTTGTGCTGGAAGACTTGTTATGTCGAAACCAGCAAACCTGCTCTGATACCAAATGAAATTCCACTAGAGGGGGGGTGAATAGTGAAATACGATAAAGATCGATAAAATAAAATAATCAGGCAATAAGGCACAACACATAAAACACAGAATTTATACTGGTTCGGTCAGTACCCAGACCTACATCCAGTCCCCAAGCAAACCACTTGAGCTTTCCACTATAACATCCGAGTCACCGGATAAATAGTACAACACCCTCTTCCTCAGAGGTCTTCTTCTCTCAACAGAGAAGGACAACACCCTCTTTCACATTGGTCTTCTTCTCTCAACAGAGAAGGACAACACCCTCTTTCACAGAGGTCTACTTCTTTCAACAAAGAAGGAAAACAGTGAATAACAGAGTTACAATACTTCCTATAGAACCTTCAGAATGATATGAATGCACGAATGAAGGATTCTCAGAATGTTCTGTTTGTCACTCAGAGGATGCTCTTTGTCAAAGAGCTGGACTTGACTTTTTCTCTTTTCTTTCTTTTTTTTTTCTCTTTCTTTTTTCAAGGCTCTCTTTTTCAAATATCGAATAGGGATTTTTCTCGTTGTAAGCTCACACGTCTATTCCATTCCATTGTATGAATAGTTTATTTGAGTGTGTTTATATAGTTTTTAAAAAGTAGTCGTTACATTTTGGAATTGTAACTTTTTGAAATGTGAAATGTTATGTCATTTCAAAAATATCTTTTAGAGAAATTCAAGAATGCCTTTTTCCATAAAAGTAAAATAGAGGGTACACTAGTCGTTGTAATATTTTAGGTAATACATATTTTATGTAAAAAGTCTATTTCTTACAATAGTACATTGAACGTTGGGTTGTAGTTTTGTTTTTATTCTAATTAATGATTTGAGGTACATTAGTACTTCTTTGCTTTAAATGAGTGTAAGTACAATGAGTGCTTTGAGATATTTATTTGTACATAGTCATGTCAAGTGTTTTCTTTATGTTGTGTTTTTCAAAGTCTCCAGAGAGAATGAGGACCAAAAGAAGGTCGACATTCTTTGAGAAGGATATTAACAAGGATTTGTTACAGGAGGTATTTAATGCTTTGTAAAGAGAATGATGACTTCAAGTAAGTCGACATTCTATGGTTTTGAAAAAAAAAAGGTAACTAGAGTCTTTTCAAAACTATATTATAATTGTATTTCTTTGTGTAGCCGATTTATGTTTTTGTCTTCTTCTTATATTAAAAACATTTCTTTAAAGAAGGTAAATAGAGTCTTTTCAAAAACATATTATAATTGTATTTCTTTGTGTAGCTGATTTATGTTTTTGTCTTCTTCTTATATTAAAAACATTTCTTTAAAGAAGGTAACTAGAGTCTTTTCAAAAACATATTATATTTGTTTTTTCTATGTAGCCGATTTTATGTTTTTGTCTTTTTCCTACATTTCTTTTTTCATGTTGTCTTGTATATAGTGTAAGGTACAATTATTACATGACAAAATATCTTTTTCATAAAAGGTTATAAGAAGGTACAATTATTGGTTTTCAAAAAGGAGCTTTTTGAAACTATCGTATACTTTTATGATATAGTGTTTATGAATGAGTATGTAATATGCAATATGCAAGTTCCTGAAGGTTCTGTTACATATGACTCTAAAGAAGAAAAAAAGTCTTCATCTTGAGGTAGCCGATCTCTTTATTTGAACTTTAGGAATGCATGGCTCATCAAGCTTTTTCTTCAAGGAGTATGATTGCACCATAGTTGTACTTGAACAGGAAGTCTCCATCCTTATTGGGTGAGATATCCTTGCATCAAATACTCGTTAGATTTATGGCAAAACATATTCAGTCATAATATAACATTTTTCAAGAGGACATATTATCATATCATATAAAATCAAATACGACAGTGTATCATATTATGTGACATCAAAACAGAGTTTCTCAACATCGCCTTCATCTCGACGGTGATCTGAACTTTCCCTGGAAGGATCCGTCACAAACTCCGTCATCTTGGAGATGTTTCAAAATCTTCTTTGGCCCCAGGGGTCTACTCGCTTAATTCGCCTTCATCTTGACGACAATTGAGGGATCCCTTTTGCGGATATTTGATTGCAGCTTAGAAAATGAGAAGATATGGATTAAGTGGATTCTTTTGTAGCTCAGGATATTCCCACTGCCTGATTGCCAGAAAGTCATTTTAAAACATGCGCCATAGCCAAGATCAATATCAATTTGCTTCTGGCTTTTCAACATCATTGAAGATTTCTTTCATTGATCATATCGAGGACATTTCTTACATCCTTTTGGTTGATTAACAAGAAAATATTTGAATTTTACCTCTTTTTCGCAAAAAGTTTCACCTTTTGGAAGGAAATACAGGAGGTAATCTTAGAGAATTCTTTTTGTGGAGTAAGAATATTTAGAATCAACAAATGCTTTTAGCAAATTGGCAAAGTTTTCATGAATTCTTTGTGAAATAATCATTCAATATAGATTTTGATGAGACTTGAGTTGCAATCTTTTGATTTTGGAAATACATGACCAGCAAAAGCTGGAACCTTTGAAATACTCGACCAGCGAAAGCTGGAACGTTTAAAATACATGACCAGCAAAAAGCTGGAACGTTTGAAATACATGACCAGCAAAAGCTGGAACCTTTTCGAGATACATGACCAGCGAAAGCTGGAACCTTTTGGAATACATGACAAAATAGACGTTGAGATCTTTTGAAATACCCGTCCAGCGAAAGCTGGAACCTTTGAAACACGTGACCAACGAGAAGCTGGAACCTTTTGAAATACTTGACCAGTAAGACTGGAACATTTAAAATACATGACCAACAATAATGCTGGAACATTTTGGAAATACATGACCAACGAGTGTTGGGTCTTTTGGGAAATACACGAATGGTTATGAAAAACTGGGTTATAATAAAAAGGTTGAGAATGATAGAAATTGGGAAATTATAACCCGAGGGTTGAGAAAAATGGTGAATTTTTTGAAAACATTGTACCCAGAGGTTGGAGAATTGATAATCTTGAGAGATTTGAAGATTAGGAAATGACATATTTGAGAGATTGAAACCCGAAGGTTTGGAAATGAGAGAATGGAGGAATCGCACCCTGAAGGTTTGATTTATGGAAAATAGGTTGGTTTGGGAGCTCGAAAATTGTGAGCTGGGACCTTTTGAAATATATGACCAGCGAGAGCTGGGTCTTTTGAAAATACACGACCAAAAGCTGAGTTCTTTTTTGGGAATACATGACCAGCAAAGCTGGAACGTTTGAAATGCGTGACCAGCGAAAAGCTGGAACGTTTGAAATACCTGACTAGCAAAAAAGCTGGAACGTTTGAAATACATGACCAACGAGTGTTGGATCTTTTTTTTTTGGAAATACCTGACCAGCAAAAGCTGGAACGTTCGAAATACATGACCAGCGAAATGCTAGAACGTTTGGAATACATGCCCAACGAGCGTTGGATCTTTTGAAATACCTGACCAGAAAAAGCTGGGACGTTTGAAATACCTGACCAGCGAGAAGCTGAAACGTTTGAAATACATAGCCAACGAGCGTTGGATCTGACACGCAAAAAGCTGGAACGTTCGAAATACCTGACCAACAAGAAGCTGGAACGTTTGAAATACATGTCCAATGAGTATTGGATCTTTTGAAATACCTGACAAGCAGAAGCTGGGACGTTTGAAATACCTGATCAGCGAGAAGCTAGAACATTTGAAATACATGACCAACGAGTGTTGGATCCTTTGGAAATACCTGACCAGCAAAAGCTGGAACGTTTGAAATACCTGACCAGCAAGAAGCTGGAACGTTTGAAATACATGCCCAACGATTGTTGGATCTTTTGAAATACCAGACCAGCAAAAGCTGGGACGTTTTGAAATACCTGACCAACGAGAAGCTGGAACGTTTGAAATACATGACCAACGAGTGTTGGATCCTTTGGAAATAACTGACCAGCAAAAGCTGGAATGTTTGAAATACCTGACCAGCAAGAAGCTGGAACGTTTGAAATACATGCCCAACGAGTGTTGGATCTTTTGAAATACCTGACCAGCAAAAGCTGGGACGTTTTGAAATCCCTGACTAGCGAGATATCTTCAAGGTCATCATATGTTCCCTTCCCCATTCAGGTTATCTTGAGATATCTTCGACCCACTCAGCATAAGGGTTAAACCTGAACCATTTGCGAAAGATCATTTAATTTCAAAAGCTATTTCAGTCTCAGCAATGAGACACCCAATTTCTTCCCCTTTTTAAAGCTTTAGGGACTCTATATTTTCTCCTTTCGCAAAAACCCCTCTCGGATTTGTTCATCCAAATTCCAAAGGTCCCATCGTGCTTTCTCCATTTTTGAGAAACCTGTATGGTAGATTTCTCCCACTCAGGATAAGGGTCAAACCTGAACCATTTGCGAAAGATCATTTAATTTCAAAAGCTATTTCAGTCTCAGCAATGAGACGCTCAATTTCTTCCCCTTTTCAAAGCTTTAGGGACTCTATATTTCCTTCTTTCGCAAAAACCCCTCTCTGATTTGTTCATCCAAATTCCGAAGGTCCCATCGTGCTTTCTCCATTTTTGAGAAACCTGTATGGTAGATTTCCCCCACTCAGGATAAGGGGCAAACCTGAACCATTTGCGAAAGATCATTTAATTTCAAAAGCTATTTCAGTCTCAGCAAAGAGATGCCCAATTTCTTCCCCTTTTCAAAGCTTTAGGGACTCTATATTTCCTCCTTTCGCAAAAACGCCTCTCGGATTTGTTCGTCCAAATTGCGAGGGTCCCATCGTGCTTTCTCCATTTTTGAGAAACCTGTATGGTAGATTTCCCCCACTCAGGATAAGGGTCAAACCTGAACCATTTGCGAAAGATCATTTGATTTCAAAAGCTATTTCAGTCTCAGCAATGAGACGCCCAATTTCTTCCCCTTTTCAAAGCTTTAGGGACTCTATATTTCCTCCTTTCACAAAAACCCCTCTCGGATTTGTTCGTCCAAATTCCGAAGGTCCCATCGTGTTTTCTCCATTTTGAGAAACCTGTATGGTAGATTTCCCCCACTCAGGATAAGGGTCAAACCTGAACCATTTGCGAAAGATCATTTAATTTCAAAAGCTATTTCAGTCTCAGCAATGAGACGCCCAATTTCTTCCCCTTTTCAAAGCTTTAGGGACTCTATATTTCCTCCTTTCACAAAAACCCCTCTCGGATTTGTTCATCCAAATTCCGAAGGTCCCATCGTGCTTTCTCCATTTTTGAGAAACCTGTATGGTAGATTTCCCCCACTCAGGATAAGGGTCAAACCTGAACCATTTGCGAAAGATCATTTGATTTCAAAAGCTATTTCACTCTCAGCAATGAGACGCCCAATTTCTTCCCCTTTTCAAAGCTTTAGGGACTCTATATTTCCTCCTTTTGCAAAAAAAAACCCTCTCGGATTTGTTCGTCCAAATTCCGAAGGTCCCATCATGCTTTTTCTATTTTTGAGAAACCTGTATGGTAGATTTCCCCCACTCAGGATAAGGGTCAAACCTGAACCATTTGCGAAAGATCATTTGATTTCAAAAGCTATTTCAGTCTCAGCAATAAGACGCCCAATTTCTTCTCCCTTTTCAAAGCTTTAGGGAACCCTATATTTCTCCTTTCGCAAAAACCCCTCTCGGATTTGTTTATCCAAATTCCGAAGGTCCCATCATGCTTTCTCCATTTTTGAGAAACCCGTATGGTAGATTTCCTATCCAGATTAAGAGTTAACCCGTAACCTCACTTCGCGAGGTATTTTCCTTGCAGGTTTGGGTTAAACCTGAGTCTCGTTCTAACGAGATTCCTCGTTTGGACGAGATGATTTCTTCCAGTCCCATCATGGCTCTTCCCATCAAGGAATTCATGCTTTGTATATCCATCCAGGATAGGATTCCTACTTGAGCTTCATTTCACGAGGCATTTTTCAAAATGTCCCATCAAGGTTCTCATGTACTCTTTTCCTCATTCAAAACACTTTTTGATATATCTTCGTCCCATCCAGGCTAAGGGCTAAACCTGAATCATTCCAAAAAGAGTATCTTGTCTCATCCATGAGACCTGATCAAAATTCTCATTTCCCACCATTTTAGAATTTCCATCTAAAGTCTCATCACGATTTACTCATTTTCTACTCAATCATATCATCTTTGAGGATTTCGTCTCCCCAAAACCATTCAGGATAAGGTTTCAAAACCTGAGAAGCCATATTTTCAAAATAATTCTTCCACACCCAACTCAGATCTGCTGACTGGGGCATTTTTTAAAATTTGGAGTGTTATCTTTGCCACTAAACTCGGCTTTCAACCGGCTTAGTAGCAAAGAGGGGCATCTGTGAACACCCCAAATTTTTCAAAGTTTTGTAAAAATGACCCTTTTGCCCCTAATTCCGTTCTCTGAGAAAATCAAAGCAATTTCAAAGCTAAACTTCAGATTTTCTGAATTAAACTCCATATTGGTATATTCAAAATTAATCTCGGATCCGAATCCAATATTTTAAATCTATATTTCCTCAAAATCCGGATCCAAACCCATTTTTTAAAGAAATTTTCTCAAAATAGCTTTTAATTCTCAGAAAATTTCTCTTTTGTAAATATTTTTGCAAAAACACAAAAAATTGGTTTTAATCTTTGTTTTCTCACAAATCTTAGGATTTTTACTTAAAAATACAAAAAAATTGAGAAATAACATAAAATTCAAAAAAAATGGAAAATTTATGAGAAACAAATGAGTTTAAGCTTTTTAAAATCAATTTTGCTAAAAAAATCATTTTTAACCATTTTTATGAAAAAATTTGTTAAAGAGAGCCTCTTTTTGGAAAAACCAAAAATTTTCACAAATAAACCCTCCTAAAACCTCCCTTTTTCCTCTCTCGCCCGATTTTTCTCTCAGGGTTTTCCCTCAGAAACCCTAACCGCTCTCTCCCTCTCTCTCTTTCTCTCTCCTCCATTACCCACCGAAACCACCTCTCTCTCCATTTCCACCGATCGCCCTCCCTTTTTCCTCCTTCGTTCATCTCTAACCTCCCCTTCTCGAACCATCTCTTCCACCTTTAAAAGGGGCATGGAAGGCCTCTTTTTCGGACCATCGCACCTCACCCCCGCACCTTTCTTCACGATCTCCTGACCGCTTCTTCACACCCACACTCATCATCTTTTCTCCTGGGCGAAAACCCTTCCTTATCTTTCTTTCCCTCTGGCGCCTTCCCGCAAGCTACAAAAGGTTGGCTATCCTCGCAAGGATCTCCAGCAATCGTAACACTCTGAAGAGCTTCCCTCTGGTTGGACGAAGGAGATCAAAAACCTCCAGCGACTGCTACGGTATATCCATAAACCTTACGAAGTAGGTTCACCCCTTCCTATTGGTCCTCAGAATTAGTTGGAGAAAGGGGATTATCCCTGTAGAAAGATAACTGAAGTCGACTACCGGATCCCCATTACGGTAGGTGCCTTTCCCCCTTCCTTTTTCTTTAAGTTTCCTTGTTTTTTTTTCATTTTCTTTGTATTAAAGCACCATGCTGTGTCGATTTGCTTGTGTCAAACTCGACCCGCATTTGTGCAACATCAATGGAATAATCCATATTCCGACACCCCCTTTTGTGGTTTATTTTTTTTAGAAATCCGTTTGGTTCATTTTGTTCGTGTCATTTTCTCTTTATAATTAATTTAAGATCATTTTCAACAATCGTCATTTTCTGCATAATGTTCTCTGTTTATTTATCTCTGCCCTAGGAATCAGATTTTCTGTTGGTGTTAGTTGTTATCTTTTGCTCTTCATACTGTTTTGTTTCAAGATTTCTGATTAATTTTTTTTTATGTTTCATATGGTTCATCTCATCATGTTTTCATAACCCCTGCCTTCTTCTTGTGAATTTTGCCTCTCTGTACACCCCATCTCGTTATATATCACATCCAGCATCATTGTTTATAGCACTCTGCCATTTCCAGTTTGTGAATCACTGTCTCCTCTTCTATACATCTGCTTTCTGCAATATACTTTAATACATGTGGCCTTGACTTCGAGTCACGCTGAATTGGCCCATCAGAGATTGATCTCGTGGTGGTTTGGCTGGTTCCTTATTATGTCTCTTTGTTATTTTTATGGCGATTGGGTATATACATGTATGCTACAATATTGAGGATTGTTGTTGCTATCTTTGACGATTCCCTTTTGCTGGGAGTTACCTTTCAATATTTTGGAGATTAATTGTTTGACTACCATCTGTCATGAAATGTAGTCTCTCTCTGCGTGTGTGTGCCCTCAATCTTAATGTGTGTTTGAAGATGTATGAAGCTTCATATAATTTGGTATTCTAAATACTTTGACGTGATGTTAAAACTTTTGCCATTGCCATAGTTACTACTTCTAACATTTTTGTTGATTGCATCATTTGGGGATGTATTTACACCCAGCGTGCCTTTTATCTATCTTCTGCATGGATCACCCAATTGTATGGTTTTCTCTGTGAATCGTTTTGCTACTTTCATCCTATTCCTACTGCTCTTTCTTGGTGTCACACTGGGGCAAGGAAATCAAAATAAGCATCTCGTTTTTGGATTGGTGTTTGGCTTTCAAAGAGCTCATTCCAACAAGTAAATTAGGATCTAAAAGCTATCAAAACAGAGATTGATAAGGAATCAATCAGATATGGTATTCACTGAGCCTCCAATTTCAAAGCAGGTAAGAGCTGGGCATGTTCTGCAAACAGTATATCGTCTTTGGGGATCCTACTGCCTCAAGTAGGAAAGTGCTAGAAATTGTGAATTTCTGCTAACCTCTGTATGTATACTTGTCAAGGGTAAAGAAATGCGGTGATATACTGACATATCTCCAAGAATGATGCCAAAGTCGAAACAACTTGAAAACATTTGCTGAAACAGGGTCGGATTATTGCAGAGAACCTCATGAACCATGAAATCTTGTGTATAACGAGGTATGTTATTTAAATTCAAGGAAGCAAATACTGGGGCTTTAAATCAGGATGTCAGGTTTGTACCCCATTGCTAAATTGATTTCGGATATTCATTTTTTTTCTTTCTTTTCCTGTTCTATTGTTACTCTTCAATTCATTTTTTTTGGGTTTCCATATCTGATTATTTCACCTGCACTCGATCTTCATCCTTTATAATATTTGACTGCATTTTGTTTACTTTGATTCAAAATGTTTCAATCGCATTCCTTTTAGGCATTCGGTTGATCCATAGCATCTAATTCTTTTTATCTTGTCAATGGTACTGATCATCAGAGCATCAACCATTCATTTGCAATAGCCTAACCCACTGACTTTGCATAGGCATTGAATAACCCATCAACGCAGCCGGCAGTGAATAAAGAAATCTTCATGAATTCATCTCCCGAAAATTTTGGGTCGCGGATGAATGAAGCCTTGACTGATGCAAAGTGTCAGTAAGATTCAAGTCTGGTGAGTCGCCTGATGATGTGAGGTATGCCCTGTAGTCAAGGGGATTAGTAAAAATTTCTTTTATTATTATTACTTGTCTGATTTGCCTGCTACATATTTACATCTCATGATAATTGCTGATTCATTATTATATTTCCATTTTTTTTTTCTATTCACTTGCAAATAGCCATATCATATAAATTCTAGTCTTTGCTGTCAAGTTATGTAGTGCATCCCAACCCTTGCACCAGCGTTAGTCACACCCCTTACGGTAAGGTTCCTATTGTATATATCACAATAGCATTCCACTATCACTTTGCACTTATCATTTCCATTGCACTGACGCTTCCTGTACAATGTTTGCACACAGCATTACACGCTTCACCCATTGTATTTTCAATCTCTTGCACATCACCAGATTTGCGTATGATCAATTTTAAACATTATAGCTGATGGATTGCCATATTTTGAGCTAAGATTGTCTGCTCTATGACTTAATAAATTCAGCATTGCTACTTTCTTTTCCCATTCTGTTTACCAGAAAAATCATTTCCTAAAGAGATACCATCTCTTAGGTATCTCTGCTTCTTGATGTACTAAGTCGTGGCTGGAGAATCTTACTTTCCAATTTCGTTATTACTGTAATCAGCCTGGTTAATGATTAACTGTTTGTCAATAACAAGGGTCCTTGGAAATATTAAACTGTAGTTCGTTTATGTCAGCCTTATACTTGAGTGTAGCTTAAGATGTTGGACTAATATACCAACACTTGAAATTTCGGAGCCTAGTTGAGTTACTCATAAATCTGTGTGGTAGCTGAGGTGTCTGTCCATGCACTAAGTTGAAAGGGCGTTTTGCAAGCTGCAATAGTGATTCCAGGTCATAGCTGGGTAGCATAGGGATCTAAAATCAGGAATCAACCATATGAAAGCAATGAAAATTGACTCACCGAGCAGATGCTTTAAGAGTCTCCCCTTTTTCTTACAGTAACATCAATTACCATATCCCCTACCACTTACCTGTACCTTCAGTTTATTATCAATCATTTGGTGTCATCCAAATGTCATTTAACAAACACTTAGTGTTTTCATTAAATTTCACATGGACAGTCAGATGGTGTTGCATTTTCCCTTGCATCATTTTCGTATCATGTTCATGTGGTTTTATCAGGTCATGGCATATTCGTAGGCATTATATTTTAGGTGTAAATCATATGCCTTAGGTAATGGATTGCAAAATAGCCATATGCTCTTTATAAACCTTATGACAGCTGGTTCTTGGGTATTAGGATTCATGTGATATCATAACACTTCATCTCATTCATTAGCCTGGATATGATCATATTCATGTGGATTTTTAACATAGCACTTTCCATTTTTTTTATGTATATATATATATATATTCCATTTTGCTTCATAATAACTTTGTTTTCCAGGAAATCTGTGGGAAAAGCTATCATTTAAGGTTGTAAATTTGATTTTATATGTTGTAATAGCTAGGTTGGAATGAAAATCTATATTTCCTGCTTTAGGTAGAATGGATAAGCATCGTAAACATCATAAATTGTTTGTTTTCATGTATTTTTCTTTATCTCTCAAAATTCTCACAATGGTGAAACACGAATGGCACGTGCACCATTTCATAAGAGGTAATTAATCCTAAGTTGATGATTTACATCAATGGCCATAGTCAAGATGTAAACAAAACTTAGGATTTTTATCTTATATGAAATATCATTGGATCCACACTGGATCCTTTTCAAAATTCATCATATTTTCCTAAAATATTTTCTTCTTTTACCAGAATTTAACTTAAAATTAACTCAAAATATATACCAATGGCCATAGTCAGGGTATATTGAGGTTTAATTTCATTTTAAATTCTATAAAAGCACCAAAAAAGTATTTTATCCTTCATTTGAATTTAGGTATGACTATTATATAATACATTCAATGACCATAGTCAGGAGTGTATTATATCATTAATCTTATTTAAATTCATTTGAAGAATGAAATATAATTTTCAAATCCAATTTCAAACTTATTCAAATTCATTCATCATTTAGGGTAGAATTGCATCATATTTTTAAAATTTCCTTTCAAAAACCCAAGTGATTGTGAATATCCCTTCTTCAAAATTCTATTTCAAAATCTACCCCAATTTCAAAGTCCAATTTGACTTTGGAATTTCAAAATCATCTTATATTCAAACTTCAAAATTCCAATTCAATTCAAAATTCAATTTCAAAGTTCCATTTAAAACTTTGAAATTCTTGATTCATTCTCAAAATCAAGTTCATCTTTTTATCTTCAAAATCACAAGTTTGAGATTGATTTTGAATCTTGACTCTTCTTAAATTTTAAATTTAACCTGGGTTTTCAAAACCCAGATCCATCTTCAAAAGTCTCATTTGGACTTTTCAAAACCCAAATCCAAAGTTAGATCAACCTGGATCCAGTTTTCTAAATATAATTCTACTTTTTGGATCTTAGACTTCAGATCCAAATTGCATCATGAATTTCAGACCTTAGATCCAAATTCATTCTAGGATTCAGAACCCAATTCTACCTTGGATCTCAGATTCAGATCCAAATTCCAATTCTTAGGATCCAGAACCCAACACATCTGGGATCTCAGATTCAGATCCAAATTCCAATTCCTAGGATCCAGAGCCCAACTCATCTTGGATCTCAGACTTCAAATCCAAATCAATTCTAGGATCCAGAACCCAATCCTACATTGGATCCCAGACTTCAGATCCAAATCCATTCTAGGATCCAGAATCCAATTCTACATTGGATCTCAGACTCCAGATCCAATTCCATCTTAGGGTCCAGAGTCCAACTCTATCTTGGATCTCAGATTTCAGATGCAAAAACCATCTTGGATTCCAAACCTTGAATCAAACTCTATTCAAAATTTCAAATCCAAATTCCACTATTCCCAATTCCATTTCATTCCAGATTTCAAATCAAGTTCCCCTTTCAGATCCTAAATTCAAAATTCAACTTTGAACTCTATTCAGAATCCAGATCTTGGATTTGGATTTCATCTTGAAATTCCAACTTTTTAAATCAATTCCATTTCTCAAATTTGTTCAGATTTCCCACATTTTCCTTCTAAAAATTCAAAGCTTCAAAGTTAGAATTCAATTACATCCCAAATATTCATCCAAGTTCAAAATTCCAAATTAAAGTCCATTTATGACTTTTAAATTTTCTTCTCTCATCACAGTTTCAAGATCATTTTTCAAACGCAGATTTATTTCCCCAAAGCTCTTGATTATTCTAAAAACTTAGAACTCTAATCTTAAGTTCTAAGTTAGAAATCATTTCTTCACTTTATCAGATTCACTTGGAAATTCTTCAAAACATTTTCAAAAAGAGCATACATCTTTGCATTTGCACAAACATGATTCTTTGTGCATTTAGACTTAGAATAATTTCTTAGCAAAGCAAAAGGCATAAATTCGACCCTTGGTTCGATTACCCTTGGTAAAGGCGCCAGGAACGGTCGAACCTCGTACCGACGAGCAGATCCCGTCTCCTAGTTTTCCCGCAAATATTTCAAAAACAGAGGCGAGTTATTTCAAAAATTTTCTAAATTAAGGTCAAGTGAGACCCGCAAAAGAGTTCCTCTCCTTCTTTTCTCTTCTCTTCTTTTTCTCTTCTCTCTTTCTTTCTATCTTTTATCTTTCTCCCTTCAAAAAGGAGGAAAATAAGAGGTTAGAAAGGAAAAGAGAAGGAAGAGAGAGAATATTAGAAGAGGAAAAATTTTGCGATGATCACAGCGAGTCTCTCGACAGAGCGAAAGACGAAGAAGGCAATCCTTTTATCAAGGAGAAGGCGAGTCTCTCGACAGAGCGAAAGATGGAGAAGGCAATCCTTTTATCAAGGAGAAGGCAAGTCTCTCGACAAAGCGAAAGACGGGGAAGGCAATCATTTAATCAAGGAGAAAGGCAAGTCTCTCGACAAAGCGAAAGACGGGGAAGGCAATCCTTTTATCAAGGAGAAGGCGAGTCTCTCGACAGAGCGAAAGACGAAGAATGTAAACAACTCTAGGTAGTATCAAAAATGGATATCAAATATTTATTTCATTCTTAGAATATCTAAAAAATTTTGCCAATAGGATAAATTTATAGTTGACTTCAATGCTTAAAAATGTGCATGTATGTGCGAAAGATATTCCCTCTTTTACCTAGAGTATTTCCTCCAACGAGGTTAACTCTTTGGTTTTAAGAGTCAAATTCAAAATTTTAGCGCTGATGACTTTCTTCAAGGATTCTATCTATTTCCCTGATATGAGAAAGGAAGAAATATTCTTAATTTCATAAAAGCAAGTAGTGAAGAGATATTCATAAGAAAAGATGACTTCTGGCAATTTAGGCAGTTTGATATCTGGGTGTTTTTCCCATGATGATCTTCTTGCACTCTTTTTGAGTCATTGGGTTTTTTCGGGCTTTTACATCATCCTTCATTTTGGATGTTCTTGACTTTTCTCTCTTTTTCAGGGAAGGGTACGTCACAAACTCCTTCATCTTGGAGATGTTCCGATCCTTCATTTTTGTCATGGATTATATATGATGGTATTGACTCAAAAGGTCTTAAGATGATAGCAGAAATCAAATATCATTTAGGGTTTGTCGGTAGGTCCATCACACTCGCCTTCATCTCGACGGTGATCTGAACTTTCCCTGAAAGAATCCTTCACAAACTCCTTCATCTCGGTAGATGATCCAAATCTTCTTTGGCCCCGGGGGTCTGCTCGCATATTCGCCTTCATCTTGACGACAATTGAGAGATCCCTTTTGCCGATATTTGATTGCAGCTTTAAACTGGATAAGGTGATATGGATTAAGTGGATTCTTTTATGGCTCAGGATATTTCCACTCTCTAATTGCCAGGAAATCGTCTTTAGACATGCATCATAGCTATGATCAATATCAATTCACTTCCGGCTTTTCAATGTCATCGAATATTTATTTCACTAATCATACCGAGGATATTTCTTTCATCCCTTTGGTTGATCAACAGGAAAAATATTTGAATTTTACCTCTTTTTCGCAAAGAGTTTCACCTTTTATGAAGAAAATACTAGAGGTAATCCGAGGTAATTCTTTTGTGCAGTAAGATTTATTTAGAATCAACAAATATTTTTAGCAGATTGACAAAGTTTTCATGACTTCTATGTGAAGTATTTACTCAATATAGATTTTGATGCGACCTTTAGTTGCAATTTATGATTTTGAACATTCTCACTAGTAAACTGAGATATTTCATTTAACGACCAGCGAAGGAGTTGAAACATTTCATTTAATGACCAGCGAAGTAGCTGGAACATTTTATTTAATGACCAGCGAAGTAGCTGGGACATTTCATTTAATCATTTAACGACCAGCGAAGTAGCTGGGACATTTCATTTAATTATTTAACGACCAGCGAAGTAGTTGGGACATTTCATTTAATCATTTAACGACCAGCGAAGTAGCTGGGACATTTCATTTAATCATTTAACGACCAGCGAAGTAGCTGGGACATTTCATTTAATCATTTAACGACCAACGAAGTAGCTGGGACATTTCATTTAATCATTTAACAACCAACGAAGTAGCTGGGACATTTCATTGAATCATTTAACAACCAACGAAGTAGCTGGGACATTTCATTTAATCATTTAACGACCAGCGAAGTAGCTGGGACATTTCATTTAATCATTTAACGACCAACGAAGTAGCTGGGACATTTCATTTAATCATTTAACGACCAACGAAGTAGCTGGGACATTTCATTTAATTATTTAACGACCAGCGAAGTAGCTAGGACATTTCATTTAATCATTTAACGACCAACGAAGTAGCTGAGACATTTCATTTAATCATTTAACGACCAACGAAGTAGCTGGGACATTTCATTTAATCATTTAACGACCAACGAAGTAGCTGGGACATTTCATTTAATCATTTAACGACCAGCAAAGTAGCTGGGACATTTCATTTAATCATTTAACGACCAGCGAAGTAGCTGGGACATTTCATTTAATCATTTAACGACCAGCAAAGTAGCTGGGACATTTCATTTAATGACTTGATTTCAGATTGAGATTTTCTGAGAGACAAACAACACGAGGACTGATGAACTTGATCTTTAGATTTTGAAAATTTAGCAAAATAGCTAGCGCGAACACTAGGTTTTCCAACTGAGAGTCGGGAAGGAGATCAACCTATTTAAGATATTTAGAGATCGAAGCAAGAAAAATGACCGGGGTTTCAGGATTATCCCTTATCCTGAAGGGAAAATAGAATAGACATTTTTGAAGAGAATTTAGAAAAGGAATGATTCTGGTTTATCCCTTAACCTGAAGGGGAAATGAAATAGACATTTAACGAGAATTTAGGAAAAGAATGATTCAGGTTTATCCCTTAACCTGAAGGGGAAATAGAAGATTTTATGAAGAGATAACCTGAGACTTGAATTTAGAAGGGATATGACAAGATTTAGAATTTATGATCTATGATTTAGATGGACAAGGTATATGACGGGGAATATAAAAAGAATAAACTTTGAGAAGATAAAAGGATATAGAACTTTTGAAAAAAAAATGTAGAACATTTGAGGAAACTGATTTATTTTTGTAAAAGAATTCTCACAGGTAGCATGGTTGCCCCTATGAGTGATCTCAGGATTATCCCTTATCCTGAAATGGGAAAAAGAATAGATTTTAAAGAGAAATTGATATAAATTTAGAAATTAATAAAGATCGATAAAACTTGTATTTGCAAAAAGAATTCTCATAGGTAGCATTGTTGCCCCTACGAGAGGTCTCAGGATTATCCCTTATCCTGAATGAAAAAAAGAATTTAAGGAATTTTAATAAAGAGAAATTGATATAAATTTAGAAAATCAATGAAGGTTGTTGAAACTGGTATTTTCAAAAGAATTCTCGTAAGTAGCGTTATTGCTCCTACGAGGGGTTTCAGGATTTTCCCTTATCCTGAATAGAAAAAAGAATAGAATCTGAGAAAATTTAATGAAGGGAAATTGATATAAATCTAGAAAATCAACAAAGATTGAAAAAACGTGTATTTACAAAAGAATCCTCATAGGTAGCGTTGTGGCTCCTACGAGGGGTTTCAGGATTTTCCCTTATCCTGAATGGGAGCACCTCGGACAATGAGGGTCAGGTTTATCCCTTAACCTGAGCGGGAACACCTCGGACAAAGAGGGTCAGGTTTATCCCTTAACCTGAGGGGGAACACCTCGGACAACGAGGGTCACGTTTATCCCTTAACCTGAAAGGGGCACAAAAGAAGATTTAGAAAATACCTCATGGGAAAGAGGCATCAGGTTTATCCCTTAACCTGAAAGGGTAAATAAGAATAAAGGAAATACTTCATGGGAAAGAGGCATCAGGTTTATCCCTTAACCTGAAAGGGTAAAAGAATTGATAAAATTTAATAGAATTGAGGAGAAATTGATAAAACTTGATAAAACTTGATAAAATTGATGTAAACTTGATAAAAATATGAATAAAATGAATGAAACTGATGAAGATATTCAAAATTAACTGAAGATTTTCAAGATTTGAGAAAAAGGAGTTTTTCTGATCCTGCCTGCTTAGGGGATCTTGAAAGGGAAATGTTTATTTAAAAGATAGGTGAAAAATCATTTTTGGGAGGAAAATTCATTTGTAAGAAGAATGATCAGCGCGAGATCTGATCCTTTAAAAAGGAGAATCATCATGAGAGATCATCATGAGGTTTGATTTCGAGGATAGTGGTTTAAAAACCAGTTTTGAAGGAGAAAACATGAGGTGATGATTTTGAAGACAAATGGTTTTCAAAACCTAATTTGAAAAAAGGAAAGTCAACATGTTAGTTTATTTAAAAGGGATTTAGATCAAAATATTTGAATCTTTTGAAGATTTTTTAGAAGAAATTTTATGATTTTGAAAATCCTCATAGGCAATATCATTTCTCTCATGATGGAGGAAAACAAATTTTGAAAATAGATGACAAGGATTTAAAATTTTTGAAAAATAGCAGGCAGGATCAAAAGATTTTGAAGAAATCAGAAAGAAAAGGCAATACACCTGGGTTTTTAAAAGAGGAAATTTTGAATAATATATACCCAAGGTTTTTGGAAAATATAAGGAAGATATATATATATATATATATATATATATATATATATATATATATATATAATATCATTCAATCACAGACATACAAGCAAGGATGTACAAATAGCACTCCCTAAATCTGACTCTATATGCAATATTTGAAGTGGTTGATATGACCTTAATCCTAACTCTAAGATTTATATCATCTTATTCCAATCAAGGTACGCCGAGATACCCAAGCCGAAGCTCGAAGTACGTGGCATATAAAGTATTTACTCCGATTCTAAGGTAAAGGCTTCCCAACATCCATGAGCACCTACTGAGGATGTTTTCAAAATATGATCAACATGCAAATAAAACCAGAAGGCTCTAATGCAAGTCCTAAAGAGATAGATTTAAATAAAGAGAAGCATACACTTGCATACATTGTTTCGCATTCAATCCCTAAAATTGAGGAGAGTTGTATTTAAGGCCTAAATCTAATGTGAACATGGATATAATCTCCTCAATATGGTCCTACCAAACCATACTTAGATCCTATATGCAATGATGTCAGCTTTAGGACAGAGTCTAGGCTCCTAAGGTTTGCATGGAAATGAAGCTGACATATCTTAGATTATATAAAAGCAAAGCAAAGGCATAGATCCAACCGGACGAAAACGAAGTCCCATCACGGTCGCCAAAACTGTGATCATCGCAAATTTTTTCCTCTCTTGTTGGTTTCTCTCTCTTCCTTCTCTTTTCCTTTTCTAACCTCTATTTTCCTCCTTTTTGAAGGGAGGAGAATAAAAGAAAGAAAAGAAAGAGAGAAGAGAAAAGAAAGAAAGAAAAAGAGGAGAGGAACTCTTTTGCGGGTTTTCACTTGACCTTAATTTAAAAAATATTTAGAAATTTAACTCGCCTCCGTTTTGAAATATTGCGGAAACAATGGAGAGATGAGACTCGTCGGTACGAGGTTCGACCGTTCCTGGCGCCTTTACTAGGGGTAATCGAACCAAGGATCGAATCTATGCCTTTTGCTTTGCCTAAATATAATCTAAGAATTTATCCTAAAGATCTAAATGCACAAAGAATCATGCTTGTGCAATGCAAGAATGTGTGCTCTTTTGAAAATTGATTTAGAAATTTCCAAGTATTCTGAGATGAACTTGGTAAAGGAGTGAAGAAATGATTTAATCTAACTTAGAACTTGAGATAGATCAGAGGAGTTCTAAGTTTTTTGAAGTAAATCAGGATTGGAAGAATAAATGAGAAAGAATGACTTGAAGCTTTGAAATGAAAGGAAATGAAGTTTCAAAGTCAAAAATGGACTTTGAATTTGAATTTGAATTTAGGAAAGGAAATGAATACTTGAGATGGAATTGAATTTGGATTTCTGAAGTTTGAAATTTGGAATGGACTGAGAAAATCAAAATGGCATTTAAGAATAGCAATGGATTTAAGGGGGGTTCAGATGAGATGTGGAAATTGACTTGGATTTGAAATCTAGATTTTGAAATTGAATTGGATCTTAAAATGGACATAAGATATGGGATCCGAGATCCGATGTAGAATTGGGTTCTGGATCCTAAGATGGATTTTAGATCTGAAGTCTGAGATCCAAAAGTAGAACTGGATTCTGGATCTTAAGATGGATTTTGGATCTGAAGTCTGAGATCCAAGATGAAATTGGATTCTGGATCCTATAAGGAAATTGGATATGAAGTCTGAGATCCAATATGAGTGTTGAATCTTGGATCCTAAACTGGATTTGGAGTTAAATTCAGAAGATGAATCAAGAATCTCAAAGTTAAATTGAACTTTGATTGGAGTTTTGAATATAAAATGAATTTGGAATTTTAAAGTCAATTTGAACTTTGAAATCTGTTTTGAATTTGAAAATTTGAAGTTTGAATATAAGAATGATTTTGGATTTTCAATGTCAAATTGGATTTTGAAATTGAATCTTGAAATGAGATGGAATTGGCTTTAAATAAGATTTGATCTGAGAAATGAAGAAGAAGAATCACTTGGAATTTTGAAAAGGAAATTTTGGAAATATGATGCAATTCTATCCTATATGATGAATGAATTTAAAGAATCTTTGAATTTGGATTTTGAAAAGCTATTTTGTTCTTGAAATGAATTAAAACAAGATTGAAGATCTAATACATCCTTGACTATGGTCATTGAATGTATTATATAATAATCTATATTTAAATTCAGGTGAAGAATGAAACACATTTGGTGCTTTTATAGAATTTAAAATGAAATTAACTCTCAATATACCCTGACTATGACCATTGGTATATATTTTGAATTAATTTTAAGTTAAATTCTGATAAAAGAAGAAAATATTTAAGGAAAATATGATGAATTTTGAAAACGGATCCAGTGCGGATCCAGTGTCATTTCGTAAAAGATAAAGATCCTAAGTTTTGTCCACATCTTGACTATGGTCATTGATGTGGATCATCAACTTAGGATCAGTTACCTCTTACGAAAATGGTGCACGTGCCATTTGTGTTTTCATTTGTGAATTTTGAGAAATAAAGGCAAAAAGCATGAAAACAAGTAATTCACGATATTTACAATGCTCATTCATTCTATCTAAAAGCTGGGAAATGTAAAGTTTTCATGGATATCTACCTATTACAATCTTGAGTTCTTACAAAATTCTAAACTAATGATATTTCTACCTGATTTCTGCAAAATTTTAAATCAACATAAGTAAAATATAAAACATAAAGAATATGTTATACTGTGATAAGCTAAATCATATGAACATGTCAAAATAGAGTAAAGCCACTGTAATAAGTGAGATGCTAATCATGATATTCAAATGTACAGGAGACATGATGTTTGGTATTTACACTATGCAAAGGCCATTATAGACATAGCAGGTGGAATGTGCATTTTTTTTGTGAATATACAGGTGCTATTTGTAATGCACAGGGATTGAGAGTGGATATGGTGACATATGTTACACAGCAGGTGATACCCAGGTAAAAAAAATAAAAAATAAAAAATAAAAAGATGTGAATGTGAGATGGGCATAATGTGTAACATCCATCGATATGCTATGGAATGTCTTGACATAACAAGTATATTTATTTAACACACTAATGCCATGATTTTACCTTGATATGCAGGTATTAACAGAGACATTATTCAGAGAATGAGTTTAAAACAATACCTGAAACGGATATGTGGGTTACCCCCAATCATAACAACTTGATTGCCAACTTAATCCTTGAAAGTGACTTTACAGCAACTAAAAGAGGGGGGGGGGGGGGGGGGGGTTACTATGAGCTACAATAGCTGCTGGGCTGCTATGCTCACGTATACACAAGTGTTAGCAAAGGGGTGCTGAACAATGAACTTATATACAGATATCGAATTCCTTGTTTATGATCATACCAGAAACTCCAAACCATCCTGTCAATCAGTTGAACCTGCATAAAAGAAAAAGGACACAGGACATGATGGGATTTATATAGGTTGTCCTCACCATCAGCTATATCTGGTATCTGCACCGTCTGTAGGATACACAGAAATTTTGAGAATTCTCAACGTCCAACAGTCCTGTGATTTTTTGCTTGTTGGGCGATCACCAATAAAGTCATGAATTTACCTTTCTGTTGGTTTTGGTCCTCCTGACCGTTTATGTATCTTGTCTTCACATATTAATGATCCAAACATCAACCCATCTCTGAATATTCCATCCGAGACTAGCAATTATACTCACCTTTTCTTGCCCAAGGATGACCTATCCAGATTTTCTTTTCTTTGAACCTTTCAACAAATCAGAAATACCATATAACTGGTTAAGCCAACATGACATTAATCCAAAGAAGCAAAGAATGATATATGAGACTAGACTGCATATAATTAAATGGCACTATAAGACAAAGCATGCTGAATGTGTATACTCAAATTACAAGCTATAAATGGAAAGATCATCTGGGAGAAGCAGCCACTTACCTTCACAAGAGCCAAGGGTGAAGCATCTGAAGGAACTAATGGCCAAACAGCTAGTCTGGGCCAATGTAACAGGCTCACTGAGACACAAATTATTTATATGCTTGAAAATGCTCACCAATTGGCATTCAAGTCAGTCAAAGCTAATCGACAACTAATGGAACTGAGATCAAGGCATTTAAACTCTTGACAGACAATATGTAGCATTTCAGCCAATGGGAATAATTATGAAATCCCTACATCTTAAGTATCAGGGACATTTGGAGACACATGCATGAATGATAATTGAGAGAAATACCTGTTAGCAGGACTTCTTTCTATCTCCATCTACCTTGACACCTGAGAAAGCCCCAAGGTTTTTGCCTTTCCTATAGCTTTTTTAGCTGTCTTGCATCCTTAGCTTCATCCAGTTGAATTTATGTGGTTTGCAAAGTATTCTTTAACTGGGATACTCCTTAGACTTTTACTTCATCAGATCTGTCTCTAAATTCTCTGAATGTTTCAATTTCCTCTGCAGCCCTTTTGAATCTCTGGATTTTTTTTTTGGCGACCTGTGATCTCCAGATTAACGCTTATCTTAAAGCTTCTCAAATCAGAATATCCTTCAATAGGATCAGCATCGATCCATAAGACTCCCATTAACAACATCGATCATAATCTGATCATGCGATGAATCAATATACACACGCAGGTTTACCATAGCCTGTTTACCCACCTTATCCTTTCCATGAAAGGTGTATGTGAGGTAGTGTAATAATAGGTGACGTGAGGGGAGTTTACTGCTGTGATAAAAAAAATGGTAAATGGTGCATAGTGTGGCAATGGACAAGGGGTCAAACATACATCAGCGATGGAGAGATCAAAGGGTTAAGTATAAGTTGAATGACTCTCAACAAGTGGAATGATGATGCAAGGTGGAAATAAAACAGTGAGATTTACTGGGTTAAACATATAATGGATAATTCAAAGGATTTAAATAACTATTTCTGGAACAAATACATGAGCCAATTGCAAGAACCCCTGGATTCAAACATACGTTGATAAGCCAAATATATGGGCCCAGCAAAGAGATCAATGGGTTAAACGACAATAATCAACATATTTAACAACCTATCAATTAGTAAATGAAACCCGACAGGTAAATCAAGGGATTAAACAAGCGATTATTTCATGGAATTTCCTGCCCTGGATCCAGATATCTCACGCACAGCAGCTGAAGGCAGATGTATTCACAGCATGACTAGATAAATAAGAGAAAGAAAAAAAAAATGAAGAGGATATGCTGGATCGAAAGGAAAACATAGATCTATATTTGAATTTAGAAATATCACAGATGAATCGAAATAATATATTGAAACCAAGAGGTACTCCACGACTTATGCATGAATCTTAAAAAGGATGGAATGAACCAATGGATACAATAAATTCTAATGCAGAAATGAACACATGATGAATCAGAATGAACCAAACTTGTAATCCGATGCCACCAAAAAAAACAAAAAAGGGAGATCGCTTGCAAGAGAAAATAAAATAAAAAATCAAATGTTGATAAAGAACCCATTGTAAGCTGGGCATCAAATGATAACCCAGAAATGGAATATATAACAAAAATTTCAGTTTGAATCGGTTCAATCTTATTACAGGGGCACCGAGTCAATTCATAGGCCATGAGCCCATCCTGAATGCCTTGATATTGCAAAACAGGGGATGATCCTAGGGCATGGTCATACAAAATAAATCAAAGAGGAAGTTGAAATTACAGAGGGGAAGGTAGATTAAGTTCTGATATAAGTCGAATTTTAAAGCCCTATCGAGTCGGCGATGCCATTGCCAGGCATCGCCGACCACCAACATATAAAATATATCAGATGAAACCGAAAACTCATCCTAAAATGAAATGAAAATAAACATCGGATAATAAAATACAGTTGAAGAGATATATGTGAACCAGACAACGAAAGCATGAGAAGAAAGAAAGAAAAAAAAGAAAAGAAAAAGAAAAGAATGCTAGAATAAAAAAAAAATCCATGGGTAAAGTATAAAAGGGAAGAAAGAATATGTTGGAATTGATGTATTCCTATCACTGTAGCAATAGGTGGGTCACTTCTGCTATACGCAGGTCGATTCCCACCTCTTGTGCCTTGAAATGCAAAAGAAGAGAAATAAAGAAGAACGAGAAAGATTGAAATGGAGAAAATGCTGAAAATGAAGGGAAAGAGACCTTGAAAACGAAAGAAAAGGAAGACGGTTACTTACCTGCTGATAACTTCGACTTTTTTTTTTTTCTTTTCTTTTTTTGCTTGAAAGGAAAAACACCAGAGTGTTGTAGAAGATGCAAAGGGAAAAAGAATGAGAAGATGATCGTGAAGAATGCAATGAAGAGGTGGAGAATGGATCTTTGTGCAGGAGAAGAAGGTGGAGGGGTGGTAACGGGTGACCTTGAGAGGGGAAGGAGAGGTTCTCTTAAAGGGAAGGAGGAGGTTTCAGGAAGAAATTGGTTGAAGATGGGTGGAGGAGGATGAGAATGAAGGTTTGTTGCAGATCAATGGTCGAGAAAGGGAGCGGATGGTTGCGCGATGGGTGGTGGAGGAAGGCCCTAGGGGAGTTCGGTGGTGGAGATGAGAGATGAAGGAGAGAGAGGGCGGCCGTTGTTCTCCTCTTTTTCCTTACGAAGGAAAACCCTAAAAGACAAATTTACGAAAGGGCCCCTTGGTTTTTAGGATTTTTACAAAGAGGGGCTCCCTCAAAAAGAGATTTTCACAAAAGTGTTTTTCAAAAATGAGGTTTTTTAGTAAAAACTCATTTGTTTTTCTCGTGATTTTTCCAATTTTTTTGTTTTTTGTGTTATTTTTTCATTTTTTTTGTATTTTTGGAATAAAAGTCTAAGACTTTACGAGAAAATAAAGATTAAAATACTAATTTTTTGTATTTTTCTGAGAAATATTTACAAAAGTGTTTTTCCGAGAATTTCAGGCCATTTTGGGGAAAATTTCTTAAAAAAAAGGGTTTGGCCCCAGGTTTTGAGAAAATGTTCGAGTTTTGATACTCGAATCAAGAAATACAATTTGATGGATCCAAACAGATGTCGGAGGGATTGTCCGAGCTATTTAAAAACTATTTTTGGTATTTTCTGTAATTTTAATTTAAAATTTGAACAAGGAGACTCAGATTTGGATCTGGACAATGGATCCAGACCCGAAATCAATTTAAACATATAAAATGAATTTAATTTCAATAAAGCTTGAGATTTAGATTTAAAAGAGACTCAATTGCTCAGAAAATGATATCAGGGGCAAAAAGGGAATATTTAAAAGATTTTGAAAAATTTGGGGTGTTCACACTAGGAAATTGAAATTCTGGGAATCCAGGCCTTGAGGAATTGGAAATCGATTTTGACTATGGAAAATGATGGAAAGTTTCATTTGAGAAATTGGAAATGAATTCTAAGACAAAAAATATTTTCTGGGAAAATCAGGGAAAACTTAGCTTGGGAAAATCAATCTTTGAAAACATTTTCAAAGCATCTTGAGAAATTGATTGCCTTCAAATGGAGTTTTTACAGAAATGCACATGATTTCATGATGTGAACTATCCTGAATGAATGAATGTCTTTTTTATGAAAACATCTTTTCAGGAAAATATGCAGTTTTAGAATTAAACTAAGGTAAGATTACCACATATTCTGACTATGGCCATAAATATACTTGTAATTTACTTAGTTAATTCTAAAATATTTTGTAAAAATTGAAGATATGCAGTGAATTTTGGAAGATAGCCTAAGAGTGTAGGCTCGATGTGATTAATAGAAAGACGCTGAATTTGGGTCTCGTCCATATTCTGACGAGGGCCGTAAATATGGACTCCACTGAGTTCATCAACTCCCTAAGAGTTGGTGCATGTGCCATTCATGTACATTCATAGTGATTTTTGAAATAAAATGCATGAATCACATAATCAGGATATTGCAGAAATTCAGACTATATGATATGCATCCTGATCTAAGCAGAAAAGTAAATCTTTTATTCCAAAATTTACATTATTACATCACTAAATAAAATGAAAGAAAGAAAATTGCAGATTTTGGCTCCTTCCTTTGAATATCCCTGCCAAACTTGAAATGGGGTTAGCTCAAATATGTGGTTTCTTCTAAGATTTTTCAATAATATCCTGAGATTATTGGACTTAGCTGGATATAAACCCGATTTTCATACTTGATATTTGAATGATGCAAATGCATGAAAATTCGATAGTAAATAGTTTGAAATTCGGATTTGTGGTAAAAAATAACCAAAATACCCCTAATATTAAGGTTATACGTTTAAAATCAGGGTTTTTAAGGCATTTTGACAAAATCTGGAGATTTTGAAATGCAAATGGAATCAAACTATTATGAAATGCATGATGACATGATACTAAATATGATGGGACTATAAAAATCAGAATGGTCATTTGAAATTTGGTCAAAATAACGAATTTTGCTTGTTTTTCGCCTTGATCAGGGTTCCGTGGGAACCCTGATTTGATGATACAGCTAAATCGATCATCAAACGGTTCTCAAATCATGACAAATTCGGTAGAGAGAACCCCTCTACCTTTAGGAACAGTATAAAATGATAAAATACTTGGAATGACATGGCCTAAATGCAAAATTTCAAAGAAAACTCTAAAATAAGCAAATTTCGCCTACGAGTACATAGCATTTAATGCAATAATACAAAAATCCACAATAGAAATGTCTGATATTTTGCAGGATTCTAATAGGCATGAAAATGAACATATTTGGCTTTTACAGCCTTGGGATTTGACCTACGGTGAGTTTGGTAGCAAAGATTTGGTTCTGACGGGACTAAAATCAGTATGATCTGATGTGAGAATGGATAAAAAATGATAATGCACCACCAAAATTTACGAAAATTAAATGGGGAACTACTGACATGCATATGAAAAACTTTTGTTTGTATGGATTCGACATTTGACTAACTAAATGAGAAATAAAAATATGACATTACACGCATAAACCAACGGAGCAGATATAAATACCAAAATAGGAGACCAAAATAAAAAATACGAAAAGGGAATGCAGACTGTCCCAAAAATTACAAAATTTTTGAATCAAACATAGGACATTTAGAGCATAAAGTTCATTTTTTAGAGATTCATATTTGGAGCTATATTCAGGGAGAACCAGTCGACTTAAGTCGATCTAAAGTCTCAGAGACTCAAATTAGGCTCTGACACATGTCTCGAAATCTTGGATTTTCGTCAGATAGAAACAATTATAAAAAAATCTGATAAAATCATATTATATACTAGACTCAATTTTGAGTTCAGAGATGTTTTTGGATATGGAATAGTATTTTGAATGAGGGAGATCTTGATTTTAAAAGTTGAGACCCAATGTTCTGAATGTTTCCCGGGTCATAAAAACTTGACTTGGAACTTTGAATTTTGAACAAAGCAAATTAACTCAAACGATTCTGATTTTTTTGTAAATTATTAGGGACAGCTATGGGCACGTAATATGATTTTTTTGGAATTTTAAAAGAAAAACAAAAACATAAAATAACATGTGGACTGACTACTAAAAACAGAGAACTACTAAAATGAAACAGAATTGAAATAAACACTAAATGCAACCTAATTAACTTCTAAAATATGCTAAATTAACGAAATAAAATATGAATTAAATCTAATTAATGCATGAATGCTAGAAAATCATCAAGGAAGCATGATTATACTTAATATATATCATTTTATGGGAATGGTTTGATCCATTATTCGGACGAACCCTTTCTTTAAAACAAAAAATCCATGGGATTTAGTATGTAAATCGAAACAAGAGCATTATTCTGATAGAATCAACTCGAATGGGAGATCACCTTGTGTTCTTTTGCTGTTTTGAAACTTCAGAAATGGGCGGCTACGGATGGCTTCTCTCACTTTTTGAATCGAGCTTCGGAATGTACGTGGAAATCGACCTCTGCTCCTAGGTCAAACTTGGGGTGGCGTGAGCCAGGTAGGCACTTCGAGGTACTGTCCCAGATGGGCTCAAGGAGGGACGTTAATTCAGAGGAGAAAAGGAAGTTGGAAGTTGAAATTCAGATCCAAAAAGAGCTCTTCCCTCTAACTGGGTGTGGGCTAGGGTATTTATAGATTTTCTGGAGAGTTTTAAAATTCAAACAGAATAAATTTGGACCTTCCATGTGGCACCATCTAAGAGGATGCTACTTTGGATTTTTTTGAAATAAAATAAATGAAATTTTTGTAAATAAGACACCTCAGTAGAGTTTGAATTTTTTTGAAAAGGAGTTAGCTTGATTTTCTCTGCAGGAGCTTCTCATGTGGCACCACCTATGTGTGGGCCCACTTTGGGATTTTGTAAAATAAACAAAATAGAAAATCAAATTGTAAATTTTGGATTTGCGCCACCTTAGTAGGGAATTTGAAATCTTGAGCTTTTGCTTTTTCTGGAGGAAGTAGAGATGGACATGTGGCACCACCTCAGGATGGCTCCACACTGCCATGTGTTAGAGGGAAGGAGCAGATGAAGCGTATGGCGCCACCTCAGGAGCATTTGAAAAATTTTTAACTTGCTTTTCCTAAAAGCATGTTGTAGAGCTATTTTTGAGGAGAGGTCTTTTCAAAAATGGTGCCACCTCGGAGGGGGTGATTCTACTTTTTCTAGAGAAGAGAGAGCTGGACATGTGGCGCCACCTCATGGTGGCTCCATACTGACACGTGTCAGTTGCAGGAGGAGGCATCTCAGATGGTGCCACCTCAGAGCTAATTTGAAATTCAAACTTGTTTGATTCTGGAGGAATGGGGGATAGCCATGTGGCGCCACCTCAGGGTGGCCCCACAGTGACAAGTGTCAAGTGAATAAGAGAGAAAGAGAATGACATGTGGCACCATCTCAGGGAGACCCCACACTGACACGTGTCAAAAGGTAAAATGAGAGAGATGTAGGGAGGACAAGTGGCAACTAATAGATGTGCATGGAGGAGGACATGTGGCGTCACCTCAGGGTGACCCCACACTGACACATGGCAGAGAGATAAAATCACCAAGAAAAGAGAGGCCATGTGGCGTCATCTCATAGTGACTCTACACTGCCAAATGGCGCAGAACTAAAAGGGAAGGCAACTGACACGTGGCAGAAGGTGGAAGGAGAGAGAAAGGGCCAAGTGGTGACACCTCAGGGACAAGGCTTCAACATTTGAGGCTTTTTGAATTTCTGCTTTTTCTGAAGGAGGACACATGTGGCGCCACCTCAGGGTGGCCCCATCTTGACAAATGGCAAAATGATAGGATGAGAGAGAATAAGACATGTGGCATCACCTCAGGGTGATCCCACATCTAGCTCTTTATTGATTGAAAATCGGAATTGAAGGCAAAAGGTAAAACTAAAAATCTCTTTTTGGAATTTTTATAAAAACCTAGACCAACTAGCAGATAAGAAACAAACTTGGCCTAATTACGAAAATCTTGAAAAGAGATGGCCCCTGTAGGGCAATTTTGTAAAAGAATGATTTTTGAAATTGCTGATAAAAGGGTAAAATCTGGGATAAAATTCGAAGTTTCGTCCCCTTCTTCAGGCAGAGTTGATCCAGTTGATAAAATTGGAAAATCCAAATTGAAAACTATTCAGATCATTTTCTTAAGAAAACTTTTCAAAATCTAGGGTCCTGGGTTTAAAATGGGAAAAGATAGCAGTTTTGAAGACCCAGGGGTTTGAAATTGATTTTGAAAAAGTTAAAACTCGAATCTGGATTGAGAATTTTGAAAATCAAGAGTTCTGGACCTCGAAATGACATGTTGTGCCATGCAGTGTAGTAATATGAAATGCTCATGCGATGATATGCAAAGACATGTCTTATGAAATGCAATCCTGAACCAGGAATTGGAGATTCCAGTCTCCTGTTAGGAGTAAAACTTTAAAAATTTGAGCTAAAACAGAGAAATTTTGAGAGTTGCAGATGAAATTTGGACTTTTGCAAGTTCCAGGCTCAGAAAATGACCATTTTCCCCTCCAGTGATCTTGGAAGACAGGCTGCAGTGTTTGGTGGAAGTGTTGGGGATATGGCTAAAAATTTGGGGTGTTTACACTACTGCAGTCGGCGACCTTAGCTAGATCACCTCCTGACCTCTTGTCCCCACTGCCATCTCCCTCTCTCCAATTTTGGTTCGCTGGGCTCCCAACCGCCTCCCTCTCTAGCAACCTAGTCGGGCATCCAACCCCGACCGACACCCTCGGTTTTCGTCAGGCAGGGGCGAAGCCCCTACCATTTCAGAGTTCCAATAGGCAAGGGCTTCGCTCCTGCCTCTCTGTATTCTACTAGGCAAGAGCGAAGCCCCTGCCATTGGCTTGGTCAAATTGGTAGAGGCAAGGCCCCTGCCTGCTCTTATTTTTGGCAGCCAGAGGCCTCGCCCCTGCCCCTATTATCCCTTCGGCAGGAAGGGGCGAGGCCCCCTGTTGCCTTTGGGTTTTCGGCATGAGGGCTTCACCCCTTGCCCCTTTTCATTTCCCTGTCCGACAAGGGTGTGTCTCCTGCCCCATCTTCTTCTTTAATTTTTATTATTTAGCATGCTAATTTGTTGTGCCTTCGCAGCTTGCAGGATGGAGCCGTACGCACCCCACGACCTAAGGCCTTTAGCTCGTATACTCGAGACATGTGCAACCCCCGAAACCCCCAAGGTAGGAAAAAGTGGATACAAGAATTCTAAGCAAAATGTGCACATTTAACTTGTATAAAAATGTGCATTGCAGGTGCGTAGCAGAGCAAAATGCGTGATGCTTAATGCTAAGCATTGCATGCGGCTTAAAATGTCATGCGAAAAGAAATAAGAAAAATGCAAATGCAAAAGCATGCAAACCGGGTAAATACCCATGGTGAGTAAGTGATGCAAGCGCATCACATGTTATTTACTTTCTTGGATGCAACACTTTCTTGCTCACACACTCACTTAGTTGGGGATATCTAGAACTGTTTTGCTGGAGTTTGAAAATCATGTTGAGCATGATTTGAATGTATGAGAATAGAAGTGCTCTTATTTTTTGTAGTAAGGATTTCATGCTAGTCATGGTAGTAGTTAGTAGAATATTAGAGTGTATTTGTTGCGGATACATGTTTGACATTGTTGTGATATGAATGTATTATAATGTTTGACATGACTATCCATGCTTGCATGAAGTTATTTTTTATTTGATTATGCATTTCATGTAAAATTGTATCATGAAAATATGCTTAAATTGAATGTATCATATTTGTGAATATGATTTCATCTTTCTAAATATCCTTGTAATGTGTATAAATATGATGTGATGGTGTTACACACAAAAATATTGAATTATCAATGCATGCATAATAGTTCATGGAATTGCATTTTATATTAAGCATATTTGTGGTAGAGAGGGGAAGAAAAATTATGCATTAACTGAAACAAAAAAAATGTTCACCAATAATCACCAAACAAGAATTATAGCAAACTAAAAAGGAGAAATCAGTTATTATATATATATCAAATCATTACATCCACCATCAATACATGATAAATTAGATATTTTCTTCATCATAGCATTATTATGAATCTCTTTTAACTGGTGAAGATAATATCCATAATATTATAGGATAAAATGGCTGCAAACCATGAATGGATATATCGTAGGATAGTTGATAATGAGGTGTCACTTGAATATATGGATAATGTTGACAGTTTTATTGAATTGCAATGGTAAGTGTCAGTACAGTGAATCTCACCGGTGGGATCAGGTGCCCCTGCATATTCCAACATGTTATACTTTCCCACCTCATAATAATGATGAAGAACAAGTTATTGTGTCTGACAAACTATCGATATTTAAACCACTTGGGAATGCCTTTGGCAGTTGCTGGTCAAGACTCTTGGAAGATCGAGAGCAAGACACAACACAAATCTATATCCTTTTTAATTGCTCAGAGATCGACCCCAACATCCAGTAAGTATACATAATATGTTATACTAAGTTCTCTACGTACATGGTTCGGTAATATAATTATTTGTTAAGTGCAGACGATTTGATCTGGAGTTGCGAAGAGAACTTTCACATCTCACTGATTCAAAAGTACAAAAAGAACGTGAAAATAAGTTTGTGGCATGGTTGAAAGAGTTGGTAAGGATGATAACATGCATTCTTTCCGTGTAAACAACAATATGTTACTTAATTGATCGTGTTTACAGTCATTGTTTATGCTTATAGGTCCGCCATGGTGATGTTAATGACCAAGAAATATATGATTTATAAAATGGTCCGACCAAAGTTGTGCAATGTTACAACGGGTACATCATAAATGGTTATCGATTTCATACAAAAGACTACGGTGTAAACAAGTCAATGATGAATAGTGGCGTGTGTATCAAGGGTAGCAGTTATGGTGAAAATGAACTTGACTACTATGGTGTTATAGAAAAAATAATGGAGTTGACTTACTTATGCATAAATAACATGATAACTTTATTCAAGTGTCATTGGTTTGATCTCACAGCAACAAGAGTCGACAAAGCCTCAGGCATTGTGGAGGTAAATCATAAATCAAGGTTTAAAACATATGAACCATTCATATTAGCATCGCAAGCTAAACAAGTTTACTATACTTCATATCTGAATACAAAGAAGTCAGATAGAAATGAATGGTGGGTGGTTTGCTAGGTGAAGTCTAAACTATACCCCGAGTATGATCAGTTACAGGAAGACAAGATTGTTGAAGAGGGTAATTATTATCAATCAGATGATATGTACAACTTCTCTTATGGTCATGATGTCACACATGGTTTGCATGTCATATCTCCCTTGTCCGATGGCACACGTATAAAAGAATGTGATCCAAATGATATACCTAGTGGATGGTCGCCCAATGAAGAAGAAAACCAAGAGGACGAAGAGGAGGAGGAGAAAGAAGAATATGAAAGTCAAACAAGTGATGAGGAAGCATACTCGAGCTAGTGAATCACTTTGTTTGCATTCATCATGAGCTTCGGTGCCCGTCAGGTATAAAGTTTCATGCCTTATAACACATATATGCATGATTGAATCACTATGAAAGTTTTTTACAACCTTAGAACACATATATGCATGATTGAATCACTATGAAAGTTTTTTGACGACCTTAGAACATATATAAGCATGATTGAATCACTATGAAAGTTTTTTGACAACCTTAGAACACATATAAGCATGATTATTTCACTATGAAAGTTTTTTGACTGCTTTATAACACATATATGCATGATTGAATCACTATAAAAGTTTTTTGACAACCTTAGAGTACATATATGCATGATTGAATCACTATGAAAGTTTTTTGACAATCTTAAAACACATATAAGCATGATTTCATCACTATGAAATTTTTGACTGCCTTATAACACATATATGCATGATTGAATCACTATGAAAGTTTTTTGACAACCTTAAAAACCATATAAGCATGATTTTATCACTATGAAAGTGTTTTGACTGCCATATAACACATATATGCATGATTGAATCACTATAAAAGATTTTTGACAACCTTAGAACACATATAAGCATGATTTCATCACTATAAAAAATTTTTATTACCTTATAACATATATATACATGATTGAATCACTATGAAAGTTTTTTGACAACCTTAGAACGCATATAAGAATGATTTCATCACTATAAAAGTTTTTTGACTGCCTTATAACACATATATGCATAATTGAATCACTATTAAAGATTTTGACAACCTTAGAACACATATAAGCATGATTTCATCACTATAACATTTTTTTGACAACCTTAGAACATATATAAGTTTGATTTCATCACTATAATTTTTTTTGACTGCCTTATAACACATATATGCATGATTGAATCACTATGAAAGTTTTTTGACAACCTTAGAACACATATAAGCATGATTTCATCACTATGAAAGTTTTTTGACTGCCTTATAACATATATATGCATGATTGTGATACATAATACATTTATTTGACAGCCTTATAAACCATATATGCATGCTTGAATCACTATGACATTTTTTTAACAGCCTTAGAACACATATCTGCATGATTGAATCACTATGATTTTTTTTGTCAGCCTTAGAACACATATCTAAATTCTGTTATTGTCTTTCACTTTATTGCTAGTCTGTGTGTCATTCGGCCATGTTACTTTGATTGCCTTAGATTAGGTGCATTGCATATAATTTATTTTATTATATTTTGTTTATCAATACTAATATTTTGGCTCTCTTGTAGGATGTTGGAGATGATCAGCGTAGAGGAGTTGATGGAGGCATAGATGAAGGGGCAGATCGAGACAATGAAGAGGATGATGCTTTGAATCTTGGCAAGGGTTAGATTCATGTGTTGAATTTGTTTCGCGTACTTGTTGTTTCAAATGAAACTCTTTGTATATGTTCACTTGTAACTAATTAGAACTTGGCGAGGATTATAGTGGGTTGTTAAATTTGTTTCACTTATAACTTTTTTTAAATGTGTTTCACCTGCTTTGTATATGTATTTTTTATGTGTACTTTATTTTTTGTACACAGGTTATATAAATTGTATAACAAGGAATTTTTTCTCAATATTTATATTTCAAACAATTTTTTTATGTATATTTTTTAAATTTATGATGGATTAGCGATGGATATTATTCGTCGCTAATATCCATTGCTAATTTAGCGATAGATTAGGGATGAATATTTATTTGTCTCAAAAACTGAATCAGCTGATGTTTTATTATAGAATGTAATTCATCGCTAATCCATCGCTAATTTGGTGATGGATATTAGCGACGGATACATATTTGTTATTAAATTTTAGTGATGAATCATGACATTCGCTAATTCATCGCTAATTAAAGATGAAAGTAGCGGCAGATCAGATCTGTCACTAATTAGCGACCAAGAAATTATGACGGACGCTATCCATCACTAAGCCATCACCAATCCATTGCTAAACGGATTAGCAATGGATTATCGTCGAATAGCGTCCATCGCTAATCCGTAAAATTCTTATAGTGTTAGAGGTAACTGTCATGTAAACACTTTCTGTATTTCTTGTTTTATCATTTCTTCTTCTTGCACATAATGTGAAATGAACTTATTTAGAGTTCATTTTTCTTTTTGGTAGTTATAATTAACCTTAAATTGACTGTATTATGCATGAAGAGATATCAGAACTAAATGCACAAGCAAGTCCTCAGATAACTCTAATTTTAGTGCCTTTAGTTTTGAAGCAAGATGAGACATTTTCAAATATAATGTATTCCCTTATGTTTCATTTACCTTTATACCTCATTGAAACAAGACTCAAAAGAAGAGTACTTGTCTAAGCCTTTTCATTTTTAGCAAAACGTGTTTTAATTTTCTCAAGAAACTTCATGGCATTAACCTCTTTAGACATAGCGCCCTTGAAGGTTTTCAGAATTATACATTTTATGATCATAAGACTCATGCGATTGGATCAATCACACTTCTTATGGTTTCTTTTATCCTCAGTGGAACTTCTATGTGTAAGAGCAGTGGGCTAATCCTCTCAAAGTGCAAGGTCAAAATCCATACACCCAAGAACAATTATAATGTTATATTTCTAATTTTTTAAGTTTAGGCCAATCAAAATATTGATTAAATTGGTATTTGCAAATATTATAGAAGCAAAAGAATTAACTGAATCAAGAATAAAACAAACCACAACATACTAACAATTAATATACATATTCGCATGCATTAACATTAATAAACATATTTAAACTGTGGTGAACTCCATCATAAGATACCCAGCATAACATTGACATTTAGTCTTCGGACAAAAATGTCAACTTGTAAGTAGTATTCTTATCACAGTAATCAAACATGGAGAATTAATCTTGTTAAACAATAAGCCTTTCTTTGGACCGACTCATTGTTCACATAGAAAACTTGATAATCATCCTATATTTATTACTGAAAGTATATTTGAGTTCAGCCAAATAGTAATCTTTCTTTGGGCATATCACTATTCACATGAACTTCAAATATACAAATATCTTAATATTTCAAACAAGTCAATATTCACAAGATAGGTTATTTTGGTAATATGTTGTTTCAATCAATTCATTTTAGAATATCAGACCCTTATTTTGAAAAGAATACCATAATTCAAATTTAATATGTGATTGCATGCATATGAACAAAAAAAAACAAATCCATAATCCAAATATGATAAAAAATATATCTGAAATCAACCCTCTAAAGGGGACCCAAAAAAAATTTGTCCCCCTTAAAAAAAAATTGTCCCCCATGGTAAGAAATGGTTGTTCTTATGGCGAGTATGGATTTTGAAGGCTTAGACATTGGTTTGGCAGGAGAACAACAACCACAATTTTTTGGAATCATTGTAGGTGTCAAGATTATTTGTTATATATACTTTGATGGGAGCTTACTTATCGAGCTTGCAAAAAATGTCTGAAAGATTCATTATCATGGGCAGGCACCAAGAGGGTTTTCTGTTAACATCAGTAGGGATGGAGCTTGGGTGAGAGTTCTTTTTTTCTAGTTTTTTAGCTCATCTCTACAAATGATGTGTGTGTGTGTGGGTGTGTGAGTGAGTGGGGGTATAGTGGGTTTCGATGGACTTTGGTGTGAGTGTGTATGGGGCTGGGAGGGCGTGCATGTGTGGGACTATGGTTTGGATGAGCTGTGCTGGATGGGTTCATCTTTTGCTATGTTCGGTGTCAAGAACAAAATTAGATTCTGCTTTGCCTTTCTTCCTTGGATGTCTTCATGTTCACAACATGGTAGGGGTTTTTGTTTCTCATAGTCACTCTTCTTGGGATCTTATACATGGTGATAGGATGCCACTTACCTGCACTTCAGATATATAGCACCTTAGCTTTCTAGGAGGTTCTGCCCTTAAGAAAGTGGTAGTTCTATAAGTTCTTTTGGTTCTCTACAGTCGACTACTTTTCTGTTGTTCCTTTTTATGGGCAAGCAGGTTATATGTTACCCCCCGAACAAGACAGGTAGCTACATCTCATGTTCGGGGGTCCCAATGAGCGCCACGTATAAGATCCAGCCCGACTAGTATCCCCATGTGTGTCCGCATCACATAGCATCAGAATTTGGTGAGATCGTAAAGACTTAAGTACACTTTACCACCATTCTCTTCCTCTTCCCGGAACGGACATAAATGCCCTCCATAATCGTCGGTTCATGAAAAGGACAAAATTGCCCTCCATCATGATGGCACCAAAATTTTCAGCAAAGTTTGCGTATATAGGAAGCTTTATCTCTAGGATTTAAATAGTCCAAACAATCCATTTTCACCCTAAGCAGAAAAGTCTACCGTAGCATCCTTTGCCTTCATCTGTTGTTGCCGGATCATCCGTTGCCTTCTTTTGTTGTCGTCGAAGTAGCCTTTGCTTTCTTCTGCTACCACCAGAGCATCCTTTTCCGTCTTATGCGCAGTGGCAGCATTGTTGCCACCATTCGTTGCGTCTACCTTCTGAGTGTTTCTTACTCTATAGTTGGATTACCCAAACTCCTATCGTTTCGGTGAGTTTCGTGTAAGGTTTCGTTATGCAATCTGAAGGTTGCGATTTATACAACGATTTGTAAGTTTGAATCTGCGACAATTTATACATTCAAAGCAATAGCGATGTGTATTTATGAAGATACCTCGATTTGTATATCAGTTTGCTAAATCTTACAATGATGTTTACTTATGAAGCCAAATATTGCGACGATTTGTAGTGATGCCTCAGAATTTCCAACTTTGAAAATCCTTTAGATTTTTGGATAAACTTTTTTTTTTTGAAAACATTTGCGCAAGCGGAAAAACTAGGAAGGGAAAACAAGTGGAAAACTCTGGGATGGTCATAGGGTGAAACAACATTTATGAAACAGCTTTATTTAATACATTTTATAATAGTACAATAGTTCCCCATTTTACAAAAACTCTGCTTAGATCCTTGATGTTTTAGAAGAGTGGGTTCAGTCCTCTGCCGCACATCGAACTCAATCACACACCTAGAAGCAACACCTGTATCCCCATAAAACGGGGTCAGTACAAACCAATCACAACATACCAGTATGTGGAAAATGAAAGCATGGCTTAGCATGGCTTAGCATGAAACACATAGCATTCTCATTCATTTGCAATAATTGAATAGGTATAGCATGAGCAGGTATTCAAGAGTAACAAAGCTACACATGGAGCAATAAGTGATAAATTACTAGCAAAGAAAAGAACAGTCAATATTGATAAAAAAATATATTAAAATAAATTATACACTATATGTGATTCTATCATATGCTCATATGTGTTCTAAGGCAGTAAAAAAACTTTATATGTGATTCTATCATGCTCATATGTGCTCTAAGGCAGGCAAAAAACTCTATATGTGATTCTATCATGAATGATATGTGTTCTAAGGTAGTAAAAAAACTCTATATGTGATTATATCATGCTCATATGTGTTCTAAGGCAGCTAGAAAACTCTATATGTGATTCTACCATGCTCATATGTGCTCTAAGGCAGGCAAAAAGCTATATATGTGATTCGATCATGCCCATATGTGTCCTAAGGCAGTCAAAAAATTGAATATGTGATTATACCATGCTCATATGTGTTCTAAGGCAGTCATAAAAACTCTATATGTGATTCTATCATGCTTATATGTTCTCTAAGGCAGGCAAAGCAAAAAACTTTATATGTGATTCTATCATGAATGATATGTGTTCTAAGGCAGTAAAAAAACTGAATGTGTGATTCTAGCATACATAAGTCGATGCAATTAGACAACACAAGAGAAAATTACTACGACTATCCACTTACAATTCATAGCAATTATAGCATGATATGTGTCACAGAACATAACTACTAGTGTAACAACCCAAAGGAATATGTCATGCAGGAGAGATAATTTGCCTTGAATTGTACGTAGATACAAGTATGCACATATGTGCATCGTGCCCCAAGTACGTGAACTAGAAATGGGACGATACAGAATATCGAGCATTATGATGAGACAGTTAGAAACATATATCCATGGTAAGGCATCTCTAGAAAACAAAACACGAGATGTGTAGAAACATATAAAACTATGTCTTCAACATAGGCGAGCTCGTCTCATGTGGTGGGGCCATCACCCACACCGAAACTCGCCAAGGAGTTCCATGACAATCATGAATTTCTATGACAGGGTTACACGAATCGTTGACATGACTATTGGTCGCATGTCATTGCCCGAAGTTATTTTGCAATGCGAGTATTGTCATAAATCATGCAAATCCAAAGATGTGAATCGAGAAACATGCAAGTATGAATACGTATTGAGAAACATTGAACCAAAGCCTTCAAATAATTCCACTTAAGCACGGAAGCATTAGACACGTGGTTTGCTTGTTTTTCCTTGAGTCATAACATTACATATTCTATCTGTCGTATTTTGCAAAACCCTTTATTGCGTAAGGAGCTAGCTTTTTGCACATATATGTTCTAAGTAAAAAGTCATCATGCATATGGAAAATATATGTGTATACTTTATATACCCGTTCGATACCTTGATGCCAAAGAAACACTAGCCAAAGGGGTGTTATGACATCAATCACTGTGATCTTAAGAGGTGCGGCTAACCCAAGTTTCCATTGAAGTAGTGATACATGGAAAACCATGAAAACGTGAGAATGGGGCCCAACAGCAAGTTGCCTTTAACTGCTACAACAACACATATACGGGGTTGCTCCAAGGCCCTACTACGGTCGAGAAAACATGCACAACATCACATGCTGCAGTCAAACCACTGCAGCCGCACAACTCGGGAGCGATGCTTCCCAAAAACTCCAAAAAGGATGCTGCAACCATGCAAGTCCAAGTGGCTCACAGGTCTGGACAAAGGTCCTGACCCATGCAGCTGGACCATGGGGTACCTACAGTCTCGGTGGCAAGTCTAGACATTCGGTCTAGACTTGCCCGAACCGTCAAATGCAACAAAACAACCATAGTCACAACACACTAACCTCACTAGGTGCTGCTGCCTTGCAGACCTCGCAGCCCACTGGTCTGGACAAGGGTCCAGACCCCAGACAACTGAACCATGGGGTCCCAAAACACTTGACAGCAAGTCTGGACATTCGGTCCAGACTTGCCCAAGTCTGCGTCCACAACGCACCACCTGAACCGGGCTCGGTTCAGGTGCCACCAGACTGGGTATAGGTCTGGTACAGACCTGGACCTATGCCAAAGGACCAGATGGTCCTCAAAACGCTGACAGCAAGTCTGGACATTCAGTCTAGACTTGCCAGTATGCATGTCTAAGCGTGCCACCTGAACCAAATTCGGTTCAGGTGTGCAGCCAACTGACTCAGACCTGGGTCCAACACAGGGTTCCAAAGCATGGTCTGGACAGAGGTGTCCAGATCAGTAGGTGTGAACACCCCAAAATTTTCAAAATTTGGTAAAATTTCCCTCTTGGTCTCTGACCTCATCTTTCTAAATAAATTGAGTCATTTTCAATCCGAATTCCAGTTATTTCTCGGATTCACTGGAGTCCAAATTCATGTTATATATCTGACTCAATTTCGGATCCAATTCATAATCCAATTCCAAAATACCACAACGGATCCAAATCCAGTTTCAAAATCCAATTTTTATCTCCAATTCAAAAACAATTCTTGAATTTCAAACCCAAAATTCAATACTTTTGCAAAATTTCTCAAAATTCAATCTGGATTTGGGTTTTAACTCAATTTGGATTCAAAAATCAAATTGGATTTTGGATCCAATTGAAATCTGTTATTTTCAAAATCCTCTTTTTTTATTTAACTTAGATTTTAAAACCTTTAAAATCATAAAAACATTTTTTTTAGAAAAGTCGCCCGATTTGTGCCTCAGCCACCCTCCAAAAAAATGGGAAGAAAAGGAGGAGGAAACAGGGGAAGAAAAACAGAGGAGGAAAAGAAGCATAAAAGAAGGAAGAAAATGAGCAGAAAAGATGCAGGAAAAGGAGGAGAAAGAATGATAAGAAGAGAAAGGGAGGAAGAGAAGGGACATTCAGCGATTGGTGGTCAGCTCTCTCTCTCTCTCTCTCTCTCATCTCTCCTCTTCACTTTGAGTTTACGAAGTTTGGAGAAGTTTTTCAACCCTTTCTTTCAGACCCCTTCAGCCAAGGTGAGTATTTCTCTTCTATCCCCTTAAAATTTCTTGTCATAACATGATTAATAAATTAAAATATGAGTGTTCATCTTCCTATTTGTTGCATTTTAATCTCTGTTAGACATATTTTGATTGAGCCAAAAGAATTGAAGTGATTTGATCTTTTAAAATCAAATCCTTCTTTCAAATGGGCTACAACAAGTTAGATTTGTGCCTCAGTCATTTTGTTTTTCTTTTAATGCATTTTCTATCTTATTTTTTCATCATCCATGCATGCATTCATGTTTAAACATCTACGGATGTGCAATTTGCTTTCATTATGTTCAGTTCCTTTCTAGATTCTACTTTGAATTCTGGTGCATTTTAGATTTATCAATTTGTATGTAACCAGAGATCATTTTAATCTGATTTTTTTTTGTAACTTTATGCATATGTCTTCATGTTCTTTACCAAAAATCAGATCATTCTGAGTTTGTTTGGCCCACTTTAAAAATCGAGGTTCTGAACCTTTTATTTTGCACCGTCAGGATTTTAGCAGAATCAGGAACTTGCGGGAGTGATTTCTCCCTAACCAGAGATGATCTTTCCAATCTGTAAAAAGGGGTGTTTTTAAATTGAATCTAGTTTGTTTATACCAAATTTAAGTGATTTTTATGGTGTCTTCATACTAGTTTTGGGCCAAAAACCACAACTCTATCACTCTGTGTCATTTTAACAGCTCAGATTTTAATCCATTTTGTCAGAATTTTATTTCCCTAATGGGAGATCATTTTTCGATTCTGTAAAACGGGTTCTTTTTGTCTATGTGTCTAGTTTATCCTTGTAAATTTTCAGAATTTTTCATGATCAATTGATATTTTATTTTGATTAAATACCAGAACTCTGTATCCATATTTTGCACATGTTCTGATTTTGGCCCCCATATCATGACTGTTGTAGCATTCCTTCAAAAAATCTCTATTTGATTGACAATATTCTTCAGCAAATCGTGGTTATGATTTTTTGGGTCTCCAATGAATCCCTACTACGATTTATGGTGTTTTCGGGTCTTCAACGAACCCCACAACGATTTGTAGTGTTGTCTAGTCTTTTAACTACGATTTGTAGTGTTTTCGGGTGTCCAACGACCTCTACAACGATTTATAGTGTTGTCTGGTTTTCTTACTATAATTTATAGTGTTTTTGGGTCTCTAACGAGACCCACAGCGATTTTTAGCGTTGTTGGACATCGTTATAGCGATTTGTAGTGTTTCTCGCTAAACCCTACAACGATTTGTAAGAGTCATATCTCCCCAACGGGAGATCATTTTCCAAATCTGTAAAAAGGGTTTTCTTCTTCTATGTGTCTAGTTTACATCTGGAAAATTTCATAACTTTCTATGCCCATTTGATATTTCAAACCTTTTGAAAACTGAGACTGGTTACATAATTTTAAATTCTGTAATAGGTTCATTTTCTGTTTAGAAACAGTGACTTCTTGAAGTCGTCATTTTCTAACCAAAATTGATTTTTTAATTCTGTAAGTTGGGTTGGTTTCTTGATTGAATTGAGCAATGTTTCCCTCAAATTTGAGAGAAATTGGGTCTGTTTAGCCTCTGTAACATCCAGTTTACTAAAACCTATCTGTTAAAATCTAATTTCTTGTTTCTGGAATTAATGCTCTGATGTTTTGATTATAACTCTAGTTTCAAAAATGATTTTTATATTCTGTAAAAAAAGAATGCTTTATTGCTGAGCTGTGAGTCCATGAACTCATTTTAAGCTAAACTTCAGTTGTTTAAGACTCCCATCTATCTAAAAATGCTTTTCAAATGCTTTCACAAAATCATGCATCATATGTGTTTATTTTGTTTAATTTTCCTTTATCTCTGAGGCATAAAAGGCTAATTTTGTGTGTATTCCTCAAATTATCAATAATTGAAGAAAAATCCATAAAAGCCTACATTTATTTCTAACAAGTTTGCTCGTTTTGCAGGATTTTCTATTTTTGTTATTTCTTATTTTCAATTATTGTATCAATTCAAAGGTTGTAATAAATCAATTAATGAGAAGTTTACGTTATGCTTAGTTTAGAATGGATGAGCATGTAATTTAACTTTTCATTTCTCAATATGTTACATTTTTATTTTCATTTTCAATAATACTATGGTGAAACACGAATGACACAAGCACCATTCTAATAAAAGGTGATTAAATCTTAAGTTGACGATTCACATTTATGGCCATAGTCAAAATCTGAACAAAACTTAGGGTTTTCATCTTTTATGAAATAACATTAGGTCCACACTGGATCTCTTTCAAAAAAATCATCATGTGTTTCTAAATGTTTTCCTTCTTTATGAGAGTTTAATTTAAAATTAATTCAAAACATATATCAATGGCCATAGTCAGGATATATTGAGAATTAATTTTATTTTAAACTCTATAAAGGCACCAAAATGTATTTTATTCTTCAAATGAATTTAAATACGATTATTATATAATACATTTTATGGCCATAGTCAGAAATGTATTATATCTTCAATCTTATTTCAATTCACTTAAAGAATGAAATATGCTTTTCAAAACCCAACTTCAAAATTCTTTTAATGTATTCATCATTTAGGATAGAATTGCACCAACATTTTCCACCTCTTTGAAACTATTTTCAAATTTCTAAGTGAATTTCGAAACAGTTTTCAAAAGATGTTTTTTATTCCTAAATTCCAAGTCATTGTTTTATTCCACTTCATAAATTCAATCTTATTTCTCAATTTCAGTTTCAATTCTCTTTAACTCTAAAGTCCTATTTCAAATACCCATTTTTCAATTCCCCAATTTTCAATTTTATTTTTCTATCTTTGGATTTTACATTCCAACTCTGAATTTTATTCCTTATTGTGAACAACCCAAATTTTTCAAAATGTTGTAAATATCCCCTTTTTGCCCCTTTTTCCCCATTCTTTGGGTAATTAGGTCGGTTTTAAATCTAAATTCCATTTTGTTTCTCAAATTTCGTTGAAATTAAATTCATTTTACATATTTGACTCAATTTCGGATCCGGATCTACATCAAAATCCAAATCTGAGCTTCATTATCCAATCAAATTCTCAAAATTATCAAAAATAACTTTCTGAAAAGCTCAGACACTTCGTCCGATATCCGTTTGGATCCATCACTTTATATTTCTCGATTCAAGTATCAAAACTCGAATATTTTCTCAAAAACCTGGGTCCAAACCCTTTCTTCTGAAAAAATTCCCCCGAAATGGTCTGAAATTCTCAGAAAAATACTTTTGTAAATATTTCTCAGAAAAATACAAAAAAAATAGTGTTTAATCTTTGTTTTCATGTAAAAAACTTAGATTCTGTCCAAAAATACAAAAAAATGGAAAAATCATGAAAAAAAAAAAACAAAGAAATTAGAAAAAAAAACTACGTGGTTTTTGAAGATTTTCGCAGAAAAACTCACCTTTAACCATCTTTTTAGAAAAACTTGAAAAGGAGGCCTTTTTTTTGGAAAAAACTAATTTTCAAGGTTTAAGGGTCGAGTTAGGGTTTTGAAAACCCTAACTCGCCTTCCTCCCTCAGCCGCTCCTCTCCCTCTCTCAGTCTCCTTCTTCCTCTCACCGAAACCCTCCATGGCCGACCCCCGCCCATGTGCGACCTCCATCACAGCCTCCATGAACCCTCCGATCACCTCACTTCCTCCTCCTTCGTCCATCTCCAACGGCCTCGCAGGCCTTCCCCCTTCACGAAGCTTCCACCGAACACCCCCCCCCCCCATGTGCAATCTTCTCTCCATCCACCCTCCGATGGCTGTCACCCCCATTCAAAAACCCTCGATCGCCAACGGCTTGGCAGGCTTCATCTCTCCACCCTCGATCTGCAATAAATCCACCTTCCTCTCTCTCAAAACCCTCGATCGTTAACGAAAGCTCTTCTGGAATTTTCTCCTGCTTCTTTAAAAAGGGAACCATTCCCCACACTTTAGAGAGGATCAACTTTCGCCCCTTTTCCTCCGCTTCTCCGTTCCTTGTTTCTATTTCCCCAAAGAGACTGAAGATCGACCACTACTCTTGAGTTCAAGCTGCAGTCCAGAGAAGCAACGATCCTCTGAATCGAAGCCCCCCTTCCTTTTGAGTTTCCTTTGCAATCGGCTGCCATCGACCCTCCTCCACGGTGCCTTCTCTACAGGTAAACGAATCATCCCCCTCCTTAATTTTCTCTGCAAGTTTTCTTACAAATCCCGCATCAATTTCTCGCTTCTTTTTTTTCTTTTTTCTTTTTTCTTTTTTCTTTTTCTTTTTTTTTTCTTTTCTTCTTCTTCTCTTTTTTACTCTGAGGCATCTATGGTAGGAATGATCTGTCTATGGCAGAGCAACCTACCTTAATGCAACATTGACAGGGATAGCGATATTCTGATATTTCCTTTTACCTGTAAATTTTTTTTCTCTTCCTTCTTCTTTCTTTAGCATAAATATTTGTTGCTTGGTATTTTTTATTTTTTTTTTTAGTTCTCTCTTGTTTATGCCCAATTGACTTGGGTTTTAATGGCTATGTATCGCAAGATCCATTTCCAGTCTACCCCCTCCAATGGTTTTATTACATTACGTGTTCATCTTCCTTCATACACGCTCACGATTTTGTCAACATCATCCATGACAAATCCATGGTGCCTATCAATACAAATGGCACCCAATATAGCATCGAACAAGAGTAGTTGGTGGTATCCCACAATGACTCCTCCGGTCCTCCTGAATAGTGCATTCTCGTCATGATCCTCTTGAAATTTATGAATCCCTTTTGTTAATTTTATCAGCTATGTGTTCCCTGTCATTTCTTTTTCTTTTTTTTCTCTTCTCTTTCCTTTCCTCTTCTTTCTTTCTTTCAGCAGCGTGATGATGTTATACTTCATATAGCTTGGATAGAACCATTGGTATGAGTAATTTAATTGACAGTCACTGTAGTTCATCATGCGTAGGACACAATGGCACAATCATAGTCCCTCATTTCACTTTTTTTTTATCCCTGTATGACTTTCATAAAAGTTTGATTAGTGTATCTCTTCAGCAATACCTTTAGACCTTCATTGCTTCTGCATAGTACCTATACATACATCGGCATATGATGCTCTCAATTCTGTACCTGTATTTCCACTTTATGATATATTGGTGATTATTTTTATAAAAAGAAAATTCTGAGTTAGAAATGCGTCAAGTTAGTTCTGCATCAGGATTTACTTGATTGATGTTGGGTTCACATTGATCAATAACCTAGTCATACAGTCATAAACCCGTAGATCCCATATTGCGTATGAGATATGTTTGCTCTGTAGCTTATATCAAGTGGTGTATTTAGAGGATTTTCATCCTCTGCTAAGTGAGAGGTTCAAGCAGAACATATCATCTCAGATGGATTGTTCGGACCTTGGGAAACGAGGATAGTCACTCCATGATGAATCATTGAAGTTCGGTGATTTGATGCTATCTAACAGCCGTCGTGATCCATCAATATCGGTCTTTGGTTCTGGGTTGCCAAGACAACTCATAAAGGATAAACATCTTGGTTGGAGTAGGTACGTTGGATGTGAATTCTGGTAAGTTAGGCTGACTGGGTGTTTCCTATGATGCCCGAGATAAGCTTACTATCATAGGTGATGGCTTCAGCAAATAGTTTATATGGGGCTCGGGATACGAAAAATCTGTTGAGGCTGCAGTAGTTGTTAAAATGATGCTACCTTTCCTACCTGTTGCCGCAAAGTCGCTGAAGTTAGCTGTTGCTGGTCGACACCTCTGTACAAGCTCCAACACCTCCATCCTTTTCCTGCAATCTCCACTGCAGCACTGTTATACAACACATCATCGATTAAGCTACTTTCCAGCCAATCAAGGAGTGACGTCTGTGGAATATGTCAAGGTTCATAAACAAATCTGGAGATTGTCGGATCTGAATTTTCATTCTTTAAGGGCTATTAAAACAGGTCCACGTTGTTCAAATCTTGTAACTTCATCTAACTTATTAAGGATAGACCGGTTCATATAGGCTTAATGTGGAAGATTGCCGCATCAGCCATTTCATACTTATCAACGGTAGTTGCAATATCACCTACCTGACGTGTCCCCTTCATTACATATCCCTCACTAATTATCCACCTGCATACCATTCAGTCAGTTGAGTGTTCAGTTACATATAGATATCATGGGTTGCTTAGTTATTGTCATAGTTTTTTTTTTTAAAGTATACTAGTGCGTGGCATATTATGACAAGATAGAACTCATATCAGTTGGTTAAGTTATCTGCGATAGTTACTTGCAAGTTCAGTACTTGCGCATCCACTGAGCATGTGTCCTCTGTTATCGCATCTGATGTCGAATTTCAATAGTGCTTGCATTTAGTGTTATATGGTTGCACCTGTGTGTACCCACACAAGATTGCATATATCCTGTACAGTCTTACATCCCTGCACCAAGCCTTGTGGTTTCCATCATAGTGCATATGTACACTTGAGTTTTTCCTGCAACATGGAGTGCACCATCATGGCTTCACATTTTCGGTTTGCCTGTATATATTTTAATGCACATTATCAATGAGGTCTCTGTTTTCTTTTCTGGTACACTTGAATATTTTCTGTATAATCCAAATGTACTTTTGCTATGCCAGCTTATTGATTGACGTCTCAGTGTCGGGATTGTAGCTCATCTTTCTTTTAGTGCTAGCCCCTCATCTAAATAGCACTCGAATGAATAATGACTTGTTTGTCAAATTATCTATACAGCGTTAAGTCTTTGTAGCAATATCTGTATTTCATTACCCATCTCCTTATTGGTTTTAGAGCATCTCCACCATAACATTTCCTTTGCCCCCCTTGCGCTGCTGGCGCATGATTTTGGGTTCCCTGCCTGCATAATAATAGCTACAGAATAATGGTTGACATTTTTTTTAGCACCATATCACCCCAACAACAGCTCCTCCTGCGTACCTGTGTGGAACCATCTTTAACTTTCACAACTTAATTTAGTTTATGTGGCTCCAGTACAGCATGTAGGTCTGTTTAGTTTCATCCGAAGCACATCTTCTTCCCTTATTACAGCAACTATGTCATCAGTTACGCCCAGCTCCTGCCATCTATAGGTCCTTTCAGCATATGTGATTGTGTGGCGTTGGGTGCACATCGTTTAGGTCATTTTTTTTAGCAACAGTAATTCGATGCCGGATGTTCCTGTGCACCCTCTTCCCAGTCCAGCCACCTGTTAGAATCCTTTTAACCTCCAGCTGAAGTCTCAGTTGTATATAGCATTCCTTCTCTCATCTCACTCAACATTATACAAGTCCAGCATCGTTTTTCTTCTCCTTTTCATTAGCTTTAGGTAAAAGATATATGGTTATCTTCTTTAGTCAAAAGGCATAAGTTACGTGCATACCACCTTCATGGATTTCTGTTTATTCCCATGTGCATATATATTCAGCCATGAATATCCGCGCCTCTAGTCCATTTCATATCACGGGGTATTGTCCTCTCCTTTCGTTCATACTAACTCATTTCGTTTTGCAGGGAAAATATGAAAACTATCATTTTTCTTTTCGGAGTTAAAATCTTTCGTAATTTTTGATGTAAATTCGCAGACTTGTAATAGCTAGATTATAATGAAAAGTGTATATTTCCAGCTTTAGATAGAATGAATGAGCATATAAATATCATTTGTTGCATCATTTTTCTTCATTTCAAAAAGTTTCACAAATGGGAAACACGAATGGCACGTGCACCATTTCGTAAGAGGTAAATTAATACTAAGCTGATGATCCACATCAATGGCCATAGTCAGGGTGTGGACAAAACTTAGGATTTTTATCTTTTACGAAATAACACTGGATCCACACTGAATCCATTTTCAAAACTCATCATGTTTCCTTAAATACTTTCTTCTTTTATCAGAATTTAACTTAAAATTAATTCAAAATATATACCAATGGCCATAGTCAGGGTATATTGAGAGTTAATTTTATTTTAAATTCTATAAAAGCACCAAATGTGTTTCATTCTTCACCTGAATTTAAATATAGATTATTATATAATACATTCAATGACCATAGTCAAGGATGTATTATATTTTCAATCTTATTTCTATTCATCTAAAGAATGGAATAGCTTTTCAAATTTCAATTTTAAAAATTTAAATTCATTCATCATTTAGGATAGAATTGCATCATGTTTATAAAATTCTTTTTCATAAATCCAAGTGATTCTTTCCTTCATTTCTCAGATCAAAACCTATCCATAAATTCAAATTTCTCAAAAGGATTCAAGAATTCAATTTCAAGATCCCATTTAAACTTTGAAAACTTTAGAATCAGCTTATATCCAAAACTCAAATTCTAAATTCAAAGTCCAAATTGACTTTAAAATTCATTCTATATTCAAAACTCCAATCAAATTCAAAGTTCAAATTAACTTTGAGATTCTCTTCATCTTCTAAATTTCAAATTCAAAACTTCAAATTCAAAGTTTAACTTGACTTTGAAATTCATTTGTATATTCAAGATTCAATTCCTAAATTTCATTCAAAATTGGAAATATGGATTCATCTTCTAAATTCCAGATTCAAGCTTCGAAGTCCAATTTGACTTTGAAATTCATTTACATATTCAAAATTCAAATCAATTTTAGAAATTCCAAAACCAAAAACGGATAAACATTGGATCCAGACTTCTAAATACAATTCCCATATTGGATCTCAGACTTTAGATCCAATGTCTCCTTAGGATCCAGACTCCAATTTCACTTTTGAATCTTAGACTTCAGATCCAAATCCATCTTAGGATCCAGAGTCCAATTCCACTTTTGGATCTCAAACTTCAGATCCAATCCATCTTAGGATCCAGAGTCCAATTCCACTTCTGGATCTTAGACTTCAGATCCAATGCCTCCTTAGGATCCAGACTCCAATTTCACTTTTGGATCTTAGACTTCAGATCCAAATCCATCTTAGGATCCAGAGTCCAATTCCACTTTTGGATCTCAGACTTCAGATCCAATCCATCTTAGGATCCAGAGTCCAATTCCACTTCTAGATCTCAAACTTCGGATCCAATTCTCCTTTAGGATCCAGACTCCAATTTCACTTTTGATCTCGGACTTCAGATCCAAATCCATCTTAGGATCCGGAACCCAATTTTATATCGGATCTCAGATCTCAGATTTTAAATCCATCTTTAGATCCAATTTCATTCTCAATTCTAGATTTCAAATTCAATTCCACTATCAGATCTCATCCAAAAATTCTCTAAATCCATTTCTATTCTTAATATATCATCCGGATTTCTCAGATCCATTCCAAATTTCAAACTTCTAAATCCAAATTTAATTCCATTTTCAAGTATTCATTTCCTTTTCTAAGTTCAAAGTTCAAATTCAAAGTCTATTTTTGACTTTGAAACTTCATTTCCTTTCATTTTCAAAACTTCAAGTCATTCTTCCTCATTTATTCTCCCAACCCTGATTTACTTCAAAAACATAGAACTTCTCTGATCTATCTCAAGTTCTAAAGTTAGATTCTAATCATTTCTTCACTCCTTTATCAAATTCATCTCGAAATACTTGGAAATTTTCAAAAAAATCTTTTCAAAAAGAGCATACATCCTTGCATTGCACAAGTATGATTCTTTGTGCATTTAGAGTTAGAATAAATTCTTAGATTATATTTAGGCAAAGCAAAAGGCATAAATTCGATCCTTGGTTCGATTACCCCTGGTAAAGGCGCCAGGAACGGTCGAACCTCGTACCGACGAGCGAATCCCGTCTCTCCATTTTTCCCGCAATATTTTCAAAAACGGAGGCGAGTTAAATTTCTAAATGTTTTTAAATTAAGGTCAAGTGAGACTGCGCAAAATAGTTCCTCTTCTCTCTTTCTTTCTTTTCTTTTCTCTTTCTCTTTTCTTTCTTTTATTCTTCTCCCTTCAAAAAGGAGGAGAATGGAGGTTAAAAAAAGGAAAAGAGAAGGAAGAGAGAGAAATCACAAGACAAGAGAATAAGAAAAATTTTGCGATGATCACACTTATCTCTCTCAAAACCTCAATCTCGATTCTCAATTTAAGTCAGACCTCAAATTCCAAAAAAAAAACTTGACTTTGAATTCGATTTCCAGATCTTCGATTTCAATGCTCTTAAATTCATTTCAAATTCTTGAACTTCAAAATCGTCATCTGATTTGCGACATCCTTCAGTAAATCGCTATTGCAATTTACCGTGTCTTTCCATAAATCATTGTGCGATTTACAATGACTTTTAGTAAATCGTTCTGCGATTTACGGTATTGCGATTTATCGCGTCTTTCAGAAAATCACTATTGCGATTTACAATATTCTTCAATAAAGTTTAAATCATTTTCTGAATTTTCAGGCCGTTTCCTAAAGGATGCTTTTCAAAAATCCATTCCCAAAATCACTTGGAAATTCTCAAATTTTCTGAAGCACTTCTAAAAATATGCTTTCTTCTCAAGTTCAAAATCATAGCACAAGCATGATTCAATGTGCATTTAGGACTTAGAATAAATACTTAGATAATGTTTTAGCAAAGCAAAAAGGCAAAAATTCAATCCTTGGTTTGATTACCCCTGGTAAAGGCGCCAGGAACGGTTGGACCTCGTACCGACGAGCGAATCCGTCTCTCCATTTTCCCACAAATTTTTCAAAACGGAGGCGAGTGATTTTCAAAACATTACTATGGTCAAATGAGACCTTGCAAAAGAGTTCCTCTTTTCTCTTCTTTCTTTTCTCTTCTCTTCTCTCTTCTTTTTGTCTTTTATTTTCTCTCCCTTCAAAAAGAAGGAAATAAAGGCTGGAAAGGAAAAGAGAAGGATGAGAGAGAAACACCAAAAGAGGAAAATTTTTGCAATGAGCACAGTTGGCGACCGTGATGGGACCCATCTTCATCCGGTCGAAATTGTGCCTTTTGCTTTGCTTTGATATTATCTAAGTCTTTATTCTACAAATGTCAGCTTCATTTCCATGCAAACCTTAGGAGCCTAGATTCTGTCCTAAGCTGACATTATTGCATATAGGATTTAAGTATGGTTTGGTAGGACCATATTGAGAAGATTATTCCATGTTCACGTTAGACTTAGGTCTGAAATACAACTCTCCTCAATTCTAGGGATTGAATGTAAACAATGTATGCAAGTGTATGCTTCTTTTCATTTAAATTTTATCTCTTTTAGGATTTGCATTAGAGCCTTCTGGTTTTATATGCATGATGAACATGTTTTCGAAAACATCCCTACCTATATTGTCCCGGTCTTCACGTTGCTGGGCTGTCTCACTGAACCATAGTTCGGGAGAGAGCCTCACAACTGGACCACTTATTTGGGTTAGCGCCCCCCTCCCACGTACCTAAGGGCCATAGTTCGAGGTATATCAGTAGGTGCTCAAGGATGTTGGGAAGCCATTACCTTAGAACCGGAGAAATATTTTATATGCCACGTACTTCGAGCTTCGACTTGAGTATATCGGCGTATCTTGATTGGAATCAGATGATCTAAAACCCTAGAGTTAGGATTAAGGTCCTACCAACCTTTTCAAATATTGCATTTAGAGTCAGCTTCTAGAGAGTGCTATTTTGTGCATCATTGCTTGTATAATTTGATTATATATATATATATATATATATATATATATATATATATATATATATATATATATATATTATCTTGTAAAATCTTATTTACCTCATCTTTCGAAACCCTGGATGTTTATTTCAAATTTTTATTTATTTTCTCAAAACCCAGGATTATGTATTTCTTATTTCTTTATTCTTTCAAAATTTTCTTAAACCCTGGATATTCTTTTAAGTCTTCCTCTATCTTCCAAAAGTCTAGGTGTATTTTTCTCTTTTCTTTGATTTATTCAATTCTCTTTGATCCTGCCTGCAATTTTCAAAATATTTAAGATCTTGTCATTCATCTTCAAAATACTCTTCTTCATATATTTTATCTTCTTCATATAAAATCTTTTTTTATCAGGAGATCTCTTTTCAAATCTTTTAAAATTTTCCTTCACTGTCTCTCTTCCTTTCAAAAGTTCTTTGATCTGAACCATTCTTTTATTCTTCAAAAAATATTGACATTCCATCATGGTTCAAACAAGAGCAGGAAGGAGGGCAGCACGATGACAGTGAGGTGGAGGAAGTGAACTCTCCCAGATTGTCCCAAAGACATGATTCAGAAGAGGATGATGTTGATCCAGCAATATATAAACTATTCCTGAAAATGATGACAAAGATGATATCTGAACAGGCTAGGGCAGGTCCAAAGAAAGTGTCCTCCAAAAGCAAGATCAGAAGGAAGCCCGTGAAAAGGCCTATCAATATCAGTAAAAAGAAAGTCCAGCAGGACAACACCTCTGAGGATACAGAATCAACTGAAGAGGATTCCGAAGAAGAACTTATGTTTATCCCGAAACATCTGCGGTAGTCCAAGAAGGTGGTTGAAGAGCCCGAATCAGTAAACAAACCCAGACAGGGGATCCCTACAGAAGACCCAGTCCAGGCACTAACCAAGATGGTCAAGAACTTACAAGTCCAAGACAAGGGGAAGAAAGTATATACCAGACAAGACTTCTATGTTGGGCTAGATGGGGACGAAAACTTGGAAAACCTTCCCGGGAAATTCATCAAGTTCGATGGATCAGGCAATCCCAAAGCCCACCTCGCAATGTTTTTTGCAGAGTGTGCCAGATTTAAGGAAGACAACCGTGCTCTTTTCTTATGCTTCCCTCGCAGTTTGGAAGGCATAGTGATCATGCATATAATTCAGGGTTTATTAACATTTAAATATGCATGATTTTATGAAATAATGTTTCAAAAACCCAATTTTCTGTTAGTTTTTGAGTAAATGTGCTAAAATGATTTAAAAATAGAAAATGCATGAAAAATAGTTTTATTTTACATTTTTATACATATTTTAGTTTTTGTTATATTCATAGTAGTATAGTGTTAGTTTTCAATTAAAAATAAAATAAAAAATAGAAAAAATAGTTTTTAAAATCATTTTAAATGTTTGTTTTTTAGAAAAGAAAAAAAATATAAATATAAATAGCTAGAATAGTTTTTTTTTAGTTTTGATTTTAATTTTTGAAAACTTTATAATAAACTAGTTTACATAGTTTTTGTTTTTACAAAATTGAAAAAAAATATAAAATAACCAACCGGTTTACACGGTTTGGGTTTCTTGGAAAAAATTGAGAAAATCATAAATAAACCGGCTGAACCGGTTTGAATTTAAAAAAAAATAATAAACAAACCGGCTTGAACCGGTTTGCATTTGTTTCAAACCGGTTCCAGCCGGTTTGTTGCTCTTAAAAACCCCAAAAACAGGGAGCGGAGGGGCGCCTCCTCCCATTCACGTTTGAGCCTTTCTTTCCCTTCTTTCCCTCTATTCCCTCTCTTTTCTCTTTCCCTCCACCATTGTCGGTGCCCTTTCCCTAAACTTCTTCTTCTTCCTCTTTCTCTGTCTATCCTCCTTCCGGCGATGGCAATGGTGGAAGCTCCTCCTTCCGGCGATGGCAGTGGTGGTGGAGGTCGCCACATTCTCCTCTAACCCTCAGATTCACGGTGAGTGCTGAGTACTTTTTTTTATCCTCTTCTTCTTCTTCTTCTTTTTCAGAACTTCTTCTTCTACTTCTTCCTCCTCTTCATCTTATTCCTCTGATTTTTCTTCTTCCACTTCTTCAGCCGATCTGTTCTCCTCTTCTTCTAATTTCATCTTCTTCCACTTCTTATTCTTCTTCTTCTGCTAATCTACATCTTCAGCATTTATTCTTCCACGTTCTTCTTCTTCTTTTTCCACATTCTTTTCAATCGATTCTGTCGTGAGGTGTTTGTTTTAGAAAAACTAAAAAAAAATTATATAGATCGTTGTTGTTTCATATTTTTGTTTTTCATTGTCCGATCTTCTATTCTTTAGTTAGTTTTCGTTGATTCATTCATTGTTCTATTTGTTTGTTACATCATAGCATTTTCATTTCATAATCACATTAAATTTTCGATTCTTTCACTTCTTTGTTTTTCTGTTGTTTTTTTTAATTCTTTGTTTTCCCTGTTTGTTCATTTACTGAAAATCATTTTCTGCTTTTCTTCAGTTATGCAATTTTCCTGTTTATGCATATAGCATTCGATCGGTTGAATTTCTGTTTTGCATTCATTTTTTTAGTTTTCACCTGTTGTTTTCTTGTTTTTTTTAATACTGAATTCATGTGTGTTCAATGTTTTTCCAGGTTGAAATTCTTGTCTTTGTTATTCATTAATTGCATGATTTTTCATTCATTAATTTTCTGTTTTGCTTTCCTATGCTAATTAGAGTATTCTACTATTAGTTAAATGATTAGTTTACTCTATTGTTAGATACTAGTTAATTGAGTTGTAATTAGTTGTTAGTTGGATAATTAGCATTGTTAATTAGTTTGTAATCAGTAATTAGTTAGTTAGATTTAATTAGAATTCATTTTCATTTGAAATTGTCATTTAGAATTCTTGCCTAATTTTCTTTGTATTTTTAGCATTTAGTCAATTTAGTATAGTTTTAGTTTCTATCTCTGGTACTGCTCGTGTTCGTTTAATCTGTGCAGGATAGCACAAGACGGGAGCGGAAGCGATTACGTGACATGAAGTACGAAGAATAAAGCTTTGTTTTGCTTTTATTTTTAGAATTAGGAATTTAATTGGGTTTGTAAATATTGCACTTTACGCCCTCTGCGAAGGGTATTCATTTGTTGTAATAGTTAGTTGTTTTTACCTTTTCTGAACATTTTTACATTTCAATAATTTGGCAATAAAGAATAGTTTAGATTTGTGTACTTGAATACAAAATATTCCTGTTCCCTGAGTTCGACCCGGTCTCATCCACTAGTGAGAACCGGTTTTTATTATTTGATGTCTGGTTTTCACATGTTTTTCATATAAAAATCTTTTCAAAATTACAACGATTTAAAAGAAGACATTACATAGCTGCCAAATGGTATGTAGAGCACATCAACCCCGTTGAGCTGCGAGATTTTGATAAAGTTGTTAACCTATTTGTGGAGTGATTCATGTTCAACACTGAGGCACTGCCAACCCTCAATCACTTGTATAATCTGAAGCAAGAGGACAAAGAAAAGGCCATAGATTTTATTCGGAGGTAGAGAGATACATGCAACAAAATGAGAAACCCCATCTCAGAAAAGCACGCACTCCAAGTCATCTTGAACAATTTCTCTCAACCTCTCAGGAGCCTTATTTTTACCTACCCGTCAAAATCATTCATCGAACTTATTGAACGAGGTGAGTGGCTCGAGATGGGTATGGACAATGGGGTATATGAGGGCATCACCCTCATCAAGAGTAATCAAGATTCAAAAAAGAAGGTGAATTATACCTTTTCAGCAAACTCTGGCGGTAGTAGCAACAAGGATAGCAAGAACAAACATACAGGGCAGCGAGAGGAACCCTTCAAGCAGAATGACAAGCCGGTTCTAGCCAAACAAAAAGAAAAGATAAAGCGGGACGGTTGGGGTTATGACCGCCAATTCACTTTTTTGGAACAATCTCTCGAGCAGGTTCTGGAGTATATGTTGAGCAAATATATCATTAAACTTTCGAGAGTTGCTGATCCCCCAGTCCCCTTGGGAAAATGGAAGGACAAATTCTGCAAGTTTCACCGAGCATTGAGGCATTATACTGAACACTGCTTTGTGCTCAAAAACATCATCCAGGACTACATCGATAAAAATCTTTTGATAGAGGATGAAGATGAAGAGCAACCCGCTGTCCTGACCAAACCTTTCCCAGACCATTCAAAGAACTGATAATGCCAAAGTTTCTCTGCAGTCATCTTGTAGGGCAAGTTAGCCCCAGTCTTTTGATCTTTTTTTTCGCGTACTTGTAAATATTCAAGTTTTTCTTTTAGTCTTTTTCCTTATCAATGAAATGTCAATTTCCCTCATATCTTTTGTGTTCAATTCTTATTTCTTCTGCCATATTGGGGCATCTTTTATTGTTAAAATTACATTTACACTTCAAAAATCTTCTTTGTTATCAAAATTCCTACTCTTTTTAGGATGAGGGACAATTCCGACATCATCCATAAGAGAAATGATATTACCTATGAGGGTTTTTCAAAACCATAAAATTCTAAAAAAAAAATTCTGCAAAATCTTCGTCATGATCACCAAAAGGTTTAAAACTTTGGTTCAATCTTTTTCAAAATCAACCCTCGTGTTGATCTTCTTTTCCAAAAAACAGGGTTCAAATCGTTCTCTTCAAAATCAACGATCATGTTGATCTCTCTTAAAAATCAACCTTCTTGTTGACTCTTCTTCAAAGATCAGCTCTCGCGCTGATCATTCTTCAAAATCAACCTTGCAGTTTATCTTCTTCCCCAAATGACTTCTTACTTATCTTTCAAAAGAACATCCTCCTCTCACTTTAAAGATCTCACGTGCAGGCAGGATCAAGCAAACACTTTTCCTCAAATTTTATCAATTCTTTTCATTTATCAATTTTTATCAGTCTTATCAATTTTTATTCATCTTTATCAATTTTATAAATTTTATTAATTTTTCTTGTCAAGTCTTATTTCAATTACCCTTTCAGATTAAGGGATAAACCTGACCTTCGTTCTTCGAGATGTTCCCATTCAAGATAAGGGATAATCCTGAGACCCCTCATAGGAGAAAAAAATGCTACCTGTGAGAATTCTTTTGCAAGACAATTTTATCAGTTTCCTCAATTTTTCTTCCATTAATTTCTATCTCTTTGTTTTCCCAATATTATTCTTTCCTCATTCAGAATAAGGGATAATCTTGAAACCATTCATAGAAGCAGTGTAGTCTTCTATAATGGTCCTTCGTAAAATCCAATTCTCACGTTGGTCCTTCCAAATCCAGTTTAACACTGGTCCTTCACCAAATCCAATTCTCACATTGATCCTTCCAAATCCAGTCTAACACTGGTCCTTCATCAAAATCCTTCCAAATTCTAATTTTCTCAAAATTGGTCCTTCAAAATTCCGGTTTTTACACTGGTCCTTCAAAATTTCAATGTTTACATTGGTCCTTCCAAATTCCAATTTCTCAGATTGGTCCTTCAAAATTCCAATTTTTCTCAAATTAATCCTTCAAAATTCCAATTTTTCTCAAATTAGTCCTTCAAAATTCCAGTTTTACGCTGGTCCTTCAAATTCCAATTGGTTCATCATCAAATTCTAATGTTTTCATTGGTCCTTCAAAATTCCAATTTTCTCAAATTGGTCCTTCAAAATTCTAATTTTTCTCAAATTGGTCCTTCAAAATTCCGATTTTACGCTGGTCCTTCAAATTTCAGTTGATCCTTCAAAATTCCAATGTGTACATTGGTTCTTCAAAATTCCAATTTTCTCAAATTGGTCCTTCAAAATATCAGTTTTACACTGGTTCTTTAAATTCCAATTGGTCCTTCATCAAAATTCCAATGTTTACATTGGTCCTTCCAAATTCCAATTTTCTCAAAATTGGTCCTTCAAAATTCCAGTTTTTGCACTGGTCCTTCAAAATTCCAATGTGTACATTGGTCCTTCAAAATTCCAAATTTTCTCAAAATTGATTCTTCAAAATTTCAGTTTTACATTAGCCCTTCAAAATTCCAATATTTACATTGGTCCTTCAAAATTCCAGTTTTCTCAAATTGGTCCTTTAAACTCCAGTTTAACACTGGTCCTTTATCAAATTCTTTTGCCAAGGTCCTTTACCAAAATTCTTTACTTAACTTCATTTTTAAGTTGGTCCTGTAAAGTCTAGTTTTACCGATCAAAATTGCCAAAATCAAAATTTCCAGCTCGAGGTCCTATCAAAATCTATATTGAGCGATTATTTCATAAAGGATTCTCGAAAACTTTTCCAATCTCCTAAAAATGTGTTGATTCTAACATTTTACCACACAAAAGAATCACCTCAGATTACCTCTAGTATTTTTCCAAAAAAGTGAAGCTTTTCGCGAAAAGGGGAAAAATTCAAATCTTCTCTCTGTTGATCAACCAAGAGGGCGTAAGAAATATCCATGGTATGATTAGCGAAAGAAATATTCATTGATGTTGATCATGGCTATGGTGCATGTTTAAAGACGACTTTCTGGCAATTATGCAGTAGAAACATCCTGAGCGATAAAAAGAATCCACTCAGTCTATATCTCCTCAGTCATCTAAGCTGCAATCAAATATCAGCAAAAGGGATCTCTCAATTGTCGCCAAGATAAAGACGAATATGTGAGCTAGACCCCCGGGGCCAAAGAAGATTCGGATCATCTCCGAGATGAAGGAGTTTGTGACGGATCCTTCCAGAAAACGTTCAGATCACCGTCAAGATGAAGGCGACTGCGCTGAACCTCCCGATAAACCCTAAAAGATATTTGATTGCTGCTATCATCAAGAGATTTTTAACCAATGAGCCAATATTCCCAGTATAATTTCTGAGAAAAAGGATCGGAGCATCTCCAAGATGAAGGAGTTAGTGACGTACCCTTCCCCGAAAATAAGAGAGAAAAGTTAGGACATCTCCAAAATGAAGGATGATGTAAAAACCCGAGAAAGCTCAATGTCTCAAAAAGAGTGCCATAAAGATCATCAAAGGAAAAGTCCCAGGACATCAAATTTCCAAAATTGGCAGAAATCCTCTTTTCTTATGCGAAATTCTTTTATCAATATATTTTCATTACTTGCTTTTATGAAATTAAGAAATATTTCTTCTCTTCTCATACCAGGAAAATGGATGTGTCAATTCGGATGTCAAGTGATCTCTTTTACTAAGGATTTCAAAGAACACTTTGTCAATTTGTCAATCAATTACTTGTTGATTTCAAAATTTTATTGCACAAAATTCTACCTCAGTTTACCTTCAGTATTACTTCCAAAAAGGCAAAACTTTTTGTGAAGAAGGATTCAAAATCCAGATTCTTTCTATTGGCCAACCAAAAGGATGAAGGATAAATCCTCGATATGGTCAGAAAAGAAGATTCAATGTTTTTGCAAAGCCATAGATGATTCATATTGATCGCAGTCAATGGCACATTTTTAAAGATCATTCTTGTGAAAATGAGGCAGTGGAAATATCCTGAGCGCTAGGAAAAGAGAGAATTCACCCAAACCCTGTCTCCTCAAAATCACCTAAGCTGCAATTAAATATCCGCAAAAGGGATCTCTCACTTGTCGTTAAGATGAAGGCGAATTAAGCGAGTAGACCCCCGGGGCCAAAGAAGATTTGAAACATCTCCAAGATGACGGAGTTTGCGACGGATCCTTCCAGGGAAAGTCCAAAGTACTATCAAGATGAAGGCAGATGCGATGAACCTCCCGACAATCCCTAAAAGATATTTAATTTTAGCTATCATCCAAAGATCTCAAACCCATGAGCCAATATCGTCAAATAAGGATCGAAACATCTCCAAGTTGACGGAATTTGTGACGTACCCTTCCAAAAAGAGAGCAAGAGAGGAACAAGAAAGAGAGAAAAGTCAGGATATCTCCAAAATAAAGGATGATGTAATAAACTCTCCCGAAGCCCAAAAGAGTGCAGAAAGATTATCATGAGAGAAGCTCCCAGGATATCAAACTGCCAAATCTATCAAGAATCTTCTTTAAATTTGTGAAATTCTATTATCAATACTCTTTCATCAATTGCTTTCATAATATCAAATTCTCTTTCCTGCTCATATCAAGGAAATTGATAACTTCTTTGAAGAAGGTCAATCGCAAGCAATTTGGATTCAAAGTCTTGATTCTATGAAGTCAATCCTGTTTGGAGGTAATACTTCAGGTAGAAAAGAAGGAATATTTTCACAACAATGAGCATCATTTTCAATTACTTTGAATCAACAAAATTTTCATCATTTTGACAATATTTTTTAGCTATCCTGACGTTAAGTGAGAGCTTGATGTCCATATTGATGCATCTTGACCCCTTCGAGAGATTTTCCTTTGTCATCTTTCACATTGTTGAAAGATTAGCCTTATCTCCGAAAGGATAGCCTTCATTATCTTTCACATTGTTGAAAGATTAGCCTTCTCTCCGAAAGGATTGCCTTTATCATCTTTCATATTGTTGAAAGATTAGCCTTCTCTCCGAAAGGATTACCTTTGTCATCTTTTGCGTTGTCGAAAGAATTGCCTTGTTCCTTTGGATTACCTTTGTCATCTTTCGTGTTGTCGAAAGAATCACCCTGTTCCTTTGGATTACCTTTGTCATCTTTCGTGTTGTCGAAAGGAATCGCCTCGTTCATTTGGATTGCCTTTGTCATCTTTCGCGTTGTCGAAAGAATTGCCTTGTTCCTTTAGATTGCCTTTGACATCTTTCACGTTATCGAAAGAATCGCCTTGTTCCTTTGGATTACCTTTATCATCTTTCGCATTGTCGAAAGAATCGCCTTGTACCTTTGGATTACCTTTGTCATCTTTCGCATTGTCGAAAGAATCGCCTTGTTCCTTTGGATTACCTTTGTCATCTTTCGCGTTGTCGAAAGAATCGCCTTATTCATTTGGATTATCTTTGTCATCTTTCGCGTTGTCGAAAGAATCGCCTTGTTCCTTTGGATTACCTTTGTCATCTTTCGCATTGTCGAAAGAATCGCCTTGTTCCTTTGGATTACCTTTGTCATCTTTCGCGTTGTCGAAAGAATCGCCTTATTCATTTGGATTATCTTTGTCATCTTTCGCGTTGTCGAAAGAATCGCCTTGTTCCTTTGGATTACCTTTGTCATCTTTCGCGTTGTCGAAAGAATCACTTTGTTCCTTTGAATTGCCTTTGTCATCTTTCGCGTTGTCGAAAGAATCGCCTTGCCCCTTTGGATTGCCTTTGTCATCTTTCGCGTTATCGAAAGAATTGCCTTGTTCCTTTAAGTCGCCTTTGTCATCTTTCACGTTGTCGAAAGAATCGCCTTGCTCCTTTGGATTGCCTTTATCATCTTTCGCGTTGTCGAAAGAATCGCCTTGCTCCTTTGGATTGCCTTTTATCATCTTTCGCGTTGTCAAAAGAATCACCTTACTCCTTTGGATCGCTTGCGTCTGTCTTTAGCGTTGTCGAAAGAGTTGCCTTATTCTTCGTTGGAAAAATTACCTTATTCATCTTTTGCATTGTCAAAAGAGTTGCCTTACTCTTCTCTGAAAGAGTTTGCCTTGTTTGTCTTTCGCGTTGCCGAAAGAGTTACCTTATCATAAAATTGCCATATCCATCTTTCGCGTTGTTGAAAGAGTCATCTTACTCCTTACCTTATTCATATTTCACACTGATGGAAAATTCACTGGATCGTCTTGATCATTTTCCAAAATTGCCTCTTACAATTCCATTTTCATCGCCTCGTTCATCTTCAAGAAAAGTTGTCTTATTCACCTTCCGGTATTCTTTTTTGCCGCCTGATCAGAATAAGGGTACAAAACTGAGCCTCATTCAAAGAGGTATTTCATCTTCCGTCCGATCAGGATAAGGGTACAAACCTGAGCCTCATTCAAATAGGTATTTAATCTTCCGCCCAATCAGGATAAGGGTACAAACCTGAGCCTTATTCAAAGAGGTATTTCATTTTCCGCCCAATCAGGATAAGGGTACAAACCTGAGCCTCATTCAAAGAGGTATTCCATTTTCCGCCCAATCAGGTTAAGGGTACAAACCTGAGTCTCATTTCGATGAGATATTTCATTCCCCAATCAGGTTAAGGGTCAAACCTGAGCTTCGTTCCATGCGAGGTATTTCTGTCCCATCCAGGTTAAGGGCAAAAACCTGAACTTCACTCTCGCAGAGTGAATCTTTCCTCTTCATCCTCCATTTCATATCTACCAATCTTCACTAGGCTAATATCTCTATACCCAGTCAGATCCTTCTAATTAGGGCATTGTTTTTAGCCCAAATTTGGTGTGTTTTTCTTTGCCACTAAGCTCGGCCACAAGCCGACTTAGTAGCAAAGAGGGGCATTTGTAAACACCCCAATTTTTCACTCATCTCCCCGACATTTCCTACCAGCATCATCATTCACCTCCCCGGAAATCGTCGAAGGTAAAAATGGTCATTTTCTGATCCCCAACCTTACAGAAGTCTAAATTGCATCTGCAACTCTCAAAATTTCTCTATTTTTGGCTCAAATGTTCAAAATTCTACTCCTGACAGAAGACGAGAATCTCCAAAGCCCGGTTCAGGATTACATTTCATAAGACATGTCATTGCATAGCATTGCATGAACATTTCATATCACTGCACTGCACATCATGTCATTTCGAGGTCCAAAACTCTCGATTTCAAAATTTTCAATCCAGATTTAAATTTCAACTCTTTTTTAAATCAATTTCAAAACCCTGGGTCTTCAAAATTATCAATTCTTCCCATTTTACCCCCAAGACTCTGAATTTCAAAATATTTTATCAAGAAAACAATCTGGATAGTTTTCAATATGGATTTCAGCCACCTTATCTCAGATTTTTCCCTTTTGACAATTTCAAATATCTTCCTTTTACAAAATTGCCCTATAGGGGCCAACTCTTTTCAAAATTTCTGTTTTGCCAATTAGTCTAGATTTTTTGAAAATTTCAAAAAAAATGATTTACTGTCTTGTCCTTATTTCAATAAAGAAGCAATGTGGGACCCACGTTGAGGTGGTGTCACATAGGCTTTTCTTTTGAAAAACCTGAATTTAGAAAAAATCCAAAAATATAGTAGCCTTGTCCCTGGATTGATGCCACTTGTCATTTTCTCTCTCCTTCCATCCTCTGACACATGTCAGTGCGGGGCCACCTTAAGATGCCACCACATGTCATTAGACATCCTCTTCATTCCATGCCATGTGTCAGTGTCCACCATCTTCACCCTGTGCCATGTGTTATTCCAAGGTCACCATGAGATGCCACATGTCATGTGTTGTCCTGTCCAGAAAAAGTAGAGCTTGTCTCCCCTGAGGTGGCGCCATTTGAATTATGTCTCCTGTAAGTGACACATGTCACCTTCTGCTTTTCTCAGAAAAGTAGAGGACACATGTCATTTTCTACTCTCTTCAGAAAAGCAGGATGACACATGTCTCTCCCTACTTTTCTCAGAAAAGTAGGTGACACATGTCATTTCTAGCTTCCTTCAGAAAAAGCAGAGGACACGTGTCACTCTTGGCCTTCTTCAGAAAAAGCAACCATTCAAAAAAATTCAAACAAGGCCTAGGTGGCGCAAATCCTGAACTTTACTTTTTCCATCTGGTCTGAGATGGCGCCACATGTCCCTTGTTCCTCTCTCCTGCCACATGGCATTGTAGGAGCCACCCTGAGGTGGCGTCACATGTCCACCCTCTATTCTTCCAGAGCCAACCTCATTTGAATTTCAAATTTCTTCCCTGAGGTGGCGCCATCTGAAGAACCTTCTCCAGCAAGCTGACACTTGTCAGGTATGGAACCATCCTGGACTGCCACATGTCCAGATCTCCTTTCATCAGAAAAAGTAGAACTCAAACTCCTCTGAGGTGGCACCTTCTGAGCCCACTGCCCTGTTCTTCTGACACGTGTCAAGAGCCACTCTGATGTGGCACCACATGGCATGCTCCTACTGCTTCTAGATTCAAATCTCAAACACCTTTTGAGGTGGCGCCATTCCATAGCTCCCACTTGGCTTTATTTTTTATTTTTATTTTATTTAAAATAAAAGTAGCCCACCATGAGGTGGCACCACATCAGGGCTCCCTGCAAAAAGCAAACTTTGAATTTCAAACCCTAGGTAGCACCCTCTGAGGTGGCGCCATTTGGGAGACTCCTGCAGAGAAAATCAAGCTACATTTTGAAAATTTCTAAAAAAATCCCCTGATGAGGTGTCTCACCCACAAAATTCTCATTTTTATTTTCTCAAAAATCAAAATGGCATGCCCTGAGATGGCGCCACATGAAAGGTCCAGATTCACTGTGTTTGAATTTTGAAAATCTCCAAAATTTCTATAAATACCCTAGCCCACGCCCAGCTCAGGAGAGCCCTGTTTGAGAACTGAACTTCATAATTTTATTTTTTTTTCTTTCTTGGTTTTCTCTGGATTCATGCCCCTCTGAAGCCCATTATTGAGGTAGCCTCTCATTTCGGGAGTTCCAAAACCGTAGGAGAACACAAGTTAAGCCCCTATTCCAATCGATTTTATCATGATTTGATTCGTGTTGTCGTTTGAAGAAAGAGCTCATCCGAGGGGTGGATCGAGCTATTCTCATAAAATGACATATATCAAAAAAATGTTTTAATGCTTTCCTGATTAGATTTCATGCATTCATCATGTTCATGCATTAAAAATGGGTTAGATTTATGTTTTATTTTATTTAAATATCATGTTCTATGAATTTATTTAATATCTCATGCATTCAACTTCATTTGTGTAACTCTCTATTTTTGTCAGTCAGTCCACACATCATTTCATGAATTTATTTTTTGTTAACAATTCTGAGAAAATCATAGTATGCGCCTTTAGGTGTCCCTAGCAATCTTCCGAAAATTCGGAATGATTTGAAATTGTTTACTGCGTTAAAACTTCAAAATGGTAGGTCGGGTTTTGTTACCCGGGATATGTTTTGAAAGTTTACTTTCGACTTGTAAAATCAAGATCTCTCTCATATGAGGTCCGATTTTAGATACAAAAAATGTAATGAACTCAAAATGATGTCTAGTATTTAATATGATTTTATCAGAGTTTTTAAAATTTTTGTGACATCTGAAAAAAATTCGAGAGTTCAGGACACGTGTCAGAGCCAGATTTGGGTATCTTAGATTTTGGATCAACTTAAGTCGATGTGTTCTCCATGGGTATTGCTCCAAATCCGAATATGTAAAAAGTGAATGTCATGTTCGGGATGTCCTCTATTTGAATCTGAAAGCTTATGATTTTTAAAACAGTATTAATATATGTTTCAGATTTTGCTTGTCAGTCTCTTGTTTTGTCATATTCGTCTGCTCTGTTGATTTAGGCATGAAAATTCATATTTTTATCTCTGTTTCTGTTGATCAAATGCTAAAATCATAAACATGAAAGTTGTTTCTGTGTGCGCCGTTAGTTCCTCAGTTAAATATCAGAAATTTCTATGGTAGTATGTTATTTTTTATATAATTTTATATCGGATCGGGTTTATTTTGCCTCCGTCAGAACCAAATTCTCGTTACCGCACTCACCGTAGTTCAAATCCAGGGGCTGTAAAAGACAAAATTTCTTTTTTTTATGTCATTTAGCAGTCTGCAAAATCTCAGATGTTTCTATTGTAGAATTCTCGTATTACTGCGTTAAGTGTTGCATTTGGTTTGGGTCCGTAGGCGAAATTCACCCTTTTTAGGATTTTCTTTAACTTTTAGTATCTAAACCATGTCATTTTATGAGTTTTAACATTCTAGAATGTTTATCAGAATAGGTAGATGCTCTATACCGAATTTGACAGCATTTGAAATTCATTTGAGGCTCGGTTTATCCATATCATCAAAACAGGGCCCCGCGAGACCCGGATCCAAGCGAAATTCATTATTTTGAATGATAGCATGTCAAAATTCTGATTTTACAGTCCTAAGGTGTTTAGTAGCATGTCATCATGTCTCATCATGCATTTTATCATCATTTGTTTCAATTCGAATTTCAAAATCTTAATTTTACCAAAATTTCCTTCAAAAAACCCTGATTTTTAAGGTGTAACCTTAATATTAGGGGTATTTTGGTCATTTTGACCACAATTTCGAATTTCAAACTATTTTCTATTGAATTTCTTGCATTTACATCATTTAAAATATCAAGAAAGCATGAAAATAGGGTTTATATCCAATTAAGTCTAATAATTTCAGAATATTATTGGAAAATGTTGGGAAAACCCACATATTTGAGCTAACCCCGTTTCAAGTTGGACAGGGATATTCAAAGGAAGGAGCTAAAGTCTGCAATCTCTTTTATTTCATTTAATTAGTGATGTAATAATGTAAATTTTGGAATAAGAGATTTAATTTTCTGCTTAGACTAGGATGCATATCATATAGTTTGAATTCATGCAATATCCTGTTTATGTGATTCATGCATTTTATTTCAAAAGCACTATGGATGTACATGAATGACACGTGCACCAACTCTTAGGGAGTCGATGAACTCGGTGGAGTCCATATTTACGGCCCTAGTCGGAATATGGACGTGACCCAGATCCATCATCTCTCTACCAGTCACATTGAGCCTACACTCTTAGGCTATCTTAAAATGCACATTATATTTCCAATTTTGCAAAGTATTGTGCATTAAATCAATTAAGCTCTGAACATGTTCATGGCCACAGTCAGAATATGTGAAGGATTTATTTTGACTTAATACACATTTTTCCAACAAATTTCTCAGAAAATCTTTTCAAAGTACATTCATTCACTCATATCATTTGCATCATGAAATCATTGGTTTTCTCATAATTTTCTTAAGAAAATTTCATTCTCAAGAAATCGATTTCTCAAGAAACTCTGAGAATTTTTAAAAATCGGTTTTACCAAGTCAAGTTTTTCCACAGTTTTCCATGGAAAAGGTTATGTTTTCAAGATTTTCAAAAGAAGTCTCTCACCTTTCTCAAAGATCAAAATCGATTTCCAAGTGTTTCAAGGCTAAGATTCTCAGGATTTCAGTTTACCGAGTTTCAATTCTCCCTCTTCAAAGAATTTTCCAATGAATCTCAACCATTTTCCAAAGAAAGCTTTCAAAAACTTGAAGCTTTTCCTGACAAGCATTTTCCCTTCAAATGTTTACCCTTTTCTCAAGAATTCTTTCCATTTTCTCAGGATTTTCATCAATTCATGATTTTCCCACACCTTTATGAACTTTCTCGTGATTTCAAAACCCCTTTCATTTGAGTTTCCTGAGAAATTGACTTTCACCTTTTTCCTGAGAAATATCTTTTAACTCCAAATATTTTTCAAGCATACATCATGTTTTTCCTACTTCCATTTTCCAAAATCTCATAGCACATGCCTGAATTCTCTGTGCATTTAGGATAGAACACGATTTTGATAATTTTACTAAGTCAAGCACAATTTTGGTCCTTGGTTCGATTACCCCTGTTAAAGGCGGCAGAAACGGTCGAACCTCGTACCGACAGGTCGAGCCCCATCCCATGGATTTTCCCGCTATTTTAAAAAATGGAGGCGAGTATTTCAAAACAATTTCCAAAATCCGATCAAGTTTGAATCGCGAAAGCATTTTTCCCTCTCTCTCTCCAGCAAGGGAAGGGAAGACGAGAAAAATTTTGCGACGATAACAAAAAGTCGCCCGATTCGTGCCTCAGCCACCCTCCAAAAAAATGGAAAGAAAAGGAGGAGGAAACAGGGGAAGAAAAACAGGAGGAAACGGAGGAGGAAAAGAAGCAGAAAAGAAGGAAGAAAATGAGCAGAAAAGATGCAGGAAAAGGAGGAGAAAGAAGGATAAGAAGAGAAAGGGAGGAAAAGAAGGGACATTCAGCTATTTCAGATATTCAACGATTAGTGGTCAGCTCTCTCTCTCTCTCTCATCTCTCCTCTTCACTTTGAGTTTACGAAGTTTGGAGAAGTTTTTCAACCCTTTCTTTCAGACCCCTTCAGCCAAGGTGAGTATTTCTCTTCTATCCCCTTAAAATTTCTTGTCATAACATGATTAATAAATTAAAATATGAGTGTTCATCTTCCTATTTGTTGCATTTTAATCTCTGTTTGACATATTTTGATTGAGCCAAAAGAATTGAAGTGATTTGATCTTTTTAGATCAAATCCTTCTTTCAAATGGGCTACAACAAGTTAGATTTGTATCTCAGCCATTTTGTTTTTCTTTTAATGCATTTTCTATCTTAATTTTTCATCATCCATGCATGCATTCATGTTTTAAGGCATTATATCTCATGTTTAAACATCTAGGGATGTGCAGTTTGCTTTCATCATGTTCAGTTGCTTTCTAGATTCTACTTTGAATTCTGGTGCATTTTAGATTTATCGATTTATATATAACCAGAGTTCATTTTAATCTGAATTTTTTTCTGCAATTTTATGCATATGTGTTCATGCTCTTTACATAAAATCAGATCATTCTGAGTTTGTTTGGCCTACTTTAAAAATCGAGGTTCAGAACCTATTATTTTGCACTGTCAGGATTTTAGCAGAATTAGGACCAACTTGCGGGAGTGATTTCTCCCTAACCAGAGATGATATTTCCAATCCGTAAAAATGGGTGTTTTTTAAATTGAATCCAGTTTGTTCATGCCAAATTTAAGCAATTTTTATGATGCTTTAGTACCAATTTTGGGTCAAGAACCATAACCCTGTCACTCTGTGTCATTTTAACAGCTCATATTTTGATCCATTTTGTCAGAATGTTATTTCCCTAATGAAAGATCATTTTTTAATTCTGTAAAATGGGTTCTTTTCGTCTATGTGTCTAGTTTATCTCTGTAAATTTTTAGACTTTTTTATGGTCAACGGATATTTTATTTTGATTAAATACCAGAACCCTATATCTAGATTTTGTACATGTTTTGATTTTGGCCTCCATATCATGACTGTTGTAGCATTCCTTCAACAAATCGCTATTTTATTGACAATATTCTTCTGCAAATCGTGGTTATAATTTTTTGGGTCTCCAATGAATCCCTACTATGATTTATGTTGTTTTCGGGTCTCCAACGAGCCCCACAATGATTTTTAGTGTTGTCTAGTCTTTTAACTACAATTTATAGTGTTTTCGGGTCTCCAACGACCCCTACAGCGATTTATAGTGTTGTCCAGTTTTCCTACTATAATTTATAGTGTTTTTGGGTCTCTAACGAGACCCACAGCGATTTGTAGCGTTGCTGGACATCGCTATAGCGATTTGTAGTGTTTCTCGCTAAACCCTACAACGATTTGTGATACAAATCGCTGTAAATCACTATGCGAATCAGGACCAACTTGTCAAGGTCATATCTCCGTGACCAAAGATCGGATTTCACATCTGTAAAAAGTTGTGTCTTTTCTATAAAGTCTAGTTTATTCTTGTAAATTTTCAGCAATTTTTATAGTCATTTGATACCCCATTTGGATCTAAAACCATACCCCTATCAGTCTGCCTTATTTGAGTGACACAGATTTTAGTTTATTTTGTAAGTGTCATATCTCCCCAACGGGAGATTATTTTCCAAATCCGTAAAAATGGTTTTCTTCCTATATATGTCTAGTTTACATATGAAAAATTTCATAACTTTCTATGCCCATTTGATATTTCAAAACTTTTGAAAACCGAGATTGGTTACAGAATTTTAAATTCTGTAACAGGTTCATTTCCTGTTTAGAAACAGTGACTTCCTGAAGTCACCATTTTCTAACCAAAATTGATTTTTCAATTTTGTAAGTTGGGTTGGTTTTTTGATTGAATTGAACAACTTTTCCCCTTAAATTTGAGAGAAATAGGGTCTGTTTAGTCTCTGTAATATCCAGTTTACTGAAACCTATCTGTTAAAATCTAATTTCTTATTTCTGAAATTAATGCTATGATGTTTTGATTATAACTCTAGTTTCAAAAATGATTTTGATATTCTATAAAAAAGGAATGATTCCTTGCTGAGCTGTGAGTCCATGAATTCATTTTAAGCTAAACTTCAGTTGTTTAAGACTCCCATCTATCCAAAAATGCTTTTCAAGTGCTTTCACAAAATCATGCATCATATGTATTTATTTTGTTTAATTTTCCTTTATCTCTGAGGCATAAAAGGCTAATTTTGGATGTATTCCTCAACTTCTCAATAATTGAAGAAAAATCCATAAAAGCCTATATTTATTTCTAACAAGTTTGCTCGTTTTGCAGGATTTTCTATTTTTGTTATTTCTTCTTTTCAATTATTGTATTAATTCAAAGATTGTAATAAATCAATTAATGAGATGTTTACTTTATGCTTAGTTTAGAATGGATGAGCATATAGTTTAACTTTTCATTTCTCAATATGTTACATTTTTATTTTCATTTTCAATAACACTATGGTGAAACACGAATGACACAAGCACCATTCTAATAAAAGGTGATTAAATCCTAAGTTGACGATTTGCATTTATGGCCATAGTCAAAATGTGAACAAAACTTAGGGTTTTCATCTTTTATAGAATAACATTGGGTCCACACTGGATCTCTTTCAAAAAAATCATCATGTGTTTCTAAATGTTTTCCTCCTTTATGAGAGTTTAATTTAAAATTGATTCAAAACATATATCAATGGCCATAGTCAGGATATATTGAGAATTAATTTTATTTTAAACTCTATAAAGGCACCAAAATGTATTTTATTCTTCAAATGAATTTAAATACGATTATTATATAATACATTTTATGGCCATAGTCAGAAATGTATTATATCTTCAATCTTATTTCAATTCACTTAAAGAATGAAATATGCTTTTCAAAACCCAACTTCAAAATTCTTTTAATGCATTCATCATTTAGGATAGAATTGCATCATCATTTTCCACCTCTTTGAAACCATTTTCAAATTTCCAAGTGAATTTTGAAACAATTTTCAAAAGATGTTTTTCATTCCTAAATTCCAAGTCATTGTTTTATTCCACTTCATAAATTCAATCTTATTTCTCAATTTCAGTTTCAATTCTCTTTAACTCTAAAGTCCTATTTTAAATACCCATTTTTCAATTCCCCAATTTTTAATTTTATTTTTCTATCTTTGGATTTTACATTCCAACTACGAATTTTATTCCTTATCTCTCTCAAAACCCCAATCTCGATTCTTAATTTAAGTCAGACCTCAAATTCCCAAAAAAAAAACTTGACTTTGAATTCGATTTCCAGATCTTCGATTTCAATGCTCTTAAATTCATTTCAAATTCTTGAACTTCAAAATCGTCATCTGATTTGCGACATCCTTACCGTGTCTTTCCATAAATCATTGTGTGATTTACAATGACTTTTAGTAAATCGTTTTGCAATTTACGATATTGCGATTTATCGCGTCTTTCAGAAAATCACTATTGCGATTTATAGTATTCTTCAATAAATTTTAAATCAATTTCTGAATTTTCAGGCCGTTTCCTAAAGGATGCTTTTCAAAAATTCATTCCCAAAATCACTTGGAAATTTTCAAATTTTCTGAAGCACTTCTAAAAATATGCATTCTTCTCAAGTTCAAAATCATAGCACAAGCATGATTCAATGTGCATTTAGGACTTAGAATAAATACTTTGATAATGTTTTAGCAAAGCAAAAAGGCAAAAATTCGATCCTTGGTTCGATTACCCCTGGTAAGGGCGCCAGGTACTGTTGGACCTCGTACCGACGAGCGAATCCCATCCTTCCATTTTCCCGCAAATTTTTTAAAACGGAGGCGAGTGATTTTCAAAACATTTCTTTGGTCAAATGAGACCTTGCAAAAGAGTTCCTCTCTCTTCTTCCTTTTGTTTTATCTCTCTCTTCTTTTCTGTCTTTTATTTCCCCTTTAAAAAGGGAAATAGAGGCTAGAAAGACAAAGAGAAGGAAAAGAGGAATAAGAGGAAAAATTTTGCATGATCACAGCAAGGAGGGGGGTGCAGGATGCACCAACCGAGGTGGTGCAGGGTGCTGCAACCTGTGCCTGCCACAGAAGGGCCAACACCACAAGGCGTCAACGCAAATACTACCACCCGAGTGCTCTTCGAGCACTCGGTGTGTCCTGGGCTCAAACAGAGGCCACCCCAGCTGGTCTGAGCCTGTGCTCAGACCTGGGGTGCCAACGCCCAGTCTGAACCCACTCGGTTAAGACTGAGAAAACCGAGAGAGAGAAAAACATTGGGTTTGGGCTATGTGCGAGCCCAAACCATCACTCAAAACTCACAAAATGGAAAGGGGGCAGGGTCACTGCCGACTCTTTCACCAAGCGTGGTGGCTGCAACACAGCAGACCACACCCAGCCCCAAATCGTCAAATGAAGAAAATGAGATTCCAAACTTCTAAAACGATGAAAGGAAAAAGATGCTCATGTAAAAGAAATTGCAGCCCAAACATGCAACAAAACCCATACAAAGCTCGACTAGGCATAAGAAAGCATTGGCGAATTCTAAAAACGAGCATGCGTCATCTAATCCACCAAAATCTCCATGCATGTCATAAAATGCATAAAATGAAGTTCGATTTCATGCCACTACGATGGAGAAATCATAGGCATCCTTTTAACGAAAACGACAACAACAAAGCAGTAGATTAGCGACGACCACATTCCGTTACTAACAGGCGTAGCGACGGTATGCTTACGTCGCAAATTTTTCGACGCTAACTGGCGACAGAATAAATCCGTCACCAGGTCCGTCGCTAATTGCGACAGACTAACAAGCGCTTTATTCTGTCGCCAATCCGCCGGTACTAAACGACGACCTCAGCTTGGCGACAGATTTACGTCTGCCGCTAAGACGACGCTAGATATATATACATACCGACGGATGTTTTCGTCGCTAATCCGTCGCAAAAATGAAAAAAAATAAAAAAAAGTTATTTGAAAATTAAATATCGAGAACGATACAATTTATATTTCCTGTACAATTTATATTTGTTGTAAATAAGAAACAAACTACACTAAAAAATTCCATATAAAAGGAATCTACAACAATTAATCGTTCCACCTTAAAATTAACAAGTTTAATTAGTTACAATTCAACAATTATAATTAGGAAACATAAAAAATTAGAACTTCTTCAACACTGTTCTCTAATCATTGCCAAGATTTTGTGCGTCTTCTTGTTCATTGCCTTTATTTGTCCCTTCAGCTCCGCTACGCTGATTATCGCTAGCAGCCTACACAAGAAAAGAACAGTCAGTATTGATAAACAAAATATAATGAAATAAATTACACACTATATGTGATTCTATCATGTGCTCATGTGTGTTCTAAGGCAATAAAAAAACTCTATATGTGATTCTATCATGCTCATATGTGCTCTAAGGCAGACAAAAAGTTATATATGTGATTCTATCATGCTCATATGTGTGCTAAGGCAGTCAAAAAATTGAATGTGTGATTATAGCATGTTCATATGTGTTCTAAGGCAGCTAGAAAAACTCTATATGTGATTCTACCATGCTCAGATGTGCTTTAAGGCAGGCAAAAAGCTATATATGTGATTTGATCATGCTCGTATGTGTGCTAAGGCAATCAAAAAATTGAATATGTAATTATAGCATGCTTATATGTGCTCTAAGGCAGGCAAAGCAAAAAAATTTATATGTGATTCTATCATAAATGATATATGTTCTAAGGCAGTAAAAAAACTCTATATGTGATTTTGGCATGCTCATATGTGTTTTAAGGTAGTCAAAAAACTGAATATGTGATTATAACATGCTTATATGTGTTCTTAGGAAGTCAAAAAATTGAATATGTGATTATAGCATGCTCATATGTGTTCTAAGGCAGTCAAAAAAACTTTATATGTGATTCTATCATGCTCATATGTGTTCTTAGGCAGTCAAAAAACTTTATATGTGATTATAGCATGCTTATATGTGCTCTAAGGCAGACAAAAAACTTTATATGTGATTATAGCATGCTCATATATGCTCTAAGACAATAAAAAAACTCTATATGTGATTATAGCATGCTCATATGTGCTCTAAGGCAGGCAAAAAGTTATATATGTGATTCTATCATGCTCATATGTGTGCTAAGGCAGTCAAAAAACTGAATATGTGATTATACCTGAGAGGGACCTGCAATCGAAGATCCTCTATTCAACACAATACTGGTGATCTCATCTGGGAGAAAGAGGGCGATGGTGTCATGGAAGTAGTCATTCATTGTGTCCTTAATGATCTGGCGTACATCATCACCGAAAAGAATAGGTTGCTGCTTGGAGCTTATGTCGGCGAAAGTAGCCTGTGAGCCGTAACTGGAAGAAGCAATAGCTGGTGAAGTGTTCAGATTACTCCCAAACCCGAACACGTGACCTTTTTTGGGTTCACCTGCTGCAGTCACCCATGTTGCAGGATCAAATGATGGATGTTGAGTAGCGTCATCGCCATATCGCTCTACCATCTGTTGCTCATATGCCTCCTACAAAATAATGTTTAAAGTATGCATTAATAATTAATGATAACATTATGATAACTTGCATATTGCAATGATTATTAATAGAATAAATACATACCGTTGTCGTTCTCGCCTTCTCTGATACGAAGACTCCCGTGGTCTTCCGTTTATGTGTTTCAACAAGCATATCCTTATATGGTACAATGCCTCCTTTTGCCACACCTTCCTTGCATCATTTTCTTCTATCGTAGTTGCGAAGCGATTCGAAGCCTACAAATATTTTCAGAAAGTTAGTAGACATTACTTAAAAAAATTAATTATGAAACACATTAACTATGAGGAACAACTGTATACCATGAATGAGGACAACAATATGTCTAACACCTCCTTTGGGTACTCTTTCCATTGAGCAACCGGTCCTGGTAGATGTTGAAGAAGTGAATTCCTAATCTCCCATACTACTTTTTGTGGCTCAAACCTCATGCTGCACATGAATTATTACACAGTAAATATCAATATAAAATATTTATAAGATATGCAATAATTGAAAACGAAATACTTACGGTCGATTATCGATATACACTATTCGAATGAGTCTTCTTGTGCCAGACTGAGAAGACCCTGCTTCCTGTGTTGGCTCCTGACTTGTGTGATCAACTGGTGTAGGTGGGTCGTGTATAGGCGAAACATCATCTGTAAAAAAATACGTTAGAAGTTCTCAGAATGCGCATTTGAACTAATCAAGCATCCAATTAGTTAATCAATATACCTATCACAGGAGCCCGTGAAGATGAAGGTTGGGTCTGGCTACTACTGAATGAGCGACCACTGTAACCTCCACGAACCATATTCTAACAAATAACATATGTCATACAATACAATCAAATAATTCACATCAAGTATTACAATACATTCAAGTCATTCGCATCAAGTATTACAATAATTGAAATCATTCATATCAGGTACTGAAATGCATTCAAGTCATTCACATCAAGCATTGCAATGCATTTAAATCATTCGCATCAAGTATTACAATGCATTCAAATAATTCAAATCATTCACATCAAGTATTGCAATAATTCAAATCATTCGTTGCATAAATTATAATACATTCAAATAATTCAAATCATTCACATCAAGTATTGTAATGCATTTGAATCATTCGTATCAAGTATTACAATACATTCAAATAATTCAAATCATTCACATCAAGTATTGCAATGCATTCGAATCATTCGTATCAAGTATTACAATACATTCAAATAAAAATTTTAATCATTCACACCAAGTATTGCAATACAACTCATTCATTCGCATCAAGTATTACAATACATTCAAATAATTCAAATCATTCACATCAAGTACTGCAATGTATTTAAATAGAGGTTTGTAGTACAAGATTTTGCTCACTAGCTTGAGAATTCTTCCTCGTCACCAGTTTGACTTTCTTCTTCTTCTTCTTCTTCTTCTTCATTGTTTGCCCATCCACTTGGTACATCATTTGAATCACATTCCTCTATGAATGTTTCATCGGCCAATGGAGATATGACATGCATATCATGCACAACATCGTGATCATAAGCGAAGTCATAGACATCATCTGATTGATAGTAATTGCTGTCTTCAGCTAACTCGTCTTCCTGTAACTGATCATACTCGGGGTATAGTTTAGACTTCACCTTGCAAACTGCCCACCATTCATTTCTATCTGACTTTTTATACTCGGATATGAAGTATAATAAACTTGTTGAGCTTGTGAGGCTAATATGAATGGTTGATATGTTTTAAACCTAGATTTATGATTCACTTCCACAATGCCTGAAGCTTTGTCGAGTCTTGTTGCAGTTGGATCAAACCAATGACACTTGAATAAAGTTACCCTATTATTTATGCCTAAGTAAGTCAACTTCATTATTTCCTCTATAACACAGTAGTAATCATGTTTATTTTCACCATAGCTGCTACCCTTGACACACACACCACTATTTATCATTGATTTGTTTATACCATAATCTTTTGTAAGGAATCGATAACCATTTACGATGTACCCGTTGTAGCATCGCACAACTTTGGTCAGACCATTTTCTAAATCACATATTCCTTGATCTTTAACATCACCATGGCGGACCTACGCACAGACATAAACAATGATTGTGATCACGATCAATTAAGTAACTTAGTATTGTTTATAAGTACAAAATTTATGTTAACTTCTTTACCAACTGTTTCAACCACTCCACAAACTTATTTTCACGTTCTTTTTGTACTTCTACATCAGTGAGATGTGAAACTTCTCTTTGCAACTCCAGATCAAATCGTTTGCAAACCACAAATACTTATATTACCAAGCCATGTATCCACATATAGAACATAAAAGGATTTATAATTGTGTTGCATCTTCATATACTTACTCGATGTATGGGTCAATCGCTGAGCAATTAAAAAGAATATAGATGTGTGCTGCGTCTTGCTCTCGATCTGTCGATAGCCTTGATCGGCAACTACCAAATGCATGCCCAAGTGGTTGAAATATCGACAGCTTGTCAGCTACAGTTACTTGTTCTCCATCATCGTTACGGGGCGGACATGTGTAACGTGTTGGAATATGAGGTTCGAAGTATATAGATGAGAAATTTGAAATCTCTTCTAAAGTGTACGCCTCACAAATAGAGCCTTCTATTCTTGCTTTATTATGAACCTTTTTTTTTAGGTCGAACATGCATCTGACAAGAATATATATTTCAAATTTTAAATATCTGTCATTAAAGAGACAAATATAAAAAAACATATACCTTTCAAATGTGTACATCCATCGATATTGCACAGGGCCACCAACCCTTAGTTCATATGGCAGATGTATGATCAAATGCTCCATAACATCGAAAAATGCTGGCGGAAATATCTTTTCTAGCAGACAAACAGTGGTGATGACAGAGTCCTCGAGATTCTTTACATCTGATACTATGACCTACGATGCGCACAATGTTCTGAAAAATCTGCTCAACTCAGACAATACCCCCCCCATATAGGTTTGTCTAACATATCATGGAATGCTAGGGGTATCAATCGTTGCATAAAGATATGACAATCATGGCTCTTCAACCCATATAACTGTCCATCGTCAATCTTCATAGCCCGAGCAATGTTAGAGACATATCCATCTGGAAATCTCAGTTGTCTCAACCATTGACATACATGTTTTATTTGATCAGGTCCGAGCATGTACTTTGCCTTTGGTTTCAGTACTTTGCCATTATACTCTTTGAGTTCCAATTCTAGTCTTTTACATATTAATTTTAAATCCATACGGGCCTTCGGATTATCCTTCATTTTTCCTTTAACATTCATTACATTATTGAACACATTATCAAACACATTTTTCTCCACATGCATCACATCCAAATTATGTCGTATCAATAGGGTCGGCTAATACGGTAGTTCCCAAAAAATAAATTTCTTTGTCTAATTGTGATCCTTTCCAAATCCACGGAAGGGTGTAGGACATCGGGCATCTGTTAATACATCTGAAAAATATCGCAATCTTCTTAAGATCTCTATGCCAGACAATCTTGAGGATGGACCTTCCGTTTCAGTTGTGTCCACTTTAAACACATTTTTTTGTCATCAGAATGGATGGTCGCTGGGTAGAAATCGACGATGGCACTCAGACCAGCAAGGCTTCCTTCCATGCCTCAATCTAAAAGCTTTGGAATCCTCCATGCAGTACGGACAAGCCAACCTCCCATGTGTGCTCCAACCAGATAGCATACCATATGCAGGGAAGTCACTGATTGTCCATAGAACAACGACCTTCATGTTGAAATTTTGTTTTTTGTGGGCATCATACGTGGTAACACCGTCATCCCACAATAATTTTAGTTCATCAATCAATGACCTTAGATATACATCAAGATTTTGGCCAGGTGAGGTCGGACCAAAGATCAACATAGACAAGAAAAGATTTGGACGTTTCATACACAAGCTTGGTGGAAGGTTGTATGGAGTTACAAATACTGGCCAGCATGAGTATGAAGTTGATCTACCCCCAAATGGATTAAATCCATCTGTACATAGACCGAGTCTAACATTTCGCACTTCCATTGCAAAGTTCTGATGAGTATGATCAAAGTGCTTCCAAGCTTCAGCGTCAACAGGATGCGTGATCTTGTTTTCATCGTGTCGAACTTTATTTGCATGCCATCTCATGTGTTTGGCTGTCCTTGAAGACATATACAATTGCTGCAATCTAGGAGTGATAGGAAAGTAGCAGAGTGACTTGTATGAAACTTCTTTTGATCTCGTGCTACCATTGCCTCTTGTCTTTGGCTTGAACCGAGGATGCCCACATGACGGGCATGATATGTTGTTTTCCTGCTTCTTAAAATACAACATGTTGTGATTTGGATAAGCATCAATCTTTTTGTAACCCATACCTAGAGCGTTGACCATAACTTTCGCACGATAGAAATTTTGTGGCAATTTCTCATCTTTGGGCAACATACTCTTCACAATCATGCACAAACGATCAAAACATGATTCACTCAAATTATACTCGGACTTCAAATTCATTAGTTGAAGAACTGCAGACAAGATAGTGTGACTCTCACAAGCATTCCAAAGTGGCTCATCAACATCTCTAAGTAAATCATAAAATCTACTAGCTGCATCATTTGGTGATTCTTCATCTACAGCAGTTCTTACATCACTAGAACTCATAACAGAACCCAGTTTTGTTCCTACGGTATCAAATATCAAATCCGTATATGGATTATCATGCACCACATTCACCCGTGCATCAAAATCGTTTCTAAATTCTTCTCCATGAAACGTTCAGTTCTGATAATCACTCATAAAACCCTTCCTGTATAGGTGATGTCTAACGCTATGAGGTTCTACAAATCGATTATTCTTACAAATCTTGTAGGGACACCTAATCTGACCTGTGGGATCCACTGTACTGACACTTGCCGTTGTAAATTCAATAAAACTGTCAACACCATCCATATATTCATGCGATAACTCATTGTCCACTATCCTATGGTACATTCATTCACGGTTTGCAGTCATTTTTTTATGATGTTACGAATAATAGCCTAACAAATTAAAAAAGAACAATCAGAATGCTACAATGAAGAACATATCAAATTTATCATGCAATATTCGATGTCATACAATAACAAGAATTTTGATGCATGCATTGATAACTTAATATTTTCATGTGCAAACTATTAATGATACGATACAATCATTTGAAACATGCTTTCATTATACAATTTCACATGGAAGTCATAATCAAATTGAAAGTTACATGCAAGCATGGATACAATTACATCAAACATTGCAATATATTGTAATCATTCATATCAAACAAATGACAAACATGTACCTGCAACAAACACACTTCAATATCTCACTAACTACTACCATGCCTAGCATAGACTCCGTACTCTAAAAATAAGAATACTTCAATATTCATACATTAAAATCATGCTCAGCATGATCTCCGAACTCCTACGAAGCAACCCTAAATATCAACAACTAAGTGAGTGTGTGAACAATAAAGTGTTACATCTAATAAATTAAATAACATGTGATACGCTTGCATCACTTACTCACCATGGGTATATACCCAATTTGCATTATTTTTGACACTTACTTACCACAGGTGGCTGAGCACGAGCTGGTTCCATTGAAAAATCTGCACAAAAAAACACTGTTTTAAAATGAAGTCACCACGAAAAAAAAACTGTTCTCGCAAGGGGTCGACTCCCCTGCTGTTCCGGCAGGGGGTCGACCCCCTTACGGAACATAGGGGTTAACCCCCTTACGAAACGTAGGGAGTTAACTGACCCCCTGTTCGGGCAGGGGATCGACCCCCAGTCTTTCCGACAGTGAGTCGACCCCCTGCCGAAACAGCAGGGGGTCGCCCCCCTGCCGAAACAGCAGGGGGTCGCCCCCCTGCCTGAGCAGGAAAGGCTTGACCCCCTGCTAGAAAGGCAGGGGGTTAACCCCCTGCCAGGGTTGACCCCCTACCCGGGTCGACCCTCTACCCGGGTCAACCCCCTGCCGGAAAACACCAGGAAGTTAACCCCGTGTCGGAAACGCAGGGGGTTAACCCCCTGCTGTTTCAGCAAGGGTCGACCCCCTGCCGAAAACGCAGGGGGTTAAGCCTCTACCGGAAATAGGAGGGGGTTAATCCTTTGCCGTTTCCGGCACGGGGTTAACCCCGTGCGTTTCCGGCAGTGGGTCGACCCCGTGCCAGAAAATGCGGGGGGGGGGGGGGCGTCCTTTACCTTTCTTTGGGCGGTGGGGCCGGCGGACGGTGGGACCGGCGAACGGCGGGAGCAGCGAAAGAAGAAAAGGAAAAGCTGTCTGGGATTAGGGTTATTCGAAACTTAGCGACGACTTAGCGACAGATTTAATCCGTCACTAAGCCCACGTAAATCAAATTTACGAAACCAGCGACGGACGATACGCCGTCGCTACTTAGCGACAGACTAAAGTTTGTCGCAAGAGTCGTCAGTAAATCGTGCGGACGTAACGACAAAATAGTATATCGCAAAATCCGTCGCAAAATAGCGACGGACTGGGCGACAGACTATATTCCGTCGCTGGTTTCATATGCTTCATGGATTATAGCGACGAATGTTTTTTCGCTCATTAATCCGTCGCTAACTAGCGACGAAAATATTTCATCGCTACCGTCCGTCGCTAACAACGTGTTTTCTTGTAGTGAACTAGAATGCATGTGAATGGAAAGAGGGGTAGAAAGCTCACCTTCGAGGCTTTAAAAAATGGTGGAGAGGGTGCTAGGGCTGAGGAGCTTCAACTAGGCACCCACACTCACTCCCTTACACGACTTGAAGAAGTAGAGAAGGTGAGAGAGAGAGAGAGTGAAGGGAAAAGAGATGAGCAAGAGAGAAGAGAGGGAAAATCGTCCAACAATACCTCTCTCTTTCTTTTCCCAAAGCCTTATGTAGCTAGGGCTTCACGATTGGACGACTGAGATTAAAGTAGAAGAGATGGAGGGCTGGGGTGCTCCACGCCCCCTCATAGCCGCCCATACTTCCAATGAAAAATCGTTATTTGAAATCTTTGCAAAACGTTTCAAAAATGCCATCAAAAGGGCTTTTAAATTGCCATTAAAACTTTGAGAAATTGCAAGGGGAGCCCCAAGGCTACCGCCCCTTCCAGCCAATCAATTTTTGATATTTGAAAACCTTTAAAAGAATTACCAAAAGGCCATGGGGTGCAGCCCCATGCCTTCTTTCTTGGAAAATCGCCCCTCATGATGAGCCTTAAGCCTCATCATGAGGCCTTGAATAAAGGGTTTGGCCAATAGTGGCCCTCCCTTTTTAAGCAATGCATTCTTTTGCAAGAATGCCACAACCCTGCTGGTCAACCCTTGACCAGCTGGTCCACCATGGCCACATGTGTCCACATGGGATGTCGCCCAATGGGTCTGGGTCGTCCCATGGGTTTGGGCCACCTCTAGCCGATCTAGATCCAAATCGATAATGCATTATTTAAAATAAATGCTCAATTAATGATTTTAAACAAAAATTTAACTTTAATAATTCAAATACCTATTTTCACAATCTTAATTGCCATAAAATATTCAAAGCTTCTGATAGAAATTTTCCTTCGTTTGCGAGAAATATGCTTGTTATGACTCGCGTACTATCGTTAAGCAATTCTCGTAATTCACATGCACTGACGGGGTTTTTTCATCATATAGGTTCCAAATTCGGGGACAAACCATACAGATACATAATAAACTTACCCTTAAATTTTCAGAGGTTAATTCATCCAGAATTGGGCTCTTCTTACTTATATACTGTATTTACACGATTTCGGGTCGCGCGCATAAAGCTGAAACACAGCATAATCGATTTATATCTAATTACGTGCTACCATCATAAACACACGAAAGTGTACATATATCAAGTCTATGCAACAGTGAATTCCTCAAAAAATTTCGCGGGTCTTACATCCTACCCTCCTTGAAAAGGATTTCGTCCGCGAAATCACAAAACAACAAACAACGACAAAAATGGTCAGATTACATCTAACGACGTCTAATCGACCACAACTAAGTCTCTCGTAGAGTTCCTTGGAAAAAACTTGGCAATATGCTTCGGTTGTACACACTTGAAACACTTGCCATCGTAGCGAGGGCAAGATCCAAAAGCATGATCTTCGTTGTATCGTCGACACTTCCGCTGGACATTTCATCGCTGGGATTGCCTTTGCTGGCGGTTCTGATGTACTTTCTGACGCTTCCGTTCTCTAGTAGGTGGCAAAGACTCCAGCCTACTAGGATTCTTCTCACTCGTAATCGCGAAAATACGAGTCTATTGCTCGGCTTGGTCTTCATCCAATAGAGTAGCCACCTCAATAGCCTCCTCGAGTGACTTTGGCCTACTAGTGAACACTTTGGTTCTCAGAGTAGGCCTCAAACCATGAGCGAACTTCATTGCTCGATCATTCTCTGCAACGTAAACATTCAGACAATATCGTTCCAAACAACGAAACTTCGTAATATAGTCATACAGGGTCATCGTTCTTTGTTGCAGATCCAGAAATTCTTGCATCTTCTTACTTCATTCATGCTTCGGAAAATACGCCGAATTAAAAACTTCAACAAATTCCTCCCACGTAACAATCATGTCTTTGAATTTAACCGATGAGATTGTGTCCCACCACTTCTCAGCATGGTCTTTCAAACGATAGGTACCAAAATTCACTTTTTGTTCCCTTGGGACATCTAAAACGCGAAAAATACATTCTATCTCATGTATCCACGACTCAGCAGCTACAGGGTCTGTCTTACCTTCAAAAGCAGGAGGATCCAATTCCATGAATCGCTTATAGGTAATCGTACTTATGTTCTGCCTGCCTCGGGCTACAGACTGAAGATTCACACCCATCTGTTGCATCGCAACCACTTGTTGTTGCATAACCTCTGCAAGGTTGTTCACAATGCCCATAATATTGTTGCATCTGGTCTTCTAAGTCATCTATCATGACAAAAAGATGTAATAATCAATCGGTAGGTCTGAAAACCATGCTCGCTAAACTATAATCGCAATAATCATCCTAAAATAACATCGGGTGCACTACACACAATTCAAGCAAAATACGTCACAACTAAATCATGCAGCATCACGACATATAAACACGTTCCTCGAACAATCATAAACGACACCATACAAGGCCGCTATTGCTAGAAAGTCACCATTTTAGATGACAAATGTTAGAGAATCACCACTCTAACACAAACAAACAAAGAAAGACATCATTACTCATATAACATCATTAATCATATCATTGTTAGGGAATCACCACCCTAGCGACATCATTAGAGAATCAGCACTCTAACGACATCATCAAAGAATCACCACTCTGATGGCATTGTCAGAGAATCACTACCCCGACGGCATTGCTGAAGAATCACCACTTCAGCAACATCATTAGGAAATGACCATCCTAATGGCATCATCAGAGAATCACCATCCTGATGGCATCGTTGAAGAGTCACCACTCCAACAACATCGTCAGAGAATCACCGCTCTAACGACATTTCTGGAGAATCACCACCCCAGCAGCATCATTAGAAAATCACCATCCTAATGACATCGCTAGAGAATCACCACTCTAATGGCATCACCAGAGAATCACCACCTTGATGATATCATCAGAGAATCACCACCCTGACGGCATTGCTGGAGAATCACCACCATAGCAGCATCACTAGAAAATCGCCATCCTAATGGCATCACTAGAGAATCACCACTCTAACGGCATCATCAGAGAATCACCACCCTGATGGCATCACTGAAGCGTCACTACTCCAACGGTGTCACTGGAGAATCACCACTCCAATGACCTTCATTAGAGAATCAACACTCTAATGGCATCGCTAGGGAATCACCACCCTAGCGGCATTACTGAAGAATCACCACTCCAGTAGCGTCATTAGGGAATCACCACCCTAATGGCATCATCATAGAATCACCACCCTGACGACATCGTTAGAGAATCACCACTCTAACGGCATCGCTGAAAAATCACCACTTCAGCAGCGTCATTAGGAAATCACCATCCTAATGGCATCATCAGAGAATCACCACCCTGATGGCATTGCTGGAGAATCACCACCCTAGCAACATCATTAGAGCATCATCACCCTAATGACATCATCAGAGAATCACCACCCTGATGGCATCGTTAGAGAATCACCACTCTAACGGCATCGCTGAAGCGTCACCACTCCAACGGTATAGTTGGCACTACCAGGAATCACCACCTGAGCCAACCCACCACAATCCATCCGACAATGGTTGGGAAAACAAAATCCCCACAATGCCCTCTCAAGAGCAACAACACCCAAAAATCCGGTGTTAAGCTATCCCTAAATACGATCTTCTCAAGAGTCAAATGCCATCACCGACAACACAAAAGCAACATGCTAAGGGCAAAACATCGTATGTGTTCTCATCACCAAGAACAACTAGGGATCGACAGTATCCACCAATGGGATACATGGAGGCTCAATTGGCACATACAAGGCTTTAGCCTTCTGTCCAAAAAGGGTCACATCCAGCAAGATACCCTTCGTCAAAGACAGGGTTACGAACAATTCCAACGAAATTGGAAAAGAGAAAAAACACTTGCTTAGAGCCTTACACGACAGTTCTCATCAAACTACTTCGCCTTCAAGATGATGAGGATAAAAGTTTGATCATTGCTACGATTCTTCAATCGTCTCCACCAACACAATGTGGAACGAGAAGGGAAAACTACGCAAGTAGTCCCCTAGGTCTCAGTCAAGAACTCCAACTCTCACAGGAGTCGACTCGAAACAACTTGGAAAACTATATCCACAAGCGCAAATGAACCCCCTTGGTTCCGACAATCGATACATTGAGCCAAAATACAAGACCTAAACATGAAGCTGGGTCTCACATCGGACAACACCCGAAAAGCACACAAACTTATCAAAACATGCAGAAGAAGCAATTAATCAACAGAAACATAATTCTAATGAATTAGGCATACTTATAGTGCGATGGTCGATGCGTGCAGAGACTTGAACCACACTTCTGAAACACTGCTCTGATACCAGAACTGTGGTGCCCCAGAATTTCCGACTTTGAAAATCCTTTAGATTTTTCGATAAACTTTTTTTTTTTTTAAACATTTGCGCAAGCGGAAAAACTAGGAAGGAAAAAGAAGTGGAAAACTCTGGGTGGGTCACAGAGTGAAACAACAACATTTATGAAACAACCTTATTTAATACATTTTACAATAGTACAATAGTTTCCCTTTTTACAAAAACTCTGCCAAGATCCTTGATGTTTTAGAAGAGTGGGTTCAGTCCTCTTCCGCACATTGAACTCCATCGCATGCCTAAAAGCAACACTTGTATTCCCATAAAACGGGGTCAGTACTCTTTTGAGCTGGTGAGACAAACAAATCACAACATACCAGTATGTGGAAAACGAAAGCATGAAACACATAGCATTCTCATTCATTTGCAATAATTGAACAGGTATAGCATGAGCAGGTATTCAAGAGTAACAAAGATACACATGGAGCAATAAGTGATAAATTACTAGCAATAACATGCTCTTAGAACATAAGTCGATGCAATTAGACAACACAAGAGAAAATGACTATGACTATCCACTTACAATTCATAGCAATTATAGCATGATATGTGTCACAGAACATAAACTACTAGTGTAACAACCCAAAGGAATGTGTCATGTAGGACAACTAATTTGCCTAGAATTGTACGTAGATACAAGTATGCACATATGTGCATCGTGCCACAAGTACGTGAACTAGAAATGGGACGATACAGAACATCCAGCATTACGATGAGACAGTTAGAAACATATATCCACGGTAAGGCATCTCTAGAAAACAAAACACGAGATGTGTAGAAACATATAAAACTATGTCTTCAACATAGGCGAGCTCGTCTCACGTGGTGGGGCCATCACCCACACCGAAACTCACCAAGGAGTTTCATGACAATCATGAATTTCTATGACAGGGTTACACGAATCGTTTACATGACTATTGGTCGCATGTCATTGCCCGAAGTTATTTTGCAATGCGAGCATTGTCATAAATCATGCAAATCCAAAGATGTGAATCGAGAAAAATGAAGTATGAATACGTATTGAGAAACATTGAACCAAAGCCTTCAAATAATTCCACTTAAGCACGGAAGCATTAGACACGTGGTTTGCTTGTTTTTCCTTGAGTCATAACATTACATGTTCTATCCGTCGTATTTCGCAAAACCCTTTATTGCATAAGGAGCTAGCTTTTTACACATATATGTTCTAAGTAAAAAGTCATCATGCATATGGAAAATATACGTGTATACTTCATATACTCATTCAATATCTTGATGCCAAAGAAACACAAGCCAAAGGGGTGTTATGGCATCGATCACCGTGCTCTTAAGAGGTGCGGCTAACCCAAGTTGCCATTGAAGCAGTGATACATGAAAAACCATGAAAACGTGAGAATGGGGCCCAACAACAAGCTGCTCTTAACTGCTACAACAACACATATACGGGGTTGCTCCAAGCCCCTACTACGGTCACGAAAACAAGCACAACATCACATGCTGCAGTCAAACCACTGCAGCCGCACAACTCGAGAGCGATGCTTCCCAAAAACTCCAAAAAAGGATGCTACAACCACGCAAGTCCAAGAGGCCCACAGGTCTGGACAAAGATCCAGACCCATGCAGCTGGACCATGGGGTCCCTACAGTCTCAGTGGCAAGTCTGGACATTCGGTCCAGACTTGCTCGAACCGTCAAATGCAACAAAATAACCGTAGTCACCGCACACTAACCTCACTGGGTGTTGCTGCCCTGCAGGCCACGCAGCCCACTGGTCTGGACAAGGGTCCAGAGCCCAAACAGCTGGACCATGGGGTCCCAAAACTCTTGGCAGCAAGTTTGGACATTCGGTCCAAACTTATCCAAGTCTGCGTCCACAACGCACCACCTAAACCGGGCTCGGTTCAGGTGCCACTAGGCTGGGTACAGGTCTGGTACAGATCTGGACCTATGCCAAAGGACCAGATGGTCCTCAAAACACTGACAGCAAGTCTGGACATTCGGTTCAGACTTGCCCGTATGCATGTCTAAACGCTCCACCTGAACCAAATTCGGTTCAGGTGTGCAGCCAACTGACTTAAGCCTGGGTCCAACACGGGGTTCCAAATCATGGTCTGGACAAAGATGTCAAGACCAGCAGGGAGGGGGGAGCGGGACGCACCAACCGAGGTGGTGCAGGGCGCTGCAACCTGCGCCTGCCACAGGAGGGCCAGCACCACAAGGCGCCAGCGCATGGGCGCCAACGCATGGCGCATGGGCGCCAGTGCAAACACTACCACCCGAGTGCTCTTCCAGCACTCGGCGTATCCTGGGCTCAAACGGAGGCCACCCCAGCTGGTCTGAGCCTGTGCTCAGACCTGAGGTGCAAACGCCCAGTCTGAACCCACTCGATTCAGATTGAGAAAACCGAGAGAGAGAAAAATGTTGGGTTTGGGCTATGTGCGAGCCCAAACCATCACTCGAAACTCACAAAATGGAAAGGGGGCAGGGTCACTGCCGGCCCTTTCACCATGCGTGGTGGCTGCAACACAGCAGACCACACCCAACCCCAAATCGTCAAATGAAGAAAATGAGATTCCAAACTTCTAAAACGATGAAAGGAAAAAGATGCTCATGCAAAAGAAATTGCAGCCCAAACATGCAACAAAACCCATACAAAGCTCGACTAGGCATAAGAAAGCATTGGCGAATTCTAAAAACAAGTTTGTGTCATCTAATCCACCAAAATCTCCATGCATGTCATAAAATGCATAAAATGAAGTTCAATTTCATGCCACTACGATGGAGAAATCATAGGCATCCTTTTAACGAAAACTAGAATGCATCCGAATGGAAAGAGGAGTAGAAAGCTCACCTTCGAGGCTTTAAAAAATGATGGAGAGGGTGCTAGGGCTGAGGAGCTTCAACTAGGCACCCACACTCACTCCCTTACACGACTTGGAGAAGTAGAGAAGGTGAGAGAGAGAGAGAGTGAAGGGAAAAGAGATGAGCAAGAGAGAAGAGAGGGAAAATCGTCCAACAATACCTCTCTCTTTCTTTTCCCAAAGCCTTATGTAGCTAGGGCTTCACGATTGGACGACTGAGATTAAAGTAGAAGAGATGGAGGGCTGGGGTGCTCCACGCCCCCTCATAGCCGCCCATACTTCCAATGAAAAATCGTTATTTGAAATCTTTGCAAAACGTTTCAAAAACGCCATCAAAAGGGCTTTTAAATTGCCATTAAAACTTTGAGAAATTGCAAGGGGAGCCCCAAGGCTACCGCCCCTTCCAGCCAATCAATTTTTGATATTTGAAAAACCTTTAAAAGAATTACCAAAAGGCCATGGGGCGCAGCCCCATGCCTTCTTTCTTGGAAAATTGCCCCTCATGTTGAGCCTTAAGCCTCATCATGAGGCCTTGAATCAAGGGTTTGGCCAATAGTGTCCCTCCCTTTTTAAGCCATGCATTCTTTTGCAAGAATTCCACCACCCAGCTGGTCAACCCTTGACCAACTGGTCCACCATGGCCACATGTGTCCACATGGGATGTCGCCCAATGGGTCTGGGTCGTCCCATGGGTCTGGGCCACCTCTAGTCGATCCAGATCCAAATCGATAATGCACTATTTAAAATAAATGCTCAATTAATGATTTTAAACTGAATTTTAACTTCAATAATTCAATTACTCATTTTCATAATCTTAATTTCCATAAAGTATTCAAAGTTTCTGATAGAAATTTCTCTTCGTTTGCGAGAAATACGCTTGTTACGACTCGCGTACTATCGTTAAGCAATTCTTGTAATTCACATGCACTGACGGATAAACATCTTGGTTGGAGTAGGTACGTTGGATGTGAATTCTGGTAAGTTAGGCTGACTGGGTGTTTCCTATGATGCCCGAGATAAGCTTACTATCATAGGTGATGGCTTCAGCAAATAGTTTATATGGGGCTCGGGATACGAAAAATCTGTTGAGGCTGCAATAGTTGTTAAAATGATGCTACCTTTCCTACCTGTTGCCGCAAAGTCGCTGAAGTTGCTGGTCGACACCTCTGTACAAGCTCCAACACCTCCATCCTTTTCCTGCAATCTCCACTGCAGCACTGTTATACAACACATCATCGATTAAGCTACTTTCCAGCCAATCAAGGAGTGACGTCTGTGGAATATGTCAAGGTTCATAAACAAATCTGGAGATTGTCGGATCTGAATTTTCATTCTTTAAGGGCTATTAAAACAGGTCCACGTTGTTCAAATCTTGTAACTTCATCTAACTTATTAAGGATAGACCGGTTCATATAGGCTTAATGTGGAAGATTGCCGCATCAGCCATTTCATACTTATCCACGGTAGTTGCAATATCACCTACCTGACGTGTCCCCTTCATTACATATCCCTCACTAATTATCCACCTGCATACCATTCAGTCAGTTGAGTGTTCAGTTACATATAGATATCATGGGTTGCTTAGTTATTGTCATAGTTTTTTTTTTTAAAGTATACTAGTGCGTGGCATATTATGACAAGATAGAACTCATATCAGTTGGTTAAGTTATCTGCGATAGTTACTTGCAAGTTCAGTACTTGCGCATCCACTGAGCATGTGTCCTCTGTTATCGCATCTGATGTCGAATTTCAATAGTGCTTGCATTTAGTGTTATATGGTTGCACCTGTGTGTACCCACACAAGATTGCATATATCCTGTACAGTCTTACATCCCTGCACCAAGCCTTGTGGTTTCCATCATAGTGCATATGTACACTTGAGTTTTTCCTGCAACATGGAGTGCACCATCATGGCTTCACATTTTCGGTTTGCCTGTATATATTTTAATGCACATTATCAATGAGGTCTCTGTTTTCTTTTCTGGTACACTTGAATATTTTCTGTATAATCCAAATGTACTTTTGCTATGCCAGCTTATTGATTGACGTCTCAGTGTCGGGATTGTAGCTCATCTTTCTTTTAGTGCTAGCCCCTCATCTAAATAGCACTCGAATGAATAATGACTTGTTTGTCAAATTATCTATACAGCGTTAAGTCTTTGTAGCAATATCTGTATTTCATTACCCATCTCCTTATTGGTTTTAGAGCATCTCCACCATAACATTTCCTTTGCCCCCCTTGCGCTGCTGGCGCATGATTTTGGGTTCCCTGCCTGCATAATAATAGCTACAGAATAATGGCTGACATTTTTTTTAGCACCATATCACCCCAACAACAGCTCCTCCTGCGTACCTGTGTGGAACCATCTTTAACTTTCACAACTTAATTTAGTTTATGTGGCTCCAGTACAGCATGTAGGTCTGTTTAGTTTCATCCGAATCACATCTTCTTCCCTTATTACAGCAACTATGTCATCAGTTACGCCCAGCTCCTGCCATCTATAGGTCCTTTCAGCATATGTGATTGTGTGGCGTTGGGTGCACATCGTTTAGGTCATTTTTTTTAGCAACAGTAATTCGATGCCGGATGTTCCTGTGCACCCTCTTCCCAGTCCAGCCACCTGTTAGAATCCTTTTAACCTCCAGCTGAAGTCTCAGTTGTATATAGCATTCCTTCTCTCATCTCACTCAACATTATACAAGTCCAGCATCGTTTTTCTTCTCCTTTTCATTAGCTTTAGGTAAAAGATATATGGTTATCTTCTTTAGTCAAAAGGCATAAGTTACGTGCATACCACCTTCATGGATTTCTGTTTATTCCCATGTGCATATATATTCAGCCATGAATATCCGCGCCTCTAGTCCATTTCATATCACGGGGTATTGTCCTCTCCTTTCGTTCATACTAACTCATTTCGTTTTGCAGGGAAAATATGAAAACTATCATTTTTCTTTTCGGAGTTAAAATCTTTCGTAATTTTCGATGTAAATTCGCAGACTTGTAATAGCTAGATTATAATGAAAAGTGTATATTTCCAGCTTTAGATAGAATGAATGAGCATATAAATATCATTTGTTGCATCATTTTTCTTCATTTCAAAAAGTTTCACAAATGGGAAACACGAATGGCACGTGCACCATTTCGTAAGAGGTAAATTAATACTAAGCTGATGATCCACATCAATGGCCATAGTCAGGGTGTGGACAAAACTTAGGATTTTTATCTTTTACGAAATAACACTGGATCCACACTGAATCCATTTTCAAAACTCATCATGTTTCCTTAAATACTTTCTTCTTTTATCAGAATTTAACTTAAAATTAATTCAAAATATATACCAATGGCCATAGTCAGGGTATATTGAGAGTTAATTTTATTTTAAATTCTATAAAAGCACCAAATGTGTTTCATTCTTCACCTGAATTTAAATATAGATTATTATATAATACATTCAATGACCATAGTCAAGGATGTATTATATTTTCAATCTTATTTCTATTCATCTAAAGAATGGAATAACTTTTCAAATTTCAATTTTAAAAATTTAAATTCATTCATCATTTAGGATAGAATTGCATCATGTTTATAAAATTCTTTTTCATAAATCCAAGTGATTCTTTCCTTCATTTCTCAGATCAAAACCTATCCATAAATTCAAATTTCTCAAAAGGATTCAAGAATTCAATTTCAAGATCCCATTTAAACTTTGAAAACTTTAGAATCAGCTTATATCCAAAACTCAAATTCTAAATTCAAAGTCCAAATTGACTTTAAAATTCATTCTATATTCAAAACTCCAATCAAATTCAAAGTTCAAATTAACTTTGAGATTCTCTTCATCTTCTAAATTTCAAATTCAAAACTTCAAATTCAAAGTTTAACTTGACTTTGAAATTCATTTGTATATTCAAGATTCAATTCCTAAATTTCATTCAAAATTGGAAATATGGATTCATCTTCTAAATTCCAGATTCAAGCTTCGAAGTCCAATTTGACTTTGAAATTCATTTACATATTCAAAATTCAAATCAATTTTAGAAATTCCAAAACCAAAAACGGATAAACATTGGATCCAGTCTTCTAAATACAATTCCCATATTGGATCTCAGACTTTAGATCCAATGTCTCCTTAGGATCCAGACTCCAATTTCACTTTTGAATCTTAGACTTCAGATCCAAATCCATCTTAGGATCCAGAGTCCAATTCCACTTTTGGATCTCAAACTTCAGATCCAATCCATCTTAGGATCCAGAGTCCAATTCCACTTCTGGATCTTAGACTTCAGATCCAATGCCTCCTTAGGATCCAGACTCCAATTTCACTTTTGGATCTTAGACTTCAGATCCAAATCCATCTTAGGATCCAGAGTCCAATTCCACTTTTGGATCTCAGACTTCAGATCCAATCCATCTTAGGATCCAGAGTCCAATTCCACTTCTAGATCTCAAACTTCGGATCCAATTCTCCTTTAGGATCCAGACTCCAATTTCACTTTTGATCTCGGACTTCAGATCCAAATCCATCTTAGGATCCGGAACCCAATTTTATATCGGATCTCAGATCTCAGATTTTAAATCCATCTTTAGATCCAATTTCATTCTCAATTCTAGATTTCAAATTCAATTCCACTATCAGATCTCATCCAAAAATTCTCTAAATCCATTTCTATTCTTAATATATCATCCGGATTTCTCAGATCCATTCCAAATTTCAAACTTCTAAATCCAAATTTAATTCCATTTTCAAGTATTCATTTCCTTTTCTAAGTTCAAAGTTCAAATTCAAAGTCTATTTTTGACTTTGAAACTTCATTTCCTTTCATTTTCAAAACTTCAAGTCATTCTTCCTCATTTATTCTCCCAACCCTGATTTACTTCAAAAACATAGAACTTCTCTGATCTATCTCAAGTTCTAAAGTTAGATTCTAATCATTTCTTCACTCCTTTATCAAATTCATCTCGAAATACTTGGAAATTTTCAAAAAAATCTTTTCAAAAAGAGCATACATCCTTGCATTGCACAAGTATGATTCTTTGTGCATTTAGAGTTAGAATAAATTCTTAGATTATATTTAGGCAAAGCAAAAGGCATAAATTCGATCCTTGGTTCGATTACCCCTGGTAAAGGCGCCAGGAACGGTCGAACCTCGTACCGACGAGCGAATCCCGTCTCTCCATTTTTCCCGCAATATTTTCAAAAACGGAGGCGAGTTAAATTTCTAAATGTTTTTAAATTAAGGTCAAGTGAGACTGCGCAAAATAGTTCCTCTTCTCTCTTTCTTTCTTTTCTTTTCTCTTTCTCTTTTCTTTCTTTTATTCTTCTCCCTTCAAAAAGGAGGAGAATGGAGGTTAAAAAAAGGAAAAGAGAAGGAAGAGAGAGAAATCACAAGACAAGAGAATAAGAAAAATTTTGCGATGATCACACTTATCTCTCTCAAAACCTCAATCTCGATTCTCAATTTAAGTCAGACCTCAAATTCCAAAAAAAAAACTTGACTTTGAATTCGATTTCCAGATCTTCGATTTCAATGCTCTTAAATTCATTTCAAATTCTTGAACTTCAAAATCGTCATCTGATTTGCGACATCCTTCAGTAAATCGCTATTGCAATTTACCGTGTCTTTCCATAAATCATTGTGCGATTTACAATGACTTTTAGTAAATCGTTCTGCGATTTACGGTATTGCGATTTATCGCGTCTTTCAGAAAATCACTATTGCGATTTACAATATTCTTCAATAAAGTTTAAATCATTTTCTGAATTTTCAGGCCGTTTCCTAAAGGATGCTTTTCAAAAATCCATTCCCAAAATCACTTGGAAATTCTCAAATTTTCTGAAGCACTTCTAAAAATATGCTTTCTTCTCAAGTTCAAAATCATAGCACAAGCATGATTCAATGTGCATTTAGGACTTAGAATAAATACTTAGATAATGTTTTAGCAAAGCAAAAAGGCAAAAATTCAATCCTTGGTTTGATTACCCCTGGTAAAGGCGCCAGGAACGGTTGGACCTCGTACCGACGAGCGAATCCGTCTCTCCATTTTCCCACAAATTTTTCAAAACGGAGGCGAGTGATTTTCAAAACATTTCTATGGTCAAATGAGACCTTGCAAAAGAGTTCCTCTTTTCTCTTCTTTCTTTTCTCTTCTCTTCTCTCTTCTTTTTGTCTTTTATTTTCTCTCCCTTCAAAAAGAAGGAAATAAAGGCTGGAAAGGAAAAGAGAAGGACGAGAGAGAAACACCAAAAGAGGAAAATTTTTGCAATGAGCACAGTTGGCGACCGTGATGGGACCCATCTTCATCCGGTCGAAATTGTGCCTTTTGCTTTGCTTTGATATTATCTAAGTCTTTATTCTACAAATGTCAGCTTCATTTCCATGCAAACCTTAGGAGCCTAGATTCTGTCCTAAGCTGACATTATTGCATATAGGATTTAAGTATGGTTTGGTAGGACCATATTGAGAAGATTATTCCATGTTCACGTTAGACTTAGGTCTGAAATACAACTCTCCTCAATTCTAGGGATTGAATGTAAACAATGTATGCAAGTGTATGCTTCTTTTCATTTAAATTTTATCTCTTTTAGGATTTGCATTAGAGCCTTCTGGTTTTATATGCATGATGAACATGTTTTCGAAAACATCCCTACCTATATTGTCCCGGTCTTCACGTTGCTGGGCTGTCTCACTGAACCATAGTTCGGGAGAGAGCCTCACAACTGGACCACTTATTTGGGTTAGCGCCTCCCTCCCACGTACCTAAGGGCCATAGTTCGAGGTATATCAGTAGGTGCTCAAGGATGTTGGAAAGCCATTACCTTAGAACCGGAGAAATATTTTATATGCCACGTACTTCGAGCTTCGACTTGAGTATATCGGCGTATCTTGATTGGAATCAGATGATCTAAAACCCTAGAGTTAGGATTAAGGTCCTACCAACCTTTTCAAATATTGCATTTAGAGTCAGCTTCTAGAGAGTGCTATTTTGTGCATCATTGCTTGTATAATTTGATTATATATATATATATATATATATATATATATATATATATTATCTTGTAAAATCTTATTTACCTCATCTTTCGAAACCCTGGATGTTTATTTCAAATTTTTATTTATTTTCTCAAAACCCAGGATTATGTATTTCTTATTTCTTTATTCTTTCAAAATTTTCTTAAACCCTGGATATTCTTTTAAGTCTTCCTCTATCTTCCAAAAGTCTAGGTGTATTTTTCTCTTTTCTTTGATTTATTCAATTCTCTTTGATCCTGCCTGCAATTTTCAAAATATTTAAGATCTTGTCATTCATCTTCAAAATACTCTTCTTCATATATTTTATCTTCTTCATATAAAATCTTTTTTTATCAGGAGATCTCTTTTCAAATCTTTTAAAATTTTCCTTCACTGTCTCTCTTCCTTTCAAAAGTTCTTTGATCTGAACCATTCTTTTATTCTTCAAAAAATATTGACATTCCATCATGGTTCAAACAAGAGCAGGAAGGAGGGCAGCACGATGATAGTGAGGTGGAGGAAGTGAACTCTCCCAGATTGTCCCAAAGACATGATTCAGAAGAGGATGATGTTGATCCAGCAATATATAAACTATTCCTGAAAATGATGACAAAGATGATATCTGAACAGGCTAGGGCAGGTCCAAAGAAAGTGTCCTCCAAAAGCAAGATCAGAAGGAAGCCCGTGAAAAGGCCTATCAATATCAGTAAAAAGAAAGTCCAGCAGGACAACACCTCTGAGGATACAGAATCAACTGAAGAGGATTCCGAAGAAGAACTTATGTTTATCCCGAAACATCTGCGGTAGTCCAAGAAGGTGGTTGAAGAGCCCGAATCAGTAAACAAACCCAGACAGGGGATCCCTACAGAAGACCCAGTCCAGGCACTAACCAAGATGGTCAAGAACTTACAAGTCCAAGACAAGGGGAAGAAAGTATATACCAGACAAGACTTCTATGTTGGGCTGGATGGGGACGAAAACTTGGAAAACCTTCCCGGGAAATTCATCAAGTTCGATGGATCAGGCAATCCCAAAGCCCACCTCGCAATGTTTTTTGCAGAGTGTGCCAGATTTAAGGAAGACAACCGTGCTCTTTTCTTATGCTTCCCTCGCAGTTTGGAAGGCATAGTGATCATGCATATAATTCAGGGTTTATTAACATTTAAATATGCATGATTTTATGAAATAATGTTTCAAAAACCCAATTTTCTGTTAGTTTTTGAGTAAATGTGCTAAAATGATTTAAAAATAGAAAATGCATGAAAAATAGTTTTATTTTACATTTTTATACATATTTTAGTTTTTGTTATATTCATAGTAGTATAGTGTTAGTTTTCAATTAAAAATAAAATAAAAAAATAGAAAAAATAGTTTTTAAAATCATTTTAAATGTTTGTTTTTTAGAAAAGAAAAAAATATATAAATATAAATAGCTAGAATAGTTTTTTTTTAGTTTTGATTTTAATTTTTGAAAACTTTATAATAAACTAGTTTACATAGTTTTTGTTTTTACAAAATTGAAAAAAAATATAAAATAACCAACCGGTTTACACGGTTTGGGTTTCTTGGAAAAAATTGAGAAAATCATAAATAAACCGGCTGAACCGGTTTGAATTTAAAAAAAAATAATAAACAAACCGGCTTGAACCGGTTTGCATTTGTTTCAAACCGGTTCCAGCCGGTTTGTTGCTCTTAAAAACCCCAAAAACAGGGAGCGGAGGGGCGCCTCCTCCCATTCACGTTTGAGCCTTTCTTTCCCTTCTTTCCCTCTATTCCCTCTCTTTTCTCTTTCCCTCCACCATTGTCGGTGCCCTTTCCCTAAACTTCTTCTTCTTCCTCTTTCTCTGTCTATCCTCCTTCCGGCGATGGCAATGGTGGAAGCTCCTCCTTCCGGCGATGGCAGTGGTGGTGGAGGTCGCCACATTCTCCTCTAACCCTCAGATTCACGGTGAGTGCTGAGTACTTTTTTTTATCCTCTTCTTCTTCTTCTTCTTTTTCAGAACTTCTTCTTCTACTTCTTCCTCCTCTTCATCTTATTCCTCTGATTTTTCTTCTTCCACTTCTTCAGCCGATCTGTTCTCCTCTTCTTCTAATTTCATCTTCTTCCACTTCTTATTCTTCTTCTTCTTCTGCTAATCTACATCTTCAGCATTTATTCTTCCACGTTCTTCTTCTTCTTTTTCCACATTCTTTTCAATCGATTCTGTCGTGAGGTGTTTGTTTTAGAAAAACTAAAAAAAAATTATATAGATCGTTGTTGTTTCATATTTTTGTTTTTCATTGTCCGATCTTCTATTCTTTAGTTAGTTTTCGTTGATTCATTCATTGTTCTATTTGTTTGTTACATCATAGCATTTTCATTTCATAATCACATTAAATTTTCGATTCTTTCACTTCTTTGTTTTTCTGTTGTTTTTTTTAATTCTTTGTTTTCCCTGTTTGTTCATTTACTGAAAATCATTTTCTGCTTTTCTTCAGTTATGCAATTTTCCTGTTTATGCATATAGCATTCGATCGGTTGAATTTCTGTTTTTCATTCATTTTTTTAGTTTTCACCTGTTGTTTTCTTGTTTTTTTTAATACTGAATTCATGTGTGTTCAATGTTTTTCCAGGTTGAAATTCTTGTCTTTGTTATTCATTAATTGCATGATTTTTCATTCATTAATTTTCTGTTTTGCTTTCCTATGCTAATTAGAGTATTCTACTATTAGTTAAATGATTAGTTTACTCTATTGTTAGATACTAGTTAATTGAGTTGTAATTAGTTGTTAGTTGGATAATTAGCATTGTTAATTAGTTTGTAATCAGTAATTAGTTAGTTAGATTTAATTAGAATTCATTTTCATTTGAAATTGTCATTTAGAATTCTTGCCTAATTTTCTTTGTATTTTTAGCATTTAGTCAATTTAGTATAGTTTTAGTTTCTATCTCTGGTACTGCTTGTGTTCGTTTAATCTGTGCAGGATAGCACAAGACGGGAGCGGAAGCGATTACGTGACATGAAGTACGAAGAATAAAGCTTTGTTTTGCTTTTATTTTTAGAATTAGGAATTTAATTGGGTTTGTAAATATTGCACTTTACGCCCTCTGCGAAGGGTATTCATTTGTTGTAATAGTTAGTTGTTTTTACCTTTTCTGAACATTTTTACATTTCAATAATTTGACAATAAAGAATAGTTTAGATTTGTGTACTTGAATACAAAATATTCCTGTTCCCTGAGTTCGACCCGGTCTCATCCACTAGTGAGAACCGGTTTTTATTATTTGATGTCTGGTTTTCACATGTTTTTCATATAAAAATCTTTTCAAAATTACAACGATTTAAAAGAAGACATTACATAGCTGCCAAATGGTATGTAGAGCACATCAACCCCGTTGAGCTGCGAGATTTTGATAAAGTTGTTAACCTATTTGTGGAGTGATTCATGTTCAACACTGAGGCACTGCCAACCCTCAATCACTTGTATAATCTGAAGCAAGAGGACAAAGAAAAGGCCATAGATTTTATTCGGAGGTAGAGAGATACATGCAACAAAATGAGAAACCCCATCTCAGAAAAGCACGCACTCCAAGTCATCTTGAACAATTTCTCTCAACCTCTCAGGAGCCTTATTTTTACCTACCCGTCAAAATCATTCATCGAACTTATTGAACGAGGTGAGTGGCTCGAGATGGGTATGGACAATGGGGTATATGAGGGCATCACCCTCATCAAGAGTAATCAAGATTCAAAAAAGAAGGTGAATTATACCTTTTCAGCAAACTCTGGCGGTAGTAGCAACAAGGATAGCAAGAACAAACATACAGGGCAGCGAGAGGAACCCTTCAAGCAGAATGACAAGCCGGTTCTAGCCAAACAAAAAGAAAAGATAAAGCGGGACGGTTGGGGTTATGACCGCCAATTCACTTTTTTGGAACAATCTCTCGAGCAGGTTCTGGAGTATATGTTGAGCAAATATATCATTAAACTTTCGAGAGTTGCTGATCCCCCAGTCCCCTTGGGAAAATGGAAGGACAAATTCTGCAAGTTTCACCGAGCATTGAGGCATTATACTGAACACTGCTTTGTGCTCAAAAACATCATCCAGGACTACATCGATAAAAATCTTTTGATAGAGGATGAAGATGAAGAGCAACCCGCTGTCCTGACCAAACCTTTCCCAGACCATTCAAAGAACTGATAATGCCAAAGTTTCTCTGCAGTCATCTTGTAGGGCAAGTTAGCCCCAGTCTTTTGATCTTTTTTTTCGCGTACTTGTAAATATTCAAGTTTTTCTTTTAGTCTTTTTCCTTATCAATGAAATGTCAATTTCCCTCATATCTTTTGTGTTCAATTCTTATTTCTTCTGCCATATTGGGGCATCTTTTATTGTTAAAATTACATTTACACTTCAAAAATCTTCTTTGTTATCAAAATTCCTACTCTTTTTAGGATGAGGGACAATTCCGACATCATCCATAAGAGAAATGATATTACCTATGAGGGTTTTTCAAAACCATAAAATTCTAAAAAAAAAATTCTGCAAAATCTTCGTCATGATCACCAAAAGGTTTAAAACTTTGGTTCAATCTTTTTCAAAATCAACCCTCGTGTTGATCTTCTTTTCCAAAAAACAGGGTTCAAATCGTTCTCTTCAAAATCAACGATCATGTTGATCTCTCTTAAAAATCAACCTTCTTGTTGACTCTTCTTCAAAGATCAGCTCTCGCGCTGATCATTCTTCAAAATCAACCTTGCAGTTTATCTTCTTCCCCAAATGACTTCTTACTTATCTTTCAAAAGAACATCCTCCTCTCACTTTAAAGATCTCACGTGCAGGCAGGATCAAGCAAACACTTTTCCTCAAATTTTATCAATTCTTTTCATTTATCAATTTTTATCAGTCTTATCAATTTTTATTCATCTTTATCAATTTTATAAATTTTATTAATTTTTCTTGTCAAGTCTTATTTCAATTACCCTTTCAGATTAAGGGATAAACCTGACCTTCGTTCTTCGAGATGTTCCCATTCAAGATAAGGGATAATCCTGAGACCCCTCATAGGAGAAAAAAATGCTACCTGTGAGAATTCTTTTGCAAGACAATTTTATCAGTTTCCTCAATTTTTCTTCCATTAATTTCTATCTCTTTGTTTTCCCAATATTATTCTTTCCTCATTCAGAATAAGGGATAATCTTGAAACCATTCATAGAAGCAGTGTAGTCTTCTATAATGGTCCTTCGTAAAATCCAATTCTCACGTTGGTCCTTCCAAATCCAGTTTAACACTGGTCCTTCACCAAATCCAATTCTCACATTGATCCTTCCAAATCCAGTCTAACACTGGTCCTTCATCAAAATCCTTCCAAATTCTAATTTTCTCAAAATTGGTCCTTCAAAATTCCGGTTTTTACACTGGTCCTTCAAAATTTCAATGTTTACATTGGTCCTTCCAAATTCCAATTTCTCAGATTGGTCCTTCAAAATTCCAATTTTTCTCAAATTAATCCTTCAAAATTCCAATTTTTCTCAAATTAGTCCTTCAAAATTCCAGTTTTACGCTGGTCCTTCAAATTCCAATTGGTTCATCATCAAATTCTAATGTTTTCATTGGTCCTTCAAAATTCCAATTTTCTCAAATTGGTCCTTCAAAATTCTAATTTTTCTCAAATTGGTCCTTCAAAATTCCGATTTTACGCTGGTCCTTCAAATTTCAGTTGATCCTTCAAAATTCCAATGTGTACATTGGTTCTTCAAAATTCCAATTTTCTCAAATTGGTCCTTCAAAATATCAGTTTTACACTGGTTCTTTAAATTCCAATTGGTCCTTCATCAAAATTCCAATGTTTACATTGGTCCTTCCAAATTCCAATTTTCTCAAAATTGGTCCTTCAAAATTCCAGTTTTTGCACTGGTCCTTCAAAATTCCAATGTGTACATTGGTCCTTCAAAATTCCAAATTTTCTCAAAATTGATTCTTCAAAATTTCAGTTTTACATTAGCCCTTCAAAATTCCAATATTTACATTGGTCCTTCAAAATTCCAGTTTTCTCAAATTGGTCCTTTAAACTCCAGTTTAACACTGGTCCTTTATCAAATTCTTTTGCCAAGGTCCTTTACCAAAATTCTTTACTTAACTTCATTTTTAAGTTGGTCCTGTAAAGTCTAGTTTTACCGATCAAAATTGCCAAAATCAAAATTTCCAGCTCGAGGTCCTATCAAAATCTATATTGAGCGATTATTTCATAAAGGATTCTCGAAAACTTTTCCAATCTCCTAAAAATGTGTTGATTCTAACATTTTACCACACAAAAGAATCACCTCAGATTACCTCTAGTATTTTTCCAAAAAAGTGAAGCTTTTCGCGAAAAGGGGAAAAATTCAAATCTTCTCTCTGTTGATCAACCAAGAGGGCGTAAGAAATATCCATGGTATGATTAGCGAAAGAAATATTCATTGATGTTGATCATGGCTATGGTGCATGTTTAAAGACGACTTTCTGGCAATTATGCAGTAGAAACATCCTGAGCGATAAAAAGAATCCACTCAGTCTATATCTCCTCAGTCATCTAAGCTGCAATCAAATATCAGCAAAAGGGATCTCTCAATTGTCGCCAAGATGAAGACGAATATGTGAGCTAGACCCCCGGGGCCAAAGAAGATTCGGATCATCTCCGAGATGAAGGAGTTTGTGACGGATCCTTCCAGAAAACGTTCAGATCACCGTCAAGATGAAGGCGACTGCGCTGAACCTCCCGATAAACCCTAAAAGATATTTGATTGCTGCTATCATCAAGAGATTTTTAACCAATGAGCCAATATTCCCAGTATAATTTCTGAGAAAAAGGATCGGAGCATCTCCAAGATGAAGGAGTTAGTGACGTACCCTTCCCCGAAAATAAGAGAGAAAAGTTAGGACATCTCCAAAATGAAGGATGATGTAAAAACCCGAGAAAGCTCAATGTCTCAAAAAGAGTGCCATAAAGATCATCAAAGGAAAAGTCCCAGGACATCAAATTTCCAAAATTGGCAGAAATCCTCTTTTCTTATGCGAAATTCTTTTATCAATATATTTTCATTACTTGCTTTTATGAAATTAAGAAATATTTCTTCTCTTCTCATACCAGGAAAATGGATGTGTCAATTCGGATGTCAAGTGATCTCTTTTACTAAGGATTTCAAAGAACACTTTGTCAATTTGTCAATCAATTACTTGTTGATTTCAAAATTTTATTGCACAAAATTCTACCTCAGTTTACCTTCAGTATTACTTCCAAAAAGGCAAAACTTTTTGTGAAGAAGGATTCAAAATCCAGATTCTTTCTATTGGCCAACCAAAAGGATGAAGGATAAATCCTCGATATGGTCAGAAAAGAAGATTCAATGTTTTTGCAAAGCCATAGATGATTCATATTGATCGCAGTCAATGGCACATTTTTAAAGATCATTCTTGTGAAAATGAGGCAGTGGAAATATCCTGAGCGCTAGGAAAAGAGAGAATTCACCCAAACCCTGTCTCCTCAAAATCACCTAAGCTGCAATTAAATATCCGCAAAAGGGATCTCTCACTTGTCGTTAAGATGAAGGCGAATTAAGCGAGTAGACCCCCGGGGCCAAAGAAGATTTGAAACATCTCCAAGATGACGGAGTTTGCGACGGATCCTTCCAGGGAAAGTCCAAAGTACTATCAAGATGATGGCAGATGCGATGAACCTCCCGACAATCCCTAAAAGATATTTAATTTTAGCTATCATCCAAAGATCTCAAACCCATGAGCCAATATCGTCAAATAAGGATCGAAACATCTCCAAGTTGACGGAATTTGTGACGTACCCTTCCAAAAAGAGAGCAAGAGAGGAACAAGAAAGAGAGAAAAGTCAGGATATCTCCAAAATAAAGGATGATGTAATAAACTCTCCCGAAGCCCAAAAGAGTGCAGAAAGATTATCATGAGAGAAGCTCCCAGGATATCAAACTGCCAAATCTATCAAGAATCTTCTTTAAATTTGTGAAATTCTATTATCAATACTCTTTCATCAATTGCTTTCATAATATCAAATTCTCTTTCCTGCTCATATCAAGGAAATTGATAACTTCTTTGAAGAAGGTCAATCGCAAGCAATTTGGATTCAAAGTCTTGATTCTATGAAGTCAATCCTGTTTGGAGGTAATACTTCAGGTAGAAAAGAAGGAATATTTTCACAACAATGAGCATCATTTTCAATTACTTTGAATCAACAAAATTTTCATCATTTTGACAATATTTTTTAGCTATCCTGACGTTAAGTGAGAGCTTGATGTCCATATTGATGCATCTTGACCCCTTCGAGAGATTTTCCTTTGTCATCTTTCACATTGTTGAAAGATTAGCCTTATCTCCGAAAGGATAGCCTTCATTATCTTTCACATTGTTGAAAGATTAGCCTTCTCTCCGAAAGGATTGCCTTTATCATCTTTCATATTGTTGAAAGATTAGCCTTCTCTCCGAAAGGATTACCTTTGTCATCTTTTGCGTTGTCGAAAGAATTGCCTTGTTCCTTTGGATTACCTTTGTCATCTTTCGTGTTGTCGAAAGAATCACCCTGTTCCTTTGGATTACCTTTGTCATCTTTCGTGTTGTCGAAAGGAATCGCCTCGTTCATTTGGATTGCCTTTGTCATCTTTCGCGTGTCGAAAGAATTGCCTTGTTCCTTTAGATTGCCTTTGACATCTTTCACGTTATCGAAAGAATCGCCTTGTTCCTTTGGATTACCTTTATCATCTTTCGCATTGTCGAAAGAATCGCCTTGTACCTTTGGATTACCTTTGTCATCTTTCGCATTGTCGAAAGAATCGCCTTGTTCCTTTGGATTACCTTTGTCATCTTTCGCTTTGTCGAAAGAATCGCCTTGTTCCTTTGGATTACCTTTGTCATCTTTCGCATTGTCGAAAGAATCGCCTTGTTCCTTTGGATTACCTTTGTCATCTTTCGCGTTGTCGAAAGAATCGCCTTATTCATTTGGATTATCTTTGTCATCTTTCGCGTTGTCGAAAGAATCGCCTTGTTCCTTTGGATTACCTTTGTCATCTTTCGCGTTGTCGAAAGAATCACTTTGTTCCTTTGAATTGCCTTTGTCATCTTTCGCGTTGTCGAAAGAATCGCCTTGCCCCTTTGGATTGCCTTTGTCATCTTTCGCGTTATCGAAAGAATTGCCTTGTTCCTTTAAGTCGCCTTTGTCATCTTTCACGTTGTCGAAAGAATCGCCTTGCTCCTTTGGATTGCCTTTATCATCTTTCGCGTTGTCGAAAGAATCGCCTTGCTCCTTTGGATTGCCTTTTATCATCTTTCGCGTTGTCAAAAGAATCGCCTTACTCCTTTGGATCGCTTGCGTCTGTCTTTAGCGTTGTCGAAAGAGTTGCCTTATTCTTCGTTGGAAAAATTACCTTATTCATCTTTTGCATTGTCAAAAGAGTTGCCTTACTCTTCTCTGAAAGAGTTTGCCTTGTTTGTCTTTCGCGTTGCCGAAAGAGTTACCTTATCATAAAATTGCCATATCCATCTTTCGCGTTGTTGAAAGAGTCATCTTACTCCTTACCTTATTCATATTTCACACTGATGGAAAATTCACTGGATCGTCTTGATCATTTTCCAAAATTGCCTCTTACAATTCCATTTTCATCGCCTCGTTCATCTTCAAGAAAAGTTGTCTTATTCACCTTCCGGTATTCTTTTTTGCCGCCTGATCAGAATAAGGGTACAAACCTGAGCCTCATTCAAAGAGGTATTTCATCTTCCGTCCGATCAGGATAAGGGTACAAACCTGAGCCTCATTCAAATAGGTATTTCATCTTCCGCCCAATCAGGATAAGGGTACAAACCTGAGCCTTATTCAAAGAGGTATTTCATTTTCCGCCCAATCAGGATAAGGGTACAAACCTGAGCCTCATTCAAAGAGGTATTCCATTTTCCGCCCAATCAGGTTAAGGGTACAAACATGAGTCTCATTTCGATGAGATATTTCATTCCCCAATCAGGTTAAGGGTCAAACCTGAGCTTCGTTCCATGCGAGGTATTTCTGTCCCATCCAGGTTAAGGGCAAAAACCTGAACTTCACTCTCGCAGAGTGAATCTTTCCTCTTCATCCTCCATTTCATATCTACCAATCTTCACCAGGCTAATATCTCTATACCCAGTCAGATCCTTCTAATTAAGGCATTGTTTTTAGCCCAAATTTGGTGTGTTTTTCTTTGCCACTAAGCTCGGCCACAAGCCGACTTAGTAGCAAAGAGGGGCATTTGTAAACACCCCAATTTTTCACTCATCTCCCCGACATTTCCTACCAGCATCATCATTCACCTCCCCGGAAATCGTCGAAGGTAAAAATGGTCATTTTCTGATCCCCAACCTTACAGAAGTCTAAATTGCATCTGCAACTCTCAAAATTTCTCTATTTTTGGCTCAAATGTTCAAAATTCTACTCCTGACAGAAGACGAGAATCTCCAAAGCCCGGTTCAGGATTACATTTCATAAGACATGTCATTGCATAGCATTGCATGAACATTTCATATCACTGCACTGCACATCATGTCATTTCGAGGTCCAAAACTCTCGATTTCAAAATTTTCAATCCAGATTTAAATTTCAACTCTTTTTTAAATCAATTTCAAAACCCTGGGTCTTCAAAATTATCAATTCTTCCCATTTTACCCCCAAGACTCTGAATTTCAAAATATTTTATCAAGAAAACAATCTGGATAGTTTTCAATATGGATTTCAGCCACCTTATCTCAGATTTTTCTTTTTTGACAATTTCAAATATCTTCCTTTTACAAAATTGCCCTATAGGGGCCAACTCTTTTCAAAATTTCTGTTTTGCCAATTAGTCTAGATTTTTTGAAAATTTCAAAAAAAATGATTTACTGTCTTGTCCTTATTTCAATAAAGAAGCAATGTGGGACCCACGTTGAGGTGGTGTCACATAGGCTTTTCTTTTGAAAAACCTGAATTTAGAAAAAATCCAAAAATATAGTAGCCTTGTCCCTGGATTGATGCCACTTGTCATTTTCTCTCTCCTTCCATCCTCTGACACATGTCAGTGCGGGGCCACCTTAAGATGCCACCACATGTCATTAGACATCCTCTTCATTCCATGCCATGTGTCAGTGTCCACCATCTTCACCCTGTGCCATGTGTTATTCCAAGGTCACCATGAGATGCCACATGTCATGTGTTGTCCTGTCCAGAAAAAGTAGAGCTTGTCTCCCCTGAGGTGGCGCCATTTGAATTATGTCTCCTGTAAGTGACACATGTCACCTTCTGCTTTTCTCAGAAAAGTAGAGGACACATGTCATTTTCTACTCTCTTCAGAAAAGCAGGATGACACATGTCTCTCCCTACTTTTCTCAGAAAAGTAGGTGACACATGTCATTTCTAGCTTCCTTCAGAAAAAGCAGAGGACACGTGTCACTCTTGGCCTTCTTCAGAAAAAGCAACCATTCAAAAAAATTCAAACAAGGCCTAGGTGGCGCAAATCCTGAACTTTACTTTTTCCATCTGGTCTGAGATGGCGCCACATGTCCCTTGTTCCTCTCTCCTGCCACATGGCATTGTAGGAGCCACCCTGAGGTGGCGTCACATGTCCACCCTCTATTCTTCCAGAGCCAACCTCATTTGAATTTCAAATTTCTTCCCTGAGGTGGCGCCATCTGAAGAACCTTCTCCAGCAAGCTGACACTTGTCAGGTATGGAACCATCCTGGACTGCCACATGTCCAGATCTCCTTTCATCAGAAAAAGTAGAACTCAAACTCCTCTGAGGTGGCACCTTCTGAGCCCACTGCCCTGTTCTTCTGACACGTGTCAAGAGCCACTCTGATGTGGCACCACATGGCATGCTCCTACTGCTTCTAGATTCAAATCTCAAACACCTTTTGAGGTGGCGCCATTCCATAGCTCCCACTTGGCTTTATTTTTTATTTTTATTTTATTTAAAATAAAAGTAGCCCACCATGAGGTGGCACCACATCAGGGCTCCCTGCAAAAAGCAAACTTTGAATTTCAAACCCTAGGTAGCACCCTCTGAGGTGGCGCCATTTGGGAGACTCCTGCAGAGAAAATCAAGCTACATTTTGAAAATTTCTAAAAAAATCCCCTGATGAGGTGTCTCACCCACAAAATTCTCATTTTTATTTTCTCAAAAATCAAAATGGCATGCCCTGAGATGGCGCCACATGAAAGGTCCAGATTCACTGTGTTTGAATTTTGAAAATCTCCAAAATTTCTATAAATACCCTAGCCCACGCCCAGCTCAGGAGAGCCCTGTTTGAGAACTGAACTTCATAATTTCATTTTTTTTTCTTTCTTGGTTTTCTCTGGATTCATGCCCCTCTGAAGCCCATTATTGAGGTAGCCTCTCATTTCGGGAGTTCCAAAACCGTAGGAGAACACAAGTTAAGCCCCTATTCCAATCGATTTTATCATGATTTGATTCGTGTTGTCGTTTGAAGAAAGAGCTCATCCGAGGGGTGGATCGAGCTATTCTCATAAAATGACATATATCAAAAAAATGTTTTAATGCTTTCCTGATTAGATTTCATGCATTCATCATGTTCATGCATTAAAAATGGGTTAGATTTATGTTTTATTTTATTTAAATATCATGTTCTATGAATTTATTTAATATCTCATGCATTCAACTTCATTTGTGTAACTCTCTATTTTTGTCAGTCAGTCCACACATCATTTCATGAATTTATTTTTTGTTAACAATTCTGAGAAAATCATAGTATGCGCCTTTAGGTGTCCCTAGCAATCTTCCGAAAATTCGGAATGATTTGAAATTGTTTACTGCGTTAAAACTTCAAAATGGTAGGTCGGGTTTTGTTACCCGGGATATGTTTTGAAAGTTTACTTTCGACTTGTAAAATCAAGATCTCTCTCATATGAGGTCCGATTTTAGATACAAAAAATGTAATGAACTCAAAATGATGTCTAGTATTTAATATGATTTTATCAGAGTTTTTAAAATTTTTGTGACATCTGAAAAAAATTCGAGAGTTCAGGACACGTGTCAGAGCCAGATTTGGGTATCTTAGATTTTGGATCAACTTAAGTCGATGTGTTCTCCATGGGTATTGCTCCAAATCCGAATATGTAAAAAGTGAATGTCATGTTCGGGATGTCCTCTATTTGAATCTGAAAGCTTATGATTTTTAAAACAGTATTAATATATGTTTCAGATTTTGCTTGTCAGTCTCTTGTTTTGTCATATTCGTCTGCTCTGTTGATTTAGGCATGAAAATTCATATTTTTATCTCTGTTTCTGTTGATCAAATGCTAAAATCATAAACATGAAAGTTGTTTCTGTGTGCGCCGTTAGTTCCTCAGTTAAATATCAGAAATTTCTATGGTAGTATGTTATTTTTTATATAATTTTATATCGGATCGGGTTTATTTTGCCTCCGTCAGAACCAAATTCTCGTTACCGCACTCACCGTAGTTCAAATCCAGGGGCTGTAAAAGACAAAATTTCTTTTTTTTATGTCATTTAGCAGTCTGCAAAATCTCAGATGTTTCTATTGTAGAATTCTCGTATTACTGCGTTAAGTGTTGCATTTGGTTTGGGTCCGTAGGCGAAATTCACCCTTTTTAGGATTTTCTTTAACTTTTAGTATCTAAACCATGTCATTTTATGAGTTTTAACATTCTAGAATGTTTATCAGAATAGGTAGATGCTCTATACCGAATTTGACAGCATTTGAAATTCATTTGAGGCTCGGTTTATCCATATCATCAAAACAGGGCCCCGCGAGACCCGGATCCAAGCGAAATTCATTATTTTGAATGATAGCATGTCAAAATTCTGATTTTACAGTCCTAAGGTGTTTAGTAGCATGTCATCATGTCTCATCATGCATTTTATCATCATTTGTTTCAATTCGAATTTCAAAATCTTAATTTTACCAAAATTTCCTTCAAAAAACCCTGATTTTTAAGGTGTAACCTTAATATTAGGGGTATTTTGGTCATTTTGACCACAATTTCGAATTTCAAACTATTTTCTATTGAATTTCTTGCATTTACATCATTTAAAATATCAAGAAAGCATGAAAATAGGGTTTATATCCAATTAAGTCTAATAATTTCAGAATATTATTGGAAAATGTTGGGAAAACCCACATATTTGAGCTAACCCCGTTTCAAGTTGGACAGGGATATTCAAAGGAAGGAGCTGAAGTCTGCAATCTCTTTTATTTCATTTAATTAGTGATGTAATAATGTAAATTTTGGAATAAGAGATTTAATTTTCTGCTTAGACTAGGATGCATATCATATAGTTTGAATTCATGCAATATCCTGTTTATGTGATTCATGCATTTTATTTCAAAAGCACTATGGATGTACATGAATGACACGTGCACCAACTCTTAGGGAGTCGATGAACTCGGTGGAGTCCATATTTACGGCCCTAGTCGGAATATGGACGTGACCCAGATCCATCATCTCTCTACCAGTCACATTGAGCCTACACTCTTAGGCTATCTTAAAATGCACATTATATTTCCAATTTTGCAAAGTATTGTGCATTAAATCAATTAAGCTCTGAACATGTTCATGGCCACAGTCAGAATATGTGAAGGATTTATTTTGACTTAATACACATTTTTCCAACAAATTTCTCAGAAAATCTTTTCAAAGTACATTCATTCACTCATATCATTTGCATCATGAAATCATTGGTTTTCTCATAATTTTCTTAAGAAAATTTCATTCTCAAGAAATCGATTTCTCAAGAAACTCTGAGAATTTTTAAAAATCGGTTTTACCAAGTCAAGTTTTTCCACAGTTTTCCATGGAAAAGGTTATGTTTTCAAGATTTTCAAAAGAAGTCTCTCACCTTTCTCAAAGATCAAAATCGATTTCCAAGTGTTTCAAGGCTAAGATTCTCAGGATTTCAGTTTACCGAGTTTCAATTCTCCCTCTTCAAAGAATTTTCCAATGAATCTCAACCATTTTCCAAAGAAAGCTTTCAAAAACTTGAAGCTTTTCCTGACAAGCATTTTCCCTTCAAATGTTTACCCTTTTCTCAAGAATTCTTTCCATTTTCTCAGGATTTTCATCAATTCATGATTTTCCCACACCTTTATGAACTTTCTCGTGATTTCAAAACCCCTTTCATTTGAGTTTCCTGAGAAATTGACTTTCACCTTTTTCCTGAGAAATATCTTTTAACTCCAAATATTTTTCAAGCATACATCATGTTTTTCCTACTTCCATTTTCCAAAATCTCATAGCACATGCCTGAATTCTCTGTGCATTTAGGATAGAACACGATTTTGATAATTTTACTAAGTCAAGCACAATTTTGGTCCTTGGTTCGATTACCCCTGTTAAAGGCGGCAGAAACGGTCGAACCTCGTACCGACAGGTCGAGCCCCATCCCATGGATTTTCCCGCTATTTTAAAAAATGGAGGCGAGTATTTCAAAACAATTTCCAAAATCCGATCAAGTTTGAATCGCGAAAGCATTTTTCCCTCTCTCTCCAGCAAGGGAAGGGAAGACGAGAAAAATTTTGCGACGATAACAAAAAGTCGCCCGATTCGTGCCTCAGCCACCCTCCAAAAAAATGGAAAGAAAAGGAGGAGGAAACAAGGGAAGAAAAACAGGAGGAAACGGAGGAGGAAAAGAAGCAGAAAAGAAGGAAGAAAATGAGCAGAAAAGATGCAGGAAAAGGAGGAGAAAGAAGGATAAGAAGAGAAAGGGAGGAAAAGAAGGGACATTCAGCTATTTCAGATATTCAACGATTAGTGGTCAGCTCTCTCTCTCTCTCTCATCTCTCCTCTTCACTTTGAGTTTACGAAGTTTGGAGAAGTTTTTCAACCCTTTCTTTCAGACCCCTTCAGCCAAGGTGAGTATTTCTCTTCTATCCCCTTAAAATTTCTTGTCATAACATGATTAATAAATTAAAATATGAGTGTTCATCTTCCTATTTGTTGCATTTTAATCTCTGTTTGACATATTTTGATTGAGCCAAAAGAATTGAAGTGATTTGATCTTTTTAGATCAAATCCTTCTTTCAAATGGGCTACAACAAGTTAGATTTGTATCTCAGCCATTTTGTTTTTCTTTTAATGCATTTTCTATCTTAATTTTTCATCATCCATGCATGCATTCATGTTTTAAGGCATTATATCTCATGTTTAAACATCTAGGGATGTGCAGTTTGCTTTCATCATGTTCAGTTGCTTTCTAGATTCTACTTTGAATTCTGGTGCATTTTAGATTTATCGATTTATATATAACCAGAGTTCATTTTAATCTGAATTTTTTTCTGCAATTTTATGCATATGTGTTCATGCTCTTTACATAAAATCAGATCATTCTGAGTTTGTTTGGCCTACTTTAAAAATCGAGGTTCAGAACCTATTATTTTGCACTGTCAGGATTTTAGCAGAATTAGGACCAACTTGCGGGAGTGATTTCTCCCTAACCAGAGATGATATTTCCAATCCGTAAAAATGGGTGTTTTTTAAATTGAATCCAGTTTGTTCATGCCAAATTTAAGCAATTTTTATGATGCTTTAGTACCAATTTTGGGTCAAGAACCATAACCCTGTCACTCTGTGTCATTTTAACAGCTCATATTTTGATCCATTTTGTCAGAATGTTATTTCCCTAATGAAAGATCATTTTTTAATTCTGTAAAATGGGTTCTTTTCGTCTATGTGTCTAGTTTATCTCTGTAAATTTTTAGACTTTTTTATGGTCAACGGATATTTTATTTTGATTAAATACCAGAACCCTATATCTAGATTTTGTACATGTTTTGATTTTGGCCTCCATATCATGACTGTTGTAGCATTCCTTCAACAAATCGCTATTTTATTGACAATATTCTTCTGCAAATCGTGGTTATAATTTTTTGGGTCTCCAATGAATCCCTACTATGATTTATGTTGTTTTCGGGTCTCCAACGAGCCCCACAATGATTTTTAGTGTTGTCTAGTCTTTTAACTACAATTTATAGTGTTTTCGGGTCTCCAACGACCCCTACAGCGATTTATAGTGTTGTCCAGTTTTCCTACTATAATTTATAGTGTTTTTGGGTCTCTAACGAGACCCACAGCGATTTGTAGCGTTGCTGGACATCGCTATAGCGATTTGTAGTGTTTCTCGCTAAACCCTACAACGATTTGTGATACAAATCGCTGTAAATCACTATGCGAATCAGGACCAACTTGTCAAGGTCATATCTCCGTGACCAAAGATCGGATTTCACATCTGTAAAAAGTTGTGTCTTTTCTATAAAGTCTAGTTTATTCTTGTAAATTTTCAGCAATTTTTATAGTCATTTGATACCCCATTTGGATCTAAAACCATACCCCTATCAGTCTGCCTTATTTGAGTGACACAGATTTTAGTTTATTTTGTAAGTGTCATATCTCCCCAACGGGAGATTATTTTCCAAATCCGTAAAAATGGTTTTCTTCCTATATATGTCTAGTTTACATATGAAAAATTTCATAACTTTCTATGCCCATTTGATATTTCAAAACTTTTGAAAACCGAGATTGGTTACAGAATTTTAAATTCTGTAACAGGTTCATTTCCTGTTTAGAAACAGTGACTTCCTGAAGTCACCATTTTCTAACCAAAATTGATTTTTCAATTTTGTAAGTTGGGTTGGTTTTTTGATTGAATTGAACAACTTTTCCCCTTAAATTTGAGAGAAATAGGGTCTGTTTAGTCTCTGTAATATCCAGTTTACTGAAACCTATCTGTTAAAATCTAATTTCTTATTTCTGAAATTAATGCTATGATGTTTTGATTATAACTCTAGTTTCAAAAATGATTTTGATATTCTATAAAAAAGGAATGATTCCTTGCTGAGCTGTGAGTCCATGAATTCATTTTAAGCTAAACTTCAGTTGTTTAAGACTCCCATCTATCCAAAAATGCTTTTCAAGTGCTTTCACAAAATCATGCATCATATGTATTTATTTTGTTTAATTTTCCTTTATCTCTGAGGCATAAAAGGCTAATTTTGGATGTATTCCTCAACTTCTCAATAATTGAAGAAAAATCCATAAAAGCCTATATTTATTTCTAACAAGTTTGCTCGTTTTGCAGGATTTTCTATTTTTGTTATTTCTTCTTTTCAATTATTGTATTAATTCAAAGATTGTAATAAATCAATTAATGAGATGTTTACTTTATGCTTAGTTTAGAATGGATGAGCATATAGTTTAACTTTTCATTTCTCAATATGTTACATTTTTATTTTCATTTTCAATAACACTATGGTGAAACACGAATGACACAAGCACCATTCTAATAAAAGGTGATTAAATCCTAAGTTGACGATTTGCATTTATGGCCATAGTCAAAATGTGAACAAAACTTAGGGTTTTCATCTTTTATAAAATAACATTGGGTCCACACTGGATCTCTTTCAAAAAAATCATCATGTGTTTCTAAATGTTTTCCTCCTTTATGAGAGTTTAATTTAAAATTGATTCAAAACATATATCAATGGCCATAGTCAGGATATATTGAGAATTAATTTTATTTTAAACTCTATAAAGGCACCAAAATGTATTTTATTCTTCAAATGAATTTAAATACGATTATTATATAATACATTTTATGGCCATAGTCAGAAATGTATTATATCTTCAATCTTATTTCAATTCACTTAAAGAATGAAATATGCTTTTCAAAACCCAACTTCAAAATTCTTTTAATGCATTCATCATTTAGGATAGAATTGCATCATCATTTTCCACCTCTTTGAAACCATTTTCAAATTTCCAAGTGAATTTTGAAACAATTTTCAAAAGATGTTTTTCATTCCTAAATTCCAAGTCATTGTTTTATTCCACTTCATAAATTCAATCTTATTTCTCAATTTCAGTTTCAATTCTCTTTAACTCTAAAGTCCTATTTTAAATACCCATTTTTCAATTCCCCAATTTTTAATTTTATTTTTCTATCTTTGGATTTTACATTCCAACTACGAATTTTATTCCTTATCTCTCTCAAAACCCCAATCTCGATTCTTAATTTAAGTCAGACCTCAAATTCCCAAAAAAAAAACTTGACTTTGAATTCGATTTCCAGATCTTCGATTTCAATGCTCTTAAATTCATTTCAAATTCTTGAACTTCAAAATCGTCATCTGATTTGCGACATCCTTACCGTGTCTTTCCATAAATCATTGTGTGATTTACAATGACTTTTAGTAAATCGTTTTGCAATTTACGATATTGCGATTTATCGCGTCTTTCAGAAAATCACTATTGCGATTTATAGTATTCTTCAATAAATTTTAAATCAATTTCTGAATTTTCAGGCCGTTTCCTAAAGGATGCTTTTCAAAAATTCATTCCCAAAATCACTTGGAAATTTTCAAATTTTCTGAAGCACTTCTAAAAATATGCATTCTTCTCAAGTTCAAAATCATAGCACAAGCATGATTCAATGTGCATTTAGGACTTAGAATAAATACTTTGATAATGTTTTAGCAAAGCAAAAAGGCAAAAATTCGATCCTTGGTTCGATTACCCCTGGTAAGGGCGCCAGGTACTGTTGGACCTCGTACCGACGAGCGAATCCCGTCCTTCCATTTTCCCGCAAATTTTTTAAAACGGAGGCGAGTGATTTTCAAAACATTTCTTTGGTCAAATGAGACCTTGCAAAAGAGTTCCTCTCTCTTCTTCCTTTTGTTTTATCTCTCTCTTCTTTTCTGTCTTTTATTTCCCCTTTAAAAAGGGAAATAGAGGCTAGAAAGACAAAGAGAAGGAAAAGAGGAATAAGAGGAAAAATTTTGCATGATCACAGCAAGGAGGGGGGTGCAGGATGCACCAACCGAGGTGGTGCAGGGTGCTGCAACCTGTGCCTGCCACAGAAGGGCCAACACCACAAGGCGTCAACGCAAATACTACCACCCGAGTGCTCTTCGAGCACTCGGTGTGTCCTGGGCTCAAACAGAGGCCACCCCAGCTGGTCTGAGCCTGTGCTCAGACCTGGGGTGCCAACGCCCAGTCTGAACCCACTCGGTTAAGACTGAGAAAACCGAGAGAGAGAAAAACATTGGGTTTGGGCTATGTGCGAGCCCAAACCATCACTCAAAACTCACAAAATGGAAAGGGGGCAGGGTCACTGCCGACTCTTTCACCAAGCGTGGTGGCTGCAACACAGCAGACCACACCCAGCCCCAAATCGTCAAATGAAGAAAATGAGATTCCAAACTTCTAAAACGATGAAAGGAAAAAGATGCTCATGTAAAAGAAATTGCAGCCCAAACATGCAACAAAACCCATACAAAGCTCGACTAGGCATAAGAAAGCATTGGCGAATTCTAAAAACGAGCATGCGTCATCTAATCCACCAAAATCTCCATGCATGTCATAAAATGCATAAAATGAAGTTCGATTTCATGCCACTACGATGGAGAAATCATAGGCATCCTTTTAACGAAAACGACAACAACAAAGCAGTAGATTAGCGACGACCACATTCCGTTACTAACAGGCGTAGCGACGGTATGCTTACGTCGCAAATTTTTCGACGCTAACTGGCGACAGAATAAATCCGTCACCAGGTCCGTCGCTAATTGCGACAGACTAACAAGCGCTTTATTCTGTCGCCAATCCGCCGGTACTAAACGACGACCTCAGCTTGGCGACAGATTTACGTCTGCCGCTAAGACGACGCTAGATATATATACATACCGACGGATGTTTTCGTCGCTAATCCGTCGCAAAAATGAAAAAAAATAAAAAAAAGTTATTTGAAAATTAAATATCGAGAACGATACAATTTATATTTCCTGTACAATTTATATTTGTTGTAAATAAGAAACAAACTACACTAAAAAATTCCATATAAAAGGAATCTACAACAATTAATCGTTCCACCTTAAAATTAACAAGTTTAATTAGTTACAATTCAACAATTATAATTAGGAAACATAAAAAATTAGAACTTCTTCAACACTGTTCTCTAATCATTGCCAAGATTTTGTGCGTCTTCTTGTTCATTGCCTTTATTTGTCCCTTCAGCTCCGCTACGCTGATTATCGCTAGCAGCCTACACAAGAAAAGAACAGTCAGTATTGATAAACAAAATATAATGAAATAAATTACACACTATATGTGATTCTATCATGTGCTCATGTGTGTTCTAAGGCAATAAAAAAACTCTATATGTGATTCTATCATGCTCATATGTGCTCTAAGGCAGACAAAAAGTTATATATGTGATTCTATCATGCTCATATGTGTGCTAAGGCAGTCAAAAAATTGAATGTGTGATTATAGCATGTTCATATGTGTTCTAAGGCAGCTAGAAAAACTCTATATGTGATTCTACCATGCTCAGATGTGCTTTAAGGCAGGCAAAAAGCTATATATGTGATTTGATCATGCTCGTATGTGTGCTAAGGCAATCAAAAAATTGAATATGTAATTATAGCATGCTTATATGTGCTCTAAGGCAGGCAAAGCAAAAAAATTTATATGTGATTCTATCATAAATGATATATGTTCTAAGGCAGTAAAAAAACTCTATATGTGATTTTGGCATGCTCATATGTGTTTTAAGGTAGTCAAAAAACTGAATATGTGATTATAACATGCTTATATGTGTTCTTAGGAAGTCAAAAAATTGAATATGTGATTATAGCATGCTCATATGTGTTCTAAGGCAGTCAAAAAAACTTTATATGTGATTCTATCATGCTCATATGTGTTCTTAGGCAGTCAAAAAACTTTATATGTGATTATAGCATGCTTATATGTGCTCTAAGGCAGACAAAAAACTTTATATGTGATTATAGCATGCTCATATATGCTCTAAGACAATAAAAAAACTCTATATGTGATTATAGCATGCTCATATGTGCTCTAAGGCAGGCAAAAAGTTATATATGTGATTCTATCATGCTCATATGTGTGCTAAGGCAGTCAAAAAACTGAATATGTGATTATACCTGAGAGGGACCTGCAATCGAAGATCCTCTATTCAACACAATACTGGTGATCTCATCTGGGAGAAAGAGGGCGATGGTGTCATGGAAGTAGTCATTCATTGTGTCCTTAATGATCTGACGTACATCATCACCGAAAAGAATAGGTTGCTGCTTGGAGCTTATGTCGGCGAAAGTAGCCTGTGAGCCGTAACTGGAAGAAGCAATAGCTGGTGAAGTGTTCAGATTACTCCCAAACCCGAACACGTGACCTTTTTTGGGTTCACCTGCTGCAGTCACCCATGTTGCAGGATCAAATGATGGATGTTGAGTAGCGTCATCGCCATATCGCTCTACCATCTGTTGCTCATATGCCTCCTACAAAATAATGTTTAAAGTATGCATTAATAATTAATGATAACATTATGATAACTTGCATATTGCAATGATTATTAATAGAATAAATACATACCGTTGTCGTTCTCGCCTTCTCTGATACGAAGACTCCCGTGGTCTTCCGTTTATGTGTTTCAACAAGCATATCCTTATATGGTACAATGCCTCCTTTTGCCACACCTTCCTTGCATCATTTTCTTCTATCGTAGTTGCGAAGCGATTCGAAGCCTACAAATATTTTCAGAAAGTTAGTAGACATTACTTAAAAAAATTAATTATGAAACACATTAACTATGAGGAACAACTGTATACCATGAATGAGGACAACAATATGTCTAACACCTCCTTTGGGTACTCTTTCCATTGAGCAACCGGTCCTGGTAGATGTTGAAGAAGTGAATTCCTAATCTCCCATACTACTTTTTGTGGCTCAAACCTCATGCTGCACATGAATTATTACACAGTAAATATCAATATAAAATATTTATAAGATATGCAATAATTGAAAACGAAATACTTACGGTCGATTATCGATATACACTATTCGAATGAGTCTTCTTGTGCCAGACTGAGAAGACCCTGCTTCCTGTGTTGGCTCCTGACTTGTGTGATCAACTGGTGTAGGTGGGTCGTGTATAGGCGAAACATCATCTGTAAAAAAATACGTTAGAAGTTCTCAGAATGCGCATTTGAACTAATCAAGCATCCAATTAGTTAATCAATATACCTATCACAGGAGCCCGTGAAGATGAAGGTTGGGTCTGGCTACTACTGAATGAGCGACCACTGTAACCTCCACGAACCATATTCTAACAAATAACATATGTCATACAATACAATCAAATAATTCACATCAAGTATTACAATACATTCAAGTCATTCGCATCAAGTATTACAATAATTGAAATCATTCATATCAGGTACTGAAATGCATTCAAGTCATTCACATCAAGCATTGCAATGCATTTAAATCATTCGCATCAAGTATTACAATGCATTCAAATAATTCAAATCATTCACATCAAGTATTGCAATAATTCAAATCATTCGTTGCATAAATTATAATACATTCAAATAATTCAAATCATTCACATCAAGTATTGTAATGCATTTGAATCATTCGTATCAAGTATTACAATACATTCAAATAATTCAAATCATTCACATCAAGTATTGCAATGCATTCGAATCATTCGTATCAAGTATTACAATACATTCAAATAAAAATTTTAATCATTCACACCAAGTATTGCAATACAACTCATTCATTCGCATCAAGTATTACAATACATTCAAATAATTCAAATCATTCACATCAAGTACTGCAATGTATTTAAATAGAGGTTTGTAGTACAAGATTTTGCTCACTAGCTTGAGAATTCTTCCTCGTCACCAGTTTGACTTTCTTCTTCTTCTTCTTCTTCTTCTTCATTGTTTGCCCATCCACTTGGTACATCATTTGAATCACATTCCTCTATGAATGTTTCATCGGCCAATGGAGATATGACATGCATATCATGCACAACATCGTGATCATAAGCGAAGTCATAGACATCATCTGATTGATAGTAATTGCTGTCTTCAGCTAACTCGTCTTCCTGTAACTGATCATACTCGGGGTATAGTTTAGACTTCACCTTGCAAACTGCCCACCATTCATTTCTATCTGACTTTTTATACTCGGATATGAAGTATAATAAACTTGTTGAGCTTGTGAGGCTAATATGAATGGTTGATATGTTTTAAACCTAGATTTATGATTCACTTCCACAATGCCTGAAGCTTTGTCGAGTCTTGTTGCAGTTGGATCAAACCAATGACACTTGAATAAAGTTACCCTATTATTTATGCCTAAGTAAGTCAACTTCATTATTTCCTCTATAACACAGTAGTAATCATGTTTATTTTCACCATAGCTGCTACCCTTGACACACACACCACTATTTATCATTGATTTGTTTATACCATAATCTTTTGTAAGGAATCGATAACCATTTACGATGTACCCGTTGTAGCATCGCACAACTTTGGTCGGACCATTTTCTAAATCACATATTCCTTGATCTTTAACATCACCATGGCGGACCTACGCACAGACATAAACAATGATTGTGATCACGATCAATTAAGTAACTTAGTGTTGTTTATAAGTACAAAATTTATGTTAACTTCTTTACCAACTGTTTCAACCACTCCACAAACTTATTTTCACGTTCTTTTTGTACTTCTACATCAGTGAGATGTGAAACTTCTCTTTGCAACTCCAGATCAAATCGTTTGCAAACCACAAATACTTATATTACCAAGCCATGTATCCACATATAGAACATAAAAGGATTTATAATTGTGTTGCATCTTCATATACTTACTCGATGTATGGGTCAATCGCTGAGCAATTAAAAAGAATATAGATGTGTGCTGCGTCTTGCTCTCGATCTGTCGATAGCCTTGATCGGCAACTACCAAATGCATGCCCAAGTGGTTGAAATATCGACAGCTTGTCAGCTACAGTTACTTGTTCTCCATCATCGTTACGGGGCGGACATGTGTAACGTGTTGGAATATGAGGTTCGAAGTATATAGATGAGAAATTTGAAATCTCTTCTAAAGTGTACGCCTCACAAATAGAGCCTTCTATTCTTGCTTTATTATGAACCTTTTTTTTTAGGTCGAACATGCATCTGACAAGAATATATATTTCAAATTTTAAATATCTGTCATTAAAGAGACAAATATAAAAAAACATATACCTTTCAAATGTGTACATCCATCGATATTGCACAGGGCCACCAACCCTTAGTTCATATGGCAGATGTATGATCAAATGCTCCATAACATCGAAAAATGCTGGCGGAAATATCTTTTCTAGCAGACAAACAGTGGTGATGACAGAGTCCTCGAGATTCTTTACATCTGATACTATGACCTACGATGCGCACAATGTTCTGAAAAATCTGCTCAACTCAGACAATACCCCCCCCCATATAGGTTTGTCTAACATATCATGGAATGCTAGGGGTATCAATCGTTGCATAAAGATATGACAATCATGGCTCTTCAACCCATATAACTGTCCATCGTCAATCTTCATAGCCCGAGCAATGTTAGAGACATATCCATCTGGAAATCTCAGTTGTCTCAACCATTGACATACATGTTTTATTTGATCAGGTCCGAGCATGTACTTTGCCTTTGGTTTCAGTACTTTGCCATTATACTCTTTGAGTTCCAATTCTAGTCTTTTACATATTAATTTTAAATCCATACGGGCCTTCGGATTATCCTTCATTTTTCCTTTAACATTCATTACATTATTGAACACATTATCAAACACATTTTTCTCCACATGCATCACATCCAAATTATGTCGTATCAATAGGGTCGGCTAATACGGTAGTTCCCAAAAAATAAATTTCTTTGTCTAATTGTGATCCTTTCCAAATCCACGGAAGGGTGTAGGACATCGGGCATCTGTTAATACATCTGAAAAATATCGCAATCTTCTTAAGATCTCTATGCCAGACAATCTTGAGGATGGACCTTCCGTTTCAGTTGTGTCCACTTTAAACACATTTTTTTGTCATCAGAATGGATGGTCGCTGGGTAGAAATCGACGATGGCACTCAGACCAGCAAGGCTTCCTTCCATGCCTCAATCTAAAAGCTTTGGAATCCTCCATGCAGTACGGACAAGCCAACCTCCCATGTGTGCTCCAACCAGATAGCATACCATATGCAGGGAAGTCACTGATTGTCCATAGAACAACGACCTTCATGTTGAAATTTTGTTTTTTGTGGGCATCATACGTGGTAACACCGTCATCCCACAATAATTTTAGTTCATCAATCAATGACCTTAGATATACATCAAGATTTTGGCCAGGTGAGGTCGGACCAAAGATCAACATAGACAAGAAAAGATTTGGACGTTTCATACACAAGCTTGGTGGAAGGTTGTATGGAGTTACAAATACTGGCCAGCATGAGTATGAAGTTGATCTACCCCCAAATGGATTAAATCCATCTGTACATAGACCGAGTCTAACATTTCGCACTTCCATTGCAAAGTTCTGATGAGTATGATCAAAGTGCTTCCAAGCTTCAGCGTCAACAGGATGCGTGATCTTGTTTTCATCGTGTCGAACTTTATTTGCATGCCATCTCATGTGTTTGGCTGTCCTTGAAGACATATACAATTGCTGCAATCTAGGAGTGATAGGAAAGTAGCAGAGTGACTTGTATGAAACTTCTTTTGATCTCGTGCTACCATTGCCTCTTGTCTTTGGCTTGAACCGAGGATGCCCACATGACGGGCATGATATGTTGTTTTCCTGCTTCTTAAAATACAACATGTTGTGATTTGGATAAGCATCAATCTTTTTGTAACCCATACCTAGAGCGTTGACCATAACTTTCGCACGATAGAAATTTTGTGGCATTTTCTCATCTTTGGGCAACATACTCTTCACAATCATGCACAAACGATCAAAACATGATTCACTCAAATTATACTCGGACTTCAAATTCATTAGTTGAAGAACTGCAGACAAGATAGTGTGACTCTCACAAGCATTCCAAAGTGGCTCATCAACATCTCTAAGTAAATCATAAAATCTACTAGCTGCATCATTTGGTGATTCTTCATCTACAGCAGTTCTTACATCACTAGAACTCATAACAGAACCCAGTTTTGTTCCTACGGTATCAAATATCAAATCCGTATATGGATTATCATGCACCACATTCACCCGTGCATCAAAATCGTTTCTAAATTCTTCTCCATGAAACGTTCAGTTCTGATAATCACTCATAAAACCCTTCCTGTATAGGTGATGTCTAACGCTATGAGGTTCTACAAATCGATTATTCTTACAAATCTTGTAGGGACACCTAATCTGACCTGTGGGATCCACTGTACTGACACTTGCCGTTGTAAATTCAATAAAACTGTCAACACCATCCATATATTCATGCGATAACTCATTGTCCACTATCCTATGGTACATTCATTCACGGTTTGCAGTCATTTTTTTATGATGTTACGAATAATAGCCTAACAAATTAAAAAAGAACAATCAGAATGCTACAATGAAGAACATATCAAATTTATCATGCAATATTCGATGTCATACAATAACAAGAATTTTGATGCATGCATTGATAACTTAATATTTTCATGTGCAAACTATTAATGATACGATACAATCATTTGAAACATGCTTTCATTATACAATTTCACATGGAAGTCATAATCAAATTGAAAGTTACATGCAAGCATGGATACAATTACATCAAACATTGCAATATATTGTAATCATTCATATCAAACAAATGACAAACATGTACCTGCAACAAACACACTTCAATATCTCACTAACTACTACCATGCCTAGCATAGACTCCGTACTCTAAAAATAAGAATACTTCAATATTCATACATTAAAATCATGCTCAGCATGATCTCCGAACTCCTACGAAGCAACCCTAAATATCAACAACTAAGTGAGTGTGTGAACAATAAAGTGTTACATCTAATAAATTAAATAACATGTGATACGCTTGCATCACTTACTCACCATGGGTATATACCCAATTTGCATTATTTTTGACACTTACTTACCACAGGTGGCTGAGCACGAGCTGGTTCCATTGAAAAATCTGCACAAAAAAACACTGTTTTAAAATGAAGTCACCACGAAAAAAAAACTGTTCTCGCAAGGGGTCGACTCCCCTGCTGTTCCGGCAGGGGGTCGACCCCCTTACGGAACATAGGGGTTAACCCCCTTACGAAACGTAGGGAGTTAACTGACCCCCTGTTCGGGCAGGGGATCGACCCCCAGTCTTTCCGACAGTGAGTCGACCCCCTGCCGAAACAGCAGGGGGTCGCCCCCCTGCCGAAACAGCAGGGGGTCGCCCCCCTGCCTGAGCAGGAAAGGCTTGACCCCCTGCTAGAAAGGCAGGGGGTTAACCCCCTGCCAGGGTTGACCCCCTACCCGGGTCGACCCTCTACCCGGGTCAACCCCCTGCCGGAAAACACCAGGAAGTTAACCCCGTGTCGGAAACGCAGGGGGTTAACCCCCTGCTGTTTCAGCAAGGGTCGACCCCCTGCCGAAAACGCAGGGGGTTAAGCCTCTACCGGAAATAGGAGGGGGTTAATCCTTTGCCGTTTCCGGCACGGGGTTAACCCCGTGCGTTTCCGGCAGTGGGTCGACCCCGTGCCAGAAAATGCGGGGGGGGGGGGGGGGGGGGGGGCGTCCTTTACCTTTCTTTGGGCGGTGGGGCCGGCGGACGGTGGGACCGGCGAACGGCGGGAGCAGCGAAAGAAGAAAAGGAAAAGCTGTCTGGGATTAGGGTTATTCGAAACTTAGCGACGACTTAGCGACAGATTTAATCCGTCACTAAGCCCACGTAAATCAAATTTACGAAACCAGCGACGGACGATACGCCGTCGCTACTTAGCGACAGACTAAAGTTTGTCGCAAGAGTCGTCAGTAAATCGTGCGGACGTAACGACAAAATAGTATATCGCAAAATCCGTCGCAAAATAGCGACGGACTGGGCGACAGACTATATTCCGTCGCTGGTTTCATATGCTTCATGGATTATAGCGACGAATGTTTTTTCGCTCATTAATCCGTCGCTAACTAGCGACGAAAATATTTCATCGCTACCGTCCGTCGCTAACAACGTGTTTTCTTGTAGTGAACTAGAATGCATGTGAATGGAAAGAGGGGTAGAAAGCTCACCTTCGAGGCTTTAAAAAATGGTGGAGAGGGTGCTAGGGCTGAGGAGCTTCAACTAGGCACCCACACTCACTCCCTTACACGACTTGAAGAAGTAGAGAAGGTGAGAGAGAGAGAGAGTGAAGGGAAAAGAGATGAGCAAGAGAGAAGAGAGGGAAAATCGTCCAACAATACCTCTCTCTTTCTTTTCCCAAAGCCTTATGTAGCTAGGGCTTCACGATTGGACGACTGAGATTAAAGTAGAAGAGATGGAGGGCTGGGGTGCTCCACGCCCCCTCATAGCCGCCCATACTTCCAATGAAAAATCGTTATTTGAAATCTTTGCAAAACGTTTCAAAAATGCCATCAAAAGGGCTTTTAAATTGCCATTAAAACTTTGAGAAATTGCAAGGGGAGCCCCAAGGCTACCGCCCCTTCCAGCCAATCAATTTTTGATATTTGAAAACCTTTAAAAGAATTACCAAAAGGCCATGGGGTGCAGCCCCATGCCTTCTTTCTTGGAAAATCGCCCCTCATGATGAGCCTTAAGCCTCATCATGAGGCCTTGAATAAAGGGTTTGGCCAATAGTGGCCCTCCCTTTTTAAGCAATGCATTCTTTTGCAAGAATGCCACAACCCTGCTGGTCAACCCTTGACCAGCTGGTCCACCATGGCCACATGTGTCCACATGGGATGTCGCCCAATGGGTCTGGGTCGTCCCATGGGTTTGGGCCACCTCTAGCCGATCTAGATCCAAATCGATAATGCATTATTTAAAATAAATGCTCAATTAATGATTTTAAACAAAAATTTAACTTTAATAATTCAAATACCTATTTTCACAATCTTAATTGCCATAAAATATTCAAAGCTTCTGATAGAAATTTTCCTTCGTTTGCGAGAAATATGCTTGTTATGACTCGCGTACTATCGTTAAGCAATTCTCGTAATTCACATGCACTGACGGGGTTTTTTCATCATATAGGTTCCAAATTCGGGGACAAACCATACAGATACATAATAAACTTACCCTTAAATTTTCAGAGGTTAATTCATCCAGAATTGGGCTCTTCTTACTTATATACTGTATTTACACGATTTCGGGTCGCGCGCATAAAGCTGAAACACAGCATAATCGATTTATATCTAATTACGTGCTACCATCATAAACACACGAAAGTGTACATATATCAAGTCTATGCAACAGTGAATTCCTCAAAAAATTTCGCGGGTCTTACATCCTACCCTCCTTGAAAAGGATTTCGTCCGCGAAATCACAAAACAACAAACAACGACAAAAATGGTCAGATCACATCTAACGACGTCTAATCGACCACAACTAAGTCTCTCGTAGAGTTCCTTGGAAAAAACTTGGCAATATGCTTCGGTTGTACACACTTGAAACACTTGCCATCGTAGCGAGGGCAAGATCCAAAAGCATGATCTTCGTTGTATCGTCGACACTTCCGCTGGACATTTCATCGCTGGGATTGCCTTTGCTGGCGGTTCTGATGTACTTTCTGACGCTTCCGTTCTCTAGTAGGTGGCAAAGACTCCAGCCTACTAGGATTCTTCTCACTCGTAATCGCGAAAATACGAGTCTATTGCTCGGCTTGGTCTTCATCCAATAGAGTAGCCACCTCAATAGCCTCCTCGAGTGACTTTGGCCTACTAGTGAACACTTTGGTTCTCAGAGTAGGCCTCAAACCATGAGCGAACTTCATTGCTCGATCATTCTCTGCAACGTAAACATTCAGACAATATCGTTCCAAACAACGAAACTTCGTAATATAGTCATACAGGGTCATCGTTCTTTGTTGCAGATCCAGAAATTCTTGCATCTTCTTACTTCATTCATGCTTCGGAAAATACGCCGAATTAAAAACTTCAACAAATTCCTCCCACGTAACAATCATGTCTTTGAATTTAACCGATGAGATTGTGTCCCACCACTTCTCAGCATGGTCTTTCAAACGATAGGTACCAAAATTCACTTTTTGTTCCCTTGGGACATCTAAAACGCGAAAAATACATTCTATCTCATGTATCCACGACTCAGCAGCTACAGGGTCTGTCTTACCTTCAAAAGCAGGAGGATCCAATTCCATGAATCGCTTATAGGTAATCGTACTTATGTTCTGCCTGCCTCGGGCTACAGACTGAAGATTCACACCCATCTGTTGCATCGCAACCACTTGTTGTTGCATAACCTCTGCAAGGTTGTTCACAATGCCCATAATATTGTTGCATCTGGTCTTCTAAGTCATCTATCATGACAAAAAGATGTAATAATCAATCGGTAGGTCTGAAAACCATGCTCGCTAAACTATAATCGCAATAATCATCCTAAAATAACATCGGGTGCACTACACACAATTCAAGCAAAATACGTCACAACTAAATCATGCAGCATCACGACATATAAACACGTTCCTCGAACAATCATAAACGACACCATACAAGGCCGCTATTGCTAGAAAGTCACCATTTTAGATGACAAATGTTAGAGAATCACCACTCTAACACAAACAAACAAAGAAAGACATCATTACTCATATAACATCATTAATCATATCATTGTTAGGGAATCACCACCCTAGCGACATCATTAGAGAATCAGCACTCTAACGACATCATCAAAGAATCACCACTCTGATGGCATTGTCAGAGAATCACTACCCCGACGGCATTGCTGAAGAATCACCACTTCAGCAACATCATTAGGAAATGACCATCCTAATGGCATCATCAGAGAATCACCATCCTGATGGCATCGTTGAAGAGTCACCACTCCAACAACATCGTCAGAGAATCACCGCTCTAACGACATTTCTGGAGAATCACCACCCCAGCAGCATCATTAGAAAATCACCATCCTAATGACATCGCTAGAGAATCACCACTCTAATGGCATCACCAGAGAATCACCACCTTGATGATATCATCAGAGAATCACCACCCTGACGGCATTGCTGGAGAATCACCACCATAGCAGCATCACTAGAAAATCGCCATCCTAATGGCATCACTAGAGAATCACCACTCTAACGGCATCATCAGAGAATCACCACCCTGATGGCATCACTGAAGCGTCACTACTCCAACGGTGTCACTGGAGAATCACCACTCCAATGACCTTCATTAGAGAATCAACACTCTAATGGCATCGCTAGGGAATCACCACCCTAGCGGCATTACTGAAGAATCACCACTCCAGTAGCGTCATTAGGGAATCACCACCCTAATGGCATCATCATAGAATCACCACCCTGACGACATCGTTAGAGAATCACCACTCTAACGGCATCGCTGAAAAATCACCACTTCAGCAGCGTCATTAGGAAATCACCATCCTAATGGCATCATCAGAGAATCACCACCCTGATGGCATTGCTGGAGAATCACCACCCTAGCAACATCATTAGAGCATCATCACCCTAATGACATCATCAGAGAATCACCACCCTGATGGCATCGTTAGAGAATCACCACTCTAACGGCATCGCTGAAGCGTCACCACTCCAACGGTATAGTTGGCACTACCAGGAATCACCACCTGAGCCAACCCACCACAATCCATCCGACAATGGTTGGGAAAACAAAATCCCCACAATGCCCTCTCAAGAGCAACAACACCCAAAAATCCGGTGTTAAGCTATCCCTAAATACGATCTTCTCAAGAGTCAAATGCCATCACCGACAACACAAAAGCAACATGCTAAGGGCAAAACATCGTATGTGTTCTCATCACCAAGAACAACTAGGGATCGACAGTATCCACCAATGGGATACATGGAGGCTCAATTGGCACATACAAGGCTTTAGCCTTCTGTCCAAAAAGGGTCACATCCAGCAAGATACCCTTCGTCAAAGACAGGGTTACGAACAATTCCAACGAAATTGGAAAAGAGAAAAAACACTTGCTTAGAGCCTTACACGACAGTTCTCATCAAACTACTTCGCCTTCAAGATGATGAGGATAAAAGTTTGATCATTGCTACGATTCTTCAATCGTCTCCACCAACACAATGTGGAACGAGAAGGGAAAACTACGCAAGTAGTCCCCTAGGTCTCAGTCAAGAACTCCAACTCTCACAGGAGTCGACTCGAAACAACTTGGAAAACTATATCCACAAGCGCAAATGAACCCCCTTGGTTCCGACAATCGATACATTGAGCCAAAATACAAGACCTAAACATGAAGCTGGGTCTCACATCGGACAACACCCGAAAAGCACACAAACTTATCAAAACATGCAGAAGAAGCAATTAATCAACAGAAACATAATTCTAATGAATTAGGCATACTTATAGTGCGATGGTCGATGCGTGCAGAGACTTGAACCACACTTCTGAAACACTGCTCTGATACCAGAACTGTGGTGCCCCAGAATTTCCGACTTTGAAAATCCTTTAGATTTTTCGATAAACTTTTTTTTTTTTTAAACATTTGCGCAAGCGGAAAAACTAGGAAGGAAAAAGAAGTGGAAAACTCTGGGTGGGTCACAGAGTGAAACAACAACATTTATGAAACAACCTTATTTAATACATTTTACAATAGTACAATAGTTTCCCTTTTTACAAAAACTCTGCCAAGATCCTTGATGTTTTAGAAGAGTGGGTTCAGTCCTCTTCCGCACATTGAACTCCATCGCATGCCTAAAAGCAACACTTGTATTCCCATAAAACGGGGTCAGTACTCTTTTGAGCTGGTGAGACAAACAAATCACAACATACCAGTATGTGGAAAACGAAAGCATGAAACACATAGCATTCTCATTCATTTGCAATAATTGAACAGGTATAGCATGAGCAGGTATTCAAGAGTAACAAAGATACACATGGAGCAATAAGTGATAAATTACTAGCAATAACATGCTCTTAGAACATAAGTCGATGCAATTAGACAACACAAGAGAAAATGACTATGACTATCCACTTACAATTCATAGCAATTATAGCATGATATGTGTCACAGAACATAAACTACTAGTGTAACAACCCAAAGGAATGTGTCATGTAGGACAACTAATTTGCCTAGAATTGTACGTAGATACAAGTATGCACATATGTGCATCGTGCCACAAGTACGTGAACTAGAAATGGGACGATACAGAACATCCAGCATTACGATGAGACAGTTAGAAACATATATCCACGGTAAGGCATCTCTAGAAAACAAAACACGAGATGTGTAGAAACATATAAAACTATGTCTTCAACATAGGCGAGCTCGTCTCACGTGGTGGGGCCATCACCCACACCGAAACTCACCAAGGAGTTTCATGACAATCATGAATTTCTATGACAGGGTTACACGAATCGTTTACATGACTATTGGTCGCATGTCATTGCCCGAAGTTATTTTGCAATGCGAGCATTGTCATAAATCATGCAAATCCAAAGATGTGAATCGAGAAAAATGAAGTATGAATACGTATTGAGAAACATTGAACCAAAGCCTTCAAATAATTCCACTTAAGCACGGAAGCATTAGACACGTGGTTTGCTTGTTTTTCCTTGAGTCATAACATTACATGTTCTATCCGTCGTATTTCGCAAAACCCTTTATTGCATAAGGAGCTAGCTTTTTACACATATATGTTCTAAGTAAAAAGTCATCATGCATATGGAAAATATACGTGTATACTTCATATACTCATTCAATATCTTGATGCCAAAGAAACACAAGCCAAAGGGGTGTTATGGCATCGATCACCGTGCTCTTAAGAGGTGCGGCTAACCCAAGTTGCCATTGAAGCAGTGATACATGAAAAACCATGAAAACGTGAGAATGGGGCCCAACAACAAGCTGCTCTTAACTGCTACAACAACACATATACGGGGTTGCTCCAAGCCCCTACTACGGTCACGAAAACAAGCACAACATCACATGCTGCAGTCAAACCACTGCAGCCGCACAACTCGAGAGCGATGCTTCCCAAAAACTCCAAAAAAGGATGCTACAACCACGCAAGTCCAAGAGGCCCACAGGTCTGGACAAAGATCCAGACCCATGCAGCTGGACCATGGGGTCCCTACAGTCTCAGTGGCAAGTCTGGACATTCGGTCCAGACTTGCTCGAACCGTCAAATGCAACAAAATAACCGTAGTCACCGCACACTAACCTCACTGGGTGTTGCTGCCCTGCAGGCCACGCAGCCCACTGGTCTGGACAAGGGTCCAGAGCCCAAACAGCTGGACCATGGGGTCCCAAAACTCTTGGCAGCAAGTTTGGACATTCGGTCCAAACTTATCCAAGTCTGCGTCCACAACGCACCACCTAAACCGGGCTCGGTTCAGGTGCCACTAGGCTGGGTACAGGTCTGGTACAGATCTGGACCTATGCCAAAGGACCAGATGGTCCTCAAAACACTGACAGCAAGTCTGGACATTCGGTTCAGACTTGCCCGTATGCATGTCTAAACGCTCCACCTGAACCAAATTCGGTTCAGGTGTGCAGCCAACTGACTTAAGCCTGGGTCCAACACGGGGTTCCAAATCATGGTCTGGACAAAGATGTCAAGACCAGCAGGGAGGGGGGAGCGGGACGCACCAACCGAGGTGGTGCAGGGCGCTGCAACCTGCGCCTGCCACAGGAGGGCCAGCACCACAAGGCGCCAGCGCATGGGCGCCAACGCATGGCGCATGGGCGCCAGTGCAAACACTACCACCCGAGTGCTCTTCCAGCACTCGGCGTATCCTGGGCTCAAACGGAGGCCACCCCAGCTGGTCTGAGCCTGTGCTCAGACCTGAGGTGCAAACGCCCAGTCTGAACCCACTCGATTCAGATTGAGAAAACCGAGAGAGAGAAAAATGTTGGGTTTGGGCTATGTGCGAGCCCAAACCATCACTCGAAACTCACAAAATGGAAAGGGGGCAGGGTCACTGCCGGCCCTTTCACCATGCGTGGTGGCTGCAACACAGCAGACCACACCCAACCCCAAATCGTCAAATGAAGAAAATGAGATTCCAAACTTCTAAAACGATGAAAGGAAAAAGATGCTCATGCAAAAGAAATTGCAGCCCAAACATGCAACAAAACCCATACAAAGCTCGACTAGGCATAAGAAAGCATTGGCGAATTCTAAAAACAAGTTTGTGTCATCTAATCCACCAAAATCTCCATGCATGTCATAAAATGCATAAAATGAAGTTCAATTTCATGCCACTACGATGGAGAAATCATAGGCATCCTTTTAACGAAAACTAGAATGCATCCGAATGGAAAGAGGAGTAGAAAGCTCACCTTCGAGGCTTTAAAAAATGATGGAGAGGGTGCTAGGGCTGAGGAGCTTCAACTAGGCACCCACACTCACTCCCTTACACGACTTGGAGAAGTAGAGAAGGTGAGAGAGAGAGAGAGTGAAGGGAAAAGAGATGAGCAAGAGAGAAGAGAGGGAAAATCGTCCAACAATACCTCTCTCTTTCTTTTCCCAAAGCCTTATGTAGCTAGGGCTTCACGATTGGACGACTGAGATTAAAGTAGAAGAGATGGAGGGCTGGGGTGCTCCACGCCCCCTCATAGCCGCCCATACTTCCAATGAAAAATCGTTATTTGAAATCTTTGCAAAACGTTTCAAAAACGCCATCAAAAGGGCTTTTAAATTGCCATTAAAACTTTGAGAAATTGCAAGGGGAGCCCCAAGGCTACCGCCCCTTCCAGCCAATCAATTTTTGATATTTGAAAACCTTTAAAAGAATTACCAAAAGGCCATGGGGCGCAGCCCCATGCCTTCTTTCTTGGAAAATTGCCCCTCATGTTGAGCCTTAAGCCTCATCATGAGGCCTTGAATCAAGGGTTTGGCCAATAGTGTCCCTCCCTTTTTAAGCCATGCATTCTTTTGCAAGAATTCCACCACCCAGCTGGTCAACCCTTGACCAACTGGTCCACCATGGCCACATGTGTCCACATGGGATGTCGCCCAATGGGTCTGGGTCGTCCCATGGGTCTGGGCCACCTCTAGTCGATCCAGATCCAAATCGATAATGCACTATTTAAAATAAATGCTCAATTAATGATTTTAAACTGAATTTTAACTTCAATAATTCAATTACTCATTTTCATAATCTTAATTTCCATAAAGTATTCAAAGTTTCTGATAGAAATTTCTCTTCGTTTGCGAGAAATACGCTTGTTACGACTCGTGTACTATCGTTAAGCAATTCTTGTAATTCACATGCACTGACGGATAAACATCTTGGTTGGAGTAGGTACGTTGGATGTGAATTCTGGTAAGTTAGGCTGACTGGGTGTTTCCTATGATGCCCGAGATAAGCTTACTATCATAGGTGATGGCTTCAGCAAATAGTTTATATGGGGCTCGGGATACGAAAAATCTGTTGAGGCTGCAATAGTTGTTAAAATGATGCTACCTTTCCTACCTGTTGCCGCAAAGTCGCTGAAGTTGCTGGTCGACACCTCTGTACAAGCTCCAACACCTCCATCCTTTTCCTGCAATCTCCACTGCAGCACTGTTATACAACACATCATCGATTAAGCTACTTTCCAGCCAATCAAGGAGTGACGTCTGTGGAATATGTCAAGGTTCATAAACAAATCTGGAGATTGTCGGATCTGAATTTTCATTCTTTAAGGGCTATTAAAACAGGTCCACGTTGTTCAAATCTTGTAACTTCATCTAACTTATTAAGGATAGACCGGTTCATATAGGCTTAATGTGGAAGATTGCCGCATCAGCCATTTCATACTTATCCACGGTAGTTGCAATATCACCTACCTGACGTGTCCCCTTCATTACATATCCCTCACTAATTATCCACCTGCATACCATTCAGTCAGTTGAGTGTTCAGTTACATATAGATATCATGGGTTGCTTAGTTATTGTCATAGTTTTTTTTTTTAAAGTATACTAGTGCGTGGCATATTATGACAAGATAGAACTCATATCAGTTGGTTAAGTTATCTGCGATAGTTACTTGCAAGTTCAGTACTTGCGCATCCACTGAGCATGTGTCCTCTGTTATCGCATCTGATGTCGAATTTCAATAGTGCTTGCATTTAGTGTTATATGGTTGCACCTGTGTGTACCCACACAAGATTGCATATATCCTGTACAGTCTTACATCCCTGCACCAAGCCTTGTGGTTTCCATCATAGTGCATATGTACACTTGAGTTTTTCCTGCAACATGGAGTGCACCATCATGGCTTCACATTTTCGGTTTGCCTGTATATATTTTAATGCACATTATCAATGAGGTCTCTGTTTTCTTTTCTGGTACACTTGAATATTTTCTGTATAATCCAAATGTACTTTTGCTATGCCAGCTTATTGATTGACGTCTCAGTGTCGGGATTGTAGCTCATCTTTCTTTTAGTGCTAGCCCCTCATCTAAATAGCACTCGAATGAATAATGACTTGTTTGTCAAATTATCTATACAGCGTTAAGTCTTTGTAGCAATATCTGTATTTCATTACCCATCTCCTTATTGGTTTTAGAGCATCTCCACCATAACATTTCCTTTGCCCCCCTTGCGCTGCTGGCGCATGATTTTGGGTTCCCTGCCTGCATAATAATAGCTACAGAATAATGGCTGACATTTTTTTTAGCACCATATCACCCCAACAACAGCTCCTCCTGCGTACCTGTGTGGAACCATCTTTAACTTTCACAACTTAATTTAGTTTATGTGGCTCCAGTACAGCATGTAGGTCTGTTTAGTTTCATCCGAATCACATCTTCTTCCCTTATTACAGCAACTATGTCATCAGTTACGCCCAGCTCCTGCCATCTATAGGTCCTTTCAGCATATGTGATTGTGTGGCGTTGGGTGCACATCGTTTAGGTCATTTTTTTTAGCAACAGTAATTCGATGCCGGATGTTCCTGTGCACCCTCTTCCCAGTCCAGCCACCTGTTAGAATCCTTTTAACCTCCAGCTGAAGTCTCAGTTGTATATAGCATTCCTTCTCTCATCTCACTCAACATTATACAAGTCCAGCATCGTTTTTCTTCTCCTTTTCATTAGCTTTAGGTAAAAGATATATGGTTATCTTCTTTAGTCAAAAGGCATAAGTTACGTGCATACCACCTTCATGGATTTCTGTTTATTCCCATGTGCATATATATTCAGCCATGAATATCCGCGCCTCTAGTCCATTTCATATCACGGGGTATTGTCCTCTCCTTTCGTTCATACTAACTCATTTCGTTTTGCAGGGAAAATATGAAAACTATCATTTTTCTTTTCGGAGTTAAAATCTTTCGTAATTTTCGATGTAAATTCGCAGACTTGTAATAGCTAGATTATAATGAAAAGTGTATATTTCCAGCTTTAGATAGAATGAATGAGCATATAAATATCATTTGTTGCATCATTTTTCTTCATTTCAAAAAGTTTCACAAATGGGAAACACGAATGGCACGTGCACCATTTCGTAAGAGGTAAATTAATACTAAGCTGATGATCCACATCAATGGCCATAGTCAGGGTGTGGACAAAACTTAGGATTTTTATCTTTTACGAAATAACACTGGATCCACACTGAATCCATTTTCAAAACTCATCATGTTTCCTTAAATACTTTCTTCTTTTATCAGAATTTAACTTAAAATTAATTCAAAATATATACCAATGGCCATAGTCAGGGTATATTGAGAGTTAATTTTATTTTAAATTCTATAAAAGCACCAAATGTGTTTCATTCTTCACCTGAATTTAAATATAGATTATTATATAATACATTCAATGACCATAGTCAAGGATGTATTATATTTTCAATCTTATTTCTATTCATCTAAAGAATGGAATAACTTTTCAAATTTCAATTTTAAAAATTTAAATTCATTCATCATTTAGGATAGAATTGCATCATGTTTATAAAATTCTTTTTCATAAATCCAAGTGATTCTTTCCTTCATTTCTCAGATCAAAACCTATCCATAAATTCAAATTTCTCAAAAGGATTCAAGAATTCAATTTCAAGATCCCATTTAAACTTTGAAAACTTTAGAATCAGCTTATATCCAAAACTCAAATTCTAAATTCAAAGTCCAAATTGACTTTAAAATTCATTCTATATTCAAAACTCCAATCAAATTCAAAGTTCAAATTAACTTTGAGATTCTCTTCATCTTCTAAATTTCAAATTCAAAACTTCAAATTCAAAGTTTAACTTGACTTTGAAATTCATTTGTATATTCAAGATTCAATTCCTAAATTTCATTCAAAATTGGAAATATGGATTCATCTTCTAAATTCCAGATTCAAGCTTCGAAGTCCAATTTGACTTTGAAATTCATTTACATATTCAAAATTCAAATCAATTTTAGAAATTCCAAAACCAAAAACGGATAAACATTGGATCCAGTCTTCTAAATACAATTCCCATATTGGATCTCAGACTTTAGATCCAATGTCTCCTTAGGATCCAGACTCCAATTTCACTTTTGAATCTTAGACTTCAGATCCAAATCCATCTTAGGATCCAGAGTCCAATTCCACTTTTGGATCTCAAACTTCAGATCCAATCCATCTTAGGATCCAGAGTCCAATTCCACTTCTGGATCTTAGACTTCAGATCCAATGCCTCCTTAGGATCCAGACTCCAATTTCACTTTTGGATCTTAGACTTCAGATCCAAATCCATCTTAGGATCCAGAGTCCAATTCCACTTTTGGATCTCAGACTTCAGATCCAATCCATCTTAGGATCCAGAGTCCAATTCCACTTCTAGATCTCAAACTTCGGATCCAATTCTCCTTTAGGATCCAGACTCCAATTTCACTTTTGATCTCGGACTTCAGATCCAAATCCATCTTAGGATCCGGAACCCAATTTTATATCGGATCTCAGATCTCAGATTTTAAATCCATCTTTAGATCCAATTCCATTCTCAATTCTAGATTTCAAATTCAATTCCACTATCAGATCTCATCCAAAAATTCTCTAAATCCATTTCTATTCTTAATATATCATCCGGATTTCTCAGATCCATTCCAAATTTCAAACTTCTAAATCCAAATTTAATTCCATTTTCAAGTATTCATTTCCTTTTCTAAGTTCAAAGTTCAAATTCAAAGTCTATTTTTGACTTTGAAACTTCATTTCCTTTCATTTTCAAAACTTCAAGTCATTCTTCCTCATTTATTCTCCCAACCCTGATTTACTTCAAAAACATAGAACTTCTCTGATCTATCTCAAGTTCTAAAGTTAGATTCTAATCATTTCTTCACTCCTTTATCAAATTCATCTCGAAATACTTGGAAATTTTCAAAAAAATCTTTTCAAAAAGAGCATACATCCTTGCATTGCACAAGTATGATTCTTTGTGCATTTAGAGTTAGAATAAATTCTTAGATTATATTTAGGCAAAGCAAAAGGCATAAATTCGATCCTTGGTTCGATTACCCCTGGTAAAGGCGCCAGGAACGGTCGAACCTCGTACCGACGAGCGAATCCCGTCTCTCCATTTTTCCCGCAATATTTTCAAAAACGGAGGCGAGTTAAATTTCTAAATGTTTTTAAATTAAGGTCAAGTGAGACTGCGCAAAATAGTTCCTCTTCTCTCTTTCTTTCTTTTCTTTTCTCTTTCTCTTTTCTTTCTTTTATTCTTCTCCCTTCAAAAAGGAGGAGAATGGAGGTTAAAAAAAGGAAAAGAGAAGGAAGAGAGAGAAATCACAAGACAAGAGAATAAGAAAAATTTTGCGATGATCACACTTATCTCTCTCAAAACCTCAATCTCGATTCTCAATTTAAGTCAGACCTCAAATTCCAAAAAAAAAACTTGACTTTGAATTCGATTTCCAGATCTTCGATTTCAATGCTCTTAAATTCATTTCAAATTCTTGAACTTCAAAATCGTCATCTGATTTGCGACATCCTTCAGTAAATCGCTATTGCAATTTACCGTGTCTTTCCATAAATCATTGTGCGATTTACAATGACTTTTAGTAAATCGTTCTGCGATTTACGGTATTGCGATTTATCGCGTCTTTCAGAAAATCACTATTGCGATTTACAATATTCTTCAATAAAGTTTAAATCATTTTCTGAATTTTCAGGCCGTTTCCTAAAGGATGCTTTTCAAAAATCCATTCCCAAAATCACTTGGAAATTCTCAAATTTTCTGAAGCACTTCTAAAAATATGCTTTCTTCTCAAGTTCAAAATCATAGCACAAGCATGATTCAATGTGCATTTAGGACTTAGAATAAATACTTAGATAATGTTTTAGCAAAGCAAAAAGGCAAAAATTCAATCCTTGGTTTGATTACCCCTGGTAAAGGCGCCAGGAACGGTTGGACCTCGTACCGACGAGCGAATCCGTCTCTCCATTTTCCCACAAATTTTTCAAAACGGAGGCGAGTGATTTTCAAAACATTTCTATGGTCAAATGAGACCTTGCAAAAGAGTTCCTCTTTTCTCTTCTTTCTTTTCTCTTCTCTTCTCTCTTCTTTTTGTCTTTTATTTTCTCTCCCTTCAAAAAGAAGGAAATAAAGGCTGGAAAGGAAAAGAGAAGGACGAGAGAGAAACACCAAAAGAGGAAAATTTTTGCAATGAGCACAGTTGGCGACCGTGATGGGACCCATCTTCATCCGGTCGAAATTGTGCCTTTTGCTTTGCTTTGATATTATCTAAGTCTTTATTCTACAAATGTCAGCTTCATTTCCATGCAAACCTTAGGAGCCTAGATTCTGTCCTAAGCTGACATTATTGCATATAGGATTTAAGTATGGTTTGGTAGGACCATATTGAGAAGATTATTCCATGTTCACGTTAGACTTAGGTCTGAAATACAACTCTCCTCAATTCTAGGGATTGAATGTAAACAATGTATGCAAGTGTATGCTTCTTTTCATTTAAATTTTATCTCTTTTAGGATTTGCATTAGAGCCTTCTGGTTTTATATGCATGATGAACATGTTTTCGAAAACATCCCTACCTATATTGTCCCGGTCTTCACGTTGCTGGGCTGTCTCACTGAACCATAGTTCGGGAGAGAGCCTCACAACTGGACCACTTATTTGGGTTAGCGCCTCCCTCCCACGTACCTAAGGGCCATAGTTCGAGGTATATCAGTAGGTGCTCAAGGATGTTGGAAAGCCATTACCTTAGAACCGGAGAAATATTTTATATGCCACGTACTTCGAGCTTCGACTTGAGTATATCGGCGTATCTTGATTGGAATCAGATGATCTAAAACCCTAGAGTTAGGATTAAGGTCCTACCAACCTTTTCAAATATTGCATTTAGAGTCAGCTTCTAGAGAGTGCTATTTTGTGCATCATTGCTTGTATAATTTGATATATATATATATATATATATATATATATATATATATATATATTATCTTGTAAAATCTTATTTACCTCATCTTTCGAAACCCTGGATGTTTATTTCAAATTTTTATTTATTTTCTCAAAACCCAGGATTATGTATTTCTTATTTCTTTATTCTTTCAAAATTTTCTTAAACCCTGGATATTCTTTTAAGTCTTCCTCTATCTTCCAAAAGTCTAGGTGTATTTTTCTCTTTTCTTTGATTTATTCAATTCTCTTTGATCCTGCCTGCAATTTTCAAAATATTTAAGATCTTGTCATTCATCTTCAAAATACTCTTCTTCATATATTTTATCTTCTTCATATAAAATCTTTTTTTATCAGGAGATCTCTTTTCAAATCTTTTAAAATTTTCCTTCACTGTCTCTCTTCCTTTCAAAAGTTCTTTGATCTGAACCATTCTTTTATTCTTCAAAAAATATTGACATTCCATCATGGTTCAAACAAGAGCAGGAAGGAGGGCAGCACGATGATAGTGAGGTGGAGGAAGTGAACTCTCCCAGATTGTCCCAAAGACATGATTCAGAAGAGGATGATGTTGATCCAGCAATATATAAACTATTCCTGAAAATGATGACAAAGATGATATCTGAACAGGCTAGGGCAGGTCCAAAGAAAGTGTCCTCCAAAAGCAAGATCAGAAGGAAGCCCGTGAAAAGGCCTATCAATATCAGTAAAAAGAAAGTCCAGCAGGACAACACCTCTGAGGATACAGAATCAACTGAAGAGGATTCCGAAGAAGAACTTATGTTTATCCCGAAACATCTGCGGTAGTCCAAGAAGGTGGTTGAAGAGCCCGAATCAGTAAACAAACCCAGACAGGGGATCCCTACAGAAGACCCAGTCCAGGCACTAACCAAGATGGTCAAGAACTTACAAGTCCAAGACAAGGGGAAGAAAGTATATACCAGACAAGACTTCTATGTTGGGCTGGATGGGGACGAAAACTTGGAAAACCTTCCCGGGAAATTCATCAAGTTCGATGGATCAGGCAATCCCAAAGCCCACCTCGCAATGTTTTTTGCAGAGTGTGCCAGATTTAAGGAAGACAACCGTGCTCTTTTCTTATGCTTCCCTCGCAGTTTGGAAGGCATAGTGATCATGCATATAATTCAGGGTTTATTAACATTTAAATATGCATGATTTTATGAAATAATGTTTCAAAAACCCAATTTTCTGTTAGTTTTTGAGTAAATGTGCTAAAATGATTTAAAAATAGAAAATGCATGAAAAATAGTTTTATTTTACATTTTTATACATATTTTAGTTTTTGTTATATTCATAGTAGTATAGTGTTAGTTTTCAATTAAAAATAAAATAAAAAAATAGAAAAAATAGTTTTTAAAATCATTTTAAATGTTTGTTTTTTAGAAAAGAAAAAAATATATAAATATAAATAGCTAGAATAGTTTTTTTTTAGTTTTGATTTTAATTTTTGAAAACTTTATAATAAACTAGTTTACATAGTTTTTGTTTTTACAAAATTGAAAAAAAATATAAAATAACCAACCGGTTTACACGGTTTGGGTTTCTTGGAAAAAATTGAGAAAATCATAAATAAACCGGCTGAACCGGTTTGAATTTAAAAAAAAATAATAAACAAACCGGCTTGAACCGGTTTGCATTTGTTTCAAACCGGTTCCAGCCGGTTTGTTGCTCTTAAAAACCCCAAAAACAGGGAGCGGAGGGGCGCCTCCTCCCATTCACGTTTGAGCCTTTCTTTCCCTTCTTTCCCTCTATTCCCTCTCTTTTCTCTTTCCCTCCACCATTGTCGGTGCCCTTTCCCTAAACTTCTTCTTCTTCCTCTTTCTCTGTCTATCCTCCTTCCGGCGATGGCAATGGTGGAAGCTCCTCCTTCCGGCGATGGCAGTGGTGGTGGAGGTCGCCACATTCTCCTCTAACCCTCAGATTCACGGTGAGTGCTGAGTACTTTTTTTTATCCTCTTCTTCTTCTTCTTCTTTTTCAGAACTTCTTCTTCTACTTCTTCCTCCTCTTCATCTTATTCCTCTGATTTTTCTTCTTCCACTTCTTCAGCCGATCTGTTCTCCTCTTCTTCTAATTTCATCTTCTTCCACTTCTTATTCTTCTTCTTCTTCTGCTAATCTACATCTTCAGCATTTATTCTTCCACGTTCTTCTTCTTCTTTTTCCACATTCTTTTCAATCGATTCTGTCGTGAGGTGTTTGTTTTAGAAAAACTAAAAAAAAATTATATAGATCGTTGTTGTTTCATATTTTTGTTTTTCATTGTCCGATCTTCTATTCTTTAGTTAGTTTTCGTTGATTCATTCATTGTTCTATTTGTTTGTTACATCATAGCATTTTCATTTCATAATCACATTAAATTTTCGATTCTTTCACTTCTTTGTTTTTCTGTTGTTTTTTTTAATTCTTTGTTTTCCCTGTTTGTTCATTTACTGAAAATCATTTTCTGCTTTTCTTCAGTTATGCAATTTTCCTGTTTATGCATATAGCATTCGATCGGTTGAATTTCTGTTTTGCATTCATTTTTTTAGTTTTCACCTGTTGTTTTCTTGTTTTTTTTAATACTGAATTCATGTGTGTTCAATGTTTTTCCAGGTTGAAATTCTTGTCTTTGTTATTCATTAATTGCATGATTTTTCATTCATTAATTTTCTGTTTTGCTTTCCTATGCTAATTAGAGTATTCTACTATTAGTTAAATGATTAGTTTACTCTATTGTTAGATACTAGTTAATTGAGTTGTAATTAGTTGTTAGTTGGATAATTAGCATTGTTAATTAGTTTGTAATCAGTAATTAGTTAGTTAGATTTAATTAGAATTCATTTTCATTTGAAATTGTCATTTAGAATTCTTGCCTAATTTTCTTTGTATTTTTAGCATTTAGTCAATTTAGTATAGTTTTAGTTTCTATCTCTGGTACTGCTCGTGTTCGTTTAATCTGTGCAGGATAGCACAAGACGGGAGCGGAAGCGATTACGTGACATGAAGTACGAAGAATAAAGCTTTGTTTTGCTTTTATTTTTAGAATTAGGAATTTAATTGGGTTTGTAAATATTGCACTTTACGCCCTCTGCGAAGGGTATTCATTTGTTGTAATAGTTAGTTGTTTTTACCTTTTCTGAACATTTTTACATTTCAATAATTTGGCAATAAAGAATAGTTTAGATTTGTGTACTTGAATACAAAATATTCCTGTTCCCTGAGTTCGACCCGGTCTCATCCACTAGTGAGAACCGGTTTTTATTATTTGATGTCTGGTTTTCACATGTTTTTCATATAAAAATCTTTTCAAAATTACAACGATTTAAAAGAAGACATTACATAGCTGCCAAATGGTATGTAGAGCACATCAACCCCGTTGAGCTGCGAGATTTTGATAAAGTTGTTAACCTATTTGTGGAGTGATTCATGTTCAACACTGAGGCACTGCCAACCCTCAATCACTTGTATAATCTGAAGCAAGAGGACAAAGAAAAGGCCATAGATTTTATTCGGAGGTAGAGAGATACATGCAACAAAATGAGAAACCCCATCTCAGAAAAGCACGCACTCCAAGTCATCTTGAACAATTTCTCTCAACCTCTCAGGAGCCTTATTTTTACCTACCCGTCAAAATCATTCATCGAACTTATTGAACGAGGTGAGTGGCTCGAGATGGGTATGGACAATGGGGTATATGAGGGCATCACCCTCATCAAGAGTAATCAAGATTCAAAAAAGAAGGTGAATTATACCTTTTCAGCAAACTCTGGCGGTAGTAGCAACAAGGATAGCAAGAACAAACATACAGGGCAGCGAGAGGAACCCTTCAAGCAGAATGACAAGCCGGTTCTAGCCAAACAAAAAGAAAAGATAAAGCGGGACGGTTGGGGTTATGACCGCCAATTCACTTTTTTGGAACAATCTCTCGAGCAGGTTCTGGAGTATATGTTGAGCAAATATATCATTAAACTTTCGAGAGTTGCTGATCCCCCAGTCCCCTTGGGAAAATGGAAGGACAAATTCTGCAAGTTTCACCGAGCATTGAGGCATTATACTGAACACTGCTTTGTGCTCAAAAACATCATCCAGGACTACATCGATAAAAATCTTTTGATAGAGGATGAAGATGAAGAGCAACCCGCTGTCCTGACCAAACCTTTCCCAGACCATTCAAAGAACTGATAATGCCAAAGTTTCTCTGCAGTCATCTTGTAGGGCAAGTTAGCCCCAGTCTTTTGATCTTTTTTTTCGCGTACTTGTAAATATTCAAGTTTTTCTTTTAGTCTTTTTCCTTATCAATGAAATGTCAATTTCCCTCATATCTTTTGTGTTCAATTCTTATTTCTTCTGCCATATTGGGGCATCTTTTATTGTTAAAATTACATTTACACTTCAAAAATCTTCTTTGTTATCAAAATTCCTACTCTTTTTAGGATGAGGGACAATTCCGACATCATCCATAAGAGAAATGATATTACCTATGAGGGTTTTTCAAAACCATAAAATTCTAAAAAAAAAATTCTGCAAAATCTTCGTCATGATCACCAAAAGGTTTAAAACTTTGGTTCAATCTTTTTCAAAATCAACCCTCGTGTTGATCTTCTTTTCCAAAAAACAGGGTTCAAATCGTTCTCTTCAAAATCAACGATCATGTTGATCTCTCTTAAAAATCAACCTTCTTGTTGACTCTTCTTCAAAGATCAGCTCTCGCGCTGATCATTCTTCAAAATCAACCTTGCAGTTTATCTTCTTCCCCAAATGACTTCTTACTTATCTTTCAAAAGAACATCCTCCTCTCACTTTAAAGATCTCACGTGCAGGCAGGATCAAGCAAACACTTTTCCTCAAATTTTATCAATTCTTTTCATTTATCAATTTTTATCAGTCTTATCAATTTTTATTCATCTTTATCAATTTTATAAATTTTATTAATTTTTCTTGTCAAGTCTTATTTCAATTACCCTTTCAGATTAAGGGATAAACCTGACCTTCGTTCTTCGAGATGTTCCCATTCAAGATAAGGGATAATCCTGAGACCCCTCATAGGAGAAAAAAATGCTACCTGTGAGAATTCTTTTGCAAGACAATTTTATCAGTTTCCTCAATTTTTCTTCCATTAATTTCTATCTCTTTGTTTTCCCAATATTATTCTTTCCTCATTCAGAATAAGGGATAATCTTGAAACCATTCATAGAAGCAGTGTAGTCTTCTATAATGGTCCTTCGTAAAATCCAATTCTCACGTTGGTCCTTCCAAATCCAGTTTAACACTGGTCCTTCACCAAATCCAATTCTCACATTGATCCTTCCAAATCCAGTCTAACACTGGTCCTTCATCAAAATCCTTCCAAATTCTAATTTTCTCAAAATTGGTCCTTCAAAATTCCGGTTTTTACACTGGTCCTTCAAAATTTCAATGTTTACATTGGTCCTTCCAAATTCCAATTTCTCAGATTGGTCCTTCAAAATTCCAATTTTTCTCAAATTAATCCTTCAAAATTCCAATTTTTCTCAAATTAGTCCTTCAAAATTCCAGTTTTACGCTGGTCCTTCAAATTCCAATTGGTTCATCATCAAATTCTAATGTTTTCATTGGTCCTTCAAAATTCCAATTTTCTCAAATTGGTCCTTCAAAATTCTAATTTTTCTCAAATTGGTCCTTCAAAATTCCGATTTTACGCTGGTCCTTCAAATTTCAGTTGATCCTTCAAAATTCCAATGTGTACATTGGTTCTTCAAAATTCCAATTTTCTCAAATTGGTCCTTCAAAATATCAGTTTTACACTGGTTCTTTAAATTCCAATTGGTCCTTCATCAAAATTCCAATGTTTACATTGGTCCTTCCAAATTCCAATTTTCTCAAAATTGGTCCTTCAAAATTCCAGTTTTTGCACTGGTCCTTCAAAATTCCAATGTGTACATTGGTCCTTCAAAATTCCAAATTTTCTCAAAATTGATTCTTCAAAATTTCAGTTTTACATTAGCCCTTCAAAATTCCAATATTTACATTGGTCCTTCAAAATTCCAGTTTTCTCAAATTGGTCCTTTAAACTCCAGTTTAACACTGGTGCTTTATCAAATTCTTTTGCCAAGGTCCTTTACCAAAATTCTTTACTTAACTTCATTTTTAAGTTGGTCCTGTAAAGTCTAGTTTTACCGATCAAAATTGCCAAAATCAAAATTTCCAGCTCGAGGTCCTATCAAAATCTATATTGAGCGATTATTTCATAAAGGATTCTCGAAAACTTTTCCAATCTCCTAAAAATGTGTTGATTCTAACATTTTACCACACAAAAGAATCACCTCAGATTACCTCTAGTATTTTTCCAAAAAAGTGAAGCTTTTCGCGAAAAGGGGAAAAATTCAAATCTTCTCTCTGTTGATCAACCAAGAGGGCGTAAGAAATATCCATGGTATGATTAGCGAAAGAAATATTCATTGATGTTGATCATGGCTATGGTGCATGTTTAAAGACGACTTTCTGGCAATTATGCAGTAGAAACATCCTGAGCGATAAAAAGAATCCACTCAGTCTATATCTCCTCAGTCATCTAAGCTGCAATCAAATATCAGCAAAAGGGATCTCTCAATTGTCGCCAAGATGAAGACGAATATGTGAGCTAGACCCCCGGGGCCAAAGAAGATTCGGATCATCTCCGAGATGAAGGAGTTTGTGACGGATCCTTCCAGAAAACGTTCAGATCACCGTCAAGATGAAGGCGACTGCGCTGAACCTCCCGATAAACCCTAAAAGATATTTGATTGCTGCTATCATCAAGAGATTTTTAACCAATGAGCCAATATTCCCAGTATAATTTCTGAGAAAAAGGATCGGAGCATCTCCAAGATGAAGGAGTTAGTGACGTACCCTTCCCCGAAAATAAGAGAGAAAAGTTAGGACATCTCCAAAATGAAGGATGATGTAAAAACCCGAGAAAGCTCAATGTCTCAAAAAGAGTGCCATAAAGATCATCAAAGGAAAAGTCCCAGGACATCAAATTTCCAAAATTGGCAGAAATCCTCTTTTCTTATGCGAAATTCTTTTATCAATATATTTTCATTACTTGCTTTTATGAAATTAAGAAATATTTCTTCTCTTCTCATACCAGGAAAATGGATGTGTCAATTCGGATGTCAAGTGATCTCTTTTACTAAGGATTTCAAAGAACACTTTGTCAATTTGTCAATCAATTACTTGTTGATTTCAAAATTTTATTGCACAAAATTCTACCTCAGTTTACCTTCAGTATTACTTCCAAAAAGGCAAAACTTTTTGTGAAGAAGGATTCAAAATCCAGATTCTTTCTATTGGCCAACCAAAAGGATGAAGGATAAATCCTCGATATGGTCAGAAAAGAAGATTCAATGTTTTTGCAAAGCCATAGATGATTCATATTGATCGCAGTCAATGGCACATTTTTAAAGATCATTCTTGTGAAAATGAGGCAGTGGAAATATCCTGAGCGCTAGGAAAAGAGAGAATTCACCCAAACCCTGTCTCCTCAAAATCACCTAAGCTGCAATTAAATATCCGCAAAAGGGATCTCTCACTTGTCGTTAAGATGAAGGCGAATTAAGCGAGTAGACCCCCGGGGCCAAAGAAGATTTGAAACATCTCCAAGATGACGGAGTTTGCGACGGATCCTTCCAGGGAAAGTCCAAAGTACTATCAAGATGAAGGCAGATGCGATGAACCTCCCGACAATCCCTAAAAGATATTTAATTTTAGCTATCATCCAAAGATCTCAAACCCATGAGCCAATATCGTCAAATAAGGATCGAAACATCTCCAAGTTGACGGAATTTGTGACGTACCCTTCCAAAAAGAGAGCAAGAGAGGAACAAGAAAGAGAGAAAAGTCAGGATATCTCCAAAATAAAGGATGATGTAATAAACTCTCCCGAAGCCCAAAAGAGTGCAGAAAGATTATCATGAGAGAAGCTCCCAGGATATCAAACTGCCAAATCTATCAAGAATCTTCTTTAAATTTGTGAAATTCTATTATCAATACTCTTTCATCAATTGCTTTCATAATATCAAATTCTCTTTCCTGCTCATATCAAGGAAATTGATAACTTCTTTGAAGAAGGTCAATCGCAAGCAATTTGGATTCAAAGTCTTGATTCTATGAAGTCAATCCTGTTTGGAGGTAATACTTCAGGTAGAAAAGAAGGAATATTTTCACAACAATGAGCATCATTTTCAATTACTTTGAATCAACAAAATTTTCATCATTTTGACAATATTTTTTAGCTATCCTGACGTTAAGTGAGAGCTTGATGTCCATATTGATGCATCTTGACCCCTTCGAGAGATTTTCCTTTGTCATCTTTCACATTGTTGAAAGATTAGCCTTATCTCCGAAAGGATAGCCTTCATTATCTTTCACATTGTTGAAAGATTAGCCTTCTCTCCGAAAGGATTGCCTTTATCATCTTTCATATTGTTGAAAGATTAGCCTTCTCTCCGAAAGGATTACCTTTGTCATCTTTTGCGTTGTCGAAAGAATTGCCTTGTTCCTTTGGATTACCTTTGTCATCTTTCGTGTTGTCGAAAGAATCGCCCTGTTCCTTTGGATTACCTTTGTCATCTTTCGTGTTGTCGAAAGGAATCGCCTCGTTCATTTGGATTGCCTTTGTCATCTTTCGCGTGTCGAAAGAATTGCCTTGTTCCTTTAGATTGCCTTTGACATCTTTCACGTTATCGAAAGAATCGCCTTGTTCCTTTGGATTACCTTTATCATCTTTCGCATTGTCGAAAGAATCGCCTTGTACCTTTGGATTACCTTTGTCATCTTTCGCATTGTCGAAAGAATCGCCTTGTTCCTTTGGATTACCTTTGTCATCTTTCGCTTTGTCGAAAGAATCGCCTTGTTCCTTTGGATTACCTTTGTCATCTTTCGCATTGTCGAAAGAATCGCCTTGTTCCTTTGGATTACCTTTGTCATCTTTCGCGTTGTCGAAAGAATCGCCTTATTCATTTGGATTATCTTTGTCATCTTTCGCGTTGTCGAAAGAATCGCCTTGTTCCTTTGGATTACCTTTGTCATCTTTCGCGTTGTCGAAAGAATCACTTTGTTCCTTTGAATTGCCTTTGTCATCTTTCGCGTTGTCGAAAGAATCGCCTTGCCCCTTTGGATTGCCTTTGTCATCTTTCGCGTTATCGAAAGAATTGCCTTGTTCCTTTAAGTCGCCTTTGTCATCTTTCACGTTGTCGAAAGAATCGCCTTGCTCCTTTGGATTGCCTTTATCATCTTTCGCGTTGTCGAAAGAATCGCCTTGCTCCTTTGGATTGCCTTTTATCATCTTTCGCGTTGTCAAAAGAATCGCCTTACTCCTTTGGATCGCTTGCGTCTGTCTTTAGCGTTGTCGAAAGAGTTGCCTTATTCTTCGTTGGAAAAATTACCTTATTCATCTTTTGCATTGTCAAAAGAGTTGCCTTACTCTTCTCTGAAAGAGTTTGCCTTGTTTGTCTTTCGCGTTGCCGAAAGAGTTACCTTATCATAAAATTGCCATATCCATCTTTCGCGTTGTTGAAAGAGTCATCTTACTCCTTACCTTATTCATATTTCACACTGATGGAAAATTCACTGGATCGTCTTGATCATTTTCCAAAATTGCCTCTTACAATTCCATTTTCATCGCCTCGTTCATCTTCAAGAAAAGTTGTCTTATTCACCTTCCGGTATTCTTTTTTGCTGCCTGATCAGAATAAGGGTACAAACCTGAGCCTCATTCAAAGAGGTATTTCATCTTCCGTCCGATCAGGATAAGGGTACAAACCTGAGCCTCATTCAAATAGGTATTTCATCTTCCGCCCAATCAGGATAAGGGTACAAACCTGAGCCTTATTCAAAGAGGTATTTCATTTTCCGCCCAATCAGGATAAGGGTACAAACCTGAGCCTCATTCAAAGAGGTATTCCATTTTCCGCCCAATCAGGTTAAGGGTACAAACATGAGTCTCATTTCGATGAGATATTTCATTCCCCAATCAGGTTAAGGGTCAAACCTGAGCTTCGTTCCATGCGAGGTATTTCTGTCCCATCCAGGTTAAGGGCAAAAACCTGAACTTCACTCTCGCAGAGTGAATCTTTCCTCTTCATCCTCCATTTCATATCTACCAATCTTCACCAGGCTAATATCTCTATACCCAGTCAGATCCTTCTAATTAAGGCATTGTTTTTAGCCCAAATTTGGTGTGTTTTTCTTTGCCACTAAGCTCGGCCACAAGCCGACTTAGTAGCAAAGAGGGGCATTTGTAAACACCCCAATTTTTCACTCATCTCCCCGACATTTCCTACCAGCATCATCATTCACCTCCCCGGAAATCGTCGAAGGTAAAAATGGTCATTTTCTGATCCCCAACCTTACAGAAGTCTAAATTGCATCTGCAACTCTCAAAATTTCTCTATTTTTGGCTCAAATGTTCAAAATTCTACTCCTGACAGAAGACGAGAATCTCCAAAGCCCGGTTCAGGATTACATTTCATAAGACATGTCATTGCATAGCATTGCATGAACATTTCATATCACTGCACTGCACATCATGTCATTTCGAGGTCCAGAACTCTCGATTTCAAAATTTTCAATCCAGATTTAAATTTCAACTCTTTTTTAAATCAATTTCAAAACCCTGGGTCTTCAAAATTATCAATTCTTCCCATTTTACCCCCAAGACTCTGAATTTCAAAATATTTTATCAAGAAAACAATCTGGATAGTTTTCAATATGGATTTCAGCCACCTTATCTCAGATTTTTCTTTTTTGACAATTTCAAATATCTTCCTTTTACAAAATTGCCCTATAGGGGCCAACTCTTTTCAAAATTTCTGTTTTGCCAATTAGTCTAGATTTTTTGAAAATTTCAAAAAAAATGATTTACTGTCTTGTCCTTATTTCAATAAAGAAGCAATGTGGGACCCACGTTGAGGTGGTGTCACATAGGCTTTTCTTTTGAAAAACCTGAATTTAGAAAAAATCCAAAAATATAGTAGCCTTGTCCCTGGATTGATGCCACTTGTCATTTTCTCTCTCCTTCCATCCTCTGACACATGTCAGTGCGGGGCCACCTTAAGATGCCACCACATGTCATTAGACATCCTCTTCATTCCATGCCATGTGTCAGTGTCCACCATCTTCACCCTGTGCCATGTGTTATTCCAAGGTCACCATGAGATGCCACATGTCATGTGTTGTCCTGTCCAGAAAAAGTAGAGCTTGTCTCCCCTGAGGTGGCGCCATTTGAATTATGTCTCCTGTAAGTGACACATGTCACCTTCTGCTTTTCTCAGAAAAGTAGAGGACACATGTCATTTTCTACTCTCTTCAGAAAAGCAGGATGACACATGTCTCTCCCTACTTTTCTCAGAAAAGTAGGTGACACATGTCATTTCTAGCTTCCTTCAGAAAAAGCAGAGGACACGTGTCACTCTTGGCCTTCTTCAGAAAAAGCAACCATTCAAAAAAATTCAAACAAGGCCTAGGTGGCGCAAATCCTGAACTTTACTTTTTCCATCTGGTCTGAGATGGCGCCACATGTCCCTTGTTCCTCTCTCCTGCCACATGGCATTGTAGGAGCCACCCTGAGGTGGCATCACATGTCCACCCTCTATTCTTCCAGAGCCAACCTCATTTGAATTTCAAATTTCTTCCCTGAGGTGGCGCCATCTGAAGAACCTTCTCCAGCAAGCTGACACTTGTCAGGTATGGAACCATCCTGGACTGCCACATGTCCAGATCTCCTTTCATCAGAAAAAGTAGAACTCAAACTCCTCTGAGGTGGCACCTTCTGAGCCCACTGCCCTGTTCTTCTGACACGTGTCAAGAGCCACTCTGATGTGGCACCACATGGCATGCTCCTACTGCTTCTAGATTCAAATCTCAAACACCTTTTGAGGTGGCGCCATTCCATAGCTCCCACTTGGCTTTATTTTTTATTTTTATTTTATTTAAAATAAAAGTAGCCCACCATGAGGTGGCACCACATCAGGGCTCCCTGCAAAAAGCAAACTTTGAATTTCAAACCCTAGGTAGCACCCTCTGAGGTGGCGCCATTTGGGAGACTCCTGCAGAGAAAATCAAGCTACATTTTGAAGATTTCTAAAAAAATCCCCTGATGAGGTGTCTCACCCACAAAATTCTCATTTTTATTTTCTCAAAAATCAAAATGGCATGCCCTGAGATGGCGCCACATGAAAGGTCCAGATTCACTGTGTTTGAATTTTGAAAATCTCCAAAATTTCTATAAATACCCTAGCCCACGCCCAGCTCAGGAGAGCCCTGTTTGAGAACTGAACTTCATAATTTCATTTTTTTTTCTTTCTTGGTTTTCTCTGGATTCATGCCCCTCTGAAGCCCATTATTGAGGTAGCCTCTCATTTCGGGAGTTCCAAAACCGTAGGAGAACACAAGTTAAGCCCCTATTCCAATCGATTTTATCATGATTTGATTCGTGTTGTCGTTTGAAGAAAGAGCTCATCCGAGGGGTGGATCGAGCTATTCTCATAAAATGACATATATCAAAAAAATGTTTTAATGCTTTCCTGATTAGATTTCATGCATTCATCATGTTCATGCATTAAAAATGGGTTAGATTTATGTTTTATTTTATTTAAATATCATGTTCTATGAATTTATTTAATATCTCATGCATTCAACTTCATTTGTGTAACTCTCTATTTTTGTCAGTCAGTCCACACATCATTTCATGAATTTATTTTTTGTTAACAATTCTGAGAAAATCATAGTATGCGCCTTTAGGTGTCCCTAGCAATCTTCCGAAAATTCGGAATGATTTGAAATTGTTTACTGCGTTAAAACTTCAAAATGGTAGGTCGGGTTTTGTTACCCGGGATATGTTTTGAAAGTTTACTTTCGACTTGTAAAATCAAGATCTCTCTCATATGAGGTCCGATTTTAGATACAAAAAATGTAATGAACTCAAAATGATGTCTAGTATTTAATATGATTTTATCAGAGTTTTTAAAATTTTTGTGACATCTGAAAAAAATTCGAGAGTTCAGGACACGTGTCAGAGCCAGATTTGGGTATCTTAGATTTTGGATCAACTTAAGTCGATGTGTTCTCCATGGGTATTGCTCCAAATCCGAATATGTAAAAAGTGAATGTCATGTTCGGGATGTCCTCTATTTGAATCTAAAAGCTTATGATTTTTAAAACAGTATTAATATATGTTTCAGATTTTGCTTGTCAGTCTCTTGTTTTGTCATATTCGTCTGCTCTGTTGATTTAGGCATGAAAATTCATATTTTTATCTCTGTTTCTGTTGATCAAATGCTAAAATCATAAACATGAAAGTTGTTTCTGTGTGCGCCGTTAGTTCCTCAGTTAAATATCAGAAATTTCTATGGTAGTATGTTATTTTTTATATAATTTTATATCGGATCGGGTTTATTTTGCCTCCGTCAGAACCAAATTCTCGTTACCGCACTCACCGTAGTTCAAATCCAGGGGCTGTAAAAGACAAAATTTCTTTTTTTTATGTCATTTAGCAGTCTGCAAAATCTCAGATGTTTCTATTGTAGAATTCTCGTATTACTGCGTTAAGTGTTGCATTTGGTTTGGGTCCGTAGGCGAAATTCACCCTTTTTAGGATTTTCTTTAACTTTTAGTATCTAAACCATGTCATTTTATGAGTTTTAACATTCTAGAATGTTTATCAGAATAGGTAGATGCTCTATACCGAATTTGACAGCATTTGAAATTCATTTGAGGCTCGGTTTATCCATATCATCAAAACAGGGCCCCGCGAGACCCGGATCCAAGCGAAATTCATTATTTTGAATGATAGCATGTCAAAATTCTGATTTTACAGTCCTAAGGTGTTTAGTAGCATGTCATCATGTCTCATCATGCATTTTATCATCATTTGTTTCAATTCGAATTTCAAAATCTTAATTTTACCAAAATTTCCTTCAAAAAACCCTGATTTTTAAGGTGTAACCTTAATATTAGGGGTATTTTGGTCATTTTGACCACAATTTCGAATTTCAAACTATTTTCTATTGAATTTCTTGCATTTACATCATTTAAAATATCAAGAAAGCATGAAAATAGGGTTTATATCCAATTAAGTCTAATAATTTCAGAATATTATTGGAAAATGTTGGGAAAACCCACATATTTGAGCTAACCCCGTTTCAAGTTGGACAGGGATATTCAAAGGAAGGAGCTGAAGTCTGCAATCTCTTTTATTTCATTTAATTAGTGATGTAATAATGTAAATTTTGGAATAAGAGATTTAATTTTCTGCTTAGACTAGGATGCATATCATATAGTTTGAATTCATGCAATATCCTGTTTATGTGATTCATGCATTTTATTTCAAAAGCACTATGGATGTACATGAATGACACGTGCACCAACTCTTAGGGAGTCGATGAACTCGGTGGAGTCCATATTTACGGCCCTAGTCGGAATATGGACGTGACCCAGATCCATCATCTCTCTACCAGTCACATTGAGCCTACACTCTTAGGCTATCTTAAAATGCACATTATATTTCCAATTTTGCAAAGTATTGTGCATTAAATCAATTAAGCTCTGAACATGTTCATGGCCACAGTCAGAATATGTGAAGGATTTATTTTGACTTAATACACATTTTTCCAACAAATTTCTCAGAAAATCTTTTCAAAGTACATTCATTCACTCATATCATTTGCATCATGAAATCATTGGTTTTCTCATAATTTTCTTAAGAAAATTTCATTCTCAAGAAATCGATTTCTCAAGAAACTCTGAGAATTTTTAAAAATCGGTTTTACCAAGTCAAGTTTTTCCACAGTTTTCCATGGAAAAGGTTATGTTTTCAAGATTTTCAAAAGAAGTCTCTCACCTTTCTCAAAGATCAAAATCGATTTCCAAGTGTTTCAAGGCTAAGATTCTCAGGATTTCAGTTTACCGAGTTTCAATTCTCCCTCTCCAAAGAATTTTCCAATGAATCTCAACCATTTTCCAAAGAAAGCTTTCAAAAACTTGAAGCTTTTCCTGACAAGCATTTTCCCTTCAAATGTTTACCCTTTTCTCAAGAATTCTTTCCATTTTCTCAGGATTTTCATCAATTCATGATTTTCCCACACCTTTATGAACTTTCTCGTGATTTCAAAACCCCTTTCATTTGAGTTTCCTGAGAAATTGACTTTCACCTTTTTCCTGAGAAATATCTTTTAACTCCAAATATTTTTCAAGCATACATCATGTTTTTCCTACTTCCATTTTCCAAAATCTCATAGCACATGCCTGAATTCTCTGTGCATTTAGGATAGAACACGATTTTGATAATTTTACTAAGTCAAGCACAATTTTGGTCCTTGGTTCGATTACCCCTGTTAAAGGCGGCAGAAACGGTCGAACCTCGTACCGACAGGTCGAGCCCCATCCCATGGATTTTCCCGCTATTTTAAAAAATGGAGGCGAGTATTTCAAAACAATTTCCAAAATCCGATCAAGTTTGAATCGCGAAAGCATTTTTCCCTCTCTCTCCAGCAAGGGAAGGGAAGACGAGAAAAATTTTGCGACGATAACAAAAAGTCGCCCGATTCGTGCCTCAGCCACCCTCCAAAAAAATGGAAAGAAAAGGAGGAGGAAACAGGGGAAGAAAAACAGGAGGAAACGGAGGAGGAAAAGAAGCAGAAAAGAAGGAAGAAAATGAGCAGAAAAGATGCAGGAAAAGGAGGAGAAAGAAGGATAAGAAGAGAAAGGGAGGAAAAGAAGGGACATTCAGCTATTTCAGATATTCAACGATTAGTGGTCAGCTCTCTCTCTCTCTCTCATCTCTCCTCTTCACTTTGAGTTTACGAAGTTTGGAGAAGTTTTTCAACCCTTTCTTTCAGACCCCTTCAGCCAAGGTGAGTATTTCTCTTCTATCCCCTTAAAATTTCTTGTCATAACATGATTAATAAATTAAAATATGAGTGTTCATCTTCCTATTTGTTGCATTTTAATCTCTGTTTGACATATTTTGATTGAGCCAAAAGAATTGAAGTGATTTGATCTTTTTAGATCAAATCCTTCTTTCAAATGGGCTACAACAAGTTAGATTTGTATCTCAGCCATTTTGTTTTTCTTTTAATGCATTTTCTATCTTAATTTTTCATCATCCATGCATGCATTCATGTTTTAAGGCATTATATCTCATGTTTAAACATCTAGGGATGTGCAGTTTGCTTTCATCATGTTCAGTTGCTTTCTAGATTCTACTTTGAATTCTGGTGCATTTTAGATTTATCGATTTATATATAACCAGAGTTCATTTTAATCTGAATTTTTTTCTGCAATTTTATGCATATGTGTTCATGCTCTTTACATAAAATCAGATCATTCTGAGTTTGTTTGGCCTACTTTAAAAATCGAGGTTCAGAACCTATTATTTTGCACTGTCAGGATTTTAGCAGAATTAGGACCAACTTGCGGGAGTGATTTCTCCCTAACCAGAGATGATATTTCCAATCCGTAAAAATGGGTGTTTTTTAAATTGAATCCAGTTTGTTCATGCCAAATTTAAGCAATTTTTATGATGCTTTAGTACCAATTTTGGGTCAAGAACCATAACCCTGTCACTCTGTGTCATTTTAACAGCTCATATTTTGATCCATTTTGTCAGAATGTTATTTCCCTAATGAAAGATCATTTTTTAATTCTGTAAAATGGGTTCTTTTCGTCTATGTGTCTAGTTTATCTCTGTAAATTTTTAGACTTTTTTATGGTCAACGGATATTTTATTTTGATTAAATACCAGAACCCTATATCTAGATTTTGTACATGTTTTGATTTTGGCCTCCATATCATGACTGTTGTAGCATTCCTTCAACAAATCGCTATTTTATTGACAATATTCTTCTGCAAATCGTGGTTATAATTTTTTGGGTCTCCAATGAATCCCTACTATGATTTATGTTGTTTTCGGGTCTCCAACGAGCCCCACAATGATTTTTAGTGTTGTCTAGTCTTTTAACTACAATTTATAGTGTTTTCGGGTCTCCAACGACCCCTACAGCGATTTATAGTGTTGTCCAGTTTTCCTACTATAATTTATAGTGTTTTTGGGTCTCTAACGAGACCCACAGCGATTTGTAGCGTTGCTGGACATCGCTATAGCGATTTGTAGTGTTTCTCGCTAAACCCTACAACGATTTGTGATACAAATCGCTGTAAATCACTATGCGAATCAGGACCAACTTGTCAAGGTCATATCTCCGTGACCAAAGATCGGATTTCACATCTGTAAAAAGTTGTGTCTTTTCTATAAAGTCTAGTTTATTCTTGTAAATTTTCAGCAATTTTTATAGTCATTTGATACCCCATTTGGATCTAAAACCATACCCCTATCAGTCTGCCTTATTTGAGTGACACAGATTTTAGTTTATTTTGTAAGTGTCATATCTCCCCAACGGGAGATTATTTTCCAAATCCGTAAAAATGGTTTTCTTCCTATATATGTCTAGTTTACATATGAAAAATTTCATAACTTTCTATGCCCATTTGATATTTCAAAACTTTTGAAAACCGAGATTGGTTACAGAATTTTAAATTCTGTAACAGGTTCATTTCCTGTTTAGAAACAGTGACTTCCTGAAGTCACCATTTTCTAACCAAAATTGATTTTTCAATTTTGTAAGTTGGGTTGGTTTTTTGATTGAATTGAACAACTTTTCCCCTTAAATTTGAGAGAAATAGGGTCTGTTTAGTCTCTGTAATATCCAGTTTACTGAAACCTATCTGTTAAAATCTAATTTCTTATTTCTGAAATTAATGCTATGATGTTTTGATTATAACTCTAGTTTCAAAAATGATTTTGATATTCTATAAAAAAGGAATGATTCCTTGCTGAGCTGTGAGTCCATGAATTCATTTTAAGCTAAACTTCAGTTGTTTAAGACTCCCATCTATCCAAAAATGCTTTTCAAGTGCTTTCACAAAATCATGCATCATATGTATTTATTTTGTTTAATTTTCCTTTATCTCTGAGGCATAAAAGGCTAATTTTGGATGTATTCCTCAACTTCTCAATAATTGAAGAAAAATCCATAAAAGCCTATATTTATTTCTAACAAGTTTGCTCGTTTTGCAGGATTTTCTATTTTTGTTATTTCTTCTTTTCAATTATTGTATTAATTCAAAGATTGTAATAAATCAATTAATGAGATGTTTACTTTATGCTTAGTTTAGAATGGATGAGCATATAGTTTAACTTTTCATTTCTCAATATGTTACATTTTTATTTTCATTTTCAATAACACTATGGTGAAACACGAATGACACAAGCACCATTCTAATAAAAGGTGATTAAATCCTAAGTTGACGATTTGCATTTATGGCCATAGTCAAAATGTGAACAAAACTTAGGGTTTTCATCTTTTATAGAATAACATTGGGTCCACACTGGATCTCTTTCAAAAAAATCATCATGTGTTTCTAAATGTTTTCCTCCTTTATGAGAGTTTAATTTAAAATTGATTCAAAACATATATCAATGGCCATAGTCAGGATATATTGAGAATTAATTTTATTTTAAACTCTATAAAGGCACCAAAATGTATTTTATTCTTCAAATGAATTTAAATACGATTATTATATAATACATTTTATGGCCATAGTCAGAAATGTATTATATCTTCAATCTTATTTCAATTCACTTAAAGAATGAAATATGCTTTTCAAAACCCAACTTCAAAATTCTTTTAATGCATTCATCATTTAGGATAGAATTGCATCATCATTTTCCACCTCTTTGAAACCATTTTCAAATTTCCAAGTGAATTTTGAAACAATTTTCAAAAGATGTTTTTCATTCCTAAATTCCAAGTCATTGTTTTATTCCACTTCATAAATTCAATCTTATTTCTCAATTTCAGTTTCAATTCTCTTTAACTCTAAAGTCCTATTTTAAATACCCATTTTTCAATTCCCCAATTTTTAATTTTATTTTTCTATCTTTGGATTTTACATTCCAACTACGAATTTTATTCCTTATCTCTCTCAAAACCCCAATCTCGATTCTTAATTTAAGTCAGACCTCAAATTCCCAAAAAAAAAACTTGACTTTGAATTCGATTTCCAGATCTTCGATTTCAATGCTCTTAAATTCATTTCAAATTCTTGAACTTCAAAATCGTCATCTGATTTGCGACATCCTTACCGTGTCTTTCCATAAATCATTGTGTGATTTACAATGACTTTTAGTAAATCGTTTTGCAATTTACGATATTGCGATTTATCGCGTCTTTCAGAAAATCACTATTGCGATTTATAGTATTCTTCAATAAATTTTAAATCAATTTCTGAATTTTCAGGCCGTTTCCTAAAGGATGCTTTTCAAAAATTCATTCCCAAAATCACTTGGAAATTTTCAAATTTTCTGAAGCACTTCTAAAAATATGCATTCTTCTCAAGTTCAAAATCATAGCACAAGCATGATTCAATGTGCATTTAGGACTTAGAATAAATACTTTGATAATGTTTTAGCAAAGCAAAAAGGCAAAAATTCGATCCTTGGTTCGATTACCCCTGGTAAGGGCGCCAGGTACTGTTGGACCTCGTACCGACGAGCGAATCCCGTCCTTCCATTTTCCCGCAAATTTTTTAAAACGGAGGCGAGTGATTTTCAAAACATTTCTTTGGTCAAATGAGACCTTGCAAAAGAGTTCCTCTCTCTTCTTCCTTTTGTTTTATCTCTCTCTTCTTTTCTGTCTTTTATTTCCCCTTTAAAAAGGGAAATAGAGGCTAGAAAGACAAAGAGAAGGAAAAGAGGAATAAGAGGAAAAATTTTGCATGATCACAGCAAGGAGGGGGGTGCAGGATGCACCAACCGAGGTGGTGCAGGGTGCTGCAACCTGTGCCTGCCACAGAAGGGCCAACACCACAAGGCGTCAACGCAAATACTACCACCCGAGTGCTCTTCGAGCACTCGGTGTGTCCTGGGCTCAAACAGAGGCCACCCCAGCTGGTCTGAGCCTGTGCTCAGACCTGGGGTGCCAACGCCCAGTCTGAACCCACTCGGTTAAGACTGAGAAAACCGAGAGAGAGAAAAACATTGGGTTTGGGCTATGTGCGATCCCAAACCATCACTCAAAACTCACAAAATGGAAAGGGGGCAGGGTCACTGCCGACTCTTTCACCAAGCGTGGTGGCTGCAACACAGCAGACCACACCCAGCCCCAAATCGTCAAATGAAGAAAATGAGATTCCAAACTTCTAAAACGATGAAAGGAAAAAGATGCTCATGTAAAAGAAATTGCAGCCCAAACATGCAACAAAACCCATACAAAGCTCGACTAGGCATAAGAAAGCATTGGCGAATTCTAAAAACGAGCATGCGTCATCTAATCCACCAAAATCTCCATGCATGTCATAAAATGCATAAAATGAAGTTCGATTTCATGCCACTACGATGGAGAAATCATAGGCATCCTTTTAACGAAAACGACAACAACAAAGCAGTAGATTAGCGACGACCACATTCCGTTGCTAACAGGCGTAGCGACGGTATGCTTACATCGCAAATTTTTCGACGCTAACTGGCGACAGAATAAATCCGTCACCAGGTCCGTCGCTAATTGCGACAGACTAACAAGCGCTTTATTCTGTCGCCAATCCGCCGGTACTAAACGACGACCTCAGCTTGGCGACAGATTTACGTCTGCCGCTAAGACGACGCTAGATATATATACATACCGACGGATGTTTTCGTCGCTAATCCGTCGCAAAAATGAAAAAAAATAAAAAAAAGTTATTTGAAAATTAAATATCGAGAACGATACAATTTATATTTCCTGTACAATTTATATTTGTTGTAAATAAGAAACAAACTACACTAAAAAATTCCATATAAAAGGAATCTACAACAATTAATCGTTCCACCTTAAAATTAACAAGTTTAATTAGTTACAATTCAACAATTATAATTAGGAAACATAAAAAATTAGAACTTCTTCAACACTGTTCTCTAATCATTGCCAAGATTTTGTGCGTCTTCTTGTTCATTGCCTTTATTTGTCCCTTCAGCTCTGCTACGCTGATTATCGCTAGCAGCCTACATAAGAAAAGAACAGTCAGTATTGATAAACAAAATATAATGAAATAAATTACACACTATATGTGATTCTATCATGTGCTCATGTGTGTTCTAAGGCAATAAAAAAACTCTATATATGATTCTATCATGCTCATATGTGCTCTAAGGCAGACAAAAAGTTATATATGTGATTCTATCATGCTCATATGTGTGCTAAGGCAGTCAAAAAATTGAATGTGTGATTATAGCATGTTCATATGTGTTCTAAGGCAGCTAGAAAAACTCTATATGTGATTCTACCATGCTCAGATGTGCTTTAAGGCAGGCAAAAAGCTATATATGTGATTTGATCATGCTCGTATGTGTGCTAAGGCAATCAAAAAATTGAGTATGTAATTATAGCATGCTTATATGTGCTCTAAGGCAGGCAAAGCAAAAAAATTTATATGTGATTCTATCATAAATGATATATGTTCTAAGGCAGTAAAAAAACTCTATATGTGATTTTGGCATGCTCATATGTGTTTTAAGGTAGTCAAAAAACTGAATATGTGATTATAACATGCTTATATGTGTTCTTAGGAAGTCAAAAAATTGAATATGTGATTATAGCATGCTCATATGTGTTCTAAGGCAGTCAAAAAAACTTTATATGTGATTCTATCATGCTCATATGTGTTCTTAGGCAGTCAAAAAACTTTATATGTGATTATAGCATGCTTATATGTGCTCTAAGGCAGACAAAAAACTTTATATGTGATTATAGCATGCTCATATATGCTCTAAGACAATAAAAAAACTCTATATGTGATTATAGCATGCTCATATGTGCTCTAAGGCAGGCAAAAAGTTATATATGTGATTCTATCATGCTCATATGTGTGCTAAGGCAGTCAAAAAACTGAATATGTGATTATACCTGAGAGGGACCTGCAATCGAAGATCCTCTATTCAACACAATACTGGTGATCTCATCTGGGAGAAAGAGGGCGATGGTGTCATGGAAGTAGTCATTCATTGTGTCCTTAATGATCTGGCGTACATCATCACCGAAAAGAATAGGTTGCTGCTTGGAGCTTATGTCGGCGAAAGTAGCCTGTGAGCCGTAACTGGAAGAAGCAATAGCTGGTGAAGTGTTCAGATTACTCCCAAACCCGAACACGTGACCTTTTTTGGGTTCACCTGCTGCAGTCACCCATGTTGCAGGATCAAATGATGGATGTTGAGTAGCGTCATCGCCATATCGCTCTACCATCTGTTGCTCATATGCCTCCTACAAAATAATGTTTAAAGTATGCATTAATAATTAATGATAACATTATGATAACTTGCATATTGCAATGATTATTAATAGAATAAATACATACCGTTGTCGTTCTCGCCTTCTCTGATACGAAGACTCCCGTGGTCTTCCGTTTATGTGTTTCAACAAGCATATCCTTATATGGTACAATGCCTCCTTTTGCCACACCTTCCTTGCATCATTTTCTTCTATCGTAGTTGCGAAGCGATTCGAAGCCTACAAATATTTTCAGAAAGTTAGTAGACATTACTTAAAAAAATTAATTATGAAACACATTAACTATGAGGAACAACTGTATACCATGAATGAGGACAACAATATGTCTAACACCTCCTTTGGGTACTCTTTCCATTGAGCAACCGGTCCTGGTAGATGTTGAAGAAGTGAATTCCTAATCTCCCATACTACTTTTTGTGGCTCAAACCTCATGCTGCACATGAATTATTACACAGTAAATATCAATATAAAATATTTATAAGATATGCAATAATTGAAAACGAAATACTTACGGTCGATTATCGATATACACTATTCGAATGAGTCTTCTTGTGCCAGACTGAGAAGACCCTGCTTCCTGTGTTGGCTCCTGACTTGTGTGATCAACTGGTGTAGGTGGGTCGTGTATAGGCGAAACATCATCTGTAAAAAAATACGTTAGAAGTTCTCAGAATGCGCATTTGAACTAATCAAGCATCCAATTAGTTAATCAATATACCTATCACAGGAGCCCGTGAAGATGAAGGTTGGGTCTGGCTACTACTGAATGAGCGACCACTGTAACCTCCACGAACCATATTCTAACAAATAACATATGTCATACAATACAATCAAATAATTCACATCAAGTATTACAATACATTCAAGTCATTCGCATCAAGTATTACAATAATTGAAATCATTCATATCAGGTACTGAAATGCATTCAAGTCATTCACATCAAGCATTACAATGCATTTAAATCATTCGCATCAAGTATTACAATGCATTCAAATAATTCAAATCATTCACATCAAGTATTGCAATAATTCAAATCATTCGTTGCATAAATTATAATACATTCAAATAATTCAAATCATTCACATCAAGTATTGTAATGCATTTGAATCATTCGTATCAAGTATTACAATACATTCAAATAATTCAAATCATTCACATCAAGTATTGCAATGCATTCGAATCATTCGTATCAAGTATTACAATACATTCAAATAAAAATTTTAATCATTCACACCAAGTATTGCAATACAACTCATTCATTCGCATCAAGTATTACAATACATTCAAATAATTCAAATCATTCACATCAAGTACTGCAATGTATTTAAATAGAGGTTTGTAGTACAAGATTTTGCTCACTAGCTTGAGAATTCTTCCTCGTCACCAGTTTGACTTTCTTCTTCTTCTTCTTCTTCTTCTTCTTCTTCATTGTTTGCCCATCCACTTGGTACATCATTTGAATCACATTCCTCTATGAATGTTTCATCGGCCAATGGAGATATGACATGCATATCATGCACAACATCGTGATCATAAGCGAAGTCATAGACATCATCTGATTGATAGTAATTGCTGTCTTCAGCTAACTCGTCTTCCTGTAACTGATCATACTCGGGGTATAGTTTAGACTTCACCTTGCAAACTGCCCACCATTCATTTCTATCTGACTTTTTATACTCGGATATGAAGTATAATAAACTTGTTGAGCTTGTGAGGCTAATATGAATGGTTGATATGTTTTAAACCTAGATTTATGATTCACTTCCACAATGCCTGAAGCTTTGTCGAGTCTTGTTGCAGTTGGATCAAACCAATGACACTTGAATAAAGTTACCCTATTATTTATGCCTAAGTAAGTCAACTTCATTATTTCCTCTATAACACAGTAGTAATCATGTTTATTTTCACCATAGCTGCTACCCTTGACACACACACCACTATTTATCATTGATTTGTTTATACCATAATCTTTTGTATGGAATCGATAACCATTTACGATGTACCCGTTGTAGCATCGCACAACTTTGGTCGGACCATTTTCTAAATCACATATTCCTTGATCTTTAACATCACCATGGCGGACCTACGCACAGACATAAACAATGATTGTGATCACGATCAATTAAGTAACTTAGTGTTGTTTATAAGTACAAAATTTATGTTAACTTCTTTACCAACTGTTTCAACCACTCCACAAACTTATTTTCACGTTCTTTTTGTACTTCTACATCAGTGAGATGTGAAACTTCTCTTTGCAACTCCAGATCAAATCGTTTGCAAACCACAAATACTTATATTACCGAGCCATGTATCCACATATAGAACATAAAAGGATTTATAATTGTGTTGCATCTTCATATACTTACTCGATGTATGGGTCAATCGCTGAGCAATTAAAAAGAATATAGATGTGTGCTGCGTCTTGCTCTCGATCTGTCGATAGCCTTGATCGGCAACTACCAAATGCATGCCCAAGTGGTTGAAATATCGACAGCTTGTCAGCTACAGTTACTTGTTCTCCATCATCGTTACGGGGCGGACATGTGTAACGTGTTGGAATATGAGGTTCGAAGTATATAGATGAGAAATTTGAAATCTCTTCTAAAGTGTACGCCTCACAAATAGAGCCTTCTATTCTTGCTTTATTATGAACCTTTTTTTTTAGGTCGAACATGCATCTGACAAGAATATATATTTCAAATTTTAAATATCTGTCATTAAAGAGACAAATATAAAAAAACATATACCTTTCAAATGTGTACATCCATCGATATTGCACAGGGCCACCAACCCTTAGTTCATATGGCAGATGTATGATCAAATGCTCCATAACATCGAAAAATGCTGGCGGAAATATCTTTTCTAGCAGACAAACAGTGGTGATGACAGAGTCCTCGAGATTCTTTACATCTGATACTATGACCTACGATGCGCACAATGTTCTGAAAAATCTGCTCAACTCAGACAATACCCCCCCCATATAGGTTTGTCTAACATATCATGGAATGCTAGGGGTATCAATCGTTGCATAAAGATATGACAATCATGGCTCTTCAACCCATATAACTGTCCATCGTCAATCTTCATAGCCCGAGCAATGTTAGAGACATATCCATCTGGAAATCTCAGTTGTCTCAACCATTGACATACATGTTTTATTTGATCAGGTCCGAGCATGTACTTTGCCTTTGGTTTCAGTACTTTGCCATTATACTCTTTGAGTTCCAATTCTAGTCTTTTACATATTAATTTTAAATCCATACGGGCCTTCGGATTATCCTTCATTTTTCCTTTAACATTCATTACATTATTGAACACATTATCAAACACATTTTTCTCCACATGCATCACATCCAAATTATGTCGTATCAATAGGGTCGGCTAATACGGTAGTTCCCAAAAAATAAATTTCTTTGTCTAATTGTGATCCTTTCCAAATCCACGGAAGGGTGTAGGACATCGGGCATCTGTTAATACATCTGAAAAATATCGCAATCTTCTTAAGATCTCTATGCCAGACAATCTTGAGGATGGACCTTCCGTTTCAGTTGTGTCCACTTTAAACACATTTTTTTGTCATCAGAATGGATGGTCACTGGGTAGAAATCGACGATGGCACTCAGACCAGCAAGGCTTCCTTCCATGCCTCAATCTAAAAGCTTTGGAATCCTCCATGCAGTACGGACAAGCCAACCTCCCATGTGTGCTCCAACCAGATAGCATACCATATGCAGGGAAGTCACTGATTGTCCATAGAACAACGACCTTCATGTTGAAATTTTGTTTTTTGTGGGCATCATACGTGGTAACACCGTCATCCCACAATAATTTTAGTTCATCAATCAATGACCTTAGATATACATCAAGATTTTGGCCAGGTGAGGTCGGACCAAAGATCAACAGAGACAAGAAAAGATTTGGACGTTTCATACACAAGCTTGGTGGAAGGTTGTATGGAGTTACAAATACTGGCCAGCATGAGTATGAAGTTGATCTACCCCCAAATGGATTAAATCCATCTGTACATAGACCGAGTCTAACATTTCGCACTTCCATTGCAAAGTTCTGATGAGTATGATCAAAGTGCTTCCAAGCTTCAGCGTCAACAGGATGCGTGATCTTATTTTCATCGTGTCGAACTTTATTTGCATGCCATCTCATGTGTTTGGCTGTCCTTGAAGACATATACAATTGCTGCAATCTAGGAGTGATAGGAAAGTAGCAGAGTGACTTGTATGAAACTTCTTTTGATCTCGTGCTACCATTGCCTCTTGTCTTTGGCTTGAACCGAGGATGCCCACATGACGGGCATGATATGTTGTTTTCCTGCTTCTTAAAATACAACATGTTGTGATTTGGATAAGCATCAATCTTTTTGTAACCCATACCTAGAGCGTTGACCATAACTTTCGCACGATAGAAATTTTGTGGCAATTTCTCATCTTTGGGCAACATACTCTTCACAATCATGCACAAACGATCAAAACATGATTCACTCAAATTATACTCGGACTTCAAATTCATTAGTTGAAGAACTGCAGACAAGATAGTGTGACTCTCACAAGCATTCCAAAGTGGCTCATCAACATCTCTAAGTAAATCATAAAATCTACTAGCTGCATCATTTGGTGATTCTTCATCTACAGCAGTTCTTACATCACTAGAACTCATAACAGAACCCAGTTTTGTTCCTACGGTATCAAATATCAAATCCGTATATGGATTATCATGCACCACATTCACCCGTGCATCAAAATCGTTTCTAAATTCTTCTCCATGAAACGTTCAGTTCTGATAATCACTCATAAAACCCTTCCTGTATAGGTGATGTCTAACGCTATGAGGTTCTACAAATCGATTATTCTTACAAATCTTGTAGGGACACCTAATCTGACCGGTGGGATCCACTGTACTGACACTTGCCGTTGTAAATTCAATAAAACTGTCAACACCATCCATATATTCATGCGATAACTCATTGTCCACTATCCTATGGTACATTCATTCACGGTTTGCAGTCATTTTTTTATGATGTTACGAATAATAGCCTAACAAATTAAAAAAGAACAATCAGAATGCTACAATGAAGAACATATCAAATTTATCATGCAATATTCGATGTCATACAATAACAAGAATTTTGATGCATGCATTGATAACTTAATATTTTCATGTGCAAACTATTAATGATACGATACAATCATTTGAAACATGCTTTCATTATACAATTTCACATGGAAGTCATAATCAAATTGAAAGTTACATGCAAGCATGGATACAATTACATCAAACATTGCAATATATTGTAATCATTCATATCAAACAAATGACAAACATGTACCTGCAACAAACACACTTCAATATCTCACTAACTACTACCATGCCTAGCATAGACTCCGTACTCTAAAAATAAGAATACTTCAATATTCATACATTAAAATCATGCTCAGCATGATCTCCGAACTCCTACGAAGCAACCCTAAATATCAACAACTAAGTGAGTGTGTGAACAATAAAGTGTTACATCTAATAAATTAAATAACATGTGATACGCTTGCATCACTTACTCACCATGGGTATATACCCAATTTGCATTATTTTTGACACTTACTTACCACAGGTGGCTGAGCACGAGCTGGTTCCATTGAAAAATCTGCACAAAAAAACACTGTTTTAAAATGAAGTCACCACGAAAAAAAAACTGTTCTCGCAAGGGGTCGACTCCCCTGCTGTTCCGGCAGGGGGTCGACCCCCTTACGGAACATAGGGGTTAACCCCCTTACGAAACGTAGGGAGTTAACTGACCCCCTGTTCGGGCAGGGGATCGACCCCCAGTCTTTCCGACAGTGAGTCGACCCCCTGCCGAAACAGCAGGGGGTCGCCCCCCTGCCGAAACAGCAGGGGGTCGCCCCCCTGCCTGAGCAGGAAAGGCTTGACCCCCTGCTAGAAAGGCAGGGGGTTAACCCCCTGCCAGGGTTGACCCCCTACCCGGGTCGACCCTCTACCCGGGTCAACCCCCTGCCGGAAAACACAGGAAGTTAACCCCGTGTCGGAAACGCAGGGGGTTAACCCCCTGCTGTTTCAGCAAGGGTCGACCCTCTGCCGGAAACGCAGGGGGTTAAGCCTCTACCGGAAATAGGAGGGGGTTAATCCTTTGCCGTTTCCGGCACGGGGTTAACCCCGTGCGTTTCCGGCAGTGGGTCGACCCCGTGCCAGAAAATGCGGGGGGGGGGGGGGGGGGCGTCCTTTACCTTTCTTTGGGCGGTGGGACCGGCGAACGACGGGAGTGGGACCGGCGAACGGCGGGAGCAGCGAAAGAAGAAAAGGAAAAGCTGTCTGGGATTAGGGTTATTCGAAACTTAGCGACGACTTAGCGACAGATTTAATCCGTCACTAAGCCCACGTAAATCAAATTTACGAAACCAGCGACGGACGATACGCCGTCGCTACTTAGCGACAGACTAAAGTTTGTCGCAAGAGTCGTCAGTAAATCGTGCGGACGTAACGACAAAATAGTATATCGCAAAATCCGTCGCAAAATAGCGACGGACTGGGCGACAGACTATATTCCGTCGCTGGTTTCATATGCTTCATGGATTATAGCGACGAATGTTTTTTCGCTCATTAATCCGTCGCTAACTAGCGACGAAAATATTTCATCGCTACCGTCCGTCGCTAACAACGTGTTTTCTTGTAGTGAACTAGAATGCATGTGAATGGAAAGAGGGGTAGAAAGCTCACCTTCGAGGCTTTAAAAAATGGTGGAGAGGGTGCTAGGGCTGAGGAGCTTCAATTAGGCACCCACACTCACTCCCTTACACGACTTGAAGAAGTAGAGAAGGTGAGAGAGAGAGAGAGAGAGTGAAGGGAAAAGAGATGAGCAAGAGAGAAGAGAGGGAAAATCGTCCAACAATACCTCTCTCTTTCTTTTCCCAAAGCCTTATGTAGCTAGGGCTTCACGATTGGACGACTGAGATTAAAGTAGAAGAGATGGAGGGCTGGGGTGCTCCACGCCCCCTCATAGCCGCCCATACTTCCAATGAAAAATCGTTATTTGAAATCTTTGCAAAACGTTTCAAAAACGCCATCAAAAGGGCTTTTAAATTGCCATTAAAACTTTGAGAAATTGCAAGGGGAGCCCCAAGGCTACCGCCCCTTCCAGCCAATCAATTTTTGATATTTGAAAACCTTTAAAAGAATTACCAAAAGGCCATGGGGTGCAGCCCCATGCCTTCTTTCTTGGAAAATCGCCCCTCATGATGAGCCTTAAGCCTCATCATGAGGCCTTGAATAAAGGGTTTGGCCAATAGTGGCCCTCCCTTTTTAAGCAATGCATTCTTTTGCAAGAATGCCACAACCCTGCTGGTCAACCCTTGACCAGCTGGTCCACCATGGCCACATGTGTCCACATGGGATGTCGCCCAATGGGTCTGGGTCGTCCCATGGGTTTGGGCCACCTCTAGCCGATCTAGATCCAAATCGATAATGCATTATTTAAAATAAATGCTCAATTAATGATTTTAAACAAAAATTTAACTTTAATAATTCAAATACCTATTTTCACAATCTTAATTGCCATAAAATATTCAAAGCTTCTGATAGAAATTTTCCTTCGTTTGCGAGAAATATGCTTGTTATGACTCGCGTACTATCGTTAAGCAATTCTCGTAATTCACATGCACTGACGGGGTTTTTTCATCATATAGGTTCCAAATTCGGGGACAAACCATACAGATACATAATAAACTTACCCTTAAATTTTCAGAGGTTAATTCATCCAGAATTGGGCTCTTCTTACTTATATACTGTATTTACACGATTTCGGGTCGCGCGCATAAAGCTGAAACACAGCATAATCGATTTATATCTAATTACGTGCTACCATCATAAACACACGAAAGTGTACATATATCAAGTCTATGCAACAGTGAATTCCTCAAAAAATTTCGCGGGTCTTACATCCTACCCTCCTTGAAAAGGATTTCGTCCGCGAAATCACAAAACAACAAACAACGACAAAAATGGTCAGATTACATCTAACGACGTCTAATCGACCACAACTAAGTCTCTCGTAGAGTTCCTTGGAAAAAACTTGGCAATATGCTTCGGTTGTACACACTTGAAACACTTGCCATCGTAGCGAGGGCAAGATCCAAAAGCATGATCTTCGTTGTATCGTCGACACTTCCGCTGGACATTTCATCGCTGGGATTGCCTTTGCTGGCGGTTCTGATGTACTTTCTGACGCTTCCGTTCTCTAGTAGGTGGCGAAGACTCCAGCCTACTAGGATTCTTCTCACTCGTAATCGCGAAAATACGAGTCTATTGCTCGGCTTGGTCTTCATCCAATAGAGTAGCCACCTCAATAGCCTCCTCGAGTGACTTTGGCCTACTAGTGAACACTTTGGTTCTCAGAGTAGGCCTCAAACCATGAGCGAACTTCATTGCTCGATCATTCTCTGCAACGTAAACATTCAGACAATATCGTTCCAAACAACGAAACTTTGTAATATAGTCATACAGGGTCATCGTTCTTTGTTGCAGATCCAGAAATTCTTGCATCTTCTTACTTCATTCATGCTTCGGAAAATACGCCGAATTAAAAACTTCAACAAATTCCTCCCACGTAACAATCATGTCTTTGAATTTAACCGATGAGATTGTGTCCCACCACTTCTCAGCATGGTCTTTCAAACGATAGGTACCAAAATTCACTTTTTGTTCCCTTGGGACATCTAAAACGCGAAAAATACATTCTATCTCATGTATCCACGACTCAGCAGCTACAGGGTCTGTCTTACCTTCAAAAGCAGGAGGATCCAATTCCATGAATCGCTTATAGGTAATCGTACTTATGTTCTGCCTGCCTCGGGCTACAGACTGAAGATTCACACCCATCTGTTGCATCGCAACCACTTGTTGTTGCATAACCTCTGCAAGGTTGTTCACAATGCCCATAATATTGTTGCATCTGGTCTTCTAAGTCATCTATCATGACAAAAAGATGTAATAATCAATCGGTAGGTCTGAAAACCATGCTCGCTAAACTATAATCGCAATAATCATCCTAAAATAACATCGGGTGCACTACACACAATTCAAGCAAAATACGTCACAACTAAATCATGCAGCATCACGACATATAAACACGTTCCTCGAACAATCGTAAACGACACCATACAAGGCGGCTATTGCTAGAAAGTCACCATTTTAGATGACAAATGTTAGAGAATCACCACTCTAACACAAACAAACAAAGAAAGACATCATTACTCATATAACATCATTAATCATATCATTGTTAGGGAATCACCACCCTAGCGACATCATTAGAGAATCAGCACTCTAACGACATCATCAAAGAATCACCACTCTGATGGCATTGTCAGAGAATCACTACCCCGACGGCATTGCTGAAGAATCACCACTTCAGCAACATCATTAGGAAATGACCATCCTAATGGCATCATCAGAAAATCACCATCCTGATGGCATCGTTGAAGAGTCACCACTCCAACAACATCGTCAGAGAATCACCGCTCTAACGACATTTCTGGAGAATCACCACCCCAGCAGCATCATTAGAAAATCACCATCCTAATGACATCGCTAGAGAATCACCACTCTAATGGCATCACCAGAGAATCACCACCCTGACGGCATTGCTGGAGAATCACCACCATAGCAGCATCACTAGAAAATCGCCATCCTAATGGCATCACTAGAGAATCACCACTCTAACGGCATCATCAGAGAATCACCACCCTGATGGCATCACTGAAGCGTCACTACTCCAACGGTGTCACTGGAGAATCACCACTCCAATGACCTTCATTAGAGAATCAACACTCTAATGGCATCGCTAGGGAATCACCACCCTAGCGGCATTACTGAAGAATCACCACTCCAGTAGCGTCATTAGGGAATCACCACCCTAATGGCATCATCATAGAATCACCACCCTGACGACATCGTTAGAGAATCACCACTCTAACGGCATCGCTGAAAAATCACCACTTCAGCAGCGTCATTAGGAAATCACCATCCTAATGGCATCATCAGAGAATCACCACCCTGATGGCATTGCTGGAGAATCACCACCCTAGCAACATCATTAGAGCATCATCACCCTAATGACATCATCAGAGAATCACCACCCTGATGGCATCGTTAGAGAATCACCACTCTAACGGCATCGCTGAAGCGTCACCACTCCAACGGTATAGTTGGCACTACCAGGAATCACCACCTGAGCCAACCCACCACAATCCATCCGACAATGGTTGGGAAAACAAAATCCCCACAATGCCCTCTCAAGAGCAACAACACCCAAAAATCCGGTGTTAAGCTATCCCTAAATACGATCTTCTCAAGAGTCAAATGCCATCACCGACAACACAAAAGCAACATGCTAAGGGCAAAACATCGTATGTGTTCTCATCACCAAGAACAACTAGGGATCGACAGTATCCACCAATGGGATACATGGAGGCTCAATTGGCACATACAAGGCTTTAGCCTTCTGTCCAAAAAGGGTCACATCCAGCAAGATACCCTTCGTCAAAGACAGGGTTACGAACAATTCCAACAAAATTGGAAATGAGAAAAAACACTTGCTTAGAGCCTTACACGACAGTTCTCATCAAACTACTTCGCCTTCAAGATGATGAGGATAAAAGTTTGATCATTGCTACGATTCTTCAATCGTCTCCACCAACACAATGTGGAACGAGAAGGGAAAACTACGCAAGTAGTCCCCTAGGTCTCAGTCAAGAACTCCAACTCTCACAGGAGTCGACTCGAAACAACTTGGAAAACTATATCCACAAGCGCAAATGAACCCCCTTGGTTCCGACAATCGATACATTGAGCCAAAATACAAGACCTAAACATGAAGCTGGGTCTCACATCGGACAACACCCGAAAAGCACACAAACTTATCAAAACATGCAGAAGAAGCAATTAATCAACAGAAACATAATTCTAATGAATTAGGCATACTTATAGTGCGATGGTCGATGCGTGCAGAGACTTGAACCACACTTCTGAAACACTGCTCTGATACCAGAACTGTGGTGCCCCAGAATTTCCGACTTTGAAAATCCTTTAGATTTTTCGATAAACTTTTTTTTTTTTTTAAACATTTGCGCAAGCGGAAAAACTAGGAAGGAAAAAGAAGTGGAAAACTCTGGGTGGGTCACAGAGTGAAACAACAACATTTATGAAACAACCTTATTTAATACATTTTACAATAGTACAATAGTTTCCCTTTTTACAAAAACTCTGCCAAGATCCTTGATGTTTTAGAAGAGTGGGTTCAGTCCTCTTCCGCACATTGAACTCCATCGCATGCCTAAAAGCAACACTTGTATTCCCATAAAACGGGGTCAGTACTCTTTTGAGCTGGTGAGACAAACAAATCACAACATACCAGTATGTGGAAAACGAAAGCATGAAACACATAGCATTCTCATTCATTTGCAATAATTGAACAGGTATAGCATGAGCAGGTATTCAAGAGTAACAAAGATACACATGGAGCAATAAGTGATAAATTACTAGCAATAACATGCTCTTAGAACATAAGTCGATGCAATTAGACAACACAAGAGAAAATGACTATGACTATCCACTTACAATTCATAGCAATTATAGCATGATATGTGTCACAGAACATAAACTACTAGTGTAACAACCCAAAGGAATGTGTCATGTAGGACAACTAATTTGCCTAGAATTGTACGTAGATACAAGTATGCACATATGTGCATCGTGCCACAAGTACGTGAACTAGAAATGGGACGATACAGAACATCCAGCATTACGATGAGACAGTTAGAAACATATATCCACGGTAAGGCATCTCTAGAAAACAAAACACGAGATGTGTAGAAACATATAAAACTATGTCTTCAACATAGGCGAGCTCGTCTCACGTGGTGGGGCCATCACCCACACCGAAACTCACCAAGGAGTTTCATGACAATCATGAATTTCTATGACAGGGTTACACGAATCGTTTACATGACTATTGGTCGCATGTCATTGCCCGAAGTTATTTTGCAATGCGAGCATTGTCATAAATCATGCAAATCCAAAGATGTGAATCGAGAAAAATGAAGTATGAATACGTATTGAGAAACATTGAACCAAAGCCTTCAAATAATTCCACTTAAGCACGGAAGCATTAGACACGTGGTTTGCTTGTTTTTCCTTGAGTCATAACATTACATGTTCTATCCGTCGTATTTCGCAAAACCCTTTATTGCATAAGGAGCTAGCTTTTTACACATATATGTTCTAAGTAAAAAGTCATCATGCATATGGAAAATATACGTGTATACTTCATATACTCATTCAATATCTTGATGCCAAAGAAACACAAGCCAAAGGGGTGTTATGGCATCGATCACCGTGCTCTTAAGAGGTGCGGCTAACCCAAGTTGCCATTGAAGCAGTGATACATGAAAAACCATGAAAACGTGAGAATGGGGCCCAACAACAAGCTGCTCTTAACTGCTACAACAACACATATACGGGGTTGCTCCAAGCCCCTACTACGGTCACGAAAACAAGCACAACATCACATGCTGCAGTCAAACCACTGCAGCCGCACAACTCGAGAGCGATGCTTCCCAAAAACTCCAAAAAAGGATGCTACAACCACGCAAGTCCAAGAGGCCCACAGGTCTGGACAAAGATCCAGACCCATGCAGCTGGACCATGGGGTCCCTACAGTCTCAGTGGCAAGTCTGGACATTCGGTCCAGACTTGCTCGAACCGTCAAATGCAACAAAATAACCGTAGTCACCGCACACTAACCTCACTGGGTGTTGCTGCCCTGCAGGCCACGCAGCCCACTGGTCTGGACAAGGGTCCAGAGCCCAAACAGCTGGACCATGGGGTCCCAAAACTCTTGGCAGCAAGTTTGGACATTCGGTCCAAACTTATCCAAGTCTGCGTCCACAACGCACCACCTAAACCGGGCTCGGTTCAGGTGCCACTAGGCTGGGTACAGGTCTGATACAGATCTGGACCTATGCCAAAGGACCAGATGGTCCTCAAAACACTGACAGCAAGTCTGGACATTCGGTTCAGACTTGCCCATATGCATGTCTAAACGCTCCACCTGAACCAAATTCGGTTCAGGTGTGCAGCCAACTGACTTAAGCCTGGGTCCAACACGGGGTTCCAAATCATGGTCTGGACAAAGATGTCAAGACCAGCAAGGAGGGGGGAGCGGGACGCACCAACCGAGGTGGTGCAGGGCGCTGCAACCTGCGCCTGCCACAGGAGGGCCAGCACCACAAGGCGCCAGCGCATGGGCGCCAACGCATGGCGCATGGGCGCCAGTGCAAACACTACCACCCGAGTGCTCTTCCAGCACTCGGCGTATCCTGGGCTCAAACGGAGGCCACCCCAGCTGGTCTGAGCCTGTGCTCAGACCTGAGGTGCAAACGCCCAGTCTGAACCCACTCGATTCAGATTGAGAAAACTGAGAGAGAGAAAAATGTTGGGTTTGGGCTATGTGCGAGCCCAAACCATCACTCGAAACTCACAAAATGGAAAGGGGGCAGGGTCACTGCCGACCCTTTCACCATGCGTGGTGGCTGCAACACAGCAGACCACACCCAACCCCAAATCGTCAAATGAAGAAAATGAGATTCCAAACTTCTAAAACGATGAAAGGAAAAAGATGCTCATGCAAAAGAAATTGCAGCCCAAACATGCAACAAAACCCATACAAAGCTCGACTAGGCATAAGAAAGCATTGGCGAATTCTAAAAACAAGTTTGTGTCATCTAATCCACCAAAATCTCCATGCATGTCATAAAATGCATAAAATGAAGTTCAATTTCATGCCACTACGATGGAGAAATCATAGGCATCCTTTTAACGAAAACTAGAATGCATCCGAATGGAAAGAGGAGTAGAAAGCTCACCTTCGAGGCTTTAAAAAATGATGGAGAGGGTGCTAGGGCTGAGGAGCTTCAACTAGGCACCCACACTCACTCCCTTACACGACTTGGAGAAGTAGAGAAGGTGAGAGAGAGAGAGAGTGAAGGGAAAAGAGATGAGCAAGAGAGAAGAGAGGGAAAATCGTCCAACAATACCTCTCTCTTTCTTTTCCCAAAGCCTTATGTAGCTAGGGCTTCACGATTGGACGACTGAGATTAAAGTAGAAGAGATGGAGGGCTGGGGTGCTCCACGCCCCCTCATAGCCGCCCATACTTCCAATGAAAAATCGTTATTTGAAATCTTTGCAAAACGTTTCAAAAACGCCATCAAAAGGGCTTTTAAATTGCCATTAAAACTTTGAGAAATTGCAAGGGGAGCCCCAAGGCTACCGCCCCTTCCAGCCAATCAATTTTTGATATTTGAAAACCTTTAAAAGAATTACCAAAAGGCCATGGGGCGCAGCCCCATGCCTTCTTTCTTGGAAAATTGCCCCTCATGTTGAGCCTTAAGCCTCATCATGAGGCCTTGAATCAAGGGTTTGGCCAATAGTGTCCCTCCCTTTTTAAGCCATGCATTCTTTTGCAAGAATTCCACCACCCAGCTGGTCAACCCTTGACCAACTGGTCCACCATGGCCACATGTGTCCACATGGGATGTCGCCCAATGGGTCTGGGTCATCCCATGGGTCTGGGCCACCTCTAGTCGATCCAGATCCAAATCGATAATGCACTATTTAAAATAAATGCTCAATTAATGATTTTAAACTGAATTTTAACTTCAATAATTCAATTACTCATTTTCATAATCTTAATTTCCATAAAGTATTCAAAGTTTCTGATAGAAATTTCTCTTCGTTTGCGAGAAATACGCTTGTTACGACTCGCGTACTATCGTTAAGCAATTCTTGTAATTCACATGCACTAACGGGTTTTTTTTGTCGTATAGGTCCCAAATTCGAGGACAAACCATACAGATACATAATAAACTTACCCTTAAATTTTCAAAGGTTAATTCATCTAGAATTGGGCTCTTCTTACTTATATACTGTATTTACGCGATTTCGGGTCGCACGTATAAAGCTGAAACATAAAGCATAATCAATTTATATCTAATTACATGCTACCATCATAAACACACGAAAGTGTACATATATCAACTCTATGCAGTAGTGAATTCCTCAAAAAATTTTGTGGGTCTTACATTTGTAATCATGATGATCGTTTAACAAATGGGATAATTTGTATTATTAATGTGTTGTGCAGGTTAGCAATGTCTGCGACTCATCAGAGAAGAAATACCCTATCGTTCTATGGGTTGTGTATTAGAGAAGTGATCCGCCAGTCCCATTTATCTGAGTTTTTTGAAAGGTACCAAAATATACTTAAGATTGAGAATGATAAAGACAAGGAAAAACATTGGAATTATATTATGCAGAGGATTATCCATCAGATATTGAGGTTGCGGACCAAAGGAAGAATGCTAAAGAATTAAAGATGCAGAAGAAGGATGACCAAGAGAAGGCAAAGCAAAGAAATAAGGAGGAGAATGAAAAGAAAAGGCAAAGGAAGAAGGAAGAGGAGAGGAAAAGGCAAAAAAAGAATGAGGAGGAGAGCGAAAGGCAATTGAACAATCTAAAGGAGGAGGCTATGAGGGAAATGCCAAAGATGTTCATGGAGCATAAAGCTTTGCCAATGAGGGTAAAGCAAATGAAGGAGGCGAAGGAGAGGTGAAGGCAATTGAATAAGGAGGAGGAAGAAAAGAAAAGGCCAAGGAGGGAAAAGGAGTTTGAGGAAGAGAAGGAAAGTCAAAGGAAGAAGGAGTTTGATGAAGAGAAGGAAAGGCAAAGGAAGGAGAAGGAGGATGAGGAAAAGAAGGAAAGAGAAAGGAAGAAGAAGGAGGAGGAGGAAGAAAGGGAAAGAGAAAGGAAGAATCAAGAGGAGGAAGTGGAGGTAAGTAGGAAACAGTATGAGGAAGAGAAGGAAAGATGGCAGAAGGAGAAGAAGGATGAAGAAAAGAAGGAAAGAGAAAGGAAGGAGAAGGAGAAGGAGGAATAAAATGAAAGAGAAAGGAAGAAGCAGAAGGAGGAAGTGGAGGAAACAAGGAAACAACATGAGGAAGAGAAAGAAAGGCGGCAGAAGGAGAAGGAGGACGAAGAAAAGAAGGAAAGAGAAAGGAAGGAGAAGGAGGAGGAAGAGAAGGAAAAGGAAATGAAGGAACAAATTGAAATCAGATGATATCGGTGATAGAGCTAGGGACGGTGGAAGTGGAAAAGCAGTGGGAGGTTGTGGACCAACCAGAAAGGCCTAGGTTGGAGGGATTGATTGAACAGAAGAAAAGTGTGACCAAGGTAAATAAATTTGTCCTGTCTGTGAAGATTTAATACTATGTTTAGCGATTACTATGATAGGTATTAATATGTATAGCGATTACTGTGATAGTGTGTGTGCAACCAATATTATTTATAGCAATTAGTAGAATATTATTTATAAGTATAAATGAGACTAATTTACAATTGGTACGAATAATATGTTATTGTGTGTTACAAGGAGGTCAAAAGAGAAGTAGAGCACCAGGTGAAAAGCTCGGAGGTCGGTGTCAGTGGCCTGTAGTTCTGTCGTGGTATGGTCAGCTGAGTGCATATCAGAAGGACCGATTACGAAATATGCACTTCGGTGGCCTTTTGGATCAGCAATATTTTGAAACTTACTGAAAGACCATGACCCACCTGGTAAATAAGTGGAATGATAAGACAAACACATTCCAGTTTGATTCTTTTGAGATCACCATGACCCTAGAAGATGTGGCGCGGATAACTGGCCTTAATTGCGTTGGCAGTACTATCCTATTACGGAATTCAAACTATAACGCAAGGGGAAAATGCATGGCCCTTCTAGGAATGTCGATGGACGAATAAAGTCAATGTATTTATGGTGGAATCAATTCCACATCAATGAAAGTCTCATCTTTTCGTAATAAATGGGAAGGCCGTGTTGAGAAACTCTGTTTTGATGTCACATAATATGATACACTGTCGTATTTGATTTTATATGATATGATAATATGTCCTCTTGAAAAATGTTATATTATGACTGAATATGTTTTGCCATAAATCTAACGAGTATTTGATGCAAGGATATCTCACCCAAAAAGGATGGAGACTTCCTGTTCAAGTACAACTATGGTGCAATCATACTCCTTGAAGAAAAAACTTGATGAGCCATGCATTCCTAAAGATCAACTGAAGAGATCGGCTACCTCAAGATGAAGATTTTTTTCTTCTTTAGAGTCATATGTAACAGAACCTTCAAGAACATGCATATTGCATATTACATACTCATTCATGAAAGCTATATCATAAAAGTATACGATAGTTTCAAAAAGCTCCTTTTTGAAAACTAATAATTGTACCTTCTTACAACCCTTTATAAAAAAGGTATTTTGACATGATTTCAAAATGTAATAATTGTACCTTACATCATATACAAGACAACATGAAAAGAAATATAGGAAATAGACAAAACATGAAATCGGCTACATAAAGAAAAACAAATATAATATGTTTTGAAAAGACTCTAGTTACCTTCTTTAAAGAAATGATTTCAAATATAGGAAAAAGACAAAACATGAAATCGACTACATAAAGAAAAACAAATATAATATGTTTTGAAAAGACTCTAGTTACCTTCTTTAAAGAAATAATTTCAAATATAGGAAAAAGACAAAACATGAAAATCGGCTACACAAAGAAAACAAATATAATAAAGTTTTTGAAATGACTCTAGTTACCTTTTTACAAACCCATAGAATGTCGACTTACTTGAAGTCATCATTCTCTTTGTATAGCATTAAATACCTCCTGTAAGAAATCCTTGTTAAATATCCTTCTCAAGAATGTCGACTTTCTTGTAGTCTTTATTCTCTCTGAAGACTTTGAAAAACACAACATAAAGAAAACACTTGACATGACTATGTACACATAAATATCTCAAAGCACTCATTATACTTACACTCATTTAAAGTAAAGAAGTACTTATGTACCTCAAATCATTAATTAGAATAAAGACAAAACTACAATCCAACGTTCAATGTACTATTGTAAGAAATAGACTTTTTACATAAAATATGTATTACCTAAAAAATTACAACGACTAGTGTACCCTATATTTTACTTTTATGGAAAAAGGCTTTCTCGAATTTCTCTAAAGATGTTTTTGAAATGACATAACATTTCACATCTCAAAAAGGCTACGATTTCAAAAAGTAACGACTACTTTTTTAAAAGCTATATAAACTATTCAACATGGAATGGACATGTGAGCTTACAACGAGAAAAATTCCTATTCATTATTTGAAAAGAGAGCCTTGAAAAAGAAAGAGAAAAAGAAAAGAAAGAAAAGAAAGAAAAGAGAAAAAGTCAAGTGTAGCTCTTTGACAAAGAGTATCCTCTGAGTGACAAACAGAACATTCTGAGAATCATTCATTCGTGCATTCATATCATTCTAAAGGTTCTATAGGAAGTATTGTAACTCTGTTATTCACTCTTTTCCTTCTTTGTTGAAAGAAATAGACCTCTGTGAAAAAGGGTGTTGCCCTTCTCTGTTGAGAGAAGAAGACCTCTGTGAAAGAGGGTGTTGTCCTTCTCTGTTAAGAGAAGAAGACCTCTGTGGAAGAGGGTGTGCCCCTTCTCTGTTGAGAGAAGAAGACCTCTGAGGAAGAGGGTGTTGTACTATTTATCCGGTGACTCGGATGTTATAGTGGAAAGCTCAAGTGGTTTGCTTGGGGACTGGATGTAAGTCTGGGTATTGACCGAACCAGTATAAATTCTGTGTTTTATGTGTTGTGCCTTATTGCCTGATTATTTTATTTTATCGATCTTTATCGTATTTCACTATTCACCCCCCCTCTAGTGGAATTTCATTTGGTATCAGAGCAGGTTTGCTGGTTTCGACATAACAAGTCTTCCAGCACAAATGACATCTACCTCTTATGCTCGTGATATTGAAGGTCAACACGCATCTCGTCCTCCTTTCTTCAACGGCTCCAACTATGGATACTGGAAGTGCAGAATGACTATATTTCTCAAGTTCATAGATTTTGCTGTATGGAAAATTGTTGAGCATCCATACACATCTCCATCCGCAGACTATAACTTATGGTCTGATGAAGAAAAGAAAATGGCAAACCTAAATGCAAAGGCTATGAATGCCTTATATTGTGCCATTGAACGAATTCAATAGAATATCTATATGTGAATCTGCATATGATATTTGACATTCTTTAGAGGTTATTCATGAAGGAACCAACAAAGTGAAAGAAGCCAAAATCTCATCTCTTGTTAGAAAATATGAGTTGTTCAAAATGAACAAAGATGAACCCATCACAGAGATGTTTACCAGATTCACCAACATCACCAACGATCTAAAATCTCTGGGTGTAACATATTCCCAGACAGAAAAGGTGAAGAAAATCTTGAGATCTCTCACAAGTGATTGGGAGAAAAAGACTACAGCTATTGAAGAAGCTCAAGATTTATCTAAGCTTACTCTGGACGACTTAATAGGCAATCTTATGCCCTATGAAGTCCACATGAAAGAAAGAAGGGAAGAAGAACAACCCTTGAAGAAAACTCTAGCCTTCCCAGCCCTTTCTGAGGATGAAGACTCAAAAAAAGAAACTGAGATTGCGCTACTCACCAGAAAATTTCAGCGCTTTATGAGAAGGAACCGACTTTCAAATAAGCACAAAGAAAAAAAAGACCCAAAAGAAGATTCTATGTGCTACCAGTGTAATAAGCCAAGTCACCTGAGACGTGACTGTCCTCTTCTCAAAAGAAAATCCAAGACTGAGGAACCAAAGAAAAGGTTCTTCAAGAAAAAGGCTCTGCATGCTCAATGGGATGATTCAGAACCATCCACCAGTGAAGAGTCAAATGATGATGAAGCAGAAACCGCCAACATGTGCTTCATGGCAGAAAGCTCTGTAAGTGAATCTCTTGATTTCTCCTTTGAAGATCTTCAAAATGCTTTTCAGAAACTTTTTGAAGAATCAAGGAAAACAATTCTAAAAAATAAACAGTTAAAATCTGAGAATCTAGAGCTCCTTTTGAAAAATGAAAAACTCAGTATTGAAAATTCTGAGCTACAAAAGAAAAATCTTCTTATTTCTTCTGAAATCTCATCTACTAGCTCCAAGACTAAAAAACTGCAAGTAGAAATTTCAGAATTAAAAAGTAAAACTGAGAACCTTATGAAAACGGTTTTCAAGTTTACTAAAGGAAAAGAGAACTTGGATAAACTCCTATCCTCTCAAAAAGTCTCTTTCTACAAGAATGGTATTGGCTACTCCCATTTCAACAAGCCTTCTTGTATGAATCAAAAGACCACTTTTGTGAAAAGTTCTTCTGAACCAAATAAGGAGTATTATAATTCTAATTTTTTGAACTCCTCTAAGGCTATAGACAAACCCAAATCCAAATGGATATGGGTTCCAAAGTCTAACAAAAAAGGACCCGATTGGGTACCAAAAAGAAATTTTACTTAATGATTTGCAGGCTCCAAACAAGAAGAACAGATGGATTCTAGACAGTGGATGTTCAAAACACATGACTGGACATTCATACCTCTTTGTTGTTCTTCATAAAAAAGAAGGAGGAACTGTCACCTTTGGAGATAACAACAAAGGTTTGATAATAGGTATTGGTAATATTGGAAATATAGATAACCCTCTTATCAAAGACGTTCTCCTGGTTAAAGGCTTAAAACATAACCTTCTAAGTATTAGTCAAATGTGTGATACAGGTTATAATGTTAGCTTTAATCATAATGCTTGTCTTATAGCAGACACCAACGAAAATATTATCTTAAAAGGTATAAGAAAAAATAATATATATGAACTATACCTAGAAAACATCACAGAACATTGCCTCATACCTAATAATGACTCTCAACATTTATGGCACATGAGAATGGGTCATGTCAATTCTAAGTACATGTCTATATTAGCTAAAGATAAGTTAGTACGTGGGTTTCCCAAAATATCTTTTAAAAAGGATTATTTTTGTGATGCATGTCAATTAGGAAAACTGTCTAAATCATCTTTTAAATAAAAAAATATCATTTCAAGCAAAAGACCTCTAGAGCTTCTCCACCTGGATCTCTTTGGTCCTTCTAGAGTAGCTAGTCATAATCACAATAAATACGTTTTTGTCATTGTAGATGACTACTCAAGATTTACTTGGGTAATATTTTTGAAAAACAAAAGTGATACGTTTTGTCAATTTGAAATTTTATGTAAAAAATTATAAAATGAAAAATCTTGTTCTATTGTTAAAATCCGTAATGACCATGGAGGAGAATTTGAAAATGAACTTTTTGAAAATTTTTGTAACTTGCATGGTATTTCTCATAACTTTGCCTTTCCTAGAGTTGCACCTCATAATGGTGTAGTAGAAAGAAAGAATAGAACCCTTCAGGAATCTGCTAGAACTATGCTCCAACACAATAATCTTGTTAAATCTTTTTGGGCAGAAGCTGTTAATACTGCATGCTACATAACAAATAGAGTTCTCATTAGACCCTTATTAAATAAAACTCCCTATGAACTATTCTATGACAGAACTCCAAGAATAGACTATTTCAAAGTCTTTGGTTGTAAATGCTTTATCCTAAACACAAAAGATAGCCTAGATAAATTTGATGCTAAATCTATTGAAGGCATATTTTTAGGATATTCAAGTTATAGTAAAGCATACAGGGTTTTCAATAAGTGTTCTAAGTCTATTGAAGAATCTATGCATGTTAGTTTCTGTGAATCTATTGATCAATCTGTTCATAAGCAAACTAACGATGATAATGTTGAAAGTACAGATTTACTTTTAGATAACACAACTAAGTCTAATGAAGATTATCATCAAAGAACATTTGTCGATATCAAAGATCATCCTCAAAAGCAGATTTTGGGAGAACTGACAAAGGGGGTTCAGACTAGAGCTCAGCTAGAACGGATTGCAAATATGGCATTCATTTATCAACTTACCAAGGATGGAGTTTTCATCAATCAGTCTAAGTATGCTCGTGAACTTCTGAAGAGGTTCAACATGAACTCAACTGCTTCAAAATCTACTCCTATGAGCACTACTACTGTTTTGGACAAAGATGAAGATGGTAAGTCTGTTGATACAAAGGTATACCGCGGTATGATAGGATCACTTCTCTATTTAACTGCTAGTCGTCCAGATATTATGTTCAGTGTTTGCTTGTGTGCTAGATTTCAGTCAAATCCAAAAGAATCACATCTTAAAGCTGTAAAAAGAATAATGAGATATTTAAAAGACATAGTTGATTTTGGATTATTCTATTCAAAATCCTCTACATTTGATTTAATCTCATACAACGATGCTGACTTTGCTGGAATTAAATCTGACAGAAAAGGCACAAGTGGATCATGTCATATTCTAGGGCACTCACTTGTATCATGGTTCAGTAAGAAACAAAACTGTGTATCCTTATCAACTACTGAAGCCGAATACATTGCTGCTAGCCTAGCCTGTACACAAGTTATTTGGATGAAACAAACCTTAAAAGATTTTGGTTTAAATTTTGAAAATACAATTATCTTCTGTGATAATACTAGTGCTATAAACTTATCTAAGAATCCTATTTTACACTCACGAACTAAGCACATTCAAATAAGACACCACTTCTTAAGAGAACAAGTCTTAAACAACATAATTAAAGTAGAATTCATACCCACTAATCAACAGTTAGCAGACATATTCACTAAACCATTGAAACATGAAGACTTTACACGAATTAGAAGAGAACTAGGAATATGCAAACTAAGTGACTTATAAATTAATCACACTTATTATAATACTTCTTATAAGTTTTGTTAAAATCCTATTTTAAAAGTTTTTTTCTTCTTATCGATTTTTGTTAGTCAAACTAGGTTTCCATATTCACGTATACTGTAAACTCTTATAAGACACATTCTTTATGTCTTTCAACTTGTCATCTTTCAAGTACACATCCATTATGACTCCTTGTCCTATCTCCTTTCACTCATATCCATAAAAACTAATTCTATTAAAAGCTATCATAACATTGTTCACATCACTCATCTCATAACTCCTTTATTATTTTTGTCCTTTTGTGAAAACTTCTCTTACGATAAATTGATTCACCTTCAACATGATAACATATTAGTTTATGAGAAATCTTGCTTTTCAAATTGTTAGTTAAAATCGAATGATTATTTTTTTTTTGTTCTTTTACCTTTTTTCTAAAGATCTAGTTGCTATGTTCTTGATGATGCATGAAATGCACATCATGTAAACAAGTTTTTCATACATTTTGTAGCAAGTTTAAGGTTTTAAACCCATGTTTAAATGTGTTTTGATAGTAAGGGGCTATAGTTCGAATTTCAGAAAAATCGGAGTTAAAATGAGAGAGTTATGGCTATTTCAGTGTTTGGGTACGGATTTCGAGGTGGATCGGATCCATATCCGACCCAATTAGGTTAATTGGACCTTGGATTAACTCTTAGAAAGCCCAAAACCCAACCCACATGCCTATCCATATCCATTTCAAAAAGTTTTTCTGAAAACCCCCCAAAAAGTGGCGCCTAGCAAATTTTATTTTTTTAACCTTCTTTCTGAAAAATGGCAAAACTATAAATAGTTTTTTTTAAAGAACCCTAGGCGTCTTTGGCTGTGTTTGGACGCCTCTTGCAGTGAATCTACTCCAGCAACTCCTTCCTCTCCATCTTCCCCTACGTTTTGGCCATTGAAGACCGATCTATGCTTGATTTTCAAGCATATTTTCGATCCCTCTTTTGTTCCTTTCCATTTCTTTCTTTCTCCTTGCTGTAGTTTCACCATTTTTCTGTATTTTTGCAGGTGTAGCAGAGGTGAAGACCATTAACCTTGTGCGGGAGTGCGAAACACACCACCAAGGTGAGCCGGCCCTACCTACATCCGGCTTTCTACACCCTCCGATCGAAAATCGGCTCACATTCCATCGTCGGTGGATCTCCAACATGTAGCAGCTGCAAAGGTGCCATTTTTTGATGAAGTCCAGCATTCTCGAACTGTGTAGGATGTCCATCTCCAGCCACGGTCCGCTCTTCTTCATCCCCCCGGTCGTCGGATCTTCCAAAAGGTAGGTCTTCTTCTTCCTTCTCTTCTAACTAAAACCGAAAGTGAGTGTTGCTTTTCTTTTATTATTTTCGGTGTGTTTCTTGTTTTTATTTTTGGTTCAACCTTAGAGTAGCATTCATGCATAGACCAACACGTTAGATATAGGTTTTGTTTTATTGTTTTCATGTTTGATTAGCGATTCTCATTGTTTTTTCAATCAAAACGTGTAAATCGGCTAGAGTTTTTCTAGCCGATTTGAGTTTTTGTTTCCAACGTGTCTCATTGTGGAGTTTTTACAGAAAATCCAATAAAAATTTTCCATTTTGATTCATTTTAATCGTTTGGTTGTGTGTTATGATTTTGTGTTCAATTAAAAAGCAAAATCCAAAAATCGGCTAGACTTATTTCTAGCCGATTCTTGATTTTTACAAAAATATTTTTCTTTGTTTTGATTTTTTTTTTCAGCATGTGTATTGAGTGGTTTTGCTGAAAATCCCATTTAAAAAGTTTATTTTAATTCATTTTATTTGTGGGTTTTGCTTGTCTTGTTTTGATTTTATTTTTGAAAAAGAAAAAAAATCGGCTAGGATTATTCTAGCCGATCTTTGTATTTTTGTTAAATGTATGTGTTGATGTTGGTAAACCGTGTAGTTGCTGTGTGTTTTGGGTGTTAATAGCAGTATATAGTCGTGTTAGTTCATTTCATTCATTTAGGCTAGTTCAAAATAATCGTTTTTAGCATTTTTTGTTTTTGTGTTTTGAGTCTATTGAAGAAAATTACAAAAAGCAAGTTTTCTTTTTTTTTTCATGTTTTTAATTCCAGCATAGTGATGTTCTTGTTAGCATTTGTGTAATTAGGAGTCCTTTTTATTATTTTCTAATTTAGTTTTATCAAAATAGTGGTTATTTAGTTTTATTGCTTTTTGTTAATTTATATTTTTATTTTTAATTTTCGTGTGGATCTTCTTCTTCCCCAAGGTGGGGCGGCAGCCATTAGAGCTCCCCTTGAGCTCTTGGTCGATTTTTTTAGAAAGTCTTAATTGTCATTAGTTGAGTTAGGAAGGTGTCTAGGTTCAATGTATTAGGGTTTCCTTTCCTAGCCGTTTTTAGGGGTTAATTAAGTAGGTTTTGGGAATTAGGTTAGCATTAACTCCTAAGAAATCGATTTTCCATTTAATTCCTTTTATTCCCTAGGTAGATTTAATTCCTTTAGTTTAGAAAGTAGAGCCAATTAGTGTAGACGATTTTTTAGAAGGAAAGCAATTAATGCATTGAAATGTGGAAAGTTTTTGGAAAAAGTTAAGTTTCAAAAATCGTGTGGGGTATTTAAAGAAGGAATTAAATCTGGATTGTCTAGTAATAGAAAGTTACGAATTGAGATTTGAAAAGCCATTTTGAAATTCAATTCAATTTCCAAATTGGATGTCCACGATTTCAAGAAAGAATTAATTGTTCTTAATTCTTATTTGGAAAACCAAAATTGTGTAACTATCTAGGTTGGACGGTTTGGCTTACCAAGAAATGAGTAATTTTAATTTAATTCTGTTTTGGAAAGAAAAAAATTTGTGAGATTCTCTAGGCTGGACTTCTCCTTTTTCAAAAGGGGATTTTAAAGCTATTAAAGGTTGTAACTTCCCATTAGAAGGACGATTTTTGGACTTCTCCATTTCCAAAATTATCTTTGAATTTTTATTGGGTGCCTATCCTTCTAACCGACCTTAGTTGACTAAGTTAACCCTAGTCAAGCTTTAGTTCAACCCTTGAGTCTAGTCAATAGCGAGCCTAGGTCGAGTCCAAGACCAAGACCCAACCCTAGCCAAGCCTAATCGAGTCAAACCTAACCTAATTTTAGGTCAACCTACTCTATCTCACCCTACTTAACCCAAGCCGACCCTAGTGAGTCAACCTACCCCAGTCCTAATCAAACCTAAACTAAGTCAAAGTCAAAACCTAACCTTAGTCGATTCGACTGAGTTCACCTAAGTCAAACCGAGCCTATTTGACTAAGTCAACCCTAAACCGAGTTCAACCTAGTCTTAATAAGCCTAAGTCCAAGACCTAGACCTAACCCTAACTAAGTCTAGCCAAGTCAACCTAGCCTAGCCTAAGTCAAAGTCAAGACAAACCCAAGGTCGATTCAACCTTAACTCAGTCAACCCAACCTAAGTTTAGGTCAACCAAGTCCACCTAAATCAAGCCGACCCTAGTTGACTAAGTCAACCCCAAAACCGAACCCAACTAGTTCGGCCAAACCTAGCCGAGTCCACACTAGTCCTAGTCGAGTCAAACATAGCTCGAGCCTATCCAAGTCAAGACTAAACCAAACCGAGTCCATTGAAGTCAACCAACCCTAGTCCTAGTCGAACCCGTGTCCTATTGTTCCATTTTAGTCCCATATTTTTTAGATTTAACTCATAGTGATTTTCGATTAGCTAATGTAGTTATTTCTTTAATTGTTTAGCTAAAATTTATATTTGTTGATTTGATGGGTGTTTGTTAGTTTATCGTTTGTTGATTAGTTAGTTAGTATAGTGTAGTTAGTTTATAGTTGGTACATCATTTAGTCATATATTTAACTATATTATTTAGTGTTTTGATTGTAATTGCATTAGTATTTCATTTAGTGCATAGTCATAACACGCATGTCATACTTCGTGTAGAGTTCATTTAGCTTCATTATAGTTAGCATATGCATATAATCAGTTATATAGGATTAATTAAGTTTGTATTTCATGTAGATTACATTCTTAGTGGGTAAAATAGTTCAAATACTGAATAGTGCACTCAAATAAAAACCAGATTTTTGCCCTGTCGCACCAGCCTTATTTTCTATACAAAAATTCTGTGTTTTCCAAAAAAATTTATTCTATTCACTTGATAGACGTGTTATTTGACTGCAGACCAAATTTCAGCTTATTCGGAGTTGATTTGGCTTGATTTTTAAGCGTTTTGCAAAAACCGCTTTTTCTGGATTTCAAATTACAGGACTTTCGATATCCTGATTTTTCCCAGATTTGAAACGCTTATATCTGGAGTTCCAAATACTGTTTTTCAATTCTGTAAAAACTGTCAGTTTGTTTAATCTGTCAGTTACAGAACAGAACAAATTTCGGGAAAATCGGACCTTGTTTGCTTTGTCAAACAGTGGTTTTCCGATAACCTGTCAGAATGCTATTTTACACTAGTTAGGGGCAGTTTCGTAATTTTCTTAATTTCGGCATTTTAGACCTGTTTTCAGTAGTTTCTGCATTTTAGAAGTTGCATAAGCATCATACAGCATTAGTAGAAGTAATTTAGTTAATTTTAGACTTAGTTTAGTATTTTATTTAATTACTGTTTAATAAGTAGCATTTGTTTTATTATTTTCGTAAAATTAGAATTAGTTTTAGTTATTGTTTGCATTGTTAGAATAGAATACTAACTTAGTATTTTTCTGCATTTTTAGGTTGAAAAGCATATTTAGTTTCCAGGGTTATTGTCCAAGTGCGAAGATTCCCTAATTGACGAAAAGACGGAAATACCCTTGGTGTGGAGCAGAAGATTGAGTGCTTTTTTTTCATTTTCATTTTAGTGATTAATTGTAGTTGTATTAACTTTAAAATTGTAGATTGATATTTGTAATTAATAAATCAAATTTTCTAGACATATCATGATTAATTCTTGTTCCCTGAGGATTCGACCCGTACTTACCACTTTGTGGAAAGTCGGTTTTTATATTTTTGGTTGACGATTTTCCAAATTCTTATTGAAAATAATTGTTTTAAAAAGATCATTTCAAAATATCAACCAGTTCTCACGTAAATTTTTACTATATCATTTGATATATCATATATTACGTACACTCTATTATATCTCACGTAAATTTTTACTATATCATCTTTTATATCATATCCTAAAGAACTATCTATTATCATCTCTTCATGCTTTACTTCTTTTACAAAAAGTATTGTAAAAACACTTGTACTCCACCCATTAGTACGTTTTGTATCACCTTTTTATCTCTCTCTCTCTCTCTACATTATACGAAGCTCCTTTTCATCCGTGACCATGACTCTCTCATATATTTTATATCTCTCTTCAATCGAGACTCATTAAAACCTTGTCCTTCATTTTTTTATTCTCATTAGTACCTTTAGTACTTTCTCTCTCTCATACGAATTGAGCCTCCATTCTTGTCAATCCGTGTTTGTGACTCCTTTACTAGTTTAAAACTTATCTTTGTTTGTCTTATTCCAAAATCACTATTCACGAATTTGGAATGCTTCTACATCAAGTAATATCATGTAGAAAAAGTTGTTTGTTTTATTAGGCCATTATTTCATTTCATTCTCTTCAATATGACACTCCATACTCAATTCATGACACTTCTCACTACTCGATAAACTCTCCCATAGTATATTTGTTCAAAACTATGTCCTTCTTAACATACATACCAATATAATACACTATCTTCCACCATTGATTTGATTTGTCATTCACAAGCCCCTTAACTTACAACTCACGCATTTCCTTATTCAAACTACAATCCAAAAATCATTCACTTCCATTGTCATTCAATTATTATCACAATTATTTTTTCTCTTCTATTTAATCGATTGGTTCATTCCTCACCAATACCACTCGTATCTCACTATCTTCATACATACTTTCAAACTCGTTCCTCCTCTCTCAACTCTCTTTTGCAATGGCTTCCTCCTCAAACTCTGCAATCACTGCCGCAGATCTAAGGTATCCAGATCTTTTTCACTTCTACAACTCCCTTTGTTCTCGACCAATTCATTAAGAAAAGTTGGTTCACTATGAAGACTTTATGCTATTTGACCTAGACAGCTCTCTCCCTGAACTCAAACACCTACTAGGATCTTCATCCCAAGCTGCCTACTATCCTGAACTCGTTCGACTATTCTATACAAAATTTTCTTCTGATCATGAACAAACTACCATCACCACCAAAGTACGTGGACGCCTGATGTTCTTCGATGCTTCCGACCTAGGTAGAATTCTAAACCTTCCTTTCACCGGCACAGACCTCAACAACATAGTACCACTTGAATGATCGGTACTTCAAAAAATTCTTCTCTGCACCAACTGCTCACAACTTCCCTGGCACATGAGGAATCTCCAACCTCATGCTCAACTGCTTGCCCAGATTCTTCTCCACAATATCTATCCCAAGCCTCCACGCAAGGGATTAGTACCAAGAAAAATCTCTCTCCTTATCTACGCAATTTTTTCTTCTACTCTGATAAACTGGTCCAACATTCTTTTCGACCTTTTTATTCGTTATCAAAAATTCCAGCCTCTTCTTTTCGGGTGTTTTATAACTCTCATTCTAAAATACTTCAAAGTATCCCTTCAAAACGAAGTTATCCTCCATCCCTCTCAGGTCCTCGATGCTACTTCCTTCAATCTAAGGTCCCTGCACCTTCCAGGCTCTGATGAAGAAGATCCAACATCCAACTTTGATTACTTCTCTGCACTGATGGATGTCCAGCGTTCATAGGATCGTATCCTTTGCAATCAAGCCTTGTTGCAGCAGACTCTCCAAACCCGTCAATCGGATCGTGACGCCCGAACACATCAACCTACTCCACCTTCGGAATAAACTTATTTTTTTTTACTATAATATTTATTATTGGTTTGTAATAACTCTCTTACTCTGATCCCTTCTTTTTTGTCTATGACAAAGGGGGAGAAAACCTGTCTCCATTATTGGAGAAATACTCTCTTTAAACATTTTTCAATATTTTATAATATTATTATTTTTCTGCATAATATCTTTTTGACAGGGGGAGCATATTTTGTCATCATCAAAAAGGGGGAGAATGTTGAGAAACTCTGTTTTGATGTCACATAATATGATACACTGTCGTATTTGATTTTATATGATATGATAATATGTCCTCTTGAAAAATGTTATATTATGACTGAATATGTTTTGCCATAAATCTAACGAGTATTTGATGCAAGGATATCTCACCCCAAAAGGATGGAGACTTCCTGTTCAAGTACAACTATGGTGCAATCATACTCCTTGAAGAAAAAGCTTGATGAGCCATGCATTCCTAAAGATCAACTGAAGAGATCGGCTACCTCAAGATGAAGATTTTTTTTCTTCTTTAGAGTCATATGTAACAGAACCTTCAGGAACATGCATATTGCATATTACATACTCATTCATAAAAGCTATATCATAAAAGTATACGATAGTTTCAAAAAGCTCCTTTTTGAAAACTAATAATTGTACCTTCTTACAACCCTTTATAAAAAAGGTATTTTGACATGATTTCAAAATGTAATAATTGTACCTTACATCATATACAAGACAACATGAAAAGAAATATAGGAAATAGACAAAATATGAAATCGGCTACATAAAGAAAAACAAATATAATATGTTTTGAAAAGACTCTAATTACCTTCTTTAAAGAAATGATTTCAAATATAGGAAAAAGACAAAACATGAAATCGGCTACATAAAGAAAAACAAATATAATATGTTTTGAAAAGACTCTAGTTACCTTCTTTAAAGAAATAATTTCAAATATAGGAAAAAGACAAAACATGAAAATCGGCTACACAAAGAAAACAAATATAATAAAGTTTTTGAAATGACTCTAGTTACCTTTTTACAAACCCATAGAATGTCGACTTACTTGAAGTCATCATTCTCTTTGTATAGCATTAAATACCTCCTGTAAGAAATCCTTGTTAAATATCCTTCTCAAGAATGTCGACTTTCTTGTAGTCTTTATTCTCTCTGAAGACTTTGAAAAACACAACATAAAGAAAACACTTGACATGACTATGTACAAATAAATATTTCAAAGCACTCATTATACTTACACTCATTTAAAGTAAAGAAGTACTTATGTACCTCAAATCATTAATTAGAATAAAGACAAAACTACAATCCAACGTTCAATGTACTATTGTAAGAAATAGACTTTTTACATAAAATATGTATTACCTAAAAAATTACAACGACTAGTGTACCCTATATTTTACTTTTATGGAAAAAGGCTTTCTCGAATTTCTCTAAAGATGTTTTTGAAATGACATAACATTTCACATCTAAAAAAGGCTACGATTTCAAAAAGTAATGACTACTTTTTTAAAAGCTATATAAACACACTCAAATAAACTATTCAACATGGAATGGACATATGAGCTTACAATGAGAAAAATTCTTATTCATTATTTGAAAAGAGAGCCTTAAAAAAGAAAGAGAAAAAGAAAAGAAAGAAAAGAGAAAAAGTCAAGTGTAGCTCTTTGACAAAGAGTATCCTCTGAGTGACAAACAAAACATTCTGAGAATCATTCGTTCGTGCATTCATATCATTTTGAAGGTTCTATAGGAAGTATTGTAACTTTGTTATTCACTGTTTTCCTTCTTTGTTGAAAGAAGTAGACCTCTATGAAAGAGGGTGTTGCCCTTCTCTGTTGAGAGAAGAAGGCCTCTGTGAAAGAGGGTGTTGTCCTTCTCTGTTGAGAGAAGAAGACCTCTGTGGAAGACGGTGTGCCCCTTCTCTGTTGAGAGAAGAAGACCTCTGAGGAAGAGGGTGTTGTACTATTTATCCGGTGACTCGGATGTTATAGTGGAAAGCTCAAGTGGTTTGCTTGGGGACTGGATGTAGGTCTGGGTATTGACCGAACCAGTATAAATTCTGTGTTTTATGTGTTGTGCCTTATTGCCTGATTATTTTATTTTATCGATCTTTATCGTATTTCACTATTCACCCCCCTTCTAGTGGAATTTCAGGCCGCTCCGCTACTTGTGCATCTGAAAGAGCTGACCAAGAGTTGCGCGGCTTCCTTCTTTATTTTTTTGGTCTTACTTTATTGCAGTATCTTGAAAACTTAGATGTAGTCGACAACTATGCATGGGGTGCCACTATGCTCGCACACTTATATAGTCAACTCTACCATGCGAGTAAGGGTACGAAAACAGTCGGGGGATTTTGGCCATTTGTTCAGGTATTTGTTTATTACATACTTAGTACTTGTAGACTAAGTTCATTGAAGGTTGTAGTGTTACTAATATATTGTTTTTGTTAGGCTTGGGCGTGGGAACATATTATCCCATTGTGTCCTCATTGTGGCCCTGCGATTTGTGTTTTTTTAAAGATCGGTCATTGAGCTAGAATAAATGTCACAGTTCATAATACTAAGTCCATTTTAGATGAGATGCAACTAAATGAGGTAAATGTTCAAAATGTGCCTTCTGACAGCTGCTTGTTTTGAACTAAGTGATTGGGTCCATCAAGCAGGCCCAGGATAACATGGTCGTTGACGAAAGTAGTTAGTAGTAGTTTGATGTTTTGAAGTGATACCATTCAAAAAATAAGCCAAACAAGGATAGGGGATGCTAAACATCAATGTAGAATGGATCCAAGAATGGGGATTTCAAATTGTGAAAAGAAAAAAAAAGATTTGAACAATAGTTAGAAATATCAAAAACACAATTAGATAATTTTGGTAATAATGCCCAGAAAAAGTACCTTCTTACTGAAATTATCTTGGTAGTTTTTTTTTGCTTATTTGACCAAGTTTTTGAAGCTGATATCCATATTATTGACTAGTCAAAGGGACCTCAAAAATAATATGAACCTCAAATTAACATGAGATATCCTACTTGAAAGGTTATATGTTTCTTGTAGGCACAAACTTCTAGAAGCACTTAAGTTTTCAACCAATGTTGGATATGTTACGACAATGAAGCCATACATGATACTTCAAGTACAAGGTTTTGATGATGAGCAAGTAGAATCAACTGCATTTCAGCTAAGGCTATGAAGAAATTGAAGAATTCAGTGAAGAATCCTTGAAGACTAGTGTGCAAATGTTTAATTCATTAAAAGTCTTAGATTCTTGTAAGAGCCTTACTTAGAGTGCATATTTAGGTTGCATTTCACCTTAAAAGTCTTTAGAAAACTTTTCTAAAAGAAACTCTTTTGAAAATCTTTTTAGAAAACTCTTTTCTTAATTTTTCATGTTTATTAGTCGACCAATAGACTTATCAGTCGACTAATCCTTTCGCGCCATATTTTCTAAAAAGTCATTCTTGTCAAATTAGTCGACCGAAGGTTTTATCAGTCGACTGGACAGAATGTCTGTTTTCTGGAAAATTAGCAGCAGACAACTAATGATTTTTCAGTCGACTGAACAGAACATGTGTTTTCTGAAAATTTAGCAGCAGTCGACTGATGCTTTTTATCAGTCGATCGAACAGAATGTTTGTTTTTCAGAAGTTTTTAGCAGCAGTCGACTAAAAGGTTTTTCAGTCTACTGATGATATTATCAGTCGACTAACTTTTCTTAAGTCGACTAAGTCTCAAAAGTTCAGATTTTCAAACGGCTCGATTAACAGATCAGTCGACCGACGATAACTGTCAGTCTACTAATAACTAACTATTAGTTGACTAACTGATGTTTCAGTCGACTAATTTTGTCGTTTTTCTGAAACTTCAAAAAGGCGTGTCTTTTCATTTATCAAACGTTTTGATCGTTCGAAACGAACCGTTTTGACACCCTTTCATACTCTCAACGTATGGAATCTTTTAACTATAAATATGAGTGCATTTTACACTAAAAAACAACAATTCAATCGATTTGAATCTTGCTTTTCACTCCTATCCATTCAAGTATTTGTTTTCACTCACGTGATATTTTCACTTCAGTTTTTCACTCAAATCACTTTGAGAGATAGTGAATTCGTGAGTAGAGTATTTCAACAACCTCAAAAGCCAATTGCATCTCATTTGCATTCAAAATGAAGGCTCATAGGTTGTATTGTAAGTTCTTATTTCTTTTCTGTAAAAAGGACTCCTTGGTGTAAAGTTGTTGTTTGCTTTCAGTGGGATTGTTACTGAAAGTGGGACCGGTTATGGTCTGTGTGATCTTGTAGTTTACAAGGTTGATAGTGGAAAATCTCAAGCGGGTTTTGCTTGGGGACTGGATGTAGGTCGGGTTTGACCGAACCAGGATAAAATTTTGTGTTCTTTGTGTGTTTGCTTTGAGATTTGCAAAATCATTCAATATTCCGCAGAAAAGTTTTAAAAGCACTATTCACCCCCCTAGTGCTCGTTGCCTCGATCCTAGTGCACTTTCATTTGGTATCAGAGCACAGGTTTGCTATTACTTTTATTTGACCATCATCTAGCATGGCAACTACAACATCTCAGCACAAAGAAGGAAGCTCCTCTGTTCGTCCTCCTCTCTTCGATGGAACAAACTATGGATACTGGAAAGTAAGAATGACAATATTCCTGCAATCCATGGATCTCGATATCTGGAGAGTTGTTTCAGAAAAGTACCAAACTCCATCAACTGATTTCAGCCGATGGACCGATGAAGAAAAGAAGACTGCTTCACTGAATGCCAAAGTCATGAATGCATTATATTGTGGCGTTGACAAGGTAGAATTCAATCGCATCTCTAAATGCTCTACAACTAATGAAATCTGGCATACTCTTCTCGTAACACACGAAGGTACGTCAAAGGTAAATGAATCTAAAATTGCTTCTTTAGTTCATAAATTTGAATTGTTCAAAATGAAGCAAAATGAATCTATATCGGACATGGTAACTAGAATGACCGATATAACTAACACTTTGAAATCCCTTGGAAAAGAATATTCACAAGTGGATTTAGTCAGAAAAATTCTAAGGTGTTTAACTCCTGAATGGGAGAGAAAAACCACTTCTATTGAAGAAGCAAATGATCTCAATACTCTCTCTCTTGAAGACTTAGTTGGTAACCTAATGGCATATGAGGTCCAACTTCAAGACAGACAAAAAGAAGAGCCTAAAAAGAAATCTCTTGCTTTTAAGGCTACTTCTGACTCAGAAGATTCTGAAGAAAATGAAGATAAAGATATTGCCCTCATCACAAGGCAATTCAAAAGATTCATCAAAAAGGGAAGATTTCAAAGAAAGGCAAAGAAAGCAGATTCTTCCATTCCCAATGAAGTAAAGTGCTTTAACTGCAAAAAGGCAGGACATATCAAGAAAGATTGTCCTCTTTTAAAATTCAAGCCCAAGGACCAATTCAAGAAGAAAAAGGCATTTCAAGCCTGTTGGGATGATAGTGACTCCTCTTCCGATGAAGAATCAAATGAAGAAGTCGCCAACATGTGTTTTGTAGCACAAGAAGAATCGGTAAGTCAATTTGACTATGATGAGTTATTTGAAGCATTTAATGATTTGTTTGCTAAATTTAAGAGTCTTAGTTCTAAAAATAAAGAGTTAAAAACTGAAAATTTAACTCTTGACTCTCAAAATAAAGTGTTACTTCAAGAAATAGAAGATCTCAAGAAGGAAAATTCTTGCCAGGCAATTGAGATAAAAGAAATTGGAGTTAGAACCAATCTCTTACAAAAAGAAATATTTAGTCTTAAAGAAAAGTCAAATGATCTTCTTTCCATAGTGACCAAATTTACAAATGGTCAAGAGAATCTAGAAAAACTTCTTGGTTCTCAAAGATGCTCGGTAAATAAAACCGGATTGAGATATAGCTTCTTTGATACTCAAAATAGACCAAACCTTGTGGTGAAAAATCAAAGACATTATTCTCAATCTTTTGTTCATAGAACTAAACTTTCTAGTTCTAATAGAAATGCATCTAGATATGATTGTTCTAGACATGTTTATTCTAAATCTTTTTATAGAAAGAATACTTATTATCAAAGAAAACCAAAATCCAAATGGATATGGGTTCCTAAGACTAACTCTCATGGACCCGAAAATAGAAAGGGGTCAAATGCTCTGTTTTCTGATTTTGTTGTAGGTACACAACATAAGAAGCAAATGGATATTGGACAGCGGCTGTTCCAAACATATGACTGGAAGGCCGGAGTTATTTTCCACCCTCCAAAATAAGGATGGAGGAACCGTCACCTTTGGTGACAATAACAAGGGAAAAGTGATAGGTATTGGTAATATTGGTAATCCAAAATTTCCCTTGATAGAAAATGTTCTTTTAGTGGATGGTTTAAAGCATAATTTAATATCTATTAGTCAATTATGTGATAAAGGTTTTCATGTTTCTTTTGAAAATAATTTATGCTTAATTTCTGATTTTCAATCTAAAAAGATCATTTTTAAAGGTAAAAGAAGAAACAATGTGTATGAACTATATCTAGATGAATTACCCTCTTTTAATGAAAAATGTCTTATTGTTTCAAATGAAATTCAATGGTTATGGCACAAGAGACTTGAACATGTTAATTTTAAAATTATTTCAAAATTATCCAAGAATGATCTTGTAAGAGGCCTACCTAGAATACCATATAAAAAGCATCACTTATGTGATGCTTGTCAAAGGGGTAAACAAATCAAGAGTTCTTTTAAAGCAAAAGATATAGTTTCAACAAAACGTCCTCTTGAACTTTTACATCTAGATCTATTTAGACCATCTAGAATTCAAAGTTTGAATGGTAGCAAGTATGCTTTTGTTATAGTAGATGATTATTCTCGATTTACATGGGTGATTTTTCTAAAAAGCAAAAATGATGCTTTTTCAGAATTTTCTAAACTTTGTAGAAGAATTACGAATGAAAAATCTACATCTATTATTAAAATTCGTAGTGATCATGGTGGTGAATTTGAAAATGAATCTTTTCTAAAGTTTTGTGATTTACATGGTATATCTCACAACTTTGCTTTTCCTAGAGCGGCTCCACAAAATGGAGTTGTTGAAAGAAAGAATAGAACTTTGCAAGAATGTGCTAGAACCATGCTTCAAGATAAAAATTTACCAAAATATTTTTGAGCTGAAGCAATTAATACAACATGTTATGTCTTAAATCGTGTTCTTATTCGACCAATTTTATATAAAACATGTTTTGAATTGTATTATGATCGTATACCCAAGATCTCATATTTCAAAATTTTTGGTAGTAAATGTTTCTTGTTAAATACCAAAGATAATCTTGATAAGTTTGATTCAAAATCAGATGAATCAATATTTCTTGGATATTCTTCTAGAAGTAAAGCATATCGTATTTTCAATAAAAGAACATCTTGTAGAATCTTTACATGTTGCATTTGATGAGAATTGTGAGCAGGTTATTCCTCTAAGCGAAGAAGAAGAAGCAACACTTCAAGAAGAACCCTTGATAGAGAGTACTTCTCAAGAAAATATTCCTCTTCAACCGGTTTGAAAAGAAGTTCCTAATCATCCACATGAACAAGTTATTTGTAAGACCCGCAATTTTTCAGAAAATATCTGAATAAAATTCATGAGGCATTTACCGGTAAAAATAGCATTTCTTCTCAGAATGCGAAACGAATCAATTCCTGCGAGCCAGTTATACTTAGGATATTCGTCGAATCGCGAATATATGCTCAAACACTCTGGAAGCCATAACTTTCTACCTGAATGAAATCAAAGGATTCCTGCGAGCCAACTTTCTTAGTTACGTCAATACGAAGGGAATGGCATACTCAGAATTTTTCGGAAAAAAATCGCCGGAAACCCGAAATTCTTGCGGGACCCACGAAAATATTGGTGGGCCCCACAGAAATATTCCTCAGAAAATATCTGGTGGGACCCACAAAAATATCCCATGGAATATCCAAGTGGGCCCCACACCAAGGAACCTCTTGGAATTAAAAAGAAGCCAAGGGGGTAGAAGGGGCATGAGAAAATCCAAGACGAGGTGGGCTTGGGCTATAAATAGCCCTCCCCACTCTCTCTCTTCTCATAAAAATCGACCCCCCTCTCTCTCTTGCCTTCTCTCTCTCTCCTAAACCTCCCCTACCTAGCCTAGCCCACCTGAGCCCACCTGACCTGGTCTGAGCCTGCCTGACTTAGCCTGAGCCTGCCTGACCTGGTCCTAACCCACCTGACCTGGGTCTGAACCCACTTGACCTGGTCCAAACCCAGTTGACTTGACTTGAACCTAGTTGGGTTTAAAGTCAAAGTCAAAGTCCTTTTTAGTCCTAATTCCAGTTTGGGTTTCTGAACCCAGACTTAGCCTACTTGAGCTGAGTTCGAACCTGCTGAACCCAGTTGACTTGGATTGAACCCTGTTAGGTTCAAACCACTTAGGTTAAGTAGCTTGACCTGCTCTACCTCTTTCTCAACTAAGTCAGCTTCATCTGACTTAGTCTGACCTCTCGAAGGAAGGCTCGAAGCCAAAGAAGCAACGCGGAGCCGTTTCTTCCACGATTTGAAGTAAGTTCGCTTCGTTGATCCATCTCTCTCAAGTATTTGGTTGTTTGTATATAGAATATACTTTCTGAAGTAGTATCTTGCTTTAGTTCTTGGTTGAGCCCTCTAGGACGCTTCGGTGTTCACGCGCTCGCCTCGTAACTATCGTCGGATATATATGTTCGAATGCGCAGTATATGCGTTCTTCAAAAATAGTATCTCACCCTAGTTCTTGGTTGAGCCCTCTAGGACACTTCGGTGTTCACTCGCTCGCCTCGTAACTATCGTTGGATACAGATCTAGGTGTATATCTGCTGATCCTGCCGACGTGACGCGTCTTATATCGCACAGGCTATGTAATTTACCTTTGCCGTCGCGTCGTATGATGCCAAGGCTCCCTGTTTTCTGCACTTCCGATTATGCATTTACTTATGCCGTCGCGTCGAACGATGCCAAGGCTTCTGCTTTCTGCAATGTCTTTACTTACGCTGTCGCGTCGAACGATGCCAAGGCTTCTGCTTTGTTATATATGTAGAATATTTCGTTCAGTTACACACCCTGAACAATAGTATATGCATTTCTTTACGCCGCCGCTGTATAAAGCACAGGCTTCTGCTTATACTACATATATAGCGCATAAATGAGCGTTCAAATGGAGATCAACTCCAAATCGCCCATGCGATTCCTTGACCGCTCCTCGTTCAAAACTCTGCTTGACGAATGAAGCCCCTATTGGAAAGGCTTCGCTTTTTGGCAAAATGCTCTTTACGTAAAGACTAAGTTAATTACGTATGGCCTGGCTATGGCCCAGGGTTCCTGCAACCTTAATGGATGCAAAGTACGCACAACGGTGCGCATCCATTTCCCGAATTAAGCGTGGCGATTTCCTACCAAAGAGGGGAGATGTCACTGAAATGGATAAAAGAAACGCACGCTTTCTCCGTAAAAGAGAGGAGGTGCTGCTGAAATTTCTGAAGAAGCTAAGAATAGCTCAGAAAGAACGTAGCAGGATACTCTGACATATAGCAGAGTGCTACCCAGTTCATGGTTTGCCCTCTACAACGTAGAAGGGTTCGTCGCACCACTGCCGGTAGAGCAGGGGAGGTGCTGACGAAATGGTCGGCAGAAGAGCTGCCGGAACCAATGGAACGGCATAATGATGTCCGTTGATGGAACGATGCCAGATCGGCTCGTATCCTTGTGCCTGCAAGGGCACCTTGCTCGTAAGGGCCACTGAGCCGGAGTAGAGGTTGCGCCTTGGCTAGGTTTGGACTCGTTGCGTAAAAATACGCCGAGTAGCCGATCTATTTAGATCGAGTCATATGCATGCTCATTGAGAACGGTTACACAACCAGACTCGTAAGGGCCGAAGAGCCAGAGTGTGTTGTTTCCACCCAAAGAGGTGTGATGCTCGTGGTGGCCGAAGTGCCAAAGAGCGGTGTTCTGCATGCATATGAATAAGACTTAAGGTCGCACATACCCCGCGGTTGAAGATCGTGTTAGGGGTACCCCCTCAGTAATGACTGTGTTGGGGAAGACTGAATGGGGTCGGGTACATACTCCCGTAGTGCTAAAAGCACGGGCTGCCTAAATGGCATGCAGATTCTGTCCAAGTAATTGTAAGACTGGCAGACCCCTTCAGGAATTATGCTCACTGTGGAATGACAGTGATGGTACAGCCTTGAGTGACATGTATTTTACTTTGGACCTGATAGAGTCCACGATGGCCTCAGTCACTCATGGGTTTTGGGGTCGTGGTTATCCTTAAGATCTAAGGATTGAACCCAACTACTGCAAGTAGAGGATGTATCCGAATATGGGCCTAGTAGGATTCTCCCAGTTGAAACACACTGCCCTACTATGGATAGGGTCAACAGGCCTCTGGGGTATCTAAAATACATAGAATAATCAACCCCCAGAACGTCGCGTTGATGCCCGGACAATAGCTCTACCTGCGTACCAAAGGCGGAAGCTGTTAATTATCAAACAATGCATTAGTTCTAGGTACAGCAATGCTTTGAATGTATGAGTGGATGACGTGTTGAGTCAGTCCTGCATAACCTTTGTGAAGGTGTCATGTTCGGTATACTACTGGACCGACTGGGCAAAGACCCGTGTTGTATCCGCACGACTAGGCGAAGCTCGAGGAGTTGTCCTTAGATGCGTGGGATACAGATGTGCCAAGTATGAAGACTTGAGCTAGACATCACTTTGAGACCCGGAAGAGGTCATGGCTAAGTCGTGGAGACTTATGCGGCTATTCAAATCACAGCCCTGAAAAGGCTTGCTCTAAGTCATGAAGACTCGAGCGGATGTTCAACTCATAGCCCTGAGGAGGCTCCTGCGATATACGCTAAGTCTTGGAGGCTTGAGCGTCGTTATTGCGCATTGCGACCCTGAGTGGTCATTATCGTGCTTGAGTTGAATGGTTACATGATTGCATGCTTACCAGACCATCAGTGGTTCTGACCCCGTTTTATGGGGATTTCAGGTGTTGGACCTGCGTGGCGATATGCGGAGCAAGGCGGCATCGAGTTCCAGGGTTTCTCTAGACAGAGTTGTACTGCTTCCTTTTATTGAACCTATACTGCTTTTCCAAGCAGTGATGTTGTAATAAATAAGTGGTTTTCGATAAAATGGAACACTTTGGTGGTCAATGAGTTGCTTGGCCACATATCTGCAACGTGCTCGGGGTTTTCTAAAACTGACGACTCATTATCGTCTTATTTCGCTGCAATGAAAAAAGAAAAAGAAATTCATGAAAATTTTAACTTAGCTTTGTTTTGGAAATCCGGGGCATTACAGAATTGGTATCAGAGCATGAGTCTGAGAAACCTGGTTCAAGATCCGTCATGGTACCGATATCGCACTGTAAGTATATGTTTTTTATACTTTTGTTCTAATCTGGGTGCATCTTTGTATAGATGGCAACTCATGACTCGCGTGGATATTGCTATCGCTGCAAGGTCATGCACGATGAGTGGATATGCCCGTATGAAGTCCAAGACTGCCAATATTGTGGCGAAGATGGGCATTCCGCGAACGAATGCCAAAGGAAATATACCGCCGATATGGGTCGGCGGGCTTCAAAGGGTCTCAGGGATGAGACTTCGCGTGTCAGTGGACCGCATCAATCTAGTGTTGGGAGCAACCATACCCCAACATCTTTTGATGAATTACCAAGGCTGAGGGATTTTGATTTGAACTTCCCTGCGGAAGTCTATCACTCGCCAAGCTACCATCCGGCATCACATATGCCGAGCGTAAATGGCAGGAACAAAAGAGGGGATTCTTTCTGTTCGCCAATCATTATTCCAGACTCCCAGAGTCTTGATCTTACTGACTGGGAAAGTGGACTGGAGTCTCTCATATATCCCCAGTATTCGCTTGCTAGTGCGGAAGTGCCGCCCAAGCCAAAGCTAGTAGTACCTGCACCAAGGCCATGTGGCAATAGATGGACCTTTTGGAGTTCGTCTTCATCAAAGAAATCCAGGTCTTAAAGAGACTGGTGATGTTTTGGAGTCAGTAGACTCATGTATATAGTTTCTCAACGCCTAAAAGTCTGCCAGTGCGGCATGACGTTTTGTTTAAGGCGATGCTTGTGTAAATGTGATGTATATTAAGTAAATAAAGCTTTTTACTTCCTCATATACATCGAGAAACTAAAAACAAGTGTTTGTGTGTGCATAGATAAATGGCTCCTACGACGAGGAGAACCATACCAAGCGAGGAGTCCCATACGCAAGGATTCCTGTTAGAGACACTCAACAACCTGGTTACCGCCATCCGTGAAACGAGGCCAGAACCAGTCGCACCACGAAACGAGCACCTGGGAGGAGTGACTTATGAGAAGTTCCTCAAGCTTGACCCGCCAGTTTTCATTGGCAGAGCCGATCCTGAGCTCGCGGAGAGTTGGATCGAAGAGACAGAACGTGCCTTCTCAGTACTGGGAGTACCAGAAGAGAAGAAGACCAACTTTGGCACGTATCGATTAAAAGATAATGCACGGAAGTGGTGGGATACCACTAAACTTATCCAGTTCTCACAAGTCGAAGTCATTCCTTGGACTGACTTTCGGAGGACTTTTATGGATAACTACTTCCCGTTGCATTCCAGAAACAAGAAAAAGATGGAGTTTCTGGAGTTGGAACAGGGCGGTATGAGTCTAATGGACTATACCACCAAATTTCAGAATCTAGAGCGCTACTGCTCTCGATTGTTCGAAACAGACCAAGAAAGGGCCGACAAATATGTGAATGGTCTGCGCGAAGGGCTGCGATCTCGAGTGATAACAAGCATGCCTTCGACTTTTCAGGCTGCGGTAGCAGCAGCTTCAAAAATCCAAGAGGATTGGGTGCGATCTAAAGTGATCATAGCAAAGAAGCCCATAGTGAATGGTGGGAATCGTAAAAGGACATTCCCAAGTGGCCAGGGTTCACGACAACCCTTTCAAAAGAAGAAGTTCTAAGGAGGGAACAACACTCAGCAAGTCGTGAGGCCAAGACAGAACACAACTCCGAATGGTCAGCAGTCCAACTTCAGCTGCTCAAGGTGTCGTATGAACCACCCCGGAAAGCCATGTCCTCGTGACATTGGTGGGTGCTTGTATTGTGGCAAGATGGGCCACTTTATAAGGGATTGCGCCAAGAAGGCTGCAGATGAACAGAGGGGTAATGCCGGATCTGCCGGACCCTCTCGACCAGCGCCACAACGTTCTCAGTTTCAACGACCTCAACCTAGAGTAGAACAAAGGCCTGCTGCAGGTCGTGTATACGCTGTAACGACTGAACAAGTCGAAAATGGCGACCTCATTGAAGGCACCGTACCTGTTAATGGACATGCAGCTTACGTCTTGTTTGATTGTGGTGCTACTCATACGTTTATCTCTGACGATTTCACCGAACAACTCCACGCTTCGGTGCAACCGATTGATAAAATGATTGAAGTATATAACCCATTGGGTTCACGCACCAAATGTATCCGGTGTGTGAAAAATTTGGATATTGAGATAGCAGGGCAACACTTGCCTACTGACGCCATCCTGATCGATATGATACAGTACGATGTCATTCTGGGAATGAATTGGTTGGCTCAGAATAATGCCAAGATTCTGTGCCGCGAGGGCAGAGTGATTCTATCTCGACCCGGATTGCCTAAGATGGAATACCGGTTATCCAAACCAGTTCCACAGAAAAGGCTCATATCAGCACTTAAGGTACAAAAATACCTTAGGAAGGGTTGTGTGGCCTTCCTGTTGAGTCTCTCGGTGGAAAAATCCAACGACCAACCCCTTGAGAGTTTGGAAGTGGTACGGGAGTTTCCCGATATGTTTCCTGAGGAATTGCCAGGACTTCCGCCACTTCGTGAGGTTGAATTTGGAATTCAATCCTTACCTGGAACAACGCCGATATCCAAAGCCCCGTATCGAATGGCGCCAGCTGAACTCAGTGAGTTGAAGTGTCAGTTGGAAGAACTGATGGAACAAGGGTTCATCCGTCCTAGTGTGTCACCGTGGGGAGCCCAGTGCTGTTTGTAAAGAAGAAGGATGGATCCCTTCGGTTATGCATTGATTATCGGATGCTTAACCAGGCAACTGTTAAAAATAAGTACCCGTTGCCTCGGATTGAGGACTTATTCGATCAGCTCAGAACAGCGAGGGTGTTCTCCAAGATCGACCTCAGGTCTGGGTACCATCAACTCAGAGTAAAGGAAGAGGATATACCCAAGACTGCCTTCAGAACGAGATATGGCCATTATGAGTTCGTAGTAATGCCCTTCGGACTCACTAATGCGCCTGCTGCCTTTATGGATCTAATGAACCGGATATTCAGACCATATTTGGATAGCTTTGTCATCGTCTTTATTGATGACATTCTCGTATATTCTGAGAACAAGGAACAACACGTGGAGCACTTGAAAATCGTCTTGAAAACCCTTCAAGATAACCAACTCTATGCTAAGTTTTCAAAATGTGAATTCTGGCTAGACAAAGTGATGTTCCTTGGTCATGTGATCTCAAAAGATGGAATCGCAGTGGATCCTGCGAAGGTGGAAGCTGTGATGGACTGGAAGCAGCCAGAAAATATCACTGAGGTCCGTAGCTTCCTTGGACTTGCCGGATATTATCAGAAGTTCATACAAGACTTCTCCCGAATCGCCGTACCGATGACGAAATTGCTTAAAAAGGGAGTCAAGTTTGAATGGACTGACCAGTGTAAGGAGTGCTTTGAGGTTCTCAAACAGAGGCTTACCACTGCCCCTGTCCTTACCTTACCTTCTGGTCAGGGAGGCTTCGTTGCTTATACCGATGCCTCAGGAACAGGTCTGGGTTGTGTGTTGATGCAGCATGGCAAAGTAATCGCCTATGCGTCACGACAGTTGAGAGTCCATGAGAAAAATTATCCAACCCACGATCTTGAGCTTGCCGCGGTAGTGTTCGCACTTAAAATTTGGCGACACTACCTATATGGAGAGAAATTTGAGGTCATGTCGGACCATAAAAGCCTAAAATACCTCTTTTCTCAAAAAGAACTCAATATGCGGCAACGGCGATGGCTGGAATTCCTCAAAGACTATGAATTCACGCTTTCCTATCACCCTGGAAAGGCGAATGTTGTAGCAGATGCCCTTAGTCGCAAGACTGTTGGCACTCTAGCCAGCCTAACCGAACAATGGAAGTTGATGGAGGATTTCGTCAAGTGGAAGCCATTTTTGGCTGATTCTGGTAGAATCCAAATGTCATGTTTGACGATCCACATTGAGTTCCTCGATCGCATCGTAGCCGAACAGTTCAAGGATCCCCAGTACTTGGAATTGAAAGCTCGTGCTGAAAAAGATAACACTTTCTTCCATTTGAAAGAAGATGGAGGAATATGGATGGAAGAAAGAATTTGGGTTCCAAATAACCCTGAGCTAGGACAGGAAGTACTCCAGGAGGCCCATAGTAGCAAATATACTATTCACCCTGGGGGTACGAAGATGTTCCGAGATTTGCAGAGAAAGTACTGGTGGAAAGGTATGAAGCGTGATGTGGCTACGTTTGTCTCGAAGTGTTTAATCTGCCAGCAAGTTAAGATCGAACATCAGCGACCTGGTGGAAAGATGCAACGGATCGAGATTCCAGAATGGAAATGGGAAGGCATTACGATGGATTTCATCGTTGGATTGCCTCGATCCAAGAGGCAACACGATTCGATATGGGTGATCGTGGACAGACTCACCAAGTCTGCTCACTTCCTGCCAATCAACATTCGTTACTCAACTGAACGATTGGCAGGGATCTATATTCGGGAAATCGTTAGACTCCATGGAGTGCCGATTTCGATCATATCTGATCGTGACCCGAAGTTCACCTCTCACTTTTGGGAGCAGCTTCAGAGAGCCCTGGGGACGAAACTCAAGTTCAGTACAGCATTCCATCCCCAAACAGATGGGCAATCAGAACGAACCATACAGACTCTTGAAGATATGCTAAGAGCCTGTATGCTGGAATGGAAAGGTGATTGGGATTCCCACCTAGCGTTGGCCGAATTTGCTTATAATAATAGCCACCACGCTAGCATTGGGATGGCGCCGTATGAAGCCTTGTATGGACGACCCTGTAGATCACCGATCCATTGGGGTGAAGTGGGTGAGCGAACCTTGGACTCGCCCATTGTGTTGCAGCATTATACTGAGCAGGTCCACATGATCAGAAAGAAGCTACTGACTGCTCAAAGTCGACAGAAGAGCTGCGTCGATCAGCGGCGTAGGGAACTCACTTTTGTGGTTGGAGATAAGGTTTTTATCAAGGTCTCTCCAACCAAGAGTGTGTTTCGTTTTGGAAAGAAGGGGAAGCTCAGCCCCAGATTCGTTGGTCCCTTCGAAGTTTTGAGCCGGATCGGAGAGACTGCCTACCGAGTAGCATTGCCACCACAATACGCGCAAATACATGATGTATTTCACGTATCAATGCTTAGAAAGTATGTTCATGATCCTTCTCACGTCATTCAACATGAAGACATTGACATCCGAGAAGATATGACGGTAGAAGAAAGGCCAGTGGAGATCATGGACCGACGGGAGCAAGTGCTAAGAACGAAGGTCATTCCACTTGTTAAAGTAAGGTGGCAGCATCATGGAATCGATGATTGCACTTGGGAGCCCGAATCGGATATGCGGGATAAATATCCTGAACTCTTCACCTTGTACTCTTAGCTGAATTTCGCGGACGAAATTCCTTTAAGGGGGTAATGATGTAAGACTCACAATTTTTCAGAAAATATCTGAATAAAATTCATGAGGCATTTACCGGTAAAAATAGCATTTCTTCTGAGAATGCGAAACGAATCAATTCCTGCGAGCCAGTTATACTTAGGATATTCGTCGAATCGCGAATATATGCTCAAACACTCTGGAAGCCATAACTTTCTACCTGAATGAAATCAAAGGATTCCTGCGAGCCAACTTTCTTAGTTACGTCAATACGAAGGGAATGGCATACTCAGAATTTTTCGGAAAAAAATCGCCGGAAACCCGAAATTCTTGCGGGACCCACGGAAATATTGGTGGGCCCCACAGAAATATTCCTCAGAAAATATCTGGTGGGACCCACAAAAATATCCCATGGAATATCCAAGTGGGCCCCACACCAAGGAACCTCTTGGAATTAAAAAGAAGCCAAGGGGGTAGAAGGGGCATGAGAAAATCCAAGAGGAGGTGGGCTTGGGCTATAAATAGCCCTCCCCACTCTCTCTCTTCTCATAAAAATCGACCCCCCCTCTCTTTCTTGCCTTCTCTCTCTCTCCTAAACCTCCCCTACCTAGCCTAGCCCACCTGAGCCCACCTGACCTGGTCTGAGCCTGCCTGACTTAGCCTGAGCCTGCCTGACCTGGTCCTAACCCACCTGACCTGGGTCTGAACCCACTTGACCTGGTCCAAACCCAGTTGACTTGACTTGAACCTAGTTGGGTTTAAAGTCAAAGTCAAAGTCCTTTTTAGTCCTAATTCCGGTTTTGGTTTCTGAACCCAGACTTAGCCTACTTGAGCTGAGTTCGAACCTGTTGAACACAGTTGACTTGGATTGAACCCTGTTAGGTTCAAACCACTTAGGTTGAGTAGCTTGACCTGCTCTACCTCTTTCTCAACTAAGTCAGCTTCATCTGATTTAGTCTGACCTCTCGAAGGAAGGCTCGAAGCCAAAGAAGCAACCCGGAGCCGTTTCTTCCACGATTTGAAGTAAGTTCGCTTCGTTGATCCATCTCTCTCAAGTATTTGGTTGTTTGTATATAGAATATACTTTCTGAAGTAGTATCTTGCTTTAGTTCTTGGTTGAGCCCTCTAGGACGCTTCGGTGTTCACGCGCTCGCCTCGTAACTATCGTCGGATATATATGTTCGAATGCGCAGTATATGCGTTCTTCAAAAATAGTATCTCACCCTAGTTCTTGGTTGAGCCCTCTAGGACACTTCGGTGTTCACTCGCTCGCCTCGTAACTATCGTTGGATACAGATCTAGGTGTATATCTGCTGATCCTGCCGACGCGTCTTATATCGCACAGGCTATGTAATTTACCTTTGCCGTAGCATCGTATGATGCCAAGGCTCCCTGTTTTCTGCACTTCCGATTATGCATTTACTTACGCCGTCGCGTCGAACGATGCCAAGGCTTCTGCTTTCTGCAATGTCTTTACTTACGCTGTCGCGTCGAACGATGCCAAGGCTTCTGCTTTGTTATATATGTAGAATATTTCGTTCAGTTACACACCCTGAACAATAGTATATGCATTTCTTTACGCCGCCGCTGTATAAAGCACAGGCTTCTGCTTATACTACATATATAGCGCATAAATGAGCGTTCAAATGGAGATCAACTCCAAATCGCCCATGCGATTCCTTGACCGCTCCTCGTTCAAAACTCTGCTTGACGAATGAAGCCCCTATTGGAAAGGCTTCGCTTTTTGGCAAAATGCTCTTTACGTAAAGACTAAGTTAATTATGTATGGCCTGGCTATGGCCCAGGGTTCCTGCAACCTTGATGGATGCAAAGTACGCACAACGGTGCGCATCCATTTCCCGAATTAAGCGTGGCGATTTCCTACCAAAGAGGGGAGATGCCGCTGAAATGGATAAAAGAAACGCACGCTTTCTCCGTAAAAGAGAGGAGGTGCTGCTGAAATTTCTGAAGAAGCTAAGAATAGCTCAGAAAGAACGTAGCAGGATACTCTGACATATAGCAGAGTGCTACCCAGTTCATGGTTTGCCCTCTACAACGTAGAAGGGTTCGTCGCACCACTGCCGGTAGAGCAGGGGAGGTGCTGACGAAATGGTCGGCAGAAGAGCTGCCGGAACCAATGGAACGGCATAATGATGTCCGTTGATGGAACGATGCCAGATCGGCTCGTATCCTTGTGCCTGCAAGGGCACCTTGCTCGTAAGGGCCGCTGAGCCGGAGTAGAGGTTGTGCCTTGGCTAGGTTTGGACTCGTTGCGTAAAAATACGCCGAGTAGCCGATCTATTTAGATCGAGTCATATGCATGCTCATTGAGAACGGTTACACAACCAGACTCGTAAGGGCCGAAGAGCCAGAGTGTGTTGTTTCCACCCAAAGAGGTGTGATGCTCGTGGTGGCCGAAGTGCCAAAGAGCGGTGTTCTGCATGCATATGAATAAGACTTAAGGTCGCACATACCCCGTGGTTGAAGATCATGTTATGGGTACCCCCTCAGTAATGACTGTGTTGGGGAAGACTGAATGGGGTCGGGTACATACTCCCGTAGTGCTAAAAGCACGGGCTGCCTAAATGGCATGCAGATTCTGTCCAAGTAATTTTAAGACTGGCAGACCCCTTCAGGAATTATGCTCACTGTGGAATGACAGTGATGGTACAGCCTTGAGTGACATGTATTTTACTTTGGACCTGATAGAGTCCACGATGGCCTCAGTCACTCATGGGTTTTGGGGTCGTGGTTATCCTTAAGATCTAAGGATTGAACCCAACTACTGCAAGTAGAGGATGCATCCGAATATGGGCCTAGTAGGATTCTCCCAGTTGAAACACACTGCCCTACTATGGATAGGGTCAACAGGCCTCTGGGGTATCTAAAATACATAGAATAATCAACCCTCAGAACGTCGCGTTGATGCCCGGACAATAGCTCTACCTGCGTACCAAAGGCGGGAGCGGTTAATTATCAAACAATGCATTAGTTCTAGGTACAACGATGCTTTGAATGTATGAGTGGATGACGTGTTGAGTCAGTCCTGCATAACCTTTGTGAAGATGTCATGTTCGGTATACTACTGGACCGACTGGGCAAAGACCCGTGTTGTATCCGCACGACTAGGCGAAGCTCGAGGAGTTGTCCTTAGATGAGTGGGATACGGATGTGCCAAGTATGAAGACTTGAGCTAGACATCACTTTGAGACCCGGAAGAGGTCATGGCTAAGTCGTGGAGACTTATGCGGCTATTCAAATCACAGCCCTGAAAAGGCTTGCTCTAAGTCATGAAGACTCGAGCGGATGTTCAACTCATAGCCCTGAGGAGGCTCCTGCGATATACGCTAAGTCTTGGAGGCTTGAGCGTCGTTATTGCGCATTGCGACCCTGAGTGGTCATTATCGTGCTTGAGTTGAATGGTTACATGATTGCATGCTTACCAGACCATCAGTGGTTCTGACCCCGTTTTATGGGGATTTCAGGTGTTGGACCTGCGTGGCGATATGCGGAGCAAGGCGGCATCGAGTTCCAGGGTTTCTCTAGACAGAGTTGTACTGCTTCCTTTTATTGAACCTATACTGCTTTTCCAAGCAGTGATGTTGTAATAAACAAGTGGTTTTCGATAAAATGGAACACTTTGGTGGTCAATGAGTTGCTTGGCCACATACCTGCAACGTGCTCGGGGTTTTCTAAAACTGACGACTCATTATCGTCTTATTCCGCTGCAATGAAAAAAAAAAAAAGAAATTCATGAAAATTTTAACTTAGCTTTGTTTTGGAAATCCGGGGCTTTACATTATTGGTGAAATAAAGAGTGGTGTCCAAACTAGAAGGCAATTAGAAAAATATATTGCAAATGTTGCTTTCATATCTAAATTAGAACCAAAGAATATCAATGAGGCATGTGATGATGAATTTTGGCTTTTAGCCATGTCTGAAGAACTTAACCAATTTACTAGGAATGATGTTTGGGATCTAGTTGATAGACCAAAGGATCATCCAGTAATTGGAACAAGATGGGTCTTCCGAAATAAGCTGGATGAAAATGGTGAAGTCATTCGTAACAAAGCAAGGCTTATGGCACAAGGCTATAATCAAGAAGAAGGCATAGATTTTGATGAAACCTATGCACCAGTGGCTCGATTAGAGTCAATTTGTATGATGCTTGCTTTTGCTAGTTACATGAACTTCAAGTTATATCAAATTGATGTTAAGAGTGCATTTTTAAATGGACACATCAATGAAGAAGTTTATGTAGAGCAACCTCCAGGCTTTGAAAATGAGAAATATCTAGAAAAGGTCTTCAAATTGAAAAGAGCTCTGTATGGACTCAAACAAGCACCAAGAGCGTGGTATGAAAGACTACGGAATTTTCTAGAACAATCTGGTTTTTCCATTGGTCGGGTAGACTCCACTTTATTTATTAAAAATTTTAATTCAGATATTCTTATTGTGCAAATTTATGTTGATGACATAATATTTGGTTCTACTAATGATTCTCTTTGTAAAGAATTTGCTAAGGCTATGCAGGAAGAGTTTGAAATGAGCTTGATGGGCAAATTAAACTACTTCCTTGGACTTCAAATAAAGCAAACTGAAGAAGGAATCTTCATCAATCAGGCTAAGTATACAAAAGAACTTCTCAAGAGATTTGGGATGGACTCATCGAAATCAAGAAGGAATCCTACGAGTACAACTACTTCTCTTGATAAAGATGAAAATGGTAAAAGTGTAGATACTAAGCTCTACAGAGGTATGATCGGATCTCTATTATACTTAATTGCTTGTCGACCTGATATTATGTTTAGTGTTTGTATGTGTGCAAGATTTCAAGCTAATCCAAAGGAATCTCACTTAACTGCAGTAAAACAAATTCTTCGTTATTTGAAAGATACTTCAGATTTCGGTTTGTTTTACCCAAAATCATCTTCCTTTGATTTAGTTTCATATAGTGATGCATATTTTGCAGGAAGTAAATCTGATCGCAAGAGTACTAGTGGAACTTGTCATTTCTTGGGAAATTCCTTAGTCTCTTGGTTTAGTAAAAAGCAAAATTCAGTATCACTCTCAACAACTGAAGCTGAATATATAGCGGCTAGTTTAGCATGTTCACAAGTACTTTGGATGAAACAGACCTTAAAAGATTTTGGTTTAAACTACTCCACAACAACTATTTATTGTGATAACACTAGCGCTATAAATCTTTCGAAAAATCCTATTCAGCACTCAAGAACTAAGCATATTGAAGTTAGACATCATTTTTTAAGAGATCATGTGTTAAAAGGAGATATTTCGTTAAATTTTATTTCCACTAAAGAACATGCCGATATCTTCACTAAACCTCTTAAAAATGAAGATTTTATGAGAATTAGGAGAGAACTAGGTATTTGCTCATTTTTGGATTTATAAAAATGCTGATTTTTGAACAAAATCTCAAAATTGCACTATATTAGTCGACCAATAAAATTCTAGTCGGCTGATGTTTTAAATTTTGGAATATATCGCACCATATTAGTCGACCGATATATTTCTAGTCGACTGATGATTTTTTAGAATGAGTCACATCTTCAACAACTGACTCAACAACTTGCTTCAATTTATATGGATGTAATTGCCATTAAGGATTTGCTAAACTCTCTTTTCTGATCTTTGATCTTTGAAAAACATACTTTATGGGTTGTAATATTTTAAACTTATCTCTATTTCTGCTTATGCTATTTTTGCCCTTACTCTTTTTGATTCTGACAAAGGGGGAGAAAAAGATAAAGATAGCATTACTTTTAAATTGCAAGGAGATCTTGAGAAAAAGATGATAGCAATTACATTACAGGAGATCTTGCATGAGAAATGCAAAATTAAGAGAAAAAGAAAGCTTTGAATGAATGTATTTCTAAATGCATGAAGAAATGATGAATGGAAATGCAAACCAATCAATATGTGATATATGTGCTTTAAATGTGCTAACTTTTAATGTTTTGCAGCATATTGATATGGGGAGTAAAATCTCCATCTATGCATCTAAATGGTTCATCTTTGATTAAGTTTGTCATCATCAAAAAGGGGGAGATTGTTACGACAATGAAGCCATACATGATACTTCAAGTACAAGGTTTTGATGATGAGCAAGTAGAATCAACTGCATTTCAGCTAAGGCTATGAAGAAATTGAAGAATTCAGTGAAGAATCCTTGAAGACTAGTGTGCAAATGTTTAATTCATTAAAAGTCTTAGATTCTTGTAAGAGCCTTACTTAGAGTGCATATTTAGGTTGCATTTCACCTTAAAAGTCTTTAGAAAAACTTTTCTAAAAGAAACTCTTTTGAAAATCTTTTTAGAAAACTCTTTTCTTAATTTTTCATGTTTATTAGTCGACCAATAGACTTATCAGTCGACTAATCCTTTCGCGCCATATTTTCTAAAAAGTCATTCTTGTCAAATTAGTCGACCGAAGGTTTTATCAGTCGACTGGACAGAATGTTTGTTTTCTGGAAAATTAGCAGCAGTCGACTAATGATTTTTCAGTCGACTGAACAGAACATGTATTTTCTGAAAATTTAGCAGCAGTCGACTGATGCTTTTTATCAGTCGACCGAACAGAATGTTTGTTTTTCAGAAGTTTTTAGCAGCAGTCGACTAAAAGGTTTTTCAGTCTACTGATGATATTATCAGTCGACTAACTTTTCTTAAGTCGACTAAGTCTCAAAAGTTCAGATTTTCAAACGGCTCGATTAACAGATCAGTCGACCGACGATAACTGTCAGTCTACTAATAACTAACTATTAGTCGACTAACTGATGTTTCAGTCGACTAATTTTGTCGTTTTCCTGAAACTTCAAAAAGGCGTGTCTTTTCATTTTTCAAACGTTTTGATCGTTCGAAATGAACCGTTTTGACACCCTTTCATACTCTCAACGTATGAAATCTTTTAACTATAAATATGAGTGCATTTTACACTAAAAAACAACAATTCAATCGATTTGAATCTTGCTTTTCACTTCTATCCATTCAAGTATTTGTTTTCACTCACGTGATATTTTCACTTCAGTTTTTCACTCAAATCACTTTGAGAGATAGTGAATTCGTGAGTAGAGTGTTTCAACAACCTCAAAAGCCAATTGCATCTCATTTGCATTCAAAAGGAAGGCTCATAGGTTGTATTGTAAGTTCTTATTTCTTTTCTGTAAAAAGGACTTCTTGGTGTAAAGGAGTTGTTTGCTTTCAGTGGGATTGTTACTGAAAGTGGGACCGGTTATGGTCTGTGTGATCTTGTACTTTACAAGGTTGATAGTGGAAAATCTCAAGCGGGTTTTGCTTGGGGACTGGATGTAGGTTGGGTTTGACCGAACCAGGATAAAATCTTGTGTTCTTTGTGTGTTTGCTTTGAGATTTGCAAAATCATTCAATATTCTGCAGAAAAGTTTTAAAAGCACTATTCACCCCCCCTCTAGTGCTCGTTGCCTCGATCCTAGTGCACTTTCAGGATATTTCATCATTTTTTCCCATTCACATAATTATGTATTTTCTTTTCTATTTGTGAATCTCTATATTGTTTTTTTGGGTTTCTGTGTTGTTGACATTTGGCTGCAGTTGTTTATGTTCTATCATTCCTTATTTTTTTTTTTGAAGTTGGTAACTGCAGCTATAGAAGTGGTATATTGTCCAATGACATTAGTGATGGGAAATTTCATGTATTATCTAGTTATTGCTGGTTGTAAGGGTGCAAGCACGTGAAGTCAACCTGAGTTAATCTAACCATTGGGATGCTGAAGTGTGCCTTTCTTGAGTACTGCTCATGCTCAAAGTTCAGTTGATCTTAACCGTTGGGATGCTCAGGCAAGCCTTTTGTTGAGGGATGTTTATGCTCAAGCTTAGGTTGAGGTGATGTCAACAAAAGCTTGATCAAGTGGGTTCAAGCATCAATTTCTTAAGAATTCAAGCATCAATTTCTTAAGAAGAGTAGAGTCGAGCAGTCAAGCTCACGTTCATCAAAAAATGTTTTGTTTGCATGTTCTAGTCTTTTTGCAAAGAAAAACAACATTCCCTCTTTTTTCCTTTTTAACTTAATATCTTCATGGAAGAGGTTAAAAGCTGGGTTCTCACCATCCTTTCCCTCTTTAATCCCCTTTTAAGGGTATAAAGGAATGAGGGATAAATGGATAATCATATCTTTACTCCTTTATGTTGCATGATAAGGGTGCAAGCTGTTAAAACTGCCTTGGGTTGGCAAACTTTGTCTTGAAAACCGAGAAGTGGTAGAAGGGAGGAGAGAGGAGAGAGAGAGGAGAGAGCACATTCTTTTCTTGGAATCGGCAGCCACACAGATTTCCTATAGCTGCACTAAACTTCATTAAGGTGAAATAGGTTTTACAAATCTTTTATAATGACAAGACTACCCTTAGTTAGTAATATATATTACATTACAATATAACATACACGTGATCTATATGGATCCTCTACTGGATCCATATCCAATCTGTATTCTAATACCCTCCCTCAAGTTGTGCATGGGATTGAACCATGTGAAACTTGTTCTTCAGATATCAAAAGCGGTTACTTGTGAGACCTTTTGTGAATATATCAACAGCTTGGTCTTCTGAAGACACATAAACCGATTCAATCTCTTTGTCTGCTACTTTTTGTCTGATGAAATGTTGGTCAATCTCAATATGTTTGGTTTGACTGTGATGAACAAGATTGAACGCAATTTGTATAACACTTCTATTTTCACACATGAGGGTTGAACTTAAGATACTCTCTCCCATCTCTGTAAGGAGATGCCTAATCCACGTTACTTCTGCTGTGGTAGCTGCCATAGATCTATATTCTGCCTCCGTGCTAGATCTTGCCACAACTTTCTATTTTCTGCTACTCCATGAGATAAGATTGCATCCAATGAAAACACAGTATCCTGAAACAGACCTCCTTTCATCTGGGTCCCCTGCCCAGTCTGCATCTGTATAGGCCAATATGTCATGTTTTGGTGTTACCCATGAAGATTGAGCATATATGAGTCCATCACCCACCGTGTCTTTTAGATAGCGGAGAATACGTTTGACGGCATCCATGTGACCAGTCTTTGGTTCATGCATGAACTGAAATACTTGATTTACAGAATATATAATGTTTGGTCTAGTAAAGATAAGATACTGTAACATGCCCACTAAACTGCGATACTTGCTTGCATCAGGATACAACGCACAATCACAAATGTTGAGTTTTTGATTGACAACACTGGGTGTAGGCACAGGTTTGCAATCTGTCATTCCTGCTTTGGCCAGAAGATCAAGAGTGTATTTGTGTTGAGTTAATGACATTTTTCCATCCTGTCTGTCCACCTCTACACCAAGAAAATATCTTAGTTCTCTAAGATCTTTCATCTTGAATCGCATACTTAGTAAAACTTTAATTTGTTGAATATGCTCTGGAGCATTACCAATGATCACTATATCATCAACATATATAAGTAAGAAAACCATAGCGGTTCCATCCCTGTATATGAATAAAGAATGATCTAGTTGGGAACAAATAAAACCGTGGTTCTGAATCTCTAAGGAGAAGCTTTCAAATCATGGTCTGAAGGCTTGCTTTAAACCATACAATGCTCTGGTTAATTTACATACATATTCTTTTGGGTCTCCCTTTGCATAACCTTGAGGCTGCTCCATGTAGACCTCTTCTTTTAAATTTCCATGAAGAAAAGCATTTTTAACATCAAGCTGACTAAGGCTCCACCCATGTTCAATAATCAGGCCAAGGATAATACGAATAGTTCCCATTTTCACTACTGGACTGAAGGTCTCATCATAATCTTGACCATATTCTTGGGTGAAACCTTTGGCAACAAGACGTGCCTTGTATCGTTCAATGCTCCCATCCGGTTTATACTTAATCTTATACACCCATTTCGAGCCAACAACATTTTTATCTGGGGGACGACCAACTATCTCCCATGTTCGACACTTATGAAGTGCCTCTATCTGCTCATTCATCGTCTCAATCTATTTGTTAGATTGAACAACTTGACAAAACCCAAGTGGTTCCTCATGTTTTTCAATCTTGGATAGAAAGATCTGAAAATCCATAGAGAAATGATCATAACTTACCCATTTTCAATAGGATGCCTTATCCTGCTTGATCTTCTTGGTGCCTCTCTGTTACTTGGTAATGCCACCTGTTCTCCAACAGGTGCATCTGTTTGCTCTCTGGGTCTTCTGGTGTAGACATTCCCTTTGTATCTCAGATATTCTGTTTCTGATACCTTATCTGAAGTTGTCTCATCATGTATGCTTTCAGGAACCAAAGTGGTATGTTCAACAACATGTGAAATAAGTTCAACACTGAGCCATGGATCATACCAATTATTAGCTATATCGCCATGTTCACGATCATAGTTGGCTTTATTTTCCATAAAGCTATTTTCATCAAAAACAACATTTCTGAAAATTTCGATCTTCTTATTGGTAGGGTCATAGCACCTGTACCCCTTGTGTTCATCTGCATAACCTACAAATTGGCATATAAAGGCTTTGTCTTGAAATTTAGTTCTCATTGGATTTGTCAATATGTACATAACATGTGCATCCAAAAACTCGTAACTCATCATAATCAGGGTGTATACCAAAGGGAACATAATAGGGAGACTGATTTTCAATGATAGGCATAGGAAGGCGATTTATCACATGAGTGGCAGTGTGAAAGGCTTCTGTCCAAAGACTGATGGGCAAGTTACAACCATGCATCATACTCATTGCACTTTCCATAATATGTTTGTGTTTACGTTTAGCAATTCCATTTTGTTGTGCAGTATAGGAGCAAGAAACTCTATGATGTATCCCATTATCTTAGAGGAAATCTAAAAATTCTTTGGAAGAATACTCACCACCTCCATCACATTGGAGAATTTGAATATTTTGGGAGAATTGATTTTTAACATAGGTATGAAAGTAACGGAAAATAAGAAAGACCTCTGATTTGTGTTTCATGAAGAATATCCAGGTAAAACGAGAGAAACTGTCAATAAAAGATACATAATATTTACTTTCAGAAGAGGAAGGATTGGGAGCTGGACCCCAAACATCAGAACATATTATCTTAAAAGGAATAAAAGCTCTTTTATTTATTTGATGAAAAGGAAGTACATGACTCTTGCAAACTTGACAACTGAGACACATTTTATCCTTCAATGAAGGTGAAACAGACTCTGAAAGAAAACCATTGGACACTAACTTTTCAATAATGACTTGACTACAATGACCAAGACGGGAATGCTAGAGATCTGGTTTATTACATTTGGATATACTTAGGACATTTTTAGAGACATGATCAGATGTGGGCTTCAAGACACTGGAGGCTGGATCTTCATTGAAGACATACATGTTTCCACGTTGCTCTCCTTTAACAAACATTTCCTTCGTTTGAAGATTCTTGACAAAGACAGAAATAGGTGTAAATTTCATAGATAAATTGGTAGAGTCAACAAGTTTAGATACAAAGACAATATTTTTCTTTATATTTGGTGCATGAACAACATCAGATAAAGAAATAGATGATTCAGACAAAGGAATAAGGATGCTGCCTATGTTTGAAATAGGGTGGTGAGAACCATCTTTAGTTGCAATATTAGATTTACCAAAATAGGGAACCAAAATAGAGAATTTACCTGCATTGCCAGTGACATGAGCCACTGCCCCAGAGTCAACATACCATATTCCATCATCATTCTGTTTCATGTTCAAGTTGGCCATCGCAGATAAGAGAAGATCCTTAGCATCATCACTCACCCGAAATATACCTGCAATTCTTGATGTAGCAACATTTCTATTGTTTTGTGCTCTATTTCGATTTTGTGGGTTGAACCAACAGTTGGCTTTGACGTGACCTCGTTTATTACACTAATAGCATGTGAGAACATTCCTTGAAAAACTGACTGTGGAATTTGGTGTAGGTAGTAACCCACGTCCACCCTGGATGGGAGTTTCCCTGCCTCTGCCACGTCCTCCTCGTGCACGATCAACTATCATCTCTGTGGCAAGAACCTCATGCGTAGATGATTGTCCAGCTGAAGCATATGCTCTTTAGAGTCATCTCATACTGAAAGAGTGTGGCACGTAATTCCTCAAAATTGAGTAACGTATGCAAGCACAATAAAGAGGTCACAAGAACATGATATTCTGATCCTAGGGCATTCAGTGTCTGCTGCACCTTTTCTTTATCTGACACTGGATATCCAACCATGACTAACTAATATGTGATACTTTTGACTTGATTTAAGAATTCAATGATGCTCATTGCCCCATTTCTTAACATCTGAAATTCGCATTTGAGAAACAACACTTTAGCCTCTGATATTTGAGAATATGTCTAAGCTAAAACTTCCCACAAAACTTTGGATGTGCAATCATCAGGAATGGAAATCAATACTTGTGATAATGTGGAAGTGATGTACGCGACAAGAGCCTAATCGCGCTTCATCCAAGAAACAAATGGAGGATTGCGAATAAAATTCGACATTCCTCCATCCTCTTTGGCTTCGGTTGTGATAAATTCTGGAGGCATTGGAGTCGAGCCATCCAAGTGGCCTGAAAGGTCTTGACTTCGAATAAAAGGAGCAATTTGCCTTTTCCAAGTCAGATAGTTGTTGGTAGTTAACTTTTCCGAAACTAGCTGTCCCAGGAAGTTGGAAGAAAGACCCGAATTGCCTGAATTATCCATTGGTAGCTTGTTAACAACGGAAAGACACTAGTGGCTGAAATTGAGATGAAAAACTGACAAAAGAGTGTAAGATAAAAGGTTAAAATAAATGAGAATAGAGCAGACGTGACAAGGCAGTTTTCAGACCAGCAGTAACGTGATGTTCAGAACTGATAGAGAAGAAAATCAGAAAACAACAGCAGCGTGAGAAAAAAAACAATTTGCGTGATATGAGAATGAAACTACAAATCAATTTACGTGATATGAGAATCAAACTGGAAGGGAACTCGGCTCTAAGAAGGAACAATAACAGATCTGAAACTGCTTCAGATCTGCGACAGAGAAACTCTACAGATGAAAATAGAGAAAACAAAACTCGGCTTTATAAGATTGAAAAGAAACTCAGCTTAAGGAGAGACGATAACAGATCTATGTTTCAAATCTGCGACAGAAAAACTCAACGAAAGAAAATAGAAGAAACAGAGGATTATGTCGTTGAAAGGAAATAAATATTTCAGCAGAAGGGAGAAAGAAGCAAAAGAAGAAGACATACGAAAGAAATATGACCTGTCGACCTTTCACGCTGATGGAGCACATGCTTGACAACTTTTCTTCACGCCCAGAACCTGCACCACTTTGATACCATGTTAAAACTGCCTTGGGTTGGCAGACTTTGTCTTGAAAACCAAGAAGTGGTAGAAGGGAGGAGAGAGAGAGGAGAGAGTACGTTCTTTTCTTGGAATCGGCAGCCACACAGATTTCCTCTAGCTACACTAAACTTTATTAAGGTGAAATAGGTTTTACAAATCTTTTACAATGACAAGACTACCATTAGTTAGTAATGTATATTACATTACATTATAACATACACATGATATATATGGATCCTCTGCTGGATCCATGTCCGATCTGTATAAAGTGAAGTCAACCTGAGTTAATCTAACCATTGGGATGCTCAAGTGTGCCTTTCTTGAGTACTGCTCATGCTCAAAGTTGAGTTAATCTTAACCGTTGGGATGCTCAGGCAAGCCTTTTGTTGAGGGATGTTTATGCTCAAGCTTAGGTTGAGGTGATGTCAACAAAAGCTTGATCAAGTGGGTTCAAGCATCAATTTCTTAAGAATTCAAGCATCAATTTCTTAAGAAGAGTAGAGTCGAGCAGTCAAGCTCACGTTCATCAAAAAATGTTTCGTTTCCATGTTCTAGTCTTTTTGCAAAATAAAACAGCATTCCCTCTTTTTTCCTTTTTAACTTAATATCTTCATGGAAGAGGTTAAAAGCTGGGTTCTCACCATCCTTTCCCTCTTTAATCCCCTTTTAAGGGTATAAAGGAATGAAGGATAAATGGATAATCATATCTTTACTCCTTTATGTTGCATGATAACTTTTAGCTGCTGCATGCTTCCAAATTTTGTGTATATAATTTTTCTTTTTTTCTTATGCTCTTGTGAGGAGTTGGCTAGGCTAATTACAACCTCATGTATTTTTTTCTGTTCACTAAAGTTATTCCATGCATCTATTTAATTTTAGGTCGACCAAAGAAATTACTGGCTGCTGTGGATGAAAGTCATGAGGTATGGCTTTCTCTGTATGGGTTCTCTGCACCTGTTTTTTTTTTTTCATTTTGTACATAGTAGAATCCTTGTTGTTTTGCTAATCAATCCAGTTTCATTTTGATATGTTTGCTTTTAAAAAATATATGTTTTTTGACACTGTTATGGTGCCTTTCTGTCATTAATCTCTTTATATGATATGTGCCACTCATTTTCTCGTGTCTGAAATTTGTTGAACATATTTTAGTTTTGTACAGAAAAACCTTATGTTCAGTTTTCATTTTTTCTTTTTTTTTTTTCAGGTTGATGAAAGTATGGGTCTTCTTGCTACAACGATGTTTGTTGTTTAACTGGATTAATTGATTAATCATAGTTGTTTCCAATGATCTTAATCATTTGGATAACTCACTGTGGTTCCTTCTATTACTGTTTAATCTCAGGTCTATTTGGAGTTTTTTACTGCTGACGGATAAGCTTATCTGTTTGGTACTACTGTTTGCTTTTAATAGAAGCAGAGTTTATCATCTTAATCATTTGAACAACCCACTGCGATTTCTTCTATTATAGTTCAATCTCAGATTCTCAGGTCTATTTTAAGATTTTACTGCTGACGGATAGGCTTATCTGTTTGGTACAATTGATTGCTTTTAATAGAAGGCAGAGTTAATTATTTAGATGATTAATGAATACTAGATCCCACCATTATTTTGTTGTTTTAGATGTACGAGCTGACATTCGACTCAATTTTGTTAGCTGTATTCATCTTCTATTCCTGTTGGTTGGGCCCTTTGCATTCATGTCATGAGGAAATGCTATATATCATCGCATATCTAGGTGACATAACACAACACTTAGACATGTCATGTGACACTATGACCTGCTTAAACATTATCCCACGTCTGTATCTCTGTGCATGTGACATAGCTTTACAATATCTTCTATAAACCTGGCAATGTTAGGCTTTATGTTTTTTTATCTTCTAAGCTTATAGTTTTTTCATTTTAGGTATCTTCTGTTGTGAAACAAAGACAATGAATGAGTTCAACTAAGAGACTCTTTTCTTGTATTTGTGTTGTTCTATACAACAACAACAACAACAACAACGCCTTCATCCCAAAACAATTGGGGTCGGTGATATGAACAAAAAAAGAAAATCATTATGGGTCTTCCACATGAATCCTTCTCCAATCATTTCTATCCAATGCCATGTCCTCGGTGAGGTTCAAAGCATTCATATCCTTTCCTATCATCTCCATCCAAGTCTTCTTAGGCCTACCCCGACCTCTTTTAACTAATATATTTTCCCATTTCTCCATCCTTCTAACTGGAGCATCATTAGGCCTTCGCCGAATATGTCCAAACCACCATAAATGATTCTCTCTCATCTTATTTTCAATGGATGCAACGCCTACCTTCTTACGTATCTCCTCGTTTCAAATCTTATCTTTTATTGTATTTCCACACATCCATCTAAGCATACGCATCTCAGTTACACTCATTTTTTGAATACGATGTCTCTTGGTAGCCCAACATTCCGTACCATATAGTAAAGCGGGCCTAATTTTCGTCCTATAAAACTTTTCCTTCAACCGCAATGGCATTCTACGATCGCACAACACTCCAGTTCCACATTTCCATTTCATCCACCCAACCTTTATCCTATGATTTATATCTCCATCAATTTCTCCATACTTTTGAATGATAGATCCCAAATATTTGAAACAGTCATCCACCGGTATTTCTTGTTCACCAAGCTTTGCTACACTCCCATCACTACTTCGTTGCTTACTAAACCGACATTCCATATATTCTGTCTTACTCTTACTCAACTTAAAACCTCTTGCTTCCAATGTCTGTCTCCATAATTCTAACTTAGCATTAACCCCAGCTTTAGACTCATCAATCAAAACAATATCATGATCAAACAACATACACCACGACACATTTGTGTTGTTCTATCTTCTTTATATTTGTTTTGGTACCTAATTGATGATTATCTCTTTATGTGCATCATGGCCACCACATGTTTTTTCCAATTTTTTGTGCTTTTAAAAGTTTTCTATTTAAGATAAAAAAGATGGCAAAATATCACAACAAATTGAAAATATTGTAAAAAACATGTTTTCATTATTATCTTGATATTATCACTTTTTAAATGTATTTTATAACATTTAAAGTATTTTGTTATTGTTATTTGAAATGTCAAGAGTTCAAAATAAAATGAGTCTTTGCTTTTGTTATTGATATTATTGTGAGAATAATTTTGTTAAAAATGATGTGATTCTTCATGCTGTCGTTAATTTCTTTACTGTCATGATTGCAACTGCTGGCGTGACTTCAGCATCTATCGTTATTGTTTTTTTTTTTCATGCTGGCGTGATTAGTTAATCAATTCATGCTGTCAGTTCATGCTGTCGTGATTAGTGGACACAACAAGTTGGTTTTATCTGCTGTGATGAAAATTATCAGTTTTTTTGTCGAGGGAGTCTGTGTGGAGGATAGATGCTGGTCGTCGGTTCTGGCTGATGCGTGATTGTCTCATATGTGTGTGCAACTGTTCAATATTCATGTGTGTGGGCTGTTGTCCACTACTGTAGCAGAAATTGCGGGCTTGATTCCCTGCTGTGCTGGGAAAATACGCTTCTTGTGGCCTGTTGTTCCTTATTGTCGGTGTTTTTTTTGTAACAGCTGCTGGGTTGTTGTGTGAGTGTAACACACGTTATTGAAATCTTTCCCTGCTGAAACAGGAGTATATTTTTAGTATGGCTGAAACTTCAAAATGTGATTCCAAAATGGAACATATTGGGGAGTATAAGTGTTATCGTCGCAAAATTTTTCCCGTCTTCCCTTCCTTGCTGAAGAGAGAAGGAAATACTTTTGCGATTCAAACTTGACCGGATTTTGGAAATTGTTTTGAAATACTCGCCTCCATTTTGAAAATTTGCGGAAAAATCCATGGGATGGGGCTCGACCTGTCGGTACGAGGTTCGACCATTCCTGCCGCCTTTAACAGGGGTAATCGAACCAAGGACCAAAATTGTGCTTGACTTAGTTAAATCATTGAAATTGTGTTCTATCCTAAATGCATAGAGAATTCAGGCATGTGCTATGAGATTTTGAAAAATGGAAGTAGGAAAAACATGATGTATGCTTGGAAAACATTTGGGATTGGAAAATATTTCTCAGAAAAAAGATGGAGATCAATTTCTCAGGCAACTCTGATGAAAAGATTTGAAATCCTGAGAATGTTTATGAAGACTTGGGAAAATCATGAATGATTGAAAGTCCTGAGAAAAATAGAAGTGATTCTTGAGAAAAAGGTGAACATTTGAAAAAGGAAACACTTCTGAGAAAAACTTGGACTTTGAGAATTTTCTTAGGAAAATGATGGAAAGTTTATAGGAAAACTCATTGAAGAAGAAAAACTGAACTTGGGAAATTGAAATCCTGGGAATCTTACCCTTGAAATACTTGGAAATCGATTTTGATCTTTGAGAAAGGTGAGAGACTTCTTTTGAAAATCTTGAGAAAATAACCTTTTCCATGGAAAACTGTGGAAAAACTTGACCTGGGAAAACCGATTTTGGAAAATTCTCAGAGTTTCTTGAGAAATCGATTTCTTGAGAATGAAATTTTCTTAAGAAAATCATGAGAAAACCAATGATTTCATGATGCAAATGATATGAGTGAATGAATGCACTTTGAAAGATTTTCTAAGAAATTTGTTGGAAAAATGTGCATTAAGTCAAAATAAATCCTTCACATATTCTGACTGTGGCCATGAATATGTTCAGAGTTAGTTGATTTAATGCACAATGCTTTGAAAATAGTGGAAATATGATGTGCATTTTAAGATAGCCTAAGAGTGTAGGCTCAATGTGACTGGTAGAAAGATGATGGATCTAGGTCTCGTCCATATTCCGACTAGGGCCGTAAATATGGACTCCACCGAGTCCGTCAACTCTCTAAGAGTTGGTGCACGTGCCATTCATGAACATCCATAGTGCTTTTGAAATAAAATGCATGAGTCATAGAAACAGGATATTGCATAAATTCAAATTATATGATATGCATCCTAGTCTAAGCAGAAAATTAAATCTCTTATTCCAAAATTTACATTATTACATCACTAAATAAATGAAATAAAAGGAAATTGCAGACTTCAACTCCTTCTTTTGAATGTCCCTGCCAAACTTGAAATAAGGTTAGCTCAAATATGTGGGTTTTTCCAAGATTTTCCAATAATATTATGAAATTATTGGATTTAATTGGATCTAAACCCTATTCTCATGCTTCCTTGATATTTGAAATAATGAAAATTCCATAAATTCAGTAGAAAATAGTTTGAAATTCGGAATTGGGGTCAAAATGACCAAAATACCCCTAATTATAAAGTTATACCTTTAAAATCAGAGTTTTTTGAAGGAAAATTTGGTAAAATTGAGATTTCGAAATTCAAATTGAATCAAACGATGATAAAATGCAATATGAGACATTATGACATGCTGCTAAACACATTAGGACTGTAAAATCATAATTTGACATTTTGCAATTTATCCAAAATAACAAATTTTGCTTGGATCCGGGTCCCGCGGGGCCCTGTTTTGATGATATGGCTAAATCAAGCCTCAAATGAATTCAAAATTACACCAAATTCGGTATGAATCATCTTCCTACTCTGATTAACAACCTAGAATGCTAAAAATCACAAAATGATATGATTTGAATGCTAAACGTTAAAGAAAGTCCTAAAAAGGGTGGATTTCGCCTATGGACCCAAACCAAATGCAATGCTTAATATGATAATGCAAAATTTACACCATGAAAACTTCTGCTATTTTGCAGACTGCTAAAGGACATGAAATGGAACACTTTTGGTTTTTACAGCCTCGGGATTTGAACTATGGTGAGTTCGGTAATGGGGATTTGGTTCTGATGGAGGTAAAATCGACCTAATCTGATATAAAATGCTAAACAAATAGAAAACAACCATGGAAATTTCTGATATTTAACAGAGCTACTCACGACACCTACAGGGACAATGTTTATGTTCATGACTTTGGTATTTGATCAACAGAAATATGGATAAAAATATGACATTACTTGCCTAAGTCGACAGAATAGACAAATGTGACAAAATAGAAGACTGACAAAAAAATTTTGAAACAGGTATCACAACTGTTCTAAAAATCACAAGCTTTCATATGCAAACAGAGGACATTCCGAACATGACATTAACTTTTTACAGATTTGGATTTGGAGTAACACCCAAAGAGAACTCATAACCCTAAGTCGATCCAAAGTCTCAGAGGCCCAAATCAAGCTCTGACACGTGTCCCGAACTCTCAGATTTTTGTTAGACATTAAAAAAAAATCCTAAAAATCAATAACAATCATGTTAAAAACTAGACATCTTCCCGAGTTCATAACATCTTTCGGATTGAAAATCGGATCTCTCATAAGGGAGATCTTGATTTTACAAGTCGGAAATGAGTTTTTAAAATGCATCCCGAATAACAAAACCCAACTTACCATTTTGAACGTTTACCGCAGTAAACGAATTCAAATCTCTCCTAATTTTTGGCACATTTCTAGGGACACATACGGTCGCATTCCATGATTTTTTTAGAATTTTTAATGAAAAATAAATGCATGAAATGACGTGTGGACTGACTGACAAAAACAGAGAGCTACTGAAATTGAGCAGAATTAAAATAAATACCTAATTAACCTAAGAAACATGCTAAATTAACGAAATAAAATATAAATTAAATTTAACTAAATGCATGAATGCTAGAAAACATCAAGGAAGCATAATTATATTTTTTTATATATGTCGTTCTATTAGAATAGCTTAATCCATCCCTCGAATGAGCTCTTTCTTCAAACGACAACACGAATCAAACCAAAGGCATTATCATGGTGAAATCAATAGGAATGGAGGCTTACCTTGTTTTCCAGCGGTTTTGGAACTCTTGAAAAGAGCGGCTACCTTGATAAGGGGTTCCAGAGGGGCATGAATCCAAAGGACACCAAGAAAGAAAAAAATGGAATTATGAAGTTCAATTGTCAAACAGGGCTCTCTCTGAGCTGGGCATGAGCTAGGGTATTTGTAGAAATTTTGGAGATTTTCAAAATTCAAAGACAGTGAATCTAGACCTTCCATGTGGCGCCATCTCAGGGCATGCCATTTTGATTTTTTGAGAAAATAAAAATTGAGAATTTTGTGAGTGAGACACCTCAGTAGGGGAATTCGGAATTTTTCAAAAAGCTTGCTTGATTTTCTCTGCAGAAGTCTCCCAAATGGCGTCACCTCAGAGGATGTCCTCTTGGAGTTTGAAATTCAAATCTTGCTTTTCCTAGAAGGAGAGATTGCCATGTGGCGCCACCTCAGGGTGGATCCACACTGCCATTTGTCAGAAGGTAGGAGCAAAGGAAGCAGAAGATGCCACCTCAGAGGGGTTTGAAGTCTACTTTTTCTGATGAAAGAAGAGACTGACATGTGGCGCCACCTCAGGGTGGCTAAACATTGACATGTGTCATAAGGAAAGGATGAGGATTTAGATGGTGCCACCTTAGAGAGAGTTTGAAATTTAAATTTCTGTTTTTTCTAGAGGAAAGGAGAGACTGACATGTGGCCCCACCTCAGGGTGGCTCCACATTGACATGTGTTAGGAGGCAGGAGCTGAAGAAGCAGAAGATGCCACCTCAGAGGGGAGCTGTTTCTACTTTTTCTGATGCAGGGAGGTCAGGTCATGTGGCGCCACCTCAGGGTGGCTCCTACAATGCCATGTGTCAGGAGGGAGGAAAAGGGACACGTGGTACCATCTAAAAAAATGAATTTAGGGAGGAGACTTCAGGATTTGCGCCACCGCAGCCTGAAGTTTGAATATTTGAATTGTTGCTTTTTCTGAAGGAGGCAGAAAATGACATGTGGCATTTGCTTTTTCTGAGAAGAGCAGAGAATGACACATGTCACTTGCTTTTTCTAAGGAAAGCAGGGAATGACATGTGGCATTTGCTTTTTCTGAGAAGAGCAGAGAATGACATGTGTCATTTGCTTTTTCTAAGAAGAGCAGAGAATGACATATGTCATTTGCTTTTTCTAAGAAGAGCAGAGAATGACATGTGTCATTTGCTTTTTCTAAGAGCAGAGAATGACATGTGTCATTTGCTTTTTCTGAAGGAAGCTAGAAATGACATGTGTCACTTGCTTTTCTGAGAAAAGCAGAAGGTGACATGTGTCAGTCTGCTTTTTCTGAAGGAGGGAGAGATTGACACATGTCCTCTGCAGGAGACACACTTCAACTGGTGCCACCTCAGGGGAGACAAGCTTTATGTTTTCTGAACAGGATAACACATGACACGTGGCTGTTATCATCGATTTTTTTTTTAACTTTTTGCGAGACAAATTGACCTTTGAAAAGTTTTTGAAAATAACTCGCCTCCGTTTTAAAATGAGGGAAAATTCCGTAGAATGGGACTTGCCTATCGGTACGAGGTTCAACCGTTACCAGGGGTAATTAAACCAAGGATCAATCTTATACTTTGCTCTATTCAATTTGTCTAAACCATATTCTAATTCCTAAATGCACAAAGAATCAGGCATATGCTATGAATTTTCTGAAAATGCATATTTTAAAACATGATGTTTGCTTCAAAGATTGAAAAATATTTGGAAAATAAATTCTTTGAAAATCGTGAATCAAGGTTGAGATACTGTATTTGAGAAAGTGAAAATCGATTTTTGAAGTATTCAAGAGATTTTTTGGAAAATCGATTCTGAGAAATGTGCAATAACTTTGGAGAACTTGATTTCTTTGAATTCAAACTATATAACTTGGAAAATCGAATTTGAAACTTGGGAAATACTTGAAATATTCTTTGAAAACTGAATGTTTTGAGAAAATCGATTTTTGAATAAGACTTAAAAAAATTTCAGAAAATGAACTTCTTTGAATTGAGATTTGAATTGGAATTGGCAAATGCATGAAATGAATGAATATGGATTTGAGGAATTGAGAAATACTTTTTGTATTTTTGAGAAATGCACTGCATTTTGAAGTTAGCCTAAGAGTGTAGGCTGAATGTGGCTAATGTGAAGATCATAAATCTGGGTATCATTCATATTCTGACTATGGCCATAAATATGAATTCCACCAAGTTTATAAACTTCATAAAAGCTAGTGTATGTGTCATTCGTGTAGACCATAGTGAATTAATAAAATGTGCATGAATAATACATTCATCATATATTATAATTTACAGAATTAAACTATATGCAATGCAATCCTAGTCTAAGCTGAAATTTAAATTCTTATTCCAAAGTTTACATTTAATTTACATCACTATTGAAATTTAAATACATGAAATTAAAATCTTCAATGTACCTGGAAAACTAGAAAACTTTGTTAGTGATGATATGTTAAGCTGAAATTTAAATTCTTATTCCAAAGTTTACATTTAATTTACATCACTATTGAAATTTAAATACATGAAATTAAAATCTTCAATGTACCTGGAAAACTAGAAAACTTTGTTAGTGATGATATGTTGGCTTTTCTAGGTTTATCCAGTAATATCTAGAAATTACTGGATTTTGCTAGATATAAGCCTTTTTTATGATTCCCTTAAATAAAAATTGATAAAATATGAAATAAGATTGAATAAATATGAAAATGAAATTTGAAATTTCGAAATCAGGGTCAAAATGACCAAAATACCGTTAATAACAAGACTATGGCCTTGAAATTAGGGTTTTTAGAAAGATATTTGATAAAATGCAAGTTTTGAAGTTCAAATAAAATAAATCAAACTAAATATGATATGACATACTTAAAAATGTAAAAACTAGGGTTAGGGACTTTGAAATTGAGGTCAAATGACCAAATTACTCCTGATAGCAAGACTATGGCCTTGAAATTAGGGTTTTTCAGAAAATATTTTGGTAAAACTTAGGTTTTATGCACTAAATGAAATCAAATGAACATAAAATTTAACCTAAAGTATCCTAATATGATTATGAATATGATTAAACCCTAAAAATATATGTTTATGCACGAAAATCCAAGAATATCACAAATTTTGTGATTTTTTGCAGTGTTTTGGAATTCTTCGAGTGCCCTGTTTTGCAATTCAAGCCATTCAAGCATCAAACGGATTCTAAAAAACCTCAAAATTGGTACCTGAACTTGTTATAACCCTAATATCAAATTAGAATTATAAATTTATTTTTTTGGCATTCAATTAATCCGAAAATTGCATTAAGTCTTTGAATATTGCCATTTTTGACCTAGTTCACCAACCAGTCTCAGTCCAAGACCCGAACCAGGGGTCAAACCTCCATGAAAATCTATGAAATTTTACAGAGACCAAATAGACAAAAAAACAAATTTTTTTTTTATAGATATGAAAAAGCCTTTAAAACCAGGGAGATCCCCATCCAACAATCCGGACTTGAATATATTGATTTTAACCTTGGTCCAAACTGACACTTCGGATTAAAAATTCTGAGATAAATAACAGTACTCACCTTTTACAGATCATGAATCGAATCTGTATTTTGGGATTTATGAATAACACAAGTCTGATTAGGGTTTTGGTAAACCCTAACGAGTTTTAAATTGAAAATCAGAGTCTCTGACAGAGGAAAAATAATAAATAGTGATAAAAAATTCTGAAAATTTCACAGTAGACAAATCTAATCAATTTGAATCCATGGCATTTTACAGATCTAAAATCGGATATAGGATGAGAAAACTTTCATCAAAACAAGTTACCTTCTTGATTTTAACAACGATTTTAAAGATTTAAAAACCCGACTTGATTTCTGATTTTTATGACAGAGTTCCCGAAGTCCAAAATTTCTGATTTTTTTACATTACATCAATAACATATGCATGCATCACATATAAAAAAATAAGAAATAAACAACAAGTATTTCAATCCGAAATAACATTATCTTTACTGTTCTAAACCTAAAACACACAGAAATCTAAGAAACTTAAGAAACCATGCATTAACTAATGAAAATCAATAAAATAAACCATAAAAAAGTAAATAGAAAGTATTTCTATGGTGTAAAACGTATAATAAGCATGAATAAATCATTAAATAAATAAAAAATCAGGGAATCAATGGCTGAAATTTGATTTTACCTTTAAAGACATGGATTTAACCCATTAAAAGGGTAAATCACATGTTTTATTGGTTAATAATGAAAAGAACAATGCTAAAATCAATCTTAACGGATTAAAATCCCTGTAAAACACAAAAACAGTGTTAGATCACCTTTTTGGACCGTTCTTGATGGTTCTTGAGGTTGAATCATGGATGAATCTTCATAAGGAGGGGTGTCCAAGGCTAAATCTAGTTTTTAATTCATGAAAAAGCATTAAATAAAACCAATAAATCAATAAAATTTCTTACCTTGGAGTTGCAGCAATGGAGGAAAGCTGGAGAGGAAAGAGAAGCTCCAAGATTTGCTCAAGAGGTGGCTGGAAAAATCATCCCCCTATAGCCCCTTTTTATAGAAAATTTTTAGGTTTAAAAAAAAATGGAAATTTTGGAAATTTTGGACTCTAAAGGGGGGGGGGGGGCGATAGCCTAAATTATCCTATTTAATACCTAATTAACCCCTAGACTCTCCTAAAAAATCCCCAAATGTAATGCCACTTGGCATTCTCTACATTTGGTTTTTTAAAACACCTTTAAAAACCTTTAAAAACACTAGTTTTAAAAACAAAACTTCAAAATGAGTTTTCAAAAATGATTTTTGACTCTTCTAAACCCCTAACACTAACCAAGACACTGACTAACCCTAGTCTAGCCCTGACTTACTCGAATATTGTGCCACCCCGAGTGGGCCCTACTTGAGTTTTTCAAAAAACGATTTTAAAACTTGAAATTGAAGGAGTTTTCAAAAGGATTTTCAAAAGCAATCTTAAAATTAGAATTTTTGAAATGACATAGGGTTCTAACCGAGTCAGAACTCCTCTAGATATGGTGCCAACTGAGTGAGCCCACATCGAGTTTTGAAGAATTTTGAAATAAACACTGAAAATGGTTTTGAAAAGGGGTTAAAATCAGTATTTGAAATTCAAGATCTTTGAAAAGAAGGTCTCAAGCGAACTGGAACTCCAAGTTAGTGTCCTGAACTCTTAGGATTATGAGATTTTAGATTTTAGAATTCAAATGGAAGAATTTTCGAAAGATTTTATAAAAAATTGACGAAATAAGTAAAAAAAACACAGTCAGGGTCAGACTCCTAACTCGACCCACCTCTAAAATAGAGTCCTGAATTAACTAGACTCTATAAAATGACCTAAATTTTGAAAACAATGGAAAAAGACTGACAATGGGAGTAAAACAAACTTCAAAATAGACTCCTGACTAGACTAGGACTCCGGAACAGAGTCCTGATCGGACTGGAACTCTAGATTTTTTTTTTTGGTATTTTTCTGAACAACAACAAGCAAACAATGTAAACAATAACAAGTATTAAAATAGAACAGAGTTCTGATTTAACTGAGACTCTGAAGACAGAGTCTTGATTGAACTAGGACTGTCAGATTTTTTGGATTTTCTGAGAAAACAGATGAGAGAATTTTGAAAAACAGTTAAAAACAGGATGAAATTGAAGTTTTGGTTCAGAGTCTTGATCTGATTAGGACTCTGAGAAAGAGTCCTAATTCGATCAGAACTCTAAGAATTTTGGTTTTCTGATAAGCAAATGATGAAATTTGGGTAAAGCTTTTGAAAACCAGTGAAAATGAACCATAAAAATCAATTTTGGATAGAGTCCTACTTCGATCAGGACTCTGGGGTAGAGTCCTGATTTGATCAGGACTCTGAGATAAAATCTCAGAATTTTGAAATTCTTTGATAAAAGTGTAATAGTTTTGGTAGATTGAAAGATTTCTGAAAGATTCTCTCAAAATTGAAATCAAGATCAGAGTCCTGAGCCAACTAGGACTCTCTGAACAGAGTCTTGCTTTGACTGAAACTCTGAGTTTCTGACTCATTTTGAAAGATTTTAAAAGATTTGATTGAAAATGGATAAAATAGCTGTAAAAGATTAGAGTCCTAATCCGATTAAAACTCTGAAGAAGAGTCCTGATCCGATTGGACTCTTGAAGAAGAGTCCTCATCCAACTAGGACTCTAAAATTTTGGCCAAAACAGAAGATTTTAAAAGATTTTCTCCGAAACAGGTAAAAAGGTAGTGAAAAGTAGAGTTCTGATCCGATTGGGACTCTGGAAAAAGAGTTCTGATCCAACTAGGACTCTAAGATTTTGGCCAAAATGGAGGAAATGGACAAGGGATAGGACCATAACCGGTTCAAAATTAGAATGATGTTTTAAAAATGTTCAAAAAGATTCAAATTGATGAAAATACAGAGTCTTGATCCAACTAGGACTCTAAAATTTTTGAGATTTTTGATAAATAAAAGAATCCAGAAGCGACACCACCTAAATGGGCCTCATCTGAGAATTGAAATCAATTGAAATTGAGTTTGAAATGAATCCAGATTGTTTTCTGAGAAAATATTTCAAAATATAAGGTCCTGGGGGTCGGCAAATGACATAATGTTGATTAAAAACCCAGGTTTTTAAAATTAATTTTGAAAGAGAAGTTTTAAAACTCAAATCTGGATTGAATGTTTTGAAAACTGGAGTGCTGGATCTCAAGAATGAAATGCAATGCTATGCAATGCAATGAAATGATATGCAAAATGTATGCAATGATATGCAATGATCTGTAATGACATATGAAATGGACAAACACTGGATGAGGGTGAAAATTTGGGGTGTTTACAGATGCCTCTCTTTGCTACTAAGCCGGTATAGGGCCGAGCTTAGTGGCAAAGAAAACATACCAAATTTGAACTATAAAAATGCCCCAGTTAGATAAATCTGACTCGATATGAAAGAATTAATTCAAATGATGATGGTAGATATGAAATGGAGAATAAGGAGAAAATTTTACTTCAAAAAGAAATGAGATTCAGGTTTTACCCTTAACCTGGATGGGACGGGAAATACCTCGTATGGAACGAAGCTCAGGCTTAACCCTTAATCTAACCGGGTTGAAAATGGAATACCTCATCAAAGAAGGCTCAGGTTTGTACCCTTGACCTGATTGGGTGGAAAATGGAATATGTTATCAAAGGAGGCTCAGGTTTGTACCCTTGACCTGATTGGGCAGAAAATGGAATACCTCATCAAATGAGGCTCAGGTTTATACCCTTAACCTGATTGGGCAAAAAATGGACGGAATCCTCGAAAGAAGAGACCGTGATGGAACCTTCGGATTTCCGCACAATGAATCTGATAGGGGTTTTGCAAAAGGAAGGAAATTGGGGTCCCTAAAGCTTGAAAAAGGTTTGATTTTGGGCGTCTCATTGCTGAGACTAAATAGCTTTTGAAATTGCCTTTTGCTGAAATTGGTGGCTTAACCTCAAGCCGAAATTGGACTGTCTATGGTGGGACAGTGGGGACACAGGGAAGTGTGCGAATCTGAGAGCCTGTGCGCTCAGATTATACCAAAGAAGGGAAGGAATCTTGAAAATTCCCGTAATCAAGTCCTAAAAGGGATGGTGTCAGGATGTGCCAAAGATGAACCTCAAGCTCTCGCTTTATGCCAGGATAGCTAGAAAATATTATCAAAATGTTGAAAATTGTTGTTGATTCAAAATAATTGAAAATGATGCACATTGTTTTGAAAGTATTTCCTCTTTTCTACCTGAAGTATTACCTCCAACTGGGCTTAATTCCGTAGAATCGAGATTCGAAATCAAATTGCTTGCAATTGGATTTCTTCCAAGGAAGCTATCAATTTCCTTGATATGAACAGAAAAGAAAGTATTCTTGATATTGCGAAAATCATTGGTGAAAGAATATTGATAATAGAATTTCACAAAATTAAAGAAGATTCTTGATAGATTCGGCAGTCTGATATCCTGGGATTCTTTTCTCATGATGATCTTTCTGCACTCTTTTTGACAGAATTGGAGCTCTCTTGGATTTTTCGGGAATTACATCATCCTTTATTTTGGAGATGTCCTGACTTTTCTCTCTTTTTTGGGAAGGGTACATCACAAACTCCTTCATCTCAGAGATGTTCCGATCCTTCTTTTCTCTCAGGGATTATCTTGACGATTATTGGCTCTTTGGTAGGAAATCTCTTGATGATAGCTGGAATTAAATATCTTTTAGGGTTTGTCGGTAGGCTCATCACACTCGCCTTCATCTCGACGGTGATCTGAACTTTCCATGGAAGGATCCGTCACAAACTCCGTCATCTTGGAGATAATCCAAATCTTCTTTGGCCCCGGGGGTCGACTCGCTTAATTCGCCTTCATCTTGACGACAATTGAGAGATCCCTTTTGCAGATATTTAATTGCAGCTTAGGTGATTGAGGAGATATGGAGATTAAGTGGATTTTTCTGTGTCACCCAGGATATTTCGACTGCTTTATTTTTCAAGAATGATCTTTAAAAATGTGCCATTGACTGCGATCAATATCAATCACTCATGGCTTTGCAACAACATTGAATTCTCTTTGCTGGCCATATCGCGGATTTATTCTTTATCCTTTTGGTTGGCCAATAGAAATATTTTGAACTTTGAATCCTTTTTCGCGAAAGCTTTGTCCTTTCGGAAGTAATACTGAGGGTATCCTGAGCTAATAATTTTGTGCAATAAAGATTTTTGAAATCAACAAATATTTAATAACAAATTGACAAAAATTTTCTTGAAATCCTTTGTGAAAGCGAGCATTCGAAGCACAACGCAACACATCTGTGACAGAATCTATCTTCTCCTTTCCCCAAAAGAGAAGATTCAGAAATTGGAATTAGAAATTACTCCTCTCTTCCCTGAAGAGGAGGTGTTTGCAAAACGAACTTTCGAAGAGAAATTAAGCTTTCGTCAAAACTTCCTAACATTAGGCTTCTCTTATGGAAAGGGGGCCGGAATTGGTGAGATTGGTAAATTGGTCATGAAGGAACGAGTTCATCACACTCTCCCTGAAAGGAGGGTCCTTCATGATGAAATGGCCTAGTCTGAAATTATGGGGCCACAAGGAAGGCAAGTCTCCGTCGAGTCTCTCCCTATAAGAAGGGTTCCTTGTGTGAAATTTGGAATTTTGTTTTGCAAACGGTTCACAAAGACACGAGTCCCTTCAAACTCTCCTTGAAAAGGGGCTAAGTGAACGAATTGGATAGCATGCGAAAAGAGCGAGCTCCCTCGAACTCTCCCTATAAAAAGGGTCTCTCGCAAGAGAAAATGATTGAAATTGGGTATTGGATGACTCAAAAGGGTCGAATTTTGGAAATTGGAATTTTGAAATTTGGGTTCTGAAATTTGGTATTTGAAATTGAAAGTTAAAAATCTGAAAATTGGGAATTTAATAATTAGAAATTGGAAATTGATTGGCTAAAAAGGTCGAAATTGTGAATTGGTTTACTGAGAATGACATGGGTTCTATAGGGATTCAGCCTAAGAACGACATTGGTTCTTTTGAGAACGGCATTGGTTCCGCAGGGGTTCGACCTACGAACTATCAATTCCATAGGAATTCAACCTAAGGATCATAGCTTAAGAAGGAATGATTCCAACTCGTGAGCTTTGAATGGATCAGGTGCTAAACTGGGTTTTTGAGGAAAGATTCGAATCGAAATTCAACTCTTCAAGGAAAACTAGATGAATTGGATTTTGAAAGAAAATTCGGGTCGGAACTTGGATCTTCTAGACCAACTTGAAAGGTAGTTTGAGTAGAAGTTCAAACTTGTAAAGGAAAGCTAAGCGAATTGGATTTGAAAGAAAATTCAAGTCGGAACTTGGATTTTCTAGACCAACTCTGAAGGAAAAGAAAACTTGAGTTGGAACCCGAATCTTCGAAGGAAAACCAGGTCCATTATGGAAGGAAAAGAAATCCGAGTCGGAACTCGAATCCTGAAGGAAAGGTAGATCAATTTGGAAGGAGAAGAAATTCGAGTCGAAACCCGAATCCCGAAGGAAACTAGATCAACTAGAAGGAAAGAAGATTCGAGTCGGAACTCGAATCCTGAAGGAAAACTAGACCGGTTGGAAGGAAAAGAAATTCGAGTCGGAACTCGAATCCCAAAGGAAAACTAGACCGATTAGAAGGAAAAGAAATTTGAGTCGGAACTCGAATTTCTAAAGGGAAAATAGATTAACTAGAAGGAAAGGAAATTCGAGTCGGAAGTCGAACCTCAAAGGAAAACTAAACCGGTTAGAAGGAAAAGAAATTCAAGTCGGAACTCGAATTCCGAAGGAAAACTAAATTAATTAAAAGGAAAGGAAATTCGAGTCAGAACTCGAATCCCAAAGGAAAACTAAACCGGTTACAAGGAAAAGAAATTCGAGTCGGAACTCGAATTCCGAAGGAAAACTAAATCAGTGGACACTGAATTGTAAAGTGTACCAGTGTAAACACCGAATTTTGAAAATATGCCAATACAAGCATTATGTTTTGAAAAATTATCAGTACGAATATCAGGTTTTGGAAGATTACCAGTACGAGCGCTGGATTTTGGAAAATTACCAGTACGAGCACTGGATTTTGAAAGATTACCAGTACGAGCACTGTATTTTAAATGGTTACCAGTACGAGCACTGGGTTTTAAATGGTTACCAATACGAGCACTGGGTTTTGAAAGTTTACCAGCACGAACACTGGATTTTTGAAAAATTACCAACACGAACACTTGATTATGAAGAATTACTAATTGATTTTAATGGAAGATTTTCAGTCTTCACCCTTACGACAACTTGGACAACTGTCGGGGCCTCAGGATTTATCTCTTATCCTGAATGGGGAATTCAATGCAAATTGATGCAGATGAATGCGAATGAATGCATGAAAATGCAAATGAATGTAAATGTGTGCACATGTGTGCAAAATAAGAGATTTGTTTGATCCTGCCTGCATACAGGGTATTTGTAGATAAAATAAAATTTTTTAAAATGCCCCAGTATAGCAGGGAAAGAAAACTTGATTATTATTGAAAGAAATTTGGAAAAATTACAAAGAATAGGAAAGGATTCAAGTATAGAATTTTTTCAAATGTCGAGCATTGATGAGATCTGGTAATTCTATTCCGTCGACATTGATGAGCCGATATGAATTGCGAGGTAGTGCTTCTTTGACAACATAAGGACCCTCCCAATTTGGCGACCACTTGCCACCCGGGCGGTGCCTGAGATAAGCTGTTGACCTGAGTACTAGGTCATTGACTCGAAATTTTCTTTCAATGACGGATTTTGCATATTGTCTGGCTATCCTCTGGCGATAGGATTGAGCATGTTCTGCTGCTTTGAGCCTTCTTTCATCGAGCAAATCAAGTTGTACCAGTCGTTGTTGCTGATACTGATCAAGAGGTAATTCTAGAAGTGATGCAAATTTCAGAGCAGGTTTCTGAACATGTAGAGGCAATACTACTTCGGTTCCGTAGACAAATTCTGATGGGGTAGCATTAGTTGAAGTTCGAATGGTGGTTCTGTATGCCCATAGTGCGTCATGAATCTTTTCATGCCAGTCACGGCCTATTTCCAAAGTTCGCTCCAGGATTCGAATTAAAATTTTGTTGGTGGCCTCTGCCTGACCATTCCCTTGAGGGTAATAAGGAGCGGAAAAATGATGATGAATTCTGAACTTTGAGCAGAATGTTTTCATTCTCTCATTCTTGAAATGACTGCCATTATCTGACACAATATCATGTGATATGCCGAAACGACATAAGATATTCTTGTGGATGAATGAGACCACATGTCGACCTTCTACTGTGCGTAGAGTGACTGCTTCTACCCATTTAGTAAAATATTCTGTTGCGGCAAGAAAATACTTGTGACCATTGGAAGCTGAAGGAGTGATGGGGCCTATAACATCGAAAGCCCACATGGAAAATGGACATGGCGAGACGATAGATTGCAAGTATGTTGCTAGCGCATGAATAGAAGGCGCATGCATCTCACATTGAACGCACTTTTTCACAAAATGATAGCAATCTTGCTGCATAGTTCTCCAGTAGTATCCTGCTCGGAAGATTTGTTTGACGAGAGTCTGATAGCCAACATGACCACCGCAAATGCCTTCGTGTGCTTCTTGCACAACTTCTCTGGCTTCGTCTTTGTCCAAACATCTGGAATATTCAAAACTGAATCCACAACGATAAAGGATGTCGGTAAGAATAAAATATCGAGTAGACATGCGCTGAATTGCTCGCTGCTCTTTCTTTGGTAATTCTGGGGGAAGTTCGCCAGTTGTAATGAAGTTTTTGATGTCATGATACCAAGGCTTCTTCTTCTGCTCAGTCTGGTTTATCTGCTCTATTGGGATGAAAGCAGGTTGATCAAGTCGGCCAATTTCAAATGAGCGACAAGATTCTCCACTCTTGAAAGACATGATTGATCTCAAATTGGCTAAACTGTCTGCAACTTGATTGAAGTCTCTCTTGATATGAAAAAGTTGGAATTCTTCGAATTTATTGGCAAGAGCTGAGACAATCTTTTGGTAAGGAAGTAATTTCTGATCCTTCACTTGCCATTCGGCTAGAACTTGATTGACGACTAACAAAGAATCGCCATAAGCATGCACTCTTTTAACATTGAAGTCCTGTAGAATTTTCAGACCTCGTATCAAAGCTTCATACTCGGCCATATTGTGAGTGCACTGAAAATCCAGTTTGAGAGAAAAGGGGATCATCTCCTTCTCTGGTGTAATTAGCAGAATTCTGATTCCTATGCCTTCCATATTCTTGGAACCGTCGAAGAATAAATTCCAAACTGAGGATTGTTGAATATTGCAGATCCTCTCATCGGGGAAATCATCCTCGGCTTTAACATCCTCTGCCAGAGGAAAATCTGCCAATTGATCTGCAATTGCTTGGCCTTTGATAGATTGCTGGGAGACATACTCCAGATCATATTGCATCAATAGGACTTGCCATTTGGCAATTCGTCCGCTGAGAAATGGCTGCTCGAGAATATACTTGAGAGGATTTAATTTGGATAGAATCTTGACTTCAGATGCCAGTAGATAATGCCTCAACTTCTGACACATCCAAACCAGAGCTAGACATGTCTTCTCTATCTGAGAGTATTTCTTCTCATAATCAATAAAGGTCTTGCTCACATAATAAATGACATGCTCTATCAAACTGCCTTCTTCGTATTGCGCCAAGAATCCACCGCAAGCAACTTGATTAACTGAAATATATAGCAATAGGGGCTTCCCCAATTTCGGCGGCTTTAAAACAGGAGGATTGAGAAGATATTTCTTGATGCGTTCGAACGATTGCTGACACACTGGTCCCCATTCGAACTTTACTCCTTTTCTGAGAAAATGATTGAAAGGCTTGCATCTCATAGCCAAATTGGAAATAAATCGCCGAATTGATTGCATAAGTCCTTGAAGACTACGCAATTCTTTGAGATTAGTTGGAGGCGGCATATCAATGATAGCTTTGGCTTTAGCGGGATCCATTTCTATCCCCCTTTTGCTGACCAGAAAGCCTAACAATTTGCCTGATTCGACCCCAAAAACACATTTCGGAGGATTGAGTCTTAACTTATAAAGAATGAGCCGTTTGAACACCTGATTTAAGGCATCGATATGGTCTTCTTCTTCTTTAGATTTGACCAGAATATCATCAACGTATGCATCCATAGTCTTATGCATCTGATCATGGAAAATAACGGTCATAGCACGCTAATAAGTGGCTTCAGCATTCTTAAGCCCAAAAGGCATAACCCTATAACAGAAGGTACCCCATGGCGTGGTAAAGGATGTTTTGGATTGGTCACGAGCGGCCAATTTGATTTAATTATATCCGGAGTATCCGTCCATGAAGGAGAACATGGCATGCCCAGCCGTGCTGTCAACTAAGAGATCAATATTTGGGAGCGGATAGTCATCCTTCGGAGTGGCTTTATTGAGATCATGGAAGTCGATACAAATTCGAACTTTACCATTCTTTTTAGGAACTGCTACGATATTCGCCAACCAATCCGGGTAATCTATTGCTCGAATGAATCCTTCTTTAAGCAAATCTTCAAGTCCTTCCTTGACCTGTTGCTCGATTCGAGGATCCATTTTTCTTAACTTCTGCTTAACTGGTTTCGCATCAGGCTTTAGAACGAGGCGATGTTCCACCAATTTAGGATCTAAGCCTGGCATATCCTCATAAGTCCATGCGAATACTTCTTCGTGCTGCTTGAGGAAATTAGTGAGTCTTTCTTTCTCTACCGGACTCAAACCATTGTCAATCTTGAGAATTCTAGGATCATCTTCTGATCCAATATTGATATCTTCAGTCGGATCTTGAACTAAGGATGATGGCTCATCTTGCTTCTGAACTGATGCAAATTCTGGTAATTCTTGAAGAGCTGAATCGAACTCTGCAGACTCTTCTGACTGCTTCGTAATCTGACTGCATTTTGCTCTTATTTTGACCTGATGAATCACTGCTGATTGCGAACAGGCGTTTGAGTTAAGGACGAGCTTTTTGATAGATCGGGAAGACATTATGAAAATTGGAGAGTAAATTGATTTAGGGAAATCGCCCATCATAAAACAAATTGCTTTTATTGAAAAAATAAGAGATCAAGGCAATGACAATTTTGCAAAGATTTGATAATGAGAAGTAAGGAGACAAATGGCATCCAGATAGATAAAGAAAACTTGCAACTTTATTGAAAGATAGAATTGATCAAAATGACAATGATGAAAATGATGAAAATGAAATGGGATATCATCCCGAATGTGGAAATAAAAGAATGGAAATGAAAAGACAAGCAAATGCCCTTAGTGCATTCCTTCAGAGATGACCACTGTATTATAAGGGGGAAATGGTTATTTTAGAATTTTTATATTTTCGTCTTCGGCACCCTCTACCAGAAGATTTTTGTCAATTAGGTCTTGAACGATATTCTTGAGAACGAAGCAATTCTTGGTATTGTGCCCCACTGTTTTGTGAAACTTGCAGAATTGATCTCTGAATTTTCCCATAGGAACAGGAGGATCGACCAGCCTTGACAACTTGACCATCTCTTTGGTCAACATATACTCGAGCACAGTCTCAAGTGATTGATCTAATGGAGTGAATTTCCTGTCATAGCTCCATCCTTCATGCTTCACTTTCTCTTAAGGTTTTGGTCCCTGCTCTAGCTGAAGCGGCTTGCTGAATTACGGGATCGGCTTCCCCTTCTGATCATTCTTGTTTGAACCTCCTGCCCCATAATAGAAGTCTCCATTCTGTCCCTTGCGATGATTCCATTTATTATTATTGACAGAATTAGTGAAGCGAGTCTTCTTCTTTGACTCGTTCTGGTTGTTGTTTTTGGTGAAGGTAAAGCCTTCGTAAAAACCATTCTCCATGCTCAATTCGAGCCATTCGGCTCGCTCTGTTAATTCAATAAAGGTTCTGGACGGTGCGGTGGAGATGAGGCCTTTCAGCGACTGCGAGAAATTACTCAGAATTAGGGACAAAGCGTGCCCCTCTGATATGAGATCTCTCATTTTATTACAAGCCGACCTCCAGCGGTGGATGAAGTCTCTAGCTTTTTCATTCTCTCTCTGCTTCAGGCCACAAAGATGGCTGAGGGTTGGGAGCGCCTCAGCATTAAAGAGGAATCGCTCAATGAACATGTTCACCACCTTGTCAAATTCCTTTAATTCGATTGGATTGACATGCTCTTAGTACCATTTAGCTGTCGTTCCCTCCAGACTGCGAGGGAAGCAAAGGAAGAGTGCCTGATTGTCACACTTGAATCGTGAACACTCAGCGAAAAACATGGTGAGATGAGCCTTAGGGTCGCCAGAACCATCAAATTTGATAAATTTTTTGGAGAGATTATCCAGATTATCATCCCCGTCCAAACCATCATAGAAGTCTTCGCTGGTGAAGACTTTCTTGCCCTTGTCACGGGCCTGCAGATCTTTGACCATTTTCATCATGTCTTTTAGCTGTGACTGAGTAGGGTCGTCAACAGACTGAGTCCCGGACTTATAAGCCTACCCCTGGCCCTGGGTCGACCTTTTGAATTCCTGCTTAGTTTCATATTCCTTGTCAGTATCATCCGTTGATTCTGATTCGTCAGACATTTCCTCGTGACGACTCTGCTTTTTGATAATTTTCACATTCTTAGCGGCACGACCCTTATCCTTCTGCTTTATCTGAATCTGCTCAGTACTGGCTTCAGCTTGCTCTGCCAGCATCTTACTCATCACCTTTTTGAACATGACGTACATCTGGGGATCTACATCATCTTCTGCTTGCTGACCTTGACCACGGAGTGAGTCCATTTCCTCTTCTGAAGCGACTGAGTATGCAATGCCTTCAACTTATAGGGTTTTCTTTCTGGACCTTGTATGAACCATCGAGTATCACGAGTATTCTTTTAGATGTTGCTGATGCTCTCTATAAGGTAGAACTGCTGGTTAGGCTTTTGAAGGAAATTTGGTTGGAGGAAAATATTTGTTGAGAATCTTGATAGACAATTGAAATAATATCCCATTACTAGGGATGGAGTCGTCGCTGGAATTACGACAATTGCGTTGCTATTCTTTGCAAAATAAACAACTGGAAATATGCCTTGTTACCTAGGCGAGGTCGTCAAAACAAGGTGAAATGTAGAATAAAGGAATTTTATTGAGGGGAAAAACATGATTTTATCAATAATACACTTGACAGAGGGGAGGGGGACAAACAATTTTCCACCACTCCGGATAATCAGACGACACTCAAGGACCAGGAAAAATAGTAAGATTGACAAAGGAATCCCAACCATGTCTGGCAGAATGGTATGTTCTGGACCACTGATCTGATGCGAGGTCGAATTCTGGCAGAACCCCTGCTAGTGAACGAATCTCTATGCGCTTCTGCCTTTGAGAGAACTGCCTGACACACCACTCTAGATGATAGTATGCGTAGAAAAATGGGCCAAGTAGCCTGAACCGCTTGCCATAAGCGTAAGTATATCTGGGAGGTGATTCCTGACGATCAAAGTACTCCCATACGACTTCTTCCTTCTGAAGGTTGTCGATCAAGAATCGGTATCGCGCAACTGGCAGAAGCTTTTTACCATTGTATCTGAAGGAACTGGCTCGGGCTGGCATGTAAGACACGCAATTTTTCAGATAACTCTGAATAAATTCCTGAGGCATTTTTCCAGTGAAAAATAGCGTTTTTACCGTAAAGCGAATCGAACTGATTCCTGCGATCCGAATATACTTAGGATATTCGTATCTTCACGAATATATGCTCAAACGCTCTGGAGATCATAACTTCCTCCCTGCTCGAAATCTAGAGATTCCTGCGAGCCAACTTTCTTAGTTGCATCAATACGAAGATAATGGCCTACTCAGAATTTTTCGGAAAAAATGCCGAAAACTCAACTTTTTTGTGGGACCCACGAAAATGTTGGTGGGACCCACAGAAATATTCTTCAGAAAATATCCGGTGGGACCCACGAAAATATCTCATGGAAATATCTCAGATGGATAAGATCAAACAGTCAGATGGATAAGATCAAAGGGAATTTCTGAAAAAGCTATGGACTAAAATGGAAATTCTGAAACTTGGGGCTCAAGTTTCAGAATCTATAAATAGAGGAGCCCCCCTCCTTTGAAAAATCGTCTATCGCTCTCTCTCTTCTCCTTTTCCAAACCTCCCCTACCTAGCCTAGCCCACCTGAGCCCACATGACCTGGTCTGAGCCTGCCTGACTTAGCCTGAGCCTGTCTGACCTGGTCCTAACCCACCTGACCTAGGTCTGAACCTACCTGACCTAGCTCAAACCCAGTTGACTTGACTTGAACCTAGTTGGGTTTGAAGTCAAAGTCAAAGTCCTTTTTGGTTCAGCTTTTGGTTTGGATTTCTGAACCCACACTTAGCCTACTTGGGTTGAGTTCGAACCTGCTGAACCCAGTTGACTTGGACCGAACCCTGTTTGGTTCAAACCACTTAGGTTGAGTAGCTTGACCTACTCTACCTCTTTCTCAACTAAGTCAGCTTCATCTGACTTAGTCTGACCTCTCGAAGGAAGGCTCAAAGCCAACGAAGCAACACGGAGCCGTTTCTTCCACGATTTGAAGTAAGTTCGCTTCATTAAACCATCTCTCTCAAGTATTTGATTGTTTGTATATAGCATATACTTTCTGAAGTAGTATCTTGCTTTAGTTCTTGGTTGAGCCCTCTAGGACGCTTCGGTGTTCACGCGCTCGCCTCGTAACTATCGTCGGATATATATGTTCGAATACGCAGTATATGTGTTTTTCAAAATAGTATCTCACCCTAGTTCTTGGTTGAGCCCTCTAGGACACTTCGGTGTTCACTCGCTCGCCTCGTAACTATCGTTGGATACAGATTTAGGTGTATATCTGTTGATTCTGCCGACGCGTCTTATATCGCATAGGCTATGTAATTTACCTTTGCCGTCGCGTCGTATGATGCCAAGGCTCCCTGTTTTCTGTACTTCCGATTAAAGCACTTCCGATTATGCATTTACTTACGCCGTCGCGTCGAACGATGCCAAGGCTCCTGCTTTCTGCAATGTATTTACTTACGCCGTCGCGTCGAACGATGCCAAGGCTCCTGTTTTGTTATATATGTAGAATATTCCGTTCAGTTACACACCCTGAACAATAGTATATGCATTTCCTTTACGCCGCCGCTGTATAAAGCACAGGCTTCTGCTTGTATTACATATATGGCGCGTAAGTGAGCGTTCAAATGGAGATCAAATCGCCAATGCGATTCTCTTACCGCTCATCGTGCAAGATTCTGCTTGACGAATGAAGCCCCTATTGGAAAGACTTCGCCTTTTGGCAAAATGCTCTTTACGTAAAGACTAAATCAATTACGTATGGCCTGGCTATGGCCCAAGGTTCCTGCAACCTTGATGGATGCAAAGTACGCACAACGGTGCACATCCATTTCCCGAGTTAAGCGTAGCGATTTCCCACCAAAGAGGGGAGATGCCGCTGAAATGGATAAAAGAAAACGCACGCTTTCTCCGTTAAAGAGAGGAAGTGCTGCTGAAATTCCTGAAGGAGCTAAGAATGACTCAGAAAGAACGTAGAAGAAGTGCTACCCAGTTATGGAACGCCTTCTACGATGTAGAAAGGTTCGTCGCACCACTGCCGGTAGAGCAGAGAAGGTGTTGACAGAATGGTTGGCAGAAGAGCTGCCAGAACCAGTTAAGTGGCACAATGATGTCTTTTGTTGGAACGATGTCAGAATGACTCGTCTCTCTGGCACCTGCAAGGGCACCATACTTGTAAGAGCCGTTGCGCCAAAGTAGTGGTAGCACCTTGACGAGGTCCTGAGCTCGTTGCATAAAAATACGCCGAGTAGCCGATCCGTAGAGATTGAGTCATGTGCATGCTCATTGAGAATTATCAGACAACCAGACTCATAAGGGCCGCTGAGCCGGAGTGTGTTGTTTCCACCAAAAGAGGTGAAGTGCTCGTCAAGGCCAAAGTGCCGAGAGCAGAGTTAAGCTAGCATATGAATAAAACCTTTGTTCCACGGTGAAAACCGTGTGGTTGATTGGGGTCGGGTACATACTTCTCAAAGGCTGCCCTATAGGCATGCAAATGTTCGTCAAGTAATTGTAAGACCAGCAGGCCCCTTTCAGGAATTATGCTCACTGTGGAATGACAGTGATGGTACAACCTTGAGTGACATGTATTTTACTTTGGACCTGATAGAGTCCACGATGGCCTCAGTCACTCATGGGTTTTGGGGTCGTGGTTATCCTTAAGATCTAAGGATTGAACCCAACTACTGCAAGTAGAGGATGCATCCGAATATGGGCCTAGTAGGATTCTCCCAGTTGAAACACACTGCCCTACTATGGATAGGGTCAACAGGCCTCTGGGGTATCTAAAATACATAGAATAATCAACCCCCAGAACGTCGCGTTGATGCCCGGACAATAGCTCTACCTGCGTACCAAAGGCGGGAGCGGTTAATTATCGAAACAATGCATTAGCTTAGGTTCAGCGATGCTTGAATGTATGCGTGGATGGCCGTTGTTGAGTCAGTCCTGCATAACCTTTGTGAATGTGTCATAATCGGTATACTACTGGACCGACTGGGCAAAGACCCGTGTTGTATCCGCACGACTAAGCGAAGCTCGAGGAGTTGTCCTTAGATGCGTGGGATACGGATGTGCCAAGTATGAAGACTTGAGCTAGACATCACTTTGAGACTCGAAAGAGGTCATGGCTAAGTCATGGAGACTTAAGCGGCTATTCAAATCACAGCCCTGAAAAGACTTGCTATAAGTCATGAGGACTCGAGCGGATGTTCAACTCATAACCTTGAGGAGGCTCCTGCGATATACGCTAAGTCTTGGTCGCTTGAGCGTCGTTATTGCGCATTGCGACCCTGAGTGGTCATTATTGTACTTGAGTTGAATGGATGTATGACTGCATGCTTACCAGACCCTCAGTGGTTCTGACCCCATTTTATGGGGATTTCAGGTGTTGGACCTGCGTGGCGATATGCGGAGCATGGCGGCATCGAGTTCCAGGGTTTCTCTAGACAGAGTTGTACTGCTTCCTTTTATTGAACCTACACTGCTTTCCTAAGCAGTAGTGTTGTAATAAACATATGTTTTCGATAAAATGGAACACTTTGGTGGTCAATGAGTTGCTTGGCCACATACCTACAACGTGCTCGGAGTTTTCTAAAACTGACGACTCATTATCGTCTGATTCCGCTGCTAAAAGCTTTTGTAAGTTCCGCTGCAAAGAAAAAAAAAAGAAATTCATGAAAATTTTAACTTAGCTTTGTTTTGGAAATCCGGGGCGTTACAGAAATGGTATCAGAGCCTGAGTCTGAGAAACCTGGTTCAAGATCTGTCATGTTCACGATATCGCACTGTAAGTATAAATCTTACACTTTTTCTGATTTGGGTATATTTGCGTGAATAGATAAAATGGCTCCTAGGACGAGGAGAACCATGCCGAGCGAGGAGTCCCATACGCAGGGCTTCCTGCTGGAGACACTCAACAGGCTTGTGTCTGCCATTCATGAATCAAGGCAAGCACCAGCCCTACCTCGCAATGAGAACCTTGGAGGAATAACTTATGAGAAGTTCCTCAAACTCGACCCACCAGTTTTCGTTGGCAGAGCCGATCCAGAGCTCGCAGAAAGCTGGATCAAGGAAACAGAGCGTGCATTCATGATATTGGGAGTACCAGAGGATAGAAAGACTAACTTCGGCACATACAGGCTGAAGGATAATGCACGAAAGTGGTGGGATACCGCTAGGATTATCCATTTCTCACATCACGAAGTCATCCCTTGGAATGATTTTCGGAGAGCATTTTTGGATAACTACTTCCCGTTGCACTCCAGAAATAAGAAAAAGATGGAGTTTCTGGAATTGGAGCAAGGTGTTATGAGTCTGATGGACTATACCACTAAATTTCAAAACCTTGAATGATATTGCTCCACGTTATTCGATACTGACCAAGAAAGGGCCGATAAATATATAGATGGATTGCAAGGAGGGTTGCAATCTCGTGTGATAACAAGCATGCCCTTGACTTTTCAAGCTGCTGTGGCAGCATCTTCAAAGATTAGCGAGGATTGGGCGCGATCTAAGGTAATTATAGCAAAGAGGCCCATAGTTGATGGTCGGAACAATAAGAGTACGTTTTTTGGTGGCCAGGAATCACGACCAGCTTTTTATAAGAGGGATTTTCGGGAGAACAACTTTACTCCACCGACCGAGCAGCCATTACAGATGGTAGAAGCTAATCAGCCCTACCAACAGCCTAATTTTCGATGCCCGAGGTGTAGCTCAGATCATCCCGGAGGGGTTTGTCCTCGCGATAAGGGAGGTTGCCTGTATTGCGGCAAACGAGGGCATCGTGTGAGAGAATGTCGCAGGAAGGCCTCAGATCTTCAACAGAGAAATATGGGATCTGGAGGACCCTCTCAACAAATACAACAACAACAACTGCCACTACCCAGGATAGAGCAGAAACCTGTGGCAGGTCGTGTCTATGCGGTGACAACCGAACAACTCACGAATGATGACCATATCAAGGAATCTGGATACCTTGATAGATAGAGTTGTAATGGGTAAAAAGTGATTGAAAGACAAGATCCAATGAATGCTTGAGACAAGTGGCTTATGACCTTGTGTACGGTCATCTGGATCGATATGTATCCTTGCTCTCTAAAGTAATGTTGGATTTGTTAAATTAAATCTTAAGTTCTTATGCCCAAAAGTTGATGGCTATAGACCCCATGATTAAAAAATTAAGTTTGCGTAATTAGAACGTTAAAAGTTACTTAATAAAATAAACCATCGAGAAATTATTCCCAAGAAGAGAGTCCTGTGAGGTTTTACATATTCAAGATCAGATCGACTAGCTAGAGTGAGCCTGTGAGGGTATACAATTCCGTGCAAGTGTATATGTTCCAAAACCAGTAGCTTGGTTAGTATGATTCTGTGAGGGTGTACTGATCCAATATCAGGTAAGTCTGACGAGGGAGAACCTGTGAGGATGTACGTTTCCAATACCAGGTAGTCTGACAGGGGACTTATTCCAATATGGTTAATCTCTAGAAGAATGATCTGTGTGTATGAAATAGTTACACAAGATGGCTATGTTGATAGCCGGTTGGAAGAACATTGATTCAATAAAATTACCGTGGTTGTAGCGTAATTTAAACTCAGATATGAGAAGCATACCTCATTGATCATGAATTATGATATGAGGTTATGATTGGAATAAATACCATGTTGAACTAAGTGAATAAAATTATGAATCTAACATATGGGAGAAATATCCCGAGTTACGCACTTAGTACTCTTAACTGAATTTCGCGGACGAAATTCCTTTAAGGGGGTAATGCTGTAAGACTCACAATTTTTCAGATAACTCTGAATAAATTCCTGAGGCATTTTTCCAGTGAAAAATAGCGTTTTTACCGTAAAGCGAATCGAACTGATTCCTGCGATCCAAATATACTTAGGATATTCGTATCTTCACGAATATATGCTCAAACGCTCTGGAGATCATAACTTCCTCCCTGCTTGAAATCAAGAGATTCCTGCGAGCCAACTTTCTTAGTTGCATCAATACGAAGATAATGGCCTACTCAGAATTTTTCGGAAAAAAATGCCGAAAACTCAACTTTTTTGTGAGACCCACGAAAATGTTGGTGGGACCCACAGAAATATTCTTCAGAAAATATCCGGTGGGACCCACGAAAATATCTCATGGAAATATCTCAGATGGATAAGATCAAACAGTCAGATGGATAAGATCAAACAGTCAGATGGATAAGATCAAAGGGAATTTCTGAAAAAGCTATGGACTAAAATGGAAATTCTGAAACTTGGGGCTCAAGTTTCAGAATCTATAAATATAGGAGCCCCCCTCCTTTGAAAAATCGTCTATCCCTCTCTCTCTCTCCTCCTTTTTCAAACCTCCCCTACCTAGCCTAGCCCACCTGAGCCCACCTGACCTGGTCTGAGCCTGCCTGACTTAGCCTGAGCCTGCCTGACCTAGTCCTAACCCACCTGACCTAGGTCTGAACCTACCTGACCCAGCTCAAACCCAGTTGACTTGACTTGAACCTAGTTGGGTTTGAAGTCAAAGTCAAAGTCCTTTTTGGTCCAGCTTTTGGTTTGGATTTCTGAACCCAGACTTAGCCTACTTGGGTTGAGTTCGAACCTGCTGAACCCAGTTGACTTGGACCGAACCCTGTTTGGTTCAAACCACTTAGGTTGAGTAGCTTGATCTACTCTACCTCTTTCTCAACTAAGTCAGCTTCATCTGACTTAGTCTGACCTCTCGAAGGAAGGCTCAAAGCCAACGAAGCAACCCGGAGCCGTTTCTTCCACGATTTGAAGTAAGTTCGCTTCATTAAACCATCTCTCTCAAGTATTTGATTGTTTGTATATAGCATATACTTTCTGAAGTAGTATCTTGCTTTAGTTCTTGGTTGAGCCCTCTAGGACGCTTCGGTGTTCACGCGCTCGCCTCGTAACTATCGTCGGATATATATGTTCGAATACGCAGTATATGCATATTTCAAAATAGTATCTCACCCTAGTTCTTGGTTGAGCCCTCTAGGACACTTCGGTGTTCACTCGCTCGCCTCGTAACTATTGTTGGATACAGATTTAGGTGTATATCTGCTGATTCTGCCGACGCGTCTTATATCGCACAAGCTATGTAATTTACCTTTGTCGTCGCGTCGTATGATGCCAAGGCTCCCTGTTTTCTGTACTTCCGATTAAAGCACTTCCGATTATGCATTTACTTACGCCGTCGCGTCGAACGATGCCAAGGCTCCTGCTTTCTACAATGTATTTACTTACGCCGTCGCGTCGAACGATTCCAAGGCTCCTGTTTTGTTATATATGTAGAATATTTCGTTCAGTTACACACCCTGAACAATAGTATATGCATTTCCTTTACGCCGCCGCTGTATAAAGCACAGGCTTCTGCTTATATTACATATATGGCGCGTAAGTGAGCGTTCAAATGGAGATCAAATCGCCAATGCGATTCCCTTACCGCTCCTCGTGCAAGATTCTGCTTGACGAATGAAGCCCCTATTGGAAAGGCTTCGCCTTTTGGCAAAATGCTCTTTACGTAAAGACTAAATCAATTACGTATGGCCAGGCTATGGCCCAAGTTTCCTGCAACCTTGATGGATGCAAAGTACGCACAACGGTGCGCATCCATTTCCCGAGTTAAGCGTAGCGATTTCCCACCAAAGAGGGGAGATGTCGCTGAAATGAATAAAAGAAAACGCACGCTTTTTCCGTTAAAGAGAGAAAGTGCTGCTGAAATTCCTGAAGGAGCTAGGAATGACTCAGAAAGAACGTAGCAGAAGTGCTACCCAGTTATGGAACGCCTTCTACGATGTAGAAAGGTTCGTCGCACCACTGCCGGTAGAGCAGAGAAGGTGTTGACAGAATGGTTGGCATAAGAGCTGCCAGAACCAGTTAAGTGGCATAATGATGTCCTTTGTTGGAACGATGTCAGAATGACTCGTCTCCCTGGCACCTGCAAGGGCACCATACTTGTAAGAGTCGTTGCGCCAAAGTAGTGGTAGCACCTTGACGAGGTCCTGAGCTCGTTGCGTAAAAATACGCAGAGTAGCCGATCCGTAGAGATCGAGTCATGTGCATGCTCATTGAGAATTATCAGACAACCAGACTCGTAAGCGCCGCTGAGCCGGAGTGTGTTGTTTCCACCAAAAGATGTGAAGTGCTCGTCAAGGCCGAAGTGCCGAGAGAAGAGTTAAGCATGCATATGAATAAAACCTTTGTTCCACGGTGAAAACCGTGTGGTTGATTGGGGTCGGGTACATACTTCTCAAAGGCTGCCCTATAGGCATGCAAATGTTCGTCAAGTAATTGTAAAACCGGCAGGCCCCTTTCAGGAATTATGCTCACTGTGGAATGACAGTGATGGTACAGCCTTGAGTGACATGTATTTTACTTTGGACCTAATAGAGTCCACGATGGCCTCAGTCACTCATGGGTTTTGGGGTCGTGGTTATCCTTAAGATCTAAGGATTGAACCCAACTACTGCAAGTAGAGGATGCATCCGAATATTGGCCTAGTAGGATTCTCCCAGTTGAAACACACTGCCCTACTATGGATAGGGTCAACAGGCCTCTGGGGTATCTAAAATACATAGAATAATCAACCCCCAGAACGTCGCGTTGATGCCCGGACAATAGCTCTACCTGCGTACCAAAGGCGGGAGCGGTTAATTATCGAAACAATGCATTAGCTTAGGTTCAACGATGCTTGAATGTATGCGTGGATGGCCGTTGTTGAGTCAGTCCTGCATAACCTTTGTGAAGGTGTCATGTTCGGTATACTACTGGACCAACTGGGCAAAGACCCGTGTTGTATCCGCACGACTAAGCGAAGCTCGAGGAGTTGTCCTTAGATGCGTGGGATACGGATGTGCCAAGTATGAAGACTTGAGCTAGACATCACTTTGAGACTCGGAAGAGGTCATGGCTAAGTCATGGAGACTTAAGCGGCTATTCAAATCACAGCCCTGAAAAGGCTTGCTCTAAGTCATGAGGACTCGAGCGGATGTTCAACTCATAGCCTTGAGGAGGCTCCTGCGATATACGCTAAGTCTTGGTGGCTTGAGCGTCGTTATTGCGCATTGCGACCTTGAGTGATCATTATTGTACTTGAGTTGAATGGATGTATGACTGCATGCTTACCAGACCCTCAGTGGTTCTGACCCCGTTTTATGGGGATTTCAGGTGTTGGACCTGCGTGGCGATATGCGGAGCATGGCGGCATCGAGTTCCAGGGTTTCTCTAGACAGAGTTTTACTGCTTCCTTTTATTGAACCTACACTGCTTTCCTAAGCAATAGTGTTGTAATAAACATATGTTTTCGATAAAATGGAACACTTTGGTGGTCAATGAGTTGCTTGGCCACATACCTGCAACGTGCTCGGAGTTTTCTAAAACTGACGACTCATTATCGTCTGATTTCGCTGCTAAAAGCTTTTGTAAGTTCCGCTGCAAAGAAAAAAAAAAGAAATTCATGAAAATTTTAACTTAGCTTTGTTTTGGAAATCCGGGGCGTTACATGGCACATGCCGGAGGAACCAAGATTGCAACGCGTAGGTGCACCATTCGACTAGAATTACTTCTCCGAGTGCGAAACGAGTCAACCCTCGGTATAGAAAGGCGAGTGCGGCCATGGCAATGGAGAGGCGGCTGGTCTATCGACTTCCCCATCTCCTTAGAAGCTGAACTATTCTGATATCCATATAATTCTGTCCATCTAGAAAGAGAGCGAGTCCCACAGTGCATAAGACCATCGCATGTTGAATTATCTCTCGAGTTGTCCTGGACAACGAGCTGACTTCTAAAAATGCCCCATACTGTCTGTAGATTTTGAGCAGGTCCACATATTCGTTTCCATCCTCCTCGATCAACGGCCAAGACTTACGCCCTGTCATGCGAGCTAAAGCATCTTTAGGGTCCAGACCCTTGACATTAATCAAAGACTGTTTCTCCAATGGATCTCCAGGCTGACCGGCTGGCTCGGGCAATCCCATGATTTCTGAAAATTCATCTATCGACACTGTCATCTCGCCCCACAGGAACCAGAAGGTAGAAGTGCTCGGATTCCACCGTTCTGCTAGTGCATGGATCAAATTGCCGTTGACTGTATGCTTTCCCACTGCGGACGCCAGTTCTAACCCACAATCGTCCAAGTGGTCCGGAAACATATGAGAGAAATTCTTGAACCATAAATAGTACCACCAGGGAAAGAAGGATCCGGTGCTGAGGACTCGATGTTCTGGAAGACCTTGTCGCACCTCGTAGGAGATGTGACCCTCAAGAAAGACTGAATCAAGCTGACTGGATGCCATCAGACTGGAAAATTGGAATAAGGCTTGGGAAAATACAGGAAATTTGAGGAAAATGCAGGCAGGTGTGAACACTCCAAATTTTTCAAAATGTTGTAAATATCCCCTTTTTGCCCTTTTCCCCCATCTTTTGGGTAATTGAGTCGGCTTTAAATCTAAATTCCATTTTTTTTTAAATTTTGTTCATATATGACTCAATTTCGGATCCGGATCTACATCAAAATCCAAATCTGAGCTTCATTATCCAATTTTAAATCAAATTATCAAAATTATCAAAAATAAATTTTTGAAAAGCTCAGACACTTCATCCGGTATCCGTTTGGATCCATCATATTATAGTCCTCAAATCGAGGTTTAAAACTCGAATGTTTTCCTAAAACCTGGGTCCAAACCCATTCTTCTGAAGAAATTTTCCTGAAATAGTCTGAAATTCTCAAGAAAATAACTTTTGTAAATATTCTTTTTAGAAAAATACAAAAAAAAATTAGGGTTTTAGTCTTTGTTTTCTCAGTTTTTCATTCCAAAATATAAAAAAATAGAAATATTGAGAAAAGAACACAAAAAAAAAATCAAAATCAAAAGTAAATGAAGGAAGTTGCAATGGTTTTTGAAAACCCATTTTTGGAAAAAAATCATTTTAGAAAAACATCTTTTTGAAATTGTTTTTTTGAAAGAGCCTTTTTTCGTAAAATCGGTGGCTTAGGGTTTTCCTGCGTAGGAGAGGAGAGGGCGGCGCCTCTGAGGGAGGAGAGTCTTCCTCCATGGCCTCCACCCTCCGATCCTATTCTTCCATCAACAAGCACCCTGAACCCTTCATCTTTAACCACCTTCCTCCTTCACGAAGCTTCCACCAAACCCTCCAGAACTCCCCCCCCCCCCCCATGTGCGATCCGGTTGCCCCATCGCCCTCCATCTCCGAACCTTCCTTCTCCACCCTTGATCCCCAACTTCCTCTCGATCCTTCTATGGCTCTCCTCCCCTGTTATAAATGGGAGGGACCCCCTTTTGCCGAGGGATCAGACCCTTTGTCGAGCACTCTTGTCATTAGCAATCAGAGATCCTGACTTTCCCATTTTTCTTAAAACTCATAACCCCTTCTCCTCCGGTGAATAAGCTCCGTATAGCAGTAACAACATTCAGCAGAAAAGCTTTCTTCCAGAGGTCCCACCAAGCCAGGTAAGAGCCTCCCCTTTTTCTTCTTCTTTTAATCTGTTTCTAATATATTTTATGCATCCTTGAGTTGTGTTGAGTTGCATGTGCAACATGAACACCATTCTTGTGCCACAACAAAAGGGATAGTCGTGTCCCAACAGTTTTGCATAGTTATTTGTGTTGATTTGCAATTTTATTAGATTCCGATTATGCCTCGTCCGGATTTCACCTTATTTCATTTGGCTGGATCTCGAATTTTGCCTTCAGTTTTGATGTTTCTGAGAACTTTTGATTCCTTATGCACATTATCGCCCTTACTGTTGGAATGTGATCCTATACCTTCGTTAATCATTTTAATGTTGCAAATTTCTGTTTAAATTGTGATTAATGTTTGATCATGAGTCATTGCATTCTGTCCTATGTGGATTTTGCAACCATTCAGTCATCAACCTCATATCATTAGTATTCGCCATATGATCTGATTAAAACAATAGATCTGCAAGCCTACTGACTTCAGATCTGTGTTGAGCTTACCTCCCATACCCTTTAAAATGTGTTGGAGGCCAGCAGGATCTTGGCGAGAAAAAGACAAACTCTGCAAAATGTACATTCTCTGCATCTGTGAGTTATCATCATCTCCTCAAACCCGTGAGCATTAGTGTGGTCTATAGATCCTTATCAGTCTAAAAGAATGAATTCCGCAGAAGAGAGACATGTAGGGGAGCAATTAGGAGTAGAGTCTTCATTTTTTTTTTCTTCTTTATTCATTTTATCTGCACACGTTTCTTTCGTCCATTACAGAAAACTCATGTGTAAATAGGTTTGCGTGCATTTTTTTTTCACATAGGGATATACCAATAAGCCTTAGGTTTTTGCTGCTGTAATAGCATATCCACCATCGTGTGCCAACAAGAATGACAAAAGGGTCCATAGAAATAATTTTAGAGATCTGCCACTTTTTTTTATTTGGGTTTCATATTGGTCTGATGGACCACTGTGTATCATGTGTCTTTTGCTGATTATTTGATTGACGCAGAGATATGTCCTCGTTAAAGCATATATTTGATCACCTAGTGCTCCATGTTCACGATAAAGAGGTAAAGTTACTGGGACATGGTTTAGCAGGAATTTGATAGTGTCTGCAAGAGGAGTACCTGTAATGGTTCACTCTCCCCAAAAGCCCATTAGGAGTTCTGGTAAAAGAGTGCTGATAAGCACATCTTTACAAGGTTTCTGATAAAGTTAGCAAAAAAAATAAAAAAATAAAGGTTTGGGTGTTGTAAACATTATTGGCCTATAGTGTTATTCAGCTCTCTTTCTCACTGCGCATCCCTTTACTTTTGATCAACTCGTTAAGGATAGGCTAAATATCATTCATATACCATCATTAGGCCAGAAATGATTGCATCATCGGACTGTACCTCATTACCCTGCATGTCATGTTTCATTGTGTTATTGAAATCTCTTTGCATTCATGAAAATGTTGTATATGGCTATAATCTTCAAAGGCATTTCATCAAGTATGTGATGCAAGATATCTTGCAAACATTTTTTTTTATTTTGTTACATAACAATGTATCATTTTATGAATTCTTATCCCACTATCTCACAATACTTACCACATGCTCTGCACCTCACAGTGAAAGAACTTCTGTGACTGTCCCAATTTCCTTTGATGTTAGTCTCCAGAAGTTAGTTAATTACCATCTTCCTCAGAGTTATATGGTTGGGTACCAGGCTTCTCTGAACATCCCTTGTGTCTATATTATTCAATCTGCTCACCTATCATTGTCAGGGCTTCTCAGGTCTGCTCCATTCGCTAATTTCGTCATGATCGACAGAATTGTGAGCTACAGGAGGAGTTTTGTCAGGATTTTATCAAATCACAAGAACCCAATATGGTCTCTTGCTTCCTGGAAACTTGTTTCCAGCCATATTCAAGGGGTACCAAGCCCAGATCCTGGTTCCCCTTTATAAGAATTATTGCCTGTGTTACCTCTGACATCATTGTGAACACTGGAGTTTGTTCACGACTACTGTTATTGTCCTGGTCTTATGTCACATCCACACCCTCACACCTACATCTCTCACCCTTCCTTACAACCCATGTTCACAGCACTATAACACCTCATGTATACTTCACCTCACCCAGCCTTCAGTACCATCAACACTACTTCCTGCAACTAATGCCACACTAGCACCACTTACGTTTGCTGCAACATACCTTGCTGTCACCATGTTCAGCTGCTTATCATTTGCCACATTTCGCCACTTCACTCATCTAGCTCACTCCATCCATACATTCCTGCACAACTGCCCAGCACAACATTTGCCCTCTGTGCTTAGCACTGTGCTCAACCTCACCGACTACACCTTACCTTTACCCATCATAAAACGTTTTTACTGCTAAAAGGCTGCTTACAATAGCCTGAATATAACTTGTCCCTTCACAAACATTTCCTTTCCAGCCATACCACAGTTCACCTGCGTACCCTGCTATGTGGGTATAACTATATTTACCTTCTGATAGCTATGCTATCTGTATAGCTGTGGCTATATTCCTACACCCCCCCCCCCACAGGCCATAATAGTGTTGGCTGTGGTCTCCCTGCTAGCATTCATAGCAGCAACAACCCCTGCTGTAGCTGCCATCTTTGTATTTTTGAACAAGGTTTAGCTTTGTCATATACGATTGCCATCATTCGCGGCAATGTTTAGCATCGCTGCTCCCACTATATCCTGTTATCATCTGCTCCCTTAGCATGTCCGTCGGTATCACTGCTTTCCCACAGTCCCTGCGTCATTAGCTGTAGCATGTTACCACTATCGTCCAGCTCCACCATTTGCAAACCACTAAACTCATCTCATTTCTCAAGCCATATGTATCCATATACATAGATACCTATATATACCTATATAACCTGTATATATATATATATATATATATATATATATATATATATATATATATATATATATATATATATATATATATATATGTATGAGTATCATTCTCTTTGTCTTATAACTATTCATATGAACATCTTGTAGATAACCACATGATATGTGTAAATTTCTCTTTCTCATACTAACCCAGTTGTTTTGCAGGAAATATGTAAAAAGGGGTATTCTTTGGTGTTGTAAATTTGATTCTACATGTTGTAATAGTTAGACTTTAATGAAAATTTACATTTCTTGCTTTAGGTAGAATGAATGAGCATTATAGAATATCATGAATTGTTTATTCCATGCATTTTTTTCTCTTTATTTCTCAAAATCCTCACAATGGTGAAACACGAATGTCACGTGCACCATTTCGTAAGAGATAAGTAAATTCTAAGTTGACGATTTACATCAACGGCCATAGTCGGGGTGTGAACAAAATTTAGAATTCTTATCTTTTACGAAATAACATTGGATCCATACTTGATCCACTTTCAAAATCCATCATATTTTCTCAAAATATTTCTTTCTTTTATCAGAATTTAACTTAGGATTAACTCAAAATATATACCAATGGCCATAGTCAGGGTATCTTGAGGGCTGATCTCATTTTAAATTCTATAAAAGCACTAAAAATGTATTTTATTCTTCTTTTGAGTTTAAATATAGATTATCATATAATACATTCAATGACCATAGTCAAGGATGTATTATATTTTCAATCTTATTTTAATTCATTTAAAGAATGAAATAGCTTTTCATAATCCAATTTCAAAATTCTTTAAATTCATTCATCATTTAGGATAGAACTGCATCATATTTTCAAAATTACTTTTTCGAAACTCCAAGTGATGTAAACACCTTCTTCAATCAATCTTCAATCCTATTCATCTTTTTCAATTCTATTTCATATTCCATCTCAGAGTCCAATTTAACTTTGAGATTTCAATTTCATTTCATATTCAAAAATTCCAATTCATTTTCAAAGTTCAATTTTACTTTGAAAATTCAAATTCATTTTCAAAAGCTCCAATCAAACTCAAGGTTCAATTTAACTTTGAGATTCTTGATTCATTTCAAGCTTCAAATCCTAGGTCTAAATTGACTTAGGATTCATCTGTATATTCAACATTCAATTTCTAAAATTCCTTTTCCCAAATTCAAATCAGACTTAGAAAATTCTTGATTCCTCTTCTGAAATTAACTCCAAGTCTATCTTAAGATCCAAAATTCAACACTCATATTGGATCTCAGACTTCAGATCCAATTCTTCTTTAGGATCCAAAATTCAACACTCATATTGGATCTCAGACTTCAGATCCAATTCCTCTTTAGGATCCAGAATTCAACACTCATATTGGATCTCAGACTTCAGATCGAATTCCTCTTTAGGATCCAAAATTCAACACTCATATTGGATCTCAGACTTCAGATCCAATTTCTCTTTAGGATCCAGAATTCAACACTCATGTTGGATCTTAGACTTCAAATCCAATTAGCATCCAGAATCCAACTTCACTTTGGATCTCAGACCCAAATCCATCTTGGGATCCAGAATCCAAATTCTACATTTTGGATCTCAGACTTCAGATCCACTCCATCTTAGGATCCAGAATTCAAATCCATCTTGGATCTCAGATCCAAAATCCATCTTAAATCTCGGATCTCATCCAGGCTTTGGATTCAAATTCCATCTTGAAATCCATGTTTCAAATCAAGTTCTATCTTTCAAATTTAAAGCCAATCATATTCCAGATCTCAAAGCTAGATCCATTTACAGATCATGTTTAGATTTTCTTAAAATCATCATTGGCATTTCCCAGGTTCATTCCAAATTTAAAATCTTAAAATCAATTCCATCTTTTAAATCTTATCTTTTCTTCTAAAAATCCATGATTAAAATTCAAAGTTCACTTCTGACTTTAAAATTTTATCTCCTTTCATTTTCAAAGCTTTAAATCATTCTTTCTCTAAGTCCAAGATTTATTCTTTCAACTCTGATTTACTTCAAAGACATAGAAATTTTCTGATCTATCTCAAGTTCTAAGTTATATTCAATCATTTCTTCACTTTCTTACCAAATTCATCTCAGAATAATTTGGAGATTTTCAAAATACCTTTCAAAAAGAGCATACATTATTGCATTGCACAAGCATGATTCTTTGTGCATTTAGATCTTTTAGGATAAATTCTTAGATTACATTTAGGCAAAGCAAAAGGCATAGATTCGATCCTTGGTTCGATTATCCCTAGTAAAGGTGCTAGGAACGGTCGAACCTCGTACCGACGAGCGAATCCCGTCTCTCCATCTTTTTTCCGCAAATTTTCAAAACGGAGGCAAGTAATTTTCTAAATATTTTTCAAATAAAGGTCAAGTGAAAACCCGCAAAATAGTTCCTCTTCTCTTCTCTTTCTTTCTCTTCTTTTCTCTTCTCTCTTTCTTTTCTTTCTTTTATTTTTCTTCCTTCAAAAAGGAGGAAAATAGAGGTTAAAAAAGGAAAAGAGAAGGAAGAGAGAGAAACCACAAGAGAGGAAAAATTTTGCGATGATCACAGGTTTGGCGACCATGATGGGACACGTCTTTGTCCGGTTGAATCTATGCCTTTGCTTTGCTTTTATATAATCTAAGTCTTTATTCTAACATATGTCAGCTACATTTTCCATGCAAACCTTAGGAGCCTAGACTCTGTCCTAAAGCTGACATCATTGCATATAGGATCTAAGTATGGTTTGGTAGGACCATATTGAGGAGAATACTCCATGTTCACATTAGACTTAGGTCTTAAATACGACTCTCCTCAATTTTAGGGATTGAATGTAAACAATGTATGCAAGTGTATGCTTCTTCTTTATTTAAATCCATCTTCTTTAGGACTTGCATTAGAGCCTTCTGATTTTATTGCATGTTGATCATATTTTGAAAACATCCCTACCTATATTGTCCCGGTCTTCACGTTGCTGGGCTGTCTCACTGAACCATAGTTCGGGAAAGAGCCTCACAACTGGACCACTTATTTGGGTTCGCGCCCCCCTACCACGTACCTAAGGGCCATAGTCCGAGGTATATCGGTAGGTGCTCAAGGATGTTGGGAAGCCATTACCTTGGAACCGAAGAGATATCTTTATGCCACGTACTTTGAGTTTCGGCTTGAGTATATCGGCATACTTTGATTGGAATCAGATGATCTAAATCTTAGAGTTAGGATTAAGGTCCTTCAAGCCATTTCAAATATTGCATATAGAGTCAGCCTTTAGGGAGTGCTGTGTGCACATCCTTGTTTGTGGAGCTATGATTATGCAAGGTCTTTTTCTTGTGTTCTCCTATGTATATCAATCTCTTTTAGAACCCTGGGTGTACTCTTCAAAACTTCCTCTATTTTCAAAAACCCCAGGTGTATATTTTCTCCTTTACCTACGTTCTTCTTTCTTTTGTTGTCAATCTTTCTTTAAAAAACCCTGGAAATTCTTTCTTTAAAGTCCCTTGATCTTTTACAAAATTTCCAGGAAATTATGTTTGTTCCTCCTCTCATCAAAAGTCTCTCCGTAAGTCCTGCATTCTATCTGACTCTTTTCCTCCTTTTTGCCTCAGTATCACTCCGATGGCATCCGAATCTCCCGATGCTATCTTTCCTTGGGATCATGTCTTCTATCAAATAAGGGATGAAACCCCAGATCATCGGGTCATCCAGTCTCGTACCTTCTTCCCTCGGTGGTACTATTCTTGGTTCACCGCCTTCTCGCGTATGTTCCCAGACCACTTGGATGATTGTGGATTGGAGATGGCATCGGCAGTTGGCAAGCGAACCATCAACGGTAGTCTGATTCAAGCTATGGCGGAGCGATGGAACCCGCGTACCTGCACGTTTTGGTTTCCGTGGGGAGAGATGACTTTGCTAATGGACGAGTTCAATGATATCATGGGATTGCCAGAACCAACAGGTCAGCCAGATGATCCGATCGAGCAGCAGTTCTTGATCAATGTCAAAGGGGTAGATGTTCGAGAAGCATTGGCCAGAGCTACAGGGAGCAGATCCTGGCCTCTCACAGAGATCAGCGGAAGTCAGTTCATTGATATGTTCGAACTCTACAACAAATATGGGGCCTACGAAGAAATCGATACCTTATCTTGAGCAGCGAAAGAGAGAATCCAACATGCCATGGTCCTATGCACAGTGGGGCTGACATTCTTTCAGGATGGTCAGAATTTCATCGATATCAGAGTCGCCCAACTCTTTCGAAGATGGGGAAGCAAGCAGACCCGTCAGCTTTCAGTATCCATGGCAGCTCTAGCTTTTCTCTACAGAGGTTTGGCTCGATTTGCCCTCGGAGAGACCATTTTGGTAGAAGGGTGCACGTACACCTTGCAGTCGTGGTTCCTGCGACATGTACCGTCAAAAGCCAGTTCTTTCAGATTCAGCAACAAGCAGCCGAAGTCAGCCATTCAGTGCCGAGCTTTGATCGAGAAACTGCATCAGGAAGAAATCGTTTGGGACTTCTTCGACAGAAGAGAGACCATTCCTCGCTACACCTATGCTCGTGACAAGCGCTACAAACTGCTCGACCCTTTCTTCTGCATAGACTATCAGCCAGAGAGATGTCTCAGACAGTTTTCGCAGCGGCAGGTTCGTGCCAACACTCGCTTCCCGACAGGCCGCATGCCAGAGTTCGATCTACGATCGGATCAGTGGTCTGGAGCATACCACGTCGCCAAATACACTTGGGACTCATTTATTCCTTTGTCTATATTTCTTGGTCCTAATGTATCATCAGAGTATCGAGAATGGTGGCAAACTGTCTGCCCACCCTCCCTTTGTATTTAAATTTTGTCAATCAATGAAAATGCAAGCTTTTATTTTTGTGGCCAAATCTTATTTTGTTGCATATAGTTACGGATTCATCCCCAGTAATGAGACCCATTCTGTCTATTCTTCTATCCCTCGTCATAATAGACGACCTCGCCTAGGTCATAAGGCGCATTTTGTCACCATAAAAGGACGACGCGATCATTTGTCAATTCCCTCCCTCATGTCTTTTCCTAAAAAATCACATTTCCAAAAATTTCCTCCAAACCCTAATCATTCTTTTCACCTTCACAAGAAATCATTGGCATTGGCAAAATGGTTGTAACAAGGGCAGGAAAAGAAACAGTTCCTCAACACAGCGACAGTGAGGCCGGAGGGATGGATTCCCCCAAATCAGTCAGGGGACAGAATCAGAATCAAGCAGATGATATAGATCCAGCCATGTATAATCTGTTTAAAAGAATGATGACCAAAATGATGGTTGAGCAGGCCGAGGCCAGTCAGAAAGAAGTTGTTCCAAAAAGCAAGCCAAAGAAGAAGGTTTTGAAGAAGTCAGTCAGGATTGTTAGAAAGCAAGTACAGCCCGACACCACTTCTAAAGAAACAGAATTAGTTGAGGAATCGGAAGAGGAGGAGCAGCTTGTTTATCAGAATCCTCCACCGCAGTTTGCAAAGACCGCTGCAGAGCCCGAATCAATCAATAAGCTCGTCCCGACTAATGACCCAATGCAGGAGCAGATGAAAGAAATGAATCGGGCCATCAAGGATATTCAGGCTAAAAGCAAGGGCAAGCAGACCTACTCCGGTGAAGATTTTTACCATGGCCTAGATGGGGATGACAATTTGGAGAATCTCCCTCGCAAGTTCCTTAAATTCGATGGAACCAGCAACCCCAAGGCTCATTTGGCCACCTTTTACGCCGAATGCGGCCGTTTCAGGAAAGACAATCGGGCTTTATTCATATGCTTTCCTCGCAGCTTAGAAGGGGTAGCAGCCAGGTGGTATGCATACCACATTAATCCTATCGAACTAAGAGAGTTCGATAAAGTTGTGAATTTGTTCATAGAACGCTTCATGTTCAATGTTGAAGCCTCACCAATCCTCAATCATCTGTACAATTTAAAACAGATGGAGAATGAGAAAGCCAGTGAATTCATCCACAGGTGGAGAAGCACCTGTAACAGAATGAAGGTTCCCATCCCGGAGGAGCACGCCCTGCAGATTATCCTGAATAATTTTGCTCAGCCTCTAAGGAACCTCATTTCTACATCGCCCGCTAAGTCATTCATCAAACTGATTGAGAGAGCCGAGTGGCTCGAGACCGGCCTGGATAATGGCATGTATGAGGGTTACCCTTTCGTCCGAGAAAACCCTGAGCAGAAGAAAAAGGCTCATGTTGCTTATTCCACGGATTTTCCCGACAACAGCGGTAGCTCTGGCAAAAAGAAAAGCAAGAAGAATCGCAGCAAGAACTCAGGGCATCCCAGGGCCGAAAGAGCAAACTCTGCAGCCCAAAAGGGAAAATTTGTTAAGCCACAGCCCATCCAACCAGTGCCCCAGCCAGAAGCGAAGCAGCCAGAAAAGCCGAAGCACGAAGGTTGGAGTTATGATCGGGAGTTCTCTGCTTTAGAACAATCCCGCGAAGACATCTTAGAATATATGATGTCGAAAGGAATGATCAAGCTCCCCAAGGTGGCGGACCCTCCCGTCGTTATGGGTAAATGGACGGATAAGTTTTGCAAATTCCATCGGACTGTCGGACATGACACCGAGCACTGTTTTGTCCTCAAAAACATCATTCAGGATTGTATTGACAAAAACATGCTGATTGAGGACGAGGATGAGCAGCAGCCAGAAATTTTGTCCAAGCCATTTCCTAAACATTCGGCTTCGGTCATCACAGAGCAGGTATTCCCTCTGCAAGGCAGTATCCAGCCGTGTTCTAGGCAGGACATTCAGGATCAACATCAGGTCCTAGTCCTTCGCCAGGCACAGTCATCCGTCAAGAGGGCGGATGTCACCCCATCTTCCAGTAAAACAACAAAGGCACCAACAGAGATTACCAAAGTGGTCCCCAGGATCCCGAAGCGCTTTATCAAGGCAGCTTCGAAGAAAGAAGAGGCTTCAGGGTCAGTTCAGAAGCCGATTACTGCATTATCCAACATCTCTATCTTGGACCAGACTCACGCTTCATCTGAGCACCAGCAAGTGCTAGAAGATCTTCTCAGAAAGATCAAAGTCAAGCCTAGCACGACTCCGCAAGATATGGCTCAGATCGGCAATCAGGCCATGACAAATGCACCGATCACCTTTTCTGATGAAGATTTCCAAAGCCTCATTCGTTTCATAACAATGCCCTATACATAGTCGTGCGAACCTGGGGCATGACAATCCCCCATGTACTCGTTGATGGAGGCAGCAACCTCAATATCTGTCCTGAGATGACGGCCAAGGCATTGGGCCTAAAAGAAGAGGAATACATCCCAGATCCGATCACGATCTACGGTTTTGATAACCATGGGCAGACAGCCAAGGGGAAGATATTTCTTGAGATCTTCATCAACTATTCGGTGCATACTATACTCTTCCATGTGGTCAATGTACCGCCAACATACAATCTGTTGCTGGGGCGCACCTGGATCCACAATGCCAATGTGGTCTCATCAACCCTGCACCAGTGTATCAAATGGTCGAAGGGGGGCATGATCACTACGGTCCTAGGAGAAGATCCGGAAGAACGACTCCCGCAGCCGATGATTCCCCGTCCCACTTTTACTGTCGACATCCCGAGCATCCGGGAACCTGAAGAGATTGATCTGAGTGAAAGTCTGGATATGCTAAATTTGAAAGAAATCCAGCCTACAGAAAATATCACCGCAGTTGTCCAGTGGACCTCGCTTCTTCAAGTTAGGAGGACGCCTCGATTGCACCTCATTTAAAAATCACCCTCTGTTTCCTCGATTCTCAAAATCAAGGAAAGGATTTGATCTCCTAATGAAGCACGAATATCATCCCTTCAGGGGCCTGGGCAAAGATGAAGACGACATCCTGGAACCGATCATCCCTACTCAGCATGTCACCGGCACAGGTTTGGGTTTCACAGGTCAGTCATCCGGCAGAAAGACCATCTTCGTCAAGGGAGCTCAGTAATGAAGACAATGCCAGTGTTTTCTGTTCTCTTTCCTTTCTGTCATCTTGTAAGGGCAAGATCCGCCCCGATTTCTTTCTTTTTCTCAAACGATCGCTTGTAAAATATCAAAGTTTACTTAATCAATGAAAAGTTTGTTCGCTCTACTCATCCTGGTGTACACAAATCCTATACTTATATTCTTATCTATGTTGTCATTCTCTATTTTTGTACAAAAGGCTATTTTTCGAACATTTTACCTTTTTCTCAAAGGCCTTCTTTTTCCGCTAACAGATTGCCAGGATCATGGCTCCTAAATCGTTCAAGAAGCTCGTCATCAACACCAACCTTTTTCAAAATAAACCAGCCAGAACGTGCAAGGTGAAGGCAGGAACAAAAGTCAGCAAAATGACAGAACAGATTGAAGAGTCAGCAGAATTCGACTCGACAATTCAAGATTTGCCAGCATTCAGAAGCAGGATGAACCATCACGGTTGGTTCAAGATCCAACAGAGGATGTCAATATCGGTTCGGAAGACGATCCAAGAATCCTCAAAATTGGTTCCAGTCTAAGTTTTGATGAGAAGAAAAGGCTCATCTACTTCCTCAAACAACATCAGGAAGTCTTCGCTTGGACTTATGAAGATATGCCAGGTTTAGACTCCAAGTTAGTCGACCATCACCTTATGTTGAAGCCGGATTGCAAACCAATCAAGCAGAAACTAAGAAAAATGGATCCTCGAGTGGCACCACAAGTTAAAGAAGGGCTTGAAGAGTTATTAAAAGCAGGATTCATCCGGACTATTGAGTACCCAGATTGGTTGGCGAACATTGTGGCAGTCCCTAAAAAGAACGACAAACTTCGGATTTGTATTGACTTTAGAGATCTGAACAAAGCAACCCCGAAAGATGATTATCCACTCCCCAACATCGATCTTCTGATCGATAGCACGACAGGCCATGCCATGTTCTCCTTCATGGATGGATACTCGGGCTACAATCAAATCAAATTGGCCGCTCGTGACCAATCAAAAACTTCTTTTACCACACCTTGGGGTACCTTTTGCTATACAGTCATGCCGTTTGGACTCAAGAACGCAGGGGCAACCTATCAGAGAGTGATGGCAGTTATTTTCCATGACCAGATGCACAAGAACATGGATGCCTACGTGGATGACATCCTGGTCAAATCTAAAGAAGGAGAGGATCATCTCGATGCTCTCGACCAAGTCTTTGAAAGACTTATCCTCTACAAGTTGAGACTCAATCCGCAAAAATGCGTCTTCGGGGTAGAGTCAGGCAAGCTGCTTGGCTACATGATCAGCAAGAAAGGCATAGAGGTGGATCCTGCCAAGGCAAAGGCGATCATTGACATGCCGCCTCCCACCAACCTCAAAGAATTAAGAAGCCTTCAAGGGCACATTCAGTCAATCCGGCGCTTCATCTCCAATTTGGCCATGAGATGCGAGCCCTTCAATCACTTATTAAGAAAAGAAGTGAAATTTGAATGGGGATCAAAATGCCAACTCTCATTTGAGCGCATCAAGCAGTATCTCCTCAATCCACCTATTCTGAAGCCACCAGAACTCGGAAAGCCGTTGCTATTGTATATTTCGGTCAACCACAATGCTTGTGGCGGATTTCTTGCGCAGTATGAGGAAGGCAGCCGGATAGAGCATGCCATCTACTACATCAGCAAGACCTTCATCGATTACTAGAAGAGATATTCTTAGATGGAAAAGACATGTCTAGCCTTAGTATGGATGTGTCAGAAGCTGAAACATTATCTCCTGGCATCAGAAATCAAAATTTTGTCAAGGCTTAATCCTCTCAAGTACATCCTTGAGCAGCCTTTTCTTACTGGACGGATTGCGAAATGGCAAGTCCTCCTGATGCAGTATGATTTGGAGTACGTTTCTCAGAAGTCAGTCAAGGGTCAGTCCATCGCAGATCAGTTGGCAGATTTCCCGTTAACAGAAGAAATCAAAGCGGAAGATGATTTCCCTGACGATCGAATTTGCAGTATTCAGGAATCTCCAGTTTGGACTCTATTTTTTGATGGAGCCAGAAATATGTCTGGTATAGGAATTGGGATCTTGCTAATCACTCCTGAAAAAGAGATGCTCCCTTATTCTCTCAAGCTCAATTTCCAATGAACTCATAACATGGCCGAGTATGAAGCTCTAATACAAGGCCTCAAAATTTTGCAAAGCTTTGATGTCAAGAGAGTACACGCCTTCGGTGACTCATTACTTGTTATCAGCCAAGTTAATGCTGAATGGAAAGTCAAGGATTCAAAGTTAATCCCTTATCAGAAGATTGCTTTAGCTCTCATAGGCAACTTTGAAGAATTTTAGCTCAATCATGTCAAGAGGGAATACAATCACATAGCCGATGGTTTAGCCTGCTTAGGCTCTATTTTGTCTTTTAAAGACAGTGAATCCTGTCATTCCTTTGAGATCGGCAGACTTGATCAACCTGCCTACATTCCAATTGAGCAAGTGAACCAGGCCGCTCAGAAGGAAAAGCCTTGGTACCAAGATATCAAAAGCTTTATCGAAACTGGTGAATTCCCACCAAACATGCCAAGAAGGGAGCAACTGTGAACACCCCAAATTTTTCAAAATCTCTTAAATATTCCCCTATTACCCCTAAATTCATTTTTTTTTGAGTAAATAAGTCATTTTAAATCTAAATTCTGGTTCATTTCTCAAGTTTTATTGAAATTAAATTCATTTTATATGTTTAAATTGATTTTGGATCTAGATCCATTGCCCATATCCAAATCTGAATCTCCTTGTTCAATTTTTAAATTAAAATTACAGAAAAATAAAAAATAGTTTGTAAATAGCTCGGACAGTCCATCCGACATCCGTTTGGATCCATCACGTTGTATTTCTCGGTTTGAGTTTTAAAACTCGAAACATTTTCTCAAAAACGAGAACCCAAACCCATTTTTTGAAGAAATTTTCCCAAAATAGCCTGGAAAACCTTCTTTTGTAAATATTTTTCAAAAATACAAAAAATTAGTGTTTAAAATTTGTTTTCTTTTAAAACCTTAGTTTTCTACTACAAAAATACACAAAAATGGAAAAAGCAATATGAAAATCAAAACTTGAGGAAAAGCAAATAGTTTTAAAACTTGAAAATGGAACTTTTGCCAAAAACCTCATTTTGAGCCATTTTACAAAAAAACTTAAAAAGAGGGAATCCTTCTTTTGGAAATTTGAGAAAGCGGAAACGGCCATCTCTCGCACGCTCCTCCCTCTCATTCACACCCTCCATCTTCAACAACTTTTTCCCCTCTCAGCCTCCCATCTTCAACTGACCTCACTCTCAAGCTCTCGATTCCCCTTTAAGAAGAGGCCTTGGAGCCTCTTCAAGAGGATCCACCTTCACCCTGCCATCGATTTCTTCATGAACGATCCGTCTTCTGCCTCACCACGTTCATCTTCATTTTCCTCCTCCTGGTCTTCTTTTTTTTTTTTACGGGACACATCTTCTTCACCTTCCCTTTTCCCTGCTCTTCACACAATCGGCTCCCCTCTTTCCTCTTCCAGAGTTTCTGCGAAACTAAGGTAAGGAATCCCTTCTTTCTTATTCTTCTTTTGTAGATCTCTTTGAAGTTTAACGTATATTCAGAATCAGATTCCTCCTGTTTTCAATTTCTCTATACCATTCCTAAATCCGCATTTTTCTAATATTTATTTCTATAGATCTTAAATCTCGGGTTGAACCTTTTTCCTATATGTTAATGATCGACGATGCCTCGCAATGGCATCGTCGATCCATTTAGATTTCAGTTTAATATCCGCATTTGCTTTACTACTTTCACTGTTTTTTTTTTTTTTTTCTGTTTCCTCTCCATCATCACACCAAGGATGAGTGATGGGTTGCTTATAGCAACCTCGATCTTCTCCTGTGCAACAGCAAAAGAATCTCTGATTCTGATATATATATATATATATATTTTTTTTACTTTTATGCACATTTTCTTCTTTCATTCTCATTCCAGCGTCTGTGTTACATTCAACATCATATTGCTATAAATCGACACCATCTGGGATTGTGAATTCCCATTTTGATTATTCGTTAGTTTTTTTTGGATTTCTGGTTCCATGTTACATTGTGTACATAACGATGCATATTGTTTTATCATGCATCGATTCACCCAAAATCTAACCCAATCAGCCCTTGCGTTGAATCATTGACCGATGGATTGCCCCAAAGGGGGGTTTGTAAATCCCTCACGCTGGAAGGGTCTTGGTAAATAAATTGGAGATGAGCCATAATAGAAACATCATCTGCGGACATAGCTTCAAACACATTGCTCTTGGATTATACCTTGAATTTCAGATTGCTCTGCAACAGGTAAAGCTAATCTGAAGATTGGACGTCAATCTCTTAACAGGAGGAATTCAAATGCTAAGTGCTGAAGATGTCAGCCATGTGGCTGTGCCTCATGAGCTGAATATCAACAGTTGGCCTGGAGGTGCCGATACATATAAAGCTAACAAAATATTGGGAGCGTTGGTGGCATACATCTTGAAGATGATGATTATGAAGAGCTTGATAGGATCAATATATCAGGTTTTGTTTTTATTGATTAGAAATACCTAGATACCATGCATTGAGTTCATCCAATGTACTTGGTAGGGGTATTTGCTGAAGGAGAAACCCCTTTTTGAAATTTCAAATGCTAATTATCTGTGGCAGCCACTCCTACAACAACAGTTGTTGTTGGGTCACCCTTGAATAAAAGCTATCATTGAGTTAATGGCTACAACAAAGTCTCTATAACAACCGTGACAATCACTATTGCTATTACAATGATAGCAATAACAGTTGATAATATCTGTTAAGCTGACCAGTTGGATACTTCATTCACCTTTTTTTTTTTTTTTTTGCACTCATGCTCTCATATACCTTAAAAACTTCCATCACTCCAACTACCTACTTGTCACTCAGCATCATTCTTTCTTTCTTCCTTTTGAAATATATTCCCTGCATCATCATCCCCACTCTTTTCTTTATTGCTAATATCATAAATGCTTTAAAAATCTTAAATTATATTTTGCCTTATGATATTTCTTTTGGCAAATTTGGAGCAGTTAGTTGGTTCAGCTGAAACATTTAAATATGTTGGTTCAAATTTTTTTTTTAGCCTAGCGTCAGTGCATTCATCTCTTTATTCAACAACTGCGTTTTACAGGATCCACTGTGGGCTATGTTCATGGTTTAGGAAATCGCAAATGTTGTTAGTATTATATGCATGGGATAAACCTTTTTTTTTTCTTTCTTTCTTTTATATATTCCATCTTTTGCAAGATTATCTTTCCCAATATATCTTTAATTGCTTTTCCACACCGTGCAACAAATTTAGCCAGCCCTTCAATCATAATGCGTAAATCACTGTCTTCTGGAGGAGGTACCTCAGAAGGATGAGGCTCTGTCGAGCACATTTCAATCTCCAAAGGACAAGGAAACTGTTGATGAGGTTCAAAGTCAGATGGGATAACAAGAGGCTTCAATCTGAAAAGTGACAAGGTAATGATTTATTTAAGGAGGCTTGTGTTTTATTTTTGATACATTGAATTGGCCCTTGAAATAAATTAACTCATTATGTGGGCTATGAAAAGGGTATATTCAAATGGTTTAATTGGAATCGCAACCAGAAATGAGTTTACCTTTCAGGATGATAGTCAGAAAACTGATGCAACTCTAAAATCGGGCAGACTACCATATTCTTTCATGCACAGTGGTTGCTGGTTTCCCTGGATCAGTCTTGAAGACTCATCAATTTCTTCATAATGAGTCTCTTCAGCATCAAATCCAGGAAGAAATTAATGAGGCAGAGCATAGAATGAACATTCGATTCTATGTATAAAAGAAAAGGATTAAGCCAGGGAAACAAGATGTACTGTTAAGATGCTATTTCAACTATTTGCCTCCAAGCCATCAAGAAGAGAGAAACAAGACAGAAGAGGAAAGTGAAAGATTCCCATAGCATGAATTTTATGTAAATGAAATGATTTGCAGTCAAAATAGGAAAAATAAGCTATTCTGCCCCTTTCTAGTCATATTTGCATAGCCTTTATAACTTTTTTTTTTTACTCCTTTTAACTTATGTCAGTAGCCACAGTATTTCCTGTATAAAAGGGATCATATTCAATACAGCTTGCGTTTCTATGTCATTGCTCCCACCTTCATCATCCATACACCTTTTACCTGTTACCAACTGCACTTAACACGACTCGTATACTGTTGCTGCCACCTTCACAAGAATCATACCTCACTAACAGTTATGGCTACATCTCAGGCTGCAGTATGGTTAAATATTCTTCTTCGAGTCTCATAATGACTGGATCATAAGGCACGATGGTGTCTCATTTCACTCTCGTGTAAAATATGTCATATGAGCATCTTTTTTATGAGCAACAGGTATGTATATACTTTCTTCATATAAGGCCTCCCCTTTGTGTATTTGTATACAGTCTTTTGATGTAACATTTTCCATTACTTTCTTTGCTTTCATGTTTCTGCAGGAAATATATGAAAAGGGTCATTTTCCTTCTTAGCCTAGAAAGTTATAATTTCCATTCGAATTCTAACTTGTAATAGTTAGATGATCATGAGAAATTTTACATTTTTTTGCCTTAGATAGAATAAATGAGCATTGTAAATATCATGAATTACTTGTTCTTCATGCATTTTTTCTTTATTTCTCAAAATTCTCACAAATGACAACACGAATGGCACGTGCACCATTTCATAAGAGGTAAACTAGTCCTAAGTTGATGATTTACATCAACGGCCATAGTCGAGATGTAAACAAGATTTAGGATTTTTATCTTTTATAAAATAACAGTGGATCCACACTGGAACCTCTTCAAAAATCATCATATTTTCAAATATTTCCTTCTTTTATTAGAGTTTAACTTGGAATTAATTCAATATATATACCAATGGCCATAGTCAGGGTATATTGAGAGTTAATTTCATTTTAAACTCTATAAAAGCACCAAAATGTATTTTATTCTTCACTTGAATCTAAATATAGATTATTATATAATACATCAAATGACCATAGTCAAGGATGTATTATATCTTCAATCTTATTTTAATTCAGTTTAAGAATAAGATAGCTTTTCAAAATCCAATTTCAAAATTCTTTAAATTCATTCATCATTTAGGATAGAATTGCATCATATTTTTCAAAACTCCAAGTAATGTAAAAATCTTCCTCAATCTATCTTCAATCCTTCTCAAATCCAATTCATCCTTTCATTTTTCGAAATTCTATTTTTAATCTCAAAGCTCAATTCAACTTTGAGATTTCAAGTTCATTTTTATATATTCAAATTTAAATCAGATTTCAAAGTTCAATTTGACTTTGAAATTTCAAATTCATTTTCAAAAGCTCTAATCAAACTCAAAGTTCAATTTAACTTTGAGATTCTTGATTCATTTTTTCAAATTCAAACTTCAAATCCAAGGTCCCAATTGACTTTGGGATTCATCTGTATATTCAAAATTCCTTTTCCCAAATTCAAATCAGACTTAGAAATTCTTGATTCATCTTCTGAGTTTAAACTCCAAATCCATTTTAAGATCCAAGATCCAACACTTATATTGGATCTCAGACTTCAGATCCAATTTCCCTTTAGGATCCAGAATCCAATTTTACATTAGGTCTCAGACTTCAGATCCAATTCCTCTTTAGATCCAGACTCTAATTTCAGATTTCAGATCCAAATCCATCTTAGGATCCAGAGTCCAACTCTATATTGGATCTCAGACTTCAGATCCAAATCCATATTAGGATCCGGAATCCAATTCTAATTTTAGATTTCAAATTCCATTTTCGGATCTAATCTGAATCTCTTAAATCAATTTCTATTCTTAAATACCATTTGAGTTTCTCAATCCATTCTAATTTCAAACTTAAAAATCCAAATTCAATTCCATCTCAAGTATTCATTTCCTTTTCTAAATTCAAATCTAAAATTCAAAGTCGATTTTGACTTTGAAATTTCATTTCCTTTCATTTCAAAGCTTTAAGTCATTCTTTCTCATTTATTCTCCCAATTCTGATTTACTTCAAAGAACTTAGAACTCCTCTGATCTATCTCAAGTTCTAAGTTAAATTCAAATATTTCTTCACTCCCTTACCAAGTTCATCTCAGAATACTTGGAAATTTTCAAAACATTCTTTTCAAAAGAGCATACATCATTGCATTGCACAAGTATGATTCTTTGTGCATTTAGATTCTTAGGATAAATTCTTAGATTATATTTAGGCAAAGCAAAAGGCATAGATTCGATCCTTGGTTCGATTACCCCTGGTAAAGGCGCCAGGAACGGTCGAACCTCGTACCGACGAGCGAATCCCGTCTCTCCATTTTTCCCGCAATATTTTCAAAACGGAGGCGAGTTAGATTTCTAAATATTTTCAAATCAAGGTCAAGTGAGACCACGCAAAAGTGTTCCTCTTCTCTCTTTCTTTCCTTCTTTTCTCTTCTCTCTTTCTTTTCTTTCTTTTATTCTTCTCCCTTCAAAAAGGAGGAAAATAGAGGTTGGAAAAGGGAAACAGAAGGAAGAGAGAGAAACCATAAAGAGAGGAAAATTTTTGCGATGATCACAGTTTTGGCGACTGTGATGGGACTCGTCTTCGTCTGGTCGAATTATGCCTTTGCTTTGCTTTTATATAATCTAAGTTTTTATTCTAACATATGTCAGCTACATTTTCATGCAAACCTTAGGAAGCCTAGATTTTGTCCTAAGCTGACATCATTGCATATAGGATCTAAGTATGGTTTGGTAGGACCATATTGAGGAGATTATATCCATGTTCACATTAGATTTAGGTTGAAATACAACTCTCCTCAATTCTAGGGATTGAATGCAAAACAATGTATGCAAGTGTATGCTTCTCTTTATTTAAATCCATCTCTTCAGGACTTGCATTAGAGCCTTCTAGTTTGAAAACATCCCTACCTATATTGTCCCGGTCTTCACGTTGCTAGGCTGTCTCACTGAACCATAGTTCGGGAGAGAGCCTTACAACTGGACCACTTATTTGGGTTCGCGCCCCCCTACCACGTACCTAAGGGCCATAGTCCGAGGTATATCGGTAGGTGCTCAAGGATGTTGGGAAGCCATTACCTTAGAACCGAAAAGATATCTTATATGCCACGTACTTCGAGCTTCGGCTTGAATATATCGGCGTACCTTGATTGGAATCAGATGATATAAATCTTAGAGTTAGGATTAAGGTCCTATCAGCCATTTCAAATATTGCATATAGAGTCAGCTTTAGGGAGTGTTGTTTGTGTATCCTTGCTTGTATATCTGTGATTGTATGATATTTTATATTTTCCAAAACCCTGGGTATATATTTCAAAATTTCCTCTTTGTTTTTAAAACTCAGGTGTATTATTCTTTCTCTTCTCCTTCTTCCTCTAAAAATTCTTCCAAATTCTTCTGATCCTGCCTGCAAGTTCTTCAAAATTTTAAATCCTTACCATTTATTCTCAAAATTCCATTTTTCCTTTTATTTTTCTTCTGTTTTTATATTCTTGTTTATATTTTTATAAAAATCTCTTTCCATCAAGAGATATCCTTTTCAAAAATAATATTTTCTTTTCATATTTTCAGTTGGTTACTCTCCCTCGTAGAGTAAACAACGCAATTGTCACAAATTTGGTGGCGACTCAATCCCTAGTAATGGGATACAATTAAATTTTTAACCTAAATCCTTCCTCTTTGTCAAAATATCTCCAAAAAGTTTCTTTGGTCTAAAAACCTTCATTTTTCCTCCACAGAGAATTCTGATATTTCAAAAATGGTCACTACAAGAGGGGGAAAAGAAACAGTTCCTCAACTCAGCGACAGTGAGGCGGAGGAGATAAGCTCTCCTAAATCAGTCAGGGGACAGGGTCAGAACAAGAAAGATGACATCGACCCCGCTATGTATGATATGTTCCAAAAGATGATGGCAAGGATGATGTTAGAGCAAGCCGAGGCCAAGCTGAAAGAGGCAATTCCTAAAAGCAAGTTGAAGAAGAAGCCTGTGAAAAAGCAAGTCAGAATCATCAGGAAGAAGGTACAGCCAATGGCCACTTCTGAGGAATCAGAGTCAGTCAATGTAACGCCTCGGATTTCCAAAACAAAGCTAAGTTAAAATTTTCATGAATTTTTTTTTCTTTGCAGCGGAATTTAGAAAAGATTTTAGCAGCGGAATCAGACGATAATGAGTCGTCAGTTTTAGAAAACTCCGAGCACGTTGCAGGTATGTGGCCAAGCAACTCATTGACCACCAAAGTGTTCCATTTTATCGAAAACCACATGTTTATTACAACACTACTGCTTAGAAAAGCAGTGTAGGTTCAATAAAAAGGAAGCAGTACAACTCTGTCTAGAGAAATACTGGAACTCGATGCCGCCTTGCTCCGCATATCGCCACGCAGGTTCAACACCTGAAATCCCCATTAAACGGGGTCAGAACCACTGATGGTCTGGTAAGCATGCAATCATGTAATCATTCAACTCAAGTACAATAATGACCACTCAGGGTCGCAATGCGCAATAACGACGTTCAAGCCTCTAAGACTTAGCGTATATCGCAAGAGCCTCCTCAGGGCTATGAGTTGAACATCCGCTCGAGTCCTCATGACTTAGAGCAAGCCTTTTCAGGGTTGTGATTTGAATAATCGCTTAAGTCTCCACGACTTAGCCATGATCTCCTCAGAGTCACGAATGGATGTCTAGCTCAAGCCTTTATGCTTGGCACATCCGTATCCTACGAATCTAAGGACAGCTCTCCGAGCTTCACTTAGTCGTACGGATATCAATGGGGTTCTTTCCCAATCGGTACAGTAGTATACCGACCATGACACCTTCACAAAGGTTATGCAGGACTGACTCAACAACGTCATCCACTCATACATTCAAAGTAGCGCTGTACCTAAGCTAATGCTTTGTTTCGATAATTGCACCTCCCCCTGGGCTTAGGGGACTCATATCTGGGCGACAACGCGACGATCTGGGGGTTGATTATTCTATGTATTTTAGATACCCCAGAGGCCTATTGACCCCATCCCCCTAGTAGGACGGTACAGCATACCGGAAGAGATCCTTACTAGGTATCCGAATGCATTCTGCTACTGCAGTAGTTGGGTTCAATCCTTAGATATTTAAGGATAACCACGACCTCCATACCTCTGAGTGACGAAGGCCATCAATGAACTCTATCAGGTTTGGGTGAAATATATGTCACTCAAGGCTGCGCCATCACCGTCTTCCTTGGTGAGAAATTCTGAAAGGGGCCTGCCGGTCTTACAATTACTTGACGAACATTGCATGCCTATAGGGCAGCCTTTGAGAAGTATGTACCCGACCCCAATCAACCACACGGTTTTCACCGTGGAACAAAGGTTTTATTCATATGCATGCTTAACTCTGCTCTCGGCACTTCGGCCTTGACGAGCACTTCACCTCTTTCGGTGGAAACAACACACTCCGGCTCAGCGGCCCTTACGAGTCTGGTTGTCTGATAATTCTCAATGAGCATGCACATGACTCGATCTCTACGGATCGGCTACTCGGTGTATTTTTACGCAACGAGTTCAGGACCTTGTCAAGGCGCTACCACTACTTTGGCGCAACGGCTCTTACAAGTATGGTGCCCTTGCAGGTGCCAGGGAGACGAGTCATTCTGACATCGTTCCAACAAAGGACATCATTGTGCCACTTAACTGGTTCTGGCAGCTCTTCTGCCAACCATTCTGTCAACACCTTCTCTGCTCTACCAGCAGTGGTGCGACGAACCTTTCTACATCGTAGAAGGCGTTCCATAACTGGGTAGCACTTCTGCTACGTTCTTTCTGAGCCATTCTTTAGCTCCTTCAGGAATTTCAGCAGCACTTCCTCTCTTTAACGGAGAAAGCGTGCGTTTTCTTTTATCCATTTCAGCGGCATCTCCCCTCTTTGGTGGGAAATCGCTACGCTTAACTCGGGAAATAGATGTGCACCGTTGTGCGTACTTTGCATCCATCAAGGTTGCAGGAACCTTGGGCCATAGCCAGGCCATACGTAATTGATTTAGTCTTTACGTAAAGAGCATTTTGCCAAAAGGCGAAGCCTTTCCAATAGGGGCTTCATTCGTCAAGCAGAATCTTGCACGAGGAGCGGTAAGGGAATCGCATTGGCGATTTGATCTCCATTTGAACGCTCACTTATGCGCCATATATGTAATATAAGCAGAAGCTTGTGCTTTATACAGCGGCGGCATAAAGGAAATGCATATACTATTGTTCAGGGTGTGTAACTGAACGAAATATTCTACATATATAACAAAACAGGAGCCTTGGCATCGTTCGACGCGATGGCGTAAGTAAATACATTGCAGAAAGCAAGAGCCTTGGCATCGTTCGACGCGACGACGTAAGTAAATGCATAATCGGAAGTGCAGTAATCGTAAATTGCAGAAAGCAGGAGCCTTGGCATCATACGACGCGACGGCAAAGGTAAATTACATGGCCTGTGCGATATAAGACGCGTCGGCAGTATCAGCAGATATACACCTAGATCTGTATCCAACGATAGTTACGAGGCGAGCGAGTGAACACCGAAGTGTCCTAGAGGGCTCAACCAAGAACTAGGGTGAGATACTATTTTGAAGAACGCATATACTGCGTATTCGAACATATATATCCGATGATAGTTACGAGGCGAGCGCGTGAACACTGAAGCGTCCTAGAGGGCTCAACCAAGAACTAAAGCAAGATACTACTTCCAAAAGTATATGCTATATACAAACAATCAAATACTTGAGAGAGATGGTTTAATGAAGCGAACTTACTTCAATTTGCGGAAGAAACGGCTCCGGTTGCTTCAAATGCTTCGAACGAGGCTCGACTTCGAAAAAGGATCAACTTTGAACTTCGGACGAAAAAGGACTTGGACTTTGACTTTGAACCAAACCAGGTTCAAGTCAAGTCAACTGGGTTTGGACTTAGGTCAAGTAGGTTCAGACCTAGGTCAGGTGGGTTAGGACCAGGTCAGGGGGACTCAGACCAGGTCAAGTAGGCTCAGGCTAAGTCAGGCAGGCTCAGACCAGGTCAGGTGGGCTAGGCTAGGTAGGGGAGGTTTGGGAAAAGGAGGAGAGAGAGAGGGGTTGGCGATTTTTAGAGAGAGGGGGCTCCTCTATTTATAGGAACTGAAACTTGGGCCCCAAGTTTCACTTTTACCCTTATACCCCTTGGCTTTTCAGAAATCCCTTCTATGGAAGGTGCTGGAAGGAGCTGGAAGGCTCTGGAAGGTACTGGAAGGTGCTGGAATATTCTAGAATCTTCTAGAATATTTTCTGAGAAATATTTCTGTGGGTCCCACCCATATTTCTGTGGGTCCCGCAAGAATTTCAGGTTTTCGGTGATTTTTTTCCGAAAAATTCTAAGTACGCCATTATTTAAAAAATGGTCACTACAAGAGGGGGAAAATAAACAGTTCCTCAACTCAGCGACAGTGAGGCGGAGGAGATAAGCTCTCCTAAATCAATCAGGGGACAGGGTCAGAACAAGAAAGATGACATCGACCCCGCTATGTATGATATGTTCCAAAAGATGATGGCAAGGATGATGTTAGAGCAAGCCGAGGCCAAGCTGAAAGAGGCAGTTCCTAAAAGCAAGCTGAAGAAGAAGCCTGTGAAAAAGCAAGTCAGAATCATCAGGAAGAAGGTACAGCCAGACGCCACTTCTGAGGAATCAGAGTCAGTCGAGGAAGAGCAGATTGTCCACAAACAAAATCCTCCAAGGCAGTCCGTAAAAATAGTTGCAGAAGAGCTTGAATCCGTCAACAAGCCCAAGACTGGGGCTCCAGCAGAGGACCTGGTGAGCAAGCAGATGAAGGAGATGAGTCGAGCAATCAAGGACATTCAAGCCAAGGGTAAGGGCAAGCAGACCTACACCGGCGAAGATTTTTATGATGGTCTAGATGGGGATGATAATCTGGAGAATCTTCCCCGCAAGTTTCTCAAATTTGACGGGACTAGCAACCCTAAAGCCCACTTAGCCACATTTTATATAGAGTGCAGCCGTTTCAGAAAAGACAACAGGGCTCTGTTCATTTGCTTTCCCCACAGTCTGGAGGGTATAGCAGTCAGGTGGTATGCGGACCACATCAATCCTATCGAACTACGAGAGTTCGATAAAGTAGTCAATTTGTTCATAGAGCGTTTTCTATTCAACACTGAGGTTTCCCCTACGCTCAATCACCTTTACAACCTAAAGCAGAATGAGACTGAAAGAGCAGGAGAGTTCATCCACAGGTGGAGAAGTACCTGCAGCAAGATGAAAGTTCCCATTCCAGAGGAACATGCATTACAAATAATCCTCATTAATTTCTCTCAGCCCCTGAGAAGTCTCATTGCCGCTTCTCCGGCAAAATCCTTTATCAAGTTGATTGAACGAGCTGAATGGCTCGAGGCAGGAATAGAAAGCGGGTTTTACGAGGGCATGCCTCTTGCCAAAAATATCCAAAGATCAGAAAAAGAAAGCGCAGTTCACTCATGCAGCTGATACCTCTGGCAATAATCATGATAACAACAGAAGAAACAAAAATGACAGCAAAAATGGTCAGAACCATGGCGCAACTCAAAGGGAGAAGTCTTCCAAGCAGAATAACAAGCCGTCTCAGTCTAACTTTCCGCAAAATGAGAAGATAAAGCGCGAAGGTTGGAGTAATGACCGTGAGTTCACTCCTCTAAAGCAAACGCTCGAAGAAGCCCTTGAATTCATGCTGGCCAAAGGATTGGTTAAACTTCCAAAAGTTGCGGATCCTCCCACGGTCATGGGAAGGTTCACAAATCAGTTCTGCAAGTTCCATCGAGCAGTGGGGCATGACACCGATCACTGCTTCATCTTCAAAAATATTGTTCAGGATTGCGTCGACAAGAGTCTCTTTGTTGAAGACGAAGAGGAAGATGACCTAGCCGTCATGACCAAATCTCTCCCCGGCTACTCAGAAGACTGAAGATGCCAGAACTCTCCTACTTTTCTTCCCTTTTACCAGTCATCTTGTAGGGGGCCAGTCAGCCCAGTTCTTTTGTGACCTTTTGATCAAAGTGTTTGTAAATATTTCAGTTCTTTGTTATCAGTTTTTCTCGTCAATGAAATGTCAATTTTCCTTTATATCTCTAAATATCCCAAATACTTTCTTCTTCTGCCACATAGGGGCATTCGCTTTTGAAAATCTATATTTCAAAAATCTCTTCATCAGCTTCTATTAAAGTCACATTTAAAATTCCTGTTCTTTTCAGAATGCGGGACCAATCCTGACATCATTCATGAGAGAAATGATATTACCCATGAGGGCTTTTTCAAAAATCATGAAATTTTAAAAATCTTCGTTATGACCAAGGAATTCAAATATTCCTTGGTCTAACCTTTGACAAAAAAAATCAACCCTAGTGTTGATCATATCTTCAAAATAAGTCTTTCAAACCATTATATTGAAAGATCAACCCTTGTGTTGGTCTTATCTTCCAAAATGAATTTTAAACCTTTATATTCAAAGATCAACCCTTGTGTTGGTCTTATCTTTCAAAATGGATTTCAAATCTTTATAGATCAACCCTTATCTTTCAAAGTGGATTTCAAAACCTTTATATTCAGAGATCAATCCTTGTATTGATCTTCTCTTCCAAAATAGATTTCAAATCTTTTTATTCAAAAGTTCAACTCTTGTGTTGGTCTTGTCCTCCAAAATTGATCTCAAAACGTTTCAAAGATCAACCCTGGCGTTGTTCTTATCTTTTAAAATGGGTTATAAATCATCATATTCAAAGATCAATCATTGCATTGGTCTTATCTTCCAAAAATGGGTTTTAAATCATTATATTCAAAGATCAACCCCTGTGTTGGTCTTATCTTCCAGGATTGGGTTTTAAATCATTATATTTAAAGATCAACCCCTGTGATTGATCTTATCTTCCAAGGTTGATTTTTAAACATTATCTTCAAAAGATCAACCCTTGTATTGATCTTATTATCAATTTCGAACTGTTATTTTTAGAAATCATATCTATTGTTGATCTTCTGCTTCAAAATTAGATTTCAAAACCTTTGCCTTCGAAAATTAACCCTCACGATGATCTCTCATGTTTGATTTAAAGGATCAGATCTTGCGCTGATCATTCTTCTTGTGGTGGACTTTCTTCCCCCAAAATGATTTCTCATTTATCCCTTAAATAAACATTTTCCTTTCAAGATCCCATATGCAGGCAGGATCAGAAAAACTCCTTTTTTCTTAAATCTTATAAATTTTCAGTTAAATTTGATATTTTTTAGTTTCATTCATTTTATTCAAGTTTATATCAATTTTATCAAGTTTATCAATATTTCCTCAAATCCATTAAATTTTATCAATCTTTTTACCCTTTCAGGTTAAGGGATAAACCTGATGCCTCTTTCCCATGAGGTATTTCCTTTATTCTTATCTTTCCCGCTCAGGTTAAGGGAAAAACCTGACCCTCGTTGTCCGAGGTGTTCCCATTCAGGATAAGGGACAATCCTGAAACCCCTCGTAGGAGCCACAATGCTACCTATGAGGATTCTTTCGTAAATACAAGTTTTGCCAATCTTTATTGATTCTCTAGATTTATATCAATTTTTCTTCATTTTACTTTTCTTAAAATCAGGATAAAAGGATAATCCTGAAACCCCTCATAGGAGCAACAATGCTACCTGTGAGAATTCCTTTCCAAAATAAATTTTCAAAATTTCTTTCCTTTCTTCTTCTCCATTTTTATAAATTTTATTTTTCTCCCCTTTCAGGTTAAGGAGTAAACCTAAATCATTCCTTTTTAAATTCTCATCAAATGTCTATTCCATTTCCCCTTCAGGATAAGGGAAAATCCTGAAAACGCCGACAATCATTCTTGCTCAAATCTCAAGTATCTTAAAGAATGTCGGTGTCCCCTTTTTTCTTCAAATCTCCATCAGAAAACCCAGTACTTACACTGGGGCATTTTTGAAGAATTCAGTACTCATACAGGTAAGCCTAGCACTCATGCTAGTGCCTGGCTGACCGATCAGTTAGCCTCTCAGGATCAGTCTTTTGCACTGACCCTTCATCAAAAATCAGAGCTCTAAATCCAATGTCGATCTTTGGGTCATTCAAGTCTCAAATTCAAGCCTTCATGTTACAATCTTTCCTCGATTTTCCTTAAATTCTGCCAGCCTTCTTCTATCCATTCTCATCAACTCTCCTTTGAAGATTCGAGTTTTCAACTCAAACTTCCTACTCTTTCCTTTGAGATTCAAGCCTTGACTCGAATTTTTTAGTTCTCATTCGAAGGTTTGGGTTTTTTCTCAAGTCTTCTGTTCCTTCACAAATTTGAACCTTTCCAGTTTTCCCTTGAAATTCGGGCCTTGGCCCGAACTTTCCAAACTTTCCTCCAAAAATTTGAGTTTTAAATTTTCTTGCCTTCTGTAAATAAACCTTCAAAATTTTGATTCGAGCCCTGACTCGAACCTTCCTGCTGTCCTTCGAAAAATTGAGTTTTATCTCGAGTTTTCTTGCCTTCGATAAATGAACTTTCAAGTTTTCCTTTGAGATTCGAGCACCGACTCGAACCTCCCAGTTTTCCTTTGAAAATTCGAGTTTTACTCGAATTTCCCTGTTTCCCTTGTAGAATCCGAGTCCTGATACTCTTTTCAAAGGATTACCTTCAAAATCCAGTTTTATATCAAGCTTACCTTCAGAACTTTAAATTCACATTTTCAATCTCATGTTGGATTCTTCCCCAGAATCCCACTAATGTGTCAAAATTTGATGTTAAGCAAAGGTTTCATCATCAAAGGATTTCAGGAATATCTTGCCAAATTGCCATAAAATAGTTGTTGATCTCAAACTTTTATTACATAAAGAATTTCCTCAAATCTCCTTAAGTATTCCCTCCAAAAGGGTGAAGCTTCTGTGAAGAAAGGCTCAAACTCCAAATTTTCTGTTGGTCAACCAAGAGGATGAAGAAAAAAATCTTCGACATGACCGGTAAAGGAAATATTCAATGACGCTGAAGAGCCATAAATGAGCTGATATTGATCATAGCTATGGCACACTCTTAAAGATTATTCTTTGGCATTAAGACAGTGGAAATATCCTGGGCAGTCAGAAAAGAACCTACCCAATTCATGTCTCCTCAAGTCAGCTAAGCTGCAAATCAAATATCCGCAAAGGGGATCTCTCAATTGTCGTCAAGATGAAGACGAATTAAGCGAGTAGACCCCTGGGGCTAAAGAAGATTTGAAACATCTCCAAGATGACGGAGTTTGTGACGGATCCTTCCAGGGAAAGTTCGGATCACCGTCGAGATGAAGGCGGATGTGATGGACCTACTGACAAACCCTAAAAGATATTTGATTCCAGCTATCATCTAAGTACCTTTGAGCCAATACCATCATATATAATCCCTGAGATAAATGAAGGATCGGAACATCTCCAAGATGAAAGAGTTTGTGACGTACCCTTCCCTGAAAAAGAGAGAAAAGTCAGGACATCTCCAAAATAAAGGTTGATGTAAAAGCCCAAGAAAGCCCCATGACTCAAAAGAGTGCAAAAAGATCAGCATGGGAAAATGCCCAGGATATCAAACTGCCCAAACTGCAAAGAATCTTCTTCATCTATGTGAAATTCTTCTATCAATATCTTCTCATTTAATTACTTTTATGAAGCTAAGAATATTTCCTCTCCTTTCATATCAAGGAAATTGATAGCATCCTTGAAGAAGACCAACAACTAAATTTGACTTTGATCATGGATTCTATAGAGTTAACCTAGTTGGGGGTAATACTCTAGGTGGAAAAGGGAACATCTTCCAAAAAGTGCTTACCTTAAAATTACCTTGAAGCAACTGAAAATTTTATCATTTTGGCAAAATTTTCCAGCTTTCCTGATAAAGAAATAAGAACTTGACATCTGTTTTGATACATCTTGGTGTTGCCTTCCCCGTCTTTCGCTTTGTCGAGAGACTCACCTTCTCCTTTTCTAAAAAGGATTGTCTTCTCTGTCTTTCGCTTTGTCGAGAGACTCGCCTTCTCCTTGATAAAAGGATTGCCTTCCTCATCTTTCGGTTTGTCGAGAGATTTGCCTTCTTCTCGATAAGAGGATCGCTTTGTCCATCTTTCGCTCTGTCGAAAGACTTGCCTTCTCCTTGATAAAAGGATTGCCTTCCCCGTCTTTCGCTTTGTCGAGACTCTCGCCTTCTCCTTGATAAAAGGATTGCCTTTCTCGTCTTTTGCTTTGTCGAGAGACTCACCTTCTCCTTTTCTAAAAAAGATTGCCTTCTTCGTCTTTCGCTTTGCCGAGAGACTTGCCTTCTCCTTGATAAAAGGATTGCCTTCTTCGTCTTTCACTTTGCCGAGAGACTTGCCTTCTCCGTGATAAAAGGATTCCCTTCCCCGTCTTTCGCTCTGTTGAGAGACTCGCCTTCTCCTTGATAAAAGGATCGCCTTCCCTGTCTTTTTGCGTTGTCAAAAGATTTGCCTTTTTCCTTGATTAAATGATTGCCTTCCTCGTCTTTCGCTTTGTCGAGAGACTTGCCTTCTCCTTGTTAAAAAGGATTGCCTTCTTCATATTTCACATCTTACATTCTCCTTGTTAAAAGGATTGCCTTCTTCATATTTCACATTTTACATTCTCCTTGTTAAAAAGGATTGCCTTCTTCATATTTCACATCTTACATTCTCCTTGTTAAAAGGATTGCCTTCTTCATATTTCACATTTTACATTCTCCTTGTTAAAAAGGATTGCCTTCTTCATATTTCACATCTTACATTCTCCTTGTTAAAAGCATTACCTTCTTCATATTTCACATTTCGCCTTTTTTTTTAATTTGCCATCTTCATATCTTCATATTTTACCTTCTCCTTGCTAAAAGGATTGTCATCTCCATTGCCATCTTCATATTTTCGCTCTCACCTTCTCCTGTCCAAAGGGTTTGTCTTGTTCCATCTTTCGCCTTGTCAAGAGGTTCGTCTCCTTGATATGACGTTCACCTTATTCATCTTTTACCCCATTGAAAGATTCACCTCCTGTTACCTTATTCATCCTTCATTTTGTCTCACATCTCCTTACTATTTCTCACATTTCTGGAAGAGTTACCCCATTCAGTTGAAGTATCTCTTCCTGTCCCATCACGGTTTCGAGAAATCCGTATGGTCATTCCCACTCAGGTTAAGGGTCAAAAGTTGTACTTTCTGTGAGAGGTCATTAAATTCAAAAGTTGGTTTCAGTCTCAGCAATGAGACGCCCAAGTTCAACCCTTTTTCAAGCTTTAGAGAACCCCATTTCCTTCCTCCTTTCGCAAAACCCCTTTCGGATTGGTTCGTCTAAACTCCGAAGGTCCCATCATGGTTTCTTCATTCGAGGATTCCATTTTGGTCGTCCCCTTTAAGTTAAGGGTTAAGCCTGAACCTCGCCCCTCGAGGTATTTTTCCTTTTTCAGGTTTGGGTTAAACCTGAGTCTCGTTTCGACGAGGTGTTTTCCTCCAGTCCCATCATGGTTCTTCCCATCGAGGAATCCATGCTTTGTATATCCATCTAGAATAAAATCCTACTTTAGCTTCATCTCATGAGGTATTTTCTCAAAAATGTCCCATCAAGACCCTCATATTTTCCTTCCTCCATTCAGGTCATTTTGAGATATCCTCGTCCCATCCAGGTTAAGGGCTAAACCTGCATCATTCCAAAAGGTTGATCTCGCCTTGCTCATAAGACTTGATCAAAATCCTTATCCTTCACCATTTTCGGGACCTTCACCCAAAGTCCCATCACGATTTCCTCATTTTCTACTCAATCATATCACTTTCGAGGATTTCGTCTTCCCCCAAGCCATTTAGGACAATGCTTTAAGCTTAAAAAGCCGTAAATTCCTCTATACCCAGTTCAGATCTGCTGGGGCATTTTTCAAAATTTGGAGTGTTTTCTTTGCCACTAAGCTCGGCTTTCAACCGGCTTAGTAGCAAAGAGGGGCATCTGTGAACACCCCAAATTTTTCAAAATCTCTTAGATATTCCCCTTTTACCCCTAAATTCATTTTTTTTTGAGTAAATAAGTCATTTTAAATCTAAATTCTGGTTCATTTCTCAAGTTTTATTGAAATTAAATTCATTTTATATGTTTAAATTGATTTTGGATCTGGATCCATTGCCCAGATCCAAATCTGAATCTCCTTGTTCAAATTTTAAATTAAAATTACAAAAAAATAAAAAATAGTTTGTAAATAGCTCGGACAGTCCATCCGACATACGTTTGGATCCATCACGTTGTATTACTCGATTCGAGTTTTAAAACTCGAAACATTTTCTCAAAAACGAGGACCCAAACCCATTTTTTGAAGAAATTTTCCCAAAATAGCCTGGAAAACCTTCTTTTGTAAATATTTTTCAAAAATACAAAAAATTAGTGTTTAAAATTTGTTTTCTTTTAAAACCTTAGTTTTCTACTACAAAAATACACAAAAATGGAAAAAGCAATATGAAAATCAAAACTTGAGGAAAAGCAAATAGTTTTAAAACTTGAAAATGGAACTTTTGCCAAAAACCTCATTTTGAGCCATTTTACAAAAAAACTTAAAAAGAGGGAATCCTTCTTTTGGAAATTTGAGAAAGCGGAAACGGCCATCTCTCGCACGCTCCTCCCTCTCATTCACACCCTCCATCTTCAACAACTTTTTCCCCTCTCAGCCTCCCATCTTCAACTGACCTCACTCTCAAGCTCTCGATTCCCCTTTAAGAAGAGGCCTTGGAGCCTCTTCAAGAGGATCCGCCTTCACCCTGCCATCGATTTCTTCATGAACGATCCGTCTTCTGCGTCACCACGTTCATCTTCATTTTCCTCCTCCTGGTCTTCTTTTTTTTTTTACGGGACACATCTTCTTCACCTTCCCTTTTCCCTGCTCTTCACACAATCGGCTCCCCTCTTTCCTCTTCCAGAGTTTCTGCGAAACTAAGGTAAGGAATCCCTTCTTTCTTATTCTTCTTTTGTAGATCTCTTTGAAGTTTAACGTATATTCAGAATCAGATTCCTCCTGTTTTCAATTTCTCTATACCATTCCTAAATCCGCATTTTTCTAATATTTATTTCTATAGATCTTAAATCTCGGGTTGAACCTTTTTCCTATATGTTAATGATCAACGATGCCTCGCAATGGCATCGTCGATCCATTTAGATTTCAGTTTAATATCCGCATTTGCTTTACTACTTTCACTGTTTTTTTTTTCTGTTTCCTCTCCATCAGCACACCAAGGATGAGTGATGGGTTGCTTATAGCAACCTCGATCTTCTCCTTTGCAACAGCAAAAGAATCTCTGATTCTGATATATATATATATATATATATATATATATATATATATATATATATTTTACTTTTATGCACATTTTCTTCTTTCATTCTCATTTCAGCGTCTGTGTTACATTCAACATCATGTTGCTATAAATCGACACCATCTGGGATTGTGAATTCCCATTTTGACTATTCGTCAGTTTTTTTTTGGATTTCTGGTTCCATGTTACATTGTGTACATAACGATGCATATTGTTTTATCATGCATCGATTCACCCAAAATCTAACCCAATCAGCCCTTGCGTTAAATCATTGACCGATGGATTGCCCCAAAGGGGGGTTTGTAAATCCCTCACGCTGGAAGGGTCTTGGTAAATAAATTGGAGATGAGCCATAATAGAAACATCATCTGTGGACATAGCTTCAAACACATTGCTCTTGGATTATACCTTGAATTTCAGATTGCTCTGCAACAGGTAAAGCTAATCTGAAGATTGGACGTCAATCTCTTAACAGGAGGAATTCAAATGCTAAGTGCTGAAGATGTCAGCCATGTGGCTGTGCCTCATGAGCTGAATATCAACAGTTGGCCTGGAGGTGCCGATACATATAAAGCTAACAAAATATTGGGAGCGTTGGTGGCATACATCTTGAAGATGATGATTATGAAGAGCTTGATAGGATCAATATATCAGGTTTTGTTTTTATTGATTAGAAATACCTAGATACCATGCATTGAGTTCATCCAATGTACTTGGTAGGGGTATTTGCTGAAGGAGAAACCCCTTTTTGAAATTTCAAATGCTAATTATCTGTGGCAGCCACTCCTACAACAACAGTTGTTGTTGGGTCACCCTTGATTAAAAGCTATCGTTGAGTTAATGGCTACAACAAAGTCTCTATAACAACCGTGACAATCACTATTGCTGTTACAATGATAGCAATAACAGTTGATAATATCTGTTAAGCTGACCAGTTGGATACTTCATTCACCTTTTTTTTTTTTTTTTGCACTCATGCTCTCATATACCTTAAAAACTTCCATCCTGTCATTTCTTTCTTTCTTCCTTTTGAAATATATTCCCTGCATTATCATCCCCACTCTTTTCTTTATTGTTGATATCATAAATGCTGTAAAAATCTTAAATTATATTTTGCCTTATGATATTTCTTTTGGCAAATTTGGAGCAGTTAGTTGGTTCAGCTGTAACATTTAAATATGTTGAAAATTTTTTTTAGCCTAGCATCAGTGCATTCATCTCTTTATTCAACAACTGCGTTTTACAGGATCCACTGTGGGCTATGTTCATGGTTTAGGAAATCGCAAATGTTGTTAGTATTATATGCATGGGATAAACCTTTTTTTTTTTCTTTCTTTCTTTTATATATTCCATCTTTTGCAAGATTATCTTTCCCAATATATCTTTAATTGCTTTTCCACACCGTGCAACAAATTTAGCCAGCCCTTCAATCATAATGCGTAAATCACTGTCTTCTGGAGGAGGTACCTCAGAAGGATGAGGATCTGTCGAGCACATTTCAATCTCCAAAGGACAAGGAAACTGTTGATGAGGTTCAAAGTCAGATGGGATAACAAGAGGCTTCAATCTGAAAAGTGACAAGGTAATGATTTATTTAAGGAGGCTTGTGTTTTATTTTTGATACATTGAATTGGCCCTTGAAATAAATTAACTCATTATGTGGGCTATGAAAAGGGTATATTCAAATGGTTTAATTGGAATCGCAACCAGAAATGAGTTTACCTTTCAGGATGATAGTCAGAAAACTGATGCAACTCTAAAATCGGGCAGACTACCATATTCTTTCATGCACAGTGGTTGCTGGTTTCCCTGGATCAGTCTTGAAGACTCATCAATTTCTTCATAATGAGTCTCTTCAGCATCAAATCCAGGAAGAAATTAATGAGGCAGAGCATAGAATGAACATTCGATTCTATGTATAAAAGAAAAGGATTAAGCCAGGGAAACAAGATGTACTGTTAAGTTGCTATTTCAACTATTTGCCTCCAAGCCATCAAGAAGAGAGAAACAAGACAGAAGAGGAAAGTGAAAGATTCCCATAGCATGAATTTTATGTAAATGAAATGATTTGCAGTCAAAATAGGAAAAATAAGCTATTCTGCCCCTTTCTAGTCATATTTGCATAGCCTTTATAACTTTTTTTTTTACTCCTTTTAACTTATGTCAGTAGCCACAGTATTTCCTGTATAAAAGGGATCATATTCAATACAGCTTGCGTTTCTATGTCATTGCTCCCACCTTCATCATCCATACACCTTTTACCTGTTACCACCTGCACTTAACACGGCTCGTATACTGTTGCTGCCACCTTCACAAGAATCACACCTCACTAACAGTTATGGCTACATCTCAGGCTGCAGTATGGTTAAATATTCTTCTTCGAGTCTCATAATGACTGGATCATAAGGCACGATGGTGTCTCATTTCACTCTCGTGTAAAATATGTCATATGAGCATCTTTTTTATGAGCAACAGGTATGTATATACTTTCTTCATATAAGGCCTCCCCTTTGTGTATTTGTATACAGTCTTTTGATGTAACATTTTCCATTACTTTCTTTGCTTTCATGTTTCTGCAGGAAATATATGAAAAGGGTCATTTTCCTTCTTAGCCTAGAAAGTTATAATTTCCATTCGAATTCTAACTTGTAATAGTTAGATGATCATGAGAAATTTTACATTTTTTTGCCTTAGATAGAATAAATGAGCATTGTAAATATCATGAATTACTTGTTCTTCATGCATTTTTTCTTTATTTCTCAAAATTCTCACAAATGACAACACGAATGGCACGTGCACCATTTCATAAGCGGTAAACTAGTCCTAAGTTGATGATTTACATCAACGGCCATAGTCGAGATGTAAACAAGATTTAGGATTTTTATCTTTTATAAAATAACAATGGATCCACACTGGAACCTCTTCAAAAATCATCATATTTTCAAATATTTCCTTCTTTTATTAGAGTTTAACTTGGAATTAATTCAATATATATACCAATGGCCATAGTCAGGGTATATTGAGAGTTAATTTCATTTTAAACTCTATAAAAGCACCAAAATGTATTTTATTCTTCACTTGAATCTAAATATAGATTATTATATAATACATCCAATGACCATAGTCAAGGATGTATTATATCTTCAATCTTATTTTAATTCAGTTTAAGAATAAGATAGCTTTTCAAAATCCAATTTCAAAATTCTTTAAATTCATTCATCATTTAGGATAGAATTGCATCATATTTTTCAAAACTCCAAGTAATGTAAAAATCTTCCTCAATCTATCTTCAATCCTTCTCAAATCCAATTCATCCTTTCATTTTTCGAAATTCTATTTTTAATCTCAAAGCTCAATTCAACTTTGAGATTTCAAGTTCATTTTTATATATTCAAATTTAAATCAGATTTCAAAGTTCAATTTGACTTTGAAATTTCAAATTCATTTTCAAAAGCTCTAATCAAACTCAAAGTTCAATTTAACTTTGAGATTCTTGATTCATTTTTTCAAATTCAAACTTCAAATCCAAGGTCCCAATTGACTTTGGGATTCATCTGTATATTCAAAATTCCTTTTCCCAAATTCAAATCAGACTTAGAAATTCTTGATTCATCTTCTGAGTTTAAACTCCAAATCCATTTTAAGATCCAAGATCCAACACTTACATTGGATCTCAGACTTCAGATCCAATTTCCCTTTAGGATCCAGAATCCAATTTTACATTAGGTCTCAGACTTCAGATCCAATTCCTCTTTAGATCCAGACTCTAATTTCAGATTTCAGATCCAAATCCATCTTAGGATCCAGAGTCCAACTCTATATTGGATCTCAGACTTCAGATCCAAATCCATATTAGGATCCGGAATCCAATTCTAATTTTAGATTTCAAATTCCATTTTCGGATCTAATCTGAATCTCTTAAATTAATTTCTATTCTTAAATACCATTTGAGTTTCTCAATCCATTCTAATTTCAAACTTAAAAATCCAAATTCAATTCCATCTCAAGTATTCATTTCCTTTTCTAAATTCAAATCTAAAATTCAAAGTCGATTTTGACTTTGAAATTTCATTTCCTTTCATTTCAAAGCTTTAAGTCATTCTTTCTCATTTATTCTCCCAATTCTGATTTACTTCAAAGAACTTAGAACTCCTCTGATCTATCTCAAGTTCTAAGTTAAATTCAAATATTTCTTCACTCCCTTACCAAGTTCATCTCAGAATACTTGGAAATTTTCAAAACATTCTTTTCAAAAGAGCATACATCATTGCATTGCACAAGTATGATTCTTTGTGCATTTAGATTCTTAGGATAAATTCTTAGATTATATTTAGGCAAAGCAAAAGGCATAGATTCGATCCTTGGTTCGATTACCCCTGGTAAAGGCGCCAGGAACGGTCGAACCTCGTACCGACGAGCGAATCCCGTCTCTCCATTTTTCCAGCAATATTTTCAAAACGGAGGCGAGTTAGATTTCTAAATATTTTCAAATCAAGGTCAAGTGAGACCACGCAAAAGTGTTCCTCTTCTCTCTTTCTTTCCTTCTTTTCTCTTCTCTCTTTCTTTTCTTTCTTTTATTCTTCTCCCTTCAAAAAGAAGGAAAATAGAGGTTGGAAAAGGGAAAGAGAAGGAAGAGAGAGAAACCGTAAAGAGAGGAAAAATTTTGCGATGATCACAGTTTTGGCGACCGTGATGGGACTCGTCTTCGTCTGGTTGAATTATGCCTTTGCTTTGCTTTTATATAATCTAAGTTTTTATTCTAACATATGTCAGCTACATTTTCATGCAAACCTTAGGAAGCCTAGATTTTGTCCTAAGCTGACATCATTGCATATAGGATCTAAGTATGGTTTGGTAGGACCATATTGAGGAGATTATATCCATGTTCACATTAGATTTAGGTTGAAATACAACTCTCCTCAATTCTAGGGATTGAATGCAAAACAATGTATGCAAGTGTATGCTTCTCTTTATTTAAATCCATCTCTTTAGGACTTGCATTAGAGCCTTCTAGTTTTATTGCCTGTTGATCATATTTTGAAAACATCCCTACCTATATTGTCCCGGTCTTCACGTTGCTAGGCTGTCTCACTGAACCATAGTTCGGGAGAGAGCCTCACAACTGGACCACTTATTTGGGTTCGCGCCCCCCTACCACGTACCTAAGGGCCATAGTCCGAGGTATATCGGTAGGTGCTCAAGGATGTTGGGAAGCCATTACCTTAGAACCGAAGAGATATCTTATATGCCACGTACTTCGAGCTTCGGCTTGAATATATCGGCGTACCTTGATTGGAATCAGATGATATAAATCTTAGAGTTAGGATTAAGGTCCTATCAGCCATTTCAAATATTGCATATAGAGTCAGCTTTAGGGAGTGTTGTTTGTGTATCCTTGCTTGTATATCTGTGATTGTATGATATTTTATATTTTCCAAAACCCTGGGTATATATTTCAAAATTTCCTCTTTGTTTTTAAAACCCAGGTGTATTATTCTTTCTCTTCTCCTTCTTCCTCTAAAAATTCTTCCAAATTCTTCTGATCCTGCCTGCAAGTTCTTCAAAATTTTAAATCCTTACCATTTATTCTCAAAATTCCATTTTTCCTTTTATTTTTCTTCTGTTTTTATATTCTTGTTTATATTTTTATAAAAATCTCTTTCCATCAAGAGATATCCTTTTCAAAAATAATATTTTCTTTTCATATTTTCAGTTGGTTACTCTCCCTCGTAGAGTAAACAACGCAATTGTCACAAATTTGGTGGCGACTCAATCCCTAGTAATGGGATACAATTAAATTTTTAACCTAAATCCTTCCTCTTTGTCAAAATATCTCCAAAAAGTTTCTTTGGTCTAAAAACCTTCATTTTTCCTCCACAGAGAATTCTGATATTTCAAAAATTGTCACTACAAGAGGGGGAAAATAAACAGTTCCTCAACTCAGCGACAGTGAGGCGGAGGAGATAAGCTCTCCTAAATCAATCAGGGGACAGGGTCAGAACAAGAAAGATGACATCGACCCCGCTATGTATGATATGTTCCAAAAGATGATGGCAAGGATGATGTTAGAGCAAGCCGAGGCCAAGCTGAAAGAGGCAGTTCCTAAAAGCAAGCTGAAGAAGAAGCCTGTGAAAAAGCAAGTCAGAATCATCAGGAAGAAGGTACAGCCAGACGCCACTTCTGAGGAATTAGAGTCAGTCGAGGAAGAGTCAGAAGAGGAAGAGCAGATTGTCCACAAACAAAATCCTCCAAGGCAGTCCGTAAAAATAGTTGCAGAAGAGCTTGAATCCGTCAACAAGCCCAAGACTGGGGCTCCAGCAGAGGACCTGGTGAGCAAGCAGATGAAGGAGATGAGTCGAGCAATCAAGGACATTCAAGCCAAGGGTAAGGGCAAGCAGACCTACACCGGCGAAGATTTTTATGATGGTCTAGATGGGGATGATAATCTGGAGAATCTTCCCCGCAAGTTTCTCAAATTTGACGGGACTAGCAACCCTAAAGCCCACTTAGCCACATTTTATATAGAGTGCAGCCGTTTCAGAAAAGACAACAGGGCTCTGTTCATTTGCTTTCCCCACAGTCTGGAGGGTATAGCAGTCAGGTGGTATGCGGACCACATCAATCCTATCGAACTACGAGAGTTCGATAAAGTAGTCAATTTGTTCATAGAGCGTTTTCTATTCAACACTGAGGTTTCCCCTACGCTCAATCACCTTTACAACCTAAAGCAGAATGAGACTGAAAGAGCAGGAGAGTTCATCCACAGGTGGAGAAGTACCTGCAGCAAGATGAAAGTTCCCATTCCAGAGGAACATGCATTACAAATAATCCTCAGCAATTTCTCTCAGCCCCTGAGAAGTCTCATTGCCGCTTCTCCGGCAAAATCCTTTATCAAGTTGATTGAACGAGCTGAATGGCTCGAGGCAGGAATAGAAAGCGGGTTTTACGAGGGCATGCCTCTTGCCAAAAATATCCAAGATCAGAAAAAGAAAGCGCAGTTCACTCATGCAGCTGATACCTCTGGCAATAATCATGATAACAACAGAAGAAACAAAAATGACAGCAAAAATGGTCAGAACCATGGCGCAACTCAAAGGGAGAAGTCTTCCAAGCAGAATAACAAGCCGTCTCAGTCTAACTTTCTGCAAAATGAGAAGATAAAGCGCGAAGGTTGGAGTAATGACCGTGAGTTCACTCCTCTAAAGCAAACGCTCGAAGAAGCCCTTGAATTCATGCTGGCCAAAGGATTGGTTAAACTTCCAAAAGTTGCGGATCCTCCCACGGTCATGGGAAGGTTCACAAATCAGTTCTGCAAGTTCCATCGAGCAGTGGGGCATGACACCGATCACTGCTTCATCTTCAAAAATATTGTTCAGGATTGCGTCGACAAGAGTCTCTTTGTTGAAGACGAAGAGGAAGATGACCTAGCCGTCATGACCAAATCTCTCCCCGGCTACTCAGAAGACTGAAGATGCCAGAACTCTCCTACTTTTCTTCCCTTTTACCAGTCATCTTGTAGGGGGCCAGTCAGCCCAGTTCTTTTGTGACCTTTTGATCAAAGTGTTTGTAAATACTTCAGTTCTTTGTTATCAGTTTTTCTCGTCAATGAAATGTCAATTTTCCTTTATATCTCTAAATATCCCAAATACTTTCTTCTTCTGCCACATAGGGGCATTCGCTTTTGAAAATCTATATTTCAAAAATCTCTTCATCAGCTTCTATTAAAGTCACATTTAAAATTCCTGTTCTTTTCATAATGCGGGACCAATCCTGACATCATTCATGAGAGAAATGATATTACCCATGAGGGTTTTTTCAAAAATCATGAAATTTTAAAAATCTTCGTTATGACCAAGGAATTCAAATATTCCTTGGTCTAACCTTTGACAAAAAAAATCAACCCTCGTGTTGATCATATCTTCAAAATAAGTCTTTCAAACCATTATATTGAAAGATCAACCCATGTGTTGATCTTATCTTCCAAAATGAATTTTAAACCTTTATATTCAAAGATCAACCCTTGTGTTGGTCTTATCTTTCAAAATGGATTTCAAATCTTTATAGATCAACCCTTATCTTTCAAAGTGGATTTCAAAACCTTTATATTCAGAGATCAATCCTTGTATTGATCTTCTCTTCCAAAATAGATTTCAAATCTTTTTATTCAAAAGTTCAACTCTTGTGTTGGTCTTATCCTCCAAATCTGATCTCAAAACTTTTCAAAGATCAACCCTGGCGTTGTTCTTATCTTTTAAAATGGGTTATAAATCATCATATTCAAAGATCAATCATTGCATTGGTCTTATCTTCCAAAAATGGGTTTTAAATCATTATATTCAAAGATCAACCCCTGTGTTGGTCTTATCTTCCAGGATTGGGTTTTAAATCATTATATTTAAAGATCAACCCCTGTGATTGATCTTATCTTCCAAGGTTGATTTTTAAACATTATCTTCAAAAGATCAACCCTTGTATTGATCTTATTATCAATTTCGAACTGTTATTTTTAGAAATCATATCTATTGTTGATCTTCTGCTTCAAAATTAGATTTCAAAACCTTTGCCTTCGAAAATTAACCCTCACGATGATCTCTCATGTTTGATTTAAAGGATCAGATCTTGCGCTGATCATTCTTCTTGTGGTGGACTTTCTTCCCCCAAAATGATTTCTCATTTATCCCTTAAATAAACATTTTCCTTTCAAGATCCCATATGCAGGCAGGATCAGAAAAACTCCTTTTTTCTTAAATCTTATAAATTTTCAGTTAAATTTGATATTTTTTAGTTTCATTCATTTTATTCAAGTTTATATCAATTTTATCAAGTTTATCAATATTTCCTCAAATCCATTAAATTTTATCAATCTTTTTACCCTTTCAGGTTAAGGGATAAACCTGATGCCTCTTTCCCATGAGGTATTTCCTTTATTCTTATCTTTCCCGCTCAGGTTAAGGGAAAAACCTGACCCTCGTTGTCCGAGGTGTTCCCATTCAGGATAAGGGACAATCCTGAAACCCCTCGTAGGAGCCACAATGCTACCTATGAGGATTCTTTCATAAATACAAGTTTTGCCAATCTTTATTGATTCTCTAGATTTATATCAATTTTCCTTCATTTTACTTTTCTTAAAATCAGGATAAAAGGATAATCCTGAAACCCCTCATAGGAGCAACAATGCTACCTGTGAGAATTCCTTTCCAAAATAAATTTTCAAAATTTCTTTCCTTTCTTCTTCTCCATTTTTATAAATTTTATTTTTCTCCCCTTTCAGGTTAAGGAGTAAACCTAAATCATTCCTTTCTAAATTCTCATCAAATGTCTATTCCATTTCCCCTTCAGGATAAGGGAAAATCCTGAAAACGCCGACAATCATTCTTGCTCAAATCTCAAGTATCTTAAAGAATGTCGGTGTCCCCTTTTTTCTTCAAATCTCCATCAGAAAACCCAGTACTTACACTGGGGCATTTTTGAAGAATTCAGTACTCATACAGGTAAGCCTAGCACTCATGCTAGTGCCTGGCTGACCGATCAGTTAGCCTCTCAGGATCAGTCTTTTTCACTGACCCTTCATAAAAAATCAGAGCTCTAAATCCAATGTCGATCTTCGGGTCATTCAAGTCTCAAATTCAAGCCTTCATGTTACAATCTTTCCTCGATTTTCCTTAAATTCTGCCAGCCTTCTTCTATCCATTCTCATCAACTCTCCTTTGAAGATTCGAGTTTTCAACTCGAACTTCCAACTCTTTCCTTTGAGATTCAAGCCTTGACTCGAATTTTTTAGTTCTCATTCGAAGGTTTGGGTTTTTTCTCAAGTCTTCTGTTCCTTCACAAATTTGAACCTTTCCAGTTTTCCCTTGAAATTCGGGCCTTGGCCCGAACTTTCCAAACTTTCCTCCAAAAATTTGAGTTTCAAATTTTCTTGCCTTCAGTAAATAAACCTTCAAAATTTTGATTCGAGCCCTGACTCGAACCTTCCTGCTGTCCTTCGAAAATTTGAGTTTTATCTCGAGTTTTCTTGCCTTCGATAAATGAACTTTCAAGTTTTCCTTTGAGATTTGAGCACCGACTCGAACCTCCCAGTTTTCCTTTGAAAATTCGAGTTTTACTCGAATTTCCCTGTTTCCCTTGTAGAATCCGAGTCCTGATACTCTTTTCAAAGGATTACCTTCAAAATCCAGTTTTATATCAAGCTTACCTTCAGAACTTTAAATTCACATTTTCAATCTCATGTTGGATTCTTCCCCAGAATCCCACTAATGTGTCAAAATTTGATGTTAAGCAAAGGTTTCGTCATCAAAGGATTTCAGGAATATCTTGCCAAATTGCCATAAAATAGTTGTTGATCTCAAACTTTTATTACATAAAGAATTTCCTCAAATCTCCTTAAGTATTCCTCTCCAAAAGGGTGAAGCTTCTGTGAAGAAAGGCTCAAACTCCAAATTTTCTGTTGGTTAACCAAGAGGATGAAGAAAAAAATCTTCGACATGACCGGTAAAGGAAATATTCAATGACGCTGAAGAGCCATAAATGAGCTGATATTGACCATAGCTATGGCACACTCTTAAAGATTATTCTTTGGCATTAAGACAGTGGAAATATCCTGGGCAGTCAGAAAAGAACCTACCCAATTCATGTCTCCTCAAGTCAGCTAAGCTGCAAATCAAATATCCGCAAAGGGGATCTCTCAATTGTCGTCAAGATGAAGACGAATTAAGCGAGTAGACCCCCGGGGCTAAAGAAGATTTGAAACATCTCCAAGATGACGGAGTTTGTGACGGATCCTTCCAGGGAAAGTTCGGATCACCGTCGAGATGAAGGCGGATGTGATGGACCTACCGACAAACCCTAAAAGATATTTGATTCCAGCTATCATCTAAGTACCTTTGAGCCAATACCATCATATATAATCCCTGAGATAAATGAAGGATCAGAACATCTCCAAGATGAAAGAGTTTGTGACGTACCCTTCCCTGAAAAAGAGAGAAAAGTCAGGACATCTCCAAAATAAAGGATGATGTAAAAGCCCAAGAAAGCCCCATGACTCAAAAGAGTGCAAAAAGATCATCATGGGAAAATGCCCAGGATATCAAACTGCCCAAATTGCAAAGAATCTTCTTCATCTATGTGAAATTCTTCTATCAATATCTTCTTATTTAATTACTTTTATGAAGCTAAGAATATTTCCTCTCCTTTCATATCAAGGAAATTGATAGCATCCTTGAAGAAGACCAACAACTAAATTTGACTTTGATCCTGGATTCTATAGAGTTAACCTAGTTGGGGGTAATACTCTAGGTGGAAAAGGGAACATCTTCCAAAAAGTGCTTACCTTAAAATTACCTTGAAGCAACTGAAAATTTTATCATTTTGGCAAAATTTTCCAACTTTCCTGATAAAGAAATAAGAACTTGACATCTGTTTTGATACATCTTGGTGTTGCCTTCCCCGTCTTTCGCTTTGTCGAGAGACTCACATTCTCCTTTTCTAAAAAGGATTGTCTTCTCCGTCTTTCGCTTTGTCGAGAGACTCGCCTTCTCCTTGATAAAAGGATTGCCTTCCTCGTCTTTCGGTTTGTCGAAAGATTTGCCTTCTCTTCGATAAGAGGATCGCTTTCTCCGTCTTTCGCTCTGTCGAAAGACTTGCCTTCTCCTTGATAAAAGGATTGCCTTCCCCGTCTTTCGCTTTGTCGAGAGACTCGCCTTCTCCTTGATAAAAGGATTGCCTTTCTCGTCTTTCGCTTTGTCGAGAGACTCACCTTCTCCTTTTCTAAAAAAGATTGCCTTCTTCGTCTTTCGCTTTGCCGAGAGACTTGCCTTATCCGTGATAAAAGGATTCCCTTCCCCGTCTTTCGCTCTGTTGAGAGACTCGCCTTCTCCTTGATAAAAGGATCGCCTTCCCTATCTTTTTGCGTTGTCAAAAGATTTGCCTTTTTCCTTGATTAAATGATTGCCTTCCTCGTCTTTCGCTTTGTCGAGAGACTTGCCTTCTCCTTGTTAAAAAGGATTGCCTTCTTCATATTTCACATCTTACATTCTCCTTGTTAAAAGGATTGCCTTCTTCATATTTCACATTTTACATTCTCCTTGTTAAAAAGGATTGCCTTCTTCATATTTCACATCTTACATTCTCCTTGTTAAAAGGATTGCCTTCTTCATATTTCACATTTTACATTCTCCTTGTTAAAAAGGATTGCCTTCTTCATATTTCACATCTTACATTCTCCTTGTTAAAAGCATTACCTTCTTCATATTTCACATTTCGCCTTTTTTTTTAATTTGCCATCTTCATATCTTCATATTTTGCCTTCTCCTTGCTAAAAGGATTGTCATCTCCATTGCCATCTTCATATTTTCGCTCTCACCTTCTCCTGTCCAAAGGGTTTGTCTTGTTCCATCTTTCGCCTTGTCAAGAGGTTCGTCTCCTTGATATGACGTTCACCTTATTCATCTTTTACCCCATTGAAAGATTCACCTCCTGTTACCTTATTCATCCTTCATTTTGTCTCACATCTCCTTACTATTTCTCACATTTCCGGAAGAGTTACCCCATTCAGTTGAAGTATCTCTTCCTGTCCCATCACGGTTTCGAGAAATCCGTATGGTCATTCCCACTCAGGTTAAGGGTCAAAAGCTGTACTTTCTGCGAGAGGTCATTAAATTCAAAAGTTGGTTTCAGTCTCAGCAATGAGACGCCCAAGTTCAACCCTTTTTCAAGCTTTAGAGAACCCCATTTCCTTCCTCCTTTCACAAAACCCCTTTCGGATTGGTTCGTCTAAACTCCGAAGGTCCCATCATGGTTTCTTCATTCGAGGATTCCATTTTGGTCGTCCCCTTTAAGTTAAGGGTTAAGCCTGAACCTCGCCCCTCGAGGTATTTTTCCTTTTTCAGGTTTGGGTTAAACCTGAGTCTCGTTTCGACGAGGTGTTTTCCTCCAGTCCCATCATGGTTCTTCCCATCGAGGAATCCATGCTTTGTATATCCATCTAGAATAAAATCCTACTTTAGCTTCATCTCATGAGGTATTTTCTCAAAAATGTCCCATCAAGACCCTCATATTTTCCTTCCTCCATTCAGGTCATTTTGAGATATCCTCGTCCCATCCAGGTTAAGGGCTAAACCTGCATCATTCCAAAAGGTTGATCTCGCCTTGCTCATAAGACTTGATCAAAATCCTTATCCTTCACCATTTTCGGGACCTTCACCCAAAGTCCCATCACGATTTCCTCATTTTCTACTCAATCATATCACTTTCGAGGATTTCGTCTTCCCCCAAGCCATTTAGAACAATGCTTTAAGCTTAAAAAGCCGTAAATTCCTCTATACCCAGTTCAGATCTGCTAGGGCAATTTTCAAAATTTGGAGTGTTTTCTTTGCCACTAAGCTCGGCTTTCAACCGGCTTAGTAGCAAAGAGGGGCATCTGTGAACACCCCAAATTTTTTAAAATCTCTTAGATATTCCCCTTTTACCCCTAAATTCATTTTTTTTTGAGTAAATAAGTCATTTTAAATCTAAATTCTGGTTCATTTCTCAAGTTTTATTGAAATTAAATTCATTTTATATGTTTAAATTGATTTTGGATCTGGATCCATTGCCCAGATCTAAATCTGAATCTCCTTGTTCAAATTTTAAATTAAAATTACAGAAAAATAAAAAATAGTTTGTAAATAGCTCGGACAGTCCATCCGACATACGTTTGGATCCATCACATTGTATTACTCGATTTGAGTTTTAAAACTCGAAACATTTTCTCAAAAACGAGGACCCAAACCCATTTTTTGAAGAAATTTTCCCAAAATAGCCTGGAAAACCTTCTTTTGTAAATATTTTTCAAAAATACAAAAAATTAGTGTTTAAAATTTGTTTTCTTTTAAAACCTTAGTTTTCTACTACAAAAATACACAAAAATGGAAAAAGCAATATGAAAATCAAAACTTGAGGAAAAGCAAATAGTTTTAAAACTTGAAAATGGGACTTTTGCCAAAAACCTCATTTTGAGCCATTTTACAAAAAAACTTAAAAAGAGGGAATCCTTCTTTTGGAAATTTGAGAAAGCGGAAACGGCCATCTCTCGCACGCTCCTCCCTCTCATTCACACCCTCCATCTTCAACAACTTTTTCCCCTCTCAGCCTCCCATCTTCAACTGACCTCACGCTCAAGCTCTCGATTCCCCTTTAAGAAGAGGCCTTGGAGCCTCTTCAAGAGGATCCGCCTTCACCCTGCCATCGATTTCTTCATGAACGATCCGTCTTCTGCCTCACCACGTTCATCTTCATTTTCCTCCTCCTGGTCTTCTTTTTTTTTTTACGGGACACATCTTCTTCACCTTCCCTTTTCCCTGCTCTTCACACAATCGGCTCTCCACTTTCCTCTTCCAGAGTTTCTGCGAAACTAAGGTAAGGAATCCCTTCTTTCTTATTCTTCTTTTGTAGATCTCTTTGAAGTTTAACGTATATTCAGAATCAGATTCCTCCTGTTTTCAATTTCTCTATACCATTCCTAAATCCGCATTTTTCTAATATTTATTTCTATAGATCTTAAATCTCGGGTTGAACCTTTTTCCTATATGTTAATGATCGACGATGCCTCGCAATGGCATCGTCGATCCATTTAGATTTCAGTTTAATATCCGCATTTGCTTTACTACTTTCACTATTTTTTTTTTTTTTTTTTCTGTTTCCTCTCCATCAACACACCAAGGATGAGTGATGGGTTGCTTATAGCAACCTCGATCTTCTCCTGTGCAACAACAAAAGAATCTCTGATTCTGATATATATATATATATTTTACTTTTATGCACATTTTCTTCTTTCATTCTCATTCCAGCGTCTGTGTTACATTCAACATCATGTTGCTATAAATCGACACCATCTGGGATTGTGAATTCCCATTTTGATTATTCATGAGTTTTTTTTTGGATTTCTGGTTCCATGTTACATTGTGTACATAACGATGCATATTGTTTTATCATGCATCGATTCACCCAAAATCTAACCCAATCAGCCCTTGCGTTGAATCATTGACCGATGGATTGCCCCAAAGGGGGGTTTGTAAATCCCTCACGCTGGAAGGGTCTTGGTAAATAAATTGGAGATGATCCATAATAGAAACATCATCTGCGGACATAGCTTCAAACACATTGCTCTTGGATTATACCTTGAATTTCAGATTGCTCTGCAACAGGTAAAGCTAATCTGAAGATTGGACGTCAATCTCTTAACAGGAGGAATTCAAATGCTAAGTGCTGAAGATGTCAGCCATGTGGCTGTGCCTCATGAGCTGAATATCAATAGTTGGCCTGGAGGTGCCGATACATATAAAGCTAACAAAATATTGGGAGCGTTGGTGGCATACATCTTGAAGATGTTGATTATGAAGAGCTTGATAGGATCAATATATCAGGTTTTGTTTTTATTGATTAGAAATACCTAGATACCATGCATTGAGTTCATCCAATGTACTTGGTAGGGGTATTTGCTGAAGGAGAAACCCCTTTTTGAAATTTCAAATGCTAATTATCTGTGGCAGCCACTCCTACAACAACAGTTGTTGTTGGGTCACCCTTGAATAAAAGCTATCGTTGAGTTAATGGCTACAACAAAGTCTCTATAACAACCTTGACAATCACTATTGCTGTTACAATGATAGCAATAACAGTTGATAATATATGTTAAGCTGACCAGTTGGATACTTCATTCACCTTTTTTTTTTGCACTGATGCTCTCATATACCTTATAAACTTCCATCACTCTAACTACCTACTTGTCACTCAACATCCTGTCATTTCTTTCTTTCTTCCTTTTGAAATATATTCCCTGCATTATCATCCACACTCTTTTCTTTATTGCTGATGTCATAAATGCTTTAAAAATCTTAAATTATATTTTGCCTTATGATATTTCTTTTGGCAAATTTGGAGCAGTTAGTTGGTTCAGTTGTAACATTTAAATATGTTGGTTCAAAATTTTTTTTTACCCTAGCATCAGTGCATTCATCTCTTTATTCAACAACTGCGTTTTCCAGGATCCACTGTGGGCTATGTTCATGGTTTAGGAAATCGCAAATGTTGTTAGTATTATATGCATGGGATAAACCTTTTTTTTTTCTTTCTTTCTTTTATATATTCCATCTTTTGCAAGATTATCTTTCCCAATATATCTTTAATTGCTTTTCCACACCGTGCAACAAATTTAGCCAGCCCTTCAATCATAATGCGTAAATCACTGTCTTCTGGAGGAGGTACCTCAGAAGGATGAGGCTCTGTCGATAACATTTCAATCTCCAAAGGACAAGGAAACTGTTGATGAGGTTCAAAGTTAGATGGGATAACAGGAGGCTTCAATCTGAAAAGTGACAAGGTAATGATTTATTTAAGGAGGCTTGTGTTTTATTTTTGATACATTGAATTGGCCCTTGAAATAAATTAACTCATTCTGTGGGCTATGAAAAGGGTATATTCAAATGGTTTAATTGGAATCGCAACCAGAAATGAGTTTACCTTTCAGGATCATAGTCAGAAACTGATGCAACTCTAAAATCGGGCAGACTACCATATTCTTTCATGCACAGTGGTTGCTGGTTTCCCTGGATCAGTCTTGAAGACTCATCAATTTCTTCATAATGAGTCTCTTCAGCATCAAATCCAGGAAGAAATTAATGAGGCAGAGCATAGAATGAACATTCGATTCTATGTATAAAAGAAAAGGATTAAGATGCTATTTCAACTATTTGCCTCCAAGCCATCAAGAAGAGAGAAACAAGACAGAAGAGGAAAGTGAAAGATTCCCATAGCATGAATTTTATGTAAATGAAATGATTTGCAGTCAAAATAGGAAAAATAAGCTATTCTGCCCCTTTCTAGTCATATTTGCATAGCCTTTATAACTTTTTTTTTTTTACTCCTTTTAACTTATGTCAGTAGCCACAGTATTTCCTGTATAAAGGGGATCATATTCAATACAGCTTGCGTTTCTATGTCATTGCTCCCACCTTCATCATCCATACACCTTTTACCTGTTACCACCTGCACTTAACACGGCTCGTCTATTGTTGCTGCCACCTTCACAAGAATCACACCTCACTAACAGTTATGGCTACATCTCAGGCTGCAGTATGGTTAAATATTCTTCTTCGAGTCTCATAATGACTGGATCATAAGGCACGATGGTGTCTCATTTCACTCTCGTGTAAAATATGTCATATGAGCATCTTTTTTATGAGCAACAGGTATGTATATACTTTCTTCATATAAGGCCTCTCCTTTGTGTATTTGTATACAGTCTTTTGATGTAACATTTTCCATTACTTTCTTTGCTTTCATGTTTCTGCAGGAAATATATGAAAAGGGTCATTTTCCTTCTTAGCCTAGAAAGTTATAATTTCCATTCGAATTCTAACTTGTAATAGTTAGATGATCATGAGAAATTTTACATTTTTTTGCCTTAGATAGAATAAATGAGCATTGTAAATATCATGAATTACTTGTTCTTCATGCATTTTTTCTTTATTTCTCAAAATTCTCACAAATGACAACACGAATGGCACATGCACCATTTCATAAGAGGTAAACTAGTCCTAAGTTGATGATTTACATCAACGGCCATAGTCGAGATGTAAACAAGATTTAGGATTTTTATCTTTTATAAAATAACAGTGGATCCACACTGGAACCTCTTCAAAAATCATCATATTTTCAAATATTTCCTTCTTTTATTAGAGTTTAACTTGGAATTAATTCAATATATATACCAATGGCTATAGTCAGGGTATATTGAGAGTTAATTTCATTTTAAACTCTATAAAAGCACCAAAATGTATTTTATTCTTCACTTGAATCTAAATATAGATTATTATATAATACATCAAATGACCATAGTCAAGGATGTATTATATCTTCAATCTTATTTTAATTCAGTTTAAGAATAAGATAGCTTTTCAAAATCCAATTTCAAAATTCTTTAAATTCATTCATCATTTAGGATAGAATTGCATCATATTTTTCAAAACTCCAAGTAATGTAAAAATCTTCCTCAATCTATCTTCAATCCTTCTCAAATCCAATTCATCCTTTCATTTTTCGAAATTCTATTTTTAATCTCAAAGCTCAATTCAACTTTGAGATTTCAAGTTCATTTTTATATATTCAAATTTAAATCAGATTTCAAAGTTCAATTTGACTTTGAAATTTCAAATTCATTTTCAAAAGCTCTAATCAAACTCAAAGTTCAATTTAACTTTGAGATTCTTGATTCATTTTTTCAAATTCAAACTTCAAATCCAAGGTCCCAATTGACTTTGGGATTAATCTGTATATTCAAAATTCCTTTTCCCAAATTCAAATCAGACTTAGAAATTCTTGATTCATCTTCTGAGTTTAAACTCCAAATCCATTTTAAGATCCAAGATCCAACACTTACATTGGATCTCAGACTTCAGATCCAATTTCCCTTTAGGATCCAGAATCCAATTTTACATTAGGTCTCAGACTTCAAATCCAATTCCTCTTTAGATCCAGACTCCAATTTCAGATTTCAGATCCAAATCCATCTTAGGATCCAGAGTCCAACTCTATATTGAATCTCAGACTTCAGATCCAAATCCATATTAGGATCCGGAATCCAATTCCAATTTTAGATTTCAAATTCCATTTTCGGATCTAATCCGAATCTCTTAAATCAATTTCTATTCTTAAATACCATTTGAGTTTCTTAATCCATTCTAATTTCAAACTTAAAAATCCAAATTCAATTCCATCTCAAGTATTCATTTCCTTTTCTAAATTCAAATCTAAAATTCAAAGTCGATTTTGACTTTGAAATTTCATTTCCTTTCATTTCAAAGCTTTAAGTCATTCTTTCTCATTTATTCTCCCAATTCTGATTTACTTCAAAGAACTTAGAACTCCTCTGATCTATCTCAAGTTCTAAGTTAAATTCAAATATTTCTTCACTCCCTTACCAAGTTCATCTCAGAATACTTGGAAATTTTCAAAACATTCTTTTCAAAAGAGCATACATCCTTGCATTGCACAAGTATGATTCTTTGTGCATTTAGATTCTTAGGATAAATTCTTAGATTATATTTAGGCAAAGCAAAAGGCATAGATTCGATCCTTGGTTCGATTACCCCTGGTAAAGGCGCCAGGAACGGTCGAACCTCGTACCGACGAGCGAATCCCGTCTCTCCATTTTTCCCGCAATATTTTCAAAACGGAGGCGAGTTAGATTTCTAAATATTTTCAAATCAAGGTCAAGTGAGACCACGCAAAAGTGTTCCTCTTCTCTCTTTCTTTCCTTCTTTTCTCTTCTCTCTTTCTTTTCTTTCTTTTATTCTTCTCTCTTCAAAAAGGAGGAAAATAGAGGTTGGAAAAGGGAAAGAGAAGGAAGAGAGAGAAACCATAAAGAGAGGAAAAATTTTGCGATGATCACAGCAACGTGCAATTCAACGCATGTCAGTCCGCTATTTCATCCTTGCCAATACTCTCTACCGTCGTGGGTTCAGTTCTGAGTATGCTAGATATTTAGATAAGGATGAAGCCATGGAAGTTGTCCAAGAGGCACACGAAGGAATTTGTGGTGGTCACATCGGCTACCAAACACTCGTCAAGCAGATTATTCGCGCAGGATATTACTGGAAAACCATGCAGGAAGATTGCCATCGATTTGTAAGGAAGTGCGTCAAATGTCAGATGCACGCACCTTCCATTCATGCGCCAGCCGCATACTTGCAGTCTGTGGTTTCTCCTTGGCCCTTTTCAATGTGGGCCTTCGACGTGGTGGGTCCAATCACTCCTTCTACATCTAATGGCCACAAATACTTCCTCGCAGCTACAAAATACTTCACCAAATGGGTCGAGGTTGTAACTCTACGAACAATAGAAGGCCGGCATGTGGTTTCATTTATTCATAAAAATCTCCTTTGTCGCTTCAGCGTCCCACATGATATTGTGTTAGATAATGGCAGCCATTTCAAAAATGAGAAGATGAAGTCCTTCTGCTCGAAGTTCGGGATTCATCACCACTTCTCAGCTCCTTACTATCCCCAAGGGAATGGCCAGGCTGAGGCCACCAACAAGATTTTGATCTGCATCCTGAAAAGAACAGTGGAAACAGGCCGTGATTGGCACGAGAAGATGCACGATGCACTTTGGGCGTATCGAACCACCATTCGAACCCCAACAAATGCTACTCCTTCAGAGCTCGTCTATGGGACGGAGGTGGTGTTACCTCTACATGTTCAGAAGCCCGCACTCAAGTTTGCGTCACTCATTGAACTTCCGCTTGATCAGTATCAGCAGCAGAGATTGGTACAGCTTGATCTACTAGACGAGAAAAGACTCAAGGCAGCAGAGCACGCTCAGGCCTATCGTCAGAGGATAGCTAGGCACTACGCCAAATCAGTTATTGAGAGAAGGTTTTGAGTTAATGATCTCGTGCTCAGATCGACGGCTCATCTCAAGCACCAGCCGAAAGGCAAGTGGTCACCCAATTGGGAAGGCCCTTATGTGGTTAAGGAAGCATTGCCCCGTAATTCCTATCGTCTGATCAATGCAGATGGAGCGGAACTGCCAGATCCTATTAATGCCCTACATTTGAAGAGATTTTACACTTAAATTCCTAGCCTTTTGTACTCTTCAAAAACCTCTCTCAATAAAGCGACAATTTTTCTATTAAATTCTCACATCTTCTCCCTGATACTGGGGCATTTTATTTTGATCTATACATGTCTTCCTTCATCACATGCAGGCAGGATTAGACGAACTCTTTTTCCGAAAAACTTATCAATTTTCCAGTCGATCTATTTTTATTTAAATTGCATCTATTTCATTTTCCGATTTAATTGAATTTTCATCGATTTGTTATCCATTTTTATCATTTTGTCAAGTTTTATCAAGTTTTTATCAAACTTTTAAATTTTAGCGATCTTTTATTTTACACCCCCTTCAGGTTAAGGGATAAAACCTGATGCTTCTTTTCAATGAGGTATTCTTTTATTTTTCCCTCAGGTTAAAGGGAAAAACCTGACCCTCGATTGTCCAAGGTATTCCCATTCAGGATAAGGGATAATCCTGATACCCCTCATAGGAGCATCACTGCTACCCGTGAGAATTCTTTTTCAAAATAAATTTTCAATAAATCTCTTTAAATCCTTCTCCATTTTATAAATTTTATTCTTCTTCAGGTTAAGGGATAAACCTGAATTATTTCCGATAAATTCTTCAATTCACCTCCAATTTTGTTCTATGCTCCCTTAGGATAGGGGAAAACCCTGAGGCCATCATAAATAAATTCGGATCTTAGGCCACCGTGGGTCAAGGATCTCGAATGAATCTCTCATCTTCATCATTAAAATCTATTCATGCTTTTGTCAATCCTTCGAGTTTTGACTTCCGGATTGGAATTATTTCCTTCCCATCTGAGTTCCGACTCGGATTTTCCTTTTTATATATCCTTATTTTTGAAGTCTCAAGTTTCGACTTGAACTTCTATTTGAATCCAATGCTCGTGTTGGACAAATCATTGTTTTGAGAATTCGAGTTTTTCCAAACTCAATTCTCACTCATTTAAAAACCGGGTTCCGACTCGGATTTTCCTCTTTGCATATTCTTATTTTTGAAGTCTCAAGTCCCGACTTTAACTTCCCTTTTCCAATACTCGTATTGGACAAATTATTGTGAATTCGAGTTTTCACACTCACTCATTTCTTCCCCTTCAGGATAAGGGATAATCCTGAAACACCGGCAATCATTCTCGCTCAATTCTCAAATATCTTCGAATGTCGGTCTCATTTTTCAGATCCTCCTTTTGGAAAATCCAGTGCTCGTACTGGTGTGCATTTTTCAAAAACCTAGCGCTCATACTGAGGCATTTTTCGAAATCCAGTGCTGGCACATCTAGCGCTCGTGCTAGTGTTTGGCTAACTAATCAGTTAGCCCTCCAGGTTCAGTCTTTGTGCTAACCAAGCATCATCATTTCAAGTTCTAAATTCTCAATTTCGACCTTCAGGTCGCCATTTTATCAAAAATCAATCTTTTTCTCTTGCAAAGGACCCTCTTCAGGGAGAGTTCGAGGGAGCTCGTTCCTTTCGCATGCAACCATATTCCGTTCGCAAGAACCCTCTTCCAGGGAGAGTCTGAAGGGACTCGTTTTCTTCGCGAACAGTTTGCAAAACAACAACCAATTTTACACAAAAGAACCCTCTTTCTAGGGAGGGCCTCGACGGAAGCTCGTTTCTTTTGTGACCCCTGTTTTCTCATCTTTGGCCAACCCCTTCACAGAGGACCCTCTTCTAGGGAGAGTATGATGGACTCATTCCTCTGTGATACTTTCTCAACTTTGTTTTTCGGCCGCCTTTCCATAAGAGAAGCCTAGAGATAGGGAGTTTTGACGAAAACTTAATTTCTCTTCGAAAGTTCCGTTTTGCAAACACCTCCTCTTTCAGGGAAGAGAGGAGTATTTCCAACTTCCCATTCAGGTAAGGGCTTAAGCCTGAGTCTCTCTTTTTGAGGAAAAAGAGAGGAGAATTTTGTCATGGATGTGTCAGTTCGATATCAAGCAATCTCTTTCATCAAGGACTTCTAGAATACGTTGCCAATTTGCTATCAAAAGTCATTGTTGATCTCAAAGCTTTCATCATACAAAGAATTATCTCAAGCTACCTTCAGTATCATTTTCAAAAGAGCAAGACTCTTGCGAAATAAGAACTAAATTCAAGTTGTTTTGTTGGTCGACCAAGAGGATGAAAGAAAAATCCTCGATATGACCGGCAAAGGAAAATTTAATGATGTTGAAAAGCCATAAGTGAACTGATATTAATCATAGCAGTGGCGCATTCTTAAAGATTATTCTTTTGGCGGTAAGACAGTGGAAATATCAAGGGCAGTAAAAGGAACCTACCCAATCCATATATCCTCAGTCATCCAAGCTAAGCTGCAATCAAATATCCGCAAAAGGGGTCTCTCAATTGTCGGCAAGATGAAGGCGAATTAAGCGAGTGGACCCCCGGGGCCAAAGAAGATTTGAAACATCTCCAAGATGACAGAGTTTGTGACGGATCCTTCCAGGGAAAGTTCGGATCACCGCCGAGATGAAGGCGGCTGCGATGAACCTACCGACAAACCCTAAAAGATATTTGATTTCTGCTATCATTTAGAGATTTCAACCCAAGAACCAATGTCATAATTCCCGAGAAAGGAAAAGAAGGATCGGAGCATCTTCAAGATGAAGGAGTTTGTGACGTACCCTTCCTCGGAAAAGAGAGAAAAGTCAGGACATCTCCAAAATGAAGGAGGATGTAAAAGAACCCAGAAAAGATCCATGGTTCAAAAGAGTGCAAACAGATCATCGTGGGAAATGCCCAGGATATCAAACTGCCCGAAAATGTCAAGAATCATCTTTATCTATGTGAAATTCTTTATCAATGTCTTTTCACTTAATTGCTTTTATGAAGTTAAGAATGTTTTCCTCTCTTTTCCTGTCAAGGAAATTGATATCTTCCTTAAAGAAACTCAACAGCAACAAATTTGAATTTTAGATCCCAAATTCTATAGAGTTAGCCCAATTGAAGCTAATACTCTAGGTAGAAATAGGTGATATCTTCACACATGAGCACAATTCAATCATTCTGAATCAACTACAATTTTTGGCATCTTATTGGCAATATTTTCTAATAATCCCAACATGAAGTGTTGAACTTGAGATCGTTTTGACGTATCCTGACGTCATCCCTCCTTAGGACTGAAAAGTCCTTTCCTTCCGTCTGATCTGAGCGCTCTCAGATTCGCACACTTCCCTGTGCTCCCCACTGTCTCGCCATAGACAGTTCTCGCTCAGGATAAGGGATTAAACCTGAACTTTTTGCAAAAGGTCTGTTATTGTCAAAAGCTATTTTTCAGTCTCAGCAATGAGGCGCCCAAGAACAACCCCTTTTCAAGCTTTAGGGACCCCCATTTTCATCCTTTTGCAAAAACCCCTCTTGGACTTATTGTGCAAAGTCTAGAGGCCCATCACAGTTGTCCTCGCTCCTCGAGGTATCACCCAAACCTGCTGCGAGAGGTCGTCTGTTTTAGAAAGCTGATTTTTTAGTCTCAGCAATGAGGCGCCCAAGATCATCCCCTTTCCAAGCTTTAGGGAATCCCTTGTTCTTTTTCTTCTCGCAAACCCCTTCTGGATTTGTTCGTCCAAATTTCGAAGGCCCCATCATGGTTTCTTCATCCAAGGATTCCGTATGGTCATCCCTCTCAGGATAAGGGCGAAGCCTGAACCTCGCTCCACGAGGTACCTTCCTTTCAGGTTTGGGTTAAACCTGAGCTTCGTTTAGACGAAGCAATCCTCCTGTCCCATCACGATTTTCCCCACAAAGGAATCCGTGCTCTTTGTACATCCATCCAGGAAAGGATCGTCCTTGAGTTTCATCTCATGAGGCATTTTCCTCAAAAATGTCCCATCGAGGTCTGCTTATATTCCTTCCTCACCCAAATTACCTTGATCTATCTTCGCCTCATCCAGGTTAAGGGCTAAACCTGAGTCGTTCCAAAGGGCTGGTCTTATCCCACCCATGAAACTTGGTCAAAATTCTTATCTTTCACCATCCCTGGGATTTTCACCCAAAGTCCCATCATGATTTCCTCATTTTTATCATTCAGTTGTATCATCGTCAAGGGTCTCATCCCCCCGAAACCATTCAGGATAATGATTTGAGCCTAAGAAGCCATGTTTTCAAAATAATTCTTCCACACTCAGCTCGGATCAGCTGACTGGGGCATTTTTTTTTTTTTTCAAAATTTGGAGTGTTTCTTTGCCACTAAGCTCGGCTTTCGACCGGCTTAGTAGCAAAGAGGGGCATCTGTGAACACCCCAAATTTTTCAAAATATTGTAAATATCCCCTTTTTGCCCTTTTCCCCCATCTTTTGGGTAATTGAGTCGGCTTTAAATCTAAATTCCATTTTTTTAAAAATTTTGTTCATATCTGACTCAATTTCGGATCTGGATCTACATCAAAATCCAAATCTGAGCTTCATTATCCAATTTTAAATCAAATTCTCAAAATTATCAAAAATAACTTTTTGAAAAGCTCAGACACTTCATCCAGTATCCGTTTGGATCCATCATATTATAGTTCTCAAATTGAGGTTTAAAACTCGAATGTTTTCCTAAAACCTGGGTCCAAACCCATTCTTCTGAAGAAATTTTCCTGAAATAGTCTGAAATTCTCAGGAAAATACTTTTGTAAATATTCTTTTTAGAAAAATACAAAAAAAAAATAGGGTTTTAGTCTTTGTTTTCTCAGTTTTTCATTCCAAAATATAAAAAAATAGAAATATTGAGAAAAGAACACAAAAAAAAAATCAAAATCAAAAGTAAATGAAGGAAGTTGCAATGGTTTTTGAAAACCCGTTTTTGGAAAAAAATCATTTTAGAAAAACATCTTTTTGAAATTGTTTATTTGAAAGAGCCCTTTTTCGTAAAATCGGTGGCTTAGGGTTTTCCTGCGTAGGAGAGGAGAGAGCGGCGCCTCTGAGGGAGGAGAGTCTTCCTCCATGGCCTCCACCCTTCGATCCTCTTCTTCCATCAACAAGCACCCTGAACCCTTCATCTTTAACCACCTTCCTCCTTCACGAAGCTTCCACCAAACCCTCCAGAACTCCCCCCCCCCCCCCATGTGCGATCCGGTTGCCCCATCGCCCTCCATCTCCGAACCTTCCTTCTCCACCCTTGATCCCCAACTTCCTCTTGATCCTTCTATGGCTCTCCTCCCCTGTTATAAATGGGAGGGACCCCCTTTTGCCGAGGGATCGGACCCTTTGTCGAGCACTCTTGTCATTAGCAACCAGAGATCCTGACTTTCCCATTTTTCTTAAAACTCATAACCCCTTCTCCTCCGGTGAATAAGCTCCGTATAGCAGTAACAACATTCAGCAGAAAAGCTTTCTTCCAGAGGTCCCACCAAGCCAGGTAAGAGCCTCCCCTTTTTCTTCTTCTTTTAATCTGTTTCTAATATATTTTATGCATCCTTGAGTTGTGTTGAGTTGCATGTGCAACATGAACACCATTCTTGTGCCACAACGAAAGGGATAGTCGTGTCCCAACAGTTTTGCATAGTTATTTGTGTTGATTTGCAATTTTATTAGATTCCGATTATGCCTCGTCCGGATTTCACCTTATTTCATTTGGCTGGATCTCGAATTTTGCCTTCAGTTTTGATGTTTCTGAGAACTTTTGATTCCTTATGCACATTATCGCCCTTACTGTTGGAATGTGATCCTATACCTTCGTTAATCATTTTAATGTTGCAAATTTCTGTTTAAATTGTGATTAATGTTTGATCATGAGTCATTGCATTCTGTCCTATGTGGATTTTGCAACCATTCAGTCATCAACCTCATATCATTAGTATTCGCCATATGACTTGATTAAAACAATAGATCTGCAAGCCTACTGACTTCAGATCTGTGTTGAGCTTACCTCCCATACCCTTTAAAATGTGTTGGAGGCCAGCAGGATCTTGGCGAGAAAAAGACAAACTCTGCAAAATGTACATTCTCTGCATCTGTGAGTTATCATCATCTCCTCAAACCCGTGAGCATTAGTGTGGTCTATAGATCCTTATCAGTCTAAAAGAATGAATTCCGCAGAAGAGAGACATGTAGGGGAGCAATTAGGAGTAGAGTCTTCATTTTTTTTTTCTTCTTTATTCATTTTATCTGCACACGTTTCTTTCATCCATTACAGGAAACTCATGTGTAAATAGGTTTGCATGCATTTTTTTTTTTTCACATAGGGATATACCAATAAGCCTTAGGTTTTTGCTGCTGTAATAGCATATCCACCATCGTGTGCCAACAAGAATGACAAAAGGGTCCATAGAAATAATTTTAGAGATCTGCCACTTTTTTTTTATTTGGGTTTCATATTGGTCTGATGGACCACTGTGTATCATGTGTCTTTTGCTGATTATTTGATTGACACAGAGATAAGTCCTCGTTAAAGCATATATTTGATCACCTAGTGCTCCATGTTCACGATAAAGAGGTAAAGTTACTGGGACATGGTTTAGCAGGAATTTGATAGTGTCTGCAAGAGGAGTACCTGTAATGGTTTACTCTCCCCAAAAGCCCATTAGGAGTTCTGGTAAAAGAGTGCCGATAAGCACATCTTTACAAGGTTTCTGATAAAGTTAGCAAAAAAAAAAAAAAACTAAAGGTTTGGGTGTTGTAAACATTATTGGCCTATAGTGTTATTCAGCTCTCTTTCTCACTGCGCATCCCTTTACTTTTGATCAACTCGTTAAGGATAGGCTAAATATCATTCATATACCATCATTAGGCCAGAAATGATTGCATCATCGGACTGTACCTCATTACCCTGCATGTCATGTTTCATTGTGTTATTGAAATCTCTTTGCATTCATGAAAATGCTGTATATGGCTATAATCTTCAAAGGCATTTCATCAAGTATGTGATGCAAGATATCTTGCAAACATTTTTTTTATTTTGTTACATAACAATGTATCGTTTTATGAATTCTTATCCCACTATCTCACAATACTTACCACATGCTCTGCACCTCACAGTGAAAGAACTTCTGTGACTGTCCCAATTTCCTTTGATGTTAGTCTCCAGAAGTTAGTTAATTACCATCTTCCTCAGAGTTATATGGTTGGGTATCAGGCTTCTCTGAACATCCCTTGTGTCTATATTATTCAATTTGCTCACCTATCATTGTCAGGGCTTCTCAGGTCTGCTCCCTTTGCTAATTTCGTCATGATCGACAGAATTGTGAGCTACAGGAGGAGTTTTGTCAGGATTTTATCAAATCACAAGAACCCAATATGGTCTCTTGCTTCCTGGAAACTTGTTTCCAGCCATATTCAAGGGGTACCAAGCCCAGATCCTGGTTCCCCTTTATAAGAATTATTGCCTGTGTTACCTCTGACATCAGCGTGAACACTGGAGTTTGTTCACGACTACTGTTATTGTCCTGGTCTTATGTCACATCCACACCCTCACACCTACGTCTCTCACCCTTCCTTACAACCCATGTTCACAGCACTATAACACCTCATGTATACTTCACCTCACCCAGCCTTCAGTACCATCAACACTACTTCCTGCAACTAATGCCACACTAGCACCACTTACGTTTGCTGCAACATACCTTGCTGTCACCATGTTCAGCTGCTTATCATTTGCCACATTTCGCCACTTCACTCATCTAGCTCACTCCATCCATACATTCCTGCACAACTGCCCAGCACAACATTTGCCTTCTGTGCTTAGCACTGTGCTCAACCTCACCGACTACACCTTACCTTTACCCATCATAAAACGTTTTTACTGCTAAAAGGCTGCTTACAGTAGCCTGAATATAACCTGTCCCTTCACAAACATTTCCTTTCCAGCCATACCACAGTTCATCTGTGTACCCTGCTATGTGGGTATAACTATATTTACCTTCTGATAGCTATGCTATCTGTATAGCTGTGGCTATATTCCTACACCCCCCCCCCATAGGCCATAATAGTGTTGGCTGTGGTCTCCCTGCTAGCATTCATAGCAGCAACAACCCCTGCTGTAGCTGCCATCTTTGTATTTTTGAACAAGGTTTAGCTTTGTCATATACGATTGCCATCATTCGTGACAATGTTTAGCATCGCTGCTCCCACTATATCCTGTTATCATCTGCTCCCTTAGCATGTCCGCCGGTATCACTGCTTTCCCACAGTCCCTGCGTCATTAGCTGTAGCATGTTACCACTATCGTCCAGCTCCACCATTTGCAAACCACTAAACTCATCTCATTTCTCAAGCCATATGTATCCATATACATAGATACCTATATAACCTGTATATATATATATATATATATATATATATATATATATATATATATATATATATATGTATATATATATATATATATATATATATATGTATATATATATATATATATATATGTATGAGTATCATTCTCTTTGTCTTATAACTATTCATATGAACATCTTGTAGATAACCACATGATATGTGTAAATTTCTCTTTCTCATACTAACCCAGTTGTTTTGCAGGAAATATGTAAAAAGGGGTATTCTTTGGTGTTGTAAATTTGATTCTACATGTTGTAATAGTTAGACTTTAATGAAAATTTACATTTCTTGCTTTAGGTAGAATGAATGAGCATTATAGAATATCATGAATTGTTTATTCCATGCATTTTTTTCTCTTTATTTCTCAAAATCCTCACAATGGTGAAACACGAATGGCACGTGCACCATTTCGTAAGAGATAAGTTAATTCTAAGTTGACGATTTACATCAACGGCCATAGTCGGGGTGTGAACAAAATTTAGAATTCTTATCTTTTACGAAATAACATTGGATCCATACTTGATCCACTTTCAAAATCCATCATATTTTCTCAAAATATTTCTTTCTTTTATCAGAATTTAACTTAGGATTAACTCAAAATATATACCAATGGCCATAGTCAGGGTATATTGAGGGCTGATCTCATTTTAAATTCTATAAAAGCACTAAAAATGTATTTTATTCTTCTTTTGAGTTTAAATATAGATTATCATATAATACATTCAATGACCATAGTCAAGGATGTATTATATTTTCAATCTTATTTTAATTCATTTAAAGAATGAAATAGCTTTTCATAATCCAATTTCAAAATTCTTTAAATTCATTCATCATTTAGGATAGAACTGCATCATATTTTCAAAATTACTTTTTCGAAACTCCAAGTGATGTAAACTCAATCTTCAATCCTATTCATCTTTTTCAATTCTATTTCATATTCCATCTCAGAGTCCAATTTAACTTTGAGATTTCAATTTCATTTCATATTAAAAAATTCCAATTCATTTTCAAAGTTCAATTTTACTTTGAAAATTCAAATTCATTTTCAAAAGCTCCAATCAAACTCAAGGTTCAATTTAACTTTGAGATTCTTGATTCATTTCAAGCTTCAAATCCCAGGTCTAAATTGACTTAGGATTCATCTGTATATTCAACATTCAATTTCTAAAATTCCTTTTCCCAAATTCAAATCAGACTTAAAAAATTCTTGATTCCTCTTTTGAAATTAACTCCAAGTCTATTTTAAGATCCAAAATTCAACACTCATATTGGATCTCAGACTTCAGATCCAATTCCTCTTTAGGATCCAAAATTCAACACTCATATTGGATCTCAGACTTCAGATCCAATTCCTCTTTAGGATCCAGAATTCAACACTCATATTGGATCTCAGACTTCAGATCCAATTCCTCTTTAGGATCCAAAATTCAACACTCATATTGGATCTCAGACTTCAGATCCAATTCCTCTTTAGGATCCAGAATTCAACACTCATGTTGGATCTTAGACTTCAAATCCAATTAGGATCCAGAATCCAACTTCACTTTGGATCTCAGACCCAAATCCATCTTGGGATCCAGAATCCAAATTCTACATTTTGGATCTCAGACTTCAGATCCACTCCATCTTAGGATCCAGAATTCAAATCCATCTTGGATCTCAGATCCAAAATCCATCTCAAATCTCGGATCTCATCCAGGCTTTCGATTCAAATTCCATCTTGAAATCCATGTTTCAAATCAAGTTCTATCTTTCAAATTTAAAGCCAATCATATTCCAGATCTCAAAGCTAGATCCATTTACAGATCATGTTTAGATTTTCTTAAAATCATCATTGGCATTTCCCAGGTTCATTCCAAATTTAAAATCTTAAAATCAATTCCATCTTTTAAATCTTATCTTTTCTTCTAAAAATCCATGATTAAAATTCAAAGTTTACTTCTGACTTTAAAATTTTATCTCCTTTCATTTTCAAAGCTTTAAATCATTCTTTCTCTAAGTCCAAGATTTATTCTTTCAACTCTGATTTACTTCAAAGACTTAGAAATTTTCTGATCTATCTCAAGTTCTAAGTTATATTCAATCATTTCTTCACTTCCTTACCAAATTCATCTCAGAATAATTTGGAGATTTTCAAAATACCTTTCAAAAAGAGCATACATTATTGCATTGCACAAGCATGATTCTTTGTGCATTTAGATAATTTAGGATAAATTCTTAGATTACATTTAGGCAAAGCAAAAGGCATAGATTCGATCCTTGGTTCGATTACCCCTAGTAAAGGCGCTAGGAACGGTCGAACCTCGTACCGACGAGCGAATCCCGTCTCTCCATCTTTTTCCTGCAAATTTTCAAAACGGAGGCGAGTAATTTTCTAAATATTTTTCAAATAAAGGTCAAGTGAAAACCCGCAAAATAGTTCCTCTTCTCTTCTCTTTCTTTCTCTTCTTTTCTCTTCTCTCTTTCTTTTCTTTCTTTTATTTTTCTCCCTTCAAAAAGGAGGAAAATAGAGGTTAAAAAAGGAAAAGAGAAGGAAGAGAGAGAAACCACAAGAGAGAAAAAATTTTGCGATGATCACAGCAGGATAAAAATAGAGCAGGAAATTCGAGATCCAGAAGAAAGGATGGAAAATAACCTGGAGTTTTGAAGAAAATGGAGGGAATTTTGGAAAATCGTCCAGGGTTTATTGAAATATAAAGAAGTACTTCAGAAAATAAAGTATTTGAAAATCGTCCAGGATTTAAAACGTGGACAATACATGGACATAGATTGGGGAACTTTTGAGAAAATCGTCCAGTTTTTTTTTTTAGAAAATTGGGAAAATATGGAAAATACAAAGGAAATGACTATAACATATTCAATCACATCCTGCATAAACAAGTATGCACATACAGCATTCCCTAAAAACTGACTCTAGATGCACAAATTTTTAAATAGCTGTAGGACCTTAATCCTAACTCTAAGGTTCAGATCAACTGTATCCAATCCAGTTATGCCTATATACTCAAGCCAAGGCTCGATGTACATGACGTAAAATCAATTTCTCCGGTTTTAGTTCAAGTTTTCCAACATCCTTGAGCACCTTGCCGATATACGTTAGACTATGGCCCCTGGTACGTGGCAGGGGAGTTTTTACCCAAATAGGTGGCCCAGTTGTGAGGCATTGTCCCGAACTATGGTTCTGGAAGAGAGGCCAGCAACGTGAAGACCGGGACAATATAGGTGGGGGTGGTTTTTGAAATATGAGCACATGCAAGAAAACAGAGGGCTCTAAGTCCTAAAGAGATAGAATTTTGAAATATTTGAAGAAGCAAACATTGTTTTCAATCAAACCTAGATTGAGGAGGGTTGTATTAGACCTAAGTCTATGTGAGCATGAAAATTTCCTCCTCAATATGGTCCTACCAAACCATACCTAGTCTACATGCAGTCCATGTCAGCTGGGTTCAAGCCTAGGCTCCTAGGTTCACATGATAGCATAAATTAAAAGCTGACATTCCATGGAAATCGATTTTGACAACTTAAACTAAGTAGAGCATTAAATTGATCAGGCGAAGACAGGTCCCCTCTCGGTCGCCAAACCTGTTATCATCACAATTTTTTTTTTTTACTTTTTGCGAGTCAAACTGACCTTTGAAAAGTTTTTAAAAATAACTCGCCTCCGTTTTAAAATGCGGGAAAACTCCGTAGAGTGGGATTCGCTTGTCGGTACGAGGTTCAACCGTTCCCAGCGCCTTTACCAGGGGTAATTAAACAAAGGATCAATCTTATACTTTGCTCTATTCGATTTGTCTAAACCATATTGTAATTCCTAAATGCACAAAGAATCAGGCATGTGCTATGAATTTTCTGAAAATGCATATTTGAAAACATGATGTTTGCTTCAAAGATTGAAAAATATTTGGAAAATAAACTCTTTGAAAATCGTGAATCAAGGTTGAGATACTGTATTTGAGAAAGTGAAAATCGATTTTTGAAGTATTAAAGAGATTTTTTGGAAAATCGATTCTGAGAAATGTGAAATAACTTTGGAGAACTTGATTTCTTTGAATTCAAACTATATAACTTGGAAAATCGAATTTGAAACTTGGGAAATACTTGAAATATTCTTTGAAAACTGAATGTTTTGAGAAAATCAATTTTTGAATAAGACTTAGAAAATTTTCAGAAAATGAACTTCTTTGAATTGAGATTTGAATTGGAATTGGCAAATGCATGAAATGAATGAATATGAATTTGAGGAATTGAGAAATACTTTTTGTATTTTTGAGAAATGCAGTGCATTTTGAAGTTAGCCTAAGAGTGTAGGCTGAATGTGGCTAATGTGAAGATCATAAATCTGGGTATCATTCATATTCTGACTATGGCCATAAATACGAATTCCACCAAGTTTATAAACTTCATAAAAGCTAGTGTATGTGCCATTCGTGTAGACCATAGTGAATTAATAAAATGTGCATGAATAATACATTCATCAGATATTATAATTTGCAGAATTAAACTATATGCAATGCAATCCTAGTCTAAGCTGAAATTTAAATTCTTATTCCAAAGTTTACATTTAATTTACATCACTATTGAAATTTAAATACATGAAATTAAAATCTTAAATGTACCTGCAAAACTAGAAAACTTTGTTAGTGATGATATGTTGGCTTTTCTAGGTTTATCCAGTAATATCTAGAAATTACTGGATTTTGCTAGATATAAGCCTTTTCCATGATTCTCTTAAATAAAAATTGATAAAATATGAAATAAGATTGAATAAATATGAAAATGAAATTTGAAATTTCGAAATTGGGGTCAAAATGACCAAAATACCCCTAATAACAAGACTATGGCCTTGAAATTAGGGTTTTTAGAAAGATATTTGATAAAATGCAAGTTTTGAAGTTCAAATAAAATAAATCAAACTAAATATGATATGACATACTTAAAAATGTGAAAACTAGGGTTAGGGACTTCAAAATTGAGGTCAAATGACCAAATTACCCCTGATAGCAAGACTATGGCCTTGAAATAAGGGTTTTTCAGAAAATATTTTGGTAAAACTTAGGTTTTATGCACTAAATGAAATCAAATGAACATCAAATTTAACCTAAAGTATCTTAATATGATTATGAATATGATTAAACCCTAAAAATATATGCTTATGCACGAAAATCCAAGAATATCACAAATTTTGTGATTTTTTGCAGTGTTTTGGAATTCTTCGGGTGCTCTATTTTGCAATTCAAGCCATTCAAGCATCAAACGGATTCTAAAAATCCTCAAAATTGGTACCTGAACTTGTTATAACCCTAATATCAAATTAGAATTATAAAAATATTTTTTTGGCATTAAATTAATCCGAAAATTGCATTAAGTCTTTGAATATTGCCATTTTTAACCTAGTTCAGCAACCAGTCTCAGTCCAAGACCCGAACCAGGGGTCAAACCTCCATGAAAATCTATGAAATTTTACAAAGACCAAATAGACAGAAAAAAAAAACTTTTCCTTTTTACATATATGAAAAAGCCTTTAAAACCAAGGAGATCCCCATCCGACAATCCGGACTTGAATATATTGATTTTAACCTTGGTCCAAACTGACACTTCGGATTAAAAATCCTGAGATAAATAACAGTACTAATCCAAAATATCTGAGATTTTAACAGTGAACATATATTAGAAAAATAACGGTACTCACATTTTACAGATCATGAATCAGATCTGTATTTTGGGATTTATGAAAAACACAAGTCTGATTCATGATCTGTAAAATGTGAGTACTGTTATTTTAAATTGAAAATCAGAGTCTCTGACAGAGGAAAAATACTAAACAGTGGTCAAAAATTCTGAAAATTTCACAGTAGACAGATCTAATCAATTTAAATCCATGTCACTTTACATATCTAAAATCGGATATAGGATGAGAAAACTATCATCACAGCAAGTTACCTTCTTGATTTTAACAACGATTTTAAAGATTTAAAAACCTGACTTGATTTCTGATTTTTCTGACAGGGTTCCCGAAATTCAAAATTTCTGATTTTTTTACAGTAGATCAATCACATATGCATGCATCACATATAAAAAAATCAGAAATAAACAGCAAGTATTTCAATCCAAAATAACATTATCTTTACTGTTCTAAACCTAAAACACATAGAAATCTAAGAAACTTAAGAAACCATGCATTAACTAATGAAAATCAATAAAATAAACCATAAAACAGTAAATAGAAATTATTTCTATGGTGTAAAACGTATAATAAGCATGAATAAACCATTAAATAAATAAAAAATCAGGGAATCAATGGCTGGAATTTGATTTTACCTTTAAAGACATGGATTTAACCCATTAAAAGGGTAAATCACATGTTTTATTGGTTAATAATGAAAAGAACAATGCTAAAATCAATCTTAACGGATTAAAATCCCTGTAAAACACCAAAAACAGTGTTAGATCACCTTCTTGGACCGTTCTTGATGGTTCTTGAGGTTGAATCATGGATGAATCTTCATAAGGAGGGGTGTCCAAGGCTAAATCTAGTTTTTAATTCATGAAAAAGCATTAAATAACACCATTAAATCAATAAAATTTCTTACCTTGGAGTTGCAGCAATGGAGGAAAGCTGGAGAGGAGAGAGAAGCTCCAAGATTTGCTCAAGAGGTGGCTGGAAAAATCATCCCCCCTATAGCCCCTTTTTATAGAAAATTTTTAGGTTTTAAAAAAAATGGAAATTTTGGAAATTTTGGACTCTAAAGGGGGGGGGGGGGGGGGGGCGATTTTGGGGTGTAGTTACTATCCTACCCCTAGCCTAAATTATCCTATTTAATACCTAATTAACCCCTAGACTCTCCTAAAAAATCCCCAAATGTAATGCCACTTGGCATTCTCTACATTTGGTTTTTTAAAACAACTTTAAAAACCTTCAAAAACACTAGTTTTAAAAACTAAACTTCAAAATGAGTTTTCAAAAATGATTTTTGACTCTTCTAAACCCCTAACACTAACCAAGATACTGACTAACCCTAGTCTAGCCCTGACTTACTCGAATATGGCGCCACCCCGAGTGGGCCCTACTTGAGTTTTTCAAAAAGTGATTTTAAAACTTGAAATTGAAGGAGTTTTCAAAAGGATTTTCAAAAGCAATCTTAAAATTAAATTTTTTGAAATGGCATAGGGTTCTAACCGAGTCAGAACTCCTCTGAATATGGTGCCAACTGAGTGGGCCCACATTGAGTTTTGAAGAATTTTGAAATAAACACTGAAAATGGTTTTGAAAAGGGGTTAAAATCAGTATTTGAAATTCAAGATCTTTGAAAAGAAGGTCTCAAGCGAACTGGAACTCCAAGTTAGAGTCCTGAACTCTTAGGATTCTGAGATTTTAGAATTCAAATGGAAGAATTTTCGAAAGATTTTATCAAAAATTGACGAAATAAGTCAAAAAAACACAGTCAGGGTCAGACTCCTAACTCGACCGACCTTTAAAATAGAGTCCTGAATTAACTGAACTCTGTAAAATGACCTAAATTTTGAAAACAATGGAAAAAGACTGACAATGAGAGTAAAACAGACTTCAAAATAGACTCCTGACTGTACTAGGAACCGGGACAGGGTCCTGATCGGACTGAAACTCTAGATTTTTTTTTTTGTATTTTTCTGAAAAACAGACAAAAGAACTTGTAAAAACAATGTAAACAATAACAAGTATTGAAATAGAACAGAGTTCTGATTCAAATGAGACTCTGAAGACAGAGTCCTGATTGAACTAGGACTCTCAGATTTTTGGATTTTCTGAGAAAACAGATGAGAGAATTTTAAAAAACAGTTAAAAACAGGATGAAATTGAAGTTTTGGTTCAGAGTCCTGATCTGATTAAGACTCTGAGAAAGTCCTGATTCGATTAGAACTCTAAGAATTTTGGTTTTTTGATAAGCAAATGATGAAATTTGGGCAAAGCTTTTGAAAACCAGTGAAAATGAAGCATAAAAATCAATTTTGGATAGAGTCCTACTTCGATCAAGACTCTGGGGTAGAGTCCTGATTTGATCAGGACTCTGAGATAAAATCTCAGAATTTTGAAATTCTTTGATAAAAGTGTAATAGTTTTGGTAGATTAAAAGATTTCTGAAAGATTCTCTCAAAATTGAAATCAAGATCAGAGTTCTGAGCCAACTAGGACTCTCTGAACAAAGTCCTGCTTTGACTGAAACTCTGAGTTTCTGACTCATTTTGAAAGATTTTAAAAGATTTGATTGAAAATGGATAAAATAGCTGTACAAGATTAGAGTCCTAATCCGATTAAAACTCTGAAGAAGAGTCCTGATCCGATTCGACTCTTGAAGAAGAGTCCTGATCCGATTGGACTCTTGAAAAAGAGTCCTGATCCAACTAGGACTCTAAAATTTTGGCCAAAACAGAAGATTTTAAAAGATTTTCTCCGAAAACAGGTAAAAAGGTAGTGAAAAGTAGAGTTCTGATCTGACTGAGACTCTGAAAAAAGAGTTCTGATCCAACTAAGACACTAAGATTTTGGCCAAAATGGAGGAAATGGACAAGGGATAGGACCATAACCGGTTCAAAATCAGAATGATGTTTTAAAAAAGTTCAAAAAGATTCAAATTGATGAAAATACAGAATCCTGATCCAACTAGGACTCTAAAATTTTTGAGATTTTTGATAAATGAAAGAATCCATAAGCGACACCACCTAAATGGGCCTCATCTGAGAATTGAAATCAATTGAAATTGAGTTTGAAATGAATCCAGATTATTTTCTGAGAAAATATTTCAAAATATAAGGTCCTGGGGGTCGGCAAATGACATAATGTTGATTAAAAACCCAGGTTTTTAAAATTAATTTTGAAAAAGAAGTTTTAAAACTCAAATCTGGATTGAATGTTTTGAAAACTGGAGTGCTGGATCTCAAGAATGAAATGCAATGCAATGAAATGATATGCAAAATGTATGCAATGATCTGTAATGACATATGAAATGGACAAACACTGGATGAGGGTGAAAATTTGGGGTGTTTACAGTGGCATCTCATGGTGATCTTTGGAATGACACATGGCACAGGGTGGAGATGGTGGACACTGACACATGGCATGTAATGATATGTGGCGGCTTCTTAAAGTAGCCCCACACTGACACTTGGCAGATAAATGGGAGGAGAGAAAAAAGACAAGTGGCGCCAATCCAGGGGACAAGGCTCCTATATTTTTGGGTTTTTCAAAATTCAGGTTTTTCAAAAGAAAAGCCTGTGTGACACCACCTCAGTGTGGGTCCCACATTGCTTCTTTATTGAAATAAGGACAAAACAACAAAACCTCTTTTTGGAATTTTCACAAAATTTGGGCTAATTGGTAAAACAGGAATTCTTGGAAAGAGTTGGCCCCTGTAGGGCAATTTTGTAAAAGGAAAATATTTGAAATTGTTTGACAAAAGGGAAAAATCTGAGGTGAAGTGATTAAAATCCATATTGAAAACTATCCAGATTGTTTTCTTGAGAAACTATTTTGAAAATTAGAGTCCTGGGGGTAAAATGAGAAGAATTGATAATTTTGAAGACCCAGGGTTTTGAAATCAATTTTGAAAAGAGTTGAAATTCTAATCTGGATTGAAAATTTTGAAATCAAGAGTTCTGGACCTCGAAATGACATGCTGTGCATTGCAGTGATATGAAATGTTCATGCGATGCTATGCAATGCCATGTCTTATGAAATGCAATCCTGAACCAGGATTTGGAGATTCCTGTCTCCTGTCAGGAATAGAATTTTGAACATCTGAGTTAAAATAGAGAAATTTTGAGAGTTGCAGATGAAATTTAGACTTTTGCAAGGTCCGGGCTCAGAAAATGACCATTTTGCCCTCCGACGATTTCAAAGATTGAATGATGATGCTTGGTGGAAATGCTGGAGAGGTGAGTGAAAATTTGGGGTGTTTACAATAAGGCTTTTGCCAACCCCTTCTCGTATGGCTCTTCCGTAAGGTTGAATGAAACCAACTATGCCAGGTGGTCCAGAACTTTTATGATGTCGGTATCTGGACATCTTCGAAAACATATTTTGTTGGAAGGCGAACCCACTAAGAATTTGGGAAAATATGTTACTTGGGATGAAGATAATGACATAGTTATGTCATGGATCATGAATAGTGTAGAAACCCATATTGCAGATGGATTGATCTACTATAATACAGCCAAACTGATGTGGGACAATCTTCGTGATACATTCTCACAAGAAACGAATGTGAGTCATATCCTGCAAGTCGAACAAGAAATATATAATTTGCAACAGGGAGATCAGACCTTGGCCCAGTACTATGCCTCTGTCAAAGCTACGTTTGAAAGACTTAATGCTCACAGGCCTCTTTGTTGCTCAAAGCAAAAACCGGGACATACACAAAGTTTTTTGTATGTATCAAGAAAAAGGCAAGATCCAAGATCCAAAACATGTTGGACCCAAAGCGGCACAATTCTTATTCAAAAAAGTATGGAAGCTAAAAGCTGGTTGGGGACCATGTTTGACTTTTTCTAACTTTTGAAGAGAAGCTCGTTCTGGACCTTTGGTGCAGCTCGGGTCTCATAATGAAGCCCTAGATCCAGTCGTGATTTGAGTCTCCATGTGGTACTGGACGATTTTAAAATGGGTAAAAGCTGTACCTAATTCTGATCCATATCCAACTATATTTGTTTACCCACAAACTCAAGTAAAATCCTATCCTAGATGGATATACAAAGTATGGACTCCTTGATGGGAAGAACCATGATGGGACTGGAAGAAAACACCTTGTCAAAAATGAGGAATCGCGTTGGAATGAGACTCAGGTTTAACCCAAACCTGAAAAAGGAAGATACCTCGTGACATGAGGTTCAGGCTTAACCCTTAACCTGAAAGGGGACGGCCAAATGGAATCCTCGAACGAAGAAACCATGATGGGACCTTCGGAGTTTGAACGAACAAATCCGAAAGGGGTTTGCAAAAGGAGAAAGATGGGATTCTCTAAAGCTTGGAAAAATGGATGTTTTTGGGTGTCTCATTGCTGAGACTGAAATAGCTTTTGAAAATAATGACCTTTCGTAGAGAATTCAGGTTTTGACCCTTAACCTGAGTGGGTACGACCATACGGAATTCTCGACTGAAGAAACCGTGATGGGATGGGAAGAGATACCTCTCCTAAACAAGACAACTCTTCTGGAAGATATAAACAATGCCAGGTTGCATAAAAAATGGATATTGAATATTTATTTCATTCTTGGAATAGCTAGAAACTTTTGCCAATAAGATAAAAACTATAGTTGACTCAAACACTTGAAAAATGTGCACGTATGTGCGAAAGATATTCCCCCTTTTACGTAGAGTATTTCCCCCAATGAGGTTAACTCAGCGGTTTTAAGAGTCAAATTCAAAATTTTAGCGCTGATAATTTTCTTCAAGGAAGCTATCCATTTCCTTGATATGAGAAGAAAAGAAAATATTCTTAATTTCATAAAAGCAAGTAGTGAAAATATATTGATAAAAGAATTTCGCATGAGAAAAGATGGCTCCTGGCAACTTTGGCAGTTTGATATCTGGGTGTTTTCCCACGACGATCCTTTTGCACATTTTTTTTTGAGTCATTGAACTTTCTCGGGTTTTTACATCATCCTTTTTTTGGATGTGTCCTGACTTTTCTCTCTTTTTTAGAGATGGGTACGTCACAAACTCCTTCATCTTGGAGATGTTTCGATTCTTCTTTTATCTCAGGAATTTTGTTGATGATATTGGCTCAAAAGGTCTTTAAATGATAGCAGAAATCAAATATCCTTTAGGGCTTGTCGATAGGTTCATCACACTCGCCTTTATCTTGACAGTGATCTGAACTTTCCCTGGAAGGATCCGTCACAAACTTCTTCATCTCGGAGATGATCCAAATCTTCTTTGGCCCCGGGGGTCTAGCTCGCCTATTCGTCTTCATCTTGACGACAGTTGAGAGATCCTTTTTGCATATATTTGATTGCAACTTTTAAATAAATGAGAAGACATGGATTGAGTGGATTCTTTTTATAGCTCAAGATATTTCCACTGCCTGATTGCCAGATAGTCGTCTTTAAACGCGCGTCATAGCCATGATCAATATCAAATTCGCTTCTGGCTTTTCAACATCATTGAATATTCATTTCACTAATCATATCGAGGATATTTCTTTCATCCTTTTGGTTGATCAACAGGAAAAGATTTGAATTTTACCTCTTTTCGCAAAAAGTTTCACCCTTTTAGAAAGAAATACTAGAGGTAATCTGAGGTAATTCTTTTGTGTAGTAAGAATATTGGGATCAACAACTGTTTTTAGCGAATTGGCAAAGTTTTCATGAATTCTGTGTGAAATAATCACTCAATATGGATTTTGATGAGACCTTGAGCTGAATCTTTGATTTTGGAAATACATGATCAGCAAAAGCTGGAACCTTTGAAATACATGACCAACGAGTGTTGGATCTTTTGAAATACATGGCCAGCGAAAGCTGGAACCTTTGAAATACATGACCAGCGGGAGCTGGAATCTTTGAAATACATGACCAGCAAAAGCTGGAACCTTTGAAATACATGACCAACAAAAGCTGGAACCTTTGAAATACATGACCAACGAGTGTTAGAACCTTTGAAAGACATGACCAGCAAAAGTTGGAATCTTTAAAATACATGACCAGCGAAAAGCTGAAACCTTTGAAATACATGACCAGCGAAAAGCTGAAATCTTTGAAATACATGACCAGCGAAAAGCTAGAACCTTTGAAATACATGACCAGCAAAAGCTATAACCTTTGAAATACATGACCAACGAATGTTGGATCTTTTGGAAATACATGACCAACGAATATTGAATCTTTTGGAAATACATGACCAACGAGATGCTGGATCCTTTGAAAATACATGACCAGCGAGATGCTGGATCCTTTGGAAATACATGACCAACAAAGGCTGGAACCTTTAAAATACATGACTAGCGAAAAGTTGGAACCTTTGAAATACATGACCAACGAATGTTGGGTCTTTTGCAAATACATGACCAACGAATGTTGGATCTTTTGGAAATACATGACCAACAAGATGCTGGATCCTTTGAAAATACATGACCAGCGAGATGCTGGATCCTTTAAAAATACATGACCAATGAGATGTTGGATCCTTTGGAAATACATGACCAGCAAAAGCTAGATCTTTTAGAAATACATGACCAGCGAGATGTTGGATCCTTTAGAAATACATGACCAGCAAAAGCTGAATCTTTTGGAAATACATGAACAGCGAGATGCTGGATCCTTTGGAAATATAAGACTAGCAAAAGCTGGATCTTTTGGAAATACATGAAATTTTGGGAATTTTTAAGTCAGAACTTGAATTTTGTAGAATGAAAGGCTTCGATCAGAAGACTGAATTTAGAAAGTTACCGGTGCGAGGACCGGATTTTCCACATGAGCTTAATATGTGATTTAAAAGTTTGAGAAATAACCAGTGCGAGGATTGAGTTTTGAAGATGGGCCAGATCTTCAAAATGAATTTAGAGGGTAAAGATTCTTGGTGAGAATTAATGGACCATCATAGTTTAATTGCATGTGGTCAGCTTTCAGGATTTATCTTCTTATCCTGAACGGGGGAAATAACAAAAAGAATACCTTATTGAAAAGAGGCATCTGGTTTATCCCTTATCCTGAAAGGGTATTTTTAAAGATAAAGATGGATAAAAGATAAGATTGATGAAAATTGTTTAAAACTTGACAAATATTGACAGTAATTTGATACAAACTTGATTAAATTGAAAATATAATCTATATGAATGAAATCATTACAGATTGCAAGATCATTTGAAAAGTAGTAGTATTTGAGAAAAAAAAAATTGTCTAATCCTGCCTGCATATGATGAAGGAAGATGATTATAGATCAAAAATGAAAATACCCCAGTATTATGAAGAATAATGTAAGAATTGATAGAAGATCATTGTTTTATTGAAATGACTCTTTGAATAGTACAGAAGGCTGGAATAAACATTTTAAGTATAAAACTTCTTCAAATGCAGAGCATTGACAGGATCTGGTATTTTCACCCCATTTGCATTGATCAAACGATATGAATTGCGAGGCAATGCTTCCTTAACCACATCAGAGCCTTCCCAATTGGGTGACCACTTGCCCTGTGGTCGATGCTTGAGATGAGTTGTTGATTTGAGCACCAAATTGTTAACTCGAAATTTTCTCTCAATGACGGACTTGGCATAGTGTCGAGCTATCCTTTGTCGATAAGCTTGAGCATGCTCTGCTGCCTTGAGCCTTTTTTCATCTAGTAAGTCCAGCTGCACCAATCTCTGCTGCTGATACTGATCAAGTGACAATTATATAAGGGAAGCAAATTTGAGAGCAGGCTTTTGGACATGGAGAGGTAACACTACTTCAGTTCCGTAAACAAGTTCTGAAGGAGTAGCATTGGTCGGAGTCCGAATGGTGGTTCGATATGCCCAAAGTGCATCATGAATTTTCTCATGCCAATCTCGACCTGTTTTCACAGTCCTTTCTAAAATGCGGATCAGAATTTTATTGGTAGGCTCTACTTGGCCGTTTCCTTGAGGATAGTAGGGAGATGAGAAATGATGGTAAATTTTGAATTTAAAACATAATGTTTTTATCCTCTCATTTTTGAAATGAATTCTATTGTCTGAGACAATGTCATGTGGTATGCCAAAGCGATAATGAATGTTCTTGTGAATGAAAGAAACCACATGGCGGCCTTCTACTTTGCGCACAGTGACAACTTCAACCCACTTTGTGAAATACTCTGTCACAGCCAGAAAGTATTTGTGGTCGTTGGAAGCAGAAGGGGTAATTGGGCCTACAACATCGAAAGCCCACATAGAAAATGGCCAAGGAGAAATAACTGATTGTAGATATGTGGCTGGTGCATGAATAGAAGGTGCGTGCATTTGGCACTTGACGCACTTCTTCAGAAATCGATGAAAGTCCTGTTGCATGGTACTCCAGTAGTACCCTGCTCGGACGATCTGCTTGACGAGAGTCTGATAGCCAACATGGCCACCACAAATCCCTTCATGTGCCTCTTGGATAATTTCCATAGCTTCTTCTTTGTCTAAACATCTGGCATATTCAGAACTGAAACCACGATGGTAGAGGACATTGGCGAGAATGAAATAACGGGTAGACATACGCTGAATTGAACGTTGCTCCCTTTTTGGCATTTCTGGTAGAAATTCGCCAGTCTTAATGAAATTTTTGATATTCTGATACCAAGGCTTCTCCTTCTGATTGACCTGGTTTACTTGCATGATTGAAATGAAAGCAGGTTGCTCAAGTCTGCCAACTTCAAAAGAATGACATGATTCACTGCCTTTAAAGGATAAAATGGAGCCCAGGCTGACTAAGTCATCGACTATCTGATTGTGCTCTCTTCTTATGTGATTGAACTGAAATTCTTCGAAGTTGTCCACAAGAGCTAGGACGATCTTCTGATAGGGAATCAATTTTGAATCTTTCACCTGCCATTCAGTGTTAACTTGACTGACAACAAGTAGTGAATTGCCAAAGGCATGCACTCTCTTGACATTGAAACTTTGCAGAATTTTGAGGCCTTATATTAGAGCTTCAAACTCGGCCATATTATGAGTGCATTGGAAACCAAGCTTGAGAGAATAAGGGATCATTTCTTTTTCTGGAGTGATTAGCAAAACTTCAATCCCTATGCCAAACATATTTTTAGAGCCATCGAAGAATAAGTTCCAAACTAAAGGTTGTTGGATATTACAGATGTGCTCATCAGGAAAATCATCATCTACTTTAATTTCTTCTATCAAATGAAAATTTGCCAACTGATCTGCAATCGCTTGGCCTTTAATTGACTTTTGAGACACGTACTCTAAGTCATATTGCATTAGAAGGACCTGCCACTTCGTAATCCATCAAGTGAGAAATGGTTGTTCCAAAATGTATCTGAGAGGATTAAGCTTTGATAGAAATTTAATTTCAGATGCCAACAAGTAATGTCTTAATTTCTGGCACATCCAAACCAGAGCTAGACAAGTTTTCTCCATCTGAGAATACTTCTTTTCATAATCAATGAAGGTTTTGCTCACATAGTAGATGGCATGCTCTATCAAACTGCCTTCTTCATACTGTGCGAGGAATCCACCACAGGCATTCTGATTGACAAAAATATACAGTAAGAGAGGCTTCCTCAATTTTGGCAGCTTCAAAACTGGTGGATTAAGGAGATACTGCTTGATGCAGTCAAATAAGAGCTGACATTCTGATCCCGATTCAAATTTTACTCCTTTTCTTAGCAAATGATTGAAAGGTTCACATCTCATAGCCAAATTGAAAATGAATCTATGAATAGACTGAATACGCCCTTGAAGGCTTCGCAGTTCCCTGAGATTAGTTGGAGGTGGCATGTCAATAATTGGTTTTAATTTAGCTGGATCCACCTCTATTCCTTTCTTGCTGATAATGAAACTAAGCAATTTGCCAGACTCAACTCCGAAAACACATTTCTGAGGATTAAGTCTCAACTTATAATGGATGAGTCTTTCAAAGACTTGAATAAGAGTATAGATGTGATCCTCTTCTTTTTTAGACTTAACCAGAATGTCATCCACATATGCATCCATATTTTTGTGCATTTGATCATGGAAAATAACGGCCATTGCCCTTTGATAAGTTGCCTTGGCATTTTTTAGCCCAAACGGCATGACTGTATAGCAGAAGATTCCCCATGGTGTAGTAAAGGAAGTCTTTGACTGATCACGAACGGCCAGCTTGATCTGATTATAGCCTGAATATCCATCTATGAAAGAAAACATGGCATGACCCGCTGTGATATCGATCAAAAGATCAATATTGGGAAGTGGATAGTCATCCTTTAGGGTAGCCTTATTGAGATCCCTAAAATCAATACAGATCCAAACTTTTCCGTTCTTTTTAGGAACTGCCATGATATTTGCCAACCAATCTGGATAATCAATGACTCGGATGAAGCCTGCTTTTAACAAATCTTCAAGTTCTTCCTTAACTTGTTGCTCAACTCGAGGGTCTAATTTCCTCAGTTTCTGTTTGATTGGTCTGAAATCTGGTTTCAACTTGAGTCGATGCTTAACCAGTTTGGGATCTAATCCTGGCATATCTTCGTAAGTCCAGGCAAATACTTCTTGATGCTGCTTAAGGAATTGGACGAGTCTTGCTTTTTCATCCGCATTTAGACTTGAACCGATTTTGAGGATTCTTGGATCATCTTCCGAACCAATGTTGATATCCTCAGTTGGATCTTGAACCAAAGATGAGGGTTCATCCTGCTTCTGAATGTGGGCAAATTCTTGCAATTCCTGGATAGTGGAATCAAATTCTACTAGCTCTTCGGTCTGCTCTGCTGCCTGGCTGACCTCTGCTCTGTCTTTCATCTTAGGAATCCTTGCCAATTTTAAATATTTGGGATTGATAATGAATTTCTTCATTAATTCAGTAGTTATGATCCTGAAAATGCCAAGAAAGGTTTTTAAGGAGAAAGTACAAGCCAAAAACAAGTTTTTTTGTATAAAGCAAAGAATAACAACACAGACAAAATATAAGAGAGAATGATAGATGCCCAAATATGAAGAGAAGATTGATCTTTCATTGATTTGAAAATATGATATTTAGGCATCATCCTCTCATTTATTTCCTTTGACAAATACTGTTTTCTTGCTGGAAGTCTGGCCGACGAATCCCAACCCTGAACTGTCTGAATGCTGAATGGGAATGATAGGCTTCGCTATGCCGTCCTCATTTCTTCCTATGCCCCGGAACGGCTGGTATCCATGTTTTATCAGCAGATCGAATCCTTTTCTTGCTTTAAAAATTTGTGGAAATAATGGATGATCTTTGAAGGAGGTGTAGTTGATGCGTCCTCCCAACTTGAAGAAACAAGGTCCCTGCCATTGGACCGTGGCTGCAACATTTTCTTCTTCCATGACATCTTTCAGCTTCAGCATTTCTAGACTTTCGCTGAGGTTGATTTCATCGGCTTCTCGGATGCATGGAATGTCTGTTGTGAATGTTGGATGGGGAATCATAGGTTGTGGCGGCCTTTCTTCAGGATCTTCTCCAAGAATGCTGGTAATCATTCCTCCCTTGGACAATTTTATGCATTGATGGAGGGTTGATGGAACAACATCAGTATTGTGGATCCATGTTCGTCCCAACAGAAGATTGTAAGTTGGCGGCACATTGACGACATGGAACATGACTGTGTGCACTGAATAGTTAATGAAGATTTCTAGAAAGATTTTGCCTTTTGCTGTCTGCCCATGATTGTCGAAGCCATAGATGGTAATGGGATCAAGCACAGATTCTTCTTCTTTTAATCCCAATGCCTTCGCTGTCATTTCTGGACAAATGTTGAGGTTGTTGCCTCCATCAACAAGTATATGTGGAACAGTCATGCCCTTGGTCCTTACTATGATGTACAGTGCATTGTTATGGAATGAATGAGGCTTTGGCAAGTCCTCATCTGAAAAGGTGATAGGCGCATTAGTCATTGCCTGGTTTACGATCTGTGCCATGTTTTGTGGCGTAGTGTCTGGCTTCACCTTTATCTTCCTTAACAAATCATCTTGCGTTTCTTGATGTTTGGGAGAATCATGAGTCAATTCAAAAATGGAAATGTTGGAGAGCGTTGTGATCGACTTTTGGAGATTATTGGCCGGCTCTTCTGCTGCCTTAGAGGTTTCTGCTTCCTCTGCGCAGGTTTCCTTCTTAAGGAATCTTTTTGGGAAAACTTGAGTTTTTCCACTCTCAATTGATGCATTCATTTGGTTCAAAAATGAGAAGATGTTCATCTTTTGAGATGTAGGTTGATCTTGGTGCAGAACCATAACTTGATGCAGGAGATTTAGATCTTTTTCGGAGCATGGATGTATATGGCTTTGTGGAAGAAATGAATGTTCTGAAATGGTTGATGTGGAATGATTTGGGAATGAAGCTGCTAAAGTTTTCATTTTTCCTTCTTTTTCATCTTCTACGAGGATACTTTTGTCAATACAGTCCTGGATCAAGTGCTTCAGGACAAAGCAATATTCTGTATCATGGCCCATCGCCCTATGGAATTTGCAATACTGCTCCTTGAACCTTCCCATGATCATTGGCGGATCTGCAACTTTTGGAAGTTTCACCATTCTGTGGGACAATAGGTATTCCAAAACCTTTTCTAGAGGCTGGTCCAAAGGAGTGAATTTTCGATTCTTGCTCCAATTGATGTGCTTGGGCTTTTCATGAAGATCCCCTTTTTGTTGAGGACCGTTCAAAAGAGGCTTATCATTGTTCTTAAAGAACTTTCCTTTTCTACCTTTGTTCTGCTCAGGCTTCGTGCCACTGCTATTGTCGTTCTTGTTGTTGCTGCCCTGATTGTTACCTGGAGCATCGGCTGAGTACGTAAAATGTGCCTTCTTCTTCGGATCCTGGACATTCTTGGCCAAAGTGACACCTTCATACATTCCATTTCCACTCCCATTTCAAGCCATTCTGCTCGTTCTGTCAGTTCAATAAATGATTTGGATGAATATGGAAAGATGAGGCTTTTCAAGGGTTGTGAGAAGTTATTGAAAATGATTTGGAGGGCATGTTCCTCGAAAATGGGATTCCTCATCTTGTTACAAATACTTATCTATTTGTGAATAAAATCCCTGGCCTTTTCATTGGGCTCTTGCTTGAGGTTATATAGGTGATTGAGCATAGGCAAAGCTTCTGTATTGAACAGAAAACGCTCAACAAACATATTGATAACTTTGTCATAACTCCTTAGCCTGCTCTGCCATCATTTTGGTCATCATCTTTTGAAAAATTCTGTACATAGCAGGATCAACATCACTCTCGTCTTCTGAGTCGTGTTTCTTGGATGATCTGGGAGAGTTCATTTCTTCTTTCTCGCTGTCGCTATGCTGCTGAACAGTTTGCTTGCCAGCTCTTGTCTGAACCATCTTTGAGATGACAAAGTCTTCCTGCAGAATACGAGAATGGTTAGAGTATGGAAGAAACTTTTTAAAAAACCATAATTTTTGAGGAAAGAATGAAGGGTTTTGGTAGACAAATTTTAAGAGATTATCCCATTACCCGGGATTGGGTCATCACAAGACTTGTGATAATTGTGTTACCATTTTTATGATAACGGAGAAATATGCCTTGTTACCTAGGCGAGGTCATCAACCATGATAAAAGATATTGAAGAGAAGTAGGAGGAATGTCCCATTTACCCAGGATTGGGTTGTCACCAAAATCTTGACCATTTGTGCTATAAAACAAAATACAAGAAATAAAATTTGGCCCAAAAAGTAATTTTTATTGATAGTAATATTCAAAGACACCGAGAGGGAGGGCAGACAGTTTGCCACCACTCTTGATATTCAGAAAATACATTTGATCCTGGAAATACAGATAGATAAATGAAGGAATCCCAAGTATATTTGGTGACATGGTATGCCCCAGACCACTGATCTGACTGTAGGTTGAATTCTGGCATGTTGACCGTCAGGAATCGGATGTTGGCACGAATCTGCCGCTGCAAAAACTGTCTGAGACATCTTTCTAGATAATAATTGACGCAAAAGAAGGGGCCAAGCAATCTGTAGCGCTTGCTGCGAGCATAAGTGTAACAAGGAATCGATTCTTTTCTCTCAAAGAAGTCCCAAACAATCTCCTCCTGATGCAGTTTTTCGATCAATGCTCGACACTGAATGGCAGATTTAGGCTACTTACTGCTAAATCTGAAGAAACTGGCCTTTGATAGAACATGATGCAGGAACCACGACTGCAGGGCATAAGTGCATCCTTCCACCAGAATGGTCTCTCCAAGAGCAAAACAAGCCAAGCCTCGGTAAAGAAAAGCCAAGGATGCCATAGATACTGAAAGCTGACGGGTCTGCTTGCTTCTCCATCTTCGAAAGAGTTGGGCAACTCTGATATCTATGAAATTCTGACCATTTTGGAAGAAAGCTAATCCCACTATGCATAGGATCATGACATGCTGAATTCTGTCTTTTGCTGCTCGAAACAAAGTGTTAACCTCTTCGTAAGCTCCGTACTTGTGATAGAGTCCGAACAGGTCAATGAACTGATTCCCATCGATCTCAGTGAGAGACCAGGATCTGCTCCCTGTTGCTTGGGCCAAAGCTTCTCGAACATCCACCCCTTTGATGTTGATCAGGAACTGCTGCTCGACAGGATCATTTGGCTGACCAGCTGGTTCGGGCAATCCCATGATATCATTGAATTTGTCCATCAGTAGAGTCATCTCTCCCCATGGAAACCAAAATGTGCAGGTACGAGGATTCTACCGTTCTGCTATAGCTTGAATCAGACTTCCATTGATGGTTCGCTTGCCCACTGCCGATGCCATCTCCAATCCACAGTCATCCAAGTGGTCTGGGAACATACGTGAGAAGGTGACGAATCAAGAATAATACCACCGAGGGAAGAAAGGATGAGACTGGATGACCCGATGATCCAGGGATCCATCCTGAATCTGATGGAAGACATGATCTCTGGGAAAGACAACATCGAGAGAATTGGACGCCATTCGGAATAATACTGGGGCAAAGAAGAGATGAGGAGAATTAGATAGAATGCAAGACTTACGGATAAACTCTTGAAAAATCGAACCTAAAAATTTTTAAAAGATCAAGGAAATTTTTAAAAGAATTTTCTAGGGTTTTGAAGAAAATTTGATCTAAAAGAGAAAAGAAATGTAGGTAGAGGAAAATATACACCTGGGTTTTTTGAAAGTAAGGAGAAGTTTTGAATAATGCACTCAGAGTTTTTAAAAGGTTTGATACATATATATGAGAAGGTACAAGAAACATCGCATAACCAAAGCTGCACAAGCAAGCATGCGCAAACAACTCTCCCTAAAGGCTGACTCTAAATGCAATGTTTTGAAATGACTTGTAAGACCTTAAACCTAACTCTAAGGTTTTAGATCATCTGATTCCAATCAAGGTATGCTGATATACCCAAGCCGAAGCTTGAAGTACGTGGCATAAAAATATTTCTTCGGTTCTAAGGTAATGGCTTCCCAACATCTTTGAGCACCTACCGATATACCTCGGACTATGGCCCTTAGGTACGTGGTAGAGGGGCGCGAACCCAAATAAGTGGTTCAGTTGTGAGGCTCTCTCCCAAACTATGGTTCAGTGAGACAGCCCAGCAACGTGAAGACCGGAACAATATAGGTCTGGAGTTTTTCGAAAATATGTTCAACATGCAAGAAATCAGATGGCTCTAATGCAAGTCCTAAAAGAGATAGAAAAAATAAAGAGGAGCATACACTTGCATACATTATTTTGCATTCAATCTCTAGAATTGAGGAGAGTTGTATTTTAGACCTAAATTCAATGTGATCATGAAATAATCTCCTCAATATGGTCCTACCAAACCATACCTAGATCCTATATGCAATGATGTCAGCTTAGGATAGAGTCTAGGCTCCTAAGGTTCGCATGGAAATGAAGATGACATTTATAGAATAAAGACTTAGATAATATCAAAGCAAAGCAAAAACATAGATTCAATCGGAAGGAGACTTGTCCCATCACGATCGCCAAATACTGTGATCATCGCAAAATTTTTCCTCTCGTGGTATTTCTCTCTCTTCCTTCTCTTTTCCTTTTCTAATCCCTATTTCCTCCTTTTTGAAGGGAGAAAATAAAAGACAGAAAAGAAGAGAGAAGAGAAAAGAAAGGAAAGAAGAGAGAGGAACTCTTTTGCGGGGTCTCACTTGACCTTAATTTTGAAGATATTTAAAAAAATAACTCACCTTCGTTTTGAAATATTTACGAGAAAATTGGGAGATGGGATTCGCTCATCGGTACGAGGTTCGACCGTTCCTGGCGCCTTTACCAGAGGTAATCGCACCAAGGGTCGAACTTATGCCTATTTGCTTTGCTAAAAGATTATCTAAGAATTTATCCTAAGTCTACATGCACAAAGAATCATGCTTGTGCAAATGCAAGGATGTATGCTCTTTCAAAAAATGATTTTGGAAATCTCCAAGTGTTTCTGATGAATAGAGTGAAGAAATGGTTTCTAACTTAGATTTTAAGATTTAAAGTTCAAAGTTTTGGAGTAATCAGAGTTTGGGAAAATAAATCTGGACTTCGAAAGGAATGTTTTTGAAGTTGAGATAAAAGGAGAAGGAAATTTCAAAGTCATAAATGGACTTTAGAATTTTGAACCTGGATGAATGTTTGAAATGAAATTGAATTCTAGTTTTTAAGTTTGAAATCATAATGAGATTTGAGAAATCCAAATTGAGAAACTGAATTGGTTTTTGGAATTTTGGGAATCAAGATAAACTTGGATTTTAAAATCTGGAATGAAATGGAATTGGATTTGAAAGTTGGAATTGGGAAGAGAATTTGATTTGAAATCTCGAATTCAAATGAAATTTGAATGTAAAGTTTGGATCTTAGATAGAATTGAGATCCAAGATGAAACTGAATTCTGGATTTGGAATCTTAAATGGGAATTGGATCTGAAATCTGAGATCAAATGATGGAATTTGGATCTAAAGTCTGAGATCCAAGATGGAATTGAATTCTGGATCCTAAATGGAATTTGGATCTTAAGTCTGAGATCCAAGATGAAAATTGGATTTTGGATCCTAAAATAGGTTTCGAATCTGAAGTCTGAGATCCAAGATGAAATTGGATTCTGGATCCTAAAATAGGCTTTGGATCTGAAGTCTGTGATCCAAGATGGAATTGGATTCGAGATCCTAAATGGAATTTGGATTCAAGATCTGGAATCCAAGCTGGAATGGGATTCTGGAATTGAATCCAAGATCCAGAATGGAACTTGGCTTTGAAGTCTGAGATCCAAGATGGAGTTGGATTCTGGATCCTAAAATAGAATTGGATCTGAAGTCTGAGATTGAAAGTCGAGTTGGATTCTGGATCCTAAAATGGAATTGGATCTGAAGTCTGAGATCCAAAGTGGAGTTAGATTCTGGATCGTAAAATGGAATTGGATCTGAAGTTTGAGATCCCAAAAGTGGAGATTGCACTTGGAAATCTAGATCCAAGTTAGGATTAGGATCTAACTTTTGATTTTTGGATTTTAAAAGTCCAAATGGGACTTTTGAAAATGGATCTGGGTTTTGAAAACCCAAATTGAATTTAAAATTTAGGAAGATTTAAATTTTGAGATTTAGAATCAATCTGAAACTTTGAATTTGAAGGTAAGAAAATACACTTGATTTTGAATGAATCAGAAACTTCAAAGTTTAATCTGAACTTTGAAGATTGAATTATGATTGAATTGGAAATCAAAGTTTTGAATCTAACATGAATTGGAAATTTCAAATTCAATTTGGACTTTGAAATTAAATTCTGAATCTTGAAAATGAGATAGAATTTGGATTTGAAATAGAGACTTGAAAAAAAGATATTCAAAATCACTTGGGTTTTTAAAAAGAATTTTGAAAATATGATGCAATTCTATCCTAAATGATGAATGAATTTAAAGAATTTGAAATTTGGATTTTGAAAATCATATTTTATTCTTTAAATAAATGTAAATAAGATTAATGATATAATACACTCCTGACTATGGTCATTGAATGTATTATATAATAATCACATTTAAATTCAGGTGAAGAATTAAACATATTTTGGTGCTTTTATAGAGTTTAGAATGAAATTAATTCAGGTCTGGACCGCATTTGGTCCAAACTATGCCAGGCCAGAAGTAAGCTTGACCCACACCAGCACAAGCTGGTAGGCTCAGCTATAGGTCACGCCGACTGAAAATTAGGGAAAAGGGAAGGGCGCCAGGCTGACCCATTGGTGGTCGGCCTGGGGTCATCCGAAGGCAAACATGCATCTAGAAAATTTCTGGACGGCCAAACAGGAATCAAAAGGTGGAAGAAGAGGAGGGGCTCAGCCCGCCTTCCTGAGTCCAGCATTGCCCGAACCCAAGAGGGTCAGCACGGCTGTCGGACAAAGGGTCTGCCTAGGGCTTCCTAGCCAACCAAAAATACTTTGATAGGAAACCACTGGTTGACAACGAACCAACCCACAAACAAGCTGGGAAAACTCATAACATAAAAATGGCTTCCAGCCATTGCAAAAACCGAAAACCTATCCACGATGCATGCTAAAGCACTCAATGTATCCAACAATAAAACTCGAAACATTAACAAGCTAACAACGACTAGATGGCGAAATGGGGAAAAACAAATGCATGAGATGTTTTTCTTATAATCCACCCATTACCAATGCTCACAAAATCTTTAAACTTACCAAAATGCAGGAATCATGAACAAAAACTGAAATAATCCAAGCAAACGACAAGGAAAGGCCAACACATTATGGCATTGCTCCAACGAACCCACCATGAGGTATGCAATTAGGGGAAACACACAAAAATGCATGAACGTGTAAAACTTTGCTCAAAACGAAACCCACAGTTGGTGCATGCAAACATACCCCAGAAATCTCCTTTCAATTAAAACATGTGAACACGTCATGCAATCACTTACATATAAACTCATATCAATTCCATGTATGCTCATGCATGAGAAAACAACCATATGATTAATACTTTTACCCCAACATAGGATATTCAGTTTAAGCATTTGAAGCAACTTGTACGACAACAACCGAAAATAATTACATGTTTAGCTAAATCATGGTAGCACCCATAACCGTTTCTGTCACATTGCTAACATAGATGCATGCCTAACAATCTTTTGTGACATATGTATTTTGATCACATTGTAACTAGGCATGACTGGATACATAAACATTCATCAAATATGTTGCTAAACAATCATCATATACAAACCAATTGAACACTTAAACATGAATATATACATAAAAGAAGATCGGTGTAACCTGTGCAAAACTATACTAACACACACACACACACACACACACACATATATATATATATATATATATATATATATATATATATATATATATATAATGTGTTTTCTATTTTTTTTTTTTAGAACAAATGGCCTAGCACCTGCCCAGCCGAACCTGGTTCGGTTGGGCCTGACAGGTCATGCTGTCACTGTAACGACCCCAACTCATACCCCTTAAAGATGTGGTTTTTTTTGTAAACCATTGCGGAAATCTTTTCAGAGACCCGGAGCCTTTACAGTTCTACTCCCAATTGGATAAAACAACCAATCACAATAGAGCTTACACTTATCATCTATACCAAACCAAACTTTTATTGAATAATTAATGATAGTCATGAGACAACTGCATAAGGAAAATCCAGAGTGCACAAACTTAAATATAAAAGAAAATTAATAAAGAAGAATGAGTCACGCAATCTCTCTGTGAATTGTCTAGCAAAAACATGACACATGTAGCTCTTCCAGAAGCTAGTCGCTTCACTGATCCCTTGTGGCTGCGAAAACCACAAAAATAACGGTGTCAGAAATCTGAGAAATTTTGCGTAGGAATCCATCTAATGAATCAAATGAGCATAAAAAATACATATATGAGTTCATGCAATAACTTAGAGGAATGCAATTATGACAAATACATAATTCAATTAAGCATTCATGCAATAGAGATAATTATTAAGCATGAAAGAACATTTAATAAGCAACATGGATCACAATTTAAGCAATACAATCATTTGACATGCATTAGAGAACAACATTAAACATTCACTAACATTTAACAGTAAAGGGAACATGTAAACGTGCATGATTTAATGCATTGCAGGAATGCGCATGAATAATTTATTATCTTAAATCAAGTTCGCTTTCATATGCATGTCCCTATTAAGATGCACACACATTTAAGTTCTTCCTTTTAAATATCATTGCCCGCGGATACTCAAAAGGGGTAAAATCTTCGAGATCAAGTTAGGTTCCCAGAGTAACTTAACATACAATTTATATTTTATTACTGAGTTTCAAACTTAGCCCTAGACCGATATCAGGAAACAACACCATTCATCGAAACATTGGAAATCAACATCCAATATCGGGGACATCATGAAAATTAGTATCTACTGACGTCACTTTCTTGGTATACCAAAACAACAGTTGTGTCTACACACCACTCCCAGGTAAATTGGTGGGCTCTCCCTAAAACCGTGGCTAGGAAGAAGAACTCCAATATCTGGTTCAGGAGTAACAATAATGCACACGAAGTTTTAGTATCCACACGGTTTTTCAAAACTACTATATCCAAGATTCCCACACTAAAGAAGGGACATCAAAGAAAACATCAATTACACTGTTATTCAATTCCTTTTATCTTGTAATTAATTCATCTCTTTTACATTTGCAAATCAACATGCAAAATTAATAACATAAGTGTGCAAATCAGCATGGCAAGCTCTTCACGGGACTACAACTCATGTCATCATGAAACAATGCAATAACAACAATAATATCACATTTGATTTTTGCAATGCATATAACAACTTAAACAAAGAGCAATGCATGCTCGAGGCTCATACAACCCATTATGATCCGTTTTGATCATCGATGCATTCATTTGCAAAAATCATAAATATCATACCACAATGCATTACGTTTGAATGATTCACAATGCACATTCATTTATGTCATTTAAAGATGTGCATAACACAATAATACACCTATGTATGTGCATGAGTCACACTTCATATTCATTGTGTGCTTTCATTCAGTTCGCATGCTCACATCAAAATGCATGCTCAAGTTCACATGTTCATATCGTTTGCAATACTTTTGTGCAACATACACTTTAGTTAAACATGTGAACATTCAAGTAATGGTGCATATGCCAAATACATCAAGTTATAGTATGCATACGCATAAGATGCAGCCTTGCAATGTTACCTTGATCCAACATATTATATAAAGTCAAAAGTTTCCTTCTTTAGCATGAATAAGGCTAGACTAATACAAGGAAACAAATTATGGAAATTATCATGCAAAGTTGACCCTCAATATTTTTTTCTAGATTCACATAGGCACATGAAATGAGTATAACGAGAGTTTGTATATTCTAGGTTGACCCTCATTTGAATATGCTTTTAACATACAACCAACTCTAAAATCTGAGTGGTTCACACTTAAACAAATCAACCATCGTTGTCAAACAAAACATAACCCTGCATTTGTATATGTATCTACATATATACATATGTATGCCCTGCACAACGAGAATTGCCTTTGGGTATTTTGGTAGAACCTATTCAAGTTGAAATGAAAAAGACAAGGTGATAGCTATAAGTATCATAAACCTTTTAGTTGTTTTGATTTGTTTTGAAAGAAATTTGATCAAACAGTTCTAAGTCTTACGTGTTTTAGTCGAGTACATAGGATTTGTATATTATTTCAACTAATGACTAGATTATCTTTTCTGTTGATAAAAAGCTTGTATGCAATAGCATCATATCTATAGAATACCAGTTAGGGAGAAGGAAAGAAATTTCTAGATGTAATGAGTGAGATCCTTCATGAGACAGTTGTTAGTGTAGCTAGTGTATGTCTAGCACACAACCAGGCCCACCAAGCTCGGCCTGACAGCCAGCCTACACAAGAAAAGAAAATCTTTCTTTATGCATCAATTAAATTCTTAACACATATTTGGAACACATACTTACAAAACTTTCAAAAATCTAAAATACACATCACATAAAACTTTTTTTTTTCTGAGAAGAACCAACTACACCCAACCGACTGACCCAGTCGGCTGGGGTTCGGTTCAGGCCCAGCTGGACTGAACCAGCTAGGTCGGATCTGGACAGACCTGGCAGGGAACTACCAGGTCTGCCAAGTCCAGCCGCAGGCTGGTCTGGGCCCGGCATGGCTTGGCATGCCCAGCCGAGCCACTTGGCTGGGCGGCCAGGTGCCCAGCCAGCACCCTGCTGGGTCTGGTTCAGCCCGACCAGACCCAGCCACACCTGACACGCCAGGCCAGATTCGGCTGGCATGACCGCCAGCCCACCAAGGGTCTAAAAAAAATATACTTATATTGTTTTTTTTTAAAAAACATAGAAAACTTTTTTTTTCTATAATACCATGAACCAATAGGCCACCTAACACAAATTTTTTTTCATGAACACACATGAAGATAAAATATTATAACATGGGTTTTGGTGCATCCAACAGTCCAAAAACATGGATCATCCATGGAGATCGATCATACCATAATATCAACCCTTAACAAATTATTTATACTGTCAAACCCATGCGTTTTTGGCATAAAAATACACGTACAGATTTTTTTTGTTGCTAAGTGTATAAAATCGAAAATACCTCTATGAAAGAGGATTTGTAAAATCTCATCCATGTATTTTAGAGTAAATAACTAGATTAACTCTTCTCCCATGAATTTTTTTCCAAAAACATCACATGAAAATCCAATCCATGTTCTTCTTACTCAAAACAAAAGAGAAAACCCATACCATGAATCTGAGATGAAGAAAACGATGGTAGATATTGAAAAACGTGGGTAAATGGTTGGAGATGGCCCAAACTCCTCTTCTTCCTCCTTTTTCCTCTCTTTTCCTCACTTTATCTCTCCTCCTTTTTTTCCTTCTCTTTCTCTTTTCTCTCTCTTTTTTGGGGTGTTTTTATAGGCCCCATAGGGGAGGTCACCCCTCTTTTTTTCTCCGGCTCTCTCTAAGAGAGTTTCCAAAAGATGGAACTCTCTCTCCCTTTGTTTCCAATTTTTTCAAAACTCTACCAAATGTTGACTTTTCCACATTTGATAATTTTCTTCTTTTTAAAACCTTTTAAACTCTGTCTTAACCAAGAATAAGGGCTCTTTTAATAAGTTCTGCTTAACCTTAAAATAAAAATTCGGAATTGATACTAATTAATTAATTATTAAATATTAATTAATTAAAATGATCTAAAAGCACAAAAAAATAACCAAATTAATTCAGAAGGCTTCTCAACCTTATTAAACCCCAATTTAAAGCTTTATATTAAATTTAAAGTTGGAAAATCTTGGGGCTTGGATTTGGATCCGAATCTACAAATCCAAACCCATACCCAAAATAAAAATGGATCCAGATCTAGATTAAATCTAGATTAAAGTGGGTCATACCTAAGATCCAAATCCATAATAATTTGGATCTTATGAATTGGATCCAATCCGACAAACTGCTCAATTTTCAAAAAAATGCAATTTTTGGCTCAATCGTAGCCCAAATCAAGAAAAATAAAATATCGTTGTGCTCAGTATTTTGAGACGCATCCAACGACATATAACACGATTATCAAATTTCAAATTTTGCCCGAAAATAACCCAAATTTTGCTTGAATTTAAAGGTCGAAAATAAAACTCTTTATCTCGCTTCAATTGGCTCGTTTAGGCCTAGTTGATGAGACCTGGGTCAAACTCATACTCAAAAATATCAATCTAAAATCGAGGTTCAAACGATTTTTCTCCCCGACTTAGCCAATTTTTTGAAAATCTCATAAAATGACTAAGTACGAAAATATGCGATATTACAGTCACCCAGCTGAACCTAGTTCAGATGGGTCGACAACACCAGGTCTAAATGTTTTGTTAAAAACTGCCCAACAGAGCCCCACTCGGCTGGGTGCAGCAAGCTCGGCTGGCCTGGCAAGCCAGGCCGACCAACACTAGAAGTGGGTCTGGTCGGGGTTGGCCAGCCGAGCAGAGCTTGGTTGGTCTGCCGACCAGGCCACTAGTGGCTCCCTGCTGAGACTCACTTGATATAATATATATATATATTGTTGAGAATAAGAGGTTTTAAGTTTTAAGGTTTTTCTAGATTAAAGGTTATTTGATATTTTAGTTTAATGAGGGGCTTATATGTAATTTCTCCTTTTTGGCCTCTCTTTATTTAACATAGAGATTAGCCCTAATAACATTTGAGTAGTTCTCTTATTGTGCAACTCTCTCTCTCTCTCTCTATCTCTATTTCTGTGCATCTCACCTTACCTTTCTACATGGTATCAGAGCCACTCGATCTCGGGAGCGTGATCAATAAGGACTGATCTTCACCAACGAAAAAAAAAAGCACGACTTCTTGAAATGACCACTAGATCTGAATAGACCTGACCATATCTGTCCCGGATCCAATCTGGATTCAGATATATGGTGCATGGATCAAATAATACTACAGAGATACACTTCTAACCCAGGTTGAAACTAGTGTGATTAATTTGCATCCCCAGCAAGGAGTACAACTGACGTGTGTAATGGATCAGGACCAATTCATTTGGAATCTCAATGTTGGACCTCTTTAGCTGGTCCAACATACTAATCAGTACTGCTTAAGACTATTCCAATATACTTTTCAACAACAGGGGGCCATGGCTTGAACATTGAATGGGTCAAAGACTCAATCATCAAAGGCTGGGTTACAACCAGCTACTCTTTGCCTATAAGTTATCATTGGTATTCCTGAGATGGTTCTTCCTTCCCTCTTTTGGTAACTGGGAACTTCACCTTTGGTATTATATTGTTAACTGCAACAATGAACATTGAAACGATAATAACTAAAACTTACCATGAATTAGTTAAAAGTTGAAAATGTTTTAAGTCGTTCATGAATTCCCATTTGACCTATTCAAAAACTTTGCCAGCTGAACCAGCCAGTTTAAGCAATTCTGTCCCTATCGAGGTTTAAATCTAAAGCGAACCAGTTTTAAGTCTAATTCATTGCTGAACGAGTTCAACAGCCAGGCCGATCCAGTCAGGTTCTTAGAACAGAGTATGTAGTGCTTAATTGTGCCTTCAGTAAGCAAGTGTTTTCTCCTGTCTTCTCTTACCTTACCAAAGTAGCTCCTAGAACTACCATGGAAAAATCTTTAAACTTAATGCTAGTTTAATCAACCAAAAAACTTTCCATACACAAAGCATGGGATTAAGAGAATCTGCAGCCATTTCCATAATAGAAGCATGATCATACTTTGCGTTTGAAATTGAATACATATGATAGTAGCCTCGAGTTGTATAATCATTTGCAGCAATGAGATACGACAGAATCATTGCATGCTGTTGTGGATGGGATGAAATGAACTATATGACATATTGGTAATCTGCAGCCATCTCCACATGGAAGCATGATCATACTTTTTGTATGAATGCAGATAATAGTACCCTTGAGTTGTATAATCATTTGCAGGTAACGAGGTGCAGCAGAATCATTGCACGTTGATGTGGATGAGATGGCATATCGATACAAGAACAAGTACCGGGTCCTCTTCTAAAACCAGTAAATTTTGGATATTATAAATGAAAAAAGAAATTAGCTTTATCTTCGAGTTAGAAATGTGTTTCTATCTTTTAAATGTCAATTATGGGCATTTCACATGCTTAATTATACCTTTTTGATCAATGAAGGTAAAAGTCATTTCAAGAATTACTTCAGACAAAATATTATTAAAATATTTAAATTTATCATGAAAACTAATTGTTTTAGGGAATCACAACCTCATCTAGGTATTTTCAAGGTGTTTTGAAACTTAACTAGATGCATTTTGGTGGTTTTCGAAAGAAATTCTATATAAAGGTATTTTGATCATTATAATCAAATAGATATTTTAATTTTGTCAAAATGCTTAACAAAATTTTGTTAAAGTAAATATTTTTTGAAGGATTTTACAAGTGCTAAATATATTTCAAAATTTAAAAATATAATTAGAATTTTTAATTTGGAACTAGTTTTTCAAGTGGGTTCAGACCTAAGGGGTCAACCCAAATAAGGGTTTCTAGGGATCCAAACCTGATCCGATGTTGACCCATTTTAGAAGGGTGCACATGACAGGGAAAGAGTGGGCGGGGCCCATTAGGGCACCCGACCCCTTCACTTCTTTCTTTGTTTGTCACTCCCAAAGCTCACTCTCTCTCTCTCTCTCCTGCATGTCGCCTCTCCTCGCCTCACTTTTTTTGAGTTTTTCACATAAGGGGATGTCGCCTTTATTATCTCATTTGATCATGTTTGAGATCACCTAGCCTCTTGTCTCACCTTATTTTCCCTAATTCATGGAGACCCCTTGTTATATCTCACTTTGAGGAGGTGATCGATTATGGATCATCTTATTTGTCGATTGTTCTCTTGTCGATCCTTAGCAGCTCGTGTTATCTCTACAATCGATTACTCAAAGCAATTGATTGATTCACACCATGATCATCCTCAACTCATGTTGTCTCTGCGATCATCCTCAAGCAAACTGAACCTCGCATGGCCGATCATCATTAGCGTATACTCTCTCTGCTATCTCTAGATCAACTTTCATTGAGAGGGTTCCGTTAGGTTTTTTGCATTCAAAATCTTCGTGGATTATATTGAAAGAGTGGAAGAAGAGGAGGAGACAAAATGTTGTTCGGTTTCTGTGCTCCAATTAGATCAACTTGACTTTTCTCAACTATTTGTGTGATGCCCTCCCATTTTTCATTGTTCGCCAGACGTAGGACTCCTGTTTTCTCTTCTTCACCATCTCCAACCCAATGTCAGACTCTTGTTTTCCATCCACATCGGGGCTCTTCCTCTTCCATCGAGCTTTCTCTTGCTTGTGGTGTTCATTGTCATGACCACACATACACACTGCAAGCCTCCTCCTAGATGGGTGTTGTTGGAAAACCCCCTCTATTTCTCTATTTTCTTTGATTCACCTGACCTATGATGTTTTCCCTTTTTCCTTCAGTGTTTTGCCTAAGACCGAGACAAGTCCCCTGATTATATTTTTTTTTACTAATGTTCCTAATTTCTATTTCCCTTCACCATTGAATTGATATCGGGTTGATCTATGACCATTGACTGACAACAACATCTATGACGTTGCATTTTGCCCTTCTGCTACACTATATTTTCTGGCATGGTTTGCGGTGTTATCAAAGATCCATTGTGGGTGATAGAAGAAGGCACCCTCCCAGAACTTTAGGATTTGAGAACTATTTCTAGCTTTTACCACTTTCATGTTGCTTTTGTATGGAACATTGTTCAGTGTTGCAAATAATACCTTCATCGAGTTTGGTGAGCCTCGTATCACTGCCTCACTCACTACAAGAAAAACGTTAATTAGCGACAAAAATTTGTGATGAATTTTTTTTGTCACCAATTTGCGATGGATTAGCTAGAGAAAACTATCTGATGCTATTTCGTCGCTACTTAGAGACGGAATTTGTCCACTATTAATCCGTCGCTAGTTACCGACAATTTTTTTCCACTGCTAATCTGTCGGTAAATAGCGACGAATTAGTGACCACAAACTAATCTCCTCAGATTTCGTCTTAACTTAACGATAGATCAGCCACAAAAGGCATTTGTCACTACAAAAGTCGTTACTTAGCGATAGAGTTGGAGACGACATACGTTTGTCGCTATTTTTCCATATAAGCCCCTCTAAGCCACGATATTCTCTCTCCTCTCTCTGATTTTCCCTAAAACCAAACCCTAGTCCGCCGCGCTCAACTCTAGCCAGCAAACCCCAGTGCTGCTGTCTCCCTCTTCGTTAGCCACTAACGGCGTGCTACCAGCGACCACCGTCGCCCTTCTCAGCAGGCGCCGCCGATCGAGTACTCCCCTCTGCTCCTATTCAACAAACCCTACGAGCAAAGCCACCACCTATGTCGTCGACACACTGACAACCTCTCGGTCACGATATTCGTGCTTCCCCCTTTTCGATGTCATCGCTGCAGTGCCCAGCGAGTCTCACGATCGTCGTTTCCTCCGTTCCCCATCCGTGAGCTCCTACAAGCCGATCCCCCATGCCAGCTCTGCCACCGCTGTCTTTCCCGGCGTCTCCTAAGTAAACCCTGCGAGCCCCTCTCACCTTTTCACCCTTCTTTTGGGATCGCCAGAGGACCGGGGTAAGCCCTGCCTTACTTGTTTTCCGACAGGGGGTGAAACCCCCTGCCTTGCTTCTTCTTTGGCAGGGGGTTGCCCCCCCTGCCTTATTTTGTTTTTAGGCAGGGGGTGCCCCCCTGCCTTACTGTTTCTCCGACAGAGGGTGCCTTCCCTGCGTTGCTTGATTTCTCCAGCAGGGGGTGGCACCCCCTACCTCGCTTGTTTTTTGGCAGGAGGGTGGCCCCTCTGCCTTACTTGTTTTCCGGCAGGGGGTGGCACCCCCTGCCTTGCTTCTTCTTTGGCAGGGGGTCGCCCCCCTCCCTTATTTTGTTTTCAGACAGAGAGTGCCCCACCTGCCTTACTGTTTCTCCGGCAGGGGGTGGCCCCCCTACGTTTTTTGATTTCTCTAGCAGGGGGTGGCACCCCCTGCCTCACTTGTTTTCTGGCACGGGGGTGGCCCCCTTGCCTTGTGTTTTTTGATAGAAGGTAGCCCCCCTGCCTTGTTGACTGATTTTTTTTCTTTCCGACAGAGGGTGGCCCCCTACCTTACTTGTTTTTCGGTAGGGGGGTGGCACCCTTTGCCTTGCTTCTTATTTGGCAGGGGGTGGCCCCCCTGCCTTATTTTGTTTTCAGGTAGGGGGTGCCGCCCCTGCCTTACTGTTTATCCAGCAAGGGGGTGGCGCCCTTGCCTTGCTTGATTTCTCCAACAGAGAGTGGCACCCCCTTGCCTCGCTTATTTTCTGGCAGGGGGTAGCCCCCCTACCTTGTGTTTTCCGACATGGGGTAGCCCTTCTTCCTTGTTGACTGATTTTTTTTCTTTCCGGCAGAAGGTGGACCCCCTTGCCTTACTTGTTTTCTTCTTTGGCAGGGGGTCACCCCCCTACCTCATTTTGTTTTCAGGGAGAGGGTGCCCCCCAACCTTACTATTTCTCCCGCAAGGGGTGGTCCCCTTCCTTACTTGGTTTCAGTCTTACTACCTCTTATTTCAATTCCGTTCACCCGAGGTTTGTGTTTTCTTGTTCGGGCTCATTTTTGACAGGGAGCATCACCCTCTTTGTTATCGGGTAATAAACTTCCTTTTAACACAGTGTCTCTTGCAGATTTCTCAACGTATCCCACTTGTGCCCTGCCACCTGTGGTAAGTAAATGAAAAAAACAATGCAAAATGGGTAAATACCTGTGGTGAGTAAGTGATGCAAGCACATCACATGTTATTTAATTTATTAGATACAACATTTTTATGTTCACACACACACTTAATTGTGGATATCTAGGACTGCTTTGATGGAGTTTGGAGATCATGCTGAGCATGATTTTAATGTATGAGAATAGAAGTATTCTTATTTTTGGAGTACGGATTTCATGCTAGGCATGGTAGTAGTTAGCGGGTTATTGGAGTGTGTTTGCTGCAGGTACATGTTTGATATTATTTTTATATGAATGATTTGAATGTATTATAATGTTTGATGTGACTGTATCCATGCTTGCATGAAGTTATTTTCCATTTGATTATGCCTTTCATGTGAAATTGTATCATGAAAATATGCTTTAAATGAATGTATCATTTTATGGAATGTGATTTCATATTTATAAATATCCTCGTGATGTGTATAAATATGATGTGATAGTGTTACATACAAAAATCTACGTATTAATTAAAACAAAAAATGACTCACAAACAAGCACCAAACAAGAATTAATAGATAAATTAGATATTTTTTTCATCATAGCATTATTAAGATTCTCTTTTAACTGGTGATGATAATATCTGTAACATTATAGGACAAAATGACTGCAAACCGTGATTGGATGTACTATAGGATAGTTGATAATGAGGTGTCGCATGAATATATGGATGATGTTGACAATTTTATTGAATTCACAACGACAAGTGTCAGTACAGTAGATCCCACTGGTCAGATCAGATGCCCCTGCATGATGTGTAAGAACAATCGATTTGTAGAATCTCATGGCGTTAGACATCACCTATACAAGAAGGGTTTTGTTATTGGTTATCAGAATTGGAGGCTTCATGGTGAAGAATTTTGAATTGCCTTATAAAATATATGAGCATGATTGAATCATTATATAATTTTTTTACTGCTTTAGAACATGATACGCATGATTGAATCACATATAAAGTTTTTTTACTGCCTTAGAACACATATGAGCATGATTGAATCACTATGACAGTTTTTTGACTGCCTTATAACATATATGTGCATGATATTAGCATATATGAAAGTTGTTTGACTGCCTTATAACACATATAAGCATGTTTGAATCAATATGAAAGTTGTTTGACAACCTTAGAACACATATATGCATGATTGAATCAATATACAAGTTTTTTTAATACCTTAGAACACATATATGCATGATTGAATCACTATGAAAGTTTTTTACAACCTTACAACATATACAAGCATGCTTTCATCACTATGAAATTGTTTTACTGCCTTAGAACACACATATGCATGATCAAATTACTATAAATTTTTTCTTAGAACACATTTATCCATGATTGAATCAATATGCAAGTTTTTTGACTGATTTAGAACACATATGAGCATGATTGAATTACTATGAAAGCTTTTTGACATCATTAGAATACAAATAAGCATGATTTCATCACTATGAAAGTTTTTTGACTGTCTAGTAACACATATATGCATGATTGTGATACATAACACATTTATTTGACAACATTATAGACCTGTAAACACCCTAAATTTTCATTCACCTCTCCGACATTTCCACCAAGCATCATCATTCAGCCTTTGAAATCGCCGGAGGGCAAAATTGTCATTTTTTGAGCCCAGACCTGGCAAAAGTCCAAATTTCATCTAGAACTCTCAAAATTTCTCTATTTTAGCGCAGAGGTTCAAAATTCTACTCCTGACAGGAGACGGGAATCCCCAAAGCCCGGTTCAAGATCACATTTCATAAGACATGTCTTTACATAACATCGCATGAGCATTCCATATCACCTCACTGCACAGCATGTCATTTTGAGGTCCAGAACTCTTGATTTCAAAATTTTCAATCCAGATTAGAATTTCAACTATTTTCAAAATCGATTTCAAAACCCTGGGTCTTCAAAATTATCAATTCTTCCCATTTTACCCCCAGGACTCTGAATTTCAAAATATTTCCTCAGGAAAAGGATCTGGATAGTTTTCAATATGGATTTCAGCCACTTCAACTCAGATTTTGCCTTTTTGTCAACAATTTCAAATATCTTCATTTTACAAAATCGTCCTACAGGGGCTAACCCTTTTCAACATTTCTGTTTTACCAATTAGTCCAAATTTTATGAAAATTCCAAAAAGAGGTTGTTGTTTTATCTTTATTTCAATAAAGAAGCAATGTGGGACCCACACTGAGGTGGTGTCACATAGGCTTTTCTTTTGAAAAATTTGAATTTAAAAAACCAAAAAATATAGGAGCCTTGTCCCCTGGATTGGTGCCACTTGTCTTTTCTCTCTCCTCTCATCTATCTGCCAAGTGTCAGTGTGGGGCTACCATAAGAAGCCACCACATGTCATCCCATTTACCTGCCATGTGTCAGTATCCAACATATCCATCCTGCGCCATGTGTCATTCCACAGATCACCAGGAGATGCCAAGTGTCATGCGCTGTCTTGGCCAGAAAAAGCAAAACTTGTCTCCTCTGAGGTGGCGCCATTTGAAGTGTGTCTCCTGTAGAGGACACGTGTCACTCCTAGCTTCCTCCAGAAAAGGTAGGCTTGTCTCCTCTGAGGTGGCGCCATTTGAAGTTGTTTCCTGCAGAGGACACATGTCAATCTCTCATTTCCTCAGAAAAAGCAAATGCCATGTGTCACTCTCTCTTCTCAGAAAAAGTAGATGCCACGTGTCACTTCTTGCTCTCTTCAGGAAAAGCTAGAATTCAAAATTTCAAACCCCTCCAGAGGTGGCGCAAATCCTGAACTTCACCTTTTCCATTTTGTCTGAGATGGCGCCACATGGCTTGGACCTCCTTCTCTTCCCTCTGCCACGTGTCATTCTCTGCTTCTTTCAGAAAAAGCAGGTGACACATGTCTCCTTCTACCTCCTTCAGAAAAAGTAGAGGACACATGTCATCTCCAACTGCCTTCAGAAAAAGTAGAGGACACATGTCACTCTTGGTTTTCTTCAGAAAAAGCAACCATTCAAAAATTTTTAGACAAGAGCTAGGTGGCGGAAATCCTGGAGTTCTACCCTTTTCTACTTTGAATATGAGGGTGCCACATGTTCCTTTTCCTCCCTCTTGCCACATGGCATTGTAGGAGCCATTCTGAGGAAATGCCACATGTCCATCCTCCATTCCTCCAGAGCCAACCTCCATTTGAAATTCAAATTCACCTTCTGAGGTGGCACCATTTGAGAGAACTTCTTCAAACAGCTGACACTTGTCTGCCACATGTCCAGACCTTCCTGCATCAGGAAAAGTAGAAAACCCCCCCTCTGAGGTGGCGCATTTTGCTTCCTCCATTCATGTTCTCCTGCCACATGGCATCGTAGGAGCCACTCTAAGGAAATGTCACATGTGAGCCTCTCCTTTCCTGCAGAAAAGTAGAATTTGAATTCCTCTGAGGTGGCACAGTCTGCTTCCTCCACTCCTGTCCTTCTGACACATGTCAAGAGCCTCCAGAGATGGCGCCACATGGCATGCTCCTATTGTTCCCAGCTTTACACCTCAGAACACCTTTTGAGGTGGCACCAATCCAAAGCCCCACTTGGCTTCATTTCTTTTATTTATTTTATTTTTTTAATAAAAATAGCCCCATGAGGTGGCACCACCTGAGGACTCCCTACAAAAGGAAAATTTTGAATTTCAAACCCCAGGTCACACCCTCTAAGGTGGCACCATCTGGGAGCTTCCTGCAGAGAAAATCAAGCAAACCCAATTTTGAAAATTTTCAAATTTTGCTGAGGTGTCTCACCCACAAATTTCCTATTTTATTTTCTCAAAAAATCAAAATAGCACCCCCTGAGATGACGCCATATGGAGGGCTTAGATTGAGCATGTTTGAAATTCATTTTTTTTTTCAGAAAATCTATAAAAACAAGGCTCCACGCCCAACATGGAGAGACCATTTTTTAGCTCTTTTTGGACTTGGAAATCTGACCTAGTCTTCTTGAGAAACCGATTTTGAACTGTGGGAATTCACGCCCCCCCCTTTGGCTCATTGGAGAAGGTGCAGTGGATCGATTTTGGTGAATCATCCGAAGCCCGGAGCGAAGGACGAACGAAGCCATTGGTAGCAGTCCCTTTCCAGAGCTTCAACGCTGCCTAACGAAGCAATGTGCACTTCTTTTCCTCTTGATTTCCTCTCATAATTCGGTTCACTCATCGTTTGAAGAAAGAGCTTATCCGAGGGATGGATTGAGCTATTCTTATGAAACAACATATATAAAAATATTCAATCATGCCTCCTTGATGATTTTTAGCATTCATGCATTTAGCTAGATTTAATTTGCATTTTTTTTCGTTAATTTAGCATGTTTCATGAATTAATTAGGATTAATTTAGCATTTATTTCAATTCTGCTCAGTTTCAGTAGTTCTCTGTTTTTGTCAGTCAGTCCACACGTCATTTCATGCGTGTAAGTTTTGTTACAAAATCCAAAAAAATCATGAAATGTGCCCTTAGATGTCCCCAGAAATGTGCCAAAAATTCGGAAGCATTTAAATTCGTTTACTATGGTAAAAATTCAAAAAGGTGAGGCGGGTTTTACCACCCGAGATGCATTTTAAATTTTTATTCCCGACTTGTAAAATCGAGATCTCCCTCATGGGAGATTCGATTTTCGATCCAAAAGATGTTCTGAACTCGGGAAAATGTATAGTTTTTACCATGATTTTCTCAGATTTTTATGATGTTTTTTAATATCTGACAAAAATCTGAGATTTTGGGAAACGTGTCAGAGCCTTTTTTGGGCCTCTGAAACTTTGGATCGACTTTGGTCGATGGGTTCTCTTTGGGTATTGCTTCAAATCCGAATCTGTAAAAAGTGAAAGTTATGTCCGAGATGTCCTATTTTTGAATTTGAAAGCCTGTGATTTTTAGAACAGTTGTGATACCTGTTTCGGATTTTTCTTGTCAGTCCTCTGTTTGGTCACATTTGTCTGTTCTGTTAATTTAGGAATGAAAAGTTATATTTTTATCCATGTTCTGTTGATCAACTGCCAAATTCATAAACATGAAAGTTGTTCATGGAGGTGTCGTGAGTAGCTCTGTTAACTATCAGAAATTTTTAGGTCTGTTTGCTATTTTTTTAGCATTTATATTAGATTAGGGTGATTTTTACCTTTGTCAGAACTAAATCCTTGTTACTGAACTCATCATGACTCAAATCCCGAGGCTGTAAAAACCAAAAATGTTCCATTTCGAGTCCTTTAGCAGTCTGAAAAATATCATAAGTTTTCATGGTGTAAATCTTGCATTATCATGTTAAGCATTGCATTTGGTTCGGATCCATAAACAAAATCCACCATTTTAGGATTTTTTTCAAATTTTAGCATTTAAATCATATCATTTCAGGATTTTTAGCATTCTAGGCTGTTTAGAAAAGTAGGTAAATGCTTCATACCGAATTTGGTGTAATTTGGAATTCATTTGAGGCTTGATTTAGCCGTAATACCAAAACAGGGCCCCGCGGGACCCTGATCCAAGCGAAAAACAAGCGAAATTCGTTATTTTGAATAAATTGCAAAATGTCAAATTCTGATTTTACAGTCCTAAGGTGTTTAGAAGCATGTCATAATGTCTCATACTGCATTTTATCATCATTTGATTCAATTTGAATTTCAAAATCTCAATTTTACCAAAATTTCCTCCAAAAACCCTGATTTTAAAGGTATAACTTTAATTTTAGGGGTATTTTGGTCATTTTAACCCCAATTCCGAATTTCAAACTATTTTCTACTGAATTTATTGCATTTTCATCATTTCAAATATCAAGGAAGCATGAGAATAGGGTTTATATCCAATTAATTCCAATAAATTCGTGATATTATTGGAAAATCTTGGAAAAACCCACATATTTGAGCTAACCTTATTTCAAGATTTGGCAGGGACATTCAAAAGAAGGAGCTGAAGTCTGCAAATTTCCATTTATTTCATTTACTTAGTGATGTAATAATGTAAATTTTGGAATAAGATTTTAATTTCCTGCTTAGACTAGGATGCATATCATATAGTTTAAATTCCTGCAATATCCTGTTTCTATGATTCATGCATCTTATTTCAAAAGCACTATGAATATTCACGAATGGCACGTGCACCAACTCTTAGGGAGTTGATGAACTCGATAGAATCCATATTTACGGCCCTAGTCGGAATATGGACGAGACCCAGATCCATCATCTTTCTACTAGTCACATTGAGCCTACACTCTTAGGCTATCTTAAAATGCACATCATATTCTAATATTTTCAAAGTATTGTGCGTTAAATCAATTAAACTCTGAACATATTCATGGCCACAGTCAGAATATGTGAAGGATTTATTTTAACTTAATATACATTTTCCAACAAATTTCTTAGAAAATCTTCCAAAATGCATTCATTCACTCATATCATTTGCATCATGAAATCATTGGTTTTCTCATGATTCTCTCAAGAAAACTCCATTCTCAAGAAAATCGATTTCTCAAGAAACTCTGAAGATTTTCCAAAATCGGTTTTCCCAAGTCAAGTTTTTCCATAGTTTTCCCTGGAAAATGTTTTTTTCTTAAGAGCTTCAAAAGAGTTTTCCAATCTTTCTCAAAGATCAAAATCGATTTCCAAGTATTTCAAGGGTAAAATTCCCAGAATTTCAATTTCCCAAGTTTCAGTTTTCTTCTCCAAGGAGTTTTCCTATAAATTCTCTATCATTTTCCTAAGAAAATTCCCAAAGTCCGAGCTTTTCTAAGAAGTGTTTCCCTTTTTCAAATGTTCACCTTTTCTCAAGAATCACTTCTATTTTCCCAGGATTTTCAACCATTCATGATTTTCCCAAGTCTTTATAAACTTTCTTAAGATTTCAAGTATTTTCATCAAAGTTTCATGAGAAATCAATTTCCCTCTTTTTCCTTAGAAATATTTTCCAATCCCAAAGCATTTTCCAAGCATACATCATGTTTTCCTACTTCCATTTTCCAAAATCTCATAGCACATGCCTGAATTCTCTGTGCATTTAGGATAGAACACAATTTCGATAATTTCACTAAATCAAGCACAATTTTGGTCCTTGGTTTGATTACCCCTGTTGAAGGCGGCAGGAACGGTCAAACCTCGTACCGACAGGTCGAGCCCCATCCCATGGATTTTCCCGCAATTTTTAAAAACGGAGGCGAGTATTTCAAAACAATTTCCAAAATCCAGTCAAGTTTGAAGCGCGAAATCATTTTCCTCCTTCTCTCTTCCGCAAGGAAGGGAAGACGGAAAACGTTCGCGACGATAACAGGTTTGGCGACCGAGATGGGACCTGTCCTTGTCTGATCAGAATTGTGCTTGACTTAGTTCAATTATTGAAATTATGTTTACAAAATGTCAGCTCTTTACTTTTGCTATCATGCGAACCTAGGAGACTAGATTCTGACCTAGCTGACATTGATTGCATATAGACTAGGCATGGTTTGGTAAGACTATATTGAGGAGATATTTTCATGCTCACATAGACTTAGGTCTAAACACAACTCTCCTCAATTTAGGATCTGAATGCAAACAATGTATGCTTCTTCAAAGTTTTCAAAATCTATCTCTCTAGCATTTAGAGCCCTCTATTTCTTGCATGTGATCATTTTTCGAAATCTCCATTACCTATCATTACCCGGTCTTCACGTTGCTGGGCTCTCTTCCAGAACCCTAGTTCGGGACAGAGCCTCACAACTGGGCCAACTATTTGGGTTAACACCCCCCTACCACGTACCGCGGGCCACAGTCCGAAGTATATCGGTAGGCGCTCAAGGATGTTGGAAAACCTTACCTTAGAACCGGAGTTGAGAATGTATGCCACGTACCTCGGATTTTAATTTGGGTATATCGGCATAACTGGATTGGACAAAGATGATCTGAACTTAGAGTTAGGATTAAGGTCCTACAACTGTTTTTCAAAATGATGCATCTAGAGTCAGCCTTCAGGGAGTGCTGTATGTGCATAAATGTTTGTGCAGGATGTGATTGTATGCTACTTTTATTTCTCTCATATTTTTTCCAAAAATATTTTTCCAAATATCCATATTCTCATCTTTTCCTTTATTTTCTCAAACCCTGGATGATTTTCAAAATATCCTATTTCTTTCAAAACTCCAGGTGATTTTTCATTCTACCTTTCTACTGGATCTTGAATTTCCAGCTGCATTTTTTTATACTGCCTGCAATTTTTCAAAATCATATGTTTTCTCTTATTGGATTTTCAATTCTTTTGTCTATTTGCAAAAATTCCTCACCTTACTGTCCTCGTGCATACCTTGATTATTGCGGTGGAAATTATTTACCCACTTGCCTTCTCCTTATTCTAAATCCGTTTGCGGATTGTTTTCCAAGAGATATCTCTTTCCTTCAAAATGGTGTTTTTTCTCATGGTTGACGACCTCGCCTAGGTAACAAGGCACATTTTCCGTTGTTATTTCTCTTACAAAGAATGACAACACAATTGTCGTAATTCTTACGATGACTCAATCCCTAGTAATGGGATAATCTTCCAATGGTCTACCATATTTTTCTCAAAATCCAAAAATTTTCCTCAAAATTTGATTTTGTCTTTGCTCTGCAGAGAGCCTTCTTTAAATTTTATTCCCTCTTCCCAGTTACACTGGGGCATCTTTTGAAAATTTGTTTTCAAACATTCTGTATGCAGGCAAGATAAACCAATCTCTCATTTTGCATGTATATGCATGCACCCACTTGCATTAATTTTGCATTCATTTACATTTCATGTGCATTTGCATTTCATTTTACATTAATTTTGCATCCATTTTCTTCCCCTTCAGGTTAAGGGATAAACCTGAGATTTCCCCTTCAGGTTAAGGGATAAACCTGAATCATTTTCCATGATTTTCCAATTTCTATCCATATCCCCGTTCAGGATAAGGGGTTAATCCTGAAAATCAGACCACATACATCTGAATATGATGGTCTTTTTTATTGCAAATCAAGTAATCCAGTCCTCGAACTGGCCATTCTCAAAACTTTCAATTCGAGTCCTCGCACTATCGATTTTCAAAAACCAATCTTCTGATTAAAGATTTTCCTTTAAGATTCGGGCCTTGACTCGAACTTTCCAGCTTTCCTTTGAAGATTTGAGTTTTAACTCAAGTTTTCTTTCCTTCAAGATCTAAACTTTCCAGTTTCCCTTTGAGATTCGAGCCCTGACTCGAACTTTCCAACTTTCCTCTGAATATTTGAGTTTCGACTCAAAAATCTGAATTGGCCTAGTTTTTCCTTTGAAGATTTGGGTTTCGACCCAAACTTTATCTCCTTAGAAACCAAACTTCCTAGCTTTCCTTTGAAGGCTCGAGTTTCGACTCGAATCTTCCAGCTTTCCTTGTAAAACCTGAGTCTTGATTCGGATGGTCTTTCAAAACCAGTTTTTGAAATTCCACTAGAGGGGGGGGTGAATAGTGAAATTCGATTAAGATCGATAAAATAAAATAATCAGGCAATAAGGCACAACACATAAAACACAGAATTTATACTGGTTCGGTCAATACCCAGACCTAGATCCAGTCCCCAAGCAAACCACTTGAGCTTTCCACTATAACATCCGAGTCACCGGATAAATAGTACAACACCCTCTTCCTCAGAGGTCTTCTTATCTCAACAGAGAAGGGGCACACCCTCTTCAACAGAGGTCTTCTTCTCTCAACAGAGAAGAACAACACCCTCTTTCACAGAGGTCTACTTCTTTCAACAAAGAAGGAAAACACCCTCTTTCATAGAGGTCTACTTCTTTCAACAAAGAAGGAAAACAGTGAATAACAGAGTTACAATACTTCCTATAGAACCTTCAGAATGATATGAATGCACAAATGAAGGATTCTCAGAATGTTCTGTTTGTCACTCAGAGGATACTCTTTGTCAAAGAGCTGGACTTGACTTTTTCTCTTTTCTTTCTTTTCTTTTTCTCTTTCTTTCTTTTCTTTTTCTCTTTCTTTTTCAAGGCTCTCTTTTCAAATATCGAATAGGAATTTTTCTCGTTGTAAGCTCACATGTCCATGTCATGTTGAGTAGTTTATTTGAGTTTATATAGCTTTATAAAAAGTAGTCGTTACATTTTGAATTCGTAGCCTTCTTGAGATGTGAAATGATATGTCATTTCAAAAACATCTTTAGAGAAATTCGAAAAAGTCTTTTTCCATAAAAGTAAACTATAGGGTACACTAGTCGTTGTAATCTTTTTAGGTAATACATATTTTATGTAAAAAGTCTATTTATTACAATAGTACATTGAACGTTGGTTTGTGGTTTTGTCTTTATTCTAATTAATGATTTGAGGTACATAAGTACTTCTTTACTTTAAATGAGTGTAAGTACAATGAGTGCTTTGAGATATTTATTTGTACATAGTCATGTCAAGTGTTTTCTTTATGTTGTGGTTTTCAAAGTCTTCAGAGAGAATGAGGACTACAAGAAAGTCGACATTCTTGAGGAGGATATTTAACAAGGATTTCTTACAGGAGGTATTTAATGTTATACAAAGAGAATGATGACTTCAAGTAAGTCGACATTCTATGGGTTTGGAAAAAGGTAACTAGAGTCTTTTCAAAACCTTTATTATATTTGTTTTCTTTGTGTAGCCGATTTTCATGTTTTGTCTTTTTCCTATATTTGAAAACATTTCTTTAAAGATGGTAACTAGGGTCTTTTCAAAACATATTATATTTGTTATGTAGCCGATTTCACTATTTTGTCTTTTTAAAATCATTTCTTTAAAGAAGGTAACTAGAGTCTTTTCAAAACATATTATATTTGTTTTTCTTTATGTAGCCGATTTCATGTTTTGTCTTTTTCCTACATTTCTTTTCATGTTGTCTTGTATATGATGTAAGGTACAATTATTAGTTTTCAAAAAGGAGCTTTTTGAAACTATCGTATACTTTTATGATATAGTTTTTACGAATGAGTATGTAATATGCAATATGCATGTTCCTGAAGGTTCTGTTACATATGAATCTAAAGAAGAAAAAAGTCTTCATCTTGAGGTAGCCGATCTCTTCAGTTGATCTTTAGGAATGCATGGCTCATCAAGCTTTTTCTTCAAGGAGTATGATTGCACTAGTTGTACTTGAACAGAAAGTCTCCATCCTTTTTGGGTGAGATATCCTTGCATCAAATACTCGTTAGATTTATGGCAAAACATATTCAGTCATAATATAACATTTTTCAAGAGGACATATTATCATATCATATAAAATCAAATATGACAGTGTATCATATTATGTGACATCAAAACAGAGTTTCTCAACATTCTCCCCCTTTTTGATGATGACAAAATATGCTCCCCCTGTCAAAAAAACATTATGCATAGAAATAATAATATGATAAAATATTGAAAAATGTTTAAAGAGAGTATTTTTCTAATAATGGAGACAGGTTTTCTCCCCCTTTGTCATAGACAAAAAGGAAGGTATCAGAGTAAGAGAGTTATTACAGACCAATAATAAATATTACAGTAAAAAAAAATAAGTTTATCCCGAAGGTGGAGTAGGTTGATGTGTTCGGTTGACTTGATCCGACTGGAGGGTCTGTAGGGTTTGCTGCAACGAGGCTTGACGGCGAAGAATACGATCCATAGAACGCTAGACATCCATCAGAGCAGGGAAGTAATTGAAGGTGGATGTTGGATCTTCTTCATCAGAGTCGGGCATGTGCAGGGACCTTAGATTGAAGGTGGTAGCATCGAGGACCTAAGAGGGATGGAGGATAACTTCGTTGTGAAGGGGTACTTTGAAGTATTTGAGAATGGGAGTTATAAAACATTCGAAAAGAAGAGGCTTGAATTTTTTATAACGAATAAAAAGGTCAAAAAGAATGGAGGACCAGTTTATCGGAGTAGAGGAAAAAATGGCGTAGATAAGGAGAGAGATTTTTCGTGGAACTAATCTCTTGCGGGGAAGCTTGGGATAGATGTTGTGGAGAAGAATTTGGGCAAGTAATTGAGCATGAGGTTGGAGATTCCTCATGTGCCAGGGAAGTGGGTAGCAGTTGGTGCAGAGAAGAATTTTTCGAAGTACCGATCGTTCGATTGGTACTATGTTGTTGAGGTCGGTGGCGGTGGAAGGTAGGTTTAGAATTCTACCTAGGTCGGAAGCATCGAAAAACATCAGCTTTCCTCGGACTTTACTGGTGATTGTAGTTTGTTTATGATCAGTAGAAAAGTTTGTATAGAATAGTCGAACTAGTTCAGGATAATAGGCAGCTTGGGATGAAGATCCTAGTAGATGTTTGAGTTCGGGGAGATAGTTGTCTAGGTCAAATAGCATGAAGTCTTCATAGTGAACTAATTTTCCTTCATGAATGGGTCGAGAACAAAGTAAGTTGTAGTCATGAAAAAGACTTGGATACCTAAGATCTGCAATAGTGATTGCAGAGGTTGAAGAGGAAGACATTGCAAAAGGAAGTTGAGAGAGGAGTTTGAAAGTATGTATGAAGATAGTGAGCTACGAGTGGTATTGGTGAGGAATGAACCAAACGGTTAAATAGAAGAGAGAAAATAATTGTGACAATAATTGAATGACAAAGGAAGTGAATGATTTTTGGATTGTAGTTTGAATAAGGAAATTCGTGAGTTGTAAGTTAAGGGGCTTGTGAATGACAAATCAAATCAATGGTGGAAGATAGTGTATCATATTGGTATGTAAGTTAAGAAGGACATAGATTTGAACAAATATACTATGGGAGAGTGTATCGAGTAGTGAGAAATGTTATGAATGGAGTATGGAGTGACATATTGAAGAGAGTGAAGAAAATAATGGCCTAATAAAACAAACAACTTTTTCTACATGATTTTACTTGATGTGGAAGCATTCCAAATTCGTGAAGAGTGATTTTGGAATAAGACAAACAAAGATAAGAGAGTGAGAGGCAATAATTTGTTATTTAATAAGTATATATTTTGATATGTGTGGAAAAAAAATGACTAGACATAAAGAAGGGTGATACGGATATGTGGTTTGAAAGATATGACATTTTTGAAAGAAAAGAATGCCTTAAAAAATGTGTCATGATTAATGTGTCTTCACATTTGTATTGTTTTATGAGTATACGTAAAGATGAGAGGGATACACTTTGACTATGAATAGTGATGAGACAAAAAGATATTTATGAATGAAGAGTAATAATTGCTTGTATAAGAAATATTTTTATGGATATGCGTGGAATGAGTGAGAGTAGTCATAGAGAAAAGTGAGATGACATATATGGATTTTCGAGTAGGATAAGAAGTAATAAAAAATCATGATTGATAAAAGACATAAAGTTATGATTGATATGAATTATTGTTTATTTGATAAACATATTTTTAAAGAAACTCGATTTGAGGAAGTTCATAGAGAATAGAGTTAAGTTTTAAACTAGTAAAGGAGTCACAAACTCGGTTTGACAAGAATGGAGAATCAATTTGTATAAGAGAGAGAAAGTACTAAAGGTACTTAAGAGAATAAAAATAAAAGACAAGGTTTTAATGAGTCTCTATTGGAGGGAGATATAAGATGAGAGAGTGATGGTCACAGATGAAAAGGAGCTTCGTATAATATATATATAGAGAGAAAGATAAAAAAGAAGGTGATACAAAACGTACTAATGGGTGGAGTACAAATACTTTTTGTAAAAGAAGTAAAGCATGAAGAGATGATAATAGATAGTTCTTTAGGCTATGATATAACAGATGATATAGTAAAATTTTACGTGAGATATAATAGAGTGTACGTAATCTATGATATATTAAATGATATAGTAAAAATTTACGTGAGAACATAGCAACTAGATCTTTTAGGGAAAGGTAAAAGAACCAAAACAAACATTCGATTTTAACTAATAATTTGAAAAGCAAGAGTTCTCATAAACTAATATGTTTTCATGTTGAAGGTGAATCAATTATTCGTAAGAGAAGTTTTCACAAAAGGACAAAAGTAATAAAGGAGTTATGAGATGAGTGATGTGAACAAAGTTATGATAGCTTTTAATATAATTAGTTTTTATGGATATGAGTGAAAGGAGATAGGACAAGAAGTCATAATGGATGTGTACTTGAAAAGATGACAAGTTGAAAGACATAAAGAATGTGTCTTATAAGATTTTTAAAGTGTACGTGAATATGGAAATCTAGTTTGACTAACAAAAATCGATAAAAAAAGACTTTTAAAATAAGATTTTAAGAAGTATTATAATAAGTGTGATTAATTTATAAGTCACTTAGTTTGCATATTCCTAGTTCTCTTCTAATTCGTGTAAAGTCTTCATGTTTCAATGGTTTAGTGAAAATGTCTGTTAATTGTTGATTAGTGGGTATGAATTCTAGTTTAATTATTTTGTTTAAGACTTGTTCTCTTAAGAAGTGGTGTCTTATTTGAATGTGCTTAGTTCGTGAGTGTAGAATAGGATTCTTAGATAAGTTTATAGCACTAGTATTATCACAGAAGATAGTTGTATTTTCAAAATTTAAACCAAAATCTTTTAAGGTTTGTTTCATCCAGATAACTTGTGTACAGGCTAGGCTAGCAGCAATATATTTGGCTTCAGTAGTTGATAAGGATATACAATTTTGTTTCTTACTGAACCATGATACAAGAGAGTGCCCTAGCATATGACATGTTCCACTTGTGCTTTTTCTGTCAGATTTACTTCCAGCAAAGTCAGCATCGCTGTATGAGATTAAATCAAATGTAGAAGATTTTGAATAGGATAATCCAAAATCAACTGTGTCTTTTAAATATCTCATTATTCTTTTTACAGCCTTAAGATGTGATTCTTTTGGATTTGACTAAAATCTAGCACACAAGCAAACACTGAACATAATATCTGGACGGCTAGCAGTTACATAGAGAAGTGATCCTATCATACCTCGGTATACCTTTGTATCTACAGACTTACCGTCTTCATCTTTGTCCAAAACAGTAGTAGTGCTTATAGGAGTAGATTTTGAAGCAGTTGAGTTCATGTTGAACCTCTTCAGAAGTTCACGAGCATACTTAGATTGATTAATGAAAACTCCATCCTTGGTTTGCTTAATATGCAGTCCAAGAAAGTAGGTGAGTTCTCCCATCATACTCATTTCAAATTCTTTCTGCATGGACTTAGAAAATTCTTCACAAAGAGTGCTGTTAGAAGATCCAAAGATGATATCGTCTACATATATTTGAACAATTAGGGTATGATTATTCACTATTTTTACAAATAATGTAGAGTCTGTTTTGCCTACAGAAAAATCAGTTTTTAACAAAAAGGTTTGAAGTCTATCATACCAAGTACGAGGTGCTTGTTTTAAAGCATACAAAGCACGTTTGAGTTTGAAAACATGATCTGGATATTGTTCATTTTCAAATCCTGGAGGTTGTTTTACATAAACTTCTTCATTTATAAAACCATTTAGAAAAGCACTTTTAACATCCATTTGATATAATTTGAAATCTATATAGCTTGCATATGCTAAAAACATTCTAATAGATTCAAGTCTAGCAACAGGAGCAAATGTTTCATCAAAATCAATACCTTCCGCCTGGTTGTATCCTTGAGCTACTAGTCTTGCCTTATTTCTTATAACATTACCTGTTTTATCTAGCTTGTTTCTGAAGATCCATCTTGTCCCAATGATTGGATGATCCTTTGGTCTTGTTACAAGATCCCAAACGTCATTCCTTTGGAATTGATTCAGTTCTTCAGTCATGGCTAGCATCCAGAACTCATCGATGATGGCTTCATCAATCTTCTTTGGTTCAAGTTAAGAAATGAATGTCATATTTGCAATCCGTTCTAGCTGAGCTCTAGTCTGAACCCCCTTTGTCAGTTCTCCCAAAATCTGCTTTTGAGGATGATCTTTGATATCGACAAATGTTCTTTGATGATCATCTTCATTAGACTTAGCTGTGTTATCTAAAAATAAATCTGTACTTTCAACATCATCATCGTTAGTTTGTTTATGAACAAATTGATCAATAGATTCACAGAAACTAACATGCATAGATTCTTCAATAGACTTAGAACACTTATTGAAAACCCTGTATGCTTTACTATGACTTGAATATCCTAAAAATATGCCTTCAATAAATTTAGCATCAAATTTATCTAGGCTATCTTTTGTGTTTAGGATAAAGCATTTACAACCAAAGACTTTGAAATAGTCTATTCTTGGAGTTTTGTCATAGAATAGTTCATAGGGAGTTTTATTTAATAAGGGTCTAATGAGAACTCTATTTGTTATGTAGCATGCAGTATTAACAGCTTCTGCCCAAAAAGATTTAGCAAGATTATTGTGTTGGAGCATAGTTCTAGCAGATTCGTGAAGGGTTCTATTCTTTCTTTCTACTACACCATTTTGAGGTGCAGCTCTAGGAAAAGCAAAGTTATGAGAAATACTATGCAAGTTACAAAATTTTTCAAAAAGTTCATTTTCAAATTCTCCTCCATGGTCACTACGGATTTTAACAATAGAACAAGATTTTTCATTTTGTAATTTTTTACATAAAATTTCAAATTGACAAAACGTATCACTTTTGTTTTTCAAAAATATCACCCAAGTAAATCTTGAGTAGTCATCTATAATGACAAAAACGTATTTATTGTGATTATGACTAGCTATCCTAGAAGGACCAAAAAGATCCAAGTGGAGAAGCTCTAAAGGTCTTTTGCTTGAAATGATATTTTTTGATTTGAAAGATGATTTTGACAGTTTTCCTAATTGACATGCATCACAAAAACAATCCTTTTTAAAAGATATTTTGGGTAACCCACGTACTAACTTATCTTTAGCTAATTTAGACATGTATTTAGAATTGACATGACCCATTCTCATGTGCCATAGATGTTGAGAGTCATTATTAGTTATGAGGCAATGTTCTGTGATGTTTTCTAGGTATAGTTCATATATATTATTTTTTCTTATACCTTTTAAGATAATATTTTCGTTGGTGTCTGCTATAAGACAAGCATTATGATTAAAGCTAACATTATAACCTGTATCACACATTTGACTAATACTTAGAAGGTTATGTTTTAAGCCTTTAACCAGGAGAACGTCCTTGATAAGAGGTTTATCTATATTTCCAATATTACCAATACCTATTATCAAACCTTTGTTGTTATCACCAAAGGTGACGGTTCCTCCTTCCTTTTTATGAAGAACAACAAAGAGGTCTGAATGTCCAGTCATGTGTTTTGAACATCCACTGTCTAGAATCCATCTGTTCTTCTTGTTTGGAGCCTGCACATCATTAAGTAAAATTTCTTTTTGGTACCCAATCGGGTCCCTTTTTGTTAGACCTTGGAACCCATATCCATTTGGATTTGGGTTTGTCTACAACCTTAGAGGAGTTAAACAAATTAACATTATAATACTCCTTATTTGGTTCAGACAAACTTTTCACAAAAGTGGTCTTTTGATTCATACAAGAAGGCTTGTTGAAATGAGAGTAGCCAATACCATTCTTGTAGAAAGAGACTTTTTGAGAAGATAGGAGTTTATCCAAGTTCTCTTTTCCTTTAGTAAACTTGAAAACCGTTTTCATAAGGTTTTCAGTTTTACTTTTTAATTCTGAAATTTCTACTTGCAGGTTTTTAGTCTTGAAGCTAGTAGATAAGATTTCAGAAGTAATAAGAAGATTTTTCTTTTTCAACTCAGAGTTTTCACTGTTGAGTTTTTCATTTTTCTGGAAGAGCTCTAAATTTTCAGATTTTAAAGTTTTATTTTTGAAGCTTAATTTTCTAGATTCTTCAAATAGTTCTTGAAAAGCATCTAGAAGTTCTTCAAAGAAAAAATCAGAAATTTCACTTACAGAGCTTTCGTTTGCCATGAAGCACATGTTTGCAGTTTCGGCTTCATCATCACTTGACTCTTCACTGGTGGATGGTTCTGAGTCATCCCATTGAGCATGCAGAGCCTTTTTCTTGAAGAACCTCTTCTTTGGTTCCTCGATCTTGGACTTTCTTTTGAGAAGGGGACAGTCACGCCTCAAGTGACCTGGCTTATTACACTGATAGCACATGGAATCTTCCTTCGGATCTTTTCTTTCCTTGTGCTTGTTTGGAAGCCAGTTCCTTCTCATGAAGCGCTGGAATTTTCTGGTTAGTAGCGCAATTTCAGATTCTTTATCTAAGTCTTCATTCTCAGATAGAGCTGGGAAAGCTAGAGTTTTCTTTATTGGTTCTTCTTCTTCCCTTCTTTCTTTCATGTGGACTTCATAGGCCATAAGATTGCCTATTAAGTCGTCCAGAGTAAGCTTAGATAAATCTTGAGCTTCTTCTATAGCTGTAGTCTTTTTCTCCCAATCAGTTGTGAGAGATCTCAAGATTTTCTTCACCTTTTCTGTCTGGGAATATGTTACACCCAGAGATTTCAGATCGTTGGTGATGTTGGTGAATCTGGTAAACATCTCTTTGATGGGTTTATCTTTGTTCATTTTGAACAACTCATATTTTCTAACAAGAGATGAGATTTTGGCTTCTTTTACTTTGTTGGTTCCTTCATGAATAACCTCCAAAGAATGTCAAGTTTGAAGCGCGAAATCATTTTCCTCCTTCTCTCTTCCGCAAGGAAGGGAAGACGGAAAAATTTCGCGACGATAACAGGTTTGGCGACCGAGATGGGACCTGTCCTTGTCTGATCAGAATTGTGCTTGACTTAGTTCAATTATTGAAATTATATTCACAAAATGTCAGCTCTTTACTTTTGCTATCATGCAAACCTAGGAGCCTAGATTCTGACCTAGCTGACATTGATTGCATATAAACTAGGCATGGTTTGGTAGGACTATATTGAGGAGATATTTTCATGCTCACATAGACTTAGGTCTAAACACAACTCTCCTCCATTTAGGATCTGAATGCAAACAATGTATGCTTCTTCAAAGTTTTCAAAATCTATCTCTCTAGCATTTAGAGCCCTCTATTTCTTGCATGTGATCATTTTTCGAAATCTCCATTACCTATAATTACCCGGTCTTCACGTTGCTGGGCTCTCTTCGAGAACCCTAGTTCGGGACAGTGCCTCACAATTGGGCCAACTATTTGGGTTAACACCCCCTACCACGTACCGCGGGCCACAGTCCGAAGTATATCGGTAGGCGCTCAAGGATGTTGGAAAACCTTACCTTAGAACCGGAGTTGAGAATGTATGCCACGTACCTCAGATTTTAATTCGGGTATATCGGCATAACTGGATTGGACAAAGATGATCTGAACTTAGAGTTAGGATTGAGGTCCTACAACTGTTTTTCAAAATGATGCATCTCGAGTCAGCCTTCAGGGAGTGCTGTATGTGCATAAATGTTTGTGCAGGATGAGATTGTATGCTACTTTTATTTCTCTCATATTTTTTCCAAAAATATTTTTCCAAATATTCATATTCTCATCTTTTCCTTTATTTTCTCAAACCCTGGATGATTTTCAAAATATCCTATTTCTTTCAAAACTCCAGGTGATTTTCCATTCTACCTTTCTACTGGATCTTGAATTTCCAGCTGCATTTTTTTATTCTGCCTGCAATTTTTCAAAATCATATGTTTTCTCTCATTGGATTTTCAATTCTTTTGTCTATTTGCAAAAATTCTTCACCTTATTGTCCTCGTGCATACCTTGATTATTGCAGTGGAAATTATTTACCCACTTGCCTTCTCCTTATTCTAAATCCGTTTGCGGATTGTTTTCCAAGAGATATCTCTTTCCTTCAAAATGGTGTTTTTTCTCATGGTTGACGACCTCGCCTAGGTAACAAGGCACATTTTCCGTTGTTATTTCTCTTACAAAGAATGACAACACAATTGTCGTAATTCTTACGATGACTCAATCCCTAGTAATGGGATAATCTTCCAATGGTCTACCATATTTTTCTCAAAATCCAAAAATTTTCCTCAAAATTTGATTCTGTCTTTGCTCTGCAGAGAACCTTCTTTAAATTTTATTCCCTCTTCCCAGTTACACTGGGGCATCTTTTGAAAATTTGTTTTCAAACATTCTGTATGCAGGCAGGATAAACCAATCTCTCATTTTGCATGTATATGCACACACTTGCATTAATTTTGCATTCATTTACATTTCATGTGCATTTGCATTTCATTTTACATTAATTCTGCATCCATTTTCTTCCCCTTCAGGTTAAGGGATAAACCTGAGATTTCCCCTTCAGGTTAAGGGATAAACCTGAGATTTCCCTTTCAGGTTAAGGGATAAACCTGAATCATTTTCCATGATTTTCCAATTTCTATCCATATCCCCGTTCAGGATAAGGGGTTAATCCTGAAAATCAGACCACATACATCTGAATATGATGGTCTTTTTCATTGCAAATCAAGTAATCCAGTCCTCGAACTGGCCATTCTCAAAACTTTCAATCCCAGTCCTCGCACTATCGATTTTCAAAAACCAATCTTCTGATTAAAGATTTTCCTTTAAGATTCGGGCCTTGACTCGAACTTTCCAGCTTTTCTTTGAAGATTTGAGTTTTAACTCAAGTTTTCTTTCCTTCAAGATCTAAACTTTCCAGTTTCCCTTTGAGATTCGAGCCCCGACTCGAACTTTCCAACTTTCCTCTGAATATTTGAGTTTCGACTCAAAAATCTGAATTGGCCTAGTTTTTCCTTTGAAGATTTGGGTTTCGACCCAAACTTTATCTCCTTAGAAACCAAACTTCCTAGCTTTTCTTCGAAGGCTCGAGTTTCGACTCGAATCTTCCAGCTTTCCTTGTAAAACCTGAGTCTTGATTCGGATGGTCTTTCAAAACCAGCTTTTTGAAATTCCACTAGAGGGGGGGTGAATAGTGAAATTCGATTAAGATCGATAAAATAAAATAATCAGGCAATAAGGCACAACACATAAAACACAGAATTTATACTGGTTCGGTCAATACCCAGACCTAGATCCAGTCCCCAAGCAAACCACTTGAGCTTTCCACTATAACATCCGAGTCACCGGATAAATAGTACAACACCCTCTTCCTCAGAGGTCTTCTTCTCTCAACAGAGAAGGGGCACACCCTCTTCCACAGAGGTCTTCTTCTCTCAACAGAGAAGGACAACACCCTCTTTCACAGAGGTCTACTTCTTTCAACAAAGAAGGAAAACACCCTCTTTCACAGAGGTCTACTTCTTTCAACAAAGAAGGAAAACAGTGAATAACAGAGTTACAATACTTCCTATAGAACCTTCAGAATGATATGAATGCACAAATGAAGGATTCTCAGAATGTTCTGTTTGTCACTCAGAGGATACTCTTTGTCAAAGAGCTGGACTTGACTTTTTCTCTTTTCTTTCTTTTCTTTTTCTCTTTCTTTCTTTTCTTTTTCTCTTTCTTTTTCAAGGCTCTCTTTTCAAATATTGAATAGGAATTTTTCTCGTTGTAAGCTCACATGTCCATGTCATGTTGAGTAGTTTATTTGAGTTTATATAGCTTTATAAAAAGTAGTCGTTACATTTTGAATTTGTAGCCTTCTTGAGATGTGAAATGATATGTCATTTCAAAAACATCTTTAGAGAAATTCGAAAAAGTCTTTTTCCATAAAAGTAAAATATAGGGTACATTAGTCGTTGTAATCTTTTTAGGTAATACATATTTTATGTAAAAAGTCTATTTATTACAATAGTACATTGAACATTGGATTATGGTTTTGTCTTTATTCTAATTAATGATTTGAGGTACATAAGTACTTCTTTACTTTAAATGAGTGTAAGTACAATGAGTGCTTTGAGATATTTATTTGTGCATAGTCATGTCAAGTGTTTTCTTTATGTTGTGGTTTTTAAAGTCTTTAGAGAGAATGAGGACTACAAGAAAGTCGACATTCTTGAGGAGGATATTTAACAAGGATTTCTTACAGGAGGTATTTAATGCTATACAAAGAGAATGATGACTTCAATTAAGTCGACATTCTATGGGTTTGGAAAAAGGTAACTAGAGTCTTTTCAAAACCTTTATTATATTTGTTTTCTTTGTGTAGCCGATTTTCATGTTTTGTCTTTTTCCTATATTTGAAAACATTTCTTTAAAGATGGTAACTAGGGTCTTTTCAAAACATATTATATTTGTTATGTAGCCGATTTCATGTTTTGTCTTTTTAAAATCATTTCTTTAAAGAAGGTAACTAGAGTCTTTTCAAAACATATTATATTTGTTTTTCTTTATGTAGCCAATTTCATGTTTTGTCCTTTTCCTACATTTCTTTTCATGTTGTCTTGTATATGATGTAAGGTACAATTATTAGTTTTCAAAAAGGAGCTTTTTGAAACTATCGTATACTTTTATGATATAGTTTTTATGAATGAGTATGTAATATGCAATATGCATGTTCCTGAAGGTTCTGTTACATATGACTCTAAAGAAGAAAAAAGTCTTTATCTTGAGGTAGCCGATCTCTTCAGTTGATCTTTAGGAATGCATGGCTCATCAAGCTTTTTCTTCAAGGAGTATGATTGCACTAGTTGTACTTGAACAGGAAGTCTCCATCCTTTTTGGGTGAGATATCCTTGCATCAAATACTCGTTAGATTTATGGCAAAACATATTCAGTCATAAATAACATTTTTCAAGAGGACATATTATCATATCATATAAAATCAAATACGATAGTGTATCATATTATGTGACATCAAAACAGAGCTTCTCAACACTTTTGAGTTAGGCTTACCCTCAAAATCCAGCATCATGCCAGGACTTACCTTCAAAATTCCAACTTCGTATTGGATTTACCTTCGAAATTGAGTACCATCGTTAGGGATGTGTCAACTCGGATGTCAAGCGATCTCTTTTACTAAGGATTTCAAGAACACTTTGTCAATTTGTCTTTAAAAATGTCCTGAGCGCTAGAAAAAGAGAGAATTCATCCAAGCCCTGTCTCCTCAAAATTACCTAAGCTGCAATTAATTATCCGCAAACGGGATCTCTCACTTGTCGTCAAGATGAAGGCGAATTAAGCGAATAGACCTCCGGGGCCAAAGAAGATTTGAAACATCTCCAAGATGACGGAGTTTGTGACGGATCCTTCCAGGGAAAGTCCAAAGCACTGTCGAGATGAAGGCAGATGCGATGAACCTCCCGATAATCCCTAAAAGATATTTAATTTCAGCTATCATCCAAAGATCTCTAATCTATGAACCAATATCGTCAAAGAAGGATCGAAACATCTCCAAGTTGAAGAAGTTTGTGACGTACCATTCCCAAAAAGAGAGCAAGCGAGAAAAAAGAAAGAGAGAAGAAAACAAAAGTCATAATACCTCCAAAATGAAGGAGAATGTAGCCAAAGCCCAAAAGAGCCCGAAAAAGTGCAGAAAAATTATCATGAGAGAAGCTCTCAGGATATCAAACTGCCAAATCTATCAAGAATCTTCTTTAAATTTATGAAATTCTATTATCAATAATCTTTCATCAATTGCTTTCATAATATCAAATTCTCTTTCCTGTTCATATCGAGGAAATTGATAGCTTCTTTGAAGAAGGTCAATCGCAAGCAATTTGGATTCAAAATCTTGATTCTATGAAGTCAATCATGTTTGGAGGTAATACTTCAGGTAGAAAAGAAAGAATATTTTCACAACAATGAGCATCATTTTCAATTATTTTGAATCAACAAAATTTTCAACACTTTGAAAATATTTTCTAGCTATCCTGACGTTAAGTGAGAGCTTGATGTCCATATTGATGCATCTTGACCCCTTCGAGAGATTTTTCTTTGTCATCTTTCACATTGTTGAAAGATTAGCCTTATCTCCGAAAGAATAGCCTTTATCATCTTTCACGTTGTTGAAAGAATAGCCTTCTCTCCGAATGGATTGCCTTTATCATCTTTCGCATTGTCGAAAGAATCGCCTTACTCCTTTGGATTGCCTTTGTCATCTTTCGCATTGTCGAAAGAATTGCCTTATTCCTTTGGATTGCCTTTGTCATCTTTCGCGTTGTCGAAAGAATCGCCTTGTTCCTTTAGATTGCCTTTTGTCATCTTTCGCATTGTCGAAAGACTCGCCTTGTTCCTTTGGATTGCCTTTTGTCATCTTTCGCGTTGTGGAAAGAATCGCCTTATTCCTTTGGATTGCCTTTGTCATCTTTCGCGTTGTCGAAAGAATCACCTTATTCCTTTGGATTACCTTTGTCATCTTTCGCGTTGTCGAAAGAGTCACCTTGTTCCTTTGGATTGCCTTTATCATCTTTCGCATTGTCGAAAGAATCGCCTTACTCCTTTGGATTGCCTTTGTCATCTTTCGCATTGTCGAAAGAATCGCCTTGTTCCTTTGGATTGCCTTTATCATCTTTCACATTGTCGAAAGAATCGCCTTACTCCTTTGGATTGCCTTTGTCATCTTTCGCATTGTCGAAAGAATCGCCTTATTCCTTTGGATTGCCTTTGTCATCTTTCGCGTTGTCGAAAGAATCGCCTTGTTTCTTTGGATTGCCTTTGTCATCTATCGCGTTGTCGAAAGAATCGCCTTGTTCCTTTGGATTGCCTTTGACATCTTTCGCGTTGTCGAAAGACTCGCCTTATTCCTTTGGATTACCTTTGACATCTTTCGCGTTGTCGAAAGACTCGCCTTATAACTTTGGATTGCCTTTGACATCTTTCGTGTTGTCGAAAGACTCACCTTATTCCTTTGGATTGCCTTTGTCATCTTTCGCGTTGTCGAAAGAATCACCTTATTCCTTTGGATAGCCTTTTGTCATCTTTCGCATTGTCGAAAGAATCTCCTTGTTCCTTTGGATTGCCTTTTGTCATCTTTCGCATTGTCGAAAGAATCGCCTTGTTCCTTTGGATTGCCTTTGACATCTTTCTCGTTGTCGAAAGACTCGCCTTATTCCTTTGGATTGCCTTTGTCATCTTTCGCGTTGTCGAAAGACTCGCCTTATTCCTTTGGATTGCCTTTTGTCATCTTTCACGCTGTCGAAAGAATCGCCTTGCTCCTTTGGATCGCCTTTTGTCATCTTTCGCATTGTCGAAAGAATCGCCTTATTCCTTTGGATTGCCTTTTGTCATCTTTCGCATTGTTGAAAGAATCTCCTTGTTCCTTTAGATTGCCTTTGACATCTTTCGCGTTGTCGAAAGACTCGCCTTATTCCTTTGGATTGCCTTCGTCATCTTTCGCGCTGTCGAAAGAATCGCCTTGCTCCTTTGGATCGCCTTTTGTCATCTTTCGCATTGTCGAAAGAATCACCTTATTCCTTTGGATTGCCTTTTTTCATCTTTCGCATTGTCGAAAGAATCTCCTTGTTCCTTTGGATTGCCTTTGACATCTTTCGCGTTGTCGAAAGACTCGCCTTATTCCTTTGGATTGCCTTTGACATCTTTCGCGTTGTCGAAAGACTTGCCTTATTCCTTTGGATTGCCTTTGTTATCTTTCGCATTGTCGAAAGAATCGCCTTATTCCTTTGGATTGCCTTTGTCATCTTTCGCGTTGTCGAAAGAATCGCCTTATTCCTTTGGTTTGCTTTTGTCATCTTTCGCGTTGTCGAAAGAATCACCTTATTCCTTTGGATTACCTTTATCATCTTTCGCATTGTCGAAAGAATCACCTTATTCCTTTGGATTGCCTTATCATCTTTCGCGGCGTCGAAAGACTAGCCTTATTCCTTTTGATTACCTTTATCATCTTTCGCATTGTCGAAAGAATCGCCTTATTTCTTTGGATCACCTTATTCATCTTTTGCGTTGTCGAAAGAGTTGCCTTACTCTTCTCTGAAAGAGTTCGCCTTTGTCTGTCTTTCGTGTTGCCGAGAGAGTTACCTTATCAAAAGATTGCCATATCCATCTTTCGCATTGTCGAAAGAGTCGTCTTACTCCTTACCTTATTCATATTTCACAATGATCGTTTTGATCATCTTCCAAAATTGCCTCTTACAATTCCATTTTCGTCGCCTTGTTCCTCTTCAAGAAAAGTTGTCTTATTCACCTTCCAAATGTTCCATTTTCCACCCGATCAGGATAAGGGTATAAACCTGAGCCTCCTTTGATGAGGTATTCCATTTCTCACCCGATCAAGATAAGGGTATAAACCTGAGCCTCCTTTGATGAGGTATTCCATTTCTCACCCGATCAGGTTAAGGGTACAAACCTGAGCCTCAATCAAAGAGGTATTCCATTTTCCGCCCGATCAGGATAAGGGTACAAACCTGAGCCTCTGTCGATAAGGTATTCCATTTTCCGCCCGATCAGGATAAGGGTACAAACCTGAGCCTTCGTCGATAAGGTATTCCATTTTCCGCCCGATCAGGATAAGGGTATAAACCTGAGCCTCAATCAAAGAGGTATTTCATCTTCCTCCTAATCAGGATAAGGGTATAAACCTGAGCCTCAATCAAAGAGGTATTTCATCTTCTGCCCAATCAGGTTAAGGGTATAAACCTAAGTCTCATTTCGATGAGATATTTCATTCCCCAATCAGGTTAAGGGTCAAACCTGAGCTTCGTTCCAAGCGAGGTATTTCTGTCCCATCCAGGATAAGGGCAAAAAACCTGAATTTCGCTCTCATAGAGCAAATCTTTCCTCTTCATTCTTCGCTTCATATCTACCATCTTCCTCGGGCCAATTTCTTCACACCCAGTCAGATCCTTCTAACTGGGGCATTTTTTTTATATATAGCCCAAATTTGGTGTGTTTTTCTTTGCCACTAAGCTCGGCCACAAGCCGGCTTAGTAGCAAAGAGGGGCATCTGTAAACACCCCAAATTTTCATTCACCTCTCCGACATTTCCACCAAGCATCATCATTCAGCCTTTGAAATCGTCGGAGGGCAAAATTGTCATTTTTTGAGCCCAGACCTGGCAAAAGTCCAAATTTCATCTAGAACTCTCAAAATTTCTCTATTTTAGCGCAGAGGTTCAAAATTCTACTCCTGACAAGAGACGGGAATCCCCCAAGCCCGGTTCAGGATTACATTTCATAAGACATGTCTTTGCATAACATCGCATGAGCATTCCATATCACCTCACTTCACAACATGTCATTTTGAGGTCCAGAACTCTTGATTTCAAAATTTTCAATCCAGATTAGAATTTCAACTATTTTCAAAATCGATTTCAAAACCCTAGGTCTTCAAAATTATCAATTCTTCCCATTTTACCCCCAGGACTCTGAATTTCAAAATATTTCCTCAGGAAAATGATCTGGATAGTTTTCAATATGGATTTTAGCCACTTCAACTCAGATTTTGCCTTTTTGTCAACAATTTCAAATATCTTCATTTTACAAAATCGTCCTACAGGGGCTAACCCTTTTCAACATTTCTGTTTTACCAATTAGTCCAAATTTTATGAAAATTCCAAAAAGAGGTTGTTGTTTTATCTTTATTTCAATAAAGAAGCAATGTGGGACCCACACTGAGGTGGTGTCACATAGGCTTTTCTTTTGAAAAATTTGAATTTTAAAAACCAAAAAATATAGGAGCCTTGTCCCCTAGATCGGTGCCACTTGTCTTTTCTCTCTCCTCTCATCTATCTGCCAAGTGTCAGTGTGGGGCTACCTTAAGAAGCTGCCACATGTCATCCCATTTATCTGCCATGTGTCAGTATCCAACATATCCATATTGCGCCATGTGTCATTCCACAGATCACCAGGAGATGCCAAGTGTCATGCGCTGTCTTGGCCAGAAAAAGCAAAACTTGTCTCCTCTGAGGTGGCGCCATTTGAAGTGTGTCTCCTGCAGAGGACACGTGTCACTCCTAGCTTCCTCCAGAAAAGGTAGGCTTGTCTCCTCTGAGGTGGCGCCATTTGAAGTTGTCTCCTGTAGAGGACACATGTCAATCTCTCATTTCCTCAGAAAAAGCAAATGCCATGTGTCACTCTCTACTCTTCTCAGAAAAAGTAGATGCCACGTGTCACTTCTTGCTCTCTTCAGGAAAAGCTAGAATTCAAAATTTCAAACCCCTCTAGAGGTAGCGCAAATCTTGAACTTCACATTTTCCATTTTGTCTGAGATGGCGCCACATGGCTTGGACTTCCTTCTCTTCCCTCTGCCACATGTCATTCTCTGCTTCTTTCAGAAAAAGCAGGTGACACATGTCTCCTTCTACCTCCTTCAGAAAAAGTAGAGGACACATGTCATCTCCAACTCCCTTCAGAAAAAGTAGAGGACACATGTCACTCTTGGCTTTCTTCAGAAAAAACAACCATTCAAAAATTTTCAGACAAGAGCTAGGTGGCGGAAATCCTGGAGTTCTACCCTTTTCTACTTTGAATATGAGGGCGCCACATGTTCCTTTTTCTCCCTCTTGCCACATGGCATTGTAGGAGCCATTCTGAGGAAATGCCACATGTCCATCCTCCATTCCTCCAGAGCCAACCTCCATTTGAAATTCAAATTCACCTTCTGAGGTGGCACCATTTGAGAGAACTTCTCCAAACAGCTGACACTTGTCTGCCACATGTCCAGACCTCCCTGCATCAGGAAAAGTAGAAAACCCCCCCTCTGAGGTGGCGCATTTTGCTTCCTCCATTCATGTTCTCCTGCCACATGGCATCGTAGGAGCCACTCTGAGGAAATGCCACATGTCAGCCTCTCCTTTCCTGCAGAAAAGTAGAATTTGAATTCGTCTGAGGTGGCACAGTCTGCTTCCTCCACTCTTGTCCTTCTGACACATGTCAAGAGCCTCCAGAGATGGCGCCACATGGCATGCTCCTATTGTTCCCAGCTTTACACCTCAGAACACCTTTTGAGGTGGCACCAATCTAGAGCCCCACTTGGCTTCATTTCTTTTATTTATTTTATTTTTTTAATAAAAATAGCCCCATGAGGTGGCGCCACTTGAGGACTCCCTACAAAAGGAAAATTTTGAATTTCAAACCCCAGGTCACACCCTCTGAGGTGGCACCATCTGGGAGCTTCCTGCAGAGAAAATCAAGCAAACCCAATTTTGAAAATTTTTAAATTTTGCTGAGGTGTCTCACCCACAAATTTCCTATTTTATTTTCTCAAAAAATCAAAATAGCACCCCCTGAGATGACGCCACATGGAGGGCTCATATTGAGCCTGTTTGAAATTCAAATTTTTTTCAGAAAATCTATAAAAACAAGGCTCCACGCCGAGCATGGGGAGACCATTTTTTAGCTCTTTTTGGACTTGGAAATCTGACCTAGCCTTCTTGAGAAACCGATTTTGAACTGTGGGAATTCACGCCCCCCCCCCCCCCTTTGGCTCATTGGAGAAGGTGCAGTGGATCGATTTTGGTGAATCATCCGAAGCCCTGAGCAAAGGACGAACGAAGCCATTGGTAGCAGTCCCTTTCCAGAGCTTCAACGCTGCCCAACGAAGCAAGGTGCACCTCTTTTCCTCTTGATTTCCTCTCATAATTCGGTTCACGCGTCGTTTGAAGAAAGAGCTCATCCGAGGGATGGATTGAGATATTCTTATGAAACGACATATATAAAAATATTCAATCATGCCTCCTTGATGATTTTTAGCATTCATGCATTTAGCTAGATTTAATTTGCATTTTATTTCGTTAATTTAGCATGTTTCATGAATTAATTAGGATTAATTTAGCATTTATTTCAATTCTGCTCAGTTTCAGTAGTTCTCTGTTTTTGTCAGTCAGTCCACATGTCATTTCATGCGTGTAAGTTTTGTTAAAAAATCTAAAAAATCATGAAATGTGCCCTTAGGTGTCCCTAGAAATGTGCCAAAAATTCGGAAGCATTTGAATTCGTTTACTATGGCAAACGTTCAAAAAGCTGAGGCGGGTTTTACCACCCGAGATGCATTTTAAATTTTTATTCCCGACTTGTAAAATCGAGATCTCCCTCATGAAAGATCCAATTTTCGATCCAAAAGACGTTGTAAACTCGGGAAAATGTCTAGTTTTTACCATGATTTTCTCAGATTTTAATGATGTTGTTTAATATCTGACAAAAATCTGAGAGTTCGGGACACGTGTCAGAGCCTTTTTTGGGCCTCTGAAACTTTGGATCGACTTAGGTCGATGGGTTCTCTTTGGGTATTGCTCTAAATCTGAATCTGTAAAAAGTGAAAGTTATGTCCGAGATGTCCTCTGTTTGAATTTGAAAGCCTGTGATTTTTAGAACAGTTGTGATACCTGTTTCGGATTTTCCTTGTCAGTCCTCTGTTTGGTCACATTTGTCTGTTCTGTTAATTTAGGATTGAAAAGTTATATTTTTATCCGTGTTCTGTTGATCAACTGCCAAAGTCATAAACATGAAAGTTGTTCATGTAGGTGTCGTGAGTAGCTTTGTTAAATATCAGAAATTTTCAGGGCTATTTGCTATTTTTTTAGCATTTTATATTAGATTAGGGTGATTTTTACCTTTGTCCGAACTAAATCCCTGTTACTGAACTCATCATGGCTCAAATACCGAGGCTGTAAAAATAAAAAATGTTTCATTTCGGGTCCTTTAGCAGTCTGCAAAATATCAGAAGTTTTCATGGTGTAAATCTTGCATTATCATGTTAAGCATTGCATTTGGTTCGGATCCATAGGCAAAATCCACCATTTTAGAATTTTTTTCAAATTTTAGCATTTAAAGCATATTATTTCTGGATTTTTAGCATTCTAGGCTGTTTAGCAAAGTAGGTAAATGCTTCATACCGAATTTGGTGTAATTTGGAATTCATTTGAGGCTTGATTTAGCCGTAATACCAAAATAGGGCCCCGCGGGACCCTGATCCAAGCAAAAAACAAGCGAAATTTGTTATTTTGGATAAATTGAAAAATGTCAAATTCTGATTTTATAGTCCTAAGGTGTTTAGCAGCATGTCATAATGTCTCATACTGCATTTTATCATCATTTGATTCAATTTGAATTTCAAAATCTCAATTTTACCAAAATTTCCTTCAAAAACCCTGATTTTAAAGGTATAACTTTAATTTTAGTGGTATTTTGGTCATTTTAACCCCAATTCCGAATTTCAAACTATTTTCTACTGAATTTCTTGCATTTTCATCATTTCAAATATCAAGGAAGCATGAGAATAGGGTTTATATCCAATTAAGTCTAATAAATTCGTGATATTATTGGAAAATCTTGGAAAAACCCACATATTTGAGCTAACCTTATTTCAAGATTTGGCAGGGACATTCAAAAGAAGGAGCTGAAGTCTGCAAATTTCCATTTATTTCATTTACTTAGTGGTGTAATAATGTAAATTTTGGAATAAGATTTTAATTTTCTGCTTAGAGTAGGATGCATATCATATAGTTTAAATTCCTGCAATATCCTGTTTCTATGATTCATGCATCTTATTTCAAAATCACTATGAATATTCACGAATAGCACATGCACCAACTCTTAGGGAGTTGATGAACTCGGTGGAATCCATATTTACGGCCTTGGTCAGAATATGGATGAGACCCAGATCCATCATCTTTCTACTAGTCACATTGAGCCTACACTCTTAGGCTATCTTAAAATACACATCATATTTCTAATATTTTCAAAGTATTGTGCATTAAATCAATTAAACTTTGAACATATTCATGGCCACAGTCAGAATATGTGAAGGATTTATTTTGACTTAATACACATTTTCCAACAAATTTCTTAGAAAATCTTCCAAAATGCATTCATTCACTCATATCATTTGCATCATGAAATCATTGGTTTTCTCATGATTCTCTCAAGAAAACTCCATTCTCAAGAAAATCGATTTCTCAAGAAACTCTGAAGATTTTCCAAAATCGGTTTTCCCAAGTCATGTTTTTCCATAGTTTTCCCTGGAAAATGTTTTTTTCTTAAGAGCTTCAAAAGAGTTTTCCAATCTTTCTCAAAGATCAAAATCGATTTCCAAGTATTTCAAGGGTAAAATTCCCAGGATTTCAATTTCCCAAGTTTCAGTTTTCTTCTCCAAGGAGTTTTCCTATAAATTCTCTATCATTTTCCTAAGAAAATTCCCAAAGTTCGAGTTTTTCTAAGAAGTGTTTCCCTTTTTCAAATGTTCACCGTTTCTCAAGAATCACTTCTATTTTCCCAGGATTTTCAACCATTCATGATTTTCCCAAGTCTTTATAAACTTTCTTAAGATTTCAAGTCTTTTCATCAAAGTTTTCTGAGAAATCAATTTCCCTCTTTTTCCTTAGAAATATTTTCCAATCCCAAAGCATTTTCCAAGCATACATCATGTTTTCCTACTTTCATTTTCCAAAATCTCATAGCACATGCCTGAATTCTCTGTGCATTTAGGATAGAACACAATTTCGATAATTTCACTAAGTCAAGCACAATTTTGGTCCTTGGTTTGATTACCCCTGTTGAAGGCGGCAGGAACGGTCAAACCTCATACCGACAGGTCGAGCCCCATCCCATGGATTTTCCCGTAATTTTTAAAAACGGAGACGAGTATTTCAAAACAATTTCCAAAATCCGGTCAAGTTTGAAGCGCGAAATCATTTTCTTCCTTCTCTCTTTCGCAAGGAAGGGAAGACGGAAAAATTTCGCGACGATAACAAGACCATATATGCATGCGTGAATCACGATGACATTCTTTGACAACCTTAGAACACATATCTGCATGCTTGAATCACTATATTTTTTTTTCTAGTCTTAGAACACATATTTAAATTCTGTTAATGTCCTTTAGTTTATCGCTAGTCTATGTGTCATTCAACCATTTACTTTGTTGCATTAGATTAGGTGCATTGCATATAATTTATTTCATTATATTTTGTTTATAAATACTAACATTTTTGTTCTCTTTTGTAGGATAATAGAGATGATCAACGCAGAGGAGCTGATGGAGGCATGGAGGGAGGGGCAGATCAAGAAAATGAAGAGGATGATGCCCAAAATCTTGGCGAAGATTAAATTTGTTTGTTTAATTTGTTTAACAAACTTGTAACTAATTATAACTTGATAAGGACTGTATTTGGTTGTTAAAGTTTGTTTGTGTTTAATTTGTTTCACCTGTATATGTATTTTTTATGTGTACTTTTTTTTTATAAGCAGGTTATATGAATTGTATAACGAGAAATTTTGCTCGAGTTTCAAAATATTTCAATTTTTTTTTTTAATTTTTATTAAACATTAGCGACGGATAATATCCGTCGCTAATCCGTCGCCATTTGAAAGCAGTCTTTGATTTGCGATGAAATTCAAACTGTCGCAAATGGCCATCGCCAAATTGGCGATGAACATTAGCGACAGACACATGTCCCTCGTTAAATGGTAGCGATAGATTAGTGACGGATTAAATTTCGTCACATAACCAAATCAGTATCTAATTAGCGACTAATTAGCGATGAAAATGATCCATCGCCAATTAGCGACGGATAAATTCTGTCACAGTTTAGCGACTAGGGTTATGCGAAGGATGCTATCTGTCGCAAAATCCATCGCTAACTTATTTAGCGACAGATTAGCGATGGATAGCATGCATTGCCAATACGGGTTTTTCTTGTAGTGGCTACCCCAAACACCTCATATAGGGTGTAGTTAACGTATTGAGTCCCGACAACATGCAAACTGCCCCTGCCAATCCATTGTGTACCTATCGTTTTGGAGCTTTTGACATTTTTGACCATACACCAAGTGTTTGGTGCATTGTTAGTGTGAGCGATCTTTGCATATTTCAAAATCCTTAGGTTTTTTGGGTTTTGATTTGTTGTTATTCATATTATTAATGGTAAGTTTCCTTAACTGAACTTGTAGAGAGCATGTTCAGGCAATAATTACATAAGCATGATGTTTCTGCGCTAAATACTTAACTGAATTATAAATACAAGTTATGTGCACACACGACACGTAGTTGTGGATATCTAGGGCTGTTATGTATGCTTAACTGCCTATATTTTGTTTCAACCTCGTTATGTGCATATACACATATAGTTGTGGATATCTAGAGGTACTATGGTTGCCTATATATTTAACTTATTTGAGTGCAGATATAAAAAAATGTGACACTTATGCTAAGTATCGAAACGAGTATAAGCTAGTGTACACTAAATGTAATGCAATATGAAATGTAAATCGAGTAAATGCCCGTGGTAAGTACGTGGTGCAAATGCATCACCCAATAAATTTATTTTATTGTATGCAACACCTTCATACTCACACACTTCACTTAGTTGTGGATATTTAAGACTCTTGTGATTATAGTTCAGAGATCATCTTGTCATGATTGTAATTAGAAAAATAAGGAGTGTGTTTGTTGCAAGTACACCTGTGTGTCATCATACTTTGGTTTGCGTATATTATGTTGTTTTATGTGTTTGTATGAATTTGATACATGGTGCATATATAACTACTATGGATATATTTAAGTCATGTTTGATATATACTGTGAATGCTATACATTGTCTTGTCATATGATAGACTCATTTATTTTTGTATGGAAGAATGCATGTGAATGTTATAAATTGTTTTGGACTTGTATGTTATGTTTGCTTGAGAAATATGTGTGTATGATGTACAGTGGGATGGCCAATGAGATTTTGATGTACCTTTCTTACGCAATTATATCTAAGGTGATATATCGAGTCATGTGATGAAAAATGTATATATATGGCTTGAATCCTGTGTACATAACTCAAACTAAGTAGGAGTCATGTATGTTGAGGTTTAGTAGCTTGATATTATGAAATATATATGTTCACATATGCATGCATAAAACTCAAGTTTTGTTTACGCATGCTTTGAGGTTCAGTTTATGAAATACAATGTTCTTTGTGGCGATGATATGATGAGTAGGATAATATTCTTCTATATGATATGATTTAAATGCTACGTGATATAATGCTTATTGACTGTATATATGCTTAGTGGGTTTCGACCTTGAAAGTAGTCAATTGTACTGATGCATGTATGATAATAGTTTTAACTGGATATGGTACTCATTGAGGAACTATATATTCTCAAATGATTCTTTGTGAGAGTGTGCATGATCAGATCAGGTAATCTGGCTAGAGCGGTAAGTCTCTATATGAATGCGCATTGTCTAAGAGCAAGTAGCCTGCGAAGATGGTATATTCCTGTGAGAAAGTGCATTATCCATAACCAGGCAAACCATCCGTCTAAGGCGATAACTCCTTGTGCGGTTGTACATTTTGCAATCCAGGTGATCCGACATGGATCTTATGAATGTTTATATGATAAATAAAATATTGTGATGAATTGTGATAATCTTCTAAGTTGATTGAGATAACTAGTTATGAATCTATAGATTTAGCTTTTATTATATACTGAACTCAGATGTGAGAATTAGACATTTATCAATTTTAGATCTTGATATGAGGTTATGATTGTGATGCTTATGTTAGCGTATAGGTAAATGATACATCACATCTACAAATGACTAGTTTTGACTTATTAGGTGAATGGCATATCATGCCTATATAGTTTCATTGCAAATGATTGCATTATGATTATTTGATTTGAATATATCACGCATATGTATCATGATTGATGAATATTATGAATATCTAACTGATTTACTTAAGAAGTATATGTATTGTGTTTTATGTTAGAATGGTCAAATATGATTTGACCTATTATTTATAAGAATTATGAATGCATATGAAAATAAGGCAATGACCTGAATGACTTAGATGTATATATATATTTAAGCAATGACTTGTATGTCTTGAATGCATATGGATTATGCTTTATGACGTGAGTTAAGATTGAATAGAATAGTAAGTGATGAAATGCTTTTAAATATTTTATGATCAAATACTTGAAATGAATGACTTATGAGATGTTGTTCCCTTGTTTATCACTTGATGATTAATGAATAATATATCATGTCTTTACCTTTGAATGCTTAATATATTTTCTTTAAGTTTGTATTTGGGTTGCTCTACCAAACTTTAGCGAGTCTAGCCCATTTTATTGAGAACATATAATGCATGTAAAGTAGGATTAGTAGTTGAAATGAATAACTGGTTGAGCTACATCCTCAAAGATCCACTCTTACTTTACAATATTGGTAAACATGATCTTTTTGTTTTACGTACTTGATCACGTAGAGACCAAACTATTGTTTTTATATTATAATTTAAAATGAAATTAAATTTCTTCATATTTCAGTCATATATATTACGTAATTCAAAATGTGTATATCCCGTACATTTTGATTTGATTATCATCTTTAGTGTAACCTCGCTCAAAGTCTTAACCGTTTTTTGAAAAATAATTTTGTATTATAAGATTCGGTTTACTTATAAAAAAAATTGGTCTCAAAATTTTAATATTTAAAAAATAATTAAGATTAAAATTTTGGGGGTGTTACACCTGCTACTAGTATGCAAAACAATTGGAAATTTAGATGAATTTTACTTGAGAATCATACTGGTATGATTCCTAAAGAGTTAGAACCAATCTTAAAGAAACAAAAATACAGGTTCTAGAATCATTTGTACATGTTTTCAACATGATAACCAAATGATTGTTCCTTTATGAAGCTCTCAAAGAGCTGGCACAGATGGTCAGCAAACTACACACATGTGCACACACACACGCCCCCTTTCATAAAATTTCCTTATGCTTAAGTCCACTATTGATAAACTCAACACGAAGTAAAAACATTCCTATGAAAAGGAGTTAGTTTGGGAAATTGTGCATATCTAACCAATTGGAACCAAGCCACTCTCTCCACTCACTGAAGGATGGTGAAGGTGAAAGAGGATGGTGGCTAAGATATCATTGACAATAAAATATAACTAAATTACCCATGTGGTAGGGGTAGTATAACATAAACACTAGGTTTTCAAATGATCAAACTGATGATGGAGAATACATAAGGATTAGCTTTCGGAACAACCATGGCTACAAAATAAACTACTCAAAGAGTAATTTCCCAGGATAGTTGCATTTATGCACAAACCAAATCAATACCACTTTGTGGAAGGATTTTGGTGGATAAACTTGAAGAGAAGAAGCACATGGAATGGAGAGACTTTCAGGATTACTTGAAAAAGTTAAAGAACTGGCAATATGTCTTTGGCAAAACCTTTGGATTCACTTCTTTAGCAAAGGCTATTCAAAGCCTGGGATCTTGCCAAGAGCAACCGTTGCTACTTGGCTTGTTTCACACCACAAGCTTCTCACTCTCACAACCATCAAGCTTGAATTTCTTGACTAATGGGTAGATTCCTTGTTTGTGCTAATAGCATGAAATTGTTAATCATGTTTTTGCTTATCAGCATTACCTTTTTCATCTCTTTAATTTGCCATGGCCAAAAGATCAGTACATCTTGAGACCAATTAGGAAGTTCGTCTTAGTAGATGGGCAAGGTTAGGAGAATAGCACGAGAATTGAAGGAAGTGGTAGTTCACCACTTATAGAAAGTGTGAAGGAGGACTACAACCAGTATTTTTAGAATGTTACACAACATTATGCATCAATACAACCTTACCCAATGCAGAACTAGAGTGTTATGCCACTGAAGCCGTACATGATACTTCAAGTACTAGGTTTTGATGATGAACAAGTAAATCAATTGCATTTCAGCTAAGGCAATGAAGAAAGATGACAAGCATTGAAGAATTCAATGAAGAATCTTTGAAGACTAGTGTGCAAATGTTAAATTCATTTAAAGTCTTAGATTCTTGTAAGAGCCTTACTTAGAGTGCATATTTCGATTGCATTTAAGCTAAAAAGTCTTTAGAAAAACTTTTCCAAAAGAACCCTTCATGAAAATCTTTTTAGAAAACTCTTTTCTTAAATTTTCGTATTTATTAGTCGACCAATAGACTCACCAGTCGACTAGCCCTTTAGCGCCATATTTTCTAAAATATCACTTTTGTCAAATTAGTCAATCGAAGGTTTTATTAATCGACCAGACATAATGACTGTTTTTTGAAAATTAAGCAGTAGTCGACTAATGATTTTATCAGTCGACTGAACAGAACATGTATTTTCAGAAAAATTTTAGCAGCAGTCGACTAATGCTTTTATCAGTCGACCAGACAGAACTTGTGTTTTTCAGGAAATTTCAGCAACAGTAGACTGAAAGGTTTTTCAGTCTACTGATGATATTATCAGTCGACTAACTTTTCTCTAGTCGAGTAAGTTTCAAAAGTTCAGATTTTCAAACGGCTTGATAAACAGATCAGTCGACCGATGATAACTGTCAGTCTACTAATAACTAATTATTAGTCGACTAACTACTGTTTCAGTTGACTAATTTTGTCGTTTTTCCTGAAACTTTAAAAAGGCGTGTCTTTTCATTTTTCAAATGTTTTGATCATTCAAAATGGACTGTTTTGACACCCTTTCATACCCTCAACGTATGAAAACTTTCAACTATAAATATGAGTGCATTTTACACTCAAAAGCACCGCAATTCAATCAATTTGAATCAATTACTCTTTGCTTTTCACTCATATTCATTTTCTCACTCACGTGATATTTTTCACTTCAGTTTTTTCACTCAAATTCCTTTGAGAGATAGTGAATTTGTGAGTAGAGTATTTCAACAACCTCAAAAGCCAATTGCATCTCATTTGCATTCAAAAGAAGGGCTCATAGGTTGTATTGTAAGTTGTTACTTGTTTCAATTTTCTGTAAAAGGAAGGACTCCTTGGTTTAAAGGAGTTGTTTTGCTTTCAGTAGGTGTGTTACTGAAAGTTGGACCGGATTTGGTCTGTATGATCTTGTAGTTACACAAGGTTGATAGTGGAAATCTCAAGCGGGTTTTGCTTGGGGACTGGATGTAGGTGGGGAAAAACTGAACCAGGATAAATTACTGTGTTCCTTGTGTGTTTGCTTTTCAAATTGCAAAATTCGTCAATATTTCGCAGACAAATTTTTAAAAGCACTATTCACCCCCCCCCCCTCTAGTGCTCGTTGCCTCGATCCTACTGCACTTTCATAGAGTTTGGGTCACCTAAATGTCTTGAAGTGTTCTCCAGTTATACAAGTTTGTGCCGAGTGGGAAGAGATCTGTGTTCATGGATGACTTGCATGCTATAGTTATTTCTGTTAAAAATATTTCCCTTCAGCATATACACACAGGTGCACATCTATGTTACATGGATACAACTTTAGATATGCGACACAACCACTTTATGGACTTTCCCAATATTACAAGTATATAAAGGGAAATGATATATCAATAAAAATGGAGTATATATGTCACATAGGTGAAAGCATGCATGCACACTTACAAGGGCCAAAGTGCCCCTCATAAAAGAAGATTTCCAAATAAAAGAAGGGAAGCGATTAGGCTTCTCTAAAATTTTGGAAATGTTCACAATTTTACTGAGTATTAGGCAATTAAAGCCGATCTATCAAGTTAACTTGTCTGTTTGAGAGAGAGAAAGTTCATCTGTCACTATCCTAGCTTTTAGGGGAAACACATATCCTCATCAATCAGATATATCTCTCCTTCTCAAATGCATTAGAAGCCACAAAAGACACCAATGGGTCTTATGACAAAAACAAAAAAGGGGTAAAATGATTTTGTAAAATTCTTCAGAAAGATTTTTGGCTATTTTTGGTAATTTTGAATTAGAGTTCGAAGTTTGAGATTCTATACCCCTTTATAAAGCATATCCAATTTGAAAATTGGAAAATCGAGTTTGAAAAGAATCTAGATTGTTTTCTCAGGAAAATATTTTTAAATTTATAGTCTTGGGGGTAAAAATGTCAATTTTGGAATCCCAGGGTTTTAAATTGATTTTGAAAAGCTTTAAAATTCAAATATGGATTCAAATTTTCAAAACTAGAGTTTTGGATCTCGAAAATGAAATAAAATGTATTGAAATACCATGAAATGATAGAAAATGATGAGAAATGATATGAAATGCCATTTAAAATGCTAACCCTAAATGAAGAAATTTGGATATTGGACCCCAATTGACAGTTGTACCAGTTTAGAAAGTGATAATTTTGATAAAAATGGGCAAAATGGTTCAAGAAATAATTTTTGTCTCTGTCGGGCTCAGAGTGACACTGAAAATTAGGGTTTGAGTTGGTTTTAGCTAAGATGAACTGAATTGAGCTATGTTCTAGGGTTTCAAAACTCAAATGGACTGATGAGACACTGAATCAATTGAACTCCTGAACTAAATTATCAAGAAATACTGTCATTTTTAGAGAAATGGTCACTAGAGTGGAGTGAGCTATGGTCAAAAACTGGGTTTGAGCTGGAATAAAGGTCAGTAATACTGAGATGAACTAAAACTGAAGCTCAAACACTAGCTCAACTGACTGAATTTAGCTCAATTCTAGCTAAAATGAGCTGAAATGGGCTAAAATACACTCCTAGACTGTGGGAACTGGATTTTAACTAAAACTAGAACACTTGAACTCCTGGTGAGCTCAAGCTAGACTCATAGGAATATGATTGATTGACTCAATGACAATTGGCTTAGATTTGAACTAGAAATGAACATAACCTGCTCACTGTGAGCTCAGGTGAGCTAGAAATGACTATCATTCTAACTATTCTAAGCTTAAGAATGAGCTCGATCGACTCCGACTAACATGGGTCTAGGATAACCATGGGGTAAAATGGTAATTTTCCTAATAAAAGTGGGTAAAATGGTAATTTTTTAAGACAGACTCAAGATTGGACTCCTATACTGACCTACCAGGGTTGGCATCTGTATAAGGGGGTGTGACTAAGAATGGATGAGGAAAATTTGGGGTGTTTACAGATGCCCCTCTTTGCTACTAAGCCGGTTTAGGACCGAGCTTAGTGGCAAAGAAAAACACACCAAATTTGGGCTATATAAAAAAAAATGCCCCAATTAGAAGGATCTAACTGGTTATGAAGAAATTAGCCCTGGTGAAAATGGTAGATATGAAATACTGAATAAAGACGAGAGATTCACTTCGTAGAAGCGAAGTTCAGGTTTCGCCCTCAACTTGGATGGGACGAAAAATACCTCGTGTAGAAATGAGGGATCGCAAAGATGGCAATGAAAATAGTTTTCCGTAAAAGCTTTTGGAAAAAAGAGTGATTTGGGCGTCTCATGAGTGAGACTGAATAGCTTTTGAAAAATGGCCTCTTGCGAAGAATGGTTCAAGTTCTAACCCTTATCCTGAAAGGGGGATGAAATACCTCATCGGAATGAGGCTTAGGTTTAACCCCTTAACCTGATCGGGAAACGATGAAATCCTCGAAAGAATAGACCATGATGGAATCTTCGGACTTTCACACAATGAATCCAATAAGAGTTTTGCAAAATGATGAAAATGGGGGTCCCTAAAGCTTGAAAAGGGGTTGATTTTGGGTGCCTTATCGTTGAGACTAAATAACTTTTGAAATTAATTACCTTTTGCAAGAAAATGATTAGTGGCTTAATCTCAAGCCGAAATTGGACTGTCTATGGTGGGATAGTGAGGACACAGAGAAGTGTGCGAATATGAGAGCCCAAGCACTCAGATTATACCAAAGAAAGGAAGAAATCTTGAAAACTCCCATTATCAAGTCCTAACAAGGGATGACAAATGATGCCATGTTGTGTCAAAGTGGATAGCAAGCACTCACTTCACGCCAGGATAACTAGAAAATATTGTCAAAATGTTGAAATTTGTTGTGGATTCAAAGTAATTGAAAAGTGATGCACATTGGTGCAAAAATATTTCTTCTTTCTACCTAAAGTATTACCTCCAATTGGGATTAACTTCATAGAATCAAGATTTAAATTCAAATTGCTTGCCATTGGCTTTCTTCGAGGAAGCTATCAATTTCTCTGATATGAACAAAAAAGAAAGTATTCTTGATATTGTGAAAGCAATTGGTGAAATAATATTGATAATAGAATTTCACAAAATTAAAGAAGATTCTTGACAGATTTGGCAGTTTGATATCCTGAGACTTTCCCGTGATCATCTTTTTGCACTCTTTTTGAGGCATTGAGCTTTCTTGGGTTTTTGGAGAGTTTATTACATCATTCTTCATTTTGAAGATGTCCTAACTTTTTTTTTTCTAGGAAGGGTACGTCACAAACTCCTTCAACTTGGAGATGCTCTGATCCTTCTTCTTCTCTTTTTTTTGGAAGAGTACATCACAAACTCCTTCAACTTGGAGATTATCTGAGCCTTCTTTGTCTCAGGAATTATACTGACGGTATTGTCTCATTGGTTGAAAGTCTCTTGATGATAGCGAAAATCAAATATCTTTTAGGGTTTGTCAGGAGATTCATCGCATCCGCCTTCAACTCAATGATGATTTGAACTTTCTCTGGAAGGATCTGTCACATACTCCTTCAACTTGAAGATGTTTTAAGTCTTCTTTGCCCCCCAAAATCTCACTCGTCCACCGTCTTCAACTTGACGATATTTGAGAGATCCCTTTTGCAGACCCGTGCCACACTGAAATCTTTTTGGGTTTTATTTATATCCTTTTTAGAAACCATGTGGGCTCACTCCAATGTGGTGCCCCACTTTGAAAATCCTTTTTGAAAAACTGTGTGGGCCCATTCCAAGGTGGTGCCACATGTAAAAAAAAATCCAGATTTCTCTTCCTTTTCCCTTTTTCTTCTTTCTTTCTTTCTTTTTCTTTCCCTTCTTTCCTTCCCCTCCTCTTTCTATTTGGCCCCAAGGCACCATACGACCTCCTCTCTCTCTCATTGGATTCTACCCCTAATTCTATCTCTCTCATTAAAACCTAAGTTTCTTTTTTAATTTCAACAAGAAATCACACGATTGTTGATCTTGTCTCCTAGTCACACCTAACTCTCTCTGATTCCCTCTCTATCTCTCCTCCAGTTCTCTTCTCTCCCTTGGCCTCTCATTCCCTCTCTCATTCACACCTTCAACCACCACCTAAACATCACATCCCACGGTTGGCCCGCTCAAGCAAGCTTCAGCTCCTACCACACCACAGCTCCAAGCCTTCCTTCTTCCAACAAACAAGCTTGCTCCAGCCGTCCTCCCTGCTCCAGCTCCATCAAGACAGCAGCATTGAAGCAACACTTCCAGCCACAACAAGCAAGGCAACTGTCACCTGTTGCAGCTTCCCCTTTGTTGCAGCCATTGCTGCCATGGCTTAAACTTCCCAACAACGCAGCCACATCGCCATCTTCAAACTTTAAAGCAGCCATCATCTTCAATCTTCTTCAACTCCCAGCAAGTTGCAGCTACATCTCCAACCGTGCATCAAGATTCCAAGGTAAGGCATCCTTTTATCCCTAATTTCTGCTAAATCTATAGGTTAATGTTTTGATTGTCTCATGTTATGAGGCTACATTGAGGAAAAGGATCCGTCCGATCTATGGATCAGATCATTTCTCACCAATAGCCAACATTAAGCATAAGAGCATATCTCCCTTAGCATTCTTGATTTTATTCTTGTTTTCATGTAAATTTCATAGTATAGGCATTATATGTAGTTTATTTTATTGCTTTATAGGTATTTTGTCTAGTTTCATTAGTAGTTGCTTATTAGTTTACAAGTTTTAATCCAGGCGTGAAGTCTGATTATTATTTCATGTTTAATTTTTTTTTAATAAATCCTGATAATCTTGTTATGAATGACTTTATTTTTTTGTGAGCTCCTACTGAAAACTTGGATGGATTTGGGTTTTGCAACCTCATTAAATAAATCAAATTCCAAACTGGGACTTTAACTCTCTGGAAATTCCAGATGTCCTTTTAGCAGAATTGTGGACTCAAGATCTCCCCCATGAGAGATCTGAATCATTCTCTAAAAAACATAGTAGATCCGTGGAGGAATTTACTATTTTAAGGGATTTTATGGGATTTTTCTAAAAAGGTTTGAATCCTGTCAAAATTCAGACTTTGCAGACCCCTGTGAAACACCTGCTACTAGTCTTGCCAGGCTCCATACCGATCTTAATCCGATGTGGCACTCCAATCTACAGGTCGGATGCTCTAACTATTAAAAAAGAAATTGTTCCTCAGAACATTTTCTGTAGTTTTCTAAAAATATTAGGATTTTAGGACTTAAGTTTCTACCATTTCTAGATTTTAGAAGTCTGCCTATCAATTCCCTATCATTTAAATTTTATCAGAATCAAAGGTCTGATATCCCCTTGTGTCCTCTGTAACTATAGGTCCAATGCCAAAACTGTAAAAAAAGGATTTATTCCTCTGTGTGTCAGGGACATCCCCCTAAAATTTTAGTCTTTTTGGCTACTGTCTGCTATTTTTTCCTGATTTTTTGTGAAAACCTATGAGTTTGCTCCCAATTCTAGAGTCACCGGATTTCGACCGAACTTGCTGGAGCTGTAAATTGCTGACCATAGGTCGAATCCTAAATCTATAAAAGGCAAAAAATCCTTGCCTAACTGTCCTCTGTCAGCCCATAAAATTTGGTGCATTTCCATGGTAAGTTTCTATTCGAATTTTGGTTTTCATTAGGTTAGGTCTAGAATAAAAGGCAAAAATCTTATTTTTCTAGGCTTTTTTATTAATTTCTATATTAGAAAATGCCAAAAAAATAGATTTTTGGATTCCATTTTGTTATTAGAGTTAGTCTAGGTGTCCATACAAAATTTGGGGAAATTCCAAGTTCATTTGACTTGTGTGTTAGTTAACTTTTAAAATCAAAGGCAAAATTCAGAGCTTTTGTGATATTTTTACATTTGTAGGGGTTTATCATTCATATAATCATCTTATCTCATATTATATTTGATTTTCACATTATTTTCATTCATTGGAATTTAAAAATCCTCATTTTTACAAAAATTATTTCTGAAAACCCTAATTTCAAGGCCATAGTCTTGCTATCAAGGGCATTTTAGCAATTTTTACCTCAATTTCAAAATTCCAAACTTTCATTTTTCATATTTTCATACATACAATAATATCATATCATTTTATGTTTGAATTTATTTTTATTTGAATTTCAAAATCTCATTTTTTATAAAATATCTTTCTAAAAACCTTCATTTCAAGGCCATAGTCTTGCTATCATGAACATTTTGGTCAGTTTCATCCCAATTTCAAAATTTTAAATCTTATTTTTATATTTTTAATCTATTTTCATCAATTATTTCTTATATTTATATTAGGGAGGTATGAATCAAGGTTTATATTTAGGTAAAATTCGATAATTTTTCAATATTTTTGGATAAATCCAGATAAACCTACATTTTTGTGCTAAATTGTTTTCTAGTTTTGCAGGAATATTCAAGAAGAAGATTTCATTTATTCATTTTCTTTTCTTTTATTTCAATTCAATGTAAATATCAGATGAAATATTTGGAATAAGAGTTACATTTTCTGCTTACAATAGGATTGCATTGCATATAGTTTGCTTTCGTATAATTTCAATATCTGATGTATGATTCAGGCATATTTTTTTTATAAATCCACTATAGTTGACACAAATGACACGTGCACAAGCTCTTAGGGAGTTGACAAACTTGGTGGAATTCGTATTGATGGCCATAGTCAGAATACGAAGGAAACCCAAATTTGTGATCTTCGTATTAGCCACATTCAGCCTACACTTTTAGGCTAACTTCAAAATGCACTGCATTTCTCAAAAACTCAAAAGGATTTTCTCAAATTTCTTAGAAAATATCCTTCAAATCCATATTCATTCATTCATTTCATTCAATTTCTATCATGAAAGTATTTCAAACAATCATAAGCTTTTATTTCAATTCAGAGAAATCGATTTTCTTAAAATTTTCTGTCTTTCTCAGGAATTGATTTTCTCAAAAACTCTGAGTTTTCAAATGATATTTCAAATATTTTCTTAGTTCAAATCATGTTTTTCCAATGTTTAACATTCTTAATTTCAAGGTTCAAAGTTCAAAGTTCATAAATCGATTTTCTCAGTCTTTGAATCACATCTGAAACTGGTTTTCCCATAATTCCCAAATCCTCTTTAGAAATCGATTTTCTCAGAAAAAACAATCCAAATCTCAAAAATCAATTTTGTCAAAGTTTTAATTTTTCTGAAAGTCAATTTTCCATTCAAAGGTTATTTTTTAATGAAATTCATGATTTTTTCATAATCATCACTTTTCTCAAGTATTTTTCAAGCATTTTTCCAATTATATTTTCAATATTCCAAACAAACATCATTTCTCCAAAATGTGCATTTTTTAAAATTTCATAGCGCATGCCTGATTCTTTATGCATTTTAGGAAAATAGAGCATGATTCAGATAATTGAACTTAGTTAAAGCACACTTTTGGTCCTTGGTTCAATTACCCCTGGTAAAGGTGCTTGGAATGAATGAACTTCGTACCGACTTGCGGATCCCATTGTACGGAATTTTCCTGCAAATTTAAAAAATGGAGGCGAGTAATTTTCAAAACCAATTTTTAAAACTTTGGTTGAGTTTGACTCACAGAAACGTTTCTCTCTCTCGCAGAGGGAGGAAAAAATTTTGCAATGATAACACAAGGTTTTGTCTTTTGCGTTTCATTTCATATCATCTCGCATCATTGTATGTTATTGCATGACATTTCATTGCATTGCATGTCATTGCATCTCATTGTCGTGATCCAGCATTCCTGTTTTCAAAATTTCCAATCCAGATTCAATTTTAAAAACTTTTCTTTTAAGATCAATTTCATAAACTTGGGTTTTGCATCAATATTTTTTATTTGTTAACCCCCAGGATCTTATTTTCTTCAGAAAAATAATCTGGATTTGTTTTAAAATCAATTTTTAACTGATTTCAATCCTCAGATGAGACTCATCTAGGTGGTGTCGCTTATGGATTCCTTTATTTATCAAAGTCCTTAAAAATTCTAGTGTCCTAGTTGGATCAAGACTCTGTCTTTTCATGTTTTTAAACCTTTTCAAAACTCTATTTTGATTTTAAACTAGATATAGTCATATCCCTTACCCATTCTTTTCATTTTGGCCAAAATCTTAGAGTTCTAGTCGAATCAGGACTCTTTCCCAGAGTCCTAATTGGATCAGGATTCTATCCCGATTTCATCATTTACTCTTGTTCTATACTTGTTTTTGAAAACCTTCTCATTTGACTTTTAGAAGAGCTAAAATCTTAGAGTCCTGATTGAATTAAGAGTTTTTTTCAGAGTCCCAGTCAGATTAGAAATCTACGTATTACTGTCATTTCTATCTGTTTTGAGAAAACTTTTTCAAACTATTTCATTTTGGCTCAAAAATTTAGAGTCTCAGTTGGATTAGGACTCTTCTTCAGAGTTTTGGTCAGATTAGGACTCTATTTTTCGTTGCCACTTTTACTTGTTTTCAACCAAATCTTTCAAAATCTTTCGAAAGAAGTCAAAAACTCAGAGCTTTAGTTGAACCAAGACTCTATTCAAAGAGTCCTAGTTGGATCAGGACTCTGTCCTTGACTTCAATTTTGAGAGAATATTTTAATAATCTCTTTATTTATCTCTTTAGAAACAAGAATTGTTATACTTTTATCATAGAGTTTTAAAATTTTGGGATTCTATCCCAGAGTCTTAATCAAATCAGGACTCTATCATGATTTCATTTTCTTACTTCATTTTCACCTGTTTTCAAAAGTTCTTTTTAAAATCTCATCGTTCGCTTTCTAGAAAACAAAAAAATTTTAGAGTTCTAGTCGAATTAGGATTCTTCTTCAGAGTCTTAGTCAGATCAAGACTCTGAACCTGACTTCAATTTCAACCTTATTTTCACCTGTTTTTTAAAATCCTCTCATTTATTTTCTCAGAAAATCCAAAACTTTAAGAGTTTTAGTCGAATTAGGACTTTGTCCTCAGAGTCCCAGTTGGATAAGAACTCTGTTCTAACTTCATTGCTTGTGTCTATTTTCACTGGTTTTCAAAAATTCTTTCATATATATTTTTTTAAAAGTGCCAAAAATCTAGAGTTTCAGTCCGATCATAACTCTAACCCAGAGACCTAATCCGATCAGGACTCTATCTTGATTATTGTTTCTATCTTCATTCTCATTTTATCCACTTGTTTTAAAAAATTAGTTCATTTTGCAAAGTTCTAGTTAATTTGAGACTCTATTTTAGAGTTTGGGTTGAGTTAGGACTCTAACCTCGACTGCATTTTTCAACTTATTTTTACCAGTTCTGAAAAAATCCTTCAAAAAACTTTTCGTTTGGCTTTCAAAAACCTAAATCTCAGAGTTTTAGTTGGTTTAGGACTCTGGTCCAGAGTTTCAGTCGGCTTAAGACTCTATTTTCAAAACCTCTGATTCTCATCTGGTAATCAACTCTGTTTCAAAACTCTTTTCAATCTTTATTTCCACTTTTTAAAACCCCGATGTAGGGCCCACTCAATTGGTTCCACCTCTAAGATCTTTTTCAGTGTGTCATGTAAGAATATTTCTTTTTGAAAGCTCACATATATATGTTTGAAATATTATTTTGTATGTATATATAGATCTTCAAAAAATAGTCGTTGCTTTTTGAAATGCTTTGAAATAATTGTCATTTTGTGATGTGAGATGCCAAGTCATCTCAAAAACAATTTTTATGAGAAAAAGATGTGAAATAATGTGTTATTGATTTTTCAAAAATCGTCATTCCATAAATTAAATAATTGTTAAGTAATAAATGTTTGGTGTATTTAAATAATGATAGTTTCTTTAAGTCATTATTTCTAAATTAAATGTTTTGAGGTACAATATACGTTGGTGTATTTATAAATGAGATTTAATTTGTAATGTGTCATTCCTCAAATAAATGTTCTGTAGTACATTAAATGTTTAAGTATATTTATATTACAATTCGTCACTTCTAAATAATGCTATTACCATATAACTTCTGGATGTCTACCCCAGAATCAACTTTACTCATTGTCCATGTGTATAGGGGGGAGAGAGCGAGAGAGCAAACAAAATAAGAATGGATGTTCCCGCTTCAATAAGTATTATTTGGTTGGAGCAAGAGAAAATAAAAATCATGAGTTATTAGAATTAAAGCACGTCTGGTAATTCCTTTGTTCTTAAACTATTTCATTAATTACATGTGATACAACATTATGACAATCCCAATCATGGACTTGGGCAAATAGAGCCACTGGTGCAATCAATATTTCTCTGAACCCAACAATAATAAAATATGTAAAGTTAGAGAGATGGAGGAAGGAGATATCCACCTTTAGCCTGGAAGGCAAGATACAACAATCTGGTTGGAGAGAGAGAGATGTTTTGAGGATCATGTGGCTCCATTGAACTTGTTGCTGCATATATATATATATATATATATATATATATATATATATATATAGAGAGAGAGAGAGAGAGAGAGAGTTTCAAGGATCTTGTAAGTTGTGACTCCAGTAAAGTTGTTGCAGCATGTGTTAGAGATGAATTGAAGCTCAAAAAGGACGGCCAACCATTTCTGCTTCTAAGTTTGGATCACCCAATGATCATGTGGACCAGCTAAAGTAACTTCTTGTCACCCTGGTATGATTTCCTTTTCTGTTTATGGCTCTAAAAACGAAAATAGGAACATCAAAATCCACATAGAATAGAAAGACTTGAAAGGATCATCATTAAGAAAGAGGTCATAGATAAAAAGCAATATCCAACAACGGAATCCTTACAAGATGACAAAATACTGAATATTTAATTTTGAATAAAATAATAACCTTAAGGTATAGATATTTCCCAAGTGATGTTAGGCACTCTTTTATAAAGAAAATAAAAACAAGAAATATAACAAAGGAGAGTCAGAATTTAAGAATACTTTTAATTTTTTTTCTCAAATCACATGTTTAAATATTTTAAACTATTGAAACCTAAATGCACTTGTACTTTTTTGCCTCTACTATAAATCGGTTAAAGGTTACGAACGAGATCATACAATTTAAAGCAGCTTAAGGCCTCAATGATTCAAAAAGTCAATAAAGGCAATATATGAAAAAGGAGGAAACCATTCCTTGTAAAACAGGAAAGCATGTGAGGATTCACAAAACACAGTCACCCAGCTCGTTAAGCTATCACTTGAAGGAGGTTAAGGTTACAGTCATAGGAAAAGGTCATTTGAATAAACATGAATCCATCAAACCGAGAAAAAGCATGAGCCAAGCATGAATAATGACTTATTTTTTCATCTATATATTATGTCATCCGCTTCCAAAGGCTAAATCACATATCATTCCAGAGTTTTCATGAGGTTTGCCTCAATCCCATGTTCCCTCATCTGTCATCCACTTTTTTGAGTCGTAGTCCACCATTGACTCTCATTGCATAGACAAGCCAAACTACCAGATGACTCCGAGAGTGAATAGTCTAAAGCAATGGCTGTGGATAGTTTTTGAAACCAAGGTTGTAACTAGCGTATCGTTACCCGTATTGGTCATGCCCAACATGTCCCGTACCTAATACGATGAATTAGCTACAGTTAGAGCATGTCTTGCATTCACAATCATGTCTAAGAGCATCTGTCATCAATATAAGAGTCTTAAGTCATTCTATTTTTCACACATCTTTTTCCAAGACAAATCTAGCATAGGTTCCAACCACGACGGTGATTTATTACTGAAGAACTCACAAAATCTATACTAATTAATATCTTGCGAACAAGTAACTAGTGCTACCAATAATTTCCCACTAGGTTGCCTGCTAAACATGGTGAGAAGGAAGAATACCCAAAACCACGATTCAAATACAAAACACTATCTGGCCCTCGTTACGAGACAGAAAAAAAAACACGCACGCAAACGGAGAAAATGCTATGACCAATGAATAGAACAACAAATAGCAACGATAAAAACCTCTAAGAAGCCTACAACACAACAACCCATTAAATAAATGATAAAACGCAAAGAGAACCAACATGGGAAAAGGAGGGAAAACCCCAAAGAAATGTTACTTTCTCTTTCTTCGATCTATACCAAATGACTTCCACCAATTTTTTTTCCTACAGATAATATGAACTCCAAATATCTTCTTGCGCCACCCTAGAGACATATATGATATATGGCAATCCAAAAGGTTTTGATCTTCAACGACAAATGGATCACCCATCAACCCACCTGTTCGAGAGAGAAAGATAGAGATAGAGAGAGACGGGGATACTTGTTTTGAAGTCATCTTCTTCACGCTGCGAACGTCAATGAGAGTTCTCGGAGAGCCGGAGGGGCGATCTATCGAAGAGAGAGAGAGAGATCAGGAAGAAAAAACGGAATTTGGGTTTTGGTTGGACATGTTGAAAATAAAACAATAAACTAGAGAAAAAGATTTTTCTCTAGAATGAAAAACACGCAGAAATTGTGCTAAAGAAGGAGAAGGCTACAAAAGGCTTCAAAAGGCTTCAAAACATTCCAACGATATATCAAAATGATGATACATGGCTGCTATATATATAGCATTCAAGCCCAACCAGAATTTATCTACATAGTAAATTCCTACCATAGAAAAACTATAAAGCTATTACATTTTCAAGAAGAAGAAATAAATGAGAGAGGAACCCAAAGAGTTTGCATAAAAAAACTGCAGATAGCCTTAATGTAAAACGAGTTCCCAAAATGAGAGAGGAATACAAAGAGTCTAGCTTATAATTCCAACAGCCCCTCTTAAGCTAGACTATAACGACACCTAATTTCTCTCTCAATTTATTAAAAGTTTCATTTTTCAATGCTTTTGTAAAGATATCAGCCACTTAATCTTGGGTCTTGCAAAACTTGACATTGACATCTCCATCTTTGACCAAGTCTCTAATGAAATGATATTTGATTCGAATATGCTTGCTTTTGTCATGAAAAACTAGATTTTTAGCGAGTGTTATGGTTGAACTGTTGTTACAAAACAAAGGAGTGCTTTCACATTGAAGATGCTTCAACTTATGAAGAATCCACCTTAGCCAGAGAGCTTGACAACTAGAAGGAGCCAATGAAATATACTTAGCTCCGGTTGTGGAGAGAGCAACAACAACTTGCTTCTTCGATGCCCACGAGATTGCATCTGAGCCAATGTGAAAAATGAAACCTGAAGTGCTTTTACTATCATCTCTATATGCACCCCAATCACTATCACAAAAACCCACCAATTTTGAATCTTTGACACATTTATAATGAATTTCATAATTGATAGTGCCACGCACATATCTCAAAATTCTTTTGCCTATGTCTCAATGAGTATTAGAAGGATATTCCATGAATCTGCTAATCATGCTGACAACAAACATAAGATCAGGTCTTATAGCAGTTAAGTACATAAGACTACCAACAAGGCTTCTATAGAGAGTTGCATCGATCTTTCTCTCACTATCATTTTTGCTAAGTTTCAATCCAACTTCCATGGGAGTATGAAGAGGTGTAGCACCCTCTATTATGAACTTCTTCAATATATTTTCAGCATACTTTTTTTGAGATATGAATATTCCATCTTCAGCTTGCTTAAACTCAATGCCCAAAAAAATGGAGAAGCCCCATGTCAGTCATTTTGAATTCGTGCATCATATCCTTCTTGAAATTTTCAGACATGCTTACACTAGTGCCCGTAATGATTAAATCATCAACATATAAGCATATGACTAAGAACTCTCCTTGAATGTCTTCTTTGATGAAGAGAGTATACTCAAAAGGACACTTTTTGAAACCATTCATCAAGAAATATCCATCAATGCGACTATACCAAGCCCTTGGCGCTTGTTTCAGCCCATATAAAGCCTTCTTCAATCGACACACTTTGTTTTCTTCATCCTTCTTCACATAACCCGGAGGTTGATCAATATACACTTCTTCTTCAAGGAAACCATTCAAGAAAACCGATTTAACGTCCATTTGATAGACCTTCCATTTTTTTTTAGCAGCCAAAGCTAACACCATGCAAATTGTTTCAAGGCGAGCCACAGGAGCAAAAACTTTATTAAAATTGATGACATACCTTTGCTTGTAACCTTTTATCACCAGCCGAGCTTTGCATTTTTCAACTTCTCCATTTTAGTTGAACTTTGTTTTATATACCCACTTGACGCCAATAGATTTGTGTCCACTTGGAAGCTCAGTCAACTCCCAAGTATGATTTCTTTCAATGGAGTCCATTTCTTGATTCATAGCAATTCTCCACTCCTCTTCTTGAGATGCTTCTCCATAAGTAATTAGATCGGCATCCGCAAATAAAGCAAAATTCACCAAATCTTTCTCAAGATTTCTTTTTGTTGTTTTATAAATTTCTTGAAGACTTCTTGTCTTTATAGGAGGATATTCAAAACTTCTTGAAGATGAGGAAGACAGTGATAAATGTGCAGATAGAGAGGAGAGTGAAGTATCTCCTTCGCCACCATCACTATTAGGTTCATGACTCTCCTCCTTATTGATGAAATGTGAATTTTTATTTTCATTCTCGCCATTCCAATTTCAAGATTCTTCTTCATTGAATTTTACATCTCTACTTATGATAATTTTCTTGGTGATTGGATTGTAAAGCTTATAAGCCTTTGGGCATTCACTGTACCCAACAAGGATACATTTTTCAGATTTATCTTCAAGCTTGCTCCTTCGTTCATTGGAAATATGAGAATAACATATGCTGCCAAATACTTTCAAATGAGCAACACGTGGTTTTTGCCCACTCCAAGCTTCTTAAGGAGTTAGGTCTTGAACACTTTTAGTGGGGGCATGATTAAGAAGATAGATAGCACATGCCACTGATTCAACCCAGAATATGTTAGGCATACTTTTAGATTTTAACATACTTCTTGTCATCTCCATGATCGTGCAATTCTTTCTTTCCGCAATGCCGTTTTGTTGAGGTGTGTACCGAGTAGTCAACTGATGATGGATGCCCTTCTCTTTTAAGAATTCCTCAAACTCATTGGATATATATTCAGCCCCACGATCAGTACGCAAGGTTTTAATAGAGAGATCACTTTGTTTTTCAACAAATGTCATAAATTGCTTAAAACATTTAAACACCTCAGATTTTTCTTTTAGAAAATAAACCCATGTCTTCCGACTGAAGTCATCAATGAATGTTAAAAAATAACGATTACCTCCGGTAGATGTGATGCGCATAGGACTGCATAGATTAGAATGAACCACCTCAAGTGGTTTTGATGCTCGCCAAGATTTGCCACCAGGAAAAGAGTCTCTGTGATGTTTTTCAAGAACTTCACAAATTTTGTCTTGCTGATGAATGTTAGGCATGTCTTTGACCATACATTTTTTGCACATGAGAGATGAACTGAAATTCAAATGCCCATATCGAAGATGCCATAACCATGATGAATCTTTAATAATAGTATTGAAGCAAGGAAGAACAACACTTTGAAATATAAATGAAAACATTTTGTTTTGAGTCATTTTCACCTCGGCTATGAGAGTATTCTTCTTATCCTTGATTTCACATATTTCTTTTTTGAAATGAAGATCATATCCTTTTAGATTAAGTTGCCCAACACTGTGATCATCGCAAAAAAAAATTCCTCTCATATATTCTCTCTCTTCCTTCTCTTTTTCCTTTCTTTCATCTATTTCCTCTTTTTTTTTTACGGGAGAAAATAAAAGACAGAAAATAAGAGAGAAGAGAAAAGAAAAGAAAAGAAGAAAAAAAGGAACTCTTTTGCGGGGTCTCACTTGACCTTAATTTGAAAATATTTGAGAAAATAACTGGCCTCCGTTTTGAAATATTTGCAGAAAAACTGGAAGACGGGATCCGCTCGTCGGTACGAGGTTCGACCGTTCCTTGCGCCTTTACCAGGGGTAATCGAACCAAGGGTCAAATTCATGCCTTTTGCTTTGCTAAGAAATTATCTATGAATTTATTCTATGTTTAAATGCACAAAGAATCATGCTTGTGCAATGCAGAGATGTATGCTCCTTTTAAAAAATTGATTTTGGGAATCTCCAAGTGTTTTTGATAAAAATAGAGTGAAGAAATGGTTTTTAACTCAGAACTTAAGATTTAAAGTTCTAAGTTTTTGGAATAATCAGAGCTTGGGAAAATAATCTAGACTTTTGAAAAGAAGGATCTTGAAATTGAGATAAAATGAGAAGAAAGGAAACTTCAAAGTCATAAATGGACCTTGAATCAGAATAGAGATGAAATGGAATTGAATTCTAACTTTTGAAGTTTGAAATCAGAATGAAATGTAGGAAATCTAAATAGAATTAAGAAATAGAATTGATTTGAAAGTTGGAATTCAAGATGGAATCTGAATCCAAAGTCTGGATTCTAAATAAAGTTCAAAATTGAATTTGGATTTAGAACCCAGAAATAGGATTTGGATTTGGAATCTGAGATGAAAATGGAATTGAATTCTAATATTTTAAATGGAATTGGATCCAAAATTTGGCATCCCAGATGGAATTTGGATCTGAAGTCTGAGATCCAAAGTGGAACTGGGTTCTGGATCCTAGAATGGAATTGGATCTGAAGTCTGAGATCCAAAGTGAAATTGGATTTTGGATCCTAAAATGGAATTGGATCTGAAATCTATGATCCAAGATGAGATTGGATTCTGGATCCTAAAATGGATTTGGATCTGAAGTCTGAGATCCAAGATGAGATTGGATTCTGGATCCTAAAATAAAATTGGATCTGAAGGAATGGAATTCGGATCTGAAATCTGAGATCCGAAATAGAAATGAATTTTGGATCCTAAATGAATTTTGGATCCGAAGTCTGAGATTCAAAGTGGAATTGGATTCTGGATCCTAAAATGAGTTTTGGATGTGAAATCTGAGATCCAAGATGAGGTTGGTTTCTAGATCCTAGAATGGGTTTTGGTTCTGAAATCTGAGATCCAAGATGAAGTTGGATTCTGAAAGCCCAAATGGGGCTTTTGAAGATGGATCTGGGTTTTGGAAACCCAGATTGAATTTAAAATTTAAGAAGAACCAAGTTTTTGAGATTCAAAATCAATCTCAAACTTCGTTTTTTTTAATTTGAAGAAAAGAAGATGAACTTGATTTTGTTTTTTAGAATGAATCAGAAATTTCAAAGTTAATTTGAACTTTGAAATTGAATTTTGATTTGAATTAGAATTTTGGAATTTTGAATATAAAATGATTTTGAAATTCCAAAGTCAAATTGAACTTTGAAATTGAGATAGAGTTTGGAATTTGAAATAGAAATTTAAAGAAAGATGTTAAAAATCACTTGGGTTTTTGAAAAGAGAATTTTGAAAATATGATGCAATTCTATCCTAAATGATGGATGAATTTAAACAATTTTGAAATTGATTTTGAAAATCATATTTCATTCTTTAAATGAATTTAAATAATATTAATGATATAATACACTCTTGACTATGGTCATTGAATGTATTATATAGTAATCATATCTAAATTTAAATGAAGAATAAAATATCTTTTGGTGCTTTTATAAAATTTAAAATGAAATTAACTCTCAATATATCCTGACTATGACCATTGGTATATATATTGAATTAATTTTAGATTAAATTTTGATAAAAGAAAAAAATAATTAAAGAAGATATGATGATTTTTGGAAAGAATCCATTGTGGATACAGTGTTATTTTGTAAAAGATAAAAATACTAAGTTTTGCCCACATCCTGACTATGGCCATTGATGTAGATCATCAACTTAGGATCAATTACCTCTTACGAAATGGTGCACGTGTCATTTGTGTTTCACCATTGTGAGAATTTGAGAAATAAAGGCAAAAATGCATGAAAACAAACAATTCATGATGTTTACAATGCTCATTCATTCTACCTAAAGCAGGGAATGTAAATTTTCATTTAGATCTAGCTATTACAACACATGAAATCAAATTTACAACTCCAAATAATGACTTTATCCACATATTTCCTGCAAAACAACTGGGTTAGTATGAAAAGAGAAGGAAAATCACACATATCATATGAGAATCAATAGTGAAAGGCTCATATGCCAAGATATATATGACGAAAAGGATGGAAAATGATATATACATACATATAAATATATATATATATATATATATATATATATATATATATATATATGTATATGGATATGGATATATATATATAGGTACATATATATATCAATAGCTTGTAAAAAAAAATATGAGTATATATGTATATGTACATATATATGTAAGACATATGTGGGAATAGACATATATACGTATATATATCTATGTACAAAATATCTAAAAACAATGAGACACTATATATGAAAAGGTATTCAAAATTTTGCCTTGATTGAATGATAAAATGTGTATTTACACAGTTTGTTTATTGTGTAGTGAATGGCATACTATGCACATGCATAGTAATTCAGCAAATGGGAAAAATTAACAGATGTGCAAGCATTAGAGAAGAGGCCTGGGCATTTGGTAGTGGATGCTGTCAGGTAATGACCACAATGTTGTAGTGGCAGCAAGAAGCAGAGTGGGGGTGCAACAACCTAGATTTATTTATGAAGAAAGTGCAGAGTGTGTGCTGGAAGTAGGTCGGGTTGTAGATGATGGAGATATGATGCTATGCTAAACCAACATGCAATAAGTAGAATGGTGGTGGTTGTTGTTTTTATGATTAGTTCATCATCTACGACTTGGGTTATTGTAAAGAACATGATATGACCTTTATACAACTGACCATAAAATGCAAATGGATCCTAAATGAATGATAAAATGGAAGAGAGAGGAAGGATGTGGAATACAGGTGTTAATTTATCCTAGCACGCAAATACTATTTCGGTATGGGCCAGACTCGAAGTGATGACACTGGGGCAATGATGAAAGTATAGGCTACAGTAGAGGTGAATGGATGCAGCTTTGCTGCTGCAAGTGCCAGAAAGATGGAGTAGCAGGGTACTGTGTAAGGGAAAGATGACAAGTATGATACTGCGACAGTGACTGCGCAACAAACATCAACGAAGATGTGGGTCTGGTGACAGGTTTTTGGCAGTACTGTACTGATTATTGTGTTGGAGCCAAAACCTGTCGAATGATCTTACTAGCTGCAATAATTACAGATCAGATTTAATGAACAACTATTATTGCATATCGGTTTATAAACAAATAACCTGTGAAGCTGTTCACCCTCAGTCACGAATTCCCTTAAAGTGAAAAAAAAAACTACTTATATATACATAAAAAAAAAGATTGTTCATAAATGCTACAAAAACCCAACCTGCATGGTTACATAAGTTTGAGTTGATCCTCCAAGCACTTCCAAACTAATAGCCAATCATATTTTTCCTGTAATTCAAACACAATGTTTAGAGTCAAATTCCAACGCTAAATGAAAAATCAACTAAGACACTGGCCATGGAGAGCCAAAAAAAAATGATAGATAAACAGATAAATAAATTTGACTACCAAATTGGCAACATCATCGATGAGATTGACCATTGTTCATGCAAATATAACAAACCGGAAGGGGCTCTGTATTCCTGTTGACGTTATTATCAGAACTCATAAAATGTGATTTTCTGGGTTCGCAAGGCTCATAGGCTTTTGAGACATACAAGGGGAAGATCTATGAGATAAGATCGGTCGTGCTTTTGCAGCAAGTTCCACTGCAATGAACAAACTTCAGCTAATTGAATCCAACAACCTATACTTCCAACACATGGACAAACGTGATCTGGTCAGGCTAATGGTACCAAAGGATTTCACTACACAAGAGGATTTGTAGCAGCATATGCAGAGTTTCAACAAAGTCCAAATTGTATGAACCTTCATTGCCAGATCTGAGTGAGATGAATTTTCCACAAAAGTGAATAACTGGTCCAGTTGATGACACTGGATACGCAAAACCTTTTATATCTGAGAGACAATCATTTAATTATGTAGAATTAAGACTTGAACAATTGTGCCCAACAATCCTGTCAAGGAGAGAAGAGACATGATCCGAGTGAAAGACAATCGACATAGATACTGATAGATATCCTGATTCAGGCAAAACTCCATCAAACGGGAGGCATACCATAAGTATTTGTAGAATTATAGAAAAAATGTGCAAATTTAAACTGACATTCATAATAAGAAATTAGAATAAATTACCCAAAAGGATCTTGTAGATATGCTATGGTTAACAATACATGGTGCTACACAGATGCTTAGGAAACTAGAGAGTATTACGCAGGTTAAAACTGAAATACATGATACCCCTGGTAGTGTAATGATGAGTTAAATCAGCTGGAACCCACACGTATTTCAAATGCAACAGGGGAACTGCTTGATGCAAGACGAGATGATGATGCACATCATCAACTCGATGCACGTGATAGAATGAAGGGAAACAAGGAGAGGAAAATGCACAAAAAATGAATGACTTAACAAAAGAGGCGTGAATGAAATGCTCAGGAAGATTAGAAGATACAGACGTTGTCACTGTATAAATGTGGGATGCTAGATGAACAAGAATTTGGGACCTGAGCGAAACAGGATGACATCGATATCCATACTTACAGCGGTATGGATCCTGCATGTTCTCAGAATAACAGGAAACAATATGTGTTGCTCTGCCATCTGAATTCATGAATGCCAAACAATAGGGAATCATGCTTCGGTCTTTCTTGGGAGGCAAAAAACCACCATGATTTGTTAACAAAGATCACCTAAAGGAAGACTCCTCTAAACAGAATTGCCGAGATTTCATGAAAGGGCTGGATCGGTTCTAATTGCACATTAGGGTACCCAATCAGATAGACACCCAGATGAACAAATGTATCTACTGAACGTAATGGGTTAATAGATGGAGAATTTGGTGTAAACCAGAAATTAAAACCAACATAATAACACCAGATCTATGGATGATTAATTAAAAAAAAGAAAGAAATGAAATAAAATAAATAAAAAAAAGGGGGGCAAAATATGCAATACATTGCAGGGATATGAATGCTTGTACTGAATTCAAAACAGGAGGAGCCAAACGGGGAAAGGAAAAGCAGGTCAGTGATTTACCTGATGTATGTCCCTTATCGTGATTATCTGGAGCCAAAATTTCCAACAATGTCTCTCAACCCTGTAGATTTATTATTATATATATTTTTTTACAATGTCACTCTCCAGACTTCTGCACCACCAGATTCAAAACCCAGCACATTAACGCCACCATTGTCATTGAGCCAGACAAATATTGGCTCAACAAAACGTATTGAGAATCATAGCAGCACCTCTTAGAGGCTTTTGCTTGATGCGACTATCATCTTCTCGAAAACACATATCAATCGAAAATACTAGAAAAGGGGATAATGATCCCGACAAATGGTAGATAGGAGAACGACTCAAAATTAGGATAGAACAGGAGAAGGAATACAATAAAATCTCATGCTAAAAAAAAACGTATAACGACAGTAAGAAAAAGGGATTTGGAATAGATTTTATCAGGAATATAAATCGATTCATAATAGAATGCGATATAATCTATTATAAACGCTATCCTGAAGAGCATAAACAAGCATTAGATTGGGACTCTGATAAACTTAAACAGTACAAGCATACATTCAGATTCATAGAAATTGAAGGAAAATAAAAACAAATTTCCAGAGAATAAAGGGAAAATGTAGGAATATAAAAATTCCAATAATGTTGCACATAGATAAATCGATTTGCGATAAGCAAATCGATATTATCAAGGGTGCCTCAATGAAACATGGATGAGAAATAGGAAAATCAAGGGAAAACAGGTTAATGAAGGAGGGAGAAGATACTTACCGAAGATCCACTGGAGCTTCAGACTGGTCGACTCCTGAAGGTGAATTGTTGTATGAAATGTTCACAAAAAAGATCGATGCTGAAGGGGAACTTCCATCCTGAGGATGGGTTGTATGAAATGTTAAGAAAGAAAGAAAAATGGATGCCTCCATCATGGGTGAAGGCCTCTTCTTAAAGAAAAGGTGGAAGGTTCGAGTAGAAAACGCGTTGAAGATGGAAGGTGAAAAACAAAGGATCGGTTTGAGATCTGTGATGGAGAGAGGAGAGGAGGGAAGCGCGGAAGGAGTCCGTTGGAAATCTTCCCTTTTTCCAAAAAGAGGTTTCCCTTAAAGAAAGTTTTTCATAAAATGGTTTTTCAACATGAGGTTTTTAGCAAAAATCTCTTAAAAAACTTTAAAATCATTTATTTTTCTTGTAGTTTTCCAATTTTTTTGGTTTTTGTGTTTGTTTTTTTCATCATTTTTTTTTGTATCTTTTGGAATAAAATCCTAAAGTCTTACGGGAAAACAAAGATTAAAACTATTTTTTTGTGTTTTTGTAAAATATTTATACAAGGGGTTTTTTCTGAGAACTCAAGGCAATTTTTGAGAAAATTTCTTCAAAAAATGGATTTATATCTGGATTTTCAAGAAATATTCGAGTTTTACAACGTCGAATTGAGAAATATAGGATTAGTGATCCAATAGAGTGCCAGATGAATTGCCCGAGCCATTTAGAACCATTTTTTTTTGGTCTTTTTATACTTTTAATTTGGAAATTGCACAACGAGGCTCAAATTTGTATTTAAAACACTGGGTTCGGATTCAGAATTGATATTTGAGTATATCAATATGGAATTCATTCCGAAAATCTGAAGAATGACTGAAATTTAGCTCTAAAATCGCTTTGATTTTCTCAGAAGATGGAGTCAAGGGCAAAAATGTCATTTTTACAAAACTTTGAAAAATTTGGGGTGTTCACAGATGCCCCTGTTTGCTACTAAGCCGGTTGAAAGCCAAGCTTAGTGGCAGAGATAACACTCCAAATTTTAAAAATGCCCCAGTCAGCATATCTGAACCGGGTGTGGAAGAATTTATTTGAAAGATGTCTTCTCAGGCTTAAAACCTTATCCTGAATGGTTTTGGGGAGATGAAATCCTCGAAGATGATATGATTGAAATAATAGAGGATAAGGAAATCGTGATGGGACTTTGGATTGAAATTCTGAAATGGTGGAAGATGAGAATTTTGATCAGGTCTCGTAGGTGAGACAAGATACTCTTTTGGAATGATTCAGGTTTAGCCCTTAACCTGGATGGGACGAAGATATATCAAAAAAATGCATTGAATGAGAAAATGAATACATGAAGACCTTGATGAGACATTTTTGGAAAATGCCTCGTGAAATGAAGCTCAAGTGGAATTCTATCCTGGGTGGATATATGAAGTATGAACTCCTCGATGGGAAGAGCCATGATGGGACTGGAAGAAAAACATCTCGTCAAAATGAGGGATCTCGTTGGAACGAGACTCAGGTTTAACCCAAACCTGCAAGGAAGATACCTCGCGAAGCAAGGTTCCAGGTTAACTCTTAACCTGAATAGGAAATCTACCATACGGGTTTCTCAAATGGAGAAACCATGATGGGACCTTCAGAATTTGGACGAATAAATCCGAAAGAGGTTTTTGCGAAAGGAGGAAAATATAGGGTTTCCTAAAGCTTTAAAAAGGGAAAGGAATTGGGCGCCTCATTGCTGAGACTGAAATAGCTTTTAAAATGAGTGATGTCTCGCAGAAGGTTCAGGTTTGACCCTTAACCTGAGTGGGAACAGCCATACAGAATTTCTCAAAACCGTGATGGGACAGAAAGATACTTCAACTGAATGGGGTAACTCTTCTGGAAAATATAAACAACGCTAGGTTGCATTAAAATGGATATTGAATATTTATTTCATTCTTGGAATATCTAGAGAATTTTGCCAATAAGATAAATTTATAGTTGACTCAAACGCTTGAAAATGTGCACGTATGTGCGAAAGATATTCCCTCTTTACCTAGAGTATTTCCTCCATTGAGGTTAACTCCTCGGTCCTAAGAGTCAAATTCAAAATTTAGCGCTGATGATTTTCTTCAAGGAAGTTATCCATTTCCCTGATATGAGAAGAGAAGAAATATTCTTAATTTCATAAAAGCAAGTAATGAAGAGATATTGATAAAAGAATTTCACATGAGAAAAGATGACTTCTGGCAACTTTGGTAGTTTGATATCTGGGTGTTTTCCCATGATGATTCTTTTGCACTCCTTTTGAGTCACTGAATTTTCTCGGGTTTTTTACATCATCCTTCATTTTGGAGATGTCTTGACTTTTCTCTCTTTTTCAGGGAAGGGTACGTCACAAACTCCTTCATCTTGAAGATGTTTCGATCCTTCTTTTGTTTCAGGTATCATATAGGCTCAAAGGGTCTTTAGATGATAGCAGAAATCAAATATCTTTTAGGGTTTGTCAATAGGTTCATCACACTCGCCTTCATCTCAATGGTGATCTGAACTTTCCCCGGAAGGATCCTTCACAAACTCCTTCACCTCGGAGATGATCAAAATCTTTTTTGGCCCCGAGGGTCTAGCTCGCATATTTGTCTTCATCTTGACGACAGTTGAGAGATCCCTTTTGCGGATATTTGATTGCGGCTTGAATGGATAAGGAGATATGAGTGGATTCTTTTATAGCTCAGGATATTTTCATTGTCTGAATGCCAGAAAATCATTTTAAAACATGCGTCATAGCCAAGATCACTATCGATTCGCTTCTGGCTTTTCAATGTCATTGAATATTTCTCTCACAAATCATACCGAGGATATTTCTTTCATCCTTTCGGTTGACCAACAGGAAAAGATTTGAATTTTACCTCTTTTTTTGCAAAAAGTTTCACCTTTTTTTTGGAAAGAATACTAGAGGTAATCTTGAGGTAATTCTTTTGTGAGTAAGAATATTTAGAATCAACAAATGCTTTTAGCAAATTGGCAAAGTTTTCATGAATTCTGTGTGAAATATTCACTCGATATAGATTTTGATGCGACCTTTAGTTGTATCTTCGATTTTGGAAATACATGACCAACAAAAGCTGGGACCTTTGAAATACATGACCAGCGAAAGCTGTAACCTTTGAAATACATGACCAGCAGAAGCTAAAACCTTTGAAATACATGACCAGCGAAAGCTGAAACATTTAAAATACCTGACCAGCAAAACGCTGGAACGTTTGAAATACATGACCAGCAAAAGCTGGAACGTTTGAAATACCTGACCAGCGAAAGCTGGAATGTTTGAAATGTATGACCAATAGATGTTAAAATCTTTTAAAATACCCGACCAGTGAAAGTTGGAACGTCTGAAATACCTGACCAGCAAAAGCTGAAACGTTTGAAATACATGACCAGCAAAAGCTGAAACGTTTGAAATACATGACCAGCAAAAGCTGGAACGTTTGAAATACATGACCAACGAGTGTTGGATCTTTTGAAGATACATGACCAACGGGTGTTGGATCTTTTGGGGAATACCTGACCAGCAAAAAGCTGGAACGTTTGAAATACCTGACCAGCAAAAAGCTGGTACATTTCAAATATTTGACCAGCAAAAGCTGAAATGTTTGAAATACATGACCAACGAGTGTTGATCTTTTGAAATACCTGACCAGCAAAAAGCTGGAATGTTTGAAATTCCTGACCAGCAAAAAAAACTGAAACGTTTGAAATACATGACCAACGAATGTTGGATCTTTTTTAAAATACCTAACCAGCAAAAAGCTGGGACGTTTGAAATACCTGACCAGCAAAAGCTGGAACATTTGAAATATTTGACTAGCAAAAGTTGGAACGTTTGAAATACATGATCAATGAGTGTTGGATCTTTTTTGAAATACCTGACCAGCAAAAGGCTGGAGCGTTTGAAATTTCTGACCAGCAAAAACTGGAATGTTTGAAATACATGACCAACAAGTGTTAGATCTTTTGGGAAATACATGACCAACTGGTGTTGGATCTTTTGGAAATACATGACCAGCGAGATGGTGGATCCTTAGGAAATACATGAGCAACGGGATGCTGGATCCTTTGAAAAGACATGACCAACTGGTGTTGGATCTTTTTGGAAATACATGACCAGCGAGATGCTGGATCTTTTGGAAATACATGAAATTTCAGGACTTGAATTTAGAAGGTTACCGGTGTGAGAACCGGATTTTCCAAATGAGCTCAATATATGATTGAAAAGTTTGAGAAATACCCTAGTGCAAGGACTGGGTTGTAAAAATTAGCTAAACAAAGTGAAATTTTTAGAAAATAAAGATTCTTTGGTAAAAATTAATGGACCATCATAGTTTAATTGCATGTGGTCGACTTTCAGGATTTTGTCCCCTTGTCCTGAACGAGGGAAATAACAAAGAGAATTACCTCATTGACAGGAGGCATCAGGTTTATCCCTTAACCTGAAAGGGTATTTTTTTAAAGATAAAAGTAGATGGAATTTTAAAGATTGAAAACTTTGTTAAAACTTGACAAAAATTGGCAATAGTCTGATGAAAATTTGATCAAATCAAAAGTGAATCAAAAGAAATGAAAATAAAGACCACAAGATCAATTGAGAATTAACAAAATTTGAGAAAAAGAGCTTTCGTCTAATCCTGCCTGCATATGATGAAAGAAGGCGATTATAGATCAAAATAAAATGCCCCAGTATGATGGAGAAGAATGTAAGAATTGATAGAAGATCATTTGTTTTATTGAAATGACTCTTTGAATAGTACAAAAGGCTTTAGAATGAAAAATTCTAAGTATAAAACTTCTTCAGATGCAGAGCGTTGATAGGGTCTGGCATTTCCACTCCGTCTGTATTGATTAGACGATACGAATTGCGAGGAAGTGCTTCCTTAACCACATAAGGGCATTCCCAATTGGGTGACCACTTGCCCCGTGGTCGATGCTTGAGATGAGCTGTCGATCTGAGCACCAAATCGTTAACTCAAAATTTTTTCTCAATGATGGACTTGGCATAGTGTCGAGCTATCCTCTGTTGATAAGCTTGAGCATGCTCTGCTGCCTTGAGTCTCTTTTCATCCAGTAAATCTAGTTGTACCAATCTCTGCTGTTGATACTGATCGAGTGGTAATTCTATAAGAGAGGCAAATTTGAGAGCGGGCTTCTAGACATGAAGAGGTAACACCACTTCAGTTCCGTAAACAAGTTCTGAAGGAGTGGCATTAGTCAGAGTCCAAATGGTGGTTCGGTATGCCCAAAGTGCATCATGAATTTTCTCATGCCAATCTCAACCTGTTTTCATAGTCCTTTCCAGAATACGGTTCAAGATTTTATTGGTGGCTTCTGCTTGGTCATTCCCTTGAGGATAATAGGGAGCTGAGAAATGATGGAAAATTCTGAATTTAGAACAAAATGTTTTCATCCTCTCATTTTTAAAATGGGTTCCATTGTCTGAGACAATATCATGTGGTATCCCGAAGCGGCAAAGAATGTTCTTGTGAATGAAAGAAATCACATGGAGTCCTTCTACTGTGCGTAGAGTAACAACTTCAATCCATTTTGTGAAATACTCTGTCGCAGCTAGAAAGTATTTGTGGCCGTTGGAAGCAGAAGGAGTAATCAGGCCTACGACATCGAATGCCCACATAGAAAATGACCAAGGAGAAACAACTGATTATAGATATGTGGTTGGAGCATGAATGGAAGGTGCGTGCATTTGGCACTTGACGGACTTCTTCACGAATCGATGGCAGTCCTGTTGCATGGTATTCCAATAGTAACCTGCTCTGACGATCTGCTTGACGAGAGTTTGATAGCCGACATGGGCACCACAGATCACTTCATGTGCCTCTTGGATGATTTCCATAGCCTCTTCTTTGTCTAAGCATCTTGCATACTCAGAACTGAAACCACGGCGGTAGAGGACATTGGCCAGAATGAAATAATGGGTAGACATACGCTGAATTGCATGCTGCTCCCTTTTTGACATTTCTGGTGGAAATTCACCAGTCTCAATGAAATTTTTGATATTTTGATACCAAGGTTTCTCCTTCTGATCGACCTGGTTTACTCGCATGGTTGAAATAAAAGCGGGTTGCTCAAGTCTGTCAACCTCGAAAGAGCGACATGATTCATTGCCTTTGAAGGATAAAATGGAGCCCAGACTAGCCAAACCGTCAGCTATCTCATTATGCTCTCTTCTGATATGATTGAGCTGAAATTCTTCGAAGTTGTCCACAAGAGCTAGGACGATGTAAACACCCCAAATTTTCACTCACCCTCTCGACATCGCCCTCAATCGGCACGTGTCAGTTCTCCAGAAGCAATGAAGGGCAAAATAGTCATTTTCCAAGATTGAACCTTGAAGAAAGTCCTAAATCTCATTCTTGAGCCTCAAAATTTCTTTATTTAGGTTCAGAGACATCTTCAAACTGCAAAATTTCAAAATCCTCTTTCTGGACAAAAGTTAGAATTTTCAAGTCCGAGCTCAGAGTGACATTTCACTGAAACATGTCTTTGCATCGCATTGCATGAACACTTTGCATCATTTCATTACATAGCATATCAGTTTGAGATCCAGAACTCCTAATTTTCAAAATTGTCCATCCAGATTTGATTTTTAAACTTTTCAAAATTGATTTTTAAAACCCTGGGTTTTCAAAATTGCCAATCTTTCCCATTTTACCCCCAGGACTTTGAATTACAAAAATTTTTCTCAAGAAAAACAATCTGGATATTTGGATATTGATTTTAAAGATTTTATCTCAAAACTTTTTGCAAAAGATTTTAAATCTCTTTACAAATTTTGTTTTTACATTTATCCATATTTTTGCCCTGAAAACCCAATTTTTCCAAATTCTTGAAAAACAAATAATGTTTTATCTCGCATCTTCAAATAAATGGAGCGGGACCCGCCTTTGAACTAGCATCATACTCAGACCCTCAGGTAAGTTGTTTATTCTCAAGCGGGGCCCACCTGGAGTTCATACCAATTTGCAAAATTGTCTTTTTCATTTCTCAATACTTATTTATTTATTTACTTATTTTTTTATTTTTTTTTATTTTTAAAAGTTAGTGGGCACACACACATGTGGCACCCTAATTGAAAATAAAAGACTTTCAAAAACAAAACAAAACTTTATTTTCAAAAGGATTTTAAAAGTGGGTTGAGGTGGCATTTCCATAAAAGCCTCTCATTTTTTTTATTTCTTTTTATTTGTTTAAATAAAATTTTTTTTTAGAAAGAGGCAGCCTTAAATGGCACAGCCGAATTTCCCTAAAGCAATAGATTTGATTTTGCCTAAAACTTAGGGAAATAAAAACCAAAATTTGAAAAAAAAGGGAATGCGCCTCTCTTGAAACGGCCATTTCAAATTTTTTTTAAAAAAATGAGGTAACGGAACCTCATAAATGAAAGGGGCTGCGTTTTCTTTTTGAAAGGAGATTCAAAATTCTTTAAGAAAGGGAGAGGTAGCCGATGGAAAATGGGGGGGGAAGAGAGCTTTTGGGGTTTGAGACAGGAGGAAAATCTTTAAAAAGGGGGCTGGACCGATTGAAGGAAGGGAGGAAAAATCATGATTTTCTGGTCTTCTTGGGTTTTCGCAGGACGTTTCTTTCCAGCAGCAGAGGAAGCAACAGGTTTTGGTGGTTTTTCTTTCACCCCATCTTCAGCCGCAGCTGCCCCTTTTCAATCCACAATCCAACAGGAAACTCCAGACAGGAGGCTGCCCATCTTCCACCTTCTTCAGTCCAGCCACAGCAGGAAAGCAGCCCAGCCACCAGACATTTCAACGGCTCTGCATCCTCTTCAGCCTACCAGCAGAGGAGACTCAGCAGACGTTTTACCCATCTTCCTTCAGCCCATTGAAGATCCAACCACCATCGTTTCCTGCATATCCTTCAGCCCAGCCAACAGGAGGTCCAGCTTGAATATCACCTACCTTCAGCCCACCTTCCTCCAGCCCAACGTTGTCATTCATTTTTAACCCAGCCACAGGGGAACCATTGTTTCTCCATTCCAGCACAGCCTACTGCTATCTAGCCTAACGTTGTCATCCATTTTTCAGCCCAGCCATTGAAAACAAACCTTTGTTGCTGCACTTTTCCTTCATCCAGCGTGAAGGACTTCTCTATGTTCAGCCCAGCTGAAGAACCAGCCAACGTCACCCTCTTCTTCAGCCTATCAGCAGGATATACAGCAGAAGCCCCAGCAGCAGAGAGCCACTTATTCTTGCCGTTTACAAAATCCATTGAAAGCAGGAGATCTCCAACGGCTGCTGCTCATTTCTTCAGCCCAACTACAAAAGTCGACCCCCAATCTGTTTTATGCATAACATTTGGAACAGAGGAAACACAAGCCCAGCAACAAGGGACCTGCTTCTTTTTGCTGTCTATAGATCGTGTGGGGTACAAGATCCATAAGTGCGTCTCCCTCCTACTTATCGTAGCAAGAAGCAGCAGCAAAACAAAACAACAGTGCATTTGTAAGTTAAGCATTCTCAGGTAGTTGCTGCATGAATGAACCACCATTGTACTAATCTCACTGCAGCAAATAAGATCACGGTCAATCCCTGCATTCTTTTTACAGCTTCACCTTTTTCTGCTTATTTTTGCCACAGCCAATATCGTTTACTGATTGAGTAATGCTCAATGGATGATATTTAAGGGATGCCAAATATTCCTTCGATGCATCCAGTTTTACTTTTAGTCTTCCTTTTCTTCAGTTTCACCATCTGAGTTATGTGATGAAGTGATATTTAGCTTAATGCTGAAAGTTGCTGTTTGATAAAACTATGGCTGGACCTCACCATCTGAATTATGTGATTGAAGAGTAAAATTTTCTGTTTGATGAAGCCATGTCTGGACATCAATGCCTGTATGATTTCATCAGCCTACATTTCTGTTTTGTATTTTTTTTTACAATTTTGATGTATTGTTGCAATAGTTGATCCGATGTCTTGTTGCCATTTGACTACAATTTCAATTTCCTATATTTCATTCCACGATTTTCTTGTTTTCCCTGTTTTCCATTCTTTTGATCATTTTCTTAATGTCCTATATGTTGTTTTACATTCTTGTAATCATTTTACAGCATGGTTTTCATTTGACAGCATTCTTTTGATCATTTTTTTTTCTTTCTTTCTTCTCCTTTTTGTTATTTCCTGTTTTTGATGCCCAACCATCATCAACTTTATCCATCTGATTCTAACCCCTAGCATCATCAAGGTTTATATTTCAATACTTTGTACGATCCAACACTATCGTTGTGTTATGTCTTAACAACCTCCACCTATCATCCTTCCCAGCCATCACTTACAGGATCATCTTTGTTATTCTTATCCATCTCTTTTTCTGCAGGTGTGCAGTCTTGATAATCAGCCACCTTCATGAACAGATATATCCATATCCGTTCATGATCTATATACCATCTTAGGCAGGCCTAGTTATTGGTATATGGGGAAGCTCCATACCCAGTTTCACTGAAAAATACATTATAATTTGAGAATTACAGCTGTGTAAAATCCCCTACAGAAACTGTATATACCTGTATTTCCTGATTTTACCCATTATATAGAATTTCCCTTAAATGTGTATATTTTCTTATTATAGGTATATATATATCAATATATATGTATATCTATCTATATGTATATGTATATATGTATATATATATGTATATATGTATATATATACATATATATATATATATATATATATATATATATATATATATATATATATATATATCCCTTCATGTGCATTGGTTATCACACATATTTTTCTTTTCTTTTACTTTTTGCAAATATATCTTTATTATCATATATCATATATCATTTATCATAAATTCAAGTATTTCTATATTTACCTGTATATCTTTGTTGTATATAGTATATATATACCCATTCCCTTGGTTATCTTGTACTAACTCTCATTTTGCAGGAAAATCTAGAAGATGCAGATTCCTTGGCTCCATTTCAATTTTCTTTTACTTTATGTTATGCAATGTAACAATCCAATGTAAACCTTGGAATAAGATTTACTTTTACTGCTTAGATTAGGCCGCATCTCATATAGTTTGATTTCAGTAATATCCTGATTCTATGATGCATATATCTCAAATTTTCAAAATTCACCGTGGATGAACACGAATGGCACGTGCACCAACTCTTAGAGAGTTGATGAACTCGGTGGAATCCATATTTACGGCCCTAGTCGGAATATGGATGAGACCCAGATCCATCATCTCTCTACCAGTCACATTAAGCCTACACTCTTAGGCTATCTTGAAAATGCACCTCATATTTCCAATGTTTTCAAAATATTGTGAATTAACTCAAATAAACCCTGAGTATATTCATGGCCACAGTCAGAATATATGAAGGATTTACTTTGGCTTAATCCACATTTTTCCAATAAAATTTTCAGAAATATTTTCAAAAGTGCATTCATTCATTCACATCATCTGCATCATTTGTTTTTCTCATGATTTTCTCAAAAGATTTTCACTTCATGGAATCGATTTTCTCAAGAAACTATGATGATATTCGGAGTTGGATTTCCCAAATCAAATGTTTTCCTGTGATTTTCCTTAAAAAGTTATTTCCTTAAGATTCTTTTCAAAGGAATTTCTCATTTTCTCAAGAATCCAAGTTGATTTTCAAACATTTCAAAGACCAGATTCTCAGGATTTCAATTTCCTAAGTTTTGAATTTCCTTCTCCAATGAATCTTTCCTATAAATTTTCTATCCTTTTCTTAAGAAATTCTCAAAATCCAAGTTTTCCTGATAAGTGTTTTTCTTTTCAAGCGATCATCTTTTCTCAAGAATTCCTTCATTTTCCTGAGATTCTTATTTTTTTTTTTTCTCTCATTTTCCAAGTCTTTCTAAACTTTCTTAAAATTTCCTGAGATTCTCATTTCTTCATAGTTTTCTAAGTCTTTCTAAACTTTCTTAAAATTTCCTGAGATTCTCATTTCTTCATAGTTTTCCAAATCTTTATAAACTTTCTCAAGATTTTCCCGAGATTCTCATCTAAACTTTCTCAAGATTTTCCTGAGATTTTCATCTAAACTTTCTCAAGATTTTCCCGAGGTTCTCATCTCTTCAAGATTTTCCAACTCTTTATAAACTTTCTTGAGATTTCAAACCTTCTTCGTCTGAGTTTTTCTGAGAGATTGATTTCCATCTTTTTCCTGAGAAATGCTTTTCAACTCCAAATGTTTTCTAAGCATACATCATATTTTCCAACTTGCATTTTACAAAATTGCATAGCACATGCCTGAATTCTCTGTGCATTTAGGATAGAACACCATTTCGATGATTTTACTAAGTCAAGCACAATTTTGGTCCTTGGTTCGATTACCCCTGTTAAAGGCGGCAGGAACGGTCGAACCTCGTACCGACAGGTCGAGCTCCATCCCATGGATTTTCCCGCAATTTTCAAAACGGAGGCGAGTATTTCAAAACATTTTCCAAAATCCGGTCAAGTTTGAATCGCGAAAGCGTTTCCCTCTCCCTTTCGCAAGGAAGGGAAGACAAGAAAAATTTTGCGACGATAACAGGTTTGGCGACCGTGATGGGACCTGTCCTTGTCTGACTAAAATTGTGCTTGACTTAGTTCAATTATCGAAATTATGTTCACAAAATGTCAGCTTTTACTTTCAATATCATGTGAGCCTAGGAGCCTAGATTTTGACCTAGCCGACACTGATTGCATATAGACTAGGCATGGTTTGGTAGGACCAGATTGAGGAGATATTTTCATGTTCCCATAGACTTAGGTCTAAATACAACTCTCCTCAATTTAGGATCTGAATGCAAACAATGTATGCTTCTTCAAAGATTTTCAAAGTCTATCTCTCTAGGATTTAGAGCCCTCTATTTCTGGCATGTGATCATTTTTCAAAATCTCCATTACCTATTATTACCCGGTCTTCACGTTGCTGGGCTCTCTTCCAGAACCCTAGTTCGGGACAGAGCCTCACAACTGGGCCAATGATTTGGGTTAACACCCCCCTACCACGTACCGCGGGCCACAGTCCGAAGTATATCGGTAGGCGCTCAAGGATGTTGGAAAACCTTACCTTAGAACCGGAGTTGAAATTATATGCCACGTACCTCAAATTTCGGTTCGGGTATATCGGCATAACTGGATTGGACGAAGATGATCTAAACCTAGAGTTAGGATTAAGGTCCTACAGCTATTTTCAAATTGATGCATCTAGAGTCAGCCTTTTAGGGAATGTTGTATGCGCATAAATGTTTGTGCAGGATGTGATTGTATGGGTGTTATTTCTTCAATTCTTTATATTTCCCAATATTTTTCAACTCATTAGGTCTTTTTCAAAATATCCTTATTTTCCACAAGGTCTTTTTCTCAAACCCTGGAAGATTTTCCCAAATATCCATTTTTTTTTCAAAACTCCAGGTGATTTTACATTCTACCTTTCCACTGGATCTCAAATTTCTAGCTGCATTTTATCCTGCCTGCAAAATTTTTCAAAATTTCTCATATTTTCCTAAGTCTCATTCTGAGTCTTTCTCTGTTTTCAGTTCGATGGCATCCAGTCAAGTCGATCCTATCTTTCCTGAAGGTCACATCTCCTTCGAGGTGCGACAAGGTCGTCCTGAACATCGAGCCCTTAGCACCGGAACTTTCATTCCCCGGTGGTATTATTCCTGGCTAAAGAGCTTTTCCCGAATGTTCCCGGACCATTTGAGCGAGTGCGGATTAGAACTGGCGTCAGCAGTCGGAAAGCAGACCGTCAATGGCAACTTGATCCATGCAATGGCGGAGCGATGGAATCCTCGGACGTGCACCTTCTGGTTCCCATGGGGAGAGATGACCGTTTTAATGGATGAATTTTCAGAAATCATGGGGTTGCCAGAACCAACCGGTCAACCAAGCGATCCATTAGAACATCAATTCTTGATCAATGTCAAGGGTTTAGACCCCCGAGACTCCTTAGCTCGTATGACAGGCCGCCGATTTTGGCCCCTAATCCAGTTAGAAGGAAATGAATATGTTGACCTACTAGAGTTATACCGCCAGTACGGGACCTTCGTCGAAGTCAGCTCGCTATCAAGAACAGCCAGAGAAAGGATTCAGAATGCAATGGTTCTGTGCACTGTAGGATTATCCCTCTTCCCAGATGGACAGAATTACATGGACATCAGAATAATCCAGCTTATGAGAAGATGGGGAAGTCGGCAAACCAATCGTCTTTCTATAGCCATGGCAGCGCTCGCCTTCCTATATCGAGGTCTGACTCGATTCTCACTTGGAGAATCTATCTTAGTTGAAGGATGTATCTATGCGCTTCAATCCTGGTTCTTTCAGCATGTTCCAGCCCGAGCAAGCTCTTTTAGATACAATGGACAAGAGCTCCTTCCAGTGGCCCAGTACCGGTCTATGATCAACAACATTCAAGAAGATGATGTGGTATGGGACTATTTTGATCGACAACTATCTCCTCCTAGATACACCTATGCTTATGGTAAGAGGTTCAAGTTACTGGGCCCATTCTTCTGCACTTACTACCAACCAGAGAGGTGTGTCCGGCAGTTCTCCCAGAGACAGCAGTACGTCGAAGCCCGATTGTTATCAGGTGTTGTGGCAGAGTTTGATCTCACTTCCGCGCAATGGTCCGGGGCCTATCATTCTGCCCGCTACGGCTGGGATTCCTTTGTCTCTCTTAAAATTTTTCCTGGTCCTAGAGTGTCTGCTGATTATCGTGAATGGTGGCAAATTGTCTGTCCTCCACCTCTTTGTCAAGATCAATAAAATCATGTTTTCTCATTTTAATAAGATTCTCTCTTTTTCTATTATGGCTTGATGACCTCGCCTAGGTAACAAGGCATATTTTCGTTGTTTGTTTCTCGTGCCAAGAATTGACAACACAATTGTCGTGATTCTCGCAATGGGATATCTTCTTCAAATTGTCTACCATATTTTTCCAAAAGCCAATTCCTTCATAATCTAATCAGGTCTTTGCCCTACAGGAGAGCATCCACAGCAAAATCTGAGAGCATCCATAACATTTGATGGTTCAGACAAGATCAGGCAAAAGAACAACGGCATCGCAATACTCGTCAGCCTCAGAAGAAGAGATGGGCTCTCCCCGATTCGAGAAGAGTCAAGAGCAGCAACGAGAGGATGATGGCATAGACCCTCAAATGTACGCCATGTTCCGAAAGATGATGAATAAAATGATGAATGAACAGGCTGGAACTAGTGCAGAAAAAAATCAATTCAGAGAAAAGTTCCACGGACATAAGAATGAGAAAGCTCCCAAAAAGCAGATTCAGTCAGAAGAAATCTCAGATGAATCCGAATCAACTGAAGACACTGAGGAAGAATATGAGGTGCCTCCGGCATTTCAGAAACGTGGCCGAGAACAAAGGAGGAGCCGCAAAGCAAAGAATCAAGTCACAGAAGAACCTCTGCAGTCACAATTCAGGGAAATGGCCCGAGTTGTTAAGGATCTCCAAGCCCGCGACAAGGGCAAGAAAGTCTTCACCAGTGAGGACTTCTATGACGGCTTCGAAGGGGATGACGATCTCGAAAATCTTCCCCGAAAATTTATCAAGTTCGATGGTTCTGGCGATCCGAAAGCCCATCTCGCCACTTTCTTCGCAGAGTGCTCAAGATTCAAGAGAAATAACAGAGCACTGTTCCTGTGTTTCCCTCGTTGCTTGGAAGGAGTTGCAGCTAAATGGTATGCTGAGCATATCAATCCCATCGAGCTCAAGGAGTTCGATAAAGTGGTGAATTTATTTATTGAACGCTTTTTGTTCAATACAGAAGCGCTCCCGACATTAAGTCATCTCTGCAGTCTGAGGCAGAATGAGAATGAAAAAGCACGGGATTTCATTCACAGGTGGAGGTCAGCCTGTAATAAAATGAGAGATCCCATTTCAGAAAGGCACGCCCTGTCCCTAATCCTCAATAACTTTTCGCAGCCGTTAAGAGGATTAATCTCTACCGCACCGTCCAGGACCTTCATTGAATTAACTGAGCGAGCAGAATGGCTCGAGCTGAGCGTAGAAAATGGAGTCTATGAAGGCTTCACTTTTTCCAAAAATAACCCCCAAGGTGAGCAGAAGAAGAAAGCTCACTTCACCTTCTCTGCCAACAATAATAACAACAAAAGCCGAAATCAGTACAAAGGGCAGAAGAAAGATTACTGTTACGGCGCAGGCAATCCCAACAATAAAGGAGATCAGAAAATGAAGCCTGTTCCTCAGTTCAGCAAGCCTTCTCAGCAAGACCAAGGGCCTAAATTGCGTGAAAAAGTTAAACATGAAGGATGGAGTTATGATCGAAAATTCACTCCTCTCGATCAATCACTCGAAGATGTGCTCGAGTATATGTTGTCGAAGGAAATGGTCAAATTACCGAGGTTGGCTAATCCCCCTGTGCCTATGGGGAAATGGAAGGATCAATTCTGCAAGTTCCACAGAACAGTGGGACACAGCACTGAGAATTGTTTCATTCTCAAGAACATTGTGCAGGATCTTATCGATAAAAATCTATTGGTAGAAGGAGAAGAAGAAGAAAAAATGGACATTCTTAAGCAGCCTTTTCCTTCACACACCACAGCAGTAGTATCTGCCCAACCATTTCTGCCACATGAGCGCATCAAGCCATGTTCTGCACAAGATCTTCAAGTTCAACATCAGGTATCAGTACTTCGACAAGCAACTCCTGATTCTAAGAAAATGGATCTAATCTCAGCATTGGGTAAGATGAAAGTCTCCGAAGCATCGGTAAAGTCAGTCCCCAAGTCAAAGGGACTTCCTGATTTTCTCAATCAAATCATCAAGCCCAAGCCGGGGAATTCAAGTCAGAAGCCTCTGACCGCTTTGTCCAATATTTCCATTTTTGACTTGGCCAAAAGTTCCTGCAAGCATCAGCAAGTACTGGACGATCTGCTCAGAAAAATCAAAGTTAAGCCCAGTACCACTCCTGAAGACATGGCACAAATTGTGAATTCAGCCATGACTAATGCGCCGATCACTTTCTCAGATGAGGACCTTCCAAAGCCTCATTCCTTTCACAATAATGCTCTTTACATCGTCGTTCGGGTCAGGGGAATGACAGTACCCCATGTGCTAGTAGATGGAGGTAGCAGCCTCAATATATGTCCTGAAATGACCGCAAAGGCGCTAGGCATTAAGGAAGAAGAATACATTCCAGACCCTATTACCATCTATGGGTTTGACAATCATGGTCAGACGGCTAAAGGGAAGATATTCCTGGAAGTATTCATTAATTATTCGGTACATTCCGTGCTTTTTCATGTGGTCAATGTGCCACCCACCTACAATTTGCTGCTCGGAAGGACATGGATTCATAATGCAAATGCAGTGCCTTCCACCTTACATCAATGCGTAAAATGGTCAAAAGGTGGAATGATTACAATTGTGCTCGGAGAGGACCCAGAAGAAAGGCTCCCACAGCCTATGATACCTCGACCATCATTTACTGCAGATATTCCTAGCATCAGAGAGAATGAAGAAATCAGTCTCAAAGAAAGTCAGGAGATATTCCAGGCAACATCAGAATTATCCTTGCACACTGTAGCCATGACCCGATGAAAAGGTCCCAAGTTCTTCAAAGTTGGAGGTCGTGTCAGCTACGACACTGTCAAAGATCATCCATTGTTTCCACAATTCATGAAAGCAAGAAAGGGATTTGACTTACTTCTGAAGCATGGTTATCAACCGTTTAAAGGACTGGGCAAAAATGAAGATGGTCGTGTCGAGCCAATAATCCAAAAGCATCGTCCCCACAGGGCAAGATTAGGGTTTTTCGGCGGAAACTCACCAAAGAAGACTGTTTTTGTCAGAGGGGCACATTGAGAATCGTTGTTGCATTTCCTTCTATTCCTTTCAAAATAAATGCTCCATGTCTTTTATCAATTCAAATCAATAAAATGTCAATTTTCTCTGTTTATCTGGGTGCCATCTGCCTCTTTTATCTCTACATTCTCATTTTATAACTCAATGTCATTTTATGCATAATTCTTTTTGAGGGTTTGTCGTATGATGGACGATTTTTCCTGAATCACATTTCTTATCCAAAATTTCAGGAATGTCTTCCCGAGCAATCAAGAAACTCGTTATCAATCCAAAGGTTTTCCAGAAATCGGCAGCAATTCACCGAGTCAAAGCAAGCACAGGAGACAGCAAGGTTGCAAAGCAGTTAGATGATTATGCAGAATTTGACCCGTCTCTTCAGGAATTACCAGAATTCACCTCAGTTCAGAAGCAAGATGAACCATCTGCTCTAGTACAAGATCCTACTGAAGATGTCAATATCGGCTCAGAGGAATATCCCAAGATTCTCAAGATCGGTATCAGTCTAAGTCCGGAAGAGAAAGAAAGACTTACAAATTTTCTCAAGCAGCATGAAGAAGTGTTCGCATGGACATATGAAGATATGCCGGGTTTAGATCCCAAATTGGTCGAACATCGACTCGTTTTGAAGCCGGATGCTAAGCCAGTTAAGCAAAAGCTGAGAAAAATGGATCCTAGAATAGAGCAACAAGTCAAAGAAGGACTTGAAGATCTGCTCAAAGCAGGATTTATCCGACCTATTGACTATCCAGATTGGTTAGCCAATATCGTCGTTGTCCCAAAGAAAAGCGGCAAAGTCAGGATTTGTATAGACTTCAGAGATCTCAATAAGGCAACTCCGAAAGATGACTATCCACTGCCAAGCATTGATCTTTTGATTGACAGCACAGCAGGACACGCCATGTTCTCCTTCATGGATGGATATTCCGGCTACAACCAGATTAAGTTGGCCGCCCGCGACCAATCTAAAACTTCCTTTACTACGCCTTGGGGCACTTTCTGCTATACGGTTATGCCTTTTGGGCTCAAGAATGCTGGAGCAACATATCAATGGGCAATGGCTGTTATATTTCATGATCAAATGCGCAAAATCATGGATGCGTATGTTGATGATATTCTCGTGAAATCTAAAGAGGGAGAAGATCACCTCGAAGCCCTTGATCAAGTCTTTAAGAGACTCATTCTTTACAAGTTAAGGCTTAACCCGCAAAAATGTGTCTTTGGAGTCGAATCAGGCAAACTGTTGGGTTTTCTGGTCAGTAAAAAGGGAATTGAAGTTGACCCAGCCAAAGCCAAGGCTATCATTGATATGCCACCCCCGAAAAATCTCAAAGAGTTGCGTAGCCTTCAGGGACGCATGCAATCAATCCGGCGATTTATTTCCAACTTGGCGATGAGATGTGAACCTTTCAACCACTTGCTCAGAAAAGGAGTGAAATTCGAATGGGGACCAGAATGTCAGCAATCGTTCGATAGAATCAAGAAGTATCTTCTCAATCCTCCAATCCTGAAGCCGCCAGAATTGGGAAAACCTCTTCTGCTATACATCTCAGTCAATCAAGTCGCATGTGGCGGATTCTTGGCACAATACAAAGAAGGCAGCCTGATAGAGCACGCCATTTATTATGTGAGTAAGACTTTCATAGATTATGAAAAGAAATACTCTCATATAGAGAAGACCTGCCTAGCTCTGGTATGGATGTGTCAGAAGCTAAGACACTACCTGTTGGCATCAGAAGTCAAAATCTTGTCTAAACTCAATCCTCTCAAATACATCTTGGAGCAACCTTTTCTCAGCGGACGAGTCGCCAAATGGCAAGTCTTATTGATGCAGTATGACTTAGAATATGTTTCACAACAATCAATCAAAGGCCAAGCAATTGCAGATCAATTGGCAGATTTTCCTCTAGTAGAAGAGGTGAAAGCCGAAGATGACTTCCCTGATGAGCAAATTTGCAATATCCAGCAATCTCCAGTCTGGAATCTATTTTTCGATGGTTCTAAGAATATGGCCGGAATAGGCATCGGAATTTTATTAATCACTCCTGAGAAGGAGATGATTCCATTTTCCCTCAAGTTAGATTTTCAATGCACTCATAATATGGCTGAATATGAAGCCCTAATTCAAGGTCTAAAGATTCTACTAGACTTCAATGTCAAGAGAGTACATGCCTACGGTGACTCATTACTTGTTGTCAATCAAGTTCGAGCCGAATGGCAGGTCAAAGATCAGAAGTTGTTTCCCTATCAAAAGATTGTTTCAGCTCTTGTCAGCAAGTTTGAAGAATTTCAGTTATTCCACATCAAGAGAGATTTTAATCAAGTAGCCGATAGTCTCGCCAGTTTAGGCTCCATTATAGCATTCAAAAATGGAGAATCTTGTCGCTCTTTTGAAATTGGCAGACTTGACCAACCTGCTTTCATTCCAGCGGAACAAGTAAACCAAGCTGAGCAAAGGAAAAAGCCTTGGTATTACAACATCAAAACTTTCATAGAAACTGGCGAATTTCCTCCAGAACTCTCAAAGAAAGAGCAACGAGCAATCCAGCGTATGTCTACTCGATATTTTATTTTGGCCAATGTCCTCTATCGTCGTGGATTCAGTTCAGAGTATTCCAGATGTTTAGACGAAGATGAAGCCAAAGAAGTCGTGCGAGAAGCACACGAAGGCATTTGTGGTGGCCACGTCGGTTACCAAACCCTTGTCAAGCAAATCATCAGAGCAGGTTACTACTGGAAGACTATGCAACAAGACTGTTATCATTATGTGAAGAAGTGTGTGCAATGCCAGATACACGCACCTTCCATCCATGCTCCGGCAACTTATTTACAGTCTGTTGTCTCTCCATGGCCATTTTCTATGTGGGCCTTCGATGTCGTAGGTCCCATCACTCCTTCAGCTTCAAATGGCCATAAATATTTCCTTGCTGCAACAGAATATTTCACCAAGTGGGTAGAAGCTATCACTCTTCGCACAGTAGAAGGCCGACACGTGGTCTCTTTTATTCACAAGAACATCCTTTGCTGTTTCGGCATCCCACATGACATTGTGTCAGACAATGGCAGTCATTTCAAGAATGAAAAGATGAAAACATTCTGCTCAAATTTCAAGATCTATCACCATTTTTCCGCTCCATATTATCCTCAAGGGAATGGTCAGGCAGAGGCCACCAACAAGATTTTAATTCGTATTTTGGAGCGAACTGTGGAAACAGGCCGTGACTGGCATGAGAAAATCCACGACGCACTATGGGCCTATCGGACCACCATTCGTACACCAACGAATGCTACCCCATCAGAACTGGTCTATGGAACAGAAGTAGTGTTGCCGCTACACGTTCAAAAGCCCGCTTTGAAATTTGCATCGCTTCTGCAATTACCCCTTGATCAATGCCAGCACCAGCGACTGGTACAGTTAGACTTACTCGACGAGAGAAGGTTAAAAGCAGCAGAGCATGCTCAATCTTATCGCCAGAGAGTAGCCAGGCAATATGCGAAGTCGGTCATCGAAAGAAGATTCAAAGTCAATGAGTTAGTGCTTCGATCCACAGCTTATCTCAAGCATCATCCTGGCGGTAAATGGTCGCCAAATTGGGAAGGCCCATATGTCGTCAAAGAAGCATTACCCCGCAACGCATATCGGCTCATCAATGCCGATGGGGTAGAATTGTCAGATCCTATTAACGCGCGACATTTGAAAAAGTTTTATACTTGAAACATTTATTCTTCTCTTGTAAATCCTTCCTGTTTCCTTCAGATAATGATCCAACCTTCTTTCCCAGTTACACTGGGGGCATTTTTAAATTTTTGTTCTGTATGCAGGCAGGATAAACAAATTTCTCATTTCATGCACTTGTGCATTCATAGGCATCAATTCATATTCATTTGCATTCAACTGCATGAACAACAATCCAGTCAGTATTGGGATTTCAACAAACAGTCCCATCACAATTCCTAACGATTCAAAATCAAAAGGTCATCACCAATACTGAACCAAAAACCCAGCGCTCGGACTGGTATTATTCCAAAATCCAGTACTCAAACTGGCACATTTTCAAAATCCCAATTTTTCAGAAAACCGAGTTCCGACTCGGGTTTTATTTCAAATCATTTTCATTGGTTGATCCGGGTTCCGACTCGTGATCTCTGTATTTCATTCGAGCTTTGACTCGAATTCATTATTCTCATTTGTTTATCCAAGTTATTTCGATCATCAGAGTCTGTCAGTTGCTCAAAATTCGATGTTTTGCCCTCTAAATTCCAATTTAAATATTCAAATCAGGCAATTCTCCAATTTCGACCTCTGGGTCACCCAATTTTCAATTCTCAATTTCAAATACCAATTTCCAATTTTGACCTTCGGGTCAATCAATTTCCTACCTTCAACTTTCGGGTCAATCAATTTTTGATCTGTTGGGTCGCCCAATTTCCGAAATTTCGACCTTTCGGTTAACCAATTCCAAATTTTCGACCTTCGGGTCAATCAATTCTCAATTTCGACCGTTAGGTCATTCAATTCCCAATTTTGACCCCAGAGTCACCCAATTTTCAATTTCAAATTCCAATTCTCAAATTTCGACCTTCGGGTCACTCAATTTCCAAATTTCGACCTTCGAGTCACATAATTTTGATCTTTTGGTCAACCAATTCTCAATTTCGACCGTCAGGTCATCCAACTTTGACCTTCGGGTCAATCAATCTCAATATCTAATTTCAATCATTTTCTCTTGCGAGAGACCCTTTTTAGGGAGAGTTCGAGGGAGCTCATTCTTTTTGCATGCTATCCAACTCGTTCACTTAGCCCCTTTTCAGGGAGAGTTTGAAGGGACTCGCGTCTTTGTGAACCGTTTGCAAAACAATTTCCAATTTCACACAAGAAACCCTTTTAAAGGGAGAGGCTTGACGGAGACTCGCTTTTCTTGTGACCCCCCAATTTCATACTAGGCCATTTTCGTCATGAAAGACCCTCTTTGCAGGGAGAGTGTGATGGACTCGTTCCTTTCATGACCCAATTTTCAGACCTCACTATTTTCGGCCCCCTTTCCATAAGAGAAGCCTAATATTAGGGAGCTTTGACGGAAGCTCAATTTCTCTTCGAAAGTTCGTTTTGCAAACACCTCCTCTTCAGGGAAGAGAGGAGTATTTCCCATTTCCCATTCAGGTAAGGGCCAAGCCTGAGTCTCTCTTTTTGGGGAAAAAGAGAGGAGAATCTTCGTCACGGATGTGTTGAACCGGACTTCAAATACTCACTTTCACCAAGGATTTCAAGAAAATTTTGTCAATTTGTCAATCAATTGTTGATTTCAGAATCTTTATTGCACAAATCTTTATTTCAGTTTACCTTCAGCATCATTTCCAAAAGAGTGAAGCTTTCGCGAAAAGAGATTCAAAACTCAAATTCTTTCTATCGGCCAGCCAAAAGGATGAAGGATAAATCCTCGATATGGCCAGCAAAGAAAATTCAATGTTTTGCAAAGCCATGGATGATCGATATTGATCGCAGTCAATGGCGCATCTTTAAAGGCTATTCTTGTAAAGACGAGGCAGTTGAAATATCCTGAGTGCTAGAAAAGAGAGCATTTACCCAAGCCTTGTCTCCTCAGAATCATCTAAGCTGCAATTAAGTATCCGCAAAAGGGATCTCTCACCTGTCGTCAAGATGAAGGCGAATTAGGCGAGTAGACCCCCGGGGCCAAAGAAGATTCGAAACATCTCCAAGATGACGGAGTTTGTGACAGATCCTTCCAGGGAAGGTCCAAAGCACTGTCAAGATGAAGGCAGATGCGATGAACCTCTCGACAATCCCTAAAAGATATTTAATTTCAGCTATCATCCCAAGATCTCTAGCCAAGAAGCCAATATCGTCAAAGAAGGATCGAAACATCTCCAAGTTGAAGGAGTTTGTGACGTACCCTTCCCAAAAGAGAGCAAGAAAGGAAAAAGAGACAGAGAGAAAGTCAGAACATCTCCAAAATGAAGGAGAATATAGCCAAAACACCAAAGAGGCCCAAAAGAGTGCAGAAAGATTATCAAGAGAGAAGCTCTCAGGATATCAAACTGCCAAATCTATCAAGAATCCTCTTTAATCTTGTGAAATTCTATTATCAATACTCTTTCATCAACTGCTTTCACAATATCAAATTCTCTTTCTTGTTCATATCAAGGAAATTGATAGCTTCCTTGAAGAAGGTCAATTGCAAGCAATTTGGATTTCAAGTCTCGATTCTACGAAGTGAACCTTGTTTGGAGGTAATACTTTGGGTAGAAAAGAAAGAATATCTTTGCAACAATGTGCAACATTTTCAAAAATTTCGAATCAACATCAAAATTTCCAACATTTTGACAATATTTTCTAGTCATCCTGACGTGAAGCGAGAGCTTGATGTTCGTTTTCGATGCATCCTGACACCAATTTTAATCCCTCTGAAGGACTTGATTCCTTCCCTTCTTTGAGAGCATGAACTCTCAGATTGCACACTTCCCTGTGTCCCCACTGTCCCATCATAGACAGTCCCATTTCGGTTCGAGGTCGAACCAACAATCATTTGTCGCAAAAGGTAATTTCAAAAGCTATTTAGTCTCAGCAATGAGACACCCAAAATCAATCCTTTTTCAAGCTTTAGGGACCCCATTTTCTTTCCTTTTGCAAAACCCCTGTCGGATTTATTGTGCAAAATCCGAAGGTTCCATCATGGTCTCTTCTTTCGAGGATTCCATCCATTTTCCACCCGATCAGGATAAGGGTATAAACCTGAGCCTCATTCAAGGAGGTATTCCATTTTCCACCCGATCAGGATAAGGGTATAAACCTGAGCCTCATTCAAAGAGGTATTCCATTTTTCCGCCCGATCAGGTATAAACCTGAGCCTCATTCAAAGAGGTATTTCATTTTTCGCCCAATCAGGTTAAGGGTGCGAACCTGAGTCTCACTTCGATGAGATATTCCATTCCCCAATCAGGTCAAGGGTTGAAACCTGAGCTTTGTTCCATACGAGATATTTCTGTCCCATCCAGGTTAAGGGCATAAACCTGAATTTCACTCTCACAGAGTGAGTCTTTTCTCTCCATTCTTCGCTTCATATCTACCATTTTCCTCGGGCTAATTTCCTTACACCCAGTCAGATCCTTCTAACTGGGGCATTTTTTTTATATAGCCCAAATTTGGTGTGTTTTCTTTGCCACTAAGCTCGGCCATAAGTCGGCTTAGTAGCAAAGAGGGGCATCTGTAAACACCCCAAATTTTCACTCACCCTCTCGACATCGCCCTCAATCGGCACGTGTCAGTTCTCCAGAAGCAATGAAGGGCAAAATAGTCATTTTCCAAGATTGAACCTTGAAGAAAGTCCTAAATCTCATTCTTGAGCCTCAAAATTTCTTTATTTAGGTTCAGAGACATCTTCAAACTGCAAAATTTCAAAATCCTCTTTCTGGACAAAAGTTAGAATTTTCAAGTCCGAGCTCAGAGTGACATTTCACTGAAACATGTCTTTGCATCGCATTGCATGAACACTTTGCATCATTTCATTACATAGCATATCAGTTTGAGATCCAGAACTCCTAATTTTCAAAATTGTCCATCCAGATTTGATTTTTAAACTTTTCAAAATTGATTTTTAAAACCCTGGGTTTTCAAAATTGCCAATCTTTCCCATTTTCCCCCCAGGACTTTGAATTACAAAAATTTTTCTCAAGAAAAACAATCTGGATATTTGGATATTGATTTTAAAGATTTTATCTCAAAACTTTTTGCAAAAGATTTTAAATCTCTTTACAAATTTTGTTTTTACATTTATCCATATTTTTGCCCTGAAAACCCAATTTTTCCAAATTCTTGAAAAACAAATAATGTTTTATCTCGCATCTTCAAATAAATGGAGCGGGACCCGCCTTTGAACTAGCATCATACTCAGACCCTCAGGTAAGTTGTTTATTCTCAAGCGGGGCCCACCTGGAGTTCATACCAATTTGCAAAATTGTCTTTTTCATTTCTCAATACTTATTTATTTATTTACTTATTTTTTTATTTTTTTTTATTTTTAAAAGTTAGTGGGCACACACACATGTGGCACCCTAATTGAAAATAAAAGACTTTCAAAAACAAAACAAAACTTTATTTTCAAAAGGATTTTAAAAGTGGGTTGAGGTGGCATTTCCATAAAAGCCTCTCATTTTTTTTATTTCTTTTTATTTGTTTAAATAAAAATTTTTTTTAGAAAGAGGCAGCCTTAAATGGCACAGCCGAATTTCCCTAAAGCAATAGATTTGATTTTGCCTAAAACTTAGGGAAATAAAAACCAAAATTTGAAAAAAAAGGGAATGCGCCTCTCTTGAAACGGCCATTTCAAATTTTTTTAAAAAAAATGAGGTAACGGAACCTCATAAATGAAAGGGGCTGCGTTTTCTTTTTGAAAGGAGATTCAAAATTCTTTAAGAAAGGGAGAGGTAGCCGATGGAAAATGGGTGGGGAAGAGAGCTTTTGGGGTTTGAGACAGGAGGAAAATCTTTAAAAAGGGGGCTGGACCGATTGAAGGAAGGGAGGAAAAATCGTGATTTTCTGGTCTTCTTGGGTTTTCGCAGGACGTTTCTTTCCAGCAGCAGAGGAAGCAACAGGTTTTGGTGGTTTTTCTTTCACCCCATCTTCAGCCGCAGCTGCCCCTTTTCAATCCACAATCCAACAGGAAACTCCAGACAGGAGGCTGCCCATCTTCCACCTTCTTCAGTCCAGCCACAACAGGAAAGCAGCCCAGCCACCAGACATTTCAACGGCTCTGCATCCTCTTCAGCCTACCAGCAGAGGAGACTCAGCAGACGTTTTACCCATCTTCCTTCAGCCCATTGAAGATCCAGCCACCATCGTTTCCTGCATATCCTTCAGCCCAGCCAACAGGAGGTCCAGCTTGAATATCACCTACCTTCAGCCCACCTTCCTCCAGCCCAACGTTGTCATTCATTTTTAACCCAGCCACAGGGGAACCATTGTTTCTCCATTCCAGCACAGCCTACTGCTATCTAGCCTAACGTTGTCATCCATTTTTCAGCCCAGCCATTGAAAACAGACCTTTGTTGCTGCACTTTTCCTTCATCCAGCGTGAAGGACTTCTCTTTCTTCAGCCCAGCTGAAGAACCAGCCAACGTCTCCCTCTTCTTCAGCCTATCAGCAGGATATACAGCAGAAGCCCCAGCAGCAGAGAGCCACTTATTCTTGCCGTTTACAAAATCCATTGAAAGCAGGAGATCTCCAACGGCTGCTGCTCATTTCTTCAGCCCAACTACAAAAGTCGACCCCCAATCTGTTTTATGCATAACATTTGGAACAGAGGAAACACAAGCCCAGCAACAAGGGACCTGCTTCTTTTTGCTCTCTATAGATCGTGTGGGGTACAAGATCCATAAGTGCGTCTCCCTCCTACTTATCGTAGTAAGAAGCAGCAGCAAAACAAAACAACAGTGCATTTGTAAGTTAAGCATTCTCAGGTAGTTGCTGCATGAATGAACCACCATTGTACTAATCTCACTGCAGCAAATAAGATCACGGTCAATCCCTGCATTCTTTTTACAGCTTCACCTTTTTCTGCTTATTTTTGCCACAGCCAATATCGTTTACTGATTGAGTAATGCTCAATGGATGATATTTAAGGGATGCCAAATATTCCTTCGATGCATCCAGTTTTACTTTTAGTCTTCCTTTTCTTCAGTTTCACCATCTGAGTTATGTGATGAAGTGATATTTAGCTTAATGCTGAAAGTTGCTGTTTGATAAAACTATGGCTGGACCTCACCATCTGAATTATGTGATTGAAGAGTAAAATTTTCTGTTTGATGAAGCCATGTCTGGACATCAATGCCTGTATGATTTCATCAGCCTACATTTCTGTTTTGTATTTTTTTTTACAATTTTGATGTATTGTTGCAATAGTTGATCCGATGTCTTGTTGCCATTTGACTACAATTTCAATTTCCTATATTTCATTCCACGATTTTCTTGTTTTCCCTGTTTTCCATTCTTTTGATCATTTTCTTAATGTCCTATATGTTGTTTTACATTCTTGTAATAATTTTACAGCATGGTTTTCATTTGACAGCATTCTTTTGATCATTTTTTTTTCTTTCTTTCTTCTCCTTTTTGTTATTTCCTGTTTTTGATGCCCAACCATCATCAACTTTATCCATCTGATTCTAACCCCTAGCATCATCAAGGTTTATATTTCAATACTTTGTACGATCCAACACTATCGTTGTGTTATGTCTTAACAACCTCCACCTATCATCCTTCCCAGCCATCACTTACAGGATCATCTTTGTTATTCTTATCCATCTCTTTTTCTGCAGGTGTGCAGTCTTGATAATCAGCCACCTTCATGAACAGATATATCCATATCCGTTCATGATCTATATACCATCTTAGGCAGGCCTAGTTATTGGTATATGGGGAAGCTCCATACCCAGTTTCACTGAAAAATACATTATAATTTGAGAATTACAGCTGTGTAAAATCCCCTACAGAAACTGTATATACCTGTATTTCCTGATTTTACCCATTATATAGAATTTCCCTTAAATGTGTATATTTTCTTATTATAGGTATATATATATCAATATATATGTATATCTATCTATATGTATATGTATATATGTATATATATATGTATATATGTATATATATATCCCTTCATGTGCATTGGTTATCACACATATTTTTCTTTTCTTTTACTTTTTGCAAATATATCTTTATTATCATATATCATATATCATTTATCATAAATTCAAGTATTTCTATATTTACCTGTATATCTTTGTTGTATATAGTATATATATACCCATTCCCTTGGTTATCTTGTACTAACTCTCATTTTGCAGGAAAATCTAGAAGATGCAGATTCTTTGGCTCCATTTCAATTTTCTTTTACTTTATGTTATGCAATGTAGCAATCCAATGTAAACCTTGGAATAAGATTTACTTTTACTGCTTAGATTAGGCCGCATCTCATATAGTTTGATTTCAGTAATATCCTGATTCTATGATGCATATATCTCAAATTTTCAAAATTCACCGTGGATGAACACGAATGGCACGTGCACCAACTCTTAGAGAGTTGATGAACTCGGTGGAATCCATATTTATGGCCCTAGTCGGAATATGGATGAGACCCAGATCCATCATCTCTCTACCAGTCACATTAAGCCTACACTCTTAGGCTATCTTGAAAATGCACCTCATATTTCCAATGTTTTCAAAATATTGTGAATTAACTCAAATAAACCCTGAGTATATTCATGGCCACAGTCAGAATATATGAAGGATTTACTTTGGCTTAATCCACATTTTTCCAATAAAATTTTCAGAAATATTTTCAAAAGTGCATTCATTCATTCACATCATCTGCATCATTTGTTTTTCTCATGATTTTCTCAAAAGATTTTCACTTCATGGAATCGATTTTCTCAAGAAACTATGATGATATTCGGAGTTGGATTTCCCAAATCAAATGTTTTCCTGTGATTTTCCTTAAAAAGTTATTTCCTTAAGATTCTTTTCAAAGGAATTTCTCATTTTCTCAAGAATCCAAGTTGATTTTCAAACATTTCAAAGACCAGATTCTCAGGATTTCAATTTCCTAAGTTTTGAATTTCCTTCTCCAATAAATCTTTCCTATAAATTTTCTATCCTTTTCTTAAGAAATTCTCAAAATCCAAGTTTTCCTGATAAGTGTTTTTCTTTTCAAGCGATCATCTTTTCTCAAGAATTCCTTCATTTTCCTGAGATTCTTATTTTTTTTTTTTTCTCTCATTTTCCAAGTCTTTCTAAACTTTCTTAAAATTTCCTGAGATTCTCATTTCTTCATAGTTTTCTAAGTCTTTCTAAACTTTCTTAAAATTTCCTGAGATTCTCATTTCTTCATAGTTTTCCAAATCTTTATAAACTTTCTCAAGATTTTCCCGAGATTCTCATCTAAACTTTCTCAAGATTTTCCTGAGATTTTCATCTAAACTTTCTCAAGATTTTCCCGAGGTTCTCATCTCTTCAAGATTTTCCAACTCTTTATAAACTTTCTTGAGATTTCAAACCTTCTTCGTCTGAGTTTTTCTGAGAGATTGATTTCCATCTTTTTCCTGAGAAATGCTTTTCAACTCCAAATGTTTTCTAAGCATACATCATATTTTCCAACTTGCATTTTACAAAATTGCATAGCACATGCCTGAATTCTCTGTGCATTTAGGATAGAACACCATTTCGATGATTTTACTAAGTCAAGCACAATTTTGGTCCTTGGTTCGATTACCCCTGTTAAAGGCGGCAGGAACGGTCGAACCTCGTACCGACAGGTCGAGCTCCATCCCATGGATTTTCCCGCAATTTTCAAAACGGAGGCGAGTATTTCAAAACATTTTCCAAAATCCGGTCAAGTTTGAATCGCGAAAGCGTTTCCCTCTCCCTTTCGCAAGGAAGGGAAGACAAGAAAAATTTTGCGACGATAACAGACGATCTTCTGATACGGGATCAATTTGGAATCTTTCACTTGCCATTCAGTGTTAACTTGACTGACAACAAGTAATGAATCGCCAAAGGCATGCACTCTCTTGACGTTAATCACTCTGCAAAATTTTGAGGCCTTGTATTAGAGCTTCATACTCGACCATATTGTGAGTGCATCGAAAACCAAGCTTGAGGGTATAAGGGATCATTTCTTTTTCTGGAGTGATTAACAAGACTCCAATCCCTATGCCATACATGTTTTTAGAGCCATCAAAGAACAAATTCCAAACTGGGGGCTGTTGGACATTGCAGATGTGCTCATCAGGAAAATCATCCTCTGCTTTAATTTCTTCTGTCAAAGGGAAATCCGCCAATTGATCTGCAATCGCTTGGCCTTTAATCGACTTTTGAGAAACATACTCTAAGTCATACTGCATTAGGAGGACCTGCCACTTTGCAATCCATCCAGTGAGAAATGGTTGTTCCAAAATGTATCTAAGAGGATTAAGTTTCGATAGGAACTTGATTTCAGAAGCCAACAAGTAATGTCTTAATTTCTGGCACATCCAAACCAGAGCTAGACAAGTTTTTTCCATCTGAAAATACTTCTTTTCATAATCAATGAAAGTTTTGCTCACGTAGTAGATGGCGTGCTCTATCAGGCTGCCTTCTTCATACTGTGCGAGGAATCCACTACAGGCATTCTGATTGACAGAAATGTATAGTAGGAGAGGTTTCCCCAACTTAGGTGGCTTCAAAACTGGTGGATTAAAGAGATACTGCTTGATGCGCTAGAATAAGAGCTGACATTTTGATCCCCATTCAAATTTAACTCCTTTTCTTAGCAAATGATTGAAAGGTTCACATCTCATAGCCAAATTGGAAATGAATCTGCAAATAGACTGAATACGCCCTCGAAGGCTTCATAGTTCTCTGAGATTAGTCGGAGGCGGCATATTAATAATGGCTTTTGCCTTGGCCGGATCCACCTCGATTCCTTTTTTGCTGATAATGAAGCCGAGTGATTTGCCAGACTCAACTCCAAAAACACATTTCTGAGGATTAAGTCTCAACTTGTGGAGAGTAAGTCTTTTAAAAACTTGACTAAGAGCATCAAGGTGATCCCCTTCTTCTTTAGACTTAACCAGAATGTCATCCACATATGCATCCATATTCTTGTGCATTTGATCATGGAAAATAACGGTCATCGCCCTTTGATAGATTGTCCCAGCATTTTTGAGCCCGAATGGCATGACTGTATAACAGAAGGTTCCTCATGGTGTAGTAAATGAAGTTTTTGACTGATCCCGAACGGCCAGCTTAATTTGATTGTAGCCTGAATATCCATCCATGAAAGAAAACATGGCATGACCTGTTGTGCTATCGATCGACATGTCAATATTAGTAAGTGGATAATCATCTTTCGGGGTAGCCTTATTAAGATCCCTGAAATCAATGCAGATCCGAACTTTTACATTCTTTTTAGGGACTGCTACGATATTTGCTAACCAATCTGGATAATCAATGGCCCGGATGAAGCCTGCTTTTAATAAATCTTCAAGTCCTTCCTTGACTTGTTGCTCGATTTGATGGTCTAACTTCCTCATTTTCTTTTTGATTGGTCTGGCTTCTGGTTTCAACTTGAGTCGATGCTCAACCAGCTTGGGATCTAATTCTGGCATATCTTCATAAGTCAAAGCAAATACTTCCTAATGCTGCTTAAGAAATTGGACGAGTCTTGCTTTTTCAACTTCGCTTAGACCCGAACCGATTTTGAGAATTTTTGGATCATCTTCTGAACCAATGTTGATATCCTCAGTTGGATCTTGAACCAAAGATGAGGGTTCATCCTGCTTCTGAATGTGAGCAAATTCTGGTAATTCTTGAATAGTTGAATCAAACTCTGCAAGCTCTTCAGTCTGCTCTGCTGCCTGACTGACCTCTGCTCTGTCTTTCATCTCCGGAAACCTTGCCAATTTTAAATACTTGGGATTGATAATGAATTTCGTCATTGATTCAGGAGTTAATGGTCCTGAAAATGCCAAGAAGAGGTTTTTAAGGGAAAGTACAAGCCAAAACAATTTTTTGTACAAAGTAAAGAAAAATGACATAGACAAAATATAAGAAAGAAATGATGGATACTCAAGTATGGAGAGAAAATTGATCTTTCATTGATCGGAAGTGAAATATTTACAAGATTGACAAAAAGATGGGACTGTGTCGTCCCTACAAGATTCAGTAGAAAAGAAAAGACAGAAAGCAGGAAAAACTAAGGCATCATCTTTTCATTGAACCGATTTTGAGAATTTTTGGATCATCTTCTGAACCAATGTTGATATCCTCAGTTGGATCTTGAACCAAAGATGAGGGTTCATCCTGCTTCTGAATGTGAGCAAATTCTGGTAATTCTTGAATAGTTGAATCAAACTCTGCAAGCTCTTCAGTCTGCTCTGCTGCCTGACTGACCTCTGCTCTGTCTTTCATCTCCGGAAACCTTGCCAATTTTAAATACTTGGGATTGATAATGAATTTCGTCATTGATTCAGGAGTTAATGGTCCTGAAAATGCCAAGAAGAGGTTTTTAAGGGAAAGTACAAGCCAAAACAATTTTTTGTACAAAGTAAAGAAAAATGACATAGACAAAATATAAGAAAGAAATGATGGATACTCAAGTATGGAGAGAAAATTGATCTTTCATTGATCGGAAGTGAAATATTTACAAGATTGACAAAAAGATGGGACTGTGTCGTCCCTACAAGATTCAGTAGAAAAGAAAAGACAGAAAGCAGGAAAAACTAAGGCATCATCTTTTCATTGAACCGATTTTGAGAATTTTTGGATCATCTTCTGAACCAATGTTGATATCCTCAGTTGGATCTTGAACCAAAGATGAGGGTTCATCCTGCTTCTGAATGTGAGCAAATTCTGGTAATTCTTGAATAGTTGAATAAAACTCTGCAAGCTCTTCAGTCTGCTCTGCTGCCTGACTGACCTCTGCTCTGTCTTTCATCTCCGGAAACCTTGCCAATTTTAAATACTTGGGATTGATAATGAATTTCGTCATTGATTCAGGAGTTAATGGTCCTGAAAATGCCAAGAAGAGGTTTTTAAGGGAAAGTACAAGCCAAAACAATTTTTTGTACAAAGTAAAGAAAAATGACATAGACAAAATATAAGAAAGAAATGATGGATACTCAAGTATGGAGAGAAAATTGATCTTTCATTGATTGGAAGTGAAATATTTACAAGATTGACAAAAAGATGGGACTGTGTCGTCCCTACAAGATTCAGTAGAAAAGAAAAGACAGAAAGCAGGAAAAACTAAGGCATCATCTTTTCATTGGTTTCTACGGACAAAAATGGTCTTTTTGCTGGAATCCTGGCCGGTGAACCCCAACCCTGAGTTGTGCGCATGCTGAACTGGAATGATAGGCTCTATTATGCCGTCCTCATTTTTCCCTATGCCCCAGAATGGCTAGTATCCATGTTTTATCAGCATATCAAATCCCTTTCTGGCTTTGGAAAACTGAGGAAATAAGGGATGATCTTTGAAGAAGGTGTAATTGATGCGGCCTCCTAACTTGAAGAAACAAGGTCCCTGCCATTGGACCGTGGCTGCAACATTCTCTTCGTCCATGACATCTTTCAGTTTCAACATCTCTAAGCTCTCGCTGAGATTGATTTCATCCGCTTCTCGGATGCTTGGAATATCAACAGTGAATGTTGGATGGTGAATCATAGGTTATAGCAGCCTTTCTTCAGGGTCTTCACTTAGAATGGTGGTAATCATTCTGCCCTTGGACCACTTGATGCACTGGTGGAGGGTTGATGGAACGACATTGGCGTTATGGATCCATGTTTGTCCCAACAAAAGATTGTAAGTTGGCGGCACATTGACGACATGGAATAGGACGGTGTGCACTGAATAGTTGACAAAAATTTCCAGGAAGATCTTGCCCTTTGCAGTCTGCCCGTGATTGTCGAAGCCATAGATGGTAATGGGATCAGACACATACTCTTCTTCCTTCAATCTCAGGGCCTTTGCTGTCATCTCTGGGCAAATGTTGAGACTGCTGCCTCCATCAACAAGAACATGTGGGACAGTCATGTCCCTGGTCCTTACCATGATATACAGTGCATTGTTGTGAAAAGAATGAGGTTTTGGCAGGTCCTCATCTGAAACGGTGATAGGCGCATTAGTCATTGTCTGATTCACGATTTGCGCCATATCTTCGGGCGTAGTGCCCAGCTTTACTTTGCTCTTTCTCAATAGATCATCCAACTTTTCTCGATTCTCGGGAGAATCATGAGTTAACTCGAAAATGGAAATGTTGGAGAGCGCTGTAATTGGCTTTAGGAGGCTTTTGACCCACTCTTTTGCTGCCTCGGAGGTCTCTGCTTCCTCTGCGTAGGCTTCTTTCTTAAGGAATCTTCTCGAGAAAATTTGAATTTTTTCGCTCTCAACTGGTACACTCACTTGGTTAAGCAACGAGAAGATATCCATCTTCTGAGATACAGGCTGATCCTGATGTAGAACCATTACCTGATGTTAGAGATTTAGTTCCTCACTAGAGCATGGATGTATATGGCTTTGTGGAAGGAATGAATGTTCTGAAATGGTTGATGTGAAATGTTTTGGGAATGGAGTAGATAAAATTTCCAGTTTACCTTCCTCTTCATCTTCTACGAGGATGCTCTTGTCAATACAGTCCTGGACGAAGTGCTTCAAGACAAAGCAATGCTCTGTATCATGCCCCATCGCTCTATGAAATTTGCAATATTGCTCTCTGTACTTCCCATGATTATTGGAGGATCTGCAATTTTGGGCAATTTTACCATCCCGTGGGACAGTAGGTACTCCAAGACCTTTTCTAGAGGCTGGTCTAAAGTTGTGAATTTCCGGTCCTTGCTCCAATTGATGTGCATAGGTTTTTTTTGAAAATCCCCTTTTTGTTGAGGACCGCTTGGGAGAGGCTTATCACTGTTCTTAAAGAACTTTCCCTTTCTACCTCTATTCTGCTCAGGCCTTGTGCCATTGTCGTTGTCATTCTTGCTACTACTGCCCTGATTATCTTCGGGAGCATCGGCTGAGTAAGTGAAATGTGCCATCTTCTTTGGATCCTGGATATTCTTGGCCAAAGCGACACTTTCATACATTCCATTTTCTACCCCCATTTCGAGTCATTCTGCTTGTTCAATCAATTCAATAAATGACTTGGATGGGTATGAGAAAAGAAGGCTTTTTAGGGGCTGAGAGAAGTTATTGAGGATGACTTGAGGGCATGTTCCTCAGAAATAGGGTTTCTCAACTTATTACAGATGAACCTCCATTTATGGATGAAATCCCTAGCTTTCTCATTGGGCTCCTGTTTGAGGTTGCACAGGTGGTTCAGAGTGGACAGATCTTCCGTATTGAACAGGAAGCGTTCAACAAACATGTTGACAACTTTGTCAAAATCCCTTAGCTCAATGGGATTGACGTGCTCGGCATACCATTTGGCAGTTATCCCCTCCAAACTGCGGGGGAAACAGAGAAAGAGGGAACAATTGTCTTCGCTGAACTGGGCGCATTCTGCGAAGAACATGGCAAGATGGGCCTTAGGATCGCCGGATCCATCAAACTTAATGAATTTCTGGGGAAGATTCTCCAGATTGTTGTCCCCTTCCAAGCCGAGGTAGAAGTCTTGCCTAGTGTATGACATCTTTCCTTTATCCCAAATTTGCAGGTCTTTGACTATCTTGGTTAAGGCTTGGATCGAATCCTCTGCGGTGGTCCCGTACTTGGGTTTGTTTACTGACAATGGCTCTTCCACTGGCCTCTTGGATTGCCGGAGATGCTTCGGGATGTAAATCAGCTGCTCTTCTTCTTCAGAGACTTCTTCTGCTGACCCGAAATCCTCAGAAGTACTGTCACGCTGTACCTTCTGTTTGTTGATCTTGACGGGCCTTTTCACGGGCTTCTTTTTAACTTTTCTCTTAGAATTCGCCTTCTTGGGACCAGCCTTAGCCTGCTCGGCCATCATTTTGGACATCATTTTTTGAAAGACCTGGTACATGGCCGGATCAACGACGCTCTCATCCCCCGAGTCATGCTTCTTGGATAATTTGGGAGAATTTGTCTCTTCTGGTTCGCTGTCACTGTATCACTGAGCAGTCTGCTTACCGGCCCTTGTCTGAACCATCTTCGGATGCCAAAGTTTTCCTGCAGAATATGGGAATGGTTAGAGTATGGAAAAGTTTTTTTTTTTTGAAAAATCATAACTTTTGAGGAAAAAAAGAATGAAGGATTTCGGCAGACAATTTCAAGAGATTATCCCATTACCCGGGATTGGGTCATCACAAGATTTATGATAATTGCGTTACTATTTGATGATAACAGAGAAGTGTGCCTTGTTACCTAGGCGAGGTAGTCAACCATGATAAAATATATTGAAGAAATGTGGGAGGAATGTCCCATTTACCCGGGATGAGGTTGCCACCAAAATTGTGACCATTTATGCTATAAAACAAAATACAAGAAATAAAATTTTGTCCAAAAAGTAATTTTTATTGATATTTTTAACATTCAAAGACAAAGAGAGGGTGGGCAGACAGTTTGCCACCACTCTTGATATTCAGATGATACATTTGGCCCAAAAAATACAGACAGAGAAACAAAGGAGTCCCAGGTATATTTGGTAACATGGTATGCCCCAGACCACTGATTCGACTGCAGGTTGAATTCTGGCATGTTGCCTATCGGGAAGCAGGTGTTGGCACAAACCTGCCTCTGCGAAAACTGCCTGAGACATCGTTCCGGCTGATAATCAACACAAAAGAAAAGGCCAAGCAATCTGTAGCGCTTTCTGCGAGCATAAGTGTATCGAGGAATGGTCTCTCTTCTGTCGAAGAAGTCCCAAACAATCTCCTCCTGATGCAGTTTCTCGATCAAAGCCCGACACTAAATAGCTGTCTTCGGCTGCTTACTGTTGAATCTGAAGGAGATGGTCTTCGAGGGAATATGTCGCAGGAACCACGACTGCAGGGCGTAAGTGCATTCTTCCACCAGGACGGTCTCCCCAAGAGCAAATCGAGCCAAGCCTCTATAAAGAAAAGCCAAGGCTGCCATAGAAACTGATAGCTGACGGGTCTGCTTGCTTTCCCATCTTCGAAAGAGTTGGGCGACTCTGATATCTATGAAATTCTAGCCATCTTGGAAGAAAGCTAATCCTACTGTGCATAGGATCATGGCATGCTGAATTCTGTCTTTTGGTGCTCGAGACAAAGTGTTAACCTCCTCGTAGGCCCCATAGTTGCGATAGAGTCCGAACAAGTCGATGAATTGATTCCCACCAATAATCAGTGAGAGGCCAGGATCTGCTCCCTGTTGCTCTGGCCAAGGTTTCTCGAACATCTACCCCTTTGATGTTGATAAAAAACTGTTGCTCAACGGGATCATCTGGCTGACCAGCTGGTTCGTGCAATCCCATAATATCATTAAACTCGTCCATTAGTAGAGTCATCTCTCCCCATGGAAACAAAAATGTGCAGGTACGTGGATTCCAATGTTCTGCCATAGCTTGAATCAGAGCTTCGTTGATGGTTCGCTTGCCTGCCACCAACGCCATCTCCAATCCACAATCATCCAAGTGGTCTGGGAACATACATGAGAAGGTGGCGAACCAAGAATAATACCACCGATGGAAGAAAGGATGAGACTGGATGACCCGTTGATCTGGGGATCCATCCTGAATCTGATAGAAGACATGATCTCGGGGAAAGATAGCATCGAGAGAATTGGACACCAACGAAATGATACTGGGGCAAAAGAAGAAATGAGGAGAATTAGATAAGATGCAGGACTTACGGATAGACTCTTCAAAGAATCAAACCTGGAAATTTTGAAAGATTGAGGAAATTTTAAAGAATTTTTCCAGGGTTTTAAAGAAAATTTGATATAAAAAGGAGAAAAGAAATGTAGGTAGAGAAAAAATATACACCTGGGGTTTTTGAAAATAAGGGTAAGTTTTGAATAATACACCCAGGGTTTTTGAAAAGGGTTTGATACATATATATGAGAGAATAAGAGAAACATCACAAAAATTTGCACAAACAAGGATGCGCACACAACACTCCCTAAAGGCTGACTCTAAATGCAATATTTGAAACGACTTGTAGGACCTTAATCCTAACTCTAAGGTTCAGATCATCTGATTTCAATCAAGATATGCCGATATACCCAAGCCGAAGCTCGAAGTACGTGGCATAAAAATATTTCTCCGGTTCTAAGGTAATGGTTTCCCAACATCCTTGAGCACCTACCGATATACCTCGGACTATGGCCCTTAGGTACGTGGTAGGGGGCGCGAACCCAAATAAGTGGTCCAGTTGTGAGGCTCTCTCCAGAACTATGGTTCAGTGAGACAGCCCAGCAACGTGAAGACCGGGACAATATAGATAGGGATGTTTTCAAAAACATGTTCAACATGCAATAAAACCCGAAAGCTCTAATGCAAGTCCTAAAGAGATAGAATTTAAATGAAAAGAAGCATACACTTGCATACATTGTTTGCATTCAATCCCTAAAATTGAGGAGAGTTGTATTTCAGACCTAAGTCTAATGTGAGCATGGAATGATCTCCTCAATATGGTCCTACCAAACCATACTTAAACCCTATATGTAATGATGTCAGCTTTAGGACAGAGTCTAGGCTCCTAAGGTTTGCATGGAAATGAAGCTGACATTTTGAAAAGACTTAGATAATGTTAAAGCAAAAGAAAAAGGCATTAAATTCGACCGGACGAAGACGGGTCCCATCACGGTCGCCAAATCTGTGATCATCGCAAAAAAAAAAATCCTTTCGTATACTCTCTCTCTTCCTTCTCTTTTTCCTTTCTTTCCTCTATTTCCTTTTTTTTACGGGAGAAAATAAAAGACATAAAAGAAGAGAGAAGAGAAAAGAAAAGAAAAGAAGAAAAAGAGGAACTCTTTTGCGGGGTCTCATTTGACCTTAATTTGAAAATATTTGAGAAAATAACTCATCTCTGTTTTGAAATATTTGCGGGAAAACTGGGAGACGGGATCCGCTCGTCGGTACGAGGTTCGACCGTTCCTGGCGCTTTTACTAGGGGTAATCGAACCAAGGGTCGAATTCATGCCTTTTGCTTTGCTAAGAAATTATCTAAAAATTTATTCTATGTTTAAATGCACAAAGAATCATGCTTGTGCAATGCAGAGATGTAAGCTCCTTTTGAAAAATTGATTTTGGGAATCTCCAAGTGTTTCTGATAAAAATAGAGTGAAAAAATGTTTTTTAACTCAGAACTTAAGATTTAAAGTTCTAAGTTTTTGGAATAATCAGAGCTTGGAAAAATAATCTAGACTTTTGAAAAGAAGGATCTTGAAATTGAGATAAAATGAGAAGAAAGGAAATTTCAAAGTCATAAATGGACCTTGAATCAGAATAAAGATGAAATGAAATTGAATTCTAACTTTTGAAGTTTGAAATCAGAATGAAATGTAAGAAATCTAAATAGAATTGAGAAATAGAATTGATTTGAAAGTTGGAATTCAAGATGAAATCTGAATCCAAAGTCTGGATTCTAAATGAAGTTCAAAATTGAATTATGGATTTAGAACCCGGAAATAGGAATTGGATTTGAAATCTGAGATGAAAATGGAATTGAATTCTAATATTTTAAATGGAATTGGATCCGAAATTTGGCATCCCAGATGGAATTTGGATCTGAAGTCTGAGATCCAAGGTGGAACTAGGTTCTGGATCCTAGAATGGAATTGGATCTGAAGTCTGAGATCTAAAGTGAAATTGGATTTTGGATCCTAAAATGGAATTGGATCTGAAATCTGTGATCCAAGATGAGATTGGATTCTGGATCCTAAAATGGATTTGGATCTGAAGTCTGAGATCCAAGATGAGATTGGATTCTGGATCCCAAAATGGAATTGGATCTGAAGGAATGGAATTCAGATATGAAATCTGAGGTCTGAAATGGAAATGAATTCTGGATCCTAAATGAATTTTGAATCCGAAGTCTGAGATTAAAAGTGGAATTGGATTCTGGATCCTAAAATGAGTTTTGGATTTGAAATCTGAGATCCAAGATGAGGTTGGTTTCTAGATCCTAGAATGGGTTTTGGATCTGAAATCTGAGATCCAAGATAAAGTTGGATTCTGAAAGCCCAAATGGGGCTTTTGAAGATGGATCTGGGTTTTGGAAACCCAGATTGAATTTAAAATTTAAGAAGAACCAAGTTTTTGAGATTCAAAATCAATCTCAAACTTTGTTTTTTTGAATTTGAAGAAAAGAAGATGAACTTGATTTTGTTTTTGAGAATGAATCAGAAATTTCAAAGTTAATTTGAACTTTGAAATTGAATTTTGATTTGAATTAGAATTTTGGAATTTTGAATATAAAATGATTTTGAAATTCCAAAGTCAAATTGGACTTTGAAATTGATATAGAGTTTGGAATTTGAAATAGAAATTTGAAGAAAGATGTTTAAAATCACTTGGGTTTTTGAAAAGAGAATTTTGAAAATATGATGCAATTCTATCCTAAATGATGGATGAATTTAAACAATTTTGAAATTGGTTTTAAAAATCATATTTCATTCTTTAAATGAATTTAAATAAGATTAATGATATAATACACTCCTGACTATGGTCATTGAATGTATTGTATAGTAATCATATCTAAATTTAAATGAAGAATAAAATATCTTTTGGTGCTTTTATAAAATTTAAAATGAAATTAACTCTCAATATACCCTAACTATGACCATTGGTATATATATTGAATTAATTTTAGATTAAATTCTGATAAAAGAGAAAAATATTTAAAGAAGATATGATGATGTTTGGAAAGAATCCAGTGTGGATCCAGTGTTATTTTGTAAAAGATAAAAATACTAAATTTTGTCCACATCCTGACTATGGCCATTGATGTAGATCATCAACTTAGGATCAATTACCTCTTACGAAATGATGCACGTGTCATTCGTGTTTCACCATTGTGAGAATTTGAGAAATAAAGAAAAAAATGCGTGAAAACAAGCAATTCATGATGTTTACAATGCCCATTCATTCTACCTAAAGCAGGGAATGTAAATTCTCATTTATATCTAGCTATTACAACACATGAAATCAAATTTACAACTCCAAATAATGACTTAATCCACATATTTCCTGCAAAACAACTGGGTTAGTATGAAAAGTGAAGGAAAATCATACATATCATATGGGAATCAATAGTGAAAGGCTCATATGCCAAGATATATATATGACAAAAAGAATAGAAAATGATATATATATATATATATGGATATATATATATATATATATAGGTACACATGTATATCAATAGCTTGTAAAAAAAAATATGAGTATATATGTATATGTACATATATATGTAGACATATGTGGGTATAGACATATATACATATATATATCTATGTACAAAATATCTAAAAACAATGAGAAACTATATATGAAAAGGTATTCAGAATTTTGCCTTGATTGAATGATAAAATGTGTATTTACACAGTTTGTTTATTGTGTAGTGAATGGCATACTATGCACATCCATAGTAATTCAGCAAATGGGAAAATTAACAGATGTGCAAGCATTAGAGAAGAGGCCTGGGCATTTGGTAGTGGATGCTGTCAGGTAATGACCACAATGTTGCAGTGGCAGCAAGAAGCTGAGTGGGGGTGCAACAACCTAGATTTATTTATGAAGAAAGTGCAGAGTGTGTGCTGGAAGTAGGCCGGGCTGTAGATGATGGAGATATGATGCTATGCTAAACCAACATGCAATAAGTAGAATGGTGGTGGTTGTTGTTTTTATGATTAGTTCATCATCTACGACTTGGGTTATTGTAAAGAACATGATATGACCTTTATACAACTGACCATAAAATGCAAATGGATCCTAAATGAATGATAAAATGGAAGAGAGAGGAATGATATGGAATACAGGTGTTAATTTATCCTAGCACGCAAATACTATTTCGGTATGGGCCAGATTCAAAGTGATGACACAGGGGCAGTGATGAAAGTATAGGCTACAGTAGAGGTGAATGGATGCAGCTTTGCTGTTGCAAGTGCCAGAAAGGAGGAGTAACAGGGTACTGTGTAAGGGAAAGATGACCGGTATGATACTGCGACAGTGACTGCGCAACAAACATCAACGAAGATGTTGGTCTGGTGACAGGTTTTTGACAGTACTGTACTGATTATTGTGCTGAAGCGAAAACCTGTCGATGGATCTTACTAGCTGCAATAATTACAGATCAGATTTAATGAACAACTAGTATTGCATATCGGTTTATAAACAACTAACCTATGAAGCTGTTCACCCTCAGTCACGAATTCCCTTAAAGAGAAAAAAAAAACTACTTAGATATATACATAAAAAAAAATGATTGTTCATAAATGCTACAAAAACCCAACATGCTTGGTTACATAAGTTTGAGTTGATCCTCCAAGCACTTCCAAACTAATATCCAATCATATTTTTCTTGTAATTCAAACACAATGTTTAGAGTCAAATTCCAACACTAAATGAAAAATCAACTAAGACACTGGTCATGGAGAGCCAAAAAAAAAATGATAGATAAACAAATAAATAAATTTGACTACCAAATTGGAAACATCATCTATGAGATTGACCATTGTTCATGCAAATATAACAAACCGGGAGGGGCTCTGTATTCCTGTTGACGTTATTATCAGAACTCATAAAATGTGATTTTCTGGGTTCGCAAGGCTCACAGGCATTTGAGACATACAAGGGGAAGATCTATCAGATAAGATCAGTCGTGCTTTTGCAGCAAGTTCCACTGTAATGAACAAACTTCAGCTAATTGAATCCAGCAACCTATACTTCCATCACATGGACAGACGTGATCTGGTCAGGCTAATGGTACCAAGGGATTTCACTACACAGGAGGATTTGCAGCAGCATATGCAAAGTTTCGGCAAAGTCCAAATTGTATGAACCTTCATTGCCAGATCTGAGTGAGATGAATTTTCCACAAAAGTGAATAACTGATCCAGTTGATGACACTAGATACGCAAAACCTTTTATATCTGAGAGACAATCATTTAATTATGTAGAATTAAGACCTGAACAATTGTGCCCAATAATCCTGTCAAGGAGAGGAGAGACATGATCCGAGTGAAAGACATTCGACATAGATACTGATAGATATCCTGATTCAGGCAAAACTCCATCAAACGGGAGGCATACCATAAGTATTTGCAGAATTATAGAAGAAATGTGCAAGTTTAAACCGACATTCATAATAAGACATTAGAATAAATTACTCAAAAGGATCTGGTAGATATGCTATGGTTAACAATACATGGTGCTACACAGATGCTTAGGAAACTAGAGAGTATTATGCAGGTTAAAATAGAAATACATGATAACCCTGGTAGTGTAATGATGAGTTAAATCAGCTGGAACCCACACGTATTTCAAATGCAACAGGGGAACTGCTTGATGCAAGACGAGATGATGATGCACATCATCAACTCGATGCACGTGATAGAATGAAGGGAAACAAGCAGTGGAAAATTCACAAAAAATGAATGACTTAACGAAAGAGGCGTGAATGAAATGCTAAGGAAGATCAGAAGATACAGACGCTGGCGTTGTATGAATGTGGGATGCTAGATGAACAAGAATTCGGGGCCTGAGCGAAACAGGATGACATCGATATCCATACTTACAACGGTATGGATCATGCATGTTCTCAGAATAACAGGAAACAATATGTGTTGCTCTGCCATCTGAATTCGTGAATGCCAAACAATAGGGAATCATGCTTCGGTCTTTCTTGGGAGGCAAAAAACCACTGTGATTTGTTAACAAAGATCACCTAAAGGAAGACTCCTCTAAACAGAATTGCCAAGATTTCATGAAAGGGCTAGATCGGTTCTAATTGCACATTAGGGTACCCAATCAGATCGACACCCAGATAAACAAATGTATCTACAGAACGTAATTGGTTAATAGATGGAGATTTTGGTGTAAACCAGAAATTAAAACCAACATAATAGCACCAGATCTATGGATGATTAATTAAAAAAAAAAGAAATGAAATAAAATAAATAAAAAAAGGGGGGCAAAATATGCAATACATTGCAGGGATATGAATGCTTGTACTGAATTCAAAACAGGAGGAGCGAAACGGGGAAAGGAAAAGCAGGTCAGTGATTTACCTGATGTATATCCCTTATCGTGATTATCTGGAGCCAAAATTTCCAATAATGTCTCTCAACCCTGTAGATTTATTATTATATTTTTTTTTTACAATGTCACCCTCTGGAACTTCTGCACCACCAAATTCAGAACCCAGCACATTAACGCCACCATTGTCATTGAGCCAGACAAATATTGGCTCAACATAACGTATTGAGAATCATAGCACCACCTCTCAGAGGTTTTTGCTTGATGCGACTGCCATCTTCTCGAAAATACATATCAATCGAAAATACTAAAAAAGGGGATAATGATCCCGACACATGCTAGATAGGAGAACGGCTCAAAATTAGGATAGAACAGGAGAAGGAATACAAGAAAATCTCATGCTAAAAAAAAACGTATAACAACAGTAAGAAAAAGGGATTTGGAATAGATTTTATCAGGAATATAAATCGATTCATAATAGAATGCGATATAATCTATTATAAACGCTATCCTGAAGAGCATAAACAAGCATTAGATCGGGGCTCCGATGAACTTAAATAGTACAAGCATACATTCAGATTCATAGAAATTAAAGGAAAATAAAAACAAATTTCCAGAGAATAAAGGGAAAATGTAGGAATATAAAAATTCCAATAATGTTGCACATAGATAAATCGATTTGCGATGAGCAAATTGATATTATCAAGGGTGCTTCAATAAAACATGGATGAGAAATAGGAAAATCAAGGGAAAACAGGTTAATGAAGGAGGGAGAAGATACTTACCGAAGATCCGTTGGAGCTTCAGACTGGTTGACTCCTGAAGGTGAATTGTTGTATGAAATGTTCACAAAAAAGATCGATGCTGAAGGGGAACTTCCAGCCTGAGGATGGGTTGTATGAAATGTTAAGAAAGAAAAAAAATGGCTGCCTCGATCTTGGGTGAAGGCCTCTTCTTAAAGAAGAGGTGGAAGGTTCGAGTGGAAAACTCGTTGAAGATGGAAGGTGAAGAACAGAGGATCGGTTTGAGATCTGCGATGGAGAGAGGAGAGGAGGGAAGCGCGGGAGGAGTCCGTTGGAAATCTTCCCTTTTTCCAAAAAGAGGTTTCCCTTAAAGAAAGTTTTTCATAAAATGGTTTTTCAACATGAGGTTTTTAGCAAAAATCTCTTAAAAAGCTTTAAATGCATTTATTTTTCTCGTAGTTTTCCAATTTTTTTGGTTTTTATGTTTGTTTTTTTTATCATTTTTTTTTATCTTTTGGAATAAAATCCTAAAGTCTTACGGGAAAACAAAGATTAAAACTATTTTTTTTGTGTTTTTGTAAAATATTTACACAAGGGGGTTTTTCTGAGAACTCAAGGCAATTTTTGAGAAAATTTCTTCAAAAAACGGATTTATATCCGGATTTTCAAGAAATATTCGAGTTTTACAATCTCGAACTGAGAAATATAGGATTGGTGATCCAACAGAGTGCCAGATGAATTTCCCGAGCCATTTAGAACCATTTTTTTTTTGGTATTTTTATACTTTTAATTTGGAAATTGGACAACGAGGCTCGAATTTGTATTTAAAACACTGGGTTCGAATTCAGAATTGAATTTTGAATATATCAATATGGACTTCATTCTGAAAATCTAAAGAATGACTGAAATTTAGCTTTGAAATCGCTTTGATTTTCTCAGAAGATGGAGTCAGGGGCAAAAAGGTCATTTTTATAAAACTTTGAAAATTTTGGGGTGTTCACAAACACTCAAAAGATTGTGTTTGAGGCCTGGAACATAGAAAACATCAGTGACATGCTTGTCGCCATGGTTAGTTTTAACAAGAATATCACCATGTCCCTTAACCGCAAGCCTATTATCATCACCTACTCTAACTTCAGTTTGGACCATTTCATTTAAGTCCATAAATAATTTTTTGTTTTCAGTCATGTGGTTACTACAACCACTATCAATATACCATACTTCATCATGTGTTTCTTCTTTGGTATCACAAGCAAGAAAGAGAATATCATCATCAAGAATTTCATTTTTCTCATGCATGAAAGTAACATCCTTTTGGTTTTCTTCTGCCAATCTCTTTCTACAAGACTTTATGGTGTGACCATACTTCTGACAATGAAAGCATTGAACTTGTGAGAGGGAGCGACCATGACCTCGACCTCTTCCTCGCATAGAATAAGATGAATCACATTCATCTTCTTTCGTCTCTTGATTTATACCACCTCCATATCCTCTTCCTCTTCATCCTCGAGCACCACCACAAATAGAGAGTTGTGTATGAAAAGCTTGCTCGATTGGAGGAGAATCAAATTGCTTTATACGAAGTTCATGGGATTAAAATGATTCCATTAAACTATCAATGGACAAAGTAGATAAGTCTTTGGATTCTTCTATAACAACAACAATATGTTTAAACTTGCGAGTTAAGCTTCTCAATATTTTTTCAACAACTCTTTGATCTTCAAGTTTTCACCATTTACTCACATTTGATTAACAATGGAGAAGACTCCATTGAAAAATGCTTCAATAGTTTCAGATTCTTTCATTTTTAAAGAATCAAATTCACTTCTAAGAGTTTGGAGTCTCACCATTTTTACCTTGTCTTCTCCTTTATATGTTGTATAGAGAGTATCCCATGCTTTCTTTGCCGATTCCGCCGAAGATATCCTTTCAAAAATACCTTCATCAACAACTTGATAAATATAGAACAATGTCTTATTGTTCTTCTTCTGATTTTCCTTTAACTCAGTTTGTTGTCGTGGAGTGATGCCCTCCACATTGTCCATCACATTGAAGCCACTTTCAACAATGTCCCATAGATCTTGAGAGCCAAAGAATGCCTTCATTTGAATACTCCACTTGTTATAATTTTTTTCAGCAAAGCAAGGAACTTGTGGTTTCACCATATTGATGAAAGTCATCCTAGCTTTGATACCACTATGTTGAAAATAAAACAGCAAACTAGAGAAGAAGATTGTTTTCTAGAATAAAAAATACGCAAAAATGATGCTAGAGAAAGCGAAGGTTATAAAAGGCTTTAAAACATTCCAACGACATATCAAAATGATGATACATGGCTGCTATATATATAGCAATCAAGCCCCACTAAAATTTAATTACATAGTAAATTCCTACCATAGAAAAACTAAAAAGCTATTACATTTTCAAGGAGAATAAATAAATGAGAGAGGAACCCAAAGAGTTTGCATAAAAAAACTGCAGATAGCCTTAATGTAAAACAAGTTCCCAAAATGAGAGAGGAATATGAAGAGTCTAGCTTATAATTACAACAGGACGGACCATCCGATTTAATCTCTCTCTCTCCATACTCGCACACTGGCGACCCAGTCTTGGATCTAAGATTTTTTTATGTTTTACAACGTATAAAACTGGGTTCAACTTCAACCCAACCTAGGTCAATTAAAAAGATCCTCGTACGACCTACCCCACCTACCGAAGTCTAGATGGTCATGTCCAATCAACCAATGTCAAACCTATATACACCCACCTGAAACTGAGATAAGGTTAGCCCAAAATAACCACAAGCGTATGCACGCACATGCATGCATCTTGACCAATTAGTTTCAACTTAACTATGTGGGACTAATTGAACGTAGATGCGGCCAATCCCACAAGGTAATCTTTTAAAAGAAAATTCCAAGGCTTGTTTAATCGGCTTCGACTATCCATCCTTTTCACTCTTGAGAGGTTTGAGAATTCATGCCCTTGGAATGAGTCATGCGTTATCTTTGGACTATGGATGAATAGCTAAGCTTTGGAAGGACTAACATTTTAAGGTAGATCATAGTTTACCTAGATTATGAGTAACACGATGAGCAAAAAAAAATATTTTTGAAATGTTGGTGTTGGTATAGGTATTTATTCCTTCATTATAAATACACTTTTGATTTATAGTTATTTTTATACTTATATATTATGTTTTGATGAATAGTGCATATTAATTCTTGTTAAATATTGTTATGCAAGTTTGGATATGAGAGCACATCTATTGAAAAAACTCCAAATGTGCGATGTTGCTCATGAATTTCTATGTGTCTTAATGTAAAGTTGGTCACACAACGAAGAGGGCTATAATCAAAGATTTGTTTGTATGTCACATGCCAACTGCAGTGCAACACTTAGGGCAAACATAAGTATTGTTGTTGATATTTCGTATATTTTTTAAATAAATACATATTTATAGGCCCAACCATAAAGAAAATATAGGTAAACTTATACCCCTATGAAGGCATGTTAAAGGAGAAGGAGAATGTCGATGTAGTTGTGAGGGCGAAGAACATCGCCATAAAGGATATTTGGATGCATAACATGAATGAAGTTGAGCACCAAATTGCCAACAGAGTCGACAGTTTGGGTTTGTTCATCAACTAACCAATCACCCTCGTACAATTAGAAAATTTTTATTGCATGCTATAAAGGATAAGATGAAGTATTACCCCACAATATTCCTCTTTGAACTTCAAAATCGATGCAAGGGCGACAAAGCCATCGACTTGTCGTTGATAGAACATACCACTAATGATGATTTTGTAGACACCCAGCAGGTTGCATATTCTTTAATGGCAAAGAGGGCCTTTCAGGAAAGAAGAAACTTGAAGAGAAGTAGAGAAAGATCGTAAGTGGATCAGAAGGAGAGTTGACTCTTGCACTTTAAGAAATCTGCATCCTGAAAAATATAGTATGTACTCAAAAGGATATGATACATACTCAAGCTGGCTTTGTGGAGAATGCAAATAAGGTCATCGAGGAGCTACGATCACAACAATCACAACCGTAGAAATTCATTTGATTATTTTTTATATATATTTAAAAATCAATATTGTAACTCATTGATTTATATACAATGTCATTTGAATGTTTCTATAAATAAATTTTTATATAAAGATGTTTGTTTGTCATTGATTTGTATATAATGTCATTTGAATGTTTCTATAAATGAATTTTTATATAAAGTTGTTTGCTTGTCATTCATTTGTATATAATATCATTAATTGAATGTTTAAATGATTTGAATGCAAAATTGAAACCATTGTTGAATGTTTAAATGATTTGAATATAAAACTGAAACCAATATGGAATGTTTAAACTTAAACCACTGTTAAATGTTTAAATAATTAAATGTTCAAACTGAAAGCACTGTTGAGTAATTTGTATATAACATCATTGTTTATATGTTTTCAAAACATTTGAATGTTTAAATGATTTGAATGTCTATTTGCTTACATTCACTGTTATTTAGTTTGTTATATGCGAAAATCCACAACGAGTTTGTATATGATTCGAGACATTCACAAATTTTTTTATATATATTTATCATAATTTTGCAAATATATAAGTACGATATTTACGATATCTAGAGATTCACAAATAACTTTTCAAAATATATGAAAATAAGCTATTTTCAAAATTAGTAGTAGGAGTTTCACAAATATATTTATGCAAAATATAAAATATGCAAAAAAGTAAGATATTTGCGATTTTTTGTGGTTTCAGTTTCACTGGATTTCACAAATAAATTTATGCGAGTTCGTGAGGTCTAAATTCACATAAAAACTCTGGATTTAAGTGGGTGTTGGACATATTCGACGGACGGTATAATTTTATCGCAAAAAATGCCTAAATTTGTAGTTATGAAGGGTAAAAATATCTTAACGATGTCGGATATTTGTGATTTTGGACATCGGGCTAATATAAAAAATTCTATGATTTTTAAAAAATACCATCAAATTACTCATATAGTACAATCATTTTTTGATTAGTAATTTTAATTGTTTGTTTGGGAGTTCCATAAGTGATTCTGAAACATAATTGTCATTTCCTGCCTTAGGTTGTTTGGATGACATATTTGAAAAGTACAAACAACTTGGGTAGTCATTGCTAGCTATGCTAGAAAGCAGTCCAAGAATTGAAAATGGCAACTGGGGTAACAATAATCATGAATGTTGGTAACTGCCACCTTCTCTTGAAAGTAGTTGGTTTTAGGAAATGTGTGGTTTGACAATGTTGTCAAGTGTCATGCTAGTTACCACTATTCCCATAACAACTTTCCTTTAATAGATTTTGGTAGCTATAGAATCTCCATATCCTCTTTGATATTGTTGGCTTCTAAAGGGAGCATATAAAATGACGTTGAAAAGCTTGAGAAGCTATGACTTCAACACATCTTATCAATCTCAATGAAAACCTTTCACCGTTTTTATCAAAAGACTTTGCAGCAAAAAGAAGATATAAATGTAATGGCATTAGCCAAAATATAAAAAATGAAGAAAGTTACTTTTGCATTATGTGGATGTAGGCATAGAGTCGAACCACATATCTTTGGTGTCGTCTCTCTCTCATCTTCCTTCTTTCTTGCTTTTGACGAGTTTCAAAACTATTTATGGTATCAGAGTTGTGATCATAATCTGTTCAGTTTTTTTCCCTATGGCTTCAATGACACCAAGTTCTTCCTCCTCCAATTTTCAATACCCAACAACCTTGAATGTTGCAAACTTTGTTTCTCTAAAACTAACCCACACTAACTATTTACTTTGAAGAACTCAAGTCTTAGGCATGATCGAGAGGCAAGACTTATAGGGGTTCATCAGTAATTATGTGTTCATCCCAGAACCACTGTTGATAGCAACAATCACATAGAAAACACCGACTACATAGCTTGGAGAAAGTCTGACCAATTGCTAAAAGAGTGGATCACTGACACTTTATCAGAAGACGTGCTTGGATTCATCGTCGGGATCAAGACCACAACACGAGTTTGGTCGACTCTCAAAGAAGCTTTTGCTCTCGACCCACAGGAGCGAGAGTGCTATCCTCCAAAAGTTGCAGACTTTTTGAAAGGCTAATCTTTTCCTCACTGAATATATCACTACTTTCAAAAATACATGTGATGAATTAGCTGCCATGGGTATGCCCGTTGATGATAGGGCCAAAGTTTTTTCACTTTCGAATGGCCTTAGCCAAGGCTATATGACAGTTGTTATCTCTATGATGAAACTCCATGTCCCTACCTATAAAAGGTTGGTTTCAAGAGCCAAATAATGGGACTCAGTCAATTAGAACATGGCATTTATGAGTCAACGCCAAGAGAAAAATTTTAACAATAAAAGAGGAGGTTATCAAAACCAAAATCAAAACCAAAATAGGTTCTCTTTAAGGGGACATGGGTTTTCACATATGAGAAACCAATCCTCACGTCAAATTAATCAGAATCCTAGTTAGGGCTTTCAGAACAATCAAAATCACCAAGGAAAGTTTAGCTAAAACAACCAGCAGAAAGGCATGGGCGTTGTTTGTCAGATTTGTTTAAAACCTAATCATTATGAATTGAAGCGATATTATAGGTTTAATCAGATGTACCAAGCATGTGATATCCCACAGGCTTTGGCAGCTATACATGTGTTAGATAACTAGAATAATGCATGGTTTTCAGATACTGTTGCAAGTTTACATATTACCACTAATCCAGGTAAGCTCTCTAACATTTCTTAATATTTTGGTCATGAGAAAATCATGGTCGATAATGGAGACAAGCTCTAAATTACCCATGTTAGTTCAACTGACTTTATGGTCCAATCAGGCAACCTTAGACTTGACAATGTCTTGGTTGTCTCAGAAATGAAAAAGAATCTTATATCGGTGAGTCAATTAACGTCTGATCAATCTTTATTTTTCAAATTCTATGATAACCATTTTTTGATAAAGGGCAAGGAGACCAAGAGGTTGATAACCTTGGGGCATAAAAGTGATAATCTTTAAATTCTGGATCTGAATAATAAAGAAGTTTTCTTCTCAAATAGGCAATGTGTGGTCAACAAAGTGGATTGGCATCATCGTTTGGGACACCCAAACATGGACGTGGTTGATTTTTTGCATAATAAAAATTTAATTTCATTTTTCATCTGCAAAAGTAAAGAGTTTTGTGATAGTTTCCTTATGGCTAAGTCTAGTCAACTTCCTTTTAGTGATTCTGAAAATTCATGTAGTGAACCATGTGATACGGTCCACTGTGATCTTTGAAGACCTGCTCTTGAGCTTTTACACCAAGGTTTTAAATATTATGCTATTATGATTGATGATTTCTCTAGATATGTTTGGACACTACAACAAAGCAGTGGATTAGCGACGACCTCATTCCGTCGCTAACCGGCTTAGCGACAGATTAGTGACGAAGTAGCGACGAATAGCTTACGTCGCGAATTTTTTGATGCTAACTAGCGACGGAATAAATCTATCGCCAGTTCCGTCGCTAATTGCGACGGAATAACGAACGATGGATTCCGTCGTAAATTCGCTGGTACTAAACGGCAACCTCGGCTTAGCGACGGATTTACAGCCGTCGCTAAATTATATGTATAGCGACGGATATATCCGTCGCTAATCCGTCACAAACAAGAAAAAAAATAAAAAAAATATTTGAAAATTAAATATCGAGAACGCTACAATTTATATTTCCTGTAAATAAAAAACAAAGTACACATAAAATTTCATATAAAAGGAAACTAAAACAATTAATCGTTCCAGTTTAATTATTTACAATTCAACAATTACATTTTCGAAAAAAAAAATAGAACAAATTCAACACATTAATCTAATCATCGCCAAGATTTTGTGCGTCTTCTTGTTAATTGCCTTGATCTGTCCCTTCAGCTCCGTTGCGCTGATTATCGCTAGCAACCTACACAAGAAAAGAACAGTCAATATTGATAAATAAAATATATTGAAATAAATTATACACTATATGTGATTCTAACATGTGCTCATATATGTTCTAAGGCAGTAAAAAAACTCTATATGTGATTCTATGATGCTCATATGTGCTCTAAGGCAGACAAAAAACTTTATATGTGATTCTATCATGAATGATGTGTTCTAAGGCAGTAAAAAAACTCTATATGTGATTATATCATGCTCATATATGTTCTAAGGCAGTCAGAAAAACTCTATATGTGATTCTACCATGCTCATATGTGCTCTAAGGCAGGCAAAAAGCTATATATGTGATTCGATTATGCTCATATATGTTCTAAGGCAGTCAAAAAATTAAATATGTGATTATAGCATACTCATATGTGTTCTAAAGCAGTCAAAAAATTGAATATGTGATTATAGCATACACATATGTGTTCTAAACCAGTCAGAAAAACTCTATATGTGATTCTATCATGCTCATATGTGCTCTAAGGCAGGCAAAGCAAAAAACTTTATATGTGATTCTATCATGAATGATATATGTTCTAAGGCAGTAAAAAAATTCTATATGTGATTCTAGCATGCTCACATGTGTTTTAAGGCACTCAAAAAACTGAATATGTGATTATAGCATGATCATATGTGTTCTAAGGCAGTTAAAAAACTGAATATGCGATTATAGCATGCTCATATGTGTTCTAAGGCAGTGAAAAAAACTTTATGTGATTCTGTCATGCTCATATGTGCTCTAAGGCAGGCAAAAAACTTTATATGCGATTATAGCATGCTCATATGTGCTCTAAGGCAGGCAAAAAACTCTATATGTGATTCTACTATGCTCATGTGTGCTCTAAGGCAGGCAAAAAATTATATATGTGTTTCGATCATGCTTATATGTGTTCTAAGGCAGTCAAAAAACTGAATATGTTATTATAGCATGCTCATATGTGTTCTAAGGCAGTCAAAAAACTGAATATGTTATTATAGCATGCTCATATGTATTCTAAGGCAGTCAGAAAAACTCTATATGTGATTCTATCATGCTCATATGTGCTCTAAGGCAGTTAAAAAGTTGTATATGTGATTCTAGCATGCTCATATGTGTTCTACGACAGTCAAAAAACTGAATATGTGATTATAGCATGCTCATATGTGTTCTAAGACAGTCAAAAAAACTGAATATGTTAAGACAATCAAAGTTACATGAAATCTAACGACATGCAATATATTGCATGAAACTTTCATACCTGAGAGGGACCTGCAATCGAAGTTCCCCTATTCAGCAAAAAACTGTTGAATTCAGCTCGGAGAACATCGACAACAGTTTCATGGAAGCAGTCACACATTGTGTCCTTAACGATCTGGCGTACATCATCACCGGAAAGAATAGGCTGCTGCTTGGAGCTTATGTCGACGGAAGAAGTCTGTGAGCCATAACTGGAAGAAGCAATAACAGGTGAAGTGTTCATATTACTCACAAACCCGAACGCATGACCCTTTTTGGGTTCACCTGTTGCAGTCACCCATGCTGCATGATCAAATGATGGATGTTGAGTAGCGTCATCGCCATATCGTTCTACCATCTGTTGCTCATATGCCTCCTACAAAATAATGTTTAAAGTATGCATTAATAATTAATGATAACATTATGATAACTTGCATATTGCAATGATTATTAATAGAATAAATACATACTGTTATCATTCTCGCCTTCTCTGATACGAAGTCTCCCGTGGTCTTCCGTTTATGTGTTTCAACAAACATATCCTTATATGGTACAATGCCTCCTTTTTTCTGCTTCCTGTGAAGTTAAATGATAAAAGATTTAGTTAACAAGTTTGGAACAATACTTATAGAATTAATATTATATATTGATGAGTTACCATTTTCTTCAAATGACTCCCAAATGTCTTAGATCCACATGTGTGTAGATGGGCTTCAGGCATTTTTGCTCGATTTTGTGCAGCCTTCGCAAAGCAATTTTGAAATACATCCCTCGCTCACTTATTACACATTCCATCCCAATAATCTCTCTTGATAGTAATAGGGCCATGGTCCTTCCACTATAGTGGATCATCTATTCCGCCAGATGCTTTTTTTGCTGCAGTCTTCATATTGTGCAACATGTCTGCAAATCGATTGGAAACCACCTTCTGCCACACCTTCCTTACATCATTTTCCTCCACCATAGTTGTGAAGCGATTCGAAGCCTACAAATATTTTCAGAAAGTTAGTAGACATGACTAAAAAAAAATTAAATATGAAACACATTAACTATGAGAAACAACTGTATACCGTGAATGAGGACCACAATCTATCTATCGCCTCTTTTGGATACTCTTTTCATTGAGCGACTGGTCCTGGTAGATGCTGAAGAAGTCAATTTCTAATCTCGCGTACTACTTCTTGTGGCTCAAACCTCGTGTTGTGTATGAATTGGTACACGGTAAATATCAATATAAAATATTTATAAGATATGCAATAATTGAAAACAAAATACTTACGATCGATTATCGATATACACTATTCGAATGAGTCTTCTTGTGCCAAACTGAGAAGACCCTACATCCTGTGTTGACTCCTGACTTGTGTGATCAACTGGTGTAGGTGGGTCGTGTACAGGCGAAACATCATCTGTAAAAAAATATGTTAGAAATTCTCAGAATGCGCATTTGAACTAATCAAGCATCCAATTAGTTAAATGATATACCTATCACAAGAGCCCGTGAAGATGAAGGCTGAGACTGGCTATTACAGGATGAACGACCACTGTAACCTCCACGAACCATATTCTAACAAATAACAGATGTCATAAAATACATTCAAATAATTCGCATCAAGTATTATAATATATTCAAATCATTCGCATCAAGTATTGCAATACATTCAAATGAATCACAACAAGTATTACAATACATTCAAATAATTCAAATCATTCACATCAAGTACAATACAACCCATTCATTCGCATCAAGTATTACAATACATTCAAGTTATTCACATCAAGTATTACAATACATTTAAGTCATTTACATCAAGTATTACAATACATTCAAGTCATTCACATCAAGTATCGCAATGCATTCAAATCATTCACATCAGGTACTGCAATGCATTCAAATCATTCACATCAGGTATTGCAATGCATTTAGATAATTCAAATCATTCACATCAAGTATTGCAATACAACTCATTCATTGGCATCAAGTATTATAATACATTCAAGTCATTCACATCAAGTATTACAATGCATTCAAGTCATTTACATCAAGTATTACAATACATTCAAGTCATTCGCATCAAGTATTGCAATGCATTAAAATCATTCACATCAAGTACTACAATGCATTCAAATCATTCACATCTATATTCATACATTAAAATCATGCTCAGCATGATCTCCGAACTCCAACAAAACAACCCTAGATATCAACAACTAAGTGAGTGTGTGAATAATAAAGTGTTCTAATAAATTAAATAACATGTGATACACTTGCATCACTTACTCACCACAGATATTTACCCGATTTGCATTGTTTTTGTCACTTACTTACCACGGGTGGTTGAGTACAAGCGGGTTCCGTTGAGAAATCTACAAAATACACTGTTTTAAAATAAAGTCACCACACAAAAAAAAAACGAGGCAAATGAAAACATCTTGTATAGGCCTTGAGAAGCCCAGTACCCAATGACCTACCGAAACCGCAGGGGGTCGACCCCCTGCAGGAACGCAGGGGGTCGACCCCCTGCCGGAACAGCAAGGAGTCGACCCCCTGTCGGAATATAGGGGGTTGACCCCCTGTGTTTCGGTAGGGGGGGTCGACCCCCTGCCTGAATAGGCAGGGTGTCGACCCCCTGCCGGAAACGTAGGGGGTTAACCACCTGCCGAAAACGCAAGGGGTTAACCCCCTGCCGGAACAGCAGGGGGTCGATCCCCTGCCAAAAAATGCAGGGGGTCAAACCCATGCCGGAAAATGTGTGGGGGGGTGTGAACACCCCAAATTTTTCAAAATGTTGTAAATATTCTCCTTTTGCCCCTGACCCCATTTTCTGAGAAAATTGAGTCCATTTCAATATGAATTTCATTTATTCTTCGAATTTTCTGGAATAAACTCCATCTTTATCCATTTGGCTCAATTTTGGATCTAGATCCATTGTCAAAATCCAAATCTGAGCCTCATTATCCAATTTTTAAACCAAATTCTCAAAATTGCCAAAATAACTCTTTGAAAGGCTCGGATAGTCATCCGACATACGTCTGGATTCATTGCTCGATATTCCTCGATTCGAGGTTAAAAACTTGAAAATCTTCACAAAATTTTGAATCCAAACTCATTTTCTGAAGAAATCAAACCCAAATTTTCAGAAAACCCTCTTTTTGTAAATATTTCTCAAAAATACAAAAAATAGTTTTAGCTCTAGTACTGCTTAGGTTTTAGAATTTTATTTCCAAAAATAACAAAAAAATAATAAAATACAAAAAAATAATAATAAATAGAAAATACAAAGAAAAAAAAATAGTTTTGAAGACCTCTTTTTGAAAAACATCCTTTTGACTAAAACCATTTTTTTGAAAATACTTTTGAAAATGAACGTTCTTCTGAAAAGAGTTTTTAACGATTTTTTTTTAGGATTTTTTGGACTCTCTCTCGATCACAGTCTCTCCCTCTAGAAAATCTCCTTTCTTCCGTCACCCTCCTTCCAGAACCATCTTCCCCATTGAGCCCCTCCATGCCCATGTTCCAAACCGTCGATCGCCAACGGCCACCACCTTTCATCCACCCTTCATCTCTAACGGAAGCACCTTCTCAAGCTGGGCTTCACTTTCTACATAAAACACCTTGAGGATCGGAGGTAGGGGGAGAGCCATCTGCTTCGAGTAATATGACATCTGCAATCCTCAACCTCACGCATCCACCATCGAGTTTTTCCCATCGACTATCACCCTCATCGTTGGTCTGTTCCCTTGGTTTCCTCTACGAGCCAAAAACCCCTCTTCCGAAACTCCTGCAAGCAAGCCTCTCTTCTTTTTCGATAGCCAAGGATATCCATTGTAGGAGAGAAGGACTCCATTCGGTCAGCACCTCTATAACATCTCGGTTTTATCTCACTGTATCACCTCGCAGCAGCGTGCAAGAGTCATACTTCCTCCCCCTGAGTCGAAGCTTGGCCACGAGCTCCAAGCAACCACGAACTAGCCAAAGCAAGAAGATCATCCCTGTTGAGCGATCAAGTTGAAGGGAGTCGATCACCTAGCAGAGAGCCATAGTAAGTATTATACCTCTCTCTCCTTTTCCTGTTTTCCTTTTTCCCTTTCTCACCTTATTCACTCTGATTTGGTTTTATTACGATCTTGCTTTCCTTTTTTTTATTATTATTATTGTTTCTACAAAAGCATATTTGTAGCATCGTTTTGCCTATAGCAAATACAGATCTACATGCATTATGCAACATCAAACAGAATCTTTAGATTCTAACATCCTAAATCCTTAACTATAAGTTTTCTCCAGTTTTAGATTTCTTATTTTTTCACCTTATACTTCTTTGTTATTTCTGTAATTTGTGATATCAATGTCATCTGTCGCATGCTATGTACATTGCATCTAATAGCGTGGTGGTATTAAAACGATGCTCCAATCGGCATCCTCCTTTATTCATTTCTGATTTTTCATCTTATCCCCCCTCCTGTTGGGTCTGACTTTTTTTTTTCTTTTTTTTTTCTTTTTAGTCTAATTTACTGTCCACTGTGGATTTCTCATCTTGCTAGCATCGACTTACATACCCTCCCTTCAGAATGCAGTCGTTATTTCTTTATTGAAGAATCATTTCTAGATATAGTCTTTACGGCTGGAGGCTCTAATGAATGTATGAAAAGCCGGGGTGAATATGTTTACTTTTGTCTCTATGCAGGTAATTGGAAATACCAGTGTATGTCTTCCTAGTATGTTAATGAAATCTAGTGATCTGGTCAGATTAAGATGATATTATATATTGGGTTTGCTGTAAAGTCCATCATGCTTAATTTGATTAACCATAAATCCTCTTCATACCTATTGTAAGTCATTATTTCTTACTGTTGATGCCTGTGGTATATTGTTTTGAACCCTTATGTCATCTGCCTCATTGTAATTTTTTTTCTGAAATATATATTCAAAACCATCAATGTCTTCCTCTAGTTATTGTAAAATTCGTTGTCCTGGTGGATCTTTGTTTTTTTTAGTTTATCATGGAATTGTTCAGTCTATATGCTCTGTTTTCCCTTCTTTTTTTTTAAGCAATGGATCACTTAGGTTTGTTGATCGATTGTTGAGTTTTAGATTCTCCTCCACTGCACTATATATTACAGCATCTGAGTATTCTCATTGTTGCACATCCATTATACCTGATTCATCATGCATCTTTATGCCTTTTTTTCACTTCCCCTCCCTGTATATTCAACTGTCATATGTATGTTCTATTGCTAAGGTGCTTGGGGAATTGAGGTTGGAAGTTAAAGGTCCATCGTGAAGCATCAAGGAGAGGATTCAACAACACTAAATTTTTTTTATTTACCTTTATCTAATAGACCATTACACTGATTTCTACAAATTTTTTTTTCTTCTCTGGTGATTCAATTGAGTATATACGATGGGATGTTGATGTTCCATCACGTATTTCAAGCAAGTTCATGGGTGGCGATTATGCTCATCTATAACAGTAAGATGAGATATCTGTGATAGCAAATGCTGAAGAACTCTTTGGATTGGGGAATTCAGGTAAGAGGGTACAGAAAGTACAGGGGCAGTAACATTGATTTAACATTTGCAAACCTGGAATTGTGAAATCGTTTACATCATTTCTGTTATTGCTTATTCTGGGGAGGAAAAGCCATTGTTGTGGCAAATACTGGCAATGTTTGTTTAGAGGATGGAGGAAAAGGGATGAAGGCTCCTCTAATATTTCATGTTGAAGGAAATCAAATCTGTTATGTCAGTTTCTGCTAATGAAAACGCACTTGCTGGCTATTTTGCCGTGTGGCATCCCTTTCGTGTTCAAAAAAAAAAAAAAGAGAGAAGAAGAGAATCCACTGATGTTGCTGAAATACATAAAAGATTTTGACAGCACACGATAGGTTTCGTGGTGGTTTTAACTTCAAAAGTTGTATGTCTCTCTTGTGACTGTACAAAATTCTCCTGTTGTCCTCAAAGGTAAGTATCAACTGCAATTGCTTGTACATTTCAAGAAGATGACATACTCTCATCTCAGCCCCAAGACATTATATATCTTACAACATTATAGTTTTCCATTCTGTGCATTACATCTAGTAAACTGCGCCATCTGTATTTGCATATAGTAGTACAATTACCTGTCATCCCTATATTATTTTCATCTCATATAACATTTGTTATAATAATTTCTGTACACACCACTGTACATATGTCGGCCCAGAGCATAAGGTATTGCCCCCTTTAGCAGCTTAATACGCAAATCACCATCTGTTAAATTCTTGTAGTGGTGCACCGACCATATGTTGTGCCTACATATATCACGATGTGCGCAAAAACCCATAGCCTCTTGTATGTCGTATCTCAATATATTGAGACTGATTAAACTGGGCTGGTAGAATCCAGTTATTTGCCGTGTAAAAACCATGGAAGGCTTTTCATTCATTTGTCCAGAAGTCAATTTTTAGAACTAATAAAATTCTTTTTTTTTCTTTATGTTGATCCAAAGCCGATTTGAGAAAAGTTAGGGTATAATGGTCAGATTTGTTTTACATCCACTTTTCCTGTGTCACCTCACCTCCACACCACTGTTGCAATATTCGCAGCAGCGTTCCCAGTTCTAGTTTGCCATCAGCATACCCTCTTGCTGTGGTAACTTCTATTCCAGTGTGTTAACACGTTCCTCACTATACCCTGCATAATCTGTAACTCCATTCTAACCTATTGTAGCCCCTTTGTTTTCTATATTAACATTGCATCTATCCGTTGCTCAAATAGCTTCATACCTTCACTCATATATAGCTTACTGCTGGCATTGCTCCATTATGTAGCACATCAACTCTCTGCACCCCCCCCCCCATTCACCATTAGCTATTCCTTCACAGCAACCAACACCCCCTTGCTGCCTCTTTACCACCTACTGTAGATGTCGCAATAGCACCCTGTTGTTGCCCATTCACAAGCACTGTAAAACACCACAGTGCTGAATTTGTTTTCCAATGATTCACAGAGAAATATTATAGTTTCTCTTCCATATGGTAGTTCACCAAAAGAACTGCCATAAAACTGTGATTTCTCATAGTGGTTCACCAAGAGAATTGCTATATATCTTTCATTCCCACAACGGTTCATCACAAGCTGCTATGGCCATTATATTTCACAATGGTTCGTCTTGGACCATCCGGGCCCTCACCTTCACTCATTGCATGTAGATGTTCATTTAACTATGGCATTGTCTATATATATATATATATACATTTTCTAACCAATGCAGGGTGTGCCATATGCCTTTCACATTCGCAATAAGTAAAGCATCTTGTGTGAGATTTGGAATGGTCATTTACATTCGTATTTTTTATTTATTTATTTCCCTTTTGTGTTAATTCTTTCTTAGAGGAATAGGTGAAAAGCTTGAAATAGAATTTTTTTTCTCTCTTTAAGTATTGTAGTAAGATAGATATTTAATAAAAATTCTACATTACCAGTCTTAGATTAGAATGGATGATCATGTAAATAACATTTGTTGCATTATTTTCCTTTGTTTCTGAGAACTCACAAGTGGGAACACGAATGACACGTGCACCATTCTAATAGGAGGTGATTAATCCTAAGTTGATGATTTGCATCAATGGCTATAGTTAGGATGTGAACAAAACTTAGGGTTTTTATCTTTTATGGAATAACATTGGATCCACACTGGACCCTCTTCAAAAATCATCATATTTTCAAATATTTTCTTCTCTTATTAGAGTTTAATTTAAAATTGACTCAAAATATATATCAATGGCCATAGTCAGGATATATTGAGAGTTAATTTCATGTTAAACTCTATAAAAGCACTAAAATATATTTCATTCTTCACCCGAATTCAAATAGGATTGTTATATAATACATTCAATGACCATAGTCAGGGATATATTATATCTTCAAATCCTATCTACATTCTTTTAAAGAATGAAGTATGATTTTAAAATCAAATTTCAAAATTCTTTTTATTCATCATTTAGGATAGAACTGCATCATATTTTCAAAATTCCTTTTTCAAAATCCAAGTGATCTTGAATATGTCTTTAATTTCTATTTTCACTCACCAATTCTATCTTATTCTTCAAAAATTCTAAATTCTAAATTTAGTCAAACTTCAAAGTTCCAATCAACTTTGAAATTCTTTCTCATTTTCAATACTCAAAATTCGATTTCAAAGTCCAAATTGACTTTGAAATTTCAAAATTCATGTTGTATTCGAAACTTCAATTTCCAAATCAAAATTCAAACTTCAAATTTCAATTTAGCTTTGAAGTTTCTGATTTATCTTCTGATTTAAAATCAAGTTTATTTTCTTATCTTCAAATACATAATCAAAGTTTGAGATTGATTCTGAATCTCAAAAATTTGACTCTTCCTAAATTTTAAATCTCATCTGGGTTTTCAAAACTGAGACCCATCTTCAAAAGTCCCATTTGGACTTTCAAAATTCAAATCCGAAGTTAGAACTTCACTTCATCTTGGATTCTAGATCTTGGATCCAATTCCATTTAGGATCCAGAATCCAACTCCATCTTGGATCTCAGACTTCAGATCCAAAATCCATTTTAGGGTCCAGAATCCAACTCCATCTTGGATCTTAGACTTCAGATCCAAAATCCATTTTTAGGGTCCAGAATCCAATTCCATCTTGGATCTCAGACTTCAGATCCAAAATCCATTTTAGGGTCCAGAATCCAACTCCATCTTGGATCTCAAACTTCAGATCTAAAATCTATTTTAGGGTCCAGAATCCAACTCCATCTTGGATCTCAGACTTCAGATCCAAAATTCATTTTAAGGTCCAGAATCCAATTCCATCTTAGATCTCAGACTTCAGATCCAAATTCCATTTAGGAATCTAGATTTCAAAACTCAACTTCCTTTTGGATCTCAAACCTTAGATCCAACTCCAGATTTCAAATTCAAAATCTATCTTGATTTCCAGATTTCAAATCCACTTTTAGACCCCATCTGGACTTCTTAAATCTATTTTAAATTCCATTTAGATTTCTCAAGTCCAAATTCCATCTTGATATCAAACTTCGAATCTGGAATTCAATTCCATTTTGAATCTCATCCAAGTTCACAATTCAAATCCAGAGTCCATTTCTGATTTTGAAAACTTCATTTCTCTTTCTCTCAGCTTCAAAATCATTCTTTTTCAAATCAAGATTTATTTTCCCAACTCAAAGACTTAGAACTTCAAACATCTTTTCAGATTTATCTCAAGTTCTAAGCTAGATCCAACTATCCAAAAATCATTTCTTCATTTCTTCATTTCCATTATCACATTCATTTCAGAATCACTTGGAAAATCTCAGATTTTCAAAAATATTTTCTCAAAAGCATACATTTCTACATTTCCATTGCACAAGCATGATTCTTTGTGCACTTAGACTTAGAATAAATTCTTAGATGATATTTTTAGCAAAGCAAAAGGCATAAAATTCGATCCTTGGTTCAATTACCTTTGGTAAAGGCGCCAGGAACAGTCGAACCTCGTACCGACGAGTGAATCCCATCTCTCCACTTTCCCGTAGATTTTCAAAATGGAGGCGAGTGATTTTAAAACATTTTCAAAATTTTGGTCAGATGAGACCCTGCAAAAGAGTTCCTCTCTCTTCTTCCCTTTTCTCATTCTCTCTTCTTCTCTATCTTTCTATTCCCTTCAAAAGGGAATAAAGGCTAGAAAGGTGAAGAAAAAGGAAAAGAGGAACGAGAGGAAAAATTTTGCATGATCACATAAGTTGGCGACCGTGATGAGACATCATCTTCGTCCGGTTGAATCTATGCCTTTGCTTTGCTTTGATATTATCTAAGTCTTTGTTCTATAAATGTTAGCTTCATTTCCATGCAAACATTAGGAGCCTAGACTCTGTCCTAAGTTGACATCATTGCATATAGGATTTAAGCATGGTTTGGTAGGACCATATTTAGGAGATTATTCCATGTTCACATTAGACTTAGATCTGAAATACAACTCTCCTCAATTCTAGGGATTGAATGTAAACAATGTATGCAAGTGTATGCTTCTTTTCATTTAAATCTATCTCTTTAGGACTTGCATTAGAGCCATCTGATTTCTTGCATGCTGAACATGTTTTCGAAAACATCCCTACCTATATTGTCCTGGTCTTCATGTTGCGGGGCTGTCTCACTGAACCATAGTTTGGGAGAGAGCCTCACAACTGGACCACTTATTTGGGTTCGCGCCCCCCTACCACGTACCTAAAGGCCATAGTCTGAGGTATATTGGTAGGCGCTCAATGATGTTGGGAAGCCTTTACCTCAGAACCGGTGAAATATTTTCTATGCCACGTACTTCGAGCTTCGTCTTGAGTATATGGGCATACCTTGATTGGAATCGGATGATCTGAAACCTAGAGTTAAAATTAAGGTCCTACAAGCCATTTCGAAGTATTGCATTTAGAGTCAGCCTTTAGGGAGTGCTGTGTGTGCATCCTTGTTTGTGCAGCTGTGATTATGCAATGTTTTCCTTATATTCTCGTATATATATAAAATCTTTTCAAAACCCTGGGTACATTATTCAAGAATTTCCCCTTATTTTTAAAAACCCTTGGTATATATTTTTCCTTTTCCTACATTCCTTTTCACTTTTGTGTCAAATTTTCTTTAAAAACCCTGGAAATCCCTTTTCTAAATTCCGTTAATCTTTCAAAATTTTCAGGATTTGTGTCTATCCTCTCTTTTTCATCAAATGTCTATCCATAAGTCCTGCATTCTATCTAATTCTCTTCTTCTTTGCCTCAATATCAATCCAGTGGCATCCAATTCCCTCAATGTTGTCTTTCCCAGAGATCATGTCTTCTATCAAATAAGGAATGGAACCCCGGATCATCAGGTTATCCAGTCTCATTCCTTCTTCTCTCAATAGTATTATTCTTGGTTCGCCACCTTCTCGCGTATGTTTCCAGATCACCTGGATGACTGTTGATTGGAGATATCATCAGCAGTGGGCAAGCGAACCATCAACGATAGTTTAATTCAAGCTATGGCAGAACGATGGAATCCATGTACCTGCACATTTTGGTTTTCATGGGGAGAGATGACTCTGCTGATGGATGAATTCAGCGACATCATGGGATTGCCAGAATGTGATCATCGCAAAAAATTTCCTCTCTTGTGGTTTTTCTCTCTTCCTTCTCTTTTCCTTTTCTAACCTCTATTTTCCTCCTTTTTGAAGGGAGAAGAATAAAAGAAAGAAAAGAGAAAGAGAAGAGAAAAGAAAGAAAGAGAGAAGAGGAACTATTTTGCGCGGTCTCACTTGACCTTGATTTGAAAATATTTAGAAAATTACTCGCCTCCGTTTTTTAAAATATTGCGGGAAAATGGAGAGACGGGATTCGCTCGTCGGTACGAGGTTCGACCGTTCCTGGCGCCTTTACCAGGGGTAATCAAACCAAGGATCAAATCTATGCCTTTTGCTTTGCCTAAATATAATCTAAGGATTTATTCTAACTCTAAATGCACAAAGAATCATGCTTGTGCAATGCGAGGATGTATGCTCTTTTCAAAGATGTTTTGGAAATTTCCAAGTATTCTGAGATGAACTTGGTAAGGGAATGAAGAAATGTTTGAATTTAACTTAGAACTTGAGATAGATCAGAGAAGTTCTAAGTCTTTGAAGTAAATCAGAGTTGGGAAAATAAATGAGAAAGAATGACTTGAAGCTTTGAAATGAAAGGAAATGAAGTTTCAAAGTCAAAATCGACTTTAAATTTGAATTTGAATTTAGGAAAGGAAATGAATACTTGAGATGGAATTGAATTTGGATTTTTAAGTTTGGAATGAATCTGAGATAATCAAATGGTATTGAAGAATAGAGATGGATTTAGGGAGTTTATATGAGATCTGAAAAGGGAATTGGATTTAAAATATAGAATTGGGAATGGAACTGGATCTAAAGATGGATTTAAAATCTGAGATCTGAGATCCGATATAAAATTGGGTTTAGGATCCTAAGATGGATTTGGATTTGAAGTCTGAGATCCAAAGTAGAATTGGATTCCGGATCCTAAAATGGAACTGGATCTGAAGTCAGAGATCCAAAGTGAAATTGGAGTCTAGATCCTAAAGGGGAAATGGATCTGAAAAAGTGGAATTGGACTCTGGATCCTAAAGAGGAATTGGATCTGAAGTTTGAGATCCAATATGAGATTGGTTCTGGATACTATAAGAAAATTGGATCTGAAGTCTGAGATCCAAAAGTGGAATTGGGTCCTGGATCCTAAAATGGATTTGGAGTTTAAATTCAAAAGATGAATCAAGAACTTCCAAGTATTAAATTGAACTTAAAAAAAATGAAATTTAGAATTTGAATATACAAACGAATTTCAAAGTCACATTAGACCTTGATTTTTTGAAGTTTGAGTTTGGAATTTAGAAGATGAATCAAGAGTCTCAAAGTTAAAATTGAACTTTGAGTTAGAGTTTTGAATATAAAATAAATTTGGAATTTCAAACTCAAATTGATCTTTGAAATCTGATTTGAATTTGAATGTAAAAATGACTTCGAAATCTCAAAGTTAAATTGAACTTTGAGATTGAAAATGAAATTGAATTTGAAAATGAAAGGATGAATCAGATCTTATAAGAATTGAAGATAGATTGAGGAAGATATTTACATCACTTGGAGTTTTGAAAAAGGAATTTTTAAAAATATGATGCAGTTCTATGATGAATGAATTTGGAATTTTGAAATTTGGGTTTTGAAAAGCTATTTCATTCTTTGGATGAATTAAAATGAGATTGAAGATATAATACATCCTTGACTATGGTCATTGAATGTATTATATAATAATCTATATTTAAATTCAAGAGAAGAATAAAATACATTTGGTGCTTTTATAGAATTTAAAATGAAATTAACTCTCAATATACCCTGACTATGGCTATTGGTATATATTTTGAGTCAATTTTAAGTTAAATTCTAATAAAAGGAGAAAATATTTAAGGAAATATGATGAATTTTGAAAATGGATCCAGTGCGGATCCAGTGTTATTTTGTAAAAGATAAAAATACTAAGTTTTGTCCACACCCTGACTATGGCCATTGACGTGGATCATCAACTTAAGATTGATTTACCTCTTACAAAATGGTGCACGTGCCATTCGTGTTTCACCAATGTGAGATTTTGAGAAGTAAGATGAAAATGACATGAAAACAAGTGATTGATGATATTTATATGCTCATTCATGCTAATCTAGAACAGGAAATGTAAATTTTTGTTAAAATCTAACTTATTACAATATTTACAATCCTCAAATAATGACATTCCCTAGTATTCCCTGCAAAACACTTGGTTAGTAGAAGAAAACATCACCTTGATTTCAAAGATGCATTGTTTATATGGACATATGGAAAGTGATATACGCCTATATATACACATGTATATGTGTATATGTACACGTATATACGTGTATATACATATACATAATATATATACATATGGCTTATATGCCATGTGGATGAAACATACCAACTATGCACATAATATAGTTAAATATCTAGGAAATGGTAGGGAATGCAGGCAGCTATTGTATTGGCTGGGTATGTATATGCTGATGCAGCAGGGAGGACAGCAGGCGGGTGCTGTGGTAATGGGGTATAACATGGGCTGCTACATTGTGTTATGCAAGCATGGCAATCACAGCAATCTGTTGAGTTGCTATGAAGGAGACACTAGTTACAGCAGTTCTTTCAAATACAATGCAACCAAGGAAATGACGACAACTCAAGAATTGAGACAATTCTAGGCACTGTTGTACAACCTGAAATAACATAGCAACTCTTGAAGTTGTTGTGAAAGGTACAAAACACAACAGTTCTTTGAACTGCCATATACTTCAAGGAGCCACAGTGACTCATTTGGTTGCTGCTAAAGGACATGAGTCCCAACACATAAGGTGTTAGGCGAATGAATGACAGGTGGGAATGTGGCTGGGCACGACATTACAACAGAGGAAGGTGTTTTATCAACAATGTTTCCAGAAGAAGGAAACTTCATAGGATTGGATATTCCAGCTAGTTGTTCTTATCATATCTCCTTTTCCAAGTAACAAGCACAGTTGATGAAAAAGAAATAGATGTCTCCTGGAGATTTCATGTTTCCAACAGCTTGAGACAACAAAATATGAACACAACAATATGCAAATGCTTCACTGACAGTCGCCATGTAGGAAGAAACGACACCTTCATTGAGTTCTATGGTTCGAGTTACTTAACAGCTAGTCCCAATAATTTAAAACTAGGCAGTTCTCTCTCTTTTTTTTGTTTTTTTACAAAGTTGCAGTCTCTTGAAATGAAAGAAGCAAGATTTAGCAGTGTTTTACTCCCCTAGACACACCGAACTTATGCGCTGCCATGGAAGAACAAAAATTACACATAAAAGCAGATTATTGGCTATGGATAAACAACAATATTGCAGTTATTGGGCTTACAGTCATACCGGCCATTCAATAAACCAGAGGAGCCAAAACTTTCTAAGCTAAAACTTAATAAAGCAAGAAATCAGAACCTCAGAGAAACTTAAACAGAAACCAAAATTTCTGATATACAAACAATTTCAATGTAAAAATTACTAACCTGCAATCCAAGGCTAAAATTTCTTGGCCCTTGCATCAACCAATTTATCAATACTGTTTAGTTTTTACTTCATCAGCACCCTAAGACTTTAAACACCAAACTTTGGGTTCTAATAATACCTGTAAGGTTCAGCACCTGCGTTTGGGTTATGAACTTCCAACAAGACACATTTCAACTTAGATATCATCTTGACAGATATTTCCAAAGTTTTGCAAAAAGGGAAGAAGAAGAAATACATACCTCATAGATTCATTTCAGAGAACATATCATTTTGCAGGATACGAGAACATGGATCACCTAATTTAGAAATTACACCAATGGTCCAGCTCAGCCATTAGTTCTTTATAACTAACGAACCTTGCGAAATCCGTCGATATACCATCCTTCCCTTGATTGCTGCCACTGTATTAAAGCATGTACATTATGACACAAGAACACTAATAGCAATTGATTTTCTCCTTTGGCTTTACATGGCCAATCACCTTCAACATGCTGAATTCATACAATAGTTGAGTCACTATTGTCAACACATTGCTGAGCAGGAAAAATATCCTTGCAACTTCATTTGCCACTGTATTTAGTGTGAGTATATTGCTTCAATCAGAGAGATGAGGATCAATAGTCATAACTGGGTTGGTCCCAATTCCAAAATCCTTAATACCATGGATACAACATATTACTAACAGTAGACCTCCATGTTATAGGGTATTTGGATGCTTTCAGTCAAGGCAAACAAAATGATATGATGTATGCTCAGAATACCGATGAGTAATGCCGAGATATTCATATACAGAGGATGGTGGCTCATATTATGGACACTGTGCATATAAAAGAAACAACATATATATGATGTGAGCTATACCTAAAATGGATGCAACAAGCTAGTGAAATGAGAGGGACGGAACCTTGTGCTGCAGGTAAATACGACAATGACTATGTAAGTGAATACATAGACCTGAATGAAAAATTGCAACAGGGAAAATTCCATAACAGAGAACTGAAAATTCACTTAGTGGTGAAAGGAAAAAAAAAAAAACGATGTTATATTACCCATCTCACCTGAATTTAGTAAAGAAGATGTAGAGAAACAGGAAACCAATTTGTAACAGGCCATTTAAACAATCCGAAGCAAATGCACAGTCAAGGAGCTAAGATTAAAACCACGAAGATCAACATATATATGTGGAAGGGATTGTGAAGATAGAGAGGCACAGAGCTATTACATAGCAGAAGAGAGAATGCTGGAATTAATAAGATCAATGGCAACAACTTGGTTTTGATTATAATTTTGGTGGTAGATAGCAGCAAGGGCCTCGCCAATGAAGGGGCCAACCCAGAAAACCCAATAGTCATGCCAGGCGTGAGGTTTTGTTGAAGATGCTGGCAGCTTCAAGACTCCTAGCTGAGTTAATGTCAGTTTCTGGAATGGGGATGGTAGCCAAATGGACAAGGAAGACAACGAACTTAATAGGCAGAGGGGCCAGGATAGGGATGTGAGAATCCCTAACGTTTCTTTTGACGTCAGTGGCATGCTATACAACACATAGATCATACTAAATAATATAGCGGTAAACAGGAATGATTTGAATGAAAATTTCTTCAGCATTATGGCAATATATGCTAATACCAAAATAAATCTAGAGATTACTGAAACAGTGAACAACAAAATTGATTTATTGGAAGGTTTTATCAGATCATAACCCCTCTTTCTCTTTTTCTTTTTCTTTTTTTTTTTTTTAAAGGAAACCTGAAACAGGGGTTAGGACGAGGATAATATAAGCCATACTTGAACAATGATGAAGTATAAACCGTTAGAACATGAAATGTACCTTCAGATCAGATGTATCCATACAGAAAAACAAAACATAATAGAGATACAGGGTTCGACTGTAAGGAAAACCGACAACATAAAATAAAAGAAAGGAAGACAATATAACCACAAAAAAAAAAAATACAATGAACGATCTAATACAATGGAATTCAAGGCAAGAAAGAGATATAATCAACTGAAGTGGACGAAATATGATCCAGCGTTATTAGAACAAAAAAAAATGTGTAAAAGAAAGGGAAAAAAAAGGGAAAGAAACAGGAAATCAGATGTGGGAATCGGAGATTCCGTCAGTGTTGCACGTACGTAGGTTGATCTTGTTGTAAACAGATCATTTCTACGCGGGTACTTTGATTAAAAGGGAAAGAAAAGGAGAAATCAGAAAATAAGATGGAATAGGAAAACAAAACCCAAAAAAAAAGAAAGGGAAGGGAAATATCACTTACCTTAGCCTTGGCGTTGTAGGGGGTCGGCTTCCTCCAGCTGACCAGAATAAGAAATCACGGGAGTCCAGGGAAGAAAGAAGAGGGAGAAGAAGATGCGAGAAGAGCAAATGGAGGGGTGAAAAACGGATCCCGAATCCTTCCCCTTCGTGCTTCTTTTAAAGAGGAGAAGGAGGGATTCAGTTGAAGATGAAGGGTGGAGATGAGGTTGTTGGTGATGGGTGAAGAAGTTTTGAAGATGGGAAGGAGAGCGGCGGCTGAGGGAGGAGAAGGGCGAGAGTTAGGGTTTTCAAAACCCTAACTCGACTCTTAACATCGAAAATAAGCTTTTTCCACAAAAGGGCTTCTTTAAAAAGTTTTTTCTAAAATGAGTTTTCAAAAACCATTTTTTTGCAATTTCCTTCATTTATTTCTGAAATTTTTCGTTCTTTTCTCAATATTTTTATTTTTTGTATTTTCGGAATGAAAATCTAAGATTTTACGAGAAAACAAAGATTAGACACTAATTTTTTTTGTATTTTTCTGAGAAATATTTACAAGAGTATTTTTCTGAGAATTTCAAACCATTTCGGGGAAATTTCTTCAGAAAAAGAGGTTTTGACCCAGGTTTTGAGAAAATGTTCGAGTTTTGACACTCGAATCGAGAAATATAACATGATGGATCCAAACGGATGTCGGATGGACTGTCCGAGCTATTTAAAACTATTTTTGGTATTTTCTATAATTTTAAGTTAAAATTTGGACAATGAGACTCAGATTTGGATCTAGACAATGGATCCAGATCTGGAATCAATTTAAACATATAGAATGAATTTAAATTTAGTAAAATTTGAGAAATGAACTGGAATTTAGATTTAAAATTGACTTATTTTGCTCAAAGAAATGAATTTAGGGGCAAAAGGGGAATATTTAAAAGATTTTGAAAAATTTGGGGTGTTCACACAGAACCAGCAGGTCAGCCAGATGATTCGGTCGAGTAGCAGTTCCTGATCAACGTCAAGGGGATAGATGTTCGAGAGGCATTGGCCAGAGCAACAGGGAGCAGATCTTGGTCTCTCACTAAGATCAATGGAAATTAGTTCATCGACCTGTTCAGACTCTATCACAAGTATGGAGCTTACGAGGAAGTTGACACCTTGTCTCGAGCAGCGAAAGAAAGAATTCAGCATGTCATGGTACTATGCACAATAGGATTGACATTTTTCCAGGACGGTCAGAATTTCATCGATGTCAGAGTCTCCCAACTCTTTCGAAGATGGGGAAGCAGGCAGACCCGTCAACTTTCAGTGTCTATGGAAGCTCTAGCCTTTCTCTATCGAGGCTTAGCTCGTTTTGCCCTTGGAGAGACCATTCTGGTGGAATGATGCACGTATGCCCTGCAATCTTGGTTCCTGCGTCATGTGCCGTCAAAAGCCATTTCCTTCAGGTTCAGCAGCAAGAAGTCGAAGTCTGCCATTCAGTATCGAGCTTCGATTGAAGGTCTGCATCAGAAGGAAATCTTTTGGGGTTACTTTGACAGGCAAGAGTCAGTTCCTCGCTACACTTATGCTCACATCAAGCGTTACAGGTTGCTTGGTCCTTTCTTTTGTGTCAATTATCAGCCAGAGAGGTGTCTCAGATAGTTCTCGCAGCGGCAGGTTCGCGCCAACACTCGCTTCCCGACGAGCTGTATGCCAGAATTCGATCCGCAGTCAGATCAGTGGTCTGGGGCATACCATGTAACCAAGTACACTTGGGAATCCTTCATTCCTTTGTCTATATTTTCTTGACCCAATGTATCTTCTGAATATCGAGAATGGTGGCAAACTGTTTACCCACCTTCTCTTTGTATTTGAATTTTATCATCAATAAAGTTCAACTTTTATTCTGTAAAAAACTTTTTAGGCCAAAATTTTATTCTTTCATTTGACATAAATGGTCACAAATCTCGTGACGGCTTCATACCTAGTGATGAGACATTTCCTTCTATTCTTCTTCAATTGTCTCTTATCATGATAGACGACCTCGCCTAGGTAACAAGGCACATTTTTTTGTTATCGCAAAAATGGTAACACAATTACCATGAATTTTGTGGTGACCCGATCCCTGGTGATGGGATAACTTGTTTAATTGTCTATCAATTCCTCCATTCTTATCTCTTTCTCAAAGGTCGTGTTTTCAAAAGTTTTCTGTGCTCTAACCATTCCCTTATTCTGCAGAAATCATTGGCATTGTCAAGATGATTCAGACAAGAGCTGAAAAAGAGACCGCCCCTCAGCACAGCGACAACAAAATTGAAGCAATGGACTCCCCCAAGTCAGTCAGAGGGCAGAGTTAGGGCAAAGGCGATGATATCGATCCCGCTATGTACAGTCTATTTCAGAAAATGATGACCAGAATGATGTCAAAATAGGCTGAGACCAGTCTGAAGAAGGTTGTTCCAAAGAGCAAGCCAAAGAAGAAAGTTGTGAAAGAGTCTGTCAGGATTGTCAGAAAGAAAGTCCAGCCTGACACCACTTCTGAGGAATCAGAATCAGCCGAAGAAGAATTAGAAGAGGAAGAGTAGTTTGTCTACAATCAGAATCCTCTGCGGCAGTTTGTAAAGATCACCACAGAGCCTGAATCTGTGAACAAACCTATTCCAGTTGGGGATCCGATGCACGAGCAAATGAGAGAAATGACTTGAGCAATCAAGGACATCCAGGCCAAAAGCAAGGGCAAGCAGACCTACTCGGGTGAAGATTTCTATAACGGCCTAGACGGGGATGATAATCTGAAAAATCTCCCTCGCAAGTTCCTCAAGTTTGACGGAACAGGCAATCCCAAGGCTCATTTGGCTACGTTCTATGCTGAGTGTGGCTGTTTCAGGAAGAACAACAGGGCATTATTCATTTGCTTTCCTCGCAGCTTAGAGGGAACAACGGCCAGGTGGTATGCAGACCACATCAATCCTACTGAACTAAGAGAGTTCGATAAGGTCGTGAACCTTTTCTTTGAGCGCTTCATGTTTAACATTGAGGCCTCACCAACTCTCAACCATCTATACAATTTGAAACAAAATGAGAATAAAAGAGCCGGCGAATTTATCCATAGGTGGAGGAGCACTTGTAACAAAATGAAGGTTCCCATCCCAGAGGAGCACGCCCTGCAAATCATTTTGAATGACTTTGCTCAGCCTTTAAGGAATCTCATCTCCACATTGTGAACACCCCAAATTTTTCAAAATCTTTTAAATATCCTCTTTTTGCCCCTGATTTCATTTTCTGAGCAATTGAGTCACTTTTAAATCTAAATTTCAGTACATTTCTCAAGTTTTACTGAAATTAAATTCATTTTTTATGTTTAAATTTATTTCAGATCCGGATCCATTGTCCAGATCAAAATTTGGGTCTCGTTGTCCAACTTTTAAATTTAAATTACAGAAAATACCAAATATAGATTTTAAATAGCTCGGACAATCCATCCGGCATCCATTTGGGTCCATCGTGTTGTATTTCTCAATTCGAGTTTTAAAACTCAAACTTTTTCTCAAAACCTGGACCCAAACCCTTTTTTTGAAGAAATTTCCCCAAAATAACCCTGATTTTTCAAAAAAACTCTTCTTTTGTAAAATATCTTGAAATTTTGCAAAATTAGTTTAATTTCCTTAGTTTTAGAGCTCTGTTTGCAAAAATATCAAAAAAATATAGAGGATGAAGAAAAGAAAAAAATATATATATAGAAAAAAAAAATAATAAGTTATTGAAAACTTTCTTTTGAAAACATTTTCTAAAAAACATTTTTTTGAAAAAACTTTTAAAAGGGGGAGCTTTTCTTGAAAATCGTTAAAACAGAAATTTATCTTTTCATGAAAGCTTTTTTTTAAAAAAAAAACGAAGATATGACGGTTTCAAGAAACCTCTCGAACCTTCTCTCTCGGCCCATCTCCCTTCTCTCGCCCAAACCCCTTCACCACCGAAACCCTCAGCTGCAGGAGCGACCACTCCAAACCCTCCATCGCCCTCCGGAAGCACCCATGTGCCTCCAACCGCCGAGCTCCTCCACTGCTTCTCGCGCACATCCTTCCCTCCATTCTCAAAACCCTTCATCTTCAACAACCAACTCCATTCTCCTCCATCCATCCCCCAACCAAATCTTCCTTCTCTCCCTTTAAGAGAAGCCCGCAGGGGACTTCAAGGGGGCCCGTCATCACCCTTCCATCGCACCTCTTCTGAACGATCCGTTTCCACCTTTTCCCCTTTTCTCTTTCCTTCGTTTCCATCCGCATTCACCCCCCCCCCCCTTCTATACATATCGCTCTTTTTTTTCCCCATTCGCCTTCTACACCCCCTTTTCCTCTTCTTCTTTATATTCTTTCCTCTTTTGTTCCCCTCCCAACCGGCTGAAAGAGGTGGACCATCCCTACAGCATAAAGAAGGTGAGTATCCCCTCTTTTCTCTGTTATTTCCGATTTTTTTTAGTTTTGTTCATCGTCCCGTTAAAGCGCTTCCTGTGATATTGAGTTGCTTATAGTGACGTCAATTCACATCTGTGCAATAGCAATGGAATACATATATCTCCACATCTTTCCCTCTTTTTCTAATTTATTTTCAGATTCTCTTATTTCAAGAACCTATTTATGCTATTGTTCATACCATCGTATATGCCAATATCAATATTTCTTTTTTTTTTTTTGTAAGTTACCATGAATTGCCTGTGATTTTTCCCATGTTCGGTGTGGTATAGTATCGATTCATTTCTATCGTTTACGTTTTCCTTTTAGGATTATTTACTACATTCTGATTTTTTGTTTACATTTTCCCTTTCGATAGTATTTGATTGATCTTCCGGTTATATTTGATTCGTCATTTTTGCTATATTGTGTTCATCCTATTACGTTTTCCCATTCTCATACATTTACTGTGTGTTTTCTTGTATTCAACTATGCTATGATTATCTGTATGTTTCATATAACTATCTATCGCAGTTTTTTCTCAAAATGACTTCCTGTTTTCTCATCTGATTCTTGATAGGCGTTTGACCCCCCTGTGCATATATCCCATCAATGTTTGCATTTTTCTTTGTAGAAAATTTTAGGACCATATTGTTTCAGTAACGTGCTCACCTCCAGTCTGCTAGATTTTACTTCATCGTGTGATTTAATACTGTGTTCATCACATCACGTTAGCTTTAAAGTCTGTATTCTCTATTGTGCATCTATTAATCCATTTTAATACATGAAAGCACCAGGCTCTGTGCATGAGCATGTATCGATATGCTCTATTCAAACATTGGCAAGCAAAGGCGTAGTGGGAAGAAACTCAATGCTGGTAATGGCATTTCAAGAGGTCAAACACAGGCTTATGAGGTGTGTGGGATTCTTTCTGAATATCTGTAAGTCTACTTGCTGAGTTGTTGAAGGATCAACGAATAAAGCACCCAATCATCATAACAAGTTGATGAAACCAGTGTTGTGGTACTGTGTGCTGGTTTCAATATCCTTTGTCGTCACAAGGGCCTACCGCCCAGCCTATATGTCCAAATTGTTGGGGCCTCATAACAGAGCATTAACTACCATCCCATTTCCTGTGCTCCGATCGGGCATCCAGTAATCAAATTGGATTTGATTCAAAAGGAAAAGAGATTTTTATGGAGGGTTCATAATGAAATCCCTTTGATTTCATCAAGAGACCCTTCTGTGTGCACCATCTTCTGCTATTCATAAAGTGGTAGTTTCACATCAGGGGGATGAAATACAAAATTTCTACATCCGAATCATGACGACCTACCTCTGTTCTTGAAGGTAAGAGCACTCTCCAATTAAATCCCTGCTAAGATATGTCGATTTATCGAGTTTCATCTTTTTTTTATTTTTTTATTTTCTCTTGTAAATTGGGGTTTGCATGCATCATTCAAGCTGTATATATATATACCTTAAATACTGGAGAATATCTGGTAATTCAATTTTTCTAAAAAATTCTTTTGGCCCATGGGTTCTAAATCCCCTAATACAGTGTTCACTCTGTTAATTGAAGTTGAGAACTCTCAAAGGCTTATTACTGCGTTCTGCTTTTGCCTTTAATAGAATTTTCGTTTCTTTCTTTATTTTATGTTATAGCACACTTTCCAACACCTTGATAGCAAAAGAGGTCTCATTATTGGGGGGACGTCCAGGAGCCCTCAATCATTTTTTTCATTGTGAAGCAGTCATAACAATGGTCTTGAAAGTTATTGTTTGCAGCCTTCAGTATGACGTTTACTGGTTTAACAAGAGGTTCAACTCTTTGAAAAGCTCTGAAGAGCATCTTCCCATGCAGCCACCTCCTGTATCTCACCTGTTGGTTACCTGCACAATTTTTGTTAACAACATTAATCATATCCCTACCAGGTCAGTATCCCTCTTTACTGAATTTTTTTTTTAACTGATTATGTTAATTCTCTTTATTTTCTAAGATTATAAGCTTTATTTCGTGATTGGAATCCTTACATCTGTGCCTATAGCCATCTCTGTGATCATAACAAGTGCCCTATTTATATCTACTTTCCCTGCTTTCTATTTTTTTTCTACTATTAGGTTGCCCCCTTTGCTTTACCATGCGTATATCAGCTGCCAAGGATGTATTCGTTAGCTAAATTTTGGGTGTGTATATCTATGTTTACATTGCAAAACCCCACAAGCATTAGACCCATATTAGGTTTCCATTATATTAATAGTCTCACATCCCATCACAATCACCTGTTTATCACTGTTACAAAACATACTGTTCACTTCATTAATACCTTCACACCTCCACTTTGGAAAAGGAGGGGTGTTTGATAATATCAAGTTTGTGAGGGAGCTCAATCCAAGTACTAGTTTTCCATAAGCCTCATCCCCTGCTGTTACCATCAACGGCATTACATCTCCAACCTACTTCCTGCAGCTCCCCACACAACACCTACCTGTTGAAGGCATATATTATGTAATGTTTCGTGTACATTTTCTGTAACGTTTCAGCACATAGAACCCACCTATTGAAGGTACATTTTCTGTAATATGTTATGTTTCACCTTCTTCACCCACCTTTGCTACATTCTGTACACACTTACCTCCAGCCTCAACACTTCCATGTATACTTGCCCTACTTCCCAACATCTCATTTGCATTCCTTGCAGTAGCGTCACTACACTTACAGATGTAGGAATATCAGCATCTTCCTGTTCACAACCGGTACTTCATCTCCCCATACCTTACTGTTATCATCGCAAAATTGTTCCCCTCCCTTGCGAGAGAGAAACGAATTTCGCGAGTCAAACTCGACCAAAGTTTTGAAAATGATTTTTGAAAATTTACTCGCCTCCGTTTTGAAAATTTGCGGGAAAATTCCGTAGAATGGGATCCGCCTGTCGGTACGAGGTTCAACCGTTCCTGGCGCCTTTACCAGGGGTAATTAAACCAAGGACCAATTATGTGCTTTAACTCGACTCAAATATCTAAATTATGCTCTATTTTTCCTAGAATGCACAAAGAATGAGGCTTGTGCTATGGAATTTTTAAAAAATGCAAGTTTGAGAAAATATGATGTTTGCTTTGGAAAATTGAAATACATTTGGAAAATGATTGGAAAAGTGCTTGAAATTGGAGTTTTTGGGAAAATCATTGAATTTCATGGGAAATCAGAAATTTGCATTGAAAAGTGATTTCTTAGGAAAACTTGAAAATCTGAGAAAATTGGTTTTGAGATTGGAAACTTGGAATTGCTTTTATGAGAAAATGGATTTGAGAATCTTGAGAAAATCTAAGAAATTTATTGGAAAATGACTTTTGAAATGGAAAATGAATTCTCAAGAAAACTGGAAAATATGAGAAAATGAATTTATGAAAACTTGGGATTTTGAAATTTGAGAATTCGAAAACATAGGAAAATCTTGATTTGAACTTGGGAAATGCTTTGAAATGTCATTTGAAAACTTAGGATTTTGAGAAAATCAGATCCTGACAAAGACTTGGAAATTTTTGAGAAAATTGAATTTTCTGAAATTGAAATTGGAAAATGAGTTTGAAAATAATGCAATTTGAATGATATGAATGAATGAGTATGAATTTGAAAATGGAATTTCATTGAGAAATTGGGAAATCCTTTTGAAACTTTGAAAAATGCAGTGCATTTTTGAAGTTAGCCTAAGAGTGTAGGCTGAATGTGGCTGATATAAAGATCATAAATCTTGGTTTTCTTCGTATTCTGACTATGGCCATAAATACGAATCCCACCGAGTTTATAAACTCCATAAAAGCTTGTGCACGTGCCATTCGTGTAAACCATAGTGGATTTGAAATAAATGCACATAAATCATACATCGAATATTGAAATTTGCATAAATTAAACTATATGCAATGCAACCCTATTCTAAGCAGAAAATGTAACTCTTATTCCAAATATTACATTGATTTTTACATTGAATTGAAATAAAAGAAATAAAATGGCTAAGTCTTCTTCTTGAATATTCCTGCAAAACTGGAAAATAAAATTAGCACAAAAATGTAGGTTTTTCTGAATTTATCCGAAAATATGGAAAATTATCAGATATTATTCAGATATAAACCCAGAATCATACCCCCTTTGATATAAACATGATAAATAATGAAAAAAATTCGAAAATAAACTTGAAAATTCGGAATTGGGGTCAAAATGACCAAAATGCCCCTGATAACCTTGAAATCAGGGTTTTCTGAAAGAATTTTTGTAGATTTTGGAATTTTGAAAATCAAATAAAATAAATCAAACATAATATGATAAAATATGATGATATGCATGAAATTTTGGATAATTAGAAATTGAAATTTCGAAATTTAGGTCAAAATGACCAAAATACCCCTGATAACAAGACTATGGCCTTGAAACCAGGGTCTTCTGAAATAAATTTTGCAAAATTGAAAAATATGAATTGCAAAGGAGATTTAAATTAACCCTAATATGATTCTACATGCTTATGTACATGATAAAAACCCTAAAATAACGAAAATATCATAAAATATCAAATTTAACCTGATTTTCGCTTCTAAATTTAAAGATAAACTAACACATGGAGCAAATGAACTTGGAATTAAACCAAATTTGTCATGGACACATAAAATAACCCTAGAAACATAATGGATCTCGAAAATCTATTTTTTTTGTATTTTTAAATATAGAAATTCAAATAAAAACTCTAAATTTTGTGATTTTTGCCTAAAATATTGATTCTAAAGGAGATTTAGGATATCAAACTTCCATAAAAAATTCCCAAATTTTATGGGGTGACAGAAGACAGTAAGGTAAGGATTTTTTCCTTTTACACTTTATGGTTTTGACCTATGGTCGGAGCTGTACCACTCCGGCAAGTCGGATCAGAATCCGGCGACTCTAGTAAATGAAGGAAACAGACAGGTTTTGGTAGAAAATGTGGGAAAAATGGCAGACAGATGGTAAAATGGCTGAAATTGTGGGAAACTGTCCCTGACAAACATAGGAAGATTTGATCTTTTGACAGTATTGGGATTTGGGTTACGATTTGGAAAAGGCCACACTGTTATCAGAGACCTAAATCTCTGGAATTTCTGGACATTGGAATCTGTTAGACAGAAATAGAAAATTCGGGAAAAATAATGAAACAGATCCAAAAATTCCCAAATTTTGGCAAATGACAGGAAATTATGTTAGGAAAAACTTTCATGTTTAAAGTTTTTGCATACGAATTACATATTGTATGGACTTGGTGAATTAGGGTCTGTCTATACCCTGACAAAAGAAAATCAAGATTTTCCCAGGGGTCTGGGAAATCTGATTTTTGAAAGAGGCCAAAACTTCTTGGAAAAACCTTGAAATTTCCAGATCATTAGTACATTCAATCATGAATCCACTGTGATTTTTGGAGAGCAATTCGAATCTCCCACAAGGGTGGTGTTGGAGGTTCTTTTCTGCTAAAGCAGAAATTGAAATTTCTAGAAATAGGAAATCTCAGTTTGGAATTTGATTTATTTGAGAAGGTTCCGAAACCCAAATTGCATCCAATTTTTGGCACAAAAGCAGAGACATACAACTAAAGTTATCACAATTTTGTTTCGGATTTTTGAACAAAAATATATCCATGAAATGATGACTGGACTTCATATACAAACTAAAGCCTATGGATTTCTAAGCAAACCTTAATAAAGCTAACAAAACTACCTATAAAACAGTGAAATTAATCAAATAAAATGCCTAAAATACTCAATTTATACAAAACTAATGATTGAAATAAAAGAAAAAAAAAAACAAGGGGATATGAAGCCGATTTGATGTAGGCTATTAATGGAGGGGGTCCGATCCATGCATCGGATGGACCACCTCTCTTGCTTAGCCTTAATCATGAGAGATTCATTAAAGAAAACAAAATAGCACAATGGATCCAGTTTTAAACTGACCTTCACATTTAGAATCATCCTTCTACAGAGAATATCCATGGCATTTTAATAAATAGATGACACACACATAAAAAAATAATAATAATAATAATAAGAGAAATCGGTGAGACGAAAGAAACTATTGACTCACCTTGGGTTCCTCCTTGGATCAGCTGAAGGTGGTAGCTGTGGTTAATGGGGCTTCCAATGGATGCAGGCTGGACTGTTGGAGTGACGGGGTTGTGGTGGTTGTGACACCCACGAAGAGGGCTGGAACGGTTGGAGCAAGATGACTAGGGAACCTGTTGGAGGGGAGACGCTTCTTGCTATTGCCTTGGAGGAAGTGGCTGTAGCCGAGTGGTGGACTGAACCCTTGGTGGAGTATAACAGAGGCTGGAGATCTACTACTTGGAGGCTTCAAAGAGATGCCGCTGCAATGAGAGAGCCGGCTGGGCGTGGAGGCATGGATGGCTGCACCTTATAGATGGGGTAACTATGGCTGGAACTAATTGAAGGTGGAAGTGCCTTGTTGAAGGTTGAATGAGAGAGATCTTTTTGGCTGGAAGGAGTGGAGTCTTCAGTTGGTTGTGCTGATGGCTGAATGGAGGAGCTCTGGAAGTCTGCCTTGGTTGAAGGAAGCTGGGAGGAAGAGGCTGTTGCTGAAGCTCCTTGGTAAAGGTGGCTGTGGTGGTTGAAGGTAGTGGTTCAAGGTGGTGGCTGCCTTGGTGCAGCTGAAGGTGAAGCAAGGTGGGCTGCTAGAAGGCTGGTGCAGGTGGTGCTTCAAAGTGGCTTCAATGGCTGAGAGTTGCAGCCAAGGATAGCTGCAGCCAAAAGAGAGAGAGAGAGACGTTGAATAGGAATCCCCCAGCCGTTCTTTTCTTTTTTTCTTTTTATCATAACTTAGGTTTTGATTAACTCAAAACCTAAGTTACTAATAATATTTCATGAAGGAATATACGTGAATGGCTGCAGCCATTGCTTTTGGGGAAAATCCAAAGGGGAATAAGGAAGAAAGGGGAAAGAAGGAAGGGAAGAAAAAGGAAAGAAGAGCGGAAGAAGGAAAAGGAAAGAAAGGGGAAGAAAGGAGAGGGAAAGAAGAAGAAGGAGGGGCTGGAAAGACTATACGTGAATGGAGGGAGAGGAAAGAAAGGAGGAAAGAAAGAAAGAAAGAAAAAGAAAGAAAAAGGAAGAAAAAAGAAAGAAAAGAAATAAAGAAGAAAAGAAAAGAAAATAAAAATAAAAAAAATATATAAAAAAAAAGAAAATGGAGGAAGAAAGAAAGGAAATGGGCTGGAGGTTTGGGTGACCCCCTTGTGGGTCCCACCTTAGGAAGAATAAAAATAATTTAAAAAAAAAATTAAAATAAATAAAATAAAAGAAACCAAAAGAAAAAGATAATTTTTTTTTCTTATAAATTAAAACAAGAAAATGCAAATGGATGGGCCATCTCAGAGCGGGTCCAAATTCCACTTTTGAAATTCCTTTTGATGATTAGATGGGTAAAATAGTCTTTTTAGAAAATTTCCAGATGAAACGAGCTATTTTTGGCAGTTTTTTAAACGAGCTCGAATTTTGAAGTTCAATACCTCATTGCGAAGCAAATCCAATGTAGAATTTGAAAATTTAATTTTGAAAGAAATCCAGATTGTTTTTCTCGAGAAAATATTTTCAAAACGAAACGAGCTATTTTTGGCAGTTTTTGAAACAAGCTCGGATTTTAAAGTTTAATAGCTCGTTGCAAAGCAAATCCAGTGTAGAATTCAAAAATTTGTGTTTGAAATAAATCCACATTATTTTTCTTGAGAAAACATTTCCAAATTAAGACTCCCGGGGGTAAAAGTGTGAATTTTGGAAACCCGGGGTTTGAAATTGATTTCTGAAAGCTTTTAAAAACTCGATCTGGATTGAAATTTATAAAACTGGAGTTCTGGACTTCGAAAATGAAATGAAATGTGATGAAATGTTATGAAATGTTGAGAAATGATATGAAATGATGAGAAATGACATGCGAAATGCTAACCCTGAATGAAGAATTTTAGATTTTAAACCCCGATTGGCAGTTGTACCAGTTCAAAAGGTATTAAAATTGATAAAATTTGCAAAATAGCTCAAGAAATGGTTTTCGGGACTCTACTGGGTCAGAGTGACACTAAAAATTGGGGTTCAAGCTGGATTGAACTGAGATGAGCTAGATTGAGCTGGGTTTTAGAGTTTCAGAACTCAAATAAACTGACCAGGCACTGACTCAACTGACCTTTCCGACTGAATTTTCAAGAAAAGTTGCCATTTTTAGAGAAATGGTACGGAATGATTACTGGAGTGAAGTGAATTACGAACCTGAGCTAGGTTTGAGCTAGAACAAAGGTCAGTGATACTGACATGAACTAAAATCAAAGCTTGAACACTAGCTCAATTGACTAAACTCAACTCAATTTCAGCTAAAAGAGTTGAAATGGACTAAAAAGGGCTACTGGACACTTGGAAATGGTTTTGAACTGAAACTGGAGCACTTGAACTCCTGGTGAGCTCAAGTTATACTTTGGGGAATATGACTGACTATAAATGACTAACTCGGAGACAATTGGCTTGGATTTGAGTGAGAAATGAGCTCATTTCTGAAGAAATGATCTCATTTTGGCAGGAATGGTCAGAAATGAAAATGGTCTGTTCATTGTGAGCTCAGATGAGCTTGAAATGACTGATATTCTAACTATTCTGAACTGACCAATGAGCTTGGTTGACTCCGACTGACTGGGGTCCGGGATGACCTAGGGGTAAAATAGTAATTTTCCTAATAAAAGTTGGTAAAATGGTGATTTTCTGAAACTGGCTCGGGGTTTGACTCCTACACTGACCTAGCAGGGTTGGCATTGCACGAGGAGGGTTGTTTGAGAATGAATGTGGAAAATTTGGGGTGTTTACAGATGCCCCTCTTTGCTACTAAGCCGACTTGAAGACGAGCTTAGTGGCAAAGAAAAACACACCAAATTTTGGCTATAAAAATGCCTCAGTTAGAAGGATCTGACTGGGTATGAAAATATTAGCGCTGATGAAAATTGTAGATATGAAATGGAGAATAAAGAGAAAAATTTTACATCAAAAGAAGTGAGATTCAGTTTTTGCCCTTAACCTGGATGGGAGAGTAAATACCTCGTGTAGAAACGAAGCTCAGGTTTAACCCTCAACCTGACCGGGAAACGAAATACGTTATCAAAATAAGGCTCAGGTTTAACCCTTAACCTGATTGGGAAACGAAATACCTCATCAAAATGAGGCTCAGGTTTGTACCCTTATCCTGATTGGGCGGAAAATGAAATACCTCATCAAAGGAGGCTCAGGTTTGTACCCTTATCCTGATTGAGCGAAAAATGAAATACCTCATCAAAGGAGGCTCAGGTTTGTACCCTTATCCTAATGGGCGGAAAATGAAATACCTCATCAAAGGAGGCTCAGGTTTGTACCCTTATCCTGATTGGGCGAAAAATGAAATACCTCTTCAAAGGAGGCTCAGGTTTGTACCCTTATCCTGATTGGGCGGAAAATGAAATACCTCATCAAAGGAGGCTCAGGTTTGTACCCTTATCCTGATTGGGCGGAAAATGAAAATGGTAAGTTGGATGGTGAATAAGACAATTTTCTTGAAGAGGAATAATGTGACTCTTTCAACAACACGAAAGATGAATTCTTTCGACAACGCGAAAGATAACAAGGCAATCCAAAGGAACAAGGCGATTCTTTCAACAACGCGAAAAATGACAAGGCGATCCAAAGGAGCAAGGCGATTCTTTTGACAACGCAAAAGATGAATTCTTTCGACAACGCGAAAGATGACAAGGCGATCCAGAGGAGCAAGGTGATTCTTTCAACAACGCGAAAGACGACAAGGCGGTCCAAAGGAGTAAGGCGATTCTTTTGACAACGCAAAAGATGAATTCTTTCGACAACGCGAAAGATGGGAAAGGCGATCCAAAGGAACAAGGCGATTCTTTCAACAATGCGAAAGATGACAAGGCGATCCAAAGGAGTAAGGCGATTCTTTTGTCAACGCAAAAGATGAATTCTTTCGACAACGCGAAAGATGGAAAAAGGCGATCCAAAGGAACAAGGCGATTCTTTCAACAACGCGAAAGACGACAAGGCGATCCAAAGGAGTAAGGCGATTCTTTTGACAACGCAAAAGATGAATTCTTTCGACAACGCGAAAGATGGAAAAAGGCGATCCAAAGGAACAAGGTGATTCTTTCAACAACGCGAAAGACGACAAGGCGATCCAAAGGAGTAAGGCGATTCTTTTGACAACGCAAAAGATGAATTCTTTCGACAACGCGAAAGCTGGAAAAAGGCGATCCAAAGGAACAAGGCGATTCTTTCAACAACGCGAAAGACTACAAGGCGATCCAAAGGAGTAAGGCGATTCTTTTGACATCGCAAAAGATGAATTCTTTCGACAACGCGAAAGATGGAAAAAGGCGATCCAAAGGAACAAGGCGATTCTTTCAACAACGCGAAAGATGACAAGGCGATCCAAAGGAGTAAGGCGATTCTTTTGACAACGCAAAAGATGAATTCTTTCGACAACGGTAAAGATGATAAAGGTTACTCTCTCAAGGAGGTAAAAGGTGATATCAGGATGTGTCAAGATAGACATCGAGCTCTTCACTTCATGTCAAGATAGTAAGAAAATATTGCCAAAATGTTAAAAATTGTTTGTTGATTCAAAATGCTTGAAATTGATGTATATTGGTATGAAAATCTTTCCTCTTTTCTACCTGAAGTATTACCTCCGACTGGGCTTAACTCCGTAGAATCAAGATTCGAATTCAAATTGCTTGCAATTGGCTTTCTTTCAAGGAAGCTATCAATTTCCTTGACATGAGCGGAAAACAGAGTATTCTTGATATTGTGAGAGCAATTGGTGAAAGAATATTGATAATAGAATTTCACAAAATTAAAGAAGATTCTTTGGCAGTCTGATATCCTGGGATTCTTTTCTCATGATGATCTTTCTGCCCACTTTTTTTCTTTATTGGCAGAATTAGAGCTCTCTTGGGCTTTTGGGGATTTTATTACATCATCCTTCATTTTGGAGATGTCCTGACTTTTCTCTCTTCTTTTTTTTTTGGAAGGGTACGTCACAAACTCCTTCATCTTGGAGATGTTCCGATCCTTCTTTTTCTCTGAGGGATTATATCGACGGTTATTGGCTCATTGGTTGGAAATCTCGTGATGATAGCGGAAATTAAATATCCTTTAGGGTTTGTCGGGAGGCTCATCGCAGTCGCCTTCATCTTGACGGTGCTCTGAACTTTCCCTGGAAGGATCCATCACAAACTCCTTCATCTTGGAGATGATCCAAATCTTCTTTGGCCCCGGAGGTCTACTCGCCTAATTCGCCTTCATCTTGACGACAGTTGAGAGATCCCTTTTGCAGATATTTAATTGCAGCTTTAGGTGATTGAGGAGATATAGAGATTGAATGGATTTTTCTGTATCACCCAGGATATTTCGACTGCTTTATTTTCCAAGAATGATCTTTAAAAATGTGTCATTGACTGCGATCAATACCGATCACTTATGGCTTTGCAACAACATTGAATTTCCTTTTGCTGGCCATATCGAGGATTTATTCTGCATCCTTTTGGTCGGCCAATAGAAAGATTCTGAATTTTAATTCCTTTTTCGCGAAAGCTTTGTCCTTTCGGAAGTAATACTGAAGGTATTCTGAGGTAATGTTTTTGTGCAATAAAGATTTTGAAATCAGCAAATATTTAATGACAAATCGGCAAATTTTCTTGAAATCCTTGGTGAGAGCGAGCATCTGAAGCACAACGCAACGCATCCATGACAGAAATTTTCTTCTCCTTTCCCCAAAGGAGAAGATTCAGAATTTGGGAATAGAAATTACTCCTCTCTTCCCTAAAGAGGAGGTGTTTGCAAAATGAACTTTCGAAGAGAAATTAAGCTTTCGTCAAAACTTCCTAACATTAGGCTTCTCTTATAGAAAGGGGGCCGGTAATGGTGAGGTCGGTGAATTGGTCAAGAAGGAACGAGTCCATCACACTCTCCCCAAAAAGAGGGTCCTTCATGATGAAATGGCCTAGTATGAAATTATGGTCACAAGGAAAGCGAACTTCCGTCGAAGCTCTCCCTGAACTAAGGGTTCCTTGTATGAAATTGGAATTTTGTTTTGCAAACGGTTCACAAAGACACGAGTCCCTTCAAACTCTCCCTGAAAAGGGGCTAAGTGAACGAATTGGATAGCATGCGAAAAGAACGAGCTCCCTCGAACTCTCCCTATAAAAAGGGTCTCTCGCAAGAGAAATTTATTGGAATTGGTATTGGATGACCAAAAGGGTCAAATTTTGGAAATTGGAATTTTGAAATTTGATATTTAAAATTGGAAATTGGAAATTGGAAATTGATAATTGGAAATTGGAAATTGGAAATTAGAAATTGGAAATTGGAAATTGGAAATTGATTGGCTAAAAAGGTCAAAATTGTGAATTGGTTTACTGAGAATGACATGGGTTCTATAGGGATTCCTCCTAAGAACGACATTGGTTCTATTGAGAACGGCATTGGTTTCGCAGGGGTTCGACCTGGGTTCAATAGGGATTCAGCCTAAGAACGACATTGGTTCAATTGAGAACGACATTGGTTCACTAGGAACGACATGGGTTCGATAGGGATTCAGCCTAAGAACGACATTGGTTCAATTGAGAACGACATTGGTTCACTAGGAACAACATGGGTTCGATAGGTATTCAGCCTACGAACAACATTGGTTCAATTGAGAACGACATTGGTTCACTAGGAACGACATGGGTTCAATAGGTATTCAGCCTACGAACGACATTGGTTCAATTAAGAACGACATTGGTTCACTAGGAACGACATGGGTTCGATAGGTATTCAGCCTACGAACGACATTGGTTCAATTAAGAACGACATTGGTTCACTAGGAACGACATGGGTTCGATAGGTATTCAGCCTACGAACGACATTGGTTCAATTAAGAACGACATTGGTTCACTAGGAACGACATGGGTTCGATAGGTATTCAGCCTACGAACGACATTGGTTCAATTAAGAACGACATTGGTTCCCTAGGAACGACATGGGTTCGATAGGTATTCAGCCTACGAACAACATTGGTTCAATTAAGAACGACATTGGTTCACTAGGAACGACATGGGTTCGATAGGTATTCAGCCTACGAACAACATTGGTTCAATTGAGAACGACATTGGTTCACTAGGAACGACATGGGTTCGATAGGTATTCAGCCTACGAACAACATTGGTTCAATTAAGAACGACATTGGTTCACTAGGAACGACATGGGTTCGATAGGTATTCAGCCTACGAACGCCATTGGTTCAATTAAGAACGACATTGGTTCACTAGGAACGACATGGGTTCGATAGGTATTCAGCCTACGAACGACATTGGTTCAATTGAGAACGGCATTGGTTTACTATGAACGACATGGGTTCGATAGGTATTCAGCCTACGAACGACATTGGTTCATTTGGAACTCTATCAGTTCAATGAAGAACGACTATCAGTTCACTTGGAACACTATCCGTTCAATGAAGAACGACTATCAGTTTGCTTGGAATATTATCAGTTCAATGAAGAACGACTATCAGTTCGCTTGGAACACTATCAGTTCGATGAAGAACGACTATCAGTTTGCTTGGAATATTATCAGTTCAATGAAGAACGACTATCAGTTCACTCGGAACACTATCAGTTCAATGAAGAACGAGGACTATTATATAGACTTGGATTGCTTCTATGAACGGTTTCAGGATTATCCCCTTATCCTGAACGCGGATAGAAATTGGATGACTTGGCGGTCGAAATTGAGAATTTTGGTAATTTGAAAATTGGAAATTGGATGACCCGGAGGTCGAAATTAAAGAATTATGGAAAATGATTCAGGTTTATCCCTTAACCTGAAGGGGAAGTTCAGGTTTATCCCTTAACCTGAAAGGGAAACTCAGGTTTATCCCTTAACCTGAAGGGGAAGTGAATTTGATGCAAATGAATGTAAATGGATGCAAATGAATGCATGTAAATGTAAATGAATGCAAATGTATGCAAAATGATGTAAATGAATGCACATGTATGCAAAATGAGAGATTTGTTTGATCCTGCCTGCATACAGAATGTTTTGAAGACAAATTTTCAAAATAATGCCCCAGTGTAACTCGGAAAGAAGAATTTGACCAATATTGAAGAAAATATATTGAGGAATTACAAATGATGGAATAGAGGATTTAAGTATAGAAAATTTTCAAATGTTGAGCATTGATGGGGTCTGATAATTCCACACCATCAGCATTGATGAGCAGATATGAATTGTGAGGTAATGCTTCCTCGACAATATAGGGCCCTTCCCAATTCGATGACCATTTGCCACCCGGGCGGTGCTTGAGATAGGTCGTTGATCTGATCACTAGATCATTGACTCAGAATTTCCTTTGAATGACAAATTTTGCATATTGCCTGGCTATCCTCTGACGATATGATTGAGCATGCTCTACTGCTCTGAGTCTTCTTTCATTGAGCAAATCAAGTTGTACCAGCCGCTGTTGTTGATATTGATCAAGCGATAACTCCAGCAGTGATGCGAACTTCAAGGCAAGTTTCTGAACATGTAGAGGCAGTACTACTTCAGTTTCGTAGACAAGTTCTGACGGAGTAGCATTAGTTGAAGTACAAATGGTGGTTCTGTATGCCCATAATGCATCATGGATCTTCTCATGCCAATTATGGCCTGTTTCCAAGGTTCGCTCCAGGATTCGAATCAGAATCTTATTGGTGGCCTCTGCCTGACCATTCCTTTGAGGATAATAAGAAGCGGAGAAATGATGCTGAATTCTGAACTTTAAATCAAATGTCCTCATTCTCTTATTTTGAAATGACTCTCATTGTCTGACACGATATCGTGCGGTATGCCGAAACAACAATATTCTTGTGGATGAATAAGACCATGTGTCGACCTTCTATTATACGCAAAGTGATAGCTTCGACCTATTTAGTGAAATATTCTATTGCGGCAAGAAAATATTTGTAGCTGTTTGAAGCAAGAGGAGTAATGGGGCCTACAACATCAAAAGCCCACATAGAAAATGGCCATGGAGAGATGGCGATTCGCAAATATGTTGCTGGCGCATGAATAGAAGGTGCATGTATCTGGCATAGAGCACACTTCTTCACAAAATGTTAGCAATCTTGCTACATAGTCTTCCAATAATATCATGCCCGGATGATTTGCTTGATAAGAGTTTGGTAGTCGACGCGATCACCGTAAATGCCTTCGTGTACCTCCCGCATGACTTCTTTGACTTCATCTTCATCTAGGCATCTGGCATATTTAGAACTGAATCCACAATGATAGAGGACATCAGCGAGAATAAAATATTGGGCAGGCGCGTGCCGAATCACTTGTTGCTCTTGTCGAGTGGTATTCTAAGAGAAAGAGACAAATGTCTTCTCCTTGATGGGAGCCTTTCTGAGACTGTCTTCAGCCTGCTCAGACATCATCCTAATCATCATTTTCTTGAACATCTGATATGTAGGAGGATCAATGTCATCTCTATCATTCAAACTCTGTCTTCTGGCAGATCTTGGAGAATCCATTTCTTCTTGTCTGCTTCTAAAATCACTGATGCCCTGATACAGTGGTGTCTTCTTGCTTGATTTGATCTGAACCACTTGGGAATACTGATGCTCTCTACAGAATGGATGATTAAATTTCGATGATGAAGATTCAAGATAGAAATGAATATAGAAAAAATATTTGATGAGAATTTGGTAGACAATTGGAAGAACATCCCATTACTAGGGATTGGGTCACCGCTGGAGTCACGACAATTATGTTGTCATTCTTTGCAAGAAGAATGAACAACTGCAAATATGCCTTGTCACCTAGGCGAGGTCGTCAAACCAAGAATGAAGAATTTGAAAGATTTTTATTCATTGAAGGGAAAACATGCTTGTATTAATAATAAACTTGAGAAAGAGGGAGCATATAGACAGTCTGCCACCACTCTTAATGATCAGCAGAGACACGAGGACCCGAGAAAAGAGTGAGAATGATGAAATAATCTCAGTCATATCTGGCAGAATGGTATGTTCCAGACCACTGCGCTGATACAAGGTTGAACTCTAGCATAACCCCTGATAGTAGCCGAGCTTCTACGCGCTTTTGTCTCTGAGAAAATTGCCTGACACATCACTCTGGATAGTAGTAGGTACAGAAAAATGGGCCAAGTAGCTTGAACTGCTTGCCATACACATATGTATATTTGGGAAGAAGGCGAGCCCTTCAGTGCACAGAACCATCGCATGCTGATTTCTTTCTCGAGTTGTTCTAGATAATGAGCTGACTTCTGCAAATGCCTCGTACTGTTGATAGATCTCGATCAGGCTCACGTACTCATTCTCATTTTCTTCAATCAGTGGCCAAGACTTGCGCCCTGTCATGCGAGCTACGACATCTTTGGGGTTCAGACCCTTGACATTGATCAGAAACTGGTGCTCTAACGGATCTCCAGGCTGACCGGCTGGTTCAGGTAGTCCCATAATCTCTGAAAATTCATCCATCAGTAGTGTCATCTCGCCCCACGGGAACCAGAACGTGCAAGTGCGCGGATTCCACCGCTCTGCCAGTGCATGAATCAGATTGCTGTTAACTGTCAACTTTTCCACTGCAGATGCCAGTTCTAACCCGCAATCGCTCAAGTGGTCCGAAAACATACGAGAGAAGTTTTTGAACCAGACATAGTACCACCGGGGGAAGAAGGGTCCGGTGCTAAGAGATCGATGCTCAGGAAGACTTTGTCGCACCTCGTAGGAGATGTGACCCTCAGGAAAAATAGAATCGAGTTGACTAGATGCCATTGGACTTAGGGACAAGAAGACTGGAATTAGACTTTGGAAAAATACAAGAATTTTGAAAATTGCAGGTAGGATAAAATGAAAGCTGGAAATTCGAAGTCCAGAGGAACGAAAGAATGGAAAATCTCCTGGAGTTTTGAAGAAAAGGTGGATAATTTAGAAAAATCGTCCAGGGTTTTTGAGAAAAAGGAGATATTTCACAAAAGATGGAAAATGAGGTATTTTGGAAATTTGTTCGGTATTTTGGAAAAATTAAAAAAAAAATATGAGAAAATAAGGCAAAAGTGACTATCATACATTCAATTACAAACAATTATGCACATACAGCATTTCCTAAGAAGCTGACTCTAAATGCATCGATTTTGAAAGAGCTTTAGGACCCTAATCCTGACTCTAGGCTCAGATCAACTGTGTCCAATCATGCTATGCCGATATACTCGAGCCGAGGCTCGATGAACGTGGCATAAAACTCATCTCCGGGTCTAGGCTTGTGTTTTTCCAACATCCTTGAGCGCCTGCCGATATACGTTGGACTATGGCCCTTGGTACGTGGCAGGGGGGCGTTAGCCCAAATAAGTGGCCCAGTTGTGAGGCTCTGTCCCGAACTATGGTTCTGGAAGAGAGCCCGGCAACGTGAAGACCGGGTAGACATAGGTGGGGTGGTTTTTGAAATATGATCACATGCAGGCAAACAGAGGGCTCTAAGTCCTAAAGAGATAGAATTTTGAAATTTTTTGAAGAAGCAAACATTGTTTTCATACAAGTCCTAGATTGAGGAGTGTTGTATTTCAGACCTAAGTCTAAGTGAGCATGCATAATTCTCCTCAATATGGTCCTACCAAACCATGCCTAGTCTACATGCAATCCATGTCAGCTGGGTTCAAGTCTAGGCTCCTAGGTTCACATGATATCAGAAATTAAAAGCTGACATTCCATAGAGCCTAATTTTGATAATTGAGCTAAGTTAAAGCACATACTTGATCAGGCGAAGACAGGTCCCATCACGGTCGCCAAACCTGTTATCATCGCAAAATTGTTCCCCTCCCTTGCGAGAGAGAAACGAATTTCGCGAGTCAAACTCGACCAAAGTTTTGAAAATGATTTTTGAAAATTTACTCGCCTCCGTTTTGAAAATTTGTGGGAAAATTCCGTAGAATGGGATCCGCTTGTCGGTACGAGGTTCAACCGTTCCTGGCGCCTTTACCAGGGGTAATTAAACCAAGGACCAATTATGTGCTTTAACTCGACTCAAATATCTAAATTATGCTCTATTTTTCCTAGAATGCACAAAGAATGAGGCTTGTGCTATGGAATTTTTAAAAAATGCAAGTTTGAGAAAATATGATGTTTGCTTTGGAAAATTGAAATACATTTGGAAAATGATTGGAAAAGTGCTTGAAATTGGAGTTTTTGGGAAAATCATTGAATTTCATGGGAAATCAGAAATTTGCATTGAAAAGTGATTTCTCAGGAAAACTTGAAAATCTGAGAAAATTGGTTTTGAGATTGGAAACTTGGAATTGCTTTTATGAGAAAATGGATTTGAGAATCTTGAGAAAATCTAAGAAATTTTTTGGAAAATGACTTTTGAAATGGAAAATGAATTCTCAAGAAAACTGGAAAATATGAGAAAATGAATTTCTGAAAACTTGGGATTTTGAAATTTGAGAATTCGAAAACATAGGAAAATCTTGATTTGAACTTGGGAAATGCTTTGAAATGTCATTTGAAAACTTAGGATTTTGAGAAAATCAGATCCTGACAAAGACTTGGAAATTCTTGAGAAAATTGAATTTTCTGAAATTGAAATTGGAAAATGAGTTTGAAAATAATGCAATTTGAATGATATGAATGAATGAGTATGAATTTGAAAAGGGAATTTCATTGAGAAATCCTTTTGAAACTTTGAAAAATGCAGTGCATTTTTGAAGTTAGCCTAAGAGTGTAGGCTGAATGTGGCTGATATAAAGATCATAAATCTTGGTTTTCTTCGTATTCTGACTATGGCCATAAATACGAATCCCACCGAGTTTATAAACTCCATAAAAGCTTGTGCACGTGCCATTCGTGTAAACCATAGTGGATTTGAAATAAATGCACATAAATCATACATCAAATATTGAAATTTGCATAAATTAAACTATATGCAATGCAACCCTATTCTAAGCAGAAAATGTAACTCTTATTCCAAATATTACATTGATTTTTACATTGAATTGAAATAAAAGAAATAAAATGGCTAAGTCTTCTTCTTGAATATTCCTGCAAAACTGGAAAATAAAATTAGCACAAAAATGTAGGTTTTTCTGAATTTATCCGAAAATATGGAAAATTATCGGATATTATTCAGATATAAACCCAGAATCATACCCCCTTTGATATAAACATGATAAATAATGAATAAATTTCGAAAATAAACTTGAAAATTCGAAATTGGGGTCAAAATGACCAAAATGCCTTTGATAACCTTGAAATCAGGGTTTTCTGAAAGAATTTTTGTAGATTTTGGAATTTTGAAAATCAAATAAAATAAATCAAACATAATATGATAAAATATGATGATATGCATGAAATTTTGGAGAATTAGAAATTGAAATTTCGAAATTTAGGTCAAAATGACCAAAATACCCCTGATAACAAGACTATGGCCTTGAAACCAAGGTCTTTTGAAATAAATTTTGCAAAATTGAAAAATATGAATTGCAAAGGAGATTTAAATTAACCCTAATATGATTCTACATGCTTATGTACATGATAAAAACCCTAAAATAACGAAAATATCATAAAATATCAAATTTAACCTGATTTTCGCTTCTAAATTTAAAGATAAACTAACACATGGAGCAAATGAACTTGGAATTAAACCAAATTTGTCATGGACACATAAAATAACCCTATAAACATAATGGATCTCGAAAATCTATTTTTTTTGTATTTTTAAATATAGAAATTCAAATAAAAACCCTAAATTTTGTGATTTTTGCCTAAAATATTGATTCTAAAAGAGATTTAGGATATCAAACTTCCATAAAAATTTCCCAAATTTTATGGGGTGACAGAAGACAGTAAGGTAAGGATTTTTTCCTTTTACACTTTATGGTTTTGACCTATGGTCGGAGCTGTACCACTCCGGCAAATCGGATCGGAATCCGGCGACTCTAGTAAATGAAGGAAACAGACAGGTTTTGGTAGAAAATGTGGGAAAACTGGAAGACAGATGGTAAATGGCTGAAATTGTGGGAAACTGTCCCTGACAAACATAGGAAGATTTGATCTTTTGACACTATTGGAATTCGGGTTACGATTTGGAAAAGGCCACACTGTTATCAGAGACCTAAATCTCTGGAATTTCTGGACATTGGAATCTGTTAGACAGAAATAGAAAATCCGGGAAAAATAATGAAACAGATCCAAAAATTCCCAAATTTTGGCCAATGACAGGAAATTATGTTAGAAAAAACTTTCATGTTTAAACTTTTTGCATACAGATTACAGATTGTATGGACTTGGTGAATTAGGGTCTGTCTATACCCTGACAAAAGAAAATCAAGATTTTCCCAGAGGTCTGGGAAATCCGATTTTTAAAAGAGGCCAAAACTTCTTAGAAAAACCTTGAAATTTCCAGATCATTAGTACATTCAATCATGAATCCACTGTGATTTTTGTAGAGCAATCCGAATCTCCCACAAGGGTGGTGTCGGAGGTTCTTTTCTGCTAAAGCAGAAATTGAAATTTCTAGAAATAGGAAATCCCAGTTTGGGATTTGATTTATTTGAGAAGGTTCCGAAACCCAAATTGCATCTAATTTTTGGCACAAAAGCAGAGACATACAACTAAAGTTATCACAATTTTTTTTCGGATTTTTGAACAAAAATATATCCATGAAATGATGACTGGACTTCATATACAAACTAAAGCCTATGGATTTCTAAGCAAACCTTAATAAAGCTAACAAAACTACCTATAAAACAGTGAAATTAATCAAATAAAATGCCTAAAATACTCAATTTATACAAAACTAATGATTGAAATAAAAGAAAAAAAAAAAAACAAGGGGATATGAAGCCGATTTGATGTAGGCTATTAATGGAGGGGGTCCGATCCATGCATCGGATGGACCACCTCTCTTGCTTAGCCTTAATCATGAGAGATTCATTAAAGAAAACAAAATAGCACAATGGATCCAGTTTTAAATTGACTTTCACATTTAGAATCATCCTTCTACAGAGAATATCCATGGCATTTTAATAAATAGATGACACACACATAAAAAAATAATAATAATAATAATAACAAGAGAAATCGGTGAGACGATAGAAACTATTGACTCACCTTGGGTTCCTCCTTGGATCAGCTGAAGGTGGTAGCTATGGTTAATGGGGCTTCCAATGGATGCAGGCTGGACTGTTGGAGTGACGGGGTTGTGGTGGTTGTGACACCCACGAAGAGGGCTGGAACGGTTGGAGCAAGATGACTAGGGAACCTGTTGGAGGGGAGACGCTTCTTGCTATTGCCTTGGAGGAAGTGGCTGTAGCCGAGTGGTGGACTGAACCCTTGGTGGAGTATAACAGAGGCTGGAGATCTGCTACTTGGAGGCTTCAAAGAGATGCCGCTGCAATGAGAGAGCCGGCTGGGCGTGGAGGCATGGATGGTTGCACCTTGTAGATGGGGTAACTATGGCTGGAACTAATTGAAGGTGGAAGTGCCTTGTTGAAGGTTGAATGAGAGAGATCTTTTTGGCTGGAAGGAGTGGAGTCTTCAGTTGGTTGTGCTGATGGCTGAATGGAGGAGCTCTGGAAGTCTGCCTTGGTTGAAGGAAGCTGGGAGGAAGAGGCTGTTGCTGAAGCTCCTTGGTAAAGGTGGCTGTGGTGGTTGAAGGTAGTGGTTCAAGGTGGTGGCTGCCTTGGTGCAGCTGAAGGTGAAGCAAGGTGGGCTGCTAGAAGGCTGGTGCAGGTGGTGCTTCAAAGTGGCTTCAATGGCTGAGAGTTGCAGCCAAGGATAGCTGCAGCCAAAAGAGAGAGAGAGAGAGAGAGAGAGAGAGAGAGAGAGAGAGAGAGAGAGAGAGAGACGTTGAATAGGAATCCCCCAGCCGTTCTTTTCTTTTTTTCTTTTTATCATAACTTAGGTTTTGATTAACTCAAAACCTAAGTTACTAATAATATTTCATGAAGGAATATACGTGAATGACTGCAGCCATTGCTTTTGGGGAAAATCCAAAGGGGAATAAGGAAGAAAGGGGAAAGAAGGAAGGGAAGAAAAAGGAAAGAAGAGGGGAAGAAGGAAAAGGAAAGAAAGGGGAAGAAAGGAGAGGGAAAGAAGAAGAAGGAGGGGCTGGAAAGACTATACGTGAATGGAGGGAGAGGAAAGAAAGGAGGAAAGAAAGAAAGAAAGAAAAAGAAAGAAAAAGGAAGAAAAAAGAAAGAAAAGAAATAAAGAAGAAAAGAAAAGAAAATAAAAATAAAAAAAAATATAAAAAAAAAGAAAATGGAGGAAGAAAGAAAGGAAATGGGCTGGAGGTTTGGGTGACCCCCTTGTCGGTCCCACCTTAGGAAGAATAAAAATAATTTAAAAAAAAATTAAAATAAATAAAATAAAAGAAACCAAAAGAAAAAGATAATTTTTTTTTCTTATAAATTAAAACAAGAAAATGCAAATGGATGGGCCATCTCAGAGCAGGTCCAAATTCCACTTTTGAAATTCCTTTTGATGATTAGATGGGTAAAATAGTCTTTTTAGAAAATTTCCAGACGAAACGAGCTATTTTTGGCAGTTTTTTAAACGAGCTCGAATTTTGAAGTTCAATACCTCATTGCGAAGCAAATCCAATGTAGAATTTGAAAATTTAATTTTGAAAGAAATCCAGATTATTTTTCTCGAGAAAATATTTTCAAAACGAAACGAGCTATTTTTGGCAGTTTTTGAAACAAGCTCGGATTTTGAAGTTTAATAGCTCGTTGCAAAGCAAATCCAGTGTAGAATTCAAAAATTTGTGTTTGAAATAAATCCAGATTATTTTTCTTGAGAAAACATTTCCAAATTTAGACTCCCGGAGGTAAAAGTGTCAATTTTGGAAACCTGGGGTTTGAAATTGATTTCTGAAAGCTTTTAAAAACTCGATCTGGATTGAAATTTATAAAACTGGAGTTCTGGACTTCGAAAATGAAATGAAATGTGATGAAATGTTATGAAATGCTGAGAAATGATATGAAATGACATGCGAAATGCTAACCCTGAATGAAGAATTTTAGATTTTAAACCCCGATTGGCAGTTGTACCAGTTCAAAAGGTATTAAAATTGATAAAATTTGCAAAATAGCTCAAGAAATGGTTTTCGGGACTCTACTGGGTCAGAGTGACACTAAAAATTGGGGTTCAAGCTGGATTGAACTGAGATGAGCGAGATTGAGCTGGGTTTTAGAGTTTCAGAACTCAAATGAACTGACCACGCACTGACTCAACTGACCTTTCCGACTGAATTTTCAAGAAAAGTTGCCATTTTTAGAGAAATGGTACGGAATGATTACTGGAGTGAAGTGAATTACGAACCTGAGCTAGGTTTGAGCTAGAACAAAGGTCAGTGATACTGACATGAACTAAAATCAAAGCTTGAACACTAGCTCAATTGGCTAAACTCAACTCAATTTCAGCTAAAAGAGTTGAAATGGACTAAAATGGGCTACTGGACACTTTGAAATGGTTTTGAACTGAAACTGGAGCACTTGAACTCCTGGTGAGCTCAAGTTATACTTTGGGGAATATGACTGACTATAAATGACTAACTCGGAGACAATTGGCTTGGATTTGAGTGAGAAATGAGCTCATTTCTGAAGAAATGATCTCATTTTGGCAGGAATGGTCAGAAATGAAAATGGTCTGTTCATTGTGAGCTCAGATGAGCTTGAAATGACTGATATTCTAACTATTCTGAACTGACCAATGAGCTTGGTTGACTCCGACTGACTGGGGTCCGGGATGACCTAGGGGTAAAATAGTAATTTTCCTAATAAAAGTTGGTAAAATGGTGATTTTCTGAAACAGGCTCGGGGTTTGACTCCTACACTGACCTAGCAGGGTTGGCATTGCACGAGGAGGGTTGTTTGAGAATGAATGTGGAAAATTTGGGGTGTTTACAGATGCCCCTCTTTGCTACTAAGCCGACTTGAAGACGAGCTTAGTGGCAAAGAAAAACACACCAAATTTTGGCTATAAAAATGCCCCAGTTAGAAGGATCTGACTGGGTATGAAAATATTAGCCCTGATGAAAATTGTAGATATGAAATGGAGAATAAAGAGAAAAATTTTACATCAAAAGAAGTGAGATTCAGTTTTTGCCCTTGACCTGGATGGGACAGTAAATACCTCGTGTAGAAACGAAGCTCAGGTTTAACCCTCAACCTGACCGGGAAACGAAATACGTCATCAAAATAAGGCTCAGGTTTAACCCTTAACCTAATTGGGAAACGAAATACCTCATCAAAATGAGGCTCAGGTTTGTACCCTTATCCTGATTGGGCGGAAAATGAAATACCTCATCAAAGGAGGCTCAGGTTTGTACCCTTATCCTGATTGGGCAAAAAATGAAATGCCTCATCAAAGGAGGCTCAGGTTTGTACCCTTATCGTAATGGGCGGAAAATGAAATACCTCATCAAAGGAGGCTCAGGTTTGTACCCTTATCCTGATTGGGCAAAAAATGAAATACCTCTTCAAAGGAGGCTCAGGTTTGTACCCTTATCCTGATTGGGCGGAAAATGAAATACCTCATCAAAGGAGGCTCAGGTTTGTACCCTTATCCTGATTGGGCGGAAAATGAAAATGGTAAGTTGGATGGTGAATAAGACAATTTTCTTGAAGAGGAATAATGTGACTCTTTCAACAACACGAAAGATGAATTCTTTCGACAACGCGAAAGATAACAAGGCAATCCAAAGGAACAAGGCGATTCTTTCAACAACGCGAAAGATGACAAGGCGATCCAAAGGAGCAAGGCGATTCTTTTGACAACGCAAAAGATGAATTCTTTCGACAACGCGAAAGATGACAAGGCGATCCAGAGGATCAAGGTGATTCTTTCAACAACGCGAAAGACGACAAGGCGATCCAAAGGAGTAAGGCGATTCTTTTGACAACGCAAAAGATGAATTCTTTCGACAACGCGAAAGCTGGAAAAAGGCGATCCAAAGGAACAAGGCGATTCTTTCAACAACGCGAAAGACTACAAGGCGATCCAAAGGAGTAAGGCGATTCTTTTGACAACGCAAAAGATGAATTCTTTCGACAACGCGAAAGATGGAAAAAGGCGATCCAAAGGAACAAGGCGATTCTTTCAACAATGCGAAAGATGACAAAGCGATCCAAAGGAGTAAGGCGATTCTTTTGACAACGCAAAAGATGAATTCTTTCGACAACGCGAAAGATGATAAAGGTTACTCTCTCAAGGAGGTAAAAGGTGATATCAGGATGTGTCAAGATAGACATCGAGCTCTTCACTTCATGTCAAGATAGTAAGAAAATATTGCCAAAATGTTAAAAATTGTTTGTTGATTCAAAATGCTTGAAATTGATGTATATTGGTATGAAAATCTTTCCTTTTTTCTACCTGAAGTATTACCTCCGACTGGGCTTAACTCCGTAGAATCAAGATTCGAATTCAAATTGCTTGCAATTGGCTTTCTTTCAAGGAAGCTATCAATTTCCTTGACATGAGCGGAAAAGAGAGTATTCTTGATATTGTGAGAGCAATTGGTGAAAGAATATTGATAATAGAATTTCACAAAATTAAAGAAGATTCTTTGGCAGTCTGATATCCTGGGATTCTTTTCTCATGATGATCTTTCTGCCCACTTTTTTTCTTTATTGGCAGAATTAGAGCTCTCTTGGGCTTTTGGGGATTTTATTACATCATCCTTCATTTTGGAGATGTCCTGACTTTTCTCTCTTCTTTTTTTTTTGGAAGGGTACGTCACAAACTCCTTCATCTTGGAGATGTTCCGATCCTTCTTTTTCTCTGAGGGATTATATCGACGGTTATTGGCTCATTGGTTGGAAATCTCGTGATGATAGCGGAAATTAAATATCCTTTAGGGTTTGTCGGGAGGCTCATCGCAGTCGCCTTCATCTTGACGGTGCTCTGAACTTTCCCTGGAAGGATCCATCACAAACTCCTTCATCTTGGAGATGATCCAAATCTTCTTTGGCCCCGGAGGTCTACTCGCCTAATTCGCCTTCATCTTGACGACAGTTGAGAGATCCCTTTTGCAGATATTTAATTGCAGCTTTAGGTGATTGAGGAGATATAGAGATTGAATGGATTTTTCTGTATCACCCAGGATATTTTGACTGCTTTATTTTCCAAGAATGATCTTTAAAAATGTGTCATTGACTGCGATCAATACCGATCACTTATGGCTTTGCAACAACATTGAATTTCCTTTTGCTGGCCATATCGAGGATTTATTCTGCATCCTTTTGGTCGGCCAATAGAAAGATTCTGAATTTTAATTCCTTTTTCGCGAAAGCTTTGTCCTTTCGGAAGTAATACTGAAGGTATTCTGAGGTAATGTTTTTGTGCAATAAAGATTTTGAAATCAGCAAATATTTAATGACAAATCGGCAAATTTTCTTGAAATCCTTGGTGAGAGCGAGCATCTGAAGCACAACGCAACGCATTCATGACAGAAATTTTCTTCTCCTTTCCCCAAAGGAGAAGATTCAGAATTTGGGAATAGAAATTACTCCTCTCTTCCCTAAAGAGGAGGTGTTTGCAAAATGAACTTTCGAAGAGAAATTAAGCTTTCGTCAAAACTTCCTAACATTAGGCTTCTCTTATAGAAAGGGGGCCGGTAATGGTGAGGTCGGTGAATTGGTCATGAAGGAACGAGTCCATCACACTCTCCCCAAAAAGAGGGTCCTTCATGATGAAATGGCCTAGTATGAAATTATGGTCACAAGGAAAGCGAACTTCCGTCGAAGCTCTCCCTGAACTAAGGGTTCCTTGTATGAAATTGGAATTTTGTTTTGCAAACGGTTCCATAAGACACGAGTCCCTTCAAACTCTCCCTGAAAAGGGGCTAAGTGAACGAATTGGATAGCATGCGAAAAGAACGAGCTCCCTCGAACTCTCCCTATAAAAAGGGTCTCTCGCAAGAGAAATTTATTGGAATTGGTATTGGATGACCAAAAGGGTCAAATTTTGGAAATTGGAATTTTGAAATTTGATATTTGAAATTGGAAATTGGAAATTGATAATTGGAAATTGGAAATTAGAAATTGGAAATTGGAAATTGGAAATTGGAAATTGGAAATTGGAAATTGGAAATTGGAAATTGGAAATTGGAAATTGATTGGCTAAAAAGGTCAAAATTGTGAATTGGTTTACTGAAAATGACATGGGTTCTATAGGGATTCCTCCTAAGAACGACATTGGTTCTATTGAGAACGGCATTGGTTTCGCAAGGGTTCGACCTGGGTTCAATAGGGATTCAGCCTAAGAACGACATTGGTTCAATTGAGAACGACATTGGTTCACTAGGAACGACATGGGTTCGATAGGGATTCAGCCTAAGAACGACATTGGTTCAATTGAGAACGACATTGGTTCACTAGGAACAACATGGGTTCGATAGGTATTCAGCCTACGAACAACATTGGTTCAATTGAGAACGACATTGGTTCACTAGGAACGACATGGGTTCGATAGGTATTCAGCCTACGAACGACATTGGTTCAATTAAGAACGACATTGGTTCACTAGGAACGACATGGGTTCGATAGGTATTCAGCCTACGAACGACATTGGTTCAATTAAGAACGACATTGGTTCACTAGGAACGACATGGGTTCGATAGGTATTCAGCCTACGAACGACATTGGTTCAATTAAGAACGACATTGGTTCACTAGGAACGACATGGGTTCGATAGGTATTCAGCCTACGAACGACATTGGTTCAATTAAGAACGACATTGGTTCACTAGGAACGACATGGGTTCGATAGGTATTCAGCCTACGAACAACATTGGTTCAATTGAGAACGACATTGGTTCACTAGGAACGACATGGGTTCGATAGGTATTCAGCCTACGAACAGCATTGGTTCAATTAAGAACGACATTGGTTCACTAGGAACGACATGGGTTCGATAGGTATTCAGCCTACGAACGTCATTTGTTCAATTAAGAACGACATTGGTTCACTAGGAACGACATGGGTTCGATAGGTATTCAGCCTACGAACGACATTGGTTCAATTGAGAACGACATTGGTTTACTATGAACGACATGGGTTCGATAGGTATTCAGCCTACGAGCGACATTGGTTCATTTGGAACTCTATCTGTTCAATGAAGAACGACTATCAGTTCACTTGGAACACTATCCGTTCAATGAAGAACGACTATCAGTTTGCTTGGAATATTATCAGTTCAATGAAGAACGACTATCAGTTCGCTTGGAACACTATCAGTTCGATGAAGAACGACTATCAGTTCGCTTGGAATATTATCTGTTCAATGAAGAACGACTATCAGTTCACTCGGAACACTATCAGTTCAATGAAGAACAAGGACTATTATATAGACTTGGATTGCTTCTATGAACGGTTTCAGGATTATCCCCTTATCCTGAACGGGGATAGAAATTGGATGACTTGGCGGTCGAAATTGAGAATTTTGGTAATTTGAAAATTGGAAATTGGATGACCCGGAGGTCGAAATTAAAGAATTATGGAAAATGATTCAGGTTTATCCCTTAACCTGAAGGGGAAGTTCAGGTTTATCCCTTAACCTGAAGGGAAAGTGAATTTGATGCAAATGAATGTAAATGGATGCAAATGAATGCATGTAAATGTAAATGAATGCAAATGTATGCAAAATGATGTAAATGAATGCACATGTATGCAAAATGAGAGATTTGTTTGATCCTGCCTGCATACAGAATGTTTTGAAGACAAATTTTCAAAATAATGCCCCAGTGTAACTCGGAAAGAAGAATTTGACCAATATTGAAGAAAATATATTGAGGAATTACAAATGATGGAATAGAGGATTTAAGTATAGAAAATTTTCAAATGTTGAGCATTGATGGGGTCTGATAATTCCACACCATCAGCATTGATGAGCAGATATGAATTGTGAGGTAATGCTTCCTCGACAATATAGGGCCCTTCCCAATTCGATGACCATTTGCCACCCGGGCGGTGCTTGAGATAGGTCGTTGATCTGATCACTAGATCATTGACTCAGAATTTCCTTTGAATGACAAATTTTGCATATTGCCTGGCTATCCTCTGATGATATGATTGAGCATGCTCTACTGCTCTGAGTCTTCTTTCATTGAGCAAATCAAGTTGTACCAGCCGCTGTTGTTGATATTGATCAAGCGATAACTCCAGCAGTGATGCGAACTTCAAGGCAAGTTTCTGAACATGTAGAGGCAGTACTACTTCAGTTCCGTAGACAAGTTCTGACGGAGTAGCATTAGTTGGAGTACAAATGGTGGTTCTGTATGCCCATAATGCATCATGGATCTTCTCATGCCAATTATGGCCTGTTTCCAAGGTTCGCTCCAGGATTCGAATCAGAATCTTATTGGTGGCCTCTGCCTGACCATTCCTTTGAGGATAATAAGAAGCGGAGAAACGATGCTGAATTCTGAACTTTAAATCAAATGTCCTCATTCTCTTATTCTTGAAATGACTCTCATTGTCTGACACGATATCGTGCGGTATGCCGAAACAACAATATTCTTGTGGATGAATAAGACCATGTGTCGACCTTCTATTATACGCAAAGTGATAGCTTCGACCCATTTAGTGAAATATTCTGTTGCGGCAAGAAAATATTTGTAGCTGTTTGAAGCAAGAGGAGTAATGGGGCCTACAACATCAAAAGCCCACATAGAAAATGGCCATGGAGAGATGGCGATTCGCAAATATGTTGCTGGCGCATGAATAGAAGGTGCATGTATCTGGCATAGAGCACACTTCTTCACAAAATGGTAGCAATCTTGCTACATAGTCTTCCAATAATATCATGCCCGGATGATTTGCTTGATAAGAGTTTGGTAGTCGACGCGATCACCGCAAATGCCTTCGTGTACCTCCCGCATGACTTCTTTGGCTTCATCTTCATCTAGGCATCTGGCATATTTAGAACTGAATCCACGATGATAGAGGACATCAGCGAGAATAAAATATTGGGCAGGCGCATGCCGAATCACTTGTTGCTCTTGTCGAGTGGTATTCTAAGAGAAAGAGACAAATGTCTTCTCCTTGATGGGAGCCTTTCTGAGACTGTCTTCAGCCTGCTCAGACATCATCCTAATCATCATTTTCTTGAACATCTGATATGTAGCAGGATCAATGTCATCTCTATCATTCAGACTCTGTCTTCTGGCAGATCTAGGAGAATCCATTTCTTCTTGTCTGCTTCTAAAATCACTGATGCCCTGATACAGTGGTGTCTTCTTGCTTGATTTGATCTGAACCACTTGGGAATACTGATGCTCTCTACAGAATGGATGATTAAATTTCGATGATGAAGATTCAAGATAGAAATGAATATAGAAAAAATATTTGATGAGAATTTGGTAGACAATTGGAAGAACATTCCATTACTAGGGATTGGGTCGCCGCTGGAGTCACGACAATTATGTTGTCATTCTTTGCAAGAAGAACGAACAACTGCAAATATGCCTTGTCACCTGGGCGAGGTCGTCAAACCAAGAATGAAGAATTTGAAAGATTTTTATTCATTGAAGGGAAAACATGCTTGTATTAATAATAAACTTGAGAAAGATGGAGCATATAGACAGTCTGCCACCACTCTTAATGATCAGCAGAGACACGAGGACCCGAGAAAAGAGTGAGAATGATGAAATAATCTCAGTCATATCTGGCAGAATGGTATGTTCCAGACCACTGCGCTGATACAAGGTTGAACTCTAGCATAACCCCTGATAGTAGCCGAGCTTCTACGCGCTTTTGTCTCTGAGAAAATTGCCTGACACATCACTCTGGATAGTAGTAGGTACAGAAAAATGGGCCAAGTAGCTTGAACTGCTTGCCATACACATATGTATATTTGGGAAGAAGGCGAGCCCTTCAGTGCACAGAACCATCGCATGCTGATTTCTTTCTCGAGTTGTTCTAGATAATGAGCTGACTTCTGCAAATGCCTCGTACTGTTGATAGATCTCGATCAGGCTCACGTACTCATTCTCATTTTCTTCAATCAGTGGCCAAGACTTGCGCCCTGTCATGCGAGCTACGACATCTTTGGGGTTCAGACCCTTGACATTGATCAGAAACTGGTGCTCTAACGGATCTCCAGGCTGACCGGCTGGTTCAGGCAGTCCCATAATCTCTGAAAATTCATCCATCAGTAGTGTCATCTCGCCCCACGGGAACCAGAACGTGCAAGTGCGCGGATTCCACCGCTCTGCCAGTGCATGAATCAGATTGCTGTTGACTGTCAACTTTTCCACTGCAGATGCCAGTTCTAACCCGCAATCGCTCAAGTGGTCCGGAAACATACGAGAGAAGTTTTTGAACCAGACATAGTACCACCGGGGGAAGAAGGGTCCGGTGCTAAAAGATCGATGCTCAGGAAGACTTTGTCGCACCTCGTAGGAGATGTGACCCTCAGGAAAAATAGAATCGAGCTGACTAGATGCCATTGGACTTAGGGACAAGAAGACTGGAATTAGACTTTGGAAAAATACAAGAATTTTGAAAATTGCAGGCAGGATAAAATGAAAGCTGGAAATTCAAAGTCCAGAGGAACGAAAGAATGGAAAATCTCCTGGAGTTTTGAAGAAAAGGTGGATAATTTAGAAAAATCGTCCAGGGTTTTTGAGAAAAAGGAGATATTTCACAAAAGATGGAAAATGAGGTATTTTGGAAATTTGTTCGGTATTTTGGAAAAATTGAAAAAAAAATATGAGAAAATAAGGCAAAAGTGACTATCATACATTCAATTACAAACAATTATGCACATACAGCATTTCCTAAGAAGCTGACTCTAAATGCATCGATTTTGAAAGAGCTTTAGGACCCTAATCCTGACTCTAGGCTCAGATCAACTGTGTTCAATCATGCTATGCCGATATACTCGAGCCGAGGCTCGATGTACGTGGCATAAAACTCATCTCTGGGTCTAGGCTTGTGTTTTTCCAACATCCTTGAGCGCCTGCCGATATACGTTGGACTATGGCCCTTGGTACGTGGCAGGGGGGCGTTAGCCCAAATAAGTGGCCCAGTTGTGAGGCTCTGTCCCGAACTATGGTTCTGGAAGAGAGCCCAGCAACGTGAAGACCGGGTAGACATAGGTGGGGTGGTTTTTGAAATATGATCACATGCAGGCAAACAGAGGGCTCTAAGTCCTAAAGAGATAGAATTTTGAAATTTTTTGAAGAAGCAAACATTGTTTTCATACAAGTCCTAGATTGAGGAGTGTTGTATTTCAGACCTAAGTCTAAGTGAGCATGCATAATTCTCCTCAATATGGTCCTACCAAACCATGCCTAGTCTACATGCAATCCATGTCAGCTGGGTTCAAGTCTAGGCTCCTAGGTTCACATGATATCAGAAATTAAAAGCTGACATTCCATAGAGCCTAATTTTGATAATTGAGCTAAGTTAAAGCACATACTTGATCAGGCGAAGACAGGTCCCATCACGGTCGCCAAACCTGTTATCATCGCAAAATTGTTCCCCTCCCTTGCGAGAGAGAAACGAATTTCGCGAGTCAAACTCGACCAAAGTTTTGAAAATGATTTTTGAAAATTTACTCGCCTCCGTTTTGAAAATTTGTGGGAAAATTCCGTAGAATGGGATCCGCTTGTCGGTACGAGGTTCAACCGTTCCTGGCGCCTTTACCAGGGGTAATTAAACCAAGGACCAATTATGTGCTTTAACTCGACTCAAATATCTAAATTATGCTCTATTTTTCCTAGAATGCACAAAGAATGAGGCTTGTGCTATGGAATTTTTAAAAAATGCAAGTTTGAGAAAATATGATGTTTGCTTTGGAAAATTGAAATACATTTGGAAAATGATTGGAAAAGTGCTTGAAATTGGAGTTTTTGGGAAAATCATTGAATTTCATGGGAAATCAGAAATTTGCATTGAAAAGTGATTTCTCAGGAAAACTTGAAAATCTGAGAAAATTGGTTTTGAGATTGGAAACTTGGAATTGCTTTTATGAGAAAATGGATTTGAGAATCTTGAGAAAATCTAAGAAATTTATTGGAAAATGACTTTTGAAATGGAAAATGAATTCTCAAGAAAACTGGAAAATATGAGAAAATGAATTTCTGAAAACTTGGGATTTTGAAATTTGAGAATTCGAAAACATAGGAAAATCTTGATTTGAACTTGGGAAATGCTTTGAAATGTCATTTGAAAACTTAGGATTTTGAGAAAATCAGATCCTGACAAAGACTTGGAAATTCTTGAGAAAATTGAATTTTCTGAAATTGAAATTGGAAAATGAGTTTGAAAATAATGCAATTTGAATGATATGAATGAATGAGTATGAATTTGAAAAGGGAATTTCATTGAGAAATTGGGAAATCCTTTTGAAACTTTGAAAAATGCAGTGCATTTTTGAAGTTAGCCTAAGAGTGTAGGCTGAATGTGGCTGATATAAAGATCATAAATCTTGGTTTTCTTCGTATTCTGACTATGGCCATAAATACGAATCCCACCGAGTTTATAAACTCCATAAAAGCTTGTGCACGTGCCATTCGTGTAAACCATAGTGGATTTGAAATAAATGCACATAAATCATACATCAAATATTGAAATTTGCATAAATTAAACTATATGCAATGCAACCCTATTCTAAGCAGAAAATGTAACTCTTATTCCAAATATTACATTGATTTTTACATTGAATTGAAATAAAAGAAATAAAATGGCTAAGTCTTCTTCTTGAATATTCCTGCAAAACTGGAAAATAAAATTAGCACAAAAATGTAGGTTTTTCTGAATTTATCCGAAAATATGGAAAATTATCGGATATTATTCAGATATAAACCCAGAATCATACCCCCTTTGATATAAACATGATAAATAATGAATAAATTTCGAAAATAAACTTGAAAATTCGAAATTGGGGTCAAAATGACCAAAATGCCTCTGATAACCTTGAAATCAGGGTTTTCTGAAAGAATTTTTGTAGATTTTGGAATTTTGAAAATCAAATAAAATAAATCAAACATAATATGATAAAATATGATGATATGCATGAAATTTTGGAGAATTAGAAATTGAAATTTCGAAATTTAGGTCAAAATGACCAAAATACCCCTGATAACAAGACTATGGCCTTGAAACCAGGGTCTTTTGAAATAAATTTTGCAAAATTGAAAAATATGAATTGCAAAGGAGATTTAAATTAACCCTAATATGATTCTACATGCTTATGTACATGATAAAAACTCTAAAATAACGAAAATATCATAAAATATCAAATTTAACCTGATTTTCGCTTCTAAATTTAAAGATAAACTAACACATGGAGCAAATGAACTTGGAATTAAACCAAATTTGTCATGGACACATAAAATAACCCTATAAACATAATGGATCTCGAAAATCTATTTTTTTTGTATTTTTAAATATAGAAATTCAAATAAAAACCCTAAATTTTGTGATTTTTGCCTAAAATATTGATTCTAAAAGAGATTTAGGATATCAAACTTCCATAAAAATTTCCCAAATTTTATGGGGTGACAGAAGACAGTAAGGTAAGGATTTTTTCCTTTTACACTTTATGGTTTTGACCTATGGTCGGAGCTGTACCACTCCGGCAAGTCGGATCGGAATCCGGCGACTCTAGTAAATGAAGGAAACAGACAGGTTTTGGTAGAAAATGTGGGAAAACTGGCAGACAGATGGTAAATGGCTGAAATTGTGGGAAACTGTCCCTGACAAACATAGGAAGATTTGATCTTTTGACACTATTGGAATTCGGGTTACGATTTGGAAAAGGCCACACTGTTATCAGAGACCTAAATCTCTGGAATTTCTGGACATTGGAATCTGTTAGACAGAAATAGAAAATCCGGGAAAAATAATGAAACAGATCCAAAAATTCCCAAATTTTGGCCAATGACAGGAAATTATGTTAGAAAAAACTTTCATGTTTAAACTTTTTGCATACGGATTACAGATTGTATGGACTTGGTGAATTAGGGTCTGTCTATACCCTGACAAAAGAAAATCAAGATTTTCCCAGAGGTCTGGGAAATCCGATTTTTAAAAGAGGCCAAAACTTCTTGGAAAAACCTTGAAATTTCCAGATCATTAGTACATTCAATCATGAATCCACTGTGATTTTTGTAGAGCAATCCGAATCTCCCACAAGGGTGGTGTCGTAGGTTCTTTTCTGCTAAAGCAGAAATTGAAATTTCTAGAAATAGGAAATCCCAGTTTGGGATTTGATTTATTTGAGAAGGTTCCGAAACCCAAATTGCATCCAATTTTTGGCAAAAAAGCAGAGACATACAACTAAAGTTATCACAATTTTTTTTCGGATTTTTGAACAAAAATATATCCATGAAATGATGACTGGACTTCATATACAAACTAAAGCCTATGGATTTCTAAGCAAACCTTAATAAAGCTAACAAAACTACCTATAAAACAGTGAAATTAATCAAATAAAATGCCTAAAATACTCAATTTATACAAAACTAATGATTGAAATAAAAGAAAAAAAAAAACAAGGGGATATGAAGCCGATTTGATGTAGGCTATTAATGGAGGGGGTCCGATCCATGCATCGGATGGACCACCTCTCTTGCTTAGCCTTAATCATGAGAGATTCATTAAAGAAAACAAAATAGCACAATGGATCTAGTTTTAAACTGACTTTCACATTTAGAATCATCCTTCTACAGAGAATATCCATGGCATTTTAATAAATAGATGACACACACATAAAAAAATAATAATAATAATAATAACAAGAGAAATCGGTGAGACGATAGAAACTATTGACTCACCTTGGGTTCCTCCTTGGATCAGCTGAAGGTGGTAGCTATGGTTAATGGGGCTTCCAATGGATGCAGGCTGGACTGTTGGAGTGACGGGGTTGTGGTGGTTGTGACACCCACGAAGAGGGCTGGAACGGTTGGAGCAAGATGACTAGGGAACCTGTTGGAGGGGAGACGCTTCTTGCTATTGCCTTGGAGGAAGTGGCTGTAGCCGAGTGGTGGACTGAACCCTTGGTGGAGTATAACAGAGGCTGGAGATCTGCTACTTGGAGGCTTCAAAGAGATGCCGCTGCAATGAGAGAGCCGGCTGGGCGTGGAGGCATGGATGGCTGCACCTTGTAGATGGGGTAACTATGGCTGGAACTAATTGAAGGTGGAAGTGCCTTGTTGAAGGTTGAATGAGAGAGATCTTTTTGGCTGGAAGGAGTGGAGTCTTCAGTTGGTTGTGCTGATGGCTGAATGGAGGAGCTCTGGAAGTCTGCCTTGGTTGAAGGAAGCTGGGAGGAAGAGGCTGTTGCTGAAGCTCCTTGGTAAAGGTGGCTGTGGTGGTTGAAGGTAGTGGTTCAAGGTGGTGGCTGCCTTGGTGCAGCTGAAGGTGAAGCAAGGTGGGCTGCTAGAAGGCTGGTGCAGGTGGTGCTTCAAAGTGGCTTCAATGGCTGAGAGTTGCAGCCAAGGATAGCTGCAGCCAAAAGAGAGAGAGAGAGAGAGAGAGAGAGAGAGAGAGAGAGAGACGTTGAATAGGAATCCCCCAGCCGTTCTTTTCTTTTTTTCTTTTTATCATAACTTAGGTTTTGATTAACTCAAAACCTAAGTTACTAATAATATTTCATGAAGGAATATACGTGAATGACTGCAGCCATTGCTTTTGGGGAAAATCCAAAGGGGAATAAGGAAGAAAGGGGAAAGAAGGAAGGGAAGAAAAAGGAAAGAAGAGGGGAAGAAGGAAAAGGAAAGAAAGGGGAAGAAAGGAGAGGGAAAGAAGAAGAAGGAGGGGCTGGAAAGACTATACGTGAATGGAGGGAGAGGAAAGAAAGGAGGAAAGAAAGAAAGAAAGAAAAAGAAAGAAAAAGGAAGAAAAAAGAAAGAAAAGAAATAAAGAAGAAAAGAAAAGAAAATAAAAATAAAAAAAAATATAAAAAAAAAGAAAATGGAGGAAGAAAGAAAGGAAATGGGCTGGAGGTTTGGGTGACCCCCTTGTGGGTCCCACCTTAGGAAGAATAAAAATAATTAAAAAAAAAATTAAAATAAATAAAATAAAAGAAACCAAAAGAAAAAGATAATTTTTTTTTCTTATAAATTAAAACAAGAAAATGCAAATGGATGGGCCATCTCAGAGCGGGTCCAAATTCCACTTTTGAAATTCCTTTTGATGATTAGATGGGTAAAATAGTCTTTTTAGAAAATTTCCAGACGAAACGAGCTATTTTTGGCAGTTTTTTAAACGAGCTCGAATTTTGAAGTTCAATACCTCATTGCGAAGCAAATCCAATGTAGAATTTGAAAATTTAATTTTGAAAGAAATCCAGATTATTTTTCTCGAGAAAATATTTTCAAAACGAAACGAGCTATTTTTGGCAGTTTTTGAAACAAGCTCGGATTTTGAAGTTTAATAGCTCGTTGCAAAGCAAATCCAGTGTAGAATTCAAAAATTTGTGTTTGAAATAAATCCAGATTATTTTTCTTGAGAAAACATTTCTAAATTTAGACTCCCGGGGGTAAAAGTGTCAATTTTGGAAACCCGGGGTTTGAAATTGATTTCTGAAAGCTTTTAAAAACTCGATCTGGATTGAAATTTATAAAACTGGAGTTCTAGACTTCGAAAATGAAATGAAATGTGATGAAATGTTATGAAATGCTGAGAAATGATATGAAATGATGAGAAATGACATGCGAAATGCTAACCCTGAATGAAGAATTTTAGATTTTAAACCCCGATTGGCAGTTGTACCAGTTCAAAAGGTATTAAAATTGATAAAATTTGCAAAATAGCTCAAGAAATGGTTTTCGGGACTCTACTGGGTCAGAGTGACACTAAAAATTGGGGTTCAAGCTGGATTGAACTGAGATGAGCGAGATTGAGCTGGGTTTTAGAGTTTCAGAACTCAAATGAACTGACCAGGCACTGACTCAACTGACCTTTCCGACTGAATTTTCAAGAAAAGTTGCCATTTTTAGAGAAATGGTACGGAATGATTACTGGAGTGAAGTGAATTACGAACCTGAGCTAGGTTTGAGCTAGAACAAAGGTCAGTGATACTGACATGAACTAAAATCAAAGCTTGAACACTAGCTCAATTGGCTAAACTCAACTCAATTTCAGCTAAAAGAGTTGAAATGGACTAAAATGGGCTACTGGACACTTGGAAATGGTTTTGAACTGAAACTGGAGCACTTGAACTCCTGGTGAGCTCAAGTTATACTTTGGGGAATATGACTGACTATAAATGACTAACTCGGAGACAATTGGCTTGGATTTGAGTGAGAAATGAGCTCATTTCTGAAGAAATGATCTCATTTTGGCAGGAATGGTCAGAAATGAAAATGGTCTGTTCATTGTGAGCTCAGATGAGCTTGAAATGACTGATATTCTAACTGTTCTGAACTGACCAATGAGCTTGGTTGACTCCGACTGACTGGGGTCCGGGATGACCTAGGGGTAAAATAGTAATTTTCCTAATAAAAGTTGGTAAAATGGTGATTTTCTGAAACTGGCTCGGGGTTTGACTCCTACACTGACCTAGCAGGGTTGGCATTGCACGAGGAGGGTTGTTTGAGAATGAATGTGGAAAATTTGGGGTGTTTACACTTACCGCCCATCATTTGGCTATCCATAGCAGTGTTCAGCACTGCACTGTAACTCTTCATTGCTTTCACTTCACTGCACTACAAGCCTATTGAAGAAATCATGATTGGTGAAGGTCCAGACAACACGGATTTGATTGCACAACTTCGGGCTGAGCACCACAAGGATGAAATAAATGCTAGAATTGATGTCATCTCTGGCTTTGTTGAGGACATGGAAAAGCTGGGAATATCACATTGATTTGAGGCTAAGGAAGCAATACTACTCTGCTACGGAGGTTGTTGAGATGATACTGAGAATTGATCACCACTTGTGGTTGTGCTTGCTGCAACCGCTTTCAGAAGTGGGTATGCAGAACTAAGGCCAATTGGCTATCGTGATGGGAGCGAGTTCACAGTAAATAACTGTTAATGTATTTCAATTGTGGTTACTATTCATGTATATATCTGCATTTGCATTTCTTATATTATATTCACCATGTGTGTTTATCAATTCATCTTCACCATCATAATCCAGCTTACCACCACCTTCATTCAGCACCACTACCTACAGTCCATTAGCTCATTTTCTCTCTCATGTCATATATATCTATATATCTATATGTATATATATACCTATATATATAACATATGCATGTATATATACATATGTATAAGCATATATATATCATCTTTCCATCATTCATGTCTTGGTATATGAACATTTTTTTAGATATCCATAAGATATATGTCATTTTTCTTCTATTTTCATGTTAACCCAGTTTGTTTTGCAGGGAATATGTGGAAGATATCATCATTGGGAGTTGTAAGTTCAATTTTGGGGTATTGTAATAGTTAGATTTTAATGAAAATTTACACTTTCTGCTTTAGATAGAATGAATGAGCATTATAAATATCATGAATCACTTGTTCTCATATTTTCTCCTTTGTTTTTTAAAAATTCATGAATGGGAACACAAATGGCACGTGCACCATTTCATAAGAGGTAATTAATCCTAAGTTGATGATTTGCATCAATGGTCATAGTCAGGATGTAAACAAAACTTAGGATTTTTATCTTTTATAAAATAACATTGGATCCACACTAGATCCTCTTAAAAAATCATCATATTTTCAAATATTTCCTTCTTTTATTAGAGTTTAATTTAAAATTGGCTCAAAATATATACTAATGGCCATAGTCAGGGTATATTGAGGGTTAATTTCATTTTAAACTCTATAAAAGCACAAAAAATATGTTTTATTCTTCATCTGAATTTAAATATAGATCATTATATAATACATTCAATGACCATAGTCAAGGATGTATTATATTTTCAACCTTATTTCAATTCATGTAAAGAATAAAATATGGTTTTCAAAATCCAGTCTCAAAATTATTTAAATTCATTCATCATTTATGATAGAATTGCATCATATTTCCAAAATTCCCTTTTCAAAAACCCAAATGATGTTAATATCTTCTTCAATCAATCTTCATATCTTGTAAAATCCTATTCATCTTTTCATTTTCAATTCTATTTCATTTTCAATCTCAAAGTCCAATTTAACTTTGAGATTTCAAATTCATTTTGTATTCAAAAATTCCAATTCAAATCAGATTTCAAAGTTCAAATTTCAAATTCATTTTATATTCAAAAATTCCAATTCAAATCAGATTTCAAAGTTCAATTTGACTTTGAAAATCCAAATTCATCTTATATTCAAAACTCCAATCAAAATTCAAAGTTTAATTTAAACTTTGAAATTTCTGATTCATCTTCTGATTCCAAATTCAAACTTTAAATTCAAGGTGTAATTCGACTTTGAAATTCATTTGTATATTCAAGATTCAAATTCTAAATTTCATTTTCCAAGTCCAATTCAAACTTGGAAGTTCTTGATTCATCTTCTGAATTTAAACTCCAAAAATCCATTTTAGGATCCAGAACCCAATTCTACTTTGGATCTCAGACTTCAGATCCAATTCCATTTTAGGGTCCAGAATCCAATTCCATCATGGATCTCAGACTTTGGATCCAAAATACATTTTAGGATTCAGAATCCAATCCCATATTGGATTCCTGATCTTGGATCCAATTCTATTCAGGATCCAGAATCCAATTTCACTTTGGATCTCAGACTTCAGATCCAAAATCCATTTTAGAGTCCAGAGTCCAACTCTATTTTTTTATCTCAGATTTCATATCCTAAAACCATTTTTAGATCCAGAACCCATTTTAGGAATCAGAATCCAATCCCATCTTGGATTCCAGATCTTGGAGCCAGAATTCAATTCTATTCCCGATTCTAGATTTCAAATCCAAATTCCACTTTCAAATCCCATTTGAACTTCTTAAAACCCATTTCTATTTTTAAATTCCATTTGGATTTCTCAAATCCATTCTGAACTCCAACTTTCAAATCAATCCTATTTCTCAATCCTATTTAGATTTCTCAAATCTCTTTCAAATTTCAAACTTCAAAGTGAGAGTTCAACTCCTTTTCAGATATTCATTTCCTTTCCTAAACCCAAGTTTAGAATTTAAGATTCAAAGTCCGTTTCTGTCTTTGAAACTTCATTTCAGCTTCAAATCATTCTCTCTCAGAAATCAAGATTTATTCTTCCAACTCTAAATTACTTCAAAAACTTAGAACTTCTCTGATCTATCTTAAAATTCTAAGATTGGATTTTATCATCCAGAAACCATTTCTTCACTCTATTATCAAATCTATCTCAGAAAACTTGGAGATTCCCAAAACATTTTTCAAAAGAAGCATACATCTTTGCAATACACAAGCATGATTCTTTGTGCATTTAGATTTAGGATAAATTTTTAGATGATGTTTAGGTAAAGCAAAAGGCATAAATTTGATCCTTGGTTCGATTACCCCTGGTAAAGGCGCTGTGAACACCCCAAATTTTTCAAATTCTTTTAAATATTCCCCTTTTGCCCCTAAATTCATTTTTTGAGGAAATAAGCCATTTCAAATCTAAATTCCAGTTCATTTCTCAAGTTTTATTGAAATTAAATTCATTTCATATGTTTAAAATTATTTTGGATCTGGATCCATTATCCAAATCCAAATCTGAGTCTCCTTGTTCAAATTTTAAATTAAAATTATAGAAAACACCAAAATAGCCTTTAAATAGCTCGGACAGTCCATCCGACATTCGTTTGGATCCATTACGTTGTATTCCTTGATTTGAGTTTTAAAAATTCGAACATTTTTCTCAAAACTTGGGTCCAAACCCCATTTTCTGAAGAAATTTCTCCAAAATGGTCTGAAACTCTCAGAAAAATACTCTTTGTAAATATTTCTCAGAAAAATACAAAAATTTAGTGTTTAAAACTTTGTTTTCTTTTAAAATTTTAGTTTTCTATTATAAAAATACAAAAAAAATGGAAAATGCAAAATAGAAAAGAAACAAAAAATTAGTTTTTTGAAGAAAACCTCTTTTGAAAAAAAAAAAACCATTCTTTGCAAAATAATCTTTTTGAAAACACCCTTTTTGAAAAATCGGGTTTTTGAGAAAAATTCTTTTTGCAAAAATTTGTTAGGGAATCCCTTATGTGCAAAAAACCTGAAAATGAGGGGTCCCTTTGAAATTTGTCCTTCTTTAGGGTTTGGATGAAGACTCTTCGTAGAAGAGAGTGACGAAGGCGCCTCCCCCCCCCCCCTTTTTCCAGAACTTTCTTCCTCTCTCTCTTCTCCATGGCCGAACCCTCCTCCGCAAGCCACCCATCGCCAACAGCTCGATCTCCAACCATCGATTCCCCAACCGCATCCTCCTTCTTCCTCCATAAAAGCGGATTCAAGAAACCCTAAACGGGACCGCTTCTTCACCTCCCCATTTCTCCTTCACGGACCGCCTTCACCCCTCCCCTTTCCTGTATATAGCCTCCTCTTTTCTTCTCTGACGATCCGTTCTCACCCGTTTTCACCTCCGCACCTTCTCCCTTCTTCTCAATCCGCCATTCACCTCTTCATGGTGTTCTTCACATCGAGCAAAGAAGACCTCGTTTCACCCCCACACCCATCTCTTTCCTTCAACAATCTCCTTCATCGTCTTCACCCCAACCTTCTTATTCTCTACTAGTTCTGAAGGAAATTCCACAACCGGGCTCCCCTTTCATCCAACCCCCCTGTAGAGTTGCAGGATCATTAGCTCCGACAGTGCAAGCTGAACCAGGTAAGGATTCCTCTCCCTTCTGATATTAAATTTCCTTTTGATTTCTCATTTTTGTCCCAGCAAATGCATATCCTATAAATCTGATTTACATATAGTAAATCGGTTTATACAATGCGATAGTAATGGAACTTGCATGTTCCAATATTTTCCCTAACTTTTTCTTATAATTTAATTCTGGACTGTTTTGTTTTAAGCCTTTGTTGTGTCATCTCACGCTTTCTCATTTTCTCCTGCTTTATAATATATTTTATCACTTGATGGCCGATGCCAGTAGCCGTTCGTCTTTGATTTTGTTCATATTTAAAAGCTTTATAATCCTGTATGCTTCTCCCTCTGGTTAGCTTCCTTCTCAACAGTTGCCCCTGTATTATCATTCACTTGTGTTGATGTAAGCGTGAATCTCTGTCTAGGCAGTTTAGATCTAATGCCCCTTTTGTGTTTCATCATCGGCCACATCCGATTCTCCTGGAATATTTTAAAATTTTGTAAGGAATTCATAACGATGTCGTCTTTTCTATATGGCTGATGTAAGAATTTCAGTGATCCCACGGTAAGACTATAACCAGTAAGTAGATACTTACATCTTCCGCAACACACCGGAAATGCCCCACTGAGAGATCAATGGCTCTGGTTTTCTTCCTGGTAGTTCCTTCTGAAATTAGTCCTGGATCCATCGATAAGGTCACCAGATGCTACAAATCCTGTTACAGCGTTTGTATATCAATAGATTTCAAATATCAAAATCCATCTCTGCATTTTGCGTTTTCAGAAGCACTGGCACTGATTCTAACCTTTTCATTCACAGTAGTTTAGTTTACAGCACAAATCACCCGTTCTGCATAATCTTTCTTTTGTTATATTACTACTTGTTTATGTTTTTCCCTGTCTACATATTGTATGTGTATGTCTGTTCATTTATTACATTTAGGCATTTGTATTTCTGCGTCAAGTATCGTGATCCCCAAATGCATCTCATTTGTTGTTCCATTGCATCATGCTTACCAGCGACCACCTCTATTTGTTGGTAGTTCAAAAAAAAAAAAATTTGCAGGTGAAGTATTCATGGTTGGTTAAGAAAAAGAAAAGGGGGAAGGTAATGCTTTCACTAGTTTGGGTTATTTTTCAGCATTGGATAGGAATAAATTCACTTGAAGTGTTATTTGCCTTTTTGAGGTATTGTGTTTTCTAATCCATAGTTCTAGGTTTCATGTTGTCATCCCTTGTATTTGTAATGGCATCGAGTGAGGCTCCATTGTAAGTAGTGGTATCTTCTCTATCAGTCCTTCCAAGCAAACATTAAGTGGAGAAATTTCCCTTGTTCATGATGAAATGAAAGAGAAGCTAATATCGTATCCTCAGTCACTTGCGTCATCCAAACGAAGTATGGTACCATGGATCTGAGATAGTAGATGACAAACTGTACACATACCTGGAATATATTTCTGGTGGTTCTATACACAAGCTGCTGCAAAAGCACGGAGCATTCGGTGAACCTGTAATTTGGAGTTATGCTCAACAAATTTTCTCTGGCCTTGCATATCTGCATGCGAAAAATACTGTCCACAGGGATAACAAAGGTGCAAATATACTTATGGATCCAAATGGCGTGTAAAGCTGGCAGATTTTGGAATGGCAAAGCACATTACTGGCCCTTGAGGTTATTAGAAATTCAAATGGATATAATCTTACTGTGGGTACATGGAGTCTTGGATATACTGTGCTGGAGATGGCTACGACAAAACCACCATGGAGCCAGTATACAGGGCTTGCTACACTATTTAAAATTGGAAACAGTAGGGAGCTTCCTGCAATTCCTAATAGCCTATCAGATGAAGGAAAGGACTTTGTGAAGCTGTGTTTGCAACGAAATCCATCAGATCGTCCTACAACAGCTCAACTACTGGAGCACTCTTTTGTTAAAAATACTGCGCCATTGGCTAGGTTTGATCTCAATGGGGAGCCTCCTGAATTAGATAATAATGTTACAAACATGATGAGACATATGGGTGTTGGATATGATAGACAGCTTTCCCCATTTGACATAGAAGCCACAAACTGTTCAACAACATCGAGGAGAAAAATCTTTTCAGACATCCAGTGATACCACAGAACATGTCATTGCCCGTATCTCCCACTGGAAGTCCTCTCCAGGCCAGATCCCCGAGCCATATGAATGGACGGATATCACTCTCAAGCACTACTTCTGGCTCATCCACACCACTTGCTGGTGGTAATGAAGCAATCCCATTTCATTTGGGACATTCATCAACTTATGCAAATGGAGGTTACAGTGGCGTGCGACCAGAATATCCTCCTGTTTTTCGGGAAAGGATGACTATAGGAGGTAGTATTCTTGAACTCTCTTATAGACATGTATTGCAAGTTACATGGGTCTGCTGAGAAGATGCAGAGTTGCTCTTGAAGATGAAAATTTGAAGAAGAACCGTTATGAAGATGTCTTACCATTTGATAATTCAAGAGTTGTTCTTGACTCGAGTAAGGATGACAAGTTGTTGGGAAATGGCTATACCAATGCTAGCTTCATCATGGTATGTATTTACATGGTTCTCATGTGTGTGTATAGCATTGCAGAACTTAGTTTGATTCAGAGTATATTATTCATTCACACAATATGCATAAGGTATCTGGTTCTGTATATTCCTTTTAACCACTTCAGTTATAACTTCACATGTAGCCTGCTTCTGTTGGAAATGTTTCTTGGTTTATAGCTACACAAGGTCCATTAACTGAGATTTTTGAGGACTTCTGGGAGATGGTAATCCAATGCCACTTTCCCCTGGTTGTCATGCTTACTTGGCTGGTTGATAATTACAAGGTGTCTCCTTGTCTGAGTTTCAAGGTAATTGTATAATTGCTATGATACTTCATGATAGGTTTTCTATTTTTACATTTTGTATGCATAATCTCCCGTGTTGGCACATTGCTATTTGCATAATCCATGTGGTTTTGACCTATGGACTTTAGCATCACTCTCCTATGTTGGTTTCCTTCAATCTCTTTGGTCCTGCACCTTGTTAGCATTCAGGGAACATTTGCTCCCTGCAGAACTCTGCAAACATTCTTTGTTAACAATTGCTGAAAGTCATCCCGCAAAGGTAGGTTGTTCACTGACTTTAAATTAGGATGCGTACACTTGCAAAGAATCGAGAGAATCCACCAGATGGGTTCATACACCGAGGTGGATGTAAGGTGTTGGTTGAGTACTATGACACTCTTGCGCCTGCAGATAGCAGCGGCAAAACCTGTCCTTGCTTAGTATCAACTTTATTGTTGGACAGTTACAGATTTGAAACAGACTGGATTCTTCATGTATAGTTGTAACCCAAAGTTTTATGCAATCTCTCTATCAAACCCAAGTTAGTGTCTTGAGCAACATTATAGAGACCAATGGTGTGATAATTGTGCTTATAAATGGATAGCTGCCCATTAATCCCTGATGAGTGATAACATTTATGATTGGGCAACTTGGAGAAGCTCCTCTTTCTCATTAGAAGTTGCTGGCTCCAATTCTTTGCTTGCTGAAGTTCTAACTCTTGTATAAATAAAGCAGAAGGCACTTGTGTCTGGCGCCTTTTAATAATACTATGCATTGGTTATTCAACATTAGATGGGTTCAGCTATATCTCATATATATCCAATATATCTCTTATAACTCTAGTCCCCACCAAAACCCAGTCCTCTCTCTCTCTCTCTCTCTATATATATATATATATACGTGGACATCTATATATAGATATATGTATATACCTACATATATACATATACATGTGCATTGCCTACATAGATGTATATCAGTTCTTAATATAACATCCGTCTATTATATGTCCTGTGTTAACTCTGTTTTGCAGGAAGATATAAGAAGCTTGAATTTTTCTCTTGGACTAAAAATTTCTAACATTTGCAATTCTAAGTTGTAATAAATTAGGTATAAATGAGAAACTTAAATTTCCAGCTTTTAGATAGAATGAATGAGCATTATAAATATCATGAATTACTTATTCTCATATTTTTTTCTTCATTTTTCAAAATCCCACAATGGTGAAACACGAATAGCACGTGCACCATTTCGTAAGAGGTAACTAATCATAAGTTGATGATTTACATCAATGGCCATAGTCAGCATGTAAACAAAACTTAGGATTCTTATCTTTTATAAAATAACATTGGATCCACACTGGATCATTTTTCAAAATCATCATATTTTCAAATATTTCCTTCTTTTATTAAAGTTTAACTTAAAATTAGCTCAAAATATATACCAATGGACATAGTCAGGGTATATTGAGAGTTAATTTCATTTTAAACTCTATAAAAGCACAAAAATATGTTTTATTCTTCATCTGAATTTAAATATAGATTATTATATAATACATTCAATGACCATAGTCAAGGATGTATTATATTTTTATTCTTATTTTAATTCATTTAAAGAATGGGATATGCTTTTCAAAATCCAATTTTAAATTCTTTAAATTCATTCATCACTTAGGATAGAATTACATCATATTTTTTTGAAAATTCCTTTTCAAAACTTCAAGTGATATGAATATCTTCTTCAATCAATTCTTGTAAAATCCAATTCATCTTTTCATTTTCAAATTCTATTTCATTTTTCAAGCTCAAAGTTCATTTTATATTCAAAAATTCCAAATTAAATCAGATTTCAAAGTTCAATTTGACTTTGAAATTCCAAATTCAATTTATATTCAAAACTCCAATCAAACTCAAAGTTCAATTTAACTTTGAGATTCTTGATTCATTTTCTAAAAAATTCCAAATTCAAGCTCAAAATTCAAGGTCTAATTTGACTTTGAAATTCATTTATATATTCAAGATTCAATTTCTAAATTTCATCTTCCAAATTCAATTGGAAATTCTGATTCATCTTATGATCCCAAATTCTAAACTTCAAAATTCAAAAGTCCAATTTGACTTTGAAATCCATTTGTATATCCAAAATTCAAAATCTAAAAGAAATTTCAAAGTTCAAATTAAACTTTGAAACTTCTGATTCATCTTCGAATTCAAAACCAAGTTTATCTTCAAATTCAAAATCCAAGTTTGTGATTGATTCTGAAATCTCAAAAGCTTGGCCTTTTCTAAATTTTAAATTCAATCTGGGTTTTCAAAACCCAGATCCATCTTCAAAAGTCCCATTTGGACTTTCAAAAACTCAAATCCAAAATTAGATCAACTTGGATACAGTTTTCTAAATACAATTCTACATTTTGGATCTTAGACTTCAGATCCAAATCCATCCTAGGATCCAGAATCCAATTCAACTTTGGATCTCAGACTTCAAATCCAAATCCATGTTAGGATCCAGAACCCAGTTCCACTTTTGGATCTCAGACTTCAGATCCAAAAACCATCTTAGGATCCAAAATTCAATTCCATTTCCAATTCTATATTTCAAATCCAATTCCATCTATAGATCACATCTGAATTTCTTAAATTCGTCTCTATTTTTAAACACCATTTGGATTTCTCAGATCCATTCTAAATTTCAAACTTCAAAATTTAAATTCAATTCCATCTCAAGTATTCATTTCCTTTCCTAAATTCAAGTTCAAATACCATTTCCAACTTTAAGACTTCATTTCCTTCCTTTCAAAGCTTCAAGTCATTCTCAAAATCAAGATTTATTCTTCCAACTCTGATTTATTTCAAAAACTTAGAACTTCTCTGATCTATCTCAAGTTCTAAGTTAGATTCAATCATTTTCTTCACTCCCTTATCAAATTCATCTCAGAAGCACTTGGATATTCCCAAATCATCTTTCAAAAAGAGCAGACATCCTTGCATTGCACAAGCATGATTCTCTGTGCATTTAGATCTTTTAGGATAAATTCTTAGATTACATTTAGGCAAGGCAAAAGGCATAGATTCGATCCTTGGTTCGATTACCCCTGGTAAAGGCGCCAGGAACGGTCGAACCTCGTACCGACGAACGAATCCCGTCTCTCCATTTTTCCTGCAATATTTTCAAAACGGAGGCGAGTGATTTTCTAAATATTTTTCAAATCAAGCTCAAGTGAAACCGCGCAAAATAGTTCCTCTTCTCTCTTTCTTTCTTTTCTCCTCTCTCTTTCTTTTCTTTCTTTTATTCTTCTCCCTTCAAAAAGGAGGAAAATAGAGGTTAGAAAAGGAAGAGAGAGAAACCACAAGAGAGGAAAAATTTTGCGATGATCACAGTTTTGGCGACCGTGATGGGACTCGTCCCCGTCTGGTCGAATTATGCCTTTGCTTTGCCTTAATATTGTCTAAGTCTTTATTCTAACATGTGTCAGCTACATTTTTCATGCAAACCTTATGAGCCTAGACTCTGTCCTAAGCTGACATTATTTGCATATAGGATCTAAGTATGGTTTGGTTGGACTATATTGAGGAGATTATTCCATGCTCACATTATACTTAGGTCTTAAATACAACTCTCCTCAATTCTAGGGATTGAATGTAAACAATGTATGCAAGTGTATGCTTCTCTTTATTTAAATCTATCTCTTTAGGACTTGCATTAGAGCCTTCTGATTTTATTGCATGTTGATCATATTTTGAAAACATCCCTACCTATATTGTCCCGGTCTTCACGTTGCTGGGCTGTCTCACTGAACCATAGTTCGGGAGAGAGCCTCACAACTGGACCACTGATTTGGGTTCGCGCCCCCCTACCACGTACCTAAGGGCCATAGTCCGAGGTATATCGGTAGGTGCTCAAGGATGTTGGGAAGCCATTACTTTAGAACCGAAGAGATATCTTATATGCCACGTACTTCGAGCTTCGTCTTGAGTATATCGGCGTACCTTGATGGAAATCAGATGATATAAACCTTAGAGTTAGGATTAAGGTCCTATCAGCCATTTCAAATATTGCATATAGAGTCAGCTTTAGGGAATGCTATTTATGCATCCTTGCTTGTATGTCTATGATATTATATATATGTATATCTTCCTTATATTTTCCAAAACCCTGGGTATATATTATTCAAAATTTCCGCTTTTTAAAACCCCAGGTGTATTGCCTTTTCTTTCTGATTTCTTCAAAATCTTTTTGATCCTGCCTGCTATTTTTCAAAATTTTTAAATCCTTGTCATTTATTTTTCAAAACTTGTTTTTCTCCATCATGAGAGAAATGATATTACCTGTGAGGATTTTCAAAATCATAAAATTTCTGCAAAATTCTTCAAAATTTTAAATATTTTGATCTAAATCCCTTTTAAATAAACCAACATGTTGATTTTTCCTTTTTTCAAATTAGGTTTCGAGAACCATTTGTCTTCAAAATCATCATCTCATGTTTGTTTTCTCTTTCAAAATTGGTTTTTAAATCACTATCTTCGAAATCAAACCTCATGATGATCTCTCATGATAATTCTCCTTTTTAAAAGGGTCAGATCTCGCACTGACCGTTCTTCTTACAATTGAATTTTCTTCCCAAAAATGATTTCTCACTTATCTTTTAAATAAACATTCTTTTTCAAGATCCCATATGCAGGCAGGATCAGAAAAACTCCTTTTTCTCAAATCTTGTAAATATTTAGTTAATTTTGATATCTTTATCAGTTTCATTCATTTTATTCATATTTTTATCAAGTTTACATCAATTTTATCAAATTTTATCAAGTTTATCAAATATTTTCTCAAAATTCCATTAAATTTTATCAATTCTTTTCCCTTTCAGGTTAAGGAATAAACCTGATGCCTCTTTCCCATGAGGTATTTTCTAAATATTCTTTGTGGCCCCTTTCAGGTTAAGGGATAAACCTGACCCTTGTTGTCCGAGGTGTTCCCGCTCAGGTTAAGGGATAAACCTGACCCTCGTTGTCCGAGGTGTTCCCGCTCAGGTTAAGGGATAAACCTGACCCTCGTTGTCCGAGGTGTTCCCGCTCAGGTTAAGGGATAAACCTGACCCTCGTTGTCCGAGGTGTTCCCGCTCAGGTTAAGGGATAAACCTGACCCTCGTTGTCCGAGGTGCTCCCATTCAGGATAAGGGAAAATCCTGAGACCCCTTGTAGGAGCAATGACGCTACCTATGAGGATTCTTTCATAAATACAAGTTTTATCAATCTTTATTGAGTTTCTAGATTTATATTGATTTCCCTTCGTTAAATTTTCTTAAATTCTATTGTTGTTCCCATTCAGGATAAGGGATAATCCTGAAACCCCTTGTAGGAGCAACAACGCTACCTATGAGGATTCTTTCGTAAATACGAGTTTTGTTAATCTTTGTTGATTTTCTAGATTTATATCAATTTTCCTTCATTAAATATCTTTAAATTCTATTGTTGTTCCCATTCAGGATAAGGGATAATCCTGAAACCCCTTATAGGAGCAACAACGCTACCTATGAGGATTCTTTTGTAAATACGAGTTTTGTTAATCTTTGTTGATTTTCTAGATTTATATAAATTTTCCTTCATTAAATATCTTTAAATTCTATTTGTTGTTCCCATTTAGGATAAGGGAAAATCCTGAAACCCCTCGTAGGAGCAATAATGCTACCTACGAGAATTCTTTCGTAAATACAAGTTTTGTCAACCTTTATTGATTTTCTAAAATTTATATCAACTTCTCTTCACCTTCTTAAATTCTATTCTTTTTCCCATTCAGGATAAGGGATAATCCTGAAACCCCTCGTAGGAGCCACAATGCTACCTATGAGGATTCTTTTGTAAATACAAAGTTTTGTTAATCTTTATTGATTTTTTAGATTTATATCAATTTGCCTTCGTTAAATTTTCTTAAATTCTATTCTTGATTCCATTCAGGATAAGGGATAATCCTGAAAACCCCTCGTAGGAGCCACAATGCTACCTATGAGGATTCTTTTGTAAATACAAGTTTTGTCAATCTTTGTTGATTTTCTAGATTTATATCAATTTCCCTTCATTATATTTTCTCAGATTCTATTCTTTTTCCCCATTGAGGATAAGGGATAATCCTGAGATCACTCATAGGGGCAACCATGCTACCTGTGAGAATTCTTTTCACAAAATAAATCAATTCCCTCAAATGTTCTACATTTTTTTCAAAGATCTATATCCTTTTGTCTTCTCAAAGTTTATTTCTTTTTATATTCCTCGTCACATACCTGGTCCATCTAAATCATAGATCTTAAATTCTAAATCTTGTCATATCTAAATTCAAGTCTCAGGTTATCTCTTCATAAAAATCTTCTATTTTCCTTTCAGGTTAAGGGATAAACCTGAATCATTCTTTTTCTAAATTCTCTTCAAAATGTCTATTCTATTTTCCTTTCAGGGTAAGGGATAATCCTGAAACCCCAGCCATTCTTCTTGCTTCAATCTCTAAATATCTTAAATAGGCCGATCTCCTTCCCGACTCTCGGTTGGAAAAACCCGGTGCTCGCACTGGTTATTTACTTAAAGTTTTTAATTCTAAAGATCAAGTTCAGTCCTCGTATTGGTTGTCTTTCAAAAGTCTCAATCTTAAATCAGGTCGTTAAATGATTAAATGAAATGTCCCAGCTACTTCGCTGGTCGCTAAATAATTAAATGAAATGTCCCAGCTACTTCGCTAGTCGCTAAATGATTAAATGAAATGTCCCAGTTACTTCGCTGGTCGCTAAATGATTAAATGAAATGTCCCACCTACTTTGCTGGTCGCTAAATGATTAAATGAAATGTCTTAGCTACTTCGTTGGTCGCTAAATGATTAAATGAAATGTCCCAGCTACTTCGCTGGTCGCTAAATGATTAAATGAAATGTCCCAGCTACTTCGTTGGTCGCTAAATGATTAAATGAAATGTCCCAGCTACTTCGCTGGTCGTTAAATGATTAAATGAAATGTCACAGCTACTTTGCTGGTCGTTAAATGATTAAATGAAATGTCCCAGCTACTTTGCTGGTCGCTAAATGAAATGTCCCAGCTACTTCGCTGGTCACTAAATGAAATATCCCAGCTACTTCGCTGGTCGCTAAATGAAATGTCCCAGCTACTTCGCTGGTCGCTAAATGAAATGTCCCAGCTACTTCGCTGGTCGCTAAATGAAATGTCCCAGCTACTTCGCTGGTCGCTAAATGAAATGTCCCAGCTACTTCGTTGGTCGCTAAATGAAATGTTCCAGCTACTTCGCTGGTCACTAAATGAAATGTTCCAACTCCTTCGTTGGTCGTTAAATGAAAGGTCCCAGATTTTTCTGGTCATTAAATGAAATGTCCCAGCTACTTCGCTGGTCGTTAAATGAAATGTCCCAGCTACTTCGCTGGTCATTAAATGAAAGGTTCCAGCTACTTCGCTGGTCGTTAAATGAAAGGTCTCAGTTCACCGGTTAGAATATCCAAAATCATAAATTATAAAACTAAAGGTCGCATCAAAATCTATATTGAGTAAATATTTCACATAGAAGTTATGAAAACTTTGCCAATTTGCTAAGAATATTTGTTGATTCCAAATAAATCTTACTGCACAAAAGAATTACCTCAGATTACCTCTAGTATTTTCTTCATAAAAGGTGAAACTCTTTGTGAAAGAGAGGTAAAATTCAAATCTTTTTCCTGTTGATCAACCAAAAGGATGAAAGAAATATCCTCGGTATGATTAGTGAAATAAATATTCGATGACATTGAAAAGCCGGAAGCGAATTGATATTGATCATAGCTATGATGCATGTTTAAAGATGATTTCCTGGCAATTAGACAGTGGAAATATCCTGAGCCATAAAAGAATCCACTTAATCCATATCACCTTATCCAGTTTAAAGATGCAATCAAATATCGGCAAAAGGGATCTCTCAATTGTCGTCAAGATGAAGGCGAATTAAGCGAGTAGACCCCTGGGGCCAAAGAAGATTTGGATCATCTACCAAGATGAAGGAGTTTGTGAAGGATCCTTCCAGGGAAAGTTCAGATCACCGTCGAGATGAAGGTGAGTGTGATAGACCTACCGACAAACCCTAAATGATATTTGATTCCAGCTATCATCTAAAGACTTTTGAGCCAATATCATATATAATCCCTGAGAAAATGAAGGATCGGAACATCTTCAAGATGAAGGAGTTTGTGATGTACCCTTCTCTGAAAAAGAGAGAAAAGTCAGGAACATCCAAAATGAAGGATGATGTAAAAGCCCGAAAAGCCCAATGACTCAAAAAGAGTGCAAGAAGATCATCATGGGAAAAACACCCAGATATCAAACTGCCTAAATTGCCAGAAGTCATCTTTTCTTATGCGAAATTCTTTTATCAATATCTCTTCACCACTTGCTTTTATGAAATTAAGAATATATCTTCTCTTCTCATATCAAGGAAATGGATAGCTTCCTTGAAGAAAATCATCAGCGCTGAAGTTTTGAATTTGACTCTTAAAGACCGAGAAGTTAACCTCGTTGAGGAAAATACTCTGGGTAAAAGAGGGAATATCTTTGCACACATGTACACACTTTCAAGCGTTGAAGTCAACTATAAATTTATCTTATTGGCAAAATTTTCTAGATATTCTGAAGAATAAAATAAATACTCAATATCCATTTTGGTGCAACCTAACGTTGTTTTCCCCAGAAGAATTGCTTCATTCAATTGAAGTGTCTCTCCTGTCCCATCACGGTTTTGAGAAATTCCGTATGGTTGTTCCCACTCAGGTTAAGGGTCAAAACTTGTATTTTCTGTGAGAGGTCATTAAATTCAAAAGCTATTCAGACACCCAAGACCATTCCTTTTTCAAAGCTTCAGGGAATTCCATCTTCCACCTTTCGCAAAAACCCTTTCGGATTTGTTCGTCCAAACTCCGAAGGTCCCATCATGGTCTCTTCACCCGAGGATTCCATTTGGTAGTCCCCTTCAGGTTAAGGGTTAAGCCTGAACCTCGTGCATCGAGGTACCTTCCTTTTCCAGGTTTGTGTTAAACCTGAGTCTCGTTTTGACGAGGTGTTTTCCTCAAGTCCCATCATGGTTCTTCCCATCGAGGAATTCATGCTTTGTATATCCATCCAGGACAGGATCCTATTTGAGCTACATCTCACAAGGCCTTCTCTCATAAATGTCCCATCAAAGTCCTCATATATTCCTTTCCCCATTCAGGTTATTTTGATATATCTTCGTCCCATCCAGGTTAAGGGCAAAACCTGAGTCATTTTAAAAGATTGATCTTGTCTCGCCCACGAGACTTGATCTAAATTCTTACCTTTCATCATTTTGGGATCTTCACCCAAAGTCCCATCACGATTTCCCCATCTCTATCATTCAGTCACATCATGGTCGAGGATTTCGCTCCCCCAAGCCATTCAGGATAAGGTATTAAGCTTGAAACCATGTCTTCTTCCACACCCAGTTCAGATCTACTGACTGGGGCATTTTTCAAAATTTGGAGCATTTTCTTTGCCACTAAGCTCGGCTTTCAACCGGCTTAGCAGCAAAGAGGGGCATCTGTGAACACCCCAAATTTTTCAAATTCTTTTAAATATTCCCCTTTTGCCCCTAAATTCATTTTTTGAGCAAATGAGCCATTTCAAATCTAAATTCCAGTTCATTTCTCAAGTTTTATTGAAATTAAATTCATTTCATATGTTTAAAATGATTTTGGATCTAGATCCATTGTCCAGATCCAAATCTGAGTCTCCTTGTTCAAATTTTAAATTAAAATTATAGAAAATACCAAAATAGCCTTTAAATAGCTCGGACAGTTCATCCGACATTCGTTTGGATCCATTACGTTGTATTCCTTGATTTGAGTTTTAAAAATTCGAACATTTTTCTCAAACCTTGGGTCCAAACCCCATTTTCTGAAGAAATTTCTCCAAAATGGTCTGAAACTCTCAGAAAAATACTCTTTGTAAATATTTCTCAGAAAAATACAAAAATTTAGTGTTTAAAACTTTGTTTTCTTTTAAAGTTTTAGTTTTCTATTACAAAAATACAAAAACATTGGAAAATGCAAAATAGAAAAGAAACAAAAAATTAGTTTTTTGAAAAAAACCTCTTTTGAAAAAAAAAAAAAACATTCTTTGCAAAATAATCTTTTTGAAAACACCCTTTTTGAAAAATCGGGTTTTTGAGAAAAATTCTTTTTGCAAAAATTTGTTAGGGAATCCCCTATGTGCAAAAAACATGAAAATGAGGGGTCCCTTTGAAATTTGTCCTTCTTTAGGGTTTTGATTAAGACTCTTCATAGAAGAGAGTGACGGAGGCGCCTCCCCCCCCCCCTTTTTCCAGAACTTTCTTCCTCTCTCTCTCCTCCATGGCCGAACCCTCCTCCGCAAGCCACCCATCGCCAACAGCTCGATCTCCAACCATCGATTCCTCAACCGCATCCTCCTTCTTCCTCCATAAAAGGGGATTCAAGAAACCCTAAACGGGACCGCTTCTTCACCTCCCCATTTCTCCTTCACGGACCGCCTTCACCCCTCCCCTTTCCTGTACATAGCCTCCTCTTTTCTTCACTGACGATCCGTTTTCACCTCCGCACCTTCTCCCTTCTTCTCAATCCGCCATTCACCTCTTCATGGTGTTCTTCACATCGAGCAAAGAAGACCTCGTTTCACCCCCACACCCCTCTCTTTCCTTCAACAATCTCCTTCATCGTCTTCACCCCAACCTTCTTATTCTCTACTAGTTCTGAAGGAAATTCCACAACCGGGCTCCCCTTTCATCCAAACCCCCTGTAGAGTTGCAAGATCATTAGCTCCGACAGTGCAAGCTGAACCAGGTAAGGATTCCTCTCCCTTCTGATATTAAATTTCCTTTTGATTTCTCATTTTTGTCCCAGCAAATGCATATCCTATAAATCTGATTTACATATAGTAAATCGGTTTATACAATGCGATAGTAACGGAACTTGCATGTTCCAATATTTTCCCTCACTTTTTCTTATAATTTAATTCTGGACTGTTTTGTTTTAAGCCTTTGTTGTGTCATCTCACGCTTTCTCATTTTCTCCGAGTTTATAATATATTTTATCATCTGATGGCCGATGTCAGTAGCCGTTCGTCTTTGATTTTGTTCATATTTAAAAGCTTTATAATCCTGTATGCTTCTCCCTCTGGTTAGCTTCCTTCTCAACAGTTGCCCCTGTATTATCATTCACTTGTGTTGATGTAAGCGTGAATCTCTGTCTAGGCAGTTTAGATCTAATGCCCCTTTTGTGTTTCATCATCGGCCACATCCGATTCTCCAGGAATATTATAAAATTTTGTAAGGAATTCATAACGATGTCGTCTTTTCTATATGGCTGATGTAAGAATTTCAGTGATCCCACGGTAAGATTATAACCAGTAAGTAGATACTTACATCTTCCGCAACACACCGAAAATGCCCCACTGAGAGATCAATGGCTCTGGTTTTCTTCCTGGTAGTTCCTTCTGAAATTAGTCCTGGATCCATCGATAAGGTCACCTGATGCTACAAATCCTGTTACAGCGTTTGTATATCAATAGATTTCAAATATCAAAATCCATCTCTGCATTTTGCGTTTTCAGAAGCACTGGCACTGATTCTAGCCTTTTCATTCACAGTAGTTTAGTTTACAGCACAAATCACCCGTTCTGCATAATCTTTCTTTTGTTATATTACTACTTGTTTATGTTTTTCCCTGTCTACATACTGTATGTGTATGTCTGTTCATTTATTACATTTAGGCATTTGTATTTCTGCGTCAAGTATCGTGATCCCCAAATGCATCTCATTTGCTGTTCTATTGCGTCATGCTTACCAGCGACCACCTCTATTTGTTGGTAGTTCAAAAAAAAAAAAAAATTGCAGGTGAAGTATTCATGGTTGGTTAAGAAAAAGAAAAGGGGGAAGGTAATGCTTTCACAAGTTTTGGGTTATTTTTCAGCATTGGATAGGAATAAATTCACATGAAGTGTTCTTTGCCTTTTTGAGGTATTGTGTTTTCTAATCCATAGTTCCAGGTTTCATGTTGTCATCCCTTGTATTTGTAATGGCATCGAGTGAGGCTCCATTGTAAGTAGTGGTATCTTCTCTATCAGTCCTTCCAAGCAAACATTAAGCGGAGAAATTTCCCTTGTTCATGATGAAATGAAAGAGAAGCTAATATCGTATCTTCAGTCACTTGCGGCATCCAAACGAAGTATGGTACCATGGATCTGAGATAGTAGATGACAAACTGTACACATACCTGGAATATATTTCTGGTGGTTCTATACACAAGCTGCTGCAAAAGCAGGGAGCATTCAGTGAACCTGTAATTTGGAGTTATGCTCAACAACTTTTCTCTGGCCTTGTATATCTGCATGCGAAAAATACTGTCCACAGGGATAACAAAGGTGCAAATATACTTATGGATCCAAATGGCGTGTAAAGCTGGCAGATTTTGGAATGGCAAAGCACATTACTGGCCACTCATTACCATTGTCATTCAAAGGGAGCCCATACCGGATGGCCCTTGAGGTTATTAGAAATTCAAATGGATATAATCTTACTGTGGGTACATGGAGTCTTGGATATACTGTGCTGGAGATGGCTACGACAAAACCACCATGGAGCTAGTATACAGGGCTTGCTACACTATTTAAAATTGGAAACAGTAGGGAGCTTCCTGCAATTCCTAACAGCCTATCAGATGAAGGAAAGGACTTTGTGAAGCTGTGTTTGCAACGAAATCCATCAGATCGTCCTACAACAGCTCAACTACAGGAGCACTCTTTTGTTAAAAATACTGCGCCATTGGCTAGGTTTGATCTCAATGGGGAGCCTCCTGAATTAGATAATAATGTTACAAACATGATGAGACATATGGGTGTTGGATATGATAGACAGCTTTCCCCATTTGACATAGAAGCCACAAACTGTTCAACAACATCGAGGAGAAAAATCTTTTTAGACATCCAGTGATACCACAGAACATGTCATTGCCCGTATCTCCCAGTGGAAGTCCTCTCCAAGCCAGATCCCCGAGCCATATGAATGGACGGATATCACTCTCAAGCACTACTTCTGGCTCATCCACACCACTTGCTGGTGGTAATGAAACAATCCCATTTCATTTGGGACATTCATCAACTTATGCAAATGGAGGTTACAGTGGCGTGCGACCAGAATATCCTCCTGTTTTTCGGGAAAGGATGACTACAGGAGGTAGTATTCTTGAACTCTCTTATAGACATGTATTGCAAGTTACATGGGTCTGCTGAGAAGATGCAGAGTTGCTCTTGAAGATGAAAATTTGAAGACGAACCGTTATGAAGATGTCTTACCATTTGATAATTCAAGAGTTGTTCTTGACTCGAGTAAGGATGACAAGTTGTTGGGAAATGGCTATACCAATGCTAGCTTCATCATGGTATGTATTTACATGGTTCTCATGTGTGTGTATAGCATTGCAGAACTTAGTTTGATTCAGAGTATATTATTCCTTCACACAATATGCATAAGGTATCTGGTTCTGTATATTCCTTTTAACCACTTCAGTTATAACTTCACATGTAGCCTGCTTCTGTTGGAAATGTTTCTTGGTTTATAGCTACCCAAGGTCCATTGACTGAGATTTTTGAGGACTTCTGGGAGATGGTAATCCAATGCCACTGTCCCCTGGTTGTCATGCTTACTTGGCTGGTTGATAATTACAAGGTGTCTCCTTGTCTGAGTTTCAAGGTAATTGTATAATTGCTATGATACTTCATGATAGGTTTTCTATTTTTACATTTTGTATGCATAATCTCCCGTGTTGGCACATTGCTATTTGCATAATCCATGTGGTTTTGACCTATGGACTTTAGCAGCACTCTCCTATGTTGGTTTCCTTCAATCTCTTTGGTCCTGCACCCTGTTAGCATTCAGGGAACATTTGCTCCCTGCAGAACTCTGCAAACATTCTTTGTTAACAATTGCTGAAAGCCATCCCGCAAAGGTAGGTTGTTTACTGACTTTAAATCAGGATGCGTACACTTACAAAGAATCGAGAGAATCCACCAGATGGGTTCATACACCCAGGTGGATGGAAGGTGTTGGTTGAGTACTATGACACTCTTGCGCCTGCAGATAGCAGTGGCAAAACCTGTCCTTGCTTAGTATCAACTTTATTGTTGGACAGTTCCAGATTTGAAACAGACTGGATTCTTCATGTATAGTTGTAACCCAAAGTTTTATGCAATCTCTCTATCAAACCCAAGTTAGTGTCTTGAGCAACATTATAGAGACCAATGGTGTGATAATTGTGCTTATAAATGGATAGCTTCCCATTAATCCTTGATGAGTGTTAACATTTATGATTGGGCAACTTGGAGATGCTCCTCTTTCTCATTAGAAGTTGCTGGCTCCAATTCTTTGCTTGCTGAAGTTCTAACTCTTGTATAAATAAAACAGCAGACACTTGTGTCTGGGGCCTTTTAATAATACTATGCATTGGTTATTCAACATTAGATGGGTTCAGCTATATCTCATATATATCCAATATATCTCTTATAACTCTAGTCCCCACCAAAACCCAGTCCTCTCTCTCTCTCTCTCTCTATATATATATATATACGTGGACATCTATATATAGATATATGTATATACCTACATATATACATATACATGTGCATTGCCTACATAGATGTATATCAGTTCTTAATATAACATACGTCTATTATATGTCCTGTGTTAACTCTGTTTTGCAGGAAGATATAAGAAGCTTGAATTTATCTCTTGGACTAAAAATTTCTAACATTTGCAATTCTAAGTTGTAATAAATTAGGTATAAATGAGAAACTTAAATTTCCAGCTTTTAGATAGAATGAATGAGCATTATAAATATCATGAATTACTTATTCTCATATTTTTTTCTTCATTTTTCAAAATCCCACAATGGTGAAACACGAATAGCACGTGCACCATTTCGTAAGAGGTAACTAATCCTAAGTTGATGATTTACATCAATGGCCATAGTCAGGATGTAAACAAAACTTAGGATTCTTATCTTTTATAAAATAACATTGGATCCACACTGGATCATTTTTCAAAATCATCATATTTTCAAATATTTCCTTCTTTTATTAAAGTTTAACTTAAAATTAGCTCAAAATATATACCAATGGACATAGTCAGGGTATATTGAGAGTTAATTTCATTTTAAACTCTATAAAAGCACAAAAATATGTTTTATTCTTCATCTGAATTTAAATATAGATTATTATATAATACATTCAATGACCATAGTCAAGGATGTATTATATTTTTAATCTTATTTTCATTCATTTAAAGAATGGGATATGCTTTTCAAAATCCAATTTTAAATTCTTTAAATTCATTCATCACTTAGGATAGAATTACATCATATTTTTTTGAAAATTCTTTTTCAAAACTTCAAGTGATATGAATATCTTCTTTAATCAATTCTTGTAAAATCCAATTCATCTTTTCATTTTCAAATTCTATTTCATTTTTCAATCTCAAAGTCCAATTTAACTTTGAGATTTCAAATTCATTTTATATTCAAAAATTCTAAATTAAATCAGATTTCAAAGTTCAATTTTACTTTAAAATTCCAAATTCAATTTATATTCAAAACTCCAATCAAACTCAAAGTTCAATTTAACTTTGAGATTCTTGATTCATTTTCTAAAAAATTCCAAATTCAAGCTCAAAATTCAAGGTCTAATTTGACTTTGAAATTCATTTATATATTCAAGATTCAATTTCTAAATTTCATCTTCCAAATTCAATTGGAAATTCTGATTCATCTTCTGATCCCAAATTCTAAACTTCAAAATTCAAAAGTCCAATTTGACTTTGAAATCCATTTGTATATCCAAAATTCAAATTCTAAATTCAAAGTCTAATTCGACTTTGAAATCCATTTGTATATCCAAAATTCAAAATCTAAAAGAAATTTCAAAGTTCAAATTAAACTTTGAAACTTCTGATTCATCTTCGAATTCAAAACCAAGTTTATCTTCAAATTCAAAATCCAAGTTTGAGATTGATTCTGAAATCTCAAAAGCTTGGCCTTTTCTAAATTTTAAATTCAATCTGGGTTTTCAAAACCCAGATCCATCTTCAAAAGTCCCATTTGGACTTTCAAAAACTCAAATCCAAAATTAGATCAACTTGGATACAGTTTTCTAAATACAATTCTATATTTTGGATCTTAGACTTCAGATCCAAATCCATCCTAGGATCCAGAATCCAATTCAACTTTGGATCTCAGACTTCAAATCCAAATCCATGTTAGGATCCAGAACCCAGTTCCACTTTTGGATCTCAGACTTCAGATCCAAAATCCATCTTAGGATCCAAAATTCAATTCCATTTCCAATTCTAGATTTCAAATCCAATTCCATCTATAGATCACATCTGAATTTCTTAAATTCGTCTCTATTTTTAAACACCATTTGGATTTCTCAGATCCATTCTAAATTTCAAACTTCAAAATCTAAATTCAATTCCATCTCAAGTATTCATTTCCTTTCCTAAATTCAAGTTCAAATACCATTTCCAACTTTAAGACTTCATTTCCTTCCATTCAAAGCTTCAAGTCATTCTCAAAATCAAGATTTATTCTTCCAACTCTGATTTATTTCAAAAACTTAGAACTTCTCTGATCTATCTCAAGTTCTAAGTTAGATTCAATCATTTTCTTCACTCCCTTATCAAATTCATCTCAGAAGCACTTGGATATTCCCAAATCATCTTTCAAAAAGAGCATACATCCTTGCATTGCACAAGCATGATTCTCTGTGCATTTAGATCTTTTAGGATAAATTCTTAGATTACATTTAGGCAAGGCAAAAGGCATAGATTTGATCCTTGGTTCGATTACCCCTGGTAAAGGCGCCAGGAACGGTCGAACCTCGTATCGACGAGCGAATCCCGTCTCTCCATTTTTCCCGCAATATTTTCAAAACGGAGGTGAGTGATTTTCTAAATATTTTTCAAATCAAGCTCAAGTGAAACCGCGCAAAATAGTTCCTCTTCTCTCTTTCTTTCTTTTCTCCTCTCTCTTTCTTTTCTTTCTTTTATTCTTCTCCCTTCAAAAAGGAGGAAAATAGAGGTTAGAAAAGGAAAAGAGAAGGAAGAGAGAGAAACCACAAGAGAGGAAAAATTTTGCGATGATCACAGGCGCCAAGAACAGTCGAACCTCGTACCGACGAGCGAATCTCGTCTCTCCATTTTCCCACAAATATTTTCAAAACGGAGGTGAGTTATTTTCTAAATATTTTCAAATCAAGGTCAAGTGAAATCTCGCAAAAGAGTTCATCTTCTCTCTTTCTTTTCTTTTCTCTTCTCTCTTCTTTTCTCTCTTTTATCTTTCTCCCTTCAAAAAGGAGGAAAATAGAAGTTAGAAAAGGAAAAAAGAAGGAAGAGAGAGAAACCACAAGAGAGGAAAAATTTTGCGATGATCACAGTTTTGGCGACCGTGATGGGACCTGTCTTCGTTCGGATGAATTGTGCCTTTGCTCTACTTTTATATTATCTAAGTCTTTATTCTATAAATGTCAGCTTCATTTCCATGCAAACCTTAGGAGCCTAAACTCTGTCCTAAGCTGACATCATTGCGTATAGGATTTAAGTATGGTTTGGTAGGACCATATTGAGGAGATTATTCCATGTTCACATTAGACTTAGGTCTGAAATACAACTCTCCTCAATTTTAGGGATTGAATGCAAACAATGTATGCAAGTGTATGCTTCTTTCCATTTAAATTCTATCTCTTTAGGACTTGCATTAGAGCTTTTTGGTTTTATCTACATGTTGAACATGTTTTTGAAAACCTCCCTACCTATATTGTCCCGGTCTTCACGTTGCTGGGCTGTCTCACTGAACCATAGTTCGGGAGAGAGCCTCACAACTGGACCACTTATTTAGGTTTGCGACCCCCTACCACGTACCTAAGGGCCATAGTCCGAGGTATATCAGTAGGTGCTCAAGGATGTTGGGAAACCATTACCTTAGAATCAGAGAGATATCTTATACGCCACGTACTTCAAGCTTCGGCTTGAGTATATTGGCATACCTTGATTGAAATCAGATGATATAAATCTTAGAGTTAGGATTAAGGTCCTATAAGCCTTTTTAAATATTGCATTTAGAGTCAGCTTTAGGGAATGTTGTTTGTGCATCCTTGCTTGTATATCTGTGATTATGTGATATTTTATATCTTCCTTATATTTTCCAAAACCCCTGAGTATATATTATTCAAAATTTCCTCTTTTAAAACCCAGGTGTATTGCCTTTTTCTTTCTGATTTCTTCAAATTCTTTTTTATCCTGCCTGCTATTTTTCAAAATTTTAAATCCTTGTCATCTATTTTCAAAATCTCTTTTTCCTCCATCATGAGAGAAATGATATTACCTATGAGGATTTTTAAAATCATAAAATCTCAAAAATTTCTGCAAAAGTTCAAATATTTTGATCTAATCCTTTTTAAATAAACTAACATGTCGATTTTCTTTTTCCCAATTAGGTTTTGAAAACCATTTGTCTTCAAAATCATCCCTCGTGTTGGTTTTCTTTTCTTTTTTTCAAAAAATTGGTTTTGAACCACTATCTTCAAAATCAAACCTCATGATGATCTCTCATGATGATTCCCTTTTTTTTAAAAAGGATCAGATCTCGCGCTAATCATTCTTCTTGCAGTGGATTTCCTTCCCAAAAATTGATTTCTCACTTATCTTTTAAATAAACATTTTCCTTTCAACATCCCATATGCAGGCAGGATCAGAAAAACTCCTTTGTCTCAAATCTTATAAATTTTCAGTTAATTTTGATATCTTTATCAGTTTCATTCATTTTATTCATATTTTTATCAAGTTTACATCAATTTTATCAAGTTTTATCAATTTCTCCTCAAATCTAATAAATTTCATCAAAATCTTTACCATTTCATGTTAAAGGATAAACCTTATGCCTCTTTCCCATGAGGTATTTTCTAAATCTTCTATTTTCCCTTTCAGGTTAAGGGATAAACCTGACCCTCGTTGTCTGAGGTGTTCCCGCTCATGTTAAGGGAGAAACCTGACCCTCGTTGTCCAAGGTGTTCCCATTCAGGATAAGGGATAATCCTAAAACCCCTTGTAGGAGCAATAATGCTACCTATGTGGATTCTTTTATAAAGACAATTTTTCAATTCTTCTCGATTTTGTAAATGATTATCAATTTCTCTTTTAAATTTCCCCCAAAATTCTATTTCTTTCACATAGCCCTTTCAAGTTAAGGGACAAACCTTACACTCGTTGTCAAAGGTGTTCCCCCTCAGGTTAAGGGATAAACCTGACCCTCGTTGTCTGAGGTATTCTCATTCAGGATAAGGGATAATCCTGAGACCCCTCGTAGGAGCAATAATGCTACCTATGAGGATCCTTTTGTAAGTACAAGTTTCGTCAACCTTTATTGATTTTCTAAATTTATATCAATTTCTCTTCATTAAAATTCCTTAAATTCTTTTTCCCATTCAGGATAAGGGATAATCCTGAAACCCCTCGTAGAAGCAATAACGCTACCTATGAGGATTCTTTTGTAAATACAAGTTTTGTCAATCTATATTGTTTTTCTAGATTTATATCAATTTTCCTTCATTAAATTTCCTTAAATTCTATTCTTTTTCCCATTCAGGATAAGGGATAATCCTAAGACCCCTCGTAGGAGTAATAACGCTACCAATGAGGATTTTTTTGTAAATACAAGTTTCGTCAACCTTCATTGATTTTTTAAATTTATGTCAATTTCTCTTCATTAAAGTTCCTTAAATTCTTTTTCCCATTTAGGATAAGGGATAATCCTGAGACCTCTCGTAGGAGCAATAACGCTACCTATGAGATTTCTTTTGCAAATACAAGTTTTATCGATCTTTATTGATTTCTAAATTTATATCAATTTCTCTTTAAATTCTATTCTTTTTCCCATTCAGGATAAGGGATAATCCTGAGATCACTCATAAGAGCAACAATGCTACTTGTGAGAATTTTTTTTACAAAATAAAACAATTTACTCAAATTCTCTCTATTTTTTTCATCAAAATTCTATATCCTTCTGTCTTCTCAAATTTTATTCATTCTATTTTCCCCGTTCAGGATAAGGGGTTAATCTTGAAAATTGGACCGCATACCTGGTCCATCTAAATCATAGATCGTAAATTCTAAATCTTGTCATATCTCTTCTAAATTCAAGTCTCAGGTCAGTTCTTCACAAAAATCTTGTATTTCCCCTTCAGGTTAAGGGATAAACCTGAATCATTTCCCTAAATTCTCATCAAATTCTGTTTGCCTTCAGGATAAGGGATAATCCTGAAACCTCGGCAATCATTTCTGCTTCAATCTCTAAATATCTTCAAGAATGCCGGTCTCCTTCCCGACTCTCAGTTGGAAAACTTGGTGCTCGCACTGGTTATTTTGCTAAATTTTCAAATCTAAAGATCAAGTTCAGTCACAAAACTCAGTCCTCGTACTGGTTGTCTTTCAAAAGTCTCAATCTTAAATCAAAGGCCGTTAAATGAAATGAACCAGCTACTTCGTTGGTCGTTGAATGAAATGTCCCTGCTACTTTGCTGGTCGTTAAATGAAATGTCCCAGCTACTTCATTGGTCGTTAAATGAAATGTCCCAGCTACTTCGCTGGTCGTTAAATGAAATGTCCCAGCTACTTCGTTGGTCGTTAAATGAAATGTCTAAGCTACTTCGCTCGTCGTTAAATGAAATGTCCTAGCTACTTCACTGGTCGTTAAATGAAATGTCCCAGCTACTTCGTTGGTCGTTAAATGAAATGTCTAAGCTACTTCGCTAGTCGTTAAATGAAATGTCCTAGCTACTTCACTGGTCGTTAAATGAAATGTCCCAGCTACTTCGCTGGTCGTTAAATGAAATGTTCCAGCTACTTCGCTGGTCGTTAAATGAAATGTCCCAGCTACTTCGCTGGTCGTAAAATGAAATGTTCCAGCTACTTCGCTGGTCGTTAAATGAAATGTCCCAGCTACTTCGTTGGTCGTTAAATGAAATGTCCCAGCTACTTCACTGGTCATTAAATGAAATGTCCCAGCTACTTCGCTGGTCGTTAAATGAAATGTTCCAGCTACTTCGCTGGTCATTAAATGAAAGGTCTTAGTTTTTACTGGTCGTTAAATGAAATGTCCTAGCTACTTTGTTGGTCGTTAAATGAAAGGTCCTAGTTTTTACTAGTCGTTAAATGAAAGGTTCCAGCTCCTTCGCTGGTCGTTAAATGAAAGGTCCCAGTTTTTCTGGTCAGAATGTCCAAAATCATAAATTGCAACTAAAGGTCTCATCAAAATCTATATTGAGTGATTATTTCACAAAAGATTTCTGGAACATTATGCCAATTTGCTGAAAGTATTTGTTGATTCTAAAAATCCTTACTGCACAAAGGAATTACCTCAGATTACTCTCTAGTATTCTTTATAAAAAGGTGAAACTTTTTGCGAAAAAAGGGATCAAATTCAAATCTTTTTTCTGTTGATCAACCAAAAGGATGAAAGAAATATCCTTGGTATGATTAGCAAAAGAAATATTCAATGATGTTGAAAAGCCAGAAGCAAATTGATATTGATCATGGCTATGGCGCATGTTTAAAGACGGCTATCTGGCAATCAGGCAGTGGAAATATCTTAAGCCATAAAAGAATCCACTCAATCCATGTCTCCTCATTTCATTTTAAAGTTGCAATCAAATATCTGCAAATGGGATCTCTCAATTGTCATCAAGATGAAGACAAATATGCGAGCAGACCTACGGGGCTAAAGAAGATTTGGATCATCACCGAGATGAAGGAGTTTGTGAAGGATCCTTCCAGGGAAAGTTCAGATCATCGTCGAGATGAAGGCGAGTGTGATGAACCTACCGACAATCCCTAAATGATATTTGATTTCTACTATCATCTAAAGACCTTTTTGAGCCAATAACATCAATATAATTCCTGAGAGAAATGAAGGATCGAAACATCTCTAAGATGAAGGAGTTTGTGACGTACCCTTCCTCGAAAAAGAGAGAAAAGTCAGGACATCTCCAAAATAAAGGATGATGTAAAAAGCCCGAAAAACCCAATGACTCAAAAGGAGTGCAAAAAGATCATCATGGGAAAACACCCAGATATCAAACTGCCAAAATTTTCAGAAGTCATCTTTTCTCATGCAAAATTCTTTTATCAATGTCTCTTCACTACTTGCTTTTATAAAACTAAGAATATTTCTTCTCTTCTCATTTCAGGGAAATGGATAGCTTCCTTAAAGAAAATCATCAACGCTAAAATTCTGAATTTGACTCTTAAAAACCAACGAGTTAACCTCGATGGAGGAAATACTCTCGGTAAAAGAGGGAATATCTTTCGCACATACGTGCACATTTTAAAGTGTTTTGAGTCGACTATAATTTCATCTTATTGGCAAAATTTTCTAGCTATTCCAAGAATGAAATGAATATTCAATATCCATTTGGATGCAACCTAGAGTTGTTTACATTATTCATCTTTCGCTTTGTCGAGAGACTCGTCCCCTTTAGGTTAAGGGTTAAGCCTGAACCTCGCCCATCAAGGTATCTTCCTTTTTCAGGTTTTGGTTAAACCTGAACCTCATTCCACGAGGTATCTTCCGTTCAGATTTGGGTTAAACCTGAACCTCGTTTTAACGAGGTGTTTCCTTCCAGTCCCATCATGGTTCTTCCCATCGAGGAATCCATGTTTTGTATATCCATTCAGGATAGGATCCTACTTAAGCTTCATCTCACGAGGCATTTTCTAAATAATGTCCCATCAAGGTCTACTTCTATTCATTTCCCCATTCAGGTTACCTTGATATGTCTTTGTCCCATCCAGGTTAAGGGCTAAACCTGCGTCATTCCAAAAAGCTGATCTCGCCAAATTCATGAGACTTGATCAAAATTCTTATCTTTCATCATTTCGGGATCCTCAAAGTCCCATCACCATTTTCTCATCTCTATTATTCAGTCATATCATTTTTGAGGATTTCGTCACCCCCAGGCCATTCAGGATAAGGTTTTAAGCCTGAAAATCATGTCTTTTCAAAATAATTCTTCCACACCCAGTTCAGATCTGTTGACTGGGGCATTTTTAAAATTTGGAGTGTTTTCTTTGCCACTAAACACGGTTTTTTGCCGGCTTAGTAGCAAAGAGGGTCATCTGTGAACACCCCAAATTTTTCAAAATCTTTTAAATATCCCCTTTTTGCCTCTGATTTCATTTTCTGAGCAATTGAGTCACTTTTAAATCTAAATTCCAGTACATTTCTCAAGTTTTACTGAAATTAAATTCATTTTATATGTTTAAATTGATTACGGATCCGGATCCATTGTCCAGATCAAAATATGAGTCTCGTTGTATAACTTTTAAATTAAAATTATAGAAAGTACCAAATATAGTTTTTAAATAGCTCGGACAGTCCATCCGGCATCCATTTGGGTCCATCGTGTTGTATTTCTCAATTCGAGTTTTAAAACTCGAACATTTTCTCAAAACCTGGACCCAAACTCTTTTTTTTGAAGAAATTTCCCCAAAATAACCCTGATTTTTCAAAAAAACTCTTCTTTTGTAAAATATCTTGAAATTTTGCAAAATTAGTTTAATTTCCTTAGTTTTAGAGCTCTGTTTGCAAAAATATCAAAAAAATATAGAGGATGAAGAAAAGAAAAAAATATATATAGAAAATAAAAAATAAATAAATAATAAGTTGTTGAAAACTTTCTTTTGAAAACATTTTCTAAAAAACATTTTTTTTAAAAACTTTTAAAAAGGGGGAGCTTTTTTTGAAAATCGTTAAAACAGAAATTTATCTTTTCATGAAAGCTTTTAAAAAAAAAAAAAAAACGAAGATCTCAGGGTTTCAAGAAAGGTCTCGAACCTTCTCTCTCGGTCCATCTCCCTTCTCTCGCCCAAACCCCTTCACCACCGAAACTCTCAGCTGCAGGAGCGACCTCTCCAAACCCTCCATCGCCCTCCGGAAGCACCCATGTGCCTCCAACCGCCGAGCTCCTCCACTGCTTTCTGCGCACATCCTTCCCTCCATTCTCAAAACCCTTCATCTTCAACAACCACCTCCGTTCTCCTCCATCCATCCCCCAACCGAATCTTCCTTCTCTCCCTTTAAGAGAAGCCCGCAGGGAACTTCAAGGGGGCCCGCCATCACCCTTCCATCGCACCTCTTCTGAACGATCCGTTTCCACCTTTTCCCCTTTTCTCTTTCCTTCGTTTCCATCCGCCTTCACCCCCCCCCCCCCCCCCCTTCTGTACATATCGCTCTTTTTTTTCCCCATTCGCCTTCTACACCCCCTTTTCCTCTTCTTCTTTATATTCTTTCCTCTTTTGTTCCCCTCCCAACCGGCTGAAAGAGGTGGACCATCCCTATAGCATAAAGAAGGTGAGTATCCCCTCTTTTCTCTGTTATTTCCGATTTTATTTTAGTTTTGTTCATCGTCCCGTTAAAGCGCTTCCTGTGATATTGAGTTGCTTATAGTGACGTCAATTCACATCTGTGCAATAGCAATGGAATACATATATCTCCACATCTTTCCCTCTTTTTCTAATTTATTTTCAGATTCTCTTATTTCAAGAACCTATTTATGCTATTGTTCACACCATCGTATATGCCAATATCAATATTTCTTTCTTTCTTTTTCTTTTTTTTTTGTAAGTTACCCTGAATTGCCTGTGATTTTTCCCATGTTTGGTGTGGTATAGTATCGCTTCATTTCTATCGTTTACGTTTTCCTTTTAGGATTATTTACTACATTCTCATTTTTTGTTTACATTTTCCCTTTCAATAGTATTTGATTGATCTTCCGGTTATATTTGATTCGTCATTTTTGCTATATTGTGTTCATCGTATTACATTTTCCCTTTCTCATGCATTTACTGTGTGTTTTCTTGTATTCAACTATGCTGTGATTATCTGTATGTTGCATATAACTGTCTATCGCAGGTTTTTCTCAAAATGACTTCCTGTTTTCTCATCTGATTCTTGATAGGCGTTCGACCCCCCCTGTGCATAGATCCCATCAATGTTTGCATTTTTCTTTGTAGCAAATTTTAGGACCATATTGTTTCAGTAACGTGGTCACCTCCATTCTGCTAGATTTTACTTCATCGTGTGATTTAATAATGTGTTCATCACATCACGTTAGCTTTAAAGTCTGTATTCTCTATTGTGCATCTCTTAATCCATTTTAATACATGAAAGCACCAGACTCTGCGCATGAGCATGTATCAATATGCTCTATTCAAACGTTGGCAAGCAAAGGCGTAGTGGGAAGAAACTCACTGCTGGTAATGGCATTTCAAGAGGTCAAATAAAGGCTTATGAGGTGTGTGGGATTCTTGCTGAATATTTGTAAGTCTACTTGTTGAGTTGCTGAAGGATCAACAAATAAAGCACCCAATCATCGTAACAAGCTGATGAAACCAGTGTTGTGGTATTGTGTGCTGGTTTCAATATCCTCTGTAGTCACAAGGGCCTACTGCCCAGCCTATATGTCCAAATTGTTGGGGCCTCATAATAGAGAATTAACTACCATCCCATTTCCTGTGCTTTGATCGGGCATCCAGTAATCAAACTGGATTTGATTCAAAAGGAAAAGAGATTTTTATGGAGGGTTCGTAATGAAATCCCTTTGATTTCATCAAGAGACCCTTCTGCGTGCACCATCTCTTGCTATTCATAAAGTGGTAGTTTCACATCAGGGGGATGAAATACAAAGTTTCTATATCCAAATCGTGACGATCTACCTCTGTTCTTGAAGGTAAAAGCACTCTCCAATTATATCCCTGCTAAGATATGTTGATTTATCGAGTTTCATTTTTTTTCTCTCTTGTAAATTGGGGTTTGCATGCATCATTCAAGTTGTATATATATATATATATATACCTTAAATACTGGAGAATATCTGGTAATTCAATTTTTCTAAAAAATTCTTTCGGCCCATGGGTTCTAAATCCCCTAATACAGTGTTCACTCTGTTCATTGAAGTTGAGAACTCTCAAAGGCTTATTACTGCGTTCTGCTTTTACCTTTAACAGAAATTTCGTTTCTTTCTTTATTTTATGTTATAGCACACTTTCCAACGCCTTGATAGCAAAAGAGGTCTCATTATTGGGGGGACGTCCAGGAGCCCTCAATCATTTTTTTCATTGTGAAGCAGTCATAACAATGGTCTTGAAAGTTATTGTTTGCAGCCTTCAGCATGACGTTTACTGGTTTAACAAGAGGTTCAGTTCTTTGAAAAGCTATGAAGACCATCGTCCCATGCACCCACCTCCTGTATCTCACCTGCTGGTTACCTGCACAATTTTTGTTAACAGCATTAATCATATCCCTACCAGGTCAGTATCCCTCTTTACATAATGTTTTTTTAACTGATTATGTTAATTCTCTTTATTTTCTAAGATTATTGGCTTTATTTCGTGATTGGAATCCTTACACTTGTGCCTATAGCCATCTCTGTGATCATAACAAGTGCCCTGTTTATATCTACTTTCTTTGTTTTCTATTTTTTTTCTGCTATTAGGTTGCCCCCTTTGCTTTACCATGCGCATATCAGCTGCCAAGGATGTATTCGTTAGCTAAATTCTGGGTGTGTATATCGGTGTTTACATTGCAAAACCCCACAAGCATTAGACCCATATTAGGTTTCCATTATATTAATAGTATCTCATCCCATCACAATCACCTGTTTATCACTGTTACAAAACATACTGTTCACTTCATTAATACCTTCACACCTCCACTTTGGAAAAGGAGGGGTGTTTGATAATATCAAGTTTGTGAGGGAGCTCAATCCAAGTACTAGTGTTCCATAAGCCTCATCCCCTGCTGTTACCATCAACGACATTACATCTCCAACCTACTTCCAGCAGCTCCCCACACAGCACCTACCTGTTGAAGGCATATATTATGTAATGTTTCGTGTATATTTTCTGTAACGTTTCAGCACATATCACCCACCTATTGAAGGTACATTTTCTGTAATATGTTATGTTTCACCTTCTTCACTGACCTTTGCTACATTCTGCACACACTTACCTCCAGCCTCAACACTTCCATGTATACTTGCCCTACTTCCCAACATCTCATTTGCGTTCCTTGCTGTAGCGTCACTACACTTACAGATGTAGGAATATCATCATCTTCCTGTTCACACCCGGTACTTTATCTCCCCATACCTTACCGCCCATCATTTGGCTATCCACAGCAGTGTTCGGCACTGCACTGTAACTCATCATTGCTTTCACTTCACTGCACTACAAGCCTATTGAAGAAATCATGATTGGTGAAGGTCCAGACAACACGGATTTCATTGCACAACTTCGGGCTGAGCACCACAAGGATGAAATAAATGCTAGAATTGATGTCATCTCTGGCTTTGTTGAGGACATGCAAAAGCTGAGAATATCAAATTGATTTAAGGCTAAGCAAGCAATACTACTCTACTACGGAGGTTGCTGAGATGATACTGAGAATTGATCACCACCTGTGGTTGTGCTTTCTGCAACCGCTTTCAGAAGTGGGTATGTAGAACCAAGGCCAATTGGCTGTCATGATGGGAGCCAGTTCACAGGAAATGAACTGTTAATGTATTTCAATTGTGGTTACTGTTTATGTATATACCTGCATTTGCATTTCTTATATTATATTCACCATGTGTGTTTATCAATTCATCTTCACCATCATATTCCAGCTTACCACCACCTTCATCCAGCACCACTACCTACAGTCCATTAGCTCATTTTTTCTCTCATGTCATATATATCTATATATCTATATGTATATATATATATATATACCTATATATATATAACATATGCATGTATATATACATATGCATGTATATATACATATGTATAAGCATATATATCATCTTTCCATCATTCATGTCTTGGTATATGAACATTTTTTTAGATATCCATAAGATATATGCCATTTTTCTTCTATTTTCATGTTAACCCAGTTTGTTTTGCAAGGAATATGTGGAAGATATCATCATTAGGAGTTGCAAGTTCAATTTTGGGGTATTGTAATAGTTAGATCTTAATGAAAATTTACACTTTCTGCTTTAGATAGAATGAATGAGCATTATAAATATCATGAATCACTTGTTCTCATATTTTCTCCTTTGTTTTTCAAATATTCACGAATGGGAACACAAATGGCATGTACACCATTTCATAAGAGGTATTTAATCGTAAGTTGATGATTTACATCAATGGCCATAGTCAGGATGTAAACAAAACTTAGGATTTTTATCTTTTATAAAATAACATTGGATCCACACTGGATCCTCTTCAAAAATCATCATATTTTCAAATATTTCCTTCTTTTATTAGAGTTTAATTTAAAATTGGTTCAAAATATATACCAATGGCCATAGTCAGAGTATATTGAGGGTTAATTTCATTTTAAACTCTATAAAAGCACAAAAATATGTTTTATTCTTCATCTGAATTTAAATATAGATCATTATATAATACATTCAATGACCATAGTCAAGGATGTATTATATTTTCAATCTTATTTCAATTCATGTAAAGAATGAAATATGGTTTTCAAAATCCAGTCTCAAAATTCTTTAAATTCATTCATCATTTAGGATAGAATTGCATCATATTTCCAAAATTCCCTTTTCAAAAACCCAAATGATGTTAATATCTTCTTCAATCAATCTTCATATCTTGTAAAATCCTGTTCATCTTTTCATTTTCAATCTCAAAGTCCAATTTAACTTTGAGATTTCAAATTCATTTTGCATTCAAAAATTCCAATTCAAATCAGATTTCAAAGTTCAATTTTCAAATTCATTTTATATTCAAAAATTCCAATTCAAATCAGATTTCAAAGTTCAATTTGACTTTGAAAATCCAAATTCATCTTATATTCAAAACTCCAATCAAAATTCAAAGTTCAATTTAAACTTTAAAATTTTTGATTCATCTTCTGATTCCAAATTCAAACTTTAAATTCAAGGTTTAATTCGACTTTGAAATTCATTTGTATATTCAAGATTCAAATTCTAAATTTCATTTTCCAAGTCTAATTCAAACTTGGAAGTTCTTGATTCATCTTTCGAATTTAAACTCCAAAAATCCATTTTAGGATCCAGAACCCAATTCTACTTTGGATCTCAGACTTCAGATCCAATTCCATTTTAGGGTCCAGAATCCAATTCCATCTTGGATCTCAGACTTCGGATCCAAAATACATTTTAGGATTCAGAATCCAATCCTATATTGGATTCCAGATCTTGAATCCAATTCTATTCAGGATCCAGAATCCAACTTCACTTTGGATCTCAGACTTCAGATCTAAAATCCATTTTAGAGTCCAGAGTCCAACTCTATTTTTTGATCTCAGATTTCAGATTCTAAAACCATTTTTAGATCCAGAACCTATTTTAGGATTCAGAATCCAATCCCAGCTTGGATTCCAGATCTTGGATCCAGAATTCAATTCTATTCCCGATTCTAGATTTCAAATCCAAATTCCACTTTCAAATCCCATCTGAACTTCTTAAAACCCATTTCTATTTTTAAATTCCATTTGGATTTCTCAAATCCATCCTAAACTCCAACTTCCAAATCAATCCTATTTCACAATCCTATTTTGATTTCCCAAATCTCTTTCAGATTTCAAACTTCCTAGCCAGAGTTTAACTCCATTTCAGATATTCATTTCCTTTCCTAAACCCAAGTTTAGAATTTAAAATTCAAAGTCCGTATCTGTCTTTGAAACTTCATTTCAGCTTCAAATCATTCTCTCTCAGAAATCAAGATTTATTCTTCCAACTCTAAATTACTTCAAAAACTTAGAACTCTGATCTATCTTAAAATTCTAAGATTGGATTTTATCATCCAGAAACCATTTTTTCACTCCATTATCAAATCTATCTCAGAAAACTTGGAGATTCCCAAAACATTTTTCTAAAAAAGCATACATCTTTGCATTACACAAGCATGATTATTTGTGCATTTAGATTTAGGATAAATTTTTAAATGATATTTAGGCAAAGCAAAAGGCATAAATTCGATCCTTGGTTCGATTACCCCTAGTAAAGGCGCCAGGAACGGTCGAACCTCGTACCGACGAGCGAATCCCGTCTCTCCATTTTTCCGCAAATATTTTCAAAACGGAGGCGAGTTATTTTCTAAATATTTTCAAATCTAGGTCAATTGAAATCCCGCAAAAGAGTTCCTCTTCTCTCTTTCTTTTCGTTTCTCTTCTCTCTTCTTTTCTCTCTTTTATCTTTCTCCCTTCAAAAAGGAGGAAAATTAAAGTTAGAAAAGGAAAAGAGAAGGAAGAGAGAGAAACCACAAGAGAGGAAAAATTTTGCGATGATCACACACATCTCCAGCAAAATCGTTTATCAAGCTGATTGAGAGAGCCGAGTGGCTCGAAACAGGACTGGACAATGGCCTATATGAGGGTTACCCTTTTGTCCAAAGGAATCCTGAGCAGAAGAAGAAAGCACACGTTGCTAATTCTACAGATTTCTCAGACCACAACAATAGTTCCGGCAACAAGAAGAACAAGAAAAATCGCAAGAATTCAGGACACTCCAGGGCCGAAAGAACGAACTCTGCAGCTCAGAAAGGAAAGTTTGTTAAGCCACAATCCGTCCAGTCAGCGCCGCAACCGGAAGCCAAACAACAAGAAATGCCAAAGCATGAGGGATGGAGTTATGATCGGGAATTCACTGCTCTAGAGCAGTCCCGCGAAGACATCCTGAAATATATGATGTCGAAAGGGATGATCAAACTCCCTAAGGTGGCAGATCCACCGGTTGCTATGGGTAAGTGGACCGATAAATTCTGCAAGTTTCATCGGACTGTTGGACATGACACGGAACACTGTTTTGTCCTCAAAAACATCATTCAGGACTGTATCAACAAAAATGTATTAATCGAGGATGAGGATGAGCAACAACCCAAAATTTTGTCCAAACCCTTTCCTAAACATTCTGCATCGGTGATTTCAGAACAAACAGTCTTTTTCAAGAACAGTATACAGCCATGTTTCAGCCAGGACATTCAGGATCAACATTAGGTCCTAGTCCTTCATCAAACGCAGTCTTTCGCCAAGAGGGTGGATATTACTGCATTTTCTAGCAGCAAGAAACCAACTAAAGAGCCAGCGAAAGTAACAACAAAGATTGCCAAGCTAATCCCCAGGATCCCGAAGCGCTTTATCAAGGCAGCTTCAAAGAAGGGTGAGACTTCAGAGTCAGTACAGAAGTAAATTACTGCTCTATAGAATATCTCTATCCTGGACCTGACCCATGCTTCCCCGGAGCATTAGCAAGTGCTAGAAGATCTGCTAAGAAAGATCAAAGTCAAACCTAGCACAACACCGCAAGACATGGCTCAGATCGTCAACCAAGCAATAACGAATGCACCAATCACATTTTCTGATAAGGATTTGCCAAAGCCTCATTCTTTCCACAACAATGCCTTGTACATACTGGTGCGGACCAAGGGCATGACAGTCCCTCATGTACTTGTTGACGGAGGCAACAACCTCAACATCTGTCCAGAAATGACGGCCAGAGCCTTGGACCTGAAAGAGGAAGAGTATACCCCAGATCTGATCACGATCTATGGTTTTGACAACCACGGGCAGACAGTCAGGGGAAGATTTTTCTCGAAATTATCATCAACTACTTGGTGCATACAGTCCTGTTCCACGTGGTGAATGTGCCACCTACGTACAACCTTCTGTTGGAACGTACTTGGATCCACAATGCCAATGTTGTTCCTTCCTTGCATCAATGCATCAAGTGGTCGAAGGGAGGCATGATTACCACAGTCTTAGGAGAAGATCCAGAAGAAAGACTCCCGCAGCCGATGATTCCTCGTCCTACTTTCACTGCCGACATCCCAAGCATTCGGGAGGTCGATGAGATTAATCTTAGTGAAAGTTTGGACATGCTGAAACTGAAGGAAGTCCAGCCAACCGAGAATGTCACGGTAGTAGTCCAGTGGCAGGGGCCTCATTTTTACAAGATTGGAGGATGCCTAAATTGCGCTTCTTTCAAAGATCATCCTCTTTTCCCTCAGTTCTCAAAAATCAAGAAGGGATTCGATTTACTGATGAAGCACGACTATCAACCCTTCAGAGGCCTGGGTAAAAATGAGGACGGTATGATAGAGCCAATCATCCCCGCTCGGCACATTGAGGGCACAAGCTTGGGTTTTTCAGGCCAGTCATTTGGCAAGCGCACTACCTTCATCAAGGGAGCCCAGTAATGAAGACAATGTCAGTGTTTTCTGCTTTCTTTTCTTTAATGTCATATTGTAGGGGCAAAAATCCGCCCCAGTTTCTTTCTTTTCTTCAACAGTCATGTGTAAATATCAAAGTTATTCAATCAATGAAATTTTGATTTTCTCTTCTCATCTTGGCATACACGATTCTTTGCTTATATCTTTGTATATGTCGTCATTCTCTAGTTTTGTACAAAAGGCTATTTTCAAACATCTTACCTTTTTCTCAAAGACCTTTGCGCTTTTCAGGATTGCCAGGATCATGGCTCCTAAATTGCTCAAAAGGCTCGTAATCAATACCAACTTTTCTAAAAGTAATTCCAAACTTACCACAATCTCCAAGGCAAAGGCAAGGGCAGCAGTCAGTAAAGTGACAGGGCAGATCAAAGAATTAGCAGAGTTCGATTCAGCGATTCAATAATTGTCAGAATTCAGAAGCAGGATGAACCATCGCCATTGGTCCAGGATCCGACAGAAGATGTCAATATTGGTTCAGAAGATGATCCGAAGATCCTCAAAGTTGGTTCCAGCCTAAGTTCAGATGAGAAGGAAATGCTCATCCATTTCCTCAAACAGCAACAGAAGGTCTTTGCTTGGACTTATGAGGATATGCCAGGCTTAGACTCCAAGTTAGTCGAGCATCGTCTCGTGCTGAGACCAGATTGCAAGCCAATCAAACAGAAGTTAAGGAAAATGGATCCCCGCGTGGCACCACAAGTTAAAGAAGGACTTGAGGAGTTGTTAAAGGCAGGATTCATTCAGACTATTGACTATCCAGACTGGTTGGCGAACATCGTAGTAGTTCCCAAAAAGAATGGCAGAGTCTGGATATGCATTGATTTTAAGGATCTGAACAAAGCAACCCCGAAAGATGATTATCCACTCCCCAACATCGATCTTTTGATTGATAGCACGGTGGGCCATGCCATGTTTTCCTTTATGAATGGATACTCAGGCTACAATCAAATCAAATTGGCCTCTCGTGACCAGTCTAAAACTTCTTTTACTACGCCTTGGGGTACTTTTTGCTACACAGTCATGTCGTTCAGACTCAAGAACGCGGGGGCAACCTATCAAAGAGCAATGGCAGTTATCTTTCATGACCAGATGCACAAGAACATGGATGCCTATGTGGATAACATCCTGGTCAAATCCAAAGAAGAAGAGAATCATCTCGATGCTCTCGGCCAAGTCTTTGAAAGACTTATTCTCTACAAGTTGTGACTCAATCCACAAAAGTGCGTCTTTGGGGTAGAGTCAAGCAAGCAACTTGGCTACATGATCAGCAAGAAAGGCATAGAGGTAGACCCTGCCAAGGCAAAGGCGGTCATTGATATGCCACCTCTCACCATTCTTAAAGAATTGTGAAGCCTTCAAGAGCGCATCCAGTCTATTCGCAGATTCATCTCCAATTTGGCCATGAGATGCGAGCCCTTCAATCACTTATTGAGAAAAGAAGTGAAATTTGAGTGGGGACCAGAATGCCAACTCTCATTTGAGCGCACCAAGCAGTATCTCCTCAATCCACCTGTTCTGAAGCCACCAGAACTGGGAAAGCCACTTCTCTTATATATTTCTATCAATCATAATGCTTATGGTGGATTTATTGCGCAGTACAAGGAAGGCAGTTAGATAGAGCATGCCATCTACTACATAAGCAAGACTTTCATTGACTATGAGAAGAGATATTCTCAGATGGAAAAGACGTGTCTAGCCTTGGTATGGATGTGTCAGAAGCTGAGACATTATCTCTTGTCTTCAAAAATCAAAATTTTGTCAAGACTCAATCCTCTCAAGTACATCCTTGAGCAACCTTTCTTACTGGACGGATTGCAAAATGGCAAGTTCTTCTGATGCAGTATGACTTGAAATATGTTTCTCAGAAGTCAGTCAAGGGTCAGTTCATCGCAGATCAGTTGGCAAATTTCCCATTGACAAAGGAGATCAAAGCGGAAGACGATTTTCTCGATGATCCTATCTGCAATATCCAGGAGTCCTTAGTTTGGACCATTTTCTTTAATGGATCTAGAAACATGTCTGGCATAGGGATTGAGATCTTGTTGATCACTCCCAAAAAAGAGATGCTCTCTTATTCCCTCAAGCTCAGCTTTCAATGTACTCACAACATGGTCGAGTATGAAGCTCTAATACAAGGCCTCAAGATTCTGCAAGACTTCAACGTCAAAAGAGTACATGCCTTTGGCGATTCTCTGCTTGTTGTTAGTCAAGTTAATGCTGAGTGGCAAGTCAAGGATTCAAAATTGATTCTCTATCAAAAGATTGCCTTAGCTCTCATAGGCAATTTTGAAGAATTTCAGCTCAACCATGTCAAGAGGGAATACAATCACATAGCACATGGCCTAGCCTGTTTAGGCTCTATTTTGTCGTTCAAAGACTGAATCTTGTCATTACTTCGAGATTGACAGACTTGATCAACCTGCTTACATTCCATCTCAGCAAGTAAACCAAGCCACTCAGAAAGAGAAGCCTTGGTACCAAGACATCAAAAACTTTATTGAAACCGGTGAATTTCCATCGGAAATGTCAAGAAAGGAGCAATGTGCGATCCAACGCCTGTCGGCCCGTTATTTCATCATTGCCAATACTCTCTATTGTCGTGGATTCAGTTCTCAGTATGTCAGATGCTTAGACAAGGATGAAGCCATGGAAGTTGTCCAAGAGGCACACGAGGGAATTTGTTGTGGCCACGTCGGCTACCAGACACTCGTCAAGCAGATTATCCGGGTAGGGTATTATTAGAGAACCATGCAGCAGGATTGTCATCTATTTGTAAGGAAGTGCATCAAATGTCAAATGCACGCACCTTCCATTCATGCGCCAACCGCATATTTACAGTCCGTGGTTTCTCCTTGGCCTTTTTCAATATGGGCCTTCGACGTGGTGGGTCCAATCACCCCTTCGGCTTCTAATGGCCACAGGTATTTCCTCACAGCTACAGAATACTTCACCAAATGGGTCAAAGTCGTGACTCTGCGAACGGTAGAAGGCCGACATGTGGTTTCTTTTATTCATAAAAATCTTCTTTGCCGCTTTGACGTCCCACATGATATTATGTCAGACAATGACAATCATTTCAAGAATGAGAGGATGAAGACCTTTTGCTCGAAGTTCAGGATTCATCACCACTTCTCAGCTCCTTATTATCCTCAAGACAATGGCCAGGCAGAGGCCACCAACAAGATTTTGATCCGCGTTCTGGAGAGAACTGTAGAGACAGACCGTGATTGGCACGAGAAGATGCACGATGCACTTTTGGGCATACCGAACCACCATTTGGACCCCAACCAACGCTACTCCTTTGGGTACCTCTCCACGTTGAGAAGCCCACACTGAAGTTTGCGTCACTCATTGAACTTCCACTTGATCAGTATCAGCAGCAAAGGTTGGTACAACTCGATCTTTTAGACGAGAAAAGACTCAAGGCAGCAGAGTACGCTCAGGCTTATCGGCAAAGGGTAGCTAGGCATTATGCCAAGTCAGTTATTGACAGAAGATTCTGAGTTAATGATCTTGTGCTCAGATCGAGAGCTCATCTCAAGCATCGGCCACGGGGCAAGTGGTCACCCAATTGGGAAGGTGTAAACACCCCAAATTTTCACTCACCTTCTTGACATTTCCACCAATCATCACATTTCGGTTCTCCGGAACCAATGAAGGGCAAAATGGTCATTTTCTAAGATTCAACCTTGCAGAAAGTCCTAAATTCCATTCTCGAGTCTCAAAATTTCTCTATTTAGACTCAGAGACACCTTCAAATTGCAAATCCTCAAAATCTCATGCCTAACCAGAAGTCAAAATTTTCAAATTCAAGCTCAGAGTGATATTTCATAGAACAATACATATCATTTCACTGCACAGCATGTCATTTTGAGATCCAGAACTCCTGATTTTCAAAGTTTTCAATCCAGATTTGATTTTAAAACTTTTCAAAATTAATTTTAAAACCCTAGGGCTTTAAAATTATCATTTCTTCCCATTTTACCCCCAGGACCCCGAATTACGAAAAGTTTTCTTAAGAAAACAATCTGGATGGTTTTGATATTTCAAAATTTCGTCAGTTGAAAAGAGGGGGACACAATTTCAAAGTGCATAAGACCTTATTTCAAATTTTTACGAAAAGGCTCCGAATTTCCTAGCTTCTTTCAAAATTTTGCCCTGAAAAACCAGTTTTCCCAAGTTTTGAAATCAAACCACAATCCACTTCGTGCTTTCTAAACTAGCCTATTATTGTGAAAATTCCAAAACATCTCATTTGGCTCTTATTTCAAATAAAGGACATGGGACCCGCCTCGAGGTGGTGTCACACTCAAATTCTCAAAATTCTCCCTTATTTCCAAAATAGTACCCACTCGAAAGTGGCACTGATTTATAAAACCTTGTTTCTAACTCAATTTTAATAAAATAATTAGTGGGCCCACGTAGGTGGCGCCCCACTAAGACTCTTTGCCAAAAGAAAGAATTTTTTTAATTGAGGTGGCACTACCAAAACAAAATCCACTTTTTTTTTTTTTTTACTCATTTTTTTTATTTTTATTTTTCAGCCCCCAAAGGGAGCCACCGTGAAACCCTACCAAGATTTTCACCTAAGTTTTTTTTTTTGTTATGTACATCTGGAGAAAAGGAGCCGCCCTCCCCCTTTCAAATGGCGACAATTTTGAAATTTTTCATAAGTCAGTTTTTAAAGCTTATCAAAAAACTTTCGCAAAGGAGCCCGAGCTTTGGGCTGAAAGGGCAGAATAGTTTTAAAAAGGGGGCTGAGGCCACTCGAAAGAAGGGAGTTTTTGAATTTTTTTCCTTAACCCTTCAGCGCCCCCTTTCTTCAAGGGATTTTTGCTCCCAGCTAGCAGGCGACATCGTTTTGAGACTCTTCTGGCAAAACCCCTGCTCTTCAACTCATCCTCTCCCCTTTTCACAAGGCCTGCCTTCATCTCCCTTCAACCGAACAAGCCAAGAGGAGTTCCCCTCTTCTCATTGGCTTCCCCTTTTAAAGAGAACCAGAGGACTTCAGTAGAGCTGCAAGGCACATAAGAAGCCCCCCCCCTCTTTCGGCCGTCGGTCCCAAGCGTAGCGCCTCCTCCATTCAATAAACCAAGTCTCAAAAGGGCATCATCCGGAAGGCAGATAGTTTAAGACAGCAGGTAAGAAGTCATCTTATATCTACACTCTGCTAATTAGGTCTGGTATTCAGGTGATATCTGTGGTAAATCCATTTTTTTTAGTGGATGAGGTTTACCTTCACGGTGGGTCATGCATCAAGGATCGAGGACGCCTCTCAATGGCATCATCGACCCCTCCAAAAGTAGGTTTCAACTGTATTTTGGTCTGATTTATTTAAAGATTTTAAACCCCTACGAAACGGTGCTGGTTTTTTTTCTTTTCATCAAAAGGTTTTCAGCTCATGGTTTCATGATGATTTTCCTGGTTGCATTGGGGGATTTGCCCACATCAGAGGTGGTCAATGTTTCTTAGAGTAGTCTACAGAGGTGTGGCCATAGACTCACGGAAATGGTAGCAAGCTGAGGCCTCTGGGTACTTCAATAAATCGTCTTCGGGGTCTATTCCCTCTAAATTCTGTCATGGGTACCACCTCAAGACCTTACTCTGCCTATTAATTCCTTCAGTGGGTTCATTCTCATTTCACTGGAAAAGGTCCTAGTCTGGAGCAATTTTTTTTTTATTCAGAACAAAGCATGTTTGCATATCATAGCATCCAACAAGACCCAAAAGGGTTCATCGTACAGGAAGTGTGCCCTTGACACAGGCACTACATCTAGCGTTAAAAGTTTTTTTTTTTTCTTATGGCATTCCATCCCCTCCTGCGTTACAGCAAGAGAATAATCTTTATGCTATCCCCCATCAATACAGTCTTATAACTTACCCCTGCATCTTAGTTGGTGGCATTTTGTGTTGGGGAATCCGTTGTTAGTACATTATCATTCTGCTGCTACAGGAGGTTATCATGTGTTATGGTGAAGCCCTCTTCTTTTGGAGAAATCTTGTGAAACCAAAATGTGTTGAATTGTCATGAGTTAACTGTACCCTGTATGATCAATTAACAGAATCCATCTGCTGTGATCAAATGAATCAGATGCCTTGTTCTAACTCAATGAAACTTGTGAAGATCTATTTACCATCAGATTCAAATACTCGACCCATAGCATTGACCCTGGGATCAATTCTAATCCGCCATCTCAGTTGGATGTACACATTAGATTAAATCCATGTGATATTCTGTTAAATTCTGTTTAGCTATGATGAGTAAGCGTTAATCAAACTCAATTAGCTAAGGCTAATGGGTCATCTCACTGAAATGACAATTTGCTCTCCCCAGCTGATGATCTGTGAATGTATATCCATTTTTCTCAGCTTTTCTTTTTGATATAGTCTTTGTTCTGTTATACATTTTGTATATAGCAGTCTTTGTCCTTCTGTGTATTCTGTATTTTAGCAATGTGTATATAAATTAGTTTCACAAAGTTCATGTATTATGAATACAGTAACGTAGGATGCTGTAACAATGAAAGTTTGAATTGAATAATGATTGTAGCATGCTGTCAATAATAACAAGTAGGGGCTGTGTGAATGGCTCATGAAGGTCATTTCCTGCAATTGGGCTGTGTAAATGGTTTATGAAAACCATCTCCTACGATTGATTTTGTGAATGGCTGTGTGAAAATCAACTGTTTTGGTTGTATGAATGGCTTATGGAAATCATTTCCTGCATGTATCCATTTTTTTGCTGCAAGTGTGCAGTCTTGATAATTAGTCACATTCATGAATGGATATATCCATATCCGTTCATGATCTATATACAATCTTTGGCATGCTTTGTTATTGGTATATGGGGAAGCTCCATACCCATTTTTATTGAAAAATACATTATAATTTGAGAAATACGGCTGTGTAAAATCACCTACAGAAACTGTGTATACCTGTATTTTCTGATTTTACCTATTATATGGAATTTCCATTAATAGGCATATATTTCTCATTATTTGTATATCTGTATATATGTAGATCTATTGTATATCTACCTATATGTATACATATATATATATATATATATATATATATATATATATATATATATATATATATATATATATATATATATATGTTATGTACATATATATATACTTGTATATATATATCCCTTCATGTGCACTTATTTCTATATATGAGCACCCATATATCTAATTTCTCATGTAAATACACTTTCATTGTTACATATCATTTAGCACCAAATTTAGCAATTTTTGATATATATATACATCTCTTCGTTGTATATATCATATATACATCCATTTCCTTGGTTTCCTTGTACTAACTTTCATTTTGCAGGAAAATTTGGAGGATGCTGATTTTTTTTTCACTATGTATTTCTATTCCATTCATTTTGATTCACGTTAGTGATGTAATAATCAAATTTGGAATAATATTTACTTTTAATGCTTAGCTTAGGATGCATCTCATATAGTTTGATTTCGGCAATATCCTGATTCTGTGATGCATATATTTCAATTTTCAAAATTCACTATGGATGTACACGAATGGCACGTGCACCAACTCCTATGGAGTTGATGAACTCGGTGGAATCCATATTTACGGCCCTAGTCGGAATATGGACGAGACCCAGATCCATCATCTTTCTACCAGTCACATTGAGCCTACACTCTTAGGCTATCTTAAAAGGCACATCATATTTCCAATATTTTCAAAGCATTGTGCATTAAATCAATTAAACTCTGAACATATTCATGGCCACAGTCAGAATATGTGAAGGATTTATTTTGACTTAATACACATTTTTCCAACAAATTTCTTAGAAAAACTTCCAAAATGCATTCATTTACCCATATCATTTGCATCATGAAATCCTTGGTTTTCCCATGATTTTCTTAAAAAAACTGCATTCTCAAGAAATCGATTTCTCAAGAAACTATGAGTATTTTCCAAAATCGGTTTTCCCAAGTCAAGTTTTCACAGTTTTCCCTAGAAACCAGTTTATCAAGAAACTTCTAAGTTGGATTTCCAAAATCAAAGTTTTCCCTCGATTTTCCTTGGAAAATGTTATTTTCTTAAGATTTTCAAAAGGTGTTTTCCAATCTTTCTGAAAGATCAAAATCGATCTCCAAACATTTCAAGGGTAAGATTCCCAGGATTTCAATTTCCCAAGCTTTGAATTTTCTTCTCCAATGAGTTTTCCTATAAATTTTCCATCCTTTTCCTAAGAAAATTCTCAAAGTCTGAGTTTTCGCGAGAAGTGTTTTCCTTTTCAAATGTTCACCCTTTTCTCAAGAATCACCTCCATTTTTCCAAGATTTTCAACTATTCATGATTTTCCTACATCTTTCTGAACTTTCCCGTGATTTCAAAACCCTTTTCTTTTGAGTTTCCTGAGAAATTGACTTTCATCTTTTTCTTGAGAGATTCTTTTCAACTTCAAATATTTTCCAAGCATACATCATGTTTTCCCAAGTTGCATTTTCCAAAATCTCATAGCACATGCCTGAATTCTCTTTGCATTTAGGATAGAACATGATTTTAATGATTTAACTAAGTCAAGCACAATTTTGGTCCTTGGTTCGATTACCCCTGTTAAAGGCGGCAGGAACGGTCGAACCTCGTACCGACAGGTCGAGCCCCATCCCATGGATTTTCTTGCAATTTTCAAAATGGAGGCGAGTATTTCAAAACAATTTCCAAAATCCGATCAAGTTTGAAGCGCGAAAGCATTTCTCCCTCTTTCTCTTCCGCAAGGAAGGGAAGACGGGGAAAAATTTCGCGACGATAACAGGTTTGGCGACCGTGATGGGACCTGTCCTTGTCTGACCTAAAGTGTGCTTGACTTAGTTCAATTATCAAAACTGTGTTCACAAAATGTCAGCTCTTTACTTTTTATATCATGCGAACCTAGGAGCCTAGATTCTGACCTAGCTGACATTGACTGCATATAGACTAGGCATGGTTTGGTAGGACCATACTGAGGAGAAATTTTCATGTTCACATAGACTTAGGTCTAAATACAACTCTCCTCAATTTAGGATATGAATGTAAACAATGTATGCTTCTTCAAAGTTTTCAAAATCTATCTATCTAGGATTTAGAGCCCTCTATTTCTTGCATGTGATCATCTTTTCAAACTTCCATTACCTATCATTACCCGATCTTCACGTTGCTGGGCTCTCTTCTAGAACCCTAGTTCGGGACAGAGCCTCACAACTGGGCCAACTATTTGGGTTAACACCCCCCTACCACGTACCGCGGGCCACAGTTCGAAGTATATCGGTAGGAGCTCAAGGATGTTGGAAAACCTTACCTTAGAACCGGAGTTGAAATTCTATGCCACGTACCTCGAATTTCGATTCGGGTATATTGGCATAACTGGATTGGACAAAGATGATCTGAACCTAGAGTTATGATTAAGGTCCTACAGCTGTTTTCAAAATGATGCATCTAGAGTCAGCCTTTTAGAGAATGCTGAATATGCATAAATGTTTGTGCAGGATGTGATTGTATGTGTGTTATTTCCTCAATTCTTTATATTTCCCAATGTTTTCCAACTTATTAGGCCTTTTTCAAAATATTCTTATTTTTCACGAGGTCTTTTCTCAAACCCTGGATGATTTTCTCAAATATCCCACTTCTTTTAAAACTCCAGGTGGTTTTTCATTCTACCTTTCTACTGGATCTCGAATTTCCAGCTACATTTTATATCCTGCCTGCAAATTTTTTCAAAATTTTCTACATTTTCCTAAGTCTGATTCCGAGTCTTTCTCTGGTTTCAGTCTGATGGCATCCAGCCAAGTCGATCCTATCTTTTCTGAAGGTCACATCTCCTACGAGGTGCGACAAGGTCGTCCTGAACATCGAGCCCTCAGCACCGGAACTTTCATTCCCTGGTGGTACTATTCTTGGCTCAAAAGCTTTTCTCGAATGTTCCCGGACCATTTGAGCGAGTGCGGATTAGAACTGGCATTAGCAGTCGGAAAGCAGACCATCAATGGCAACCTGATCCATGCAATGGCAGAGCGATGGAATCCTCGGACATGCACATTCTGGTTCCCGTGGGGAGAGATGACCGTTTTAATGGATGAATTTTCAGAGATCATGGGGTTACCAGAGCCAGCCGGTCAACCAGGCGATCCATTAGAACATCAGTTCCTTATCAACGTCAAGGGTTTGGACCCCCGAGACTCTTTAGCTCGCATGACAGGCCGCCGATCCTAGCCCCTGATCCAGTTAGAGGGAAATGAATATGTTGACCTGCTCGAGTTGTCCCGCCAGTATGGGACCTCCGTTGAAGTCAGTTCGTTATCAAGGATAGCTAGAGAACGGATTCAGAATGCAATGGTCCTGTGCACTGTAGGATTGGCCCTCTTCCCAGATAGACAACACTACATGGACATCAGAATAATCCAGCTTATGAGAAGATGGGGAAGTCGACAAACCAACCGTCTTTCCATAGCCATGGCAGCGCTCGCCTTCCTATATCGTGGTCTGACCCGTTTCTCACTTGGGGAATCCATCTTAGTTGAAGGTTGCATCTACGCACTTCAATCCTGGTTCTTCCAGCATGTTCCATCCCGAGCAAACTCTTTTAGATACAATGGACAAGAACTCCTTCCAGTGGCACAGTACCGGTCTATGATCAACAACATTCAAGAAGATGACGTAGTCTAGGACTATTTTGATCGGCAACTATCTCCTCCCAGATATACGTACGCTTACGACAAGCGGTTCAAGTTATTGGGACCTTTCTTCTGCACTTACTACCAACCGGAGCGAAGTGTTCGGCAATTCTCCCAGAGGCAGCAGTACGTCGAAGCTCGACTGTTATCAGGAGCTATGGCAGAGTTCGATCTCACCTCCGCATAATGGTCCGGGGCATATCATTCTGCCCGCTACAGCTGGGATTCCTTTGTCTCTCTTAAAATCTTTCCTGGTCCTAGAGTGTCTGCTGATTATCGTGAATGGTGGCAAATTGTTTGTCCTCCACCTCTTTGTCAAGATCAATAAAAGTTTAATTTTCTCATTTTAATAAAGTTTTCTTTCTCTCTATTGTGGTTTGACGACCTCGCCTAGGTAACAAGGCACATTTTCGTTGTTTATTTCTCTTTCTAAGAATGACAACACAATTGTCGTGATTCCCGCGATGACTCAGTCCCTAGTAATAGGATAATTTTTTTAAATTGTCTGCCATATTTCCAGCAAATATTTCTTCCAAAAGCCAATTCCTCCAGAATCTAATCAGGTCTTTTCCCTGCAGAGAGCATCCATAACATTTGATGGTTCAGACAAGATCAGGCAAAAGAACCACGGCATCTCAGTACTCGTCGGCCTCAGAAGAAGAGATGGGCTCCCCTCGGTCCGAGAGGAGTCAAGAGCAGCAACAAGAGGATGATGGCATAGACCCACAAATGTATGCCATGTTCAGAAAAATGATGAATAAGATGATGAATGAACAGCCCGGGACCAGCTCAGAGAGGAATCCCTTCAGAGAAAAGTTCCATGGTCACAAGGATAAGAAAGCTTCCAAAAAACAAGTTCAGCTGGAAGAGATCTCAGACGGAACCGATTTCAATGAAGATACAGATGAAGAATATGAAGTGCCTCCGGTATTTCAAAAAAGGGGCCAAGAACAAAGGAAAAACCGCAAATCAAAGGGTCAGAAGGCAGAAAAGCCCCTGCAAGCACAGTTCCGGGAAATGGCCCGAGTTGTCAAGGATCTCCAAGCCCGCGACAAAGGCAGGAAAGTCTTCACCAGTGAAGACTTCTACGACGGCTTAGAGGGAGATGATGATCTGGAAAATCTTCCCCGTAAATTCATCAAGTTCGACGGTTCTGGCGACCCAAAAGCACATCTCGCCACTTTCTTCACCGAATGCTCGAGGTTCAAAAGGGATAACCGAGCATTGTTTATATGCTTCCCCCGCAGCTTGGAAGGAGTTGCAGCTAAGTGGTATGCTGAGCATATCAACCCCATCGAGCTCAAGGAGTTCGACAAAGTTGTGAATCTGTTTATTGAACGCTTCTTGTTCAACACAGAAGCACTGCCTACATTGAGTCACCTCTGCAATCTAAGGCAGAACGAGAATGAAAAAGCACAGGACTTCATTCATAGATGGAGATCGGCCTGCAACAAAATGAGAGATCCTATCTCGAAAAGGCATGCATTGTCCCTAATCCTCAACAACTTTTCGCAGCCGTTAAGAGGATTGATCTCCACAGCACCATCCCGGACCTTCATTGAGCTGACTGAATGAGCCGAATGGCTTGAACTGAGTGTGAAAAATGGAGTCTATGAAGGCTTCACTTTTTCCAAAAACAACCCCCAAGGTGAGCAGAAGAAGAAAGCTCACTTCACCTATTCTGCCAACAACAACAAAAGCCGGAACCAGTACAAAGGGCAGAAGAAAGATTACTGCTACGGCTCAGGCAGTTCAAGCAACAAGGATCAGAAGGCAAAGCCTGCCCCTCAGTATAGCAAGCCTCCTCAGCAGGATCAAGGGTCGAAGCTGCGCGAGAAAGCTAAGCATGAAGGATGGAGTTACGATAGAAAGTTTACTCCTCTTGACCAAACACTCGAGGATGTGCTCGAGTATATGCTATCAAAAGAAATGGTTAAGTTGCCCAGATTGGCTGATCCCCCTCTGCCCATGGGGAAATGGAAAGATCAGTTCTGCAAGTTCCACAGGACAGTGGGGCACAACACTGAGAACTGCTTTGTTCTCAAAAACATCGTGCAAGATCTCATTGAAAAAATCTTTTAATGGAAGGAGAAGAAGAAGAGAAGATGGATATTCTCAATCAGTCATTTCCTCCACACACCACAGCTGTAGTGTCTGCACAACCATTCCTGCCGCATGAATGCATCAAACCGTGTTCTGCACAAGACCTACAAGTTCAGCACCAGGTATCGGTACTACGACAAGCAGCTCCAGATTCCAAGAAGATGGACTTAATTTTAGCATTCGGCAAAATGAAAGTTTCGGAAGCACCTGTGAAGTCAGTCCCCAAGTCAAAGGGAACTCCTGACTTCTTCAAGCAAATCATCAAACCCAAGCCAGAAAATTCAAGTCAGAAGCCTCTGACCGCTCTATCCAATGTCTCCATCTTTGATTTGGCCAAAAATTCTAGCAAACATCAACGAGTACTGGATGATTTACTCAGGAAAATCAAAGTTAAGCCCAGTACCTCTCCTGAAGACATGGCACAGATTGTGAACTCCGCCATGACCAATGCACCAATTACCTTCTCGGATGAGGACCTTCTAAAGCCTCATTCATTTCATAATAATGCCTTGTACATTGTCAGAGGAATGACGGTTCCCCATGTACTGGTCGATGGAGGCAGTAGCCTCAACATATGTCCCGAGATGACCGCAAAGGCATTAGGGATCAAGGATGAAGAATATATTCCAGATCCCATCACTATCTATAGGTTTGACAACCATGGTCAAACGGCAAAAGGCAAGATATTTCTGGAAGTATTCATCAACTATTCGGTACACTCCGTCCTTTTCCATGTGGTCAATGTGTCACCCACCTACAACTTGCTGCTCGGAAGGACGTGGATTCATAATGCAAATGCAGTGCCTTCCACCCTCCATCAATGTGTGAAGTGGTCAAAAGGTGGAATGATTACCACAATACTGGGAGAAGACCCAGAAGAAAGGCTCCCGCAGCCCATGATTCCTCGGTCATCATTCAATGCGGATATTCCCAGCATCAGGGAAAGTGAAGAGATCAATCTCGGAGAGAATCGAGAAATACTTCAGGCATCCTCAGAACTATCTCCGCACACGGTAGCCATGACCCGATGGAGAGGTCCTCAATTCTTCAAGGTTGGAGGCCGAATCAACTACAACGCTATTAAGGATCATCCCTTGTTTCCTCAATTCATGAAGTCAAGAAAGGGATTCGATTTGCTCCTGAAACATGGTTATCAACCCTTCAAGGGACTCGGCAAAAACGAGGATGGCAGCATCGAGCCAGTAATCCAGAAGCATCGTCCCCACAGAGCAGGACTGGGGTTCTCCAGCGGAAGCTCGCCAAAGAAGACGGTTTTTGTCAAAGGGGCACATTGAAGACCATTTGTTATTTCTTTCCATTCTTTTCAAAATAAATGTCTCATTTTATCAAATGTCATTGATCAATTCAATCAATAAAATTCCAAGTTTCTTTGTCTATCTGGATGCCATTTATTCCCTTTCTGTCTATCTTTCAATTTTATGCATGATTCTCTTTAAATGATTGCTTGTCTTACTATAGGCCGATTTATCTGAACCAAATTTTTCATCCAAAAATTTCAGAATGTCTTCCCGAATAATAAAAAAACTCGTTCTCAATCCAAAGGCTTTCCATAAGTTGGCGGCAATCCACAGAGTCAAGGCAAGCACCGAAGATGGCAAGAGTGCAAAGCAGTCAGATGATTGTGCAGAATATGATCAGTCTCTTCAGGAATTACCAGAATTTGCCTCAGTTCAGAAGCAAGATGAACCATCTCCTCTAGTACAAGATCCGACTGAAGATGTCAATATCGTTTCAGAGGAAGATCCCAAAATTCTCTAGATCGGAACCAGTCTGAGTTTGAAAGAAAAGAAAAGGCTTACAGATTTTCTCAAGCGGCATGAAGAAGTGTTCGCATGGACATATGAAGACATGCCGGGCTTAGACCCCAAATTGGTCGAACACCGACTCATCTTGAAGCCAGATGCTAAACCAGTTAAGCAGAAGCTGAGAAAAATGGATCCAAGAATAGAACAGCAGGTCAAAGAAGGACTTGAAGATTTGCTCAAAGCAGGATTTATCCGAGCTATTGACTACCCAGATTGGTTAGCCAATATTGTCGTTGTCCCAAAAAAAAGTGGCGAAGTGAGAATTTGCATAGACTTCAGAGACCTCAACAAGGCAACTCCGAAGGATGACTACCCACTTCCAAGCATCGATCTTCTAGTCGATAGCACGGCAGGACATGCTATGTTCTCTTTCATGGATGGATATTCCAGCTACAATCAGATTAAGTTGGCCACCCACGACCAATCCAAAACTTCTTTCACTACGCCTTGGGGCACTTTCTGCTATACAGTTATGCCTTTTGGGCTCAAGAATGCTGGAGCAACATATCAACGGGCAATGGCCGTTATATTTCACGATCAGATGCGCAAAATCATGGATGCGTATGTTGACGATATCCTCGTGAAATCTAAAGAGGGAGAAGATCACCTCGAAGCGCTTGATCAAGTCTTTAAGCGACTCATCCTTTATAAGTTAAGGCTTAACCCGCAAAAGTGTGTTTTTGGAGTCAAATCAGGAAAATTGTTGGGTTTTTTGGTCAGCAAAAAGGGAATTGAAGTCGACCCAGCCAAAGCAAAAGCTATCATTGATATGCCACCCTCGAAAAATCTCAAAGAATTGCGTAGCCTTCAAGGACGTATGCAATCAATCCGACATTTTATTTCCGATTTGGCAATGAGATGTGAACCTTTCAATCACTTGCTCAAAAAAGGAGTGAAGTTCGAATGGGGACCAGAGTGTCAGCAATCGTTCGATAGAATCAAGAAGTATCTTCTCAATCCTTCAATCCTGAAGCCGCCAGAATTGGGAAAACCTCTTCTGTTATACATCTCAGTCAATCAAGTCGCATGTGGCGGATTCTTGGCACAATACAAAGAAGGCAGCATGATAGAGCATGCCATCTATTATGTGGGTAAGACTTTCATACACTATGAAAAGAGATACTCTCAAATAGAGAAGACCTGCCTAGCTCTGGTGTGGATGTGTCAGAAGCTAAGACACTACCTGCTGGCATCTGAAGTCAAAATTCTGTCCAAACTTAATCCTCTCAAATACATCTTGGAGCAACCTTTCCTAAGCGGACGGATCGCAAAATGGCAAGTCTTACTGATGCAGTACGACTTAGAATATGTCTCGCAGCCATCAATCAAAGGCCAAGCAATTGCAAATCAATTGGCGGATTTCCCTCTGGCAGAAGAAGTGAAAGTCGAAGATGATTTCCCAGATGAGCAGATTTGCAATATCCAGTCTGGAATTTGTTTTTCGATGGTTCCAAGAACATGGCTGGAATAGGCATTGGAATCTTATTAATCACTCCTGAGAAGGAGATGATTCCATTTTCTCTCAAGTTAGATTTTCAATGCACCCACAACATGGCTGAATATGAAGCCCTGATTCAAGGTCTAAAGATTCTAATAGACTTCAATGTCAAGAAAGTGCATGCTTACGGCGACTCATTACTCATTGTCAATCAAGTCCGAGCCGAATGGCAAGTAAAAGATCAGAAGTTATTCCTCTATCAGAAAATTGTTTCAGCTCTTTTCAGCAAGTTTGAAGAATTTTAGCTCTTCCATATCAAGAGAGATTTTAATCAAGTGGCTGATAGTCTAGCCAGTTTAGGCTCCATTATGGCATTCAAAAATGGGGAATCCTGCCGCTCTTTTGAAATTGGCAGACTTGACCAACCTGCTTTTCTTCCAACAGAACATATAAACCAGGTTGAACAAAAGAAGAAGCCTTGGTATTACAACATCAAAACTTTCATAGAAACTGGCGAATTTCCTCCAAAACTCTCAAAGAAAGAGCAGCGAGCAATCCAGCGTATGTCCACTCGATATTTCATTTTGGCCAATGTCCTGTATCGTCGTGGATTCAGTTGAGAGTATTCCAGATGTTTAGATGAAGACGAAGCCAAAGAAGTCGTGCGAGAAGCACACGAAGGCATTTGTGGTGGCCATGTCGGCTACCAAACCATTGTCAAACAGATCATCAAAGCAGGTTACTATTGGAAGACTATGCAACAAGACTATTACCATTATGTGAAGAAGTGTGTGCAATGCCAAATACACGCACCTTCCATCCATGCTCCCGTAACATATCTGCAATCTGTTGTCTCTCTATGGCCGTTCTCTATGTGGGCCTTCGATGTTGTAGGTCCCATCACTCCTTCAGCTTCAAATGGCCACAAATACTTCCTTGCCGCAACAGAATATTTCACCAAATGGGTAGAAGCCATCACTCTTCGCACAGTTGAAGGCCGACACGTGGTCTCTTTTATTCACAAGAGCATCATTTGCCGTTTCGGCATCCCGCATGACATCGTGTCAGATAATGACAGTCATTTTAAGAATGAAAAGATGAAGACATTTTGCTCAAAGTTCAAGATTTATCATCATTTTTTCGCTCCATATTATCCCCAAGGGAATGGTCAGGCAGAGGCCACCAACAAGATTTTAATTCGTATCTTGGAGCGAACTGTGGAAACAGGCCGTGACTGGCATGAGAAGATCCATGATGCACTATGGGCTTACCGGACCACCATTTGCACCTCAACGAATGCTACTCCATCAGAATTGGTATATGGAACAGAAGTAGTATTGTCGCTACATGTTCAAAAGCCCGCTTTCAAATTTGCTTCACTTCTGCAATTACCTTTTGATCAATACCAGCAGCAGCGACTAGTACAACTAGACTTACTCGACGAGAGAAGGCTAAAAGCAGCAGAGCATGCTCAATCCTATCGCCAGAGAGTAACCAGGCAGTATCCAAAGTCTGTCATCGAAAGAAGATTCAAGGTCAATGATTTAGTACTTCGATCCACAACTTATCTCAAGCATCATACTGGCGGGAAATGGTCGCCAAATTGGGAAGGCCCATATGTCGTCAAAGAAGCATTACCCCACAACTCATATCGGCTCATCAACGCCGATGGGGTAGAATTGTCAGATCCCATTAATGCTCGACACTTGAAAAAGTTCTACACTTGAAGCCTCTATTCTTTCTTTATAATTTTCCTATTTTCTTTAAATAATGATCAAACTTTCTTTCCCAGTTACACTGAGGCATTTTAAAATTTCATCCTGTATGCAGACAGGGTAAACAAATTCCTCATTTCACGCACTTGTGCATTCATACGCATCAATTTGCATCCATTTGCATTCAACTGCATTAACAACAATCTGGTCATCATTGGGATTTCAACAAACAGTCCCCATCACAATTCCTAAATGATTCAAAATTGAAAGGTAATCACCAATACTAAACCAAAACCCAATGCTCGAACTGGTATTATTTCAAAATCCAGTATTCAAACTGGTACATTTTCAAAATCCTAACTTTTCAGAAAACTGAGTTCCGACTCGGGTTTTTATTCAAATCATTTTCTTCTGTTGATCCGGGTTCCGACTCGAGATCTCATCATTCGAGCTCTAACTCGAGCTCTTCATTTTCATTTGTTGATCCGGGTTCTGATTCGAGATCTCTTTATGCATTCGAGCTCAGATTCGAGCTGCCCATTTTCTCTGTTGATCCGGGTTCCGACTCGAGATCTCTTTGTCTTATCCAAGTTCTAATTCAAGCACTTCATTTTCTTTTGTTGATCCGAGTTCCGACTCGTGATCTCATTATCTTATTTGAGCTCTGATTTGAGCTCTTCATTTTCTTTTGTTGGTTCGAGTTCCGACTCGAGATCTCATTATCTTATTTGAGCTCTGATTCGAGCTCTTCATTTTCTTTTGTTGGTCCGAGTTCCGACTCGCGATCTCATTATCTTATTTGAGCTATGATTTGAGCCTTTCATTTTCCTTTGTTGATCCGGGTTCCGACTCACGATCTCATTACCTTACTCGAGCCTTGACTCGAGCTCTTCATTTTCTTTTAGTGATCCGGGTTCCGACTTGTGATCTCTATATTTTATTCGAGCTCTGACTCGAACTCATCATTCTCCTTTGATTGATCCAAGTCATTTCAATCGTCAGGGTCCATCAATTGCTCAAATTTGATATTTTGCCCTCCAAATTCCAATTTAAATCTTCAAATCAGGCAATTCTCCAATTTCGACCTTCGGGTCACCCAATTTCCAATTCTCAATTTCAATTACCAATTTCCAATTTTCGACCTTCGGGCCACTCAATTTCCAATTTTCGACCTTCGGTCAATCAATTTCCAAATTTTTGACCTTCGGGTCACCCAATTTCCAAATTTCGACCTTCGGGTCACTCAATTCACAATTTCGACCTTTTGGTCAACCAATTCTCAATTTCGATCGTCAGGTCATCCTATTTCGACCTTCGGGTCATTCAATTTCCAGCAACCAATTTTCCAATTTCCAATTTCGACCTTTGGGTCAATCAATCTCAATATCCAATTTCAATCATTTTCTCTTGCGAGAGACCCTTTTTAGTGAGAGTTCGAGGGAGCTCGTTCTTTTCGCATGCTATCCAATTCATTCACTTAGCCTCTTTTTAGGGAGAGTTTGAAGGGACTCGCGTCTTTGTGAACCGTTTGCAAAACAATTTCCAATTTCACACGAAGAACCCTTTTTAAGGGAGAGGCTCGATGGAGACTCATTTTTCTTGTGACCCCCCAATTTCATACTAGGCCATTTTTCGTCATGAAGGACCCTCTTGGCAGGGAGAGTGTGATGGACTCGTTCCTTTCATGACCCAATTTTCAGACCTCACTATTATCGGCCCCCTTTCCATAAGAGAAGCCTAATCTTAGGGAGCTTTGACGAAAGCTTAATTTCTCTTCGAAAGTTTGTTTTGCAAACACCTCCTCTTCAAAGAAGAGAGGAGTATTTCCCATTTCCCATTCAGGTAAGGGCTAAGCCTGAGTCTCTCTTTTTGGGGAAAAAGAGAGGAGAATTTTCTTCACTGATGTATTGAGTCGGATTTCAAATACTCACTTTCACCCAGGACTTCAAGAAAATTTTGTCAATCAAAGTGTTTGTTGATTCCAGAATCTTTATTGCCCAAATCTCTATTTACCTTCAGCATTACTTCCAAAAGAGTGAAGCTTTTACAAAAAGAGACTACAAATTCAAATCCTTTCTATCGACCAACCAAAATGATGAAGGATAAGTCTTCGATATGGCCAGAAAAGAAAATTCAATATTATTGAAAAGCCGTAGATGATCGATATTGATCGCAGTCAATGAAACATCTTTAAATGCTATTCTTGCAAAGACGAGGCAGTGAAAATATCCTGAGCGCTAGAAAAAGAGAGCATTCATCAAAACCCCGTTTTCTCAAAATCACCTAAGCTGCAATTAAATATCCGCAAAAGGGATCTCTCACCTGTCGTCAAGATGAAGGCAAATTAGGCGAGTAGACCCCCGGGGCCAAAGAAGATTTGAAACATCTCCAAGATGACGGAGTTTGTGACGGATCCTTCCAGGGAAAGTCCAAAGCACTGTCGAGATAAAGGCAGATGCGATGAACCTCCCGACAATCCCTAAGAGATATTTAATTTCAGCTATCATCCAAAGATCTCCAAACCCATCGTCCAAGAAGGATTGAAACATCTCCAAGTTGAAGGAGTTTGTAACGTACCCTTCCCCAAAAGAGGAAAAGAGGAAAAGAGAGGAAAAAGAAAGAGAGAAAAAAAGGGGGTCGGAACATCTCCAAAATGAAGGAGAATACAGCCAAAACACCCGAGAGTCCAATAAGAGTGCAGAAAGATTATCATGAGAGAAGCTCCCAGGATATCAAACTGCCAAATTTATCAAGAATCCCCTTTAACTTTGTGAAATTCTATTATCAATACTCTTTCATCCATTGCTTTCATAATATCAAATTCTCTTTCCTGTTCATATCAAGGAATTTGATAGCTTCCTTGAAGAAGGTCAATTGCAAACAATTTGGGTTTCCAATCTCGATTCTACGAAGTGAACCTTGTTTAGAGGTAATGCTTTAGGTAGAAAAGAAAGAATATCTTTGCAACCATGTGCAACATTTTCAAAAATTTTGAATCAATAGCAAAATTTCCAAAATTTCCAACATTTTGACAATATTTTCTAGCTATCCTGACGTAAAGTGAGAGCTTGATATTCGTTTTGATACATCCTGACACCAATTTTAAATCTCTCTTAAGGACTTGATTCCTTCCCTTCTTCGAGAGCATGAACTCTAAGATTTGCACACTTCCCTGTGTCCCCACTGTCCCACCAAAGGCAGTCCCATTTCGGTTTGAGGTCGAACCACCAACCATTTCCTGCAAAAGGCAATTTCAAAAGCTATTTTAGTCTCAGCAATGAGACACCCAAGATCAACCCCTTTTCAAGCTTTAGGGACCCCATTTTCATTCCTTTTGCAAAACCCCTGTCGGGTTTATTGTGCAAAATCCGAAGGCTCCATCATGGTCTCCTCTTTCGAGGGTTCCATTTCATTTTCCACCCGATCAGGATAAGGGTACAAACCTGAGCCTTATTCAAAAAGGTATTTCATTTTCCGCCCGATCAAGATAAGGGTACAAACCTGAGCCTCATTCAAAGAGGTATTTCATTTTCCGCCCGATCAAGATAAGGGTACAAACCTGAGTCTCATTTCTATGAGATATCTCATTCCCCAATCAGGTCAAGGGTTAAAACCTGAGCTTCGTTCCATGCGAGGTATTTCTGTCCCATCCAGGTTAAGGGCAAAAACCTGAATTTCATTCTCACAGAGCAAAACTTTCCTCTTCACTCTCCATTTCATATCTACCATCTTCCTCGGACTAATTTCTCCACACCCAGTCAGATCCTTCTAACTGGGGCATTTTTTTTATAGCCCAAATTTGGTGTGTTTTTCTTTGCCACTAAGCTCGGCCAAGAGCCGACTTAGTAGCAAAGAGGGGCATCTGTAAACACTCCAAATTTTCACTCACCTTCTTGACATTTCCACCAATCATCACATTTCGGTTCTCCGGAACCAATGAAGGGCAAAATGGTCATTTTCCAAGATTGAACCTTGCAGAAAGTCCTAAATTCCATTCTCGAGTCTCAAAATTTCTCTATTTAGACTCAGAGACACCTTCAAATTGCAAATCCTCAAAATCTCATGCCTAACCAGAAGTCAGAATTTTCAAATTCAAGCTCAGAGTGATATTTCATAGAACAATTCATATCATTTCACTGCACAGCATGTCATTTTCAGATCCAGAACTCCTGATTTTCAAAGTTGTCAATCCAAATTTGATTTTAAAACTTTTCAAAATTAATTTAAAAACCCTGGGGCTTTAAAATTATCATTTCTTCCCATTTTACCCCCAGAACCCCGAATTACGAAAAGTTTTCTCAAGAAAACAATCTGGATGGTTTCAATATTTCAAAATTTCGTCAGTTGAAAAGAGGGGAACACAATTTCAAAGTGCATAAGACCCTATTTCAAATTTTTTCAAAAAGGCTCCGAATTTCCTTGCTTCTTTCAAAATTTTGCCCTAAAAACCAGTTTTCCCAAGTTTTGAAATCAAACCACAATCCACTTCGTGCTTTCTAAACTAGCCTATTATTGTTAAAATTCCAAAATATCTCATTTGGCTCTTATTTCAAATAAAGGACGTGGGACCCGCCTCGAGGTGTTGTCACACTCAAATTCTCAAAATTCTCCCTTATTTCCAAAATAGTACCCACTCGAAAGTGGCACCGATTTATAAAACCTTGTTTCTAACTCAATTTTAATAAAATAATTAGTGGGCCCACGTAGGTGGCACCCCACTAAGACTCTTTGCCAAAAGAAAGAATTTTTTTAATTGAGGTGGCACTACCAAAACAAAATCCACTTTTTTTTTTTTACTCATTTTTTTTATTTTTATTTTTCAGCCACCAAAGGGAGCCACCGTGAAACCCTACCAAGATTTTCACCTAAGTTTTTTTTTTTATGTACATCTGGAGAAAAGGATCCGCCCTCCCCCTTTCAAATGGCGACAATTTTGAAATTTTTCAAAAGTCAGTTTTTAAAGCTTATCAAAAATCTTTCGCAAAGGAGCCCGAGCTTTGGGCTGAAAGGGCGGAATAGTTTTAAAAAGGGGGGCTGAGGCCACCCGAAAGAAGGGAGTTTTTGAATTTTTTTCCTTAACCCTTCAGCGCCCCCTTTCTTCTAGGGATTTTCGCTCCCAGCTAGCAGGCGACATCGTTTTGAGACTCTCCTGGCAAAACCCCTGCTCTTCAACTCATCCTCTCCCCTTTTCACAAGGCCTGCCTTCATCTCCTTTCAACCAAACAAGCCAAGAGTTGTTTCCCTCTTCTCATTGGCTTCCCCTTTTACAGAGAACCAGAGGACTTCAGTAGAGCTGCAAGGCACATAAGAAGCCCCCCCCTCTTCCGGCCGTCGGTCCCAAGCGTAGCGCCTCCTCCATTCGATAAACCAAGTCTCAAAAGGGCATCATCTAGAAGGCAGATAGTTCAAGACAGCAGGTAAGAAGTCATCTTATATCTACACTCTGCTAATTAGGTCTGGTATTCAGGTGATATCTGTGGTAAATCCATTGTTTTTAGTGGATGAGGTTTACCTTCACGGTGGGCCATGCATCAAGGATCGAGGACGCCTCTCAATGGCATCATCGACCCCTCCAAAAGTAGGTTTCAGCTGTATTTTGGTCTGATTTATTTAAAGATTTTAAACCCCTACGAAACGGTGCTGTTTTTTTTTCTTTTCATCAAAAGGTTTTCAGCTCAGAGTTTTATGATGATTTTCCTAGTTGCATTGGGGGATTTGCCCAAATCAGAGGTGGTCAATGTTTCTTAGAGTAGTCGACAGAGGTGTGGCCATAGACTCACGGAAATGGTAGCAAGCTGAGGCCTCTGGGTACTTCAATAAATCATCTTCGGGGTCTATTCCCTCTAAATTCTGTCATGGGTACCACCTCAAGACCTTACTCTGCCTATTAATTCCTTCAGTGGGTTCATTCTCATTTCACTGGAAAAGGTCCTAGTCTGGAGCAGTTTTTTTTTTATTCAGAACAAAGCATGTTTGCATATCATTGCATCCAACGAGACCCAAAAGGGTTCATCGTACAGGAAGTGTGCCCTTGACACAGGCACTACATCTAGCGTTAAAAGTTTTTTTTTTTCTTATGGCATTCCATCCCCTCTTGCGTTACAGCAAGAGAATAATCTTTATGCTATTCCCCATCAATACAGTCTTATAACTTACCCCTGCATCTTAGTTGTTGGCATTTTGTGTTGGGGAATCCGTTGTTAGTACATTATCATTCTGCTGCTACAGGAGGTTATCCTGTGTTATGGTGAAGCCCTCCTCTTTTGGAGAAATCTAGTGAAACCAAAATGTGCTAAATTGTCATGAGTTAACTGTACCCTGTATGATCAATTAGCAGAATCCATCTGCTGTGATCAAATGAATCGGATGTTCTGTTCTAACACAATGAAACTTGTGAAGATCTATTTACCATCAGATTCAAATACTCGACCCATAGCATTGACTGTGGGATCAATTCTAATCCGCCATCTCAGTTGGATGTACACATTAGATTAAATCCATGTGATATTCCATTAAATTCTGTTTAGCTATGATGAGTAAGCGTTAATCAAACTCAATTAGCTAAGGCTAATGGGTCATCCCACTGAAATGACAATTTGCTCTCCCCAGTTGATGATCTGTGAATGTATATCCATTTTTCTAAGCTTTTCTTTTTTATATAGTCTTTGTTCTGTTATACATTATGTATATAGCAGTCTTTGTCCTTCTGTGTATTCTGTATTTTAGCAATGTGTATATAAATTAGTTTCACAAAGTTCATGTATTATGAATACAATAACGTAGGATGCTGTAACAATGAAAGTTTGAATTGAATAATGATTGTAGCATACTGTCAATAATAACAAGTAGGGGCTGTGTGAATGGCTCATGAAGGTCATTTCCTGCAATTGGGCTGTGTGAATGGTTTATGAAAACCATCTCCTACAATTGATTTTGTGAATGGCTGTGTGAAAATCAACTGTTTTGGTTGTATGAATGGCTTATGGAAATCATTTCCTGCATGTATCCATTTTTCTGCTGCAGGTGTGCAGTCTTGATAATTAGTCACATTCATGAACGGATATATCCATATCCGTTCATGATCTATATACAATCTTTGGCATGCTTTGTTATTGGTATATGGGGAAGCTCCATACCCATTGTTATTGAAAAATACATTATAATTTGAGAAATACGGCTGTGTAAAATCACCTACAGAAACTGTGTATACCTGTATTTTCTGATTTTACCTATTATATGGAATTTCCATTAATAGGCATATATTTCTCATTATTTGTATATCTGTATATATGTAGATCTATTGTATATCTACCTATATGTATACATATATATGTATATATATATATATATGTTATGTACATATATATACATATATATATACTTGTATATATATATCCCTTCATGTGCACTTATTTCTATATATGAGCACCCATATATCTAATTTCTCATGTAAATACACATCCATTGTAACATATCATTTAGCACCAAATTTAGCAATTTTTGATATATATATACATCTCTTCGTTGTATATATCATATATACATCCATTTCCTTGGTTTCCTTGTACTAACTTTCATTTTGCAGGAAAATTTGGAGGATGCTGATTTTTTTTTTCACTATGTATTTCTATTCCATTCATTTTGATTCACGTTAGTGATGTAATAATCAAATTTGGAATAATATTTACTTTTAATGCTTAGCTTAGGATGCATCTCATATAGTTTGATTCCGGCAATATTCTGATTCTGTGATCCATATATTTCAATTTTCAAAATTCACCAAGGATGTACACGAATGACACGTGCACCAACTCTTAGGGAGTTGATGAACTCGGTGGAATCCATATTTACGGCCCTAGTCGGAATATGGACGAGACCCAGATCCATCATCTTTCTACCAGTCACATTGAGCCTATACTCTTAGGCTATCTTAAAAAGCACATCATATTTCCAATATTTTCAAAGCATTGTGCATTAAATCAATTAAACTCTGAACATATTCATGGCCACAGTCAGAATATGTGAAGGATTTATTTTGACTTAATACACATTTTTCCAACAAATTTCTTAGAAAAACTTCCAAAATGCATTCATTCACCCATATCATTTGCATCAAGAAATCGATTTCTCAAGAAACTATGAGTATTTTTCAAAATCGGTTTTCCCAAGTCAAGTTTTCACAGTTTTCCCTGGAAATCAGTTTCTTAAGAAACTTCTAAGTTGAATTTCCAAAATCAAAGTTTTCCCTCGATTTTCGTTGGAAAATGTTATTTTCTTAAGATTTTCAAAAGGAGTTTTCCAATCTTTCTGAAAGATCAAAATCGATCTCCAAGCATTTCAAGGGTAAGATTCCCAGGATTTCAATTTCCCAAGCTTTGAATTTTCTTCTCCAATGAGTTTTCCTATAAATTTTCCATCCTTTTCCTAAGAAAATTCTCAAAGTCTGAGTTTTCGCGAGAAGTGTTTCCCTTTTCAAATGTTCACCCTTTTCTCAAGAATCACCTCCATTTTCCCAGAATTTTCAACTATTCATTATTTTCCTACATCTTTATGAACTTTCCCGTGATTTCAAAACCCTTTTCTTCTGAGTTTCCTGAGAAATTGACTTTCATCTTTTTCCTGAGAGATTCTTTTCAACTTCAAATATTTTCCAATCATACATCATGTTTTCCCAAGTTGCATTTTCCAAAATCTTATAGCACATGCCTGAATTCTTTGTGCATTTAGGATAGAACATGATTTTAATGATTTAACTAAGTCAAGCACAATTTTGGTCCTTGGTTCGATTACCCCTGTTAAAGGCGGCAGAAACGGTCGAACCTCGTACCGACAGGTCGAGCCCCATCCCATGGATTTTCCCGCAATTTTCAAAACGGAGGTGAGTATTTCAAAACAATTTCCAAAATCCGGTCAAGTTTGAAGCGCGAAAGCGTTTCTCCCTCTTTCTCTTCCGCAAGGAAGGGAAGACGGGGAAAAATTTCGCGACGATAACAGAAGGCCCTTATGTGGTTAAGGAAGCGCTGCCCCGTAATTCCTATCGTCTTATCAATGCAGATGGGTTGGAACTGCCAGATCCTATCAATGCTTTACATTTGAAGAGATTTTACACTTGAATTGTTCGTCCAAGCTTTTGTATTCTTCAAAAGTCTTTTTCAATAAAGCAATAATCTTCCATTGAATTCTCACATTCTTCTCCCTGATACTGGGGCATTTTATTTTGATCAATATTTGTCTTTCTTCATTGTATGCAGGCAGGATCAGACAAACTTTTTCTAAAAAACCTTATTAATCCTTTAGTTAATCTTAATTTTCTTGTTAATTACATTCATTTTGTTTTTAATTTAATCGATTTTTCATCAGTTTATTATCAATTTTATCAATTTTTGTCAAGTTTTATCAATTTCACTAAAATTTTATCAATCTTCAGAAACCCTTTCAGGTTAAGGGATAAGCCTGATGCCTCGTTTCAATGAGGTATTCTTGTATTCTTTTCCCCTTTCACATTAAGGGATAAACTTGAACCTCGTCCCGCGACGCTCCTTTTATTTTCTTTTGAGAAAGGGGATAGTCTTGAAATCTTTTATCATCAATTTTTCCTCAAATTTCTGCCAATTTCTACCAATCCTTATTCTATTGTCAATCTCATCAATTTTTTATTCTTTTTCTTTTATCAATTCTTTTTATCCTTTATTAATCTCTATCAATATTTTTTGACTTTGTCAAATTCTCTTTGGGATAAGGGATAATCCTGGAAACCACCATAAAAAAAATTCAAATCTTAGGCCACCTTGGGTCGAGGATCTTGAATACGTTTTTCATCATAATCGTCGGAATATATTCATGCCCTTTGTCAATCCTTCAAGAATCCGACTCTTGGTTAGGAATTATTTCCTTCCCATCTGAGTTCCGACTCAGGTTTTGTTTTCATTCCATTTTATTATTATTTTAAAGATCCGCGTTCCGACTCGAGTTTCCCCTTTTTGTATCGTTTGAAGTTTCAAGTTCCGACTCGAACTTCCTATCAGATTCAACGCTCGTGTTGGAACCGATCATTTCTTTGAAGATTCAAGTTTTTCAAAACTCGGGTTTTCCATTTTTATTATTATTTTGAAAGATCCGGGTTTCGACTCGGGTTTTCCCCTTTTTGTGTCGTTTGAAGTTTCGAGTTTCGACTCAAACTTCTTATCAGATTCAACATTCGTGTGGAACCGATCGTTCCTTTGAAGATTCGAGTTTTTCAAAACTCGGGTTTTCCATTTTTATTATTATTTTGAAGATCCGGGTTCTGACTTGGGTTTTTCCCTTTTTGTGTCATTTGAAGTTTCGAGTTCCGACTCGAACTTTCTATCGGATTCAACGCTCGTGTTGGAACCGATCGTTCCTTTAAAGATTCGAGTTTTTTAAAACTCGGGTTTTCCATTTTTATTATTATTTTGAAGATCCGGATTTCGACTCGGGTTTTTTCCTTTTTATGTCGTTTGAAGTTTCAATTTCCGACTCAAACTTCCTATCAGATTCAATGCTTGTGTTGAACCGATCGTTCCTTTGAAGATTCGAGTTTTTCAAAACTCGGGTTTTCCATTTTTATTATTATTTTGAAGATCCGGGTTCCGACTAAGGTTTTCTTTTTTTTGTGTCGTTTGAAGTTTTGAGTTCCGACTCGAACTTCTTATCAGATTCAACGCTCGTGTTGGAACCGATCATTCCTTTGAAGATTCGAGTTTTTCAAAACTCGGGTTTTCCATTTTTATTATTATTTTGAAGATCTGAGTTCCGACTCGGGTTTTCCCTTTTTATGTCGTTTGGAGTTTCGGGTTCTAACTTGAGCTTCCTTTTGGTTCCGATTTGGACCAATTGTTACGTCGAGAATTTGAGTTCTCAAACTCGATTTTCTCATTCATTCTTTTATTTTGAAAAACCAGGTTCCGACTCGGGTTTTCTCCTTCTCTCTATATTCTTATTTCTGGTGTTTCGAGTTCCGACTCGGGCTTTCTTTGGATTCGATGTTCGCATTGGGCCAATTGTTGCATCGAGAATTTGAGTTCTCAAACTCGATTTTCTCATTTATTCTTTTATTTCAAAAAACCGGGTTCCGAATCGGGTTTTCTTCTTTTTTTTATATATATATTCTTGTTTCTAGAGTGGCGAGTTTCGACTTGGGCTTCCTTTTGGTTTCGATTTGGACCAATTGTTACGTCGAGAATTCGAGTTCTCAAACTCAATTTTCTCATTCATTCTTCTATTTTGAAAAATCGGGTCCCGACTCGGGTTTTTCCTTTTGTATATATATTTCTTATTTTCGAAATTCCGAGTTCCGACTTGGACTTCCTATCGGATTCAACGCTTGTGTTGGAACCAATCGTTCTTGTGAAAATTCGAGTTCTCAAAACTCGATTTTTCTCATTATTCTTTTATTTTCGGAGAAAGACTGGGTTCCGACTCAGGTTTTTTCCTTTTGTATATATTTCTTATTTTCGAAATTCCGAGTTCCGACTTGGACTTCCTATCGGATTCAACGCTCGTGTTGGAACCGATCATTCCTGCGAAAATTCGAGTTCTCAAAACTCGATTTTTCTCATTCATTCTGTTATTTCAAAAAAACTAGGTTCTGACTTAGGTTTTCCCCTTTTATCTTCGATTTTCATGATTTTTGAGTTCCAACTCGAATTTTCCCCTTGTTGATCCAATGCTCGTATTGGACCAAAGTTCTCCTTGCCTTCCCTTTCAGGTTAAGCGACAAACCTGAACTTCTCCTTCAGGATAAGGGATAATCCTGACGTATTGGTGTGCATTTTCGAAAACCCAATGCTCGTACTAATATACATTTTCGAAAACCCAGTGCTCGTGCTGATGTGCACTTTTGAAAACCCAGTGCTCTTACTGGTGTGCACTTTCGAAAACCCAGTGCTCGTACTGGTGTGCACTTTCGAAAACCCAGTGCTCGTACTAGTGTGCAATTTCAAAAACTCAGTGCTCGTACTGGTGTCCATTTTCGAAACCCAACGCTCGTACTGGGGCATTTTTCGAAATTCAGTGCTCGTGCTGGTGTGTTTTTCAAAACCTAGTGCTCGTGCTGGTACATCTAGCGCTCCTGCTATTGTCTGGCTGACTAATCAGCTAGCCCTCCAGGTTCAGTAATTATACTAACCAATCATGAATAATTCAAGATCTAAATCTCAATTTCAACCTTCAGGTCATCATTTTATAAAAAAAAATCAATCTTTTTCTCTTGCGAAGGACCCTCTTCAGGGAGAGTTCAAGGGAGCTCATTCCTTTCGCATGCAACCATCTTTCGTTCGCAAGAACCCTCTTCCAGGGAGAGTTTGAAGGGACTCGTTTTCTTTGCGAACAGTTTGCAAAACAACAACCGACTTTACACAAAAGAACCCTTTTTCCAGGGAGAGCTTCGACGAAAGCTCGTTTTCTTTTGTGGCCCCCGTTTTTCTCATCTTTGGCCAACCCCTTCACAGAGGACCCTCTTCTAGGGAGAGTGTGATGGACTCGTTCCTCTGTGATACTTTCTCAACTTTGTTTTTTCGCCGCCTTTCCATAAGAGAAGCCTAGAGATAGGAAATTTTGATGAAAACTTAATTTCTCTTCGAAAGTTCCATTTTGCAAACACCTCCTCTTTGGGGAAGAGAGGAGTATTTCCAACTTCCCATTCAGGTAAGGGCTAAGTCTGAGTCTCTCTTTTTGGGAAAAAAGAGAGGAGAATTTTGTCGTGGACGTGTCAATTCGATGTCAAGCAATTACACTCACCAAGGATTTCAAGAATATTTTTGCCAATTTGCTATCAAAAGTCATTGTTGATCTCAAAGTTTTCATCACATAAAGAATTTCTTCCAACTACATTCAGTATTATTTCTAAAAGAGCGAGACTTTCGCGAAATAAGAACGAAATTCAAGTTTTTTCTGTTGGTCAACCAAAAGGATGAAGAAAAATCTTCGATATGATCGGCAAAAGAAAAATTTGATGATGTTGAAAAGCCATAAGTGAACTGATATTGATCATAACTATGGCGCATTCTTAAAGATCATTCTTTTGGCAGTAAGACAGTGGAAATATCCTGGGCAGTAAAAAGAACCTACCCAATCCATATGTCCTTAGTCATTCAACCTGCAATCAAATATCCGCAAAAGGGATCTCTCAATTGTCGTCGAGATGAAGACGAATATGCGAGCTAGACCCGCGGGGCCAAAGAAGATTTGGATCATCTCCGAGATGAAAGAGTTTGTGATGGATCCTTCCACGGAACGTTTTGAGCACCGTCAAGATGAAGGCGACTACAATGAACCTCCCGACAAACCCTAAAAGATATTTGATTTCTGCTATCATCCAGATATTTTTTGACCAATGAACCAATATCATCAAGCCTAATTCTTGAGAAAGAAAAAAAGAAGGATTGGAACATCTCCAAGATGAAGGAGTTTGTGACGTACCCTTCCCCGAAAAAGAGAGAAAAGTCAGGACATCTCCAAAATGAAGGATGGTGTAAAAGAACCCATGAAAGCTCCATGACTTAAAAGAGTGCAAAAAGATCATCATGGGAAAAGCCCCAGGATATCAGACTGCCCAAAACTGCCAGAAATCATCTTTATTTATGTGAAATTCTTTTATTAATATCTTTTTGCTCAATTGCTTTTATGAAGCTAAGGATGTTTCCTCTCTTTTCATATCAAGGAAATTGATGTCTTCCTTGAAGAAACTCAACAACAATAAATTTGAATTTGATTCTTGATTCTATAGAGTTAGCCCAATTGGAGTTAATACTCTAAGTAAAAAGAGGTGATATTTTCACACATACATGCACAATTCAATCAGTCTGAATCAACTACAATTTTTGGTATCTTTTTGGCAATATTTTTCTCGTTATTCCAACATGAAGTATGAACTTGATGTTCGTTTTGACGTATCCTGACGTCATCCCTCTTTAGGACTAAAAAGTTCTTTCCTTCCGTCTGATCTGAGCGCCCTCCGATCTGCACACTTTCCTGTGTTCCCCACTGTCTCGCCATAGGCAGTTTCTCCTCAGGATAAGGGTTAAACCTGAGCTTTCTGCAAAAGGTCTGTTATTGTCAAAAGATATTTTCAGTCTCAGCAATGAGTCGCCCAAGATCAACCCCTTTTCAAGCTTTAGGGACCCCCATTTTCATCCTTTTGCAAACCCCTCTTGGACTTGTTGTGCAAAGTCTAGAGGTTCCGTCACAGTTTCCCTACTCTTCGAGGATTCTGTATCCATTTAAGTTAAGGATTAAACATGTTACCTCGCTCCTCGAGGTATCACCCAATCTTCTGCGAGAGGCCGTCTGTTTTTAAAAAGCTGATTTAGTCTCAACGATGAGACGCCCTAGATCACCCATTTTCCAAGCTTTAGGGAATCTCTTGTTTTTCTCTTCTCGCAAACCTCTCTCGGATTTGTTCGTCCAAACTTCGAAGGTCCCATCATGGACTCTTCATCCAAGGATTCCATATGGTCGCCCCTTTCAGGTTAAGGGTTAAGCCTGAACCTCGCTCCGCGAGGTATCTTCTGTTCAGGTTAGGGTTAAACCTAAATCTCGCTTCAACTAGATATTCTTTCTAGTCCGACCACAATTTCTTCATCCGAGGATTTCATACGGTTTCCCCCACTCAGGTCAAGGGTTAAACCTGAATCTCGCTTTGGCGATGCATTTCGTTGTCCCATCACGGCTTCCTCGTTCGAGGATTCTGTATGGTCGCCCCCTTCAGGTTAAGGGTTAAGCCTAAACCTCGCTCCATGAGGTATCTTCCGTTCAGGTTTGAGTTAAACCTGAGCCTCGTTTGATGAGGCAATCCTCCCATTCCCATCGTGGTTTTTCCCCACAAAGGAATCCATGCTTTATATATATCCATCCAGGAAAGGATCATACTTAAGTTCATCTCACAAGGCATTTCTCTCAAGATGTCCCATCGAGGTCCGCTTATATTCCTTTCCTTATTCAATTATCTTGATCTATCTTCGTCCCATCCAAGTTAAGGGCTAAACCTGACTCATTCCAAAAGCTGATTTTGTCTCACCCATGAGACTTGATCAAAATTCTGATTTTCCACCATTTTGGGACCTTTACTAAAAGTCTCATCACGATTTCCTCATTTCTATTATTCAGTTGTATCATTGTCGAGGATTTTGTCCCCCCATAACCATTCAGGATAAAGTTTTAAGCCTGAAAAGTCGTGTTTTCGAAATAATTCTTCCACACCTAGTTCAGGTTGGCTAACTGGGGCATTTTTCAAAATTTGAAGTGTTTCTTTGCCACTAATCTCGGCTTTCAACCGGCTTAGTAGCAAAGAGGGGCATCTGTGAACACCCCAAATTTTTTAAAATGTTGTAAATATTCCCTTTTTGCCCCTAACCCCATTTTCTGAGAAAATTGAGTTGATTTTAATATGAATTTCAGTTATTCTTCAGATTTTCTAGAATAAACTCCGTCTTTATCCATTTGGCTCGATTTTGGATCCAGATCCATTGCAAAAATCCAAATTTGAGCCTTATTATCCAATTTTTCAACCAAATTCTCAAAATTGTCAAAATAACTTTTTGAAAGGCTCGAACAGTCCATCCGACATCCGTCTGGATTCATTGCTCAATATTCCTCGATTCGAGGTTAAAAACTCGAAAATCTTCTCAAAATTTCGAATCCAAACTCATTTTCTGAAGAAATCAAACCCAAATTTTCAGAAAACCCTCTTTTTGTAAATATTTTTCAAAAATACAAAAAAATAGTTTTCTCTCTCGTACTGCTTAGGTTTTAGAATTTTATTTCCAAAAATAACAAAAAAATCAGAAAATACCAAAAAAAATAAATAATAAATAGAAAATACAAAGAAAAAAAATAGTTTTGAAGACCTTTTAAAAAACATCCTTTTGACTAAAACCATTTTTTTGAAAATACTTTTGAAAATGAACGTTCTTCTGAAAAGAGTTTTTAACGATTTTTTTTTAGGATTTTTTGGACTCTCTCTCGATCACAGTCTCTCCCTCTAGAAAATCTCCTTTCTTCTGTCACCCTCCTTCCAGAACCATCTTCCCCATTGAGCCCCTCCATGCCCATGTTCCAAACCGTCGATCGCCAACGGCCACCACCTTTCATCCACCCTTCATCTCTAACGGAAGCACCTTCTCGAGCTGGGCTTCACTTCCTACATAAGCCACCTTGGGGATCGGAGGTAGGGGGAGAGCCATCTGCTTCGAGTAATACGACATCTGCAATCCTCAGCCTCACGCATCCACCATTGAGTTTTTCCCATCGACTCTCACCCTCATCGTTGGTTTGTTCCCTGTGTTTCCTCTACGAGCCAAAAACCCCTCTTCCAAAACTCCTGCAAGCAAGCCTCTCTTCTTTTTCGATAGCCAAGGATATCCATCGTAGGAGAGAAGGACTCCATTCGGTCAGCACCTTTGCAGCATCTTGGTGTTACCTCACTGTATCACATCGCAGCAGCGTGCATGAGTCATACTTCCTTCCCCTCAGTCGAAGCTTGGCCACGAGCTCCAAGCAACCACGAATTAGCCAAAGCAAGGAGATCATCCCGGCTGAGCGATCAAGTTGAAGGGAGTCGATCACCTAGCAGAGAGCCACGGTAAGTAATATACCTCTCTCTCCTTTTCCTGTTTTCCTTTTTCCCTTTCTCACCTTATTCACTCTGATTTGGTTTTATTACGATCTTGCTTTCCTTTTTTTTATTATTATTATTGTTTCTACAAAAGCATATTCGTAGCATCGTTTTGCCTATAGCAAATACAGATCTACATGCATTATGCAACATCAAACGGAATCTTTACATTCTGACATCCTAAATCCTTAACTATAAGTTTTCTCCAGCTTTAGATTTCTTATTTTTTCACCTTATACTTCTTTGTTATTTCTGCAATTTGTGGTATCAATGTCATCTGTCGCATGTTATGTACATTACATCTAATAGCGTGGTGGTATTAAAACGATGCTCCAATCGGCATCCTCCTTTATTCATTTCTGATTTTTCATCTTATCCCCCCTCCTGTTGGGTATGACTTTTTTTTTTTTAGTCTAATTTACTGTCCACTGTGGATTTCTCATCTTGCTAGCATCGACTTACATACCCTCCCTTCAGAATGCAGTCGTTATTTCTTTATTGAAGAATCGTTTCTGGATGTAGTCTTTATGGCTGGAGGCTCTAATGAATGTATGAAAAGTTGGGGTGGATATGTTTACTTTGGTCTCTATGCAGGTTATTGGAAATACCAGTGTATGTCTTCCTAGTATGTTAATGAAATCTAGTGATCTGGTCAGATTAAGATGATATTATATATTGGGTTTGTTGTAAAGTCCATCATGCTGAATTTGATTAACCATAAATCCTCCTCATAGCTACTGTAAGTCATCATTTCTTACTGTTGATGCCTTTGGTAATTTGTTTTGACCCCTTATGTCATCTGCCTCATTGTAATTTTTTTTTTTGAAATATATATTTGAAACCATCAATGTCTTCCTCTAGTTATTGTAAAATTCATTGTCCTGGTGGATCTTTGTTTTTTTTAGTTTATCATGGAATTTTTCAGTCTATATGCTTTGTTTTCCTTTTTTTTTTAAGCAATGGATCACTCAGGTTTGTTGACCGATTGTTGAGTTTTAGATTCTCCTCCACTGCACTATATATTACAACATCTCAGTATTCTCACTGTTGCACATCCATTATACATGATTCATCATGCATCTTTATGCCTTTTTTTCACTTCCCCTCCCTGTATATTCAATTGTCATATGTATGTTTTGTTGCTAAGGTGCTTGGGGAATTGAGGTTGGAAGTTAAAAGGCCCATCGTGAAGCATCAAGGAGAGGATTCAACAACACTATTTTTTTTTTATTTACCTTTATCTAATAGGCCATTACACTGATTTCTATGAATTTTTTTTTCTTCTCTGGTGATTCAATTGAGTATATACGATGGGATGTTGATGTTCCATCACGTATTTCAAGCAAGTTCATGGGTGACAATTATGCTCGTCTATAACAGTAAGATGAGATATCTGTGATAGCAAATGCCGAAGAACTCTTTGGATTGGGAAATTCAGGTAAGAGGGTACAGGAAGTACAGGGGCAGTAACATTGATTTAACATATGCAAACCTGGAATTGTGAAATCGTTTACATCATTTCTGTTATTGCTTTATTCTGGGGAGGAAAAGCCATTGTTATGGCAAATACTGGGGATGTCTGTTTAGGGGATGGAGGAAAAGGGATGAAGGCTCCTCTAATATTTCATGTTGAAGGAAATCAAACCTGTTACGTCAGTTTTTGCTAATGAAAACGCACTTGCTGGCTATTTTGCCATGTGGCATCCCTTTTGTGTTCAAAAAAAAAAAAGAGAAGAAGAGAATCCACTGATGTTGCTGAAATACATAGAAGATTTTGACAACACACGATAGGTTTCGTGGTGGTTTTAACTTCAAAAGCTATATGTCTCTCTTGTGACTGGACAAAATTCTCCTATTGTCCTCAAAGGTAAGTATCAACTGCAATTGCTTGTACATTTCAAGAAGATGACATACTCTCATCTCAGCCCCAAGACACTATATATCTTACAACATTATAGTTTTCCATTTTATGCATTACATCTAGTAAACTGCATCCATCTGTATTTGCATACAATAGTACAATTACCTGTCATCCCTATATTATTTCCATCTCGTATAACATTTGTTATAATAATTTATGTACACACCATTGTACATATGTCGGCCCAAAGCATAAGGTATTGCCCCCCTTAGCAGCTTAATGCGCAAATCACCATCTGTTAAATTCTTGTAGTGGTGCACCGACCATATGTTGTGCCTACATATATCACGATGTGCGCAAAAACCCATAGCCTCCTGTATGTCATATCTCAATATATTGAGACTGATTAAACTGGGTTGCTAGAATCCAGTTATTTGTCGTGTAAAAACCATGGAAGGCTTTTCATTCATTTGTCCAGAAGTCAATTTTCTGAACTAATAAAAATTCTTTTTTTTTCTTTATGCTAATCCAAAGCCGATTTGAGAAAACTTAGGGTCTAATTTGTTTTACATCCACTTTTCCTGTGTCACCTCATCTCCACACCACTGTTGCAACATTTGCAGCAGTGTTCCCTGTTTCAGTTTGCCATCAGCATACCCTCTTGTTGTGGTAACTTCTATTCCAGCGTGTTAAAACATTCCTCACTATCCCCTACATAATCTGTAACTCCATTCTAACCTATTGTAACCCCTTTGTTTTCTATATTAACATTGCATCTATCCGTTGCTCAAATAGCTTCATACCTTCACTCATATATAGCTTACTACTGTCATTGCTACATTATGTAGCACATCAACTCCCTGCACCCCCCCATTCACCATTAGCTATTCCTTCACAGCAACCAACACCCCTTGCTGCCTCTTTACCACCTACTGTAGATGTCTCAATAGCACCCTGCTGTTGCCCATTCACAAGCATTGTAAAACACCATAGTGTTGAATTTGTTTTCCAATGATTTACAAAGAAATATTATAGTTTCTCTTCCTTATTGTAGTTCACCAAAAGAACTGCCATAAAACTGTGATTTCTCACATTGGTTCACCAAGAGAATTGCTATATATCTTTCATTCCCACAACGGTTCATCACAAGCTGCTATGGCCATTATATTTCACAATGGTTCGTCTTGGACCATCCGAGCCCTTATCTTCACTCATTGCATGTAGATGTTCATTTAACTATGGCATTGTCTATATATATATATATATATATATATATATATATATATATATATATATATATATATATATATATATATATATATACATATTCTAACCAATGCAGGGTGTGCCATATGCCTTTCACATTCGCAATAAGTAAACCATCTTGTGTGAGATTTGGAATGGTCATTTACATTCGTATTATTTTTTTATTTATTTCCCTTTTGTGCTAATTCTTTCTTGCAGGAATAGGTGAAAAGCTTGAAATAGAATTTTTTTCTCTCTTTAAGTATTGTAATAAGCTAGATATTTAATGAAAATTCTATATTACCAGTCTTAGATTAGAATGGATGAGCATGTAAATAACATTTGTTGCATTATTTTCCTTTGTTTCTGAGAACTCACAAGTGGGAACACAAATGGTACGTGCACCATTCTAATAGGAGGTGATTAATCTTAAGTTGATGATTTGCATCAATGGCCATAGTCAGGATGTGAACAAAACTTAAGATTTTTATCTTTTATGGAATAACATTGGATCCACACTGGACCCTCTTCAAAAATCATCATATTTTCAAATATTTTCTTTTCTTATTAGAGTTTAATTTAAAATTGACTCAAAATATATATCAATGGCCATAGTCAGGATATATTGAGAGTTAATTTCATGTTAAACTCTATAAAAGCACTAAAATATATTTCATTCTTCACCCAAATTCAAATAGGATTGTTATATAATACATTCAATGACCATAGTCAGGGATATATTATATCTTCAAATCCTATCTACATTCGTTTAAAGAATGAAGTATGATTTAAAAAAAAAATTCAAAATTCTTTTCATTCATCATTTAGGATAGAACTGCATCATATTTTCAAAATCCAAGTGATCTTGAATATGTCTTCAATTTCCATTTTCACACACCAATTCTATCTTATTCTTCAAAATTTCAAAATTCTAAATTTAGTCAAACTTCAAAGTTCCAATCAACTTTGAAATTCTATCTCATTTTCAAGACTCGAAATTTGATTTCAAAGTCCAATTTGATTTTGAAATTTCAAAATTCATGTTGTATTCGAAACTTCAATTTCCAAATCAAAATTCAAACTTCAAAGTTCAATTTAGCTTTAAAGTTTCTGATTTTTCTTCTGATTTAAAATCAAGTTTATTTTCTTATCTTTAAATACATAATCAAAGTTTGAGATTGATTCTGAATCTCAAAAATTTGACTCTTCCTAAATTTTAAATCTCATCTGGGTTTTCAAAACCCACACCCATCTTCAAAAGTCCCATTTAGACTTTCAAAATTCAAATCCGAAGTTAGAACTCCACTTCATCTTGGATTCCAGATCTTGGATCCAATTCCATTTACGATCGAGAATTCAACTCCATCTTGGATCTCAGACTTCAGATCCAAAATCCATTTTAGGGTCCAGAATCCAACTCCATCTTGGATCTCAGACTTCAGATCCAAAATCCATTTTTAGGGTTCAAAATCCAATTCTATCTTGGATCTCAAACTTTAGATCCAAAATTCATTTTAGGATCCAGAATCCAACTCCATCTTGGATCTCAAACTTCAGATCCAAAATCCATTTTAGGGTCCAGAATCCAACTCCATCTTGGATCTCAGACTTCATATCCAAAATCCATTTTAGGGTCCAGAATTCAATTCCATCTTGGATCTCAGACTTCAGATCCAAATTCCATTTAGGAATCCAGATTTCAAAACTCAACTTATTTTTGGATCTCAGACCTCAAATCCAACTCCAGATTTTAAATCCAAAATCTATCTTGATTTCCAGATTTCAAATCCAAATCCACTTTCAGACCCCATCTGGACTTCTTAAATCTATTTTAAATTCCATTGGATTTCTCAAGTCCAAATTCCATCCTGATATCAAACTTCGAATCTAAAATTCAATTCCATTTCGAATCTCATCCAGGTTCACAATTCAAATCCAGAGTCCATTTCTGACTTTGAAAACTTCATTTCTCTTTCTCTCAACTTCAAAATCATTCTTTTTCAAATCAAGATTTATTTTCCCAACTTAAAGACTTAGAACTTCAAACATCTTTTCAGATTTATCTCAAGTTCTAAGTTAGATCCAACTATCCAAAAATCATTTTTTCATTTCCATTATCATATTCATTTCAGAATCACTTGGAAAATCTCAGATTTCCAAAAATATTTTCTCAAAAGCATACATTTCTACCTTTGCATTGCACAAGCATGATTCTTTGTGCACTTAGACTTAGAATAAATTCTTAGATGATATTTTTAGCAAAGCAAAAGGCATAAAATTCGATCCTTGGTTCGATTACCCCTGGTAAAGGCGCCAGGAACGGTTGAACCTCGTATCGACGAGCGAATCCCGCCTCTCCACTTTCCCGCAGATTTTCAAAACGGAGGCGAGTGATTTTAAAACATTTCAAAATTTTGGTCAGATGAGACCCTGTAAAAGAGTTCCTCTCTCTTCTTCCCTTTTCTCATTCTCTCTTCTTCTCTATCTTTCTATTCCCTTCAAAAAGGGAATAGAGGCTAGAAAGGCAAAGAAAAAGGAAAAGAGGAACGAGAGGAAAAATTTTGCATGATCACAGGAGGAAGGCGATCCCCTTAAGGTATTTTAGAATACCTCTCTTTGGGCGGAGGCAAACGGTGGGGCCGACGAACGGCAAACGGCGAACAACGAACGACGAACGACGGAAGGCTGGCGGGAGCGGGAGCAGCAAAAGAAGAAAAGAAAAAAAGGGCTGGGATTAGGGTTATGCGACAATTCGTGACAGCTTAGCGACAGATTAATTCTGTCGCTAAGCCGCCGTAAATCAAAACATGTAAATGGCAACATAATATATTTCGTCGCCAGGTCCGTCGCTAATTAGCGATGAAAGATTTTTCATCGCAACCGTCGTCGCTAAATGTTGCGTTCGTGACGACAAAATATTCCCTCGCAAAATACGTCGCTAATTAGCGACGACTTTTGCGACATGATATATTTTGTCGCTATTTTCGTAAATTTCATTGATTATAGCGACATATGTGTTTCGCTCGTTAATCCGTCGCTAACTAGCGACGGAATAATTCCGTCACTAATAACCTATTTTCTTGTAGTAGGATATACCCGTTGAAACATAAGTCTAGATTTTTTATGCACTTTTGTGGATTTTACAAAATGGTGGTGAACATGTTCAAGCATAATATTAAAAAATTACAATCTAATGGTGGAGGTGAACTCATGAGCCACAAATTTTAAAACTATTTATAGGACCATGACATACATCATAGTATCTCCTATCCACACACACCTGAACAAAATGGTCAGATAGAAAGAAAGCATTATAGCATTGTTGAGCTTGGCCTTGCCATGATGTTCTAAGCCAATCTCTGAACAAGATATTGGGTTGGGGCTTTCCTTATTATTGTATGGCTCCTTAATAGGTTGCCTAGTATGGTTTTGAAAATGTCATCACCATATGAGAGGTTGTTTCATAAAAAACCAAGATATGATTGCCTATGAATGTTTGGCTCTCGTTGCTTTTCTCATTTGAGAGATTATGTAAAAAACAAGTTTTCTCATAGATCCTTACCATGCATAATTTTTGGGTATAGAAACAACTATAAAGGATATCGTTACTTGCACGTTGAATCAGGGCGAGTATATATCAACCAACATGTAATTTTTGATGAGAGTTGTTTTTCATTGAAAGGCAAATGTTGTGGCATTCAGAGCACTGAACTTTTTAAATGGGATTGCAATGATTCCTCCACCCAAATGCATAAGATGCAGGAACTGGAAAGTCATGGACAAATCGTCAATCCCTGCAATCTCACCGATCAAGCTGGTTTGGTAGGTTCGATCACCTCTGTTGCAGCGCAACCTATCATCGGTAGTGTTAATGACGTCATTCTTGTATCTTCAATCCATCATCTCTAGACGGCTACACCTTATCCAAATCTGATTCAGGGCTCATCTTCAGAGGCACTTTCATCACCTACAGTAGCTCACACTGTAGCTCATCACACTACCAATAGTCATGTCATGGTAATCTGAGCTAAACTTGGAACCATTAAGCCAAATCCTAAGTACTTCCTTGCCAAGCTTGATGTCCCTCTTGAACCCAAGAGTGTTAAAGTTGCCTTAGTTCATCCTGGTTGGTTACAAGCCATGAAAGAGGAAATGATTGCCTTATCCCAAACCAACACTTGGGACCTTGTTTTCTGGCAACCTAACATGAATATAGTCGGTTGCAAATGGGTTTTCAAAACCAAATTGAAGGCTGATGGCACTTTGGATAGACTTAAAGCTCGTATGGTTGCTAACGTGTTCACCCAACTACCCAATGTTGACTTCATTGAAACATTCTCTCCGGTCATGAAACCTATTATTATCCGTATTGTCGTGTCCATAGCTATAGCTTCTCAATGGCCAATATGACAACTTGACATAAAAAATGCCTTCCTTCATGGATCATTATATAAGTCGGTTTACATGGACCAACCACTAGGGTTTTGGGATCTGTCTAAACCCAGTTATGTTTATAAGCTTAAACAGGGGCAGGGGCTTTATGGGTTACGACAATCTTCTTGAACACGATTCCATTGATCTAGGATTTTATTGTAGTGTGGCTGACTTCTCCCTTTTTATTTGTCGTCACACTCAAGGGTGCATCTTCTTTCTACTTTATGTCGATGACATCATCATCACTAGTAATAATCCAACTTTTTTTAATAATATTATATAACAGTTAAGTGGTGAGTTCGCTATGAAAGACCTTGGTGAGTTTCTTCATTTTTGGGGTGTTCAGGTAAAAAAATTTGATGGATGATTATTCCTAGATCAAACAATGTATGCATTTAATATTCTTGAAAAAGCTCAGATAAAGGATTGTCTTTCAATTTCTACACCTATGATTGGATGATCCACGCAGTGATTCCCCCCATGTTTGACGATGTCCGCTATTATCAGAGTCTTGTTGGGAGCCTGCAATACCTCACATTTACCTACAATGTTAACTTTGTAGGCCAATACATACACGTGACTAAAGTCTTTCACTCTCATCTGGTTAAGTGAATCCTATGATATATTAAAGGGACCATTTACTATGGAATCCACTTGCATGCTCGTAATCCACTTGTTCTGTATGGCTTCTCTGATGTAGATTGAGCAGGTGTCCTATCACAAGGTGATCAACTTTTGGATATAGCATTTATCTCGGTGACAATTGTATCTCCTTGAGTGCAAAGAAACAACCTACAACTGCATGCTCCAGCCGAAGCAGAGTATCGGTCTCTCACATCTACCACCGCTAAAATTACTTGGATTATCTTCATCCTGTGCGATCTTGGAGTGGTCATTTCCCAAGCTCTATCTTCTGTGATAATCTCTCCACTCAGCATAGGACCATCAATCCAATCTTCCATAATCGCTTCAAGCATGTGGAGATCGACTACCACTTTATTCGAAAAAAAGTGGCACAACGCTAGCTTATCACTGCCTTTGTTCCGTCACATGTACAAGTTGATATTCTCACCAAACTGTTAGCTAAATCCGGCTCTGTCATTGCGGACCAAACTCGGCTTATGGCTTTCTCCAACGCTTAGTTTGAGGGGGGTATTATTTAGCATGGCCAGTCCAAATCCAAGATCCAGCTTCCAGATCATTCTCACGATAAGGATGATTAAGGATAAGAGCAACCTTATCTCAATCTCTGCATCATCATAACCGATTCCAGCCTCTGATGGATAAGCATATGAGATCTGCAAAGAATAAAATGGAAGGAGAAGATCCACAAAATCAGGAAACTTCTCACCGTTCTTATCCAAAGACTGCAGCAAAAGTAAGATATGAATGTAATGGCATTAGCCAAAATATATGAAAAAGAAGGAAGTCACTTTTGCATTCTATGGACGTAGGCATATATATAGCTGAACCACATATCTTTGGTGTCATCTCTCTCTCTTCCCATCTTCCTTCTCTCTTGCTTCCGACAAGTTTCAAAACCATTTAGTTGTCAAATGTCATACTAGTTACCATGATTCCCATAACAACTTCCCCTCAAATTAATTTGGTAGCAATGGAATCTCCATATTCTCTTGGCTCCTAAGGGGAGCATATAAAATAACGTTGAAAAGCTTGAGAAGCTAGATGTCCAACACATCTTATCAATTTCAATCCGAACCTCGACATCAAAACACTGGATTTATAATGTTTGGAACCATGAAATATTAGAAACCCACATTGTGTTGCACCAGTTCAAGATCGACCATCCTTAGATATTGCAACTTGAAAAAATCTTCCTGGTCTTCCCTTGCAAAATGGACATAAATATCTACAATCTACACATAACCAACACATCAGATGGCCAGTCATTCATGGGAAATAAATTGGTCTTAAGATAACAGAAGATGGCATCCAACAAGGAATACGCAAATAATTAAAGAAAATTACTTATATACAACACAGAAATTAACCACTGTGGAAAAGAACTCACTTGTTTGAGCAATTTCTTCGGCCAAAATTCATACTTTTCAGGGTCCTTTAGGCTAGAGCTCAAGGCTGGGAACCACTAATTGTAGCAAGAAGTATTTTAGCATATATATTTGCCACTCTTTCAAACTTGGAGGGGAAAAACAATAAACGGCTATGCATTTCGGTTAAAAAAGCCATGGGGATGCATTATCAATCAAGTACTAGCAATACTCATGCTAGAAGAGAGAGAATGGTACAATCTCTGGAAGGAGGAAAGGTGCAGTAATTTGCTCAGAGGTAAAGGCCAGCATACCCAGATCTTCCTTTGCCAATTTCATGTCAATCCGGATAATCTACAATATGAACAAGTGCACATAAGTATTTACACGAGGAACATATTCTGTCAGTCTTGCTTCATAATAGGAGAATTTAATTAGGACTAATATACCAGCAGACTTCTTTCAAACAAACTTTGAACCTACGTTCTTTGGGCATGAAGCTGACGTGTCCTATCTTGCCTTTCTTGAGCAGGTCTGCGTTCCCATTCTGCAGTGTTTGACATCTCGACTTCAATCTCTTTAAGCTCAAGAATTCTATTAAGACTTTCATCCAACAGAAAGATGGCATCATTGATGAGGAAATTCAAAAAGTTCAAATACACCCCTCCATCTCTTCCTTTGCAATCTGTATGGATACATACCAAAAAACAACAAAATGAGTTCTAGCGATTTATTTAAAAAATTTCATAAGCAACAAAACAAATCCAGCAAAGAAAGTAAAGCATTCCGATGGCTGGGGATCTGACACAGATATTCAAGAAGTTCCACAATGTTGTGGCGAATATTAAATTTGTCATAGAACTGCCAAGATAAAATATCAACATGACTTATAAATAAGCAAGAGAGTATAATCACATCTAAAACATGGCAGTTGATAGAATAACGAAATAGCCTGTGACGATAGAACTGAGATATCGAACCACGAAATCTGCAAACATATGCAAGAAGACCCTCAAGAATTTGGTATAGGTTGCCCCATGGAAGGTTTTGTGCAGTTAAACGCTGTCAAGTCTAAACCAAAGTTATAGTGCACTAATTGAGACTTAATGAGTGGAATCACAGCCTAGTGACTACCAATAAAAACCTGAAGGGATGCCAATAATGCATACAACAGCCAGCAAGACGAAGGAAAGAGCATCCAGCTCTTCACGTTTGCCTCTACAAATGTGTGTAATATATATATATATATATATATATATATATATATATATATATATATATATATATATATATATATATATATATATATATATATATATATATAACTGAACATATTAGGCGCTATTAGACCCCCATAGGTTTTAAGTGTTTTATGATAGATCTGAACTGTTAGATGTGTTTAACATGCTCAATTTAGTGGAAATCGATTATTAGATCATGTTTTTTTTATGAAAAAATATATTTTTTATCAGCCTAGAAAAACTGGTACCTTCATAACCATTGATTTTGGATCACCAAAAAAACTTGTATACAGGTCGGATTCCGGCAATCCAAAAGTTGGTTCCCACTAAACAAAACCTACAGATCACATCTACGGTGTTAGATGTGAGAAAAAACACATAAAACTACCTAACAAAACCTAACTAAAAAGGGGGCCTTAGTGACACATTACTCATATATATGGTCACTAAAATATGAGAACTAAAAATATGGGCATTTCCAACACTTTTTTTTGCAAATCCAACCATGTGGATGTGCTTGGCATACATGGTGAATTTGCTAGGAATCAACCATTGGTTCGTGTATTTTCGGTGAAAAAATGTGATTTTTGAATGCTAGAATATTTATGAAGATTATGAGCCATTTTTAAATCCTTAAAAAATCTTGTTTATGCATCAAAATCAGATGATTCAAGAGCGGGTTCTTATAAAACCAAGCATGCAAATCACATCTATATAGTTAGATTCAAGAAAAAGAACAAAAAATCCATGAAAATCACGGTTCACACATTAGTTTTCATATTTTCAGTTCTCATATTCTAGTGATCATATATATATATATATATATAGAGAGAGAGAGAGAGAGTCACTAGAATATGAGAACTAAAGTATGAGAACTAGAAATATGGGCATTTCCAACATCATTTTTGCAAATCCAACCATGTAGATGTGCCTGGCATGGTGAAGTTACGAGAAATCAACCATTGGATAGTGTATTTTCGATGAAAAATTGTGATTTTTGAATGCTTGAATATTTATGAAGATTATGAGCCATTGATTTTAAAGACTTAAAAAATCTTGTTTATGCATCAAAATTGGATGATTTAAGAGTGCGTTCTTATAAAACCAAGCGTGTAGATCACATCTATACAATTAGATTCAAGAGAAAAGGAAAAAAATCATAAAAATTGTGGTTCACACATTAGTTATAGTATTTTCAGTTCTCATATTCTAAAGACTCTTTGTATATATGGTTAATATTTGGTGGTATTAAAGGCACAAAACTATTAAATCATTTTTTTGGGATTTATTGACTCGATTTGACCACATAGATGTGTTTAGCATGGTTTGTTTGCTACATATCAAACCTTGGATTGCATTATTTTGATCTATAAATTTTTTTTTTGAGTTGTAAAATTTTAGTACATTGGGAGCTGTTGATTTTTAAAGCCTTTAAAAAACTTGCTTACATGTCACAATCACGTGATTCAGAACTCAATTTCTACTAAACAAACCTTTTAGGTCTTGCAAAAAAACCTTGGTTGGGGTCCATAACAACACTGTTTTTCATGTTTTTTTTTACATAAAGATAATTTATTAAGATAGGAAGAATTAAAATAATACATCAATTCAACAAGTGATGAGATATCACTTGCATCTCATCACTTGCTGCCATAGAAAGAAAAGAAGTACAAAAAAAGGTAAGCAAAGCTTTAATAGACAACACTGAAAAACGAGATTGTTGATAAATAGTCCCTTTGATTACCTGTGTAATCAGAAGAGTGGACACCCTACCAACATCCGATAACCACTACCAGTCCCCACAGCAGCAGGTAATCTTATGCAGTTGTCTTTCCGATAAGAAAACAATCGCCATAAAAAGGGAAGCTGGTGTATGCTCTCCCCCGATGATTCACTGAATCCCACGTCTGTGTTTGGGGGGGCGAATGAGCACCACGTATTTACACACGTGGGGCTCATATTCCCGTGTATGTTGACATAACTTTGCATCGGACTCTGGTGTTGTTGCAAAGACTTAATCACCCTTTCTTGCTATTCTTGCCCTGAAATGACGATTCGAGGAAATGACAAAAATATCCTCCATTCAAAAGTTGGGAAACTACGGTTCGAGAAAAGGACAAAAAAGACCTCCATCCAAAAAGTTTGATGTTAACTATTTAAAGTGGAGACATTCCCTATTCATTAAACTCTTGCGCCATCTGCTGTAACAGTAGCTCCCATTGTTAATGCAAACTTTGCCTTCGTCTCCAGTCGAGGTTTCTGCCTTGTTTTTTATACTGTTTTACAACACATTGTCACCTTCTCATGCCTGCCTTGTGTTACAAAACATTCCCGTGTCTTCTCTTCATTTTTGTTGTCGTTAGGCATTATAGAACAAAGCAATGATGCACAAATATTCCAACCAATGCCATTAAGGCAACGTAAGTAGATTTCCATCTTATCATGCTATCGATGAAGAACGCATGTCGTCTTGTGTGCCATTAAGGCATTGTTTTGTTATTGCAGGTAGATCTTGTTCTTACGATGGTTGAAAACTTATCGATATTTGTATGACGCTGGGACCTGTTGACAAGAATGCTTGTTTACAAATGCTAGGAAGGGCCTCTACCCCATCAGATATCCTACATTCACTCATTATATGCATTGTATCTCAAATCACTGTATTAGTAACATACTACCAATTTGTGCGATATTGTTTTGTTAGTTAATATCGATTTGTTTGCTATTATGCTCAATTTCTTCCGTATCGATTTATAATTTATTGTGCGATATATTTATCGACCTTTTAGATATTATGGTTTTGTATTGTCGATTTGTAACTTATTATGCTGAATTGCCGTATCGATTTTCAATATATTATTCGATATGTATATCGATTTGTAAGATATTATATGTTTTGTAATATGTATTTCTAAGATATTTGTACACAGACTTTGAAAACATGTGTGTGCAGAAACACATCGTTACACGCATGCGGTGGCAATTTTCGCATTCAAATCGCTGCTTTGTCAGCGATTTCTATTGAACTCGCTTCACAGCCTCGTGGATATAATGAGAGCGTTATCGTCAACACACATGTATGACATGTCGTGTCTTTTATTGGCATGGTAAGTGACAACTCGATGCTCAGTATAAGCAAATATCAAACCACACTTGCTTTTATATTGTCATTCATTAAATCGTTTTTTTGACTTGCTTAACCTTATCGGTATCCGTTGTTATATGCATCCTGATTAAATCGTAGTAAATGTATGTGCTTGCTAATGCAATTTGATATATTGCTTACAAAACATTCTTGTGTCTTCTCTTCTTTTTCGTTGTCGTTAGGCAATATGGAAGAAAGCAATGATGCACAAACATTCTGACCAGTGCTATTAAAGCATCGTGAGGAGCTTTCCATCTCATCATTCTATCGATGAAGAACGCATGTCATCTTGTGTGTCATTAAGGCATTGTTTTGTTATTGCAGGTAGATCTTGTCCTTACGATAGTTGGAAACTTATCAATATTTGTAAGACACTGGGACCTGTTGACAAGAATGCTTGTTTACAAATGCTAGGAAGGGACTCTACTACATCAGGTATCCTACATTCACTCAGTATATGCATTGTATCTCAAACCGTTGTATTAGTAACATACTACCGATTTTGTGAGATATTGTTTTGTTAGTTAATATCGATTTGTTTGCTATTTTGCTGCCAACACAAATTGATATATTGCTTATAACAATATTGAGCTTATCATCAGGTTGTAATGAAGATGATCTAGCTCAATCAATTGAAAGATATGGAGAATTGAACATCTATACTAATGATGCAACTGAAAAATTGAACATTTGCACTAATGATGCACATGATAATAAGGGTGCAGGCATTAGACTCACTCTTGACTTGAATGTTCTAGTAGAAGAAATGCAATTCAATAATGAGGTAGATTATCATGACAGTACACATAATAAAAGTGTAGGCACTGGGAATGTACATGGAAGTACACTTGACTATGTTCCGGTAGAAGGAATGCAGTTTAATAATGAGGAAGCTGCATATAAATTTTACAATGATTATGTATTAAAAGTTGGCTTCAGTGTGAGAAGGTTTTCTTGATCAAAAAATGCACAAGGTGTCGTTGTGAGAAAAACATATGTTTGTTCCAAGCAAGGTTGGAAGAAATCAATGGGAAATTCAACAAGGAGCATGCCAGAATCAAGATGTGGATGTCAAGCGAGAATGGTTTTGAGAAGACATCTGAATGAGAAATTTCTAGTTCATACTTTAATCAGTGATCATAATCATGATTTATTTGCATCATTTATAACTCCTATGCTAAGGTCACATTGTAAAGTAACTGTAGCGCATGCTGCAATAGCTGATAGCGCTGGCATTACACCAATGAAGACATATAATTTGTTTCCCCACATAGATGGTGGTCGCGATAATGTGCCATTCACACATTTGGATCTAAGAAACCACTTGAGAAGGAAGAGGACATATAACATGAAAAATGGAGAAATATGTTCTTTGGTTGATTACTTATAGAAGAAATCAAGCAATGACCCTGGTTTCTTTAGTGCAATGCAACTGTATGAAGATGGATATGCTGTGAATATGTTTTGGGCAGATTCAAAGTCAAGAGTAGATTATGAATGCTTTAATGATGTGCTTGTATTTGATACTATAGTAAAGATTAATATTGAACAGTGGCCATTTGCGCAGTTTGTCGGAGTAAACCATCACTCACAAAGTTGTATATTAGGCGGCGCCTTTTTGTATCACCAGACCAAGAAAAGCTTTGAGTAGTTGTTCAGAGTATTTACACAGACAATGAATGGGAAGCAACCTGAAGCTATACTTACACATGGTGATCATGCAATTTGGATTGCAGTGCTTCATGTGTGGCCAGATGCACATCATCGCCTATGTTTGTGGCATATCTTTCAAAATACAACAAAGAACATAGGACACAGTTAATCGGAAGACAGGGTTTGACAAAAAGTTTACAAGGTGTGTACTTCATAGCATAGACGAGGTCACCTTTATGTCAGATTGGGAGGAAATGATTAAGATATACGACCTTAAAGACTATCTTTGGTTACAAAATTTATATGCAGAAAAAGAGAAGTGGGCATTGGCATATGGAAGAAAATACTTTTGTGCAGGTATGATAAGCACACAAAGAGCTGAATCTATGCATGCATCGCTGGAGAAAACCCTGTATTCATGTTTAACAATGTTTCACTTCATAGAACAATATGAATTATTTGTAGACGGTCTAAGACAGAATGAGTTTCAACAAGACGTGAAATGCTTCAATACATGACCTCTAACTTTTGGCATGAAAATATTGATGCGACCTTCAGATCTGTATACACTAACTGTATTTGAATGAATCAAGAAAGAGGTGTTACATGTCATGAATTGCAATATAGAAGGACTCCTGCAAACCGAGAATATGCACAAATACCGTATTTTATGGCAGGGCGAAAAGCATCATAAAAGGCAAGAAGCACATGTCACGTACAATGTTGACAATAGAAGAGTTGAATGTTCATGCAAAATGTATAAATTCAAAGGTATTTTATGCTGTCATGCATTAAATACACTTAATCAAGAGAAAATACAAGAAATACCTAAGTCTTATGTAATGCAAAGATGGAGGAAACAAGCAAAGATTGAAATGCTTGATATGGACAATGTGAGTAAATCTGGTGTTGACGAGAAGTGCTACATAACCTTCCGTTACCAACAACTGTGTAGGTCATTTATGCATGTTGCTGATTTGGCATCAAGAAGTGAAAAAGGCTATGTATGCATGAGAAAAGCGTCAAGGAGTTACTTGAAAACGTGTAGTTAATTTACCTTCAGTCTGTTGCAGCGAATAAATATCAGTCGAAGATAATGGGATCGAACAACGTAGGTGAAAATCATGTTTCGCTTGACACTCCTGAGAAGTTGCGCCGAAGCGTAAACATCATCTTCAACAAGTCAGTAGTGAACGTTGTTGATTATGATGGACATATTCATGAAGCGAAGGGTATCAAAAAAAAACCTGCCTCTGATCGCAGTCGTCGGAGGGCAAAGGGTGCACTAGAATTGGTTGGCAAGAAAAGGTCTAAGAAACAACCAACCTGTAATAAAAAACAACAAAGCCCTTCGCATGAATCAGTATGTAAGACATTATATTGCTTTTCATTACATGAAGCTTGTCAATATCTAACTTGTGTAATGTCTAACATGCATCAATACCCTAAAAACGTAATACCCAATGTGCTAACCTTCATTCCTCGTGACCAGATTTTCGACAACGATAGTTTCAATTTTACAAGTCTTTTGGTATGTAATCAATGTTGGGAGGAGGTTTGCATTTCTTGTGAAACTTAATGCAGTGTCTTATATTTTCTGTTTCATGACAAGCTCTGATGAATTCAAAAGAGAAAACTGGGACACAGGAATCTTGTTTGGGCTATTAATTAAGTTGTCATGCCTCTTTGCATAACCTGATTTCCACATTGTCGGATTTGTTAAGAGTTTAGGGTTTACAGCAAAGCTCGTTTACTGAGAAATTGTTGGGTTTCCCTTCTTATTCGGACCACAACAGAACTCTAAGGACGTCCACTGATCTTGCCAATGATGTCTTTCGTATTCGCTGGATTTTGATTTGTCAGTGACAATTTGTGGTTCATGTTTGGTGGTGCGTGAATCGATTTCATATTTGCTGTATAGCGATTTGTGCAGTCATCCGACTATGATTTGTATGAGAATTCTATAACAGTAATCCGTATACACATAATACATATTTACAATGATTCATAGTTTAAATACTGTGCAATGATTTTATGAGAAATTTATAACAAAGTAACAATTTTATTACAGAAATCGATGTACATATAGCATAATATAGTACAAATCGAGACAAAAATTAAGCATGAAGCCTCAACCCGATTCCCTATAACATAAACCCTATAACCTAAACTGAATGAACATCGCAGAACACATTTGCGATTTATTCGGTCAACACAGGCATGTAATCGATGTTCGAAAATGATAAAAGTAAAGATCGATAAGAAATGATTGACGTTAAAAAATCATTGTAATTCTCTCCCTCCTGTACTGAAAATCGCAAAATAAATTTGTGATGTATGCTGTCAAAAAAACATGGTAATGTTAACCGTTGAATGATAATAGTCAGCAGTGATAAGGTACATTTGTCATTCAGAAATCACAATTTTCCTCATCGTCATTGAATGTAAATCGCAGGACACATATGTGATTCATACGGACAACAAAGGATGTATTGACAAATTTTAATTACTAAAAGATGTGTGTTGCTCAGAAATCGTAGTATTGCTCAACCTCCGTGGTTGAAAATTGCAGAATTAGATTTGCGATGTATGTGGTCAACAAACGCTATTAAGGTTCGGTTGTCTTAAATGATAAAGGTCAAAAGCGGTAAGATATGTTTCCTGCTAAAAAATCGTTGTTTTTCTAGGACACCATAAATGCAAACCGCGAAATAGGATTGCGATTCATGCAGTCAACAATGGCTTGTAATATTTGGGGAGAACATTTGAACGATTTGATATGTTCTATATAACAGCCAAATTCTTTCTCGTCATAATTCTTCATCGTCATTGAATGCAAATCGCAATATTCTTCATCATCATTGAATGCAAATCACAAGGAACATATGCGATTAATACGGTCAGCATACGAAAGTAATGAAATCTTCTAATTGATAAAAGATGTGCGCTCAACCTGCGTGATTGACGATCACAAAATTAGATTGTGGTGTATGCAATCAACAAAGGCTTGTAATGTTCAAAATGATAAAAGTCAACATCAATAAGAAATGCTTGATGTTTACACATCGCTTTATTGCTCACACTCCCTGAATGAAAATTGCAAAAGAGATTCGCGATGAATGCGGTCAACAAGAGCCATTAATGTTGCTTTCATAATTAGAAATAATACACAACAATAAGACACATTTGTTGTTCAGAAATCTTGTTCTTTTACACAAACCGTAACTGAAAATCACACCAACGGATTTGTGATTTATGTGCTGAACAAGCCTTATAATCTTTGCCCTTTAAAAAAAAATTCCACAGATCTAAGAGATGTTTAATGTATGGGATCATGGTATTGCTCACCTTTCAGGTATGAACATCACAATAAGTGATTTTAGAAGTTTCCGGTGGAAAAGGGCTTTTAATGTTCGCCATTCGTAAAGTATACCATAAACCATAAACCATAAACCATTGGTCAATATGTATTGTAACTAAATACTTCTATAAATGAATGTCATTTTGCTCTATCGCGATAGAGCAACCACTATGAAAAATAAAATGTTGTCTATTATATAAACCTGATTGCAATGAAATCATGATCTAGCGTAAAAATGCCTTTGCAATAATTTACGAACATCAAAAAATTTCTTATCGATGCTGAGTTATATCATTTATGTAGGGTGAATATTACAAGCCTTTTTTACTGCATGAATCGCAAACCTATTTTGCGAATTGTATTTACGATATATCATTAAAAGAGCGATTTCTGAGCATCAAACAAGCCTTTGTTGAGCGAATAAATCTCATGTGTTATCCGATTTGCATTCAATGACGATAAGGCGAATTGCAATTTTTTAACAAGCCTTTTTTGGATGCATGAATCGCTAACCTATCATTCTCGAATGTCGATTACATGCCTGTGTTGACTGCATACGTCGAATATGAGTTTTGCGATTTGCAATCAATGTCGACGAGGAAAGTGCGGATTGGTGAAAAACATATGTTCCTTATCGCTTATGACCATTATCGTTTGTGACTGGAGAATTGGACAACCATTGTTGAATGTTTACATCGCAAAAGTATCTTGCGATTTTCATTCGCGGAGGTTGAGAAATATGTTGATTTGGGAGCGTCAAAATTTCCTTATCGATGACGTCAATTTGGAAGGGCAAATATTAGAAGTCGTTGTTGGTCGTGAACATATTGCGTGATTTGAATTTAACGATGATCATCAACAGTGATTTCTGAGGAGCAAACTTTTCTTATCGGTGTTGACGGTTATCATTTAAGATGGGAGAACGTGTTCACCCATTGTTAACTACATACATCGCAAATCTATTTTGCGATTTTCTTTCAAGGAGGGAGAAAAATTCAGCGATTGCTGAACCACAATCATTTCTTATTGATGCTGACCGATATCATTTCCGAGCGTCGATTACAGGCCTTTGTTGACCACATAAATCACATATGTGTTATGCGATTGTCATTAAATAACGATGAGTTATATTGCGATTTGTGAACAATATTACTCATCGTCAGGTGATATTTTCTTTCAATGAGGGAAAGCAATACAACGACCGCTGAACATTAGTCATTGGTAGATTGATCTGTCTTCTATCGTTACCAGTTACTAGCAAAGGCCAATGAGTAAACTAAAAGTGTTGTTGCTGCTGATGATGATGATGACGACGATAATGTTGATGATGTCTGTTACGAAGCACATCAATATATGGACGCCAGTTGATGTTGTTGATGATGATGCTAATGTATTGTAACTAAACGCTCTTGGTAACTGAATGTGTTTCAAAGGGCGAATATTACAAGCCTTTCTGCACCGCATGAATCGCATAACTATTATGTGATTTGAAGTTACGGTTATTCAGTAAGTGACCCATTTCTGAGCAGCAAACAAGCAATCTGTTTTGCGATTTTCATTTAATGACAAAGAGTAATATTGCGATTTCTGAACAAAAAATGTTCCTTAACGCTGTTGACTATTATCATTTAAGGCGGGCGAACGTTTAGAGCGATTGTTGACAACATACATCGTATTCACGGAGGTTGAGCCATAACACCATTTTTGGCCCCTTAAATCGCTTATGAGTTCAGCGACTTATAATTATTGACGCCGAGGAAAATTGTGAATTCTAAACAACAAACGTTCAATGACTTTTAGCGCATAAATATTATGGACAACATACATCGCATTCATGGTGATTGAGCAATACATTGATTTCTGAACTTCACACATCTTTTAGCTCGTAAATATTCATTCATTACATGACCTTATACGAAATAGAACGTTTGGTGTTTAGAAATCGTAATTTTCATCTTACTCAATAAATAAAAATCACAGAACTCATATGCAATTCATGGGGCCAAAAATGGCTCTTATGGCTCAACCAACGTGAATGCGATGTATGTTGTCAACAATGGCTAAACATGTTCACCCATCTTAAATGATAATAGTCAACAGCGATAAGGAACGATTGTTGTTCAGAAATCACAATATTACTTGTCTTCATTGAATGAAAATCGCAAAACGAATCTGCGATTTATGTGGTCAACAATTGCTTGTTTGCTACTCAAAAATCACTCATTTACTGATCGTCCGTAAATGCAAATCGCATAATAGTTTTGCGATTCATGCAGTGAAGAAAGGCTTCTAATATTCACCCATCGAAACACATTCAGTTACAAAGTGTATTTAGTTATAATACATAATGACCAATGGTTTGTCTTAGATACAATACATTAACATCATCATCAACAACATCAACCGACCTCCATATATTGATGTGCTTCAAAACAGACATCATCAACATTATCGTCATCATCAGCAGCAACAGCAATTTATTGGCGCTCGTATATGAAAACTGGCGTTATTTGTTTGATTACTGGCGGCCTATGAAAAGACATTGTCGTCATATAAGAATGACACGTTGCACAAGTACTGGATGGTGTGATTATCTTCTGCTTCGTGAACAAGCAACAAAAAACTCACGGTTCCTTTATAAACCTCGAGTTCGTCAGTCAAACATGTAACCAGCTACATAACAAATTGTAGTCGATGAGGCAGACGAAGACATCTACACGACCAACGATGGCAAATCAGGCGTATATTGTCTACACATCGTCTCCATTTTCATCAAAATTTGTCTCTTTTATGTCGTTTATGCGATTTATGTTGTGTACTGTGTAATGTAATTTCAATATCGTTGATTGAAAATTCTGCTCATTTCAGTACAATATCCACTGAAGAAGTTGGGTGAAATCTCAGTCAATCACTCCTGGAGGACATCAAATGGATGCACGATGAATTCGCACAATACAACATGATCAACAATTTTGTTCGTATGAAACCAGTAGGAGTTATCTATATACGTAAGTCGTGTGTACGTACGTTAACAACATCATATTTGCTGCAAACAGACTATATCCGATTTCATCAGTTATATTAAAAGCAACGCAACAAGCAAAACTATAAGCATTGTCAGCCCTTATTTCATGGTATATCGGTTCTATTTTATGGTTTTTTTGGTTATTGATTTACTCCAGTTGATTCGTATGTTAACAATGTTTTGGTTTACAGAGTGTTGTACGTTGTTCACCATACTCCAATGGATTTCAAGATGGCCTACCTTACTGGGTTAACAATAATCATTGTAGAGACCTTTTGTTAAGTGAAAAAGTAAGTAAACAAACCTCGAGTGCAAGGTTACAACATAACAGTGCTAACAGCATTTGTACGATCCATTTGCAGATATTCATTCCTACAGTCCGGCAATCTGAAAAGCATTGGGTCTTATACGTGATGAATTTACATGAAAAACAACTATGGTGTTACAATTCGTTGGATGTTGACAGTGGTTTATGGCTTGACATTTCTCATCTCGTAAGATTTCATCTATAGGAGTATCGTGTCATGTACTAGGGCCATGAATTTACTTTTGTCTGCATTATTCTCAGATCGGTTTCGTCAAAGGCATTTTGGGAGTCGACGCTAGCGAGTGGATCTATCGCATGGCAGACCATGCTCCTTTACAAAATAATGGCGTTGATTGTGGCATATTTGTAATAAAGTATATTGAAGCGATATACAATGGTGTAGAACCTTGTTTTGACGTTGTATGTCATTTCTTGCCCTCTGTTATTGGGGATTCAATGTATGTCTTTTGATGCCACATTATAGTTTTTTTTGCAAGTTGATATACCTGAATTCCGCGAAGAACTCTGCCAAAAATCGACGGCCTTTCTAATTGCGAAAGAGAAAATAACTCAGCCGACACGAGGATCTAAAAGGCAACGAACAGCGGGACCCACCACGCTAGAGTAATTTCATGTTCATCTCTTTCAAGTAGATTTTATAGATGGTACCACCAACTTGTGTGTAATCAATCCTATTTCGACTGAATATTACAAGTCGTTGTTGACCGCATGAATCACAATCCTATTTCGCGATTTGCATTTAAAGTGTCTCAGCAAAAGAGCAATTTCTAAGCAACAAACATATCTTATCGCTTTAGACCTTTATCATTTAAGATGGCCAAACATTAAACCCTTTGTTGACCAAACATCCCAAATCTAATTCTGCGATTTTCAACCACGAAGGTTGAGCAATACCATGATTTCTGAACAACACACATCTTTTAGCAATTAAAATATTTGAATACATTCCTTTGCTGACCGCATAAATCGCATATGTGTTTTGTGATTTGCATTCAATGAAGACGAGAAAAAATGTGATTTCTGAACGACAAACGTACCTTATCGATGTTGACTATTATCATTCAAGGGGTAACATTACCATGTTTTTTTGACAGCATACAATGCAAATTTATTTTCCGATTTTTAAACCAGGAGGGAGAGAGTGTGATCATCGCAAAAATTTTCCTCTCTTGTATCTTTCTCTCTCTTCCTTCTTTTTTCCTTTCTATCCTTTATTTCCTCCTTTTTGAAGGGAGACAATAAAAGACAGAAAAGAAGAGAGAAAAGAAAAGAAAAGAAAGAGAAGAGAGAGAGGAACTCTTTTGCGAGGTCTCATTTGACCTGGATTTGAAAATATTTAGAAAATTACTCGCCTCCGTTTTGAAAATTTGCGAGAAAAATGGGAAGACGGGATTCGCTCGTCGGTACGAGGTTCGACCGTTCTTGGCGCCTTTATCAGAGGTAATCGAACCAAGGATCAAATTTATGCCTTTTGCTTTGCCTAAATATTATCTAAGAATTTATCCTAAGTCTAAATGCACAAAGAATCATGCTTGTGCAATGCAAGGATGTATGCTCTTTTGAAAGATGTTTTGAAAATTTTCAAGTGTTCTGAGATGAACTTGATAATGGAGTCAAGAAATGGTTTTTGAATAGTAGAATTTAACTTAGAACTTGAGATAGATCAGAGAAGTTCTAAGTCTTTGAAATAATCAAGGTTGGGAAAATAAATCTTGATTTGAAAAGAATGATTTTTGAAGCTGACATAAAAGGAAAAAGGAATGAATTTTCAAAATCAGAAATTGACTTTGAATTTAAATTTTGAACCTGGTTTTAAAAGAAGGAGATGGAATTTGAAGTGATATTGAATTCTAGATTTAAAATTTGAAGTCAGGATGGATTTGAGAAAATCAAATGGTATTTAAAAATAGAAATGGATTTAGGAAGTTCAGATGAGATCTGAAAAAAACGAAATTAGATTTGAAATCTAGAATTGGGAATAGAATTGGATTTTGGATCCTGAATAGAATTGGATCTAAGATCTGGAATCCAAGATGGAATTTGATTTTGAATCCTAAAATGGATTTAGGATCTGAAATCTCAGATCCAAAATAGAGTTGGACTCTGCACACTAAGATGAATTTTGGATCCTAAAATGGATTTGGAAGTTGATTTCTGGATCCTAAAATGGATTTGGATCTGAAGTCTGAGATCCTAGATGGAATTGGATTCTGGATCCTAAAATGGGTTTTGGATCTGGAATCTGAGATCCAAAGTGAAATTGAATTCTGGATCCTAAAGTGGAGTTGGATCCAAGACCTGGAATCTAAGATGAGATTGGATTCTAACTTTGGATTTGGATTTTTGGAAGTCCAAATGGGACTTTTGGAGATGGATCTGGGTTTTGAAAACCCAGATTAGAATTTAAGAAGGGTCAAGTTTTGAGATTTAGAATCAATCTCAAACTTTGATTTAAAATTAAACTTGATTTTGAAACAGAAGATGACTTCAAAGTTAAATTGAACTTTTGAAGTTTGATTTAGAATTTTGAATTTTTGGGATATATAATTGAATTTCGAAGTCAAATTAGACTTCAAATTCGAATTTTGAATCAGAAGATGGATCAAAAATCTCAAAATTTAAATTGAACTTTGAAATTGGACTTGAATTTGGAAATGGGATTTTTAATATAAAGATTGGATTTTGAAATTTCAAAGTCAAATTGGACTTTGAAATTGAAATTTAAATCTTTGAAATAAGATAGAAGGATGAATTAAAATAGAGATTGAAGAAAAATATTTAAGATCACTTGGATTTTAGAAAAGAAATTCTGAAAATATGATGCAATTCTATCATAAATGATGAAATGAATTCAAAAAATTTTAAAATTAGATTTGAAGATCATATTTCATTCTCTAAATGAATGTAAATAAGATTAATGATATAATACACTCCTGACTATGGTCATTGAATATATTATATAATAATCATATCTAAATTCAAATGAAGAATAAAATATATTTTTGGTGCTTTTATAGAGTTTAAAATGAAATTAACTCTCAATATACCCTGACTATGGCCATTGGTATATATATTGAATTAATTTTAAATTAAACTCTAATAAAAGAGGAAAATATTTAAAGAAAATATGATGAATTTTTAGAAAGAGACTCAGTGTGGATCCAATGTTATTTCATAAAAGATGAAAATCCTAAGTTTTGTTTACATCTTGACTATGGCCATTGATGTAAATCATCAACTTAGGATCAATCACCTTTTATAAAATGGTGCACGTGCCATTCGTGTTCCCATTCATGAATTTTCAGAAATAAAGGATAATAATGAAACAAATGTTATTCACATGCTCATCCATTCTAATCTAAGACTGTAAATGTAGAATTTTTAATATCTAGCTTGTTACAACACTTGAAAACATCGAAAATTTCTAATTCAAGCTTTTCTCATATTCCTGCAAGATAGAATTAGCACAAAAAGAAAATTTAAAAATGTGAATGTAGATGACTATTCCAAGTCTTACACAAGATGCTTTACTCATATTTGAATGAGAAAGGCTCATTGCCTACCCTGCATTTGTTAAAAGATGCACATATATATAGGAGCATGTATATATATATATATATATATATATATATATATATGGGCGATGCCATAGTTAAATGAACATCTGTATGCAATGAATGAAGGCAAGGGCCAGGGTAACCCGAAATGAATCATCATGTAATAACATGGCCATAGCAGCTCATGACGAACTATTATGGGAATAGTGACTTCTTGTGGTTTACAGTAAAAGAATGACAAAGAACGATATCTCTTAAAAGGGATTATCATGACAAAGAGAGAGAAATTTACAGCGGTTCCCTGTGAACCACTGCAAAAGAATGATAAAATGATAGTTCAAGAATGAACTATCATGACAAAGAGAGAAAAGTTACAGTGGTTCTCTGTGAACCACTGTAAAAGAATGATGAAAGATAAAAATGATAGTTATGATAGTTCAAGAATGAACTATCATAACAAAGAGAGAAGAAGGTACAGTGGTTCCCTGTGAACCACTATAAAAATAATAGTTATGATAGTTCAGGAATGAACTATCATAAAGAGAGAAGAAGTTACAGTGGTTCCCTGTGAACCACTATAAAAAGTAAAAATAATAGTTATGATAGTTCAAGAATGAACTATCATAAAGAGAGAAGAAGTTACAGTGGTTCCCTGTGAACCACTATAAAAAATAAAAATAATAGTTATGATAGTTCAAGAATGAACTATCATAAAGAGAGAAGAAGTTGCAGTGGTTCCCTGTGAACCACTGTAAAAGAATGATAACAAAAAATGATAGTTATGATAGTTCAAGAATGAACTATCATAAAAAAAAAGAGAAGAAGTTACAGTGGTTCCCTGTGAACCACTGTAAAAGAATGATAAAAAGATGATGGTGATTGGGTAATGAGCCGTGTTTTCAGTAGAAGAGTACTTGCTGGTACCGATATAATGATGGCAGCAATCATGGGGTAGACAAAAGTGCAGGGGAAGAGAACACACAAAAGCAATAAGCTGCCGTGAGGTAATGGCTGCGCACTATTGGGGACTAGGGAAGTGGGTGTCATGCTGTTGGGGCTGTTACAGCAGGAGGTGTTGTAAGGGGTATGGTTTACAAAATGGGCTAAATGGAGCAAATGTCTGGTTGATAGTAGGTAAATGTAACAGATACTGCCGTTTCTACCTACCTGATGCCAAACATAGCATGAGTAAGAAAAAAAAATGGATGCGAAATCATGTATGCCATGCCATATTTAGATAATAAAATGGTCCTGATCACATGCAAGCCAAAAGACAAAATTTGCAAGTTTCCTGTTGCAGGGAATATACAGGCAACCATTTTGTCTATGGTCAACTAACAATAGACAAAACCTTGTTTGTGAACTCTCTGACTAGTTCTCCTTCCATGGCTTTCTTTAGTTCATTCTTTCCATTTACAGAGGAGTTGATTCTGCATATGATTTTCCAAAGTTTTTCACTCTTTAAGGCATCTCGGACTTTACTCGAAGCTACTGACAACTCATATTGCCCAGGATGTGATATTTTGAACAAGGAAGCTTCTTTGTGTTTCTTGAAATAGGAAGGTGAACAACATGGGATGAGGCTTATGGAACACTAGTACTTGGATTGGGCTCCCTCACAAACTTGATATTGTCAAACACCCCTCCTTTTCCAAAGTAGAGGTGTGAAGGTATTAATGAAGTGAACAATATGTTTTGTAACAGTGACAGACAGGTGATTGTGATGGGATGTGATACTATTAATATAATGGAAACCTAATATGGGTCTAATGCTTGTGCAGGTTTTGCAATGTAAACACAGATATACACACCCAGAATTTAGCTAACGAACACATCCTTGGCAGCTGATATGCACATGGTAAAGCAAAGGGGGAAACTAATAGCAGGAAAAATAGAAAGCAATGAAAGTAGATATAAACAGGGCATTTGTTATAATCACAGAGATGGCTATAGGCACAGATGTAAGGATTCCAATCATGAAGTAAGCCAATAAAACAGTTATAATCTTAGAAAATTAAGAGAATTAACATAATCAGTAAAAAAAAATAATTCTGTAAAAAGGGATACTGACGTGGTAGGGATGTGATTAATGTTGTTAACAAAAATTGTGCAGGTAACCAGCAGGTGAAATACAGGAGGTGGATGCATGGGAAGATGCTCGTCAGAGCTTTTCAGAGAACTGAACCTTTTGTTAAACCAGTGAACATCATGCTGAAGGCTGCAAACAAGAACTTTCAAGACAATTGTTATGACTCCCTCACAATAAAAAATGATTGAGGGCTCCTGCACGTCCTCCAATAATGAGACCTCTTTTGCTATCAAGACGTTGGAAAGTATGCTATAACATAAAATAAAGAAAGAAACGGAGTTTCTGTTAAAGGTAAAAGCAGAACACAATAATAAGCCTTTGAGAATTCTCAATTTCAATGAACAGAGTGAACACTGTATTAGTGGATCATAATAAAGTTCTACAGTCAGTCCAAAACAAGGATCTAAATCTAACAAATAATTCACAGTAAACTATAAATGCTGAGAAAGGAGATATTATAAAGGGGTCCAATGGCCTGTCATGGATTGAAACTTCTTAAGACATTAAACAACCATTCGTCCTTCCTCCCCATTCAAAAATTATGGGAGAAGTAAATCTGCTACGGTAGATTTAAATAACAGAACCCAAAGACATTATATCTAATAGCTTGTTGTTGTTTTAAACAGCACCTCATGACATCTTAATTCCAACATTATTAGTTGGAAGATAAAAAAAAATTAAAATACCACATGAAATTAAGCACAGCTAAAGGGATTCATTAATTTCCAAAAGGGGAAACTAATGGCGATGAAAATATATCATGTGAATCCATAAGCCATTAACTGAAAGAATAATGATGCAGAACCAAACAACAACTTTACACAGAACACACACACAAAAAAAAACAAACTTGGAAGGTAACGGAGGGGCGAATTGCATAACAGACATTTTTTTTGCAGCAAATCTAGATCTGATCTCAGATCCCCTGCTAGGAGAGCTTTCACGAATGGCTGAGGGATAAGCTCAGCTGTAGATCAGAACAAAATGTCTTTAAATTAAGTGTTTGGGCTTTTACTACAGCTCCAGTATGGGTTCCAAAGTAGCGAGCGACATGAATGTGGATGATATTCTAAATCACGATGATGAATAAGATGGGATGCCATTGCCGAGATGTATAGATAGACACCATCGTGCATGTAATAAAAAAAAATGCTATGAACACAGTTAGATGCAATGAAACACAACGTAACTTAATATGAATGAAACCCAGAGGATGGTATGAATGAAGATGCAGTCAGAAAGACAATCGAACGCCATCACAAACCAGAATCAAACATAAATTGGAACTAAAAAAAAATGTAAATTAAACACAAAGTCAAAAAAATAGGAATAACCTATGATACTTAAGAGGGTGATGGAACGGGTAAATATATTGAATGAAACACAGAAAGTTCAATACGTAATAAAATGAAAAATGAGAATACGATAAATCAAGAGCGTATAAACCAACAAGGAAAGGCTTGTAACCTCAAAGAGGGTCGGATTTCTATGGCAAAATGCAAGTCGATAGTGCCATAAGCAGATTAACATTTCATACATTGCTTCAATAAACAGAGAATCAAAATCTAAAAAAAAAAAAAGAAAATATAAATTTACAGAAAACGGAACAGAGGAAGAAGAGGCAAGTTTTTTTTTTTTACCGTGAGTCTTCTTCAATTGGGAGAAATAAGATCTGTCTTCTTATCTACTGCTATAGGATCAGATCCACTCTCTTCTTGACCCTGTAATGGCAGGGGTTCCGAGGGAGGAGGTTGCGGCTCCTTCAATCGCTTAGAGGGGGCGGCTCTCAAGGAGAAGGAGAAGAAGAAGAAGAAGAGGAATGCGTATACGTAGATGGATGGTGGGGTGATAACAGATGATCTTTTTGGGTTTTCTCATCGTGCCCCTCTTAAGGAGGGAGACGAAGGTTCGGGAAGGGGAATTGGTTGTTGAAGATGGATGGCTTAGGGAGGATAGCCGGGCGATGGAGGACGAAAATGGAGAGAAGGTGGAGGCCGTTGGGCAGGAGGGAAAGGTTTTGGAGAGGGTTTCGATGAGAAGAAGGTGCGGCAGGTAAGAGGTGGTGCCCTATTTTTGCTTACGAAGGGTTTTAAAACCCTAAACAAGAGTTTTGCAAAGGACCCTCCCTTCGATTTTAAAGTTTTTACAAAAAATGGCTCTCGAGGTTTTTAGAAAAAAAATGATTTTTAAAAGTTTTAAACTTATTTGTTTTTCTCGTAATTTTTCCATTTTTTTTTGGTTTTTGTGTTAATTTTCATTTTTTTGCATTTTTAGAATAAAATTCTAAAGTTTCACGAGAAGACAAAGATTAAAAATATTTTTTTTTTGGTATTTTTGCCAAGTATTTACAAAAGGGAGTTTTTCTGAGAATTCAAGGCAATTTTTGAGAAAATTTCTTCATAAAATGGATTTATATCTGGATTTTTAGGAAATATTTGAGGTTTTCAAGCTCGGACTGAGAAATATAAGGTTGGGGATCCGACAGAGTGCCGGATGAACTGCCGGAGCCTTTCAAAACCATTTTTTTTGGTATTTTTGTAATTTTAATTTGGAATTTGGACAACGAGGCTCAGATTTTGGATTTAAAGCACTGGGTTCTGCTCCAAAATCAAGTTTGAATGGAATTTGATCCAGAAAATCCGAAGAACAACTGAAAATTAGCTTTGATTTTCTCAGAAAATGGGGTCAGGGGCAAAAAGGTCTTTTTCTACAAAACTTTAAAAAGTTTGGGGTATTCACAGATGCCCCTCTTTGCTACTAAGCCGGTTGAAAGCCGAGCTTAGTGGCAAAGATAACACTCCAAATTTTGAAAAATGCCCCAGTTAGCAGATCCGAACTGGGTGTGGAAGAATTATTTTGAAAAATATGGCTCTTCAGGCATAAAACCTTATCTTGAATGGTTTTGGGAGGACGAAATCCTCGAAGATGATATGTTTAAGTAGAAAATGAGAAAATCGTGATGAGACTTTTGGGTTAAAATCTCGAAATGGTGGAAAATCAGAATTTTGATCAGGCCTCATGGGTGAGACAAGATACTTTTTTTTGGAATGATTCAGGTTTAGCCCTTAACCTGGATGGGACGAAGATATATCAAAAATTTATTGAATGAGGAAAGGAATACATGAGGACCTTGATGGGACATTTTTGGAAAATATCTCGTGAAATGAAACTCAAGTAGGATCCTATCCTGGATGGATATACAAAGCATGGGTTCCTTGATGGGAAAAACCATGATGGGACTGGAAGGAAACATCTCGTCAGAACGAGGAATCTCGTTGGAACGAGACTCAGGTTTAACCCAAACCTGCAAGGAAGATACCTCGCGAAGCGAGGTTCCGGGTTAACTCTTAACCCGAATAGGAAATCTACCATAAGGGTTTCTTAAATGGAGAAACCATAATGAGACCTTTGGAATTTGGACGAACAAATCCGAAAGAGGTTTTGCGAAAGGAGGAAAATATAGGGTTCCCTAAAGCTTTGAAAAGGGAAAGAAATTGGGCATCTCATTGCTGAGACTGAAATAGCTTTTGAAATAAATGACCTCTCGCAGAGGGTTCAGGTTTGACCCTTAACCTAAGTGGGAACGACCATGCAGAATCTTTGGATGAAGAAACTGTGATGGGACATGAAGAGATACTTCTTTTGAAGGAGGCAACTCTTCTGGAAAATATAAACAATGCTAGGTTGCATCAAAATGGATATTGAATATTTATTTCATTCTTGGAATAGCTAGAAAATTTTGCCAATAAGATAAAATTATAGTTGATTCAAACGCTTGGAAATGTGCACGTATGTGCAAAGATATTCCCTCTTTTACCTAGAGTATTTCCTCCAATGAGGTTAACTTCTCAGTTCTAAGAGTTAGATTCAAAATTTTAGCGCTGATGATTTTCTTCAAGGAAGTTATCCATTTCCTTGATATAAGAAGAGAAAAAAATATTCTTAATTTCATAAAAACAAGTAATGAAGAGATATTGATAAAAAAAAATTACATGAGAAAAGATGATTTCTGGCAATTTTGACAGCTTGATATCTGGATGTTTTCCCATGATCTTTTTGCATTCTTTTTGAGTCATTGAACTTTCTCGGGTTTTTACATCATCCTTCATTTGGATGTGTTCTGATTTTTCTCTCTTTTTCAGGGAAGGGTACGTCACAAACTCCTTCATCTTGAAGATGTTTCGATCCTTCTTTTGTTTCAGGTATTATATAGGCTCAAAGGGTCTTTAGATGATAGCAGAAATCAAATATCTTTTAAGGTTTGTCGGTAGGTGTGATCATCGCAAAATTTTTCCTCTCTCGTTGGTTTCTTTCTCTTCCTTCTCTTTTCCTTTTCTAACCTCTATTCTCCTCCTTTTGAAGGGAGAAGAATAAAAGAAAGAAAAGAAAGAGAGAAAAGAAAAGAAGAGAAAGAAAGAGAGAAGAGGAACTATTTTGCGCGGTCTCACTTGACCTTGATTTGAAAATATTTAGAAAATTACTCGCCTCCATTTTGAAAATATTGCGGGAAAAATGGAGAGACGGGATTCGCTCGTCGGTACGAGGTTCGACCGTTCCTGGCGCCTTTACCAGGGGTAATCGAATCAAGGATCGAATCTATGCCTTTTGCTTTGCCTAAATATAATCTAAGAATTTATTCTCACTCTAAATGCACAAAGAATCATGCTTATGTAATGCAAGAATGTATGCTTTTTTTGAAAGATGTTTTGAAAATTTCCAAGTATTCTGAGATGAACTTTGATAAGGGAGTGAAGAAATGATTGAATCTAACTTTAGAACTTGAGATAGATCAGAGAAGTTCTAAGTCTTTGAAATAAATCAGAGTTGAAAAAATAAATCTTGATTTTGAGAAAGAATGATTTGAAGCTTTGAAATGAAAGGAAATGAAGTTTCAAAGTCAGAAATGGACTTTGAATTTTGAATTTGATTTTAGGAAAGGAAATGAATACTTGAGCTGGAATTGGATTTAGATTTTGAAATTTGAAATTGGAATGGATTGAGAAACTCAAACGGTATTTAAGAATAGAAATTGATTTAAGAGATTCGGATTAGATCCGAAAATGGAATTGAAATCTAAAATTGGAATTGGATTCCGGATCCTAATATGGATTTGGATCTGAAGTCTGAGATCCAATGTACAGTTGGACTCTGGATCCTAAGATGGATTTGGATCTGAAGTCTGAGATCTAATGTAGAGTTGGACTCTGGATCCTAAGATGGATTTGGATCTGAAGTCTAAGATCTAATGTAGAGTTGGACTCTGGATCCTAAGATGGATTTGGATCTGAAGTCTAAGATCCAAAAGTGAAATTGGAGTCTCGATCCTAAGGAGGCATTGGATCTGAAGTCTGAGATCCAATATGAGAATTGTATTTAGAAGACTGGATCTAAGTTGATCTGATTTTGGTTTTGGAATTTCCAAAATTGATTTGAGAATTTGAATTTTGAATATGTAAATGAATTTCAAAGTCAAATTGGACTTCGAAGCTTGAATCTGGAATTTAGAAGATGAATCCATATTTCCAATTTTGAATGAAATTTAGGAATTGAATCTTGAATATACAAATGAATTTCAAAGTCAAGTTAAACTTTAAATTTGAAGTTTTGAATTTGAAATTTAGAAGATGAAGAGAATCTCAAAGTTAATTTGAACTTTGGATTTGATTGGAGTTTTGAATATAAAGTGAATTTCAAAGTCAATTTGGACTTTGAATTTGAAGTTAGAATTTGAATTTTGGATATAAGCTGATTCTAAAGTTTTCAAAGTTAAATGGGACCTTGAAATTGAATTCTTGAATCCTTTTGAGAAATTTGAATTTATGAATAGGTTTTGATCTGAGAAATGAAGGAAAGAATCACTTGGATTTATGAAAAAGAATTTTATAAACATGATGCAATTCTATCCTAAATGATGAATGAATTTAAATTTTTAGAATTGGATTTTGAAAAGCTATTCCATTCTTTAGATGAATTAAAATAAGATTGAAAATATAATACATCCTTGATTATGGTCATTGAATGTATTATATAATAATCTATATTTAAATTCAGGTGAAGAATGAAACACATTTGGTGCTTTTATAGAATTTAAAATGAAATTAACTCTCAATATACCCTGACTATGGCCATTGGTATATATTTTGAGCCAATTCTAAGTTAAACTCTAATAAAAGAAGGAAATATTCGAAAATATGATGATTTTTGAAGAGGATCTAATGTGGATCAGTGTTATTTTATAAAAGATAAAAATCCTAAGTTTTGTTTACATCCTGACTATGGCCATTGATGTAAATCATCAACTTAGGATTAATTACCTCTTATCAAATGGTGCGCGTGCCATTCGTGTTTCACCATTGTGAGAATTTGAAAAAGGGAAGAACGATATGACAATGGATAATTCCTGATATCTATATGCTCATTCATTCTATCTATAACAGGAAATGTAAATTCTCATTAAGACTTATTACATATAAAATTGAATTTACAACTCCAAGTAATGATATTTTCCAATGTTCCCTGCAAAACGCTTAGTTGGTGTAAAGTGAGAGGAAAATGGAAATGGAAAAATATTCACATTGAATCTAAGGATACTGATAACTAGGTGGACATGCCTAAATAAAAAAAAAAGAATGCATGTATGAGGGGCAATGACATATTCTGTATTCATGAGAAAAATGCGCATATATACATATATATATATATATATATATACCGAAGACCTATAGGTAGGAAGGCATATATAATGGGTGGAGGCAAGGGTATGGAGAAAAAAAAAGGGAGTGTCCAGGTACCATAGGTTCTGGCACTGATGTCATATGAACTTGTATATTGAACACATGTCAAGCATGGAAAATGGTCCAGCTTTCATTAATATTCACCCACCATAATAAGACAATAGAAAAGCAGCTATGATGAGTAAGGACAAAATTAAATTGGCACTCGTTTATTTCTGCAGTTTTAGTCTTGCTAGTTTTATCAGACAACCAAGTGACAAGCTTACTTTGGATTTGGGCAAAAAAAAAATCAGTTGATACAACAGCAACCCACATGTTACAGAAGTAGGTAACTTGTGCAATATATTGGAGCATATTCACAGGATTATAACGATAAGATTCCACTACATTTTGCATCATGTCTACAACTAGATCTAACATTTGATGAGTTTGATAGGCATTCAGGTATACAAAACTTAGTCAATATGAAGAGCAATCATGTCACTGAAATATAGAACTCATATCATATTCTGAAACTTATTCAGCTGATGAGACCTGTAGTCTTCAAAACATCACAGATCCATAACTGGTTCTACTAGGTATGCAGTTACTTGTGTCCCATGCTTGCAGCATAGGATATGAACCAAGTTAAAATTATAAAAGCATGCTTTGCAGACAGAGGCAAGATTGACAGTTCGACCATATTGATAATTATAGTTGCATGTGTACTTCACGATTTAGCAGACAATGCCTACTTATTTCAAATTTTCTGCTCGCAGGAGAAAGATTGGTGAGGAAAACTGATGATGAAACCCTAGGCAAGTGTCAAAGCATGTGTCTGTTATATGTTCTATCAAACCATGTAAACACGCCTTGAACACCTAAATATTTAAAAAGAAACACTTGGACTCAAAAAAAAAAAAATGCTAAGGTAATACCTGCCAGAATAGTAGATGCTGGACTATAACATCAAAACTAATTACAGAAGTGCTTGGAGAGTTCAACCTAACCACCACCACCTGATTTGCGGCTTAGCCCCTGTAAAAAAAAAAAGTTTAGTCAGATCGATAGCATACGAGTTGACTCTGCATAGTATCTTCATGAGTTGGGAGGAATATATGCTCAAGAGATGGAAATGAGGGTAAATGCTAGGAATGCTGTTAGTGACGTTGCAGATGAGGATAAAGATGTATTCTGTTGACACTAATTCTGGAAATCCAGAGCCTCGTGTTTCCAACATTCATAATGGCTTTCAATAGTTGTAGAATCTTCTTGTTTGCTGCGACTTGGGCTGCACCTGATAAAGCAAGAAAAAAAACAAACTCAATATCCCAGTTCATTATAAAAAAAGAATTCCATCAGCAACATAAGTGAAGCTTGGTTGCAAGCTAAATCTTTTGCCCATGTCGAACTGAAGAAATGCTTCCTAGTTAACATTGCCTCCTGGAATTTCCTTGTACATTCACCCTACTTTAAATTGAACTGATCTGGCGTCATCACTTGATCGATGCTTATGCTCATCCTTTGGACAATCAGATGGAGGGACCACCCACTGTAATGGAGCCTTTTTGAGATTTCTACATTCCACCCCAACCGTTTGTTCTTGTGTTCTCATCAAGCTTTTGACTCTCTCATAAATTCAATTAACATGACAAATGCCTTGAGTAAAAAAAAAAAGAAAAAGAATCTTCTCAGAGCATCACTAAGACATTTTCAACGCTATTCTCAAATGTAGTGTGGTAAACAGTTCATAGTCTCCAATGTTCCTTGAGACAAACTAGGAAGTTTATTAACAAAATGGGCTACAGATTGCAGTAACTCCATACTGCATCTGACGAATGGGATTTTCTCTGCAAGGTTACTCAATGATCTTCAAAACTCTTATGGTAAAAGGAAAATGACCCTGATACTGGTCAAATCCTTCAACTGCCCTTCGTATGGCTGCCTCACTTTCAGCAATTGGTTGTGCATGACAGATAGTCGGTATATATCTGATATGAACCACTACCCAGTATCTCACAATATAAACCATGCTATCAGAATTCCCGCATTATGAATGCATTTGCTGAACATTGGCGTAATGTGAACGAAACAAAAATATTAATACCCATGCTTATGAAAACAGAAATGCATGAATGAATTGATGCCAAGTAAGACTATATTATAAGGAGTCTGATGTAACAGAGGAACGAGGGACCATGGGGCTGTGATCATAGAATCATGACCAATGCCCCTCCCTCCTAAACAAGACTGCAGAGGTCAAACACAGAGATCGTCAATCAAGTTGATTCTTGATAATTCTGGCGATAAACGATTGTCCAAGGTAACAGAGAAAGGAAAACGAAACAGAATGAACGATCGCACGACTGATACGATAAATAAAACCAAATGATAAAAATGGATTACAGGGAATTTAAGGGGGCAGAATGCACAAAGTGGCTGGAATGTCGTAAACTGATGCCATCCCAGGACGTCAACATTTAAAAAAAAAAATCAAATGCCAAGAGTTAATCATAGGGGGAAATATAAAATCACTTGGCGATTTCTGTAGAATGAACCCAATTTGATGCTAGATGAGATCAGATATCATTACGGAAGCCATTCCTAAAAACGAAGGTAAACAGAAAAAGGAAAAAAAACAAAAAGAACAAAAACAAAAAAAAAGAAATGAACAAAATAAGCAAAATGTAATCGAGTGTCATCAAAACTGAAAAATGCAAACAGGCAATTAGGTGCAAATCGTGTGATAATCATGTGGGTAATACCGTTACAGTGGATAAAAGTGAGCAGATTACAATGCTAGATGCCATCGAAGTATAGAATCAGAAAACATGGAAACAAAAGAAAGGAATTAATTGAACAGAAAGGAAGGAAAGAAGGTGTAGGAATACGAGTATTCCATTAATTTTGCACAGGGGTGGGTTGGGATTGCACAAGCAATCTAACGCCATCAACGATGCATAAATGGGGGGACAAAACAAAAAAAACGAAGAAAACTAAAAGGAAATGAACAAAAGAAAAATACAGGTAAAGAATGCTTACCGGATTTGTTGATCGAAGCTGGAGCTTTTGAAGAAAGGGGAAGAGTCGAAATGGAGCCTTGGAAGGAAGAAACCTGTGAATGCTGGATAGATTCGGGCCCTTGGTTTTGGGGGAATTCCGGAGATGAAGAGAGCTTCTTCTTTGCTTTCTTCTACAACTCTTTTCCAATGAAGAGAGAAGGAAAGCGGAGAGGCCGAAGGTGGATGGCGTCCATTGATGCTTCCCCCTCTCAAGAGGCTGGGATGCCTCTCCTTTAAAGAGAGTCGTTGGGCTGTTTGTTGAAGATGGAAGGCTGTCCGAAGGAGAAATTGTTGAAGATGGAGGGTAGGAGTAAAAGAAAGCTCGATGGTGATCGGGTGGCTGAGCAGGAGGGTTCAGAAGGGGAGCGAAAAGGATCCCTCTAGAAGGACGGTTTGCGAAAGAGGCGCCCTCCCCTTTTTTTTCTCACGAAGGGCTTTTCAAAGAAACCCTAAAAACTGATCTTCAAAAGAGCCCCTTTTATTTTTGGGATTTTACAAAAGAGGGGTTTTTTAACAAACATGTTTTCATAAAACTTGAAAAAGGTGTTTTCCAAAAGGTTTTTGTAAAAGAATGGTTTTTAAAAGTGTTTTTTTCAAAACCAATTTTTTTGTTTCTTTTCTATTTGTATTTTCATTTTTTTGTATTTTTTGAAATAAAATCTAAGATTTTATGAGAAAGGTAATTTTTTTTTTTGTATTTTTCTGAGAAATATTTACAAAAAGTGTTCTTCTGAGAATTTCAGTCCATTTTGGGAAAATTTCTTCAAAAGGGTGGGTTTGGACCCAGGTTTTGAGAAAATGTTCGAGTTTTGACACTCGAATCGAGAAATACAACGTGATGGATCTAAACGGATGTCAGATGGATTATCCGAGCTATTTAAAGGCTATTTTTGGTATTTTCTATAATTTTAATTTAAAATTTGGACAATGAGACTCAGATTTGGATCTGGACAATGGATCCAGATCCGGAAACATATAGAATGAATTTAAATTTAGTAAAATTTGAGAAATGAACTGGAATTTAGATTTAAAAATGACTCATTTTGCTCAAAGATGGATTTAGGGGCAAGAAGGAAATATTTAAAAGAATTTGAAAAATTTGGGGTGTTCACAGATGCCCCTCTTTGCTACTAAGCCGGTTGAAAGCCGAGCTTAGTGGCAAAGAAAACACTCCAAATTTTGAAAAATGCCCCAGTCAGCAGATCTGAACTGGGTGTGGAAGAATTTGATTTAAAAGACATGTTTTTCAAATTTAAAACTTTATCCTTGAATGGTTTGGGGAAGACGAAATCCTCGAAAATGATATGATTGAGAAGAAAATGAGGAAATCATGATGAGGCTTTGGGTGAAGATCCCGAAATGATGAAAGATAAGAATTTTGATCAAGTCTCATGGGTGAGACAAAATCAGCTTTTCAAAATGACTCAGTTTTTGCCCTTAACCTGGATGGGACGAATATATCTCAAAATAACCTGAAATGGGGAAAGGAATATGTGAGGACCTTGATGGGACATTTTGAAAAAAAAGCCTCATGAGATAAAGCTCAAGTAGGATCCTGTCCTGGATGGATATATGAAGCATGGAGCCTTCGATGGGAAGAACCATGATGGGACTGGAGAGATACTTCAGCTGAATGAGGCAACTCTTCTAGAAATGTGAGAGATGGAAGGTAAGGAGATGTGAGACAAAATGAACGATGAATAAGGTAACAGGAGGCGAATCTTTCGATGGGGTAAAAGATGAATAAGGCAAACCTCTTATCAAGGAGATGAATCTCTTGACAAGGCGAAAGACGGAACAAGACAAATCCTTTGGACAGGAGAAGGTGAGAGCGAAAATATGAAGATGGCAATCCTTTTAGCAAGGAGAAGGTAAAATATGAAGATATGAAGATGGCAATAGTAAGAAAAGGAGAAATGTGAAATATGAAGAAGGTAATGCTTTTAACAAGGAGAATGTAAGATATAAAATATGAAGAAGGCAATCCTTTTAACAAGGAGAATGTAGGATGTGAAATATGAAGAAGGCAATCCTTTTAACAAGGAGAAGGCAAAATGTAAGATATGAAGAAGGCAATCCTTTTAACAAGGAGAAGGCAAGTCTCTTGACAAAGCGAAAGACAAGAAAGGCGATCATTTAATCAAGGAGAAAGGCAAATCTTTTGACAACTCAAAAAGATAAGGAAGGCGATCCTTTTATCAAGTTGAAAGGCAAATCTTTTGACAACGCAAGAAGACAAGGAAGGCGATCCTTTTATCAAGGAGAGAGGCAAATCTTTTGACAACGCAAGAAGACAGGGAAGGCGATCCTTTTATCAAGGAGAAAGGCAAATCTTTTGACAACGCAAAAAGATAGGGAAGGCGATCCTTTTATCAAGGAGAAGGCGAGTCTCTCGACAAAGTGAAAGACAGAGAAGGAAATCCTTTGATTAAGGAGAAGGCGAGTCTCTCGACAAAGCGAAAGACGGAGAAGGCAATCCTTTTATCAAGGAGAAGGCGAGTCTCTCGACAAAGCGAAAGACAGAGAAGGCAATCATTTTTAGAGAAGGAGAAGGCAAGTCTTTCGACAAAGCGAAAGACGAAAAAGGCAATCCTTTTTATCAAGGAGAAGGTGAGTCTCTCGACAAAGCGAAAGACAAGGAAGGCGAGTCTCTCGACAAAGCGAAAGACGAAGAAGGCAATCCTTTTATCAAGGAGAAGGCGAGTCTCTCGACAAAGCGAAAGACGGGGAAGGCAATCCTTTTATCAAGGAGAAGGCGAGTCTCTCGACAAAGCGAAAGATGGGGAAGGCAATCCTTTTATCAAGGAGAAGGCAAGTCTCTCGACAAAGCGAAAGACGAAGAAGGCAACACCAAAATGCGTCAAAACAGATGTTAAGTTCTTTATTTCTTTATCAGGAAAGCTGAAATTTTTTGCCAAAATGATAACATTTATAGTTGTTTCAAGGTAATTGAAGGTAAGCACTTTTGAAAGATGTTCCCTCTTCCACCTAGAGTATTCCCCCAACTAGGTTAACTCTATAGAATTCAGAATCAAAGCCAAATTTTTGTTGTTGTTCTCCTTCAAAGATGCTATCAATTTCCTTGATATGAAAGGAGAGGAGATATTCTTAACTTCATAAAAGCAATTAAATGAAAGGATATTGATAGAAGAATTTCTCATAGGTAAAGAAGATTCTTTGCAGTTTGGGCCGTTTGATATCCTGGGCATTTTCCCGTGATGATCTTTTTGCACTCTTTTAAGTCATGGGGCTTTCTTGGGCTTTTACATCATCCTTCATTTTGGAGATGTCCTGACTTTTCTCTCTTTTTCAGGGAAGGGTACGTCACAAACTCCTTCATCTTGGAGATGTTCCGATCCTTCATTTATCTCAGGGATTATATATGATGGTATTGGCTCAAAGGTCTTTAGATGATAGCAGAAATCAAATATCTTTTAGGATTTGTCGGTAGGTCCATCACATCCGCCTTCATCTCGACGGTGATCCGAACTTTCCCTGGAAGGATCCGTCACAAACTCCGTCATCTTGGAGATGTTTCAAATCTTCTTTGGCCCCGGGGGTCTACTCGCTTAATTCGCCTTCATCTTGACGACAATTGAGAGATTCCTTTTGCGGATATTTGATTTGCAGCTTAGATGACTTGAGGAGACATGAATTAGGTAGGTTCTTTTCTGACTGCCCAGGATATTTCCACTGTCTTACTGCCAAAGAATAATCTTTAAGAATGTGCCATAGCTATGATCAATATCAGCTCATTTATGGCTCTTTAGCATCATTGAATCTTTCCTTTACCGGTCATGTCGAAGATTTTTCTTCATCCTCTTGGTTGACCAACAGAAAATTTGAAGTTTGAGCCTTTCTTCACAGAAGTTTCACCCTTTTGGAAGGAATACTAAGGAGATTTGAGGAAATTCTTTATGTAATAAAAGTTTGAGATCACCAACTATTTTATGGCAATTTGGCAAGATATTCCTGAAATCCTTGATGACGAAACCTTTGCTTAACATCAAATTTTGACATATCAGTGGGATTCTGGGGAAGAATCCAACATGAGGTTGAATTCTGAAGGTAAATGTAAATTTAAAGTTCTGAAGGTAAGCTTGATATCAAACTGGATTTTGAAGGTAAGCTTTTGAAAGAGTATCCGAATTAGGACTCGGATTCTACAAGGAAAACAAGGAAATTCGAGTAAAAACTCGATTTTTCAAAGGAAAACTGGTAGGTTCGAGTCGGGGCTCGAATCTCAAAGGAAAACCTTGAAAATTCATTTATTGAAGGCAAGAAAACTTGAGATAAAACCCAAATTTTCGAAGGAAAGCAGGAAAGTTCAAGCCAGGGCTCGAATCAAAACTTGAAGGTTCATTTATTGAAGGCAAGAAAACTCGAGATAAAATCCAAATTTTTGAAGGAAAGTAGAAAAGTTCGAGTCAGTGCTCGAATCAAAACTTGAAGGTTCATTTATTGAAGGCAAGAAAACTCGAGATAAAACCCAAATTTTCAAAGGAAAGCAGGAAAGTTCGAGTCAGGGCTCGAATCTTGAAGGAAAACTTGGAAGTTCAGATTTTTGAAGGAAAGAAGACTCGAGCTAAGACCCAAATCTTCAAAGGAAAGCTGGAAAATTCGAGTCAGGGCTCGAATCTCAAAGGGAAACTTGAAAGTTTTAGATTTCAAAGGAAAAGAAGACTCGAGTTAAAACCAGATCTTTGAAGGAGAGTTGGAAAGTTTGGGTCAAGGCTCGAACCTTGAGAAAAAAGTTGGAAGTTTGAATCGAAACTCGAATCTCAAAGGAGAATTGGATAGAAATTGATGGAAGATTGACAAAATTTGAGGAAAATTGACGAAAGATTGTGACCTGAGGTCTAACTGATCGGTCAGCCAAACACTAGCATGAGTGATAGGCTTACATGTATGAGTACTGAAATTTTCAAAAAAATGCCCCAGTGTAAGTACTAGGTTTTCTGATGGAGATTTGAAGAAAAACGGGACACCGACATTCTTTAAGATACTTGAGATTTGAGCGAGAATGATTGTCGGTGTTTTCAGGATTTTCCCTTATCCTGAAGGGGAAAAAGAATAGAATTTAAGAAAATTTAATGAAGGAAAATTGATATAAATCTAAAAAATTAACAAAGATTGAAAAAACTTGTATTTACAAAAGAATCCTCATCGGTAGCGTTATTGCTCCTACGAGGGGTCTCAGGATTATCCCTTATCCTGAATGGGAAAAGAATAGAATTTAAGAAAATTTAGCGCAGGCAAATTGATATAAATCTAGAAAATCGATAAAGATTAACAAAACTTGTATTTACAAAAGAATCCTCATAGGTAGCGTTGTTGCCCCTACGAGGGGTCTTCAGGATTATCCCTTATCCTGAATGGGAAAAAGAATTTTAAAGAATTTAAATAAAGAGAAATCAATATAAATTTAGAAAATCAATGAAAGTTTACGAAACTTATATTTACAAAAGAATCCTCATAGGTAGCGTTATTGCTCCTACAAGGGGTCTCAGGATTTTCCCTTATCCTGAATGGGAGCACCTCGGACAACGAGGGTCAGGTTTATCCCTTAACCTGAGCGGGAAACACCTCGGACAACGAGGGTCAGGTTTTTCCCTTAACCTGAAAGGGTACACCTCGGACAACGAGGGTCAGGTTTATCCCTTAACCTGAAAGGGGAAATGGAACAGACATTTGATGAAAATTTAGAAAGGAATGATTCAGGTTTACCCCTTAACCTGAAAGGGAAAAAGAATAAAATTTATAAAAATGGGGAAGAAGAAAGGAAAGAAATTTTGAAAATTTATTTTGGAAAAGAATTTTCACAGGTAGCATTGTTGCTCCTATGAGGGGTTTCAGGATTATCCCTTATCCTGAATGAAAAAAAAAAGGATAGAATTTAAGAAAATTGTAATGAAGGGAAATTGATATAAATCTAGAAAATCAATAAAGATTGGCAAAACCTGTATTTACAAAAGAATCCTCATAGGTAGCATTGTGGCTCTTACGAGGGGTTTCAGGATTATCCCTTATCCTGAATGGGAACACCTCGGACAACGAGGGTCAGGTTTATCCCTTAACCTGAGGGGGAAAATAAGAATAAAGGAAATACCTCATGGGAAAGAGGCATCAGGTTTATCCCTTAACCTGAAAGGGTAGAAGAATTGATAAAATTTTAATGGAATTCGAGAAAATATTTGATAAACTTGATAAAACTTGATAAAATTGATATAAACTTGACAAAAATATGAATAAAATGAATGAAACTGATAAAAATATAAAATTTAACTGAAATTTTATAAGATTTAAGAGGAAAAGGAGTTTTTCTGATCCTGCCTGCATATGGGATCTTGAAAGAAAAATGTTCATTTAAAGGTAAGTGAAAAATCATTTTGGGAAGAAAATCTACCATAAGAAGAATGATCAGTGCGAGAACTGATCCTTCAAATAAAAAATGAGAGATCATCATGAGGGTCAAATTTTGAAGGCAATGGTTTTGAAAATCTAATTTTTGAAAAAGAAAATCAACAACAAAATTGATTTCTAAAAATAACAGTTTGAAACTGATAACAAGATCAATACAAGGGTTGATCTTTGAAGATAATGTTTAAAAATCAACCTTGGAAGATAAGATCAATCACAGGGATTGATCTTTGAATATAATGATTTAAAACCCATTTTTGGAAGATAAGATCAATGCAAGGATTGATCTTTGAATATGACGGTTCGAAAAACCAAACTTGGAAGACAAGACCAACACAGGGGTTGATCTTTGACTATAATGATTTAAAATCAATTTTTTGGAAGATGAGACCAATGCCAGAATTGATCTCTGAATATAACGTTTTGAAAAACCACTTTTGGAAAATATGATCAACATAAGATTTGAGACCTATTTTGGAAGATAAGACCAACACAAGGGTTTATCCTTCAATGAAATGGTTCAAAAACCTATTTTGCAAAACATGATCAACACGAGGGTTGATTTTTCAATGCAATGGTTCGAAAACCTATTTTTGAAAACATGATCAACACGAGGGTTGATTTTTTGACAAAGCTTGGACAGAAGAATATTTGAACTCTTTGGTCATAACGAAGACTTTTTGAAATTTCATGATTTTTTGAAAAGGCCCTCATAGGTAATATCATTCCTCTCATGAATGATGTCAGGATTAGTCCCGCATTCTGAAAAGAACAGGAATTTAAATGCGGTTTTAATAGAAGCCGATGAAGAGATTTTTGAAATATAGATTTTCAAAAGCAAATGCCCCTATGTGGCAGAGGAAGAAAGTATTGTGATATTAGAGATATAAAGAAAAATTGTCATTTAATTTGACGAGCAAAATTGATAACAAAGAAATGAAATATTTACAAGTATTTTGACCAAAAGGTCACAAAAGGACTGGACTGACTGGCCCCCTACAAGGTGACTTGGCAAAAAGGGAAAAAGTAGGGGAATTCTAACATCTTTAGTCTTCTGAGTAGCTGGGGAGAGACTTGGTCATGACGGCTAGGTCATCTTCCTCTTCGTCTTCAACAAAGAGACTCTTGTCGACGCAATCCTAACCAATATTTTTGAAGACAAAGCAGTGATCAGTGTCATGCCCCACTGCTCGATGGAACTTGCAGAATTGATTTGTGAACCTTCCCATGACCGTAGGAGGATCCATGACTTTTGGGAGTTTAACCAATCCTTTGGCCAGCATGAATTCAAGGGCTTCTTCGAGCGTCTGCTTCAGAGGAGTGAACTCATGATCATTACTCCAACCTTCGCGCTTTATCTTTTCCTTTTGCGGAAAGTTAGACTGAGACAGATTGTTATTCTTCTTGGAAGACTTCTCCCTTTGAGCTGCGCCGTGGTTCTGACCATTCTTGCTGTCATTTTTGTTTCTTCTGCTGCTATCAAGATCATCGCCAGAGGTATCAGCTGCATGAGTGAACTGTGCTTTCTTCTTCTGGTCTTGGATACTTTTGGTCAGAGGCATGCCCTCGTAAAGCCCGCTTACTATTCCTGCCTCGAGCCATTCGACTCGCTCAATTAATTTGATAAAGGATTTTGCTGGAGAAGTGGCAATGAGGCTTTTGAGGGGCTGAGAGAAATTGCTGAGGATTATTTGCAATGCATTCTCCTCTGGAATGGGTACTTTCATCCTATTACAGGTGCTTCTCCACCTGTGAATGAATTCTCCTGCTCTTTCTGTAAGACCCGCAATTTTTCAGAAAATATCTGAATAAAATTCATGAGGCATTTACAGCTAAAAATGGCATTTTTCTTAGAATGCGAAACGAATCAATTCCTGTGAGCCAGTTACACTTAGGATATTCGTCGAATCGCGAATATATGCTCAAACACTCTGGAAGCCATAACTTCCTATCTGAAATAAATCAAAGGATTCCTGCGAGCCAACTTTCTTAGTGGCATCAATACGAAGATAATGGCGTACTCAGAATTTTTCAGAAAAAAATCGCCGAAAACCCGAAATTCTTGCAGGACCCACAAAAATATGGGTGGGACCCACAGAAATATTTCTCAAAAAATATTCTAGAAGATTCTAGAATATTCCAGCACCTTCCAGAGCCTTCCAGCTCCTTCCAGCACCTTCCATGGAAGGGATTTCTGAAAAGCCAAGGGGTAAAGAGGGGAATCTGAAACTTCGGGCCCAAGTTTCAGAACCTATAAATAGAGGAGCCCCCCTCTCTCTAAAAATCGCCAACCCCTCTCTCTCTCCTCATTTTCCAAACCTCTCCTACCTAGCCTAGCCCACCTGAGCCCACCTAACCTGGTCTGAGCCTGCCTGACTTAGCTTGAGCCTGCTTGACCTGGTCTGAGCCTGCCTGACCTGGTCCTAACCCACCTGACCTAGGTCTGAACCTACTTGACCTAAGTCTGAACCCAGTTGACTTGACTTGAACCTGGTTTGGTTCAAAGTCAAAGTCCAAGTCCTTTTTCGTTCGAAGTTCAAAGTTGATCCTTTTTCGAAGTCGAGCCTCGATCGAAGCGTTTGAAGCAATCAGAGTCGTTTCTTCCTCAAATTGAAGTAAGTTCGCTTCATTAAACCATCTCTCTCAAGTATTTGATTGTTTGTATATAGCATATACTTTCTAAAGTAGTATCTTGCTTTAGTTCTTGGTTGAGCCCTCTAGGACGCTTCGGTGTTCACGCGCTCGCCTCGTAACTATCGTCGGATATATATGTTCGAATACGCAGTATATGCGTTCTTCAAAATAGTATCTCACCCTAGTTCTTGGTTGAGCCCTCTAGGACACTTCGGTGTTCACTCGCTCGCCTCGTAACTATCGTTGGATACAGATCTAGGTGTATATCTGCTGATACTGCCGACACATCTTATATCGCACAGGCCACGTAATTTACCTTTGCCGTCGCGTTGTATGATGCCAAGGCTCCTGCTTTCTGCAATTTACGATTACTGCACTTCCGATTATGCATTTACTTACGCCGTCGCGTCGAACGATGCCAAGGCTCCTGTTTTGTTATATATGTAGAATATTTCGTTCAGTTACACACCCTGAACAATAGTATATGCATTTCCTTTACGCCGCCGCTGTATAAAGCACAGGCTTTTGCTTATATTACATATATGGCGCGTAAGTGAGCGTTCAAATGGAGATCAACTCCAAAATCGCCCATGCGATTCCCTTACCGCTCCTCGTACAAGATTCTGCTTGACGAATGAAGCCCCTATTGGAAAGTCTTCGCCTTTTGGCAAAATGCTCTTTACATAAAGACTAAATCAATTACGTATGGCCTGGCTATGGCCCAAGGTTCCTGCAACCTTGATGGATGCAAAGTACGCACAACGGTGCGCATCCATTTCCTGAGTTAAGCAAAGCGATTTCCCACCAAAGAGGGGAGATGCCGCTGAAATGGATAAAAGAAACGCACGCTTTCTCCGTAAAAGAGAGGAAGTGCTGCTGAAATTCCTGAAGGAGCTAAAGAATGGCTCAGAAAGAACGTAGCAGAAGTGCTACCCAGTTTATGGAACGCCTTCTACGATGTAGAAAGGTTCGTCGCACCACTGCCGGTAGAGCAAAAAAGGTGTTGACAAAATGGTTGGCAGAAGAGCTGCCAGAACCAGTTAAGTGGCACAATAATGTCTTTTGTTGGAACGATGTCAGAATGACTCGTCTCCCTGACACCTGCAAGGGCATCATACTTGTAAGAGCCGTTGCGCCAAAGTAGTGGTAGCGCCTTGACAAGGTCCTGAGCTCGTTGCGTAAAAATATGCCGAGTAGCCGATCCGTAGAGATCGAGTCATGTGCATGCTCATTAAGAATTATCAGACAACCAGACTCGTAAGGGCCGCTGAGCCGGAGTGTGTTGTTTCCACCGAAAGAGGTGAAGTGCTCGTCAAGGCCGAAGTGCCGAGAGCAGAGTTAAGCATGCATATGAATAAAACCTTTGTTCCACGGTGAAAACCGTGTGGTTGATTGGGGTCGGGTACATACTTCTCAAAGGCTGCCCTATAGGCATGCAATGTTCGTCAAGTAATTGTAAGACCGACAGGCCCCTTTCAAAATTTCTCACCGAGGAAGACGGTGATGGCGCAGCCTTGAGTGACATATATTTCACCCGAACCTGATAGAGTTCATTGACGGCCTTCGTCACTCAGAGGTATGGAGGTCGTGGTTATCCTTAAATATCTAAGGATTGAACCCAACTACTGCAGTAGCAGAATGCATTCGGATACCTAGTAAGGATCTCTTCCGGTATGCTGTACCGTCCTACTAGGGGGATGGGGTCAACAGGCCTCTGGGGTATCTAAAATACATAGAATAATCAACCCCCAGATCGTTGCGTTGTCACCCAGATATGAGTCCCCTAAGCCCAGGGGGAGGTGCAATTATCGAAACAAAGCATTAGCTTAGGTACAGCGCTACTTTGAATGTATGAGTGGATGACGTTGTTGAGTCAGTCCTGCATAACCTTTGTGAAGGTGTCATGGTCGGTATACTACTGGACCGATTGGGAAAGAACCCCATTGATATCCGTACGACTAAGAGAAGCTCGGAGAGCTGTCCTTAGATTCGTAGGATACGGATGTGCCAAGCATAAAGGCTTGAGCTAGACATCCATTCGTGACTCTGAGGAAGTCAAGGCTAAGTCGTAGAGACTTAAGAGGTTATTCTAACTCACAGTCCTGAAGAGGCTTATGCGAAGTCATGACGACTTGCATGGATGTTCAACTCATAGCCCTGATGAGGCTTTTGCGATATACGCTAAGTCATGGAGGCTTGAGCGTCGTATTACGAACTGCGACCCTGAGTGGTCTATGCATTTACTTGAGTTGAATAGATAGGTGTTTGCCTACTTACCAGACCATCAGTGGTTCTGACCCCGTTTTATGGGGATTTCAGGTGTTGAACCTGCGTGGCGATATGCGGAGCAAGGCGGCATCGAGTTCCAGGGTTTCTCTAGACAGAGTTGTACTGCTTCCTTTTATTGAACCTACATTGCTTTCCTAAGCAGTAGTGTTGTAATAAACATATGTTTTCGATAAAATGGAACACTTTGGTGGTCAATGAGTTGCTTGGCCACATATCTGCAACGTGCTCGGAGTTTTCTAAAACCGACGACTCATTATTGTCTTATTCCGCTGCTAAAAGCTTTCTAAATTCCGCTGCAAAGAAAAAAAAAATTCATGAAAATTTTAACTTAGCTTTGTTTTGGAAATCCGGGGCGTTACAGAATTGGTATCAGAGCAAGAGTCTGAGAAACCTGGTTCGAGATCCGTCTTGTCCACCATATCGCACTGTAAGTATATTTTGTACTTCTTGTTCTGATCTGGGTGCATCTTTGTATAGATGGCAACTCACGACTCCCGAGGATACTGCTATCGTTGAGGGATCATGCACGATGAGTGGGTATGCCCATATGAAGTCCAAGACTGTCAATATTGTGGCGAAGGAGGGCATTCCGCCAACGAATGCCAAATGAAACATACCGCCGATATGGGTCGGTGGGGATCGCTTGGTCTTAGGGATGAGACCTCGCGTGTTAGTGGGCCACATTACTCCAGTAGAGGGAGTAGCCGTACTCCAGCAACTTCTGATGAACTACCGTCTCTGGTAGGATTTGACTTGAACTTCCTTGAGGGATTTGGTCAATCGCAAGGCTATCAACAGGCATCATGTACGCCTAGCTTGCACAGTTGGGAGGAGGGATGCAACAACTCCTTCTATAATCCCATTATGATTTCAGATTCCTCGAATCAAAGTACTATTATATGGGGGAACAAAGCGGCTACACCAACGCCGAGTCTGAATGGCCAGGAAGAGGGATACAACCTATATCATCCCGTTATGGTCTCGGATTCTCCGAGCCATGATGCCACTGAGATCCATTTGGTTTTCAAGGAGATCCATTTGGAGAATTCTGATGGCAGGTGGGGAGGCGGAGAGGAGGTACGACTACACCCTCGCACCGAAGAAGCAGGATAGCTTCATCCATGAGTCTCTGATCGACTGCGCGGGGCATCGATCTAGTCGACATCGACGCCGATAAGCCACTGGCGGAGCAGGGGCACTTCGACTGCGTCATCCGCAAGATCTACGGTGATGAATGGCAGAACCAGCTGCGCGAATTCGCCGCAAGGAACCCTGACGCCTGCGTGATCGACCCGCTGGAGGTGATCGAGCGGCTCCACAATAGGATCTCCATGCTACAGACGGTCTCCGAGCTCCGGATCCGGCAAGAGAGCGAGACCTTCGGCATCCCCAAGCAGATCATCATTTACGATGTCGAGACACTAAAGACGCTCGCCGACCTCGAGTACCCGGTGATCACAAAGCCTCTGGTGGCCGACGGGAGCGCAAAGTCGCACAAGATGTCGCTCGTCTTCAACCCGGTGGGGATTGCTAAGCTAAAGCCCCCAGTGGTGATGCAGGAGTTCATGAACCACGGCGGGGTCATCTTCAAGGTGTACATCGCCGGCGACCACGCAAGTCGTTGCCAATTGTTTGTCTCGTTCTCGCAGGTCTCCAACATGATTGAGAACCACAGCGGGGAGGCGTACTACGAGTCGATGGGCCTTCGGGAGAGCATGATGCCCCCCCTGAGCTTCGTGGAGGAGATCGCGAGGAGATCAACTCCAAAATCGCCCATGCGATTCCCTTACCGCTCCTCGTACAAGATTCTGCTTGACGAATGAAGCCCCTATTGGAAAGGCTTCGCCTTTTGGCAAAATGCTCTTTACATAAAGACTAAATCAATTACGTATGGCCTGGCTATGGCCCAAGGTTCCTGCAACCTTGATGGATGCAAAGTACGCACAACGGTGCGCATCCATTTCCCGAGTTAAGCAAAGCGATTTCCCACCAAAGAGGGGAGATGCCGCTGAAATGGATAAAAGAAACGCACGCTTTCTCCGTAAAAGAGAGGAAGTGCTGCTGAAATTCCTGAAGGAGCTAAAGAATGGCTCAGAAAGAACGTAGCAGAAGTGCTACCCAGTTTATGGAACGCCTTCTACGATGTAGAAAGGTTCGTCGCACCACTGCCGGTAGAGCAAAAAAGGTGTTGACAGAATGGTTGGCAGAAGAGCTGCCAGAACCAGTTAAGTGGCACAATAATGTCCTTTGTTGGAACGATGTCAGAATGACTCGTCTCCCTGACACCTGCAAGGGCATCATACTTGTAAGAGCCGTTGCGCCAAAGTAGTGGTAGCGCCTTGACAAGGTCCTGAGCTCGTTGCGTAAAAATATGCCGAGTAGCCGATCCGTAGAGATCGAGTCATGTGCATGCTCATTAAGAATTATCAGACAACCAGACTCGTAAGGGCCGCTGAGCCGGAGTGTGTTGTTTCCACCGAAAGAGGTGAAGTGTTCGTCAAGGCCGAAGTGCCGAGAGCAGAGTTAAGCATGCATATGAATAAAACCTTTGTTCCACGGTGAAAACCGTGTGGTTGATTGGGGTCGGGTACATACTTCTCAAAGGCTGCCCTATAGGCATGCAATGTTCATCAAGTAATTGTAAGACCGGCAGGCCCCTTTCAAAATTTCTCACCGAGGAAGACGGTGATGGCGCAGCCTTGAGTGACATATATTTCACCCGAACCTGATAGAGTTCATTGACGGCCTTCGTCACTCAGAGGTATGGAGGTCGTGGTTATCCTTAAATATCTAAGGATTGAACCCAACTACTGCAGTAGCAGAATGCATTCGGATACCTAGTAAGGATCTCTTCCCGTATGCTGTACCGTCCTACTAGGGGGATGGGGTCAACAGGCCTCTGGGGTATCTAAAATACATAGAATAATCAACCCCCAGATCGTTGCGTTGTCACCCAGATATGAGTCCCCTAAGCCCAGGGGGAGGTGCAATTATCGAAACAAAGCATTGGCTTAGGTACAGCGCTACTTTGAATGTATGAGTGGATGACGTTGTTGAGTCAGTCTTGCATAACCTTTGTGAAGGTGTCATGGTCGGTATACTACTGGACCGATTGGGAAAGAACCCCATTGATATCCGTACGACTAAGAGAAGCTCGGAGAGCTGTCCTTAGATTCGTAGGATACGGATGTGCCAAGCATAAAGGCTTGAGCTAGACATCCATTCGTGACTCTGAGGAAGTCAAGGCTAAGTCGTAGAGACTTAAGAGGTTATTCTAACTCACAGTCCTGAAGAGGCTTATGCGAAGTCATGACGACTTGCATGGATGTTCAACTCATAGCCCTGATGAGGCTTTTGCGATATACGCTAAGTCATGGAGGCTTGAGCGTCGTATTACGAACTGCGACCCTGAGTGGTCTATGCATTTACTTGAGTTGAATAGATAGGTGTTTGCCTACTTAGCAGACCATCAGTGGTTCTGACCCCGTTTTATGGGGATTTCAAGTGTTGAACCTGCGTGGCGATATGCGGAGCAAGGCGGCATCGAGTTCCAGGGTTTCTCTAGACAGAGTTGTACTGCTTCCTTTTATTGAACCTACATTGCTTTCCTAAGCAGTAGTGTTGTAATAAACATATGTTTTCGATAAAATGGAACACTTTGGTGGTTAATGAGTTGCTTGGCCACATACCTGCAACGTGCTCGGAGTTTTCTAAAACCGACGACTCATTATTGTCTTATTCCGCTGCTAAAAGCTTTCTAAATTCCGCTGCAAAGAAAAAAAAAATTCATGAAAATTTTAACTTAGCTTTGTTTTGGAAATCCGGGGCGTTACAGAATTGGTATCAGAGCAAGAGTCTGAGAAACCTGGTTCGAGATCCGTCTTGTCCACCATATCGCATTGTAAGTATATTTTGTACTTCTTGTTCTGATCTGGGTGCATCTTTGTATAGATGGCAACTCACGACTCCCGAGGATACTGCTATCGTTGAGGGATCATGCACGATGAGTGGGTATGCCCATATGAAGTCCAAGACTGTCAATATTGTGGCGAAGGAGGGCATTCCGCCAACGAATGCCAAATGAAACATACCGCCGATATGGGTCGGCGGGGATCGCTTGGTCTTAGGGATGAGACCTCGCGTGTTAGTGGGCCACATTACTCCAGTAGAGGGAGTAGCCGTACTCCAGCAACTTCTGATGAACTACCGTCTCTGGTAGGATTTGACTTGAACTTCCTTGAGGGATTTGGTCAATCGCAAGGCTATCAACAGGCATCATGTACGCCTAGCTTGCACAGTTGGGAGGAGGGATGCAACAACTCCTTCTATAATCCCATTATGATTTCAGATTCCTCGAATCAAAGTACTATTATATGGGGGAACAAAGCGGCTACACCAACGCCGAGTCTGAATGGCCAGGAAGAGGGATACAACCTATATCATCCCGTTATGGTCTCGTATTCTCCGAGCCATGATGCCACTGAATGGGCAAGTGGACAGGCATCACTGATCTATCCACAATAGTCGCTTGAGAGTGCGGAAGTGTCGCCCAAGCCAAAGCTAGTTGTGCCTGCACCAAGGTAATGTGGAAGTAAACGATACTTCAGGTTCTCTGGGTCAAGAAAGAAATCCAGTTCCTAGAAGAGACTGGTAGTGTTTTGGAGTCAATAGACTCATGTACCTAGTTTCTCGACGCCTAAAAGTCTGCCAGTGCGGCATGACGTTTTGTTTAAGGCGATGTTTGTGTAAATGTGATGTATATTAAGTAAATAAAACTTTGCTTCGATATATACATTGTGAAACTAAAACACGTTGCTTGTATGTGGTAGATAAATGGCTCCTACGACGAGGAGAACCATACCAAGCGAGGAGTCCCATACTCAAGGATTTCTGCTGGAAACACTCAACAATTTGGTTACTGCCATTCGAGAAACAAGGCCAGAACCAGTCGCACCTCGAAGCGAAAACCTTGGTTGAATAACCTATGAAAAATTCCTCAAGCTCGATCCACCAGTCTTCGCTGGTAGAGCCAATCCTGAACTGGCAGAAAGTTGGGTCGAAGAGACCGAACGTGCCTTCCTGGTGCTGGGAGTACCAGAAGAAAAGAAGACCAACTTTGACACGTACAGGCTGAAAGACAACGCACGAAAGTGGTGGGATACCACTAAGATTATTCAGTTCTCGGAAGTTGAAGTCATTCCTTGGACTGACTTCCGGAAAGCTTTCATGGATAATTACTTTCCATTACACTCCAGAAACAAGAAGAAGATGGAGTTTCTGGAATTGGAGCAGGGTGGCATGAATCTGATTGACTATACCACCAAATTTCAAAATCTTGAACGGTACTGCTCCCGGTTATTTGAGACCGACCAAGAAAGGGCCGACAAGTACATCAATGGACTGCGAGAAGGGCTAAGGTCACGGGTTATCACCAGCATGCCCCAAACGTTTCAAACGGCTGTGGCAGCAGCTTCAAAAATACAAGTGGATTGGGAGCGATCAAAAGTGATCATAGCAAAAAGGCCCATAGTTGATGGTGGGAACAAGAAGAGAATGTTTCCAAGTGGCCAGGGTTCACGACAACCCTTTCAGAAGAAAAGGTTCCAAGGTGGGAACAACACTCAACAAGTTGTAAGGCCAAGGCAGAACATGGCTCCAAACAACCTGCAGTCCAACCCAAACTGCCCAAAATGCCATGTTAATCACGCAAGAGGACCATGTCCACGTGACACAGGGGGATGCTTCTACTGTGGCAAAGTGGGCCACATTGCAAGACAATGCAGGAAGAAGCTTATTGATGAGCAGAGGAGGAATGCCGGATCTGCCGGACCCTCTCAACAAGTACCACAACGAACACTAGTCCAATGACCCCCACCTAGAGTAGAACAAAGGCCTGCTGCAGGTCGTGTATACGCTGTAACGACTGAACAAGTCGAAACCGGTGACCTCATTGAAGGCACCGTACCTGTTAATGGACATGCAGCTTACGTCTTGTTTGATTGTGGTGCTACTCATACGTTTATCTCTGACGATTTCACCGAACAACTCCACGCCTCGGTGCAACCGATTGATAAAATGATCGAAGTATATAACCCGTTGGGTTCATGCACCAAATGTATCCGGTGTGTGAAAAATTTGGATATTGAGATAGCAGGGCAACACTTGCCTACTGACGCCATCCTGATCGATATGATACAGTACGATGTCATTCTGGGAATGAATTGGTTGGCTCAGAATAATGCCAAGATTCTGTGCCGCGAGGGCAGATTAATTCTATCTCGACCCGGATTGCCTAAGATGGAATACCGGTTATCCAAACCAGTTCCACAAAAAAGGCTCATATCAGCACTTAAGGTACAAAAATACCTTAGGAAGGGTTGTGTGGCCTTCCTGTTGAGTCTCTCGGTGGAAAAATCCAACGACCAACCCCTTGAGAGTTTGGAAGTAGTGCGGGAGTTTCCCGATCTGTTTCCTGAGGAATTGCCAGGACTTCCGCCACTTCGTGAGGTTGAATTTGGAATTCAATCCTTACCTGGAACAGCGCCGATATCCAAAGCCCCTTATCGTATGGCATCAGCTGAACTCAGTGAGTTGAAATGTCAGTTGGAAGAACTGATGGAACAAGGGTTCATCCGACCAAGTATGTCACCATGAGGAGCCCCAGTGATGTTTGTAAAGAAGAAGGATGGATCCCTTCGGTTATGCATCAATTATCGGATGCTTAACCAGGCAACCGTTAAAAATAAGTACCCGTTGCCTCGGATTGAGGACTTATTCGATCAGCTCAGAACAGCGAGAGTGTTCTCCAAGATCGACCTCAGGTCTGGATACCATCAGCTCAGAGTTAAGGAGGAGGATATACCTAAGACTGCCTTCAGAACGAGATATGGCCATTATGAGTTCGTAGTAATGCCCTTCGGACTTACTAATGCGCCTGCTGTCTTTATGGACCTGATGAACCGAGTGTTCAAGCCATACTTAGACACTTTTGTCATCGTCTTCATTGATGACATTCTCGTGTATTCAGAGAATAAGGAACAACACAAGGAGCACTTGAGAATCGTCTTAAAAACCCTTTAAGATAATCAGTTATATGCCAAGTTTTCAAAATGTGAATTCTGGCTAGACAAAGTAATGTTCCTTGGCCATGTGATCTCCAAAGATGGAATTGCAGTAGATCCTGCGAAGGTCGAAGCTGTGATAGACTGGAAGCAGCCAGAAAATATCACTGAGGTCCGCAGCTTCCTTGGACTTGCCGGATATTATCGGAAGTTCATACAAGACTTCTCCCGAATCGCCGTACCGATGACAAAATTGTTGAAAAAGGGAGTCAAGTTCGAATGGACTGACCAGTGTAAGGAGTGCTTTGAGGTTCTCAAACAGAGGCTTACCACTGCCCCTGTCCTTACCTTACCTGCTGGTCAGGGAGGCTTCGTGGCTTATACCGATGCCTCAGGAACAGGTCTGGGTTGCGTATTGATGCAGCATGGCAAAGTAATCGCCTATGTATCCCGTCAGTTAAGAATTCATGAGAAAAACTATCCAACCCACGATCTTGAGCTTGCCGCGGTAGTGTTCGCACTTAAAATATGGCGACACTACCTTTATGGAGAGAAATTTGAGGTCATGTCGGACCATAAAAGCCTAAAATACCTCTTTTCTCAAAAGGAACTCAATATGCGGCAACAGCGATGGCTGGAATTCCTCAAAGACTATGAATTCACGCTTTCTTATCACCCTGGAAAAGCGAATGTTGTAGCAGATGCCCTTAGTCGCAAGACTGTTGGCACTCTAGCCAGCCTCACCAGACAATGGAAGCTGATGGAGGATTTTGTCAGTTGGAAGCCATTTCTGGCTGACCCAGGAAAGATTCGATTGTCATGCCTGACAATCCATATCGAGATCCTCGATCGCATTGTAGCCGAACAGTTCAAGGACCCCCAGTACTTGGAATTAAAAGCTCGTGCTGAAAGAGATGACACTTTCTTCCATTTAAAAGAAGATGGAGGAATATGGATGGAAGAAAGGATTTGGGTTCCAAATAACCCTGAGCTAAGACAAGAAGTACTCCAGGAGGCTCATAACAGTAAGTTCACCTCTCACTTTTGGGAGCAGCTTCAAAGAGCCCTAGGGATGAAACTCAAGTTCAGTACAGCATTCCATCCCCAAACAGATGGGCAATCAGAACGAACCATACAGACTCTTGAAGATATGCTAAGAGCCTGTATGCTAGAATGGAAAGGTGATTGGGATTCCCACCTAGCGTTGGTTGAATTTGCTTATAATAATAGCCACCACGCTAGCATTGGGATGACACCGTATGAAGCCTTGTACGGGCGACCCTGTCGATCACCAATCCATTGGGGTGAAGTGGGTGAGCGAACCTTGGACTCGCCCATAGTGTTGCAGCATTATACTGAGCAGGTCCACATGATCAGGAAGAAGCTACTGATTGCTCAGAGTCGACAGAAAAGCTACGCTGATCAGCGGCGTAGGGAACTCACTTTTGCGGTTGGAGATAAGGTTTTTATCAAGGTCTCCCCAACCAAGAGTGTGTTTCGTTTCGGAAAGAAGGGGAAGCTCAGCCCCAGATTCGTTGGTCCCTTCGAGGTTTTGAGCCGGATAGGAGAGACCACCTATAGAGTAGCATTGCCACTGCAGTATACACAGATACACAATGTATTTCACGTGTCAATGCTTAGAAAATACGTTCACGACCCTTCCCACGTCATCCAACATGAAGATATTGACATCTAGGAGGATATGATGGTGGAAGAAAGGCCAGTAGAGATCATGGACCGACGAGAGTAAGTGCTAAGGACAAAGGTCATTCCACTTGTCAAAGTGAGATGGCAACATCACGGACTCGATGATTCCACTTGGGAGCCCGAATCGGATATGCCGGATAAATATCCTGAACTCTTCACCTTGTACTCTTAGCTGAATTTCGTCCAAGTCTTTTTTCGTCCGAAGTTCGAAGTTGATCCTTTTTCGAAGTCGAGCCTCGTTCGAAGCGTTTGAAGCAATCGGAGTCGTTTCTTCCTCAAATTGAAGTAAGTTCGCTTCATTAAACCATCTCTCTCAAGTATTTGATTGTTTGTATATAGCATATACTTTCTGAAGTAGTATCTTGCTTTAGTTCTTGGTTGAGCCCTCTAGGACGCTTCGGTGTTCACGCGCTCGCTTCGTAACTATCGTCGGATATATATGTTCGAATATGAAGTATATGCGTTCTTTAAAATAGTATCTCACCCTAGTTCTTGGTTGAGCCCTCTAGGACACTTCGGTGTTCACTCGCTCGCCTCGTAACTATCGTTGGATACACATCTTATATCGCACAGGCCATGTAATTTACCTTTGCCGTCGCGTCGTATGATGCCAAGGCTCCTGCTTTCTGCAATTTACGATTACTGCACTTCCGATTATGCATTTACTTACGCCGTCGCGTCGAACGATGCCAAGGCACCTGCTTTCTGCAATGTATTTACTTACGCCGTCTCGTCGAACGATGCCAAGGCTCCTGTTTTATTATATATATAGAATATTTCGTTCAGTTACACACCCTGAACAATAGTATATGCATTTCCTTTACGCCGCCGCTGTATAAAGCACAGGCTTTTGCTTATATTACATATATGGCGCGTAAGTGAGCGTTCAAATGGAGATCAACTCCAAAATCGCCCATGCGATTCCCTTACCGCTCCTCGTACAAGATTCTGCTTGACGAATGAAGCCCCTATTGGAAAGGCTTCGCCTTTTGGCAAAATGCTCTTTACGTAAAGACTAAATCAATTACGTATGGCCCAAGGTTCCTGCAACCTTGATGGATGCAAAGTACGCACAACGGTGCACATCCATTTCACGAGTTAAGCATAGCGATTTTCCACCAAAGAGGGGAGATGCCGCTGAAATGGATAAAAGAAACGCACGCTTTCTCCGTAAAAGAGAGGAAGTGCTGCTGAAATTCCTGAAGGAGCTAAAGAATGGCTCAGAAAGAACGTAGCAGAAGTGCTACCCAGTTTATGGAACGCCTTCTACGATGTAGAAAGGTTCGTCGCACCACTGCCGGTAGAGCAAAAAAGGTGTTGACAGAATGGTTGGCAGAAGAGCTGCCAGAACCAGTTAAGTGGCACAATAATGTCCTTTGTTGGAACGATGTCAGAATGACTCGTCTCCCTGACACCTGCAAGGGCATCATACTTGTAAGAGCCGTTGCGCCAAAGTAGTGGTAGCGCCTTGACAAGGTCCTGAGCTCGTTGCGTAAAAATACGCCGAGTAGCCGATCCGTAGAGATCGAGTCATGTGCATGCTCATTAAGAATTATCAGACAACCAGACTCGTAAGGGCCGCTGAGCCGGAGTGTGTTGTTTCCACTGAAAGAGGTGAAGTGCTCGTCAAGGCCGAAGTGCCGAGAGCAGAGTTAAGCATGCATATGAATAAAACCTTTGTTCCACGGTGAAAACTGTGTGGTTGATTGGGGTCGGGTACATACTTCTCAAAGGCTGCCCTATAGGCATGCAATGTTCGTCAAGTAATTGTAAGACCGGCAGGCCCCTTTCAGAATTTCTCACCGAGGAAGACGGTGATGGTGCAGCCTTGAGTGACATATATTTCACCCGAACCTGATAGAGTTCATTGATGGCCTTCGTCACTCAGAGGTATGGAGGTCGTGGTTATCCTTAAATATCTAAGGATTGAACCCAACTACTGCAGTAGCAGAATGCATTCGGATACCTAGTAAAGATCTCTTCCAGTATATTGTACCGTCCTACTAGGGGGATGGGGTCAACAGGCCTCTAGGGTATCTAAAATACATAGAATAATCAACCCCCAGATCATCGCGTTGTCGCCCAGATATGAGTCCCCTAAGCCCAGGGGGAGGTGCAATTATCGAAACAAAGCATTAGCTTAGGTACAACGCTACTTTGAATGTATGAGTGGATGACGTTGTTGAGTCAGTCCTGCATAACCTTTGTGAAGGTGTCATGGTCGGTATACTACTGGACCGATTGGGAAAGAACCCCATTGATATCCGTACGACTAAGAGAAGCTCGGAGAGCTGTCCTTAGATTCGTAGGATACGGATGTGCCAAGTATAAAGGCTTGAGCTAGACATCCATTCGTGACTCTGAGGAAGTCAAGGCTAAGTCGTAGAGACTTAAGAGGTTATTCTAACTCACAGCCCTGAAGAGGCTTATGCGAAGTCATGACGACTTGCGTGGATGTTCAACTCATAGCCCTGATGAGGCTTTTGCGATATACGCTAAGTCATGGAGGCTTGAGCGTCGTATTACGAACTGCGACCCTGAGTGGTCTATGCATTTACTTGAGTTGAATAGATAGGTGTTTGCCTACTTACCAGACCATCAGTGGTTCTGACCCCGTTTTATGGGGATTTCAGGTGTTGAACCTGCGTGGCGATATGCGGAGCAAGGCGGCATCGAGTTCCAGGGTTTCTCTAGACAGAGTTGTACTGCTTCCTTTTATTGAACCTACACTGCTTTCCTAAGCAGTAGTGTTGTAATAAACATTTGTTTTCGATAAAATGGAACACTTTGGTGGTCAATGAGTTGCTTGGCCACATACCTGCAACGTGCTCAGAGTTTTCTAAAACCGACGACTCATTATCGTCTTATTCCGCTGCTAAAAGCTTTCTAAATTCCGCTGCAAAGAAAAAAAAAAAATCATGAAAATTTTAACTTAGCTTTGTTTTGGAAATTCGGGGCGTTACACTTTCAGTCTCATTCTGCTTTAAGTTGTAAAGGTGATTGAGCATAGGTGAAACTTCAGTGTTGAATAAGAAGCGCTCAATGAACAGATTTACCACTTTATCGAACTCTCGTAGTTCGATAGGATTGATGTGGTCGGCATACCACCTGGCTGCTATACCCTCCAAACTGTGGGGAAAGCAAATGAACAGAGCCCTGTTGTCTTTTCTGAAACGGCTGCACTCTGCATACAATGTGGCCAAGTGGGCTTTTGGGTTGCCAGTCCCGTCAAATTTGAGAAATTTACGAGGAAGATTCTCCAGGTTATCGTCTCCATCTAGACCATCGTAAAAATCTTCGCCAGTGTAGGTCCGCTTGCCCTTACCCTTGGCTTGAATATCTTTAATCGCTCGATTCATCTCCTTCATCTGCTTACTCATCAGGTCCTCTGCTGGAGCCCCAGACTTGGGCTTGTTGACAGATTCGGGCTCTTCAACAACTATTTTTATGGACTGCTTTGGAGGATTCTGTTTATAGACAATCTGCTCTTCCTCTTCCGATTCTTCCTCGACTGACTCCGATTCCTCAGAAATAGTGTCTGGCTGTACCTTCTTCCTGATGATTCTGACTTGCTTTTTCACAGGCTTCTTCTTCAGCTTGCTTTTAGGAACTGCCTCTTTCAACTTGGCCTCGGCTTGTTCCGACATCATCCTCGCCATCATCTTTTGGAACATATCATACATAGCGGGTTCAATGTCATCTTTCTTGTTCTGACCCTGTCCTCTGACTGATTTGGGAGAGCTCATCCCCTCTGCCTCACTGTCGCTAAGTTGAGGAACTGTTTCTTTTTCCGCTCTTGTCGTAACCATTTTCGGATATCAGTGATCTCTCTGTAGAGAAAAGAGGAGGTTTTTAGACCAGAGAAACTTTTGGAGAAGTTTTGACAAGAGGGAGGATTTAGGTTGAAATCTAAACAACTGTATCCCATTACTAGGGATTGAGTCACGACAAAATTTGTGACAATTGTGTTGTTTACTCCACGAGGGAGAGTAACCAACTAAAATATGAAAGAAAATACCATTTTGAAAAGGATATCTCTGGACAGAAAGAGATTTTTATGAAAATATAAACAAGAAAATAAAAACAGAAGAAAATAAAAGGAAAAATGGAATTTGAGAATAAATGGTAAGGATTAAAAATTTGAAGAACTTGCAGGCAGGATCAGAAGAATTTTTGAAGAAATGTAGAAGAAGAAAAAAATACACCTGGGTTTTAGAAACAAAAGAGGAAATTTTGAAGTATATACCCAGGGTTTTAGAAAATATAAGAAAGATATAAAATATCACACAATCACAGATATATAAGCAAGGATACACAAACCGCACTCCCTAAAGCTGACTCTATATGCAATATTTGAAATGGCAAATAGGACCTTAATCCTAACTCTAAGATTTAGATCATCTGATTCCAATCAAGGTACGCCGATATACTCAAGCCCAAGCTCGAAGTACGTGGCATATAAGATATCTCTTCGGTTCTAAGGTAATGGCTTCCCAACATCCTTGAGCGCCTACCGATATACCTCGGACTATGGCCCTTAGGTACGTGGTAGGGGGGCGCGAACCCAAATAAGTGGTCCAGTTGTGAGGCTCTCTCCCGCACTATGGTTCAGTGAGACAGCCCAGCAACGTGAAGACCGAGACAATATAGGTAGGGATGTTTTCAAAATATGATCAACATGCAAATAAAACCAGAAGGCTCTAATGCAAGTCCTAAAGAGATAGATTTAAATAAAGAGAAGCATACACTTGCATACATTGTTTTGCATTCAATCCCTAGAATTGAGGAGAGTTGTATTTCAACCTAAATCTAATGTGAACAAGGATATAGTCTCCTCAATATGGTCCTACCAAACCATACTTAGATCCTATATGCAATGATGTCAGCTTTAGGACAGAGTCTAGGCTCCTAAGGTTTGCATGAAAAATGTAGCTGACATAAAAGAATAAAGACTTAGAAAATATTAAAGCAAAGCAAAGGCATAGATTCAACCGGACGAAGACGGGTCCCATCTCGGTCGCCAAACCTGTGATCATCGCAAAATTTTTCCGCTCTCATTGGTTTCTCTCTCTTCCTTCTCTTTTCCTTTTCTAACCTCTATTCTCCTCCTTTTGAAGGGAGAAGAATAAAAGAAAAAAAAGAAAGAGAGAAAAGAAAAGAAGAGAAAGAAAGAGAGAAGAGGAACTATTTTGCGCGGTCTCACTTGACCTTGATTTGAAAATATTTAGAAAATTACTCGCCTCCGTTTTGAAAATATTGCGGGAAAAATGGAGAGACGGGATTCGCTCGTCGGTACGAGGTTCGACCGTTCCTGGCGCCTTTACCAGGGGTAATCGAACCAAGGATCGAATCTATGCCTTTTGCTTTGCCTAAATATAATCTAAGAATTTATTCTCACTCTAAATGCACAAAGAATCATGCTTGTGCAATGCAAGAATGTATGCTCCTTTTGAAAGATGTTTTGAAAATTTCCAAGTATTCTGAGATGAACTTTGATAAGGGAGTGAAGAAATGATTGAATCTAACTTTAGAACTTGAGATAGATCAGAGAAGTTCTAAGTCTTTGAAATAAATCAGAGTTGAAAAAATAAATCTTGATTTTGAGAAAGAATGATTTGAAGCTTTGAAATGAAAGAAAATGAAGTTTTAAAGTCAGAAATGGACTTTGAATTTTGAATTTGATTTTAGGAAAGGAAATGAATACTTGAGCTGGAATTGGATTTAGATTTTGAAATTTGAAATTTGAATGGATTGAGAAACTCAAACGGTATTTAAGAATAGAAATTGATTTAAGAGATTCGGATTAGATCCAAAAATGGAATTGAAATCTAAAATTGGAATTGGATTCCGGATCCTAATATGGATTTGGATCCGAAGTCTGAGATCCAATGTAGAGTTGGACTCTGGATCCTAAGAGGGATTTGGATCTGAAGTCTGAGATCTAATATAGAGTTGGACTCTGGATCCTAAGATGGATTTGGATCTGAAGTCTAAGATCTAATGTAGAGTTGGACTCTGGATCCTAAGATGGATTTGGATCTGAAGTCTAAGATCCAAAAGTGAAATTGGAGTCTGGATCCTAAGGAGGCATTGGATCTGAAGTCTGAGATTCAATATGAGAATTGTATTTAGAAGACTGGATCCAAGTTGATCCGATTTTAGTTTTGGAATTTCCAAAATTGATTTGAGAATTTCAATTTTGAATATGTAAATGAATTTCAAAGTCAAATTGGACTTCGAAGCTTGAATCTGGAATTTAGAAGATGAATCCATATTTCCAATTTTGAATAAAATTTAGGAATTGAATCTTGAATATACAAATGAATTTCAAAGTCAAGTTAAACTTTAAATTTGAAGTTTTGAATTTGAAATTTAGAAGATGAAGAGAATCTCAAAGTTAATTTGAACTTTGGATTTGATTGGAGTTTTGAATATAAAATGAATTTCAAAGTCAATTTGGACTTTGAATTTGAAGTTAGAATTTGAATTTTGGATATAAGCTGATTCTAAAGTTTTCAAAGTTAAATGGGACCTTGAAATTGAATTCTTGAATCCTTTTGAGAAATTTGAATTTAGGAATAGGTTTTGATCCACGCCTGATTGCTAGAAAGCTATTTTTAAACATGCGCCATAGTCATGATCAATATCAATTCACTTCTAGCTTTTCAACATCATTGAATATTTCTTTCGCTAATCATACCGAGGATATTTCTTACATCCTTTTGGTTGATCAACAGAGAGAAGATTTGAATTTTACTCTTTTTCGCAAGGGCTTCACCCTTCTGAAAAGAAAACTAGAGGTAGTCTGAGGTGATTCTTTTGTGTAATAAAATATTGGAATCAACACCCATTTTAGCAAATTGGCAAGGTTTTCGAGAATTCTTTGTGAAATAATCACTCAATATGAATTTTGATACATCCTTTAGCTGAAATTTTTGGAAGAAATAACATGAAAAATATTGGGTTTTATCACACAACGTTGGCTCAACAGGGACTCAACCTAAAAGCCGTAAAGAATATTGGATCCGTAGGGATTCATCCTACAGATTGAATTTTTGAAAAATGAAGTTAATTTAATAGGAATTCAACCTAAGAATTTGTAAAAGAATTTTTGACTAATAAGAATTTATCTATAGACTAAATGTTTGAAGAATGAGTTTGGTTAAATAGGAATTCAACCTAAGAACTGTAAAAGAATATTTGATCGGTAGGAATTTGACCTACAGACTGAATTTTTTTTTTTTAAAAAATGAATTTTGGTTTAATAGGAGTTCAACCTAAGAACCGTAAAAGAACATAGATTAGTAAGATTTCAACCTACAAATTTACTTTTTGAAGAATGAATATGGTTCGATAGGAATTCAGCCTAAGAACCGTAAAAGAATATGGATTAGTAGGAATTCAACCTAGAGATTAAAATTTGGAAAAACGAATATAGGAGTTCAACCTAAGAACAACAAAAGAATATATATCGGTAAGATATCAACCTACAGACTGAAATTTTGGAAAGAAATGATTTTTGGTTCAGTAGGAATTTGACCTAAGAACCGTCAAAGAATATAGATCAGTAGGATTTCAACCTACAGATTTACTTTTTGAAAGATGAATTTAGTTCAATAGGAATTCAACCTAAGAACCGCAGAAGAGTGTAGATTAGTAGGAATTCAACCTACAAATTGACTTATGAATGGTCTGAAGGGGATTCAAAATGAGAACAGTGAATCAGTAGGAGTTCAACCCAAAGATCGCGGATCAGTAGGGGTTCAACCTAAAGATCAACTGAAGGAATGGTCCTAAAGGATTTCAACCTAAGGACTGCGAATCAGTAGGATTTCAACCTAAAGCATCGCTGATCAGTAGGAGTTCAGCCTAAAGATCGATGGAAGAAAAGGTCCTAAAGGATTTCAACCTAAGGACTGCGAATCAGTAGGATTTTAACCTAAAGCTCGTTGATCAGTATGAGTTCAGCCTAAAGATTGATGGAAGAAAAGGTCCTAAAGGATTTCAACCTAAGGACTGCGAATCAGTAGGATTTCAACCTAAAGCTCGCTGATGAGTAGGAGTTCAGCCTAAAGATCGATGGAAGAAAAGGTCCTAAAGGATTTCAACCTAAGGACTGCGAATCAGTAGGATTTCAACCTAAAGCTCGCTGATCAGTAGGAGTTCAGCCTAAAGATCAATGGAAGAAAAGGTCCTAAAGGATTTCAACCTAAGGACTGCGAATCAGTAGGATTTCAACCTAAAGCTTGTTGATCAATAGGAGTTCAGCCTAAAGATTGATGGAAGAAAAGGTCTTAAAGGATTTCAACCTAAGGGCTGTGAATCAATAGGATTTCAACCTAAAACTCGTTGATCAGTAGGAGTTCGGCCTAAAGATCGATGGAAGAAAAAGTCCTAAAGGATTTCAACCTAAGGACTGCGAATCAGTAGGATTTCAACCTAAAGCTTGTTGATCAATAGGAGTTCAGCCTAAAGATCGATGGAAGAAAAGGTCCTAAAGGATTTCAACCTAAGGACTACGAATTAGTAGAATTTCAACCTAAAGTTTGCTGATCAGTAGGCGTTCAGCCTAAAGATCGATGGAAGGAAAGGTCCTAAAGGATTTCAACCTAAGGACTGCGAATCAGTAGGATTCCAACCTAAAGTTCGCTGATCAGTAGGAGTTCAGCCTAAAGATAGATGGAAGAAAAGGTCCTAAAGGATTTCAACCTAAGGACTGCGAATCAGTAGGATTTCAACCTAAAGCTTGTTGATCAATAGGAGTTCATCCTAAAGATTGACTGGTTTGAGAAGGAATTTTGGTTCAAGAGGGATTTACCCTGTGAGCCAGATTGGTTTGATAGGGGTTCAACCTACGGGCTTTCGATTCTATAGGATTTCAACCTAAAGATCTCAATTTAAGAAGGATTCAACTTGTGGATAGACCATCATACTTGGCTGTATACGGTCTGATTTTTTTGGATTAACCCCTTATCCTGAACGGGGAAGAAATAAGATTTGCGAAGAACTGGCGAGAAAAGATAGAAATTTATGGAAGATTTGACTAAAGAGGAGAATCAAGGAGATTTTATGGGAATTATCTTTATAACAGAATTCTCACAGGTAGCATTGTTGCTCCTATGAGTGGTTTCAGGATTATCCCTTATCCTGAATGAGAAAGGAATAAAATTTTGACAAAAATTGATAAGGGGTTTTGATAAAGAATCGAAAGAATCGACAAAATTGGAAATAAAATTGGATAAAGAAAAAGATTTTGGCATAGATTAATGAAGCTTTAAAAGAGGAAGAAAGACATTCAGGACTATCCCTTATCCTGAAGAAAGAAGGACCTCGTAGGACGAGGTTTCAGGTTTATCCCTTATCCTGAAGGGGGGGGGCAAAGAAGGAAAAAGTAATACCTCATGGGAAAGAGGCATCAGATTTATCCCTTAACCTGAAAGGGAATTTTTGAAATAAGAATTGACAAGAAGAATTAATAAAATGGATGAATAATCAATAAAAATGAATAAAAGCTGATAAAACTGATAAAGATTGATAAACAAAAAGTTTATAAAAATTAAGAAAAAGAGTTTGTTCCTGCCTGCATGTGGGATCTTTAAAATGAGAGAAGAATATGAGAAAATCATTTTTGGAAAGAAAAATCATCCGCGAGAGCTGATCTTTGAAAGGGGATCATTCACGAGAGATCATCATGAGGGTTAATTTTTTGAAGCAATGATTTGAAAACCAATGTTTTAGGAAATATGATCAACATGAGAGTTGATCTTTGAATGCAATGATTCGAAATCAATTTTTTTTTAGAAGATATGATCAACACAAGGGTTGATGTTTGAAGGTTCGAAACCAATTTTTAGAAAATATGATCAACAAAAGGGTTAACCTTTGAATGTAATGATTCGAAATCAAATTTTAGAAAATATGATCAACACAAGGGTTGATCTTTGAATGTAATGATTCGAAACCAATTTTTCGAAAATATGATCAACACAAGGGTTGATCTTTGAATGCAATGATTCAAAATCAATTTTTAGAAAATATGATCAACACAAGGGTTGATCTTTGAATGTGATGGCTTAAAAAAACCAATTTTGGAAAATATGATCAACACAAGGGTTGATCTTTGAATGTGATGGCTTAAAAAAACCAATTTTGGAAAATATGATCAACACAAGGGTTGATCTTTGAATACAATGGTTCGAAACCAATTTTTAGAAAATATGATCAACACGAGGGTTGATCTTTGAATGTAATGATTCGAAAATCAATTTTTAGAAAATATGATCAACACGAGGGTTGATCTTTGAATGCAATGGTTTGAAAATCAATTTTTAGAAAAATATGATCAACACGAGGGTTGATCTTTGAATGTAATGGTTCGAAACCAAATTTTGGAAAATATGATCAACACAAGGGTTGATCCTCGAAAAAGGTCAGACTAAAATATGAAAAAATTTCATGATTTTTGAAAGACCCTCATAGGCAATATCATTTCTCTCATGAATGATGTCAGGATTGTCTTGGAAAAGAATAGGAATCTGATGGCAAAAGAATATTTTGAAGTGTAAATGAAAATTTAAACAATAAAAGATGCCCCAATATTGCGAAGAGAAGTAAGAATTGAACCTCAAAGATAGGAATAAAAATTGACATTTCATTTATAAGCAAAATTGATAGCAAAGACTGAAATATTTACAGGTATTTTTTACCAAAAAGGTCACAAAAGACTCGAGCTGACTTGCCCTTATAGGATGGTTTGGTAAAGAAAAGGGAGGATAATAGAAAAGACTAGTATCATCGGCTTTTTGAATGATCTGGAAAAGGCTATGTCCGGACGGCGGGCTGCTCTTCAATTTTCTCTTCTATCAGAAGGTGTTTATCGATGCAGTCCTGGACGATATTTTTCAGAACGAAGCAGTACTCTGTGTTGTGCCCCATTGCTCGGTGATACTTGCAGAACTGCTCTTTGAAGTTGCCCAAGACTACTGAAGGATCAACAGCTTTTGGCAGACGAATCATTTTCTTTGTGAGCATATATTCCAGAACCTCCTCGAGTGTCTGCTCCAAAGGGGTGAATTTGCGGTCAGCACCCCAATCCTTGCACTTTGATTTTTCCTGATCCTTTTCCCGTTGCTGAGAATTGGGTTGGGAAGGCTTATTGTTGCTGGAAGACCTTCCTTTTTGACCTTTGAATCCTTCTGAACTGCTGACATGATCATCCTTGTTACCTTTGTTGTCGGATGAGGGACCAGCGGAAAGAGTGAAATGGGCTTTCTTCTTTGTATCTTGATTGCCCCTTGCCAGGGTGGTACCGTCATAGACTCCGTTATTTATTCCCATCTCGAGCCATTCAGCTCGCTCAGTCAACTCAATAAATGACTTGGAAGGGTATGGGAAAATGAGGCTTTTCAGGGGTTGAGAGAAGTTATTGAGGATGAGTTGAAGGGCATGCTCCTCTGAAATGGGGGTTCTCATCTTGTTGCAAGTATCTCTCCACCTACAGATGAAATCTATGGTCTTTTCCTTGTCATCTTGCCTCAAATTGCATAAGTGATTGAGGGTTGGCGGTGCCTCAGTATTGAACATGAATCTCTCTATAAACAGGTTGACAACCTTATCAAAATCACACAGCTCGACAGGGTTGATATGCTCTGCGTACCATTTTGCTGCTATGCCTTCTAAACTACGGGGAAAGCACAAGAAGAGGGTCTGATTGTCTTCACTGAACCTGGCACATTTGACGAAGAACATTGCAAGATGGGCCTTTGGGTTGCCGGACCCATCAAACTTAATAAACTTTCGGGGGAGATCTTCCAAGCTGCTGTCCCCATCTAAGCCAAGGTAGAAGTCCTGTCTGGTATATACCCTCTTTCCCTTATCTCGAATCTGCAGATCTTTGACCATCTTAGTCAATACTTGAACTGAATCTTCTGTCGAGACCCCATCTTTAGGTTTGTTAACTGATTCAGGTTCTTCTGCCACTTTCTTGGGCTGTCGTAGATGTTTTGGGATGAACACAAACTGTTCTTCCTCGGAATCCTCTTCTGCTGATTTTGTGCCCTCAGATGTGTTGTCCTGCTGGACCCTCTTCTTGTTAATCCTGACATGCTTCTTTACTGGCTTTCTCTTGGTCTTGCTTTTAGAGGATGTCTTCTTTGAACTTGCCCCAACTTGCTCGAACATCATTTTTGCCATCATTTTTTGAAAGATCTTATACATTATCGGGTCAACATCATCTTTCTCTGAATTATGTTTTTGGGACAATCTGGAAGAGTTTATTTCTTCCACTTCGCTGTCATTGTGCCGCTAAGCTGCCCTTCTTCCCGCTCTTGTTTGAACCATGATGAAATGTTGACATTTTTTGAAGAAATAAATGAAAGGTTCAGGACAAAGAATTTTTTGAAAGGAAGAGGGATAGTGAAAGAGAATTTTTAAAAGATCTCTTGATAAAAAAATGATTTTATATGGAGAAGAAAGAATGTATGAAGAAGAGTATCTTGAAGATGGATGACAAGACCTTGAATATTTTGCAAAATTGCACGCGAGATCAAAAGATTTAAAATAAATCAAAAAAAAAGAAAGAAATATGCCTGGACTTTTTGAAAGATAGGAAGACTTAAAAAGACATGTCCAGGTTTTTAAGAAATGAAGGAATAAAGAAATGAGAAATATATAATCATGGATTTGAGAAAATAAAAGAATTTTTTATGAAAATAAATATCCAGGGTTTTGAAAAATAAGAATTTTCAAGATAATATCTATAAAAGAATCAATTTATACAAGCAATAATGCACAGAATGACACTCCCTAGAAGCTGACTTTAAAATGCAATAATTTGAAATGGCTCGTAGGATCTTAATCCTAACACTGAGGTTCAGATCATCTGATTTCAATCAAGATACGCCGATATACCCAAGCCGAAGCTCAAAGTACGTGGCATAGAAATATTTCTCTGGTTCTAAGGTAATGGTTTCTCAACATCCTTGGGTACCTACCGATATACCTCAGACTATGGCCCTTAGGTACGTGGTAGGGGGCACGAACCCAAATAAGTGGTCCAGTTGTGAGGCTCTCTCCCGAACTATGGTTCAGTGAGACAGCCTAGCAACGTGAAGACTGGGACAATATAGGTAGGGATGTTTTCAAAATATGCTCAACATGCAAGAAATTAGATATCTCTAATGCAAGTCCTAAAGAGATAGATTTAAAATGAAGAGGAGCATACACTTACATACATTGTTTTACATTCAATCCCTAGAATTGAGGAGAGTTGTATTTCAGACATAAGTCTAATGTGAGCATGGAATAATCTCCTCAATATGGTCCTACCAAACCATACTTAAATCCTATATGCAATGATGTCAGCTTTAGGACAGAGTCTAGGCTCCTAAGGTTTGCATGGAAATGAAGCTGACATTCGAAGAATAAAGACTTAGATAATATCAAAGCAAAGCAAAAGGCAAAAATTCGACCAGACGGAGACGAGTCCCATCACGGTCGCCAAAACTGGGATCATCGCAAAATTTTTCCTCTCTTGTATCTTTCTCTCTCTTCCTTCTCTTTTGCTTTCTATCCTTTATTTCCTCCTTTTTGAAGGGAGACAATAAAAGACAGAAAAGAAGAGAGAAGAGAAAAGAAAAGAAAGAGAAGAGGGAGAGGGAGAGGAACTCTTTTGCGGGGTCTCACTTGACCTGGATTTGAAAATATTTAGAAAATTACTCGCCTCTGTTTTGAAAATTTGCGGGAAAAATGGAGAGACAGGATTCGCTCGTCGGTACGAGGTTCGACCGTTCCTGGCGCCTTTACCACGGGTAATCGAACCAAGGATCGAATTTATGCCTTTTGTTTTGCCTAAATATTATCTAAAAATTTATCCTAAGTCTAAATGCACAAAGAATCATGCTTGTGCAATGCAAGGATGTATGCTCTTTTGAAAGATGTTTTGAAAATTTCCAAGTGTTCTGAGATGAACTTGATAATGGAGTGAAGAAATGGTTTTTGAATAGTAGAATTTAACTTAGAACTTGAGATAGATCAGAGAAGTTCTAAGTCTTTGAAATAATCAAGGTTGGGAAAATAAATCTTGATTTGAAAAGAATGATTTTTGAAGCTGAGATAAAAGGAAAAAGGAATGAATTTTCAAAATCAGAAATTGACTTTGAATTTAAATTTTGAACCTGGTTTTAAGAGAAGGAGATGAAATTTGAAGTGATATTGAATTCTAGATTTAAAATTTGAAGTCAGGATGGATTTGAGAAAATCAAATGGTATTTAAAAATAGAAATGGATTTAGGAAGTTCAGATGAGATCTAAAAAAAACAGAATTGGATTTGAAATCTAGAATTGGGAATGGAATTAGATTCTGGATCCTGAATAGAATTAGATCCAAGATCTGGAATCCAAGATGGAATTGGATTTCGAATCCTAAAATGGATTTTGGATCTCAAAATGGATTTAGGATCTGAAATATGAAATCTGAGATCCAAAATAGAGTTGGACTCTAGACCCTAAGATGGATTTTGGATCTGAAGTCTGAGATCTAAAGTAGAAGTTGATTTCTGGATCCTAAAATGGATTTGAATCTGAAGTCTGAGATCCAAGATGGAATCGAATTCTGGATCCTAAAATGGGTTTTGGATCTGGAGTCTGAGATCCAAAGTGAAATTGAATTCTGGATCCTAAAGTGGAGTTGGATCCAAGACCTAAAATCTAAGATGAGATTGGATTCTAACTTTGGATTTGGTTTTTTGGAAGTCCAAATGGGACTTTTGGAGATGGATCTGGGTTTTGAAAGCCCAGATTAGAATTTAAGAAGGGTCAAGTTTTGAGATTTAGAATCAATCTCAAACTTTGATTTAAAATTAAACTTGATTTTGAAACAGAAGATGACTTCAAAGTTAAATTGAACTTTTGAAGTTTGATTTAGAATTTAGAATTTTTGGGATATACAAATGAATTTCGAAGTCAAATTGGACTTCAAATTCGAATTTTGAATCAGAAGATGGATCAGAAATCTCAAAATTTAAATTGAATTTTGAAATTGGACTTGAATTTGGAAATGGGATTTTGAATATAAAGATTGGATTTTGAAATTTTAAAGTCAAATTGGACTTTGAAATTGAAATTTAAATCTTTGAAATAAGATAGAAGGATGAATTAAAATAGAGATTGAAGAAAAATATTTGAGATCACTTGGATTTTAGAAAAGAAATTCTGAAAATATGATGCAATTCTATCCTAAATGATGAAATGAATTCAAATAATCTTAAAATTGGATTTGAAGATCATATTTCATTCTCTAAATGAATGTAAATAAGATTAATGATATAATACACTCCTGACTATGGTCATTAAATAAGAAAATATGATGAATTTTTAGAAAGAGACTCAGTGTGGATCCAATGTTATTTCATAAAAGATGAAAATCCTAAGTTTTGTTTACATCCTGACTATGACCATTGATGTAAATCATCAACTTAGGATCAATCACCTTTTATGAAATGGTGCACATGCCATTCGTGAATTTTCAGAAATAAAGGAGAATAATGAAACAAATGTTATTCACATGCTCATCCATTCTAATCTAAGACTGGAAATGTAGAATTTTTAATATCTAGCTTGTTACAACACTTGAAAACATCGAAAATTTCTAATTCAAGCTTTTCTCATATTCCTGCAAGATAGAATTAGCACAAAAAGAAAATTTAAAAATGTGAATGTAGATGACTATTCCAAGTCTTACACAAGATGCTTTACTCATATTTGAATGAGAAAGGCTCATGGCCTACCCTGCATTTGTTAAAAGATGCACATATATATAGGAGCATGTATATATATATATATATATATATATATATATATATATATGGGCGATGCCATAGTTAAATGAACATCTGTATGCAATGAATGAAGGCAAGGGCCAGGGTAACCCGAAATGAATCATCATGTAATAACATGGCCATAGCAGCTCATGACGAACTATTATGGGAATACTGACTTCTTGTGGTTTACAGTAAAAGAATGACAAAGAATGATAACTCTTAAAAGGGATTATCATGACAAAGAGAGAGAAATTTACAGTGGTTCCTTGTGAACCACTGCAAAAGAATGGTAAAATGATAGTTATGATAGTTCAAGAATGAACTATCATGACAAAGAGAGAAAAGTTACAGTGGTTCTCTGTGAACCACTGTAAAAGAATGATGAAAGATAAAAATGATAGTTATGATAGTTCAAGAATGAACTATCATAACAAAGAGAGAAGAAGGTACAGTGGTTCCCTGTGAACCACTATAAAAATAATAGTTATGATAGTTCAGGAATGAACTATCATAAAGAGAGAAGAAGTTATAGTGGTTCCCTATGAACCACTATAAAAAGTAAAAATAATAGTTATGATAGTTCAAGAATGAACTATCATAAAGAGAGAAGAAGTTACAGTGGTTCCCTGTGAACCACTATAAAAAATAAAAATAATAGTTATGATAGTTCAAGAATGAACTATCATAAAGAGAGAAGAAGTTACAGTGGTTCCCTGTGAACCACTATAAAAGAATGATAACAAAAAATGATAGTTATGATAGTTCAAGAATGAACTATCATAAAAAAAAAAGAGAAGAAGTTACAGTGGTTCCCTGTGAACGACTGTAAAAGAATGATAAAAAGATGATGGTGATTGGGTAATGAGCAGTGTTTCTAGCAGAAGAGTACCTGCTGGTATCGATATAATGATGGCAGCAATCATGGGGTAGACTAAAGTGCAGGGGAAGAGAACACACAACAGCAATAAGTTGCCGTGAGGTGATGGCTGCACACTATTGGGGACTAGGGAAGTGGGTGTCATGCTGTTGGGGCTGTTATAACAGGAGGTGTTGTAAGGGGTATGGTTTACAAAATGGAGCAAACGCCTGGTTGATAGTAGCTAAATGTAACAGATACTGCCGTTTCTACCTACCTGATGCCAAACATAGCATGAGTAAGAAAAAAGAAATGGATGCAAAATCATGTATGCCATGCCATATTTAGATAATAAATTGGTCCTGATCACATGCAAACCAAAAGACAAAATTTGTAAGTTTTCTGTTGCAGGGAATATACAGGCAACCATTTTGTCTTTGGTCAACTAACAATAGACAAAACCTTGTTTGTGAACTCTCTGACTAGTTCTCCTTCCATGGCTTTCTTTAGTTCATTCTTTCCATTTACAGAGGAGTTGATTCTGCATATGATTTTCCAAAGTTTTTCACTCTTTAAGGCATCTCGGACTTTACTCGAAGCTACTGACAACTCATATTGCTCAGGATGTCATATTTTGAACAAGGAAGCTTCTTTGTGTTTCTTGAAACAGGAAGGTGAACAGCATGGGATGAGGCTTATGGAACACTAGTACTTTGATTGGGCTCCCTCACAAACTTGATATTGTCAAACACCCCTCCTTTTCCAAAGTAGAGGTGTGAAGGTATTAATGAAGTGAACAATATGTTTTGTAACAATGACAGACAGGTGATTGTGATGGGATGTGATACTATTAATATAATGGAAACCTAATATGGGTCTAATGCTTGTGGGGTTTTTGCAATGTAAACACAGATATACACGCCCAGAATTTAGCTAACGAACACATCCTTGGCAGCTGATATGCACATGGTAAAGCAAAGGGGGAAACTAATAGCAGGAAAAATAGAAAGAAATGAAAGTAGATATAAACAGGGCATTTGTTATAATCACAGAGATGGCTATAGGCACAAATGTAAGGATTCCAATCACGAAGTAAGCCAATAAAACAGTTATAATCTTAGAAAATTAAGAGAATTAACATAATCAGTAAAAAAAAAAATTCTGTAAAAAGGGATACTCACGTGGTAGGGATGTGATTAATGCTGTTAACAAAAATTGTGCAGGTAACCAGCAGGTGAAATACAGGAGGTGGATGCATGGGAAGATGCTCTTCAGAGCTTTTCAGAGAGCTGAACCTTTTGTTAAACCAGTGAACGTCATGCTGAAGGCTGCAAACAAGAACTTTCAAGACAATTGTTATGACTGCCTCACAATAAAAAATGATTGAGGGATCCTGGACGTCCTGCAATAATGAGACCTCTTTTGCTATCAAGACGTTGGAAAGTATGCTATAACATAAAATAAAGAAAGAAACGAAGTTTCTGTTAAAGGTAAAAGCATAACACAATAATTAGCCTTTGAGAATTCTCAATTTCAATGAATAGAGTGAACAATATATTAGGGGATCATAATAAAGTTCTACAGTCAGTCCAGAACATGGATCTAAATCCAACAAATAATTCACAGTAAACTATAAATGCTGAGAAAGGAGATATTATAAAAGGGTCCAATGGCCTGTCATGGATTGAAACTTCTTAAGACATTAAACAACCATTCGTCCTTCCTCCCCATTCAAAAATTATGGGAGAAGTAAATCTGCTACGGTAGATTTAAATAACAGAACCCGAAGACATTATATCTAATAGCTTGTTGCTGTTTTAAACAGCACCTCATGACCTCTTAATTCCAACATTATTAGTTGGAAGATAAAAAAAATTTAAAATACCACAGGAAATTAAGCACAGCTAAAGGAATTCATTAATTTCCAAAAGGGGAAACTAATGGCGATGAAAATATATCATGTGAATCTATAAGCCATTAACTGAAAGAATAATGATGCAGAACCAAACATCAACTTTACACAAAACACAAAAAAAAAAAAATGGAAGGTAACGGAGGGGCGAATTGCATAACAGACATTTTTTTTTTGCAGCAAATCTAGATCTGATCTCAGATCCCCTGCTAGGAGAGCTTTCATGAATGGCTGAGGGATAAGCTCAGCTGTAGATCAGAATAAAATATCTTTAAATTAAGTGTTTGGGCTTTTACTACAGCTCCAGTATGGGTTCCAAAGTAGCAAGCGACATGAATGTGGATGATATTCTAAATCACGATGATGAATAAGGTGGGATGCCATTGCCGAGATGTACAGATAGACACCATTGTGCATGTAATAAAAACAAAATTATGCTATGAACACAGTTAGATGCAATGAAACACAACGTAACTTAATATGAATGAAACCCAGAGGATGGTATGAACGAAGATGCAGTCAGAAAGACGACCGAATGCCATCACAAACCAGAATCAAACATAAATTGGGACTAAAAAAAAATATGTAAATTAAACACAAAGTCAGAAAAATAGGAATAACCTATGATACGCAGGAGGGTGATGGAACGGGCAAATATATTGGATGAAACGCAGAAAGTTCAATACATAATAAAATGAAAAATGAGAATACGATAAATCAAGAGCGTATAAACCAACAAGGAAAGGCTTGTAACCTCGAAGAGGGTCAGATTTCTATGGCAAAATGCAAGTTGATACTGCCATAAGCAGATCAACATTGCATACATTGCTCCAATAATCGGAGAATCAAAATCTAAAAAAAAAAAGAAAATATAAATTTACAGAAAACGGAACAGAGGAAGAATAGACAGGTTTTTTTTTTTACCGTGAGTCTGCTTCAATCGGGAGAAATAAGACTTGTCTTCTTATCTACTGCTATAGGATGAGATCCACTCTCTTCTTGACCCTATAATGGCAGGGGTTCCGAGGGAGGAGGTTGCGGCTCCTTCAATCGCTTAGAGGGGGCGGCTCTCAGAGAGAAGGAGAAGAAGAAGAAGAGGAAAGTGTATACGTAGAGGGATGGTGGGGTGATAACAGATGACCTTTTTGGGTTTTCTCATCGTGCCCCTCTTAAGGAGGGGGACGAAGGTTCGGGAAGGGGAATGGGTTATTGAAGATGGATGGCTTAGGGAGGATAGCCGGGCGATGGAGTACAAAAATGGAGAGAAGGTGGAGGCAGTTGGGCAGAAGGGGAAGGTTTTGGAGAGGGTTTCAGTGAGAAGAAGGTGCAACAGGTAAGAGGTGGTGGCCTATTTTTGCTTATGAAGGGTTTTAAAACCCTAAACAAGAGTTTTGCAAAGGACCCCCCCTTCGATTTTCAAGTTTTTACAAAATAAAAGCAACATTAGACTAGGATATCATACAAACAGCAAAACACAGGAGGGGAACGAACAAACAAAACAAACAAAAAAAAGAAAAAAAAGAAGTGTCGGAATATCGATATTCAGTTGATATAGCATTATGTAAACCGATGTTGCTATATGCAAATCGGGTTTACAAGGTATGCTTTGATGGATTTTAAAGCAAGGAAACAACAACAAAAAAAAAAGAAAGAAAAAAAAAAGTGTAAACACAGCAGAGAGAGAGGGGGGTTTTACCAGATTGCGGGATCGTGAAGGAGGATCCGAGGAGGTGAAGACCGGTCTCTTTTCTTCTACTCTTGAGGCCTACTGCCGCTGGAGGAGAGGAGGGGATCAGGGGATTGCTTGGGATCTTGCAGGAGGGAGCTCAGTGATGAAGGAGAGAGGAAGTGCCTGGACGATCGATGCCGATGGATGATGAATCTCCCCCCCCCCCCCCGAGTGTAAGGGATGGCTCTCTTTTTAAAGCAGGAGAAGAAGCTCCAGAAGCCTCTTTTGTTAGAGATGAAGGGTGGAGAGAAGGGGGGTTCAGCCATGGAGAGGGAAGGAGAGCGGCGGCTGAGGGAGGAGAAGGGCGAGAGTTAGGGTTTTCAAAAAAACCCTAACTTGACTCTTAACATCAAATATAAGCTTTTTCCAAAAAAGGGCTTCTTTAAAAAGTTTTTTCTAAAATGGGTTTTCAAAAACTATTTTTTTGCAATTTCCATCATTTATTTCTGAAATTTTTCGTTCTTTTCTCAATATTTTTATTTTTTTTTTGTATTTTCGGAATGAAAATCTAAGACTTTACGAGAAAACAAAGATTATACACTAATTTTTGTATTTTTCTGAGAAATATTTACAAAAGCATTTTTCTGAGAATTTCGAACCATTTCGGGGAAATTTCTTTAGAAAAAAAAAATTTTGACCCAGGTTTTGAGAAAATGTTCGAGTTTTGACACTCGAATCGAGAAATTCAATGTGATGGATCCAAACGGATGTCGAATGGTCTATGTGAGTTATTTAAAGGCTATTTTTGGTATTTTCTATAATTTTAATTTAAAATTTGAACAAGGAGATTCAGATTTAGATCTGGACAATGGATCCTGATCCAAAATCAATTTAAACATATGAAATGAATTTAGATTCAGTAAAATTTGAGAAATGAACTGGAATTTAGATTTGAAATGACTCATTTACTCAAAGATGGATTTAGGGGCAAGAAGGGAATATTTAAAAGATTTTGAAAAATTTGGGGTGTTCACACCTGTACATTGGTAATTCTATTTAATAATGAGTGAAAAATATATTACAATTTACTTAAGAATGCTATGGCGACAACCATTTGTACTAAGAAAGACAAAATCCTGCAGTGATAATTACTTAAGAATGTTAAACATTTCAACGATTTATAATACTGAATGATAAATGCTGAACCGATTGTAAACAATTTTAGGACATTTACCTCATTTAGTTGCAGCTCATCTAAAATGGACTTAGCATTATGAATTGTGACATTTATTCTAGCCCAATGACCGATCTTTGAAAAACCACAAATCGCAGGGCCACAATGAGGACGCAATTGGATAATATGTTCCCACGCCCAAGCCTAACAAAAACAATATATTAGTAACACTACAACCTTCAATGAGCTTAGTCTACAAGTAGTAATAAACAAATACCTGAACAAATTGCCAAAATCCCCCGACTGTTTTCATACCCTTACTCGCATGGTAGAGTTGACTGTATAAGTGTGCGAGCATAGTATCACCCCATGCATAGTTGTTGACTACGTCTAAGTCTTCAAGGTACTGCAGCCACATGTAACTTATTCTCGAACTAGAACAAACAGAAAATAAAGTAAGACCAAAAAAATAAAGAAGGAAGTCGCGCAACTCTTGGTCAGCTCTTTCAGATGCACAAGTAGCGGAGCGGCCTTCCCATTTATTACAAAAAGATGAGACTTTCATTGATGTGGAATTGATTCCACCAGAAATACATTGACTTTATTCATCCATCGACATTCCTAGAAGGGCCGTGCATTTTTTCCTTGCGTTATAGTTTGAATTCCGTAATAGGACAGCACTGCCAACGCAATTAAGGCCAGTTATCTGCGGCACATCTTGTAGGGTCATGGTGATCTCAAAAAAATCAAACTGGAATGTGTTTGTCTTATCATTCCACTTATTTACCAGGTGGGTCATGGTCTTCCAGTAAGTTTCAAAATATTGTTGGTCCAAAAGGCCACCGAAGTGCATATTTCGTAATCGGTCCTTCTGATATGCACTCAGCTGACCATACCACGACAGAACTACAAACCACTGACACCGACCTCTGAGCTTTTCACCTGATGCTCTACTTCTCTTCTGACCTCCCTGTAACACACAATAACATATTATTTGTACCAATTGTAAATTAGTCTCATTTATACTTATAAATAATATTCTACTAATCGCTATAAATAATATTGGTTGCACACACACTATCACAATAATCGCTATACATATTAATACCTATCACAGTAATCGCTAAACATTGTATTAAATCTTTACAGACAGGACAAATTTATTTACCTTGGTCACACTTTTCTTCTATTCAACCAATCCCTCCAACCTAGGCCTTTCTGGTTGGTCCACTGCCTCCCACTGCTTTTCCACTTCTACCGTCCCTAGCTCTATCACCGATATCATCTGATTTTCAATTTGTTCCTTCCTTTTCCTTTCCTTCTCTTCCTCCTCCTCCTTCTCCTTCCTTTCTCTTTCCTTCTTTTCGTTGTCCTCCTTCTCCTTCTGTCGCCTTTCTTTCTCTTCCTCATGTTGTTTCCTTGTTTCCTCCACTTGCTCCTTCTGCTTCTTCCTTTCTCTTTCATTTTCTTTCTCCTTCTCCTTCCTTTCTCTTTCCTTCTTTTCCTCATCCTCCTTCTCCTTCTGTCGTCTTTCCTTCTCTTCCTCATATTGTTTCCTACTTACCTCCACTTCCTCCTCTTGCTTCTTCCTTTCTCTTTCCCTTTCTTCCTCCTCCTCCTTCCCCTTCCTTTCTCTTTCCTTCTTTTCCTTATCCTCCTTCTCCTTTCTTTGCCTTTCCTTCTCTTCATCAAACTCCTTCTTCTTCCTTTGACTTTCCTTCTCTTCCTCAAACTCCTTTTCCCTCCTTTGCCTTTCCTTTTCTTCCTCCTCCTTATTCAATTGCCTTCACCTCTCCTCCGCCTCCTTCATTTGCTTTACCCTCATTCGCATAACTTTATGCTTCATGAACATCTTTGGCATTTCCCTCATAGCCTCCTCCTTTAGATTTTTCAATTGCCTTTCGCTCTCCTCCTCATTCTTTTTTTGCCTTTTCATCTCCTCTTCCTTCTTCCTTTGCCTTTTCTTTTCATTCTCCTCCTTATTTCTTTGCTTTGCCTTCTCTTGGTCATCGTTCTTCTGCATCTTTAGTTCATCAACATTCTACCTTTGGTCCGCAACCTCAATATCTGATGGATAATTCTCCGCATAATATAATTCCAATGCTTTTTCCTTGTCTTTATCATTCTCAATCTTAAGTATATTTTGGTACCTTTCAAAAAACTCAGATAGATGGGACTGGCGGATCACTTATCTAATACACAACCCATAGAACAATGAGGTATTTCTTCTCTGATGAGTCGCAGACATTGCTAACCTGCACAACACATTAATAATACAAATTATCCCATTTGTTAAACGATCATCATGATTACAAATGTAAGACCCGTGAAATTTTCTGAGGAATTCACTGTTGCATAGAGTTCATATATGTACACTTTCGTGTGTTTATGATGGTAGCACGTAATTAGATATAAATTGATTATGCTTTATGTTTCAGCTTTATGCGTGCGACCCAAAATTGCGTAAATACAGTATATAAGTAAGAAGAGCCCAATTCTGGATGAATTAACCTCTGAAAATTCAAGGGTAAGTGTTATCATCGCAAAATTTTTTCCCCTCCCTTGCGAGAGAGAAACGAATTTCGCGAGTCAAACTCGACCAAAGTTTTGAAAATTGTTTTGAAAATTTACTCGCCTCCATTTTAAAAATTTGCGGGAAAATTCCATGGAATGGGATCCGCCTGTCGGTACGAGGTTCAACCGTTCCTGGCGCCTTTACCAGGGGTAATTGAACCAAGGACCAATTATGTGCTTTAACTTGACTCAAATATCTAAATTATGCTCTATTTTTCCTAGAATGCACAAAGAATCAGGCTTGTGCTATGGAATTTTGAAAAATGCAAGTTTGAGAAAATATGATGTTTGCTTTGGAAAATTGAAATGTGCTTGAAAATTGATTGAAAAAGTACTTGAAAATTGAATTCCTTGGAAAATCATTGAAATTCATTGGAAATCAGAAATTTGCATTGTAAAATGATTTCTCAGGAAAATTTGAACTTTGGAAAATCGATTTTGAAATTTGGAATTGCTTTTCTGAGAAAATGGATTTGAGAATTCTATGAAAATCTAAGAAATTTATTGGAAAAGGATTTTTGAAATGGAAAATGAATTCTCAGGAAAACTGGAAAATATGAGAAAATCGATTTCTGAAAACTTGGGATTTTGAAATTTGAGAATTTGAAAACATAGGAAAATCTTGATTTGAACCTGGGAAATGCTTTGAAATGTCATTTGAAAACTTAGGATTTTGAGAAAATCAGATCCTGAGAAAGACTTGGAAATTCTTGAGAAAACTGATTTTTTTTTTTTAAATTGAAATTGGAAAATGAATTTGAAAATAATGCAATTTGAATTATATGAATGAATGAACATGAATTTGAAAAGGGAATTTCATTGAGGAATTGAGAAATTCTTTTGAAACTTTGAGAAATGCAGTGCATTTTTGAAGTTAGCCTAAGAGTGTAGGCTGAATGTGACTGATATAAAGATCATAAATCTTGGTTTTCTTCGTATTCTGACTATGGCCATAAATACGAATCCCACCGAGTTTATAAACTCCATAAAAGCTTGTGCACGTGCCATTCGTGTAAATCATAGTGAATTTGAAATAATGTGCATGAATCATACATCACATATTAAAATTTGCATAAATTAAACTATATGCAATGCAACCCTATTCTAAGCAGAAAAGTAACTCTTATTCCAAATATTACATTGATTTTTACATTGAATTGAATAAAATAAATAAATAAAATGGCTAAGTCTTCTTCTTTAATATTCCTGCAAAACTGGAAAACAAAGTTAGCACAAAAATGTAGGTTTTTCTGAATTTATCCGAAAATATGGAAAATTATCGGATATTATTCAGATATAAACCCATAATCATACCCCCTTTGATATAAACATGAGAAATAATGAATAAATTTTGAAAATAAACTTGAAAATTCGAAATTGTGGTCAAAATGACCAAAATACCCCTAATGACCTTGAAATCAGGGTTTTCAGAAAGAATTTTTGTAAATTTTGGAATTTTGAAAATCAAATGAAATAAATCAAACATAATATGATGAAATATGATGATATGCATGAAATTTTGGAGAATTGGAAATTGAAATTTCGAAATTTAGGTAAAAATGACCAAAATACCCCCGATAACAAGACTATGGCCTTGAAACCAGGGTTTTCTGAAATAAATTTTGCAAAATTGAAAAATATAAATTGCAAAGGAGATTTAAATTAACCCTATAATGATTCTACATGCTTATGTACATGATAAAAACCCTAAAATGGCGAAAATATCATAAAATATCGAATTTAACCTGATTTTCGCTTCTGAATTTAAAGATAAACTAACACATGGAGCAAATGAACTTGGAATTAAACCAAATTTGGCATGGACACCTAAAATAACCCTAAAAATGGAATGGAGCTCGAAAATCTATTTTTTTGTATTTTTAAATATGAAAATTCAAATAAAAACCCTAAATTTTATGATTTTTGCCTAAAATATTGATTCTAAAGAGGATTTAGGATATCAAATTTCCATACAAATTTCCCAAATTTTATGGGGAGACAGAGGACAGTAGGGAAAGGATTTTTTCCTTTTACACTTTCTGGTTTTGACCTATGGTCGGAGCTGTACCACTCTGGCAAGTCGGATCGGAATCCGGCGACTCTAGTAAATGAAGGAAACAGATAGGTTTTGGTAGAAAATATGGCAAAAATGGCAGACAGATTCGAAAATAGCTGAAATTGTGGTAAAATGTCTCTGACAAACAGAGGAATATTTGATATTTTAACACCATTGGGATTAGGGTTACGGTTTGGAAAAGGCCACACTGTTATCAGAGACCTAAATCTCTGGAACTTCTGGACATTGGAATCTGTTAGACAGAAAGAGAAAATCCGGGAAAAATAATGAAACAGATCCAAAAATCTCCAAATTTTGGAAAATGATAGGGAAATATGTTAGAAAAAACTTTTATGTTGAAAGGTTTTGCAGACGGATTACAGATTGTATGGACTTGGTGCATTAAGGTCTATCTATACCCTGACAAAAGAAAATCGATATTTCCCTAGGGGTCTGAGAAATCCGATTTTTTACAGAGGTCAAAACTAATTGGAAAAAACTCAAAATTTCTAGATCATTAGTATATTCAATCATAAATCTACTGTGATTTTTAGAGAATGATTCAAATCCCACAAAAGTGTGAATCCGAAGGTTTTTGTCTGCTAAAGCAGGAATTGAAATTTCTGGATGATAGAAAACCCTATTTAGGGTTTGATTTTTTTGATAGGGTTTCGAAACTCAAACGGATCTATATTTTTAATATGAGATCATGGACAAATAAATATAACTATAAATATTTTTTTTTGGATTTTTTGAAACGAAAATCTATGTAAAATAATGACTGCAACTTATGCTGAAATTAACATCTACAAGTTTTAATACGAATCTTAAGGACATCAAATAAACTACTAATAAAACAATAAAACTAAATTAATGAGATGCCTAAAATGCATATTTAACATAAAAATAATGTTTAAAATGAAGAAAAACAGGGATATACGAAGTTGGCTTGATATTGGCTATTGATGGGAAAGGATCCGATCCATAGATCGGACGGATCCTTTTCCTCGATATAGCCTCATAACATGAGACAATCAAAACGTTAACCTATAGATTTAGCATAAAATAATGATGATTGGGGTCTTACCTTGGGATCTTGATGCACGTTGGAGACGTAGCTGCAACTTGGAGGTGACTGAAGCTAGATCAAAGGGGTTGCTCCTTGCTGCAGGAACCGTAAGATGGTACGGTGCCCTTTGTTAGGCGTCCTTTGCCACAAAGAAGATGCAGCTGCTGGAACGGTTGTGGGCTGATGACTTTGGAATAGTGGAAGGTTGCTGCAAGGACTTTGTTGCTGTGAAAGACTGGACAGGTGGCTGGAGGTTGAGGTTACCGGATGGAGTTGATGTGGCTGGACCGGTTACCACCTTGGGTGGTGGTTGAAGCAATGGAGAAGGCTTGGCTGAAAGTAGAAGGAGTTGATGATGCACCGGCTGGTATGCTGCTGAAGGAGGCTGCAACTGGATGTGGCTACCCTTAGTGAAGGTGGAAGATGGCTTCCAAAGAGAGAGAGAGAGAGAGAGAGAGAGAGAGAGAGAGAGGAGCAGCCGTAGCTTCCTCCTTTGTTTTCTTTTTTTTGGTTTTCTTAACTTAGGGAAAGATCCTATCTTTCCCTAAGTTTTAGTTTTAATTAGGGAAGGAAAGGGAAACAGCCTTTACGTGAATGGCTGGGCAAGAGGGAAAAGAAGGGAGGAAGGAAGGGAAGAAGGAAAGAAGAGGAAGAAGAAAAAGAAAGAAAAGGGAAAAAGAAAGGAAAGAAAGAAAAGGAGGGAAAAAGGAAAAAGGAAAAAAAAATGAGAAAATGAAAAGTGGGGCTGGAGGCTTGGGTGACCACCTTGTGGGTCCCACCTCCTCTCTAAAAAAATAAAAATATAAAATAAATAAAAATCAATAAAAACAAAAATAAACAAATAAAAAGAAGCATCTTTTTTTTTTTAATAAAATAAAAATGCAAATGAATGGGCCATCTCAGAGCGGGTCCAAATTTCAATTTTGAAATTCATTTTGAAGATTAGAGGGGTAAAATAGTCTTTTCAGAAGGTTTCCAGACGAAACGAGCTATTTTTGGCAGTTTTTTTAAACGAGCTCGGATTTTGAAGTTCAATACCCCGTTGCGAAGCAAATCCAGTGTAGAATTCAAAATTTTGAGTTTGAAATAAATCCAGATTATTTTTCTTGAGAAAATATTTCCAAATTTAGACTCCCGGGGGTAAAAATGTCAATTTTGGAAACCCGGAGTTTGAAATTGATTTCTGAAAGCTTTTGAAACATGATCTTGATTGAAATTTATAAAACTGGAGTTCTGGACTTCGAAAATGGAATGAAATGTGATGAAATGTTATGAAATGATGAGAAATGATATGAAATGATGAGAAATGACATGCAAAATGCAGACCCTGAATGAAGAATTTTGGATGTTAGACCCTGATTGACACTTATACCAGTTCAAAAAACATTAAAATTGATAAAATTTGCAAAATAGCTTAAGAAATGGTTTTCGAGACTCTATTGGGTTAGAGTGACACTGAAAATTGGGGTTCGAGCTAAATTAAACTGAAATGAGCTGGATTCAGCTGGGTTTTAGAGTTTCAGAACTCAAGTGAACTAACCAGACATTGACTCACTGACCTTTCCGGCTAAATTTTCAAGAAAAGCTGCCATTTTCAGAGAAATAGTACGGAATGGTCACTGAAGCAAAATGAATTACGAATCTGAGCTGGGTTTGAGCTGAAACAAAGGTTAGTAATACTGAGGTGAACTAAAATCAAAGCTCAAACACTAGCTCAACTGACTCGGGGTTTGACTCCTACATTGACCTAACAGGGTTGGCACTGCCTGAGAAGGATTGTTTGAGAATGGATGTGGAAAATTTGGGGTGTTTACAGATGCCCCTCTTTGCTACTAAGCCGGCTTGAAGACGAGCTTAGTGGCAAAGAAAAACACCAAATTTGGCCATAAAAATGCCCCAGTTTGATGGATCTGACTGGGTATGAAGAGATTAGCCTTAATGAAAATGGTAGATATGAAATAAAGAATGAAGAAGAGAAATTTACTTCAAAGGAGTGAGATTCAGGTTTATTTCCCTTAACCTGGATGGGACATGAAATACCTCGTGTAGAAACGAAGCTCAGGTTTAACCCTTAACCTGACCGGAAAATGAAATACCTCATCAAAATGAGACTCAGGTTTGTACCCTTATCCTGATTGGGCGGAAAATAAAATACCTCATCCGAGGAGGCTCAGGTTTGTACCCTTATCCTAATTGGGCAGAAAATGAAATACCTCATCAAAGGAGGCTTAGGTTTATACCCTTATCTTGATTGGGCGGGGAAATGAAATACCTCATCAAAGGAGGCTCAGGTTTATACCCTTATCCTGATTGGGCGGAAAATGAAATACCTCATCAAAGGAGGCTTAGGTTTGTACCCTTATCCTGATTGGGCGGAAAATGAAATACCTCATCAAAGGAGGCTCAGGTTTGTACCCTTATCCTGATTGGGCAGAAAATGAAATACCTCAGCAAAGGAGGCTCAGGTTTGTACCCTTATCCTGATTGGGCAGAAAATGAAATACCTCATCAAAGGAGGCTCAGGTTTATACCCTTATCCTGATTGGGCGGGGAAAATGAAATACCTCATCAAAGGAGGCTCAGGTTTGTACCCTTATCCTGATTGGGCAGAAAATGAAATACCTCATCAAAGGAGGCTCAGGTTTGTACCCTTATCCTGATCGGGAAGAAAATGAAATACCTCATCAAAGGAGGCTCAGGTTTGTACCCTTATCCTGATTGGGAAGAAAATGAAATACCTCATCAAAGGAGGCTGAGGTTTGTACCCTTATCCTGATTGGGAAGAAAATGAAAATGGTAAGTTGGATGGTGAATAAGACAATTTCCTTGAAGAGGAATAAGGTGACTCTTTCAACAACACGAAAGATGAATTCTTTCGACAACGCGAAAGATAACAAGGCGATCCAAAGGAACAAGGCGATTCTTTCAACAAAGCGAAAGATGACAAGGCGATCCAGAGGAGCAAGGCGATCCTTTTGACAACGCAAAAGATGAATTCTTTCGACAACGCGAAAGATGACAAGGCGATCCAGAGGAGCAAGGCGATTCTTTCAACAACGCGAAAGATGACAAGGCAATCCAAAGGAGTAAGGCGATTCTTTTGACAACGCAAAGATGAATTCTTTCGACAACGCGAAAGATGGAAAAAGGCGATCCAAAGGAGCAAGGAGATTCTTTCAACAACGCGAAAGATGATAAGGCGATCCAAAGGAGTAAGGCGATTCTTTTGACAACGCAAAAGATGAATTCTTTCGACAACGTGAAAGATGGGAAAAGGCGATCCAAAGGAACAAGGCGATTCTTTTGACAACGCAAAAGATGACAAGGCGATCCAAAGGAGTAAGGCGATTCTTTTGACAACGCAAAAGATGAATTCTTTCGACAACGCGAAAGATGGAAAAAGGCGATCCAAAGGAACAAGGCGATTCTTTCAACAACGCGAAAGATGATAAGGCGATCCAAAGGAGTAAGGCGATCCTTTTGACAACGCAAAAGATGAATTCTTTCGACAACGCGAAAGATGACAAGGCGATCCAGAGGATCAAGGCGATTCTTTCAACAACGCGAAAGATGACAAGGCGATCCAAAGGAGTAAGGCGATTCTTTTGACAACGCAAAAGATGAATTCTTTCGACAACGCGAAAGATGGAAAAAGGTTACTCTCTCAAGGAGGTAAAAGGTGATATCAGGATGTGTCAAGATAGACATCGAGCTCTTCACTTCATGTCAAGATAGTAAGAAAATATTGCCAAAATGTTAAAAATTGTTTGTTGATTCAAAATGCTTGAAATTGATGTATATTGGTATGAAAATCTTTCCTCTTTTCTACCTGAAGTATTACCTCCGACTGGGCTTAACTTCGTAGAATCAAGATTCGAATTCAAATTGCTTGCAATTGGCTTTCTTTCAAGGAAGCTATCAATTTCCTTGACATGAGCGGAAAAGAGAGTATTCTTGATATTGTGAGAGCAATTGGTGAAAGAATATTGATAATAGAATTTCACAAAATTAAAGAAGATTCTTTGGCAAATTTGACAGTTTGATATCCTGGGATTCTTTTCTCATGATGATCTTTCTGCCCACTTTTTTTTTTCTTTTTTGGCAGAATTAGAGCTCTCTTAGGTTTTTGGGGATTTTATTACATCATCCTTCATTTTGGAGATGTCCTGACTTTTCTCTCTTTTTTTTTTTTTGGGAAGGGTACGACACAAACTCCTTCATCTTGGAGATGTTTCGATCCTTCTTTTCTCTCAGGGATTATATTGACAGTTATTGGCTCTTTGGTTGGAAGTCTCTTGATGATAGCAGAAATTAAATATCCTTTAGGGTTTGTCGGGAGGCTCATCACAGTCGCCTTCATCTTGACGGTGCTCTGAACTTTCCCTGGAAGGATCCGTCACAAACTCCTTCATCTTGGAGATGATCCAAATCTTCTTTGGCCCCGGGGGTCTACTCGCCTAATTCGCCTTCATCTTGACGACAGTTGAGAGATCCCTTTTGCAGATATTTAATTGCAGCTTTAGGTGATTGAGGAGATATAGGGATTGAATGACTTTTTCTGTATCACCCAGGATATTTCGACTGCTTTATTTTCCAAGAATGATCTTTAAAAATGTGCCATTGACTGCGATCAATATCAATCACTCATGGCTTTGCAACAACATTGAATTTCCTTTGCTGGCCATATCGAGGATTTATTCTTCATCCTTTTGGTTGGCCAATAGAAAGAATTTGAATTTTGAATCCTTTTTCACAAAAGCTTTGACCTTTCGAAAATAATATTGAAGGTATTCTGAGGTAATGTTTTTGTGCAATAAAATTTTTGAAATCAACAAATATTTAATGGCAAATTGGCAAAATTTTCTTGAAATCCCTTGTGAAAGTGAGCATTTGAGGTGCAACGCAACACATCCATGACTAAATTGAATCCTGAAAAGACTTAGTAAGAGATCAACTCAAAGGTTAGGTTTGGTTTTGATTTACCAGCTCGAAAGCAGGATTTGTTGACCGACCAGCTCGAAAGCAGGATTTGTTTTGACTTACCAGCTCGAAAGCAGGATTTGTTGACCGACCAGCTCGAAAGCAGGATTTGTTTTGACTTACCAGCTCGAAAGCAGGATTTGTTGACCGACCAGCTCGAAAGCAGGATTTGTTGACCGACCAGCTCGAAAGCAGGATTTGTTGACCGACCAGCTCGAAAGCAGGATTTGATGACCGACCAGCTCGAAAGCAAGATTTGTCTTGACTTACTAGCTTGGAAGCTGGATTTGATGACCGACCAGCTCGAAAGCAGGATTTGTTTTGATTTACCAGCTCGAAAGCAGGATTTTGTTGATTTAAAAATGATTGACATTAATGAAATTGTAACCCGAAGGCTTGGAAAGTAATAGATATTGACAAAGTTGTAAACCGAAGGCAGGAGAATGATTGATGTTGGTAAGATCGTAACCCGAAGGCTTGAATTGAGAATCTGATAGAGTGGGCGGCCCAGAGGCCTGATTGATCAAATTGGATGTCCCAAAGGTTGAAATAGAGAATTGGGTGACCCGGAGGTCAAAATTAGAAATTTGGAAATTAGAAATTGGATGACCCGAAGGTCGAAATTGACATAATTGATATTGAACTTGAATTCTGATGAAAGGTCAGCGTGAAGACTGCACCTAAGAGATTGAATAACACGACCAATGAGCAAGACACCAACACGAGTGTTAGATTTTTAAAGGGTACCAGTACGAGCACTGGATTTTGAAAACGTACCAGTACAAGCATTATGTTTTGAAAGATTACCAGTACGAATACTGGGTTTTGGAAAATTACCAGTACGAGCACTGGATTTTGAGAGATTACCAATACAAACACTGAATTTAGAAAATTTTACCAGCACGAACACTGGTTTTTGAAAATCTTACCAGCACGAACATTGGTTTTTGAAAATTTACCAGCACGAACATTGGTTTTTTTTTTTTTTTTTTGAAAATTTTACCAGCACGAACACTGGTTTTTGAAAATCTTACCAGCACGAACACTGGATTTTGAAAATTTACCCAACTGATTCTGATGAGAGATTTTCAATCTTCATCCTCACAATGACTTAGACAACTGTCGGGGTCTCAGGATTTATCCATTATCGTGAATGGGTAGTTCAGGTTTATCCCTTAACCTGAAGGGGAAACTCAGGTTTATCCCTTATCCTGAAGGGGTAACTCAGGTTTATCCCTTAACCTGAAGGGGAAAATGAAAATGGTACATATGGATGCAAATGAATGCGAATGAATGCATGCAAATGCAAATGTATATAAATGAATGCAAATGCATGCAAAATGAGAGATTTATTTGACCCTACCTGCATACAGGATGTTTTGAAGACAATTTTCAAAATAATGCCCCAGTATAACTGGGGAGTGAGAAGTTGGATGAAAGGATAAGTAATTGATATTTGAAGAATACTTTCTGACTTTTGATTGATTCAGGAGAGACTCTGAAAAATATCACTTCTCGCAGAAGGACATGGTGCAGAGAAGGAGAAATTGATAATTTTATTGATGCATTGAAGGAAAATGACAAATCAAGGAAAGATAGACAGGATTACATCATCCTTTGAAGGCAAAATGAGAAATGGGAAAATGCTAGCATCGTCGGCTTTTTGAGTAATCGAGGAAAGATGGCTAGTCCTTCTTTTTATCTTCAATGAGGATATTCTTATCAATGCAATCTTGAATAATGTTCTTGAAGACAAAACAGTGGTCAGTATCGTGTCCTACTGCCCGATGGAATTTGCAGAATTGGTCCATGAACCTTCCCATGATCGTGGGAGGATCTGTGGCTCTTGGGAGCTTTACCATTTCTTTGGTCAACATATATTCAAGGATTTCATCGAGAGGTTGCTCAAGAGGAGTAAACTGACGATCGTCACCCCAACCATCCCGTTTTATCTTTTCTTTCTGCTGACTCAATTTTTCATTCTTCTTTGAAGACTTTTCTTTCTGACCTGCATGATTGCTCTTGCTATTTTTGTGGCCACTGCGGCCGACATTGGCAGAGAAGATGAAATTTACCTTCTTCTTTGAATCTTGATTATTCTTAACAAGGGTGATGCCATCATAGACCCCATTCTCTATTCCCATCTCGAGCCACTCGGCCCGTTCAGTAAGCTCAATAAAAGATTTGGAGGGTGAGGTGGAGATAAGACCTCTCAAAGGTTGTGAGAAATTGTTTAGAATAATCTGGAGTGCGTGCTCCTCTAAGATGGGATTTCTCATTTTATTGCAAGTGCCCCTCCATCTGCAGATGAAGTTTATGGCTTTCTCATTATCTCTTTGCTTTGTATTATAGAGATGGTTTAGCGTTGGCGACGCTTTGGTGTTTAAAAGGAATCGTTCAATGAACAGATTAACCACTTTATCAAATTCCTTCAATTCGATGGGATTGATATGCTCTGAGTACCACTTGGCGGCGGTGCCCTCCAGACTGTGAGGAAAACATCTGAACAAAGCACGATTGTCTCTCTTGAATCGATTGCACTCGGCAAAGAACATAGACAGGTGAGCCTTGGGATCGCCAGTCCCATCAAATTTGACAAATTTACGGGGGAGATCTTCTAGGCTGTCATCCCCATCTAAACCATCATAGAAATCTTTGCTTGTAAAAATCCTTTTGCCCTTGTCGCGGGCTTGCAGATCCTTAACCATTTTGACCACATCTCTGAGTTGCGACTGGTCAGAGTTATTAGCAGAATGATCTTTTAGCTTATTGTCTGACCCCTGCTCCTGTGTCATCTTCTGAAAAGCTTGCTGAACCTCACACTCTTCATCGGTGCCACCTCCTGATTCTGCTTCATCAGATGTATCCTTATGTTGGATACACTTCTTGGATATCTTCAGTTGTTTCTCTAATGTTCGGCCCTTGATCTTTTTCTTGGTAGGAATCTTGTCGGAACTGTCCCCTGTTTGATCTGCCATTATCTTATTCAACATCTTTTGAAACATGGCATACATCTGAGGATCGATATTATCATTGGCTTGTTGACTTTGGTTCCTAGCAGATTGCGGAGAATCCATCTCTTGCTCGCTGCTACTGTTAGGGTACTGAAGCAACACTATTTTCTTCTTGGATCTGGTCTGAACCATTCCACGATGCTGAAACTCTCTGTAAGACAAATAGGATGATTAGAATGATAGAAAATTCTTGAAGGCAATGACTTGGAGAATAGAATGAAAATAATGGATGAAGATCTGAAATTGGGTGGACAGTTTGAAGGATATCCCTTTACCAGGGATGGGATTATTGCTGGGATTGCGACAATTGCATTGTTATTCCATGAGAGGAAATAAACAACCGAGATATGTCTTGTTACCTAGGAGAGGCCGTCAACCATGAAGAAAAAGACATTTTTAAAGGAATATAACAAAGTAATGCATAATTGGTAATGAGCTTCCCTACGAACTTGGGAGGTTATCTGAGAAGGAAGAATTTTTTCAGGGAAAAGCATTCATCCCAAAGGGCATATTGCAGGAGAGTTCAGAAAATAACATTATGAAGAAAATGACCTCCAAATATAAGGAAAACTGATGATTTTATTGATGTCATGGAGGAAGGATGACAAATTTAAAGAAAGCAACTGGAGACTACATTTATTCAGAGAAGCAAAAAGCAGAAATGATGGAAATGAGAAAGCATTGGCATTTGTCGTCTTCATGAATGATCAAGGAAAGGCTCGGTCAGAACGGCCGACTGGTCTTCCTCTTTAATAGGAAGATTCTTGTCAACGCAGTCTTGAACGATATTTTTGAAGATGAAACATCGCTCAGTATCATGCCCTATAGCTCGGTGGAATTTGCAGAAGCGATCTTTCCATTTCCCTAGGGCGACCAGAGGATTAGCAATTCTTGGAAGTTTAACCATTCCTTTGCTCAGCATGTATTCAAGGACCTCTTCGAGGGGCTGATCTAGAGGGGTAAATTCGCGATCGTAACCCCAACTGTCATGTTTTGGCTTCTTTTGACTGCTTGCTTTCTGCTGGGAGCGGGATTGAAGGGGTTTGGCTAGGACAGCCGGCTAGTCTACTATTTTGCTTTCCCCTAAAATATTCTTATCAACATGATCCTGAACGATATTCTTGAAGACAAAACAATTTTTTGTATCGTGTCCTATTGCACGGTGAAACTTGCAAAATTGCTCTTTGAATCTGCCCATGATTGACGGAGGATCAACGACTTTTGGTAAATGGACCATGCCTTTTGCAAGCAAATTTTCTAAAATAGTCTCGAGCTTCTGATCCAGAGGGGTGAACTTTCGATCAGCGCTCCAGTCTTTGTGTTTTGGTTTTTCTTTCTCCTTCCCTTTATGCTGGGTACTGGACTGGAGAGGTTGATCATTCCGCTTGGCTGGTTCCTTTCTGGTGCTTGACTCGGGTAGCTCTAATAGCATCTTTGTCATCATTTTTTTGAAACATTTTGTACATGACTGGATCAATCTCATCTTCACTTGTCTTGTCCTGCTTCTTGACTGGCCTTGAAGAACTCATCTCTTCGATACTGCTTGGTGTTGTTCTCTTTCCCGACCTTGTTTGAACTATAGTGAAATACCAATACTTTCTGCAGAATAAAGGAATAGTTTAGACTGAAGGATTTTTGGGAAAAATAGAGATGATGAAGGAGATGTCTAAGGACTTGGAAAGAGACAAAAATTCTGAATAGAATTTGGAAGACATATATGAAGAAGAGAAGTTTGACAAGATTTGAACATTTGAAAAATTGCAGGCAGGATCAAAATAAGGTTAGAAATTCGAAGTCCAGAGGAAAGGTAGGAAAAGGAAAATCGCCTGGACTTTTGAGAAAAAATATGAGGTTTTGAAAATCGTCCAGGGTTTTTGATAAAATTGTTGAAGAAAAATAGATGAAATTTGTAAAAGGAAAATAAAAGAGAATTGAGAAATAAAAGAAGAATGCATTTAATCACATCCTACACAAACAATTATGCACATACAACATTCCCTAAGAAGCTGACTCTAAATGCATCAATTTTGAAAGATCTGTAGGACCCTAATCCTGACTCTAGGCTCAGATCATCTGTGTCCAACCATGCTATGCCGATATACTCGAACCGAGGCTCGATGTACGTGGCATAAAAATTCATCTCCGGTTCTAGGCTTGTGTTTTCCCAACATCCTTGAGCGCCTGCCGATATACGTTGGACTATGGCCCTTGGTACGTGGCAGGGGGGCATTAGCCCAAATAAGTGGCCCAGTTGTGAGGCTCTGTCCCGAACTATGGTTCTGGAAAAGAGCCCAGCAACGTGAAGACCGGGTAGACATAGGTGGGGTGGTTTCTGAAATATGATCACATGCAGACAAACAGAAGGCTCTAAATCCTAAAGAGATAGAATTTTGAATTTTTTTGAAGAAGCAAACATTGTTTTCACACAAGTCCTAGATTGAGGAGTGTTGTATTTCAGACCTAAGTCTAAGTGAGCATGCATAATTCTCCTCAATATGGTCCTACCAAACCATGCCTAGTCTACATGCAATCCATGTCAGCTGGGTTCAAGTCTAGGCTCCTAGGTTCACATGATATCAGAAATTAAAAGCTGACATTCCATAGAGCCTAATTTTGATAATTAAGCTAAGTTAAAGCACATACTTGATCAGACGAAGACAGGTCCCATCTCGGTTGCCAAACCTGTTATCATCGCAAAAAATTTTCCCCTCCCTTGCGAGAGAGAAACGAATTTCGCGAGTCAAACTCGACCAAAGTTTTGAAAATTGTTTTGAAAATTACTCGCCTCCGTTTTGAAAATTTGCGGGAAAATTCCGTGGAATGGGATCCGCCTGTCGGTACGAGGTTCAACCGTTCCTGGCGCCTTTACCAAGGGTAATTGAACCAAGGATCAATTACATGCTTTAACTTGACTCAAATATCTAAATTATGCTCTATTTTTCCTAGAATGCACAAAGAATCAGGCTTGTGCTATGAAATTTTGAAAATAATGCAAGTTTGAGAAACATAATGTTTGCTTTGGAAAATTGAAATATGCTGGAAAAATGATTGGAAAAGTACTTGAAATTGGGATTCCTGGGAAAATCATTGAAGTTCATTGACAATCAGAAATTTGCATTGGAAAGTGATTTCTCAGGAAAGCTTAAAAATCTGAGAAAATTGGTTTTGAGATTGGAAACTTGGAATTGATTTTATGAGAAAATGAATTTGAGAAATGCTGGGAAAATCAAGAAATTCATTGGAAAAGGATTTCTGAAAAGGAGAATGAATTCTCAGGAAAACTGGGTTCTCAGAAAAATAGGAAATCTGATAAAATCGATTTTTGAAAACTTGGGATTTTGAAATTTTAGAATTTTAAAACATTGGAAAATCTTGGTTTGAACTTGGGAAATGCTTTGAAATCTCTTTTGAAAACTCAGGATTTTGAGAAAATTAGATCCTGAGAAAGACTTGGAAATTCTTGAGAAAGCTGAATTTTCTGAAATTGAAATTGGAAAATGAATTTGAGAATAATGCAATTTGAATTATATGAATGAATGAATATGAATTTGAAAAGGGAATTTCATTGAGGAATTGGGAAATCCTTTTAAAACTTTAAAAAATGCAGTGCATTTTGAAGTTAGCCTAAGTGTGTAGGCTGAATGTGGCTAATACGAAGATCATAAATCTTGGTTTTCTTCGTATTCTGACTATGGCCATAAATACGAATCCCACCGAGTTTATAAACTCCATAAAAGCTTGTGCACGTGCCATTCGTGTAAACCATAGTGAATTTGAAATAATGTGCATGAATCATACATCACATATTAAAATTTTGCAGAAATTAAACTATATGCAATGCAACCCTATTCTAAGCAGAAATGTAACTCTTATTCCAAATATTACATTGATTTTTTACATTGAATTGAAATAAAAGAAATAAAATGGCTAAGTCTTCTTCTTGAATATTCCTTGGGAGCAGTTGCAGCTATGGAGACCTGGAACGCTGGTTGGCGTCTGCAAGTGTTGGAACGGGTGCTGAAACTTTTGCTGATGAAGATTTGAAATCTTGGACTTGAAGGGGCTGCAAGAGGGATCTGGGCGTGAGAATGGCAATAGGGCGGCACTGTTGGTGAGCTGGAGCGATGGCAGCAATGGCTGCTGTGGGAGCCTTTGGAAGAGGTGGCACCGGCTGGAGCTATGGCTTGAGGGAGGCTGCTGCACCGATGAAAGAGGGAGCTTCCTTGGAGGTTCTTGTTGAAGATGTGACCTGAAGAGGGTCTGCTTCAAAGGAGATGGTTGTGAAGGTCTTGCTGCTGGGCATGGAGCTTCAAAGGGGAAGCTAGCTGAAGATGCAGCAAGGTGGGCTGTGATGGTAGGTGTTGGCTGAAGATGGCAAGGTGGGCTGTGGTGGTAGGTGCTGGCTGAAGATGCTTGGTGGAGTTTCAATGGCTGGAAGTTGCAGCCAAGGGGAGAGCTGCTGTGGCTGTTGTGGCTGCAGCAGCCAAGGGGAGGGAAGGAGAGAGAGAGGGAGAGACGTGAGAATGGGTAGAGAAGAGGCGTTGAATGGGAGCTGTGTTCAGCCATAGGTTTCTTTTTTTTTTTAGCTTTTTTGTCTAATAACCAGAAATTTTGCGATGATAACAGGTTTGGAAATCAGAAATTTGCATTGTAAAATGATTTCTCAGGAAAATTTGAACTTTGGAAAATCGATTTTGAAATTTGGAATTGCTTTTCTGAGAAAATGGATTTGAGAATTCTATGAAAATCTAAGAAATTTATTGGAAAAGGATTTTTGAAATGGAAAATGGATTCTCAGGAAAACTGGAAAATATGAGAAAATCGATTTCTGAAAACTTGGGATTTTGAAATTTGAGAATTTGAAAACATAGGAAAATCTTGATTTGAACCTGGGAAATGCTTTGAAATGTCATTTGAAAACTTAGGATTTTGAGAAAATCAGATCCTGAGAAAGACTTGGAAATTCTTGAGAAAACTGATTTTTTTTTTAAATTGAAATTGGAAAATGAATTTGAAAATAATGCAATTTGAATTATATGAATGAATGAACATGAATTTGAAAAGGGAATTTCATTGAGGAATTGAGAAATTCTTTTGAAACTTTGAGAAATGCAGTGCATTTTTGAAGTTAGCCTAAGAGTGTAGGCTGAATGTGACTGATATAAAGATCATAAATCTTGGTTTTCTTCGTATTCTGACTATGGCCATAAATACGAATCCCACCGAGTTTATAAACTCCATAAAAACTTGTGCACGTGCCATTCGTGTAAATCATAGTGAATTTGAAATAATGTGCATGAATCATACATCACATATTAAAATTTGCATAAATTAAACTATATGCAATGCAGCCCTATTCTAAGCAGAAAAGTAACTCTTATTCCAAATATTACATTGATTTTTACATTGAATTGAATAAAATAAATAAATAAAATGGCTAAGTCTTCTTCTTTAATATTCCTGCAAAACTGGAAAACAAAGTTAGCACAAAAATGTAGGTTTTTCTGAATTTATCCGAAAATATGGAAAATTATCGGATATTATTCAGATATAAACCCATAATCATACCCCCTTTGATATAAACATGAGAAATAATGAATAAATTTTGAAAATAAACTTGAAAATTCGAAATTGTGGTCAAAATGACCAAAATACCCCTAATGACCTTGAAATCAGGGTTTTCAGAAAGAATTTATGTAAATTTTGGAATTTTGAAAATCAAATGAAATAAATCAAACATAATATGATGAAATATGATGATATGCATGAAATTTTGGAGAATTGGAAATTGAAATTTCGAAATTTAGGTAAAAATGACCAAAATACCCCCGATAACAAGACTATGGACTTGAAACCAGGGTTTTCTGAAATAAATTTTGCAAAATTGAAAAATATAAATTGCAAAGGAGATTTAAATTAACCCTATAATGATTATACATGCTTATGTACATGATAAAAATCCTAAAATGGCGAAAATATCATAAAATATCGAATTTAACCTGATTTTCGCTTCTGAATTTAAAGATAAACTAACACATGGAGCAAATGAACTTGGAATTAAACCAAATTTGGCATGGACACCTAAAATAACCCTAAAAACGGAATGGAGCTCGAAAATCTATTTTTTTGTATTTTTAAATATGAAAATTCAAATAAAAACCCTAAATTTTATGATTTTTGCCTAAAATATTGATTCCAAAGAGGATTTAGGATATCAAATTTCCATACAAATTTCCCAAATTTTATGGGGGGACAGAGGACAGTAGGGAAAGGATTTTTGCCTTTTACACTTTCTGGTTTTGACCTATGGTCGGAGCTGTACCACTCTGGCAAGTCGGATCGGAATCCGGCGACTCTAGTAAATGAAGGAAACAGATAGGTTTTTGTAGAAAATATGGGAAAAATAGCAGACAGATTCAAAAATAGCTGAAATTGTGGTAAAATGTCTCTGATAAACAGAGGAATATTTGATATTTTAACACCATTGGGATTAGGGTTATGGTTTGGAAAAGGCCACACTGTTATCAGAGACCTAAATCTCTGGAATTTCTGGACATTGGAATCTGTTAGACAGAAACAGAAAATCCGGAAAAAATAATGAAACAGATCCAAAAATCTCCAAATTTTGGAAAATGATAGGGAAATATGTTAGGAAAAACTTTCATGTTGAAAGTTTTTGCAGACGGATTACAGATTGTATGGACTTGGTGCATTAAGGTCTATCTATACCCTGACAAAAGAAAATCGATATTTTCCCAGAGGTCTGAGAAATCTGATTTTTTACAGAGGTCAAAACTAATTGGAAAAAACTCAAAATTTCTAGATCATTAGTAGATTCAATCATGAATCTACTGTGATTTTTAGAGAATGATTCAAATCCCACAAAAGTGTGAATTCGAAGGTTTTTGTCTGCTAAAGCAGGAATTGAAATTTCTGGATGACAGAAAACCCTATTTAGGGTTTGATTTTTTTGATAGGGTTCCGAAACTCAAACGGATCTATATTTTTAATATGAGATCATGGACAAATAAATATAACTGTAAATATTTTTTTTTGGATTTTTTGAAACGAAAATCTATGTAAAATAATGACTGCAACTTATGCTGAAATTAACATCTACAAGTTTTAATACGAATCTTAAGGACATCAAATAAACTACTAATAAAACAATAAAACTAAATTAATGAGATGCCTAAAATGCATATTTAACATAAAAATAATGTTTAAAATGAAGAAAAACAGGGATATACGAAGTTGGCTTGATATTGGCTATTGATGGGAAAGGATCCGATCCATAGATCGGACGGATCCTTTTCCTCGATATAGCCTCATAACATGAGACAATCAAAACGTTAACCTATAGATTTAGCATAAAATAATGATGATAGGGGTCTTACTATGGGATCTTGATGCACGTTGGAGACGTAGCTGCAACTTGGAGGTGACTGAAGCTAGATCAAAGGGGTTGCTCCTTGCTGCAGGAACCGTAAGATGGTACGGTGCCCTTTGTTAGGCGTCCTTTGCCACAAAGAAGATGCAGCTGCTGGAACGATTGTGGGCTGATGACTTTGGAATAGTGGAAGGTTGCTGCAAGGACTTTGTTGCTGTGAAAGACTGGACAGGTGGCTGGACGTTGAGGTTACCGGCTGGAGTTGATGTGGCTGGACCGGTTACCACCTTGGGTGGTGGTTGAAGCAATGGAGAAGGCTTGGCTGGAAGTAGAAGGAGTTGATGATGCACCGGCTGGTATGCTGCTGAAGGAGGCTGCAACTGGATGTGGCTACCCTTAGTGAAGGTGGAAGATGGCTTCCAAAGAGATAGAGATAGAGATAGAGAGAGAGAGAGAGAGAGAGAGAGAGAGATCGGAGAGGAGCAGCCGTAGCTTCCTCCTTTGTTTTCTTTTTTTTGGTTTTCTTAACTTAGGGAAAGATCCTATCTTTCCCTAAGTTTTAGTTTTAATTAGGGAAGGAAAGGGAAACAGCCTTTACGTGAATGGCTGGGCAAGAGGGAAAAGAAGGGAGGAAGGAAGGAAAGAAGAGGAAGAAGAAAAAGAAAGAAAAGGGAAAAAGAAAGGAAAGAAAGAAAAGGAGGGAAAAAGGAAAAAGGAAAAAAAAATGAGAAAATGAAAAGTGGGGCTGGAGGCTTGGGTGACCACCTTGTGGGTCCCACCTCCTCTCTAAAAAAATAAAAATATAAAATAAATAAAAATCAATAAAAACAAAAATAAACAAATAAAAAGAAGCATCTTTTTTTTTTTAATAAAATAAAAATGCAAATGAATGGGCCATCTCAGAGCGGGTCCAAATTTCAATTTTGAAATTCATTTTGAAGATTAGAGGGGTAAAATAGTCTTTTCAGAAGGTTTCCAGACGAAACGAGCTATTTTTGGCAGTTTTTTTAAACGAGCTCGGATTTTGAAGTTCAATACCCCGTTGCGAAGCAAATCCAGTGTAGAATTCAAAATTTTGAGTTTGAAATAAATCCAGATTATTTTTCTTGAGAAAATATTTCCAAATTTAGACTCCCGGGGGTAAAAATGTCAATTTTGGAAACCCGGAGTTTGAAATTGATTTCTGAAAGCTTTTGAAACATGATCTTGATTGAAATTTATAAAACTGGAGTTCTGGACTTCGAAAATGGAATGAAATGTGATGAAATGTTATGAAATGATGAGAAATGACATGCAAAATGCAGACCCTGAATGAAGAATTTTGGATGTTAGACCCTGATTGACACTTGTACCAGTTCAAAAAGCATTAAAATTGATAAAATTTGCAAAATAGCTTAAGAAATGGTTTTCGAGACTCTATTGGGTTAGAGTGACACTGAAAATTGGGGTTCGAGCTAAATTAAACTGAAATGAGCTGGATTCAGCTGGGTTTTAGAGTTTCAGAACTCAAGTGAACTAACCAGACATTGACTCACTGACCTTTCCGGCTAAATTTTCAAGAAAAGCTGCCATTTTTAGAGAAATAGTACGGAATGGTCACTGAAGCAAAATGAATTACGAATCTGAGCTAGGTTTGAGCTGAAACAAAGGTTAGTAATACTGAGGTGAACTAAAATCAAGGCTCAAACACTAGCTCAACTGACTCGGGGTTTGACTCCTACATTGACCTAACAGGGTTGGCACTGCCTGAGGAGGATTGTTTGAGAATGGATGTGGAAAATTTGGGGTGTTTACAGTAAGTTTATTATGTATTTGTATGGTTTGTCCTCGAATTTGGGACCTATACGACGAAAAAACCCTGTTAGTGCATGTGAATTACAAGAATTGCTTAACGATAGTATGCGAGTCGTAACAGGCGTATTTCTTGCAAACGAAGGGAAATTTCTATCAGAAGCTTAGAATATTTTATGGTAATTAAGATTGTGAAAATGTGTATTTCAATTATTGAAGTTAAATTTCAGTTTAAAATCATTAATTGAGCATTTATTTTAAATAGTGTATTATCGATTTGGATCTGGAACGGCTAGAGGTGGCCCAGACTGTAACACCCCAATTTTTATAACCCGAAATTGGTGGAATTTTTTATTTTTTTTTTGAAATACATTTAAATCTTTTAGCAGTTAACAGCGGAAAAACACATTGGGCATAAAACTTGGCGTGCTACTTCAGATGAATGCTTGCAAACATATACTTATGGAATTTAAACTTTAACAACTAATTAACTATGCATGAAATAAAATTCAAGTTTCATAATATCCAAAATTAATCACATTTGTCCTTGAATTGAATTAAATTAAAATCAGAGTTCAGAATTCATGAAGTAGAGGAAAGGTAGGCTCAGTCCCCGTCGCAACCTTCCGCCTTCGCACGTAAGTACCTACTCATTACCTGAAAATTTTTAAACCATATAGGGTCAGACAACATGTCTAAGTAGAGTAATTATGCTAAACTTGTAAGACAATAACAAGACAAGGATTTCAATAGAAATTTCATGGTTTAACATTTAATTTAACTTAAACAATCATACAACAAATCATGCATGTTTAGAATTTTCATATTTAACAGAAAGACATAAATTCATACATTCAAGATACAAAATGCATGAACCATTAAAATGCATGACTTACCATATGCAGAAGCTCTTTCAATGCATGCATATTTTCTTATCTTTAGTTATATTTTCTTAATTAGATGATGCATGTGATGCCAAATTAATGCACACACCATTTAAGTTATCACTTCTTAGCCCTGCTGATACGACACAGGCAGACATTCTCAGATCAGGACCATGACACAGGACGTGCTTTACATACAGGGGTGGCTTTAGCCTGGCCAGGTCCATTCACTAAGACGGGGTGAGGGACGTTAATACGAGAGAGATTCCCAACACCTTTCAACCCGATGCATCAGTTTTTCCTCATGAGTACAATAACCTCTACGCTGCAGTCTAATGCAGAGTTTTTTCCCCTAAAATCGTGGGAGGGGAGGAGCAACCTTCCGTGCCCGTAACAGAACTTGTCCCACGAAGTTTTGTATCACCTGCTACTCTCCAAGCAAGTATCTTGAGTTTAATGTCACATGATTACTTGATTTCAGTCATACTTTTGATGCAACATCAAACTTAAACCACTTTATGGTCATGAATGCATTCTTATAAAGCATTGGACAAGGACATATAATTAAACTTGTAACAGACATTTGAGCACATGCGTAGCATAAACATCTTATTCATTTTCACACATCATAATGCATATGCATGTACATGGCCAATGCAACAAGGAGAATATATATGAACATCCATATCAATGAAACAATCATATCATCACGATATCATGGACATACATATAGTCAACACATTTTTAGAATTTAAAACATAAACTTGTATTCATTGGACCTTTTGATCCTAAATCTTTCATGTGTAACCTTCCATTTATAATTCATGCCATAATCATATAAGATTGCATAAAATCAGACCTGCATAATCATTCACATAATGCATACTAATTCTATAAAAAATTTAAATAAAAACATATATACTATGCACCCTTTGAGCCTTGATTTATGAATTTGTCTTAATTTTTCCAATTTAATAACTCTGTCCGACTAGTACAGAGCTCACAGAAAATTTTTGGCTCCATGAACAGAGCTGAAATTTTTACAGTATATAGGAATTGTTGTCAGCTATCCGTAGCCGCAAACCGTTTGTAAAAACTCTTCCGTATGAGGGAGTTATACATGTTTTACTACAGACCTATCAGTTTTTGTTTCGACTGTCACAGAGACGTGCTCGGTCCATGTACAGATCCCAAATTTCTACAGTAGATGCACAAGAGAGTTAACTTTCCAACGCAACAATCCGTTCATCAAAACTCCTCCGGACGAGAGAGAAACGACCATTTTACTGAACGGAGGTCAAGTGGAAAACCTGGAATTCCGAGATTTGCATTTAGGTGAATCAAACCGAGTCACCCGAATCCCAAAAAAAATTAAAAGAAATAGGGAATACGCATGAAATAAAATTCCGAAAATTCTAAAATATTCACAGTCGATGAAACACTTCATAATCTATCAATCCAAACTAATATTTGCATAAAAATTATGGAATAAATCAAATACAAATATATTTTACGAATCTATTTCTAAGAAACCAATTTTTATAATAAACCCGATTTCAAAAATGGTTTTCTTTAGAGAAAAATGTGTTTTTGCCATGGATCATTAGATCTGAGTCAAACCCACGGTTAGGAGGGTTTGATTATGATCTAAACTCATGAAAAAGCATCAAAATCCATGCCAAGAACTCCGTTCTTGCAAGAAAAGCATAGAAACCCTACCTTTTGTTGAAAAAAATGTATTTCTTGATGGATGAATAGCCCTTTTTGCTCGATCCACCAATCAGCCCTTTCTTCCAGCAAGATGAGGACCTTAGATCTCCTCACCACACCCCTTGAGGTCTGGATCTTGCACTCAAGAACCAAAAGAAACCCTAAAAGAAGAGAATAGGGAAGGGAAAGAGAGGAGAGAGAGAAGAGGGTTTTTGGAGGAGAGAGAAGCTCTCCTTTTTTTTTCCAGCACAAATGAGGAGGGCAAGGGCTATGGGAGGGTTTTATAACCCTTCTTAAATTAGGTTATGTGCTGGAATTAATTCCAGCCCTTGATCTCATTAATGAAATTCATTTGGAGCCCTTGATCTCCACTTTGACTTTTTAAACTTTAAATAACCTTGAAAATCACTATACCTTTATTTTCAATTTGAATTTGAAGTAAGATGCCACATAGGATGGGATGGCCCACCTATGGGCTCCTACTAAACTAATAAAAAATGGATTTTAATGTATACAAAAGAAAACTATTATATTAAACTATTATTGATAAATCATAAAATTCCAATTAAAAACCGTTTTTGTTTTATATAACCACAACTCATGTGAAAATGTAAAGGAATTGAATATAAGTTAATTCCATCTTATTAAGCATATTAATATGTATATTTTTAAAATCTACTTTTGTTAATTTACTTTATTTAAATAATTTTACTTAAAAGAAAAATCAACAATTTCTTTTTAAGTAAGACGTTTTCAATTAGACATCACTTAGAATTTTCTTAGATATCCAAACCATGTAGGGTTTATATTTACTACAATTCAATATAATTAAACCCCTTAATCCTTACGAATATACTCAAACATTAATTTTTTTAAAGAAATTAGGGTTTTATATTGGCACAAAATTCAAGACATTTCACAATGCTATAGAAAAGAACTTAGAAATTTTCGGATATTACACAGACCCATGGGACGACCCAGACCCATTGGGTGACGTCTCATGTGGAGACATCTGGCCATGGTGGACCAGCTGGTCAAGGGTTGACCAGCTGGGTTGTGGCATTCTTGCAAAAGAATGCATGACTTAAAAAGGGAGGGCCACTATTGGCCAAACCCTTGATTCAAGGCCTCATGATGAGGCTTAAGGCTTATCATGAGGGGCAATTTTCCAAGAAAGAAGGCATGGGGCTGCACCCCATGGCCTTTTGGTAATTCTTTTAAAGGTTTTCAAATATCAAAAATTGATTGGCTGGAAGGGGCGGTAGCCTTGGGGCTCCCCTTGCAATTTCTCAAAGTTTTAATGGCAATTTAAAAGCCCTTTTGATGGCGTTTTTGAAAGGTTTTGCAAAGATTTCAAATAACGATTTTTTATTGGAAGTATGGGCGGATATGAGGGGGCGTGGAGCACCCCAGCCCTCCATCTCTTCTACTTTAATCTCAGGCGTCCAATCGTGAAGCCCTAGCTACATAAGGCTTTGGGAAAAGAAAGAGAGAGGTATTGTTAGACGATTTTTCCTCTCTCCTCTCTTGCTCATCTCTTTTCCCTTCACTCTCTCTCTCTCTCACACCTTCTCTACTTCTCCAAGTCGTGTAAGGGAGTGAGTGTGGGTGCCTAGTTGAAGCTCCTCAACCCTAGCACCCTCTCCACCATTTTTTAAAGCCTCGAAGGTGAGCTTTCTACCCCTCTTTCCATTCGCATGCATTCTAGTTTTCGTTAAAAGGATGCCTATGATTTTTCCATCGTAGTGGCATGAAATTGAACTTCATTTTATGCATTTTATGACATGCATGGAGATTTCGGTGGATTAGAAGACACATGCTCATTTTTAGAATTTGCCAATGCTTTCTTATGCCTAGTCGAGCTTTGTATGGGTTTTGTTGCATGTTTGGGCTGCAATTTCTTTTGCATGAGCATCTTTTTCCTTTCAACGTTTTAGAAGTTTGGAATGTCATTTTCTTCATTTGACGATTTGGAGTTGGGTGTGGTCTGTGTGTTGCAGCCACCATGCATGGTGAAAGGGCCGACAGTGACCCTGCCCCCCTTTCCATTTTATGAGTTTCGAGTGATGGTTTGGGCTCGCACATAGCCCAAACCCAACAATTTTCTCTCTCTCATTTTCTTAGTCTGAAACGAGTGGGTTCAGACTGGGTGTTGGCACCCCAGGTCTGAGCACAAGCTCAGACCAGCTGGGGTGGCCTCCGTTTGAGCCCAGGACATGCCGAGTGCTGGAAGAGCACTCAGGTGGTAGTGTTTGCGCTGACGCCCATGCGCCATGCGCTGGCGCCCATGCGCCATGCGCTGGCGCCCATGCGCCATGCGCTGGCGCCCATGCTCCATGCACTGGCGCCCATGCGTCATGCGCTGGCGCCTTGTGGTGCTGGCTTTCCTGTGGCAGGCGCAGGTTGCAGCGCCCTGCACCACCTCGGTTGGTGCATCCCACACCCCCCTCCCTGCTGGTCTGGACACCTCTGTCCAGACCATGATTTGGAACCCCGTGTTGGACACAGGCTTGAGTCAGTTGGCTGCACACCTGAACCGAATTTGGTTCAGGTGGCACGTTTAGACATGTATACGGGCAAGTCTGAACCGAATGTCCAGACTTGCTGTCAGTGTTTTGAGGACCATCTGGTCCTTTGGCATAGGTCCAGGTCTGTACCAGACCTGTACCCAGCCTGACGGCACCTGAACCGAGCTCGGTTCAGGTGGTGCATTGTGGACGCAGACTTGAGCAAGTCTAGACCGAATGTCCAAACTTGCTGCCAAGCGTTTTGGGACCCCATGGTCCAGCTGTCTGGGGTCTGGACCCTTGTCCAGACCAGTGGGCTGCGTGGCCTGCAGAGCAGCAACACCGAGTGAGGTTAGTGTGCGGTGACTATGGTTGTTTTGTTGCATTTGACGGTTCGGGCAAGTCTAGACCGAATGTCCAGACTTGCCACCGAGACTGTAGGGACCCCATGGTCCAGCTGCATGGGTCTGGACCTTTGTCCAGATCTGTGGGCCACTTGGACTTGCGTGGCTGCAGCATCCTTTTTGGAGTTTTTGGGAAGCATCGCTCTCGAGTTGTGCGGCTGCAGTGGTTTGACTACAGCATGTGATGTTGTGCTTGTTTTCGCGACCGTAGTAGGGCCTTGGAGCAACCCCGTATATGTGTTGTTGTAGCAGTTAAGGGCAGCTTGCTGTTGGGCCCCATTCTCACGTTTTCATGGTTTTCCACGTATCACTGCTTCAATGGCAACTTGGGTTAGCCGCACCTCTTAAGAGCACGGTGATCGATGCCATAACACCCCTTTGGCTTGTGTTTCTTTGGCATCAAGGTATTGAACGAGTATATGAAGTATACACGTATATTTTTCATATGCATGATGACTTTTTACTTAGAACACATATGATTAAAAAGCTAGCTCCTTATGCAATAAAGGGTTTTGCAAAATATGACAAATAGAACATGTAATGTTATGACTCAAGGAAAAACAAGCAAACCACGTGTCTAATGCTTCCGTGCTTAAGTGGAATTATTTGAAGGCTTTGGTTCAATGTTTCTTAATACGTATTCATACTTGCATGTTTCTCGATTCACATCTTTGGATTTGCATGATTTATGACAATGCTCGCATTGCAAAATAACTTCGGGCAATGACATGCGGCCAATAGTCATGTCAACGATTCGTGTAACCCTATCATAGAAATTCATGATTGTCATGGAACTCCTTGGTGAGTTTCGGTGTGGGTGATGGACCCACCACGTGAAACGAGCTTGCCTTTGTTGAAGACATAGTTTTATATGTTTCTACACATCTCGTGTTTTGTTTTCTAGAGATGCCTTACCGTGGATATATGTTTCTAACTGTCTCATCGTAATGCTCGATGTTCTGTATCGTCCCATTTCTAGTTCACGTACTTGTGGCACGATGCACATATGTGCATACTTGTATCTACGTACAATTCAAGGCAAATTAGTTGTCCTACATGACACATTCCTTTGGGTTGTTACACTAGTAGTTTATGTTCTGTGACGCATATCATGCTATAATTGCTATGAATTATAAGTGGATAGTCGTAGTCATTTTCTCTTGTGTTGTCTAATTGCATCAACTTATGTTCTAAGAGCATGTTATTGCTAGTAATTTATCACTTATTGCTCCATGTGTAGCTTTGTTACTCTTGAATACCTGCTCATGCTATACTTGTTCAATTATTGCAAATGAATGAGAATGCTATGTGTTTCATGCTAAGCCAGGCTTTCGTTTTCCACATACTGGTATGTTGTGATTGGTTTGTCTCACCAGCTCGAAAGAGTACTGACCCCATTTTATGGGAATACAAGTGTTGCTTTTAGGCGTGTGATGGAGTTTGATATGCGGCAGAGGACTGAACCCACTCTTCTAAAACATCAAGGATCTTGGCAGAGTTTTTGTAAAAAGGGGAACTGTTGTACTATTATAAAATGTATTAAATAAAGTTGTTTCATAAATGTTGTTGTTTCACTCTGTGACCCACCCAGAGTTTTCCACTTCTTTTCCCTTCCTAGTTTTTTCGCTTGCGCAAATGTTTTAAAAAAAAAAAAAAGTTTATCGAAAAATCTAAAGGATTTTCAAAGTCGGAAATTCTGGGGCGCCACAGTTCTGGTATCAGAGCAGTGTTTCAGAAGTGTGGTCCAAGTCTCTGCACGCATCGACCATCACACTGTAAGTATGCCTAATTCATTAGAATTATGTTTCTGTTGATTAATTGCTTCTTCTGCATGTTTTGATAAGTTTGTGTGCTTTTCGAGTGTCGTCCGATGTGAGACCCAGCTTCATGTTTAGGTCTTGTATTTTGGCTTAATGTATCGATTGTCGGAACCAAGGGGGTTCGTTTGCGCTTGTGGATATAGTTTTCCAAGTTGTTTTGAGTCGACTTCTGCGAGAGTTGGAGTTCTTCACTGAGACCTAGGAGACTACTTGCGTAGTTCGCCCTTCTCGTTTCACATTGTGTTGGTGGAGACGATTGAAGAATCATAGCAATGATCAAACTTTTATCCTCATCATCTTGAAGGCGAAGTAGTTTGATGAGAACTGTCGTGTAAGGCTCTAAGCGAGTGTTTTTCCTCTTTTCCAATTTTGTTGGAAATGTTCGTAACCCTGTCTTTGACGAAGGGTATCTTGCTGGATGTTACCCTTTTTGGACAGAAGGCTAAAGCCTTGTATGTGCCAATTGAGCCTCCATGTATCCCGTTGGTGGATACTGTCGATCCCCAGTTGTCCTTGGTGATGAGAACACATACGATGTTTTGCCATTAGCATGTTGCTTTTGTGTTGTCGGTGATGGCATTTGACTCTTGAGAAGATCGTATTTGGGGATAGCTTAACACCGGATTTTTGGGTGTTGTTGCTCTTGAGAGAGCATTATGGGGATTTTGTTTTTCCAACCACTGTCGGATGGATTGTGGTGGGTTGGCTCAGGTGGTGATTCCTGGTAGCGCGAACTATACCGTTGGAGTGGTGACGCTTCAGCAATGCCATTAGAGTGGAGATTCTCTAACGATGCCATCAGGGTGGTGATTCTCTGATGATGCCATTAGGGTGGTGATGCTCTAATGATGTTGCTGGGGTGGTGATTCTCCACCAATGCCATCAGGGTGGTGATTCTCTGATGATGACATTAGAATGGTGATTTCCTAATGATGTTGCTGAAGTGGTGATTGTTCAGCGATGCCGTTAGAGTGGTGATTCTCTAACGATGCCATCAGGGTGGTGATTCTCTGATGACGCCATTGGGGTGGTGATTTCCTAATGACGCTACTGGAGTGGTGATTCTTTAGTAATGCCGCTAGGGTGGTGATTCCCTAGTGATGCCATTAGAGTGGTGATTCTTTAATGAAGGTCATTGGAGTGGTGATTCTCCAGTGACATCTTTGGAGTGGTGACGCTTCAGCGATGCCATCAGGGTGGTGATTCTCTGATGATGCCGTTAGAGTGGCGATTCTCTAGTGATGCCATTAGGATGGTGATTTCCTAGTGATGCTGCTGGGGTGGTGATTCTCCAGCAATGCCGTCAGGGTGGTGATTCTATGACGATGCCATCAGGGTGGTGATTCTCTGGTGATGCCGTTAGAGTGGTGATTCTCTAGCGATGTCATTAGGATGGTGATTTTCTAATGATGCTGCTGGGGTGGTGATTCTCCAGAAATGTCGTTAGAGTGGTGATTCTCTGACGATGCTTTTGGAGTGGTGACTCTTCAACGATGCCATCAGGATGGTGATTCTCTGATGATGCTATTAGAATGGTGATTTCCTAATGATGCTGCTGAAGTGGTGATTCTTCAGCAATGCCATCGAGGTGGTGATTCACTGACAATGCCATCAGAGTGGTGATTCTCTGATGATGCTGTTAGAGTGGTGATTCTATAACGATGTCGCTAGGGCGGTGATTCCCTAACAATGATATGATTAACGATGTTATATGAGTAATGATGTCTTTCTTTGTTTGTTTGTGTTAAAGTGGTGATTCTCTAACATTTGTCGTCTAAAATGGTGACTTTCTAGCAATAACGGCCTTGTATGGTGTCGCTTGCGATTGTTCGAGGAACGTGTTTATATGTCGTGATGCTGCATGATTTAGTTGTGACGTATTTTGCTTGAATTGTGTGTAGTGCACCTGATGTTATTTTAGGATGATTACTGCGATTATAGTTTAGCGAGCATGGTTTTCAGACCTACCGATTGATTATTACGTCTTTTTGTCATGATAGATGACTTGGAAGACCAGATGCAACAATATTATGAGCACTGTGAACAACCTTGCAGAGGTTGTGCAACAGCAAGTGGTTGCGATGCAACAGATGTGTGTGAATCTTCAGTCTGTAGCCCGAGGCGGGCAGAACATAAGTACGGTTACCTATAAGCGATTCATGGAATTGGATCCTCCTGCTTTTGAGGGTAAGACAGACCCTGAAGCTGCTGAGTCGTGGATACGTGAGATAGAATGTATTTTTCGCGTTTTAGATGTCCCAGAGGAACAGAAAGTGAGTTTTGGTACCTATCGTTTGAAAGACCACGCTGAGAAGTGGTGGGACACGATCTCATTGGTTAAATTCAAAGACACGATTGTTACGTGGGAGGAATTTGTTAAAGTTTTTAATTCGGCGTATTTTCCGAAGCATGAATGAAGTAAGAAGATGCAAGAATTTCTGGATCTGCAACAGGGAACGATGACCCTGTCTGAATATATTACGAAGTTTCGTTGTTTAGAACGATATTGTCTGAATGTTTACATTGCAGAGAATGATCGAGCAATGAATTTCGCTCATGGTTTGAGGCCTACTCTGAGAACCAAAGTGTTCACTAGGAGGCCAAAGTCGCTCGAGGAGGCTATTGAGGTGGCTACTTTATTGGATGAAGACCAAGTCGAGCAACAGACTCGTATTTTTGCGATTACAAGTGATAAGAATCCTAGTAGGCCGGAGTCTTCGCCACCTACTAGAGAACGGAAGCGTCAAAAAGTACATCAGAACCGCCAGCAAAGGCAATCCCAGCGACGAAATGTCCAGCGAAAGTGTCGACGATGCAACGAAGATCATGCTTTTGGATCTTGCCCTCGCTACAATGGCAAGTGTTTCAAGTGTGTACAACCGAAGCATATTGTCAAGTTTTGTCCAAGGAAGTCTACGAGAGACTTAGTTGTGGCCGATTAGGCGTCGTCAGATGTAATCTGACCATTTTTGTCGTTGTTTGCTGTTTTGTGATTTCGCGGACGAAATCCTTTTTAAGGAGGATAGGATGTAAGACCCGCAAAATTTTTTGAGGAATTCACTGTTGCATAGAGTTGATATATGTACACTTTCATGTGTTTATGATGGTAGCACGTAATTAGATATAAATTGATTATGTTGTGTTTCAGCTTTATGCGCGCGACCCGAAATCGCGTAAATACAGTATATAAGTAAGAAGAGCCCAATTCTGGACGAATTAACTTCTGAAAATTTAAGGGTAAGTTTATTATGTATCTGTATGGTTTGTCCTCAAATTTGGTACCTATACGACGAAAAAACTTCGTCAGTGCATGTGAATTACGAGAATTGCTTAACGATAGTACGCGAGTTGTAACAAGCATATTTCTCGCAAATGAAGGAAAATTTCTATCAGAAGCTTTGAATATTTTATGGCAATTAAGATTGTGAAAATGAGTATTTGAATTATTGAAGTTAAATTTTAGTTTAAAATCATTAATTGAGCATTTATTTTAAATAATGCATTATCGATTTGGATCTAGATCGGCTAGAGGTGGCCCAGATCCATTGAGCGACATCCCATGTGGACACATGTGGCCATGGTGGACCAGCTGGTCAAGGGTTGACCAGCTGGGTTGTGGCATTCTTGCAAAAGAATGCATGGCTTAAAAAGTGAGGGCCACTATTGGCCAAACCCTTGATTCAAGGCCTCATGATGAGGCTTAAGGCTTATCATGAGGGGCGATTTTCCAAGAAAGAAGGCATGGGGCTGCACCCCATGGCCTTTTGGTAATTCTTTTAAAGGTTTTCAAATATCAAAAATTGATTGGCTGGAAGGGGCGGTAGCCTTGGGGCTCCCCTTGCAATTTCTCAAAGTTTTAATGGCAATTTAAAAGCCCTTTTGATGGCGTTTCTGAAAGGTTTTGCAAAGATTTCAAATAACGATTTTTTATTGGAAGTATGGGAGGCTAAGAGGGGGCGTGGAGCACCCCAGCCCTCCATCTCTTCTACTTTAATCATAGTCATCCAATTGTGAAGCCCTAGCTACATAAGGCTTTGGGAAAAGAAAGAGAGGTATTGTTGGACGATTTTCCATCTCTCCTCTCTTGCTCATCTCTTTTCCCTTCACTCTCTCTCTCTCTCTCACCTTCTCTACTTCTCCAAGTCATGTAAGGGAGTGAGTGTGGGTGCCTAGTTGAAGCTCCTCAGCCCTAGCACCCTCTCCACCATTTTTTAAAGCCTCGAAGGTGAGCTTTCTACCCCTCTTTCCATTCGCATGCATTCTTGTTTTCTTTAAAAGGATGCCTATGATTTCTCCATCGTAGTGGCATGAAATCAAACTTCATTTTATGCATTCTATGACATGCATCAAGATTTTGGTGGATTAGATGACGCATGCTCGTTTTTAGAATTTGCCAATGCTTTTTTATGCCTAGTCTAGCTTTGTATGGGTTTTGTTGCATGTTTGGGCTGCAATTTCTTTTGCATGAGCATCTTTTTCCTTTCATCGTTTTAGAAGTTTGGAATCTCATTTTCTTCATTTGACGATTTGGGGCTGGGTGTGGTCTGCTGTGTTGCAGCCACCACCCTTGGTGAAAGAGTCGGCAGTGACCCTGCCCCCTTTCCATTTTGTGAGTTTCGAGTGATGGTTTGGGCTCGCACATAGCCCAAACCCAACGTTTTTCTCTCTCTCAGTTTTCTCAGTCTGAACCGAGAGGGTTCAGACTGGACGTTGGCACCCCAGGTCTGAGCACAAGCTCAGACCAACTGGGGTGGCCTCCGTTTGAGCCTAGGACACGTCGAGTGCAGGAAGAGCACTCGGGTGGTAGTGTTTGCGCTGGTGCCTTGTGGTGTTGGCCCTCCTGTAGCAGGCACAGGTTGCAGCACCCTGCACCACCTCGGTTGGTGCATCCCGCACCCCCCTCCTTAATGTGATCATGCAAAATTTTTCCTCTTATTCCTCTTTTCCTTCTCTTTGCCTTTCTAGCCTCTATTTCCCTTTTTAAACGAGAAATAAAAGACAGAAAAGAAGAGAGAGAGAAAAGAAAAGGAAGAAGAGAGAGGAACTCTTTTGCAAGGTCTCATTTGACCAAAGAAATGTTTTGAAAATCACTCGCCTCCGTTTTGAAAAATTTGCGAAAAAATGGAGAGACGGGATTCGCTCGTCGATACGAGGTCCAACCGTTCCTGGTGCATTTACCAGGGGTAATCGAACCAAGGATCGAATTTTTGCCTTTTTGCTTTGCTAAAATATTATCTAAATATTTATTCTAAGTCCTAAATGCACATTGAATCATGCTTGTGCTATGATTTTGAACTTGAGAAGAATGCACATTTTTAGAAGTGCTTCATAAAATTTTAGAATTTTCAAGTGATTTTGGGAATGGATTTTTGAAAAGCATCCTTTAGGAAACGGCCTGAAAATTCAAAAATTGATTTAAAATTTATTGAAGAATACTGTAAATCGCAATAGTGATTTTCTGAAAGACGCGATAAATTGCAATACCATAAATCGCAAAACGATTTACTAAAAGTCATTATAAATCGCACAATGATTTATGGAAAGACACGATAAATCACAATAGCGATTTACTGAAGGATGTCGCAAATGAGATGACGATTTTGAAGTTCAAGATTTTGAAATGAATTTAAGAGCATTGAAATCAAAGATCTGGAAATCGAATTCAAAGTCAAGTTTTTTTTTTTGGAATTTGAGGTCTGACTTAAATTGAGAATCGAGATTGGGGTTTTGAGAGAGATATCGAATAAAATTCGGAGTTGGAATGTAAAATCCAAATATAGAAAAATAAAATTAAAAATTGGGGAATTGAAAAATGGGTATTTGAAATAGGACTTTAGAGTTAAAGAGAATTGAAACTGAAATTGAGAAATAAGATTGAATTTATGAAGTGGAATAAAACAATGACTTGAAATTTAGGAATGAAAAACATCTTTTAAAAATTGTTTCAAAATTCACTTGGAAATTTGAAAATGGTTTCAAAGAGGTGGAAAATGCTGATGTAATTCTATCCTAAATGATGAATGCATTAAAAGAATTTTGAAGTTGGGTTTTGAAAAGCATATTTCATTCTTTAAGTGAATTGAAATAAGATTGAAGATATAATACATTTCTGACTATGGCCATAAAATGTATTATATAATAATCGTATTTAAATTCATTTGAAGAATAAAATACATTTTGGTGCCTTTATAGAGTTTAAAATAAAATTAATTCTCAATATATCCTGACTATGACCATTGATATATGTTTTGAATTAATTTTAAATTAAACTCTCATAAAGGAGGAAAACATTTAGAAACACATGATGATTTTTTTGAAAGAGATCCAGTGTGGACCTAATGTTATTCCATAAAAGATGAAAACCCTAAGTTTTGTTCACATTTTGACTATGGCCATAAATGCAAATCGTCAACTTAGGATTTAATCACCTTTTATTAGAATAGTGTTTGTGTCATTCGTGTTTCACCATAGTGTTATTGAAAATGAAAATAAAAATGTAACATATTGAGAAATGAAAAGTTAAACTACATGCTCATCTATTCTAAACAAAGCATAAAGTAAACTTCTCATTAATTGATTTATTACAACCTTTTAATTGATACAATAATTGAAAAGAAGAAATAAAAAAAATAGAAAATCCTGTAAAATGAGCAAACTTATTAGAAATAAATATAGGATTTTATGGATTTTTCTTTAATTATTGAGAAATTGAGGTACACCCAAAATTAGCCTTTTATGCCTCAGAGATAAAGGAAAATTAAACAAAATAAACACATATGATGCATGATTTTGTGAAAGCATTTGAAAATAAATTTTGGATAGATGGGAGTCTTAAACAACTGAAGTTTAGCTTAAAATAAATTCATGGACTCACAGCTCAGCAAGAAAGCATTTCTTTTTTACAGAATATCAAAATCATTTTTGAAACTATAGTTATAATCAAAACATCAGAGCATTAATTTCATAAACAAGAAACTAGATTTTAAGAGACAGGTTTCAGTAAACTGGATGTTACAGATGCTAAACATACCCAATTTCTCCCAAATTTGATGGAAACGTTGCTCAATTCAATCAAAAAATCAACCCAACTTACAGAATTAAAAAATCAATTTTGGTTAGAAAATGGCGACTTCAGGAAGTCACTGTTTCTAAACAGGAAATGAACCTGTTACAGAATTTAAAATTCTGTAACCAGTCTCGGTTTTCAAAATGTTTGAAATATCAAATGGGCATATAAAGTTATGAAATTTTTCAGATGTAAACTAGACACATAGAGGAAAAAAACCCTTTTTTACAAACTTGGAAAATGATCTTTCGTTGGGGAGATATGACTCTTACAAAATGAACTAAAATTTGTGTCACACAAATAAGGCAGACTGATAGGGGTCTGGTTTTAGATCCAAATGGGGTATCCAATGACCATAAAAAATGCTGAAAGTTTTCAATAATAAACTAGACTCTATAACAAAGACACTATTTTTTACAGATTTAAAATCCGATCTTTGGTTAGGGAGATATGGCCCTGACAAGTTGGTCCTAATTCGGATAGCGATTTGTATCACAAATCGTTGTAGGGTTTAGCGAGAAACACTACAAATCGCTATAGCGATGGCCAGCAATGCTACAAATCACTGTGGGTCTTGTTAGAGACCCAAAAACATTATAAATCATAGTAGGAAAACCGGACAACACTATAAATCATTGTATGTGTCGTTGGAGACCCGAAAACACTACAAATCGTAGTTAAAAGACTAGAGAACACTATAAATAGTTGTGGGGCTCGTTGGAGACCTGAAAACACCATAAATCATAGTAGGGATTCATTGGAGACCCAAATAATCATAACCACGATTTTCTGAAGAATATTGTCAATCAAATAGCGATTGGTTGAAGGAATGCTACAACAGTCATGATGTGGGGGCCAAAATCAGAACATGTGCAAAATCTAGATACAGGGTTCTGGTATTTAATCAAAATAAAATATCAATTTACCATGAAAAATTCTGAAACTTTACAGAGATATACTAAACGCATAGTAAAAGAGAACATTTTTTACAGAATTGAAAAATGATTTCTCATTAGGGAAATAAAATTCTGACAAAATGGATCAAAATCTGAGTTGTTAAAATGACACAGAGTGACAGGGTTGTGGTTTTCGACCCTAAACTGGTATGAAGACACCATAAAAATCGCTTAAATTTGGTATAAACAAACTAGATTCAATTTAGAAAATACCCTTTTTTACTGATTGGAAAGATCATCTCTGGTTAGGGAGAAATCACTCCCGCAAGTTAGTCGTGATTCTGCTAAAATCCTGACGGTGCAAAATAACAGGTTCTGAACATCGATTTTTAAAGTAGGCCAAACAAACTCAGAATGATCTGATTTTTGGTAGAGAGCATGAAGACATATGCGTAAAGTTGCAGAAAAACATTTAGATTAAAATGAGCTTTAGTTACATACAAATTGATAAATCTAAAATGCACCAGAATTCAAAGTAGAATCTAGAAAGCAACTGAACATGATGAAAGCAAACTGCATATCCGTAGATGTTTAAACATGAGATCTAATGCCTTAAAACATGAATGCATACATGGATGATGAAAAATTAAGATAGAAAATGCATTAAAAGAAAAACAAAATGGCTGAGGCACAAATCTAACTTGTTGTAGCCCATTTGAAAGAAGGATTTGATCTAAAAAGATCAAATCACTTCAATTCTTTTGGCTCAATCAAAATATGTCAAACAGAGATTAAAATACAGAAAATAGAAAGCTGAACACTCAGATTTTAATTTATTAATCATGTTATGACAAGAAATTTTAAGGGGATAGAAGAGAAATACTCACCTTGGCTGAAGGGGTCTGAAAGAAAGGGTTAAAAAACTTCTCCAAACTTCGTAAACTCAAAGTGAAGAGGAGTGATAAGAGAGAGAGAGAGAGCTGACCACCGATCGCTGAATGTCTGAAATCGCTGAATGTCCTTTTTCTTCCTCCCTTTCTCTTCTTATCCTTCTTTCTCCTCCTTTTTTTGCATCTTTTCTGCTCATTTTCTTCCTTCTTTTATGCTTCTTTTCCTCCTCCATTTCCTCATATTTTTCTTCCCTTGTTTCCTCCTCCTTTTCTTCCCATTTTTTTGGAGGGTGGCTGAGGCACAAATCGGACGACTTTTCTAAAAAAAAAAACTTTTTTTATGATTTTAAAGGTTTTAAAATCTAAGTTAAATAAAAAAAGAGGATTTTGAAAATAACAGATTTCAATTGGATCCAAAATCCAAATTGAGTTAAAACCCAAATCCAGATTGAATTTTGAGAATTTTAGCAAAAGTATTGAATTTTGGGTTTGAAATTCAAGAATTGTTTTTGAATTGGAGATAAAAATTGGATTTTGAAACTGGATTTGGATCCGTTGTGGTATTTTGGAATTGGACTATGAATTGGATCCGAAATTGAGTCAGATATATAACATGAATTTGGACTTCAGTGAATCCGAGAAATAACTGGAATTCAGATTGAAAATGACTCAATTTATTTAGAAAGATGAGGTCAGATACCAAGAGGGAAATTTTACCAAATTTTGAAAAATTTGGGGTGTTCACACCTACTGGTCTGAACACCTCTGTCTAGACCATGCTTTGGAACCCCGTGTTGGACCCAGGCCTGAGTCAGTTGGCTGCACACCTGAACCGAATTTGGTTCAGGTGGCGTGCTTAGACATGCATACGGGCAAGTCTGGACCGAATATCCAGACTTGCTGTCAGCGTTTTGAGGACCATCTGGTCCTTTGGCATAGGTCCAGGTTTGTACCAGACCTATACCCAGCCTAGTGGCACCTGAACCGAGCCTGGTTCAGGTGGTGTGTTGTGGACGTAGACTTGGGCAAGTCTGAACCGAATGTCCAGACTTGCTGCCAAGCATTTTGGGACCCCATGGTCCAGTTGTCTGGGGTCTGGACCCTTGTCCAGACCAGTGGAGCTTAGTGGCAAAGAAAACACTCCAAATTTTAAAAAATGCCCTAGTCAGCAGATTTGAATTGGGTGTGGAAGAATTTTATTTTGATAAACATGATTTCTCAGGCTTAAAACCTTATCCTGAATGGCTTTAGAAAGACAAAATCCTTGCAAATGATATGATTGAATAACAGAAATGAGGAAATCGTGATGGGACTTTGGGTGAAGATCCCGTAATGGTAAAAATATGAATTTTGATCATTTCTCATGAGTGAGACGATCAACTTTTGGAATGACTCAGGTTTAGTCCTTAACCTGGATGGGACAAAGATATATCAAGATGAATTTCAGGTTCTACCCTTACCTGAATGGGAAAGGAATACATGAGAATTCTATCGGGACATTTTTGAAAAATGCCTTGTGAGATGAAGCTCAAGTAAAATTCTTTCCGGATGGATATTATGAAGATTTAGATTTTAAAAATCCCGACCAGTTGTATAAACCGGATTTTTAAAATCCCGACCAGTGAAAACGCTAGACTTTGAAATCTCGACCAGTTATAAGAAACTGGATTTTTGAAATCCCGACCAGTGAAAACACTGGATTTTGAAAATCCCAACCAGTTATGAGAAACAGGATTTTTGAAATCCCGACCAGTGAAAACACTGGATTTTGAAAATCCCGACCAGTTATGAGAAACTGGATTTTTGAAATTCCGAGCAATGAAAACACTGGATTTTGAAAATCCCGACCAGTTATGAGAAACTGGATTTCGAAATCCCTATCATGATGGGACTGGAAGAAATACCTTTGTCTAAATGAGATAACTCTGTTGATTCTTTCCTGGATGTAGACAACGCTAGGTTGCATCAAAATTAGATATTAAATATTTATTTCATTCTTGGATGACTAGAAGGTTTTGCCAATAAGATAAAATTTGTAGTTGATTCAAATATTTCAGAATGTGCACGTGTGTGCAAAAGACATTCCCTCTTTTACCTAGAGTATTTTCTCCAATGAGGTTAACTCCTTGGTCTTAAGAATCAAATTCAAATTTTTAGCACTGATGACTTTCTTTAAGGAAACTATCCATTTCCCTTGTATGAGAAGAGAAGAAATATTTCTTAATTTCATAAAAGCAAGTAATAAAAAGATATTGATAAAAAAATTCCGCATAAGAAAAGAGGATTTCTGGCAATTTTGGCAGTTTGATGTCCTGGGACTTTTTCCTTGATGATCTTTTTGGCACTCTTTTTGAGACATTGAGCTTTCTCGGGTTTTTACATCATCCTTCATTTTGGAGATGTCCTAACTTTTCTCTCTTTTCTTCGAAGAAGGGTACGTCACAAACTCCTTCATCTTGGAGATGCTCTGATCCTTCTTTTTCTCAGGAATTATACTGAGGATATTGGCTCATTGGTTAAAAATCTCTTGATGATAGCAGCAATCAAATATCTTTTAGGGTTTGTCGGGAGGTTCAGCGCAGTCGCCTTCATCTTGACAGTGATATGAACGTTCTTTGAAGGATCCGTCACAAACTCCTTCATCTCGAAGATGATCCGAATCTTCTTTGGCCCCGAGGGTCTAGCTCGCATATTCGTCTTCATCTTGGTGACAATTAAGAGATCCCTTTTGTTGATATTTGATTGCAGCTTAGATGACTGAGGAGATATGGACTGAGTGGATTCTTTTTATCGCTCAGGATGTTTCCACTGCCTGATTGCCAGAAAGTCATCTTTAAACATGTGCCATAGCCATGATCAATATCAATTCGCTTCTGGATTTTCAACATCAATGAATATTTCTTTCGCTAATAATACCAAGGATATTTCCTACGCCCTCTTGGTTGATCAACAGAGAGAAGATTTGAATTTTTTCCCTTTTCGCGAAAAGCTTCACCTTTTTGGAAAAAATACTAGAGGTAATCTGAGGTGATTCTTTTGTACGGTAAAATGTTAAAATCAACACATTTTTAGTAGATTGGCAAAGTTTTCGAGAATCCTTTGTGAAATAATCTCTCAATATAGATTTTGATAGGACCTCGGGCTAGAATTTTTTATTTTGGCAATTTTGATCGGTAAAACTAGACTTTACAGGACCAACTTAAAAATGAAGTTAAGAATTTTGGTAAAGGACCTTGGCAAAAGAATTTGATAAAGGACCAGTGTTAAACAGGAGTTTGAAGGACCAATTTGAGAAAACTGGAATTTTAAAGGACCAATGTAAATATATTGGAATTTTGAAGGCTAATGTAAAACTGAAATTTTGAAGAATCAATTTTGAGAAAATTTGGAATTTTGAAGGACCAATGTACACATTGGAATTTTGAAGGACCAGTGCAAAAACTGGAATTTTGAAGGACCAATTTTGAGAAAATTGGAATTTGGAAGGACCAATGTAAACATTGGAATTTTGATGAAGGACCAATTGGAATTTAAAGGACCAGTGTAAAACTAGATTTTTGAAGGACCAATTTGAGAAAATTGGAATTTTAAAGGACCAATGTACACATTGGAATTTTGAAGGATCAATTGGAATTTGAAGGACCAGCGTAAAACCGAAATTTTGAAGGACCAATTTGAGAAAAATTGGAATTTTGAAGGACCAATTTGAGAAAATTGGAATTTTGAAGGACCAATGAAAACATTGGAATTTGATGAAAGACCAATTGGAATTTGAAGGACCAGCGTAAAACTGGAATTTTGAAGGACCAATTTGAGAAAAATTGGAATTTTGAAGGACCAATCTGAGAAAATGGAATTTGGAAGGACCAATGTAAACATTGAAATTTTGAAGGACCAGTGTAAAAACTAAAATTTTGAAGGACCAATTTTGAGAAAATTAGAATTTGGAAGGATTTTGATGAAGGACCAGTGTTAGACTGAATTTGGAAGGATCAATGTGAGAATTGGATTTGGTAAAGGACCAGTGTTAAACTGGATTTAGAAGGACCAACGCGAGAATTGGATTTTATGAAGGACCATTATAGAAGACTACACTGCTTCTATGAATGGTTTCAAGATTATCCCTTATCCTGAATGAGGAAAGAATAATATTGGGGAAACAAAGAGATAGAAATTAATGGAAGAAAAATTGAGGAAACTGATAAAATTGTCTTGCAAAAGAATTCTCACAGGTAGCATTTTTTTCTCCTATGAGGGGTCTCAGGATTTTCCCTTATCTTGAATGGGAACATCTCGAAGAACGAGAGTCAGGTTTATCCCTTAACCTAAAAGGGTAATTGAAATAAGACTTGACAAGAAAAATTAATAAAATTTATAAAATTGATAAAGATGAATAAAAATTGATAAGACTGATAAAAATTGATAAATGAAAAGAATTGATAAAATTTGAGGAAAAGTGTTTGCTAGATCCTGCCTGCACGTGGGATCTTTAAAGTGAGAGGAGGATGTTCTTTTGAAAGACAAGTAAGAAGTCATTTTGGGAAGAAGATCAACTGCAAGGTTGATTTTGAAGAATGATCAGCGCGAGAGCTGATCTTTGAAGAAGAGTCAACAAGAAAGTTGATTTTTAAGAGAGATGAACATGAGGGTTGATTTTGAAGAGAACGGTTTGAAACCTGTTTTTTGGAAAAGAAGATCAACACGAGGGTTGATTTTGAAAAAGATTGGACCAAAGTTTTAAACCTTTTGGTGATCATGACGAAGATTTTGCAGAATTTTTTTTTTTAGAATTTTATGATTTTGAAAAACCCTCATAGGTAATATCATTTCTCTCATGGATGATGTCGGGATTGTCCCTTATCCTGAAAAGAGTAGGAATTTTGATGGCAAAGAAGATTTTTGAAGTGTAAATATAATTTTAACAATAAAAGATGCCCCAATATGGAAGAAGAAATGAGAATTGAACACAAAAGATATGCGGGAAATTGACATTTCATTGATAAGGAAAAAGACTAAAAGCAAAACTTGAATATTTACAAGTACGCGAAAAAAAAGATCAAAAGACTGGGGCTAACTTGCCCTACAAGATGACTGCAGAGAAACTTTGGCATTATCAGTTCTTTGAATGGTCTGGGAAAGGTTAGGTCAGGACAGTGGGTTGCTCTTCATCTTCATCCTCTATCAAAAGATTTTTATCGATGTAGTCCTGGATGATGTTTTTGAGCACAAAGCAGTGTTCAGTATCATGCTTCAATGCTCGGTGAAACTTGTAGAATTTGTCCTTTCATTTTTCTAGGGGGACCGGGGATCAGCAACTCTTGGAAGTTTAATGATATCTTTGCTCAACATATACTCCAGAACCTGCTCGAGAGATTGTTCCAGAGCAGTGAATTGGCGGTCATAACCCCAACCGTCCCGCTTTATCTTTTTTTTTTGTTTGGTCAGAACCGGCTTGTCATTCTACTTGAAGGGTTCCTCTCGCTGCCCTGTCTGTTTGTTATTGCTATCCTTGCTGCTACTACCGCCAAAGTTGGCTGAGAAGGTATAATTCGTTTTCTTTTTTGAGTCTTGATTGCTCTTGATGAGGGTGATGGCCTCATATACCCCATTGTCTATACCCATCTCGAGCCACTCAACTCGTTCAATAAGTTCGATGAATGATTTTGACAAGTAGGTAGAAATAAGGCTCCTGAGAAGTTGAGAGAAATTGTTAAAGATGACCTGGAGTGCGTGCTCTTCTGAGATGGGGGTTCTCATTTTGTTGCATGTATCTCTCTACCTCCGAATGAAATCTATGGCCTTTTCTTTGTCCTTTTGCTTCAGATTATACAAGTGATTGAGGGTTGGCAGTGCCTCAGTGTTGAACATGAATCGCTCCACAAATAGGTTAACAACTTTATCAAAATCTCGCAGCTCAACAGGGTTGATGTGCTCTGCATACCATTTGGCAGCTATGCCTTCCAAACTACGAGGGAAGCATAAGAAAAGAGCACGGTTATCTTCCTTAAATCTGGCACACTCCGCAAAAAACATTGCGAGGTGGGCTTTGGGATCGCCTGATCCATCGAACTTGATGAATTTCCTGGGAAGGTTTTCCAAGTTTTCGTCCCCATCCAACCCAACATAGAAGTCTTGCCTGGTATATACTTTCTTCCCCTTGTCTTGGACTTGTAAGTCCTTGACCATCTTGGTTAGTGCCTGGATTGGGTCTTTTGTAGAGATCCCCTATCTGGGTTTGTTTACTGATTCAGGCTCTTCAACCACCTTCTTGGGCTGTCGCAGATGTTTTAGGACAAACATAAGTTCTTCAGAATCCTCTTCAGTTGATTCTGTATCCTCAGAGGTGTTGTCCTGCTGGACTTTCTTTTTACTGATCTTGATAGGCCTTTTCACGGGCTTCCTTCTGATCTTGCTTTTGAAGGACACTTTCTTTGGACCTGCCCTAGCCTGTTCAGATATCATCTTTGTCATCATTTTCTGGAATAGTTTATATATTGTTGGATCAACATCATCCTCTTCTGAATCATGTCTTCGGGACAATCTGGGACAGTTCACTTCCTCCACCTCACTGTCATCGTGTTGCTGAGCTGCCCTCCTTCCTACTCTTGTTTGAACCATGATGGAATGTCGATATTTTCTGAAGAATAAAAGAAGGGTTCAGATCAAAGAACTTTTGAAAGGAAGAGAGATAGTGAAGGAAATTTTTAAAAGATTTGAAAAGAGATCTCCTGATAAAAAAGGATTTTATATGAAGAAGATAGAATATATGAAGAAGAGTATTTTGAAGATGAATGACAAGATCTTGAATATTTTGAAAATTGCAGGCAGGATCAAAGAGAATTGAATAAATCAAGGAAAAGAGAAAAATACACCTAGACTTTTGGAAGATAGAGGAAGACTTAAAAGAATGTTCAGGGTTTAAGAAAATTCTGAAAGAATAAAGAAATAAGAAATACATAATCCTGGGTTTTGAGAAAATAAAGAAAAATTTGAAATAAACATCCAGGGTTTCGAAAGATGAGGTAAATAAGATTTTATAAGATAATATATATATATATATATATTTATATATATAAAAGAATCAAATTATACAAGCAATGATGCACAAAATAGCACTCTCTAGAAGCTGACTCTAAATGCAATATTTGAAAAGGCTGGTAGAACCTTAATCCTAACTCTAGGGTTTTAGATTATCTGATTCCAATCAAGATACGCCGATATACTCAAGTCGAAGCTCTAAGTACATGGCATATAAAATATTTCTCCGGTTCTAAGGTAATGGCTTCCCAACATCCTTGAGCACCTACCGATATACCTCGGACTATGGCCCTTAGGTATGTGGTAGGGGGGTGCTAACCCAAATAAGTGGTCCAATTGTGAGGCTCTCTCCCGAACTATGGTTCACTGAGACAGCCCAGCAACGTGAAGACCGGGAAAATATAGGTAGGGATGTTTTCGAAAACATGTTCATCATGCAGATAAAATTAAAAGGCTCTAATGCAAGTCCTAAAAGAGATAAAATTTAAATGAAAAGAAGCATACACTTGCATACATTGTTTACATTCAATCCCTAGAATTGAGGAGAGTTGTATTTCAGACCTAAGTCTAACGTGAACATAGAATAATCTCCTCAATATGGTCCTACCAAACCATACTTAAATCCTATATGCAATGATGTCAGCTTAGGACAAAATCTAGGCTCCTAAGGTTTGCATGGAAATGAAGCTAACATTTGTAGAATAAAGGCTTAGATAATATCAAAGCAAAGCAAAAGGCACAATTTCGACCGGACGAAGACGGGTCCCATCACGGTCGCCAACTGTGCTCATCGCAAAATTTTTCCTCTCATGGTGTTTCTCTCTCTTCCTTCTCTTTTCCTTTCCAACCTCTATTTCCTTCTTTTTGAAGGGAGAGAAAATAAAAGACAAAAAGAAGAGAGAAGAGAAGAGAAAAGAGGAACTCTTTTGCAAGGTCTCATTTGACCAAAGAAATGTTTTGAAAATCACTCACCTCTGTTTTGAAAAATTTGCGGGAAAATGGAGAGATGGGATTCGCTCGTCGGTACGAGGTCCAACCGTTCCTGGCGCCTTTACGAGGGGTAATCGAACCAAGGATCAATTTTTTGCCTTTTTGCTTTGCTAAAACATTATCTAAGTATTTATTCTAAGTCCTAAATGCACATTGAATCATGCTTGTGTTATGATTTTGAACTTGAGAAGAATTCATATTTTTAGAAGTGCTTCAGAAAATTTGAGAATTTTCAAGTGATTTTGGGAATGGATTTTTGAAAAGCATATTTTAGGAAACGGCCTGAAAATTCAGAAATTGATTTAAAATTTATTGAAGAATATTGTAAATCGCGATAGTGATTTTCTGAAAGATGTGATAAATCGCAATACCGTAAATCGCAGAACGATTTACTAAAAGTCATTGTAAATCGCACAATGATTTATGGAAAGACACGATAAATCGCAATAGCGAATTACTGAAGGATGTCGCAAATCAGATGACGATTTTGAAGTTCAAGAATTTGAAATGAATTTAAGAGCATTGAAATCGAAGATCTGGAAATCAAATTCAAAGTCAAGTTTTTTTTTTGGAATTTGAGGTCTGACTTAAATTGAGAATCGAGATTGGGGTTTTGAGAGAGATAAGGAATAAAATTCAGAGTTGGAATGTAAAATCCAAAGATAGAAAAATAAAAATTGAAAATTGGGGAATTGAAAAATGGGTATTTGAAATAGGACTTTAGAGTTAAAGAGAATTGAAACTGAAATTGAGAAATAAGATTGAATTTATGAAGTGGAATAAAACAATGACTTGGAATTTAGGAATGAAAAACATCTTTTGAAAATTGTTTCAAAATTCACTTGGAAATTTATGGTTTCAAAGAGGTGGAAAATGCTAATGCAATTCTATCCTAAATGATGAATGCATTAAAAGAATTTTGAAGTTGGGTTTTGAAAAGCATATTTCATTCTTTAAGTGAATTGAAATAAGAATGAAGATATAATACATTTCTGACTATGGCCATAAAATGTATTATATAATAATCGTATTTAAATTCATTTGAAGAATAAAATACATTTTGGTGCCTTTATAGAGTTTAAAATAAAATTAATTCTCAATATATCCTGACTATGACCATTGATATATGTTTTGAATTAATTTTAAATTAAACTCTCATAAAGGAGGAAAACATTTAGAAACACATGATGATTTTTTTGAAAGAGATCTAGTGTGGACCCAATGTTATTCCATAAAAGATGAAAACCCTAAGTTTTGTTCATATTTTGACTATGGCCATAAATGCAAATCGTCAACTTAGGATTTAATCACCTTTTATTAGAATGGTGCTTGTGTCATTCGTGATTCACCATAGTGTTATTGAAAATGAAAATAAAAATATAACATATTGAGAAATGAAAAGTTAAACTACATGCTCATCCATTCTAAACTAAGCATAAAGTAAACTTCTCATTAATTGATTTATTACAACCTTTGAATTGATACAATAATTGAAAAGAAGAAATAACAAAAATAGAAAATCCTGCAAAATGAGCAAACTTGTTAGAAATAAATATAGGCTTTTATGGATTTTTCTTCAATTATTGAGAAATTGAGGAATACACCCAAAATTAACCTTTTATGCCTCAAAGATAAAGGAAAATTAAACAAAATAAACACATATGATGCATGATTTTGTGAAAGCATTTGAAAAGCATTTTTGGATAGATGGGAGTCTTAAATAACTAAAGTTTAGATTAAAATAAATTCATGAACTCACAGTTCGACAAGGAAGCATTTATTATTTACAGAATATCAAAATCATTTTTGAAACTAGAGTTATAATCAAAACATCACAGCATTAATTTCAGAAACAAGAAATTAGATTTTAACAGATAGGTCTCAGTAAACTGGATGTTACAAAAGCTAAATAGATCCGATTTCTCCCAAATTTGAAGGAAACGTTGCTCAATTTAATAAAAAAACCAACCCAACTTACAGAATTGAAAAATCAATTTTGGTTAGAAAATGGCGACTTCAGGAAGTCATTGTTTCTAAACAGGAAATGAACCTGTTACAAAATTTAAAATTCTATAACCAGTCTCAGTTTTCAAAAGGTTTGAAATATCAAATGGGCATAGAAAGTTATGAAATTTTCTAGATGTAAACTAGACATAAAGAGGAAGAAAACCTTTTTTATGAATTTGAAAAATGATCTCCAGTTGGGGAGATATGACTCTTACAAAATAAACTAAAATCTGTGTCACTCAAATAAGGCAGACTGATAGGGGTCTGGTTTTAGATCGAAATGGGGTATCAAATTACCATAGAAATCGCTGACAATTTACAAGAATAAACTAGACTCTATAACGAAGACACGACTTTTTACGGATTTGAAATCCGATCTCTGGTTAGGGAGATATGTCACTGACAAGTTGGTCCTGATTCGGATAGCGATTTATATCACAAATCGTTGTAGGGTTTAGCAAGAAACACTACAAATCGCTATAGCGATGTCCAGCAATGCTAAAAATCGCTGTGGGTGTCGTTAGAGACCCAAAAACACTATAAACCGTAGTAGGAAAACCGGACAACACTATAAATCGCTATAGGGGTCGTTGGAGACCCGAAAACACTACAAATTGTAGTTAAAAGACTAGACAATACTATAAATCGTTATGGGGCTCGTTGGAGACCCGAAAACACCATAAATCATAGTAGAGATTCATTGGAGACCCGAAAAATCATAACTATGATTTGCTGAAGAATATTGTCAATCAAATAGCGATTTGTTGAAGGAATGCTACAACAGTCATGATATGGGGGCCAAAATCAGAACATGTGCAAAATGTAGATAAAGGGTTATGGTATTTAATCAAAATAAAATATCAATTTACCATGAAAAATTCTGAAAATTTACAAGGATAAACTAGACACATAGTCAAAGAGAACCTTTTTTACAAAATGGAAAAATGATTTCTCATTAGGGAAATACAATTCTGACAAAAAGGATCAAAATCTGAGCTGTTAAAATGACACAGAGTGATAGGGTTGTGGTTTTCGACCGTAAACTGGTATGAAGACACCATAAAAAACGCTTAAATTTGGTATGAACAAATTAAATTCAATTTAAAAAACACCCTTTTTTACGGATTGGAAAGATCATCTCTGGTTAGGGAGAAATCACTCCCACAAGTTGGTCCTGATTCTGCTAAAATCCTGACAGTGCAAAATAACAGGTTCTGAACCTCAATTTTTAAAGTGGGTCAAATAAACTCAGAATGATCTGATTTTTGGTAAAGAGCATGAAGACATATGCATAAAGTTGCAAAAAATAATTCAGATTAAAATGAGCTTTGGTTACATACAAATTGATAAATCTAAAATGCACCAGAATTCAAAGTAGAATCTAGAAAGCAACTGAACATGATGAAAGCAAATTGCATATCCGTAGATGTTTAAACATGAGATCTAATGCCTTAAAACATGAATGCATGCATGGATGATGAAAAATTAAGATAGAAAATGCATTAAAAGAAAAACAAAATGGCTGAGGCACAAATCTAACTTGTTGTAGCCCATTTGAAAGAAGGATTTGATCTAAAAAGATCAAATCACTTCAATTCTTTTGGCTCAATCAAAATATGTCAAACAGAGATTAAAATGCAGAAAATAGGAAGATGAACACTCAGATTTTAGTTTATTAATCATGCTATGACAAGAAATTTTAAGGGGATAGAAGAGAAATACTCACCTTGGCTGAAGGGGTCTGAAAGAAAGGGTTAAAAAACTTCTCCAAACTTCGTAAACTCAAAGTGAAGAGGAGAGATGAGAGAGAGAGAAAGTTGACCACCAATCGCTGAATGTCTGAAATCGCTGAATGTCCCTTCTCTTCCTCCCTTTCTCTTCTTATCCTTCTTTCTCCTGCTTTTCTTGCATCTTTTCTGCTCATTTTCTTCCTTCTTTTATGCTTCTTTTCCTCCTCTGTTTCCTCCTGTTTTTCATCCCCTGTTTCCTCCTCCTTTTCTTCCAATTTTTTTAGAGGGTGGTTGAGGCACAAATCGAGCGACTTTTCTAAAAAAAAACGTTTTTTATGATTTTAAAGGTTTTAAAATCTAAGTTAAATAAAAAAAGAGGATTTTGAAAATAACAGATTTCAATTGGATCCAAAATCCAATTTGATTTTTGAATCCAAATTGAGTTAAAATCCAAATCCATATTGAATTTTGAGAAATTTTGCAAAAGTATTGAATTTTGGGTTTGAAATTCAAGAATTGTTTTTGAATTGGAGATAAAAATTGGATTTTGAAACTGGATCTTGATCCGTTGTGTTATTTTGGAATTGAGTTATGAATTGGATCCGAAATTGAGTTAGATATATAACATGAATTTGGACTCCAGTGAATCCGAGAAATAACTGGAATTCGGATTGAAAATGACTCATATTATTTAGAAAGATGAGGTCAGAGACCAAGAAAGAAATTTTACCAAATTTTGAAAATTTTGGGGTGTTCACACCTACTGGTCTGGACAACTCTGTCTAGACCATGCTTTGGAACCCCGTGTTGGACCCAGTTTTGAGTCAGTTGGCTGCACACCTGAACCGAATTCTGTTCAGGTGGCGCACTTAGACATGCATACGGGCAAGTCTGGACCGAATGTCTAGACTTGCTGTCAGCGTTTTGAGGACCATCTGGTTCTTTGGCATAGGTCCAGGTCTGTACCAGACCTATACCCAGTCTGGTGGCACCTGAACCAAGCCCGGTTCAGGTGGTGCGTTGTGGACGCAGACTTGGGCAAGTCTGGACCGAATGTCCAGACTTGCTGCCAAGCATTTTGGGACCCCATGGTCCAATTGTCTGGGGTATGGACCCTTGTCCAGACTAGTGGGCTGCGTGGCCTCCAGGGCAGTAGCACCCAGTGAGGTTAGTGTGCGGTGACTACGGTTGGTTTGTTGCATTTGACGGTTCGGGAAAGTCTGGACCGAATGTCCAGACTTGCCACCGAGATTGTAGGGACCCCATGGTCCAGCTGCATGGGTCTGGACCTTTGTCCAGACATGTGAGCCACTTGGACTTGCGTGGCTGCAGCATCCTTTTTGGAGTTTTTGGGAAGCATCGCTCCCGAGTTGTGCGGCTGCAGTGGTTTGACTACAGCATGTGATGTTGTGCTTGTTTTCTCGACCATGGTAGGGCCTTGGAGCAACCCCGTATTTGTGTTGTTGTAGCAGTTAAAGGCAGCTTGCTGTTGGGCCCCATTCTCACATTTTCATGGTTTCCCACATATCACTGCTTCAATGGCAACTTGGGTTAGCCGCACTTCTTAAGAGCACGGTGATCGATGCCATAACACCCCTTTGGCTAGTGTTTCTTTGGCATCAAGGTATCGAACGGGTATATGAAGTATACACGTATATTTTCCATATGCATGATGACTTTTTACTTAGAACATATATGTGCAAAAAGCTAGCTCCTTACGCAATAAAGGGTTTTGCAAAATACGACGGATAGAACATGTAATGTTATGACTCAAGGAAAAACAAGCAAACCACGTGTCTAATGCTTCCGTGCTTAAGTGGAATTATTTGAAGGCTTTGGTTCAATGTTTCTCAATACGTATTCATACTTGCATGTTTCTCGATTCACATCTTTGGATTTGCATGATTTATGACAATATTCGCATTGCAAAATAACTTCAGGCAATGACATGCGACCAATAGTCATGTCAACGATTCGTGTAACCCTGTCATAGAAATTCATGATTGTCATGGAACTCCTTGGCGAGTTTCGGTGTGGGTGATGGCCCCACCACATGAGACGAGCTCGCCTATGTTGAAGACATAGTTTTATATGTTTCTACACATCTCGTGTTTTGTTTTCTAGAGATGCCTTACCGTGGATATATGTTTCTAACTGTCTCATCATAATGCTCGATGTTCTGTATCGTCCCATTTCTAGTTCACGTACTTGTGGCACGATGCACATATGTGCATACTTGTATCTACGTACAATTCAAGACAAATTATCTCTCCTACATGACACATTCCTTTGGGTTGTTACACTAGAAGTTTATGTTCTGTGACGCATATCATGCCATAATTGCTATGAATTGTAAGTGGATAATCATAGTAATTTTCTCTTGTGTTGTCTAATTGCATCGACTTATGTATGCTAGAATCACACATTCAGTTTTTTTACTGCCTTAGAACACATATCATTCATGATAGAATCACATATAAAGTTTTTTGCTTTGCCTGCCTTTGAGCACATATGAGCGTGATAGAATCACATATAGAGTTTTTCTGACTGCCTTAGAACACATATGAGCATGCTATAATCACATATTCAATTTTTTGACTGCCTTAGGACACATATGAGCATGATCGAATCACATATATAGCTTTTTGCCTGCCTTAGAGCACATATGATCATGGTAGAATCACATATAGAGTTTTCTAGCTGCCTTAGAACACATATGAGCATGATATAATCACATATAGAGTTTTTTACTGCCTTAAAACACATATCATTCATGATAGAATCACATATAGAGTTTTTTGCCTGCCTTAGAACACATATGAGCATGATAGAATCACATATAAAGTTTTTTACTGCCTTAGAACACATATGAGCACATGATAAAATCACATATAGTGTATAATTTATTTCAATATATTTTGTTTATCAATATTGACTGTTCTTTTCTTTGCTAGTAATTTATCACTTATTGCTCCATGTGTAGCTTTGTTACTCTTGAATACCTACTCATGCTATACCTATTCAATTATTGCAAATGAATGAGAATGTTATGTGTTTCATGCTAAGCCATGCTTTCGTTTTTCACATACTGGTATGTTGTGATTGGTTTGTCTCACCAGCTCGAAATAGTACTGACCCCGTTTTATGGGGATACAGGTGTTGCTTCTAGGTGTGCGATGGAGTTCGATGTGCGGCAGAGGACTGAACCCACTCTTCTAAAACATCAAGGATCTTGGCAGAGTTTTTGTAAAAAGGGGAACTGTTGTACTATTGTAAAATGTATTAAATAAAGTTGTTTCATTAATGTTGTTGTTTCACTCTGTGACCCGCCCAGAGTTTTCCACTTGTTTTCCCTTCCTAGTTTTTCCTCTTGCGCAAATGTTTTAAAAAAAAAAAAGTTTATCCAAAAATCTAAAGGATTTTCAAAGTCGGAAATTCTGGGGCGTCACTACAAATCGTCGCAATATTTGGCTTCATAAGTAAACATCGTTGTAAGATTTAGCAAATTGATGTACAAATCGAGGTATCTTCATAAATACACATCGCTATTGCTTTGAATGTATAAATTGTCACAGATTCAAACTTACAAATCGTTGTATAAATCGCAACCTGATTGCATAACGAAACCTTACACGAAACTCACCAAAATGATAGGAGTTTGGGTAATCCAACTGTAGAGTAAGAAACACTCAGAAGGTAGACGCAACGGATGGTGGCAACAATGCTGCCACTGCGCATAAGACGGAAAAGGATGCTCTGGTGGTAGCAGAAGAAAGAAAAGGCTGCTCCGACGACAACAGAAGAAGGCAACGGATGATCCGGCAACAACAGATGAAGGCAAAGGATGCTACGGTAGACTTTTCTGCTTAGGGTGAAAATGGATTGTTTGGACTATTTAAATCCTAGAGATAAAGCTTCCTACATACGCAAACTTTGCTGAAAATTTTGGCGCCATCATGATGGAGGGCAATTTTGTCCTGTTCATGAACCGACGATTATGGAGGGCATTTATGTCCGTTCCGGGAAGAGGAAGAGAATGACGGTAAAGTGTACTTAAGTCTTTACGATGGCACCAAATTCCGATGCTATGTGATGCGAACACACATGGGGATACTAGCCGGGCTGGATCTTATACGTGGCGCTCATTGGGACCCCCGAACATGAGATGTAGCTACCTGTCCTGTTCGGGGGGTAACATATAACCTGCTTGCCCATAAAAAGGAACAACAAAAAAGTAGTCGACTGTAGAGAACCAAAAGAACTTATAGAACTACCACTTCCTTACGGGCAGAACCTTCTAGAAAGCTAAGGTGCTGCATATCTGAAGTGCAGGTAAGTGGCATCCTATCACCATGTATAATATCCCAAGAAGAGTGACTATGAGAAACAAAAACCCCTACCATGTTGTGAACATGAAGACACCCAAGGAAGAAAGGCAAAGCAGAATCTAATTTTGTTCTTGACACCGAACATAGCAAAAGATGAACCCATCCAACACAGCTCATCCAAACCATAGTCCCACACATGCATGCCCGCCCAGCCCCATACACACTCACACCAAAGTCCATCAAAACCCACTATACCCCCACTCACTCACACACCCATGCACACACCCACACACACACATCATTTGTAGAGATGAGCTAAAAAACTAGAAAAAAAAGAACTCTCACCCAAGCTCCATCCCTACTGATGTTAACAAAAAACCCTCTTGGTGCCTGCCCATGATAATGAATCTTTTAGACATTTTTTGCAAGCTCGATAAGTAAGCTCCCATCAAAGTATATATAACAAATAATCTTGACACCTGCAATGATTCCAAAAAATGTGGTAGTTGTTCTCCTGCCAAACCAATGTCTAAGCCTTCAAAATCCATACTCGCCATAAGAACAACCATTTCTTACCATGGGGGAAAATTTTTTTTAAGGGGGACAAATTTCTTTTGGGTCCCCTTTAGAGGGTTGATTTTAGATATATTTTTTATCATATTTGGATTATGGCTTTGTTTTTTTTTGTTCATATGCATGCAATCACATATTAAATTTGAATTATGGTATTCTTTTCAAAATAAGGGTCTGATATTCTAAAATGAATTGATCGAAACAACATATTACCAAAATAACCTATCTTGTGAATATTGACTTGTTTGAAATATTAAGATATTTGTATATTTGAAGTTCATGTGAATAGTGATATGCCCAAAGAAAGATTACTATTTGGCTGAACTCAATTATACTTTCAGTAATAAATATAGGATGATTATCAAGTTTTCTATGTGAAAAATGAGTCGGTCCAAAGAAAGGCTTATTGTTTAACAAGATTAATTGTCCATGTTTGATTACTGTGATAAGAATACTACTTACAAGTTGACATTTTTGTCCAAAGACTAAATGTCAATGTTATGTTGTGTATCTTATGATGGAATTCACCACAGTTTAAATATGTTTATTAATGTTAATGCATGTGAATATGTATATTAATTGTTAGTATGTTGTGGTTTGTTTTATTTTTTATTCAGTTAATTCTTTTGCTTCTATAATATTTGCAAATACCAATTTAATCAATGTTTTGAATGGCTTAAACTTTAAAAATTAGAAATATAACGTTATAATTGTTCTTGGGTGTATGGATTTTGACCTTGCACTTCGAGAGGATTAGCCCACTGCTCTTACACATAGAAGTTCCACTGAGGATAAAAGAAACCATAAGAAGTGTGATTGATCCAATTGCATGAGTCTTATGATCATAAAATGTATAATTCTGAAAACCTTCAGGGGCGCTATGTCTAAAGAGGTTAATGCCATGAAGTTTCTTGAGAAAATTAAAACACGTTTTGCTAAAAATGAAAAGGCTTAGACAAGTACTCTTCTTTTGAGTCTTGTTTCAATGAGGTATAAAGGTAAATGAAACATAAGGGAATACATTATATTTGAAAATGTCTCATCTTGCTTCAAAACTAAAGGCACTAAAATTAGAGTTATCCGAGGACTTGCTTGTGCATTTAGTTCTGATATCTCTTCATGCATAATACAGTCCATTTAAGGTTAATTATAACTACCAAAAAGAAAAATGAACTCTAAATAAGTTCATTTCACATTATGTGCAAGAAGAAGAAATGATAAAACAAGAAAAGATAGAAAGTGTTTACATGACAGTTACCTCTAACACTACAAGAATTTTATGGATTAGCAATGGACGTTATTCGACGATAATCCATTGCTAATCCGTTTAGCAATGGATTGGCGATGGCTTAGTGATGGATAGCGTCCGTCATAATTTCTTGTTCGCTAATTAGTGACAGATCTGATCTGTTGCTACTTTCATCGTTAATTAGCGATGGATTAGCGAATTTCATGATTCATCACTAAAATTTAATAACAAATGTGTATCCGTCGCTAATATCCATCACCAATTTAGCGATGGATTAGCGATGAATTACATTCCATAATAAAACATCAGCTGATTCAGTTTTTGAGACAGATAAATATTCATCCCTAATCTATCGCTAAATTAGCAATAGATATTAGCGACGGATAATATCCATCGCTAATCCATCATAAATTTAAAAAATATATATAAAAAAATTTGTATGAAATATAAATATTGAGAAAAAATTCCTTGTTATACAATTTATATAACCTGTGTACAAAAAATAAAGTACACATAAAAAATAAATATACAAAGCAGGTGAAACACATTTAAAAAAAGTTATAAGTGAAACAAATTTAACAACCCACTATAATCCTCGCCAAGTTCTAATTAGTTACAAGTGAACATATACAAAGAGTTTCGTTTGAAACAACAAGTACGCAAAACAAATTCAACACATGAATCTAATCCTTGCCAAGATTCAAAGCATCATCCTCTTCATTGTCTCGATCTGCCCCTTCATCCATGCCTCCATCAACTCCTCTACGCTGATCATCTCCAGCATCCTACAAGAGAGCCAAAATATAATAAAATAAATTATATGCAATGCACCTAATCTAAGGCAATCAAAGTAACAGGGACGAATGACACACAAACTAGCAATAAAGTGAAAGACAATAACAAAATTTAGATATGTGTTCTAAGGCTGACAAAAAAAATCATAGCGATTTAATCATGCAGATATGTGTTCTAAGGTTGTTAAAAAAAAGTCATAGTGATTCAAGCATGCATATATGGTTTATAAGGTTGTCAAATAAATGTATTATGTATCACAATCATGCATATATATGTTATAAGGCAGTCAAAAAACTTTTATAGTGATGAAATCATGCTTATATGTGTTCTAAGGTTGTAAAAAAACTTTCATAGTGATTCAATCAAGCATATATGTGTTATAAGGCAGTCAAAAAAATTCATAGTGATGAAATCAAACTTATATATGTTCTAAGGTTGTCAAAAAAATGTTATAGTGATGAAATCATGCTTATATGTGTTCTAAGGTTGTCAAAAACCTTTAATAGTGATTCAATTATGCATATATGTGTTATAAGGAAGTCAAAAAACTTTTATAGTGATGAAATCATTCTTATATGCGTTCTAAGGTTGTCAAAAAACTTTCATAGTGATTCAATCATGTATATATATGTTATAAGGTAATCAAAAAAATTTATAGTGATGAAATCATGCTTATATGTGTTCTAAGGTTGTCAAAAAACTTTTATAGTGATTCAATGATGCATATATGTGTTATATGGCAGTCAAAAAACTTTCATAGTGATAAAATCATGCTCATATGGTTTTTAAGGTTGTCAAAAAACTTTCATAGTGATTGAATCATGCATATATGTGTTATAAGGCAGTCAAAATTTTTTATAGTGATTCAATCATGCATATATGTGTTATAAGGTAGTCAAAAATTTCATAGTGATGAAATCATGCTTATATGTGTTTTAAGATTGTCAAAAAACTTTCTTAGTGATTCAATCATGGATATATGTATTCTAAGGTTGTCAAAAAACTTTTATAGTGATTCAATTATGCATATATGTGTTATAAGGCAGTCAAAAAACTTTCATAGTGATAAAATCATGCTTATATGTGTTCTAAGGTTGTCAAAAAACTTTCAGTGATTCAATCATGCTTATATATGTTCTAAGGTTGTTAAAAAACTTTCATAGTGATTCAATCATGCATATATGTGTTCTAAGGTTGTAAAAAACTTTCATAGTGATTCAATCATGCATATATGTGTTATAAGGCATGAAACTTTATACCTGACGGGCACCGGAGCTCATGTTGAATGCAAACAAAGTGATTCACTAGCTCGAGTATGCTTCCTCATCACTTGTTTGACTTTCATATTCTTCTTTTTTCTCCACCTCCTCTTTGTCCTCTTGGTTTTCTTCTTCATTGGGCAACCATCCACTTGGTATATCATTTGGATCACATTCTTTTATACGTGTGCCATCGGACAATGGAGATATGACATGCAAACCATGTATGACATCATGACCATAAGAGAAGTTGTACATATCATCTGATTGATAATAATTACCCTCTTCAACAATCTTGTCATCCTGTAACTGATCATACTCGGGGTATAGTTTAGACTTCACCTAGCAAACCACCAACCATTCATTTCTATCTCACTTCTTTGTATTCGGATATGAAGTATAGTAAACTTGTTGAGCTTGCGATGCTAATATGAATGGTTCATATGTTTCAAACCTTGATTTATGATTCACCTCCACAATGCCTGAGGCTTTGTCGACTCTTGTTGTTGTGGGATCAAGCCAATGACACTTGAATAAAGTTACCATGTTATTTATGCATAAGTCAACTCCATTATTTTGTCTATAACACCATAGTAGTCAAGTTCATTTTCATCGTAACTGCTACCCTTGATACACATGCCACTATTCATCATTGACTTGTTTACACCATAGTCTTTTGTATGAAATTGATAACCATTTATGATGTACCCGTTGTAACATTGCACAACTTTGGTCAGACCATTTTATAAATCACATATTTCTTGGTCATTAACATCACCATGGCGGACCTATAAGCATAAACAATGACTGTAAACACGATTAATTAAGTAACATATTGTTGTTTACACGGAAAGAATGCATGTTATCATCGTTACCAACTCTTTCAACCATGCCACAAACTTATTTTCACGTTCTTTTTGTACTTTTGAATCAATGAGATGTGGAAGTTCTCTTCGCAACTCTAGATCAAATCGTCTGCACTTAACAAATAATTATATTACCGAACCATGTACGTAGAGAACTTAGTGTAACATATTATGTATACTTACTGGATGTTGGGGTCGATCTCTAAGCAATTAAAAAGGATATAGATTTGTGTTGCGTCTTGCTCTCGATCTTTCAAGAGTCTTGACCAGCAACTGCCAAAGGCATTCCCAAGTGGTTTAAATATCGATAGTTTGTCAGACACAATAACTTGTTCTTCATCATTACTATGAGGTGGGCAAATATAACATGTTGGAATATGCAGGGGCACCTGATCCCACTGGTGAGATTCACTGTACTGACACTTACCATTGCAAATTCAATAAAATTGTCAACATTATCCATATATTCAAGTGACACCTCATTATCAACTATCCTACAATATATACATTCATGGTTTGCAGCCATTTTATCCTATAATATTATGGATATTATCTTCACCAGTTAAAAGAGATTCATAATAATGCTATGATGATGAAAATATCTAATTTATCATGTATTGATGGTGGATGTAATGATTTGATATATATATATATATATATATATATATATATATATATAATAACTGATTTCTCCTTTTTGGTTTGCTATAATTCTTGTTTGGTGATTATTGGTGAGCATTTTTTTTTGTTTTAGTTAATGCATAATTTTTCTTCCCCTCTCTACCACAAATATGCTTAACATAAAATGCAATTCCATGAACTATTATGCATGCATTGATAATTCAATATTTTTGTGTGTAACACCATCACATCATATTTATACACATTACAAGGATATTTAGAAAGATGAAATCACATTCACAAATATGATACATTCAATTTAAGCATATTTTCATGATACAATTTTACATGAAATGCATAATCAAATAAAAAATTACTTCATGCAAGCATGGATAGTCATGTCAAACATTATAATACATTCATATCACAACAATGTCAAACATGTATATGCAACAAATACACTCTAATATTCTACTAACTACTACCATGACTAGCATGAAATCCTCACTACAAAAAATAAGAGCACTTCTATTCTCATACATTCAAATCATGCTGAGCATGATCTCCAAACTCCAGCAAAACAGTTCTAGATATCCCCAACTAAGTGAGTGTGTGAGCAGGAAAGTGTTGCATCCAAGAAAGTAAATAACATGTGATGTGCTTGCATCACTTACTCACCATGGGTATTTACCCGGTTTGCATGCTTTTGCATTTGCATTTTTCTTATTTCTTTTCGCATGGCATTTTAAGCCGCATGCAATGCTTAGCATTAAGCATCACGCATTTTGCTCTGCTACGCACCTGCAATGCACATTTATATACAAGCTAAATGTGCACATTTTGCTTAGCATTCTTGTATCCACTTTTTCCTACCTTGGGGGTTTCAGGGGTTGCACATGTCTCGAGTATACGAGCTAAAGGTCTTAGGTCATGGGGTGCGTGCAGCTCCATCCTGCGAGCTGTGAAGGCACAACAAATTAGCATGCTAAATAATAAAAATTAAAGAAGAAGGGGCAGGAGACACACCCTTGTCAGACAGGGAAATGAAAAGGGGCAAGGGGCGAAGCCCTCATGCCGAAAATCTAATGGCAACAGGGGGCCTCGCCCTTGCCTGCTGAAGGGATAATAGGGGCAAGGGCTAGGACCCTGGCTGCCAAAAACAAGAGCAAGCAGGGGCCTTGCCTCTGCCAATTTGACCAAGCCAATGGCAGGGGCTTCGCTCTTGCCTAGTAGAATATAGAGGTAGGAGCGAAGCCCTTTCCTATTGGAACTCTGAAATGGTAGGGGCTTCGCCCCTGCCTGATGAAAACTGAGGGTGTTGGTTGGGGTTTGATGCCCAACTAGGTTGCTAGAGAGGGAGGCGGCTGGGAGCCCAGCGAACCAAAATTGGAGAGAGGGAGATGGCAGTGGGGACAAGAGGTCAGGAGGTGATTTAGCTAAGATCGCCGACGGCAGTAGTGTAAACACCCCAAATTTTTAGCCATATCCCCAACACTTCCACCAAACACTGCAGCATGTCTTCCAAGATCACTGGAGGGAAAAATGGTCATTTTCTGAGCCTGGAACTTGCAAAAGTCTAAATTTCATCTGCAACTCTCAAAATTTCTCTGTTTTAGCTCAGATTTTCAAAGTTTTACTCCTGACAGGAGACTGGAATCTCCAATTCCTGGTTCAGGATTGCATTTCATAAGACATGTCTTTGCATATCATCGCATGAGCATTTCATATCACTGCACTGCACGGCACAGCATGTCATTTCGAGGTCCAAAACTCTTGATTTTCAAAATTCTCAATCCAGATTCGAGTTTTGACTTTTTCAAAATCAATTTCAAACCCCCGGGTCTTCAAAACTGCTATCTTTACCCATTTTAACCCCAGGACCCTAGATTTTGAAAAATTTTCTCAAGAAAATGATCTGGATAGTTTTCAATTTGGATTTTCCAATTTTATCAACTGGATCAACTCTGCTTGAAGAAGGGGACGAAGCTTCAAATTTAGCAATTTTACCCTTTTATCAGCAATTTCAAAAATCATTCTTTTACAAAATCTCCCTACAGGGGCCACCTCTTTTCAAGATTTTCGTAATTAGGCCAAGTTTATTTCTTATCTGCTAGTTGGTTTAGGTTTTTATAAAAATTCCAAAAAGAGATTTTTAGTTTTACCTTTTGCCTTCAATTCCGATTTTCAATCAATAAAGAGCTAGATGTGAGATCACCCTGAGGTGATGCCACATGTCTCATTCTCTCTCATCCTGTCATTTTGCCATTTGTCAAGATGGGGCCACCCTGAGGTGGCGCCACATGTGTCCTCCTTCAGAAAAAGCAGAAATTCAAAAAGCCTCAAATGTTGAAGCCTTGTCCCTGAGGTGTCGCCACTTGGCCCTTTCTCTCTCCTTCCACCTTTTGCCACGTGTCATTTGCCTTCCCCTTTAGTTCTGCGCCATTTGGCAGTATAGAGTCACTCTGAGATGACGCCACATGGCCTCTCTTTTCTTGGTGCTTTTATCTCTCTGCCATGTGTTAGTGTGGGGTCACCCTGAGGTGACGCCACATGTCCTCCTCCTTGCACATCTATTAGTTGCCACTTGTCCTCCCTACATCTCTTTCATTTTACCTTTTGACATGTGTCAGTGTGGGGTCTCCCTGAGATGGTGCCACATGTCATTCTCTTTCTCTCTTATTCACTTAACACTTGTCACTGTGGGGCCACCCTGAGGTGGCGCCACATGGCTATCCCCCATTCCTCCATAATCAAACAAGTTTGAATTTCAAATTTTCTCTGAGGTGGTGCCATCTAAGATGCCTCCTCCTGCAACTGACACGTGTCAGTATGGAGCCACCATGAGGTGGCGCCACATGTCCAACTCTCTCTTCTCCAGAAAAAGTAGAATCACCCCTCTCTGAGGTGGCACCATTTCTGAAAAGACCTCTCCTCAAAAATAGCTCTACAGCATGCTTTTAGGAAAAACAAGTTAAAATTTTTTCAAATGCTCCTGAGGTGGCGCCATACGCTTCATCTGCTCCTGCCCTCTAACACATGGCAGTGTGGAGCCATCCTGAGGTGGTGCCACATGTCCATCTCTGCTTCCTCCAGAAAAAGCAAAAGCTCAAGATTTCAAATTCCCTACTAAGGTGGCGTAAATCCAGAATTTACAATTTGATTTTCTATTTTATTTATTTTACAAAATCCCAAAGTGGGCCCACACATAGGTGGCGCCACATGGGAAGCTTCTGCAGAGAAAATCAAGCTAACTCCTTTTCAAAAAATTTCAAACTCTACTGAGGTGTCTTATTTACAAATTTTTCATTTATTTTATTTCAAAAAAATCCAAAGTAGCATCCTCTGAGATGGCACCACATGGAAGGTCCAAATTTATTTTGTTTAAATTTTAAAACTCTCCAGAAAATCTATAAATACCCTAGCCCACGCCCAGTTAGAGGGGAGAGCTCTTTTTGGATCTGAATTTCAACTAACAACTTCCTTTTCTCCTCTGAATTCACGCCCCTCCTTGGGCCCATCTGGGACAGTACCTCAAAGTGCCTACCTGGCTCATGCCACCCCAAGTTTGACCTAGGAGCAGAGGTCGATTTCCACGTACATTCCGAAGCTCGATTAAAAAAGTGAGAGAAGTCATCCGTAGCCGCCCATTTCTGAAGTTTCAAAACAGCAAAAGAACACAAGGTGAGCTCCCATTCGAGTTGATTCTATCAGAATAATGCTCTTATTTCGATTTACATACTAAATCCCATGGATTTTTTGTTTTAAAGAAAGGGTTCGTCCGAATGATGGATCAAACCATTCCCATAAAATGATATATATTAAGTATAATCATACTTTCTTGATGATTTTCTAGCATTCATGCATTAATTAGATTTAATTCATATTTTATTTTGTTAATTTAGCATATTTTAAAAGTTAATTAGGTTGCATTTAGTGTTTATTTCAATTCTGTTTCATTTCAGTAGTTCTCTGTTTTTAGCAGTCAGTCCACATGTTATTTTATGTTTTTATTTTTCTTCTAAAATTCCAAAAAAATCATATTATGTGCCCATAGCTGTCCCTGATAATTTGCAAAAAAATCGGAATCGTTTGAGTTAATTTGTTTTGTTCAAAATTCAAAATTCAAAATTCCAAGTCAAGTTTTTATGACCCGGGAAACATTCAGAACATTGGGTCTCAACTTTTAAAATCGATATATCCCTCATGGAAGATACTATTCCATATCCAAAAACTTTCCTGAACTCAAAATTGAGTCTAGTATTTAATATGATTTTATCAGATTTTTCTAAATTGTTTTCTGTCTGATGAAAATCCAAGAGTTCGGGACATGTGTCAGAGCCTAATTTGAGTCTCTGAGACTTTGGATCGACTTAAGTCGACTGGTTCTCCCTGAATATAGCTCCAAATCTGAATCTGTAAAAAGTGAACTTTATGCTCTAAATGTCCTCTGTTTGATTCTAAAATTTTGTAATTTTTAGGACAGTTTGTATCCCCTTTTCGTATTTTTTATTTTCGTCTCCTATTTTTGGTATTTATATCTGCTCTTTTGGTTTATGCGTGTAATGTCATATTTTTATTTCTCATTCAGTTAGTCAAATGTCAAATTCATACAAACAAAAGTTTTTATATGCATGTCAGTAGTTCCCCATTTAATTTTCGTAAATTTTGGTGGTCCATTATCATTTTGTATCCATTCTCACATCAGATCATACTGATTTTAGTCCCGTCAGAACCAAATCTTTGCTACTGAACTCACCGTAGGTCAAATCTCAAAGCTGTAGAAGCCAAATTTGTTCATTTTCATGTCTGTTAGAATCTTTCAAAATATCAGACATTTCTATGGTGGATTTTTGTATTATTGCATTAAATGCTATGTTTGGTTCGTACCCATAGGCGAAATTTGCTTATTTTAGAGTTTTCTTTAAAATTTTGCATTTAAGCCATGTCATTCCAAGTATTTTATCATTTTATACTGTTCCTAAGGGTAGAGGGGTGCTCTCTACCGAATTTAGCATGATTTGAGAACCGTTTGATGATCGATTTAGCTGTATCATCAACTCAGGGTTCCCGCAGAACCCTTATCCAAGCGAAAAACAAGTGAAATTCGTTATTTTGGCCAAATTTCAAATCACCATTCTGATTTTTACAGTCCCATCATATTTAGTAGCATGTCATCATGCATTTCATCATCGTTTGATTCCATTTGCATTTCAAAATCCCCAGATTTTGTCAAAACTCCTTAAAAACCCTGATTTTAAAAGTATAACCTTAATATTAGGAGTATTTTGGTTATTTTTTACCACAGTTCTGAATTTTAAACTATTTACTATCGGAATTTTCATGCATTTGCATCATTCAAATATCAAGTATAAAAATCGGGTTTATATCCATCTAAGTCCAATAATCTCAGAATATTATTGAAAAATCTTAGAAGAAATCACATATTTGAGCTAACCCCATTTCAAGTTTGGCAGGGATATTCAAAGGACGGAGCCGGAATCTGCAATTTTCTTTCTTTCATTTTATTTAGTGATGTAATAATGTAAATTTTGGAATAAAAAATTTACTTTTCTGCTTAGATTAGGATGCATATCATATAGTCTGAATTTCTGCAATATCCTAATTATGTGATTCATGCATTTTATTTCAAAAATCACTATGGATATACACGAATGGCACGTGCACCAACTCTTAGGAAGTTGATGAACTCGGTGGAGTCCATATTAATGGCCCTCGTCAGAATATGGACGAGACCCAGATTCAGCGTCTTTCTACTAATCACACCGAGCCTACACTCTTAGGCTATCTTCCAAAATTCACTGCATATCTTCAATTTTTACAAAATATTTTAGAATTAACTAAGTAAATTACAAGTATATTTACGGCCATAGTCGGAATATGTGGTAATCTTACCTTAGTTTAATTCTAAAACTGCATATTTTCCTGAAAAGATGTTTTCATAAAAAAGACATTCATTCATTCAGGATAATTCACATCATGAAATCATGTGTATTTATGTAAAAACTCTATTTCAAGGCAATCAATTTCTCAAGATGCTCTAAAAATGTTTTCAAAGATTGATTTTCCCAAGCTAAGTTTTCCCTGATTTTCCCAGAAAATATTTCTTGTCTTAGAATTCATTTCCAATTTCTCAAATGAACCTTTTCATCATTTTCCAGATTCAAAATCGATTTCCAATTCCTCAAGGCCGGGATTCCCAGAATTTCAATTTCCTAGGATTTGATTTCTTTTCCCAAGATCATTTTCCTACAAATCTTCAATCATTTTTCAAAGAAAATTTTCAAAGTTGGAATTTTCCTGACAAGCATTTTTCCTTTGAGTGTTTGCCTTTTCTCAAGAATTCTTTCTATTTTCCCAAGATTCTCATTCCTTCATGATTTTCCCAAATCTTAATAAACTTTCTTGAGATTTTAAATCCTTTTATCAGGGTTTTATTGAGAAATTGATTTCCATCTTTTGCCTTGGAAATATTTTCAAACTCCAAAGCATTTTCTAAGCATACATCATGTTTTCCAACCTACATTTTACAAAGTTTCATAGCACATGCCTGAATTCTCTGTGCATTTAGGATAGAACACGATTTTGTTAATTTAGCAAAGTCAAGCACATATTTGGTCCTTGGTTCGATTACCCCTGTTAAAGGCGGCAGGAACGGTCGAACCTCGTACCGACAGGTCGAGTCCCATTCCACGAAATATTTCCCGCTATTCTCAAAACGGAGGCAAGTATTTCAAAACAATTTTCAAATTCTGGTCAAGTTTGACTCGCGAAAGGTTTTCCCTCTCTCCTGCAGGGAAGGGAAAAATTTTGCGACGATAACATGTTTAGCGACCGTGATGGGACCTGTCCTTGTCTGATCAAAAGTGTGTTTGACTTAGTTCATTTATCGAAACTATGTGCTCAAAATGTCATCTCTTTTGCTTTCTGATATCATGCGAACTTAGGAGCCTAGATTCTGACCTAGCTGACATTGATTGCATATGGCTTAGGCATGGTTTGGTAGGACTATATTGAGAAGATATTTTCATGCTCACATAGACTTAGGTCTAAACACAACTCTCCTCAATTTAGGATCTGAATGCAAACAATATATGCTTCTTCAAAAGTTTTCAAAAATCTCTCTCTAGGACTTAGAGCCCTCTATTTCTCGCATGTGATCATTTTTTCTAAACCACCCTACCTATCTTTACCAGGTCTTCACGTTGTTGGGCTCTCTTCCAGAACCCTAGTTCGGGACAGAGCCCCACAACTTGGTCACTTATTTGGGTTGACGCCCCCCTACCACGTACTAAGGGCCACAGTCAGAAGTATATTGGTAGGCGCTCAAGGATGTTGGAAAACCTTACCTTAGAACCGAAGTTGAAATTCTATGCCACATACTTCGAGTCTCAACTCGAGTATATCGGCATAACTGGATTGGACAAAGATGATCTGAACCTACAGTTAGGATTAGGGTCCTACAACTGCTTTTCAAAATGATACATCTAGAGTCAGCCTTTTAGGGAGCGTTGTATATGCATAAATGTATGTGCAAGATGTGATTATATGTACTTTACCTTTCTCAATTCTTAATATTTCCCTAATTTTTTCCAAAATATTAGACCATTTTTCAAATATCCTTATTTTTTTTCTCACAAGATATTTCTCTTATTTTATCAAAACCCTGGGCGATTTTCTCAAACCATCTAATTTCTCTCAAAACTCCAGGTGATTTTTCATTCTTCCATTCTACTAGATCTCTAATTTTCCACCTTATTTTTATCCTGACTACAATCTTCAAAATTTCTTGTATTTTTCCTATGTCTGATTATGGGTTTGTCTCTGTTTTTCAGTTCAATGACATCCAGTCAAATCGATCCTATTTTTCCTGAAGGCCACATCTCCTACGAGGTGTGACAAGGTTGTCCTAAACATTGATCTCTTAGCACCAGATATTTCATTCCTCGATGGTATTACTCATAGCTCAAAAACTTTTCTCATATGTTCCCGGACCATTTGAGCGAGTATGGATTAGAAATGGCGTCAGCAGTCAGAAAGCAGACAGTAAACGGTAACTTGATCCATGCAATGGCAGAGTGATGGAACCCGCGCACATGCACTTTCTGGTTCCCATTGGGAGAGATGACCCTTTTAATGGATGAATTTTCAAAGATTATGGGATTACCAGAACCAGCTGATCAGCCAAGAGATCCGTTAGAGCATCAATTTCTGATCAATATTAAGGGTTTGGACCCTCAAGATGCCTTAGCCTGTATGACAGACCACCGATCTTGGCCCCTGATTCAGATGGATGGAAATGAATATATCAATCTGCTTGAGTTGTACCATCCATATGGGACCTTCGTCGAAGTCAACTCACTATCAAGAACAGCCAGAGAAAGAATCTAGAATGTAATGGTTCTATGCACTATAGGATTAGCCCTCCTCCCAGATGGACAAAACTATATGGATATCAGAATAATCCAGCTCATGAGAAGATGGGGAAGTCAACACACCAATCGTCTTTCCATAGCCATGGCAGCGCTCGCCTTCCTGTACCGAGGGTTGACCCATTTCACACTCGGAGAGTCCATCTTAGTTGAAGGATGCATTTACGCGCTTCAATCATGGTTCTTCCAGCACATTCCAGTCTGAGCAAATTCTTTCAGATACAATGGTCAAGAGCTCCTTCTGGTGGCACAGTATCGGTCCATGATCGACAACATTCAGGAAGATGACATCGTGTGGGACTACTTTGATCGACAATTATGCCCTCCCAGATACACATATGCTTATGGCAAGCGGTTCAAGTTGCTGGGACCCTTCTTTTGCACTTACTATCAGTCGGAGCGATGTGTTCGACAGTTCTCTCAGAGGCAGCAGTACATCGAGACTCGGCTACTATCAGAAGCTACGGCCGAATCAGACCTCACATCCGCACAATGGTCTGGGGCATATCATTCCGCCCGCTATGGCTGTGATTCCTTTGTTACTCTCAAATTCTTTCCTGGTCCTAAAGTGTCTACCGACTATCATGAATGGTGGCAAATTGTTTGTCCTCCACCTCTTTGTCAAGATCAATAGAATCATATCTTCCTCTTTTCAGTAAAATTTTCTCTCTTTCTATCATGGTTTGATGACCTCGCCTAGGTAACAAGGCACATTTTTCGTTGTTCATTTCTCTTGCAAAGGATAACAACACAATTGTCGTGATTTTTGTGATAACTCAATCCCTAGTAATGGGATAATCTTCCAATGGTCTACCATATTTTCCTCAATATTTCTTTCCAAAAATCCAAAAATTTTCCTCAAAATCTGATCATGTATTTGCCCTGCAGAATCCTGCAAAGAAAAAGAGAGAGCACAAGAGTCCTGCAAAGAAAGGTCAAGACAGAACACAAGAGAGCCTTCACAACATTTGATGGTTCAGACAAGGTCCGAAAGGAAAACATCATCGGACCGTATCAGCTACTCATCAGCATCAGGAGGAGAGATGAATTCGCCAAGGTCAGTCAGAGACCAAGAGCATCCAGAAGATGATGGCATCAACCCTCAGATGTACGCAATGTTTCAGAAAATGATGAAAAAAATGATGAGTGAGCAAGTCAGTACCAGTACTGACAAGAATCCCTTCAGCCAGAAGTTCAAGAACCATATAACCAAGAGGCCGAACAAGTCTTCTAAGAGACGCATCCAGCACCCAATGAAGAAGAAACCGCAGAGGACGCAGATGATGAGTGTGAGATCATTCCAAAAGTGACTCGCAAACCAAATGCTCGGCCAACAGAAGATCCACTTCAAGCGCAACTAAAAGAGATGGCTCGAGCAGTAAAAGATCTGCAAGCCCGCGACAAGGGCAAGAAAATATTCACCAGTGAAGATTTCTACGATGGCCTAGAAGGAGATGAAAATCTGGACAATCTTCCCCGTAAATTCATCAAATTCGACGGTTCTGGTGACCCAAAAGCCCATCTTGCCATGTTCTTCGCAGAGTGCTCAAGGTTCAAGAGGGACAATAGAGCACTATTTCTATGCTTTTCCCATAGCTTGGAAGGAGTTGCAGCTAAATGGTATGTTGAGCATATCAACCCCATTGAGCTTAAGGAGTTTGATAAAGTTGTGAATCTTTTTGTTGAACGCTTCTTGTTCAACACGGAGGCGCTTCCCACATTAAACCACCTCTGCAGTTTAAAGCAGAAGGAGAATGAGAAAGCAAGAGATTTCATTCATAGATGGAGGGGAATCTGCAACAAGATAAAGAACCCCATTTCTGAGGAGCATGCGCTCCAAATCATTCTTAACAACTTCTCTCAGCCTCTGAGAAGTTTGATTTCGACTTCACCATCTCATTCCTTCATTGAGCTCACAGAGAGAGCAGAATGACTTGAGCTTCGTATGAAAAATGGCGTGTAGGAGGGCATCACTCTCGCCCAAAGCAGCCATCCAAGTGAATCTAAGAAGAATACTCATTTTACATACTCTACCAACCATAAAAATAGCGAAAGTCGCAATCACTATAAAGAGCAGAAGAAAGACTATTGTTATGGCGCTAGCAATTCCAAGGGCTAGCCGAAAGGAAAGCCTGCTCCCCAATACAACAAGTCTCAGCCAGAGCCAAAACCAAAACAGAAAGTTAGGCATGAAGGATGGATCTACAACAGAAAATTCACCCCTCTTGACCAATCACTCGAAGAGGTGCTCGAGTATATGCTATCAAAAGATATGATCAAGTTGCCTAGACTAGCTGATCCCCCTATGCCAATGGAGAAGTGGAAAGACCAATTCTGCAAGTTTCATCGGACAGTGGGACACAACACTAAGAACTGCTTCATTCTAAAAAATATTGTCTAGGATTACATCGACAAGAATCTCTTGGTGGAAGGAGAAGAATATGAGAAGATGGACATTCTAAATCAACTATTTCCTCCACACACCACGATAGTGATCACTGAATAGTCGTTCCAGCCTCAAGAACACATCAAGCCGTGTTCCATTCAAGATCTACAAATTCATCATCAAGTTTTGGTGCTACGGCAAGCACCCCCAACCACTAAGAAGATGGATATAATTTTAGCATTTGGCAAGCTAAAAGTATTTGAAGAACCTATAAGGGCTTCCCCTAAGAAAGGAATTCCCAAATTCCTTAATCAGTTCATCAAGACCATGCCGAAAAATGGAGAAATGTCAACTCAAAAGCCATTAACTGTTTTGTCCAATGTTTCAATTTTGGACTTAGCTAAAAACTCTTGCAAGCACCAACAAGTACTGGATGATTTGCTTAGAAAGATTAAAGTTAAGCCCAGTACCACGCCTGAAGATATGGCTCAAATTGTAAATTCACTCATGACAAATGCGCCAATCACCTTCTCAGATGAAGACCTTCCAAAGCCTCACACTTTCCATAACAATGCCCTGTACATCATCGTTCGAGCAAGGAGAATGACAGTACCCCATGTGTTGGTCGATGAAGGCAGTAGCCTTAATATATGTCCTGAGATGACAGCGAAAGCGCTAGGCATCAAAGAAGAAGAGTATATATCAGATCCAATTACCATTTATGGATTTGACAACCATGGTCAAACGACAAAAGGAAAGATCTTCCTGGAGGTCTTTATCAATTACTCAGTGCATTCAGTGCTCTTTTATGTGGTTAATGTGCCACCCACCTATAATTTGGTTCCCGGAAGACCTTGGATCCACCATACAAATGCGGTCCCTTCCACTCTTCATCAGTGTGTAAAGTGGTTCAAAGGTAGAATGATCACAACTGTATTGGGAGAGGACCTAAAAGAAAGGCTCCCGCAACCCATGATCCCTAGACCCGCATTCACCGCAGATATCCCTAGTATCAGGGAAAGAGAAGAAGCCAGTCTCGAAGAGAGTCTAGAAATACTCCAGACACCAGAGTCATCCATGCATACTGTGGCCATGACTCGATGGAGAGTGTTGAGAAACTCTGTTTTGATGTCACATAATATGATACACTGTCGTATTTGATTTTATATGATATGATAATATGTCCTCTTGAAAAATGTTATATTATGGCTGAATATGTTTTGCCATAAATCTAACGAGTATTTGATGCAAGGATATCTCACCCAAAAAGGATGGAGACTTCCTGTTCAAGTACAATTAGTGCAATCATACTCCTTGAAGAAAAAGCTTGATGAGCCATGCATTCCTAAAGTTCAACTGAAGAGATCGGCTACCTCAAGATGAAGACTTTTTTCTTCTTTAGAGTCATATGTAACAGAACCTTCAGGAACATGAATATTGCATATTACATACTCATTCATAAAAACTATATCATAAAAGTATACGATAGTTTCAAAAAGCTACTTTTTGAAAACTAATAATTGTACCTCCTTACAACCATTTATGAAAAAGGTATTTTTGACATGATTTCAAAATGTAATAATTGTACCTTACATCATATACAAGACAACATGAAAAGAAATGTAGGAAAAAGACAAAAACATGAAATCAGCTACATAAAGAAAACAAATATAATATGTTTTGAAAAGACTCTAGTTACCTTCTTTAAAGAAATGTTTTTAAATATGGGAAAAAGACAAAACATGAAATCGGGTACATAAAGAAAACAAATATAATATGTTTTGAAAAGACTCTAGTTATCTCCTTTAAAGAAATAATTTTAAAATATGGGTAAAAGACAAAACATGAAAATCGGCTACACAAAGAAAACAAATATAAAATATTTGTGATAAAGACTCTAGTTACCTTTTTAAAAAACCATAGAATGTCGACTTACTTGAAGTCATCATTCTCTTTGTACAAGCATTAAATACCTCCTGTAAGAAATCCTTGTTAATATCCTTCTCAAGAATGTCGACTTTCTTGTAGTCCTCATTCTCTCTGAAGACTTTGAAAAACACAACATAAAGAAAACACTTGACATGACTATGTACAAATAAATATCTCAAAGCACTCATTGTACTTACACTCATTTAAGGTAAAGAAGTACTTATGTACCTCAAATCATTAATTAGAATAAAGACAAAACTACAAATCCAACGTTCAATGTACTATTGTAAGAAATAGACTTTTTACATAAAATATGTATTACCTAAAATATTACAACGACTAAGTGTACCCTATATTTTACTTTTATGGAAAAAGGCATTCTCGAATTTCTCTAAAAGTTGCTTTTGAAATGACATAACATTTCACATTTCAAAAAAGGCTACGATTTCAAAATGTAACGACTACTTTTTTTAAAGCTATATAAACACACTCAAATAAACTATTCAACAAGGGAATGGAATAGATGTGTGAGCTTACAACGAGAAAAATTCTAGTCATTATTTGAAAAGAGAGCCTTGAAAAAAAAAAGAAAGAAAAGAGAAAAAGTCAAGTATAGCTCTTTGACAAAGAGTATCTTCTGAGTGACAAACAGAACATTCTGAGAATCCTTCATTCGTGCATTCATATCATTCTGAAGGTTCTATAGAAAGTATTATAACTTTCTGTTATTCACTGTATTCCTTCTTTGTTGAAAGAAGTAGACCTCTGAGAAAGAGGGTGTTGTCCTTCTCTGTTGAGAGAAGAAGACCTCTGTGGAAGAGGGTGTGCCCCTTCTCTGTTAAGAGAAGAAGACCTCTGAGGAAGAGGGTGTTGTACTATTTATCCGGTGACTCGGATGTTATAGTGGAAAGCTCAAGTGGTTTGCTTGGGGACTGGATGTAGGTTTGGGTATTGACCGAACCGGTATAAATTCTGTGTTTTATGTGTTGTGCTTTATTGCCTGATTATTTTATTTTATTTTATCGATCTTTATCATATTTCACTATTCACCCCCCCTCTAGTGGAATTTCATTTGGTATCAGAGCAGGTTTGCTGGTTTCGACATAACAAGTCTTCCAGCACAAATGGCATCTACCTCTTATGCTCGTGATATTGAAGGTCAACACGCATCTCGTCCTCCTTTCTTCAATGGCTCCAACTATGGATACTGAAAGTGCAGAATGGCTATATTTCTCAAATCCATAGATTTTACTGTATGGAAAATTGTTGCGCATCCATACACATCTCCATCGGCAGACTATAACTTGTGGTCTGATGAAGAAAAGAAAATGGCAAACCTAAATGCAAAGGCTATGAATGCCTTATATTGTGCCATTGATTAGAACGAATTCAATAGAATATCTATATGTGAATCTGCATGTGACATTTAGCATTCTTTGGAGGTTATTCATGAAGGAACCAACAAAGTAAAAGAAGCCAAAATCTCATCTCTTGTTAGAAAATATGAGTTGTTCAAAATGAACAAAGATGAACCCATCACAGAGATGTTTACCAGATTCACCAACATCACCAACGATCTGAAATCTCTGGGTGTAACATATTCCCAGACAGAAAAGGTGAAGAAAATCTTGAGATCTCTCACAACAGATTGGGAGAAGAAGACTACAGCTATTGAAGAAGCTCAAGATTTATCTAAGCTTACTTTGGACGACTTAATAGGCAATCTTATGGCCTGTGAAGTCCACATGAAAGAAAGAAGGGAAGAAGAGCAACCAGTAAAGAAAACTCTAGCTTTCCCAGCTCTATCTGAGAATGAAGACTCAGATAAAGAATCTGAAATTGCGCTACTTACCAGAAAATTCCAGCGCTTCATGAGAAGGAACCGGCTTCCAAACAGGCATAAGGAAAGAAAAGATCCTAAGGAAGATCCCATGTGCTATCAGTGTAATAAACCAGGTCACTTAAGGCGTGACTGTCCCCTTCTCAAAAGAAAATCCAAGACCGAGGAACCAAAGAAGAGGTTCTTCAAGAAAAAGGATCTGCGTGCTCAATGGAATGATTTAGAACCATCCACTAGTGAAGAGTCAAGTGATGATGAAGCCGAAACTGCAAATATGTGCTTCATGGCAAACGAAAGTTCGGTAAGTGAAATCTCTGATTTTTTCGTTGAAGAACTTCTAGATGCTTTTCAAGAACTATTTGAAGAATTTAGAAAATTGAGTTTCAAAAATAAAGCTTTAAAATCTGAAAATCTAGAGCTTTCCCAGAAAAATGAAAAACTCAGCAGTGAAAATTCTGAGTTGAAAAAGAAAAACTTAATGCTTATGTCTGAAATCTCTTCTACTAGCTCCAAAACTAAAAATCTGCAAGTAGAAATTTTAGAGCTAAAAAGTAAAACTGAGAACCTCATGAAAACGGTTTTCAAGTTTACTAAAGGTAAAGAGAACTTGGATAAACTCTTATCCTCTCAGAAAGTCTCTTTCTACAAGAATGGTATTGGCTACTCTCATTTCAACAAGCCTTCTTGTATGAATCAAAAGACCACGTTTGTGAAAAGTTCGTCTGTGAAATTCCACTAGAGGGGAGGTGAATAGTGAAATACGATAAAGATCGATAAAATAAAATAAAATAATCAGGCAATAAAGCACAACACATAAAACACAGAATTTATACTGGTTCGGTCAATACCCAGACTTACATCCAGTCCCCAAGCAAACCACTTGAGCTTTCCACTATAACATCTGAGTCACTGGATAAATAGTACAACACCCTCTTCCTCAGAGGTCTTCTTCTCTCAACAGAGAAGGGGCACACCCTCTTCCATAGAGGTCTTCTTCTCTCAACAAAGAAGGACAACACCTTCTTTCTCAGAGGTCTACTTCTTTCAACAAAGAAGGAATACAGTGAATAACAGAAAGTTACAATACTTCCTATAGAACCTTCAGAATGATATGAATGCATGAATGAAGGATTCTCAGAATGTTCTGTTTGTCACTCAGAAGATACTCTTTGTTAAAGAGCTATACTTGACTTTTTCTATTTTCTTTCTTTTCTTTTTCAAGGCTCTCTTTTCAAATAATGACTAGAACTTTTCTCGTTGTAAGCTCACACATCTATTCCATTCCCTTGTTGAATAGTTTATTTGAGTGTGTTTATATAGCTTTAAAAAAAGTAGTCGTTACATTTTGAAATCGTAGCCTTTTTTGAAATGTGAAATGTTATGTCATTTCAAAAGCATCTTTTAGAGAAATTCGAGAATGCCTTTTTCCATAAAAGTAAAATATAGGGTACACTTAGTCGTTGTAATATTTTAGGTAATACATATTTTATGTAAAAAGTCTATTTCTTACAATAGTACATTGAACGTTGGATTTGTAGTTTTGTTTTTATTCTAATTAATGATTTGAGGTACATAAGTACTTCTTTACCTTAAATGAGTGTAAGTACAATGAGTGCTTTGAGATATTTATTTGTACATAGTCATGTCAAGTGTTTTCTTTATGTTGTGTTTTTCAAAGTCTTCAGAGAGAATGAGGACTACAAGAAAGTCGACATTCTTGAGAAGGATATTAACAAGGATTTCTTACAAGAGGTATTTAATGCTTGTACAAAGAGAATGATGACTTCAAGTAAGTCGACATTCTATGTTTTTTTAAAAAGGTAACTAGAGTCTTTATCAAAAATATTTTATATTTGTTTTCTTTGTGTAGCCGATTTTCATGTTTTGTCTTTTACCGATATTTCAAAATTAATTCTTTAAAAGAGATAACTAGAGTCTTTTCAAAACATATTATATTTGTTTTCTTTATGTAGCCGATTTCATGTTTTGTCTTTTTCCCATATTTAAAAACATTTCTTTAAAGAAGGTAACTAGAGTCTTTTCAAAACATATTATATTTGTTTTCTTTATGTAGCCGATTTCATGTTTTTGTCTTTTTCCTACATTTCTTTTCATGTTGTCTTGTATATGATGTAAGGTACAATTATTACATTTTGAAATCATGTCAAAAATACCTTTTTCATAAATGGTTGTAAGGAGGTACAATTATTAGTTTTCAAAAAGGAGCTTTTTGAAACTATCGTATACTTTTATGATATAGTTTTTATGAATGAGTATGTAATATGCAATATGCATGTTCCTGAAGGTTCTGTTACATATGACTCTAAAGAAGAAAAAAGTCTTCATCTTGAGGTAGCTGATCTCTTCAATTGAACTTTAGGAATGCATGGCTCATCAAGCTTTTTCTTCAAGGAGTATGATTGCACTAGTTGTACTTGAACAGGAAGTCTCCGTCCTTTTTGGGTGAGATATCCTTGCATTAAATACTCGTTAGATTTATGGCAAAACATATTCAGTCATAATATATCATTTTTCAAGAGGACATATTATCATATCATATAAAATCAAATACGACAATGTATCATATTATGTGACATCAAAACAGAGTTTCTCAACATTCTCCCCCTTTTTGATGATGACAAAATATGCTCCCCCTGTCAAAAAGACATTATGCATAGAAATAATAATATGATAAAATATTGAAAAATGTTTAAAGAGAGTATTTCTCCAATAATGGAGACAGGTTTTCTCCCCCTTTGTCATAGACAAAAAGGAAGGGATCAGAGTAAGAGAGTTATTACAGACCAATAATAAATATTACAGTCCAAAAGTAATTAAAAGTTATTACAAACTAAAAAAGTTTATGTGGAGCCGGAGGAAGTGTGAAACTTTTGGAGTAGTGCATCTTGGCCGAGTTGTAGTGAAGCTTGATTCTTCAAAAGGAGATCCTGGGTGTTCTGAATATTGACAATAGCTGTGAAGATGTCAGAAGTTGTTGCTTGATCTGCTTCTTGAGGGCCTTCGTCGTCAAAGTTTAGAGGAGAGGACTCTTCTTCATGAAGAGAGGAGTCATCAATTATATTGTTTGAGTAGTAGACGACATCGGTTGTAAGAGGAATCTGGAAGAATTCAAGAATGAGTGAGATGAAGTATCCGAATGGAAGAGACTTAAAAGAACGAAAGTTGATCATGTTGTGGAAGATGACACTGGACCAGTTGATAGGAAAGGCAGAGAAGATGGCATAAAGAAGAAGGGAGACTTCATTTGCAATAAATCCCATGGAGGGCGATTTGGGGACGATATTGGAGGAAAGAATTTTGGAAAACAACAGAGCATGAGGTTGGAGATTGGTCTCATGCCATGGGAAGTGAGTGGAGCGAGTGAAGAGGAGGATTTTCTGAAACACAGAATGGTCGAGAGGAACAACATTGGGAAGTTCAATACCGTAAGAAGAAATATTCAAAATATTGCCTAACTGAGATATGTCAAAGGAGAAAATTTTTCCATCTACCATGGAAGTGATAGAAGAGTGATCATGGTTGATAGAAAGGTTGGTGTAGAAAACTTTGATAAGGTGAGGATAGATGGGCATTTGTTTTGGAGAAGCTAGAACATGAATAAGTTCAGAAAGAGAAGTTTGTAAGTCAAATGCTGGAAGGGCTTCAAGGTGAATCAAGCTGCCTGGTAGGATGGTCAAAGATTTTATGGAGTGATAAGTGTGAACGAGATCAGGAAATCTCAACTCAGAAGCTTGGAGTAAGTCGGATGTGCCAGAGAATGCCATTGCAAGAGAAAAAAGAAAACGAGCAAGACAGAAGATCTTGGAACGAGTAAGGGTTTGTAAGAGAATAGAGAAAATTGTGGGAATGAGATATGAATCAATCTAATAAATAGAAGAAGAGAAATAATTGTGACTATAATTGAATGACAATGAAAGTGAATGATTTTTGGATTGTAGTTTGAATAAGGAAATTCGTGAGTTGTAAGTTAAGGGGCTTGTGAATGATAAATCAAATCAATGGTGGAAGATAGTGTATTATATTGGTGTGTATTTTAAGAAGAACATAGATTTGAACAAATTTGTATATATATATATGAATTTTACTATGGGTGAGTTTATCGACTAGTGAGACAAGTCATTAATAGAGTATGAGTGAGAGGCAATAATAATTTTTATTTAGGAAGTATATATATTGATAAGCGTGAAAGGAGAGTAAGTAGACATAAAAAGATGATACGGATATGTAGAAAAATGAGAAAGGTTATAAAGGACAACAATCACTTGATTTAGATATGACATAAAGTAGAGTTAGACTAGCCAATAGATAAAGTTTTGCTTGCAGACAAGACTTTTATGAATATCGATTTAAGAGAGATATAAAATATATGAGAGAGTCATGGTCACAGATGGAAAGTCACTTTATAAGAGATAAAGAGAGAGAGAGGAAATAAAAAAAAGGTGGTACTAGTAGTACTAGAAACAATAGAGGACAAGTTGTCGAAAAAGGAGAGTTTAAAATATTATTTCATAAAGGATGTGATAGGATGATAATAGATTATACTCAAGCTATGAAATAACCGATGATATAGTAAAAATTTATGTGAAATATAACCACTTAAAAGGTGATACAAAAAAATAATCCCTTTGAATTTTTCATAAGAAGGTTTAAGATTTTAGAGAAGTATATTGATAAGAGGTCATGAAAGGGAATATATCACATGAATATAATTAATTAAGAATAATAATTAAAGTTATGAGGAATCATGTTTGGAGGTCGGCTAGCTTATCGTATGAGAGGTTGTCACAAAAAGACAAAAGATATAAAAGGTGTAATGAAATGAGTGATGTGATCCAAGTCATGATAGCTTGTTACTTAAAGTAAATGGTTCTTATGGATATACGTAAAAGGTGATAGGACAAGAACTCATTATGAGAGTGTACTTGAAAGATGACAAGTTGAAAGACATAAAGAATGTGTCATGATGAATGTGTTTCTATGAGTATTGAGAGTATACGAAAATATGAAAACATAGTTTGACTTTGAATAGTAAAACAAACACAAAAAATCGATAAGAAAAAACCTTTTAAAATAAGATTTTACCAAAAGCAATAATCTTAATAAGTGTGATTAATTTATAAGTCACTTAGTTTGCATATTCCTAGTTCTCTTCTAATACGTGTGAAGTCTTCATGTTTTAATGGTTTAGTGAATATGTCTGCGAACTGTTGATTAGTGGGTATAAATTCAAGTTTAATAATGTTGTTTAAGGCTTGTTCTCTTAAGAAGTGATGTCTTATTTGAATGTGCTTAGTTCGTGAGTGCAAGATAGGATTTTTAGATAGGTTTATAGCACTAGTATTATCACAGAAAATAGTTGTTTTTTCAAAATTTAAATCAAAATCTTTTGAGGTTTGTTTCATCCAGATTACTTGTGTACAGGCTAGGCTAGCAGCTATGTATTCGGCTTCAGTAGTTGACAAAGATACACAGTTTTGTTTCTTACTGAACCATGATACAAGAGAGTGCCCTAGCATATGACATGTTCCACTTGTGCTTTTTCTATCAGATTTACTTCCAGCAAAGTCAGCATCGCTGTAAGAGATTAGATCAAATGTAGAGGATTTTGAATAGAATAATCCAAAATCAACTGTGTCTTTTAAATATCTCATTATTCTTTTTACAGCTTTAAGATGTGATTCTTTTGGATTTGACTGAAATCTAGCACACAAGCAAACACTGAACATAATATCTGGATGGCTAGCAGTTAAATAAAGAAGTGATCCTATCATACCTCGGTATACCTTTGTATCAACAGACTTACCATCTTCATCTTTGTCCAAAACAGTAGTAGTGCTTATAGGAGTAGATTTTGAAGCAGTTGAGTTCATGTTGAACCTCTTTAGAAGTTCACGAGCATACTTAAATTGATTGATGAAAACTTCATCCTTGGTTTGCTTAATATGCAGTCCAAGAAAGTAGGTGAGTTCTCCCATCATACTCATTTCAAATTCTTTCTGCATGGACTTAGAAAATTCTTCACAAAGAGTGCTGTTAGAAGATCCAAAGATGATATCGTCTACATATATTTGAACAATTAGGGTATGATTATTCACTATTTTAACAAATAATGTAGAGTCTGCTTTGCCTACAGAAAAACCAGTTTTTAACAGAAAGGTTTTAAGTCTATCATACCAAGCACGAGGTGCTTGTTTTAAACCATACAAAGCACGTTTGAGTTTAAAAACATGATCTGGATATTGTTCATTTTCAAATCCTGGAGGTTGTTTTACATAAACTTCTTCATTTATAAATCCATTCAGAAATGCACTTTTAACATCCATTTGATATAATTTGAAATCCATATAGCTTGCATATGCTAAAAACATTCTAATAGATTCAAGTCTAGCAACAGGAGCAAATGTTTCATCAAAGTCAATACCTTCCTCCTGGTTGTATCCTTGAGCTACTAGTCTGGCCTTGTTTCTTATAACATTCCCTATTTCATCTAGCTTGTTTCTGAATATCCATCTTGTCCCAATGATCGGATTATTCTTTGGTCTAGGTACAAGATCCCAAACTTCACTCCTTTGGAATTGATTCAGTTCTTCAGTCATGGCTAGCATCCAGAACTCATCGATGATGGCTTCATCAATCTTCTTTGGTTCAAGTTGAGAAATGAATGCCATATTTGCAATTCGTTCTAACTGAGCTCTAGTCTGAACCCCCTTTGTCAGTTCTCCCAAAATCTGCTTTTGAGGATGATCTTTGATATCGACAAATGTTCTTTGATGATCATCTTCATTAGACTTAGCTGTGTTATCTAAAAATAAATTTGTACTTTCAACATCATCATCATTAGTTTGCTTATGAACAGATTGATCAATAGATTCACAGAAACTAACATGCATTGATTCTTCAATAGACTTAGAATGCTTATTGAAAACCCTGTATGCTTTACTATGACTTGAATATCCTAAAAATATGCCTTCAATAGATTTAGCATCAAATTTATCTAGGCTATCTTTTGTATTTAGGATAAAGCATTTACAACCAAAGACTTTGAAATAGTCTATTCTTGGAGTTCTGTCATAGAATAGTTCATATGGAGTTTTATTTAATAAGGGTCTAATGAGAACTCTATTTGTTATGTAGCATGCAGTATTAACAGCTTCTGCCCAAAAAGATTTAGCAAGATTATTGTGTTGGAGCATAGTTCTAGCAGATTCCTGAAGGGTTCTATTCTTTCTTTCTACTACACCATTTTGAGGTGCAGCTCTAGGAAAGGCAAAGTTATGAGAAATACCATGCAAGTTACAAAAATTTTCAAAAAGTTCATTTTCAAATTCTCCTCCATGGTCACTACGGATTTTAACAATAGAACAAGATTTTTCATTTTGTAATTTTTTACATAAAGTTTCAAATTGACAAAACGTATCACTTTTGTTTTTCAAAAATATCACCCAAGTAAATCTTGAGTAGTCATCTACAATGACAAAAACGTATTTATTGTGATTATGACTAGCTACCTTAGAAGGACCAAAAAGATCCAGGTGGAGAAGCTCTAGAGGTCTTTTGCTAGAAATGATATTTTTTTATTTAAAAGATGATTTGGACAGTTTTCCTAATTGACATGCATCACAAAAATAATCCTTTTTAAAAGATATTTTGGGTAACCCACGTACTAACTTATTTTTAGCTAATTTAGACATGTACTTAGAATTTACATGACCCATTCTCATATGCCATAAATGTTGAGAGTCATTATTAGCTATAAGGCAATGTTCTGTGATGTTTTCTAGGTATAGTTCATATATATTATTCTTTCTTATACCTTTTAAGATGATGTTTTCGTTGGTCTCTGCTATGAGGCATGCATCATGATTAAAGCTAACATTATAACCTGTGTCACACATTTGACTGATACTTAGTAGGTTATGTTTTAAGCCTTTAACAAGGAGAACGTCTTTGATAAGAGGTCTATCTATGTTACCAATATTACCAATGCCAATTATCAAACCTTTGTTGTTATCTCCAAAGGTGACGGTTCCTCCTTCTTTATGATAAAGAACAGAAAAAGGTCTGGATGTCATGTCATGTGTTTTGAACATCCACTGTCTAGAATCCATCTGTTCTTCTTATTTGGAGCCTGCAAATCATTAAGTAAAATTTCTTTTTGGTACCCAATCAGGTCCCTTTTTGTTAGACCTTGGAACCCATATCCATTTGGATTTGGGTTTGTCTACAACCTTAGAGGAGTTAAAAGAATTATAATACTCCTTATTTGGTTCAGACGAACTTTTCACAAACGTGGTCTTTTGATTCATACAAGAAGGCTTGTTGAAATGAGAGTAGCAAATACCATTCTTATAGAAAGAGACTTTCTGAGAGGATAAGAGTTTATCCAAGTTCTCTTTACCTTAAGTAAACTTGAAAACCGTTTTCATGAGGTTCTCAGTTTTACTTTTTAGCTCTGAAATTTCTACTTGCAGATTTTTAGTTTTGGAGCTAGTAGAAGAGATTTCAGACATAAGCATTAAGTTTTTCTTTTTCAACTCAGAATATTCACTGCTGAGTTTTTCATTTTTCTGGGAAAGCTCTAGATTTTCAGATTTTAAAGTTTTATTTTTGAAACTCAATTTTCTAGATTCTTCAAATAGTTCTTGAAAAGCATCTAGAAGTTCTTCAACGAAAAAATCAGAGATTTCACTTACCGAACTTTCGTTTGCCATGAAGCACATATTTGCAGTTTCGGCTTCATCATCACTTGACTCTTCACTGGTGGATGGTTCTGAATCATCCCATTGAGCATGCAGAGCCTTTTTCTTGAAGAACCTCTTCTTTGGTTCTTCGGTCTTAGATTTTCTTTTGAGAAGGGGACAGTCACGCCTTAAGTGACCTGGTTTATTACACTGATAGCACATGGGATCTTCCTTAGGATCTTTTCTTTCTTTGTGCCTGTTTGGAAGCCGGTTCCTTCTCATGAAGCGCTGGAATTTTCTGGTAAGTAGCGCAATTTCGGATTCTTTATCTGAGTCTTCATTCTCAGATAGAGCTGGGAAAGGTAGAGTTTTCTTTACTGGTTGCTCTTCTTCCCTTCTTTCTTTCATGTGGACTTCATAGGCCATAAGATTGCCTATTAAGTCGTCCAAAGTAAGCTTAGATAAATCTTGAGCTTCTTTAATAGCTGTAGTCTTCTTCTCCCAATCAGTTGTGAGAGATCTTAAGATTTTCTTCACCTTATTTGTCTGGGAATATGTTACACCCAGAGATTTCAGATCGTTGGTGATGTTGGTGAATCTGGTAAACATCTCTGTGATGGGTTCATCTTTGTTCATTTTGAACAACTCATATTTTCTAACAAGAGATGAGATTTTGGCTTCTTTTACTTTGTTGGTTCCTTTATGAATAACCTCCAAAGAATGCCAAATGTCATATGCAGATTCACATATAGATATTTTATTGAATTCGTTCTGATCAATGGCACAATATAAGGCATTCATAGCCTTTGCATTTAGGTTTGCCATTTTCTTTTCTTCATCAGACCACAAGTTATAGTCTGCGGATGGAGATGTGTATGGATGCTCAACAATTTTCCATAGAGCAAAATCTATGGATTTGAGAAATATAGCCATTCTGCACTTTCAGTATCCATAGTTGGAGCCATTGAAGAAAGGAGGACGAGATGTGTGTTGACCTTTAATATCACGAGCATAAGAGGTAGATGCCATTTGTGCTGGAAGACTTGTTATGTCGAAACCAGCAAACCTGCTCTGATACCAAATGAAATTCCACTAGAGGGGGGGTGAATAGTGAAATATAATAAAGATCGATAAAATAAAATAAAATAATCAGGCAATAAAGCACAACACATAAAACACAGAATTTATACTGGTTCGGTCAATACCCAGACCTACATCCAGTCCCCAAGCAAACCACTTGAGCTTTCCACTATAACATCTGAGTCACCGGATAAATAGTACAACACCCTCTTCCTTAGAGGTCTTCTTCTCTCAACAGAGAAGGGGCATACCCTTTTCCACAGAGGTCTTCTTCTCTCAACAGAGAAGGACAACACCCTCTTTCTCAGAGGTCTACTTCTTTCAACAAAGAAGGAATACAGTGAATAACAGAAAGTTACAATACTTCCTATAGAACCTTCAGAATGATATGAATGCATGAATGAAGGATTCTCAGAATGTTCTGTTTGTCACTCAGAAGATACTCTTTGTCAAAGAGCTATACTTGACTTTTTCTATTTTCTTTCTTTTCTTTTTCAAGGCTCTCTTTTCAAATAATGACTAGAATTTTTCTCGTTGTAAGCTCACACATCTATTCCATTCCCTTGTTGAATAGTTTATTTGAGTGTGTTTATATAGCTTTAAAAAAAGTAGTCGTTACATTTTGAAATCGTAGCCTTTTTTGAAATGTGAAATGTTATGTCATTTCAAAAGCATCTTTTAGAGAAATTCGAGAATGCCTTTTTCCATAAAAGTAAAATATAGGGTACACTTAGTCGTTGTAATATTTTAGGTAATACATATTTTATGTAAAAAGTCTATTTCTTACAATAGTACATTGAACGTTGGATTTGTAGTTTTGTCTTTATTCTAATTAATGATTTGAGGTACATAAGTACTTCTTTACCTTAAACGAGTGTAAGTACAATGAGTGCTTTGAGATATTTATTTGTACATAGTCATGTCAAGTGTTTTCTTTATGTTGTGTTTTTCAAAGTCTTCAGAGAGAATGAGGACTACAAGAAAGTCGACATTCTTGAGAAGGATATTAACAAGGATTTCTTACAGGAAGTATTTAATGCTTGTACAAAGAGAATGATGACTTCAAGTAAGTCGACATTCTATGGTTTTGTAAAAAGGTAACTAGAGTCTTTATCAAAAATATTTTATATTTGTTTTCTTTGTGTAGCCGATTTTCATGTTTTGTCTTTTACCCATATTTTAAAATTATTTCTTTAAAGGAGATAACTAGAGTCTTTTCAAAACATATTATATTTGTTTTCTTTATGTAGCCGATTTCATGTTTTGTCTTTTTCCCATATTTAAAAACATTTCTTTAAAGAAGGTAACTAGAGTCTTTTCAAAACATATTATATTTGTTTTCTTTATGTAGCCGATTTCATGTTTTGTCTTTTTCCTACATTTCTTTTCATGTTGTCTTGTATATGATGTAAGGTACAATTATTACATTTTGAAATCATGTCAAAAATACCTTTTTCATAAATGGTTGTAAGGAGGTACAATTATTAGTTTTAAAAAAGGAGCTTTTTGAAACTATCGTATACTTTTATGATATAGTTTTTATGAATGAGTATGTAATATGCAATATGCATGTTCCTGAAGGTTCTGGAACATATGACTCTAAAGAAGAAAAAAGTCTTCATCTTGAGGTAGCCGATCTCTTCAGTTGAACTTTAGGAATGCATGGCTCATCAAGTTTTTTCTTCAAGGAGTATGATTGCACTAGTTGTACTTGAACAGAAAGTCTTCATCCTTTTTGGGTGAGATATCCTTGCATCAAATACTCGTTAGATTTATGGCAAAACATATTCAGTCATAATATAACATTTTTCAAGAGGACATATTATCATATCATATAAAATCAAATACGACAGTGTATCATATTATGTGACATCAAAACAGAGTTTCTCAACAGTCTGAACCAAATAAGGAGTATTATAATTCTTTTAACTCCTTTAAGGTTGTAGACAAACCCAAATCCAAATGGATATGGGTTCCAAGGTCTAACAAAAAGGGACCCGATTGGGTACCAAAAAGAAATTTTACTTAATGATTTGCAGGCTCCAAATAAGAAGAACAGATGGATTCTAGACAGTGGATGTTCAAAACACATGACAGGACATCCAGACCTTTTTGCTGTTCTTTATCATAAAGAAGGAGGAACTGTCACCTTTGGAGATAACAACAAAGGTTTGATAATTGGCATTGGTAATATTGGTAACATAGATAGACCTCTTATCAAAGACGTTCTCCTTGTTAAAGGCTTAAAACATAACCTACTAAGTATCAGTCAAATGTGTGACACAGGTTATAATGTTAGCTTTAATCATGATGCATGCCTCATAGCAGAGACCAACGAAAACATCATCTTAAAAGGTATAAGAAAGAATAATATATATGAACTATACCTAGAAAACATCACAGAACATTGCCTTATAGCTAATAATGACTCTCAACATTTATGGCATATGAGAATGGGTCATGTAAATTCTAAGTACATGTCTAAATTAGCTAAAAATAAGTTAGTACGTGGGTTACCCAAAATATCTTTTAAAAAGGATTATTTTTGTGATGCATGTCAATTAGGAAAACTGTCCAAATCATCTTTTAAATAAAAAAAATATCATTTCTAGCAAAAGACCTCTAGAGCTTCTCCACCTGGATCTTTTTGGTCCTTCTAGGGTAGCTAGTCATAATCACAATAAATACGTTTTTGTCATTGTAGATGACTACTCAAGATTTACTTGGGTGATATTTTTGAAAAACAAAAGTGATACGTTTTGTCAATTTGAAACTTTATGTAAAAAATTACAAAATGAAAAATCTTGTTCTATTGTTAAAATCCGTAGTGACCATGGAGGAGAATTTGAAAATGAACTTTTTGAAAATTTTTGTAACTTGCATGGTATTTCTCATAACTTTGCCTTTCCTAGAGCTGCACCTCAAAATGGTGTAGTAGAAAGAAAGAATAGAACCCTTCAGGAATCTGCTAGAACTATGCTCCAACACAATAATCTTGCTAAATCTTTTTGGGCAGAAGCTGTTAATACTGCATGCTACATAACAAATAGAGTTCTCATTAGACCCTTATTAAATAAAACTCCATATGAACTATTCTATGACAGAACTCCAAGAATAGACTATTTCAAAGTCTTTGGTTGTAAATGCTTTATCCTAAATACAAAAGATAGCCTAGATAAATTTGATGCTAAATCTATTGAAGGCATATTTTTAGGATATTCAAGTCATAGTAAAGCATACAGGGTTTTCAATAAGCATTCTAAGTCTATTGAAGAATCTATGCATGTTAGTTTCTGTGAATCTATTGATCAATCTGTTCATAAGCAAACTAACGATGATGATGTTGAAAGTACAAATTTATTTTTAGATAACACAGCTAAGTCTAATGAAGATGATCATCAAAGAACATTTGTCGATATCAAAGATCATCCTCAAAAGCAGATTTTGGGAGAACTGACAAAGGGGGTTCAGACTAGAGCTCAGTTAGAACGAATTGCAAATATGGCATTCATTTCTCAACTTGAACCAAAGAAGATTGATGAAGCCATCATCAATGAGTTCTGGATGCTAGCCATGACTAAAGAACTGAATCAATTCCAAAGGAATGAAGTTTGGGATCTTGTACCTAGACCAAAGAATCATCCGATCATTGGGACAAGATGGATCTTCAGAAACAAGCTAGATGAAACAGGGAATGTTATAAGAAACAAGGCCAGACTAGTAGCTCAAGGATACAACCAGGAGGAAGGTATTGACTTTGATGAAACATTTGCTCCTGTTGCTAGACTTGAATCTATTAGAATGTTTTTAGCATATGCAAGCTATATGGATTTCAAATTATATCAAATGGATGTTAAAAGTGCATTTCTGAATGGATTTATAAATGAAGAAGTTTATGTAAAACAACCTCCAGGATTTGAAAATGAACAATATCCAGATCATGTTTTTAAACTCAAACGTGCTTTGTATGGTTTAAAACAAGCACCTCGTGCTTGGTATGATAGACTTAAAACCTTTCTGTTAAAAACTGGTTTTTCTGTAGGCAAAGCAGACTCTACATTATTTGTTAAAATAGTGAATAATCATACCCTAATTGTTCAAATATATGTAGACGATATCATCTTTGGATCTTCTAACAACACTCTTTGTGAAGAATTTTCTAAGTCCATGCAGAATGAATTTGAAATGAGTATGATGGGAGAACTCACCTACTTTCTTGGACTGCATATTAAGCAAACCAAGGATAGAGTTTTCATCAATCAATCTAAGTATGCTCGTGAACTTCTGAAGAGGTTCAACATGAACTCAACTGCTTCAAAATCTACTCCTATAAGCACTACTACTATTTTGGACAAAGATGAAGATGGTAAGTCTGTTGATACAAAGGTATACCGAGGTATGATAGGATCACTTCTTTATTTAACTGCTAGCCGTCCAGATATTATGTTCAGTGTTTGCTTGTGTGCTAGATTTCAGTCAAATCCAAAAGAATCACATCTTAAAGCTGTAAAAAGAATAATGAGATATTTAAAAGACACAGTTGATTTTGGATTATTCTATTCAAAATCCTCTACATTTGATCTAATCTCTTACAGCGATGCTGACTTTGCTGGAAGTAAATCTGATAGAAAAAGCACAAGTGGAACATGTCATATGCTAGGGCACTCTCTTGTATCATGGTTCAGTAAGAAACAAAACTGTGTATCTTTGTCAACTACTGAAGCCGAATACATAGCTGCTAGCCTAGCCTGTACATAAGTAATCTGGATGAAACAAACCTTAAAAGATTTTGATTTAAATTTTGAAAAAACAACTATTTTCTGTGATAATACTAGTGCTATAAACCTATCTAAAAATCCTATCTTGCACTCACGAACTAAGCACATTCAAACAAGACATCACTTCTTAAGAGAACAAGTCTTAAACAACATTATTAAACTCGAATTTATACCCACTAATCAACAGTTTGCAGACATATTCACTAAACCATTAAAACATGAAGACTTCACACGTATTAGAAGAGAACTAGGAATATGCAAACTAAGTGACTTATAAATTAATCACACTTATTAAGATTATTGCTTTTGGTAAAATCTTATTTTAAAAGGTTTTTTCTTATCGATTTTTTGTGTTTGTTTTACTATTCAAAGTCAAACTATGTTTTCATATTTTCGTATACTCTCAATACTCATAGAAACACATTCATCATGACACATTCTTTATGTCTTTCAACTTGTCATCTTTCAAGTACACTCTCATAATGACTTCTTGTCCTATCACCTTTTACGTATATCCATAAGAACCATTTACTTTAAGTAACAAGCTATCATGACTTGGATCACATCACTCATTTCATTACACCTTTTATATCTTTTGTCTTTTTGTGACAACCTCTCATACGATAAGCTAGCCGACCTCCAAACATGATTCCTCATAACTTTAATTATTATTCTTAATTAATTATATTCATGTGATATATTCCCTTTCGTGACCTCTTATCAATATACTTCTCTAAAATCTTAAACCTTCTTATGAAAAATTCAAAGTGATTATTTTTTTTATCACCTTTTAAGTGGTTATATTTCATGTAAATTTTTACTATATCATCGGTTATTTCATAGCTTGAGTATAATCTATTATCATCCTATCACATCCTTTATGAAATAATATTTTAAACTCTCCTTTTTCGACAACTTGTCCTCTATTGTTTCTAGTACTACTAGTACCACCTTTTTTTATTTCCTCTCTCTCTTTATCTCTTATAAAGTGACTTTCCATCCGTGACCATGACTCTCTCATATATTTTATATCTCTCTTAAATCGAGATTCATAAAAGTCTTGTCTTCAAGCAAAACTTTATCTATTGGCTAGTCTTACTCTACTTTATGTCATATCTAAATCAAGTGATTGTTGTCCTTTATAACCTTTCTCATTTTTCTACATATCCGTATCATCTTTTTATGTCTATTTACTCTCCTTTCACGCTTATCAATATATATACTTCCTAAATAAAAATTATTATTGCCTCTCACTCATACCTCATGGGTTGTCCTATTCCAAACTCTCCATTCACGAATTAGGAATACTTCCACATAAAGTAAAATCATGTAGAAAAAGTTGCTTGTTTTATTAGGCCATTATTTTCTTCACTCTATAACTATTCTTTTAAACTTTTTGAATTATTCACTCTCTCAAGTTCAAAACATGACACCCCATACTCTATTAATGACTTGTCTCACTAGTCGATAAACTCACCCATAGTAAAATTCATATATATATATACAAATTTGTTCAAATCTATGTCCTTCTTAAAATACACACCAATATAATACACTATCTTCCACCATTGATTTGATTTATCATTCACAAGCCCCTTAACTTACAACTCACGAATTTCCTTATTCAAACTACAATCCAAAAATCATTCACTTTCATTGTCATTCAATTATTGTCACAATTATTTCTCTTCTTCTATTTATTAGATTGATTCATATCTCATTCCCACAATTTTCTCTATTCTCTTACAAACCCTTACTCGTTCCAAGATCTTCTGTCTTGCTCGTTTTCTTTTTGCTCTTGCAATGGCATTCTCTGGCACATCTGACTTACTCCAAGCTTCTGAGTTGAGATTTCCTGATCTCGTTCACACTTATCACTCCATAAAATCTTTGACCATCCTACCAGGCAGCTTGATTCACCTTGAAGCCCTTCCAGCATTTGACTTACAAACTTCTCTTTCTGAACTTATTCATGTTCTAGCTTCTCCAAAATAAATGCCCATCTATCCTCACCTTATCAAAGTTTTCTACACCAACCTTTCTATCGACCATGATCACTCTTCTATCACTTCCATGGTACATGGAAAAATTTTCTCCTTTGACATATCTCAGTTAGGCAATATTTTGAATATTTCTTCTTACGTTATTGAACTTCCCAACGTTGTTCCTCTCGACCATTCTGTGTTTCAGAAAATCCTCCTCTCCACTCGCTCCACTCACTTCCCATGGCATGAGAGCAATCTCCAACCTCATGCTCTGTTGTTGTCCAAAATTCTTTCCTCCAATATCGTCCCCAAATCGCCCTCCATGGGATTTATTGCAAATGAAGTCTCCCTTCTTCTTTATGCCATCTTCTCTGCCTTTCCTATCAACTGGTCCAGTGTCATCTTCCACAACATGATCAACTTTCGTTCTTTTAAGTCTCTTCCCTTCGGATACTTCATCTCACTCATTCTTGAATTCTTCCAGATTCCTCTTACAACCGATGTCGTCTACTACTCAAACAATATAATTGATGACTCCTCTCTTCATGAAGAAGAGTCCTCTCCTCTAAACTCTGACGACGAAGGCCCTCAAGAAGCAGATCAAGCAGCAACTTCTGACATCTTCACAGCTATTGTCAATATTCAGAACACCCAGGATCTCCTTCTGAAGAATCAAGCTTCACTACAACTCGGCCAAGATGCACTACTCCAAAAGTTTCACCCTTCCTCCGGCTCCACATAAACTTTTTTAGTTTGTAATAACTTTTAATTACTTTTGGACTGTAATATTTATTATTGGTCTGTAATAACTCTCTTACTCTGATCCCTTCCTTTTTGTCTATGACAAAGGGGGAGAAAACCTGTCTCCATTATTGGAGAAATACTCTCTTTAAACATTTTTCAATATTTTATCATATTATTATTTCTATGCATAATGTCTTTTTGATAGGGGGAGCATATTTTGTCATCATCAAAAAGGGGGAGAATGTTGAGAAACTCTGTTTTGATGTCACATAATATGATACACTGTCGTATTTGATTTTATATGATATGATAATATGTCCTCTTGAAAAATGTTATATTATGACTGAATATGTTTTGCCATAAATCTAACGAGTATTTGATGCAAGGATATCTCACCCAAAAAGGATGGAGACTTTCTGTTCAAGTACAACAAGTGCAATCATACTCCTTGAAGAAAAAGCTTGATGAGCCATGCATTCCTAAAGTTCAACTGAAGAGATCGGCTACCTCAAGAAGAATACTTTTTTCTTCTTTAGAGTCATATGTTCCAGAACCTTCAGGAACATGCATATTGCATATTACATACTCATTCATAAAAACTATATCATAAAAGTATACGATAGTTTCAAAAAGCTCCTTTTTGAAAACTAATAATTGTACCTCCTTACAACCATTTATGAAAAAGGTATTTTTGACATGATTTCAAAATGTAATAATTGTACCTTACATCATATACAAGACAAAAACATGAAATCGGCTACATAAAGAAAACAAATATAATATGTTTTGAAAAGACTCTAGTTACCTTCTTTAAAGAAATGTTTTTAAATATGGGAAAAAGACAAAACATGAAATCGGGTACATAAAGAAAACAAATATAATATGTTTTGAAAAGACTCTAGTTATCTCCTTTAAAGAAATAATTTTAAAATATGGGTAAAAGACAAAACATGAAAATCGGCTACACAAAGAAAACAAATATAAAATATTTGTGATAAAGACTCTAGTTACCTTTTTAAAAAACCATAGAATGTCGACTTACTTGAAGTCATCATTCTCTTTGTACAAGCATTAAATACTTCCTGTAAGAAATCCTTGTTAATATCCTTCTCAAGAATGTCGACTTTCTTGTAGTCCTCATTCTCTCTGAAGACTTTGAAAAACACAACATAAAGAAAACACTTGACATGACTATGTACAAATAAATATCTCAAAGCACTCATTGTACTTACACTCGTTTAAGGTAAAGAAGTACTTATGTACCTCAAATCATTAATTAGAATAAAGACAAAACTACAAATCCAACGTTCAATGTACTATTGTAAGAAATAGACTTTTTACATAAAATATGTATTACCTAAAATATTACAACGACTAAGTGTACCCTATATTTTACTTTTATGGAAAAAGGCATTCTCGAATTTCTCTAAAAGATGCTTTTGAAATGACATAACATTTCACATTTCAAAAAAGGCTACGATTTCAAAATGTAACGACTACTTTTTTTAAAGCTATATAAACACACTCAAATAAACTATTCAACAAGGGAATGGAATAGATGTGTGAGCTTACAACGAGAAAAATTCTAGTCATTATTTGAAAAGAGAGCCTTGAAAAAGAAAAGAAAGAAAATAGAAAAAGTCAAGTATAGCTCTTTGACAAAGAGTATCTTCTGAGTGACAAACAGAACATTCTGAGAATCCTTCATTCATGCATTCATATCATTCTGAAGGTTCTATAGGAAGTATTGTAACTTTCTGTTATTCACTGTATTCCTTCTTTGTTGAAAGAAGTAGACCTCTGAGAAAGAGGGTGTTGTCCTTCTCTGTTGAGAGAAGAAGACCTCTGTGGAAAAGGGTATGCCCCTTCTCTGTTGAGAGAAGAAGACCTCTAAGGAAGAGGGTGTTGTACTATTTATCCGGTGACTCAGATGTTATAGTGGAAAGCTCAAGTGGTTTGCTTGGGGACTGGATGTAGGTCTGGGTATTGACCGAACCAGTATAAATTCTGTGTTTTATGTGTTGTGCTTTATTGCCTGATTATTTTATTTTATTTTATCGATCTTTATTATATTTCACTATTCACCCCCCCTCTAGTGGAATTTCATTTGGTATCAGAGCAGGTTTGCTGGTTTCGACATAACAAGTCTTCCAGCACAAATGGCATCTACCTCTTATGCTCGTGATATTAAAGGTCAACACACATCTCGTCCTCCTTTCTTCAATGGCTCCAACTATGGATACTGAAAGTGCAGAATGGCTATATTTCTCAAATCCATAGATTTTGCTCTATGGAAAATTGTTGAGCATCCATACACATCTCCATCCGCAGACTATAACTTGTGGTCTGATGAAGAAAAGAAAATGGCAAACCTAAATGCAAAGGCTATGAATGCCTTATATTGTGCCATTGATCAGAACGAATTCAATAAAATATCTATATGTGAATCTGCATATGACATTTGGCATTCTTTGGAGGTTATTCACTGTATTCCTTCTTTGTTAAAAGAAGTAGAACTCTGAGAAAGAGGGTGTTGTCCTTCTCTGTTGAGAGAAGAAGACCTCTGTGGAAGAGGGTGTGCCCCTTCTCTGTTGAGAGAAGAAGACCTCTGAAGAAGAGGGTGTTGTACTATTTATCCGGTGACTCGGATGTTATAGTGGAAAGCTCAAGTGGTTTGCTTGGGGACTGGATGTAGGTCTGGATATTGACCGAACCAGTATAAATTCTGTGTTTTATGTGTTGTGCTTTATTGCCTGATTATTTTATTTTATCGATCTTTATCGTATTTCACTATTCACCCCCCCCCCTCTAGTGGAATTTCAGAGAGGTCCTCAGTTCTTCAAGATCGTAGGACGACTCAACTACAACACTCTCAGAGATCACCCGTTGTTTCCCCACTTCATGAAAGTGAAGAAAGGGTTTGATCTACTTCTAAAGCATAACTAGCATCCCTTCACAAGATTGGGCAAAAATGAAGATGGTCGCATTGAACCAATGATTTTGGAGCATCATCATCACAGAGGAGGACTAGGATTTTCTGGCAAAAGCTCACCAAAGAAGACTATTTTTGTTAAGGGGGCACATTGAGAATCATTTTTTGTGTTTTTTTTCTATTCTTTTCAAAATAAATGTCTTGTTCTATCAATGTCTTTGATCCATTCAAAATCAATAAAATTCCAAGTTTCTTTGTCTATCTGGATGCCATCTATCTCCTTACTCTATCTCCTCATTTTACAATTTCATTCATGATTCTTTTCAAATGCTAGTTGTATTATGATGGGCAATTTTTCCTGAATCAATTTTCTTCTCCAAATTTCAGAATGCATTCTCGAGCAATCAAGAAGATCGTTCTCAATCCAAAGGCTTTCCAAAAGTCGACAACAATTCACCGAGTCAAAGCCAACACAGAAGATGGCAAATTTATAAAGCAGTCAGATGAGTATGCGGAATTCGATCAATCTCTTCAAGAATTGCCAGAATTCGCCTTAGTTCAAAAGCAGGACGAACCATCCACTCTAGTCCAAGATCCGACTGAGGATGTCAATATCGGTTCAGAAGACAATTCCAAAATTCTCAAGATTGGAACCAGTCTGAGTTTGGAAGAGGAAGAAAGACTCACCAATTTTCTCAGACAACATGAGGAAGTATTTGCATGAACATACGAAGGTATGCCTGGCTTAGATCCCAAATTGGTCGAGCACCGCCTCATTTTGAAGCCAAGTGTTAAGCCAGTCAAGCAGAAACTGAGAAAAATGGATCCAAGAATAGAACAACAAGTCAAAGAAGGACTCGAAGATTTACTCAAAGCAGGGTTCATCCGAACTATTGACTACCCAGATTAGTTAGCCAATATTGTCGTCGTTCCAAAGAAAAATGGCAAAGTGAGGATTTGCATAGACTTCAGAGACCTTAATAAAGCAACTCCAAAAGGTGATTATCCACTTTCAAATATTGACCTTCTGATCGATAGCACCGCAGAACATGCCATGTTCTCCTTTATAGATGGATATTCTGGCTACAATCAGATTAAGTTGGCTGCTCGTGACCAATTCAAGACTTCTTTCACTACGCCTTGGGGCACTCTTTGTTATATAATCATGCCATTTGGACTCAAGAATGCTGAAGCAACGTATCAACTAGCAATGACCGTCATTTTTCATGATCAGATGCGCAAAATCATGGATGCGTATGTTGATGATATCCTTATGAAATCCAAAGAGGAAGAAAATCACATCGAAGCTCTTGATCAAGTATTTAAACGACTCATTCTTTATAAGCTGAGACTTAACCCTCAGAAGTGCATTTTCAATCAAATGAACTGTTGGGTTTTCTGGTTAGCAAAAAGGAAATAGAACTAGACCCAGCAAAAGCAAAGGCCATCATTGATATGCCGCCCCCAACTAATCTTAAAGAATTGCGTAGTCTTCAGAGATGCATGCAATCAATCTGGCGATTTATATCCAACTTGGCAATAAGATGCGAGCCTTTCAATCATTTACTCAGAAAAGGAGTGAAGTTTGAATGGAGACGAGAATGTTAGCAATCATTCGATCGAATCAAGAAATATCTTCTCAACCCTCATATCTTAAAGCCGTCAGAATTAGGGAAACCTCTTATGTTATACATCTCAGTCAATCAAGTCGCATGTGGCAGATTCTTGGCATAATATAAAGAAGCCAGCTTGATAGAGCACGTCATTTATTATGTGAGTAAGACCTTCATAGACTATGAAAAGAAATACTCACAAATAGAAAAGACCTACCTAGCGCTAGTATGGATGTGTCAGAAGTTAAGACACTACTTGCTGGCATCTGAAGTCAAAATCTTGTCCAAACTCAATCCTCTCAAATACATCCTAGAACAACCTTTTCTCAGTGGACGAATCACCAAATGGAAAGTCTTACTAATGCAGTATGACTTAGAGTATGTCTCCCAGCAATCAATCAATTGGCAGATTTCCCTTTGGCAGAAGAAGTGAAAGCTGAAGATGACTTCCCTGATGAACAAATATGCAATATCCAGCAATCTCCAGTCTAGAATTTATTTTTCGATGGTTCCAAGAATATAGCCGGAATAGGCATCAGGATCTTATTAATCACTCCTGAGAAAGAGATGATTCTATTTTCTCTCAAATTAGATTTTCAATGCACCCACAACATGGCCAAGTGCGAAGCTCTAATTCAAGGTCTAAAGATTTTACTAGACTTCAACATCAAAAAAGTGCATGCCTATGGCGACTCGCTTCTAGCTATCAATCAAGTTCAGGCCAAATGGCAAGTCAAGGATCAGAAACTGCTTCTCTATCAAAAGATCGTCTCTGCTCTTGCCAACAATTTTGAAGAATTTCAGCTTTTCCATATCAAGAGAGATTTCAATCAAGTGACTGATAGCCTAGCCAATCTGGGCTCCATTATAGTATTCAAAAATGGAGAATCTTGTTGCTCCTTTAAAATTGGAAGACTCGAACAACCTTCCTTTCTTCCAACAGAACAAGTAAACCAAACTGAGCAAAAGAAGAAGCCTTGGTATTACAACATCAATAGCTTCATAGAAACTGGTGAATTCTCTCCAGAACTCTCAAAGAAAGAGCAGCGAGCAATCCAGCATATGTCTACCCGGTATTTCATTCTGGCAAACGTCCTCTATCATCGTGGATTCAGTTCCGAGTATTCCAGATGCTTCGACAAAGACGAAGCCAAGGAAGTGGTACGTGAGGCACACGAAGGCATTTGTGGTGGCCACGTCGGCTACCAAACCCTTGTCAAGCAAATCATCCAAGCAGATTACTATTGGAAAACTATGCAACAAGACTGTTACCATTTTGTGAAAAAGTGTGTTCAATGTCAGATACATGCACCCTCTATTCATGCACCGACAACATATTTGCAATATGTTGTCTCTCCATGGCCGTTCTCTATGTGGGCCTTTGATGTCGTAGGTCCCATCACTCCTTCTGCTTCAAATGGCCACAAATACTTTCTTGCCGCAACAGAATATTTCACCAAGTGGGTAGAAGCTATCACTCTCCGCACAGTAGAAGGACGACATGTGGTCTCATTCATTCACAAGAGCATCCTTTGTCAATTTGGCATACCACACGACATCGTGTCAGATAATGGCAGTTATTTTAAGAATGAAAGAATGAAGACATTCTGCTCAAAGTTCAAAATCCATCATCATTTCTCCGCTCCATATTATTCTCAAGGGAATGGTCAGGCAGAAGCTACCAACAAGATATTAATTCGTATCTTGGAGCGAACTTTTAGAAATAGGCCGTGACTGGTATGAGAGGATCTATGATGCATTATGGGCCTACCAGACCACCATTTTCACTCCAACAAATGCTACTCCATCAGAACTGGTCTATGGAACCGAAGTAGTATTGCCTCTACATATTCAGAAGCCCGCTTTGAAATTTGCATCCCTTCTAGAATTACCTCTTGATCAATACCAACAGCAGCGACTGGTACAGTTAGACTTGCTCGACGAGAGAAGGCTAAAAGCAGCAGGGCATGCTCAATTCTATCATCAAAGAATAGCCAGGCAATACACGAAGTCTGTCATCGAAAAGAGATTCAAAGTTAATGATTTAGTACTTTGATCCACAACTTATCTCAAGCATCGTCCCAACGGGAAATGGTCACCAAATTGGGAAGGTCCTATGTCATCAAAGAAGCATTACCCCGCAACTCATATCGGCTCATCAATGCCGATGGGGTAGAATTACCATATCCCATTAATGCTCGACACTTGAAAAAGTTCTATACTTGAAGCATTTATTCTTCCTTTATAATCTTCCTATTTCCTTCAATAAGGATCAAACTTCCCTTTCACAGTTACACTGGGGCATTTTAAATTTTTATTCTGTATGCAGGTAGGATAAACAAATCTCTCATTTTATACACTTGTGCACCCGTGTGCATCAATTTGCATTCAATTGCATTAATATCAATTTGGTCAGTATTGAGATTTTAGCAAATAGTTCCATCACAATTCCCAATTGTTATTCAAAATTACAAGACAGTCATTACCACTGAACCAAAATTCAGTGCTCGAACTGGTATATTTTCAAAATCTAGTGCTCGAACTGGTACACTGTCTAGTACTTGAACTGGTATATTTTCAAAAATCCAGTGTTCGAACACGTATATTTCCAAAATCCAGTGCTCGAACTGGTACATTTCCAAAATCCAATGCTCGAACTGGTATATTTCCAAAATCCACTGCACGAACTGGTACATTTCCAAAATCCAGTGCTCGAACTGGTACATTTTCAAAAATCCAATGCTCATACTAGCACATTTCCAAAACCCAGTACTTGTGCTGTTACATTTTGTAAAACCCAGTGCTTATAATGGTATCCTTCCAAAATCTAACCCCGTGTTAGTATCCCATCAATCACATCAGTCGATCTTCTAGGTTCAGTCCTCGTACGAACCTCTCATCAAAATTCAATTTCCAATTTCTAATTTTGACCTTCTAGTCATTCAATTTTGACCTCCGAGTCACACCATTTCGACCTTTGGGTCAACCAATTCTCAATTTCGACCTTTGGGTCACTTAATTTCCAATTTTGACCTTTGAGTTACCCAATTCCCAATTTTTAATTCTCAATTTCGTCTGTTAGGTCATCCAATTTCAAACCTCCGGGTTACCAAGTCTATTTCAATCATTTTCGACCTACGGGTCACATTTGCCAATTTAGGTCGTATTCATTCCGCCTATTGGCCCAATATCCAATTTCAATTATTTTCCCTTGCGAGAGACCTTTTTTATAGGGAGAGTTCGAGGGAGCTCATTCTTTTCGCATGCTATCCAATTCATTCACTTAGCCCCGTTTCAGGGAGAGTTTGAAGGGACTCGTGTCTTCGTGAACCGTTTGCAAAACAATTTCCAATTTCACACAAGGAACCCTTTTATAGGGAGAGGCTCAACAAAGACTCGCTTTCCTTGTGGCCCACCCCAATTTTCATACTAGGCCATTTCGTCATGGAGGACCCTCTTTTTGGAGAGAGTGTGATGGACTCGTTCTTTCATGACCCAATTTACCAACCTCACTACTATCGGCTTCTTTTCCACAAGAGAAGCCTAATGTTAGGGAGCTTTGACGAAAGCTCAATTTCTCTTCGAAAGTTCATTTTGCAAACACCTCATCTTCAGGGAAGAGAGGAGTAATTTCCATTTCCCATTCAGGTAAGAGTTAAGCCTGAGTCTTCTCCTTTGAGTAAAGGAGAGGATAACTTTCATCACAGATGCGTTAAGACGGATTTCAAATGCTCTCTTTCACTAAGGATTTCAAGAACGTTTTGCCAATTTGTCAATCAATTACTTGTTGATTTCAAAGTCTTCATTGCACAAATCTTTACCTCAGTTTATCTTCAGCATTACTTCCAAAAAAGCGAAGCTTTTGCGAAGAAGGATTTAAAATTCAAATTCTTTCCATTGGCTAAACAAAAGGATGAAGAGTAAATCCTCGATATGGCCAGCAAAGAAGATTCAATATTACTGTAAAGCTATAAATGATCGATATTGATCATAGTTATGACACATTTTTAAAGACCATTCTTGCAAAAATGAGGTAGTGGAAATATCCTGAGCACTAGAAAAAGAGAGAATTCACCCGAGCCCTGTCTCCTCAAACCACCTAAGCTGCAATTAAATATCTACAAAAGGGAACTCTCAATTGTCATCAAGATGAAGACGAATTAGGCGAGTAGACCCCCGGGGACAAAGAAGATTTGAATCATCTCCAAGATGACGGAGTTTGTGACGGATTCTTCCAGGAAAAGTCTAAAGCACCGTCAAGTTGAAGGCGGATGAAATGAACCTCCTGACAATCCCTAAAAGATATTTAATTTCCGCTATCATCCAGAGATCTCAAACCCATGAGCCAATATCGTCAATATAATCCCTGAGGCAAAGAAGGATCAGAACATCTCCAAGTTGAAGGAGTTTGTGACGTACCCTTTCAAAAAAAAAAGAGAGAGAGAGGGAAAAGAAAGAGAGAAAAGTCAGGACATCTCCAAAATGAAGGATGATGTAATAAACTCCCCCGAAGGCCAAGAGAGCCCAAAAGAATGCAGAAAGATTATCATGAGAAGAAGCATCCCGGGATATCAAATTGCCAAATCTATCAAGAATCTTCTTTAATTTTGTGAAAATTCTTTTATCAATATTCTTTCATCAATTGCTTTCATAATATTAAATTCTCTCTTTCCTGTTCATACCAAGGAAATTGATAGCTTCCTTGAAGAAGGTCAATTGCAAGCAATTTGGATTCCAAATCTTGATTCTATGAAGTCAATCCCTTTTGGAGGTAATACTTCAGGTAGAAAAGAAGGAATATTTTTACAACTATGTGCATCATTTTCAAATGCTTCGAATCAACAACAAAATTTTCAACATTTTGAGAATTTTTTCTAGCTATCTTGACGTGAAGTGAGAGCTTGATGTCTATTTTTGATACATCCTGACACCATTTTCAATCCCTCTTTAGGACTTGATTACGGGAGTTTTCAAGATTCCTTCCCTTCTTGTATAATCTGAGCGTCCGGGCTCTCAGATTCGCACACTTCCCTATGTCCCCACTGTCCAATCACAGACAGTCCCATTTTGGTTAGAGGTCGAACCACCAATCATTCTTAGCAAAAGGCAATTTCAAAAGCTGATTTAGTCTCAGAAATGAGATGCCCAAAGATCAATCCCTTTTCAAGCTTTAGGGACCCCATTTTCCCTCCTTTTGCAAAACCTCTGTCAGATTTATTGTGCAAACTCCGAAGGTTCCATCATTGTCTCTTCCCTCGAGGATTCTATTTCATTTTCTGCCCGATCAGGTTAAGGGTATAAACGTGAGCCTCATTTGATGAGGTATTTCATTTCTACTCGACCAGGTTAAGGGTATAAACTTGAGCCTCATTTGATGAGGTATTTCATTTCTGCCCGATCAGGTAAAGGGTATAAAGTTGAGCCTCATTTGATGAGGTATTTTATTTTCCGCTCGATCAAGTTAAGGGTACAAACCTGAGCCTCATTTGATGAGGTATTTCATTCCCCAATTAGGTCAAGGGTTAAAACCTGAGCTTCGTTCCATACGAGGTATTTCTGTCCCATCCAGGATAAGGGCAAAACCTGAACTTCACTCTCGCAGAGTGAATCTTTCTTCTTCATTCTCTATTTCATAACTACCATCTTCATCAGGGCTAATTTCCTCATACCCAGTCAGATCCTTCCAACTGAGGCATTTTTTTAGCCCAAATTTTGTGTGTTTTTCTTTGCCACCAAGCTCGGTCACAAGCCAACTTAGTAGCAAAGAAGGGCATCTGTAAACACCATAAATTTTAACCCATATCGCCAACACTTCCACCAAACACTGCAGCCTGTCTTCCAAGATCACTGGAGGGCAAAATGGTTATTTTCTGAGCCTGGAACTTGCAAAAGTCCAAATTTCATCTGCAACTCTCAAAATTTCTCTGTTTTAGCTCAGATTTTCAAAGTTTTACTCCTGACAGGAGACTGGAATCTCCAATTCCTGGTTCAGGATTGCATTTCATAAGACATGTCTTTGCATATCATCGTATAAGCATTTCATATCACTACACGACACAGCATGTCATTTCGAGGTCCAGAACTCTTGGTTTTCAAAATTCTCAATCCAAATTCAAGTTTTAACTTTTTCAAAATCAAATTCAAACCTCTGGGTCTTCAAAACTGCTATCTTTTCCCATTTTAACCCCAGGACTGTAGATTTTGAGAAGTTTTCTTAAGAAAATGATCTGGATAGTTTTTAATTTGGATTTTCCAATTTTATCAACTGGATCAACTCTGCCTGAAAAAGGGGATGAAGCTTCGAATTTAGCAATTTTATCCTAGATTTTACCCTTTTATCAGCAATTTCAAAAATCATTCTTTTACAAAATCGCTCTACAGGGGCCATCTCTTTTCAAGATTTTCGTAATTAGGCCAAGTTTATTTCTTATATGCTAGTTGGTCTAGGTTTTTATAAAAAATCCAAAAAGAGATTTTTAGTTTTACCTTTTGCCTTCAATTCCGATTTTCAATCAATAAAGAGCTAGATGTGGGATCACCCTAAGGTGATGCCACATGTCTCATTCTTTCTCATTCTGTCATTTTGTCATTTGTCAAGATGAGGGCCACCTTGAGGTGGCGCCACATGTGTCCTCCTTCAGAAAAAGTAGAAATTCAAAAAGCCTCAAATGTAGACGCCTTTTTCCTGAGGTGTCGCCACTTGGCCCTTTCTCTCTCCTTCCACCTTCTGCCACGTGTCATTTGCCTTCCCTTTTAGTTCTACGCCATTTGGCAATGTAGAGTCACTCTGAGATGATGCCACATGGCCTCTCTTTTCTTGGTGCTTTTATCTCTCTGCCATGTGTTAGTGTGGGGTCACCCTGAGGTGACGCCACATGTCCTCCTTCTTGCACATCTATTAGTTGCCACTTGTCCTCCCTACATCTCTCTCATTTTACCTTTTGACACATGTCAGTGTGGGGTCTCCTTGAGATGGTGCCACATGTCATTCTCTTTCTCTCTTATTCACTTAACACTTGTCACTGTGGGGCCACCCTGAGGTGGCGCCACATGGCTATCCCCCATTCCTCCAGAATCAAACAAGTTTGAATTTCAAATTAGCCCTCAGGTGGTGCCATCTGAGATGCCTCCTCCTGCAACTGACACGTGTCAGTATGGAGCCACCATGAGGTGGCGCCACATGTCCACCTCTCCCTTCTCCAGAAAAAGTAGAATCACCCCCCCCCCTGAGGTGTCACCATTTATGAAAAGACCTCTCCTCAAAAATAGCTCTGCAGCTTGCTTTTAGGAAAAGCAAGTTCAAAAATTTTCAAATGCTCCTGAGGTGGTGCCATATGCTTCCTCTGCTCCTGCCCTTTGACACATGGCAGTGTCAAAGCTGAGGTGGTGCCACATGTCCATCTTTGCTTCCTCCAGAAAAAGCAAAAGCTCAAGATTTCAAATTCCCTACTGAGGTGGCGCAAATCCAGAATTTATAATTTGATTTTCTATTTTGTTTATTTTACAAAATCCCAAAGTGGGCCCACACATAGGTGGCGCCACATGGGAAGCTCCTGCAGAGAAAATCAAGCTAACTCCTTTTCAAAAATTTTCAAACTCTACTGAGGTGTCTTATTTACAAAATTTTCATTTATTTTATTTCAAAAAAATCCAAAGTAGCATCCTCTGAGATGGCGCCACATGAAAGGTCCAAATTTATTCTGTTTGAATTTTAAAACTCTCCAGAAAATCTATAAATACCCTAGCCCACGCCCAATTAGAGGGGAGAGCTCTTTTTGGATATGAATTTCAACTTCAAACTTCCTTTTCTCCTCTAAATTCACGTCCCTCCTTGGGCCCATCTGGGACAGTACCTCGAAGTGCCTACCTGCCTCACGCCACCCCAAGTTTGACCTAGGAGCAGAGGTCGATTTCCATGCACATTTCGAAGCTCGATTCAAAAAGTGAGAGAAGCCATCCGTAGCCGCCCATTTCTGAAGCTTCAAAACAGCAAAAGAACACAAGGTGAGCTCCCATTCAAGTTGATTCTATCAGAATAATGCTCTTGTTTCGATTTACATACTAAATCCCATGGATTTTTCATTTTAAAGAAAGGGTTCGTTCGAATGATGGATCAAACCATTCCCATAAAATGACATATATTAAGTATAATCATGCTTCCTTGATGATTTTCTAGGATTCATGCATCAATTAGATTTAATTCATATTTTATTTCATTAATTTAGCATATTTTAGAAGTTAATTAGGTTGCATTTAGTGTTTATTTCAATTTTGTTTCATTTCAGTAGTTCTCTGTTCTTAGCAGTCAGTCCACATGTTATTTTATGTTTTTATTTTTCTTTTAAAATGCCAAAAAAATCAAATTACGTGCCCATAGATGTCTCTGATAATCTGCAAAAAAATCAAAATTGTTTGAGTTTATTTGCTTTGTTCAAAATTCAAAATGCCAAGTCAAGTTTTTATGACCTAGGAAACATTCAGAACATTAGGTTTCAACTTTTAAAATTGAGATCTCTCTCATGGAAGATTTGATTCCAGATTTGAAACATTACCTAAACTTGGGATTAAGGCTAGCATTTAATCTGATTTTATCAGATTTTTCTAAATTTTTTGCTATCTGCCAAAAATCTGAGAGTTTGGGACAAATGTCAGAGCCTAATTTGAGTCTCTGAGACTCTGGATTGACTTAAGTCGACTGGTTCTCCCTGAATATAGCTCCAAATCCAGATCTGTAAAAAGTGAAATTTATGTTATACATGTCCCCTATTTGATTCTGAAATTTTGCATTTTTGAGGATAGTCTGCATCCCCTTTTCGTATTTTTTATTTCGGTCTCCTGTTTTGGTATTTATATCTACTCTACTAGTTTATGCGTGTAATATCATATTTTTATTTCTCAGCCAGTTAGTCAAATGCCAAATCCATACAAATAAAAGTTGTTCATATGCATGTCAATAGTTCTCCATTTAATTTTCGTAAATTTTGGTGGTCCATTATTATTTTTTATCCATTTTCACATCAGATCATACTGATTTTAGTCCTGTCAGAACCAAATCTTTGCTACTGAACTCACCGTAGGTCAAATCACGGGGCTGTAAAATCCAAGTATGTTCATTTTTATGTCCTTTAGCCGCCTGAAAAATATCAGACATTTCTATGGTGGATTTCTGCATTATTGCATTAAATGCTATGTTTGGTTGGTACCCGTAGGTGAAATTTGCTTATTTTAGAGTTTTCTTTGAAATTTTGCATTTAGGCCATGCCATTCCATTCATTTTATCATTCTATACTGTTACTAAGGGTAGAGGGGTGCTCTCTACCGAATTTGGCATGATTTGAGAACCGTTTGATGATCGGTTTAGTTGTATCATCAAATCAGGGTTCCCGCGGGACCCTGATCCGGGCGAAAACCAAGCGAAATTCGTTATTTTGGCCAAATTTCAAATGACCATTCTGATTTTTACAGTCCCATCATATTTAGTAGCATGTCATCATGCATTTCATTATCGTTTGATTCCATTTGTATTTCAAAATCCCCAAATTTTGTCAAAATTCCTTTAAAAACCCTGATTTTAAAAGTATAACCTTAATATTAGGGGTATTTTGGTCATTTTGACCATAATTCCGAATTTCAAACTATTTACTATCGGATTTTCATGCATTTGCATCATTCAAATATCAAGAAAGTATGAAAATCAGGTTTATATCCAGCTAAGTCCAATAATCTCAGGATATTATTGGAAAATCTTAGAAAAACGCATATATTTGAGCTAACCCCATTTCAAGTTTGGCAGGGATGTTCAAAGGAAGGAGCCGGAAACTGCAATTTTCTTTCTTTCATTTTATTTAGTGATGTAATAATGTAAATTTTGGAATAAGAGATATACTTTTCTGCTTAGATCAGGATGCATATCATATAGTATGAATTTCTGCAATATCCTGATTATGTGATTCATGCATTTTAATTCAAAAATCACTATGGATGTACATGAATGGCATGTGCACCAACTCTTAGGGAGTTGATGAACTCGGTGGAGTCCATATTTACGGCCCTAGTCGGAATATGGACGAGACCAACATCTTTCTACTAGTCACACTGAGCCTACACTCTTAGGCTTTCTTCCAAAATTCACTGCATATCTTCAATTTTTACAAAATATTTTAGAATTAACTAATTAAATTATAGGCATATTTACGGCCATAGTCGGAATATGTGGTAATCTTACCTTAGTTTAATTCTAAAACTGCATATTTTCCTGAAAAGATGTTTTCATAAAAAAGACATTCATTCATTCAAGATAGTTCACATCATGAAATCATGTGCATTTCTGTAAAAACGCCATTTCAAGGCAATCGATTTCTCAAGATGCTCTGAAAATGTTTTCAAAGATTGATTTTCCCAAGCTAAGTTTTCCCTGATTTTCCCAGAAAATATTTCTTGTCTTAGAATTCATTTCCAATTTCTCAAATGAAACTTTCCATCATTTTCCAGAGTCAAAATCGATATCCAATTCCTCAAGGCCTAGATTCCCAGAATTTCAATTTCCTAGGATTTGATTTCCTTTCCCAAGATCATTTTCCTACAAATCTTTAATCATTTTTCAAAGAAAATTTTCGAAGTTGGAGTTTTCCTGACAAGCATTTTCCCTTCGAGTATTTTCCTTTTCTCAAGGATTCTTTCTATTTTCCCAAGATTCTCATTCCTTCATGATTTTCCCAAATCTTTATAAACTTTCTTGAGATTTTAAATCCTTTTATCAGGGTTTCTTTAAGAAATTGATTTCCATCTTTTGCTTAGAAATATTTTCAAACTCCAAAGCATTTTCTAAGCATACATCATATTTTCCAACCTACATTTTAAAAAGTTTCATAGCACATGCCTGAATTCTCTGTGCATTTAGGATAGAACACAATTTTGTTATATTAGCTAAGTCAAGCACACATTTGGTCCTTGGTTCGATTACCCCTGTTAAAGGAGGCAGGAACAGTCGAACCTCGTACCGACAGGTCGAGTCCCATTCCACGGAATATTTCCCGCTATTTTCAAAACGGAGGCGAGTATTTCAAAACAATTTTCAAATTCTGGTTAAGTTTGACTCGCAGAAGGTTTCCCATCTCTCCCGCAGGGAAGGGAAAAAATTTGCGAAGATAACAAGTAGGTGGCCGAACGCAGGGTGGGGTTGCCGACGAGCTGCAGGGGATAAAGGATGGAGAAGAGAGACAAGAAGAAAGAAGATGATGAAGAAGAAGACAACAGAGAGAGGGGAAGAGATCACCTGAGAGGGCCGAACGCGGAGTGGGGGTCGCCAGCGTTGGGTGACCAGAATACGGCAAGCGAAAGAGAGGGCTCACCCAACGGAAAAGGGCAACAGAGGGGGAACGATCGAGGGAGGAGAACGGGAGATGGTCGGCGAGGTTTCCGAAGAGAGCTGTCAGTGGATCACCGGAGAGTGGGGGTGAAGATGGCAAGCAGTGCGGGGGCGGTCGGTAGAAGAGGGGAGAGGAGAGAGAGAGAGCAGGTTTGCAAAGTTAATTTCGTGCCCTAGATGGGCTGTTTTACATAAAAAATTAGCGACGGATTAGCAACAAAAAAATTTCCATCGCTAAATAGTGACAGAAAATTTTTGTTGCTCATCCATCGTGAAGTTGCGGCAATGTTTCAGACAAAATATTTCTATCGCTAATTAGCGATGGATTTTGAGACAAAAATTTTCTGTCGCTAATTCCACAACTAATTCCAATTTTAGGGACGACTAATTTTCTCTCGCTAATCCATCGCAAAATTGCGACGAATTATTTATGTCACAAATTGTCGTCGCTAATTAACATTTTTCTTGTAGTGTAAAGACAAATTTAAGAAAAGGAAAAAGGATAGGAAAGATGTAGTGGACCTTCCATCAAAGAAGAAACAGAAGAAACAACAAGATCCAAAGTTCAGTTGTCTCTTTTGCAAGAGTGAGGGTCACATGAAGAAGGATTGTACCAAATATCATGCTTGGCGTGAAAAAAAAAATACTCTTGTTACTTTGGTATGTTCTGATGTTAATTTAACCTCTGTACCCAAACACACTTGGTGGATGGATCACTACAAGAAAAATGCATATTAGCAACGGACTCTATCCGTCGCTAAGCCGTCGTTAATCCATCGCTAAATACCTTTGCAACGGATTTTGCGATGGATTAACAATGGATAGCATCTGTCGCATAACCCTAGTCGCTAAACTACGGCAGAATTTATCTGTCATCAATCCATCGCTAAGTAACGATGGCTTAGCGATGGATCATGTTCGTCGCTAATCTATCGCTAATGAGAGACTGATTTGGTTTTGCGATGGAATTTAGTCTGTCGCTACTATTTAACGAAAGATAGATATCCGTGGCTAATGTCTGTCACCAATTTGGCAATGACCATTAGCGATAACTTAAATTTCATCACAAACTGACGACTGCTTCAAATTGGCGACGGATTAGCGATTGCTATTATTCGTCGCTAATTTTTAATAAAAAAAATTTATTTTTTTTTTGAAATATTTTGAAACTCGAGAAAAAATTCTCGTTATACAATTCATATAACCTGCTTATAAAAAAAAGTACACATAAAAATCACATATACAAGTGAAACAAATTTAACACAAGTTCTAAGTTAAGCAAACTTTAACAACCAAATACAGTCCTTGCCATATTATAATTAGTTACAAGTACTTCAAACAAATTAAACAAACGAATCTAATCCTCGCCAAGATTTTGGGCATCGTCCTCTTCATTTTCTCAATCTTCCCCTCCCTCCATGCCTCCATAAGCTCCTCTACGCTGATCATCTCCAACATCCTACAAGAGAACCAAAATGTTAGTATTTATAAACAAAATATAATGAAATAAATTATATGCAATGCACCTAATCTAATGTAACAAAGTAAATGGCCGAATGACACATAGACTAACAATAAACTGAAGGACATTAAGAGAATTCAAATATGTATTCTTAGATTGAAAAAAAAAATTATAGTGATTCAATCATGCATATATGTGTTCTAAGGTTGTCAAAGAATGTCACAGTGATTCACGCATGCATATATGGTTTATAAGGCTGTCAAATAAATGTGTTATGTATCATAATCATGCATATATGTGTTACAAGACAGTCAACAAACTTTCATAGTGATGAAATCATGCTTATATGTGTTCTAATGTTGTCAAAAAACTTTTATAGTGATTCAATCATGCTCATATGTGTTCTAAAGCAGTCAAAAAACTTGCATATTGATTCAATCATGGATAAATGTGTTCTAAGGAAAATTTTATAGTAATTTAATCATGCATATGTGTGTTCTAAGGCAGTAAAACAATTTCATAGTGATGAAAGCATGATTGTATGTGTTCTAAGGTTGTCAAAAAACTTTCTTACTGATTCAATCATGCATATATGTGTTCTAAGGTTGTCATACAACTTTCATATTGATTCAATCATGCATATATGTGTTATAAGGCAGTAAAAAAGCTTTCATATATGCTAATATCATGCTCATATATGTTATAAGGCAATCAAAGAACTTTCATAGTGATTCAATCATGCTCATATGTGTTCTAAGGCAGTCAAAAAACTTTATATGTGATTCAATCATGCGTATCATGTTTTAAGGCAGTCAAAAAATGTTATACTGATTCAATCATGCTCATATGTGTTCTAAGGCAGTCAAAAAACTTTATATGTAATTCAATCATACGTATCATGTTCTAAGGCAGTCAAAAAAATTTATAGTGATTCAATCATGCATATATGTGTTATAAGGCATTAAAAAACTTTCATATATGCTAATATGAGGCTCATATGTGTTCTAAGGTTGTCATACTGATGAAAGCATGTTTGTATGTGTTCTAAGGTTGTCAAAAAACTTTTATAGTGATTAAATCATGCATATATGTGTTACAAGGCACTAAGAAAATTTTATAGTGATGAAATCATGCATATATGTGTTGTAAGGTTGTAAAAAAACTTTCATAGTGATTCAATCATGCGTATATGTGTTACAAGGGTGTCATAAAAATTGTATAGTGAATCAATCATGCATATATGTGTTATAAAGTGTCAAAAAATTTCATAGTGAGACAATCATGCATATATGTATTCAATCATGTATATACTAGCTTGAAATCTAACGACATGAAATAAATGACATGAATCTTTATACCTGATGGGCACCGAAGCTCATGTTGAATACAGACGAAGTTTTTCTAAACTGAAAAAAGTTGCATAACTCATTACGGACAATGTTGGGAATGACTTCATTTAAAAAGTATTGCATTTTATCCTCAAGACGCTGACAGACACCATCCCAAGATATAGCAGGGTCAATCGGACGTTGAGAGTTGATACTGGCGGGAGAACTCTAAGAGTCGTGGCTGTAGGAGGCAACGATTGATGTGGTGTTCATGTTACTCCCAAACCTGAACACACGACCCTTTTTGGGTTCAATAGTTGCCATCACCCATGCTGCAGGATCAAAAGGCGAATGCTGAGTGGAGTCATCGCCATATCGCTGTACCATTTGTTGCTCGTATGACTCCTTGTGAACACCCCAATTTTTTCAAAGTTTTGTAAAAATGTCCTTTTTGCCTCTGACTCCATCTTCAGAGAAAATCAAAGCTAAATTTTAGTTATTCTTCAGACTTTCTGGATTGAACTCCATGTTGATATATTCAAACACAATTCCGGATCTGGACCTAGTGTTTAAAGTCCAAATCTGAGCCTCGTCATTCAAATTACAAATTGAAATTATGAAAATACCAAAAATATTTTCTGAATGGCTCAAACAGCTCATCCGTATTCACTTGGATCCATTACTTGATATTTTCTCGATTCAGGGTCTGAAAATCGAATATCATCTCAAAATCCAAATCCAAACTCGCTTTCTGAAGATTTTTTTAAAGAAATAGCTTTGAATTCTCAAGAGAACCCTCCTTTGTAAATATTTTGCAAAAATACAAAAAAATCAGTTTTAAATCTTTATTTTCTCGTAAATCTTAGGATTTTATTCTAAAAATACAAAAAAATGGATAAACAACACAAAAGCCAAAAAATCGGGAAAAACAAATGATTTCAAGATTTTTAAAGTTGGTTTTTGCTAACAACTCCTTTTAAAAAAAACCACTTTAGGAAAAATGGCTTTAAGGGAATCCTTTTTTGGAAATATTAGACAAATGTAACGGCCTCCCTCTCACGCACCCTCTATCGCCCTCTCAGCTGCTTGATGGCCCTCCATCTCTAACGAAGCCCTCATCTCTCTCCACCTTCAATCTCCAAAAAATCCCTTCTGTCTCCACCTTCCATCTCCAACGAACCACTTTCGGGAGCCTTCCACTCGCTCTTTAAGGAGAGGCACTCAATCCCCTCCTGGAGAGACCCATTATCGACCTTTCTTCTGGCGTATCCATCATCCATCAATTTTTTTCCTCTAGATCTATCATCCATTATCGACTTGGCTTCTGGAGTATTGATCATATCTGAGAAACATCCATCCCTCCTCTTTCCTCTAAGCGATTCCCCTCAAGGCCATGGAAGAAGCTTCTCCTTCTTTCAGAAGCTCTGCAAACAAAAGTTTATTTACTTTGGATTTTTGCTGGTTTTCGAATTTCCCTTTCATCCAGAATCCCTGCATAGCTACAAGTGAGTAAGTGATACTCCATTCATTTTTTTTTTCTGCAAAGTTCCTCCCCTTTTTATCGCATTTTTTTTATTATTATCCAGACCTTACCTTTCGTTTTTTTTTTTTGCTTTCTCACGAAGCCTCAAGGGTAGGATCGACCTGTGCAGGGCAGATTCGACCTACCTATAGGCAATATTAATGGGATTCTCTGATCCCAACATTTTTTTTTCTCTTTCGTTCTTTCTTTTGGGTTTTAAGATCCATTTTATCAAAATCCTGCAGTTTATGTAAAGAAGAATTTATGTTTATATTGTTTTCAATTCAACTTTCCTTTTGCATTTCATCTCCTCAATTCTCCTTTGTTATATTCTATTTGAAATCTCGCATTCCGTGGCCATTCTCTATTAATTTTTTTTTAGATTTAACACCCCTTTCGCGGGTCATCTGGATCACGATTTGTATCTGAGCATGTTTAATTTTCTCCTTTTTAGTTTTCTTTTGATTTTTCAGCTTTTCATTTGTAGCTTAATCTCCTTTCTAGATTAGGTCTCGTTGGTAATGTTTGAGTTAGTACTTTTACAATCATTCCCTTTTTGTTTCACATTAGCTGCTCATATTTTAACTCATATATTCCCCTTTTCTCTGTATTTTGATCTGTATTTTAATTGCGTACTCTTAGTGTGCATTCAATCATGCCTCCATGCTGCACAATGAAATAAATTGCTGGGCCCTTAACAATTTAGGATTACTATTTCAAATTAGCATAATGATCATATATGCTCTCATAGGATTTTGCTTAGTTTACTCATCCTGTGAATTGGACATAATTCATGCTCGTAGAGGTTTGATGTTTCATGCCACAGGCTCTCTATCATGTTGCAGCAGGTTACACTCCCTGTAAAATATTCCTGTTAGGTCACATTCACAATACCACCAGTCATCGTGACATATGTTCACCATTCAATTATTGTGTGATTTGCTGAATGAACATCACCAACAGAGTAAACATTGAGTCACTCTCCTAAATTGAAAGAGGAAAGGTCCAATGATGATGATAACGCAACTTATGCCACCATTGTTAGACAATAGGTGGTCGGTAAGTTCCTGCAAAACCTGGTTCTGCGTAATTGCATCATCAAGCCCATCTTTATATTCATTGTCTCCATCCTCTCAGTACCATGCATCTTTAAGATCTATTGGTTTCACACCAGGGCGATTTCTTTTCTGCATCATAAATCTCCACTCTTTGTAAAGTTTGATTTAAGGCTTCTGAATAGAGATGGCTATCATGAGATTTTTTTTTTCTCTGAAGCATCAAGGTAATTATCGATGGATCTGAGGTTTCCATCATCTTGGGGACTTACTGTATCATTAAAGAATGTTGTCAATCCCCAGCATGGGTGATATCCTTTCATCCTCTGCACGAGTCATGCTCTAGACATAATGGCATTTAGAATTTTTTTTTTATATATACCCCAGCGTCTCTCACCATCAACTGGACACCTCCATTCAAAATTTTTGTCTACAATAACATCTCAGTGACATTGCAGCATGTCCTATGATGGTAAAAGTGCTGAGTAAGAATAGAGGGATATCCATTTAGTCACGTTCTATGGAATGAAGGCCTTTGCCAGGTTTTTCTTTCTTCTTTACCTTGTTTGCCAGATGTATGCTATTGTGCCTATATCCATTGCCACATCCATCTTAACACTCAAATATCATAACTATTCAAGGTTTTAGTGAATTTGAGTTGGCCAAGTTATGATGGCATGTATCAAGTAGACATGAGGGCCATGCCATGGGTGACTTTTAACGGATGCCCCTGATTGTCTGTTGGATTATGACATTAGTAATGAGAGCCGGATTTATCTTTAGCAAGCCATTTGTTAGATTTTCCCCCACTGCGCCACCAACCCTGCCATCCACTGTGCCTAATGTTGGCTCATTTCAGCATATCTTTTTGCTAGCCATAGTCATGGTTGCTGCAACATTTATGGTGTTGCCTACGGTTGCCAACATCATGCTTACTGACACGGTCTCTCAAATGACCTTCACCCTATCATCACTTTTCCAACACATGCACAACTCCCAGCAGCTGTGTACTACCATTCATCTACATAGTCCCTTCACATTCACCATTCCACCTATATACATATATATATAGACACATATATGTATATAGATATACATATATATATATATATATATATATATATATATATATGCATGTATATATGTACATAGGTATATATCATTTTCATCTTTCTACACTTTAGATCTTAAACATCCTGGCATATGAGCATTTTTACCATTAACATCCATATGATATGTGCAATTTTCTTCTATTTTTGTATTAATCAAGTGTTTTGCAGGGAATATATGGAAAATGTCATTACTTAAGGATTGTAATTTCAATTTTAAATGTTGTAATAAGATAGAGCATAATGAAAATTCTACATTTCCAGCTGTTAGATTAGAATGAATGAGCATGTAAATATCATGAATTATCCATTGTTATATCATTCTTCTCTTTTATTTCAAATTCTCACGAATGGAAATACGAATGGCACGTGCATCATTCTAATAAGAGGTGATTAAGTCCTAAGTTGATTTGCATCAATGGCCATAGTCAGGATGTGAACAAGACTTAGGATTTTCATCTTTTATAGAATAAACACTGTATCCACACTGGATCCTCTTCAAAAATCATTATATTTTCTTTAAATATTTTTCTCTTTTATCAGTGTTTAGTTTAAAATTATTTCAATATATATATCAATGGCCACAGTCAGGATATATTGAGAATTAATTTCATTTTAAACTCTATAAAAGCACCAAAATATGTTTAATTCTTCACCTGAATTTAAATGTGATTATTATATAATACATTCAATGACCATAGTCAGGAGTGTATTATATCATTAATCTTATTTACATTTATTTAAAGAATAAAATATGATTTTCAAAATCCAAATTTCAAATTCTTTAAATTCATTCATCATTTAGGATAGAATTGCATCATATTTTCAAAATTCTTTTTCAAAAACCCAAGTGATTTTGAATATCTTTTTTTCAAGTCTCTATTTCAAATCCAAATTCTATCTCATTTTCAAGATTCATAATTTAATTTCAAAGTCCAAATTGAATTTGAAATTTCCAATTCATGTTAGATTCAAAACTTAGATTTCTAATTCAATCACAATCCAAACTTCATAGTTCAGATTAAACTTTGAAGTTTCTAATTTATTCAAAATCAAGTTTATTTTCTTACCTTCAAATTCACAGTTTGAGATTGATTCTGAATCTCAAAATTTAAATCTTTCTAAATTTTAAATTCAATCTGGGTTTTCAAAACCCAGATCCATCTTCAAAAGTCCCATTTGGACTTTCAAAATCCAAAAATCAAAAGTTAGATCCTAATCCCAACTTGGATCCAAATTTCCAAGTGCAATCTCCACTTTTGGGATCTCAGACTTTAGATCCAATTTCATTTTACGATCCAGAATCCAACTCCACTTTGGATCTCAGACTTCAGATCCAATTCCATTTTAGGATCCAGAATCCAACTCAACTTTGGATCTCAGACTTCAGATCCAATTCTATTTTAGGATCCAGAATCCAACTCTATCTTGGATCTTAGACTTCAGATCCAAGTTCCATTCTGGATCTTGGATTCAATTCCAGAATCCCATTCCAGCTTGGATTCCAGATCTTGAATCCAAATTCCATTTAGGATCCCGAATCCAATTCCATCTTGGATCACAGACTTCAGATCCAAAGCCTATTTTAGGATCCAGAATCCAATTTCATCTTGGATCTCAGACTTCAGATCCGAAACCTATTTTAGGATCCAAAATCCAATTTTCATCTTGGATCTCAGACTTCAGATCCAAATTCCATTTAGGATCCAGAATTCAATTCCATCTTGGATCTCAGACTTCAGATCCAAATTCCATCATTTGATCTCAGATTTCATATGCAAATCCCATTTAAGATTCCAAATCAAGAATTCAGTTTCATCTTGGATCTCAATTCTATCTAAGATTCAAACTTTGCATTCAAATTCCATCTTGAATTCCAGATTTCAAATCAAATTCTCTTCCCAATTCCAACTTTCAAATCCAATTCCATTTCATTCCAGATTTTAAAATCCAAGTTTATCTTGATTCCCAAAATTCCAAAAACCAATTCCGTTTCTCAATTTGGATTTCTCAAATCTCATTATGATTTCAAACTTCAAAACTAGAATTCCATTCCATTTCAAACATTCATCCAAGTTCAAAATTCTAAAGTCCATTTATGACTTTGAAATTTCCTTCTCCTTTTATCTCAACTTCAAAAACATTCCTTTCGAAGTCCAGATTTATTTTCCCAAACTCTGATTATTCCAAAACTTGAAACTTTAAATCTTAAGTTCTAAGTTAGAAACCATTTCTTCACTCTATTCATCAAAAACACTTGGAGATTTCCAAAATCATTTTTTGAAAGAGCATACATCCTTGCATTTGCACAAGCATGATTCTTTGTGCATGTAGACTTAGGATAAATTCTTAGATAATCTTTTAGCAAAGCAAAGAGGCATAAATTCGACCCTTGGTTCGATTACCCCTGGTAAAGGTACCAGGAATGGTCGAACCTCGTACCGACGAGCAAATCCCATCTCCCAATTTTCCCACAAATATTTCAAAACGAAGGTGAGTTATTTTCTTAAATATCTTCAAAATTAAGGTCAAGTGAGACCCCGCAAAAGAGTTTCTCTCTCTTGTTTCCTTTCTTTTCTCTTCTCTCTTCTTTTCTGTCTTTAATTTTCTCCCTTCAAAAAGGAGGAAATAGGGATTAGAATAGGAAAGGAGAAGGAAGAGAGAGAAATACCACGAGAGGAAAAATTTTGCGATGATCACAGTATTTGGCGACCGTGATGGGACAAGTCTCCTTCCGATTGAATCTATGTTTTTTCTTTGCTTTGATATTATCTAAGTCTTTATTCTATAAATGTGAGCTTCATTTCCATGCAAACCTTAGGAGCTTAGACTCTATCCTAAGCTGACATCATTGCATATAGGATCTAAGTATGGTTTGGTAGGACCATATTGAGGAGATTATTCCATGATCACATTAGATTTATGTCTAAAATACAACTCTCCTGAATTCTAGAGATTGAATGGAAAACAATGTATGCAAGTGTATGCTCCTCTTTATTTTTTCTATCTCTTTTAGGACTTGCATTAGAGCCATCTGATTTCTTGCATGTTGAACATATTTTCAAAAAACTCCATACCTATATTGTTCTGGTCTTCACGTTGTTGGGCTGTCTCACTGAACCATAGTTTGGGAGAGAGCCTCACAACTAGACCACTTATTTGGGTTCGCGCCCCCCTACCACATACCTAAGGGCCATAGTCCGAGGTATATCGGTAGGTGCTCAAGGATGTTGGGAAGCCATTACCTTAGAACCGGAGAAATATTTTTATGCCATGTACTTCAAGCTTCGGCTTGGGTATATCGGCATACCTTGATTGGAATCAGATGATCTAAAACCTTAGAGTTAAGTTTAAGGTCCTACAAGCCATTTTAAAACATTGCATTTAGAGTCAGCCTTTAGGGAGTGCTGTTTGCGCATCCTTGCTTGTGCAGCTTTGGTTATGCGATGTTTCTTGTACCTTCTCATATATATGTATCAAACCTTTTCAAAAACCCTGGGTGCATTATTCAAAACTTCTCCTTACTTTAAAAAACCCCAGGTGTATATTTTCCTCTACCTACATTTCTTTTCTCTTTTAGATCAAATTTTCTTCAAAACCCTAGAAAATTCCTTTAAAAATTTCTTTGATCTTTCAAAAATTTCAAGGTTCGATTCTTCAAGAGTTTATCCGTAAGTCTTGCATTCTATCTAATTCTCCTCATCTCTTCTTTGCCCCAGTATTATTCTGAATGGCGTCCAATTCTCTCGATGTTGTCTTTCCCAGAGATCATGTCTTCCATCAGATTTAGGATGGATCCCCGGATCATCGGGTCATCCAGTCTCATCCTTTCTTCCCTCGGTGGTATTATTCTTGATTTGTCACCTTCTCACGTATGTTCCCAGACCACTTGGATGACTGTGGATTGAAGATGGCATCGGCAGTGGGCAAGCGAACCATCAATGGAAGTCTGATTCAAGCTATAGCAGAACGGTGGAATCCCCGTACCTGCACATTTTGGTTTCCATGGGCAGAGATGACTCTACTGATAGATGAATTCAATGATATCATGGGATTGCCCGAACCAGCTGGTCAGCCAGATGATCTTGTCGAGCAACAGATCTTGATCAACATCAAAGGGGTGGATGTTCGAGAAGCTTTGTCCCAAGCAATAGGGAGCAGATCCTGGCCTCTCACTGAGATCGATGGGAATCCGTTCATTGACTTGTTCGGACTCTATCGCAAGTAAGAAGCTTACGAAGAGGTTGACACTTTGTCTCGAGCAGCAAAAGACAGAATTCAGCATGCCATGATCCTATGCATAGTGGGATTAGCTTTTTTCCAAGATGGTCAGAATTTCATAGATATCAGAGTTGCCCAACTCTTTCGAAGTTGGAGAAGTAAGCAGACCTGCCAGCTTTCAGTATCTATGGCGGCCTTGGCTTTTCTTTACCGAGGCTTGGCTCGTTTTGCTCTTGAAGAGACCATTCTGGTGGAAGGATGCACTTATGCCCTGCAGACGTTTTGCGTTATGTTCTATCAAAGGCCAGTTCCTTCAGATTCAGCAGTAAGCAACCTAAATCTGCCATTCAGTGTCAAGCATTGATCGAAAAACTGCATCAGGAGGAGATTGTTTGGGACTTCTTCGACAGAAAACAATTAATCCCTTGTTACACTTATACTCGCAGCAAGCGCTATAGATTGCTTGGCCCCTTTTTTTGCGTCGATTATCAGCTAGAAAGATGTCTCAGACAGTTTTCGTAGCGGAAGGTTCATGCCAACATCCGCTTCCCGATGGGCAACATGCCAGAATTCAACCTACAGTTGGATCAGTGGTCTGGGGCATACCATGTCACCAAATATACTTGGGATTCCTTTATTTCTCTATCTGTAGATCAAATGTATTTTCGGAATATCAAGAGTGGTGGCAAATTGTCTGCCCACCCTCTCTCTGTCTTTGAATATTACTATCAATAAAAATTACTTTTTGGGCCAAATTTTATTTCTTGTATTTTGTTTTATAGCACAAATGGTCACGATTTTGGTGACAACCCAATCCCGGGTAAACGGGACATTCCTCCTACTTCTCTTCAATATCTTTTATCATGGTTGACGACCTCGCCTAGGTAACAAGGCATATTTCTCCGTTATTATAAAAATGGTAACACAATTATCACAAGTCTTGTGATGACCCAATCCCGGGTAATGGGATAATCTCTTAAAATTTGTCTACCAAAACCCTTCATTCTTTCCTCAAAAATTATGGTTTTTCAAAAAGTTTCTTCCATACTCTAACCATTCCCGTATTCTGCAGGAAGACTTTGGCATCTCAAAGATGGTTTAGACAAGAGCTGGTAAGCAGACTGTTCAGCAGCACGGCGACAGCGAGAAAGTAGAAATGAACTCTCCCACATCATCCAAGAAACACGACTCAGGGGACGAGATTGATGTTGATCCTGCTATGTATAGAGTTTTTCAAAAGATGATGACCAAAATGATGGCAGAGCAGGCTAAGGCTGGTCCAAAAAAAGCCGCTGCTAAAAGCAAGATTAAGAAAAAGCCCATGAAAAAGCCTGTCAAAATCAGTAAACAGAAAGTACAGCGTGACAGTACTTCTGAGAACTCAGAATCAGCAGGAGAAGACTCTAAAGAAGAAGAGCAACTGATTTGTATTCCCAAGCATCTGCGATTACCTAAAAGGGCAGTTGAAGAACCTGTGTCAGTAAGCAAACCCAAGTATGGGGCACCTGCGGAGGATCTGATCCAAACATTAACCAAGATAGTCAAGGATCTGCAAATCCGAGACAAAGGGAAAAGATCATATACCAGGCAGGATTTTTACCTTGGATTGGAGGGGGATAACGATCTGGAGAACCTCCCCCAGAAATTCATTAAGTTCGATGAAACTGGCGATCCTAAAGCTTATTTGGCTATGTTTTTCGCAGAATGTGCCCAGTTCAGCGAGGATAACCATGCCCTTTTCCTCTGTTTCCCCCGCAGTTTGAAGGGGATAGCTGCCAAGTGGACGCCGAGCATGTTAATCCCATTGAATTGAGGGATTTTGACAAAGTTGTCAATATGTTTGTTGAGCATTTTCTGTTCAATACAGAAGCTTTGCCTACGCTCAATCACCTATATAACCTCAAGCAAGAGCCCAATGAAAAGGCCAGGGATTTTATTCACAAATGGAGAAGTATTTGTAACAAGATGAGGAATCCCATTTTCGAGGAACATGTCCTCCAAATCATTCTCAATAACTTCTCACAACCCTTGAAAAACCTCATCTTTCCATATCTATCCAAATCATTTATTGAACTGATAGAACGAGCAGAATGGCTCGAATTGGGAGTGGAAAATGGAATGTATGTAGGTGTCACTTTGGCCAAGAATGTCAAGGATCCGAAGAAGAAGGCACATTTTACGTACTCAGTCGATGCTCCAGGTGACAATCAGGGCAGCAACAACAAGAACGACAATAGCAGTGGCACGAAGCCTGAGCAGAACAAAGGTAGAAAAGGAAAGTTCTTTAAGAACAGTGATAAGCCTCTTTTGAATGGTCCTCAACAAAAAGGGGATCTTCAGGAAAAGCCCAAGCACATCAATTGGAGCAAGAATCGAAAATTCACTCCTTTGGACCAGCCTCTAGAAAAGGTTTTGGAATACCTATTGTCCCACAGAATGGTGAAACTTCCAAAAGTTGCAAATCCGCCAGTGATCATGGGAAGGTTCAAGGAGCAGTATTGCAAATTCCACAGGGCGATGGGCCATGATACAAAATATTGCTTCGTCCTGAAGCACTTGATTCTGGACTGTATTGACAAAAGTATCCTCGTAGAAGATGAAGAGGAAGGAAAAATGAAAACTTTATCAGCTTTATTCCCAAATCATTCCGCATCAACCATTTCAGAACATTCATTTCTTCCACAAATCCATATACATCCATGCTCCAAAAAAGATCTAAATCTCCAGCATCAGGTTATGGTTCTGCACCAGGATCAACCTACATCTCAAAAGATGAACATCTTCTCATTTTTGAACCAAATGAATGCATCAGTTGAGAGTAGAAAAACTCAAGTTTTCCCAAAAAGATTCCTTAAGAAGGAAACCTGCGCAGAGGAAGCAGAAACCTCTAAGATAGCAGAAGAGTGGGCCAATAATCTCCAAAAGTCGATCACAGCGCTCTCCAACATTTCCATTTTTGAATTGACTCATGATTCTCCCAAGCATCAAGAAATGCTAGATGATTTGTTAAGGAAGATAAAGGTGAAGCCAGGCACTATGCCAGAAGACATGGCACAGATCGTAAACCAGGCAATGACTAATGCGCCTATCACCTTTTCAGATGAGGACTTGCCAAAGCCTCATTCATTCCATAACAATGTATTGTACATCGTAGTAAGGACCAAGGGCATGACTGTCCCACATGTACTTGTTGATGGAGGCAGCAGCCTCAACATTTGTCCAGAAATGACAGCGAAGGCCTTGGGATTAAAAGAAGAAGAATCTGTGTTGATCCCATTACCATCTATGGCTTCGACAATCATGGGCAGACAGCAAAAGGCAAAATCTTTCTAGAAATCTTCATTAATTATTCAGTGCACACAGTCTTGTTCCATGTCGTCAATGTGCCACCAACTTACAATCTTCTGTTGGGACGAACATGGATCCACAATACTAATGTTGTTCCATCAACCCTCCATCAGTGCATAAAATGGTCCAAGGGAGGAATGATTACCACCATTCTGGGAGAAGATCCTGAAGAAAGGTTGCCACAACCTATGATTCCCCGTCCAACATTCACAACAGACATTCCATGCATCCGAGAAGCCGATGAAATCAGCCTCAGCGAAAGTCTAGAAATGCTGAAGCTGAAAGATGTCATGGAAGAAGAAAATGTTGTAGCCACGGTCCAATGGCAGGGACCCTGTTTCTTCAAGTTGGGAGGACGCATCAACTACACCTCCTTCAAAGATCATCCTTTATTTCCACAATTTTCCAAAGCAAGAAAAGGATTCGATCTGCTGATAAAACATGGATACCAGCTGTTCCGGGCCATGGGAAGAAATGAGGACGGCATAGTGAAGCCTATCATTCCCGTTCAGCATTCAGACAGTTCAGGGTTGGGATTCGCCGACCAGACTTCCAGCAAGAAAACAATATTTGTCAGAGGAAACAAATGAGAGGATGATGCCTAAATATCATATTTTCAAATCAATGAAAGATCAATCTTCTCTTCATATTTGGGCATCTATCATTCTCTCTTATATTTTGTTTGTGTCGTTATTCTTTGCTTTATACAAAAAAACTTGTTTTTGGCTTGTACTTTCTCCTTAAAAACCATTCTTGACATTTTCAGGATCATAACTCCTGAATCAATAAAGAATATCATTATCAATCCCAAATATTTAAAATTGGCAAGGATTCCTAAGATGAAAGACAGAGCAGAGGTCAGCCAGGCAGCAGAGCAGACCGAAGAGCTAGCAGAATTTGATTCCACTATCCAGGAATTGCAAGAATTTGCCCACATTCAGAAGCAGGATGAACCCTCATCTTTGGTTCAAGATCCAACTGAGGATATCAACATTGGTTCAGAAGATGATCCAAGAATCCTCAAAATCGGTTCAAGTCTAAATGCGGATGAAAAAGCAAGACTCGTTCAATTCCTTAAGCAACATCAAGAAGTATTTGCCTGGACTTACGAAGATTTGCCAGGATTAGATCCCAAACTGGTTGAGCATCGACTCAAGTTGAAACCAGATTTCAGACCAATCAAATAGAAACTGAGGAAATTAGACCCTCGAGTGGAGGAACAAGTCAAGGAAGGACTTGAAGATTTGTTAAAAGCAGGCTTCATCCGAGCCATTGATTATCCAGATTGGTTGGCAAATATTGTGGCAGTTCCTAAAAAGAATGAAAAAGTTCGGATTTATATTGATTTCAGGGATCTCAATAAGGCTACCCTAAAGGATGACTATCCACTTCCCAATATTGATCTTTTGATCTATAGCACAGCGGGTCATGCCATGTTTTCTTTCATAGATGGATATTCAGGCTATAATCAGATCAAGCTAGTCGTTCGTGACCAGTCAAAGACTTCCTTTACTACACCATGGGGAACCTTCTGCTATACAGTCATGTCGTTTGGGCTCAAAAATGTCAGGGCAACTTATCAAAGGGCAATGGCCGTTATTTTCTATGATCAAATGCACAAAAATATGGATGCATATGTGGATGACATTCTGGTTAAGTCTAAAGAAGAAGAGGATCACCTCAATGCTCTTAGTCAAGTCTTTGAAAGATTCATCCTTTATAAGTTGAGACTTAATCCTAAGAAATGTGTTTTCGGAGTTGAGTCCGGCAAATTGCTCAGTTTCATTATCAGCAAGAAAGGAATATAGGTGGATTCAGCTAAAGCAAAAGCAATTATTGACATTCCACCTCCAACTAATCTCAGGGAACTGCGAATTCTTCAAGGGTGTATTCAGTCTATTCGTAGATTCATTTTCAATTTGGCTATGAGATGTGAACCTTTCAATCATTTGCTAAGAAAATGAGTAAAATTTGAATGGGGATCAGAATGGCAGCTCTCGTTTGAGTGTATCAAGCAGTATCTCCTTAATCCACCAGTTTTGAAGCCGCCAAAATTGGGGAAGCCTCTCTTACTGTATATTTTTGTCAATCAGAATTCCTGTGGTGGATTCCTCGCACAGTATGAAGAAGGCAGTTTGATAGAGCATGTCATCTACTATGTGAGCAAAACCTTTATTGATTATGAAAAAGAAGTATTCTCAGATGGAGAAAACTTGTCTAGCTCTGGTTTGGATGTGCCAGAAATTAAGACATTACTTGTTGGCATCTGAAATTAAATTTCTATCAAAGCTTAATCCTCTCAGATACATTTTGGAACAACCATTTCTCACTGGACGGATTACGAAGTGACAGGTCCTTCTAATGCAATATGACTTAGAGTACGTGTCTCAAAAGTCAATTAAAGGCCAAGCGATCGCAGATCAGTTGGCAAATTTTTCTTTGACAGAAGAAATTAAAGTAGATGATGATTTTCCTGATGAGCATTTCTGTAATATCCAACAGCCTCCAGTTTGGAACTTATTCTTCGATGGCTCTAAAAATATGTTTGGCATAGGGATTGAAGTTTTGTTAATCACTCCAGAAAAAAAAATCATCCCTTATTCTCTCAAGCTTGGTTTCCAATGGACTCATAATATGGCCGAGTATGAAGCTCTAATACAAGGCCTCAAAATTCTGCAAAGTTTCAATGTCAAGAGAGTGCATGCCTTTGGCGATTCACTACTTGTTGTCAGTCAAGTTAACACTGAATGACAGGTTAAAGATTCAAAATTGATTCCCTATCAAAAGATCGTCCTAGCTCTTATGGACAACTTCGATGACTTTCAGCTCAATCACATAAGAAGATAGCACAATCAGATAGCCGATGACTTAGTCAGCCTGGGCTTCATTTTATCCTTTAAAGGCAGTGAATCATGCCATTCTTTCAAAGTTGGCAGACTTGAGCAACCTGCTTTCATTTCAACCATGCAAGTAAACCAGGTCAATCAGAAGGAGAAGCCTTAGTATCAGAATATCAAAAATTTCATTAAGACTGGTGAATTTCTACCAGAAATGCCAAAAAGGGAGCAACGTGCAATTCAGCGTATGTCTACCCGTTATTTCATTCTCGCCAATGTCCTCTACCATCATGGTTTCAGTTCTGAATATGCCAGATGTTTAGACAAAGAAGAAGCTATGGAAATTATCCAAGAGGCACATGAAGGGATTTGTGGTGGCCATGTTGGCTATCAGACTCTCGTCAAGCAAATCGTCCGAGCAGGGTACTACTGGAATACCATGCAATAGGACTGTCATTGATTTGTGAAGAAGTACGTCAAGTGCCAAATGCACGCACCTTCTATTCATGCACCAGCCACATATCTACAATCAGTTGTTTCTCCTTGGCCATTTTCTATGTGGGCTTTCGATGTCGTAGGCCCAATTACCCCTTCTGCTTCCAACGGCCACAAATACTTTCTGTCCGCGACAGAGTATTTCACAAAGTGGGTTGAAGTTGTCACTCTGTGCACAGTAGAAGGCCGCCATGTGGTTTCTTTCATTCACAAGAACATTCTTTGCCGCTTTGGCATACCACATGACATTGTCTCAGACAATAGAAGCCATTTCAAAAATGAGAGGATGAAAACATTTTGCTCTAAATTCAAAATTTACCATCAATTCTCAACTTCCTACTATCCACAAAGAAACGGCCAAGCAGAAGCTACCAATAAAATTCTGATCCGTATTTTGGAAAGGACTGTGAAAACAGGTCGAGATTGGCATGAGAAAATTCATGATGCACTTTGGGCATACCGAACCACCATTCGGACTCCGACCAATGCTACTCCTTCAGAACTTGTTTACGGAACTAAAGTAGTGTTACCTCTCCATGTCCAAAAGCCCACTCTCAAATTTGCTTCACTTATAGAATTGTCACTTGATCAGTATCAGCAACAGAGATTGATGCAACTGGACTTACTAGATGAAAAAAGGCTCAAGGCAACAGAGCATGCTTAAGCTTATCGACAAAGGACAACTCGACACTATGCCAAGTCTGTCATTGAGAGAAAATTTTGAGTTAACGATTTGGTGCTCAGATCAATAGCTCATCTCAAGCATCAACCACGGGGCAAGTGGTCACCCAATTGGGAAGGCCCTGATGTGGTTAAGAAAGCATTGCCTCGCAATTCATATCGTCTGATCAACGCAGATGGAGTGGAAATACCAGATCCTGTCAATGCTCTGCATTTGAAGAAGTTTTATACTTAAAATGTTTATTCCAGCCTTTTATACTATTCAAAGAGCCATTTCAATAAAACAATGATCTTTTATCAATTCTTACATTCTTCTTCATAATACTGGGGCATTTTTATTTTTGATCTATAATCATCTTCCTTTATCATATGCAGGCAGGATTAGACAAAATTCTTTTCTCAAATACTACTACTTTTCAAATGATCTTGCAATCTGTAATGATTTCATTCATATGGATTATCTTTTCAATTTAATCAGGTTTTTATCAAATTACTGTCAATATTTGTCAAGTTTTAAACAATTTTCATCAATCTTATATTTTATCCATCTTTATCTTTAAAAATACCCTTTCAGGATAAGGGATAAACCTTATGCCTCCTTTCAATAAGGTATTCTTTTTGTTATATCCCCCGTTCAGGATAAGGAGATAAATCCTGAAAGCTGACCACATGCAATTAAACTATGATGGTCCATTAATTCTCACCAAGAATCTTTACCCTCTAAATTCATTTTGAAGATCTGGATCATCTTCAAAACCCAGTCTTCGCACTGGTTATTTCTCAAACTTTTCAATCACATATTGAGCTCATGTGGAAAATTCGGTCCTCGCACCGGTAACTTTCTAAATTCAGTCTTCTGATCGAAGCCTTTCATTCTACAAAATTCAAGTTCTGACTTAAAAATTCCCAAAATTTCATGTATTTCCAAAAGATCCAGCTTTTGCTGGTCTTATATTTCCAAAGGATCCAGCATCTCATTGTTCATGTATTTCCAAAAGATTCAGCTTTTGTTGGTCATGTATTTTCAAAGGATCCAGCATCTCGCTGGTCATGTATTTCTAAAAGATCCAGCTTTTGCTGGTCATGTATTTCCAAAGGATCCAGCATCTCGTCGGTCATGTATTTTCAAAGGATCCAGCATCTCGCTGGTCATGTATTTCCAAAGGATGCAACATCTCGTTGGTCATGTATTTTCAAAAGATCCAACATTCGTTGGTCATGTATTTCCAAAAGATCCAACATTCGTTGGTCATGTATTTTAAAGGTTTCAGCTTTTCGCTGGTCATGTATTTCAAAGGTTCTAGCCTTTGCTGGTCATGTATTTCCAAAGGATCCAGCATCTCGCTGGTCATGTATTTCCAAAGGATCCAGCATCTCGTTGGTCATGTATTTCCAAAGGATCCAGCATCTCATTGGTCATGTATTTCCAAAAGATCCAACATTCGTTGGTCATGTATTTCCAAAAGATCCAACATTCGTTGGTCATGTATTTCAAAGGTTCCAGCTTTTGCTGGTCATGTATTTCAAAGATTTCAGCTTTTCGCTGGTCATGTATTTCAAAGATTCCAACTTTTGTTGGTCATGTATTTCAAAGGTTCCAACACTCGTTGGTCATGTATTTCAAAGGTTCCAGCTTTTGCTGGTCATGTATTTCAAAGGTTCCAACATTTGCTGGTCATGTATTTCAAAGGTTCCAGCTCCCGCTGGTCATGTATTTCAAAGGTTCCAGCTCCCGCTGGTCATGTATTTCAAAGGTTCTAGCTTTTGCTGGCCATGTATTTCAAAAGATCCAACACTCGTTGGTCATGTATTTCAAAGGTTCCAGCTTTTGCTGATCATGTATTTCCAAAATCAAAGATTCAGCTCAAGGTCTCATCAAAATCTATATTGAGTGATTATTTCACATAGAATTCATGAAAACTTTGCCAATTCGCTAAAAACAGTTGTTGATCCGAATATTCTTACTACACAAAAGAATTACCTCAGTTTACCTCTAGTATTTCTTTCCAAAAGGGTGAAACTTTTTGCGAAAAGAGGTAAAATTCAAATCTTTTCCTATTGATCAACCAAAAGGATGAAAGAAATATCCTCGATATGATTAGTGAAATGAATATTCAATGATGTTGAAAAGCCAAAAGCGAATTTGATATTGATCATGGCTATGACGCATGTTTAAAGGCGACTATCTGGCAATCAGGCAGTGGAAATATCTTGAACTATAAAAAGAATCCACTCAATCCATGTCTTCTCATTTATTTAAAAGTTGCAATCAAATATCTGCAAAAGGGATCTCTCAACTGTCGTCAAGATGAAGACGAATAGGCGAGCTAGACCCCCGGAGCCAAAGAAGATTTGGATCATCTCCGAGATGAAGAAGTTTGTGACGGATCCTTCCAGGGAAAGTTCAGATCACCGTCAAGATGAAGGCGAGTGTGATGAACCTATCGACAAACCCTAAAGGATATTTGATTTCTACTATCATTTAAAGACCTTTTGAGCCAATATCATCAACAGAATTTCTGAGATAAAAGAAGGACCAGAACATCTCCAAGATGCAGGAGTTTGTGACGTACCCTTTCCTGAAAAAGAGAGAAAAGTCAGAACACATCCAAAAAAAGGATGATGTAAAAACCCGAGAAAGTTCAATGACTCAAAAAAAAGAGTGCAAAAGGATCGTTGTGGGAAAACACCCAGATATCAAACTGCCAAAGTTGCCAGGAGCCATCTTTTCTCATGCGAAATTCTTTTATAAATATCTTTTCACTACTTGCTTTTATGAAATTAAGAATATTTTCTTTTCTTCTCATATCAAGGAAATGGATAGCTTCGTTGAAGAAAATCATTAGCGCTAAAATTTTGAATTTGACTCTTAAAACCGAGGAGTTAACCTCATTGGGGGAAATACTCTAGGTAAAAGGGGGAATAACTTTCGCACATGCGTGCACATTTTTCAAGTGTTTGAGTCAACTATAGTTTTTATCTTATTGGCAAAATTTTCTAGCTATTCCAAGAATGAAATAAATATTCAATATCCATTTTTGATGCAACCTGGCATTGTTTATATCTTTCAGAAGAGTTGTCTCGTTAACGAGAGGTATCTCTTTGTTATCATCGCAAAATTTTTTCCCTCCCTTGCGAGAGAGAAACGAATTTGCGAGTCAAACTCGACCAAAGTTTTGAAAATTGTTTTAAAAATTTACTCGCCTCCATTTTGAAAATTTGCGGGAAAATTCCATGGAATGGGATCCGCCTGTCGGTACGAGGTTCAACCGTTCCTGGCGCCTTTACCAGGGGTAATTGAACCAAGGATCAATTATGTGCTTTAACTTGACTCAAATATCTAAATTAAGCTCTATTTTTCCTAGAATGCACAAAGAATCAGGCTTGTGCTATGGAATTTTGAAAAATGCAAGTTTGAGAAAATATGATGTTTGCTTTGGAAAATTGAAATGCATTTAGAAAAGGCCTGGAAAATGCTTAAAATGGAATTCCTGGGAAAATCATTGAATTTTATTGGAAATCAGAAATTTGCATTGGAAAGTGATTTCTTAGGAAAAATTGAACTTTAAAAAATCGATTTTGAAATTTGGAATTGCTTTTCTGAGAAAATGGATTTGAGAATTCTGAGAAAATCTAAGAAATTCATTGGAAAATGACTTTTGAAATGGAAAATGAATTCTCAGGAAAACTGGAAAATATGAGAAAATCGATTTCTGAAAACTTGGGATTTTGAAACTTGAGAATTTGAAAACATAGGAAAATCTTGATTGGAACTTGGGAAATGCTTTGAAATGTCATTTGAAAACTTAGGATTTTGAGAAAATCAGATCTTGAGAAAGACTTAGAAATTCTTGAGAAAACTGTTTTTTTTTTTTTTGAAATTGAAATTGGAAAATGAATTTGAAAACAATGCAATTTGAATAATATGAATGAATGAATATGAATTTGAAAAGGGAATTTCATTGAGGAATTGAGAAATCCTTTTAAAGTTTTGAAAAATACAGTGTATTTTTGAAGTTAGCCTAAGTGTGTAGGTTGAATGTGGCTAATATGAAGATCATAAATCTTGGTTTTCTTCGTATTCTGACTATGGCCATAAATACAAATCCCACCGAGTTTATAAACTCCATAAGAGCTTGTGCACGTGCCATTCGTGTAAACCATAGTGATTTTGAAATAATGTGCATGAATCATACATCACATATTGAAATTTGTATAAATTAAACTATATGCAATGCAACCCTATTCTAAGCAGAAAAGTAACTCTTATTCCAAATTATTACATTTGAGGTTACATTGAATTGAAATAAAAAAAAAATAAAAGCTAAGTCTTCTTCTTGAATGTTCCTGCAAAACTAGAAAACAAGGTTAGCACAAAAATGTAGGTTTTTCTGAATTTATCCGAAAATATGGGAAATTATCAGATATTATTCAGATATAAACCCCAAATCATACCCCCTTTGATATAAACATGATAAATAATGAATACATTTCGAAAATAAACTTCAAAATTCGAAATTGCGGTCAAAATGACCAAAATACCCCTGAATACCTTGAAATCAGGGTTTTCTGAAAGAATTTTTATAAATTTTGGAATTTTGAAAATCAAATGAAATAAATCAAACATAATATGATAAAATATGATGATATGCATGAAATTTTGGATAATTAGAAATTGAAATTTCGAAATTTAGGTCAAAATGACCAAAATACCCCCGATAACAAGACTATGGCCTTGAAACCAGGGTTTTCTGAAATAAATTTTGCAAAATTGAAAAATATGAAATGAAAAGGAGATTGAAATTAACCCTAATATGATTCTACATGCTTATGTACATGATAAAAACCCTAAAATGGCGAAAATATCATAAATATCAAATTTAACCTAATTTTCGCTTCTGAATTTAAAGATAAACTAACACATGAAGCAAATGAACTTGTAATTAAACCAAATTTGGCATGGACACCTAAAATAACCCTAAAAACAGAATGGAGCTCGAAAATCTAATTTTTTTGTATTTTTAAAATATGAAAATTCAAATAAAAACCTTAAATTTTATGATTTTTGCCTAAAATATTGATTCTAAAGGAGATTGAGGATATCAAATTTCTATAAAAATTTCCCAAATTTTATGGGGTGACAGAGGACAGTAAGGCAAGGATTTTTTCCTTTTACAGTTTCTGGTTTTGACCTATGGTCGGAGCTGTACCACTCCGGCAAGTCGGATCGGAATCCGGCAACTCTAGGATTTAGGGGAAACAGACAGGTTTTGAGAGCAAATGTGGGAAAAATAGCAAACAGATGGGAAAAAGGTTGCAATTGTGGGAAAATGTCACTGACAAACAGATAAAGATTTGATTTTTTGATACCCTTGGGATTCGGGTTACGGTTTGGAAAAGGCCACACTGTTATCAGAGACCTAAATCTCTGGAATTTCTGGACATTGGAATCTGTTAGACAGAAAGAGAAAATCCGGGAAAAATAATGAAACAGATCCAAAAATTTCCCAATTTTGGGAAATGACAGGAAATTATGTTAGGAACAACTTTCATGTTGAAAGTTTTTGCGGACGGGTTACCGATTTGGGGGACTTGATGCATTAGAGTCTGTCTATACCCTGACAAAGGAAAATCGAGATTTTCCCAGAGGTTAGGGAAATCCGATTTTTTTAAGAAGGCAAAACTGCTTGGAAAAACATAAAAATTTAAAGATCATTAGTATATTCAATGATAAATCCACTATGATTTTTGGAGGACGATCCGAATCTCCCACGAGGGTGGTGCCAGAGGTTCTTTTCTGCTAAAGCAGAAATTAGAAGTTCTGGAAATGGGAAATCCCAGTTTGGGATTTGATTGGTTTGAGAGGGTTCCGAAACCCGAATTGAATCAAATTTCCGGAAATAGATCAGGGACATATAATCCTAATTGTTCTAAATTTGCAGACCTTGTATCAAAGCTTCATACTCGGCCATATTATGAGTGCACTGAAAATCTAATTTGAGAGAAAAGGGGATCATCTCCTTCTCAGGTGTGATCAACAGAATCCCGATTCCTATGCCTGCCATATTCTTGGAACCGTCAAAGAATAAATTCCAAATTGGGGATTGTTGAATATTGCAGATCCGCTCATCGGGAAAATCATCCTCGACTTCAACATCTTCTGCTAAAGGAAAATCTGCTAATTGATCTGCAATTGCTTGGCCCTTGATAGATTGCTGAGAGACATATTCCAAATCGTATTGCATCAATAAAACCTGCCATTTGGCAATCCGTCCACTGAGGAAGGGTTGCTCTAGAATATACTTGAGAGGATTTAATTTGGATAGGATCTTGACTTCAGATGTCAACAGATAGTGTCTCAATTTCTGACACATCCAAACCAGAGCTAGACATGTCTTCTCTATCTGAGAGTATTTCTTCTCATAATCAATTAAGGTTTTGCTCACATAGTAAATGGCATGCTCTATCAGACTGCCTTCTTCGTATTGCGCCAAGAATCCGCCACAAGCAACTTGATTAACTGAAATGTATAGCAGTAGGGGTTTCCCTAATTCTGGCGACTTTAACACAGGAGGATTGAGCAAATATTTCTTAATGCGTTCGAACGATTGCTGACACTCTGGTCCCCATTCGAATTTCACTCCTTTTCTGAGCAAATGATTGAAAGACTCACATCTCATGGCCAAATTGGATATGAATCGCCGAATTGATTGCATACGTCCCTGAAGGCTACGTAATTTTTTCAAATTAGTCGGGGGAGACATGTCAATGATAGCTTTGGCCTTAGCGGGATCAACTTCTATCCCCTTTTTGCTGACTAGAAAGCCTAACAATTTGCCAGATTCGACTCCAAAAACACATTTTTGTGGATTGAGTCTTAGCTTGTAAAGAATGAGCCGCTTGAAAACTTGATTGAGAGTTTCGATGTGATCTTCCTCTTCTTTGGATTTTACCAAAATATCATCGTCATAGGCATCCATGATTTTGTGCATCTGATCATGGAAAATGACGGCCATAGCACGCTGATAAGTGGCTCCAGCATTCTTAAGCCCAAATGGCATGACTGTATAACAAAAAGTGCCCCAAGGAGTAGTGAAAGATGTCTTGGACTGATCACGAGCGGCCAACTTGATCTGATTATATCCGGAATATCCATCCATAAAAGAGAACATAGCGTGACCTGTTGTGCTATCAATCAAAAGATCAATATTAGGAAGTGGATAATCATCCTTAGGAGTCGCTTTATTGAGATCTCTGAAGTCGATGCAAATTCGAACTTTACCATTTTTCTTGGGAACAACAACAATATTTGCTAGCCAATCTGGATAGTCAATGGTTCGAATGAACCCTACTTTGAGTAGGTCTTCTAGACCTTCCTTAACTTGTTGTTCCACTCGAGGATCCATCTTTCTCAGTTTCTGCTTAACCGGCTTGACATTTGGTTTTATGATGAGACGATGCTCAACCAATTTGGTATCTAGACCTGGCATGTCCTCATACGTCCACGCGAACACTTCTTCATGTTGCTTGAGAAAATGGGTGCGCCTCTCTTTCTCTTCCGGGCTCAAACTGCTGCCAATCTTGAGAATTTTAGGATCGTCTTCTGATCCAATATTGATATCCTCAGTCGGATCCTGAACTAAGGATGATGGCTCATCTTGTTTCTGAATTGCTGCAAATTCTGGTAATTCTTGAAGAGCTGAATCCAATTCTGCAGGTTCTTTTGGCTGCTTTGTAATCTGACTACATTCTGCTCTTATTTTAACCTGATGAATCTCTGTTGGCTTTGAAAAGGCCTTTGGATTAAGAACGAGCTTCTTGATAGATCGGGAAGACATTCTTAAGGGGCAAAATTGATGGTTAGGCTTTTGAGAGAGATTTTGATTGGAAGAAAATATTCGCTGAGAATTTTGGTAGACAATTTGAAAGAATATCCCATTACTAGGGATTGAGTCGTCGCTGGGATTACGACAATTGCGTTGTCATTCCTTTGCAAAGAAAATAAACAACTGAAAATTAAGCCTTGTTACCTAGGCGAGGTCGTCAAACCAAGAATTGAAGAATTTGCAAGATTTTTATTTATTGAAAGAAAACATGATTGCATCAATAATAAACTTGAGAAAGAGGGGGCGGACAGACAATTTGCCACCACTCTTTATAACTAGCAGAGACACGAGGACCGGGAAAAAGCGGAAGAGTAACAAAAGAGTCCCAGCCATATCTGGCAGAATGGTATGCTCCGGACCACTGTGCTGATGTAAGGTCGAACTCTGGCACGACTCCTGATAGTAGTCGCATCTCTATGTGCTTCTGTCTCTGAGAAAACTGTCGAACACACCGCTCCGGATGATAGTAAGCACAGAAGAATGGGCCAAGTAGCCTGAATCGCTTGCCGTAAGCGTAAGTATATCTGGGAGGTGATTCCTGACGATCAAAGTAGTCCCATACGACTTCTTCTTCCTGCAGATAGTCGATCAGGAATCGATACCGTGCAACTGGAAGGAGATCCTTGCCGTTGTATCTGAATGAACTAGCTCTGGTCGGTACATGCCGAAGGAACCAAGATTGAAGAGCATAAGTACATCCCTCGACTAAGATGGACTCTCCAAGTGTGAAGCGGGTCAGTCCTCTGTATAGAAAAGCAAGCGCGACCATGGCTATCGAGAGACGGCTGGTCTGTCGACTTCCCCATCTTCTCAAAAGCTGAACTATTCTGACATCCACATAATTCTGTCCATCTGAAAAGAAAGCAAGTCCCACAGTACACAAAACCATCGCATGCTGAATTCTCTCTCGAGCTGTCCTGGACAACGAGCTGACTTCTACGAATTCTCCATACTGTTGGTAGATCTCGATCAGACTCACGTATTCATTCCCATTTTCTTCAATCAGTGGCCAAGACTTGCGCCCTATCATGCGAGCTACGGCATCTTTGGGGTCCAGACCCTTGACATTGATCAGAAACTGCTGCTCTAACGGATCTCCAGGTTGACCGGCTGGCTCGGGCAATCCCATAATCTCTGAAAATTCATCCATCAGTAGTGTCATCTCGCCCCACGGGAACCAGAAAGTGCAAGTGCGCGGATTCCAGCGCTCTGCCAGTGCATGAATCAGATTGCCGTTGACTGTCAACTTTCCCACTGCAGATGCCAATTCCAACCCACAATCGCTCAAGTGGTCCGGAAACATACGAGAGAAATTTTTGAACCAGACATAGTACCACCGGGGGAAGAAGGGTCCGGTGCTAAGAGATCGATGCTCAGGAAGACTTTGTCGCACCTCATAGGAGATGTGACCCTCAGGAAAAACAGAATCGAGCTGACTGGATGCCATCGGACTGAAAGACAAGAAGACTGGAATTAGATTTTGGAAAAATACAAGAAATTGGAAAATTGCAGGCAGGATAAAATGAAAGCTGGAAATTCGAAGTCCAGAGGAACGAAAGAATGGAAAATCTCCTGGAGTTTTGAAGAAAAGGTGGATAATTTGGAAAAATTGTCCAGGGTTTTTGAGAAAAAGGAGATATTTCATAAAAGATGAAAAATGAGGTATTTTGGAAAATTGTTCGGTATTTTGGAAAAATTGGGAAAAATATGAGAAAATAAGGTGAAAATGAATATCATATATTCAATTACAAACAATTATGCACATACAGCAATCCCTAAGAAGCCAACTCTAAATGCATTGATTTTGAAAGAGCTTTAAGACCCTAATCCTGACTCTAGGCTCAGATCAACTGTGTCCAATCATGCTATGCCGATATACTCGAGCCGAGGCTCGATGTACGTGGCATAAAACTCATCTCCGGGTCTAGGCTTGTGTTTTCCCAACATCCTTGAGCGCCTGCCGATATACGTTGGACTATGGCCCTTGGTACGTGGCAGGGGGGCGTTAGCCCAAATAAGTGGCCCAGTTGTGAGGCTCTGTCCCGAACTATGGTTCTGGAAGAGAGCCCAGCAACGTGAAGACCGGGTAGACATAGGTGGGGTGGTTTTTTGAAATATGATCACATGCAGACCAAGAGAGGGCTCTAAGTCCTAAAGAGATAGAATTTTGAAATTTTTTGAAGAAGCAAACATTGTTTTCATACAAGTCCTAGATTGAGGAGTGTTGTATTTCAGACCTAAGTCTATGTGAGCATGCATAATTCTCCTCAATATAGTCCTACCAAACCATGCCTAGTCTATATGCAATCCATGTCAGCTGGGTTCAAGTCTAGGCTCCTAGGTTCACATGATATCAGAAATTAAAGCTGACATTTCATAGAACATAATTTTGACAATTGGGCTAAGTTAAAGCACATAATTGATCAGGCGAGGACAGGTCCCATCATGGTCGCCAAACCTGTTATCATCGCAAAATTTTTTCCCTCCCTTGCGAGAGAGAAACGAATTTGCGAGTCAAACTCGACCAAAGTTTTGAAAATTGTTTTAAAAATTTACTCGCCTCCGTTTTGAAAATTTGCGGGAAAATTCCATGGAATGGGATCCGCCTGTCGGTATGAGGTTCAACCGTTCCTGGCGCCTTTACCAGGGGTAATTGAACCAAGGATCAATTATGTGCTTTAACTTGACTCAAATATCTAAATTATGCTCTATTTTTCCTAGAATGCACAAAGAATCAGGCTTGTGCTATGGAATTTTGAAAAATGCAAGTTTGAGAAAATATGATGTTTGCTTTGGAAAATTGAAATGCATTTAGAAAAGGCCTGGAAAATGCTTAAAATGGAATTCTTGGGAAAATCATTGAATTTTATTGGAAATCAGAAATTTGCATTGGAAAGTGATTTCTTAGGAAAAATTGAACTTTAAAAAATCGATTTTGAAATTTGGAATTGCTTTTCTGAGAAAATGGATTTGAGAATTCTGAGAAAATCTAAGAAATTCATTGGAAAATGACTTTTGAAATGGAAAATGAATTCTCAGGAAAACTGGAAAATATGAGAAAATCGATTTCTGAAAACTTGGGATTTTGAAACTTGAGAATTTGAAAACATAGGAAAATCTTGATTGGAACTTGGAAAATGCTTTGAAATGTCATTTGAAAACTTAGGATTTTGAGAAAATCAGATCCTGAGAAAGACTTAGAAATTCTTGAGAAAACTGTTTTTTTTTTTTTTGAAATTGAAATTGGAAAATGAATTTGAAAACAATGCAATTTGAATAATATGAATGAATGAATATGAATTTGAAAAGGGAATTTCATTGAGGAATTGAGAAATCCTTTTAAAGTTTTGAAAAATGCAGTGCATTTTTGAAGTTAGCCTAAGTGTGTAGGTTGAATGTGGCTAATATGAAGATCATAAATCTTGGTTTTCTTCGTATTCTGACTATGGCCATAAATACAAATCCCACCGAGTTTATAAACTCCATAAGAGCTTGTGCACGTGCCATTCGTGTAAACCATAGTGATTTTGAAATAATGTGCATGAATCATACATCACATATTGAAATTTGTATAAATTAAACTATATGCAATGCAACCCTATTCTAAGCAGAAAAGTAACTCTTATTCCAAATTATTACATTTGAGGTTACATTGAATTGAAATAAAAAAAAATAAAAGCTAAGTCTTCTTCTTGAATGTTCCTGCAAAACTAGAAAACAAGGTTAGCACAAAAATGTAGGTTTTTCTGAATTTATCCGAAAATATGGGAAATTATCAGATATTATTCAGATATAAACCCCAAATCATACCCCCTTTGATATAAACATGATAAATAATGAATACATTTCGAAAATAAACTTGAAAATTCGAAATTGGGGTCAAAATGACCAAAATACCCCTGAATACCTTGAAATCAAGGTTTTCTGAAAGAATTTTTATAAATTTTGGAATTTTGAAAATCAAATGAAATAAATCAAACATAATATGATAAAATATGATGATATGCATGAAATTTTGGATAATTAGAAATTGAAATTTCGAAATTTAGGTCAAAATGACCAAAATACCCCCGATAACAAGACTATGGCCTTGAAACCAGGGTTTTCTGAAATAAATTTTGCAAAATTGAAAAATATGAAATGAAAAGGAGATTGAAATTAACCCTAATATGATTCTACATGCTTATGTACATGATAAAAACCCTAAAATGGCGAAAATATCATAAATATCAAATTTAACCTGATTTTCGCTTCTGAATTTAAAGATAAACTAACACATGAAGCAAATGAACTTGTAATTAAACCAAATTTGGCATGGACACCTAAAATAACCCTAAAAACAGAATGGAGCTCGAAAATCTAATTTTTTTGTATTTTTAAAATATGAAAATTCAAATAAAAACCTTAAATTTTATGATTTTTGCCTAAAATATTGATTCTAAAGGAGATTGAGGATATCAAATTTCTATAAAAATTTCCCAAATTTTATGGGGTGACAGAGGACAGTAAGGCAAGGATTTTTTCCTTTTACAGTTTCTGGTTTTGACCTATGGTCGGAGCTGTACCACTCCGGCAAGTCGGATCGGAATCCGGCAACTCTAGGATTTAGGAGAAAGAGACAGGTTTTGGGAGCAAAAGTGGGAAAAATAGCAAACAGATGGGAAAAAGGTTGTAATTGTGGGAAAATGTCCCTGACAAACAGAGAAAGATTTTATTTTTTGATACCCTTGGGATTCGGGTTACGGTTTGGAATAGGCCACACTGTTATCAGAGACCTAAATCTCTGGAATTTCTGGACATTGGAATCTGTTAGACAGAAAGAGAAAATCCGGGAAAAATAATGAAACAGATCAAAAAAATTCCCAATTTTGGGAAATGACAGGAAATTATGTTAGAAACAACTTTTATGTTGAAAGTTTTTGCGGACGGGTTACCGATTTGGCGGACTTGATGCATTAGAGTCTGTCTATACCCTGACAAAGGAAAATCGAGATTTTCCCAGAGGTTAGGGAAATCCGATTTTTTTAAGAAGGCAAAATTGCTTGGAAAAACATAAAAATTTCCAGATCACTAGTATATTCAATGATAAATCCACTATGATTTTTGGAGGACGATCCGAATCTCCCACGAGGGTGGTGCCAGAGGTTCTTTTCTGCTAAAGCAGAAATTAGAAGTTCTGGAAATGGGAAATCCCAGTTTGGGATTTGATTGGTTTGAGAGAGTTCCGAAACCCGAATTGAATCAAATTTCCGGAAATAGATCAGGGACATATAATCCTAATTGTTCTAAATTTTACAGAATTTATTAATGCAGAAATTTACAAAAAATATGCATGGACTTTGCACAAACTTGAAACTCTACAGATTCTAAATCAATCTATCAATAAGACTATGTAAAATGAATAAATACATGATGAAATTTAGCTAAATGCAATTTTTTTTTATATATATAGAATGACATGAAATATGCAAAAGAAAATTTATTGGAGGCATAAATCTATCTTCGATTTTGGCTTATAAAGTGAAAGATTCGATCTATCAACATGAATCTTTCATTTTTTTAGCCTTTACATATAAAAGGTACAATGTAAAGAGTATTTAAGCATAAAAATAAAGACCTACATGGTAAAGTTAAAACATTTAAAATTCAGACAAACTATCCTACGAAGGGAGATAACATGAAATTACTCCATATACGATGGTCTTTCCAAAACATAATGAGCCCAAAACGACTATCGCCATAGCTTAATTGACATCAAGCTGTAATTATTCCTTTTGTAAAAAAAAAACAAAACCAAAAATGACTTTTACATCAAGTTTGCAACAGAGATCAAACAAAAAAAAATGGATTTTGGGTGAGATCAAATAAAATGGCTGGAGTGAGAGAGGCTGCAAGGGCTGGGCTGTAGTGCAGCTACTATTGGTGGTGATGAAAGCTGCAAGGGCTAGGCGTGGATGCCTGCAGTTGGAGCTGGTTGCTGCTAGTGAAAGGCTGCACCCTTTGGTGGCTGTAGCTGCTACAAAGGGAGGAGGAGCCGGCTGCAACAAGGAGGGTGATGTACCGGCTGAAGGAGGAAGCTTGGAGGTGGCTTCAATGGCTGGCAGTTGCAGCCAAGGGGAGACAAAGAAAGAGATCAAGGGAGAGAGAGAGATCTCCGTGAGATTGGAATGAGAGCAGCCGTGTCCTTTTCTTTTTTTCACCTTTTTCTCATAACTTAGGTTTTGATTTCTCAAAACCTAAGTTGCTAATAATATTTCATGAAGGAAATCCACGTGAATGGCCGCAGCCTTTTTGCTTTGGAAGAAATGGAAAGGGGTAAGGAAGAAAGGGGAAAGAAAGAAGGGAAGGAAAAAGAAAGAAGAGGGGAAGAAGGAGAGGGAAAGAGGAAGAAGAAGGGGCTGAATAGGGTATACGTGAGTGGCTGGGAGAGGAAAGAAAGGAGGAAAGAAATAAAGAAAGAAAGAAAGAAAAAGAAAGAAAGAAAAGAAAGAAAAGAAAGAAAAGAAAGAAAGAAGGAAAGTAAAAAAAATAAAAATAAAAATAAAAATAAAAATAAAAAAGAAAATGGAGGAAAAAGAAAGGAAATGGGCTGGAGGTTCGGGCGACCCCCTCGTGGGTCCCACCTCTCTAAAAAAATAAAAATAAAAAATAAATAAAAACAAAAATAAACAAATAAAAAGAAACATCTTCTTTTTTTTTAATAAAATAGAAATGTAAATGAATGGGCCATCTCAGAGCGGGTCCAAATTTTGAATTTCAAATTCATTTTGACGATTAGGGAGGTAAAATAGTCTTTTCAGAAAGTTTCCAAACGAAACGAGCTATTTTTGGCAGTTTTTGAAACGAGCTCGGATTTTGAAGTTCAATACCTCGTTGCGAAGCAAATCCAATGTAGAACTTAAAAATATAATTTTGGAAGAAATCCAAATTGTTTTTCTCGAGAAAATACTTCCAAATTTATTTTTAGACAAAACAAGCTAATTTTGGCAATTTTTGAAACGAGCTCGGATTTTGAAGTTCAATACCCCGTTGCAAAGCAAATCCAGTGTAGAATTCAAAATTTTGAGTTTGAAATAAATCCAGATTATTTTTCTTGAGAAAATATTTCCAAATTTAGAATCCCGGAGGTAAAAATATCAATTTTGGAAACCCGAGGTTTGAAATTGATTTCTAAAAACTTTTAAAACTCAATCTGGATTGAAATTTATAAAACTGGAGTTCTGGACTTCGAAAATGAAATGAAATGTGATGAAATGTTATGAAATGCTGAGAAATGATGAGAAATGACATGCGAAATGCAGACCCTGAATGGAGAATTTTAGATGTTAGACCCCGATTGGCAGCTGTACCAGTTTAAAAAGTATAAAAACTGATAAAATTTGCAAAATGATTGAAGAAATGGTTTTTGAACTCTACTGGGTTAGAGTGACACTGAAAATTAGGGTTTGAGCTGAATCAAACTGAAATGAGCTGGGTTTTAGAGTTTTAGAACTCAAGTGAACTGATCAGACACTGACACAATTGACCTTTCCGACTAAATTTTCAAGAAAATCTGCCATTTTTAGAGAAATGGTTCAGAATGGTCACTGAAGTGAAGTGAATTACAAACTTGAGCTGGCTTTGAGCTAAAAAAAAAGGTCAATAATACTGACATGAACTAAAATCGAAGCTCAAACACTAGCTCAATTGACTAAACTTGGCTCAATTTCAGCTGAAAGAGCTGAAATGGACTAAAATGGGCTCCTGGACACTTAGAAATGATTTCGAACTGAAACTGGAGCGCTTGAACTCCTGGTGAGCTCAAGTTAGACTCTGAGGAATATGACTGACTATGAATGACTGACTCGGAGACAATTGGCTTGGATTTGAGTGAGAAACGAGCTCATTTCTGAAGAAATGATCCCATTCTGGCAGGAATGGTCAGAAATGAAAATGGTTTATTCATTATGAGCTCAGATGAGCTTGAGATGACTGATATTCTAACTGTCTTGAACTGACCAATGAGCTTGGTTGACTCCGACTGACTAGGGTCCGGGATGACCTAGGGGTAAAATGGTAATTTTCCTAATGAAAATGGGTAAAATGGTGATTTTCTGAAACTGACTCGGGGTTTGACTCCTACACTGACCTGACAGGGTTGGCATTGCCTGAGGAGGATTGTTTGAGAATGAGTGAGGAAAATTTGGGGTGTTTACAGATGCCCCTCTTTGCTACTAAGCCGGCTTGAAGACGGGCTTTGTGGCAAAGAAAAACACACCAAATTTGGGCTATAAAAATGCCCTAGTTAGAAGGATCTGACTGGATATGAAAATATTAGCCCTGATGAAAATGGTAGATATGAAATGAAGAATAAAGAAGAAAATTTTACTTCAAAAGAAGTGAGATTCAGGTTTTGCCCTTAACCTGGATGGGACAGGAAATACCTCGTGTAGAAACGAAGCTTAGGTTTAACCCTCAACCTGATCGGGGAATGAAATACCTCATCAAAGGAGGCTCAGGTTTGTACCCTTATACTGATTGGGAGGAAAAATGAAATACCTCATCAAAGGAGGCTCAGGTTTGTACCCTTATCCTGATTGGGTAGAAAAATGAAATACCTCATCAAAGGAGGCTCAGGTTTGTACCCTTATCCTGATTGGGCAGAAAATGAAATACCTCATCAAAGGAGGCTCAGGTTTGTACCCTTATCCTGATTGGGCAGAAAAATGAAATACCTCATCAAAGGAGGCTCAGGTTTGTACCCTTATCCTGATTGGGCAGAAAATGAAATACCTCATCAAAGGAGGCTCAGGTTTGTACCCTTATCCTGATTGGGCAGAAAATGAAATACCTCATCAAAGGAGGCTCAGGTTTGTACCCTTATCCTGATTGGGCAGAAAATGAAATACCTCATCAAAGGAGGCTCAGGTTTGTACCCTTATCCTGATTGGGCAAAAAATGAAATACCTCATCAAAGGAGGCTCAGGTTTGTACCCTTATCCTGATTGGGCAGGAAATAAAATACCTCATCAAAGGAGGCTCAGGTTTATACCCTTATCCTGATTGGGCAGAAAATTAAATACCTCATCAATAGAGGCTCAGGTTTGTACCCTTATCCTGATTGGGCCGAAAATGAAATACCTCATCAAAGGAGGCTCAGGTTTGTACCCTTATCCTGATTGGGCAGAAAATGAATAGAATCCTCGAAGGAAGAAACCATGATGGAACCTTCGGATTTCCGCACAATGAATCCGATAGGGGTTTTGCAAAAGGATGAAATTGGGGTCCCTAAAGCTTGAAAAGGGGTTTGATTTTGGGTGCCTCATTGCTGAGACTAAATAACTTTTGAAATTGGTGACCTTTTGCTGGAATTGGTGGCTTAACCTCAAGCCGAAATTGGACTGTCTATGGTGGGACAGTGGGGACACAGGGAAGTGTGCGAATCTGAGAGCCCATGCGCTTAGATTATACCAACAGAAGGGAAGGAATCTTGAAAACTCCCATTATCAAGTCCTTAAAAGGGATAACAACTGATGTCGGGATGCGCCAAAGATGAACCTCAAGCTCTCGCTTCATGCCAGGATAGCTAGAAAATATTGTCAAAATGTTGAAAATTATTGTTGATTCGAAATAATTGAAAGTGATGCACATTGCTTTGAAAATATTCCCTCTTTTCTACCTGAAGTATTATCTCTGATTGGGCTTAACTTCGTAAAATCAAGATTCGAATTCAAATTGCTTGCAATTGGCTTTCTTTCAAGGAAGCTATCAATTTCCCTGATATGAGCAGAAAAGAGAGTATTCTTGATATTGTGAAAGCAATTTGTGAAAGAATATTGATAATAGAATTTCACAAAATTTAAAGAGGATTCTTTGGCAGATTTGGCAGTCTGATATCCTGGAATTCTTTCTCATGACGATCTTTCTGCCTACTTTTTTTTTTTTGGCAGAATTAGAGCTCTCTTGGTTTTTTGGAGATTACATCATCCTTCATTTTGGAGATGTCTTGACTTTTCTCTCTTTTTTTTTTTTTTTAGAAGGGTACGTCACAAACTCCTTCATCTCAGAGATGCTCCGATCCTTCTTTTCTCTCAGGGATTATATTGACGGTTATTGGCTCTTTGGTTGGAAATCTCTTGATGATAGCAGAAATTAAATATCCTTTAGGGTTTGTCGGGAGGCTCATCGCAGTCGCCTTCATCTTGACGGTGCTCTAAACTTTCCCTGGAAGGATCCGTCACAAACTCCGTCATCTTGGAGATGATTCAAATCTTCTTTGGCCCCGGGGGTCTACTCGCCTAATTCGCCTTCATCTTGACGACAATTGAGAGATCCCTTTTGCAGATATTTAATTGCAGCTTAGGTGATTGAGGAGATATAGGGATTTAATGGATTTTTCTGTATCACCAAGGATATTTTGACTGCTTTATTTTCCAAGAATGATTTTTAAAAATGTGCCATTGACTGCGATCAATACCGATCACTTATGGCTTTGCAACAACATTGAATTTCCTTTGCTGGCCATATCGAGGATTTATTCTTCATCCTTTTGGTCGGCTAATAGAAAGAATTTGAATTTTGAATCCTTTTTCACGAAAGCTTTGACCTTTCAGAAATAATACTGAAGGTATTCTGAGGTAATGTTTTTGTGCAATAACAATTTTGAAATCAACAAATATTTAATGACAAATTGGCAAGATTTTCTTGAAATCCTTTGTGGAAGCGAGTATTTGAAGCACAACGCAACGCATCCATGACAAAAAATTTCTTCTCCTTTCCCCAAAGGAGAAGATTCAGACATTGGAAATAGGAATTACTCCTCTCTTCCCTGAAGAGGAGGTGTTTGCAAAACGAACTTTCGAAGAGAAATTAAGTTTTTGTCAAAACTTCCTAACATTAGGCCTCTCTTATGGAAAGGGGGCCGGTAATGATGAGGTCGGTGAATTGGTCATGAAGGAACGAGTTCATCACACTCTCTCTGAAAAGAGGGTCCTTCATGATGAAATGGCCTAGTTTGAAATTGCGGTCACAAGGAAAGCGAGCTTCCGTCGAAGCTCTCCCTGAATTAAGGGTTCCTTGTATGGAATTGGAAATTTGTTTTGCAAACGGTTCACATAGACACGAGTCCCTTCAAACTCTCCCTGAAAAGGGGCTAGGTGAACAAAGGATAGCATGCGAAAAGAACGAGCTCCCTTGAACTCTCCCTGTACAAAGGGTCTCTCGCAAGAGGAAATGATTGGAATTGGTATGAAATTGGAATTTGGAAAATTTGAAATTTTGAAATTTGGAATTTGAAATTGGAAATTTGGAAACTTGGAAATTTGGAAATTGATATTTGGAAACTGGAAATTGATTGACTCGAAGGTCAAAATTGGTTGACCCAAAAGTCGAAATTGGAAATTTGGAATTTAAAAATTGGAAATTGGAAATTGGGAAATTGATTGACCCGAAGGTCGAAATTGGAAATTTTGGAAATTGATTGGCCCGAAGGTCGAAATTGGAAATTGAGTGACCCGAAGATCGAATTTGAAAATTGGTTGACCCGGAGGTCGAAATTGGAAATTTGGAAATTGGGTGGCTCGAGGGCCGAATTGGTAATTGAAATTTGAACTTTGATGTATGATCAACACAAAGACTGAACCCGAGAGGTTGACTGATACGACCCACCAGTGAGACACTAACACAAGTGCTCAATCTTGAAAGAACACCAACATGAATACCGGGTTTTGAAAATATGTCAACATAGACATTGGATTTTAAAAATATATCAGTTCGAGCACTGGATTTTGGAAGTGTACCAGTTTGAGCACTGGATTTCAAAATTGTACCAGTTCAAGCACTGAGTTTTGAAAATATACCTTGTTTTTAATTTGAAATTTGAATTTTTAAAAGAGACCTATGCCCTTAAGTATTTGGGAATTGTAACGAGAATGATTGTCGGGGTCTCAGGATTATCCCTTATCCTGAATGGGTAGCGAACTTGATGCAAATGCATGCCAATGAATGCAGATGTATGCAAATATGAAAATGATATAAATGAATGCACATGCGTGCAAAATGAGAGATTTGTTTATCCTGCCTGCATACAGGATATTTGTAGATAAAAACAAAATTTTAAAAATGCCCCAGTATAACTGGGAAAGGAGAATTTAATCACTATTGAACAAAATTTGGAGGAATTACAAAAAATAAGACATGGTTTAAGTATAGAATTTTTTCAAATGCCGAGCATTGATGGGATCTGGTAATTCCACTCCGTCGGCATTTATGAGCCGATATGAATTACGAGGTAATGCCTCTTTGACAACATAGGGACCTTCCCAATTTGGTGACCACTTGCCACCTGGGCGGTGCTTGAGATAAGCCGTTGATCTGAGCACTAGATCATTGACTCGAAATTTTCTTTCAATGACTGATTTTGCATATTGTCTGGCTATCCTCTGACGATATGATTGAGCGTACTCTGCTGCTCTGAGTCTTCTTTCATCTAACAAATCAAGCTGTACTAGCCGCTGTTGCTGATACTGATCAAGAGGTAATTCGAGAAGTGATGCAAATTTCAGAGCAGGTTTCTGAACATGTAGAGGCAATACTACTTCGGTTCCGTAGACAAGTTCTGACGGAGTAGCATTAGTTGGAGTTCGAATGGTGGTTCGATACGCCCACAATGCATCATGAATCTTCTCATGCCAGTCACGGCCTGTTTCCAAAGTTCGCTCCAGGATTCGAATCAAAATCTTATTGGTGGCCTCTGCTTGGCCATTTCCTTGAGGATAATAAGGAGCGGAGAAATGATGATGAATTTTGAACTTCAAACAAAAAATCCTCATTCTCTCATTCTTGAAATGACTGCCATTATCTGACACAATATCATGTGGTATGCCGAAACGACATAGGATATTCTTATGGATGAATGAGACCACATGCCGACCTTCTACTGTGCATAGAGTGACTGCTTCTACCCATTTAGTAAAATATTCTGTTGCAGCAAGAAAATATTTATGGCCATTTGAAGCAGAAGGAGTAATGGGACCAACAACATCAAAAGCCCACATAGAAAATGGCCATGGCGAGACGACAGATTGCAAATATGTCGCTGGCGCATGAATGGAAGGTGCATGCATCTGACATTGAACACACTTTTTCACAAAACGATAACAATCTTGTTGCATAGTTCTCCAGTAATAACCTGCTCGGATAACTTGTTTGACAAGAGTTTGGTAGCCAACATGACTACCGCAGATACCTTCATGTGCTTCTTGCACAACTTCTTTGGCTTCTTCTTCGTCCAAACATCTGGAATATTCAGAGCTGAATCCACGACGATAAAGGATGTCAGCAAGAATAAAATATCGAGCAGACATGAGCTGAACTGCTCGCTGCTCTCTCTTTGATAATTTGGGAGGAAATTCGCCAGTTTTAATGAAATTCTTGATATCATGATACCAAGGCTTCTTCTTTTGCTCAGCCTGGTTTATCTGCTCTACTGGGACGAAAGCGGGTTGATCAAGTCTGCCAATTTCAAATGAGCGACAAGATTCTTCACCCTTGAAAGACATGATGGATCCCAGATTGGCTAAGCTGTCTGCAATTTGATTGAAGTCTCTCTTGACATGGAAAAGCTGGAATTCTTCAAAATTGCTAACAAGAGCTGAGACGATCTTCTGATAAGGAAGTAACTTCTGATCCTTCACTTGCCATTCAGCTAAGACTTAATTGACGACGAGCAAAGAGTCGCCATAAGCATGCACCCTTTTGACATTGAAGTCTTGTAGAATTTGCAGACCTTGTATCAAAGCTTCATACTCGGCCATATTATGAGTGCACTGAAAATCTAATTTGAGAGAAAAGGGGATCATCTCCTTCTCAGGTGTGATCAACAGAATCCCGATTCCTATGCCTGCCATATTCTTGGAACCGTCAAAGAATAAATTCCAAATTGGGGATTGTTGAATATTGCAGATCCGCTCATCGGGAAAATCATCCTCGACTTCAACATCTTCTGCTAAAGGAAAATCTGCTAATTGATCTGCAATTGCTTGGCCCTTGATAGATTGCTGAGAGACATATTCCAAATCGTATTGCATCAATAAAACCTGCCATTTGGCAATCCGTCCACTGAGGAAGGGTTGCTCTAGAATATACTTGAGAGGATTTAATTTGGATAGGATCTTGACTTCAGATGTCAACAGATAGTGTCTCAATTTCTGACACATCCAAACCAGAGCTAGACATGTCTTCTCTATCTGAGAGTATTTCTTCTCATAATCAATTAAGGTTTTGCTCACATAGTAAATGGCATGCTCTATCAGACTGCCTTCTTCGTATTGCGCCAAGAATCCGCCACAAGCAACTTGATTAACTGAAATGTATAGCAGTAGGGGTTTCCCTAATTCTGGCGACTTTAACACAGGAGGATTGAGCAAATATTTCTTAATGCGTTCGAACGATTGCTGACACTCTGGTCCCCATTCGAATTTCACTCCTTTTCTGAGCAAATGATTGAAAGACTCACATCTCATGGCCAAATTGGATATGAATCGCCGAATTGATTGCATACGTCCCTGAAGGCTACGTAATTTTTTCAAATTAGTCGGGGGAGACATGTCAATGATAGCTTTGGCCTTAGCGGGATCAACTTCTATCCCCTTTTTGCTGACTAGAAAGCCTAACAATTTGCCAGATTCGACTCCAAAAACACATTTTTGTGGATTGAGTCTTAGCTTGTAAAGAATGAGCCGCTTGAAAACTTGATTGAGAGTTTCGATGTGATCTTCCTCTTCTTTGGATTTTACCAAAATATCATCGTCATAGGCATCCATGATTTTGTGCATCTGATCATGGAAAATGACGGCCATAGCACGCTGATAAGTGGCTCCAGCATTCTTAAGCCCAAATGGCATGACTGTATAACAAAAAGTGCCCCAAGGAGTAGTGAAAGATGTCTTGGACTGATCACGAGCGGCCAACTTGATCTGATTATATCCGGAATATCCATCCATAAAAGAGAACATAGCGTGACCTGTTGTGCTATCAATCAAAAGATCAATATTAGGAAGTGGATAATCATCCTTAGGAGTCGCTTTATTGAGATCTCTGAAGTCGATGCAAATTCGAACTTTACCATTTTTCTTGGGAACAACAACAATATTTGCTAGCCAATCTGGATAGTCAATGGTTCGAATGAACCCTACTTTGAGTAGGTCTTCTAGACCTTCCTTAACTTGTTGTTCCACTCGAGGATCCATCTTTCTCAGTTTCTGCTTAACCGGCTTGACATTTGGTTTTATGATGAGACGATGCTCAACCAATTTGGTATCTAGACCTGGCATGTCCTCATACGTCCACGCGAACACTTCTTCATGTTGCTTGAGAAAATGGGTGCGCCTCTCTTTCTCTTCCGGGCTCAAACTGCTGCCAATCTTGAGAATTTTAGGATCGTCTTCTGATCCAATATTGATATCCTCAGTCGGATCCTGAACTAAGGATGATGGCTCATCTTGTTTCTGAATTGCTGCAAATTCTGGTAATTCTTGAAGAGCTGAATCCAATTCTGCAGGTTCTTTTGGCTGCTTTGTAATCTGACTACATTCTGCTCTTATTTTAACCTGATGAATCTCTGTTGGCTTTGAAAAGGCCTCTGGATTAAGAACGAGCTTCTTGATAGATCGGGAAGACATTCTTAAGGGGCAAAATTGATGGTTAGGCTTTTGAGAGAGATTTTGATTGGAAGAAAATATTCGCTGAGAATTTTGGTAGACAATTTGAAAGAATATCCCATTACTAGGGATTGAGTCGTCGCTGGGATTACGACAATTGCGTTGTCATTCCTTTGCAAAGAAAATAAACAACTGAAAATTAAGCCTTGTTACCTAGGCGAGGTCGTCAAACCAAGAATTGAAGAATTTGCAAGATTTTTATTTATTGAAAGAAAACATGATTGCATCAATAATAAACTTGAGAAAGAGGGGGCGGACAGACAATTTGCCACCACTCTTTATAACTAGCAGAGACACGAGGACCGGGAAAAAGCGGAAGAGTAACAAAAGAGTCCCAGCCATATCTGGCAGAATGGTATGCTCCGGACCACTGTGCTGATGTAAGGTCGAACTCTGGCACGACTCCTGATAGTAGTCGCATCTCTATGTGCTTCTGTCTCTGAGAAAACTGTCAAACACACCGCTCCGGATGATAGTAAGCACAGAAGAATGGGCCAAGTAGCCTGAATCGCTTGCCGTAAGCGTAAGTATATCTGGGAGGTGATTCCTGACGATCAAAGTAGTCCCATACGACTTCTTCTTCCTGCAGATAGTCGATCAGGAATCGATACCGTGCAACTGGAAGGAGATCCTTGCCGTTGTATCTGAATGAACTAGCTCTGGTCGGTACATGCCGAAGGAACCAAGATTGAAGAGCATAAGTACATCCCTCGACTAAGATGGACTCTCCAAGTGTGAAGCGGGTCAGTCCTCTGTATAGAAAAGCAAGCGCGACCATGGCTATCGAGAGACGGCTGGTCTGTCGACTTCCCCATCTTCTCAAAAGCTGAACTATTCTGACATCCACATAATTCTGTCCATCTGGAAAGAAAGCAAGTCCCACAGTACACAAAACCATCGCATGCTGAATTCTCTCTCGAGCTGTCCTGGACAACGAGCTGACTTCTACGAATTCTCCATACTGTTGGTAGATCTCGATCAGACTCACGTATTCATTCCCATTTTCTTCAATCAGTGGCCAAGACTTGCGCCCTATCATGCGAGCTACGGCATCTTTGGGGTCCAGACCCTTGACATTGATCAGAAACTGCTGCTCTAACGGATCTCCAGGTTGACCGGCTGGCTCGGGCAATCCCATAATCTCTGAAAATTCATCCATCAGTAGTGTCATCTCGCCCCACGGGAACCAGAAAGTGCAAGTGCGCGGATTCCAGCGCTCTGCCAGTGCATGAATCAGATTGCCGTTGACTGTCAACTTTCCCACTGCAGATGCCAATTCCAACCCACAATCGCTCAAGTGGTCCGGAAACATACGAGAGAAATTTTTGAACCAGACATAGTACCACCGGGGGAAGAAGGGTCCGGTGCTAAGAGATCGATGCTCAGGAAGACTTTGTCGCACCTCATAGGAGATGTGACCCTCAGGAAAAACAGAATCGAGCTGACTGGATGCCATCGGACTGAAAGACAAGAAGACTGGAATTAGATTTTGGAAAAATACAAGAAATTGGAAAATTGCAGGCAGGATAAAATGAAAGCTGGAAATTCGAAGTCCAGAGGAACGAAAGAATGGAAAATCTCCTGGAGTTTTGAAGAAAAGGTGGATAATTTGGAAAAATTGTCCAGGGTTTTTGAGAAAAAGGAGATATTTCATAAAAGATGAAAAATGAGGTATTTTGGAAAATTGTTCGGTATTTTGGAAAAATTGGGAAAAATATGAGAAAATAAGGTGAAAATGAATATCATATATTCAATTACAAACAATTATGCACATACAGCAATCCCTAAGAAGCCAACTCTAAATGCATTGATTTTGAAAGAGCTTTAAGACCCTAATCCTGACTCTAGGCTCAGATCAACTGTGTCCAATCATGCTATGCCGATATACTCGAGCCGAGGCTCGATGTACGTGGCATAAAACTCATCTCCGGGTCTAGGCTTGTGTTTTCCCAACATCCTTGAGCGCCTGCCGATATACGTTGGACTATGGCCCTTGGTACGTGGCAGGGGGGCGTTAGCCCAAATAAGTGGCCCAGTTGTGAGGCTCTGTCCCGAACTATGGTTCTGGAAGAGAGCCCAGCAACGTGAAGACCGGGTAGACATAGGTGGGGTGGTTTTTTGAAATATGATCACATGCAGACCAAGAGAGGGCTCTAAGTCCTAAAGAGATAGAATTTTGAAATTTTTTGAAGAAGCAAACATTGTTTTCATACAAGTCCTAGATTGAGGAGTGTTGTATTTCAGACCTAAGTCTATGTGAGCATGCATAATTCTCCTCAATATAGTCCTACCAAACCATGCCTAGTCTATATGCAATCCATGTCAGCTGGGTTCAAGTCTAGGCTCCTAGGTTCACATGATATCAGAAATTAAAGCTGACATTTCATAGAACATAATTTTGACAATTGGGCTAAGTTAAAGCACATAATTGATCAGGTGAGGACAGGTCCCATCATGGTCGCCAAACCTGTTATCATCGCAAAATTTTTTCCCTCCCTTGCGAGAGAGAAACGAATTTGCGAGTCAAACTCGACCAAAGTTTTGAAAATTGTTTTAAAAATTTACTCGCCTCCGTTTTGAAAATTTGCGGGAAAATTCCATGGAATGGGATCCGCCTGTCGGTATGAGGTTCAACCGTTCCTGGCGCCTTTACCAGGGGTAATTGAACCAAGGATCAATTATGTGCTTTAACTTGACTCAAATATCTAAATTATGCTCTATTTTTCCTAGAATGCACAAAGAATCAGGCTTGTGCTATGGAATTTTGAAAAATGCAAGTTTGAGAAAATATGATGTTTGCTTTGGAAAATTGAAATGCATTTAGAAAAGGCCTGGAAAATGCTTAAAATGGAATTCTTGGGAAAATCATTGAATTTTATTGGAAATCAGAAATTTGCATTGGAAAGTGATTTCTTAGGAAAAATTGAACTTTAAAAAATCGATTTTGAAATTTGGAATTGCTTTTCTGAGAAAATGGATTTGAGAATTCTGAGAAAATCTAAGAAATTCATTGGAAAATGACTTTTGAAATGGAAAATGAATTCTCAGGAAAACTGGAAAATATGAGAAAATCGATTTCTGAAAACTTGGGATTTTGAAACTTGAGAATTTGAAAACATAGGAAAATCTTGATTGGAACTTGGAAAATGCTTTGAAATGTCATTTGAAAACTTAGGATTTTGAGAAAATCAGATCCTGAGAAAGACTTAGAAATTCTTGAGAAAACTGTTTTTTTTTTTTTGAAATTGAAATTGGAAAATGAATTTGAAAACAATGCAATTTGAATAATATGAATGAATGAATATGAATTTGAAAAGGGAATTTCATTGAGGAATTGAGAAATCCTTTTAAAGTTTTGAAAAATGCAGTGCATTTTTGAAGTTAGCCTAAGTGTGTAGGTTGAATGTGGCTAATATGAAGATCATAAATCTTGGTTTTCTTCGTATTCTGACTATGGCCATAAATACAAATCCCACCGAGTTTATAAACTCCATAAGAGCTTGTGCACGTGCCATTCGTGTAAACCATAGTGATTTTGAAATAATGTGCATGAATCATACATCACATATTGAAATTTGTATAAATTAAACTATATGCAATGCAACCCTATTCTAAGCAGAAAAGTAACTCTTATTCCAAATTATTACATTTGAGGTTACATTGAATTGAAATAAAAAAAAATAAAAGCTAAGTCTTCTTCTTGAATGTTCCTGCAAAACTAGAAAACAAGGTTAGCACAAAAATGTAGGTTTTTCTGAATTTATCCGAAAATATGGGAAATTATCAGATATTATTCAGATATAAACCCCAAATCATACCCCCTTTGATATAAACATGATAAATAATGAATACATTTCGAAAATAAACTTGAAAATTCGAAATTGGGGTCAAAATGACCAAAATACCCCTGAATACCTTGAAATCAAGGTTTTCTGAAAGAATTTTTATAAATTTTGGAATTTTGAAAATCAAATGAAATAAATCAAACATAATATGATAAAATATGATGATATGCATGAAATTTTGGATAATTAGAAATTGAAATTTCGAAATTTAGGTCAAAATGACCAAAATACCCCCGATAACAAGACTATGGCCTTGAAACCAGGGTTTTCTGAAATAAATTTTGCAAAATTGAAAAATATGAAATGAAAAGGAGATTGAAATTAACCCTAATATGATTCTACATGCTTATGTACATGATAAAAACCCTAAAATGGCGAAAATATCATAAATATCAAATTTAACCTGATTTTCGCTTCTGAATTTAAAGATAAACTAACACATGAAGCAAATGAACTTGTAATTAAACCAAATTTGGCATGGACACCTAAAATAACCCTAAAAACAGAATGGAGCTCGAAAATCTAATTTTTTTGTATTTTTAAAATATGAAAATTCAAATAAAAACCTTAAATTTTATGATTTTTGCCTAAAATATTGATTCTAAAGGAGATTGAGGATATCAAATTTCTATAAAAATTTCCCAAATTTTATGGGGTGACAGAGGACAGTAAGGAAAGGATTTTTTCCTTTTACAGTTTCTGGTTTTGACCTATGGTCGGAGCTGTACCACTCCGGCAAGTCGGATCGGAATCCGGCAACTCTAGGATTTAGGAGAAAGAGACAGGTTTTGGGAGCAAAAGTGGGAAAAATAGCAAACAGATGGGAAAAAGGTTGTAATTGTGGGAAAATGTCCCTGACAAACAGAGAAAGATTTTATTTTTTGATACCCTTGGGATTCGGGTTACGGTTTGGAATAGGCCACACTGTTATCAGAGACCTAAATCTCTGGAATTTCTGGACATTGGAATCTGTTAGACAGAAAGAGAAAATCCGGGAAAAATAATGAAACAGATCAAAAAATTTCCCAATTTTGGGAAATGACAGGAAATTATGTTAGAAACAACTTTTATGTTGAAAGTTTTTGCGGACGGGTTACCGATTTGGCGGACTTGATGCATTAGAGTCTGTCTATACCCTGACAAAGGAAAATCGAGATTTTCCCAGAGGTTAGGGAAATCCGATTTTTTTAAGAAGGCAAAATTGCTTGGAAAAACATAAAAATTTCCAGATCACTAGTATATTCAATGATAAATCCACTATGATTTTTGGAGGACGATCCGAATCTCCCACGAGGGTGGTGCCAGAGGTTCTTTTCTGCTAAAGCAGAAATTAGAAGTTCTGGAAATGGGAAATCCCAGTTTGGGATTTGATTGGTTTGAGAGGGTTCCGAAACCCGAATTGAATCAAATTTCCGGAAATAGATCAGGGACATATAATCCTAATTGTTCTAAATTTTACAGAATTTATTAATGCAGAAATTTACAAAAAATATGCATGGACTTTGCACAAACTTGAAACTCTACAGATTCTAAATCAATCTATCAATAAGACTATGTAAAATGAATAAATACATGATGAAATTTAGCTAAATGCAATTTTTTTTTTATATATATAGAATGACATGAAATATGCAAAAGAAAATTTATTGGAGGCATAAATCTATCTTCGATTTTGGCTTATAAAGTGAAAGATTCGATCTATCAACATGAATCTTTCATTTTTTTAGCCTTTACATATAAAAGGTACAATGTAAAGAGTATTTAAGCATAAAAATAAAGACCTACATGGTAAAGTTAAAACATTTAAAATTCAGACAAACTATCCTACGAAGGGAGATAACATGAAATTACTCCATATACGATGGTCTTTCCAAAACATAATGAGCCCAAAACGACTATCGCCATAGCTTAATTGACATCAAGCTGTAATTATTCCTTTTGTAAAAAAAAAACAAAACCAAAAATGACTTTTACATCAAGTTTGCAACAGAGATCAAACAAAAAAAAATGGATTTTGGGTGAGATCAAATAAAATGGCTGGAGTGAGAGAGGCTGCAAGGGCTGGGCTGTAGTGCAGCTACTATTGGTGGTGATGAAAGCTGCAAGGGCTAGGCGTGGATGCCTGCAGTTGGAGCTGGTTGCTGCTAGTGAAAGGCTGCACCCTTTGGTGGCTGTAGCTGCTACAAAGGGAGGAGGAGCCGGCTGCAACAAGGAGGGTGATGTACCGGCTGAAGGAGGAAGCTTGGAGGTGGCTTCAATGGCTGGCAGTTGCAGCCAAGGGGAGACAAAGAGAGAGATCAAGGGAGAGAGAGAGAGAGAGAGAGATCTCCGTGAGATTGGAATGAGAGCAGCCGTGTCCTTTTCTTTTTTTCACCTTTTTCTCATAACTTAGGTTTTGATTTCTCAAAACCTAAGTTGCTAATAATATTTCATGAAGGAAATCCACGTGAATGGCCGCAGCCTTTTTGCTTTGGAAGAAATGGAAAGGGGGTAAGGAAGAAAGGAGAAAGAAAGATGGGAAGGAAAAGGAAAGAAGAGGGGAAGAAGGAGAGGGAAAGAGGAAGAAGAAGGGGCTGAATAGGGTATACGTGAGTGGCTGGGAGAGGAAAGAAAGGAGGAAAGAAAGAAAGAAAGAAAGAAAGAAAAAGAAAGAAAGAAAAGAAAGAAAAGAAAGAAAAGAAAGAAAGAAGGAAAGTAAAAAAAATAAAAATAAAAATAAAAAAGAAAATGGAGGAAAAAGAAAGGACATGGGCTGGAGGTTCGGGCGACCCCCTCGTGGGTCCCACCTCTCTAAAAAAATAAAAATAAAAAATAAATAAAAACAAAAATAAACAAATAAAAAGAAACATCTTCTTTTTTTTTAATAAAATAGAAATGTAAATGAATGGGACATCTCAGAGCGGGTCCAAATTTTGAATTTCAAATTCATTTTGACGATTAGGGAGGTAAAATAGTCTTTTCAGAAAGTTTCCAAACGAAACGAGCTATTTTTGGCAGTTTTTGAAACGAGCTCGGATTTTGAAGTTCAATACCTCGTTGCGAAGCAAATCCAATGTAGAACTTAAAAATATAATTTTGGAAGAAATCCAAATTGTTTTTCTCGAGAAAATACTTCCAAATTTATTTTTAGACAAAACAAGCTATTTTTGGCAATTTTTGAAACGAGCTCGGATTTTGAAGTTCAATACCCCGTTGCAAAGCAAATCCAGTGTAGAATTCAAAATTTTGAGTTTGAAATAAATCCAGATTATTTTTCTTGAGAAAATATTTCCAAATTTAGAATCCCGGGGGTAAAAATATCAATTTTGGAAACCCGAGGTTTGAAATTGATTTCTAAAAACTTTTAAAACTCAATCTGGATTGAAATTTATAAAACTGGAGTTCTGGACTTCGAAAATGAAATGAAATGTGATGAAATGTTATGAAATGCTAAGAAATGATGAGAAATGACATGCGAAATGCAGACCCTGAATGGAGAATTTTAGATGTTAGACCCCGATTGGCAGCTGTACCAGTTTAAAAAGTATAAAAACTGATAAAATTTGCAAAATGATTGAAGAAATGGTTTTTGAACTCTACTGGGTTAGAGTGACACTGAAAATTAGCGTTTGAGCTGAATCAAACTGAAATGAGCTGGATTGAGCTGGGTTTTAGAGTTTTAGAACTCAAGTGAACTGATCAGACACTGACACAATTGACCTTTCCGACTAAATTTTCAAGAAAATCTGCCATTTTTAGAGAAATGGTTCAGAATGGTCACTGAAGTGAAGTGAATTACGAACTTGAGCTGGCTTTGAGCTAAAAAAAAAGGTCAATAATACTGACATGAACTAAAATCGAAGCTCAAACACTAGCTCAATTGACTAAACTTGGCTCAATTTCAGCTGAAAGAGCTGAAATGGACTAAAATGGGCTCCTGGACACTTAGAAATGATTTCGAACTGAAACTGGAGCGCTTGAACTCCTGGTGAGCTCAAGTTAGACTCTGAGGAATATGACTGACTATGAATGACTGACTCGGAGACAATTGGCTTGGATTTGAGTGAGAAAGGAGCTCATTTCTGAAGAAATGATCCCATTCTGGCAGGAATGGTCAGAAATGAAAATGGTTTATTCATTATCAGCTCAGATGAGCTTGAGATGACTGATATTCTAACTGTCTTGAACTGACCAATGAGCTTGGTTGACTCCGACTGACTAGGGTCCGGGATGACCTAGGGGTAAAATGGTAATTTTCCTAATGAAAATGGGTAAAATGGTGATTTTCTGAAACTGACTCGGGGTTTGACTCCTACACTGACCTGACAGGGTTGGCATTGCCTGAGGAGGATTGTTTGAGAATGAGTGAGGAAAATTTGGGGTGTTTACAGATGCCCCTCTTTGCTACTAAGCCGGCTTGAAGACGGGCTTTGTGGCAAAGAAAAACACACCAAATTTGGGCTATAAAAATGCCCTAGTTAGAAGGATCTGACTGGATATGAAAATATTAGCCCTGATGAAAATGGTAGATATGAAATGAAGAATAAAGAAGAAAATTTTACTTCAAAAGAAGTGAGATTCAGGTTTTGCCCTTAACCTGGATGGGACAGGAAATACCTCGTGTAGAAACGAAGCTTAGGTTTAACCCTCAACCTGATCGGGGAATGAAATACCTCATCAAAGGAGGCTCAGGTTTGTACCCTTATCCTGATTGGGAGGAAAAATGAAATACCTCATCAATGGAGGCTCAGGTTTGTACCCTTATCCTGATTGGGTAGAAAAATGAAATACCTCATCAAAGGAGGCTCAGGTTTGTACCCTTATCCTAATTGGGCAGAAAAATGAAATACCTCATCAAAGGAGGCTCAGGTTTGTACCCTTATCCTGATTGGGCAGAAAATGAAATACCTCATCAAAGGAGGCTCAGGTTTGTACCCTTATCCTAATTGGGCAGAAAATGAAATACCTCATCAAAGGAGGCTCAGGTTTGTACCCTTATCCTGATTGGGCAGAAAATGAAATACCTCATCAAAGGAGGCTCAGGTTTGTACCCTTATCCTGATTGGGCAGAAAATGAAATACCTCATCAAAGGAGGCTCAGGTTTGTACCCTTATCCTGATTGGGCAGGAAATAAAATACCTCATCAAAGGAGGCTCAGGTTTATACCCTTATCCTGATTGGGCAGAAAATTAAATACCTCATCAAAGGAGGCTCAGGTTTGTACCCTTATCCTGATTGGGCAGAAAATGAATAGAATTCTCGAAGGAAGAAACCATGATGGAACCTTCGGATTTCCGCACAATGAATCCGATAGGGGTTTTGCAAAAGGATGAAATTGGGGTCCCTAAAGCTTGAAAAGGGGTTTGATTTTGGGTGCCTCATTGCTGAGACTAAATAACTTTTGAAATTGGTGACCTTTTGCTGGAATTGGTGGCTTAACCTCAAGCCAAAATTGGACTGTCTATGGTGGGACAGTGGGGACACAGGGAAGTGTGCGAATCTAAGAGCCCATGCGCTCAGATTATACCAACAGAAGGAAAGGAATCTTGAAAACTCCCATTATCAAGTCCTTAAAAGGGATAACAACTGATGTCGGGATGCGCCAAAGATGAACCTCAAGCTCTCGCTTCATGTCAGGATAGCTAGAAAATATTGTCAAAATGTTGAAAATTATTGTTGATTCGAAATAATTGAAAGTGATGCACATTGCTTTGAAAATATTCCCTCTTTTCTACCTGAAGTATTATCTCCGATTGGGCTTAACTTCGTAAAATCAAGATTCGAATTCAAATTGCTTGCAATTGGCTTTCTTTCAAGGAAGCTATCAATTTCCCTGATATGAGCAGAAAAGAGAGTATTCTTGATATTGTGAAAGCAATTTGTGAAAGAATATTGATAATAGAATTTCACAAAATTTAAAGAGGATTCTTTGGCAGATTTGGCAGTCTGATATCCTGGAATTCTTTCTCATGACGATCTTTCTGCCTACTTTTTTTTTTTTGGCAGAATTAGAGCTCTCTTGGGTTTTTGGAGATTACATCATCCTTCATTTTGGAGATGTCTTGACTTTTCTCTCTCTTTTTTTTTTTTTAGAAGGGTACGTCACAAACTCCTTCATCTCAGAGATGCTCCGATCCTTCTTTTCTCTCAGGGATTATATTGACGGTTATTGGCTCTTTGGTTGGAAATCTCTTGATGATAGCAGAAATTAAATATCCTTTAGGGTTTGTCGGGAGGCTCATCGCAGTCGCCTTCATCTTGACGGTGCTCTAAACTTTCCCTGGAAGGATCCGTCACAAACTCCGTCATCTTGGAGATGATTCAAATCTTCTTTGGCCCCGGGGGTCTACTCGCCTAATTCGCCTTCATCTTGACGACAATTGAGAGATCCCTTTTGCAGATATTTAATTGCAGCTTAGGTGATTGAGGAGATATAGGGATTTAATGGATTTTTCTGTATCACCAAGGATATTTTGACTGCTTTATTTTCCAAGAATGATCTTTAAAAATGTGCCATTGACTGCGATCAATACCGATCACTTATGGCTTTGCAACAACATTGAATTTCCTTTGCTGGCCATATCGAGGATTTATTCTTCATCCTTTTGGTCGGCTAATAGAAAGAATTTGAATTTTGAATCCTTTTTCACGAAAGCTTTGACCTTTCAGAAATAATACTGAAGGTATTCTGAGGTAATGTTTTTGTGCAATAACAATTTTGAAATCAACAAATATTTAATGACAAATTGGCAAGATTTTCTTGAAATCCTTTGTGGAAGCGAGTATTTGAAGCACAACGCAATGCATCCATGACAAAAAATTTCTTCTCCTTTCCCCAAAGGAGAAGATTCAGACATTGGAAATAGGAATTACTCCTCTCTTCCCTGAAGAGGAGGTGTTTGCAAAACGAACTTTCGAAGAGAAATTAAGTTTTCGTCAAAACTTCCTAACATTAGGCCTCTCTTATGGAAAGGGGGCCGGTAATGATGAGGTCGGTGAATTGGTCATGAAGGAACGAGTCCATCACACTCTCCCTGAAAAGAGGGTCCTTCATGATGAAATGGCCTAGTTTGAAATTGCGGTCACAAGGAAAGCGAGCTTCCGTCGAAGCTCTCCCTGAATTAAGGGTTCCTTGTATGGAATTGGAAATTTGTTTTGCAAACGGTTCACATAGACACGAGTCCCTTCAAACTCTCCCTGAAAAGGGGCTAGGTGAACAAAGGATAGCATGCGAAAAGAACGAGCTCCCTTGAACTCTCCCTGTACAAAGGGTCTCTCGCAAGAGGAAATGATTGGAATTGGTATGAAATTGGAATTTGGAAAATTTGAAATTTGGAATTTGAAATTGGAAATTTGGAAACTTGGAAATTTGGAAATTGATATTTGGAAACTGGAAATTGATTGACTTGAAGGTCAAAATTGGTTGACCCAAAAGTCGAAATTGGAAATTTGGAATTTAAAAATTGGAAATTGGAAATTGGGAAATTGATTGACCCGAAGGTCGAAATTGGAAATTTTGGAAATTGATTGGCCCGAAGGTCGAAATTGGAAATTGAGTGACCCGAAGATCGAATTTGAAAATTGGTTGACCCGGAGGTCGAAATTGGAAATTTGGAAATTGGGTGGCTCGAGGGCCGAATTGGTAATTGAAATTTGAACTTTGATGTATGATCAACACAAAGACTGAACCCGAGAGGTTGACTGATACGACCCACCAGTGAGACACTAACACAAGTGCTCAATCTTGAAAGAACACCAACATGAATACCAGGTTTTGAAAATATGTCAACATAGACATTGGATTTTAAAAATATATCAGTTCGAGCACTGGATTTTGGAAGTGTACCAGTTTGAGCACTGGATTTCAAAATTGTACCAGTTCAAGCACTGAGTTTTGAAAATATACCTTGTTTTTAATTTGAAATTTGAATTTTTAAAAGAGACCTATGCTCTTAAGTATTTGGGAATTGTAACGAGAATGATTGTCGGGGTCTCAGGATTATCCCTTATCCTGAATGGGTAGCGAACTTGATGCAAATGCATGCCAATGAATGCAGATGTATGCAAATATGAAAATGATATAAATGAATGCACATGCGTGCAAAATGAGAGATTTGTTTATCCTGCCTGCATACAGGATATTTGTAGATAAAAACAAAATTTTAAAAATGCCCCAGTATAACTGGGAAAGGAGAATTTAATCACTATTGAACTTAATTTGGAGGAATTACAAAAAATAAGACATGGTTTAAGTATAGAATTTTTTCAAATGCCGAGCATTGATGGGATCTGGTAATTCCACTCCGTCGGCATTTATGAGCCGATATGAATTACGAGGTAATGCCTCTTTGACAACATAGGGACCTTCCCAATTTGGTGACCACTTGACACCTGGGCGGTGCTTGAGATAAGCTGTTGATCTGAGCACTAGATCATTGACTCGAAATTTTCTTTCAATGACTGATTTTGCATATTGTCTGGCTATCCTCTGACGATATGATTGAGCGTACTCTGCTGCTCTGAGTCTTCTTTCATCTAACAAATCAAGCTATACTAGCCGCTGTTGCTGATACTGATCAAGAGGTAATTCGAGAAGTGATGCAAATTTCAGAGCAGGTTTCTGAACATGTAGAGGCAATACTACTTCGGTTCCGTAGACAAGTTCTGACGGAGTAGCATTAGTTGGAGTTCGAATGGTGGTTCGATACGCCCACAATGCATCATGAATCTTCTCATGCCAGTCACGGCCTGTTTCCAAAGTTCGCTCCAGGATTCGAATCAAAATCTTATTGGTGGCCTCTGCTTGGCCATTTCCTTGAGGATAATAAGGAGCGGAGAAATGATGATGAATTTTGAACTTCAAACAAAAAATCCTCATTCTCTCATTCTTGAAATGACTGCCATTATCTGACACAATATCATGTGGTATGCCGAAACGACATAGGATATTCTTATGGATGAATGAGACCACATGCCGACCTTCTACTGTGCATAGAGTGACTGCTTCTACCCATTTAGTAAAATATTCTGTTGCAGCAAGAAAATATTTATGGCCATTTGAAGCAGAAGGAGTAATGGGACCAACAACATCAAAAGCCCACATAGAAAATGGCCATGGCGAGACGACAGATTGCAAATATGTCGCTGGCGCATGAATGGAAGGTGCATGCATCTGGCATTGAACACACTTTTTCACAAAACGATAACAATCTTGTTGCATAGTTCTCCAGTAATAACTTGCTCGGATAATTTGTTTGACAAGAGTTTGGTAGCCAACATGACCACCGCAGATACCTTCATGTGCTTCTTGCACAACTTCTTTGGCTTCTTCTTCGTCCAAACATCTGGAATATTCAGAGCTGAATCCACGACGATAAAGGATGTCAGCAAGAATAAAATATCGAGCAGACATGAGCTGAATTGCTCGCTGCTCTCTCTTTGATAATTTGGGAGGAAATTCGCCAGTTTTAATAAAATTCTTGATATCATGATACCAAGGCTTCTTCTTTTGCTCAGCCTGGTTTATCTGCTCTACTGGGACGAAAGCGGGTTGATCAAGTCTGCCAATTTCAAATGAGCGACAAGATTCTCCACCCTTGAAAGACATGATGGATCCCAGATTGGCTAAGCTGTCTGCAATTTGATTGAAGTCTCTCTTGACATGGAAAAGCTGGAATTCTTCAAAATTGCTAACAAGAGCTGAGACGATCTTCTGATAAGGAAGTAACTTCTGATCCTTCACTTGCCATTCAGCTAAGACTTGATTGACGACGAGCAAAGAGTCGCCATAAGCATGCACCCTTTTGACATTGAAGTCTTGTAGAATTTTCAGACCTTGTATCAAAGCTTCATACTCGGCCATATTATGAGTGCACTGAAAATCTAATTTGAGAGAAAAGGGGATCATCTCCTTCTCAGGTGTGATCAACAGAATCCCGATTCCTATGCCTGCCATATTCTTGGAACCGTCAAAGAATAAATTCCAAATTGGGGATTGTTGAATATTGCAGATCCGCTCATCGGGAAAATCATCCTCGACTTCAACATCTTCTGCTAAAGGAAAATCTGCTAATTGATCTGCAATTGCTTGGCCCTTGATAGATTGCTGAGAGACATATTCCAAATCGTATTGCATCAATAAAACCTGCCATTTGGCAATCCGTCCACTGAGGAAGGGTTGCTCTAGAATATACTTGAGAGGATTTAATTTGGATAGGATCTTAACTTCAGATGTCAACAGATAGTGTCTCAATTTCTGACACATCCAAACCAGAGCTAGACATGTCTTCTCTATCTGAGAGTATTTCTTCTCATAATCAATTAAGGTTTTTGCTCACATAGTAAATGGCATGCTCTATCAGACTGCCTTCTTCGTATTGCGCCCAGAATCCGCCACAAGCAACTTGATTAACTGAAATGTATAGCAGTAGGGGTTTCCCTAATTCTGGCGGCTTTAACACAGGAGCATTGAGCAAATATTTCTTAATGCGTTCGAACGATTGCTGACACTCTGGTCCCCATTCGAATTTCACTCATTTTCTGAGCAAATGATTGAAAGACTCACATCTCATGGCCAAATTGGATATGAATCGCCGAATTGATTGCATACGTCCCTGAAAGCTACGTAATTTTTTCAAATTAGTCGGGGGAGACATGTCAATGATAGCTTTGGCCTTAGCGGGATCAACTTCTATCCCCTTTTTGCTGACTAGAAAGCCTAACAATTTGCCAGATTCGACTCCAAAAACACATTTTTGTGGATTGAGTCTTAGCTTGTAAAGAATGAGCCGCTTGAAAACTTGATTGAGAGTTTCGATGTGATCTTTCTCTTCTTTGGATTTTACCAAAATATCATCGACATAGGCATCCATGATTTTGTGCATCTGATCATGGAAAATGACGGCCATAGCACGCTGATAAGTGGCTCCAGCATTCTTAAGCCCAAATGGCATGACTGTATAACAAAAAGTGCCCCAAGGAGTAGTGAAAGATGTCTTGGACTGATCACGAGCGGCCAACTTGATCTGATTATATCCGGAATATCCATCCATAAAAGAGAACATAGCGTGACCTGCTGTGCTATCAATCAAAAGATCAATATAAGGAAGTGGATAATCATCCTTAGGAGTCGCTTTATTGAGATCTCTGAAGTCGATGCAAATTCGAACTTTACCATTTTTCTTGGGAACAACAACAATATTTGCTAGCCAATCTGGATAGTCAATGGTTCGAATGAACCCTACTTTGAGTAGGTCTTCTAGACCTTCCTTAACTTGTTATTCCACTCGAGGATCCATCTTTCTCAGTTTCTGCTTAACCGGCTTGACATTTGGTTTTATGATGAGACGATGCTCAACCAATTTGGTATCTAGACCTGGCATGTCCTCATACGTCCACGCGAACACTTCTTCATGTTGCTTGAGAAAACGGGTGAGCCTCTCTTTCTCTTCCGGGCTCAAACTGCTGCCAATCTTGAGAATTTTAGGATCGTCTTCTGATCCAATATTGATATCCTCAGTCGGATCCTGAACTAAGAATGATGGCTCATCTTGTTTCTGAATTGCTGCAAATTCTGGTAATTCTTGAAGAGCTGAATCCAATTCTGCAGGTTCTTTTGACTGCTTTGTAATCTGACTACATTCTGCTCTTATTTTAACCTGATGAATCTCTGTTGGCTTTGAAAAGGCCTCTGGATTAAGAACGAGCTTCTTGATAGATCGGGAAGACATTCTTAAGGGGCAAAATTGATGGTTAGGCTTTTGAGAGAGATTTTGATTGGAAGAAAATATTCGCTGAGAATTTTGGTAGACAATTTGAAAGAATATTTCATTACTAGGGATTGAGTCGTCGCTGGGATTACGACAATTGCGTTGTCATTCCTTTGCAAAGAAAATAAACAACTGAAAATTAAGCCTTGTTACCTAGGCGAGGTCGTCAAACCAAGAATTGAAGAATTTGCAAGATTTTTATTTATTGAAAGAAAACATGATTGCATCAATAATAAACTTGAGAAAGAGGGGGCGGACAGACAATTTGCCACCACTCTTTATAACTAGCAGAGACACGAGGACCGGGAAAAAGCGGAAGAGTAACAAAAGAGTCCCAGCCATATCTGGCAGAATGGTATGCTCCGGACCACTATGCTGATGTAAGGTCGAACTCTGGTACGACTCCTGATAGTAGTCGCATCTCTATGTGCTTCTGTCTCTGAGAAAACTGTCGAACACACCGCTCCGGATGATAGTAAGCACAGAAGAATGGGCCAAGTAGCCTGAATCGCTTGCCGTAAGCGTAAGTATATCTGGGAGGTGATTCCTGACGATCAAAGTAGTCCCATACGACTTCTTCTTCCTGCAGATAGTCGATCAGAAATCGATACCGTGCAACTGGAAGGAGCTCCTTGCCGTTGTATCTGAATGAACTAGCTCTGGTCGGTACATGCCGAAGGAACCAAGATTGAAGAGCATAAGTACATCCCTCGACTAAGATGGACTCTCCAAGTGTGAAGCGGGTCAGTCCTCTGTATAGAAAAGCAAGCGCGACCATGGCTATCGAGAGACGGCTGGTCTGTCGACTTCCCCATCTTCTCAAAAGCTGAACTATTCTGACATCCACATAATTCTGTCCATCTGGAAAGAAAGCAAGTCCCACAGTACACAAAACCATCGCATGCTGAATTCTCTCTCGAGCTGTCCTGGACAACGAGCTGACTTCTACGAATTCTCCATACTGTTGGTAGATCTCGATCAGACTCACGTATTCATTCCCATTTTCTTCAATCAGTGGCCAAGACTTGCGCCCTATCATGCGAGCTACAGCATCTTTGGGGTCCAGACCCTTGACATTGATCAGAAACTGTTGCTCTAACGGATCTCCAGGCTGACCGGCTGGCTCGAGCAATCCCATAATCTCTGAAAATTCATCCATCAGTAGTGTCATCTCGCCCCACGGGAACCAGAAAGTGCAAGTGCGCGGATTCCAACGCTCTGCCAGTGCATGAATCAGATTGCCGTTGACTGTCAACTTTCCCACTGCAGATGCTAATTCCAACCCACAATCGCTCAAGTGGTCCGGAAACATACGAGAGAAATTTTTGAACCAGACATAGTACCACCGGGGGAAGAAGGGTCCGGTGCTAAGAGATCGATGCTCAGGAAGACTTTGTCGCACCTCATAGGAGATGTGACCCTCAGGAAAAACAGAATCGAGCTGACTGGATGCCATCGGACTGAAAGACAAGAAGACTGGAATTAGACTTTGGAAAAATACAAGAAATTGGAAAATTGCAGGCAGGATAAAATGAAAGCTGGAAATTCGAAGTCCAGAGGAACGAAAGAATGGAAAATCTCCTGGAGTTTTGAAGAAAAGGTGGATAATTTGGAAAAATTGTCCAGGGTTTTTGAGAAAAAGGAGATATTTCATAAAAGATGAAAAATGAGGTATTTTGGAAAATTGTTCGGTATTTTGGAAAAATTGGGAAAAATATGAGAAAATAAGGTGAAAATGAATATCATATATTCAATTACAAACAATTATGCACATACAGCAATCCCTAAGAAGCCAACTCTAAATGCATTGATTTTGAAAGAGCTTTAAGACCCTAATCCTGACTCTAGGCTCAGATCAACTGTGTCCAATCATGCTATGCCGATATACTCGAGCCGAGGCTCGATGTACGTGGCATAAAACTCATCTCCGGGTCTAGGCTTGTGTTTTCCCAACATCCTTGAGCGCCTGCCGATATACGTTGGACTATGGCCCTTGGTACGTGGCAGGGGGGCGTTAGCCCAAATAAGTGGCCCAGTTGTGAGGCTCTGTCCCGAACTATGGTTCTGGAAGAGAGCCCAGCAACGTGAAGACCGGGTAGACATAGGTGGGGTGGTTTTTTGAAATATGATCACATGCAGACCAAGAGAGGGCTCTAAGTCCTAAAGAGATAGAATTTTGAAATTTTTTGAAGAAGCAACCATTGTTTTCATACAAGTCCTAGATTGAGGAGTGTTGTATTTCAGACCTAAGTCTATGTGAGCATGCATAATTCTCCTCAATATAGTCCTACCAAACCATGCCTAGTCTATATGCAATCCATGTCAGCTGGGTTCAAGTCTAGGCTCCTAGGTTCACATGATATCAGAAATTAAAGCTGACATTTCATAGAACATAATTTTGACAATTGGGCTAAGTTAAAGCACATAATTGATCAGGCGAGGACAGGTCCCATCACGGTCGCCAAACCTGTTATCATCGCAAAATTTTTTCCCTCCCTTGCGAGAGAGAAACGAATTTGCGAGTCAAACTCGACCAAAGTTTTGAAAATTGTTTTAAAAATTTACTCGCCTCCGTTTTGAAAATTTGCGGGAAAATTCCATGGAATGGGATCCGCCTGTCGGTACGAGGTTCAACCGTTCCTGGCGCCTTTACCAGGGGTAATTGAACCAAGGATCAATTATGTGCTTTAACTTGACTCAAATATCTAAATTATGCTCTATTTTTCCTAGAATGCACAAAGAATCAGGCTTGTGCTATGGAATTTTGAAAAATGCAAGTTTGAGAAAATATGATGTTTGCTTTGGAAAATTGAAATGCATTTAGAAAAGGCCTGGAAAATGCTTAAAATGGAATTCTTGGGAAAATCATTGAATTTTATTGGAAATCAGAAATTTGCATTGGAAAGTGATTTCTTAGGAAAAATTGAACTTTAAAAAATCGATTTTGAAATTTGGAATTGCTTTTCTGAGAAAATGGAAGATACCTCCTGGAGCGATGTTCAGGCTTAACCCTTAACCTGAAAGGGACGATACCTCAAGGAGCGAGGTTCAGGCTTAACCCTTAATCCAAAAGGGACGACCATACATAATCCTCAAACGAAGAAACCATGATGGAACCTTCGGAGTTTGGACAAATAAATCCGAGAGGGGGTTTTGCAAAAGGAGGAAAAAACGGGTTCCCTAAAGCTTAGAAAATGGATGATCTTGGGTGCCTCATTGCTGAGACTAAATCAGCTTTTAAAACTGATGACCTTTCACAGGAAATTCAGGTTTGACCCTTAACCTGAGCGGGTGCGACCATATAGAATTCTCGAATGAAGAAACCGTGATGGGACAGGAAGAGATACATTTTCTGAACGAGGCAACTCTTTTTTAAAACAACGCTAGGTTGCATCAAAAAATAGATATTAAGTATTAATTTCATTTTTTTGGATAACTAGAAAATTTTGCCAATAAGATAAAAATTGTAGTTGACTCAAATGCTTGGAAACGTGCACGTGTGTGCAAAAGATATTCCCTCTTTACCTAGAGTATTTCTTTCAATGAGGTTAACTCCATGGATTCTAGAGTCAGATTCAAATTTTAATGCTGATGAGTTTCTTCAAGGAAGCTATCCATTTCCTTAATATGAACAAAAAAAGAAATATTCTCAATTTCATAAAAGCAAGCAGTGAAAAGGTATTGATAAAAGAATTTTGCATAAGAACATATGATTTCTGACAATTTCGGCAATTTGATATCTGGGTGTTTTCCCATGATGATCTTTTTGCACTCTTTTTGAGTCATTGAGCTTTCTCGGGTTTTTACATCATCCTTCATTTTGGAGATGTCCTGACTTTTTCTTTTTTTCTGGGAAGGTTACGCCACAAACTTCTTCATCTTGGAGATGCTCTGATCCTTCTTTGTCTTAGGAATTGTACTGATGATATTGGCTCATTGGTCAAAAATCTTTAGATGATAGCAAAAATCAAATATCTTTTAGGGTTTGTCGGGAGGTTCATCGCATTCACCTTCATCTTGACGGTGATCTGAACTTTTCAGAGAAGAATCCATCACAAACTCCTTCATTTCGGAGATGATTCAAATCTTCTTTGGCCCTGGGGGTCTAGCTCGCATATTTGTCTTCAACTTGACGACAATTGAGAGATCCCTTTTGCAGATATTTGATTGCAGCTTAAATGACTGAGGATGAAAGCAATTTATGAAAAGGATATTGATGAAAGAGTTTCACATGAATAAAGATGATTCTTGGCAGTTTGATATCTGAGGTTTACCCATGATAATCTTTTTGTACTCTTTTGAGACGTAAAAATTAAACTTTCTTGGGATTTGGCGAGAATTTCACCACACCAACATTCAACTCAACTATATTCTGATTTTTCTTGGAGGGATACATCACATGCTCCTTCAACTTGGAGATGATCTGAATCTTCTTTAGTCCCAAGAATTACATTGATAATATTGTCTCCTTAATTGAAATCTCTTGGTAATCTTTTAAACTCTTTTGAGACATAAAAAGTAAGCTCTCTTGGGATTTGACGAGAATTTCATCACCTCAGCCTTCATCTTGGTGATGTTCTGATTTTTCCTAGAAGGACACATCACCTACTCCTTCAACTTGGAGATGATTCACATCTTCTTTAGTCCCAAGAACTATATTGATAAACTTGTCTCAATGAATTGAAAGTCTCTTTATGATAACAATGATCAAATATCCTTTAGGGATTGGCGTAAGGTTTATTGCATCAGCCTTCAACTTGACGATGATTTAAACTTTCCCTAGAAGGATATGTCACATACTTCTTCAACTTGGAGATGATCTGAGTCTCCTTTGGCCCCGGGGGTCTAACTCATCCATCAGTCTTCATCTTGACGATGATTGAGAGATCCCTTTTGCAGATAGTTGATTGTAGCTTGATTGATTGAAGAGATATTGAAATTAAGATTGAGTGGATTCTTTTTATTATCCAAGATATTTCACTGCTTTATTACCAGAAGAACGATCTTTTTAAAAATGTGTCATAGCTATGATCAATATCGATTCATTTATGATTTTTCAACATCATTGAATTTTTCTTTTATCGGTCATATCAAGGATTTTTCTTCATCCTTTTGGTTGACCAACAGAAAAGTACTTGAACTTTCTTCTTTCTTCGCAAAAGTCTTGTCCTTTTGGAAAGAATACTAAAGGTAATTTGAGGTAATTTTTTTGTGCAATAAAGATTTTGAGATCATCAACTGTTTTTAATAGCAAATTGATAAAATATTCTTAGAATCCTTGGTGAAAGAAATCGTTTGAGGTCTAATTGATACATCAGTGGCTAAATTCTTCTCTCTTTTCCCAAAAGGAGAGACTCAGGCTTGACCCTTACCTGAATGAGTAATAAAAACAAACACTCCTCTCTTCCTCGAAGAGGAGGTGTTTGCAAAATAAACTTTCGAAGAGAAATAAAGTTTTCATGAAAACTATCTATCTCTAGGCTTCTCTTATGAAAAGGTGACCGATAACAAAGGTCGAAAAAAATATCATAGAGGAGTGAGTCCATCACACTCTATCTAGAAAAGGGTCCTCGATAACGGGATGACTTAACAAAAGACATTGGGGGGCCACAAGGAGAATGAGCTTCCATTGAAACTTTTCCTGACAAAAAGGGTCCTTGTGTAACAATAAAGATTGTTTTGCAAATTGTTCGCCAAACACTAGTCCCTTCAAACTCTCCCTAAAAAGGGGTTCAGTGAACCAACAAAATTGTATGCGAAAAGAATGAACTCCCTCAAACTCTTCCTAGAAAAGGGTCCCTCACAAGAAAATGATTGATAATTGATATTGAGCCAATTGGCAGACAAGTTCGACACAAAGGTTGAATCTTGGACGACCATGATTGGCGGATGCAGCCCAAAGGTTGAAAAATAATGACTGACTTTGATAACCTGGAATTTTACTTGATAAAAATTGGTGACCTGAAGGTCGATTGATTGTTTGAGCTAGGATCTTAATGAAAGATCAGATCATAAGGGATGGTTCAAAAAAGGATTCACATTGGTTCCATAGGAACAACATTGGTTCACTTAAGAACAACATCGGTTTACTTAAGAACAACATCAATTCCCTTAGAACATCATCGGTTCTGTTGAAAAACTATATTTTGATGACACACAATATGATACATTGACATATTTGATTTAATATGATATTATGACTGAATATGCTTTGCCATGTATCTAACGAGTGTTTGATGCAAGGATATCTCACCCAAAAGGATGGAGACCTCCTGTTCAAATACAATCGTGGTGCAATCATACTTCTTGAAGAAAAAGCTTGATGAGCCATGCATTTCTTAAAGATCATCTAAAGAGATCGGCTTCCTCAAGATGAAGACTTTTTTCTTCTTTAGAGTCATATGTAACAGAACCTTCAGAAGCATGCATATTGCATATTACATACTTTATCATAAAAGTCACTCATTCCAAAAAGCTATATTTCATTAAAGTATACGATAGTTTCAAAAAGCACCTTTTTGAAAACCAATAATTGTACCTTCTTACAAACCTTTATGAAAAAGGTATTTTGACATGATATATTAGCTCATGATTTCAAAAAGCAATAATTGTACCTTCTATCATGTACAAGACAACTTGAAAAGAAATAAAAAGAAATGATTTCAACTATGTAAGAAAAAGACAAAACATAGAAATCGGCTAGACAAAGAAAAACAAATATAATATGTTTAGAAAAGACTTTAGTTACCTTTTTACAACTCAAGAATGTCGACTTACTTAAAGTCATTATTCTCTTTATAAAACATTTAATACCTCCTCTAAAAATCTTTTTAGAAACAACTATTTTAATCCCACTCAAGAATGTCGACTTGCTTAAAGTCTTCATTCTCTCTGTAGACATTAAATAACATATCATAAAACAATTCTTGATATGACTATTTACAAATAAAGATCTCAAAGCATTTATTGTACTTACACTCATTTAAGTAAAGAAGTGACAATTTCTAAATAAAATACTTAAGTACTACAAAATCATTAATTAGAATAAAGACAAAACTACATGATGGCTTACACATCCAACGTTCAATGTACTATTATAAGATAAAGACTTTTTACATAAAACATATCATACCTAAAATATTACAACGACTAGTGTACCCCAAATACTATTTTTATGGAAAGAAGACTTTTTCAAAAATCCATAAAGATGTTTTTGAAATGACTTGACATCTCACATCCCAAAAATACTATCATTTCAAAAAGGCAATGACTATTTTTTTAAGGCTATATAAACACAATCAAATTAATTATTTCAAATGAACATGTGAGCTTACAACGAGAAAAATTCTTATTCGATATTTGAAAGAGAGCCTTGAAAAAGAAAAAGAAAAGAAAGAAAAAGTTAAGAATAGCTCTTTGACAAAGAGTATATTCTGAGTGAAAAGAACAAAACATTCTGAGAATCCTTCATTCGTGCATTCATATCATTCTGAAGGTTCTATAGGAAGTATTGTAACTTTCTGTTATTCTCTGTATTCCTTCTTTGTTGAAAGAAGTAGACCTCTGTGAAAGAGGGTGTGCCCCTTCTCTATTGAGAGAAGAAGACCTCTGTGAAAGAAGGTGTGCCCCTTCTCTATTGAGAGAAGAAGACCTCTGAGGAAGAGGGTGTTGTACTATTTATCCGGTAACTCGGATGTTATAGTGGAAAGCTCAAGTGGTTTGCTTGGAGACTGGATGTAGGTCAGGGTTTTGACTGAACCAGTATAAATTCTGTGTGTTATGTGTTGTGCCTTATTGCATTCTATTTTTACTGAAAATGAGGACTCAGAAAAAGAATCTGAAATTGCACTACTCACAAGAAAATTCCAGCGCTTCATGAGAAAGAATCGGCTTCCAAATAAGCACAAGGAAAGAAAAGACTCTAAGGAAGATTTCATGTGCTATCAGTGTAATAAGCCAGGTCACTTGAGACATGATTATCCTCTTCTTAAAAGAAAATCCAAAACTGAGGAACCAAAGAAGAGGTTCTTCAAGAAAAAGGCTATGCATGCTCAATGGGATGATTCAGAACCATCCACAAGTGAAGAGTCAAGTGATGATGAAGCTGAAACCGCCAACATGTGCTTCATGGTAGAAAGCTTTGTAAGTGAATCCCTTGACTTCTCCTTTGAAGATCTTCGAAATGCTTTTCAAGAACTTTTTGAAGAATCAAGAAAAATGATTCTCAAAAATAAATATTTGAAATCTGAAAATCTAGAGCTTATGTTGAAAAATAAAAAACTCAGTATTGAAATTTCTGAGTTACAAAAGAAATTTTTTTTATTACTTCTGAAATCTCGTCTACTAGCTCCAAGACTAAAAATCTTTAAGTAGAAATTTCAGAACTAAAAAGTAAAACTGAGAACCTTATGAAAATGGTTTTCAAGTTTACTAAAGGAAAAGAGAACCTAGATAAACTCCTATCCTCTCAAAAAATCTCTTTCTACAAGAATGGTATTGGCTACTCTCATTTTAACAAACCTTCTTGTATGAATCAAAAGACCACTTTTGTCAAAGGTTCTTCTGAACCTAAAAAGGAGTATTATTTTAATTTCTTGTACTCCTCTAAAGTTATAGACAAACCCAAATCAAAATGGATATGGGTTCCTAAGTCTAACAAAAAGGGACCCGATTGGGTACCACAAAGGGATTTTACTTGATATTTTGCACTCTCCAAAGAAGAAGAACAGATGGATACTAGACAGTGGATGTTCAAAACACATGACAGGACATCCAGATCTTTTTGCTGTTCTTCATCATAAAGAAGGAGGAACTGTCACCTTTGGAGATAACAACAAAGGTTTGATATTTAGTATTGGTAATATTGGCAATATTGATAAACCTCTTATCAAAGATGTTCTCCTTGTTAAAGGCTTAAAACATAACCTTCTAAGTATAAGTCAAATGTGTGACACAGGTTATAATGTTAGCTTTAAACATGATGCATGTCTTATAGCAGACACCAACGAAAACATCATTTTAAAAGGTATAAGAAGAAATAATATATATGAATTATACCTAGAAAACATTACTGAACATTGCCTTATAGATAATAACGACACTCAACATTTATGGCACATGAGAATGGGTCGTGTCAACTCCAAGTACATGTCTAAATTAGCTAAACACAAGTTAGTACGTGGGTTCCCTAAAATATCTTTTAAAAAGGACTATTTTTGTGATGAATGTCAACTAGGAAAATTGTCAAAATCATCTTTCAAATCAAAAAATATTGTTTCAAGTAAAAGACCTTTAGAGCTTCTCCACCTGGATCTTTTTGGTCCTTCTAGAGTAGCTAGTTTTAATCATAATAAATATGATTTTGTCATTGTAGATGATTACTCAAGATTTACTTGGGTTATATTTTTGAAAAACAAAAGTGATACGTTTTGTGAATTTGAATTTTTATGTAAAAAGTTACAAAATGAAAAATCTTGTTCTATTATAAAAATCCATAGTGACCATGGAGGAGAATTTGATAATGAACTTTTTATAAATTTTTGTAACTTGCACGGTATTTCTCATAACTTTGCCTTTCCTAGAGCTGCACCTCAAAATGGTGTAGTAGAAAGAAAGAATAGAACCCTTTAGGAATCTGCTAGAACTATGCTCCAACATAATAATCTTGCTAAATCTTTTTGGGCAGAAGCTGTTAATACTGCATGCTATATAACAAATAGAGTTCTTATTAGGCCCTTATTAAATAAAACTCCATATGAATTATTCTATGACAGAACTCCAAGAATAGACTATTTTAAAGTCTTTGGATGTAAATGCTTTATCCTTAATATAAAAGATAGCCTGGATAAATTTGATGCTAAATCTGTTGAAGTCATATTCTTAGGATATTCAAGTCATAGTAAAGCTTACAGAGTTTTTAATAAGAGTTCTTATACTATTGAAGAATCTATGCATGTCAGTTTTTGTGAATCTATTGATCAATCTGTTCTTAAGCAGACTAACGATGATGATGTTGAAAGTACAGATTTATTCCTAGATAACACAGCTAAATCTAATGAAGATGATCATCAAAGAACATTTGTTGAAATCAGAGATCATCCTCAACAGCAGATTTTGGGAGACCTAACCAAGGGGATTCAAACTAGAGCTCAACTAGAACGGATTGCAAACATGGCATTCATTTCTCAACTTGAACCAAAGAAGATTGATGAAGCCATCATCGATGAGTTCTGGATGCTAGCCATGACTGAAGAACTGAATCAATTCCAAAGAAATGATGTTTGGGATCTTGTACCAAGACCAAAGGATCATCAGATCATTGGGACAAAATGGATCTTCAGAAACAAGCTAGATGAAATAGGTAATGTTATAAGAAACAAGGCAAGACTAGTAGCTCAATGATACAACCAGGAGGAAGGTATTGACTTTGATGAAACATTTGCTCCTGTTGCTAGACTTGAATCTATTAGAAAGCTTTTAGCATATGCAAGCTATATGGATTTCAAACTATATCAAATAGATGTTAAAAGTGCTTTTCTAAATGGTTTTATAAATAAAGAAGTTTATGTAAAATAACCTCCAGGCTTTGAAAATGAACAATATTCAGATCATGTTTTCAAACTAAAACGTGCCTTATATGGATTAAAACAAGCACCTCGTGCTTGGTATGACAGACTAAAAACCTTTTTATTAAAAACTGGTTTTTCTGTAGGCAAAGCAGACTCTACTCTATTTGTGAAAATAGTGAATAATCATACCCTAATTGTTCAAATTTATGTGGACGATATCATCTTTGGATCTACTAACAACACTCTCTGTGAAGATTTTTCTAAGTCCATGCAGAAAGAATTTGAAATGAGTATGATGGGAGAACTCGCCTACTTTCTTGGACTGCATATTAAGCAAACCAAGGATGGAGTCTTCATCTATCAATCTAAGTATGCTCATGAACTTCTGAAGAGGTTTAACATGAACTCAACTGCTTCAAAAAATACTCCTATGAGCACAACTATTGTTCTGGACAAAGATGAAGATGGTAAGTCTGTGGACACAAAGGTATACTGAGGTATGATAGGATCACTACTCTATTTAACTGCTAGTCATCCAGATATCATGTTCAATGTTTGCTTGTGTGCTAGATTTCAGTCAAATCCAAAAGAATCACATCTTAAAGCTGTAAAAAGAATAATGAAATATTTAAAAGACAGTTGATTTTGGATTATTTTATTCAAAATCTTCTACATTTGATTTAATCTCATACAGCGATGTTGACTTTGCTGGAAGAAAATCTGACAGAAAAAGCACAAGTGGAACATGCCATATGCTAGGGCACTCACTAGTTTCATGGTTCAGTAAGAAACAAAACTGTGTATCTTTATCAACTACTGAAGCTGAATACATAGCTGCTAGCCTAGCATGCACTCAAGTCATCTGGATGAAACAAACATTAAAAGATTTTGGTCTAAAATTTAAAAATACAACTATTTTCTGCGATAATACTAGTGCTATAAATTTATCTAAAAATCCTATTTTACACTCACGAACTAAGCATATTCAAATAAGACACCACTTCTTAATAGAACAAGTCTTAAACAACATAATTAAACTCGAATTTATATCCACTAATCAACAGTTAGCAGACATCTTCACTAAACCTTTAAAACACGAAGACTTTACACGAATTATAAGAGAATTAGGAATATGCAAATTAAGTGACTTATAATCAATCACACTTATTTGGATTAAAACATCTTATGAGTTCTGATAAAGTTTTATTTTAAAACTGATTCCTTCTTATCGATCTTTTTCTTTTATCTATCATATACATTTTCTTTATAGTCAAACTGTGTCTCCATATTCACGTATACTCTAAACACATTCATCATGACACATTCTTTATGTCTTTCAACTTGTCATCTTTCAAGTACACATCAATAATAACTCGTCCTATTTCCTTTTACATTAAGTAAAGCTATCATGACATTGTTCACATCACTCATCTCATAACACCTTTTATCAATTTTGTCTATTTGTGAAAACCTCTCTTTCGATAAACTCTCCCATAGTAAATTTTTTTCTATAAAGAAAAATTATTTAAAACTATGTCCTTCTTGACATACATACTAATATAATGCACTATCTTCCAAAAATTGATTTGATTTATCATTCACAAGCTACAACTCACGAATTTCCTTATTTAACTAAAATCTAAAAATCATTCACTTCACATGTCATTCATTTCTTATCACAATTATTTTCTTCCTTCTATTTAATAGAGTGGTTCATCCCTCACCATTCCACTCGAATTTCACTATCCAAGCTATCATTCTCTCCAAGTTTTTCTTTCTAAGTTTCTATTCGACCAAGTACTTTCAATGGCTTCCTACTCCAACAACGTGATCACCGCCACAGATCTAAGATATCCTGATCTGATTCACCAGTACCACCACATTTGTTCACTTCCCATTCATGAAGGTAGCTTAGTTCACTACGAAGACTTCTCATCATTTAATCTTGACAGCTCTCTCCCCGAATTTAAACACCTACTAGGATCCTCATCCCAAGCCGTCTACTATCCTGAACTTGTCAGATTATTCTACACAAATCTTTCCACTGATCATGACCAAACTACCATCACTAGCAAAGTCCGAGGATACCTGATTATCTTCGACGCTTCTTCCTTAGGCCAAATTCTACACCTTCCTTCCACCGGCATAGACCTGGCAAACATAGTACCACTGGACCGGTCAGTAGTTCAAAAAGTGCTTCTCTCAAACCGATTCACACATCTTCTCTGGCACATGAGCAATCTAAACCTCATGCTCAACTGCTTGCACAAATTCTTTTCCACAATATCTATCCCAAGCTTCCACGCAAGGGATTCATGTCAAGAAAAATCTCTCTCCTCCTCTACGCAATTTCCTGTTCTTCTCCGATAAACTGGTCCAACATCATCTTCAACAACTTTGCTTGCTTTAAAAAATTCAAGCGTCTTCTTTTTGAGTGTTTGATAACTCTCATTTTAAAACATTTTAAGGTCCCACTTCAAAATGAAGTCATCATCTCTCCCTCACAGGTTCTTAATGCCACTTCCTTCAATCCAAGGTCCCTGCACACTGCCAATAATGGCTCTGATGAAGTAGATCCAACATCCGAATTTGATTACTTCTCTGCAATCATGGATGTCTAACAAACACAGGATCTTATACTTCAGAATCAAGCCGTGATGCAGTAGTCCTTACAAACCATCCAACAGGATCATGACAGACTCCTCCGCACATCCCCATCTTCGGATTGAACATACTTTTTTTATTCTTTTGGTCTGTAATAACTCTATTTACTCTGATCCCCTCCTTTTTGTCCATGACAAACGGGGAGAAAAACCTGTCTCCAATATTGGAGAAAAGTATTTTGACATTTTTTAGGCATTTCTATGATATTATTATTACTATGCATAATGTTTTTTTTGACAGGGGGAGCATATTTTGTCATCATCAAAAAGGGGGAGAATGTTGACAAACTATATTTTGATTGCACACAATATGATACACTGTCATATTTGATTTAATATGATATGATAATATGTCTTCTTGAAAAATGTTATATTATGACTGAGTATGCTTTGGCATGTATCTAATGAGTATTTGATGAAAGGATATCTCACCCAAAAGGATGGAGACCTCCTGTTCAAATACAACCGTGGTGCAATCATACTTCTTGAAGAAAAAGCTTAATGAGCCATGAATTTCTTAAAGATCATCTAAAGAGATCGGCTTCCTCAAGATGAAGACTTTTTTCTTCTTTAGAGTCATATGTAACAGAACCTTCAGAAGCATGCATATTGCATATTATATACTTTATCATAAAAGTCACTCATTCTAAAAAGCTATATTTCATAAAAGTATATGATAGTTTCAAAAAGCACCTTTTTGAAAACCAATAATTGTACCTTCTTACAAACCTTTATGAAAAAGGTATTTTGACACGATATATTAGCTCATGATTTCAAAAAGCAATAATTGTACCTTCTATCATGTACAAGATAACTTGAAAAGAAATAAAAAGAAATGATTTCAACTATGTAAGAAAAAGACAAAACATAGAAATCGGCTAGACAAAGAAAAACAAATATAATATGTTTAGAAAAGACTTTAGTTACCTTTTTACAACTCAAGAATGTCGACTTACTTAAAGTCATTATTCTCTTTGTAAAACATTTAATACCTCCTCTAAAAATCTTTTTAGAAACAACTATTTTAATCCCACTCAAGAATGTCGACTTTCTTAAAGTCTTCATTCTCTCTGTAAACATTAAATAGCACAACATAAAGCAATTCTTGATATGACTATTTACAAATAAAGATCTCAAAGCGTTTATTGTACTTACACTCATTTAAGTAAAGAAGTGACAATTTCTAAATAAAATACTTAAGTACTACAAAATCATTAATTAGAATAAAGACAAAACTACATGATGGCTTACACATCCAACGTTCAATGTACTATTATAAGATAAAGACTTTTTACATAAAATATATCATACCTAAAATATTACAACGACTAGTGTACTCCAAATACTACTTTTATGGAAACAAGACTTTTTCAAAATTCCATAAAGATGTTTTTGAAATGACTTGACATCTCACATCCCAAAAATACTATCATTTCAAAAAGTTAACGACTATTTTTTTAAGGCTATATAAACACAATCAAATTAATTATTTCAAATGGACATGTGAGCTTACAACGAGAAAAATTCCTATTCGATATTTGAAAGAGAGCCTTGAAAAAGAAAAAGAAAAGAAAGAGAAAAAGTCAAGAATAGCTCTTTGACAAAGAGTATCTTCTGAGTAAAAAGACAGAACATTCTGAGAATCCTTCATTCGTGCATTCATATCATTCTGAAGGTTCTATAGGAAGTATTGTAACTTTCTGTTATTCTCTGTATTCCTTCTTTGTTGAAAGAAGTAGACCTCTGAGAAAGAGGGTGTTGTCTTTCTCTGTTGAGAGAAGAAGACCTCTGTGAAAGCGGGTGTGCCCCTTCTCTGTTGAGAGAAAAAGACCTCTGTGAAAGAGGGTGTGCCCCTTCTCTGTTGAGAGAAGAAGACCTCTGAGGAAGAGGGTGTTGTACTATTTATCTGGTAACTCGGATGTTATAGTGGAAAGCTCAAGTGGTTTGCTTGGGGACTGGATGTAGGTCAGGGTTTTGACCGAACCAGTATAAATTCTGTGTGTTATGTGTTGTGCCTTATTGCATTCTATTTTTAATTTATCGATCTATTTAGTATTTCACTATTCACCCCCCCTCTAGTGGAATTTCAGGTTCAATTAAGATCAACATAGGTTTGCTTGGAATAATGTCAGTTCAACTAAGAACAACATTGGTTCAATTAAGAACAATATAGGTTCGCTTGAAACAACACTGGTTCAACTAAGAACAACATCAGTTCTATTAAGAACAACATAGGTTTGCTTGGAACAACATCGGTTCAATTAAGAACAACAATTTTGAGAAAAAGAATCGGTATAAGGCTTGAATTTGAAAGAGCGACTAGTACAATAATTGGATTCGATAAAAGAACCAACACGAAGCTGGATTTTGGTGAAAGGATCAATTCAAAAATCGAATTTGACAGAACGAGTGTAAAGCTGGGTTTGGCAAGAAGGTTCGAGTCGAAACTCAAATCATCAAAGGAAAACTAGATGAATTGAATTTGAAAGAAAATTTGAGTTGGAATTTAGATCTTCTAGACCGATTCTTGAGTTTGAAAGAAGGTTCGAGTAGAAACTTGATTTTTCAAAGGAAAAACTAAACGAATTGGATTTGGGAGAAAGTTTGAGTCAGAACTTGGATTTTCTAGACCAATTCTGGAATTTAAAAGAAGAAAAATTGGATGAATTGGGTTTGGAAGAAAACTCGAGTCGCAACTCGAATTTCTAGACCAATTCTGAAATTTGAAAGAAAGAAAATTCGAATCAAAACATGATTTTTTAAAAGAAATGTAAACCCATTAGGATTTAAAGGAAAGAAAATTCGAGTCGGAAATCGAATCCCAAAGGAAAATAAAACAATTATGTTTTAAAGGAAAGAAAAATTGAGTCGGAACTCGAATTCCGAAGAAAAACTATACCAATTGAAGGAAAGAAAATTCGAGTCGAAACTCAAATTCGAAGGACAACTGGAAAATTCAAGTTGGAACTCTAATCTTCGAAGGAATACTAGACCGGTGAGGACTAGATTCAGAAACATTGACCAATAAAAATTGGGTTTAGAGAGTTCGACCAGTAAAAACTGGATTTAGAAAAAGGCTTAACTCAAAGGTTGATTTTGGCAAGACCAGTGAAAATGGTTTCGCTAAAAGACTCGACCTGAAGGTCAAATTTGAAAAAGATTGGTGTTTTGAAAAGTGCTTGTTGATTGTGACGAGAGATTTTTCAATCTTCATCCTCGCGATGACTTGGACAACTTGCTGGGGTCTCAGGATTATCCCTTATCCTGAATGGGTATAAATTCGATGCAAATGCAACTAGATGCAAATGAATGCAAACAAATGCCAATGAACACAAATATATGCAAAATGTTGATGAATGCAAATAGATGGTGAGAGATTTTGTTTGATCCTGCTTGCATACATGACGTTTTGAAGAAAAATAAATAAATTTTCAAAAGATGCCCCAGTGTAACTAGGGGGTAAGATATTGGACAAAAAAATAAATAATTGATATTTGAAGAGCGCTCTCTGAAGGTAACAGGGCGACGAACTTCTTGGTTGATTCAGGAGGCACCCTAAAAGAGGTCATTCCTAACAAAAAGACATTTTGCAAAGAAGGAGAAAGTGAGAAAAAATAATATTTTTATTGATGTATTTGAAGAAAGAATAATAAATTGAGGAAAAAAATGAAACTAAATTGTTCGTTCAAAAGCAAAATGAAAGGAAGGAGAAAGCATTGGCATTGTCAGTTTAAAAAAAAACTCGATCCAATGGCTGATTAGTGTTTTCTTCATCTTCAACAAGGAGATTTTTGTCAATACAGTCTTGAACGATGTTCTTAAGGATGAAGCAATTCTCTGTGTCACACCCTACTGCTCGATGAAACTTGCAAAATTGTTCTTTGAATCTGCCCATAATTGTTGGGGGATCATCGACTTTAGGCAATTGGATCATATCTCTCGCGAGCATATACTCCAAAACACTCTCGAGCGTCTGGTCTAGAGGGGTGAACTTGCGATCAGTACTCTAGTCCTTGCGCTTTGGTTTTTCTCTTTATGTTGGGGACTAGATTGGAGAGGCTTATTGTTGTTAAAAAACTTTCCTTTTTGGCTTTTGAATCCCTCTGAATTGTTACCACGATTATTTTTGTTGCCTTTGTTATTGTTAGAGGAATTGGCAGAAAGAGTGAAGTGAGTTTTCTTCTTGGCATCTTAAATGCCTTTTGAGAGTGTGATGCTCTCATATACACCATTCTCCATCCCCATTTTGAGTCATTCTGCTCGTTTTGTTAATTCAATGAAAGATCACGATGGGGAAGTAGAAATTAGGCCCCTTAGAGGTTGGGAGAAATTATTTAGGATTACTGACAATGCATGCTCTTCTGATATCAAATCCCTTATTCGATTGCAAGTGGATCGCCATTTGTGAATAAAATTTCTAGCCTTTTCGCCCTCTTTTTGTCTCAGGTTGCAGAGATGGTTCAATGTGAGCAAGGTTTCAGTACTGAACAAAAATCGCTCAATAAATAAATTAACCACCTTGTCAAATTCATTCAATTCGATAGGATTGATATGCTCTGAGTACCACTTAGCTGCCGTTCCCTCCAGTCTGTGAGGGAAGCAAAGGAATAAAGCTCGGTTGTCCCTTTTAAACTTAGAACACTCAATGAAGAATATGGCGAGATGTACTTTAGGGTCGCCAGAACCATCAAATTTGATAAATTTCCTAGGGAGATTGTCGAGACTGTGATTCCCGTCTAATCCATCGTAAAAGTCTTCACTCGTGAAGACCTTCTTGCCCTTTGTCACGGGCTTGCAGATCTTTAATTATCTTGGCCATTTCCTTCAACTGTGTCTGAACTAGGTCATCGACAGATTGATCTTTGGATTTGTTGGCCGACCCTTGCCCCTGAGTTGACTTCTAAAATGTCTGTTGATCCTCACACTCTTCATCGGTGTCATTCACTTACTCAGATTCATCTGAGGTATCCTCATACTGAACTCTTTTCTTTGAGATCTTCAAGTGCTTTTTCATGGTACAACCCTTGACCTTTTTCTTATTGGAGATTTTGCCTGAACTTGCCCCTGCCAGTTTATTCTTTATTTTATTCATCATCTTCTAGAACAATGAATACATCTGAGGGTCAACATCATCATTGTCGTGCTGGCCCTGATCTCTGAGAGATCGGGGAGACGACATTTCTTTTTCAGATACGAAGGATTGATCGATATGCTGAATGGATGCGGTCTTCTTGCCGGACCTTTTCTGAACCATATAGGATTGTAAATGCTCTCTACAGAATAAAATGTGCAATTAGATTTGAAGAATGACTTTAGGATAAAACAAATAGGGGGGAAATATTTGATGAGAGTTAGGTTGACAATTTGACGGATATCCCATTACTAGGGATTGAGTCGTTGCTAGAATCACAACAATTGCATTGTTATTCTTGTAAAAAAAATAAACAACTAAAATATGCCTTGTTACCTAGGTGAGGTCATTAAACCATAATAAAAAGATTAATTGTTGAAGAAGAATGATTTTATTAATAATAGACTTGACAGAGAGGGGGCGGACAAACAATTTGCCACCACTCATGGTAATCAAAAGATACTCGAGGACCAGGAAAAACAATGAGAGTAAACAAAAATCTCAGCTATGCTTGGTGGAATAGTATGTTTAGGACCACTGAGTAGACTTCAGATAAAATTTTGGCACAATGCTTGACAATAATCGAGCTTCAATGCACTTCTGCCTCTATGAGAACTGCTTGACACATCGCTCTGGTTGGTAATAAACGGAGAAAAAGGGTCCAAGTAACTTGAATCGCTTGCCATATGGATAAATGTATCGACGGGGTGACTCCTGACGATAGAAGTAGTCCCATACGATTTCTTCTTCTTGAAAGTTCTCGATCAAGAATTTGTACCGAGAAGCGGGTAGTGGTTTCTTGCTGTTATATCTGAATAAACTGGCTCAAGCTGGCACATGCCGAAAGAACCAAGATTGCAATGCGTAGATACACCCTTCTACTAGGATCAAATCTTTGAGCGTAAAGCGGGTCAGTCCATGATATTAGAAAGCAAGTGCAGCCATGGCAATCGAGAGACGGTTGGTCTACCGACTTCCCCATCTTCGCAAAAGTTATACTATTCTAATGTCAACGTAGTTCTGTCTATCCTAAAAGAAGGCTAGTCCTACTGTGCACAAGACCATCACATGCTGAATCCTCTCTCGTGCTGCTCGGGATAAGGAGTCGACTTCTTCAAAAGTACCATACTACTAGTATAGCTCAAACAAGTTGACACACTGACTCTCGTATACTTCTATCAGTGGCCAGGATCTGCGTCAAGTCATACAGGCTAAAGCGTCTCGGGGGTCCAATCCCTTGACATTGATAAAAAACTATTGCTCTAATGGATCCTCTGGCTGACCAGCTGGCTCAGGCAAACCCATGATCTCAAAAAATTCATCTAATAGTAGGGTCATCTCTCCCCACGGGAACCAGAAGGTATAGGTGCATGGATTCCACCGCTCTGTTAAAGCTTGAATCAAAGTGCCATTGATAATATGCCCTCCCACTGATAATGCTAGTTCCAATCCACAGTCGCTCAGATGGTCCAAGAATATACGAGAGAAGTTCTTGAGCCAAGAATAGTACCATCGGGGAATGAAAGGTCCGGTGTTAAGTGTTTGATGATCAGGGTGACCTTGCCGCACCTCATAGGAGATATGATAATCAGGAAAGACCGAATCAAGCTGACTGGATGCCATCAGGATAGGTTGGAAGATATAGAGAGAATATCAGAATAAGTCTTGAGGAAAACTACATAATTTTTGAAGAAATTGCAGGCATGATCAAAATAAAGCTGGAAATTCGAGATCCAGAGGAACAGAAGAATAAAAAATCGCCTGAAGTTTTAAAGAAAATAGAGGTTTTGGAAAAATCGTCTAGGGTTTGAGAAAATAAAAGGGAAGGTATGAAAATAAATAAAAAATAGGGTATTTTAAAAATTGTCCAGTGTTTTTAATTTTTTTTTTGGAAAAACATAAGGAAATAAAAGGGAATAAAGGGAAATAATCCAGATACATTCAATCACCATTTGGACAATCAAGTGTGCTCATACAACATTCCCTAAAAAACTGACTCTAGATGCACAAGTTTTGAAATAACTGTAAGGCCCTAATCCTAACTCTAAGGCTCAGATCATTTGTGTCCAATCATGCTATGCCGATATACTCGAGCTAAAGCCTGATGTACGTAGCATAAAAAAAATTCTCTGGTTCTAGGCTCATGTTTTTCAACATCCTTGAGGGTCTGTCGATATACTTAGGACTATGGCCCTCGGTACATGGCAGGGGTGATCGACCCAAATAGGTGGCCCAGTTGTGAGGCTTTGTCTTGAACTATGGTTCTAGCAGAAAGCCTTGCAACGTGGTGGCCAGGTAAAAGTAGGTGGGGTTGTTTTTGAAATATGATCAACATGCAAGTAAACAGAGAGCTCTAACGACCTAAAGAAGTAGAATTTTAAAAAAATTATGAGAAGCAAATATTGTTTTCAATCAGATCCTAGATTGAGGAGGATTGTATTTGACCTAAGTCTAAGTGAGCATAAATAAAGTTTCCTCAATCGGTCCTACCAAACCATACCTAAGTCTACATGAAATCCATGTTAGTTGGGTTTGATTCTAGGCTCTTAGGTTCACAAAATATAGGGCTGACATTGTAGAACATAATTTTGACAAGTTAAATAGAGCAAAGCACAAGATTGATCAGGCGAAGACAAGTCCCATCTCGGTCACCAAACTTGTTATCATTGCAAAAAATTTCTTTTACAAGTCAAACTGACATTTGAAAAAGATTTTAAAAATAACTCACCTCCATTTAAAAATACAGGATAATTTCAAAGAATGAGACTCGCCTGTCGGTACAAGGTTCAACCATTCTTGACACCATAACCAAAGATAATTAAACCAAGGATCAACCTGGTGCTTTGCTTTGCTCAACTTGTCTAAATCGATGTTTTATTCCTAAATGCACAAAGAATCAGGCATGTGCTATTAATTTTTGAAAAATTCTGATTGAAAGCATGATGTTTGCTTGGAATACTTGGAAGAATTTATAAATGAAGACATCTTGAAAAATCGTGAATTGCATTTGGAAAACTTTTCTGAAGAAAAGAAAAATCGATTTCTGAGGAAACCTTTATGTTTTGAGAAAAATGATTCTGAAGAAAACTTTGGAGATTTTGAGAAATTGATTTTTGAGATTTGAAATCTTGAATTGATAAATGGGTGGGCATGTAGGCCTATGAAATATTTTCATGATGCGATCTAAACCTAAGTGAATGAATGAATGTAATTTTGCAAAAAAAATATTTTTTGAAGGATCTGAGGAAAATCTTTGAGAAAAAGAATTTTTGTGCCTTATAGAACTTAGATGAAATAGATTCTTTAATATCACTGACTATGACCACGAATATGTATTGAATATATCTCATTTGATTCTAAAATGAGATAATACTTAGAAAAGTTTGGAGAACATGCTATGATTTCTAAAAATGCCTAAAAGTGTAGGCCATTGGTGGCTTAGAAAAAGATGATAAATCTGAGTTTCGTTCGTATTCTGACTATGGCCATAAATATGAAACCCTCCAAGTTTATCAACTCTTTAGAAGCTAATGCACATGCCATTAGTATAAACCATGGTGAATTTGAATATGTATATGAATCATCATCCACCACACATTGACATTATTGAAAGAAATAAACTATATGCAATATAGTCCAATTCTAAAAAGAAAATTAAATTCTTATTCCAATGTTTACAATTACATCACTAATTGAATTGAAATAAAGGAAAATAAAAGGAAATACAATCTTGAATATCCCTGCAAAACTAGAAAACTTGTTAGTGAAAATATGTCAGCTTTAAAGGATTTATCCAATAATATTTGGAAATTATTGGATTTATCCGGATATAAGCCTTTTTCCATATTTTTTAAGATAAACATAATAAAATATGATAAAAAATTAAATAAATAATAAAAACAAACAACTTTAAAATTTAGAATTTTTGGAAAAATAATCAAAATTCATCTGAAAACAAGACTATGGCCTTGAAATCAGGGTTTTCAGAAAAGATTTTTGTAAAACTTTGGATTTAGGGCTCAAATGGATTCAAATAAATACCAAATCAGATATGAAGCACCCTAGAATGATTATAAATATGATAAAATATTAAAAACATAAAACATTTTATAAAAAGATCAAAATATCAAAAAAATAGTGATTTTTGCCAGTGTTTTACTCAAATCGGGAGTCCGCGGGCATCCTATTTTCATGATTTAATCAAATAATATATTAAATGAATTCAAAAATTAGTAAAAATTGACATGGATAGTTTTGATAACCCTAAAATTAAACTTCATTCAAAAAAATATGTTTTTGACATTATTTTAATATAAAAATTAAATAAAACCCTAAAATACATGATTTTGCCCGTGGGCACATACTGATTTCTGACAGAGGAAAAATAACAAATAGATATATAAAAATCTTAAAATTTTGCAAAAAATACTAAACATGGTAATAAATACACTACAACTTACGGATCATCGATCAAATCTCCTATGAGGCAGATATTGTTCTGACAAGCCGCTCCCGATTCCAGGTAACGTTTTCACAGTTCAAAAAGCATAGTTTGGTTTTTTATTTTTTTAACAAGGTTACAAAACCTAAAATAATCCATTTTTATAGGAAATCACTGACAAACGCATGGATCAATCCTACAAAAATCATATTTTTTGACAAAAATCGAACATAAAATAACATGATTCCCGCATGCCCGGGATTAAGATTTACAAATTATAGATAAAACATAAAATATCATAATCTAAACATGAAAAATAATATAAAAAAAGCTACAAATAATCCAACGAATTTAGATTTGATGCTTGAGAACATAAAATAAATATTAATATGATGAAATAAAATAAAAAAAATCAGAAAAAGCATGGTTGGAATTTGATTTAACCTTCGAAAGAGGGATTCGACCCATTGAATGGGCGAATCTCATTCTTATTCGGCATAAATATAAAAAATATGGATCTAAGCTATTCTAATAGATCAAGAACATAAAATACATCATGGTACAACATTAGATCATGTTCTTGATTTTTTTCATGGTTCTTGAACTAAAAGCATGCTTGAATCCAACAAATAAAGGGCGATAATGGTGAAATCAATGAAATAAAGTAATAAAAATGATTAAAATAACAAAATAAATTAAATAAAACATTACCTTGGGGGTTGCAACAATGGAGGAAAGCTACTGGAGGAGAGGATCACAAATTTTTGAGAGGGAGAGAGGGTGAGAAAGCATGGGTTGGACCCTCTTTAGGTGCCCCTATTTATAGATTTTTTTTGGGATTTGGTTTAAGAAGAGGTCTACTTTGTCTAAAATTTTCTTAATTGAATTAATTAAGGGGGCACGTTTTGGCTTGACTTTTCAACCCTCTTAATTATCTTAATTGAGTCCTAACTAAACTAAAACAAAATCCAAATGTGGCACCACCTGTTGTAGGCCCACATTTGATTTTAAAGGCTCTAATTTCAAGATTTTTTAAAAACAGGGTTTTAAAAGGTGAAAACAAAGGTTATATTTTGAAATTAATTTTGATTTTTCAAACTCCTAATATAGTTGGGATACTAACTAACCCTAACTCTTTCAAATGTGGCTCCACTTAAGTAGGGCCCACTTGGCTTTTCAGAAAATGATTTTAAAACTTTAAAAACAAAGAGGTTAAAACGATATTTTTCAGAAACTTCAAAAGGGACATCTAAAATAACTAATATTTTTTTGTACTTTTGAAATATGGAAGATATAAAATGAAATTGAAAATTAGGGTTTTGCATCCCTGTAGGGTGGGTCCTATTTGAAGAAAGTTGAAAACTGATTTAAAAATCAAGTTTTTGAAATAAAGGATTTTAAGAAGGAAAGTTTTGAAAATAAAACTGATGTTCTAAATCAATTAGAGTCCTAAATGGATTAAAACTCTTCCAAATGTGGCGCCAACTGTGTGGGCCCCACATCGGGGTTTTGAAAATTGAAATAAAGACTAAAAAGGGTTTTGAAACAAATTTGAAATAATTAGATGACAATCTGAGGTTTTAAAATAGAGTCCTAAACGAACTGAAACTCTAGACTAGAGTCCTAAACCAACTAAGACTCAGACATTTAGGTTTTTGAAAGCCAAATAAAGAAGTTTTTGAAAGATTTTCTCAAAACTAGTAAAAATAAGTCAAAAAATACAGTCAGGGTTAGAGTCTTAATTCAATCAAAACTCTGAAATAAAGTCCTGAATCAACTGGAACTCTACAAATGGACTAATTTTTGAAGGATGAATGAAAATATTTTTAAAACAAGTGGAATTTGAAAGTGAAAATAAGATTCAAAATAGAGTCCTAACCCGATTTGGACTAGGACAGAGTCCTAAAATTTTGAAACTCTTTATTTTTTGGGTTTATGAAAGATAAATGAAGAGATTTTGAAAGATCTTCTCAGAGATTAGTGAAAATGAGCAAAAAATGAGACTAGGGTGAAAGTCTTAATCAACTGGTACTCTAGAATAGAGTCCCAGAATTTTGAAACTCTTAAAACTGAATCTGTTTTCGAAAAACAAGTGAGATAGGAGTAAACAGAGGATATCATAGTAGAATTCTGGGCCGATTAAAACTCTGAGGTAGAATCCTAAAATTTTGAAACTCTATAATAAAGTCCTAAAATTTTGAAATTTGATTGTTTGAAGGATAAATGAAGAAGTATTTGAAAGATTCTCGCAAAGTTGAAGTCAGGGTTAGAGTCTTGATCCAACTGAAACTCTGGAGCAGAGTTCTGATTCGACTAAAACTCTAGATTTTGACTTCTTTCAGAAGGTTTTGAAAGATTTTCTTGAAAACAAGTAAAAATAGACATGGAAGATAGAGTCCTAGTCTGACTGAAACTCTGTAATAGAGTCCTAGTTCGACTAAAACTCAAAGATTTTGGCTCTTTTGAAAGTCAGATGAGAAGGTTTTTGAAAATAAATAAGAAACAAGAATAAAAAATGAAATAAGGATAGAGTCCTAATCCGACTGAAACTCTGCGATAGAGTCCTAGTTTGACTGAAACTCTGAGATTTTGGCCAAAATGAAGGAAAAGGACTGGGGATAAAACTTTTTATGGTTTAAAACAAAAATGAAATTTTGAAAAAGGCTTAAAAAGGTGAAAAGACAGAGTCCTGATCCAACTAGGACTTTGAAAATTTGAGAAATAAAAGAATCCATAAGTGACACCACCTAGATGGATCTCATTTGAGATCTGACATCAGTTAAAAATTGATTTTAAAATGAATCCAGATCATTTTGTAAAGAAAATGATCTGAAATAAAATCTTGGGTGTTGGCAAATGGCAAAATATGGATTTAAAACCCAGGTTTTGAAATTGATTTCAAAAGAAAAGTTTTAAAACTCGAATCTCGATTAAAAGATTTTGAAAAATAAGAGTGTTGGATCTCGAAAATGACATGCAATGCAATGGAATGACGTGAAATGGCATGCAATGATACAAAATAATGCAAAATAATATGAAATAAGATGCAAAAGGCAAACCGTGGATGAGGGATTTAAAGTCCCAGACCCTTGGCAGATACAAAGAATTGAACATTTCTGTTCGAAAGCAAGAATTGATTATTCATATTCAGCCAAAATGGAGAGTAAATCTTGATTCCAAGATGAAGTATTTGAATTTAATACATAATTCAGGCTCTGAATAGCCTTGGATCAGATGTCGACCAGCTAGTTCCCTGAAGGCTTCTAAGAGTGGGCCCCAGTGGCAAAGGAAAGGGTCTGTGAATGAAGGTGGAAAATTTGGGGTGTTTACAATCACTTACTCACCACGGGTATTTACCAGATTTGCATGCTTTTGTCTTTGCATTTTTCTTATTTCTTTTTTTCATGGCATTTTTAGCCGCATGCGATGCTGTTATCATCACAAAATTTTTTAACTTTTGCGAGTCAAACTGACCTTTGAAAAAGTTTTCGAAAATAACTCGCCTCCGTTTTTAAAATGCGGGATTATTCCGAAGAATGGGACTCGCCTGTCGGTACGAGGTTCAACCGTTCATGCCACCTTTAACAGGGGTAATTGAACCAAGGATCAATCTACTGCTCTGCTCTATTCAACTTATCTAAATCATATTCTAATTTCTAAATGCACATAGAATCAGGCATGTGCTATGAATTTTCAGAAAATGCACATTTTGAAAACATGATGTTTGCTTTGAATGATTGAAATATTTAGAAAATGTAAGTCTTGGAAAATCGTGAATTGGGATTTGAAATATACTTCTGAGAGAAATAAAATCGATTTTGAAGAATCCTTGACATTTGGTGAAAATCGATTCTGAGAGACTTGGTTTCTCTGAATTCAAACTTGGAAATTGAAATTCTAACTTAGAAAAATTTGAATTTGGAACTTGGGAAATACTTGAAATATCATTGGCAAATCCATATTCTTTTGAATAAGACTTAGAAAAATTCTAACTTCAAACTTTAAAATTGACTGCATAACTTTGGAAAATTGAGTTTATGAACTTGAGAAACACTTGAAATATTCTTTGAAATTTAATTCTTTTGGGAAAATCGATTTTGCTATAAGACTTGGGAGATTTTGAGGAAATGAACTTCTTTGAATTGGAATTGGCAAATGCATGAAATGAATGAATATGGATTTGAGGAATTGAGAAATACTTTTTGTATTTTTGAGAAATGCAGTGCATTTTTGAAGTTAGCCTAAGAGTGTAGGCTGAATGTGGCTAATGTGAAGATTATAAATCTGAGTATCATTCGTATTCTGACTATAGCCATAAATACAAATTCCACCAAGTTTATAAACTTCATAGAAGCTAGTGCATGTGCCATTCGTGTAGACCATGGTGAATTTGTAAAAATATGCATGAATCATCATCCATCACACATTAAAATTATAAAAATAAACTATATGCAATGCAACCTAAGTTAAGCAGGAAATGTAAATTCTTATTCCAAAGTTTAATTATAAATTACATCACTATTGAAATTTAAATACATGAAAAATAAAGTCTTTAATGTACCTGCAAAACTAGAAAACTTGTTAATGAATATATGTTGACTTTTCTAGATTTATCCAACAATATCAGGAAATTGTTGGATTTTGCTAGATATAAGCCTTTTTGCCATGATTCCCTTAAATAAAAATGATAAAATATGAAATAAAATTGAATAAATAAGGAAGAGAAGATATGAAATTTCGAAATTGGGGTCAAAATGACCAAAATACCCCTAATAACAAGACTATGGCCTTGAAATTAAGGTTTTTAGAAAGATATTTTGATAAAATGCAAGTTTTGAAATTTGAATGGAATAAACTAAGCAAAATATGATGTGAAATGATTAAAAATATGAAAATTAGGGTTAGGGATTTTGAAATTTAGGTCAAATGACCAAATTGCCCCGGATAGCAAGACTATGGCCTTGAAATCAGGGTTTTCTGAAATAGATTTTGATAAAAACTTAGGTTTTATGCACTAAATGAAATCAAATGAGCATCAAATTAAACCTAAAGCATCCTAATATGATTATGAACATGATTAAACCCTAAAAATATATGCTTATGCACGAAAATCCAATAATATCACAAAAACTGTGATTTTAGCAGTGTTTTTGGATCTTTCAGGAACCCGATTTTGCAATTTGCTTAATTCAGCCATCAATCAGATTCCAAAAATCCTCAAAATTGGTACCTGCACTTGTTATAACCATAATGTCGAATTGGAATTATAAAAATAATTTTTTGACATTGAATTAATCCGAAAATTGCATTAAACCCTAAAAATATGCTATTTTTGACCTAATTCACCAACCAGTCTCATTCCAAGACCTGAACCAGGGGTCAAATCTCCATAAAAATCCATAAAATTTTACAGAGACTAACTAAGAAGAAAAACAGAGATTTCTCAATTTACATATCGGAAAAAGCATCTTCGGTTAGGGAGAAACCCTTCCGGCAATCTGAGCTAAAATATATCACTTTTAACAGGGATTAAAACGGCTACTTTAGATTGCAAATACAGACATAAATAGAAATCCTAAACAAAAATCTCTGAAATTTTAGTGGTGAACAGTAGACAGAAAAATAACAATACTCACTTTTTACAGATTATGAATCGGATCTGTGGTTTGGGATTTATGACTAACACAAGTCTGACTAGGGTTTTGGTAAACCCTAACGAGTTTTAAATTTAAAAAACAGATTCTCTGAAAGGGGAAAAATACTAAACAGTGATCAAAAAATCCGAAACTTTTACAGCAGACAGATCTCCTCAATGTGAATCCATATCACTTTACAGATCTAAAATCGGATATAAGATGAGAGAAATATCATCACAGCAAATTACCTTCTTGATTTTAACCACGATTTTAAAGCTTTAAAAACCCGATTTGATGTCTGATTTTTCGGACAAGGTTCCCAAGATCCAAAACCTCTGATTTTTCTACAGTAACTCAATAACTCATGCATGCATCACATATAAAAAAATCAGAAATAAACAATGAGTACTTCAATCCGAAATAACATTATCTTTACTGTTCTAAACCTAAAACACACAGAAATTTAAGAAACTTGAAAAACCATGCATTAACTAATGTAAATCAATAAAATAAACCATAAAACAGTAAATAAAAATTATTTCTATGCTATAGAACGTAAAACAAACATGAATAAACCATGAAAATAAAATAAAAACAGGGAATCAATGGCTGGAATTTGATATCACCTTTAAAACATAGATTTAACCCATTAAAAGAGTAAATCATATATTTTATTGGTTAATAATGTAAAGAATCATATTAAAATCAATTCTAATGGATTAAAATCCCTGTGAATCACATAAAACAGGGTTAGATCACCTTCTTGGATTGTTCTTGCTGATTCTTGATGGTTCTTGAGGTTAAACCATGGTTGGATCTTCATAAGGAGGGGTGTCCAAGCCTAAATCTAGGTTTAAATCATTAAAAACACTAAATAAAATATTAAAAATTGAAGAAATTATTTACCTTGGAGTTGCAGCAATGGAGGAAGGCTGGAGAGGAGAGAGAGGCTCCAAGAATCCAATAGGATGTGGCTGGAAAAATCATCCCCCATGGGGCCTCTTTATAAAGAAAATTTGTTTAGGTTAAAAAATCAAGTTTTCTAAAATTTTTGGACTCTCTAAGGGGGGCGATTTTGGGGTGTAAAGACTATCCTACCCCTAGCCTAAATTATCCTATTTAATACCTAATTAACCCCTAGACTCTCCTAAAAAATCCCCAAATGTAATGCCACTTGGCATTTTTAACATTTGAATTTTAAAACACCTTTTAAAAACCTTTAAAAACACTAGTTTTAAAAACTAAACTTCAAAATGAGTTTTTAAAATGAATTTTGACTCTTCTAAACCTCTAACACTAACCAAGACACTGACTAACCCTAGTCTAGCCCTGACTTACTCGAATATGGCGCCACCCCGATTGGGCCCTACTTGAGTTTTTACAAAAAGATGATTTTAAAACCTGAAATTGAAGGAGTTTTCAAAAGGATTTTCAAAAGTAATCTTAAAATTAGAATTTTTGAAATGGCATAGGGTTCTAACTGAATTAGAATTCCTCTGGATATGGTGCCAATTGAGTGGGCCCACATCGAGTTTTGGAAAATTTGAAATAAACACTGAAAATGGCTTTGAAAAGGGATTAAAATCGATATTTGAACTTCAAGATTTCTGAAAATAGGGTCTCAAGCGAATTGGAACTCCGAGTTAGAGTCCTGAACTCTTAGGACTCTGAGATTTTAAATTTTAGAATTCAAAATATAAAATTTTTTGAAAGATTTTATCAAGAAATGATGAAATAAGTCAGAAAACACAGTCAGGGTTAGACTCTTAACTCGACCGAACTCTAAAATAGAGTTTTGAACTAACTGAACTCTATAAAATGACCTAAATTTTGACAATAATCGAAAAAGATTGAAAATGGAAGTAAAACAGACTTCAAAACAGCCTTCTGACCGGATTAGGACTCTGAGACAGAGTCCTGATCGGACTGAAACTTTCAAAAATTTGAGAAATTCGATGAATAGAGGAATTCAGAAGCGACACCACCTCAATGGGTCTCATCTGTGAATTGAAATCGATTAAAATTTGAATTTGAAATGAATCCAGATTGTTTCCTTGAGAAAATATTTCGAAATATAAAGTCCTGGGGTTGGAAAATGACAGAGTGTTGAATAAAAACCCAGGTTTTAAAATTGATTTTGAAATAAAAGCTTTAAAATTCAAATATGGATTGAATGTTTTGAAATAGGAGTGCTAGATCTCGTAAATGAAATGCAATGACATGCAACGACATGCAATGCTATGCAATGCGATGAAATGATATGCAGAATACATGTAATGATATGCAATGACACATGAAATGGACAAACATTGGATGAGGGTGAAAAGTTGGGGTGTTTACAGATGCCCCTCTTTGCTGCTAAGCCAGTTAGAAGCCAAGCTTAGTGGCAAAGAAAACACACCAAAGTTGAACCATAAAAATGCCCCAGTTAGATAAATTTGATTGGGTATGAAAGAATTAGTTCAAGTGATGATGGTAGGTATGAAATGGAAAATAAGTAGAAAATTTTATTTCAAAAGAAATGAGATTCAGGTTTTGCCTTTAACCTGGATGGGACGGGAAATACCTTGTATGGAACGAAGCTCAGGCTTAACCCTTAACCTGATTGGGAAATGAAATACCTCATCACGTGAGGCTCAGGTTTGTACCCTTAACCTGATTGGGCAGAAATTGGACGGAACCTTCAAAAAAAAGAGACCGTGATGGAACCTTCGGATTTCCGCACAATGAATCCGATAAGGGTTTTGCAAAAGGAAGGAAATTGGGGTCCCTAAAGTTTGAAAATGGATTGATTTTGGGCGCCTCATTGCTGAGACTAATTAACTTTTGAAATTGCCTTTTGCTGAAATTGGTGGCTTAACCTCAAGCCGAAATTGGACTGTCTATGGTGGGACAGTGGGGACACAGGGAAGTGTGCGAATCTGAGAACCCGTGCGCTCAAATTATACCAAAGAAGGGAAGGAATCTTGAAAACTCCCGTTATCAAGTCCTAAAAAGGGATAACAACTGATGTCAGGATGTACCAAAGATGAACCTCAAGCTCTCGTTTCATGCCAGGATAACTAGAAAATATTGTCAGAATGTTGAAAATTGTTGTTGATTCAAAATAATTGAAAATGATGCACATTATTTTGAAAGTATTCCCTCTTTTCTACCTGAAGTATTATCTCCGACTGAGCTTAACTCCGTAGAATCAAGATTCGAATTCAAATTGCTTGCGATTGGCTTTCTTTCAAGGAAGCTATCAATTTCCTTGATATGGACGGAAAAGAAAGTATTCTTGATATTGCAAGAGCTATTGTTGAAAGAATATTGATAAAAGAATTTCACAAAATTAAAGAAGATTCTTGATAGATTTGGCAGTGTGATATCCTGGGATTCTTTTCTCATGATGATCTTTCTGCACTCTTTTTTTTAGCAGATTGGAGCTCTCTTGGATTTTTTGGGAATTACATCCTCCTTCATTTTGGAGATGTCCTGACTTGTCTCTCTCTTTTTTTTTTTGGAAGGGTACATCACAAACTCCTTCATCTCAGAGATGTTCTGATCATTCTTTTCTCTCAGGGGTTATCATGATGATTATTGGCTCATTGGTTGGGAATCTCTTGATGATAGCAAAAATTAAATATCTTTTAGGGTTTGTTAGTAGGCTCATCATACTCGCCTTCATCTCGACGGTGATCTGAACTTTCCCTGGAAGGATCCGTCACAAACTCCGTCATCTTGGAGATGATCCAAATCTTCTTTGGCCCCGGGGGTCGACTCGCTTAATTCGCCTTCATCTTGACGACAATTGAGAGATCCCTTTTGCAGATATTTAATTGCAGCTTAGGTGATTGAGGAGATATAAAAATTGAGTGGATTTTTTTGTATCACCCAGGATATTTCGACTGCTTTTTTCTTCAAGAATGGTCTTTAAAAATGTGCCATTGATTGCGATCAATATCAATCACTCATGGCTTTGCAACAACATTGAATTCTCTTTGCTGGCCATAACGCGGATTTATTCTTCATCCTTTTGGTTGGCCAATAAAAATATTTTGAACTTTGAATCCTTTTTCGTGAAAGCATTGCCCTTTCGGAAGTAATAGTGGAGGTATTCTGAAGTAATAATTTTGTGCAATAAAGATTTTTGAAATCAACAAATATTTAATGACAAATTGGCAAAATTTTCTTGAAATCCTTTTGTGAAATCGAGCATTTGAAGCACAACGCAACACATCCATGACAAAAATTCTCTTCTCCTTTCCCCAAAGGAGAAGATTCAGAAATTGGAATTTGGGAATTACTCCTCTCTTCCCTAAAGAGGAGGTGTTTGCAAAACGAACTTTCGAAGAGAAATTAAGCTTTCGTCAAAACTTCCTAACATTAGGCTTCTCTTATGGAAAGGGGGCCGAAATTGTTGAGGTTGGTAAATTGGTCATGAAGGAACGAGTTCATCACACTCTCCCTGAAAAGAGGGTCCTTCATGATGAAATGACCTAGTCTGAAATTATGGGGCCACAAGGAAAGCAAGTCTCCGTCGAGTCTCTCCCTATAAAAAGGGTTCCTTGTGTGAAATTTGGAATTTTGTTTTGCAAACGGTTCACAAAGACACGAGTCCCTTCAAACACTCCCTGAAAACGGGCTAAGTGAACGAATTGGATAGCATGCGAAAAGAGCGAGCTCCCTCGAACTCTCCCTATAAAAAGGATCTCTCGCAAGAAATTTTTTTTTTGGAATTGGGTATTGGGTGACCAAAAGGTCGAAATTTGGAAATTGGAATTTTGAAATTTGATATTTGAAATTGGAAATTGGAAATTGGAAATTTGGAAATTGATAATTGGAAATTGGAAATTGGAAATTGGAAATTTGGAAATTGATAATTGGAAATTGGAAATTGGAAATTGGAAATTGGAAATTGGAAATTTGGAAATTGATAATTGGAAATTGGAAATTGGAAATTGGAAATTTGGAAATTGATAATTGGAAATTGGAAATTTGGAAATTGATAATTGGAAATTTGGAAATTGATAATTGGAAATTGGAAATTGGAAATTTGGAAATTGATAATTGAAAATTGGAAATTTGATGAGTGATCAACACGAGGACTGAACTCAAGAGGTCGACTGACATGACCATTCAGTGGAACACTAACATGAGTGCTCGATTTTGAAAAGATACCGGTATGCATACCGGTTTAAAAATGTACCAGTTTGGATACTGGATTTTGGTTCAGTTCTGGTGATTGTCTTTCAATCTTGAATCGTTAGGAATTGTGATGGGATTGATAGTTGAAATCTCAATACTGACAAGATCGTTATTAATGCGATTGTATGCAAATGAATGCAAATTGATGCACATGAATGCATAAGTGCGTGAAATGAGAGATTTGTTTATCCTGCCTGCATACAGGATATTTGTAGATAAAAACAAAATTTTAAAATGCCCTAGTGTAACTGGGAAAAAGAATTTTGATTATTATTGAAGAAAATTTGGAAGAATTACAAAGAATAGGAAATTGTTCAAGTATAAAATTTTTCCAAATGTCGAGCATTGATGGGATCTGGTAATTCCATTCCATTAGCTTTGATGAGCCGATATGAATTGCAAGGTAGTGCCTCTTTGACAACATAAGGACCTTCCCAATTTGGCGACCATTTGCCACCCGGACGGTGCCTGAGATAAGCTGTTGATCTGAGCACTAGATCATTGACCCGAAATTTTCTCTCAATGACAGATTTTGCATATTGTCGGGCTATCCTCTGACGATAGGATTGAGCATGCTCTGCTGCTCTGAGCCTTCTTTCATCGAGCAAATCAAGTTGTACCAGTCGCTGTTGTTGATACTGATCAAGAGGTAATTCTAGAAGTGATGCAAATTTCAGAGTAGGTTTCTGAACATGTAGAGGCAGCACTACTTCAGTTCCGTAGACAAGTTCTGACGGAGTAGCATTCGTTGGAGTTCGAATGGTGGTTCTGTATGCCCATAATGCATCATGAATCTTTTCATGCCAGTCACGGCCCGTTTCTAAAGTTCGCTCCAGGATTCGAATCAGAATCTTGTTGGTGGCCTCTGCCTGACCATTCCCTTGAGGATAATAAGGAGCAGAAAAATGATGATAAATTTTGAACTTTGAGCATAATGTCCTCATTCTCTCATTCTTGAAATGACTGCCATTATCCGACACAATATCATGCGGTATACCGAAACGGCAAAGGATATTCTTATGGATGAAAGAAACCACGTGTCGACCTTCTACTGTGCGTAGAGTGACTGCTTCTACCCACTTAGTAAAATATTCTGTTGCGGCAAGAAAATATTTATGACCATTGGAGGCTGAAGGAGTGATGGGGCCTACAACATCGAAAGCCCACATGGAAAATGGCCATGGCGAGACGACAGATTGCAAGTATGTCACTGGCGCATGTATGGAAGGCGCATACATCTGACATTGAACGCACTTCTTCACAAAACGATAGCAATCTTGTTGCATAGTTCTCCAATAATATCCTGCTCGGATGATTTGTTTGACGAGAGTCTGATAGCCAACATGACCACCGCAAATGCCTTCATGTGCTTCTTGCACAACTTCTTTGGCTTCTTCTTCGTCCAAACATCTGGAATACTCAGAACTGAATCCACGACGATAAAGGACGTCGGCAAGAATAAAATATCGAGCAGACATGCGTTGAATTGCTCGTTGCTCTCTCTTTGATAATTCTGGAGGAAATTTGCCAGTTTTAATGAAATTCTTGATATCATGATACCAGGGCTTCTTCTTTTGCTCAGCCTGGTTTATCTGCTCTACTGGGACGAAAGCGGGTTGATCAAGTTTGCCAATTTCAAATGAGCGACAAGATTCTCCACTCCTGAAAGACATGATGGATCCCAGATTAGCTAAACTGTCTGCAACTTGATTGAAATCTCTCTTGATATGAAAAAGTTGGAATTCTTCAAATTTGTTGGCAAAAGCTGAGACAATCTTCTGGTAAGGAAGTAATTTCTGATCTTTCACTTGCCATTCGGCCAGAACTTGATTGACGATTAACAAAGAATCGCCATAAGCATGCACTCTTTTGACATTGAAGTCCTGTAGAATTTTCAGACCTTGTATCAAAGCTTCATACTCGGCCATATTATGAGTGCACTGAAAATCCAGTTTAAGAGAAAAGGGAATCATCTCCTTCTTTGGTGTAATTAGCAGAATTCTGATTCCTATGCCTGCCATATTCTTGGAACCGTCGAAGAATAAATTCCAAATTGGGGATTGTTGAATATTGTAGATCCGCTCATCGGGGAAATCATCCTCAGCTTTAACATCCTCTGCTAGAGAAAAATCTGGTAATTGGTCTGCAATTGCTTGGCCTTTGATAGATTGCTGAGAGACATATTCCAAGTCGTATTACATTAATAGGACTTGCCATTTGGCGATTCGTCCGCTGAGAAATGGTTGTTCAAGAATGTACTTAAGAGGATTTAATTTAGATAGAATCTTGACTTCAGATGCCAATAGATAATGTCGCAATTTCTGACACATTCATACCAGAGCTAGGCATGTTTTCTCTATCTGAGAGTATTTCTTCTCATAATCAATAAAGGTCTTGCTCACATAGTAAATGGCATGTTCTATCAAGCTGCCTTCTTCGTATTGCGCCAAGAATCCGCCGCAAGCAACTTGATTAACTGAAATGTATAGCAATAGGGGTTTCCCTAATTCTGGCGGCTTTAGAACGGGCGGATTAAGAAGATATTTCTTGATGCATTCGAATGACTGCTGACACTCTGGTCCCCATTCGAACCTCACTCCTTTTCTGAGCAAATGATTGAAAGGCTCACATCTCATGGCCAAATTAGAAATGAATCGCCGAATTGATTACATGCGTCCTTGAAGGCTACGCAATTTTTTGAGATTAGTCGGGGGCGGCATGCCAATGATAGCTTTGGCCTTAGCGAGATCCATTTCTATCCCCTTCTTGCTGACCAAGAAGCCTAGCAACTTGCCTGATTCGACTCCAAAGACACATTTTTGTGGATTGAGTCTTAGCTTGTAAAGAATGAGTCGCTTGAAGACTTGATTGAGAGCTTCGATGTGATCTTCCTCTTCTTTGGATTTCACCAGAATATCATCGACATATGCATCCATAGTCTTGTGCATCTGATCATGGAATATAACGGCCATAGCGCGCTGATAAGTGGCTCCAGCATTCTTGAGCCCAAAAGGCATGACTGTATAACAGAAAGTGCCCCATGGCGTGGCAAAGGATGTTTTGGATTGGTCACGAGCGGCCAACTTGATTTGATTATATCCGGAGTATCCGTCCATAAAGGAAAACATAGCATGCCCGGCTGTGCTATCGACTAGGAGATCAATGTTTGGGAGCGGATAGACATTTTTCGGAGTGGCTTTATTGAGATCACGGAAGTCGATACAGATTCGCACTTTCCCATTCTTCTTAGGAACTGCTACGATATTCGCCAACCAATCCGGATAATCAATTGCTCGAATGAATCCTGCTTTAAGCAGATCCTCAAGTCCTTCCTTGACCTGTTGCTCGATTCGAGGATCCATTTTTCTCAACTTCTGCTTGACTGGTTTCGCCTCAGGCTTCAAAATGAGGCAATGTTCCACCAATTTCGGATCTAAACCTGGCATATCCTCATAAGTCCATGCGAATACTTCTTCATGCTGCTTGAGGAAATTAGTGAGCCTTTCTTTCTCTCCTGGGCTCAAACCACTGCCAATCTTGAGAATTCTAGGATCGTCTTCTGATCCGATATTGATATCCTCAGTCGGATCTTGAACTAAGGATGATGGCTCATCTTGCTTCTGAACCGATGCAAATTCTGGCAGTTCCTGAAGAGCTGAATCGAACTCTGCGGATTCTTCTGACTGCTTTGCAGTTTGACTACATTTTGTTCTTATTCTGACCTGATGAATTATTGTTGATTTCGAACAAGCTTTTGGATTAAAGACGAGCTTCTTGATAGATCGGGAAGACATTCTGAAAATTGGAGGATAAATTGATTTAGGGAAATTGCTCATCATGAAATAAATTGCTTTTATTGAAAATAATTGGAAAGATAAAAGAGCAAAATGATTTCAATTTTGTGAAGATTTAATATTGAGGAGTAAAGAGACAAATGGCACCAAGATAGACAAAGGAAACTGGCAACTTTATTGAAAGATAGAATGAATCAAAATGACAATGATGAAAATGAAATGGGGTATCATCCCGAATGTGGGAATAAAAGAATGGAAATGAAAAGACAAGCAAATGCCCTTAGTGCATTCCTTCAGAGATGACCGCTGTATTATAAGGGAGAAATGGTTATTTCAGAATTTCTATATTCTCATCTTCGGCACCTTCTATCAGAAGATTTTTATCAATAAGGTCCTGAACGATGTTCTTCAGAACGAAGCAATTCTCAGTATTGTGCCCCACTGTTCGATGAAACTTGCAGAATTGGTCTTTGAATTTTCCCATAGGAGCAGAAGGATCGACCAGCCTGGGCAATTTGACCATCTCCTTGGTCAACAGGTACTCGAGCACAGTCTCGAGTGATTGATCTAATGGAGTGAACTTCCTCTCATAGCTCCATCCTTCATGCTTCACTTTCTCTCAGGGTTTTAGTCCCTGCTCCAGCTGAAGCGGCTTGCTGAATTGTGGGATCGGCTTCCCTTTCTGATCATTCCTGTTTGAACCTCCTGCCCCATAACAGAAGTCTCTATTCTGCCCCTTGCGATGATTCCATTTATTATTACTGACAGAATTAGTGAAGTGAGTCTTCTTCTTTGACTCGTTCTGGCCGCTGTTCTTGGTGAAAGTGAAACCTTCGTAGAAACCATTCTCCATACTCAATTCGAGCCATTCAACTCGCTCTGTTAACTCTATAAAGGTTCTGGATGGTGCGGTGGAGATGAGGCCTTTTAGAGGCTGCGAGAAATTGCTTAGAATTAAGGAAAAAGCATGCCCTTCTGATATGGGGTCTCTCATCTTGTTGCAAGCTGACCTCCAGCGGTGGATAAAATCTCGGGCCTTTTCATTTTCTCTCTGTTTCAGGCCACAGAGGTGGCTGAGGGTCGGGAGCGCCTCAGCATTGAACAAAAAACGCTCAATGAACATATTCACTACCTTATCAAATTCTTTCAGCTCTATGGGGTTGATGTGCTCCGAGTACCACTTAGCTGCCGTTCCCTCTAGACTGCGATGGAAGCAAAGGAAGAGTGCCCGATTGTCACGCTTGAATCGTGAACATTCAGCGAAAAACATGGCGAGATGAGCCTTAGGGTCGCCACAACCATCAAACTTGATAAATTTTCTGGGGAGATTATCCAGATTGTCGTCCCCATCTAAACCATCATAGAAGTCTTCGTTGGTGAAGACTTTCTTGCCCTTGTCGTGGGCCTGCAGATCTTTGACCATTTTCATCATGTCTTTTAGCTGTGACTGGGTAGGGTCGTCAACAGACTGATTTTTGGATTTGTAAGCCGACCCCTGGCCCTGAGTTGACCTTTTGAATTCATGTTTATTTTCACATTCCTTGTCAGCATCGTCAGCTGATTCTGACTCATCAGACATTTCCTCGTGACGACTCTGCTTTTTGCTGATCTTCACATTCTTGACGGCATGACCCATATCCTTCTGTTTGGTCTGAATTTGCTCAGTACTGGCCTCAGCTTGCTCTGCCAGCATCTTGGTCATCATTTTCTTGAACATGACGTACATTTGAGGATCAATGTCATCCTCAACCTGCTGTCCCTGATTTTTAGCTGATCGGGGGGAGTCCATCTCTTCTTCCGAAGCGATCGAGTATGCCACACCTTCGATTGATGAGGTTTTCTTTACAGATCTTGTATGAACCATCGGGTATCACAAATATTCTCTTGGATATTGTTGATGCTCTCTGCAAGGTAGAACTGATGGTTAGGCTTCTGAAGGAAGTTTGGTTGGAGGAAAATATTTATTGAGAATTTTGGTAGACAATTGAAATAATATCCCATCACTAGGGATTGAGTCGTCGCTGGAGTTACGACAATTGCGCTGCTATTCTTTGCAAAATAAACAACTGGAAATATGCCTTGTTACCTAGGCGAGGTCGTCAAACCAAAGTGAAATATAAAATAAAGGACTTTTATTGAGGGGAAAAACATGATTTTATCAATAATACACTTGACAGAGGGGAGGGGGATAGACAATTTTCCACCACTCCGGATAATCAGAAGATACACGAGGACCAGGAAAAATAGTAAGACTGACAAATGTATCCTAGCCATGCCTGGCAGAATGGTATGCTCGGGACCACTGATCTGATGTGAGATCGAATTCTGGCAGAACCCCTGATAGTGGACAAATCTCTACGCGCTTCTGCCTCTGAGAGAACTGCCTGACGCACCGCTCTGGATGATAGTATGCGCAGAAAAAGGGACCAAGTAGCCTGAATTGCTTGCCATATGCATAAGTATATCTGGGAGGTGATTCCTGACGATCAAAGTAGTCCCATACGACTTCTTCCTCCTGAAGGTTGTCGATCAAGAACCGGTATCGCGCAACTGGAAGAAGCTTCTCTCCATTGTATTTGAATGAACTGGCTCGGGCGGGCACATGCCGGAGGAACCAAGACTGCAAGGCATAGGTGCACCCTTCGACTAGGATCGACTCTCCGAGTGCGAAACGAGTCAACCCTCGGTATAGAAAGGCGAGTGCGGCCATGGCTATCGAGAGGCGGTTGGTCTGTCGACTTCCCCATCTCCTTAGAAGCTGAACTATTCTGATATCTATATAATTCCGTCCATCAGGAAAGAAAGCTAATCCTACCGTGCACAGAACCATCGCGTGTTGAATTCTCTCTCGAGCTGTCCTAGACAACGAACTGACTTTCACAAATGTCTCATACTGTCTGTAGATTTCGAGCAGGTCCACATATTCATTTCCATCTTCTTCAATCAGAGGCCAAGACTTGCGTCCCGTCATGCGAGCTAAGGCATCTTTTGGGTCCAGACCCTTAACATTAATCAAAAACTGTTTCTCCAATGAATCTCCAGGCTGACCGGCTGGCTCGGGCAATCCCATAATCTCTGAAAATTCATCCATCAGTATTGTCATCTCGCCCCACGGGAACCAGAAGGTAGAAGTGCTCGGATTCCACCGCTCTGCTAATGCATGGATCAAGTTGCCGTTGACTGTCTGCTTTCCCACTGTGGACGCCAATTCCAATCCACACTCGTCCAGATGGTCCAGAAACATATGAGAGAAGTTCTTGAACCATGAATAGTACCACCGGGGAAAGAAGGATCCGGTGCTGAGGACTCAATGTTCGGGAAGACTTTGTCGCACCTCGTAGGAGATGTGACCCTCAGGGAAGACTGAATCAAGCTGACTGGATGCCATCAGACTGGAAGACATAGAAAATTGGAATAAGACTTTGGAAAATACAGGAAATTTGAGGAAAATGCAGGCAGGATAAAAATAAAGTAGGAATTCGAGATCCAGAAGAAAGGAAAGATGGGAAATCACCTGGAGTTTTGAAGGAAATTAAGGGAAATTTGGAAAATTGTCCAGGGTTTGATGAAATATGAAGAAATGAATGGAAAATGAAGTATTTGGAAAATCGTCCAAGGTTTAAAACATGGACAGTACATGGACATAGATTGAGGAATTTTGAGAAAATCGTCCAGTATTTTTAGAAAATTGGGGAAAATATGGAAAATAAAAAGGAAATAACATATTCAATCAAATTCTGCATAAACAAGTATGCACAAACAGCATTCCCTAAAAGCTGACTCTAGATGCACAAATTTTGAAATAGCTGTAGGACCTTAATCCTAACTCTAAGGTTCAGATCAACTGTATCCAAGCCAGTTATGCCTATATACTCAAGCCAAGGCTCGATGTACGTGGCATAAAATCAAATTCTTCGGTTCTAGGTTCAAGTTTTCCAACATCCTTGAGCACCTGCCGATATACGTTGGACTATGGCCCTTGGTACGTGGCAGGGGGGTTTTCACCCAAATAAGTAGCCCAGTTGTGAGGCTCTGTCCCGAACTATGGTTCTGGAAGAGAGCCCAGCAACGTGAAGACCGGGACAATATAGGTGGGGTGATTTTTGAAAAACATGAGAACATGCAATCAAACAGAAGGCTCTAAGTCCTAAAGAGAAAGAAATTTTGAAATATTTGAAGAAACAAACATTGTTTTCAATCAAACCTAGATTGAGGAGGGTTGTATTAGACCTAAGTCTATGTGAGCATGAAAATTTCCTCCTCAATATGGTCCTACCAAACCATACCTAGTCTACATGCATTCCATGTCAGCTGGGTTCAAGTCTAGGCTCCTAGGTTCACATGATAGCATAAATTAAAAGTTGACATTCCATGGAAATCAATTTTGACAATTTGAACTAAGTAGAGCATTAGCTTGATCAGGCAAAGACAGGTCCCATCACGGTCGCCAAACCTGTTATCATCGCAAAATTTTTTAACTTTTGCTAGTCAAACTGACCTTTGAAAAAGTTTTCGAAAATAACTCGCCTCCGTTTTTAAAATGCGGGATTATTCCGAAGAATGGGACTCGCCTGTCGGTACGAGGTTCAACCGTTCATGCCACCTTTAACAGGGGTAATTGAACCAAGGATCAATCTACTGCTCTGCTCTATTCAACTTATCTAAATCATATTCTAATTTCTAAATGCACATAGAATCAAGCATGTGCTATGAATTTTCAGAAAATGCACATTTTGAAAACATGATGTTTGCTTTGAATGATTGAAATATTTAGAAAATGTAAGTCTTGGAAAATCGTGAATTGGGATTTGAAATATACTTCTGAGAGAAATAAAATCGATTTTGAGGAATCCTTGACATTTGGTGAAAATCGATTCTGAGAGACTTGGTTTCTCTGAATTCAAACTTGGAAATTGAAATTCTAACTTAGAAAAATTTGAATTTGGAACTTGGGAAATACTTGAAATATCATTGGCAAATCCATATTCTTTTGAATAAGACTTAGAAAAATTCTAACTTCAAACTTTGAAATTGACTGCATAACTTTGGAAAATTGAGTTTATGAACTTGAGAAACACTTGAAATATTCTTTGAAATTCAATGCTTTTGGGAAAATCGATTTTGCTATAAGACTTGGGAGATTTTGAGGAAATGAACTTCTTTGAATTGGAATTGGCAAATGCATGAAATGAATGAATATGGATTTGAGGAATTGAGAAATACTTTTTGTATTTTTGAGAAATGCAGTGCATTTTTGAAGTTAGCCTAAGAGTGTAGGCTGAATGTGGCTAATGTGAAGATTATAAATCTGAGTATCATTCGTATTCTGACTATAGCCATAAATACAAATTCCACCAAGTTTATAAACTTCATAGAAGCTAGTGCATGTGCCATTCGTGTAGACCATGGTGAATTTGTAAAAATATGCATGAATCATCATCCATCACACATTAAAATTAAAAATAAACTATATGCAATGCAACCTAATCTAAGCAGGAAATATAAATTCTTATTCCAAAGTTTAATTACAAATTACATCACTATTGAAATTTAAATACATGAAAAATAAAGTCTTCAATGTACCTGCAAAACTAGAAAACTTGTTAATGAATATATGTTGGCTTTTCTAGATTTATCCAACAATATCAGGAAATTATTGGATTTTGCTAGATATAAGCCTTTTTGCCATGATTCCCTTAAATCAAAATGATAAAGTATGAAATAAAATTGAATAAATAAGGAATATAAGATATGAAATTTTGAAATTGGGGTCCAAATGACCAAAATACCCCTAATAACAAGACTATGGCCTTGAAATTAGGGTTTTTTTAAAAAGATATTTTGATAAAATGCAAGTTTTGAAATTTGAATATAATAAACTAAGCTAAATATGATATGATATGCTTAAATATGTGAAAATTAGGGTTAGGGATTTCGAAATTTAGGTCAAATGACCAAATTGCCCCTGATAGCAAGACTATGGCCTTGAAATCAGGGTTTTCAGAAATAGATTTTGGTAAAAACTTAGGTTTTATGCACTAAATGAAATCAAATGAGCACAAAATTAAACCTAAAGCATCCTAATATGATTATGAACATGATTAAACCCTAAAAATATATGCTTATGCACGAAAATCCAAGAATATCACAAATTTTGTGATTTTTGCAGTGTTTTTGGATCTTTCAGGAACCCGGTTTTGCAATTTGCTTAATTCAGCCATCAAATGGATTCCAAAATCCATAAAAATTGGTACCTGCACTTTTTATAACCTTAATGTCGAATTGGAATTATAAAAATAATTTTTTGACATTAAATCAATCCGAAAATTGCATTAAACCCTAAAAATATGCTATTTTTGACCTAATTCACCAACCAGTCTCAGTCCAAGACCTGAACCAGGGGTCAAATCTCCATAAAAATCCATGAAATTTTACAGAGACTAACTAAGAAGAAAAACAGAGATTTCTCAATTTACATATCGGAAAAAGCATCTTCGGTTAGGGAGAAACCCTTCCGGCAATTTGAGCTAAAATATATCACTTTTAACAGGGATTAAAACGGCTACTTTAGATTGCAAATACAGACATAAATAGAAATCCTAAACAAAAATCTCTGAAATTTTAGTGGTGAACAGTAGACAGAAAAATAACAATACTCACTTTTTACAGATCATGAATCGGATCTGTGGTTTGGGATTTATGACTAACACAAGTCTGATTAGGGTTTTGGTAAACCCTAACGAGTTTTAAATTTAAAAACAGATTCTCTGAAAGGGGAAAAATACTAAACAGTGATCAAAAAATCCGAAACTTTTACAGCAGACAGATCTCCTCAATGTGAATCCATATCACTTTACAGATCTAAAATCGGATATAAGATGAGAGAAATATCATCACAGCAAATTACCTTCTTGATTTTAACCACGATTTTAAAGCTTTAAAAACCCGATTTGATGTCTGATTTTTCGGACAAGGTTCCCAAGATCCAAAACCTCTGATTTTTCTACAGTAACTCAATAACTCATGCATGCATCACATATAAAAAAATCAGAAATAAACAATGAGTACTTCAATCCGAAATAACATTATCTTTACTGTTCTAAACCTAAAACACACAGAAATTTAAGAAACTTGAAAAACCATGCATTAACTAATGTAAATCAATAAAATAAACCATAAAACAGTAAATAAAAATTATTTCTATGCTATAGAACGTAAAACAAACATGAATAAACCATGAAAATAAAATAAAAACAGGGAATCAATGGCTGGAATTTGATATCACCTTTAAAACATAGATTTAACCCATTAAAAGAGTAAATCATATATTTTATTGGTTAATAATGTAAAGAATCATATTAAAATCAATTCTAATGGATTAAAATCCCTGTGAATCACATAAAACAGGGTTAGATCACCTTCTTGGATCGTTTTTGCTGATTCTTGATGGTTCTTGAGGTTAAACCATGGTTGGATCTTCATAAGGAGGGGTGTCCAACCCTAGATCTAGGTTTAAATCATTAAAAACACTAAATAAAATATTAAAAATTGAAGAAATTATTTACCTTGGAGTTGCAGCAATGGAGGAAGGCTGGAGAGGAGAGAGAAGCTCCAAGAATCCAATAGGAGGTGGCTGGAAAAATCATCCCCCATGGGGCCTCTTTATAAAGAAAATTTGTTTAGGTTAAAAAATCAAGTTTTCTAAAATTTTTGGACTCTCTAAGGGGGGCGATTTTGGGGTGTAAAGACTATCCTACCCCTATCCTAAATTATCCTATTTAATACCTAATTAACCCCTAGACTCTCCTAAAAAATCCCCAAATGTAATGCCACTTGGCATTTTTAACATTTGAATTTTAAAACACCTTTTAAAAACCTTTAAAAACACTAGTTTTAAAAACTAAACTTCAAAATGAGTTTTTAAAATGAATTTTGACTCTTCTAAACCTCTAACACTAACCAAGACACTGACTAACCCTAGTCTAGCCCTGACTTACTCGAATATGGCGCCACCCCGAGTGGGCCCTACTTGAGGTTTTACAAAAAGATGATTTTAAAACTTGAAATTGAAGGAGTTTTCAAAAGGATTTTCAAAAGTAATCTTAAAATTAGAATTTTTGAAATGGCATAGGGTTATAACTGAATTAGAATTCCTCTGGATATGGTGCCAACTGAGTGGGCCCACATCGAGTTTTGGAAATTTTGAAATAAACACTGAAAATGGCTTTGAAAAGGGATTAAAATCGATATTTGAACTTCAAGATTTCTGAAAATAGGGTCTCAAGCGAACTGGAACTCCGAGTTAGAGTCCTGAACTCTTAGGACTCTGAGATTTTAAATTTTAGAATTCAAAATGTAAAATTTTTTGAAAGATTTTATCAAGAAATGATGAAATAAGTCAGAAAACACAGTCATGGTTAGACTCTTAACTCGACCGAACTCTAAAATAGAGTTTTGAACTAACTGGACTCTGTAAAATGACCTAAATTTTGACAATAATCGAAAAAGATTGAAAATGGAAGTAAAACAGACTTCTGACCGGATTAGGACTCTGAGATAGAGTCCTGATCGGACTGAAACTTTCAAAAATTTGAGAAATTCGATGAATAGAGGAATTCAGAAGCGACACCACCTCAATGGGTCTCATCTGTGAATTGAAATCGATTAAAATTTGAATTTGAAATGAATCCAGATTGTTTCCTTGAGAAAATATTTCGAAATATAAAGTCCTGGGGTTGGAAAATGACAGAGTGTTGAATAAAAACCCAGGTTTTAAAATTGATTTTGAAATAAAAGCTTTAAAATTCAAATCTGGATTGAATGTTTTGAAATAGGAGTGCTAGATCTCGAAAATGAAATGCAATGACATGCAACGACATGCAATGCTATGCAATGCGATGAAATGATATGCAGAATACATGTAATGATATGCAATGACACATGAAATGGACAAACATTGGATGAGGGTGAAAAGTTGGGGTGTTTACAGATGCTTAGCACTAAGCATCGTGCAATTAGCTCAGCTACGCACCTGTAAAGCACAAATATACAAACAAGAACTCGATTTCTCCAAATCAAATGGGAAATCGATCATACAATTCAAAGGAGAACAGGGCCTGTTTGGAGACAGGAAGGGGGCCAAACACCTCGTGGCAAAAGCACAATGCATAGCCATGACGACGCTGGGTACCAAAGCCAACCCCACTCATGCCCAAAGCATGCACAGCAGGCCTGAAGCTCCCCCAACTAGCCAGCACAATCGTCAAATGAGTGAGCAAGCAAGATGGGGGCACAGGCATGCTAAACGCGAGAGAGGGGGAGTGCAGGGAGTAGGGAGGGTCTCACCCTCTCCTACCGCAACAGGGAGACAATGAATACTGGCAGGGGCTTTAGCCCCTGCCGAACTACCATGGCTGCCAACCTGATGGAATACTGGCAGGTGCTTCAGCCCCTATCGAACGGCCATGGCTGCCGAAAAAGATAGACATGCACGACTTTAACCACTGTCGATCGACAGGAAAGAAAAAGAAGGAGAAGAAGAAGAAGACACGTAAAGGGGAAAGAGGTTACCTGCAAAGGCGGCTGACATCGTCGGTTACCCGACAAGGGTCGCTGGTGATAGCACACGAGGGATGAAAGGAGGCGGTCGAGAGGGTTGCCTACGTCAATCCTGGTAAACAGAAGAAGAGGATGAAGGAGCGGGAAGCAGTGGTGGTGGCGGTGTCGCCGAGCGGTGGTGCTCGCCGACGACGGTGGGTCAGAAAAAGCGACAAGAGGGAGAGTGCTCAGGGGTCGATGGGGGTGGCACATGACAGCTTGAGAGATAGAGTGAGGGAAGAAGGAGGAGGTGAAGGAGAGGGTGGCGGGGGACAGGCGAGGGACAATGGTCAGCGAGTGACAGGCAACAGGATGAAATAGAAAGGAAAAAGAAAGGAGCTCACATTAGGGTTTTACGAGAAATTTAGCGATGGATTAGTGACAGAAAAATTCCATCACAAACGTCATCGCAAATTTGCAACAGAGTAGCATCAGAAAAATGTTGTCGCTCATTCGTCATGAAGTTGCAATGGAGTTTGAGGCAAAAATTTCCAGTCGCTAATCCATCACAAATTTGTGGCAGCGTTTGCGACAGAATTTTTCCATCACTAATTCCGCAACTAATTCCAAATTTAAGGACAAATAGTTTTCTCTCGCTAATCCATCGTAACTTTGCGATGGATTATTTCCGTTGCTAAATAACATTTTTCTTGTAGTGAAAGGTGTATACCTTGGCCAAGCATCCCTTTAAGGTATTTTAACACAGAGAGCTGCTTGCATATTGGAAACTCTGGGATGATGCATGAATTGGCTTAGAATATGTATGAAATAAACAATGTGGAGCCTGATGATGGTGAGATAAATAAGTTGCCCAACAAACAATCGATATGTGGTGTCATCGTGCAGAATGTCGCTATGCTCATTGTCGAGTTTAGTATAAAGATTCATTGGTATGGCTAGTGGTTTTGCTACAAAATAACCACTATCAGTGATGATATCCAAAAGATATTTGCGTTGAGAGAGGAAAATACCTTGTTTGGATTGTCACCTCAAGTCCCAGAAAGCATTTCACCTTCCCAAGATCCTTAGTGCTAAATAAATTGTTCAAGGTTGCATTGATGTTCTCAATATAGGCAATATCATTCACGACAATAATGATATCGTTGATATAAATAAGGATGAACATGAAGCCAACTAGGGTATTCCTGAAGAACAATGAATAGTCTACCTTTGACAGTGTGAAACCAAGATTTTTAAGGGATGGTGAAAACTTCGCAAACCAATTACGTGAAGATTGCTTGAGTTCATAAATGATTTTTTTCAAGCGACAAACCTTTGACTCCTCCTGACTCAAAAAACCCAGATGAAGACTCATATAGACTTCCTCCTCTAAGTCACCATGCAAGAATGCATTATTGATATCAGATTGGTAGATAGCCCATTAGAAGATGGCGGCAAGGGCAAGAAAGCATCGTATAGTGACAAGTTTAACAACTGGTGCAAAAGTCTCATTGTAATTGAACCCTTCAATATGAGTGTAGCCTTTTGCGACTAAGCGGGTCTCATATCGCTCAATGGATCCATTTGAACGATACTTGACTTTGTAAACCCATTTGCAGCCGATGGGCTTTTTATCAATAGGCAAAGGAATGAGCGTTCAAGTGTTATTAACTTCTAATGCCTGAATTTCGACTGTCATTGCTTCTTTCCACTTAGGATCTTGGGCCGCTTGATGGAAAGATCTAGGTTCAATGGTTTGGGTGATGGCAACTAAGAAGGCTTTGTGAGAATCCAAACAATTATCATAAGACAGAAAATGAGTAACAGGATACCGAGTTCCTTTGGAGGTGTTCATCTCAGACGAAGAAGCTTGTACGACGATGTAGCATCTATAATTTTTGAGATACCCAGGTTGAGACCTTGGCCTGGTCGAACGCCTTGGGTTCAGATCTGAATCAATATGTGGCTCATGGATTGAATCATGAGGTGAGACCTGCGTAGGGGCTTGGTCGTGTAGCATGACATTGTGGGGATCTGAAGTAGGATTATGGTGAGATGTCATGGTGTCAGCCAAAATTTGGTCACTATTTGATGCTTGAGATACATCAGAGATTAGTATGGGTAAAACCACACCTCCATCATCTTCTGGTGCTTTAACTATTTTTTGGAAGGAAAAAATATTTTCATGAAAAATCACATCCCTACTGGTAAAAATGGTTTGATTGTCAAGATCATATACTCGATAGGCATTTTGGTCGTGAGGATATCAAATGAACATGCATTGTTTCACACCGGTGTCAAACTTATGCGAATGATGAATGTTATGCGCATAACATAAACATCTAAAAACACGCAAATGCTTGTAACTAGAATTTTTGCTAAAAAGAACCTCATAAGGAGTTTTACTAAGTAGGGCTTCGGTAGAAACTCAGTTAAGTAAGTATGCAGCCGTGAGAATACACTCTTCCCAAAATTTTATGAGAAGATTACCTCAGAATCAAAGGGCATGTGCCATATTCAAGACGTTACAATGTTTGCATTCTACCACTCCATTTTGTTGGGGTGTGTAGATATACTATGTTGATGTACTACCCCTTGATTACTGATGATGTATGAATTGCACATCATGTAAACAAGTTTTTCATGCATTTTGTGTCAAGTTTAAGGTTTTAAACCCATGTTTAGATGTGTTTTGATAGTAAGGGGTTATGGTTCGAATTTCAGAAAAATCAGAGTTAAAATGAGAGAGTTATGGCTATTTCAGTGTTTGGGCACGGATTTCGAGGTGGATCGGATCCATATCCGACCCAATTAGGTCAATTGAACCTTGGATCAACTCTTTAAAAGTCCAAAACCCAACCCATACGCCTATCCAGATCCATTTCAAAAAGTTTTTCTGAAAACCCCCCAAAAAGAGGCGCCTAGAAAATATTTTTTTTATAACATTGTTTTTGCAAATTCCAAAAAGTATAAATATACTTTTTAGAGAAGCCCTAGGCGTCTTTGGCTGTGTTTGGATGCCCCCTACAGTGACTCTACAGCAGCAGCTCCTTCCTCTCCATCTTTCCCAAGTGTTGGCCATTGAAGATCGACCTATGCTTGATTTTCAAGCATATTTTCAAGCTTTCTTTGGTTTCTTTTCCTTTCTTTCTTATTCCTTGCTGTCTTTTCACCATTTTTCTGTACTTTTGCAGGTGTAGCAGAGGTGGAGACCATTAACCTTGGGCGGGAGTGCGCAACACAACACCAAGGTGAGCCGGCCCTACCTCCATCCGGCTTTCTACACCCTCCGATCGCGAATCGGCTCACATTCCATCATCGGTGGATCTCCAACGTGTAGCAGCTGCAATAGGTGCCGTTTTTGGTGAAGTACAACATCCTTGAACTGTAGAAGACGTCTACCTCCAGCCACGGTCCGCTCTTCTTCACCCCCCCGGTCGTCGGATCTTCCAAAAGGTAGGTCTTCTTCTTCCTTCTCTTCTAGATAAAACCGATTTTTGTGTGTGGTTTTTGGTTTTGTTATTTTCTGTATGTTTCTTGGTTTTCTTTTTGTTTCAACCTTAGAATAGTATTCGTGCATAAACCAGCACGTTAGACCTAGGATTGTTTCATTGTTTGCATGTTCGAGTATCGATTTTCATCACTTTTAAAAAAAAAACGTGTGAATCGGCTAGAGGTTCTTCTAGCCGATTTGGGTTGTCTTATCCAATGTGTGTGTTTGTGTTAGTTCTACAGAAAAAGCCTTCAAAAAGATCAGTTTGAGTTATTTTGGGTGTTGGGGACTTGAAGAAAGGCATTTTTCATTAAAAATCGGCTAGATCCATTCTAGCCGATTTTGATTTATTTTCAATTTTTGCCTTAGTTCGGGTTTTAGCAGCCATGCTGGGTTAATAGACCCTTTATAGATCCGATTCTAGTGAGTTCTTGCAGATCTATTGAGGGTTGAGTCATTGCTTGATTTGGGTGTCTTTGATTTTTAAAGATTTTTTATTCAAATTGTGAAAATCGACTAGAATCTCATCTAGCCGATTTCTTTTATTTTGTTTGCTAGTGGTGTGTGTAAGCTTCTACTTCATACTGCATGTCTGCATATTTTATTGATTTTACAGTGTTGCAAAGTGTGTTGTGGTAGAGTTAGCATTTTAGGACTACTCTAGATAATCGTTTTTATCATTTTGTGTTTTTTGTGTTTTAGGTCTATTGAGAAAATTCCAAAAATCGAGTCTTAATTCTTGATGTTTTTTTTTATGAATTCCAGCATAGTGTTGTTTATGTTTGCCTTTGTGTAATTAGGAGTTCTTTTTTTTATTATTAGATTTTAATTTAGTTTTATCAAAAGTGTTTGATGTTTAGTTTAATCATTTTCTTTTAGGTTGTATTTTTTTTTTTTTAGTCTTCTTCTTCCCCAAGGAGGGGCGGCAGCCATTAGAGCTCAATTCGAGCTCTAGGCTGTTTTTGGTAATTCTTAATTGCAATTAGGTAGGTTTAATTAGGTTGTCTAGGTTCAATGTATTAGGGTTTATTGTTTTAGCCGTTTTTAGGGTTGCATTTCGGTAAGTTTTGGAATTAGGTTAGCATTAACTCCTAGGAAATTGATTTTCCATTTAAGTTCTTTTGTTCCCTAGGTATAATTAAGTCTATTAGTTTAGAAAGTAGCATCCATTGAAGTTGGCGATTTTTGAGAAAGGAGGTAATTAAAGTAATTGAAAATTGGAAAGCTTTTGGAAAAAGGATATTCTTCAAAAATCGTGTGAGGCATTTAAGGAAGATTTGAATTTTGAATGTGCATTAAAGAAGGAGTTACTCCTTAACTTTGGAAAGTGTTTTGCAATTAAACCAAAATTCCAATCTAGGTTACACGATTTCCATAGAGCATTAAAAGCATTTTAATTCCATCTTGAAAAGCAAAAATCGTGGATTTCTAGATTGGCCTTTTCAGATTTCCAAAAAGGCATTAAAGGCAATTAAGGAGTGTAACTCCCTCTTTAAATGGGGCGATTTTTGAGAATCCAAAGCATTTCAAAGTTTGAACATTGGTAATTATTACATTCCTTTTCCAACCTCCTCCATTAAAATCGTGAACTTTGGATTAATTGTAGCTTAATTAGGAGGTTACTACTTTAGTCTAGACCTAACCTAGTCAAACCGAGCCTAGGTCGAGTCAACCCCTAGTCTACACCCCCTTTGAGTCTAGTCAAAACCTAGCCTAGCCCAAGTCAAAGCCTAAACCGCATTTAGGTCGAGTCTAAGACCAAAGCCCAACCTTAGTCAAGCTTAGTGGAGTCAACCCTAACCTAAGTTAGGTCAATCTAGTCTACCTAACCTATCTAAGTCAAACCTAGTTGATTCAACTTAGTTCAAGCCTACCTAAACTGAGTTCATCCTAGTCTTGCTAGACCTAAATCCAAAACCCAACCGTGGTCAAACCTAGTCAAAGACCTAACTCAGGTAAAAACTTAGTCTAAACCTAATGAGTCAAACCGAGCTTACCTTAGTCCATTCGAGCCTAGTCGAACCTAAGTTGAGTCCAACTTAGTTGAGTCTAAGTCAACCCGAACCTAGTTGACTAAGTCTATCCTAAACCAAGTTGAAACCCTAGCCTAGCCTAAGTCCAAGTCAAGACCAATCCGAGATCGAGTCAACCTTAGCCAAACCCAACCCAACCTTAACTAAGATCAAACCGAGTCCACCTAAGTCAACTGAACCTAGTTGATTAAGGTAACTCAAAACCGAATCCAATTAGTGAGTCAACCTTAGCTCGAACCTATCTCTTTCAACCTAGTCAAATCGAGCCTACCTAATCCCATCCGAGTGCATCCAAACCCAAACTGAACCTACTCAAGTTGAAACCGATCCGAGTCGAGTCAACCAAGTGAAACCTAACCTTAGCCTTCGTTCTTTAGTTAAGTAAGTCATTTCTTATTATTTCTTTTGATTTCTATATTAATTAGTTTATTTATCTAATTTAGTTTTAGTGTAGAAGTGTGTGTACGTATAGCGTATTTATTTAGTATGTATGAAATGTGTTTCATTGTGGTTTGAATGATAGTTAGATATTAGTTAACTTAGTAGTTAGATTGTATTTTATTATTGAGCATAGTTGCATTTCCATTATTAGTTAACTTCGTTCTAGTCATAAATTGCTTGTAGTGTTTTGTTCGTCGTGCATTTAGTGTTTTCCTAATATTCATCTGCATATACACTGTTATACAGTGTCATTTAGATTGCATTAGGTGTAGATTACATTTGATAGGGGGTAAATAGGTTCATAAAGTGAATAGTGCACTCAAATAAAAACCAGATTTTTGCCCTGTCGCAACAGAATTATTTTCTGAGCAAAAATTCTGTGTTTTCCAAATTTTTTTCTTCTATTCACTTTATTAACGGGTTATTTAACTGCAGACCAAATTTCAGTTCATTCGGAGTTGATTTGGTCTGATTTTTAAGCGTTTTGTGAAAACCGCTTTTTCTGGATTCTAAATTACAGGACTGACGATATCCTGATTTTTCCCAGATTTGAAACGCTTATATCTGGAGTTCCAGATACTGTTTTCAATTCTGTAAAAACTGTCAATTTGTTTAATCTGTCAGTTGCAGAACAGAACAAATTTTGGGAAAATCGGACCTCGTTTGCCCTGTCAAACAGTGGTTTTCCGATAACCTGTCAGATTGCTAGTTTACACTAGTTAGGGGCAGTTTCGTAATTTTCTTAGTTTCGGCATTTTAGGTTTGTTTTCAGTAGTTTCTGTATTTTAGAAGTTGCATAATCATCATACAGCATTAGTAGAAGTAATTTGGTTAATTTTAGAATTAATTTAGTATTTTATTTAATTTTTGTTTGATAAGTAGCATTTGTTTATTATTTTCGTAGAATTAGACATAGTTTTAATTGTTGTTTGCATAATTAAAATAGAAAACTAACTTTGTACTTTTCTGCATTTTTAGGTTGAAAAGCATATTTAGTTTCCAGGGTTATTATACAAGTGAGAAGATTCTCTAAGTGGCGAAAAGACAGAAATACCCTTGGTGTGGAGCAGAAGACTGAATGCTTGTTTAGTGTTCTTTTAGTGCTTAATTGTAGTTGTATTCACTTTATAATTGTAGATTTCCATTTGATATTAATAAATTAAATTTTCTAGAATTGTAGTTATTAATTCCTGTTCCCTGAGGATCGACCCGTACTTACCACTTTGTGGAAAGTCGGTTTTTATATTTTTGGTTGACGATTTTCCAAAGTTTTATTGAAAATAATTGTTTTAAAAAAGAGCCTTCCAAAATATCAACCAAATTTTGGCGCCGTTGCCGGGGAACGGCGAATTAATTACTTTATTTCTTAGAGTTTAATTTATTTTTATTTTGTTTTAGTTAGTAATTAGTTGTTTTCTTTTTAGTTAGTAGGATTAGTAAGTGAATATAGGATTAACATAGTTAGTAAATATAGGATTCACATATTGTTCTTTTTAGGATTCACTTAATTATCATTCTGCAAGGAGCGATTAGACAGGTGGGTTTTAGAAAAACATAGTTTGTAATTTCCTGTATTTATTTGTTTTAGCAATTTAGAATAGTTTACTTTGTTATTTAATTATTTAGTATAGAATTCTGACATAGCTATATAGCATATTTGTTTGTAGTTACTGTTATTTGCTTATTTACATTTTAGTATCTGTGCTAGTTTAATTTTTTTAGTTAGGTCGTTTGCTTACATCTGGTCTTAGTACCAGTGTATGCAGGGTCGACGAGGTCTAGGAACCCCATTACACCCATTTGTTGACAACCCAGAGAGAATTTTACATTCTCATCGAAGTTCGGCAACAATGGCTGACATGGATCCTCCACCTCCACCCCCAGTTCTTTCACGCCCTCTGCGGGAATACTTCATTCCCACAGACTATGTTTAGGCATCCTGCATTCGGAGACCCGATGTAGAAGCGCCACATTATGAGATTAAGGCCAGCATTATTCAAATGCTTCCATCCTTTTATGGCCTTAGTCATGAGGATCCCTACCGACACTTAGATGAATTCCTCGAAATCTGTTCTACTGTTAAGATACATAATTTCGATGATGATGCGTTGAGGTTGACTCTATTCCCTTTTTCATTGAAGGACAAAGCCAAGTATTGGCTAAAGTCCTTAGATTCTGTAGAAATAGAGTCCTGGGATCAGTTGCAACAGGAGTTTCTTCGGAAATACTTTCCCATTGGTCACACGAACCAATATCGTAGAGCCATCACTAGCTTTTCAGAGCTAGATGGTGAGCGCTTTCATGAGACCTGGGAGAGAATGAAGGATCTCCTCAGGAAATGCCCCCATCATCAGGTGCCGAAATGGCAACTGGTGCAGAGTTTCTATGATGGATTGTCTGACAAGAATCGTCAGATGATCGACTATTCATGCGGTGGGACATTCATGCTGAAGAGCGAGGACGAAGCATGGAGGCTATTTGATACATTGGCCGAGAATTCACTCCACCATTCTTCGAGCTCTCATTCTGATAGAGCCACACCCAGCATTCAGAAGAAAGCTGGTGTTCTTGAGATTGGTCCATCTACTGCACTACAGTGCAAAGTAGACATGATTGCTCAGAAGCTGGACCAGCTTCTCTCAGGACCATCCACTACACAGCAGGTGTGTACTCTTTGTGCCAGTCCGGCACACGAGATCACTGAGTGCCCTTCAGCAGCTCAGTACCCTGAATTTGTTCAAGAACAAGTTCAGGCAGCTCAGGGTTACGTCAGACCGCCAAATAACCCATTTTCATCGACATATAATCCGGGTTGGCGTAACCATCCCAATTTTTCATGGAAGAATCCACAGTCTTCTATACAGATGCCTTCTTCCTCTCAGCCAGTTCGGCAGCCATCTTTTACTCAGCCATTTCAAAGACCGAACTATGCTCAGTCTTCTTCTTCTTCAGTTCCTTCCCCGATTCAGCAGGAGTCTGCCCCGCAGACATCTTTTGAGGAGAGACTTCTCCAGGAATTCCAAGAGGTGAAAACCTCTAATCAGAACGCCTTCGAGAAGTGTAGCCAGATTTTGAGCTCGCATACGCAGTCCATTGCGAAGTTAGAGTCGCAAATGGGACAGTTAGCTGAGGCTATTAGTAGGAGACCCGAGGGTACATTGCCGAGTCAGGCTGTCATGAACCCGAAGGGTAAGGACCAGATGACTGGAGGCCTATTTCATACTGAGACACAGCAGCAGGCTAAATCAGTTATGGCCTTGAGGAGTGGACGTGAGTATCACGTCGAGAGCAGAGAGCGAGAGAGTAGAGAGAAGATAGAGGAGCCAGAGACCATTGTTTCACCTACGTCGGCTCAATCATCATCCCCATCCCCATCATCACCTTCATCATCTTTATCCTCAGAGAAGAAGAAGGATAGGAGTGAGCCTTCTCGCAAAGAGGAGGAGCCAGCAGAGTATATTCCCCCACCACCCTATCCCAAAGCATTAGAGTCTCCCGGTTATAGAGGGAAGCAAGGTGCGAAGATCCAGGACATGCTTGATATCTTCAAGCATGTGCAGATCAACCTACCTTTGCTCGATGCTATTCAGCAGGTGCCGGCTTATGCCAAATTCCTGAAGGAGCTATGTACGCAAAAGAGGAAATCCAGAGAGCGAGTTCCTAACAGGGTCCATCTGACTGAGCAGGTGAGTTCAGTACTTCAGCATCAGACACCACCAAAGCTCAAGGACCCTGGAGCCCCTATCATTGCTTGTACTATAGGGAACATCCGGATAGAACGCGCATTGCTCGATCTTGGAGCAAGCGTGAACATTCTGCCCGGATATTTCTTTGATTCTTTCGGGCTAGGTGAGATGAGATCGACTCCGATTGCACTTCAACTGGCAGATCGTTCCGTCAAGGTACCGAGAGGTGTCTTGGAGGACGTGCTAGTTAAAGTGGATGACTTTTATTTTCCAGTCGATTTCATTATCCTTGATATGGAAGGAGTAGACAGCCAGCACCAGACTCCGATTATTTTAGGCAGACCATTCTTGGCGACTGCCAATGCATGCATCAACTGTAGGACCGGAGCCATGGATCTCTCATTCGGCAATAGGAAGGTAAAGCTGAATATTTTCAATGCCGCAATGGGACCAGCAGGAGACATGGACTGCTTTCATATAGACATTGCACAGGAGTTAGTGGAGGAGCAGCCCGAGTTGTACATTACTGAGGATTCTTTAGATTTGTACCATATAGAGAAGAATAGCTGTGTAGATAGTGTAGATGTGTCTAGAGTGTCGTCGGAGAGACCACCTTGGGGAGCGGTCAGGGAACCTCTTCCACCACTTGCGGAGACCCCCGCCAAATCGTCGATCGAGTCGCCTCCGAAACTTGAGTTGAAACCCTTACCAGATTCACTCAAGTATGCATACCTCGGAGATGATGAGACTCTGCCTGTGATCATCTCGTCCTTGCTCACTGAGGAGCAGGAACAGAGATTACTGACTATTCTTCGAGAGCACAAGGCAGCGATTGGATGGGGAGTTGCTGATCTAAAAGGGATTGATCCTTCATTCTGCATGCATAGGATCCATTGTAATGAGGAAATCAAGCCATTTAGGGATATGCAGAGAAGGCTAAATCCCAACATGAAGGAAGTGGTGAAGAAAGAGGTGGTGAAGTGGTTGGATGCTGGAATCATTTACCCTATTTCTGATAGTCAGTGGGTCAGTCCGATTCAAGTTGTGCCAAAGAAGTCAGGACTCACTGTGGTTGAGAATGAGAAGGGTGAGAGAATTCCGATGAGGACCACTACAGGATGGCGAGTCTGCATCGATTATAGGAAGTTGAATGTGGCAACTAGGAAAGATCATTTCCCATTGCCATTCATTGATCAGATCTTAGAGCGACTCGCAGGACAGAGCTACTACTGCTTTCTAGACGGATATTCAGGATACAATCAGGTAGCTGTCCATCCTGACGACCAAGAGAAGACCACGTTTACATGTCCTTATGGCACCTTCGCATTTAGACGTATGCCTTTTGGGCTTTGTAATGCCCCGGCTACTTTTCAGAGGTGCATGCTTGCTATCTTCTCGGACATGATTGATGATGTGATGGAAGTTTTTATGGACGACTTTTCTGTGTATGACTCTTCTTTTGAAGATTGCCTCCACAAACTTGCTCGAGTACTGAGTAGGTGTGTGGAGACCAATCTCGTCCTGAGTTGGGAAAAGAGCCATTTTATGGTCCAGGAGGGGATTGTACTTGGACACATTGTGTCCAAGCGTGGTATTGAGGTTGACAGAGCGAAGGTGGAATCCATTTCTCGTTTGACTCCACCCACCTCTGTGAGGCAGATTCGATCATTTTTAGGGCATGCAGGATTTTACAGGCGGTTCATAAAAGATTTCAGCAAAATCTCTCGACCGCTTTGCACGTTATTGGAGAAAGACCAGCCCTTTGTTTTCGGTGAGGATTGTATGAAGGCCTTTGAGATTCTCAAAGAGGCCTTGATTACTGCACCTATTTTGAGACCTCCAGATTGGACTCTCCCATTTGAGATTATGTGCGATGCATCTGATTATGCTATGGGGGCCATTCTAGGACAACGCATTGATAGGAAGCCCTATGTGATCTACTATGCGAGTAGAACTCTGTCTGATGCACAGATGAATTATACTACGACAGAGAAGGAACTACTTGCGGTAGTTTTCGCATTGGATAAATTTAGGTCCTATTTACTCGGTTCGAAGGTGGTTGTCTATTCTGATCATTCTGCATTGAAATATTTGTTGAATAAGAAAGACACCAAACCGAGATTAATTCATTGGGTCCTACTACTACAGGAGTTTGATCTCGAGATTCGAGATAAGAAGGGAAGCGAGAATGTAGTAGCAGACCATCTTTCCAGACTGATCGTGGAGACCACGCAGGATCAGAGACCGATCAGTGATTCTTTCCCCGACGAGCAGATCATGTCAGTCAGTACATCGCAGTTACCCTGGTTTGCAGATATTGTGAACTATCTGGTTTCGAGGCAGATACCTGAGCATTGGAACAAGAATGAGCGTGAGAGGTTCCTATCTCAGGTGAGGCACTATTATTGGGATGAACCGGAGTTGTTCAAATACTGTGCAGATCAGATCATTAGGAGATGCGTTCCGGAGGAGGAATACCAATCCATTTTGAATTTTTCCCATTCGTTAGCCTGTGGAGGGCATTTTAGTAGTAGGAAGACGGCTGCAAAGGTTTTGCAGTCAGGATTTTATTGGCCCACACTCCACAGGGACGCTCATGAGTTCTGTAGGCGATGCCTGCGATGTCAGCAGATTGGAAACATGTCCAAGAGGGACATGATGCCCTTGCTGCCGATTTTGATAGTCGAAATTTTTGATGTTTGGGGCATTGATTTCATGGGACCATTTCCGCCCTCATTCGGAAATTTATATATTCTGGTGGCGGTTGATTATGTGTCCAAGTGAGTCGAGGCTGTGGCCACCAAGACCAATGATCACAGAGTAGTGCTTAAGTTCATTAAGCACAACATTTTCAGTCGTTTTGGAGTGCCACGTGCGATGATTAGCGATGGTGGCAAGCATTTTAGGAATGTTCAGATAGCTTCTCTGCTCAAAAGATATTCTGTCAATCATAGATTCACCACTCCATATCATCCGCAGACTAGTGGACAGGTTGAAGTGTCCAATAGGGAGATTAAGCGAATTTTAGAAAAGACAGTTCGTCCGGACCGCAAGGATTGGTCCCAGCGCTTAGATGATGCACTTTGGGCATATAGAACTGCATTTAAGACTCCCATTGGCATGTCCCCGTATCGCCTTGTATTCGGGAAAGCATGTCATCTTCCTGTCGAGTTAGAACATAGAGTGTACTGGGCTATCAAGAAATTAAATTTTGACCTCACCCAGGCTGGCAAAGAGAGAGCACTGCAGCTCTCAGAATTAGAGGAACTCAGGAATGATGCATATGAGAATGCCAAATTATACAAGGCTCGCACAAAAGCATTTCATGATAAGCATATTGTCAGAAAAGTGTTTGAGCCAGATCAGAAAGTGTGGCTATATAATTCTCGTTTACATTTATTCCCAGGCAAGTTAAGATCGAGATGGACAGGTCCATACATTGTAAAAGAAGTGTTTCCCCATGGAGCAGTGACATTATTCGATCCTATGACCCAAGGTACATTCAAAGTAAATGGGCAAAGACTGAAGCCATTCATTTCAGATGCCTTACAGGATGGTGAGTGTGAGATAGTGCATCTCACGAAGGCATGAAGATTCGACCAGAGGGATGTATCATATGTACATTATTTATTTTTCATTTCAGAGTTTTTATTTATTTAGTATTTCATTTCACATGTGCTAATTTGTGTTTTGATGTATGCAGGATGAACTTAACAATTAGTGTATCAATTACCAGGTACAGAGAAGAGTTCTCAAAGAATTCAAGAATCAGAGGAAAATCAACTTCAAAAGCTCAGAGCAAATCAGGTTGTATCTATCCTTTCTCCCATATTTTTGTTAGCGTCTGTGATCATCGCAAAATTTTTCCTCTCGTAATGTTCTCTCTCTTCCTTCTCTTTTCCTTTCCAACCTTTTATTTTCCTCCTTTTTGAAGGGAGAAAAGATAAAAGAACGGAAAAGAAAGAGAGAAGGGAAAAGAAAGAAGAGAAGAGAAGAGGAACTCTTTTGCGGGTCTCACTTGACCTTAATTTTAAAAATATTTGAAATGACTCGCCTCCGTTTTTGAAATATTTGCGGGAAAAAATCGGGAGACGGGATCCGCTCGTCGGTACGAGGTTCGACCGTTCCTGGCGCCTTTACCAGGGGTAATCGAACCAAGGGTCGAGTTTTATGCCTTTTGCTTTGCAAAGAATTTATCTAAGTGTTTATCCTAAATCTAAATGCACAATGGATCATGCTTGTGCAAATGCAAAGATGTATGCTCCTTTTGAAAATGTTTTGAAAAAATTTCCAAGTGAAATTGATAAAGTGAAGAAAAATGATTCCTAACTTAGAACTTAAGATTAAAGTTCTAAGTTTTTAGAATGATCAGGAGTTTGGGAAGATAAATCTGGAATTTGGAGGTTAACCTTGAAGTTTTGTAATAAAAAGAGAGTGAAGGAAATTTTTCATAGTCATAAATGGACTTTGAATTTAGAATTTTGAACTTGGACGAATATCTGGAATGGAATTGAATTCCACTTTTGAATATGGGAAATCTAAAGAAATTAAGAAATGAGATTTGTAGAAGTTGGATTTTCAAGATGAAATCCGAATCCAAGTTCTGGATAGAGTTTTGAATTGATTTTTAGGATTCGAAATAGGGACTTGGTCTGAATGAAATGGAATTGGCTTTAAGAATTGGAATTTAAATGGAATTTTGGATTTGGAATTTTGAAGGGGATTGGTTTTAAGATTTGGAATACGAGATGGTATTTGGATCTGAAATCTGAGATCCAAGATAAGATTAGACTCTGGATTCTAAGATGGAATTGGATCTGAAATCTGAGATCCAAAAATAGAATTGGGTTCTGGATCCTAGAATGGATTTGGGTCTGAAGTCTGAGATCCAATGTAGGATTGGATTCTAGATCCTAAGAATTGGATCTTGGATCTGAATCTGAGATCCAAAGTAGGGTTGGATTCTGGATCCTAAGAATTGGAATTTGAATCTGAATCTGAGATCCAATGGTAGAATTGGATTCTGGATCCTAAGAGTTGGATTTTGGATCTGAATTTGAGACCCAAAGTAGGGTTGGATTCTGGATCTTGAGAATTGGTTTTGGGATCTGGATGGTAGAACGAGGATCTGGATCCTTGATGAATTTTGGACCTGTGATTGGAGATCCAAAGTGGAATAAGAGTTTGGATCCTAGATGGAATTCGGATCTGTGATGGGAGATCCAAAGTGGAATGGAGTTCGTACCTGGAAATCTGGATCCAAGTTTGAGACTAGGATTTGTTTTTGGATTTGGATTTTGAGAAGTCCAACTAGGACCTTGGAAATGGATCCGGGTTTTAGAAACCCAAATTTAAAGCTTGAGATTTCAAATCTAAACATTGATTGAGGATAAGGGGATGAAATTGATTTGAAATCCAAAAGATAACTTCAAAGTTAATTTGAATTTCGAATTTGATTGAAGTTTGAATATCAGATGATTTTGGAATTTCAAAGCAATATTGGACTTTGAAATTGAATTTTTGAATATGAAAAATGAGATAGCATTAAAATTTGGATAAGATTTGATTTTAAGAAGAAGAATCACTTGGAATTTTGAAAAGGAAGTTTTGAAAATATGATGCAATTCTATCCTATATGATGAATGAACTTTAAATAACTTTGAAATAGAATTTAAAAAGCTATTCCATTCCTCAGATGAATTAAAATAAGATTGAAGATATAATACATCCTTGACTATGGTCATTGAATGTATTATATAATAATCTATATTTAAATTCCAGTGAAGAATGAAACACATTTTTGTGCTTTTATAGAGTTTAGAATGGAATTAACTCTCAATATACCCTGACTATGGCCATTGGTATATATATTGAATTAATTCTAAGTTAAACTCTGATAAAAGGTAAAAATATTTGAAGAATATGATGATTTTTGAAAGAGGATCCAGTGTGGATCCAGTATTATTTCATAAAAGATAAGAATACTAAGTCTTGTTTACACCCCGACTATGGCCGTTGGTGTAAATCATCAACTTAGAATTAACTTACCTTTTATGAAATGGTGCACGTGCCATTCGTGTTTCACCATTGTGAGAATTTGAGAAATAAAGAAAAAAAATGCATGGAGTAAACAATTCATGGTATTCTATGATGCTCATTCATTCTACCTAAAGCAAGAAATGTAAATTCTTATTCGAACCTAACTATTACAATGGGTAAAATCAAATGTACAATCCCAAATAATGATATCTTTTACATGTTTCCTGCAAAACAACTAGGTTAGTAATGAAAAGAGAAGGAAAATCATATATATATATATGGAAATCAAATGATGAAAATATATGTATGATAAAGAGGATGGAAAATGGCATATTTGTTTTGAAAATATCTCAACAAATGTATGATCACACAATGATATGTTAATATAAAAGAACAACTTTGAATATCCATATGGCCATGTTATGAAAGATGACAGGTAGGCACTATGACATATCAATATGTAGATTTCAATGCTAATGATGTGAGGTGATTAAATCAGCATACAGTACGTAAAATTGGGAATCTAATGGATGGAAGGATGCTTAGGTAGTAAGGAAAATGTGCAGCTGTAGGGGCCAGCACAGGGTAGATGCTAATGCGTGGACGATATGCAATATGGTAATGATATGGATGCAACGACATATGTTTCCAGCAAGCCTAAAATATGCATTCTGCTAATACCTTCAGAAATCAAACAATTGCTAACACATGACAGTTTCTATTACTGCGTCTGTCAGAGAAAACGAAATAAAGGGAGAGGAGCTTCAGCTGAACCCTGTTGTTCATAAATTTATTTGGTCCTTACAGGACTTGTAAAGACGTGCCGGAAAATCATTATATCAACTAACACATGTCTCTGAAAGATCCACTGTTTTGATCTATACCTACTATGAATGGCTCATGCCCAAGTAATTCCCATGAACATGATATGAGCTAACATATATATAAAATAGCAGAAGACCATAAAGCAAACAATGAGCATGATGCTGAAGAGATATTGCACGAATACGTAGTTTAAACCAAAAGGCTTTTCTGAACAGAATATGCAACAATATATCTTGCTTTCATCAAATGGAGATGAAATAGAATTGTCTAAATAAGATATGACGTTTGATGCATTCTCCTTTTTACTGCATTCCCTGTAAAAAAAAAAAATATTTATCTACCACAAAAATGCATGTCAGTCAATGAACTCTTCTCTTTATAACAAGAATTTAACATGAAAGATGGTAGGTAATAAAGAAATTGGAATACAAGATATACACTTAACCAATTATAATATGCCAGAAATTTCAAATCAACTCAGGAAAGACTCCTCTAGTAACAAATTAATCATTATGCTCTGGGCAGTGGCTCAGATTTCTGAGGTAACGATCACACAAAAGAAAATATATGGCAACGCTCCATATTTCCTCCTGCCTGCCCTGTAACAATGTTAATGTACTGATATACCAAGATAGTCGAGGCATTTATATGGAATGGTGATTCAACATGGTATCCGTTCAGAGTAGCCTCTTAAAGACGACTTTTCTTTTCCTCTCAATAGATCCGTTCCTAAATTTTGGAAGAGACGTGACCACTGCACTGAAGGGATCATCGACTGCTGTCCAAGATGACCTGTTCTGATAATGTCTTGTGCATGAAAGAGCAATACTTCAACCAGAACTAGAAACGCCTGGAGCCATTCCTTATTTTGCTGTTTAACATTTTTTTTTTTTTTTTCACACAGATTGACACACTCAACTTTAAGCCTAACAATAAGAGATCTCGGATTCATACCTGAGAATTCCAACGATCTTGGACAATTTTTTTTTTTGACACACGATGAAGAATCGTAATACCTCTTTATACCAAATCAGATGAACATATTAAATGGGCTCTACGAAGTGCTGAGAGAGAGGGAATTTTGCTGGGAATCAGTCACACAACAAGTACTGTTGTGCATCTGGATTCATATAGCAAGGTGATGTTTAAGAATTAGATCCTTCCCCTCAGATCGATCTTGGCAAGTTGGTTTGATCATTTATTAGCATAACCTGGCAGGACCATTTTTGGCTGATCTATCCATCAAGGGATCCTAATCTAAACTCAGACTTGCAGCAGTAATGAATTGACGTGAGCCATAGGTAATGCAAGATAGAAATGCTATTGACGATCTAATGGTTGATGTAGGGTATATCAAAACAGAATGTAAGTGACGATACAGGATTGATAAAAGGAAATTCACCAAAGAGACATCATAATAAACAGAGAAATTCAAATAAAATCTAAGAAAATCAAATGAAAAATCAGTCGGGACAGTCAAGGCCCCACGTATATAGCCTCCAATGCTATGAGCATAGGAGCGACCTCAATGTCGCAATGTGTATCGTCAGGACTGCAATAAGCAGACTGATGATACAAGGATGCTTTTTTGAAGTACATAAAAGAAGAGGAAACTGCGAAGGATTAAAGAAAATGCAGCAAGGTAAATAAAATAGACGAGGGGATGGATTACTTACTTTTGATTATCAACGCTGGTGATGAAGGGCCTTTGATCGACCAAAAGGGAAACTCCAGGAGTAGGGAGAATGAGGATCGATGGAGGTTCGGCTGGATGGCAAACAATGGATGCTGCGGTCTTGATTCGGTCGGATGGCAAACAATGGATGTTGCGGTCTTGATTCGGTCGGATGGAAAGGATGGGGATCTCCGATTGCCAAAGACCAGGAGGAGGGAGAAGATGATCCCGTAGTTGCAGAACTTTTAGTGATCGGCCCTCCTATGGGAAGGCAGAAGAAGGATAGAAAAGGGAATCTTCTCCCCGATGAAGTTGCTCCCCCTTTACCTTCCTCTTCATGCCTCTCTTAAAGAAGGAGAGGAAGCTTCAGGAACCCGTTTGTTGAAGATGAATGGGTGTGAAGAGGGTAGTTCGTTTTGAGATCTACGATGGAGAAGGGAGTGCGGGAGAGAGTTCGTTGTAACTCTTTCCTATTTCAAAAAGGTGGTTCCCTTTACAAGAATTTTCTGAAAGATGGTTTAAGGAATGAGGTTTTTTGGTAAAAATGCCTCAAAAGCTTTGAAAATCTTCCGTTTTCTTTGTAGTTTTTCTCAATTTTTGGTTTTTATGTTATTTTTCTATATATTTTTTTTTTTTTTTGTATTTTTGTGAAATATTTACGAATGGGAATTTTTCAAAGCTATTTCGAGAGAATTTCTTCAAAAAAAATGGATTTGTGTCCAAATTTTTGAAAAATATTCGAGGTTTACAACCTTGAACTAGGAAATATAGGGTCGAGGATCCAAAAGAGTGTCGGATGAGCCGCCCGAGCCTTTCAAAATCATTTTTTTTTTTTTGGTATTTTCGCGATTTTATTTTGGAAACCGGACAACGGGGCTCAGATTTTGGATTTAAAATACTGAGTTCAGACCCGGGGTTGAATTTGAAATGTGGAACTTAATCCAGAGATCTGAGGAAAGACTGAAATTTAGCTTTGGTTTTCTCAGAAAATGGAGTCAGGGGCAAAAGGGTCATTTCTACAAGACTTTTTGGAAAATTTGGGGTGTTCACAGATGCCCCTCTTTGCTACTAAGCCGGTTGAAAGTCGAGCTTAGTGGCAAAGATAACACTCCAAATTTTAAAATGCCCCAGTCAGCAGATCTGAATTGGGTGTGGAAAAGTTATTTTGAAAATATGGCTTTTCAGGCTTGGAACCTTATCCTGAATGGTTTTGGGGAGATGACATCCTCGAAATGATATGATTGAATAAAAGATGAGGAAATCGTGATGAGACTTTAGATGGAAATTCGGAAATGGTGGGAAGTCAGAATTTTGATCAGGTCTCATGGGTGAGACGAGATACTCTTTTTGGAATGATTCAGGTTTAGCCCTTAACCTGGATGGGGCGAAGATATACCAAGATGAATTTTGAAATGAGGAAAGGAATACATGAGTACCTTGATGGTTCATTTTGGGAAAGGCCTTGTGAAATGAAGCTCGAGTATGGTCCTTTCTTGGAGGAATATATGAAGCATGGGTTCCTCGACGGGAAGAACCATGGTGGGACTTGGAAGAAAACATATCGTCAAAAACGAGGAATCTCATTGGAATGTGACTTAGGTTTAACCCAAACCTGCAAGAAAGATAGCCCGCGAAGCGAGGTTCTGGGTTAACTTTGAACCTGGATAGGAAATCTACCATACGGATTTCTCGAATGGAGAAAGCACGATGGGACCTTCGGAATTTGGACGAACAAATTCGAAGGGGTTTTTGCGAAAGGAGGAAATATGGAGTCCCTAAAGCTTTGAAAAGGGGAAGAAATTGGGCGTCTCATTGCTGAGACTGAAATAGCTTTTGAAATCAAAGAATCTTTCGCAAATGGTTCAGGTTTAACCCTTATCCTAATTGGGTCGTCCCTACGGAATTTCTTAATGTGAAAACCGTGATGGGACAGGAAGAGATACTTCCTTCAGAGACAACTCTTTTGGGAAATATAAACAACGCTAGGTTGCATCAAAATGGATATTGAATGTTTATTTCATTCTTTGGAATAGCTAGAAAATTATGCCAATAAGATAAAATCGTAGTTGATTCAAATGTTTGAAAATGCGCACGTATGTGCAAAGAGATTCTCTCTTTTACCTAGAGTATTTCCTCCAATGAGGTTAACTCTTCAGTTATAAGAGTCAAATTCAAAAATTTTAGCACTGATGATTTTCTTCAAGGAAGCTATCCATTTCCCTGATATGAGAATAAAAGAAATATTCTTAATTTCATAAAAGCGAGAAATGAAAAGATATTGATAAAAGAATTTTGCACGAGAAAAGATGACTTCTGGCAGCTTCGGCAGTTTGATATCCGGGTGTTTTTCCCACAATGATCTTTTTGCACTCTTTTGAGTCATTGGGCTTTCTCGGGTTTTTCTTATCATCCTTCATTTGGATGTCCTGACTTTTTCTCTTTTTAAAGGGAAGGGCACATCACAAACTCCTTCATCTTGGAGATGCTCCGATCCTTCTTTTATCTCAGGGGTTCTATTGATCTCACTGGCTCAAAAGGTCTTTAGACGATAGCAGAAATCAAATATCTTTTAGGGTCTGTTGGTAGGTTCATCACACTCGCCTTCATCTCGACGGTGATCTGAACTTTCCCTGGAAGGATCCGTCACAAACTCCGTCATCTTGGAGATGTTTCAAATCTTCTTTGGCCCCGGGGGTCTACTCGCTTAATTCGCCTTCATCTTGACGACAATTGAGAGATCCCTTTTGCGGATATTTGATTGCAACTTTTAAACGAGAATGAGAAGGGATGGGTTGAGTGGATTCTTTTTATAGCTCAAGATATTTCCACTACCTGATTGTCAGAAAATCATTTTTAAAACATGTGTCATAGCCAAGATCAATATCAATTCTCTTCTGGCTTTTCAATATCATTGAATATTTCTTTCACTGATCATATCAAGGACATTTCTTACATCCTTTTGGTTAATCAATAGGAAAAGATTTGAATTTTACCTCTTTTTCACAAAAAGTTTCACCTTTTTGGAAAGAAATAGTAGAGGTTATCTGAGGAAATTCTTTTTGTGTAGTCAAAATTTTTAGAATCAACTAATGCTTTTAGCAAATTGGCAAAGTTTTCACGAATCTCTTGTTAAATAATCATTCAATATAGATTTTGATGAGTCATTTAGCTGTAATTTAAAGAAATGGTGTGAGAAATCAGACTTTAGAAAACTGTACTGATAATATTAGGTTTTTGGAAATCCCGACCAGTTTATGAGAAACTGGATTTTTGATAATCCCGACCAGTGAAAACACTGGATTTCAAAACCTGACCAGTGAAAAATACTGGATTTTAAATCCCGACCAGTTATGAAAACTGGATTTCAAATCCCGACCAGTGAAAAATACTGGATTTTAAATCCCGACCAGTTATGAAAACTGGATTTCAAATCTTGACCAGTTATGACAACTGGATTTCAAATCCCGACCAGTTATAAAACTGGATTTTAAATCCCGACCAGTTGAAAAATACTGGATTTCAAATCCCGACCAGTTATGAAAACTGGATTTTAAATCCCGACCAGTTATGAAAACTGGATTTCAAATCTCGACCAGTTATGACAACTGGATTTCAAATCCCGACCAGTTATAAAACTGGATTTTAAATCCCGACCAGTTGAAAAATACTGGATTTCAAATCCCGACCAGTTATGAAAACTGGATTTTAAATCCCGACCAGTTATGAAAACTGGATTTCAAATCTCGACCAGTTATGACAACTGGATTTCAAATCCCGACCAGTTATAAAACTGGATTTTAAATCCCGACCAGTTATGAAAACTGGATTTCAAATCTCGACCAGTTATGACAACTGGATTTCAAATCTCGACCAGTTATGACAACTGGATTTCAAATCCCGACCAGTTATAAAACTGGATTTTAAATCCCGACCAGTTATGAAAACTGGATTTTAAATCCCGACCAGTTATAAAACTGGATTTCAAATCCCGACTAGTGAAAAATACTGGATTTTGAGAATGAAGGATTTAATCTGATGGTTTGAAAGTGATTGAATTTGGGAGATTATAACCCAAGGGTTGAGAAAATGATAAGACTTTGAGGATATTATAACCAGAGGTTGGGAAACTGATAGAATTGAAGACCTTGAAATGATAGAATTGAGGAGTCGCACCCTAAGGGTTTGATCTTTTGGAATACATGACCAGCGGGAGCTGGATCTTTTGGAATACAGGACCAACGAGATGCTGGATCCTCTGGAAATACATGACCAGCGAGATGCTGGATCTTTTAGAAATATATGACCAGCGAAATGCTGGATCCTTTGGAAATACATGACCGGCAAAAGCTGGATCTTTTGAAAAATACATGAAGTTTTGGGAATAAGTCAGAACTTGAATTTAGAAGGAGAAAGGTCTTTGGTCAGAAGACCGATTTTAGAAGGTTACCGGTGTGAGAACCGGGTTTTTCAGATGTGCTCCATATATGATTGAAAAGTTTGAAAACAACCAGTGCGAGAACTGGGTTTTGAAGATGAGCTTAGATTTTTCAAAATGAGTTTTTAGAAGATAATTCAGGATTTATCCCCTTATCCTGAACGGGGGAAATAAAAGGAAGAATACCTCATTGAAAGGAGGCATCAGGTTTATCCCTTATCCTGAAAGGGGTGATTTGAAAAAGTAGAAAATTTTTTTTTAATAAGATTGGAAAATTTGTTAAAACTTGACATAAACGAGCATTAGCTTGATGTAAATCTGATCAAAGCAAAATGAATCAAATGAAAAGACAATAAAAATCACAGGACCAATTAAGAATTATCAAAATTTGAGGAGAGGAACTTTCGTCTAATCCTGCCTGCATACGATGGAAGAAGATGATTATGGATTAAAATAAAATGCCCCAGTATCATGGAGAAGAATGTAAGAATTGATAGAAGATCATTATTTTTATTGAAATGGCTCTTTGAATAGTACAAAAGATTTTTGAATGAAAATTCTAAGTATAAAATTTCTTCAAATGCAGAGCATTGATGGGATCTGGCATCTCCACCCCATCTGCATTGATTAGACGGTACGAATTGCGAGGCAAAGCTTCCTTAACCACATAAGGGCCTTCCCAATTGGGTGACCACTTGCCTTGTGGTCGATGCTTGAGATGAGCTGTCGATTTGAGCACCAAATCGTTAACTCGAAATTTTCTCTCAATGACAGACTTGGCATAATGTCGGGCTATCCTCTGTCGATAAGCTTGAGCGTGCTCTGCTGCTTTGAGCCTCTTTTCATCCAGTAAATCTAGTTGCACCAATCTCTGCTGCTGATACTGATCAAGTGGCAATTCTATGAGAGAAGCGAATTTGAGAGCGGGCTTTTGGATATGGAGAGGTAACACCACTTCAGTCCCGTAAACGAGTTCTGAAGGAGTGGCATTAGTCGGGGTCCGAATGGTGGTCCGATATGCCCAAAGCGCGTCATGAATTTTCTCATGCCAGTCTCGACCTGTCTTCACAGTCCTTTCCAAAATACGAATCAAGATCTTATTGGTGGCCTCTGCTTGGCCATTCCCTTGAGGATAATAAGGAGCTGAGAAGTGATGGGAAATTCTGAATTTAGAACAGAAGGTTTTCATCCTCTCATTTTTAAAATGAGTTCCATTATCTGAGACAATATCATGTGGTATGCCGAAGCGGCAAAGGATGTTCTTATGAATGAAAGAAACCACATGGCGGCCTTCTACAGTGCGTAGAGTAACAGCTTCAACCCATTTCGTGAAGTACTCTGTCGCAGCCAGGAAATACTTGTGGCCGTTAGAAGCAGAAGGGGTAATTGGGCCGACGACGTCAAAAGCCCACATGGAAAATGGCCAAGGGGAAACAACTGATTGTAGGTATGCGGCCGGAGCATGAATGTAAGGCGCGTGTAATTGGCACTTGACGCATTTTTTCACAAATCCATGACAGTCTTGCTGCATGGTATTCCAATAGTACCCTGCTCGAACGATCTGCTTGACGAGAGTTTGATAGCCAGCATGACCACCACAAATCCCTTCATGTGCCTCTTGGATAACTTCCATAGCTTCTTCTTTGTCTAAGCACCTTGAATACTCAGAACTGAATCCACGGCGGTAGAGGACATTGGCGAGAATGAAATATCGGGTAGACATACGCTGGATTGCACGTTGCTCCCTTTTAGGCATTTCTGGTGGAAATTCACCAGACTCAATGAAATTCTTGATACTTTGATACCAAGGCTCCTCCTTCTGATTGACCTGATTTACTTGCATAATTGAATCGAAAGCGGGTTGTTCGAGTCTGCCAACTTCGAAAGAGCGACATGACTCACCACCTTTGAATGATAAAATGGAGCCCAAACTGGCTAAGCCATCGGCTATCTGATTATGCTCTCTTCTGATGTGATTGAGCTGAAATTCTTCGAAGCTGTCAACAAGAGCTAAGACGATCTTCTGATATGGGATCAATTTATGATCTTTCACTTGCCATTCAGTGTTAACTTGACTGACGACAAGTAGTGAGTCGCCAAAGGCGTGCACTCTCTTGACATTGAAACATTGCAGAATTTTGAGGCCTTGTATTAAAGCTTCATACTCGGCCATATTATGAGTGCATTGGAAACCAAGCTTAAGAGAATAAGGGATCATTTCTTTTTCTGGAGTGATCAACAGGACTCCAATCCCGATGCCAGACATATTTTTAGAGCCATCGAAGAACAAGTTCCAAACTGGGGGCTGTTGGACATTACAGATGTGCTCGTCAGGAAAATCATCCTCTGTTTTAATTTCTTCTGTCAGAGGGAAATCTGCCAACTGATCTGCGATCGCTTGGCCCTTAATCGACTTTTGAGAAACATACTCTAAGTCATATTGCATCAACAGGACTTGCCACTTTGCGATTCGTCTAGTGAGAAAAGGTTGTTCAAGAATGTATCTGAGCGGATTGAGCTTTGAAAGAAACTTAATTTCAGAAGCCAACAAGTAATGTCTCAATTTTTGGCACATCCAGACCAGAGCTAGACAAGTCTTCTCCATCTGAGAATACTTCTTTTCATAATCAATGAATGTTTTGCTCACGTAGTAGATGGCGTGCTCTATCAAACTGCCTTCTTCATACTGAGCGAGGAATCCACCACAGGCATTTTGATTGACTGAAATATATAGCAAGAGAGGCTTTCCCAGCTTAGGCGGCTTTAAAACTGGTGGATTAAGGAGATACTGCTTGATGCGCTCGAACGAGAGCTGACATTCTGATCCCCATTCAAATTTAACTCCTTTTCTCAGCAAGTGGTTAAAAGGCTCACATCTCATAGCCAAATTGGAGATGAACCTGCGAATAGACTGAATACGCCCTTGAAGGCTTCGCAGCTCTCTCAGATTAGTTGGAGGCGGCATGTCAATAATGACTTTTGCTTTAGCCGGATCCACCTCGATCCCTTTCTTGCTGATAATAAAGCCGAGCAGTTTGCCGGACTCTACTCCAAAAACACATTTCTGAGGGTTAAGCCTCAATTTGTAAAGAATAAGTCTTTCAAAAACTTGACTAAGAGCATCGAGGTGATCCTCTTCTTCTTTAGACTTAACCAAAATGTCATCCACATACGCATCCATATTCTTGTGCATTTGATCGTGGAAAATAACGGCCATTGCCCTTTGATAAGTCGCCCCGGCATTTTTGAGCCCAAATGGCATAACTGTATAGCAGAAGGTTCCCCATGGAGTAGTAAATGAGGTCTTCGACTGATCACGAACGGCCAACTTGATCTGATTATAACCTGAATATCCGTCCATGAAAGAAAACATGGCGTGACCTGCTGTGCTATCGATCAAGAGGTCAATATTAGGAAGTGGATAATCATCTTTCGGGGTAGCCTTATTGAGATCCCTGAAATCAATGCAGATCCGAACTTTTCCATTCTTTTTAGGGACTGCTACGATATTTGCCAACCAATCTGGGTAATCAATGGCCCGGATGAAGCCTGCTTTCAATAAATCTTCCAGTCCTTCTTTGACTTGTTGCTCAATTCGAGGGTCTAATTTCCTCAATTTCTGCTTGATTGGTCTAGCTTCTGGTTTCAACTTGAGTCGATGCTCAACCAGTTTGATATCCAACCCTGGCATATCTTCGTAAGTCCAGGCAAATACTTCCTGATGCCTTTGGAGGAATTGGATGAGTCTAGCTTTTTCAATTTCGCTTAGGCTCGACCCAATTTTGAGAATCTTCGGATCATCATCCGACCCAATGTTGATATCCTCAGTTGGATCTTGAACCAAGGCTGATGGTTCATCCTGCTTCTGAATGTGAGCAAATTCTGGTAAATTCTGAATAGTGGAATCAAATTCAGCTGGCTCTTCAGTCTGCTCTGTTGCCTGACTGGCCTCTGCTCTGTCTTTCATCTCAGGAAACCTTGCCAATTTTAGATACTTGGGATTGATAACAAATCTTGTCATTGATTCAGGAGTTTAATGGTCCTGAAAATGCCAAAAAGAGGTTGTTTTTAAGAGAAAGTATGATGAGCAAAATAAAAAATTTTTATATAAAGCAAGAGTGATGATATAGACAAAGTATAAGAAGGAATTGATGGATATTTGAAGAGAAAATTTTGATCTTTCATTGATTGAAGTAAAGTATTTACAAGACTTAAACAAAAGATGGGACTGTATTGTCCCTACAAGATAAAAAGAGAATAAAAGAAAGCAGGAAAACTAAGGCATCATCTTCACTTGTTTCCTTTGACAAAAACTGTTTTTTTTTTTTTTTTGCTGAAATCTTGGCCGGTGAACCCCAACCCTGAACTGTCCGCATGCCGAACTGGAATGATGGGCTCTATCATGCCGTCTTCATCTTTCCCCATGCCTCGGAATGGCTGGTATCCATGTTTTATCAGCAGATCAAATCCCTTTCTGGCTTTGGAGAACTGGGGGAATAAAGGGTGATCTTTGAAGGAGGCGTAATCAATGCGTCCTCCTAACTTGAAGAAACAAGGTCCCTGCCATTGGACCGTGGCTGCGACATTTTCTTCTTCCATGACATCTTTTAGCTTCAGCATCTCTAGACTGTCACTGAGATTGATCTCATCCGCTTCTCGGATGCTTGGAATATCAGCTGTGAATGTCGGACGAGGAATCATAGGCTGTGGCAGCCTCTCTTCAGGATCTTCACCCAAAATGGTGGTGATCATTCCACCCTTAGACCACTTGATGCACTGGTGGAGAGTTGATGGGACGGCATTGGCATTGTGGATCCATGTTCGTCCCAACAGAAGATTGTAAGTCGGTGGTACATTGACGACATGGAACAACACAGTATGCACTGAGTAGTTGATGAAGATTTCCAAAAAGACTTTGCCTTTGGCAGTTTGCCCATGATTATCGAAGCCATAGATGGTGATGGGATCAGGCACATATTCTTCCTCCTTTAATCCCAATGCTTTCGCTGTCATTTCTGGGCAAATATTCAAACATGTTGCCCCCATCAATGAGTACGTGCGGGACAGTCATGCCCCTGGTCCTGACCACTATATACAATGCATTGTTGTGGAATGAATGAGGCTTAGGCAAGTCCTCATCTGAAAAGGTAATAGGCGCGTTAGTCATTGCTTGGTTTACTATCTGCGCCATGTCTTCGGGCGTGGTGCCCGGCTTTACTTTGATCTTTCTTAATAGATCGTCTAGTTTTTCTTTATGCTGGGGAGAGTCGTGAGTCAACTCAAAGATGGAGATGTTGGAGAGCGCTGTGATGGGCTTCTGAAGGCTTTTGGCTCGCTCTTCTGCTGCTTCCGAGGTTTCTGCTTCCTCTATGCAGGCTTCCCTTTTCACAAATCTTTTTGGAAAAACTTGGATCTTTCCACTCTCAACTGACATGTTTCTAATATTTAAAAATGAGAGGATATCCCCTCTCTGAAATGCAGGTTGATTCTGATGTAGAACCATCACCTGATGCTGCAAACTTATTTCTTTGCTGGAGCAAGGATGTATGTGACTCTGCAGGAGAAAAGAACCTTCTGAAACGGTTGACACTGAATGTTTTGGGAATGGGGCGGACAGAATGTCCATTTTGCCCTCTTCTTCATCCTCGATGAGGATGCTTTTATCAATACAATCCTGAATCAGATGCTTCAGGACGAAGCAATACTCAGTGTCGTGGCCCATCGCTCTGTGAAATTTGCAGTATTGTTCCTTAAATCTTCCCATGAGCACTGGTGGATCTGCCACCTTGGGAAGTTTTACCATCCCGTGAGACAGCAAATATTCCAAAATCTTCTCCAGTGGCTGGTCGAGGGGAGTAAACTTCCGATCCCTGCTCCAGTTTATATGTTTAGGTTTTTCTTGAAGGTCCCCCTTTTGTTGAGGACCGGTCGGGAGAGGCTTATCATTGCTCTTGAAGAATTTCCCTTTCCTTCCTCTGTTCTGCTCGGGCTTTGTGCCACTGCCACTGCCCTGTTTGCTGATACTGCCCTGATCATCCCCTGGAACCTCGGCGGAGTAGGTGAAGTGTGCCTTCTTCTTTGGGTCTTGCACATTTTTGGCTAAGGCAACACCTTCGTACATCCCATTCTCTACTCCCATCTCGAGCCATTCTGCTCGCTCCGTCAGTTCAATAAACGATTTGGAGGGATATGGGAAGAGGAGGCTTTTTAGGGGCTGGGAGAAGTTGTTGAGAATGACTTGGAGGGCATGCTCCTCAGAGATAGGGTTTCTCATTTTGTTGCACAGGCTTCTCCACTTGTGGATAAAATCCCTAGCCTTTTCATTGGGCTCTTGTTTCAGGTTGCACAGGTGATTCAGGGTGGGCAGAGCTTCCGTGTTGAATAGAAAGCGTTCCACAAACATATTAATGACTTTGTCAAAATCCCTTAACTCGATGGGATTGACATGCTCGGCATACCATTTGGCGGCTATTCCCTCCAAACTGCGGGGAAAACAGAGGAAGAGGGCACGGTTGTCTTCGCTGAACCGGGCGCATTCTGCGAGGAACATGGCAAGGTGGGCCTTGGGGTCTCCGGATCCATCGAATTTAATGAATTTTCGGGGGAGATTCTCCAAATTGATGTCTCCTTCCAAACCAAGGTAGAAATCCTGCCTAGTGTATGCCCTTTTTCCTTTGTCCCGGACTTGCAGGTCTTTGACGATTTTTGTCAATGCCTGGATCGAGTCTTCTGCGGGGGCCCCATATTTGGGCTTGTTCACTGACACTGGCTCCTCTACCGGCCTCTTGGACTGCCGCAGATGTTTCGGGATGTAAATCAACTGCTCTTCTTCAGAATTTTCTTCTGCTGACTCAGAATCTTCAGAGGTACTGTCACGCTGTACCTTTTGCTTGCTGATCTTGACGGGCTTTTTCATGGGCTTCTTCTTAGCTTTGGTCTTAGAAGCCGCCTTCTTTGGAGCCGCCTTAGCCTGCTCGGCCATCATTTTAGTCATCATTTTCTGAAAAATCCGGTACATGGCCGGATCAACATCGCTTTCATCTCCGGAGTCATGCTTCTTGGTCAATCTAGGAGAATTCATCTCCTCTGACTCGTTGTCACTGTGTTGTTGAGCAGCCCTCTTGTCAGCCCTTGTCTGAACCATTTTCCAGATGCCTAAGCTTTCCTGCAGAATATGGGAATGGTTAGAGTATGGAGAAGCTTTTTGAAAATCATAATTTCTTCGAGAGAAAGCAAGAAATGAGGGGATTTGGTAGACAATTTCAAGAGATTATCCCATTACCCGGGATCGGGTCATCGCACGATTTGTGATTATTGTGTTACCATTTGATGATAACAGAGAAATGTGCCTTGTTACCTAGGCGAGGTCGTCAACCATGATAAGATTTGAAGAAATGCGGAAGGAATATCCCTTTTACCTGGGATTAGGTCGTCACTCAAGTTTTTGTGACTTTTATTTGTGCTACAAACAAAATACAGAAAATAACATTTTTGGCCAAAAAACAAAAATTTTATTGATATTTGTAACTTTCAAGGACAAAGAGAGGGTGGGCAGACAGTTTGCCACCACTCTTGATATTCAGATGATACATTTGGCCCAGGAAATATAGACAGAGAAATAAAGGAGTTCCAGGTATATTTTGCGACATGATATGCCCCAGACCACTGATCCGACTGCAGGTTGAATTCTGACACATTGCCTGTCGGGAAACGGGTGTTGGCACGGACCTGCCGCTGTGAAAACTGCCTCAGACATCGTTCCGACTGATAATCGACACAAAAGAAAGGGCCCATCAACTTGTAGCGCTTGTCACGAGCATAAGTGTATCGAGGAACAGTCTCTTTTCTGTCAAAGAAATCCCAGGTGATCTCCTCCTGATGCAGCTTCTCGATCAGAGCTCGGCATTGGATGACTGTCTTCGGTTGCTTACTGTTGAACCTGAAAGAACTGGCTTTTGAGGGAACGTGGCATAGGAACCACGACTGCAAGGCATAAGTGCATCCTTCTACCAGAATGGTCTCCCCAAGAGCGAATCGAGCCAAACCTCTGTAAAGGAAGGCTAATGCGGCCATGGAGACTGAGAGCTGACGGGTCTGCTTGCTTCCCCATCTCCGAAAGAGCTGGGCAACTCTGATGTCTATAAAATTCTGACCATCTTGGAAGAAGGCTAACCCCACTGTGCACAGGATCATGGCGTGCTGAATTCTGTCCTTCGCTGCTCGGGACAAAGTGTCAACCTCTTTGTAGGCTCCGTACTTTTGATATAATTCGAACAGGTCGATGAACTGATTCTCACCAATCTCGGTGAGAGGCCAGGATCTGCTCCCTGTTGCTCTTGCTAAGGCTTCTCGAACATCTACCCCTTTGATGTTGATCAAAAATTGCTGCTCGACAGGATCATCTGGCTGACCATCTGGTTCGGGCAATCCCATAATGTCGTTGAACTCGTCCATCAGTAGAGTCATCTCTCCCCATGGAAACCAAAATGTGCAGGTACGTGGATTCCATCGTTCTGCCATGGCCTGAATCAACGCTCCATTGATGACTCGCTTGCCTACCGCTGATGCCATCTCCAACCCACAGTCATCCAAGTGATCTGGGAACATACGTGAGAAGGTGGCGAACCAAGAATAATACCACCGTGGGAAGAAAGTACGAGACTGGATGACCCGCAGATCTGGGGTTCCATCCCTTATTTGATAGAGGACATGATCCCAAGGAAAGATAGTATCGGGAGATTCAGATGCCATCGGAGTGATACTGAGGCAAAAGGAGGAAGCGAGTCAGATAGAATGCAGAACTTACGGATAGACTTTTTAAAGAATCAAACCTGGACATTTTGAAAGATTGAGGGGGATTTTTAAAAGAGTTTTCCAGGGTTTTGGAGAAAAATTTTATCCTAAAAAGAGGAAAAAGAAGATGTAGGTAGATAGAAAATATACACCTGGGGTTTTTGAAAATAAAGGTAAGTTTTGAATAATACACCCAGGGTTTTTTGAAAAAAAGGTTTGATATATATAAGAGAAATATCACACAACCAAGGCTGCACAAACAAGGATGCGCATACAGCACTCCCTAAAGGCTGACTCTAAATGCAATATTTGAAATGGCTTGTAGGACCTTAATCCTAACCCTAAGGTTCAAATTATCTGATTCCGATCAAGATACGCCGATATACCCAAGCCGAAACTCGAAGTACGTGGCATAGAAATATTTCTCCGGTTCTAAGGTAATGGCTTCCCAACATCCTTGAGCACCTACCGATATACCTCGGACTATGGCCCTTAGGTACGTGGTAGGGGGGCGCGAACCCAAATAAGTGGTCCAGTTGTGAGGCTCTCTCCCGAACTATGGTTCAGTGAGACAGCCCAGCAACGTGAAGACCGGGACAATATAGGTAAGGGATGTTTTTGAAAACATGTTCAACAAAAAGTCAGATGGCTCTAATGCAAGTCCTAAAAAGATAGATTTAAATGAAAGGAAGCATACACTTGCATACATTGTTTACATTCAATCCCTAAAATTGAGGAGAGTTGTATTTCAGGCCTAAGTCTAATGTGAGCATGGAATAATCTCCTCAATATGGTCCTACCAAACCATACTTAAATCCTATATGCAATGATGTCAGCTTTAGGACAGAGTCTAGGCTCCTAAGGTTTGCATGAAAATGTAGCTGACATATGTTAGAATAAAGACTTAGATTATATAAAAGCAAAGCAAAGGCATCAATTCGACCAGACGAAGACGTGTCCCATCTCGGTCGCCAAACCTGTGATCATCGCAAAATTTTTCCTCTCGTAATGTTCTCTCTCTTCCTTCTCTTTTCCTTTCCAACCTTTTATTTTCCTCCTTTTTGAAGGGAGAAAAGATAAAAGAACGGAAAAGAAAGAGAGAAGGGAAAAGAAAGAAGAGAAGAGAAGAGGAACTCTTTTGCGGGTCTCACTTGACATTAATTTTAAAAATATTTGAAATGACTCGCCTCCGTTTTTGAAATATTTGCGGGAAAAAATCGGGAGACGGGATCCGCTCCTCGGTACGAGGTTCGACCGTTCCTGGCGCCTTTACCAGGGGTAATCGAACCAAGGGTCGAGTTTTATGCCTTTTGCTTTGCAAAGAATTTATCTAAGTGTTTATCCTAAATCTAAATGCACAATGGATCATGCTTGTGCAAATGCAAAGATGTATGCTCCTTTTGAAAATGTTTTGAAAAAATTTCCAAGTGAAATTGATAAAGTGAAGAAAAATGATTCCTAACTTAGAACTTAAGATTAAAGTTCTAAGTTTTTAGAATGATCAGGAGTTTGGGAAGATAAATCTGGAATTTGGAGGTTAACCTTGAAGTTTTGTAATAAAAAGAGAGTGAAGGAAATTTTTCATAGTCATAAATGGACTTTGAATTTAGAATTTTAAACTTGGACGAATATCTGGAATGGAATTGAATTCCACTTTTGAATATGGGAAATCTAAAGAAATTAAGAAATGAGATTTGTAGAAGTTGGATTTTCAAGATGAAATCCGAATCCAAGTTCTGGATAGAGTTTTGAATTGATTTTTAGGATTCGAAATAGGGACTTGGTCTGAATGAAATGGAATTGGCTTTAAGAATTGGAATTTAAATGGAATTTTGGATTTGGAATTTTGAAGGGGATTGGTTTTAAGATTTGGAATACGAGATGGTATTTGGATCTGAAATCTGAGATCCAAGATAAGATTGGACTCTGGATTCTAAGATGGAATTGGATCTGAAATCTGAGATCCAAAAATAGAATTGGGTTCTGGATCCTAGAATGGATTTGGGTCTGAAGTCTGAGATCCAATGTAGGATTGAATTCTAGATCCTAAGAATTGGATCTTGGATCTGAATCTGAGATCCAAAGTAGGGTTGGATTCTGGATCCTAAGAATTGGAATTTGAATCTGAATCTGAATCTGAGATCCAATGGTAGAATTGGATTCTGGATCCTAAGAGTTGGATTTTGGATCTGAATTTGAGACCCAAAGTAGGGTTGGATTCTGGATCTTGAGAATTGGTTTTGGGATCTGGATGGTAGAACGAGGATCTGGATCCTTGATGAATTTTGGACCTGTGATTGGAGATCCAAAGTGGAATAAGAGTTTGGATCCTAGATGGAATTCGGATCTGTGATGGGAGATCCAAAGTGGAATGGAGTTCGTACCTGGAAATCTGGATCCAAGTTTGAGACTAGGATTTGTTTTTGGATTTGGATTTTGAGAAGTCCAACTAGGACCTTGGAAATGGATCCGGGTTTTAGAAACCCAAATTTAAAGCTTGAGATTTCAAATCTAAACATTGATTGAGGATAAGGGGATGAAATTGATTTGAAATCCAAAAGATAACTTCAAAGTTAATTTGAATTTCGAATTTGATTGAAGTTTGAATATCAGATGATTTTGGAATTTCAAAGCAATATTGGACTTTGAAATTGAATTTTTGAATATGAAAAATGAGATAGCATTAAAATTTGGATAAGATTTGATTTTAAGAAGAAGAATCACTTGGAATTTTGAAAAGGAAGTTTTGAAAATATGATGCAATTCTATCCTATATGATGAATGAACTTTAAATAACTTTGAAATAGAATTTAAAAAGCTATTCCATTCCTCAGATGAATTAAAATAAGATTGAAGATATAATACATCCTTGACTATGGTCATTGAATGTATTATATAATAATCTATATTTAAATTCCAGTGAAGAATGAAACACATTTTTGTGCTTTTATAGAGTTTAGAATGGAATTAACTCTCAATATACCCTGACTATGGCCATTGGTATATATATTGAATTAATTCTAAGTTAAACTCTGATAAAAGGTAAAAATATTTGAAGAATATGATGATTTTTGAAAGACGATCCAGTGTGGATCCAGTATTATTTCATAAAAGATAAGAATACTAAGTCTTGTTTACACCCCGACTATGGCCGTTGGTGTAAATCATCAACTTAGAATTAACTTACCTTTTATGAAATGGTGCACGTGCCATTCGTGTTTCACCATTGTGAGAATTTGAGAAATAAAGAAAAAAAATGCATGGAGTAAACAATTCATGGTATTCTATGATGCTCATTCATTCTACCTAAAGCAAGAAATGTAAATTCTTATTCCAACCTAACTATTACAATGGGTAAAATCAAATGTACAATCCCAAATAATGATATCTTTTACATGTTTCCTGCAAAACAACTAGGTTAGTAATGAAAAGAGAAGGAAAATCATATATATATATATATGGAAATCAAATGATTAAAATATATGTATGATAAAGAGGATGGAAAATGGCATATTTGTTTTGAAAATATCTCAACAAATGTATGATCACACAATGATATGTTAATATAAAAGAACAACTTTGAATATCCATATGGCCATGTTATGAAAGATGACAGGTAGGCACTATGACATATCAATATGTAGATTTCAATGCTAATGATGTGAGGTGATTAAATCAGCATACAGTACGTAAAATTGGGAATCTAATGGATGGAAGGATGCTTAGGTAGTAAGGAAAATGTGCAGCTGTAGGGGCCAGCACAGGGTAGATGCTAATGCGTGGACGATATGCAATATGGTAATGATATGGATGCAACGACATATGTTTCCAGCAAGCCTAAAATATGCATTCTGCTAATACCTTCAGAAATCAAACAATTGCTAACACATGACAGTTTCTATTACTGCGTCTGTCAGAGAAAACGAAATAAAGGGAGAGGAGCTTCAGCTGAACCCTGTTGTTCATAAATTTATTTGGTCCTTACAGGACTTGTAAAGACGTGCCGGAAAATCATTATATCAACTAACACATGTCTCTGAAAGATCCACTGTTTTGATCTATACCTACTATGAATGGCTCATGCCCAAGTAATTCCCATGAACATGATATGAGCTAACATATATATAAAATAGCAGAAGACCATAAAGCAAACAATGAGCATGATGCTGAAGAGATATTGCACGAATACGTAGTTTAAACCAAAAGGCTTTTCTGAACAGAATATGCAACAATATATCTTGCTTTCATCAAATGGAGATGAAATAGAATTGTCTAAATAAGATATGACGTTTGATGCATTCTCCTTTTTACTGCATTCCCTGTAAAAAAAAAAAATATTTATCTACCACAAAAATGCATGTCAGTCAATGAACTCTTCTCTTTATAACAAGAATTTAACATGAAAGATGGTAGGTAATAAAGAAATTGGAATACAAGATATACACTTAACCAATTATAATATGCCAGAAATTTCAAATCAACTCAGGAAAGACTCCTCTAGTAACAAATTAATCATTATGCTCTGGGCAGTGGCTCAGATTTCTGAGGTAACGATCACACAAAAGAAAATATATGGCAACGCTCCATATTTCCTCCTGCCTGCCCTGTAACAATGTTAATGTACTGATATACCAAGATAGTCGAGGCATTTATATGGAATGGTGATTCAACATGGTATCCGTTCAGAGTAGCCTCTTAAAGACGACTTTTCTTTTCCTCTCAATAGATCCGTTCCTAAATTTTGGAAGAGACGTGACCACTGCACTGAAGGGATCATCGACTGCTGTCCAAGATGACCTGTTCTGATAATGTCTTGTGCATGAAAGAGCAATACTTCAACCAGAACTAGAAACGCCTGGAGCCATTCCTTATTTTGCTGTTTAACATTTTTTTTTTTTTTTTCACACAGATTGACACACTCAACTTTAAGCCTAACAATAAGAGATCTCGGATTCATACCTGAGAATTCCAACGATCTTGGACAATTTTTTTTTTTGACACACGATGAAGAATCGTAATACCTCTTTATACCAAATCAGATGAACATATTAAATGGGCTCTACGAAGTGCTGAGAGAGAGGGAATTTTGCTGGGAATCAGTCACACAACAAGTACTGTTGTGCATCTGGATTCATATAGCAAGGTGATGTTTAAGAATTAGATCCTTCCCCTCAGATCGATCTTGGCAAGTTGGTTTGATCATTTATTAGCATAACCTGGCAGGACCATTTTTGGCTGATCTATCCATCAAGGGATCCTAATCTAAACTCAGACTTGCAGCAGTAATGAATTGACGTGAGCCATAGGTAATGCAAGATAGAAATGCTATTGACGATCTAATGGTTGATGTAGGGTATATCAAAACAGAATGTAAGTGACGATACAGGATTGATAAAAGGAAATTCACCAAAGAGACATCATAATAAACAGAGAAATTCAAATAAAATCTAAGAAAATCAAATGAAAAATCAGTCGGGACAGTCAAGGCCCCACGTATATAGCCTCCAATGCTATGAGCATAGGAGCGACCTCAATGTCGCAATGTGTATCGTCAGGACTGCAATAAGCAGACTGATGATACAAGGATGCTTTTTTGAAGTACATAAAAGAAGAGGAAACTGCGAAGGATTAAAGAAAATGCAGCAAGGTAAATAAAATAGACGAGGGGATGGATTACTTACTTTTGATTATCAACGCTGGTGATGAAGGGCCTTTGATCGACCAAAAGGGAAACTCCAGGAGTAGGGAGAATGAGGATCGATGGAGGTTCGGCTGGATGGCAAACAATGGATGCTGCGGTCTTGATTCGGTCGGATGGCAAACAATGGATGCTGCGGTCTTGATTCGGTCGGATGGAAAGGATGGGAATCTCCGATTGCCAAAGACCAGGAGGAGGGAGAAGATGATCCCGTAGTTGCAGAACTTTCAGTGATCGGCCCTGCTATGGGAAGGCAGAAGAAGGATAGAAAAGGGAATCTTCTCCCCGATGAAGTTGCTCCCCCTTTACCTTCCTCTTCATGCCTCTCTTAAAGAAGGAGAGGAAGCTTCAGGAACCCGTTTGTTGAAGATGAATGGGTGTGAAGAGGGTAGTTCGTTTTGAGATCAACGATGGAGAAGGGAGTGTGGGAGAGAGTTCGTTGTAACTCTTTCCTATTTCAAAAAGGTGGTTCCCTTTACAAGAATTTTCTGAAAGATGGTTTAAGGAATGAGGTTTTTTGGTAAAAATGCCTCAAAAGCTTTGAAAATCTTCCGTTTTCTTTGTAGTTTTTCTCAATTTTTGGTTTTTATGTTATTTTTCTATATTTCTTTTTTTTTTGTATTTTTGTGAAATATTTACGGATGGGAATTTTTCAAAGCTATTTCGAGAGAATTTCTTCAAAAAAAATGGATTTGTGTCCAAATTTTTGAAAAATATTCGAGGTTTACAACCTTGAACTGGGAAATATAGGGTCGAGGATCCAAAAGAGTGTCGGATGAGCCGCCCGAGCCTTTCAAAATCATTTTTTTTTTTGGTATTTTCGCAATTTTATTTTGGAAACCGGACAACGGGGCTCAGATTTTGGATTTAAAATACTGAGTTCAGACCCGGGGTTGAATTTGAAATGTGGAACTTAATCCAGAGATCTGAGGAAAGACTGAAATTTAGCTTTGGTTTTCTCAGAAAATGGAGTCAGGGGCAAAAGGGTCATTTCTACAAGACTTTTTGGAAAATTTGGGGTGTTCACAGATGCCCCTCTTTGCTACTAAGCCGGTTGAAAGTCGAGCTTAGTGGCAAAGATAACACTCCAAATTTTAAAATGCCCCAGTCAGCAGATCTGAATTGGGTGTGGAAAAGTTATTTTGAAAATATGGCTTTTCAGGCTTGGAACCTTATCCTGAATGGTTTTGGGGAGATGACATCCTCGAAATGATATGATTGAATAAAAGATGAGGAAATCGTGATGAGACTTTAGATGGAAATTCGGAAATGGTGGGAAGTCAGAATTTTGATCAGGTCTCATGGGTGAGACGAGATACTCTTTTTGGAATGATTCAGGTTTAGCCCTTAACCTGGATGGGGCGAAGATATACCAAGATGAATTTTGAAATGAGGAAAGGAATACATGAGTACCTTGATGGGACATTTTGGGAAAGGCCTTGTGAAATGAAGCTCGAGTATGGTCCTTTCTTGGAGGAATATATGAAGCATGGGTTCCTCGACGGGAAGAACCATGGTGGGACTTGGAAGAAAACATATCGTCAAAAACGAGGAATCTCATTGGAATGTGACTCAGGTTTAACCCAAACCTGCAAGAAAGATACCCCGCGAAGCGAGGTTCCGGGTTAACTTTGAACCTGGATAGGAAATCTACCATACGGATTTCTCGAATGGAGAAAGCACGATGGGACCTTCGGAATTTGGACGAACAAATTCGAAGGGGTTTTTGCGAAAGGAGGAAATATGGAGTCCCTAAAGCTTTGAAAAGGGGAAGAAATTGGGCGTCTCATTGCTGAGACTGAAATAGCTTTTGAAATCAAAGAATCTTTCGCAAATGGTTCAGGTTTAACCCTTATCCTAAGTGGGTCGTCCCTACGGAATTTCTTAATGTGAAAACCGTGATGGGACAGGAAGAGATACTTCCTTCAGAGACAACTCTTTTGGGAAATATAAACAACGCTAGGTTGCATCAAAATGGATATTGAATGTTTATTTCATTCTTTGGAATAGCTAGAAAATTATGCCAATAAGATAAAATCGTAGTTGATTCAAATGTTTGAAAATGCGCATGTATGTGCAAAGAGATTCCCTCTTTTACCTAGAGTATTTCCTCCAATGAGGTTAACTCTTCAGTTATAAGAGTCAAATTCAAAAATTTTAGCACTGATGATTTTCTTCAAGGAAGCTATCCATTTCCCTGATATGAGAATAAAAGAAATATTCTTAATTTCATAAAAGCGAGAAATGAAAAGATATTGATAAAAGAATTTTGCACGAGAAAAGATGACTTCTGGCAGCTTCGGCAGTTTGATATCCGGGTGTTTTTCCCACAATGATCTTTTTGCACTCTTTTGAGTCATTGGGCTTTCTCGGGTTTTTCTTATCATCCTTCATTTGGATGTCCTGACTTTTTCTCTTTTTAAAGGGAAGGGCACGTCACAAACTCCTTCATCTTGGAGATGCTCCGATCCTTCTTTTATCTCAGGGGTTCTATTGATCTCACTGGCTCAAAAGGTCTTTAGACGATAGCAGAAATCAAATATCTTTTAGGGTTTGTTGGTAGGTTCATCACACTCGCCTTCATCTCGACGGTGATCTGAACTTTCCCTGGAAGAATCCGTCACAAACTCCGTCATCTTGGAGATGTTTCAAATCTTCTTTGGCCCCGGGGGTCTACTCGCTTAATTCGCCTTCATCTTGACGACAATTGAGAGATCCCTTTTGCGGATATTTGATTGCAACTTTTAAACGAGAATGAGAAGGGATGGGTTGAGTGGATTCTTTTTATAGCTCAAGATATTTCCACTACCTGATTGTCAGAAAATCATTTTTAAAACATGTGTCATAGCCAAGATCAATATCAATTCTCTTCTGGCTTTTCAATATCATTGAATATTTCTTTCACTGATCATATCAAGGACATTTCTTACATCCTTTTGGTTAATCAACAAGAAAAGATTTGAATTTTACCTCTTTTTCACAAAAAGTTTCACCTTTTTGGAAAGAAATAGTAGAGGTTATCTGAGGAAATTCTTTTTGTGTAGTCAAACTTTTTAGAATCAACTAATGCTTTTAGCAAATTGGCAAAGTTTTCACGAATCTCTTGTGAAATAATCATTCAATATAGATTTTGATGAGTCATTTAGCTGTAATTTAAAGAAATGGTGTGAGAAATCAGACTTTAGAAAACTGTACTGATAATATTAGGTTTTTGGAAATCCCGACCAGTTTATGAGAAACTGGATTTTTGATAATCCCGACCAGTGAAAACACTGGATTTCAAAACCTGACCAGTGAAAAATACTGGATTTTAAATCCCGACCAGTTATGAAAACTGGATTTCAAATCCCGACCAGTGAAAAATACTGGATTTTAAATCCCGACCAGTTATGAAAACTGGATTTCAAATCTCGACCAGTTATGACAACTGGATTTCAAATCCCGACCAGTTATAAAACTGGATTTTAAATCCCGACCAGTTGAAAAATACTGGATTTCAAATCCCGACCAGTTATGAAAACTGGATTTTAAATCCCGACTAGTTATGAAAACTGGATTTCAAATCTCGACCAGTTATGACAACTGGATTTCAAATCCCGACCAGTTATAAAACTGGATTTTAAATCCCGACCAGTTGAAAAATACTGGATTTCAAATCCCGACCAGTTATGAAAACTGGATTTTAAATCTCGACCAGTTATGAAAACTGGATTTCAAATCTCGACCAGTTATGACAACTGGATTTCAAATCCCGACCAGTTATAAAACTGGATTTTAAATCCCGACCAGTTATGAAAACTGGATTTCAAATCTCGACCAGTTATGACAACTGGATTTCAAATCTCGACCAGTTATGACAACTGGATTTCAAATCCCGACCAGTTATAAAACTGGATTTTAAATCCCGACCAGTTATGAAAACTGAATTTTAAATCCCGACCAGTTATAAAACTGGATTTCAAATCCCAACCAGTGAAAAATACTGGATTTTGAGAATGAAGGATTTAATCTGATGGTTTGAAAGTGATTGAATTTGGGAGATTATAACCCAAGGGTTGAGAAAATGATAAGACTTTGAGGATATTATAACCAGAGGTTGGGAAACTGATAGAATTGAAAACCTTGAAATGATAGAATTGAGGAGTCGCACCCTAAGGGTTTGATCTTTTGGAATACACGACCAGCGGGAGCTGGATCTTTTGGAATACAGGACCAACGAGATGCTGGATCCTCTGGAAATACATGACCAGCGAGATGCTGGATCTTTTGGAAATATATGACCAGCGAAATGCTGGATCCTTTGGAAATACATGACCGGCAAAAGCTGGATCTTTTGAAAAATACATGAAGTTTTGGGAATAAGTCAGAACTTGAATTTAGAAGGAGAAAGGTCTTTGGTCAGAAGACCGATTTTAGAAGGTTACCGGTGTGAGAACCGGGTTTTTCAGATGTGCTCCATATATGATTGAAAAGTTTGAAAACAACCAGTGCGAGAACTGGGTTTTGAAGATGAGCTTAGATTTTTCAAAATGAGTTTTTAGAAGATAATTCAGGATTTATCCCCTTATCCTGAACGGGGGAAATAAAAGGAAGAATACCTCATTGAAAGGAGGCATCAGGTTTATCCCTTATCCTGAAAGGGGTGATTTGAAAAAGTAGAAATTTTTTTTTTAATAAGATTGGAAAATTTGTTAAAACTTGACATAAACGAGCATTAGCTTGATGTAAATCTGATCAAAGCAAAATGAATCAAATGAAAAGACAATAAAAATCACAGGACCAATTAAGAATTATCAAAATTTGAGGAGAGGAACTTTCGTCTAATCCTGCCTGCATACGATGGAAGAAGATGATTATGGATTAAAATAAAACGCCCCAGTATCATGGAGAAGAATGTAAGAATTGATAGAAGATCATTATTTTTATTGAAATGGCTCTTTGAATAGTACAAAAGATTTTTGAATGAAAATTCTAAGTATAAAATTTCTTCAAATGCAGAGCATTGATGGGATCTGGCATCTCCACCCCATCTGCATTGATTAGACGGTACGAATTGCGAGGCAAAGCTTCCTTAACCACATAAGGGCCTTCCCAATTGGGTGACCACTTGCCTTGTGGTCGATGCTTGAGATGAGCTGTCGATTTGAGCACCAAATCGTTAACTCGAAATTTTCTCTCAATGACAGACTTGGCATAATGTCGGGCTATCCTCTGTCGATAAGCTTGAGCGTGCTCTGCTGCTTTGAGCCTCTTTTCATCCAGTAAATCTAGTTGCACCAATCTCTGCTGCTGATACTGATCAAGTGGCAATTCTATGAGAGAAGCGAATTTGAGAGCGGGCTTTTGGATATGGAGAGGTAACACCACTTGAGTCCCGTAAACGAGTTCTGAAGGAGTGGCATTAGTCGGGGTCCGAATGGTGGTCCGATATGCCCAAAGCGCGTCATGAATTTTCTCATGCCAGTCTCGACCTGTCTTCACAGTCCTTTCCAAAATACGAATCAAGATCTTATTGGTGGCCTCTGCTTGGCCATTCCCTTGAGGATAATAAGGAGCTGAGAAGTGATGGGAAATTCTGAATTTAGAACAGAAGGTTTTCATCCTCTCATTTTTAAAATGAGTTCCATTATCTGAGACAATATCATGTGGTATGCCGAAGCGGCAAAGGATGTTCTTATGAATGAAAGAAACCACATGGCGGCCTTCTACAGTGCGTAGAGTAACAACTTCAACCCATTTCGTGAAGTACTCTGTCGCAGCCAGGAAATACTTGTGGCCGTTAGAAGCAGAAGGGGTAATTGGGCCGACGACGTCAAAAGCCCACATGGAAAATGGCCAAGGGGAAACAACTGATTGTAGGTATGCGGCCGGAGCATGAATGTAAGGCGCGTGTAATTGGCACTTGACGCATTTTTTCACAAATCCATGACAGTCTTGCTGCATGGTATTCCAATAGTACCCTGCTCGAACGATCTGCTTGACGAGAGTTTGATAGCCAGCATGACCACCACAAATCCCTTCATGTGCCTCTTGGATAACTTCCATAGCTTCTTCTTTGTCTAAGCACCTTGAATACTCAGAACTGAATCCACGGCGATAGAGGACATTGGCGAGAATGAAATATCGGGTAGACATACGCTGGATTGCACGTTGCTCCCTTTTAGGCATTTCTGGTGGAAATTCACCAGACTCAATGAAATTCTTGATACTTTGATACCAAGGCTCCTCCTTCTGATTGACCTGATTTACTTGCATAATTGAATCGAAAGCGGGTTGTTCGAGTCTGCCAACTTCGAAAGAGCGACATGACTCACCACCTTTGAATGATAAAATGGAGCCCAAACTGGCTAAGCCATCGGCTATCTGATTATGCTCTCTTCTGATGTGATTGAGCTGAAATTCTTCGAAGCTGTCAACAAGAGCTAAGACGATCTTCTGATATGGGATCAATTTATGATCTTTCACTTGCCATTCAGTGTTAACTTGACTGACGACAAGTAGTGAGTCGCCAAAGGCGTGCACTCTCTTGACATTGAAACATTGCAGAATTTTGAGGCCTTGTATTAAAGCTTCATACTCGGCCATATTATGAGTGCATTGGAAACCAAGCTTAAGAGAATAAGGGATCATTTCTTTTTCTGGAGTGATCAACAGGACTCCAATCCCGATGCCAGACATATTTTTAGAGCCATCGAAGAACAAGTTCCAAACTGGGGGCTGTTGGACATTACAGATGTGCTCGTCAGGAAAATCATCCTCTGTTTTAATTTCTTCTGTCAGAGGGAAATCTGCCAACTGATCTGCGATCGCTTGGCCCTTAATCGACTTTTGAGAAACATACTCTAAGTCATATTGCATCAACAGGACTTGCCACTTTGCGATTCGTCCAGTGAGAAAAGGTTGTTCAAGAATGTATCTGAGCGGATTGAGCTTTGAAAGAAACTTAATTTCAGAAGCCAACAAGTAATGTCTCAATTTTTGGCACATCCAGACCAGAGCTAGACAAGTCTTCTCCATCTGAGAATACTTCTTTTCATAATCAATGAATGTTTTGCTCACGTAGTAGATGGCGTGCTCTATCAAACTGCCTTCTTCATACTGAGCGAGGAATCCACCACAGGCATTTTGATTGACTGAAATATATAGCAAGAGAGGCTTTCCCAGCTTAGGCGGCTTTAAAACTGGTGGATTAAGGAGATACTGCTTGATGCGCTCGAATGAGAGCTGACATTCTGATCCCCATTCAAATTTAACTCCTTTTCTCAGCAAGTGGTTAAAAGGCTCACATCTCATAGCCAAATTGGAGATGAACCTGCGAATAGACTGAATACGCCCTTGAAGGCTTCCCAGCTCTCTCAGATTAGTTGGAGGCGGCATGTCAATAATGACTTTTGCTTTAGCCGGATCCACCTCGATCCCTTTCTTGCTGATAATAAAGCCGAGCAGTTTGCCGGACTCTACTCCAAAAACACATTTCTGAGGGTTAAGCCTCAATTTGTAAAGAATAAGTCTTTCAAAAACTTGACTAAGAGCATCGAGGTGATCCTCTTCTTCTTTAGACTTAACCAAAATGTCATCCACATACGCATCCATATTCTTGTGCATTTGATCGTGGAAAATAATGGCCATTGCCCTTTGATAAGTCGCCCCGGCATTTTTGAGCCCAAATGGCATAACTGTATAGCAGAAGGTTCCCCATGGAGTAGTAAATGAGGTCTTCGACTGATCACGAACGGCCAACTTGATCTGATTATAACCTGAATATCCGTCCATGAAAGAAAACATGGCGTGACCTGCTGTGCTATCGATCAAGAGGTCAATATTAGGAAGTGGATAATCATCTTTCGGGGTAGCCTTATTGAGATCCCTGAAATCAATGCAGATCCGAACTTTTCCATTCTTTTTAGGGACTGCTACGATATTTGCCAACCAATCTGGGTAATCAATGGCCCGGATGAAGCCTGCTTTCAATAAATCTTCCAGTCCTTCTTTGACTTGTTGCTCAATTCGAGGGTCTAATTTCCTCAATTTCTGCTTGATTGGTCTAGCTTCTGGTTTCAACTTGAGTCGATGCTCAACCAGTTTGATATCCAACCCTGGCATATCTTCGTAAGTCCAGGCAAATACTTCCTGATGCCTTTGGAGGAATTGGATGAGTCTAGCTTTTTCAATTTCGCTTAGGCTCGACCCAATTTTGAGAATCTTCGGATCATCTTCCGACCCAATGTTGATATCCTCAGTTGGATCTTGAACCAAGGCTGATGGTTCATCCTGCTTCTGAATGTGAGCAAATTCTGGTAAATTCTGAATAGTGGAATCAAATTCAGCTGGCTCTTCAGTCTGCTCTGTTGCCTGACTGGCCTCTGCTCTGTCTTTCATCTCAGGAAACCTTGCCAATTTTAGATACTTGGGATTGATAACAAATCTTGTCATTGATTCAGGAGTTTAATGGTCCTGAAAATGCCAAAAAGAGGTTGTTTTTAAGAGAAAGTATGATGAGCAAAATAAAATTTTTTTATATAAAGCAAGAGTGATGATATAGACAAAGTATAAGAAGGAATTGATGGATATTTGAAGAGAAAATTTTGATCTTTCATTGATTGAAGTAAAGTATTTACAAGACTTAAATAAAAGATGGGACTGTATTGTCCCTACAAGATAAAAAGAGAATAAAAGAAAGCAGGAAAACTAAGGCATCATCTTCACTTGTTTCCTTTGACAAAAACTGTTTTTTTTTTTTTTTTGCTGAAATCTTGGCCGGTGAACCCCAACCCTGAACTGTCCGCATGCCGAACTGGAATGATGGGCTCTATCATGCCGTCTTCATCTTTCCCCATGCCTCGGAATGGCTGGTATCCATGTTTTATCAACAGATCAAATCCCTTTCTGGCTTTGGAGAACTGGGGGAATAAAGGGTGATCTTTGAAGGAGGCGTAATCAATGTGTCCTCCTAACTTGAAGAAACAAGGTCCCTGCCATTGGACCGTGGCTGCGACATTTTCTTCTTCCATGACATCTTTTAGCTTCAGCATCTCTAGACTGTCACTGAGATTGATCTCATCCGCTTCTCGGATGCTTGGAATATCAGCTGTGAATGTCGGACGAGGAATCATAGGCTGTGGCAGCCTCTCTTCAGGATCTTCACCCAAAATGGTGGTGATCATTCCACCCTTAGACCACTTGATGCACTGGTGGAGAGTTGATGGGACGGCATTGGCATTGTGGATCCATGTTCGTCCCAACAGAAGATTGTAAGTCGGTGGTACATTGACGACATGGAACAACACAGTATGCACTGAGTAGTTGATGAAGATTTCCAAAAAGACTTTGCCTTTGGCAGTTTGCCCATGATTATCGAAGCCATAGATGGTGATGGGATCAGGCACATATTCTTCCTCCTTTAATCCCAATGCTTTCGCTGTCATTTCTGGGCAAATATTCAAACATGCTGCCCCCATCAATGAGTACGTGCGGGACAGTCATGCCCCTGGTCCTGACCACTATATACAATGCATTGTTGTGGAATGAATGAGGCTTAGGCAAGTCCTCATCTGAAAAGGTAATAGGCGCGTTAGTCATTGCTTGGTTTACTATCTGCGCCATGTCTTCGGGCGTGGTGCCCGGCTTTACTTTGATCTTTCTTAATAGATCGTCTAGTTTTTCTTTATGCTGGGGAGAGTCGTGAGTCAACTCAAAGATGGAGATGTTGGAGAGCGCTGTGATGGGCTTCTGAAGGCTTTTGGCCCGCTCTTCTGCTGCTTCCGAGGTTTCTGCTTCCTCTATGCAGGCTTCCCTTTTCACAAATCTTTTTGGAAAAACTTGGATCTTTCCACTCTCAACTGACATGTTTCTAATATTTAAAAATGAGAGGATATCCCCTCTCTGAAATGCAGGTTGATTCTGATGTAGAACCATCACCTGATGCTGCAAACTTATTTCTTTGCTGGAGCAAGGATGTATGTGACTCTGCAGGAGAAAAGAACCTTCTGAAACGGTTGACACTGAATGTTTTGGGAATGGGGCGGACAGAATGTCCATTTTGCCCTCTTCTTCATCCTCGATGAGGATGCTTTTATCAATACAATCCTGAATCAGATGCTTCAGGACGAAGCAGTACTCAGTGTCGTGGCCCATCGCTCTGTGAAATTTGCAGTATTGTTCCTTAAATCTTCCCATGAGCACTGGTGGATCTGCCACCTTGGGAAGTTTTACCATCCCGTGAGACAGCAAATATTCCAAAATCTTCTCCAGTGGCTGGTCGAGGGGAGTAAACTTCCGATCCCTGCTCCAGTTTATATGTTTAGGTTTTTCTTGAAGGTCCCCCTTTTGTTGAGGACCGGTCGGGAGAGGCTTATCATTGCTCTTGAAGAATTTCCCTTTCCTTCCTCTGTTCTGCTCGGGCTTTGTGCCACTGCCACTGCCCTGTTTGCTGCTACTGCCCTGATCATCCCCTGGAACCTCGGCGGAGTAGGTGAAGTGTGCCTTCTTCTTTGGGTCTTGCACATTTTTTGCTAAGGCAACACCATCGTACATCCCATTCTCTACTCCCATCTCGAGCCATTCTGCTCGCTCCGTCAGTTCAATAAACGATTTGGAGGGATATGGGAAGAGGAGGCTTTTTAGGGGCTGGGAGAAGTTGTTGAGAATGACTTGGAGGGCATGCTCCTCAGAGATAGGGTTTCTCATTTTGTTGCACAGGCTTCTCCACTTGTGGATAAAATCCCTAGCCTTTTCATTGGGCTCTTGTTTCAGGTTGCACAGGTGATTCAGGGTGGGCAGAGCTTCCGTGTTGAATAGGAAGCGTTCCACAAACATATTAACGACTTTGTCAAAATCCCTTAACTCGATGGGATTGACATGCTCGGCATACCATTTGGCGGCTATTCCCTCCAAACTGCGGGGAAAACAGAGGAAGAGGGCACGGTTGTCTTCGCTAAACCGGGCGCATTCTGCGAGGAACATGGCAAGGTGGGCCTTGGGGTCTCCGGATCCATCGAATTTAATGAATTTTCGGGGGAGATTCTCCAAATTGATGTCTCCTTCCAAACCAAGGTAGAAATCCTGCCTAGTGTATGCCCTTTTTCCTTTGTCCCGGACTTGCAGGTCTTTGACGATTTTTGTCAATGCCTGGATCGAGTCTTCTGCGGGGGCCCCATATTTGGGCTTGTTCACTGACACTGGCTCCTCTACCGGCCTCTTGGACTGCCGCAGATGTTTCGGGATGTAAATCAACTGCTCTTCTTCAGAATTTTCTTCTGCTGACTCAGAATCTTCAGAGGTACTGTCACGCTGTACCTTTTGCTTGCTGATCTTGACGGGCTTTTTCATGGGCTTCTTCTTAGCTTTGGTCTTAGAAGCCGCCTTCTTTGGAGCCGCCTTAGCCTGCTCGGCCATCATTTTATTCATCATTTTCTGAAAAATCCGGTACATGGCCGGATCAACATCGCTTTCATCTCCGGAGTCATGCTTCTTGGTCAATCTAGGAGAATTCATCTCCTCTGACTCGTTGTCACTGTGTTGTTGAGCAGCCCTCTTGTCAGCCCTTGTCTGAACCATTTTCCAGATGCCTAAGCTTTCCTGCAGAATATGGGAATGGTTAGAGTATGGAGAAGCTTTTTGAAAATCATAATTTCTTCGAGAGAAAGCAAGAAATGAGGGGATTTGGTAGACAATTTCAAGAGATTATCCCATTACCCGGGATCGGGTCATCGCACGATTTGTGATTATTGTGTTACCATTTGATGAAAACAGAGAAATGTGCCTTGTTACCTAGGCGAGGTCGTCAACCATGATAAGATTTGAAGAAATGCAGAAGGAATATCCCTTTTACCTGGGATTAGGTCGTCACTCAAGTTTTTGTGACTTTTATTTGTGCTACAAACAAAATACAGAAAATAACATTTTTGGCCAAAAAACAAAAATTTTATTGATATTTGTAACTTTCAAGGACAAAGAGAGGGTGGGCAGACAGTTTGCCACCACTCTTGATATTCAGATGATACATTTGGCCCAGGAAATATAGACAGAGAAATAAAGGAGTTCCAGGTATATTTTGCGACATGATATGCCCCAGACCACTGATCCGACTGCAGGTTGAATTCTGACACATTGCCTGTCGGGAAACGGGTGTTGGCACGGACCTGCCGCTGTGAAAACTGCCTCAGACATCGTTCCGGCTGATAATCGACACAAAAGAAAGGGCCCATCAACTTGTAGCGCTTGTCACGAGCATAAGTGTATCGAGGAACAGTCTCTTTTCTGTCAAAGAAATCCCAGGTGATCTCCTCCTGATGCAGCTTCTCGATCAGAGCTCGGCATTGGATGACTGTCTTCGGTTGCTTACTGTTGAACCTGAAAGAACTGGCTTTTGAGGGAACGTGGCGTAGGAACCACGACTGCAAGGCATAAGTGCATCCTTCTACCAGAATGGTCTCCCCAAGAGCGAATCGAGCCAAACCTCTGTAAAGGAAGGCTAATGCGGCCATGGAGACTGAGAGCTGACGGGTCTGCTTGCTTCCCCATCTCCGAAAGAGCTGGGCAACTCTGATGTCTATAAAATTCTGACCATCTTGGAAGAAGGCTAACCCCACTGTGCACAGGATCATGGCGTGCTGAATTCTGTCCTTCGCTGCTCGGGACAAAGTGTCAACCTCTTTGTAGGCTCCGTACTTTTGATATAATTCGAACAGGTCGATGAACTGATTCTCACCAATCTCGGTGAGAGGCCAGGATCTGCTCCCTGTTGCTCTTGCTAAGGCTTCTCGAACATCTACCCCTTTGATGTTGATCAAAAATTGCTGCTCGACAGGATCATCTGGCTGACCATCTGGTTCGGGCAATCCCATAATGTCGTTGAACTCGTCCATCAGTAGAGTCATCTCTCCCCATGGAAACCAAAATGTGCAGGTACGTGGATTCCATCGTTCTGCCATGGCCTGAATCAACGCTCCATTGATGACTCGCTTGCCTACCGCTGATGCCATCTCCAACCCACAGTCATCCAAGTGATCTGGGAACATACGTGAGAAGGTGGCGAACCAAGAATAATACCACCGTGGGAAGAAAGTACGAGACTGGATGACCCGCAGATCTGGGGTTCCATCCCTTATTTGATAGAGGACATGATCCCAAGGAAAGATAGTATCGGGAGATTCAGATGCCATCGGAGTGATACTGAGGCAAAAGGAGGAAGCGAGTCAGATAGAATGCAGAACTTACGGATAGACTTTTTAAAGAATCAAACCTGGACATTTTGAAAGATTGAGGGGGATTTTTAAAAGAGTTTTCCAGGGTTTTGGAGAAAAATTTTATCCTAAAAAGAGGAAAAAGAAGATGTAGGTAGATAGAAAATATACACCTGGGGTTTTTGAAAATAAAGGTAAGTTTTGAATAATACACCCAGGGTTTTTTGAAAAAAAGGTTTGATATATATAAGAGAAATATCACACAACCAAGGCCGCACAAACAAGGATGCGCATACAGCACTCCCTAAAGGCTGACTCTAAATGCAATATTTGAAATGGCTTGTAGGACCTTAATCCTAACCCTAAGGTTCAAATTATCTGATTCCGATCAAGATACGCCGATATACCCAAGCCGAAACTCGAAGTACGTGGCATAGAAATATTTCTCCGGTTCTAAGGTAATGGCTTCCCAACATCCTTGAGCACCTACCGATATACCTCGGACTATGGCCCTTAGGTACGTGGTAGGGGGGCGCGAACCCAAATAAGTGGTCCAGTTGTGAGGCTCTCTCCCGAACTATGGTTCAGTGAGACAGCCCAGCAACGTGAAGACCGGGACAATATAGGTAAGGGATGTTTTTGAAAACATGTTCAACAAAAAGTCAGATGGCTCTAATGCAAGTCCTAAAAAGATAGATTTAAATGAAAGGAAGCATACACTTGCATACATTGTTTACATTCAATCCCTAAAATTGAGGAGAGTTGTATTTCAGGCCTAAGTCTAATGTGAGCATGGAATAATCTCCTCAATATGGTCCTACCAAACCATACTTAAATCCTATATGCAATGATGTCAGCTTTAGGACAGAGTCTAGGCTCCTAAGGTTTGCATGAAAATGTAGCTGACATATGTTAGAATAAAGACTTAGATTATATAAAAGCAAAGCAAAGGCATCAATTCGACCAGACGAAGACGTGTCCCATCTCGGTCGCCAAACCTGTGATCATCGCAAAATTTTTCCTCTCGTAATGTTCTCTCTCTTCCTTCTCTTTTCCTTTCCAACCTTTTATTTTCCTCCTTTTTGAAGGGAGAAAAGATAAAAGAACGGAAAAGAAAGAGAGAAGGGAAAAGAAAGAAGAGAAGAGAAGAGGAACTCTTTTGCGGGTCTCACTTGACCTTAATTTTAAAAATATTTGAAATGACTCGCCTCCGTTTTTGAAATATTTGCGGGAAAAAATCGGGAGACGGGATCCGCTCCTCGGTACGAGGTTCGACCGTTCCTGGCGCCTTTACCAGGGGTAATCGAACCAAGGGTCGAGTTTTATGCCTTTTGCTTTGCAAAGAATTTATCTAAGTGTTTATCCTAAATCTAAATGCACAATGGATCATGCTTGTGCAAATGCAAAGATGTATGCTCCTTTTGAAAATGTTTTGAAAAAATTTCCAAGTGAAATTGATAAAGTGAAGAAAAATGATTCCTAACTTAGAACTTAAGATTAAAGTTCTAAGTTTTTAGAATGATCAGGAGTTTGGGAAGATAAATCTGGAATTTGGAGGTTAACCTTGAAGTTTTGTAATAAAAAGAGAGTGAAGGAAATTTTTCATAGTCATAAATGGACTTTGAATTTAGAATTTTGAACTTGGACGAATATCTGGAATGGAATTGAATTCCACTTTTGAATATGGGAAATCTAAAGAAATTAAGAAATGAGATTTGTAGAAGTTGGATTTTCAAGATGAAATCCGAATCCAAGTTCTGGATAGAGTTTTGAATTGATTTTTAGGATTCGAAATAGGGACTTGGTCTGAATGAAATGGAATTGGCTTTAAGAATTGGAATTTAAATGGAATTTTGGATTTGGAATTTTGAAGGGGATTGGTTTTAAGATTTGGAATACGAGATGGTATTTGGATCTGAAATCTGAGATCCAAGATAAGATTGGACTCTGGATTCTAAGATGGAATTGGATCTGAAATCTGAGATCCAAAAATAGAATTGGGTTCTGGATCCTAGAATGGATTTGGGTCTGAAGTCTGAGATCCAATGTAGGATTGGATTCTAGATCCTAAGAATTGGATCTTGGATCTGAATCTGAGATCCAAAGTAGGGTTGGATTCTGGATTCTAAGAATTGGAATTTGAATCTGAATCTGAGATCCAATGGTAGAATTGGATTCTGGATCCTAAGAGTTGGATTTTGGATCTGAATTTGAGACCCAAAGTAGGGTTGGATTCTGGATCTTGAGAATTGGTTTTGGGATCTGGATGGTAGAACGAGGATCTGGATCCTTGATGAATTTTGGACCTGTGATTGGAGATCCAAAGTGGAATAAGAGTTTGGATCCTAGATGGAATTCGGATCTGTGATGGGAGATCCAAAATGGAATGGAGTTCGTACCTGGAAATCTGGATCCAAGTTTGAGACTAGGATTTGTTTTTGGATTTGGATTTTGAGAAGTCCAACTAGGACCTTGGAAATGGATCCGGGTTTTAGAAACCCAAATTTAAAGCTTGAGATTTCAAATCTAAACATTGATTGAGGATAAGGGGATGAAATTGATTTGAAATCCAAAAGATAACTTCAAAGTTAATTTGAATTTCGAATTTGATTGAAGTTTGAATATCAGATGATTTTGGAATTTCAAAGCAATATTGGACTTTGAAATTGAATTTTTGAATATGAAAAATGAGATAGCATTAAAATTTGGATAAGATTTGATTTTAAGAAGAAGAATCACTTGGAATTTTGAAAAGGAAGTTTTGAAAATATGATGCAATTCTATCCTATATGATGAATGAACTTTAAATAACTTTGAAATAGAATTTAAAAAGCTATTCCATTCCTCAGATGAATTAAAATAAGATTGAAGATATAATACATCCTTGACTATGGTCATTGAATGTATTATATAATAATCTATATTTAAATTCCAGTGAAGAATGAAACACATTTTTGTGCTTTTATAGAGTTTAGAATGGAATTAACTCTCAATATACCCTGACTATGGCCATTGGTATATATATTGAATTAATTCTAAGTTAAACTCTGATAAAAGGTAAAAATATTTGAAGAATATGATGATTTTTGAAAGAGGATCCAGTGTGGATCCAGTATTATTTCATAAAAGATAAGAATACTAAGTCTTGTTTACACCCCGACTATGGCCGTTGGTGTAAATCATCAACTTAGAATTAACTTACCTTTTATGAAATGGTGCACGTGCCATTCGTGTTTCACCATTGTGAGAATTTGAGAAATAAAGAAAAAAAATGCATGGAGTAAACAATTCATGGTATTCTATGATGCTCATTCATTCTACCTAAAGCAAGAAATGTAAATTCTTATTCGAACCTAACTATTACAATGGGTAAAATCAAATGTACAATCCCAAATAATGATATCTTTTACATGTTTCCTGCAAAACAACTAGGTTAGTAATGAAAAGAGAAGGAAAATCATATATATATATATATGGAAATCAAATGATGAAAATATATGTATGATAAAGAGGATGGAAAATGGCATATTTGTTTTGAAAATATCTCAACAAATGTATGATCACACAATGATATGTTAATATAAAAGAACAACTTTGAATATCCATATGGCCATGTTATGAAAGATGACAGGTAGGCACTATGACATATCAATATGTAGATTTCAATGCTAATGATGTGAGGTGATTAAATCAGCATACAGTACGTAAAATTGGGAATCTAATGGATGGAAGGATGCTTAGGTAGTAAGGAAAATGTGCAGCTGTAGGGGCCAGCACAGGGTAGATGCTAATGCGTGGACGATATGCAATATGGTAATGATATGGATGCAACGACATATGTTTCCAGCAAGCCTAAAATATGCATTCTGCTAATACCTTCAGAAATCAAACAATTGCTAACACATGACAGTTTCTATTACTGCGTCTGTCAGAGAAAACGAAATAAAGGGAGAGGAGCTTCAGCTGAACCCTGTTGTTCATAAATTTATTTGGTCCTTACAGGACTTGTAAAGACGTGCCGGAAAATCATTATATCAACTAACACATGTCTCTGAAAGATCCACTGTTTTGATCTATACCTACTATGAATGGCTCATGCCCAAGTAATTCCCATGAACATGATATGAGCTAACATATATATAAAATAGCAGAAGACCATAAAGCAAACAATGAGCATGATGCTGAAGAGATATTGCACGAATACGTAGTTTAAACCAAAAGGCTTTTCTGAACAGAATATGCAACAATATATCGTGCTTTCATCAAATGGAGATGAAATAGAATTGTCTAAATAAGATATGACGTTTGATGCATTCTCCTTTTTACTGCATTCCCTGTAAAAAAAAAAAAATATTTATCTACCACAAAAATGCATGTCAGTCAATGAACTCTTCTCTTTATAACAAGAATTTAACATGAAAGATGGTAGGTAATAAAGAAATTGGAATACAAGATATACACTTAACCAATTATAATATGCCAGAAATTTCAAATCAACTCAGGAAAGACTCCTCTAGTAACAAATTAATCATTATGCTCTGGGCAGTGGCTCAGATTTCTGAGGTAACGATCACACAAAAGAAAATATATGGCAACGCTCCATATTTCCTCCTGCCTGCCCTGTAACAATGTTAATGTACTGATATACCAAGATAGTCGAGGCATTTATATGGAATGGTGATTCAACATGGTATCCGTTCAGAGTAGCCTCTTAAAGACGACTTTTCTTTTCCTCTCAATAGATCCGTTCCTAAATTTTGGAAGAGACGTGACCACTGCACTGAAGGGATCATCGACTGCTGTCCAAGATGACCTGTTCTGATAATGTCTTGTGCATGAAAGAGCAATACTTCAACCAGAACTAGAAACGCCTGGAGCCATTCCTTATTTTGCTGTTTAACATTTTTTTTTTTTTTCACACAGATTGACACACTCAACTTTAAGCCTAACAATAAGAGATCTCGGATTCATACCTGAGAATTCCAACGATCTTGGACAAAATTTTTTTTTGACACACGATGAAGAATCGTAATACCTCTTTATACCAAATCAGATGAACATATTAAATGGGCTCTACGAAGTGCTGAGAGAGAGGGAATTTTGCTGGGAATCAGTCACACAACAAGTACTGTTGTGCATCTGGATTCATATAGCAAGGTGATGTTTAAGAATTAGATCCTTCCCCTCAGATCGATCTTGGCAAGTTGGTTTGATCATTTATTAGCATAACCTGGCAGGACCATTTTTGGCTGATCTATCCATCAAGGGATCCTAATCTAAACTCAGACTTGCAGTAGTAATGAATTGACGTGAGCCATAGGTAATGCAAGATAGAAATGCTATTGACGATCTAATGGTTGATGTAGGGTATATCAAAACAGAATGTAAGTGACGATACAGGATTGATAAAAGGAAATTCACCAAAGAGACATCATAATAAACAGAGAAATTCAAATAAAATCTAAGAAAATCAAATGAAAAATCAGTCAGGACAGTCAAGGCCCCACGTATATAGCCTCCAATGCTATGAGCATAGGAGCGACCTCAATGTCGCAATGTGTATCGTCAGGACTGCAATAAGCAGACTGATGATACAAGGATGCTTTTTTGAAGTACATAAAAGAAGAGGAAACTGCGAAGGATTAAAGAAAATGCAGCAAGGTAAATAAAATAGACGAGGGGATGGATTACTTACTTTTGATTATCACGGCTGGTGATGAAGGGCCTTTGATCGACCAAAAGGGAAACTCCAGGAGTAGGGAGAATGAGGATCGATGGAGGTTCGGCTGGATGGCAAACAATGGATGCTGCGGTCTTGATTCGGTCGGATGGCAAACAATGGATGCTGCGGTCTTGATTCGGTCGGATGGAAAGGATGGGGATCTCCGATTGCCAAAGACCAGGAGGAGGGAGAAGATGATCCCGTAGTTGCAGAACTTTCAGTGATCGGCCCTCCTTTGGGAAGGCAGAAGAAGGATAGAAAAGGGAATCTTCTCCCCGATGAAGTTGCTCCCCCTTTACCTTCCTCTTTATGCCTCTCTTAAAGAAGGAGAGGAAGCTTCAGGAACCCGTTTGTTGAAGATGAATGGGTGTGAAGAGGGTAGTTCGTTTTGAGATCAACGATGGAGAAGGGAGTGCGGGAGAGAGTTCGTTGTAACTCTTTCCTATTTCAAAAAGGTGGTTCCCTTTACAAGAATTTTCTGAAAGATGGTTTAAGGAATGAGGTTTTTTGGTAAAAATGCCTCAAAAGCTTTGAAAATCTTCCGTTTTCTTTGTAGTTTTTCTCAATTTTTGGTTTTTATGTTATTTTTCTATTTTTTTTTATTTTTTATTTTTGTGAAATATTTACGAATGGGAATTTTTCAAAGCTATTTCGAGAGAATTTCTTCAAAAAAAATGGATTTGTGTCCAAATTTTTGAAAAATATTCGAGGTTTACAACCTTGAACTGGGAAATATAGGGTCGAGGATCCAAAAGAGTGTCGGATGAGCCGCCCGTGCCTTTCAAAATCATTTTTTTTTTTTGGTATTTTCGCGATTTTATTTTGGAAACCGGACAACGGGGCTCAGATTTTGGATTTAAAATACTGAGTTCAGACCCGGGGTTGAATTTGAAATGTGGAACTTAATCCAGAGATCTGAGGAAAGACTGAAATTTAGCTTTGGTTTTCTCAGAAAATGGAGTCAGGGGCAAAAGGGTCATTTCTACAAGACTTTTTGGAAAATTTGGGGTGTTCACAGCGTCTTTTAGTGTGCATTTGCATTACATTTTTATTCATTTTGTATGCCACTAGAGACAGTGTCATTCAAGCATGGGGGGTGGTTTAGATGCATGCACACAAAAATACACAAAAATTTTTTGTATGACTGGTAATCAAAGTAGGCATTTAAGAACAAAGTGTAGCATATATGATTGTTTTTGGCATAATCTAACAGTTTAAAAATTTTTAAGCCCCATAATTTTTTTTTTCTGAACTGAATCAAATATAGTAGTTGTTTATGAGATAATTCAAAGAAAAGATAGTATTTGATTGTTAGAAAATTTTGAATCACTTTTGTATAAGTATGCACAGTATGTTTTGTGAAAGAAATAAGCAATAGAAAGATGTGTTTGAAAAATGAGTTTAAAAGAATAGAGTTACGTTTAGTTGTTGATGTCTTCGTGAATCCTAGTAGTAGAACTCAGACACGAGATGAAGTGTTTGAGTATCTTAACGAAAAGGATAACGAAGGAGATCATCTCTTGTCTAAGTCGATATATGTGGCCTTTGTAGTTCGAGTAAGTAGAATCTGAAGGGTGTTTTACATCTGGTGCCCCAAAGCCAGCTGGTTTGGGAGCCACCGGTTCGAAAGCTTATTACATGGACTGCATAGAAAGCCTAAGAGATAGAGACATTGCACATGACAAGAGGAAGACTATACGTAAACTATTAGAATAGAAGGTCTAGTGACTCGAGCAATTAAGTCCGAGGGATACTCTGTATCTAGTGCCCTAAGGTCGGCCGACTTGGGAGTCACTGACCCAAAGCTCGCTACACGGGTCACGAAAACTGACTATTCGAAATAGTGCTCATACGAGAAGATTGCGCAAGAAATCAAAAGTTGAAAGAAAAAGAGAGAGTGAAAATGAAAAAAAAAAAGAGAATGTGCAAAATGAGAAAATTTTCATTGCTTAAGTATATATGTGCATTACTGTGCAGAAAATATACAAGTGAGAATAAATGAGTAAAACATGAGAATATTTGACATTCGGAGAAAAATCATGAACTAGCTACAATATGAGAAAAGTGAAAGAAAAGAATTTTTACTGTGGAGGCATGAGATTTTTAAACTTGTTTTGAGAATGTCAATTACAGGAAAGATTTGTTACAACTGCATTCTTAAGAGCCTAATATTTTTGAAAGATCATCCTTGCATTTTATTGATGTTTGTGGGTAGCATCGCTGCAAACCCTCACGAGACCTTACTCGTCCACTAGTGTAAGCTAGTTGTTTAAAGGGCTTGTTGCATACGCTAAATGCAACCGTGATTCCTACGAAAGTGAGTTAGTATTATGCATTCATGCTTAGCATTTCTTGTCTTCAGTGCATATCATGATTAGGGTTTGTTAAGGGACTAACAAACATTCAAGCATGGGGGTATTTGATGATGCATGAATTGCACATCATGTAAACAAGTTTTTCATGCATTTTGTGTCAAGTTTAAGGTTTTAAACCCATGTTTAGATGTGTTTTGATAGTAAGGGGCTATGGTTCGAATTTCAGAAAAATCAGAGTTAAAATGAGAGAGTTATGGCTATTTCAGTGTTTGGGCATGGATTTCGAGGTGGATCGGATCCATATCCGACCCAATTAGGTCAATTGGACCTTGGATCAACTCTTTAAAAGTCCAAAACCCAACCCATACGCCTATCCAGATCCATTTCAAAAAGTTTTTCTGAAAACCCCCCAAAAAGAGGCGCCTAGAAAATATTTTTTTTATAACATTGTTTTTGCAAATTCCAAAAAGTATAAATATACTTTTTAGAGAAGCCCTAGGCGTCTTTGGCTGTGTTTGGACGCCCCCTACAGTGACTCTACAGCAGCAGCTCCTTCCTCTCCATCTTTCCCAAGTGTTGGCCATTGAAGATCGACCTATGCTTGATTTTCAAGCATATTTTCAAGCTTTCTTTGGTTTCTTTTCCTTTCTTTCTTATTCCTTGCTGTCTTTTCACCATTTTTCTGTACTTTTGCAGGTGTAGCAGAGGTGGAGACCATTAACCTTGGGCGGGAGTGCGCAACACAACACCAAGGTGAGCCGGCCCTACCTCCATCCGGCTTTCTACACCCTCCGATCGCGAATCGGCTCACATTCCATCATCGGTGGATCTCCAACGTGTAGCAGCTGCAATAGGTGCCGTTTTTGGTGAAGTACAGCATCCTTGAACTGTAGAAGACGTCTACCTCCAGCCACGGTCCGCTCTTCTTCACCCCCCGGTCGTCGGATCTTCCAAAAGGTAGGTCTTCTTCTTCCTTCTCTTCTAGATAAAACCGATTTTTGTGTGTGGTTTTTGGTTTTGTTATTTTCTGTATGTTTCTTGGTTTTCTTTTTGTTTCAACCTTAGAATAGTATTTGTGCATAGACCAGCACGTTAGACCTAGGATTGTTTCATTGTTTGCATGTTCGAGTATCGATTTTCATCACTTTAAAAAAAAAAACGTGTGAATCGGCTAGAGGTTCTTCTAGCCGATTTGGGTTGTCTTATCCAATGTGTGTGTTTGTGTTAGTTCTACAGAAAAAGCCTTCAAAAAGATCAGTTTGAGTTATTTTGGGTGTTGGGGACTTGAAGAAAGGCATTTTTCATTAAAAATCGGCTAGATCCATTCTAGCCGATTTTGATTTATTTTCAATTTTTGCCTTAGTTCGGGTTTTAGCAGCCATGCTGGGTTAATAGACCCTTTATAGATCCGATTCTAGTGAGTTCTTGCAGATCTATTGAGGGTTGAGTCATTGCTTGATTTGGGTGTCTTTGATTTTTAAAGATTTTTTATTCAAATTGTGAAAATCGGCTAGAATCTCATCTAGCCGATTTCTTTTATTTTGTTTGCTAGTGGTGTGTGTGTAAGCTTCTACTTCATACTGCATGTCTGCATATTTTATTGATTTTACAGTGTTGCAAAGTGTGTTGTGGTAGAGTTAGCATTTTAGGACTACTCTAGATAATCGTTTTTATCATTTTGTGTTTTTTGTGTTTTAGGTCTATTGAGAAAATTCCAAAAATCGAGTCTTAATTCTTGATGTTTTTTTTTATGAATTCCAGCATAGTGTTGTTTATGTTTGCCTTTGTGTAATTAGGAGTTCTTTTTTTTATTATTAGATTTTAATTTAGTTTTATCAAAAGTGTTTGATGTTTAGTTTAATCATTTTCTTTTAGGTTGTATTTTTTTTTTTTTAGTCTTCTTCTTCCCCAAGGAGGGGCGGCAGCCATTAGAGCTCAATTCGAGCTCTAGGCTGTTTTTGGTAATTCTTAATTGCAATTAGGTAGGTTTAATTAGGTTGTCTAGGTTCAATGTATTAGGGTTTATTGTTTTAGCCGTTTTTAGGGTTGCATTTAGGTAAGTTTTGGAATTAGGTTAGCATTAACTCCTAGGAAATTGATTTTCCATTTAAGTTCTTTTGTTCCCTAGGTATAATTAAGTCTATTAGTTTAGAAAGTAGCATCCATTGAAGTTGGCGATTTTTGAGAAGGGAGGTAATTAAAGTAATTGAAAATTGGAAAGCTTTTGGAAAAAGGATATTCTTCAAAAATCGTGTGAGGCATTTAAGGAAGATTTGAATTTTGAATGTGCATTAAAGAAGGAGTTACTCCTTAACTTTGGAAAGTGTTTTGCAATTAAACCAAAATTCCAATCTAGGTTACACGATTTCCATAGAGCATTAAAAGCATTTTAATTGCATCTTGAAAAGCAAAAATCGTGGATTTCTAGATTGGCCTTTTCAGATTTCCAAAAAGGCATTAAAGGCAATTAAGGAGTGTAACTCCCTCTTTAAATGGGGCGATTTTTGAGAATCCAAAGTATTTCAAAGTTTGAACATTGGTAATTATTGCATTCCTTTTCCAACCTCCTCCATTAAAATCGTGAACTTTGGATTAATTGTAGCTTAATTAGGAGGTTACTACTTTAGTCTAGACCTAACCTAGTCAAACCGAGCCTAGGTCGAGTCAACCCCTAGTCTACACCCCCTTTGAGTCTAGTCAAAACCTAGCCTAGCCCAAGTCAAAGCCTAAACCGCATTTAGGTCGAGTCTAAGACCAAAGCCCAACCTTAGTCAAGCTTAGTGGAGTCAACCCTAACCTAAGTTAGGTCAATCTAGTCTACCTAACCTATCTAAGTCAAACCTAGTTGATTCAACTTAGTTCAAGCCTACCTAAACCGAGTTCATCCTAGTCTTGCTAGACCTAAATCCAAAACCCAACCGTGGTCAAACCTAGTCAAAGACCTAACTCAGGTAAAAACTTAGTCTAAACCTAATGAGTCAAACCGAGCTTACCTTAGTCCATTCGAGCCTAGTCGAACCTAAGTTGAGTCCAACTTAGTTGAGTCTAAGTCAACCCGAACCTAGTTGACTAAGTCTATCCTAAACCAAGTTCAAACCCTAGCCTAGCCTAAGTCCAAGTCAAGACCAATCCGAGATCGAGTCAACCTTAGCCAAACCCAACCCAACCTTAACTAAGATCAAACCGAGTCCACCTAAGTCAACCGAACCTAGTTGATTAAGGTAACTCAAAACCGAATCCAATTAGTGAGTCAACCTTAGCTCGAACCTATCTCTTTCAACCTAGTCAAATCGAGCCTACCTAATCCCATCCGAGTGCATCCAAACCCAAACTGAACCTACTCAAGTTGAAACCGATCCGAGTCGAGTCAATCAAGTGAAACCTAACCTTAACCTTCGTTCTTTAGTTAAGTAAGTCATTTCCTATTATTTCTTTTGATTTCTATATTAATTAGTTTATTTATCTAATTTAGTTTTAGTGTAGAAGTGTGTGTACGTATAGCGTATTTATTTAGTATGTATGAAATGTGTTTCATTGTGGTTTGAATGATAGTTAGATATTAGTTAACTTAGTAGTTAGATTGTATTTTATTATTGAGCATAGTTGCATTTCCATTATTAGTTAACTTCGTTCTAGTCATAAATTGCTTGTAGTGTTTTGTTCGTCGTGCATTTAGTGTTTTCCTAATATTCATCTGCATATACACTGTTATACAGTGTCATTTAGATTGCATTAGGTGTAGATTACATTTGATAGGGGGTAAATAGGTTCATAAAGTGAATAGTGCACTCAAATAAAAACCAGATTTTTGCCCTGTCGCAACAGAATTATTTTCTGAGCAAAAATTCTGTGTTTTTCAAATTTTTTTCTTCTATTCACTTTATTAACGGGTTATTTAACTGCAGACCAAATTTCAGTTCATTCGGAGTTGATTTGGTTTGATTTTTAAGCATTTTGTGAAAACCGCTTTTTCTGGATTCTAAATTACAGGACTGACGATATCCTGATTTTTCCCAGATTTGAAACGCTTATATCTGGAGTTCCAGATACTGTTTTTCAATTCTGTAAAAACTGACAATTTGTTTAATCTGTCAGTTGCAAAAAAGAACAAATTTTGGGAAAATCGGACCTCGTTTGCTTTGTCAAACAGTGGTTTTCCAATAACCTGTCAGATTGCTAGTTTACACTAGTTAGGGGCAGTTTCGTAATTTTCTTAGTTTCGGCATTTTAGGTTTGTTTTCAGTAGTTTCTGTATTTTAGAAGTTGCATAATCATCATACAGCATTAGTAGAAGTAATTTGGTTAATTTTAGAATTAATTTAGTATTTTATTTAATTTTTGTTTGATAAGTAGCATTTGTTTATTATTTTCGTAGAATTAGACATAGTTTTAATTGTTGTTTGCATAATTAAAATAGAAAACTAACTTTGTACTTTTCTGCATTTTTAGGTTGAAAAGCATATTTAGTTTCCAGGGTTATTATACAAGTGAGAAGATTCTCTAAGTGGCGAAAAGACAGAAATACCCTTGGTGTGGAGCAGAAGACTGAATGCTTGTTTAGTGTTCTTTTAGTGCTTAATTGTAGTTGTATTCACTTTATAATTGTAGATTGCCATTTGATATTAATAAATTAAATTTTCTAGAATTGTAGTTATTAATTCCTGTTCCCTGATGATCGACCCGTACTTACCACTTTGTGGAAAGTCGGTTTTTATATTTTTGGTTGACGATTTTCCATAGTTTTATTGAAAATAATTGTTTTAAAAAAGAGCCTTCCAAAATATCAACCAATTACAAAGAAAAGACTGCATATTGTTAGAAAAAAAATTCAGTTCTATTGTTACTTCAAAGATGTTGTACTTGAATACCAAATTGGGTTCTGATCATAAAAAAAAAATCTTGCATAAGTTGCAAGGTTTTAGATTTATATCTCATTAGGTAGACTCAAGTACTTCTAGAAAAGTCATCTACAATGGTTAAAAAATAATGAGCACCCGAAGTAGAAAGAGTTTGGTATCCTCCCCACAAATCATAATGTACCAATTGGAAAGCGGCATGAGTTAAAATGAAGTTTATGGAAAAAGGTAAACGCGTCTGTTTGGAAAAGTGGTAAATATCACAATGATTATCAAATGAACAAGCATCTATTTTATTGGAATTAACAAGAGTTTGTAAACATTTATTAGAAATATGACTCGGTTTGAAATGTCAAATGTGGGCAAGTGTTAGGGCAGCCAAGGCTATCTCACTGGTATTCTAAAAAATGTAAAGCCATTCCACCTTCTACCGGCTCCAATTGTCAGTTTCGAGACACGGTCCTTGTAACGGACCAACAATTTGGGCAGAAAATTTTGGAATAAATTTTTTTGTTTCTAAAACCACAACGGAAATGTTTTATTAATCCCTCAGTCAAATAATTTGGGCGGGTTACAAGAGATAAGACAAACTCAATAACATTAGGCGAATTTAAAATCTTGCCTTGGAATCTTACAAGTCATAAATAATAAATTTAATAAACATCTTAAAGTTAGAGTTCCTCGGGACATCCACAGAAGATATGGTCTTTTTTTATTTTTTTTATGAGAGGAGGTGGGACCCACAAGAGGGGTCGACCCCTCCTCTTTCCCACTTTCCTTTTTATTTTTCATTTTTATCTTTATTTTTCTTTCCTTCTTTTTTTCTTTCTTTCCTTTCATCTTCTTCTTCTTTCTTCTTTTCTTTCTTTTCATCTTATTTTCTTTCTTTTTCTTTCTTTCTTTTCTTCTTTCCCTTCTCCTTCCACTCACGTACAACCCCCGCAACGATGACTGTAATTGCCCATCTTTATCTGTTTCCTGAAAATATTATTTCAGAAGGGTCAGACTACCCCATTTGAGTAAGAAGCATTATATCGATATGAATGTGCTCAGTGTCATGTGTACAAGTATATGTGCAACATATTGGTATAAGAAATGTCAACCATTCAAACAAATTTTGAATGTACAGTTCACTCATTACAAGCATTTCATGGTTTATAACATACATGAAAGATATCAAAGAATGACACATAATATGAATGAATCACATTTAGGTTATGACATTTTGAATGTAAAGAAAAACATTGCTAAGCTATGCATCACGTGAGTGAATCACAATCATACTACAACAAATGCAACATCAAATATTGTGTGTATACTTGAAGACTTTCAAAAGTATACAAACTTTATGTTTCTCTTGTTAATTACCCTGTAGGTACGTATAGGCATTCAACATCGTAGCGAACCGAGACCACACGGGGGTTTGTTGTGCCTTTTTCAATTAATGCCTTGTATGACTAGTCGTACGGAGGTCCAAAGGGGACGGTCCGTGACTGTGGCGCCCCAAACCCCAACCTTGGAAAAACCTTAGATTTTCTATGGATTTTTTTTTTTGAAATGGTTTTACTGAAAAGAGCGAAAACAAAGGGTAAAGAGGGTAGCTAGGTAACAATGCCGCAAGTCTAAACGAGCCACAGGTAAGTAAACATACATATCTATTAAACTAATTACTGGTACAATCACAAGTCTAAAGGGGTATACAATCCAACAGTCTTAAGATTACAAAATGTGACAATACAACAAGTCTCAAAATAGGGAGTATATCCCTACAAAACCCAAAACCAACAAGAGCAAGATCTGCAGCTAAGTGTGGGTCCCCAGGCCTCTACCATGTGCCATCGCATCAACACCGTACCTGTTCATCACCTACATCCCCATAAAACGGGGTCAGTCTTCTTGCGAGATGGTGAAGAAACAACAACAAATAATCATTTCTCAAGAACAGGCATCATTACTATGATGGAACAGTTAGAAACATTTACACTAAGTGCATGTGCGTGAGTCAAGTAAGTGTACGTGTAACAAGTACCAATAGGGTAAAGCAGATAACAGAACTGAGCAACTATCAAATATAGGCAGCTAGAGAAAAAGTAAAGGAACAGAACAAGTACTGAAACAGTGAACAAGTAAGACAACATCTACAAAATGTCAGTTGTGATTGGTTAGTCTTTGAGTTCTTCTTAGTACTCCTTCGGGTACGCGAAGGAACCTCGCATTCTGTGAGACATGCACCCGATGTCTGTTATTCAATTTCTAATATGGTACCGTGGATGCTACAGACCGAGTAACCCTTATGCGAGCAGCATGCAGCTGAGAGAAACTCTCACATAGCTAAGGATTGCAATCCATACTACTGCAATAGTGAGGTCCTAAAAAGGTAACCTCGACCTCTCTGAATCTGAGTGACTGGAGGTCAAAGGACGCTACAACTCTTATCCAAACACGTGTTGTAGTAACGACAAGTCACTCAGGGTTGTACCATCCACCCTCTCTAAGGTGAATCCTCTTGTGAATGGGGAGAAGCAAGTTTATCTTTCTTAGGCTCATTATTCAATCACACCTCTTGACGAGGAAATTATGCCTCATGGTCACCGCGAGGTACGCAAACGAGGACTTAGCTTGCCCATCCACGTGCTCAACCTCACACGACTAACAAGAGCATATTGCTCGTGAAAGCGATCATAACACCATATTATTTTCCTTTCTAATTAGGGTATTGTCACGCGTGAGTTCACTCACGACTGAAGTTGCCCTGAGACTCCAATCGAGTCCAAACAAAAATCATGTTACTCATACCCTATGGTGTTCAAACTTTGTATATCAGTCTTTTCATTTCATGAATTAGGTGCACTTCATGCACTCATCAATGCCTCAAGCAATGTACCAGTAGACGTACACACTACTCAGTATGAGTGTCAGGATGTGCTACATGCAAAGTGCAACTAGATACCACATGCTTTTTCGTCAATTGCAGAACATAAAGAGCAAATGCATGATACAACTGCATAACTGAGAAACATGATGCAATTACTTGATAATGTGCGTGTGAGTGTACAATTCGTCAATTTCAAGAGATATGCAAGAGTTTAAGAATGTAAATATCATTTCAAGTACAACATACTGAAACAATCGTTGCAAGTTTCTCAATTATAATTCCAAATAGATTAGAACTTCAAAGGTCTTGATTTGACGTTTCACGTAACATGAGACCACCCTTATAGAGAAGACTCGCGATTTGGTGCACTTATGTGTTGAGATTGAAATCTAAGGTATTCCCATACGTATGGGAATTACATTCTCATTCAAAGGTGGATCGTCGCACTTGTAGGAGGAAAAGATGCAAATATGTCACGAAGGACAACCGTATGCTTATACCTTGTAGACTACTTAATTCAACATACTTACGTGTCAAGGATGGAATTCAGGATACTCTCAACTTATGGGAATAACATTAGCATTTCCACGGTTTGGGTGTCGCGCCTGCGGACCCGATACAAAGACATGGAACACGTCCGTGACTTGTAACCAGCATAGGCATTTTATATGTGGGGTTTGCAACAGTGCTCGCCCGGTTAACACGTATTAAACAGTTGGAGCTGGAATCAAGTATGAGACTCACTACAGCTCATAGTTAATTTTTGGGCATTTGACTCGATGGTCACAAGGTAAAACACCTATATGGCAGAGCTCACTTTGGAGTGTAAAGGTCATCGCGAGAACACTTGGACAAAGCACGAGGGTGCCATGTGTCCGACTAGTTTTCCATAGGTAAACCCGCGTTGTCCAATCCTAAAGTATATATATATATATATGCATTTTTACACGTTACACCAGTATGTGCATCCCTATACATGTGTGTGCAAGCCGACTCGCAGCAACCACGATCCACACCGTCTTAAACCTTAACTGGTTTGCAAAATGGTGCGGGGCAAAGAAGGAAAATTCAAGTCTAGTCATTGGGACCAGACCAAAGCTGTTGTTTGGACATACTCAACGGCTAAATCTAGCCAAGTACTCACCGAAGGTGACAGCCGCCTAATAGGGCACCAAAATAGCAAAGGAACCCAGGTGCAATTGGCACCCGGTAGCCTATTGCAAATTCTGTTGCAAGGGGCTACGTGAGTGCGGGTCTGGTCCTCCGGACCAGACTACTAAGTCTGATAAGAGTCCTGGTCTGAACCCATGGTTCAGACCAGACTCTACAATGAGTTGGGTGAGCCCGAATTGGGCCACCAAAATGACTAGCATCCGGTAGACTCCACGACGCTGAGCAAGGTGGGGGGTGCGGGGGGGGGAGACCTATCATAGGTCTGGTCCCTCGGACCAGACCATGCAGTGGCTGGAAAGAAAGGTCTGAACCCACAGTTCAGACCAATCCCCAAAAAGGTTCAGCGGCTCACAGAAAAAAAAATTTGCAGCAGCTCACCACTAGGAGACTGCCTTGGGATCAAGGTTGAGCCAACCACACCGGCACCGGAGTCTGGTCCCTGGAACCGGACCCAAGAAAGCTTACAGGGTTTTGATCTGAACCCTTGGTTCAGACCAGACATTCTGGTCTACGACCCACATCCCCCGATGACCTGGCCAACCCGGGTGACCCGACGAGCCAAGTAAAACAGATGGCCCGAGGGCCCTTCTTCCCCAAAATGGGACCCAAACCACTATGTGGCCCTGGTCAAGATGTCTAATAGGTCGTACCAGTCCCAAATCCTTTGGGACTGGGTCTGTACCCAACACATCAGAACGACCAGCTAGTCTGGTCGCTGGTTGCAACCAGCAACCAGACCCACGCTAAGTGAAAGCGCCGAGGGTCTGGGTGCACCTGGACGAGCCCAGCTTGGTTCAGGGTGTACCCAGCAAGCTTCACCACGCACAGGGGCAGACCTGCCCCAAACAGCAACCAAGAATAGGACCAGTAGATAAACAAAAAAAATATATTACAAAAGAAAGAAGAAAAGAAAAAGAAGAAGAAATCTAAGAGGAAGAAGTATTGGCGATTTCCATCTAGAAACCATAGTAAGCCATGACTGAAAAAATGCAAGGTTTTTATCCATTTTTTTTTTGAATACTGCCGCACAAAGCTTAAGTGAAACAATAGGGATTGTAGGAACCAACACAAACAATGAACTGCACAAGGCAACGACCATGCATTGGGAGCACCTTCATGCGTCTAGAAAAAAAAAGAAACATTTACCATATAGGATTAAAAGAAGCATGACACTACTAAATCCACCGGTGAGGTATGCATACACGAATGCATAGACCTCACAGTTTCATGGTTCAGCTTTTTCTTGAATTTCTAAAGCAAAGAACAAGAAATGAACAAGATACATGTATATTGAATCTTCACCTCGCAAGTCCGGTATAAGAATGGAGGTCACGGCTGCTAGGCCTCTCTCCAAAAGGTGGATGAGTCACACCACATGGTTAGAAGGAGCCGGAGAGTGTGAGAGAAGAAAGAATGTGAAAGAGAGAGAGAGAGTTTCAAGGAAAAGAAAATCGCCCCCCCCCCGCCCTTTGGGCTCTCGTTTTTTCCAAAGAAGCCATTAAAGGGTGGGTAAGTGAGATGGACAGTGGGGATTACTCCTCTAAGATGAGGGGCTCGGAGTGGGTCATGGTTTCCCACTGCCGCTCAGCTTCTCCAACCGGCGTTAAGGATTTGAAAAAGCCTTTCAAAACTTTCAAGGGTGCCATGGGGCTGCCGCCCCATGCACCCAATGAGGTGTCTCAAGCCTCATTATGACTCCTCCTCTTGGGAAGAGCCCTTGGGATTTCCTTGAATCCCAAGGCCAATGACTTTTTCCAAATTCATTATGGCCACACGCATCTCTCAAGAGAGGATGGTCGACCACCCCTTCTCTCTTCCTAATTATTTTTTTCTTTTTAGTTTTTTTTTTGTTTGTTCTTAATTTGGGTAGGGCCAATCGTGGCCCTCCCTTGAATTTTGTTTTTAACCCTTTTACTAAACTGCCATCCTCTCAGCTGGTCAACTTGACCAGCTGGTCTCATGGCTATGGTCGTCCAAAGTCGTCCTAAGTGGATGTCCATAGGCTTGGTCGACCCTTGATGAACAAAAGAAGAATAACTTTTTTATAATTCTTTTTATTAAATGCCTTTTAAATGTTCTTCATCATGTATATTTATTTTTATTTTATATTTTTAATGTAATTAGCATTTCAAAGCCTAATCAAGAGAAAGATCTCCTCTTCATACGAAATGGCTCTCGTTTGGGCCCTCACTAAATCACTAAGCGATCTCCCGTAAATCACATGCACTGCCAAGGTTTTTCCATCGTTTGGGCCTCAAATTTGGGGACAACCCAAATATACGTATTATAAACTTGCTCTAAAAATTTTCGAGGTTAATTCGTCATAGATTTCCCTCAATTGCTATTTATTATAAACTTATGCGATTTTTGACTCGTATCTTCACAAAGGTATAAATATGAAAGAGTGTAAATTAAACAAGAAATTCCCAATCACAACACAATTCGCGTAATATTACCTCAAAATTTATCGTGGACCTTACATCCTCCCCTCCTTGAAAAGGATTTCATCCACGAAATTACCCAAATTTTGTTACAAAAAGATCTGGATATTTCTCTCTCATGCTCGCTTTTGGTTCCCATGTGCATTCTTCGATGCCATGGTGTTGCCATCGTACTTTAACCAGAGGGATAGTCTTGGTACGCAAAACTTGATCTAGTCGATCAACTATCTCAATCGACCATTCTGTCAAGGTCAGATCTTCCTGCACTTCCATGTCTTCGTAGCGAATGATGTGCGATGGGTCAGGAATGTACTTCCTTAGCATTGACACATGAAAAACATTGTGAATGTGGGCATACTGTTGAGGTAGCTCAACACGATATGCCACTTCACTGATCCTTGCCAAAATCTCGAATGGTCCAACATATCTAGGACTCAACTTCCTTTTCTTACCGAAACAGAACACACTCTTGGTCGGTGAAACTCTGACAAAAACCATCTCACCAACCTTGAATGATAACTCACGTCGTCTCTTATCGGCATAACTTTTATGTCTATCTTGCGCTGCCTTCAAACGTTCTCGGATCTTCTGCACTTGCTAACTGTAATGCTGAAGAACAATCGACGATTCTCTAGATCTGTTGCTGATATCGTCCCAATAAGATGGTGATCGACAAGGTCACCCATACAATGCTTCGTACGGAGCAATCCTGATACTAGCATGGTAATTGTTATTATATGAAAATTCAACCAAACATAGGTGTGAATCCCATTCACCCCTCCAATCGAGCATACAGGCTCGTAACATGTCTTCTAGTGTTTGAATAGTCTGCTCGGATTATCCATCCGTTTGAGGGTGAAAAGCCGTACTGAACTTCAACTTTGTACCCAAAGCAGACTGCAACTGACCCCATAGTCGCGATGTGAAGCAGGGATCACGATCAGAAATAATCGATCTCGGCACACCATGCAATCGTACAATCTCTCTGACGTACAGGTCAGCTAAACTCTCAAGAGATTGACTGATCCTGATAGGTAAGAAATGGGCAGACTTGGTGAGTCTGTCCATGACTACCCAGATTGCATCATGCTTACGTCTTGTCTGCATCAAACCTACCACAAAATCCATCGTAACATCTTCCCACTTCCATTGAGGAATCTCAATCCTCTGCATGGAACCACCGGGATGTTGGTGTTCCACCTTGACCTGCTGACAAGTCAAGCATCTCAAAACATACGCTGCTATCTCGCGCTTCATACCGTTCCACCAATATTTCTGTTGTAAATCCTTAAACATCTTCGTTCCACCTGGATGAATCGTATATCTTGACATGTGTGCTTCATCAAGTATCTCTTTCTTCAGCTCAGGGTCGCTCGAAACCCAAAGTCGATCACTCATATGAATACTACCATCATCTGACACCCTAAAGAACGTATCTCCTTGTTTTGCCAGGGCTAGAAACTTACCATACTGGTCATCAAGCTTCTGAGCCTCCATAATTCTAGGCAAAAACTCTGATCGAATGGTCAGACCAGACAGTCTGATCGATCCTCCCCCAACTGAAAAAGGCTTCCAAACTACAAAATCTTCAATTAGTTTCTGGCTCCACACAAGACTAGCCAAAACACCACTCAATTTGCGACTAAGCGCATCTGCCACTACGTTCGCTTTACCAGGGTGGTAAGACATCATAAAGTCGTAATCCTTGATAAACTCAGGCCAACGTCGTTGTCTCATGTTCAACTCCTTCTGAGAGAACGGATATTTGAGACTCTTGTGGTCTGAAAAGACCTCAAACGATTCTCCATACAGATAATGTCGCCAAGATTTCAAAGCAAACACAACTGCTGCTAGTTCCAAATCATGTGTCGGGTAATTCCTCTGATGAGTCTTCAACTGTCTTGAAGCATAAGTAATCACCCTACTTTGCTGCATTAGCACACAACCCAATCATGTACCAGAGGTGTCCGTGTACACCACAAAACCACCTCTGCCTGAATGTAAAGGTAACACCAGCGAGGTTGTCAGCTTTAACTTCAAGATCTGGAAACTGTCTTTACAAGCGTTATCCCATTCAAACTTGATGCCTTTACGCAAAAGCTTTGTCGACGGTAAGGCAATCCTCGAAAAGTCTTGGATGAATCATCGGTAATATCCGGCCAACTCGAGAAAACTGTGAATCTATGAAACATTTTGAGGTTGTTTCTAGCCTAAAACTGCTTTAACCTTCGTTGGATCAACTGACACTCCGTCATTGGATATCACGTGACCAAGAAACATAACTTGCTCAAGCCAAAACTTGCACTTGGAGAACTTGGCAAACAAACGATGTTCACGAAGTATACCCAAAACAATACACAAATCTTCTCGATGATGCTCAGGACTCTCTGAGTAGATCAAGATGTCGTCAATAAAAACGATGAAAAATGTATCCACGAATGGACGAAAAATTTGGTTCATCAAATCCATGAATGCAGTTGGTGCATTCGTGAGGCCAAAAGGCATCACCATGAACTCGTACAAGCCATACTTTGTTCGAAAAACTATCTTCGCAATGTCTTCCTCTCTAATACAAAGCTGATGATAACCTGACCTGAGGTCAATCTTCGAGAAAATCTTTGCTCTCTGTAACTTATCGAAAAGGTCTTCGATCCTGGGTAACGGATATTTGTTCTTAATCGTCGCTTGGTTGAGCATCCGGTAGTCAATGCACAATCTCAAAGATCCATCCTTCTTCTTCACGAACAACACTGGTGCTCCCCATGGAGAAGCACTGGGTAAAATAAAACCTTGTTCTAAAAGTTCTTCCAATTGCCGCTTCAATACTTCAAGCTCTGCCGGAGCCATACGATAAGGTGCCTTAGAAATAGGAGTAGTTTCAGGCAACAACTCGATGCAAAATTTGATCTCTCGCTTCGGAGGTTAACCAGGCAATTCCTCTGGAAATACATCGGGAAACTCCTGAACCACATCTAAGTCTTCGATCGGAACCATCTCAGGTTTGACTTGGGTAATACTGACCAGAAATGCAGTACCCCCATTCTGCAAATACTTTTTGGCCTTGAAGGAAGAAATCAAATGACTATCACACAAGGGTCGAGGAAGCTTGATCTCCAAGACATGAGGATCGGGCTGAAAAAGAACAACCTTGCCTTCTCAACAAAAAAACTTGAGCATGATACTCAAATAACCAATCTATGCCTAGAATGACATCGAACTCAGTCATGTCTAGCAGGATCACATCAGCTGACAGGTTTCACCCTGCCACTGACACCTTGATGCTCAGAATATAGGAATCACAAAAGGACTGATCACCTGTTGGAGTACGGACCTCTAACGGGTTGTTCAAGGACTCTACGGTCAAAGACAAGGTTCTAGCAAATCTGATAGCTATAAAAGAATGCGAAGCACCACAATCAAATAATGTAAAAGTTGCATGTCTTGCAACTGAAATAGTACCTTGGACCAACTCGCATTTGGTCACCTGCTCCACTGTTGCCACGTAGGCACGTCCTGCAATGGCCTTCTGGTTGCTCTGCTTTTGTTGATGTTGTTGTTGCGGCTGATATGACTGAGGCTGTCTCGGCTGTGTTGGCTGAGATGTCCCTGGTGTATTTTTCCTCTGATCGTCTGATTGCTTTTTCCGGCAATCCTTGATATAGTGGCCCATCTTGCCACAATAGAGACATCCGCCCATATCATAAGGGCAAGGTCGACCTAGATGATCGACGTAACACTTCGGACAACCTGCTGTTGTGATCTGCCTTTGAGGCTGTTGATATTGGCGCTGCTGCTGATACTGGGGTCATCGATTCTGATATTGCTGCTGCTGGTTGTTGTTGTTGTTTCTATTCTTCTTTGAAGGTGGATGGAACCTCTTTCCACCTAGATATTTCTGGAATTGACGCTTCTTAGGCCAACTCTTTTGGCCTTGCTACTGCTGTTGTCCTCTGAATGCTGGTGTCCTCTGGGACTCTGACCAATCATGTTCTAGAAGTGAGGTTGTCTTAAGAGCCTCGTCAATAGTCGTAGTGGCATGTGTATAGACCTTGGTATGCAAAACTGACTTCAAACCTCGAGCAAACTTCAATGCTCGATCCTTCTCAATCGCATAGAGGTTAGGGCAATATCTCTCAAGACTGCGGAAACGAGTGACATACTCCGCCAACGTAGAACTTCCTTGCTGCAAGTCAAGGAATTCCTGCATCTTCCTGCTCCTCTCATGAGCCGGGAAATATGCCGCAAAGAAAGTCTCCACAAAATGTTCCCACGCGACTGGCTGATTATCGAACTTGATCTCCCAGGTGGTAGCCCACCACCTCTCAGCATCTTTTCGAAGACGGTATGTCCCAAAATCAACCTTTCGATCATCGCTCACTTATAAAACACAAAAAATTCCTTCTATCTCTCGCACCCAGCCTTCTGCTGCTTCCGGTGTTGATTTCCCATCAAACGAAGGAGGATTCATACTCATAAACTTCTTGTATGGAACTACGGTAGCAGGAACTTGGGCAGGTGCTCCCTGTCCTTGGGCGGTTTGCTAGATGTGATTGCCCATGTTCCTCATCGTCTCAGCCTGACGGCCAACCACCTCAGTAAGGTTGTTGAGAGTCTCCATGAGGTCATCACAACGCGCATGCCAGGTCATCTAATTAAGCAAAAATCATACATAAGCAATGAGACAAGTACTTGAATGTAGGAAATTCATTGCATTACTAAGAAAGTTGCATGCATTACATGACAGAAACACCCTTCATCCAGACAGGGTTATCCAAAACACTACTAATAACTTAAGCAAGACCTCAAAAAATGAAACACTGACTCAGTGTCTCTAACAACACAACATGACATCATCATGGCTTGCTAGTATAGTAATCTCGGTAGTCCTTCTGACTTCAACAATGTCGCAGCCTGATACGAGGAGGAGAAGTAGGAGTTCTCAACGGCGTATCAGATATCTCTTAGACTTCCATCATTACTGGCAGCACAAGAGGATCCAGCACGTACTCTGATGAAATTGCGTAAGGATAAGATTCTGGAGAGTACTGGGGAGATTCTGGCGCTCCACGCCTGTCTCCTTCCTGACTGTCCACTTCATCCATAATGGATCCAGTGACCGAGATTACATCATCAATGTCGTCAGCATTGCTCTTCCAGAGCTCATCTCGCAGCTTCGTCTGGCATTCTTCCTCGATATGCCCCCAAAGACCACAATAGGGGCAATCGTTCAACTCACGGGGACAAATTTGTCCCGCGTGATCCACAGGACATCTGGCACATAAAGGTGTCTGTTGGGCCAACATGTGCACACCACGAGCTAGGTGTTGTACAGCCCTACCAAAAGACTCTCCGCCTCGGACTAAGTCTTGAAGAGCATCCAAAATCTTCTCGTAACTTAGGTTTGTCGCCATCTAACCCACACATAGAATCAAACATACAATTCTAACTAAGAAGTAAGGAACATACAAATAAATAAAATATAATCATAATTACAGTGCGATGGACGATGCACGATGAAGCCTTGGACCACACTTAACCTCTGTTTTGATACCAACCTCTATGGTGCCCCAAACACCAACCTTGGAAAAACCTCAGATTTTCTATGGATTTTTTTTTTTGAAATGGTTTTACTGAAAAGAGCGAAAACAAAGGGTAAAGAGGGTAGCTAGGTTACAACGCCGCAAGTCTAAACGGGCCACAGGTAAGTAAACATACATATCTATTAAACTAATTACTGGTACAATCACAAGTCTAAAGGGGTATACAATCCAACAGTCTTAAGATTACAAAATGTGACAATACAACAAGTCTCAAAATAGGGAGTATATCCCTACAAAACCCAAAACCAACAAGAGCAAGATTTGCAACTAAGTGTGGGTCCCCAGGCCTCTACCATGTGCCCTCGCATCAACACCGTACCTGTTCATCACCTGCATCCCCATAAAACGGGGTCAGTCTTCTTGCGAGATGGTGAAGAAACAACAACAAATAATCATTTCTCAAGAATAGGCATCATTACTATGATGGAACAGTTAGAAACATTTACACTAAGTGCATGTGCATGAGTCAAGTAAGTGTACGTGTAACAAGTACCAACAGGGTAAAGCAGATAACAGAACTGAGCAACTACCAAATATAAGCAGCTAGAGAAAAAGTAAAGGAACAGAACAAGTACTGAAACAGTGAACAAGTAAGACAACATCTACAAAATGTCAGTTGTGATTGGTTAGTCTTTGAGTTCTTCTTAGTACTCCTTCGGGTACGCGAAGGAACCTCGCATTCTGTGAGACATGCACCCGACGTCTGTTATTCAATTTCTAATATGGTAACCGTGGATGCTACAGACCGAGTAACCCTTATGCGAGCAGCATGCAGCTGAGAGAAACTCTCACATAGCTAAGGATTGCAATCCATACTACTGCAATAGTGAGGTCCTAAAAAGGTAACCTCGACCTCTCTGACTCTGAGTGACTAGAGGTCAAAGGACGCTACAACTCCTATCCAAACACGTGTTGTAGTAACGACAAGTCACTCAGGGTTGTACCATCCAGCCTCTCTAAGGTGAATCCTCTTGTGAATGGGGAGAAGCAGGTTTATCTTTCTTAGGCTCATTATTCAGTCACACCTCTTGACGAGGAAATTATGCCTCATGGTCACCGCGAGGTACGGAAACGAGGACTTAGCCTGCCCATCCACGTGCTCAACCTCACACGGCTAACAAGAGCATATCGCTCGTGAAAGCGATCATAACACCATATTATTTTCCTTTCTAATTAGGGTATTGTCACGCATGAGTTCACTCATGACTGAAAAGTCATTGCCCTGAGACTCCAACCGAGTCCAAACAAAAATCATGTTACTCATACCCTATGGTGTTCAAACTTTGTGTATCAGTCTTTTCTTTTCATGAATTAGGTGCACTTCATGCACTCATCAATGCCTCAAGCAATGTACCAGTAGAGGTACACACTACTCAGTACGAGTGTCAGGATGTGCTACGTGTAAAGTGCAACTAGATACCACATGCTTTTTTGTCAATTGCACAACATAAAGAACAGAGGCATGATACAACTGCACAACTGAGAAACATGATGCAATTACTTGATAATGTGCGTGTGAGTGTACAATTCATCAATTTCAAGAGATATGCAATAGTTCAAGAATGTAAATATCATTTCAAGTACAACATACTGAAACAATCGTTGCAAGTTTCTCAATTACAATTCTAAACAGATTAGAACTTCAAAGGTCTTGATTTGGCGTTTCACATAACATGAGACCACCCTTATAGGGAAGACTCGTGATTTGGTGCACTTATGTATTGAAATTGAAATCTAAGATATTCCCATACGTATGGGAATTACATTCGCATTCCAAGGTGGATCACCGCACTTGCAGGAGAAAAAGATGCAAATATGTCACGAAGGACAACTGTATTCTTATACCTTGCTAGGCTACTTAATTCAACATACTTACGTGTCAAGGATGAAATCCAAGATACTCCCAACTTATGAGAATAACATTAGCATTTCCACGGTTTGGGTGTCGCGCCTGTGGACCCAATACAAAGACACGGAACACGTCTGTGACTTGTAACCAACGTAGGCATTATATATGTGGGGTTTGCAACAGTGCTCGCCCAGTTAACACGTATTAAACAGTTGGAACTGGAATCAAGTATGAGACTCACTACAGCTCATAGTCAATTTTTGGGCATCCGACTCGACGGTCACAAGGTAAAACACCATTGTGGCACAACTCACTTTAGAGTGTAAAGGTCATCGCGGGAACACTTGGACAAAGCACGAGAGTGCCATGTGTCCGACTAGTTTTCTGTAGGTAAACCTGCGTTGTCCAACCCTAAAGTATGTATATATATATACATACATATATATATACATACATATGTATATGACACACATTTATATAAATATAAATATATATATGTATGAATTTTTACACGTTACATTAGTATGTGCATCCCTATACATGTGTGTGCAAGCCGACTCGCGGCAACCGCGATCCACACCGTCTTAAACCCTAACTGGTTTGCGAAATGGTGCGGGGCAAAGAAAGGGAATTCGAGTTTGGTCATTGGGACCAGACCAAAGCTGTTGTTTGGCCATACCCAACAGCTAAATCTGGCCAAGTAGTCACCGAAGGTGACAACCTCCTAATAGGCCACCTAAACAGCAAAGGAACCCGGGTGCAATTGGCACTCGATAGCCTATTGCAAATTCTGTTGCAAGGGGCTACGTGAGTGCAGGTCTGATAAGAGTCCTGGTCTGAACCCACGGTTCAAACCAGACTCTACAATGACTTGGGTGAGCCCAAATCGGGCCACCAAAATGACTAGCATTCGGTAGACTCCACGACGCCGAGCAAGGTGGGGGGGTGGGGGGGGGGGGGGAGGAAGACCTATCATAGGTCTGGTCCCTCGGACTAGACCACACAGTCGCTAGAAAGAAAGGTTTGAACCCAGAGTTCAGACCAATCCCAAAAAAGGTTCAGCGGCTAACAAAAAAAAAATTACAGCAGCTCGCCACTAGGTGACTGCCTTGGGATCAAGGTTGAGCCGACCACGCTGGGACCGGAGTCTGGTCGCTGGGACCGAACCCAAGAAAGCTTACAGGGTTCTGGTCTGAACCCTTGGTTCAGACCAGACATACTGGTCTGCAACCCACGTCCCTCGATGACCTGGCCAACCCGGGTGCCCTTGGCCCCGACTGACCCAACTCGCCAAGTAAAATAGATTGCCCGAGGGACCTTCTTCCCCAAAACGAGACCCAGGCCACTCCGTGACCCTGGTCAAGATGTCCAATAGGTCGTACCCATCCCAAATCCTTTGCGACTGGGTCTGTACTCATCACACCAGAACGACCAGCTAGTCTAGTCGCTGGTTGCAACCAGCAACCAGACCCGCGCTAAGTGAAAGCATCGAGGGTCTGGGTGCACCTGGACGAGCCCATCTGAGTCTAGGGTGTACCCAACAAGGTTCACCACGCACAGGGGCAGACCTGCCCCAAACATCAACCAAAAACAGGACCAGTAGATAAACAAAAAAAATATATTACAAAAGAAAGAAGAAAAGAAAAAGAAGAAGAAATCTAAGAGGAAGAAGTATTGGTGATTTCCAACTAGAAACCATAGTAAGCCATGACTGAAAAAATGCAAGGTTTTCATCCATTTTTTTTTTAAACTACCGCACAAAGCCTAAGTGAAACAATAAGGATTGTAGGAACCAACACAAACAATGAACCGCACAAGGCAACAACCATCCATTGGGAGCACCTTCATGCGTCTAGAAAAAAAAGAAACATTTACCATATAGGATTAAAAGAAGCATGACACTACTAAATCCACCGGTGAGGTATGCATACATGGATGCATAGACCTCACGGTTTCATGGTTCAGCTTTTCCTTGAATTTCTAAAAGCAAAGAACAAGAAATGAGCAAGATACATGTATATTGAATCTTCACCTCGCAAGTCTGGTATAAGAATGGAGGTCACGGCTGCAAGGCCTCTCTCCAAACGATGTATGAGTCACACCACACGATTAGAAGAAGCTGGAGAGTGTGAGAGAAGAGAGAATGTGAGAGAGAGAGAGTTTCAAGGAAAAGAAAATCGCCCCCCCCCCCCCTTTGGGCTCTCATTTTTTCCAAAGAAGCTCTTAAAGGGTGGGTAGGTGAGATGGACAGTGGGGATTACTCCTCCAAGATGAGGGGCTGGGAGTGTGTCACAGTTTTCCACTACCGCTTAGCTCCTCCAACCGACGTTGAGGATTTGAAAAAGCCTTTCAAAACTTTTTCGCCCCATGCCACCCTATGAGGTGTCTCAAGCCTCATTATGACTCCTCTTAGGAAGAGCCCTTGAGATTTCCTTGAATCCCAAGGCCAATGACTTTTTCCAAAGTCATTATGGCCACATGCATCTCTCAAGAGAGGATGGTCGACCATCCCTCCTCTCTTCCTAATTATTTTTTTCTTTTTAGTTTTTTTTTGTTTGTTCTTAATTTGGGAACGGCCAATCGTGGCCCTCCCTTGAATTTCATTTTTAACCCTTTTACTAAACTGCCATCCTCTTAGCTGGTCAACTTGACCAGCTGGTCTCATGGCCATGGTCGTCCAAAGTCATCCTAAGTGGACGACCATAGGCTTGGTCGACCCTTGACCAACAAAAGAAGAATAACTTTTTTATAATTCTTTTTATTAAATGCCTTTTAAATATTCTTCATCATGTATATTTATTTTTATTTTATATTTTTAATGTAATTAGCATTTCAAAGCCTAATCAATAGAAAGATCTCATCTTCATACGAAATGGCTCTTGTTTAGGCCCTCGCTAAATCACTAAGCGATCTCTCGTAAATCACATGCACTGACAGGGGTTTTCCGTCTTTTGGGCCTCAAATTTGGGGACAACCCAAATATACGTATTATAAACTTGCCCTAAATTTTTTTGAGGTTAATTCGTCATAGATTTCCCTCAATTGCTATTTATTATAAACTTATGCGATTTTCGACTCGTATCTTCACAAAGGTATAAATATGAAAGAGTGTAAATTAAACAAGAAATTCCCAATCACAACACAATTCGCATAATATTACCTCAAAATTTATCATGGACCTTACAATGACCAAGAGAGTAAACCCCATTGTCTAGAACTAGAAATTAGGATGCACCCAGTAACTTCTACAGAAGACTTGGATCTACCACCTAGGACGCATTGGTAGTCCTAATCTCCTAACTCCGAGGACTGGGGACTAGGTGAGATGCCTAGCTCTCACAAAAACGAAACTGTCCCACGGAGCTTGTACCATCTACCCTCTCCAAGGTAGACCTTGGGTCTGGTAACATACACCGTCTTTCAGTTATACCCAGATCCCTAGAAAAGCAGTAACATATACCATTTTCAGGTATACCCAATATCTCGGGAAACCAGTAACATATATCATCTTTCAAGTATACCCAGAATCCCACATTTAGGTTATATGTGCATATTTTTCATTCTTATTTATGTTTTTGTGCAAGTCATTGCACCACAAGGGATTTTCAAAATCCCAACCCATACTTGGGGTGATCTCAGTGTATGCACTTTACCCATCGAATGCCCAATTGGCACCAACCATAATTTCTTAGAATTTTGGCTCAACTATGAGCCGAGTACTTATACTTACAACATTTTAAGGTTTCAATTTTTATCTCGGGTGTACGTTTTGTACCCCACTGACCATGCACTCATAAGGCATGTCTCAAGTACAACTTTTCATAAGTGCTCGTATGACACTACAATGGTCCTGCAAGACCGCAAGCTTGGTTTTGAGCTTTCACATGATCATGGCATTGAAAACATCATTTATTATGCAATTTTTTTGTAGAACAAGCATAGATCAACCGGAACCAGACACAGTCATAACATGCAATCACAATTCAATTTATATGCAAATCACTTAGCATCATAAGTGCTCATATGGCACTATAAGAGTTTTGCCTGCTCAGTTTCAATTTTGTACCATCATGCCCTTGTAGTTTTTCTTATTTGTGCAATTATAACAAAAATATGCATTTAACAACAGGCGGTTCAGGCATTTAAACATTGGTTGCAACCTTCATATTTCAACAACATACAAAACTATGCGCAACATGAATACGTCAAGGATATCTCATTCACTTACCACCTTCATCAACATATAACATTCTATTCACAAGTATTTAATAAAAATTATCACGCTATTTAAACATGTGCACTGCAGTGAGTTTTTGTCAACCAATGTATGTGCGCATCCGTGAGTTTCAAACCTACTCTGTGTATGTGCATAATAGTGAATCTCAAATGTAACACACATTTCATTTGTAGGGAAAATAACAAGTATAATCGGCATTTACCACTCAGAACTGAGATAAACATTCATTTCGGAAACAAATAGTATAATCTGCAACTTTTGCAAAAGTGTGTCTGTGTACACTATGATTGCCAAAACCATTCAAATTTGTATGTTTCTTTAGAGTGTCAAATAGAACAAGAATACATATACCATTGATGTTTTACAATTTTGAGAAATTATTTTCTTATAAGATTGTACTGAGCCCCTTTATCTTCTCAAAATGTTTTATCATATGTATATATATAAATATATTCTTGAGATGGTTGTCGTGTTGCGACAAGTCATTGGCATGCTACAAATCCGATGCAGCCATGAAATAGGTGCACCAACAATGCGGTGCACCCTGCTGGTTGTCTGGTTACAAGACAAGAGGTCATGCCACCGCAGCCTACTGCACAAGCATGAAGCGACAATCGACTAGCGCCTCAGCCACCCAAACAGTTTTGCCAAATTCTTTTTTTTTTTAAACCCATACTTTAAAATCACATATTAAAAAGCTTGACATCCTACATAGATATCGTTTTCCACAAAAATCAAATTTTAAATCGTAGGGCACTATGTAGTCCATAAAACACCTATGTATATTTATATATATATAATACATTGAACTATGTCACTGATTGAAAATGGACATTAAAACCAAGTTTGAGTTTGATGGAACTTTGATTTTAAATCGTCAGTTAGTTGTTGCAACATATGTGACCATTTTTTTTTCGAGGATCTACTGGCTACGGCATTCCTGCACAATGTTGTAACATGAACGTCGATGTCCAGCCGAAAGCAACAACTGTAGGTTGCTGTTCCAGCAACATGTTGGAAACACAAGCGGGTGATCCATTGTTCTGCTTCAGCCGACCACCGGCCATCGGCAGCAGGCAGTACCACGCTGCAAGACCATCAACCGATAGTACTCACATTCACCAGCCCACTCAGTCTACTACCAGGCCGTCAGGGTGGTCTGGTTCATGGCTGGGACTGGGTAGCATACCCTACCGGTCACCCATTCATCTTTTTTTTTTAATGTCACATGTGGTACATAACTATTATCCTCAACCAGCACGCTGAGGTCGTGCATCCATCTGTCGACCCACTGATGGCGTGCTGCCAAGAGTTGCAGTCGTGCCCCATAGGGTGTTGTACATACCACAACAACTGGGGCATGCTCCAGGCTCGACTCGAGGTCGATGGAACCCCAACCATGCTGATTCGGTTTGACCCATTAGGTTTGGATTAACGAACAGAAAGATTTAGCGTTAAATAGGAACCGATAGGCATTTGCATGTGAATATGAATATAAAAAAATCTAATTGGATTCACATGAATATGTAGCCACATAATAATAAATGGATTCAATTGAATATGTCAGCTTCTGTATAAGGATAGCTACATATGAACATTATAATGGGAATCGCCAGATGTACAAGGAAAATGGAAACATAATATTAACATGATTACATGATTCACCAAAATATCTTGATAATGCATAGACTAATATGATTACATAATTCGGTGGTGTATTTATTTATTTATTTCTTTTAATTTTTTTTCTATCATGCACGGTTTTGAAGACTATCTCACATCATACTATCGTGCTTACTATATGGTCTAAATGCGGAAATTATAATATTTGTTGTACATGCCCAAAAGAAAGAGGCCACATGACATCACCATATGAACCAATCATTCTACGTGAACATCTTTTTAAGCCTATTCCAAGATGCATTTGGATGTGCAAAATACAAGTAGTCCAATAATCACATCAAGGTTGCATCATATAGTGTAAACACCCCAAATTTTTCAAAATCTATTAAATATTCCCTTCTTGCCCCTAAATTCATTTTTTGAGCAAATGAGTCATTTTTAAATCTAAATTCCAGTTCATTTCTCAAGTTTACTGAAAATAAATTCATTTTATATGTTTAAATTGATTTCAGACCAGGATCCATTGTCCAAATCCAAATCTGAGTCTCATTGTCCAAATTTTAAAATTAAAATCATAGAAAATGCCAAAAATAGTTTTAAAATAGCTCGGACAATCCATCCGACATTCGTTTGGATTCATCACGTTGTATTTCTCAATTCGAGTGTCAAAACTCGAACATTTTCTCAAAACCTGGGTCCAAACCCTCTTTTTGAAGAAATTTTCCTGAAATGGTCTGAAATTCTCAGGAAGATACTTTTGTAAATATTCTTTTTAGAAAAATACAAAAAATTAGGGTTTAGTCTTTATTTTCTCAGATTTTCATTCCAAAAATACAAAAAAATCAAAATACTCAGAAAAGAACAAAAATAATAAAAAATAATGAAAGAAAATTACAAAAAATAGAAATGGTTTTTTAGGAGAAACCCGTTTTTGGAAAAAACTTTTTATAAGGAGGCCTCTTTTGGAAAAAGTAAAACCTCTTGCAAAGCTCACAAAATCGAGTTAGGGTTTCGGGGGGGGGACCCTCTCAAGTTTTCCCTCTTACGGCTTCTCCTCTCCAAACAGTCGCACGCCCCCATGTGCGAGCTCCTCCATCGCCCTCCAATTTCCCCATCTTCGGCCCTCCATCACTAAAAAAATTCACTCTCCTCCACCCATCTTCAACCAACTTCTTCTCGAATCCTCCTCCTCCTTAAAAGAACCTCTTCATCTTCTTCTTCGGGACCGCTTCTCACCCCCACACCCTTCTTCATGCATGATCGTCTTCACCCCTCCCCTTTCTTGTACATAGCCTCCCCTCTTCTTCCAAGCAACAGACCGTGTTTCACCCCCACACCCTTCTGTTTCACGATTCCCTCTGTCAAGTAGCTCTTCCCCCTTTTCCCTTTACCTTCTCCCTGGAGCTCTCTCCTCTAGTCGAGGAAGAGATCTTCACTTCCGGTGAGAAAAGCCAAGGAGTCTCTCTTTCTCTCAATCCCATCCTCTCTCTCTTGCGCTCCCCTGGAAGCTATTGAAGATCGGTCTTCTCCCTCTGGATCCCTACCGCTCTTCGGTAAGTACCCCTTTCCTCCCTCATTTCCCTCTAAATCTCCTGTCATTTTCTTTCCTTCTTCTGTTTTAATTCCTATTTACGCACCATGGATGAGGTTTGAAGCGCTCGTAGCTACTTCAACCCATCCCTGTGCAAGAGTAATCGAAATGCTTCATTCCAACACATCCTCTTCACTCTTTTTTTTTTCTTGTTGTTTCATTCCAATTTACGGTCGATTTATCTCTCATTGTTGTTTGTTATTTCGTGTCTAAATCAGAATCTTGATCCCATTGTGATGAATCGACTTGGGTTTTCGAATTCCAAACCTATGTTCTGTTTTTTTTTCTTTTCTTTTCCTGTTAGTCGTAATTAGGTGCATACATTTGATGTTATTTCTGTTGTATTTTGCTTATAATCTCATCCTGCGTATTTTTCTCTTTCTCTTTCTCGCGGTTAATGTTTCTCACAAATTTCTCTGGTTATGTTCGGCTGTTGACATTTGAAGGAGGTATATCCAGGTACTGAGTATCTGGTTACCGATAAACTGCAGGATATAAAGCATGTGTTTCAGAGAATTCTTTAAATCCCTTTTTACCTCCTTCGTAATTTCTTGTATTTTGGTCTAACTTCACGATTTAATCTATTGTTTATCTAGATTCTCTTTCGATTAACCTTTTTTGGTTGATGATCGATCGACCTTCATTGATGGAACTATCTTGCAGAGCCATTGGTAAGAACTTCCTTTGCATTTTTCCTGTATTTACCATCCCTGCCAATCAAAGTTTATCATGATGCTGTCTAATAAAATTCTGGATAAAGAATCTTGTGAATCTATTTTTGTAAAAAGCTCTTCTATCAGTTTCTCGTTTCATAGTGTTAATAGTTTTGGCATGCTGTGTTGAGATCCTTCTTTAATACCCTGATCTTGGCTTTGATCTGTTCATGCTAATTGATCCATGATGATGTCGTGTGGGTGACTTGCTGCACTTCAGGAAACCAACCTCCAGCATCTTAAATAGTTAAGATTAATCTATCGAGATGCACTGTATTCCACTCAATCCCAGAATGGATCATATCCATCTCGAGCGTTGAAGCTGTATACCTTTCATGACATGCCTTCTACATTGAGTTAAAAGGGATTCATATGTAGTTTGTTGTAAATACCCTAAATCATCTCTCAGAACCTTGGATTTCAAAGCAACATTGAAGGCAAGAACCATTGAACTTGTCCAGTTCACATCTTGGCAACTCGATCAACATCGGCTAAACAAGCTAAGTCCCATTCTGCACCTTGGGAGCACTCCCCAATTTGTTGGTTATTGAATGTTTGATAGTTTATACATTAATGATATACTGGCATTGGCCAAAATCATTCAATATCTGTTTTAAGATTAAAGTGATGTTTTTTTTTACCTTTCACTAATACTTTTGATCAAAGTGGTGCTATATATACAGGGTAACTGTGAGATCATGAGAATTATCATTGCTCAAAACCAATATTATCTCTTGTTGGATCACTGTGCTTTCCATGTTATGTGCTTGAAGGAAGGTTATAATCTATATTCATGATTGTAACCTGTCAACATTGTAAAGAGCAGAAGAGATGGTGAAATCCTCAATAATATTTCTACTGATAACCAGTTTCACCCTTCCCTGTTGTTTTGAATTAAGGATTTCTTTATGCATTTGTATATTTTCTTTGTTATTTGGGGTTTTTCAATGTCATTTTTATCTTTTGGACTCCTGATTGGTGGTGGAGTATTTGAAGGCCATTCATGCATCACTTTCAGCCCATTTGCAGCATTTGCAGGTTTGAGGGGCCTTACATAATTCCAGAATCACTAAAGAAAATTGTTGTTTTAAACAATGTTTTAAAAGACCTCTACTGGAACCAATACTTTTTTAGCAAGAAGTTCACAAGTCCTGCTGACTTGTCGAAGTTGATAGAAAAGAGTTTAAATAGAAGGAAACAGATCGGATGACAGTTGGAGATTGGGAATGCCTTGGTAGATTTTGTTATCTGCCTCACCCTCAAAGAGAAAAAAAATGCATCTCTTATCTACTGCAGGTTTGCTTACTCAAGTGCAGGTTAGTAGAAATAATTGATTCCATGCAAATTTTGGTGGTCTATTTGAGAAATAATTCATTCCCCAGGTGCTTACCATGACTTGTTAGCTTACTCTTATTTTGAATCGTGAGACAGAAGGTCTGCCTTTCATGCCACCATATTCCATTTCATTCTTTTGTATCTCAGTAACCTTAGGATCGGTATCATATCCCGAACCGAGATTTGCCATCTCACTGGGCTGGGAAAACTATATCTAAATCCAAAGTTTCCTGCAAATTGACAAACATTTGTTTACAGGATCTCAGAAACAAGGATCACCATAGAAGTTCTGCCCTTCTTCGATCTCGCTGCAATCGCTAAAGTCTGCTGAGAAGGAAAAATGATGCATCTAGCAGGAATTAGTGCTGTAGATCCCCTTTCCAGCTTTCGTATGTTCTTGTGAAGTAATTAAGATTTCTTTGAGGGATGCGAAGCATATCTCTTCATCCAATGCTATTCGTTTGTTGAATGAAGAACTTCAAAAGTCAAAAGGAGTGGTGATCAGTGTCAGACATTGTTGGAGAAATTATAGGCTGAGAAGGATAACTTTGCTTGGCCAGAGAAAGAAGTGGATGCCAAAGTTGATCTTGTTGAAATTTCAAGAAGAGCCTCTGTTATTGCTGAGCCTAGAATAGATGATTTTGAGTGTGAGATATCAGAGACAAACTGTTGAGAGAAATATGCTTAAAATTAAGCTAGATAGTGCTGCAAAGGAAGCAGGAAGGAGAGACATAATTATGGAGTTCAAGGTCATGGCTTCCTCACTACACAGGGACATGGAAATGATGCAAGCTGAATTAGAAAAATGCAAAGAAGCTTCGTTGGTTATTTATTCTTTACGTGCAAAAGTTCGATCACTGTCTAGTAGTCTTGACAGGAATGAATTGGAGATGTTATATAAAAGATCTGCTGGAGAAATTGCCGAAATAGATCGACTGCAAGCTGTGCATCATATGACTACCAGTTGGTCCTAGAGGGCGTGAAGGCTAGACAGCTTCAGAATGCTCTGTGCATGGATAAACAATCCATGGCAGAAGAATTGCAGCAAGCCTATGCATCCTTGGGTTTTAATTAGCTCAAAGCTTTTCCAATTGAAAAAAAAAAAAGAAAAAAAAAGGGGGAATTCAGCTTAACTTTGCCCATAACATCTGCTGAACCTCTTTGTCTTAAGCTGTTAAAGGCATACCGATCATTAGTGACTAGGCTGTGCCAACAAATTGGATGATCATTGATCCAAATGATCCCCTGTATTCAAAAAAATGATATCCCAAGGCTTTCAGAATCTGTTGGTGAAAGGGATGAAATGCATAAAAGCACAATGCCTCCAGTCCAGTTGAAGAGTAGGATTATATTCTTGGTAAGGAAGCAGAGTTGACAAAGTTTGTATCCTGAATGCATCCTGAAGAAGCCATCACCACAGAGGAGTATGTTTTCTCAGAACAACAACAGATTTCTGGAGCAAATACCCTTGTTGAAGAAGATGATGATGATCATAATTTTGTTCCTCATCCAGAGGTTAGTAATGCTATGCTGAAAATAATATAGACTCCCATTGAGGAATCTGTTGAACCTATTAAGTCACCTACTGCATGCCTGTGACTCTCCTCTTAGATTGATCTTCTTACAACATTCACCTTCATTTGATATCATTACTGTTGTAGATCATGTGTTCGTATTTGCATTAGATGTACATAAAATCATGAATGAGTTTTGGCCCGTGCATTATATCACATGCAATTTTCATCTAGTAGACAAACATTAATATAGGCATTCTCGGTTTTCATTGAAACACAAGCATTTACCTACACTCTCATCTACACTGTCTCACAAACTCAGACCTTTCCATCATAGATTAAATATAATTAGGCGCATTTCTTATTAAGTTCAAACCTTGCCTTTAGGTATATATTTCACTTTTCCAAGTATATACACACTCCCACACACAGCAGCTAGGTAGATGCATCCTCTTTTCTTTCTAGATAATATATATTTCCTGTGTGTAAATACATTCTTACATCTCTTTAGATAAATGCAGTCCTATGTATCTTCTCTAAAAATTTGGCATTTGGGTTTCACCGGATATCTTTCCATCACCCTGCATTTCTTGCAATCTTCACTAACCAAGTGTTTTGTAGGAAATACATCTAATATGCAGATTTCCTTCTTAGATTAGGATTTCAAATTCGATTCCAACATCGTAGTAAGTCAGATATTAATGAAAATTGTACATTTCCAGGTTTTAGATAGAATGAATGGGCATTGTAAATATCATGAATTACTTATTCTTCATGCATTTTTTTTTTATTTCTCAAAATCTCACATTGGTGAAACACGAATGGCACGTGCACCATTTCGTAAGAGGTAAATTAATCCTAAGTTGATGATTTACATCAACGGCCATAGTCGGGATGTAAACAAGACTTAGGTTTTTTATCTTTTACGAAATAACAATGGATCCACACTGGATCCGTTTTCAAAATTCATCATATTTTCCTTAAATATTTTCTTCTTTTATTAGAATTTAACTTAAAATTAACTCAAAATATATACCAATTGTAACGCCCCGGATTTCCAAAATAAAGCTAAGTTAAAATTTTCATGGATTTCTTTTTTTTTTTTCTTTGCAGCGGAACTTAGAAAAGCTTTTAGCAGCGGAATAAGATGATAATGAGTCGTCGGTTTTAGAAAACTCCGAGCACGTTGCAGGTATGTGGCCAAGCAACTCATTGACCACCAAAGTGTTCCATTTTATCGAAAGCACATGTTTATTACAACACTACTGCTTAGAAAAGCAGTGAAGGTTCAATAAAAAGGAAGCAGTACAACTCTGTCTAGAGAAACCCTTGAACTTGATGCCGCCTTGCTCCGCATATCGCCACGCAGGTTCAACACCTGAAATCCCCATTAAACGGGGTCAGAACCATTGATGGTCTGGTAAGTAGGCAAATACCTATCTATTCAACTCAAGTAAATGCATAGACCACTCAGGGTCGCAGTTCGTAATACGACGCTCAAGCCTCCATGACTTAGCGTATATCGCACAAGCCTCATTAGGGCTATGAGTTGAACATCCACGCAAGTCGTCATGACTTCGCATAAGCCTCTTCAGGGCTGTGAGTTAGAATAACCTCTCAAGTCTATACGACTTAGCCTTGACTACCTTAGAGTCACGAATGGATGTCTAGCTCAAGCCTTTATGCTTGGCACATCCGTATCCTACGAATCTAAGGACAGCTCTCCGAGCTTCACTTAGTCGTACGGATATCAATGGGGTTCTTTCCCAATCGATCCAGTAGTATACCGACCATGACACCTTCACAAAGGTTATGCAGGACTGACTCAACAACGTCATCCACTCATACATTCAAAGTAGCGTTGTACCTAAGCTAATGCTTTGTTTCGATAATTGCACCTCCCCCTGAGCTTAGGGGACTCATATCTGGGCGACAACGCGACGATCTGGGGGTTGATTATTCTATGTATTTTAGATACCCCAGAGGCCTGTTGACCCCATCCCCCTAGTAGGACGGTACAACATACCGGAAGAGATCCTTACTAGGTATCCGAATGCATTATGCTACTGCAGTAGTTGGGTTCAATCCTTAGATATTTAAGGATAACCACGACCTCCACACCTCTGAGTGACGAAGGCCATCAATGAACTCTATCAGGTTCGGGTGAAATATATGTCACTCAAGGCTGCGCCATCACCGTCTTCCTCGGTGAGAAATTCTGAAAGGGGCCTGCCGGTCTTACAATTACTTGACGAACATTGCATGCCTATAGGGCAGCCTTTGAGAAGTATGTACCCGACCCCAATCAACCACACGGTTTTCACCGTGGAACAAAGGTTTTATTCATATGCATGCTTAACTCTGCTCTCGGCACTTCGGCCTTGACGAGCACTTCACCTCTTTCGGTGGAAACAACACACTCCGGCTCAGCGGCCCTTACGAGTCTGGTTGTCTGATAATTCTTAATGAGCATGCACATGACTCGATCTCTACGGATCGGCTACTCGGCGTATCTTTACGCAACGAGCTCAGGACCTTGTCAAGGCACTACCACTACTTTGGCGCAAAGGCTCTTACAAGTATGATGCCCTTACAGGTGTCAGGGAGACGAGTCATTCTGACATCGTTCTAACAAAGGACATCATTGTGCCACTTAACTGGTTCTGGCAGCTCTTCTGCCAACCATTCTGTCAACACCTTCTCTGCTCTACCGGCAGTGGTGCGACGAACCTTTCTACATCGTAGAAGGCGTTCCATAACTGGGTAGCACTTCTGCTACGTTCTTTCTGAGCCATTCTTAGCTCCTTCAGGAATTTCAGCAGCACTTCCTCTCTTTTACGGAGAAAGCGTGCGTTTCTTTTATCCATTTCAGCGGCATCTCCCCTCTTTGGTGGGAAATCGCTACGCTTAACTCGGGAAATGGATGCGCACCGTTGTGCGTACTTTGCATCCATCAAGGTTGCAGGAACCTTGGGCCATAGCTAGGCCATACGTAATTGATTTAGTCTTTACGTAAAGAGCATTTTGCCAAAAGGCGAAGCCTTTCCAATAGGGGCTTCATTCGTCAAGCAGAATCTTGTACGAGGAGCGGTAAGGGAATCGCATGGGCGATTCTGGAGTTGATCTCCGTTTGAACGCTCACTTACGCGCCATATATGTAATATAAGCAGAAGCCTGTGCTTTATACAGCGGCGGCGTAAAGGAAATGCATATACTATTGTTCAGGGTGTGTAACTGAACGAAATATTCTACATATATAACAAAGCAGAAGCCTTGGCATCGTTCGACGCGACGGCGTAAGTAAATACATTGCAGAAAGCAGGAGCCTTGGCATCGTTCGACGCGACGGCGTAAGTAAATGCATAATCGGAAGTGCAGTAATCGAAAGTACAGAAAGCAGGGAGCCTTGGCATCATACGACGCGACGACAAAGGTAAATTACATGGCCTGTGCGATATAAGACGCGTCGGCAGTATCAGCAGATATACACCTAGATCTGTATCCAACGATAGTTACGAGGCGAGCGAGTGAACACCGAAGTGTCTTAGAGGGCTCAACCAAGAACTAGGGTGAGATACTATTTTTGAAGAACGCATATACTGCGCATTCGAACATATATATCCGACGATAGTTACGAGGCGAGCGCGTGAACACTGAAGTGTCCTAGAGGGCTCAACCAAGAACTAAAGCAAGATACTACTTTAGAAAGTATATTCTATATACAAACAATCAAATACTTGAGAGAGATGGATCAACAAAGCGAACTTACTTCAATTTGAGGAAGAAACGACTCCGATTGCTTCAAACGCTTCGAACGAGGCTCGACTTCGAAAAAGGATCAACTTCGAACTTCGGACGAAAAAGGACTTGGACTTTGACTTTGAACCAAACCAGGTTCAAGTCAAGTCAACTGGGTTCAGACTTAGGTCAAGTAGGTTCAGACCTAGGTCAGGTGGGTTAGGAACAGGTCAGGCAGGCTCAGACCAGGTCAAGCAGGCTCAGGCTAAGTCAGGCAGGCTCAGACCAGGTCAGGTGGGCTCAGGTGGGCTAGGCTAGGTAGGGGAGGTTTGGAAAAGGAGGAGAGAGAGAGGGCTAGACGATTTTTCAAAGGAGAGGGGCTCCTCTATTTATAGATTCTGAAACTTGAGCCCCAAGTTTCAGAATTTCCATTTTGCCCTTGGGCTTTCTAAGAATCCCTTCCATGGAAGGTGCTGGAACATGCTGGAAGGCTCTGGAAGATGCTGGAAGGTGCTGGAACATTCTAGAATATTCTAGAATATTTTCTGAGAAATATTTCAGTGGGTCCCACCAATATTTTCGTGGGTCCCGCAAGAATTTCGGGTTTTCGGCGATTTTTTTCCGAAAAATTCTAAGTACGCCATTATCTTCGTATTGATGCCACTAAGAAAGTTGGCTCGCAGGAATCCTTTGATTTTGTTCAGATAGGAAGTTATGACCTCCAGAGCGTTTGAGCATATATTCGTGAAGATACGAATATCTTAAGTATATCTGGGTCGCAGGAATCGGTTCGATTCGCTTTACGGTAAAAATGCTATTTTTCATTGAAGAATGCCTCAGGAATTTATTCAGAGTTATCTGAAAAATTGTGGGTCTTACATCATTACCCCTTTAAAGGAATTTCGTCCGCGAAATTCAGTTAAGAGTACTAAGTGCGTAACTCGGGATATTTCTCCCATATGTTAGATTCATAATGTTGTTCACTTAGTTCAACGTCGTATTTATTCCAATCATTACCTCATATCATGATTCCTGATCAATGAGGTATGTTTCTCATATCTGAGTTCAAATTATGCTACAACCACGATAGTTTGTTGAATCAATGTTCTTCCAACCGGCTATTTAACATAGCCATCTTGTGTAACTATTTCATACACACAGATCATTCTTCTAGAGATTAACCATATTGGAATAAGTCCCCTGTCAGACTACCTGGTATTGGAAACGTACCTCCTCACAGGTTCGCCCTCGTCAGACTTACCTGATATTGGATCAGTACACCCTCACAGAATCATACTAACCAAGCTACTGGTTTTGGAACATATACACTCACACAGAGCTGTATACCCTCACAGGCTCGCTCTGGCTAGACGATCTGATCTTGAATATGTAAAACCTCACAGGACTCTCTTCTTGGGAACAATTCCTCGATGGTTTATTTTATTAAGTGACTTTTATCGTTCTAATTACGCAAACTTAATTTCTCAATCATGGGGTCTATAGCCATCAACCTTTGGGCATAAGCACTTAAGATTTTATTTTGACAAATCCAAAATTTCTTTAGAGAGCAAGGATACATATCGATCCAGATGACCGTACACAAGGTCATAAGCCACTTGTCTCAAGCATTCATTGGATCTTGTCTTTCAATCGCTTTTTACCCATTACAACTCTATCTATCAAGGTATCCAGATTCCTTGATATGGTCATCATTCGTGAGTTGTTCGGCTGTCACCGCATAGACACGACCTGCCACAGGTTTCTGCTCTATTCTGGATAGTGGCAGTCGTTGTTGTTGTATTTGTTGAGAGGGTCCTCCAGATCCCATATTTCTTCGTTGAAGATCTGAGGCCTTCTTGCGGCATTCGCTTACACGATGCCCTGGTTTGCCGCAATACAGGCAACCTCCCGTATCGTGAGAACAAACCCCTCCGGGATGATCTGAGCTACACCTTGGGCATCGAAAATTAGACTGTTGGTAGAGCTGATTGGCTTCTACCATCTATAATGGCTGCTCGGTCGGTGGAGTAAAGTTGTTCTCTCGAAAATCCCTCTTATAAAAAGCTGGTCGTGATTCCTGGCCATCGGGAAACGTACTCTTATTGTTCCGACCATCAACTATGGGCCTCTTTGCTATAATCACCTTAGATCGCGCCCAATCCTCGCTAATCTTTGAAGATGCTGCCACAGCAGCTTGAAAAGTCGAGGACATACTTGTTATCACACGAGATCGCAACCCTTCTTGCAATCCATTTATATATTTATCGGCCCTTTCTTGGTCAGTATCGAATAACGTGGAGCAATATCGTTCAAGGTTTTGAAATTTAGTGGTATAGTCCATCAGACTCATAACACCTTGCTCCAATTCCAGAAACTCCATCTTCTTCTTATTTCTGGAGTGTATCGGAAAGTAATTATCCAAGAAAGTTCTCCGAAAATCATCCCAAGGGATGACTTCAAGCTGAGAGAACTGGATTATCTTAGTGGTATCCCACCACTTTCGTGCATTATCTTTCAGCCTGTACGTGCCAAAGTTGGTCTTCTTTTCTTCTGGTACTCCCAGCATCAGGAATGCACGCTCTGTCTCCTCGATCCAGCTTTCTGCGAGCTCTGGATCGGCACTACCAACGAAAACAGGTGGGTCGAGTTTGAGGAACTTTTCATAAGTCACTCCCAGATTCTCATTGCGAGGTGGGGCTGGTGCTTGCCTTGATTCATGAATGGCAGACACAAGTCTGTTGAGTGTTTCCAGCAGGAAGCCCTGTGTATGGGACTCCTCACTCGGCATGGTTCTCCTCGTCCTAGGAGCCATTTTATCTATTCACACAAATACACCCAAATCAGAGAAAGTATAAAATTTATACTTACAGTGCGATACCGCAAACACGACGGATCTCGAACCAGGTTTCTCAGACTCATGCACTGATACCAATTCTGTAACGCCCCGGATTTCCAAAATAAAGCTAAGTTAAAATTTTCATGGATTTCTTTTTTTTTTTCTTTGCAGCGGAACTTAGAAAAGCTTTTAGCAGCGGAATAAGATGATAATGAGTCGTCGGTTTTAGAAAACTCCGAGCACGTTGCAGGTATGTGGCCAAGCAACTCATTGACCACCAAAGTGTTCCATTTTATCGAAAGCACATGTTTATTACAACACTACTGCTTAGAAAAGCAGTGAAGGTTCAATAAAAAGGAAGCAGTACAACTCTGTCTAGAGAAACCCTGGAACTTGATGCCGCCTTGCTCCGCATATCGCCACGCAGGTTCAACACCTGAAATCCCCATTAAACGGGGTCAGAACCACTGATGGTCTGGTAAGTAAGCAAATACCTATCTATTCAACTCAAGTAAATGCATAGACCACTCAGGGTCGCAGTTCGTAATACGACGCTCAAGCCTCCATGACTTAGCGTATATCGCACAAGCCTCATTAGGGCTATGAGTTGAACATCCACGCAAGTCGTCATGACTTCGCATAAGCCTCTTCAGGGCTGTGAGTTAGAATAACCTCTCAAGTCTATACGACTTAGCCTTGACTACCTTAGAGTCACGAATGGATGTCTAGCTCAAGCCTTTATGCTTGGCACATCCGTATCCTACGAATCTAAGGACAGCTCTCCGAGCTTCACTTAGTCGTACGGATATCAATGGGGTTCTTTCCCAATCGATCCAGTAGTATACCGACCATGACACCTTCACAAAGGTTATGCAGGACTGACTCAACAACGTCATCCACTCATACATTCAAAGTAGCGTTGTACCTAAGCTAATGCTTTGTTTCGATAATTGCACCTCCCCCTGAGCTTAGGGGACTCATATCTGGGCGACAACGCGACGATCTGGGGGTTGATTATTCTATGTATTTTAGATACCCCAGAGGCCTGTTGACCCCATCCCCCTAGTAGGACGGTACAACATACCGGAAGAGATCCTTACTAGGTATCCGAATGCATTATGCTACTGCAGTAGTTGGGTTCAATCCTTAGATATTTAAGGATAACCACGACCTCCACACCTCTGAGTGACGAAGGCCATCAATGAACTCTATCAGGTTCGGGTGAAATATATGTCACTCAAGGCTGCGCCATCACCGTCTTCCTCGGTGAGAAATTCTGAAAGGGGCCTGCCGGTCTTACAATTACTTGACGAACATTGCATGCCTATAGGGCAGCCTTTGAGAAGTATGTACCCGACCCCAATCAACCACACGGTTTTCACCGTGGAACAAAGGTTTTATTCATATGCATGCTTAACTCTGCTCTCGGCACTTCGGCCTTGACGAGCACTTCACCTCTTTCGGTGGAAACAACACACTCCGGCTCAGCGGCCCTTACGAGTCTGGTTGTCTGATAATTCTTAATGAGCATGCACATGACTCGATCTCTACGGATCGGCTACTCGGCGTATCTTTACGCAACGAGCTCAGGACCTTGTCAAGGCACTACCACTACTTTGGCGCAAAGGCTCTTACAAGTATGATGCCCTTACAGGTGTCAGGGAGACGAGTCATTCTGACATCGTTCTAACAAAGGACATCATTGTGCCACTTAACTGGTTCTGGCAGCTCTTCTGCCAACCATTCTGTCAACACCTTCTCTGCTCTACCGGCAGTGGTGCGACGAACCTTTCTACATCGTAGAAGGCGTTCCATAACTGGGTAGCACTTCTGCTACGTTCTTTCTGAGCCATTCTTAGCTCCTTCAGGAATTTCAGCAGCACTTCCTCTCTTTTACGGAGAAAGCGTGCGTTTCTTTTATCCATTTCAGCGGCATCTCCCCTCTTTGGTGGGAAATCGCTACGCTTAACTCGGGAAATGGATGCGCACCGTTGTGCGTACTTTGCATCCATCAAGGTTGCAGGAACCTTGGGCCATAGCTAGGCCATACGTAATTGATTTAGTCTTTACGTAAAGAGCATTTTGCCAAAAGGCGAAGCCTTTCCAATAGGGGCTTCATTCGTCAAGCAGAATCTTGTACGAGGAGCGGTAAGGGAATCGCATGGGCGATTCTGGAGTTGATCTCCGTTTGAACGCTCACTTACGCGCCATATATGTAATATAAGCAGAAGCCTGTGCTTTATACAGCGGCGGCGTAAAGGAAATGCATATACTATTGTTCAGGGTGTGTAACTGAACGAAATATTCTACATATATAACAAAGCAGAAGCCTTGGCATCGTTCGACGCGACGGCGTAAGTAAATACATTGCAGAAAGCAGGAGCCTTGGCATCGTTCGACGCGACGGCGTAAGTAAATGCATAATCGGAAGTGCAGTAATCGAAAGTACAGAAAGCAGGGAGCCTTGGCATCATACGACGCGACGACAAAGGTAAATTACATGGCCTGTGCGATATAAGACGCGTCGGCAGTATCAGCAGATATACACCTAGATCTGTATCCAACGATAGTTACGAGGCGAGCGAGTGAACACCGAAGTGTCTTAGAGGGCTCAACCAAGAACTAGGGTGAGATACTATTTTTGAAGAACGCATATACTGCGCATTCGAACATATATATCCGACGATAGTTACGAGGCGAGCGCGTGAACACTGAAGTGTCCTAGAGGGCTCAACCAAGAACTAAAGCAAGATACTACTTTAGAAAGTATATTCTATATACAAACAATCAAATACTTGAGAGAGATGGATCAACAAAGCGAACTTACTTCAATTTGAGGAAGAAACGACTCCGATTGCTTCAAACGCTTCGAACGAGGCTCGACTTCGAAAAAGGATCAACTTCGAACTTCGGACGAAAAAGGACTTGGACTTTGACTTTGAACCAAACCAGGTTCAAGTCAAGTCAACTGGGTTCAGACTTAGGTCAAGTAGGTTCAGACCTAGGTCAGGTGGGTTAGGAACAGGTCAGGCAGGCTCAGACCAGGTCAAGCAGGCTCAGGCTAAGTCAGGCAGGCTCAGACCAGGTCAGGTGGGCTCAGGTGGGCTAGGCTAGGTAGGGGAGGTTTGGAAAAGGAGGAGAGAGAGAGGGCTAGACGATTTTTCAAAGGAGAGGGGCTCCTCTATTTATAGATTCTGAAACTTGAGCCCCAAGTTTCAGAATTTCCATTTTGCCCTTGGGCTTTCTAAGAATCCCTTCCATGGAAGGTGCTGGAACATGCTGGAAGGCTCTGGAAGATGCTGGAAGGTGCTGGAACATTCTAGAATATTCTAGAATATTTTCTGAGAAATATTTCAGTGGGTCCCACCAATATTTTCGTGGGTCCCGCAAGAATTTCGGGTTTTCGGCGATTTTTTTCCGAAAAATTCTAAGTACGCCATTATCTTCGTATTGATGCCACTAAGAAAGTTGGCTCGCAGGAATCCTTTGATTTTGTTCAGATAGGAAGTTATGACCTCCAGAGCGTTTGAGCATATATTCGTGAAGATACGAATATCTTAAGTATATCTGGGTCGCAGGAATCGGTTCGATTCGCTTTACGGTAAAAATGCTATTTTTCATTGAAGAATGCCTCAGGAATTTATTCAGAGTTATCTGAAAAATTGTGGGTCTTACATCATTACCCCTTTAAAGGAATTTCGTCCGCGAAATTCAGTTAAGAGTACTAAGTGCGTAACTCGGGATATTTCTCCCATATGTTAGATTCATAATGTTGTTCACTTAGTTCAACGTCGTATTTATTCCAATCATTACCTCATATCATGATTCCTGATCAATGAGGTATGTTTCTCATATCTGAGTTCAAATTATGCTACAACCACGATAGTTTGTTGAATCAATGTTCTTCCAACCGGCTATTTAACATAGCCATCTTGTGTAACTATTTCATACACACAGATCATTCTTCTAGAGATTAACCATATTGGAATAAGTCCCCTGTCAGACTACCTGGTATTGGAAACGTACCTCCTCACAGGTTCGCCCTCGTCAGACTTACCTGATATTGGATCAGTACACCCTCACAGAATCATACTAACCAAGCTACTGGTTTTGGAACATATACACTCACACAGAGCTGTATACCCTCACAGGCTCGCTCTGGCTAGACGATCTGATCTTGAATATGTAAAACCTCACAGGACTCTCTTCTTGGGAACAATTCCTCGATGGTTTATTTTATTAAGTGACTTTTATCGTTCTAATTACGCAAACTTAATTTCTCAATCATGGGGTCTATAGCCATCAACCTTTGGGCATAAGCACTTAAGATTTTATTTTGACAAATCCAAAATTTCTTTAGAGAGCAAGGATACATATCGATCCAGATGACCGTACACAAGGTCATAAGCCACTTGTCTCAAGCATTCATTGGATCTTGTCTTTCAATCGCTTTTTACCCATTACAACTCTATCTATCAAGGTATCCAGATTCCTTGATATGGTCATCATTCGTGAGTTGTTCGGCTGTCACCGCATAGACACGACCTGCCACAGGTTTCTGCTCTATTCTGGATAGTGGCAGTCGTTGTTGTTGTATTTGTTGAGAGGGTCCTCCAGATCCCATATTTCTTCGTTGAAGATCTGAGGCCTTCTTGCGGCATTCGCTTACACGATGCCCTGGTTTGCCGCAATACAGGCAACCTCCCGTATCGTGAGAACAAACCCCTCCGGGATGATCTGAGCTACACCTTGGGCATCGAAAATTAGACTGTTGGTAGAGCTGATTGGCTTCTACCATCTATAATGGCTGCTCGGTCGGTGGAGTAAAGTTGTTCTCTCGAAAATCCCTCTTATAAAAAGCTGGTCGTGATTCCTGGCCATCGGGAAACGTACTCTTATTGTTCCGACCATCAACTATGGGCCTCTTTGCTATAATCACCTTAGATCGCGCCCAATCCTCGCTAATCTTTGAAGATGCTGCCACAGCAGCTTGAAAAGTCGAGGACATACTTGTTATCACACGAGATCGCAACCCTTCTTGCAATCCATTTATATATTTATCGGCCCTTTCTTGGTCAGTATCGAATAACGTGGAGCAATATCGTTCAAGGTTTTGAAATTTAGTGGTATAGTCCATCAGACTCATAACACCTTGCTCCAATTCCAGAAACTCCATCTTCTTCTTATTTCTGGAGTGTATCGGAAAGTAATTATCCAAGAAAGTTCTCCGAAAATCATCCCAAGGGATGACTTCAAGCTGAGAGAACTGGATTATCTTAGTGGTATCCCACCACTTTCGTGCATTATCTTTCAGCCTGTACGTGCCAAAGTTGGTCTTCTTTTCTTCTGGTACTCCCAGCATCAGGAATGCACGCTCTGTCTCCTCGATCCAGCTTTCTGCGAGCTCTGGATCGGCACTACCAACGAAAACAGGTGGGTCGAGTTTGAGGAACTTTTCATAAGTCACTCCCAGATTCTCATTGCGAGGTGGGGCTGGTGCTTGCCTTGATTCATGAATGGCAGACACAAGTCTGTTGAGTGTTTCCAGCAGGAAGCCCTGTGTATGGGACTCCTCACTCGGCATGGTTCTCCTCGTCCTAGGAGCCATTTTATCTATTCACACAAATACACCCAAATCAGAGAAAGTATAAAATTTATACTTACAGTGCGATACCGCAAACACGACGGATCTCGAACCAGGTTTCTCAGACTCATGCACTGATACCAATTCTGTAACGCCCCGGATTTCCAAAATAAAGCTAAGTTAAAATTTTCATGGATTTCTTTTTTTTTTTCTTTGCAGCGGAACTTAGAAAAGCTTTTAGCAGCGGAATAAGATGATAATGAGTCGTCGGTTTTAGAAAACTCCGAGCACGTTGCAGGTATGTGGCCAAGCAACTCATTGACCACCAAAGTGTTCCATTTTATCGAAAGCACATGTTTATTACAACACTACTGCTTAGAAAAGCAGTGAAGGTTCAATAAAAAGGAAGCAGTACAACTCTGTCTAGAGAAACCCTGGAACTTGATGCCGCCTTGCTCCGCATATCGCCACGCAGGTTCAACACCTGAAATCCCCATTAAACGGGGTCAGAACCACTGATGGTCTGGTAAGTAAGCAAATACCTATCTATTCAACTCAAGTAAATGCATAGACCACTCAGGGTCGCAGTTCGTAATACGACGCTCAAGCCTCCATGACTTAGCGTATATCGCACAAGCCTCATTAGGGCTATGAGTTGAACATCCACGCAAGTCGTCATGACTTCGCATAAGCCTCTTCAGGGCTGTGAGTTAGAATAACCTCTCAAGTCTATACGACTTAGCCTTGACTACCTTAGAGTCACGAATGGATGTCTAGCTCAAGCCTTTATGCTTGGCACATCCGTATCCTACGAATCTAAGGACAGCTCTCCGAGCTTCACTTAGTCGTACGGATATCAATGGGGTTCTTTCCCAATCGATCCAGTAGTATACCGACCATGACACCTTCACAAAGGTTATGCAGGACTGACTCAACAACGTCATCCACTCATACATTCAAAGTAGCGTTGTACCTAAGCTAATGCTTTGTTTCGATAATTGCACCTCCCCCTGAGCTTAGGGGACTCATATCTGGGCGACAACGCGACGATCTGGGGGTTGATTATTCTATGTATTTTAGATACCCCAGAGGCCTGTTGACCCCATCCCCCTAGTAGGACGGTACAACATACCGGAAGAGATCCTTACTAGGTATCCGAATGCATTATGCTACTGCAGTAGTTGGGTTCAATCCTTAGATATTTAAGGATAACCACGACCTCCACACCTCTGAGTGACGAAGGCCATCAATGAACTCTATCAGGTTCGGGTGAAATATATGTCACTCAAGGCTGCGCCATCACCGTCTTCCTCGGTGAGAAATTCTGAAAGGGGCCTGCCGGTCTTACAATTACTTGACGAACATTGCATGCCTATAGGGCAGCCTTTGAGAAGTATGTACCCGACCCCAATCAACCACACGGTTTTCACCGTGGAACAAAGGTTTTATTCATATGCATGCTTAACTCTGCTCTCGGCACTTCGGCCTTGACGAGCACTTCACCTCTTTCGGTGGAAACAACACACTCCGGCTCAGCGGCCCTTACGAGTCTGGTTGTCTGATAATTCTTAATGAGCATGCACATGACTCGATCTCTACGGATCGGCTACTCGGCGTATCTTTACGCAACGAGCTCAGGACCTTGTCAAGGCACTACCACTACTTTGGCGCAAAGGCTCTTACAAGTATGATGCCCTTACAGGTGTCAGGGAGACGAGTCATTCTGACATCGTTCTAACAAAGGACATCATTGTGCCACTTAACTGGTTCTGGCAGCTCTTCTGCCAACCATTCTGTCAACACCTTCTCTGCTCTACCGGCAGTGGTGCGACGAACCTTTCTACATCGTAGAAGGCGTTCCATAACTGGGTAGCACTTCTGCTACGTTCTTTCTGAGCCATTCTTAGCTCCTTCAGGAATTTCAGCAGCACTTCCTCTCTTTTACGGAGAAAGCGTGCGTTTCTTTTATCCATTTCAGCGGCATCTCCCCTCTTTGGTGGGAAATCGCTACGCTTAACTCGGGAAATGGATGCGCACCGTTGTGCGTACTTTGCATCCATCAAGGTTGCAGGAACCTTGGGCCATAGCTAGGCCATACGTAATTGATTTAGTCTTTACGTAAAGAGCATTTTGCCAAAAGGCGAAGCCTTTCCAATAGGGGCTTCATTCGTCAAGCAGAATCTTGTACGAGGAGCGGTAAGGGAATCGCATGGGCGATTCTGGAGTTGATCTCCGTTTGAACGCTCACTTACGCGCCATATATGTAATATAAGCAGAAGCCTGTGCTTTATACAGCGGCGGCGTAAAGGAAATGCATATACTATTGTTCAGGGTGTGTAACTGAACGAAATATTCTACATATATAACAAAGCAGAAGCCTTGGCATCGTTCGACGCGACGGCGTAAGTAAATACATTGCAGAAAGCAGGAGCCTTGGCATCGTTCGACGCGACGGCGTAAGTAAATGCATAATCGGAAGTGCAGTAATCGAAAGTACAGAAAGCAGGGAGCCTTGGCATCATACGACGCGACGACAAAGGTAAATTACATGGCCTGTGCGATATAAGACGCGTCGGCAGTATCAGCAGATATACACCTAGATCTGTATCCAACGATAGTTACGAGGCGAGCGAGTGAACACCGAAGTGTCTTAGAGGGCTCAACCAAGAACTAGGGTGAGATACTATTTTTGAAGAACGCATATACTGCGCATTCGAACATATATATCCGACGATAGTTACGAGGCGAGCGCGTGAACACTGAAGTGTCCTAGAGGGCTCAACCAAGAACTAAAGCAAGATACTACTTTAGAAAGTATATTCTATATACAAACAATCAAATACTTGAGAGAGATGGATCAACAAAGCGAACTTACTTCAATTTGAGGAAGAAACGACTCCGATTGCTTCAAACGCTTCGAACGAGGCTCGACTTCGAAAAAGGATCAACTTCGAACTTCGGACGAAAAAGGACTTGGACTTTGACTTTGAACCAAACCAGGTTCAAGTCAAGTCAACTGGGTTCAGACTTAGGTCAAGTAGGTTCAGACCTAGGTCAGGTGGGTTAGGAACAGGTCAGGCAGGCTCAGACCAGGTCAAGCAGGCTCAGGCTAAGTCAGGCAGGCTCAGACCAGGTCAGGTGGGCTCAGGTGGGCTAGGCTAGGTAGGGGAGGTTTGGAAAAGGAGGAGAGAGAGAGGGCTAGACGATTTTTCAAAGGAGAGGGGCTCCTCTATTTATAGATTCTGAAACTTGAGCCCCAAGTTTCAGAATTTCCATTTTGCCCTTGGGCTTTCTAAGAATCCCTTCCATGGAAGGTGCTGGAACATGCTGGAAGGCTCTGGAAGATGCTGGAAGGTGCTGGAACATTCTAGAATATTCTAGAATATTTTCTGAGAAATATTTCAGTGGGTCCCACCAATATTTTCGTGGGTCCCGCAAGAATTTCGGGTTTTCGGCGATTTTTTTCCGAAAAATTCTAAGTACGCCATTATCTTCGTATTGATGCCACTAAGAAAGTTGGCTCGCAGGAATCCTTTGATTTTGTTCAGATAGGAAGTTATGACCTCCAGAGCGTTTGAGCATATATTCGTGAAGATACGAATATCTTAAGTATATCTGGGTCGCAGGAATCGGTTCGATTCGCTTTACGGTAAAAATGCTATTTTTCATTGAAGAATGCCTCAGGAATTTATTCAGAGTTATCTGAAAAATTGTGGGTCTTACATCATTACCCCTTTAAAGGAATTTCGTCCGCGAAATTCAGTTAAGAGTACTAAGTGCGTAACTCGGGATATTTCTCCCATATGTTAGATTCATAATGTTGTTCACTTAGTTCAACGTCGTATTTATTCCAATCATTACCTCATATCATGATTCCTGATCAATGAGGTATGTTTCTCATATCTGAGTTCAAATTATGCTACAACCACGATAGTTTGTTGAATCAATGTTCTTCCAACCGGCTATTTAACATAGCCATCTTGTGTAACTATTTCATACACACAGATCATTCTTCTAGAGATTAACCATATTGGAATAAGTCCCCTGTCAGACTACCTGGTATTGGAAACGTACCTCCTCACAGGTTCGCCCTCGTCAGACTTACCTGATATTGGATCAGTACACCCTCACAGAATCATACTAACCAAGCTACTGGTTTTGGAACATATACACTCACACAGAGCTGTATACCCTCACAGGCTCGCTCTGGCTAGACGATCTGATCTTGAATATGTAAAACCTCACAGGACTCTCTTCTTGGGAACAATTCCTCGATGGTTTATTTTATTAAGTGACTTTTATCGTTCTAATTACGCAAACTTAATTTCTCAATCATGGGGTCTATAGCCATCAACCTTTGGGCATAAGCACTTAAGATTTTATTTTGACAAATCCAAAATTTCTTTAGAGAGCAAGGATACATATCGATCCAGATGACCGTACACAAGGTCATAAGCCACTTGTCTCAAGCATTCATTGGATCTTGTCTTTCAATCGCTTTTTACCCATTACAACTCTATCTATCAAGGTATCCAGATTCCTTGATATGGTCATCATTCGTGAGTTGTTCGGCTGTCACCGCATAGACACGACCTGCCACAGGTTTCTGCTCTATTCTGGATAGTGGCAGTCGTTGTTGTTGTATTTGTTGAGAGGGTCCTCCAGATCCCATATTTCTTCGTTGAAGATCTGAGGCCTTCTTGCGGCATTCGCTTACACGATGCCCTGGTTTGCCGCAATACAGGCAACCTCCCGTATCGTGAGAACAAACCCCTCCGGGATGATCTGAGCTACACCTTGGGCATCGAAAATTAGACTGTTGGTAGAGCTGATTGGCTTCTACCATCTATAATGGCTGCTCGGTCGGTGGAGTAAAGTTGTTCTCTCGAAAATCCCTCTTATAAAAAGCTGGTCGTGATTCCTGGCCATCGGGAAACGTACTCTTATTGTTCCGACCATCAACTATGGGCCTCTTTGCTATAATCACCTTAGATCGCGCCCAATCCTCGCTAATCTTTGAAGATGCTGCCACAGCAGCTTGAAAAGTCGAGGACATACTTGTTATCACACGAGATCGCAACCCTTCTTGCAATCCATTTATATATTTATCGGCCCTTTCTTGGTCAGTATCGAATAACGTGGAGCAATATCGTTCAAGGTTTTGAAATTTAGTGGTATAGTCCATCAGACTCATAACACCTTGCTCCAATTCCAGAAACTCCATCTTCTTCTTATTTCTGGAGTGTATCGGAAAGTAATTATCCAAGAAAGTTCTCCGAAAATCATCCCAAGGGATGACTTCAAGCTGAGAGAACTGGATTATCTTAGTGGTATCCCACCACTTTCGTGCATTATCTTTCAGCCTGTACGTGCCAAAGTTGGTCTTCTTTTCTTCTGGTACTCCCAGCATCAGGAATGCACGCTCTGTCTCCTCGATCCAGCTTTCTGCGAGCTCTGGATCGGCACTACCAACGAAAACAGGTGGGTCGAGTTTGAGGAACTTTTCATAAGTCACTCCCAGATTCTCATTGCGAGGTGGGGCTGGTGCTTGCCTTGATTCATGAATGGCAGACACAAGTCTGTTGAGTGTTTCCAGCAGGAAGCCCTGTGTATGGGACTCCTCACTCGGCATGGTTCTCCTCGTCCTAGGAGCCATTTTATCTATTCACACAAATACACCCAAATCAGAGAAAGTATAAAATTTATACTTACAGTGCGATACCGCAAACACGACGGATCTCGAACCAGGTTTCTCAGACTCATGCACTGATACCAATTCTGTAACGCCCCGGATTTCCAAAATAAAGCTAAGTTAAAATTTTCATGGATTTCTTTTTTTTTTTCTTTGCAGCGGAACTTAGAAAAGCTTTTAGCAGCGGAATAAGATGATAATGAGTCGTCGGTTTTAGAAAACTCCGAGCACGTTGCAGGTATGTGGCCAAGCAACTCATTGACCACCAAAGTGTTCCATTTTATCGAAAGCACATGTTTATTACAACACTACTGCTTAGAAAAGCAGTGAAGGTTCAATAAAAAGGAAGCAGTACAACTCTGTCTAGAGAAACCCTGGAACTTGATGCCGCCTTGCTCCGCATATCGCCACGCAGGTTCAACACCTGAAATCCCCATTAAACGGGGTCAGAACCACTGATGGTCTGGTAAGTAAGCAAATACCTATCTATTCAACTCAAGTAAATGCATAGACCACTCAGGGTCGCAGTTCGTAATACGACGCTCAAGCCTCCATGACTTAGCGTATATCGCACAAGCCTCATTAGGGCTATGAGTTGAACATCCACGCAAGTCGTCATGACTTCGCATAAGCCTCTTCAGGGCTGTGAGTTAGAATAACCTCTCAAGTCTCTACGACTTAGCCTTGACTACCTCAGAGTCACGAATGGATGTCTAGCTCAAGCCTTTATGCTTGGCACATCCGTATCCTACGAATCTAAGGACAGCTCTCCGAGCTTCACTTAGTCGTACGGATATCAATGGGGTTCTTTCCCAATCGGTCCAGTAGTATACCGACCATGACACCTTCACAAAGGTTATGCAGGACTGACTCAACAACGTCATCCACTCATACATTCAAAGTAGCGTTGTACCTAAGCTAATGCTTTGTTTCGATAATTGCACCTCCCTCTGGGCTTAGGGGACTCATATCTGGGCGACAACGCGACGATCTGGGGGTTGATTATTCTATGTATTTTAGATACCCCAGAGGCCTGTTGACCCCATCCCCCTAGTAGGACGGTACAACATACCGGAAGAGATCCTTACTAGGTATCCGAATGCATTCTGCTACTGCAGTAGTTGGGTTCAATCCTTAGATATTTAAGGATAACCACGACCTCCATACCTCTGAGTGACGAAGGCCATCAATGAACTCTATCAGGTTCGGGTGAAATATATGTCACTCAAGGCTGCACCATCACCGTCTTCCTCGGTGAGAAATTCTGAAAGGGGCCTGCCGGTCTTACAATTACTTGACGAACATTGCATGCCTATAGGGCAGCCTTTGAGAAGTATGTACCCGACCCCAATCAACCACACGGTTTTCACCGTGGAACAAAGGTTTTATTCATATGCATGCTTAACTCTGCTCTCGGCACTTCGGCCTTGACGAGCACTTCACCTCTTTCGGTGGAAACAACACACTCCGGCTCAGCGGCCCTTACGAGTCTGGTTGTCTGATAATTCTTAATGAGCATGCACATGGCTCGATCTCTACGGATCGGCTACTCGGCGTATCTTTACGCAACGAGCTCAGGACCTTGTCAAGGCACTACCACTACTTTGGCGCAAAGGCTCTTACAAGTATGATGCCCTTACAGGTGTCAGGGAGACGAGTCATTCTGACATCGTTCCAACAAAGGACATCATTGTGCCACTTAACTGGTTCTGGCAGCTCTTCTGCCAACCATTCTGTCAACACCTTCTCTGCTCTACCGGCAGTGGTGCGACGAACCTTTCTACATCGTAGAAGGCGTTCCATAACTGGGTAGCACTTCTGCTACGTTCTTTCTGAGCCATTCTTAGCTCCTTCAGGAATTTCAGCAGCACTTCCTCTCTTTTACGGAGAAAGCGTGCGTTTCTTTTATCCATTTCAGCGGCATCTCCCCTCTTTGGTGGGAAATCGCTACGCTTAACTCGGGAAATGGATGCGCACCGTTGTGCGTACTTTGCATCCATCAAGGTTGCAGGAACCTTGGGCCATAGCTAGGCCATACGTAATTGATTTAGTCTTTACGTAAAGAGCATTTTGCCAAAAGGCGAAGCCTTTCCAATAGGGGCTTCATTCGTCAAGCAGAATCTTGTACGAGGAGCGGTAAGGGAATCGCATGGGCGATTCTGGAGTTGATCTCCGTTTGAACGCTCACTTACGCGCCATATATGTAATATAAGCAGAAGCCTGTGCTTTATACAGCGGCGGCGTAAAGGAAATGCATATACTATTGTTCAGGGTGTGTAACTGAATGAAATATTCTACATATATAACAAAGCAGAAGCCTTGGCATCGTTCGACGCGACGGCGTAAGTAAATACATTGCAGAAAGCAGGAGCCTTGGCATCGTTCGACGCGACGGCGTAAGTAAATGCATAATCGGAAGTGCAGTAATCGGAAGTACAGAAAGCAGGGAGCCTTGGCATCATACGACGCGACGGCAAAGGTAAATTACATGGCCTGTGCGATATAAGACGCGTCGGCAGTATCAGCAGATATACACCTAGATCTGTATCCAACGATAGTTACGAGGCGAGCGAGTGAACACCGAAGTGTCCTAGAGGGCTCAACCAAGAACTAGGGTGAGATACTATTTTTGAAGAACGCATATACTGCGCATTCGAACATATATATCCGACGATAGTTACGAGGCGAGCGCGTGAACACCGAAGTGTCCTAGAGGGCTCAACCAAGAACTAAAGCAAGATACTACTTCAGAAAGTATATTCTATATACAAACAATCAAATACTTGAGAGAGATGGATCAACAAAGCGAACTTACTTCAATTTAAGGAAGAAACGACTCCGATTGCTTCAAACGCTTCGAACGAGGCTCGACTTCGAAAAAGGATCAACTTCGAACTTCGGACGAAAAAGGACTTGGACTTTGACTTTGAACCAAACCAGGTTCAAGTCAAGTCAACTGGGTTCAGACTTAGGTCAAGTAGGTTCAGACCTAGGTCAGGTGGGTTAGGACCAGGTCAGGCATGCTCAGACCAGGTCAAGCAGGCTCAGACCAGGTCAGGTGGGCTCAAGTGGGCTAGGCTAGGTAGGGGAGGTTTGGAAAAGGAGGAGAGAGAGAGGGCTAGACGATTTTTCAAAGGAGAGGGGCTCCTCTATTTATAGATTCTGAAACTTGAGCCCCAAGTTTCAGAATTTCCATTTTGCCCTTGGGCTTTCTGAGAATCCCTTCCATGGAAGGTGCTGGAACATGCTGGAAGGCTCTGGAAGATGCTGGAAGGTGCTGGAACATTCTAGAATATTCTAGAATATTTTCTGAGAAATATTTCAGTGGGTCCCACCAATATTTTCGTGGGTCCCGCAAGAATTTCGGGTTTTCGGCGATTTTTTTCCGAAAAATTCTAAGTACGCCATTATCTTCGTATTGATGCCACTAAGAAAGTTGGCTCGCAGGAATCCTTTGATTTTGTTCAGATAGGAAGTTATGACCTCCAGAGCGTTTGAGCATATATTCGTGAAGATACGAATATCTTAAGTATATCTGGTCGCAGGAATCGGTTCGATTCGCTTTACGGTAAAAATGCTATTTTTCACTGAAGAATGCCTCAGGAATTTATTCAGAGTTATCTGAAAAATTGCGGGTCTTACACCAATGGCCATAGTCAGGGTATATTGAGAGTTCATTTCATTTTAAATTCTATAAAAGCACCAAATGTGTTTTATTCTTCTCTTGAATTTAAATATAGATTATTATAAAATACATTCAATGACCATAGTCAAGGATGTATTATATCTTCAATCTTATTTTAATTCATTTAAAGAATGGAATAGCTTTTCAAAATCCAATTTCAAATTCTTTAAATTCATTCATCATTTAGATAGAATTGCATCATATTTTTAAATTCTTTTTCATAAATCCAAGTAATTCTTTCCTTCATTTCTCAGATCAAACCCTATTCATAAATTCAAATTCAACTCTATTTCTCAAAAGGATTCAAGAATTCAATTTCAAGGTCCCATTTGACTTTGAAACTTCAGAATCATCTTGTATTTCAAATTCCAAATTCTAAATCCAATTTAACTTTGAAATTCATTTGTATGTTCAAGATTCAAATTCTAAAATTCGTTTTCCAAGTTCAATTTAAACTTGGAAGTTCTTGATTCATCTCCTAAATTTAACTCCAAATCCCTTTTAAGATCCAGGATTCAACACTCATATTGGATCTCAGACTTCAGATCCAATTTCCTTATAGGATCCAAAATCCAATTTCACATTGGATCTCAGACTCCAGATCCAAATTCCTTATATGATCCAAAATCCAATTTCACCTTGGATCTCAGACTCCAGATCCAATTTCCTTATAGGATCCAAAATCCAATTTCACCTTGGATCTTAGATTTCAGATCCAAATCCATCTTAGGATCCAGAGTCCAAATCTACATTGGATCTCAGACTTCAGATCCAAATCCATCTTAGGATCAAGAGTCCAACTCTACATTGGATCTCAGACTTCAGATCCAAATCCATATTAGGATCCGGAATCCAATTCCAATTTTAGATTTCAATTCCATTTTCAGATCTAATCCGAATCTCTTAAATCAATTTCTATTCTTAAATACCATTTGAGTTTCTCAATCCATTCCAATTTCAAACTTCAAAATCTAAATTCAATTCCAGCTCAAGTATTCATTTCCTTTCCTAAAATCAAATTCAAAGTTCAAAGTCCATTTCTGACTTTGAAACTTCATTTCCTTTCATTTTAAAACTTCAAGCCATTCCTTCTCATTTATTTTTCCAAAAACTCTCATTTACTTCAAAGACTTAGAACTTCTCTGATCTATCTCAAGTTCTAAGTTAGATTCAATCATTTCTTCACTCCTTTACCAAGTTCATCTTAGAATACTTGGAAATTTTCAAAACATCTTTTAAAAGGAGCATACATTCTTGCGTTGCACAAGCATGATTCATTGTGCATTTAGAGTTAGAATAAATTCTTAGATTATATTTAGGCAAAGCAAAAGGCATAGATTCGATCCTTGGTTCGATTACCCCTGGTAAAGGCGCCAGGAACGGTCGAACCTCGTACCGACGAGCGAATCCCGTCTCTCCATTTTTCCTGCAATATTTTCAAAACAGAGGCGAGTAATTTTCTAAATATTTTCAAATCAAGGTCAAGTGAGACCGCGCAAAATAGTTCATCTTCTCTTTTTCTTTCTTTCTTTTCTCTCCTCTTTCTCTTTTCTTTCTTTTATTCTTCTCACTTCAAAAAGGAGGAAAATAGAGGTTAGAAAAGGAAAAGAGAATGAAGAAAGAGAAAGATACGAGAGAGGAAATATTTGCGATGATCACAGTTTTGGCGACCCAGATGGGACTCGTCTTCGTCCGGTCAAATTTGTGCCTTTGCTTTGCTTTTATATAATCTAAGTCTTTATTCTTCATATGTCAGCTTCATTTCCATGCAAACCTTAGGAGCCTAGACTCTGTCCTAAAGCTGACATCGTTGTATATAGGATCTAAGTATGGTTTGGTAGGACCATATTGAGTTGATTATATCCATGTTCACATTAGATTTAGGCCTTAAATACAACTCTCCTCAATTTTAGGGATTGAATGCAAAACAATGTATGCAAGTGTATGCTTCTCTTTATTTAAATCTATCTCTTTAGGACTTGCATTAGAGCCTTCTGGTTTTATTTGCATGTTGATCATATTTTGAAAACATCCCTACCTATATTGTTCCGGTCTTCACATTGCTGGGCTGTCTCACTGAACCATAGTTCGAGAGAGAGCCTCACAACTGGACCACTTATTTGGGTTCGCGCCCCCTACCACGTACCTAAGGGCCATAGTCTGAGGTATATCGGTAGGTGCTCAAGGATGTTGGGAAGCCATTACCTTAGAACCAGAGAGATATTTTATGCCACGTACTTCGAGCTTCAGCTTGAGTATATCGACATACCTTGATGGAAATCAGATGATCTAAAATCTTAGAGTTAGGATTAAGATCCTATTTGCCATTTCAAATATTGCATATAGAGTCAGCTTTAGGGAGTGTTGTTTGTGTATCCTTGCTTGTATATCTGTGATTGAATGATATTATATATATATATATTATTCAAAAATTTCCTTAAATTTTCCAAAAACCATGGGTATATATTATTCAAAATTTCCTCTTTTAAAACCCCAGGTGTGTTGCCTTTTCTTTCTGATTTCTTTAAAATCTTTTTTATCCTGCTTGCTATTTTTCAAAAATTTTAAATCCTCGTCATCTATTTTTCAAAATTCGTTCTTTTTCTCCATCATGAGAGAAATGATATTATCTATGAGGATTTTCAAAATCATAAAATTTCTGCAAAATTCTTCAAAAATTTAAATATTTTGATCTAAATCCATTTTTAAATAAACTAACATGTTGATTTTCCTTTTCCAAATTGGGTTTTGAAAACCATTTGTCTTCAAAATCATCACCTCATGTTTGTTTTCTTTTTCAAAAATTGATTTTTAAACCACTATTTTCGAAATCAAACCTCATGATGATCTCTCATGATGATTCTCCTTTTTAAAAGGATCAGTTCTCGCACTGATCATTCTTCTTACAGTAGATTTTCCTCCCAAAATGATTTCTCATTTATCTTTTAAAATTTTCCTTCCAAGATCCCATATGCAGGCAGGATCAGAAAAACTCCTTTTTCTCTTAAATCTTATAAATTTTTAGTTAAGTTTGATATTTTTATCAATTGTATTCATTTTATCAAGTTTATATCAATTTTATCAAAGTTTTTATCAAGTTTTATCAGTTTCTCCTCAATCCATTAAATATTATCAATTCTTTTACCCTTTCAGGTTAAGGGATAAACCTGATGCCTCTATCCCATGAGGTATTTTCTTTATTCTTTTACCCTTTCAGGTTAAGGGATAAACCTGATGCCTCTTTCCCATGAGGTATTTTCTAAATATTCTTGGTATTTTTCCCCCTCAGGTTAAGGGATAAACCTGACCCTCGTTGTCCGAGGTGTACCCTTTCAGGTTAAGGGATAAACCTGACCCTCGTTGTCCGAGGGGTTCCCATTCAGGATAAGGGATAATCCTGAAACCCCTCGTAGGAGCAATAACGCTACCTATGAGGATTCTTTTGTAAATATAAGTTTTGCCGATCTTTATTGATTTTTTATATTTATATAAATTTCTCTTCATTAAATTTTCCTTAAATCCTATTCTTCTCCCATTCAGGATAAGGGAAAATCCTGAAACCCCTCCTAGGAGCCACAACACTACCCATGAGGATTCTTTTGTAAATACAAGTTTTGTCAATCTTTGTTAATTTTTTAGATTTATATCAATTTTCCTTCATTAAATTTTCTTAAATTCTATTCTTTTTCCCATTCAGGATAAGGAATAATCCTGAGACCCCTTGTAGGAGCAATAACGCTACCTATGAGGATTCTTTTGTAAATACAAGTTTTGCCAATCTTTATTGATTTTCTAGATTTATATCAATTTCCTTTCATTAAATTTTCTTAAATTCTATTCTTTTTCCCATTCAGGATAAGGGATAACCGTGAGATCACTCATAGGGGCAACCATGCTACCTGTGAGAATTCTTTTTACAAAAATAAATCAATTTTCTCAAATGTCCTACATTTTTTTCAAAGTTCCATATCCTTTTGTCTTCTCCAAGTTTATTCTTTTTATATTCCCCGTCACATACCTGGTCTATCTAAATCATAGATCATAAATTCTAAATCTTGTCATATCCCTTCTAAATTCAAATCTCAGGTTATCTCTTCATAAAATCTTCTATTTCCCCTTCAGGTTAAGGGATAAACCTGAATCATTCTTTTCCTAAAATTCTCATCAAATGTATATTCTTTTCCCTTTCAGGTCAAGGGGTAAACCTGAATCATTCATTTCTAAATTTTCATCAAATGTCTATTCTATTTTTCCCTTCAGGATAAAGGATAATCCTGAAACCCCGGCCATTCTTCTTGCTTCAATCTCTAAATATCTTAAATAGGCCGATCTCCTTCCCGACTCTCGTTGGAAAAACTCGGTGCTCGCACTGGTTATTTACATAAAGTTTTTAAATCTAAAGATCAAGTTCAGTCCTCGTATTCGTTGTCTTTCAAAAGTCTTAATCTTAAATCAGGTCGTTAAATGATTAAATGAAATGTCCCAGCTACTTCGTTGGTCGTTAAATGTTTAAATGAAATGTCCCAGCTACTTCGTTGGTCGTTAAATGATTAAATGAAATGTCCCAGCTACTTCGTTGGTCGTTAAATGATTAAATGAAATGTCCCAGCTACTTCGTTGGTCGTTAAATGATTAAATGAAATGTCCCAGCTACTTCGCTGGTCGTTAAATGATTAAATGAAATGTCCCAGCTACTTTGTTGGTCGTTAAATGATTAAATGAAATGTCCCAGCTACTTCGCTGGTCGTTAAATAATTAAATGAAATGTTCCAGCTACTTCGCTGGTCATTAAATGAAAGGTCCCAGTTTTTACTGGTCGTTAAATGAAATGTTCCAACTCCTTCGTTGGTTGTTAAATGAAATGTCCCAGCTACTTCGCGGGTCATTAAATGAAAGGTTCCAGCTACTTCGCTCGTCGTTAAATGAAAGGTCCCAGTTTTTACTGGTCATTAAATGAAATGTTTCAGCTCCTTCGCTGGTCGTTAAATAAAAGGTCCCAGTTTTTACTGGTCGTTAAATGAAAGGTTCTAGCTCCTTCGCTGGTCGCTAAATGAGAGGTCCCAATTCACTGGTCAGAATGTCAAAAATCATAAATTGCAACTAAAGGTCGTATCAAAATCTATATCGAGTGATTATTTCACAAAGAATTCATGAAAAAATTGCCAATTTGCTAAAAGTATTTGTTGATTCCAATATTCTTAAATGCACAAAAGAATCACCTCAGACTACCTCTAGTATTTCTTTCCAAAAAGGTGAAACTTTTTGCGAAAATAGGTAAAATTCAAATCTTTTCCTGTTGATCAACCAAAAGGATGTAAGAAATATCTTCGGTATGATTGGTGAAATATATATTCAATGATGTTGAAAAGCCAGAAATGAATTAATATTGATCATGGCTATGGCGCGTATTTAAAGATGATTTTCTGGCAGTCAGACAGTGGAAATATCCTGAGCTATAAATAACCCACTTAATCCATATCTTCTCATTTTAAAGTTGCAATCAAATATTTGCAAAAGGGATCTCTCAATTGTCGTCAAGATGAAGGCGAATTAAGCGAGTAGACCCCCGGGGCCAAAGAAGATTTGGATCATCTACCAAGATAAAGGAGTTTGTGAAAGATCCTTCCAGGGAAAGTTCAGATCACCGTCGAGATGAAGGCGAGTGCGATGGACCTACCGACAAACCCTAAATGATATTTGATTTCTGCTATCATCTAAAGACCTTTGAGCCAATATCATCATATATAATCCCTGAGAAAAAGAAGGATCAGAACATCTCCGAGATAAAGGAGTTTGTGACGTACCCTTCCCCTGAAAAAGAGAGAAAAGTCAGGACACATCTAAATGAAGGATGATGTAAAAAGCCTGAAAAATCCCAATGACTCAAAAAGAGTGCAAGGAGATCATCATGGGAAAACACCCTGATATCAAACTGCCGAAATTGCCAGAAGTCATCTTTTCTCATGCAAAATTCTTTTATCAATGTCTTTTCACTACTTGCTTTTATGAAATTGAGAATATTTCTTCTCTTCTCATATCAAGGAAATGGATAGCGTCTTTAAAGAAAGTCATCAGCGCTAAAATTTTGAATTTGACTCTTAAGACCGAGAGGTTAACCTCATTGGAGGAAATACTCTAGGTAAAAGAGGGAATATCTTTCGCACATACGTGCACATTTTTTTAGCGTTGAAGTCAACTATAAATTTATCCTATTGGCAAAATTTTCTAGATATTCTAAGAATGAAATAAATATTTGATATCCATTTTTGATATAACCTAGAGTTGTTTACATTCTCCGTCTTTCGCTTTGTCGAGAGACTCGCCTTCTCCTTGATAAAAGGATTGCCTTCTCCGTCTTTCGCTCTGTCGAGAGACTCGCCTTCTCCTTGATAAAAGGATTGCCTTCTTCGTCTTTCGCTTTGTCGAGAGACTCGCCTTCTCCTTGATAAAAGGATTGTCTTCTTTGTCTTTCGCTTTGTCGAGAGACTCGCCTTCTCCTTGATAAAAGGATTGCCTTCTCCGTCTTTCGCTTTGTCGAGAGACTCGCCTTCTCCTTGATAAAAGGATTGCCTTCTCCGTCCTTCACTTTGTCGAGAGACTCGCCTTCTCCTTGATGAAAGGATTGCCTTCTCCGTCTTTCGCTTTGTCGAGAGACTTGCCTTCTCCTTTTCTAAAAAAAGGATTGCCTTCTAATTTTCTAAAAAATGGATTGTCTTCCCCTTCTTTCGCTTTGTCGAGAGACTCGCCTTCTCCTTGATAAAAGGATTGCCTTCCTCGTCTTTCGCTCTGTCGAGAGACTCGCCTTCTCCTTGATAAAAGGATTGCCTTCCTCGTCTTTCGCTTTGATCGAAAGACTCGCCTTCTCCTTTCTAAAAGGATTGCCTTCTCCGTCTTTCGCTCTGTCGAAAAACTTGCCTTCTCCTGGATAAAAGGATCGTCTTCCCTGTCTTTTTGCGTTGTCAAAAGATTTGCCTTTCTCCTTGATTAAATAATTGCCTTCCCCGTCTTTCGCTCTGTCGAGAGACTCGCCTTCTCCTTGTTAAAAGGATTGCCTTCTTCATATCTTACATTTTGCCTTCTCCTTACCAAAAGGATTGCCTTCTACATATTTCACATCTTACATTCTCCTTGTTAAAAGGATTGCCTTCTTCATATTTCACATCTTACATTCTCCTTGTTAAAAGGATTGCCTTCTTCACATTTCACATCTTATATTCTTCTTGTTAAAAGGATTGCCTTCTTCATATTTCACATCTTACATTCTCCTTGTTAAAAGGACTGCCTTCTTCATATTTCATATCTTACATTCTCCCTGCTAAAATAATTGCCTTCTTCATATTTCACATTTCGCCTTCTCCTTACTATTGCCATCTTCATATCTTCATATTTTACCTTCTCCTTACCAAAAGGATTGCCTTCTTTATATTTCATATTTTACCTTCTCCTTGCTAAAAGGATTGACATCTTCATCGCCATCTTCATATTTTGCTTTCACCTTCTTCTGTCCAAAGGATTTGCCCTCTTCCATCTTTTCGTCTTGTCAAGAGATTTGTCCCCTTGATAAAAAGTTTGCCTTATTCATCTTTTACCCCATCGAAAGATTCGCCTTTTGTTACCTTATTCATCGTTCATTTTTTCCTCACATCTCCTTATTTTCTATCTCTCACATTCCAGAAGAGTTGCCTCATTCCGCTGAAGTATCTCTCTTGTCCCATCACGGTTTCGAGAAACCCGTATGTTGTTCCCATTCAGGTTAAGGATCAAAACCTGTACTTCCTGCGAGAGGTCATTAAATTCAAAAGCTATTTCAGTCTCAACAATGAGACGTCCAAGTTCATCCCTTTTTCAAAGCTTCAGGGAACCTCATTTCCTTCCTCCTTTCGCAAACCCCTTTTCGGATTTGTTCATCCAAACTCCGAAAGTCCCATCATGGTTTCTTCACTCGAGGATTTCGTATGGTCATCCCCTTCAGGTTAAGGGTTAAGCCTGAACCTCGTGCCTCGAGGTATTTTTCCTTTTTCAGGTTTGGGGTTAAACCTGAGTCTCGTTTCGACGAGGTGTTTCCTTCCAAGTCCCATCATGGTTCTTCCCATCGAGGAATCCATGCTTTGATCCTACTCGAGCTTTATCTCATGAGACATTTGCCAAAAATGTCCCATCAAGGTCATCATATATTCCTTTCCCCATTCAATTCATCCTGATATATCTTCGTCCCATCCAGGTTAAGGGCTAAACCTGAGTCATTCCACAAGGCTGATCTAGTCTCACTCACGAGACTTGATCTAAATTTCCTATCTTTCATCATTTCAAGATCATCACCCAAAATCCCATCACGATTTCCTCATTTTCTACTCAATCATATCACTTTCGAGGATTTCGTCCTCCCAAAGTCATTCAAGGATAAAGTTTTAAATCCGAAAAACCATGTCTTTTAAATCAAATTCTTCCACACCCAGTTCAGATCTGCTGACTGGGGCATTTTTCAAAATTTGGAGTGTTTTCTTTGCCACTAAGCTCGGCTTTCAACCGGCTTAGTAGCAAAGAGGGGCATCTGTAAACACCCCAAATTTTTCAAAATCTTTTAAATATTCCCTTCTTGCCCCTAAATTCATTTTTTGAGCAAATGAGTCATTTTTAAATCTAAATTCCAGTTCATTTCTCAAGTTTACTGAAAATAAATTCATTTTATATGTTTAAATTGATTTCGGACCTGGATCCATTGTCCAGATTCAAATATGAGCCTCATTGTCCAAATTTTAAAATTAAAATCATAGAAAATGCCAAAAATAGTTTTAAAATAGCTCGGACAGTCCATCCGACATCCGTTTGGATTCATTACGTTGTATTTCTCAATTCGAGTGTCAAAACTTGAACATTTTCTCAAAACCTGGGTCCAAACCCTCTTTTTGAAGAAATTTTCCTGAAATGGTCTGAAATTCTCAGGAAGATACTTTTGTAAATATTCTTTTTAGAAAAATACAAAAAAATTAGGGTTTAGTCTTTATTTTCTCAGATTTTCATTCCAAAAATACAAAAAAATCAAAATACTCAGAAAAGAACAAAAAAAATAAAAAATAATGAAAGAAAATTGCAAAAAATAGAAATGGTTTTTTAGGAGAAACCCGTTTTTGGAAAAAACTTTTTATAAGGAGGCCTCTTTTGGAAAAAGTAAAACCTCTTGCAAAGCTCACAAAATCGAGTTAGGGTTTCGGGGGGGCGAGACCCTCTCGAGTTTTTCCTCTTACGGCTTCTCCTCTCCAAACAGCCGCACGCCCCCATGTGCGAGCTCCTTCATCGCCCTCCAATTTCCCCATCTTCGGCCCTCCTGTTATCATCGCAAAATTTTTAACTTTTGCGAATCAAACTGACCTTTGAAAAAGATTTTGAAAATAACTCGCCTCCGTTTAAAAATGCGGGAAAATTCCGTAGAATGGGACTCGCCTGTCGGTACGAGGTTCAACCGTTCCTGCCACCTTTAACAGGGGTAATTGAACCAAGGATCAATCTTATGCTCTACTCTATTCAACTTGTCTAAATTATATTCTAATTTCTAAATGCACATAGAATCAGGCATGTGCTATGAATTTTCAGAAAATGCACATTTTGAAAACATGATGTTTGCTTTGAATGATTGAAAATAATTGGAAAATAAACTCTTTGAAAATCATGAATCAAGGTTGAGATACTGTATTTGAGAAAGTGAAAATCGATTTCTGAAGAATCTAAAGATTTTGTAAAAATGGATTTTGAGAAATGTGAAATAACTTTGGAAAATTTGATTTCTTTGAATTCAAACTTTGAGATTGAAAATATAACTTAGAAAATTGAATTTGGAACTTGGAAAATACTTGAAATATCATTGGCAAATCCATATTTTGAGAAAATCGATTTTTGAGTATGACTTAGAGGATTTTGAGAAAATGAACTTCTTTGAATTGAATTTGAATTGGAATTGGCAAATGCATGAAATAAATGAATATGGATTTGAGGAATTGAGAAATACTTTTTGTATTTTTGAGAAATGCAGTGCATTTTGAAGTTAGCCTAAGAGTGTAGGCTGAATGTGGCTAATGTGAAGATCATAAATCTGGGTATCATTCATATTCTGACTATGGCCATAAATACGAATTCCACCAAGTTTATAAACTTCATAAAAGCTAGTGCATGTGCCATTCATGTAGACCATGGTGAATTTGTAAAAATATGCATGAATCATCATCCATCACACATTAACATTATAAAAAAATAAACTATATGCAATGCTGCCTAAGCTAAGCAGGAAATGTAAATTCTTATTCCAAAGTTTAATTACAAATTACATCACTATTGAAATTTAAATACATGAAAAATAAAGTCTTCAATGTACCTGCAAAACTAGAAAACTTTGTTAATGAAAATATGTTGGCTTTTCTAGATTTATCCAGTAATATCTAGAAATTACTGGATTTTACTAGATATAAGCCTTTTCCTTGATTCCCTTAAATAAAAATGATAATGTATGAAATAAAATTGAATAAATATAAAAGAGAAGATATGAAATTTTGAAATTGGGGTCAAAATGACCAAAATACCCCTAATAACAAGACTATGACCTTGAAATTAGGGTTTTTAGAAAGATATTTTGATAAAATGCAAATTTTGAAATTTGAATGAAATAAACTCAAACCAAATATACTATGACATGATTAAAAATATGAAATTAGGGTTAGGGATTTCGAAATTTAGGTCAAATGACCAAATTGCCCCTGATAGCAAGACTATGGCCTTGAAATCAGGGTTTTTAGAAATAGATTTTTTGTAAAAACTTAGGTTTTATGCACTAAATGAAATCAAATGAGCATAAAATTAAACCTAAAGCATCCTAATATAATTATGAACATGATTAAATCCTAAAAATATATGCTCATGCACGAAAATCCAATAATATCACAAAAACTGTGATTTTAGCAGTGTTTTTGGATCTTTCAAGAACCCGGTTTTGCAATTTGCTTAATTCAGCCATAAAATGGATTCCGAAATCCATAAAAATTGGTACCTGCACTTGTTATAACCCTAATGTCGAATTGGAATTATAAAAATAATTTTTTGACATTAAATTAATCCGAAAATTGCCTTAAACCCTAAAAATATACTATTTTTGACCTAATTCACCAACCAGTCTCAGTCCAAGACCTGAACCAGGGGTTAATTCTCCATGGAAATTTATGAAATTTTACAAAGACTAACTAGGAATAAAAACAGAGATTTTCCAATTTACAGATTGGAAAAATCATCTTCGGTTAGTGAGAAACCCTTCCGGCAATCTGAGCTAAAATATATCACTCTTAACAGGTATTAAAACAGCTATTCCAGATTGAAAATACAGACATAAATAGAAATTCTAAACAAAAGTATCTGAAATTTTAATGGTGAACAGTAGATAGAAAAATAACAATACTCATTTTTTACAGATCTATAATCGGATCTGTGGTTTGGGATTTATGACTAACACAAGTCTGATTAGGGTTTTGGTAAACCCTAACGAGTTTTAAAATTAAAAACAGATTCTCTAAAAAAGGACAAATACTAAACAGTGATCAAAAAATCCGAAAATTTCCCAGAAGACAGATCTACTCAATGTGAATCCATAGCACTTTACAGATCTAAAATCGGATATAAGATGAGAGAAATATCATAACAGCAAGTTACCTTCTTGATTTTAACCACGATTTTAAAACTTTAAAAACCCGATTTGATGTCTGATTTTTTTGACAAGGTTCCCGAGATCCAAAACCTCTGATTTTTCTACAGTAACTCAATAACTCATGCATGCACCACATATAAAAAAATCAGAAATAAACAATGAGTGCTTCCATCCGAAATAACATCATTTTTACTGTTCAAAACATAGAACACATAGAAATTTAAGAAACTTAAAAAACCATGCATTAACTAATGTAAATAAATAAAATAAACCATAAAACAGTAAATAAAAATTATTTCTATGCTATAGAACGTAAAACAAAAATGAATAAACCATGAAAATAAAATAAAAACAGGGAATCAATGGCTGGAATTTGATATCACCTTTAAAACATAGATTTAACCCATTAAAAAGGGCAAATCATATATTTTATTGGTTATTAATGCAAAGAATCATATTAAAATCAATTCTAATGGATTAAAATCTCTGTAAATCACCCAAAACAGGGTTGGATCACCTTCTTGGATCGTTCTTGCTGATTCTTGATGGTTCTTGAGGTTGAATCCATGGTTTAATCCATGAAGATGATGGTACCAATGGCTAAATCATGTTTAAAACAATGGAAAAAATTAAATAAAAACTAAAAATTAGAGAAAATAGTTACCTTGAGGTTGCTGCAATGGAGGAAGGGCTGGAGAGGAGAGAGAAGCTCCAAGAATCCAAAGGAAAGCCAATTGGGAAAATCGACCCCCTATAGCCTTCTATTTATAAAAAAAAATTAGGTTAAAAATTAAATGTTTTAAAAAAATTGGACTCTTCTAAGGGGGGCGATTTTGGGGTGTAAAGACTATCCTACCCCTAGCCTAAATTATCCTATTTAATACCTAATTAACCCATAGACTCTCCTAAAAAATCCCCAAATGTAATGCCACTTGGCATTTTCTCACATTGGGTTTTTAAAACTCCTTTAAAAACCTTTAAAAATACTAGTTTTAAAAACTAACTTTCAAAAATGAGTTTTTCAAAATGGTTTTGACTCTTCTAAACCTCTAACACTAACCAAGACATCAACTAACCCTAGTCTAGCCCTGACTTACTTGAATATGGCGCCACCCCGAGTGGGCCCTACTTGAGTTTTTCAAAAAGCGATTTTAAAACTTGAAATTGAAGGAATTTTCAAAAGATTTTCAAAAGTAAACTTAAAATTAGGATTTTTGAAATGGCATAAGGTCCTAACTGAGTTAGAATTCCTCTGGATATGGTGCCAACTGAGTGGGCCCACATCGAATTTTGAACATTTTTGAAATAACACTGAAAATGGCTTTAAAAAGGGGTTAAAATCAGTATTTGAACTTCAAGATCTTTGAAAATAGGGTCTCAAGCGAACTGGAACTCCGAGTTAGAGTCCTGAACTCTTAGGACTCTGAGATTTTAGATTTTAAAAGCCAAATGAAAGAATTTTCAAAAGATTTTATCAAGAAATGATGAAATAAGTCAGAAAACACAGTCAGGGTTAGACTCCCAACTCGACCGAACTCTAAAACTAACTGGACTCTGTAAAATGACCTAAATTTCAAAAACAAACGAAAAAGATTAAAAATAGAAGTAAAACAGACTTCAAAACAGACTCTTGACCGGATCAGGACTCTGAGACAGAGTCCTGATCGGACTGAAACTTTCAAAATTTTGAGAAACTTGATGAATAGAGGAATTCAGAAGCGACACCACCTCAATGGGTCTTATCTGTGAATTGAAATCGATTAAAATTTGAATTTGAAATGAATCCAGATTGTTTCCTTGAGAAAATATTTCGAAATATAAAGTCCTGGGGTTGGAAAATGACAGAGTATTGAATAAAAACCCAGGTTTTGAAATTGATTTTGAAATAAAAGCTTTAAAATTCAAATCTGGATTGAATGTTTTGAAATAGAAGTGCTGGATCTCGAAAATGAGATGCAATGACCTGCAATGCTATGCAATGACATGTAATGACATGCAATGCTATGCAGAATACATGCAATGACATGCAATGATCTGTAATGACTTATGAAATGGACAAACACTGGATGAGGGTGAAAATTTGGGGTGTTTACAGATGCCCCTCTTTGCTGCTAAGCCGGTTGAAAGTCGAGCTTAGTGGCAAAGAAAACACACCAAATTTGGATCATAAAAATGCCCCAGTTAGATGAATCTGACTGGGTATGAAAGAATTAGTTCAAGTGATGATGATAGATATGAAATGAAGAATAAGGAGAAAATTTTACTTCGAAAAGAAGTGAGATTCAGGTTTTGCCCTTAACCTAGATGGGACAGAAAATACCTCGTGTAGAAACGAAGCTCAGGTTTGACCCTTAACCTGACCGGGAAATGAAAATGGAATACCTCATCAAAGGAGGCTCAGGTTTGTACCCTTAACCTGATCGGGTTGAAAATGAAATACCTCATCAAAGGAGGCTCAGGTTTATACCCTTAACCTGATTGGGTTGAAAATGAAATACCTCATCAAATGAGGCTCAGGTTTATACCCTTAACCTGATCGGGTTGAAAATGAAATACCTCATCAAATGAGGCTCAGGTTTATACCCTTAACCTGATCGGGCGGAAAATGAAATACCTCATCAAAGGAGGCTCAGGTTTGTACCCTTAACCTGATCGGGCAGAAAATGAAATACCTCATCAAAGGAGGCTCAGGTTTGTACCCTTATCCTGATTGGGCAGAAAATGAAATACCTCATCAAAGGAGGCTCAGGTTTGTACCCTTAACCTGATTGGGCAGAAAATGAAATACCTCATCAAAGGAGGCTCAGGTTTGTACCCTTAACCTGATCGGGAAGAAAATGAAATACCTCATCAAAGGAGGCTCAGGTTTGTACCCTTAACCTGATCGGGCAGAAAATGAAATACCTCATCAAAGGAGGCTCAGGTTTGTACCCTTAACCTGATTGGGCAAAAAATGAAATACCTCATCAAAGGAGGCTCAGGTTTGTACCCTTAACCTGATCGGGCAGAAAATGAAATACCTCATCAAAGGAGGCTCAGGTTTATACCCTTAACCTGATCGGGCAATGAAAATGGAATACCTCATCAAAGGAGGCTCAGGTTTGTACCCTTAACCTGATTGGGCAGAAAATGGACGAAATCCTCGAAAGAAGAGGCCGTGATGGAACCTTCGGATTTTCGCACAATGAATCTGATAAGGGTTTTGCAAAAGGAAGGAAATTGGGGTCCCTAAAGTTTGAAAAGGGATTGATTTTGGGCGCCTCATTGCTGAGACTAATTAACTTTTGAAATTGCCTTTTGCTGGAATTGGTGGCTTAACCTTAAGCCAAAATTGGACTGTCTATGGTGGGACAGTGGGGACACAGGGAAGTGTGCGAATCTGAGAGCCCGTGCGCTCAGATTATACCAAAGAAGGGAAGGAATCTTGAAAACTCCCGTTATCAAGTCCTAAAAAGGGATAACAACTGATGTCAGGATGTGCCAAAGATGAACCTCAAGCTCTCGCTTTACGCCAGGATAGCTAGAAGATATTATCAAAATGTTGAAAATTGTTTGTTGATTCAAAATAATTGAAAATGATGCACATTGTTTTGAAAGTATTCCCTCTTTTCTACCTGAAGTATTACCTCCGACTGAGCTTAACTCCGTAGAATCAAGATTCAAATTCAAATTGCTTGCGATTGGCTTTCTTTCAAGGAAGCTATCAATTTCCTTGATATGGACGGAAAAGAAAGTATTCTTGATATTGCGAGGGCTATTAGTGAAAGAATATTGATAAAAGATTTTCACAAAATTAAAGAAGATTCTTGATAGATTCGGCAGTCTGATATCCTGGGATTCTTTTCTCATGATGATCTTTCTGCACTCTTTTTTTTTTTTTTTAGCAGATTGGAGCTCTCTTGGATTTTTCGGGAATTACATCATCCTTCATTCTGGAGATGTCCTGACTTTTCTCTCTTTTTTTCTTAGGAAGGGTACGTCACAAACTCCTTCATCTCAGAGATGTTCCGATCCTTCTTTTCTCTCAGGGATTATCTTGATAGTTATTGGCTCATTGGTTAGGAATCTCTTGATGATAGCTGGAATCAAATATCTTTTAGGGTTTGTCGGTAGGCTCATCACACTCGCCTTCATCTCGACGGTGATCTGAACTTTCCCTGGAAGGATTCGTCACAAACTCCGTCATCTTGGAGATGATCCAAATCTTCTTTGGCCCCGGGGGTCGACTCGCTTAATTCGCCTTCATCTTGACGACAATTGAGAGATCCCTTTTGCAGATATTTAATTGCAGCTTAGGTGATTGAGGAGATATGAAAATTGAGTGGATTTTTCTGTATCACCCAGGATATTTTGACTACTTTATTTTTCAAATTATTCATTTATCCTTTTGTTCAAATTCTTCTTTCCCAGTTACACTGGGTCATTTTTAAATTTTCATTTTATCTTCAAAACTTTCTGTATGCAGGCAGGATCAAAAAAATCTCTCATTTTGCACGCATGTGCACCCATTTACATTCATTTGCATTTGCATGCATTCATTCGCATTCATCTGCATCAATTTGCATTTGCATCGATTACCCATTCAGGATAAGGGATAAATCCTGAGACCCCGACAGTTGTCCAAGTCGTCGTGAGGGTGAAGACTGAAAATTTTCCATCAAAATCAATTAGTAATTCTTCAGAATCCAGTGTTGTGCTGGTAATTTTTCAAAAAATCAGTGTTCGTGCTGGTAAATTTCCAAAACCCAGTGCTCGTACTGGTAACCATTTAAAATCCAGCGCTCGTACTGGTAACCTTTTAAAATCCAGTGCTCGTACTGGTAACCTTCCAAAATCCAGTGTTCGTACTGGTAATCTTCCAAAACCCGGTATTCGTACTGGTAATTTTTCAAAACATAGTGCTTGTATTGGCACATTTTCAAAATCCGGTGTTTGCACTGGTACACTTTAAAATTCAGTGTCCACTAATTTAGTTTTCCTTCGGGATTCGAGTTCCGACTCGAATCTTCATTCCTTCTGGTTAACCTAGTTTTCCTTCGGAATTCGAGTTCCAACTCGAATTTCCTTTCCTTCCACACCGGTTTAAGTTTTCCTGCGGGATTCGAGTTCCGACTCGAATCCTCTTTCCTTTTGGTTAACCTAGTTTTCCTTTGGGATTCGAGTTCCGACTCGAATTTCCTTTCCTTCTAATTAATCTAGTTTTCCTTCAGGAATTCGAGTTCCGACTCGAATTTCTTTTCTTTCTGACCGGTTTAGTTTTCCTTTGGGATTCGAGTTCTGACTCGAATCTTCTTTCCTTCTAGTTGATCTAGTTTTCCTTCGGAATTTGAGTTCCGACTCGAATTTCTTTTCCTTCCAACCGGTCTAGTTTTCTTTTAGGATCCGAGTTCCGACTCGAATCTTCTTTCCTTCTAGTTGATCTAGTTTTCCTTCGGAATTCGAGTTCCGACTCGAATTTCTTTTCCTTCCAACCGGTCTAGTTTTTCTTCAGGATCCGAGTTCCGACTTGAATCTTCTTACCTTCTAGTTAATCTAGTTTCCTTCGGGATTCGGGTTCCGACTCGAATTTCTTCTCCTTCCAAATTGATCTACCTTTCCTTCAGGATTCGAGTTCCGACTCGAATTTCTTTTCCTTCCATAATGGACCTGGTTTTCCTTCGAAGATTCGGGTTCCGACTCGAGTTTTCTTTTCCTTTAGAGTTGGTCTAGAAAATCCAAGTTCCGACTTGAATTTTCTTTCAAATCCAATTCGCTTAGCTTTCCTTTACAAGTTTGAACTTCTACTCAAACTACCCTGCGAGTTGGTCTAGAAGATCCGAGTTCCGACTCAAATTTTCTTTCAAAATCCAATTCATCTAGTTTTCCTTGAAGAATTGAATTCCGATTCGAATCTTCCCTCAAAAACCCAGTTTAGCACCTGGTCCATTCAAAGCTCACAAGTTGGAATCATTCCTTCTTGAGTTATGATCCTTAGGTTGAATTCCTATGGAATTGATAGTTCGTAGGTCGAACCCCTGCGAAACCAATGTTGTTCTTAATTGAACCAATGTCGTTCTCAATTGAACCAATGTCGTTCTCAATCGAACCAATGCCGTTCTCAATTGAACCAATGTCATTTTTAGGCTGAATCACTATAGAACCCATGTCATTCTCAGTAAACCAATTCACAATTTTGACCTTCGGGTCAATCAATTTCCAATTTCCAATTATCAATTTCCAATTTCCAATTTCCAATTATCAATTTCCAAATTTCTAATTTCTAATTTCTAATTTCCAATTTCCAAATTTCCAATTTCCAATTTCCAATTTCAAATATCAAATTTCAAAATTCCAATTTCCAAAATTTCGACCTTTTGGTCACCTAATACCCAATTCCAAAAAAATTTCTCTTGTGAGAGACCCTTTTTATAGGGAGAGTTCGAGGGAGCTCACTCTTTTCGCATGCTATCCAATTCGTTCACTTAGCCCCTTTTCAGGGAGAGTTTGAAGGGACTCGTGTCTTTGTTAACCGTTTGCAAAACAAAATTCCAAATTTCACACAAGGAACCCTTTTTATAGGGAGAGACTCGACGAAGACTTGCTTTCCTTGTGGCCCCATAATTTTAGACTAGGCCATTTCATCATGAAGGACCCTCTTTTCAATGAGAGTGTGATGAACTCGTTCCTTCATGACCAATTTACCAACCTCACCAATTCCGGCCCCCTTTCCATAAGAGAAGCCTAATGTTAGGAAGTTTTGACGAAAGCTTAATTTCTCTTCGAAAGTTCGTTTTGCAAACACCTCCTCTTCAGGGAAGAGAGGAGTAATTCCCAATTCCAATTTCTGAATCTTCTCCTTTGGGGAAAGGAGAAGAGAATTTTTGTGAGAGATGTGTTGCGTTGTGCTTCAAATGCTCGATTTCACAAAAGGATTTCAAGAAAGTTTTGCCAATTTGTCCTTAAATATTTGTTGATTTCAAAAATCTTTATTGCACAAAATTATTACTTCAGAATACCTCCATTATTACTTCCGAAAGGGTAATGCTTTCGCGAAAAAGGATTCAAAGTTCAAAATCTTTCTATTGGCCAACCAAGGTGACACGGCAACTGGCTTTTAATTGATTCAGAAGAGACTCGGAAGAGGTTATTCCTCATAAAAGAACATTTTGCCGAGGAGGATAAAAAAATGGCACCGAGCTTGCGAGAAAAATTGAAACTTTATTGATGTATTGAAGGAAAGGTAACAAATAAGGGAAAGACAGACGGGATTACATCATCCCTTTGAAATAGTAAAAGCAAGATGAGAAATTGGGAAAGCACTGGTGTTATCAACTTTTGAATGATTGGGGAGAAACATGATCAAGATGAATGGTCCTCCTTTTCATCTCCAATAAGGAGATTCTTGTCAATGCCGTCTTGAACAATATTTTTAAGGACAAAACAATGCTCGGTATCGTGACCCATTGCCCGATGAAATTCGCAGAACTGATCTTTAAACCTTCCCATGGCTGTTGCGGGATCAGCTACTTTAGGTAAACGGATCATATCTTTTGCGAGCATGTATTTCAGAACATTCTCTAGTGTCTGATCTAGAGGGGTGAACTTTCGATCCGTATTCCAATCCTTGTGCTTTGGCTTTTCTTGATCTTTCCCTTTATGCTGAGGACTAGATTGGAGAGTTTTATCATTGTTGGAGAACTTTCCTTTTTGGCCCTTGGATCCCTCTGAAGGATGATCATAATCTTTCTTGTTGCTTTTGCTATCATTGGCAGAGAGAGTGAAATGAGACTTCAGAGATCCGACTGTATCTTTTGTAAGCATGTATTTCAGAAAAGTATCAAATATTTGATCCAATGGGGCTATCTTGCGGTCCTGGTTCGGATCATCACACTGCACCTCTTGTCGAGTGTTTGATTTCTGCTGAGACTTGGATAAGACAGTCGATTGGTATTCTTTCTTATTCTCAACGAAGAAATTCTTGTCGATATGATCTTGGACATTGTTCTTGAAGACGAAACAATGGTCGGTATCATGTCCTACTGCCCTATGAAATTTACAGAATTGATCCCTGAATTTTCCCATGACTGTGGGAGGATTTGCGACTCTTGGGAGTTTTACCAATTCCTTGGCCAACATATATTCAAGGATTTCGTCGAGAGGCTGCTCGAGAGGAGTAAACTGGCGATTGCAATTCCAACTGTCCCGCTTTATCTTTTCTTTCTGCTGACTCAATTTTCCACTCTGCTTTAAAGATTTCTCTTACTGACTTGTGTGATTGCCTTTGTTATCCTTGCACCCCTCGCGGTGGGCCTTGACAGAATTTGTCTTTTTTGAATCTTGATTATTCCTGACGGGAGTGATGCTCTTGTAGAAATCTTTGCCCGTGAAGACCTTCTTGCCCTTGTCACGGGCTTCCAAATCTTTAATCTTCTTTGCCATTTCCTTCAGTTGTATTTGGATTGGATCATCCATTGCTTGATTTTTCAATTTATAGGCTGTCCCTTGTCTATGAGGGGATCTTTGAAATGCTTGCTAAACTTCATACTCTTCATCGGTGTTACCTACCGATCCTGATTCATCCGATGTATCTTCCTGTTGGATATGTTTCTTGAATAGCTTCAGAACTTTCTTGACTGCCTGGTCTTTTGCCTTTTGCTTAACCCGAGTCTCTTCTATACTAGTTTCAGTTTGTTCTGCCAGCATCTTGGTCATCATTTCTTTGAACATAACATACATTCGGGGATCGATGCCATCATCCGCTTGCTGACTCTGACTTCTGACTGATCGGAGTGAGTCCATTTTCTCTTCTGAAGCGATCGAGTATGCCACACCTTCTATTGATGCAGTTTTCTTTCCGGACCTTGTCAGAACCACTGAGTATCACGAATGCTCTTTTGAATGTTATTAATGCTCTCTCTGCAAGGCAGAACTGATGGTTAGGCTTCTGACAGAAATTTGGTTTGGAGGAAAATATTTGTTGAGAATTTTGGTAGACAATTGAAATAATATCCCATTACTAGGGATTGAGTCGTCGCTGGGATTACGACAATTGCGTTGCTATTCTTTGCAAGATAAACAACTGAAAATATGCCTTGTTACCTAGACGAGGTCATCAAACCAAAGTGAAATGTAAAATAAAGGAATTTTTATTGAGGGGAAAAACATGATTTTATCAATAATACACTTGACAGAGGGGAGGGGGACAGACAATTTTCCACCACTCCGGATAATCAGAAGATACACGAGGACCAGGAAAAATAGTAAGACTGACAAAGGAATCCCAGCCATGTCTGGCAGAATGGTATGCTCCGGACCACTGATCTGATGCGAGATCGAATTCTGGCAGAACCCCGGCTAGTGGACGAATCTCTACGCGCTTCTGCCTCTGAGAGAACTGCCTGACACACCGCTCTGGATGATAGTATGCGCAGAAGAATGGGCCAAGTAGCCTGAATCGCTTGCCGTATGCATAAGTATATCTGGGAGGTGATTCCTGGTGATTAAAGTAGTCCCATACGACCTCTTCCTCCTGAAGGTTGTCGATCAAGAACCGGTATCGCGCAACTGGAAGAAGCTTTTCACCAGTGTATATGAAGGAACTGGCTCGGACTGGCACATGTCGGAGGAACCAAGACTGCACGGCATAGGTGCACCCTTCGACTAGGATCGACTCTCCGAGTGCGAAACGAGTCAACCCTCGGTATAGAAAAGCGAGTGCGGCCATGGCTATTGAGAGGTGGCTGGTCTGTCGACTTCCCCATCTCCTCATAAGCTGAACTATTCTGATAGCCATGTAATTTCGTCCATCGGGAAAGAAAGCTAATCCCACCGTGCACAGAACCATCGCGTGCTGAATTCTCTCTCGAGCTGTTCTAGACAGCGAGCTGACTTCCACAAATGTCCCATGCTGTCTGTAGATTTCGAGCAGGTCCACATATTCATTCCCATCTTTTTCAATCAGAGGCCAAGACTTGCGTCCCGTCATGTGAGCTAAGGCATATTTTGGGTCCAGACCCTTGACATTAATCAGAAATTGTTTCTCCAATGGATCTCCAGGCTGACCGGCTGGCTCGGGCAATCCCATAATCTCTGAAAATTCATCCATCAGTACTGTCATCTCGCCCCACGGGAACCAGAAAGGTAGAAGTGCTCGGATTCCACCGCTCTGCTAGTGCATGAATCAAGTTGTCGTTGACTGTCTGCTTTCCCACTGCGGATGCCAGTTCCAATCTACACTCATCCAGATGGTCCGGAAACATACGAGAGAAGTTTTTGAACCATGAATAATACCACTGGGGAAAGAAGGATCCGGTGCTGAGGACTCGATGTTCGGGAAGACGTTGTCGCACCTCGTAGGAGATGTGACCCTCAGGGAAGACTGAATCAAGCTGACTGGATGCCATCAGAATAGACTGGAAAACATGGAAAATTTGGAATAAGACTTGGAAAATACAGGAATTTTGAGAAAAATGCAGGCAGGATAAAAATAAAGCAGGAAATTCGAGATCCAGAAGACAGGAAAGATGGGAAATCACCTGGAGTTTTGAAGAAAATGGAGGAACTTTATGAAAATCGTCCAGAGTTTAATGAAATATAAGGAAGTACTTTATAAAATGAAGTATTTTGAAAATCGTCCAGGATTTAAAACATGGACAGTACATGGACATGGACTGGGGAATTTTAAAAAAATCATCCAGTATTTTAGAAAATTGGGGAAAATATGGAAAATAAAAGGAGATGACATATTCAATCACATTCTGCACAAACAAGTATGCACAAACAACATTCTCTAAAAGCTGACTCTAGATGCACAAATTTTGAAATGGCTGTAGGACGTTAATCCTAACTCTAAGGCTCAGATCATCTGTATCCAATCCAGTTATGCCTATATACTCAAGCCAAGGCTCGATGTACGTGGCATAAAATCAATTTCTTCGGTTCTAGGTTCAAGTTTTCCAACATCCTTGAGCACCTGCCGATATACGTTGGACTATGGCCCTTGGTACGTGGCAGGGGGGTTTTCACCCAAATAAGTGGCCCAGTTGTGAGGCTCTGTCCCGAACTATGGTTCTGAAAGAGAGCCCAGCAACGTGAAGACCGGGACAATATAGGTGGGGTGATTTTTGAAAAACATGAGCACATGCAATCAAACAGAAGGCTCTAAGTCCTAAAGAGATAGATTTTTGAAATATTTGAAGAAGCAAACATTGTTTTCATACAATTCCTAAATTGAGGAGTGTTGTATTAGACCTAAGTCTATGTGAGCATGAATAATTCTCCTCAATATGGTCCTACCAAACCATACCTAGTCTATATGCATTCCATGTCAGCTGGGTTCAAGTCTAGGCTCCTAGGTTCACATGATATCATAAAGCAAAGTTGACATTCCATGGAAATCGATTTTGACAAATTGAACTAAGTAGAGCATTAAATTGATCAGGCAAAGACAGGTCCCATCACGGTCGCCAAACCTGTTATCATCGCAAAATTTTTAACTTTTGCGAATCAAACTGACCTTTGAAAAAGATTTTGAAAATAACTCGCCTCCGTTTAAAAATGCGGGAAAATTCCGTAGAATGGGACTCGCCTGTCGGTACGAGGTTCAACCGTTCCTGCCACCTTTAACAGGGGTAATTGAACCAAGGATCAATCTTATGCTCTACTCTATTCAACTTGTCTAAATTATATTCTAATTTCTAAATGCACATAGAATCAGGCACGTGCTATGAATTTTCAGAAAATGCACATTTTGAAAACATGATGTTTGCTTTGAATGATTGAAAATAATTGGAAAATAAACTCTTTGAAAATCATGAATCAAGGTTGAGATACTGTATTTGAGAAAGTGAAAATCGATTTCTGAAGAATCTAAAGATTTTGTAAAAATCGATTTTGAGAAATGTGAAATAACTTTGGAAAATTTGATTTCTTTGAATTCAAACTTTGAGATTGAAAATATAACTTAGAAAATTGAATTTGGAACTTGGAAAATACTTGAAATATCATTGGCAAATCCATATTTTGAGAAAATCGATTTTTGAGTATGACTTAGAGGATTTTGAGAAAATGAACTTCTTTGAATTGAATTTGAATTGGAATTGGCAAATGCATGAAATAAATGAATATGGATTTGAGGAATTGAGAAATACTTTTTGTATTTTTGAGAAATGCAGTGCATTTTGAAGTTAGCCTAAGAGTGTAGGCTGAATGTGGCTAATGTGAAGATCATAAATCTGGGTATCATTCATATTCTGACTATGGCCATAAATACGAATTCCACCAAGTTTATAAACTTCATAAAAGCTAGTGCATGTGCCATTCATGTAGACCATGGTGAATTTGTAAAAATATGCATGAATCATCATCCATCACACATTAACATTATAAAAAACTGAACTATATGCAATGCTGCCTAAGCTAAGCAGGAAATGTAAATTCTTATTCCAAAGTTTAATTACAAATTACATCACTATTGAAATTTAAATACATGAAAAATAAAGTCTTCAATGTACCTGCAAAACTAGAAAACTTTGTTAATGAAAATATGTTGGCTTTTTTAGATTTATCCAGTAATATCTAGAAATTACTGGATTTTACTAGATATAAGCCTTTTCCTTGATTCCCTTAAATAAAAATGATAACGTATGAAAAAAAATTGAATAAATATGAAAGAGAAGATATGAAATTTCGAAATTGGGGTCAAAATGACCAAAATACCCCTAATAACAAGACTATGGCCTTGAAATTAGGGTTTTTAGAAAGATATTTTGATAAAATGCAAATTTTGAAATTTGAATGGAATAAACTCAAACCAAATATGCTATGACATGATTAAAAATATGAAATTAGGGTTAGGGATTTCGAAATTTAGGTCAAATGACCAAATTGCCCCCGATAGCAAGACTATGGCCTTGAAATCAGGGTTTTTAGAAATAGATTTTTTGTAAAAACTTAGGTTTTATGCACTAAATGAAATCAAATGAGCATAAAATTAAACCTAAAGCATCCTAATATAATTATGAACATGATTAAATCCTAAAAATATATGCTCATGCATGAAAATCCAATAATATCACAAAAACTGTGATTTTAGCAGTGTTTTTGGATCTTTCAGGAACCCGATTTTGCAATTTGCTTAATTCAGCCATCAAATGGATTTCAAAATCCATAAAAATTGGTACCTGCACTTGTTATAACCCTAATGTCGAATTGGAATTATAAAAATAATTTTTTGACATTAAATTAATCCGAAAATTGCCTTAAACCCTAAAAATATGCTATTTTTGACCTAATTCACCAACCAGTCTCAGTCCAAGACCTGAACCAGGGGTCAATTCTCCATGGAAATTTATGAAATTTTACAGAGACTAACTAGGAAGGAAAAAAAAGATTTTACAATTTACAGATCGTAAAAATCATCTCCGGTTAGTGAGAAACCCTTCCGGCAATCTGAGCTAAAATATATCACTCTTAACAGGGATTAAAACAGCTATTCCAGATTGAAAATACAGACATAAATAGAAATTCTAAACAAAAGTCTCTGAAATTTTAATGGTGAACAGTAGATAGAAAAATAACAATACTCACTTTTTACAGATCTAAAATCGGATCTGTGGTTTGGGATTTATGACTAACACAAGTCTGATTAGGGTTTTGGTAAACCCTAACGAGTTTTAAAATTAAAAACAGATTCTCTAAAAAGGGAAAAATACTAAACAGTGATCAAAAAATCCTAAAATTTCACAGAAGACAGATCTACTCAATGTAAATCCATAGAACTTTACATATCTAAAATCGGATATAAGATGAGAGAAATATCATAACAGCAAGTTACCTTCTTGATTTTAACCACGATTTTAAAACTTTAAAAACCCGATTTGATGTCTGATTTTTTTGACAGGGTTCCCGAGATCCAAAACCTCTGATTTTTCTACAGTAACTCAATAACTCATGCATGCACCACATATAAAAAAATCAGAAATAAACAATGAGTGCTTCCATCCGAAATAACATCATCTTTACTGTTCTAAACCTAGACCACACAGAAATTTAAGAAACTTAAAAAACCATGCATTAACTAATATAAATAAATAAAATAAACCATAAAACAGTAAATAAAAATTATTTCTATGCTATAGAACGTAAAACAAACATGAATAAACCATGAAAATAAAATTAAAATAGGGAATCAATGGCTGGAATTTGATATCACCTTTAAAACAAAGATTTAACCCATTAAAAAGGGCAAATCATATATTTTATTGGTTATTAATGCAAAGAATCATATTAAAATCAATTCTAATAGATTAAAATATCTTTAAATCACCCAAAACAGGGTTGGATCACCTTCTTGGATCGTTCTTGCTGATTCTTGATGGTTCTTGAGGCTGAATCCATGGTTTAATCCATGAAGATGATGGTACCAATGGCTAAATCATGTTTAAAACAATGAAAAAAATTAAATAAAAACTAAAAATTAGACAAAATAGTTACCTTGAGGTTGCTGCAATGGAGGAAGGGCTGGAGAGGAGAGAGAAGCTCCAAGAATCCAAAGGAAAGCCAATTGGGAAAATCGACCCCCTATAGCCTTCTATTTATAAAAAAAAATTAGGTTAAAAATTAAATGTTTTAAAAAAATTGGACTCTTTTAAGGGGGGCGATTTTGGGGTGTAAAGACTATCCTACCCCTAGCCTAAATTATCCTATTTAATACCTAATTAACCCCTAGACTCTCCTAAAAAATCCCCAAATGTAATGCCACTTGGCATTTTCTCACATTGGGTTTTTAAAACTCCTTTAAAAACCTTTAAAAATACTAGTTTTAAAAACTAACTTTCAAAAATGAGTTTTTCAAAATGGTTTTGACTCTTCTAAACCTCTAACACTAACCAAGACATCAACTAACCCTAGTCTAGCCCTGACTTACTTGAATATGGCGCCACCCCGAGTGGGCCCTACTTGAGTTTTTCAAAAAGCGATTTTAAAACTTGAAATTGAAGGAATTTTCAAAAGATTTTCAAAAGTAAACTTAAAATTAGGATTTTTGAAATGGCATAAGGTCCTAACTGAGTTAGAATTCCTCTGGATATGGTGCCAACTGAGTAGGCTCACATCGAATTTTGAACATTTTTGAAATAACACTGAAAATGGCTTTAAAAAGGGGTTAAAATTAGTATTTGAACTTCAATATCTTTGAAAATAGGGTCTCAAGCGAACTGGAACTCCGAGTTAGAGTCCTAAACTCTTAGGACTCTGAGATTTTAGATTTTAAAAGCCAAATGAAAGAATTTTCAAAAGATTTTATCAAGAAATGATGAAATAAGTCAGAAAACACAGTCAGGGTTAGACTCCCAACTCGACCGAACTCTAAAATAGAATCCTGAACTAACTGGACTCTGTAAAATGACCTAAATTTTGAAAACAAACGAAAAAGATTAAAAATGGAAGTAAAACAGACTTCAAAACAGAGTCCTGATCGGACTGAAACTTTCAAAATTTTGAGAAACTTGATGAATAGAGGAATTCAGAAGCGACACCACCTCAATGGGTCTCATCTGTGAATTGAAATCGATTAAAATTTGAATTTGAAATGAATCCAGATTGTTTCCTTGAGAAAATATTTTGAAATATAAAGTCCTGGGGTTGGAAAATGACAGAGTATTGAATAAAAACCCAGGTTTTGAAATTGATTTTGAAATAAAAGCTTTAAAATTCAAATCTGGATTGAATGTTTTGAAATAGAAGTGCTGGATCTCGAAAATGAGATGCAATGACCTGCAATGCTATGCAATGACATGCAATGCTATGCAGAATACATGCAATGACATGCAATGATCTGTAATGACTTATGAAATGGACAAACACTGGATGAGGGTGAAAATTTGGGGTGTTTACACCTCCATCACTAAAAAAATTCACTCTCCTCCACCCATCTTCAATCAACTTCTTCTCGAATCCTCCTCCTCCTCCTTAAAAGAACCTCTTCATCTTCTTCTTCGGGACCGCTTCTCACCCCCGCACCCTTCTTCATGCATGATCGTCTTCACCCCTCCCCTTTCCTGTACATAGCCTCCCCTCTTCTTCCAAGCAGCAGACCGTGTTTCACCCCCACACCCTTCTGTTTCACGATTCCCTCTGTCAAGTACCTCTTCCCCCTTTTCTCTTTACCTTCTCCCTGGAGCTCTCTCCTCTAGTCGAGGAAGAGATCTTTACTTCCGGTGAGAAAAGCCAAGGAGTCTCTCTTTCTCTCAATCCCATCCTCTCTCTCTTGCGCTCCCCTGGAAGCTATTGAAGATCGGTCTTCTCCCTCTGGATCCCTACAGCTCTTCGGTAAGTACCCCTTTCCTCCCTCATTTCCCTCTAAATCTCCTATCATTTTCTTTCCTTCTTCTGTTTTAATTCCTATTTACGCACCATGGATGAGGTTTGAAGCGCTCGTAGCTACTTCAACCCATCCCTGTGCAAGAGTAATCGGAATGCTTCATTCCAACACATCCTCTTCACTCTTTTTTTTTTCTTTTTCTTGTTGTTTCATTCCAATTTATGGTGGATTTATCTCTCATTGCTGTTTGTTATTTCGTGTTTAAATCAGAATCTTGATCCCATTGTGATGAATCGACTTGGGTTTTCGAATTCCAAACCTATGTTCTGTTTTTTTCTTTTCTTTTCTTTTCCTGTTAGTCGTAATTAGGTGCATACATTTGATGTTATTTCTGTTGTATTTTGCTTATAATCTCATCCTGCGTATTTTTCTCTTTCTCTTTCTCGCGGCTAGTGTTTCTCACAAATTTCTCTGGTTATGTTCGGCTGTTGACATTTGAAGGAGGTATATCCAGGTACTGAGTATCTGGTTACCGATAAACTGCAGGATGTAAAGCATGTGTTTCAGAGAATTCTTTAAATCCCTTTTTACCTCCTTTGTAATTTCTTGTATTTTGGTCTAACTTCACGATTTAAACTATTGTTTATCTAGATTCTCATTCGATTAACCTTTTTTGGTTGATGATCGATCAACCTTCATTGATGGAACTATCTTGCAGAGCCATTGGTAAGAACTTCCTTTGCATCTTTCCTGTATTTACCATCCCTGCCAATCAAAGTTTATCATGATGCTGTCTAATAAAATTCTGGATAAAGAATCTTGTGAATCTATTTTTGTAAAAAGCTCTTCTATCAGTTTCTCGTTTCATAGTGTTAATAGTTTTGGCATGCTGTGTTGAGATCCTTCTTCAATACCCTGATCTTGGCTTTGATATGTTCATGCTAATTGATCCATGATGATGCCGTGTGGGTGACTTGCTGCACTTCAGGAAACCAACCTCCAGCATCTTAAATAGTTAAGATTAATCTATCGAGATGCACTGTATTCCACTCAATCCCAGAATGGATCATATCCATCTCGAGCGTTGAAGTTGTATACCTTTCATGACATCATATCCATCTCGAGCGTTGAAGTTGTATACCTTTCATGACATGCCTGCTACATTGAGTTAAAAGGGATTCATATGTAGTTTGTTGTAAATACCCTAAATCATCTCTCAGAACCTTGGATTTCAATGCAACATTGAAGGCAAGAACCATGGAACTCTTCCAGTTCACATCTTGTCAACTCGATCAACATCGACTAAACAAGCTAAGTCTCATTCTGCACCTTGGGAGCACTCCCCAATTTGCTGGTTATTGAATGTTTGATAGTTTATACATTAATGATATACTGGCATTGGCCAAAATCATTCAATATCTGTTTTAAGATTAAAGTGATATTTTTTTTTACCTTTCACTAATACTTTTGATCAAAGTGGTGCTATATATACAGGGTAACTGTGAGATCATGAGAATTATCATTGCTCAAAACCAATATTATCTCTTGTTGGATCACTGTGCTTTCCATGTTATGTGCTTGAAGGAAGGTTATAATCTATATTCATGATTGTAACCTGTCAACATTGTAAAGAGCAGAAGAGATGGTGAAATCCTCAATAATATTTCTACTGATAACCAGTTCCACCCTTCCCTGTTGTTTTGAATTAAGGATTTCTTTATGCATTTGTATATTTTCTTTGTTATTTGGGGTTTTTCAATGTCATTTTTATCTTTTGGACTCCTGATTGGTGGTGGAGTATTTGAAGGCCATTCATGCATCACTTTCAGCCCATTTGCAGCAGTTGCAGGTTTGAGGGGCCTTACATAATTCCAGAATCACTGAAGAAAATTGTTGTTTTAAACAATGTTTTAAAAGACCTCTACTGGAACCAATACTTTTTTAGCAAGAAGTTCACAAGTCCTGCTGACTTGTCGAAGTTGATAGAAAAGAGTTTAAATAGAAGGAAACAGATCGGATGACAGTTGAAGATTGGGAATGCCTTGGTAGATTTTGTTATCTGCCTCACCCTCAAAGAGAAAAAAAATGCATCTCTTATCTACTGCAGGTTTGCTTACTCAAGTGCAGGTTAGTAGAAACAATTGATTCCATGTAAATTTTGGTGGTCTATTTGAGAAATAATTCATTCCCCAGGTGCTTACCATGACTTGTCAGCTTACTCTTATTTTGAATCGTGAGACAGAAGGTCTGCCTTTCATGCCACCATATTCCATTTCATTCTTTTGTATCTCAGTAACTTTAGGATCGGTATCATATCCCGAAGCGAGATTTGCCATCTCACTGGGCTGGGAAAACTATATCTAAATCCAAAGTTTCCTGCAAATTGACAAACATTTGTTTACAGGATCTCAGAAACAAGGATCACCACAGAAGTTCTGCCCTTCTTCGATCTCGCTGCAATCGCTTAAGTCTGCTGAGAAGGAAAAATGATGCATCCAGCAGGAATTAGTGTTGTAGATCCCCTTTCCAGCTTTTGTATGTTCTTGTGAAGTAATTAAGATTTCTTTGAGGGATGCGAAGCATATCTCTTCATCCAATGCTATTCGTTTGTTGAATGAAGAACTTCAAAAGTCAAAAGAAGTGGTGATCAATGTCAGACATTGTTGGAGAAATTACAGGCTGAGAAGGATAACTTTGCTTGGCCAGAGAAAGAAGTGGATGCCAAAGTTTATCTTGTTGAAATTTCAAGAAGAGCCTCTGTTATTGCTGAGCCTAGAATAGATGATTTTGAGTGTGAGATATCAGAGACAAACTGTTGAGAGAAATATGCTTAAAATTAAGCTAGATAGTGCTGCAAAGGAAGCAGGAAGGAGAGACATAATTGTGGAGTTCAAGGTCATGGCTTCCTCACTACACATGGACATGGAAATGATGCAAGCTGAATTAGAAAAATGCAAAGAAGCTTCGCTGGTTATTCATTCTTTATGTGCAAAAGTTCGATCACTGTCTAGTAGTCTTGACAGGAATGAATTGGAGATGTTATATAACAGATCTGCTGGAGAAATTGCCGAAATAGAGCGACTGCAAGTTGTGCATCATATGACTACCAGTTGGTCCTAGAGGGCGTGAAGGCTAGACAGCTTCAGAATGCTCTGTGCATGGATAAACAATCCATGGCAGAAGAATTGCAGCAAGCCTATGCATCCTTGGATTTTTACTAGCTCAAAGCTTTTCCAATTGAAAAAAAGAAAAAAAGAAAAAAAAGGGGGAATTCAGCTTAACTTTGCCCATAACATCTGCTGAACCTCTTTGTCTTAAGCTGTTAAAGGCATACCGATCATTAGTGACTAGGCTGTGCCAACAAATTGGATGATCATTGATCCAAATGATCCCCTGTATTCAAAAAAATGATATCCCAAGGCTTTCAGAATCTGTTGGTGAAAGGGATGAAATGCATAAAAGCACAATGCCTCCAGTCCAGTTGAAGAGTAAGATTATATTCTTGGTAAGGAAGCAGAGTTGACAAAGTTTGTATCCTGAATGCATCCTGAAGAAGCCATCACCACAGAGGAGTATGTTTTCTCAGAACAACAACAGATTTCTGGAGCAAATACCCTTGTTGAAGAAGATGATGATGATCATAATTTTGTTCCTCATCCAGAGGTTAGTAATGCTATGCTGAAAATAATATAGACTCCCATTGAGGAATCTGTTGAACCTATTAAGTCACCTACTGCATGCCTGTGACTCTCCTCTTAGATTGATCTTCTTACAACATTCACCTTCATTTGATATCATTATTGTTGTAGATCATGTGTTCGTATTTGCATTAGATGTACATAAAATCATGAATGAGTTTTCGCCAGTGCATTATATCACATGCAATTTTCATCTAGTAGACAAACATTAATATAGGCATTCTCAGTTTTCATTGAAACACAAGCATTTACCTACACTCTCATCTACACTGTCTCACAAACTCAGACCTTTCCATCATAGATTAAATATAATTAGGCGCATTTCTTATTAAGTTCAAACCTTGCCTTTAGGTATATATTTCACTTTTCCAAGTATATACACACTCCCACACACAGCAGCTAGGTAGATGCATCGTATTTTCTTTCTAGATAATATATATTTCCTGTGTGTAAATACATTCTTACATCTCTTTAGATAAATGCAGTCCTATGTATCTTCTCTAAAAATTTGGCATTTGGGTTTCACCGGATATCTTTCCATCACCCTGCATTTCTTGCAATCTTCACTAACCAAGTGTTTTGTAGGAAATACATCTAATATGCAGATTTCCTTCTTAGATTAGGATTTCAAATTCGATTCCAACATCGTAGTAAGTCAGATATTAATGAAAATTGTACATTTCCAGGTTTTAGATAGAATGAATGAGCATTGTAAATATCATGAATTACTTATTCTTCATGCATTTTTTTTTTATTTCTCAAAATCTCACATTGGTGAAACACGAATGGCACGTGCACCATTTCGTAAGAGGTAAATTAATCCTAAGTTGATGATTTACATCAACGGCCATAGTCGGGATGTAAACAAGACTTAGGATTTTTATCTTTTACGAAATAACACTGGATCCGTTTTCAAAATTCATCATATTTTCCTTAAATATTTTCTTCTTTTATCAGAATTTAACTTAAAATTAACTCAAAATATATACCAATGGCCATAGTCAGGGTATATTGAGAGTTCATTTCATTTTAAATTCTATAAAAGCACCAAATGTGTTTCATTCTTCTCTTGAATTTAAATATAGATTATTATATAATACATTCAATGACCATAGTCAAGGATGTATTATATCTTCAATCTTATTTTAATTCATTTAAAGAATGGAATAGCTTTTCAAAATCCAATTTCAAATTCTTTAAATTCATTCATCATTTAGATAGAATTGCATCATATTTTTAAATTCTTTTTCATAAATCCAAGTAATTCTTTCCTTCGTTTCTCAGATCAAACCCTATTCATAAATTCAAATTCAACTCTATTTCTCAAAAGGATTCAAGAATTCAATTTCAAGGTCCCATTTGACTTTGAAACTTCAGAATCATCTTGTATTTCAAATTCCAAATTCTAAATCCAATTTAACTTTGAAATTCATTTGTATGTTCAAGATTCAAATTCTAAAATTCGTTTTCCAAGTTCAATTTAAACTTGAAAGTTCTTGATTCATCTCCTAAATTTAACTCCAAATCCCTTTTAGGATCCAGGATTCAACACTCATATTGGATCTCAGACTTCAGATCCAATTTCCTTATAGGATCCAAAATCCAATTTCACATTGGATCTCAGACTCCAGATCCAATTTCCTTATAGGATCCAAAATCCAATTTCACATTGGATCTCAGACTCCAGATCCAATTTTCTTATAGGATCCAAAATCCAATTTCACCTTGGATCTTAGACTTCAGATCCAAATCCATCTTAGGATCCAGAGTCCAACTCTACATTGGATCTTAGACTTCAGATCCAAATCTATCTTAGGATCCAGAGTCCAACTCTACAATGGATCTCAGACTTCAGATTCAAATCCATATTAGGATCCAGAGTCCAACTCTACATTGGATCTCAGACTTCAGATCCAAATCCATCTTAGGATCCAGAGTCCAACTCTACATTGGATCTCAGACTTCAGATCCAAATTCATATTAGGATCCGGAATCCAATTCCAATTTTAGATTTCAATTCCATTTTCGGATCTAATTCGAATCTCTTAAATCAATTTCTATTCTTAAATACCATTTGAGTTTCTCAATCCATTCTAATTTCAAACTTCAAAATCTAAATGCAATTCCAGCTCAAGTATTCATTTCCTTTCCTAAAATCAAATTCAAAGTTCAAAGTCCATTTCTGACTTTGAAACTTCATTTCCTTTCATTTTAAAACTTCAAGCCATTCCTTCTCATTTATTTTTCCAAAAACTCTGATTTACTTTAAAGACTTAGAACTTCTCTGATCTATCTCAAGTTCTAAGTTAGATTCAATCATTTCTTCACTCCTTTACCAAGTTCATCTTAGAATACTTGGAAATTTTCAAAACATCTTTTAAAAGGAGCATACATTCTTGCGTTGCACAAGCATGATTCATTGTGCATTTAGAGTTAGAATAAATTCTTAGATTATATTTAGGCAAAGCAAAAGGCATAGATTCGATCCTTGGTTCGATTACCCCTAGTAAAGGCGCTAGGAACGATCGAACCTCGTACCGACGAGCGAATCCCGTCTCTCTATTTTTCCTGCAATATTTTCAAAACGGAGGCGAGTAATTTTCTAAATATTTTCAAATCAAGGTCAAGTGAGACCGCGCAAAATAGTTCCTCTTCTCTTTTTCTTTCTTTCTTTTCTCTCCTCTTTCTCTTTTCTTTCTTTTATTCTTCTCACTTCAAAAAGGAGGAAAATAGAGGTTAGAAAAGGAAAAGAGAAGGAAGAAAGAGAAAGATACGAGAGAGGAAAATTTTGCGATGATCACAGTTTTGGCGACCGAGATGGGACTCGTCTTTGCCCGGTCGAATTTGTGCCTTTGCTTTGCTTTTATATAATCTAAGTCTTTATTCTTCATATGTCAGCTTTATTTCCATGCAAACCTTAGGAACCTAGACTCTGTCCTAAAGCTGACATCGTTGCATATAGGATCTAAGTATGGTTTGGTAGGACCATATTGAGTTGATTATATCCATGTTCACATTAGATTTAGGCCTTAAATACAACTCTCCTCAATTTTAGGGATTGAATGCAAAACAATGTATGCAAGTGTATGCTTCTCTTTATTTAAATCTATCTCTTTAGGACTTGCATTAGAGCCTTTTGGTTTTATTTGCATGTTGATCATATTTTGAAAACATCCCTACCTATATTGTCTCGGTCTTCACGTTGCTGGGCTGTCTCACTGAACCATAGTTCGAGAGAGAGCCTCACAACTGGACCACTTATTTGGGTTCGCGCCCCCTACCACGTACCTAAGTGCCATAGTCCGAGGTATATCGGTAGGTGCTCAAGGATGTTGGGAAGCCATTACCTTAGAACCGGAGAGATATTTTATGCCACATACTTCGAGCTTCAGCTTGAGTATATCGGCATACCTTGATGGAAATCAGATGATCTAAAATCTTAGAGTTAGGATTAAGATCCTATTTGCCATTTCAAATATTGCATATAGAGTCAGCTTTAGGGAGTGTTGTTTGTGTATCCTTGCTTGTATATCTGTGATTGAATGATATTATATATATATATATATATATCTTATATTTTCCAAAACCATGGGTATATATTATTCAAAATTTCCTCTTTTAAAACCCCAGGTGTGTTGCCTTTTCTTTCTGATTTCTTCAAAATCTTTTTTATCCTGCCTGCTATTTTTCAAAAATTTTAAATCCTCGTCATCTATTTTTCAAAATTCATTCTTTTTCTCCATCATGAGAGAAATGATATTATCTATGAGGAATTTCAAAATCATAAAATTTTTGCAAAATTCTTCAAAAATTTAAATATTTTGATCTAAATCCCTTTTTAAATAAACTAACATGTTGATTTTCCTTTTCCAAATTGGGTTTTGAAAACCATTTGTCTTTAAAATCATCACCTCATGTTTGTTTTCTTTTTCAAAAATTGATTTTTAAACCACTATTTTCGAAATCAAACCTCATGATGATCTCTCATGATGATTCTCCTTTTTAAAAGGATCAGTTCTCCCACTGATCATTCTTCTTACAGTAGATTTTCCTCCCAAAATGATTTCTCATTTATCTTTTAAAATTTTCCTTCCAAGATCCCATATGCAGGCAGGATAAAAAAAACTCCTTTTTCTCTTAAATCTTATAAATTTTTAGTTAAGTTTGATATTTTTATCAATTGCATTCATTTTATCAAGTTTATATCAATTTTATCAAAGTCTTTATCAAGTTTTATCAGTTTCTCCTCAATCCATTAAATTTTATCAATTCTTTTACCCTTTCAGGTTAAGGGATAAACCTGATGCCTCTATCCCATGAGGTATTTTCTTTATTCTTTTACCCTTTCAGGTTAAGGGATAAACCTGATGCCTCTTTCCCATGAGGTATTTTCTAAATATTCTTGGTATTTTTCCCCCTCAGGTTAAGGGATAAACCTGACCCTCGTTGTCCGAGGTGTACCCTTTCAGGTTAAGGGATAAACCTGACCCTCGTTGTCCGAGGTGTTCCCATTTAGGATAAGGGATAATCCTGAAACCCCTCGTAGGAGCAATAACGCTACCTATGAGGATTCTTTTGTAAATATAAGTTTTGCCGATCTTTATTGATTTTTTATATTTATATAAATTTTTCTTCATTAAATTTTCCTTAAATCCTATTCTTCTCCCATTCAGGATAAGGGAAAATCCTGAAACCCCTCGTAGGAGCCACAACACTACCCATGAGGATTCTTTTGTAAATACAAGTTTTGTCAATCTTTGTTAATTTTTTAGATTTATATCAATTTTCCTTCATTAAATTTTCTTAAATTCTATTCTTTTTCCCATTCAGGATAAGGGATAATCCTGAGACCCCTCGTAGGAGCAATAACGCTACCTATGAGGATTCTTTTGTAAATACAAGTTTTGCCAATCTTTATTGATTTTCTAGATTTATATCAATTTCCTTTCATTAAATTTTCTTAAATTCTATTCTTTTTCCCATTCAAGATAAGGGATAACCCTGAGATCACTCATAGGGGCAACCATGCTACCTGTGAGAATTTTTTTTACAAAAATAAATCAATTTTCTCAAATGTCCTACATTTTTTTCAAAGTTCCATATCCTTTTGTCTTCTCCAAGTTTATTCTTTTTATATTCCCCGTCACATACCTGGTCCATCTAAATCATAGATCATAAATTCTAAATCTTGTCATATCCCTTCTAAATTCAAATCTCAGGTTATCTCTTCATAAAATCTTCTATTTCCCCTTCAGGTTAAGGGATAAACCTGAATCATTCTTTTCCTAAAATTCTCATCAAATGTATATTCTTTTCCCTTTCAGGTCAAGGGGTAAACCTGAATCATTCCTTTCTAAATTTTCATCAAATGTCTATTCTATTTTTCCCTTCAGGATAAAGGATAATCCTGAAACCCCGGCCATTCTTCTTGCTTCAATCTCTAAATATCTTAAATAGGCCGATCTCCTTCCCGACTCTCAGTTGGAAAAACCCGGTGCTCGCACTGGTTATTTACATAAAGTTTTTAAATCTAAAGATCAAGTTCAGTCCTCGTATTGGTTGTCTTTCAAAAGTCTTAATCTTAAATCAGGTCGTTAAATGATTAAATGAAATGTCCCAGCTACTTCGTTGGTCGTTAAATGATTAAATGAAATGTCCCAGCTACTTCGTTGGTCGTTAAATGATTAAATGAAATGTCCCAGCTACTTTGCTGGTCGTTAAATGATTAAATGAAATGTCCCAGCTACTTCGTTGGTCGTTAAATGATTAAATGAAATGTCCCAGCTACTTCGTTGGTCGTTAAATGATTAAATGAAATGTCCCAGCTACTTCGCTGGTCGTTAAATGATTAAATAAAATGTCCCAGCTACTTCGCTGGTCGTTAAATGATTAAATGAAATGTCCCAGCTACTTTGCTGGTCGTTAAATGATTAAATGAAATGTCCCAGCTACTTCGCTGGTCGTTAAATAATTAAATGAAATGTTCCAGCTACTTCGCTGGTCATTAAATGAAAGGTCCCAGTTTTTACTGGTCGTTAAATGAAATGTTCCAACTCCTTCGTTGGTCGTTAAATGAAATGTCCCAGCTACTTCGTTGGTCATTAAATGAAAGGTTCCAGCTACTTCGCTCGTCGTTAAATGAAAGGTCCCAGTTTTTACTGGTCATTAAATGAAATGTTCCAGCTCCTTCGCTGGTCGTTAAATAAAAGGTCCCAGTTTTTACTGGTCGTTAAATGAAAGGTTCCAGCTCCTTCGCTGGTCGCTAAATGAGAGGTCCCAGTTCACTGGTCAGAATGTCAAAAATCATAAATTGCAACTAAATGTCGTATCAAAATCTATATCGAGTGATTATTTCACAAAGAATTCATGAAAAAATTACCAATTTGCTAAAAGTATTTGTTGATTCCAATATTCTTAAATGCACAAAAGAATCACCTCAGATTACCTCTAGTATTTCTTTCCAAAAAGGTGAAACTTTTTGCGAAAAGAGGTAAAATTCAAATCTTTTCCTGTTGATCAACCAAAAGGATGTAAGAAATATCTTCGGTATGATTGGTGAAATAAATATTCAATGATGTTGAAAAGCCAGAAACGAATTAATATTGATCATGGCTATGGCGCGTATTTAAAGATGATTTTCTGGCAGTTAGACAGTGGAAATATCCTTAGCTATAAAAAACCCACTTAATCCATATCTTCTCATTTTAATGTTGCAATCAAATATCTGCAAAAGGGATCTCTCAATTGTCGTCAAGATGAAGGCGAATTAAGCGAGTAGACCCCCGGGGCCAAAGAAGATTTGGATCATCTACCAAGATAAAGGAGTTTGTGAAAGATCCTTCCAGGGAAAGTTTAGATCACCGTCGAGATGAAGGCGAGTGCGATGGACCTACCGACAAACCCTAAATGATATTTGATTTCTGCTATCATCTAAAGACCTTTGAGCCAATATCATCATATATAATCCCTGAGAAAAAGAAGGATCAGAACATCTCCGAGATAAAGGAGTTTGTGACGTACCATTCTCCTGAAAAAGAGAGAAAAGTCAGAACACATCTAAATGAAGGATGATGTAAAAAGCCCGAAAAATCCCAATGACTCAAAAAGAGTGCAAGGAGATCATCATGGGAAAACACCCAGATATCAAACTGCCGAAATTGCCAGAAGTCATCTTTTCTCATGCAAAATTCTTTTATCAATGTCTTTTCACTACTTGCTTTTATGAAATTGAGAATATTAATTCTCTTCTCATATCAAGGAAATGGATAGCGTCCTTGAAGAAAGTCATCAGTGCTAAAATTTTGAATTTGACTCTTAAGACCGAGAGGTTAACCTCATTGGAGGAAATACTCTAGGTAAAAGAGGGAATATCTTTCGCACATACGTGCACATTTTTTTAGCGTTGAAGTCAACTATAAATTTATCCTATTGGCAAAATTTTCTAGATATTCTAAGAATGAAATAAATATTTGATATCCATTTTTTATATAACCTAGAGTTGTTTACATTCTCCGTCTTTCGCTTTGTCGAGAGACTCGCCTTCTCCTTGATAAAAGGATTGCCTTCTCTGTCTTTCGCTCTGTCGAGAGACTCGCCTTCTCCTTGATAAAAGGATTGCCTTCTTCGTCTTTCGCTTTGTCGAGAGACTCGCCTTCTCCTTGATAAAAGGATTGTCTTCTTCGTCTTTCGCTTTGTCGAGAGACTCGCCTTCTCCTTGATAAAAGGATTGCCTTCTCCGTCTTTCGCTTTGTCGAGAGACTCGCCTTCTCCTTGATAAAAGGATTGCCTTCTCCGTCTTTCGCTTTGTCGAGAGACTCGCCTTCTCCTTGATAAAAGGATTGCCTTTTCCGTCTTTCACTTTGTCGAGAGACTCGCCTTCTCCTTGATGAAAGGATTGTCTTCTCCATCTTTCGCTTTGTCGAGAGACTTGCCTTCTCCTTTTCTAAAAAAAGGATTGTCTTCCCCGTCTTTCGCTTTGTCGAGAGACTCGCCTTCTCCTTGATAAAAGGATTGCCTTCTCCATCTTTCGCTCTGTCGAGAGACCCGCCTTCTCCTTGATAAAAGGATTGCCTTCCTCGTCTTTCGCTTTGATCGAAAGACTCGCCTTCTCCTTTCTAAAAGGATTGCCTTCTCCTTCTTTCGCTCTGTCGAAAGACTTGCCTTCTCCTTGATAAAAGGATCGCCTTCCCTGTCTTTTTGCGTTGTCAAAAGATTTGCCTTTCTCCTTGATTAAATAATTGCCTTCCCCGTCTTTCGCTCTGTCGAGAGACTCGCCTTCTCCTTGTTAAAAGGATTGTCTTCTTCATATCTTACATTTTGTCTTCTCCTTACCAAAAGGATTGCCTTCTTCATAATTCACATCTTATATTCTCCTTGTTAAAAGGATTGCCTTTTTCATATTTCACATCTTACATTCTCCTTGTTAAAAGGATTGCCTTCTTCACATTTCACATCTTATATTCTTCTTGTTTAAATGATTGCCTTCTTCATATTTCACATCTTACATTCTCCTTGTTAAAAGGACTGCCTTCTTCATATTTCATATCTTACATTCTCCCTGCTAAAATAATTGCCTTCTTCATATTTCACATTTCGCCTTCTCCTTACCAAAAGGATTGCCTTCTTTATATTTCATATTTTACCTTCTCCTTGCTAAAAGGATTGCCATCTCCATCGCCATCTTCATATTTTGCTTTCACCTTTTCCTGTCCAAAGGATTTGCCCTCTTCCATCTTTTCGTCTTGTCAAGAGATTTGTCCCCTTGATAAAAAGTTTGCCTTATTCATCTTTTACCCCATCGAAAGATTCGCCTTTTGTTACCTTATTCATCGTTCATTTTTTCCTAACATCTCCTTATTTTCTATCTCTCACATTCCAGAAGAGTTGCCTCATTCAGCTGAAGTATCTCTCTTGTCCCATCACGGTTTCGAGAAACCCGTATGGTTGTTCCCACTCAGGTTAAGGGTCAAAACCTGTACTTCCTGCGAGAGGTCATTAAATTCAAAAGCTATTTCAGTCTCAACAATGAGACGTCCAAGTTCATCCCTTTTTCAAAGCTTCAGGGAACCTCATTTCCTTCCTCCTTTCGCAAACCCCTTTTCGGATTTGTTCATCCAAACTCCGAAAGTCCCATCATGGTTTCTTCACTCGAGGATTTCGTATGGTCATCCCCTTCAGGTTAAGTGTTAAGCCTGAACCTCGTGCCTCGAGGTATTTTTCCTTTTTCAGGTTTGGGGTTAAACCTGAGTCTCGTTTCGACGAGGTGTTTCCTTCCAAGTCCCATCATGGTTCTTCCCATCGAGGAATCCATGCTTTGATCCTACTCGAGCTTCATCTCATGAGACATTTGCCAAAAATGTCCCATCAAGGTCATCATATATTCCTTTCCCCATTCAATTCATCCTGATATATCTTCGTCCCATCCAGGTTAAGGGCTAAACCTGAGTCATTCCACAAGGCTGATCTAGTCTCACTCACGAGACTTGATCTAAATTCCCTATCTTTCATCATTTCAGGATCATCACCCAAAATTCTATCACGATTTCCTCATTTTCTACTCAATCATATCACTTTCGAGGATTTCGTCCTCCCAAAGTCATTCAAGGATAAAGTTTTAAATCCGAAAAACCATGTCTTTTAAATCAAATTCTTCCACACCCAGTTCAGATCTGCTGACTGGGGCATTTTTCAAAATTTGGAGTGTTTTCTTTGCCACTAAGCTCGGCTTTCAACCGGCTTAGTAGCAAAGAGGGGCATCTGTAAACACCCTAAATTTTTCAAAATCTTTTAAATATTCCCTTCTTGCCGCTAAATTCATTTTTTGGGCAAATAAGTCATTTTTAAATCTAAACTCCAGTTCATTTCTCAAGTTTACTGAAAATAAATTCATTTTATATGTTTAAATTGATTTCGGACCTGAATCCATTGTCCAGATTCAAATATGAGCCTCATTGTCCAAATTTTAAAATTAAAATCATAGAAAATGCCAAAAATAGTTTTAAAATAGCTCGGACAGTCCATCCGACATCCGTTTGGATTCATCACGTTGTATTTCTCAATTCGAGTGTCAAAACTTGAACATTTTCTCAAAACCTGGGTCCAAACCCTCTTTTTGAAGAAATTTTCCCGAAATGGTCTGAAATTCTCAGGAAGATACTTTTGTAAATATTCTTTTTAGAAAAATACAAAAAAATTAGGGTTTAGTCTTTATTTTCTCAGATTTTCATTCCAAAAATACAAAAAAATCAAAATACTCAGAAAAGAACAAAAATAATAAAAAATAATGAAAGAAAATTGCAAAAAATAGAAATGGTTTTTTAGGAGAAACCCGTTTTTGGAAAAAACTTTTTATAAGGAGGCCTCTTTTGGAAAAAGTAAAACCTCTTGCAAAGCTCACAAAATCGAGTTAGGGTTTCGGGGGGGGGGGAGACCCTCTCGAGTTTTCCCTCTTACGGCTTCTCCTCTCCAAACAGCCGCACGCCCCCATGTGCAAGCTCCTCCATCGCCCTCCAATTTCCCCCATCTTCGGCCCTCCATCACTAAAAAAATTCACTCTCCTCCACCCATCTTCAACCAACTTCTTCTCGAATCCTCCTCCTCCTCCTTAAAAGAACCTCTTCATCTTCTTCTTCGGGACCGCTTCTCACCCCCGCACCCTTCTTCATGCATGATCGTCTTCACCCCTCCCCTTTCCTGTACATAGCCTCCCCTCTTCTTCCAAGCAGCAGACCGTGTTTCACCCCCACACCCTTCTGTTTCACGATTCCCTCTGTCAAGTAGCTCTTCCCCCTTTTCCCTTTACCTTCTCCCTGGAGCTCTCTCCTCTAGTCGAGGAAGAGATCTTTACTTCCGGTGAGAAAAGCCAAGGAGTCTCTCTTTCTCTCAATCCCATCCTCTCTCTCTTGCGCTCCCCTGGAAGCTATTGAAGATCGGTCTTCTCCCTCTGGATCCCTACAGCTCTTCGGTAAGTACCCCTTTCCTCCCTCATTTCCCTCTAAATCTCCTGTCATTTTCTTTCCTTCTTCTGTTTTAATTCCTATTTACGCACCATGGATGAGGTTTGAAGCGCTCGTAGCTACTTCAACCCATCCCTGTGCAAGAGTAATCCGAATGCTTCATTCCAACACATCCTCTTCACTCTTTTTTTTTTTTCTTTTTCTTGTTGTTTCATTCCAATTTATGGTGGATTTATCTCTCATTGTTGTTTGTTATTTCGTGTTTAAATCAGAATCTTGATCCCATTATGATGAATCGACTTGGGTTTTCGAATTCCAAACCTATGTTCTGTTTTTTTCTTTTCTTTTCTTTTCCTGTTAGTCGTAATTAGGTGCATACATTTGATGTTATTTCTGTTGTATTTTGCTTATAATCTCATCCTGCGTATTTTTCTCTTTCTCGCGGTTAGTGTTTCTCACAAATTTCTCTGGTTATGTTCGGCTGTTGACATTTGAAGGAGGTATATCCAGGTACTGAGTATCTGGTTATCGATAAACTGCAGGATGTAAAGCATGTGTTTCAGAGAATTCTTTAAATCCCTTTTTACCTCCTTAGTAATTTCTTGTATTTTGGTCTAACTTCACGATTTAATCTATTGTTTATCTAGATTCTCTTTCGATTAACCTTTTTTGGTTGATGATCGATCGACCTTCATTGATGGAACTATCTTGCAGAGCCATTGGTAAGAACTTCTTTTGCATTTTTCCTGTATTTACCATCCCTGCCAATCAAAGTTTATCATGATGCTGTCTAATAAAATTCTGGATAAAGAATCTTGTGAATCTATTTTTGTAAAAAGCTCTTCTATCAGTTTCTCGTTTCATAGTGTTAATAGTTTTGGCATGCTGTGTTGAGATCCTTCTTCAATACCTTGATCTGTTCATGCTAATTGATCCATGATGATGCCGTGTGGGTGACTTGCTGCACTTCAGGAAACCAACCTCCAGCATCTTAAATAGTTAAGATTAATCTATCGATATGCACTGTATTCCACTCAATCCCAGAATGGATCATATCCATCTCGAGCGTTGAAGTTGTATACCTTTCATGACATGCCTGCTACATTGAGTTAAAAGGGATTCATATGTAGTTTGTTGTAAATACCCTAAATCATCTCTCAGAACCTTGGATTTCAAAGCAACATTGAAGGCAAGAACCATGGAACTCTTCCAGTTCACATCTTGTCAACTCGATCAACATCGGCTAAACAAGCTAAGTCCCATTCTGCACCTTGGGAGCACTCCCCAATTTGCTGGTTATTGAATGTTTGATAGTTTATACATTAATGATATACTGGCATTGGCCAAAATCATTCAATATCTGTTTTAAGATTAAAGTGATATTTTTTTTTACCTTTCACTGATACTTTTGATCAAAGTGGTGCTATATATACAGGGTAACTGTGAGATCATGAGAATTATCATTGCTCAAAACCAATATTATCTCTTGTTGGATCACTGTGCTTTCCATGTTATGTGCTTGAAGGAAAGTTATAATCTATATTCATGATTGTAACCTGTCAACATTGTAAAGAGCAGAAGAGATAGTGAAATCCTTAATAATATTTCTACTGATAACCAGTTCCACCCTTCACTGTTGTTTTGAATTAAGGATTTCTTTATGCATTTGTATATTTTCTTTGTTATTTGGGGTTTTTCAATGTCATTTTTATCTTTTGGACTCCTGATTGGTGGTGGAGTATTTGAAGGCCATTCATGCATCACTTTCAGCCCATTTGCAGCAGTTGCAGGTTTGAGGGGCCTTACATAATTCCAGAATCACTGAAGAAAATTGTTGTTTTAAACAATGTTTTAAAAGACCTCTACTGGAACCAATACTTTTTTAGCAAGAAGTTCACAAGTCCTGCTGACTTGTCAAAGTTGATAGAAAAGAGTTTAAATAGAAGGAAACAGATCGGATGACAGTTGGAGATTGGGAATGCCTTGGTAGATTTTGTTATCTGCCTCACCCTCAAAGAGAAAAAAAATGCATCTCTTATCTACTGCAGGTTTGCTTACTCAAGTGCAGGTTAGTAGAAACAATTGATTCCATGTAAATTTTGGTGGTCTATTTGAGAAATAATTCATTCCCCAGGTGCTTACCATGACTTGTCAGCTTACTCTTATTTTGAATCGTGAGACAGAAGGTCTGCCTTTCATGCCACCATATTCCATTTCATTCTTTTGTATCTCAGTAACCTTAGGATCGGTATCATATCCCGAAGCGAGATTTGCCATCTCACTGGGCTGGGAAAACTATATCTAAATCCAAAGTTTTCTGCAAATTGACAAACATTTGTTTACAGGATCTCAGAAACAAGGATCACCACAGAAGTTCTGCCCTTCTTCGATCTCGTTGCAATCGCTAAAGTCTGCTGAGAAGGAAAAATGATGCATCCAGCAGGAATTAGTGTTGTAGATCCCCTTTCCAGCTTTCGTATGTTCTTGTGAAGTAATTAAGATTTCTTTGAGGGATGCGAAGCATATCTCTTCATCCAATGCTATTTGTTTGTTGAATGAAGAACTTCAAAAGTCAAAAGAAGTGGTGATCAATGTCAGACATTGTTGGAGAAATTACAGGCTGAGAAGGATAACTTTGCTTGGTCAGAGAAAGAAGTGGATGCCAAAGTTGATCTTGTTGAAATTTCAAGAAGAGCCTCTGTTATTGCTGAGCCTAGAATAGATGATTTTGAGTGTGAGATATCATAGACAAACTGTTGAGAGAAATATGCTTAAAATTAAGCTAGATAGTGCTGCAAAGGAAGCAGGAAGGAGAGACATAATTGTGGAGTTCAAGGTCATGGCTTCCTCACTACACATGGACATGGAAATGATGCAAGCTGAATTAGAAAAATGCAAAGAAGCTTCGCTGGTTATTCATTCTTTATGTGCAAAAGTTCGATCACTGTCTAGTAGTCTTGACAGGAATGAATTGGAGATGTTATATAACAGATCTACTGGAGAAATTGCCGAAATAGAGCGACTGCAAGCAGTGCATCATATGACTACCAGTTGGTCCTAGAGGGCGTGAAGGCTAGACAGCTTCAGAATGCTCTATGCATGGATAAACAATCCATGGCAGAAGAATTGCAGCAAGCCTATGCATCCTTGGATTTTTACTAGCTCAAAGCTTTTCCAATTGAAAAAAAAAAAGAAAAAAAAAGGGGAATTCAGCTTAACTTTGCCCATAACATCTGCTGAACCTCTTTGTCTTAAGCTGTTAAAGGCATACCGATCATTAGTGACTAGGCTGTGCCAACAAATTGGATGATCATTGATCCAAATGATCCCCTGTATTCAAAAAAATGATATCCCAAGGCTTTCAGAATCTGTTGGTGAAAGGGATGAAATGCATAAAAGCACAATGCCTCCAGTCCAGTTGAAGAGTAAGATTATATTCTTGGTAAGGAAGCAGAGTTGACAAAGTTTGTATCCTGAATGCATCCTGAAGAAGCCATCACCATAGAGGAGTATGTTTTCTCAGAACAACAACAGATTTCTGGAGCAAATACCCTTGTTGAAGAAGATGATGATGATCATAATTTTGTTCCTCATCCAGAGGTTAGTAATGCTATGCTGAAAATAATATAGACTCCCATTGAGGAATCTGTTGAACCTATTAAGTCACCTACTGCATGCCTGTGACTCTCCTCTTAGATTGATCTTCTTACAACATTCACCTTCATTTGATATCATTACTGTTGTAGATCATGTGTTCGTATTTGCATTAGATGTACATAAAATCATGAATGAGTTTTGGCCCGTGCATTATATCACATGCAATTTTCATCTAGTAGCCAAACATTAATATAGGCATTCTCGGTTTTCATTGAAACACAAGCATTTACCTACACTCTCATCTACACTGTCTCACAAACTCAGACCTTTCCATCATAGATTAAATATAATTAGGCGCATTTCTTATTAAGTTCAAACCTTGCCTTTAGGTATATATTTCACTTTTCCAAGTATATACACACTCCCACACACAGCAGCTAGGTAGATGCATCGTATTTTCTTTCTAGATAATATATATTTCCTGTGTGTAAATACATTCTTACATCTCTTTAGATAAATGCAGTCCTATGTATCTTCTCTAAAAAATTGGCATTTGGGTTTCACCGGATATCTTTCCATCACCCTGCATTTCTTGCAATCTTCACTAACCAAGTGTTTTGTAGGAAATACATCTAATATGCAGATTTCCTTCTTAGATTAGGATTTCAAATTCGATTCCAACATCCTAGTAAGTCAGATATTAATGAAAATTATACATTTCCAGGTTTTAGATAGAATGAATGAGCATTGTAAATATCATGAATTACTTATTCTTCATGCATTTTTTTTTTTATTTCTCAAAATCTCACATTGGTGAAACACGAATGGCACGTGCACCATTTCGTAAGAGGTAAATTAATCCTAAGTTGATGATTTACATCAACGGCCATAGTCGGGATGTAAACAAGACTTAGGATTTTTATCTTTTACGAAATAACACTGGATCCGTTTTCAAAATTCATCATATTTTCTTCTTTTATCAGAATTTAACTTAAAATTAACTCAAAATATATACCAATGGCCATAGTCAGGGTATATTGAGAGTTCATTTCATTTTAAATTCTATAAAAGCACCAAATGTGTTTCATTCTTCTCTTGAATTTAAATATAGATTATTATATAATACATTCAATGACCATATTCAAGGATGTATTATATCTTCAATCTTATTTTAATTCATTTAAAAAATGGAATAGCTTTTCAAAATCCAATTTCAAATTCTTTAAATTCATTCATCATTTAGATAGAATTACATCATATTTTTAAATTCTTTTTCATAAATCCAAGTAACTCTTTCCTTCATTTCTCAGATCAAACCCTATTCATAAATTCAAATTCAACTCTATTTCTCAAAAGGATTCAAGAATTCAATTTCAAGGTCCCATTTGACTTTGAAACTTCAGAATCATCTTGTATTTCAAATTCCAAATTCTAAATCCAATTTAACTTTGAAATTCATTTGTATGTTCAAGATTCAAATTCTAAAATTCGTTTTCCAAGTTCAATTTAAACTTGGAAGTTCTTGATTCATCTCCTAAATTTAACTCCAAATCCCTTTTAGGATCCAGGACTCAACACTCATATTGGATCTCAGACTTTAGATCCAATTTCCTTATAGGATCCAAAATCCAATTTCACATTGGATCTCAGACTCCAGATCCAATTTCCTTATAGGATCCAAAATCCAATTTCACCTTGGATCTCAGACTCCAGATCCAATTTCCTTATAGGATCCAAAATCCAATTTCACCTTGGATCTCAGACTTCAGATCCAAATCCATCTTAGGATCCAGAGTCCAACTCTACATTGGATCTCAGACTTCAGATCCAAATCCATCTTAGGATCCAGAGTCCAACTCTACATTGGATCTCAGACTTCAGATCCAAATCCATATTAGGATCCAGAGTCCAACTCTACATTGGATCTCAGACTTCAGATCCAAATCCATCTTAGGATCTAGAGTCCAACTCTACATTGGATCTCAGACTTCAGATCCAAATCCATATTAGGATCCGGAATCCAATTCCAATTTTAGATTTCAATTCCATTTTCGGATCTAATCTGAATCTCTTAAATCAATTTCTATTCTTAAATACCATTTGAGTTTCTCAATCCATTCCAATTTCAAACTTCAAAATCTAAATTCAATTTCAGCTCAAGTATTCATTTCCTTTCCTAAAATCAAATTCAAAGTTCAAAGTCCATTTCTGACTTTGAAACTTCATTTCCTTTCATTTTAAAACTTCAAGCCATTCCTTCTCATTTATTTTTCCAAAAACTCTGATTTACTTCAAAGACTTAGAACTTCTGTGATCTATCTTAAGTTCTAAGTTAGATTCAATCATTTCTTCACTCCTTTACCAAGTTAATCTTAGAATACTTGGAAATTTTCAAAACATCTTTTAAAAGGAGCATACATTCTTGCGTTGCACAAGCATGATTCATTGTGCATTTAGAGTTAGAATAAATTCTTAGATTATATTTAGGCAAAGCAAAAGGCACAGATTCGATCCTTGGTTCGATTACCCCTGGTAAAGGCGCCAGGAATGGTCGAGCCTCGTACCGACGAGCGAATCCCGTCTCTCCATTTTTCCCGCAATATTTTCAAAACGGAGGCGAGTAATTTTCTAAATATTTTCAAATCAAGGTCAAGTGAGATCGCGCAAAATAGTTCCTCTTCTCTTTTTCTTTCTTTCTTTTCTCTCCTCTTTCTCTTTTCTTTCTTTTATTCTTCTCCTTTCAAAAAGGAGGAAAATAGAGGTTAGAAAAGGAAAAGAGAAGGAAGAAAGAGAAAGATACGAGAGAGGAAAATTTTGCGATGATCACATATATATATATATCAAGAACATGCCATAAAAAATGAACTAGCGTCAAACACGCATAAGGATTCTGCATTGGTTAACTCTAATAAATGGATTCAATTGAATATGTCGGCTTCTGTATAAGAATAGCTACATATGAACATTATAATGGGATTCACCAGATATACAAGGAAAATGGTAACATAATATTAACATGATTACATGATTCTCCAAAATATCTTGATAATGCATAGACTAATATGATTACGTAATTCGGTGGTGTATTTATTTATTTATTTATTTTAAATTTTTTTCTATCATGCTGTGAACACCCCAAATTTTTCAAAATTTTGTAAATATTCCTTTTTTGCCCCCGGTTGTCATTTTCTGAGTAATTGAGTCAATTTTGAGATAAAATTTCAGTTATTTCTCGAATTCACTGGAATCCAAATTCATTTTATATATCTAACTCAACTTTGGAGTCAGATCTAGTGTCAAAATTCAAATCTGAGCCTCATTATCTAAATTTTTAATCAAAATTATAAAAATACCAAAAATAATTTCTGAAAGGCTCAGACAGTCCATCCAGTATTCATTTGGATCCATTTACTCTGTATTTCTCGATTCGAGGTTAAAAACTTAAATATTTTCTTAAAACTCATTTTCTGAATAAATTCTCCAAATTTTGCCTCAAATCCTCAGAAAACCCCACTTTTGTAAATACTTCTCAAAATTACAAAAAATAGTTTTAAAATCTCTGATTTTCCTTCAATTTTTAGAGTTTTAATTCAAAAACACCAAAAAGAATAGAAGATATAAAAGACAAGAAAAAAAAATTAAAAATAGAAAAAGAAAAACATGGAAAAATAGTTGGGAAGCCCTTTTTTATAAAAGTTGTTTTTAGTGAAAACCCTTTTTTTTTAAATCTTTTTTTTACAAAAGAGCCATTGTTTTGAAAAACTTCAAAATAGAGGGGACCATTTTGTGAATTTTTCTAAACGGCCTTCTATTACAGAAAACGACTCTCTCTCTCTCTCTCTCTCTCTCTCTCTCTCTCTCTCTCTCTATCTTTCTCTCTCTCTCTCTCTCTCTCTCTCTCTCTCTCTCTATCTTTCTCTCTCTCTCTCTCTCTCGATCCTTCTATTTTTGCCTATAAGAAGAGGCATCCATTTTCACCTCAGCACCCCGACCCCCTCTCGATCGCGTTTCACCCCCGCACCTTCCTTCCCCTTTCACGATCCGTCTTCCACCTCCCCATTCTCTCATCTTCCTCTGATCCCTTCTCCTTCATGGCTCTAATCCTTTTCTTCATTCCCTCTTCTCCTTTATTTTGGTCCTGAAGGAAGCTCCAAAGTCGAGCCCCATTCATCTCCTCCTTCCTTCAGAATCCCTGCAAAGCCATGGTAAGTGTTTTCCCTTCCTTTCTCTTTTTTCCAAATTTTCTTACGATTTTCTTATTTCAGGCCCTGTAAATGCACTATCGATGGTGTTGAGTTGCCTATAGCAACCTCAACACCTCCCTGTGCGATATTAATGGAATGCTTGTATTTCGACATTGCTTTCTATTGTATATTTTCTTAATTTTATTCTGATTTCCTGTTTTATTTTAATTTTTTTCCCCTTTTGTTAATTCTCGATTGCTTGTTTGTATTTTAAGTTCTCTTTTAAATTCTAATTTCTTGCTTGCATCATTATCATTTCTTTTGATATTTGATTTCCAACCTCCAGTTTAATCGACTATCATTTTGATCTTTGTCTGCATTTTTCTTTTTTCTGTTGTTTTCAATTTCTCAGTGTTACTCTGATTCCCTTTTTATTTCATTTATTATGTCACGGTTGATCCCCATTCCTTCTTTCATTAAGAGTTTATCATTTTGGTAAAAGGTAGCATTGATATATTAGAGTCTAGTCGAGCTTGGCTTAAACGGTGAGTGATATAGTGAAATTAAGATCTGTTATCGTGTTTGGTCTTACCAGTTTCTCTACTGCATCGTCCCTGATCATCGGGACCATTGATGAGTTACTGACCTCCAACACGGTATGGTCTCTGGTCATCGGTACCCAAGGGTAACGAAGCATCATTTTTGTGATGACGACATTGAGTTCCCCACTTGCCTTGATGTGTTAAGAATCATCCAAATTAATAAATGGGTTTGAGACCTTATCATCCATGCATTCGGTGGTTAGGATGTGTCATCATACAGATGCATCACAACCTGGGTCACCTGAGTTTTATGATTCAAAGCTCCTATTGGACCATAGATTCCTTGTCCATGGGACATTGCAGACCCTTGCTGCAAAATGCTCTAATTAGATCCCTAAATACCATCGAGAATCCTGAAGGGCCTTCACGGTGTGGTTGATACATGCTTGAGTCTTATACTCCTTTCCCCATCACTTGCACACTTCAACTTACCTCATTTGCACTTGCTTTGATTTCTGTTTACCTGCTCCTTGCATTTCTGAGAATCTGCTCTATTTTGTTTGTTGTGGTTTGAATCTTATATTTTGTTCTAGATACTGCTTACGTTTTCTTTTCTTTCCATTTAACCACTGTAACATATTAACCTCGATTCATCATAATGTTCATTTGGTAATTGGTTAGGCACTATAGTTAGTTCGGTTTTATTGTGTATTTTCTTGTATTCACAAGGTTAATTCCTTTTATATATCATGATAATTGATGCTAGCTTCTTCCTCTGTTGTTATATTTGGCAATTGCTGCCCCAGTACTTCCTGGTAGGTTGCCTTGATTCACATTCTCTGTGCTTATTATGTAAGCTTAAATATCACATGATATCGCATCCTGTTTTGATGCTTGCTATATATCTCTACAATCTTATTGCATTTTTATATCTCATGATTTTGTTCCTGTCCGATCCTCATTGCATTTCCTTATGATTGGGTACCATTCACCTGCAGTTGGTCATCTAATGTTGTCTTGTGTGGCGTTTTCAATGAATTTTCTTTGATAGATCTGTAATTGAATTATTTTTTGCTCATGTGTATAAGTGATTCCCATCTTAGCAAACCTTCATTCAAACCATGCACACCCTATACACAATATCCAGCTTCCCTTGTTGCCATTACCTTCACCACAAGATCAGATCTGGCCCTGCATCAGATCTGATCTGTTGCCATTATCACGTATGCATATGCATGGTGGGCTTTCACCTAATCTGAGAAACTTGGATCGATAAAAAACTTTAAGTCACCCAACAGATGTTCTAGATTCAGGTTTGCTATATGATTTTGCTTTGGCCTGATCTTGGTGGATATGTGCAAGAGTGGGGAATGAGCAACGGCGGAATTTCCTACAACTATGGTCCTGAACAGGTAGCCGATAGCAGGATGCCATTTCCACCTGCTGCAAATTGACAGTACCACCATCTCACCACATTGTTACTTATTGCCATCTCCACAAGCATACACTGTCACTCACTACATTTCCCCTGGGGAATTAAAGGCGTTGGTTGAATGGTACCCCGTTTAATGACACAGATTTGGGTAAGCTGGAAGCTACAGACAAAATGAGCATATTGTAAATAAGGTATCTGTTCTGAGTGAGGAAAGTGATGAGGTTGTCAAAAATTTTACGGATCATTCAAAAGAGTATTTGAAGGTTGTGTTGCTATTGATACCTGGAACAGTTATTGAGGCCATATTTGCAGGCCCTCTTGTGGATGTTGTTGATGATTTTTCCCCAGCAACAAGTATACCTTCTTTCTTCATTTTCTTTATTGCAGTGCCCTTGGCCACAAACTCCAGCGAGGTTGTCTCAGCGCTAATTTTTGCAAGCTGGAAAAAGCGAAGAACTGCTTCTTTGACATTTTCTAAAGACCAAGAGTTATTGCCTTGATTTCTAGTGGACTTGTAACTGTAAACATCCCAAATTTTCACCCTCATTCAGTACTTACATTTCAGGTGTCATTGCATATCATTGCATGCATTCGACATACCATTTCATTGCATTGCATGTCATTACATCTCATTTTTCGAGATCCAGCACTCTTGTTTTCAAAATATTTAATCCAGATTTGGGTTTTTAAAACTTTTCTTTCAAAATTAATTTTAAAACCTAGGTTTTTAATCAACATTATGTCATTTGCCAACCCCCAGGACCTTATATTTTGAAGTATTTTCTCAGAAAACAATCTGGATTCATTTTAAACTCAATTTTCAACTGACTTCAATTCTCAGACGAGACCCATTTAGGTGGTGTCGCTTCTGGATTCCTTCATTTATCAAAAATCTCAAAAATTTTAGAGTCCTAGTTGGATCAGGACTTTGTATTTTTGTCTTTTTGAACCCTTTTAAAACATCATTCTGATTTTAAACCAGTTATAGTCATATCCTTTGTCCATTTCCTCCATTTTGGCCAAAATCTTAGAGTCCTAGTTGGATCAGGACTGTTTTTCCAGAGTCTTAGTCGGATCAGAACTCTACTTTTCACTACCTTTTTACTTGTTTTCGGAGAAAACCTTTCAAAAATCTTCTGTTTTGGCCAAAATTTTAGAGTCTTGGTTGGATCAAGACTCTTCTTCAAGAGTCCAGTCGGATCAGGACTCTTCTTCAGAGTTTTAATCGGATTAGGACTCTAATCTTTTACAGCTATTTTATCTATTTCAATCAAATCTTTCAAAATCTTTCAAAATGAGTCAGAAACTCAGAGTTTTAGTCATACAGGACTCTGTTCAGAGAGTCCTAGTTGGATCAGGACTCTGATCCGGATTTCAATTTTGAGAGAATCTTTCAAAATTATTTTCATCTATCAAAATTGTTACACTTTTATCAAAGAATTTCAAAATTCTGAGGTTTTATCCCAGAGTCCTGATCAAATCAGGACTCTACCCAAAATTGGTTTTCATACTTTATTTTCACTGGTTTTCAAAAGCTTTGCTTAAAATTCATCATTTGCTTACCAGAAAAACAAAAATTCTTAGAGTTCTGATCAAATCAGGACTCTTTCTCAGAGTCCTAATCAGATCAGGACTCTGAACCAAAACTTCAATTTTATCCTATTTTTCAAAATTCTCTTATTTGTTTTCTCCGAAAATCCAAAAATCTGAGAGTCCTAATCCAATTAGGACTCTATCCCCAGAGTCTCAGTTGAATCAGAACTCCGGTTTATTTCAATATTTGTTATTGTTTTCACTGCTTTCACAAGTTCTTTCATCTATGTTTTAAAAAAATACCAAAAAAATCTAGAGTTTCAGTCCGATCAGAACTCTGGCTTGTACTCCTAGTCCAGTTAGGAGTCTGTTTTGAAGTCTGTTGTTACTTCCGTTTTTCGTTCCTTTCTATTTATTTTAAAAAATCAGGTCATTTTGTAGAGTCTAGTTAATCCAGGACTCTATTTCAGAGTTCTGATCGAGTTAGGAGTCTAACCCTGACTGTATTTTCTGATTTATTTCACCATTTTTTTTATAAAATATTTTCAAAAACTCCTTTATTTGGCCTTTAAAACCCAAAATCTCAGAGTCCTAAATCTCAGAGGCTCAAATCAAGCTCTGACACGTGTCCCGAATTCTCGTATTTTTGTCAGACATCAAAAAAATTCATAAAAATATGAGAAAATCATATTAAAAACTAGACATCATTCAGAGTTCAGTAAATTTTTCGGATTGAAAATCAAACCTCATATGTGATAGATCTCGATTTTACAAGTCGGAAATAACTTTTCAAAACGTATTCCGGGTAACAAAACCTGACCTACCATTTCAAACATTTACTGTAGTAAATAAATTGAAATCATTCCGAATTTTTGGCAGATTTATAGGGACACCTAGGGACGCGTACTATGATTTTTTTGGCATTTTTAAAGAAACATAAATACATGAAATGATGTGTGGACTGACTGACAAAGACAGATAGTTACTGAAACTGAGCAGAATTGAAATAAACACCGAATTAAACCTAATTAACTTATAAAACATGCTAAATTAACGAAATAAAATATAAATTAAATCTAACTAAATGCATGAATGCTATAAATCATCAAATAAGCATAATTATATTTTTTTGATATATGTCGTTTTATGAGAATAGCTCGATACATCATTTGGACGAGCCTTTTCTTCAAAACGAAAATACAAATAAAGACAAAGGCATTATTTCGATAAAATCAATTAGAATAGAGGCTCACCTTGTGTTCTTTTGCTGCTTTGACACCTCAGAGACGGTCGGCTACCTTGATGAGGGACTCCAGAGAGGGCATGAATTCAGAGGGAAACAGAGAAAGGAAAAATTGGCATTCTAAATTGAAGTTCAGATCTCAAGCAGGGCTCCCCTTAGGCTGGGCGTGGAGCCTTGTTTTTATAGAATTTTTTGGAAAATTTTGAAATTCAAAGAGGCTTAATCTAAGCCCTCCATGTGGCGCCATCTCAGAGGGTGCCACTTGGATTTTTGAGAAAATAAAAAATAAGAATTTTGTGGGTGAGACACCTCAGCAGGGGAATTTGGAATTTTTTAAAAAGCTTGCTTGATTTTCTCTGCAGGAGGCTCCCAAATTGCTCCACCTCAGAGGGTGCTATCTGGGGTTTGAAATTCAAAATTTGCCTTTTTGCAGGGAGCCCTCATGTGGCGCCACCTCATGGTGGGCTACTTTTATTTTAAATAAAATAAAAATAAAAAAATAAAGCCAAGTGGGAGCTCTAGAATGGCGCCACCTCAAAAGAGATTTTGAGGTGTAAAGTTGGAAACAGTAGGGGCATGCCACGTGGCGCCAACTCTGAGGAGCTCTTGACACGTGTCAGAAGGACATGAATGAAAGAAGCAGAATGCGCCACCTCAGAGAAGTTCAAATTTCTTCTTTTTCTGCAGGAAAGGAGAGGCTGACACATGGCACCACCTCAGGGTGGATCCATATTGACATGTGTCAGGAGTTGGAGGAGGCTCTCCAGATGGCGCCACCTTAGGGAAGAAATTTGAAATTCAAATGAGGTTGGCTCTGGAAGAAGGGAGGGTGGCCATGTGGCACCACCTCACGGTGGCTCCTACAATGCCATGTGGCAGGAGAGAGGAACAAAGAATATGTGGCGCCATCTCAGACCAGATGAAAAAAGTAGAGTTCAGGATTTGTGCTACCTAGGCCTTGTTTGAATTTTTTTGAATGGTTGCTTTTTCTGAAGAAGGCCAGGGGTGACACGTGTCCTCTACTTTTTCTGAAGGAAGCTAGGAATGACATGTGTCACCTACTTTTCTGAGAAAAGTAGGGAGAGACATGTGTCATCCTGCTTTTTTTGAATTGAGCAAAAAATGACATGTGTCCTCTACTTTTTCTGAAGGAAGCTAGGTATGACATGTGTCGCTTGTTTTTCTGAGAAAAGCAGAAGGTGACATGTGTCAGTCTGCTTTTTCTGAGGAAAGGAGAGAGTGACATGTGTCACTTGCAAAAGACATAATTCAAATGGTGCCACCTCAGGGGAGACAAGCTCTACTTTTTCTGAACAGGACAACGCATGACACGTGGCATCTCATGGTGACATTGGAATGACACATGGCATAGGGTGAAGATGGTGGACATTGACACATGGCATAAAATGAAGAGGATGTCTAATGACATGTGGCGGCATCTTAAGGTGGCCCCACGCTGACACTTGGCAGGTAAATGGGAGGAGAGAGAAAAAGACAAGTGGCGTGAGTCCAGGGACAAGGCTCCTATATTTTTGGGGTTTTTCAAAATTCAGGTTTTTCAAAAGAAAAGCCTATGTGACACCACCTCAGTATGGGTCCCACATTGCTTCTTTATTGAAATAAGGACAAGACAATAAATCCTTTTTTTGGAATTTTCATAAAATCTAGACTAATTGGCAAAACAGAAATTTTGAAAAGAGTTGGCCCCTGTAGGGCGATTTTATAAAAGGAAGATATTTGAAATTTGTTGACAAAAGGGCAAAATCTGAGATGAAATTTATTGAAAAATTATCCAGATTGTTTTTGCTGATAAAATATTTTGAAATTCAGAGTCCTGGGGGTAAAATGGGAAGAATTGATAATTTTGAAGACCCAGGGTTTTGAAATTGATTTTAAAAAGAGTTGAAATTCAAATCTGGATTGAAAATTTTGAAATCGAGAGTTCTAGACCTCGAAATGACATGCTGTGCAGTGCAGTGATATGAAATGCTCATGTGATGATATGCAATGCCATGTCTTATGAAATGCAATCCTGAACCAGGATTTGGGGATTCTCGTCTCCTGTCAGGAATAGAATTTTGAACATCTGAGCTAAATAGAGAAATTTTGAGAGTTGCAGATGAAATTTAGACTTTTGCAAGGTCCGGGCTCAGAAAATAACCATTTTGCCCTCCGGCGATTTCAGAGGCTGGATGCTGATGCTTGGTGGAAATGTTAGAGAGGTGAATGAAAATTTGGGGTGTTTACAATGGCCCAATTGTGAGGCTTTGTCCCGAACTATGGTTCTGGAAGAGAGCCTAGCAACGTGAAGACCGGGTAGACATAGGTGAGGTGGTTTTTGAAAACATGAGCACATGCAAGCAAATCAGAAGGCTCTAAGACCTAAAGAGATAGAATTTTGAAAATTTTGAAGAAGCAAACATTGTTTTCATACAATTCCTAGATTAAGGAGTGTTGTATTTCAAACCTAAGTCTAAGTGAGCATGCATAATTCTCCTCAATTGGTCCTACCAAACCATGCCTAGTCTATATACAATCCATGTCAGCTGGGTTTAAGCCTAGGCTCCTAGGTTTACATGATATCAGAAAATAAAGCTGACATTTTGTAGAGCGCGATTTTGACAATTTGAGCTAAGTCAAGCACACAATTGATCAGGCGAAGATAGGTCCCATCACAGTCGCCAAACCTGTTATCATCGCAAAAATTTTCTCCTCTCCCTCTGCGAGAGAGAGAACTGATTCTGCGAGTCAAACTCGACCAAAGTTTTGAAAATTGATTTTTGAAAATTACTCGCCTCCGTTTTGAAAACTTTTGAGAAAATTTCGTTGAATGGGATCCGCCTGTCGGTACGAGGTTCGACCATTTCTGGCGCCTTTACCAGAGGTAATCGAACTAAGGATCAAATGTGTGCTTTGACTAAGTTAGATTATCTAAATTATGCTCTATTTTCCTAGAATGCATAGAGAATCATGCATGTGCTATGGAATTTTGAAAAGATGCAAGTTTGGGAAATATGATGTTTGCTTGGAAAATTGAAATGTACTTAGAAAATGCTTGAGAAAGTGCTTTGAAAATGGAATTCTTGGGAAAATCATTGAATTTTATTGGAAATCAGAAATTTACATTAAAAAATGAATTCTCAGAAAAACTTGGACTTTAAGAAAATCGATTTGGAGATTTGGATTGCTTTTCTGAGGAAATGGATTTGAGAATTTTGGGAAAATCAAGAAAGTTCATTGGAAAATGATTTTTGAAATGGAAAATGGATTCTCAGGAAAATGGAAACTCCGAGAAAATGATTATTGGAATTTGGGTTTGAAATAAAAATCAATTTCTGAAGGAGATTTGAGAATTCTGAGAAGCCAACTTCTGAAATAATTCAAAGAACTTTGGAAAAATCGATTTTTGGGATTTGACAATGAAATTGAGAATGTGGAAATCTTGGGAAATCATGATTTGAACTTGGAAAATACTGAGAATCTCATTTGAAAACTCAGAGTTTTTTAGAAAATCAAATCCTGAGAAAGACTTAGAAGATTTTGAGAAAATCGATTTCTCTGAAAATGAAATTGGAGATGAGTTTGACAATGATGCAAATTGAATAAATGAATGAATTTGAAAGAGAACTATTTAAGGAATTGAGAAAATCCTTTTGAGTTTTGAGAAATGCAGTGCATTTTTGAAGTTAGCCTAAGAGTGTAGGTTGAATGTGGCTAATACGAAGATCATAAATCTTGGTTTTCTTCATATTCTAACTATGACCATAAATACGAATCCCACCAAATTCATGAACTCCCTAAGAGCTTGCGCACGTGTCATTCGTGTCAACCATAGTGATTTTGTAAAATGTGCATATGCATCATACATCAGATATTGGAAATTGCAGAAATTAAACTATATGCAATGCAATCATATTCAAAGCTGAAAAGTAACTCTTATTCCAAACTATTACATTGAATTGAAATAAAATAAAATAAAAGTCTTCTTCCTGGATATTCCTGCAAAACTAGAAAACATGTTAGCACCGAAATGTAGGTTTTTCTGAGTTTATCCAAAAATATTGAAAATTATCTGATATTATTCAAATATAAACCCAAATTCATACTCCCCTTGATATAAACATGAGAAATAAGGAATAAATTTTGAAAATAAACTTGGAAATTCGAAATTGGGGTCAAAATGACCAAAATGCCCATGATGACCTTGAAATCAGGGTTTTTTGAGAGATTTTTTATAAAATTTAGAAATTTGAAAATCAAATGAAATAAAATCAAACATAATATGATGAAATATGATGATATGCATAAAAATTTAGAAAATTAATTTTGGAATTTCGAAATTGGAGTCAAAATAACCAAAATGCCTCTGACAACAAGACTATGACCTTGAAACCAGGATTTTTTGAAATAAATTTTGCAAAAATGAGAAATATGAAATGCATATAACATTAAAATTAACCCTAATATGACATGATATGCTTATTTACATGATAAAAACCTTAAAATGGCAAAAATATCACAAAATATCAAATTTGATTTGATTTTCGCTTCTGAATTTAAAAGTAAACTAACATACAAAGCAAATGAACTTGGAATTGATCCAAATTTAGTATGGACACCTAGACTAACCATAAAAACAGAATGGAGCTCTAAAATCTATTTTTTTACTTTTTTAATGTAGAAAATAACTAAAAATTCTAAAAATCAAGTTTTTGCCTAAAATACTAACTCTAAATTGGATTTTGGATACTAAACTTCAATAAAAATTTCCCAAATTTTACGGGGTGACAGAGAACAGCTAGGCAAAGATTTTTTTTTTATTTTATAGATTCTGGTTTTGACCAATGGTCAGAGCTTGACAGCTCCGTCAAGTCGGATCAGAATCCGGCGACTCTAGGACTTAGAGCAGACAAACAGATTTCGGGAAATATTATTGGAAAAATAGCAGACAGATGAAAAAATGGCCTAAATTCAGAGAAAATTTTCTTGACAAACAGAGGAAGATTTCCTCTTTTTACAGTATTGAGATTCGGGTTATGGTTTGGGAGAGAGCAGAGGATTATCAAAGACCTAGATCTCTGAAATTCTCAGACATAGGAATCTGACAGACAGGGAACTTAATTTCGAGAAAAATACTTAGTCTGTTCTAAAAATTCCCAAATTTTGGAAAACGACAGAGAGAATAGTCAGGAACAACTTCTATGTTGGAAGTTTTGGTTTCCAGCCTATGGGTTAAACGTACATGGTAGGTTAGGGTCGGTCTAGACCCTGTCAAGGAAAAAGTGAGATTTTCTCAAAGGTCTGGGAAAATTGATTTTTAGCAGGGACTAAAACTATTTAGAAAAAGCTAGGAAAATATTGAAAAATAGTAGACTCTAACAGGGACTTACTGTAAATTTTTTGAGGAAAATTTGGATCGTCCATCTAGGAGATCTCAGAGGTTTTTGTCTGCTAAAGAGAGATTTGGAGTTTTCAGAAGGTTGAAAACCGGAATTAGGGTTTGATTTGCTAGAGAGAGTTCTGAAACTTGAACCAATCTGGGTTTTTAAGAGAATAACACCAGACAAATCAACCTAACTACCATAAAATTTTCAGGATTTTTAATCAAAAAATTATACATAAAATTATAACTGGATTATCACATATGAATCAAACCTACTAACCATTAGACAAATAGCAACGAAATGAATTAAACTAACTTTATTCAATAAAAAGGGATTAACTATACTGTCTAAAACAAATGAATGATATGAAAATAAAGCTTAAAATAGGGAAAGTCTAGGGAGATACAAACTCTTTTTTTTTATTGCTTTTGACTATTGAAGTGAGAGGTCCGATCCATCGGATGGATGGACCTCATCACTCGTTTAGTCCTCATACGTGGGATGATAATCTATATATATTTATTAACTTAAAACCATGAGAGAACCTTCATGTAACTGTAGATTTAGTCCTTGGTTTGGTTCAATAACTCATTACGAAAATGATATCTAAGGACCCCCATGTCCATAGGCGGCAAGAGTAAGTACCCTAAGACTTTAGCGAGGACTAATGAAAAGCACAACCACTCACCTTGAAGTCTTACTGCAGCAAATGGAGGACTGCGGGTGATGCCTATGGAAGAGGTGGAGTTGCTGCACACGCTGAAGAAATGGAGGATGAAGCCTTCGGTTGTTGAAGATGAAGAGGTTAACCACTTGAGGATGGAAGGAGGGGCGCCAATGGGAGAATCTTGCTGCTGATCTTGGTGGAAATGGCAGCCAAGGTGAATCGGTTGGCTAGAAGTTGCAAAGTTGAAACGGCGGGCGTCCTTGGAAGAGGCGACTGCAACAAGGTAGCTGCTGTTGTGGTGGTAGTCACCACCATGGGATGTGGTGGTTGAAGGTGGTTCTGGATGCCATTGGGTTGCCACCAAAAGGAGGGTTGAAGAAGGTTGGAGTTAGGGCTTAGAGAGGAGAGAGGGAGAGAGGGAGAGAGAGAGGAATAGCTAGGGGCTGAGAGAGGTTCCAAGGGAGGTGTTGGGCGTGAGATCTTTTTGGAATAGGTAAGAAAGGGAGTCTTAAGGTGGTTGAGCAATGAGAAAGGGAAAGAAAGAAAGGAGGGAAAGAAAGAAGGAAAAAAAAGGAGAAGGAAGGAAAGAAGAAAAAAAAGGGAAAAGGAAAGAAGAAGGAGAAGAGAAAGGAGGAAGAAGAGAAGGGAGAGGGGCTGCTGGTCGACCAAGGGAAGAAGGAAGGAAAGAAGAGGAAAAAGAAGGAAGAAAGAAGAAAAGGAAAGGAAGAAGAAGAAGAAGAAAAAGAAGAAAGAAAGAAAAGAGGAAAGAAGAAAGGAAAGAAAAGAAAGAAGAAGAAGGAAAGGAGAGGAAGAAAGAAAGGAAAGAAGAGGAAGGGAGAGGGGGCTGGTCGACCCCTATTATGGGTCTCACCTATAAAAGAAAAAGAAATAATTAAAAAAAAAATGATAAAATAAAGCAAAAGAAATGCTTATATTTTTTTTCTAAAAAAGAAAATACAAGTAGATAAGCCATCTCAGAGTGGGTTCACTTTCCAAATTTGAAATTCATTTTGAGAATCATAGGGGTAAGACAGTCTTTTTAGAAAATCCCTAGACGAAACAAGTTATTTTTGGCAGTTTTTGAAATGAGCTCGGAATTTGAAGTTCAATACCCTGTTGCAAAGCAAATCCAATTTAGAATTTGAAAATTTGAGTTTGAAAGAAATTTGGATTGTTTTTCTCGAGAAAATATTTCTAAATTTAGAATCCCGATGGTAAAAATATCAATTTTGGGAACCCAGAGTTTGAAATTGATTTATGAAAACTTTTTAAAACTCAATCTGGATTGAAATTTATAAAACTGGAGTTCTGGACTTCGAAAATGAAATGAAATGTGATGAAATGTTATGAAATGCTGAGAAATAATATGAAATGATGAGAAATGGTATGAAATGTCATGAAAAATGCCAACCTTGAATAAAGAAATTTGAATATTAGACCCCGATTTGCACTTATACTAGTTCAAAAAGTGTTAAAACTGATAAAATTTGCAAAATGGTTCAAGAAATGGTTTTTGGGTTCTACCGGACCAGAGTGACACTGAAAATTGGGGTTTGAACTGATTTGAACTGGATTGAGTTGGGTTTTAGAGTTTCAGAACTCGACTCGACTGACAAAACACTGACTCAACTGAACTCCCAGACTGAATTGTCAAGAAAAGCTGCCATTTTTAGAGAAATGATGCGAAATGGTCATTGGAGTAAAGTGAATTACGAACACGAGCTGAGTTTGAGCTAAAACAAAGATCAATAATAGTGAGATGAACTAAAATTGAAGCTCGAACACTAGCTCAACTGACTCATCTCAACTCAATTTCAGCTGAAAGAGCTAAAACGGGCTAGAATGGGCTACTAGACACTTAGAAGTGGTTTTGAACTGAAACTGAAGTGCTTGAACTCCTGGCGAGCTCAAGCTAGACTCTGAAAAATAGGATTGACTGGGAATGACTGACTCAGAGACAATTGGCTTGGATCTGAGTGAGAAATGAGGTCATTTCTGAAGAAATGATCCCATTATGGCAGGAATGGTCAGAAATAGAAATGGTCTATTCATTATGAGCTCATATGAGCTTGAAATGACTGATATTCTAACTGTTCTGAACTGACCAATGAGCTTGGTTGACTCCAACTGACTGGGGTCCAGGATGACCTAGGGGTAAAATGGTAATTTTCCTAATAAATGGAATAAAATGGTAATTTTCTGTGATAGACTCAGGGTTGGACTTTTACATTGACATAACAAGGTTGGCACTACACGAGTGGGGGTGTTCGAGAATAGATGAGGAAAATTTGATGTGTTTACAACCCTCTCCCTGTTTTTTTTTTCGCCAGGGAAGGGCTGAGACCCCTCCCTGTCTTATGGGATGCGAGGTAGGGGCCTAGCCCCTTCCCCTATTTTTTTTCGCCAGGGAGGGGCCGAGCCCCCTCCTTGTCTCCCTGTCTTACGGGATGAGAGGGAGGGGCCGAGCCCCCTCCTTTTTTTTTGTCAGGGAGGCCCTCCCTGTCTCCTTGTCTTACGGGATGAGAGGGAGGGGCCGAGCCCCCTCCCTATCTTACGAGATGCGAGAGAGGGACTCTGACGCCTCCCTGTTTTCTTTTTCGCCAAGTAGGGGTCGAGCCTTCTCTCTGTATTGTTTTGTATATTTGTGCTTCACAGGTACATTGCTGAGCTAATTGCGCGATGCTTAGTGCTAAGCATCGCATGTGGCTAAAAAAATTCAAAGGCAAAAGCAATTCAAATCAGATAAATACCCGTGGTGAGTAAGTGATACAAGTGCATCATATGTTATTTAATTTATTGGATGCAACATTTTTTTGTTCACACACTCACTTAGTTGTAGATATCTTGGACTGCTTTGATGGAGTTTAGAGATCATGCTGAGCATGATTTTAATGTATGAGAATAGAAGTGTTCTTATTTTTGGAGTACGGATTTCATGCTAGGCATGGTAGTAGTTAGCGGGATATTGGAGTGTGTTTGTTGCAGGTACATGTTTGATATTGTTCTGATATGGATGAATGTATTTCAATGTTTGATGTGTCTGTATCTATGCTTGCATGAAGTTATTTTCCATTTGATTATGCCTTCCATGTAAAATTATATCATGAAAACATGTTTCAAATAAATGTATCACTTTATGGAATGTGATTTCATATTTCTAAATATCCTTATGATGTGTATAAATATGATGTGATGGTGTTACACACGAAAATTTATGCATTAATTGAAACAAAAAATTGCTCACAAACAATCACCAAACAAGAATTAATAGATAAATTAAATATTTTTTTCATCATAGCATTATTAAGATTCTCTTTTTACTAGTGATGATAATATATGCAACATTATAGGACAAAATGTCTACAAATCATAAATGGATGTACCGTAGGATAGTTGATAATGAAGTGTCGCATGAATATATGGATGGTGTTGACAATTTTATTGAATTCGCAACAGCAAGTGTCAGTATAGTGGATCCTACCGGTCAGATCAGATGCCCCTGCACAATGTGTAAGAACAATCGATTTATAGAACCTCATGGCGTTAGACATCACTTATACAGGAAGGGTTTTGTTAGTGGTTATCAGAATTGGATGCTTCATGGTGAAGAATTTTGGAATAATTTTAACGCATGGGTAGATGTGGTGCACGATAATCCATATGTAGATTTAATATTTGATGTTGCAGGACCAAAAATGGGTTCTACTATAGGACATAGTGATGCACCAACTCGGATAGAGGAAAAAGCAACAAACAATGCAGCTAGTAGATTTTATGACTTACACAGAGATGTTGATGAGCCACTATGGAATGGTTGCGCAAGTCACATTATCTTGTGTGCAGTTCTTCAACTACTGAATTTGAAGTTAGAGTATAATTTGAGTCAATCATGTTTTGATCGTCTGCACTCTATTGTGAAGTGTATGTTGCCCAAAGATGAGAAATTGCTACAAAATCTCTACCATGCGAAAGTTATGGTCATTGATCTTGGTATGGGGTATCAAAAGATAGATGCTTGTCCAAATCACTGCATGTTGTATTTTAAAGATTAAGAAAATAGCAGATCATGTCCATCATGTGAACATCCTCGGTTTGAGCCAAAGACAAAGGAAAATTGTAGCACAAGGTCAAAAGAAGTTTCATATAAGTCATTGTGCTACTTCTCTCTCACCCCTAGATTACAACGATTGTATATGTCTTCGAGGACAACTAAACAAATGATATGGCATGCAAATAAAGTTTGACATGATGAAGACAAGATCACACATTCTGTTGACGTGAAAACTTAAAGGCACTTTGATCGTACTCATCAGAACTTCACAATAGAAGTGAGAAATGTTAGGCTAGGTTTATGTACAGATGGATTTAATCTATTTGGGGGTAGATCAACCCCATACTCGTGTTGGCCGGTATTTGTCACCCCATACAACCTTCCTCCAAGTTTGTGTATGAAGCGTCAAAATCTTTTCTTGTCTTTATTGATCCCTGGTCCGACTTCTCCGGGCCAAAATCTTGATGTATATTTAAGGTCATTGATTGATGAATTGAAAATACTGTGGGATGACGGTGTTCTCACGTACGATGCCCATAAAAAACAAAACTTCAATATGAAGGTTGTTGTTCTATGGGCAATCAGTAACTTCCCTGCATATGGTATGTTATCTGGTTGGAGCACACATGGGAGGTTGGCATGTCCGTACTCATAGAGGATACAAAATCTTTTAGATTGACGCATGGAAAGAAGTCATGTTGGTTTGATTGTCACCATCGATTTCTACCCAGCGACCATCCGTTATGACGATAAAAGAATGTGTTTTGAGCAGGCACAACTGAAATGGAAGGTCCACCCACAAGGTTGTCTGGCATAGAGATTTTAAGAAGATTGTGATACTTTTTATGTAGACTGATAGATGCCCGTAGGCCGATGCCCTTCCTTGGATTTGAGAAGGATCACAATTGGACAAAGAAATCTATATTTTGGGAACCACCATATTGGTCAACCTTATTGATACGACATAATTTAGATGTCATGCATGTGGAGAAAAATGTGTTTGATAATGTGTTCAATACAGTAATGAATGTGAAAGGGAAAACGATGGATAATTCGAAGGCCCGTATGGATTTAAAAGTAATATGTAAAAGGCCAGAATTGAAAGTCAAAGAGTACAATGTCAAAGTACTAAAACCAAAGGCAAGGTACGTTGTGAACACCCCAAATTTTCCAAAAAATCCAAAAATTTCTTCTTTACTCGTGACCTCTGTCTTCTGAATAATTGGGTCAACTTTCAACCAAAATTCCATTCATTTCTCGGATTTGCTGGAATCCAAACTCAATTTTTATGCTTGACCAAATTCCTGATCCAAATCGAACTCGGATCCATTTTGGAATCCTAATTTTTTTTTTCAAATCTAAACCGATAATTTCGAGAAACCTCATTTTTTTAGAAAATCCTACAATTTCAAAGCAAATATTTTGTGAAAATACTTCAAATGCAATCTATTAAAATCCTCATGTTTTCGGGTTTTTCCCTTTCAAAAACTTAGAATTTTATTTAGTGTTTAAACACCTCTTTTTCTTTTAAGAAAACCTTTTAAGAGCCTTTTTGAAAATTTTAAAAAATTCGGAGGTTTTCTTTTGAAAATTTCAAAAACAGCTTTCCGTTAGCCGCAGTAGCCCTCTCTCCCTCCATCGCACCCTCTTGCTTCCCAAGATGATCGACCATTCGATCATCTTCCTTCTTCTTCAGCCCTCGATCACTAACTGACACTCTCTCTCGATTCTTCTCTTTATGCTTATAAAAAAAGGGATCCATCGCCTCATTCGGGCACCCGTCTTCACCCCATCAAACCTCTTCTACTTCCTCCTTCCTCCAACTTCTGCAACTTTTTTTTTTCTCGTCTTTCCTGGTGCCTCCCCTTCAATTGACTGAAGGTCGACCACTGTTTGGGAGGATCACATGAGCTTTAATCCCAACAACAACAACTTGAGGTAAGTGGTTCATCTTCTCCCCTTTTCTTTTATATCGTTTATCCTTCCTGTTTCTTCACTACATTCTTTTCTGATTTCCCATAAGTTCCTTTCCCCTTTTTGGCTTTTCATAAGTTTTTTTTCTTTTTTACTGGATTTCATTCTTTTGCATTCTTATTAGCATAAATGGTGAGATCGACCTGCATATAGCAGTGTCGATCTACCTAATGCTACAGTGAAGGAATATTCATATTCCAACAGATTTCCTTTTTTTTTAGAATTCCTTTCTTGATTTCTTTGATGTTTTTTTTTTAGTTTATGATTCATTATTTGCATTCGCACGGTGTGGTTTATTTTCGATTTTGGTTTTTACTTTACCTACATCCCCTGCGATGGACTCAGATGAGTTTTCTCATTGTAGCAGAACCATTACGCCTGCAAATTTCCTATTCCAATATCGTCTTCTCCATCAGTATTGTATTGTCTGATTCACGTGCGTTTTATTCATAACTTTTTGTAGATGCGCTCATCTCGCATTTCTCTATTTAATAAAATTCCAGCTTATGCTATGTCATCTCTGTGCGTCAGATTCATTTGAATCCCTGTAGCCCAATATCAACACCTGTGTATTTACATTTATTTTTGACATTGCATAGATAGGATTTCAGCCTTAGGTGTTAATTTAGCTCAACCACCATTTACATCCTCCCATCTATGCATCTCCTATAGGGGCGTTGGATGAGTCTCCGACCATAAAAACCATAAAAAGCACTGTTGACAGGAGAAAAACTCGTAACCCAGTCCATCAAATCGATTGGGTATTTTGCAGATAATCTCAAGCAGTGATCCAGTGGGTTCATTAGACTCCTTTGAATCTTTACTTTATTTCCCCTTTGATATATCTTTGTTCTGCATTACGGTCAGATTTCAGCCTTAGCAATTCCTCCCCACGAATCTCTTGCTCTTGTATCATCCCTTGTCTAACTCATTTACTATCATAATTTTCTTCCCATCATCACATGTGTGAGAGCCCACAATCCACATCTTCAAAACAATATCATTCGTGATCATTTGAATTTATGGGTCTCTGTCGTTGGATATTTCTGAATGGTTAGCAATGGTAAAAAAATATATATATGTATATAATAAATAAATCCCCAAAAAAAAAGAAGAAAACAATGCTCGTTGGGTATTTACTTCAATCTATATGAGCTGGGTGGAGGAATCATAATCATCCTACATGCGTTGTATGTAAATATCTGAGGGAAATTTCTCTTTCATTTTTTTTATTATTTAGTTTCATTTTACACGCCACTTCCCTGTATGAGCCATTTTTTTTTTGGATAAAGAGAGCATAAAAAAATAACAAAGGAATTTGGAAATGTGTAAGTTCAAAACCTGATTTGGTAATCACAGAGAAAGGTCTAAGCAATTTAACTCATCACCATTTGAGTAAGACTCGAATAAGTGCTTTTTAAAAAAAAAAAAGAGTTGCAGGTGTTGTTGCAAGAATCTGATGATGGAATAGGAGCACAACCATCATTGTCTGCAGCTATGCTTCCAGCACTCTCCCAGTGCCACTATGCTACACCCAGGTGCCTATTATCACAGATTGTGTAATCCATATCAGCACCATCGATGAAGGTTCTGCCTCTTTTAAGCAAAGTGAATGTTTTGGGATATAATCCCAACATGATTGGTAATTCAGAGATCTAAGCTGCTGCACAGGGTAAGATAAATAGTGGGGCATTGCCAAAATGGTCTGTGACATATATGAGGTATTTTCTCAGTTTATTTTTAAGCCTAGTCCATGACAGCATATCATATTCGGTTGTGTTTGTATTTTAACTTCCTGTTGCACATTATATTTCCTGCTTATATCATTAGCTTTTTCTGCATTCACCATACTTATGCTTTTTTTTTTACTCACAACCACCAATCCTCTATATCATTCAATTACATTCGCTAAGCGTACCCAGCTTCGTAATGCCTCCACTATTGCATAGATTGTATTTTCCTCCCTACATCACGACACTTCACAAAGGATTCACTATTTCCCACACCTTCATCATTTAAGCACCTACAACTTCACTCAGCAACATTGCTGAAACACCCGTATTAACACCAGCACATATCTTTGTCCAACATGGGTATTACCTCCAGCACCATCACTTCAGTATTTCGGCATCGCATCTTCAGCAGTATGTAGTATACTGCAATTACAGCAAAACCTTGGCTTCATCATCATACCAGCCCATCCACATTTTGTACACATTTATCTCCAACTACACATCACTCCTACAAGGTTTCACCTTCCCCTTGGTTTTGTTTCCTACTGTAGCACTCTACCACCCATCTACATTAGGTTCACATCATTTCTCTACACTAATTCTTTACACCTTCCCACACATTCCTGCACCATCTCCACCTCATCTTCACAAATACCCTCTCTGTCACCATCACTACTTTTACATCTACATATACTCACTTGCTGGAATCACAACTGCCCACTTGTTCACATCCACCATATCCAACTTCCTATTAACACTATACCATCCACCAACATACAACAACAACTTGCTGCGTAACCACAATATTCCCTGTATTCTATGTTCTTCCAGCACTGATGACACTTTCACCTTTGCAGCATGTGAATGTCATTTAGCTCCCATTGCACTTAGCATTTCCCCCCCCCCCCCATTGCTATTACTATTTTCCCCTTTTATCTATAGTAAAATACTTGCAGCACTCACCTTCCGGCAACAACCTGCTATTTATCCCCTTTAGCCCCTACTAATACCATTAACCTTCAACCTTCACAGCACCAGTTGCTATCTTCATTCACCTTCATCAAAACCACTAGTTCACATTTCACCCATCCTCTACTTCAATGCATGCCACCACTACATCCGTGCATATTCCATCTGCTACCAGCCTCACCACCAGTGTGGAAACTTGCAACACTTCAGCACATTACCACATCAATACCCACACCTTTGTTATATATCTTCACTAAATGTACGGCAACGTCCTGTTCCCTTTTCTTTAACATTCATAGCATTCTACCTCACACCTGTAGGTTACTAACAACCTATATCACTTCCATGTACAGTCTCTATCACGCTCACCCACTCCCACATCGTGTGTATATCATCTTTCTTAGTTACCCCACCTATTGCATATATCAATATGCAGTCCACCACCTTCTTCATACTCCAATATATACATCTGGTGTACAATATGACATATTTCTCTTTTGTCCCCCTTTAGCAAATATCCACGTATCACCCACAACATCTTCACTTCTTCCCCTTGCTACTCCTGCATTTTCAAAGCACACAATCCACTGTAACCTCTACAACAAGACCTGCACAGTCACTGCTGTCATCACTTCATAGCATCTCCATCACATTGTAACAATATTTTCATACCCTCACATTCACAACACAGCTTGTACCCTCACCTTTATGTCCCATCTTTGGGAAATCCTGTCCCTGCGAATGGTGCCAAGCACCTATCTTTCCCAAGTTTTCCAACAGCCAGCTCCACTTTGTGCTCCATATATATACTGCACCTTCACTCAATACCTTCTTTAACACAGCCCCACAGCCTTTTTTTACTTCCACTAATATCATTTGCCTTCTCCATTTGTCATTTTTATTCATACCACCACCTTTGTGCCCTCCACAACTCTTCATTTAGCCTGTTATCCACCAACATATTCACATTCTTTTGCACTTACTTTACATCAATATTTTCACTACATCTCTATCCTTCATTATTTCACAAGCATCATTCCAGTGCATACTCTGTCATCGCATTTTCATTGACATGTATAAATATTTCATCAATTATGCCTTAAGATCAGGGTGATAAATCATTTCCTATACACATCACGTACTAATTCATCTTTTGCAGGAAATACATGGAAATGTCCATTTCTAGTTAGAGACTCTTGTACTCTTAAATTCAATATTGTAATAGCTAGGAACTAATGAGAATATTCGCATTTCTTGCTCTAGCCTAGAATGTATGAGCATGCATTTTTATGTAATTACTTGTTTTTTTTTTATCATTCTTTTCGTTATTTCTCAAAGAATTCACAAATGGTGAAACATGAATGGCACATGCACCATTTCGTAAGAGGTAATTAATCCTAAGTTGATGATTTACATCAATGGCCATAGTCAGGATGTAAACAAGACTTAGTATTTTTATCTTTTATAAAATAACACTGGATTCACACTGAATCCTTTTCAAAAATCATCATATTTTCTCCAAATATTTTCCTCTTTTATCAGAATTTATTTTAAAATTAATTCAATATATATACCAATGGCCATAATCAGGGTATATTGAGAGTTAATTTCATTTTAAATTCTATTAAAGCACCAAAAATATATTTTATTCTTCACTTGAATTTAAATGTGGTTATTATGTAATATATTCAATGACCATAGTAAGGGATATACTATATCTTCAACCTCATTCTTAATTCACTTAAAGAATGGAATAGCTTTTCAAAATCCTATTTCAAAATCATTCAAATTTATTCATCATTTAGGATAGAATTGCATCATATTTTCAAAAATTCTTTTTCAAAAGTCCAAGTGATTTTGAATATCTTTCTTCAAATTCCTATTTATCTATTCTATCTCATTTCTTAAAATCCAAACTTTGAAATCAAATTCAAAGTTTAAATCCAACTTGATTCATTTTCTAAATTCAAGTTTTTTTTTTTAAAGTCCAATTTGACTTTGAAATTCATTCTCAAATCAATTTTGAAAATCCAAAATCCAAAGCTAGATCCTAATCTCAACTTAGATCCGGATTTTCCACTTATAAATCTCTACTTTTTGGATCTCAGACTTTAGATCCAAATCCACCTTAGAATCCAGAATCCCACTCTATCTTGGATCTTAGTTTCAGATCCAAAAGCCCATTGTCGGATTCGGATTTCCAAGTATAAACCTCCACTTTTGGATCTCAGATTGCAGATCCAAAATCCATTTTAGGATCCAGAACCCAATTCTACTTTGGATCTCAGACTTCAGATCCAAATCCATTTTAGGATCCAAAACCCAATTCTACTTTGGATCTCAGACTTTAGATCCAAATCCATTTTAGGATCCAGAACCCAATTCTACCTTGGATCTTAGACTTCAGATCCAAATTCCATCTCGTATTCCAAATCTTAGATCCAATTCCATTTAAAAATTCAGAATCCAATTTCATCTTGGATCCCAGAGTTTAGATCCAATTCCCACTTCGGATTCTAAATCCAGAATTCAAATTTAAAATCTCAATTCTATTTAGAATCCATACTTTGGATTCAAACTCCATTTTAAAATACCAGATGTCAAATCAACTTCTATTCCCAATTCCAATTCTTAAAACCAATTCCATTTCATCCCAAAATTCAAATTCAATTCCCATTTAGGATTCTAAATCCAGAATTCAATCTTTCCTGAATTTCAACTCTATTTAGAATCCAGACTCTGGATTCAGATTCCATCTTGAATTCCAACTTTCAAATCAATTCTATTTCTCAATTCCCTTTAGATTTCCCACATTTCATTTCTAATTTCAAAGCTTCAAAGCTAGAATTCAATTCCATTTTCAAACATTCATCCAGATTTCAAAATTCTAAATTCAAAGTCCATTTATGACTTTGAAATTTTCTTTTTTCTCCTTTTATCTCAAATTCAAAATCATTCCTTTCAAAATCCAGATTTATTTTCCCAAGCTCTGATTATTTCAAAAACTTAGAACTTTAAAATCTTAAGTTCTAAGTTAGAAACCATTTCTTCACTCCCTTATCAGATTCGTCTCAGAAACACTTGGAAAATTTCAAAAACATCTTTCAAAAGAGAGCATACATCTTTGTATTGCACAAGCATGATTCTTTGTGCATTTTTAGACTTAGAATAAATTCTTAGATAATTTCTTAGCAAAGCAAAAGGCATAAATTCGACCCTTGGTTTGATTACCCCTGGTAAAGGCACCAGGAACGGTCGAACCTCGTACCGACGAGCGGATCCCGTCTCTCAGTTTTCCCGCAAATATTTCAAAAACAGAGGCGAGTTATTTTTAAAATATTTTCAATATTAAGGTCAAGTAAGACCCCGCAAAAGAGTTTCTCTTCTCTTTTCTCTTCTTTTCTTTCTTCTATTTCCTCCCCTCAAAAAGGAGGAAATAGAGGTTGGAAAGAAAAAAGATAAGGAAGAGAGAGAATATTACGAGAGGAAAAATTTTGCGATGATCACAGTTGTGGCGACCGAGATGGGACTCGTCTCCGTCTGGTCGAATTTTTGCCTTTTGCTTTGCTTTGATATTATCTAAGTCTTTATTCTTCGAATGTCAGCTTCATTTCAATGCAAACCTTAGGAGCCTAGACTCTGTCCTAAAGCTGACATCATTGCATATAGGATTTAAGTATGGTTTGGTAGGACCATCTTGAGGAGATTATTCCATGCTCACATTAGACTTAGGTCTTAAATACAACTCTCCTCAATTCTAGAGATTGAATGCAAACAATGTATGCAAGTGTATGCTTCTCTTTTAGGACTAGCATTAAAGACATCTGATTTATTGCATGTTGAACATATTTTTGAAAATATCTCTACCTATATTGTCCCGGTCTTCACGTTGCTGGGCTGTCTCACTGAACCATAGTTTGGGAGAGATCCTCACAACTAAGCCACTTATTTGGGTTCACGCCCCCTACCACGTACCTAAGGGCCATAGTCCCAGGTATATCGGTAGGTGCTCAAGGATGATGGGAAACCATTATCTTAGGACCAGAGAAATATTTCTATGCCACGTACTTCGAGCTTCGGCTTGAGTATATCGACATATCTTGATTGGAATCAGATGATCTTAACCTTAGAGTTAGGATTAAGGTCCTACGAGCCATTTCAAAATATTTGCATTTAGAGTCAGCTTCTAGGGAGTGTTGTTCTGTGCATTATTGATTGTATAAATTGATTCTTTTGTAGATATTATCTTAAAAACTTCTTATTTTTCAAAACCCTGGATATGTATTTCATAAAAAAATATTTCATTTTCTCAAGTCCAGGAATGTATATTTCTCATTTCTTTATTCCTTGATTTCTTAAAAACCTGGACATGTCTTTTCAGCCTTCCTATCTTTCAAAAAGTCCAGGCATATTTCTTTCTTTTTCTTCTGATTTATTTAAATCTTTTGATCCTGCCTGCAATTTTTCGAAATATTCAAAGTCTTGTCATCTTCAAAAATACTCTTCCTCATGCATTTCTATCTTCTCCATATAAAATCCTTTTTATCAAGAGATCTTTTAAAAAATTCTCTTTCACTATCCCTCTTCCTTTCAAAAAAAACTTCTTTGTCCTGAACCCTTCATTTATTTCTTCAGAAAACGTCAACATTTTATCATGGTTCAAACGCGAGCGGGAAGAAGGGCAGCTCAGCGGCACAATGACAGTGAAGTGGAAGAAATAAACTCTTCCAGATTGTCCCGAAAATATAATTCAGAGAAAGATGATGTTGACCCTGTAATGTATAAGATATTTCAAAAGATGATGGCAAAAATGATGTCCGAGCAAGCTGGGGCAAGTTCAAAGAAGACATCCTCTAAGAGCAAGATCAAGAGAAAGCCAGTAAAGAAGCATGTCAGGATCAACAAAAAGAGGATCCAGCAGGACAGCACATCTGAGGGCACAGAATCAATAGAAGAGGATTCCGAGGAAGAACAGTTTGTGTTCATCCCAAAACATCTGCGACAGCCCAAAAAAGTGGCAGAAGAACCTGAATCAGTCAACAAACCTAAAGATGGAGTCTCGACAGAAAATTCAGTTCAAGTATTGACTAAGATGGTCAAAGATCTACAGATCCGAGATAAGGGAAAGAGGATATATACCAGACAGGACTTCTACCTTGGTTTAGATGGGGACAACAGCCTAGAAGATCTACCCCAAAAATTTATTAAGTTCGATGGGTCCGGCAACCCAAAGGCCCATCTCGCAATGTTCTTCGCCGAATGTGCTAGGTTCAATGAAGACAATCGGGCCCTCTTCTTGTGCTTTCCTCGCAGTTTGGAGGGCATAGCAGCTAAGTGGTATGCAGAGCACATCAACCCTGTCGAGCTGCGTGATTTTGATAAAGTTGTCAACCTGTTTGTAAAAAGATTCATGTTCAATACTGAGGCACCGCCAACCCTCAAGCACTTATGCAATTTGAGGCAGGATGACAACGAAAAGGCCATAGATTTCATCCGTAGGTGGAGAGATACCTGCAACAAGATGAGAACCCCCATTTCAGAAGAGCATGCCCTTCAACTCATCCTCAATAACTTCTCTCAACCCTTGAAAAGCCTCATTTTCCCATACCCTTCCAAGTCATTTATTGAGTTGATTGAGAGAGCTGAATGGCTCGAGATGAGAATAGATAACGGAGTCTATGACGGTACCACTTTGAGAAGAGGCAATCAAGATGCAAAGAAGAAAGCCCATTTCACTCTTTCCGTTGGTCCCTCATCCGACAACAAGGGTAACAAGGATGATCATGTCAGCAATTCAGAAGGATTCAGAGGTCAAAAAGGAAGGTCTTCCAACAACAATAAGCCTTCCCAATCTAATTCTCAGCAGCGAGAAAAGAATCAGGAAAAACCAAAGCGCAAGGATTGGGGTCCTGACCACGAATTCACCCCTTTGGAGCAAACACTCGATGAGGTTCTAGAATATATGCTCAGAAAGACTCTGATTCGTCTGCCAAAAGCTGTTGATCCTTCAGTAGTCTTGGGCAGCTTCAAGGAACAGTTCTGCAAGTATCACCGAGCAGTGGGGCACGACACAGAGCACTGTTTCGTTTTGAAAAATATCGTCCAGGACTGCATCGATAAACACCTTCTGATAGAAGAGAAAACTGAAGAGCAACCCACTGTCCGGACATAGCCTTTCTCCAGATCATTCAAAAAGCTGATGATACTAGAGCCTTTTCTGTTATCCTCCCTTTTCTTTACCAAAACATCCTGTAACGGCAAGTCAGCCCGAGTCTCTTGCGACCTTTTGGTCAAAAATACCTGTAAATATTTCAGTCTTTGCTATCAATTTTGCTTATAAATGAAATGTCAATTTCCTTCCTATCTTTGAGGTTCAATTCTTATTTCTTTTCGCAATATTGGGGCATCTTTTATTGTTTAAATTTTCATTTACACTCCAAAATATTCTTTTGCCATCAGATTCCTATTCTTTTCAAAAATGCAGGACAATCCTGACATCATTCATGAGAGAAATGATATTACCTATGAGGGTCTTTCAAAAATCATGAAAATTTATCATATTTTAGTCCAAACCTTTTTCAAAGATCAACCCTTGTGTTGATCATCTTTTCCAAAAAATTGGTTCTCAACCATTATATTTAAAGATCAACCCTTGTGTTGATCATATTTTCCAAAATTAGACTTTCAAGCCATTGCATTTCAAAGATCAACCCTTGTGTTGATCATATTTTCTAAAAATTTGGTTTTCGAACCATTACATTTCAAAGATCAACCGTTGTGTTGATTATATTGATTTCAAATCATTGCATTCAAAGATCAACCCTTGCGTTGATCATATTTTTCTGAAAATTGGTTTTCGAACCGTTTCATTCAAGGATCAACCCTTGTGTTGATCATGTTTTCTGAAAATTGGTTTTCGAACCATTGCATTCAAAGATCAACCCTCGTGTTGATCATATTTTCTAAAAATTGATTTTAAATCATTACATTTCAAGGATCAACCTTCGTGTTGATCATATTTTCTAAAAAATTGGTTTTCAAATCATTGCTTCAAAAACTTAACCCTCATGATGATCTCTCGTGAATGATCCCCTTTCAAAGATCAGCTCTCGCGGATAATCTTTCTTTCCAAAAATAATTTTCTCATCTTATTCTCTTATTTTAAAGATCCCACATGCAGGCAGGATCAAACTCTTTTTCTCAACTTTTATCAACCTTTGGTTTCTCCATCTTTATCAGTTTTATAAATTTTTATTCATTTTTATTAATTGTTCATCCATTTTATTAATTCTTCTTGATCCTTATTTCAAAAATACCCCTTTCAGGTTAAGGGATAAACCTGATGCCTCTTTCCCATGAGGTATTTCTTTTTCCTTCTTCTTTTTCCCCTTCAGGTTAAGGGATAAACCTGAAACCTCATCCTACGAGGTCCTTCTTTCTTCAGGAAAAGGGATAGTCCTGAATGTCTTTCTCTTTTAAAGCTTCATTAATCTCTGCTAATTTTTTTTTTCATCCAATTTTATCAATTTCATTTCTTAATTAAATTTTAATTCTTCCAATTCTTTATCAAAGCTTTTTCATCAACTTTGGCCTAAATTTTATTCCTTTCCGTTCAGGATAAGGGGTTAATCCTAAAAATGAGGCCACATACAGCTTAACTATGATGGTCTATTTTAATCCACAAGTTGAATCCTTTCTTCTCAAATTGAGATCTTTAGGATGAATTCCTATAGAATCAAAAGCCCATAGGTCGAACCCCTATCAAACCAATATGGCTCATAGGTTAAATCCCTTTTGAACCAAAATTCCTTCTTAAACTGATTGATCTTTAGGCTGAACCCCTACTGATCAACGAGTCTTAGGTTGAAGTCCTACTGTTTCGCAGTCCTTAGGTTGAAATCCTTTAAGACCATTTCTTTCAATCTTTAGGCTGAACCCCTACTGATCAACGAGTCTTAGGTTGAAGTCCTACTGATTCACAGTCCTTAGGTTGAAATCCTTTAGGACCATTTCTTTCGATCTTTAGGCTGAACCCCTACTGATCCGCGAGCTTTAGGTTAAAGTCCTACTGATTCGCAGTCCTTAGGTTGAAATCCTTTAGGACCATTTCTTTCGATCTTTAGGCTGAACCCCTACTCATCCGCGAGCTTTAGGTTAAAGTCCTACTGATTCACAGTCCTTAGGTTGAAATCCTTTAGGACCATTCCTTTCTTTCGATCTTTAGGCTGAACCTCTACTGATCAGCGAGCTTTAGGCTGAAGTCCTACTGATTTGCAGGTCCTTAGGTTGAAATCCTTTAGGACAATTTCTCCCTTCGATCTTTAGGTTGAATTCCTACTGATCCGCGATCTTTTAGGTTGAATTCTTACTAATTCGCAGTTCTCATTTTGAATCCCCTTTAGACCATGCATAAGTCAATCTGTAAGTTGGATTCCTACTGATCCATATTTCTTTTTGCTGTTCTTAGGTTGAAATCCTATTGAACCAAATTCATCTTTTAAAAAGTAGATATGTAGGTTGAAATCCTACTGATCTATATTCCTTGGCAGTTCTTAGGTCGATTTCCTACTGAACCGAAATTCATTTCTTTCCAAAATTTCAGTCTGTAGGTTGAATTCCTACCGACCTATATTCTTTTGCACTTCTTAGGTTGAATTCCTATTAAACCAAAATTCGTTTTTCCAAAATTTTAATCTGTAGGTTGAATTCTTACTCTTTTTACGGTTCTTAGGATGAATTCCTGTCGAACCACTTTCATTCTTCAAAAAAGTAAATTTGTAGTTTGAATTCCTACTGATCCATATTTCTTTTTGCTGTTCTTAGGTTGAAATCCTATTGAACCAAATTCATTCTTTCGAAAATTCAGTCTATAGATAAATTCTTATTAGTCACAAATTCTTTTACAAAATTCTTAGGTTGAAATTCCTATTAAATTAAAATTCATTTTTTTCAAAAATTTCAATCTGTAGGATGAATCCCTACGGATCCAATATTCTTTACGGCTCTTAGGTTGAGTCCCTGTTGCGCCAATGTTGTGTGATAAAACCAATATTTTCATGTTATTTCCTCTAAAATTTCAGCTAAAAGATGTATCAAAATTCATATTGAATGATTATTTCACAAAAGAATTCTGGAATGTTATGCCAATTTGCTAAAAATGGTTGTTGATTCCAATATTCTTACTACACAAAAGGACTTCCTCAGATTACCTCTAGTATTTCTTTCCAAAAAGGTGAAACTTTTTTGCAAAAAGAGGTAAGATTCAAAATCTTTTCCTGTTGATCAACCAAAAGGATGTAAAAAATGTCCTCGATATGATTCGTGAAAGAAATATTCAATGATGTTGAAAAGCCAGAAGTGATTTGTTATTGATCATGGCTATAACGCATGTTTTAAAAATGACTTTCTGGCAATCACGCAGTGGAAATATCTCGAGCGATAGAAACAATCCACTCGACCCATATCTTCTCATTCGTTTAAAGTTGCAATCAAATATCCGCAAAAGGGATCTCTCAACTGTCGTCAAGATGAAGACAAATATGTGAGCAGACCCCCGGGGCCAAAGAAGATTTGGATCATCTCCGAGATGAAGGAGTTTGTGAAGGATCCTTCCAGAGAAAGTTCAGATCACCATCAAGATGAAGGCGAGTGTGATGAGCCTACCGACAAACCCTAAAAGATATTTGATTTCTGCTATCATCTAAAGACCTTTTGAGCCAATGTCATCAATAGAATCCCTGAGATAAAAGAAGGATCGGAACATCTCCAAGATGAAGAAGTTTGTGACGTACCCTTCCCTGAAAAAGAGAGAAAAGTCAGGACATCTCCAAATGAAGGATGATGTAAAAGCCCGAGAAAGCCCAATGACTCAAAAAGAGTGCAAAAAAAGATCATCGTGGGAAAACACCCAGATATCAAACTGCCAAAGTTGCCAGAAGTCATCTTTTCTCATGCAAAATTTTTTTATCAATATATTTTCATTACTTGATTTTATAAAATTAAGAATATTTCTTCCCTTCTCATATCAGGGAAATGGATAGTTTCCTTGAAGAAAATCATCAGTGCTAAATTTTTTGAATCAGACTCTTAGAACTGAGGAGTTAACCTCATTGGAGGAAATACTCTAGGTAAAAGAGGGAATATCTTCGCACATACGTGCACATTTCCAAGCATTTGAATCAGTTATAATTTTATCTTATTGGCAAAATTTTCTAGCTATTCCAAGAATGAAATAAACATTCAATACCCATTTTGATGCAACCTAGCGTTGTTTATATCTTCCAGAAGAGTTGCCTCATTCAGTTGAAGTATCTCTTCCTGTCCCATCGCGGTTTCTTCAGTCAAGGATTCCGTATGGTGGTTCCCACTCAGGTTAAGGGTCAAAACCTGAATTTTCTGCGAGAGGTCATTGATTTCAAAAGCTATTTCAGTCTTAGCAATGAGACACTCAATTTCTTCCCCTTTTTGAAGCTTTAGGGAACCCTATATCTCTCCTTTCGCAAAACCCCTTTCGGATTTGTTTGTCCAGATTCCGAAGGTCCCATTATGGTTACTCAGTTTGAGAAACTTGTATGGTAGATTTCCTATTTCAGGTTAAAAGTTAACCCGGAACCTCGTTTTGTGAGATATTTTCCTTGCAGGTTTGGGTTAAACCTGAATCTCATTCCGACGAGATTTCTCGTTCTAACGAGATGTTTCCTTTCAGTCCCATCATGGTTCTTCCCATCAAGGAACCCATGCTTTGTATATCCATCCAGGATAGGATCCACCTTGAGCTTCATTTCATGAGATATTTTCCAAAAATGTCCCATCACGATTTCCTCATCCTCTATTATTCAATCATATCATTTTCGAGGATTTTGTCTCTCCAAAACCATTCAGGATAAGGTTTTAAGCCTGAGAAGCCATGTTTTTAAAATAAATCTTCCATACCCAGTTCAGATCTGCTGACTGGGGCATTTTTAAAATTTGGAGTGTTATCTTTGCCACTAAGCTCGGCTTTCAACCGGCTTAGTAGCATAGAGATTTTAAGAAGATTGTGATACTTTTCATGTAGACTGACGGATGCCCGTAGGCCGATGTCCTTCCTTGGATTTGAGAAGGATCACAATTGGACAAAGAAATCTATATTTTGGGAACCACCATATTGGCCGACCTTATTGATACGACATAATTTAGATGTCATGCATGTGGAGAAAAATGTGTTTGATAATGTGTTCAATACGGTAATGAATGTGAAAGGGAAAACGATGGATAATCCGAAGTTCCATATGGATTTAAAAGTAATATGTAAAAGACCAGAATTGAAAGTCAAAGAGTACAATGTCAAATACTGAAACCAAAGGCAAGGTACGTGCTTGGACCAGATCAAGTAAAGCAGGTATGTCAATGGTTGAGACAGTTGAGATTTCTAGATGGATACGTCTCTAACATTGCTTGAGCTGTGAAGATAGACGAGGGACAGTTATATGGGTTAAAGAGCCATGATTGTCATGTCATTATGCAATAGTTGATACCCCTAGCAGTCCATGATATACTAGACAAACCCATATGGGCGATATTGTTTGAGTTGAGTAGATTTTTTAGAACATTATGCGCATCATAAGTCATAGTATCTAAGGTAAAGAATCTCGAAGATTCTGTCATCACTACTATTTGTCAGCTTGAGAAGCTTTTTCTACCAGCATTTTTCAATGTTATGGAACATGTGATCATACATTTGTCATATGAACTAAGAGTTGGTGGTCCTGTGCAATATAAGTGGATGTACCCATTTGAAAGTTATATATTTTTTTATATTTTTCTTTTCAATACTATTGAAAAATTTATTGTAATTCAAGATGTGTACTGTTGACAGATGCATGTTTGACTTCAAAAAAAAGGTTCAGAATAAAGCAAGAGTAGAGTGCTCTATTTGTGAGGCGTACACTTTAGAATAAATTTTAAAATTTTCATCTATGTACTTTGAACCTCACATTCTAACACGTTACACATGCCCACCTCATAATGATGATGGAGAACAATTTACTGTAACTGACAAATTATCGATATTTCAATCACTTGGACATGCATTTGGCAGTTGACGGTCAAGACTCTTGGAAGGTCGAGAGCAAGACGCTTCACAAATCTATTTCCTTTTTAATTGCTCAGCAATCGACCCATATATCGAGTAAGTATACTTAATATGTAACACTAAGTTCTATACGTGCGTACATGGTTCAGTATTATAAGTATTTGTTAAGTGCAAACGATTTGATCTGGAGTTATGAAGAAAACTTTCATATCTCACTAATACAGAAGTACAGAAAGAACGTGAAAATAAGTTTGTGGCATGGTTGAAAGAGTTGGTAAGGATGATGGCATACATTCTTTCCATGTAAACAACAATAAGATACTTAATTGGTTGTGATCACAGTCAATGTTTATGCTTGTAGGTCCGCCATGGTGATGTTAAAGATTAAGGAATATATGATTTACAAAATGGTCTGACCAAAGTTATGCAATATTACAATGGGTAGATCATAAATGGTTATCGATTCCATACAAAAGACTATGGTGTCAACAAGTCAATGATGAATAGTGGCGTGTGCGTCAAGGGTAGCAGCTACGGTGAAAATGAACATGACTACTACGGTGTTATAGAAGAAATAATGGAGTTGACTTACTTAGGCACAAATAATAGTGTAACTTCATTCAAGTGTCATTGGTTTGATTCCACAGCAACAAGAGTCGACAAAGCCTCTGGCATTGTGGAGGTGAATCATAAATCAAGGTTTGGAACATATGAACTATTCATATTAGCCTCCCAAGTTCAACAAGTTTACTATACTTCTTATCCAAGTACAAGGAAGTCAGATAGAAATGAATGGTGGGCAGTTTGTAAGGTGAAGTCTAAATTATACCCTGAGTATGATAAGTTACAGGAAGACAAGATTGCTGAAGATGGTGATTACTATCAATCAGATGATATATATGACTTCTCTTATAGTCATGATGTTGCACATGGTATGCATGTCATAACTCCATTGTCCGATGGCACATGCATGGAAGAATGTGATCTAAATGATATATCAAGTGGATGCAGGCTCAATGAAGAAGAAGAAGATGACGAAGAGGAGGAGGAGGAAGAAGAAGAATATGAAAGTCAAACAAGTGATGAGGAAGCATTCTCGAGCTAGTGAAATACATCTTGTAATACATATCGCTATTTGATGTGAATAATTTGAATGTATTGAAATATATTTCAATGATTTGAATGATTTGAAGTTATTGCAATATTTGAATATATTACATGAAGTTATTTTCAATTTGATTATGTATCTTCGATAGGTATAGAGTTATGGTTTGAATATATTGTAATGTGTTTGAATTATTTGAATGTATTGCAATATTTGAATGTCTTGCATAAAGTTTTTTTCAATTTGATTATGTATCCATGAAGATATATAGTTGTGTAACTTATCCAATTGTATTACAAGTTAAGGATAAGTTATCCATGATTAGCAAGTGATGTCATATCTTATGTTTTAATGTATTGCAATATTTGATGTGAATGATTTGAATATGTTGAAATGTATTGCAATGATTTGAAGGTATTGCAATGTTTGAATATATTGCATGACATTTTTTATTTGTTAGAATATGGTTCATGGAGGTCACAATCGTCAAGCACCTAGTTGTAGCCAGTCTCAGCCTTCATCTTCACGGGTTGCTTCGATAAGTATATCATTTAAATAATTATATACTTGATTAGTTTAAATATGCATTATGTGAATTTCTAACTCAGTGTTTTGTAGGTGATGTTTCGCCTACACATGACCCACCTACACCAACTACGCATACACATCATGAGACAATGCCGGATGCAGGGTCTTTTCAGTGTGACACACGATGACTAATTCAAATAGTGTATATCGATAGTCGACCGTAAGTATTTCATTGTTACTTATCTAATACTTATCTTATAAATAGTGTATATCGACAGTTGATTGTTAATGTGTATCAATTCATGTGCAGTGTGAGGTTTGAGCAACAAGAAATAATATGAGAAATTAGGAAGTCACTACTGCAACATCTTTCAGGACCGGTAGCACAATGGAAAGAGTACCCAACGGAGGTATTGGACAGATTAATGTCTTCATTAATGGTATGCAATCGTTTATCATAACTAATGTGTTTCATATTTATGTGTGCTAACTTTTTGAAAGTATTTGTAGGCTTTTCATCGCTTCGCGACAACGAACAAGGAGAAAGATGCGAGGGTAGTATGGTAGAAGGTGGCTGCCAATCGATTTGCCGATATGTTGCACACTATGAACACTGCAGAAAAAAAAAAGTAGCTGGTGGGATAGATGATCCACTGCAGTGGAAGGGCCATGGGTCTTCTACTATCGAAAGTGATTATTGGGAGGGCATGTGCGAAAAGTGGGCGAGCAATAAATTTCAAAATCGCTCAGCAAAGGTTGTACAAAACCAAGCGAAGATGCCGGATGCCCATCTACACACAGGTGGATATAGGACTTTTGGGAGCCACCAGAAGAAAATGGTAATTCATCATTATATATATTATCAAATTTGTAAGTATTTATGCATACTTATTAACCAGTTTTTTTATCATTTAACATTGCAGAAAGCAGAAAAAGGAGACATTGTGCCTTACAAGGATGTGTTTGTTGAAACACATAAACGTAAGAGCATGGAAGATTTTGTATCAAAGAAGGCGAGAGTGACGTTGGTATGTATTTATTGTATTAATAAATATTGTAATATACAAGTTACTATGAATTACGTTATCATAAACATTATAATTCTTAATTATTAATTTATATTCTAATCATTACTTTATGGGAGTGTGATCATCGCAAAATTTTTCCTCTTGTGGTATTTCTCTCTCTTCTTTCTCTTTTCCTTTTCTAATCCCTATTTCCTCCTTTTTGAAGGAAGAAAATAAAAGACAGAAAAGAAGAGAGAAGAGAAAAAAAATGAAAGAAGAGAGAGGAACTCTTTTGCGGGGTCTCACTTGACCTTAATTTTGAAGATATTTAAGAAAATAACTCGCCTCCGTTTTGAAATATTTGTGGGAAAATTGGGAGACGGGATTCGCTCGTCAGTACGAGGTTTGAGCGTTCCTGGCACCTTTACCAGGGGTAATCGAACCAAGGGTCGAACTTATGCCTTTTTTCTTTGCTAAAAGATTATCTAAGAATTTATCCTAAGTCTACATGCACAAAGAATCATGCTTGTGCAAATGCAAGGATGTATGCTCTTTCAAAAAATGATTTTGGAAATCTCCAAGTGATTCTGATGAATAGAGTGAAGAAATGGTTTCTAACTTAGATCTTAAGATTTAAAGTTCCAAGTTTTGGAATAATCAGAGTTTGGGAAAATAAATCTGGACTTCGAAAGGAATGTTTTTGAAGTTGACATAAAAGGAGAAGGAAATTTCAAAGTCATAAATGGACTTTAGAATTTTGAACCTGGATGAATGCTTGAAATGAAATTGAATTCTAGTTTTGAAGTTTGAAATCAGAACGAGATTTGAGAAATCCAAATTGAGAAACGAAATTGGTTTTTGGAATTTTGGGAATCAAGATAAGCTTGGATTTTAAAATCTGGAATGAAATGGAATTGGATTTGAAAGTTGGAATTGGGAAGAAAATTTGATTTGAAATCTGGAATTCAAGATGGAATTTGAATCCAAAGTTTGGATCTTAGATAGAATTGAGATCCAAGATGAAACTGAATTCTGGATTTGGAATCATAAATGGGAATTGGATCTGAAATCTGAGATCAAATGATGGAATTTGGATCTGAAGTCTCAGATCCAAGATGGAATTGAATTCTGGATCCTAAATGGAATTTGGATCTGAAGTCTGAGATCGAAGATGAAAATTGGATTTTGGATCCTAAAATAGGTTTCGGATCTGAAGTCTGAGATCCAAGATGGAATTGGATTCTGGATCCTAAAATAGGCTTTGGATCTGAAGTCTGTGGTCCTAGATGAAATTGGATTCGGGATCCTAAATGGAATTTGGATTCAAGATCTGGAATCCAAGTTGGAATGGAACTTGGATCTAAAGTCTGAGATCCAAGATGGAGTTGGATTTTGGATCCTAAAATAGAATTGGATCTGAAGTCTGAGATCCAAAGTGGAGTTGAATTCTGGATCCTAAAATAGAATTGGGTCTGCAGTCTGAGATCCCAAAAGTGGAGATTGCACTTGGAAATCTGGATCCAAGTTGGGATTAGGATCTAACTTTTGATTTTTGGATTTTGAAAGTCCAAATGGGACTTTTGAAGATGGATCTGGGTTTTGAAAACCCAGATTGAATTTAAAATTTAGGAAGATTTAAATTTTAAGACTCAGAATCAATCTAAACTTTGAATTTGAAGGTAAAAAAACAAACTTGATTTTGAATGAATCAGAAACTTCAAAGTTTAATCTGAACTTTGAAGTTTGAATTATGATTGAATTGGAAATCAAAGTTTTGAATCTAACATGAATTGGAAATTTCAAATTCAATTTGGACTTTGAAATTAAATTATGAATCTTGAAAATGAGATAGAATTTGGATTTGAAATAGAGACTTGAAAAAAAGATATTCAAAATCACTTTGGTTTTTGAAAAAGAATTTTGAAAATATGATGCAATTCTATCCTAAATGATGAATGAATTTAAAGAATTTGAAATTTGGATTTTGAAAATCATATTTTATTCTTTAAATGAATGTAAATAAGATTAATGATATAATACACTCCTCACTATGGTCATTGAATGTATTACATAATAATCATATTTAAATTCAGGTGAAGAATTAAACATATTTTGGTGCTTTTATAGAGTTTAGAATGAAATTAATTCTCAATATATCCTGACTATGGCCATTGATATATATATTGAAATAATTTTAAACTAAACACTGATAAAAGAGAAAAATATTTAAAGAAAATATGATGAGTTTTGAAGAGGATCCAGTGTGGATCCAATGTTTATTCTATAAAAGATGAAAATCCTAAGTCTTGTTCACATCCTGACTATGGCCATTGATGCAAATCATCAACTTAGGACTTAATCACCTCTTATTAGAATGGTGCACGTGTTATTCGTATTCCCATTTGTGAGAATTTGAAATAAAAGAGAAGAATGATATAACAATGGATAATTCATGATATTTACATGCTCATTCATTCTAATCTAACAGCTGAAAATGTAGAATTTTCATTATGCTTTATCTTATTACAACATTTAAAATTGAAATTACAATCCTCAAGTAATGACATTTTCCATATATTCCTTGCAAAACACTTGATTAATATGAAAATAGAAGAAAATTGCACATATCATGTGGATGTTAATGGTAAAAAATGCTCATATGCCAAGATGTTTAAGATCTAAAGTGTAGAAAGATGAAAATGATATATACCTATGTACATATATACATGCATATATATATATATATGTATATCTATATATGTATATGTGTCTATATATATATGAATATATATATATATATATATATATATATATATATATATATATATATATATATTCCCATCCAGGTTAAGGGTTAAACCTGAGTCATTCCAAAAAGTTGATATTGTCTCACCCATAAGACTTGATCAAGATTCCTATTTTCCACCATTTTGGGACCTTCTCCCAAGGTCCCATCACGATTTCCTCATTTCTATTATCCAGTCATATCATTTTCGAGGATTTCAACTCCCCAAAGCCATTCAGGATAAGGTTTTAAGCCTGAGAAACTATGTTTTCAAAATAATTCTTCCACACCCAGTTCAGATCTGCTGACTGGGGCATTTTTCAAAATTTGGAGTGTTTTCTTTGCCACTAAGCTTGGCTTTCAACCGGCTTAGTAGCAAAAAAGCGCATCTGTGAACACCCCAAATTTTTCAAAAATTTATAAATATTTCTTTTTTGCCCTTGGCTCCCATTTTTTGAGTAATTGAGTCAATTTTGAGCTAAAATTCCAGTTATTTCTCAAATTCACTGGAATCCAAATTCATTTTATATATCTGACTCAATTTCGGAGCCAGATCCGGTGTCAAAATCCAAATCTGAGCCTCGTTATCCAAATTTTTAATCAAAATTACAAAAATACCAAAAATAATTTCTGAAAGGATCAGACAGTCCATCCAGTATTCATTTGGATCCATTTACTCTGTATTTCTCGATTCGAGGTTAAAAACTCGAATATTTCCTTAAAACTCATTTTCTAGAGAAATTCTCCAAATTTTGCCCTGAATCCTTAGAAAATCCCTCTTTTGTAAATATTTCTCAAAATTACAAAAAAATAGTTATAAAATCTTTGATTTTCCTTCAGTTTTTAGAGTTTTATTTCAAAAACTACAAAAAGAATAGAAGATATAAAAGAAAAAAATAAAAAAAAGAAAAAAATAGAAAAAGAAAAACACAAAAAAATAGTTGGGAAACCCCTTTTTATAAAAGTTGTTTTTAGTGAAAAGCCTTTTTTTTAGAATTTTTTTTACGAAAGAGCCATTGTTTTGAAAAACTTCAAAATAGAGGGGACCATTTTGTAAATTTTTTTAAACGGCTTTCTGTTACAGAAAGCCGCTCTCTCCCACTCTCTCTCTCTCTCCCTCAAACTCTCTCAATCTCTCTCGGTCCTTCTCTTTCTGCCTATAGGAAGAGGCATCCAAGCCTCATCTCAGCATCCGTTTTCACCTCAACACCCTGATCCCCTCTCGATCGCGTTTCACCCTCGCAGCTTCCTTCCCCTTTCACAATCCGTTTTCCACCTTCCCATTCTCTCAACTTCCTCTGATCCCTTCTCCTTCACGGCTCTAATCCTCTTCTTCATTCCCTCTTCTCCTTTATTTTGGTCCTGAAGGAAGCTTTGAAGCTGAGCGCCATTCATCTCCTCCTTCCTTCAGAATCCCTGCAAAGCCATGGTAAGTGTTTTCCCTTCCTTTTTGTTTTTTCCAATTTTTCTTGTGATTTTCTTATTTTGGGCCCCGTAAATGCACTATTGATGGTGTTGAGTTGCCTATACCAACCTCAACACCTCCCTGTGCGATATTAATGGAATGCTTGCATTCCGACTTTGCTTTCTATTGTATATTTTCTTAATTTTATTCTGATTTCCTGTTTCATCTTAATTTTTTTTCCCTTTTGTTAATTCTCGATTGCTTGCTTGCATCATTATCGTTTCTTCTGATATTTGATTTCCAACCTCCAGTTTAATCAACTATCATTTTGATCTTTGTCTGCATTTTTCTTTTTTCTGTTGTTTTCGATTTCTCAATGTTACTCTGATTCCCTTTTTATTCTAGTTATTGTGTCATGGTTGATCCTCATTCCTTCTTTCATTAAGAGTTCATCATTTTGGTAAAAGGTAGCATTGATATATCAGAGTCTAGCCGAGCTTGGCTTAATAAGGTGAGAGATACAGTGACATTAAGATCTGTTATCATGTTTGGTCTCACCTATTTCTCTACTGCATTGTCCTTGATCATCGGGACCATTGATGAGTTACTGACCTCCAACACGGTATGGTCTCTAGTGATCGGTACCCAAGGGTAACGAAGCATCATTTTTGTGATGACGGCATTGAGTTCCCCACTTGCCTTGATGTGTTAAGAATCATCCAAATTGATAAATGGGTTTGAGACCTCATCATCCATGCATTCAGTGGTTAGGATGTGTCATCCTACAAACGCATCACAACCCGAGTCACCTGAGTTGTATGATTCAGAGCACCTATTGGACCATAGATTCCTTGTCCGTGGGACATTATAGACCCTTGCTGCAAAATGCTCTAATCGGATCCCTAAATACCATCGAGAATCCTGAAGGGTCTTCACGGTGTGGTTGATATATGCTTGAGTCTTATACTCCTTTCCCCATCACTTGCACACTTCAACTTACCTCATCTGCACTTGCTTTGATTTCTATTTACCTGCTCCTTGCATTTCTGAGCATTTGCTCTATTTCGTTTGTTGTGGTTTGAATCTTATATTTTATTCTAGATACTGCTTACGTTTTCTTTTCTTTCCATTTAATCACTGTAACATATTAACCTCGATTCATCATAATGTTCATCTGGTAATTGGTTAGGCACTATAGTTAGTTCGGTTTTATTGTGTATTTTCTTGTATTCACAAGGTTAATTCCCTTTATATATCATGATAATTGATGCTAGCTCCTCCTCTGTTGTTATATTTGGCAATTGCTGCCCCAGTACTTCTCGATAGGTTGCCTTGATTCACATTCTCTGTGCTTATTATGTAAGCTTAAATATCGCATGATGTCGCATCCTGTTTTGATGCTTGCTATATATCTCTACAATCTTATTGCATTTTTACATCTCATGATTTTGTTCCTGTCCGATCCTCATTGCATTTCCTTATGATTGGGTACCATTCACCTGCAGCTGGTCATCTAACGTTGTCTTGTGTGGTGTTTTCAATGAATTTGCTTTGATAGATCTGTAATTGAATTATTTTTTGCTCATGTGTATAAGTGATTCCCATCTTAGCAAACCTTCATTCAAACCACGCACACCCTATACACAATATCTAGCTTCCCCTGTTGCCATTACCTTCATCACAAGATCAGATCTGGCCCTGCATCAGATCTGATCCCTTGTACGTGTGTATCTGGAAAAATTTAGGCACCCTTTATTGATGGTCCAATATCACGTATGCATATGCATGGTGGGCTTTCACCTTATCTGAGAAACTTGGATCGATAAAAAGCTTTAAGTCACCCAAGAGATGTTCTAGATTCAGGTTTGCTATATGATTTTGCTTTGGCCTGATCTTGGTGGATATGTGCAAGAGTGGGGAATGAGCGACGACGGAATTTCCTACAACTATGGTCCTCAACAGGTAGCCGATAGCAGGATGCCATTTCCACCTACTACAAATTGACAATACCACCATCATACCACATTGTTACTTATTGCCATTTCCACAAGCATACACTGTCACTCACTACATTTCCCCTGGGGAATTAAAGGTGCTGGTTGATTGTTACCCAGTTTAATGACATAGATTTGGGTAAGCTGGAAGCTACAAACAAAATGAGCATATTGTTAATGAGGTATCTGTTCTGAGTGGTGATGAGGTTGTCAAAAAAATTGCGGATCATTCAAAAGAGTATTTGAAGGTTGTGCTGCTGTTGATACTGGGAACCGTTATTGAGGCCATATTTGCAGGCCCTCTTGTGGATGCTGTCGATGATTTTTCCCCAGCAACAAGTATACCTTCTTTCTTCATTTTCTTTATTGCAGTGCCCTTGGCCACAAACTCCAGTGAGGTTGTCTCAGCGCTAATTTTTGCTAGCTGGAAGAAGCGAAGAACTGCTTCTTTGACATTTTCTAAAGACTAAGAGCTGCTACCTTGATTGTTGGTGGACTTATAACAGAGATGAGGGATCTTCCTCCCAAAGGGAAGGAGATAATGCAACAATAGCATTATTAAAAGGTAAGAAGGCAAAACCTTTGATTGATGTCATACTAAATGCATCTGGGAAAAAGTGTGACAAATTTTCCAGTCGATGCTTTAGATTATGCTAATTTTCTAACTGTGGGTGGAGTGTTTGCATTATCAGCCCTCTAAATCATTCATTTTTTTTTATACACACTACCATCATACCTTGCTTCATTTGATATCTTTTGTGTCATTTCTGGAATTATGGATTCACCATCAAGCATCTTTTGTATAACTTCATTATATAGAGTTGAGGCATGTGGAATGCTGAATCTTAACATTCAGCACCAGACTAGTTGCGGATGGGCATCTGCAAAATGTCGATTGTGGAGGAAGCACTGTTTATGGTAGGGAATATCGTGAAAGACTATTAGGATCTTGGGGTATAGTTGATGTTAATGACTGCTGCAGTTGTGCAAGATTTCTGGTGGGGACTGGTGGACTAGATGGTGAACGTCTGTGCATATTTGGGAGAGTCTGTTGGTGGCTATACAACATTGGTTGCTTCTGTTTTCAAACAGACATTCAAAGCTAGTGCTTCTTTATATGGTGTTGCTGACCTGTCACCCCCATGTTCATGTCTGTTGTAGCCTCCACATCCATACCACAATACTACAATGCCACTTGTTGTAGTTTACACAGCAGATCATCACATTTATAATATCCCCTACTTCATTCACATCACCTTCCTCATTTGCTGCCACCTGCTATACCACTTTTACCTTCAGCCAATATCTTTTCCACAACTTCTTCACCCACCCCTTGCATCTCAGTCTGTCCATTGACTATGGCTATGAGCATTTGCTACAAACTTGATTCACATATTAGGAATAGCAGAATTTGCTCTAAGATCCTAATGCATCAGTTCATTAGTCAAGTCTTCAGATATAACATAGAGTAATGGATTTGCTAAAACAAATTTGGTGTTTGATTTGCTATAAGAGGTGTATTTTTTCAATGCTTGACATGTATCTTGTTCATTTGCATAGTGTCATCATATAGGCATCCTAATTAGCTTAAGATACCATTCACATATTTTGGTATTTACTTTTCATTAGTTTAGAACATTTCAGGTATATTTTGGTATTCATTCCTCATTAGTTTGATACATCATTCCAATATAGGTTTTGTCCTTTGCATTGCATTTTTCATTAGTATATGCCTAGTATTTCATTAGTCACATCTTAGGTCCAATGTGATATTTCTTGTTCATGTGTATCTCCTACCGTGTGCTAACTCGAATTTTGATGGAATTATGTGGAAACGTTTGTTTTCCTTTTTAATTTAGGAATTTTTAATTTCAATTCAAATTCAAAGATATAATAGTTAGATGTCAATGAGAAACTTTACATTTCAGTACTAGATTAAAATGTATGAGCATGCACATATCATGAATTATTTGTTTCCATATCATTCTTCTTTTTTATTTCAAAAATCTCACGAATGGAAACACGAATGGCACATGCATCATTCTAATAAAAAGTGATTAAATCCTAAGTTGACGATTTGCATCAATGGTCATAGTCAAGGTGTGAACAAAACTTAGGATTTTCATCTTTTATGGAATAACATTGGATCCACATTGGGTCTCCTTCAAAAATTATCACATTTTTTTAAATATTTTCTCCCTTTATCAGAGTTTAACTTAAAATTAACTCAAAATATATATCAATGGTCATAGTCAGGATATATTAAGAGTTAATTTCATTTTAAACTCTATAATGGCACTAAAATATGTTTTATTCTTCATTTGAATTTAAATATGATTATTATATAATACATTTTATGACCATAGTCAGAAATGTATTATATCTTCAATCTTATTTCAATTCATTTAGAGAATGAAATATGCTTTTCAAAAACCCAATTTCAAATTCTTTTAATTCATTCATCATTTAGGATAGAATTACATCATATTTTCAAATTCTTTCATATTATTTCAAAATTCAAGTAATTTTGAGATAATTCCTCAAATATCTTCTTCATTTCTCAAATCAATATTCAATTCTTATTCAAATCCAAACTTCAATTTCAAAGTCCAATTTGGCTTTGAAATTTCAAATTCATCTCTAAATTCAAAATTAAATTTCCAATTCAAATCATATTTCAAATTTCAAATTTCAAATTTCAATTCAACTTTGAAATTCCAAATTCATTTTCCGGATTCTATTTTAAATTTCGATTTAATATCCCAGTATTTCAAAGTTCAATTTAAACTTTGAAATCCCAGATTCATCTTCTGATTCCAAAATTCAAGTTTAAAATCAATTTATTCTTTATTTTTCAAAATCTCCAAAGTTCTATCTAAAGTTTGAGTCTTGATTCTCAATTCAAAATCAAGGTTTTGAGATTGATTCTGAATCTCAAAATCTGATTTTTCTTAAGTTCAAGCCCACTTTTAAATTCAATCTGGATTTCCAAAATCTAGATCCATCTTCAAAAAGTCTCAAAATCCAATTTTATCTTGGATTCTAGATTTGGAACCCAATTTCACCTTGGATTCAGATCTTCAAATCCAATCTCATCTTAGATTCCAAATTGCAAAATCCAATTCTGTCTTGGATTCAAGATTTCAGGATCCAATTCTATCTAGGGCTCCAGATTTCGGATCCGATCTCATCTAGGATTCCAGATTTCAAAACCAGTTTCATTTAGGATTCCAGATTTCGGATTCAAATCCATATTGAATCCCAGACTTCGGATCCAATTCCATCTGAAATTCTAGATTTCAGATCAAATTCCATCTAGGATTCCAGATTTTAAATCCAGTTTCATTTCTAATTCTAAACCCAATTCCATTTCCAATTCTCACATCAATTTTTGAAATCCAGATTCCAATCCCAACTCTATTTTGAAATTCACTTTTTCCCAAGTCTAAATTTAAACTCCTAAATTCAATTCTTATTTCAGGTTTTGAATTCAAAACTCAAAACCAAAAATCCCTTTTCAAAATTGATTCTTGAAAATCGATCCAAATTTAAAGTTCATCTTGACTTTGAAATTTCATTCTTACTTCAAAATTCCAATTCTAAATTCCAATTCTCCTTTTCTCTTCATTCAAGATTTATTTTCCAAACTCTGATTATTCCAAAACTTGGAATTCCAAGTCTCTTCTTCCAGATCTATTTCAAATTCTAAGTTAGATTCAAAATCTAACTTTTTCAAACCATATTCAAACATTTGAATCATTTCTTTACTCCATTATCAAATTTATTTTAGAATCACTTGGAAAATCTCAAAATTTCTAAACTATCTTCTCAAAAGCATACATTTCTGCATTTGCATCACACAAGCATGATTCTTTGTACATTTAGACTTAAAATAAATCCTTAGATAACATTTAGGCAAAGCAAAAAGCATAAGTTCGATCTTTGGTTCGATTACCTCTGGTAAAGACGCCAGGAACGGTCGAACCTCGTACTGACGAGCGAATCTCGTCTCTCCATTTTTCCACAAATTTTGAAAACGGAGGCGAGTAATTTCAAAATATTTTCAAAATTAAGGTCAAGTGAGACCTTTGCAAAAGAGTTCCTCTCTCTCTTCTTTTTTTCTCTTCTCTCTTCTTTTTTGTCTTTTATTTCCCCTTAAAAAAGGGAATAGAGGCTAGAAAGGCAAAAGAGAAAGAAAAAAAGAAACAAGAGGAAAATTTTTGCAATGATCACACATGCACGATTTTAAAGACTATCTCATATCATACTATCATGCTTACTATATGGTCTAAATGCAGAAATTAGAATTTTTGTTGTACATGCCCAAAAGAAGGAGGCCACATGACATCACCATATGAACCAATCATTCTATGTGAACATTTTTTTTAAGCCTATTCCAATACGCATTTGGACGTGCAAAATATAAGTAGTCCAATAATCACATCAAGGTTGCATCATATATATATCAAGAGCATGCCAAAATAAAATGAACTAGCATCAAACACACATTATGTGACTCACAAGGGAATGCAGTGCTAATCATGTGATCCAGTCCACTGTGTGTATGTATTTTTTTCTCACGTCTTTGTAGTTTCTTGTCTCGAATATACATAGAGACATATTAAATATATTAAAGCTATCTGAGGATGCAGATTCAATATGGTGGTCTAGATCGCTTGTATGCAGAAATTATTTCAGACTTCATTGAATATGCAAATCCATGTTTTCTCCAGATCTATACGTTCATCCAGATGTTTGGATCAATCTATGCTTATTTCTTATAGTATACGGTTTGGTGGGTTCAAGTACAACCACACGAAATGGTTTAACCCAAATCTTTCGGCAACCATGGCTGCAAAAATGTATGTTTCCAACTTATATTCGAGAGGGATGCAACGTACTAGTACTACAAAGCATCAAGCATACCCATACAAACATAATACCCCTTACCTTTCTGGAGATTCGAGATGGCAACGACTACGCTTCTCCTTTTCGATGGAGCAACACGTTGTCACGAAGAGGAAGACCTTCACTGTCCAAAAATGGTGGTCAAGCACAAGAGAGAGAGAGAGAGAGAGTAGGGTTTAGAAAATTGTGTTTCACGATTTCTAAATTTTTTTCCAATTTTATCTCCACCTTCTTAGGTGGATTTTCAAATCTCAAACTCAAGTGCATCTCCCTCAATCCCACAATTTTTTGTAAAATCATCTCCCCTTTCGATAATGCCCCTCACTCTATGTATTAAATTTTCTAACTTTCACCATTTTTTTCTCTACTATGGTACCCCTCATCTCATGATACATGGGATTCTCCGAACATTTTTTTTTTTGCAAAGTGAGAGGAGTAGCAACTCCTCTCACGGTTTTGGTGATGAGAGGCTAAAATGTAGGGTTTCTTTTGAGCCCACGTTTTACCTTTTCCAACAAGGTAAAAATCATAGGTGGTTTGTGCAAAAAGACTTTGCGCATAGGGAGTTTCAAACCGTGGTCTACTCCCAAAGGGGCAAAAAACCCCACCAATGTGCTATATTCAATTTCATTGTAAATAAAGCAAAATTTATTATACGTAACCCTGTCTGGGCCTATTTTCGGTTTCTATATAAAAAGGAAAAATGTTTTCCTTCATACCACATGTGCGCGCACGATGAGTTTTGAACTAGGGATGTCTCACAAGTAGGCAATACCTCTTGCCATAACACCACTTCACCTCTTGTTGCTTGTTTTAGCAGAATTAATTTATATAAGCTTTTGCTTGATGTTTCACTATTCAACGGGTTTTCTCATTTTCATGTGGGCTTTCTCGATTCTTCTTGTCTTCGCATTAACTTCCATTTAATGTAGTTCAGATCTCACACCAGAGTCTTAAAGTATTTGAGTTTCTCAAGATACCTTCGCGAATCGGGTCGGATCTTCAGATCTTCCTAGAGTCCAAATCTGAGTCCAAATCCAAGCTTTCTTTATTGGATCCGTGTGAACCACCCCGGATTCAGTGGAATTGCATTAAATTTAACAGTCATATTATTTTGTAATATTTTACATTTTTTTATTTCACTAAAAATTCATTAAAATTTCCTGGGTTTTACAGTCCTACAACAAACAACGATCATTGTCAAATATCGCTATACAATCTAGATCTTGAGTTAGTCTACTTATAAAGATTAGGTTGAACTTGAATTCAGAAATATGCATGACATTTGAAAGACTTATTTTGAAAGATATGGTGGCATTTTCAATATGAGAGACATGAATTAGAATCCCATTTGGGAGGTTAACAGAGGAAAAGATATTGGTATTGGTGATGTGAGATTATAAAAAAATTTGGTCATATAATTGGTTGCACAAGTGTCAAGAATCCATTGTTGTGAAAAAGGGACGGTGGCAGTGAAGTTCAAAACATTACCTGCCAAATGCACTTGTGGACTTGCTCGATTACCTTGATTGATAAAAGTAAAGGACTGTTCAACTTGATCCTTGGTAAATGACAGGTTTGATGTGGATTCATTGACTATGCTTGTATGAGCCAAGAATTTTTGTTTTTCATTGGGCGTCCCATCACTTGTTTTTAATTGATTCATGCTCCTTTTATTTTGCTGATTAGAGAAATTATGTAAGTGAAAGCATTTAGCCATGATGTGATCAACTTTTTTGCAATGATCATAGTGCGGTTGAGATCGACCTTGGCATGTTTTTTCTTGTGTCTCGACTATCACAACAAGAGGGGTTTCAATCACGGCATTAGGAGCGAGCACATGCCATGTTGTTGCTCTTCCTGCATGATTTGAAAATAAGCCTTCAACACAGTTGGGGGTAGTTGCATGAGAAGGACTTGACTACGAATCGTGCCATAGTTGTCATTTAGTCTCATTAGGAACTGGACGAGGTGATCTAATTGTTGACGGTCGTGCACGGTCTTCATAGCACTGCAAGCGCACTCAAGAAGGGGGGCGTGTGAATCAAGTTCATCCCATAGTCCTTTTAGTTTTGTGAAATATTTCACCACTGAAGATTTTATTTGCTTCATATTGATTATTTGATGTTGGATCTGATAGATCCTTAGAACGTATAAATTAAGAGAATCGATCCTCCAAGTCCTTTCATACCTGGGTGGCACTTTGGGCATATATAACACTTTTCGATAAATCTTTGTGAATGACATTGAGAATCCAAGAGAGGACCATATGGTTACATCTCTCCCAGGTGGCTACCATTTTTGGTGGGTTTGCGGGTTTCATGATGGTGTCATTGACGAAGCCCATCTTGTTCTTGTCACTGAGCGCTATAGACATCACTCATTTCAATATCAAATATTTTTTTCCTGTAAGAACTTGCGATACAAGCAATGCTCTTAGATTATCAGAATGATGTATAGAGAAGGAATTGTAATTTGTTGTATTTTCATCCTTTTGCAATTGATCGCTAAAAGCCATGAATAACGAGCCTCAAACTCGTGATATGACTGCTTCTGAAAAAGACAGATTCGGCTTCCGCTCGATGTGAAGAGTTGTACTTAAATAGCGTTGATGATTTTTGGCAGAACACGTTGTGCCTACAACGTTGGTGATTCTGATGCACATAACACAACCAACTGAATATTGTGTGCAAAGAGAGACGCCTTTAATACGATTAATGACCAGTATTAAGTCATGCTCTAATACCATGAAAGGAAATACTGAGACAGATAAAAGAATAGTTTTGATTTTTATTATTTACATTCACGTACTTCATACATTTTATATAATGCAGAAAGATAAAAAAAATGTGTAAAGTTGTAACACTGTTATCCCATGCGGTAACTACATTTGATATTATCCAACGCAATGTAAGGCACATTTGGATAACCATGGCATATTGTTAACTCATTTGATATGACTCAGTGCTATCCAATGCACAGTTGGTGATAACCGTAGCATACAGTTATCACATTTGATATTATCATATCAGACGTCTGGATATGATAAGATAAGAATGTGATTCTAACACTATCTCTATTATACCATTGCTATTGTGGTATATAAGTTCTGTAGCTCTTTGAAAACAGGTATTGAATAGGGTGATATCTCTATCCCTTATCTGATCCTTAGTCTCTCACCCTAATGGGCTTGAGCAATGCTTGCCTTATTATCTTACTCCTTAGCTCCTTAATGGTTGCTTCCAATTCAGATTGAAGATTCTGCTGATTCTACTTGCTCTTGAGAGCAAAGCACTAGCTCCACGTGAAGTCAATTTTCCAAAGTGGACCTCTGCACCTTGGATCTACCCAAGATCACATAGGTCATGCAAAGAATTAATTGAGCACAAAAATTTAATTCAATCACGATTCAAAAGTCTTTTTTCACGGATTTGAGATAACACTAACTAAAAGATAAGATGAAATTTCAATTTCTGAGAAACGGTGATCCGATAACCAAATTTTCTTGTGTTATGACTACAACCTATTTTACAATGCTATACTGCATAAGCAAAGATGGAATTTGTGCTACTACTGCGGTAGTGTCACTCAATAATGGAAAGAAGTAAGAAGCGCAAGTTGCAAGAAAACCTTAAAAGATAAAACAGAGAAGCTAACAACGTTCTTGAAACACCCACCCACAGACAAGAGGAGTAAAGAGCCAAGTGAACAAAACTGACCAGGCAATGAATGTGACCAATGTTGCATATCAAAAATGTTGGATTTTGAATCCACCAAAAAAACTAAATAGATCGATAATCTTGTTCGCGTTAAATCATTGAAAAGAACAAAAACCAAATCTTGATGCAAAAGCATACTTGAATCTGTTAGTGTTTCGGTAGATATGAGACGGGTATGATCTTTCAGAACCTCTATACGTGGCCTTGCCTTTCTCTAAACCTTACGAGAGAGATTGTTTTCTCTTGATGATGATGAAGAGCCTCAAAGAATAGCCATTATATATGGTTTGAGACTATAACCTAATTGTAACCATCTTAGGGTTTATTTTCACTTTAGCCTATAAATTAAAAATTTATAGATAAAAGCATAAGAGGTCTCTTCACGTAATAAGATCATACCATATACCATCATGACCCAACCGTATTAGATCACATAAACATTAGACAATTCATAACCTATGATTGTATATATGTAAGCCCACACGATTTTTCCTAACACTAAAATCTAAAGAATATGTACCAAATCTTCCATTTGATATAACATAAGAATTTACCTCTTTCAAAAACAAATGTCAGGAGCCTAACAAAAAATAACAAATGTCAGTAGTCGATTCACATTTCTGTTTATAAAAGGAGGGTTGGCGTCAGTTGCAAACTGCCCTGAAACTGTAGCCACAACTTATGAAAATAAGTCCCAAGACTTGGGATAAAGCTTGATGATGAAAAAAAGATCGGAAAGAGAATCATTCCTGTTACGGTACTACATTCTATACTGAAAAAACCACAAATACAATTCACTAAATTTGGTATTGCACCAACTACAGTACCACAGGGAAATTCCCACCTAAAGACAACCAAAACCTATAGCAAAAACTCCAAAACTAAAAGCACCCAAGTGGTGGTGGTGGTGGGGGCGGGGGGGGGGGGGGGGGGATAAAACCCCAGAGCTCTTCATCAGAGCCCAAAATAAACGAGTCTCCAAGTTTCTTGCTCTATAATCTCGGTTGTCTAATGAAGTAGAAAGGGGCAATCCCCACAAGGGGAACTCGGTTTTCTCGATTGATTACTTTGGGGATTACACAGGAAAATGGCCGTTACCCGTTCTTCATATGGGCGTAAAGTGATCAGAAACCGAAGGAACGGAAGAAAGAGAGAGGCCTATAGATAATGGGAACAGGGGAAAAAGGAGAGCAAAAGAAAATTCACCGTAGAAAGAGAACTGATGGAACTTACAAGTTACAAGAGAGAAGAGTGCAGAAACAAGGGTCGAGGTGAGGTGAGAAAAGAGGAAGGAGCTTTGCCCAAAACATCATCACATAAAAATGCGGTGAGCGTGGATCGAACACGCGACCTTCAGATCTTCAGTCTGACGCTCTACCAACTGAGCTATCCCAGCCATACATTCTACGTACCCTTCTTGTTTTATAGGTCTAATTTATGAGATTGTCCCAGTTCAGTTCTAAAGATCTGCGAAGCTAGATCCAGTGAATTGTAAAGTGCTAAAGAAAAGGCAGGACTAAAGCTGATTTTAACTTGGCTCCAATGTTACATGCTTTTAGGGTCCGAGCTGATATTTGTTACATAGGAAAAAAAAACCAATTCATGGCTCCACGGACCAAGTGGGTCTGGTCTCATTTGATAACCAAAGCTTACTGAGGTTCGGATGTGGTTTGGATATTTCCTTCCCAGGTTTCGATCGGCCATAAAACCCAGTTTAGATCTATCTTAATCAGACATAGGCCTTATATGTTGGCTGTGCATGCTCTGGATCTAAATCTATCTACCCAGATGAGAGAACTCAGAGAGGGGGCAGGGTTAGAGCAACATATAAGCCTGGGACCGGAACCTAGATTTATCATATTGGATCCATTCTAAGATCCAATAACAGAATAATATGTAGCCTACCCAGAGAACGCCAGGAAAAGTCATCTTGAACAATTTGCTTGGGAATTGATCAAATCAAAGCATCAAACATAAGACGAGTCTTCCAATCCTCCATTCTTTATTTGTTACTTTGCTGCAGCTACACCAAGCAAAACAGGCACGGTTTGGTTTGGATCAATCTATGCTTATTTCTTATAGTATACGGTTTGGTGGGTTCAAGTACAACCACACGAAATGGTTTAACCCAAATCTTTCAGCAGCCATGGCTGCAAAAATGTATGTTTCCTGCTTATATTCGAGAGGGATGCAACGTACTAGTACTACAAAGCATCAAGCATACCCATACAAACATAATACCCCTTACCTTTCTGGATCTTCGAGATGGCAACGACTACGCTTCTCCTTTTCGATGGAGCAACATGCTGTCACGAAGAGGAAGACCTTCACTGTCCAAAAATGGTGGTCAAGCACAAGAGAGAGAGAGAGAGAGTAGGGTTTAGAAAATTGTGTTTCACGATTTCTAAATTTTTTTCCTATTTTATCTCCAACTTCTTAGGTGGATTTTCAAATCTCAAACTCAAGTGCATCTCCCTCAATCCCACAATTTTTTGTAAAATCATCTCCCCTTCCGATAATGCCCCTCACTCCATGTATTAAATTTTCTAACTTTCACCATTTTTTTCTCTACTGTGGTACCCCTCATCTCATGATACATGGGATTCTCCGAACATTTTTTTTTTGCAAAGTGAGAGGAGTAGCAACTCCTCTCACGGTTTTGGTGATGAGAGGCTAAAATGTAGGGTTTCTTTTGAGCCCATGTTTTACCTTTTCCAACAAGGTAAAAATCATAGGTGGTTTGTGCAAAAAGACTTTGCGCATAGGGAGTTTCGAACCGTGGTCTACTCCCAAAGGGGCAAAAAACCCCACCAATGTGCTATATTCAATTTCATTGTAAATAAAGCAAAATTTATTATACGTAACCCTGTCTGGGCCTATTTTCGGTTTCTATATAAAAAGGAAAAATGTTTTCCTTCATACCACATGTGCGCGCACAATGAGTTTTGAACTAGAGATGTCTCACAAGTAGGCAATACCTCTTGCCATAACACCACTTCACCTCTTGTTGCTTGTTTTAGCAGAATTAATTTATATAAGCTTTTGCTTGATGTTTCACTATTGAGCGGGTTTTCTCATTTTCATGTGGGCTTTCTCGATTCTTCTTGTCTTCACATTAACTTCCATTTAATGTACTTCGGATCTCACACCAGAGTCTTGAAGTATTTGAGTTTCTCAAGATACCTTCGCGAATCGGTTCGGATCTTCAGATCTTCCTAGAGTCCAAATCTGAGTCCAAATCCAAGCTTTCTTTATTGGATTCGTGTGAACCACCCCGGATTCAGTGGAATTGCATTAAATTTAACAGTCATATTATTTTGTAATATTTTACATTTTTTTATTTCACTAAAAATTCATTAAAAATTCCTGGGTTTTACAGTCCTACAACAAACAACGATCATTGTCAAATATCGCTATACAATCTAGATCTTGAGTTAGTCTACTTATGAAGATTAGGTTGAACTTGAATTCAGGAATATGCATGACATTTGAAAGACTTATTTTGAAAGATATGGTGGCATTTTCAATATGAGAGACATGGATTAGAATCCCATTTGGGAGGTTAACAGAGGGAAAGATATTGGTATTGGTGATGTGAGATTATCAAAAAATTCGGTCATATAATTGGTTGCACAAGTGTCAAGAATCCATTGTTGTGAAAAAGGGAATATGGCAGTGAAGTTCAAAACATTACCTGCCAAATGCACTTGTGGACTTGCTCGATTACCTTGATTGATAAAAGTAAAGGACTGTTCAACTTGATCCTTGGTAAATGACAGGTTTGATGTGGATTCATTGACTATGCTTGTATGAGCCAAGAATTTTTGTTTTTTATTGGGCGTCCCATCACTTATTTTTAATTGATTCATGCTCCTTTTATTTTGCTGATTAGAGAAATTATGTAAGTGAAAGCATTTATCCATGATGTGATCAACTTTTTTGCAATGATCATAGTGCGGTTGAGATCGACCTTGGCATGTTTTTTCTTGTGTCTCGACTATCACAACAAGAGGGGTTTCAATCACGGCATTAGGAGCGATGCACATGCCATGTTGTTGCTCTTCCTGCATGATTAGAAAATAAGCCTTCAACACAATTGGGGGTAGTTGCATGAGAAGGACTTGACAACAAATCGTGCCATAGTTGTCATTTAGTCTCATTAGGAACTGAATGAGGTGATCTAATTGTTGATGGTCGTGCACGGTCTTCATAGCACTGCAAGCGCACTCAAGAAGGGGGGCGTGTGAATCAAGTTCATCCCACAGTCCTTTTAGTTTTGTGAAATATTTCGCCACTGAAGATTTTATTTGCTTCATATTGATTATTTGATGTTGGATCTGATAGATCCTTAGAACGTATAAATTAAGAGAATCGATCCTCCAAGTCCTTTCATACGTGGGTGGCGCTTTGGGCATTTATAACACTTTTCGATAAATCTTTGTGAATGACATTGAGAATCCAAGAGAGGACCATATGGTTACATCTCTCCCAGGTGGCTACCATTTTTGGTGGGTTTGCGGGTTTCATGATGGTGTCATTGACGAAGCCCATCTTGTTCTTGTCACTGAGCGCTATAGACATCACTCATTTCAATATCAAATAATTTTTTCCCATAAGAACTTGCGATACAAGCAATGCTCCTAGATTATCAGAATGATGTATAGAGAAGGAATTGTAATTTGTTGTATTTTTCATCCTTTTGCAATTGATCTCTAAAAGCCATGAATAACGAGCCTCAAACTCGTGATATGGCTGCTTCTGAAAAAGACAGATTCAGCTTCCGCTCGATGTGAAGAGTTGTACTTAAATAGCGTTGATGATTTTTGGCAGAACACGTTGTGCCTACAACGTTGGTGATTCTGATGCACATAACACAACCAACTGAATATTGTGTGCACAGAGAGACGCCTTTAATACAATTAATGACCAGTATTAAGTCATGCTCTGATACCATGAAAGGAAATACTGAGACAGATAAAAGAATAGTTTTGATTTTTATTATTTACATTCACGTACTTCATACATTTTATATAATGCAGAAAGATAAAAAAAATGTGTAAAGTTGTAACACTGTTATCCCATGCGGTAACTACATTTGATATTATCCAACGCAATGTAAGGCACATTTGGATAACCATGGCATATTGTTAACTCATTTGATATGACTCAGTGCTATCCAATGCGTAGTTGGTGATAACCGTAGCATACAGTTATCACATTTGATATTATCATATCAGACGTCTGGATATGATAAGATAAGAATGTGATTCTAACACTATGTCTATTATACCATTGCTATTGTGGTATATAAGTTCTGTAGCTCTTTGAAAACAGGTATTGAATAGGGTGATATCTCTATCCCTTATCTGATCCTTATTCTCTCACCCTAATGGGCTTGAAGAATGCTTGCCTTATTATCTTACTCCTTAGCTCCTTAATGGTTGCTTCTAATTCAGATTGAAGATTCTGCTGATTCTACTTGCTCTTGAGAGCAAAGCACTAGCTCCACGTGAACTCAATTGTCCAAAGTGAACCTCTGCACCTAACTCCAAAACTAAAAGCACCCAAGTGGTAGTGGTGTGAAATTCCACTAGAGGGGGGGTGAATAGTGAAATAGTATATAGATCGATAAATTAAAACTATAATGCAGTAAAGGCACAACACATAATCACATAATTTATACTGGTTCGGTCAAAACCCTGACCTACATCCAGTCCCCAAGCAAACCACTTGAGCTTTCCACTATAACATCCGAGTCACCGGATAAATAGTACAACACCCTCTTCCTCAGAGGTCTTCTTCTCTCAACAGAGAAGGGGCACACCCTCTTCCACAGAGGTCTTCTTCTCTCAATAGAGAAGGACAACACCCTCTTTCACAGAGGTCTACTTCTCTCAACAGAGAAGGGCAACACCCTCTTTCTCAGAGGTCTACTTCTTTCAACAAAGAAGAAATACAGTGAATAACAAAAAGTTACTATACTTCCTATAGAACCTTCAGAATGATGTGAATGCACGAATGAAGGATTCTCAGAATGTTCTGTTCTTTTCACTCAGAAGATACTCTTTGTCAAAGAGTTATTCTTGACTTTTTCTCTTTCTTTTTCTAGGCTCTCTTTCAAATATCGAATAGGAATTTTTCTCGTTGTAAGCTCACATGTCCATTCCTTCTGAATAGTTTATTTGAGTGTGTTTATATAGCTTTAAAAAAGTAGTCGTTACTTTTTGAAATCGTAGCCTTTTTGAGATGTAAAATGTTATGTCATTTTAAAAAACATCTTTAGAGAAATTCGAGAAAGTCTTCTTTCCATAAAAGTAAAATATAGGGTACAATAGTCGTTGTAATATTTTAGGTAATATATATTTTATGTAAAAAGTCTATTTCTTACAATAGTACATTGAACGTTGGATTGTAGGCTGTCATGTAGTTTTGTCTTTATCCTAATTAATGATTTATGGTACATAAGCACTTCTTTACTTTAAATGAGTATAAGTACAATAAATGCTTTGAGATATTTATTTGTACATAGTCATATCAAGAGTTTTCATTATGATGTGTTTTTCAATGTCTACAGAGAGAATAAAGACTTTAAACAAGTCGACATTCTTGAGAAGGATATTAACAAGGATTTCTTACAGGAGGTATTTAATGTTGTACAAAGAGAATGATGATTTCAAGTAAGTCGAAATTCTAAGGGTTTGTAAAAAGGTAACTAGAGTCTTTTCAACAAGTATTATATTTGTTTTTCTTTGTGTAGCCGATTTCTATGTTTTGTCTTTTTGAAATCATTTCTTTAAAGAAGGTAACTAGAGTCTTTTCAACAAGTATTATATTTGTTTTTCTTTGTGTAGCCGATTTCATGTTTTGTCTTTTTCCTATATTTGAAATCATTTCTTTAAAGAAGGTAACTAGAGTCTTTTCAACAAGTATTATATTTGTTTTTCTTTGTGTAGCCGATTTCATGTTTTGTCTTTTTCCTACTTTTAAAATCATTACTTTTCAAGTTGTCTTGTATATGATATAAGGTACAATTATTACATTTTAAAATCATGTCAAAATACCTTTTTCATAAAGGGTTGTAAGAAGGTACAATTATTTGTTTTCAAAAAGTAGCTTTTTGAAACTATCGTATACTTTTATGAAATAGCTTTTATGAATGAGTATGTAATATGCAATATGCATGCTTCTGAAGGTTCTGTTACATATGACTCTAAAGAAGAAAAAATCTTCAACTTGAGGTAGCCGATCTCTTTAGATGGTCTTTAGGAATGCATGGCTCATCAAGCTTTTTCTTCAAGGAGTATGATTGCACCATAGTTATACTTGAACAGGAGGTCTCCATCCTTTTTGAGTGAGATATCCTTGCATCAAATACTCGTTAGATATATGGCAAAACATATCCAGTCATAATATAACATTTTTCAAGAAGACATATTATCATATCATATGAAATCAAATAAGACAGTGTATCATATTATGTGACATCAAAACAGAGTTTCTCAACATTCTCCCCCTTTTTGATGATGAAAAAATATGCTCTCTCTGTCAAAAAGACATTATGCATAGAAATAATACTTATCATAAAAATATTAAAAAATGTTAAATACGAGTATTTTTCTTCAATAATGGAGACAGGTTTTCTCCCCCTTTGTCATGGACAAAAAGGAAGGGATCAGAGTAAGTAGAGTTATTACAGACAAAAAAAAAATAAAGTTATTACAGTCCAAAAACAAATGAGTTTACTCCGATGGTGGAGAGGATTGAAGTAAACGGGTGGCTTGGTCCTGCTGGAGGGTCTGTAGAGTCTGCTGCAACGAGGCTTGATTTCGAAGTATTCGATCCTGAGAACGCTGGACATCCATGATTGCAGAGAAGTAATCAAAGTTGGATGTTAGATCTTCTTCATCAGAGCCGGGAGGGTGCAGGGACCTTAGATTGAAGGAAGTAGCATTGAGGATCTGAGAGGGATAGAGGATAACTTCATTTTGAAGGGGTACTTTGAAGTATTTTAAAATGGGAGTTATACAACACCCGAAAAGAAGAGGCTTGAATTTTTGATAGCGAATAAAAAGGGCAAAAAGAATGTTGGACCAATTTATCTGAGTAGAACAAAAAATTGCGTAGAGGAGGAGAGAGATTTTTCTTGTCACTAATCCCTTGCGTGGAGGCTTGGGATAGATATTGTGGAGAAGAATCTGGGCAAGCAGTTGAGCATGAGGTTGGAGATTCCTTATGTGCCAGGGAAGGTGTGTGCAGTTGGTACAGAGAAGAATTTTTCGAAATACCTAGCGGTCGAGTGGTACTATGTTGTCTAGGTCTATGCCGGTGGAAGGAAGGTTTAGAATTCTGCCTATTGAGGAAGCATTAAAGAACATCATGCATCCTCGGACTTTGGTGGTGATGGTAGTTTGCTCATGATCAGAGGAAAAATTTGTGTAGAAGAGTCGGACGAGTTCGGGATAGTAGGCAGCTTGGGATGAAGATCCTAGTAAGTGTTTAAGTTCGGGGAGAGATCTTTCTAGGTCAAATAATACAAAGTCGTCGTAGTGAACCAATTTACCTTCATGAATTGGTCGTGAGCAAAGTGAGTTGTAGTGGTGAAATAGATCGGGATACCTTAGATCGGCGGCAGTGATTACATTGTTTGAAGAGAAAGCCATGGCAAGAGCTTAGGAAGAACGAGCAAGAGAGAAAAAAAAACTTGGAAGGAGTAAGAGTTTGTAAGAGAATAGAGATATTCGTGGGGAATGAGATATGAATCAATCTAATAAATAGAAGGAGAAAAATAATAGTGATAAGAAATGAATGACATTGGAAGTGAAGGATTTTTAGATTTTAGCTGAAAGAGGAATTGCGTGAGTTGTAAAACAAGAAGCTTGTGAATGACAAATCAAATCAATTTTGAAAGATAGTGTATTATATTAGTATATATGTTAAGAAGGACATAGTTTCGAAATAATTGTTCTATATACATAATGAATTTACTATGGGCGAGTTTATTGAATAGTAAGAAGTGTCATGAATTGAGTATGGAGTGTCATATTAAACTCAAGAGAGAGAATGATTCGAGAGTTTTAAAGATTTTCGTGAAGATCATGAAGAATAGATATAGAGTGAATAATGGCCTAATAAGAACAAACAACTTTTCAAGAATTTACTTTATGTGAAAGCATTCCAAATTCGTGAAGAAGGAGTTTGGAATAGGACAAATAGGAAAGTATGAGAAAATGCAATAATTTCTCATTTAATAAGTGTATATTTTGGTATACGTGAAAGAAGTGTGAATAAATATAAAGAAGGGTGATACGGATATGTAGAGAAATGAGAGTGGTCATAAAGGACAACAATCACTTGATGATAGATAGGAGATGTATGACATAAAGTGGAGTTATGATAGACAAGAAATTAAGTTTTGCTTAAGGACAAGGTTTTAATGAATCTCGATTAGAGAGAGATACAAAATATATGAGAGAGTCATGGTCACGGATGCAAAGTCACTTCGTATAATGTAGAGAGAGAAAAAGAGAGAAAAGAAAAAGGTGGTACAAATCGTACTTATGAGAACAACAATAAAAAAGAGTGGAGTACAAGTTTTTGAGAAGAGGATTTTATAATACTTTTTTGTAAAAGGTGTAAAGCATGAAAAGATGATAATAGATTGTTCTTAAGCTATGATATAATAGATGATATAGTAAAAATTTACGTAAAATATAACAACTTAAAAGGTGGTATGAAAGGATAATCATTTGAATTTTTCATAAAAGGCATTAAGATTTTAGTGAAGTGTCTCGATAGGAGGAAAGGAAGACATGAAAGGATATGTCACTTGAATATAAGAAATGAAGAACAATGATTAAAGATATAAGGAATACAATATCATGTTGTAATTCGGTTAGCTTATTGTAAGAGAGATTTTCATAAGAGGACAAAAAAATAAAGGTGTTATGAGATGAGTGATGTGAACAATGTCATGATAGCTTTTACTTTAATATAATTAGTTCTTATGGATATGAGTGAAAGAAAATAGGACAAGGAGTCATTATAGATGTGTACTTGAAAGATGACAAGTTGAAAGACATAAAGAATGTGTCATGATGAATGTGTTTTTATAAGATTTTAGAGTATACGTGAATATAGTTTGACTAATACAAAAAAAATCGATAAGAAGAAAACTTTTTAAAATAAGAGTTTAACATAACTTATAAGAAGTATTAATCTTAATAAGTGTGATTAACTTATAAGTCACTTAGTTTGCATATTCCTAGTTCTCTTCTAATTCGTGTAAAGTCTTCATGTTTCAATGGTTTAGTGAATATGTCTACTAAGTGTTGATTAGTGGGTTTGAATTCGAGTTTAATTATGTTGTTTAAGACTTGTTCTCTTAAGAAGTGGTGTCTTATTTGAATGTGCTTAGTTCGTGAGTGTAAAATAGGATTCTTAGATAAGTTTATAGCACTAGTATTATCACAGAAAATAGTTGTATTTTCAAAATTTAGACCAAAATCTTTTAAGGTTTGTTTCATCCAGATGACTTGAGTACAGGCTAGGCTAGCAGCTATGTATTCAGCTTCAGTAGTTGATAAGGATACACAGTTTTGTTTCTTACTGAACCATGATACTAGTGAGTGCCCTAGCATATGACATGTTCCACTTGTGCTTTTTCTGTCAGATTTACTTCCAGCAAAGTCAACATCGCTGTATGAGATTAGATCAAATGTAGAGGATTTTGAATAGAATAATCCAAAATCAACTGTGTCTTTTAAATATCTCATTATTCTTTTTACAACTTTAAGATGTGATTCTTTTGGATTTGACTGAAATCTAGCACACAAGCAAACACTAAACATAATATCTGGACGGCTAGCAGTTAAATATAGAAGTGATCCTATCATACCTCGGTATACCTTTGTATCAACAGACTTACCATCTTCATCTTTGTCCAAAATAGTGGTTGTGCTCATAGGAGTGGTTTTTGAAGCAGTTGAGTTCATGTTGAACATCTTTAGAAGTTCATGAGCATACTTGGATTGATTGATGAAAACTCCATCCTTGGTTTGCTTAATATGCAGTCCAAGAAAGTAGTTGAGTTCTCCCATCATACTCATTTCGAATTCCTTCTACATGGACTTAGAAAAATCTTCACAGAGAGTGCTGTTAGTAGATCCAAAGATGATATCGTCTACATATATTTGAACAATTAGGGTATGATTATTCACTATTTTCACAAATAATGTCGAGTCTGCTTTGCCTACAGAAAAACCAGTTTTTAATAAAAAGGTTTTGAGTCTGTCATACCAAGCACGAGGTGCTTGTTTTAAACCATATAAAGCACGTTTTAGTTTGAAAACATGATTTGGATATTGTTCATTTTCAAATCCTGGAGGTTGTTTTACATAAACTTCTTCATTTATAAAACTATTTAAAAAGGCACTTTTAACATCCATTTGATAAAGTTTAAAATCCATATAGCTTGCATATGCTAAAAACATCCTAATAGATTCAAGTCTAGCAACATGAGCAAATGTTTCATTGAAATCAATATCTTCCTCCTGGTTGTATCCTTGAGCTACTAGTCTTGCCTTATTTCTTATAACATTACCTGTTTCATCTAGCTTGTTTCTAAAGATCCATCTTGTCCCAATGATCTGATGATCCTTTGGTCTTGGTACAAGATCCCAAACTTCATTCCTTTGGAATTGATTCAGTTCTTCAGTCATGGCTAGTATCCAGAACTCATCGATGATGGCTTCATCAATCTTCTTTGGTTCAAGTTGAGAAATGAATGCCATATTTGCAATCCGTTCTAGCTGAGCTCTAGTCTGAACCCCCTTTGTCAGGTCTCCCAAAATCTGCTTTTGAGGATGATCTTTGATATCGACAAATGTTCTTTGATGATCATCTTCATTAGACTTAGCTGTGTTATCTAAAATTAAATTTGTACTTTCAACATCATCATCATTAGTTTACTTATGAACAGATTGATCAATAGAGTCACAGAAACTAACATGCATAGATTCTTCAATAGAATTAGAACTCTTATTGAAAACTCTGTATGCTTTACTATGACTTGAATATCCTAAAAATATGCCTTCAATAGATTTAGCATCAAATTTATCTAGGCTATCTTTTGTGTTTAGGATAAAGCATTTACATCTAAGGACTTTAAAATAGTCTATTCTTGGAGTCCTGTCATAGAATAATTCATAGGGAGTTTTATTTAATAAGGGTCTAATGAGAACTCTATTTGTTATATAGCATGCAGTATTAATAGCTTCTGCTAAAAAAGATTTAGCAAGATTATTGTGTTGGAGCATAGTTCTAGCAGATTCCTGAAGGGTTCTATTCTTTCTTTCTACTACACCATTTTGATGTGCAACTCTAGGAAAGGCAAAGTTATGAGAAATACCATGCAAGTTACAAAAATTTATAAAAAGTTCATTTTCAAATTCTTTTCCATGGTCACTACGGATTTTAACAATAAAACAAGATTTTTCATTTTGTAATTTTTTGCATAAAATTTCAAATTGACAAAACGTATCACTTTTGTTTTTCAAAAATATTACCCAAGTAAATCTTGAGTAGTCATCTACAATGACAAAAACGTATTTATTGTGATTAAGACTAGCTACTCTAGAAGGACCAAAGAGATCCAGGTGGAGAAGCTCTAAAGGTCTTTTGCTTGAAATGATATTTTTTGATTTGAAAGATGATTTAGACAGTTTTCCTAATTGACATGCATCACAAAAATAATCCTTTTTGAAAGATATTTTGGGTAACCCACGTACTAACTTATCTTTAGCTAATTTAGACATGTACTTGGAGTTGACATGACCCATTCTCATGTGCCATAAATGTTGAGTGTCATTATTAGCTATGAGGCAATGTTCAGTGATGTTTTCTAGGTATAGTTCATATATATTATTTCTTCTTATACCTTTTAAGATGATATTTTCGTTGGTGTCTGCTATAAGACAAGCATTATGATTAAAGCTAACATTATAATCTGTGTCACACATTTGACTAATACTTAGAAGGTTATGTTTTAAGCCTTTAACCAGGAGAACATCTTTGATAAGAAGTTTATCTATATTGCCAATATTACCAATACCAATTATCAAACCTTTGTTGTTATCTCCAAAGGTGACAGTTCCTCCTTTTTTATGAAGAACAACAAAGAGGTCTGAATGTCCAGTCATGTGTTTTGAACATCCACTGTCTAGTATCCATCAGTTCTTCTTGTTTGGAGCCTGCAAAACATTAAGTAAAACTTCTTTTTGGTACCCAGTCGGGTCCCTTTTTGTTAGACTTTGGAACCCATATCCATTTAGATTTGGGTTTGTCTACAGTCTTAGAGGAGTTCAAGAAATTGAAATTATAATACTCCTTTTTGGGTTCAGAAGAACTTTTCACAAAAGTGGTCTTTTGATTCATACAAGAAGGCTTGTTGAAATGAGAGTAGCCAATACCATTCTTGTAAAAAGATACTTTTTGAGAGGATGGGAGTTTATCCAAGTTCTCTTTTCCTTTAGTAAACTTGAAAACCGTTTTCATAAGGTTCTCAATTTTACTTTTTAATTCTGAAATTTCTACTTGCAGATTTTTAGTCTTGGAGCTAGTAGAAGAGATTTCAGAAGTAATAAGAAGATTTTTCTTTTGTAACTCAGAATTTTCAATACTGAGTTTTTCATTTTTTAGAGTGAGCTCTAGATTCTCAGATTTCAAATGTCTATTTTTGAGAATCGTTTTCCTTGATTCTTCAAAAAGTTCCTGAAAAGCATTTTGAAGTTCTTCAAAGGAGAAGTCAAGGGTTTCACTTACAGAGCTTTCTGCCATGAAGCACATGTTGGCGGTTTCTGCTTCATCATCATTTGGCTCTTCACTTGTGGATGGTTCTGAATCATCCCATTGAGCATGCAGAGCCTTTTTCTTGAAGAACCTTTTCTTTGGTTCCTCAGTCTTGGATTTTCTTTTGAGAAGATGACATTCACGTCTCAAGTGACCTGGCTTATTACACTGGTAGCACATAGAATCTTCCTTTGGGTCTTTTCTTTCTTTGTGCTTATTTGGAAGCATGTTCCTTCTCATAAAGCGCTGAAATTTTCTGGTGAGTAGCGCAATCTCAGTTTCTTTTTATGAGTCCTTATCCTCAGATAGGGTTGGGAAGGATAGAATTTTCTTTAAAGGTTGTTCTTCTTCCCTTCTTTCCTTCATGTGGATTTCATAGGCCATAAGATTGCCTATTAAATCGTCCAGGGTAAGTTTGGACAAATCTTGAGCTTCTTCAATAGCAGTAGTCTTTTTCTCCCAATCAGTTGTGAGAGATCTCAAGATTTTCTTCACCTTTTCTGTTTGAGAGTGGGTTACACCCAGAGATTTCAGATCGTTAGTGATGTTGGTGAATCTGGTGAACATCTCTGTGATGGATTCATCTTTGTTCATTTTGAACAACTCATATTTCCTGACAAGAGATGAGATTTTGGCTTCTTTCACTTTGTTGGTTCCTTCATGAATAACCTCCAAAGAATGCCAAATATCATATGCAGATTCACATATAGATATTCTATTGAATTCATTCTGATCAATGGCACAATATAAGGCATTCATAGCCTTTGCATTTAGGTTTGCCATTTTCTTTTCTTCATCAGACCATAAGTTATAGTCTGCGGAAGGAGATGCGTATGGATGCTCAACAATTTTTCATACAGCAAAATCTATGGATTTGAGAAATATAGTCATTCTGCACTTCCAGTATCCATAGTTGGAGTCGTTGAAGAAAGGAGAACGAGATGCGTGTTGACCTTCAATATCACGAGCATAAGAGGTAGATGTCATATGTGCTGGAGGACTTGTTATGTCGAAACCAGCAAACCTGCTCTGATACCAAATGAAATTTCACTAGAGGGGGGGTGAATAGTGAAATAGTACATAGATCGATAAATTAAAAATATAATGCAGTAAAGGCACAACACATAAACACAGAATTTATACTGGTTCGGTCAAAACCCTGACCTACATCCAGTCCCCAAGCAAACCACTTGAGTTTTCCACTATAACATCCGAGTCATCGGATAAATAGTACAACACCCTCTTCCTCAGAGGTCTTCTTCTCTCAACAGAGAAGGGGCACACCCTCTTCCACAGAGGTCTTCTTCTCTCAATAGAGAAGGACAACACCCTCTTTCACAGAGGTCTACTTCTCTCAACAGAGAAGGGCAACACCCTCTTTCTCAGAGGTCTACTTCTTTCAACAAAGAAGAAATACAGTGAATAACAAAAAGTTACAATACTTCCTATAGAACCTTCAGAATGATGTGAATGCACGAATGAAGGATTCTCAGAATGTTCTGTTCTTTTCACTCAGAAGATACTCTTTGTCAAAGAGTTATTCTTGACTTTTTCTAGGCTCTCTTTCAAATATCGAATAGGAATTTTTCTCGTTGTAAGCTCACATGTTCATTCCTTCTGAATAGTTTATTTGAGTGTGTTTATATAGCTTTAAAAAAATAGTCGTTACTTTTTGAAATCGTAGCCTTTTTTGAGATGTGAAATGTTACGTCATTTAAAAAAACATCTTTAGAGAAATTCGAGAAAGTCTTCTTTCCATAAAAGTAAAATATAGGGTACAATAGTCGTTGTAATATTTTAGGTAATATATATTTTATGTAAAAAGTCTATTTCTTACAATAGTACATTGAACGTTGGATTGTAGGTTGTCATGTAGTTTTGTCTTTACCCTAATTAATGATTTATGGTACATAAGTACTTCTTTACTTTAAATGAGTATAAGTACAATAAATGCTTTGAAATATTTATTTGTACATAGTCATATCAAGAGTTTTCTTTATGATGTGTTTTTCAATGTCTACAGAGAGAATGAAGACTTTAAACAAGTCGACATTCTTGAGAAGGATATTAACAAGGATTTTTTACAGGAGGTATTTAATGTTGTACAAAGAGAATGATGACTTCAAGTAAGTCGACATTCTAAGGGTTTGTAAAAAGGTAACTAGAGTCTTTTCAACAAGTATTATATTTGTTTTTCTTTGTGTAGCCGATTTCCATGTTTTGTCTTTTTGAAATCATTTCTTTAAAGAAGGTAACTAGAGTCTTTTCAACAAGTATTATATTTGTTTTTCTTTGTGTAGCCGATTTCATGTTTTGTCTTTTTCCTATATTTGAAATCATTTCTTTAAAGAAGGTAACTAGAGTCTTTTTAACAAGTATTATATTTGTTTTTCTTTATGTAGCCGATTTCATGTTTTATCTTTTTCCTACTTTTAAAATCATTACTTTTCAAGTTGTCTTGTATATGATATAAGGTACAATCATTACATTTTGAAATCATGTCAAAATACCTTTTTCATAAAGGGTTGTAAGAAGGTACAATTATTTGTTTTAAAAAATGAGCTTTTTGAAACTATCGTATACTTTTATGAAATAGCTTTTATGAATGAGTATGTAATATGCAATATGCATGCTTCTCAAGGTTCTGTTACATATGACTCTAAAGAAGAAAAAATCTTCAACTTGAGGTAGCCAATCTCTTTAGATGGTCTTTAGGAATGCATGGCTCATCAAGCTTTTTCTTCAAGGAATATGATTGCACCATAGTTGTACTTGAACAGGAGGTCTCCATCCTTTTTGAGTGAGATATCCTTGCATCAAATACTCGTTAGATATATGGCAAAACATATCCAGTCATAATATAACATTTTTCAAGAAGACATATTATCATATCATATGAAATCAAATAAGACAGTGTATCATATTATGTGACATCAAAACAGAGTTTCTGAACATGGTGGTGGTGGTGGGGGGGGGATAAAACCCCAGAGCTCTTCATCAGAGCCCAAAATAAACGAGTCTCCAAGTTTCTTGCTCTATAATCTCGGTTGTCTAATGAAGTAGAAAGGGGCAATCCCCACAAGGGGAACTCGGTTTTCTCGATTGATTACTTTGGGGATTACACAGGAAAATGGCCGTTACCCGTTCTTCATATGGGCGTAAAGTGATCAGAAACCGAAGGAAGAAAGAGAGAGGCCTATAGATAATGGGAACAGGGGAAAAAGGAGAGCAAAAGAAAATTCACCGTAGAAAGAGAACTGATGGAACTTACAAGTTACAAGAGAGAAGAGTGCAGAAACAAGGGTCGAGGTGAGGTGAGAAAAGAGGAAGGAGCTTTGCCCAAAACATCATCACATAAAAATGCGGTGAGCGTGGATCGAACACGCGACCTTCAGATCTTCAGTCTGACGCTCTCCCAACTGAGCTATCCCCGCTATACATTCAACGTACCCTTTTTATTTTATAGGTCTAATTTATGAGATTGTCCCAGACCAGTTCTAAAGATCTGCGAAGCTAGATCCAGTGAATTGTAAAGTGCTAAAGAAAAGGCAGGACTAAAGCTGATTTTAACTTGGCTCCAATGTTACATGCTTTTAGGGTCCGAGATGATATTTGTTACATATTTAAAAAAAAAACAATTCATGGCTCCACGGACCAAGTGGGTCTGGTCTCATTTGATAACCAAAGCTTACTGAGGCTCGGATGTGGTTTGGATATTTCCTTCCCAGGTTTCGATCGGCCATAAAACCCAGTTTAGATCTATCTTAATCAGACATAGGCCTTATATGTTGGCTGTGCATGATCTGGATCTAAATCTATCTACCCAGATGAGAGAACTCAGAGAGGGGGCAGGGTTAGAGCAACATATAAGCCTGGGACCGGAACCTAGATTTATCATATTGGATCCATTCTAAGATCCAATAACAGAATAATATGTAGCCTACCCAGAGAACGCCAGGAAAAGTCATCTTGAACAATTTGCTTGGGAATTGATCAAATCAAAGCATCAAACATAAGACGAGTCTTCCAATCCTCCATTCTTTATTTGTTCCTTTGCTGCAGCTACACCACGCAAAACAGGCAGGGTTAAGTTTGGATATGGATCTGTATCACTTATTCCTGATCCAAACCATGCACGTTTCCAACTTGGGTTTGAACTGGACCCAATTTGGATACACATCCGATAATTGATCTGTTTTGGGTACCTGGGTGCTAGACTGGTGAATGTGGTTTTGGATCATGTGATGACAGCTTAGAGCTGATCCGCTGGCACCCTTAGTGGCACATGGAGATTAATTAATTAACGAATCAACCGGGACATCCACAAAGTTTTTTGTATGTATCAAGAAACAGGCAAGATCCAAGATCCAAAACATGTTGGACCCAAAGCGGCACAATTCTCATCCAAAAAAGTATGGAAGCAGAAAGCTGGTTGGGGACCATGTTTGACTTTTTCTAACTTTTGAAGAGAAGCTCGTTCTGGACCTTTGGTGCAGCTCGGGTCTCATAATGAAGCCCTAGATCCAGTTGTGATTTGAGTCTCCATGTGGTACTGGACGATTTCAAAATGGGTAAAAGCTGTACCTAATTCTGATCCATATCCAACTATATTTGTTTACCCAACTATGACCACTAGATCTGGATAGACCTGACCATATCTGTCCCGGATCCAATCTGGATTCAGATATATGGTGCATGGATCAAATAATACTACTCAGATACACTTCTGACCCAGGTTGAAACTGGTGTGATTAATTTGCATCCCCAGCAAGGAGTACAACTGACGTGCGTAATGGATCAGGACCAATTCATTTGGAATATCAATGTTGGACCTCTTTAGCTGGTCCAACATACTAATCAGTACCGCTTAGACTATTCCAATATACTTTTCAATAACAGGGGGCCATTGAATAGGTCAAAGACTCAATCATCAAAGGCTGGGTTACAACCAACTACCCAGCTACTCTTTGCCTATAAGTTATCATTGCAGAAAGAGAAAGGTCATCGACGGTGGTGATTTTAAAACACAGAAAATCCGTGTTTTGGCATATCACCTGATCTGACCTCCCTAAATAAGGGCAAGAACAAAAGTTGAACTTTAAAGAGATAAATTTGTCGTTGAATGGGCCTATAAGTTGAACAAAAGTTGAACATTGAATGGGTCAAGACTCAATCATCGAAGACTAGGCTCCAACCAACTACCCATTGAATGGGCCTGAGCAAGGTCTCCACTCTCACCACATCATAAAATTTCACCCTCCATCCTCGCTTTCATCTCCCCACGGGTTTTGATTTTAACCTTCATCCCCGCCTCCATCCCCATTTCATGTCCTCCATCCTCGGTCCAAACGGGGCGAGACGGGGCAGGGCCCCATTTCTCCTCAGTCCACTGTCATCCCTAAAGGCATTTTAGTTATTTTACGGGGGGGGAGCGTACGTCCATCTCTGCCTCCATTCTCGCATTAACCTACATCCTCAATTCATGTCCTCCATCCCCAGTCCAAATTGGGTGAGGCCCTTTTTCCCACGGTCCACTGCCATCCCTAGTAACACCTCATGCCTGACTTGTCCACTAGAATACACCCAGCTCATGCTGGTAGGTTGCAAACTTGTGATGTCTTGTCAACTTGGTGATGCTTACAAATCATCCTTACATGATATGCAGAGCCTCCATTGCCATTGATGGTGGCCTAGTGATGTCGACTCATCATTTTACTTATTTATTTTTTTATTATTATCTAGTTGGATATTGTATTTGGGTCTATCTCAATCCAATGTAGGATTAGGGTTTCTAAGGTTTTCTGTAATACCTGTGAATTTTATCATATGAAGAAACTTGAAATTCATGTCCTTAAGCTAGTAGTACAAGGATAATTCTATCATTTTATTTGTTTGTTCATATTTGGATCTCGGATATCTTATTTGGATTTTCAATGTTGAATCTCTAATATCCTATTCGGATCTTCGAAGTTTCATTTGGATCTTAGATATTAGATCACGAACATTAAATTGGATATCTAATAATAGATTTTGGGCAAATGGATCGGATCTCGGGTTTTGAATCCTCAATATCATGGTCAAATTTGATATTGGATCCGAGACGAATTGAGTGGGTCTACGAAGTTTAAATCAAATATTTAATAAGAAATTTTTTATATTGGACCTAAAACACTCTAGTGGGATTGGTATAGCCTATGTGATGTTTGGATCCACATTACTTCATTTGGATCCTTAACATCGAAGATTTAAATATGGTAAGGGTCCAATTAAAATTCTAATTGGATCAAAGATACAATGCTTGGAATCCATAATATTTGGTTTAGATTATAAATATTAAATTGGATCCATGGTTCCAAATCAGAGTATGATGAAAATTTCGGATCCATAGATCTGGATCTCTTATATGGATTTATGAATGAAGCGGATCCTGGATCCATAATAGTTATATGAAATTCAGAATAACGTAATTGGATCCATAGTAATTCAATTTAGATCCCTCTTTGAAATTTTAAATATTAGTATTTTAAAATTTAAAAAGAAGAAGATTTGGATCTGCGGAGGGATCCAGATAGGCCCAAAAGTGTGGACCCAACTATAAGTGGGTCGCAAACCAAACCCGCACCCGTTTGTGCGTTAAAATAAAATCACGAAAAAAATATTTCATGAAATAAATAGGGGGTTCATTGGTGAACCCGAAACCCTAAATAGGGTGAATTGGGGTTACGAAAGGGATATCGAGAGGAGTGGGGAGGGAAAAAATTGATTCCTCTCCCCCACCCACGATCTTTGTAACCTCCTCTCCCATTCCCTCTCTATTTAACCGACCCCACCCTTCCTCTCTCACTCGTTATCTCCTTTCTTCTCTCCCTCTCCCTTTCAAGGTTCTCTCATTCTCTTTCTATTGCACGTCAAGGGCAGAAGGTGCGCATGACTGCAGAGGAACTCAAAAAAAGGAGGAACAACTTTAAAAATAAGGTAAGTTTTCCTATGGTTTCTACAGAGTGCTTGTCTCAAGCCCGAGATAAGGTACGACTCAACCCCTTCAAGAAGGTTCAACCTATAAGGCAAAATCTTGGTTCTGCAAGCGTGCCCTACATAGGTTTTTTTTTTTCTGATTTAGCACGTATCGATTTTGGGAAAGTCGGTATTGAAGCTTCATTTTTGTTTAAATGAAAATATGTACTCCTGTATGTGAACAAACACCCAGAGAGGGTTTTTAATTAGATTTTGTTGTCCTGAAATATTTATAAAGGAGTTTGTCCTACTGTTGTATTTTCTTTCTCTACGTTTTTCATTATAACTTAAGCAGTGGGTGTTGTTATTCATATAGACTAGTTTATAAAATCGTTTGTGTAGAGCGTACTTAGACTTATTATGGATACCTGAACAATCTGGTTCCAGGAAATATCGATGGTTTATGTGGGTGAATTTCTGGATTTTTTTCCAAGAATCTAGTGGTGATTAGCCCTATTAATGGATATCAAATAGTGACAGTTACAGTAGGTGGGTAAATCACATGTTCTATGCCTTGCAAATGAATGCAAACTGCAGCTATGAAGGTTTATTTTTGTAAGTTCTTAAACTCCTGCTAATGAATGTAAAATCGCATGTTCTAAAATTTTGATACTCAGACTATGGCATGATCTGATTGGTTTCCCTGCCTAAACTAATACGGGTTCTGAATATTTTTCTTTAGCACTCAGATTGGTTGAATATAAGACGTTAAGTGTAACGCCCCAAATATTTAACTTGAAAATTTAGGAATAATTTTTTTTTCTTTCTAAAACCACAATGGAAATATTTTATTAGTTTCTCAGTCAAATAATTTGGGCGGGTTACAGGTGATAGCCCACTTCATAACATTAGGCAAATTAAAATCTTGCCTTGAAATTTTATAAGTCATAATTGACAAATTTAATGAATTTATTAAAAACAAAGTTCCTCAGGACATCCCAAAAAGATATGGTCTCATGGCCCGTCCGCATGACCACTGCAATTGCCCATCTTTATTTGTTTCCTGAAAAATATTAATTCAGAAGGGGTTAGACTACCCCGTCTGAGTAAGAAGCAAAATATCTATATGAATGTGATTAGTGTCATGTGTACAAGTATATGTGCAACATATGAATATAAAATCTAACAATATTTAAACAAGCTCTGAATATACAGTTCACTAACTTCAAGTATTTCATGATTTACTACATAAAGGAAAGACATTCATGAATGATATATCATATAAATGAATCACATTTAGATGTAAAGGAAAACATTGCTAACTTATGCATCATATGAGCGAATCACAAACTTATTATAACAAATGCAACATCAAGCATTGTGTGTATACTAGAAGACTTTAAAAAGTGTATTGACTTTATGTTTCTCTTGTTAATTACCCTGTAGGTACTCACAGGCATAGACATCATAGCAAATCGAGACCACATAAGGGTTTATTATGCCTTTTTTCAATTAATACTCCATGTGACTAGCCGTACGGAGGTCCAAAGGGGACGGTCTGTGACCGAGAGAATAATCCCCAATGGGTAGAACTAGAATTAGGATGCACTATGATAACTTCTGCAGAAGACTTGGATCTACCACCTAGGACGCATTGGTAGTCCTGCACCCTAACTCCGTGGACTGGGGACCGGGTGAGACGCCTAGCTCTCATGAAAACAAGAATGTCCACGAAGCTTATACCACCTACCCTCTCCAAGGTAGACCATAGGTCTGGTAACATACACTGTCTTTCAGGTGTATCTAGAGCCCTGGAAAACCACTAACATATACCGTTTTCAGGTATACCCAGTATACCGGGAAACCAGCAACATATACCGTCTTTCAGATATACCCAAAATCTCACCTTTAGGTTATGTGTGAATAATTTCAATTTTATTTATTCTTATGTGCAAGTCATTGCACCATAGAGGATTTTCAAAATCCCAACCCACACTCGGGGTTATCTCAGTATATGCACATTACCCATTGAATGTCTCATAGGCACAAATCACAATTTCTCAGAATTTTGGCTCAACTATGAGCCGAGTACTTGTACTTAAGCATTTTTAAAGTTTCATTTCTGAGCTTGGGTGTACGTTTCGTACCCCCATTGACTATGCACTCATAAGGCATGTCTCAAGTACAACTTTTTTTAAGTGCTCGTATGGCACCACAATGATCTCATACGACCGCAAGCTCAGTTTTGAGCTTTCACATGATCATGACACGACAAATGCCCTTTATTAGGCAAATATTTGCAAAACAAGCATATATTAATCGACACAAGACATGTCATAATATTTTCATGCAATCATGATTCAATTATATGCAAATCAATTAGCATCATAAGTGCCCATATGCTCAGTTTCAATCTTATACTATCATGCCCTTATAGTTTTTCTGTATTGCGCAATTATAACAGAATCTGCATTTACCAATAGGTGGCCCATACACTAGACATGATCATGACATTCACATGTAGATTAGGATGATACATACAATATTATAAATGAAATGAACATCATAAATGATATTGCATTCTTTCCCAAAGCTCAATAACAATATAGCACTCTTTTCATAGGCATGTAACAACATTTGCGTTTTTTTTTTTTGCAAAAACATGTACACTCATTTCAATTAACATGCTAGGCAGAACAATAAGATCACCATTCTTTTATCGTTTGACCAGATTTCCAATTATGGCAACCACTGCAGATGAGGTTACAACCATAACTTAAGTTTCAAATCTTGCAATATTCCACATGTAAAAAGCATCAGTTTCAAATATATTATCCATTCTTTTCTTTTCTTTTTCTAGAACCTAGTGCTTCAAATAAGTGATTTATGTACATGTATGTACTTGATATATACATATATAAATCTACTGGGCTGCGACAGACCTGGTGTCTGCCATATCCTGTGGCTCACCGCACGCCAGTAGGGAGGCACGCCCTACTAGTCACATGTACAACAGAGAAGGAGGCTGATATACATGTATATAACGGCGTTGTATCCTATCGTATTCGAATCTGAGTCAACTAGACTATATCCCTGTTGGATCGGTTCGGCTATTCAGATCTGGTCTGCCAACCAGTGAATAAAATCAATTAGTGAGAACCTAAATTACAAATGAATGCTTGTAAATTCATGTATGATACAATGACCATATAGGTTGTTTTCTCTTTCTTCTTTTTTCTTCCCATTTCATGACAAAAATTACTTAAGGCAAACATCATGTGTATTGAGCATTTTAAGAGTTGAATTTGCAAAGAAACAAGGACACATAAGCTATTGCATACTGATGTACGTTTTTAACCCATGGAAACTAAGTAGGAATATACTCTCATGTGATAAACCTCTCTCCTCTTTCTTTATATATTTATTCTCAATATATATTAGGGTATTTGAGTGAGCATCATCAGTCCTTACATCTATCTATCTATCTATATTTTTCTTTTCTTTGTAAATGTGATGTACAAAGGGTCTATTTCATCTATTTGGGGGATCAACAATTGTTTTATCAATTAACCCATGTTGTTTACAAATAAAAGTCTCAGCTACGTACTACAAATAAAAAGGATTAGCAACCACCATGTACTTGTTTTGAATCCAATGGTCGTTAAAATTAAAACTTCCAGAGATTTATCATAGGGTGAAAAACCAACAAGCACCAACCCAAAATGGTATTTAATAAAATTTTAGGACTTATAAAGGAAGAATCAAACCAAAATCATGTATGTCATGGTACCCTATCATGCATACATGTTGCATGTGTACAATGATCTACATCAAACTTTAGCATGTGTTTGGATCCATGTTGTATATTTTTTTTTATTCATGACATATCAATTTGAAAGAAGGTTGAAATCCAATAACGGCCTTATATACATTAACCAATTTAATAATGATAATAGAGCATGATAGAAAACCATAATATCATTCAATTATGACTATTTGTTTTATATTGGTACCAGTTCTGAATGATTAAAATGTCAATCCCACATAAGCACTAAGTAACCATATTATCTGATCATCCATGTACATATGTATCTCTCTTCAACAAAACTAAACCATGAATAAAGCGCATTTCATGACTCAATTTTTTTTTTACTTTTTTTAAATCAAGAAACCTAACACTCTAATATCACAACTCTTACTAAGGTAAATCAATTTTGGAAAGGTACTGAAACACATCCAAAATGATACAGGTAAAGGGAATACCCGCTAATTATGCTTAGAGAAAAATAACATAGATGTTTTCTAAGAACCATGCAACAGGGACAGTGATCAAACTGTACGGACCACCCGTTTTATTTCTTGTATACATCTATACATTCTTTTGAATCACAACCAGTAAAAAAAAAAAAGCAAAGATCAACGTAGTACAAAAAAAATAACTGGTATGCATACAACCCGTCTTTATATGAGTATCGGTTTTATCAAACATAGGTTTGCAAAATATCAATCATACAACCGTTTTTATCTAGAGCCAACTATATTGTAGATCCCCACTTAGTCCTAACCAATACTAGCATGCAAGCATTACATGTTAGTTATCGTGAGTGCTAAAAATATTCTTTGACATATCCATGTGAAATAACATGAATAGTAAGAAAGAAAAATAATGGTCCATCTTCAGGGGGCTGTAACGATGGTCATCATGCAGGTCATACTAGTGAGGTATAGATCTGATCTAGCCCTTGGGCTTTACCATTTACATCCGCCATCCCAAAATTTTTTAGAATATACAAATCTATGTTCCCCTTAGATCTGCACATTCATCTCAGCTTCTGAATCTACCAATATCGATTTATAATGAGTCGCTAGATCCAAGTATGTTCGTATACAAGGAAAACCACTTCCATTGGCCATGAAAAATACCCATGGTTGTATATGGGTGGTGTTACATTCATGTTCGTAGAGGGTATGCAATATATTTGTACTACAGGGCACATCACACACACATAAAGAATATTCTACCTCTTACCTGTTCGAAACTTTACCCAACGATAATGGAGTTTCTTTCTTTCATTGGAGCAACATGTCACCTCAAGGAAGAACACCCTCACATTCCAACAATGGAGTCGATCACGTCCAACAAAGTTGGTTCACACGACTAGCAATGGGGTCGACCCTCACGGTGGGAGAGAAGGAGGAAGAAGGGCAAAAATGTTGAGAGAGAGAGAGAGAGAGTATGGCGTCTAGAGTGGTTGCATGCTTTCTCTTGAGCCCTTCATATAACTCCTCTTAATTAGGGGAGTTACAATTTTTTTCAAACCTTCAAGCCACACCGATATCCATGATTTTTTTGTGGGTGGTCATGCTTCCACAATTGCCCTCTTTTTCCCATGACTAGAATCTCTCTAACTTCCATTTCCAGTTTACTTTATGAGTACCCCTCTTCCATGTCACATGGGATTCCCTTTATTTTTTGGAAAAGTTAAGTGGAAAAAGCCAAAATTGTAGGCTTGTCCAACTCCCACGTTTTTACCATTCTTATTTTCTTTTCTTTTTTCACTTAAGTAAAATCATCACTTTTCTGTGCAAAAAGATAATTTGTGCACAGGGGGTTTCAAACCAGGGTCTTCCACCAAAGGGGCAATGAACCCCACCACTTGTGCTATCATTCATTTCGTTGCAAAGTGGATGAATTAAATTGTATTTAACCCTTTCTGTTTTGTTCCGGATTTCATGAAAAAAATAATGTTTGTCATTTCTATGTGGGTGCACCGTGGGTTTTGAACTTGGGTTATGGCTCCCCACAACCATGCGTCCAACCACAACACCACTTGTTATTTACTTTTGCAAAGAAATTTCCTTTATGTCTTATTGAGACGTTTTCCCCCCATTGGTGGATCTCTCCCGTTACTACATGATTTTTTCTCCCATTTGTTTCAACCTTGCACTCTCTCACCTTAAATGTGTTTTTGATCTCACGCTATCATCCATGAACAATCGAATTCCCACATTTGCCTCGCCAACAGGGTCGGATCATCGAATCTCGCTAAAGTCCGAATCCAAGTACCCTTTCTAGTATTCGTTACCGAGTTCACTCTAACTATCCCGTAAGCATGTAAATTGCATTAAATATTATAAAAAATCCTATTATTTCATGCAAATGCTCACTTTTATTCATTAAAAGTTCCTTAAAATTCATGGATTTTACATTAAGTATATTCTGATTTATTTTCCTGTTAAAATATTATGGATCTTGATATTTGAATGCTCAAGTTATGCCATGTTCCGAGTATGATTCCATAGTTACACTACCACATGTTCTGAAAATGTTAATACTTAGATCATAACGTATGCAAAGAAATTTTGGGTTTGCACATGTTAGTGTATAAGCATGTACAAGATATACATAGGTTAATTCAATGTTGATAAGTATATGTTGATAACTCTATTTGTTATTATATATATATAACTGAGTTCTGAATATTTGGTGGCACATGCCAGCATGCTTGTATTCTCTACATTTTCCTACTTAGACTTGATCATCAATTGGTTCTGAAATATTGACCATGCCTACGATGTTTCTACCTGTTAAGTTGCATATTTCTGATGCTCACATGCCTATTAAGTTGTATAGCTTCTAAAATTTTATTGAACCACCTAACATAGCTTAAATTCCATTTATATTTTGAATTATATCAATAATGTTAGGAATTCTGTCATAAAGGTATTGAAAAATGAATTCAGTGGTGGTTAATTTCTATAACAAGAAAATCTAGATTTTTAATTGAACTACCATGTTAACTAAAATAAGATAATTATCCATTAGTTATCGACTTTTACCATGTGGCAAGTTATGATTTTCAGTTAAGAATATGGACTGGAAATTTTGCACTTAGAATCGGCTTAGGGGTATGGCCATAAGCGGTAAAAATAAAGGTACATATGGTCTGGGCATTTATGTGAGTATGAATGGGGTAATAACTAAATTCTTGCTATTGACATGCCCAGTTGGTGATTCTTGCACACTGCATTATTACACACACAACCACTCAGTACATGTCACACTCTTGTTGCACCCATGGTGTTGTATGAATACTACTCATATAAAGTGTTAGGCCTGGGATTGGGTAATACTAATATGATGCCTGATGAAATGATTATTAACATGAAACTTTATAATTACTCTTTTATGATTTAATTGGAAGGGTTACTTACTTGAATTTATCAAATAAAGAACTCATGTTCGAGCCTACAGGTCGAATGTTGCTGGCACCTGATATGCCAAGCAAGGGATTCAATTGTCTAGATTGGGGGCCCTGAGCTTATAAAATTAATATCCAAGAAAATATGAATTTAATTTTTGTGCCTGACTGGTTTAAAGGTACTGGGGCACTCGTGCTTGACGGTTTAGAAGTACCGTAGCATTCTGGGTGGGTCTGCATAACTAAATGGATAAGGGTTGGTTAACATACCTATTTCAGGTATGAGTAGTTGAGAATCTACTACTACACTGGTACGATTCATATTTTTTAAAACTCTAGTGTCTACTAGGTTCAGATCAAGGAGACCCTGACAAATCGACTAATACAAATTAATAAGATCGCAACCCCCTCAGATTCGGGCTTACCTTGGAGAGGGTAGGTGGTACACAACTCTGGGGATATGTGTTTCTTGCTTCGAGCGTTAACGACTCGTTGGTCCTCAGTCCTCGGAGTTAGAGGACCTGGACTACCAAATTGTCCTAGGCGGTAACTCCAAGTTTTTCTCCAGAAGTTAGGGATGCATCCTGTTGTTTAGTCCTTTGGGAGGTTCTCTCGGTTATTCAACAGCTCCCTTAGGATTTTAGTTTCAGTTAGACATTCGGGTTAATAAAACACCACTACATAATAAACCCCTGAATGTTCTCTTCTGTTACGGTTGTCTTGGCCTGCGAGTACCCGCAAGATAATTCAAGAGAAACATTAAATTTAACTTCTTATCACTCAAACAAAAGATTAGAAACTTTGTACTTGAATATGTTAACTTGTAATTAGTTAATTGAGCATGTGATTAATTATTTAAACATGTAATTATTTGTTTGATTAGGTGATGACATGATATGCTTTTCGTGAGTTAGAATTGTGATATGCAATAAAGTAGTTTCCTGTTACTTTTTCCTCTATGCCATGCTTAGTGTCATGCTTTAATGTCCATCGTTATTCAATTGTATTGCATACTTGTTACATAGTACATCTATAAATTTTTAATTATTTTTTATATATTTTTACATTATTTTCATTAATTTCTCTATTGATTAATTTGTAACTGCATTAAGGTGTTGATTCTTGTAGGGTTATACTCATGTTCACTGCATCACCTAGTTTCCTGAAATGTTGGGTGTGGCTGCATAAAGAGAGCACGCCAGAATAGGGATGGCAGCGATTTTGAGATGGGGCAGGGGGTAGGAGACAAGTTCTTCATCAGTGTGACAAAAGTTTAAAACGACAATTTCTCGGCAGGGAATTTCTCCAAAGATTTTCAATTTTTTGAATATTTCTCAAGTTTTTTTCGGCAAAATCTCTGAAACAAATTAAAAAATCAAATAAATTCTTAAAAAATCTAAAAATAAAAAATAAACTAACTAAATTTTATATGGAAAAAAAAATATAAAATCTATTTTTAATCCCATTAACCATATCTAAAAACTATCAAGCATCAAATAAGTATCAAGCATGTACATTAAATGTACTTTCATTCAAATAAGTATCAAGCATCAACTAAATCATCATACATTAACTATCAATAATCAAGTATCAAAAACAAAAACAAAAACAAAACAAAACAAAAATGATCATTGTTGAGAAACTCTGTTTTGATGTCACACAATATGATACACTGTCTTATTTGATTTTATATGATATGATAATATGTCCTCTTGAAAAATGTTATATTATGACTGGATATGTTTTGCCATAAATCTAACGAGTATTTGATGCAAGGATATCTCACCCAAAAAGGATGGAGACTTCCTGTTCAAGTACAACTATGGTGCAATCATACTCCTTGAAGAAAAAACTTGATGAGCCATGCATTCCTAAAGATCAACTGAAGAGATCGACTACCTCAAGATGAAGATTTTTTTTTCTTCTTTAGAGTCATATGTAACAGAACCTTCAGGAACATGCATATTGCATATTACATACTCATTCATAAAAGCAATTTCATAAAAGTATACGATAGTTTCAAAAAGGTCCTTTTTGAAAACTAATAATTGTACCTTCTTACAACCATTTATGAAAAAGGTATTTTGACATGATTTCAAAATATAATAATTGTACCTTATATCATATACAAGACAACTTGAAAAGAAATGTTTTTAAAAGTAGAAAAAAGACAAAACATGAAATCGGCTACACAAAGAAAAACAAATATAATATGTGTTGAAAAGACTCTAGTCACCTTCTTTAAAGAAATGATTTCAAATATAGGAAAAAGACAAAAACATGAAATCGGCTACACAAAGAAAAACAAATATAATATGTTTTGAAAAGACTCTAGTTACCTTCTTTAAAGAAATGATTTCAAATATAGGAAAAAGACAAAACATGAAAATCGGCTACACAAAGAAAACAAATATAATAAAGGTTTTGAAAAGACTCTAGTTACCTTTTTACAAACCCATAGAATGTCGACTTACTTGAAGTCATCATTCTCTTTGTATAGCATTAAATACCTCCTGTAAGAAATCCTTGTTAAATATCCTTCTCAAGAATGTCGACTTTCTTGTAGTCTTCATTCTCTCTGAAGACTTTGAAAAACACAACATAAAGAAAACACTTGATATGACTATGTATAAATAAATATCTCAAAGCACTCATTGTACTTACACTCATTTAAAGTAAAGAAGTACTTATGTACCTCAAATCATTAATTAGAATAAAGACAAAACTACATAATAGCCTACAATCCAATGTTCAATGTACTATTGTAAGAAATAGACTTTTTACATAAAATATATATTACCTAAAATATTACAACGACTAGTGTACCCTACATTTTACTTTTATGGAAAGAAGACTCTCTCGAATTTCTCTAAAGATGCTTTTGAAATGACATAACATTTCACATCTCAAAAAAGCTACGATTTCAAAAAGTAACGACTACTTTTTTAAAGCTATATAAACACACTCAAATAAACTATTCGACATGGAATGGACATGTGAGCTTACAACGAGAAAAATTCCTATTCGATATTTGAAAAGAGAGCCTTGAAAAAGAAAGAGAAAAAGAAAAGAAAGAAAAGAGAAAAAGTCAAGTCTAGCTCTTTGACAAAGAGTATCCTCTGAGTGACAAACAGAACATTCTGAGAATCCTTCATTCGTGCATTCATATCATTCTGAAGGTTCTATAGGAAGTATTGTAACTCTGTTATTCACTGTTTTCCTTCTTTGTTGAAAGAAGTAGACCTCTGTGAAAGAGGGTGTTGTCCTTCTCTGTTGAGAGAAGAAGACCTCTGTGGAAGAGGGTGTGCCCCTTCTCTGTTGAGAGAAGAAGACCTCTGAGGAAGAGGGTGTTGTACTATTTATCCGGTGACTCGGATGTTATAGTGGAAAGTTCAAGTGGTTTGCTTGGGGACTGGATGTAGGTCTAGGTTTTGACCGAACCGGTATAACTTCTGTGTTTTGTGTGTTGTGCCTTATTGTCTGATTATTTTATTTTATCGATCTGCATCGTATTTCACTATTCACCCCCCCTCTAGTGGAATTTCATTTGGTATCAGAGCAGGTTTGCTGGTTTCGACATAACAAGTCTTCCAGCATAAATGGCATCTACCTCTTATACTCGTGATATTGAAGGTCAACACGCATCTCGTCCTCCTTTCTTTAATGGCTCCAACTATGGATACTGGAAGTGCAGAATGGCTATATTTCTCAAATCCATAGATTTTGCTGTATGAAAAATTGTTGAGCATCCATACACATCTCCATCCGCAGACTATAACTTATGGTCTGATGAAGAAAAGAAAATGGAAAACCTAAATGCAAAGGCTATGAATGCCTTATATTGTGCTATTGATCAGAACGAATTCAATAGAATATCTATATGTGAATCTGCATATGATATTTGGCATTCTTTAGAGGTTATTCATGAAGGAACCAACAAAGTGAAAGAAGCCAAAATCTCATCTCTTGTAAGAAAATATGAGTTGTTCAAAATGAACAAAGATGAACCCATCACAGAGATGTTTACCAGATTCACCAACATCACCAACGATCTGAAATCTCTGGGTGTAACATATTCCCAGACAGAAAAGGTGAAGAAAATCTTGAGATCTCTCACAACTGATTGGGAGAAAAAGACTACAGCTATTGAAGAAGCTCAAGATTTATCTAAGCTTACTCTGGACGACTTAATAGGCAATCTTATGGCCTATGAAGTCCACATGAAAGAAAGAAGGGAAGAAGAACAACCGATAAAGAAAACTCTAGCTTTCCCAGCTCTATCTGAGAATGAAGACTCAGATAAAGAATCCGAAATTGCGCTACTAATCAGAAAATTTCAGCGCTTCATGAGAAGGAACCGGCTTCCAAACAAGCACAAGGAAAGAAAAGATCCTAAGGAAGATCCCATGTGCTATCATTGTAATAAGCCAGGTCACTTGAAGAGTGACTGTCCCCTTCTCAAAAGAAAGTCCAAGACCGAGGAACCAAAGAAGAGGTTCTTCAAGAAAAAGGCTCAGCATGCTCAATTGGATGACTCAGAACCATCCAGCAGTGAAGAGTCAAGTGATGATGAAGCCGAAACTGCAAACATGTGCTTCATGGCAAACGAAAGTTCTGTAAGTGAAATTTCTGATTTTTCCTTTGAAGAACTTCTAGATGCTTTTCAAGAACTATTTGAAGAATCTAGAAAATTAAGCTTCAAAAATAAAACTTTAAAATCTGAAAATTTAGAGCTTTCCCAAAAAAATGAAAAACTCAGCAGTGAAAACTCTGAGTTGAAAAAGAAAAATCTTCTTATTACTTCTGAAATCTCATCTACTAGCTTCAAGACTAAAAATCTGCAAGTAGAAATTTCAGAATTAAAAAGTAAAACTGAAAACCTTATGAAAACGGTTTTCAAGTTTACTAAAGGAAAAGAGAACTTGAATAAACTCCTATCTTCTCAAAAAGTCTCTTTCTACAAGAATGGTATTGGCTACTCTCATTTCAACAAGCCTTCTTGTATGAATCAAAAGACCACTTTTGTGAAAAGTTCGTCTGAACCAAATAAGGAGTATTATAATTTCAATTTTTTTAACTCCTCTAAGGCTGTAGACAAACCCAAATCCAAATGGATATGGGTTCCAAAGTCTAACAAAAAGGGACCCGATTGGGTACCAAAAAGAAATTTTGCTTAATGATTTGCAGGCTCCAAACAAGAAGAACAGATGGATTCTAGACAGTGGATGTTCAAAACACATGACTGGACATTCAGACCTCTTTGCTGTTCTTCATAAAAAGGAAGGAGGAACCGTCACCTTTGGAGATAACAACAAAGGTTTGATAATAGATTTATTTTTAGATAACACAGCTAAGTCTAATGAAGATGATCATCAAAGAACATTTGTCGATATCAAAGATCATCCTCAAAAGCAGATTTTGGGAGAACTGACAAAGGGGGTTCAAACTAGAGCTCAGCTAGAACGGATTGCAAACATGGCTTTCATTTCTCAACTTGAACCAAAGAAGATTGATGAAGCCATCATTGATGAGTTCTGGATGCTAGCCATGACTGAAGAACTGAATCAATTCCAAAGGAATGAAGTTTGGGATCTTGTACCAAGACCAAAGGATCATCAGATCATTGGGACAAGATGGATCTTCAGAAACAAGCTAGATGAAACAGGTAATGTTATAAGAAACAAAGCAAGACTAGTAGCTCAAGGATACAACCAGAAGGAAGGTATAGATTTTGATGAAACATTTGCTCCTGTTGCTAGACTTGAATCTATTAGAATGTTTTTAGCATATGCAAGCTATATGGATTTCAAATTATATCAAGTGGATGTTAAAAGTGCCTTTTTAAATGGTTTTATAAATGAAGAAGTTTATGTAAAACAACCTCAAGGATTTGAAAATGAACAATATCCAGATCATGTTTTCAAACTCAAACGTGCTTTGTATGGATTAAAACAAGCACCTCGTGCTTGGTATGATAGACTTAAAACCTTTTTATTAAAAACTGGTTTTTCTGTAGGCAAAGCAGACTCTACTTTATTTGTGAAAATAGTGAATAATCATACCCTAATTGTTCAAATATATGTGGACGATATCATCTTTGGATCTTCTAACAACACTCTTTGTGAAGAATTTTCTAAGTCCATGCAGAAAGAATTTGAAATGAGTATGATGGGAGAACTCACCTACTTTCTTGGACTGCATATTAAGCAAACCAAGGATGGAGTTTTCATCAATCAGTCTAAGTATGCTCGTGAACTTCTGAAGAGGTTCAACATGAACTCAACTGCTTCAAAATCTACTCCTATGAGCACTACTACTGTTTTGGACAAAGATGAAGATGGTAAGTCTGTTGATACAAAGGTATACCGAGGTATGATAGGATCACTTCTCTATTTAACTGCTAGCCATCCAGATATTATGTTCAGTGTTTGCTTGTGTACTAGATTTCAGTCAAATCCAAAAGAATCACATCTTAAAGCTGTAAAAAGAATAATGAGATATTTAAAAGACACAGTTTATTTTGGATTATTCTATTCAAAATCCTCTATATTTGATTTAATTTCATACAACGATGCTGACTTTGCTGGAAGTAAGTCTGACAGAAAAAGCACAAGTGGAACATGTCATATGCTAGGGCACTCACTAGTATCATGATTCAGTAAGAAACAAAACTGTGTATCCTTATCAACTACTGAAGCTGAATACATTGCTGCTAGCCTAGCTTGCACACAAGTTATCTGGATGAAACAAACCTTAAAAGATTTTGGTTTAAATTTTGAAAATACAACTATTTTCTGTGAGAATACTAGTGCTATAAACTTATCTAAGAATCCTATTTTACACTCACAAACTAAGCACATAAAAATAAGACACCACTTCTTAAGAGAACAAGTCTTAAACAACATAATTAAACTCGAATTCATACCCACTAATCAACAGTTAGCAGACATATTCACTAAACCATTGAAACATGAAGACTTTACACGAATTAGAAGAGAACTAGGAATATGCAAACTAAGTGACTTATAAATTAATCACACTTATTATAATACTTCTTATAAGTTTTGTTAAAATCTTATTTTAAAAGTTTTTTCCTCTTATCGATTTTTGTTAGTCAAACTAGGTTTCCATATTCACGTATACTCTAAACTCTTATAAGACACATTCTTTATGTCTTTCAACTTGTCATCTTTCAAATACACATCCATTATGACTCCTTGTCCTATCTCCTTTCACTCATATTCATAAAAACTAATTATATTAAAAGCTATCATGACATTGTTCACATCACTCATCTCATAACTCCTTTATTATTTTTGTCCTTTTGTGAAAACTTCTCTTACGATAAGTTGATTCACCTTCAACATGATAACATATTAGTTTATGAGAAATCTTGCTTTTCAAATTGTTAGTCAAAATCGAATGATTATTTTTTTGGTTCTTTTACCTTCTTCTAAAGATCTAGTTGCTATGTTCTCACGTAAATTTTTACTATATCATTTGATATATCATAGATTATGTACACTCTATTATATCTCACGTAAATTTTTACTATATCATCTTTTATATCATAGCCTAAGAACAATCTATTATCATCTCTTCATGCTTTATATCTTTTACAAAAAGTATTGTAAAATTCTCTTTTCAAAACACTTGTACTCCACTCATTAGTACGTCTTGTATCACCTTTTTATCTCTCTCTCTCTCTCTACATTATACGAAGTTCCTTTTCATTCCTGACTGTGACTCTCTCATATATTTTATATCTCTCTCCAATCGAGACTCATTAAAACCTTGTCCTTCATTTTTTATTCTCATTAGTACCTTTAGTACTTTCTCTCTCTCATACGAATTGTGCCTCCATTCTTGTCAATCCGTGTTTTTTATTCCTTTACTAGTTTAAAACTTAACTTTATTCTCTAAAAAGTATGAACTTCCTCCAATCGAGTTTCTTTAAAAATATGTTTATCAAATAAACATTAATTCATGTCAATCATAACTTTATTTTATGTCTTTTATCTCATATCAATCATGAATTTTTTTTCTTGTTTTTTTTATTCCTATCCTACTCGAAAATCCATATATGTCATCTCACTTTTCTTTATGTCTACTCGTACTCCTTCCACGCATATCCATAAAAATACTTCTTATATAAGCAATTATTACTCTTCACTCATGAATATCTTTTTGTCTCATCATCTCTTTTACCACTATTCATAGTCAAAGTGTGTCCTTCTTATATTTACGTATACTCATAAAAATTACAAATGTGAAGACACATTAATCATGACACATTTTTTAAGTCATTCTTTTCTTTCAAAAATGTCATATCTTTCAAACTACATATCCGTATCACCCTTCTTTATGTCTATTCATTCTTCTTCCACGCATATCAAAATATATACTTCTTAAATAACAAATTATTGCCTCTCACTCACTTATCTTTGTTTGTCTTATTCCAAAATCACTCTTCACGAATTTGGAATGCTTCCACATAAAGTAATATCTTGTAGAAAAAGTTGTTTGTTTTATTAGGCCATTATTTTATTTCACTCTCTTCAATATGGCACTCCATACTCAATTCATGACACCTCTCACTACTCGATAAACTCTCCCATAGTATATTTGTTCAAAACTATGTCCTTCTTACCATACATACCAATATAATACACTATCTTCCACCATTGATTTGATTTGTCATTCACAAGCCCCTTAACTTACAACTCACAAATTTTCTTATTCAAACTACAATCCAAAAATCATTCACTTCCATTGTCATTCAATTCTTATCACAATTATTTTCTCTCTTCTATTTAATCGATTGGTTCATTCCTCACCAATACCACTCGTATCCCACAATCTTCATACATCCTTTCAAACTCGTTCCTTCTCTCTCAACTCCCTTTTGCAATGGCTTCCTCCTCAAACAAGGTAATCACTGCCGCCGACCTAAGTTATCCCGATCTATTTTACTTCTACAACTCCCTTTGCTCTCGACCAATTCATGAAGGTAGATTGGTTAACTATGAAGACTTCATGTTATTTGACCGAGACAGATCTCTCCCCGAACTCAAACACCTACTAGGATCCTCATCCCAAGCTGCCTACTATCCTGAACTCGTTCGACTATTCTACACAAATTTTTCTTATGATCATGAACAAACTACCATCACCACCAAAGTATGCGAACGCCTGATGTTCTTTCATGCTTCCTCACTGGGCAGAATTCTTAACCTTCCTTCCACCGGCACAGACCTCAACAACATAGTACCACTCGAACGGTCGGTACTTCGAAAAATTCTTCTCTGCACCAACTGCTTACAACTTCCCTGGCACATGAGGAATCTCCAACCTCATGCTCAACTGCTTGCCCAGATTCTTCTCCACAATATCTATCCCAAGCCTCCACGCAAGGGATTAGTACCAAGAAAAATTTCTCTCCTTCTCTACGCATTTTTTTCTTCTACTCCGATAAACTAGTCCAACATTCTTTTCGACCTTTTTATTCGTTATCAAAAATTTCAGCCTCTTCTTTTCGGGTGTTTTATAACTCCCATTTTAAAATACTTCAAAGTACCCCTTCAAAACGAAGTTATCCTCCATCTCTCTCAGGTCCTCGATGCTACTTCCTTCAATCTAAGGTCCCTGCACCTTCCCAACTCTGATGAAGAAGATCCAACATCCAACTTTGATTACTTCTCTGCACTGATGGATGTTCAGCGTTCTCAGGATCGTATCCTTCGCAATCAAGACTTGTTGCAGCAGACTCGTCAAGCTGAACAGCAGGATCTAGACGCCCCTACACATCAACCTACTCCACCTTCGGAATAAACTTATTTTTTTTACTGTAATATTTATTATTGGTCTGTAACAACTCTCTTACTCTGATCCCTTCCTTTTTATCTATGATAAAGGGGGAGAAAACCTGTCTCCATTATTGGAGAAATACTCTCTTTAAACATTTTTTAATATTTTATAATATTATTATTTCTATGCATAATGTCTTTTTGACAAGGGGAGCATATTTTGTCATCATCAAAAAAGGGGAGAATGTTGAGAAACTCTGTTTTGATGTCACACAATATGATACACTATCTTATTTGATTTTATATGACATGATAATATGTCCTCTTGAAAAATGTTATATTATGACTGGATATGTTTTGCCATAAATCTAACGAGTATTTGATGCAAGGATATCTCACCCAAAAAGGATGGAGACTTCCTTTTCAAGTACAACTATGGTGCAATCATACTCCTTGAAGAAAAAGCTTGATGAGCCATGCATTCCTAAAGATCAACTCAAGAGATCGGCTACCTCAAGATGAAGATTTTTTTTTCTTCTTTAGAGTCATATGTAACAGAACCTTCAGGAACATGCATATTGCATATTACATACTCATTCATAAAAGCAATTTCATAAAAGTATACGATAGTTTCAAAAAGGTCCTTTTTGAAAACTAATAATTGTACCTTCTTACAACCATTTATGAAAAAGGTATTTTGACATGATTTCAAAATATAATAATTGTACCTTATATCATATACAAGACAACTTGAAAAGAAATGTTTTTAAAAGTAGGAAAAAGACAAAACATGAAATCGGCTACACAAAGAAAAACAAATATAATATGTGTTGAAAAGACTCTAGTCACCTTCTTTAAAGAAATGATTTCAAATATAGGAAAAAGACAAAAACATGAAATCGGCTACACAAAGAAAAACAAATATAATATGTTTTGAAAAGACTCTAGTTACCTTCTTTAAAGAAATGATTTCAAATATAGGAAAAAGAGAAAACATGAAAATCGGCTACACAAAGAAAACAAATATAATAAAGGTTTTGAAAAGACTCTAGTTACCTTTTTACAAACCCATAGAATGTCGACTTACTTGAAGTCATCATTCTCTTTGTATAGCATTAAATACCTCCTGTAAGAAATCCTTGTTAAATATCCTTCTCAAAAATGTCGACTTTCTTGTAGTCTTCATTCTCTCTGAAGACTTTGAAAAACACAACATCAAGAAAACACTTGACATGACTATGTACAAATAAATATCTCAAAGCACTCATTGTACTTACACTCATTTAAAGTAAAGAAGTACTTATGTACCTCAAATCATTAATTAGAATAAAGACAAAACTACATAATATCCTACAATCCAACGTTCAATGTACTATTGTAAGAAATAGACTTTTTACATAAAATATATATTACCTAAAATATTACAACGACTAGTATACCCTACATTTTACTTTTATGGAAAGAAGACTCTCTCAAATTTCTCTAAAGATGCTTTTGAAATGACATAACATTTCACATCTCAAAAAAGCTACGATTTCAAAAAGTAACGACTACTTTTTTAAAGCTATATAAACACACTCAAATAAACTATTCAACATGGAATGGACATGTGAGCTTACAACGAGAAAAATTCCTATTCGATATTTGAAAAGAGAGCCTTGAAAAAGAAAGAGAAAAAGAAAAGAAAGAAAAGAGAAAAAGTCAAGTCTAGCTCTTTGACAAAGAGTATCCTCTGAGTGACAAACAGAACATTCTGAGAATCCTTCATTCGTGCATTCATATCATTCTGAAGGTTCTATAGGAAGTATTGTAACTCTGTTATTCACTGTTTTCCTTCTTTGTTGAAAGAAGTAGACCTCTGTGAAAGAGGCCGTTGCCCTTCTGTGTTGAGAGAAGAAGACCTCTGTGAAAGAGGGTGTTGTCCTTCTCTGTTGAGAGAAGAAGACCTCTGTGGAAGAGGGTGTGCCCCTTCTCTGTTGAGAGAAGAAGACCTCTGAGGAAGAGGGTGTTGTACTATTTATCCGGTGACTCGGATGTTATAGTGGAAAGCTCAAGTGGTTTGCTTGGGGACTGGATGTAGGTCTGGGTTTTGACCGAACCGGTATAACTTCTGTGTTTTGTGTGTTGTGCCTTATTGTCTGATTATTTTATTTTATCGATCTGCATCGTATTTCACTATTCACCCCCCCTCTAGTGTAATTTCAATCATAAGTTCATGAAAAAACAAACATCATAATGATTCAAGTTTATACATAAAAAATTATTCACTTGATACTAACTAAGAAATCAAAAGTGTCTTCATCAATTCCTTGGTCGTCAATGCTTTCATCCTCCTCTTCCTCATCTTCTATTTTCTCTTCATTATTTTCTTCAATTGAGCCATATGCAAATGCATCAATATCGTCATATACAATGGGCCGATAATCTTTTGCTTCTTTTCCAATTGAAGTCTTCTGCATGTGCATGTACATGTATATGCGCACATAAACTAAATCAGTAAGAGTTGTTGGCTCAAGACAATTTCTCTTTTTGGTATGCGCTACTTCAAATGCACTCCAATTTCTTTCACATGTAGATGCACTGCATGGTTGACTAAGTATTTTAATTGCTATATTCTGCAAAATAGGAACATTTGCTACACTCATTTTCCACCATATCTCTGATGAAAACAAAAGCAAGTAATGAAAATTTGGTAATATAATTTAAAATAAAAAATTTTATAAAATGAAAATCAAAATTGAAACTTACGTGGATGTGCAGTACGAAGAAGAGATATTGTAATATCATTAAAGATCTTTGAATCTTTTGAATGATAATAAGTCAATTTTGAAGCAAGCTCATCCTTTTTATCTTCGTTATCCATATCTTTTTCATCATTTTCTTCAATCCTTCCATGATTTTATTGTTCATCTTCACAAGACCATTATAAAAAAGTTATGGATTTAAATACTCAGCAACAACATATAAGTCACTTCTCAAGTTGACCTCCCATCTACGATCAATGATGTCCCATATTTGTAGATACTTATCTACTCGATATTTATAAAAAACTTTTTATTTTTTCTTTAACACGATTTATACTTTCATACAAGTAATCTATGGTAGAACAATCCCCATCTACCATCCTCAAAAGTTTTATAAGTGGTTCTGTTGTTGCAATTATTTCTCTTTCATTTTTCCAAAACTTCTTTTCTTGTATAATATCAGTCACATCTTTGCCTTTTCCTTATTTCTTAATATTTTCTAAATTTCTCCATTCAGAAGAAGCAACCAAAAACCTTAATTTATCTTACATTTTCAATATAGATTGCAAACATAAAAAATTAGTAGCAAAACAAGTAACCTCAGGCCTTTGTATATCTCTATCATATGTATAATTTCTCATAAGTTGCAAAATTGATTGTGATTTATACATGAAGCTTGTAATCCTTTTTGCATCTAATAATGTATGAGAGGAATTAGGCAATCTATCATAATATTCAGGCATTAAATCAATATAGTGTTTAGCATAAGATGATGTAAAAATATGAGGGTATCTTACCTCCACTACATGCCTTGCTTTCAAGTAATTTGAGCCATTATCTGTCATAAATTGAACTACTTTATCTGATCTAATTTCTTCAATAGTAGTTTATATATACTCATCAATATATTCACCAATTTTTTGCCCTTTAGCATATTTAGATTTCAAAAATTTTGTTCTTTTAGGGCATGAAGCCAAAATATTTATGTGTGAACAATTTTTCTTATCTGTCCATATATCAGACATTAAAGTGCATCCTGATATCGACCATGACTTTTTGACCTCATTAATAAATGTTACAACTTATCCTTTTAGGTTTTGAAGCAATTTTGTTCTAATTGTTTCACTACTTGGAGAGGTATAACCAAGTCCACAATTTGCAATGGCATTAACCATCTCCTTAAATGCATCATCTCTAGCTAACCTAAAAGGTAAATTGTTTATAACAATATATTTTGCTACACACATATTTGCATGTTCTTTCTCTTTCTTCTTTATAAAAGCACTTAAGAGTATTTCGTTGATCCATACCTATACTTGGAGAACTAGAAGAAATTCCTATAGAAGTAGAATCTGAACTGCTTCCAGTAGAAGACAAATAACTTATGATTTTTTATATTTTCCCTGATGCCTTAGACTCTAATTCATGAATTGAAGCCAATGCTAGATGTTTCACATCTGATGTTACGCGCTCACATGCAACAACATCCTTATTTGGTATGCCTGCAAGATAATACTTAAATCTTGTTATTCCCTCATTAAAACGTACCTTACAATAGTTGCAAAGTAATCAACCATCTGATTGTAGTGTAACATGGTTCCATAATACATCTTTAGGTCTCCCCATATTTTTTCCTACATAGAACACATCAAAACAGATCAAATATTTAGTAGAATGTATCAAAACAGAATATTTTGCATATTTTAATCAATAGAATAAGAAAAAATCATGAATACACAAAAACAAGAAACGTGAAAACTTAAAACCAGGCTGGATGGCAACAGATAGCATATGGATCGTATGGAGTATCATAACCTAATTACTAAGTGGCATAAGATGTGATTTGATAATCCTAATGTGAGAACCTAATGGAATTCTTTGTTTTAAATTAGTTGGGAAAACTTGACAGGTTTTTTATGCTTTTCGATTGTGAGATTTGAATTGTGCATATTGTCATGGAATAGCAAATCTAGATCTACCAACCGTTGACAATTTTCTCAGGCTATTACCAGATTTTGAAGAATTGGTTAGGCAGTTAAGGGCTTTTGTCAATTCTGATTAGGCATTTTTTTCTATCATGTTTCTATTGAACAAGATTAGAATATCTAGAGGGTCTAGATATTACTCAAAATTCAAAAAATGTTTAATATCTTGTAGTTTGAACTTGTGCTATCCGTATTGTATTGGCATTAGAAAGTCTTGAAAATTTGTGATGATCTCAATTCAGATTTGTGAACATCCATCTCATTGTTGTGTATTTGATGTTGGATGTGTGAAATCTGATTTAGAACTTTAGAATTGGAGACATTTGAAACTCTCAAATCTGCTGAAATGGGATCCTTGAAAACTTTGGATTGAGATCCACAATAAAATCAAATGCCTAACTGCTACGTGTTCTTCTGCTTCCTTTTTTGGGGATTGGGAATGCAGGAGTATGGTCTGTTTGTTTAGTCAACACAACTCCATATGAACCTTTCAATTCTTCATTTTTTTTCTGTAGCCAATCTAGTCATTATTTTTAGTGTTCAACTAACAATTCTTTGTTGCTTACAAATACATTGTTTCTGTTTCTGCGTTTAGACTTTCATAGATTGACTTTCTGCTTGTTCTCTTACGAAACTGATGTTCGCATTTAGCCCCTATTTTATGTGTTTTTTGTCATTACACTGAAATGGCTAAAAAACTTTTAAACTTGACAGAACTTTCTAGCTCCTCTTTCTCCACAACAACATAATCATATGAAGGTTTTCCTTTAGTGGATTTATAAATGCTTCCACCAGTAGTACAAATAGAATAATATAACCAACACACAAGCTTTTTTCTCAACAATATTTTATTCTTGTGATCATAGTATATTTAGATAGTTTTTGTCATGTCATAATTTCTAAAAAATTTACTATTTAGCTTCATTAATTAGCAACAATGACTGCAAGTCTTGGTGGCAGAACTAAAACTCTTGGCCGGGATAACCAGATAGCCCACTTGCATTGAGGCCAAGTCACAATTGGTTTCATATTCCCTGGTAAATAGATTCTATTAGTTGTATGTCACTATTGAAAGAAATGTAACTAACAAGATTGAAACTTAGCACATCATGTCACCACATTTTTATTGATATTAAATCATTAAGTTCAGAGAATAATTTACACATTCTATCATCTTGAAATTTTCAACATCACCTTTTCCACAAAAGAACCCATGTAGAAATAGTGCTTATGCCCTTAATTAGCATTAAAATGTTGAAAACTAAATAATAAAAATCATTAATTTATGAGACACAATATGGTTACAACTAACTTTATGCGTAACTCAAACTGTATTTTCCTCCAACTAAAAAATCATCCATTTTATTAGCCTTCATATCACTATAGGGCACTTGATTCTTTTTTGATGTGTTCTCAAATAAACCCTTAACCTTAAATTAATGATCAAACAACCATCAAATAAACAAATTCCTTCAAATTCTGTCGAACACCAAACATAACTCAGAATAAAACATGCTGCCAAAAATTATACCAAAAGTGGAGCACAAGAAGGTGATGATAATTAATACCCTGAAAAAAGAAACAAAAGACAAGAATGAAGATGAAACACCACTATGTAGCTTGTACCACGAGAACCAAGAAAATGAGGCTATCCGGCCAAAAGAATGCAATAACCAACAAGAAATTAAAAAACAAAAAAAAAGGAGAAATCAGTCAAGTTCACTTCGAAGCGCAAGCGAGGCTAAACAAGGAACACCCAGATCATAAAAAACTCAAACAATGAGAGAGAGAGAGAGAGAGAGAGAGAGAGAGAGAGAGAGATGAAACAGTTGCAGTTGCTGGTTGAAGTCGTCGGCTGTCGCCCCTTGCAGCAGAGTATGCATTTTTGTGTTTTTTGCAAACTTAGGGTTTTAACTTTTAACAGTTTTGAAACTTGAAAGAACCATGTAAAAAAAAAAAGGATGACAAACATATCGCGATAATATCACGAGATTTAGTAAATCTCGCGATATTATTGCGAGAAAACGTCACAAAAAAAAATCTTGCGAGAATTTGTAAATGTCACGAGATTAAGCCGTTTAAAACGTTTAGAGTAATTCTCGCATTTTTTTTTGTCACTATGCCAGAATTTCGTAAATATCATGATATTTGTCACTATGGTCTCCACCCCCGCCCCATCTCAAAATCCTGCCCTCCATCCCCGCATAGGACTTGATTTTAACCTCCATTCCCGCGTAGGTCTAAATTTTAACCTCCATCCCCATTTCATGTCATTCATCCTCGGTCTAAATGGGGCGAGGAGGGGCGGGGCAAGAAGGGGATTGGAGATGGGGACGGGGCAGGGCGGAGAAAAGCGTAAGTCCATCATTGCCTCCATCCCTGCATGGGTTTTGATTTTAACCTCCATTCCCGCCTCCATTCCCATTTCATGTCCTCCATGGCCCAAATGGGGCGGTGCAGGGCCATTTATCACTATGCCAGAATGGTGGTAAGCTCAAGTACATTTTCACTAATGGTGTTGGTTTATCCGTTCCTTGAGGAAACTGGGAAATAAAGGATCTGTTTTAAGTTTTGTTGCGGGCGGATTAGTTCTTGCTATCTAAAGAATGTACTCCCTAGCTAGAATTGCTATGATGGGAGGTGACGGAGATTGGTCTGATTGAAGCCCATTTATATAGTGCTGTATAGTTTTGTATTACTAATTTGTTTTTGTACAAACTGGTAGGAGTCTTTCTAACCCCCGCTTATTCTTTTTAAAAAAAGAGATAATGCAATTAGAAAACCAGAGTCCTGTCCTTTTGGAGGTATTACCTTTCCCTCACGCAAAGGCAACATCAGGTTACAACCTTCAAAACCATCAAATCGCAGCATCTCATGAACATATTTAAGTTGCATTTAAAAGTTCCAATTCTACAAACAGGAGGAACCCTACATTGCATGCGTGTTAGTTTGGATAGCATAACATGATGCATGTCACCACAGTTTCGTATTTTAATTTGTTGTTTGAACGCCCACATCACATACCATGACAAATGTTAGACCCTGTTTGGAATCTAGGAACTGGGATAAGAGTTAATGCATTTGTCTAAAAGTTGGTCAAACTACTACCATGTGGCTGTTTGAAAACTGGTAGCTGGGATGGGAAGTGACATTGTATTTATACTAAAGCATGAAATTGACAGCTACCACCTCTAGGAGGGCAGCTGCCACTTCCCATCCGAGCTACTAGTTTCCAAACAGGGCCTTATGCATTGATTCGCCTTGCACATAATGACATAAAGTAAGTTGCTTCGTAATGCTCTTAGCCAGACATTTTGAATGCTTAGTGAAGGTTTAGTTCATATTATATGGTAGTCTAATAATGGTCATTAGAAACCTCAAATGGAATCATAGAAGAAAAGAACATATATAACAAGGAATTTAGAGCATGTACATGCAGGGATCAATGCATATATGGAGAAATATCGTAACTTGTAAATGCTCCGACATGAATATGTTAGATACTTTCAAAGTCGATCTAATATTTTCATATATTCTCATGTGAACGAGATGTGTGTACTTCTACGCAAAAATAAAGAAAGAAAAAAAAAAGATGAGACGAGTACTTGAGCTTGGATGCACAAATGCCTCCCAAACAGCTCAAATTGTGTAATGGGCATCAAAATCACACCCATTTTCTCCAGAATTTGTTTAGGAAAAGGACGGCCATTGCTGATATTTTCATCTATAAATGCACTCCCTCAACACGACACTATTAGATCCCCTTACTGATGCACACCCACATGGCTTCCACGGCTCACCAGATCTTGTTTCTGCTTTTCTTGACTGCCATTTTTGGATCGATTTCTGCCGCTGATGACGCCCTCTACAGCGGCGAACGATTGAATTCAGGGGATTATCTCTCTAAGAACGACTACAAGTTGGTGATGCAGAACGACTGTGATCTGGTGTTCTTTAAGGGCACCACAGTCATCTACAGATCCGGCACCGAAGGACTCGGCACGAATTGCTATTGCACCTTGAGCAACGATGGACTGTTCACCATATTTACTGGCCAGAATAAGCCCATATGGCAGAGGGGTAGAAAGGGTGTGAAAGGTTATTATGTTGTGTTGCTGCAAAGGGATGGTGCGTGCATCATCTATGGCCCCATTGGTTGCACCAGTCATGACATGGCTAGCTCAAAGAGGTACTATTCCCTTTTGGTTGGCTAGGGAGCTTCTTAGCCTGGCAACCCAAGTGAGTTGATACACACATAGTTGCAAGGCTTGTGTTTGGCCTTGCTATATATTTATATGGTTGTTCTACGTACGTCCGTCTTTGGCAATATATATATATATATATATATATATATATATATATATATATATATATATATATATATATATATATATATATATATATATATATATATATATATATATATATGTTTGTGGTTAGGGTGTTTCTTTTGTAACAAGGGTGGATTTATGAAGTCTAAAATGTGTCGCTTGTCATGTTTGGGTTAGTATATATATATTATCTACATACTTGAAAGCTAGCTGTATAAGAGGCCATGTTTGTTGATTTGCCTACGGAAAGATATTCACAAGGATATGCATACATACGTCCTCTCAAAGTTGGAATTCGTTTGTATGCTTTGGTAGGTTACACTAAGTGCATGGAGAGGGTGTTGTGTGTTCTCCCTCGAAGACGCATTGTTTGCTACAGTGCGTGTTTGGGGGTCCGAATGAGTGCCACATATATAAGCACGTGGGGCTCATATCCCCGTGTATGTTGGCATCACTTAGCATCAAAGTCCGGTGTAGTTGCAAAGACTTAAGTATCCTTTCTCGCCATGAAACGATGGCTCAAAAAAAAGACAAAAATGTCCTCCATTCAGAAAAGGAAGGATGATCTTTAACTCTTCAAAAAGTCCAAATTGCTTGAATCAAATTGTCAATGCTTGAATCAAAATGCCATTGACGATCTACTTCCCTACTGATGATGCTAGTTCTAATCCATAGTCACTCAGATGATCCGAGAACATACGGAAGAAGTTTTTGAGCCAGGAATAGTACCACCGAGGAAGAAAATGTTTGATGTTCAGAGAGACCTTGTTGCACCTTATAAGAGATATGACCATCGAGAAAGACAGAATCAAAGTGACTAGATGCCATCAAGATAGATTGGAAAATACATAAGGGCAAGACTTGAGGAATATACACGATTTTTGAAAAATTGCAGGCAAGATCAAAATAAGGCTGAAAATTCGAGATCCAGAGGAACGAAAGGAAAAGAAAAATGGCCTGGAGTTTTTGAAGAAAAATAGGAGATTTTGAAAAATCATCAAAGATTTTCAGAAAAATTATTAAAAAAATAAAAGAAAATAAAGAGAATAAAGAAAAATAACTAAGATACATTCAATCACATCCTGCACAAACAAGTATGCGCATACAACACTCCCTAAAAGGCTGACTATAAATGCATAAATTTTAAAATAGTTGTAGGACCCTAACCCTAACTCTAAGGCTTAGATCATCTGTGTCCAATCATGCTATGCCAATATACTCAAGCCAAGGCTCAATGTACGTGACATAAAAACAATTTTCTTTGGTTCTAGGCTCATGTTTTCCAATATTCTTAAGCATCTGCCGATATACTTTGAACTATGGCCCTCGATACGTGGCAGGGGGGTCAACCCAAATAGGTGGCCCAGTTGTGAGGCTTTGTCCTGAACTATGGTTATGGAAGAAAGCCCAGCAACGTGGTGGCTAGGTAAAAATAGGTGGGGTTGTTTTTGAAAAATGATCATCATGCGAGAAAACAAATGGCTCTAATGTCCTAAAGAAGTAGAATTTTGAAAAATTTATGAGAAGCAAAAAATATTTTCAATCAAATCCTAGATTGAGGAGGATTGTATGAGACCTAAGTCTATGTGAGCATGAATAATGCCTACTGAATCGGTCCTACCAAACCATGCCTAAGTCTACATGCTTTTCATGTTAGCTGGGTTTGATTCTAGGCTCCTAGGTTCACATGAAATAAAGCTGACATTGTAGAACATGATTTTGATAAGTTGAATAAAAGAAGGCACTAGATTGATCAGGCGAAGACAAGTCTCATCATGGTCATCAACCTGTTATCATCGCAAAATTTTACTTTTGCAAGTCAAACTAATCTTTGAAAAAGTTTTGAAAATAACTCGCATCTGTTTTAAAAAAATTGCGAAAAAAGAGACTCTTTTGTCGGTACGAGGTTCAACTGTTCTTGGCACCATAACCAAGGGTAATCAAACCAATGATCAATAATTGTTTTGCTTTACTCAATTGTTTAAATCGTTATTTTATTCCTAAATGCACAAAAAAGCAGGCATGTGCTATGAACTTTAGAAATTTTGACTGAAAACATTATGTATGTTTGGAATATCTGAAATTTCTTGGAAAAAGGGATGATTGATAAATCATTTTCACACTTAGGAAAACACTTTTGAAGAAAAAAAAACTTGGAAAATTGTGAACTGGACTTAAAAAAAGATTTGAAAATTCCTTGAAAACCAAGGATTTTTAGAAAATCGATTTTGAGGAAAACCAGAATAACTTTGAGAAAATCGATTTTTCTGAGATAGAATTATGAAATAATAAAAAAGGGATGAGCGTGTGGCCCTGTGAGCTATTTTTATGATGCAATGTAAACCTAGATTATGCATGGATGTAATTTATGAAAATATTTTTTGAAGAATTTGAGAGAATTATCTGTAAAAGAGATTTTTGTGCCTTATAGAATTTACTTGAGATAAATTCGCTATATATCCCTGACTATGGCTACGAATACATATTGAATATATCTCATTTGATTCTAAAAAGAAAAATACTTGGAAAAACGTTTAAAATATGCAATGTTTTCTGAAGATAGCCTAAGAGTGTAGGTTTTTTGTAACTTAGAAGAAGATGATAAATCTGGGTATCGTTCGTATTCTGACTATGGTCACAAATATGAAATCCACCGAGTTTATCAACTCCCTAGAAGCAGGTGTACGTGTCATTCATGTTGACCATTATGGATTTAAAATATGTGCATGAATGATTAAACATAACAGTTACACATCAAAATCAAACTATATGCAAATATATCCTAATCTAAATAGGAAAATAAATTTTCTTAATCCAATATTACAATTTACATCAATAATGAATTGAAGAAAAAAAAAGAGAAATAAAGAAAATACAATCTTAAGCTTTCCTACAAAATTAGCAAACTTGTTAATGGACAAATGTCGGCTTTTCAGGTTTTATCCAATAATATCTAGAAATTAAGGGATTTATCCAGATATAAGCCTTTTTCCATGCTTTCCTAAAATAAAAATCATTAAATAATATAATGGATGATGCATAACTGAATGAATAATGAAAATAAATAACTTTAAAATTCAGAATTTAAAAAAAATGACTAAAATACCCTTAAAATTTGAAGTTTATTACAAGATAGGATTAAAAACGAGATTTTTCAGAAAAAATCTTTGTAATACGCTTAATTTGGGGATCAAACTGATTCAAAACAATGTAAAATTGGGTGGAGAGCACCCCGATATGATTATGAAGATGATTAAACTTAAAAAATATGAAAATAATGGATGAAAATAATAAAATGTGCAAAAAGAACAAAATTTGTCCGCGTTCTGGTTAAATCAGAACTCCGTCAGCATCCTATTTTTATAAAATAACTAAATAACACATCAAATGATTTCCAAAAATCATAAAAAATGACATGAACACTTCTAATAACCTTAAAAATAAGATGCAATCAAAAAATATATTTTGGGGATTATTTTGGATATAAATATTAAATAAAAAAAATGAAAAATATGTTATTTTACCAGCAGTTTTGTATTTTTCATAATGTCCAACCTGAATCGGATATCAAACAACAATGAAAATTTATGAAATTAGACAAAGCAAAACTAAACAGATTAATAAAGATAACCCTATTTACAGATATAGAATACGATCTTTGGTTAGAGAGATACAACTCCGACAATACACACTTGATTTCGGCCTATGCATAACGATGCAATAAAGATAGATCCGGTTTTGAGTTTAAAAAGAGGTAGCAAAACAGAATAAAAAATTATGAAAATTTTACATAAGATAGTAGACATGCAGGTAAAGACATGGCTTTTTACGAATTGGCAAAAAAATCTCCGGTTAAGGAGATATGACCCATGAAAGTTGACCTTGCCTATGAACTGTGACTGAAGGTTAAAAAAATATAGACTCTAGTCTTAGGCTTTACAAACATAGAAAAAAACAATAAAAATTTATTAAAATCACACCATGGAAAATAGACACACAGACAAAAACAACCATTTTTACGGATTGGAAAGATCATCTTTGGTTAGGGAGATATCGATTCGGTAAAATGGACCAAGATTCAAACCGGCCTGGCGATTCAAGAAACACAGGGTTTGATTTCGGGCTAAAGAAAAATAGAAATTGATCGTAGAAATTTATGAAATTTCTACAGAATAAACTAGACATGCATATAAGGATGCTTTTATTTATGGATTAGAAAAGCGATCTCCGGTTGGAGAGATATGCCTCTCACAAGATGACCCTGGATTTACCTAGCGTTTTCCCAGTTCAGAAACAGGCTTCGTTTTGGATTTTTGAAAATAGGGTTATAGATCTAAAAAAAAATTGAATTTTTTATTTAAAACCATGGACAAATGCATGATTCTACCATAAAAAATTTGGATTTAAATGAGGAATATGAACAGGCAAAACAACATCATTATTAGACAACCAGAATTGCATATCTCATAAATAAAACCCTAATCATGATATATTCTGATTTATGCATGCAAAAATCATAAAAATATGAGATCAAGGGCTCTTGATCAAGCTTGAACATGTAGATGATGAAAATAACATAAAAAAAGAATAAAAAATCACTGGAGCATGGATTTTCATTGATCTAGCCATTAAAAGAAGAATTCGACCTATAGAAAGGTTGAATCTTGATCTTTATTTAGGCATTAACAAAATAAATATGATCTAAACGTTAATAATGGATCAAAAACATGTAAAACACCTTATATGATCAGTAGATCATCTTCTTGGTACATGAATACATATTCCTGAATGAAAAGAATATGAAAAGTTGAATCACAAGGAAGCGGCAATGGTGTAAAGCATAAAAAAATTGATAAAACTAAAAAAAGAGAGGAGCTCACCTTGGGTTGCAATGGAGGATCTGCTGGAAAAGGAAGGCAGCTTGAGGGAGAGAGAAAGCAATGAGAGAGGGCTGAGAAAGATGTGGGGGTCAAAATCCCTATGGCCCTAATTATAATTTTTTTAGGCTTTGTTTTCTTTAGAGTTCTGATTTAATCGGAACTCTATTAATTAATTAAGGATAAGTCAAAGAGGGGGGGGGGGGGGGCAATTTTTCTAGGGAGTTTTAACCTAACAAAACTCTAATTAATTAAGCCTAATTAAACCTAATTGACTCCTAAATAAAACTCTAAAAATTCTCAAATATGGCATCACCTATGTGGGCCCACATTTGGTTTTTAAAACTTTAAATAAAGGTTTTAAAACAAGGTTAAAATATCAAAATAAAGATGGAGTTTTAAAATTGATTGAACTTTGACTTTTCAAATTTCTAATTTAAGTAAAATACTAACTAAACCCAAACTAACCTAAACACCTTCAAATGTGGCGTCACCTAGTGTGGGGCCCATTTGATTTTGCAAAACGATTTTAAAAAGGGGGAAATAAAGGGGTTAAAAACAAGATTTTTTAAAAGCCTTAAAAAGACACCTATATTTTTAAAAAAAATATATTTTTGAAATAAGTAAGCCATGAAATAAAATAAAATTGAATAAAGATGGAAAAATTAGGGTTTGGCACCCACTGCAAGGTGGGCCCCACTTGAAGAAATTGATAAAAAATGAAAATTGAATTGAAAATCAAGTTTAAAACGAATCCAGATCATTTTTTCTAAGGAAAATGTTTTTGAAATAAGAAACGTAAAGCCCAGAGGGTTGGCCAAATGGCAAATGTCGATTTAAAACCCAAGTTTTTGAAATTGATTTCGAAAAAGAGGTTTTAAAATCAAATCTGGATTTGATATTTTGAAAATGAGAGTGTTGGATCTTGAAAATGATATGCGATGACATAAAATGTAATAAAATGATATGAAATAACATGCAAAATGCCGACCCTGAATAAGGGATTTAAAGTCCTAGACCCTTGGCAGAGTCAAGGAATTGGAAATTCCTGTCCAAAGATGAAAGTTGATGATTGGATATTGGATACAACATTAGATCTGATCCAAATGTGAATTGGGTCTCAGATATAGCTAAAATTTCCAGGAAAGGTATTGATCCGAGCCTAGATTGATACTTGTACCAGCTTGAAAGATTGATAGAACTGATGTTTTGGACAAAATGATTAAGAAATGATTTTGTCCCTGCAGGGCAAAGAGTGACACTGGAAAACGAGGTTTTAACTGGTTTAAACTGAATTCTAGGGTTTCTATACTCAGAGGAACTAAAAAGACACTGACTCAACTAAATTCCTAGACTAGATGATTAAGAAATGGCAGCATTTTCAGAGAAATAGTGAGAAATGAGCACTATAATGAAGTGGGTAACAAGATTGTACTGGGTTTAAGCTGGAATAAAGGTTAGTTATATTGAGATGAACTAAATCTGGAGCTCAAATACTAGCTGGGCTGACTGGATTTAGCTTAATTTCAGCTGAAATGGGCTGAAATGAATTCCAAGACTATGGAAAATAGATTTGAACTAAAACTGGACCACTTGAACTCCTGGTGAGCTCAAGTTAAACACAAGGGAACAGGATAAACTGGGAATAACTAACTAAAAAACAATTGACTGGGATTCAAGCTAGAAATGAGCTCATTTCTCGATAAATAAATCAATTTTAGCTGAAGTGGTCTAAAATTAACAGGATTCGCTCATCGTGAACTCAGGAAAGCTAGAAATGACTGACATTCTAACTGTTCTGAGCTTAAAATAAGCTCGATTGACTCTGAGTGACTAGGATCTAAGGTGACCTAGGGGTAAAATGATAATTTCACTAACAAAAAAGGGGGTGAAATAACACTTAAACTAGACTAAACCTAGGGGTTTGACTCCTAAGGGGGTTGGCATCTGCTGAAAGAGGGTGTTTGAAAATGAATAAGGAAAATTTAGGGTGTTTACAAATGCCCCTCTTTGCTACTAAGTTGGTTGAAAGCCGAGCTTAGTGACAAAGAAAAACACAACAAATTTTGGCTATAAAAATGCTTCAGTTAAAAGAATCTGATTAGATATGAAAGAATTTGCTCTGGTGATAATGGTAGATATAAGATGGAGAATGGAGAAGAAGATTCACCTCATCGAAATGTGGCTCAAGCTTGACTCTTAACCTGAATGGGAAGGAAAAATATCTCACGAATGAGACTCAGGTATAACCCTTAGCCTGAACGAGCATAGATATACCTCATGAAATGAGGCTCAGGTGTAACCCTTAACCTGAACGGGTATGAAAAATACCTCATAAAATGAGCTCAGGTATAATCCTTAACCTGAACGGGCATAAATAATACCTCATGAAATGAGACTCAGGTGTAACCCTTAACCTGAACGGACAGATAACAGAATCCTTGAATGAAGAAACTATGATGGGACCTTCAGATTTTGCACGATAAATCCGAGAGGAGTTTGCAAAAGGATGAAAATGAGGTTCCCTAAAGCTTTGAAAAGAGATTGATCTTGGGTGCCTCATTGCTGAGACTGAATAGCTTTTATGATGACCTTTTGCTGAAAATATAAATGTTGGCTCAACCTTGAACCCCCCAAAAAAAAAACAGAACTATCTTTGGCGAGACAGTGCGAAACATAGGAAAGTGTGCGAATCTGAGAGCCCGAGCACTCAAATTAAAAAAGAAGGGAAGGACATTGAAAACTCTTGTTATCAAATCCTAAAGAGGGATAACAACAACAACAGGATATGTCAAAATGGACATCAAGCTCTTCATTTCATGTCAGGATAGCTAGAAAATGACTGCCAATAAGATAACAATTGTAGTTGATTCAATATGATTGAAAGTGAGCACGTTTGTTTGAAAAATATTCCCTCTTCTACCTAGAGTATTAACTCCAATTGGGCTAACTCCGTAGAATCAGAATTAAAATCAAATTATTGTTGTTGAGTTTCTTCCAGGAAGCTATCCATCTCCTTGATATGAAAAGAAAGAAATTTGCTGTCAGTATCATAAAAGTGATTTATGAAAGGATATTGAAAAAAAAAATCACATGAATAAAGATAATTCTTGGTAGTTTTGGTAGTTTGATATCTGGGGTTTACCCATGATGTTCTTTTTGCACTCTTTCGAAATATAAAGATTGAGCTTTCTTGGGGTTTGGCGAGAATTTCATCACATCAGCCTTCAACTTGGTGATGTTTTGATTTTCCCTAGAAAGACATGTCACATACTTCTTTAACTTGGAGATGATCTGAGTCTTCTTTGGTCCCAAGAATTATATTAATGATGTTGTCTCTTTGATTGAAATCTCTTGATGATCTTTTGCGCTTTTTTGAGACATGAAAAGTAATCTCTCTTGGAATTCGGCGAGAATTTTATCACATCAACCTTCAACTCGGTGATGTTCTGATTTTTCTTGAAAGGACAAGTCACATGCTTCTTCAACTTGGAGATGATTCAAGTCTTCTTTGGTCCTAGGAATTGAATTGATAATATGGTTTCTTTATGATAGCATTAATCAAATATCTTTTAGGGATTGTTAGGAGGTTCATCGCATCAGCCTTCAACTTGGCGATGATTTAAAGTTTTCTTGGAAGGACACATCACATGCTTATTCAACTTGGAGATGATCTGACGCTCCTTTAGCCCTGAGGGTCTAACTCATCCATCAATCTTCAACTTGACGATTATTGAGAGATCCCTTTTGCAAATAGTTAATTGCGGCTTTAATGATTGGAGAGATATTGAGATTGAGTGAATTCTTTTTTATCACCTAGGATATTTCCACTGCCTTATTACCAGAAGAATAGTCTTTAAAAATGTGTCATAGATATGATTAATATCAATTCACTTATGGCTTTTCAACATCATTGAATTTTCCTTTGCTAGTCATATCAAGGATTTTTCTTCATCCTTTTGGTTGACCGACAGAAAAAGTTTGAATTTTTAGTTTTTCTTCGCAAAAGCTTTATCCTTTTGGAAAGAATACTGAAGGTAATGTGAGGTAAAAATTTGTGCAATAAAAGTTTGAGATCAGCAACTATTTTTTATGACAAATTGGCAAAATGTTCTTAAAATCCTTGATGAAAGGAAGCGCTTGACATCCGATTGACACATCCATGACTGGATTCTCCTCTTTTTTCCCCAAAAGAGAGACTCAGGCTTGACCCTTACCTGAACGGGTAATAAAAAACTACTCCTCGCTTTCCTGAAGAGGAGGTGTTTGCAAAATGAACTTTCGAAGAGAAATTAAGCTTTCGTCAAAGCTCCCTACTTTAGGCTTCTCTTATGGAAAGATGGCTGATTGGATAAGGTCGATGAATTGTCATAAAGGAGCAAGTCCATCATACTCTCCTCGAAAATAGGGTTCTCTATGATGGGATAGCCTAACAAAAGACATTAGGAGGCCACAAGGAGAATGAGCTTCCATCGAAACTCTTCCTGACAAAAAGGGTCCTTGTGTAACAATAAAAAGTGTTTTGCAAACTATTCGTGAAGACTTGAGTCCCTTCAAACTCTCTCTGGAATAGGGGCTTAGCGAACGAACAATAAAGACATGTGAAATGAATGAGCTCCCTCAAACTCTACCTAAAAAAGGGTCCCTTGCAAGAAAGATGATTGATATCTGATATTATGCCAATTGGCAAACGAGTCTGACACGAAAGTCGAATCTTGGATGACCATGATTGGCGAATGTAACCCGAAGGTTGAAAAATAATTGACTTTTATAGAATTGGTAAGCTGAGGATTTGCTTGATGAAAATCAGTGTCTCGGAGGTCTGACTGATAAAATGGGCAACCTGGAGGTCTGATTCATAAAAATGGGCATTAAACATAAAGTTGAATCTGGAAATTCGACCAACTCGAAAGCTAGATTTTGAAAGAAAGTTCGAGTCAGAACTCAAATCTTGCAAGGAAAACTAGACTAACTTGAAAGTTGGGCTTGAAAGAAAATTTGAGTCGGAACTCGAATCCTCAATGGAAAGCTAGACCAATTCTTGGATTTTGAAAGAAAAAAAATTTGAGTCAGAACTCAAATCTTCAAAGGAAAAACTAGACCAATTGGTTTTAAAGGAAAGAAAATTCGAGTCAGAACTCAAATCTTCAAAGGAAACTGGAAAATTCGAGTCGGAACTTAAATCTTTAAAGGAAACTAGAAAATTCAGTTTTGAAAGAAAGAAAACTCGAGATGGAACTCGAATCTTCAAAGGAAACTAAACCAATTTGGATTTAAAGGAAAGAAAATTCAAGTCGCAACTTAAATCTTCAAAGGAAAATAAAAAAATCGGTTTTGAAAGAAAGAAAACTCGAGTCGAAACTCGAATCTTCAAAAGAAACTAGACTAATTCAAATTTGAAGGAAAGAAAATTTGAGTCGAAACTCAAATCTTCAAAGGAAAATGAAAAATTCAAGTCGGAACTCAAATCTTCAAAGAAAACTTATCTAATTCGGAAATTAGATTTAAAAGAAAGAAAATTCAAGTCAGAACTCTAATTTTTAAAGGAAACTTGAAAATTTGAGTCAAAACTCAAATCATCAAAGGAAAGTTGGGCCAGTGTTGACTAGGTTTGAAAACATCGACCAGTAAAAACCGAATTTAAGAGGTTCGATTAGTGTAAGACTGGATTTAAGAAAAGGTCGGCGCTCTGAAAATATTTGAAGATTGTGGTGGGAATTTTCAGCTTCACTCTCACGAGGAATCGTCATAAATGACTGTCGGGGACTTAGGATTTATCCCTTATCTTGAATGGGAATTGATTCGATGCAAAAGAATGCAAGTCGATGAAAATGAATGTCGATTAATGCAAATGAATGCAGATCAGGCAAATAAAGGGCCGATCAATGCAAATGAATGCAGATCATGCAAATAGAGGTCTGATCAATGCAAATGAATGCAGATCAGACAAATTAAAGGCCGATCAATGCAAATGAATGTAGATCAGGTAAATAAAAGGTCAATCAATGCATGTGAATGCAAATCAGGCAAATTGGTATCGATCAATGCAATTGAATGTAGATTAGGCAAAATGGCTTCGATAAAAGACTTGTCTGAAGGTCGAATTTGAAGAAGACTAGTGTTTTAAAAGTGCTTGATGATTATGATGAGAGATTTTCACTCTTCACCCTCATGATGACTTAGACAACTGCCAAGGTCTTAGGATTATCCCTTATCCTGAATGGGTAATGAATTTGAAGCAAATAAATGCAAATGAATGGAAATAGATGCAAATGAATGGTGAGAGATTTTGTTTAATCCTGCCTGCATATAGGACATTTTAAGGTAAAAGTAAATTTTTAAAAGATGCTCCAATGTAACTAGGGTACAAGGATAAGTAATTGATATTTGAAGAGTGCTCTCTGAAGGTAACAAGGTGACAAACTTCTTGATTGATTCGGGAGGCACTCTGAAAGAGGTCACTCCTTGTAAAAAGACATTTTGCAAAAGAACAAAGAGTAATTATATATAAAGAAGACGGTGCCAACTATAAGGAAAATTGATGTCTTATTGATGTATTGGAAGGGGAATAATAAATCGAGGAAAGAGTTGAGACTACATCATCCCTTTAAACGACAAACGTAAGATGATAAATGAGAAAGCACTGGCATTCTAGCTTGTAATTCATCCCTTTGACAAAAATGTTTCCTTTGTACTAGTCTTTCCAAATCAGGAGATTCCTAGCTGACTTTCCTCCTCATCTTCTATAAGAAGATTCTTGTCGATACAGTCTTGCACTATGTTCTTGAAGACGAAGCAGTGTTCGATGTCATGACCCATTGTCCGATGAAACTTGAAGAACTGATCCTTAAATTTTCCTATAACAATGGGAGGATCAGGGACTTTTGGGAGCTGGACCATCTCCTTGGTCAGCATATATTCAAGAATCTTTTCAAGCGGCTGATCTAAAGGGGTGAATTTGCAGTCATTACTCTAACCCTTGCGGTTCAGCTTTTCTCGAGTGCTTGTTTTCTGCTGGAAGCTGTACTTGGAAGACTTGTCACTTTCCTTGAAGGCATCGCCCTTTTGACCTGCGCGGTCACCTCTATCGAGATTCGAGCTTCTAGAGTCGCTGTCATGATTATTCTTGCCACCTTTATTGTTGGTGCCATTATTGTTGCCGGTGGTATTGGTAGAGAAGGTAAAGTGCACCTTCTTCTTGATGAGAGCCTTTCTAGTACTGTCTTTAGCTTGCTCAGACATCATTTTAATCATCATTTTCTTAAACAGCTGATATACGGCAGGATTGATGTCATCCTTGTCTGTCTAACCTTGTCCTCTGGCATACCTTAGAGAGTCCATCTCTTGCTCGCTACTACTGTTGATATGAGATGATGCTGAATTTTGTCTGAACCACTCGGGAATACTGATGCTTTCTATAGAATGAGGTGGATGGTTAGAATTTATGAATAACGATTTGGATGAATAGAGGAAAAATATTCAGTGAGAATTAGGTCGACAATTTGAAGGATATCCTATTACCAGGGATTGAGTCATCGTTGAAATTATGACAATTGCGTTGCCATTCTTGATGAAAGAAATAAGCAACTAAGATGTGTCTTGTTACCTAGGCGAGGTCGTCAAACCATGATAAGATAAGAATTGTTAAAAGAAAATGATTTTATTGACAATAAACTCGACAAAGAGGGGGTAGACAAATGATCTGCCACCACTCAAGATCATCAGAGGACACTTGAGGACTAGGAAAAATAGTAAGGACAACAAAAGAACCCCAGCTATATTTAGCGGAGTGGTATATTTTGGACCACTGAGCAGACTTTAGATCGAACTCTGTCACAATGCCTGATAGCATTCAAGCATCAACACACTTCTGCCTCTGCGAGAACTGCTTGATGCATCACTCTAGCTGGTAATAGATGGAGAAGAACGGTCCAAGTAACTTGAGTCGCTTGTCATGCGCATAAGTGTATTGAGGTGGTGACTCTCGACGGTCGAAGTAGTCCCACACGATTTCTTTTTCATGGAGGTTCTCGATAAAAAATATGTATTGAGGAGTAGGTAGTGGATCCTTGCCATTATATCTGAATGAACTTGCTCGAGTTGGCACATGCCGGAAGAACCAAGACTGCAATGCGTAGATGCATCCTTCTACTAAGATTGAATCTTTGAGCGTGAAGTGGGTCAATCCAAGGTATAAGAAAGCAAGTGCTGCCATGGCAATGGAAAGACAGTTGGTCTGCTTACTTTCCCACCTTTGCAAGAGCTGAACTATTCTAATATCAATGTAGTTTTATCCATCCTGAAAGAAGGCTAGTCCTACTATGCACAAGACCATTGCATGTTGTATCCTTTCTCACGCTGCTCGAGATAAGGAATCGACTTCTTCAAATGCCCCATACTGTCGGTATAGATCAAACAAGTCGACACACTAACTCTCATATGCTTCTATCAGTGGCAAGGATTTGCGTCCTATCATTCAGACTAAAGCATCTCAGGGTCGAGTCCCTTGACGTTAATAAAAAACTATTGCTCGAATGGATCTTCTGGCTGACCAACTGGCTCAGGTAGACCCATAATCTCTGAAAATTCATCCAATAGTAGAGTCATCTCTCTCTACGAGAATCAAAAGGTACAAGTGTGTGGATTCCATCGCTCTATCAGTGCTTGAATCAAATTGCTATTGGCAATCTGCTTCCTCACTGATGATGCCAATTCTAATTGGTAGTCGCTCAGATGGTCCGGGAACATACGAGAGAAGTTTTTGAGACAGAAATAGTAGCAACGAGGAAGGAAAGGTCCGGTGTTCAGAGTTTGATGTTTAGTGAGACCTTGTCGCACCTCATAAGAGATATGACCCTCAGAAAAGACAGAATCATGGTGACTGGATGCCATCAAGATAGACTGAAAAAGAAATAAGGGCAAGATGTGGGGAATATACACGATTTTGGAAAAATTATAGGTAGAATCAAAACAAGGCTGGAAATTCAAGATCCAGAGGAACGGAAGGAAAAGAAAAATCGCCTGAAGTTTTTAAAGAAAAATAGGAGATTTTAAAAAATTATCCAGTATTTTCAGAAAAATTATTGGAAAAATAGGAAAAAATAAAAGGAATAAAGGGAAATAACTAAGATACATTCAATCACATCCCGCATAAACAAGTATGTGCATACAACACTCCCTAAAAGGCTAACTATAAATGCATAAATTTTGAAATAGCTGTAGAACCCTAACCCTAACTCTAAGGCTTAGATAATCTATATTCAATCATGCTATGCCGATATACTTGAGTCAAGGCTCAATATACGTGGCATAAAAATAATTTTCTTCGGTTTTAGGCTCATGTTTTTCAACATCATTGAGTGCTTGCCGATGTACGTTGGACTATGGCCCTCGATACGTGGCAGGGGTCAACCCAAATAGGTGGCCCAGTTGTGAGGCTTTGTCCCGCACTATAGTTCTAGAAGAAAGTCCAGCAACGTGGTGGCCAGGTAAAAATAGGTGAGGTTGTTTTTGAAAAATGATCAACATGCGAGAAAACAAAAGGCTTTAATGACCTAAAGAAGTAGAATTTTAAAAATTTTATGAGAAGCAAACAATATTTTCAATAAAATCCTAGATTGAGAAAGATTGTATGAGACGTAAGTCTATGTGAGCATAAATAATGCCTCCTCAATCGGTCCTACCAAACCATGCCTAAGTCTACATGCTTTCCATGTCAGCTGGGTTTGATTCTAGGCTCCTAGGTTCACATGAAATAAAGTTGACATTGTAGAACACGATTTTGACAAGTTGAATAGAGCAAGGCACTAGATTAATGTGGCGAAGACAGGTCTCATCACGATCGCCAAACCTGTTATCACCGTAAAATTTTACTTTTGCAAGTCAAATTGTCCTTTGAAAAAGTTTTGAAAATAACTCGACTCTGTTTTGAAAAATTTGTGAAAAAAGGGACTCGCCTGTCGGTACGAGGTTCAACCATTCTTGAGTCCATAACCAGGGGTAATCAAACAAATGATCAATCATGTGCTTTGCTTTACTCAACTATCTAAATCGTTATTCTATTCCTAAATGCACAAAGAAGTAGGCATGTGCGATGAACTTTAAAAATTTTGACTGAAAACATGATGTATGTTTAGAATATCTAAAAATTCTTGAAAAAAGGGATGATTAAGAAATCATTTTCACACTTGGGAAAACACTTTTGACGAAAAGAAAACTTAGAAAATCATGAACTGGACTTAGAAAAAGATTTGAAAATTCCTTGAAAACTAAGGATTTTTTAGAAAATCAATTTTGAGGAAAACCATAATCACTTTAAGAAAATTGATTTTTCTGAGATGGAATTACCAAATAACTCAAAAGGGATCGGCGTGTGGCCCTGTGAACTCTTTTCATGATGCAATGTGAACCTAGATGATGCGTGGATGTAATTTGTGAAAATATTTTCTGAAGAATTTGAGAGAATTATCTGTAAAAGAGATTTTTGTCCCTTATAGAATTTACATGAGATAAATTCACTATATATCCTTGACTATGGCCACAAATACATATTGAATATATCTCAGTTGATTCTAAAAGGAAAAATACTTGAAAAAACTTTGAAAATATGCAATATTTTCTAAAGATAGCCTAAGAGTGTAGGTTGTTTGTAGCTTAGAAGAAGATGATAAATCTGGGTATCATTTGTATTCTCACTATGGCCACAAATACGAAATCCACCGAGTTTATCAACTCTCCAGAAGCAGGTGTATGTGCCATTCATGTTGACCATTATGGATTTAAAATATGTGCATGAATAATCAAACATAATAGTTATATATCAAAATCAAACTATATACAAATGCATCCTAATCTAACCAGGAAAATAAATTTTCTTATTCCAATATTGCAATTTACATCAATAATGAACTGAAGAAAGAAAAAAGAAAATAAATAAAATACAATATTGAGCTTTTCTACAAAATTAGCAAACTTGTTAGTGGACAAATGTCGGCTTTTTGGGATTTATCCAATAATATCTAGAAATTAAGGGATTTATCTGGATATAAGTCTTTTTTCATGCTTCCTTGAAATAAAAATCATTAAATAACATAATGGATGATGCATAACTGAATGAATAATAAAAATAAACAACTTTAAATTCAAAATTTGGAGAAAAATAACTAAAATACTCTTAAAATTTGAAGTTTATTGCAAAACAGGGTTAAAAATATGGGTTTTCAAAAAAAAACTTTGTAATACGCTTAATCCGGGGATCAAACGGATTCAAAACAATGCAAAATCAAGTGAAGAACACCCTGATATAATTATAAGGATGATCAAACTCAAAAAATATGAAAATAATGGATGAAAATAATAAAATATATAAAAAAATAAAATTTGCCCATGTTCTGGTTAAATCGAAACTTCGCAAGCATCCTATTTTCATAAAATAACTAAATAACACATTAAATAAATTCCAAAAATCATAAAAATTGACATGAATACTTATAATAACCCTAAAAGTAAGATGTAATTGAAATATATATTTTAGGGATTATTTTAGATATAAATATTAAATAAAAAGATAAAAAATATGTTATTTTACCTGTGATTTTGTACTTATCACAGTGTCAGATCAAAATCAAATACCAAACAACAATAAAAATTTATGAAGTTTGACAGAGAGAAACTAGATAAATTAATGAAGATAACTTTTTTTACAGATCTGAAATACAATCTTCGGTTAGAAAGATACAACTCTAACATTACACACTTGATTCCGGCCTATGCATAACGATGCAATAAAGACAAATCCGGTTTCAGGTTTAAAAAGAGGTAGCAAAACGAAAAAAAAAATTATGAAAATTTTACATAAGACAGTAGACATGCAGATGAAGACATGGTTTTTTACTGATTGAGAAAAAAATCTTTGGTTAAGGAGATATGACCCATGAAAGTTGACCTTGCCTATGAACTGTGACTGAAGGTTCAAAAAATATAGACTCTGGTCTTGGGATTTACAAACACAAAAAACAATAATAAAAATTTATTAAAATCACACCATGAAAAATAGACACACAAACAAAAACAACCTTTTTTACGGATTGGAGAGATCATCTCTGGTTAAGGAGATATTGCTTTGACAAGACGGACTAAGATTCAAACCGGCCTAGCGATTCAAGAAACACAGGGTTTGATTTCGGGCTAAAGAAAAATAAAAATTGATAGTAGAAATTTATGAAATTTCTACAGAATAAACTAGACGTGCATACAAGAACGCTTTCTTTTATGGATTGGAAAAGCGATCTTTGGTTGGGGAGATATGCCTCCGACAAAGTGACCCTGGATTTACCTAGCGTTTTCCCAGTTCGGAAACAGGCTTTGCTTTGGATTTTTGAAAATAGGGTTATAGATCTAAAAAAAATTGATTTTTTTTTAAACCGTGGACAGATGCATGATTCTACCATAAAAAATTTGGAATTAAATGAGGAATATAAATAGGCAAAACAACATCATTATCAGACGGCCAAAATTGCATATCTCATAAATAAAACCCTAATCATGATATATTCTAATTTATGCATGCAAAAATCATAAAACTATGAGATCAAGGGCTCTTGATTGTGCTTGAAGATGTAGATGATGAAAATAACATAAACACATCATGAAAAAAGAATAAAATATTACTGAAGCATGGATTTGTATTGATCTAGCCATTAAAAGAAGGATTCAACCTATAGAAAGGTCGAATCTCGATCTTTATTTAGGCATTAACAAAATAAATATGATGTAAACGTTAATAATGGATCAAAAATGTGTAAAACACCTTAGATGATTAGTAGATCATCTTCTTGGTACATGAAGACAAATTCTTGAATGAAAACAATATGAAAAAGTTGAATCACAAGGGGCGACAATGGTGTAAAACATAAAAAAATCGATAAAACTAAAAAAAGAGAGGAGCTCACCTTGGTCTGCAATGGAGGATCTGCTGGAGGAGGAAGGCAGCTTGAGGAAGAGAGAAAGCAATGGGAGAAGGCTGAGAGAGATGTGGGGGTCGAAATCCCTATGGCCCTATTTATAATTTTTTTAGGCTTTGTTTTATTTAGAGTTTGGATTTAATCGGAACTCTACTAATTAATTAGGGATAAGTCAAAGAGGGGGGGGGGGGGAGAGGGAGGGATTTTTCTAGGGAGTTTTAACCTAACAAAACCCTAATTAATTATACCTAATTGACTCCTAATTAAAACTCTAAAAAATATCAAATGTGGCACCACCTATATGGGCCCACATTTGGTTTTTAAAACTTTAAATAAAGGTTTTAAAACAAGGTTAAAATATCAAAATAAAGATAAAGTTTTAAAATCGATTGAACTTTGACTTTTCAAATTTTTAACATATGTAAAAAATACTAACTAAACCTAAACACCTTCAAATGTGGCGTCACATAGTGTGAGCCCCATTTGATTTTTAAAAATGATTTTAAAAAGGGGAAAATAAAGGGGTTAAAAACAAAATTTTCTAAAAGCCTTAAAAAGACACCTACATTTGTAAAAAAAAAAATTATTTTTTAAATAAGTAAGACATGAAATAATATAAAATTGAATAAAGATGAAAAAATTAGGGTTTGGCGCCCCTTGCAGGGTGGGCCCCACTTGAAGAAATTAATAAAAATTGGAAATTGAATTGAAAATCAAGTTTAAAACGAATCCAGATCATTTTTCTAAGAAAAATGTTTTTAAAATAAGGAACGTAAAGCCCCGAAGGTTGGCCAAATGGCAAATGTCGATTTAAAACCCAGATTTTTGAAATTGATTTCGAAAAAGATGTTTTAAAATCAAATCTGGATTTGATATTTTGAAAACTAGAGTACTGGATCTCAAAAATGATATGCAATGACATGAAATACAATAAAAATGCATGAAATGATATGAAATGACTTGCAAAATGACGACCCTCGATGAGGGATTTGAAGTCCCAGACCCTTGGCAAAGACAAAAAATTGGAAATTTTTGTCCGAAGATGAAAGTTGATGATTGGATATTAGATCCTGTATTGGAGCCGATCCAAATATGAATTAGGTCTCGGATATAGCTAAAATTTCCAGTAAAGGTATTGATCCGAGGCTAGATTGATACTTGTACCAACTTGGAAGATTGATAGAACTGATGCTTTAGATAAAATGGCCAGGAAATGATTTTTCCCTTGCAGGGCAAAGAGTGGCACTGAAAAATGAGGTTTGAACTGGTTTAAACTAAATTATATAGTTTTTATACTCACGGGAACTAAAAAGACACTGATTCAACTAAATTCCTAGACTGGATGATCGAGAAATGGCATCATTTTCAGAGAAATGGTGAGAAATGAGCACTAGAATGAAGTGGGTAATGAGACTGTACTGGGTTTGTGCTTTCATAAAGGTCAGTTATACTGAGATTAACTAAGTCTGGAGCTCAAACACTAGCTGGGCTAACTGGATTTAGCTCAATTTCAGCTGAAATGGGCTAAAACAGATTCCACGACTATGGAAAATAGATTTAAACTAAAACTGGACCACTTGGACTCCTAGTAAGCTCAAGTTAAACACAAGGAAATAGGATTAACTGGAAATAACTAACTCAGAAATAATTGACTGAGATTCATGCTAAAAATGAGCTCATTTCTCGATAAATGAACCAATTTTAGCTAAAATGTTCAGAAATAAACAAGATTCGCTCATCGTAAGCTCAAGAAAGCTAGAAATGACTGACATTCTAACTATTTTGAGCTTAAAATGAGATCAGTTGACTCTGACTGACTGAGATCTAAGGTGACCTAGGGGTAAAATTTTACTAACAAAAATCGGTGAAATGACACCTAAACTAGATTGGATCTAGGGGTTTGACTCCTAGGGGGATTGGCATCTACTGAAAAAGGGTGTTTGAAAATGAATGAGAAAATTTTGGGGTGTTTACACTTGACCCATTTTCCAGGTCTAAAACCTTAATATATTTAACCTCTCTTCATCTATAGTCATGTGGGCTCCATCTTCTCTGCCTATTGCAATCCATACCTTATGCAACTTCGTCAGCTTTGCCTTGAAGCTTTTTGCACTAGCTCGCAGGCATGAACACATGCGAAGCCTTATATATGCTCAATCTAAAATAAACGCGGGGACCATGACTGTGGCATATTTGTCTTAAAGTATATCGAAGTTTACACATAATACAACAATGACAAATATGCTACAATCATGTGGTTCCATCTTCTTTGCCAGTAAAAACATATCGATGATGATGGGATCCCATACATTTTGCACCTTCGTCAGCTCTGCCTCCTTTCTACAATACACAATAAATCGAATATACGACATAAAAGAGACAAAATTTAAAAAAACTTGAAACGCAGTTTAGAAAATAAATGTCTGATTCGCAGTCGCTGACCATGTAGTTGTCGAAGTCTCCTACCTCGCCATCGATACCCCCTTTGTGATGAAGCAGTTTATATGTTCAGCCAGCGAACACGTCGTTTATAAAGGAAACGCCAGTTCATCTGTTCCTTACTCACGAAGCAAAGCAAAGCAACATCCTCCTTAACTTGTGCAACATATCATTTTATAAACAAATAAATTACATTGCGTATTAATTAAAAAAATGTCGTTTCATTTGCAAATCGCTATAGAAAATAAATTAAAAAATGTCATGTCGATTTGTTTAATGTTTTGGTTTTACGCCTTTTATGAATCAGTAATTGTGTGTTACACTTATTAAAAAAGGATTTATACACTTATAGAATGTCATGTTATAAAAAGGTAAATCGAATTCTATCTATGAAGTTACCGCGATTTATAGTTTACTAAGTCTAAACATCGCATCGATTTGTTTATTGTTTTTCTTTGCCGCCTTTTATGAATCAATCATTGTGTAAATTGCTTTAGGACTGTTATCATTGCAAAATTTTCCCCCCTCTCTTGCAAGAGAGAAACGAATTTCGCGAGTCAAACTCGACCAAAGTTTTGAAAATGGTTTTGAAAATTACTCTCCTCCGTTTTTGAAAATTTGTGAGAAAATTTCGTGGAATGGGATCCGCCTGTCGGTACGAGGTTTGACCATTCCTGGCACCTTTACCAGGGGTAATCGAACCAAGGATCAATTGTGTGCTTTGACTAAGTTAAATTATCTAAATCATGCTCTATTTTCCTAGAATGCACAAAGAATCAGGCATGTGCTATGAAATTTTGAAAATAATGCAAGCTTTTGATAAATATGATGTTTGCCTTGGAAAATTGAGATGTACTTAGAAAATGACTGGAAAAGTGCTTGAAAATGGAATTTCGGGAAAAATCATTGAATTTCATTGGAAATCAAGAATCTACATTGAAAAATGAATTCTCAGAAAAACTTGAACTTTGAAAAAATCGATTTTGAGATTTGGATTGCTTTTCTGAGGAAATGGATTTGCGAATCTTGAGAAAGTCAGGAAATTCATTGGAAAATGACTTTTGAAATGGAAAATGGATTCTCAGGAAAATGGGAACTCTGAGAAAATCGATTTTGGGATTTGAAAATAAAATTGAGAATGTGGAAATCTTAGAAAATCATGATTTGAACTTGGAAATACTTTGAAATCTCATTTGAAAATTCAGAGTTCTGAGAAAATCAAATCCTGATAAAGACTTGGAAAATCTTAAGAAAATCAATTTCTCTGAAATGGAATTGGGAAATGAGTTTGAAAATAATGCAAATTGAATGAATGAATATGAATTTGAAATATATTTCCTTGAGGAATTGATAAATCCTTTTGAGTTTTGAGAATTGCAGTGCATTTTTGAAGTTAACCTAAGAGTGTAGGCTGAATGTGGCTAATATGAAGATCATAAATCTAGGTTTCATTCGTATTCTGACTATGGCCAAAAATACAAACTCCACCAAGTTTATAAACTTTATAAGAGCTTGTGCACGTGCCATTCGTGTCAACCATAGTGATTTTAAAAATTGTGCATATGCATCATGCATCATACATCAGATATTGAATTTTTTCAAGAATAAAACTATATGCAATGCAGTCCTATTCTAAGCTGAAAAGTAACTCTTATTCCAAATATTACATTGCTTTTTACATTGAATTGAATAAAGAAAAGAAATAAAATAACTAAATCTTCTTCTTGAATGTTCCTGCAAAACTAAAAAACAATATTAGCACAGAAATGTAGTTTTTTTTGAATTTATCCGAAAATATTAGAAATTATCGGATATTATTCAAATATAAACCCAAATCCATACCCCTTTTGATATAAACATGAGAAATAAGGAATAAAATTTGAAAATTCGAAATTAAGGTCAAAATGACCAAAATGCCCCTGATGACCTTGAAATTAGGGTTTTTTGACAGAAATTTTATAAAATTTGGAAATTTGAAAATCAAATGAAATAAATCAATCATAATATGATAAAATATGATGATATGCATGGAAATTTATGGAATTAGAAATTAGAATTTCAAAATTTAGGTCAAAATGACCAAAATACCCCTGATAACAAGACTATGGCCTTGAAACCAGGGTTTTCTGAAATAAATTTTGCAAAAATGGGAAATTAAAATGAAAATGACATTGAAATTAACCCTAATATGACATGACAGGATTATTTACATGATAAAAACTCTAAAATGGCGAAAATATCATAAAATATCAAATTTGACTTGATTTTCGCTTCTGAATTTAAAAATAAACTAACATATAAAGCAAATAAACTTAGAATTAAACCAAATTTGACATGGACATCTAGACTAACCCTAAAAATAGAATTAAGCTCGAAAATATATTTTTTGTTATTTTTTTAATATGGAAAATAGCTAAAAATAATAAAAAATAGAAATTTTGCCTAAAATGTTGATTCTAAATTGGATTTAGGGTACTAAACTTCCATAAAAATTTCCCATATTTTATGGGGTGACAGAGGACAGTTAGTCAAAGATTTTTGCATTTTACAGATTCTGGTTTTGACATATGGTCGGAGCTGGACGACTCCGACAAGTCGGATCAGAATCCGGCGACTATAGGATTTAGGGCAGACAGACAGGTTTCGGGAAAAACTATGGCAAAAATAACAGACAGATGGAAAAATGGCTAAAATTGTGGGAAAATGTCCCTGACAAACAGAGAAAGATTTCCTATTTTTACAGTTTTAGGATCTGGGTTATGGTTTGGAAATGAACACACAATTATAAGAGACCTGGATCTCTGGAATTCTCAGGCATGAGAATCTGTTAGACAAAAGATAATTTCGGGAAAAATACTTGGACAATCTTAAAAATTCCCAAATTTTGAGAAATGATAGGGGAAAGAGTTAGAAACAACTTTCATGTGGAAAGTTTTGACATACAACCTATGGATTGAACAGACACAGAAAATTAGAATCGGTTTATACCCTAATAAAGAGAAAGTGGGATTTTCTCAGGGGTCTAGGAAAATCAATTTTTAATAGGGATCAAAGCTACTTGGAAAAGGCTAAAAATTTACTTGGAAACATTAGACTCTAATAGAAAATCATGGTATTTTTTAAGAAAATTCGAATCATCCATCTAGGAGATTCTAGAGGTTTTTGTCTACTAAAACAGAAACTGGAAATTTTGAACGGTTCAAAACCCGATTTGGTTTTGGATTTATTTAATGGAAATTCAAAACCTAAATTAATCCATATTTTTGCAGAGAAACAAATATTAAACACAAGCATCCACCATAAAAATTTCAATATTTATAAATGATAGATTGAACATGAAATATTGACTGAACTTTACATAAAAAAAATGAAATCCTAAGTTAGACACTAATGAAAGCACTATTGAGTGTTATGAAATAACAGATAATACTAAATGCAATACTTGAGAATAAAAATAAATCAAAACCAGCAGAGGCATAATTTATATTTGCTTTTATGTCAGCCATTGAAGTGAGAAACTTCATCCATGGAGCGAATGAAGTAGCTCACTCGATAGCTCTATCGCAACCAAAACAAACAAATGAAATTTTTTCAATGCCAAAGGGGTCTCACCTTGGTATCTTTGATGCCTTGGTGAGAGCTTGAAAAGGGGATGGACTTTGTTGAAGCTGTGTGGATCCGAGGGTTGTTATACTGTTGATATGGTCGCAACCAAGGGGATCAAGGAGGCTGGAGCCGTGGCCTGCAGTGGTGTTGCTGCTATGGCTGATAATGGCCACTCCCAAGTAGAGACTGCAACAAGGTAGGTGACGTTGGCGTGGAGGAGGTGGTTGGGCACTGGCTGAAGGTGGCTGCAGGCTATGTTGAAGGTGGCTGCAAGCTGTGTTGAAGTGATAATGGTGGATTGCTGTGGGAGAGCGAGAGAGAGAGAGAGAGAGAGAGAGAGAGAGAGAGAGAGAGAGAGAGAGAGAGAGAGATGATAGCCTCAATGGGAGAGAAGAGGTTGAGAGAGAGATAGGGTTGATGATGGATGAGAGAGCTGTGTGTAGAGAGATGCTCCCACCGTGAGATGAATGGGCTGAGCGTGAGAGCCCCTCAGTAGGTAAGAAAAGTTTTTTTTAAGGGTGTAGACTTATGGAAAATGGTAAGTAATTTAGGGTTCAATGAAATGGGTTTAATAAGAGGGAGGTATACGTGAATGGCTGGAATAAGTAGGGAAAGGTAGAAAAGGAAGGGAAGATGGAAAGAAACGGAAGAAGAAGAAAGGAAAGAAAGAAGAAAAGGAAAAAGGAAAGGGAAAAAGAGAGGGAAAGAGAAAAAAAATCTGGAAAATTTTTATTTTTATTTTTTATTTTTTTATTTTTTTATTTTTTTTACATGTGGCGCCACCTTGGAGTGGGCCCACATGGTTTTTCAATAAGGCTTTTCAAAATGGGGCACCACATTGGAGCGGGCCCACACGATTTCTAAAAAATAAAAAATCAAAAACTTTTGTGCGACACCACTTAGAGTGGGTCCTGCTTGTGACAAAAGCAAAAAGAGTAAAATAACTTTGTAAAATTCCTCAGAAAAACTTTTGTGCTAATTTTGGCAGTTTTTTAAACGAACTCAGAATTTGAAGTTCAATACCCCGTTGCAAAGCATATCTAGTGTAAAATTTGAAAATTTGAGTTTGAAAGAAATCCAGATTGTTTTTCTTGAGAAAATATTTCCAAATTTAGAATCCTGGGGGTAAAAATGTCGAATTTGGAAACCCAGGGTTTGAAATTTTTTAAAACTTGATCTGGATTGAAATTTATAAAACTGGAGTTCTGGACTTTGAAAATGAAATGAAATGTGATGAAATGCTGAGAAATGATATGAAATGATGAGAAATGACACAAAATGCTATGCAAAATGCTAACCCTGAATGAAGAAATTTGGACATTAGACCCCGATTGGCAGTTGTATCAGTTCAAAAAGTGTTAAAATTGACAAAATTTGCAAAATGGTTTTTAGGCTCTACCGGGCCAGAGTGACATTAAAATTTGAGGTTTGAGCTGATTTGAACTAAAATGAACTGGATTGAGCTGGATTTTAGGGTTTCAGAACTCAAGTGAACTAACAAGACACTGACTCGACTGAACTCCTCGACTGAATTATTAAGAAAAGCTACCATTTTTAGAGAAATGGTACGGAATGGTCACTGGAGTGAAGTGAATTATGAATCTGAGCAAGGTTTGAGCTGGGATAAAGATTGGTAGTATTGAGATGAACTAAAATTAAAGCTCGAACACTAGATCAACTGATTGGACTCAGCTCCATTCAGCTAAATGAGCTGAAATAGGCTACAATAGGCTCCTGGACACTTGGAAATGGTTTTGAACTGAAACTGGAGCACTTGAACTCTTGGTGAGCTCAAGTTAGACTCTGGGGAATATGACTGACTCAGAGACAATTGACTTGGATCTAAGTGAGAAATGAGCTCATTTATGAAGAAATGATCCCATTTCGGCAGGAATGGTCAGAAATGAAAATGGTTTGTTCATCATGAGTTCAAATGAGCTTGAAATGACTGATATTTTAACTATTCTGAACTGACCAACGAGCTTGGTTCGACTCTGACTGACTGGGGTCTGGGATGATATAAGGGTAAAATGGTAATTTTCCTAGTAAAAATGGGAAAAATGGTGATTTTTTGAAACTGACTCGGGGTTTGACTCATACACTGACCTAAAAGGGTTGGCACTGCATGAGAGGTGTGTCTGAAAATGGGTGAGAAAAATTTGGGGTGTTTATAGATGCCCCTCTTTGCTACTAAGCCGGCTTAGGGTCGAGCTTAGTGGCAAAGAAAAACACACCAAATTTGGGCTATAAAAATGCCCCAGTTGGAAGGATCTGACTCGATATGAAGAAATAGCCCTAATAAAAATGGTAGATATGAAATGAAGAATAAAGAAGAAAATTTACTTCAAAGAAGTGAAGCTCAGATTTTGCCCTTAACCTGGATGGGACGAGAAATACCTCGAGTAGAAACAAAGCTCAGGTTTGACCCTTACCCTGACTGAGAAATGAAATATCTCATCAAAATGAGGCTCAGGTTTTAACCTTTAACCTGACCGGGAAATGAAATATCTCATCAAAATGAGGCTCAGGCTTAACCGTTAACCTGACCGGGAAGATAGAAAATGGTAAGTTGGATGACGAATAAGACAACTTTTTTTTGAAGAAGAATAAGGAGACTCTTTCGACAACGCGAAAGATGAATTCTTTCAACAACGCGAAAGACAAACTCTTTTGACAATGTGAAAGGTGAATCCTTTCGACAATGCGAAAGATGAATTCTTTCGACAACGCGAAAGATGACAAAGGCGATCCAACGGAACAACGCAATTCTTTCAACAACGCGAAAGATGACAAGGCGATCCAAATGAGCAAGGAGATTCTTTTGACAATGCAAAAGATGAATTCTTTCGACAATGCGAAAGACGAATTCCTTCGACAACGCGAAAGATGACAAAGGCGATCCAAAGGAACAAGGCGATTCTTTCAACAACGCGAAAGATGACAAGGTGATCCAAAGGAGCAAGGCGATTCTTTTGATAATGCAAAAGATGAATTCTTTCGACAACGCGAAAGATGAATTCTTTCGACAACGCAAAAGATGAATTCTTTCGACAACACGAAAGATGGCAAAGGCGATCCAAAGGAACAAGGCGATTCTTTCAACAACGCGAAAGATGACAAGGCGATTCTTTTGACAATGCAAAAGATGAATTCTTTCGACAATGCGAAAGACGAATTCCTTCGACAACGCGAAAGATGACAAAGGCGATCCAAAGGAACAAGGCGATTCTTTCAACAACACGAAAGATGACAAGGTGATCCAAAGGAGCAAGGCGATTTTTTTGATAATGCAAAAGATGAATTCTTTCAACAACACAAAAGATGAATTCTTTCAACAATGCGAAAGATGACAAGACGATCCAAAGGAACAAGGCGATTCTTTCAGCAATGCGAAAGATGACAAGACGATCCAAAGGAGTAAGGCGATTTTTTTGACAACGCAAAAGATGAATAATTTTGACAACGTGAAAGATGAATTCCTTCGACAATGCGAAAGATGGCAAAGACAATCCAAAGGAACAAGGCGATTCTTTCAACAATGCAAAAGATGACAAGGCGATCCAAAGGAGCAAGCCGATTCTTTTGACAACGCAAAAGATGAATTCTTTCGACAACGCGAAAGATGAATTCTTTCGATAACACGAAAGATGGCAAAGGCGATCCAAAGGAACAAGGCGATTCTTTCAACAACGCGAAAGATGACAAGGCGATCCAAATGAGCAAGGCGATTCTTTTGACAATGCAAAAGATGAATTCTTTCGACAATGCGAAAGACGAATTCCTTCGACAACGCGAAAGATGACAAAGGCGATCCAAAGGAACAAGGTGATTCTTTCAACAACGCGAAAGATGACAAGGTGATCCAAAGGAGCAAGGCGATTCTTTTGATAATGCAAAAGATGAATTCTTTCAACAACACAAAAGATGAATTCTTTCAACAATGCGAAAGATGGCAAAGACGATCCAAAGGAACAAGGCGATTCTTTCAGCAACGCGAAAGATGACAAGGCAATCCAAAGGAGCAAGGCGATTCTTTTGACAACACAAAAAATAAACTCTTTCGACAATGGGAAAGACGAATTTTTTCGACAACGCGAAAGATGACAAAGGCGATCCAAAGGAACAAGGTGATTCTTTCAACAATGCGAAAGATGACAAGGCGATCCAAAGGAGCAAGCCGATTCTTTTGACAATGCAAAAGATGAATTCTTTCGACAACGCGAAAGATGAATTCTTTCGACAACGCGAAAGATAGCAAAGGCGATCCAAAGGAACAAGGCGATTATTTCAATAGCGCGAAAGATGACAAGTCGATCCAAAGGAGCAGGGTGATTCTTTTGACAACACAAAAGATGAATTCTTTCGACAACACAAAAGACGAATTTCTTCGACAACGCGAAAGATGACAAAGGCGATCTGAAGGAATAAGGCGATTCTTTCAACAACGCGAAAGATGACAAGGCCATTCAAAGGAGCAAGGTGATTTTTTTGACAATGCAAAAGATGACAAAGGTGATCCAAAGGAACAAGGCGATTCTTTCAACAATGTGAAGGATAACAAGGCGATCCAAAAGAGCAGGGCGATTCTTTTGATAACGCAAAAGATGAATTCTTTTGGCAACGCGAAAGGTGAATTCTTTCAACAATGCGAAAGATGGCAAAGACGATCCAAAGGAACAAGGTGATTCTTTTGACAACGCAAAAGATGAATTCTTTCGACAACACGAAATATGACAAAGGCTATCCTTTTAGAGAGAAGGCTAATCTTTCAACAACGCAAAAGACGATAAAGGTTACTCTCTCAAGTAGGTAAAAGGTGATACTAGGATGTGTCAAGATGGACATCAAGCTCTTCACTTCATGTCAAGATAGTAAGAAAATATTGTCAAAATATTAAAAATTGTTTGTTGATTCAAAATGCTTGAAACTGATGTATATTGGTATGAAATTCTTTCCTCTTTTCTACCCAAAGTATTACCTCCAATTGAGCTAACTCCGTAGAATCAAGATTCAAATTCAAATGGATTACAATTGACTTTCTTTCAAGGAAGCTATCAATTTTCTTGATATGAACAAAAAAGCGAGTATTCTTGAAATTATGAAAGCAATTAGTGAAAGAATATTGATATTAGAATTTCACAAATTTTAAAGAGGATTCTTTGGCAGATTTGGCAGTCTGATATTTTGGGATTCTTTTCTCATGATGATCTTTCTGCCCTCTTTTTTTTTTATTGACAGAATTAGGGCTCTCTTAGGTTTTTGGGGATTATATCATCCTTCATTTTGGAGATGTCCTGACTTTTCTCTCTCTCTCTTTTTTTTTTGAGGGTACGTCACAAACTCTTTCATCTTGGAGATGCTCCAATCCTTCTTTCTCTCAAGGATTGACGACATTGACTTATTGGTTGGAAATCTCTTGATGATAGCAGAAATTAAATATCCTTTAGGGTTCGTCGAGAGGCTCATCGCAGTCGCATTCATCTTGACGGTGATCTAAACTTTCCCTGGAAGGATCCGTCACAAACTCCTTTATCTTGGAGATGATCCAAATCTTCTTTGGCCCCGGGGGTCTAACTCGCATAATTCGTCTTCATCTTGACAACAATTGAGAGATCCCTTTTGTAGATGTTTAATTACAACTTAAGTGATTTAGGAGATATAGAAATTAAATGGATTTTTCTATATCACCCAGAATATTTCAACTGCCTTATTTTCCAAGAATGATCTTTAAAAATGTGCCATTGACTGTGATCAACACCGATCACTTATGGCTTTGCAACAACATTGATTTTTTTTTGTTGGCCATATCAAGGATTTATTCTTCATCCTTTTGGTTGGCCAATAGAAAGATTTTGAATTTTGAATCCTTCTTCGCAAAAGCTTTGTCCTTTTGGAAGTAATACTAAAGGTAATTTTTGAGGTAATTCTTTTATGCAATAAAGGTTTTGAAATCAACAAATATTTAATGACAAATTGGCAAAATATTCTTGGAATCTTTGGTGAAAGAAATTGCTTGATATCCGAGTTGATACATCAGTGGGATTCTGGATGAAGGTCCAACACGAACCTGAAATCTAAAGGTAAATCCAATACGAAATTGCAATTATGAAGGTAAGTCCTAGCACAATATTGGATTTTGAAGGTAAGTGTTATCATCGCAAAATTTATCCCCTCCCTTGCGAGAAAGAAACGAATTTCGCGAGTCAAACTCGACCAAAGTTTTGAAAATGATTTTGAAAATTTACTCGCCTCCGTTTTTAAAATTTGCGGGAAAATTCCATGGAATGGGATCCGCCTGTCGGTACGAGGTTCAACCGTTCCTGGCGCCTTTACCACGGGTAATTGAACCAAGGACCAATTATGTGCTTTAACTTGACTCAAATATCTAAATTATGCTCTATTTTTCCTAGAATGCACAAAGAATCAGGCTTGTGCTATGGAATTTTGAAAAATGCAAGTTTGAGAAAATATGATGTTTGCTTTGGAAAATTGAAATGCATTTAGAAAAGGACTGGAAAATGCTTGAAAATGGAATTCCTGGGAAAATCATTGAAGTTCATTGGAAATCAGAAATTTGCATTGGAAAGTGATTTCTCAAGAAAATTTGAACTTTAGAAAAACGATTTTGAAATTTGGAATTGCTTTTCTGAGGAAATGGATTTGAAAATTCTGAGAAAATTGGGAAGTTCATTGGAAAAGGATTTTTGAAATGGAAAATGGATTCTCATGAAACTGGGTTCTCAAGAAAATAGGAAATCTGAGAAAATCGATTTTTGAAAACTTGGGATTTTGAAATTTGAGAATTTTAAAACATTGAAAAATCTTAATTTGAACCAGGGAAATGCTTTTAAATGTCATTTGAAAACTTAAAATTTTGAGAAAATCAGATCCTGAGAAAGACTTGGAAATTCTTGAGAAAACTGAATTTTCTGAAATTGAAATTGGAAAATGAGTTTGAAAATAATGCAATTTGAATGATATGAATGAATGAATATGAATTTGAAAAGGGAATTTCATTGAGGAATTGAGAAATCCTTTTAAAACTTTGAGAAATGCAGTGCATTTTGAAGTTAGCCTAAGAGTGTAGGCTGAATGTGGCTAATACGAAGATCATAAATCTTGGTTTTCTTCATATTCTGACTATGGCCATAAATACGAATCCCACCGAGTTTATAAACTCCATAAGAGCTTGTGCACGTGCCATTCGTGTAAAGCATAGTGAATTTGAAATAATGTGCATGAATCATACATCACATATTGAAATTTGCATAAATTAAACTATATGCAATGCAACCCTATTCTAAGCAGAAAAGTAACTCTTATTCCAAATTATTACATTTGAGGTTACATTGAATTGAAATAAAAAATAAAAGCTAAGTCTTCTTCTTGAATGTTCCTGCAAAACTAGAAAACAAAGTTAGCACAAAAATGTAGGTTTTTCTGAATTTATCCAAAAATATGGAAAATTATCGGATATTATTCAGATATAAACCCATAATCATACCCCCTTTGATATAAACATGAAAAATAATGAATAAATTTTGAAAATAAACTTGAAAATTCGAAATTGGGGTCAAAATGACCAAAATACCCTTGATGACCTTGAAATCAGGGTTTTATGAAAGAATTTTTTTGTAAATTTTGGAATTTCGAAAATCAAATGAAATAAATCAAACATAATATGATAAAATATGATGATATGCATGAAATTTTGGAGACTTAGAAATTGAAATTTCGAAATTTAGGTCAAAATGACCAAAATACCCCTGATAACAAGACTATGGCCTTGAAACCAGGGTTTTCTGAAATAAATTTTGCAAAATTGAAAAATATGAAATGCAAATGAGATTAAAATTAACCCTAATATGATTCTACATGCTCATGTACATGATAAAAACCCTAAAATGGCGAAAATATCATAAAATATCAAATTTAACTTGATTTTCGCCTGATTTTCGCTTCTGAATTTAAAGATAAACTAACACATGGAGCAAATGAACTTGGAATTAAACCAAATTTGGCATGGACACCTAAAATAACCCTAGAAACATAATGGAGCTCGAAAATCTATTTTTTTGTATTTTTAAATATGGAAATTCAAATAAAAACCCTAAATTTTGTGATTTTTTCCTAAAATGTTGATTCTAAAGGAGATTTAGGATATCAAACTTCCATAAAAATTTCCCAAATTTTATGGGGTGACAGAGGACAGTAAGGCAAGGATTTTTTCCTTTTACACTTTCTGGTTTTGACCTATGGTCGGAGCTGTGCCACTCCGGCAAGTCGGATCGGAATCCGGCGACTCTAGGATTTAGGGGAAACAGACAGGTTTCGGTAGAAAATGTGGGCAAAATGGAAAAAAGATGGGAAAATGGCTGAAATTGTGGGAAAATGTTCCTGACAAACAGAGAAAGATTTTATCTTTTGACACCATTGTGATTCGGGTTATGGTTTGGAAAAGGCCATACTGTTATCAGAGACCTAAATCTCTGAGATTTCTGGATATTGGAATCTGTTAGACAGAAAATGAAAATCCGGTAAAAATAATGAAACAACTTAAAAAATTCCCAAATTTTGGTAAATGACAGGAAATTATGTTAGGAACAACTTTCATGTTTAAAGTTTTTGCATACGGATTATAGATTGTATGGACTTGGTGCATTAGAGTCTGTCTATACCCTGACAAAAGAAAATCAAGATTTTCCCAGGGGTCTGGGAAATCCGATTTTTGAAAGAGGCCAAAACTTCTTGGAAAAATCTCAAAATTTTCAGATCATTAGTAGATTTAATCATGAATCCACTGTGATTTTTGGAGAGCAATCCGAATCTCCCACAAGGGTGGTGTCGGAGGTTCTTTTCTGCTAAATCAGAAATTGAAATTTCTAGAAATAGGAAATCCTAGTTTGGGATTTGATTTATTTGAGAAGGTTCCGAAACCCAAATTGCATCAAATTTTTGGCACAAAAGCAGAGACATACAACTAAAGTTATTACAATTTTTTTTTTGGATTTTTTAACAAAAATATATCCATGAAATGATGACTGGACTTCATATACAAACTAAAGCCTATGGATTTCTAAGCAAACCTTAATAAAGCTAACAAAACTACCTATAAAACAGTGAAATTAATCAAATAAAATGCCTAAAATACTCAATTTATACAAAACTAATGCTTGAAATAAAAGAAAAAAAAAAACAAGGGGATATGAAGCCGATTTGATGTAGGCTATTAATGGAGGGGGTCCGATCCATGCATCGGATGGACCACCTCTCTTGCTTAGCCTTAATCATGAGAGATTCATTAAAGAAAACAAAATAGCACAATGGATCCAGTTTTAAACTGACTTTCACATTTAGAATCATCCTTCTACAGAGAATATCCATGGCATTTTAATAAATAGATGACACACAAAAAATAATAATAATAATAATAATAATAACAAGAGAAATCGGTGAGACGATAGAAACTATTGACTTACCTTGGGTTCCTCCTTAGATCAGCTGAAGGTGGTAGCTATGGTTAATGGGGCTGCCAATGGATGAAGGCTGGACTGTTGGAGTGACGGGGTTGTGGTGGTTGTGACACCCACGAAGAGGGCTGGAACGGTTGGAGCAAGATAACTAGGGAACCTGTTGGAGGGGAGACGCTTCTTGCTATTGCCTTGGAGGAAGTGGCTGTAGCCGAGTGGTGGACTGAACCCTTGGTGGAGTATAACAGAGGCTGGAGATCTGCTACTTGGAGGCTTCAAAGAGATGCCGCTGCAATGAGAGAGCCGGCTGGGCGTGGAGGCATGGATGGCTGCACCTTGTAGATGGGGTGACTATGGCTGGAACTAATTGAAGGTGGAAGTGCCTTGTTGAAGGTTGAATGAGAGAGATCTTTTTGGCTGGAAGGAGTGGAGTCTTCCAGTTGGTTGTGCTGATGGCTGAATGGAGGAGCTCTGCAGGTCTGCCTTGGTTGAAGGAAGCTGGGAGGAAGAGGCTGTTGCTGAAGCTCCTTGGTAAAGGTGGCTGTGGTGGTTGAAGGTAGTGGTTCAAGGTGGTGGCTGCCTTGGTGCAGCTGAAGGTGAAGCAAGGTGGGCTGCTAGAAGGCTGGTGCAGGTGGTGCTTCAAAGTGGCTTCAATGGCTGAGAGTTGCAGCCAAGGATAGCTGCAGCCAAAAGAGAGAGAGAGAGAGAGAGAGAGGCGTTGAATAGGAATCCCCCCCAGCCGTTCTTTTCTCTTTTTTCTTTTTATCATAACTTAGGTTTTGATTAACTCAAAACCTAAGTTACTAATAATATTTCATGAAGGAATATACGTGAATGGCTGCAGCCATTGCTTTTGGGGAAAATCCAAAGGGGAATAAGGAAGAAAGGGGAAAGAAGGAAGGGAAGAAAAAGGAAAGAAGAGGGGAAGAAGGAAAAGGAAAGAAAGGGGAAGAAAGGAGAGGGAAAGAAGAAGAAGGAGGGGCTGGAAAGACTATACGTGAATGGAGGGAGAGGAAAGAAAGGAGGAAAGAAAGAAAGAAAGAAAGAAAAAGAAAGAAAAAGGAAGAAAAAAGAAAGAAAAGAAATAAAGAAGAAAAGAAAAGAAAATAAAAATAAAAATAAAAATAAAAAAAAAATATAAAAAAAAAGAAAATGGAGGAAGAAAGAAAGGAAATGGGCTGGAGGTTTGGGTGACCCCCTTGTGGGTCCCACCTTAGGAAGAATAAAAATAATTAAAAAAAAAATTAAAATAAATAAAATAAAACAAACCAAAAGAAAAAGATAATTTTTTTTTCTTATAAATTAAAACAAGAAAATGCAAATGGATGGGCCATCTCAGAGCGGGTCCAAATTCCACTTTTGAAATTCCTTTTGATGATTAGATGGGTAAAATAGTCTTTTTAGAAAATTTTCAGACGAAACGAGCTATTTTTGGCAGTTTTTGAAATGAGCTCGGATTTTGAAGTTCAATACCTCGTTGCGAAGCAAATCCAATGTAGAATTTGAAAATTTAATTTTGAAAGAAATCTAGATTGTTTTTCTCAAGAAAATATTTCCAAACAAAACGAGCTATTTTTGGCAATTTTTGAAATGAGCTCGGATTTTAAAGTTCAATACCCCGTTGCGAAGCAAATCCAGTGTAGAGTTTGAAAATTTAATTTTGAAAGAAATCCAGATTGTTTTTCTCGAGAAAATATTTTCAAAACGAAACGAGCTATTTTTGGCAGTTTTTGAAACAAGCTTGAATTTTGAAGTTTAATACCTCATTGCGAAGCAAATCCAGTGTAGAATTCAAAAATTTGTGTTTGAAATAAATCCAGATTATTTTTCTTGAGAAAACATTTCCAAATTTAGACTCCCGGGGGTAAAAGTGTCAATTTTGGAAACCCGGGGTTTGAAATTGATTTCTGAAAGCTTTTAAAAACTCGACCTGGATTGAAATTTATAAAACTGGAGTTCTGGACTTCGAAAATGAAATGAAATGTGATGAAATGTTATGAAATGATGAGAAATGACATGCGAAATGCTAACCCTGAATGAAGAATTTTAGATTTTAAACCCCGATTGGCAGTTGTACCAGTTCAAAAGGTATTAAAATTGATAAAATTTGCAAAATAGCTCAAGAAATGGTTTTCGGGACTCTACTGGGTCAGAGTGACACTAAAAATTGGGGTTCGAGCTGGATTGAACTGAGATGAGCTAGATTGAGCTGGGTTTTAGAGTTTCAGAACTCAAATGAACTGACCAGGCACTGACTCAACTGACCTTTCCGACTGAATTTTCAAGAAAAGTTGTCATTTTTAGAGAAATGGTACGAAATGATTACTGGAGTGAAGTGAATTACGAACCTGAGCTAGGTTTGAGCTAGAACAAAGGTCAGTGATACTGACATGAACTAAAATCAAAGCTTGAACACTAGCTCAATTGACTAAACTCAACTCAATTTCAGTTGAAAGAGCTAAAATGGGCTCCTAGACATTTAGAAATGGTTTTGAACTGAAATTGGAGCACTTGAACTCCTGGTGAGCTCAAGTTAGACTCTGGGGAACATGACTGACTGGGAATGACTGACTTGGAGACAATTGGCTTGGATTCGAGTGAGAAATGAGCTCATTTTTGAAGAAATGATCCCATTTTGGCAGGAATGGTCAGAAATGAAAATGGTATGTTCATTGTGAGCTCAGATGAGCTTGAGATGACTGATATTTTAACTGTCCTGAACTGACCAATGAGCTTAGTTGACTCCGACTGACTAGGGTCCGGGATGACCTAGGGGTAAAATGGTAATTTTCCTAATGAAAATGGGTAAAATGTTGATTTTTTGAAACTCACTCGGGGTTTGACTCCTACACTGACCTACAGGGTTGGCACTACACGAGGAGGGATTTTTAAGAATAGATGAGGAAAATTTGGGGTGTTTACAGTAAGTCCAACTCAGAAGTTGGTTTTGAAAGAACGACTGAGTCGAAACTCAGATCCTGTAAGGAAAACTGGAAAATTTTAGTCATAACCCGAGTCTTCAAAAGAGAACTAGAAGGTTTGGTCTTTGAAGGAAAGAAAATTCGAGTCGAAACTCAAATCTTCAAAGGAAAAACTATACCCATTTGGATTTAAAGGAAAAGAAATTTGAGTCGTAACTCGAACCCTTAAGGAAAAACTGGAAAATTTTAGAAGGAACGGAAATTCGAGTCGGAACTTGAATCCTAAAGAAAAAATTTATCCAATTTGGATTTAAAGGAAAAGAAATTTGAGTCGGAACCCAAATCCTGAAGGAAAAGTAAATCAATTTGGAAGAAAAAGAAATTTGAGTTGGAACTCGAATCCTAAAGGAAAAGTAGATCAATTTGGAAGGAAAAGAAATTTAAGTCGAAACTCGAATCCTGAAGGAAAAGTAGATTAATTTGGAAGGTGTTATCATCGCAAAATTTTTACTTTTGCGAGTCAAACTGACCTTTGAAAAAGATTTTGAAAATAACTCGCCCCCGTTTTTAAAATGCGGGATAATTCCAAAGAATGAGACTCGCCTGTCGGTACAAGGTTCAACCGTTCCTGGCGCCTTTACTAGGGGTAATTGAACCAAGGATCAATTATGTGCTTAACTTTGCTCAATTTGTCTAAATCATGTTCTATTTCCTAAATGCACAAAGAATCAGGCATGTGCTATGATTTTCTGAAAATGCATATTTGAAAACATGATGTTTGCTTCAAAGATTGGAAAATATTTGGAAAATAAACTCTTTGAAAATCGTGAATCATGTTGAGATACTATATTTGAGAAAGTGAAAATCGATTTCCTAAGAAATATAAGGATTTTGTGAAAATCGATTTTGAGAAATGTGAAATAGCTTTGGAAAACTTGATTTCTTTAAATTTAAACTTTGAAATTGAAGATATAACTTAGAAAATTGAATTTGGAACTTGGGAAATACTTGAAATATCATTAGCAAATCCATATTTTGAGAAAATCGATTTTTGAATAAGACTTAGGAAAATTTGAGAAAATTGATTTTCTGATTTGGAATTTGAACTTGCAAATTGAATGAAATGAATGAATATGGATTTGAAAGACTTAATTTTGAGGAATTGAGAAAATCTTTTTGTATTTTTGAGAAATGCAGTGCATTTTGAAGTTAGCCTAAGAGTGTAGGCTGAATGTGGCTAATACGAAGATTACAAATCTGGGTATCATTCGTATTCTGACTATGGCCATAAATACAAATTCCACCAAGTTTGTCAACTCCATAAGATCTAGTGCATGTGCCATTCGTGTAGACCATGGTGAATTTGCAAAGATGTGCATGAATTGGCATACATAGCAGTTATATATCAAAGTTTAAAACTATATGCAATGCAAATCCTAATCTATGCAGGAATTTAAAATCTTATTCCAAAGTTTACATTTAATTTACATCACTAATTGAATTGAAAATACAGAAATTAAAGTCTTCAATGTACCTGCAAAACTAGAAAACTTGGTTAGTGAATATATGTTGGCTTTTCTACGTTTATCCAGTAATATCTAGAAATTACTGGATTTTGCTAGATATAAGCCTTTTCCTTGATTCCCTTAAATAAAAATGATAAAATATGAAATCAAATTGAATAAATAACAAAGATAATATATGAAATTTCAAAATTGAGGTCAAAATGACCAAAATACCTCTAATAACAAGACTATGGCCTTGAAATTAGGGTTTCCAGAAAGATATTTGGTAAAAATTCAAGTTTTGAAATTTAAATGAAAATAAACTAAGCTAAATATGATATGACATGCTAAAAAATATGAAAAACTAGGGTTAGGGATTTCGAAATTGATGTCAAATGACCAAATTACCCCTAATAACAAGACTATGGCCTTGAAATCAGTTTTTTTCAGAAAATATTTTGGTAAAACTTAGGTTTTATGCACTAAATGAAGTCAAATAAGCATCAAATTAAACCTAAAGCATCCTAATTTGATTATGAACATGATTAAACCCTAAAAATACATGCTTATGCACGAAAATCCAAGAATATCACAAAAACTGTGATTTTGGCAGTATTTCAGGATTCTTCGGGTACCCTGTTTTGCAATTTGCTTAATTCAGCCATCAATCGGATTCCAAAATTCATCAAATTTGGTACCTGCACTTTTTATAACCCTAATGTCGGATTGAAATTATAAAAACAATTTTTTGACATTGAATTAATCCAAAAATTGCATTAAGTCCTTAAAATATACTATATTTGACCTAGTTCACCAGCCGGTCTCAGTCTAGGACCCAAACCAGGGAACAATCTTCCATGGAAATCTCTGAATTTTTATAGAGGCAAATTAGACAGAAAAACAAAACTTTTACTTTTTACAGATCTAAAAAAGTAGTTCGGACCAGGGAGATTCCTATCCGACAATCCGGACTTGAATATTGCAAACCAAACATGAGTTAAAACAGACACTGCAGATTACAAATTCCGAGATAAATATCAGTACTATTCCAAAATATCTGAGATTTTAGCAGTGAACAGATATTAAAAAAATAATAATACTCACCTTTTACAGATCATGAATCTAATTTGTGTTTTGGGATTTATGAATAACACAAGTCTGATTAGGGTTTTGGTAATCCCTAACGAGTTTTAAATTGAAAATCAGATTCTCTGACAGAGAAAAAATACTAAACATTAATAACAAAAATTCTAAAATTTTACAGTAGCTAGATCTAATCAATGTGAATCCATGGCACTTTACAGATCTTAAATCGGACATCGGATGAGAAAACTCACACCATTGCAAGTTACCTTCTTGATTTTAACAACGATTTTCAAGTTTTAAAAACCCGACTTGATGTCTGATTTTTCTAACAGGGTTCCCGAAGTCCAAAATCTCTGATTTTTTTACAGTAATTCAATCACGTATGCATGCATCACATATAAAAAAATAAAAAATAAACAGCAGGTATTTTAATCCGAAATAACATTATCTTTACTGTTTTAAACTTAAAACACACAGAAATCTAAGAAACTTAAGAAATCATGCATTATCTAATGAAAAACAATAAAATAAACCATAAAACAGTAAATAAAAATTATTTCTATGCTGGAAAACGTAAAATAAACATGAATAAACAGAGAAATAAATAAAAATTCGGGAATCAATGGCTGGAATTTAATATTACCTTTAAAAGCATGGATTTAACCCATTAAAAGGGTAAATCGCATGATTTATTGGTTAATAATGTAAAAGAACATGCTAAAATTGATTCTAATGGATTAAAATCCCTGTAAAACACACAAAATAGTGTTAGATCACGTTCTTTGACCGTTCTTGATGGTTCTTGAGGTGGAATCATGGTTGAATCTTCATAAGGAGGGGCGTCCAAGGCTAGATCTAGGTTTTAAAGCATTAAAAACATTAAATAAAATATGAAAAAGTGAAGAGATTAATATCTTGGTGTTGCAGCAATGGAGGAAGGGCTGGAGAGGAGAGAGAAGCTCCAAGTACTTGAAAAGAGAAGCCCCTAAAAATCGTCCCCCATGTGTCACTTTTATAATATAAAAAAATTAGGTTTAAAATGACAAATTTTAAAAATTTTGGACTCTAAGGGGGGGGGGGATTTTTTGGTGAAGTTACTATCCTACCCCTAGCCTAAATTATCTAAATAATCCCTAATTAACCCCTAGCCTATCCTAAAAAACCCTCAAATGTGATGCCACTTGGAATTTTTCACATTTGGGTTTTTAAAACACCTTTAAAAACCTTTAAAAACACTAGTTTTAAAAACTAACTTTCAAAAGGAGTTTTCAAAAATGGTTTTTGACTCCTCTAAACCTCTAACACTAACCAAGACACTGACTAACCCTAGTCTAGCCCTGACTTACTCGAATATGGCGCCACCCCGAGTGGGCCCTACTTGAGTTTTTAAAAAAAAGATGATTTTAAAGCTTGAAATTGAAAGCATTTTCAAAAGATTTTTGAAAGAAAATTTGAAATTAAATTTTTTGAAATAGCATAGGGTTATAACTGGGTCAGAACTCTTCTAGATATGGTGCCAACTGAGTGGGCCCATATCGAGTTTTGAAATTTTTTGGAATAAACACTGAAAATCACTTTAAAAATGGGTTAAAATCAATAACTGAAATTCAAGATTTTTTAAAAATGGGGTCTCAAGCGAACTGGAACTCCGAGGTAGAGTCCTGAACTCTTAGGACTCTGAGATTTTGAAATTTAAAAAGCCAAATGAAATAGTCTTTGAAAGATTTCATCAAAAATTGGTAAACCAAGTTGGAAAATACAGTCAGGGTTAGACTCCTAACTCGACCGAACTCTAAAATAGAGTCCTGAACTAACTGGACTCTGTAAAATGACCTAAATTTCGAAAACAAACAAAAAGGATTGAAAATGGAAGTAAAATAGACTTTAGAACAGACTCCTGACTGGACTAAAACTCTGGGACAGAGTCTTGATCAGACTAAAACTCTAGATTTCTGAGAAATTTGATAAACAAAGGAATTCAGAAGCGACACCACCTAAATGGGTCTCATCTGAGAATTGAAATCAGTTGAGATTTGAATTTGAAGTGAATCCAGATTGTTTTCTGAGAAAACATTTCGAAATACAAGGTCCTGGGGTTGGAAAATGACAAAATATTGAATAAAACCCAGGTTTTAAATTTGATTTTTTTGAAAGAAGAGCTCTAAAACTCAAATCTTGATTGAATATTTTGAAAACAAGAGTGCTGGATCTCGAAAATGAGATGTAATGACATGCAATGCTATGTAATGCAATGAAATGATATGCTGAATTCATGCAATGAGAAGCAATGACACATGAAATGGATGAATACTGAATAAGGAGGAAAATTTGGGGTGTTTAGAGATGCCCCTCTTTGTTGTTAAGCCGGTTAGAGGCCGAGCTTAGTGGCAAAGAAAAACACACCAAATTCAGACTATAAAAATGCCTCAGTTAGATAAATTTGACTGGGTATGAAAGAATTAGTTCAAATGATGGTGGTAGATACAGCATAAAGAATAAAAAAGAAGATTCACCTTATCGAAATGAGGCTCAGGCTTAGCCCTTAACCTGGATGGGACGACAAATGAGATACCTCATCAGAATGAGGCTCAGGTTTTACCCCTTGACCTGATCGGGGACGATACCTCATGGAAAAACAAGGTTCAGGCTTAACCCTTAACCTGAAAGGGGACGATACCTCGTGGAAACACGAGGTTCAGGCTTAACCCTTAACCTGAAAGGGGACGATACCTCGTGGAAAAATGAGGCTCAGGCTTAACCCTTAACCTGAAAGGGGACGATACCTCATGGAAAAACGAGGCTCAAGCTTAACCCTTAACCTGAAAGGGGACGATACCTCATGGAAAAACGAGGTTCAGGCTTAACCCTTAACCTGAAAGGGGATGATACCTCATGGAAAAACGAGGCTCAGGCTTAACTCTTAACTTGAAAGGGGACGATACCTCGTGGGAAAACGAGGCTCAGGCTTAACCCTTAACCTGAAAAGGGACGATACCTCATGGAAAAACGAGGCTCAGGCTTAACCCTTAACCTGAAAGGGGACGATAAACGGAGTCCTCAAATGAAGAAACCATGATGAGACCTTCGAATTTTGCACAACAAATCCGAGAGGGGTTTGCAAAAGCAAGAAAGGGTTTTTTTCTAAAGCTTGAAAAGGGATTGATCTTGGGCGTCTCATTGCTGAGATTGTATGGCTTTTAAGACAGATGATCTTTTGCAGAAAAATTCAGGTTTAACCCTTACCCTAAACGGGGACTGTCTATGGTGGGACAGTGGGGAACACAGGGAAGTGTGCTAATCTGAGAGCCCAAGCGCTCAAATTAAAACAAGAAGGGAAGGATCTTGAATGACTCCCATCATCCGATCCTAAAAGGGATAACAACAACGCTTGGATACATCAAAATAGACATCAAGCTCTCACTTCATGTCGGGATAACTTGAAAAGATTGCCAATAAGATAAAAATTGTGGTTAATTCAAGAATGATAAGCATATATATGAAAAATATTCCCTCTTGTCTACCTGAAGTATTACCTCCGACTGGGCTTAACTCCGTAGAATCAAGATTCGAATTCAAATATCATTGTCATTGACTTTCTCTTAAGGAAGCTATCAATTTCCTTGATATGGGCGGAAAAGAATATATTCTTGATATTGCGAGAGCTATTGGTGAAAGGATATTGATAAAAGAATTTCACAAAATTAAAGAAGATTCTTGATAGATTCGGCAGTCTGATATCCTGGCATTCTTTTCTCATGATGAACTTTCTGCACTCTCTTTTTGACAGAATTGGAGCTCTCTTGGATTTTTCGGAAATTACATCATCCTTCATTTTGGAGATGTCCTGACTTTTCTCTCTTTTTGGGAAGGGTACGTCACAAACTCCTTCATCTTAGAGATGTTCTGATCCTTCTTTTCTCTCAGGGATTATCTTGACGATTGTTGGCCCATTGGTTGGGAATCTCTTGATGATAGCAGAAATTAAATATCTTTTAGGGTTTGTCGGTAGGTCCATCAGACTCGCCTTCATCTCGACAGTGATCTGGACTTTCCCTGGAAGGATCCGTCACAAACTCCGTCATCTTGGAGATAATCCAAATCTTTTTTGGCCCCGAGGGTCGACTCGCATAATTCGTCTTCATCTTGACGACAATTGAGAGATCCCTTTTGCAGATAGTTAATTGCAACTTAGGTGATTGAGGAGATATGAAGGTTGAGTGGATTTTTCTGTATCACTGAGGATATTTCGACTGCTTATTTTCTAAGAATGATCTTTAAAAATATGCCATTGACTGCGATCAATATCAATCACTTCTGGCTTTGCAACAACATTGAATTTTATTTGTTGGCCATATCGCAGATTTATTCTTCATCCTCTTGGTTGGCCAATAGAAAGATTTTGAACTTTGAATCCTTTTTCGCGAAAGCTTTGTTCTTTCGGAAGTAATACTGAAGGTATTTCGAGGTACAATTTTATGCAATAAAGATTTTGAGATCAACAACTGTTTTTCATGACAAATTGGCAAAATATTCTTGGAATCCTTGGTGAAAGAAATCACTTGAGATCTAAATGACACATCCGTGGCTAGATTCTCCTCTCCTTTCTCCAAAGGAGAGACTCAGGCTTGACCCTTACCTGAACGGGTAATAAAAAGATACTCTTCTCTTCCCTGAAGAGGAGACGTTTGCAAAACGAACTTTCGAAGAGAAATTAAGCATTCGTCAAAACTCCCTATTTCTAGGATTCTCTTATAGAAAGGGGGCTGCTAACAAAGATTGGAAGGATATCATAGAGGAGCGAGTCCATCACACTCTCCCTGGAAAAAGGGTCCTCGATGACGGGGGTGGCCTAACAAAAGACATTTAAGATTACAAGGAGGATGAGTTTTCGTCGAAACTCTCTCTGGAAAAAGGGTTCCTTGCGTGACAATAAAGATTATTTTGCAAACTGTTCGTGAAGCACGAGTCCCTTCAAACTCTCCCTAGAAAAAGGGGTTCAACGAACAAACAATAAAGACATGCGAAAAGAAACGAGCTCCCTCGAACTCTCCCTGGAAAAAGGGTTCTGCATTCCCCATTTTGAGTTACATTTAGTTCACAAAAAAAAACCACTGTTGCAGTAGGCTACTGTATGTCTTTCAGATTGATTTAATCTCTCGTTCATCCACATGTTTTAGAATCAACATCATCCCTATATAAGGCATTGGTGTCGCAGTATAGGCTCACTGTGGCCAAACCATGTATCTCCATCCTATCTTTGGCCTTCACTGCGGCATTGTCACAACAACACTCATCACTGTGATAATTTTTTGCTATTAACACTATCCTGCCAAAAAAATATAAATATATATATATATATATATATATATATATATATAACTAGCTATTCTTGATGTTTTGTCTTATGCATACTGGGTTCCTTATACGCATCTGTCTTAATGTTGTGCTCTCGGCACAAAAGGTATGCTTTTCTGCAAAGCTCATGGTTATAGTTCAAACCAGATTCCTGTCACCAGTGGTTGTTCACCCATGAGATGGTTCCACATTGACATTAGTGCATCATCTACTATATGCCTACTGCACCGCATCTCATCAATGATTATTATTCATTGCATTTACCTACAGCATCCAGCCCTCTCATCCATCAACAATCTACCACACTTGCATACAATACAATGCATAGATAACCTGTATATGTCCACTGCCTTGTTCAATATGTCACTCCTATGTATACTAATGCATCTTTTTCCTTTAGGTATTTATGTTTCATCTAGTACATCTCATGTACATTTTGAATTTTGTTCTCACATTAGCATAATATATCACATGGACATATTGGATATCCATTCCATCATGAACTTACAACATGATGTCTCTTTGTATACATATCTTTCATCTTGAGCTAATTTGGATTTTCGCAGGAAGTGTATGGAAAATTTTCTTGCTTTGGGAAATTGTAAATATCAATTCCATGATGTAATAGTTAGGCTATAATGAGAATTCTACATTTCAAGCACTAGATTAGAATGTATGAGTATGCAAATTTCATAAATTATTTGTATTATCTCATTTCGCCTTTAATTTTCAAAATTTCACAAATGGTGAAACACGAATGGCACGTGCACCATTCTAATAGGAGGTGATTAATCCTAAGTTGATGATTTGCATCAATAGCCATAGTCAGGATGTGAACAAAACTTAGGATTTTCATCTCTTATGGAATAACATTGGATCCACACAGGATCCTCTTCAAAAATCATTATATTTTCAAATATTTCTCCTTTTATTAGAGTTTAATTTAAAATTGGCTCAAAATATATATCAATGGTCATAGTCAGGATATATTGAGAGTTAATTTCATGTTAAACTCTATAAAAGCACTAAAATATATTTCATTCTTCACCCAAATTCAAATAAGATTGTTATATAATACATTCAATGACCATAGTCAGGGATATATTATATCTTCAAATCCTATTTACATTCGTTTAAAGAATGAAGTATGATTTCAAAAATCAAAATTCTTTTCATTCATCATAGAACTGCATCATATTTCCAAAATTCTTTTTTTCAAAATCCAAGTGATCTTGAATATATCTTCAATTGCCATTTCCACTCATCAATTCTATCTCATTCTTCAGAATTCAAAATTCTAAATTTAGTCAAACTTCAAAGTTCCAATCAACTTTGAAATTCCAAATTCATTTTCAAGATTCAAATTCAAATTCAAATCAAAACCAATTTCAAAGTTCAATTTAACTTTGAAATTTCTGATTTCAGGATTCAAATCAAGTTTGTTCCTTATCTTCAAGATCTTGATTCATAATCAAAGTTTAAAATTGGGTTTAAAACTCAAAAACTCGATTTATCTCAAGTTTTAATTTTAATATGGGTCTTCAAAGACCCAAATCCATCTTCAAAAGTCCCATTTTGACTATCAAAATCCAAATCCAAAGTTAGAACCCAATCCCAACTTAGATCCAGATTTTCAAATGCAATCTCCACTTCTTGGACCTCAGACTTCAGATCCAAAACCCATTGTAGGATCCAGAACCCAACTTCATCTTGGATCTCAGACTTCAGATCCAAATTCCATTTAGGATCCAGAATTCAATTTCACCTTGGATCTCAGACTTCAGGTCCAAATTCCGTTCCAAATTTCGGATCTAATTCCACCTTGGATCTCAGACTTCAGATCCAAATTTCATCTTGGATCTCAGACTTCAGATCCAAATTCCATTTAGGATTCCAGAATTCCACTTCATCTTGGATTTCAGATCTAAATTCCATTTTAGGGTCCAGAGTCCAATTCTCCTTTAGAATCCAGATTTTAGATCCAACCCTATCTCGGATCTCAAAATCTCAAATCCAGCTCCATCTTAGAAGTTAGATCAAAATTTCATTTCAAATCTAATTTCATCTCCAATTCTCAAAGCCAATTTCAAATTTATTTCTCAAGTCTAAATTCAAATTCCTATTTTTTTTACATTGAATTCAACATCGATTCTTGAAAGTCGATTCCAATTAAAAGTCCATTATGACTTTGAAAAATCATTCTTATTTTAAAATTCCAATTCTAAAAATCCTCATCCACGGATTTATCTCTCAAAATCCTGATCATTCCAAAACTTAGAAATTCATGTCTCTTTTTCCCGGTCCACTCCAAATCCTGAGTTGGATTCAAATTCTAAAGTCCAAATTCAATCCTTTAAATCAGTTCTTCACTCCATTATCAATTTCATCTCAGAAAACTTGGAAATTTTCAAATCAATTTTCCAAAAGAGCATACATCTTTGCATTCACACAAGCATGATTCTTTGTGCATCTAGACTTAGGATAAATTCTTAGATGATATTTTAGCAAAGCAAAAGGCATAAATTTGATCCTTGGTTCGATTACCCCTGGTAAAGGCATCAGGAACAGTCGAACCTCGTACCGACGAGCGAATCCCATCTCTCTATTTTCCCACAAATCTTCAAAACAGAGGCAAGTGATTTTTAAACATTTTCAAAAATTTTGGTCAGATGAGACCTTGCAAAAGAGTTCATCTCTCTTCTCTCTTTTTCTCATTCTCTCTTCGTTTCTATTCTTTTATTCCCCTTCAAAAAAGGAATAGAGGTTAGAAAGGCAAAGAGAAAAGAAAAGAGGAATGAGAGAAAAAATTTTGCATGATCACACAGAGGCCATCATGAACTCTATCAGGTTCGAGGGTAATATAAGTCACTCAAGGTTGCACCATCATTGTCTTCCTCGGTGATAAATTCTAAAGGGGTCTGCTGGTCTGATAAGCTATTTAGTGCATGCCTATAGGGCAACCGTTGAGGAGTATGTACCCGACCCCATTCAGTGTGCCCCCTAACACGGTCATCAACCGCGGGGTCTTTTCATTTTATTCATATGCATGCCTGACTCTGCTCTCGACACTGCGGCCATCACGAGCATCACACTTCTTCCGAGTGGACAATGTACTCTGGCTATGCATCCCTTACGAGTCTAGTTGTATATCAGTCTCTCGATGAGCATGCATATGACACAATCACAATGGATCAGTTGCTCGATGTATTTTTACACAACGAGCCCATAACCTATTCAAGCCACAACCACTATTCTTGCACAGCGACCCTTACAAGAAAGGTGCCTTTATAGGTATCAGGGAGATGAGTCAATCTGGCATCGTTCCAACAACGGGCATCGTTGTGCCATTTAACCAGTTCTAGCAGCTCTTATGCCAACAATTTCGTCAGCACCGCCCCTGCTCTAATGGCAGGGATGCGACGATCCTTTCTATGTTATAGAAAGTGTTCCATGAACTAGGTAGCACTCCGTTATATGACAAAGTATCCTACTATGCTCTTTTCTGAACTATTTTTAGCTTCTTCAGATATTTCTGCAGCACTTCTTCTCTTTGATGGAGAAAGTGTGTGTTTCTTTTATCCATTTCAGCGGCATCTTCCCTCTTAGATGAAAAATCACTATGTTCAACTCGAGAAATGAATGTGCACCGTTGTGCGTACTTTATATTCATCAAGGTTGATTGAAACCTTAGGCTATAGTCAGGCCATACGCAAATGACTTAGTCTTTACGTGAACAACAGTTTTACCAAAAAGTGAAGCCTTTTCAATAGGGGCTTCATTTGTCAAGCAAAATCTTGAACGATGAGCGGTAAGGGAATCACATCGACAATTTGGAGTTGATCTCCATTTGAACGCTCATTTATGCACCATATATGTAATATAAGCAGATGCTTGTGCTTTATATGGCGGCGGTGTAAAAGAAATGCATATACTTGTTATTTGGGGCGTGTAACCGAACAGAATATTCTACATATATATTTGCAGAAAGCAGGAGCCTTGGCACCATTCAACGCGATGGCGTAAGTAAATGCATAATCGGAAGTGCATAATTAGAAATTGCAGAAAGCAGGGAGCCTTGACATCATACGACGCGACGACGTAATGTAAATGCATACTCGAAATTGCATAATTGCAAATTGCAGAAAATAGAAAGCCTTGGCATCATACAACGCGACAGCAAAGGTAAATTACAAGGCCTTGGCGATATAAGATGCGACGGCAGTCACCAGACGATAAACACAAAGTTTGGCATCCAACGAGAGTTACGAAGCAAGCAAGTGAACACTGAAGTGTCCCAAACTGCTCAACCAAGAACTAGGGTAAGATATCATTTTTAAGAACGCATATACTGCGTATTCAACATATATATCCGACGATAGTTACGAGGCGAGCGGTTGAACACCGAAGTATCCCAAAAGGCTCAACCAAGAACTAGGGTAAGATACCATTTTTAAGAATGCATATACTGCGTATTCAACATATATATCCGACGATAGTTATGAGCTGAGCGGTTGAACAACAAAGTGTTTCAAAGGGCTCAACCAAGAACTAGGGTCAGATACTACTTCAGAAAGTATATGCTATATACAAACAAGTAAATACTCGAGAGAGATATATCAACGAAGCGAACTTACTTCAATTTGCGAAAGAAACGGCTCTGAAAGGCTCCAACGACTTTGATGACTTCGATCCTCCTTTTGAGAGGTCAGAGTAGGTTAGATGAGTTTGACCTAGTTGAGAAAGAGGTAAAGCAGGTCAAGCTGATCAACTTAAGTGGTTTGAACCAAACTGGGTTCGGTCCAAGTCAACTGGGTTCAGCAAGTTCGGTCTTAGCCCAAACAGGCTAAGTCTGGATTCAGAAAAGCAAACCAGAATCTAGACCAAAAAGGACCTTGACTTTGACTTCAAACCAAATCAGGTTCAAGTCAAGTCAACCGGGTTTGGACCAGGTCAAGTGGGTTCAAACCAGGTCAGGTGAGCTAGGACCAGGTTAGGCAGGCTCAGGTGGGCTAGGCTAGGTAGGGGAGGTTTAGGAGAATGAAGAGGAGAGAGGGGTTGGCAATTTTTCAAGGAGGGGGGCCTCTCTATTTATAGGCCAAGGAAGGCAAACCTTCCTTGGCTTTCTAAAGGATAAGCCTTATCCTTTTAAAGGATAAGGTTTAGCCTATTTACTAAACCACCCCTTGCTTTAAAATAAAGACAAGAGGTTCCTTGGTGTGGGGCCCACATGAAAATTTCATGGGATATTTTTGTGGGTCCTACCATATATTTTTTGAGAAATATTTTTGTGGGTCTCACCAACATTTTTGTGGGTCCCGCAAAAATTTCGGGTTTTCGACAAATTTTTTTCAAAAAATTATGAGTACGCCATTCCCTTCATATTGACGTAATTAAGAAAGTTGGCTCGAAAAAATCTCTTGATTTTGTCCAAGTAGGAAGTTATGACTTTTAGAGTGTTTGAGCATATATTTGCAAAGCGACGAATATCCTAAGTATAATTGGTTCGTAGAAATTGATTCATTTCGCATTCTGAGTGAAAATGCTATTTTTACCGGTAAATGCCTCATGAATTTTATTAAAAAATTATACTAAAAAATTGTGGGTCTTACAATATTACCCCCTTAAAGAAATTTTGTCCGCGAAATTCAGTTAAGAGTACAAAGTGAATAGTTGGGGATACTTATCCCGCATATCAGATTCGGGTTTCTAAGTGCAATCATCGATTCCATGATGTTTCCATCTCACTTTAATAAGTGGAATGACCTTCGTTCTTAGCACTTGTTTTCTTCGGTCCATGATCTCCACTGACCTTTCTTCCACCGTCATATTTTCTTGAATGTCGATATCTTTATGTTGGATGACGTGATAAGGATCATGGACATATTTCCTAAGAATTGATACGTGAAATATGTCATGTATTTTCATATATTGCGGTGACAATGCTACTCGATAGACGGTCTCTTCGATCCGACTCAGAACTTCAAAAGGACCAACAAATCTGGAGGTGAGCTTCCTATTCTTTCCAAAATGGAACACACTCTTAGTTGCAGAGACCTTGATAAAAACCTTATCTCCAACCGCAAAAGTGAGCTCCCTATGCCGTTGATCTGCGTAGTTCTTTTGTTGACTCTAAGCAGTCAGTAGCTTCTCTCTAATCATGTGTACTTGCTCAGTATAATGCTACAACACGATGGGCGAGTTCAAGGTTCTCTCATTCACTTCACCTTAATGGATTGGTGATCGACAGGGTCGTCCGTATAAAGCTTCATACGGTGCCATCCCAATGCTAGCGTGGTGGCTATTATTATAAGCAAATTCAGCCAACGCTAAGTGGGAGTCCCAATCACCCTTCCATTCTAGCATACAGGCTCTCAACATATCTTCTCGAGTCTGTATGCTTCGTTCTGATTGCCCATCTGTTTGGAGATGGAATGCTGTACTGAACTTGAGTTTCGTTCCCAGGGCTTTTTGAAGCTGCTCCCAGAAGTGAGAGGTGAACTTTGGATCACGATCAGATATGATCGATATCGACACTCCATGGAGTCTGACGATTTCTCAAACATATATTTCTGCCAATCGTTCTCTTGAATACTGTAAACACCCCAAATTTTCACTCACCTTCTTGACATTTCCACCAAGCATCACATTTCGGTTCTCCAGAACCAAGGAAGGGCAAAATGGTCATTTTCCAAGATGGAACCTTGCAGAGAGTCCTAAATTCCATTCTCGAGTCTCAAGACTTCTCCATTTAAGACTCAGAGACACCCTCAAATTGCAAATTCTCAAAATCTCATGCTTAACCAAAAGTCAGAATTTTCAAATTCAAGTTCAGAATGGCAACTTTGTAGGACATGTCTTTTGCATATCATTTCACTGCACAGCATGTCATTTTGAGATCCAGAACTCCTGATTTTTTTTTCGAAATTGTCAATCCAGATTTGATTTTAAAACTTTTCAAAATTGATTTCAAAACCTTGGGTTTTTAAAATTATCAATTCTTCCCATTTTACCCCCAGGACCCCGAATTACGAAAAGTTTTTCTCAAGAAAACAATCTGGATGGTTTTGACATTTTAAAATTTCGCCAGTTGAAAAGAGGGGGACACAATTTCAAAATTCATAAGATCCTATTTCAAACTTTTACAAAAAGACTCAGAATTTCCCTACTTTTTTCAAAATTTCGCCCCGAAGAGCCATTTTCTTTCAAACTTTTGAAATCAAGCCAAATTTGGCTTCGTGTTTTCCAAAACTAGCCTATTATTGTGAAAATTCTAAAATATCTCATTTGGCTCTTATTTCAAATAAAGGACGGGGGACCCGCCTCGAGGTGGTGTCACACTCAAATTCTCAAAATTTCCCTTATTTCCAAAATAGTGCCCACTCGAAAGTGGCACCGATTTATAAAATCCTTTTATTTTGATTTAAATTTTTATAAAATACTTAGTGGGCCCACGTAGGTGGCACCCCACTAAGGCTTCTTGCCAAGAAAAGCAAAATTTTGTTTTCTCAAAAGAGGTGGCACCACCACAACAAAATTCATTTTTTTTTTACTTTATTACTTTTCAGCCCCAAGATGGAGCCACCGTGAAACCCTACCCAAGACACCATTTTCCCTAAGTTTCAAAAATCTGCTTGAAGAAAGGAGCCGCCTCTCCCAAATGGCGACAATTTTTGAAATGTTTCAAAAATCAGTTTTTAAAACTTATCACGAAGGAGCCCGAGCTTTGGGCTGAAAGGGTGGACAATTCTTTTAAAAGTGAGGGTTAGGCCATCCGAAAGGGGATCTGGGATTTTCCCCAAACTCTTCAGCGCCTCCAACCTGTGATTCCGGCTCTCCTCCTCCACTTAGCATCCACTTTCCTCTATTCCCACCAGAGAAAAGGAGCCTTCGTTCTTCCTCCTGCGCCCAGTTGAACCTTCAAGAGGCCTCCGATGTGAAGATAACCCTCATCCCCTTCCTTCCATCAGGAGCATCACTGACAGTTCCTTCTTCACTCTATCGGCTGGTGTCCCATTTTGAACCTGCTTTCATTATCTCCAGCAGCCGAAGGATCCACGAGCCCAACTTTTCTTACCTCTCTTCCTTCCCAAGCATCCTCCTTTTCCCTGTAGATTTGATCCAGCATTGAAAGGGGTATTTCCAGCAGTCAACTAACGGTGAGTTATTCCTCTCCTTGCCTTCGTTGTTTTCCCTTTCTTATTTCCTTCCCTGTCTTCCCCATCTTCCCTTCTCTGGTTCTTGTCAATCTCAGTGAAAGCTCCCTCTGTAATATCAAACTGTTGGTATAGCAGCTCTGATTTACAGAAGCTACAGCATAAGAGTGATCACACTCTAACACTTGAGTGTCTGTCTGCGTTTAGCTGTGGTTTTGACATACATTTGTTTACCTGGTTCGTTATTTGGCTGTGCTCTCTGATCGAAGAAACAGAGGTCGACTCATACCTCTTTCCTCTACTGATTATTACCAACGGTATCACTTTTCATTGGTAGTCGGCCCAAGCTTATAATAATTTATGTGAAAGGAATATTTGGCTGGGGTGATTTACTGGTAGAGTCATCTAAGTTCAGTTTTTTTTTTTTTTGTTACACCTTTGTTAGCCATTCTTTTGCCTTTTTTTTTTATCACATGCTACTTCAGTTTTTTTTTTCATAGGATCATATCAACTGTCATGCTATCCTATGTAAGAACATCTCAAGTTACATCCAAAGCTTAGCTATTTTGTAATGGCGCTGCGTCATTCTGGGGCAATGATCACAGCCTTTGTTGTGGCATCCGATCCCTTTTTGCTCGGTAGAAGATTCTGTCATCAGGATATTAGCACCCAGTAAATATATTGAAGACATATTGTCTTAACAAGTGCTTGTTATACCTGATGTCGATTAGATAAGGACAGATATTCACTGCTGTCTCTGAATGATTCAGACCTGATAGACTCTATTCCCCACAAGGTTTCAATTTTCAAATTCTTGTAATGTTTAAATTGATTGACATGGGCCCTCTGGTCCGTTGCCTGCATGCTCATTCATATTCCCAATATCATTAACCCTGTCAAGGTGATGTTAGAAATGTACCTGACCTGTATGATTCCTCTCTATGCTTCCTCAGCCTCAAATCTGTGGTTTGATGGTACTGTTCAACAGCCTCCCTGCCGATATTCAAAACCTGTAAACCATTAACCGTGTTCTCAATAGCCATTGTATATGACACTGGTGACTGAAGTACACCAGATGGGGTTTTCCTGCTCTTTTCAGTGCTTTGGGGCTGTGTGGAGAAGCCGAAAAGAGGAGTTTCAGAAGCTCAGCTCAACTCTTAAAAAAAAAAAATTCTCTCTTCTTGTGCTGTCTATGTTGTAGTGTTGAACTTCTCTATACTTTATTGGAAAAGATCGTAGCTGCTATCATTCACATTATTGGTGCTTAGCAAAAGGGGATGTTGAGGGGTTTATCAGCTGTCATTTTCCTATTATTGTCCTGAATGTCATGGGCTGTACCTTTTGCTTGTTACTACATTCACCGCATGGATGGAATTTGTTGTATCATGATATAATTATTCATAAGTGAAGTGACTGCTGCTCTAATCCACCAGTATCACTTGAACTGATGGCATTTAGGTAGCATATATGAAAAATCATTGAAGTTTATCCTTAGTATATTCACATGATTACATTCCAGTCTATCATTAGGCAAGACATCTATATGTTATATATACAGGTGTGATCACTTCTCCTGTTCTCAATTATCAGGATATATAGGTGCATTTTATGTGCATTGTTTCTCATGTGGATATCATTTTAGGCATTTATGTAGATGTAATGTCCATGTTTAGTTCAATGAAGATATTTTCATATATAGATTTCCTTTAGTGCAATTTTAGTTATTTAGGCCCACACATGTATAACCTCCCCTTAGTTTTAGCATGACTTCTGGATACTTTCCTTTCCACTCCTGATCATAAACTTTTCTTTAGCTTTCCACTCTAATGTATGTCAAATCACCTGTGTCTTGTCATCTACATCGGACTTTCAATCTTCATTCTGAATATTGCATTTCTTGTTTTAATTCTCATTTGCAGGAAAATCTGGTGGATGCTGGCTATTTTAATTTTATACTTCTTTTAGTCATTTTACTTTATGTCAGAGATGTAATAATTCAATTTGGAATAATATTTACTCTTACTGCTTAGATTAGGATGCATGTCATATAGTTTAAATTCATGCAATATCTTATTATGTGATTCATGCATTTTATTTCAAAAGCACTATGGATGTACACGAATGGCACGTGCACCAACTCTTAGGGAGTTGATGGACTCGGTGGAATCCATATTTACGGCCCTAGTCGGAATATGGACGAGACCCAGATCCATCATCTTCCTACTAGTCACATTGAGCCTACACTCTTAGGCTATCTTGAAAATGCACATCATATTTCTAAATTTTTCAAAATCTTGTGTATTAAATCAATTAAACTCTGAACATATTCATGGCCACAGTCAGAATATGTGAAGGATTTATTTTGACTTAATGCACATTTTCCAACAAAATTCTTAGAAAACCTTTCAAAGTGCATTCTTTCATTCATATCATTTGCATCATGAAATCATTGGTTTTCTTATGATTTTCTTAAGAAAATTTCATTCTCAAGAAATCGATTTCTCAAGAAACTCTAAGAATCTTTCAAAATCGGTTTTCTCAAGTAAAGTTTTTCCACAGTTTTCCGTGGGAAAAGGTCATTTTCCCAAGATTTTCAAGAGAAGTCTCTCACCTTTCTCAAAGTCAAAATCGATTTCCAAGTATTTCAAGGTTAAGATTCTCAGGTTTTCAACTTCCCAAGTTTCAATTTTCCTTTTCCAAATAGGTTTCCTATAAATTTTCCATTATTTTCCTAAGAAAACTCTCAAAGTCCAAGTCTTCCCAAGAAGTGTTTCCCTTTTCAAAGGTTCACCCTTTTCTCAAGAATCACCTCTATTTTCCCAGGATTTTCAACTATTCATGATTTTCCTACATCTTTATGAACTTTCCCGTGATTTCAAAAACACTTTTCTTCTGAGTTTCCTGAGAAATTGACTTTCACCTTTTTCCTGAGAGATTCTTTTCAACTCCAAAGTTTTTCCAAGCATACATCATGTTTTCCAACTTACATTTTCCAAAGTCTCATAGCAGATGCCTGAATTCTCTGTGTATTTAGAGTAGAACATAATTTCGATGATTTAACTAAGTCAAGCATGATTTTGGTCATTGGTTCGATTACCCCTGTTAAAGGCGGCAGGAACGGTTGAACCTCGTACCGACAGATCGAGCCCCATCCCATGGATTTTCCCGCAATTTTAAAACGGAGGCGAGTATTTCAAAACAATTTCCAAAACCCGGTCAAGTTTGAATCGCGAAAGCGTTTCCTCTCTCTCTTCCGCAAGGAAGGGAAGACGGGGAAAAATTTCGCGACGATAACAGGTTTGGCGACCGTGATGGGACCTGTCCTTGTCTGACCTAAATTATGCTTGACTTGGTTTAATCATCAAAATTATGTTCACAAAATGTCAGCTCTTTTACTTTTTATATCATGCGAACCTAGGAGCCTAGATTCTGACCTAGCTGACATTGATTGCATATAGACTAGGCATGGTTTGGTAGGACCAGATTGAGGAGAAATTTTCATGCTCACATAGACTTAGGTCTAAATACAACTCTCCTCAATTTAGGATATGAATGCAAACAATGTATGCTTCTTCAAAGATTTTCAAAAATTTATCTCTCTAGGACTTAGAGTCATCTATTTCTTGCATGTAATCATTTTTTAAAATCTCCATTACCTATCATTACCCGGTCTTCACGTTGCTGGGCTCTCTTCCAGAACCATAGTTTGGGACAGAGCCTCACAACTGGGCCAACTATTTGGGTTAACACCCCCCTACCACGTACCGCGGGCCACAGTCCGAAGTATATTGGTAGGCGCTCAAGGATGTTGGAAAACCTTACCTTAGAACCAGAGTTGAAATTCTATGCCACGTACCTCGGATTTTGGTTCGAGTATATCGGCATAACTGGATTGGACAAAGATGATCTGAACCTAGAGTTAGGATTAAGGTCCTACAGCTGTTTTCAAATGATGCATCTAGAGTCAACCTTTTAGGGAGTGCTGAATGTGCATAAATGTTTGTGCAGGATGTGATTATATGTGTGATTTCCTCAATTCTTTATATTTCCCAATGTTTTCCAACTTATTAGGTAGTTTTAAAATATCCTTATTTTGCACGAGATATTTTTCTCAAACCCTAGATGATTTTCTCAAATATCCCATTTCTTTCAAAACTCCAGGTAATTTTACATTCTACCTTTCCACTGGATCTCAAACTTCCAGCCGTATTTTTTATCCTGCCTGCAAAAATTTTCAAAAATTTCCCACATTTTCCTGTCTCATTCTGAGTCTTTCTCTGTTTTCAGTTCGATGGCATCCAGTCAAGTCAATCCTATCTTTCCTGAAGGTCACATCTCCTACGAGGTGCGACAAGGTCATCCTGAACATCGAGCCCTTAGCACCAGAACTTTTATTCCTCGGTGGTACTATTCCTGGCTAAAAAGCTTTTCCCGAATGTTCCCGGACCATTTAAGCGAGTGCAGATTAGAACTAGCATCAGCAGTCGGAAAGCAGACCATCAATGGCAACCTGATCCATGCAATGGCGAAGCGATGAAATCCTCGAACGTGCACCTTTTGGTTCCCATGGGGAGAAATGACCATCTTAATGGATGAATTTTCAGAAATCATGGGGTTACCAGAACCAGCCGGTCAACCAGGAGACCCATTAGAGCATCAATTCCTTATCAATGTCAAGGGTTTGGACCCCCGAGACTCCTTAGCTCGTATGACAGGCCGCCGATCCTGGCCCCTGATCCAGTTGGAAGGAAATGAATATGTTGACCTACTTGAGTTGTACCGCCAGTACGGGACCTTCGTCGAAGTTAGCTCGCTATCAAGAACAGCCAAAGAAAGGATTCAGAATGCAATGGTTCTATGCACTGTAGGATTATCCCTCTTCCCAGATGGACAAAACTACATGGACGTCAGGATAATCCAACTTATGAGAAGATGGGGAAGTCGGCAAACCAATCGCCTCTCCATAGCCATGGCAGCGCTCGCCTTCCTATATCGTGGTTTGACTCGATTCTCACTTGGAGAATCCATCTTAGTTGAAGGTTGCATCTACGCACTCCAATCCTGGTTTTTCCAACACGTTCCAGCCCGAGCAAGCTCTTTCAGATACAATGGTCAAGAACTCCTTCCAGTGGCGCAGTACCGGTCTATGATCAACAACATTCAAGAGGATGACATTGTCTGGGACTATTTTGATCAGCAGTTGTCTCCTCCCAGATATACGTACGCTTATGGCAAGCGGTTCAAGTTGCTGGGACCTTTCTTTTGCACTTACTACCAACCAGAGAGATGTGTTCGGCAGTTCTCCCAGAGGCAGCAATATGTCGAAGCCCGATTGTTATCAGGAGTTATGGCAGAGTTTGATCTCACTTCCGCACAATGGTCCGGGGCATATCATTCTGCCCGCTACAGCTGGGATTCCTTTGTCTCTCTTAAAATCTTTCATGGTTCTAGAGTGTCTGCTGATTATCGTGAATGGTGGCAAATTGTTTATCCTCCACCTCTTTGTCAAGATCAATAAAAGTTTAATTTTCTCATTTCAATAAAGTTTTCTTTCTCTCTATGATGGTTTGACGACCTCGCCTAGGTAACAAGGCGCATTTTTCGTTGTTTACTTTTAAATGACAACACAATTGTCGTGATTCCCGCGACGACTCAGTCCCTAGTAATGGGATATCTTTTTTTCAAATTGTCTGCCATGTTTCCAGCAAATATTTATTCCAAACGCCAATTCCTTCATAATCTAATCAGGTCTTTGCCATACTGAGAGCATCCATATCATTTGATGGTTGAGACAAGATCAGACAAAAGAACTACGGCATCCCAGTACTCGTCAGCCTCGGAAGAAGAAATGGGTTCCCCTCGATCCGAGAAGAGTCAAGAGCAGCAGCAAGAAGATGATGGCATAGACCCTCAAATGTATGCCATGTTCAGAAAAATGATGAATAAGATGATGAATGAACAGTCCGGGACCAGCTTAGAAAGGGATCCATTTAGAGAAAAGTTCCATGGTCGCAGGAGTAAGAAGGCTCCCAAGAAGCGGATCCAGCCAGAGGAAATCTCAGATGAATCAGACTCCATTGAAGATACAGATGAAGAATATGAAGTGCCTCCGGCATTTCAGAAATGTGGCCCAAGTAAAAGTCGAAAATCAAAGAGCCAAGATAAAGAAGAACCTTTGCAAGCGCAGTTTAAAGAAATGGCCCGAGTTGTCAAGGATCTCCAAGCCCGCGACAAGGGCAAGAAAGTCTTCACCAGTGAGGACTTCTATGACGGCTTAGAAGGGGATGATGATCTGGAGAATCTCCCCCGTAAATTCATCAAGTTTGATGGTTCTGGCGACCCAAAAGCGCATCTCGCCACTTTCTTTGTTGAATGCTCGGGGTTCAAAAGGGATAACCGAGCATTGTTTTTATGCTTCCCTCGCAACTTGGAAGGAGTTGCAGCTAAGTGGTATGCTGAGCATATTAACCCCATCGAGCTCAAGGAGTTCGACAAAGTTGTGAATCTATTCATTGAACGCTTCTTGTTCAACACAGAGGCGCTTCCTACATTAAGTCATCTCTGCAATTTAAGGCAGAATGAGAATGAAAAGGTGCGGGACTTCATTCACATATGGAGATCGGCCTGTAATAAGATGAGAGATCCTATCTCAGAAAGGCATGCATTGTCCCTAATCCTCAACAACTTTTCGCAGCCGTTAAGAGGATTGATCTCCACAGCACCATCCAGGACCTTCATTGAGTTGATTGAACGAGCCGAATGGCTCGAACTGAGTGTGGAAAATGGAGTCTATGAAGGCTTCACTTTTTCCAAAAACAACCCCCAAGGTGAGCAGAAGAAGAAAGCTCACTTCACCTATTCTGCCAACAACAACAGCAGTTGGAATCAGTACAAAGGGCAGAAGAAAAATTACTGCTACGGCTCAGGCAGTTCAAACAACAAAGACCAGAAAGGAAAGCCTGCTCCTCAATACAGCAAGCCTCCTCAGCAGGATCAAGGACCAAAACATCGTGAGAAGACCAAACATGAAGGATGGAGCTACGACAGAAAGTTTACTCTTCTTGACCAAACACTTGAGGATGTACTCGAGTATATGCTATCAAAAGAAATGGTTAAATTGCCCAGATTGGCCGATCCCCCTGTGCCCATGGGGAAATAGAAAGATCAGTTCTGCAAGTTCCACAGGACAGTGGGGCACAACACCGAGAACTGCTTTGTTCTCAAAAACATCGTGCAAGACCTCATTGAAAAAAATCTTTTAGTGGAAGGAGAAGAAGAAGAAAAAATGGATATTCTCAATCAGCCATTTCCTCCACACACCACAGTCGTAGTGTCTGCACAACCATTCCTGCCACATGAGCACATCAAGCCATGTTCTGCACAAGACCTACAAGTTCAGCACCAGGTATCGGTATTACGAAAAGCAGCTCCAGATTCCAAGAAGATGGGCTTCATTTCAGCATTCGGCAAAATGAAAATTTCTGAAGCACCTGTGAAGTCAGTCCCCAAATCAAAAGGAACTCCTGAATTCTTCAAGCAAATCGTTAGACCAAGGCCAGAGAATTCAAGTCAGAAGCCTCTGACCGCTCTATCCAATGTCTCCATCTTTGATTTGGCCAAAAATTCTAGCAAGCACTGACAAGTACTGGATGATCTGCTCAGGAAAATCAAAGTTAAGCCCAGTACCACTCCTGAAGACATGGCACAGATTGTGAACTCTGCCATGACCAATGCGCCAATCACCTTCTCAGATGAGGACCTTCCAAAGCCTCATTCCTTTCATAATAATGTCTTGTACATTGTCGTTCGAGTCAGAGGAATGACGGTTCCCCATGTACTGGTCGATGGAGGCAGTAGCCTCAACATATGTCCCGAAATGACCGCAAAGGCATTAGGGATCAAGGATGAAGAATACATCCCAGATCCCATCACAATATATGGATTTGACAACCATGGTCAAACGACAAAAGGGAAGATATTTCTGGAGGTGTTCATCAACTATTCAGTGCATTCAGTGCTTTTCCACGTGGTTAATGTACCACCAACCTACAACTTGCTGCTCGGAAGGACGTGGATTCATAATGCTAATGCAGTGCCTTCCACCCTCCATCAATGTGTAAAATGGTCAAAAGGTGGAATGATAACCACGGTACTCGGAGAAGACCCAGAAGAAAGGCTCCCGCAGCCAATGATTCCTCGGCCCTCATTCAATGCAGATATTCCCAGCATCAAGGAAAGTGAAGAGATCAGTCACGGAGAAAATTGAGAAATACTCCAGGCATCATCAGAACCATCTCTGCACATGGTAGCCATGACCCGATGGAAAGGTCCTCAATTTTTCAAGGTTGGAGGCCGGATCAACTACAGTACCATTAAGGACCACCCATTGTTTCCCCAATTCATGAAGGCAAGAAAGGGATTCGATTTGCTCCTGAAGCATGGCTATCAACCCTTCAAGGGACTCGGCAAGAACGAGGACGGCCGCATTGAGCCAGTGATCCAAAAACATCGTCCCCACAGAGCAGGACTAGGGTTCTCCAGCGGAAGCTCGTCAAAGAAGACTGTTTTTGTCAAAGGGGCACAATAAAGACCATTTGTTATTTCTTTCTATTCTTTTCCAAATAAATGTCTCATTTTATCAATGTCACTGATCAATTCAAAATCAATAAAATTCCAAGTTTCTTTGTCTATCTGGATGCCATCTATTCCGTCTATCTCTTCATTTTATAATTTTAATGCCATTTCACGCATAAGTTCTCTTCAAATGATTGCTTGTCTTACTATAGGCCGATTTATCTGAACCAGATTTCTTCTCCAAAATTTCAGAATGACTTCTCGAACAATTAAGAAGCTCGTTCTCAATCCCAAGGCTTTTAAGAAGTCGGCAACAATTCACAGAGTCAAAGCAATCACCGAAGATGGCCAGAGTGCAAAGCAGTCAGATGATGGTACAGAATATGATCAGTCTCTTCAGGAATTACCGGAGTTCGCCGCTGTTCAGAAGCAAGATGAACCATCTCCTCTAGTACAAGATCCAACCGAAGATGTTAATATCGGTTCAGAGGAAGATCCCAAAATTCTCCAGATCGGAACCAGTCTGAGTTCAGAAGAAAAGAAAAGGCTTACAGATTTTCTCAAGCGGCATGAAGAAGTGTTCGCATGGACATATGAAGACATGCCGGGCTTAGACCCCAAATTGGTCGAGCACCGACTCGTCTTGAAACCGGATGCTAAACCAGTTAAGCAGAAGCTGAGAAAAATGGATCCCAGAATAGAACAGCAGGTCAAGGGAGGACTCGAAGATTTGCTCAAAGCAGGATTTATCCGAGCCATTGACTACCCAGATTGGTTAGCCAATATCGTAGTTGTCCCAAAGAAAAGTGGCAAAGTAAGGATCTGCATAGACTTCAGAGACCTCAATAAGACAACTCCGAAGGACGACTATCCACTTCCAAGCATCGATCTTCTGGTCGACAACACGGCCGGACATGCTACATTCTCTTTCATGGACGGATATTTCGGCTACAATCAGATTAAGTTGGCCCCCCGCGACCAATCAAAAACTTCCTTCACTACGCCTTGGGGCACTTTCTGCTATACAGTTATGCCTTTTGAACTCAAGAATGCCGGAGCAACGTATCAACGGGCAATAGCCGTTATATTTCACGATCAAATGCGCAAAATCATGGATGCGTATGTTGACGATATCCTCGTGAAATCTAAAGAGGGAGAAGATCACCTCGAAGCGCTTGATCAAGTCTTTAAGCGACTCATTCTTTACAAGTTAAGGCTTAACCCGCAAAAGTGTGTCTTTGGAGTTGAATCAGGCAAATTGTTAGGTTTTCTGGTCAGCAAAAAGGGAATTGAAGTCGACCCCGCCAAAGCAAAGGCTATTATTGATATGCCATCCCCGAAAAATCTCAAAGAGTTGCGTAGCCTTCAGGGACGCATGCAATCAATTCGGCGATTTATTTCCAACTTGGCAATGAGATGCTGTTATCATCGCAAAATTTTCACTTTTGCGAGTCAAACTGACCTTTGAAAAAGTTTTTGAAAATAACTCGCCTCCGTTTTTAAAATGCGGGAAAATTCCGAAGAATGAGACTCGCCTGTCGGTACGAGGTTGAACCGTTCCTGCCACCTTTAACAGGGGTAATCGAACCAAGGATCAATCTTATGCTCTACTCTATTCAACTTGTCTAAATCATGTTCTAATTTCTAAATGCACATAGAATCAGGCATGTGCTATGAATTTTCAGAAAATGCACATTTTGAAAACATGATGTTTGCTTTGAATGATTGAAAATAATTGGAAAATAAACTCTTTGGAAATCATGAATCAAGGTTGAGATACTGTATTTGAGAAAGTGAAAATCGATTTCTGAAGAATCTAGAGATTTTGTGAAAATCGATTTTGAGAAATGTGAAATAACTTTGGAAAACTTGATTTCTTTGAATTCAAACTTTGAAATTGAATATATAACTTGGAAAATCAAATTTGGAACTTGGGAAATACTCGAAATATTCTTTGAAATTCAATGCTTTTGGGAAAATCGATTTTGCTATAAGACTTAGGAGATTTTGAGGAATTCAATTTCCTTGACTTGGATTTTGAATTGAAATTGGCAAATGCATGAAATGAATGAATATGGATTTGAGGAATTAAGAAATACTTTTTGTATTTTTGAGAAATGCAGTGCATTTTTGAAGTTAGCCTAAGAGTGTAGGCTGAATGTGGCTAATGTGAAGATCATAAATCTAAGTATCATTCATATTCTGACTATGGCCATAAATACAAATTCCACCAAGTTTATAAACTTCATAGAAGCTAGTGCATGTGCCATTCGTGTAGACCATGGTGAATTTGTAAAAATATGCATGAATCATCATCCATCACACATTAAAATTATAAAAATAAACTATATGCAATGCAACCTAAGCTAAGCAGGAAATGTAAATTCTTATTCCAAAGTTTAATTACAAATTACATCACTATTGAAATTTAAATACATGAAAAATAAAGTCTTCAATGTACCGGCAAAACTAGAGAACTTGGTTAATGAATATATGTTGGCTTTTCTAGATTTATCCAACAATATCAGGAAATTGTTGGATTTTGCTAGATATAATCCTCTTCCTTGATTCCCTTAAATAAAATGATAAAGTATGAAATAAAATTGAATAAATATGAAAGAGAAGATATGGAATTTCGAAATTGGGGTCAAAATGACAAAAATACCCCTAATAACAAGACTATGGCCTTGAAATTAGGGTTTTTAGAAAGATATTTTGATAAAATGCAAATTTTGAAATTTGAATGGAATAAACTCAAACCAAATATGCTATGACTGTAACGCCCCGGATTTTCAAAACAAAGCTAAGTTAAAATTTTCATGAATTTCTTTTTTTTTTTTCTTTGCAGCGGAATTTAGAAAGCTTTTAGCAGCGGAATAAGACGATAATGAGTCGTCGGTTTTAGAAAACTCCGAGCACGTTGCAGGTATGTGGCCAAGCAACTCATTGACCACCAAAGTGTTCCATTTTATCGAAAACATATGTTTATTACAACACTACTGCTTAGGAAAGCAGTGTAGGTTCAATAAAAGGAAGCAGTACAACTCTGTCTAGAGAAACCCTGGAACTCGATGCCGCCTTGCTCCGCATATCGCCACGCAAGTTCAACACCTGAAATCCCCATAAAACGGGGTCAGAACCACTGATGGTCTGGTAAGTAGGCAAACACCTATCTATTCAACTCAAGTAAATGCATAGACCACTCAGGGTCGCAGTTCGTAATACGACGCTCAAGCCTCCATGACTTAGCGTATATCGCAAAAGCCTCATCAAGGCTATGAGTTGAACATCCACGCAAGTCGTCATGACTTCGCATAAGCCTCTTTAGGGTTGTGAGTTAGATTAACCTCTTAAGTCTCTACGACTTAGCCTTGACTTCCTCAGAGTCACGAATGGATGTCTAGCTCAAGCCTTTATGCTTGGCACATCCGTATCGTACGAATCTAAGGACAGCTCTCTGAGCTTCTCTTAGTCGTACGGATATCAATGGGGTTCTTTCCCAATCGGTCCAGTAGTATACCGACCATGACACCTTCACAAAGGTTATGCAGGACTGACTCAACAACGTCATCCACTCATATATTCAAAGTAGCGTTGTACCTAAGCTAATGCTTTGTTTCGATAATTGCACCTCCCCCTGGGCTTAGGGGACTCATATCTGGGCGACAACGCGACGATCTGGGGGTTGATTATTCTATGTATTTTAGATACCCCAGAGGCCTATTGACCCATCCCCCTAGTAGGACGGTACAACATACCGGAAGAGATCCTTACTAGGTATCCGAATGCATTCTGCTACTGCAGTAGTTGGGTTCAATCCTTAGATATTTAAGGATAACCACGACCTCCATACCTCTGAGTGACGAAGGCCATCAATGAACTCTATCAGGTTCGGGTGAAATATATGTCACTCAAGGTTGCGCCATCACCGTCTTCCTCGGTGAGAAATTCTGAAAGGGGCCTGCCGGTCTTACAATTACTTGACGAACATTGCATGCCTATAGGGCAGCCTTTGAGAAGTATGTACCCGACCCCAATCAACCACACGGTTTTTCCCGTGGAACAAAGGTTTTATTCATATGCATGCTTAACTCTGCTCTCGGCACTTCGGCCTTGACGAGCACTTCACCTCTTTCGGTGGAAACAACACACTCCGGCTCAGCGGCCCTTACGAGTCTGGTTGTCTGATAATTCTTAATGAGCATGCATATGACTCGATCTCTACGGATCCGCTACTCGGCGTATTTTTATGCAACGAGCTCAGGACCTTGTCAAGGCGCTACCACTACTTTGGCGCAACGGCTCTTACAAGTATGGTGCCCTTGCAGGTGTCAGGGAGACGAGTCATTCTGACATCGTTCCAACAAAGGACATTATTGTGCCACTTAACTGGTTCTGGCAGCTCTTCTGCCAACCATTCTGTCAACACCTTTTCTGCTCTACCGGCAGTGGTGCGACGAACCTTTCTACATCGTAGAAGGCGTTCCATAAATGGGTAGCACTTCTGCTACGTTCTTTCTGAGCCATTCTTAGCTCCTTCAGGAATTTCAGTAGCACTTCCTCTCTTTTACGGAGAAAGCGTGCGTTTCTTTTATCCATTTCAGCGGCATCTCCCCTCTTTGGTGGGAAATCGCTATGCTTAACTCGGGAAATGGATGCGCACCGTTGTGCGTACTTTGCATCCATCAAGGTTGCAGGAACCTTGGGCCATAGCCAGGCCATACGTAATTGATTTAGTCTTTACGTAAAGAGCATTTTACCAAAAGGCGAAGCCTTTCCAATAGGGGCTTCATTCGTCAAGCAGAATCTTGTACGAGGAGCGGTAAGGGAATCGCATGGGCGATTTTGGAGTTGATCTCCATTTGAAAGCTCACTTACGCGTCATATATGTAATATAAGCAGAAGCTTGTGCTTTATACAACGGCGGCGTAAAGGAAATGCATATACTATTGTTCAGGGTGTGTAACTGAACGAAATATTCTACATATATAACAAAACAGGAGCCTTGGCATCGTTCGACGCGACGGCGTAAGTAAATACATTGCAGAAAGCAGGAGCCTTGGCATCGTTCGACGCGACGGCGTAAGTAAATGCATAATCGGAAGTGCAGTAATCGTAAATTGCAGAAAGCAGGAGCCTTGGCATCATACGACGCGACGGCAAAGGTAAATTACATGGCCTGTGCGATATAAGACGCGTCGGCAGTATCAGCAGATATACACCTAGATCTGTATCCAACGATAGTTACGAGGCGAGCGAGTGAACACCGAAGTGTCCTAGAGGGCTCAACCAAGAACTAGGGTGAGATACTATTTTGAAGAACGCATATACTGCGTATTTGAACATATATATCCGACGATAGTTACGAGGCGAGCGCGTGAACACCGAAGCGTCCTAGAGGGCTCAACCAAGAACTAAAGCAAGATACTACTTCAGAAAGTATATGCTATATACAAACAATCAAATACTTGAGAGAGATGGTTTAATGAAGCGAACTTACTTCAATTTGAGGAAGAAACGACTCCGATTGCTTCAAACGCTTCGAACGAGGCTCGACTTCGAAAAAGGATCAACTTCGAACTTCGGACGAAAAAGGACTTGGACTTTGACTTTGAACCAAACCAGGTTTAAGTCAAGTCAACTGGGTTCAGACTTAGGTCAAGTAGGTTCAGACCTAGGTCAGGTGGGTTAGGACCAGGTCAGGCAGGCTCAGACCAGGTCAAGCAGGCTCAGGCTAAGTCAGGCAGGCTCAGACCAGGTCAGGTGGGCTCAGGTGGGCTAGGCTAGGTAGGGGAGGTTTGGAAAAGGAGGAGAGAGAGAGGGGTTGGCGATTTTCTAAAGGAGGGGGGGTCCTCTATTTATAGGTTCCGAAACTTGGGCCCCAAGTTTCAGATTCCCCTCTTTACCCTTGGGCTTTTCTGAGAATCCCTTCCATGGAAGGTGCTGGAACATGCTGGAAGGCTCTGGAAGATGCTGGAAGGTGCTGGAATATTCTAGATTATTCTAGAATATTTTCTGAGAAATATTTCTGTGGGTCCCACCCATATTTCTGTGGGTCCCACCCATATTTCTGTGGGTCCCGCAAGAATTTCGGGTTTTCGGCGATTTTTTTCCGAAAAATTCTGAGTACGCAATTATCTTCGTATTGATGCCACTAAGAAAGTTGGCTCGTAGGAATCCTTTGATTTTGTTCAGATAGGAAGTTATGGCTTCCAGAGTGTTTGAGCATATATTCGCGATTCGACGAATATCCTAAGTGTAACTGGCTCGCAGGAATTGATTCGTTTCGCATTCTGAGAAAAATGCCATTTTTAGCGGTAAATGCCTCATGAATTTTATTCAGATATTTTCTGAAAAATTGCGGGTCTTACATCATTACCCCCTTAAAGGAATTTCGTCCGCGAAATTCAGCTAAGAGTACAAGGTGAAGAGTTCAGGATATTTATCCCGCATATCCGATTCGGGCTCCCAAGTGCAATGATCGACTCCGTGATGTTGCCATCTCACTTTGACAAGTGGAATGACCTCTGTCCTTAGCACTTGCTCCCGTCGGTCCATGATCTCTACTGGCCTTTCTTCCACCGTCATATCCTCCTGGATGTCAATATCTTCATGTTGGTTGACGTGGGAAGGGTCGTGAACGTATTTTCTAAGCATTGACACGTGAAATACATTGTGTATCTGTGTATACTGCGGTGGCAATGCTACTCTGTAGGCGGTCTCTCCTATCCGGCTCAAAACCTCGAAGGGACCAACGAATCTGGGGCTGAGCTTCCCCTTCTTTCTGAAACGAAACACACTCTTGGTTGGGGAGACCTTGATAAAAACCTTATCTCCAACTGCAAAAGTGAGTTCCCTACGCCGCTGATCAGCGTAGCTCTTCTGTCGACTCTGAGCAGTCAGTAGCTTCTTCCTGATCATGTGGACCTGCTCAGTATAATGCTGCAACACTATGGGCGAGTCCAAGGTTCGCTCACCCACTTCACCCCAATGAATTGGTGATCGATAGGGTCGCCCGTACAAGGCTTCATACGGTGCCATTCCAATGCTAGCGTGGTGGCTATTATTATAAGCAAATTCAGCCAACGCTAGGTGGGAATCCCAATCACCTTTCCATTCTAGCATACAGGCTCTTAGCATATCTTCAAGAGTCTGTATGGTTCGTTCTGATTGCCCATCTGTTTGGGGATGGAATGCTGTACTGAACTTGAGTTTCGTCCTCAGGGATCTTTGAAGCTGCTCCCAAAAGTGAGAGGTGAACTTCGGGTCACGATCGAATATGATCGAAATCGGCACTCCATGGAGTCTAACGATTTCCCGAATGTAGATCTCTGCCAACCGCTCAGTTGAGTATCAAGTGTTGATCGGCAGGAAGTGAGCAGACTTGGTGAGTCTGTCCACGATCACCCATATTGAATCGTGTTGTCTCTTGGACCGAGGCAATCCAACGATGAAATCCATCGTAATGCCCTCCCATTTCCATTCTGGAATCTCGATCCGTTGCATTTTTCCACCAGGTCGTTGATTCTCAATTTTTACTTGCTGGCAGATTAAACACCTTGAGACAAATGTAGCCACATCACGTTTCATACCCCTCCACCAGTACTTTCTCTGTAAGTCCCGAAACATTTTTGTACCTCCAGGGTGAATGGTGTACTTGCTGTTATGAGCCTCCTGGAGTACTTCCTGTCTTAGCTCAGGGTTATTTGGAACCCAAATTCTTTCTTCCATCCATATTCCTCCATCCTCTTTTAAATGGAAGAAAGTGTCATCTTTTGCAGCACGAGCTTTTAATTCCAAGTACTGGGGGTCCTTGAACTGTTCAGCTACGATGCGATCGAGGATCTCGATATGGATTGTCAGGCATGACAATCGAATCTTTCCTGGGTCAGCCAGGAATGGCTTTCAACTGACAAAATCCTCTATCAGCTTCCATTGTCCGGTGAGGCTGGCCAGAGTGCCAACAGTCTTGCAACTAAGGGCATCTGCTACAACATTCGCTTTTCCAGGGTGATAGGAAAGCATGAATTCATAGTCTTTGAGGAATTCCAGCCATCGCCGTTGCCGCATATTGAGTTCCTTTTGAGAAAAGAGGTATTTTAGGCTTTTATGGTCCGACATGACCTCAAATTTCTCTCCATAAAGGTAGTGTCGCCATATTTTAAGTGCGAACACTACCGCGGCAAGCTCAAGATCGTGGGTTGGATAGTTTTTCTCATGAATTCTTAACTGACGGGATGCATAGGCGATTACTTTGCCATGCTGCATCAATACGCAACCCAGACCTGTTCCCGAGGCATCGGTATAAGCCACGAAGCCTCCCTGACCAGCAGGTAAGGTAAGGACAGGGGCAGTGGTAAGCCTCTGTTTGAGAACCTCAAAGCACTCCTTACACTGGTCAGTCCATTCGAACTTGACTCCCTTTTTCAACAATTTTGTCATCGGTACGGCGATTCGGGAGAAGTCTTGTATGAACTTTCGATAATATCCGGCAAGTCCAAGGAAGCTACGGACCTCAGTGATATTTTCTGGCTGCTTCCAGTCTATCACAGCTTCGACCTTCGCAGGATCTACTGCAATTCCATCTTTGGAGATCACATGGCCAAGGAACATTACTTTGTCTAGCCAGAATTCACATTTTGAAAACTTGGCATAAACCTGATTATCTTGAAGGGTTTTCAAGACAATTCTCAAGTGCTCCTTGTGTTGTTCCTCATTCTCTGAATACACGAGAATGTCATCAATGAAGACGATGACAAAAGTGTCTAAGTATGGCTTGAACACTCGGTTCATCAGGCCCATAAAGACAGCAGGCGCATTAGTAAGTCCGAAGGGCATTACTACGAACTCATAATGGCCATATCTCGTTCTGAAGGCAGTCTTAGGTATATCCTCCTCCTTAACTCTGAGCTGATGGTATCCAGACCTGAGGTCGATCTTGGAGAACACTCTCGCTGTTCTGAGCTGATCGAATAAGTCCTCAATCCGAGGCAACGGGTACTTATTTTTAACGGTTGCCTGGTTAAGCATCCGATAATCGATGCATAACCGAAGGGATCCATCCTTCTTCTTTACAAATAGCACTGGGGCTCCCCATGGTGACATACTTGGTCGGATGAACCCTTGTTCCATCAGTTCTTCCAACTGACATTTCAACTCACTGAGTTCAGCTGGTGCCATACGATAAGGGGCTTTGGATATCAGCGTTGTTCCAGGTAAGGATTGAATTCCAAATTCAACCTCACGAAGTGGCGGAAGTCCTGGCAATTCCTCAGGAAACAGATCGGGAAACTCCCGCACTACTTCCAAACTCTCAAGGGGTTGGTCGTTGGATTTTTCCACCGAGAGACTCAACAGGAAGGCCACACAACCCTTCCTAAGGTATTTTTGTACCTTAAGTGCTGATATGAGCCTTTTTTGTGGAACTGGTTTGGATAACCGGTATTCCATCTTAGGCAATCCGGGTCGAGATAGAATTACTCTGCCCTCGCGGCACAGAATCTTGGCATTATTCTGAGCCAACCAATTCATTCCCAGAATGACATCGTACTGTATCATATCGATCAGGATGGCGTCAGTAGGCAAGTGTTGCCCTGCTATCTCAATATCCAAATTTTTCACACACCGGATACATTTGGTGCGTGAACCCAACGGGTTATATACTTCGATCATTTTATCAATCGGTTGCACCGAGGCGTGGAGTTGTTCGGTGAAATCGTCAGAGATAAACGTATGAGTAGCACCACAATCAAACAAGACGTAAGCTGCATGTCCATTAACAGGTACGGTGCCTTCAATGAGGTCATCGGTTTCGACTTGTTCAGTCGTTACAGCGTATACACGACCTGCAGTAGGCCTTTGTTCTACTCTAGGTGGGGGTCGTTGGACTAGTGTTCGTTGTGGTACTTGTTGAGAGGGTCCGGCAGATCCGGCATTCCTCCTCTGCTCATCAATAAGCTTCTTTCTGCATTGTCTTGCAATGTGGCCCACTTTGCCACAGTAGAAGCATCCACCTGTGTCACGTGGACATGGTCCTCTTGCGTGATTAACATGGCATTTTGGGCAGTTTAGGTTGGACTGCAGATTGTTTGGAGCCATGTTCTGCCTTGGCCTTACAACTTGTTGAGTGTTGTTCCCACCTTGGAACCTTTTCTTCTGAAAGGGTTGTCGTGAACCCTGGCCACTTGGAAACATTCTCTTCTTGTTCCCACCATCAACTATGGGCCTTTTTGCTATGATCACTTTTGATCGCTCCCAATCCACTTGTATTTTTGAAGCTGCTGCCACAGCCGTTTGAAACGTTTGGGCATGTTGGTGATAACCCGTGACCTTAGCCCTTCTCGCAGTCCATTGATGTACTTGTCGGCCCTTTCTTGGTCGGTCTCAAATAACCGGGAGCAGTGCCGTTCAAGATTTTGAAATTTGGTGGTATAGTCAATCAGATTCATGCCACCCTACTCCAATTCCAGAAACTCCATCTTCTTCTTGTTTCTGGAGTGTAATAGAAAGTAATTATCTATGAAAGCTTTCCGGAAGTCAGTCCAAGGAATGACTTCAACTTCCGAGAACTGGATAATCTTAGTGGTATCCCACCACTTTCGTGCGTTGTCTTTCAGCCTGTACGTGCCAAAGTTGGTCTTCTTTTCTTCTGGTACTCGCAGCACCAGGAAGGCACGTTCGGTCTCTTCGACCCAACTTTCTGCCAGTTCAGGATCGGCTCTACCAGCGAAGACTGGTGGATCGAGCTTGAGGAATTTTTCATAGGTTATTCCACCAAGGTTTTCGCTTCGAGGTGCGACTGGTTCTGGCCTTGTTTCTCGAATGGCAGTAACCAAATTGTTGAGTGTTTCCAGCAGAAATCCTTGAGTATGGGACTCCTCGCTTGGTATGGTTCTCCTCGTCGTAGGAGCCATTTATCTACCAAATACAAGCAACGTGTTTTAGTTTCACAATGTATATATCGAAGCAAAGTTTTATTTACTTAATATACATCACATTTACACAAGCATCACCTTAAACAAAACGTCATGCCGCACTGGCAGACTTTTAGGCGTCGAGAAACTAGGTACATGAGTCTATTGACTCCAAAACACTACCAGTCTCTTCTAGGAACTGGATTTCTTTCTTGACCCAAAGAACCCGAAGTATCGTTTACTTCCACATTGCCTTGGTGCAGGCACAACTAGCTTTGGCTTGGGCGGCACTTCCGCACTCTCAAGCGACTCTTGTGGATAGATCAGTGATGCCGGTCCACTTGCCCATTCAGTGGCATCATGGCTCGGAGAATCCGAGACCATAACGGGATGATATAGGTTGTATCCCTCTTCCTGGCCATTTAGACTCGGCGTTGGTGTAGCCGCTCTGTTCCCCCATATAATAGTACTTTGATTCAAGGAATCTGAAATCATAATGGGATTATAGGAGTTGTTGCATCCCTCCTCCCAACTGTGCAAGCTAGGCGTACATGATGTCTGTTGATAGCCTTGCGATTGACCAAATCCCTCAAGGAAGTTCAAGTCAAATCCTACCAGAGACGGTAGTTCATCAGAAGTTGCTGGAGTACGGCTACTCCCTCTACTGGAGTAATGTGGCCCACTAACACGCGAGGTCTCATCCCTAAGACCAAGCGATCCCCGCCGACCCATATCGGCGGTATGTTTCATTTGGCATTCGTTGGCGGAATGCCCTCCTTCACCACAATATTGACAGTCTTGGACTTCATATGGGGATACCCACTTATCGTGCATGATCCCGCAACGATAGCAGTACCCTAGGGAGTCATGAGTTGCCATCTATACAAAGATGCACCCAGATCAGAACAAGAAGTACAAAATATACTTACAGTGCGATATGGTGGACAAGACGGATCTCGAACCAGGTTTCTCAGACTCTTGCTCTGATACCAATTCTGTAACGCCCCGGATTTCCAAAACAAAGCTAAGTTAAAATTTTCATGAATTTCTTTTTTTTTTTCTTTGCAGCGGAATTTAGAAAGCTTTTAGCAGCGGAATAAGACGATAATGAGTCGTCGGTTTTAGAAAACTCTGAGCACGTTGCAGGTATGTGGCCAAGCAACTCATTGACCACCAAAGTGTTCCATTTTATAGAAAACATATGTTTATTACAACATTACTGCTTAGGAAAGCAGTGTAGGTTCAATAAAAGGAAGCAGTACAACTCTGTCTAGAGAAACCCTGGAACTCGATGCCGCCTTGCTCCGCATATCGCCACGCAGGTTCAACACCTGAAATCCCCATAAAACGGGGTCAGAACCACTGATGGTCTGGTAAGTAGGCAAACACCTATCTATTCAACTCAAGTAAATGCAAAGACCACTCAGGGTCGCAGTTCGTAATACGACGCTCAAGCCTCCATGACTTAGCGTATATCGCAAAAGCCTCATCAGGGCTATGAGTTGAACATCCACGCAAGTCGTCATGACTTCGCATAAGCCTCTTCAGGGTTGTGAGTTAGATTAACCTCTTAAGTCTCTACGACTTAGCCTTGACTTCCTCAGAGTCACGAATGGATGTCTAGCTCAAGCCTTTATGCTTGGCACATCCGTATCCTACGAATCTAAGTACAGCCCTCCGAGCTTCTCTTAGTCGTACGGATATCAATGGGGTTCTTTCCCAATCGGTCCAGTAGTATACCGACCATGACACCTTCACAAAGGTTATGCAGGACTGACTCAACAACGTCATCCACTCATACATTCAAAGTAGCGCTGTACCTAAGCTAATGCTTTGTTTCGATAATTGCATCTCCCCCTGGGCTTAGGGGACTCATATCTGGGCGACAACGCGACGATCTGGGGGTTGATTATTCTATGTATTTTAGATACCCTAGAGGCCTGTTGACCCCATCCCCCTAGTAGGACGGTACAGCATACCGGAAGAGATCCTTACTAGGTATCCGAATGCATTCTGCTACTGTAGTAGTTGGGTTCAATCCTTAGATATTTAAGGATAACCACGACCTCCATACCTCTGAGTGACGAAGGCCATCAATGAACTCTATCAGGTTCGGGTGAAATATATGTCACTCAAGGTTGCGCCATTACCGTCTTCCTCGGTGAGAAATTCTGAAAGGGGCCTGCCGGTCTTACAATTACTTGACGAACATTGCATGCCTATAGGGCAGCCTTTGAGAAGTATGTACCCGACCCCAATCAACCACACGGTTTTACCCGTGGAACAAAGGTTTTATTCATATGCATGCTTAACTCTGCTCTCTGCACTTCGGCCTTGACGAGCACTTCACCTCTTTCGGTGGAAACAACACACTCCGGCTCAACAGCCCTTACGAGTCTGGTTGTCTGATAATTCTTAATGAGCATGCACATGACTCGATCTCTACGGATCTGCTACTCAGCATATTTTTACGCAACGAGCTCAGGACCTTGTCAAGGCGCTACCACTACTTTGGCGCAACGGCTCTTACAAGTATGATGTCCTTGCAGGTGTCAGGGAGACGAGTCATTCTGACATCGTTCCAACAAAGGACATTATTGTGCCACTTAACTGGTTCTGGCAGCTCTTCTGCCAACCATTTTGTCAACACCTTTTCTGCTCTACCGGTAGTGGTGCGACGAACCTTTCTACATCGTAGAAGGCGTTCCATAACTGGGTAGCACTTCTGCTACGTTCTTTCTGAGCCATTCTTAGCTCCTTCAGGAATTTCAACAGCACTTCCTCTCTTTTACGGAGAAAGCGTGCGTTTCTTTTATCCATTTCAGCGGCATCTCCCCTCTTTGGTGGGAAATCGCTATGCTTAACTCGGGAAATGGATGCGCACCGTTGTGCGTACTTTGCATCCATCAAGGTTGCAGGAACCATGGGCCATAGCCAGGCCATACGTAATTGATTTAGTCTTTACGTAAAGAGCATTTTACCAAAATGCGAAGCCTTTCCAATAGGGGCTTCATTCGTCAAGCAGAATCTTGTACGAGAAGCGGTAAGGGAATCGCATGGGCGATTTTGGAGTTGATCTCCATTTGAACGCTCACTTATGCGCCATATATGTAATATAAGCAGAAGCCTGTGCTTTATACAGCGGCGGCGTAAAGGAAATGCATATACTATTGTTCAGGGTGTGTAACTGAACGAAATATTCTACATATATAACAAAACAGGAGCCTTGACATCGTTCGACGCGACGGCGTAAGTAAATACATTGCAGAAAGCAGGAGCCTTGGCATCGTTCGACGCGACGGCGTAAGTAAATGCATAATCGGAAGTGCAGTAATCGTAAATTGCAGAAAGCAGGAGCCTTGGCATCATACGACGCGACGACAAAGGTAAATTACATGGCCTGTGCGATATAAGACGCGTCGGCAGTATCAGCAGATATACACCTAGATCTGTATCCAACGATAGTTACGAGGCGAGCGAGTGAACACCGAAGTGTCCTAGAGGGCTCAACCAAGAACTAGGGTGAGATACTATTTTGAAGAACGCATATACTGCGTATTCAAACATATATATCCGACGATAGTTACGAGGCAAGCGCGTGAACACCGAAGCGTCCTAGAGGGCTCAACCAAGAACTAAAGCAAGATACTACTTCAGAAAGTATATGCTATATACAAACAATCAAATACTTGAGAGAGATGGTTTAATGAAGCGAACTTACTTCAATTTGAGGAAGAAACGACTCCGATTGCTTCAAACGCTTCGAACGAGGCTCGACTTCGAAAAAGGATCAACTTTGAACTTCGGACGAAAAAGGACTTGGACTTTGACTTTGACTTTGAACCAAACCAGGTTCAAGTCAAGTCAACTGGGTTCAGACTTAGGTCAAGTAGGTTCAGACCTAGGTCAGGTGGGTTAGGACCAGGTCAGGCAGGCTCAGACTAGGTCAAGCAGGCTCAGGCTAAGTCAGGCAGGCTCAGACCAGGTCAGGTGGGCTCAGGTGGGCTAGGCTAGGTAGGGGAGGTTTGAAAAAGGAGGAGAGAGAGAGGGGTTGGCGATTTTCTAAAGGAGGGGGGGTCCTCTATTTAAAGGTTCTGAAACTTGGGCCCCAAGTTTCAGATTCTCCTCTTTACCCTTGGGCTTTTCTGAGAATCCCTTCCATGGAAGGTGCTGGAACATGCTGGAAGGCTCTGGAAGATGCTGGAAGGTGCTGGAATATTCTAGATTATTCTAGAATATTTTCTGAGAAATATTTCTGTGGGTCCCACCCATATTTCTGTGGGTTTCGCAAGAATTTCGGGTTTTCGGCGATTTTTTTCCGAAAAATTCTGAGTACGCCATTATCTTCGTATTGATGCCACTAAGAAAGTTGGCTCGCAGGAATCTTTTGATTTTGTTCAGATAGGAAGTTATGGCTTCCAGAGTGTTTGAGCATATATTCGCGATTCGACGAATATCCTAAGTGTAACTGGCTCGCAGGAATTGATTCGTTTCGCATTCTGAGAAAAATGCCATTTTTAGCGGTAAATGCCTCATGAATTTTATTCAGATATTTTCTGAAAAATTGCGGGTCTTACAATGACATGATTAAAAATATGAAATTAGGGTTAGGGATTTCGAAATTTAGGTCAAATGACCAAATTGCCCCCGATAGCAAGACTATGGCCTTGAAATCAGGGTTTTTAGAAATAGATTTTGATAAAAACTTAGGTTTTATGCACTAAATGAAATCAAATGAGCACAAAATTAAACCTAAAGTATCCTAATATGATTATGAACATGATTAAATCCTAAAAATATATGCCTATGCACGAAAATCCAACAATATCACAAAAAACTGTGATTTTAGCAATGTTTTTGGATCTTTCAGGAACCCGGTTTTGCAATTTGCTTAATGCAGCCATCAAATGGATTCCAAAATCCATAAAAATTGGTACCTGCACTTGTTATAACCCTAATGTCGAATTGGAATTATAAAAATAATTTTTTGACATTAAATTAATCCGAAAATTGCCTTAAACCCTAAAAATATGCTATTTTTTACCTAATTCACCAACCAGTCTCAGTGCAAGACCTGAACCAGGGGTCAATTCTCCATGGAAATTTATGAAATTTTACAGAGACTAACTAGGAATAAAAACAGAGATTTCCCAATTTACAGATCGGAAAAATCATCTCCGTTTAGGGAGAAACCCTTCCGGCAATCTGAGCTAAAATATATCACTCTTAACAGGGATTAAAACAGCTATTCCAGATTGAAAATACATCTTCTATCCGAAATAACATCATCTTTACGGTTCTAAACCTAGAACACACAGAAATTTAAGAAACTTGAAAAACCATGCATTAACTAATGTAAATAAATAAAATAAACCATAAAACAATAAATAAAACTTATTTCTATGCTATAGAACGTAAAACAAACATGAATAAACCATGAAAATAAAATAAAAACAGGGAATCAATGGCTGGAATTTGATATCACCTTTAAAACATAGATTTAACCCATTAAAAGGGCAAATCATATATTTTATTGGTTATTAATGCAAAGAATCATATTAAAATCAATTCTAATGGATTAAAATCTTTGTAAATCACCCAAAACAGGGTTAGATCACCTTCTTGGATTGTTCTTGCTGATTCTTGATGGTTCTTGAGGTTGAATCCATGGTTTAATCCATGAAGATGATGGTACCAATGGCTAAATCATGTTTAAAACAATGAAAAACATTAAATAAAAACTAAAAATTAGAGAAAATAGTTACCTTGTGGTTGCTGCAATGGAGGAAGGATGGAGAGGAGAGAGAAGCTCCAAGAATCCAAAGGAAAGCCAATTGGGAAAATCGACCCCATATAGCCTTCTATTTATAAAAAAAATTTAGGTTAAAAATTAAATGTTTTAAAAAAATTGGACTCTTCTAAGGGGGGCGATTTTGGGGTGTAAAGACTATCCTACCCCTAGCCTAAATTATCCTATTTAATACCTAATTAACCCCTAGACTCTCCTAAAAAATCCCCAAATGTAATGCCACTTGGCATTTTCTCACATTGGGTTTTTAAAACTCCTTTAAAAACCTTTAAAAATACTAGTTTTAAAAACTAACTTTCAAAAATGAGTTTTTCAAAATGGTTTTGACTCTTCTAAACCTCTAACACTAACCAAGACATCAACTAACCCTAGTCTAGCCCTGACTTACTCGAATATGGCGCCACCCCGAGTGGGCCCTACTTGAGTTTTTCAAAAAGCGATTTTAAAACTTGAAATTGAAGGAGTTTTCAAAAGATTTTCAAAAGTAAACTTAAAATTAGGATTTTTGAAATGGCATAAGGTCCTAACGGAGTTAGAATTCCTCTGGATATGGTGCCAACTGAGTAGGCCCACATCGAGTTTTGGAAATTTTGAAATAACACTGAAAATGGCTTTAAAAAGGGGTTAAAATCAGTATTTGAACTTCAAGATCTTTGAAAATAGGGTCTCAAGCGAACTGGAACTCCGAGTTAGAGTTCTGAACTCTTAGGACTCTGAGATTTTAGATTTTAAAAGCCAAATGAAAGAATTTTCAAAAGATTTTATCAAGAAATGATAAAATAAGTCAGAAAACACAGTCAGGGTCAGATTCCTAACTCGACCGAACTCTAAAATAGAATCCTGAACTAACTGGACTCTGTAAAATGACCTAAATTTCGAAAACAAACGAAAAAGATTAAAAATGGAAGTAAAACAGACTTCAATACAGACTCCTGATCGGACTGAAACTTTCAAACTTTTGAGAAATTTGATGAATAGAGGAATTCAGAAGCGACACCACCTCAATGGGTTTCATCTGTAAATTGAAATCGATTAAAATTTGAATTTGAAATGAATCCAGATTGTTTCCTTGAGAAAATATTTCGAAATATAAAGTCCTGGGGTTGAAAAATGACAGAGTATTGAATAAAAACCCAGGTTTTGAAATTGATTTTGAAATAAAAGCTTTAAAATTCAAATCTGGATTGAATGTTTTGAAAGCTGGAGTGCTGGATCTCAAGAATGAGATGCAATGTCATGCAATGCTATGCAATGCGATGAAATGATATGCAAAATGTATACAGTGATATGCAATTACTTATGAAATGGACAAACACTAGATGAGTGTGAAAATTTGGGGTGTTTACAGATGCCCCTCTTTGCTGCTAAGCCGGTTGAAAGTCGAGCTTAGTGGCAAAGAAAACACACCAAATTTGGATCATAAAAATGCCCCAATTAGATGAATCTGACTGGGTATGAAAGAATTAGTTCAAGTGATGATGATAGATATGAAATGAAGAATAAGGAGAAAATTTTACTTCAAAAAGCAGTGAGATTCAGGTTTTGCCCTTAACCTGGATGGGACAGAAAATACCTCATGTTGAAACGAAGCTCAGGTTTGACCCTTAACCTGATCGGGAAATGAAAATGGAATACCTCATCAAAGGAGGCTCAGGTTTGTACCCTTAACCTAATCAGGTTGAAAATGAAATACCTCATCAAATGAGGCTCAGGTTTATACCCTTAACCTGATCGGGTGGAAAATGAAATACCTCATAAAAGGAGGCTCAGGTTTGTACCCTTAACCTGATCCGGCAGAAAATGAAATACCTCATCAAAGGAGGCTCAGATTTGTACCCTTAACCTGATTGGGATGAAAATGAAATACCTTATCAAAGGAGGCTCAGGTTTGTACCCTTAACCTGATCGGGCAGAAAATGAAATACCTCATCAAAGGAGGCTCAGGTTTGTACCCTTAACCTGATCGGGCAGAAAATGAAATACCTCATCAAAGGAGGCTCAGGTTTGTACCCTTATCCTGATTGGGCAGAAAATGAAAAACCTCATCAAAGGAGGCTCAGGTTTGTACCCTTAACCTGATCGGGTTGAAAATGAAATACCTCATCAAATGAGGCCCAGGTTTATACCCTTAACCTGATCGGGCGGAAAATGAAATACCTCATCAAAGGAGGCTCAGGTTTGTACCCTTAACCTGATCGGGCAGAAAATGAAATACCTCATCAAAGGAGGCTCAGGTTTGTACCCTTATCCTGATTGGGCAGAAAATGAAATACCTCATCAAAGGAGGCTCAGGTTTGTACCCTTATCCTGATTGGGCAGAAAATGAAATACCTCATCAAAGGAGGCTCAGGTTTGTACTCTTAACCTGATCGGGCAGAAAATGAAATACCTCATCAAAGGAGGCTCAGGTTTGTACCCTTAACCTGATCGGGCAGAAAATGGAATACCTCATCAAATAAGGCTCAGGTTTATACCCTTAACCTGATCGGGCAGAAAATGAAATACCTCATCAAAGGAGGCTTAGGTTTGTACCCTTAACCTGATCGGGCAGAAAATGAAATACCTCATCAAAGGAGGCTCAGGTTTGTACCCTTAACCTGATTGGGCAGAAAATGGAATACCTCATCAAAGGAGGCTCAGGTTTGTACCCTTAACCTGATCGGGCAGAAAATGAAATACCTCATCAAAGGAGGCTCAGGTTTGTACCCTTAACCTGATCGGGCAAAAAATGAAATACCTCATCAAAGGAGGCTTAGGTTTGTACCCTTATCCTGATTGGGCAGAAAATGAAACACCTCATCAAAGGAGGCTCAGGTTTGTACCCTTAACCTGATCGGGCAGAAAATGAAATACCTCATCAAAGGAGGCTCAGGTTTGTACCCTTAACCTGATCGGGCAGAAAATGGAATACCTTATCAAAGGAGGCTCAGGTTTGTACCCTTAACCTGATCGGGCAGAAAATGAAATACCTCATCAAAGGAGGCTCAGGTTTGTACCCTTAACCTGATCAGGCAGAAAATGAAATACCTCATCAAAGGAGGCTCAGGTTTGTACCCTTAACCTGATTGGGCAGAAAATGGAATACCTCATCAAAGGAGGCTCAGGTTTGTACCCTTAACCTGATCGGGCAGAAAATGAAATACCTCATCAAAGGAGGCTCAGGTTTGTACCCTTAACCTGATCGGGCAGAAAATGAAATACCTCATCAAAGGAGGCTCAGGTTTGTACCCTTAACCTGATCGGGCAGAAAATGAAATACCTCATCAAAGGAGGCTCAGGTTTATACCCTTAACCTGATTGGGCAGAAAATGGAATACCTCATCAAATGAGGCTCAGGTTTATACCCTTAACCTGATTGGGTAGAAAATGAAATACCTCATCAAAGGAGGCTCAGGTTTATACCCTTAACCTGATTGGGTAGAAAATGGACGGAATCCTATAAAGAAAAGACCGTGATGGAACCTTCGGATTTCCGCACAATGAATCCGATAGGGGTTTTGGAAAAGGAAGGAAATTGGGGTCCCTAAAGTTTGAAAAGGGATTGATTTTGGGCGCCTCATTGCTGAGACTAATTAACTTTTGAAATTGCCTTTTGCTGGAATTGGTTGCTTAACCTCAAGCCGAAATTGGACTGTCTATGGTGGGACAGTGGGGACATAGGGAAGTGTGCGAATCTGAGAGCCCGTGCGCTCAGATTATACCAAAGAAGGGAAGGAATCTTGAAAACTCCCGTTATCAAGTCCTAAAAGGGATAACAACTGATGTCAGGATGTGCCAAAGATGAACCTCAAGCTCTCGCTTCATTCCAGGATAGCTAGAAAATATTATCAAAATGTTGAAAATTGTTTGTTGATTCAAAATAATTGAAAATGATGCACATTGTTTTGAAAGTATTCTCTCTTTTCTACCTGAAGTATTACCTCCGACTGAGCTTAACTCCGTAGAATCAAGATTCGAATTCAAATTGCTTGCGATTGGCTTTCTTTCAAGGAAGCTATCAATTTCCTTGATATGGACGGGAAAGAAAATATTCTTGATATTGCGAGAGCTATTGGTGAAAGAATATTGATAAAAGAATTTCACAAAATTAAAGAAGATTCTTGATAGATTCGACAGTCTGATATCCTGGGATTCTTTTCTCATGATGATCTTTCTGCACTCTCTTTTTAGCAGATTGGAGCTCTCTTGGATTTTTTTTGGTTATTACATCATCCTTCATTTTGGAGATGTCCTAACTTTTCTCTCTTTTTTGGGAAGGGTACGTCACAAACTCCTTCATCTCAGAGATGTTCCGATCCTTCCTTTCTCTCAGGGATTATCTTGATAGTTATTGGCTTTTTGGTAGGAAATCTCTTGATGATAGCAGAAATTAAATATCTTTTAGGGTTTGTCGGTAGGCTCATCACACTTGCCTTCATCTCGACGGTGATCTGAACTTTCTCTGGAAGGATCCGTCACAAACTCCGTCATCTTGGAGATGATCCAAATCTTCTTTGGCCCCGGGGGTCGACTCGCTTAATTCGCCTTCATCTTGACGACAATTGAGAGATCCGTTTTGCAGATATTTAATTGCAGCTTAGGTGATTGAGGAGATATGAAGATTGAGTGGATTTTTCTGTATCACCGAGGATATTTTGACTGCTTTATTTTTCAAGAATGGTCTTTAAAAATGTGCCATTGACTGCGATCAATATCAATCACTCATAGCTTTGCAACAACATTGAATTCTCTTTGCTGGCCATATCGCGGATTTACTCTTCATCCTTTTGGTTGGCCAATAGAAAGATTTTTGAACTTTGAATCCTTTTTCGCGAAAGCTTTGTCCTTTCGGAAGTAATACTGAGGGTATTCTGAAGTAATAATTTTGTGCAATAAAGATTTTTGAAATCAACAAATATTTAAGGACAAATTGGCAAAACTTTCTTGAAATCCTTTGTGAAATCGAGCATTTGAAGTACAACGCAACACATCTCTGACAAAAATTCTCTTCTCCTTTCCCCAAAGGAGAAGATTCAGAAATTGGAATTAGAAATTACTCATCTCTTCCCTGAAGAGGAGGTGCTTGCAAAATGAACTTTCGAAGAGAAATTAAGCTTTCGTCAAAACTTCCTAACATTAGGCTTCTCTTATGGAAAGGGGGCCAAAATTGGTGAGGTTGGTAAATTGGTCATGAAGGAACGAGTTCATCACACTCTCCCTGAAAAGAGGGTCCTTCATGATGAAATGGCCTAGTCTGAAATTATGGGGCCACAAGGAAAGCAAGTCTCTGTCGAGTCTCTCCCTATAAAAAGGGTTCCTTGTGTGAAATTTGGAATTTTGTTTTGCAAACGGTTAACAAAGACACGAGTCCCTTCAAACTCTCCCTGAAAAGGGGCTAAGTGAACGAATTGGATAGCATGCGAAAAGAGTGAGCTCCCTCGAACTCTCCCTATAAAAAGGGTCTCTCGCAAGAGAAATTTTTTTGGAATTGGGTATTAGGTGACCAAAAGGTCGAAATTTTGGAAATTGGAATTTTGAAATTTGATATTTGAAATTGGAAATTGGAAATTTGGAAATTGGAAATTGGAAATTGATTGACCCGAAGGTCAAAATTGTGAATTGGTTTACTAAGAATGACATGGGTTCTATAGTGATTCAGCCTAAGAACGACATTGGTTCAATTGAGAACGACATTGGTTCAATTGAGAACGACATTGGTTCAATTAAGAACAACATTGGTTTCGCAGGGGTTTGACCTACGAACTATCAATTCCATAGGAATTCAACCTAAGGATCATAACTCAAGAAGGAATGATTCCAACTTGTGAGCTTTGAATGGACCAGGTGCTAAACTGGGTTTTTGAGGGAAGATTCGAATCGGAATTCAATTCTTCAAGGAAAACTAGATGAATTGGATTTTGAAAGAAAAATTGAGTCGGAACTCGGATCTTCTAGACCAACTCGCAGGGTAGTTTGAGTAGAAGTTCAAACTTGTAAAGGAAAGCTAAGCGAATTGGATTTGAAAGAAAATTCAAGTCGGAACTTGGATTTTCTAGACCAACTCTGAAGGAAAAGAAAACTCGAGTCGGAACCCGAATCTTCGAAGGAAAACCAGGTCCATTATGGAAGGAAAAAAAATTCGAGTCGGAACTCGAATCCTGAAGGAAAGGTAGATCAATTTGGAAGGAGAAGAAATTTGAGTCGGAACCCGAATCCCGAAGGAAACTAGATTAACTAGAAGGTAAGAAGATTCAAGTCGGAACTCGGATCCTGAAGGAAAACTAGACCGGTTGGAAGGAAAAGAAATTCGAGTCGGAACTCGAATTCCGAAGGAAAACTAGATCAACTAGAAGGAAAGAAGATTCGAGTCAGAACTCGAATCCCAAAGGAAAACTAAACTGGTCAGAAAGAAAAGAAATTCGAGTCGGAACTCGAATTCCTGAAGGAAAACTAGATCAATTAGAAGGAAAGGAAATTCGAGTCGGAACTCGAATCCCAAAGGAAAACTAGGTAAACCAAAAGGAAAGAGGATTCGAGTCGAAACTCGAATCCCGCAGGAAAACTTAAACCGGTGTGGAAGGAAAGGAAATTCGAGTCGGGACTCGAATTTCGAAGGAAAACTAGGTTAACCAGAAGGAAAGAAGATTCGAGTCGGAACTCGAATCCCGAAGGAAAACTAAATTAGTGGACACTGAATTTTAAAGTGTACCAGTGCAAACACCGGATTTTGAAAATGTGCCAATACAAGCACTATGTTTTGAAAAATTACCAGTACGAATACCGGGTTTTGGAAGATTACCAGTACGAGCACTGGATTTTGGAAGGTTGCCAGTACGAGCACTGGATTTTAAAAGGTTACCAGTACGAGCACTGGATTTTAAATGGTTACCAGTACGAGCACTGGGTTTTGGAAATTTACCAGCACAAACACTGATTTTTTGAAAAATTACCAGCACAACACTGGATTCTGAAGAATTACTAATTGATTTTGATGGAAAATTTTCAGTCTTCACCCTCACGACGACTTGGACAACTGTCGGGGTCTCAGGATTTATCCCTTATCCTGAATGGGTAATCGATGCAAATGCAAATTGATGCAGATGAATATGAATGAATGCATGCAAATGCAAATGAATGTAAATGGGTGCACATGCGTGCAAAATGAGAGATTTGTTTGATCCTGCCTGCATACAGAAAGTTTTGAAGATAAAATGAAAATTTAAAAATGCCCCAGTGTAACTGGGAAAGAAGAATTTAAACAAAAAAATAAATGATTGATGTTTGAAGAGCGCTCTCCGAAGGTGACACGGCAACTGGCTTTTGATTGATTCAGAAGAGACTCGGAAGAGGTCATTCCTCATAAAAGGACGTCTTGCGAGAAAAATTGACAACTTTATTGATGTATTGAAGGAAAGTGATAAATCAAGGAAAGACAAACGGGATTGCATCATCCCTTTAAAATAATAAAAGTGAGATGAGAAATTGGGAAAGCGCTAGTGTTGTCAATTTTTTTGAATGATTGAGAATGATCAGGATGATTGGTCCTCCTTTTTATCTTCAACGAGGAGATTCTTGTCAATGCTGTCTTGGACAATATTTTTAAGGACAAAACAATGCTCGGTATCGTGACCCATTGCCCGATGAAATTTACAGAATTGATCTTTAAATCTTCCCCTAATGATAGGAGGATCATCGACTCTTGGGAGCTTAATCATCTCCTTGGCCAACATAACTTCAAGGATTTCTTCACGCGGTTGATCTAGGGGAGTAAAGTCACGTTTAAAACTCCAGTTGTCGTGCTTTGACTTTTCTTGATCTTTCTCTTTATGCTGAGGACTAGATTGAAAAGGCTTATCATTGTTGGAGAACTTTCCTTTTTGGCCCTTGGATCCCTCTGAAGGATGATCATAATTTTTCTTGTTGCTTTTTCTATCATTGGCAGAGAGAGTGAAATGAGACTTCGGAGATCTTACTGTATCTTTCGCGAGCATGTATTCCAAAAAGCTTTCAAATATTTGATCCAAAGGGGCCATCTTGCGGTTCTGATTTCGATCATCACACTGCACCTCTTGTCGAGTGTTTGATTTCTGCTGAGATTTGGATAAGACAGTCGATTGGTATTCTTTCTTATTCTCAACGAAGAAATTCTTGTCGATATGATCTTGGACAATGTTCTTGAAGACGAAACAATGGTCGGTATCATGTCCTACTGCCCTATAAAATTTACAGAATTGATCCCTGAATTTTCCCATGACTGTGGGAGGATTTGCGACTCTTGGGAGTTTTACCAATTCCTTGGCCAACATATATTCAAGGATTTCGTCGAGAGGCTGCTCGAGAGGAGTAAACTGGCGATTGCAATCCCAACCGTCCCGCTTTATCTTTTCTTTCTGCTGACTCAATTTTCCACTCTGCTTTAAAGATTTCTCTTTCTGACTTGTGTGATCGCCTTTGTTATCCTTGCACCCCTCGCGGTGGGCCTTGACAGAATTTGTTTTTTTTGAATCTTGATTATTCCTGACGGGAGTGATGCTCTTGCAGAAATCTTTGCCCGTGAAGACCTTCTTGCCCTTGTCGCGGGCTTCCAAATCTTTAATCTTCTTTGCCATTTCCTTCAGTTGTATTTGGATTGGATCATCCATTGCTTGATTTTTCAATTTATAGGATGTCCCTTGTCTATGAGGGGATCTTTGAAATGCTTGCTGAACTTCATACTCTTCATCGGTGTTACCTACCGATCCTGATTCATCCGATGTATCTTCCTGTTGGATATGTTTCTTGAATAGCTTCAGAACTTTCTTGACTGCCTGGTCTTTTGCCTTCTGCTTAACCCGAGTCTCTTCTATACTAGTTTCAGTTTGTTCCGCCAGCATCTTGGTCATCATTTCTTTGAACATAACATACATTCGGGGATCGATGCCATCATCCGCTTGCTGACTCTGACTTCTGATTGATCGGAGTGAGTCCATTTTCTCTTCTGAAGCGATCGAGTATGCCACACCTTCTATTGATGTAGTTTTCTTTCCGGACCTTGTCAGAACCACTGAGTATCACGAATGCTCTTTTGAATGTTATTAATGCTCTCTCTGCAAGGCAGAACTGATGGTTAGGCTTCTGACAGAAATTTGGTTTGGAGGAAAATATTTGTTGAAAATTTTGGTAGACAATTGAAATAATATCCCATTACTAGGGATTGAGTCATCGCTGGGATTACGACAATTGCGTTGCTATTCTTTGCAAGATAAACAACTGAAAATATGCCTTGTTACCTAGACGAGGTCGTCAAACCAAAGTGAAATGTAAAATAAAGGAATTTTTATTGAGGGGAAAAACATGATTTTATCAATAATACACTTGACAGAGGGAAGGGGGACAGACAATTTTCCACCACTCCGGATAATCAGAAGATACACGAGGACCAGGAAAAATAGTAAGACTGACAAAGGAATCCCAGCCATGTCTGGCAGAATGGTATGATCCAGACCACTGATCTGATGCGAGATCGAATTCTGGCAGAACCCCGGCTAGTGGACGAATCTCTACACGCTTCTGCCTCTGAGAGAACTGCCTGACACACCGCTCGGGATGATAGTATGCGTAGAAGAACAGGCCAAGTAGTCTGAATCGCTTGCCATAAGTATAAGTGTATCTGGGAGGTGATTCCTGACGATCAAAGTAGTCCCATACGACCTCTTCCTCCTGAAGGTTGTCGATCAAGAACCGGTATCGTGCAACTGGAAGAAGCTTCTCTCCATTGTATCTGAATGAACTGGCTTGGACTGGCACACGCCGGAGGAACCAAGACTGCAAGGCATAGGTGCATCCTTCGACTAGAATCGATTCTCCGAGTGCGAAATGAGTCAACCCTCGGTATAGAAAGGCGAGTGCGGCCATGGCAATGGAGAGGCGGCTGGTCTGTCGACTTCTCCATCTCCTTAGAAGCTGAACTATTCTGATATCCATATAATTTCGTCCGTCGGGAAAGAAAGCTAATCCCACCGTGCACAGAACCATCGCATGCTGAATTCTTTCTCGAGCTGTCTTGGACAACGAGCTGACTTCTACGAATGTCCCATACTGTTTGTAGATTTCGATCAGGCTCACGTATTCATTTCCATCTTCTTCGATCAGTGGCCAAGACTTACGCCCTGTCATGCGAGCTAAGGCATCCTTAGGGTCCAGACCCTTAATATTAATCAGAAACTGTTTCTCTAATGGATCTCCAGGCTGACCGGCTGGCTCGGGCAATCCCATAATCTCTGAAAATTCATCCATCAGTACTGTCATCTCGCCCCACGGGAACCAGAAGGTAGAAGTGCTCGGATTCCACCGCTCTGCTAGTGCATGAATCAAGTTGCCGTTGACTGTCTGCTTTCCCACTGCGGACGCCAGTTCCAATCCACACTCGTCCAGATGGTCCGAAAACATACGAGAAAAGTTCTTGAACCATGAATAATACCACCGGGGAAAGAAGGATCCGGTGCTGAGGACTCGATGTTCGGGAAGACTTTGTCGCACCTCGTAGGAGATGTGACCCTCAGGGAAGACTGAATCAAGCTGATTGGATGCCATCAGACTGAAAAACATGGAAGATTGGAATAAGACTTGGGAAAATACAAGAAATTTGAGGAAAATGCAGGCAGGATAAAAATAAAGCAGGAAATTCGAGATCCAAAAGACAGGAAAGATGGGAAATCACCTGGAGTTTTGAAGAAAATGGAGGAACTTTATGAAAATCGTCCAGGGTTTAATGAAATATAAGGAAGTACTTTATAAAATGAAGTATTTTGAAAATCGTCCAGGATTTAAAACATGGACAGTACATGGACATGGACCGGGGAATTTTAAAAAAATCGTCCAGTATTTTAGAAAATTGGGGAAAATATGGAAAATAAAAGGAGATGACATATTCAATCACATTCTGCACAAACAAGTATGCACAAACAACATTCTCTAAAAGCTGACTCTAGATGCACAAATTTTGAAATGGCTGTAGGACGTTAATCCTAACTCTAAGGCTCAGATCATCTGTATCCAATCCAGTTATGCCTATATACTCAAGCCAAGGCTCGATGTACGTGGCATAAAATCAATTTCTCCAGTTCTAGGTTCAAGTTTTCCAACATCCTTGAGCACCTGCCGATATACGTTGGACTATGGCCCTTGGTACGTGGCAGGGGGGTTTTCACCCAAATAAGTGGCCCAGTTGTGAGGCTCTGTCCCGAACTATGGTTCTGGAAGAGAGCCCAGCAACGTGAAGACCGGGACAATATAGGTGGGGTGATTTTTGAAAAACATGAGCTCATGCAATCAAATAGAAGGCTCTAAAACCTAAAGAGATAGAATTTTGAAATATTTGAAGAAGCAAACATTGTTTTCATACAATTCCTAAATTGAGGAGTGTTGTATTAGACCTAAGTCTATGTGAGCATGAATAATTCTCCTCAATATGGTCCTACCAAACCATACCTAGTCTATATGCATTCCATGTCAGCTGGGTTCAAGTCTAGGCTCCTAGGTTCACATGATATCATAAAGCAAAGCTGATATTCCATGGAAATCGATTTTGACAAATTGAACTAAGTAGAGCATTAAATTGATCAGGCAAAGACAGGTCCCATCACGGTCGCCAAACCTGTTATCATCGCAAAATTTTCACTTTTCCGAGTCAAACTGACCTTTGAAAAAGTTTTTGAAAATAACTCGCCTCCGTTTTTAAAATGCGGGAAAATTCCGAAGAATGAGACTCGCCTGTCGGTACGAGGTTCAACCGTTCCTGCCACCTTTAACAGGGGTAATCGAACCAAGGATCAATCTTATGCTCTACTCTATTCAACTTGTCTAAATCATATTCTAATTTCTAAATGCACATAGAATCAGGCATGTGCTATAAATTTTTAGAAAATGCACATTTTGAAAACATGATGTTTGCTTTGAATGATTGAAAATAATTGGAAAATAAACTCTTTGAAAATCATGAATCAAGGTTGAGATACTGTATTTGAGAAAGTGAAAATCGATTTCTGAAGAATCTAGAGATTTTGTGAAAATCGATTTTGAGAAATGTGAAATAACTTTGGAAAACTTGATTTCTTTGAATTCAAACTTTGAAATTGAATATATAACTTGGAAAATCAAATTTGGAACTTGGGAAATACTCGAAATATTCTTTGAAATTCAATGCTTTTGGGAAAATCGATTTTGCTATAAGACTTAGGAGATTTTGAGGAATTCAATTTCCTTGACTTGGATTTTGAATTGGAATTGGCAAATGCATGAAATGAATGAATATGGATTTGAGGAATTGAGAAATACTTTTTGTATTTTTGAGAAATGCAGTGCATTTTTGAAGTTAGCCTAAGAGTGTAGGCTGAATGTGGCTAATGTGAAGATCATAAATCTAAGTATCATTCATATTCTGACTATGGCCATAAATACAAATTCCACCAAGTTTATAAACTTCATAGAAGCTAGTGCATGTGCCATTTGTGTAGACCATGGTGAATTTGTAAAAATATGCATGAATCATCATCCATCACACATTAAAATTATAAAAATAAACTATATGCAATGCAACCTAAGCTAAGCAGGAAATGTAAATTCTTATTCCAAAGTTTAATTACAAATTACATCACTATTGAAATTTAAATACATGAAAAATAAAGTCTTCAATGTACCTGCAAAACTAGAGAACTTGGTTAATGAATATATGTTGGCTTTTCTAGATTTATCCAACAATATCAAGAAATTGTTGGATTTTGCTAGATATAAGCCTCTTCCTTGATTCCCTTAAATAAAATGATAAAGTATGAAATAAAATTGAATAAATATGAAAAAGAAGATATGAAATTTCGAAATTGGGGTCAAAATGACCAAAATACCCCTAATAACAAGACTATGGCCTTGAAATTAGGGTTTTTAGAAAGATATTTTGATAAAATGCAAATTTTGAAATTTGAATGGAATAAACTCAAACCAAATATGCTATGACATGATTAAAAATATGAAATTAGGGTTAGGGATTTCGAAATTTAGGTCAAATGACCAAATTGCCCCCGATAGCAAGACTATGGCCTTGAAATCAGGGTTTTTAGAAATAGATTTTGATAAAAACTTAGGTTTTATGCACTAAATGAAATCAAATGAGCACAAAATTAAACCTAAAGCATACTAATATGATTATGAACATGATTAAATCCTAAAAATATATGCCTATGCACAAAAATCCAACAATATCACAAAAGACTGTGATTTTAGCAGTGTTTTTGGATCTTTCAGGAACCCGGTTTTGCAATTTGCTTAATTCAGCCATCAAATGGATTTCAAAATCCATAAAAATTGGTACCTGCACTTTTTATAACTCTAATGTCGAATTGGAATTATAAAAATAATTTTTTGACATTAAATTAATCCGAAAATTGCCTTAAACCCTAAAAATATGCTATTTTTGACCTAATTCACCAACCAGTCTCAGTCCAAGACCTGAACCAGGGGTTAATTCTCCATGGAAATTTATGAAATTTTACAGAGACTAATTAGGAAGAAAAACAGAGATTTCCCAATTTACAGATCGGAAAAATCATCTCCGGTTAGTAAGAAACCCTTCCGGCAATCTGAGCTAAAATATATCACTCTTAACAGGGATTAAAACAGCTATTCCAGATTGAAAATACAGACATAAATAGCAATTCTAAACAAAAGTCTCTGAAATTTTAATAGTGAACAATAGATAGAAAAATAACAATACTCACTTTTTACAGATCTAAAATCGGATCTTTGATTTGGGATTTATGACTAACACAAGTCTGATTAGGGTTTTGGTAAACCCTAACGAGTTTTAAAACTAAAAACAGATTCTCTAAAAAGGGAAAAATACTAAACAGTGATCAAAAAATCCGAAAATTTCACAGCAAACAGATCTATTTAATGTGAATCCATATCACTTTACAGATCTAAAATCGGATATAAGATGAGAGAAATATCATCACAGCAAGTTACCTTCTTGATTTTAACCACGATTTTAAAGCTTTAAAAACCCGATTTGATGTCTGATTTTTTTGACAGGGTTCCCGAGATCCAAAACCTCTGATTTTTCTACAGTAACTCAATAACTCATGCATGCACCATATATAAAAAAATCAGAAATAAACAATGAGTGCTTCCATCCGAAATAACATCATCTTTACGGTTCTAAACCTAGAACACACAGAAATTTAAGAAACTTGAAAAACCATGCATTAACTAATGTAAATAAATAAAATAAACCATAAAACAATAAATAAAACTTATTTCTATGCTATAGAACGTAAAACAAACATGAATAAACCATGAAAATAAAATAAAAACAGGGAATCAATGGCTGGAATTTGATATCACCTTTAAAACATAGATTTAACCCATTAAAAGGGCAAATCATATATTTTATTGGTTATTAATGCAAAGAATCATATTAAAATCAATTCTAATGGATTAAAATCTCTGTAAATCACCCAAAACAGGGTTAGATCACCTTCTTGGATTGTTCTTGCTGATTCTTGATGGTTCTTGAGGTTGAATCCATGGTTTAATCCATGAAGATGATGGTACCAATGGCTAAATCATGTTTAAAACAATGAAAAACATTAAATAAAAACTAAAAATTAGAGAAAATAGTTACCTTGAGGTTGCTGCAATGGAGGAAGGGCTGGAGAGGAGAGAGAAGCTCCAAGAATCCAAAGGAAAGCCAATTGGGAAAATCGACCCCCTATAGCCTTCTATTTATAAAAAAAATTTAGGTTAAAAATTAAATGTTTTAAAAAAATTGGACTCTTCTAAGGGGGGCGATTTTGGGGTGTAAAGACTATCCTACCCCTAGCCTAAATTATCCTATTTAATACCTAATTAACCCCTAGACTCTCCTAAAAAATCCCCAAATGTAATGCCACTTGGCATTTTCTCACATTTGGTTTTTAAAACTCCTTTAAAAACCTTTAAAAATACTAGTTTTAAAAACTAACTTTCAAAAATGAGTTTTTCAAAATGGTTTTGACTCTTCTAAACCTCTAACACTAACCAAGACATCAACTAACCCTAGTCTAGCCCTGACTTACTCGAATATGGCGCCACTCCGAGTGGGCCCTACTTGAGTTTTTCAAAAAGCGATTTTAAAACTTGAAATTGAAGGAGTTTTCAAAAGATTTTCAAAAGTAAACTTAAAATTAGGATTTTTGAAATGGCATAAGGTCCTAACTGAGTTAGAATTCCTCTGGATATGGTGCCAACTGAGTAGGCCCACATCGAGTTTTGGAAATTTTGAAATAACACTGAAAATGGCTTTAAAAAGGCGTTAAAATCAGTATTTGAACTTCAAGATCTTTGAAAATAGGGTCTCAAGCGAACTGAAACTCCGAGTTAGAGTTCTGTACTCTTAGGACTCTGAGATTTTAGATTTTAAAAGCCAAATGAAAGAATTTTCAAAAGATTTTATCAAGAAATGATAAAATAAGTCAGAAAACACAGTCAGGGTCAGATTCCTAACTCGACCGAACTCTAAAATAAAATCCTGAACTAACTGGACTCTGTAAAATGACCTAAATTTTGAAAACAAACGAAAAAGATTAAAAATGGAAGTAAAACAGACTTCAATACAGACTCCTGATCGGACTAAAACTTTCAAACTTTTGAGAAATTTGATGAATAGAGGAATTCAGAAGCGACACCACCTCAATGGGTTTCATCTGTAAATTGAAATCGATTAAAATTTGAATTTGAAATGAATCCAGATTGTTTCCTTTAGAAAATATTTCGAAATATAAAGTCCTGGGGTTGGAAAATGACAGAGTATTGAATAAAAACCCAGGTTTTGAAATTGATTTTGAAATAAAAGCTTTAAAATTCAAATCTGGATTGAATGTTTTGAAAGCTGGAGTGCTGGATCTCAAGAATGAGATGCAATGTCATGCAATGCTATGCAATGCGATGAAATGATATGCAAAATGTATACAGTGATATGCAATTACTTATGAAATGGACAAACACTAGATGAGTGTGAAAATTTGGGGTGTTTACAGATGCCCCTCTTTGCTGCTAAGCCGGTTGAAAGCCGAGCTTAGTGGCAAAGAAAACACACCAAATTTGGATCATAAAAATGCCCCAGTTAGATGAATCTGACTGGGTATGAAAGAATTAGTTTAAGTGATGATGATAGATATGAAATGAAGAATAAGGAGAAAATTTTACTTCGAAAAGAAGTGAGATTCAGGTTTTGCCCTTAACCTGGATGGGACAGAAAATACCTCGTGTAGAAACGAAGCTCAGGTTTGACCCTTAACCTGACCGGGAAATGAAAATGGAATACCTCATCAAAGGAGGCTCAGGTTTGTACCCTTAACCTGATCGGGTTGAAAATGAAATACCTCATCAAATGAGGCTCAGGTTTATACCCTTAACCTGATCGGGCAGAAAATGAAATACCTCATCAAAGGAGGCTCAGGTTTGTACCCTTAACCTGATCGGGCAGAAAATGAAATACCTCATCAAAGGAGGCTCAGGTTTGTACCCTTAACTTGATTGGGTTGAAAATGAAATACCTCATCAAAGGAGGCTCAGGTTTGTACCCTTAACCTGATCGGGCAGAAAATGAAATACCTCATTAAAGGAGGCTCAGGTTTGTACCCTTGACCTGATCGGGCAGAAAATGAAATACCTCATCAAAGGAGGCTCAGGTTTGTACCCTTATCCTGATTGGGCAGAAAATGAAATACCTCATCAAAGGAGGCTCAGGTTTGTACCCTTAACCTGATCGGGTTGAAAATGAAATACCTCATCAAATGAGGCTCAGGTTTATACCCTTAACCTGATCGGGCGGAAAATGAAATACCTCATCAAAGGAGGCTCAGGTTTGTACCCTTAACCTGATCGGGCAGAAAATGAAATACCTCATCAAAGGAGGCTCAGGTTTGTACCCTTATCCTGATTGGGCAGAAAATGAAATACCTCATCAAAGGAGGCTCAGGTTTGTACCCTTATCCTGATTGAGCAGAAAATGAAATACCTCATCAAAGGAGGCTCAGGTTTGTACCCTTAACCTGATTGGGCAGAAAATGAAATACCTCATCAAAGGAGGCTCAGGTTTGTACCCTTAACCTGATCTGGCAGAAATAGGAATACCTCATCAAAAGAGGCTCAGGTTTGTACCCTTAACCTGATCGGGCAGAAAATGAAATACCTCATCAAAGGAGGCTGAGGTTTGTACCCTTAACCTGATCGGGCAGAAAATGAAATACCTCATCAAAGGAGGCTCAGGTTTGTACCCTTAACCTGATCGGGCAGAAAATGGAATACCTCATCAAAGGAGGCTCAGGTTTGTACCCTTAACCTGATCGGGCAGAAAATGAAATACCTCATCAAAGGAGGCTCAGGTTTGTACCCTTAACCTGATCGGGCAGAAAATGAAATACCTCATCAAAGGAGGCTCAGGTTTGTACCCTTATCCTGATTGCGCAGAAAATGAAATACCTTATCAAAGGAGGCTCAGGTTTGTACCCTTAACCTGATCGGGCAGAAAATGAAATACCTCATCAAAGGAGGCTCAGGTTTGTACCCTTAACCTGATTGGGCAGAAAATGGAATACCTCATCAAAGAAGGCTCAGGTTTGTACCCTTAACCTGATCGGGTAGAAAATGAAATACCTCATCAAAGGAGGCTCAGGTTTGTACCCTTAACCTGATCGGGCAGAAAATGAAATACCTCATCAAAGGAGGCTCAAGTTTGTACCCTTAACCTGATTGGGCAGAAAATGAAATACCTCATCAAAGGAGGCTCAGGTTTGTACCCTTAACCTGATCGGGCAGAAAATGAAATACCTCATCAAAGGAGGCTCAGGTTTATACCCTTAACCTGATTGGGCAGAAAATGGAATACCTCATCAAATGAGGCTCAGGTTTATACCCTTAACCTGATTGGGCAGAAAATGAAATACCTCATCAAAAAAGGCTCAAGTTTATACCCTTAATTTGATTGGGTAGAAAATGGACGGAATCCTCGAAAGAAAAGACCGTGATGGAACCTTCGGATTTCCGCACAATGAATCCGATAGGGGTTTTGCAAAAGGAAGGAAATTGGGGTCCCTAAAGTTTGAAAAGGGATTGATTTTGGGTGCCTCATTGCTGTGACTAATTAACTTTTGAAATTGCCTTTTGCTGGAATTGGTGGCTTAACCTCAAGCCGAAATTGGACTGTCTATGGTGGGACAGTGGGGACACAGGGAAGTGTGCGAATCTGAGAGCCCGTGCGCTCAGATTATACCAAAGAAGGGAAGGAATCTTGAAAACTCCTGTTATCAAGTCCTAAAAGGGATAACAACTGATGTCAGTATGTGCCAAAGATGAACCTCAAGCTCTCTCTTCATGCCAGGATAGCTAGAAAATATTATCAAAATGTTGAAAATTGTTTGTTGATTCAAAATAATTGAAAATGATGCACATTGTTTTGAAAGTATTCCCTCTTTTCTACCTGAAGTATTACCTCCGACTGAGCTTAACTCCGTAGAATCAAGATTCGAATTCAAATTGCTTGCGATTGGCTTTCTTTCAAGGAAGCTATCAATTTCCTTGATATGGACGAGAAAGAAAATATTCTTGATATTGCGAGAGCTATTGGTGAAAGAATATTGATAAAAGAATTTCACAAAATTAAAGAAGATTCTTGATAGATTCGGCAGTCTGATATCCTGGGATTCTTTTCTCATGATGATCTTTCTGCACTCTCTTTTTAGCAGATTGGAGCTCTCTTGGATTTTTTTTGGGAATTACATCATCCTTCATTTTGGAGATGTCCTGACTTTTCTCTCTTTTTTGGGAAGGGTACGTCACAAACTCCTTCATCTCAGAGATGTTCCGATCCTTCCTTTCTCTCAGGGATTATCTTGATAGTTATTGGCTTTTTGGTAGGAAATCTCTTGATGATAGCAGAAATTAAATATCTTTTAGGGTTTGTCGGTAGGCTCATCACACTCGCCTTCATCTCGACGGTGATCTGAACTTTCCCTGAAAGGATCCGTCACAAACTCCGTCATCTTGGAGATGATCCAAATCTTCTTTGGCCCCGGGGGTCGACTCACTTAATTCGCCTTCATCTTGACGACAATTAAGAGATCCCTTTTGCAGATATTTAATTGCAGCTTAGGTGATTGAGGAGATATGAAGATTGAGTGGATTTTTCTGTATCACCCAGGATATTTTGACTGCTTTATTTTTCAAGAATGGTCTTTAAAAATGTGCCATTAACTGCGATCAATATCAATCACTCATAGCCCCTAGACTCTCCTAAAAAATCCCCAAATGTAATGCCACTTGGCATTTTCTCACATTGGGTTTTTAAAACTCCTTTAAAAACCTTTAAAAATACTAGTTTTAAAAACTAACTTTCAAAAATGAGTTTTTCAAAATGGTTTTGACTCTTCTAAACCTCTAACACTAACCAAGACATCAACTAACCCTAGTCTAGCCCTGACTTACTCGAATATGGCGCCACCCCGAGTGGGCCCTACTTGAGTTTTTCAAAAAGCGATTTTAAAACTTGAAATTGAAGGAGTTTTCAAAAGATTTTCAAAAGTAAACTTAAAATTAGGATTTTTGAAATGGCATAAGGTCCTAACTGAGTTAGAATTTCTCTGGATATGGTGCCAACTGAGTAGGCCCACATCGAGTTTTGGAAATTTTGAAATAACACTGAAAATGGCTTTAAAAAGGGGTTAAAATCAGTATTTGAACTTCAAGATCTTTGAAAATAGGGTCTCAAGCGAACTGGAACTCCGAGTTAGAGTCCTGAACTCTTAGGACTCTGAGATTTTAGATTTTAAAAGCCAAATGAAAGAATTTTCAAAAGATTTTATCAAGAAATGATGAAATAAGTCAGAAAACACAGTCAGGGTCAGATTCCTAACTCGACCGAACTCTAAAATAGAATCCTGAACTAACTGGACTCTATAAAATGACCTAAATTTCGAAAACAAACAAAAAAGATTAAAAATGGAAGTAAAACAGACTTCAATACAGACTCCTGACCGGATCAGGACTCTGAGACAGAGTCCTGATCGGACTGAAACTTTCAAACTTTTGAGAAATTTGATGAATAGAGGAATTCAGAAGCGACACCACCTCAATGGGTTTCATCTGTAAATTGAAATCGATTAAAATTTGAATTTGAAATGAATACAGATTGTTTCCTTGAGAAAATATTTCGAAATATAAAGTCCTAGGGTTGGAAAATGACAGAGTATTAAATAAAAACCCAGGTTTTGAAATTGATTTTGAAATAAAAGCTTTAAAATTCAAATCTGGATTGAATGTTTTGAAAGCTGGAGTGCTGGATCTCAAGAATGAGATGCAATGTCATACAATGCTATGCAATGCGATGAAATGATATGCAAAATGTATACAGTGATATGCAATTACTTATGAAATGGACAAACACTAGATGAGTGTGAAAATTTGGGGTGTTTACAGATGCGAACCTTTCAACCACTTGCTCAGAAAAGGAGTTAAGTTCGAATGGGGACTAGAGTGTCAGCTATCGTTCGATCGGATCAAGAAGTATCTTCTCAACCTTCCAATCCTGAAGCCTCCAGAATTGGGAAAACCTCTTTTGCTATACATCTCAGTCAATCAAGTTGCGTGCGGCGGATTCTTGGCACAATACAAAGAAGGCAGCCTGATAGAGCACGCCATCTATTATGTGAGTAAGACTTTCATAGACTATGAAAAGAAATACTCTCATATAGAGAAGACCTGCCTAGCTTTGGTATGGATGTGTCAGAAGCTAAGACACTACATGCTAGCATCAGAAGTCAAAATCTTGTCCAAACTCAATCCTCTCAAATACATCTTGGAGCAACCTTTTCTCAGCGGACGAGTCGCCAAATGGAAAGTCTTATTGATGCAGTATGACCTAGAATACGTTTCGCAGCAATCAATTAAAGGACAAGCAATTGCAGATCAATTGGCAGACTTTCCTTTGGCAAAAGAGGTGAAAGCCAAAGATGACTTTTCTGATGAGCAAATTTGCAATATCCAGCAATTTCCAGTCTGGAATTTATTTTTCGATGGTTCTAAGAACATGGCCGGAATAGGCATCGGAATCCTATTAATCACTCCTGAGAAGGAGATGATTCCATTTTCTCTCAAGTTAGATTTTCAATGTACCCACAATATGGCCGAATATGAAGCCCTGATTCAAGGTCTAAAGATTCTACTAGATTTCAATGTTAAGAGAGTGCATGCCTATGGCGACTCATTACTCGTTGTCAATCAAGTTCGAGCCGAATGGCAAGTCAAAGATCAGAAGCTATTTCCCTATCAGAAAATTGTTTTAGCTCTTGTCAGCAAGTTCGAGGAATTTCAGTTATTCCATATCAAGAGAGATTTCAATCAAGTGGCCGATAGCCTAGCTAGTTTAGGCTCCATTATGGCATTCAAGAATGGAGAATCTTGTCGCTCTTTTGAAATTGGCAGACTTGACCAACCTGCTTTCCTTCCATTAGATCAAGTAAACCAGGCTGAGCAAAAGAAAAAGCCTTGGTATTACAATATCAAAACTTTCATAGAAACTGGCAAGTTTTCTCCAGAACTCTCAAAGAAAGAGCAGCGAGCAATCCAGCGTATGTCCACTCGATACTTCATTTTGGCCAATGTCCTCTATCGTCGAGGATTCAGTTTAGAATATTCCAGATGTTTAGATGAAGTAGAAGCCAAAGAAGTCATGCGAGAAGCACACGAAGGCATCTGTGGTGGTCATGTCGGCTACCAAACCCTTGTCAAGCAAATCATAAGAGCAGGGTACTACTGGAAGACTATGCAACAAGACTGTTATCATTATGTGATGAAGTGTGTGCAATGCCAGATACACGCACCTTCTATTCATGCTCCGGCAACTTATTTACAGTCTGTTGTCTCTCCATGGTCGTTCTCTATGTAGGCCTTCGATGTTGTAGGTCCCATCACTCCTTCAGCTTCAAATGGCCATAAATATTTCCTTGCCGCAACAGAATATTTCACCAAGTGGGTAGAAGCTATCACTCTTCGCACAGTAGAAGGCCGACATGTGGTCTCTTTTATTCACAAGAGCATCCTTTGTCGTTTCGGTATCCCGCATGACATTGTGTCAGACAATGGCAGTCATTTCAAGAATGAAAAGATGAAGACATTCTGCTCAAAGTTCAAGATCTATCATCATTTCTCTGCCCCATATTATCCTCAAGGGAATGGTCAGGCAGAGGCCACCAACAAAATTTTAATTCGTACCTTGGAGCGAACTGTGGAAACAGGGCGTGACTGGCATGAGAAGATCCACGATGCACTATGGGCCTACCGGACCACTATTCGCACTCCAACGAATGCTACCCCATCAAAACTGGTCTATGGAACAGAAGTAGTGTTGCCGCTACATGTTCAGAAGCCCGCTTTGAAATTTGCATCGCTTTTGCAATTACCTCTTGATCAATATCAGCAACAGCGACTGGTACAGTTAGACTTGCTCGATGGGAGAAGGCTGAAAGCAGCAGAACACGCTCAATCCTATCGCCAGAGAGTAGCCAGGCAATACGCGAAGTCTGTCATCGAAAGAAGATTCAAAGTCAATGATTTAGTACTTCGATCCACAGCTTATCTCAAGCATCGTCCAGGCGGCAAATGGTCGCCAAATTGGGAAGGCCCATATGTCGTCAAAGAAGCATTACCCCGCAACTCATATTGGCTCATCAACGCCGATGGGGTAGAATTGCCAGATCCCATTAATGCTCGACACTTGAAAAAGTTCTACACTTGAAACATTTAGTCTCTTCTCGTAATCTTCCCGTTTTCTTCAAATAATGATTCAACTTTCTTTCCCAGTTACACTGGGGCATTTTTAAAATTTTGTTCTGTATGCAGGCAGGATAAACAAATTCCGCATTTCACGCACGTGTGCATTCATATGCATCAATTCATATTCATTTGCATTCAATTGCATTAACAACAATCCGGTCAGTATTGGGATTTCAACGGACAGTCCCATCACGATTCCAAATGATTCAAAATTGAAAGGCAATCACCAATACTGAACCAAAACCCAGTGCTCGAACTGGGATTCTTTCAAAATCCAGTGTTCAAACTGATACATTTTCAAAATCCCAACTTTTGGAAAACCGAGTTCCGACTCGGGTTTATATTCAAATCATTTCTCTGTTAATCCGGGTTCCGACTCGAGATCTCTTTATTCATTTGAGCTCCTATTCGAGCTCTTCATTTTCCTCTGTTGATCCGGGTTTCAACCCGTGATCTCTCTACATCATTCGAGCCCTAATTCGAGCGCTTCATTTTTCTTTTGTTGATTCGGGTTCCGACTTGAGATCTCTCTATTCGTTTGAGCTCAGGTGCGAGCTCTTCATTTTCTTTTGTTGATCCGGGTTCCAACTCGTGATCTCTTTACCTCATTCGAGCTCTGATTCGAGCTCTTCATTTTCTTTTGTTGATCCGGGTTCCGACTCGTGATCTCTGTATTTTATTTGAGCTCTGACTCGAACTCATCATTCCCCTTTGTTTATCCAAGTCATTTTAATCCTCACGATCTATCAATTACTCAAATATGATATTTTGCCCTCCAAATTCCAATTTAAATCTTCAAATCAGGCAATTCTCCAATTTCGACCTCTGGGTCACCCAATTTCCAATTCTTAATTTCAATTACCAATTTCCAAATTTTGACCTTTGGGTCGCCCAATTTCCAAAATTTCAACCTTTCGGTCAACCAATTCCAAATTTTCGACCTTCGGGTCAATCAATTCTCAATTTCGACCGTCAGGTCATCCAATTTCGACCTTCGGGTCATTCAATTTTCAACAACCAATTTCCAAATTTCGACCTTCGGGTCAATCAATCTCAATATCCAATTTCAATCATTTTCTCTTGTGAGAGACCCTTTTAGGGAGAGTACGAGGGAGCTCGTTCTTTTCGCATGCTATCCAATTCGTTCACTTAGCTCCTTTTTAGGGAGAGTTTGAAGGGACTCGCGTCTTTGTGAACCATTTGCAAAACAATTTCCAATTTCACACAAGGAACTCTGTTTAAGGGAGAGGCTCGACGGAGACCCGCTTTTCTTGTGACCCCCCAATTTCATACTAGGCCATTTCCGTCATGAAAGACCCTCTTTGCGGGGAGAGTGTGATGGACTCGTTCCTTTCATGACCCAATTTTCAGACCTCACTATTATCGGCCCCCTTTCCATAAGAGAACCCTAATATTAGGGAGCTTTGACGAAAGCTTAATTTCTCTCCGAAAGTCCGTTTTGCGAACACCTCCTCTTCAGGGAAGAGAGGATTATTTCCCATTTCCCATTCAGGTAAGGGCTAAGCCTGAGTCTCTCTTTTTGGGGAAAAAGAGAGGAGAATTTTCGTCACGGATGTGTTGAGCCGGACTTCAAATACTCACTTTCACCAAAGATTTCGAGAAAATTTTGTCAGTCTGTCGATCAAATTACTGGTTGATTTCAGAATCTTTATTGCACAAATCTCTATTTACCTTCAGCATTACTTCCAAAAGAGTGAAGCTTTTGCGAAAAGAGACTCAAAATTCAAATTCGTTCTATTGGCCAACCAAAAGGATGAAGCATAAGTCTTCGATATGGCCAGAAAAGAAAATTCAATGTTATTGAAAAACCATAGATGATCGATATTGATCGCAGTCAATGGCACATCTTTAAAGGCTATTCTTGTAAAGACGAGGCAGTGAAAATATCCTGAGCGCTAGAAAAAGAGAGTATTCATCAAAACCCTGTCTCCTCAGAATCACCTATGCTGCCATTAAATATCCTCAAAAGGGATCTCTCGCCTATCGTCAAGATGAAGGCGAGTAGACCCCCGGGGCCAAAGAAGATTCAAAACATCTCCAAGATGACGGAGTTTGTGACGGATCCTTCCAGGGAAAGTCCAAAGCACTGTCAAGATGAAGGCAGATGCGATGAACCTCTCGATAACCCCCAAAAGATATTTAATTTCAGCTATCATCCAAAGATCTCTAGCCCATGAGTCAATATTGCCCAAGAAGGATCGAAACATCTCCAAGATGAAGGAGCTTGTGACGTACCCTCCCAAAAGAGAGAAAGAGAGGAAAAAGAAAGAGAGAAAAAGTAAGAACATCTCCAAAATGAAGGAGAATGTAGCAAAAAACCCAAGAGAGCCAAAAGAGTGCAGAAAAATTATCATGAGAGAAGCTCTCAGGATATCAAACTGCCAGATCTATCAAGAATCTTCTTTAATTTTGTGAAATTCTATTATCAATACTCTTACATCAATTGCTTTCATAATATCAAATTCTCTTTCTTGTTCATATCAAGGAAATTGATAGCTTCCTTGAAGAAGGTCAACTGCAAGCAATTTGGGTTTCCAATCTCGATTCTACGAAGTGAACCTTGTTTGGAGGTAATGCTTTGGGTAGAAGAGAAAGAACATCTTTGCAACAATATGCAACATTTTCAAAAATTTTGAATCAACAGCAGAATTCCCAATATTTTGACAATATTTTCTAGTTATCCTGACGTGAAGTGAGAGCGTGATGTCCGTCTTTGATACATCCAGACACCAATTTTCAATCCCTCCTAAGGACTTGATTTCTTCCCTTCTTTGAGAGCGAGCCCTCAGATTTGCACACTTCCCTGTGTCCCCACTGTCCCACCATAGACAGTCCCATTTCGGTTCGAGGTCGAACCACCAATCATTTCCCGCAAGAGGCAATTTCAAAAGCTAGTTTTAGTCTCAGCAATGAGACGTCCAAGATCAACCCCTTTTCAAGCTTTAGGGACCCCATTTTCCTTTCTTTTGCAAAACCCCTATCGGATTTATTGTGCAAAATCCGAAGGTTCCATCATACTATTCCATTTCCCACCCAATCAGGATAAGGGTATAAACCTGAGCCTCATTCAAAGAGGTATTCCATTTTCCGCCCGATTAGGATAAGGGTATAAACCTGAGCCTCAGTCAAAGAGGTATTCCATTTTTCCACCCAATCAGGATAAGGGTATAAACCTGAGCCTCATTCAAAGAGGTATTCCATTTTCCACCCGATCAGGATAAGGGTACAAACCTGAGCCTCCTTTAAAGAGGTATTCCATTTTCTGCCCGATCAGGTTAAGGGTACAAACCTGAGTCTCATTTCAATGAGATATTTCATTCCCCAATCAGGTCAAGGGTTAAAACCTGAGCTTCGTTCCATGCGAGGTATTTCTGTCCCATCCAGGTTAAGGGAAAAAACCTGAACTTCGCACTCATAAAGCAAATCTTGCTTCTCCATTCTTCATTTCATATCTACCATGATCACCTGGCTAATTTCCTCACATCCAGTCAGATCCTTCTAACTGGGGCATCTTTTTATAGCCCAAATTTGGAGTGTTTTTCTTTGCCACTAAGCTCGGCCACAAGCCGGCTTAGTAGCAAAGAGGGGCATCTGTAAACACCCCAAATTTTCACTCACCTTCTTGACATTTCCACCAAGCATCACATTTCGGTTCTCCAGAACCAAGGAAGGGCAAAATGGTCATTTTCCAAGATGGAACCTTGCAGAGAGTCCTAAATTCCATTCTCGAGTCTCAAGACTTCTCCATTTAAGACTCAGAGACACCCTCAAATTGCAAATTCTCAAAATCTCATGCTTAACCAAAAGTCAGAATTTTCAAATTCAAGTTCAGAATGGCAACTTTGTAGGACATGTCTTTTGCATATCATTTCACTGCACAGCATGTCATTTTGAGATCCAGAACTCTTGATTTTTTTTTCGAAATTGTCAATCCAGATTTGATTTTAAAACTTTTCAAAATTGATTTCAAAACCTTGGGTTTTTAAAATTATCAATTCTTCCCATTTTACCCCCAGGACCCCGAATTACGAAAAGTTTTTCTCAAGAAAACAATTTGGATGGTTTTGACATTTTAAAATTTCGCCAGTTGGAAAGAGGGGGACACAATTTCAAAATTCATAAGATCCTATTTCAAACTTTTACAAAAAGACTCAGAATTTCCCTACTTCTTTCAAAATTTCGCCCCGAAGAGCCATTTTCTTTCAAACTTTTGAAATCAAGCCAAATTTGGCTTCGTGTTTTCCAAAACTAGCCTATTATTATGAAAATTCCAAAATATCTCATTTGACTCTTATTTCAAATAAAGGACGGGGGACCCGCCTCGAGGTGGTGTCACACTCAAATTCTCGAAATTTCCCTTATTTCCAAAATAGTGCCCACTCGAAAGTGGCACCGATTTATAAAATCCTTTTATTTTGATTTAAATTTTTATAAAATACTTAGTGGGCCCACGTAGGTGGCACCCCACTAAGGCTTCTTGCCAAGAAAAGCAAAATTTTGTTTTCTCAAAAGAGGTGGCACCACCACAACAATATTTTTTTTTTTTTTACTTTATTACTTTTCAGCCCCAAGATGGAGCCACCGTGAAACCCTACCCAAGACACCATTTTTCCTAAGTTTCAAAAATCTGCTGGAAGAAAGGAGTCGCCTCTCCCAAATGGCGACAATTTTTGAAATGTTTCAAAAATCAGTTTTTAAAACTTATCACGAAGGAGCACGAGCTTTGGGCTGAAAGGGCGGACAATTCTTTTAAAAGTGAGGGTTAGGCCATTCGAAAGGGGATCTGGGATTTTCCCCAAACTCTTCAGCGCCTTCAACCTGTGATTCCGGCTCTCCTCCTCCACTTAGCATCCACTTTCCTCTATTCCCACCAGAGAAAAGGAGCCTTCGTTCTTCCTCCTGCGCCCGGTTGAACCTTCAAGAGGCCTCCGATGTGAAGATACCCCTCATCCCCTTCCTTTCAGCAGGAGCATCACCGACAGTTCCTTATTCACTCTATCGGCGGATGTCCCATTTTGAACCTGCTTTCATTATCTCCAGCAGCCGAAGGATCCACGAGCCCAGCTTTTCTTACCTCTCTTCCTTCCCAAGCATCCTCCTTTTCCCTGTAGATTTGATCCAGCATTGAAAGGGGTATTTCCAGCAGTCAACTAACAGTGAGTTATTCCTCTCCTTTCCTTCGTTGTTTTCCCTTTCTTATTTCCTTCCCTGTCTTCCCCATCTTCCCTTCTCTGGTTCTTGTCGATCTCAGTGAAAGCTCCCTCTGTAATATCAAACTGTTGGTATAACAGCTCTGATTTACAAAAGCTACAGCATAAGAGTGATCACACTCTAACACTTGAGTGTCTGTCTGCGTTTAGCTGTGGTTTTGACATACATTTGTTTACCTGGTTCGTTATTTGGTTGTGCTCTCTGATCGGAGAAACAGAGGTCGACTCATACCTCTTTCCTCTGCTGATTATTACCAACGGTATCACTTTCCATTGGTAGTCGGCCCAAGCTTATAATAATTTATGTGAAAGGAATATTTGGCTGGGGTGATTTACTGGTAGAGTCATCTAAGTTCAGTTTTTTTTTTTTTTTACACCTTTGTTAGCCATTCTTTTGCCTTTTTTTTTTTATCACATGCTAGTTCAGTTTTTTTTTTTTTTTTCATAGGATCATATCAACTGTCATGCTATCCTATGTAAGAACATCTCAAGTTACATCCAAAGCTTAGCTATTTTGTAATGGCGCTGCGTCATTCTGGGGCAATGATCACAGCCTTTGTTGTGGCATCCGATCCCTTTTTGCTCGGTAGAAGATTCTGTCATCAGGATATTAGCACCCAGTAAATATATTGAAGACATATTGTCTTAACAAGTGCTTGTTATACCTGATGTCGATTAGATAAGGACAGATATTCACTGCTGTCTCTGAATGATTCAGACCTGATAGACTCTATCCCCCACAAGGTTTCAATTTTCAAATTCTTGTAATGTTTAAATTGATTGACATGGGCCCTCTGGTCCGTTGCCTGCATGCTCATTCATATTCCCAATATCATTAACCCTGTCAAGGTGATGTTAGAAATGTACCTGACCTGTATGATTCCTCTCTATGCTTCCTCAGCCTCAAATCTGTGGTTTGATGGTACTGTTCAACAGCCTCCCTGCCGATATTCAAAACCTGTAAACCATTAACCGTGTTCTCAATAGCCATTGTATATGACACTGGTGACTGAAGTACACCAGATGGGGGTTTCCTGCTCTTTTCAGTGCTTTGGGGCTGTGTGGAGAAGCCGAAAAGAGGAGTTTCAGAAGCTCAGCTCAACTCTTAAAAAAAAAAATTCTCTCTTCTTGTGCTGTCTATGTTGTAGTGTTGAACTTCTCTATACTTTATTGGAAAAGATCGTAGCTGCTATCATTCACATTATTGGTGCTTAGCAAAAGGGGATGTTGAGGGGTTTATCAGCTGTCATTTTCCTATTATTGTCCTGAATGTCATGGGCTGTACCTTTTGCTTGTTACTACATTCACCGCATGGATGGAATTTGTTGTATCATGATATAATTATTCATAAGTGAAGTGACTGCTGCTCTAATCCACCAGTATCACTTGAACTGATGGCATTTAGGTAGCATATATGAAAAATCATTGAAGTTTATCCTTAGTATATTCACATGATTACATTCCAGTCTATCATTAGGCAAGACATCTATATGTTATATATACAGGTGTGATCACTTCTCCTGTTCTCAATTATCAGGATATATAGGTGCATTTTATGTGCATTGTTTCTCATGTGGATATCATTTTAGGCATTTATGTAGATGTAATGTCCACGTTTAGTTCAATGAAGATATTTTCATATATAGATTTCCTTTAGTGCAATTTTAGTTATTTAGGCCCACACATGTATAACCTCCCCTTAGTTTTAGCATGACTTCTGGATACTTTCCTTTCCACTCCTGATCATAAACTTTTCTTTAGCTTTTCACTCTAATGTATGTCAAATCACCTGTGTCTTGTCATCTACATCGGACTTTCAATCTTCATTCTGTATATTGCATTTCTTGTTTTAAGTCTCATTTGCAGGAAAATCTGGAGGATGCTGGCCATTTTAATTTTATACTTCTTTTAGTCATTTTACTTTATGTCAGAGATGTAATAATTCAATTTGGAATAATATTTACTCTTACTGCTTAGATTAGAATGCATGTCATATAGTTTAAATTCATGCAATATCTTATTATGTAATTCATGCATTTTATTTCAAAAGCACTATGGATGTACACAAATGGCACGTGCACCAACTCTTAGGGAGTTGATGGACTCGGTGGAATCCATATTTACGGCCCTAGTCGGAATATGGACGAGACCCAGATCCATCATCTTCCTACTAGTCACATTGAGCCTACACTCTTAGGCTATCTTGAAAATGCACATCATATTTCTAAATTTTTCAAAATCTTGTGTATTAAATCAATTAAACTCTGAACATATTCATGGCCACAGTCAGGATATGTGAAGGATTTATTTTGACTTAATGCACATTTTCCAACAAAATTCTTAGAAAACCTTTCAAAGTGCATTCTTTCATTCATATCATTTGCATCATGAAATCATTGGTTTTCTTATGATTTTCTTAAGAAAATTTCATTCTCAAGAAATCGATTTCTCAAGAAACTCTAAGAATCTTTCAAAATCGGTTTTCTCAAGTCAAGTTTTTCCACAGTTTTCCATGGGAAAAGGTCATTTTCCCAAGATTTTCAAGAGAAGTCTCTCACCTTTCTCAAAGTCAAAATCGATTTCCAAGTATTTCAAGGTTAAGATTCTCAGATTTTCAACTTCCCAAGTTTCAATTTTCCTTTTCCAAAGAGTTTTCCTATAAATTTTCTATTATTTTCCTAAGAAAACTCTCAAAGTCCAAGTCTTCCCAAGAAGTGTTTCCCTTTTCAAAGGTTCACCCTTTTCTCAAGAATCACCTCTATTTTCCCAGGATTTTCAACTATTCATGATTTTCCTACATCTTTATGAACTTTCCCGTGATTTCAAAAACCCTTTTCTTCTGAGTTTCCTGAGAAATTGACTTTCAACTTTTTCCTGAGAGATTCTTTTCAACTCCAAAGTTTTTCCAAGCATACATCATGTTTTCCAACTTACATTTTCCAAAGTCTCATAGCACATGCCTGAATTCTCTGTGCATTTAAGGTAGAACATAATTTCGATGATTTAACTAAGTCAAGCACGATTTTGGTCCTTGGTTCGATTACCCCTGTTAAAGGTGGCAGGAACGGTTGAACCTCGTACCGACAGGTCGAGCCCCATCCCATGGATTTTCCCGCAATTTTAAAACGGAGGCGAGTATTTCAAAACAATTTCCAAAACCCGGTCAAGTTTGAATCGCGAAAGCGTTTCCTCTCTCTCTTCCGCAAGGAAGGGAAGACGGGGAAAAATTTCGCGACGATAACAAATACCGAGTGTTAATTGGCAGGAAGTGAGCAGACTTAGTGAGTCTGTCCACAATCACCCATATCGAGTCATGTTGTCTCTTGGATCGAGATAGTTCAAAGATAAAATCCATCATAATGCCTTCCTATTTCCATTCTGGAATTTCAATCCGTTGCATTTTTCTGCTAGTTGGTTGATGTTTGATCTTGACTTGCTAACATATCAAACACTTCGAGACAAACATAGCCACATCTCTCTTCATACCCCTCCACCAGTACTTTCTTTGTAAGTCTCAAAACATCTTTGTACCTCTAGGGTGGATAGTGTATTTGCTACTATGAGCTTCCCAGAGTACTTCCTCTCTTAGCTTAGGGTTATTTGAAACCCATACCCTTTCTTCCATCCATATTCCTCTATCTTCTTTCAAATGGAAGAAAGTGTCATCCTTTTCAGCACGAGTTTTTAATTTCAAGTACTAGGGGTCCTTGAATTGTTTGGCTATAATTCGATCAAAAATCTCGATGTGGATTGTCAAACATGATAATCGGATCTTGCCTGAATCAGCCAAGAATGACCTCCAATTGACGAAATCCTCCATCAACTTTTATTGCCCTGCGAGGCTGACGAGAGTGCCAACAGTCTTGCGACTAAGGGCATCTGCTACGGCATTCGCCTTTCTAGGGTGATAGGAAAGCGTGAATTCATAGTCTTTGAGGAATTTCAGCTATCGTCGTTGCCGCATATTGAGCTCCTTTTGAGAAGAGGTATTTTAAGCTTTTATGGTCCGACATGACCTCAAATTTCTCTCCATACAGGTAGTGTTGCCAAATTTTAAGCGCGAACACCACCGCTGCAAGCTCAAGGTCATGGGTTGGATAGTTTTTCTCATGTATTCTCAATTGTTGTGATGCATAGGCGATCACCTTGCCGCGTTGCATCAATACGCAACCCAGACCCATCCCTGAAGCATTTGTGTAAGCTACAAATTCTCCTTGACCAGAAGTTAGAGTAAGGACAGGGGCAGTAGTAAGCCTTTGTTTGAGAACTTCGAAGCACTCCTTACACTGGTCGTTCCATTCAAACTTGACTCCCTTTTTCAACAGTTTTGTCATGGGTACGGCGATTCGGGAGAAGTCTTGTATGAACTTCCAGTAGTATCCGGCAAGTCCAAGAAAGCTACGGACCTCAATGATATTCTCTGGCTATTTCTAGTCTATCACAACTTCCACCTTCGCAGGATCCACTGTGATCCCATCTCTTGATATTACATGGCCAAGGAGCATCACTTTGTCTAGCAAGAATTCACATTTCGAAAACTTCGCATAGAGTTGATTATCCTAAAGGGTCTTCAAGATGATTCTCAAGTGTTCACTGTGTTGTTCCGTGTTGTCTGAATATACAAGAATGTCATCAATGAAGATGATGACAAAGCTATCCAAATATGGTCTGAATATCTGATTCATCAGATCCATGAAGACAGCAGGCACATTAGTGAGTCCGAAAGGCATTACTACGAACTCATAATGGCCATATCTCGTTTTGAAGGCAGTCTTAGGTATATCCTCCTATTTAACTCTGAGTTGATGATACCCATACCTGAGGTCGATCTTGGAGAACACTCTCGTTGTTATGAGTTGATCGAATAAATCCTCAATCTGAGGCAACAGGTACTTATTTTTTATAGTTGCCTTGTTAAGCATTCAATAATCGATGCATAACCGAAGGGATCCATCCTTCTTCTTTACAAATAGCACCGGGGCTCCCCACGATGATGCACTCGGACGGATGAACCCTTGTTTCATCAGTTCTTCCAACTGACATTTCAACTCACTGAGTTCAGCTGGTGCCATTCGATAGGGGGGCTTTGATATCGACACTGTTTCAGGTAAGAATTGAATTCCAAATTCAACCTCACAAAGCGGTGGAAGTCCTGGCAATTCCTCAAGAAACACATCGAGAAATTCTCATACCACTTTCAAACTCTCAAGGGACTAGATGTTTGAATTTTCCACTGAGAGGCTTAATAAGAAGGCTACACAACCCTTCCTTAGGTATTTTTGTGCTTTAAGAGCTGATATGAGTCATTTTTGCAGGACAGGTTTGGATAACCGACATTCCACCTTAGGCAATTCCGATCGAGATAAAATTACCCTACCCTCGTGACACAAAATCTTGGCATTGTTCTGGGCCAACCAATTCATCCCTAGAATGACATCATACTATACCATATCGATTAGGATGACATCAGTAGACAAGTGTTGCTCAGCTATTTCTATATCTAAGTTCTTCACACACTGGATACATTTGGTGCGTGAACCCAATGGGTTATATACTTCGATCATTTTATCAACCAGTTGCACCAAAGCATGGAGTTTTTTGATGAAATCATCGAAGATAAAAGTATGAGTAGCACCACAATCAAACAAGACGTAAGTTGCATGTCCATTAATAGGTACAATGTCTTCAATCAGGTCACCATTTTCTACTTGTTCAGTTGTTACAACATATACACGACCTGCAGCAGGCCTTTGTTCTACTTTAGGTGGTGGTCGTTGGAACTGGGGACGTTGTTGCACTTGTCGAGGGGGTCCGACAGATCCGGTATTCCTCCTTTGCTCATCTGCAAGCTTCTTACCACACTGCCTCGTAATGTGGCCCATTTTGCCACAATAGAAGCAACCACCTGTGTCACAAGGACATGGTCTCCCAGGGTGGTTCACATGGCACTTCGGGTAGCTGAAGTTGGACTGCTGACTATTGGGAGCCACATTCTGCCTAGGTTGCACGACTTGCTGAGCGATGTTCCTACCTTGAAACCTCCTCTTTTGAAATGGTTGTCATGAACCTTGGCCACTTGGAAACGTTCTCTTATGGTTCCCAACATTGATTACAAACGTTTTTGCTATGACCCCTTGGGATCGCTCCCAATCCATATGAATTTTTGAAGTCGTCGCCACTGCAACTTGAAAGGTTGAGGGCATGCTTGTTATAACTGGAGACCGTAGCCCTTCCCGCAGACCATTGATATACTTGTCGGCTCTCTCTTGGTCTGTCTCAAACAACCGAGAGCAGTATCGCTCTAGATTTTGAAATTTGGTGGTATAGTCGATCAGACTCATACCGCCCTGCTTTAACTCCAGAAACTCCATATTTTTCTTGTTTCTGGAATGCAATAAAAAGTAGTTATCCATAAAGATTCTTTAGAAGTCTTCCTAAGGAACGACTTCGAGTTGTGAAAACTGGATCAACTTAGTGGTATTCCACCACTTTCGTGCATTGTCCTTTAATCGATATGTGCCAAAGTTGGTCTTTTTCTCTTCTGGTACACCCAATACCAGAAAGGCACGTTCTGTCTCTTTGATCCAGCTTTCTGCAAGCTCTGGATTGGCTCTATCGACGAAAACTAGTGGATCAAGTTTGAGAAACTTTTTATAGGTTATTCCTCCCAGATTCTTATTGTGAGGTGTGACTGGTTCTGGCCTCGTCTCACAGATGGATGTAACCAGGTTGTTGAGCATCTTCAGCAGGAATCCTTGCATATGGGACTTCTCGCTCGGCATGGTTCTCCTCGTCGTAGGAGTCATTTATCTATTCACACACAAGCACTTGTTTTTAGTTTCTTGATGTATATAGGGAAGTAAAACTTTATTTACTTATATACATTCCATTACACAAACATCGCCTCATATACAAGTGTCATGCTACACTGGCAGACATAGGTGACGAGAAACTATATACATGAGTCTATTGACTCCAAAACATCACTAGTCTCTTAAGAACTGAATTTCTTTGATAAGTATGAACTCAAAAAAGTCCATCGATTGCCACATCGCCTTGGTTTAGGCACTACTAAAGTTGGCTTGGGCCGCACTTTTGCACTTTCAAGTGAATCCTGGGGATAGATGAGGGATGCTGGTCCACTCTCCCAGATAGCAGTATCAAGACTCGGGGAGTCTAAAATTATGATTGGCGAATAAAAAGAATTCTCTCTTTCATTCGGATCATTCCAGCTTGGCGTATGTGATGTCGGGTGGTAGCTTGGTGAGCGATTGACTTTCCCAAGGAAGTTCAAATCAAAGTCTCTCAGACTCGGTGATCCATCAGAAGTCGTTGGGGTACTGTTACTCCCAATACTTGAGTGATGCGGTCCACTGACACGCGAGGTCTCATCCTTAAGACCGTTTGATCCCCGCCGACCCATACAGGCGGTATATTTCCTTTGGTATTCATTGGCGGAATACCCATCCTGGCCACAAAACTAACAGTTCTGGACCTCATATAGGCATATTCACTCATCGTACATGAACTTGCAATGATAGCAATAATTGCGCGAGTCGTGAGTTATCATCTATACAAAGATGCACTCAAATTAGTAAGTTTAGAGAAGAATACACTTACAGTGCGATATTGTAAACACGACGGATCTTCAACCAGGTTTCTTAGACATATGCTCTGATACCAATTTTGTAACGCCCCAGATTTCCAAAACAAAGCTAAGTTAAAATTTTCATGATTCTTTTCTTTGCAGCGGAACTTAGAAAAACTTTTAGCAATGGAATCAAACGATAATGAGTCGTCAGTTTTAGAAAACCCCGGGCACATTACAGGTATGTGGCCAAGTAACTCATTGACCACCAAAGTATCCTATTTTATCGAAAACTACATGTTTATTACAACATCACTACTTGAAAAAGTAGTATAGGTTCAATAAAAGGAAGCAGTACAACTCTGTCTAGAGAAATCCTGAAACTCGATGCCGCCTTGCTTTACATATCGCAACACATGTCCAACACCTGAAATTCCCATAAAATGGAGTCAGAACCACTAATGTTCTGGTAAGAAAGCAATCGCACATTCATTTAACTCAAGTAAATACATTTGACCACTCAGGGTCGCAGTTTATAATAACAATACTCAAGCCTCCGCGGCTTAGCGTATATCGCAAGAGCCTCCTCAGGGCTATGAGTTGAACATCCGCTCAAGTCTTCATGACTTAGCGCGAGCCTGTTTAGGGTTGTGATTTGAATCTCTCGCTTAAGTCTCCACGACTTAGCCTTGACCTCTTATGGGTCTCAAAGGGATGTCCAACTCAAGTCTTTATACTTGGCACATCTGTATCCCACGCATCTAAGGATAGTTCATCGAGCTTCGCTTAGTCGTGCGGATACAACATGGGTCTTTGCCCAGTCGGTCCAGTCGTATACCGATCATGACACCTTCATAAAGGTTATGGAGGACTGACTCAACAACGTTCATCCACTCATATATTCAAGCATCGCTGAACCTAAGCTAATGCTTTGTTTCGATAATTAACACCTCTCCTTGGGCTTAGGGAAGGTATCTATGAGCACCAACGCGACGATCTGGAGGTTGATTATTCTATGTATTTTTAGATACCCTAGAGGCCTGTTGACTCCATCCCCCTAGTAGGATGGTACAATCATACCGGAAGAAGTCCCTACTAGGTATTCAAATGCATTCTGCTATTACAGTAGTTGAGTTCAATCCTTAGATCTTAAGGATAACCACGACCTCTATACCTCTGAGTGACAGAGGCTATCATGAACTCTATCAGGTTCGAGGGTAATATAAGTCACTCAAGGTTACACCATCACCGTCTTCCTCGGTGAAAAATTCTGAAGGGGTCTGTCGGTTTGACAAGCTACTTAATGCATGCCTATAGGGCAGCCGTTGAAGATTATGTACCCGACCCTATTCACTGTTCCCCTAACACGGTCATCAACCGTGGGGTCTTTTCATTTTATTCATATGCATGCCTAACTCTACTCTCGGCACTGCAACCATCACGAGCATCACACCTCTTCTGGGTGGATAACGTACTCTGGCTCTGCGGCCCTTACGAGTCTAGTTATATATCAGTCTCTCGATGAGCATGCATATGACACGATCACAATGGATCGATTGCTCAGCGTAATTTTATGCAACAAGCCCACAACTTAGTCAAGGCATAACCACTAATATGGCGCAACAACCTTTACGAGAAAGGTACCCTTACAGGTATCAGGGAGACTAGCCAATGTGGCATCGTTCCAATAACGGATATCGTTGTGCCATTTAACCGGTTCTGGCAGCTCTTTTGCCAACCATTTTGTCAGCACCGCCCCAACTCCAACGACAGGGATGTAACGATCCTTGCTACATTGTAGAAAGTGTTCCATGGACTGGGTAGTACTCCGCTATATGACTGAGTATCCTGCTACGCTCTTTTCTGAGCTATTTTTAGCTTCTTCAAAAATTTCTGCAGTACTTCCTCTCTTTGATGAAGAAAGCGTGCGTTTCTTTTATCCATTTTAGTGGCATCTCTTCTCTTTGGCGAAAAATCGCTATGCTTAGCTCGAGAAATGGATGTGCATCGTTGTGCGTACTTTACATCCATCAAGGTTGATTGAAACCTTAGGCCATAGCCAGGCCATACGCAAATGACTTAGTCTTTACGTAAAGAGCAGTTTTGCCAAAAAACAAAGCCTTTCCAATAGGGGCTTCATTCGTCAAGCAGAATCTTGAACGAGGAGCGGTAAGGGAATCACATCGGCGATTTGGAGTTGATCTCTATTTAAACACTCATTTATGCACCATATATAATATAAGTAGAAGTCTGTGCTTTATATGACGGCGACGTAAATGAAATGCATATACTTATTGTTTGGAGTGTGTAACAGAACGAAATATTCTACATATATATTTGCAGAAAGCAGGAGCCTTGGTCATTCAACGGGACGGCGTAAGTAAATGCATAATCGAAAGTGCATAATTAGAATTTGGCATCATACAATGTGATGGCGTAATGTAAATGCATAATCAGAATTGCATAATTGGAAATTACAGAAAACAGGGAGCCTTGGCAACATACGATGCGACGACAAAGGTAAATTATAAGGCCTTGTCAATATAAGACGTGACGACAGTCACCAGACGATATACACGAAGTTTGGCATCCAAAGAGAGTTACAAGGCAAGCGAGTGAACACCGAAGTGTCCCGAAGGGCTCAACCAAGAACTAGGATAAGATACCATTTTTAAGAACGTATATACTGCGTATTCAATATACATATTCGCCGATAGTTACGAGGCGAGCGGTTGAACACCGAAGTATCCCAAAGGACTCAACCAAGAACTAGGGTAAGATACCATTTTTAAGAACGCATATACTACGTATTCAACATATATATCTGATGATAGTTACGAGGTGAGCGGTTGAACACCGAAGTGTCCCAAAGGGCTTAACCAAGAACTAGGGTCAAATACTACTTCAGAAAGTATATGCTATATACAAGCAAGTAAATACTTAAGATAGATAGATCAACGAAGTGAACTTACTTCAATATGCGAAAGAAACAGCTCTGGAAGGCTCCAACGACTTTGATGACTTCGATCCTCCTTTTGAGAGGTCAAACTAGGTCAGATGAGTTTGACCTAGTTGAGAAAGAGGTAAAGCAGGTCAAGCTGCTCAACCTAAGTGGTTTGAACCATACTGGGTTCGGTCCAAGTCAACTAGGTTCAGTAGATTCGGTCTTAGCCCAAGCAGGCTAAGTCTGGATTCAGAAAACCAAACCAGAATCTGGACCAAAAAGGACCTTGATTTTGACTTCAAACCAAACCAAGTTCAAGTCAAGTCAACTGGGTTTGGACCAGGTCATGTGAGCTAGGACCAGGTCAGGCAGGCTCAGGTGGGCTAGGCTAGGTAGGGGAGGTTTAGGAGATAGAAGAGGAGAGAGGGGTTGGCAATTTTTCAAGGAGGGGGTCTTCTAAAGCATAAGTCTTATCCTTTTAAAGGATAAGGTTTAGCCTATTTACTAAACCACCCATTGCTTTAAAATAAAGACAAGACATTCCTTGGTATGGGGACCACATGAAAATTTCATGGGATATTTTTGTGGGTCCCACCAGATATTTTCTGAGGAATATTTCTATGGGTCCCACCGACATTTCTGTGGGTCCCACAAAAATCTTGGGTTTTCGGCAAATTTTTTCTGAAAAATTCTGAGTATGCCATTCCCATCGTATTGACATAACTAAGAAAGTTGGCTTGAGAAAATCTCTTGATTTCGTCCAGGTAGAAAGTTATGACTTTCAGAGTGTTTAAGCATATATTCGCAAAGCGACTAATATCCTAAGTATAACTGGTTCATAGAAATTGATTTGTTTTGCATTCTGAGTGAAAATGCTATTTTTACCGGTAAATGCCTTGTGAATTTTATTCAAAAATTATATTGAAAAATTGCAAGTCTTACAAGCTTTGTATATGTGAACGATATATCTTATAGTGATTTACACAATGACTGATTCATAAAAGGCAGAAAAGAAAAATAATAAACAAATCAAGACGATGTTTAGAGTAGATAAAGTAAAAATTGAGGTAACTTCATAAATACAAATTGTTTTACAACTTGATACCGATTTAAGTCACAGTTACAAATCGATTTCTCTCTAATGATTTGTCCTATCGTGATTTGCGTTGATGAGCTTTGTCTATGTTAACAATTTGTCCTATTGCGATTTATACAATGACTGCTAAAAGATGAAAAGGAGAGAAAAAACAAATCGACACAAAGTTTATTGGTAAACTACAAATCTAGTTAACCTGATAAATACAAATCAACTTATAACCAAAAGACTTTAAGTTTCATAATATAACAATATTTGTCCTATCGCGATTTGATGTTATGAGCTTTGTCAATGTGAACGATATGTTCTATCGCAATTTACACAATGACTGATTCATAAAAGGCAAAAAAAATAATAAATAAATCAACAAGATGTTTAGACTTAGTAAACTACAAATCATGACTTAGTTGCAAATCAATTTCACTGTAACGCTATGTGCTACTGCAATTTGCTTGATACGTCCTATCGCGTTGACTAGTTTTATAAAAGGTAGATGAAACAATGTTTTTTTAATTTAATTAAAGTTCTTTGTAATTTATTTACGTGCGGTTTTTAAAATGGGCGGTATGTGAAACAACGTTTTCTTTATATATGAATGACACAACGCACAAGTTCAGGAGGGTGTCACTTTGCTTTACTTCATGATTAAGGAACAGATGAACCGATATTTCCTTTATAAACGACGTGTTCATGAATCAAACATATAACCTGCTTCACCATAAAGGGGGTATCGATGTTGAGGAAGGAGACGATGACAGCTACACGGCCAACGATGGCAAGGAAGGAGACGACGACAGCTACACGACCAACGATGGCGATTGAGGCGTATATTTTCTAAACCTCGTGATGAGTTTCTTCAAAATTTATATCTTTTAGCATATATTTGATTTGTATTGTATATTGTAGAAAGGAATTTCAATATTGTTTATTGAATATTTTGCTAATATTAGTGGAACATCAAAAAAACGTGGTGCCCGAAAACTCAGCAAAGAGCTCCAAGATAACATCAATCGGCTGCAAGATGAATTTGCGAAATGAAACACTATCAGTAATTTTGTACGTATGAAACCACTATCAGTTATATATTTACGTATGCCATGGGTATGTATGTTAACACGTGCATATTTGTTGCAAAAAGACTATATCCGATTTCGTCATGCATATTCAAAGCAACGCAACAACCAATACTAGATGCATCATCACCTCTTATTTCATGGTATATCGGTTCTCTTATATGTTTATTTTCTTTTTTGATTTACTCTTGTTGCTTCATATTTTAACCTTACTATTATCACTGTTTTGTTCAACAAAGTTTCATCCGCCGAATGCCATACTCCATTGGATTTCAAGATGGATTACCATGTTGGGGTAACAATGATCACTGCAGAGACTTTTGGTCAAGTGAAAAAGTAAGTGAAGAAACCTCTTGTCCAAGGTTTAGGCATAACAGTCCTAACATGATTTGTACTATTGATTTGTAAGATATTGTATCGATTTGCAAATATTGATTCCTACATTCTAGCAAACTTCTAAGCATTGGGTCTTATATGTGATGGATTTATAAAGAAAACAACTATGGTGCTACAACTCATTGGACTTTCACACTGGTGCACAACATGACATTATGTGTTTGGTAAGTTTCCATCTATAAGTATATCGTATCTTGTACGGTGACCCAAAATCTACTTGCTTTTGCATTAACCACAGGAGGGATTTGTCAAAGACGTTTTGGGTGTCGACATTGGTGAGTGGAGGTTTCGCTCAGCACACGATGCTCTTTTATAAAATAATGGCATCAATTGTGGCATATTTGTAATGAAGTATATTAAAGAAATATACAATAGATGAGAACCTGATTTCGACATTGTATGCTCTACACTCACACATGTTTTATTATCCTTTATTATTGGGGACTAAATTTATATATTGGTGTCACATTACCTTTTTGTTGTAGGATGATATACCTGGATTCCGCATAGAACTATGCAAAAAATTGATGGAGTTTCTAATTGCAGAAGAGAAAAAAACTCAGCTGGTAAGAATACCTAGAAGGCAACGAACGACGCTACCCTCCCAGGAGTAATATGATGTATGAAGATTTCTAACAGATTTTTATAGACTGTATATACAAATTTTGTAAGACTGTGTATACAAATTATGTAAATCTCTCTAGGTAGAAATAAAATTTCAATTTTACTAAACACGCCAATAAGTTGGACTATTATTTGTAGCAAAGGCAAATCGTTGTCTCTGACATAGACGTCATTTTATAAATCGCTATAGGACACTATCTTGTATAGCAATTTAAATACAGTATATATACAAGGATTTGTCTTATCGTGATTTACACAATAACTCATAAAAGGCGAAAAAGATAAAGAAAAACTAATTGACACGATGTTTATTGGTGAACTACAAATCTAGGCAACTTGATAAATATAAATCGACTTACAACTAATATTCTTTAAGTTTCATAGAATAACAATATTTATCCTATCATGATTTGCTTTTATGGGCTTTGTCTATGTGAACAAATCGTTGTTATGTTCGCCCTTCATAAATGAAAATCGTAAAAGCGATTAGCGTTGTGTAGTGAAAATTATGATTTGCTTTTACGGTCATCTTGTCGTGATTTACACAAAAATTGATAAAAGGTTGAAACAATTTGTACGTATAACGGCTACGTGCTATAGGAATTTGTACAATATGTTCTATAGGGATTTACACAATGACTGATTCAATGGTACAAATAGACGTCCCGTTTAGAATTAGTAAAGTATAAATTGAGATAGCTTCAATGATACAAATCGAGTTAACTTTTTAAATACAAATCGATTTTGTTCATAAAGACAAACAAAGACATATCATTGTCTCGGTAACTTCATAACTACAAATCTACATGATTTACAACCATATTCATTTAAAAAAAATACTAGTATTTCGTTACAATACATCATGACCAATGGTTTGGCTTAGATACATGTACATGACCATCATCATCAAAGAAGACATATATCATTACCAGTATGAAACCCACGTCCAAATAGTGATGTGCTTCTAATACAATCTAGGTGTGGAAAGCTATTTATGGGAGGACATTTCTGTCAAATGCATATCTATCTTTTAGAGACTCCCATCTTTACAAAAGAGATCACCAAAACATCCATATTGTTCATCATCGAGTTCATTTCTTGCTGCAAAGCGATTCTATGTGTAACTGAGGATACATTCTCTCCAAGCAAACGAGTTCATTAGTAATGGCAGCCCACTGCACCATTTGGCAGATATTTTTCCAACTGTGAATTTTTGTGCACTACTTTAGAGAGAAGTATGGAGCCCTCACCACTGTAGCATACTTGTCTTGAAGTATATCGAAGATTAGGCAGAATATTTGTGTTTGCTCTGGTATGACGGCAACAATTGAGGGTGATTATGGTTGTTATATTCTGCGTAAGCTTCAAACCCCATCTATCAAGCACAGGTAGAAGGAACACAAAAGAATAAGTGAAGAAAGAAAAATACAAGGAAGAAGAAGAAGAAGAAGAAGAAGAAGGCGGAGGAGAAAAAAGAAGACGAAGTTGCGCTGCCGCAGAAAAGAGGAAGAGAGATTAAATAGATTAGGGTTTTAGACCTGAACAATGGGTCGGGTAGGGTTGGGTAGGATTTTACATAGAATAAGATTTTACACAGATCTATATTAGAGTTTTACAAATCGATGTAACTTCAACGATACAAATCGAGGTAACTTCATAAATAATAATGACAACGATTACAAGTTTTTTTTTGCATCACATATTGATAATTTCAACTGTTAGTTTCCTTTTCTATGTAAGTGATTTGCACAATGATTGAGGCAAAACAACATGATTATGGTCGTTATATTCTGCATAAACGATTTGCACACTGATTGATTAAAGGTTGAAACGATTTGTACATATGAAGGCTACGTGCTATCGTGATTTGCTTGACACTGATTGGCTTACAACCAATTATAATTCATTATGTAACATAACATTCTATGATTATATAATTCTTTCTATAACAAATCATGAATTAGTTTTCATAGAGGAAGTGCCAATTTGTCCTATCGCGATTTGCTTTTATGGGATTTGTCTATGTCAACGATATGTCCTATCATGATTTATATAATGACTGCTTCAACGGTATAAATTGACGCCCTATTCAGAATTAGTAAAGTCCTGCTTTAGGTTTAGGTTTTTGGCTTTTACGGGTTTAGGTTTTTGGCTTTTACGGATTGTAGGTTTGAGTGTTTAGGGTTTAGGTTCTATCTAAATTTCAAATCGACGTGATATGTCCTTGTAAACACCCCAAATTTTCCTTATCCATTTTCAGACACACCTCTCGTGCAATGCCAACCCTGTTAGGTCAGTGTAGGAGTCAAACCCCGAGTCAATTTCAGAAAATCATCATTTTACCCATTTTTACTAGAAAAAATACCATTTTATCCTTAAGTCATCCCAGACCCAAGTCAGTCGGAGTCAACCAAGCTTGTTGGTCAGTTCAAAATAGTTAAAATATCAGTCATTTCAAGCTCATCTGAACTCATGATGAACAGACCATTTTCATTTCTGACCATTCCTACTGAAATGGGATCATTTCTTTAGAAATGAGATCATTTCTCACTTAGATACAAGCCAATTGTCTATGAGTCAGTCATTCACAGTCAATCATATTCCTCAGAGTCTAACTTGAGTTCACCAGGATTTCAAGTGCTCCAGTTTCAGTTCAAAACCATTTCCAAGTGTCTAGGAGCCTACTTTAGCCTATTTCAGCTCATTTAGCTAAAATGGAGTTGAGTCCAGTCAGTTGAGCTAGTGTTCGAGCTTCAATTTTAGTTCATATCAATACTACCAATCTTTATCCCAGCTCAGATTCGTAATTCACTTCACTCCAGTTACCATTCTGTACCATTTCTCTAAAAATGTTAGCTTTTCTTGATAATTCAGTCGAGTCAGTGTCTTGTCAGTTCACTTGAGTTCTGAAACCCTAAAACCCAGCTCAATCTAGTTCATTTTAGTTCAAATCAGCTCAAACCTCAATTTTCAATGTCACTCTGGCCCGGTAGAGCCCGAAAACCATTTCTTGAACCATTTTGCAAATTTTGTTAATTTTAACACTTTTTGAACTGATACAACTGCCTATCGGGGTCTAATGTCTAAATTTCTTCATTCAGGGTTAGCATTTCGCATAGCATTTTGTGTCATTTCTCATCATTTCTCAGCATTTCATAACATTTTATCACATTTCATTTCATTTTCGAAGTCCAGAACTCCAATTTTATAAATTTCAATCCAGATCAACTTTTAAAAGTTTTTAAAAACCAATTTCAAACCCTGGGTTTCCAAATTTGACATTTTTACCCCCAGGATTTTAAATTTGGAAATATTTTCTCGAGAAAAACAATCTGGATTTCTTTCAAACTCAAATTTTCAAATTCTACACTGGATATGCTTCGCAACGAGGTATTGAACTTCAAATTCTGAGTTCGTTTAAAAAACTGCCAAAATTATCCCAAAAGTTTTTCTGAGGAATTTTACAAAGTTATTTTACTCTTTTTGCCTTTGTCACAAGCGGAACCCACTCTAAGTGTTGTCGCACAAAAGTTTTTGATTTTTTATTTCCTTTTTTTTAGGAATTGTGTGGGTCTGCTCCAATGCGGCACCCCATTTTTAAAACCCTTATTGAAAAACCATGTGGGCCCACTTCAAGGTGGCATCACATGTAAAAAAAATAAAATAAAAAATAAAAAATAAAAATAAAAATAAAAATTTTCCAGATTTTTTTCTCTTTCCCTCTCTTTTTCCCTTTCCTTTCATTCTTTCCTTTTCCCTTCTTTTTTCCTTTTCTTCTTCCCTTTCTTTCCTTCTTCCCTCATTTTTCTTCATTTCCCTACTTATTCCAGCCATTCACGTATACCCCCCTCTTATTAAACCCATTTCATTAAACCCTAGATAACTTGCCATTTTCCCTAAGTCTACACCCTTAAAAAAAAAAACCTTTTCTTACCTATTGAGGGGCTCTCACGCTCAGCCCATTCATCTCACGGTGGGAGCATCTCTCTACACACAGCTCTCTCATCCCTCATCAACCATATCTCTCTCTCAGCCTCTTCTCTCCCATTGATGCTCTCTCTCTCTCTCTCTCTCTCTCTCTCTCTCTCTCTCTCTCTCTCTCTCTCTCTCCACAGCAATCCACCATTATTACTTCAACACAGTTGCAGCCACCTTCAACATAGCCTGCAGCCACCTTCAGCCAATGCCCAGCCACCTCCTCCATGCCAACGTCACCTACCTTGCTGCAGCCTCTACTTGGGAGTGGCCATTATCAGCCATAGCAGCAACACCACTGCAAGCCATGGCTCCAGCCTCCTTGATCCCCTTGGTTGCGGCCATATCAACGGTACAACAACCCTCAGATCCACACGGCTGCAGCAAAGTCCATCTCCTTCACACCACAGATGCAGCCCCTTTCAAGCTCTCACCAAGGCAGCAAAGATACCAAGGTGAGACCCCTTTGCATTGAAAAAATTTCATTTGTTTGTTTTGGTTGCGATAGAGCTATCGAGTGAGCTACTTCATTCACTCCATGGATGAAGTTTCTCACTTCAATGACTGACATAAAAGCAAATATAAATTATGCCCCTGCTGGGTTTTTTTATTTTTATTCTCAAGTATTGCATTTAGTATTATTTGTTATTTCATAACACTCAATAGTGCTTTCATTAGTGTCTAACTTAGGATTTCATTTTTTTTATGTAAAGTCCAGTCAATATTTCATGTTCAATCTCTCGTTTATAAATATTAAAATTTTTATGATGGATGCCTGTGTTTAATATTTGTTTCTTTGCAAAAATATTGATTAATTTAGGTTCTGAAATTCCATTAAATAAATCCAAAACCGAATTGAGTTTTGAACCCTCCAGAATTTCCAGTTTCTGTTTTAGCAGACAAAAACCTCCAGGATCTCCAAGATGCATGATCTAAATTTCCTTCAAAAAAATACCATGATTCCCTGTTAGAGTCTACTATTTCCCAGTAAATTTTTAGTTTTTTATAAGTAGCTTTGGTTCCTTCTAAAAATCAATTTTACATGACCCCTAGGAAAATTCCACTTTCTCTTTATCAGGGTATAAACCGAATTTAATTTGCTGTGCCCATTCAATTCATAGGTTGTCTGTCAAAACTTTCAACATGAAAGTTGTTACCAACCCTTTCTTCTGTCATTTACCAAAATTTGGGAATTTTTGGGATTGTCCAAGTATTTTTCCCAAAAATTATCCTTTCTGTCTGACAGATTCTCATGCCTAAGAATTCCAAAGATCCAGGTCTCTGATAATTATGAGCTCATTTCCAAACCATAACCCAAATCCTATAACTGTAAAAAGAGGAAATCTTCCTCTGTTTGTCAAGGACATTTTCCCATAATTTCAGCCATTTTCCCATCTGTCTGCTATTTTTACCATAGTTTTTACCGAAACCTATATGTCTGACCTAAATCCTAGGGTCGCCGGATTCTGATCCAACTTGTTGGAGCTGTCCAGCTCTGATCATAGGTCAAAACCAGAATTGTTAAAAAGAAAAAATATTTGCCTAACTGTCCTCTATCACCCCATAAAATTTGGGCAATTTTTATGGAAGTTTAATACCCTAAATTCAATTTAGAATAAGCATTTTAGGTAAAATTTTGATTTTTTTGTATTTTTAGCTATTTTCCACATTAAAAAAAAAAATAGATTTTCAAGCTTCATTCTATTTTAGGGTTAGTTAAAGTGTCCATGCCAAATTTGGTTTAATTCCAAGTTTATTTGCTTGATATGTTAGTTTATTTTTAAATTGAGAAGCAAAAATTAGGCGAAAATCAAGTCAAATTTGATATTTTATGATATTTTCGCCATTTTAGGGTTTTCATCATGTAAATAATCATGTCATGTCATATTCGGGTTAATTTCAATGTCATTTGCATTTCAATTTCCCATTTTTGTAAAATTTATTTCAGAAAACCCTGGTTTCAAGGACAGTCTTGTTATCAGGGGTATTTTGGTTATTTTGACTTAAATTTCGAAATTCCAATTTCTAATTCCATAAATTTTCATGCATATCATCATATTTCATCATATTATGTTTGATTTATTTCATTTGATTTTTAAATTTCTAAATTTTATAAAATTTCTTTCAGAAAACCCTGATTTCAAGGTCATCAAGGGCATTTTGGTCATTTTGAGCCCAATTTTGAATTTTCAAGTTATTTTCGAATTGTATTCCTTATTTATCATGTTTATATCAAAGGGGGTATGAATTTGGGTTTATATCTGAATAGTATCCGATAATTTCCAATATTTTTGGATAAATTAAGAAAAACCTACATTTCTGTGCTAATATTGTTTTCTAGTTTTGCAGGAACATTCAGGAAGAAGATTTAGTTATTTTATTTTTTTTCTTTATTCAATTCAATGTAAAAATCAATGTAATATTTGGAATAAGAGTTACTTTTCAGCTTAGAATAGGACTGCATTGCATATAGTTTAATTCCTGCAAAAAATCAATATCTGATGTATGATGCATATGCACATTTTCCAAAATCACTATGGTTGACACGAATGGCACATGCACAAGCTCTTATGGAGTTTATAAACTTGGTGGAGTTTTATTTTGGCTATAGTCAGAATACGAATGAAACCTAGATTTATGATCTTTGTATTAGCCACATTCAACCTACACTCTTAGGCTAACTTAAAAAATGCACTACATTTTTCAAAACTCAAAAGGATTTATCAATTTTTCAAGGAAATATTTTTCAAATTCATATTCATTCATTCAATTTTCATTATTTTCAAACTCATTTCCCAATTCCATTTCAGAGAAATTGATTATCTCAAGATTTTCCAAGTCTTTCTCAGGATTTGATTTTCTTAGAACTCCGAGTTTCCAAATGAGATTTCAAAGTATTTCCAAGTTCAAATCATGATTTTCTAAGATTTCTACATTCTCAATTTTATTTTCAAATCCAAAAATCGATTTTCTCAGAGTTCCCATTTTTCAGAGAATCCATTTTCCATTTTAAAAGTCATTTTCCAATGAATTTATTGACTTTCTCAAGATTCTCAAATCCGTTTCCTCAGAAAAGCAATCCAAATCTCAAAATCAATTTTTTAAAGTTCAAGTTTTCCTAAGAATTCATTTTCTAATGCAGATTCTTGATTTTCAATGAAATTCAATGATTTTCACAGGAATTCTATTTTCAATCACTTTTCCAGTCATTTTCTAAGTACATCTCAATTTCCAAGGCAAACATCATATTTCTCAAAAGCTTGCATTATTTTCAAAATTTCATAGCACATTACTAATTCTTTGTGCATTCTAGGAAAATAGAGCATGATTTAGATAATTTAACTGAGTCAAATGACACAATTGATCCTTGGTTTGATTACCCTTGGTTAAGGCGCCAAGAATGGTCAAACCTCATACCGACAGGCGGATCCCATTCCACGGAATTTTCCCACAAATTTTTAAAAACGGAGGCGAGTAATCTTTAAAACCATTTTCAAAACTTTGGTTGAGTTTGACTCGCGAAATTCGTTTCTCTCTCGCAAGAGGGGAAAATTTTTTGCGATGATAACAGGTTTGGCGACCGAGATGGGACCTGTCTTCATCTGATCGATTATGTACTTGACTTAGTTCAATTTTCTGAATCATGTTCTATGAACTGTCAGCTTTTACTTTCTGATATCATATGAACCTAGGAGCCTAGACTTGAACCTAGCAGACATGGATTGCATGTAAACTAGGCATGGTTTGGTAGGACCATATTAAGGAGAATTATTCATGCTCACTTAGACTTAGGTCTAAAATATAACACTCCTCAATCTAGGAATTGTATGAAAACAATGCTTGCTTCTTCAAATATTTCAAAATTCTATCTCTTTAGGACTTAGAGCCCTCTATTTGTCTGCATGTGATCATTTTTCAAAAACCACCCCACCTATGTCTACCTGGTTTTCATGTTGCTGGGCTCTCTTCCAGAACCATAGTTTAGGACAGAGCCTCATAATTGGGCCATTTATTTGGGCTAACGCCCCCCTGCCACGTACCAAGGGTCATAGTCCAACGTATATCGACAGGTGCTCAAGGATGTTGAGAAAACACAAGTCTAGAACTGGAGATGATTTTTTATGCCACGTACATCGAGCCTCGACTCGAGTATATCAGCATAGCATGATTGGACATAGCTGATCTAAGTCTAGAGTCGGGATTAGGGTCCTAAAGCTCTTTTCAAAATTGATGCATTTAGAGTCAGCTTCTTAGAGAATGTTGTATGTGCATAATTGTTTGTGATTGAATGTATGATATTCATTTTCATCTTATTTTCCCATATTTTTCCCAAATTTTCTAAAATATTAGACAATTTTCAAAAAATATCTCATTTTCCATCTTTTATGAAATATCTCCTTTTTCTCAAAAACCCTGGATGATTTCTCCAAATTATCCACTTTTTCTTTAAAACTCTAGGTGATTTTCCATTCTTTTGTTCCTCTAGACTTCGAATTTCCAGCTTTTCCATTTTATCCTGCCTGCAATTTTCAAAATCCTTGTATTTTTCCTAAGTCTAATTCCAATCTTCCTGTCTTTCAGTCCAATGGCATCCAGTCAGCTCAACTCTGTCTTTCCTGAGGGTCACATCTCCTATGAGGTGCGACAAAGTCTTCTCGAGGATCAAGCTCTCAGCACCGGACCCTTCTTCCTCCGATGCTACTATACTTGGTTCAAGAACTTCTCTCGTATGTTTTCAGACCACTTGAGCGATTGCAGGTTGGAACTGGCATCCGCAGTGGGAAAGTTGATAGTCAATGGCAATTTGATCCATGCACTAGCAGAGCGGTGGAATCCATGCACTTGCACGTTCTGGTTCCCATGTGGCGAGATGACACTATTGATGGATGAATTTTCAGAGATTATGGGATTGCCCCAGCCAGTCGGTCAACCTGGAGATCCATTGGAGCAACAATTTTTTATCAATGTCAAGGGTCTAGACCCCAAAGATGCTTTAGCTCGCATGACATGACGTAAGTCTTGGCCACTGATTGAGGAAAATGAAAATGAATATGTGAACCTGATCGAGATCTACCGACAGTAGGGGGCATTCGCAGAAGCCATCTCATTATCCAGAACAACTCGAGAAAGAATTCAGTATGTGATGGTCGTATGCACTGAAGGACTCGTTTTCTTCCCAGATATACATGTGTATGGCAAGAAGTTCAAGCTATTTGCCCCATTTTCCTGTACCTACAACTATCTAGAGTGATGCGTCAGGCAATTTTCTTAGAGACAGAAACGCGTAGAAGCTCGGCTACTATCAGTGGTTATGCCAGAGTTCAACTTTGCATCAACGCAGTAGTCTAGAACATACCATTCTGCCAGATATGACTGGGATTCTTTCATCACTCTCACTCTTTTCTCCAGTCCTCGTGTCTTTGCTGATCGTTAAGAGTGGTGACAGACTGTCTATATGCCCCCTCTTTCTCAAGTCTACTATTGATGCAATCATATTTTTCCTTCAATAAAAAAATCCTTCTATTTTCATTCTATCATGGTTTGACGATCTCACCTAGGTGACAAGGCATATTTGCAGTTGTTCATTCTCCTCGCAAAGAATGACAACACAATTGTCGTGACTCTAGAAGTGACCCAATCCCTAGTAATGGGATGTTCTTCCAATTATCTACCAAATTCTCATCAAATATTTTTCCTATATTCATTTCTATCTTGAATCTTCATCATCAAAATTTAATCATTCATCATATTCTGCAGAGAATATCGTTATTCTCAAGTGGTCCAGATCAGATAAGAAGACACTGCATTATCAAGGGCATCAGTGATTTTTAAAGCATGAAGTAAAAAGAGACGAATTCTCCAAGAACTGTTAGAAGACAGAGTCAGACTGACGGGAATGGCATCGATCCCGCTGCATATCAAATATTCAAGAAGATAATTATCAAGATGATGTCTAAGCATGCTGGAGATAATCTCAGAAAGGCTCCCCTCAAGGAAAAGACATTTGTCTCATTCCTCCCAAAATATCATTAGAAAGGGCAGCAACACAGAAAGTTCTAAGTCCAGCAGAAGCAGCAATGGAGGCAAAAGGAGAGAAGTCTTGAAACAAGACAACAAGCCTTTCTCGTCAGACTCTCACCAAAAATCTCAGCAAAAAGAAAAGATAAAGCGGGACAGTTGGGGTTACGATCGCCAGTTTACTCCTCTCGAGCAGTCTCTCGATGAAATACTTGAATATATGTTGGCCAAAGAATTGGTAAAGCTCCCAAAAGTTACAAATCCTCCCACAATCATGGAAAGATTCATGGACCAATTCTGCAAATTTTATTGGGCAGTAGGGCATGATATCGGCCATTGTTTCATCTTCAAGAACATTGTCCAAGATTATACCGACAAGAATTTCTTCGTTGAGAATGAAAAAGAATTCCAATCAGCTATTTCGGCCAAGTCTCAGTAGAAATCAAACAATCGGCAAGAGGTACAACATGACAATCAGAACCAGGACTGCAAGATGGCTCCATTGGATCAAATACTCGAGAGTTTCTTGGAATATATGCTCACAAAAGATATGGTTAGACCTTCGAAGGCGTACTTCACTCTTTTTGCCAACAATAGCAAGGGTAACCAGAAAAATCATAATGACCATTCAGAGGGATCTGGGGACCAAAAAAAAAAGATCTCCAACAATGATAAGCCTCTTCAATCTGGTCCTCAACATAAAGAGAAAGATCAGGAGAAACCAAAACACAAAGATTGGAGCACTGATCGAAAGTTCACTCCTCTAGACCAGAAGCTCGAGACTGTTCTAGAAAATTTGCTCGCAAAAGACATGGTTCATTTACCAAAAGTCACTGATCCCCCGACAATCATGGGTAGGTTCAAAGAACAATTTTGCAAGTTTCATCATGCAATAAGATACGACACAAAAAATTATTTCGTCCTAAAAAACATTGTCCAGGATCGCATTGATAAGAATATTCTAGGGGAAAACAAAACAGCAGACCAGTCGACTATCCTGGCCAAATCCCTTCAATCCTACTCCCAGCAGAAGGCAAACACTCAAAAGAAGCGAAAACATGAAGGTTGGAGATGTGATCGCCAATTCACCCCATTAGATCAGACACTCGAGAGCATGCTCGAGTATATGTTGGCCAAAAATATGGTCAGACTTTCAAAGGTTGTCGATCCTATTGTCACTTTGGGGAACTGAAAGAATAAATTCTGCAAATATCACCGGGCATTAGGGAATGACATAAAACATTGCTTTGACTTCAAGAACATCGTGTAGGATTGCATCGACAAAGGATTGCTTGTAAGGGCTGAGTTAGAAGATCAACCGGCTATCTTATCTGAACACAAAGAAGAATGATGATACTAATGCTCTCATCCTTTCCATCTTACTTTTGTCATTTTGAAAAGAAGATATAACCCTAATTCTTCTATCAGTTTATTTTTCCAGTACATCAATAAAACATCAATTTGCCTTGTTTCTCTTGCAAGATATCTCTCACAAGGAATGACCTCTTTAAAGTCCCTCCAGAATCAATCAAAAGTCAGAAAGCATTCTTCAAATATCAATTACATATCCTTTCATCCAACCTCTCACTCTCAAGTTATACTGGGGCATTATTTTGAAAATTGTCTTCAAAACATCTTGTATGCAGGCAGGATCAAATAAATCTCTCATATTGCACGCATGTGCACTGTGAACACCCCAAATTTTTCAAAGTCTTGTAAAAATGACCCTTTTGCCCCTAACCCCGTTTTCTGAGAAAATCAAGTTATTTCTTCAGATTTCTGGATTAGATTCCACATTGATATATTCAAATTCAACTCCGGGTCTGAACTCAGTATTTTTCCAAATCTGAGCCCCGTTGTCCGATTTCCAAAATAAAAGCACAAAAATACCAAAAAATGATTTTAAAAGACTCGGGTGGCTCATCCGGCACTCTGTTGGATCCTCGACCCTATATTTCTCAATTCGAGGTTGTAAACCTCGAATATTTCTCAAAAATTCAGACATAAACCCATTTCTGAAGAAATTTTCTCAAAATAGCTTTTAAATTCTAAAAAAAAAAATCCCTTTTGTAAATATTTTTTGCAAAAACACAAAAAAATAGTTTTTATCTTTGTTTTCTCACAAATCTTAAGATTTCTACTCTAAAAATGCAAAAAAAAAAAAAATTTGAAAATCCAAAAACCAAAAATTTGGAAAAATTTTGAGAAAAACAAAAGATTTTGAGCCTTTTGAAAACAATTTTGCTAAAAACCTCGAGAGCCCCCCCCACCTCTTTGTAAAATCTCAAAAAATCAGAGGGGCTCCTCTGAAAAACTTTTTTTAGGGTTCGAAAAACCCTTCGTAAACAAGGAAAGGGCGAAGGTAAGGCGCCTCCCTCCATCCTCTCTCTCTCTCTCCCGATTCTCTCCGTCAATTCCTCCATCGCCCCTCCCTTTCTCCTCCTCCACTCATCTTTAACAAACCCCATTCCTGAAGCTTCTTCTCCCTCTTTAAAAGAAGCACACAGGAGAAGCATTGATTCATCCGCCCTCACCCCCGTATTTCCCTTTCTTCTGCTTCTTTCGACCCTCTTCCTCTCCACATCCATTATCAGCATCTCATCCCATCGAGCTTCCATCCTTCCTCCATTTTTTTTCTTTTACTCTTCACGTTTCATCGGATTCTTCCTCCTTCATTTGGCTGAAAGAAACCTCACGATAAAATCCTCAATCTCCTTTTAATTGCTGAAAATCAGTCGAAGAAAGGATCATCCGCTACCACAGAAGCAAGAGGGAAGAGTCCTCTCTTGTATAGTTCCGTTGAACTCCTACAGTGACGAATTTGGAAGAAACACCACCCATCAGCAGAGGTCATTCCCTCTTCGGTTAAAGCTTTGATATCAGGCCACCATCCATTTTTCTTTGGTATCCATCATCAAATCCCTGCAAGAACAAGAAGAAGAACATATCCGCCAGACATCTTCCCTGCAGTCACCTATAAGAAAGTCAATCCTCAACATTTCTGGTAAGGCCAATACACTTCTTCCTCTTCACTTCTTCTTAGTTAAACTTCCCTTTCTTCCAATTTCTTTTTATAAAAAATCCCATTGAAGTTTTCCTTTCCATTTGTTTTACCCTATTGACGCACCATGGGTAGTGCCTAAGTTGCCTTTAGCAACTTCGACATATCCCTGTGCAACAGAAATGGGATAGGATTAGCCCAACACCGGCTCAGATGTTCACAGTTTTTTTTGTTTTCTTCAGTATGCTTTGGGTCGGTCTTTTGCTTTAATGGTGCTTTGTTCCCTATTTTAGGCAATAACGCCTGATCTGATCCAAAATATCAGATTAGGTTCATTTGACAGCAATCATCCACTGATTTCGTATTTTTCTGTGATCATAGTGGTTTTGCCTCCCGACATTTTCTGCACCATCTATTATTTCTGCCTTTTTTTTTTATGAATGATTCCAGGTTTTTAATAGCATAAAATTGCTTCTCCAATTACATCTTCGTTCACATGATTCCCTAGATCTCATTAATTTTAAGTTATCTTCCATTCCATTACACCTAATCTAAAGGCATAATCTATGCTTTACAGGTACCTCTCACCCGTATCACCAACTTGAGTGCTCCTTTTAACTCGTATCTATTTCATCACAAATCTCATGCTATAATGGCTAATTGCTCTGGTTTTGTATGGTCTGTTTCTTACATTCGATTCTTGTATGTCATTACATTTTTTTTTATATATACCTCTGTTTGATGTGGTATATTATGAAGCATTGCTTAAACAACCCAGCGTGAAGGTTGGAAAATGGTCCCAGTAGATCACGGAGAGAGATGCATTGTGCTATGTTTCCATTTTTTTTTTAGTTTTAATACAATAATCATAGCAATTTGTGGTGATTTGGCTTAGCTTATCTGTTCCATAACTCGAATATAAATTCTCATTATCTTCCCTCTTTATGATTTTGCATGATGGGTTTCCATGTCTTTAGTTCTTTATACCAAATTTTCTTTAGGTTTCGCTTATCTTTTATCTGGAGCGTTTCTGGTTCGAATATGTTGCTTGCCATAAGAAAGAAAACTTCGTGATTCATGTTTGCCTTTATTCTAAATTGCCATTCTTTCTTCCTTATTTCAAATAAACCGGTTCTTTTTATTACTGATTGATAGTTTCTGTTTATCTTTGCAGTTGTCAGGGGAAATGTAACTTGGTAAATAATACGTGAGGCATCTTCCTCTAGGAGTATATTCTTCTCTTTGGATACTTCCAAGGACAATATTTCCCTAGTTTTAAGAAGAGATACATGCCTTAAAAGCCTCTAAATTTTCTCTTTAAAGCTCAACTGAATATCATTAAAAGAATCATTTATAGAAGATTGATTGCTTGTTTATTCAATTTTTTTTTCTGCCTTGAAGATTGATAATAACCTCTTGTTTTATATGCTGATAGGTGGCTTGGCGCCACCATTTCAAGGTCTAGTTTGCTGAGTAGTCATGACACTGCGATTACTTGCAGTTTTTAGGCATGACCTGTTTAACAATTCATTTCTATCTTTTCATTGAAAATCTCTTACTTATCAAGAGTATATCAAGAATTACATACATGATAAGTTCTATTCTTAAGTATTTCCTGACAAATAGGTTATAAAGATGATGTGATTTGCCAACATCAATAGGAAGCATCTGTTATAAAAAAAAAAAGTGAAATAAAATATCAAGATATGATGATGGTGATACAAGGCTCTTAAGAAACTTAGAGTTTTGCTCAGATTTCCAACTCACAGAGACTATTTATCTCTAGCTTTAGCCTTGCTACACCAGCATTCTCATTACCACACAGCTACACCTGCAGTTGTTCATGGTCTTATTTCTCGCAACACATTACATGGCCAAGTGTCTGCGCATAAGCAGTCCACCTACTGCTTCATCTCATCATTTCAAGACATCTACAACAATACCTTCACCATCATCATGGCATTTACCATGTCATTTAGGCCTAACACTACACAGCCCACCCTAAGCCCTTACAGCAAATGATCTGTATTGCTGTTAGTATTTACAGCAAACACCTTATTTTGCTATAAATATTTACAACAAACATCTTGTTTTGCTGTAAATACCTACAACAAAACCCTTGTGTTGCTGTAAATACTTACAACACGTACTTTATGTGGCTGTAAGCATGCCCAGCTTACATTCTTATATTACCTTATCACCCCTTTGTTGTACTTGACTCTACAACATTCATTTTTTTTTTACCACATCTTATGTCTTCAGCACATACACCATTCCCAGCAACCTTGTGTCGCCACTTACCTGCACAATGCCTTTGTGTCCCCATTTATGAATAGCTTTTCACTGAGTCACCACATCCCCATTCATTGTCATCATCTGTTGCAGCATTGTTGCAAACAGGTCTTGATGCAACCCCTAACTTAATTTCTGCAATCGCTCTCTTAACACCACATGTCCCAGCTACTTCCTGTGTACTGCCCTCATTTGCATATTATTATTTTCTGCACAGTGTCCAGCATTATTGCCTAGCGTAGCAGTTTTCATTTCAGTCTTTTATTACCCTGTGTATACTATGAAGCTGTACCTTTCAGCCTGTTAATAATCATAATACCTCACTGCCACCAGTTGTGGCTTCATCCTTGCATTAGGCCCAGCACTCGTATCTTCCTCGTTTGACTTAGGTCAAAACTAACCGGGTGTTAGTTTTCCTTCTGCCAATTATTATGACATCATCCATATTACTTCAAAGGCAGGCAATTTCTCAAATAAAGTTATGGCTCACAGCGATATATGATCAGGCCCGTATATATCTTGGCATCAATTCAATTATCACATCTGCCTTTGCATAACATCCTATTTGATATTTCTATACTAGGTATGTCATCAGGATTGCATTTCCATGGGTATATATATTTATCACATACATCTTAGTTCCAACATAGCACTCTAATATTTTAGCATATTGTTCTATGTTAGCTTTGTTTTGCAGGGACTATAGGGAAAATATCATTACTTGGAGTTGTAAATTCGTTTTTTTTTTTGTAATAGTTAGAATTTAAATGAGAATTTATATTTCCAAGTTTTAGATAGAATGAATGAGCATTGTAACTACCATGAGTTACTTGTTTTTCATGCATCTTTATGTTCATTTCTCAAATTCTCACAATGGTGAAACACGAATGGCACGTGCACCATTTTTGTAAGAGGTAATTCATCCTAAGTTGATGATCCACATCAATGGCCATAGTCAGGTTGTGGACAAAACTTAGGATTTTTGTCTTTTACGGAATAACACTGGATCCACACTGGATCCATTTTCAAAATCCATCATATTTTCTCAAAAATATTTTCTTTCTTTTATCAGAATTTAACTTAGGATTAACTCAAAATATATACCAATGGCCATAGTCAGGGTATATTGAGAGTTAATTTCATTTTAAATTCTATAAAAGCACCAAATGTGTTTCATTCTTCTCTTGAATTTAAATATAGATTATTATATAATACATTCAATGACAATAGTCAAGGATGTATTATATTTTCAATCTTGTTTTAATTCATTTAAAAGAATGGAATAGCTTTTCAAAAATTCAATTTCAAATTCTTTAAATTCATTCATCATTTAGGGAAGAATTGCATCATATTTTCAAAATTCTCTTTCAAAAACCCAAGTGATCTCAAATATCTTTCTTTAATCTATAGTTTAATTCATTCTTCTATCTTATTTCAAAGATTTAAATTGCAAGTTCAAAGTCCAATTTGACTTTGAAATTTCAAAATTCAATCTTTATATTCTTGATTCATTCCAAATTCAAGCTCCAAATTCAAAGTCCAAATTGACTTTGAAGTTCATTTATAAATTCAAAATTCTCAAATCAATTTTGAAATTCCAAAATTCCAACTCAATTCAACAGCTAATTTCAAAGTTCAATTTAACTTTGAAGTTTTTGATCCATCTTCAGATTCAAAATCAAGTTTTCTTCATGTTTTAAATCAAAGTTGAGATTGATTCTGAATCTCAAAATCCAAACATTCCTAAGTTCCATCTGGGTTTTCAAAACCCAGATCCATCTTCAAAAGTCCCATTTGGACTTTCAAAACCCAAATCCAAAGTCAAATCCTAATCTCAACTTGGATCCAGATTTCCAAGTATAAGCTCCATTCCGCCTTGGACCTTCAATTACAGATCCAAGTCCCATTTACGATCCAAATCCTCATTCCACTTTGGATCTCCAATTACAGATCCAAATTCCATTTAGGATCCAGATCCTTATTCCACTTTGGATCTCCAATTACAGATCCAAATTCCACTTAGGATCCCGATCCTCATCCTACCTTTGAATCTCAGATTCAGATCCAAATTCCAATCCTTAGGATCCAGAGTCCAACCCTATCTTGGATCTCAGATTTCAGATCCAAATACCATCTTGGATTCCAAGTCTTGAATCCAATTCCCTTCAAAATTCTAAATCCAAAATTCCACTTTAAATTCCAAATTCTCAAAGCCAATTCCATTTCATTCAAATCAAGTTCCTATTTAGGATGCTAAATCCAAAAATCAACTCAAAACTCTATTCAGAATCCAGAACTTGGATTCGAATTTTATCTTGGAATTCTAACTTATGCAAATCCCATTTCTCAATTCCTTTAGATCTCCCACATTCCCTTCTAAATTCAAAACCCCAAAATTGGAATTCAATTCCATTCCAAATATTCATCCAAGTTCAAATTTCTAAATTCAAAGTCCATTTATAACTTTAAAATTTCCTTCCTTCTCTCTTCCCTCATATCAGCTTCAAAAATCATTTTTTTCCAAAATCCAGATTTATTTTCCCAAGCTCTTGATTATTTTAAAAAAACTTAGAACTTTAATCTTAAGTTCTAAGTTAGAAATCATTTCTTCACTTTATCAGATTCATCTCAGAAACACTTGGAAATTCTTCAAAATATTTTCAAAAAGAGCATACATCTTTTGCATATTGCACAAGCATGATTCATTGCGCATTTAGACTTAGGATAAATTCTTAGATAATTTCTTAGTGAAGCAAAAGGCATAAATTCGACCCTTGGTTCGATTACCCCTGGTAAAGGTGCCAGGAACGGTCGAACCTCGTACCGCTGAGCGGATCCCGTCTCCCAGTTTTCCCGCAAATATTTCAAAAAAAATGGAGGCGAGTTATTTCAAACATTTTCAAAATTAAGGTCAAGTGAGACCCGCAAAAGAATTTCTCTTCTCTTTTCTTCTCTTCTTTTCTCTTCTCTCTTTCTTTCTGTCTTTTATCTTTCTCCCTTCAAAAAGGAGGAAAATAAGAGGTTGGAAAGGAAAAGAGAAGGAAGAGAGAGAATATTACGAGAGGAAAAATTTTTGCGATGATCACAGGTTTGGCGACCGTGATGGGACTCATCTTCGTTCGGTCGAATTTAATGCCTTTTCTTTTGCTTTGACATTATCTAAGTCTTTATTCTTCAAAATGTCAGCTACATTTTTATGCAAACCTTAGGAGCCTAGATTTTGTCCTAAGCTGACATCATTGCATATAGGATTTAAGTATGGTTTGGTAGGACCATATTGAGGAGATTATTCATGTTCACATTAGACTTAGGTCTTAAACACAACTCTCCTCAATTTTTAGGGATTGAATGGAAAACAATGTATGCAAGTGTATGCTTCTCTTCATTTTAATCTATCTCTTTAGGACTTGCATTAGAGCCTTCTGATTTCTTGCATGTTGCCCATATTTTGAAAACCTCCTTACCTATATTGTCCCGGTCTTCACGTTGCTGGGCTGTCTCACTGAACTATAGTTTGGGAGAGAGCCTCACAACTGGGCCACTTATTTGGGTTCGCGCCCCCCTACCACGTACCTAAGGGCCATAGTCCGAGGTATATCGGTAGGTGCTCAAGGATGTTGGGAAGCCATTACTTTAGAACCAGAGGAATATTTCTATGCCACGTACTTCGAGCTTTGGCTTGAGTATATCGGCATATCTTGATTGAAATCAGATGATCTAAACCCTAGAGTTAGGATTAAGGTCCTACAAGCCATTTCAAAATATTGCATTTAGAGTCAGCCTCTAGGGAGTGCCGTTTGTGCATTCTTGTTTGTATATCTATGATTGTATGATATTTTATATTCCCTATATTTTCCAAAACCCTGGGTATATTATTATTCAAAATTTCCTCTTTGTTTTAAAACCCAGGTGTATTTTCCTTTTTCTTCTCTTAATTTCTTCTAATTCTTTTTTATCCTGCCTGCAATTCTTCAAAAAATTTGAAATCCTTTTCTATATTCTATTTCTTATCCTCATTTACAATAAAAACATCTTTGTCAGGAGATGTCCTTTTTCAAAATTAAACTTTTTTGTTCATATTTTACTTGTTTATCTTTTTTCTCAGAAAAACAATGCGGTTGTCGCAAATCTTGGTGACAACCCGATCCCTCGTAATGGGATATTTTCATTGTCTAATTTGTGATTCCATCCTTCATTAAAATTTCCTTCCTAAGTCTTTTTCTAAAAACCTCCCATTTTATTCACAGTGAAAACGTCAACGTTTCATCATGGTTCAAACGAGAACGAGGAGAAGGGCAGCTCAACAGCACGATGATAGCGAAGTGGAAGAAATAAACTCTTCCAGATTGTCTCGAAAACATAATTCAAAGGAAGATGATGTTGACTCGGCGATGTATAAGATCTTTCAAATAAATGATGGCAAATGATGTCTGAGCAAGGAGGGGCAAGTTCAAAGAAGACATCTTCTAAGAGCAAGACCAAGAGAAAGCCAGTGAAGAAGCATGTCAGGATCAACAAGAAGAGGGTCCAGCAGAACAGCACCTCAGAGGGTTCAGAGTCAGGAGGAGAGGATTCCGAAGAAGAGCAGTTTGTATTCGTCCCGAAGCATCTGCGACAGCCCAAGAAAGTGGCAGAAGAACCTGAATCAGTCAACAAGCCTAAAGATGGAACCCCGACAGAAGATTCAGTTCAAGCATTAACTAAAATGGTCAAAGATCTGCAGACTCGAGATAAGGGAAAGAGAGTATATACCAGGCAAGACTTCTACCTTGGTTTAGATGGGGACAACAGCTTGGAAGATCTCCCCTGAAAGTTTATTAAGTTCGACGGGTCCGGCAACCCAAAGGCCCATCTCGCAATGTTCTTTGCCGAATGTGCCAGGTTTAGTGAAGACAATCGGGCCCTCTTCTTATGCTTTCCTCGCAGTTTGGAGGGCGTAGCAGCTAAGTGGTATGCATAGCACATCAACCCTGTCGAGCTGCGTGATTTTGACAAAGTTGTCAACTTGTTTGTAGAAAGATTCATGTTCAATACTGAGGCACCGCCAACCCTCAATCACTTATGCAATTTGAGACAGGATGACAACGAAAAGGCCATAGATTTTATCCGTAGGTGGAGAGATACCTGCAACAAGATGAGGACCCCCGTCTCAGAGGAACATGCCCTTCAACTCATCCTCAATAACTTCTCTCAACCCCTGAAAAGCCTCATTTTCCCATACCCTTCCAAGTCATTTATTGAGTTGACTGAGCGAGCTGAATGACTCGAGATGGGAATAAATAACGAAGTCTATGATGGCACCACTCTGGCAAGGGGCAATCAAGATGCAAAGAAGAAAACCCATTTCACTCTTTCCGCTGGTCCCTCATCCGACAACAAGGGTAACAAGGAGGATCATGTTAGCAATTCAGAAGGATTCAGGGGTCAAAAAGGAAGGTCTTCCAACAATAATAAGCCTTCCCAACCTAATTCTCAGCAGCGGGAAAAGAATCAGGAAAAACCAAAGCGTAAGGACTGGGGTCCTGATCGCGAATTCACCCCTTTGGAGCAGACACTCGATGAGGTTCTGGAATATATGCTCACAAAGAATATGATTCGTCTGCCAAAAGCCGGCGATCCTTCAGTAGTCTTGGGCAGCTTCAAGGAACAGTTCTGCAAGTATCATCGAGCAATGGGACACGACACAGAGCACTGCTTCGTTTTGAAAAATATCATCCAGGACTGCATCAATAAACACCTTCTGATAGAAGAAAAGACTGAAGAGCAGCCCGCTGTCCAGACATAGCCTTTTTTTTCAGATCATTCAAAAAGCTGATGACACTAGAGTCCTTTTCTGTTGTCCTCCATTTTCTTTATCAAACCATCCTGTAAGGGCAAGTCAGCCCGAATCTCCTGCGACCTTTTGGTCAAAGATACTTGTAAATATTTCAGTCTTTTCTATCAGTTTTGCTTATAAATGAAATGTCAATTTCCTTTTTCTTTGAGGTTCAATTCTTATTTCTTTTCGCAATATTGGGGCACTATTTATTCTTTTGCCATCAGATTCCTATTTTTTTCAAAAAATGCAGGACAATCCTGACATCATTCATGGGAGAAATGGTATTACCTATGAGGGTCTTTCAAAAATCATGAAAATTTTAGTTCAAATATTTTATTACAACCATTTTCAAAGATCAACCCTTGCGTTGATCATATTTTTCTACAAATTGATTTTGAATCATTGCATTTCACAGATCAACCCTTGTGTTGATCATATTAAATTCAAATTATTGCATTTCAAAGATCGACCTTTGAGATGATCATATCTTCCAAAAATGGTCTTTCAAGCCATTACATTTCATAGATCAACCCTTGCGTTGATCATATTTTCTAAAAAAAAAATTTGGTTTTCAAATCATTATATTCAAAGATCAACCCTTGTGTTGATCATATTTTCAAAAAATTGACTTTGAATCATTACATTCAAAGATCAACCTTTGTGTTGATCATATTTTCTAAAAAATTAGTTTTTGAACCATTACATTCAACACATCAACCCTTGTGTTGATGTCATTTTCCAAAAAAAATGATTTCATTGCATTCAAAACATCAACCCTTGTGTTGATGTCATTTTCCAAAAAAATGATTTCATCTGCATTCAAACATCAACTCTTGTGTTGATCATATTTTCTAAAAGATTGATTTTGAATCATTGCATTCAAAGGTCAATCATGGTGTTGATTATGTTTTCTAAAAATTGATTTCAAATCATTGAATTCAAAGATCAACCCTTGCGTTGATCATATTTTCTAAAAAATTGATTTTGAATAATTGCATTCAAATATCAACCCTCGTGTTGATCATATTTTCTACAAAATGATTTTCAAATCATTGCTTCAAAAATTAACCCTCATGATGATCTCTCATGAATGATCCCCTTTCAAAAGATCAGCTCTCGCAGAAAATCTTTCTTTCCAAAAATGATTTTCTCGTATTCTTCTCTCATTTTGAAGATCCCACACGCAGGCAGGATCAAATTTTTTTTCAAACTTTTATCAAAATTTTTATTTATCAAATCTTCTTTTCAGTCTTTTCAGTTTTATTCATCTTTATCAAATTTTATTTTATTCATTCATTTTATTAATTCTTTTGTCAAATTCTTATTTCAAAAATTGCCCTTTCAGGTTAAGGGATAAACCTGATGCCTCCTTTTAATGAGGTATTATTTTTTATTATTCTTCTTCTCCCCCCTTCAGGCTAAGGGATAAACCTGAAACCTCATCCTACGAGGTCTTCATTTCTTCAAAACAAGGGATAGTCTTGAATGTCTTTCCTCCTCTTTTAAAGCTTCATTAATCTCTACCAAATCTTTTTCTTTATCAAATTTTCAAGCTTCGTTGATTCTTTTATCAATTCTTGCTAAAATTTTATTTCTTTCCCATTCAGGATAAGGGATAATCCTGAAAACCACTCATAGGAGCAACGATGCTACCTGTGAGAATTCATTTACAAAGATGAAATTCATAAATTTCCTTGATTCTTTTTTTTCAAATCTTCTGTAAATTTCTATCTTTTCTCATCAGTTCTTCGCAAATCTTATCTTCAGCCCCATTCAGGATAAGGGTTTAATCGTGAAAACCAGGCCACATACAGCTTAACTATGATGGTCTATTTCAATCCACAAGTTGAATCCTTTCTTTAGGTTGAATTCCTATAGAATCAAAAGCCCATAGGTCGAACCCCTGTCAAACCAATAGGACTCGTAGGTTACATCCCTTCTCAAACCAAAATTCTTTCTTAACCCCTCGATCTTTAGGCTGAACCCCTACTGATCAGCGAACTTTAGGTTGAAGTCCTACTGATTCGCAGTCCTTAGGTTGAAATCCTTTAGGACCATTTCTTTCGATCTTTAGGCTGAACTCCTACTGATCAGCGAACTTTAGGTTGAAGTCCTACTGATTCGCAGTCCTTAGGTTGAAATCCTTTAGGACCATTTCTTTCGATCTTTAGGCTGAACCCCTACTGATCAGCGAGCTTTAGGTTGAAGTCCTACTGATTCGCAGTCCTTAGGTTGAAATCCTTTAGGACCATTTCTTTCGATCTTTAGGCTGAACTCCTACTGATCAGTGAACTTTAGGTTGAAGTCCTACTGATTCGCAGTCCTTAGGTTGAAATCCTTTAGGACCATTTCTTTCGATCTTTAGGCTGAACCCCTACTGATCAGCGAGCTTTAGGTTGAAGTCCTACTGATTCGCAGTCCTTTGGTTGAAATACTTTAGGACCATTTCTTTCGATCTTTAGGCTGAACCCCTACTGATCAGCGAGCTTTAGGTTGAAGTCCTACTGATTCGCAGTCCTTAGGTTGAAATCCTTTAGGACCATTTCTTTCGATCTTTAGGCTGAACCCCTACTGATCAGCGAGCTTTAGGTTGAAGTCCTACTGATTCGCAGTCCTTAGGTTGAAATCCTTTAGGACCATTTCCATCGATCTTTAGGCTGAACCCCTACTGATCAGCGAGCTTTAGGTTGAAGTCCTACTGATTCGCAGTCCTTAGGTTGAAATCCTTTAGGACCATTTCTTTCGATCTTTAGGCTGAATCCCTACTGATCAGCGATCTTTAGGTTGAAGTCCTACTGATTCGCAGTCCTTAGGTTGAAATCCTTTAGGACCACTACTTTCATCGATCTTTAGGCTGAACTCCTACTGATCCGAGATCTTTAGGTCGAACTCCTACTAATTCGCAGTTCTCATTTTTAATCCCCTTCAGATCATTCATAAGTCAATATGTAGGTTGAATTCCTACTAATCTCTATTCTTTCGCAGCTCTTAGGTCGAATTCCTATTAAGCCAAATTCATCCTTTAAAAAGTAAATCTGTAGGTTGAAATCCTACTGATCCATATTTTTTGGCAGGTTCTTAGGTCAAATCCCTACTGAACCAAAAAAAAAAATTCACTTCTATCCAAAATTTCAGTCTGTAGGATGAATTCCTACCAACCCACGTTCTTTTACGGTTCTTAGGCTGAATTCCTATCGAACCACATTTATCCTTCAAAAAGTAAATCTGTAGTTTGAATTCCTACTAATATGTATTCTTTTGCAGTTCTTAGGTTGAATTCCTATTGAACAAAATTCATTTTTTGTAGGCCGAATCTCTACTGATCTATATTCTTTTGTTGAAATCCTATTAAACCAAGATTCATTTTTTTCAAAAATCCAATTTGTAGTATGAATTCCTACTAATCCATATTTCTTTTGTTGTTCTTAGGTTGAAATCCTACTGAACCATATTCATTCTTTCGAAAAATTCAGTCTATAGATAAATTCTTATTAGTCACAAATTCTTTTACAAAATTCTTGGGTTGAAATTCCTATTAAATTAACTTCATTTTTCAAAATTTCAATCTGTAGGATGAATCCCTACGGATCCAATATTCTTTACGGCTCTTAGGTTGAGTCCCTGTTGAGCCAATGTTGTGTGATAAAACCAGTATTTTCATGTTATTTCCTCCAAAAATTCAGCTAAAGGATGCATCAAAATCTATATTGAGTGATTATTTCACAAAAGAATTCTGGAACATTATGCCAATTTGCTAAAAACACTTGTTGACTCCAATATTCTTGCTACACAAAAAGAATTTCCTTAGATTACCTCCTGTATTTCCTTCCAAGAAGGTGAAACTCTTTGCGAAAAAGAGGTAAAATTCAAATCTTTTTCTGTTGATCAACCAAAAGGATGTAGGAAATATCCTCGATATGATCAATGAAAGAAATCTTCAATGATATTGAAAAGCCAGAAGTGAATTTATATTGATCTTGACTATGACACATGTTTAAAAATGACTTTCCGGCAATCAGGCAGTGGAGATATCTTGAGCTATAAGAAGAATCCACTCAACCCATATCTTCTCATTTCGTTTAAAAGTTGCAATCAAATATCCGCAAAAGGGATCTCTCAATTGTCGTCAAGATGAAGGCGAATTAAGCGAGTGGACCCCCGGGGCCAAAGAAGATTCAAAACATCTCCAAGATGACGTAGTTTGTGACAGATCCTTCCAGAGAAAGTTCATATCACCGTTAAGATGAAGACGAGTGTGATGAACCTACCGACAAACCCTAAAAGATATTTGATTCCAGCTATTATCTAAAGACCTTTTGAGCCGACATCATCAATAGAATCCCTGAGATAAAAGAAGGATCGGAGCATCTCCAAGATGAAGGAGTTTGTGACGTGCCCTTCCCTGAAAAAAGAGAGAAAAGTCAGGACCCATTCAAATGAAGGATGATGTAAAAACCCGAGAAAGTGCGCAAAAGGATCATCGTGGGAAAACACCCAGATATCAAACTGCCAAAGTTGCCAGAAGTCATCTTTTCTCATGCAAAATTCTTTTATCAATATCCCTTCATTACTCGCTTTTATGAAATTAAGAATATTTCTTCTATTCTCATATCAGGGAAATGGATAGCTTCCTTGAAGAAAATCATCAGCGCTAAAATTTTGAATTTGACTCTTAGAACTGAGGGGTTAACCTTATTTGAGGGAAATACTCTAGGTAAAAGAGAGAATATCTTTTGCACATACGTGCACATTTCCAAGCATTTGAATCTACTATGATTTTATCTTATTGGCAAAATTTTCTAGCTATTCCAAAAATAAAATAAACATATAATATCCATTTTGACGCAACCTAGCGTTGTTTGTATTCCCCAAAAAGAGTTGCCTCAGAAGAAGTATCTCTTCCTATCCCATCACGGTTTTCTCATTAACGAATTCCGTATGGATTACCCACTCAGGATAAGGGATAAACCTGAACCATTTGCGAAAGATTCTTTGATTTCAAAAGCTATTTTCAGTCTCAGCAATGAGACACCCAATTTCTTCCCCTTTTCAAAGCTTTAGGGACCCTATATTTCCTCCTTTCGCAAAAACCCCTTTCGGATTTGTTCGTCCAAATCCCGAAGGTCCCATTATGGTTTTCTCCATTTTTGAGAAACCTGTACGGTAGATTTCCCCCACTCAGGATAAGGGTTAAACCGACAAACCCTAAAAGATATTTGATTCCAGCTATTATCTAAAGACCTTTTGAGCCGACATCATCAATAGAATCCCTGAGATAAAAGAAGGATCGGAGCATCTCCAAGATGAAGGAGTTTGTGACGTGCCCTTCCCTGAAAAAAAGAGAGAAAAGTCAGGACCCATTCGAATGAAGGATGATGTAAAAACCCGAGAAAGTGCGCAAAAGGATCATCGTGGGAAAACACCCAGATATCAAACTGCCAAAGTTGCCAGAAGTCATCTTTTCTCATGCAAAATTCTTTTATCAATATCCCTTCATTACTCGCTTTTATGAAATTAAGAATATTTCTTTTATTCTCATATCAGGGAAATGGATAGCTTCCTTGAAGAAAATCATCAGCGCTAAAATTTTGAATTTGACTCTTAGAACTGAGGGGTTAACCTTATTTGAGGGAAATACTCTAGGTAAAAGAGAGAATATCTTTTGCACATACGTGCACATTTCCAAGCATTTGAATCTACTATGATTTTATCTTATTGACAAAATTTTCTAGCTATTCCAAAAATAAAATAAACATATAATATCCATTTTGACGCAACCTAGCGTTGTTTGTATTCCCCAAAAAGAGTTGCCTCAGAAGAAGTATCTCTTCCTGTCCCATCACGGTTTTCTCATTAACGAATTCCGTATGGATTACCCACTCAGGATAAGGGATAAACCTGAACCATTTGCGAAAGATTCTTTGATTTCAAAAGCTATTTTCAGTCTCAGCAATGAGACACCCAATTTCTTCCCCTTTTCAAAGCTTTAGGGACCCTATATTTCCTCCTTTCGCAAAAACCCCTTTCGGATTTGTTCGTCCAAATCCCGAAGGTCCCATTATGGTTTTCTCCATTTTTGAGAAACCTGTACGGTAGATTTCCCCCACTCAGGATAAGGGTTAAACCGACAAACCCTAAAAGATATTTGATTCCAGCTATTATCTAAAGACCTTTTGAGCCGACATCATCAATAGAATTCCTGAGATAAAAGAAGGATCGGAGCATCTCCAAGATGAAGGAGTTTGTGACGTGCCCTTCCCTGAAAAAAAGAGAGAAAAGTCAGGACCCATTCGAATGAAGGATGATGTAAAAACCCAAGAAAGTGCGCAAAAGGATCATCGTGGGAAAACACCCAGATATCAAACTGCCAAAGTTGCCAGAAGTCATCTTTTCTCATGCAAAATTCTTTTATCAATATCCCTTCATTACTCGCTTTTATGAAATTAAGAATATTTCTTTTATTCTCATATCAGGGAAATGGATAGCTTCCTTGAAGAAAATCATCAGCGCTAAAATTTTGAATTTGACTCTTAGAACTGAGGGGTTAACCTTATTTGAGGGAAATACTCTAGGTAAAAGAGAGAATATCTTTTGCACATACGTGCACATTTCCAAGCATTTGAATCTACTATGATTTTATCTTATTGGCAAAATTTTCTAGCTATTCCAAAAATAAAATAAACATATAATATTCATTTTGACGCAACCTAGCGTTGTTTGTATTCCCCAAAAAGAGTTGCCTCAGAAGAAGTATCTCTTCCTGTCCCATCACGGTTTTCTCATTAACGAATTCCGTATGGATTACCCACTCAGGATAAGGGATAAACCTGAACCATTTGCGAAAGATTCTTTGATTTCAAAAGCTATTTTCAGTCTCAACAATGAGACACCCAATTTCTTCCCCTTTTCAAAGCTTTAGGGACCCTATATTTCCTCCTTTCGCAAAAACCCCTTTCGGATTTGTTCGTCCAAATGCCGAAGGTCCCATTATGGTTTTCTCCATTTTTGAGAAACCTGTACGGTAGATTTCCCCCACTCAGGATAAGGGTTAAACCTGAACCATTTGCGAAAGATTCTTTGATTTCAAAAGCTATTTTCAGTCTCAGCAATGAGACGCCCAATTTCTTCCCCTTTTCAAAGCTTTAGGGACTCTATATTTCCTCCTTTCGCAAAAACCCCTCTCGGATTTGTTCGTCCAAATTCCGAAGGTCCCATCGTGCTTTCTCCATTTTTGAGAAACCCATATGGTAGATTTCCTATCCAGATTAAGAGTTAACCCGGAACCTCGTCTCACGAGGTATCTTCCTTGCAGGTTTGGGTTAAACCTGAGTTACATTCCAATGAGATTCCTCATTTTTGACGATATGTTTTCTTCCAGTCCCATCATGGCTCCTCCCATCAAGGAATCCATACTTTATACATTCATCCAAGAAAGGATCATACTCGGACTTCATTTCACAAGGCATTTTCCAAAGTGTCCCATCAAGGTCCCCGTGTACCTTTCCTCATTTCCAAATTCATTTTTGATATATCTTCGTCCCATCCAGGTTAAGGGCTAAACCTGAATCATTCCAAAAAGAGTATCTTGTCTCAACCACGAGACCTGATCAAAATTCTCATTTCCCACCATTTCGGAATTTCCATCAAAAGTCCCATCACGATTTCCTCATCTTTTACTCAATCATATCATTTCGAGGATTTCATCCCCAAAACCATTCAGGCTAAGGTTTTAAGCCTGAAAAACCATATTTTCAAAGTAATTCTTCCACACCCAGTTCAGACCTGCTGACTGGGGCATTTTAAAATTTGGAGTGTTGTATTTGCCACTAAGCTCGGCTTTCAACCGACTTATTAGCAAAGAGGGGCATCTGTGAACACCCCAAATTTTTCAAAGTCTTGTAAAAATGACCCTTTTGCCCCTAACCCCGTTTTCTGAGAAAATCAAGTTATTTCTTCAGATTTCTGGATTAGATTCCACATTGATATATTCAAATTCAACTCCGGGTCTGAACTCAGTATTTTTCCAAATCTGAGCCCCGTTGTCCGATTTCCAAAATAAAAGCACAAAAATACCAAAAAATGATTTTGAAAGACTCGGGCGGCTCATCCGGCACTCTGTTTGATCCTCGACCCTATATTTCTCAATTCGAGGTTGTAAACCTTGAATATTTCTCAAAAATTTGGACATAAACCCATTTAAGAAGAAATTTTCTCAAAATAGCTTTTAAATTCTCAAAAAAAAATCCCTTTTGTAAATATTTTTTGCAAAAACACAAAAAAATTAGTTTTTATCTTTGTTTTCTCACAAATCTTAAGATTTCTACTCTAAAAATGCAAAAAAAAAAATATTGAAAATCCAAAAACCAAAAATTTGGAAAATTTTTGAGAAAAACAAAAGATTTTGAGCCTTTTGAAAACAATTTTGCTAAAAACCTCGAGAGCCCCCCCCCCCCCCACCTCTTTGTAAAATCTCAAAAAATCAGAGGGGCTCCTTTGAAAAACTTTTTTTAGGGTTCGAAAAACCCTTCGTAAACAAGGAAAGGGCGAAGGTAAGGCGCCTCCCTCCATCCTCTCTCTCTCTCTCCCGATTCTCTCCGTCGATTCCTCCATCGCCCCTCCCTTTCTCCTCCTCCGCTCATCTTTAACAAACCCCATTCCTGAAGCTTCTTCTCCCTCTTTAAAAGAAGCACACAGGAGAAGCATTGATTCATCCGCCCTCACCCCCGCATTTCCCTTTCTTCTGCTTCTTTTGACCCTCTTCCTCTCTACATCCATTATCAGCATCTCATCCCATCGAGCTTCCATCCTTCCTCCATTTTTTTTCTTTTACCATTCACGTTTCATCAGATTCTTCCTCCTTCATTTGGCTGAAAGAAACCTCACGATAAAATCCTCAATCTCCTTTTAATTGCTGGAAATCAGTCGAAGAAAGGATCATCCGCTACCACAAAAGCAAGAGGGAAGAGTCCTCTCTTGTATAGTTTCGTTGAACTCCTACAGTGACGAATTTGGAAGAAACACCACCCATCAGCAGAGGTCATTCCCTCTTCGATTAAAGCTTTGATATCAGGCCACCATCCGTTTTTCTTTGGTATCCATCATCAAATCCCTGCAAGAACAAGAAGAAGAACATATCCGCCAGACATCTTCCATGCAGTCACCTGTAAGAAAGTCAATCCTCAGCATTTCTGGTAAGGCCAATACACTTCTTCCTCTTCACTTCTTCTTAGTTAAACTTCCCTTTCTTCCAATTTCTTTTTATAAAAAATCCCATTGAAGTTTTCCTTTCCATTTGTTTTACCCTATTGACGCACCATGGGTAGTGCCTGAGTTGCCTTTAGCAACTTCGACATATCCCTGTGCAACAGAAATGGGATAGGATTAGCCCAACACCGGCTCAAATGTTCACATTTTTTTTGTTTTCTTCAGTATGCTTTGGGTCGGTCTTTTGCTTTAATGGTGCTTTGTTCCCTATTTTAGGCAATAACGCCTGATCTGATCCAAAATATCAGATTAGGTTCATTTGACAACAATCATCCACTGATTTCGTATTTTCCTGTGATCATAGTGGTTTTGCCTCCCGACATTTTCTGCACCATCTATTATTTCTGCCTTTTTTTTATGAATGATTCCAGGTTTTAATAGCATAAAATTGCTTCTCCAATTACATCTTCGTTCACATGATTCCCTAGATCTCATTAATTTTAAGTTATCTTCCATTCCATTACACCTAATCTATGCTTTACAGGTACCTCTCACCCGTATCACCAACTTGAGTGCTCCTTTTAACTCGTATCTATTCCATCATAAATCTCATGCTATAATGGCTAATTGCTCTGGTTTTGTATGGTCTGTTTCTTACATTCGATTCCTGTATGCCATTACATTTTTTTTTATATATACCTCTGTTTGATGTGGTATATTATGAAGCATTGCTTAAACAACCCAGCGTGAAGGTTGGAAAATGGTCCCAGCAGATCACGGAGAGAGATGCATCGTGCTATGTTTCCATTTTTTTTTTAGTTTTAATACAATAATCATAGCAATTTATGGTGATTTGGCTTAGCTTATCTGTTCCATAACTTGAATATAAATTCTCATTATCTTCCCTCTTTATGATTTTGCATGATGGGTTTCCATGTCTTTAGTTCTTTATACCAAATTTTCTTTAGGTTTCGCTTATCTTTTATCTGGAGTGTTTCTGGTTCAAATATGTTGCTTGCCATAAGAAAGAAAACTTCATGATTCATGTTTGCCTTTATTCTAAATTGCCATTCTTTCTTCCTTATTTCAAATAAACCGGTTCTTTTTATTACTGATTGATAGTTTCTGTTTATCTTTGCAGTTGTCAGGGGAAATGTAACTTGGTAACTAATACATGAGGCATTTTCATCTGGGAGTATATTCTTCTCTTTGGATACTTCCAAGGACAATATTTCCCTGGTTTTAAGAAGAGATACATGCCTTAAAAGCCTCTAAATTCTCTCTTTAAAGCTCAACTGAATATCATTAAAAGAATCATTCATAGAAGATTGATTGCTTGTTTATTCAATTTTTTTTTCTGCCTTGAAGATTGATAATAACCTCTTGTTTTATATGCTGATAGGTGGCTTGGCACCACCATTTCAAGGTCTAGTTTGCTGAGTAGTCATGACACTGTGATTACTTGCAGTTTTTAGGCATGACCTGTTTAACAATTCATTTCTATCTTTTCATTGAAAATCTCTTACTTATCAAGAGTATATCAAGAATTACATACATGATAAGTTCTGTTCTTAAGTATTTTCTGACAAATAGGTTATAAAGATGATGTGATTTGCCAACATCAATAGGAAGCATCTGTTATAAAAAAAAAAAGTGAAATAAAATATCATGATATGATGATGGTGATACAAGGCTCTTAAGAAACTTAGAGTTTTGCTCAGATTTCCAACTCACAGAGACTATTTATCTCTAGCTTTAGCCTTGCTACACCAGCATTCTCATTACCACACAGCTACACCTGCAGTTGTTCATGGTCTTATTTCTCGCAACACATTACATGGCCAAGTGTCTGCGCAAAAGCAGTCCACCAACTGCTTCATCTCATCATTTCAAGACATCTACAACAATACCTTCACCATCATCATGGCATTTACCATGTCATTTAGGCCTAACACTACACAGCCCACCCTAAGCCCTTACAGCAAATGATCTGTATTGCTGTAAGTATTTACAGCAAACACCTTATTTTGCTGTAAATATTTACAGCAAACATCTTGTTTTGCTGTAAATACCTACAACAAAACCCTTGTGTTGCTGTAAATACTTACAACACATACTTTACGTGGCTGTAAGCATGCCCAACTTACATTCTTATATTACCTTATCACCCCTTTGTTGTACTTGACTCTACAACATTCATTTTTTTTTACCACACCTTATGTCTTCAGCACATACACCATTCCCAGCAACCTTGTGTCGCCACTTACCTGCACAATGCCTTTGTGTCCCTATTTATGAATAGCTTTTTACTGAGTCACCACATCCCCATTCATTGTCATCATCTGTTGCAGCATTGTTGCAAACAGGTCTTGATGCAACCCCTAACTTAATTTCTGCACTCGCTCTCTTAACACCACATGTCCCAGCTACTTCCTGTGTACTGCCCTCATTTGCATATTATTATTTTCTGCACAGTGTCCAGCATTATTGCCTAGCGTAGCAGTTTTCATTTCAGTCTTTTATTACCCTGTGTATACTATGAAGCTGTACCTTTCAGCCTGTTAATAATCATAATACCTCACTGCCACCAGTTGTGGCTTCATCCTTGCATTAGGCCCAGCACTCGTATCTTCCTTGTTTGACTTAGGTCAAAACTAAACGGGTGTTAGTTTTCCTTCTGCCAATTATTATGACATCATCCATATTACTTCAAAGGCAGGCAATTTCTCAAATAAAGTTATGGCTCACAGCGATATATGATCAGGCCCGTATATATCTTGGCATCAATTCAATTATCACATCTGCCTTTGCATAACATCCTATTTGATATTTCTATACTAGGTATGTCATCAGGATTGCATTTCCATGGGTATATATATTTATCACATACATCTTAGTTCCAACATAGCACTCTAATATTTTAGCATATTGTTCTATGTTAGCTTTGTTTTGCAGGGACTATAGGGAAAATATCATTACTTGGAGTTGTAAATTCGATTTTTTTTTTGTAATAGTTAGATTTTAAATGAGAATTTATATTTCCAAGTTTTAGATAGAATGAATGAGCATTGTAACTACCATGCGTTACTTGTTTTTCATGCATCTTTATCTTTATTTCTCAAATTCTCACAATGGTGAAACACGAATGGCACGTGCACCATTTTTGTAAGAGGTAATTCATCCTAAGTTGATGATCCACATCAATGGCCATAGTCAGGTTGTGGACAAAACTTAGGATTTTTATCTTTTACGGAATAACACTGGATCCATTTTCAAAATCCATCATATTTTCTCAAAAATATTTTCTTTCTTTTATCAGAATTTAACTTAGGATTAACTCAAAATATATACCAATGGCCATAGTCAGGGTATATTGAGAGTTAATTTCATTTTAAATTCTATAAAAGCACCAAATGTGTTTCATTCTTCTCTTGAATTTAAATATAGATTATTATATAATACATTCAATGACCATAGTCAAGGATGTATTATATTTTCAATCTTGTTTTAATTCATTTAAAAGAATGGAATAGCTTTTCAAAAATTCAATTTCAAATTCTTTAAATTCATTCATCATTTAGGGAAGAATTGCATCATATTTTCAAAATTCTCTTTAAAAAACCCAAGTGATCTCAAATATCTTTCTTTAGTCTATAGTTTAATTCATTCTTCTATCTTATTTCAAAGATTTAAATTGCAAGTTCAAAGTCCAATTTGACTTTGAAATTTCAAAATTCAATCTTTATATTCTTGATTCATTCCAAATTCAAGCTCCAAATTCAAAGTCCAAATTGACTTTGAAGTTCATTTATAAATTCAAAATTCTCAAATCAATTTTGAAATTCCAAAATTCCAACTCAATTCAACAGCTAATTTCAAAGTTCAATTTAACTTTGAAGTTTCTGATCCATCTTCTGATTCAAAATCAAGTTTTCTTCAAGTTTTAAATCAAAGTTGAGATTGATTCTGAATCTCAAAATCCAAACATTCCTAAGTTCCATCTGGGTTTTCAAAACCCAGATCCATCTTCAAAAGTCCCATTTGGACTTTCAAAACCCAAATCCAAAGTCAAATCCTAATCTCAACTTGGATCCAGATTTCCAAGTATAAGCTCCATTCTGCCTTGGACCTTCAATTACAAATCCAAGTCCCATTTAGGATCCAAATCCTCATTCCACTTTGGATTTCCAATTACAGATCCAAATTCCATTTAGGATCCAGATCCTTATTCCACTTTGGATCTCCAATTACAGATCCAAATTCCACTTAGGATCCCGATCCTCATCCTACCTTTGGATCTCAGATTCAGATCCAAATTCCAATCCTTAGGATCCAGAGTCCAACCCTATCTTGGATCTACAATTTCAGATCCAAATACCATCTTGGATTCCAAGTCTTGAATTCAATTCCCTTTAAAATTCCAAATCCAAAATTCCTCTTTAAATTCCAAATTCTCAAAGCCAATTCAATTTCATTCAAATCAAGTTCCTATTTAGGATCCTAAATCCAAAAATCAACTCAAAACTCTATTCAGAATCCAGAACTTGGATTCGAATTTTATCTTGGAATTCCAACTTATGCAAATCTCATTTCTCAATTCCTTTAGATCTCCCACATTCCCTTCTAAATTCAAAACCCCAAAATTGGAATTCAATTCCATTCCAAATATTCATCCAAGTTCAAATTTCTAAATTCAAAGTCCATTTATAACTTTGAAATTTCCTTCCTTCTCTCTTCCCTCATATCAGCTTCAAAAATCATTTTTTTCCAAAATCCAGATTTATTTTCCCAAGCTCTTGATTATTTTAAAAAAACTTAGAACTTTAATCTTAAGTTCTAAGTTAGAAATCATTTCTTCACTTTATCAGATTCATCTCAGAAACACTTGGAAATTCTTCAAAATATTTTCAAAAAGAGCATACATCTTTTGCATATTGCACAAGCATGATTCATTGCGCATTTAGACTTAGGATAAATTCTTAGATAATTTCTTAGCGAAGCAAAAGGCATAAATTCGACCCTTGGTTCGATTACCCCTGGTAAATGCGCCAGGAATGGTCGAACCTCGTACCGCTGAGCGGATCCCGTCTCCCAGTTTTCCCGCAAATATTTCAAAAAAAACGGAGGCGAGTTATTTCAAACATTTTCAAAATTAAGGTCAAGTGAGACCCGCAAAAGAATTTCTCTTCTCTTCTTTTCTCTTCTCTCTTTCTTTCTGTCTTTTATCTTTCTCCCTTCAAAAAGGAGGAAAATAAGAGGTTGGGAAGGAAAAGAGAAGGAAGAGAGAGAATATTATGAGAGGAAAATTTTTTGCGATGATCACATGCACCCATTTACATCATTTTGCATTCATTTGCATTTGCATGCATTCATCTGCATACATATGCATCGAATTCATTTCCCCTTCAGGTTAAGGGATAAACCTGAACTACCCATTCAGGATAAGGGATAAATCCTAAGACCCCAACAGTTGTCTAAGTCAGCATGAGGGTGAAGACTGAAAATCTTTCATCAGAATCAATTGGTAAATTTTCAAAATCCAGTGTTCGTGCTGGTAATTTTTCAACATCCAGTGTTCGTGCTGGTATATCTTCAAAACTCAGTGTTTGTGCTGGTAATTTTCCAAAACCCGGTGTTTGTGCTGGTAATTCTTCAAAACCTAGTGTTCGTGCTGGTAATTTTCCAAAACCTAGTGTTCATGCTGGTAATTCTTCAAAACCCAATATTCGTGCTGGTAATTTTTCAAAACTTAGTGTTCATGCTGGTAACTTTCCAAAACCCAGTGTTTGTGCTGGTAATTTTTCAAAAACCCAGTGTTCGTGCTGGTATATCTTCAAAACTCAGTGTTTGTGCTGGTAATTTTCCAAAACCCGGTGTTTGTGCTGGTAATTCTTCAAAACCTAGTGTTCGTGCTGGTAATTTTCCAAAACCTAGTGCTCATGCTGGTAATTTTCCAAAACCCAGTGTTCGTGTTGGCAATTTTCCAAAATCCAGTGCTTGTGCTGGTAATTTTCCAAAACCCAGTGTTCGTGCTGGTAATTTTCCAAAACCCAGTGTTTGTGACGGTAATTTTTCAAAATCCAGTGTTCGTGCTGGTAATTTTTCAAAACCCAGTGTTCGTACTGATAAATTTTCAAAACATAATGCTTGTATTGGTTCATTTTCAAAATCCAGTGTTCAGACTGGTACACTTTAAAATTCAGTGTCCACATTGGTCTAGTTTTCCTTCGGGATTCGAGTTCCGACTTGAATTTCCTTTCCTTCTATTTGGTCTAGTTTTCCTTCAGAATTCGAGTTCCGATTTGAATTTCCTTTCCTTCCAATTGATCTAGTTTTCCTTCAGGATTCGAGTTCCGAATCGAATTTCATTTCCTTCTAATTGGTCTAGTTTTCCTTCAGGATTCGAGTTCCGACTCAAATTTCCTTTCCTTCTAATTGATCTAGTTTTCCTTCGGGATTCAAGTTCCGACTCAAATTTCCTTTTTTTCTAATTGGTCTAGTTTTCCTTTAGGATTCGAGTTCCGACTCAAATTTCCTTTCCTTCTAATTTATCTAGTTTTCCTTTGGGGTTCGAGTTCCAACTCAAATTTTTTTTCCTTCTGTAAACACCCCAAATTTTCCTCCTCATTCAGTATTCATCCATTTCATGTGTCATTGCTTCTCATTGCATGAATTCAACATATCATTTCATTGCATTGCATAGCATTGCATGTCATTACATCTCATTTTTGAGATCCAGCACTCCTGTTTTCAAAATATTCAATCAAGATTTGAGTTTTAGAGCTCTTCTTTCAAAAAAATCAATTTTAAAACCTGGGTTTTATTCAATATTCTATCATTTTCCAACCCCAGGACCTTGTATTTCGAAATGTCTTCTCAGAAAACAATATGGATTCACTTCAAATTCAAATCTCAACTAATTTCAATTCTCAGATGAGACCCATTTAGGTGGTGTCGCTTCTGAATTCCTTTGTTTATCAAATTTCTCAGAAATCTAGAGTTTTAGTCCGATCAGGACTCTGTCCCAGAGTTTTAGTCCAGTCAGGAGTCTGTTTTACTTCCATTTTCAATCCTTTCCGTTTGTTTTTGAAATTTAGGTCATTTTACAGAGTCCAGTTAGTTCATGACTCTATTTTAGAGTTCGGTCGAGTTAGGAGTCTAACCCTGACTGTATTTTCCAACTTGTTTTACCAATTTGTGATGAAATCTTACAAAGACTATTTCATTTGGCTTTTTAAATTTCAAAATCTCAGAGTCCTAAGAGTTCAAGACTCTACCTTGGAGTTCCAGTTCGCTTGAGACCCTATTTTTAAAAAATCTTGAATTTCAGTTATTGATTTTAACCCATTTTTAAAGTGATTTTCAGTGTTTATTCCAAAAAATTTCAAAACTCGATATGGGCCCACTCAGTTGGCACCATATCCAGAAGAGTTCTGACCCAATTATAACCCTATGCTATTTCAAAAATTTTAATTTCAAATTTTCTTTCAAAAATCTTTTGAAAATGCTTTCAATTTCAAGCTTTAAAATCATCTTTTTTTGAAAAACTCAAGTAGGGCCCACTCGGGGTGGCGCCATATTCGAGTAAGTCAGGGCTAGACTACGGTTAGTCAGTGTCTTGGTTAGTGTTAGAGGTTTAGAGGAGTCAAAAACCATTTTTGAAAACTCCTTTTGAAAGTTAGTTTTTAAAACTAGTGTTTTTAAAGGTTTTTAAAGGTGTTTTAAAAACCCAAATGTGAAAAATGCCAAGTGGCATCACATTTGAGGTTTTTTTAGGATAGGCTAGGGGTTAATTAGGGATTATTTAGATAATTTAGGCTAGGGGTAGGATAGTAACTTCACCAAAAAAATCGCCCCCCCCCCCTTAGAGTCCAAATTTTTTAAAATTGGTCATTTTAAACCTATTTTTTTTATATTATAAAAGTGACACATGGGGGACTATTTTTAGGGGGTTCTCTTTTCAAGTTCTTGGAGCTTCTCTCTCCTTTCCAGCCCTTCCTCCATTGCTGCAACACCAAGGTATTAATTTCTTCACTTTTTCATATTTTATTTAATGTTTTTAATGCTTTAAAACCTAGATCTAGCCTTGGATGCTCCTCCTTATGAAGATTCAACCATGGTTCCACCTCAAGAACCATCAAGAACGGTCCAAGAATGTGATATAACACTGTTTTGTGTGTTTCACAGGGATTTTCATCCATTAGAATCAATTTTAACATGTTCATTTACATTATTAACCAATAAATCATGCGATTTACCCTTTTAATGGGTTAAATCCATGCTTTTAAAGGTAATATTAAATTTCAGCCATTGATTCCCAAATTTTTATTTATTTCTCTATTTATTCATGTTTATTTTATGTTTTCCAGCATAGAAATAATTTTTATTTACTGTTTTATGGTTTATTTTATTATTTTTCATTAGATAATGCATGATTTCTTAAGTTTCTTAGATTTCTGTGTGTTTTAAGTTTAAAACAGTAAAGATAATGTTATTTCGGATTTAAATATCTGTTGTTTATTTCTGATTTTTTTATATGTGATGCATGTATACGTGATTGAATTAGTGTAAAAAAATTAGAGATTTTGGACTTCGGGAACCCTGTCAGAAAAACCAGACATCAAGTCGGGTTTTTAAAACTTGAAAATCATTGTTAAAATCAAGAAGGTAACTTGCAATGGTGTGAGTTTTCTCATCCGATGTCCGATTTAAGATCTGTAAAGTGTCATGGATTCACATTGATTAGCTCTAGCTACTGTAAAATTTTGGGATTTTTTTTATTAATGTTTAATATTTTTCCTCTGTCAGAGAATCTGATTTTCAATTTAAAACTCGTTAGGGATTACCAAAACCCCAATCAGACTTGTGTTATTCATAAATCCCAAACCACAGATCCGATTCATGATCTGTAAGTGATGAGTATTGTTATTTTTTTCTAATCTCTGTTCACTTCTAAAATCTCAGATATTTTGGAATGGTACTGATATTTATCCTGTAATTTTTAATCTGCAGTGTCTGTTTTAACTCATGTTTGGTTTGCAATATTCAAGTCCGGATTGTCGGAAGAGGATATCCCTGGTCCGAACTGATTTTTTAGATCTGTAAAAAGTAAAAGTTTTGTTTTCCTGTCTAATTTGCCTCTGTAAAAATTCAGGGATTTTCATGGAGGATTGACCCCTGGTTCGGGTCCTAGACTGAGACCGGCTGGTGAACTAGGTCAAAAATAGTATATTTTAAGGACTTAATGCAATTTTCGGATTAATTCAATGTCAAAAAATTATTTTTATAATTCCAATCCGACATTAGGGTTATAACAAGTGCAGGTACCAAATTTGATGAATTTTGGAATCTGATTGATGGCTGAATTAAGCAAATTGCAAAACAGGGTACTCGAAGAATCCTAAAATACTGCCAAAATCAAATTTTTTGTGATATTCTTAAATTTTCGTGCATAAGCATGTATTTTTAGGGTTTAATCATGTTCATAATCATATTAGGATGCTTTAGGTTTAATTTGATGCTTATTTGACTTCATTTAGTGCATAAAACCTAAGTTTTACCAAAATATTTTCTGAAAAAACCTGATTTCAAGGCCATAGTCTTGTTATTAGGGGTAATTTGGTCATTTGACCTCAATTTCGAAATTCCTAACCCTAGTTTTTCATATTTTTTAGCATGTCATATCATATTAAGCTTAGTTTATTTTCATTTAAATTTCAAAACTTGCATTTTTACCAAATATCTTTCTGAAAACCCTAATTTCAAGGCCATAGTCTTGTTATTAGGGGTATTTTGGTCATTTTGAACTCAATTTCGAAATTTCATATATTATCCTTGTTATTTATTCAATTTGATTTCATATTTTATCATTTTTATTTAAGGGAATCAAGGAAAAGGTTTATATCTAGCAAAATCCAGTGATTTCTAGATATTACTGGATAAACCTAGAAAAGCCAACATATATTCACTAACCAAGTTTTCTAGTTTTGCAGGTACATTCAAGACTTTAATTTCTGTATTTTCAATTCAATTAGTGATGTAAATTAAATGTAAAGTTTGAAATAAGAATTTAAATTCCTGCATAGATTAGGATTTGCATTGCATATAGTTTTAAACTTTGATATATAACTGCTATGTATGCCAATTCATGCACATCTTTGCAAATTCACCATGGTCTACACGAATGGCACATGCACTAGCTCTTATGGAGTTGACAAACTTGGTGGAATTTGTATTTATGGCCATAGTCAGAATACGAATGATACCCAGATTTGTAATCTTCGTATTAGCCACATTCAGCCTACACTCTTAGGCTAACTTCAAAATGCACTGCATTTCTCAAAAATACAAAAAGATTTTCTCAATTCCTCAAAATCAAGTCTTTCAAATCCATATTTATTCATTTCATTCAATTTGCAAGTTCAAATTCCAAATCAGAAAATCAATTTTCTCAAATTTTCCTAAGTCTTATTCAAAAATCAATTTTCTCAAAATATGGATTTGCCAATGATATTTCAAGTATTTTCCAAGTTCCAAATTCGATTTTCTAAGTTATATCTTCAATGTCAAAGTTTAAATTCAAAGAAATCAAGTTTTCCAAAGCTATTTCACATTTTTCAAAATCGATTTTCACAAAATCCTTATATTTCTTAGGAAATCGATTTTCACTTTCTCAAATATAGTATCTCAACATGATTCACGATTTTCAAAGAGTTTATTTTCCAAATATTTTCCAATCTTTGAAGCAAACATCATGTTTTCAAATATGCATTTTCAGAAAATCATAGCACATGCCTGATTCTTTGTGCATTTAGGAAATAGAACATGATTTAGACAAATTGAGCAAAGTTAAGCACATAATTGATCCTTGGTTCAATTACCTCTGGTAAAGGCGCCAGGAACGGTTGAACCTCGTACCGACAGGCGAGTCCCATTCTTCGGAATTATCCCGCACTTTAAAAATGGAGGTGAGTTATTTTCAAAATCTTTTTCAAAGGTCAGTTTGACTCGCAAAAGTAAAAACTTTGCAATGATAACAGGTTTGGCGACCGAGATGGGACCTGTCTTTGCCTGATCAATTGTGTGCTTAACTTAGTTCAAATTGTCAAAATCGTGTTACATGGAATGTCAGCTTTTATTTCATGATACCTTGTGAACCTAGGAGCCTAGACTTGAACCCAACTGACATGGATTGCATGTAGACTAGGCATGGTTTGGTAGGACCATATTGAGGAGGAAATTTTCATGCTCACATAGATTTAGGACTAATACAACCGTCCTCAATCTAGGCTTAATTGAAAACAATGTTTGTTTCTTCAAATATTTCAAAATCTCTATCTCTTTAGGACTTAGAGCCTTCTGATTTGATTGCATGTGATCATATTTTCAAAAAGCACCCTACCTATATTGTCCCGGTCTTCATGTTGCTGGGCTCTCTTCCAGAACCATAGTTCGGGACAGAGCCTCACAACTGGGCCACTTATTTGGGTGAAAACCCTCCTGCCACGTACCAAGGGCCATAGTCCAACGTATATCGGCAGGTGCTCAAGGATGTTGGAAAACTTGAACCTAGAACTGGAGAATTTGATTTTATGCCACGTACATCGAGCCTTGGCTTGAGTATATAGGCATAGCATGATTGGACACAGATGATCTGAACCTTAGAGTTAGGATTAAGGTCCTACAACAATTTCAAAACTTGTGCATCTAGAGTCAGCTTTTAGGGAATGTTGTATGTGCATACTTGTTTGTGCAAAATGTGTTATAGTCATTTCCTTGTTATTTTTCATATTTTCCCAATTTTCCAAAATACTGGATGATTTTTCCAAAAAACCCCAATCCATGTCCATGTGCTGTCCATGTTTTAAACCCTGGACGATTTTTAAAATACTTCATTTTATGAAGTACTTCCTTATATTTCATTAAACCCTGGACAATTTTCATAAAATTCCTCCATTTTCTTCAAAACTCTAGGTAATTTTCCATCTTTCCTTTCTTCTGGATCTCGAATTTCCTGCTTTATTTTTATCCTGCCTGCATTTTTCTCAAATTTTCTGTATTCTTTTGAGTCTTACTCCAATTTTCCATGTTTTCCAGTCCGATGGCATCCAGTCAGCTTAATTCAGTCTTCCTTGAGGGTCACATCTCCTACGAGGTGCGACAAAGTCTTCCTGAACATCGAGTCCTCAGCACCGGATCCTTCATTTCTCGGTGGTACTATTCATGGCTCAAGAACTTCTATCGTATGTTTCCGGACCATTTGGACGATTGTGGATTGGAACTGGCGTCCGTAGTGGGAAAGCAGACAGTCAATGACAATTTGATCCATGCACTAGCAGAGCGGTGGAATCCGAGCACTTCTACCTTATGGTTTCCATGGGGCGAGATGACGTTGCTGATAGATGAATTTTCAGAAATTATGGGATTACCTGAGCCAGCTGGTCAGCCAGAAGATCCATTGGAGAAGCAGTTTCTGATTAATGTCAAGGGTCTAGACCCTAAGGATGCTTTAGCCCACATGACAGGACGTAAGTCTTGGTCTTTGATCGAAGACGATGGAAATGAATATGTGAACCTGCTCGAAATCCACAAACAGTATGGGATATTTGTGGAAGTCAGTTCCTTATCTCGAACAACTCGAGAAAGAATTCAGCATGCGATGGTTCTGTGCACGGTGGGATTAGATTTCTTTCCCGATGGACGGAATTATATGGATATCAGAATAGTTCAGCTTCTAAGGAGATGGGGAAGTGTTATCGTCGCGAAATTTTTCCCCGTCTTTCCTTCCTTGCGGAAGAGAGAGGGAGAAAACGCTTTCGCGATTCAAACTTGACCGGATTTTGGAAAATGTTTTGAAATACTCGCCTCCGTTTTGAAAATTGCGGGAAAATCCATGGGATGGGGCTCGACCTGTCGGTACGAGGTTCGACCGTTCCTGCCGCCTTTAACAGGGGTAATCGAACCAAGGACCAAAATTGTGCTTGACTTAGTTAAATCACCAAAATCATATTCTATCCTAAATGCACAGAGAATCCAGGCATGTGCTATGAGATTTTGGAAAATGCAGCTTGGGAAAACATGATGTATGCTTGGAAAATATTTGGAGTTGAAAAGAATCTCTCAGGAAAAAGATGAAAGTCAATTTCTCAGGAAACTCAGAGGAAAAGGGGTTTTTGAAATCACAAGAAAGTTCATAAAGATGTGAGAAAATCATGAATGGTTGAAAATCCTAGGAAAATGGAAGTGATTCTTGAGAAAAAGGTGAGCATTTGAAAAGGGAAACACTTCTCAGGAAAACTCGACTTTGAGAATTTTCTTAGGAAAATGATGAAATCCTAAGAAAATGGAAAGAATTCTTGAGAAAAAGGTAAACGTTTGAAGGGAAAATGCTTGTCAGGAAAAGCTTCAAGTTTTGAAAGCTTTCTTTGGAAAATGATTGAAATTCATTGAAGAATTCTTTGGAGAGGGAGAACTGAAACTCGGGAAACTGAAATCCTGAGAATCTTAGCCCTAAAACACTTGGAAATCGATTTTGATCTTTGAGAAAGGTGAGAGACTTCTTTTGAAAATCTTGAGAAAATAACCTTTTCCATGGAAAACTGTGGAAAAACTTGACTTGGGAAAACCGATTATGAAAAATTCTCAGAATTTCTTGAGAAATCGATTTCTTGAGAATGAAATTTTCTTAAGAAAATCATGAGAAAACCAATGATTTCATGATGCAAATGATATGAGTAAATGAATGCACTTTGAAAGATTTCTAAGAAATTTGTTGGAAAAATGTGTATTAAGTCAAAATAAATCCTTCACATATTCTGACTGTGGCCATGAACATGTTCAGAGTTTAATTGATTTAATGCACAATACTTTGAAAATATTGGAAATATGATGTGCATTTTAAGATAGCCTAAGAGTGTTGGCTCAATGTGATTGGTAGAAAGATGATGGATCTGGGTCTCGTCCATATTCCGACTAGGGCCGTAAATATGGACTCCATCGAGTTCATCAACTCTTTAAGAGTTGGTGCACGTGCCATTTGTGTTCATCCACAGTGAATTTTGAAAATTGAGATATATGAATCATAGAATCAGGATATTGCAGGAATCAAACTACATGAGATGCAACCTAATCTAAGCAGTAAAAGTAAATATTATTCCAAGGTTGCTTATTACATCTCTGACATAAATCAAAAAAAAAAAAATACATAATGAAAAAGAATCAGCTTCCTCCAGATTTTCCTGCAAAATGAGAATTAATACAAGGAAACCAAGGAAATGGGTATATATATATAATATACAACAAAGAGATATATATATCTATCAAAATGCTAAAATTGGTGCTAAATGACATGTAATAATGGAAGTGTATTTATATGAGAAAAATAAATACATGGATGCTCATATATGAAAATAAGTGCACATGAAGGGATATATATATACAAGTATATATATATATACAAATATATATATATATATGTATATGTATGTGTACATAACATATATATATATATACATATATATGTATACATATAGGTAGATATACAATAGATATGCATATATATAGATATATATATACATATAATGAGAAATATGTACATATTAATGGAAATTCCATATAATGGGTAAAATCAGAAAATACAGGTATATACAGTTTCTGTAGGGGATTTCACACAGCCGTATTTCCCAAATTATAATATAATTTTCAGTAAAACTGGATATGGAGCTTCCCTATATATTAATAACAAAGCATGCAAAAGATGGCATATAGATCATGAACGGATATGGATATATCCGTTCATGAACATAGCCGATTATCAAGACTGCATACCTGCAGAAGATGGTAAATACAACACATACGTAATGTGCCGGAAATACACTATGGGAACAATGGGATGTTTTCAAGAAAATTGTGACAAGGCTGTGAAGGGTGATAGGTGGAGGTGTCTTGAATGCTAAGTACAAAACCCATGAAGAAACACCTGCTGTGTCAAAGGAAAACTTCAAAAAAAAAAGCAGTCACATATTACGGGCTGGGATAAGCAAACTGTCATCTTAATTGAATGACCGATCAGCCCTCACCAATAAAACCTATTCACATGTTAAAAGCTCAAATCTGGACATTACAGCAAAACAAAGTAATGGTCATCTTCAAATGTAGCCGATCCGTCATACAGCAGGGCCACTTCAAAGGAATTAAAATCGGCTTGGGGACAACAGCTATGGCCGAACATCAGTCACGAGACCGATACCCCAATGTTAATTTCTGAGTTAGGTGACCAAAGTGTCATGTTTTGTAATGTATTTCAGGCCCTATGATGGATTTGTTGGTCAGTTTCTCAAGACAGCTTGGTTCCTGCAAAAAGGGGTATGCTTGCACCTGGACTTCTCACAACATCTTCAGATATTTTTACAACAGGTTTGTGTAATCTTACAGCCATTTCAGAATCTCTTGTTAACAGAGGACGAACACATGATAGGGTTCCCAATGGGAAGCATCAATAGCCAAGATGCTGGCGACAGTTGGGGATCAAAATTTGGCTATAATGGAACTATTCCAAGGAAAAAGGCCAACAGCAACTATAGGCAAATGCAAGCAGCTGCTATCGAAGTTAGACCTGTACTGCAATATATGTGCTATTGAAAATGACTAAAATGACAGCATGAAGTAAACGACATACATAAAAAAAAAGGAAAAGATAGGCAGATTATAACAGGAATCGCAATACCCACGATCAAGGAGAGAAAGAAAAAGAAAACGAAATGGCTATAGTGCCTTGGTTAATGGCATCTATTGCTGTACGATGAGTCCTACTGGACTATCGTTTGAACCATGACATGCAGGGATTTTGAAATCAATGTTAAGCAAAAATCACCTAAGGAGACAAACAAATCGTGTAAAGTTGGGAAGGTTACTATGGCTAAAATTGAAAATGTTGTTTATTACAAAACAAAACAAAGAGTTCGATAAAACTGAAATCCAGGATAATCTTATAACTGAGGAATCATGAACACATAACAGAATAATCTAGGCAAGAAAATCACGAAATATAATGGAGAGATTATCTTGAAACGTTCATGATGCTGAATCGGACCACATAAAAGTTACGAGAAAATGTCATTTGGGGAAATTAGGACCTTCAGAATGAATCGATAATATCATTGAACGATATCATCGATCCTTGACATATTGGACAAACCAAAGTGCAAGATACGCTAATTGTTGAAACAAATCTGCAAGAAATCTGGTATGAATGTGATACTTACTTCATGTAAACACGAAGGTAGAGAGGTTTTACCTTGATTCGGCAGGGGTGCGGAGGCTGAAAAAGCACTTCCTACAGGGCGGGCTGAGCCTCTAGGAGTAGATGCAAAAAATCCCTGAATATCAATCGTTGGAGGCTTGTCTTCCTGTGGGGCGTGTTGCTGGACTGCTTATGCTGCTGAGCTGAAGATCCGGATGGTCTCCCGTTGGCGGGTTGAAAGAGATGAGAGTAGGAGCTCGTGAATAGGGGAGAGCTGGAATCGCCCTTGGGGTCAGCCTCCTGCTGATCGAGAGGGAAAGAGATGAAGAAAGGGAGTGAAGAGATAGCTCTTTCAAAAAAAATGAAGACCCCCTTTCTTTGTTGGCCCTTTTTCCTCTTAATAGCCGGCCTCCCCTCTCTTTAAATGATTTTGCGAGCCTTTGAAAACCATTTGAAATAGAATTTTGAATTTTTTTAAAAAAATCGCCGTTTGCAAAGGGTGACGGCTATCGGTTTATTTGAAAATTCTGGTTTATTTTACCTAAGGTTTAGGTAAAGTGAGGGTAGAGCTTCACGATGGCGCCATTTGGGATGAAAAGTAAAAAATAAAGTAAAAAAAATGAGAAAAAAAATGGATTTTGTTTTGGTGGTGGCACCTCAACTGAATTTGAAAACTTTTTGAGAAAACAAAAATCTTGCTTTTCTTGGCAAGGAGCCTTAGTGGGGTGCCACCTACGTGGGCCCACTAAATATTTTATTAAAATTTAAATCGAAATAAAAGGATTTTATGAATCGGTGCCACTTCTAGGTGGGCCCTGTTTTGAAAATAGGAAAGATTTTTGAGAATTCGAGTGTGACCCCACCTCGAGGCGGGTCCCACATCACTTATTTGAAATAAAAGCCGAATAAGATATTTTGGAATTTTCATAATAATGGGCTAGTTTTGGAAAACACGAATTGAATTTTGGTTTGATTTCAAAACTTAAAAAAATGGTTCTTCAGGGCAAAATTTTGAAAGAAGTAGGGAAATTCAGAACCTTTTTGTAAAAATTTGAAATAAGGTCTTATGAATTTGGAATTGTGTCCCCCTCTTTTCAACTAGCGAAATTTTGAAATATCAAAACCATCCAGATTGTTTTCTTGAGAAAACTTTTGTAATTCCAAGTCTTGGGGGTAAAATGGGAAAGATTGGCGAATTTGAAAACCCAGGGTTTTGAAAATCAATTTTAAAAAGTTTAAAAATCAAATCTGGATTGACAATTTTGAAAATCAGGAGTTCCGGATCTCAAAATGACATGCTGTGCAATGCCGTGATATGAAATGCTCATGCGATGTTATGCAAAAGACATGTCCTAAAAAGTTGCCATTCTGAACTTGAATTTGAAAATTCTGACTTTTGGTTAAGCATGAGATTTGGAGAATTTGTAATTTGAAGATGTCTCTGAACCTAAATATAGAAATTTTGAGGCTCAAGAATGAAATTTTAGACTTTCTGCAAGGTTCAATCTCAGAAAATGACCATTTTGCTATTCATTGGTTCCGGAGAACCGAAATGTAATGATTGGTGGAAATGTCAAGAAGGTGAGTGAAAATTTGGGGTGTTTACAGAAAGTCGACAGACCAGCCGCCTCTCGATAGCCATGGCCGCACTCGCTTTTCTATACCGAGGGTTGACTCATTTCACGCTCGGAGAATCTATTTTAGTCGAAGGGTGCACTTATGCATTGCAATCTTGGTTCCTCCAGCATGTGCCAGCCCGAGCCAGTTCATTCAGATATAATGATGAAAAGCTTCTGCCAGTTGCGCTCTACCGGTTCTTGATCGATAACCTTCAGGAGGAAGAAGTCATATGGGACTACTTTGATCGTCAGGAATCACCACCCAGATACACATACGCTTATGGCAAGCGATTCAGGCTACTTGGCCCCTTCTTCTGCGCCTACTACCATTCGGAGCGGTGTGTCAGGCAGTTCTCTCAGAGACAGAAGCGTGTAGAGATTCGTCCACTATCAGAGGTCTTTCCAGAGTTCGATCTCACATCAGATCAGTGGTCCGGAGCATACCATTTTGCCAGACATGGCTGGGATTCTTTTGTTACTCTCACTATTTTTTCTGGTCCTCGAGTGTCCTCTGATTATCAGGAGTGGTGGAAAATTGTTTGTCCCCCTCCCCTTTGTCAATTGTATTATTAGAATCATATTTTCAATAAAATTCCTTTAATCTTCAGTTCATCTTGGTTTGACGACCTTGCCTAGGTAACAAGGCATATTTTCAGTTATTTATTTTGCAAGGAATAGCAGCTCAATTGTCGTAACTCCAGCGATGACTCAATCCCTAGTAATGGGATATTATTTCAATTGTCTACCAAAATTCTCAACAAATATCTTCCTCCAAACCAATTTTTTTTCAAAAGCCTAACCATCAATTCTGCTCTGCAGAGAGCGTTAGCAACCTCCAGAGAGTTGTCGTGACATTCAATGGTTCATACAAGGTCCGGAAAGAAAACCACATCAGTTGAAGGTATCGCGTACTCAGTCACGTCAGAAGAGGAAATGGAATCACCCCATAGTCAGAGTCAGCAAGCAGAGGATGACGTGGATCCCCAGATGTACATCATGTTCAAGAAAATGATGACCAAGATGCTGGCAGACCAAGCTGAAGCCAGTGCTGAACAGACTCAGATCAAATAGAAGGATAGGGGCCACACGGCCAGGAATGTGAAAATCAGTAAAAAGCAAAATCGTCATGAGGAAATGTCTGATGAGTCAGAATCAGCAGATGATACTGACAAAGAGTATGAAAACAAGCAAGAATTCAAAAGGTCGACTCAGGGGCAGGGGTCGGCCTACAAATCCAAGAATCGGTCTGTTGACGACCCTACGCAGTCACAACTTAAAGATGTGATGAAGATGGTTAAGGATCTTCAAGCTCGTGACAAGGGCAAAAGAGTCTTTACAAGTGAAGACTTCTATGATGGACGTGATGGGGATGATGATCTTGATAATCTCCTCAAGAAATTTATCAAGTTTGATGGTTCAGGTGATCCAAAAGCACATCTCGCCCTATTCTTCGCAGAATGTTCCAGGTTCAAGAGGAACAATCTTGCCTTATTTCTCTGCTTTCCTCGCAGTTTGGAAGGTGTCGCAGCAAAGTGGTACTCAGAGCACATTAATCCGATAGAACTAAAAGAGTTCGACAAAGTGGTCAATTTATTTATTGTGCGCTTTTTATTTAATGCTGAAGCACTCCCGACTCTCAGTCATCTCTGCAGTCTGAGGCAGAAGGAAAACGAGAAGGCCAGGGATTTCATTCATAGATGGAGATCCGCTTGCAATAAGATGCGTGAGCCAATAGCAAAAAGACACGCACTATCTTTGATCCTGAGCAACTTCTCGCAACCCCTGAGGGGACTGATTTCTACATCTCCATCGAAGAGCTTCATAGAACTGACAGAACGAGCCGAATGACTCGAGTTGAGTATGGAGAACAGATCTTATGAAGGTTTTATGTTTACAAAGAATAACATCCAACAAGAATCAAAGAAGAAAACCCATTTTACCTACTCTGCCAGTAACAACAAGAATCAGAACAAAGGAAATGGGAAAAATCACAGTTATGCTTCAGGAAGGTCAAATCCCAACAAAAGTGATCAGAAAGGCAAGTCGATTATTCAATATGATGGGCAGCCACAGCAGACCCCCGAACAAAGATCAAGACCACAGGAAAAGCGGAAGCAGGAAGAATGGAGTTATAACCGCAAGTTTACTCCTCTAGACCAGTCCCTCGAGACAGTATTAGAATATATGCTTGGCAGTGATATGATTAAGCTTCCAAGGGTAGCTGACCCGCCAGTGGTTATGAAAAAAATGAAGGACAGATTCTGCAAGTTCCACCGAACTGTGGGACATGATACCGAGAACTGTTTCATTCTCAAAAACATCATACAAGATTATATTGACAAAAATTTGTTGGTAGAAGGGGCTGAAGATGAGAAAATGAGAATTCTAAATCAGCCTTTCTTGCAGCACTCAACAACAATGATATTTGATCATCCCTTTCAGCCACAAGATCATATCCAGCCATGCCCTAGCAGCGATATCAAGGTACAACATCAGGTATTAGTGTTGCATAAGGCCCAGTCCAGTTCTAAAAAGATGGACCTCGTTTCAGCATTCAGTAAGATGAAAGTTTTGAGAGAGCTCGTTGGAGTATCTCCAGAGGTAGCCAAAAGAATGTCGTGGTTACCCAAGAGCTTTGTCAAATCTACTTCGGAAAAAGGGAGAACATCAGAAGAAAAGGTCGATACAGTGCAAAGACCAATCACTGCCCTCTCAAATATCCCTATCCTTGAATTGGCACGTGCCTCTCCTAAGCATCAGCAAGTCCTGGCTGATTTACTGCAAAAAATCAAGGTCAAGCCAGGCACCACACCTGAAGACATGGATCAGATCGTTAATCAGGCCATGACCAATGCTCCCATAACCTTCTCAGATGAGGATCTGCCAAAACCTCACGCATTTCATAACAATGCCCTGTACATTGTAGTGCGAACCTGGGGAATGACTGTACCCCACGTGCTTGTAGATGGAGGCAGTAGCCTCAACATTTGTCCTGAAATGACTGCCAAGGCTCTGGGTATAAAATAAGAAGAGTATACACCGGATCCGATCACCATTTATGGGTTCGATAATCATGGACAGACAGCAAAGGGAAAGATCTTCTTGGAAATATTTATCAACTACTCTATTCATACAGTGCTTTTCCATGTCGTTAACGTGCCGCCAACGTATAATCTTCTCCTGGGGAGAACATAGATTCATAATGCCAACGCCGTACCATCCACTCTGCATCAGTGCATCAAATGGTCTAAAGGTGGCATGATAACTACTGTTTTGGGGGAAGATCCTGAAGAGAGGCTACCTCAGCCTATGATCCCTAGGCCAACTTATACTGCTGATATCCCCAGCATTAGGAAAAGTGAAGAGGTTGTTCTCAGTGAAAGCCTTGAAATGCTAAAGTTAGAAGCAGCATCAGAGACAAACCACACAGCAGCAATGGTCCAATGGCAAGGACCACATTTCTTTAAGATCGGAGGTCGTCTCGATTACAGTACTTTCAAGGACCATCCTCTTTTCCCGCAGTTTGTTAGAACCAAGAAAGGGTTTGACCTGTTACTGAAGCATGGTTATCAGCCTTTTAGAGGATTGGGCAAGAATGAAGATGGTCGACTAGAGTCAGTGGTCCCTGATCATCATCCGCGCAGGGCAGGATTGGGATTCATGGGCAAAAGATCTCACAAAAATACTGTCTTCATTAAAGAGATCCATTAAAAATTTTCTACCATTTGTCTTTTCTATTTCATTCATTTGATTTCTGCAGTTTGCAAGGACAATGTCCCATTTCAGTTCATTTTAAATGTCTTTATTTCATTTCAAGTCTTCAATAAAGTTATCAATTTTTTCGTCTGTCTGGATGTCATCCTTCTCTTATTGCTCTGCAATTTGTCTTCAAAATTCATTGTTCTTATCTTTTTTATTCTCATGCAATTTATGTCATAGTGAATGGACTTTTTCTAAAAGCTATTCATTTTCAAAATTTCAAAATGTCTTCTCAACTGATAAAAAGATTAGTCATCAATCCTTTAATCCTATCAAAACCGGCAAAGATACATCGGGTTCGGGCAAGAGCAGAGGACAGTAAGGTCACAAAGCAGTCAGAAGAAATGGCAGAATTTGATTAGTCGCTTCCAGAGTTGTCAGAATTTGCAGCGATTCAAAAACAAGATGAACCTTCGACCCTAGTCCAGGATCCGACTGAGGACATCAATATTGGTTCAAAAGATAGTCCGAAAATTCTCAAGATCGACACCAGCCTAAGTACAGATGAGAAGGAAAGGCTCATCGACTTTCTCAAGTAGTACCAAGAAGTATTCACATGGACTTATGAAGATATGCCAGGTTTAGATCCTAAATTGGTGGAACATCGACTCGTTCTGAAGCCTGATGCGAAACCTGTTAAGCAGAAGTTAAGAAAAATGAATCTCGAATCGAGCAACAGGTCAAGGAAGGACTTGAGGACTTGCTTAAAGCAGGATTCATTCGAGCAATAGATTATCCGGACTGGTTGGCGAATATCGCTGCAGTTCCCAAGAAAAATGGCAAAGTGCAAATTTGTATTGACTTTCGCGATCTCAATAAAGCTACTCCGAAGGATGACTATCCACTCCCAAATATTGATCTCCTAGTTGATAGCACGGCTGGGCATGCCATGTTCTCCTTCATGAACAGATACTCCGGATGAAATCGGATCAAGTTGGTCGCTCGTGACCAATCCAAAACATCATTCACTACACCATGGGGCACTTTCTGTTATACAGTCATGTTGTTTGGGCTCAAGAATGTTGGGGCAACCTATCAACGTGCAATGACTACCATTTTCCATGATCAGATGCACAAGACTATGGATGCATACGTTGATGACATCCTGGTCAAATCCAAAGAAGAAGAAGATCATATTGATGCTTTAAGTCAAGTCTTCAAGCGACTCATTCTTTACAAAATGAGACTCAATCCTCAGAAATGTGTCTTCGAGGTTGAATCAGGCAAATTGCTAGGCTTCTTGGTCAGCAAAAAGGGGATAAAATGGATCCCGCTAAAGCAAAGACCATCATTGACATGCCACCTCCAACTACTCGTAAGGAATTGCGTAGTCTTCAGGGACGTATGCAATCAATTCGGAGATTCATATCCAACCTTGCCATGAGATGTGAACCTTTCAATTACCTACTCAGAAAAGAAGTGAAATTTGAATGGGGACCAGAGTGTCAGCAATCGTTTGAACGTATCAAGAAATATCTTCTTAATCCGCCCGTTCTGAAGCCACCAGAATTGGGAAAGCCTCTTTTGCTATATGTTTCAGTTAACCAAGCCGCTTGTGGCGGATTCTTGGCACAATATGAGGAAGGCAGTTTGATTGAACATGCCATCTATTATGTAAGCAAGACTTTCATTGATTACGAGAAGAAATATTCTCAGATAGAGAAGACATGCCTAGCATTGGTATGGATGTGTCAGAAGTTGAGACATTACCTGTTAGCATCAGAAGTCAAGATTCTCTCAAAACTTAATCCTCTCAAGTATATTCTCGAACAACCATTTCTCAGTGGACGGATTGCTAAGTGGCAAGTCTTGTTAATGCAGTATGATCTGGGGTATGTTTCTCAGCAATCTATCAAAGGTCAAGCAATTGCGGACTAATTGGCAGATTTTCCTTTAGCAGAAGATGTTAAAATCGAGGATAGTTTTTCCGATGAACGGATCTGTAATGTCCAACAATCCCCAATTTGGAATCTATTTTTCGATGGATCCAAGAACATGGCCGACATAGGGATCAGAATCTTGTTGATCACACCAGAGAAAGAGATGATCCCCTTTTCTCTGAAACTGGATTTTCAATATACCCATAATATGGCTGAGTATGAAGCTTTAATACAAGGTATGAGAATTTTGCAAGACTTCAATGTTAAGAGGGTACACGCTTTCGGCGATTCATTGCTCGTAGTCAGCCAAGTCAAAGCTGAATGGCAGGTAAAAGATCAGAAGTTGCTCCCTTACCAAAAGATCGTTTTAGCCCTTATAAACAATTTCGATGAATTTCAGTTTTTCCATATCAAAAAAGTTTAATCAAATAGCTGATGGTTTGGCCAGCTTGGGCTCCATTATGTCTTTCAAAAATGGAGAGTCCTGTCGCTCTTTTGAAATCGGTAGACTTGACCAACATGCCTTCATTCCGGTAATGCAAGTCAACCAAGCGGAACAGAAAAAGAAGCCTTGGTACCAAGATATTAAAAACTTTATTGAAACTGGTGAGCTTCCACCAGAGCTATCAAAGAAGGAGAAAAAAGCAATAGAGCATATGTTCGCCCGCTATTTTATCCTTGCCAATGTTCTTTATCGTCATGGGTTCAGTTTTGAGTATTCTGTGAACACCCCAAATTTTTCAGAGTTTTGTAAATATGACCCTTTTTGCCCCTGACTCCATTTTCTGAGAAAACCAAAGCTAAATTTCAGTCTTTCTTCAGATCTCTGGATTAAATTTCATATTTCAAATTCAACTCCGGGCCTGAACTCAGTATTTTAAATCCAAATCTGAGCCCCGTCATCCGATTTCCAAAATAAAATCACAAAATACCAAAAAAATGATTTTGAAAGGCTCGGGCGGCTCATCCGACACTCTGTCGGATCCTCGGCCCTATATTTCTCAATTCGAGGTTGTAAAATCTCGAATATTTCCTAAAAATCCAGACATGAATCCATTTTCTGAAGAAATTTTCTCAAAAATCGCCTTGAGTTCTCAGAAAAACTCCTTTTTGTAAATATTTTATAAAAACACAAAAAAATTAGTTTTAACCTTTAGTTTCTCATAAAACTTTAGGATTTTATTCTAAAAATACAAAAAAATATAAAAATAAACTAGAAACCAAAAAAATCGAGAAAAGCTACAAAGAAAAAGGATGATTTTCAAGCTTTTTGAGACATTTTTACCAAAAACCTCATTCCTTAACCATCTTTCAGAAAATTCTTGAAAAGGGAACCACCTTTTTGAAATAGGGAAAATTTCCAACGACCCCTTCCCGCGCATCTTTCCTTCTCTCTCCGTCGTTCGATCGGCAACGGCAGGCTTTCCTCTCCACCCTCAATCCTCAACTGACCTTCACCTTCTCGAGCCTTCCATTTTCCCCCTTTAAGAAGGGGCGAGCTTCTGTCTTCGAGGATTGATTATCTTCCTGGAGGATCGATTATCTGAAAGCAACACCCATTTTTTTTTATTCTTCATTGAGATCGGATACCCCTCTGGCATCGCGATTTTCTTCTTCTCCTTCTTCAAGGTTACCTTCGAAATATAGCAAGTAGTCTCTTCTGGTCGACTGGAGAGGATTGATCCAACCTCAAGTTCCAGAGGAAATATCACCGTTCGATCGAACTAATTGAAGCCAAGTTCTGTTACGGGAATACATGAAAGGTGATATTTTTTTTTTAGAATTAGAGACTCTTGTAAAATTTAAAGTTAAAATTTGTAATAGCTAGATATAATGAGAATTTACATTTCTTGCTTTAGGTAGAATGGATGAGCATTGTAAATATCATTGAATTACTTGTTTTTCATGCATTTTTTTATTTTTCAAATCCTCACAAATGGGAACATGAATGACACGTGCACCATTTCGTAAGAGATAATAAATACTAAGTTGATGATCCACATCAATGGCCATAGTCAGGGTGTGGACAAAACTTAGCATTTTTATCTTTTACAAAATAACATTGGATCCACACTGGATCCATTTTCAAAATTCATCATGTTTTTCTTAAATATTTTCTTCTTTTATCAGAATTTAACTTAAAATTAACTCAAAATATATACCAATGGCCATAGTCAGGGTATATTGAGAGTTAATTTCATTTTAAATTCTATAAAAGCACCAAAAATGCATTTTATTCTTCACTTGAATTTCAATGTGATTATTATATAATATATCCAATGACTATAGTCAGGGATATATTATATCTTCAATCTCAATCTTAATTCATTTAAAGAATGAAATAGCTTTTCAAAATCCAATTTCAAACTTATTCAAACTCATTTCATCATTTAGGATAGAATTGCATCACATTTTTCAAAATTCTTTTTCAAAAACCCAAGTGATTTTGAATATCCTTCTTCAAATTTCTATTTCAAATTCCAAACCTATCTCAATTTCAAAGTCCAATTTTGACTTTGGAATTTCAAAATCATTTCATATTCAAACTCCAAAATTCCAACCCAAATTCAAAACTCAATTTCAAAGTTCAAATTAAACTTTGAAGCTTCTGATTCATCTTCTGATTCAAAATCAAGTTTTCTTCAAGTTTTAAATCAAAGTTGAGATTGACTCTGAATCTCAAAATCCAAACCTTCCTAAGTTCAATCTGGGTTTTCAAAACCCAGATCCATCTTTAAAAGTCCTATTTGGACTTTTCAAAACCCAAATCCAAAGTTAAATCCTAGTCTCAACTTAGATCCAGATTTCCAAGTATAAACTCCATTCCGCTTCGGATCTCCAATTATAGATCCAAATTCCATTAAGGATCCAGATCCCTATTCCACTTTGGATCTCTAATTACAGATCCAAATTCCATTAAGGATCCAGATCCCTATTCCACTTTGGATCTCCAATTACAGATCCAAATTCCATTTAGGATCCAAATCCTTATTTCGTTTTGGATCTCCAATTACAGATCCAAATTCCATTTAGGATCCAGATCCTTATTCCACTTTGGATCTCCAACTACAGATCCAAATTCCATTTAGGATCCAAATCCTTATTCCACTTTGGATTTCCAATTTCAAATCCAAATTCCAATTCTTAGGATCCAGAATCCAACTCTACTTTGGATTTCAGACTTTAGATCCAAATCCATTCTAGGATCCAGAATCCAATTCTACTTTGGGTCTCAGACTTCAGATCCAATTCCATCTTAGGATCCAGGGGGCCAACCCTATCTTGGATCTCAAATTTCGGATCCAAATACCATCTTGGATTCCAAACCTTGAATCCAGTTCCATTCAAATGTCTAGATTCAAATTCCATCTTGAATCCCATATTCCAAATCAACTTCTCAAACCAATTCCACTTCATTCCAGATTTCAAGATCAAGTTCCCATTTCGGATCCTAAATCCAAAAATTCAACTTTGAATCCTATTTTCCAGATCTTGGATTCAAATTTCATCTTGAAATTCCAACTCTATCTTATTTCTCCAATCTATTTTTCCCATTTTTCTCCTAAAAGTTTCAAAGATAGAATTCAATTCCATTCCAAATATTCATCCAAGTTCAAATTTCTAATTCAAAGTCCATTTATGACTTTGAAATTTCCTTTCTTCTCTTTTCTCTCAGTTTCAAGATCATTTTTCCAAATCCAGATTCATATTCCCAAGCTCTTGATTATTCTAAAAACTTAGAACTTCAATCTTAAGTTCTAAGTTAGAAATCACTTCTTCACTTTATCAGATTTATCTTAGAAACGCTTGAGAATTCTTCAAAAACACTTTCAAAAAGAGCATACATCTTTTCATTTGCACAAGCATGATTCTTTGTGCATCTAGACTTAGGATAAATACTTAGATAATTTCTTAGCAAAGCAAAAGGCATTAATTCGACCCTTGGTTCGATTACCCCTGGTAAAGGCGCCAGGAACGGTCGAACCTCGTACCGACGAGCGGATCCCGTCTCCCAGTTTTCCCGCAAATATTTCAAAACGGAGGCGAGTTATTTCAAATATTTTCAAAATTAAGGTCAAGTGAGACCCCACAAAAGAATTCCTCTTCTCTTCTTTTCTTTTCTCCTCTCTCTTTCTTTCTGCCCTTTTATTTTCTCCCTTCAAAAAGGAGAAAATAGAGGTTAGAAAGGAAAAGAGAAAGAAGAGAGAGAATATTACGAGAGGAAAATTTTTGCGATGATCACATATTCCAGGTGCTTAGACGAAGAAGAAGCCAAAGAAACCGTGCGAGAAGCGCATGAAGGTATTTGTGATGGTCATGTCGGCTACCAAACCCTTGTTAAACAAATCATTCGGGCAGGATACTATTGGAGAACCATGCAGCAAGATTGCTATCGTTTTGTGAAGAAGTGCGTTCAGTGTCAGATGCACGCACCTTCCATTCATGCGCCAGCCACGTACTTGCAATCAGTCGTGTCTCCATAGCCATTTTCTATGTGGGCCTTCGACGTCATAGGACCCATCACTCATTCAGCTTCCAATGGTCATAAATATTTCCTTGCCGCAACAGAGTATTTCACCAAATGGGTTAAAGTCGTCACTCTGCATACAGTGGAAGGTCGACATGTAGTCTCATTCATTCATAAGAACATTCTTTGTCGTTTCGGTATACCGCACGACATCGTGTCAGATAATGGTACTCATTTCAAGAATGAGAGAATGAAGATCTTTTGTTCAAAATTCAGAATTCATCATCATTTTTCAGCTCCTTATTATCCACAAGGAAATGGTCAGGCAGAAGCAACCAACAAGAGTTTGATTCGCATCTTGGAAAGAACCGTTGAGACGGGTCGTGATTGGCACGAGAAAATCCATGATGCACTTTGGGCATATCGAACTACCATTCGAACCCCAACCAATGCAACTCCTTCAGCTCCTTATTTCAAAAAGGAGGAAATAGAGGTTAGAAAGGAAAAGAGAAAGAAGAGAGAGAATATTACGAGAGGAAAAATTTTGCGATGATCACAGCTTTGGCGACCGAGATGGGACTCGTCTCCGTCCGGTCGAATTATGCCTTTTCTTTCTTGCTTTGATATTATCTAAGTCTTTATTCTTCAAATGTCAGCTTCATTTCCATGCAAACCTTAGGAGCCTAGACTCTGTCCTAAAGCCGACATCATTGTATATAGGATTTAAGTATGGTTTGGTAGGACCATATTGAGGAGATTATTCCATGCTCACATTAGACTTAGGTCTTAAATACAACTCTCCTTAATTTTAGGGATTGAATGCAAAACAATGTATGCAAGTGTATGCTTCTCTTCATTTTAATCTATCTCTTTAGGACTTGCATTAGAGCCATCTGATTTCTTGCATGTTGCGCATATTTTGAAAACCTCCTTACCTATATTGTCCCGGTCTTCACGTTGCTGGGCTGTCTCACTGAACCATAGTTTGGGAGAGAGCCTCACAACTGGACCACTTATTTGGGTTCGCACCCCCCTACCACGTACCTAAGGGCCATAGTCCGAGGTATATCGGTAGGTGCTCAAGGATGTTGGGGAGCCATTACCTTAGAACCAGAGAAATATTTCTATGCCACGTACTTCGAGCTTTGGCTTGGGTATATCCGACATATCTTGATTGGAATCAGATGATTTGAACCCTAGAGTTAGGATTAAGGTCCTACAATCCATTTCAAAATATTGCATTTAGAGTCAGCCTTTAGGGAGTGCTGAATGCGCATCCTTGTTTGTGCAACTTTAGTTGTATGATAATTCTCTTATTTATACATATCAAACCCTTTTTCAAAACCCTAGGAGTATTATTCAAAACTTACCCTTATTTTCAAAAACCCCAGGTGTATATTTCTATCTACCTATATTTCTTTTTTCTCTTTTTGATCAAATTTTCTTCAAAAACCCTGGGAAATTTCTTTAAAAATTTTCTCAACCTTTTCGAAATATTCCAGGATTTGGTTCTTTAAAGAGTCTATCCATAAGTCCTGCATTTTATCTAATTCTCCCTATTTTCTTCTTTTTTTTCCCAGTATCATTTCAATGGCGTCAAATTCCCTCGATACTGTCTTTCCTCGAGATCATGTCTTCTATCAGATTTAAGATGGACCCCCGGACCTGCGGGTTATCCAGTCTCGTCCTTTCTTCCCTCGGTGGTATTATTCTTGGTTCGCCACCTTCTCACGTATGTTCCCAGACCACTTGGATGACTGTGGGTTGGAGATGACATCAGCGGCAGGCAAGCGAACCATCAATGGAGCCCTGATTCAGGCTATGGCAGAACGGTGGAATTCACGTACCTTGACATTCTGGTTTCCATGGGGAGAGATGACTCTACTGATGGATGAGTTCAATGACATTATGGGATTGCCCGAACCAGCTGGTCAGCCCGATGATCCTGTCGAGCAGCAATTTTTGATCAACATCAAAGGGGTAGATGTTCGGGAAGCCTTAGCAAGAGCAACCAGGAGCAGATCCTGGCCCCTCACTGAGATTGGTGGGAATCAGTTCATTGACCTATTCGAGCTATATCAAAAGTACGGAGCCTACAAAGAGGTTGACACTCTGTCTCGAGCAGCAAAAGACAGAATTCAGCATGCCATGATCCTGTGCACAGTTGGATTAGCTTTCTTCCAAGATGGCCAGAATTTCATAGATATTAGAGTCGCTCAGCTCTTTCGAAGATGGGAAAACAAGCAGACCCGTCAGCTTTCAGTCTCCATGGCCGCATTAGCCTTCCTTTACAGAGGCTTGGTTCGATTTGCCCTCGGAGAGACCATTCTGGTAGAAGGATGCACGTATGCCTTGCAGTCATGGTTCCTACGATACGTTCCCTCGAAGGCCAGTTCTTTCAGATTCAACAGTAAGCAGCCAAAGACAGTCATCCAATGCCGAACTCTGATCGAGAAGCTGCATCAGGAGGAGATTACTTGGGATTTTTTTGACAGAAGAGAGACTGTTCCTCGATACACTTATGCTCGTGACAATACAAGTTGATGGGCCCTTTCTTTTGTGTTGATTATCAGCCGGAATGATGTCTGAGGCAGTTTTCACAGCGGCAGGTCCGTGCCAACACCCGCTTCCTGATAGGCAACGTGTCAGAATTCAACCTGCAGTCGGATCAGTGGTCTGGGGCATATCATGTCGCTAAATATACCTAGAACTCTTTTATTTCTCTGTCTATATTTTTGCTGGACCAAATGTATCATCTGAATATCAAGAGTGGTGGCAAACTGTCTGTCCACCCTCTCTTTGTCTTTGAATGTTAAAAATATCAATAAAAATTTACTTTTTGGCCAAAAATGTTGTTTTCTGTATTTTGTTTATGACATAAAAAGTCACAAATTTTTGAGTGACGACCTCATCCCGGGTAAAATGGGACATTCCTTCCATATTTTATTCAAATATATTTTCTCATGGTTGACGACCTCGCCTAGGTAACAAGGCACATTTCTCTGTTATCATCAAATGGTAACACAATTATCACAAATCGTGTGATGACCCAATCCCGGGTAATGGGATAATCTCTTGAAATTGTCTACCAAATCCCCTCATTTCTTGCTTTTTCTCAAAGAAATTATGATTTTCGAAAGCTTCTCCATACTCTAACCATTCCCATATTCTGCAGGAAAGCTTTGGCATCTGAAAATGGTTCAGACAAGAGCTGATAAGAGGGTTGCTCAACAGCATAGTGACAGCGAGCCAGAAGAGATGAATTCTCCTAGACATTCCAAAAAACATGACTCCGAAGATGAGAGTGATGTTGATCCGGCCATGTACCGGGTTTTCCAGAAAATGATGACTAAAATGATGGCCGAGCAGGCTAAGGCGGCTCCAAAGAAAGCAGCTTCTAAGGCCAAGGCTAAGAAGAAGCCCATAAAAAAGTCGGTTAAAATCAACAAGCAGAAAGTACAGCGTGACAGTACTTCTGAAGATTCTGAGTCAGCGGAGGAGAATTCTGAAGAAGAGTAGTTGATCTACATCCCAAAGCATCTGCGATCATCAAAGAAGCCAGTGGATGAACCAGTGTCAGTGAATAAGCCCAAGTATGGGGCCCCTGCAGAGGACTCGATCCAGGCACTGACCAAAATTGTTAAAGACCTGCAAGTCCGGGATAAAGGGAAAAGGTCATACACTAGACAGGATTTCTACCTCGGTTTAGAGGGGGACATCAATCTGGAGAACCTCCCGAGAAAGTTCATTAAGTTTGATGGATCCGGGGATCCTAAAGCTCATCTTGCCATGTTCTTTGCGGAATGCGCTCGGTTCAGCGAAGACAACCGCGCCCTCTTTCTCTGCTTCCCCCGCAGTTTGGAGGGAATAGCCGCCAAATGGTATGCTGAGCACGTCAATCCCATTAAACTAAGGGATTTTAAAAAAGTCGTCAATATGTTTGTTGAACGCTTTCTATTCAACACGAAAGCTATGCCCACCCTAAACCACTTGTGCAACCTCAAACAGGAGCCCAACGAGAAGGCTAGGGATTTCATTCACAAGTGGAGAAGCCTTTGCAACAAAATGAGGAACCCTATCTCTGAGGAACATGCCCTCCAAGTCATCCTCAATAACTTCTCCCAACCCCTAAAAAGTCTTCTTTTTCCATATCCCTCCAAGTCCTTTATTGAGCTGACAGAGCGAGCGAAATAACTCGAGATGGGGGTGGAAAACGGGATGTATGAGGGGGTTGCTTTGGCCAAGAACATCCCAGACCCAAAGAAGAAGGCACATTTCACTTACTCCGCCGAGGTTCTAGGGGATGATCAGGGCAGTAGCAGTAAACAGGGCAGTGGCAGTGGCACAAAGCCCGAACAGAACAGGGAAAGAAATGGCAAATTCTTCAAGAACAATGACAAGCCTCTCCCGACCGGTCCTCAACAAAAGGGGGACCTTCAAGAAAAGCCCAAACATATAAACTGGAGCAGGGATCGAAAATTCACTCCCCTCGATCAACCTTTGGAGAAAATTTTGGAATACTTGCTGTCTCATGGGATGGTGAAACTTCCCAAGGTTGCAGATCCGCCAGTGCTCATGGGAAGATTTAAGGAACAATACTGCAAGTTCCACAGAGAGATGGGCCACGACACTGAGTATTGCTTCGTCCTGAAGCATCTGATTCAGGACTGTATTGATAAAAGCATCCTCATCGAGGATGAAGAAGAGGGCAAAATGGACATTCTGTCCGCCCCATTCCCAAAACATTCAGCGTCAACCGTTTGAGAAGATTCTTTTCTCCCACAGAGTCACATACATCCTTGCTCCAGCGAAGAGATAAGTTTGCAGCATCAGGTAATGGTTCTACATCAGGATCAGCCTGCATTTCAGAGAGGGGATATCCTCTCATTTTTTAATATAAGAAACATGTCAGTTGAGAATGGAAAAATCCAAGTTTTTCCAAAGAGATTTCTGAGAAAAGAGACCTGCACAGAGGAAGCAGAAACCTCAGAAGCAGCGGAAGCGCGGGCCAAAAGCCTTCATAAGCCTATTACAGCGCTCTTCAACATCTCCATTTTTGAGTTGACTCACGACTCTCCCCAGCACAAGGAAAAATTAGATGACTTATTAAGAAAGATCAAGGTGAAACTGGGCACCACGCCCGAAGATATGGCGCAGATAGTGAATCAGACAATGACAAACGCGCCTATTACCTTTTCAGATAAGGACTTGCCAAAGCCTCATTCATTCCACAACAATGCATTATACATCGTAGTAAGGACCCGGGGCATGACTGTCCCGCATGTACTCATTGATGGAGGCAGCAGCCTCAATATTTGCCCAGAGATGACAGCAAAAGCCTTGGGATTGAAGGAAGAGGAATATGTGCCTGACCCTATCACCATTTACGGCTTTGATAATCACGGGCAGACTGCAAAAGGCAAAATCTTTTTAGAGATTTTCATAAACTACTCAGTGCATACAGTATTATTCCATGTCGTCAATGTGCCACCGACTTACAATCTTCTGTTGGGATGAACATGGATCCACAATGCCAATGCCGTTCCATCAACTCTCCACCAGTGCATCAAGTGGTCCAAAGGTGGAATGATCACTACCATTTTGGGCGAAGACTCTAAAGAGAGGCTGCCACAGCCTATGATTCCTCGTCCAACATTCACAGCTGATATTCCAAGCATCCGAGAAGCAGATGACATCAATCTCAGTGACAGTCTAGAGATGCTGAAACTGAAAGATGTCATGGAAGAGGAGAATGTTGTAGCTACGGTCCAATGGCAGGGACCTTGTTTCTTTAAGCTAGGAGGGCGCATTGATTACGCCTCCTTCAAAGATCACCCTTTATTTCCCCAGTTCTCCAAAGCCAGAAAGGGATTTGATCTGCTGATAAAACATGGATACCAGCCATTCCGAGGCATGGGGAAAAATGAAGACGGCATGATAGAGCCCATCATTCCAGTTCGGCATGCGGATAGTTCAGGGCTTGGGTTCACCGGCCCGGATTCCAGCAACAAGATAGTTTTTATCAAAGGAAGCCAATGAAGAGATGATGCCTTAGTTGTAATGCCCCGAAATTTTAACCCAAACTTAAGAGGATTTTTTTTTTTTTTTTTACAGCGAAAACAATTAATAATATAGGGTTAAGTATTTTGAGACATTACGGTGGAGAGAAAACCCAACACATTTATTTCATTTCAATATCAATGAAAATCATCAGAGTTAAAATCATAAAAGGAAACCCAAGCGATCCCTGGAACAATAAATCCAAAAATCTCGATCCGATGCCTCATCCCGCAGCCGCTCATAAACCCTATTCTTTACCTGAAAAATAGTAAATTAATTGGAATTAGACTACCACGTCTAAGTAGGAAAACTGTAACTCTTAATACAGGTATATCATGAGTCCAGTATGAGATGTGGGTGTCATAGGTGATTTTCAAAATATACATAAGCAAGTAAGCAACAACAGAAATCAACAGTCATATACAGGAGCAGGTAAACAATTATGCAATAACAATAACTGAGCAGGTAAGGCATAGTATGCAACATTAATAAGCAAGTGAGGTAGGCGATGCAACAACAATAACAATAACATGCATAACTTTCATGTAATAGTTCAATCACCTCGTATTTACCCATTTCAGGATTTCAGATCATTACAATTTCACAATATAAAGCATACTGAAAAAATATGCAAATGTTTCTTTAATGACTCCATCACAGCGATACCTAACTGTTCTAATTAATGTTTATCTTTTATTATCCCACGGGTACACGTGGGCCAAGGCAACCATCTCAGAAGAAAACGTTCGGGGTATATTATTCAATGGTATTTTATTAACCCGAACATTCTAACTGAGACTGAAATCCCAAGGGAGCGGCCAGTGACCGAGAGAACCTCCCAAAGGCCAAAACCAAAACAGGATGCATCCCTAACTTCTGCAGAAGAACATGGAGCTACCACCTAAGACACATTTGGTAGTCCGGGTCCCCCAACTCTGAGGATTGGGACCAACGAGTCGCTTTACGCTCGAAACCAAACACATGTCCCCAGAGTTTTGTACCACCTACCCTCTCCAAGGTAAGCCCGAATATGAGTGGGTTAATCTTTTCATTTAATTATGTTCCCGAAGTATGGGGCATTTCCCCAACTTCCTTCTACTATCATAGCAGTAGAATTCCCAACCTTAGTCATTTTACCAAGGTGTATAAACCAGTCCCAATCCTTTGTCATATTGATTGCATAACCCACCCAAAGTGCTCCGGTCCCTTTAAACCAGTCAAGCACGAATGCCCTGGTGCCTTTAAACCAGTCGGACAACAATATTATATTTTCATTTTCATGTGGATTCACATCATAACTTCGATGGTCTAGGCATGACCCTCAATACACTGGCTTGACATTCATATGCCCACCACAAACCGACCCATAGGTTCGGTTACCAGATCATCATTCCTCATCATTATTATTTATTTATTTATTCTTAAATTACAATTTGCCACAACGTACCATTAGGTTTTGACTTGGGACATCCCAACACAGGGTGGCATGTATTAAAAGCCCCGCCAAACAAGCAAAGACGCTGTGGGTGTCCTTTATAGAGCATGTAATGCAATATTAGAGATTTGGTAATATAACTAGATGCCTTTCTCCCAACACATTAGCATTTGAACATTCTAAAAGATATACACTTAGTGAGCATTTTCAACATGTTAAGAAATAGGCATTTAAACATACTAAATTATGCAGCTTAGTATATAAAATTTGAATATCATTTTACTATGCTGCTAAATATGCACTTGAGTATTAGTTTAATATGCAATTTCATATGAACAACATATTATTGTAATATGCAGCTAACTAGACATCTAGCATTTGAATAACATGCAGCTTCATACATGCAACTAACTTTGATTAATCAGATAACAATCATTATCACTAGACATATACAAAACTCAAACATGAGCAGCATTTTGGTTTATCATATGTAATTCAAACGAAAACACAAAATTTAAACATGCATTTGCATTGATTATCATATGAAAACAACCATCCAAACTATAAATGAACACCTGTAATCAGAGGAATTCAATTTTGATAAAAACGAATAGAAATTAAGTCTGATAACAGATAGTTACAAACATAGGTATTCAGACTTAATGTCAGTTAGTAACAACACCGGAATAGATAAATGACAAAAATCAAATCGGATAACCGGTTAGACTTTACTAAATTAAATATACTCAAATTAGCACAACAGGGGTTCCATAAACAATGTTATGTAATATTAAATGAAGCAGACTCAAAGGATCGGCTAACAGCCATTCACATAACACACTTTGTTCTGCTAACTTGCTACTAAAAGAATTATTATTATAAATGAATTACTATTATTTCTGGACCCCTTCACGTCTTAACAACTTATGTATAAAAAAAAAGTGATTGACATAACTAAGAAATCCTAAATTGTATTACAGTGTACATCCAAGAATCGAACCTATTTTGTGATTCATCAAATGCAGATGTTGGCAAACATACAGCAGGTGAGGTTGCATACGAGTACACTGAATTAACAACAGAATCCATAATTCGTTTCATATAGAGATTGTGCAAGACTGTGAATTAACATTCTACGACACACAGTAACCCCTATAACCCCGAGTTAGATAAAAAAAAATAGAAGCTCCAATACCGATTTCCTTAAAACAAAAATGTGCTAAGACCGCATCGGCTAATCAATGTCTGCCTCGCAAAAAGGTACATGTTCACATATCACTAAGTAAACCATCATACGTTTGGAACCAATATAATACCCTCATTCCTCAAACACAGCTAACATGAGCTTAAGCCTTAAAAATACACTTTCGAATACATGCTGCATAAGCAAAATATATCATACATTTTCTGACAAAAGGCAGTAGAAGCACATGGCATTTCATATAAATCAGTCACAACACTAGAGAAACCCCAAAAGAATGCAATTTGGAGAAATCTATGGAGCCCAACATCAACTGGGTACAATAGTAATCTTTTGTCATATACATTCCAAGTTTACATGATCTCATGATTCTAACCTCAGAGACACTTTGGGATAGAAACTTTTCGTGTGGCATATAATTTCAATAAGCATGCACTCACCTGTTTTCAATGTAATATCCTACTAGATTAGGCTACATTTCATATGCTCCAGCATATTGAACAACAGCATATTTAATAGCATATTGCCATATCAACTGAACAAGACATACAGGAGAATGTATCTCAAATATCCACAAATAGGAGAGGTAAAGGAACTGGTGTAACCTAATACAAAACCCATAGTCAAAGTATCACAGGGTATAATAATCAGAATATAATAGGGTATACTTGTAATATTAACGGATCAGCACATAACATGGCAATCCATTAACATGAACTGATCAGCATGTACCAAGATATTTAGTTAACACTAACTGATTAACGAGGCATGCTGTAAACAATAACTTTTTTTTTTTTTCATAACCACGTTACGATTTCTTTCAAAAAGAGATAGACACAATCGGCCAACCTAAACATGCTATGTTTTACAAAATGAAACAGTAAAAATCGGCTAATGGGAATTAATATAACCAGCTTATATTTTTCAGAACAAAACATATGTTATTGGCCAACATCGATTTATCATACTCAGGTTACAATTTACAAAATAGAACAGACACAACATGCTTTGTTGACATGAATACACATTCCCTTTCCCCCAAAACTAGAAGTAAACCCCCCCCCCAAAAAAATCCGGGGTTACCAAGAAGTTTCCCCAAATCAAAATGTTGCAGCTGCCGAAAATCCCACTCACCTACTTGGGTTTTCCGGCAGCCAAGAGCCCCATCAGGATCAACTGAATTTGCGATAATAGGTTTTCCCTTCACCCCCATGATAGACCCAAATTCCCAACCAACCCAATCCATAACCCAGCAAGAAAAGCTACGGAGTTCCTACCTGTCCGGCGAGGAGCGGTTGCTGTCGAGAGACGATGGTCGGTCGGTCTTGCTGTTCCACTACTGCGACACCGATCGAGAGAGAGAGTGAGAGTGAGATGAAAAGCTTGCCGGCGTGGGGTCTCCTCCGACAAGCCGAGGAGGTCGAGGGAGTACGAGAGGGAAGAAGGAACGACAGCATCGCTGCCGGCGGCTGCGCACCATCACTGCCTCCTCCTCTACATGATACAGCCTGCGTTAGGGTTCTGAGAGAACCCTAATGCCCCCTTCTTATCGGGTAGGGCCTGTAGCAGCCCCACCCCCTTTTTAACTTAAAACCTTTTTTTTTTTCGTATGCGGGGCGGGGCTTGGGTCCGGGTCCAAGACCCGAGATCCAACCAAGAGTTGGATCTGCGACCCACCCATGGTGCGGATCCACAGCTTGCTCGAAATATGGATCCGCATGTTGGATCCAGATGGATCCAACTGTGGATCCATTTATTAACTTGGGTATATATATATAAGTTATGTTTATTATTATTTTATTTTATTTTTATGATATTATACATAAATATGGACCCTTTATGGATCCCGAATCTGAAACTTTTCTCTCTATTACACTATTGAAACTATGGATCCAAAAGATATAATTTGGATCCAAACCTTCAGTAGATGAATATGGCTTCAAAATAAACTAGTATGGATCTTGTATAAAGTTTTCTCCTTTAAGATCTGATTATAAATTCGCAGATCCACATAATAAGTTTTGGATCCATCATCAAATCTAACCATGATATCGAGATTTCAATATCAAGGATCTGAACCAAAAATTAAAATCTACTATTTGGTATTTGTCTAGATCCAATTATCGAAGTTCCGAATAATATTTTACGGATCCGACATCGAAGATCCGAGCAGGGCATCCAAGATCCAATTAGATTATCCAAGATCCATTTACTAATAAACACTTAAAACAATTAAATAACCTTGTACCAGCTTAACGACCTAAATCTCAAGTTTATTTATCTCATAAAATTCACGGGTATTACATTACTTTTTCCTGCTTTTCCTCATTTCTTTGTTTAAATCTTGTAGGGACAACACAGTCCCATCTTTTGTCAGAATCTTGTAAATACTTTACTTCAATCAATGAAAGATCAATCTTTTTCGAGTATCCATCATTTTCCTCTTATACTTTGTCTATGTCATTGCTCTTGCTTTATACAAAAAAATTGATTTGGCTCGTATTTTCTCTTAAAAACAACCTCTTTTGGCATTTTCAGGACCATTAACTCCTGAATCAATGACAAGATTTGTTATCAATCCCAAGTATCTAAAATTGGCAAGGTTTTCTGAGATGAAAGACAGAGCAGAAGTCAGTCAGGCAGAAGAACAGACCAAAGAGCCAGCTGAATTTGATTCCACCATTCAAGAATTGCCAGAATTTGCTCACATTCAGAAGCAGGATGAACCCTCATCTTTGGTTCAAGATCCAACTGAGGATATTAACATTGGGTCGGAAGATGATCCAAAAATTCTCAAAATCGGGTCGAGTCTAAGCGAAATTGAAAAAGCTAGACTCATCCAATTCCTCAAAAAGCATCAGGAAGTGTTTGCCTGGACTTACGAAGATATGCCAGGATTGGATATCAAGCTGGTTGAGCATTGACTCAAGTTGAAACCAGAAGCCAGACCAATCAAGCAGAAATTGAGGAAATTTGACCCTCGAATTGAGCAACAAGTCAAGGAAGGACTTGAAGATTTATTGAAAGCAGGCTTCATCCGAGCCATTGATTATCCAGATTGGTTAGCAAATATCGTGGCAGTCCCTAAAAAGAACGGAAAAGATCGGATTTGCATTGATTTCAGGGATCTCAATAAAGCCACCCCAAAAGATGATTATCCACTTCCTAATATTGACCTGTTGATCGATAGCACAGCAGGTCATGCCATATTTTCTTTCATGGACGGATATTCAGGTTATAATCAGATCAAGTTGGCCGTTCGTGATCAGTCTAAGACCTCATTTACTACCCCATGGGAAACCTTCTGCTATACAGTCATGCCATTTGGGCTCAAAAATGCCGGGGAAACTTATCAAAGGGAAATGGCCATTATTTTCCACGATCAAATGCACAAGAATATGGATGCATATGTGGATGACATTTTGGTTAAGTCTAAAGAAGAAGAGGATCACCTCGATGCTCTTAGTCAAGTTTTTGAAAGACTTATTCTCTATAAATTGAGACTTAACCCTCAGAAATGTGTTTTTGGAGTTGAGTCTGGCAAATTACTTGGATTCATCATCAGCAAGAAAGGAATCAAAGTGGATCCAGCTAAAGCAAAAGCCATTATTGACATGCCACCTACAACTAATCTCAGAGAACTGCGAAGCCTTCAAGGGCATATTCAGTCTATTCGCAGGTTCATCTCTAATCTGGCCATGAGATGCGAGCCTTTCAACCATTTGCTTAGAAAAGGAGTTAAATTTGAATGGGGGTCGGAATGTCAGCTCCCGTTTGAGCGCATCAAGCAATATCTCCTCAATCCACCAGTATTGAAGCTGCCAAAGCTGGGGAAACTGTTATCGTCGCAAAATTTTTCCCGTCTTTCCTTCCTTGCGGAAGAGAGTGGGAAAATGCTTTCGCGATTCAAACTTGACCGGATTTTGGAAATTGTTTTGAAATACTCGCCTCCGTTTTTGAAAATTGCGGGAAAATCCATGGGATGGGGCTCGACCTGTCGGTACGAGGTTCGACCGTTCCTGCCGCCTTTAACAGGGGTAATCGAACCAAGGACCCAAAATTGTGCTCGACTTAGTGAAATTGCCTAAATTGTGTTCTATCCTAAATGCACAGAGAATTCAAGCATGTGCTATGAGAATTTTGGGAAATGTAAATTGGAAAATATGATGTATACTTAGAAAATATTTGAAGTTGGAAAGCATTTCTCAGAAAAAGATGGAAATCAATCTCTCAAGAAAACTCAGACGAAGAAGATTTTGAAATCTCGAGAAAGTTTATAAAGAGTTGGAAAATCTTGAAGAAATGAGAATCTCAGGAAAATTTTAAGAAAGCTTAGAAAGACTTGGAAAACCATGAGGAAATGAAAATCTCGGGAAAATCTTGAGAAAGTTTATAAAGACTTAGAAAAATGAGAATCTCAGGAAAATTTTAAGAAAATTTATAAAGACTTGAAAAAAATGAGAATCTCAGGAAAATTTTAAGAAAATTTATAAAGACTTGAAAATTGAGAATCTCAGGAAAATTTTAAGAATTCTTGAGAACTATGAACGTTGAAAAGGAAAACACTTGTTGAGAAAATGCAGACTTTGAGAATTTTCTTAAGAAAATGATATGAAATTTATAGGAGAGATTCATTGGAGAAGTAAATTCAAAACTTAGGAGATTGAAATCCTGAGAATCTGGTCTTTGAAATGCCTGAAAATCAACTTTGATTTTTTTTTTTTTTGAGAAAGATGAGAAATTCCTTTTGAAAAGAATCTTAGGAAAATAACATTCCAAGGAAAATCATATGAAAACTTTGATTTGGAAAATCCAACTCCGAATATCATCAGTCTCTTGAGAAAATCTATTCCATGAAGTGAAAATCTTTTGAGAAAATCATGAGAAAAACAAATGATGCAGATGATGTGAATGAATGAATGCACTTTTGAAAAGATTTCTGAAAATTTTATTGGAAAAATGTGGATTAAGCCAAAGTAAATCCTTCATATATTCTGACTGTGGCCATGAATATATTCAGGGTTTATTTGAATTAATTCACAATATTTTGAAAAAACATTGGAAATATGAGGTGCATTTTCAAGATAGCCTAAGAGTGTAGGCTCAGTGTGACTGGTAGAAAGATGATGGATCTGGGTCTCGTCCATATTCCGACTAGGGCCGTAAATATGGATTCCACCGAGTTCATCAACTCTCTAAGAGTTGGTGCATGTGCCATTCGTGTTCATCCACGGTGAATTTGGAAAATTGAGATATATGCATCATAGAATCAGGATATTACTGAAATCAAACTATATGAGATGCGGCCTAATCTAAGCAGTAAAAGTAAATCTTATTCCAAGGTTTACATTGGATTATTACATTTCATAAAAAAAAAAAAAAAATTGAAATGGATCCAAAGAATCTGCATCTTCTAGATTTTCCTGCAAAATGAGAGTTAGTACAAGAAATGGATATACAAGATAGAAATTTACACATGTTATACTAAGGGCAATGCCTAAGGAATTACATTTGGATTATATGGGAATATACAATACAATGACTAGAACATGATTGACATGCCTATGACAATATATAGATACCATGCCTTAAACTTAAATGAGAAATACATACATATATCTCTAAATGCTTAAATTTATGCTAAATGAAATGGAGATATCTTTACAAAAGAAAATACTTAAATGCTTATATATGAGGACAAATGTACATGAAGAGATCCATATACATATATATAAATATACATGTATATATATATATACATGTATATCTATATATATATATATAGATATATATATATATATATATATAAATATCTTCATAATTGAAAAACGTGTATAATAATCACATTTATGCATGTAAAGGATAATAAACTGGTATATATATATAGAACTAGAAATACATTGGGATGTACAAAGGAAACTTTGATGCAAGGTGACATTGGGGATTTTGCAAAAGAAATTATGAGATTTCATTATACTATATATCATGCCTCTTTTCTACAAATGGAGGCTGTATACACGCATTTTGTGGTGGAAACTCTCAAACTAAGGCAAGGACATGATGTCCTTTTGACATAATACATACCATTGTGCTACCGAATGAGTACCATTGACTATGGTACAGCAAACCATTTTATTCCCCTTTCATCAGCTTAATAAGCTAATGACTTAAAATAACTAAGTACACAAATCTGGGATAATAGGATGGACCACATTCAAATAATATATACAATATAGTACAGATAATGGCATTAACACAGGTGCTCAACTTGAAGGCATTATTCGAAATACTGAAGATCAAGATACAACCTACATTGAAATGGAATGAAATTTTATTGAATGACAAGGCATCAAAGACAGGAAATGACAAAGAGAAAAAAAATGAAATCAAATGATAAACAACATGAAATAGATCGATGAATAGCAGTATAAAAAAAAAAAAAAAAACAGAAATGCAGGCTGATGAAATCATGCAGGCATTGATGATCAAAACAAATAAACAGGAGTTGAATTCTGACAATTGAAAAGCACTAATTCTGAAAGTGAAGAACACTGTAGACAAATATGAACTGCAAATAACAAATTAACAAATGAACTTACAATGCATACGAGTACAATATTTAGAATGAATCTCAATTGAAATTAAAATAACAGGAACTCAAATCTAAAAAAAAAAAAAAAAAAATTTAAGCAAAGCTGGAGATGAATGGAGAACAGGGAAATTACAAGATACAAAGTTCTATCTTTCCATTTTCCTTTTTGTTTTTTTTTTACAAACAGAAAAGAGTGACAACCTCACGTACTCACCAGTCCAAACTCAGATCAGATGGCTGGAAACCCCAACACGTTACAAACTACTCTTTTGGCCAAGGCTGTAGCCAATGACAAAGAGGTCGATCCTCTTTTATTGGGCAGAAAAAAAATGGGTAAAGACCTGCTGGATGTTTTCTGTTGCTGCCTCCTCTGCACCCAATGCACTACAGCAAGTCGATTTCCTATTAATGGGCTGAAGGTGGCTGGGGAAAAACGCTGGATTTCCTCTGCTGGTGGGTTGAAGGAAAAGTGAAGGAGCTGGTGGCTAGATCTCCTACATCAGATGGCTTGTAGGCTGCAGAAAAAGGGTGATTCTGCAGCTGCTGGGCTGAAGGAAGATGAAGAACACTCTGGATGGTGGAGATGAAACCCCCAATGTGGAAAGAGCTCCACGACAGAGAAGAGGGCATGCAGATTGGCCTCCTTTCTCTTCGGCTGAAGGAGAATGGCTGCCCTTCTTGGTAAATCCCCTGCTATAAGAACCAAAAGACCCCTTTCAATCGGCCAGGCTCCTCCTGAGGAAAGGGTTGAAGTGGGGATATGCGGCAGCTGCTGGAGGTGGAAGACTCCTGTGGCTGGGCTGAAGAAGATCGGGTGTTGATGGTGCTGAAGTGGGTGACAACGTGGGGATGGAGGAATGGATGCCAACATTGGGTTGGCTGAAAGCAAATGGGGAAATGAATGGCTTGAAAGAAATCTCTGAAGGTCGATGAAGACGTCGCCTGCCCCCCTTCCGGCTGAAGATGGCTCCCTCTAAATGGCTGGGGCTGAAGGTCTGAAAACGCCTATTCCCTTTCCCCTTTGAGCTCCCTGCCAAAACCGAAAAAATCCCAATCAACAGATCCCCTCCCCTCCTTCGTGATGGTCTCCCTTTCTAAAAAAAAAACTTTCCTTTTTCTCTATAAAAGCAACGCATCCCCTTCCCCTTAATGAGGCTCCGTAAAAAAAAATTTTGAAAATTTTTGCAAAAGGCATGAAACCGATGCCTCATTGCTTTGAAAGCTTGCTATTTTTAAAAGAGGCGCCTCTTTGGGTTTTTTTTTTTTTGGAAGTTCGGCTGTGCCATTTAAGGCTGCCTCCTTCTAAAAACTTTATTTAAACAAATAAAAAGAAAAAAAATAAAATAAAAAAAATGAGAGGCTTTTATGGAAATGCCACCTCAACCCACTTTTAAAATCCTTTTGAAAATAAAGTTTTGTTTTGTTTTTGAAAGTCTTTTATTTTCAATTGGGGTGCCACATGTGTGCGGGTCCACTAACTAAAAAAAAAAAAATAATAATAATAATAATAAAAAAATAAGAAATGAAAAAGACAATTTTGCAAATTGGTACGAACTCCGGGTGGTTCCCATTTGAGAATAAGATACTTACCTGAGAGTCTGAGTATGATGCTAGTTCAAAGGCGGGTCCCGCTCCATTTATTTGAAAATACGAGATAAAACATTATTTGTTTTTCAAGAATTTGGAAAAATTGGGTTTTCAGGGCAAAAATATAGATAAATGTAAAAACAAAATTTGTAAAGAGATTTAAAATCTTTTGCAAAAAGTTTTGAGATAAAATCTTTAAAATCAATATCCAAATATTCAGATTGTTTTTCTTGAGAAAAATTTTTGTAATTCAAAAGTCCTGGGGGTAAAATGGGAAAGATTGGCAATTTTGAAAACCCAGGGTTTTAAAAAATCAATTTTGAAAAGTTTAAAAATCAAATCTGGATGGGCAATTTTGAAAATTAGGAGTTCTGGATCTCAAACTGATATGCTATGCAATGAAATGATGCAAAGTGTTCATGCAATGCGATGCAAAGACATGTTTCAGTGAAATGTCACTCTGAACCAGGAAGTGGAAATTCTACTTTCTTCTCCAGGAAAAGGATTTTGAAAATTTTCAATTTGAAGATGTCTCTGAACCTAAATATAGAAATTTTGAGGCTCAAGAATGAAATTTAGGACTTTCTGCAAGGTTCAATCTTGGAAAATGACTATTTTGCCCTTCATTGCTTCTGGAGAACTGAAATGTGCCGATTAAGGGCAATGTCAAGAATGTGAGTGAAAATTTGGGGTGTTTACAGATGCCCCTCTTTGCTACTAAGCCGGCTTATGGTCGAGCTTAGTGGCAAAGAAAACACACCAAATTTGGGCTATATAAAAATGCCTCAGTTAGAAGGATCTGCCTGGGTATGAAGAAAATTAGCCCGAGGAAGATGGTAGATATGAAATGGAGAAATGAAGAGGACAGACTCACTCTGTGAGAGTGAAATTCAGGTTTATGCCCTTAACCTGGATGTGACAGAAAATGCTCCGTATGGAACGAAGCTCAGGCTTTGACCCTTAACCTGATCGGATAGAAAATGGAATACCTCATTGAAGGAGGCTCAGGTTTATACCCTTATCCTGATCGGGTAGAAAATGGAATGGTATGATGGAACCTTCGGATTTTGCACAATAAGTCCTACAGGGTTTGCAAAAGGAAGGAAAATGGGGTCCCTAAAGCTTGAAAAGGGCTAATCTTGGACGTCTCATTGCTGAGACTAAAATCAGCTTTTGAAATTGCCTCTTGCGAGAAAATGATTGGTGGTTCGACCTCGAACCGAAATGGGACTGTCTATGGTGGGACAGTGGGGACACAGGGACGTGTGCAATCTGAGAGTTCATGCTCTCAAAGAAGGGAAGGAATCAAGTCCTTAGGAGGGATTTAAAATTGGTGTCAGGATGTATCAAAAAGGGACATCAAGCTCTCACTTCACGTCAGGATAGCTAGAAAATATTGTCAAAATGTTGGAAATTCTGCTGTTGATTCAGAATTTTTGAAAATGTTGCACATTGTTGCAAAGACATTCCTTCTTTTCTACCTAAAGCATTACCTCCAAACAAGGTTCACTTCGTAGAATCGAGACTTGAAATCCAAATTGCTTGCAATTGACCTTCTTCAAAGAAGTTATCAATTTCCTTGATATGAGCAGGAAAGAGAATTTGATATTTATGAAAGCAATTGATGAAAGAGTATTGATAATAGAATTTCACAAGATTAAAGAGGATTCTTGATAGATCTGGCAGTTTGATATCCTGAGGGCTTCTCTCATGATAATCTTTCTACGCTCTTTTGGTTCTTTGGGTTTTTGCTACATTCTCCTTTATTTTGGAGATGTTCTGACTTTTCTCTCTTTCTTTTTCTTCTCTTTCTCTCTTTTGGGAAGGATACGTCACAAACTCCTTCATCTTGGAGATGTTTCAATCCTTCTTGGGCGATGGGTTTGGAGATCTTTGGGTGATAGCTGAAATTAAATATCTTTTAGGGATTGTAGAGAGGTTCATCGCATCTGCCTTCATCTCGACAGTGCTTTGGACTTTCCCTGGAAGGATCCGTCACAAACTCCGTCATCTTGGAGATGTTTCGAATCTTCTTTGGCCCCGGGGGTCTACTCGCCTAATTCGCCTTCATCTTGACGACAGGTGAGAGATCCCTTTTGCGGATACTTAATTGCAGCTTAGGTGATTCTGAGGAGACAGGGTTTTGATGAATACTCTCTTTTTCTAGCGCTCAAGATATTTTCACTGCCTCATCTTTTCAAGAATAGTCTTTAAAGATGTGTCATTGACTGCGATCAATATCAATCATTTATGGCTTTGCAATAACACTGAATCTTCTTTGCTGGCCATATTGAAGACTTATCCTTCATCTTTTTTGGTGGGCCAATAGAAAGAATTTGAAGTTTGAATCTCTTTTCGCAAAAGCTTCACTCTTTTGGAAGTAATGCTGAAGGTAAACTGAAATAAAGATTCTGAAAACAACAATTAATTGATTGTCAAATTGACAAAATTTTCTTGAAATCCCTAGTGAAAGTGAGTATTTGCAATCTGGCTCAACACATCCGTAACGAAAATTCTTCTCTCTTTTTCCCCAAAAAGAGAGACTCAGGCTTAGCCCTTACCTGAATGGGAAATGGGAAATACTCCTCTCTTCCCCGAAGAGGAGGTGTTTGCAAAATGAACTTTCGAAGAGAAATTGAGCTTTCGTCAAAGCTCCCTAATATTAGGCTTCTCTTATGGAAAGGGGGCCTGATAATAGTGAGGTCTGAAAATTGGGTCATGAAAGGAACGAGTCCATCATACTCTCCCTGCAAAGAGGGTCCTTCATGATGAAGATGGCCTAGTATGAAATTGGGGGGGGTCACAAGAAAACGAGTCTCCGTCGAGCCTCTCCTTTAAAAAGGGTTCCTCGTGTGAAATTGGAAATTGTTTTGCAAACGGTTCACAAAGACGCGAGTCCCTTCAAGCTCTCCCTAAAAAGGGGCTAAGTGAACAAATTTGATAGCATGCAAAAAGAACGAGCTCCCTCGAACTCTCTCTAAAAGGGTCTCTCGCAAGAGAAAATGATTGAACTTGGATATTGATATTGATTGACCCGAAGGTCGAAATTGGAAATTGGAAAATTGGTTGTTGAAAATTGAATGACCCGAAGGTCAAAATTGGATGACCTGACGGTCGAAATTGAGAATTGATTGACCCGAAGGTCGAAAATTTGGCATTGGTTGACCGAAAGGTCGAAATTGTGTGACCCCAAAGGTCGAAATTGAGAATTGATTGACCCGAAGGTCGAAAATTGGAAATTGATTGACCCGAAGGTCGAAAATTGGAAATTGGTAATTGAAATTGAGAATTGGAAATTGGGTGACCCAGAGGTCGAAATTGGAGAATTGCCTGATTTGAAGATTTAAATTGGAATTTGGAGGTCAAAATGTCAAATTCGAGCAATTGATAGACTTTGATGATTGAAATGACTTGGATTAATCAAAGGAGAATGATGAGTTTGAGTCAGAGCTCGAATAAAATTCAGAGATCATCAGTCGGAACCCGGATCAACAGAAGAAAATGAAGCGCTTGAGTCAAGGCTCGAGTAACTAAAGAGATCTCGAGTCGGAACCCGGATCAACAAAAGAAAATGAAGAGCTCACATCTGAGCTTGAATAAGATAATGAGATCACGAGTCGGAACTCGGATCAACAAATGAAAATGAGGAACTCGAATCTGAGCTCGAATACATAGAGAGATCTCGAGTCGGAACCCGGATCAATAAATGAAAATGATTTGAATAAAAAACCCGAGTCGGAACTCGATTTTCTGAAAAATTGGGATTTTGAAAATGTGCCAGTTTGAGTACTGGATTTTGAAATAATACCAGTTCGAGCACTGGGTTTTAGTTCAGTATTGGTAATTACCTTCAAATTTTGAATCATTAGAAATTGTGATGGGACTGTTTATTGAAATCCCACTACTGACTGGGCTTGTTGTTAATGTAGTTGAATGAAAATGAATATGAATTGATGCACATGAATGCACAAGTGCGTGAAATGAGGAATTTGTTTATCCTGCCTGCATACAGAACAAAATTTTAAAATGCCCCAGTGTAACTAGGAAAGTTGAATCATTATTTGAAGAAAACGGGCAGATTACAAGAGGAGACTAAATGTTTCAAGTGTAGAACTTTTTCAAGTGTCGAGCATTAATGGGATCTGGCAATTCTACCCCATCGACGTTGATGAGCCAATATGAGTTTTGGGGTAATGCTTCTTTGACGACATATGGGCCTTCCCAATTTGGCGACCATTTCCCGCCGGTATGATGCTTGAGATAAGCCGTGGATCGAAGTACTAAATCATTGACTTTGAACCTTCTTTCGATGACAGACTTCGCATACTGCCTGGCTACTCTCTGGCGATAGGATTGAGCATGTTCTGCTGCTTTCAGCCTTCTCTCATCGAGTAAGTCTAACTGTACCAATCGCTGCTGCTGATATCGATCAAGGGGTAATTCTAGCAGCGATGCAAATTTCAAAGCGGGCTTTTGAACATGTAGCGGCAATACTACTTCTGTTCCATATACCAATTCTGATGGAGTAGCATTCGTTGGGGTGCGAATAGTGGTCCGATAGGCCCATAGTGCATCGTGGATCTTCTCATGCCAGTCACGGCCTGTTTCCACAGTTCGCTCCAAGATACGAATTAAAATCTTGTTGGTGGCCTCTGCCAGACCATTCCCTTGAGGATAATATGGAGCGGAAAAATGGTGATAGATTTTGAATTTTGAGCAGAATGTCTTCATTCTTTCATTCTTGAAATGACTACCATTATCTGATACAATGTCATGCGGGATGCCGAAATGACAAAGGATGCTCTTGTGAATAAAAGAGACCACATGTCGGCCTTCTACTGTGCGAAGAGTGATAGCTTCTACCCACTTGGTGAAATATTCTGTTGCAGCAAGGAAATATTTATGGCCATTTGAAGCCGAAGGAGTGATGGGACCTACGACATCGAAGGCCCACATGGAGAACGGCCATGGAGAAACAACCGACTGTAAATAAGTTGCTGGAGCATGGATGGAAGGTGCATGTATCTGACATTGTACACACTTCTTCACATAATGATAACAGTCTTGTTGCATAGTCTTCCAATAGTATCCTGTTCTTATGATTTGCTTGACAAGGGTTTGGTAGCCGACGTGGCCACCACAAATGCCTTCGTGTGCTTCTCGCACGACTTCTTTGGCTTCGTCTTCATCTAAATATCTGGAATACTCTGAACTGAATCCACGGCGATAGAGGACATTGGCCAAAATGAAGTATCGAGTAGACATACGCTGGATTGCTCGCTGCTCTTTCTTTGAGAGTTCTGGAGGAAATTCGCCGGTTTCTATGAAATTTTTGATGTTGTAATACCAAGGTTTCTTCCTTTGCTCAGCCTGGTTTACTTGTTCCGCTGGAAGGAAAGCAGGTTGGTCAAGTCTGCCAATTTCAAAAGAGCGACAAGATTCTCCATTTCTGAATGCCATAATGGAGCCTAAACTGGCGAGACTATCGGCCACTTGATTAAAATTTCTCTTGATGTGGAATAACTGAAATTCTTCAAACTTGCTGACAAGAGCTGAAACAATTTTCTGATAGGGAAATAACTTCTGATCTTTCACTCGCCATTCGACTCGAACTTGATTGACAACGAGTAATGAGTCACCGTAGGCATGTACTCTCTTGACATTGAAGTCTAGTAGAATCTTTAGACCTTGAATCAGGGCTTCATATTCAGCCATATTATGAGTGCATTGAAAATCTAACTTGAGGGAAAATGGAATCATCTCCTTCTCAGGAGTGATTAATAAAATTCTGATGCCTATTCCGGCCATATTCTTAGAACCATCGAAAAATAAATTCCATACTGGAAATTGCTGGATATTGCAAATCTGCTCATCAGGGAAGTCATCTTCGGCTTTCACTTCTTCTGCCAGAGGAAAATCCGCCAATTGGTCTGCAATTGCTTGGCCTTTGATTGATTGCTGCGAGACATATTCTAAGTCATACTGCATCAATAAGACTTGCCATTTTGCGACTCGTCCGCTGAGGAAAGGCTGCTCTAAAATATACTTGAGAGGATTGAGTTTAGACAAGATTTTGACTTCTGATGCTAGCAGGTAGTGTCTTAGCTTCTGACACATCCATACCAGAGCTAGGCAGGTCTTCTCTATTTGAGAGTATTTCTTTTCATAATCTACGAAAGTCTTACTCACGTAATAGATGGCGTGCTCTATCAGGCTGCCTTCTTTGTATTGTGCCAAGAATCCACCACATGCAACTTGATTGACTGAAATGTATAACAGAAGAGGTTTTCCCAATTCTGGCGGCTTCAGGATTGGAGGATTGAGAAGATACTTTTTGATCCGATCGAACGATAGCTGACACTCTGGTCCCCATTCGAACTTTACTCCTTTCCTGAGCAGGTGGTTGAAAGGTTCACATCTCATCGCCAAGTTGGAAATAAATCGCCGAATTGATTGCATGCGTCCCTGAAGGCTACGCAACTCTTTGAGATTTTTCGGGGGTGGCATATCAATGATAGCCTTGGCTTTGGCTGGGTCAACTTCAATTCCTTTTTTACTGACCAGAAAACCCAACAGTTTGCCTGATTCGACTCCAAAGACACACTTTTGTGGGTTAAGCCTTAACTTGTAAAGAATAAGTCTTTTAAAGACTTGATCAAGTGCTTCGAGGTGATCCTCTCCCTCTTTAGATTTCACAAGAATATCGTCAACATACGCATCCATGATTTTGCGCATTTGATCATGAAAGATAACGGTCATCGCCCGTTGATATGTTGCTCCAGCATTCTTGAGCCCAAAAGGCATAACTGTATAGCAAAAAGTGCCCCAAGGCGTAGTAAAGGAAGTTTTTGATTGGTCGTGGGCGGCCAACTTAATCTGGTTGTAGCCGGAATATCCATCCATGAAGGAGAACATGGCATGTCCTGTTGTGCTGTCAATCAGCAGATCAATGCTTGGCAGTGGATAGTCATCCTTCGGAGTTGCCTTGTTGAGGTCTCTGAAATCTATGCAAATCCTGACTTTGCCACTTTTCTTTGGGACAACGACGATATTGGCTAATCAATCCGGGTAGTCAATAGCTCGGATAAATCCTGCTTTGAGCAAATCTTCAAGTCCTTCTTTAACTTGTTGCTCTATTCTAGGATCCATTTTTCTCAGCTTTTGCTTAACTGGCTTTACATCTGGCTTCAAAACGAGTCGGTGTTCGACCAATTCGGGATCTAAACCCGGCATATCTTCATATGTCCATGCGAACACTTTTTCATGTTGCTTGAGGAACTTTATAAGCCTTTCTTTCTCTTCCGGACTTAGACTGGTACCGATCTTGAGAATCTTGGGATCTTCCTCTGAGCCGATATTGACATCTTCAGTAGGATCTTGTACTAGAGCGGATGGTTCATCTTGCTTCTGAACTGAGGCGAACTCTGGTAATTCCTGAAGAGACGGATCAAATTCTGCATAATCATCTAACTGCTTTGCAACCTTGCTATCTCCTGTGCTTGCTTTGACTCGGTGAATTGTTGCCGATTTCTGGAAAGCCTTTGGATTGATAACGAGTTTCTTGATTGCTCGGGAAGACATTTCTGAAATTTTGGATAAGAAATGGGATTCAGGAAAAATCGTCCATCATACAACAAACCATCATTTTAAAAGAATTATGCATAAAATGACATTGAGTTATAAAATGAGGATGTAGAGACAAAAAAAAGGCAGATGGCATCCAGATAGACAAAGAAACTTGACATTTTATTGGTTTCAATTGATAAAAGACATTGAGACATTTATTTTGGAAGGAATAGAAAGGAAATGCAACAACGATTCTCAATGTGCCCCTCTAACAAAAACAGTCTTCTTTGGTGAGCTCCCGTCGGAAAACCCTAATCCTGCCTTGTGGGGACGATGCTTTTGGATCATTGGCTCGACACGACCATTTTTATTTTTGCCCAGTCCTTTAAAGGGTTGATAACCATGCTTCAGAAGTAAATCGAATCCCTTTCTTACTTTCATGAATTGTGGAAACAGTGGATGATCTTTGACAGTGTCGTAGCTGACACGACCTCCAATCTTGAAAAACTTGGGACCTTTCCATCGGGTCATAGCTACAGTGTGCAGGGATAATTCTGATGTTGCCTGGAGTATCTCCTGACTTTCTTTGAGACTGATTTCTTCATTCTCTCTGATGCTAGGAATATCTGCAGTAAATGATGGTCGAGGTATCATAGGCTGTGGGAGCCTTTCTTTCGGGTCCTCTTCGAGCACTGTTGTAATCATTCCACCTTTTGACCATTTTACGCATTGATGTAAGGTGGAAGGTACTGCATTTGCATTATGAATCCATGTCCTTCCGAGCAGCAAATTGTAGGTGGGTGGCACATTGACCACATGAAAAAGCACTGAATGTACCGAATAATTAATGAATACTTTCAGGAATATCTTGCCTTTTGCCGTCTGACCATGGTTGTCAAACCCATAGATGGTGATAGGATCTGGAATGTAATCTTCTTCCTTAATGCCTAGCGCCTTTGCGGTCATTTCGGGACATATGTTGAGGCTGCTGCCTCCATCAACTAGTACATGGGGTACTGTCATTCCCCTTACCCGAACGACGATGTAAAGAGCATTATTGTGAAAGGAATGAGGCTTTGGAAGGTCCTCCTCCGAGAAAGTAATCGGCGCATTAGTCATAGCTGAATTCACAATTTTGTGCCATGTCTTCAGGAGTGGTACTGGGCTTAACTTTGATTTTTCTAAGCAGATCGTCCAGTACTTGCTGATGCTTGCAGGAACTTTTGGCCAAGTCAAAAATGGAAACATTGGACAGAGCGGTCAGAGGTTTCTGACTTGAATTCCCCGGCTTGGGCTTGATGTTTTGATTGAGAAAATCAGGAAGTCCCTTTGACTTGGGGACTGACTTTACTGATGCTTCGGAGACTTTCATCTTACCCAATGCTGAGATTAGATCCATCTTCTTAGAATCAGGAGTCGCTTGTCGAAGTACTGATACCTGATGTTGAACTTGTAGATCTTGTGTAGAACACGGCTTGATGTGTTCGTGAGGCAGGAATGGTTGGGCAGATACTACTGCTGTGGTGTGTGCAGGAAAAGGCTGCTTAAGAATGTCCATTTTTTCTTCTTCTTCTCCTTCTACCAATAGATTTTTATCGATAAGATCCTGCACAATGTTCTTGAGAACGAAACAGTTCTCAGTGTTATGTCCCACTGTTCTGTGGAACTTGCAGAATTGATCCTTCTATTTCTCCATAGGCACAGGGGGATCAGCCAATCTAGGCAACTTGACCATTTCTTTCGACAACATATACTCGAGCACATCATCGAGTGATTGGTCGAGAGGAGTGAATTTTCGGTCATAACTCCATCCTTCATGTTTAACTTTTTCGCGCAGTTTCGGCCCTTGGTCTTGCTGAGAGGGCTTGCTGTATTGAGGAGCAGGCTTTGTTTTCTGATCTCCTTTATTGTTGGAATTGTTTGTACCGTAGCAGTAATCTTTCTTCTGCCCTTTGTACTGATTTTGGCTATTGTTGTTGTTATTGTTGGCAGAGAAGGTGAAGTGAGCTTTCTTCTTCTGCTCACCCTGAGGATTACTCTTGGAAAAAGTGAAGCCTTCATAGACTCCATTCTCTACGCTCAGCTCGAGCCATTCGGCTCGTTCAGTCAACTCGATGAAAGTCCGAGATGGTGCGGTGGAGATCAATCCTCTTAAAGGCTGCGAAAAGTTGTTGAGGATTAAGGATAGTGCGTGCCTTTCCGAGATAGGATCTCTCATTTTGTTACAGGCTGACCTCCATCTGTGAATGAAGTCCCGTGCTTTTTCATTCTCATTTTGCCTCAGACTGCAGAGATGAATTAATGTCGGGAGCGCTTCTGTATTGAACAAAAAGCGTTCAATAAATAAATTTACCACTTTATCGAACTCCTTGAGCTCGATGGGATTGATGTGCTCAGCATACCATTTAGCTGCAACTCCTTCCAAGCTGCGAGGGAAACACAGGAACAGTGCTCTGTTATCTCTCTTGAATCTTGAACATTCTGCGAAGAAAGTGGCGAGATGGGCTTTCGGATCGCCAGAGCCATCGAACTTGATGAATTTTCGGGGAAGGTTTTCGAGATCATCATCCCCTTCGAGGCCATCATAGAAGTCCTCACTGGTAAAGACTTTCTTGCCCTTGTCACGGGCTTGGAGATCCTTAACAACTCGAGCCATTTCCCTGAATTGCAACTGCAGGGGTTCCTCTGTAACTTGATTCTTTGCTTTGCGGCTCCTCCTTTGTTCTCGGCCACGTTTCTGAAATGCCGGAGACACCTCATATTCTTCCTCAGTGTCTTCAGTTGATTCGGATTCATCTGAGATTTCTTCTGACTGAATCTGCTTCTTGGGAGCCTTCTTATTCTTGTGCCCGTGGAACTTTTCTCTGAATTGATTTTTTTCTACACTAGTCCCAGCCTGTTCACTCATCATTTTATTCATCATCTTTCGGAACATGGCATACATTTGAGGGTCTATGCCGTCATCCTCTTGTTGCTGCTCTTGACTCTTCTCGGATCGGGGAGAGCCCATCTCTTCTTCTGAGGCTGACGAGTACTGCGATACCATTGTTCTTTTGCCTGATCTTGTCTCAACCATCAAATGATATGGATGCTCTCAGATTTTGCGGCGAATGCTCTCTGCAGGGCAAAGATCTGATTAGATTATGAAGGAATTGGCTTTTGGAAGAAATATTTATTGAAAAATATGATAGACTATTCGAAGAAGATGTCCCATTACTAGGGACTGAGTCGTTGCGAGAATCACGACAATTGTGTTGTCAATTCTTAGCACGAGAAACAAACAACGAAAATATGCCTTGTTACCTAGGCGAGGTTATCAAGCCATAATAGAAAAAGAGAGAATTTTATTAAAATGAGAAAACATGATTTTATTGATCTTGACAAAGAGGTGGAGGACAAACAATTTGCCACCATTCACGATAATCAGCAGACATTCTAGGACCAGGGAAAATTTTAAGAGAGACAAAGGAATCCCAGCCGTAGCGGGCAGAATGATATGCTCCGGACCATTGCGCGGAAGTGAGATCAAACTCAGCCATAACACCTGATAACAATCTGTTATCGTCGCGAAATTTTTCCCCCGTCTTCCCCTCCTTGCGGAAGAGAGAAAGAGGAAACGCTTTCGCGATTCAAACTTTGACCGGATTTTGGAAAATGTTTTGAAATACTCGCCTCTGTTTTTGAAAATTGCGGGAAAATCCATGGGATGGGGCTCGACCTGTCGGTACGAGGTTCGACCGTTCCTGCCGCCTTTAACAGGGGTAATCGAACCAAGGACCAAAACTATGCTTGACTTAGCGAAATTATCAAAGTTATGTTCTATCCTAAATGCATAGAGAATTCAGGCATGTGCTATGAGATTTTGGAAAATGCCAGTTGGAAAACATGATGTATGCTTAGAAAAACATTTGGAATTGGAAAGAATTTCTCAGGAAAAAGGTCAATTTCTCAGGAAACTCAGATAAAAAAGGGGTTTTTGAAAACATGAGAAAGCTTATAAAGATGTGGAAAATTCAGAAATAGTTGAAAATCTTGGGAAAATGGAAATGATTCTTGAGAAAAGATGGACTTTTTGGAAAGGGAAGCACTTTTTAGGAAAGCTTGGACTTTGAGAGTTTTCTTAGGAAAATGATGGAAGATTTATAGGAAAACTCATTGGAGAAGGAAATTCAAAACTTGGGGAATCGAAATCCTGGGAATTTTACCTTTTGAAATACTTGGAAATCGATTTTGGATCTTGAAGAAAGATTGGAAAACTCTTTTGAATATCTTAAGAAAATATCATTTTCCTGGGAAAATTGTGGAAAACTTGTCTTTGGAAAACCGATTTTGAAAAATCCTTAGAATTTCTTGAGAAATCGATTTCTTGAGAATGAAGTTTTCTTGAGAAAATCTTGAGAAAATCAATGATTCTATGATGCAAATGACATAAGTGAATGAATGCACTTTGAAAAGATTTTCTAAGAGATTTGTTGGAAAAATGTGCATTAAGTCAAGATAAATCCTTCAAATATCCTGACTGTGGCCATGAATATGTTCAGAATTTAGTTGATTTGATGCACATGATTTTGAAAACTTTGGAAATATGATGTGCATTTTAAGATAGCCTAAGAGTGTAGGCTCAATGTGACTAGTAGAAAGATGACGGATCTGGGTCTCGTCCATATTCCGACTAGGGCCGTAAATATGGATCCCACCGAGTCCATCAACTCCCTAAGAGTTGGTGCACGTGCCATTCGTGAACATCCATAGTGCTTTTGAAATAAAATGCATGAGTCATATAATCAGGATATTGCATAAAATCAAACTATATGATATGCATCCTAGTCTAAGCAGGAAATTAAATCTCTTGTTCCAAAATTTACATTATTACATCATTAAATAAAGGAAATAAAAGAAATTTGCAGACTTCAGCTCCTTCTTTTGAATGTCCCTGCCAAACTTGAAATAAGGTTAGCTCAAATATGTGGGTTTTTCCAAAATTTTCCAATAATATTATGAGATTATTGGATTTAATTGGATATAAACCCTATTCTCATGCTTCCTTGATATTTTGAAATGATGAAAATGTAGGAAATTCAGTAGAAAACAGTTTGAAATTCGGAATTGGGGTCAAAATGACCAAAATACCCCTAAAATTAAAGTTACACCTTTAAAATCAGGGTTTTTTGAAGGAAAACTTGGTAAAATTGGGATTTTGAAATTCAAATTGAATCGAATGATGATGAAATTCAATAAGAGACATGATGACATGCTGCTAAACACATTATGACTGTAAAATCAGAATTTGGTGTATTGCAATTTATCCAAAATAGCGAATTTCGCTTGTTTTTCGCTTGGATCTGGGTCTTGCGGGACCCTGTTTTGGTATTATGGATGATCCGAACCTCAAATGGATTCCAAATTGCACCAAATTCGGTATGAAGCATCTAAACACTTTGATAAACAACCTAGAATGCTAAAATTCACGAAATGATATGATTTAAATGCTAAAATTTAAAGGAAGTCCTAAAAGGATGGATTTTGCCTATGGATCCGAACCAAATGCAATGCCTAATATGATAATGCAAGATTTACACCATGGAAACTTCTGATATTTTGCAGACTGCTAAAAGACCCGAAATGAAACATTTTTGGTTTTTATAGCCTCGGGATTTGAGCCATGGTGAGTTCAGAAATAGGGATTTAATTCTGACGGAGGTAAAAATCACCCTAATCTGATAAAAAAATGCTAAAAAAATATAAAATGACCATGAAAATTTATGCAATTAATCAGAGTTATGAACGACACCAACATGGACAACTTTCATGTTTATGACTTCAGCATTTGATCAACGTAGACACAGATAGAAATATGACTATTTCTGCCTAAACTAACAGACCAGACAAATGTAGCAAAACAGGGGGCTGACAAGAAAAATCCGAAGCAGGGGTCAACACTGTTCTAAAACTTACAGGCTTTTAGATGCAAACAGAGGACATCTCGGACACCACTTTCACTTTTTACAGTTTCGGATTTAAAGCAACACACAAAGAGAAACCATAGCCGTAAGTCGATCCAAGATCTCAGAGGCCCAAATTAGGCTCTGACACGTATCCCGGACTCTCGGATTTTTGTCACTCCTCAAAAAAATCAGCAAAAACTGAAAAAATCATATTAAAAACTAGACATTCTCCCGAGTTCAGGGCATTTTTCGTATCGAAAATCGGATCTCCCAGGAGGGAGAACTCGATTTTACAAGTCGGCAAATGGTTTTCAAAACGCATCCCGGGTTACAAAACCCGACTTACCATTTTGGATGTTTACCGCAGTAAACAAATTCAAATGGCTCCGAATTTTTGGCAAAATTTCAGGGACACCTAAGGGCGCATTCCGTGATTTTTTTGGGATTTTTAATAAAAAATAAATGCATGAAATGACGTGTGGACTGACTGACAAAAACAGAGACTTACTGAAAATAAGCAGAATTGAAAAAAAAGGCTAAATTAATCCTAATTAATTCATGAAATATGCTAAATGAATGAAATAAAATGCAAATTAAACCTAGCTAACTATATGAATGTTAAAAATCATCAAGGAAGCATAACAAAACATTTTTATATATGTCGTTTTATGAGAATAGCTCAATCCATCCCTCGGATGAGCTCTTTCTTCAAACGACTCCCGATTCGAATTATAGAATCACATCAAGGGGAAAAGAAGTGCACCTTGCTTCGTTACGCAGCGTAGGAGCTCTTGAAAGGAGCAGCTATCACGAGCTTCCTTCGTCCTTCGCTCCGAGCTTCGGATGGTCCACCAAAATCGACCTCTGTTGGAATTGAATTGGCCACAGCACGAGCTCTACTCCACCTTCTTCAATGCGCCAAAGGGGGCACGATTTCCAAGGTTCAAAATATGATTCTAGGAAGGCTAGGTTGGATTTTCCAAGTTCACAAGAGCTAAAAAATTGATCCCCAAGGCTGGGCGTGAACCCTTGTTTTTATAACTTTTCTGAAAATTTTTGAAATTCAAACAGGCTGGATCTGAGCCCTCCATGGGGCGCCATCTCAGGGGGTGCCATCTGGGGGTTTTGAAATTCGAATTTGCCTTTTGCAGGAAGCCCTCAGATGGCGCCACCTCAAAAGGCTATTTTGATTTTTTTGAGAAAATAAAAATGGAAATTTTTGTGGTTGAGACACCTCAGCAGGGGGAATTTGGAATTTTTCAAAAGTTTGCTTGATTCTCTCTGCAGGGAACTCCCAGAAGGCGCCACCTCAGAGGGTGCTCTCTTGGAATTTGAAATTCAAACTCACCTTTTGTAGGGAGTCCTCAGGTGGCGCCACCTCATGGTGGGCTACCTTTATTAAAAATAAAATAAAAATAAAATTTTGAAGCCAAGTGGGACTCTGGATTGGTGCCACCTCAAAAGGTGTTCTGAGGTGTAAAGTTGAAAGCAGTAGGAGCATGCCATGTGGCGCCATCTCTGGAGGTGCTTGACATGTGTCAGAGGGATAGGAGTGGAGGAAGCAGATTGTGCCACCTCAGAAGAATTCAAATTCTACTTTTCTGCAGGAAAGGAGAGGCTGACATGTGGCATTTCCTCAGAGTGGCTCCTACGATGCCATGTGGCAAGAGGGAGGAAAAGGAGGGAAAGGGACACGTGGCACCATCTCAGACAAAATAGAAAAGGTGAAGTTCAGGATTTGCGCCACCTCAGTCTGGAGTTTGAATATTTGAATTCTAGCTTTCTCTAAAGGAGGCAGAAAGTGACATGTGTCACTTGCTTTTTCTGAAGAAAGCAGAGAATGACACGTGTCCCTTGCTTTTTCTGAGAAGAGCAAAGGGTGACATGTGTCACTTGCTTTTTCTGAGAAAAGCAGGGAGTGACATGTGTCTTCTACTTTTTCTAAAGGAAGCTGGAGATGACATGTGTCATCTACTTTTCTGAAAGAAGTAGGGAGAAGACATGTGTCCTCTACTTTTTCTGAAAGAAGCAGAGAATGACACGTGGCAGAGGGGAGAGAAGGTGGGCCAAGCCATGTGGCGCCATCTCAGACAGGATGAAAAAGGTAGGAGTTCTTGATTTTCGCCACCTATGGGGTTTTTTGAATATTTGAATTCTAGCTTTTCTGAAGAAAGCAGGAAATGACACATGGCACTTGCCTTTTTCTGAGGAAATGAGGACTTGCCACGTGTCCTCTGCAGGAAACACTCCAGATGGCGCCACCTCAGAGGAGACAAGCCTACCTTTTTTGTAGGAATTCAGAAGTGACACATGTCTCCTACTTTTCTGAGAAAAGTAGGAAGAGACATGTGTCAGGCTACTTTTCCAGAAGGAAGGAGGGGTTGACACGTGTCCCCTGCAGGAGACACACTTCAAGTGGCGCCACCTCAGAGGAGACAAACTCCACTTTTTCTAGACAGGACAACCTATGACACTTGGCATCTTCTGGTAGTCTTTAAAATGACACATGGCGCAGGATGGATACTGACACATGGCAGACATGTGGTGGCTTCTTAAGGTAGCCCCACACTGACACTTGGCAGAAGAGGGAGGGTGACATGTGGCGGCTTCTGAAGGTAGCCCCACACTGACACTTGGCATGGAAATGGGAGGAGAGAGAAATGACAAGTGGCACCAATCCAGGGGACAAGGCTCCTATATTTTTGGGTTTTTCACAATTCAAATTTTCAGAAGGGGAGCTTGTGTGACACCACCTCAGTGTGGGTCCCACATTGCTTCTTTATTGAAATAAGGATAAAACAACAACTTCTTTTTGGAATTTTCATAAAATCTGGACTAATGGGAAAAACAGGAATTTTGGAAAGAGTTGGCCCTTGTAGGGCGATTTTGTAAAAGAAAGATATTTGAAATTGTCAAAAAGGGCAAAATCTGAGGTGAAGTGACTGAAATCCACATTGAAAACTATCCAGATGATTTTCCTGAGGAAATATTTTAAAATTCAGAGTCCTGGGGGTAAAATGGGAAAAATTGATAATTTTGAAGACCCAGGGTTTTGAAATCAATTTTGAAAAGAGTTAAAATTCTAATCTGGATTGAAGATTTCGAAATCGAGAGTTCTGGACCTCGAAATGACATGCTGTGCAGTGCAGTGATTTGAAATGCTCATGCCATGATATGCAATGTCATGTCTTATGAAATGGAATCTTGAACCAAGACTTGGAGATGTCTGTCTCCTGTCAGGAATAAAATTTTGAACATCTGAGCTAAAAATAGAGAAATTTTGAGAGTTGCAGATGAAAATTAGACTTTTGCAAGGTCCGAGCTCAGAAAATGACCATTTTGCCCTCCAGCGATTTCAGAGGCTGGATGTTGATGCTTGGTGGAAATGTTGGGGAGGTGAGTGAAAATTTGGGGTGTTTACACAATCGGGCTTCGACGTACTGCTGTCTCTAGGAGAACTGCCGGACACACCTCTTTGGTTGGTAGTAAGTGCAGAAGAATGGGCCCAGTAACTTGAACCTCTTGCCATAAGCATAGGTGTATCTGGGAGGAGATAACTGCCGATCAAAATAGTCCCAAACTACGTCATCCTCTTGAATGTTGTTGATCATAGACCGGTATTGCGACACTGGAAGAAGTTCTTTGACCATTATATCTGAAAGAGCTTGCTCGGGCTGGAACATGCTGAAAGAACCAGGATTGAAGCGCGTAGATGCATCCTTCAACTAAGATGGATTCTCCAAGTGAGAATCGAGTCAGACCTCGATATAGGAAGGCGAGCGCTGCCATGGCTATGGAGAGGCGATTAGTCTGCCGACTTCCCCATCTTCTCATGAGCTGAATTATTCTGATGTCCATGTAGTTTTGTCCATCTGGGAAGAGGGATAATCCTACGGTACATAGAACCATTGCATTCTGAATCCTTTCTTTAGCTGTCCTGGATAGCGAACTGACTTCAACGAAGGTCCCGTACTAACGATACAACTCGAGCAGATCGACATATTCATTCCCTTCCAACTGGATCAAAGGCCAGGATCGGCGGCCTGTCATACGAGCTAAGGAGTCTCGGGGGTCCAAACCCTTGACATTGATCAAGAATTGATGTTCTAATGGATCACTTGGCTGACCGGCTGGTTCTGGTAAACCCATGATTTCTGAAAATTCATCCATTAAAACGGTCATCTCTCCCCATGGGAACCAGAAGGTACATGTTCGAGGATTCCATCGTTCTGCCATTGCATGGATCAAGTTGCCGTTAATGGTCTGCTTCCCAACTGCTGACACCAGTTCTAATCCGCACTCGCTCAAATGGTCCGGGAACATTCGAGAAAAGCTTTTTAGCCAGGAATAGTACCACCGGGGAATGAAAGTTCCGGTGCTAAGGGCTCGATGTTCAGGACGACCTTGTCGCACCTCGAAGGAGATGTGACCTTCAGGAAAGATAGGATCGACTTGACTGGATGCCATTGAACTGAAAACAGAGAAAGACTCAGAATGAGACTTAGGAAAATGTGAGAAATTTTAAAAAAAATTTGCAGGCAGGATAAAAATGCAGCTAGAAATTCGAGATCCAGTAGAAAGGTAGAATGTAAAATCACCTGGAGTTTTGAAAGAAATGGGATATTTGAAAAAAAAATCATCCAGGGTTTGAGAAAAAGATCTTGTGGAAAATAAGGATATTTGGAAAAAGACCTAATAAGTTGAAAGAAAATCACACACATACAATCACATCCTGCACAAACATTTATGCGTATTCAGCACTCCCTAAAAGGCTGACTCTAGATGCATCAATTTTGAAAACAGCTGTAGGACCTTAATCCTAACTCTAAGTTCAGATCATCTTTGTCCAATCCAGTTATGCCGATATACCCGAATCGAAATCCGAGGTACGTGGCATAGAGTTTCAACTCCGGTTCTAAGGTAAGGTTTTCCAACATCCTTGAGCGCCTACCGATATACTTCGGACTGTGGCCCGCGGTACGTGGTAGGGAGGTGTTAACCCAAATAATTGGCACAGTTGTGAGGCTCTGTCCCGAACTAGGGTTCTGGAAGAGAGCCCAGCAACGTGAAGACCGGGTAATGATAGGCAATTGAGGTTTGAAAAAATATGATCACATGCAAGAAATAGATGGCTCTAAGTCCTAGAGAGATAGACTTTTGAAAATCTTTGAAGAAGCATACATTGTTTGCATTCAGATCCTAAATTGAGGAGAGTTGTATTTAGACCTAAGTCTATGTGAACATAAAAATTTCTCCTCAATCTGGTCCTACCAAACCATGCCTAAGCTATATGCAGTCAATGTCAGCTAGGTCAGAATCTAAGCTCCTAGGCTCACATGATATTGAAAGTAAAAGCTGACATTTTGTGAACAGAATTTCAATAATTGAACTAAGTCAAGCATAATTTAGGTCAGACAAGGACAGGTCCCATCACGGTCGCCAAACCTGTTATCGTCGCAAAATTTTTCCCGTCTTTCCTTCCTTGCGGAAGAGAGTGGGAAAATGCTTTCGCGATTCAAACTTGACCGGATTTTGGAAATTGTTTTGAAATACTCGCCTCCGTTTTTGAAAATTGCGGGAAAATCCATGGGATGGGGCTCGACCTGTCGGTACGAGGTTCGACCATTCCTATCGCCTTTAACAGGGGTAATCGAACCAAGGACCCAAAATTGTGCTCGACTTAGTTAAATTGCCGAAATTGTGTTCTATCCTAAATGCACAGAGAATTCAAGCATGTGCTATGAGAATTTTGGGAAATGTAAATTGGAAAATATGATGTATGCTTAGAAAATATTTGAAGTTGGAAAGCATTTCTCAGAAAAAGATGGAAATCAATCTCTCAAGAAAACTCAGACGAAGAAGATTTTGAAATCTCGAGAAAGTTTATAAAGAGTTGGAAAATCTTGAAGAAATGAGAATCTCAGGAAAATTTTAAGAAAGCTTAGAAAGACTTGGAAAGCCATGAGGAAATGAAAATCTCGGGAAAATCTTGAGAAAGTTTATAAAGACTTAGAAAAATGAGAATCTCAGGAAAATTTTAAGAAAATTTATAAAGACTTGAAAAAAATGAGAATCTCAGGAAAATTTTAAGAAAATTTATAAAGACTTGAAAATTGAGAATCTCAGGAAAATTTTAAGAATTCTTGAGAACTATGAACGTTGAAAAGGAAAACACTTGTTGAGAAAATGCAGACTTTGAGAATTTTCTTAAGAAAATGATATGAAATTTATAGGAGAGATTCATTGGAGAAGTAAATTCAAAACTTAGGAGATTGAAATCCTGAGAATCTGGTCTTTAAAATGCCTGAAAATCAACTTTGATTTTTTTTTTTTTTGAGAAAGATAAGAAATTCCTTTTGAAAAGAATCTTAGGAAAATAACATTCCAAGAAAAATCATATGAAAACTTTGATTTGGAAAATCCAACTCCGAATATCATCATAGTCTCTTGAGAAAATCTATTCCATGAAGTGAAAATCTTTTGAGAAAATCATGAGAAAAACAAATGATGCAGATGATGTGAATGAATGAATGCACTTTTGAAAAGATTTCTGAAAATTTTATTGGAAAAATGTGGATTAAGCCAAAGTAAATCCTTCATATATTCTGACTGTAGCCATGAATATATTCAGGGTTTATTTGAATTAATTCACAATATTTTGAAAAAACATTGGAAATATGAGGTGCATTTTCAAGATAGCCTAAGAGTGTAGGCTCAGTGTGACTGGTAGAAAGATGATGGATCTGGGTCTCGTCCATATTCCGACTAGGGCCGTAAATATGGATTCCACCGAGTTCATCAACTCTCTAAGAGTTGGTGCATGTGCCATTCGTGTTCATCCACGGTGAATTTGGAAAATTGAGATATATGCATCATAGAATCAGGATATTACTGAAATCAAACTATATGAGATGCGGCCTAATCTAAGCAGTAAAAGTAAATCTTATTCCAAGGTTTACATTGGATTATTACATTTCATAAAAAAAAAAAAAAATTGAAATGGAGCCAAAGAATCTGCATCTTCTAGATTTTCCTGCAAAATGAGAGTTAGTACAAGAAATGGATATACAAGATAGAAATTTACACATGTTATACTAAGGGCAATGCCTAAGGAATTACATTTGGATTATATGGGAATATACAATACCATGACTAGAACATGATTGACATGCCTATGACAATATATAGATACCATGCCTTAAACTTAAATGAGAAATACATACATATATCTCTAAATGCTTAAATTTATGCTAAATGAAATGGAGATATCTTTACAAAAGAAAATACTTAAATGCTTATATATGAGGACAAATGTACATGAAGAGATCCATATACATATATATATATAAATATCTTCATAATTGAAAAACGTGTATAATAATCACATTTATGCATGTAAAGGATAATAAACAGGTATATATATATAGAACTAGAAATACATTGGGATGTACAAAGGAAACTTTGATGCAAGGTGACATTGGGGATTTTGCAAAAGAAATTATGAGATTTCATTATACTATATATCATGCCTCTTTTCTACAAATGGAGGCTGTATACACGCATTTTGTGGTGGAAACTCTCAAACTAAGGCAAGGACATGATGTCCTTTTGACATAATACATACCATTGTGCTACCGAATGAGTACCATTGACTATGGTACAGCAAACCATTTTATTCCCCTTTCATCAGCTTAATAAGCTAATGACTTAAAATAACTAAGTACACAAATCTGGGATAATAGGATGGACCACATTCAAATAATATATACAATATAGTACAGATAATGGCATTAACACAGGTGCTCAACTTGAAGGCATTATTCGAAATACTGAAGATCAAGATACAACCTACATTGAAATGGAATGAAATTTTATTGAATGACAAGGCATCAAAGACAGGAAATGACAAAGAGAAAAAAAATGAAATCAAATGATAAACAACATGAAATAGATCGATGAATAGCAGTATAAAAAAAAAACAGAAATGCAGGCTGATGAAATCATGCAGGCATTGATGATCAAAACAAATAAACAGGAGTTGAATTCTAACAATTGAAAAGCACTAATTCTGAAAGTGAAGAACACTGTAGACAAATATGAACTGCAAATAACAAATTAACAAATGAACTTACAATGCATACAAGTACAATATTTAGAATGAATCTCAATTGAAATTAAAATAACAGGAACTCAAATCTAAAAAAAAAAAATTCAGCAAAGCTGGAGATGAATGGAGAACAGGGAAATTACAAGATACAGAGTTCTATCTTTCCATTTTCCTTTTCGTTTTTTTTTTTTTTTTTTACAAACAGAAAAGAGTGACAACCTCACGTACTCACCAGTCCAAACTCAGATCAGATGGCTGGAAACCCCAACACGTTACAAACTACTCTTTTGGCCAAGGCTGTAGCCAATGACAAAAAGGTCGATCCTCTTTTATTGGGCAGAAAAAAAATGGGTAAAGACCTGCTGGATGTTTTCTGTTGCTGCCTCCTCTGCACCCAATGCACTACAGCAAGTCGATTTCCTATTAATGGGCTAAAGGTGGCTGGGGAAAAACGCTGGATTTCCTCTGCTGGTGGGTTGAAGGAAAAGTGAAGGAGCTGGTGGCTAGATCTCCTACATCAGACGACTTGTAGGCTGCAGAAGAAGGGTGATTCTGCAGCTGCTGGGCTGAAGGAAGATGAAGAACACTCTGGATGGTGGAGATGAAACCCCCAATGTGGAAAGAGCTCCACGACAGAGAAGAGGGCATGCAGATTGGCCTCCTTACTCTTCGGCTGAAGAAGAATGGCTGCCCTTCTTGGTAAATCCCCTGCTATAAGAACCAAAAGACCCCTTTCAATCGGCCAGGCTCCTCCTGAGGAAAGGGTTGAAGTGGGGATATGCGGCAGCTGCTGGAGGTGGAAGACTCCTGTGGCTGGGCTGAAGAAGATCGGGTGTTGATGGTGCTTAAGTGGGTGACAACGTGGGGATGGAGGAATGGATGCCAACGTTGGGTTGGCTGAAAGCAAATGGGGAAATGAATGGCTTGAAAGAAATCTCTGAAGGTCGATGAAGACGTCGTCTACCCCCCTTCCGGCTGAAGATGGCTCCCTCTAAATGGCTGGGGCTGAAGGTCTGAAAATGCCTATTCCCTTTCCCCTTTGAGCTCCCTGCCAAAACCGAAAAAATCCCAATCAACAGATCCCCTCCCCTCCTTCGTGAGTGTCTCCCTTTCTAAAAAAAAAACTTTCCTTTTTCTCTATAAAAGCAACGCATCCCCTTCCCCTTAATGAGGCTCCGTAAAAAAAAAATTTGAAAATTTTTGCAAAAGGCATGAAACCGATGCCTCATTGCTTTGAAAGCTTGCTATTTTTAAAAGAGGCGCCTCTTTGGGTTTTTTTTTTTTTGGAAGTTCGGTTGTGCCATTTAAGGCTGCCTCCTTCTAAAAACTTTATTTAAACAAATAAAAAGAAATAAAATAAAATAAAAAAAATGAGAGGCTTTTATGGAAATGCCACCTCAACCCACTTTTAAAATCCTTTTGAAAATAAAGTTTTGTTTTGTTTTTGAAAGTCTTTTATTTTCAATTGGGGTGCCACATGTGTGCGGGCCCACTAACTAAAAAAAAAATATAATAATAATAATAATAATAATAAAAAAATAAGAAATGAAAAAGACAATTTTGCAAATTGGTACGAACTCCGAGTGGTTCCCATTTGAGAATAAGATACTTACCTGAGAGTCTGAGTATGATGCTAGTTCAAAGGCGGGTCCCGCTCCATTTATTTGAAAATACGAGATAAAACATTATTTGTTTTTCAAGAATTTGGAAAAATTGGGTTTTCAGGGCAAAAATATGGATAAATGTAAAAACAAAATTTGTAAAGAGATTTAAAATCTTTTGCAAAAAGTTTTGAGATAAAATCTTTAAAATCAATATCCAAATATCCAGATTGTTTTTCTTGAGAAAAATTTTTGTAATTCAAAAGTCCTGGGGGTAAAATGGGAAAGATTGGCAATTTTGAAAACCCAGGGTTTTAAAAAATCAATTTTGAAAAGTTTAAAAATCAAATCTGGATGGGCAATTTTGAAAATTAGGAGTTCTGGATCTCAAACTGATATGCTATGCAATGAAATGATGCAAAGTGTTCATGCAATGCGATGCAAAGACATGTTTCAGTGAAATGTCACTCTGAACCAGGAAGTGGAAATTCTACTTTCTTCTCCAGGAAAAGGATTTTGAAAATTTTCAATTTGAAGATGTCTCTGAACCTAAATATAGAAATTTTGAGGCTCAAGAATGAAATTTAGGACTTTCTGCAAGGTTCAATCTTGGAAAATGACTATTTTGCCCTTCATTGCTTCTGGAGAACTGAAATGTGCCGATTAAGGGCAATGTCAAGAATGTGAGTGAAAATTTGGGGTGTTTACAGAAACCTCTCTTGCTATATATTTCAGTCAATCACAATGCCTGTGGTGGATTCCTCGCTCAGTATGAAGAAGGCAGCCTGATAGAGCACGCCATCTACTACGTGAGCAAAACCTTCATTGATTATGAAAAAAAGTATTCTCAAATGGAGAAAACTTGTCTAGCCCTGGTTTGGATGTGCCAGAAATTGAGACATTACCTACTGGCTTCTGAAATCAAATTTCTGTCAAAACTTAATCCGCTCAGATATATTCTTGAGCAACCGTTTCTCACTGGACGGATTGCGAAGTGGCAAGTCCTTCTGATGCAATATGACTTAGAGTATGTTTCTCAAAAATCGATTAAAGGCCAAGCGATCGCAGATCAGTTGGCAGATTTCCCTCTGACGGAAGAAATTAAAACAGAAGATGATTTTCCTGATGAGCACATCTGTAATATCCAACAGCCCCCAGTTTGGAACATGTTCTTCGATGGCTCTAAAAACATGTCTCGCATAGGGATTGGAGTCTTGTTAATCACTCCAGAAAAAGAAATGATCCCTTATTCTCTCAAACTTAATTTTCAATGCACTCATAATATGGCCGAGTATGAAGCTTTAATACAAGGCCTCAAGATTCTTCAAAGTTTCAATGTCAAGAGGGTGCATGCCTTTGGTGATTCCCTACTTGTTGTCAGTCAAGTTAACACTGAATGGCAAGTGAAAGATTCCAAGTTAATCCCATATCAGAAGGTCGTCCTAGCTCTTGTGGACAGCTTCGAGGAATTTCAACTCAATCACATAAAAGAGAGCACAATCAGATAGCCGATGGCTTAGCCAGCTTGGGCTCCATTTTATCATTCAGAGGCAGTGAATCATGTCGTTCTTTCGAAGTTGGCAGACTCGAGCAACCTGCTTTCGATTCAATTATGCAAGTAAACCAGGTCGATCAAAAGGAGAGGCCTTGGTATCAAAATATCAAAAATTTTATTGAGTCTGGTGAATTTTCACCAGAGATGCCAAAAAGGGAGCAACGTGCGATTCAACGTATGTCTACTCGTTATTTCATTTTTGCCAATGTCCTTTACCGCCGTGGGTTCAGTTCTGAATATGCCAGATGTTTAGACAAAGAAGAAGCTATGGAAGTTATCCAAGAGGCACATGAAGGGATTTGTGGTGGCCATGTCGCCTATCAAACTCTCGTCAAACAGATCATTCGAGCAGGGTACTATTGGAATACCATGCAGTAGGACTGTCATAGATTTGTGAAGAAATGCATCAAGTGCCAATTGCACGCACCTTATATTCATGCTCCGGCCGCATATCTACAATCAGTTGTTTCTCCTTGGCCATTTTCTATGTGGGCTTTTGACGTCGTCGGCCTGATTACCCCTTCTGCTTCCAACGGGCACAAATACTTTCTGGCTGCGACAGAGTACTTCACGAAATGGGTTGAAGCTGTTACTCTACGCACAGTAGAAGGCCGCCATGTGGTTTCTTTCATTCACAAGAACATTCTTTGCCGCTTCGGCATACCACATGATATTGTCTCAGATAATGGAACCCATTTCAAAAATGAGAGGATGAAAACCTTTTGTTCTAAATTCAACATTTGCCATCATTTCTCAACTCCCTATTATCCCCAAGGGAACGGCCAAGCGGAGGCTACCAATAAGATCTTGATTCGTATTTTGGAAAGGACTGTGAAGACAGGTCGAGATTGGCATGAGAAAATCCATGACGCACTTTGGGCATATCGGACCACCAATCGGACTCCGACTAATGCCACTCCTTCAGAACTGGTTTATGGAACTGAAGTGGTATTGCCTCTCCATGTCCAAAAGCACGCTCTCAAATTTGTTGCTCTTATAGAATTGCCACTTGATCAGTATCAGCAGCAGAGATTGGTGCAGCTAGATTTATTGGATGAAAAGAGGCTCAAAGCAGCAGAGCACGCTCAAGCTTATCGGCAGAGGATAGCTCGACATTATGCCAAGTCTGTCATTGAGAGAAAATTTTGAGTTAATGATTTGGTACTCAGATCAACAGCTCATCTCAAGCATCGACCACGGGGCAAGTGGTCACCCAATTGGGAAGACCCTTATGTGGTTAAGGAAGCACTTCCTCGCAATTCATATCGTCTAATCAATGCAGATGGAGTGGAAATGTCAGATCCCATCAATGCTCTGCATTTGAAGAAATTTTATACTTAGAATTGTCATTCAAAAACCTTTTGTACTATTCAAAGAGCCATTCCAATAAAAACAATGATCTTCTATCAATTCTTACATTCTTCTCCATGATACTGGGGCATTTTTATTTCATTTTTATAATCGTTTTCTTCTATCATATGCAGGCAGGATTAGACAAAAGCTCTTTTCCTCAAATTTTGTTAAATCTTAATTAGTCTTGCGGTCTTTATTTTTCGTTTCATTTAATTCATTTTGGTTTGATCAGATTTACATCAAGCTAATGCTCACCCCTGTCAAGTTTTAAAATTTTCAATCTTATTAAAATTTCATCTACCTTTATCTTCAAAATGTACCCTTTCAGGTTAACGGATAAACCTGATGCCTCCTTTCAATGCGGTATTCTTTTTATTATTTCCCCCTTTCAGGATAAGGGGATAAATCCTGAATTATCTTCTAAAAACTCATTTTGAAAATCTAAGCTCATCTTCAAAACCCAGTTCTCGCACTGGTTGTTTTTCAAACTTTTCAATCATATATAGAGCACATTTGAAAAACCCGGTTCTCACACCGGTAACCTTTTAAAATCAGTCTTCTGACCAAAGACCTTTCTCCTTCTAAAAATTCAAGTTCTGACTTAAATCTCTCAAAATTTCATGTATTTCTAAAAGATCCAACACTCGTTGGTCATATATTTCCAAAAGATCCAGCATCTCGCTGGTCATGTATTTCCAAAAGGATCCAACACTCGTTGGTCATATCTTCCAAAAGATCCAGCTCCCGCTGGTCATGTATTCCAAAAGATCAAGCCCTTAGGGTGCGACTCCTCAATCCTATCATTTTCAAGATCTTCAATCTCACAATTCTATCAGTTTCCCAATCTCCGGTTGTAATATCCTCAAAATCTTATCATTTTCTCAACCCTCGGGTTATAATCTCCCAAATTCAATCACTTTCAAACCATTAGATTAAATCCTTCATTTTTGAAATCCAGTATTTTTCACTGGTCGGGATTTGAAATCCAGTTTTCATAACTGGTCGGGATTTGAAATCCAGTATTTTCACTGGTCGGGATTTGAAATCCAGTTTTCATAACTGGTCGGGATTTGAAATCCAGTATTTTTCACTGGTCGGGATTTGAAATCCAGTTTTCATAACTGGTCGGGATTTAAAATCCAGTATTTTTCACTGGTCGGGATTTGAAATCCAGTTTTCATAACTGGTCGGGATTTGAAATCCAATTTTCATAACTGGTCGGGATTTAAAATCCAGTATTTTTCACTGGTCGGGATTTGAAATCCAGTTTTCATAACTGGTCGGGATTTGAAATCCAGTTTTCATAACTGGTCGTGATTTGAAATCTAGTATTTTTCACTGGTCGGGATTTGAAATTCAGTTGTCATAACTGGTCGGGATTTAAAATCCAGTATTTTTCACTGGTCGGGATTTAAAATCCAGTATTTTTCACTGGTCGGGATTTGAAATCCAGTATTTTTCACTGGTCGAGATTTGAAATCCAGTTTTCATAACTGATCGGGATTTGAAATCCAGTATTTTTCACTGGTCGGGATTTGAAATCCTGTTTTCATAACTAGTCGAGATTTGAAATCCAGTTGTCATAACTGGTCGGGATTTAAAATCCAGTATTTTTCACTGGTCGGGATTTGAAATCCAGTATTTTTCACTGGTCGAGATTTGAAATCCAGTTTTCATAACTGGTCGGGATTTGAAATCCAGTATTTTTCACTGGTCGGGATTTGAAATTCAGTTTTCATAACTGGTCGGGATTTAAAATCCAGTATTTTTCACTGGTCGGGATTTGAAATCCAGTTTTCATAACTGGTCGGGATTTGAAATCCAGTTTTCATAACTGGTCGGGATTTGAAATCCAGTTTTCATAACTGGTCGTGATTTGAAATCCAGTATTTTTCATTGGTCGGGATTTGAAATCGAGTTGTCATAACTGGTCGGGATTTAAAATCCAGTATTTTTCACTGGTCGGGATTTGAAATCTAGTATTTTTCACTGGTCGAGATTTGAAATCCAGTTTTTATAACTGGTCGGGATTTGAAATCCAGTATTTTTCACTTGTCGGGATTTAAAATCCAGTATTTTTCACTGGTCGGGATTTGAAATCCAGTATTTTTCACTGGTCGAGATTTGAAATCCAGTTTTCATAACTGGTCGGGATTTGAAATCCAGTTTTTATAACTGGTCGGGATTTGAAATCCAGTTTTCATAACTGGTCGGGATTTGAAATCCAGTATTTTCACTAGTCGGGATTATCAAAATCCAGTTCCTCATAACTGGTCGGGATTTTCAAAATCTAATGCATTTCATCAGTCCAATTTTCTAAAGTCTGATTCTTACACCGTTTCTTTAAATTACAGCTAAAGGTCTCGTCAAAATCTATATTAAGTGATTATTTCACAAAGAATTCGTGAAAACTTTGCCAATTTGCTAAAAGCATTTGTCGATTCTAAATATTCTTACTACACAAAAAGAATTTCCTCAGATTACCTCTAGTATTTCCTTCCAAAAAGGTAAAACTTTTTTGCGAAAAGAGGTAAAATTCAAAATCTTTTCCTGATTGACCAACCAAAAGGATATAAGAAATGTCCTCGATATGATCAATGAAAGAAATCTTCAATGATGTCGAAAAGCCAGAAGTGAATTGATGTTGATCTTGGCTATGGCGCATATTTAAAGATGATTTTCTGGCAATCAGGCAGCAGAAATATCTGGAGCTATAAAAAGAATTCACTCAATTCATGTCTTCACGTTTATTTTTAAAGTTGCAATCAAATATTCGCAAAAAGGATCTCTCAATTGTCGTCAAGATGAAGGCGAATTAAGCGAGTAGACCCCCGGGGCCAAAGAAGATTGGAAACATCTCCAAGATGATGGAGTTTGTGACAGATCCTTCGAGGGAAAGTTCAGATCACCGTCGAGATGAAGGCGAGTGCGATGAACCTACCGACAAATCCTAAAAGATATTTGATTTCTGCTATCATCTAAAGACCTTTTGAGCCAATATCATCAATAGAATCCCTGAGATAAAAGAAGGATCAGAACATCTCCAAGATGAAGGAGTTTGTGACGTACCCTTCCCTGAAAAAAAGAGAAAAGTCAGGAACATCCAAATGAAGGATGACAAGAAAAACCGAGAAAGCCCAATGACTCAAAAAGAGTGCAAAAGGATCGTCATGGGAAAACACCCAGATATCAAACTGCCTAAGTTGCCAGAAGTCATCTTTTCTCATGCAAAATTCTTTTATCAATATTTTTTCACTACTTGCTTTTATGAAATTAAGAATATTTCTTCTATTCTCATGTCAGGGAAATGGATAGCTTCCTAGAAGAAAATCATCAGCGCTAAAAATTTGAATCTGACTCTTAGAACTGAGGAGTTAACCTCATTGGAGGAAATACTCTAGGTAAAAGAGGGAATATCTTTGCACATATGTGCACATTTTCAAGCGTTTGAATCTACTACGATTTTATCATATTGGCAAAATTTTCTAGCTATTCCAAGAATAAAATAAACATTCAATATCCATTTTGATGCAACCTATCGTTGTTTATATTTCCCAAAAGAGTTGTCTCCGAAGGAAGTGTCTCTTCCTGTCCCATCACAGTTTTCTCATTAAAGAATTCCGTATGGACGACCCACTCAGGATAAGGGTCAAACCTGAACCATTTGCGAAAGATCATTTGATTTCAAAAGCTATTTCAGTCTCAGCAATGAGACGCCCAATTTCTTCCCCTTTTCAAAGCTTTAGGGACCCTATATTTCCCTCTTTCGCAAAACCTATTTCGGATTTGTTCGTCCAAATTCCAAAGGTCCCATCGTGCTTTCTCCATTTTGAGAAAACCTGTATGGTAGATTTCTCCCACTCAGGATAAGGGTTAAGCCTGAACCATTTTGCGAAAGATCATAGATTTCAAAAGCTATTTCAGTCTCAGCAATGAGACACCCAATTTCTTCCCCCTTTTCAAAGCTTTAGGGACCGTATATTTCCTCCTTTCGCAAAAACCCCTTTCGGATTTGTTCGTCCAAATTCCAAAGGTCCCATTATGGTTTCTCCATTTGAGAAACCCATATGGTAGATTTCCTATCCAGGTTAAAAGTTAACCCAAAACCTCGCTTCGCGAGGTATCTTCCTTGCAGGTTTGGGTTAAACCTGATTCTTGTTCATACAAAATTCCTCCTTTTAACGAGATGATTTCTCCCAGTCCCTTCATGGCTCTTCCCATTGAAGAATCCATGCTTTGTATATTCATCCAAGAAAGGATCATACTTGAGCTTCATTTCACAAGACATTCTCCAAAAATGTCCCATCAAGACTCTCATGTATTCCTTTCCTCATTCAATACACTTTTGATATATCTTCGTCCCATCCAGGTTAAGGGCTAAACCCGAATCATTCCAAAAAATAAGTATCTCGTCTCACCCATGAGACCAGATCAAAATTCTCATTTCCCACCATTTCGGGATTTTCACCCAAAGTCCCATCACGATTTCCTCGTTTCTATCATTTGATCACACCATCTTCGAGGATTTTTGTCTCCCCAAAACCATTCAGGATAAGGTTTTTAAGCCTGAAAAGCCATATTTTCAAAATAATTCTTCCACACCCAGTTCAGATCTGCTGACTGAGGCATTTTCAAAAAATTTGGAGTGTTATCTTTGCCACTAAGCTCGGCTTTCAACCGGCTTAGTAGCAAAGAGGGGCATCTGTGAACACCCCAAATTTTTCAGAGTTTTGTAAATATGACCCTTTTTGCCCCTGACTCCATTTTCTGAGAAAACGAAAGCTAAATTTCAGTCTTTCTTCAGATCTCTGGATTAAATTTCACATTTCAAATTCAACTCCGGGCCTGAACTCAGTATTTTAAATCCAAATCTGAGCCCCGTCATCCGATTTGCAAAATAAAATCACAAAATACCAAAAAAATGATTTTGAAAGGCTCAGGCGGCTCATCCGACACTCTGTCGGATCCTCGACCCTATATTTCTCAGTTTGAGGTTATAAAATCTCGAATATTTCCTAAAAATCCAGACATGAATCCATTTTCTGAAGAAATTTTCTCAAAAATCGCCTTGAGTTCTCAGAAAAACTCCTTTTTGTAAATATTTTATAAAAACACAAAAAAATTAGTTTTAACCTTTAGTTTCTCATAAAACTTTAGGATTTTATTCTAAAAATACAAAAAAATAGAAAAATAAACTAGAAACCAAAAAAATCGAGAAAAGCTACAAAGAAAAAGGATGATTTTCAAGCTTTTTGAGACATTTTTACCAAAAACCTCATTCCTTAACCATCTTTCAGAAAATTCTTGAAAAGGGAACTACATTTTTGAAATAGGGAAAATTTTCAACGACCCCTTCCCGCGCATCTTTCCTTCTCTCTCCGACGTTCGATCGACAACGGCAGGCTTTCCTCTCCACCCTCAATCCTCAACTGACCTTCACCTTCTCGAGCCTTCCATTTTCCCCCTTTAAGAAGGGGCGAGCTTCTGTCTTCGAGGATCGATTATCTTTCTGGAGGATCGATTATCTGAAAGCAACACCCATTTTTTTTTATTCTTCATTGAGATCGGATACCCCTCTAGCATCGCGATTTTCTTCTTCTCCTTCTTCAAGGTTACCTTCGGAATATAGCAAGTAGTCTCTTCTGGTCGACTGGAGAGGATTGATCCAACCTCAAGTTCTAGAGGAAATATCACCATTCGATGGAACTAATTGAAGCCAAGTTCCGTTACGGGAATACATGAAAGGTGATATTTTTTTTTTAGAATTAGAGACTCTTGTAAAATTTAAAGTTAAAATTTGTAATAGCTAGATATAATGAGAATTTACATTTCTTGCTTTAGGTAGAATGGATGAGCATTGTAAATATCATTGAATTACTTGTTTTTCATGCATTTTTTTATTTTTCAAATCCCCACAAATGGGAACACGAATGGCATGTGCACCATTTCGTAAGAGATAATAAATACTAAGTTGATGATCCACATCAATGGCCATAGTCAGGGTATGGACAAAACTTAGCATTTTTATCTTTTACAAAATAACACTGGATCCACACTGGATCCATTTTCAAAATTCATCATGTTTTTCTTAAATATTTTCTTCTTTTATCAGAATTTAACTTAAAATTAACTCAAAATATATACCAATGGCCATAGTCAGGGTATATTGAGAGTTAATTTCATTTTAAATTCTATAAAAGCACCAAAAATGTATTTTATTCTTCACTTGAATTTCAATGTGATTATTATATAATATATCCAATGACCATAGTCAAGGATATATTATATCTTCAATCTCATTCTTAATTCATTTAAAGAATGAAATAGCTTTTCAAAATCCAATTTCAAACTTATTCAAACTCATTTCATCATTTAGGATAGAATTGCATCACATTTTTCAAAATTCTTTTTCAAAAACCCAAGTGATTTTGAATATCCTTCTTCAAATTTCTATTTCAAATTCCAAACCTATCTCAATTTCAAAGTCCAATTTTGACTTTGGAATTTCAAAATCATTTCATATTCAAACTCCAAAATTCCAACCCAAATTCAAAACTCAATTTCAAAGTTCAAATTAAACTTTGAAGCTTCTGATTCATCTTCTGATTCAAAATCAAGTTTTCTTCAAGTTTTAAATCAAAGTTGAGATTGACTCTGAATCTCAAAATCCAAACCTTCCTAAGTTCAATCTGGGTTTTCAAAACCCAGATCCATCTTTAAAAGTCCTATTTGGACTTTTCAAAACCCAAATCCAAAGTTAAATCCTAGTCTCAACTTAGATCCAGATTTCCAAGTATAAACTCCATTCCGCTTCGGATCTCCAATTACAAATCCAAATTCCATTAAGGATCCAGATCCCTATTCCACTTTGGATCTCTAATTACAGATCCAAATTCCATTAAGGATCCAGATCCCTATTCCACTTTGGATCTCCAATTACAGATCCAAATTCCATTTAGGATCCAAATCCTTATTTCGTTTTGGATCTCCAACTACAGATCCAAATTTCATTTAGGATCCAAATCCTTATTCCACTTTGGATTTCCAATTTCAAATCCAAATTCCAATTCTTAGGATCCAGAATCCAACTCTACTTTGGATTTCATACTTTAGATCAAAATCCATTCTAGGATCCAGAATCCAATTCTACTTTGGGTCTCAGACTTCAGATCCAATTCCATCTTAGGATCCAGGGGGCCAACCCTATCTTGGATCTCAAATTTCGGATCCAAATACCATCTTGGATTCCAAACCTTGAATCCAGTTCCATTCAAAATTCTAGATTCAAATTCCATCTTGAATCCCATATTCCAAATCAACTTATCAAACCAATTCCACTTCATTCCAGATTTCAAGATCAAGTTCCCATTTTGGATCCTAAATCCAAAAATTCAACTTTGAATCCTATTTTCCAGATCTTGGATTCAAATTTCATCTTGAAATTCCAACTCTATCTTATTTCTCCAATCTATTTTTCCCATTTTTCTCCTAAAAGTTTCAAAGATAGAATTCAATTCCATTCCAAATATTCATCCAAGTTCAAATTTCTAATTCAAAGTCCATTTATGACTTTGAAATTTCCTTTCTTCTCTTTTCTCTCAGTTTCAAGATCATTTTTCCAAATCCAGATTCATATTCCCAAGCTCTTGATTATTCTAAAAACTTAGAACTTCAATCTTAAGTTCTAAGTTAGAAATCACTTCTTCACTTTATCAGATTTATCTTAGAAACGCTTGAGAATTCTTCAAAAACACTTTCAAAAAGAGCATACATCTTTTCATTTGCACAAGCATGATTCTTTGTGCATCTAGACTTAGGATAAATACTTAGATAATTTCTTAGCAAAGCAAAAGGCATTAATTCGACCCTTGGTTCGATTACCCTTGGTAAAGGCGCCAGGAACGGTCGAACCTCGTACCGACGAGCGGATCCCGTCTCCCAGTTTTCCCGCAAATATTTCAAAACGGAGGTGAGTTATTTCAAATATTTTCAAAATTAAGGTCAAGTGAGACCCCACAAAAGAATTCCTCTTCTCTTCTTTTCTTTTCTCCTCTCTCTTTCTTTCTGCCCTTTTATTTTCTCCCTTCAAAAAGGAGGAAATAGAGGTTAGAAAGGAAAAGAGAAAGAAGAGAGAGAATATTACGAGAGGAAAATTTTTGTGATGATCACATATTCCAGGTGCTTAGACGAAGAAGAAGCCAAAGAAACCGTGCGAGAAGCGCATGAAGGTATTTGTGATGGTCATGTCGGCTACCAAACCCTTGTTAAACAAATCATTCGGGCAGGATACTATTGGAGAACCATGCAGCAAGATTGCTATCGTTTTGTGAAGAAGTGCGTTCAGTGTCAGATGCACGCACCTTCCATTCATGCGCCAGCCACGTACTTGCAATCAGTCGTGTCTCCATAGCCATTTTCTATGTGGGCCTTCGACGTCGTAGGACCCATCACTCCTTCAGCTTCCAATGGTCATAAATATTTCCTTGCCGCAACAGAGTATTTCACCAAATGGGTTAAAGCCGTCACTCTGCATACAGTGGAAGGTCGACATGTAGTCTCATTCATTCATAAGAATATTCTTTGTCGTTTCGGTATACCGCACGACATCGTGTCAGATAATGATACTCATTTCAAGAATGAGAGAATGAAGATCTTTTGTTCAAAATTCAGAATTCATCATCATTTTTCAGCTCCTTATTATCCACAAGGAAATGGTCAGGCAGAAGCAACCAACAAGAGTTTGATTCGCATCTTGGAAAGAACCGTTGAGACGGGTCGTGATTGGCACGAGAAAATCCATGATGCACTTTGGGCATATCGAACTACCATTCGAACCCCAACCAATGCAACTCCTTCAGAACTTGTTTATGGGACTGAGGTGGTGTTACCTCTTCATGTTCAGAAGCCCGCCCTTAAGTTCGCATCTCTTTTAGAGCTACCACTCGATCAGTATCAGCAACAGAGATTGGTACAGTTGGATTTACTCGATGAGAAAAGACTCAAAGCAGCAGAGCACGCTCAGTCTTATCGTCAGAGGATAGCAAGGCAATATGCCAAGTCAGTCATCGAAAGGAGATTCCAAGTTAATGACTTGGTCCTTAGATTAACAGCTCATCTCAAGCATCGTCCACGTGGCAAATGGTCACCAAACTGGGAAGGTCCCTACGTGGTGAAAGAAGCGTTGCCCCGTAATTCATATTGTCTGATTAATGCAGACGGGGTAGAACTATCTGACCCCATTAATGCTCGACATTTGAAGAAATTCTATACCTAGAAAATCTCTATTCTATCTTTTGTATTCTTCAAAAATTCCCTTCAATAAATGATCAATTATTCTTTTATCGAAATATCTCTCTTCCCCAGAATATACTGGGGCATTCTTGTTATAAAGTTGCCTTTTATTCAAAACAACCTGTGTGTAGGCAGGATCTAATAAATCTCTCATTTTGCACGCATGTGCACTCAGTTGCATCCTTTGTATTTGCATTCATCTACATCCATTTTACATTAAGCCTTATCACCCATTCAGGATAAGGGATAAATCCTGAGACCCCGGCAAGTCATCCAAGTCATCGTCAATTGATGACCCTTCAAAATTCAGTGCTCGTACTGGTAACCTTTTTAAAAATCCAGTGCTCGTACTGGTAATCTTTTAAAACCCAGTACCCGTACTGGTGATTTTTTTTGAAAATCCAGTGCTCGTACTGGTAACCTTTTAAAATCCAGTGCTCGTACTGGCAAACTTTTTAAAATCCAGTGCTCGTACTGGTATTCTTCCTAAATCCGATGCTCGTGCTAATACTTTTCTAAATCCTGTTGAAACTCTTTTGGTTTTCTTCTTAGTCAACGTTTCCAAACACAAAACATATTGGTCTAGTTTTCTTTCCTTTAAATGTCTTGAATTGGTTTAGAAGATCCGAGTTCCGACTCAAATTTTCTTCCAAATCCAATTCAGAATTGGTCTAGAAAATCAGAGTTCCGACTCAAATTTTCTTTCAAATCCAATTCTCTTAGCTTTCCTTTAAAAGTTCGAACTTCAACTCAAACTTTCCTGCAAATTTGGCAATTGGTCTAGAAGATCCGAGTTCCGACTCGAATTCTCTTTCAAAATCCAATTCATCTAGTTTTCTTTTCTTCAAATGTCTTGAATTGGTCTAGAAGATCCGAGTTCTGACTCAAATTTTCTTCCAAATCCAATTCAGAATTGGTCTAGAAAATTAGAGTTCCGACTCGAATTTTCTTTCAAATCCAATTCGCTTAGCTTTCCTTTAAAAGTTCGAACTTCTACTCAAACTTTCCTGCAAATTTGGCAATTGGTCTAGAAGATCCGAGTTCCGACTCAAATTTTCTTTCAAAATCCAATTCATCTAGTCTTTCCTTAAAGATTTGAATTTCGATTCAAAGCTTCCGACCGAACCCAGTTTTCCACTGGTCCGGTTAAATCCAATTTTCAAATTGGTTCTTTTATGAAATCCAACATCGTCTTGATTGCTTTACCAAATCTTGTATTTGTATTGATGATCTTTCAAAATCCAGTGCTCGTACTGGTAACCTTTTAAAATCCAGTGTTCGTACTGGTAGTCTTTTAAAATTCAGTGCTCGTACTGGTAATCTTTCAAAATCCAGTACTCGTACTGGTAGTCACTAATGAATGTGCACAGGAGAAAGTATTATGGGTGTATAATGCAAAGGATACAAGAAGAAAAGGTTGTGAGATCGGAAATAGTAGAATCAAACCCTAGAGAAATTCTAATAGACATAAACAAGAGTTACACACAAAATTTTCGTGGTGAGACTCTATCAAAGTATGGTCCTCCTACGGTGAAAGATTCCAAAAAAAAAAAAAAACATGAAATTCCAGCATAAGCCTAAAACCTTTATTGAAAATTTGAAGTTGCCCATGTGTGGGATGAATATAAGAACTAATCATACAGGGGCCGAATATCTGTAAGCACCCATTGAGGGATAAAACAATCAGTTAACAACCCATCAAAGTAAAACATCTAAGCCATTAGAAGAGGAACATTGTTGGAAAAAGAGCAGATGATGATGGCAGTACAACTAATATGTGAGTGCAGTGGTCATACATATTAAGGCTCAATTGATATACATAAGTTAGTGAAGACAACACATGGCACCTATTAAAATTTCAAGTAACAGACAAGATAGATAAAGGGTATGCACCTAACCACCACAACTTGACTGGCAGCTCTATCCCTGCAAAAAGATTTAGTCAGATTGATAGCATAGTAAATTAACTCTGAATAATGCATAATTTCTTCATGGTCTTGAAGGAACCCATAATCATAGAGAATCGACGAAGCCCTGTCACTATCTTGTGACATATGCACAGCAGCAAGATACGTATGATGGAAATTGTTGAATGACGAAAGATCTTGATAGCACTGTTTTCTGCTTGAAAATTGATTTTCTCATAGATCTGACACCAGCCTCACATCACCTACAAACTCTTATTCCCTTGTTTTCACATCCTTAAACTAGCCATACAAACCTACTGATGCAACTCACACTCCATGAATGCCAAATCATGGTGTTGTTCTAAATCCCAGCTAACCTATCATGGTCATCATACAATATCACGAGAACACCTGTCTATATTCATTGAAGCATGAATATTCACCATATTAAAGTTCAAAAGATAAAAAACACGGGTTCATAACATACGCTATGCATGAGGGTAAGACAGAGAAAGAAAGAAAGAAAAAAGAAAAAAGAAGAAAGAAGAAAGAAAGGGAAAAAGAAGAAAGAGAAAAAAAATGAAGTGTAATGAGTAAACAGGATGAAATGAGATCAATGCCCCCTAAACTGTCCTGTATAAGTGTGCCGATTAGGTGCCATCATCCATCAATAAACAATGCAATATTATCTTCTTTAATGCAACATTCTCAGGTGGTATTCAGAGCTACCTGAGGTCATACCCATGAATGATGAATGCAACAAGCAAATGGAAAGGAATTTGTACAAGAGTCAGGGGACGCTGGTTTTGGAAAGCATGATTGGCTCAAACATAAGGGAGATAAGATACACTGACGATGGTAGTTGGGTTGATGCCTCAGCCCTATCAAGGCCAACTGGCACACTCGAGCGTACAGGGGCTATATTTGCCATGGTATCTTGTGTCTGTCATCGGGAATTCAGCTAAGGTGGATGCCACTTATGATAGATACTCTATCCAGGGATAAGACTCCAGTAGCCATGCTAAATCCAACAGAAGAACCTTGCCTATATCAAGAGCATCTAACAAAAGTAAGAAATGGAATTCCTTCTGTAGATGAAGGGGGCAACATCACACACATTAACACTTGACTTAGGACAATTGCGAATGAAACAATCGATCATTGGTTGAAGACAAGAAATTATTTGGTTTGGAGGCTAAGGTGAAGTGATGATGGTGACATATAGACATCATGTATGATGGGTATGAGATAGGAATGATTTAACAATGCAACAGAAATGAAACCATTGCTAAAATGCCATAGAGGATAAGGTGATATACATGAGCTGATTGATTAGGGAAACTGGATTCAACATAAAAGTGCAATGGATAAGAATCAGCAACCTACTGTAACAGGGAATCAAACCCAAACACTTAATGCAAAGATTGAAACATGGCGCTTCAGAGAGCACAACTCATATTAGAGGCCATGGTGCTGCGATAAATCGGAAACACACGAATGCAGAAGATAGATGCATATGTCAATATGATCTGAATGATATGAACTGGAAAGAGAAAAAAAAAACTCACAAACTAACAAAATGGTAATTCGAAACTGAGGAAAACCTTGATGATATGAACAAAGGATATATGATTAATACAATGAACTTGACAAAGAGAAAATCAAACTAATGGCAAATGTAAGGTGGACCCGTTGTAAAGCAAAGCATCGTAACATAATAAGAGATTTGACAGAAAGTTTACAACTATGAGAATAAAATGTGGGAATTCTAAGAATTCCGTTTAATATGGCACGAGAGGGGATTGATGTTGCCATAAGCAACCCCAAAACCACTCAATGATGCATTAATGGTGGCCTGAATTTGAAGAATAAAAGGAGAACCAGAGGAAATGAACAAAGAAGGAGTATCTTACCTAAATGAGCCACTGCAATTTTGAGAGAGAATGGAAAATGGTCCTAGAGAGGCTCAGAGAGAGGTGAATCGTCGATGCCTTGGATAAGAATGCTTTCTCTCCTCTTTTTTTTTTTATCCCCATTTTTCCCTTGTGCCTCCTTTTAAAAACGTGGAAGAAACCTCGAGAAGGGGGTTTTTGTTGCAGATGGAGGGTGGAGAATCCATGGGTGGTCAGTGATTCAGGGTGGAAATGAAAGGGGAAGTCGGCAAAGGGGAGGAAGAAGTTCCCAGCGAATTTGTTGGTGATGGGCGGTAGCTATGGAGAAGAAGAAGATCGGAGGGTAATGGAAGGTTTGGAGGCGAAGCCGGAGGTTTCGAGAGTGTGCGAGAGAGGTAGAGAGAGGGTTTCTGAAACCCTAAAAAAAAAATTTCTTTAAAAGGGGTTTTATCAAAAAGCGATTCCCTGTTTTAGAAAATTTTCAAAATGGCGGCTCTTTTCAAAAGTTTTTTTATCAAAAATTGTTTTTAGTTAAAATATTTGTTTTCTTCAAAAAGAGGTCTTCAAAACTATATTTTTCTTTTCTATATATATATATATATATATATATTTGTGTTCTTTTCTTCATTTTCTATATATATATATATATATATATATATATATATATATATTGATATTTTTGGAATAAAACCCTCAAAATTTTTGAGAAAACAAAGATTTAAAACTATTTTTTTGTATTTTTGAGAAATATTTACAAAAGAGGGTTTTTCTGAGAATTCAAGGCTATTTTGGGGAAATTGCTTCAGAAAATGTGTTTAGAGGCAAAAAGGGGATATTTATAAGATTTTGAAAAATTTGGGGTGTTCACCGATGCCCCTCTTTGCTACTAAGCCGGTTGAAAGCCGAGATTAGTGGCAAAGATAACACTCTAAATTTTGAAAATGCCCTAGTCAGCAGATCTGAACTGGGTGTGGAGGAATTTATTTGAAAGACATGGCTTCTCAGGCTTAAAACCTTATCCTGAAATGGTTTTGGGAGAGACAAAATCCTCAAAAATGACATGACTGAATAATAGAAATGAGGAAATCGTGATGGGACTTTCGATGAAGATCCCGTAATGATAAAAGATAAGAATTTTGATCAAGTCTCACAGGATCAACTTTTTGGAATGATTCAGGTTTAGCCCTTAACCTGGATGGGACGCAGATATATCAAGATGAATTGAATGAGGAAAGGAATACATGAGGACTTTGATGGGACATTTTTGAGGAAAATGCCTCGTGAGATGAAACTCGAGTATGGTCCTTTCTTGGATGGATATATGAAGCATGGGTTCCTCGATGGGAAGAACCATGATGGGACTGGGAGGATTACCTCGTCGAAACGAGGTTCAGGTTTAACCCAAACCTGAACGGAAGATACTGTGAACAGTCCAAAATTTTCAAAATGTGGTAAATATTCTCTTTTTGGCCTTTGACCCCATTTTCTGAGTAATTGAGTCAGTAAATCTAAATACCAGTTTGTTTCTCAAAGTTTTTTTGAAATTAAATTCATTTTATATATTAGACTCAATTTTGGATCCAGATCCATTATCAAAATTCAAATCTGAGCTTCGCTATCCAATTTAAAAAAAAAACAAATTCTCAAAATTACCAAAATAACCTTCTGAAAGGCTCAGACAGTTCATCCTGTATCCGTTTGGATCCATCGAGTTGTATTTCTCAATTCGAGGTTTAAAACTCGAATATTTTCTCAAAACTTGGGTCCAAACCCATTTTTGAAGAATTGTTTTTTCTCAAAATAGCTTTTAAATTCTCAAAAAATTCCCTTTTGTAAATATTTTGCAAAAAACACAAAAAAAATTAGTGTTTAATCTTTGTTTCTCGTAAAATCTTAGATTTTTATTCAAAAAATATAAAAAAATGGAAAAAAAATCAGGAACTATGTTGTTCAAATTTCTTTTTGAAACTTGTTTTTTGCTAAAACTCTTTAAAACCACTTTTTTGAAAATCTTTAAAAAGAGGACCGGTCTTTTGAAAATTTTTATAAGAAGACCCCCTTAACAAAAGTCGGGTTTAGGGTTACAAAAACCCTTTCTTCCGCCGCCCTCCTTCCAGAAGAATCTTCCCCATCGTCGACCTTTGTTCCCTCTATTGCTACCATTGGATCAACCTCCTGCTTCATCCCGAACCCTCCATCGCCGATCGCCCGAGCTCCTCCTCCTTCGTTCATCACCAAACAAACCTCCATCTTCTTCCCATCCCGAACCTTCCATCGCCAACGGCCGACGCCATGTGCGAAACCCCCATGTGCAAAAACTCCTTCTCGCACGCCTCCACCATCACCCTCTGGAAGCATCCATGGCCTCCACCCTCCGATCCTCTTCTTTCCTCGATCAATCAACCCTCTGCCCTCCATCACAAACAACCTCGCAGACCTTCATCCACCTTCCGATCATGCTCCTTCCTCCCTTATCCGTCAATCTCCAACCAACCTCCTTCTCGACGCTTCCTCCCTCTCTACATAAACAAAGCAAGGGAAAGTGAAAGGGAAGTTGATTCGCATATTCCCCAGGCTCCTTTCGATTATCACCCGTCGTGCTTAGGCATCCTTAGTTGGCCAAAGGGGTAATCTCCATCATCCGACGCCCTCAGAGATTCGAGAAGCAAAAAGCCTCAATCGCGCCCCTACATCCGACCGTAATCTTCCGATTGCTTCCCTTTTGGAAGATCAACACCCATCACCAACTCAGCACCTTCCGAACAAGGCGAGTCATCTTCTTTGGTTATTACTCCTTCATAATAGTGTCATTTACTGAATATTGCCCATTTGCTTATGTCTTTCTTTCTCTTTTTATCTTTTTTTTTTTTTTACTTCTCCTCGCTATCTTGGATTTTCCTTTCAAATCTTCTGGTTCACCCTCTTTTAGAGCACCACAGTAGCACTGGTTTGCTTTCAGCAAAATCAGTCTATCTTTTGTGCGATAGTAATGGAATAACCACATCCCCACACCATTTTGCTCTTTTTTTTTTCTTTTCTCTCTTTTCTTGTATGTATTTGTTTTTCTCTTTATGCTGCTATTATTGGGTTCACCCGTCGGATTCAATGATCCGACATGGTTAATCTGAATTCCAGCCAAAATTTTGCTGTTAGAACTTGCATTTCTCCTTGATTCTCATATTTTCTATAGAATCCCTGTTTAAATGTTTGGGTCTCTTGCCCTCGTTGGCCCTGACGCTTCAACTTCAATATCACTGAGCACAGTGTAAATTTGATATTCCTTATATCCCAAGTGCTTCATGTAATTTTATATTCATGCTTCGTATTGCAGTAGACTGCCATTTATTTTCATCCAGGTAATCTTATCTATCTATTTTCATTCAGTTTTATTTTATTTATTTATTTATTTTTTTAGCACTGTTGCTTCACATCTAGAAATCCTTTTCTTTTGATATATCGGATTCATTTAATTCAGACCTCGTGTTCATGTCTTGCCTGTATTCTATCGAGCTCATCTGACTCGCCACTGCACTTTGATAACTAGCATCTTGCGCAAGGCCACCCTGGACTTTGGCTGGTAAATATTTAATGTTATCCATGTGTGGCGGCTGCCATTATTCCAAGACAAGAAGTAACGATATCGGTGCCGAGAGAGGCAGAAATGGGTTTAGCAGAGATAGGGATGTAATCAATGGTCATACAGGAAAGGATTTGGAGCCACATCTTTTCAAGTTATGTTTGCAGATTAGCAGTGCTATGGTTGGGGGAAATAAAGATGCCTCTGCTTCTATCCAAATGATAAAAACTTCTTGGTTTTTCATCCAATGTTTCGTTGAGAAATCACAACAGGTCATACCATGCATTTTTTTTTTTGGGATGTCATTGTTAAGTGTGTTCCTTTTATCTTACGGTTTGCATGTATTATATGTTTAAAAAGGGGAAAATCCATTTGTGAAAATCCGACCTTGTTATATGGTATTCATCTGCTTTAATGTAGTCCAGCAGATTCAGAAGTTATTGACTCTTCCTCTGTACAGGAAATATGGGTCCAGACATAGATCATGTCGTAATCCCTCATGATGCCTCTATTCAGAGATTTTCATGTTTAGACTTGCCAGCAGATGAAGGGTTACGTTCCAGCCCATTTCCTTTATGTAATACATAGTTTATGCAAAAACCCTTTGTTTCTTCTATACTCCCTTTTGAAATGTTGGCTGCAGCAGCGCTTCTGTTGTCCACGAACAGGCTAGTTTTACAGAGTTGCGACAGTGTTTTCGTTGCCCACAGCCGATTAACTTTGCGTGGTTGTAACAGTGACGTCGTGACATCCCAACTAGACAGGTAATGGTCTTGGAAATGGAAGTAGTCTTGTTCATAAGAGCCTGTTCAAAGATATAGGTAAAGTATTATCCGTCTTCATCATTGGTATTCTTGAAGTTGGTTCTCAATGGTATATCATCTAACGATCTTCGGCAAGAATTCCTGGCCTTCTAGATGCAAACTGAATAAAGAGTTGCCTATAGACTACCTCTGGAAGTCACCTTTGGTGTTTGTTAAAGCTGATGGTCCCATGTTTGAAATTGTATCATCTGAAGCTATATTGGTTGCATTTCCATCATTTATCAAAGTCCCCTACATGTTATATTCACTTTACAATCTTCATTCATTTATATTTTTCACCATGAGGCTCTCAGTTCTACTGTATGAACATGCACAAGCACCAATGCCACAAGATGTCATTTTATAGCAGCTCATTAACTCCTGCTGCTACTATGTTGTTTGCAGTAATCGGAGTATACATTCTTTCCTGCAAACTTGTGCGTCAGGTATTTATGTGACTAAAAGTATTTCAGTTGAACTATATTCTGGTTTATTGTTCAATACATGCATTATATTGCCTGTTTCACTTCCATTCACAATAGTAGATTCGCTTCACATTTTTTTTTTCTTTCATGCTTAAGGTTGCTATAATGTAACAAGAGTGTCGTGTTGGAATCAAACGGCCTTAGTCTCGGTTTCAGTTGCTTCGTTTTCTCCAACAGCATTCATTATGAGCTTAAGCCATCCCATCTCAGCCGATAGTGCCTCTCGTAGCATTATGTGTCACCATTGCCTTTTTTTTATTACTATCAGCTCTTCCCTCACGTTCATTGTATAAGTATATACATAGCATCTTCTTTACTAATCAGTTCATTGTCTCACCATACTCACCTTCTACCATTAAGGATGAAAATGCTCCCTAGGCATTTTTCAAAAGTTTAGTAAAGTTAGCCCCCATGAATCAGCAAGCATGCATTCATTTAGCTATTGACCTTTCTTTGAAAAAACTGTCTAGAGAAAACACGGCACTGTTGTGCTGAAATACGAGGCAAAAGTGAGGTTAATTCAGTCTGGTCTTATGTCGGATATTAAGTCCAACATTGAGTCTGATGATAATGAGCATGAACTACCTATGGCTAAAAGTCTCTAAACATGCTGGGAGCAAGGAGCCAAACCTAGCAAACTGATTCCATTCTGGTGGATCAGAATAAGAGAGCACACACAACAATGCTGTGTGACCAATATCACCCTGTTGAAGGTGACATTGAGCACAAGTGTCTGGGGGTTTCCAGCCCTTCATTGTTGCGTCTACAGTGGCAGTGTTTACTCCTGTATGCCCATTAATAGTCATCCTCATGTCATTGCCCAACTTGCTGTAATTTCTAATTGTACTTCTCAACAGTACCCTACTGTCAGCCCATTTAGCAGTGTTCAGCCACTCCCTCCTTTCTAACACCTGCACACCAGTTATTTTATTCATACATCTGCGGAATCACTATGCAAGGGCATAGTATGTCATTCACCATACAGTAAATAACTGTGTAAATGCGCATTTCATCATTCATTTAAGGCAAGTTTCGAATGCCTTCTCATATATAGGTTCTCATTGATTTCAGATATTACGTATATATATACAGATATATATACACATATATATATATATATACATGTATATATATGCATATATATATATGTATATATATATATGTATATCCATATGTCCTCACAGGTTGTGTATATATGCACATATGTCATCATAAGCATGATCACTTGTAGGTACGAGTATAGGCAGTTTTAATGGATCTCTCTATGCTTTGTATTTCCATCATATCATGCTAATTCATTTTCTTTTGCAGGAAACTCATAGGAATTGCTATTTCCTTCCCTAGAATTAGAAACACCTGTGATTTTGAGTTAAACTAAATGTTGTAATAAGCTAGATATCAATGAAAACTCTATATTTCCTGTTTTAGGTAGAATGAATGGGCATTGTAAAAATCATGAATTGCTTGTTTTCATACATTTTTCTTTGTTCTCACAAATGGCAACATGAATGGCACGTGCACCATTTCGTAAGAGGTAATTAATCCTAAGTTGATGTTTTACATCAATGGCCATAGTCAGGATGTAAACAAAACTTAGGATTTTTATCTTTTATAAAATAATACTGGATCCACACTTATCATATTTTCCTTAAATATTTTCTTCTTTTATCAGAATTTAACTTAAAATTAACTCAAAATATATACCAATGGCCATAGTCAGGGTATATTGAGAGTTCATTTCATTTTAAATTCTATAAAAGCACCAAATGTATTTTATTCTTCTCTTGAATTTAAATATAGATTATTATATAATACATTCAACGACCATAGTCGAGGATGTATTATATCTTCAATCTTATTTTAATTCATTTAAAGAATAGAATAGCTTTTCAAATCCAATTTCAAATCCTTTAAATTCATTCATCATATAGGATAGAATTGTATCATATTTTCAAAATTCTTTTTCAAAAATCCAAGTAATATTGAATATCTCTCCTCAATTTCTACTTCATCAAATTCTATCTCATCTTCAGAGTCCAATTTGACTTTGAAAATTCAAATTCATTTTATATTCAAAAAACTCCATTCAATTTCAAAGTTCAATTTAACTTTGAGATTTCTTTCATCTTCTAAAATCCAAATTCAAAACTTCAAAATTCAAGGTCTAATTTAATTTTGAAATTCATTTATATATTCAAGATTTAATTTCTAAATTTCATCTTCTAAATTCAATAAAAAATTCTGACTCATCTTCTGATCCCAAATTATGAATTCAAAGTCCAATTTGACTTTGAAATCCATTTGTATATCCAAAATTCAAAATCTAAATGAAATTTCTAAGTTCGAATTAACTTTGAAACTTCTGATTCATATTCATATTTAAAAGCCAAGTTTATCTTCAAAATTCAAAATCCAAAATTTGAGATTGATTCTGAATCTCAAAAACTTGGCCTTTTTCTAAATTTTAATTTCAATCTGAGTTTTTTTTAAAACCCAGATCCATCTTCAGAAGTCTCATTTGGATTTCCAGAATCCAAGTCTAAAACTAGATCCCAGTCATAACTTGGATCCAGTTTTCTAAACACAATTCTACCTTTGGATCTCAGACTTCAGATCCAAAATCTATCTTAGGATCCAGAGTCCAACTCTACATTGGATCTCAGACTTCAGATCCAGTTCCATTTTAGGATCTAGAATCCAATTTTACTTTGGATCTTAGACTTCAGATCCAATTTCATCTTAGGGTCTAGAGTCCAATTCTACATTGGATCTCAGACTTCAGATCCAAATCTATCTTAGGATCCAGAACCCAATTCTACATCGGATCTCAGATCTCAGATCTTAAATCCACCCTAAGATCCAATTCCACTTCAAAATTTGGATTTAAAATCCAAGTCCATTTTCAGATCCCATTTGAACTCCCTAAATCCATTTCTATTTTTAAATACATTTGATTCTCTCAGATTCATTCTAAGATTCAAATTCAATATCACTTCAAAACTTCATCTTCTCCTAAATCCATGATTAAATTCAAAGTCCATTTCTGACTTTGAAACTTCATTTCCTTTCATTTCAAAGCTTTAAATCATTCTTTTTCGAAGTCAAGATTTATTTTTCCAACTCTGATTTGCTTCAAAAACTTAAAACTTCTTTGATCTATCTCAAGTTCTAAGTTAGATTCAATCATTTCTTCACTCCTTTACTAAGTTCATCTCAGAATACTTGAAAATTTCCAAATCAAATTTTTGAAAAGAGCATACATTCTTGCATTGCACAAGCATGATTCTTTGTGCATTTAGGTCTTTAGGATAAATTCTTAGATAATGTTTAGGTAAAACAAAAGGCATAGATTCGATCCTTGGTTCGATTACCCTTGGTAAAGGCGCCAGGAACGGTTGAACCTCGTATCGACGAGCGAATCCCGTCTCTCCATTTTTTCCACAAATTTTCGAAACGGAGGCGAGTTAAATTTTTTAAATATTTTTCAAATCAAGGTCAAGTGAGACCGCGCAAAAGAGTTCCTCTTCTCTTTTTCTTTCTTTTTTTCTCTTCTCTTTTTCTTTTCTTTCTTTTATTCTTCTCCCTTTAAAAAGGAGGAAAATAGAGGTTAGAAAAGGAAAAGAGAAGGGAAAGAGAGAAACCACAAGAGAGGAAAATTTTTGCGATGATCACAGTTTTGGTGACCGTGATGGGACTTCGTCTCCGTCTGGTCGAATTATGCCTTTGCTTTGCTTTTATATAATCTAAGTCTTTATTCTAACATATGTCAGCTGTATTTTTCATGCAAACCTTAGGAGCCTAGACTCTGTCCTAAGCTGACATCATTGCATATAGGATCTAAGTATGGTTTGGTAGGACCATATTGAGGAGATTATTCCATGTTCACATTAGACCTAGGTCTTAAATACAACTCTCCTCAATTTTAGGGATTGAATGCAAAACAATGTATGCAAGTGTATGCTCTTCTTTATTTGAATCTATCTCTTTAGGGCTTGCATTAGAGCCTTTCTGATTTTATTGCATGTTGATCATATTTTGAAAACATCCCTACCTATATTGTCCCGGTCTTCACGTTGCTGGGCTGTCTCACTGAACCATAGTTCGGGAGAGAGCCTCACAACTGGACCACTTATTTGGGTTTGCACCCCCCTACCACGTACCTAAGGGCCATAGTCCGAGGTATATCTGTAGGCGCTCAAGGATGTTGGGAAGCCCTTACCTTAGAATCGGAGAAATACCTTATATGCCACGTACTTCGAGCTTCGGCTTGAGTATATCGTCATACCTTGATTGGAATCAGATGATCTGAACCATAGAGTTAGGATTAAGGTCCTACAAGCTATTTCAAATATTGCATTTAGAGTCAGCCTTTAGGGAGTGCTGTGTGCGCATCCTTGTTTGTGCAGTTATGATTGTGTAATATTTTCTTGTATTTCTCCTGTATATATCAAACCTTCTTCAAAACTCTGAGTATATTACTCAAAATCTCCCTCTATTTTTAAAAAACCCCAGATACATATTTTTCCTTTACCTACATTCTTTTCTCTTTTATGTGTCAAAAATTTTCTTAAAAGCCCTGGAAAGTCTTTTTCTAAGTCCCTTGATCTTTTCAAAAAAAATCCAGGATTTATGCCTATTCTCTTCTTTCATCAAAATTTGTCTGTAAGTTCTGCATTCTATCTGATTCTCTTCCTCTTTTTGCCTCAGTATCATTCCGATGGCATCCAAATCTCCCGATGCTATCTTTCCCAAGGATCATGTCTTTTATAAAATAAAGGATGGAACCCCAGATCAACGGGTTATCCAGTCTCGTACCTTCTTCCCTCGGTGGTATTATTCCTGGTTCGCCACCTTCTCGCGTATGTTCCCAGACCACTTGGATGATTGTGGATTGGAAATGGCATCAGCAGTTGGCAAGCGAATCATCAACGGCAGTCTGATTCAAGCTATGACAGAACGGTGGAATCCGCGTACCTGCACATTCTGGTTCCCGTGGGGAGAGATGACTTTGCTAATGGATGAGTTCAGTGACATCATGGGATTGTCAAAACCAGCTGGTCAGCCAGACGACCCAGTCGAGCAGCAGTTCTTGATCAATGTCAAGGGGATAGATGTTCGAGAAGCATTAGTCAGAGCTACAGGGAGCAGATCTTGGCCTCTCACGGAGATCAACGGAAGTCAGTTCATCGATCTGTTTAGACTCTATCACAAGTATGGAGCCTATAAAGAAGTCGATACCTTGTCTCGAGCAGCGAAAGAAAGAATTCAGCATGCCATGGTCCTATGCACAGTGGGACTAGCGTTCTTTCAGGATGGTCAGAATTTCGTCCATGTCAGAGTCGCCCAACTCTTTCGAAGATGGGGAAGCAAGCAGACCCGTCAGCTTTCGGTGTCCAAGGCAGCTCTAGCCTTTCTCTGTAGAGGCTTAGCTCGTTTCGCCCTCGGAGAAACCGTTTTAGTGGAAGGATGCACATATGCCTTGCAGTCATGGTTCCTGCAACATGTGCCGTCAAAAGCTAGTTCTTTCAGATTCAGCAGTAAGCAGCCAAAGTCAGCCATTCAGTGCCGAGCTTTGATCCAGAAAATGCATCAGAAGGAGATCGTTTGGGACTTCTTCGACAGAAGAGAGACCGTTCCTTGATACACCTATGCTCGTGACAAGCGCTACAGATTGCTCGGCCCCTTCTTCTGCATCGACTATCAGCAAGAGAGGTGTCTCCGACAGTTCTTGCAGTGGCAGATTCGTGTCAACACCCGCTTCCCGACGGGCCACATGCCAGAGTTTGATCTACGGTCGGATCAGTGGTCTGGGGCATACCACGTCACCAAATACACTTGGGACTCTTTCATTCCTTTATCTATATTTCCTGGTCCTAATGTATCATCAGAGTATCGAGAATGGTGGCAAACTGTCTGCCCACCTTCTCTTTGTATTTAAATTTTGTCATCAATGAAAATGCACACTTTTGTTCTGATAAAGAGTTTTTTATGGCCAAATTTTATTTTGTCACAATCCTCGGGACAACCTCATTCCCAGTAATGAGACTTCTCTCTTATATTCTTCTTCGATTATCTCTCATCATGATGGATGACCTCGCCTAGGTTATAAGGCGCATTTTCGTTGCCGCAAAATGGTAACACAATTATTGCAAAATTTGTAATGACCCGATCCCTGGTAATGGGATAACGTGTCTAAATTGTCTATCAATTCCTCCTTTCATGTCTTTTTTTCAAAAGGTCGCATTTTCAAGAAAAATTCCTCTAGGCTCTAATCATTCTTCTACTTCTACAGAAATCATCTGGCATTGTCAAAATGGTGCAAACCAGAGCAGGAAAGAAAACCGCCCCTCAGCACAGCGACAGCGAAGTCGAGGCAGTCAGCTCTCCTAAGTCGGTCAAGGGGCAGAATCAGAATCAGACCGATGATATAGACCCCGCTATGTACAACTTGTTCAAAAAAATGATGATCAGAATGATGTCGGAACAGGCAGAAGCCAGTCAGAAGGAGGTTGCTCCGAAAAGCAAGCCAAAGAAGAAGGCTGTGAAAAGGCCAATCAGGATCATCAAGAAGAAAGTCTAGCTCGACACCACTTCTGAAGAAACAGAGTCAGTAGAAGAGGAATCAAAAGAGGAAGAGCAGTTTGTTTATCATCAGAATCCTCCGTCGCAGTTTGTAAAGACCGCTGCAGAGCCCGAATCAATCAACAAGCCCATTCGGGTTAATGAACCGATGCAAGAGCAGATGAAAGAAATGAATCGGGCTATCAAGGATATTCAGGACAAGCAAACCTACTCTGGCGAAGATTTTTACCATGGCCTAGACGGGGATGACAATATAGAAAATCTCCCTCGCAAGTTCCTTAAATTTGACAGAACAAGCAACCCTAAGGCTCACTTGGCCACTTTCTATGCCGAATGCAGCCATTTCAGGAAAGACAACCGGGCGTTGTTCATTTGCTTTCCTCGCAGCCTAGAGGGGGTAGCAGCCAAGTGGTATGCAGACCACATTAATCCTATTGAACTACGAGAGTTCGATAAAGTTGTTAACTTGTTCATTGAGCGCTTCATGTTCAATGTTGAAGCCTCACCAACCCTTAATCATCTGTACAACTTAAAACAAAATGAGAATGAGAAAGCCAGCAAATTCATCCACAAATGGAGAAGCACCTGTAACAGAATGAAGGTTCCCATCCCAGAGGAGCACGCCCTACACATCATTTTGAGCAACTTTGCCCAGCCCCTGAGGAACCTCATTTCTACCTCATCGGCCAAATCATTCATCAAACTAATTGAGAGAGCCGAATGGCTCGAGACTGGCTTGGACAACGGTCTTTACGAAGGATATCCTTTTGTTAGAGGGAATCCTGACCAAAAGAAGAAGGCGCATGTCGCCTACTCTACAGAATTTTCGAATAAGGGCAGTGGCAGTTCTGGCAGCAAGAAGAGCAAGAAAAATTGTAACAAGAATATTGGGCATTCCAGGGCCGAGAGGACAAACTCAGCAGCCCAGAAAGGAAAATTTGTTAAAACACAGACCGTTCAGTCAGTACCTCAGCTAGAGGCAAAATAGTCAGAAAAGCTGAAACACGAGGGTTGGAGTTATGACCGAGAGTTCACAGCTCTAGAACAGACCCACGAAGACATCTTGGAATATATGATGTCAAAAGGAATGATTAAACTCCCCAAGGTAGCAGATCCTCCCGTTGCTCTGGGAAAATGGACTGATAAGTTCTGCAAGTTCCACCGGACTGTCGGACATGACACAGATAATTGTTTTGTCCTAAAGAACATAATCCAGGATTGCATCGACAAGAACTTGTTAATCGAGGATAAAGAAGAACAGCCAGAAATCTTGTCCAAACCATTTCCCAAGCATTCAGCTTCAGTCATCACGGAGTAGACATTTGCTCTTCAAGGTAGCATCCAGCCATGTTCTAGTCAGGACATTCAGGATCAGCATCAGGTCCTGGTCCTTCGTCAAGCGCAGTCTTTCGCCAAGAGGGTGGATATCACTGCATTTTCCAGCAAACCAACAAAAACAACGGCAAAAATTGCCAAAATAGTCCCCAGAATCCCGAAGCGTTTTATCAAGGCAGCTTCAAAGAAAGAAGAGGCTTCAGGGTCAATTCAGAAGCCAATCACTGCTCTATCCAACATTTCTATCCTGGATCTGACCTACGCTTCGCCCGAGCACCAGCAAGTGCTAGAAGAGCTTCTCAGAAAAATCAAAGTCAAGCCTAGCACGACGCCGCAGGATATGGCTCAGATCGTCAATCAAGCAATGACGAATGCACTGATCACATTCTCGGATGAGGATTTGCCAAAACCTCATTCGTTTCACAACAACGCACTTTACATAGTGGTGCAAACCAGAGGCATGACAGTCCCCCATGTGCTCATCGATGAAGGCAGCAGCCTCAATATCTGTCCTGAGATGACGGCTAAGGCATTGGGTTTAAAAGAAGAGGAATATACCCCAGATCCGATAACGATCTACGGTTTTGACAACCATGGGCAGACAACAAAGGGGAAGGTATTTCTAAAAATTTTCATCAATTATTCGGTGCACACCGTCCTCTTCCATGTGACCAATGTGCCACCCACGTACAACCTGCTACTTGGACGCACTTGGATTCACAACGCCATTGCTATTCCATCAACCTTGCACCAATGCATCAAGTGGTCGAAGGGAGGAATGATCACTACGGTCCTAGGAGAGGAACCAGAAGAACGACTCCCACAGCCAATGATCCCCCGTCCCACTTTCACTGCCGACATCCCAAGCATCAGGGAAGTCGATGAGATCAATCTAAGTGAAAGTCTGGATATGCTGAAATTGAAAAAAGTTCAACCGACAGAAAGCGTGACGGCAGTAACCCAGTGGCAGGGACCTCACTTCTTCAAGTTAGCTGGGCGCCTCGACTGCACTTCCTTCCAGAATCACCCTCTTTTCCCTCAATTCTCAAAAGCTAAGAGAGGGTTTGATCTTCTCATGAAACACGGTTATCAGCCCTTCAGGGGCCTGGGCAGAAATAAATACGGCATTCTGGAACCGATCGTCTCCGCTTGGCATATTGAAGGTACAGGCTTGGGTTTCACGGGTTAATCGTCCGACAGGAAGACCACCTTCGTCAAAGGAGCCCAGTGAAGAAGACAATGCCAGTGTTTTCTGTTTTCCTTTCCTTTTTCAGTCATCTTGTAAGGGGCAAAAGATCCGCCCCAGTTTTTCTTTCTTTCCTTCAATCGTCTGTAAATATCAGAGTTACTTAAATCAATGAAATTTTGATTCCTATTTCCCATCCTGGTGTACACAAATTCTTGCTTATATCCCTTTTTCATAATTGTTATTCTTTTCTGTACAAAAGGCTATTTTTCAAAACCTTTTTCTCAAAAACCTTCTTTGCGCTTTCAGATTGCCGGAATCATGGCTCCTAAATCGCTTAAAAAGCTCATCGTCAATACCAACTTTTCTCAAAATAAATCCAAACCGACCAGAATTTGCAAGGCAAAGGTAGGGGCAGAAGTTAGTAGAATGACAAAGCAGATCGAAGAGTTGGCAGAATTCGACTCGATGATTCAAGATTTGCCAGTATTCAGAAGCAGGATGAACCATCACCATTGGTTCAAGACCCGACAGAGGATGTCAACATCGGTTCGGAAGATGACCCGAAAATCCTCAAAATTGGTTCTAGATTGAATTCGGATGAGAAGGAAAGGCTCGTCTACTTCCTCAAGCAGCATCAGGAAGTCTTCACTTGGACTTATGAGGATATGCCAGGCTTAGACCCCAAGTTAGTCGAGCATCGCCTTGTGTTAAAGCCAGATTGCAAGCCAATCAAGCAGAAACTCAGAAAAATGGATCCTCGAGTGGCACCGCAAGTTAAAGAAGGACTTGAAGAATTGTTAAAAGCAGGATTCATCCGGACCATTAAATATCCAGACTGGTTGGCGAATATCGTGGCGGTTCCCAAGAAGAATGGCAAAGTTCGGATCTATATTGATTTTAGAGATTTGAACAAAGCCACCCTAAAGGATGATTATCCACTCCCCAACATCAATCTTTTGATCGATAGCACGACAGGCCATGCCATGTTTTCCTTTATGGATGGATACTCAGGCTATAATCAGATCAAATTGGCCACTCGTGACCAATCCAAAACTTCTTTTACTACGCCTTGGGGTACATTTTGCTATACAGTCATGCCGTTCGGGCTCAAGAATGCTGAGGCAACCTATCAAAGAGCCATGGCAGTTATCTTTCATGACCAGATGCACAAGAACATGGATGCCTATGTGGATGACATCCTAGTCAAGTCCAAAGAAGGAGAAGATCATCTTGATGCTCTCAACCAAGTCTTTGAAAGACTTATTCTCTACAAATTAAAACTCAATCCACAAAAATGCGTCTTCGGAGTGGAGTCAGGCAAACTGCTTGGCTACATGATCAGCAAGAAAGGCATAGAGGTAGACCCTGCCAAGGCAAAGGGCATCATTGATATGCCGCCTCCCACTAATCTTAAAGAGCTGCGAAGCCTTCAAGGTCGCATTCAGTCTATTCGACATTTTATCTCTAATTTGGCCATGAGATGAGAGCCATTCAATCACTTGCTGAGAAAAGAAGTGAAGTTTGAGTGGGGAACAAAATGTCAGCTCTCATTTGAGCGCATCAAGCAATATCTCTTCAATCCACCGGTTTTGAAGCCACCAGAACTGGGAAAACCACTCCTTTTATATATTTCCGTCAACCATAATGCTTGTGGCGAATTTCTTGCACAGTACGAGGAAGGCAGCCGGATAGAGCATGCCATCTACTACATCAGCAAGACTTTCATCGATTATGAGAAGAGATACTCTCAGATGGAGAAGACATGTCTAGCCTTAGTATGGATGTGTTAGAAGTTAAGACATTATCTGATGGCCTTAGAGATCAAAATTCTGTCAAGACTTAACCCTCTCAAGTACATCCTTGAGCAGCCTTTCCTTACTAGACGGATTGCAAAATGGAAAGTCCTCCTAATGCAGTACGATTTGGAATATGTTTCTCAGAAGTCAGTCAAAGGTCAGTCCATCGCAGATCAGTTGGCAGATTTCTCATTGACAGAAGAGATCAAAGCGGAAGATGATTTCCCTGACGACCGCATCTGCAGTGTTCTGGAATCCCCAGTTTGGACTCTATTCTTTGATGGAGCCCGAAACATATCTGGTATAGGAATTGGGATTTTGCTAATCACTCCTGAAAAAGAGATGATCCTTTATTCCCTCAAACTCGACTTCTAGTGTACTCATAATATGGCCGAGTATGAAGCTTTAATACAAGGCCTCAAGATTTTGCAAGACTTTGGTGTCAAGAGAATACACGCCTTCGGCGACTCATTGCTTGTTGTCAGTCAAGTTAATGCTGAATGACAAGTCAAGGATCCAAAGTTAATCCCTTATCAAAAGATTGCCTTAGCTCTCATAAGCAACTTTGAAGAATTTCAGCTCAACCATGTCAAGAGGGAATACAATCATATAGCAGATGGCTTAGCCTGTTTAGGCTCCATCCTGTCGTTCATTCGAAATCGGCAGACTTGATCAACCTGCCTACATTCCAGCTGAACAAGTGAACCAAGCCACTCAGAAAGAGAAGCCTTGGTACCAAGACATCAAAAATTTCATTGAAACTTGTAAATTCCCAGCGGAAATGCTAAGAAAGGAGCAACACGCGGTTCAGCGCATGTCAGCCCGTTATTTTATCCTTGTCGATACTCTTTATCGTCGTGGATTCAGTTCTGAGTACGCCAGAAGCTTAGATAAAGATGAAGCCCTAGAAATTGTCCAAGAGGCACACGAAGGAATTTGTGGTGGTCACGTCGGCTACCAAACACTCGTCAAGCAAATCGTCCGGGCAGGTTATTACTAGAAAACCATGCAGCAGGATTGCCATCAATTTGTAAGGAAGTGCGTCAAATGTCAGATGCACGCGCCTTCCATTCATGTGCCAGCCGCATACTTGTAATCTGTGGTCTCTCCTTGGCCCTTTTTGATGTGGGCCTTCGATGTAGTTGGTCCAATCACTCCTTCGACTTCTAATGGCCACCGATATTTCCTCGCGGCTACAGAATACTTCACCAAATGGGTCGAAGCCATAACTCTGCGAACGGTAGAAGGCCGACATGTGGTCTCGTTTATCCATAAGAATCTTCTTTGTCGTTTCGGTGTCCCACATGATATTGTATCAGACAATGGCAGCCACTTCAAGAATGAGAAGATGAAGACCTTTTGCTCGAAGTTCAGGATTCATCACCACTTCTCAGCTCCTTACTATCCTCAAGGAAATGACCAGGCAGAGGCCACTAACAAAATTTTGATCCGCATTCTGGAAAGAACAGTGGAAACGGGCCGCGATTGACACGAAAAGATGCATGATGCACTTTGGACATACCGAACCACCATTCGGACTCCAACCAATGCTACTCCTTCAGAGCTCATCTACGGGATCGAGGTAGTGTTACCTCTCCATGTTCAGAAGCCTGCACTCAAGTTTGCATCGCTCATCGAGTTTCCGCTGGATCAGTATCAGCAGCAGAGGTTGGTACAACTTGATCTACTAGATGAGAAAAGGCTCAAGGCAGCGGAACACGCTCAGGCCCATCGTCAGAGGATAGCTCGGCACTACGCCAAATCAGTTATTGAGAGAAGATTCTGAGTCAATGATCTTGTGCTTAGATCAACAGCTCATCTCAAGCATCGGCCAAAGGGCAAGTGGTCACCCAATTGGGAAGGCCCTTATGTGGTTAAAGAGGTGTTTCCCCGCAATTCCTATCGTTTGATCAACGCAGATGGAGTGAAACTGCCCGATCCTATTATTGCTCTGCATTTGAAAAGATTTTACACTTGAATTATTCATCATAGCCTTTTGTACTCTTCAAAAGTCTTTCAATAAAGCAATAATCTTCCATTAAATTCTCACATTCTTCTCCCTGATACTGAGGCATTTTATTTTGATCTATACTTATCTTCCTTCATCATAATGCAGGTAGGATCAGATGAATCCTTTTCTAAAAATCTTACCAACTCTTTGATAACTTGGTTATCATTATTAAAATTACGTTAATTTCAGTTTTCTTTTTATCTAATCAAATTTTATCAATTTGTCAAATTTCATTAAGTTTTATTCCTTTATCTTTAAAAAACCCTTCAGGTTAAGGGATAAACCTGATGCCTCTTTCCCATGAGGTATTCTTTTATTTATATTTTCCCCTCAGGTTAAGGGAAAAACCTGACCCTCATTGTCCGAGGTGTTTCCATTCAGGATAAAGGATAATCCTGATACCCCTCATAGGAGCATCGCTGCTACCCGTGAGAATTCTTTTTCAAAATAAATTTTCAATCAATCTCTTTAAATTCTTCTTCATTTTTATAAAATTTTATTCTTCTTCTGGTTAAAGGAATAAACCAGAATTATTTCCCATAAATTCTTCAATTCACCTCAAATTTTTGTTCTATGTCCCCTCAGGATAGGGGAAGATCCTGAAGCCATCATAAATAAATTCGGATCTTAGGCCACCTTGGGCCAAGGATCTCGAATGAATCTCCCATCTTCTTCATCATCGGCAACTATTCATGCGTTTTGCCAATCCTTCTAAAAAGCCGACCTTTGGATAAGAGTTATTTCCTTCCCATCTGAGTTCCGACTCAGGCTTTCGTTTTTCCATCTTATGAATATTTTTCTTAAAAATCGGGTTTTGACTCGGATTTTCCTCTTTGTATATTCTTATTTTTGAAGTCTCTAGTTCTGACTTGAACTTCCTTTTGAATCCAATGCTAGTGTTGGACAAATCGTTGTTTTGAGAATCCGAGTTTTCAAACTCAATTCTCATTTCATTTCCTTATATTTAAAAAACCGGGTTCCGACTCAGATTTTCCTTTTGTATATTCTTATTTTTGAAGGCTCAAGTTCCGACTTGAACTTCCTTTTGAATCCAATGCTCATGTTGGAAAATCGTTGTTTTGAGAATTCGAGTTTTCAAACTCAATTCTCATTTCATTTCCTTATATTTAAAAAAACCGGGTTCCGACTCGAATTTTCCTTTTGTATATTCTTATTTTTGAAGGCTCAAGTTCCGACTTGAACTTTCTTTTGAATCCAATGCTCGTGTTGGACAAATCGTTGTTTTGAGAATTCGAGTTTTCAAACTCAATTCTCATTTCATTTCCTTATATTTACAAAACCGGGTTCCGACTCAGATTTTCCTTTTGTATATTCTTATTTTTGAAGTCTCAAGTTTCGACTTGAACTTCCTTTTGAATCCAATGCTCGTGTTGGACAAATTGTTGTTTTGAGAATTCGAGTTTTTAAACTCGATTCTCACTCATTTTTCTTGTGTTTGAAAAAACTGAGTTCTGACTTGGATTTTTCGCTTTTGTATATCCTTATTTTCTCTTGAATTTTCCTTGTCAATCTAATATTCATATTTTGGACCGAAGTCTCCTTGAACTTCCCCTTCAGGATAAGGGATAATCCTGAAAACACTGGCAATCATTCTTATTCAATTCTCAAGCATCTTAGAATGTCGGTCTCCTGTTCAAATCTTCATTGAAAAATCCAATGCTCGTGCTGGTATGCATTTTCGAAAACCCAGTGCTTGTACTGGAGTGCATTTTTCGAAAACCCAGTGCTCGTACTGGGGTACATCTCTCAAAAACCCAGTGCTCGTGTTGGTGTGCATTTTTCGAAACCCAACGCACGTACTGGAGCATTTTTGAAATCCAGTGCTCGTGTTGGTACATCTAGCACTCATGCTAGTGTTTGGCTGACTGATCAGTTAGCCTTCTCATTTCAGTCTTTGCACTAACCAATCATCAAAACTCAAGCTCTAAATTCTCAATTTCAACCTTCGGGTTATCTTTTGTCAAAATTTCAAATCTTTTTCTCTTGCGAAGGACCCTCTTCAGGGAGAGTTCGAGGGAGATCGTTCCTTTCGCATGCAACCATCTTTCGTTTGCAAGAACCCTTTTCCAGAGAGAGTTTGAAGGGACTCGTTTTCTTCGCGAACAGTTTGCAAAACAACAACCAACTTTACACAAAAGAACCCTTTTTCTAGGGAGAGCTTCGACGGAAGCTCGTTTCTTTTTGTGGCCCCCATTTTTCTCATCTTTGGCCAATCCCTTCACAAAGGACCCTCTTCTAGGGAGAGTGTGATGGACTCGATCCCTCTGTGATACTTTCTTAACTTTGTTTTTTGGCTGCCTTTCCATAAGAGAAGCCTAGAGATAGGGAGTTTTGACGAAAGCTTAATTTCTCTTCGAAAGTTCCGTTTTGCAAACACCTCCTCTTTCAGGGAAGAGAGGAGTATTTCCGACTTCCCATTCAGGTAAGGGCTAAGCCTGAGTCTCTCTTTTTGGGGAAAAAGAGAGAAGAATTTTTGTCACGGACGTGTCGTATCGATATCAAGCGATCTCTTTCATCAAGGATTTTAAGAATATTTTGCCAATTTGTTATCAAGTCATTGTTGATCTCAAAATTTTCATCATATAAAGAACTACCTCAAACTACCTTTAGTATTATTTTCAAAGGAGCAAGACTTTTGCGAAATAAGAACTGAATTCAAGTTTTTTCTGTTGGTCAACCAAGAGGATGAAGAAAAATCTTCGATATGACCGGCAAAGGAAAATTCGATAATGTTAAAAAGCCATGAGCGAATTGATATTGATCATAGCTATGACACATTCTTAAAGACCATTCTTTGGCAGTAAGACAGTGGAAATATCCTGGGTAGTAAAGAAGAACCTACCCAATCCATATCTTCTCAGCCATTTGAGTTGTAAATCAAATATCCGCAAAAGGGATCTCTCAATTGTCGTCAAGATAAAGACGAATTATGCGAGCTAGATCTCCGGGGCCAAAGAAGATTTGGATCACCTCCGAGATGAACGAGTTTTTGAAGGATCCTTCCAAGGAAAGTTCAAATCACCGTCGAGATGAAGGCGAGTGTGATGGACCTACTGACAAACCCTAAAAGATATTTGATTTCTGCTATCATCTAGAGAATTTTGACCAATGAACCTATATCATCAAGCCTAACTCCTGAGAAAAACAAGGATCGGAACATCTCCAAGATGAAGGAGTTTGTGACATACCCTTCCCCTGAAAAAGAGAGAAAAAGTCAGGACATCTCCAAAATGAAGGATGATGTAAAAACCCAAGAAAGCTCCATGACTCAAGAGAGTGCAAAAAGATCATCACGGGAAATGCCCAGGACATCAGATTGCCTGAAATTGCCAAGAATCATATTTTTCTATGTGAAATTCTTTTATCAATATCTTTTCACTCAATTGCTTTTATGAAGCTAAGAATATTCCCTCTCTTTTCATATCAAGGAAGTTGATATCTTCCTTAAAGAAGCTCAACAACAACAAACTTTGAATTTGACTCTTGATTCTACAGAGTTAGCCCAATTGAAGCTATTACTCTAGGTAGAAAGAGGTGATATTTTTCATACACAATTCAATCATGCTGAATCAACTACAATTTTGACATCTTATTGGCAATATTTTCTCATTGTCCCAAAATGAAGTGTGAACTTGATGTTCGTTTTGACGTATCCTGACGTCATCCCTCCTTAGGACTGAAAAGTCCTTTCCTTCCGTCTAATCTGAGCTCTCTCAGATTCGCACACTTCCCTGTGTTCCCCACCATCCCACCATGGACAGTTCCCGCTCAGGATAAGGGTTAAACCTGAACTTTTTGCAAAAGGTCTGTTATTGTCAAAAGCTATTTTTAGTCTCAGCAATGAGGCGCCCAAGAACAACTCCTTTTCAAGCTTTAGGGACCCCCATTCTTATCTTTTTGCAAAAACCCCTCTTGGACTTGTTGTGCAAAGTCTAGAGGCCCATCACAGTTTTCCTCGCTCCTCGAGGATGTTGTATCCATTCAGGCTAAGGATTAAACCTGTTACCTCGCTCCTCGAGGTATCACCCAAACCTTCTGCGAGAGGTCATCTGTTTTCAGAAAGCTGATTTAGTCTCAGCAATGAGACGCCCCAGATCATCCCCTTTTCAAGCTTTAGGGAATCTCTTATTTTTCTCTTCTCGCAAACCCCTTCTGGATTTGTTCATCCAAATTCCGAAGGTCCCATCATGGTTTTTTCATCCAAGGATTCTGTATGGTTGCCCCTTTCAGGTTAAGGGTTAAGCCTGAGCCTCGTTCCATGAGGTATCTTTCCGTTCAGGTTAGGGTTAAACCTGAGTCTCATTTTCGACTAGATATCCTTTCTAGTCCTTCCACGGTTTCTTCAATTGAGAACTTCGTGCGATTCCCCCCCACTCAGGACAAGGGTTAAACCTGAATCTCGCTTTTGCGATGTATTTGTTGTCCCATCACGGCTTCCTCGTTCGAGAATTCTGTATGGTCGTCCCTTTCAGGATAAGGGTTAAGCCTGAACCTCGTGCCTCGAGGTATTTTTCCTTTTCAGGTTTAGGTTAAACCTGAGTCTTGTTTCGAAGAGGTGTTTTTCCTTCAGTCCCATCGTGGTTCTTCCCATCGAGGAATCCATGCTTTGTATATCCATCCAGGAAAGGATCATGCTAAAGTTTCATCTCACGAAGCATTTCTCTCAGAAATGTCTCATCAAGGTCCTCACATATTCCTTTCCCCATTCAGGTTATCTTGAGATATCTTCGTCCCATCCAGGTTAAGGGCTAAACCTGAGTAATTCCAAAAGGCTGATCTTATCTCACTCATGAGACCTGATCAAAATGCCCATTTTTCATCATTTCGAGATCTTCATCCAAAGTCCCATCACGATTTCCTCATTCCTATCATTCAGTCGTATCATTGTCAAGGATTTTGTCCCCCCCCCTAGGACCATTCTAGATAAAGGTGTTAAGCCTGAAAAGTCACACTTTCAAAATAATTCTTCCACCCCCAGCTCAGGTCTGCTGACTGGGGCATTTTTCAAAATTTGGAGTGTTTCTTTGCCACTAAGCTCGACTTTCAATCGGCTTAGTAGCAAAGAGGGGCATCTGTGAACACCCCAAATTTTTCAAAATGTGGTAAATATTCTCTTTTTGGCCTTTGACCCCATTTTTTGAGTAATTGAGTCAGTAAATCTAAATACCAGTTTGTTTCTCAAAGTTTTATTGAAATTAAATTCATTTTATATATCAGACTCAATTTCGGATCCGGATCCATTATCAAAATTCAAATCTGAGCTTCGCTATCCAATTTTTAAAAAAACCAAATTCTCAAAATTACCAAAATAACCTTCTGAAAGGCTCAGACAGTTCATCTTGTATCCGTTTGGATCCATCGAGTTGTATTTCTCAATTCGAGGTTTAAAACTCAAATATTTTCTCAAAACTTGGGTCCAAACCCATTTCTGAAGAAATTGTTTTTCTCAAAATAGCTTTTAAATTCTCAAAAAATTCCCTTTGGTAAATATTTTGCAAAAAACACAAAAAAAATTAGTGTTTAATCTTTGTTTCTCGTAAATCTTAGATTTTTATTCCAAAAATACAAAAAAATGGAAAAAAAAAATCAGGAACTATGTTGTTTAAAATTCTTTTTGAAACTTGTTTTTTGCTAAAACTCTTTAAAACCACTTTTTTGAAAATCTTTAAAAAGAGGACCGGCCTTTTGAAAATTTTTATAAGAAGACCCCCTTAACAAAAGTCGAGTTTAGGGTTACGAAAACCCTTTCTTCCGCTGCCCTCCTTCCAGAAGAATCTTCCCCATCGTCGACCTTCGTTCCCTCCATTGCTACCATTGGATCAACCTCCTGCTTCATCCCGAACCCTCCATCGCCGATCGCCCGAGCTCCTCCTCCTTCGTTCATCACCAAACAAACCTCCATCTTCTGCCCATCTTGAACCTTCCATCGCCAACGGCCGATGCCATGTGCGAAACCCCCATGTGCGAAAACTTCTTCGCACACCTCCACCATCACCCTCTGGAAGCATCCATGGCCTCCACCCTCTGATCCTCTTCTTTCCTCGATCAATCAACCCTCTGCCCTCCATCACAAACAACCTTGCTGACCTTCATCCACCTTCCGATCATGCTCCTTCCTCCCTTATCAGTCAATCTCCAACCAACCTCCTTCTCGACACTTCCTTCCTCTCTACATAAACAAAGCAAGAGAAAGTGAAAGGGAAGTTGATTTGCATATTCCCCAGGCTCCTTTCGATTATCACCCGTCGAGCTGAGGCATCCTTAGTTGGCCAAAGGGGTAATCTCCGTCATCCGATGCCCTCAGAGATCCGAAAAGCAAAAAGCCTCAATAGCGCCCCTACATCCGACCGTAATCTTCCGATTGCTTCCCTTTTGGAAGATCAACACCCATCACCAACTCAGCACCTTTCGAACAAGGTGAGTCATCTTCTCTGGTTATTACTCCTTCATAATAGTGTCATTTACTGAATATTGCCCATTTGCTTATGTCTTTCTTTCTCTTTTTATCTTTTTTTTTTTTACTTCTCCTCGCTATCTTGGATTTTCCTTTCAAATCTTCTGGTTCACCCTCTTTTAGAGCACCACGGTAGCACTGGTTTGCTTTCAGCAAAACCAGTCTATCTTTTGTGCGATAGTAATGGGATAACCACATCCCCACACCATTTTGCTTTTTTTTTTCTTCTCTCTTTTCTGGTATGCATTTGTTTTTCTCTTTATGCTGCTATTATTGGGTTCACCCGTCGGATTCAATGATCCGACAGGGTTAATCTGAATTTCAGCCAAAATTTTGCTGTTAGAATTCGCATTTCTCCTTGATTCTCATATTTTCTATAGAATCCCTGTTTAAATGTTTGGGTCTCTTGCCCTCGTTGGCCCTGACGCTTCAACTTCAATATCACCGAGCACAGTGAAAAATTAATATTCCTTATATCCCAAGTGCTTCATGTAATTTTATATTCATGCTTCGTATTGCAGTAGACTGCCATTTATTTTCATCCAGGTAATCTTATCTATCTATTTTCATTCGGTTTTATTTTATTTATTTATTTTTTTATAGCACTGTTGCTTCACATCTAGAAATTCTTTTCTTTTGATATATCGGATTCGTTTAATTCAGACCTCGTGTTCATGTCTTGCCTGTATTCTATCGAGCTCATCTGACTCGCCACTGCACTTTGATAACTAGCATCTTGCGCAAGGCCACCCTGGACTTTGGCTGGTAAATATTTAATGTTATCCATGTGTGGCGGCTGCCATTATTCCAAGACAAGAAGTAACGATATCGGTGCCGAGAGAGGCAAAAATGGGTTTAGCAGAGATAGGGATGTAATCAATGGTCATACAGGAAAGGATTTAGAGCCACATCTTTTCAAGTTGTGTTTGCAGATTAGCAGTGCTATGGTTGGGGGAAATAAAAATGCCTCTGCTTCTGTCCAAATGATAAAAACTTCTTGGTTTTTCATCCAATGTTTCGTTGAAAGATCACAACAGGTCATACCATGCATTTTTTTTTTTTGGAATGTCATTGTTAAGTGCGTTCCTTTTATCTTATAGTTTGCATGTATTATTTGTTTAAAAAGTGGAAAATCCATTTGTGAAAATCCGACCTTGTTGTATGGTATTCATCTGCTTTAATGTAGTCCAGCAGATTCAGAAGTTATTGACTCTTCCTCTGTACAGGAAATATGGGTCCAGACATAGATCATGTCGTAATCCCTTATGATGCCTCTATGCAGAGATTTTCATGTTTAGACTTGTCAGCAGATGAAGGGTTACGTTCCAGCCCATTTCCTTCATGTAATACATAGTTTATGCAAAAACCCTTTGTTTCTTCTATACTCCCTTTGGAAATGTTGGTTGCAGCAGTGCTTCTGTTGTCCACGAACATGCTAGTTTTGCAAAGTTGCAACAGTGCTTTCGTTGCCCACAACCAATTAGCTTTGCGTGGTTGTAACAGTGACATCGTGACATCCCAACTAGACAGGTAATGGTCCAGGAAATGAAAGTCGTCTTGTTTATAAGAGCCTGTTCAAAGATATAGGTAAAGTATTATCCGTCTTCATCATTGGTATTCTTGAAGTTGGTTCTCGATGGTATATCATCTAACGATCTTCGGCAAGAATTCATGGCCTTCTAGATGCAAACTGAATAAAGAGTTGCCTATAGACTACCTCTGGAAGTCACCTTTGGAGTTTGTTAAAGCTGATGGTCCCATGTTTGAAATTGTATCATCTGAAGCTATATTGGTTGCATTTCCATCATTTATCACAGTCCCCTACATGTTATATTCACTTTACAATCTTCATTCATTTATATTTTTCACCATGAGGCTCTCAGTTCTACTGTATGAACATGCACAAGCACCTATGCCACAAGATGTCATTTTATAGCAGCTCATTAACTCCTGCTGCTACTATGTTGTTTGCAGTAATCGGAGTATACATTCTTTCCTGCAAACTTGTGCGTCAGGTATTTATGTGACTAATAGTATTTCAGTTGAACTATATTCTGGTTTATTGTTCAATACATGCCTTATATTGCCTGTTTCACTTCCATTCACAATAGTAGATTCGCTTCACATTTTTTTTTTCATGCTTAAGGTTGCTATAATGTGACAAGAGTGTCGTGTTGGAATCAAACGGCCTTAGTCTCGGTTTCAGTTGCTTTGTTTTCTCCAACAACATTCATTATGAGCTTAAGCAATCCCATCTCAGCTGATAGTGCCTCTCGTAGCATTATGTGTCACCATTGCCTTTTTTTTATTACTATCAGCTCTTCCCTCACGTTCATTGTATAAGTATATACATAGCATCCTCTTTACTAATCAGTTCATTGTCTCACCATACTCACCTTCTACCATTAAGGATGAAAATGCTCCCTAGGCATTTTTCAAATGTTCAGTAAAGTTAGCCCCCATGAATCAGCAAGCATGCATTCATTTAGCTATTGACCTTTCCTTGGAAAAACTGTCTAGAGAAAACATGGCACTGTTGTACTGAAATACGAGGCAAAAGTGAGGTTAATTCAGTCTGGTCTTATGTCAGATATTAAGTCCAACATTGAGTCTGATGATAATGAGCATGAACTACCTATGGCTAAAAGTCTCTAAACATGCTGGGAGCAAGGAGCCAAACCTGGCAAACTGATTCCATTCTGGTGGATTAGGATAAGAGAGCACACACAGCAATGCTGTGTGACCAGTATCACTCTGCTGAAGGTGACATTGAGCACGAGTGTCTGGGGGTTTCCAGCCCTTCATTGCTGCGTCTACAGTGGCAGTGTTTACTCCTGTATGCCCATTAATAGTCATCCTCATGTCATTTCCCAACCTGCTGTAATTTCTAATTGTAGTTCTCAACAGTACCCTGCTGTCAGCCCATTTAGCAGTGTTCAGCCACTCCCTCCTTTCTAACACCTGCACACCAGTTATTTTATTCATACATCTGCGGAATCACTATGCAGGGGCATAGTATGTCATTCACCATACAGTAAATAACTGTGTAAATGCGCATTTCATCATTCATTTAAGGCAAGTTTTGAATGCCTTCTCATATATAGGTTCTCATTGATTTCAGATATTACGTATATACATACAGATATATATACATATATATATATATACATGTATATATATGCATATATATATATATATATATATATATATATGTATGTATATATATCCATATGTCCTCACAGGTTGTGTATATATGCACATATGTCATCATAAGCATGATCACTTGTAGGTACGAGTATAGAGAGTTTTAATGGATCTCTCTATGCTTTGTATTTCCATCATATCATGCTAATTCATTTTCTTTTGCAGGAAACTCATAGGAATTGCTATTTCCTTCCCTAGAATTAGAAACTCCTGTGATTTTGAGTTAAACTCAATGTTGTAATAAGCTAGATATCAATGAAAACTCTATATTTCCTGTTTTAGGTAGAATGAATGAGCATTGTAAAAATCATGAATTGCTTGTTTTCATACATTTTTCTTTGTTTTCACAAATGGCAACACGAATGGCACGTGCACCATTTCGTAAGAGGTAATTAATCCTAAGTTGATGATTTACATCAATGGCCATAGTCAGGATGTAAACAAAACTTAGGATTTTTATCTTTTATAAAATAATACTGGATCCACACTCATCATATTTTCCTTAAATATTTTCTTCTTTTATCAGAATTTAACTGAAAATTAACTCAAAATATATACCAATGGACATAGTCAGGGTATATTGAGAGTTCATTTCATTTTAAATTCTATAAAAGCACCAAATGTATTTTATTCTTCTCTTGAATTTAAATATAGATTATTATATAATACATTCAACGACCATAGTCGAGGATGTATTATATCTTCAATCTTATTTTAATTCATTTAAAGAATAGAATAGCCTTTTAAATCCAATTTCAAATCCTTTAAATTCATTCATCATATAGGATAGAATTGCATCATATTTTCAAAATTCTTTTTCAAAAATCCAATTAATATTGAATATCTCTCTTCAATTTCTACTTTATCAAATTCTATCTCATCTTCAGAGTTCAATTTGACTTTGAAAATTCAAATTTATTTTATATTAAAAAAACTCCATTCAATTTCAAAGTTCAATTTAACTTTGAGATTTCTTTCATCCTCTAAAATCCAAATTCAAAACTTCAAAATTCAAGGTCAAATTTAATTTTGAAATTCATTTATATATTCAAGATTCAATTTCTAAATTTCATCTTCTAAATTCAATAAAAAAATTCTGACTCATCTTCTGATCCCAAATTCTGAATTCAAAGTCCAATTTGACTTTGAAATCCATTTATATATCCAAAATTCAAAATCTAAATGAAATTTCAAAGTTCGAATTAACTTTGAAACTTCTGATTCATATTCATATTCAAAAGCCAAGTTTATCTTCAAAATTCAAAATCCAAAATTTGAGATTGATTCTGAATCTCAAAAACTTTGCCTTTTTCTAAATTTTAATTTCAATCTGAGTTTTTTTTAAAACCCAGATCCATCTTCAGAAGTCTCATTTGGATTTCCAGAATCCAAGTCTAAAACTAGATCCCAATCATAACTTGGATCCAGTTTTCTAAACACAATTCTACCTTTGGATCTGAGACTTCAGAACCAAAATCTATCTTAGGATCCAGAGTCCAACTCTACATTGGATTTCAGACTTCAGATCGAGCTCCATTTTAGGATCTAGAATCCAATTTTACTTTGGATCTTAGACTTCAGATCCAATTCCATCTTAGGGTCCAGAGTCTAATTCTACATTGGATCTCAGACTTCAGATCCGTATCTATCTTACGATCCAGAACCCAATTCTACATCGGATCTCATATCTTAAATCCACTCTAAGATCCAATTCCACTTCAAAATCTGGATTTAAAATCCAAGTCCATTTTAAGATCCCATTTGAACTCCCTAAATCCATTTCTATTTTTAAATACATTTGATTCTCTCAGATTCATTCTAAAATTCAAATTCAATATCACTTCAAAACTTCATCTTCTCCTAAATCCATGATTAAATTCAAAGTCCATTTCTGACTTTAAAACTTCATTTTCTTTCATTTCAAAGCTTTAAATCATTCTTTTTCGAAGTCAAGATTTATTTTTCCAACTCTGATTTGCTTCAAAAACTTAAAACTTCTCTGATTTATCTCAAGTTCTAAGTTAGATTCAATCATTTCTTCACTCCTTTACCAAGTTCATCTCAGAATACTTGGAAATTTCCAAATCAAATTTTCGAAAAGAGCATACATCCTTGCAATGCACAAGCATGATTCTTTGTGCATTAAGGTCTTTAGGATAAATTCTTAGATAATGTTTAGCCAAAACAAAAGGCATAGATTCGATCCTTGGTTCGATTACCCCTGGTAAAGGCGCCAGAAACGGTTGAACCTCGTATCGACGAGCGAATCCCGTCTCTCCATTTTTTCCGCAAATTTTTGAAACGGAGGCGAGTTAAATTTTTTAAATATTTTTCAAATCAAGGTCAAGTGAGACCGCGCAAAAGGGTTTCTCTTCTCTTTTTCTTTCTTTCTTTTCTCTTCTCTTTCTCTTTTCTTTCTTTTATTCTTCTCCCTTCAAAAAGGAGGAAAATAGAGGTTAGAAAAGGAAAAGAGAAGGGAAAGAGAGAAACTACAAGAGAGGAAAATTTTTGCGATGATCACAGATACCTCATGGAACGATGTTCAGGCTTCACCCTTAACCTGAAAGGGACGACCATACAGGATCCTCGAACGAGGAAGCCGTGATGGGACAATGAAATGCATCGCTAAAGCGAGATTCAGGTTTAACCATTGACCAGAGTGGGGGGACCGTACGGAATACTTGGATGAAGAAACTGTGGTGGGACTAGAAAGGATATCCAGTCGAAACGAGACTCAGATTTAACCCTAACCTGAATGGAAGGATACCTCACAAAGCGAGGTTCAGGCTTAACCCTTAACCTGAAATGGGCGACCATGTGGAATTCTCAGATGAAGAAACCATGATGGGACCTTCAGAGTTTGGACGAACAAATCCGAAAGGGGTTTGCGAGAAGAGAAAAACAAGGGATTCCCTAAAGCTTTGAAAGGGTATGATCTGAGGCGTCTCATTGCTGATACTAAATCAGCTTTTTAAAAACAGACGACCTCTCGTAAAAGGTTTGGGTGATACCTCGAGGAGCGAGGTAACAAGTTTAATCCTTAACCTGAATGAATACAGAATCCTCGAAGAGCGGGGAAACTGTGATGGGACCTCTAGACTTCGCACAACAAGTCCAAGAGGGGTTTGCAAAAGGATGAAAATGGGGGTCCCTAAAGCTTGAAAAAGGGGTTGATCTTGGGCGTCTCATTGCTGAGACTGAAAATAGCTTTTGACAATAACAGACCTTTTGCAGAAAGTTCAGGTTTAACCCTTATTCTGAGTGAGAACTGTCTATGGCGGGATAGTGAAAATCGCAGGGAAGCGTGCGAATCTTAGAGCGCTCAGATCAGACGGAAGGAAAGGACTTTTCAGTCCTAAGGAGGGATGACGTCAGGATACGTCAAAACGAATATCAAGTTCTTGCTTCATTTTTTAGAATCATGAAAAAATATTGCCAATAAGATGCCAAAATTGCAGTTGATTCAGAATGTTTGAATTGTGCATGAAAATATCACCTCTTTCTACCTAGAGTATTAGCTCCAATTGGGCTAACTCCGTAGAATCAAGAATCAAATTCAAAATTTTGTTGTTGTTGGGTTTCTTCAAGAAAGATATCAATTTCCTTGATATGAAAAGAGAGGAAACATTCTTAGCTTCATAAAAGCAATTGCATGAAAATATATTAATAAAAGAATTTCACATAGATAAAGATGATTCCTGGCAGTTTCGGGCAGTTTGATATCCTGGGGCTTTTCCCATGATGATCTGTTTGCACTCTTTTAAGTCACGGAGATTTCTTGGGCTTTTACATCATCCTTCATTTTGGAGATGTCCTGACTTTTCTCTCTTTTTCGGGGGAGGGTACGTCACAAACTCCTTCATCTTAGAGATGCTCCGATCCTTCTTTTTCTTTCTCAGGAATTAGGCTGATGATATAGGTCCATTGGTAAAAAGGTCTCTAGATGATAGCAGAAATCAAATATCTTTTAGGGTTTGTCGGGAGGTTCATCGCAGTCACCTTCATCTTGATGGTGCTTAAAACGTTCCTTGAAAGGATCCTTTACAAACTCCTTCATCTCGGAGATGATCCAATTCTTCTTTGGCCCCGGGGGTCTAGCTCGCATATTCGTCTTTATCTTGACGACAATTGAGAGATGCCTTTTGCAGATATTTGATTGCAGCTCAAATGACTGAGGAGATATAGATTTGGTAGGTCTTTTTTTACTGCCCAGAATATTTCCACTATCTTACTGCCAAAAGAATGATATTTAAGAATATGCCATAGCTATGATCAATATCAGTTCACTTATGACTTTTCAACCTCACTGAATTTTTCCTTTGCCGGTGATATGGAAGACTTTTCTTCATCCTCTTGGTTGACCAACAGAAAAAGCTTGAATTTCGTTCTTATTTCACAAAAGTCTTGCTCTTTTGAAAATAATACTAAAGGTAGTTGGAGAAAACTCTTTATAGGATAAAAACTTTGAGATCAACAATGATTTTTGATAGCAAATTGGCAAAATATTCTTGAAATCCTTGATGAATGTAATCGCTTGACATCGATTGACATGTCCATGACAAAATTCTCCTCTCTTTTTCCCCAAAAAGAGAGACTCAGGCTTAGCCCTTACCAAAATGGGAAGTTGGAAATACTCCTCTCTTCCTCAAAAAGGAGGTGTTTGCAAAACAGAACTTTCAAAAAGAAATTAATTTTTCGTCAAAACTCCCTATCTCTAGGCTTCTCTTATGGAAAGGCGGCCGAAAAACAAAGTTTGAGAAAGTATCACAGAGGAACGAGTCCATCATACTCTCCCTAGGAGAGGGTCCTCTGTGAAGGAGTTGGCCAAAGATGAGAAAAACGGGGGCTACAAAAAGAAACGAGCTTTCGTCGAAGCTCTCCCTAGAAAAAGGGTTCTTTTATGTAAAGTTGGTTGTTGTTTTGCAAACTATTCACGAAGAAAATGAGTCCCTTCAAACTCTCCCTGGAAAAGGGTTCTTGCGAACGAAAGATGGTTGCATGTGAAAGGAACAAGCTCCCTCAAACTCTCCCTGAAGAGGGTCCTTTGCAAGAAAAAAAAAAGATTGATTTTTGACAAAATGATAACCTGAAGGTTGAAATCGAGAATTTAGAGCTTGAATTGTTGATGATCGGTTAGTATAAAGACTGAACCTGAAGGGCTAACTGATCAGTCAACCAAACACTAGCACGAGTGCCAGATGTACCAGTATGTGCACTAGATTTGAAGATGTACCAGTATGAGCACTGGGTTTCGAAAAATACACCAGTACGAGCACTGGATTTTAAAAATGCACCAGTACGAGTGTTGGGTTTCGAAAATGCGCACCAGTACGAGCACCGAATTTTCGAAATGCACACCAGTACGAGCACTGGGTTTTCAAAAATGCACACCAGTACGAGCACTGGGTTTTCAAAGTGCATACAAGCACGAGCACTGGTTTCTCAATGGAAAGTTTGAGGAAGAGACCGACATTTGAAGATACTTGAGAATTAAGCGAGAATGATTGTCGGTGTTTCAGGATTATCCATTATCCTGAAGAGGAAGTTTAGGTTTGTCCCTTAACCTGAAAGGGAAAGGCAAGGAGAACTTTGGTCTAATACGAGCATTGGATCAATAAGGGAAATTCGAGTCGGAACTCGAGAATTCAAAAATAAGAATATACAAAAGCGAAAACCCGAGTCAGAACCCGGTTTTTCAAAATAAAAAGAGAGAATCGAGTTTTAGAACTCGAATTTTCAAAGGAATGATCGGTTCCAACACGAGCGTTGAATCCGATAAGAAGTTTGAGTCAGAATTCGAGACTTCCAAAATAAGAGTATACAAAAAGCAAAATCCCGAGTCGGAACTCAATTTTTCAAAATAGAAGAATGAATGAGAAAATCGAGTTTGAGAACTCGATTTCTTGATGCAACAATTGGCCCAATGCGAACATCGGATCCAAAGGGAAGCCCAAGTCGGAACTTGAAGCTTCAAAAATAAAAATATACAAAAGGGAAAATTCGAGTCGGAACCCAGTTTTTCAAAATAGAAGAATGAACGAGAATCGAGTTTGAGAACTCAAATTCTCGACATAGCAATTGGTCTAATGCAAACATCGGGACCAAAAGGAAGCCCGAGTCAGAACCCGGAACCTCAGAAATAAGAATATAAAAAGGGAAAAGTCTGATTCGGAACCCGGTTTTTCAAAATAAAAGAATGAATGAGAATCAAGTTTTGAGAACTCGAATTCTCGACGCAACGATTGGTCCAATGCGAACATCGGGACCAAAAGGAAGCCCAAGTCAAAAATCGAAGCTTAAGAAATAAGAATATACAAAAGGGAAAAATCCGAGTCGGAACCCGGGTTTTCAAAATAAAAGAATGAATGAGAATCGAGTTTCGAAAACTCGAATTCTCGGCGCAATGATTGGTCCAATGCGAACATCGGGACCAAAAGGAAGCCCAAGTCGGAACTCGAAGCTTTAGAAATAAGAATATACAAAAGGAAAAATCTGAGTCGGAACCCGGTTTTTCAAAATAAAAGAATGATTGAGAATCGAGTTTTGAGAACTCGAATTCTCGACGCAATGATTGGTTCCAACATGAGTATTGGATCCAAAAAGAATTCCAAGTCGGAACCCGGAACTTCAAACGAAAGATAAAAAGGGGAAAAACCCGAGTTGGAACTCGGATCTTCCAAAAATAAAAATAAAATGAAAGCAAAACCTGAGTCGGAACTCAGATGGGAAGGAAGTAACTCCTATCCAAAAGTCGGATTTTAGAAGGTTTGACAAAAAACATGAATAGATTCCGAGGATGAGGATGAGAAACTTATTCAAGATCCCTGGCCCAAGATGGCCTGAGATTTGAATTTTATTTAGGATGGTTTTCAGGATTATCCCTGATCTTGAAGAGAAATTGGAAAATTTTGAAAAAGATTGATAGAGATTGATAAAGGATAAAGAATTGATGAAAGGGAAGAATCAATAAAGTTTAGTGAAATTAAAAATAAAAAGGATTAGTAGAAATTTGAGGGAAAATTGATGATAAAAGAATTTAGGATCATCCCTTGTCTTGAAAGATAGGGATCTTGCGAGACGAGACTCAGGTTTATCCCTTAACCTGAAAGGGGAAAGAATAAAATTTATAAAAATGGAGAAGAATTTAAAGAAACTTATCGAAATTTTTTTTGGAAATGAATTCTCACGGGTAGCATCGGTGCTCCAATGAGGGGTATCAGGATTATCCCTTATCCTGAATGGAAAAAAGAATAGAAATTTAAGGAAAATTAATAAAGAGAAATTGATATAAATTTAGAAAATCAATAAAGATTGATGAAACCTGTGTTCTCAAAAGAATTCTCATTGGTAGCACTATTGCTCCTACGAGGGGTTTCAGGATTATCCCTTATCCTGAATGGGAACACCTCGAAGAATGAGGGTTAGGTTTATCCCTTAACCTGAGAGGGTAAAATAATAAAGAATACCTCATGGAAAAAGAGGCATCAGGTTTATCCCTTAACCTGAAAGGGTTTTATAAAGATTCAATAAAATCAGTAAAACTTGATAAAATTTGGCAAAAATTGATAAAATTGACAATAAATTGATGAAATCTTGATTAAATTGGAAAATGAAATGAATGCAATTTAATAACGATAATAAAATTAACTGAAAAAGTTGATAAGATTTTTAGAAAAAGATTTGTCTGATCCTGCCTGCATATGATGAAGGAAGACAAGTATAGACCAAAATAAAATGCCCCAGTATTAGGGAGAAGAATGTGATAATTCAATGGAAGATTATTGCTTTATTGAAAGACTTTTTGAAGAGTACAAAAGGCTAGGATGAACAGTTTAAGTATAAAATCTCTTCAAATACAGAGCATTGATACGATCTGATAGTTCCACCCCATCTGCGTTGATCAGACGAAAGGAATTGCGAGGCAGCGCTTCCTTAACCGCATAAGGGCCTTCCCAATTGGGTGACCACTTGCCCTTCGACCGATGCTTGAGATGAGCTGTCGATCTGAGCACAAGTTCATTGACTGATTTGGCGTAGTGTCGAGCTATCCTCTAACGATAGGCTTGAGCGTGCTCTACTGCCTTGAGTTTTCTCTCGTCTAGCAGATCTAGCTGTACCAACATTTGCTGCTGATACTGATCAAGTGAAAGTTCGATGAGCGACGCAAACTTGAGTGCGGGCTTCTGTACGTGGAGAGGTAATACCACCTAGGTCCTATAAACCAGCTCTGAAGGAGTAGCGTTGGTTGGGGTCCGAATGGTGGTTCGGTACGCCCAGAGCGCATCATGCATCTTCTCGTGCCAATCGCGGTCTGTTTCCACAGTTCTTTCTAGAATGTGAATCAAAATTTTGTTGGTGGCCTCTGCCTGGCCATTCCCTTGAGGATAATAAGGAGCTGAGAAGTGATGATGAATCCTGAACTTTGAACAGAAGGTCTTCATCTTCTCTATCTTGAAGTGTGTGAACACCCCAAAATTTTCAAAATCTTTTAAATATTCCCTTTTTGCCCCTAAATTCATTTTTTTTTTGAGCAAATGGTTCATTTCAAATCTAAATTCCAGTTCATTTCTCTAGTTTTATTGAAATTAAATTCATTTCATGTGTTTAAATTGATTTCGGATCTGGATCCATTGTCCAGATCCAAATCTGAGTCTCCGTGTTCAAATTTTAAATTAAAATTATAGAAAATACCAAAAATAGCCTTTAAATAGCCCGGACAGTCCATTCGACATCCGTTCGGACCCCTCACATTGTATTTCTCGATTCGAGTATCAATACTCGAACAATTTTTCAAAACTCGGGTCTGAACCCTCTTTTTTTTTAAGAAATTTTCCCGAAATAGTCTGAAATTCTCAGGAAAATACTTTTGTAAATATTCTTTGTAGAAAAATACAAAAAACAATTAGGGTTTAGTCTTTTTTTTTTCTCAGATTTTCATTCCAAAAAAAAAATACAAAAAAAATAATAATAAAAATACTCAAAATAGAACAAAAAATTCAAAAATAAATGAAGAAAATTGCAAAATGGTTTTTAGAAACCCGTTTTTGAGAAAACTTTTTAAAGAGGCCCTTCTATGGAAAAACTGTATTTTCATTTAAAAGTCGAGTTAGGGTTTTGAAAACCCTAACTCTCGCCTTCTCTCTCTCAACCGAAACTCTCTTCGCTCTGACCTCTTTCACCCCTTTCCGGCTTCCATTCACCCCCCATCTGCGAAACCCTTCCACCGAACCCTCCAGAGGCTTCACCCAAGCCATCCATCGCTAACCTCCGCATCCTCCATCGCCTGGATCCCCCCTAAGCCCTCCATCGCCAACCGAATCACCTTCTCAGTTCTTCCCTCTTCCTCTATTTAACAAACCCCATTGTTCCTCCAAAGGCACCCGTTATCACCCCCACATCTTCTTCTTCTGCTCGCATTCCTTCTCTGATTCAATTTTCTTCCACATTTTCTCCTTCCCCTCCTTATTATCTCGTTTCTTCCCCAGCCGCCAAAAGGGAGGCGATCAATCTCAAAAGTTGCAGGTAAGTAACTCTCCCCTCTCTGATTCTTTTAGGAATCTACTTTGCCCTTTATAATATTGCCTTGTTTTCCTTCAGGTTTTCGTTTCTTTTCTTTTTATTTATTTTTTTTATTTTCTTCATTTCTTCATAAGTCGAAAGGGTGAGATCGACTTGCCTATAGCAGGACCGATTCACCCTATACGACATCAAAGGAACATTCATGTTCCTACAGTTATTTTCTGATTTTGCTATTTTCTTTACTTGGCATTTTGCAATCGGTTCTGTTTTAAATTCCATCTTCGACCTGTATTTATTTTTCACTTTTCCCCTTTGATTATTCTGATTTCTCTTCCAGTTTCTCTTTTGCGTTGATTTCCATTGACGCATCATGGAGGGCGTTGAATTGCCTATAGCAATTTCAATGCCTCCTTATGCAATAGCAAAAGGAACGAATCGTTCCAATTTTTTTTTTTGTAATTACAAATTTTCCTCCCCTTTAGGTCTCTTATCTTCTTCACCTCACATCCACTGTGTTGTACTCACATTTTCAATGTCTGACATGTTGTTTCTCTACTGATTTTTGGATATATTTCTGGTATTTTAAGTGGTATATGTTCCTGAGAATGTAAAGCTGGGCAACGGTGGTTGCGCCAGAAAAGCCTCTAAGAGGTTGTGCCCCGATAGATCTAAATAGCAACAGACTCTCAGTATGTCTGTCGAGATGAGTATGGGATTCATTTACTGGTTGAATCCAGTCTATGTGCTATAATCATGGAGAGCTCCTACGTGGAATTTTGCTGAAAGCCTTTCAGCCTTCTTTTTGCCTTGGCCTAATAGCAGTGGTTGCGTTGATGTGTTGAATTCTGAAGATGGTGATACAAAAGGTTCTGGAGGACGTTTTCATTGGTAAAACAAACCTACAGGGATGAAGGTCAGAACTTCTCTCTCTTATCCCATTGAAGCTTCTTGATGGTGAGGATACCCCTATTTGCTGCAAGAATGGTTTCACTGGTTGTGAATTCCCCTGTTAAAACAAAAAGAAATGTCCAACTTTGATTCATAATCGAACTTTTTGTTCAGATCATTCGTAGAGTCATTTTTTTTTAGTTATTACCTTTAGTTAAATTAATCATGTTTAATCTCCAAATCTTCTACGTCATTCTTATCCTATCTTTTCCTTCAGAGATGTGCTGAAAGTTAAACATATTAGTACAAAGGAATACAATTTGTAGTACCTATGTCTCTTTTTTTTTTTCATGTAAAGAAGAGCCCAATATCATGTCTCATGCCTTTTTTTTTCTTTTTTTCTTCTCTCTTTCCTGATTGGCTTTACTACTGTATGATTTGCTAATTTTTTTTTTAGAGTTCAGTGTTTGGTTGAAGGTGAAGGCACTAAATGAAACTAAGGCACTTCTTGGCTGGAGAGTGGTGTAAGCATAGGTTGGAGATGATCCTTGCGGGGACTGTGACTTACCATCATGGATTGATATAATGTGTTCTAATCAGGGAGATTACAAGGTTGTAACAGAGTTGTAAGTCCATCACTGCATTAATTTTTTTTTTCCTTTCCTTCCTTCTCTCTTCTGTCACCTTCCTGGATAGTTAACTGATGAAGTAGGTGGACTATGTTTTTTTTGTGCTTGGTATGTCTATGAAATCAGTCATTTGTATTTGTGAATGTGCTTCTCTCTGAGGTCCTAAGCCTTATACTTAGCAGACATAAGTTTGTGTTTTGGACTCCTCGTGGGGGCCTTTGTCGAAGATACAACAGAGGCAATATCCTCTGTAAAATTGGTGAGATGGATGCCAATTGGGAAAATCAATCTTCCCCCATTTTGGAGCCATGAAACTCTCCCAGGTGACCAGCAGCAAGTCCCTCAGATTCTGAAAGCCATCAAATATTTTGATTCAATAAACCAGCGTAAAGGGGAGAATTGCTGTTTCACAGAATCTTAAGGTTGCAATCATCTTACGTTCTGGTTGTTTGAGACTCCCCTTTTATAACTAGGTCTGTAGATACATCTGTCTATCCATATATATATCTATATATATATTTTAAAGAGTGACAAGGGTATGAAATTGTTCGAAATGTTATCCATTTACTGATAGTGCTAGTGATATCCTCTTTTAAGGTTCATCAAGCCATATTGGAATCTGGAAAATCCTCTGGTCGGCGGCATCTTTCAAAACTCAAAATTCACTTTCAGTTCTGAATGAGGCTTCAATGAGGTTCTTTCACCTCATTGAAAATTGCATGCTGATAGGTAAATGATAATTCACGTTTTGAAGCCCGATGTCCTCAATATACCCGGGCAGATTCCACACCATGTGCATTAGAACTATTGTGAAGGTGTTTGCTCTGTTTCCCATTTAATCCTCTCAAATGTCTGTAAGATTTGGGTTTTGTTATTTTGGTTGTGCTAATTCTTCCTTCAAAATGTACTACACCCATACACATCTATGTATCACGTTGCGCCATTCATATCATTTTTTTTTTGTACTCTCTGCCCCTGTAAGCATGGATGCTGACATCATTTTCCTAGTGCTTAGCTCAGGTACCAATTTCTTGTTCATCTAGCATCCCAAAATTTTTATTTTGTTATTTTTTGTTTCTTCTTTTCTGTTAAATCCATTTCATTAATTGATATATATTAGAGCTATTGTTTTCTCACTTTCTTCTTTTTTTTATCAGGCTAAGTGAAAATCCTGTTATTAGCTGATGACGCATGCCTTTGTTCTCTACAGTTACTTGATTCAAATACCAAAACATAGAATCATTAATGCAAGGTAAAAGGAGTACTGTACATTCTTTTAGGCAATCGAAGTTTGGATTAAGCTCAAGAACTGAGCAAGAAGTTTATTGGAATAACATGACAAACTCAGGAGGCTCCAACATTCATGCAATTATCTGTTATCTTCCAGAGAGCATGTGGGTATGTCATGTGTGGCTCTTGTAAGTCACGATGGGAGCAGCTCACTGATCATACTTTCAGTATCATTCCAATTACCCTGCATCACCTGCGATTTTTGTGTCATATTCGTCTCTTGCACTTCACAAAACCCCTCATTGTATGCAGCACCTGTTTTATTTATTGTAGCATTTAGCTGTGCTAATCTTTATCATAACTAAATTGTTCTCCAGCTCATTAGTAATTGCTCCCAATCATCTGTGAATTGTCAATTATTTCTAACATCAAGGTCGGTTAAGTGTCAATAGTGTGCACGTGCTAAAATGTCCATTAGCTAAGCATACCTCGCTAGGTGTATACACCATTCACCTCCACTATAAGTATCTGGTTATATTCATCAAAGCATCTTAATGTCTGCTATCAGATTATTCCCTGCTTTCTTGTGATATGCCATAGAGAATCATTTCAGCATAGTCTACTGAAGTGGTTGTAAACACCCCAAATTTTTCAAAATATTTTTTAAATATTCCCTTTTCGCCCCTAAATTCATTTTTTTAGCAAATGAGTCATTTTAAATCTAAATTCCAGTTCATTTCTCAAGCTTTGCTGAAATTAAATTCATTTTATATGTTTAAATTGATTTCGGATCTGGATCTATTGTCCAGATCCAAAATTGAGTCTCATTGTCCAATTTTTATGAAAATACCAAAAATAGTCTTTAAATAGCTCGGACAGTCCATTCGACATCCGTTTGGATCCATCACATGTATTTCTCAATTCAAGCTTCAAAAACTTAAACATTTTTCTCAAAACTCGGGTCCGATCTCATTTTCTGAAGAAATTTCCTCAAAATAGCCTTGAAAACCTTCTTTTTGTAAATATTTCTCAAAAATACAAAAAAAAAATTAATTAGTTTAAATCCTTGTTTTGTCGTACATTTTAGGATTTTGTATTTCCCAAAATACAAAAAAAAAAAAAAAATACTCGGAAAAGAACCAAAAAAAAAATCAAAAATAAATAAAGAAAATTGCAAAATAGTTTTTAGAAACTTGTTTTAGAGAAAACTTTTTAAAAGAGGCCCTTCTTTGGAAAAAGCATTATTTTCATTTTAAAATCGAGTTAGGGTTTTTGAAAACCCTAACTCTCGCCATCTTCCTTCCTCAACCGCCTCTCTCTCTCTCCTCCATGGTCCGACCATCCTTCTCCCAAAACCCTTTGATCCCTCATCCCTGCGGGGGAACCATTGATCTTCAACTTCCCCATCGTCTCTCTCAGTCGCCATCCATCTCTAACAAAATCCTCCATCTCATCCTTCGTAAACCCCCCATCTTCAACCGCATCCTCCTTTCCATCTTTAAAAAGGGACAAAGACCCTCTTCCTCCGGATCGTCTTCACCCCTCCCTTTTCTTGTACATTCCTCTTCTTCTACCGCTTCTTTACCCCCTTACCCTCTTCTTCACGCAGCATTCGTTTTCACCCTGCCATCGTCTCCTCTTCCAGCAGCAGATCCATTTTCCTCACCCCACCACGGTAACCTTCTCGATCTTCTTCTTTATTTCTCCTTTCCCCTTTCTCTGGGTTCCCTTTTTCTTTATCGATCAAGCCAACCTCAAGGTACAGGGCCATCGGATTGAGTCCCCCCCTCAGGTGAGCTACGGTAAGTGGCCAATCTTGTTTTTTTTTTATTTCCCGTTCATTTTTCTACCTTTGAATCCCATTTACACACTAATGGTGGTGCCGGATTGCTTGTGCAATCTCGGCCCATCCCCGTGTAACAGCAATGGGATCTTTGATCCCAACATTTTTTTTTTCTTTTTGCATATTTTTTATCTAATTCGATTTTAGCTTTCTCTCTAACTTTATCTTGCTCGATTCCTCTTCTTGCTTTTTAGCTTGATTCCTATTTTCCTCTCAATTACTTTGATTCTGGTTTTGATTTTGTTGATTCATGTTTTGTCTCAATTTCTGTTTTCTTTTCATATCTTGATTTGTTTCTAATTTCGGTTCATGCTTATTGTTCTCATTATTTTGAATTTATTATGACATTTCCCTCATTCATAACATTTTCATATTTCATCCTCTGTTTATACCTTTGGTTCTCTTTGATTCTCAGATCACGTTATTTTCTGATTAGTCGTCCATGCAATCAGCTTGCATTTTTTTTTTATCTCTCCTTTGGTTTTGTTCAATTTTCTGTTTATATGTTGAATATCCATGATTTTAGATTTCCTATTTTGAATACCTTAATTATTTGTTATGTCTTTGACCTCCTGTAACTTGTTTCACGATATTCATGGTATTTGGTTATCAATCGTACTACCCTCACATTCAACATCCTCATGTCATTTACCATCTCACTAAACACTTTTTACACTTACCCATGGCTATCCTCATACTTGTCCACCCTTTGCACATCATTAGTAGTCTCCTATGCCTTCCCTCTTCTTATCTTCGTGGCTTCCTATTTGCTGTTGTGTGATACTCATGCATTTTTTTTTGCTAACATGATGACAGTAGCTATGATAATCACATTGTCTTAATCCTAGTATGTGTTCTCTCATCATTAGAAACCTTCTGCAGCTTTGAATACATCATTTGGGTCCTTTCAGGGATGCTAATATTTTGTTGCCATTTTGTGATGAAATTGCCGGGCCTTGGATAAGACTCACCTTTGTCAAAAAGGGGTGTTGGGTATAAATTATTAATACAAAGCAGGTTCTATCATGGAGTTCCTGCAAAAGAGATGGTAAGGTTTTAAGTTCTCTCAGATATCTCAAATCCAGCATCAATAAGGTACGTAGAGATTTTTTTTTTTTTTTTTTTATGTATCATTTTGTGAGTCAAATAAACGTTATGATCACTGCGTGGACATTCTTCTCCTCGAAAAGAAAATCCAAGATTTATAAGCATTGAGTTGTTCATATCATCCTTACATTCCCCTGTTATGGATCTGTTTTGCGTTGGTATTTCTCTGTGCTTTCTTGTTAGCATCTACAGATTCGCTCTATGTTTTAAACATATTGTCATTTCCTGCATGTTTAACTTATCATGTCTCATACCCTCTCATCTCCTTGTTTCCAGCATATTGCATTCACCATCACACGAGAAATTGTGATATCTGTGCTCTCAAAACCTCATCGAGTGCAATTCATTTCCTCACAGTTCCTGATGTAGAAGCCTAAATCACAATAGCAGTTGTCATGGAGTTTTTTTTTTATTCGCTAAAGATAATTATCAGAATCAATCAAAAGATTGATCTGGTTCGGCTGTTGCATAAGATATATCTCTTACAATGCAGCTATATTAACATCTCCATCATGATAGCATTTTGCCAGGTCCAAGCAGCATGATTACCTGCTATAAAAAATCTCAGTCCACTGAAGATGGCTATTGGGGACCATTACAAGCTGAAGACCTCATGTGACTTCAAATGGGCATCTGGAGCTTTCTCCTTCAGCGACTTTGGTTAGACACAGCTTGCTACTTGTGGTGGTTAGACACAGCTTGCTACAAGGGTAGCAGAATACCCTTGCGCAGTCCCAAATCTTGCCAGGTATGATCATTTCACAATTTTTTTCTTCTCTCTTCGTGTTGTGTATTCTGCTATATCTTTTTGACCTGTAAATATCTAGTGATACATGTCATGCAGGAATTTAATTATACATTGATAGAGTAGTTGCTTTTTTTCATCAACACAGTGCATCACATGCTTAGAATGCCTAGTGTGTTCACTTTCTACAGGTTTTTAGCAGCTCGATCATTCTTCTACAACTATGTTGAGAAAACATATGACATCATATTAAAATGGGAAAGCAGTTTGTGCTATGTTCAGCGTGACCTTCAGCATGAATACCAATGATTAAAGAATTTCATGAGAAGTTTAAGTGATTCTAACTTCAAAATTTCCAAAGTTTTGTCTTCATTTTGTATGGGGAGTCATCGTATGTCACCCTATAATAACCATCTCCATTCATGTAATGAGTCATTGTCATTGAACTCCTGACTCACTTAAACCCTGCCTCCTTGTAGCATTAGTCTACCCAACCGAAGCTATGTTCATTATTATTAAGCTGGATCCAATTATTTTGTGCATTTTCTTGTAGAATGTTAACTTGGATATGACTTTCATATAATCGGCTTTTCCTTCATTTTCTACATCATGGGAGCGATGGAGGTAAGGATCGACCTACTTCACGAACAGATACAATCAGGTCATGCAAGTGTTTATGGTCTCTTTTGTTCAGATCTGCATCAGCCATGCCGATGGGTTATGAGATCTGAAAGCTCCATCTACATTTGCTGAAATGGAAGCCCACGATAAATCCCCAGTTCACCATAGAGTTCTTTGTCCTGCTGGATCCCCCTTCCAAAAGGCTAAATCTGTGTTAAAATGGCTACAGGAATGGTCCCTACATCTATTATGTTTTGAGTACCTTTCTGGGCCCAGACATCTCATTGTGGGTATATCTCAATTATGCTCATCTTCCTGGGTTGGGGAGCAAAACAGGTAAATTTCCGATCTTAAAGATTGCTTTATAAATATACATGATTGACTTAGAGTTTGGATGTTTTGTAGACAGGTAACATACGATGCAGAGTATTAAGTGTTGTTCTGTTAGGAAGTGATTTATCAATCGAATCGTTACGTCACTCTTTGCTTGTTGTTAATCGTATATTGCCTCTGTATCCCCCTGTTGCACTGTCATGAACAGCACTCCAGGAACCCCTTGCATTATTCTTCTGTCATTTCCTACTTTAGGCATGATCAGTGTACCCCACTTGTGATCATGAGGGTTGTCCAAAAGTTCATAGAACTGCTGCAAAATTTCTTTTTGCAGCAAATCAATAAGTTGCTCTAATCCCTTCATTAGCTTTCATCCTCATCCATTTACACTAAGTATATGTTATTTATGTTATACATATATACATATATGTATGTAATATATATATATATAGATAGATATGTGTGCATATATATGCATGTATATATATATATATATATATATATATACGTGTGTGCTCATATATATGTATATGTATAAAACCCTCATGTATATATATATATATATAAGTATGCATGTCATTTCCTATCTTTTTCATCATTTATATCTTGGCATACAAGCAACTTTTCCATTTGATATCTATAGGATGCATGCCATTTCTCTTCTCTTTTTTTGTACTAACCAAGTATATTTCTAGGAGATATGTGGAGAATATCATTACTTGGAGTTATAAATTCAAATGTGTTGTAATAGCTAGATACTTAATGAAAATTTATATTTCCAGTTTTAGATAGAATGAATGAGCATTGTAGATATCATGAATTACTCGTTCTTCATGCATTTTTCCTTTATTTCTCAAAATCTCACAATGGTGAAACACGAATGGCACGTGCACAATTTCGTAAGAGGTAAATTAATCCTAAGTTGATGATCCATATCAATGGCCATAGTCAGGGTATGGACAAAACTTAGTATTTTTATCTTTTACGAAATAACACTGGATCCACACTGGATCCGTTTTCAAAATTCATCATGTTTCTTTAAATATTTTCTTCTTTTATCAGAATCTAACTTCAAATTAACTTAAAATATATACCAAAGGCCATAGTCAGGGTATATTGAGAGTTAATTTCATTTTAAATTCTATAAAAGCACCAAATGTGTTTCATTCTTCTCTTGAATTTAAATATAGATTATTATATAATACATTCAATGACCATAGTCAAGGATGTATTATATCTTCAATCTTGTTTTAATTCATCTAAAGAATGAAATAGCTTTTCAAAATCCAATTTCAAAATTCTTCAAATTCATTCATCATTTAGGATAGAAATGCATCATATTTTCAAAATTCCTTTTTCAAAAAAATTCCAAGTGATGTAAATATCTTCCTCAATCTATCTTCAATTCTTATAAAATCCAATTCATCCTTTCATTTTCAAATTCGATTTTATTTTCAATCTCAAAGTTCAATTTAACTTTGAGATTCCAAAGTCATTTTTTTAAATCAGATTTCAAAGTTCAATTTGACTTTGAAATTCCAAATTCATTTTATATTCAGAATTCTAATCAAAACTCAAAGTTCAATTTTAACTTCGAGACTCTCGATTCATCTTCTAAATTCCAAATTCAAAAATTCAAGGTTTAACTTGACTTTGAAATTCGTCTGTATATTCAAGCTCTAAATTTCATTTTTTTTTAGTTCAAATTAAATTTAGAAATTCTTGATTCATTTTCTGAATTTAACTCCAAATCCATTTTAGGATCCAGGATTCAACACTCATATTGGATCTCAGATTTCAGATCTGATTCCTCTTTAGGATCCAGACTTCAGTTTCACTTTGGATCTCAGATTTCAGATCCAAATTCATCTTAGGATCCAGAGTCCAACTCTACATTGGATCTCAGACTTCAGATCCAAATCCATCTTAGGATCCAGAGTCCAACTCTACATTGGTTCTCAGACTTCAGATCCAAATCCATCTTAGGATCCATAGTCCAACTCTACATTGGATCTCAGACTTCAGATCCAAATCCATCTTAGGATCCAGAGTCCAACTCTACATTGGATCTCAGACTTCAGATCCAAATCCATCTTAGGGTCCAGAACCCAATTTTACATCAGATCTCAAATCCCATATCTTAAATCCATTTTAAGATCCAATTCCATTCCCAATTCTAGATTTCAAATCCAAGTCTATTTCCAGATCTCATTTGAACTCCCTAAACCCATTTCTATTTTAAATACCATTTGATTTTCTCAGATCCATTTTAAAATTCAAATTCAATATCACTTTCAAATTTCATCTTCTCCTAAATCCATGATTAAATTCAAAGTCCATTTCTGACTTTGAAACTTTATTTCCTTTCATTTCGAAGCTTTAAATCATTCTTTCTCCAAAATCAAGATTTATTCTTCTGACTCTGATTTGCTTCAAAGACTTAGAACTTCTCTGATCTATCTCAAGTTCTAAGTTAGATTAAATCATTTCTTCACTCCCTTACCAAGTTCATCTCAGAATACTTGGAAATTTTTCAAAACATCTTTTAGAAAGAGCATACATTATGGCATTGCACAAGCATGATTCTTTGTGCATTTAGAGTTAGAATAAATTCTTAGATTATATTTAGGCAAAGCAAAAGGGCATAGATTCGATCCTTGGTTTGATTACCCTTGGTAAAGGCGCCAGGAACGGTCGAACCTTGTACCGATGAGCGAATCCCGTCTCTCCATTTTTCCGTATATTTTCAAAAACGGAGGCGAGTTATTTGCTAAATATTTTCAAATTAAGGTCAAGTGAGACCGCGCAAAATAGTTTCTCTTCTCTCTTTCTTTTCTTTCTTTTATTTTTCTCCCTTCAAAAAGGAGGAAAATAAAGGTTAGAAAAAGAAAAGAGAAGGAAGAGAGAGAAACAACGAAAGAGGAAAAATTTTGCGATGATCACAGTTTTGGCGATCGTGATGGGACTTTGTCTTCGTCCGGTTGAATCTATGCCTTTGCTTTGCTTTTATATAATCTAAGTCTTTATTCTTTTATGTCAGCTTCATTTCCATGTAAACCTTAGGAGCCTAGACTCTGTCCTAAAGCTGACATCATTGCATATAGGATCTAAGTATGGTTTGGTAGGACCATATTGAGGAGATTATATCCATGTTCACATTAGACTTAGGTCTTAAATACAACTCTCCTCAATTTTAGGGATTGAATGCAAAACAATGTATGCAAGTGTATGCTTCTTCTCATTTAAATCTGTCTCTTTAGGACTTGCATTAGAGCCTTCTGATCTTATTGCATGTTGATCATATTTTGAAAAAAATCCCTACCTATATTGTCCCAGTCTTCACGTTGCTGGGCTGTCTCACCGAACCATAGTTCGGGAGAGAGCCTCACAACTGGACCACTTATTTAGGTTCATGCCCCCCTATCACGTACCTAAGGGCTATAGTCTGAGGTATATCGGTAAGTGCTCAAGGATGTTGGGAAGCCATTACCTTAGAACCGAAGAAATATCTTATATGCCACGTACTTCGAGCTTCGGCTTGAGTATATCGGCGTACCTTGATTGAAATCAGATGATATAAACCTTAGAGTTAGGATTAAGGTCCTATCAGTCATTTCAAATATTGCATATAGAGTCAGCTTTAGGGAATGCTATTTGTGCATCCTTGCTTGTATGTCTATGATTGAATGATATTATATATGTATATATCTTCCTTATATTTTCCAAAACCCTGGGTATATATTATTCAAAATTTCCTCTTTTAAAACCCCAGGTGTATTGCCTTTTCTTTCTGATTTCTTCAAAATCTTTTTGATCCTGCCTGCTATTTTTCAAAAGTTTTAAATCCTCGTCATCTATTTTCAAAAATTTGTTTTCCTCCATCATGAGAGAAATGATATTGCCTATGAGGATTTCCAAAATCATAAAATTTCTTCTAAAAAAGTCTTCAAAAGATTCAAATATTTTGATCTAAATCTCTTTTTAAACTAACATGTTGACTTTCTTTTTTTTTCAAATTAAGTTTTGAAAATCATTTGTCTTCAAAATCATCACCTCATATTTGTTTTCCTTTTCAAAAAATTGGTCCTTAAACCACCATTTTCGAAATCAAACCTCATGATGATCTCTCATGATGATTCCCCTTTTTAAAGGATCAGACATCACACTGATCATTCTTCTTGCAGTAGATTTTCTTCCCAAAAATGATTTCTCACTTATCTTTTAAATAAATATTTTAAATATCCCATATGCAGGTAGGATCAGAAAAACTCCTTTTTCTCAAATCTTGTAAATCTTCAGTTAATTTTTGATATCTTTACCAGTTTCATTCATTTTATTCATATTTTTATCAAGTTTACATCAATTTTATCAATTTTTTCAATATTTCCTCAATTCTATTTTTTATCAATTCTTTTACCCTTTCAGGTTAAGGGATAAACCTGACCCTCGTTGTTCGAGGTGTACCCTTTCAGGTTAAGGGATAAACCTGACCCTCGTTGTCCGAGGTGTTCCCATTCAGGATAAGGGATAATCCTGAAACCCCTCGTAGGAGCAATAACGCTACCTATGAGGATTCTTTTGTAAATACAAGTTTTGCCGATCTTTGTTGATTTTTTAGATTTATATAAATTTCCCTTTATTAAATTTTCCTTAAATCCTATTCTTTTCCCATTCAGGATAAGGGAAAATCCTGAGACCCCTTGTAGGAGCAAACCAACTCTACCTATAAGGATTCTTTTGTAAATACAAGTTTTGTTAAATCTTTGTGGATTTTCTAGATTTATATCAAATTTCGCTTTATTAAAACTCTTTAAATTCAATTATTGTTTCCCATTCAGGATAAGGGAAAATCCTGAAACCCCTTATAGGAGCCACAACGCTACCTATGAGGATTCTTTTGTAAATACAAGTTTTGTCAATCTTTGTTAATTTTCTATATTTATATCATTTTTCCTTCATTAAATTTTCTTAAATTCTATTCTTTTTCCCATTTCAGGATAAGGGATAATCCTGAGATCACTCATAGGGGCAACCAAGCTACCGGTGAGAATTCTTTTTACAAAAATAAATCAATTTCCTCAAATGTTCTACATTTTTTTCAAAGTTCTATATCCTTTTGTCTTCCCAAAGTTTATTCTTTTTATATTCCCCATCACATACCTGATCCATCTAAATCATAGATCATAAATTCTAAATCTTGTCATATCCCTTTTAAATTCAAGTCTCAAGTTGTCTCTTCATAAAATCTCCTTTCTCCTTCAGGTTAAGGGATAAACCTGAATCATTCTTTTTCTAAATTCTCTTCAAAATGTCTATTCTATTTCCCCTTCAGGATAAGGGATAATCCTGAAACCCTCGGCCAATCATTCTTGCTTCAATCTCTAAATATCTTAAAAATGCCGGTCTCCTTCCCGACTTTCGGTCAAAAAACCCAGTCCTCGCACAGGGTTATCTCTCAAAATCTTCAAAATCTAAATATCAAGTCCATTCACAAAACTCAGTCCTCGTACTGGTTGCCGTCAAAAGTTTCGAACTTAAATCAGGTCATTAAATGAAATGTCCCAGCTACTTCGCTGGTCGTTAAATGATTAAATGAAATGTCCCAGCTACTTCATTGGTCGTTAAATGATTAAATGAAATGTTCCAGCTACTTCGCTGGTCGTTAAATGAAATGTCCCAACTACTTCGTTGGTCGCTAAATGAAATGTCCCAACTACTTCGTTGGTCGCTAAATGAAATGTCCCAACTACTTCGTTGGTCGCTAAATGAAATGTCCCAACTACTTCGTTGGTCGCTAAATGAAATGTCCCAGCTACTTCGCTGGTCGCTAAATGAAATGTCCCAGCTACTTCGCTGGTCGTTAAATAAAATGTTCCAGATACTTCGCTGGTCGTTAAATGAAATGTTCCAAATCATAAATTGCAACTAAAGGTCGCATCAAAATCTATATTGAGTAAATATTTCACATAGAAGTCATGAAAACTTTGCCAATTTGCTAAAAATATTTGTTGATTCCAAATAAATCTTACTGCACAAAAGAATTACCTCAGGTTACCTCTAGTATTTTTTTCCAAAAGGTGAAACTCTTTGCGAAAAAGAGGTAAAATTCAAATCTTTTTTGTTAATCAACCAAAAGGATGAAAGAAATATCCTCGGTATGATTAGCGAAAGAAATATTCAATGACGTTGAAAAGCCAGAAGCGAATTGATATTGATCATAGTTATGACGTATGTTTTAAAATGACTTTCTGGCAATTAGACAGTGGAAATATCCTGAGCTATAAAAGAATTCACCTAATCCATATCTTCTCATTTTTAAAGTTGTAATCAAATATCTGCAAAAGGGATCTCTCAATTGTCGTCAAGATGAAGGCAAATTAAGCGAGTAGACCCCCATGGCCAAAGAAGATTTGGATCATCTACCAAGATGAAGGAGTTTGTGAAGGATCCTTCCAGGGAAACTTCAGATCACCGTCGAGATAAAGGCGAGTGTGATGGACCTACCGACAAACCCTAAATGATATTTGATTTCTGCTATCATCTAAAGACCTTTGAGCCAATACCATCGTATATAATCCCTGAGAAAAAGAAGGATCAGAGCATCTCTGAGATGAAGGAGTTTGTGACGTACCCTTCCCTGAAAAAGATAGAAAAGTCAGGACATATCCAAATGAAGGATGATGTAAAAACCCCGAAAAAGCCCAATGACTCAAAAGAGTGCAAGAAGATCATCATGAGAAAACACTCAGATATCAAACTGCCTAAATTGCCAGAAGTCGTCTTTTCTCATGCGAAATTCTTTTATCAATATCTTTTCACTACTTGCTTTTATGAAATTGAGAATATTTTCTTCTCTTCTCATATCAGGGAAATGGATAGCTTCCTTGAAGAAAGTCATCAGCGCTAAAATTTTGAATTTGACTCTTAAAACCAAAGAGTTAACCTCGTTGGAGGAAATACTCTAGGTAAAAGAGGGAATATCTTTCGCACATACGTGCACATTTTTAAGCGTTGAAGTCAACTATAAATTTATCCCATTGGCAAAATTTTCTAGATATTCTAAGAATGAAATAAATATTCGATATCCATTTTTGATACCACCTAGAGTTGTTTACATTCTCCGTCTTTCGCTTTGTCGAAAGACTCGCCTTCTCCTTGATAAAAGGATTGCCTTCTCCGTCTTTCGCTTTGTCGAGAGACTTGCCTTCTCCTTGATAAAAGGATTGCCTTCTCCGTCTTTCGCTTTGTCGAGAGACTCGCCTTCTCCTTGATAAAAGGATTGCCTTCTCCGTCTTTCGCTTTGTCGAAAGACTCGCCTTCTCCTTGATAAAAGGATTGCCTTCCCCGTCTTTTGCGTTGTCAAAAGATTTGCCTTTCTCCTTGATTAAAGAATTGCCTTCTCCGTCTTTTTTGCATTGTCAAAAGATTTGCCTTCTCCTTGTTAAAAGGATTGCCTTCTTCATATTTCACATTTTACATTCTCCTTGTTAAAAGGATTGCCTTCTTCATATTTCACATTTTACATTCTCCTTGTTAAAAGGATTGCCTTCTTCATATTTCACATCTTACATTCTCCTTGTTAAAAGGATTGCCTTCTTCATATTTCACACCTTACATTCTCCTTGTTAAAAGGATTGCCTTCTTCATATTTCACATTTTACATTCTCCTTGTTAAAAAGGATTGCCTTCTTCATATTTCACATTTCGCCTTTTCTTACTATTGCTATCTTCATATCTTCATATTTTACCTTCTCCTTGCTAAAAGGATTACCATCTTCATATTTTGCATTTACCTTCTTCTGTCCAAAGGATTTGCCCTCTTCTATCTTTTGCCTTGTCAATAGATTCATCTCCTCGATAAAAGGTTCGCCTTATTCATCTTTCACCTCATCAAAAGATTCGCTTCCTGTTACCTTATTCATCCTTCATTTTGTCTCACATCTCCTTACTATCTCTCACATTCCAGAAGAGTTGCCTCATTCAGTTGAAGTATCTCTCCTGTCCCATCACGGTTTCAAGAAATCCGTATGGTTGTTCTCATTCAGGTTAAGGGTCAAAACCTGTACTTCCTGCGAGAGGTCATTAAATTCAAAAGTCGATTTCAGTCTCAGCAATGAGACACCCAAGTTCATCCCTTTTTCAAAGCTTTAGGGAACCCCATTTTTTTCTTCCTCCTTTCGCAAACCCCTTTCGGATTTGTTTATCCAAACTCCGAAGGTCCCATCATGGTCTCTTCGCTCGAGGATTCCGTATGGTCGTCCCCTTCAGGTTAAGGGTTAAGCCTGAACCTCGCCCCTTGAGGTATCTTCCTTTTCAGGTTTTGGTTAAACCTGAGTCTCATTCCAACGAGTTTCCCTTGTTTCGACGAGGTGTCTTCCTCCAGTCCCATCATGGTTCTTCCCATCGAGGAATTCATGCTTTGTATATCCATTTGGAATAAAATCCTACTTGAGCTTCATCTTATGAGACATTTGCCAAAAAAGTCCCATCAAGGTCATCATATATTCCTTTCCCCATTCAGGTTATTTTGATATATCTTTGTCCCATCCAGGTTAAGGGCTAAACCTGAGTCATGTCAGATCTTGTCTCGCCCACGAGACTTGATCTAAATTCTTAACTTTCATCATTTCGGGATCTTCGCCCAAAGTCCCACCACAATTTCCTCATCTCTATCATTCAATCATATCATTTTCGAGGATTTCGTCCTCCCAAAGTCATTCAAGGATAAAGTTTTAAATCTGGAAAACCATGTCTTTTAAATCAAATTCTTCCACACCCTGTTCAGATCTGCTGACTGGGGCATTTTTTTTTAAAATTTGGAGTGTTTTCTTTGCCACTAAGCTCGGCTTTCAACCGGCTTAGTAGCAAAGAGGGGCATCTGTAAACACCCCAAATTTTTCAAAATATTTTTTAAATATTCCCTTTTCGCCCCTAAATTCATTTTTTTAGCAAATTAGTCATTTTAAATCTAAATTCCAGTTCATTTCTCAAGCTTTGCTGAAATTAAATTCATTTTATATGTTTAAATTGATGTCGGATCTGGATCCATTGTCCAGATCCAAAATTGAGTCTCATTGTCCAATTTTTATGAAAATACCAAAAATAGTCTTTAAATAGCTCGGACAGTCCATTCGACATTCGTTTGGATCCATCACATGTATTTCTCAATTCGAGCTTCAAAAACTCAAACATTTTTCTCAAAACTCGGGTCTGAACTCATTTTCTGAAGAAATTTCCTCAAAATAGCCTTGAAAACCTTCTTTTTGTAAATATTTCTCAAAAATACAAAAAAAAAATTAATTAGTTTAAATCTTTGTATTGTCGTACATTTTAGGATTTTGTATTTCCCAAAATACAAAAAAAAAAAAAAAATAAAAATACTCGGAAAAGAACCAAAAAAAAAAATAAAAAATAAATGAAGAAAATTGCAAAATAGTTTTTAGAAACCTGTTTTAGAGAAAACTTTTTAAAAGAGGCCCTTCTTTGGAAAAAGCATTATTTTCATTTTAAAATCGAGTTAGGGTTTTTGAAAACCCTAACTCTCGCCATCTTCCTTCCTCAGCCGCCTCTCTCTCTCCTCCATGGCCCGACCTTCCTTCTCCCAAAACCCTTTGATCCCTCATCCCTGCGGGGGAACCACTGATCTTCAACTTCCCCATCGTCTCTCTCAGTCGTTGTCCATCTCTAACAGAATCCTCCATCTCCTCCTTCGTAATCCCCCCATCTTCAACCACATCCTCCTTTCCATCTTTAAAAAGGGACAAAGACCTTCTTCCTCCGGATCGTCTTCACCCCTCCCTTTTCTTGTACATTCCTCTTCTTCTACCGCTACTTTACCCCCTTACCCTCTTCTTCACGCAGCATTCGTTTTCACCCTGCCATCGTCTCCTCTTCTAGCAGCAGATCCATTTTCCTCACCCCACCACGGTAACCTTCTCGATCTTCTTCTTTATTTCTCCTTTCCCCTTTCTCTGGGTTCCCTTTTTCTTTATCGATCAAGCCAACCTCAAGGTACAGGGCCATCGGATTGAGTCCCCTCCTCAGGTGAGCTATGGTAAGTGGCCATTCTTGTTTTTTATTTTATTTCCCGTTCGTTTTTCTACCTTTGAATCCCATTTACACACTAATGGTGGTGCTGGATTGCTTGTGCAATCTCGGCCCATCCCCGTGTAACAGCAATGGGATCTTTGATCCCAACATTTTTTTTTCTTTTTGCATATTTTTGATCTAATTCGATTTTAGCTTTCTCTCTGACTTTATCTTGCTCGATTCCTCTTCTTGCTTTTTAGCTTGATTCCTATTTTCCTCTCAATTACTTTGATTCTGGTTTTGATTTTGTTGATTCATGTTTTGTCTCAATTTCTGTTTTCTTTTCATATCTTGATTTGTTTCTAATTTCGGTTCATGCTTATTGTTCTCATTATTTTGAATTTATTATGACATTTCCCTCATTCATAACATTTTCATATTTCATCCTCTGTTTATACCTTTGGTTCTCTTTGATTCTCAGATCACGTTATTTTCTGATTAGTCGTCCATGCAATCAGCTTGCATTTTTTTTTTATCTCTCCTTTGGTTTTGTTCAATTTTCTATTTATATGTTGAATATCCATGATTTTAGATTTCCTATTTTGAATACCTTAATTATTTGTTATGTCTTTGACCTCCTGTAACTTGTTTCACGATATTCATGGTATTTGGTTATCACTCGTACTACCCTCACATTCAGCATCCTTATGTCATTTACCATCTCACTAAACACTTTTTACACTTACCCATGGCTATCCTCATACTTGTCCACCCTTTGCACATCATTAGTAGTCTCCTATGCCTTCCCTCTTGTTATCTTCGTGGCTTCCTATTTGCTGTTGTGTGAAACTCATGCATTTTTTTTTGCTAACATGATGACAGTAGCTATGATAATCACATTGTCTTAATCCTAGTATGTGTTCTCTCATCATTAGAAACCTTCTGCAGCTTTGAATACATCATTTGGGTCCTTTCAGGGATGCTAATATTTTGTTGCCATTTTGTGATGAAATTGCCGGGCCTTGGATAAGACTCACCTTTGTCAAAAAGGGGTGTTGGGTATAAATTATTAATACAAAGCAGGTTCTATCATGGAGTTCCTGCAAAAGAGATGGTAAGGTTTTAAGTTCTCTCAGATATCTCAAATCCAGCATCAATAAGGTACGTAGAGATTATTTTTTTTTTATGTATCATTTTGTGAGTCAAATAAACATTATGATCACTGTGTGGACATTCTTCTCCTCGAAAAGAAAATCCAAGATTTATAAGCATTGAGTTGTTCATATCATCCTTACATTCCCCTGTTATGGATCTGTTTTGCGTTGGTATTTCTTTGTGGTTTCTTGTTAGCATCTACAGATTCGCTCTATGTTTTAAACATATTGTCATTTCCTGCATGTTTAACTTATCATGTCTCATACCCTCTCATCTCCTTGTTTCCAGCATATTGCATTCACCATCACACGAGAAATTGTGATATCTGTGCTCTCAAAACCTCATCGAGTGCAATTCATTTCCTCACAGTTCCTGATGTAGAAGCCTAAATCACAATAGCAGTTGTCATGGAGTTTTTTTTTTATTTGCTAAAGATAATTATCAGAATCAATCAAAAGATTGATCTGGTTCAGCTGTTGCATAAGATATATCTCTTACAATGCAGCTATATTAACATCTCCATCATGATAGCATTTTGCCAGGTCCAAGCAGCATGATTACCTGCTATAAAAAATCTCAGTCCACTGAAGATGGCTATTGGGGACCATTAAAAGTTGAAGACCTCATGTGACTTCAAATGGGCATCTGGAGCTTTCTCCTTCAGCGACTTTGGTTAGACACAACTTGCTACTTGTGGTGGTTAGACACAGCTTGCTACAGGGGTAACAGAATACCGTTGCGCAGTCCCAAATCTTGCCAGGTATGATCATTTCACAATTTTTTTCTTCTCTCTTCGTGTTGTGTATTCTTCTATATCTTTTTGACCTATAAATATCTAGTGATACATGTCATGCAGGAATTTAATTATACATTGATAGAGTAGTTGCTTTTTTTCATCAACACAGTGCATCACATGCTTAGAATGCCTAGTGTGTTCACTTTCTATAGGTTTTTAGCAGCTCGATCATTCTTCTACAACTATGTTGAGAAAACATATGACATCATATTAAAATGGGAAAGCAGTTTGTGCTATGTTCAGGGTGACCTTCAGCATGAATACCAATGAGTAAAGAATTTCATGAGAAGTTTAAGTGATTCTAACTTCAAAATTTCCAAAGTTTTGTCTTCATTTTGTATGGGGAGTCATCGTATGTCACCCTATAATAACCATCTGCATTCATGTAATAAGTCATTGTCATTGAACTCTTGACTCACTTAAACCCTGCCTCCTTGTAGCATTAGTCTACCCAGCCGAAGCTATGTTCATTATTATTAAGCTGGATCCAGTTATTTTGTGCATTTTCCTGTAGAATGTTAACTTGGATATGACTTTCATATAATCGGCTTTTCCTTCATTTTCTACATCATGGGAGCGATGGAGGTAAGGATCGACCTACTTCACGAACAGATACAATCAGGTCATGCAAGTGTTTATGGTCTCTTTTGTTCAGATCTGCATCAGCCATGCCGATGGGTTATGAGATCTGAAAGCTCCATCTACATTTGCTGAAATGGAAGCCCACGATAAATCCCCAGTTCACCATAGAGTTCTTTGTCCTGCTGGATCCCCCTTCCAAAAGGCTAAATCTGTGTTAAAATGGCTACAGGAATGGTCCCTACATCTATTATGTTTTGAGTACCTTTCTGGGCCCAGACATCTCATTGTGGGTATATCTCAATTATGCTCATCTTCCTGGGTTGGGGAGCAAAACAGGTAAATTTCCGATCTTAAAGATTGCTTTATAAATATACATGATTGACTTAGAGTTTGGATGTTTTGTAGACAGGTAACATACGATGCAGAGTATTAAGTGTTGTTCTGTTAGGAAGTGATTTATCAATCGAATCGTTACGTCACTCTTTGCTTGTTGTTAATCGTATATTGCCTCTGTATCCCCCTGTTGCACTGTCATGAACAGCACTCCAGGAACCCCTTGCATTATTCTTCTGTCATTTCCTACTTTAGGCATGATCAGTGTACCCCACTTGTGATCATGAGGGTTGTCCAAAAGTTCATAGAACTGCTGCAAAATTTCTTTTTGCAGCAAATCAATAAGTTGCTCTAATCCCTTCATTAGCTTTCATCCTCATCCATTTACACTAAGTATATGTTATTTATGTTATACATATATACATATATGTATGTAATATATATATATATAGATAGATATGTGTGCATATATATGCATGTATATATATATATATATATATATACGTGTGTGCTCATATATATGTATATGTATAAAACCCTCATGTATATATATATATATAAGTATGCATGTCATTTCCTATCTTTTTCATCATTTATATCTTGGCATACAAGCAACTTTTCCATTTGATATCTATAGGATGCATGCCATTTCTCTTCTCTTTTTTTGTATTAACCAAGTATATTTGTAAGGGATATGTGGAGAATATCATTACTTGGAGTTGTAAATTCAAATGTGTTGTAATAGCTAGATACTTAATGAAAATTTATATTTTCAGTTTTTGATAGAATGAATGAGCATTGTAGATATCATGAATTACTCGTTCTTCATGCATTTTTCCTTTATTTCTCAAGATCTCACAATGGTGAAACACGAATGGCACGTGCACCATTTCGTAAGAGGTAAATTAATCCTAAGTTGATGATCCATATCAATGGCCATAGTCAGGGTATGGACAAAACTTAGTATTTTTATCTTTTACGAAATAACACTGGATCCACACTGGATCCGTTTTCAAAATTCATCATGTTTCTTTAAATATTTTCTTCTTTTATCAGAATCTAACTTAAAATTAACTTAAAATATATACCAATGGCCAAAGTCAGGGTATATTGAGAGTTAATTTCATTTTAAATTCTATAAAAGCACCAAATGTGTTTCATTCTTCTCTTGAATTTAAATATACATTATTATATAATACATTCAATGACCATAGTCAAGGATGTATTATATCTTCAATCTTGTTTTAATTCATCTAAAGAATGAAATAGCTTTTCAAAATCCAATTTCAAAATTCTTCAAATTCATTCATCATTTAGGATAGAACTGCATCATATTTTCAAAATTCCTTTTTCAATAAAATTCCAAGTGATGTAAATATGTTCCTCAATCTATCTTCAATTCTTATAAAATCCAAATCATCCTTTCATTTTCAAATTCGATTTTATTTTCAATCTCAAAGTTCAATTTAACTTTGAGATTCTAAAGTCATTTTTTCAAATCAGATTTCAAAGTTCAATTTGACTTTGAAATTCCAAATTCATTTTATATTCAGAATTCTAATCAAAACTCAAAGTTCAATTTTAACTTCGAGACTCTCGATTCATCTTCTAAATTCCAAATTCAAAAATTCAAGGTTTAACTTGACTTTGAAATTCGTCTGTATATTCAAGCTCTAAATTTCATTTTTTTTAGTTTAAATTAAACTTAGAAATTCTTGATTCATTTTCTGAATTTAACTCCAAATCCATTTTAGGATCCAGGATTCGACACTCATATTGGATCTCAGATTTCAGATCCGATTCCTCTTTAGGATCCAGACTTCAGTTTCACTTTGGATCTCAGATTTCAGATCCAAATCCATCTTAGGATCCAGAGTCCAACTCTACATTGGATCTCAAACTTCAGATCCAAATCCATCTTAGGATCCAGAGTCCAACTCTACATTGGATCTCAGACTTCAGATCCAAATCCATCTTAGAATCTAGAGTCCAACTCTATATTGGATCTCAGACTTCAGATCAAAATCCATTTAAGGGTCCAGAACCCAATTTTACATCAGATCTCAAATCCCAGATCTTAAATCCATTTTAAGATCCAATTCCATTCCCAATTCTAGATTTCAAATCCAAGTCTATTTCCAGATCTCATTTGAACTCCCTAAACCCATTTCTATTTTAAATTCCATTTGATTTTCTCAGATCCATTTTAAAATTCAAATTCAATATCACTTCCAAATTTCATCTTCTCCTAAATCCATGATTAAATTCAAAGTCCATTTCTGACTTTGAAACTTCATTTCCTTTCATTTCGAAGCTTTAAATCATTCTTTCTCCAAAATCAAGATTTATTCTTCTGACTCTGATTTGCTTCAAAGACTTAGAACTTCTCTGATCTATCTCAAGTTCTAAGTTAGATTAAATCATTTCTTCACTCCCTTACCAAGTTCATCTCAGAATACTTGGAAATTTTTCAAAACATCTTTTAGAAAGAGCATACATTATGGCATTGCACAAGCATGATTCTTTGTGCATTTAGAGTTAGAATAAATTCTTAGATTATATTTAGGCAAAGCAAAAAGGCATAGATTCGATCCTTGGTTTGATTACCCCTGGTAAAGGCGCCAGGAACGGTCGAACCTCGTACCGACGAGCGAATTCTGTCTCTCCATTTTCCCGCATATTTTAAAAAACGGAGGCGAGTTATTTGCTAAATATTTTCAAATTAAGGTCAAGTGAGACCGCGCAAAATAGTTTCTCTTCTCTCTTTCTTTTCTTTCTTTTATTTTTCTCCCTTCAAAAAAGAGGAAAATAAAGGTTATAAAAAGAAAAGAGAAGGAAGAGAGAGAAACAACGAAAGAGGAAAAATTTTGCGATGATCACAGTCGTCTAATATGTCAGTAGGAGATATCTTGATAAGATCGAACCAAAATTACTGTTTATTGATTCAGAATCGGGTTTGGGATTTACCAAATAACAGTTCCTTTCTTTTCCCTCTGCACATCCAATACATACCTTGCCACCAACAGTCACAGTAGCAACTGTTCCCCTGCAGAATTGGAGGAAAATCTCCCAATAAACTTGTCATTTTACTTGCAGGTCTACTTTTAATATATTAAGCTCTCACCATATCATATGTCATCTCACTATTTACACTTATATAGTGTCACCTTCTATAACAGCGCCATTTACAGGTTGATTTAATACCTATGTTGTAGCATTGCAGTAACATCCTGTATAGATAACTTAGGTGTATACATCCCATCGTTCTGTCAAATATGATACCTCTTATAATATCCATCTCTTGTCTATGCTGACTCTTGTTTTGCAGGACTTCTTCCTTGGTTTAGAGGCTTGGACTTTCTCAAATTCAATTCAAACAATCTACTAGATAGATCTCAATGAGAATTTACAAATTCCAGCTTTAGATAGAATGAATGAGCATTATAAATATCATGTATCATTTGTTCTCATATTTTCTCCTTTATTTTTCTAAAATCTCACGAATGGTGAAACACGAATGGCACGTGCACCATTTAGTAAGAGGTAAATTAATCCTAAATTGATGATTTACATCAACGGCCATAGTTGGGATGTAAACAAGACTTGGCATTTTTATCTTTTACGAAATAACACAGGATCCACACTAGATCCGTTTTCAAAATTCATCATATTTTCCTTAAATATTTTCTTCTTTTATCAGAATTTAACCTAAAATTAGTTCAAAATATATATCAATGGCCATAGTCAGGGTATATTGAGAGTTAATTTCATTTTAAATTCTATAAAAGCACCAAATGTGTTTCATTCTTCATCTGAATTTAAATATAGATTATTATATAATACATTCGATGACCATAGTCAAGGATGTATTATATCTTCAATCTTATTTTAATTCAGTTCAAGAATAAGATAGCTTTTCAAAATCTAAATTCAAATTCTTTAAATTCATTCATCATTTAGGATAGAACTGCATCATATTTTTAAAATTCCCTTTCCAAAATTCCAAGTAATGTAAATATCTTCCTCAATATATCTTCAATTCTTATAAAATCCAATTCATCCTTTCATTTTCAAATTCAATTTTATTTTCAATCTCAAAGTTCAATTTAGCTTTGAGATTTCGAAGTCATTTTTATATTCAAATTCAAATCAGATTTCAAAGTTCAATTTGACTTTGAAATTCCAAATTCATGTTATATTCAAAACTCTAATCAAACTCAAAGTTCAAATTTAAACTTTGAGACTCTTGATTCATCTTCTAAATTCCAAATTCAAAAATTCAAGGTCTAATTTGACTTTGAAATTCGTTTGTATATTCAGATTCTAAATTTCATTTTTCAAGTTCAATTTAAACTTGGAAGTTCTTGATTCATCTTCTGAATTTAGCAAACTCCAAATACATTTTTTAGGATCCAGGATTCAACATTCATATTGGATCTTAGACTGCAGATCCAAATCCATTCTAGGATCCAGAACCCAATTCTACATTTGGATCTCAGACTTTAGATCCACTCCATGTTAGGATCCAGAATCCAACTTCACCTTGGATCTCAGATTACAGATCCAAAATCCATTCTAGGATCCAGAACCCAATTCTACTTTGGATCTTAGACTTCAGATCCAAATCCATTCTAGGATCTAGAACCCAATTCTACATTTGGATCTCAGACTTCAGATCCACTCCATTTTAGGATCCAGAACCCAAGTCCATCTTGGATTCCAAATCTCGGATCCCATTCTGTTTAGGATCCGGAATCCAATTCCAATTCTAGATTTCAATTCCATTTTCGGATCTAATCTGAATCTCTTAAATCCATTTCTATTCTTAAATACCATTTGATTTTCCCAGTCCATTCCAAATTTCAAACTTCAAAATCTAAATTCAATTCCATCTGAAGTATTCATTTCCTTTCCTAAATTCAAGTTCAAAATTCAAAGTCCATTTCCGACTTTGAAACTTCATTTCCTTTCATTTCAAAACTTCAAATCATTTTTTCTCAAAATCAAGATTTATTCTTCCAATCCTGATTTACATCAAAGACTTAGAACCTCTCTGATCTATCTCAAGTTCTAAAGTTACATTCCAACATTTCTTCACTCCCTTATCAAGTTCATCTCAGAACAACTTGGAAATTTTTTAAAATCTCTTTCAAAAAGAGCATACATTCTTGCATTGCACAAGTATGATTCTTTGTGCATTTAGATCTTCTACAGTTAGAATAAATTCTTAGATTATATTTAGGCAAAGCAAAAGGCATAGATTCGATCCTTGGTTCGATTACCCCTGGTAAAGGCGCCAGGAACGGTCGAACCTCGTACCGACGAGCGAATCCCGTCTCTCCATTTTCCCGTGATATTTTAAAAAACAGAGGCGAGTAATTTTCTAAATATTTTTCAAATCAAGGTCAAGTGAGACCCTGCAAAAGGATTCCTCTCTCTCTTTCCCTTCTTTCTTTTCTCTTCTCTCTCTCTTTTTCTTTCTTTTATTATTCTCCCTTCAAAAAGGAGGAAAATAGAGGTTAGAAAAGGGAAAGAGAGGGAAGAGAGAGAAACCAACAAGAGAGGAAAAATTTTGCGATGATCACAAAGTGACTACCATTGTCTGACATAATATCATGTGGCACGCCGAAGCGGCAAAGAAGATTCTTATGAATGAAAGAAACCAAATGTCAGCCCTCCACTATCCGCAGAGTTACAACTTCGACCCATTTGGTGAAGTATTCTGTAGCTGCGAGGAAATATCTGTGGCCATTAGAAGCTGAAGGAGTAATTGGACCTACTACGTCGAAGGCCCACATCGAAAAGGGCCAAGGAGAAACCACAGACTGTAGATATGTGGCTGGCGCATGAATGGAAGGTGCGTGCATTTGACGCACTTCCTTACAAATTGATGGCAATCCTGCTGCATGGTTTTCCAGTAATACCCTGCTCGGATAATCTGCTTGACGAGTGCTTGGTAGCCGACGTGACCACCACAAATTCCCTCGTGCGCCTCTTGGACAACTTCCATGACTTCATACTTGTTTAAGCATCTAGCGTACTCAAAATTGAATCCACAGCGATAAAGAGTATTGACAAGGATGAAATAACGGGCTGACATGCGTTGGACCACATGTTGCTCCTTTCTCGGCATTTCTGATGGAAATTCACCTGTTTCAATAAAGCTGTTGATGTCTTGGTACCAAGGCTTTTCTTTCTGAGTGGCTTGGTTCACTTGCTCAGCTGGAACGAAGGCAGGTTGATCAAGTCTGCCAATCTCAAAGGAACGACAAGATTCACTGTTTTGAACGAAAAAATAGAGCTTAGACAAGCCAAACCATCGGCTATATGGTTGTATTCCCTCTTGACATGATTGAGCTAAAATTCCTTAAAGTTGCCTATAAGAACTAAGTCAATCTTCTGATAGGGAATCAACTTTGAATCCTTGAGTTTCCATTCAACATTAACTTGGCTAACAACAAGCAATGAGTCGCCAAAGGCATGTACTCTTTTGACATTGAAGTCTTGCAAAATTTTGAGGCCTTGTATTAGAGCTTCATACTCGGCCATGTTGTGAGTACATTGAAAGCAGAGTTTGAGAGAATAGGGGATCATCTCCTTTTCGGGAGTGATTAATAAGATCTCAATCCCTATGCCAGACATATTTCTGGCTCCATCAAAGAACATGGTCCAAACTGGGCACTTCTGGATACTACAGATACGATCATCGGGAAAATCATCTTCCGCCTTGATTTCTTCGGTCAACGGGAAATCTGCCAACTGATCTGCGATGGACTGACCCTTGACTGACTTCTGAGATACATACTCTAAGTCGTATTGCATCAGAATGGCTTGCCATTTTGCAATCCGTCCAGTAAGAAAATGTTGCTCAAAGATGTACTTGAGAGGATTGAGTCTTGACAGAATTTTGATTTCTGACGCCAAGAGATAATGTCTTAGTTTCTGACACATCCATACTAAGGCTAGACACGTCTTTTCCATCTGAGAATATCTTTTCTCATAGTCGATGAAAGTCTTGCTTATGTAGTAGATGGCATGCTCTATTCGACTGCCTTCCTCATACTGTGCAAGAAATCTGCCACAAGCATTCTGGTTGATAGAAATGTACAAGAGAAGTGACTTTCCAAGTTCTGGTGGCTTCAGAACAGGTGGATTGATGAGACACTGCTTGATGCGCTCAAATGAGAGTTGACATTCTGGTCCCCACTCAAATTTCACTTTTTTTTTTCAACAAGTGATTGAAGGGCTCACATCTCATGGCCAAATTTGAGATGAAGCGCCGAATCGACTGAATACGACCTTGAAGGCTTCGTAGTTCTTTAAGATTGGTGGGAGGCGGCATATCAATGATTGTCTTTGCCTTGGTAGGATCCACCTCTATGCCTTTCTTACTGATCATAAAACCAAACAATTTTCTTGACTCTACTCCGAAAATGCATTTCTGCGGGTTGAGTCTTAATTTGTAGAGAACAAGTCTTTCAAAGACTTGGCCGAGAGCATCAAGATGATCCTCTCCTTCTTTTGATTTGACCAGAATGTCATCCACATAAGCATCCATGTTCTTGTGCATTTGGTCATGAAAAATAACTGACATTGCTCTCTGATAGGTTGCCTCAGCATTCTTGAGCCCGAATGGCATAGCTGTATAGCAAAAAGTACCCCAAGGCGTGGTAAAAGAAGTTTTCGACTGGTCACGAGCGACCAGTTTGATCTGGTTGTAGCCCGAGTATCCATCCATAAAGGAAAACATGGCATGGCCCGTCGTGCTGTCGATCAAAAGATCGATGTTGGGGAGTGGAAAATCATCCTTCGGGGTTGCTTTGTTCAAATCCCTGAAATCAATACAAATCCGAACTTTGCCATTCTTTTTGGGAACTGCTATGATGTTTGCCAACCAGTCTGGATAGTCAATAGTTCTGATGAATCCTGCCTTTAGCAACTCTTCAAGTCCTTCTTTAACTTGCGGTGCTACTCGGGGATTCATTTTCCTTAGTTTATGCTTGATTGGCTTGCAATCTGGTTTTAGCACAAGACGATGCTCGACCAACTTGGGATCTAAGCCTGGCATATCCTCATAAGTCCAAGCAAAGACTTCCTGATGCTGTTTGAGGAAATGGATGAGTCTTTCCTTCTCATCTGAACTTAGGCTGGAACCAACTTTAAGGATCTTCGGATCATCTTCTGAACCTATATTGACATCCTCGGTCGGATCCTGAACCAACGGCGATGGTTCATCCTGCTTCTGAATACTGGCAAACTCTGGCAACTCTTGAATCGCTGAGTCGAAATCTGCTAATTCTTTGATCTGCTCTATTATCTTACTGACCTTTGCCCCTGTATTTGCCTTGCAGATTCTGGCCGGTTTGGAATTACTTTGAGAAAAAATAGAATTGATAACGAGCCTTTTGAGCGATTTAGGAGCAAAGGTTCTGGCAATCCTGAAAAGCGTAAAGATGGTCTTTGAGAAAAAGGTAAGATATTTAAAAATAGCCTTTTGTACAGAGATAGAGAATGATGACATAGAAAAAGATATAATCAAAGAATCATGTATGCCAAAATAAGAAGAGGAAACCAAAATTTCATTGATTGAACAAAATTTAATATTTACAAATGATTGTTTGATAAAGAAAGAAAACTGGGGTGGACTTGCCCCTGCAAGATGACATAAAGAAAGCAGAAAAACACTGGCATTGTCTTCTTCATTCTGCTCCCTTGACAAAGGTGGTTTTCATGCGGGACGATTGTCTTGTGAAACCCAAACCTGCATTGGTGACATGCCGAGCGGGAATGATCGGCTCCAAAATGCCATCCCCATTCTTACCAAGGCCCCTAAAGGGCTGGTAGCCATGTTTCATCAGAAGATCAAACCCTTTTTTATTTGTCGAGAACTGAGGGAAGAGAGGATGATCCTTGAAAGAAGTGCAATCGAGGCACCCTCCAATTTTGTAGAAATGAGGTCCCTGCCACTGAACCACTGCTACAACATTTTTTGTTGGCTGCACTTCCTTCAACTTCAATATGTCCAGGCTCTCACTTAAATTGATTTCATCGACTTCCCGGATGCTCAGGATGTTGGCAGTGAAAGTAGGACGAGAAATCATCGGATGCGGGAGTCTTTCCTCTGGATCCTCTCCTAGGACTGTGGTAATCATGCCTCCCTTCGACCATTTGATGCACTGGTGAAGGGTTGAAGGAACGACATTGGCGTTGTGGATCCAAATGCGTCCCAACAGGAGATTGTACGTGAGCGGCACGTTCACCACGTGAAACAGGACTGTATGCACCGAATAGTTGATGAAAATTTCGAGAAAAATCTTCCCCTTGGCTGTCTTCCCGTGGTTGTCAAAACCATAGATCGTGATCATATCTGGGGTGTATTTTTCTTCCTTCAGGCCCAATGCTCTAGCTATCTGCTCCAGACATATGTTAAGGCTGCTGCCTCCGTCAACCAGCACATGTGGGATAGTCATGCCCCTGGTCTGCACCACTATGTATAAAGCATTGTTGTGGAAAGAATGAGGTTTTGGCAAATCTTCATCAGAAAATGTGATTGGTGCATTCATCATTGCTTGGTTGATGATCTGAGCCATGTCTTGCACAATTGTGCTAGGTTTAACTTTGATCTTACGCAACAGATCATCTAGCACTTGCTGATGCTCAGGGGAAGCATGGGTCAGATCTAGGATAGAGACGTTTGATAGAGCAGTGATTGGCTTCTGAACTGACCCTGAAGTCTCACCCTTCTTTGAAGCTGCCTTGATAAAGCGCTTTGGGATCCTGGGGGTTAGCTTGGCAATCTCTGTCGTCACCTTTGTTGGCTCCTTAGTTGCTTTCTTGTTGCTAAAAAATGCAGTAATATCCACCCTCTTGGCAGAAGACTGCGCTTGACAAAGGACTAGGACCTGATGTTGATCCTGGATGTCCTGGCTGGAACATGGCTGAATATTGTTTTGGAAAAGAACTTCATGCTCTGAAATCATTGAAGTTGAATGCTTAGGAAAGGGTTTGGACAAAATTTCGGGTTGTTGCTCATCCTCATCCTCGATCAACAAATTTTTGTTGATACAATCTTGAATGATGTTCTTGAGGACAAAACAGTGTTCGGTGTCATGTCCAATAGTTCGGTGAAACTTGCAGAACTTATCAGTCAATTTTCCTATAGCAACGGGAGGATTTGCCACGTTGGGGAGTTTGATCATTCCTTTCAACATCATATATTCCAAGATGTCTTCGCGGGACTGTTCTAGAGCGGTGAATTCCCGATCATAACTCCATCCCTCATGCTTTGGCTTTTCTTTTTGTTTGGCTTTCGGCTGCGGTGCTGACTGGATAGGTTGTGGCTTAACAAACTTCCCTTTCTGGGCTGCAGAGTTTGTTCTTTCGGCCTTGGAGTGTGCGACATTTTTGTTACGATTTTTCTGGCTCTTCTTGTTGCCAGAACTACTGCTATGGTCAAAGAAATCTGTGGAGTAAGCAACATGTGCTTTCTTCTTTTGCTCAGAGTTCCCTCAGACGAAAGGGTAACCTTCATATAGGCCATTATCCAGTCCTGTCTTGAGCCATTCGGCTCGCTCAATTAGCTTAATAAATGACTTGGTAGGAGATGTGGAAATGAGATTCCTCAGAGGCTGAGCAAAGTTGTTCAAAATAATTTGCAGGGCATGCTCCTCTGGGATGGGAACCTTCATTTTGTTACAGGTGCTCCTCCACCTATGGATGAATTCGCTGGCTCTCTCATTCTCGTTCTGTTTCAAATTGTATAGATGGTTGAGAGTTGGTGTCGCTTCAACATTGAACATGAAGCGTTCAATGAACAGGTTCACGACTTTATCGAACTCTCATAGTTCGATAGGGTTGATGTGATCTGCGTACCATCTAGCCGTTGTTCTCTCTAGGCTGCGAGGAAAGCAGATGAATAATGCCCTATTGTCTTTCCTGAAATGGCCGCACTCAACATAGAATGTGGCCAAATGAGCCTTAGGATTGCTTGTTCCATCAAACTTGAGGAATTTGCGATTGATATTTTCTAGGTTGTCATCCCCGTCCAAGCCATTATAGAAATCTTTGCCAGAATAGGTTTGTTTGCCCTTGCTCTTGGACTTGATATCCTTGATTGCCCAAGTCAATTCTCTCATCTGCTTGTGCATCGGATCCTCAACTGGAATGGGCTTGTTCACAGATTCGGGCTCTGCAGTGATCTTCACAAATTGTCGTGGAAGATTCTGATTATAGACAAACTGCTCTTCTGATTCTGATTCTTCTTTGGCTGATTCTGATTCCTCAGAAGTGGTGTCAGGCTGGACCTTTTTTCTGATGATCTTGATTGGCTTTTTCATAGCTTTCTTCTTTGGTTTGCTCTTCGGAACAACCTTCTTCTGACTGGCCTCAGTTTGTTCTAACATCATCCTGGCCATCATTTTCTGAAACAGACTGTACATAGCAGGATCGATATCATCCCCTTTGTTCTGATTCTACCCTCTGACTGACTTGGGAGAGTCCATAGCTTCAATCTCGTTGTCGCTGTGTTTAGGGGTTGTTTCTTTCTCAGCTCTTTTCTGCACCATCTTGACAATGCCAATGATTTCTGTTGAATAAGGGAATGGTTAGAGCGCGGAAGAGCTTTTTGAAAATATAGTTTTTTGAGAAAAGATAAGAATGGAGGAATTGATTGACATTTAAATAGGTTATCCCATCACCAGGGATCAGGTCACCACAAAGCTTGTGATAATCGCATCACCAATTTGTAGTAACGGAGAATGCGCCTTGTTACCTAGGCGAGGTCATCCATCATGATAAGAGATATTTGAAGAAGAGTAGAAGGAAATATCTCTTCACTAGGGATGAGGTCATCATGAGAATCGCAACTATATAAAACAAAATAAAAGAATAAAGTTTTGGCCACAAAGAGCTTTTTAACAAAACACAAAGTTGCATTTTTATTGATGACAAAATTCAAATACAAAGAGAAGGTGGGCAGACACTTTGCCACCATTCTTGATACTCAGAAGACACATCAGGTCCAGGAAATATAGACAAAGGAATGAATGAGTCCCAGGTGTATTTGGTTACATGGTATGCCCCAGACCACTGATCCGACTGCAGATCAAATTCTGGCATGTGGCCCATTAGGAAGCGAGTGTTGACACGAACCTGCCGCTGTGAAAACTGTCTGAGACACCTCTCTGGCTGATAGTCGACACAGAAGAAAGGACCAAGCAATCTGTAACGCTTGCTATGAGCATAAGTGTAGCGAGGAACTGACTCTTGTCTGTCAAAGTAATCCCAAAGGATTTCCTCTTGATGCAGACCTTCAATCGAAGCTCGATACTGAATGGCAGACTTCGTCTTCTTGCTATTAAACCTGAAAGAACTAGCCTTTGATGGCACATGTTGCAGGAACCACGACTGCAAGGCATAGGTGCATCCATCCACCAAAATGGTCTCTCCAAGGGCGAAACGAGCTAAGCCTTGGTAGAGAAAGGCTAGAGCTGCCATGGACACTGAAAGTTGACGGGTCTGCTTTTTTCCCCATCTTCGAAAGAGTTAGGCGACTCTGATATCAATGAAATTCTGATCGTCTTGGAAAAATGTCAATCCTATTGTGCAAAGGACCATGGCATGCTGAATTCTTTCTTTCGCTGCTCAAGACAAGGTGTCAACTTCCTTGTAGGCTCCATACTTGCGATAGAGTCTAAACAGATCGATGAACTGACTTTCGTTGATCTTAGTGAGATGCCAAGATCTACTCCCTGTTGCTCTGGCTAATGCTTCTCGAACATCTATACCTTTGACATTGATCAGGAACTATTGCTCGACCGGATCATCTGGCTGATCAGTTGGCTCTGGCAATCCCATGATATCATGGAATTCGTCTATTAGCATAGTCATCTCTCCCCATGGAAACCAAAATGTGCTAGTACGTGGATTCCACTGTTCTGTCATAGCTTGAATCAAACTGTCGTTGATGGTTCGCTTGCCCACTGTTGATGCCATCTCCAATCCACAATCGTCCAAGTGGTCTGGGAACATACGCGAGAAGGTGGCGAACCAAGAATAATACCACCGAGGGAAGAAGGAATGAGACTGGATAACCCAATGATCTAGGGTTTCATCCCTTATTTGATAGAAGACATGATCTTTGAGAAAGACATCATCAAGGGAATCAGACGCCATTGGAATGATACTGAGGCAAAGAAGAAGAGATTTAGATAGAATGCAGGACTTACAGATAGACTCTTGATGAAAGAAAAGGATAGACGCATCTCCTGAAAATTTTGAAAGATCAAGGATTTTTAGAAAAAGGGATTTCCAGGGTTTTTAAAGAAAAGTTTGACACAAAAGAGAAAAAGAATGTAGGAAAAGGAAAAATATACACCTGGGGTTTTTTAAAATAAAGAGAAATTTTGAATAATATACCCAGGGTTTTGAAAAGGTTTGATATATATAGGAGAATACAAGGAAACATCGCACAATCAGAGTTGCACAAACAAGGATGCACACATAACACTCCCCTGAAGGCTAACTCTAAATGCAATATTTGAAAATGGCTTGTAGGACCTTAATCCTAACTCTATGGTTTAGATCATCTGATTCCAATCAAGGTATGCCGATATACTCAACCCGAAGCTTGAAGTATGTGACATAAAATATTTCTCTGGTTCTAAGGTAAAGGCTTCCCAACATCCTTGAGCACCTACCGATATATCTCGGACTATGGCCCTTAGGTATGTGGTAGGGGGGAGCGAACCCAAATAACTGGTCCACTTGTGAGGCTCTCTCCCGAACTATGGTTCAGTGAGACAACCCAGCAAAGTGAAGACCGGGACAATATAGGTAGGGATGTTTTCAAAAAAATGATCAACATGCAGATAAAACCAGAAGGCTCTAATGCCAGCCTTAAAAAAGATAGATTTAAATGAATAGAAGCATACACTTGCATATATTGTTTGCATTCAATCCCTAGAATTGAGGAGAGTTGTATTTCAGACCTAAGTCTATTGTGAACATGGATAATCTCTTCAATATGGTCTTACCAAACCATACTTAAATCCTATATGCAATGATGTCAGCTTTAGGAAAAAATCTACGCTCCTAAGGTTTGCATGAAAATGAAGCTGACATTTGTAGAATAAAGACTTAGATAATATCAAAGCAAAGCAAGAAGGCACAAATTCGACCGGACGGAGATGAGTCCCATCACGGTCGCCAACTCCTGTGATCATGCAAAATTTTTCTTATCGTTCATCTTTTCCTTTCTCTTTGCCTTTCTAACCTCTATTCCTTTTTTGAAGGGGAATAAAAGGATAGAAATGAAGTGAGAATGAGAAAAAGAGAGAAGAGAGAGGAACTCTTTTGCAAGGTTGTTATCGTCGCGAAATTTTTCCCCCGTCTTCCCTTCCTTGCGGAAGAGAAAAATGAAGGAAAATGCTTTCGCGCTTCAAACTTTGACCGGATTTTTGGAAATTGTTTTGAAATACTCGCCTCCGTTTTGAAAATTGCAGGAAAATCCATGGGATGGGGCTCGACCTGTCGGTACGAGGTTCGACCGTTCCTGCCGCCTTTAACAGGGGTAATCGAACCAAGGACCAAAATTGTGCTTGACTTAATTAAATCATCGAAATTATGTTCTATCCTATATGCACAGAGAATTCAGGTATGTGCTATGAGATTTGAAAGATGTAAGTTGGAAACATGATGTATGCTTAGGAAAACTTTGGAGTTGAAAACATTTCTCAGGAAAAAAAAAGTGGAAATTGACTTCTCAGGAAACTCTGATGAAAAGACTTGAAATCTCGAGAAAGTTTATAAAGGGAAAATCATGAATGATTGGAAGTCCTGAGAAAATGTAGGTAATTCTTAGGAAAAGTGTGAACATTTGAGAAGGGAAACACTTCTTAGGAAAACTTGGACTTTGTGAGTTTTCTTAAGAAAATGATGGAAATTCATTGGAAATCCCATGTGGAAAAGGAAAATTGAAACTTGAGAAGTTGAAAACCTGAGAATCTTAACCTTGAAATACTTGGAAATCGATTTTGACTTTGAGAAAGATTGGAAAATTCTTTTGAAGCTCTTAAGAAAATAACATTTTCCGGGGAAAACTGTGGAAAAACTTGACTTGGGAAAACCGATTTTGAAAATCCTTAGAGTTTCTTGAGAAATCGATTTCTTGAGAATGAAGTTTTCTTGAGAAAATCTTGAGAAAATCAATGATTTTATGATGCAAATGACATGAGTGAATGAATGCACTTTAAAAAAAAATTCTAAGAGATTTGTTGGAAAAATATGCATTAAGTCAAGATAAATCCTTCACACATCCTGACTGTGGCCATGAATATGTTCAGAATTTAGTTGATTTGATGCACATGATTTTGAAAACTTTGGAAATATGATGTGCATTTTAAGATAGCCTAAGAGTGTAGGCTCAATGTGACTAGTAGAAAGATGATGGATCTGGGTCTCGTCCATATTTCGACTAGGGCCGTAAATATGGATCCCACCGAGTCCATCAACTCCCTAAGAGTTGGTGCACGTGCCATTCGTGAACATCCATAGTGCTTTTGAAATAAAATGCATGAATCATAGAAACATGATATTGCATAAATTCAAACTATATGATATGCATCCTAGTCTAAGCAGGAAATTAAATCTCTTATTCCAAAATTTACATTATTACATCACTAAATAAAGGAAATAAAAGAAATTTGCAGACTTCAGCTCCTTCTTTGGAATGTCCCTGCCAAGCTTGAAATAAAGTTAGCTCAAATATGTGGGTTTTCCAAGATTTTCCAATAATATTATGAAATTATTGGATTTAATTGGATATAAACCCTATTCTCATGCTTTCTTGATGTTTTGAAATGATGTAAATGCAGGGAATTCAGTGGACAACAGTTTGAAATTCGGAATTGGTGGTCAAAATGACCAAAATACCCCTAATTATAAAGTTATACCTTTAAAATCAGGGTTTTTTGAAGGAAAACTTGGTAAAATTGAGATTTTGAAGTTCAAATTGAATCAAATGATGATAAAATGCAGTAAGAGATATGATGACATGCTGCTAGACATATTAAGACTGTAAAATCAGAATTTGGTATTTTGCAATTTATCAAAAATAACGATTTTCGCTTGTTTTTCGCTTGGATCCGGGTCCTGCGGGACCCTGTTTTGGTATTATGGATGATCCGAACCTCAAATGGATTCCAAATTGCACCAAATTCGGTATGAAGCATATAAACACTTTGATAAACAACCTAAAATGCTAAAAATCACGAAATGATATGATTTAAATGCTAAAATTCAAGGAAAATCCTAAAAATGATGGATTTTGCCTATGGATCCGAACCAAATGCAATGTTTAATATGATAACGCAAGATTTACACCATGGAAACTTCTGATATTTTGCAGACTGCTAAAAGACCCAAAATGAAACATTTTTGGTTTTTATAGCCTCGGGATTTGAGCCATGGTGAGTTCAATAACAGAGATTTAGTTCTGACAGAGGTAAAAATCACACTAATCAGATAAAAAATGCTAAAGAAATACAAAACGGCCATGGAAATTTATGAAATTAATCAGAGTTATACATGACACCTACATGAACAACTTTCATGTTTATGACTTTGGCATTTGATCAACTGAAAAACAGATAAAAATATAACTATTTCTGCCTAAACTAACAGAACAGACAAATGTAGCAAAACAGGGGACTGACAAGAAAAATCCGAAACAGGGGTCAACACTGTTCTAAAAATTACAGGCTTTCAGATTAAAACAGAATACATCTTGGACACCACTTTCACTTTTTACAGTTTCGGATTTGGAGCAACACACAAAGAGAAACCATAGCCCTAAGTCGATCCAAGATCTCAGAGGCCCAAATTAGGCTCTGACACGTGTCCCAAACTCTCGGATTTTTGTCAGACATAAAAAAAAATCAGAAAAATATGAAAAAATCATATTAAAAACTAAACATTTTCTCGAGTTCAGAACAGCTTTCGGATCGAAAATCGGATCTCCATGAGGGATATCTCAATTTTACAAGTCGGCAAATGATTTTCAAAACGTATCCCGGGTAACAAAACCTGACTTGCCATTTTGAATGTTTACCGCAGTAAACAAATTTAAATGCCTTCGAATTTTTGGAAAAACTTCAGGGACACCTAAGGGCGCATTTCGTGATTTTTTTGGGATTTTTAATAAAAAAACAAATGCATGAAATGACGTGTGGACTGACTGACAAAACAGAGACCTACTGAAAATAAGCAGAATTGAAATAAAGTCTAAATTAATCCTAATTAATTCATGAAATATGCTAAATGAATGAAATAAAATGCAAATTAAATCTAGCTAACTACATGCATGTTAAAAATCATCAAGGAAGCATAATGAAACATTTTTATGTATGTCGTTTTATGAGAATAGCTCAATCCATCCCTCGGATGAGCTCTTTCTTCAAACGACTCCCGATTCGAATTATGGAATCCAATCAATGGGAAAAGAAGTGCACCTTGTTTCGTTACGCAGTGTAGGAGCTCTTGAAATGGGCAGCTATCACGAGCTTCCTTCGTTCTTCGCTCCGGGCTTCAGATGGTTCACAAAAATCGACCTCTGTTGGAATTGAATTGGCCACAGCACGAGCTCTACTCCACCTTCTTCAATGCGCCAAAGGGGGCACGATTTCCACAGTTCAAAATCTGATTCTAGGAAGGCTAGGTCGGATTTTCCAAGTTCACCAGAGCTAAAAAATGATCTCCTTCAGGCTGGGCGTGAACCCTTGTTTTTATAAATTTTTTGAATTTTTTTTGAAATTCAAACAGGATCGATCTGAGCCCTCCATGTGGCGCCATCTCAGGGGGTGCCATCTGAGGGGTTTGAAATTCGAATTTGTCTTTTGCAGGGAGCCCTCAGGTGGCGCCACCTCAAAAGGCTATTTTGATTTTTTTGAGAAAAATAAAAATGGAAATTTTGTGGGTGAGACACCTCAGCAGGGGGAATTTGGAATTTTTCAAAAGTTTGCTTGATTCTCTCTGCAGGGAACTCCCAGGAGGCGCCACCTCAGAGGGTGCTCTCTTGGAGTTTGAATTTCAAATTCACTTTTTGTAGGGAGTCTTTAGGTGGCGCCACCTCATGGTGGGCTACCTTTATTAAAAATAAAATAAAAAATAAAAATGGAGCCAAGTGGAGTCCTGGAATGGTGCCACCTCAAAAGGTGTTTGACACATGTCAGAAGGACAGAGCAGTGGGCTCAAAAGGCGCCACCTCAGAGGAATTTGAATTTTGCTTTTTCTGGTGAAAGGAGATCTGGACATGTGGCGGACAAGTGTCAGCTGTCTGGAGAGGCTTTCTCAAATGGCGCCACCTCAGAGGAGAATTCGAATTTCAAATGGAGGTTGGCCCTGGAGGAATGGAGGATGGACATGTGGCACCACCTCAGGGTGGCTCCTACAATGCCATGTGGCAAGAGGGAGGAAAAAGAGGGCAGTGACATGTGTCTCCTACTTTTCTGAAAAAAAGTAGGGAGAGGACATGTGTCGTCTACTTTTTCTGAAGGAGTGAGAAGGAGACATGTGTCACCTTCTTTTTCTGAAAGAAGCAGAAGATGACACATGGCAGAGGGATGAGAAGGAGGGAAGGGACATGTGGCGCTCTCATAGGCCATCTGGGAAATCAGAGCTCTGGATTTTCGCCACCTAGTGCCTTGTTTGAATTTTAAATGGTTTGCTTTTTCTGAAGAAGGCCAGGAGTGACATGTGTCTCCTACTTTTCTGAAAGAGGTAGGGAGAAGACATGTGTCCTCTACTTTTTCTGAAAGAAGCAGAGAATGACACGTGGCAGAGGGGAGAGAAGGTGGGCCAAGCCATGTGGCGCCATCTCGGACAGGATGAAAAAAGGTAGGAGTTCTTGATTTTCGCCACCTATGGGGATTTTTGAATATTTGAATTCTAGCTTTTCTGAAGAAAGCAGAAAATGACACATGTCACTTGCCTTTTTATGAGGAAATGAGGGCTTGCCATGTGTCCTCTGCAGGAGACACTCTCCAGATGGCGCCACCTCAGAGGAGACAAGCTTACTTTTTCTGGATGAGTCTAGGAGTGACATGTGTCTCCTACTTTTCTGAGAAAAGTAGGGAGAGACATGTGTCAGGCTACTTTTCTAGAAGGAGGGAGAGGTTGACACGTGTCCCCTGCAGGAGACACACTTCAAGTGGCGCCACCTCAGAGGAGACAAGCTTCACTTTTTCTAGACAGGACAACCTATGACACTTGGCATCTCCTGGTAATCTTGGAATGACACATGGCGCAGGATGGATAGGGTGACACATGGCAGATAAAATGGGATGACATGTGGCGGCTTCTGAAAGTAGCCCCACACTGACACGTGGCATGGAAATGGGAGGAGAGAGAAATGACAAGTGGCACCAATCCAAGGGACAAGGCTCCTATATTTTTGGGTTTTTTCAAAATTCAAATTTTCAAAAGGAAAGCTTGTGTGACACCACCTCAGTGTGGGTCCCACATTGCTTCTTTATTGAAATAAGGATAAAACCACAACTTCTTTTTGGAATTTTCATAAAATCTGGACTAATGGGCAAAACAGGAATTTTGGAAAGAATTGGCCCTTGTAGGGCGATTTTGTAAAAGGAGGATATTTGAAATTGTAAAAAGGGGCAAAATCTGAGGTGAAGTGACTGAAATCCATATTGAAAACTATCCAGATCGTTTTCCTGAGAAAATATTTTGAAATTCAGAGTCCTGGGGGTAAAATGGGAAAATTGATAATTTTAAAGACCCAGGGTTTTGAAATCAATTTTGAAAAGAGTTGAAATTCTAATCTGGATTGAAAATTTTGAAATCAAGAGTTCTGGACCTCGAAATGACATGCTGTGCAGTGCAGTGATTTGAAATGCTCATGCAATGATATGCAATGTCATGTCTTATGAAATGCAATCTTGAACCAAGACTTGAGGATTCCTGTCTTCTGTCAGGAGTAAGATTTTGACTATCTGAGACAAAATAGAGAAATTTTGAGAGTTGCAGATGAAATTTGGACTTTTGCAAGGTCTGAACTCAGGAGATGACCATTTTGCCCTCCAGCGATTTCAGAGGTTGGATGATGATGTTTGGTGAAAATGTCGGGGAGGTGAGTAAAAATTTGGGGTGTTTACAGATGCCCCTCTTTGCTACTAAGCCGGCTCATGACCGAGCTTAGTGGCAAAGAAAAACACACCAAATTTGGGCTATACATAAAAAAATGCCCCAGTTAGAAGGATCTGACTGGGTGTGAAGAAATTAGCCCGAGGAGGATGGTAGATATGAAGCGAAGAATGGAGAGAAAGTATTCACTCTATGAGAGTGAAATTCAGGTTTATGCCCTTAACCTGGATGGGACAGAAATACCTCGCATGGAACGAAGCTCAGGTTTTAACCCTTGACCTGATTGGGGGATGGAATATCTCATTGAAATGAGACTCAGGTTTGTACCCTTAGCCTGATCGGGCGGAAGATGAAATACCTCTTTGATTGAGGCTCAGGTTTATACCCTTATCCTGATCGGGCAGAAAATGAAATACCTCTTTGATTGAGGCTCAGGTTTATTCCCTTATCCTGATCGGGCAGAAAATGAAATACCTCTTTGAATGAGGCTCAGGTTTATACCCTTATCCTGATCGGGCAGAAAATAAAATACCTCTTCAAAGGAGGCTCAGGTTTATACCCTTATCCTGATCGGGCAGAAAATGAAATACCTCTTTGGTCGAGGCTCAGGTTTATACCCTTATCCTGATCGGGCGGAAAATGAAATACCTCATTGGTTGAGGCTCAGATTTGTACCCTTATCCTGATCGGGCGGAAAATGGAAATACCTCATTGGTCGAGGCTCAGGTTTGTACCCTTATCCTGATTGGGCGGAAAATGGAATACCTCATTGGTTGAGGCTCAGGTTTGTACCCTTATCCTGATTGGGCATAAAATGAAATACCTCTTTGATTGAGGCTCAGGTTTATACCCTTATCCTGATCGGGCGGAAAATGAAATACCTCATTGGTTGAGGCTCAGGTTTGTACCCTTATCCTGATCGGGCGGAAAATGGAAATACCTCATTGGTCGAGGCTCAGGTTTGTACCCTTATCCTGATTGGGCGGAAAATGGAATACCTCATCAAAGGAGGCTCAGGTTTATACCCTTATCCTGATTGGGCGGAAAATGAAATACCTCATTGGTTGAGGCTCAGGTTTGTACCCTTATCCTGATTGGGCATAAAATGAAATAGAATCCTCGAAGGAAGAGACCATGATGGAACCTTCGGATTTTGCACAGTAAATCCGACAGGGGTTTTGCAAAAGGAAGGAAAAATGGGGTCCCTAAAGCTTGAAAAGGGATTGATTTTGGGCGTCTCGATGCTGAGACTAAAATCAGCTTTTGAAATTGCCTTTTGCGAGAATTGGTGGTTCGACCTCGAACCGAAATGGGACTGTCTATGGTGGGACAGTGGGGACACAATGGAGTGTGCAATCTGAGAGTTCATGCTCTCAAAGAAGGGAAGGAATCAAGTCCTTAGGAGGGATTTAAAATTGGTGTCAGGATGCATCGAAAGTGGATATCAAGCTCTCACTTCACGTCAGGATAGCTGTAAAAATATTGTCAAAATGTTGGAAATTTTGTTGTTGATTAAAATTTTTTGAAAATGTTGCATGTTGTTGCAAAGATATTCCTTATTTTCTACCCAAAGCATTACCTCCAAACAAGGTTCACTTCGTAGAATCGAGATTGGAAATCCAAATTGCTTGCAATTGACCTTCTTCAAGGAAGCTATCAATTTCCTTGATATGAGCGGGAAAGAGAATTTGATATTATAAAAGCAATTGATGAAAGAGTACTGATAATAGAATTTCACAAATTTAAAGAGGATTCTTGATAAATTTGGCAGTTTGATATCCTGGGAGCTTATCTCATGATAATCTTTCTGCACTTTTTTTTTTTTTTGACTCTCTGGTGTTTTGGCTACATTCTCCTTTATTTTGGAGATATTCTGACTTTTTCTCTCTTTCTTTTTCCTCTCTTTCTCTCTTTTGGGAAGGGTACGTCACAAACTCCTTCAACTTGGAGATGTTTCGATCCTTCTTGGACGATGGGTTTGGAGATCTTTGGATGACAGCTGAAATTAAATATCTTTTAGGGATTGTCGAGGGGTTCATCGCATCTGCCTTCATCTTGACAGTGCTTTGGACCTTCTCTGGAAGGATCCGTCACAAACTCCGTCATCTTGGAGATGTTTCGAATCTTCTTTGGCCCCGAGGGTCTACTCGCCTAATTCGCCTTCATCTTGACGACAGGTGAGAGATCCCTTTTGCGGATATTTAATTGCGGCTTAGGTGATTTTGAGGAAACGGGGCTTGGGTAAATGCTCTCTTTTCTAGCGCTCAAGATATTTCCACTGCCTTGTCTTTACAAGAATAATCCATAAAGTTGTGCCATAACTGCGATCAATATCAATCACCTACGATTTTCAATAACATTGAATCTTCTTTTCTGGCCATATTGAGGACTTATCCTTCATCCTTTTGGTTGGCCAATAGAAAGAATTTGAATTTTGAATCCCTTTTTGCAAAAGCTTCGCTCTTTTGGAAGTAATGCTGAAGGTAGACTGATTAGTGCAATAAAGATTCTGAAATCACCAGATAATTTGACAAATTGACAAAATTGTCTTGAAATCCTTGGTGAAAGTGAGTATCTGAAGTCTGGCTCAATGCATCTGTGACGAAAATTCTCCTCTCTTTTTCCCCAAAAAGAGAGACTCAGGCTTAGCCCTTACCTGAATGGGAAATGTGAAATACTCCTCTCTTCCCTAAAGAGGAGGTGTTTGCAAAACGAACTTTCGAAGAGAAATTGAGCTTTCGTCAAAGCTCCCTAATATTAGGCTTCTCTTATGGAAAGGGGGCCGATAATAGTGAGGTCTGAAAATTGGGTCATGAAAGGAGCGAGTCCATCACACTCTCCCTGCAAAGAGGGTCTTTCATGACGAAAAATGGCCTAGTATGAAATTGGGGGGTCACAAGAAAAACGAGTCTCCGTCGAGCCTCTCCCCTAAAAAGGGGTTCCTCGTGTGAAATTGGAAATTATTTTACAAACGGTTCACAAAGACGCGAGTCCCTTCAAACTCTCCCTAAAAAGGGGCTAAGTGAACGAATTGGATAGCATGCAAAAAGAACGAGCTCCCTCGTGCTCTCCCTAAAAAGGGTCTCTCGCAAAAGAAAATGATTGAAATTGGATATTGAGATTGATTGACCCGAAGGTCGAAATTGAAAATTGGAAAATTGGTTGTTGAGAATTGAATGACCCGAAGGTCGAAATTGGATGACCTGACGGTCGAAATTGAGAATTGATTTGACCAGAGGTCGAAATTTGAAAATTGATTGACCCGAAGGTCGAAAATTGGAAATTGGTTGACCCGCAGGTTGAGAATTGGAAATCGGGTGACCCAGAGGTCGAAATTGGAGAATTGCCTGATTTGAGGATTTAAATTGAAATTTGGAGAGCAAAATATCAAATTTGAGCAATTGACAGACCCTGATGATTGAAATGACTTGGATTAATAAAAGAGAATGATGAGTTCGAGTCAGAGCTCAAATAAAATATAGAGATCATGAGTCGGAACCCGGATCAACAGAGGAAAATGGAAGGCTCGAATTAGAGCTTGGATAAGATAAAGAGATCTCGAGTCGAAACCCGGATCAACAAAAGAAAATGAAGAACTCGATTCAGGGTTCGAGTAAGGTAATGAGATCACGAGTCGGAACCCGGATCAACAAAAGAGAATGACAAGCTCGAAGAGATCTCGAGTCGGAACCCGGATCAACAAAGGAAAATGAAGAAATCGAGTCAAGGCTCGAGTAAAGTAGAGAGATCACGAGTCTGAACCCGGATCAACAAAGGAAAATGAAGAGTTCGAGTCAAGGCTCGAATAAGGTAGAGAGATCACGAGTCGGAACCCGGATCAACAAAGGAAAATGACTTGAATAAAAACCTCGAGTCGAAACTCGGTTTTCTGAAAATTTGGGATTTTAAAAATGTGCCAGTTTGAGTACTGGATTTTGAAATAATACCAGTTCGAGCGCTGGGTTTTGGTTCAGTATTGGCGATGATCTTTGGATCATTAGGAATTGTGATGGGACAGTTTGTTGAGATCCCCAATACCGACCGGATTGTTATTAATGCAATTGAATGCAAATGAATATGAGTTGATGCATATGAATGCACAAGTGCATGAAATAAGGAATTTGTTTATCTTGCTTGCATATAGAACAAAATTTTAAAATGCCCCAGTGTAACTGGGAAAGAAAGTTGGATCATTATTTGAAGGAAACAGGAAGGATTACAAGAGAAGGATAAATGTTTCAAGTATAAAACTTTTTCAAGTGTCGAGCATTAATAGGATCTGGCAATTCTACTCCATCGGCATTGATGAGCCGATATGAGTTGCGGGGTAATGCTTCTTTGACAACATAGGGACCTTCCCAATTTGGCGACCATTTGCCGCCAGGACGATGCTTGAGATAAGCTGTGGATCGAAGTACTAAATCATTGACTTTGAATCTTCTTTCGATGATAGACTTCGCATATTGCCTGGCTACTCTCTGGCGATAGGATTGAGCATGCTCTGCTGCTTTTAGCCTTCTCTCGTCGAGTAAGTCTAGCTGCACTAGTCGCTGCTGCTGGTATTGATCAAGAGGTAATTGCAGAAGTGAAGCAAATTTCAAAGCGGGCTTCTGAACATGTAGCGGCAATACTACTTCTGTTCCATAGACCAGTTCTGATGGAGTAGCATTCGTTGGTGTACGAATGGTGGTCCGATAGGCCCATAGTGCATCGTGGATCTTCTCATGCCAGTCACGGCCTGTTTCCACAGTTCGCTCCAAGATACGAATTAAAATCTTGTTGGTGGCCTCTGCCTGACCATTCCCTTGAGGATAATATGGAGCGGAAAAATGGTGATAGATCTTGAATTTTGAGCAGAATGTCTTCATCTTTTCATTCTTGAAATGACTGTCGTTGTCTGACACAATGTCATGTGGGATGCCGAAACGGCAAAGGATGTTCTTGTGAATAAAAGAGACCACGTGTCAGCCTTCTACTGTGCGGAGACTGTTGGCTTCTACCCACTTAGTGAAATATTCTGTTGCGGCAAGGAAGTATTTGTGGCCATTTGAAGCTGAAGGAGTGATGGGACCTACGACATCGAAGGCCCACATGGAGAACGGCCATGGAGAGACAACAGACTGTAAATAAGTTGCTGGAGCATGGATGGAAGGTGCATGTATCTGACATTGTACACATTTCTTCACATAATGATAACAGTCTTGTTGCATAGTCTTCCAATAGTACCCTGCTCTTATGATTTGCTTGACAAAGGTTTGGTAGCCGACGTGGCCGCCACAAATGCCTTCATGTGCTTCTCGCACGACTTCTTTGGCTTCGTCTTCATCTAAACATCTGGAATACTCTGAACTGAATCCACGACGATAGAGGACATTGGCCAAAATAAAGTATCGAATAGACATACGGTGGACTGCTCGCTGCTCTTTCTTTGAGAGTTCTGGAGGAAATTCGCCAGTTTCTATGAAAGTTTTGATGTTGTAATACCAAGGCTTCTTATTTTGCTCAGCCTGGTTTACTTGTTCCGCCGGGATGAAAGCAGGTTGGTCAAGTCTGCCAATTTCAAAAGAGCGACAAGATTCTCCATTCTTGAATGCCATAATGGAGCCTAAACTGGCTAGGCTATCGGCCACTTGATTAAAATCTCTCTTGATATGGAAGAGCTGGAATTCTTCAAACTTGCTGATAAGAGCTGAAACAATTTTCTGATAGGGAAATAGCTTCTGATCTTTGACCTGCCATTCAGCTCGAACTTGATTGACAACAAGTAATGAGTCGTCGTAGGCATGCACTCTCTTGACATTGAAGTCTAGTAGAATCTTTAGACCTTGTATCAGGGCTTCGTATTCAGCCATATTATGAGTGCATTGAAAGTCGAGCTTGAGAGAAAATGGAATCATTTCTTTCTCAGGAGTGATTAATAAAATTCCAATGCCTATTCCGGCCATGTTCTTAGAACCATCAAAAAATAAATTCCAGACTGGAAATTGCTGGATGTTGCATATTTGCTCATCAGGGAAGTCATCTTCGGCTTTCACTTCTTCGGCCAGGGGAAAATCCGCCAATTGATCTGCAATTGCTTGGCCTTTGATTGATTGCTGCGAGACATATTCTAAGTCATACTGCATCAGTAAGACTTGCCATTTTGCGACTCGTCCGCTGAGAAAAGGTTGTTCTAAGATATACTTGAGGGGATTGAGTTTAGACAAAATTTTGACCTCTGATGCCAACAGGTAGTGTCTTAGCTTCTGACACATCCATACCAGAGCTAGGCAGGTCTTCTCTATTTGAGAGTATCTCTTTTCATAATCTATGAAAGTCTTACTCACGTAATAAATGGCGTGCTCTATCAAGCTACCTTCTTTGTATTGTGCCAAGAATCCGCCGCATGCGACTTGATTGACTGAGATGTATAACAAAAGAGGTTTTCCTAATTCTGGCGGCTTCAAGATGGGAGGATTAAGAAGATACTTCTTGATTCGATTGTTGGCATTCTGGCCCCCATTCGAACTTCACTCCTTTTCTGAGTAAGTGGTTGAAGGGTTCACATCTCATCGCCAAATTGGAAATGAATCGCCGGATTGACTGCATACGTCCTTGAAGGCTACGTAATTCTTTGAGATTCTTCGGGGGTGGCATATCAATAATAGCCTTTGCTTTGGCTGGGTCAACTTCAATTCCCTTTTTGCTGACCAGAAAACCCAACAGTTTGCCTGATTCGACTCCAAAGACACACTTTTGCGGGTTAAGCCTTAACTTGTAAAGAATAAGTCTTTTAAAGACTTGATCAAGTGCTTCGAGGTGATCTTCTTCCTCTTTAGATTTCACGAGAATATCATCAACATACGCATCCATGATTTTGCGCATCTGATCGTGAAAGATGACAGCCATTGCCCGTTGATACGTTGCTCCAGCATTCTTGAGCCCAAAAGGCATAACTGTATAGCAGAAAGTGCCCCAAGGCGTAGTGAAGGAAGTTTTTGATTGGTCGCGGGCGGCCAACTTAATCTGATTGTAGCCGGAATATCCGTCCATGAAAGAGAACATGGCATGTCCTGCCGTGCTATCGACTAGAAGATCGATGCTTGGAAGTGGATAGTCATCCTTCGGAGTTGCCTTATTGAGGTCTCTGAAGTCTATGCAAATCCTTACTTTGCCGCTTTTCTTTGGGACAACGACGATATTGGCTAACCAATCCGGGTAGTCAATAGCTCGGATGAATCCTGCTTTGAGCAAATCTTCGAGTCCTTCCTTGACTTGTTGTTCTATTCTGGGATCCATTTTTCTCAGCTTCTGCATGACTGGCTTAGCATCCGGCTTCAAGACGAGTCGGTGTTCGACCAATTTGGGGTCTAAGCCCGGCATGTCTTCATATGTCCATGCGAACACTTCTTCATGCCGCTTGAGAAAATCTGTAAGTCTTTTCTTTTCTTCCGGATTCAGACTGGTTCCGATCTGGAGAATTTTGGGATCTTCCTCTGAACCGATATTGACACCTTCAGTTGGATCTTGTACTAGAGGAGATGGTTCGTCCTGCTTCTGAACTGCGGCGAACTCCGGTAATTCCTGAAGAGACTGATCATATTCTGCACAATCATCAGACTGCTTTGCACTCTTGTCATTTCCGGTGCTTGCTTTGATTCTGTGAATTGCTGTCGACTTTTGAGAGGCCTTGGGATTGAGAACGAGCTTCTTGATTGTCCGAGAGGTCATTCTGAAATTTTGGATAAGAAATCTGGTTCAGAAAAATCGGCCTACAGTAAGACAAGCAATCATTTGAAGGGAACCATGCATAAAATGGCATTGAATGATAAAATGATGAGATAGACAGAAAGGGAGTAGATGGCATCCGGATAGACAAAGAAACTTGGAATTTTATTGATTGAATTAATCAGTGACATTGGTAAAATTAGACATTTATTTGGAAAAGAATAGAAAGAAAGTAACGAATGGTCTTCATTGTGTCCCTTTGACAAAAACAGTCTTCCTTGATGAGCTTCCTCCGGAGAACCCCAATCCTGCCCTGTGGGGACGATGTTTCTGGATCATTGGCTCGATGCGGCCATCTTCATTCTTGCTGAGTCCCTTGAAGGGTTGATAGCCATGCTTCAGGAGTAAATCAAATCCCTTTCTTGACTTCATGAATTGAGAAAACAAGGGATGATCCTTAATGGTGCTGTAGTCGATTCGACCTCCAACCTTGAAGAATTGAGGACCTTTCCATCGTGTCGTGGCTACTGTGTGCAGAGATGGCTCTGATGGTGCCTGAAGTATTTCTCGATTCTCCCCGAGATTGATCTCTTTACTTTCCCTGATGCTGGGAATATCTGCATTGAATGATGGCCGGGGAATCATGGGCTGCGGGAGCCTTTCTTCTGGGTCTTCTCCCAGTATTGTGGTAATCATTCCACCTTTCGACCACTTCACGCATTGATGGAGGGTGGAAGGCACTGCATTAGCATTATGAATCCACGTCCTTCCGAGCAGCAAGTTGTAGGTTGGTGGTACATTAACCACATGGAAAAACACTGAATGCACTGAATAATTAATGAACACCTCCAGGAATATCTTGCCCTTGGTCGTTTGACCATGATTGTCAAACCCATAGATAGTGATGGGGTCTGGAATATATTCTTCATCCTTGATCCCTAATGCCTTTGCGGTCATTTCGGGACATATGTTGAGGCTACTACCTCCATCGACCAGTACATGGGGGACCATCATTCCTCTGACTCGAACGACAATGTACAAGGCATTATTATGAAAGGAATGAGGCTTTGGAAGGTCCTCATCTGAGAAGGTAATTGGTGCATTGGTCATGGCAGAGTTCACAATCTGCGCCATGTCTTCAGGAGTGGTACTGGGCTTAACTTTGATTTTCCTGAGTAAATCATCCAGTACTTGTCGGTGCTTGCTGGAATTCTTGGCCAAGTCAAAGATGGAGACATTGAATAGAGCGGTAAGAGGCTTCTGACTTGAATTCTCCAGCCTGGGTCTAACGATTTGCTTGAAGAAGTCAGGAGTTCTTTTTGATTTGGGAACTGACTTCAAAGGTGCTTCCGCAACTTTCATTTTACCGAATGCTGAAATTAAGTCCATCTTCTTAGAATCTGGAGCTGCTTGTCGTAGCACCGTCACCTGATGCTGAACTTGAAGATCTTGCGCAGAACATGGCTTGATATGTTCATGCGGCAGAAATGGTTGTGCAGACACTACTGCCGTGGTGTGCGAAGGGAAGGGGTGGTTGAGAATGTCCATCTTCTCTTCCTCTTCTCCTTCTACCAATAGATTCTTTTCAATGAGATCTTGCATGATGTTTTTAAGAACAAAGCAGTTCTCGGTATTGTGTCCCACTTTCCTGTGGAACTTGCAGAACTGATCTTTCCATTTTCCCATGGGCACAGGGGGATCGGCCAATCTGGGCAATTTGACCATCTCTTTCGATAGCATGTACTCGAGCACATCTTCGAGTGATTGGTCAAGGGGAGTAAACTTTCTGTCGTAGCTCCATCCTTCATGTTTAGCTTTTTCGCGCAGCTTCGGTCCTTGATCCTGCTGCGGAGGCTTGCTGTACTGAAGAGCAGTCTTTGCTTTCTGATCCTTGTTGTTCGAACTGCCTGAGCTGTAGCAGTAATCTTTTTTCTGCCCTTTGTGCTGATTTCGGCCTTTGTTGCTGTTGCTGGCAGAATAAGTGAAGTGAGCTTTCTTCTTCTGCTCACCTTGGGAGTTGTTCTTGGAAAAGGTGAAGCCTTCATAGACTCCATTTTCCACACTCAATTCGAGTCATTTGGCTCGCTCAGTCAGCTCAATAAAGGTCCTGGATGGCGCTGTGGAGATCAATCCTCTTAACGGCTGCAAAAAATTGTTGAGGATCAAGGACAATGCGTGCCTTTCCGAGATAGGATCTCTCATCTTGTTACAGGCTGATCTCCATCTGTGAATGAAGTCCCGTGCTTTTTCATTCTCATTCTGCCTTAAATTGCAGAGATGACTTAGTGTAGGCAGCGCTTCTGTGTTGAACAAGAAGCGTTCAATAAAGAGATTTACAACTTTATCGAACTCCTTGAGCTCGATGGGGTTGATATGCTCAGCATACCACTTAGCTGCAACTCCTTCCAAGCTGCGGGGGAAGCATAGAAACAATGCTCGGTTATCCCTTCTGAACCTCGAGCATTCAGCAAAGAAAGTGGCGAGATAAGCTTTTGGGTCGCTAGAACCATCGAATTTGATGAATTTACGGGGGAGATTCTCCAGATCATCATCCCCTTCTAAGCCGTCATAAAAGTCCTCACTGGTGAAGACTTTCTTGCCCTTGTCGCGGGCTTGCAGATCTTTGACAACTCGGGCCATTTCTTTAAACTGCGCTTGCAAAGGCTCTTCTTTATCTCTGCTTTTTGACCTGCGGCTTTTACTTTGGCCACGCTTCTGAAATGCCGGAGGCACCTCATATTCTTCATCTGTGTTTTCAGTTGAATCTGATTCATCTGAAATCTCTTCTGGCTGGATTTGTTTCTTGGGAGCCTTCTTACTCCTACGACCATGGAACTTTTCTCTGAATGGATTCCTTTCTGAGCTGGTCCCGGGCTGCTCATTCATCATCTTATTCATCATTTTTCTGAACATGGCATACATTTGAGGGTCTATGCCGTCATCTTCTTGCTGCTGTTCTTGACTCTTCTCGGATCGAGGGGAACCCATTTCTTCTTCCGAGGCTGACGAGTACTGGGATGCTGTGGTTCTTTTGCCTGATCTTGTCTCAACCATCAAATGATATGGATGCTTTCTGCAGGGCAAAAGACCTGATTAGATTTTTGAAGGAATTGAGTTTTTGGAAGAAAAATTTGCTGAAAATATGGTAGACAATTTGGAAAAGTTGTCCCATTACTAGGGACTGAGTTGTCATGGGAATCACGACAATTGTGTTGCCATTCCTTCTGCAAAAGAAATAAACAACGAAAATATGCCTTGTTACCTAGGCGAGGTCGTCAAACCACAATAGAAGGAAAGAGAATTTTATTAAAATGAGAAGAATAAGATTTTATTGATCTTGACAAAGAGGTGGGGGACAAACAATTTGCCACCATTCACGATAGTCGGCAGACACTCTAGGACCTGGAAAGATTTTAAGAGAGACAAAGGAATCCCAGCCGTAGCGGGTAGAATGATATGCCCCGGACCATTGTGCGGAGGTGAGATCGAACTCTGCCATAACTCCTGATAACAGTCGGGCTTCGACATACTGCTGCCTCTGGGAGAACTGCCGAACACATCTCTCTGGTTGGTAGTAAGTGCAGAAGAATGGTCCCAGCAACTTGAACCGCTTGCCATAAGCGTACGTATATCTGGGAGGAGATATTTGCCGATCAAAATAGTCCCAAACTACGTCATCTTCTTGAATGTTGTTGATCATAGACCGATACTGCGCCACTGGAAGGAGTTCTTGACCATTGTATCTGAAAGAGCTTGCTCGGGCTGGAACATGATGGAAAAACCAGGACTGAAGTGCGTAGATGCATCCTTCAACTAAAATGGACTCTCCAAGTGAGAATCGAGTCAGACCTCGATATAGGAAGGCGAGCGCTGCCATGGCTATGGAGAGGCGATTGGTTTGCCGACTTCCCCATCTCCTCATAAGCTGGATTATCCTGATGTCCGTGTAGTTCTGTCCATCTGGGAAAAGGGACAGTCTTACAGTGCATAGAACCATTGCATTCTGAATCTTTTCTTTGGCTGTTCTTGAAAGCGAGCTGACTTCGACGAAGGTCCCGTACTGGCGGTACAACTCAAGTAAGTCAACATATTCATCTCCTTCTAACTGGATCAGGGGCCAAGATCGGCGGCCTGTCATACGAGCTAAGGAGTCTCGGGGGTCCAAACCCTTGACATTGATAAGGAATTGATGCTCTAAGGGGTCTCCTGGTTGACCGGCTGGTTCTGGCAACCCCATGATTTCTGAAAATTCATCCATTAAAACAGTCATCTCTCCCCACGGGAACCAGAAGGTACACGTTCGAGGATTCCATCGCTCTGCCATTGCATGGATTAGGTTGCCATTGATGGTCTGTTTTCCGACTGCTGATGCCAGCTCCAATCCGCACTCGCTCAAATGGTCCGGGAACATTCGGGAAAAGCTCTTTAGCCAGGAATAATACCACCGGGGAATGAAAGTTCCGGTGCTAAGGGCTCGATGTTCAGGACGACCTTGTCGCACCTCGAAGGAGATGTGACCTTCAGGAAAGATAGGATCGACTTGACTGGATGCCATCGAACTGAAAACAGAGAAAGACTCAGAATGAGACTTAGGAAAATGTGAGAAATTTTGAAAAAATTTTGCAGGCAGGATAAAAATGCAGCTAAAAATTCGAGATCCAGTAGAAAGGTAGAATGTAAAATCGCCTGGAGTTTTGGAAGAAATGAGATATTTGGAAAAATCATCCAGGGTTTGAGGAAAAGACCTTGTGGAAAATAAGGATTTTTTTGAAAAAGGCCTAATGAGTTAAAAAAAAAAAAAACATTGGGAAATATAAAGAATGGAGAAAATCATACATACAATCACATCCTGCACAAACATTTATGCACATTCAGCATTCCCTAAAAGGCTGACTCTAGATGCATCAATTTTGAAAACAGCTGTAGGATCCTAATCCTAACTCTAGGTTCAGATCATCTTTGTCCAATCCAGTTACGCCGATATACCCGAATCGAAATCCGAGGTACGTGGCATAGAATTTCAACTTCGGTTCTAAGGTAAGGTTTTCCAACATCCTTGAGCGCCTACCGATATACTTCGGACTGTGGCCCGCGGTACGTGGTAGGGGGTGTTAACCCAAATAGTTGGCCCAGTTGTGGGGCTCTGTCCCGAACTATGGTTCTGGAAGAGAGCCCAGCAACATGAATACCGGGTAATGATAGGTAATTGAGGGTTTTGAAAAATGATCACATGCAAGAAATAGAGGGCTCTAAATCCTAGAGAGATAGACTTTTGAAAATCTTTGAAGAAGCATACATTGTTTGCATTCAGATCCTAAATTGAGGAGAGTTGTATTTAGACCTAAGTCTATGTGAGCATGAAAATATCTCCTCAATATGGTCCTACCAAACCATGCCTAAGCTATATGCAATCAATGTCAGCTAGGTCAGAATCTAGGCTCCTAGGTTCGCATGATAGCAAAAGTAAAGAGCTGACATTTTGTGAACATAATTTCGATGATTGAACTAAGTCAAGCACTACTTTGACCAGACGAGGACAGGTCCCATCACGGTCGCCAAACCTGTTATCGTCGCGAAATTTTTCCCCCGTCTTCCCTTCCTTGCGGAAGAGAAAAAGGAAGGAAAATGCTTTCGCGCTTCAAACTTTGACCGGATTTTTGGAAATTGTTTTGAAATACTCGCCTCCGTTTTGAAAATTGCGGGAAAATCCATGGGATGGGGCTCGACCTGTCGGTACGAGGTTCAACCGTTCCTGCCGCCTTTAACAGGGGTAATCGAACCAAGGACCAAAATTGTGCTTGACTTAATTAAATCATCGAAATTATGTTCTATCCTATATGCACAGAGAATTCAGGTATGTGCTATGAGATTTGAAAGATGTAAGTTGGAAACATGATGTATGCTTAGGAAAACTTTGGAGTTGAAAACATTTCTCAGGAAAAAAAAAGTGGAAATTGACTTCTCAGGAAACTCTGATGAAAAGACTTGAAATCTCGAGAAAGTTTATAAAGGGAAAATCATGAATGATTGGAAGTCCTGAGAAAATGTAGGTAATTCTTAGGAAAAGTGTGAACATTTGAGAAGGGAAACACTTCTTAGGAAAACTTGGACTTTGTGAGTTTTCTTAGGAAAATGATGGAAATTCATTGGAAATCCCATGTGGAAAAGGAAAATTGAAACTTGAGAAGTTGAAAACCTGAGAATCTTAACCTTGAAATACTTGGAAATCGATTTTGACTTTGAGAAAGATTGGAAAATTCTTTTGAAGCTCTTAAGAAAATAACATTTTCTGGGGAAAACTGTGGAAAAACCTTACTTGGGAAAACCGATTTTGAAAATCCTTAGAGTTTCTTGAGAAATCGATTTCTTGAGAATGAAGTTTTTTTGAGAAAATCTTGAGAAAATCAATGATTTTATGATGCAAATGACATGAGTGAATGAATGCACTTTAAAAAAAATTTCTAAGAGATTTGTTGGAAAAATATGCATTAAGTCAAGATAAATCCTTCACACATCGTGACTGTGGCCATGAATATGTTCAGAATTTAGTTGATTTCATGCACATGATTTTGAAAACTTTGGAAATATGATGTGCATTTTAAGATAGCCTAAGAGTGTAGGCTCAATGTGACTAGTAGAAAGATGATGGATCTGGGTCTCGTCCATATTCCGACTAGGGCCGTAAATATGGATCCCATCGAGTCCATCAACTCCCTAAGAGTTGGTGCACGTGCCATTCGTGAACATCCATAGTGCTTTTGAAATAAAATGCATGAATCATAGAAACAGGATATTGCATAAATTCAAACTATATGATATGCATCCTAGTCTAAGCAGGAAATTAAATCTCTTATTCCAAAATTTACATTATTACATCACTAAATAAAGGAAATAAAAGAAATTTGCAGACTTCAGCTCCTTCTTTGGAATGTCCCTGCCAAGCTTGAAATAAAGTTAGCTCAAATATGTGGGTTTTCCAAGATTTTCCAATAATATTATGAAATTATTGGATTTAATTGGATATAAACCCTATTCTCATGCTTTTTTGATGTTTTGAAATGATGTAAATGCAGGGAATTCAGTGGAAAACAGTTTGAAATTCGGAATTGGTGGTCAAAATGACCAAAATACCCCTAATTATAAAGTTATACCTTTAAAATCAGGGTTTTTTGAAGGAAAACTTGGTAAAATTGAGATTTTGAAGTTCAAATTGAATCAAATGATGATAAAATGCAGTAAGAGATATGATGACATGCTGCTAGACATATTAAGACTGTAAAATCAGAATTTGGTATTTTGCAATTTATCAAAAATAACGATTTTCGCTTGTTTTTCGCTTGGATCCGGGTCCTGCGGGACCCTGTTTTGGTATTATGGATGATCCGAACCTCAAATGGATTCCAAATTGCACCAAATTCGGTATGAAGCATATAAACACTTTGATAAACAACCTAGAATGCTAAAAATCACGAAATGATATGATTTAAATGCTAAAATTCAAGGAAAATCCTAAAAATGATGGATTTTGTCTATGGATCCGAACCAAATGCAATGTTTAATATGATAACGCAAGATTTACACCATGGAAACTTCTGATATTTTGCAGACTACTAAAAGACCCAAAATGAAACATTTTTGGTTTTTATAGCCTCGGGATTTGAGCCATGGTGAGTTCAATAACAGAGATTTAGTTCTGACAGAGGTAAAAATCACACTAATCTGATAACAAATGCTAAAGAAATACAAAACGGCCATGGAAATTTATGAAATTAATCAGAGTTATGCACGACACCTACATGAACAACTTTCATGTTTATGACTTCGGCATTTGATCAACTGAAAAACAGATAAAAATATAACTATTTCTGCCTAAACTAACAGAACAGACAAATGTAGCAAAACAATGGACTGACAAGAAAAATCCAAAGCAGGGGTCAACACTGTTCTAAAAATTACAGGCTTTCAGATTCAAACATAAGACATCTTGGACACCACTTTCACTTTTTACAGTTTCGGATTTGGAGCAACACACAAAGAGAAATCATAGCCCTAAGTCGATCCAAGATCTCAGAGGCCCAAATTAGGCTCTGACACGTGTCCCAAACTCTCAGATTTTTGTCAGACATAAAACAAAATCAGAAAAATCTGAAAAAATCATATTAAAAACTAAACATTTTCTCGAGTTCAGAACAGCTTTCGGATCGAAAATCGGATCTTCATGAGGGATATCTCGATTTTACAAGTCGGCAAATGATTTTCAAAACGTATCCCGGGTAACAAAACCCGACTTGCCATTTTGAATGTTTACCGCAATAAACAAATTCAAATGCCTTCGAATTTTTGGAAACATTTCAAGGACACCTAGAGGCGCATTCCGTGATTTTTTTGGGATTTTTAATAAAAAAACAAATGCATGAAATGACATGTGGACTGACTGACAAAACAGAGACCTACTGAAAATAAGCAGAATTGAAATAAAGTCTAAATTAATCCTAATTAATTCATGAAATATGCTAAATGAATGAAATAAAATGCAAATTAAATATAGCTAACTACATGCATGTTAAAAATCATCAAGGAAGCATAATGAAACATTTTTATGTATGTCGTTTTATGAGAATAGCTCAATCCATCCCTCGGATGAGCTCTTTCTTCAAACGACTCCCGATTCGAATTATGGAATCCAATCAATGGAAAAAGAAGTGCACCTGGTTTCGTTACGCAGCGTAGGAGCTCTTGAAATGGGCAGCTATCACAAGTTTCCTTCGTTCTTCGCTCCGGGCTTCAGATGGTTCACAAAAATCGACCTCTGTTGGAATTGAATTGGCCACAGCACGAGCTCTACTCCACCTTCTTCAATGCGCCAAAGGGGGCACGATTTCCACAGTTCAAAATCTGATTCTAGGAAGGCTAGGTCGGATTTTCCAAGTTCACCAGAGCTAAAAAATGATCTCCTTCAGGCTGGGCGTGAACCCTTGTTTTTATAAATTTTCTGAAAATTTTTTGAAATTCAAACAGGATCGATCTGAGCCATCTGAGGGGTTTGAAATTCGAATTTGTCTTTTGCAGGGAGCCCTCAGGTGGCGCCACCTCAAAAGGCTATTTTGATTTTTTTGAGAAAAATAAAAATGGAAATTTTGTGGGTGAGACACCTCAGCAGGGGGAATTTGGAATTTTTCAAAAGTTTGCTTGATTCTCAATGCAGGGAACTCCCAGGAGGCGCCACCTCAGAGGGTGCTCTCTTGGAGTTTGAATTTCAAATTCACTTTTTGTAGGGAGTCTTCGGGTGGCGCCACCTCATGGTGGGCTACCTTTATTAAAAATAAAATAAAAAATAAAAATGGAGCCAAGTGGAGTCCTGGAATGGTGCCACCTCAAAAGGTGTTTGACACATGTCAGAAGGACAGAGCAGTGGGCTCAGAAGGCGCCACCTCAGAGGAATTTGAATTTTGCTTTTTTTGGTGAAAGGAGATCTGGACATGTGGCGGACAAGTGTCAGCTGTCTGGAGAGGCTTTCTCAAATGGCGCCACCTTAGAGGAGAATTCGAATTTCAAATGGAGGTTGGCCCTGGAGGAATGGAGGATGGACATGTGGCACCACCTCAGGGTGGCTCCTACAATGCCATGTGGCAAGAGGGAGGAAAAAGAGGGCAATGACATGTGTCTCCTACTTTTCTGAAAAAAAGTAGGGAGAGGACATGTGTCATCTACTTTTTCTGAAGGAGTGAGAAGGAGACATGTGTCACCTTCTTTTTCTGAAAGAAGCAGAAGATGACACGTGGCAGAGGGATGAGAAGGAGGGAAGGGACATGTGGCGCTCTCATAGGCCATCTGGGAAATCAGAGCTCCGGATTTTCGCCACCTAGTGCCTTGTTTGAATTTTAAATGGTTTGCTTTTTCTGAAGAAGGCCAGGAGTGACATGTGTCTCCTACTTTTCTGAAAGAGGTAGGGAGAAGACATGTGTCCTCTACTTTTTCTGAAAGAAGTAGAGAATGACACGTGGCAGAGGGGAGAGAAGGTGGGCCAAGCCATGTGGCGCCATCTCGGACAGGATGAAAAAAGGTATGAGTTCTTGATTTTCGCCACCTATGGGGATTTTTGAATATTTGAATTCTAGCTTTTCTGAAGAAAGCAGAAAATGACACATGTCACTTGCCTTTTTATGAGGAAATGAGGGCTTGCCATGTGTCCTCTGCAGGAGACACTCTACAGATGGCGCCACCTCAGAGGAGACAAGCTTACTTTTTCTGGATGAGTCTAGGAGTGACATGTGTCTCCTACTTTTCTGAGAAAAGTAGGGAGAGACATGTGTTAGGCTACTTTTCTAGAAGGAGGGAGAGGTTGACACGTGTCCCCTGCAGGAGACACACTTCAAGTGGCGCCACCTCAGAGGAGACAAGCTCCACTTTTTCTAGACAGGACAACCTATGACACTTGGCATCTCCTGGTAATCTTGGAATGACACATGGCGCAGGATGTATAGGGTGACACATGGCAGATAAAATGGGATGACATGTGGCGGCTTCTGAAAGTAGCCCCACACTGACACGTGGCATGGAAATGGGAGGAGAGAGAAATGACAAGTGGCACCAATCCAAGGGACAAGGCTCCTATATTTTTGGGTTTTTTCAAAATTCAAATTTTCAAAAGGAAAGCTTGTGTGACACCACCTCAGTGTGGGTCCCACATTGCTTCTTTATTGAAATAAGGATAAAACCACAACTTCTTTTTGGAATTTTCATAAAATCTGGACTAATGGGCAAAACAGGAATTTTGGAAAGAATTGGCCCTTGTAGGGCGATTTTGTAAAAGGAGGATATTTGAAATTGTAAAAAGGGGCAAAATCTGAGGTGAAGTGACTGAAATCCATATTGAAAACTATCCAGATCGTTTTCCTGAGAAAATATTTTGAAATTCAGAGTCCTGGGGGTAAAATAGGAAAAATTGATAATTTTGAAGATCCAGGGTTTTGAAATCAATTTTGAAAAGAGTTGAAATTCTAATCTGGATTGAAAATTTTGAAATCAAGAGTTCTGGACCTCGAAATGACATGCTGTGCAGTGCAGTGATTTGAAATGCTCATGCAATGATATGCAATGTCATGTCTTATGAAATGCAATCTTGAACCAAGACTTGAGGATTCCTGTCTTCTGTCAGGAGTAAGATTTTGACTATCTGAGACAAAATAGAGAAATTTTGAGAGTTGCAGATGAAATTTGGACTTTTGCAAGGTCCGAACTCAGGAGATGACCATTTTGCCCTCCAGCGATTTCAGAGGTTGGATGATGATGTTTGGTGAAAATGTCGGGGAGGTGAGTGAAATTTTGGGGTGTTTACAAAGGTCTCATCTGACCAAAATTTTTGAAAAATGTTTAAAAATCACTCGCCTCCGTTTTGAAGATTTGTGGGAAAATGGAGAGACGTGATTCGCTCGTCGGTACAAGGTTCGACCGTTCCTGGCGCCTTTACCAGGGGTAATCGAACCAAGGATCGAGTTTTTGCCTTTTGCTTTGCTAAAATATCATCTAAGAATTTATCCTAAGTCTAGATGCACAAAGAATCATGCTTGTGTGAATGCAAAGATGTATGCTCTTTTGGAAAATTGATTTGCAAATTTCCAAGTTTTCTGAGATGGAATTGATAATGGAGTGAAGAACTGATTTAAAGGATTGAATTTGGACTTTAGATTTTGAATCCAACTCAGGATTTGGAATGGACCGGGAAAAAGAGACTTGAATTTCCAAGTTTTGGAATGATCAGGATTTTGAGAGATAAATCTGTGGATGAGGATTTTTAGAATTGGAATTTTAAAATAAGAATGATTTTTCAAAGTCATAATGGACTTTTAATTGGAATCGACTTTCAAGAATCGATTTTGAATTCAATGTAAAAAAATAGGAATTTGAATTTAGGCTTGAGAAATAAATTTGAAATTGGCTTTGAGAATTGGAGATGAAATTAGATTTGAAATGAAATTTTGATCTAACTTCTGAGATGGAGCTGGATCTGAGATTTTGAGATCCAAGATAGGGTTGGATCTGAAATCTGGATTCTAAAGGAAAATTGGACTCTGGACCCTAAAATGGATTTTGGATCTGAAATCCAAGATGAAGTGGAATTCTAGAATCTTAAATGGAATTTGGATCTGAAGTTTGAGATCCAAGATGGAATTTGGATCTGAAGTCTGAGATCCAAGGTGGAATTAGATCCGAAATTTGGAACGAAATTTGGACCTGAAGTCTGAGATCCAAGGTGGAATTGAATTCTGGATCCTAAATGGAATTTGGATATGAAGTCTGAGATCCAAGATGAAGTTGGGTTTTGGATTCTGCAATGGGTTTTGGATCTGAAGTATGAGGTCCAAGAAGTGGAGATTGCATTTGGAAATCTGGATCTAAGTTGGGATTGGGTTCTAACTTTGGATTTGGATTTTGATAGTCCAAATGGGACTTTTGAAGATGGATCTGGGTCTTTGAAGACCCATATTAAATTTAAAACTTGAGAGAAATCAAGTTTTTGAGTTTTAAACCCAATTTTAAACTTTGATTATGAATCAAGATCCTGAAGATAATGAACAAACTTGATTTGAATCTTGAAATCAAAAATTTCAAAGTTAAATTGAACTTTGAAATTGGTTTTGATTTGAATTTGAATTTGAATCTTGAAAATGAATTTGGAATTTCAAAGTTGATTGGAACTTTGACTAAATTTAGAATTTTGAATTCTGAAGAATGAGATAGAATTGATGAGTGGAAATGGCAATTGAAGATATATTCAAGATCACTTGGATTTTGAAAAAAATAATTTTGGAAATATGATGCAGTTCTATGATGAATGAAAAGAATTTTGAAATTTGATTTTTAAAATCATACTTCATTCTTTAAACAAATGTAAATAGGATTTGAAGATATAATATATCCTTGACTATGGTCATTGAATGTATTATATAACAATCCTATTTGAATTCGGGTGAAGAATGAAATATATTTTAATGCTTTTATAGAGTTTAACATGAAATTAACTCTCAATATATCCTGACTATGGCCATTGATATATATTTTGAACTAATTTTAAATTAAACTCTAATAAAAGGAGAAATATTTGAAAATATGATGATTTTTGAAGAGGATCCAGTGTGGATCCAATGTTATTCCATAAGAGATGAAAATCCTAAGTTTTGTTCACATCTTGACTATGGCCATTGATGCAAATCATCAACTTAGGATTAATCACCTCCTATTAGAATGGTGCACGTGTCATTCGTGTTTCACCATTTGTGAAATTTTGAAAATTAAAGGCGAAATGAGATAATACAAATAATTTATGAACTTTGCTTGCTCATACATTCTAATCTAGTGCTTGAAATATAGAATTCTCATTATAGCCTAACTATTACATCATGGAATTGATATTTACAATTTCCCAAACCAAGAAAATTTTCCATACACTTCCTGCGAAAATCCAAATTAGCTTAAGATGAAAGATATGTATACAAAGAGACATCATGTTGTAAGTTCATGATGGAATGGATATCCAATGTGTCCATGTGATATATTATGCTAATGTGAGAACAAAATTCAAAATGTACATGAGATGTACTAGATGACACATAAATACCTAAAGGAAAAAGATGCATTAGTATACATAGGAGTGACATATTGAACAAGGCAGTGGACATATACAGGTTATCTATGCATTGTATTGTATGCAAGTGTGGTAGATTGTTGATGGATGAGAGGGCTGGATGCTGTAGGTAAATGCAATGAATAATAATCATTGATGAGATGCGGTGCAGTAGGCATATATTGGATGATGCACTAATGTCAATGTGGAACCATGTCATGGGTGAACAACCACTGGTGACAGGAATCTGGTTTGAACTATAACCATGAGCTTTGCAGAAAAGCATACCTTCTGTGCCGAGAGCACAACATTAAGACAGATGCGTATAAGGAACCCAGTATGCATAAGACAAAACATCAAGAATAGCTAGTTATATATATACATATATATATGTATATATATATATATATTTATATTTTTTTGGCAGGACAATGTTAATAGCAGAAAATTATCACATGAGTGTTGTTGTGACAATGCCGCAGTGAAGGCCAAAGATAGGATGGAGATACAGGGTCTGGCCACAGTGAGCCTATATTGCGACACCAATGCCTTATATAGGGATGATGCTGACTCTAAAACATGCAGATGAATGAGAGATGAAATCAATCTGAAAGACATACAGTAGCCTACAACAACAGTGGTTTTTTTTTTTGTGAACTAAATGTAACTCAAAATGGGGAATGCATGCCATTCGCGGTTGTGGGAATTTCTGTAATCAGGAAATGAACTTAGGGAGTGGGCTCACTGGGTGTGTCTGTAAAGAAAGTGCAGACGTTGAACTAATGAATTTGCACAAGAGAAAGTATTATGGGTGTATAATGCAAAGGATACAAGAAGAAAAGGTTGTGAGATCGGAAATAGTAGAACCAAACCCTAGAGAAATTCTAATAGACATAAACAAGAGTTACACACAAATTTTTCGTGGTGAGACTCTATCAAACTATGGTCCTCCTACGGTGAAAGATTCCAAAAAAAAAAACATGAAATTCCAGCATAAGCCTAAAACCTTTATTGAAAATTTGAAGTTGCCCATTTGTGGGATGAATATAAGAACTAATCATACAGACGCTGAATATCTGTAAGCACCCATTGGGGGATAAAATAATCAGTTAACAACCCATCAAAGTAAAACATCCAAGCAATTAGAAGAGGAACGTTGCTGGAAAAAGAGCAGCTGGCGATGGCAGTACAACTAATATGTGAGTGCAGTGGTCATACATATTAAGGTTCAATTGATATACATAAGTTAGTGAAGACAGCACATGGCACCTATGAAAATTTCAAGTAACAGACAAGATAGATAAAGGGCACCTAACCACCATAACTTAACTAGCAGCTCTATCCCTGCAAAAAGATTTAGTCAGATTGATAGCATAGTAAATTAAGTCTGAATAATGCATAATTTCTTCATGGGCTTGAAGGAACCCATAATCATAGAGAATCGATGAAGCCCTGTCACTATCTTGCGACATATGCACAGCAGCAAGATACGTATTATGGAAATTGTTGAATGACGAAAGATCTTGATAGCACTGTTTTCTGCTTGCAAATTGATTTTCTCATGGATCTGACACCAGCCTCACATCACCTGCAAACTCTTATTCCTTTGTTTTCACATCCTTAAACTAGCCATACAAACCTACTGATGCAACTCACACTCCATGAATGCCAAATCATGGTGTTGTTCTAAATCCCAGCTAACCCATCATGGTCATCATACAATATCACGAGAACAACTGTCTATATTCATTGAAGCATGAATATTCACCATATTAAAGTTCAAAAGACCGAAAACACGGGTTCATAACATACGCTATGCATGAGGGTAAGACAGAGAAAGAAAGAAAGAAAAAAGAAGAAAGAAGAAAGAAAGGGAAAAAGAAGAAAGAGAAAAAAAATGAAGTGTAATGAGTAAACAGGATGAAATGAGATCAATGCCCCCTAAATTGTCCTGTATAATTGTGCCGATTAGGTGCCATCATCCATCAATTAAAAAGGCAATATTATCTAATTTAATGCAACATTGCTCAGGTGGTATTCAGGGCTACCTGAGGTCATACCCATGAATGATGAATGCAGCAAGCAAATGGAAAGGAATTTGTACCAGTAAGAGTCAGGGGACACTGGTTTTGGAAAGCATGATTGGCTCAAACATAAGGGATATAAGATACACTGACGATGGTACCTGGGTTGATGCCTCATCCCTATCAAGGCCAACTGACACACTCGAGCGTACAGGGGCTATATTTGCCATGGTATCTTGGGTCTGTCATCGGGAATTCAGCTAAGGTGGATGCCACTTATGACAGATACTCTATCTAGGGATAAGACTCCAATAGCCATGCTAAAGCCAACAGAAGAACCTTGCCTATATCAAGAGCGTCTAAGAAAAGTAAGAAACTGAATTCCTTCTGTAGATGAAGGGGGCGACGTCACACACATTAACACTTGACTTAGGACAATTGCGAATGAAACTATCGATCATTGGTTGAAGACAAGAAATTATCTGGTTTGGAGGCTGAAGTGAAGTGATGATGGTGACATATAGACACCATGTATGATGGGTACGAGACATGAATGATTTAACGATGCAACAAAAATGAAACCATTGCTAAAATGCCATAGAGGATAAGGTGATATACATGAGCCGATTGATTAGGGAAACTGGATTCAACATAAAAGTGCAATGGATAAGAATCAATAGCCTACTGTAACAGGGAATCAAACCCAAACACTCAATGCAGAGATTGAAACATGGCGCTCCAGAGAGCATAACTCATATTAGAGGCCATGGTGCTGCGATAAATCGAAAACACACGAATGTAGAAGATAGATGCAAATGTCAATATGATCTGAATGATATGAATTGGAAAGAGAAAAAAAAAACTCACGCACTAACAAAATGGTAATGCGAAACTGAGGAAAACCTTGATGATATGAACAAAGGATATATGATTAATACAATGAACTTGACAAAGAGAAAATCAAACTAATGGCAAATGTAAGGTGGACCCATTGTAAAGCAAAGCATCGTAACATAATAAGAGATTTGACAAAAAGTTTACAACTATGAGAATAAAATGTGGGAATTCTAAGAATTCCGTTTATTATGGCACGAGAGGGGATTGATGTTGCCATAAGCAATCCCAAAACCACTCAATGATGCATTAATGGTGGTCTGAATTTGAAGAATAAAAGGAGAACCAGAGGAAATGAACAAAGAAGAAGGGGTATCTTACCTAAACGAGCCACTGCAATTTTCAGAGAGAATGGAAAATGGTCCCAGAGAGGCTCAGAGAGAGGTGAATCGCCGATGCCTTGGATAAGAACGTTTTCTCTCCTCTTTTTTTTTTGGTCCCCCTTTTTCCCTTTCTTGTGCCTCCTTTTAAAGACGTGGAAGAAACCTCGAGAAGGGGGTTTTTGTTGCAAATGGAGGGTGGAGAATCCATGGGTGGTCAGTGATTGAGGGTGGAAATGAAAGGGGAAGTTGGCAAAGGGGAGGAAGAAGTTCCCAGCGAATTTGTTGGTGATGGGCGGTAGCTGTGGAGAAGAAGAAGATCAGAGGGTAATGGAAGGTTTGGAGGCGAAGCCGGAGGTTTCGAGAGTGTGCGAGAGAGGTAGAGAGAGGGTTTCTGAAACCCTAAAAAAAAAATCGTTAAAATGGGTTTTATCAAAAAGCGATTCCCTGTTTTAGAAAATTTTCAAAATGGCGGCTCTTTTCAAAAGTGTTTTTGTCAAAAACTATTTTTAGTTAAAATATTTGTTTTCTTCAAAAAGAGGTCTTCAAAACTATATTTTTCTTTTCTATATATATATATATTATTTTTTTTTGTTCTTTTCTTCATTTTCTCTCTCTCTATATATATATATTGATATTTTTGGAATAAAACCCTAAAATTTATGAGAAAACAAAGATTTTAAACTAATTTTTTGTATTTTTGAGAAATATTTACAAAAGAGGGTTTTTCTGAGAATTCAAGGCTATTTTGGGGAAATTGCTTCAGAAAATGGGTTTAGGGGCAAAAAGGGGATATTTATAAGATTTTAAAAAATTTGGGGTGTTCACACTCCGTCACTCAAAGGTATGGAGGTCGTTGTTATCCTTAAGATCTAAGGATTGAACCCAACTACCGCAGTAGTAGAATGCATTCAAATACCTAGTAGGGACTTCTTCCGATATGATTGTACTGTCCTACTAGAGGGATGGGGTCAATAGGCCTCTGGGGTATCTAAAAATACATAGAATAATCAACCCTCAGATCGTCACATTGGTGCTCATAGATACCTCCCTTAAGCTCAGGGAGAGGGGTTAATTATCGAAATAAAGCATTAGCTTAGGTTCAGCGATGCTTGAATGTATGAGTGGATGAACGTTGTTGAGTCAGTCCTGCATAACCTTTGTGAAGGTGTCATGATCGGTATACGACTGGACTGACTGGGCGAAGACCCATGTTGTATCTGCACGACTAAGCGAAGCTCGAGGAGTTGTCCTTAGATGCCTGAGATATAGATGTATTAAGTATAAAGACTTGAGCTAGACATCCCTTTGAGACCCAGAAGAGGTTAAGGCTAAGTCGTGAAGTCTTAAGCGAGAGATTCAAATCACAACCCTAAAAAGGCTTGTGCTAAGTCATGAAGACTGGAGCGGATGTTCAACTCATAGCCCTGAGGAGGCTCTTGCGATATATGCTAAGTCGTGGAGGCTTGAGTGTTGTTATTACGAAATGTGACCCTCAGTGGTCAAACATATTTACTTGAGTTGAATGAATGTCTGATTGCTTGCTTACCAGACCATCAATGGTTCTGACCACGTTTTATGAGGATTTCAGGTGTTGGACCTGCATTGCGATATGCGGAGCAAGGCGGCATCGAGTTCTAGGGTTTCTCTAGACAGAGTTGTACTGCTTTTTTTTATTGAACATATACTGCTTTTCCAAGCAGTGATGTTGTAATAAACATGTGGTTTTTGATAAAACGTAAATCCTAATTATGTGATGGGTTTAGGTAGGGGTGATTGGATTGGGTTGGTTGTAAGACCCATTTAGCTCTCATGAAATCCAAACCCAATCTACATCCTAAACCCTAAATTCTAAATCCCTAAACCCTAAATGTGACGCCCCAAACCCCGACTGTGTAAAAACCTTTGGTTTTTGAGCAAAAAAAAATGGATGATATACAGTTTAAAACAATCAGCGGAAGTACAGAAGGAAAACATAGGTAAAACAAAGGCCGCAAGTCTGAGTGAGCCACAGTAAGTAAGCAGACCATGAAACAAAACAATGTATATATCATTTCCATAATGTTTACAATATTACAAAATGAGACAGGGTACAAAAAGGAACAGTCTCTCCAAAAAGAGAGGGAAAACCCCTCAAACCCCAAAACCAGAAGAAGCCAGGATCTGCTGCTAAGTGTGGGTCTCAAGCCTCCTGTTGTGCGCCGTCGCATCGAGCTGCATCTACTCGTCACCTGTATCTCCATAAAATGGGGTCAGTACTCTTGCGAGTTGGTGAGACAAACCATCCATACATTATCCTTTTTTTAAGACAAAGCATTCGATAAGTAGCATGATACAAGCATGCTAAGTAAGAAGCTATTACTAGCATGATGGAACAATTAGAAACATTTAAATTAAAGGTACAAGTGCGTGTCAGGTAGGTGCACGTGATACAAGACTATAAAACAATGAAGTAAGTAACAAGTGCAACAACTACAACCGCAAAACAAGAACTAAGCAGCAAGGAACAACTACCAAAAAGAAGTACAAGCAGTGCTAAAGCAAATAAACAACTACTGTAAGTCAGTCTGTTTGGTTAGTGCTTATGTTCTTCTAATTACTCCTTCGGGTACGCAAAGGAACCTCGCATTCTGTGAGACATGCACTCGGCGTCTGTTATTCAATTTCTAATATGATAATTGGGGATGCTACAGACCAAGTCAAACCACCCGCAGGCAGCACGTGACTAGGAGAAACCTTTCGCAGGGGCAAAGGATTGCAATCTGTACTACTGTAGTAGCAGAGGTCGCTAAAGAAGGTAACCTCGATCTCCCTAACTCCGAGTGACTGGAGGTCAAAGGGCGCTTCGGCTCCTCAAAAAAACGGGTCGTAGTAATGACATGTCACTCAGGGTTGTACCATTCACCCTCTCCATGGGTGACCAAACTCTGAATGGGGCGCAATAGGTTTAGCTTATTTAGGTCATTCTTCAAGTCGTACCTCCTCTCGAGGTAGTTGTGCCTTGTGGTCTCTGCGAGGTATGCAAACGGGGACTTGGCATGCCCATCCATGTGCTCAGCCTCATACAACCACAAAAGAGCACATCGCTTGTGAAGACGATACCATACCATTTTTATTTTATGCCTAGGGTGACACAATACGTGAGCACACTCTCACGAACCTGGGCCATTGCCCGAAGACTCCAACCGAGTCTCAAAACCTCAACAGGTCATCAGTGTCATTACCCTATGGTGTTTTCAGTTCTTTTCAGGTGTATGTCATGTCGAGTGTGAAGCACGCCTCTGGTGCATCGTATATCCATTGATATACAAATATGAGCCAAACAAGTAATACTCGACAAACCAAACTCAGTGATGTACGTGTCAGGATGTGCCGACGTGCATATGCGAAAACAGGAAAAACCATAAAGTTATAAATTCGCACAAGTATCGCGCTATGAGCGACGATATGTCAACTAGTGTGTAAAGTGACACAATCACTAATTTTGAGCGGCACGATGCTCAAAATGTATATACAATAGCTATTGTATACGCGAGGGGTGTCCAGAGCCTGGAATACGTATTTTTCCAAATGCGTGTATTTCAACTATCGTATCGCGGCAAATCTCGCGTAGCGAAGCCTTCCGCGAAGGACCTTCGCAGAAATGACACTCACGAGTGTCAAGAATGAATCATAACCTAATCTCATACTTATGGGGATAACATTAACATTTCCAAATACGTGGTCGTACTTTGCCCGCACAAATGGGGCACGAACTAAGCTATCGGTCAGAAAGGTTCGACGAAACGAACAAACACATGCAAGCGTGTGGCGCGACACCCGTCACGAGCTCAACCACCTAACTGCCGCAATGAGATAGCGGGGTATGAGCATCTGAAGCCCGAGGCCACAACGATCTCGTTGCTTGCAAGCGACAAAATCTCGCTTAAGGCTAATCTTTGTTTATAGGCTGGCGGCACGAAGGGGCAGTTGCCACCACCAGTGAGTTTCTTCGGGAAACTCAATGGGTGTCATGACAACCCATTTGGAGCCCACTAGTGGCTCGGTGTAGGAGGCAGGGTCTAGCTCAAGGATGCCTATAGGTAGCAGGGTCACCAGTGCCTTAGCACCCGGTGCCAACCTTGGCGCCAAAGAGGACAAGCAAGGCCTGTGGGGGGCGGCCGCATGGCTGGGCCATTGGTCCCCTACCAACCATGGTCTGCACCTCACGTGCAGATCAAGTGCAGCCGACAGCCACACTGTCCTAGCGACCAGCATCCAGCCCACCCGGGTGCACCAGCACCTGGCTTGGCTAGAGCCCCAAAAAGAGGGCTCGGCTAGGCTAAACGCCCAGATGGGCTGGGTCGAACCACCCCAGTAGGGTCTGGTCCAATGGTGACCAGACCCAGCTGGGTAAAGGGAAAATCCACCCTCCTGGCTGTAAACACCCCAAATTTTCACTCTCATTCAGTGTCTACATTTCCTGTGTCATTGCATATCACTGCATGACTTCGGCATACCATTTCATTGCATTGCATAGCATTGCATGTCATTACATCTCATTTTCGAGGTCCAGTACTCTTGTTTTCAAAATATTCAATCCAGAATTGAGTTTTAAAAGCTTTTTTTTCAAAAATCAATTTCAAAACCTGGGTTTTTTATTCAACATTCTGTCATTTTCCAACCCCAGGACTTTATATTTCGAAATATTTTCTCAGAAAACAATCTGGATTCATTTTAAATTCAAATTTCAATTGATTTTAGTTCTCAGATGAGACCCATTTAGGTGGTGTCTCTTCTGGATTTCTTTACTTGTCAAAAATCTCCAAAAATTTCAAAGTCCTAGTTGGATCAGGACTCTTTTTCAGAGTTTCAATTGGATTGGGACTCTAATCTTTTATCGCTATTTTTATCCATTTTCAATCAAATCTTTCAAAATGAGACAGAAACTCAGAGTTTCAGTCAAAACAGGACTCTGTTCAGAGAGTCCTAGTTGGATCAGGACTCTGATCCTGATTTCAATTTTGAGAGAATCTTTCAGAAATCTTTCAATCTACCAAAACTATTACACTTTTATCAAAGAATTTCAAAATTCTGAGGTTTTATCTCAGAGTCCTGATCAAATCAAGATTCTACACCAGAGTCCTGATCGAAGTAGGACTCTATCCAAAGTTCATTTTTTCACTTCATTTTCACTGGTTTTCAAAACCTTTGCTTAAATTTCATCATTTGCCTACCAGAAAAACCAAAATTCTTAGAGTTCTGATCGAATCAGGACTCTTTCTTAGTCCTAATCAGATCAGGACTCTGAACCAAAACTTCAATTTCATCATGTTTCTAACTGTTTTTCAAAATTCTCTCATTTGTTTTCTCAAAAAAATCCAAAAATTTGAGAGTCCTAGTTCAATCAGGACTCTGTCTTTAGAGTCTTAGTTGAATCAGAACTCTATTCTATTTCAATACTTGTTATTGTTTACATTGTTTTTACAAGTTCTTTTGTCTGTTTTTCAAAAAATACCAAAAAAAATCTAGAGTTTCGGTCCGATCAGGACTCTGTCCCGGAGTCCTAGTCCAGTCAGGAGTTTGTTTTGAAGTCTGTTTTTATTCCATTTTCATTTATTTTCATTTGTTTTCAAAAATTAGGTCATTTTACAAAGTCCAGTTAGTTCAGGACTCTATTTCAGAGTTCGGTCGAGTTAGGAATCTAACCCTAACTGTGTTTTCTGACTCATTTCACCATTTTCTGATGAATTCTTTTAAAAATTCTTTCACTTGGCTTTTAAAATCCAAAATCTCAGAGTTCTAAGAGTTCAGGACTCTAACTCGGAGTTCCAGTTCGCTTGAGACTCTGTTTTCAAAAATCTTGAATTTCAATTATTGATTTTAACCCCTTTTCAAAGTTGTTTTCAGTGTTTATTTCAAAATTTTCAAAAATCGATGTGGGCCCACTCAGTTGGAACCATATCCAGAGGATTTCTGACCCAGTTAGAACCCTATGTCATTTCAAAAAATTTAATTTCAAAGTTTACTTTTGAAAATCTTTCGAAAACTTTCTCAATTTCAAGTTTTTAAATCGCTTTTTTTTTTAAAACTCAAGTAGGGCCCACTCGGAGTGGCTTCATATTCGAGTAAGTCAGGGCTAGACTAAGATTAGTCAGTGTCTTGTTTAGTGTTAGAGGTTTAGAAGAGTCAAAAGTTATTTTAAAAACTCATTTTGAAGTTTGGATTTTAAAACTAGTGTTTTTAAAGGTTTTTAAAGAACTTTAAAAACCCAAATGTGGAAAATGCCAAGTGGCATCACATTTGAGGATTTTCTAGGATAGGCTAGGGGTTAATTAGGCATTAATTAGGATAATCTAGGCTAGGGGTAGTTAGGTAACTCCACCCCAAAATCGCCCCCCCTTGTTAGAGTCCAAAAAATTCAAAATTCCCAATTTTTTAAAACTAAAAAAAATCTATAAATAGTCTCCATAGGGGGGTCGATTTTCCCAACTCTCTCTCCTTTGATTCTTGGAGCTTATCTCTCCTCTCCAGCCCCTCCTCCATTGCAACCACCTCAAGGTAATTATTTGTTTTAATTTTTAGCTTTTATTTCATGTTTTTAATAGTTTTAAATCAATTTTAGCCATTAATACCATCTATTCCATGGATTCAAGTCCAAGAACCTCAAGAGAGGTTCAAGAAAGTGATCTAACTCTGTTTTATGGTGTTTACAGGGATTCTAATCCATTAAAATCAATTTTAGTATTGGTTTTTACATTATTAACCAATAAAACATGTGATTTACCCTTTTAATGGGCTAAATCCATGCTTTTAAAGGTAACATCAAATTCCAGCCATTGATTCCATGATATTTATTTATTTATGTTTATTATACGTTTTCCAGCATTGAAATAATTTTTATTATACTGTTTTAGTGTTTATTTTATTGTTTTTCATTAGTTAATGCATGATTTCCTAAGTTTCTTAGATTTCTGTGTGTTTTTTAGTTTAGAACAGAAAAGAGCATGCTGTTTCCGATTGAAATATTTACTGTTAATTCCTGATTTTTTTATATGTGATACATGCATATGTAATTGAACTATTGTAAAAAAATCAGAGGTTTTGGGATTCGGGAATCCTGTCAGAAAAATCAGACATCAAATCGGGTTTTTAAAACTTTAAAATCATTGTTAAAATCAAAAGGGTAACTTGATGTTATGATATTTTTCTCATCCTCTATCCAATTTGAGATCTGTAAAATGAAATGGATTCATATTGATTAGATCTATCTACTGTGAAATTTTGATATTTTTTGATATCTGTCTAGTATTTTCCTCTGATAGAAAGTGTGATTTTAAATTTAAAACTCGTTAGGGTTTACCAAAACCCTAATCAGACTTGTGTTGTTCATAGATCCCAAACCACAGATCCGATTCATGATCTGTAAAAAATGAGTATTGTTAGTTTTATGTCTACTATTGACTTATAAAATTTTAGAAATTTTTGATTAAGTTTTATATTTATGTCTGTATTTTCAATTTGAAGTAGCTGTTTTAACCCCTGTTAGGTTTGTTAGATTTTAGTTCAGATTGCCAGAAGGGTTTCTCCCTAACCGGAGATGATTTTTCCAATCTGTAAATTGCAAAATCTTTGTTTTTCTTCCTAGTTTATCTCTGTAAAAATTTAAAAGTTTTTATGGAGAATTGGCACCTGATTCGGGTCAAACTTTGAAACTGGTATGTGGCCTAGGTTAAAAATAGCTTATTTTAGGTTGTTAATGCAATTTTCGGATTAAAATAATGTCAAAAAATTATTTTTGCAATTCCAATCTGATTTTAGGGTTATAATAAGTGTCTGTGCCAATTTTTATGAAATTTAGAATTCATTTGATGTCTGAATTAATAAAATTGCAAAACAGGATACCTGAAAGATCCAAAAACACTGATAAAATCACAATTTTGGTGATATTTCTTGATTTTCATGAATAAGTGTGTAGTTTTATGGTTTTTTCATGTTTAGAATCATATTATGATGTTTCATGTTTGATTTTATGATTATTTCAATCATAAATCTCAATTTTTTATCAAAATCTATTTCAGAAAACCCTGATTTCAAGGCCATAGTCTTGCTATCAGGGGTAATTTGGTCATTTGACATCAATTTCGAAATTATAAACCCTAGTTTTCACATTTTTAAGCATGTCATATCATATTTAGTTTGATTTATTTTCATTTGAACTTCAAAACTTGCATTTTACCAAATATCTTTCTGAAAACCCTGATTTCAAGGCCATAGTCTTGCCATTAGGTGTATTTTGGTCATTTTGACCCCAATTTCAAAATTCCAAATTCCATTTTCATATTTATTCAATTTTATTTCATATTTTATCAAGTTTATATCAGGGAATCATGGAAAATGGCTTATGTCTAGCAAAATCCAGTAATTTCCAGATATTACTGGATAAATCTAGAAAAGCCAACATATTTTCACTAACAAGTTTTCTAGTTTTGCAGGAGCATTAAAGACTTTATTTTCCTTTATTTTCTGTATTTAAATTTGATTAGTGATGTAAATTGTAATTAATTTTGGAATAAGAATTTCAATTCCTGCATAGATTAGGATTTGCATTGCATATAGTTTTAAGCTTTGATATATAACTGCTATGTATGCCAACTCATGCATATTTTTACCAATTCACTATGGTCTACATGAATGGCATGTGCACTAGCTCTTATGGAGTTGACAAACTCGGTGGAATTTGTATTTATGGCCATAGTCAGAATACGAATGATACCCAGATTTTAATCTTCGTTTTAGCCACATTCAGCCTACACTCTTAGGCTAACTTCAAAATGCACTGCATTTCTCAAAAATACAAAAGGATTTTCTCAATTCTTCAAAATCAAGTCTTTCACATCCATATTCATTCATTTGCAAATTTCAATTTCAATTCAGAGAAATTGATTACTTCAAAATTTCTTAAGTCTTATTAAAAAAAATCGATTTTCTCAAGACATTGATTTTCCAATGATATTTCAAGCACTTACCAAGTTCCAAATTCGATTTTCTAAGTTATATTTTCAATTTCAAAGTTTTGAATTCAAAGAAATCAAGTTTTTCAAAGATATTTGAAATTCCTCAAAATCAATTTTCACAAAATCCTTATATTTCTTCAGAAATCGATTTTCACTTTCTCAAATACAGTATCTCCATCATGATTCATGATTTTCAAAGAGTTTATTTTCTAAATATTTTCCAATCTTTGAAGCAAACATCATGTTTTCAAATATGCATTTTCAGAAATTCATAGCACATGCCTGATTCTTTGTGCATTTAGGAATTAGAATATGGTTTAGGCAAGTTGAACAGAGCAAAGCAGTAGATTGATCCTTGGTTCAATTACCCCTGGTAAAGGCGCCAGGAACGGTTGAACCTCGTACCGACAGGTGAGTCCCATTCTTCAGAATTATCCCGCATTTTAAAAACGGAGGTGAGTTATTTTCAAAATCTTTTTCAAAGGTCAGTTGGACTTGCAAAAAGTAAAAAATTTTGCGATGATAACAGGTTTGGCAACCATGATGGGACCTGTCTTTGCCTGATCAATCTAATGCTTTGCTTAGTTCAAATTGTCAAAATCGTATTTCATGGAATGTCAGCTTTTACTTTATAATATCATGTGAACCTAGGAGCCTAGACTGGAACCGAGCTGACATGGACTGCATGTAGACTAAGTATGGTTTGGTAGGACCATATTGAGGAGGAAATTATTCATGCTCACATAGACTTAGGTCTAATACAACCCTCCTCAATCTAGGAATTGTATGAAAACAATGCTTGCTTGTTCAATTTTTTCAAAAATCTATCTCTTTAGGACTTAGAGCCTTCTATTTGCTTGCATGTGCTCATATTTTTCAAAAACCACCCCACCTATATTGTCTCGGTCTTCACGTTGCTGGGCTCTCTTCCAGAAGCATAGTTCGGGACAGAGTCTCACAACTATGCCACCTATTTGGGTTAACACCCCCCTGCCACGTACCAAGGGCCATAGTCCAACGTATATCGGCAGGTGATCAAGGATGTTGGAAAACTTGAACCTAGAACCAGAGAAATTAATTTTATGCCACGTACATTGAGCCTTGGCTTGAGTATATCGGCATAGCATGGTTGGACACAGTTGATCTAAACCTTAGAGTTAGGATTAAGGTCCTACAGCTATTTCAAAAAATTGTGCATCTAGAGTCAGCTTTTAGGGAATGCTGTATGTGCATATTTGTTTGTGCAGGATGTGATTAAATGTGTTGTAGTTATTTCTTTTCCATATTTTCCCAATTTTCTAAAATACTGGATGATTTTTCAGAAATCCCCAATCTATTTTTATATACTGTCCATGTTTTAAATCTTGGACGATTTTTCAAATACTTTATTTTCCATTTTATGAAGTATTTCTTCATATTTCATCAAACCCTGGACGATTTTCTAAATTTTCCTTAATTTCCTTCAAAACTCCAGGTGATTTTCCATCCTCACTTTCTTTTGAATCTCAAATTTCCTACTTTATTTTTATCCTGCTTGCATCTTTTTAAAATCCTTATATTTTCCCAAGTCTTATTCCAATTTTTTCATGTTTTCCAGTCTACTCTGATGGCATCCAGTCAACTCGATTCAGTCTTTCCTGAGGATCACATCTCCTACAAGGTGCGACAAGGTCTTCCAGAATATCGAGTCCTTAGCACCGGATCCTTCTTTCCCCAGTGGTACTATTCATGGTACAAGAACTTCTCTCGTATATTTCCGGACCACTTGGACGATTGTGGGTTAGAACTGGCATCCGCAGTGGGAAAGCAGACAGTCAACGGCAATTTGATCCATGCACTAGCGAAACAGTGGAATCTGAGCACTTCTACTTTCTGGTTCCCATGGGATGATATGACAGTGCTGATAGATGAATTTTCAGAGGTTATGGGATTACCTGAGTTAGTCGGTCAGCCTGGAGATCCGTTGGAAAAACAGTTCTTAATCAATGTCAAGGGTCTGGACCCTAAAGATGCTTTATCTCGCATGACAGGACACAAGTCTTGGCCTTTGATCGAAGAGGATGGAAATGAATATGTGAGCTTGATCAAGATCTATTAGCAGTATGGGGCATTCGTGGAAGTCAGCTCGTTATCTCGAACAGCTCGAGAGAGAATCCAGCATGCGATGGTCCTGTGCACTATGGGATTAGCTCTCTTTCCAGACGGACGAAATTACATGGATATCAGGATAGTGCAACTTCTAAGGAGATGGGGAAGTCGACAGACCAGCTGCCTCTCGATAGCCATGGCCGCACTCGCTTTTCTGTACCGAGGGGGTACTCGTTTCACACTTGGAGAATCGATTCTAGTCGAAGGGTGCACTTATGCATTGCAATCTTGGTTCCTTCGGCATGTGCCAGCCCGAGCCAGTTCATTCAGATACAATGGTGAAAAGCTCCTTCCAGTTGTGCGATACCGGTTCTTGATCGATAACCTTCAGGAGGAAGAAGTCGTATGGGACTACTTTGATCGTCAGGAGTCACCTCCCAGCTATACTTATGCATATGGCAAGCGGTTCAGGCTACTTGGCCCATTCTTCTGCGCATACTACCATCCAGAGCGGTGTGTCAGTCAGTTCTCTCAGAGACAGAAGCGCATAGAAATTTTCCCACTATCAAGGATCTTGCCAGAGTTCGATCTCACATCAGATCAGTGGTCCGGAGCATACCATTCTGCCACACATGGCTGGGATTCTTTTGTCACTCTCACTATTTTTCCTGGTCCTCGAGTGTCCTCTGATTATCAAGAGAGGTGGAAAATTGTTTGTCCCCCTCCCCTCTGTCAAGTGTATTATTGAAATCATATTTTCAATAAAATTCCTTTAATCTTCATTTCACCTTGGTTTGACGACCTCGCCTAGGTAACAAGTCATATTTTTAGTTGTTTATTTTGCAAAGAATAGCAGCGCAATTGTTGTAACTCCAGCGACGACTCAATCCCTAGTAATGGGATATTATTTCAATTGTCTACCAAAATTCTCAACAAATATTCTTCTCCAATCAAATCTCTTTCAAAAGCCTAACCATCAAATTTGCCTTGTAGAGAGTATTTGTGATATTAAATGGTTCAGACGAAGTCAGGAAAGAAAATTGCATCAGTCGAAGGCGTCGCATATTCAGTAGCCTCAGAAGAAGAAATGGACTCACCTCGATCAATCCAGAGTCAGGGTCAGCAGGCGGATGATGGCATCGATCCCCAAATGTATGTCATGTTCAAAGAAATGATGACCAAAATGCTGGCAGAACAAACCGAAGCTAGTACAGAAAATATTCAGGTCAGGCAGAGGGCAAAAGGCTGGTCATTCAAGAAATGTTTGAAGCTATCCAAGAAACATATCCAACATGAAGATACATCTGATGAATCAGGATCGGTAGGTGACACCGATGAAGAGTATGAAGTTCAGCAAGCACTTCAAAGATCCTCTCATAGACAAGGGACAACCTATAAATTGAAAAATCAAGCAATGGATGATCAAGTACAAATACAACTGAAGAAAATGGCAAAGAAGATTAAAGATTTGGAAGCCTGCGACAAGGGCAAGAAGGTCTTCACGAGCAAAGACCTCTACAAGAGCATCACCCCCGTCAGGAATAATCAAGATTCAAAAAAAGAAGACAAATCCCGCCTTCTTTGTCAATACCAACCACGATGGGTGTAAAGATAACAAAGGCAATCATACAAGTCAGAAAGAGAAATCTTTAAAGCAAAGTGGAAAATTGAATCAATAGAAAGAAAAGATAAAGCGGGACGATTGGGATTGCGATCGCCAGTTTACTCCTCTCGAGCAGTCTCTCGATAAAATCCTTGAATATATGTTGGCCGAGGAATTGGTAAAGCTTTCAAGAGTCACAAATCCTCCTACAGTCATGGGAAGATTCACAGACCAGTTCTGCAAATTCCATAGGGCAGTAGGGCATGATACCGACCACTGTTTCGTCTTCAAGAACATTGTCCAAGATCATATCGACAAGAATTTCTTCATTGAGAATAAGAAAGAATACCAGTCGACTGTCTTACCCAAGTCTCAGCAGAAATTAAGCACTCGACAAGAGGTGTGGCGTGATGATTGGAACCAGGATCGCAAGATAGCCCCATTGGATCAAATATTCAAGACTTTTCTGGAATATATGCTTGCAAAAGATACAGTCGGATCTCTGAAGGCTCACTTCACTCTTTCTGCCAATGATAGCAAAAGCAACAAGAAAAATCATGATCACTATTCAGAGGGATCTAAGGGCCAAAAAGGAAAGTTCTCCAACAATGATAGGCCTCTTCAATCTAGTCCTCAGCATAAAGAGAAAGATCAAGAAAAGCCAAAGCGCAAGGATTGAAGTATGGATCGAAAGTTCACCCCTCTGGACCAGACACTAGAGAGTGTTCTGGAATACATGCTCGCAAAAGATATGATCCATTTACCTAAAGCAGCTGATCCCGCAACAATCATGGGCAGATTCAAAGAAAAATTTTGCAAATTTCATCAGGCAGTAGGACATGACACTGAGAATTGTTTTGTCCTGAAGAATATCATTCAAGATTGCATCAACAAGAATATCCTTATTGGAGTTGAGGAAAATACCAGTTGACCATTCTGATCAAATTTTCCAAGAAACTGACAGAGTCAAGGCTATGTTATCTTTAATCATTTTGCTTTTGGACAATACAATCCCAGTTTTCTTACCAACTTGTTATTTCTTTTCAATAATTGAATAAATTATCCATTTTCCTCATATACTTGATATCACCTTTCACTCTCCTTCTCTGCAAAATTTTCTTTCATGAGGAATGACCTTTTCCGAGTCTCTTCTGAATCAATCAAAAGCCAGTTGTCGTGTCACCTTCAGAGAGCGCTCTTCGAACATCAATCATTTATCCTTTTGTTCAAAATATTCTTCCCCCATTACACTGGGGCATTTTTAATTTTTTATTTTATGTACAAATACCCTGTATGCAGGCAGGATCAAACAAATCTCTCATTTTGCATGCATGTGCACCCATTTACATTCATTTGCACTCACCTGCATTCATCTGCATCAATTTGCATTTGCATCGAACTACCCATTCAGAGTAAGGGGTAAATCCTGAGGCCCCGACAGTTGTCCAAGTCGTCGTGTGGGTGAAGACTAAAAATCTTCCATCAAAATCAATTAGTAATTCTTCAGAATCCAGTGTTCGTGCTGGTAATTCTTCAAAAATCCAGTATTCGTGGTGGTAATCTTTCAAAACCCAGTGCTCGTACTAGTAACCTTAAAAAAAAAAAAAAACAGCACTCGTACTGGTAACCTTTTAAAAACCCAGTGCTCGTACTGGTAACCATTTAAAATCCAGTGCTCGTACTGGTAATCTTGCAAAATCCAGTGCTCGTACTGGTAATCTTCCAAAACCCAGTATTCGTACTGGTAATTTTTCAAAACATAATGCCTGTATTGGTACATTTTCGAAATCTGGTGTTTGCACTGGTACACTTCAAGATTCAGTGTCCACATTGATCTAGTTTTCCTTCGAGATTCGAGTTCCGACTCGAATCTTCTTTCCTTCTAGTTGATCTAGTTTTCCTTCGGGATTCGAGTTTCGACTCGAATTTCCTTTCCTTCTAACCGGTTTAGTTTTCCTTCGGGATTTGAGTTCCGACTCGAATCTTCTTTCCTTCCAGTTAATCTAGTTTTCCTCCGGGATCTGAGTTCCGACTCGAATTTCCTTTCCTTCTAACCGGTCTAGTTTTCCTTTGGGATTCGAGTTCTGACTTGAGTCTTCTTTCCTTCTAGTTAACCTAGTTTTTCTCCGAGATTTGAGTTCCGACTCAAATTTTCTTTCCTTCCAAGTTGATATAGTTTTCCTTTGGGATTCAGGTTCTGACTCGAATTTCTTTTTCTTCCACAATGGACCTAGTTTTCCTTCGAAGATTCGGGTTCCAACCCGAGTTTTCTTTTCCTTCAGAGTTGGTCTAGAAAATTAGAGTTCCGACTTGAATTTTCTTCCAAATCCAATTCGCCTAGCTTTCCTTTAAAAGTTTGAACTTCTACTCAAACTATCCTGCAAAATGGTCTAGAAGATCCAAGTTCCGACTCAAATTTTCTTTCAAAATCCAATCCATCTAGTTTTTTCTTGAAGAGTTGAATTCTGATTCGAATCTTCCATCAAAAGCCTAGTTTAACATCTGGTCCATTCAAAGCTCACAAGTTGAATCCTTCCTTCTTAAACTATAGTCCCTAGGTTAAATCCTTATGGAATTGATCGTTCTTAGGCTCAATCCCTACAGAACCCATGTCGTTCCAAGTGAACCAATGTCGTTCTCAATCGAACCCATGTCGTTCCAAATGAATCAATGTCGTTTTCAACTGAAGCAATGTCGTTCTTAGGCTGAATCCCTACAGAACCCATGTCATTCCCAGTAAACCAATTCACAATTTTTACCTTCAGATCATCCAATTTCCAATTTCAAATGTCAACCTTCTGAGTCAATCAATTTCCGAATTCCAATTTTTAGATTTCAAATTTCAAATTTCCAATTTCCAATTTCCAATTTCAGATTTTAAATTTCAAACTTCAAATTTCAAATTTTCAATTTTGACCTTTAGGTTAATCAATTTCCAACTGCAAACTTCAAATTTCAAATTTCAAATTTCCAATTTCGACCTTTAGGTTAATCAATTTCCAATTCCAAATTTCGAATTTCAAATTTCCAAATTCCAGATTTCCAGATTTCCAACTTCCAATTTCAAATACCAAATTTCAGAATCCAAAAATTCAGATTTCCAATTTCCAAATTCGACCCTTTTGGATCACCCAATATCCAATTTCAATATTTTTCTCTTGCAAGAGACCCTTTTTATAGTGCGAGATCGAGGGAGCTGATTCTTTTCGCATGCTATCCAATTTGTTCACTTATCCCTTTTTTAGGGAGAGTTTGAAGGGACTCGTGTCTTTGTGAACCGTTTGCAAAACAAAATTCCAATTTCATACAAGGAACCCTTAGTTCAGGGAGAGCTTCGACGGAAGTTCGCTTTCCTTGTGACCATAATTTCAGACTAGGCCATTTCATCATGAAGGACCCTATTTTTGAGGAGAGTATGATGGACTCGTTCCTTCATGACCAATTCATTGACCTCACCAATACCGGCCCCCTTTCCATAAGAGAAGCCTAATGTTAGGAAGTTTTGACGAAAGCTTAATTTCTCTTCGAAAGTTCATTTTGCAAACACCTCCTCTAGATGGAAGAGAGGAGTAATTTCTAATTTCATTTTCTAAATCGTCTTCTTTGGGGAAAGGAGAAGAGAATTTCTGTCATGGATGTGTTGTGTTGTGCCTCAAATTGAAATTCCACTAGAGGGGGGGTGAATAGTGAAATACGATACAGATCGATAAAATAAAATAATCAGGCAATAAGGCACAACACATAAAACACAGAATTTATACTGGTTCGGTCAATACCCAGACCTACAACCAGTCCCCAAGCAAACCACTTGAGCTTTCCACTAGAACATCCGAGTCACCGGATAAATAGTACAACACCCTCTTCCTCAGAGGTCTTCTTCTCTCAACAGAGAAGGGGCTCACTCTCTTCCACAGAGTTCTTCTTCCCTCATCAGAGAAGGACAACACCCTCTTTCACAGAGGTCTTCTTCTCTCAACAGAGAAGGGCAACACCCTCTTTCACAGAGGTCTACTTCTTTCAACAAAGAAGGAAAACAGTGAATAACAGAGTAACAATACTTCCTATAGAACCTTCAGAATGATATGAATGCACGAATGAAGAATTCTCAGAATGTTTTGTTTGTCACTCAGAGGATGCTCTTTGTCAAAGAGCTGGACTTGACTTTTTCTCTTTTCTTTCTTTTCTTTTTTTCTTTCTTTTTCAAGGCTCTCTTTTTCAAATATCGAATAGGAATTTTTCTCGTTGTAAGCTCACACGTCTATTCCATTTCCACTTTTTGAATAGTTTATTTGAGTGTGTTTATATAGCTTTTGAAAAAGTAGTCGTTACATTTTGAAATCGTAGCCTTTTTGAAATGTGAAATGTTATGTCATTTCAAAAATATCTTTTAGAGAAATTCGAGAATGTCTTTTTCCATAAAAGTAAAATATAGGGTACACTAGTCGTTGTAATATTTTAGGTAATACATATTTTATGTAAAAAGTCTATTTCTTACAATAGTACATTGAACGTTGGATTGTAGTTTTGTCTTTATTCTAATTAATGATTTGAGGTACATTAGTACTTCTTTACTATAAATGAGTGTAAGTACACTGAGTGCTTTGAGATATATATTTGTACATAGTCATGTCAAGTGTTTTCTTTATGTTGTGTTTTTCAAAGTCTTCAGAGAGAATGAGGACTAAAAGAAAGTCGACATTCTTTGAGAAGGATATTAACAAGGATTTGTTATAGGAGGTATTTAATGCTTTGTACAAAGAGAATGATGACTTCAAGTAAGTCGACATTCTATGGTTTTGTAAAAAGGTAACTAGAGTCCTTTCAAAAACATATTATATTTGTATTTCTTTGTGTAGCCAATTTTATGTTTTTGTCTTCTTCTTATATTGAAAACATTTCTTTAAAGAAGGTAACTAGAGTCTTTTCAAAAATATATTATATTTGTTTTTCTTTGTGTAGTCGATTTTATGTTTTTGTCTTCTTCTTATATTAAAAACATTTCTTTAAAGAAGGTAACTAGAGTCTTTTCAAAAATATATTATATTGGTTTTTCTTTGTGTAGCCGATTTTATGTTTTTATCTTTTTCCTACATTTCTTTTTCATGTTGTTTTGTATATAGTATAAGGTACAATTATTACATGACAAAATATCTTTTTCATAAAGGGTTGTAAGAAGGTACAATTATTAGTTTTCAAAAAAGACCTTTTTTGAAACTATCGTATATTTTTATGATATAGTTTTTATGAATGAGTATGTAATATGCAATATGCATGTTCCTGAAGGTTCTGTTACATATGACTTTAAAGAAGAAAAAAGTCTTCATCTTGAGGTAGTCGATCTCTTCATTTGAACTTTAGGAATGCATGGCTCATCAAGCTTTTTCTTCAAGGAGTATGATTGCACTAAAGTTGTACTTGAACAGGAAGTCTCCATCCTTTTTGGGTGAGATATCCTTGCATCAAATACTCGTTAAATGTATGGCAAAACATATTCAGTCATAATATAACATTTTTCAAGAGGACATATTATCATATTATATAAAATCAAATACGACAGTGTATCATATTATGTGACATCAAAACAGAGTTTCTCAACATTCTCCCCCTTTTTCATGATGACAAAATATGCTCCCCCTATCAAAAAGACATTATGCATAGAAATAATAATATGATAAAATATTTGAAAAATGTTTAAAGAGAATATTTCTCCAATAATGGAGACAGGTTTTCTCTCCCTTTGTCATAGACAAAAAGGAAGGGATCAGAGTAAAGAGAGTTATTACAGACCAAAAATATTACAGTCCAAAATTAAAAGTATTACAGACCAAAACAAATAAGTTTATCCCGAAGATGGAGGATGTTGATGTGTTCGGTTGACTTGATCCGACTGGAGGGTTCGTAGAGTTTGCTGCAACGAGGCTTGACAGCGAAGAATACGATCCTGAGAGCGCTGGACATCCATCAGAGCAAGGAAGTAGTTGAAGGTGGATGTTGGATCTTCTTCATCAGAGCCGGGCATGTGCAGGGACCTTAGATTGAAGGTGGTAGCATCGAGGACCTGAGAGGGACGGAGGATGACTTCGTTGTGAAGGGGTACTTTGAAGTATTTTAGGATGGGAGTTATAAAACACCCGAAAAGAAGAGGCTTGAATTTTTTATAACGAATAAAAAGGTCGAAAAGAATGGATGACCAGTTTATCGGAGTAGAAGAAAAAATCGCATAGATAAGGAGAGAGATTTTGCGTGGAACTAATCCCTTGCGGGGAAGCTTGGGATAGATGTTGTGGAGAAGAATCTGGGCAAGTAATTGAGCATGAGGTTGGAGATTCCTCATGTGCCAGGGAAGTTGGTAGCAGTTGGTGCAGAGAAGAATTTTGTGAAGTACCGATCGTTCGATTGGTACTATGTTGTTGAGGTCGGTGGTGGTGGAAGGTAGGTTTAGAATTCTACCTAGGTCGGAAGCATCGAAAAACATCAGCTTTCCTCAGACTTTACTGGTGATGGTAGTTTGTTCATGATCAGTGGAAAAGTTTGTATAGAAAAGTTGAACTAGTTCAGGATAGTAGGCAGCTTGGGATGAAGATCCTAGTAGAGGTTTGAGTTCAGGAGATAGTTGTCTAAGTCAAATAGCATGAAGTCGTCGAAGTTAATCAATTTACCTTCATGAATGGGGCGAGAGCATAGTAAGTTGTAATCATGAAACAGATCTGGATACCTTAAATCTGCTGCAGTAATCCCATTGTTGGAGGAGGAAGAGGCCATTACAAGAGTTTGTAAGGACAAAGGAGGACTAAGAAGGGCGAGTTTGAAGTAGGTAATAGTTTGTAGGAGAATAGATAGATACGAGTGGAATTGGTGTGTGATGAACCAATCCATTAAATAGAAGAATGAAAATAATTTTGATAGGTTTTGAATGACATTGGAAGTGAGTGATTTTTAGAATTTAGTCAAATAAGGAAATCCATGAGTAGTAAGTTAAGAGACTTGTGAATGACAAATCAAATCAATGTTTGAAGATAGTGTATTATATTGGGTTGAGAAGGACATAGTTTTGAAATAATTTGTATATATAGATTTTACTATGGGTGAGTTTATCGACTAGTGAGAGAAGCCATTAATAGAGTATGGGGTGTCATGTTGAACTAAAAAGAGTGAATGATTTTAAAAATAATGGCCTAATAAAACAAACAACTTTTTTACTTTATGTGGAAGTATTCTTAATCCGTGAATGGAGAGTTTAGAATAGGACAACCCATGGGGTATGAGTGAGAGGCAATAATAGTTTTTATTTAAGAAGTATATATATTGATAAGCGTGAAAGGAGAGTGAATAGACATAAAAAGATGATACGGATATGTAGAGAAAAGAGAAAGGTTATAAAGGACAACATTCACTTGATTTAGATATGACATAAAGTAGAGTTAGAATAAATAAAGTTTTGCTTGAAGACAAGACTTTAATGAGTCGATTTTAGAGAGATATACAATATAAGAGAGAGTCATGGTCACGGATGGAAAGTCACTTCATATGAGATAAAGAGAGAAAGAGGAAATAAAAAGGTGGTACTAGTAGTATTAAAAACAATAGAGGACAAGTTGTTTAGAATATGATTTCATAAAAGATGTGAAGGATGACCGGATGATAATAGATTATACTTAAGCTATGAAATAACCGATGATATAGTAAAAGTTTACGTGAAATATAACCACTTAAGAGGTGATACAAAAATAATAATCACTTTGAATTTTTCATAAGAGGTCTTAAGATTTTAGATACGTACATTGATAAGAGGTCATAAAAAAAAAGAAAATATATCACATGAATATAATTTATTAGGAATAATAATGAGGAGTCATGTTTGGAGGTCGGGTAGCTTTTTGTATGAGAGGTTGTCACAAAAAGACAAAAGATATAAAAGGTGTAATGAAATGAGTGATGTGATCCAAGTCATGATAGCTTTTTACTTAAAGTAAATGGTTCTTATGGATATATGTAAAAGGTGATAGGACCAGAAGACATTATGAGAGTGTACTTGAAAGATGACATGTTGAAAGACATAAAGAATGTGTTATGATGAATGTATTTCTATGAGTATTGTGAGTATACGAAAATATGAAAACATAGTTTGACTTTGAATAGTAAAACAAACACAAAAAAAATCGATAATAAAAAACTTTTAAAATAAGATTTTATCAAAAGCAATACTCTTAATAAGTGTGATTAATTTACAAGTCACTTAGTTTGCATATTCCTAGTTCTCTTCTAATACGTGTGAAGTCTTCATGTTTTAATGGTTTAGTGAATATGTCTGCTAACTGTTGATTAGTGGGTATGAATTTGAGTTTAATAATGTTGTTTAAGACTTGTTCTCTTAAGAAGTGGTGTCTTATTTGAATGTGCTTAGTTCGTGAGTGTAAAATAGGATTCTTAGATAAGTTTATAGCACTAGTATTATCACAGAAAATAGTTGTATTTTCAAAATTTAGACCAAAATCTTTTAAGGTTTGTTTCATCCAGATAACTTGTGTACATGCTACGCTAGAAGCAATGTATTCAGCTTTAGTGGTTGATAAATATACACAATTTTGTTTCTTACTGAACCATGAAACTAGTGAGTGCCCTAGCATGTGACATGTTCCACTTGTGCTTTTTCTATCAGATTTACTTCCAGCAAAGTCAGCATCGCTGTATGAGATTAGATCAAATGTAGAGGATTTTGAATAGAATAATCCAAAATCAACTGTGTCTTTTAAATATCTCATTATTCTTTTTACAGCTTTAAGATGTGATTCTTTTGGATTTGACTGAAATCTAGCACACAAGCAAACACTGAACATAATATCTGGACGGCTAGCAGTTAAATAAAGAAGTGATCCTATCATACCTCGGTATACCTTTGTATCAACAGACTTACCATCTTCATCTTTGTCCAAAACAGTAGTAGTGCTCATAGGAGTAGATTTTGAAGCAGTTGAGTTCATGTTGAACCTCTTCAGAAGTTCACGAGCATACTTAGATTGATTGATGAAAACTCCATCCTTGGTTTGCTTAATATGCAGTCCAAGAAAGTAGGTGAGTTCTCCCATCATACTCATTTCAAACTCTTTCTGCATGGACTTAGAAAATTCTTTACAAAGAGTGTTGTTAGATGATCCAAAGATGATATCGTCTATATATATCTGAACAATTAGGGTATGATCATTCACTATTTTTACAAATAATGTAGAGTCTACTTTGCCTATAGAAAAACCCGTTTTTAACAAGAAGGTTTTAAGTCTATCATACCAAGCACGAGGTGCTTGTTTTAAACCATACAAAGCACGTTTGAGTTTGAAAACATGATCTGGATATTGTTCATTTTCAAATCCTGGAGGTTGTTTTACATAAACTTCTTCATTTATAAAACCATTTAAAAAGGTACTTTTAACATCCATTTGATATAATTTGAAATCCATATAGCTTGCATATGCTAAAAACATTCTAATAGATTCAAGTCTAGCAACAGGAGCAAATGTTTCATCAAAATCAATACCTTCCTCCTGGTTGTATCCTTGAGCTACTAGTCTGGCCTTGTTTCTTATAACATTACCTGTTTCGTCTAGCTTGTTTCTGAAGATCCATCTTGTCCCAATGATTGGATGATCCTTTGGTCTAGGTACAAGATCCCAAACTTCATTCCTTTGGAATTGATTCAGTTCTTCAGTCATGGCTAGCATCCAGAACTCATCGATGATGGCTTCATCAATCTTCTTTGGTTCAAGTTGAGAAATGAATGCCATATTTGCAATTCGTTCTAGCTGAGCTCTAGTTTGAACTCCCTTTGTCAGGTCTCCCAAAATCTGCTTTTGAGGATGATCTTTGATATTGACAAATGTTCTTTGATGATCATCTTCATTAGACTTAGCTGTGTTATCTAAAAATAAATCTGTACTTTCAATATCATCATCGTTAGTTTGCTTATGAACAGATTGATCAATAGATTCACAGAAACTAACATGCATAGATTCTTCAATAGACTTAGAGTGCTTATTGAAAACCCTGTATGCTTTACTATGACTTGAATATCCTAAAAATATGCCTTTAATAGATTTAGCATCAAATTTATCTAGGCTATCTTTTGTGTTTAGGATAAAGCATTTACAACCAAAGACTTTGAAATAGTCTATTCTTGGAGTTCTGTCATAGAATAGTTCATATGGAGTTTTATTTAATAAGGGTCTAATGAGAACTCTATTTGTTATGTAGCATGCAGTATTAACAGCTTCTGCCCAAAAAGATTTAGCAAGTTTATTGTGCTGGAGCATAGTCCTGACAGATTCCTGAAGGGTTCTATTCTTTCTTTCTACCACACCATTTTGAGGTGCAGCTCTAGGAAAGGCAAAGTTATGAGAAATACCATGCAAGTTACAAAACTTTTCAAAAAGTTCATTTTCAAATTCTCCTCCATGGTCACTACGAATTTTAACAATAGAACAAGATTTTTCATTTTGTAGCTTTTTACATAAGATTTCAAACTGACAAAACGTGTCACTTTTGTTTTTCAAAAATATTACCCAAGTAAATCTTGAGTAGTCATCTACAATGACAAAAGCATATCTATTATGATTAAGGCTAGCTACCCTAGAAGGACCAAAGAGGTCCAGGTGGAGAAGCTCTAAAGGTCTTTTACTTGAAATGACATTTTTTGATTTGAAAGAAGATTTTGACAGTTTTCCTAATTGACATGCATCACAAAAATAATCCTTTTTAAAAGATATTTTGGGCAACCCACGTACTAACTTATCTTTAGCTAATTTGGACATGTATTTAGAATTGACATGACCCATTCTCATGTGCCATAGATGTTGAGTGTCATTATTAGCTATGAGGCAATGTTCTGTGATGTTTTCTAGGTATAGTTCATATATGTTATTCTTTCTCATACCTTTTAAGATGATGTATCCATTAGTGTCAGTTATGAGGCCTGCATCATGATTAAAGTTAACATTATAACCTATGTCACACATTTGACTGATACTTAGTAGGTTATGTTTTAAGCCTTTAACAAGAAGAACATCTTTGATAAGAGGTTTATCTATGTTACCAATATTACCAATACCAATTATCAAACCTTTGTTGTTATCTCCAAAGGTGACGGTCCCTCCTTCTTTATGATGAAGAACAACAAAAAGGTCTGGATGTCCTGTCATGTGCTTTGAACATCCACTATCTAGTATCCATCTGTTCTTCTTCTTTGGAGCCTGCAAAACATTAAGTAAATCTCTTTTTTGGTACCCAATCGGGTCCTTTTTTGTTAGACTTTGGAACCCATATCCATTTGGATTTGGGTTTGTTTATATCTTTAGAGGAGTTAAAAAAATTGTCATTATAATACTCCTTATTTGGTTCTGACGAACCTTTTACAAACGTGGTCTTTTTACAAGAAGGCTTGTTGAAATGAGAATAGCCAATACCATTCTTGTAGAAAGAGACTTTCTGAGAGGATAAGAGTTTATCCAAGTTCTCTTTACCTTTGGTAAACTTGAAAACCGTTTTCATGAGGTTCTCAGTTTTACTTTTTAGTTCTGAAATTTCTACTTGCAGATTTTTAGTTTTGGAGCTAGTAGAAGAGATTTCAGACATAAGCATTAAGTTTTTCTTTTTCAACTCAGAGTTCTCACTACTGAGTTTTTCATTTTTCTGAGAGAGCTCTAGATTTTCAGATTTTAAGGCTTTATTTTTGAAACTCAATTTTCTAGATTCTTCAAATAATTCTTGAAAAGCATCTAGAAGTTCTTCAAACGAAAAATCAGAAATTTCACTTACAGAGCTTTCGTTAGCCATGAAGCACATGATTGCAGTTTCAGCTTCATCATCACTTGACCCTTCACTGGTGGATGGTTCTGAATCATCCCATTGAGCATGCAGAGCCTTTTTCTTGAAGAACCTCTTCTTTGGTTCCTCAGTCTTGAATTTTCTTTTGAGAAGGGGACAGTCACGTCTCAAGTGGCCTGGCTTATTACATTGATAGCACATGGGATCTTCTTTAGGATCTTTTCTTTCCTTGTGCCTGTTTGGATACCGGTTCCTTCTCATGAAGCACTGGAATTTTCTGGTAAGTAGCGCAATTTCGGATTCTTTATCTGAGTCTTCATTCTCAGATAGAGCTGGGAAAGCTATAGTTTTCTTTACTGGTTGCTCTTCTTCCCTTCTTTCTTTCATGTGGACTTCATAGGCCATAAGATTGCCTATTAAGTCGTCCAAAGTAAGCTTAGATAAATCTTGAGCTTCTTCAATAGCTGTAGTCTTCTTCTCCCAATCAGTTGTGAGAGATCTCAAGATTTTCTTCACCTTTTCTGTCTGGGAATATGTTACACCCAGAGATTTCAGATCGTTGGTGATGTTGGTGAATCTGGTGAACATCTCTGTGATGGGTTCATCTTTGTTCATTTTGAACAACTCATATTTTCTAACAAGAGATGAGATTTTGGCTTCTTTCACTTTGTTGGTTCCTTCATGAATAACTTCCAAAGAATGCCAAATATCATATGCAGATTCACATATAGATATTCTATTGAATTCGTTCTGATCAATGGCACAATATAAGGCATTCATAGCCTTTGCATTTAGGTTTGTCATTTTCTTTTCTTCATCAAACCATAAGCTATAGTCTGCGGATGGAGATGTGTATGGATGCTCAACAATTTTCCATACAACAAAGTCTATGGATTTGAGAAATATAGTCATTCTGCACTTCCAGTATCCATAGTTGGAGCCATTGAAGAAAGGTGGACGAGATGCGTGTTGACGTTCAATATCACGAGCATAGAAGGTAGATGCCATTTGTGCTGGAAGACTTGTTACGTCGAAACCAGCAAACCTGCTTTGATACCAAATGAAATTCCACTAGAGGGGGGGTGAATAGTGAAATACGATAAAGATCGATAAAATAAAATAATCAGGCAATAAGGCACAACACATAAAACACAGAATTTATACTGGTTCGGTCAGTACCCAGACCTACATCCAGTCCCCAAGCAAACCACTTGAGCTTTCCACTATAACATCCGAGTCACCGAATAAATAGTACAACACCCTCTTCCTCAGAGGTCTTCTTCTCTCAACAGAGAAGGGGCTCACCCTCTTCCACAGAGGTCTTCTTCCCTCAACAGAGAAGGACAACACCCTCTTTCACAGAGGTCTTCTTCTCTCAACAGAGAAGGGCAACACCCTCTTTCACAGAGGTCTACTTCTTTCAACAAAGAAGGAAAACAGTGAATAACAGAGTTACAATACTTCCTATAGAACCTTCAGAATGATATGAATGCACGAATGAAGGATTCTCAGAATGTTCTGTTTGTCACTTAGAGGATGCTCTTTGTCAAATAGCTGGACTTGACTTTTTCTCTTTTCTTTCTTTTCTTTTTCTCTTTCTTTTTCAAATATCGAATAGGAATTTTTCTCGTTGTAAGCTCACACGTCTATTCCATTTCCACTTTTTGAATAGTTTATTTGAGTGTGTTTATATAGCTTTTGAAAAAGTAGTCGTTACATTTTGAAATCGTAGCCTTTTTGAAATGTGAAATGTTATGTCATTTCAAAAATATCTTTTAGAGAAATTCGAGAATGCCTTTTTCCATAAAAGTAAAATATAGGGTACACTAGTCGTTGTAATATTTTAGGTAATACATATTTTATGTAAAAAGTCTATTTCTTACAATAGTACATTGAACGTTGGATTGTAGTTTTGTCTTTATTCTAATTAATGATTTGAGGTACATAGGTACTTCTTTACTTTAAATGAGTGTAAGTACACTGAGTACTCTGAGATATATATTTGTACATAGTCATGTCAAGTGTTTTCTTTATGTTGTGTTTTTCAAAGTCTTCAGAGAGAATGAGGACTAAAAGAAAGTCGACATTCTTTGAGAAGGACATTAACAAGGATTTGTTACAGGAGGTATTTAATGCTTTGTACAAAGAGAATGATGACTTCAAGTAAGTCGACATTCTATGGTTTTGTAAAAAGGTAACTAGAGTCCTTTCAAAAACATATTATATTTGTATTTTGTGAACACCCCAAATTTTTTAAAGTTTTGTAAAAATGACCCTTTTTGCCCCCGACTCTATTTTTTGAGAAAATCAATGCAGTTTCAAAGCTCATTCTTCAGTCTTTCTGAATTAAATTCCACATTGGTATATTCAAAATTAATTTTGGATCCGAATATAGGACTTTAAATCCATATTTCCTCAAAAACCGGATCCAAACCCATTTCTGAAGAAATTTTCTCAAAATGGCTTTAAAATTTTAAGAAAAATTCTCTTTTGTAAATATTTTTGCAAAAACACCAAAAATTAGTTCTAACCTTTGTTTTCTCACAAACTTTAGGACTTTATTCTAAAAATACAAAAAAAATTGAAAAATAAAACAAAAACCAAAAAAATGGAAAATTTCAAGAAAAATGAATAAGTTTAAACTTTTTAAAGTCGATTTGGCTAAAAAAATCAATTTAAAACCGTTTTATGAAAATTCTTTTTACACGGAGCCTCTTTTTGGAAAAACCAACAATTTTTACAAAAGAAACCTTCTTAGGGTTTCTCTTGGGGGGGAAAACTTCGGGAAAGGATGGTCGCGCTCTCTTCCTCGCCCCTCTCTCTTTCTCTCTCCTTCATCGCCCATTGCACCTCCTTCATCCTTCCATCACCAGTGGCCGTCATCTGGGCCCTTCATCCTCAACTACCTGCCCTTCCTGAACCATCGTCCCCTCTCCTTAAGAAGGGGACGATGAGGAAACCCTAAACGACCGCTTCTTCACCCCCGCACCTTCCTTCATCACGTTTCCATCTCCCCTCTTCTTCTTTATTTCGCTGGAAAAGCCCTGCAAGGGAAGCATCACCATCCCATTTTTCTCCTCCTTCAGAATTCCAGAAAAGCCAGGTAAGGATTCCTCACTTTACTTTCGAGTTTTTTTTTATTTTCTTTTTCCTCTTTCTTCTTCGGTTTTCCTTTTCATTATCTATTACTTGTGATTTTCCATCGGCCTTCTGATTTTCAGTGTTTACTTCTGTGGATTTTTAGATTTCATTGAATATCCTTCCTTATACATTGGTGATCGACGATGCCTCGCAATGGCATCGTCTATTCACCTGGATTTTGGGTTTATCCCTACATTCATTTTATTCTTTCTCCTCTACTTTCCATGCTTTAAATTCTCGATTTTCTGATTTCTTTCCCTTTTTGCCCCATCGACGCACCACGGATGAATGTTGGGTTGCCTATAGCAACCTCAATACATTCGCATGCTACATTAAATGGAATTTTACATTCCATCAAATTCTTTTGTTTTTTTTTCTCTTTCTTCCCCTCTTTTCTTTTATATTCTCAGATGTTGTCTCTATTTTAAACTCCCACATTCTGTGTATGTCCTTAGGTTTCTGGATGTTTGCCTTCATTGTTTGATGTCGCCTCTGCATTTCTGCTGGAATCACCCCATGAGATTTACGCTATTTTAAGTTTCTTAAATGTCATTATATATGGTTGATGAGTCAGGGATGATCCGAACCCCTTGAAACCTGTAATCGATCATTGCTGCTAATGTCTGGCGACAGTTTTTGCAGGCCAATTTAAGTCACATTGGTCCAATTTGGATATAACACGTCCGATTCAGAAATTTTGCAGGTTTAAAACCCCATATTCGGGAATTGACCAGGAGTCCCCTACATTGTCTAAGATCAAAATAAATGTTTGTAACTCAATTTGATGGGTTCACAAATCACAATTTGAGAAAATCGCTGAAGCTATCTAATCTTCAATTTCAATCATGGTTCGGTCCATTCAACGATCGAAGCAATATGTTCATTCAATGCTTCAGAATATTCGAAGTCTCCTGCTCAACAGAGGAATTTGTTTTCCTAATTTATTTTTTGTACTCGTGTGGCTCTCAGGGATGTCGTTGTCATGCTTTTATGGCCACCACCATCACTCTAACATATTATTCTTTTGCAGCATTAGCCCCATTCACAATAACCATTCTGTTGCTCATCGCAAGGTAGGATTAAGTGAACATTTCCTGCTAAATTAAGAGTTGAGATACCATGATCTCCATTTTTTTCTTTCTTTTCTTGGTGACATATTTTCATTGGAAGATGACTTTGCAGGTTTTAAGTGCTCTATGTATGAAGCTCATCCAGGTTTTGAGTAGTGTCTGATATCTGAAACTCGTTTGCTACTTTTATATGCAGAGATTACTGAAATAGCTGGATCCTTCCAGCTTGTCAAGGGCATTGATGGCCCGTGCCACCTGCGCTTATACCTTGTTTATATTATATTTCAGCTCCCATCTTGTTTGCAGAATCGAATTTGTAATCTGAGAGGGTGAGATCTATACTTGTTGTATAGCGTCCTTTTTGGGTGGATTTGCATGTTTTAAGAGGCAGCCAATGTATGTTGAATTGCTATGCAATTTCCTGTGCTGCAAATTTCCAAGTTTTTGCAGAATATTTAGTTACTAAGTAAAATGTTGAAGCTGCCAAATTGAGTAGGAATTTGGTGGGGATTTCTGTGTTTGGGTCTTCCTTCAAACAAGTGAAGGTGTCTAGAGGCTGGTGATATACACATGTAAGATGGATAAAGAAGTGGGGCCAGCGACAGACCTATGTGATAAGCGGCTGGAAATAGATCTGTGAGGGATTTGGCTTGTGTATAGAAGATAGTGTCACCAAGATTCATCAAGGCAAGAAAGCTTCATGTGGCCCTGCCGAGTTGATATTGAAGTTGGTATATTTACAATTGAAGTTTTAAAAGCTAAGTACACCATCCCCTGATAAGAAATGTGATCCTGTTTATAACCCTTGTTTAAAGCTATATCAAGATGATCCTCGTAGCCATGATGTGATGTGCCATGCCTGTTAGATGATATTTACTTCGTTAGTATCTCATACAGATTATGTAAAACCCATGGTTCTTCGTTTCTGTATTAAACTATTTGTCCTGTGGATTGTAGCTTCCTCCATACTTTTGATTCTTTTATTTAGCACTGTAAATATTCATATCTTTCATTTTATTACCCACTGTGAAATCGTCATCATGGATATTTAGGCCATGGCACTGCTACTATAATTAGTAGTCTTCAAAAGCATGAAAATTAGCAGCTGCAACTATTTGGTTTAACTGTAAAAAAAAAAAATTGAAAATGAAATAGCAAGAAGGCCAAATAATATAGGTTGAAAATCAGTATGATTTGCTGAAGCTGATTCAATATTCATGGTTTGCTAAGATCAAAATCAGCATGATTTGCTGAAGCTGATTCAATATTCATGGTGTGCTAAGATCAAAATCAGCATGATTTGCTGAAGGTTTTGCTTCAATATTCATTATTTGCTGAAGTCAAAATCAGCATGATTTGTTGAAGTTATTTCAATACTCATTATTTGCTGATATCAGAATCAACAAGATTTGCTGAAAGTTTGATCAATATTCGTCATTTGAGCATGATTTGCTGAAGTTAATTCAATGTTCTCTGTTTGCTGAAGATCCGGATCTGTAAATTCATGATCTGCGAGTTCAGATCATATTCATCATGTACCATAGTTCGAATCAGCAAACCTCTGATTTGCTGGAATTTCATTAGCTTGATGGTATCTGGACCAAACTTCTTTGGTCTGTTGATTTCTTTAGCATAGTATAGTTACTCGGGTTTGTTTGATAATTTGCCATAAATTCGAAGCAGCTAACTGATATAACCTCATGAGGACTGATGCTATTCAATAAAACAAATCAAGACTATCAAGTATATGTCACCTAAGGGTTGAGTAGCATAAACTTGAATTCATTTTCCAGTTAACAATTGGTAACTAGTTCATAACATACATTTTCTCTTAACAAGGGTATCGCCTATGCATTTTCTTGTTTTCCTAGTATATCAAATGTACATTCCAATATATGCTTTTCCATCAAACATGATACTGAATTATCATTAGAGTAAGACATAGATATAGGCATTTTGTCGTTCCCATCCACATTCAATATATATATATATATATATATATATATATATATATATATATATATATATATATATATATATATATATATATATATATATTTCCCATTATCTCGTGTTAATCCAGTTTTTGCAGGAAATATAAGGGAATTGCCACTTTCTAGAATTAGAGCTTCTTGTAAATTTTGAATTCAAGATTGCAATAGTTAGGTATTAATGAGAATTTACATTTCCTATTTTAGATAGAAAGTATGAGCATTGTAAAAAGCATTGAACTACTTGTATTCATACATTTCTTCCTTTATTCCTCAAAATTCTCACAATGGTGAAACACGAATGGCACGTGCACCGTTTCGTAAGAGGTAATTGATACTAAGTTGATGATCCACATCAATGGCCATAGTCAGGGTGTGGACAAAACTTAGTATTTTTATCTTTTACGAAATAACATTGGATCCACACTGGATCCATTTTCAAAATTCATCATATTTCATTAAATATTTTTTCTTTTATCAAAATTTAACTTAAAATTAACTCAAAATATATACCAATGGCCATAGTCAGGGTATATTGAGAGTTAATTTCATTTTAAATTCTATAAAAGCACCAAATGTGTTTCATTCTTCACCTGAATTTAAATATAGATTATTATATAATACATTCAATGACCATAGTCAATAATGTATTATATCTTCAATCTTGTTCTAATTCATTTAAAGAATGGAATAGCTTTTCGAAATCCAATTTCAAAAATTCTTCAAATTCATTCATCATATAGGATAGAATTGCATCATATTTTCAAAATTCCTTTTCAAAAATCCAAGTGATCTTGAATATCTCTCTTCAATTTCTACTTCATCAAATTCTATCTCATTTTCAGAGTCCAATTTGACTCTGAAAATTCAAATTCATTTTATATTCAAAACTCCATTCAATTTCAAAGTTCAATTTAACTTTGAGATCTCTTTTATCTTCTAAAATCCAAATTCAAGTCCAATTTAAACTTTGAAATTCATTTGTATATTCAAGATTCAAATTCTAAATTTCATTTTTCAAGTTCAAATCAAAACTTGGAAATCCTTGATTCATCCTCTGAATTTAACAAACTCCAAAAACATTTTAGGATCCAGGATTCAACATTCATATCGGATCTCAGACCTCAGATCCAATTCCATGTTAGGATCCAGAATCCAACTTCACCTTGGATCTCAGATTATAGATCCAAATTCCATTCTAGGATCCAGAATCCAATTCTACTTTGGATCTCAGATTCAGATCCAAATTCTAATTCTTAGGATCCAGAACCCAGCTCTACTTTGGGTCTCAGACTTCAGATCTAAATCCATTCTAGGATCCAGAACCAACTCTACTTTGGATCTCAGATTACAGATCCAAAATTCCACTTAGGATCTAGATCCTCATTCACTTTGGATCTCAGATTTTAGATCCAAATCCATTCTAGGATCCAGAATCCAATTTTGCTTTGGATCTTAGACTTCAGATCCAATCCCATCCCATCTTAGGATCCAGAGTCCAACCCTATCTCGGATCTCAGATTTCAGATCCAAATACCATCTTGGATTCCAAATCTTGAATCCAATTCCATTCAAAATTTCAAAATCCAAATTCCATCTTGGTTCCAATTCATTTGAACCAATTCCACTTCCAGATTTCAAATCAAGTTCTTATTTCGGATCCTAAATCCAAAATTCAACTTTGGACTCTATTTTAGAATCCAGATTTAGGATTCATATTCCATCTTAAATTCCAACTTTCAAATCAAATTCTGTTTCTCAAAATTCTATTTTTCCCACATTTTATTCTGATTTCAAACCTCAAAGATAGAATCCAATTCCATTCCAAATAGTCATCCAAGTTCAAATTTCTAAATTTCAAGTTCCATTTATGACTTTGAAATTTTCTTTCTTCTCTTTTCTCTCAGTTTCAAGATCATTTTCCAAATCCAGATTCATATTCCCAAGCTCTTGATTATTCTAAAATTTAGAACTTTAAATTTGAGTTCTAAGTTAAAATCATTTCTTCACTTTATCAGATTCATCTCAGAAGCACTTGGAAATTCTTTAAAATGTTTTCAAAAAGAGCATACATCTTTGCATTTGCACAAGCATGATTCTTTGTGCATCTAGACTTAGGATAAACACTTAGATAATTTCTTAGCAAAGCGAAAAGGCATTAATTCGACCCTTGGTTCGATTACCCCTGGTAAAGGCAACATGAACGGTCGAACCTCGTACCGACGAGCGGATCCCGTCTCCCAGTTTTTCCCGCAAATATTTCAAAAACGGAGGCGAGTTATTTCAAAATATTTTCAAAAATTAAGGTCAAGTGACACCCGCAAAAGGATTCCTCTTCTCTTCTCTTCTTTCTTTTCTCTTCTCTCTTTTCTTTCCGTCTTTTATCTTTCTCCCTTCAAAAAGGAGGAAAATAAGAGGTTGGAAAGGAAAAGAGAAGGAAGAGAGGGAATATTATAAGAGGAAAAATTTTGCGACGATCACATATTTCTTTGTGTAGCCGATTTTATGTTTTTGTCTTCTTCTTATATTAAAAACATTTCTTTAAAGAAGGTAACTAGAGTCTTTTAAAAAATATATTATATTTGTTTTTCTTTGTGTAGCCGATTTTATGTTTTTGTCTTCTTCTTATATTAAAAACATTTCTTTAAAGAAGGTAACTAGAGTCTTTTCAAAAATATATTATATTGGTTTTTCTTTGTGTAGCCGATTTTATGTTTTTGTCTTTTTCCTACATTTCTTTTTCATGTTGTCTTGTATATAGTGTAAGGTACAATTATTACATGACAAAATATCTTTTTCATAAAGGGTTGTAAGAAGGTACAATTATTAGTTTTCAAAAAGGACCTTTTTTGAAACTATCGTATACTTTTATGATATAGTTTTTATGAATGAGTATGTAATATGCAATATGCATGTTCCTGAAGGTTCTGTTACATATGACTCTAAAGAAGAAAAAAGTCTTCATCTTGAGGTAGCCGATCTCTTCATTTGAACTTTAGGAATGCATGGCTCATCAAGCTTTTTCCTCAAGGAGTATGATTGCACTAAAGTTGTACTTGAACAGGAAGTCTCCATCCTTTTTGGGTGAGATATCCTTGCATCAAATACTCGTTAGATGTATGGCAAAACATATTCAGTCATAATATAACATTTTTCAAGAGGACATATTATCATATTATATAAAATCAAATACGACAGTGTATCATATTATGTGACATCAAAACAGAGTTTCTCAACACAAATGCTCGCTTTCACAAAGGATGTCAAGAAAATTTTGCCAATTTGTCATCGAATATTTGTTGATTTCAAAAATCTTTATTGCACAAAATTATTACCTCAGAATACCCTCAGTATTACTTCCGAAAGGACAAAGCTTTCACGAAAAAGGATTCAAAGTTCAAAATCTTTCTATTGGCCAACCAAAAGGATGAAGAATAAATCCGTGATATGGCCAACAAAGAATATTCAATGTTGTTGCAAAGCCATGAGTGATTGATATTGATCGCAGTCAATGGCACATTTTTAAAGGCCATTCTTAAAAAATAAAGCAGTCGAAATATCCTGGGTGACACAGAAAAATCCATACCATCTCTATATCTCCTCAATCACCTAAGCTGCAATTAAATATCTGCAAAAGGGATCTCTCAACTGTCGTCAAGATGAAGACGAATCAGGCGAGTAGACCCCCGGGGCCAAAGAAGATTTGAAACATCTCCAAGATGACGGAGTTTGTGACGGATCCTTCCAAGGAAAGTCCAGAGCACTGTCGAGATGAAGGCAGATGCGATGAGCCACCTGTCAAACCCTAAAGGATATTTAATTTCTGCTATCACCAAGAGATTTTCAACCAAAGAGCCAATAACCGTCAATATAATCCCTGAGAGAAAAGAAGGATTGGAATATCTCTAAGATGAAGGAGTTTGTGATGTACCCTTCCAAAAAAGAAAAGAGAGAAAAGTCAGGACATCTCCAAAATGAAGGATGATGTAATTCCCGAAAAGTCCAAGAGAGCTTCAATTCTGTTAAAAAGAGAGTGCAGAAAGTTCATCATGAGAAAAGAATCCCAGGATATCAAACTGTCGAATCTATCAAGAATCTTCTTTAATTTTGTGAAAATCTTTTATCAATATTCTTTCATCAATAACTCTCTCAATATCAAGAATACTTTCTTTTTCGTCCATATCAAGGAAATTGATAGCTTCCTTGAAAGAAAGTCAATCGCAAGTAATTTGAATTCGAATCTTGATTCTACGGAGTTAAGCCCAGTAAGAGGTAATACTTAAGGTAGACAAGAGGGAATATTTTCGCACCAATGTGCACCATTTTCAATTATTTTGAATCAACAACAATTTCCAACATTTTGACAATATTTTCTAGCCATCCTGACGTGAAACGAGAGCTTGAAGTTCATCTTTGGCGCATCCTGACATCAGTTGTTATCCCTTTTAGGACTTAATAACGGGAGTTTTCAAGATTCCTTCCCTTCTTTGGTATAATCTGGGGCACCTGGGCTCTCAGATTTGCACACTTCCCTGTGTCCCCACTGTCCCACCATAGACAGTCCAATTTCAGCTTGAAAGCCACCAATTCAAGCAAAAGGCAATTTCAAAAGTTACTTAGTCTTAGCAATGAGGCGCCCAAAATCAAATCCCTTTTCAAAACTTTAGGGACCCCAATTCCATCCTTTTGCAAAACCCCTATTGGATTTATTGTGCAAAATTTGAAGGTTCCATCATGGTCTCTTCTTTCGAGGATTCCGTTCATTTTTGCCTGATCAGGTTAAGGGTATAAACCTGAGCCTCCTTTGATGAGGTATTTCATTGCCCGATCAGGTTAAGGGTATAAACCTGAGCCTCCTTTGATGAGGTATTTCATTGTCCGATCAGGTTAAGGGAATAAACCTGAGCTTCACTTTGATGAGGTATTTCATTTCCTGGTCAGAATAAGGGGTTAAACCTGAGCTTCATTTTGATGAGGTATTTCATTTCCCGGTCAGAATAAGGGGTTAAACCTGAGCTTCACTTTGATGAGGTATTTCATTTCCCGGTCAGGTTAAGGGTCAAAACTGAGCTTCGTTTCTACACGAGGTATTTTCTGTCTCATCCAGGTTAAGGGCAAAACCTGAATCTCACTTCTTTTTGAAGTAAAATTTTCTCCTTATTCTCCATTTCATATCTACCATCATCACTTGGATTAATTCTTTCATACCCAGTTAGATTCATCTAACTAGGGCATTTTTATAATCCAAATTTGGTGTGTTTTCTTTGCCACTAAGTTCGGCTTTCAACCGGCTTAGCAGCAAAGAGGGGCATCTGTAAACACCCCAAATTTTCACTCTCATTCAGTGTCTACATTTCCTGTGTCATTGCATATCACTACATGACTTTGACATACCATTTCATTGCATTGCATGTCATTACATATCATTTTTAAGATCCAGTACTCTTGTTTTCAAAATATTCAATCCAGAATTGAGTTTTAAAAGCTTTTCTTTCAAAAATCAATTTCAAAACCTGGGTTTTTTATTCAACATTCTGTCATTTTCCAACCCTAGGACTTTATATTTCGAAATATTTTCTCAGAAAACAATCTGGATTCATTTTAAATTCAAATTTCAATTGATTTTAATTCTCAAATGAGACCCATTTAGGTGGTGTTGCTTCTGGATTCCTTTACTTATCAAAGATCTCCAAAAATTTCAGAGTCCTAGTTGGATCAGGACTCTTTTTCAGAGTTTCAATTGGATTGGGACTCTAATCTTTTACTGCTATTTTTATCCATTTTCAATCAAATCTTTCAAAATCTTTTAAAATGAGTCAGAAACTCAGAGTTTCAGTCAAAACAGGACTCTGTTCAGAGAGTCCTAGTTGGATCAGGACTCTGATCCTGATTTCAATTTTGAGAGAATCTTTCAGAAATCTTTCAATCTACGAAAACTATTACACTTTTATTTTTTATCGAAGAATTTCAAAATTCTAAGGTTTTATCTCAGAGTCCTGATCAAATCAGGATTCTACCCCAGAGTCCTGATCGAAGTAGGACTCTATCCAAAGTTCATTTTTTCACTTCATTTTCACTGGTTTTCAAAAGCTTCGCTTAAAATTCATCATTTGCCTACCAGAAAAACCAAAATTCTTAGAGTTATGATCGAATCAGGACTCTTTCTTAGAGTCCTAATCAGATCAAGACTCTGAACCAAAACTTCAATTTCATCCTGTTTCTAACTGTTTTTCAAAATTATCTCATTTGTTTTCTCAGAAAATCCAAAAAATTGAGAGTCCTAGTTCAATCAGGACTCTGTCTTCAGAGTCTCAGTTGAATCAGAACTCTATTCTATTTCAATACTTGTTATTGTTTACATTGTTTTTACAAGTTCTTTCATATGTTTTTCAGAAAATACCAAAAAAATCTAGAGTTTCGGTCCGATCAGGACTCTGTCCCGGAGTCCTAGTCCAGTCAGGAGTCTGTTTTGAAGTCTATTTTTATTCCATTTTCATTTATTTCCATTTGTTTTCAAAAATTAGGTCATTTTACATAGTCCAGTTAGTTCAGGACTCTATTTCAGAGTTCGGTCGAGTTAGGAATCTAACCCTAACTGTGTTTTCTAACTCATTTCACCATTTTCTGATGAATTCTTTTAAAAATTCTTTCACTTGGCTTTTAAAATCCAAAATCTCAGAGTTCTAAGAGTTCAGGACTCTAACTCGGAGTTCCAGTTCGCTTGAGACTCTGTTTTCAAAAATCTTGAATTTCAATTATTGATTTTAACCCCTTTTCAAAGCTGTTTTCAGTGTTTATTTCAAAATTTTCAAAAATCGATGTGGGCACACTCAATTGGAACCATATCCAGAGGAGTTCTGACCCAGTTAGAACCCTATGCCATTTCAAAAATTTTAATTTCAAAGTTTACTTTTAAAAATCTTTTGAAAACTTTCTCAATTTCGAGTTTTTAAATAGCTTTTTTTTAAAAAAACTCAAGTAGGGCCCACTCGGGGTGGAGCCATATTTGAGTAAGTCAGGGCTAGACTAAGGTTAGTCAGTGTCTTGGTTAGTGTTAGAGGTTTAGAAGAGTCAAAAGTTATTTTAAAAACTCATTTTGAAGTTTGGCTTTTAAAACTAGTGTTTTTAAAGGTTTTTAAAGAACTTTAAAAACCCAAATGTGGAAAATGCCAAGTGGCATCACATTTGAGGATTTTCTAGGATAGGCTAGGGGTTAATTAGGCATTAATTAGGATAATCTAGGCTAGGGGTAGTTAGGTAACTCCACCCCAAAATCGCCCCCCCTTGTTAGAGTCCAAAAAATTCAAAATTCCCAATTTTTTAAACCTAAAAAAATTCTATAAATAGTCTCCATAGGGGGGTCGATTTTCCCAACTCTCTCTCCTTTGATTCTTGGAGCTTCTCTCTCCTCTCCAGCCCCTCCTCCATTGCAACCACCTCAAGGTAATTATTTGTTTTAATTTTTAGCTTTTATTTCATGTTTTTAATAGTTTTAAATCAATTTTAGCCATTAATACCATCTATTCCATGGATTAAACAATGAATTCAAGTCCAAGAACCTCAAGAGAGGTTCAAGAAAGTGATCTAACTCTGTTTATGGTGTTTACAGGGATTCTAATCCATTAAAAACAATTTTAGTATTGGTTTTTACATTATTAACCAATAAAACATGTGATTTACCCTTTTAATGGGCTAAATCCATGCTTTTAAAGGTAACATCAAATTCCAGCCCTTGATTCCCTGATCTTTATTTATTTATTTGTTTATTCATGTTTATTATACGTTTTCCAGCATAGAAAAATTTTTTATTTTACTGTTTTAGTGTTTATTTTATTGTTTTTCATTAGTTAATGGATGATTTCCTAAGTTTCTTAGATTTCTGTGTGTTTTTTAGTTTAGAACAGAAAAGAGCATGCTGTTTTGGATTGAAATATTTACTATTAATTCATGATTTTTTTATATGTGATACATGCATATGTAATTGAACGTCTGTAAAAAAATCAGAGGTTTTGGGATTCGGGAACCCTGTCAGAAAAATTAGACATCAAATCGGGTTTTTAAAACTTTAAAATCGTTGTTAAAATCAAAAGGGTAACTTGATGTTATGATATTTTTCTCATCTTATATTCGATTTGAGATATGTAAAATGCCATGGATTCATATTGATTAGATCTATCTACTGTGAAATTTAAAGTGTGATTTTAAATTTAAAACTCGTTAGGGTTTACCAAAACCCTAATCAGACTTGTGTTGTTCATAAATCCCAAACCATAGATGCGATTCCTGATCTGTAAAAAGTGAGTATTGTTATTTTTCTGTCTACTGTTCACTGATAAAAGTTTAGAAATTTTTGATTAAGTTTGTTATTTTGTCTGTATTTTCAATCTGAAGTAGCTGTTTTAACCCCTGTTAGGTTTGATAGATTTTAGTTCAGATTGCCAGAAGGGTTTCTCTCTAACCGGAGATGATTTTTCCGATCTGTAAATTGAGAAATATCTGTTTTTATTCCTAGTTTATCTCTGTAAAAATTCAGAAGTTTTCATGGAGAATTGACCCATGATTAGGGTCTAACTTTGAAACTAGTATGTGGCCTAGGTTAAAAATAGCTTATTTTAGGTTGTTAATGCAATTTTTGGATTAAAATAATGTCAAAAAATTATTTTTGCAATTTCAATATGATTTTAGGGTTATAATAAGTGTCTGTGCCAATTTTTATGAAATTTAGAATTCATTTGATGTCTGAATTAATAAAATTGCAAAACAGGATACCTGAAAGATCCAAAAACACTGATAAAATCACAATTTTGGTGATATTTCTTGATTTTCGTGCATAAGTGTGTAGTTTTAGAGTTTGGTCATGTTTAGAATCATATTATGATGTTTCATGTTTGATTTTATGATTATTTCAATCGTAAATCTCAAATTTTTATCAAAATCTATTTAAGAAAACCCTGATTTCAAGGCCATAGTCTTGCTATCAGGGGTAATTTGGTTATTTGACCTCAATTTCGAAATTCTAAACCCTAGTTTTCACATTTTTAAGCATGTAATATCATATTTAGTTTGATTTATTTTCATTTGAACTTCAAAACTTGCATTTTACCAAATATCTTTCTGAAAACCCTGATTTCAAGGCCATAGTCTTGCTATCAGGGGTATTTTGGTCATTTTGACCCCAAATTCGAAATTCCAAATTCCATTTTCATATTTATTCAATTTTATTTCATATTTTATCAAGTTTATATCAGGGAATCATGGAAAATGGCTTATGTCTAGCAAAATCCAGTAATTTCCAGATATTACTGGATAAATCGAGAAAAGCCAACATATTTTCACTAACAAGTTTTCTAGTTTTGCAGGAGCATTGAAGACTTTATTTTCCTTTATTTTCTGTATTTAAATTTGATTAGTGATGTAAATTGTAATTAATTTTGGAATAAGAATTTCAATTCCTACATAGATTAGGATTTACATTGCATATAGTTTTAAGCTTTGATATATAGCTGCTATGTATGCCAATTCATGCATATTTTTACCAATTCACTATGGTCTACATGAATGGAACGTGCACTAGCTCTTATGGAGTTGACAAACTCGGTGGAATTTGTATTTATGGCCATAGTCAGAATACGAATGATACCCAGATTTGTAATCTTCGTTTTAGCCACATTCAGCCTACACTCTTAGGCTAACTTCAAAATGCACTGCATTTCTCAAAAATACAAAAGGATTTTCTCAATTCTTCAAAATCAAGTCTTTCAAATCCATATTCATTCATTTCATTCATTTGCAAATTTCAATTTCAATTCAGAGAAATTGATTACTTCAAAATTTCTTAAGTCTTATTAAAAAAAATCGATTTTCTCACGACATTGATTTTCCAATGATATTTCAAGCACTTACCAAGTTCCAAATTCGATTTTCTAAGTTATATTTTCAATTTCAAAGTTTTGAATTCAAAGAAATCAAGTTTTTCAAAGATATTTGAAATTCCTCAAAATCGATTTTCACAAAATCCTTATATTTCTTCAGAAATCGATTTTCACTTTCTCAAATACAGTATCTCCATCATGATTCATGATTTTCAAAGAGTTTATTTTCCAAATATTTTCCAATCTTTGAAGCAAACATCATGTTTTCAAATATGCATTTTCAGAAATTCATAACACATGCCTGATTCTTTGTGCATTTAGGAATTAGAATATGGTTTAGACAAGTTGAACAGAGCAAAGCAGTAGATTGATCCTTGGTTCAATTACCCCTGGTAAAGGCGCCAGGAACGGTTGAACCTCGTACCGACAGGCGAGTCCCATTCTTCGGAATTATCCCGCATTTTAAAAACGGAGGCGAGTTATTTTCAAAATCTTTTTCAAAGGTCAGTTTGACTTGCAAAAAGTAAAAAATTTTGCGATGATAACACTGGCCTGAGCCTTGTGGCTCGGCCTGGAGCTAGCAGGCCACGCTTGCACCCAAAAAGGGTTGCGATAGCCCCAAGGATCCGCTGTATGGGTCCAGTGAGCTGACCTGGCCTGGACCCGTCAGTTCAGGCCATGCTGGGCCAAACAGACAGGGTAACACACTGAGGTGTGCTAACCCCTCCTCCCCTGCCTCTGGTCGGACCCACAGAGGGGCCCAGACTAGGGGTGCACCCGAATGGGTGGTGCACCCACCACCCGAATGGGTGGTGTCAGAAATCAGGAAGCGTGGGTCACCCTACTGGGTCAAACAAGGGAGTAAGTTGGGGAGGGGGTTTGTACCCCCTCCCTCCACCCTTCGCCCTGGTTCGACTCATGCCTGGGTCGAACCAGACCAACTACTGGCCGGCGCCCCACATGTGGGTGCGCCAAAGCCACACCCGGGTGCTAAGAGCACCTGGTTTGCCAAGGTTGCACAACAACAGAGGGGGCGGGGGGGGGGGGGATGACCCCACCCAAAGGTGGTTTCCCAGATGGGTTTGGGTCTCTCCATGGCTCAGACCAGCTGGCCACCACAAGGGGCTGCAGTAGCAGCCCAGACATGCAAACCGCACCAAGGGGGCGCTCAAACGAAGAGCCCAGACTGACCCGCCCTTGGTCAGTCTGAGGCCTTGCGGCTAGGGTTGCAACAAGCCCAAAAGGGCCATGGGGCCCCAGCAAAACCCCACAAGGGCCTGGGCTGGCTGCGGAAGAGCCCAGCCCAGCAGCTCACGCAAACCAACCCCCAACCCCCACCCCCCCTCAAGGGGCGTTAAAAAAAAAAATGCAGGCAACCATTCCAATGGTGCTAAAAAAAATATCAATCTACCACCTTGATGAAGCTAAAATAGACAACATGAAAGGAATGGGAAAGATGCAGGGCTTCACTTGCCAAAATCATGGCCTAAAGCCATTACAAGTTTGTTTGCACCTTACGTGTGCAAACCGATCATAGGCAATGCATATCAAAAACTTAACAACACAAAAAGAAAACGTATGGGGGTTGGGTTTACTCACCTTGGAGTGGAAGGAGACGGGTTTCTTCTCAGCTAGAAGGGCTGTCTCACTCCCACACACACACACTTTCCAAAAGGGAAGGGAAATGGTGGAGGGCAGAGAGGAGAAGGAGAGAGGGTGTCAACCCTCTCTCTCCTCCCTTTTCCCATTTAAAAAGAGGAAGGACAAGATGTAGGGTGAGGAGAGAAAGGATAGGGATGAAGGGCCCTCCCTAATCCCCTCCTTAATCCATGGGATAGGACCAAGGGGTCAAGGGGTGACCCCCACCCACTCCCCTTGATTCAAGGCGAGTGATTGGCTTTGACTTTTCAAAGCCAAGCCTCTCTCCCTTTACTGATTTTTTTTTTCCAAACTCCAATATATATATATATATATATATATATATATATATATATTAGAATGCATTTAATGGAGGGGGGGGGTTAGGGGATACCCCCTAAGGGGCATCCACCCTATCTCCAAATACGTGGGCTGTGCCCACCCATTTTTAAAATTCCCTATTTAAGACCTCAAGGTTTGCATTTTGCAAACTTTTCAAAATTCCTTTCAAAGGCGAGTTTTTTTGAAAAGTTACTTTCTTTTTTTATTAAAATCACATGGGCTGAGGTGTGGGCCATGCCAACCACCTTTTTTAATGCCCAAAACAAACCTCCATTTAATTTTTTTTGGAAAACCTCTTTTAGATTTTATGAAAATTTTCATTTACTTTATGAAAAACCCTAATTACTTGTCATTTAAATGGATATGTTTTAAGTAACTTAAATGTTTTATTTTCTAATTTATTTTTCATGAATTAAGACCTAAATTTTAATAATATATATATTTAAATTTTTAATTCCAATGAATTTAGGCCTCGTTAAGACTCATATTTACCGATATATCCTTTTTTGCCAAATTCCATGAAATAACAAGATATTTTTCTCATTTAAGCTCCCAATTTGGAGAAAATCTAATTAGATATAATATAAATCTAATTTATAAACATCGAGGTTCAATTCATCGCGTTTTTTCCTGAATCGCTTCGTAAAGTGAATTCACGCGATTCAGAATCTTAGAAAGCAATATACTTCAAATTTACGAGCAATCCTCGCGTAGAAACACAAAATTTTCAACACTAAAGCATATATCATATAATTTTTTTTTCAAAAATAAAGTAGGTCTTACATTCTTCCCTCCTAAAAAAGGATTTCGTCCATGAAATCACGAACGCTAGGCCACAAAAAGATCAGGGTATTTCTCGCTCATGCTGGCCTCTGGCTTCTATGTGCATTCCTCGATACCATGGTGTTGCCGCCTTACCTTAACCAACAGAATGGTCTTGGTACGCAGAACTTGATCACAATGATCAAGGATCATGACAGGTCTCTCAGCTACAATCAAGTCCTCTCGTACTTCCACATCTTCGTATCGGATGACATGTGATGGGCCAAGAATATACTTCCTCAACATCGACACATGAAAAACATTATGAATCTGAGCATACTGTTGCGGTAGCTCAATCCGATAGGCTGCTCCATCGATCCTCTCAAGAATCTTGAATGGCCCAACATATCTAGGACTCAACTTTCCTTTCTTTCCAAAATGAAAGACGCTCTTCGTCGTGATACTTTTACAAAAACCATGTCGTCAACCTCAAACTGAAGTTCTCGCCGCTTCTTGTCGGCGTAACTCTTTTGTTTGTCCTGAGCCGCCTTTAGACGCTCTCGGATCTTATGCACTTGCTGAGTGTAGTGCTAAAGAACAATCGGTGATTCACTGGATCGATCACTGATATCATCCCAATATGACAGTGATCGGCAAGGTCTCCCGTACAAAGCCTCGTACGGAGCCATCCCGATACTAGCGTGATAACTGTTATTGTAGGCAAACTTGACCAAACACAAGTGTGAGTCTCATTCACCCTTCCAATCTAGCATACAAGCTCGCAACATATCTTCTAACGTCTGAATTGTTCTTTCTGACTGATCATCAGTCTCAGCGTGAAAAGTTGTACTAAACTTCAACTTTGTCCTCAAAGCTGACTGCAACTGTCCCCACAGTCGCGATGTGAATCTGGGATCACGATCTGAAATGATAGACGTAGGTACACTATGTAACTGTACGATCTCTCGAATGTACAAGTCTGCTAAGCTCTCAAGCGGTTGACTGATCCGGATAGGTAAGAAGTGAGCAGACTTGGTGAGTCTGTCCACAATCACTCATATCGCATCATTCTTTCGTCTGGTTCATTGTAAACCTACCATGAAATCCATCGTGATATCTTCCCATTTCCACTGAGGGATCTCAATCCTCTACACAGAACCTCTGGGATGTTGGTGCTCGATCTTGATTTGCTGACAAGTCAAACAGCTTGATACATATGTTGCAACTTCATGCTTCATCCCATTCCACAAATACTTTCACTGAAGATCCTTGAACATCTTAGTACCACTAGAATGAACGGTGTACTTCGACAAGTGTGCCTCATCAAGAATCTCTTTACTCAACTCAGGGTCATCAGGCACCCAAAATTGATCCTTTATACGGATACAATCGTTGTTATCAACACGAAAGACCGAGCCCTCTTCATGAGCTCGATCGACAAACTGTTGATACTGAGTGTTTTGCTTATGTGCCTCAATAACCTTAGGCACAAACTCTGATCAAATGGCCATCCTCGACAATCTGATTGTTCTGCCTCCAACGAAGAATGACTTCCAAACCACAAAATCTTTGATCAACTTCTGGCTCCAAACATGACTAGCCAGAACACTGCTCGATTTGCGACTAAGCGCATCTGCCACGACGTTTGCCTTACCAGGGTGGTAAGACAACGTAAACTCATAATCCTTGATAAACTTGAGCCAATGACACTGTCTCATATTTAATTTCTTTTGAAAAAATAAATACTTGAGACTCTTGTGGTCAGAAAAGACCTCGAATGTATCTCTGTATAAGTAATTTCACCAGGACTTCAGAGCAAACACTACGGCTGCTAACTCTAAGTCGTGAGTTGAATAATTTCTTTCATGAATCTTTAGTTGTCGCGAAGCATATGCAATAACCCAACCGTGCTGCATGAGCACACATCCCAATCCTGTACCTGATACGTCTGTGTACACCATAAAACCACCTCTACGAGAAGGTAAAGCTAATACCGAAGAGGTAGTCAGCTTCATCTTCAAGATCCGGAAACTCTCTTCACAAGAGTCAGTCAACTCAAACTTGACTCCCTTATGCAAAAGCTTCGTTAAAGGAAGTGCAATCTTGGAGAAGTCCTAAATGAAACGCCTGTAGTAACAAACTAACCCGAGAAAACTACGGATGTCTGTAACAGACTGAGGCTGCTTTCAGTCCAACACTGCTTCGACTTTCGTAAGATCAACTGACACCCCCATCACTGGATATTACGTGACCCAAAAACATGACTCGTCGGAGCCAAAACTCGCACTTGGAGAACAATTTGTGCTCCCAAAGTACTCCCAAAACAATACGTAGATGCTCTCGGTGCTGCTCAGGAGTCTCTGAGTAGATCAAGATATCGTCGATGAATACGATCACAAATGTATCCATGAACAAACGAAAGATACGATTAATTAAATCTATGAATGTTGTTGGTGCATTCGTGAGCCCAAATGGCATCACAACAAACTCGTACAACCTGTATCTAGTTCAAAAAGCTGTCTTTGAGACATCTTCCTCTCTGATCCGGAGTTGATGATAACCCAATCTGAGGTTGATCTTCGAGAATATCTTTGCTCTCTGCAACTGATCAAAGAGATCTTTAATTCTCGACAACGGATACTTGTTATTAATCGTCGCTTGGTTAAGCATTCTGTAGTCAATGCACAACCTCAAGGATTCATCTTTCTTTTTCACAAACAAAACAGGTGCACCCCACGGTGATGCACTATTTTTTATAAACCTTTGCTTCATCAACTCTTCCAACTGACGCTTCAGTTCTTCAAGTTCTGCTGAAGCCATACGATACAGTGCCTTCGAGATCAGAGTCGTTCCAGGTAAGAACTCGATACAAAACTCGATCTCTCGCTTTGGAGGTAATTCGGGCAATTCCTCAGGAAACTCCCGAACTACTTTCAGATCTTTGATAGGGATTAATACTTGTTTGACTGAGGCAATACTGACCAAGAATGCAGTACCCCCATTCCGCAGATACTTCTGAACCTTAAAAGATGAAATCAAGCAATTGTCTTGAATAGGTTGAGCAAGGCTGATCTCCAAAATTAAATGATCAGGAGGGTACAAAACCATCTTGCCTTTTCTACACAGGACTTGAGCATGATACTTGAACAACCAATCCAAGCCTAGAATGACATCAAACTCTATCATGTCTAGCAGTATCAAGTCAGCTGGCAAGTTCTGACTTGCCACTGACATCTCGATGCTCGAAATGTACGAGGTACACAAAGACTGATAACCAGTTGATGTACAAACTTCCAATGGGTAATTAAACAATACAACAGACATAGGCAAAGGACTAGCAAATCTAGTAGCAATAAAAAAATGTGAAGCACCACAATCAAACAACTGCATGTCCAGCGACCAGAATAGTACCTTGGACCAACTCTCCTTTGGTCACTTGCTCCATAGTGGCTGCGTAGGCACGCTCTGCCACTGTCTTCTGGTTACCCCTCTTCTGCTCGGAAGATTGTTGCGGCGGGTAAGATTATTGCTGCTGCTGAGGAGGTGGTTGAGGTACTGACTGCGACATTCTGGGTGTGTTCCGCCTCAGATCATCGGACTGCTTCTTTCGACAATCCCTGATGTAGTGGCCCATCTTGCCACAGTAGATGCATCCTCCGAGGTCACGAGGGCATGGTCGGCCAGGATGATCCATACGACACTTCGGGCATCCTGATGTCGCCACTACCTGTCTCTGCTGCTGCTGCTCGGGCTGACGATATAGTAGCTGACGGTTGTTGTTCTGACGGTTCCTCTTCGCTGGAGGGGCAAATTTTTTTCCACCAATATTCTGATGAGGTGATCGCTTCTTAGGCCAACTCCTTTGACCTGTCTGCTGCTGATTCCCTCGAGAAGGTTGTGTCTTCTGGGATTCTATCCACTTCTGCTTCAAGAGTGTAGCCATCTTCAAGGCTTCCTCAAGAGTCGAAGGAGCACAAGTAAATACCCTCATGCGCAAGGCTAGTTTCAATCCGCGAGCGAACTTTATCGCTTATTCCTTCTTCTTCACGTACATGTGTGGACAGAAGCACTCAAGGCTCTTGAACTTCGTGATGTAGTCTATCAGGGTAGAGTTCCCCTGCTGAAGGTCAAGGAACTCCTGCATCTTTCAACTGCGCTCGTGGGTCGGGAAGTAGGTTGCGTAGAAAACCTCTACGAATGGCTCTCACATAACTGCTCTGCCTGAGAACTTGACATCTAAGGTGGTTGCCCACCACCTTTCGACATCCTTTCGAAGCCGATATATGCCAAAGTCTACCTTCCGGACATCACTGACCTGCAACACTTGAAAGATCTGCTTGATCTCTCGTATCTAGTCCTCGGCTGCCTCAGGTGTAGACTTCCCATCGAACGACTGAGGGTTCATACCCATGAACTGCTTGTAGGGCACTGTCATCGCAGCTAACACTGGTGAAGGTGTAGGAACCAAAGTCTCTCATCCCTAAGAGGCTTGCAGGTTCTCACCCATGGCATGCATGGCCTCATCCTGCTGGTGTGAACACCCCAAATTTTTCAAAATTTTGAAAATATTCCCTTTTTGCCCCTGACTCCATTTTTTGGGTAATTGGGTCAATTTTAAATCTAAATTCCATTTTATTTCTCAAATTTTACTGAAATTAAATTCATTCAATTTTGGATCCGGATCCAATATCAGAACTCAAATCTGAGCTTTGCCATCCAATCTTTAAACCAAATTCTCAAAATTACCAAAGTAACTTTTTGAAAGGCTCAGACAGTTCGTCTGGTATCCATTTGGATCCACTGCCCTGTATTTCTCAATTCGAGGTTTTAAAAATCAAATATTTTCTCAAAATCCCGGATTTAAACTCGTATTTTGAAGAAATTTTCAAAAATCAAACCCCGATTTCTCAGAAAACCTTTCTTTTTTGTAAATATTTCTCAAAAATTACAAAAAGTTTTTTAAAAATGGAAAATGCAAAGAAAAAGGAAAAATATATATATAATAGAAAAGAAACAAAAAAAATGGTTTTTGAAAAAGCTCCTTTTGAAAATATCCTTTTTAAAAGAAGAAGAAAAAAAAAACCCTTTTTAGAAATTCCTATAAAGGAGCCCCTTTTGAATTTTTTTTGAAAACCTGAAGGGCCCCATTGCAACTTTTTTTAGGGTTTCTCTTTGAGAACCCTTCGAAGAGGTCGGATGGCCAGGATAGCGCCTCTCTCTCTCTCCTCCATCCGTCTGCAACGGAAGCCCCTTCTGGACTCCTCTTCATCCTCTTTAAAAATCAGCAAAGAAGGAAACCCGAAACCAACCGTCTTCACCGCCCCATTTCCTCCTGCTCGATCCGTTTTCCACCCCTCCATATGCATTGTTTTCTTTCATGCATTCATCTCTTTTCCCTTCTCTCAATACCTTCCCCTTTCGTGCCTCCTCTGCAAGCGGCTGCCATCGACCCCTCTCCACGGTGCCTTCTCTACCGGTAAGTGACCACATCTTTCTATTTGTTCTTTTCTTTTTCGGAAAGCCTTTCTTTCCCTTCGTTTTCAGCATCCATCTGTTCTGATTTTCATTTTTCTTCATTTCTTCTCTTTTATCACAAAGCAAAATGGTGGAATCGACCAACAATGTATACAGAATTGATCTACCCTATGCAAAATTAACAGGAAAGACACTATTCCAACACATTTCTCCTCTTTTGTATTTTACTATGGTATAGTCGACTCCATTTCCTATCTTCTTCTATTACTTCAGTCTTTTTGTTCGTATCAGACTCCATTTTTCGGTAGGTATGTTGATTTGATTTTCTGATTATACTTTTGATTTTTTATCCCCATTGCATATTTTACATAAATTCATTACATTAAAAAGGGTAGACCTCATATGATTATCTTGTATTTTATGAATCGGTGATGTCTTGCTATGGCATCACTGATTCGTCCATCTATGTCCCATCTTTTTTTTTATTTTTTATTTTTTTAATTTTTTTCTCTCAAATTTCTGTTTCCATCTGGATCAGAGGTTAATTTCGATGATTATGTTGGTTGTAATTTCCTTTTTGCATCAGTTTTCTTGCCCTATGACCAGTTATGTTTTGAGAATATATTTGTTCATTTGCATCGTGCTCCGATCCGGCGCCGTGGCCGCAAATTAGAATCGATCTGGTCCTTTTGTGGGATTTCGGTAATTCTCTTCGACGAATCCCTCTGTCAGTGATTCCTGTTAACGAATCACTGTTGTTGTTGTTCCCTGAAAGGGGTTAAGATATAATCTTCTACAAACCTGGCATCCACGAATCCAGCAAAGCAATATCTACTGTTTCCGCAATTTAGAAAACAAGAATCGCCTCTTTCTCTAGAGTCTTGCTTGTTCCCTTCAAAGGTCTTTAGAACTACAACTGTGCACTTCAAACTGCGAATTGTTGAAGGCTATCAGAGAAACCTCTTCGTCGGTTTTGTTACAAAAAAAGAAGGAAAATTGCTTGCTGAGAGAGAACGATGCACAATATAACTTGATAAAGCAAACAACAAACGTGAAATTGGGTAGTCAAGCAGTCGATTCAATGAATAGAATGCATCTGCAGAAAGCCCAGGCATAATTGCCTATGAGGAAAATGTTGGAATAGTAACCTGCAGAAGGGTCTCTCTCGTAACTGGACACCCTACGCCTTTCTATTGACCATCATCACCACCCCCTTTTTGCGCCATCCTTAGGCTCCAGCACTAAGACCGGTATGTTACTTGCTTTTTTTCCTGCAACTTGAATCTCACTTTTTTTTTATTCTAGACGTTGCTTATAATCTTCTTGATTAATTGTTGCATTGTATTAACCCAAATTCATTATGGCATTTACATTAGTTGCTTTATAGTTGGTTAAGCCTAGCAGTTAATTTGGTCTTCATTGAATATTTTCTTGCATTCACAGGGTTAGATTCCTTTATATGTTATGGCAGTTGACGTTAATTTCTTTCATACAGGTGAGATAGTACGTTACATTAAGCTTGTTTTCTTATTCATACTAGTTATTCATGTTAGATATTTTAGTTTGATCACACTAGCATGCCTTTCATGTACCTCTTTGTATCTAGTACTATCTACACCATTCTTATGCACATTACCTGCACTTACTTGTAAGCCTTACAGAAGGGAAATATTAGAAATCCTCGAATTTGAAGATTTGGTGGTCTCACTCGAAATGACAGTATAGGATGGATGTTCTTTCCTTTAGTTTCCGAATTGGAATTCATGGTCAGGTGGCAATGAAATCATAAGATCTGCTTATGTTAAATTAACAGCTAGTTGGTCATGCTCCCTGTATTGGAATTGATAAAAGCTATGATGTGTTTTCTGTGATTTTTATCATATATATATATATATATATATATATATATATATATATATATATATATATATATATATATATGCGCATATTACTGTTGCACCTGCATTTTTTTTTTCTTTTTTTTTTTCTCTGATGTATCCTTCATCCACAGCAACCCTTATATCAGTAACCCCCATAGTATACCATCAACTTACTATTTCGCCTTCAGCCATTAAATGTTACACTTTTTATCCCTGTTACTGCTTTAATTCTCTCACACGCATATAACAGCCTCCGATGAAGGTGAAGGCAAAATTAGAAATTCCATTGGCTTAAGCTGTGGCAACTGTAGCAGCAATAACAAGCTTACTTTTTTTTTTTTTCGTCTTCCTTCCCCCTGCGCACAACCTCACTGTTACAACTGCATCCTTCAATTCTGCCTCCACCAACACAGTACCTGCCCTGCATTCAATAACAGCCACCCATTCACCACTACTTCACCAACACAATCAGCACATTACTGTTGTAACACCTCTTCTTCACTTCCTGTATTCATTGCAGTCACCATCTGTTGAAACCTTCTACAGCCTTCCACTATGCTCCCTGTTCCATGCATTATCTGCACCTCAAGCTATAATCCACCCTTCATGACACTATCACCCGTATATCTTAAAAACCCCTTTCATGTAGTATAGGCCCCATGTAAACACAATGGCATCAATAGCTTCACCAGTCATAAACAGCACATTGTCCAGCTCCACTTGCACCCCACAGTGATTGGTTTCCCACGGGTCGGTTTTGAGTGTTCTGTACATTTACACATCATCTATAATATGTGGTCAATCCCCTTTACATGATTTACATCCCTTACCTAAAACTCCCTTTGCCATACCATATATATTTCATAGAAATTTTTTGTTAGTGGCTGTAGCTCTTTCTCATTTTTTTTATTTTTATTTTTCAATGTCCATCTTCACTATCCATTTTTCATATACCAGTGCTTGCTGTAAGCCTGGTCTGATATAGGAGAATTAGCATCATAATTTGGGTTGTGAGTTGCCCAAATAGAAATCATCAATTTTCTGATTGATGGTTCATCTGGATTAAATGTAAATGGTATCCTCATGTGTCTGTAGGTTAATGTGCATATTTCATGTATCCGTTGCACTTTAACTTTTAGTTTGCTTGTTTCTGACAGATGAAAGCATCCCATAGAAAGTAAATTTCTGCAACTCACATTGTTCCACATCACAACTCTACTTAAGCCCCACGGTGACTAAAACTTTCCTGTAAATTCAACTATCTATCTGGCTGTATATCATGAGGTTTACCTTTGAATTTCTTTACTTCCCCTGCATCCTGTTATGTATAGCATTTGTAACATATTGCATCCTCATTTAAGTTATTGCAACCTCGCATTCATTTCATTTTTTGTAGCATCCTCATGGTAGATAGAACTTACATTGTGGTCTTGATATGATGATATAAATAGTGTAGGATGCTAAATGACAACAGTGCGAATTAATGTGTGTTTAGCAACACAAGGTTAGCTGTGTGTGAGTGCTTATAGTCAATATCATTTTATCATAGTGTGTAAGGCAATGCATCATAATTGTTATTTCACATTTAAAGTTCATGTTCAAAGTCTTACTGTTGGTTACATTTGTGTCTTTGCTTATCATCCAATAATGGTTCTCAATGCCCTGCTACTCTCATTGATTGGTAGTTTGTACAGTAAGTATTTATTGTTTCTTAATATTTTCTTATCCATAAGTAGTGATTCATATGTATATCCTACAGTGGGCTAGATATAGATAGTTGTATTTGTATATTGACATAATATCTCTCATTTGCCTTATGCTAACTTGGAATCTTGCAGGAATTAGTTGAAGAATTTATCTTTCTTCCTATTTCAAAAATTTGAAACTAAAATTTTATAATAGTCAGATACCAATGAGAATATTTACATTACTTGCACTAGATTAGAATGAATGAGCATTGTAAATATCATAAATCGCTTGTTCTCATATCATTTTTTTCTTTTACTTCAAAAAAAAAAAATCATGAATCGAAACACGAATGTCACGTGCACCATTCTAATGAGGGGTAATTAATCCTAAACAAATGATTCACATTGATGGTCATAGTCAAAATGTGGGCAATGTTTAGGATTTTCATCTTTTATGGAACAACACTGGATCCCTTTTCAAAATTCATCATATTTTCAAATATTTTCTTCCTTTATCAGGGTTTAACTTAAAATTAATTCAAAATATATATAAATGGCCATAGTCAGGATATATTGAGAGTTAATTTCATTTTAAACTCTATAAAGGCACCAAAATGTGTTTTATTCTTCACTTGAATTTAAATATGATTCTTATATAATACATTTTATGACCATAGTCAGAAATGTATTATATCTTCAATCTTATTTTAATTTATTTAAAGAATGAAATATCCTTTTTCAAAATCTAATTTCAAATTCTTTAATTTATTTCATCATTTAGGATAGACTTATTATCATATTTTCAAAACATTCTTTTCCAAAATCAAGTGATTTTGAGATATATTCTTCAAATGTCTTCTTCACCTCTCAAATCAATCTTCAATTCTCATTTGTAAATCCAAAATCTTCTTTCTATTCTCAAATTCTATCTTATTTTGAAAATTCAAAAAAACTTTAATTTCAAAGTCCAAATTGACTTTTAAATTTCAGATCCATTTTATATTCAAAAATTCAAATTCAAAGTCCCATTTGATTTTGAAAATTCAAACACATTTCTATATTCCAAATTCAATTTCCAATTCAAAATCAAAATTCAAAGCTTAATTCAACTTTGAAATTTTCAGATTCATCTCGTTATTTCAAAATTCAAGTTTGAAAATCAAGTTTCATTCTCTATCCTTCCTTTTAAATTTCAAAAGTTGATTTAGGATCTCTCAGATCCAATTTCAGGTTTGATCTAGATTTCCAAAATCCAATTCTATTTTCCAATTCCATTTAGACTTCTCAAAACCAAATCTAAGTTCCATCTGGATCTTCAAAATCCAATTCTATCTTCACATTTCATTTGGATTTCTCAAATCCAATTCCAAGTTCCATCTGGATTTCCAAAATCCAATCCTATTTTCAAAATTCATTTGGATTCCTCAAATCGAATTCCAAATTTTCCAAATTTCACCCTTCAGATTCTTGATCTGATTCCATCTTGGATTCAGGATTTCAGATCCAATTCCATCTCATATTCCTGATTTCAAACCCAAATTCTATATAGGACCTTAGATTTCAAATCCATTTTCAAGTCTCATTTCCAATGTCAATTTTGAACCTATTTCTCAGATCTAAAAATTCAAAATTCAATTCCTGTTTTAGGTCTTGAACTCAAAATTTCCTTTTTCAAAATTGATCCAAAAAAAAAATCAGAGTCCATTATGACTTTGAAAATTCATTCTTATTTCAAAATTCCAAATCCTAAATTCCTTTTTTTCTTAATCTAAAGGCTTATCTTTCTAAACTCTGATTATTCCAAGACTTGGAATTTCAAGTCTCTCCTCCCAGATCTATTTCAAACTCTAAAACCAATTTCAAGCCTTTGAATCATTTCTTCGCTTCATTATTGAATTCATTTCAAAATCACTTGAAAAATCTCAAAATTCCAAACTACTTTCTCAAAAGCATACATCTTTGCATTTTCATTTACACAAGCATGATTCTTTGTGCATTCCTAAACTTAGAATAAATTCTTAGACAATATTAAGGCAAAGCAAAAAGGCATAAAATTTGATCCTTGGTTCGATTACCCCTGGTAAAGGCGCCAGGAACGGTCGAACCTCGTACCGACGAGCGAGCCCCGTCTCCCAATTTTCTCGCAAATATTTCAAAAACGGAGATGAGTAATCCTTCAAAATCTTTTTCAAAATTAAGGTCAAGTGAGACCTTCGCAAAAGAGTTCATCTCTCTCTTCTTTCTTTTCTTTTCTCTTCTCTCTTCTTTTCTGTCTTTTATTTTTCCCTTTAAAAGGGGAAAATAGAGGCTGGAAAGGAAAAGAGAAAGAAAGAGAAAGAAATACCAAGAGAGGAAAAATTTTGCGATAATCACAGATTTGGCGAGCGTGATGGGACTCGTCTCCGTCCGGTCGAATTTTTTCCTTTTGCTTTGTTCTGATATTATGTAAGTCTTTATTCTAACAAATGTCAGCTTCATTTCCATGTAAATCTTAGGAGCCTAGACTCTGTTCTAAGCTGACATCATTGCATATAGGATCTAAGTATGGTTTGGTAGGACCATATTGAGGAGATTATTCCATGTTCACATTAGACTTAGGTCCGAAATACAACTCTCCTTAATTCCAGGGATTGAATGCAAAACAATATATGCAAGTGTATGCTTCTCTTCATTTTAAAATCTATCTCTTTTAGGAGTTGCATTAGAGCTTTCTGGTTTTATCTGCATGCTGAACATGTTTTTGAAAACATCCCTACCTATATTGTCCCGGTCTTCACGTTGTTGGGCTGTCTCACTGAACCATAGTTCGGGAGAGAGCCTCACAACTAGACCACTTATTTGGGTTCGCGCCCCCTACCACGTACCTAAGAGCCATAGTCCGAGGTATATCGGTAGGTGCTCAAGGATGTTAGGAAGCCATTACCTTAGAATCAGAGAAATATTTCTATGCCACGTACTTCGAGCTTCGGCTTGAGTATATCGGCGTATCTTGATTGGAATCAGATGATCTAAACCTTAGAGTTTGGATTAAGGTCCTATCAGCCATTTCAAATATTTCATTTAGAGTCAACTTTAGGGAGTGTTGTTTGTGCATCCTTGTTTGTACATCTGTGATTGTGTGATATTTTATATATTTTCCAAAACCCTAGGTGTATATTATTCAAAATTTCCTCTTTGATTTTAAAACCCAGGTGTATTTTCCTTTTTCTTCTTCTGATTTCTTCAAATTCTTCTGATTCTGCCTGCAAATTCTTTAAATTTTAAATCTTTACCATTTACTTTTAAATTTATTTTCCCTCCTATTTTTCCAATATATATTCTGATTCTATCTTCTTAATTATCTTTTCATAAATAAAATCTCTTTTCGTCAAGAGATATCCTTTTTAAAAATAGCATTTTCCTTCGTATTTTAGTTGATTACTCTCCCTCATGGAGTAACAACGCAATTGTCATAGATTCTGTGAGGACTCAATCCCTGGTAATGGGATATCATTTTGTTGACCTAATTTCTTCTTTTAACAATTTTTTTTTCAAAATTCTTTATTCTAAATATCTCATTTTTAAAGATCTCCTATTTTTCTCAAAATAACATTCTTCAAATATTATTCTTCCTTCCCAGTTATACTGGGGCATTTTTTTTTATATAGATATATAAATTCATATTTCAAAAATTTGTTTGCAGGCAAGATCAAACAAACTCTTTTTCTCAACTTTTATCAATCTTTATTAGTCTTATCAGTTTTCTTCATTTTTATCAATTTTATTGATTTTTCATTCATTTTTTAATTCTTCTTGTCAATTTTTATTTCAAAAATTCCCTTTCAGGTTAAGGGATAAACCTGATGCCTCTTTCCCATGAGGTATTTTTTTTCCTTCTTTTCTTTCCCTTTCAGGTTAAGGGATAAACTTGATGCCTCTTTTCCATGAGGTATTTCTTTTAACTTCTTTTTCCCTCTCAGGCTAAGGGATAAACCTGAACCTCGTCCTACGAGGTCCTTCTTCCTTCAGGATAAGGGATAATCCTGAAGTCTTTCATCGTCTTCCAAGTATCCTCAGTTTTCCCACCAAATTCCTACCAAATTCTACCAGATCTTTTGTCAATCTTTGTCAATTCTTTATTATTTCTTATTCTTTATTAATTTTACCAAAATTTTTATTGATTCTTTATCCCTTTTATCAAATTCTTTTGATTCTTTATTAACCTTTTATCAATTTCCTCAAAAACATCTATCCTATTTCTTCCCCCTTTAGGTTAAGGGATAAACCTGAAATCTCGTCCTACGAGGTCCTTCTTTTTTCAGGATAAGGGATAGTCCTAAATGTCTTTCTTCATCTTCTAAAGCTTCATTAATCTCTGCCAAATCTTTATCAAAATTTTATTCTTTATCCAATTTTGTCAATTTTATTTCTTTATCAAATTTTGTCGATTCTTTTGATTCTTTATCAAGCCTTTTAATCAATTTTTGCCAAACTTTATTCCTTTCCCATTCAGAATAAGGGATAATTCTGAGACCCCTCATAGGAGCGATGATGCTACCTGTGAGAATTCTTTTACAAGACAATTTGTCATCAATTTCCTTGATTTTTTCTTCATTTTTTTAAAATCTTTCATCATTTTCTATCTCTGATCATCAACCCTTCTTAAATTTTGTTCCTTTCCCCATTTAGGATAAGGGGTTAATCTTGAAAATCAGACCACGTACAATTAACTATCATGGTCTTCTTCATTTCAAATCAAATAATTCAGTCCTCGAACTGGTCATTCTCAATCCTAAATCCAGTCCTCGCACTGGCAAAATTTCAAAATTCAATCTTTCGATTAAAACTTTCTGTCAAAAACCCGAGTTCTGACTCGGGCTTCCTTTTTGAATCCAATGCTCATGTTGGAACCAATCGTTCCTTCAAAAATTCGAGTTTTCAAACTCGGGTATCTCTTTTATCCTTTATCTTGAAGATCCGAGTTCCCACTCGGGCTTTTCCCTTTATTCATTCATTTGAAGTTTTGAGTTCCGACTAGGACTGTCTTTTGGATCCAATGCTCACATCAGAACCAATCGTTGCGTCGAAATTTTGAATTTTCAACTCAAATTTCTCTTTTATCTTTTGTTTTGAAGATCCGAGTTCCCACTCGGGCTTTTCCCTTTATTCTTTTATTTGAAGTTTCGAGTTTCGACTCGGACTTCCTTTTGGATCCAATGCTCACATTGGAACCAATCGTTGCGTCGAAATTTCAAAATTTTCAAACTCAAATTTCTCCTTTATCTTTGAAGATCCGAGTTCCGACTTTGGATTCTCTTCTTTTCCAAAAAATCCAACTGCCAGGTGGGACCTTCTTCCAAAATCCAGCTTCCCGGCTAATCCGTTCCAAATTTCAAGTTTTAGGTTTATTCCTCCTTCTTTCCCTCTTCAGGTTAAGGGATAAACCTGATGCCTCCTACTAACGAGGTATTTCTTTCCTTCCTTCCCCGTTCAGGATAAGGGAATAAATCCTGAAAGCAGACCACATACAGTTAAAACTATGATGGTCCATTAATTTTCACCAAGGATCTTTGATTTCGAAATTCTTTTTTAAAATCGAGCTCATCTTTAAAACTCGGTCCTCGCACTGATTATTTCTCAAACTTTTCAATCGTATATTGACCTCATCTGGAAAATCCAGTCCTCGCACCGGTAACTTTCTAAATTCAGTCTTCTGATCAAAGTCTTCCCTTCTACAAAATTCAAGTTCTGTCTTAAATTTCCCAAAATTTAATATATTCCAAAAGATCCAACACTCGTTGGTCATGTATTTCCAAAGGATCCAGCAACTCGCTGGTCATGTATTTTCAAAAGGATCCAGCAACTCGTTGGTCATGTATTTCCAAAAGATCCAGCAACTTTCTGGTCATGTATTTCAAAAAGATCCAGCAAACTCGTTGGTCATGTATTTTCAAAAGATCCAACACTCGTTGGTCATGTATTTCAAAAGGATCCAGCAACTCGCTGGTCATGTATTTCCAAAAGATCCAGCAACTCGCTGGTGATGTATTTCCAAAAGATCCAACACTCGTTGGTCATGTATTTCCAAAAGATCCAACACTCGTTGGTCATGTATTTCCAAAAAGATCCAACACTCGTTGATCATGTATTTCCAAAAAGATCCAACACTCGTTGGTCATGTATTTCCAAACGATCCAACACTCGTTGGTCATGTATTTCCAAAAGGATCCAGCAACTCGCTGGTCATGTATTTGTTTGTTTTTATTTTTTATTTTATTTTGCGTGGTAGGACCCACAAGGTGGTCGCCCAAACCTCCAGCCCCCTCTCCCTTCCTTTCTTTTCTTTTTCCTTTCCCCTTTTCTTTCCTTCTTTTTCTTCCTTTCTTTCCTTTTCTTTTTCTTTTTCTTCCTTTTCTTCTTCTTTTTTCTTTCCTTTCTTCTTCTTCCCTTTTCTTTGTCTTCCCTCTCCATTCACGTAAAGGCTGCTGCTAGATTTTGATTAAGGATATCAACCCTAAGTTAAGGGGTGATTAAAACCTAAGTATTTTACTTGTTAAAAAAAAAAGGGGAAAGGTTCTCACGGCTGCACCCTACTTCCTCTATAAAGCTCTCTCTTTCACATCTCTCTCTCCCTTAGCCTCTCAAAACCCTCTCTCTTGGCCCCCATTGCTGCAGCATTCCTCCAGCTCCCCTTTAGCATCAACCGGTTGCAACAGCCACCTCCTCCCTTGGCCACGACTTCCTCCAAGCAAGGTACATACCAACTGCAACCTCTTCATCAACATTGAAGCAACTCCGGACAACCCTCCATTGGTGCAGCATCACTACCCAAGCCAAGGTAAGATCCCTCATATCCAAAATCTTCATTATATGCTATATATCTGTTTTCATTTTTTTTAATATATATATTTCATAGGTTTGCTATTGAAAGAGAAGAATCCGTCCAATCAATGGACCAGATCTTCCCTTCTCGTAACCACAAAAATAAGATTGAATATGATTCATGCCCCCCTGAGTTTTTCATGTTTTCTTCCAGGTTTTAAATACATTTTATGTTCTCTATGTTGCAGTTAATCTCATTTTTTTTATTCCTTGTTATTTAATTCAATTTATATTGGTAGTTTACCATGTTTTGTCTTAAGCGTCTGGTTTAGTCATCATTTCATGCAGAAATTATCTTTTATAAATTCTAAAATTTTTATTATAGTTATGTTATCTTATCTGCGACATCATGCCAAAAACTTGAATCTATTTGGGTTTCGAAACCCTATCAAACAAATCAGATCCTAAATCAAGTTTTCTGTTCTCCAGAAACTTCAAATTCCGGTTTAGCAGACAAAAACCTCCGAAATCACCCCTGTGGGAGATCCGAATCCTCCCCTAAAAACTACAGTTTGGTTTTAATATTCATTTTCAATCAGTGACGTAGTTCAATGTATTATATATATAAATATACATAGGTGTTTTATGAACTACATAGTGCCCTACGATTTAAAATTTGGTTTTTGTGGAAAACGATATCTATGTAGGATGTCAAGCTTTTTAATCTGTGATTTTAAAGTATGGGTGGTTGATACTTTTGGAATGCATATTTTTAAAAGATATTTTTCAATGAAAACAAGGGAAAATCGTCAATCAAAGATATAAAATCCGACTGTCCACAGAAGTGGCGAGTACGGGTCGAATCCACAGGGAACGAGATATTTCTGAATTAAATCTAAAATAACACTTTATTAATATAACAAAGTTTACAATCTATGTCAATATTACAATTTAAATGAAATAACACTCTAAACTATGGAAAGAAAACTAAAGTAGGAAGCTAACTCTTCTGCAGGTCTCTAGGGGCAAAATTATCTTTTCATCACATGTGCATAGTGCACTTCATCTTTGAATTACACCTATGAACCTGTTCTAACTTATCAACCTACACAATGAAAACACAAAGTTAGTAAACACGTAATACTTAAATCTGAATTACAAACTACAACTAATTCTAAACTATTTCTGAAATTAAACTACAATTAAAAACTTAAAGAAAACTAAAATTATAACTTCTAACTAAACTAACTAAGAAAATCAATTCTAACTACTGTTAATTCACGAACTACAATACTAGAAAACACTAAAACTACGTAAAATCAGACAAATAGCTAAATGATTGTTCTGTCCCTAAAGAATGCAAAAGTGGAGTCTGACAGCTTGTCGTAAATCACAAATTTGAGGGGTCAAACGAATTCCAATTTTTCCGAAATAACTTCTGTTCTGTAACAGACAGATTTAAGAATCTGACACATTTTACAGATTTGAAAAATATGTTTTGGATCTCCAGATATAAGTGTTTCAAAATCAGGATAATCTTGGATATCGCAGGACCCGAAATTTGAAAACCCGAAAAAACTGTTTTCACAAAATGCTTAAAAACCAGACCAAACCAACTTGGATCGAGCTAAAATTTGGTCTGCAGACAGTTAACACGCAGATGTGGAGAATAGAAAAATAATTTCCAGAAAACTCGAGAGAAATCTACATGAAATGATGAGTGCACGACAGGATAAAAATCAGGGTTTATGTTCAGTGCACTATTCACTTAATTAAATCCACAAATCACATTTCTACATTAAACCACAAACAAAGACAGTCTTAACCTATTCTAAACTACTGCTGAACTACAGTAAAGGACAACAATTAAGCTAATTTATAAAATTAAGAAAAGAACCATCTAACTAATATTAATTCTAATCAAAACTACCCGTTAAACCTAATCTAACCTAAACTCACTAATTAACTAACTAGACTGTTGTTAATACTAACACTTAATTAAAACAACTATTATCCTAATAATATGACTAGTGTTAGTCACTAACTAAGTTAACTAACTATCTAAGGATTAGTTTAACTAGGTCTAGGGTACGGTTAGGATTAATTAGCATTAACTAACTTACTAAGGTTTAGTCCAACTAGTGTTAACTAATTATCTAAAGGTTAGTTTAACTAGGACTAACGACTAACTATGGTCAATAATTAACTAAGATTAGATAGGGACGGTTAGGGTTTAACTAATTAAAATGACTAGAGTGGCAGTTTAGGATAGGGCATTAACTTAGGTTCACGCCACCTTGGAGCTATTATCCTAATACTATATATATTATTTACTAAAACAATAATCAATACCTAAGTTAATGCCTAATTGAAATGTAACTAACATTAATGCAAACCTAACTAAGGGAGCATACACGGTTTTGCAAAACTTTACTAAGTTAATAACTACTGCATTAATAACATGGTATCTACACTATGCCAATGTAAGAAAGTAGTAAAGGGCTTCTCAAATAGAATTAACGCAATTGGAAAGGCATGATACTCCATACCTGGCCTAATAACTCAAAGGGGAAACGTAAGGAAGGAAAACCGTCCAGTTGTGGACCCCACACGGTTTTGAGGTTGTCTTTAAAAAAATTAAAACATTTAATTTCTTACCCCCAAACTCGTGTAATCACTTTTAGAAAGGGTTTTAATATTCAAAGCACATGATCCCTTGTGAATACCTTTCCAAAAGCATTGGCCACGGTTTTAGAAAATAATTTGAATAAAAAATCAGTTTCCAAACATATCAAAGGATAAAATCTCATCTCTATGCTGGATTTCACAAGGTCAATACTTTCTAAACATGATTTTCACGAATTTGAATGGAGTGGCATCTTTTCCAAAAACGCAATATACTACAATGAACTCAATGCCCTTATCTACAATCTACATTAAGTAACTAAGCTAAAATGAAATTAATCTATTATCTTAAGATATATATATAACTTAGTCTAAGGGCATGAATAAGAAATTAAATCTACATTAACTACTACACGCAAATCTTACTTAAAACATTCAAAAGAAACCTACTAAAGTCAATTAATACCTATATCAAGTAATTCAACACTTACCTAAACTATGGAAATCAATTTTAGAAAAAGAATACAATGCAAACATTACCAAAACTAAATTACACAAAACTTTTTCTACAAGACAACCTTACATTGAATCTAGACATGCTAATTACAACTTTACTAAAACCTAATGACTTACCAAACAACTACAACCTTGTTGGACCTCTAATGGCCGTCTTATCTATGGAGAAGATGACTACACTCACACAAAAATGAAATATCTAATTTTAAACTAAGAACACAATGACAATTACAATTCTAAATTAAATTAGGCTAACACACGATTATTACTAACTAATTAAACTAAAAACACACAAACTAAACTAACTAATCATACTGAGAATCAAACCAAAACAGAAAACATGCTTGAGATATTTACACTACACTCGACTAAGATAAAAAACGCAAAACAAAAATTCTAACACTTATCTAAATTGACTATCATACTAAAACAACCTAACTCTACACAATAACTTGACTCAACATATAACCTAATAACCGAATCACATACAGCAAACACGCTATAGCATTTTACATAAATAATCATCGCAAAAATTTTCCCGTCTTCCCTTCCTTGCGAGAGAGAGAGGGAAATGCTTTCGCGATTCAAACTTGACTGGATTTTGGAAATTATTTTGAAATAATCGCCTCCATTTTTGAAAATTGCGGGAAAATCCATGGGATGGTGCTCGACCTATCGGTACGAGGTTCGACCGTTCCTGCCGCCTTTAACAGGGGTAATCGAACCAAGGACCAAAATTGTGCTTGACTTAGTTAAATCATCAAAATCGTGTTCTATCCTAAAATGCATAGAGAATTCAGGCATGTGCTATGAAATTTTGTAAAATGCCAGTTGGAAAATATGATGTATGCTTAGAAAACATTTGGAGTTGAAAAAAACATTTCTCAGGAAGAAGGTGAAAGTCAATTTCTCAGGAAACTCAGATGAAAAGCTCATAAAGATGTGGGAAATCATGAATATTTTGAAAATCCTGGGAAAATAGAAGTGATTCTTGAGAAAAAGGTGAACATTTGAAAAGGGAAACACTTCTTAGGAAAACTCAAACTTTGAGAATTTTCTTAGGAAAATGATGAAAAATTTATAGGAAAACTCATTGAAGAAGAAAAACTGAACTTGGGAAATTGAAATCCTGGGAATCTTACCCTTGAAATGCTTGGAAATCGATTTTGATCTTTGGGAAAGGTGAGAGACTTCTTTTGAAAATCTTGAGAAAATAACCTTTTCCATGGAAAACTGTGGAAAAACTTGACTTGGGAAAACCGATTTTGAAAAATTCTCAGAGTTTCTTGAGAAATCGATTTCTTGAGAATGAAATTTTCTTGAGAAAATCCGAAGAAAACCAATGATTTCATGATGCAAATGATATGAGTGAATGAATGCACTTTGAAAGATTTTCTAAGAAATTTGTTGGAAAAATGTGTATTAAGTCAAAATAAATCCTTCACATATTCTGACTGTAGCCATGAATATGTTCAGAGCTTAATTGATTTAATGCACAATACTTTGAAAATATTAGAAATATGATGTGCATTTTTAAGATAGCCTAAGAGTGTAGGCTCAATGTGACTAGTAGAAAGATGATGGATCTGGGTCTCGTCCATATTCCGACTAGGGCCGTAAATATGGATTCCACCGAGTTCATCAACTCCCTAAGAGTTGGTGCATGTGCCATTCGTGAACATCCATAGTGCTTTTGAAATAGAATGCATGAATCATATAAACAGGATATTGCATGAATTCAAACTATATGATATGTATCCTAGTCTAAGCAGAAAAGTAAATCTCTTATTCCAAAATTTACATCATTACATTACTAAATAAATGAAATAAAAGAAAATTGCAGACTTCAGCTCCTTCTTTTGAATGTCCCTGCCAAACTTGAAATAAGGTTAGCTCAAACATGTGGGTTTTTCCAAGATTTTCCAATAATATTATGAAATTATTGGATTTAATTGGATATAAACCCTATTCTCATGCTTCCTTGATATTTGAAATGATGTAAATGCAGGACATTTAGTAGAAAATAGTTTGAAATTCGAAATGGTGGTCAAAATGACCAAAATACCCATAAAATTAAAGTTATACCTTTAAAATAAGGGTTTTTTGAAGGAAAACTTAGTAAAATTGAGATTTTGAAATTTAAATTGAATCAAATGATGATGAAATGCATAATGAGATATGATGACATGCTGTTAAACATATTAAGACTGTAAAATCAGAATTTGACACTTTACAATTTATCCAAAATAACGAATTTCGCTTGTTTTCGCTTGGATTCGGGTTCCGCGGGGCCCTGTTTTGATATTATGGCTAAACCGAACCTCAAATGGATTTCAAATTACACCAAATTTGGTATGAAGCATCTTTCTACTCTTAAAAATAGCCTAGAATGCTAAAAATCACGAAATGATTTGATTTGAATGCTAAAATTTAAAGAAAGTCCTAAAAAGGGTGGATTTCGCCTATGGACCCGAACCAAATGCAATATTTAATATGATAATGCAAGATTTACACCATGAAAACTTCTGATATTTTGCAGACTGCTAAAGGACCCGAAATGGAACATTTTTGGTTTTTACAGCCTCGGGATTTGAGCCATGGTGAGTTCGGTAACAGGGGTTTGGTTCTGATGGAGGTAAAATTCAACCTAATCTAATATAAAATGCTAAAAAAATAGAAAACAGCCATGCAAATTTCTAATATTTAACAGAAATACTGACGACATCCACAGGGACAACTTCCATGTTCATGACTTCGGAATTTGATCAACATAAACATGGATAAAAATATAACTTTTCATTCCTAAATCGACAGAACAGACAAATGTGACCAAACAGGTGACTGACACAAAAATTCCGAAACAGATATCAAAACAGTTCTAAAATTCACAGGCTTTCAGGTGCAAATAGAGGACATCTTGGACATAACATTCACATTTTACAGATTTGGATTTTGATCAATACCCAAAGAGAACCCATCAACCTAAGTCGATCCAAAGTCTCAGAGGCCCAAATCAGGCTCTGACACGTGTCCCGCATTCTCGTATTTTTGTCAGACATAAAAAAAACTCATCAAAATCTGATAAAATCCGGTTAAACGCTGGACATCCTCCTGAGTTCATAACATCTTTCGGATCGAAAATTGGATCTCCCATCAGGGAGATCTCGATTTTACAAGTCCAAAATAAATATTTAAAATGCATTACGGGTAAACAAAACCCAACTCACCTTTTTGAACGTTAACCGCAGTAAAAAATTCAAATGCTTCTGAGTTTTTAGCACATTTCTAGGGACACCTAAGGGCGCATTCCATGATTTTTTTAGAATTTTTAACAAGAATTAAATGCATGAAATGATGTGTGGACTGACTGACAAAAACAAAGAACTACTAAAACTGAGCAGAATTGAAATAAATGCTAAATTAATCCTAATCAACTCATGAAACATGCTAAATTAACAAAATTAAATGCAAATTAAATCTAGCTAAATGCATGAATGTTAAAAATCATCAAGGAAGCACAATCATGTATTTTTATATATGTCATTTTATGAGAATACCTCAATCCATTCCTCGAAGGAGCTCTTTCTTCAAACGACACGTGTATCCAACCAAAGACATTATCATGGTGAAATCAATAGGAATGGAGGCTTACCTTGTGTTCTCCAGTGGTTTTGGAACTCCCGAAAAGAGCGGCTACCTTGATAAGGGGTTCCAGAGGGGCATGAATCCAAAGGACACAAAAAAAAATGGAATTATGAAGTTCAATTCTCAAACAGGGCTCTCCCTGAGCTGGGCATGGGCTAGGATAATTGTAGAAATTTTGGAGATTTTCAAAATTCAAACACAGTGAATCTGGACCTTCGATGTGGCACCATCTCAGGGCATGCCATTTTGATTTTTTGAGAAAATAAAAATAAGAATTTTGTGAGTGAGACACCTCAGCAGGGGAATTTGGAATTTTTCAAAAAGCTTGCTTGATTTTCTCTGCAGGAGTCTCCCAAATGGCGCCACCTCAGAGGATGTCCTCTTGGAGTTTGAAATTCAAAGCTTGGTTTTCCTGGAAGAATGAGAGATTGCCATGTGGCGCCACCTCAGGGTGGCTCCACACTGCCATGTGTCAGAAGGTAGGAGCAGAAGAAGCAGAAGATGCCACCTCAGAGGGGTTTGAATTCTACTTTTTCTGATGAAAGGAGAGACTGACATGTGACGCCATCTCAGAGCATCTTCATTGACATGTGTCATAAGGAAAGGCAGAGGATTCAGATGGTGCCACCTCAGAGAGAGTTTGAAATTTAAATTTCTGCTTTTTCTAGAGGAAAGGAGAGATTGACATGTGGCGCCATCTCAGGGTGGCTCCTACAATGACATGTGTCAAGAGGGAGGAAAAGGAGGGAAAGGGACACGTGGCACCAACTCAAATAATGAATTTAGGGAGGAGACTTCAGGATTTGCGCCACCTCAGCCTGGAGTTTGAATATTTGAATTGTTGCTTTTTCTGAAGGAGGCAGAAAATGACATGTGTCATTTGCTTTTTCTAAGAAGAGCAAAGAAAGACATGTGTCATTTGCTTTTTCTAAGAAGAGCATAGAATGACATGTGTCATTTATTTTTTCTGAGAAGAGCAGAAAATGACATGTGTCATTTGCTTTTTCTAAGAAGAGCAGAGAATGACCTGTGTCACTTGCTTTTCTGATAAGAGCAGAGGGTGACATGTGTCATCTACTTTTCTTGAGGAAAGGAGAGAGTGACATGTGTCACTTGCAGGAGATATAATTAAAATGGTGCCACCTCAGGGGAGACAAGCTCTACTTTTTGTGAACAGGACAACACATGACACGTGGCATCTCATGGTGACCTTGGAATGACACATGGCACAGGGTGAAGATGGTGGACACTGACACGTGGCATAAAATGAAGAGGGGGTCTAATGACATGTGGCGGCTTCTTAAGGTAGCCCCCACACTGACACTTGTCGGAGGATGGAAGGAGAGAGAAAATGACATGTGGTGCCACCTCTAGGTGAACCCCACGCTGACACTTGGAAGGTAAATGGGAGGAGAGAGAAAAAGACAAGTGGCACCAATCCAGGGGACAAGGCTCCTATAATTTTGGGTTTTTTCAAAATTCAGGTTTTTCAAAAGAAAAGCCTATGTGACACCACCTTAATGTGGGTTCCACATTGCTTCTTTATAATGACAAGACAACAAAATCTCTTTTTGGAATTTTCATAACACATGAACTAATTGGCAAAACAGAAATTTTGAAAAGAGTTGGCCCGTAGGGTAATTTTGTAAAAGAAGGATATTGGAAATTGTTGAAAAAAAGGCAAAATCTGAGTTGAAATGGCTGAAATCCATATTGAAAACTATCCAGATCATTTTTCTGAGGAAATATTTTGAAATTCAGAGTCCTGGGGGTAAAATGGGAAGAATTGATAATTTTGAAGACCCAGGGTTTTGGAATCGATTTTGAAAATAGTTGAAATTCTAATCTGGATTGAAAATTTTGAAATCAAGAGTTCTGGACCTCAAAATGACATGCGGTGCAGTGCAGTGATATGAAATGCTTATGCAATGATATGCAATGTCATGTCTTATGCAATATAATTTTGAACCAAGACTTGGAGATTCCTGTCTTCTGTCAGGAATAAAATTTTGAACATCTGGGCTAATAATAGAGAAATTTTGAGAGTTGCAGATAAAATTTGGACTTTTGCAAGGTCCGGGCTCAGAAAATGACCATTTCGCCCTCCGACGATTTCAGAGGCTGGATGATGATGTTGGGTGGAGAGGTGAATGAAAATTTGGGGTGTTTACAGATGCCCCTCTTTGCTACTAAGCCAGCTTGTGGCCGAGCTTAGTGGCAAAGAAAAACACACCAAATTTGGGCTATATAAAAAAAATGCCCCAGTTAGAAGGATCTGACTGGGTGTGGAGATATTAGCTCGAGGAAGATGGTAGATATGAAACGAAAATTGAAGAATGAAGAGGAAAGGTTCACTCTATGAGAGTGAAGTTTAGGTTTTTATGTCCTTAACCTGGATGGGACAGAAATACATCGTATGGAACGAAGCTCAGGTTTGACCCTTAACCTGATTGGGGAATGGAATATCTCATCGAAATGAGACTCAGGTTTGTACCCTTATCCTGATCGGGCGGAAAATGAAATACCTCTTTGATTGAGGCTCAGGTTTGTACCCTTATCCTGATCGGGTGGAAAATGGAATACCTCATCGAAAGAGGCTCAGGTTTATACCCTTATCCTGATCGGGCGGAAAATGGAATACCTCATCAAAGGAGGCTCAGGTTTGTACCCTTATCCTGATCAGGCGGAAAATGGAATGGAATCCTCGAAGGAAGAGACCATGATGGAACCTTCGGATCTTGCACAATAAATCCGACAGGGTATTTGCAAAAGGAAGGAAAATGGGGTCCCTAAAGCTTGAAAAGGGATTGATTTTGGGCGCCTTATTGCTGGGACTAAAATCAGCTTTTGAAGTTGCCTTTTGCGAGAAATGATTGGTGGTTCGACCTCAAACCGAAATTGGACTGTCTATGGTGGGATAGTGGGGACACAAGAAAGTGTGCAAATCTGAGAGTTCATGCTCTCAAAGAAGGGAAGGAATCAAGTCCTTAGGAGGGATTTAAAATTGGTGTCAGGATGTATCAAAGACGGACATCACGCTCTCACTTTGCATCCGAATAGCTAGAAAATATTGTCAAAATGTTGAGAATTTTGTTGTTGATCCAAAATATTTGAAAATGATGCATATTATTGCAAAAACATTCTTTCTTTTCTACCTGAAGCACTACCTCCAAACGAGATTCACTTCGTAGAATCGAGATTGGGAATCCAAATTACTTGCGATTGACCTTCTTCAAGGAAGCTATCAATTTCCTTGATATGAACAGGAAAGAGAATTTGATATTGTGAAAGCAGTTGATGAAAGAGTATTGATAATAGAATTTCACAAATTTAAAGAGGATTCTTGATAGATCTGGCAGTTTGATATCCTGAGAGCTTCTCTCATGATAGTCTTTCTGCACTCTTTTGGCTCTCTTTGAGTTTTTTGGCTACATTCTTCTTCATTTTGGAGATGTTTTGACTTTTTCTCTCTTTCTTTTTCCTCTCTTTCTCTCTTTTGGAAGGGTACGTCACAAGCTCCTTCATCTTGGAGATGTTTCGATCCTTCTCGGATGATGTTGGTTCATGGGTTTGAGATCTTTGGATGATAGCTGAAATTAAATATCTTTTAGGGATTGTTGGGAGGTTCATCGCATCTGCCTTCATCTCGACAGTGCTTTGGACTTTCCCTGGAAGGATCCGTCACAAACTCCGTCATCTTGGAGATGTTTCAAATCTTCTTTGGCCCCGGGGGTCTACTTGCCTAATTCGCCTTCATCTTGACGACAGGTGAGAGATCCCTTTTGCGGATATTTAATTGCAGCTTAGGTGATTCTGAGGGGACAGAGCTTGGGTAAATGCTCTCTTTTCCTAGCACTCAGGATATTTCCACTGCCTCATTTTACAAGAATAATCTTTAAAGATGTGTCATTACTGCGATCAATAACAATCATCTATGGCTTTTCAATAACATTGAATCTTTTTTTCTGGCCATATCGAGGATTTATCCTTTATCCTTTTGGTTGGCCAATAAAAAGAATTTGAATTTTGAATCTCTTTTCGCAAAAGCTTCACTCTTTTGAAAGTAATGTTGAAGGTAGATTTGAGGTAAAGATTTGTGCAATAAAATTTTTGAAATCAACAAATAATTGACTGACAAATTGACAACATGTTCTTGAAATCCTTGGTGAAAGAGAGCATTTGAGGTCCGGCTCAACACATCCGTGAAAAAAATTATCCTCTCCTTTCCCCAAAGGAGGCGACTATCAGTTCACTGGGAACAATATCAGTTTGATTAAGAACGACCATCTGTTCACTGGGAACAATATCAGTTCGATTAAGAACGACCATTGCTGGGAATAATATCAGTTTAATTAAGAACGATCATCGGTTCGCTGGGAACTATATCAGTTCAATGAAGAACGACCATGGGTTCGTTGGAAACAATATCAGTTCAATTAAGAACGCCCATCGGTTCGCTGGAAACAATATCAGTTCAATTAAGAACGACCATCGGTGGGAATAACATCAGTTCAATTAAGGACGACTATCAGTTCTTTTGGGAACACTATCAGTTCAATGAAGAACGTATATCAGTTCGATAAAGAACGACTATCAGTTCACTTGGAACACTATCAGTTCGATGAAGACCGACTATCAGTTCACTTGGGAACACTATCAGTTCGATGAAGAACGACTATCAGTTCACTTGGAACACTATCAGTTCAATGAAGAACGACTATCAGTTCGCTTGGAACACTATCAGTTCACTTGGAACACTATCAGTTCAATGAAGAACGACTATCAGTTCAATGAAGAACGACTATCAGTTCACTTGGAACACTATCATTTCAATGAAGAACGATTATCAGTTCACTTGGGAACGCTATCAGTTCGATGAAGAATGACTATCAGTTCGCTTGGAACACTATCAGTTCAATGAAGAACGACTATCAGTTCGCTTGGAACACTATCAGTTCAATGAAGAACGACTATCAGTTCGCTTGGAACACTATCAGTTGAATGAAGAACGACTATCAGTTCGCTTGGAACACTATCAGTTCAATGAAGAACGACTATCAGTTCACTTAGAACACTATCAGTTCAATGAAGAACGACTATCAGTTCGCTTGGAACACTATCAGTTCAATGAAGAACGACTATCAGTTCGCTTGGAACACTATCAGTTGAATGAAGAACGACTATCAGTTCGCTTGGAACACTATCAGTTCAATGAAGAACGACTATCAGTTCACTTAGAACACTATCAGTTCAATGAAGAACGACTATCAGTTCGCTTGGAACACTATCAGTTCAATGAAGAACGACTATCAATTCACTTGGAACACTATCAGTTCAATGAAGAAGGACTATCAGTTCGCTTGGAACACTATCAGTTCAATGAAGAACGAGGACCATTATAGAGGGTTGAATCGCTTCTATGAATGGTTTCAGGATTATTCCCTTATCCTGAATGGGAAATAGAAATCGGATGACCTGGCGGTCGAAATTGAGAATTTTGGTAATTTGAAAATTGGAAATTGGGTGACCCGGAGGTCGAAATTGAAGAATTGAATGACCCGAGGATTTTAATTGGAATTGGTGGGCAAAATATCAAATTTGAGAAATCGACTGACCCTTGGATCAATGCAGAAGAATGAATGGCTCAAGTCAGAGCTCGAATAAGGTAAAGAGATCACAAGTCGGAACCCGGATCAACAAATGAAAATAAAGAGCTCGGGTCAGAGCTCGAATGAATAGAGACATCTCAAGTCGGAAACCGGATCAACAAAAGAAAAATGAAGAGCTCGTGTCAAGGCTCGAGTAAATAAAGAGATCTCGAGTCGGAACCCGGATCAACAAAAGAAAAATGAAGCGCTCGAGTAAATAAACAGATCTCGAGTCCAAACCCGGATCAACAAAAAAAAATAAAGAGCTCGAATCTGAGCTCGAATGAATAAAGAGATCTCGAGTCGGAACCCTGATCAACAGAAGATGATGAAGAGCTCGAATCTGAGCTCGAAGAGATCTCGAGTCGCAACCTGGATCAACAGAAGATGATGAAGAGCTCGAATCTGAGCTCAAATGAATAAAGAGATCTCGAGTCGGAACCCGAATCAACAGAAGATGAAGAGCTTGAATCTGAGCTCGAACAAGGTATAGAGATCACGAGTCGGAACTCGGATCAACAAAAGAAAGATATGGACCAACTTGAAAGTTGGAGTTTGAAAGAAAGCTGAATCGGAATTAAGATCTTCAGAGGAGAACCCGGTTAGGGGAACCCAATTTTGCAAATTTTCAATGCGGGAACTGGATTTTTGAAAAGAGGATCCTATCCAGAGATTGTAGACTAGAGTCAGAGATTGATGATTAAGATGGAAAATCATTCATAGTCTCAGGATTTATCCCTTATCCTGAATGGGAAATGGAATTGGGTGCATAGTTAATGCAAATGCAATGCACATGCACATGAAATGCAAATGAATGCAAATTGATGCAAATGAGTGCATATATATGCAAAATGAGAGAATGGTTTATCCTGCCTGCATACAAGATGTTTTGAGGTAAAGATAAATTTTCCAAAAAAATGCCCTAGTGTAATTAGGGAGAAAATTTTGAATAAAAGAAGGATAATTGATGAATAAGGCGACAAGCTTCTTCACTGATAGATGTCCTCAAGATCATTCCTCACAAGAGAGACATTATAAAAAGGAAGATGAAGTAAATAAGATGGCGTCAAGCTATTGAAAAAAAAATTTGGTGACTTTATTGATGCTTTAAAATCAAGGAAAGAGAATGGGATTACATTATTCTTTTGAAAAAGCAAGATGAGAAATGGAAAATTGTTGGCATTGTCATCTTTTGGAATGATTATGAAAAAAAAATTTAGTCAGGATGACTAGTCCTCCTTTTCATCTTCAACGAGGAGCTTCTTGTCAATGCAGTCTTGAACAATGTTTTTAAGGACGAAACAGTTTTCTGTATCGTGCCCTACTGCTCGATGAAACTTGCAAAACTGTTCTTTGAATCTGCCCATAATTGCAGGGGGATCAACGACTTTAGGCAACCGGACAAGGTCTTTCTCAAGCATATACTCGAGGATACTCTCGAGTGTCTGATCCAGAGGTGTGAATTCTCGATCAGTTCTTCAGTCCTTGCGCTTTGATTTTTCTTGATCTTTCTTTTGATGTTGAGGGCTGGATTGGAGAAGTTTATCACTGTTGATGTCCTTCCCTTTTTGACTATTGATTCTCTCCAAACTGTTGCCATGATCATTCTTGTTGCCTTTGCTATTATTGAAAGATTTGGCGGCAAAAGTGAAGTGAGCCTTCTTCTTTTGTTCACTTTGAGGGTTATTCTTGGAAAATGTGAAGCCTTCATAGACTCCATTTGCTACGCTCAGCTCGAGCCATTCTGCTCGCTCAATGAGTTCAATGAAAGATTTGGATGGTGAGGTAGAAATTAATCCTCTCAGAGGTTGCGAAAAATTATTGAGGATCAATGATAAAGCATGTCTTTCTGATATAGGATCCCTCATTTTGTTGCAGGTCTCTCTCCATCTGCGAATGAAGTCCCTTGCCTTTTCATTTTCATTCTGCCTTAGATTGCAGAGATGACTCAATGTTGGGAGCGCTTCAGTATTGAACAAGAATCGTTCAATGAACAAATTCACGACTTTATCGAACTCTTTCAGTTCTATAGGATTGATATGTTCTGCGTACCATTTGGCCGCGACTCCTTCCAGGCTGCGGGGAAAGCATAAGAATAATGCTCTATTGTCTCTCTTGAACCTAGAGCATTCAGCGAAGAACATGGCGAGATGTGCTTTCGGGTCGCCAGAACCATCGAACTTGATGAATTTACGAGGCAGGTTTTCCAGATTTTCATCCCCTTCTAAACCGTCATAAAAGTCCTCATTGGTAAAGACTTTCTTGCCCTTGTCGCGAGCTTGCATATCTTTTACCACTCTAGCCATTTCTTTGAACTGCGCTTGCAAAGGATCTGTCACTGCTTGAACTTTTGTCTTGCGAGTGATCTCGGGAATGATCTCGCATTCTTCCTCGGTATCATCTTCGTCTGAAGTATCTTGAACTTATTCTCAGAGGACTTGGTTGACCTCTTTGCCACACGATCTCTACTTCTCTGACTGAATGGATTTTTGTCTGAGCTGGTGCCACCTGCTCACTCATCATCTTCTTCATCATTTTTTAAAACATCGCGTACATCTGAGGGTCGATGCCATCATCTTCTGGTTGCTCTTGGTCTTTGTCTGACCTAGGCGAATTCATCTCTCCTTCTGATGTTGATGAGTAGCTGATACGTTGTGATGATGTTTTCCTTCCAGACCTTGTCTGAACCATCAAATGTTGTGAAGGCTCTTATGTGTTCTCTTTCTTTGCAGGACTCTGCGGGGCAAAGACATGATCAGATTTCGAGGAAAATTTTTGGATTTTTGGAAGAAAAATGTGGTAGACCATTGGAAGATTATCCCATTACTAGGGATTGAGTCGTCGTAAGGATTACGACAATTGTGTTGTCATCCTTTTGCAAGAAAAATAAACAACGAAAAATGTGCCTTGTTACCTAGGCGAGGTCGTCAACCACGAGGAAAATGCCATTTTGAAGGAAAGAAATATCTTTTGGAAAAACAATCCACAAACGGATTTAGAATAAGGAGAAGGCAAGTGAGTAAACAATTTTCACCGCAATAGTCAAGGTATGCAAGAGGGAAATAAGGTGAAGAATTTTGCAAATATTCAAAAGGATTGAAAATCTAATGAGAGAAAATATATGATTTTGGAAAATTACAGGCAGGATAAAAATGCAGCTGAAAATTCGAGATCCAGTAGAAAGGGAGAATGGAAAATCACTTGGAGTTTTGAAAGAAATAAGATATTTTAAAAAGTCATCCAGGGTTTGAGAAAATGAAGGAAAAAGTGAGAAATATGGATATTTGGAAAAATATTTTTGGGGAAATATGAAGGAAATAAAGGTAGCATACAAACTCACATCCTGCACAAACATTTATGCACATTCAGCATTCTCTAAAAAGACTGACTCTAGATGCATCATTTTGAAAACAGCTGTAGGACCCTAATCCTAACTCTAGGTTCATATCATCTTTGTCCAATCCGGTTATGCCGATATACCCGAACCGAAATCCGAGGTACGTGGCATAGAATTTCAACTCCGGTTCTAAGGTAAGGTTTTCCAACATCCTTGAGTGCCTACTGATATACTTCGGACTGTGGCCCGCGGTACGTGGTAGGGGGGTGTTAACCCAAATAGTTGGCCCAGTTGTGAGGCTCTGTCCCGAACTAGGGTTCTGGAAGAGAGCCCAACAACGTGAAGACCGGGTAATGATAGGTAAGGGAGATTTTGAAAAATGATCACATGCAAGAAATAGAGGGCTCTAAATCCTAGAGAGATAGATTTTGAAAACTTTGAAGAAGCATACATTGTTTGCATTCAGATCCTAAATTGAGGAGAGTTGTATTTATAACTAAGGCTATGTGAGCATGAAAATATCTCCTCAATCTGGTCCTACCAAACCATGCCTAGTCTACATGCAGTCAATGTCAGCTAGGTCAGAATCTAGGCTCCTAGGTTCGCATGATATCAAAAGTAAAGAGCTGACATTTTGTGAACATAATTTTGATAATTAAACTAAGTCAAGCACAATTTAAGTCAGACAAGGACAGGTCCCATCACGGTTGCCAAACCTGTTATCATCGCAAAATTTTTCCCGTCTTCCCTTCCTTGCGGAAGAGAGAGGGAAATGCTTTCGCGATTCAAACTTGACCGGATTTTGGAAATTGTTTTGAAATACTCTCCTCCGTTTTTGAAAATTGCGGGAAAATCCATGGGATGGGGCTCGACCTGTCGGTACGAGGTTCGACCGTTCCTGCCGCCTTTAACAGGGGTAATCGAACCAAGGACCAAAATTGTGCTTGACTTAGTTAAATCATCAAAATCGTGTTCTATCCTAAAATGCACAGAGAATTCAGACATGTGCTATGAAATTTTGTAAAATGCCAGTTGGAAAATATGATGTATGCTTAGAAAACATTTGGAGTTGAAAAAAAAATTTCTCAGGAAGAAGGTGAAAGTCAATTTCTCAGGAAACTCAGATGAAAAGCTCATAAAGATGTGGGAAATCATGAATATTTTGAAAATCCTGGGAAAATAGAAGTGATTCTTGAGAAAAAGGTGAACATTTGAAAAGGGAAACACTTCTTAGGAAAACTCAAACTTTGAGAATTTTCTTAGGAAAATGATGAAAAATTTATAGGAAAACTCATTGAAGAAGAAAAACTGAACTTGGGAAATTGAAATCCTGGGAATCTTACCCTTGAAATGCTTGGAAATCGATTTTGATCTTTGGGAAAGGTGAGAGACTTCTTTTGAAAATCTTGAGAAAATAACCTTTTCCATGGAAAACTGTGGAAAAACTTGACTTGGGAAAACCGATTTTGAAAAATTCTCAGAGTTTCTTGAGAAATCGATTTCTTGAGAATGAAATTTTCTTGAGAAAATCCGAAGAAAACCAATGATTTCATGATGCAAATGATATGAGTGAATGAATGCACTTTGAAAGATTTTCTAAGAAATTTGTTGGAAAAATGTGTATTAAGTCAAAATAAATCCTTCACATATTCTGACTGTGGCCATGAATATGTTCAGAGCTTAATTGATTTAATGCACAATACTTTGAAAATATTAGAAATATGATGTGCATTTTTAAGATAGCCTAAGAGTGTAGGCTCAATGTGACTAGTAGAAAGATGATGGATCTGGGTCTCGTCCATATTCCGACTAGGGCCGTAAATATGGATTCCACCGAGTTCATCAACTCCCTAAGAGTTGGTGCATGTGTCATTCGTGAACATCCATAGTGCTTTTGAAATAGAATGCATGAATCATATAAACAGGATATTGCATGAATTCAAACTATATGATATGTATCCTAGTCTAAGCAGAAAAGTAAATCTCTTATTCCAAAATTTACATCATTACATTACTAAATAAATGAAATAAAAGAAAATTGCAGACTTCAGCTCCTTCTTTTGAATGTCCCTGCCAAACTTGAAATAAGGTTAGCTCAAACATGTGGGTTTTTCCAAGATTTTCCAATAATATTATGAAATTATTGGATTTAATTGGATATAAACCCTATTCTCATGCTTCCTTGATATTTGAAATGATGTAAATGCAGGACATTTAGTAGAAAATAGTTTGAAATTCGAAATGGTGGTCAAAATGACCAAAATACCCATAAAATTAAAGTTATACCTTTAAAATAAGGGTTTTTTGAAGGAAAACTTAGTAAAATTGAGATTTTGAAATTTAAATTGAATCAAATGATGATGAAATGCATAATGAGATATGATGACATGCTGTTAAACATATTAAGACTGTAAAATCAGAATTTGACACTTTACAATTTATCCAAAATAACGAATTTCGCTTGTTTTCGCTTGGATTCGGGTTCCGCGGGGCCCTGTTTTGATATTATGGCTAAACCGAACCTCAAATGGATTTCAAATTACACCAAATTTGGTATGAAGCATCTTTCTACTCTTAAAAATAGCCTAGAATGCTAAAAATCACGAAATGATTTGATTTGAATGCTAAAATTTAAAGAAAGTCCTAAAAAGGGTGGATTTCGCCTATGGACCCGAACCAAATGCAATATTTAATATGATAATGCAAGATTTACACCATGAAAACTTCTGATATTTTGCAGACTGCTAAAGGACCCGAAATGGAACATTTTTGGTTTTTACAGCCTCGGGATTTGAGCCATGGTGAGTTCGGTAACAGGGGTTTGGTTCTGATGGAGGTAAAATTCAACCTAATCTAATATAAAATGCTAAAAAAATAGAAAACAGCCATGCAAATTTCTAATATTTAACAGAAATACTGACGACATCCACAGGGACAACTTCCATGTTCATGACTTCGGAATTTGATCAACATAAACATGGATAAAAATATAACTTTTCATTCCTAAATCGACAGAACAGACAAATGTGACCAAACAGGTGACTGACACAAAAATTCCGAAACAGATATCAAAACAGTTCTAAAATTCACAGGCTTTCAGGTGCAAATAGAGGACATCTTGGACATAACATTCACATTTTACAGATTTGGATTTTGATCAATACCCAAAGAGAACCCATCAACCTAAGTCGATCCAAAGTCTCAGAGGCCCAAATCAGGCTCTGACACGTGTCCCGCATTCTCGTATTTTTGTCAGACATAAAAAAAACTCATCAAAATCTAATAAAATCCGGTTAAACGCTGGACATCCTCCTGAGTTCATAACATCTTTCGGATCGAAAATTGGATCTCCCATCAGGGAGATCTCGATTTTACAAGTCCAAAATAAATATTTAAAATGCATTACGGGTAAACAAAACCAAACTCACCTTTTTGAACGTTAACCGCAGTAAAAAATTCAAATGCTTCCGAGTTTTTACCACATTTCTAGGGACACCTAAGGGCGCATTCCATGATTTTTGTAGAATTTTTAACAAGAATTAAATGCATGAAATGACGTGTGGACTGACTGACAAAAACAAAGAACTACTAAAACTGAGCAGAATTGAAATAAATGCTAAATTAATCCTAATCAACTCATGAAACATGCTAAATTAACAAAATTAAATGCAAATTAAATCTAGCTAAATGCATGAATGTTAAAAATCATCAAGGAAGCACAATCATGTATTTTTATATATGTCATTTTATGAGAATACCTCAATCCATTCCTCGGATGAGCTCTTTCTTCAAACGACACGTGAATCCAACCAAAGGCATTATCATGGTGAAATCAATAGGAATGGAGGCTTACCTTGTGTTCTCCAGTGGTTTTGGAACTCCCGAAAAGAGCGGCTACCTTGATAAGGGGTTCCAGAGGGGCATGAATCCAAAGGACACAAAAAAAAATGGAATTATGAAGTTCAATTCTCAAACAGGGCTCTCCCTGAGCTGGGCATGGGCTAGGGTAATTGTAGAAATTTTGGAGATTTTCAAAATTCAAACACAGTGAATCTGGACCTTCGATGTGGCACCATCTCAGGGCATGCCATTTTGATTTTTTGAGAAAATAAAAATAAGAATTTTGTGAGTGAGACACCTCAGCAGGGGAATTTGGAATTTTTCAAAAAGCTTGCTTGATTTTCTCTGCAGGAGTCTCCCAAATGGCGCCACCTCAGAGGATGTCCTCTTGGAGTTTGAAATTCAAAGCTTGGTTTTCCTGGAAGAATGAGAGATTGCCATGTGGCGCCACCTCAGGGTGGCTCCACACTGCCATGTGTCAGAAGGTAGGAGCAGAAGAAGCAGAAGATGCCACCTCAGAGGGGTTTGAATTCTACTTTTTCTGATGAAAGGAGAGACTGACATGTGACGCCATCTCAGAGCATCTTCATTGACATGTGTCATAAGGAAAGGCAGAGGATTCAGATGGTGCCACCTCAGAGAGAGTTTGAAATTTAAATTTCTGTTTTTTCTAGAGGAAAGGAGAGATTGACATGTGGCGCCATCTCAGGGTGGCTCCTACAATGACATGTGTCAAGAGGGAGGAAAAGGAGGGAAAGGGACACGTGGCACCATCTCAAAAAATGAATTTAGGGAGGAGACTTCAGGATTTGCGCCACCTTAGCCTGGAGTTTGAATATTTGAATTGTTGCTTTTTCTGAAGGAGGCAGAAAATGACATGTGTCATTTGCTTTTTCTAAGAAGAGTAGAGAATGACATGTGTCATTTGTTTTTTCTGAGAAGAGCAGAGAATGACATGTGTCATTTGCTTTTTCTAAGAAGAGCAGAGAATGACATGTGTCATTTGCTTTTTCTGAGAAGAGCAGAGAATGACATGTGTCATTTGCTTTTTCTAAGAAGAGCAGAGAATGACATGTGTCATTTGCTTTTTCTAAGAAGAGCAGAGAATGACATGTGTCATTTGCTTTTTCTGAGAAGAGCAGAGAATGACATGTGTCATTTGCTTTTTCTGAGAAGAGCAGAGAATGACATGTGTCATTTGCTTTTTCTAAGAAGAGAAGAGAATGACACGTGTCACTTGCTTTTCTGAGAATAGCAGAGGGTGACATGTGTCATCTACTTTTCCTGAGGAAAGGAGAGAGTGACATGTGTCACTTGCAGGAGACATAATTCAAATGGTGCCACCTCAGGGGAGACAAGGTCTACTTTTTGTGAACAGGACAACACATGACACGTGGCATCTCATGGTGACCTTGGAATGACACATGGCACAGGGTGAAGATGGTGGACACTGACACGTGGCATAAAATGAAGAGGGGGTCTAATGACATGTGGAGGCTTCTTAAGGTAGCCCCCACACTAACACGTGTCGGAGGATGGAAGGAGAGAGAAAATGACATGTGGTGCCACCTCTAGGTGAACCCCACGCTGACACTTGGCAGGTAAATGGGAGGAGAGAAAAAAAGACAAGTGGCACCAATCCAGGGGACAAGGCTCCTACATTTTTGGGTTTTTTCAAAATTCAGGTTTTTCAAAAGAAAATCCTATGTGACACCACCTTAATGTGGGTCCCACATTGCTTCTTTATAAAGACAAGACAACAAAATCTCTTTTTGGAATTTTCATAACACCTGGACTAATTGGCAAAACAGAAATTTTGAAAAGAGTTGGCCCCTGTAGGGTAATTTTGTAAAAGAAGGATATTGGAAATTGTTGACAAAAAGGCAAAATCTGAGTTGAAGTGGCTGAAATCCATATTGAAAACTATCCAGATCGTTTTTCTGAGGAAATATTTTGAAATTCAGAGTTCTGGGGGTAAAATGGGAAGAATTGATAATTTTCAAGACCCAGGGTTTTGTAATCGATTTTGAAAATAGTTGAAATTCTAATCTGGATTGAAAATTTTGAAATCAAGAGTTCTGGACCTCAAAATGACATGCTGTGCAGTGCAGTGATATGAAATGCTCATGCAATGATATGCAATGTCATGTCTTATACAATATAATTTTGAACCAAGACTTGGAGATTCCTGTCTTCTGTCAAGAATAAAATTTTGAACATCTGAGCTAATAATAGAGAAATTTTGAGAGTTGTAGATGAAATTTGGACTTTTGCAAAGTCCGGGCTCAGAAAATGACCATTTCGCCCTCCGGCGATTTCAGAGGTTGAATGATGATGCTGGGTGGAGAGGTGAATGAAAATTTGGGGTGTTTACAGATGCACACTACAGAACAATAAAATAAATAAGGGAAAAATGATTGATATAACCTGATATGCTTGAGCCTCTAAAGCTGTCGATTGACTGAACTTTGCACCACCACTATGCATGTACAAATGCATAGTTTTCTGCTCATCTGGTCAATGTTCTACTCCTGAAGGCTTCTTCATGACTAGTGACTTTGACTCACACATTGATGGATCGAATGTTCATACATGTCAATAATGAAATCCAAAATGAAATCAAAACAAAATATGAAAACAACTAACTACTTTATTCTAATATACATATGATACATCCTAAATTATAATTAATAAAATAAAAACTCTGACACCTAAAGCAACTACACTATGTTAGAATTATTCTATTCTAAATCAGTAAGTTTAACATCTACTCTACTTTACTCTATGTCAGAATAATCTAATTACTTTACGAAATAAAAAGACAATTCTACTCTAAATCAGCAAGTTAAACAACTAAACTATTTTAAACTATGTTAAAACAATCTAATTAATCTATCAAATAAAAAGACTATTCTAATCTAAATCAGAAAATCAGTAAATACAGGAAAACACTATTTTATTCTCTAAGACTCACCTGCCTAAGAGATCATTGAAGTATGGAATTCAGTGAAGCCTAAGAAAAACAGAATGTGCATCCTATATTTTTCTAACTATGTTAATTCTACCAACTAAAACAACTAAATAAACTAAAATAAACTAAACACATATTAATAAACTGATATCTCAGAAATAATCAGGATATAATCGTCGTTCCCTAGCAACGACGCCAAAATTTTGGTTGATACTTTTGGAATGCATATTTTTAAAAGATATTTTTCAATGAAAATAAGGGAAAATCGTCAACCAAAGATATAAAAACCGACTTTCCACAGAAGTGGCGAGTACGGGTCGAATCCAGAGGGAACGGGATACTTCTGAATTAAATCTAAAATAACACTTTATTAATATAACAAAGTTTACAATCTATGTCAATATTATAATTTAAAGGAAATAACACTCTAAACTATGAAAAGAAAACTAAAGTAGGAAGCTAAGTCTTCTGCAGGTCTCCAGGGGCAAAATTGTCTTTTCATCACATGTGCATAGTGCACTTCATCTTTGAATTACACCTGTGAACCTGTTCTAACTTATCAACCTACACAATGAAAACACAAAGTTAGTAAACAAGTAATACTTAAATCTGAATTACAAACTACAACTAATTCTAAACAATTTCTGAAATTAAACTACAATTAAATACTTAAAGAAAACTAAAATTATAACTTCTAACTAAACTAACTAAGAAAATCAATTCTAACTACTGTTAATTCACGAATTACAATGCTAGAAAACACTAAAACTACATAAAATCAGACAAATAGCTAAATGACTGTTCTGTCCCTAAAAAATGCAAAAGTGGAGTCTGACAGCTTTTCGCAAATCACAAATTTGAGGGATCAAACGAATTCCATTTTTTCTGAAATAACTTCTGTTCTATAACTGACAGATTTAAGAATCTGACACTTTTTACAGATTTGAAAAATATGTTCTGGATGTCCATATATAAGTGTTTCAAAATCAGGATAATCTTGGATATCGCAGGACCCGAAATTTGAAAACCCGAAAAAGCTGTTTTCACAAAATGCTTAAAAACCAGACCAAACCAACTTGGATCGAGCTGAAATTTGGTCTGCAGACAGTTAACACGCAGATGTAAAGAATAGAAAAATAATTTCCAGAAAACTCGAGAGAAATCCACATGAAATGATGAGTGCACGACAGGATAAAAATCAGGGTTTATGTTCAGTGCACTATTCACTTATTTAAATCCACAAATCACATTTCTACATTAAACCACAAACAAAGACAGTCTTAACCTATTCTAAACTATTGCTAAACTACAGTAAAGGGCAACAATTAAGCTAATTTATAAAATTAAGAAAAGAACCATCTAACTAATATTAATTCTAATCTAAACTACCCGTTAAACCTAATCTAACCTAAACTCACTAATTAACTAACTAGACTATTGTTAATACTAACACTTAATTAAAACAACTATTATCCTAATAATATGACTAGTGTTAGTCACTAACTAAGTTAACTAACTATCTAAGGATTAGTCTAACTAGGTCTAGGGTACGGTTAGGATTAATTAGCATTAACTAACTAACTAAGGTTTAGTCCAACTAGTGTTAACTAATTATCTAAAGGTTAGTTTAACTAGGACTAACGACTAACTATGGTTAATAATTAACTAAGATTAGATAGGGACGGTTAGGGTTTAACTAATTAAAATGACTAGAGTGGCAGTTTAGGATAGGGCATTAACTTAGGTTCACGCCACCTTAGAGCTATTATCCTAATACTATATATATTATTTACTAAAACAATAATCAATACCTAAGTTAATGCCTAATTGAAATGTAACTAACATTGATGCAAACCTAACTAAGGGAGCATACACGGTTTTGCAAAACTTTACTAAGTTAATAACTACAGCTTTAATAACATGGTATCTACATTATGCCAATGTAAGAAAGTAGTAAAGGGCTTCTCAAATAGAATTAACGCAATTGGAAAGGCATGATACTCCATACCTGGACTAATAACTCAAAGGGGAAACATAAGGAAGGAAAACCGTCCAGCTGTGGACCCCACACGGTTTTGAGGTTGTCTTTAAAAAAATTGAAACATTTAATTTCTTACCCCCAAACTCGTGTAATCACTTTTAGAAAGGGTTTTAATATTCAAAGCACATGATCCCTTGTGAACACCTTTCCAAAAGCATTGGCCATGGTTTTAGAAAATAATTTGAATCTCAAATCAGTTTCCAAACATATCAAAGGATAAAATCTCATCTCTATGCTGGATTTCACAAGGTCAATACTTTCTAAACAGGATTTCCACGAATTTGAATGGAGTAGCATCTTTTCCAAAAACGCAAATCGATTTTAGAAAAAGAATACAATGCAAACATTACCAAAACTAAATTACACAAAACGTTTTCTACAAGACAACCTTATATTGAATCTAGACATGCTAATTACAACTTTACTAAAACCTAATGACTTACCAAACAACTACAACCTTGCTGGACCTCTAATGGCCGTCCTATCTATGGAGAAGATGACTACACTCACACACAAAAACGAAATATCTAATTTTAAACTAAGAACACAATGACAATTACAATTCTAAATTAAATTAGGCTAACACACGATTATTACTAACTAATTAAACTAAAAACACACAAACTAAACTAACTAATCATGTTGGGAATCAAACCAAAACAGAAAACATGCTCGAGATATTTACACTACACTCGACTAAGATAAAAAACGCAAAACAAAAATTCTAACATTTATCTAAATTGACTATCATACTAAAACAACCTAACTCTATACAATAACTTGACTCAACATATAACCTAACAACTGAATCACATACAGCAAACACGCTACAACATTTTACATAAATAATTGATTCGAACTACATACTCGCTATTCACAAAAAAACAATAAAATGACCAAGAAATAAAAACGCCATTAACTATGAAGAAACCTCTATGATCTACTGCTGGTAGAAACATATTCAGACCTAACAACTAATGGAAAACATGATGATAATGCAGACGCATAGAAATCTCAATTTATGTAGCACACACCCACCCAACACACCAAAAACTTCCAATGTTGGATTGAAAAACACTATTTTAAATAAACCAAACCCCTAAACACTCTACGTGCTGGTTTATTCATGAACAACCTCTACACTAAGGCTGACGAAATACAGAAAAAACACAGCCACATGACTCACGCACAAGATGGTTTCTATCTAGAAGAAAGGGATGAGAAGACCCACCTCCAGGGCGATCCGACGACTGAGGGGGAGAAAAGAGCGGACTTTGCTTGGCTTCGCACCGCGAGGGACCTCGTTGATGCTGAAATTCCACTAGAGGTGGGGTGAATAGTGAAATATGATTATGATCGATAAAATAAAATAAATAAGCAATAAGGCACAACACATAAAACACAGAAGTTATACTGGTTCGGTCAATATCCAGACCTACATCCAGTCCCCAAGCAAACCACTTGAGATTTCCACTATAACATCCGAGTCACCGGATAAATAGTACAACACCCTCTTCCCAAGAGGTCTTCTTCTCTCAACCGAGAAGGGGCACACCCTCTTCCCAAGAGGTCCTCTTCTCTCAACAGAGAAGGGCAACACTCTCTTTCACAGAGGTCTACTTCTTTAAACAAAGAAGGAATACAGTGAATAAACAGAGTTACAATACTTCCTATAGAACCTTCAGAATGATATGAATGCACGAATGAAGGATTCTAAGAATGTTCTGTTTGTCACTCAGAGGATACTCTTTGTCAAAGAGCTGGACTTGACTTTTTCTCTTTTCTTTCTTTTTCTTTTTCTCTTTCTTTTTCAAGGCTCTCTTTTCAAATCACGAATAGAAATTTTTTCTCTTTGTAAGCTCACACGTCTATTTCATTCCTCTTATCTGAATAGTTTATGTGTGTGTATTTATATAGCTTATAAAAAATAGTCGTTACATTTTGGAATTGTAACTTTTTGAAATGTGAAATGTTAGGTCATTTCAAAAACATCTTTTAGAGAAGTTCGAGAATGCATTTTTCCATAAAGGTGAAATAGAGGGTACACTAGTCGTTGTAATATTTTCAGGTAATACATATTTTATGTAAAAAGTCTATTTCTTACAATAGTACATTTGAACGTTGGGTTGTAGTTTTGTCTTTATTCTAATTAATGATTTGAGGTACATTAGTACTTCTTTACTTTAAATGAGTGTAAGTACTATGAGTACTTTGAGATATTTATTTGTACATAGTCATGTCAAGTGTATTCTTTATGTAGTGTATTTCAAAGTCTCCAGAGAGAATGAGGACTAAAAAGAAGGTCGACATTCTTTGGGAAGGATATTTAGAAAGGATTTGTTATAGAAGGCATTTAATGCTTTGTAGAGAGAATGATGACTTCAAGTAAGTCGATATTCTATGGTTATGAAAAAAGGTAACTAGAGTCCTTTTAAAACCATATTTTATTTGTTTTTCTTATGTGTAGCCGATTTATGTTTTTGTCTTCTTCTTGTATTTAAGAAACATTTCATTAGAGAAGATAACTAAAGTCTTTTCAAAAACATATTTTATTTGTTTTTCTTATGTAGTCGATTTTATGTTTTTGTCTTCTTCTTATATTAAAAAACATTTCATTAAAGAAGATAACTAAAGTCTTTTCAAAAACATATTTTATTTGTTTTTCTTATGTAGCTGATTTTATGTTTTTGTCTTTTTCCTACATTCCTTTTTTCATGTTGTCTTGTATATAGTGTAAGGTACAATGATAAAATGTCTTTTTCATAAAAGGTTGTAAGAAGGTACAATTATTATATGACAAAATGTCTTTTTCATAAAAGGTTGTAAGAAGGTACACTTATTGGTTTTCAAAAAAGAAGCTTTTTGAAACTATCGTATACTTTTATGATATAATATGTATGAATGAGTATGTAATATGCAAAATGCAAGTTCCTGAAGGTTCTGTTACATATGACTCTAAAGAAGAAAAAAATCTTCATCTTGAGGTAGCCGATTTCTTCATTTGAGCTTTAGGAAAGCATGGCTCATCAAGCTTTTTCTTCAAGGAGTATGATTGCACCATAGTTGTACTTGAACAGGAAGTCTCCATCCTTATTGGGTGAGATATCCTTGCATCAAATACTCGTTAGATTTAAGGCAAAACATATTCAGTCATAATATAACATTATTTCAAGAGAACATATTATCATATCATATAAAATCAAATAAGACAGTGTATCATATTATGTGACATCAAAACCAAGTTTCTCAACATTCTCCCCCTTTTTGATGATGACAAAATATGCTCCCCCTGTCAAAAAGACATTATGCATAGAAATAATAATATGATAAAAAAGTGAAATAATGTTTAAAGAGAGAATATTTCTCCAATAATGGAGACAGGTTTTCTCCCCCTTTATCATGGACAAAAAGGAGGGATAAGAGTAAAAAAAAATACAGACTGAAAGGATTAAAAGTTATTATAGACCAAATATATATATATATAAAAAATGAGTCTATCTCGAAGGTGGAGAAGGTGAAGGTGTCCGGTTGGCACGATTCCGCTTGCGAGTCTGCTGCAACAGGGCTTGATTACGAAGGATTCGATCCTGAGTTTGCTCGATATCCATCATAGCAGAAAAGTAATTGAAGGAGGACATTGGATCTGCTTCATCAGAGCCGGGCATGTGCAGGGATCTTAGATTGAAGGTGGTACCATCGAGGACATGAGAGGGACAGAGGATGACTTCGTTGTGAAGTGGTACTTGGAAGTATTTGAGAATGGGAGTTATAAAACACCCAAAAAGAAGAGGCTCAAATTTCTGATAACGAATAAAGAGGTCGAAAATAATGGATGACCAATTTATCGGAAGAGAAGAAAGGATTGCGTAGATAAGAAGAGAGATTTTTCGAGGAACTAATCCCTGGCGGGGATGCTTGGGATAGATGTTGTGGAGAAGTATCTGGGCAAGTAGCTGAGCATGAGGTTGGAGATTCCTCATGTGCCACGGAAGTTGGTAGCAGTTGGTGCAGAGAAGTATTTTTTGAAGTACCGATCGGTCGATTGGTACTATGGTGTTAAGGTCGGTACCGGTGGAAGGTAAGTTTAGAATTCTACCTAGGTCGGAAGCATCGAAAATCATCAGCTGTCCTCGGACTTTGCTGGTGATTGAGGTTTGTTCATGATCAGAAGAGAAGTTGGTGTAAAACAGTCGGACTAGTTCGGGATAGTAGGCAACTGGAGATGAAGATCCTATGAGAGGTTTGAGTTCAGGGAGATAGGTGTCTAAGTCGAAGAACTTGAAGTCGTCAAAGTTGATCAATTTTCCTTCATGAATGGGGCGAGAGCAGAGTGAGTTGTAGGTGTGAAACAAATCAGGATACCTTAGATCGGCGGAGGTGATCAGATTGGTAGAGGAGGAAGCCATTATCGAATGCCTTGAAAATAAATCACTAGGAGAGAAAGGAGCTAGAACCGAGAGAAAGTTTGTATAAGGATAGAAAAGTTCGAATGGAATGGTAAGAGATGAACCAATTGATTAAATAGAAGGAAGAAAATAATTGTTGATATGAAATGAATGACATTGGAAGTGAGTAATTTTTAGATTTTAGTCAAATAAGGAAATCCGTGAGGAGTAAGTTAAGAGACTTGTGAATGACAAATCAAATCAATGTTTGAGGATAGTGTATTATATTAGATTGAGGAGGACATAGTATTGAAATATATAGATTTTACTATGGGTGAGTTTATCAACTAGTGAGAGAAAACATTAATAGAGTATGGGGTGTCATGTTGAATAAAAAAAATGATTGATCTTAAAAATAATGGCCTAATAAAACAAACAACTTGTTACTCTATGTGGAGGGATTCGAAATTCGTGAATGGAGATAAAAAGATGATGCGGATATCTAGAGATGAGAGAAAGATGATGAAGGACAACATTTACTTGATTTAGATATGACATAAAGTAGAGATAGAATAAATAAAGGTTTGCTTGGAGGCAAGACTTTAAAGGTTCTCGATTTTAGAGAGATATACAATAAGAGAGAGACAAGGTCACGGATGGAAAGAAAGGTCATAGGGTGATCATGTGATGTGTACTTTGAAAGATATGACATTTTAAAGAAAAGAGTGCCTAAAAAAAAAGTTTCATGATTAATATTTGTAATTTTTTTAAGAGTATACGTGGATATGAGAAGGATATATTTTGACTTAGACTAGTGGTGAGAGAGATGATGAGACAAAAAGGAGAAAGAGTTAAAAAATATATAAGAATTGAAATAAGAATAGACATGGAGGAGTCAGATTCAAAAATGTATATAAAAAAAATGTATTCGAGAGATGAAATGAGGGGACAAAAATATTTATGAATGAAGAGTGAGAGAAGTGAGATTACATATATGAATTTTTGTGAAGGATAAAGAAGTAAAAAAAAATTGATGAAAGACATAAAGTTATGATTGATATGATTTATTTAAAGAAACTCGACAAGGTTAAATTTTAAACAAGAGTAGAAAAAAACGGAGGCTTAATTTGTATACAAAAGAGATGATAATAGATAGTTTGTTGGGCTATGATATAATAGATGATATAGTAAAAAAAATTTACGTGTGAATATAGCAACTAGATCTTTTAAAGAGATCAACTAGTCATTCAATTTTAACTAATGAAGAGTATGAGTTCTCATAAACTAAGTAGAGAGGTGAAACAATTTTATCGTAAGACAAGTTTTCATAAAGGACAAAAAATATTAAAGGAGTTGAGTGATGTGAACATTGTTATGATGGCTTTTAATACAATTATTTTTATGGATATGAGAGAAAAGAGATAGGACAAGGAGTTATAATGGATGTGTACTTGAAAGATGACAAGTTGAATGACATAAAGAATGTGTCTTATAAGAATACGTGAATATGGAAACTTAGTTTGACTAACTAAAATCGATAAGAAGGAAAGCAATTTAAAATAAGATTTAAACAAGACTTATAAGAAGTATTATATTAAGTGTGATTAATTTATAAGTCACTTAGTTTGCATATTCCTAGTTCTCTTCTAATTCGTGTGAAGTCTTCATGTTTTAATGGTTTAGTGAATATGTCTGCTAACTGTTGATTAGTGGGTATGAATTCTAGTTTAATTATGTTGTTTAAGACTTGTTCTCTTAAGAAGTGGTGTCTTATTTGAATGTGCTTAGTTCGTGAGTGTAAAATAGGATTCTTAGATAGGTTTATAGCACTCGTATTATCACAGAAAATAGTTGTATTTTCAAAATTTAAACCAAAATCTCTTAAAGTTTGTTTCATCCAGATAACTTGAGTACAAGCTAGGATAGCAGCAATGTATTCGGCTTCAGTAGTTGATAATGATACACAATTCTGTTTCTTACTGAACCATGATACTAGTGAGTGCCCTAGCATGTGACATGTTCCACTTGTGCTTTTTCTGTCAGATTTACTTCCAGCAAAGTCAGCATCACTGTATGAGATTAGATCAAATGTAGAGGATTTTAAATAGAATAATCCAAAATCAACTGTGTCTTTTAAATATCTCATTATTCTTTTTACAGCTTTAAAATGTGATTCTTTTGGATTTGACTGAAATCTAGCACACAAGCAAACACTAAACATTATATCTGGACGACTAGCAGTTAAATAAAGAAGTGATCCTATCATACCTCGGTATACTTTTGTATCAACAGTCTTACCATCTTCATCTTTGTCCAACACAGTAGTAGTGCTCATAGGAGTGGATTTTGAAGCAGTTGAGTTCATGTTGAACCTCTTCAGAAGTTCATGAGCATACTTAGATTGATTGATGAAAACTCCATCCTTGGTTTGCTTAATATGCAGTCCAAGAAAGTAGGTGAGTTCTCCCATCATACTCATTTCGAATTCCTTCTGCATGGACTTAGAAAAATCTTCACAGAGAGTGTTGTTAGAAGATCCAAAGATGATGTCGTCGACATAAATTTGAACAATTAGGGTATGATTATTCACTACTTTGACAAATAGTGTAGAATCTGCTTTGCCAACAGAAAAACCAGTTTTTAATAAAAAGGTTTTAAGTCTTTCGTACCAAGCACGAGGTGCTTGTTTTAAAACATATAAAGCACGTTTGAGTTTAAAAACATGATCTGGGTATTGTTCATTTTCAAATCCTGGAGGTTGTTTTACATAGACTTCTTCATTTATAAAACCATTTAAGAAAACACTTTTAACATCCATTTGAAATAATTTGAAATCCATATAGCTTGCATATGCTAAGAGCATTCTAATAGATTCAAGTCTAGCAACAGGAGCAAATGTTTCATCAAAGTCAATACCTTCCTCCTGGTTGTATCCTTGAGCTACTAGTCTGGCCTTGTTTCTTATAACATTACCTGTTTCGTCTAGCTTGTTTCTGAAGATCCATCTTGTCCCAATGATTGGATGATCCTTTGGTCTAGGTACAAGATCCCAAACGTCATTTCTTTGGAATTGATTCAGTTCTTCAGTCATGGATAGCATCCAGAACTCATCAATGATGGCTTCATCAATCTTCTTTGGTTCAAGTTGAGAAATGAATGCCATGTTTACAATCCGTTCTAGCTGAGCTCTAGTTTGAACCCGCTTTGTTAGTTCTCCCAAAATCTGCTTTTGAGGATGATCTTTGATATCGACAAAGGTTCTTTGGTGATCATCTTCATTAGACTTAGCTGTGTTATCTAAAAATAAATCTGTACTTTCAACATCATCATCATTAGTTTGTATATGAACAGATTGATCAATAGATTCACAAAAACTAACATGCATAGATTCTTCAATAGTATTATGACTCTTATAGAAAACTTTGTATGCTTTACTATGACTTGAATATCCTAAGAATATGCCTTCAACAGATTTAGCATCAAACTTATCCAGGCTATCTTTTGTGTTTAGGATAAAGCATTTACATCCAAAGACTTTGAAATAGTCTATTCTTGAAGTTCTGTCATAGAATAGTTCATAGGGAGTTTTATTTAATAAGGGTCTAATGAGAACTCTATTTGTTATGTAGCATGCATTATTAACAGCTTCTGCCCAAAAAGATTTTGCAAGATTATTGTGTTGGAGCATAGTTCTGGCAGATTCCTGAAGGGTTCTATTCTTTCTTTCTACTACACCATTTTGAGGTGCCGCTCTAGGAAAGGCAAAGTTATGAGAAATACCATGCAAGTTACAAAAATTTTCAAAGAGTTCATTTTCAAATTCTCCTCCATGGTCACTACGGATTTTTACAATAGAACATGATTTTTCGATTTGTAATTTTTTACATAAGATTTCAAACTGACAAAACGTGTCACTTTTGTTTTTCAAAAATATTACCCAAGTAAATCTTGAGTAATCATCTACAATGACAAAAGCATATCTATTATGATTAAGGCTAGCTACCCTAGAAGGACCAAAAAGGTCCAGGTGGAGAAGCTCTAAAGGTCTTTTACTTGAAATGACATTCTTTGATTTGAAAGAAGATTTTGACAATTTTCCTAATTGACATGCATCACAAAAATAATCCTTTTTAAAAGATATGTTGGGTAACCCACGTAGTAACTTATCTTTAGCTAGTTTAGACATGTATTTAGAATTGACATGGCCCATTCTCATGTGCCATAGATGTTGAGTGTCATTATTAGCTATGAGGCAATGTTCTGTGATGTTTTCTAGGTATAGTTCATATATATTATTCTTTCTTATACCTTTTAAGATGATGTTTTCATTTGTGTCAGCTATAAGGCATGCATCATGATTAAAGCTAACATTATAACCTGTCACACATTTGACTGATACTTAGTAGGTTATGTTTTAAGCCTTTAACAAGGAGAACGTCTTTGATAAGAGGTTTGTCTATGTTACCAATATTTCCAATACCAATTATCAAACCTTTGTTGTTATCTCCAAAGGTGACGGTTCCTCCTTCTTTATGATGAAGAACAGCAAAAAGGTCTAGATGTCCTTTCATGTGCTTTGAACGTCCACTATCTAATATCCATCTGCTCTTCTTCTTTGGAGCCTGCAAAACATTAAGTAAATCTCCTTTTTGGTACCCAATCGGGTCCTTTTTTGTTAGACTTTGGAACCCATATCCATTTGGATTTGGGTTTGTCTATCTCTTTAGAGGAGTTAAAAAGATTAACATTGTAATACTCCTTATTTAGTTCAGATGAACTTTTCACAAACGTGGTCTTTTGATTTATACAAGAAGGTTTTTTGAAATGAGAGTAGCCAATACCATTCTTGTAAAAAGAGACCTTCTGAGAGGATAAGAGTTTATCCAAGTTCTCTTTACCTTTAGTAAACTTGAAAACCGTTTTCATGAGGTTCTCAGTTTTACTTTTTAGCTCTGAAATCTCTACTTGCATATTTTTAGTTTTGGAGCTAGTAGAAGAAATTTCAGACATAAGCAAAAGATTTTTCTTTTTCAACTCAGAATTTTCACTGCTGAGTTTTTCATTCTCTTGAGAAAGCTTTAAATTTTCAGATTTTAAAACTTTATTTTTGAAACTCAATTTTCTAGATTCTTCAAATAGATCTTGAAAAGCATCTAGAAGTTCTTCAAAGGAAAAATCAGAGATTTCACTTACCGAACTTTCGTTTGCCATGAAGCACATATTTGCAGTTTCGGCTTCATCATCACTTGACTCTTCACTAGTGGATGGTTCTGAATCATCCCATTGAGCATGCAGAGCCTTTTTCTTGAAGAACCTCTTCTTTGGTTCCTCAGTTTTGGACTTTCTTTTGAGAAGTGGACAGTCACGTTTTAAGTGGCCTGGCTTATTACACTGAAAGCACATGGGATCTTCTTTAAGATCTTTTCTTTCCTTGTGCCTGTTTGGAAGCCGGTTCCTTCTCATGAAGCGCTGGAATTTTCTGATAAGTAGCGCAATTTCTGATTCTTTATCTGAGTCTTCATTCTCAGATAGGGCTGGGAAAGCTAGAGTTTTCTTTACTGGTTGCTCTTCTTCTCTTCTTTCTTTCATGTGGACTTCATAGGCCATAAGATTGCCTATTAAGTCGTCCAATGTAAGTTTAGATAGATCTTGAGCTTCTTCAATAGCAGTAGTCTTTTTCTCCCAATCAGTTGTGAGAGATCTCAAGATTTTCTTCACCTTTTCAGTCTGGGAATATGTAACACCCAGAGATTTCATATCATTGGTGATGTTGGTGAATCTGGTAAACATCTCTGTGATGGGTTCATCTTTGTTCATTTTGAACAACTCATATTTTCTAACAAGAGATGATATTTTGGCTTCTTTTACTTTGTTGGTTCCTTCATGAATAACCTCCAAAGAATGCCAAATGTCATATGCAGATTCACATATAGATATTATGTTGAATTCATTCTGATCAATGGCACAATATAAGGCATTCATAGCCTTTGCATTTAGGTTTGCCATTTTCTTTTCTTCATCAGACCATAAGTTATAGTCTGCGGATGGAGAAGTGTATGGATGCTCAACAATTTTCCATACAGCAAAGTCTATCGATTTGAGAAAGATAGCCATTCTGCACTTCCAATATCCATAGTTGGAGCCATTGAAGAAGGGAGGACGAGATGTGTGTTGACCTTCAATATCACGAGCATAAGAGGTAGATGCCATGTGTGCTGGAAGACTTGTTACGTCGAAACCAGCAAACCTGCTCTGATACCAAATGAAATTCCACTAGAGGGGGGGTGAATAGTGAAATATGATTATGATCGATAAAATAAAATAACTAAGCAATAAGGCACAACACATAAAACACAGAAGTTATACTGGTTCGGTCAATATCCAGACCTACATCCAGTCCCCAAGCAAACCACTTGAGATTTCCACTATAACATCCGAGTCACCGGATAAATAGTACAACACCCTCTTCCCAAGAGGTCTTCTTCTCTCAACCGAGAAGGGGCACACCCTCTTCCCAAGAGGTCTTCTTCTCTCAACAGAGAAGGGCAACACCCTCTTTCACAGAGGTCTACTTCTTTAAACAAAGAAGGAATACAGTGAATAAACAGAGTTACAATACTTCCTATAGAACCTTCAGAATGATATGAATGCACGAATGAAGGATTCTAAGAATGTTCTGTTTGTCACTCAGAGGATACTCTTTGTCAAAGAGCTGGACTTGACTTTTTCTCTTTTCTTTCTTTTTCTTTTTCAAGGCTCTCTTTTCAAATCACGAATAGAAAATTTTTCTCTTTGTAAGCTCACACGTCTATTTCATTCCTCTTATCTGAATAGTTTATGTGTGTGTGTTTATATAGCTTATAAAAAATAGTCGTTACATTTTGGAATTGTAACTTTTTGAAATGTGAAATGTTAGGTCATTTCAAAAACATCTTTTAGAGAAGTTCGAGAATGCCTTTTTCCATAAAGGTGAAATAGAGGGTACACTAGTCGTTGTAATATTTTCAGGTAATACATATTTTATGTAAAAAGTCTATTTCTTACAATAGTACATTTGAACGTTGGGTTGTAGTTTTGTCTTTATTCTAATTAATGATTTGAGGTACATTAGTACTTCTTTACTTTAAATGAGTGTAAGTACTATGAGTGCTTTGAGATATTTATTTGTACATAGTCATGTCAAGTGTATTCTTTATGTAGTGTATTTCAAAGTCTCCAGAGACAATGAGGACTAAAAAGAAGGTCGACATTCTTTGGGAAGGATATTTAGAAAGGATTTGTTATAGAAGGCATTTAATGCTTTGTAGAGAGAATGATGACTTCAAGTAAGTCGACATTCTATGGTTATGAAAAAAGGTAACTAGAGTCCTTTTAAAACCATATTTTATTTGTTTTTCTTATGTGTAGCCGATTTATGTTTTTGTCTTCTTCTTGTATTTAAGAAACATTTCATTAGAGAAGATAACTAAAGTCTTTTCAAAAACATATTTTATTTGTTTTTCTTATGTAGTCGATTTTATGTTTTTGTCTTCTTCTTATATTAAAAAACATTTCATTAAAGAAGATAACTAAAGTCTTTTCAAAAACATATTTTATTTGTTTTTCTTATGTAGCCGATTTTATGTTTTTGTTTTTTTCCTACATTCCTTTTTTCATGTTGTCTTGTATATAGTGTAAGGTACAATGATAAAATGTCTTTTTCATAAAAGGTTGTAAGAAGGTACAATTATTATATGACAAAATGTCTTTTTCATAAAAGGTTGTAAGAAGGTACACTTATTGGTTTTCAAAAAATAAGCTTTTTGAAACTATCGTATACTTTTATGATATAGTATGTATGAATGAGTATGTAATATGCAAAATGCAAGTTCCTGAAGGTTCTGTTACATATGACTCTAAAGAAGAAAAAAATCTTCATCTTGAGGTAGCCGATTTCTTCATTTGAGCTTTAGGAAAGCATGGCTCATCAAGCTTTTTCTTCAAGGAGTATGATTGCACCATAGTTGTACTTGAACAGGAAGTCTCCATCCTTATTGGGTGAGATATCCTTGCATCAAATACTCGTTAGATTTAAGGCAAAACATATTCAGTCATAATATAACATTATTTCAAGAGAACATATTATCATATCATATAAAATCAAATAAGACAGTGTATCATATTATGTGACATCAAAACCGAGTTTCTCAACAGATGCTGGAAATACACTATGGAACCATGTCATACAGCTGCAACACGTTGGAAATCCACCGAAGATGGAGGATGAACCGATTCTCCATCGGGGGGGGGCTTAGAAAACCGGATGGAGGTAGAGTCGGCCCTTCTTGTTGAAGTGTCTCGCACTTCCACGCAAGAAAAGTGTTTCCCACCTCTGCTGCACCTGCAAAACACAGCCACCATAGTGATTAGCCAACAAGGAAGAAGAAGAACTGGAAGATATGGAAGAAGGCAAGAGAGAGAAAGCTTGGATCTCAAGCTTTTCTTCAAGCATCAATGGAGATAGCATGAGGTGAGGGGTGAGAAGGGGCTGGACCAAGATTCGTGCTCCTAGGGCATGAAAACCAAAGAAAAGACAAGAGCCACCAAGGGTGTCCCTCTCCTCTATACACGATTTGGCCTATTTTGGCATTTTCCAAAAACAGGCTTAAAAAGAAAATATTTATTGGGTGCCTCTTGTAGGAGGGGTTTTTTAAAAAAGTATTTATGAAAAACGTGAATTGGGTTGGCTGGGGTGGATCTCTAAGTGTTTTGATCCAGATCCAATGTCCAAATGGACATTTGGATCCAAATCTTCCAAATCGGCTCCGAGATTTGACCCGCTACACTGTAAATGCATTAATTTCCTCAAATTAAGTTTGATTTTGATGAAATTCAAACCAAAGATCTATAACATCATTATGCACTGTAAACACCCCAAATTTTCACTCACCTTCCTGATATATCCATCAATCATCACATTTCGGTTCTCCAGAAGCAATGAAGGGCAAAATGGTTATTTTCCAAGATTGAACCTTGCAGAAAGTCCTAAAATTTCATTCTTGAGTCTCAAAACTTCTTTATTTAGACTCAGAGACATCTTCAAACTGCAAATCCTCAAAATCTCATGCTTAACCAGAAGTCAGAATTTTCAAATTCAAATTTAGAGTGGCAATTTTGTAGAACATGTCTTTGCATAGCATTGCATGAGCATTTCATATCATTTCACTGCACAACATGTCATTTCGAGATTCAGAACTCTTGATTTTTCAAAATTTTCAATCCAGATTTGATTTTAAAACTTTTCAAAATTGATTTTAAAACTTTTCAAAATTGATTTTAAAACCCTGGGTTTTAAAATTATCAATTCTTCCCATTTTACCCCCAGGACCTCGAATTACGAAAAGTTTTTCTCAAGAAAACAATCTGGATGGTTTTGACATTTCAAAATTTCGCCAGTTGGAAAGAGGGGGACACAATTTCAAATTCATAAGATCTTATTTCAAACTTTTACAAAAAGGCTCCGAATTTCCCTACTTCTTTCAAAATTTCGCCCTCAAGAACCATTTTCTTCCAAGTTTTGAAATCAAGCCAAATTTTGCTTCGTGTTTTCTAAAACTAGCTTACTATTATGAAAATTCCAAAATATCTCATCTGACTTTTATTTCAAATAAGTAACGTGGGACCCGCCTCGAGGTGGTGTCACACTCAAATTCTCAAAAATTTCTTTTATTTTCAAAACAGTGCCCATTCGGAAGTGACACCGATTTATAAAACTTTTTTATGATTATTTTATTTTCTTTATTTTTAACTCAATGTTAATAAAATAATTAGTGGGCCCACGTAGGTGGCACCCCGGTAAGACTCCTTGCCAAGAAAAGCAAACTTTTTTCAAATCCAATGAGGTGGCACCACCTTAAAAAAAAAAAGAGAAAAAGAAAAGGAAAAAAAAACAAAAAAACAAAAATTCATTTTTTTATTATTTTCTTTTTAGTTATTACTTTTCAGCCCCAAAATGGAGCCACCGTGAAACCCTACCCAAAATCCCATTTTTACCTAAGTTTTTCAAAATTCCTCTTAAAAAAAAAAAAGGAGTCGCCCCCCTCTCAAAACAGCGAGCTTTTCAAAATATTTCAAAATTTTGTTTTAAAAAGCTTATCAAAATCGGTTAAGAAAGGGGGATAAGTCTCGGATTTGGGGGACAAAAGGAAGGGGGGAGGCCAGTCATTAAAAAGGAGAAGGGCCCAACACGGAAGGGGGGTCTGCGATTTCCCAGGGAGGAGAGGATTTTCTTTTGAACTCCATCGGCCATCTCCCCTTTTCCGCCTCTTCTCCTCTCGGCTAGCAGGAAGTCGATGAAATAGTCACCCTTTTTGTTATCGCAGGGACCCTTATCTGCAAGGAGGGCTCTTCATTTTGGAGGATTTTCATCCAGATTACAAGGCTCCACGAAGAGGAAAAGATTGGCCCTCACTGAAGCTCTTGGCTGCCGTGATCAAGAGGAGACCCACGGCTCTAGAACTCTCATCCCTCAAAACCCCGGTTCCTCTCGGCTGGCAAGAGGCCGATTGATGTTTTTTTTACATCCTCTTTGGTTTTCGCAGGAAATCCAGCGTATTCCATTCCCTTTAGCTCAGCATGCAGAAAATCGCCCCTTTTCCTACCAACTACAGGTCTGGTGTTGTGGTTTCTACATTTGCAGCGTGAAGATGTTGTGATTTCTGAATCCTGAGCCTTTCTCGAATATGTATTGCAAGAAGCTCTGGCCAAAAGAACAGTTGGTGATGTGTTTTGATTTCCAGCCATTCGATCTAAGTTTGGACTGATGAGTATGTGAGGTTTTCATTCTTTTCTGTTTTGTATTTTACAATTTTTGATTTTTTGTTTCAATCGATGATCTGATATCTTGTTTTTCATTCCCTGTAATTTAGTTCACTTCCTTTCATTCCTCGATTTTCCTGCTTGGCATTCTTTTGATTCTTTTCTTAATTTTCTGTGTGGTGTTTTACAGCATTGTATTTCCTAAGTATTTCCCATCTACTGTTGTTCATTGATTGATTTCATGTTTTTCATTTATTAAATTCCTGTTGTTCATCATTTGATTTCACTCTTCTTTGTAATTTCCAGTTTTCATTCAGTTTTCTGTTTTTCAAACATTTTCCTATTTGCTTTCATTTCAATCATCCCTGTTTTAGTTTTGTTCAGCATTAGAATTGTGTTTTTTGATTTCCAATTCTGATTCATCATAATGTTTTTGTTTTACCTTCATCAAAGGATTCATGTTTTCTGGTTTTTTTTACAAATTTTGTTCATGGTTTAATTTCCTGTTTCATATGCTCTAATGTTATCCAATTCAGTAAATTCCTGCAGACTTTTGTTCAGTATGCTTTCTGCTTTGCCTTATTTCTCTTTTGCTAACTGCATTTGTAATTGTTGCATTTTCTCATTTCTTATTATTTCTTCATTCTGTATTTTAGCCAATTTCCTATTGTCTTTCTCATAGACTATTTCCAATTTAGTCATTTTTGAATTTCCTGTTTTAGTATATATTTCATCTAAACTGTAATGCTTTTATGTTTTTATTTCCAGATTTCGTACTGAATTAGATCTTAGCTTTCTTGTTTTAATTTTTAGTTTAGATCTGCAATTGTGTTTTCAGTAAAATAAGTTTTTAGAAATATAGGTAGATGCCTTTTCCTGCCAATATACCTCCCTCATCACATGTCATTTAGCATAAATTTAAGCATTCTTCGTTGTATATGATATATATATATATTTATACCTGTTTCCTTGAGTGTCTTGTATATCCATTCCTTGTACTAATTCTCATTTTGCAGGAAAATTTGGAGGATGCTGATTCTTTCTACGCTATGTATTTCATTTATTTTGATTTATGTCAGAGATGTAATGATCGAACTTGGAATAATATTTACTTTTACTGCTTAGATTAGGCTGCATCTCATATAGTTTGATTTCAGTAATATCCTGATTCTATGATGCATATATCTCCATTTTCGAAATTCACCGTGGATGAACACGAATGGCACGTGCACCAACTCTTAGAGAGTTGATGAACTCGGTGGAATCCATATTTACGGCCCTAGTCGGAATATGGACGAGACCCAGATCCATCATCTTTCTACTAGTCACACTGAGCCAACACTCTTAGGCTATCTTAAAAATGCACATCATATTTCTAAATTTTCAAAATATTGTGAATTAACTCAAGTAAACTCTGAACATATTCATGGCCACAGTCAGAATATGTGAAGGATTTACTTTGGTTTAATACACATTTTCCAACCAATTTTTCAGAAATCTTTTCAAAGTGCATTCATTCATTCAAATCATCTGCATCAGCTGTTTTTCTCATGATTTTCTTAAGAGATTTTCACTTCATGGAATCGATTTCTCAAGGAACTATGAAGATTTTTGAAGTTGGATTTTCCAAATCAAAGTTTTCCCGTGATTTTCCCTGAAAATATTATTTTCTTAAGACACGTTCAAAAGTAATTTCTCATCTTTCTCAAGAATCCAAGTTGATTTTCAGACATTTCAAAAGACAAGATTCTCAGGAATTCAATTTTCTAAGTTTTGAATTTCCTTCTCCAAAGAATTTTCTATAAATTTTCTATCATTTTCCTAAGAAAATTCTCAAAGACTGAGTTTTCCCAACAAGTGCTTTCCTTTTCAAATGTTCATCTTTTCTCAAGAATTTCTTTCATTTTTCCGAGATTCTCATTTCTTCATGGTTTTCCAAGTCTTTATAAACTTTCTCAAAATTTTCCTGAGATTCTCATTTCTTCATGATTTTCTAAATCTTTATAAACTTTCTCAAGATTTTCCCGAGATTCTCATTTCTTCATGATTTTCCAAATCTTTATAAACTTTCTCGAGATTTTATCGAGATTCTCATTTCTTCATGGTTTTCTAAATCTTTATAAACTTTCTCGAGATTTCAAATCTTCTTCGTCTGAGACTCCTGAGAGATTGATTTTCATCTTTTCCTGAAAAATTTTCAACTCCAAATATTTTCTAAGCATACATCATATTTTCCAACTTGCATTCTACAAGATTGCATAGCACATGCCTGAATTCTCTGTGCATTTAGGATAAAATACAATTTCGATGATTTAACTAAGTCAAGCACAATTTTGGTCCTTGGTTCGATTACCCCTGTTAAAGGGGGCAGGAACGGTCGAACCTCATACCGACAGGTCGAGCCCCATCCCATGGATTTTCCCGCAATTTTCAAAATGGAGGCGAGTATTTCAAAACAATTTCCAAAATCCGGTCAAGTTTGAATCGCGAAAGCATTTTCCTCTCTCTTTCGCAAGGAAGGGAAGACAAGAAAAATTTTGCGACGATAACAGGTTTGGCGACCGTGATAGGACCTGTCCTCGTCTAATCAAAATTGTGCTTGACTTAGTTCAATTATCAAAACTGTGTTCACAAAATGTCAGCTCTTTTACTTTTTATATCATGCGGACCTAAGAGCCTAGATTCTGACCTAGCTGACATTGATTGCATATAGCCTAGGCATGGTTTGGTAGGACCAGATTGAGGAGATATTTTCATGCTCACATAGACTTAGGTCTAAATACAACTCTCCTCAATTTAGGATCTGAATGCAAACAATGTATGCTTCTTCATGGATTTTCAAAATCTATCTCTCTAGGATTTATAGCCCTCTATTTCTTGCATGTGATCATTTTTCAAAATCTCCATTACCTATCATTAGCCGGTCTTCACGTTGCTGGGCTCTCTTCCAGAACCCTAGTTTGGGACAGAGCCTCACAACTGGGCCAATTATTTGGGTTAACACCCTCCTACCACGTACCGCGGGCCACAGTCCGAAGTATATCGGTAGGCGCTCAAGGATGTTGGAAAACCTTACCTTAGAACCGGAGTTGAAATTATATGCCACGTACCTCAAATTTCGGTTCGGGTATATCGGCATAACTGGATTGGACAGAGATGATCTGAGCCTAGAGTTAGGATTAAGGTCCTACAACTGTTTTCAAAATGATGCATCTAGAGTCAGCCTTTTAGGGAGTGCTGTATGTGCATAAATGTTTGTGCAGGATGTGATTGTATGCTACTTTTATTTCCCTCATATTTTCCCAAAAATATTTTCAAATTTCCATATTCTCATCCTTTCCCTTTACTTTCTCAAACCCTGGATGACTTTTTAAGGTATTCTATTTCTTTCAAAACTCAAGGTGATTTTTCATTCTCCCTTTCTACTAGATCTCGAATTTCCAGCTGCATTTTTATCCTGCCTGCAATTTTCCAAAACCATATGTTTTCTCTCATTGGATTTTCAATCCTTTTGTCTGTTTGCAAAATTCTTCATCTTATTTTCCTCAGGCATACCTTAATTATTGTGGCGGAAATTGTTTACCCACTTGCCTTCTCCTTATTCTAAATCCGTTTGCAGATTGTTTTTTTTAAGAGATATCTCTTTCCTTCAAAAATGGTGTTTTCCTCGTGGTTGACGACCTCGCCTAGGTAACAAGGCACATTTTCCGTTGTTATTCTCTTACAAAGAATGACAACACAATTGTCGTGATTTCAGCGACGACTCCATCCCTAGTAATGGGATATTCTTCCAATTGTTTACTATATTGTCAATAATCATTTTCCTCCCAATCCAAAATTCCCTCAGAGTCTAATCAAGACTTTATCCTGCAGAGAGCATCCACAACATTTGATGGTTCGAACAAGGTCAGGAAGAAGAACCACATCACCACAGTACTCCTCAGCCTCAGAAGAAGAGATGGGCTCCCCACGACCCGTCAGAAGTGAAGAACAACAACAAGGGAACGATGGCACAGATCCTCAAGTGTACGCGATGTTTCAAAAAATGATGAAGAGGATGATGAGTGAGCAGGCTGGCACCAGCTCAGACAAAAATCCATTCAGTCAGAAAATTAGAGATCGTGTGGCCAAGAAATCAACCAAGGATCATGTTCAAGATACTTCAGACGAAGAAGAATCAACAGATTGTTGAGAAAATCTGTTTTGATGTCACATAATATGATACACTGTCTTATTTGATTTCATATGATATGATAATATGTCTTCTTGAAAAATGTTATATAATGACTGGATATGTTTTGCCATATATCTAACAAGTATTTGATGCAAGGATATCTCACTCAAAAAGGATGGAGACCTCTTGTTCAAGTACAACTATGATGCAATCATACTCCTTGAAGAAAAAGCTTGTTGAGCCATGCACTCCTAAAGACCATCTAAAGAGATCAGCTTCCACAAGTTGAAGATTTTTTTCTTTAGAGTCATATGTAACAGAACCTTCAGAAGGATGCATATTGCATATTACATACTCACTCATAAAAGCTATTTCATAAAAGTATACGATAGTTTCAAAAAGCTCCTTTTTGAAAATAAATAATTGTACCTTCTTACAACCCTTTATGAAAAAGGTATTTTGACATGATTTCAAAATGTAATAATTGTACCTTATATCATATACAAGACAACATGAAAAGAAATGATTTCAAATATAGGAAAAAGACAAAACATGAAATCGGCTACACAAAGAAAACAAATATAATATTGGTCTTGAAAAGACTCTAGTTACCTTCTTTAAAGAAAGGATTTCAAATATAGGAAAAAGACAAAACATGAAATCGGCTACACAAATAAAACAAATATAATATGTTTTGAAAAGACTCTAGTTACCTTCTTTAAAGAAATGATTTCAAATATAGGAAAAAGACAAAACATGAAATCGGCTACACAAAGAAAACAAATATAATATTGGTTTTGAAAAGACTCTAGTTACCTTTTTACAAACTCATCGAATGTTGACTTACTTGAAGTCATCATTCTCTTTGTATAGCATTAAATACCTTCTGTAAAGAATCCTTGTTAAATATCCTTCTCAAAAATGTCGACTTACTTGTAGTCTTCATTCTCTTTGTAGACTTTGAAAAACACAACATAAAGAAAACTCTTGACATGACTATGTACAAATAAATATCTCAAAGCATTTATTGTACTTACACTCATTTAAAGTAAAGAAGTACCTATGTACCACAAATCATTAATTAGGATAAAGACAAAACCACATGACAACCTACAATCCAACGTTCAATGTACTATTGTAAGAAATAGACTTTTTACATAAAATATATATTACCTAAAATATTACAACGACTAGTGTACCCTATATTTTACTTTTATGGATAGAAGACTTTCTCGAATTTCTCTAAAGATGTTTTTGAAATGACATGACATTTCACATCTCAAAAATGCTACGATTTCAAAAAGCCAACGACTATTTTTTTAAGCTATAAAAACACACTCAAATGAACTATTCAAAAAAAAGGGAATGGAATAGACAAGTGAGCTTACAACGAGAAAAATACCTATTCGATATTTGAAAGAGAGCCTAGAAAAAGAAAGAGAAAAGAAAGAGAAAAAGTCAAAAATAACTCTTTGACAAAGAGTATCTTCTGAGTGACAAACAGAACATTCTGAGAATCCTTCATTCGTGCATTCATATCATCCTGAAGGTTCTATAGGAAGTATTGTAACTTTCTGTTATTCACTGTATTCCTTCTTTATTGAAAGAAGTAGACCTCTGAGAAAGAGGGTGTTGCCCTTCTCTGTTGAGAGAAGAAGACCTCTGTGTAAGAGGGTGTTGTCCTTCTCTGTTGAGAGAAGAAGACCTCTGTGGAAGAGGGTGTGCCCCTTCTCTGTTGAGAGAAGAAGACCTCTGAGGAAGAGGGTGTTGTACTATTTTTCCGGTGACTCGGATGTTATAGTGGAAAGCTCAAGTGGTTTGCTTGGGGACTGGATGTAGGTCAGGGTTTTGACCGAACCAGTATAAATCCTGTGTTTATTGTGTTGTGCCTTATTGCTTTATTTTTTACTATATCAACTTGCATCGTATTTTACTATTCACCCCCTTTCTAGTGGAATTTCACAGATGATACCGAGGAAGAATGCGAGATCATTCATGGAGCAACTCGCAAACCAAAGGTCCAAGCAATAGAAAAACCGCTTCAAGCACAGTTCAAAGAAATGGCCAAAGTTGTTAAAGACCTGCAAGCTCGCGACAAGGGCAAGAAAGTCTTCACTAGCGAGGATTTTTATGATGGCTTAGAAGGAGACGAAGAACTGGAAAATCTGCCCCGCAAGTTCATCAAGTTTGATGATTCTGGCGATCCCAAAGCCCATCTCACCATGTTCTTCGCCGAATGCTCCAAATTCAAGAGAGACAATAGGGCCCTATTTCTCTGTTTTCCTCGTAGCTTAGAAGGCACTGTCGCTAAGTGGTACTCCGAGCATATCAATCCAATCGAGCTGCGAGAATTCGATAAGGTGGTCAACCTATTCATTGAGCAATTTATGTTCAATACTGAAAAGCTCCCAACATTGAGCCATCTCTGCAATCTAAGGCAGAATGAAAATGAAAAGGCAAGGGACTTCATTCGCAGATGGAGAGAGACTTGCAACAAAATGACGGATCCTATATCAGAGAGGCATGCTTTATCACTGATCCTCAACAACTTTTCACAGCCTTTGAGGAGTCTCATTTCTACCTCACCATCCAAGTCTTTCATAGAGCTTACTGAACGAGCCGAGTGGCTCGAGATGGGGTTTGAAAACGGTGTCTACGATGGTATCACCCTCGTCAAGAACAATCTAGATCCAAAGAAAAAGGCAAATTTCACCTCCTCCGCCAATATCAGCCGCAATGATAACAAAAGTAGTAAGGGCAACCATGCGGATCGAGAGGAAAGACAAAATAGCAAGCTATCTCAGCCCAACTTTCCACAAAAGGGAAAGATAAAGCGTGAAGGTTGGAGTAGTGATCGAGTGTTCACTCCTCTCAAACAAACACTCGAAGAAGCCCTTGAATTCATGCTGACTAAGGGATTAGTGAAGCTCCCAAAGGCCACAACTCCTCCCACCATCATGGGAAGGTTCAAGAATCAGTTTTGCAAATTCCATCGGGCAGTGGGGCATGACATTGATCATTGTTTTGTCTTCAAAAATATTATTCAGGATTGCATTGACAAGAGCCTCCTTGCTGAAGAGGAAGAAGAAGACGAGCTGGCCATTCTGACCAAGCCTTTCCCAGATCATTCAGAAAATTGATGATGCCAAAGTTTCCTGCTTTCTTCCTTTTGTTTTGCCAGTCACCTCTGAAATTCCACTAGAGGGGGGGTGAATAGTGAAATACGATAAAGATCGATAAAATAAAATGAACAGGCAATAAAGCACAACACATAAAACACAGAATTTATACTGGTTCGGTCAATACCCAGACCTACATCGAGTCCCCAAGCAAACCACTTGAGCTTTCCACTATAACATCCGAGTCACCGGATAAATAGTATAACACCCTCTTCCTCAGAGGTCTTCTTCTCTCAACAAAGAAGGGGCACACCCTCTTCCACAGAGGTCTTCTTCTCTCAACAGAGAAGGACAACACCCTCTTTCTCAGAGGTGTACTTCTTTCAACAAAGAAGGGATACAGCAAAGATGAGAAAGTTACAACACTTTCCTATAGAACCTTCAGAATGATATGAATGCACGAATGAAGGATTCTTAGAATGTTCTGTTTGTCACTCAGAAGATACTCTTTGTCAAAGAGCTATACTTGACTTTTTCTCTTTTCTTTCTTTTCTTTCTCTTTCTTTTTCAAGGCTCTCTTTTCAAATAATGAATAGAATTTTTCTCGTTGTAATCTCACACATCTATTCCATTCCCTTTGTGAATAGTTTATTTGAGTGTGTTTATATAGCTTTAAAAAAGTAGTCGTTACATTTTGAAATCGTAGCCTTTTTTGAAATGTGAATTGTTATGTCATTTCAAAAACATCTTTTAGAGAAATTCGAGAATGCCTTTTTCCATAAAAGTAAAATATAGGGTACACTAGTCGTTGTAATATTTTAGGTAATACATATTTTATGTAAAAAGTCTATTTCTTACAATAGTACATTGAACGTTGGATTGTAGTTTTGTCTTTATTTTAAATAATGATTTGAGGTACATAAGTACTTCTTTACTTTAAATGAGTGTAAGTACAATGAGCGCTTTGAGATATTTATTTGTACATAGTCATGTCAAGTGTTTTCTTTATGTTGTGTTTTTCAAAGTCTTCAGAGAGAATGAGGACTACAAGAAAGTCGACATTCTTGAGAAGGATATTAACAAGGATTTCTTACAGGAGGTATTTAATGCTTGTACAAAGATAATGATGACTTCAAGTAAGTCGACATTCTATGGGTTTGTAAAAAGGTAACTAGAGTCTTTATCAAAACATTTTATATTTGTTTTTCTTTGTGTAGCCGATTTTCATGTTTTGTCTTTTACCCATATTTTAAAATTATTTCTTTAAAGAAGATAACTAGTCTTTTCAAAAAAATTATTATATTTGTTTTCTTTATGTAGCTGATTTCATGTTTTGTCTTTTTCCCATATTTAAAAACAAATTTTTAAAGAAGGTAACTAGAGTCTTTTCAAAACATATTATATTTGTTTTCTTTATGTAGCCGATTTCATGTTTTGTTTTTTTCCTACATTTCTTTTCATGTTGTCTTGTATATGATGTAAGGTACAATTATTACATTTTGAAATTATGTCAAAAATACCTTTTTCATAAATGGTTGTAAGGAGGTACAATTATTAGTTTTCAAAAAGGAGCTTTTTGAAACTATCATATACTTTTATGATATAGTTTTTATGAATGAGTATGTAATATGCAATATGCATGTTCCTGAAGGTTCTGTTACATATGACTCTAAAGAAGAAAAAAATCTTCATCTTGAGGTAGCCGATCTCTTCAGTTGAACTTTAGGAATGCATGGCTCATCAAGCTTTTTCTTCAAGGAGTATGATTGCACTAGTTGTACTTGAACAGGAAGTCTCCATCCTTTTTGGGTGAGATATCCTTGCATCAAATACTCGTTAGATTTATGGCAAAACATATTCAGTCATAATATAACATTTTTCAAGAGGACATATTATCATATCATATAAAATCAAATACGACAGTGTATCATATTATGTGACATCAAAACAGAGTTTCTCAACATTCTCCCCCTTTTTGATGATGACAAAATATGCTCCCCCTATCAAAAAGACATTATGCATAGAAATAATAATATGATAAAATATTGAAAAATGTTTAAAGAGAGTATTTCTCCAATAATGGAGACAGGTTTTCTCCCCCTTTGTCATAGACAAAAATGAAGGGATCAGAGTAAGAGAGTTTTTACAGACCAATAATAAATATTACAGTCCAAAAAAAATAAGTTTATCCCGAAGGTGGAGTATGTTGATGTGTTCGGTTGACTTAATCCGACTGGAGGGTCCATAGAGTTTGCTGCAACGAGGCTTGACGGCGAAGAATACGATCCTGAGAGCGCTGGACATCCATCAGAGCAGGGAAGTAATTGATGGTGGATGTTGGATCTTCTTCATCAGAGCCGGGCATGTGCAGGGACCTTAGATTGAAGGTGGTAGCATCGAGGACCTTAGAGGGATGGAGGAGGACTTCGTTGTGAAGGGGTACTTTGAAGTATTTGAGAATGGGAGTTATGAAACACCCAAAAAGAAGAGGCTTGAATTTCTGATAACGAATAAAAAGGTTGAAAAGAATGGAGGACCAGTTTATCAGAGTAGAGGAGAAAATGGCGTAGATAAGGAGAGAGATTTTTCGTGGAACTAATCCCTTGCGGGAAAGCTTGGGATAGATGTTGTGGAGAAGAATCTGGGCAAGTAATTGAGCATGAGGTTGGAGATTCCTCATGTGCCAGGGAAGTTGGTAGCAGTTGGTGCAGAGAAGAATTTTTCGAAGTACTGATCATTCGATTGGTACTATGTTGTTGAGGTCGGTGGCGGTGGAAGGTAGGTTTAGAATTCTACCTAGGTCGGAAGCATCGAAAAACATCAGCCTTCCTCAGACTTTACTGGTGATTGTAGTTTGTTCATGATCAGTAGAAAAGTTTGTATAGAATAGTCGAACTAGTTCAGGATAGTAGGCAGTTTGGGATGAAGAGCCTAGTAGGTGTTTGAGTTCGGGGAGATAGTTGTCTAGGTCAAATAGCATGAAATCTTCATATTGAACTAATTTTCCTTCATGAATGGGTCGAGAACAAAGTAAGTTGTAGTCATGAAACAGATCTGGATACCTTAGATCTGCGGCAGTGATTGTAGAGTTTGAAGAGGAAGCCATTGCAAAAGGAAGTTGAGAGAAAATAAGGAAATTGGAATGGTATGTAAGAAGATAGTGAGCTACGAGTGGTATTGGTGAGGAATGAAACAATCGATTAAATAGAAGAGAGAAAATAATTGTGACAATAATTGAATGACAAAGGAAGTGAATGATTTTTGGATTATAGTTTGAATAAGAAAATTCGTGAGTAGTAAGTTAAGGAGCTTGTGAATGACAAATCAAATCAATGGTGGAAGATAGTGTATTATATTGGTGTGTATTTTAAGGACATAGATTTGAACAAATTTGTATATATATATATATATGAATTTTACTATGGGTGAGTTTATCGACTAGTGAGACAAGTCATTAATAGAGTATGGGGTGTCATGTTTTGAACTTGAGAGAGTGAATAATTCAAAAAGTTTAAAAGAATAGTTATAGAGTGAAGAAAATAATGGCCTAATAAAACAAGCAACTTTTTCTACATGATTTTACTTTATGTGGAAGTATTCCTAATTCGTGAATGGAGAGTTTGGAATAGGACAACCCATGGGGTATGAGTGAGAGGCAATAATAATTTTTATTTAAGAAGTATATATATTGATAAGCGTGAAAGAAGAGTGAATAGACATAAAAAAGATGATACAGATATGTAGAGAAATGAGAAAGGTTATAAAGGACAACAATCACTTGATTTAGATATGACATAAAGTAGAGTTAGATTAGACAATAAATAAAGTTTTGCTTGAAGACAAGACTTTTATGAATCTCGATTTAAGAGAGATATAAAATATATGAGAGAGTCATGGTCACGGATGGAAAGTCACTTCGTATGAGATAAAGAGAGAAAGAGGAAATAAAAGGGTGGTACTAGTAGTACTAAAAACAATAGAGGACAAGTTGTCGAAAAAGGAGAGTTTAAAATATTATTTCATAAAGGATGTGACAGGATGATAATAGATTATACTTAAGCTATGAAATAACCGATGATATAGTAAAAATTTACGTGAAATATAACCACTTAAAAGGTGATACAAAAAAATAATAATCACTTTGAATTTTTATAAGAGGTTTTAAGATTTTAGAGAAGTATATTGATAAGAGGTCATGAAAGGGAATATATCACATGAATATAATTAATTAAGAATAATAATCAAAGTTATGAGGAATCATGTTTGGAGGTCGGCTAGCTTATCGTATGAGAGGTTGTCACAAAAAGACAAAAGATATAAAAGGTGTAATGAAATGAGTGATGTGATCCAAGTCATGATAGCTTTTTACTTAAAGTAAATGGTTCTTATGGATATACGTAAAAGGAGATAGGACAAGAAGTCGTTATGAGAGTGTACTTGAAAGATGACAAGTTGAAAGACATAAAGAATGTGTCATGATGAATGTGTTTCTATGAGTATTGAGAGTATACGAAAATATGAAAACATAGTTTGACTTTGAATAGTAAAACAAACACAAAAAAATCGATAAGAAAAAGCCTTTTAAAATAAGATTTTATCAAAAGCAATAATCTTAATAAGTGTGATTAATTTATAAGTCACTTAGTTTGCATATTCCTAGTTCTCTTCTAATACGTGTGAAGTCTTCATGTTTTAATGGTTTAGTGAATATGTCTGCTAACTGTTGATTAGTGGGTATAAATTCGAGTTTAATAATGTTGTTTAAGACTTGTTCTCTTAAGAAGTGATGCCTTATTTGAATGTGCTTAGTTCGTGAGTGGAAGATAGGATTTTTAGATAGGTTTATAGCACTAGTATTATCACAGAAAATAATTGTTTTTTCAAAATTTAAATCAAAATCTTTTAAGGTTTGTTTCATCCAGATTACTTGTGTACAGGCTAGGCTAGCAGCTATGTATTCGGCTTCAATAGTTGACAAAGATACACAGTTTTGTTTCTTACTGAACCATGATACAAGAGAGTGCCCTAGCATATGACATGTTCCACTTGTGCTTTTTCTATCAGATTTACTTCCAGCAAAGTCAGCATCGCTGTATGAGATTAGATCAAATGTAGAGGATTTTGAATAGAATAATCCAAAATCAACTGTGTCTTTTAAATATCTCATTATTCTTTTTACAGCTTTAAGATGTGATTCTTTTGGATTTGACTGAAATCTAGCACACAAGCAAACACTGAACATAATATCTGGACGGCTAGCAGTTAAATATAGAAGTGATCCGATCATACCTCGGTATACCTTTGTATCAACAGACTTACCATCTTCATCTTTGTCCAAAACAGTAGTAGTGCTCATAGGAGTAGATTTTGAAGCAGTTGAGTTCATGTTCAACCTCTTCAGAAGTTCACGAGCATACTTAGATTGATTGATGAAAACTCTATCCTTGGTTTGCTTAATATGCAGTCCAAGAAAGTAGGTGAGTTCTTCCATCATACTCATTTCAAATTCTTTCTGCATGGACTTAGAAAATTCTTCACAAAGAGTGCTGTTAGAAGATCCAAAGATGATATCGTCTACATATATTTGAACAATTAGGGAATGATTATTCACTATTTTAACAAATAATGTAGAGTCTTCTTTGCCTACAGAAAAATCAGTTTTTAACAGAAAGGTTTTAAGTCTATCATACCAAGCACGAGGTGCTTGTTTTAAACCATACAAAGCACGTTTGAGTTTGAAAACATGATCTGGATATTGTTCATTTTCAAATCCTGGAGGTTGTTTTACATAAACTTCTTCATTTATAAATCCATTTAGAAAAGCACTTTAAACATCCATTTGATATAATTTGAAATCCATATAGCTTGCATATGCTAAAAACATTCTAATAGATTCAAGTCTAGCAACAGGAGAAAATGTTTCATCAAAGTCAATACCTTCCTCCTGGTTGTATCCTTGAGCTACTAGTCTGGCCTTGTTTTTTATAACATTACCTATTTCATCTAGCTTGTTTCTGAAGATCCATCTTGTCCCAATGATCGGATGATTCTTTGGTCTTGGTACAAGATCCCAAACTTCATTCCTTTGGAATTGATTCAATTCTTCAGTCATGGCTAGCATCCAGAACTCATCAATGATGGCTTCATCAATCTTCTTTGGTTCAAGTTGAGAAATGAATGCCATATTTGCATTTCGTTCTAACAGAGCTCTAGTCTGAAACCCCTTTATCAGTTCTCCCAAAATCTGCTTTTGAGGATGATCTTTGATATCGACAAATGTTCTTTGATGATCATCTTCATTAGACTTAGTTGTGTTATCTAAAAATAAATCTGTACTTTCAACATCATCATCGTTAGTTTGCTTATGAACAGATTGATCAATAGATTCATAGAAACTAACATGCATAGATTCTTCAATAGACTTAGAATGCTTATTGAAAACCCTGTATGCTTTACTATGACTTGAATATCCTAAAAATATGCCTTCAATAGATTTAGCATCAAATTTATCTAGGCTATCTTTTGTGTTTAGGATAAAGCATTTACAACCAAAGACTTTGAAATAGTCTATTCTTGGAGTTCTGTCATAGAATAGTTCATATGGAGTTTTATTTAATAAGGGTTTAATGAGAACTCTATTTGTTATGTAGCATGCAGTATTAACAGCTTCTGCCCAAAAAGATTTAGCAAGATTATTGTGTTGGAGCATAGTTCTAGCAGATTCCTGAAGGGTTCTATTCTTTCTTTCTACTACACCATTTTGAGGTGCAGCTCTAGGAAAGGCAAAGTTATGAGAAATACCATGCAAGTTACAAAAATTTTCAAAAAGTTCATTTTCAAATTCTCCTCCATGGTCACTACGGATTTTAACAATAGAACAAGATTTTTCATTTTGTAATTTTTTACATAAATTTTCAAATTGACAAAACGTATCACTTTTGTTTTTCAAAAATATCACCCAAGTAAATCTTGAGTAGTCATCTACAATGACAAAAACGTATTTATTGTGATTATGACTAGCTACCCTAGAAGGACCAAAAAGATCTAGGTGGAGAAGCTCTAGAGGTCTTTTGCTAGAAATGATATTTTTTGATTTAAAAGATGATTTGGACAGTTTTCCTAATTGACATGCATCACAAAAATAATCCTTTTTAAAAGATATTTTGGGTAACCCACGTACTAACTTATTTTTAGCTAATTTAGACATGTACTTAGAATTTACATGACCCATTCTCATGTGCCATAAATGATGAGAGTCATTATTAGCTATAAGGCAATGTTCTGTGATGTTTTCTAGGTATAGTTCATATATATTATTCTTTCTTATACCTTTTAAGATGATGTTTTCGTTGGTGTCTGCTATAAGGCATGCATCATGATTAAAGCTAACATTATAACCTGCGTCACACATTTGACTGATACTTAGTAGGTTATGTTTTAAGCCTTTCACAAGGAGAACGTCTTTGATAAGAGGTCTATCTATGTTACCAATATTACCAATGCCAATTATCAAACCTTTGTTGTTATCTCCAAAGGTGACGGTTCCTCCTTCTTTATGATGAAGAACAGCAAAAAGGTCTGGATGTCCTGTCATGTGTTTTGAACATCCACTGTCTAGAATCCATCTGTTCTTCTTATTTGGAGCCGAACTTTCGTTTGCCATGAAGCACATATTTGCAGTTTCGGCTTCATCATCACTTGACTCTTCACTGGTGGATGGTTCTGAATCATCCCATTGAGCATGCAGAGCCTTTTTCTTGAAGAACATCTTTTTTGGTTCCTCAGTCTTGGACTTTCTTTTGAGAAGGGGACAGTCACGTCTTAAGTGACCTGGCTTATTACACTGATAGCACATTTGATCTTCCTTAGGATCTTTTCTTTCCTTGTGCTTGTTTGGAAGCCGGTTCCTTCTCATGAAGCGCTGGAATTTTCTGGTTAGTAGCGCAATTTCAGATTCTTTATCTGAGTCTTCATTCTCAGATAGAGCTGGGAAAGCTAGAGTTTTCTTTATTGGTTGCTCTTCTTCCCTTCTTTCTTTCATGTGGACTTCATAGGCCATAAGATTGCCTATTAAGTCGTCCAAAGTAAGCTTAGATAAATCTTGAGCTTCTTCAATAGTTGTAGTCTTTTTCTCCCAATCAGTTGTGAGAGATCTCAAGATTTTCTTCACCTTTTCTGTCTGGGAATATGTAACACCCAGAGATTTCAGATCGTTGGTGAATCTGGTAAACATCTCTGTGATGGGTTCATCTTTGTTCATTTTGAACAACTCATATTTTCTAACAAGAGATGAGATTTTGGCTTCTTTTACTTTGTTGGTTCCTTCATGAATAACCTCCAAAGAATGCCAAATGTCATATGCAGATTCACATATAGATATTCTATTGAATTCGTTTTGATCAATGGCACAATATATGGCATTCATAGCCTTTGCATTTAGGTTTGCCATTTTCTTTTCTTCATCAGACCATAAGTTATAGTCTGCGGATGGAGATGTGTATAGATGCTCAACAATTTTCCATACAGCAAAATCTATGGATTTGAGAAATATAGCCATTCTGCACTTCCAGTATCCATAGTTGGAGCCATTGAAGAAAGGAGGACAAGATGCGTGTTGACCTTCAATATCACGAGCATAGGAGGTAGATGTCATTTATGCTGGAAGACTTGTTATGTCGAAACCTGCAAACCTTCTCTGATACCAAATGAAATTCCACTAGAGGGGGGGTGAATAGTGAAATACGATAAAGATCGATAAAATAAAATGAACAGGCAATAAAGCACAACACATAAAACATAGAATTTATACTGGTTCGGTCAATACCCAGACCTACATCCAGTCCCCAAGCAAACCACTTGAGCTTTCCACTATAACATCCGAGTCACCGAATAAATAGTACAACACCCTCTTCCTCAGAGGTCTTCTTCTCTCAACAGAGAAGGGGCACAGCCTCTTCCACAGAGGTCTTCTTCTCTCAACAGAGAAGGACAACACCCTCTTTCTCAGAGGTTTACTTCTTTCAACAAAGAAAGGATACAGCAGAGATCAGAAAGTTACAACACTTTCCTATAGAACCTTCAGAATGATATGAATGCATGAATGAAGGATTCTCAGAATGTTCTGTTTGTCACTCAGAAGATACTCTTTGTCAAAGATCTATACTTGACTTTTTCTCTTTTCTTTCTCTTTCTTTTTCAAGGCTCTCTTTTCAAATAATGAATAGAATTTTTCTCGTTGTAATCTCACACATCTATTCCATTCCCTTTGTGAATAGTTTATTTGAGTGTGTTTATATAGCTTTAAAAAAGTAGTCATTACATTTTGAAATCGTAGCCTTTTTTGAAATGTGAAATGTTATGTCATTTCAAAAACATCTTTTAGAGAAATTCGAGAATGCCTTTTTCCATAAAAGTAAAATATAGGGTACACTAGTCGTTGTAATATTTTAGGTAATACATATTTTATGTAAAAAGTCTATTTCTTACAATAGTACATTGAACGTTGGATTGTAGTTTTGTCTTTATTCTAATTAATGATTTGAGGTACATAAGTACTTCTTTACTTTAAATGAGTGTAAGTACAATGAGTGCTTTGAGATATTTATTTGTACATAGTCATGTCAAGTGTTTTCTTTATGTTGTGTTTTTCAAAGTCTTCAGAGAGAATGAGGACTACAAGAAAGTCGACATTCTTGAGAAGGATATTAACAAGGATTTCTTACAGGAGGTATTTAATGCTTGTACAAAGATAATGATGACTTCAAGTAAGTCGACATTCTATGGGTTTGTAAAAAGGTAACTAGAGTCTTTATCAAAACATTTTATATTTGTTTTTCTTTGTGTAGCCGATTTTCATGTTTTGTCTTTTACCCATATTTTAAAATTATTTCTTTAAAGAAGATAACTAGAGTCTTTTCAAAAAAAATATTATATTTGTTTTCTTTATATAGCCGATTTCATGTTTTGTCTTTTTCCCATATTTAAAAACAAATTTTTAAAGAAGGTAACTAGAGTCTTTTCAAAACATATTATATTTGTTTTCTTTATGTAGCCGATTTCATGTTTTGTCTTTTTCCTACATTTCTTTTCATGTTGTCTTGTATATGATGTAAGGTACAATTATTACATTTTGAAATCATGTCAAAAATACCTTTTTCATAAATGGTTGTAAGGAGGTACAATTATTAGTTTTCAAAAAGGAGCTTTTTGAAACTATCGTATACTTTTATGATATAGTTTTTATGAATGAGTATGTAATATGCAATATGCATGTTCCTGAAGGTTCTATTACATATGACTCTAAAGAAGAAAAAAATCTTCATCTTGAGGTAGCCGATCTCTTCAGTTGAACTTTAGGAATGCATGGCTCATCAAGCTTTTTCTTCAAGGAGTATGATTGCACTAGTTGTACTTGAACAAGAAGTCTCCATCCTTTTTGGGTGAGATATCCTTGCATCAAATACTCGTTAGATTTATGGAAAACATATTCAGTCATAATATAACATTTTTTCAAGAGGACATATTATCATATCATATAAAATCAAATACGACAGTGTATCATATTATGTGACATCAAAACAAAGTTTCTCAACAACCTCGTAGGGGCAAGTTCGCCCAGTTTTTGCAACCTTTTGGTTGAATGCTTATAAATATGTAGTCTTTTTGTTATCAGTTCTGCTTATCAATAAAATGTCAATTTTCTTCATCCAATACTTCTTTCTTTTTCCCCATTAGGGCACCTGTTTTCGTTTTAAAGAATCTCCTTTGCCCATTCTTTTCATGATGAGGGGCAATCCCCAACATCAGTCATGAGAGAAATGAAATTACCTATGAGGGTTTTTCAAAAATCGTGAAATTTTGAAAATTTTCTACAAACATCTTCATTATGATCACCCAAAAGTTTAATATTTCGGTTCAATCTTTTTAAAAAATCAACCATCGCGGTGATCTTCTTTTCTTAAATTGGTTTCAAACCATTATCTTTTAAAATCAACCCATGTGTTGATTTTCTTTTCCAAAATTATTGTTAAACCAATTCGTTTTCAAAATCAACCCTCATGATGATCTCTCTTCAAAATCAACCCTCGTGTTGATTCCCCTTTCAAATATCAGCTCTCACGCTGATCATTCTTCAAAATCAACCTTGTAGTTGATTTTTTTTTCCAAAATGATTTCTCACTTTCAAAATAACACTTTTCTTTTACTTTAAAGATCTCATGTGCAAGCACTTTCTTCATGTCAAAGGGATAATATAATTTTGTTTCCTTTCCTTGATTTTTAAGCATCAATTAAATTTTCCAATAGTTTGGCACCATTTTATTTGCATCTCTTTCCTTTTCACAAATATGTCCCTTGTAAGGAACGGTCTTGAAGATGTCTCTCAATCAAGAAGCATGTCACCTTATTCCTCGATTATCCTTCTCTGTATTCAAAATTTTCCTCCCTAGTTACACTGGGGCATTTTTTTGAAAAATCTATTCTTACCTCAAAACATCCTGTATGCAGGCAGGATAAACCAATCTCTCATTTTGCATGCATATGCACCCACTTGCATTAATTTTGCATTCATTTACATTTCATGTGCATTAGCATTTCATTTTGCATTAATTCTGCATCCATTTTCTTCCCCTTCAGGTTAAGGGATAAACCTGAATCATTTTCCATGATTTTCCAATTTCTATTCATATCCCCGTTCAGGATAAGGGGTTAATCCTGAAAATCAGACCACATACATCTAAATATGATGGTCTTTTTCATTGCAAGTCAAATAATCCAGTCCTCGAACTGGCCATTCTCAAAACTTTCAATCCCAGCTCTTACACTATCGATTTTCAAAAATTCAATCTTCTGATTAAGGATTTTCCTTTAAGATTCGAGCCCCGACTCGAACTTTCCAGCTTTCCTTTGAAGATTTGAGTTTTAATTCAAAGTCTTCTTTCCTTCAAAATCTGAACTTTCTAGTTTCCTTTTGAGATTCGAGCCCTGACTCAAACTTTCTAGCTTTCCTTTGAAGATTTGAGTTTTAACTCAAAGTCTTCTTTCCTTCAAAATCTGAACTTTCCAGTTTCCTTTTGAGATTCGAGCCCTGACTCGAACTTTCCAGCTTTCCTTTGAAGATTTGAGTTTTAACTCAAAGGCTTCTTTCCTTTAAAATCTGAACTTTCCAATTTCCTTTTGAGATTCGAGCCCTGACTCGAACTTTTCCTGCTTTCCTTCGAAGATTCGAGTTTTAACTCAAGTTTTCTTTCCTTCAAAATCTGAACTTCCCAGTTTTCCTTTGAGATTCGAGCCCCGACTCGAACTTTCCAACTTTCCTCTGAATATTTGAGTTTCGACTCAAAAATCTGAATTGGCCTAGTTTCTCCTTTGAAGATTTGGGTTTCGACTCGAACTTTATCTCCTTAGAAACCAAACTTCTTAGCTTTCCTTCGAAGGCTCGAGTTTCGACTCGAATCTTCCAGCTTTCCTTGTAAAACCTGAGTCCTGATTCAGATGGTCTTTCAAAACCGGCTTTTGAGTTAGGCTTACCTTCAAAATCCAGCATTATGCCAGGACTTACCTTCAAAATTCCAACTTCGTATTGGATTTACCTTCCAAATTGAGTACCATCGTCAGGGATGTGTCAACTCGAATGTCAAGCGATCTCTTTTACTAAGAATTTCAAGAACACTTTGTCAATTTGTCAATCAATAATTTATTGATTTCAGAATTTTATTGCACAAAATTTTACCTCAGTTTATCTTCAGTATCACTTCCAAAAAGGCAAAGCTTTTGTGAAGAAGGATTCAAAATCCAAATTCTTTCTATTGGCCAACCAAAAAGATAAAGGATAAATCCTCGATATGGCCAGAAAAGAAGATTCAATGTTTTTGCAAAGCCATAGATGATTGATATTGGTCACGGTCAATGGCACATTTTTAAAGACCATTCTTGTGAAAATGAGGCAGTGAAAATATCCTGAGTGTTAGAAAAGGCGAGCATTCATCAAAACCCTGTCTCCTCAAAATCACCTAAGCTGCAATTAAATATTCGCAAAAAGATCACTCAATTGTCGTCAAGATGAAGGCAAATTAAGCGAGTAGACCCCCGGGGCCAAAGAAGATTTGAAACATCTCCAAGATGACGGAGTTTGTGAAGGATCCTTCCAGGGAAAGTCCAAAGCACTATCGAGATGAAGGCAGATGCGATGAACCTCCCAACAATCCCTAAAAGATATTTAATTTCAATTATCATCCAAAGATCTCAAACCCATGAGCTAATATTGTCAAAGAAGGATCGAAACATCTCCAAGTTGACGGAGTTTGTGACGTACCCTTCCAAAAAGAGAGCAAGAGAGGAAAAAGAAAGAGAGAAAAAGTCAGAACATCTCCAAGGAGAATGTAGCCAAAGCCCAAAAGAGCCAAAAGAGTGCAGAAAGATTATCATGAGAGAAGCTCCCAGGATATCAAACTGCCAAATCTACCAAGAATCTTCTTTAAATTTGTGAAATTCTATTATCAATATTCTTTCATCAATTGCTTTCATAATATTAAATTCTCACTTTCCTGTTCACATCAAGGAAATTGATAACTTCTTTGAAGAAGGTCAATCGCAAGCAATTTGGATTTCAAATCTTGATTCTATGAAGTCAATCATGTTTGGAAGTAATACTTCAGGTAGAAAAGAAGGAATATTTTCACAACGATGAGCATCATTTTCAATTACTTTGAATCAACAAAATTTTCAACATTTTGACAATATTTTCTTGCTATCCTGACGTTAAGTGAGAGCTTGATGTCCATATTGATGCATCTTGGCCCCTTCGAGAGATTTTTCTTTGTCGTCTTTCACATTGTTGAAAGATTAGCCTTCTCTCCGAAAGGATAGCCTTTATCATCTTTCACGTTGTTGAAAGATTAGCCTTCTCTCCGAAAGGATAGCCTTTATCATCTTTCGCATTGTCGAAAGAATCGCCTTGCTCCTTGGGATTGCCTTTGTCATCTTTCGCGTTGTCGAAAGAATCGCCTTGTTCCTTTGGATTGCCTTTATCATCTTTCGCGTTGTCGAAGGAATCGCCTTATTCCTTTGGATTGCCTTTTGTCATCTTTCGCATTGTCGAAAGAATCGCCTTGTTCCTTTGGATTGCCTTTATCATCTTTCGCGTTGTCGAAAGAATCGCCTTGATCCTTTGGATTACCTTTGTCATCTTTCGCGTTGTCGAAAGAATCGCCTTACTCCTTTGGATTACCTTTGTCATCTTTCGCGTTGTCGAAAGAATCGCCTTGCTCCTTTGGATTGTCTTTTGTCATCTTTCGCATAGTCGAAAGAATCGCCTTGCTCCTTGGGATTGCCTTTGTCATCTTTCGCGTTGTCGAAAGAATCGCCTTGCTCCTTTGGAGTTCCTTTTGTCATCTTTCGCATTGTCGAAAGAATCGCCTTGCTCCTTGGGATTGCCTTTGTCATCTTTCGCATTGTCGAAAGAATCGCCTTGTTCCTTTGGATTGCCTTTGTCATCTTTCGCGTTGTCGAAAGAATCGCCTTGCTCCTTTGGATTACCTTTGTCATCTTTCGCGTTGTCGAAAGAATCGCCTTACTCCTTTGGATTACCTTTGTCATCTTTCGCGTTGTCGAAAGAATCACCTTGCTCCTTTGGATTGCCTTTTGTCATCTTTCGCATTGTCGAAAGAATCGCCTTGCTCCTTGGGATTGCCTTTGTCATTTTTCGCATTGTCGAAAGAATCGCCTTGTTCCTTTGGATTGCCTTTTGTCATCTTTCGCATTGTCGAAAGAATCGCCTTGCTCCTTGGGATTGCCTTTGTCACCTTTCGCGTTGTCGAAAGAATCGCCTTGTTCCTTTGGATTGCCTTTGTCATCTTTCGCGTTGTCGAAAGAATCGCCTTACTCCTTTGGATCGCTCGCGTCTGTCTTTCGCGTTGCCGAAAGACTTACCTTATTCTTCGTTGGAAAATTTGCCTTATTCATCTTTTGCATTGTCAAAAGAGTTGCCTTACTCTTCTTTGAAAGAGTTTGCCTTGTCTGTCTTTCGCGTTGCCGAAAGAATTACCTTATCAAAAGATTGCTATATCTATCTTTCGCGTTGTCGAAAGAATCGTCTTACTCCTTACCTTATTCATATTTCACAATGATGAAAAATTTCACCGGATCGTCTTGATCATCTTCCAAGAGTGCCTCTTACAATTCCATTTCCATCGCCTCGTTCATCTTCAAGAAAAGTTGTCTTATTCGCCTTCCAATATTCCATCTTTCGCCCGATCAGGATAAGGGTACAAACCTGAGTCTCATTTAAAGAGGTATTTCATTTTTCCGCCCGATCAGGTTAAGGGTACAAACCTGAGCCTCATTTAAAGAGGTATTCCATTTTCCGCCCGATCAGGATAAGGGTACAAACCTGAGCCTCATTTAAAGAGGTATTTTATTTTTCCGCCCGATCAGGTTAAGGGTATAAACCTGAGCCTCATTTAAAGAGGTATTTCATTTTCCCGCCCAATCAAGTTAAGGGTACAAACCTGAGCCTCATTTAAAGAGGTATTTCATTTTTCCGCCCGATCAGGTTAAGGGTACAAACCTGAGCCTCATTCAGAGCGGTATTCCTTTTTCTGCCCGATTAGGATAAGGGTACAAACCTGAGCCTCATTTGAAGAGATATTCCATTTTCCACCCGATCAGGATAAGGGTATAAACCTGAGCCTCATTCAAAGAGGTATTCCATTTTCCGCCCAATCAGGTTAAGGGTATAAACCTGAGCCTCATTTGATGAGGTATTTCATTTTCATTCCACCCGATCAGGTTAAGGGTACAAACCTAAATCTCGTTTTCAATGAGATGTTTCATTTTCCAATCAGGTTAAGGGTCAAACCTGAGTTTTGTTCCATATGAGTATTTCTGTCCCATCCAGGTCATGGGCATAAACCTGAACTTCACTCTGACAGGGTGAATCTCTCTTCATTCTCCATTTCATATCTACCATGATCACCGGGCTAATTTCCTCTCATACCTAGTAAGATTTTTCTAACTGGGGCATTTATTTATATAACCCAAATTTGGTGTGTTTTTCTTTGCCACTAAGCTCGGTCATAAGCCGGCTTAGTAGCAAAGAGGGGCATCTGTAAACACCCCAAATTTTCACTCACCTTCCTGATATATCCATCAATCATCACATTTCAGTTCTCCAGAAGCAACGAAGGGCAAAATGGTCATTTTCCAAGATTGAACCTTGCAGAAAGTCCTAAAATTTCATTCTTGAGTCTCAAAACTTCTCTATTTAGACTCAGAGACATCTTCAAACTGCAAATCCTCAAAATCTCATGCTTAACCAGAGGTCAGAATTTTCAAATTCAAATTCAGAGTGGCAATTTTGTAGAACATGTCTTTGCATAGCATTGCATGAGCATTTCATATCATTTCACTGCACAGCATGTCATTTCGAGATTCAGAACTCTTGATTTTTCAAAATTGTCAATCCAGATTTGATTTTAAAACTTTTCAAAATTGATTTTAAAACCCTGGGTTTTAAAATTATCAATTCTTCCCATTTTACCCCCAGGACCCCGAATTACGAAAAGTTTTTCTCAAGAAAACAATCTGGATGGTTTTGACATTTCAAAATTTCGCCAGTTGGAAAGAGGGGGACACAATTTCAAATTCATAAGATCTTATTTCAAACTTTTAAAAAAAGGCTCCGAATTTCCCTACTTCTTTCAAAATTTCGCCCTGAAGAACCATTTTCTTCCAAGTTTTGAAATCAAGCCAAATTTTGCTTCGTGTTTTCCAAAACTAGCCTACTATTGTGAAAATTCCAAAATATCTCATATGACTTTTATTTCAAATAACGTGGGACCCGCCTCGAGGTGGTGTCACACTCAAATTCTCAAAAATTTCTCTTATTTTCAAAACAGTGCCCATTCGGAAGTGACACCGATTTATAAAACATTTTTATGATTCTTTTATTTTCTTTATTTTTAACTCAATGTTAATAAAATAATTAGTGGGCCCACATAGGTGGCGCCCCGCTAAGACTCCTTGCCAAGAAAAGCAAACTTTTTTCAAATCCAATGAGGTGGCACCACCTTAAAAAAAAAAGAGAAAAAGAAAAAAAAAAAAAAAAAAAACAAAAATTCATTTTTTTATTATTTTCTTTTTAGTTATTACTTTTCAGCCCCAAAATGGAGCCACCGTGAAACCCTACCCAAAATCCCATTTTTACCTAAGTTTTTCAAAATTCCTCTTAAAAAAAAAAAGGAGTCGCCCCGCTCTCAAAACAGCGAGCTTTTCAAAATATTTCAAAATTTTGTTTTAAAAAGCTTATCAAAATCGGTTAAGAAAAGGGGATAAGTCTCAGATTTGGGGGACAAAAGGAAGGAGGGAGGCCGGTTATTAAAAAGGAGAAGGCCCAACACGGAAGGGGGGTCTGCGATTTCCCTTGGAGGAGAGGATTTTCTTTTGAACTCCATCGGCCATCTCCCCTTTTCCGCCTCTTCTCCTCTCGGCTAGCAGGAGGTCGATGAAATAGTCACCCTTTTTGTTATCACAGGGACCCTTATCTGCAAGGAGGGCTCTTCATTTTGGAGGATTTTCATTCTGATTACAAGGCTCCACGAAGAGGAAAAGATTGGCCCTCACTGAAGCTCTTGGCTACTGTGATCAAGAGGAGACCCACGGCTCCACACCTCTCATCCCTCAAAACTCCGGTTCCTCTCGGCTGGCAGGAGGCCGATTGATGTTTTTTTTTTTACATCCTCTTTGGTTTTCGCAGGAAATCCAGCGTATTCCATTCCCTTTAGCTCAGCATGCAGAAAATCGCCCATTTTCTTGCCAAGTACAGGTCTGGTGTTGCGGTTTCTACATTTGCAGCGTGAAGATGTGATTTCTGAATCCTGAGCCTTTCTCGGATATGTATTGCAAGAAGCTCTGGCCAAAAGAACAGTTGGTGACGTGTTCTGGTTTCCAGCCATTTGATCTAAGTTTGGACTGGTGAGTATGTGAGGTTTTCATTCTTTTCTGTTTTGTATTTTACAATTTTTGATTTTTTGTTTCAATCGATGATCTGATATCTTGTTTTTCATTCCCTGTAATTTAGTTCACTTCCTTTCATTCCTCGATTTTCCTGCTTGGCATTCTTTTGATTCTTTTCTTAATTTTCTGTGTGGTGTTTACAACATTGTATTTCCTAAGTATTTCCCATCTACTGTTGTTCATTGATTGATTTCATGTTTTTCATTTATTAAATTCCTGTTGTTCATCATTTGATTTCACTCTTCTTTGTAATTTCCAGTTTTCATTCAGTTTTCTGTTTTTCAAACATTTTCCTATTTGCTTTCATTTCAATCATCCCTGTTTTAGTTTTGTTCAGCATTAGAATTGTGTTGTTTGATTTCCAATTCTGATTCATCATAATGTTTTTGTTTTACCTTCATCAAAGGATTCATGTTTTCTGGGTTTTTTTACAAATTTTGTTCATGGTTTAATTTCCTGTTTCATATGCTCTAATGTTATCCAATTCAGTAAATTCCTGCAGACTTTTGTTCAGTATGCTTTCTGCTTTGCCTTATTTCTCTTCTGCTAACTGCATTTGTAATTGTTGCATTTTCTCATTTCTTATTATTTCTTCATTCAGTATTTTAGCCAATTTCCTAGTCTTTCTCATAGACTATTTCCAATTTAGTCATTTTTGAATTTCCTGTTTTAGTATATATTTCATCTAAACTGTAATGCTTTTATGTTTTTATTTCCAGATTTCGTACTGAATTAGATCTTAGCTTTCTTGTTTTAATTTTTAGTTTAGATCTGCAATTGTGTTTTCAGTAAAATAAGTTTTTAGAAATATAGGTAGATGCCTTTTCCTGCCAATATACCTCCCTCATCACATGTCATTTAGCATAAATTTAAGCATTCTTCGTTGTATATGATATATATATTTATACCTGTTTCCTTGAGTATCTTGTATATCCATTCCTTGTACTAATTCTCATTTTGCAGGAAAATTTGGAGGATGCTGATTCTTTCTACGCTATGTATTTCATTTATTTTGATTTATGTCAGAGATGTAATAATCGAACTTGGAATAATATTTACTTTTACTGCTTAGATTAGGCTGCATCTCATATAGTTTGATTTCAGTAATATCCTGATTCTATGATGCATATATCTCCATTTTCGAAATTCACCGTGGATGAACACGAATGGCACGTGCACCAACTCTTAGAGAGTTGATGAACTCGGTGGAATCCATATTTACGGCCCTAGTCGGAATATGGACGAGACCCAGATCCATCATCTTTCTACTAGTCACACTGAGCCTACACTCTTAGGCTATCTTAAAAATGCACATCATATTTCTAAATTTTCAAAATATTGTGAATTAACTCAAGTAAACTCTGAACATATTCATGGCCACAGTCAGAATATGTGAAGGATTTACTTTGGTTTAATACACATTTTCCAACCAATTTTTCAGAAATCTTTTCAAAGTGCATTCATTCATTCAAATCATCTGCATCATCTGTTTTTCTCATGATTTTCTTAAGAGATTTTCACTTCATGGAATCGATTTCTCAAGGAACTATGAAGATTTTCGAAGTTGGATTTTCCAAATCAAAGTTTTCCCATGATTTTTCGTGAAAATATTATTTTCTTAAGACACTTTCAAAAGGAATTTATCATCTTTCTCAAGAATCCAAGTTGATTTTCAGACATTTCAAAAGACAAGATTCTCAAGAATTCAATTTAGTAAGTTTTGAATTTCCTTCTCCAAAGAATTTTCTATAAATTTTCTATCATTTTCCTAAGAAAATTCTCAAAGTCCGAGTTTTCCCAACAAGTGCTTTCCTTTTCAAATGTTCATCTTTTCTCAAGAATTCCTTCCATTTTTCCGAGATTCTCATTTCTTCATGGTTTTCCAAGTCTTTATAAACTTTCTCAAAATTTTCCTGAGATTCTCATTTCTTCATGATTTTCTAAATCTTTATAAACTTTCTCGAGATTTTCCCGAGATTCTCATTTCTTCATGATTTTCCAAATCTTTATAAACTTTCTCGAGATTTTCCCGAGATTCTCATTTCTTCATGGTTTTCTAAATCTTTATAAACTTTCTCGAGATTTCAAATCTTCTTCGTCTGAGATTCCTGAGAGATTGATTTTCATCTTTTCCAGAAAAATTTTCAACTCCAAATATTTTCTAAGCATACATCATATTTTCCAACTTGCATTCTACAAGATTGCATAGCACATGCCTGAATTCTCTGTGCATTTAGGATAAAATACAATTTCGATGATTTAACTAAGTCAAGCACAATTTTGGTCCTTGGTTCGATTACCCCTGTTAAAGGCGGCAGGAACGGTCGAACCTCGTACCGACAGGTCGAGCCCCATCCCATGGATTTTCCCGCAATTTTCAAAACGGAGGCGAGTATTTCAAAACAATTTCCAAAATCCTGTCAAGTTTGAATCGCGAAAGCATTTTCCTCTCTCTTCCGCAAGGAAGGGAAGACGGGAAAAACTTTGCGAAGATAACTAAGTGTATGCTTTAAACCTATAGATGATGCATTTATGCAGTGAAAACATGTTAATAAAATGTAATATTTATGCTTCATCAATGGGTTTAGAAAAAAAAGAAGAATTTGGCAAAACTGTATGGGTGGCCGAGGCGCTAGTCTATTGTCGCTTCGTGCTTATGCAGTAGACTGCGGTGGCATGACCTCTTGTCTTGTAACCAGACAACCAGCAGGGTGCACCGCATTGTTGGTGCACCTATTTCATGGCCGCATTGGATTTGTAGCATGCCAATGACTTGTCGCAACACAACAACCATCTCAAAAATATATATTTATATATATATATATATATTTATATATATACATATGATAAAACATTTTGAGAAGATAAAGGGGCTCAGTACAATCTTATAAGAAAATAATTTCTCAAAATTGCAAAACGTCAATGGTATATGTATTCTTGTTCTATTTGACACTCTAAAGAAAAATACAAATTTGAATGGTTTTGGCAATCATAGTGTACACAGACACACTTTTGCAAAAGTTGCACATTGTACTATTTGTTTCTGAAATGAATGTTTATCTCAGTCCTGAGTGGTAAATGCCGATTATACTTGTTATTTTTCCTACAAATGAAATGTGTGTTACATTTGAGATTCACTATTATGCACTTACTCAGAGTAGGTCTGAAACTCATGGATGCACACATACATTGGTTGACAAAAACTCACTGCAGTACACATGTTTATATAGCGTGACAATTTTTATTAAATACTTGTGAATAGAATGTTATATGTTGATGAAGGTGGCAAGTGAATGAGATATCCTTGACGTATTCATGTTGCGCATAGTTTTGTATGTTGTTGAAATATGAAGGTTGCAACCAATGTTTCAATGCATGAACCGTCTGTTGTTAAATGCATATTTTTGTTATAATTGCACAAATAAGAAAAACTACAAGAGCATGATGGTGCAAACATGAAACTGAGCAGGCAAAACTCTTATAGTGCCATATGGGCACTTATGATGCTAAGTGATTTGCATATAAATTGAATTGTGATTGCATGTTATGACTGTGTCTGGTGTCGGTTGATCTATTCTTGTTCTACAAAAAATTTGCATAATAAATGATGTTTTCAATGCTATGATCATGTGAAAGCTCAAAACCGAGCTTGCGGTCTTGCGGGACCATTGTAGTGTCATACAAGCACTTATGAAAAGTTGTACTTGAGACATGCCTTATGAGTACATGGTCAGTGGGGTACGAAACGTACACCCGAGATCATAAATGAAACATTAAAATGTTGTAAGTATAAGTACTCGGCTCATAGTTGAGCCAAAATTCTAAGAAATTATGCTTGGTGCCTATTGGGCATTCGATGGGTAATGTGCATACACTGAGATCACCCCGAGTATGGGTTGGGATTTTGAAAATCCCCTGTGGTGCAATGACTTGCACAAAAACATAAATAAGAACGAAAAATATGCACACATAACCTAAATGTGGGATTCTGGGTATACCTGAAAGACGGTATATGTTACTGGTTTCCCGAGATAATGGGTATACCTAAAAATGGTATATGTTACTAGTTTCCTAGGGCTCTGGGTATACCTGAAAGACGGTGTATGTTACCGGACCCAAGGTCTACCTTGGAGAGGGTAGATGGTACAAGCTCTGTGGGATAGTTTCGTTTTTGTGAGAGCTAGGCATCTCACCCAGTCCCTCACCCAGTCCCTAGTCCTCAGAGTTAGGAGATCAGGACTACCAATGCATCCTAGGTGGTAGATCCAAGTCTTCTGTAGAAGTTACTGGGTGCATCCTAATTTCTAGTTCTAGTTCTAGCCATTGGGGTTTACTCTCTTGGTCACTGTAAGGTCCACAATAAATTTTGAGGTAATATTGCGCGAATTGTGTTGTAGTTGGAAATTTCTTGTTTAATTTACACTCTTTCGTATTTATACCTTTGTGAAGATACGAGTCGAAAATCACGTAAGTTTACAATAAATAGCAATTGAGGGAAATCTATGATGAATTAACCTCTGAAATTTTTAGGGCAAGTTTATATAATACGTATATTTGGGTTGTCCCCAAATTTGAGGCCCAAATGATGGAAAACCCCCGTCAGTGCATGTGATTTACGGGAGATCGCTTAGTGATTTAGCGAAGGCCCAAATGAGAGCCATTTCGTATGAAGAGGAGATCTTTATCTTGATTAGGCTTTGAAATGCTAATTACATTAAAAATATAAAATAAAAATAAATATACATGATGAAGAACATTTAAAAGGCATTTAATAAAAAAATTATAAAAAAGTTATTCTTCTTTTGTTGGTCAAGGGTCGACCAAGCCTATGGTTGTCCACTTAGGACGGCTTTGGACGACCATGGCCATGAGACCAGCTGGTCAAGTTGACCAGCTGGGAGGATGGTAGTTTAATAAAAGGGTTAAAAATGAAATTCAAGGGAGGGCCACGATTGGCCCTACCCAAATTAAGAACAAACAAAAAAAAACTAAAAAGAAAAAAATAATTAGGAAGAGAGGAAGGGTGGTCGACCATCCTCTCTTGAGAGATGCGTGTTGCCATAATGACTTTGGAAAAAGTCATTGGCCTTGGGATTCAAGGAAATCCTAAGGGCTCTTCCCAAGAGGAGGAGTCAAAAAGAGGCTTGAGACACCTCATTGGGTGCATGGGGCGACAGCCCCATGACACCCTTGAAAGTTTTGAAAGGCTTTTTCAAATCCTCAACGCCGGTTGGAGGAGCTGGGCGGCAGTGGGAAACCGTGACCCACTCCCAGCCTCTCATCTTGGAGGAGTAATCCCCACTATTCATCTCACCTACCCACCCTTTAAGAGCTTCTTTGGAAAAAACGAGAGCCCAAAGGGGGGGGGGGGGGGGGGCGATTTTCTTTTCCTTGAAACTCTTTCTCTCTCTCACATTCTCTCTTCTCTCAAACTCTCCAGCTCCTTCTAACCGTGTGGTGTGACTCATCCACCATTTGGAGAGAGGCCTTGCAGCCGTGACCTCCATTCTTATACCGGACTTGCGAGGTGAAGATTCAATATACATGTATCTTCCTCATTTCTTGTTCTTTGCTTTTAGAAATTCAAGAAAAAGTTGAACTATGAAATCGTGAGGTCTATGCATCCATGTATGCATACCTCACCGGTGGATTTAGTAGTGTCATGCTTCTTTTAATCCTATATGGTAAATGTTTCTTTTTTTTTTAGACGCATGAAGGTGCTCCCAATGCATGGTCGTTGCCTTGTGCGGTTCATTGTTTGTGTTGGTTCCTACAATCCCTATTGTTTCACTTAGGCTTTGTGCGGCAGTTTTCAAAAAAAAAATGGACGAAAACTTTGCATTTTTTCAGTCATGGCTTACAATGGTTTCTAGTTGGAAATCACCAATACTTCTTCCTCTTAGATTCCTTCTTCTTTTTCTTTTCTTCTTTCTTTTGTAATATGTTTTTTTTGTTTATCTACTGGTCCTGTTCTTGGTTGCTGTTTGGGGCAGGTCTGCCCCTGTGCATGGTGAACCTTGCTAGGTACACTTTGGACCGAGTTGGGCTCGTCTAGGTGCACCCAGACCCTCGGTGCTTTCACTTAGCGTGAGTCTGGTTGCTGGTTGCAACAACCAGCGACCAAACTAGCTCGTCGTTTTGATGTGCTGGGTACAGACCCAATCCCAAAGGATTTGGGACTGGTACGACCTATTGGACATCTTGACCAGGGCCACAGAGTGGCCTGGGTCCCATTTTGGGGAAGAAGGGCCTTCGGTCCATCTGTTTTACTTGGCGCGTCGGGTCACCCGGGGCCAAGGGCACCAGGGTTAGCCAGGTCATCGGGGGACATGGGTCGCAGACCAGTATGTCTGGTCTGAACCAAGGGTTCAGACCAAAACCCTTTAAGCTTTCTTGGGTCCGGTCCCAGGGACCAGACTCCGGTCCCAGCGTGATCAACTCAACCTTGATCCCAAGGCAGTCACCTAGTGGCGAGCTGCTGTAATTTTTTTTGTTAGCCGCTGAACCTTTTTGGGGATTGGTCTGAACTGTGGGTTCAGACCTTTCTTTCTAGCTACTGCGTGGTCTGGTCTGAGGGACCAGACCTATGACAGGTCTTCCCCCCCCCCCCCTTGCTCGGAGTCGTGGAGTCTACCGGATGCTAGTCATTTTGGTGGCCCGATTCGGGCTCACCCAACTCATTGTAGAGTTTGGTCTAAACTGTGGGTTCAGACCAGGACTCTTATCAGACCTAGCGGTCTGGTCCGGAAGACCAGACCTGCAATCACGTAGCCCCTTGCAATAGAATTTGCAATAGGCTACCGGGTGCCAATTGCACCTGGGTTCCTTTGCTGTTTAGGTGCCCTATTAGGCGGCTGTCACCTTCGATGACTACTTGCTCAGATTTAGTCGTTGGGTATGGCCAAACAATAGCTTTGGTCTGGTCCCAATGACCAGACCCGAATTCCCCTTCTTTGCCCCACACCATTTTGCAAACCATTTAGGGTTTAAGATGGTATGGATCGCGGTTGCCGCGAGTCGGCTTGCACACACATGTATAGGGATGCACATACTAGTGTAACGTTGTAAACACCCCAAATTTTCACCCTCATCCAGTGTTTATATAATTTATGTGTCATTGCATATCATTGCATGCATTCGACATACCATTTCATTGCATTGCATTGCATGTCATTACATCTCATTTTTGAGATCCAGCACTCCTGTTTTCAAAATATTTAATCCAGATTCGAGTTTTAAAACTTTTTTTTCAAAATCAATTTTAAAACATGGGTTTTTAATCAACATTTTGTCATTTACCAACTCCCAGGACCTTATATTTGGAAGTGTTTTTCTCATAAAACAATCTGGATTCATTTTAAACTCAACTTTCAACTGATTTCAATTCTCAGATGAGACCCATTTAGGTGGTGTCACTTCTGGATTCCTTTATTTATCAAAAGTCTCAAAAATTTTAGAGTCCTAGTTGAATCAGGTTTCTGTATTTTCATCCATTTGAATCTTTTCAAAACTCTATTCTGATTTTAAACCAGTTGTGGTCATATTCTTACCCATTCTCGTCATTTTGTCCAAAACTTTAGAATCTTAGTCCAATAAGGACTCTTTTTCCAGAATCCTAGTTGGATCAGGACTCTTTTTCTAGAGTCCTAGTCGGATTAGAACTCTACTTTTTATTACCTTTTCTACCTATTTTTGGAGAAAACCTTTCAAAATCTTCCGTTTTGGCCAAAATCCCAGAGTCCTAGTTGGATTACGACTCTTCTTCAAGAATCCCAGTCGGATTAGGACTTTTCGTCAGAATTCCAGTCGAACTAGGACTATGTCCTTCATTGTTATTTTTACCTGTTTTCAACCAAATCTTTCAAAATGAGTCAAAAACTCAGAGTTTTAGTCAAAATAGAACTCTGTTCAGAGAGTCCTAGTTGGATCAGGACTCTGATCTTGATTTCAATTTTGAGAGAATCTTGCAAAAATCTTTCCATCTATCAAAACTGCTACACTTTTATCAAAGAATTTCAAAATTTTGGAATTTTATCCCAGAGTCCTGATAGAATCAAGACTCTGCCTCAGAGTCCTGATCGAATCAGGATTCTATCCAAAGTTTGTTTTCTCACTCCATTTTCACTGATTTTCAAAATTTCTGTTTAAATTTCATCATTTGCTTATCAAAAAACTAAAAAATCTTAGAGTTCTGATCGAATCAGAACTCTTTCTTAGAGTCCTAATCAGATCAGGACTCTGAATCAAAACTTCAATTTTATCCTGTTTTTAACTATTTTTTAAAGATTCTCTCATTTGTTTTCTCAGAAAATCCAAAAATCTAAGAGTCCTAGTTCAATTAGGACTCTGTCCCCAGAGTCTCAGTTGAATCCGAACTCTATTTTATTTCAATATTTATTATTGTTTTCACTGTTTTCACAAGTTCTTTCATCTGTTTTTTTGAAAATACCAAAAAAATCTAGAGTTTCAGTATGATCAGGACTCTGTTCGAGAGTCCTAATCCAGTCAGGAGTCTATTCTAGAGTCTGTTTTTACTTCTATTTTTACTCTTTTTTATTTGTTTTCAAAAATTAGTTCACTTTGCAAAGTCCAAATTGATTCAGGACTCTATTTCAGAGTTTTGATTGAGTTAAGACTCTAACCCTGACTGTATTTTCTGACTTATTTTACCAACTCTGATAAAATCTTTCAAAAACTTCTTTATTTGGCTTTTAAAATTATAAAACCTCATAGTCCTAAAAAGTCAGGACTCTAGCCCAGAGTTCCAGTTCGATTAGAACTCTATTTTCAAAAACTTTGAATTTCAATTATTGATTTTAACCCCTTTTTAAAGCCATTTTCAATATTTATTTCAAATTTTCAAAACTCTAAACCTAAATTTTTTTATAAAAACCCATAGGGCGGTCGACCTCCCTATCTCTTTCCTTTGGATTTCTTGGAGCTTCTCTTTTCTCTCTAGCCCTTCCTCTTTCTTCCATTGAAGCGGCAACCTTAAGGTAAATTTTTCATTAACTTTTAAGTTTTTTTAATGCTTTTTCATGTTTTAACACCAATTTCACCATTGGCGCCTCCCCTTTCATGGAATAAACCATGGAATCACCATCAAGAACCTCAAGATCAGTCCAAGAAGATGATCTAACTCTGTTTTACTATTTTTTCAGGGATTCTAATCCGTTAGAATCGTTTATTACATTGTTTTTCATGTTCTTAACCAAGAAAACATGGGATTTATCTGTTAAATGGATTAAATCCATGATTTCAAAGGTAAAAATTAATTCCAGCCATAGATTCCCTGTGTTTTATTTATTTTTTTAGTATATTAATGTTATTACATGTGTTCCAACATTGAAATTAATTTCGTTTTACTGTTTAAATAATTTTTTTATTGTTTTCATTGATTAAACCATGTTTTATTAGGGTTTCTTAGATTTCTGTATATTTTAATTTTAGATCTGTAGAAAACATGTTAGTTCATATTAAAATACTCATTGGAAATTGCTGATTTTTTTATATGTGACACACTAATATGTCAGTGAACTACTGTAAAAAAATCAGACGTTTTGGGATTCAGGAATATTGTTAATAAAATACAAAGTCAAGTCAAGATTTCTGTTGATTAAAATCATTGTTTAAATTCAAGCATAAATTGCAGATGTGTTATTTATTTCATCTGATACCCGATTCAAGATCCGTAAAGTGCAGTGGTTTTGTGTTGATGTGATCTATTTACTGTAAAATTTTCATAATTTGTTTATTCTGTTTGGTATTTTTCTTCTGTCAGAAAGTCGGATCCATATTTTAAAACTCGTTATGATTTATAAAAACCTTAATCTAACTTGTACTGATCATAGATCTCAAACCGTAGATCAAATTCATGATCTGTAAAAAAATAAGTTCATTAGTTTTTTGTCTATTGTTCACTTATGAAATTTTAGAATTTTTTGATTAGGTATGATATTTATTTCTGTATTTACAACTGTAAGTACCTGTTTTAATCAATTTTAGATTTTTTATATTTAAGTCCAGATTGTCGGAAGGATATCTCCCTCATCGGAGATGATTTTTCAAATCTGTAAAAAGGAGATTATCTGTGTTTATGTCTAGTTTACCTCTGTAAAATTTTATAAATTTTTATGGTGGATTGACCCCTGATTCGGGTCTAACACTGAAACTGGTATGTGACCATGGGTAAAAATAACATATTTTAGGGTTTAATGCAATTTTTGAATTGGAATAATGTCAAAAATATATTTTTATGGTTCCAATCTGTTTTTAGGGTAATAAAAAGTGCAGATACCGATTTGTATCATTTTTAAAATCCATTTGGTGCTTGAATCAATCAAATTGCAAAATAGGGTACCCGTAGGATCCCGAAACACTGCTAAAATCATGATTTTTATGATATTTCTTGATTTTCGTGTATAAGTTCATATTTTTAGGGTTTTTTATGTTTAGAATCATATTAGGATGCTTCATGGTCGATTTTATGTTTATTTTAATCCTAAATCCAAAGTTTTACAAAAATTTATTTCAAAAAACCCTGATTTCAAGGCCATAGTCTTGCTATCAGGGGCATTTTGGTCATTTGACTTCAATTTCGAAATTCTAAACCCTAATTTTCATATTTTTAATCATATCATGTCATCTTATATTTGATTTATCCTTATTTGAATTTCAAAACTTGCATTTTACAAAATATCTTTCTGAAAACCTTATTTTCAAGGCCATAGTCTTGCTATCAGGGGTATTTTGGTCATTTTGACCCTAATTTCAAATTTTCAAATCTCATTTTCATTATTTCTTCTATTTTATTTCACACTTCATTACGTTTATATCAGGGAATCATAAAAAAAAGGCTTATATCTAGCAGAATCTAGTAATTTCCAGATATTACTAGATAAATCTAGAAAAACCAACATATCTTCACTAACAAGTTTTCTAGTTTTGCAGGGATATTGAAGACTTTACTTTCCTTTAATTTCCTGTATTTAAATTCAATTAGTGATGTAAATTGTAATTAAATTTGGAATAAGAATTTCAATTTCTGCATAGAATAGGATGCAATGCATATAGTTTGATTCTGCAACTTTTAATATCTGATGAATGCATCATTCATGCATATTTTTTTTATAAATCCACCATGTTTTACACGAATGACACGTGCACTAGCTCTTATGGAGTTGACAAACTCGGTGGAATTCGTATTTATGGCCATAGTCAGAATACGAATGAGACCCACATTTGTGATCTTCGTATTAGCCACATTCTGCCTACACTCTTAGGCTAACTTCAAAATGCACTGTTGTTAACACCCCAAATTTTCACTCACCTTCCTGTTATCTCCACCAATCATCACATTTCAGTTCTCCAAAATCAATAAAGGGCAAAATGGTCATTTTCTGAGATTGGACCTTGCAGAAAGTCCAAAATTTTATTCTCAAGTCTCAAAATTTCTCTATTTAGGCTCAGAAATATCTTCAAAGTGCAGATTTTCAAAATCTTATTCTTGACAAGAAACTAGAATTTCCAATTCCTGATTCAGAGTAGCATTTCCTGAAACATGTCTTTGCATAGCATTGCATGACCATTTCACATCATTTCACCGCACAACATGTCATTTTCAGATCCATAACTCCTGATTTCCAAAATTATTGATCCAGATTCGAGTTTTAAATATTTCAAAAGTGATTTCAAATCCCTGGGCTTTTCAAAATAGTCAGTTTCCCTCGTCTTAACCCCCAGGACTCCGAATTACAAAAGTTTCCTCAGGAAAACAATCTGGATATTTTGATATTGATTTTAAAAGTTCGTGAGTTGGAAAGAAGGGGACACAATTTTAAATTTAGAAGACCTTATTTCAAACTTTTGCAAAAGGGCTTTGAATTTCTCTGCATCTTGTTATTTTGCCCTGAAGGACCATTTTCTTCTAAGATTTGAAATCAAGCCAATTTTTACTTCGTACTTTTTAACTAGCCCACTATTATAAAAATCCCAAAAAGAATTTATTCATTTTGAATTTTCTTTTATTTCAAATAAATGATGTGGGACCCACCCTGAAATGGTGTCACACTTAAATTCTCAAGTATTTCTCTTATTTTCAAACAGTGCCCATCCGGAGGTGGCACCAATTTATAAAACCCTTTCTTTAAATTTTCAATTCTATTTATTTTAATAAAATAATCAGTGGGCCCACACATAGGTGGTGCCTCACTAAAGCTCACTGCAAAGAAAAACAAATAAAAATTTGTTTTTTTTATTTCAAAAAGAGTTTTCTTAAACCGGCTGAGGTAGCACCACCTTAAAAAGAAAAAAAGAAAGAAAAAAAAACCTTTTTACTTACTCTTTCATGTTTTTACTTTTCCCCCAATTGGAGCCATTGTGAAGCCGCAAGAAAGGGTTCACTTTACCTAAACCTTAGGTAAAGTGAATCAGAGTTTTTCAAAAAAACAGAGGGTCGTCCCCTTCCAAAACAGTGATTTTTCAAAACTTTTCAAAAAATTCAGTTTAAGATTTTCAAAAGTTAGTTCGAGAGCCTCATAGAGGCTCCGATCTTTAAAAAGGCTTGGATCGCAAGAAGAGGGGGGCAGATTTCTTTTATTCCCATCTCTTGAACACCTCTGAGAGTCTTGCAGTTTTTGGAGTCTCTCTTGGCAAGAATCCCCAATCTGTGAGTTTTCTAGACCCTATCCCTCAATCCCCCTTATCGCCTCTTTTCCTCTCGGCTAGTAGGAGGTCGAACCATGACGGCTTCTTTCCCCCCCCCCCCCCCCTATTGGCTGAAATCCCCTTTCGATTACCCTTCTTCCTTCCTTCCAGCAGGAGAGGAACCCACGACTCCAACTCCTCTACCCCTCGAATCCCTATTGTTTTCTTGTTCATTCCCATTTACCATTCGCGGTCCTTCTTCAAGCCAGGGATCAAAGAACTCCAGCAAACCTTTAAGGTATAAAATAAAAATCCAAAGAAGAAGCTATCTTCCTGTTGCTGGTCCTCAGCATTTGGCCTCCCATTCTCAATAAATCAGTCTTCAAGAGGTGACACCTGAAAGGCATCCAGTTTACAAAATCAGGTAAGAAGCTTTCCTATATTTGCTACTCTGCTACTTAAATATGGTATTCGTATTATGCATATGTGGTAAATCCATCCTTTTGGTTAATATGATTTACCTTCATGTCTGTTCATGCATTAAGGATCGAGGATGCCTCTCAATGGTACCATCGATCCCACAAAAGGTAAGTTTTAGTTGCATTTGGGCCCAATTTGTTTTCAAGATTATAAACTCTGCAAAACAATAGCTGTTTTTTTTTTTTCCTTCAACAAAGGTCTTCAGGTTCATATCCACGCCATTCTCCACCGCATGTCAAGGACTTCATCAAGGTGGTCGAAAATCATTTTGCAGAAAATCCAATATTAATAACATTTGCATTCCCATTTTACTTAAATTATGTGTTAATCCAGAGCAGTTTTCTCATTCAAAACAATGGATTTGGTGGAGATTTTCCAAGTGGAGCGTTGAGTTCACCTAACTTCCTTACCTCGCACAGTTTTCTACATGCCCATATGATGTTGAAAGGATTTCTGCATATCTTGGCGTCAAACAAGACCCAGAAGGGTTCATCGTATAGTGAAGGGTGCCCTTGACATAGGAACTACATCTCATGTTATTATTAACTCTCATTTTGTTCTTTAGGACATTCCATTCCCTTCTGTGTTAACTGCAAAAGAATTATCTTCTGTTGTTCTTCACTATCATAAGCATATAGTTTACCCCTGCATCTTAGTTGTTGATGTTTCATGTTGGGAATCTATTATTTGTATGTTATCAGTCTGTTGACAAGAGATTCTGGAATGGCTATAAGGTCATCCTGATTGATGGCAAAAACACCTGAAGATGTTATGTGAAACCAAGGTGCACTGAATAGTCATAATTTTTTTTTTGCAGAAGCAAAAGTTGCTAATCCATTTTACTGTTCTGTGTATGATTGATTAGCAGAATCAATCTGTTATGATCGATGTGTCAATGAATCGGTTGTATAGCTCTAAATGATTTTTGAAATTCCACTAGAAGGGGGGTGAATAGTGAAATACGATGCAAGTTGATATAATAAAAAATAAAGCAATAAGGCACAACACAATAAACACAGGATTTATACTGGTTCGGTCAAAACCCTGACCTACATCCAGTCCCCAAGCAAACCACTTGAGTTTTCCACTATAACATCCGAGTCACCGGATAAATAGTACAACACCCTCTTCCTCAGAGGTCTTCTTCTCTCAACAGAGAAGGGGCATACCAGCTTCCACAGAGGTCTTCTTCTCTCAACAGAGAAGGACAACACCATCTTTCACAGAGGTCTTCTTCTCTCAACAGAGAGGGGCAACACCCTCTTTCACAGAGGTCTACTTCTTTCAACAAAGAAGGAATACAGTGAATAACAGAAAGTTACAATACTTCCTATAGAACCTTCAGGATGATATGAATGCACGAATGAAGGATTCTCAGAATGTTCTGTTTGTCACTCAGAAGATACTCTATGTCAAAGAGTTATTTTTGACTTTTTTTCTTTCTTTTTCTAGGCTCTCTTTCAAATATCGAATAGGTATTTTTCTCGCTGTAAGCTCACTTGTCTATTCCATTTCCTTCTGTTTGAATAGTTCATTTTAGTGTGTTTTTATAGCTTAAAAAATAGTCGTTAGCCTTTTTGAAATCGTAGCCTTTTTGAGATGTGAAATATCATGTCATTTCAAAAAACACCTTTAGAGGAATTCGAGAAAGTCTTCTTTCCATAAAAGTAAAATATAGGGTACACTAGTCGTTGTAATATTTTAGTTAATACATATTTTATGTAAAAAGTTTATTTCTAAAAATAGTACATTGAACGTTGGATTATAGGTTGTCATGTGGTTTTGTATTTATCCTAATTAATGATTTGTGGTACATAGGTACTTCTTTACTTTAAATGAATATAAGTACAATGAATGCTTTGAGATATTTATTTGTACATAGTCGTGTCAAGTGTTTTCTTTATGTTTTGTTTTTCAAAGTCTACAGAGAGAATGAAGACTACAAGTTAGTCGACATTCTTGAGAAGGATATTTAACAAGGATTCTTTACAGAAGGTATTTAATGCTATACAAAAGAGAATGATGACTTTAAGTAAGTCGACATTCTATGAGTTTGTAAAAAGGTAACTAGAGTCTTTTTCAAAACAAATTATATTTGGTTTCTTTTGTGTAGCCGATTTCATGTTTTGTCTTTTTCCTATATTTGAAATCATTTCTTTAAAGAAGGTAACTAGAGTCTTTTCAAAACATATTATATTTGTTTTCTTTGTGTAGTCGATTTCATGTTTTGTCTTTTTCCTATATTTGAAATCATTTCTTTAAAGAATGTAACTAGAGTCTTTTCAAAACATATTATATTTGTTTTCTTTGTGTAGTCGATTTCATGCTTTGTCTTTTTCCTATATTTGAAATCATTTCTTTTCATGTTATCTTGTATATGATATAAGGTACAATTATTACATTTTGAAATCATGTCAAAATACCTTTTTCATAAAGGGTTGTAAGAAGGTACAATTATTTGTTTTCAAAAAGGAGCTTTTTGAAACTATCGTATACTTTTATGAGATAGCTTTTATGAGTGAGTATGTAATATGCAATATGCATCCTTCTGAAGGTTCTGTTACAAATGACTCTAAAGAAGAAGAAAATCTTCAACTTGAGGAAGCCGATCTCTTTAGAAGGTCTTTAGGAGTGCATGGCTCAACAAGCTTTTTCTTCAAGGAGTATGATTGCATCATAGTTGTACTTGAACAAGAGGTCTCCATCCTTTTTGAGTGAGATATCCTTGCATCAAATACTCGTTAGATATATGGCAAAACATATCCAGTCATTATATAACATTTTTCAAGAAGACATATTATCATATCATATGAAATTAAATAAGACAGTGTATCAAATTATGTGACATCAAAACAGAGTTTCTCAATATTCTCCTCCTTTTTGATAATGACAAAATATGCTCCCCCTGTCAAAAAGACATTATGCATAGAAATAATATTATCATAAAATATTGAAAAATATTTAAAAAGAGAGTATTTCTCCAATAATGGAGATAGGTTTTCTCCCCCTTTGTCATAGACAAAAAGGAAGGGATCAGAGTATCAGAGTTATTACAGACCAAAAGTGATTAAAAGTTATTACAGTCCAAAAAAAATACAGCTAGTACAGTCTAAAAGATAAGTTGTTGGATGTTGGAGCATCTTCATCAGATCCGGGCAGGTGCAGGGACCTGAGATTGAAGGAAGTAGCATCGAGGACTTGAGAGGGATGGAGGATAACTTCGTTTTGAAGGGGTACTTTGAAGTATTTTAATATGGGAGTTATAAAACACCCGAAAAGAAGAGGCTGGAATTTTTGATAACGAATAAAAAGGTCGAAAAGAATGTTGGACCAATTTATCGGAGTAGAAGAAAAAATTGCGTAAAGAAGGAGAGAGATTTTTCTTGGTACTAATCCCTTGCGTGGAGGCTTGGGATAGATATTGTGGAGAAGAATCTGGGCAAGAAGTTGAGCATGAGGTTGGAGATTCCTCATGTGCCAGGGAAGTTGTGAGCAGTTGGTGCAGAGAAGAATTTTTCGAAGTACCGACCGTTCGAGTGGTACTATGTTGTCTAGGTTTATGCCGGTGGAAGGAAGATTAAGAATTTTGCCTAATGAGGAAGCATGAAAGGACATCCGGTGTCTGCGGACTTTGGTGGTGATGGTAGTTTGTTCATGATTAGAAGAAAAATTTGTGTAGAAGAGTCGGACGAGTTGGGGATAGTAAGCAGCTTGGGATGAAGATCCTAGTAAGTGTTTGAGTTCGGGGAGAGATCTGTCTAGGTCAAATAATACGAAGTCGTTGTAGTTAACTAATTTACCTTCATGAATTGGTCGAGAACAAAGGGAGTTGTAGAAGTGAAATAGATCGGGATCCCTTAGGTCGGCGGCAGTGATTGCAGTGTTTGAGGAGGAAGCCATGGCAAGGGCTTAGAAAGAACGAGCAAGAGAGAAGATCTTGGAAGGAGTAAGGGTTTGTAAGAGAATAGAAAAAATCGTGGGAGAGAGATATGAATCAATCTAATAAATAGAAGAAGAAAAATAATGGTGATAAGAAATGAATGACATTGGAAGTGAAGGATTTTTAGATTTTAGTGGAAAGAGGAAATGCGTGAGTTGTAAAATAAGAGACTTGTGAATGACAGATCAAATCAATTTCGGAAGATAGTATATTATATTAGTGAAGATATTAAGAAGGGCATAGTTTCAAAATAATTGTTTCTATATATGTAACAAATTTTCTATGGGCAATCTTGTTGGATAGTGAGAAGAGTCATGAATTGAGTATGGAGTGTCATATTTTTTGTGAAGATCATGAAGAATAGAGAGTGAATAATGGCCTAATAAGAACAAACAACTTTTTTAAAGATTTATGTGAAAGCATTCCAAAATCGTGAAGAGGAAGTTTGGAATAGGACAAACATGAGAGTATGAGGAAATGCAATAATTTCTTATTTAAGAAGTGTATATTTTGATATACGTGAAAGGAAATAGGTCATAGGGTGATCATGTGATGTGTACTTTGAAAGATGTGACATTTTGAAAGAAAAGAATGACTTAAAAAATGTGTCATGATTAATGTGTCTTCACATTTGTAATTTTTATGAGTATACGTAAATATGAGAAGGACACACTTTGACTATGAATAGTGGTAAGAGAGATGATAAGACAAAAAGAGAAAGAGTCAAAAATATACTTAAAAAAAATATAAATTGATAAATGATGGATTAAAGAATGAGAATAGACATGGAGGAGTCGAATTCAAAAATAAAAAAAAATGTAATCGAGAGATGAAATGAGGAGACAAAAGATATTCATGAGTGAAGAGTAATAATTGCTTATATAAGAAATATTTTTATGGATATACATGGAAGGAGTAAGAGTAGTCATAGAGAAAAGTTAGATGACATATATGGATTTTCGAGTAGGGTAGGATAAATAAAAAAGTTCATGATTGATATGAGATAAAAGACATAAAGTATAGGTATGATTGACATGAAATAATGTTTATTTGATAAGCATATTTTTAAAGAAACTCGATTGGAGGAAGTTCATAAAGTTAAGTTTTAAACTAGTAAAGGAGTCAAAATCACGGATTGACAAGAATGGAGGCTCAATTCGTATGAGAGAGAGAGAGTACTAAAGGTACTAATGAGAATAATAAAAAAATGAAGGACAAGTTTTTTTTCGAATAATTTTTCATAAGAGGTGTGAAGGATGAACGGATGATAATAGATTATACTTAGGATATGATATAACAGATGATGTAGTAAGATTTTACGTGAAATACGACAACTTGATTTTGAAAAAGGTGGTGAAGAAAATAAGAAAGATAAACACTCGATTTATTTACCATAAATTTTAGTGAAGTGTCTTAATAGGAGGAAAGGAAGTCATGAAGATGGATATATCACTTGAAAAAATGACATAAGTGAGGAACACAATATCATGTTGAATCTCGGATAGCTTATCGTAAAAGAGGTTTTCACAAGAAGACAAAAGGTGTTATGAGATGAGTGATGTGGACAATGTCATGATAGCTTTTAATATAATTAGTTCTTATGGATATGAGTAAAAGGAGATAGGACAAGGAGTCATTATGGAGGTGTACTTGAAAGATGACAAGTTGAAAGACATAAAGAATGTGTCTTAAGAGTTTAGAGTATACGTGAATATGGAAACCTAGTTTGAAAAAAAATTGATAATAAAAAAAACTTTTAAAGTAAGATTTTAACAGAACTTATAAGAAGTATTATAATAAGTGTGATTAATTTATAAGTCACTTAGTTTGCATATTCCTAGTTCTCTTCTAATTCGTGTAAAGTCTTCATGTTTCAATGGTTTAGTGAATATGTCTGCTAACTATTGATTAGTGGGTATGAATTCGAGTTTAATTATGTTGTTTAAGACTTGTTCTCTTAAGAAGTGGTGTCTTATTTGAATGTGCTTAGTTCGTGAGTGTAAAATCGGATTCTTAGATAAGTTTATAGCACTAGTATTATCACAGAAAATAGTTGTATTTTCAAAATTTAAACAAAAATCTTTTAAGGTTTGTTTCATCCAGATAACTTGTGTACAGTCTAGGCTAGCAGAAATGTATTCGGCTTCAGTAGTTGATAAGGATACACAGTTTTGTTTCTTACTGAACCATGACACAAGTGAGTGCCCTAGCATATGACATGTCCCACTTGTGCTTTTTCTGTCAGATTTACTTCCAGCAAAGTCAGCATCACTGTATGAGATTAAATCAAATGTAGAGGATTTTGAATAGAATAATCCAAAATCAACTGTCTTTTAAATATCTCATTATTCTTTTTACAGCTTTAAGATGTGATTCTTTTGGATTAGACTGAAATCTAGCACACAAGCAAACACTGAACATAATATTTGGACGGCTAGTAGTTAAATATAGTAGTGATCCTATCATACCTCGGTATACCTTTGTATCCACAGACTTACCATCTTCATCTTTGTCCAAAACAGTAGTAGTGCTCATAGGAGTGGTTTTTGAAGCAGTTGAGTTCATGTTGAACCTCTTCAGAAGTTCACGAGCATACTTAGATTGATTGATGAAAACTCATCCTTGGTTTGCTTAATATGCAGTCCAAGAAAGTAGTTGAGTTCTCCCATCATAATCATTTTGAATTCCTTCTGCATGGACTTAGAAAATTCTTCACAGAGAGTGCTGTTAGTAGATCCAAAGATGATATCGTCTACATATATTTGAATAATTAGGGTATGATTATTTACTATTTTCACAAATAATGTCGAGTCTGCTTTACCTACAGAAAAACTAGTTTTTAATAGAAAAGTTTTGAGTCTATCATACCAAGCATGAGGTGCTTGTTTTAGGCCATATAAAGCACGTTTTAGTTTGAAAACATGATCTGGATATTGTTCGTTTTCAAATCCTGGAGGTTGTTTTACATAAACTTCTTCATTTATAAAACCATTTAAAAAGGTACTTTTAACATCCATTTGATATAATTTAAAATCCATATAGCTTGCATATGCTAAAAACATTCTAATAGATTCAAGTCTAGCAACAGGAGCAAATGTTTCATCAAAATCAATACCTTCCTCTTGGTTGTATCCTTGAGCTACTAGTCTGGCCTTGTTTCTTATAACATTACCTGTTTCATCTAGCTTGTTTCTGAAGATCCATCTTGTCCCAATGATCGGATGATCCTTTGGTCTTGGTACAAGATCCCAAACTTCATTCCTTTGGAATTGATTCAGTTCTTCAGTCATGGCTAGCATCCAGAACTCATCGATGATGGCTTCATCAATCTTCTTTGGTTCAAGTTGAGAAATGAATGCCATATTTGCAATCCGTTCTAGTTGAGCTCTAGTCTGAACCCCCTTTGTCAGTTCTCCCAAAATCTGCTTTTGAGGATGATCTTTGATATCGACAAATGTTCTTTGATGATCAGCTTCATTAGACTTAGCTGTGTTATCTAAAAATAAATCTGTACTTTCAACATCATCATCGTTAGTTTGCTTATGAACAGATTGATCAGTAGATTCACAGAAACTAACATGCATAGATTCTTCAATAGACTTAGAACTCTTATTGAAAACCCTGTATGCTTTACTATGACTTGAATATCCTAAAAATATGCCTTCAATAGATTTAGCATCAAATTGATCTAGGCTATCTTTTGTGTTTAGGATAAAACATTTACAACCAAAGACTTTGAAATAGTCTATTCTTGGAGTTCTGTCATAGAATAGTTCATAGGGAGTTTTATTTAATAAGGGTCTAATGAGAACTCTATTTGTTATGTAGCATGCAGTATTAAAAGCTTCTGCCCAAAAAGATTTAGCAAGATTATTGTGTTGGAGCATAGTTCTAGCAGATTCCTGAAGGGTTCTATTCTTTCTTTCTACTACACCATTTTGAGGTGCAGCTCTAGGAAAGGCAAAGTTATGAGAAATACCATGCAAGTTACAAAATTTTTCAAAAAGTTCATTTTCAAATTCTCCTCCATGGTCACTACGAATTTTAACAATAGAACAAGATTTTTCATTTTGTAATTTTTTATATAAAATTTCAAATTGACAAAACGTATCACTTTTGTTTTTCAAAAATTTTACCCAAGTAAATCTTGAGTAGTCATCTACAATGACAAAAACGTATTTATTGTGATTATGACTAGCTACTCTAGAAGGACCAAAGAGATCCAGGTGGAGAAGCTCTAGAGGTCTTTTGCTTGAAATGATATTTTTTTATTTAAAGGATGATTTAGACAGTTTTCCTAATTGACATGCATCACAAAAGTAATCCTTTTTAAAAGATATTTTGGGTAACCCACGTACTAACTTATCTTTAGCTAATTTAGACATGTACTTAAAATTGACATGACCCATTCTCATGTGCCATAGATGTTGAGAGTCATTATTAGCTATGATGCAATGTTCTGTGATGTTTTCTAGGTATAGTTCATATGTATTGTTTTTTCTTGTACCTTTTAAGATAATATTTTCGTTGGTGTCTGCTATAAGACAAGCATTATGATTAAAGCTAACATTATAACCTGTATCACACATTTGACTAATACTTAGAAGGTTATGTTTTAAGCCTTTAACCAGGAGAACGTCTTTGATAAGAGGTTTATCTATATTTCCAATATTACCAATACCTATTATCAAACCTTTGTTGTTATCTCCAAAGGTGACGGTTCCTCCTTTCTTTTTATGAAGAACAACAAAGAGGTCTGAATGTCCAGTCATGTGTTTTGAACATCCACTATCTAGAATCCATCTGTTCTTCTTGTTTGGAGCCTGCAAATCATTAAGTAAAATTTCTTTTTGGTACCCAATCGGGTCCCTTTTTGTTAGACTTTGGAACCCATATCCATTTGGATTTGGGTTTGTCTACAGCCTTAGAGGAGTTAAAAAAATTAAAATTATAATACTCCTTATTTGATTCAGACGAACTTTTCACAAAAGTGGTCTTTTGATTCATACAAGAAGGCTTATTGAAATGAGAGTAGCCAATACCATTTTTGTTGAAAGAGACTTTTTGAGAGGATAGGAGTTTATCCAAGTTCTCTTTTCCTTTAGTAAACTTGAAAACCGTTTTCATAAGGTTTTCAGTTTTACTTTTTAATTCTGAAATTTCTACTTGCAGATTTTTAGTCTTGAAGCTAGTAGATGAGATTTCAGAAGTAATAAGAAGATTCTTCTTTTGTAACTCAGAATTTTCAATACTGAGTTTTTCATTTTTCAAAAGGAGCTCTAGATTCTCAGATTTCAACTGTTTATTTTTTAGAATCGTTTTCCTTGATTCTTCAAAAAGTTCCTGAAAAGCATTTTGAAGATCTTCAAAGGAGAAATCAAGAGATTGACTTACAGAGCTTTCTGCCATGAAGCACATGTTGGCGGTTTCTGCTTCATCATCATTTGACTCTTCACTGGTGGATGGTTATGAATCATCCCATTGAGCATGCAGATCCTTTTTCTTGAAGAACCTTTTCTTTGGTTCCTCAGTCTTGGATTTTCTTTTGATAAGGGGACAGTCACGTCTCAGGTGACCTGGCTTATTACACTGGTAGCACATAGAATCTTCTTTTGGGTCTTTTCTTTCTTTGTGCTTATTTGGAAGCCAGTTCCTTCTCATAAAGCGCTGAAATTTTCTGGTGAGTAGCGCAATCTCAGTTTTTTTTCCTGAGTCTTCATCCTCATAAAGGGCTGGGAAGGCTAGAGTTTTCTTCAAAGGTTGTTCTTTTTCCCTTCTTTCCTTCATGTAGACTTCATATGCCATAAGATTTCCTATTAGATCGTCCTGGGAAAGTTTGGATAAATCTTGAGCTTCTTCAATAGCAGTAGTCTTTTTCTCCCAATCAGTTGTGAGAGATCTCAAGATTTTCTTCACCTTTTATGTCTGAGAGTGGGTTACACCCAGAGATTTCAGATCGTTGGTGATGTTGGTGAATCTGGTGAACATCTCTGTGATGGGTTCATCTTTGTTCATTTTAAACAACTCATATTTTCTAACAAGAGATGAGATTTTGGCTTCTTTCACTTTGTTGGTTCCTTCATGAATAACCTCCAAAGAATGCCAAATATCATATGCAGATTCACATACAGATATTCTAGTGAATTCATTCTGATCGATGGCCCAATATAAGGCATTCATAGCCTTTGCATTTAGGTTTGCCATTTTCTTTTCTTCATCAGACCATAAGTTATAGTCTGCGGAAGGAGATGTGTATGGATGCTCAACAATTTTCCATACAACAAAATCTATGGATTTGAGAAATATAGTCATTCTGCACTTCCAGTATCCATAGTTGGAGCCATTGAAGAAAGGAGGACGAGATGCGTATTGACCTTCAATATCACGAGCATAAGAGGTAGATGTCATATATGCTGGAAGACTTGTTATGTCGAAACCAGCAAACCTGCTCTGATACCAAATGAAATTCCACTAGAGGGGGGGTGAATAGTGAAATACGATGCAAGTTGATATAATAAAAAATAAAGCAAAAATGCACAACACAATAAACACAGGATTTATACTGGTTCGGTCAAAACCCGGACCTACATCCAGTCCCCAAGCAAACCACTTGAGCTTTCCACTATAACATCCGAGTCACCGGATAAATAGTACAACACCCTCTTCCTCAGAGGTCTTCTTCTCTCAACAAAGAAGGGGCACACCCTCTTCCACAGAGGTCTTCTTCTCTCAACAGAGAAGGACAACACCCTCTTTCACAGAGGTCTTCTTCTCTCAACAGAGAAGGGCAACACCCTCTTTCACAGAGGTTTACTTCTTTCAACAAAGAAGGAATACAGTGAATAACAGAAAGTTACAATACTTCCTATAGAACCATCAGGATGATATGAATGCACGAATGAAGGATTCTCAGAATGTTCTGTTTGTCACTCAGAAGATACTCTTTGTCAAAGTGTTATTTTTGACTTTTTCTCTTTCTTTTTCTCTTTCTTTTTCTAGGCTCTCTTTCAAATATCGAATAGGTATTTTTCTCGTTGTAAGCTCACTTGTCTATTCCATTTCCTTCTGTTTGAATAGTTCATTTTAGTGTATTTTTATAGCTTAAAAAATAGTCGTTGGCTTTTTTGAAATCGTAGCCTTTTTGAGATGTGAAATGTCATGTCATTTCAAAAAACATATTTAGAGGAATTCGAGAAAGCCTTCTTTCCATAAAAGTAAAATATAGGGTACACTAGTCGTTGTAATATTTTAGTTAATACATATTTTATGTAAAAAGTTTATTTCTTACAATAGTACATTGAACGTTGGATTATAGGTTGTCATGTGGTTTTGTCTTTATCCTAATTAATGATTTGTGATACATAGGTACTTCTTTACTTTAAATGAGTGTAAGTACAATGAGTGCTTTGAGATATTTATTTGTACATAGTCATGTCAAGTGTTTTCTTTATGTTGTGTTTTTCAAAGTCTACAGAGAGAATGAAGACTACAAGTTAGTCGACATTCTTGAGAAGGATATTTAACAAGGATTCTTTACAGAAGGTATTCAATGCTATACAAAAGAGAATGATGACTTTAAGTAAGTCGACATTCTATGAGTTTGTAAAAAGGTAACTAGAGTCTTTTTAAAACAAATTATATTTGGTTTCTTTTGTGTAGCCGATTTCATGTTTTGTCTTTTTCCTATATTTGAAATCATTTCTTTAAAGAAGGTAACTAGAGTCTTTTCAAAACATATTATATTTGTTTTCTTTGTGTAGTCGATTTCATGTTTTGTCTTTTTCCTATATTTGAAATCATTTCTTTAAAGAAGGTAACTAGAGTCTTTTCAAAACATATTATATTTGTTTTCTTTGTGTAGTCGATTTCATGTTTTGTCTTTTTCCTATATTTGAAAGCATTTCTTTTCATGTTGTCTTGTATATGATATAAGGTATAATTATTACATTTTGAAATCATGTCAAAATACCTTTTTCATAAAGGGTTGTAAGAAGGTACAATTATTTGTTTTCAAAAAGGAGCTTTTTGAAACTATCGTATACTTTTATGAGTGAGTATGTAATATGCAATATGCATCCTTCTGAAGGTTCTGTTACAAATGACTCTAAAGAAGAAGAAAATCTTCAACTTGAGGAAGCCGATCTCTTTAGAAGGTCTTTAGGAGTGCATGGCTCAACAAGCTTTTTCTTCAAGGAGTATGATTGCATCATAGTTGTACTTGAACAAGAGGTCTCCATCCTTTTTGAGTGAGATATCCTTGCATTAAATACTCGTTAGATATATGGCAAAACATATCCAGTCATTATATAATATTTTTCAAGAAGACATATTATCATATCATATGAAATTAAATAAGACAGTGTATTAAATTATGTGACATCAAAACAGAGTTTCTCAATATTCTCCTCCTTTTTGATAATGACAAAATATGCTCTCCCTGTCAAAAAGACATTATGCATAGAAATAATATTATCATAAAATATTGAAAAATGTTTAAAAAGAGAGTATTTCTCCAATAATGGAGATAGGTTTTCTCCCCCTTTGTCATAGACAAAAAGGAAGGGATCAGAGTATCAGAGTTATTACAGACCAAAAGTGATTAAAAGTTATTACAGTCCAAAAAAAATACAGCTAGTACAGTCTAAAAGATAAGTTGTTGGATGTTGGAGCATCTTCATCAGATCCGGGCAGGTGCAGGGACCTGAGATTGAAGGAAGTAGCATCGAGGACTTGAGAGGGATGGAGGATAACTTCGTTTTGAAGGGGTACTTTGAAGTATTTTAATATGGGAGTTATAAAACACCCGAAAAGAAGAGGCTGGAATTTTTGATAACGAATAAAAAGGTCGAAAAGAATGTTGGACCAATTTATCGGAGTAGAAGAAAAAATTGCGTAAAGAAGGAGAGAGATTTTTCTTGGTACTAATCCCTTGCGTGGAGGCTTGGGATAGATATTGTGGAGAAGAATCTGGGCAAGAAGTTGAGCATGAGGTTGGAGATTCCTCATGTGCCAGGGAAGTTGTGAGCAGTTGGTGCAGAGAAGAATTTTTCGAAGTACCGACCGTTCGAGTGGTACTATGTTGTCTAGGTTTATGCCGGTGGAAGGAAGATTAAGAATTTTGCCTAATGAGGAAGCATGAAAGGACATCCGGTGTCCGCGGACTTTGGTGGTGATGGTAGTTTGTTCATGATTAGAAGAAAAATTTGTGTAGAAGAGTCAGACGAGTTGGGGATAGTAAGCAGCTTGGGATGAAGATCCTAGTAAGTGTTTGAGTTCGGGGAGAGATCTGTCTAGGTCAAATAATACGAAGTCGTTGTAGTTAACTAATTTACCTTCATGAATTGGTCGAGAACAAAGGGAGTTGTAGAAGTGAAATAGATCGGGATCCCTTAGGTCGGCGGCAGTGATTGCAGTGTTTGAGGAGGAAGCCATGGCAAGGGCTTAGAAAGAACGAGCAAGAGAGAAGATCTTGGAAGGAGTAAGGGTTTGTAAGAGAATAGAAAAAATCGTGGGAGAGAGATATGAATCAATCTAATAAATAGAAGAAGAAAAATAATGGTGATAAGAAATGAATGACATTGGAAGTGAAGGATTTTTAGATTTTAGTGGAAAGAGGAAATGCGTGAGTTGTAAAATAAGAGACTTGTGAATGACAGATCAAATCAATTTCGGAAGATAGTATATTATATTAGTGAAGATATTAAGAAGGGCATAGTTTCAAAATAATTGTTTCTATATATGTAACAAATTTTCTATGGGCAATCTTGTTGGATAGTGAGAAGAGTCATGAATTGAGTATGGAGTGTCATATTTTTTGTGAAGATCATGAAGAATAGAGAGTGAATAATGGCCTAATAAGAACAAACAACTTTTTTAAAGATTTATGTGAAAGCATTCCAAAATCGTGAAGAGGAAGTTTGGAATAGGACAAACATGAGAGTATGAGGAAATGCAATAATTTCTTATTTAAGAAGTGTATATTTTGATATACGTGAAAGAAAATAGGTCATAGGGTGATCATGTGATGTGTACTTTGAAAGATGTGACATTTTGAAAGAAAAGAATGACTTAAAAAATGTGTCATGATTAATGTGTCTTCACATTTGTAATTTTTATGAGTATACGTAAATATGAGAAGGACACACTTTGACTATGAATAGTGGTAAGAGAGATGATAAGACAAAAAGAGAAAGAGTCAAAAATATACTTAAAAAAAATATAAATTGATAAATGATGGATTAAAGAATGAGAATAGACATGGAGGAGTCAAATTCAAAAATAAAAAAAAATGTAATCGAGAGATGAAATGAGGAGACAAAAGATATTCATGAGTGAAGAGTAATAATTGCTTATATAAGAAATATTTTTATGGATATACATGGAAGGAGTAAGAGTAGTCATAGAGAAAAGTTAGATGACATATATGGATTTTCGAGTAGGGTAGGATAAATAAAAAAGTTCATGATTGATATGAGATAAAAGACATAAAGTATAGGTATGATTGACATGAAATAATGTTTATTTGATAAGCATATTTTTAAAGAAACTCGATTGGAGGAAGTTCATAAAGTTAAGTTTTAAACTAGTAAAGGAGTCAAAATCACGGATTGACAAGAATGGAGGCTCAATTCGTATGAGAGAGAGAGAGTACTAAAGGTACTAATGAGAATAATAAAAAAATGAAGGACAAGTTTTTTTTCGAATAATTTTTCATAAGAGGTGTGAAGGATGAACGGATGATAATAGATTATACTTAGGATATGATATAACAGATGATGTAGTAAGATTTTACGTGAAATACGACAACTTGATTTTGAAAAAGGTGGTGAAGAAAATAAGAAAGATAAACACTCGATTTATTTACCATAAATTTTAGTGAAGTGTCTTAATAGGAGGAAAGGAAGTCATGAAGATGGATATATCACTTGAAAAAATGACATAAGTGAGGAACACAATATCATGTTGAATCTCGGATAGCTTATCGTAAGAGAGGTTTTCACAAGAAGACAAAAGGTGTTATGAGATGAGTGATGTGGACAATGTCATGATAGCTTTTAATATAATTAGTTCTTATGGATATGAGTAAAAGGAGATAGGACAAGGAGTCATTATGGAGGTGTACTTGAAAGATGACAAGTTGAAAGACATAAAGAATGTGTCTTAAGAGTTTAGAGTATACGTGAATATGGAAACCTAGTTTGAAAAAAAATTGATAATAAAAAAAACTTTTAAAGTAAGATTTTAACAGAACTTATAAGAAGTATTATAATAAGTGTGATTAATTTATAAGTCACTTAGTTTGCATATTCCTAGTTCTCTTCTAATTCGTGTAAAGTCTTCATGTTTCAATGGTTTAGTGAATATGTATGCTAACTATTGATTAGTGGGTATGAATTCGAGTTTAATTATGTTGTTTAAGACTTGTTCTCTTAAGAAGTGGTGTCTTATTTGAATGTGCTTAGTTCGTGAGTGTAAAATCGGATTCTTAGATAAGTTTATAGCACTAGTATTATCACAGAAAATAGTTGTATTTTCAAAATTTAAACAAAAATCTTTTAAGGTTTGTTTCATCCAGATAACTTGTGTACAGTCTAGGCTAGCAGCAATGTATTCGGCTTCAGTAGTTGATAAGGATACACAGTTTTGTTTCTTACTGAACCATGACACAAGTGAGTGCCCTAGCATATGACATGTCCCACTTGTGCTTTTTCTGTTAGATTTACTTCCAGCAAAGTCAGCATCACTGTATGAGATTAAATCAAATGTAGAGGATTTTGAATAGAATAATCCAAAATCAACTGTGTCTTTTAAATATCTCATTATTCTTTTTACAGCTTTAAGATGTGATTCTTTTGGATTAGACTGAAATCTAGCACACAAGCAAACACTGAACATAATATCTGGACGGCTAGCAGTTAAATATAGTAGTGATCCTATCATACCTCGGTATACCTTTGTATCCACAGACTTACCATCTTCATCTTTGTCCAAAACAGTAGTAGTGCTCATAGGAGTGGTTTTTGAAGCAGTTGAGTTCATGTTGAACCTCTTCAGAAGTTCACGAGCATACTTAGATTGATTGATGAAAACTCATCATTGGTTTGCTTAATATGCAGTCCAAGAAAGTAGTTGAGTTCTCCCATCATAATCATTTCGAATTCCTTCTGCATGGACTTAGAAAATTCTTCACAGAGAGTGCTGTTAGTAGATCCAAAGATGATATCGTCTACATATATTTGAATAATTAAGGTATGATTATTTACTATTTTCACAAATAATGTCGAGTCTGCTTTACCTACAGAAAAACTAGTTTTTAATAGAAAAGTTTTGAGTCTATCATACCAAGCACGAGGTGCTTGTTTTAGGCCATATAAAGCACGTTTTAGTTTGAAAACATGATCTGGATATTGTTCATTTTCAAATCCTGGAGGTTGTTTTACATAAACTTCTTCATTTATAAAACCATTTAAAAAGGCACTTTTAACATCCATTTGATATAATTTAAAATCCATATAGCTTGCATATGCTAAAAACATTCTAATAGATTCAAGTCTAGCAACAGGAGCAAATGTTTCATCAAAATCAATACCTTCCTCTTGGTTGTATCCTTGAGCTACTAGTCTGGCCTTGTTTCTTATAACATTACCTATTTCATCTAGCTTGTTTCTGAAGATCCATCTTGTCCCAATGATCGGATGATCCTTTGGTCTTGGTACAAGATCCCAAACTTCATTCCTTTGGAATTGATTCAGTTCTTCAGTCATGGCTAGCATCCAGAACTCATCGATGATGGCTTCATCAATCTTCTTTGGTTCAAGTTGAGAAATGAATGCCATATTTGCAATCCGTTCTAGTTGAGCTCTAGTCTGAACCCCCTTTGTCAGTTCTCCCAAAATCTGCTTTTGAGGATGATCTTTGATATCGACAAATGTTCTTTGATGATCAGCTTCATTAGACTTAGCTGTGTTATCTAAAAATAAATCTGTACTTTCAACATCATCATCGTTAGTTTGCTTATGAACAGATTGATCAGTAGATTCACAGAAACTAACATGCATAGATTCTTCAATAGACTTAGAACTCTTATTGAAAACCCTGTATGCTTTACTATGACTTGAATATCCTAAAAATATGCCTTCAATAGATTTAGCATCAAATTGATCTAGGCTATCTTTTGTGTTTAGGATAAAACATTTACAACCAAAGACTTTGAAATAGTCTATTCTTGGAGTTCTGTCATAGAATAGTTCATAGGGAGTTTTATTTAATAAGGGTCTAATGAGAACTCTATTTGTTATGTAGCATGCAGTATTAAAAGCTTCTGCCCAAAAAGATTTAGCAAGATTATTGTGTTGGAGCATAGTTCTAGCAGATTCCTGAAGGGTTCTATTCTTTCTTTCTACTACACCATTTTGACGTGCAGCTCTAGGAAAGGCAAAGTTATGAGAAATACCATGCAAGTTACAAAATTTTTCAAAAAGTTCATTTTCAAATTCTCCTCCATGGTCACTACGAATTTTAACAATAGAACAAGATTTTTCATTTTGTAATTTTTTATATAAAATTTCAAATTGACAAAACGTATCACTTTTGTTTTTCAAAAATATTACCCAAGTAAATCTTGAGTAGTCATCTACAATGACAAAAACGTATATATTGTGATTATGACTAGCTACTCTAGAAGGACCAAAGAGATCCAGGTGGAGAAGCTCTAGAGGTCTTTTGCTTGAAATGATATTTTTTTATTTAAAGGATGATTTAGACAGTTTTCCTAATTGACATGCATCACAAAAGTAATCCTTTTTAAAAGATATTTTGGGTAACCCACGTACTAACTTATCTTTAGCTAATTTAGACATGTACTTAGAATTGACATGACCCATTCTCATGTGCCATAGATGTTGAGAGTCATTATTAGCTATGATGCAATGTTCTGTGATGTTTTCTAGGTATAGTTCATATGTATTGTTTTTTCTTGTACCTTTTAAGATAATATTTTCGTTGGTGTCTGCTATAAGACAAGCATTATGATTAAAGCTAACATTATAACCTGTATCACACATTTGACTAATACTTAGAAGGTTATGTTTTAAGCCTTTAACCAGGAGAACGTCTTTGATAAGAGGTTTATCTATATTTCCAATATTACCAATACCTATTATCAAACCTTTGTTGTTATCTCCAAAGGTGACGGTTCCTCCTTTCTTTTTATGAAGAACAACAAAGAGGTTTGAATGTCCAGTCATGTGTTTTGAACATCCACTATCTAGAATCCATCTGTTCTTCTTGTTTGGAGCCTGCAAATCATTAAGTAAAATTTCTTTTTGGTACCCAATCGGGTCCCTTTTTGTTAGACTTTGGAACCCATATCCATTTGGATTTGGGTTTGTCTACAGCCTTAGAGGAGTTAAAAAAATTAAAATTATAATACTCCTTATTTGATTCAGACGAACTTTTCACAAAAGTGGTCTTTTGATTCATACAAGAAGGCTTATTGAAATGAGAGTAGCCAATACCATTCTTTTTGAAAGAGACTTTTTGAGAGGATAGGAGTTTATCCAAGTTCTCTTTTCCTTTAGTAAACTTGAAAACCGTTTTCATAAGGTTTTCAGTTTTACTTTTTAATTCTGAAATTTCTACTTGCAGATTTTTAGTCTTGAAGCTAGTAGATGAGATTTCAGAAGTAATAAGAAGATTCTTCTTTTGTAACTCAGAATTTTCAATACTGAGTTTTTCATTTTTCAAAAGGAGCTCTAGATTCTCAGATTTCAACTGTTTATTTTTTAGAATCGTTTTCCTTGATTCTTCAAAAAGTTCCTGAAAAGCATTTTGAAGATCTTCAAAGGAGAAATCAAGAGATTGACTTACAGAGCTTTCTGCCATGAAGCACATGTTGGCGGTTTCTGCTTCATCATCATTTGACTCTTCACTGGTGGATGGTTATGAATCATCCCATTGAGCATGCAGAGCCTTTTTCTTGAAGAACCTTTTCTTTGGTTCCTCAGTCTTGGATTTTCTTTTGATAAGGGGACAGTCACGTCTCAGGTGACCTGGCTTATTACACTGGTAGCACATAGAATCTTCTTTTGGGTCTTTTCTTTCATTGGGCTTATTTGGAAGCCGGTTCCTTCTCATAAAGCGCTGAAATTTTCTGGTGAGTAGCGCAATCTCAGTTTTTTTTTTCTGAGTCTTCATCCTCATAAAGGGCTGGGAAGGCTAGAGTTTTCTTCAAAGGTTGTTCTTTTTCCCTTCTTTCCTTCATGTAGACTTCATATGCCATAAGATTTCCTATTAGATCGTCCTGGGAAAGTTTGGATAAATCTTGAGCTTCTTCAATAGCAGTAGTCTTTTTCTCCCAATCAGTTGTGAGAGATCTCAAGATTTTCTTCACCTTTTCTGTCTGAGAGTGGGTTACACCCAGAGATTTCAGATCGTTGGTGATGTTGGTGAATCTGGTGAACATCTCTGTGATGGGTTCATCTTTGTTCATTTTAAACAACTCATATTTTCTAACAAGAGATGAGATTTTGGCTTCTTTCACTTTGTTGGTTCCTTCATGAATAACCTCCAAAGAATGCCAAATATCATATGCAGATTCACATACAGATATTCTAGTGAATTCATTCTGATCGATGGCCCAATATAAGGCATTCATAGCCTTTGCATTTAGGTTTGCCATTTTCTTTTCTTCATCAGACCATAAGTTATAGTCTGCGGAAGGAGATGTGTATGGATGCTCAACAATTTTCCATACAACAAAATCTATGGATTTGAGAAATATAGCCATTCTGCACTTCCAGTATCCATAGTTGGAGCCATTGAAGAAAGGAGGACGAGATGCGTATTGACCTTCAATATCACGAGCATAAGAGGTAGATGTCATATATGCTGGAAGACTTGTTATGTCGAAACCAGCAAACCTGCTCTGATACCAAATGAAATTCCACTAGAGGGGGGGTGAATAGTGAAATACGATGCAAGTTGATATAATAAAAAATAAAGCAAAAATGCACAACACAATAAACACAGGATTTATACTGGTTCGGTCAAAACCCGGACCTACATCCAGTCCCCAAGCAAACCACTTGAGCTTTCCACTATAACATCCGAGTCACCGGATAAATAGTACAACACCCTCTTCCTCAGAGGTCTTCTTCTCTCAACAAAGAAGGGGCACACCCTCTTCCACAGAGGTCTTCTTCTCTCAACAGAGAAGGACAACACCCTCTTTCACAGAGGTCTTCTTCTCTCAACAGAGAAGGGCAACACCCTCTTTCACAGAGGTTTACTTCTTTCAACAAAGAAGGAATACAGTGAATAACAGAAAGTTACAATACTTCCTATAGAACCATCAGGATGATATGAATGCACGAATGAAGGATTCTCAGAATGTTCTGTTTGTCACTCAGAAGATACTCTTTGTCAAAGTGTTATTTTTGACTTTTTCTCTTTCTTTTTCTAGGCTCTCTTTCAAATATCGAATAGGTATTTTTCTCGTTGTAAGCTCACTTGTCTATTCCATTTCCTTCTGTTTGAATAGTTCATTTTAGTGTATTTTTATAGCTTAAAAAATAGTCGTTGGCTTTTTTGAAATCGTAGCCTTTTTGAGATGTGAAATGTCATGTCATTTCAAAAAACATATTTAGAGGAATTCGAGAAAGCCTTCTTTCCATAAAAGTAAAATAGAGGGTACACTAGTCGTTGTAATATTTTAGTTAATACATATTTTATGTAAAAAGTTTATTTCTTACAATAGTACATTGAACGTTGGATTATAGGTTGTCATGTGGTTTTGTCTTTATCCTAATTAATGATTTGTGATACATAGGTACTTCTTTACTTTAAATGAGTGTAAGTACAATGAGTGCTTTGAGATATTTATTTGTACATAGTCATGTCAAGTGTTTTCTTTATGTTGTGTTTTTCAAAGTCTACAGAGAGAATGAAGACTACAAGTTAGTCGACATTCTTGAGAAGGATATTTAACAAGGATTCTTTACAGAAGGTATTCAATGCTATACAAAAGAGAATGATGACTTTAAGTAAGTCGACATTCTATGAGTTTGTAAAAAGGTAACTAGAGTCTTTTTAAAACAAATTATATTTGGTTTCTTTTGTGTAGCCGATTTCATGTTTTGTCTTTTTCCTATATTTGAAATCATTTCTTTAAAGAAGGTAACTAGAGTCTTTTCAAAACATATTATATTTGTTTTCTTTGTGTAGTCGATTTCATGTTTTGTCTTTTTCCTATATTTGAAATCATTTCTTTAAAGAAGGTAACTAGAGTCTTTTCAAAACATATTATATTTGTTTTCTTTGTGTAGTCGATTTCATGTTTTGTCTTTTTCCTATATTTGAAATCATTTCTTTTCATGTTGTCTTGTATATGATATAAGGTATAATTATTACATTTTGAAATCATGTCAAAATACCTTTTTCATAAAGGGTTGTAAGAAGGTACAATTATTTGTTTTCAAAAAGGAGCTTTTTGAAACTATCGTATACTTTTATGAGTGAGTATGTAATATGCAATATGCATCCTTCTGAAGGTTCTGTTACAAATGACTCTAAAGAAGAAGAAAATCTTCAACTTGAGGAAGCCGATCTCTTTAGAAGGTCTTTAGGAGTGCATGGCTCAACAAGCTTTTTCTTCAAGGAGTATGATTGCATCATAGTTGTACTTGAACAAGAGGTCTCCATCCTTTTTGAGTGAGATATCCTTGCATTAAATACTCGTTAGATATATGGCAAAACATATCCAGTCATTATATAACATTTTTCAAGAAGACATATTATCATATCATATGAAATTAAATAAGACAGTGTATTAAATTATGTGACATCAAAACAGAGTTTCTCAATATTCTCCTCCTTTTTGATAATGACAAAATATGCTCTCCCTGTCAAAAAGACATTATGCATAGAAATAATATTATCATAAAATATTGAAAAATGTTTAAAAAGAGAGTATTTCTCCAATAATGGAGATAGGTTTTCTCCCCCTTTGTCATAGACAAAAAGGAAGGGATCAGAGTATCAGAGTTATTACAGACCAAAAGTGATTAAAAGTTATTACAGTCCAAAAAAAATACAGCTAGTACAGTCTAAAAGATAAGTTGTTGGATGTTGGAGCATCTTCATCAGATCCGGGCAGGTGCAGGGACCTGAGATTGAAGGAAGTAGCATCGAGGACTTGAGAGGGATGGAGGATAACTTCGTTTTGAAGGGGTACTTTGAAGTATTTTAATATGGGAGTTATAAAACACCCGAAAAGAAGAGGCTGGAATTTTTGATAACGAATAAAAAGGTCGAAAAGAATGTTGGACCAATTTATCGGAGTAGAAGAAAAAATTGCGTAAAGAAGGAGAGAGATTTTTCTTGGTACTAATCCCTTGCGTGGAGGCTTGGGATAGATATTGTGGAGAAGAATCTGGGCAAGAAGTTGAGCATGAGGTTGGAGATTCCTCATGTGCCAGGGAAGTTGTGAGCAGTTGGTGCAGAGAAGAATTTTTCGAAGTACCGACCGTTCGAGTGGTACTATGTTGTCTAGGTTTATGCCGGTGGAAGGAAGATTAAGAATTTTGCCTAATGAGGAAGCATGAAAGGACATCCGGTGTCCGCGGACTTTGGTGGTGATGGTAGTTTGTTCATGATTAGAAGAAAAATTTGTGTAGAAGAGTCAGACGAGTTGGGGATAGTAAGCAGCTTGGGATGAAGATCCTAGTAAGTGTTTGAGTTCGGGGAGAGATCTGTCTAGGTCAAATAATACGAAGTCGTTGTAGTTAACTAATTTACCTTCATGAATTGGTCGAGAACAAAGGGAGTTGTAGAAGTGAAATAGATCGGGATCCCTTAGGTCGGCGGCAGTGATTGCAGTGTTTGAGGAGGAAGCCATGGCAAGGGCTTAGAAAGAACGAGCAAGAGAGAAGATCTTGGAAGGAGTAAGGGTTTGTAAGAGAATAGAAAAAATCGTGGGAGAGAGATATGAATCAATCTAATAAATAGAAGAAGAAAAATAATGGTGATAAGAAATGAATGACATTGGAAGTGAAGGATTTTTAGATTTTAGTGGAAAGAGGAAATGCGTGAGTTGTAAAATAAGAGACTTGTGAATGACAGATCAAATCAATTTCGGAAGATAGTATATTATATTAGTGAAGATATTAAGAAGGGCATAGTTTCAAAATAATTGTTTCTATATATGTAACAAATTTTCTATGGGCAATCTTGTTGGATAGTGAGAAGAGTCATGAATTGAGTATGGAGTGTCATATTTTTTGTGAAGATCATGAAGAATAGAGAGTGAATAATGGCCTAATAAGAACAAACAACTTTTTTAAAGATTTATGTGAAAGTATTCCAAAATCGTGAAGAGGAAGTTTGGAATAGGACAAACATGAGAGTATGAGGAAATGCAATAATTTCTTATTTAAGAAGTGTATATTTTGATATACGTGAAAGGAAATAGGTCATAGGGTGATCATGTGATGTGTACTTTGAAAGATGTGACATTTTGAAAGAAAAGAATGACTTAAAAAATGTGTCATGATTAATGTGTCTTCACATTTGTAATTTTTATGAGTATACGTAAATATGAGAAGGACACACTTTGACTATGAATAGTGGTAAGAGAGATGATAAGACAAAAAGAGAAAGAGTCAAAAATATACTTAAAAAAAATATAAATTGATAAATGATGGATTAAAGAATGAGAATAGACATGGAGGAGTCGAATTCAAAAATAAAAAAAAATGTAATCGAGAGATGAAATGAGGAGACAAAAGATATTCATGAGTGAAGAGTAATAATTGCTTATATAAGAAATATTTTTATGGATATACGTGGAAGGAGTAAGAGTAGTCATAGAGAAAAGTTAGATGACATATATGGATTTTCGAGTAGGGTAGGATAAATAAAAAAGTTCATGATTGATATGAGATAAAAGACATAAAGTATAGGTATGATTGACATGAAATAATGTTTATTTGATAAGCATATTTTTAAAGAAACTCGATTGGAGGAAGTTCATAAAGTTAAGTTTTAAACTAGTAAAGGAGTCAAAATCACGGATTGACAAGAATGGAGGCTCAATTCGTATGAGAGAGAGAGTACTAAAGGTACTAATGAGAATAATAAAAAAATGAAGGACAAGTTTTTTTTCGAATAATTTTTCATAAGAGGTGTGAAGGATGAACGGATGATAATAGATTATACTTAGGATATGATATAACAGATGATGTAGTAAGATTTTACGTGAAATACGACAACTTGATTTTGAAAAAAGTGGTGAAGAAAATAAGAAAGATAAACACTCGATTTATTTACCATAAATTTTAGTGAAGTGTCTTAATAGGAGGAAAGGAAGTCATGAAGATGGATATATCACTTGAAAAAATGACATAAGTGAGGAACACAATATCATGTTGAATCTCGGATAGCTTATCGTAAGAGAGGTTTTCACAAGAAGACAAAAGGTGTTATGAGATGAGTGATGTGGACAATGTCATGATAGCTTTTAATATAATTAGTTCTTATGGATATGAGTAAAAGGAGATAGGACAAGGAGTCATTATGGAGGTGTACTTGAAAGATGACAAGTTGAAAGACATAAAGAATGTGTCTTAAGAGTTTAGAGTATACGTGAATATGGAAACCTAGTTTGAAAAAAAATTGATAATAAAAAAAACTTTTAATGTAAGATTTTAACAGAACTTATAAGAAGTATTATAATAAGTGTGATTAATTTATAAGTCACTTAGTTTGCATATTCCTAGTTCTCTTCTAATTCGTGTAAAGTCTTCATGTTTCAATGGTTTAGTGAATATGTCTGCTAACTATTGATTAGTGGGTATGAATTCGAGTTTAATTATGTTGTTTAAGACTTGTTCTCTTAAGAAGTGGTGTCTTATTTGAATGTGCTTAGTTCGTGAGTGTAAAATCGGATTCTTAGATAAGTTTATAGCACTAGTATTATCACAGAAAATAGTTGTATTTTCAAAATTTAAACAAAAATCTTTTAAGGTTTGTTTCATCCAGATAACTTGTGTACAGTCTAGGCTAGCAGCAATGTATTCGGCTTCAGTAGTTGATAAGGATACACAGTTTTGTTTCTTACTGAACCATGACACAAGTGAGTGCCCTAGCATATGACATGTCCCACTTGTGCTTTTTCTGTTAGATTTACTTCCAGCAAAGTCAGCATCACTGTATGAGATTAAATCAAATGTAGAGGATTTTGAATAGAATAATCCAAAATCAACTGTGTCTTTTAAATATCTCATTATTCTTTTTACAGCTTTAAGATGTGATTCTTTTGGATTAGACTGAAATCTAGCACACAAGCAAACACTGAACATAATATCTGGACGGCTAGCAGTTAAATATAGTAGTGATCCTATCATACCTCGGTATACCTTTGTATCCACAGACTTACCATCTTCATCTTTGTCCAAAACAGTAGTAGTGCTCATAGGAGTGGTTTTTGAAGCAGTTGAGTTCATGTTGAACCTCTTCAGAAGTTCACGAGCATACTTAGATTGATTGATGAAAACTCATCATTGGTTTGCTTAATATGCAGTCCAAGAAAGTAGTTGAGTTCTCCCATCATAATCATTTCGAATTCCTTCTGCATGGACTTAGAAAATTCTTCACAGAGAGTGCTGTTAGTAGATCCAAAGATGATATCGTCTACATATATTTGAATAATTAAGGTATGATTATTTACTATTTTCACAAATAATGTCGAGTCTGCTTTACCTACAGAAAAACTAGTTTTTAATAGAAAAGTTTTGAGTCTATCATACCAAGCACGAGGTGCTTGTTTTAGGCCATATAAAGCACGTTTTAGTTTGAAAACATGATCTGGATATTGTTCATTTTCAAATCCTGGAGGTTGTTTTACATAAACTTCTTCATTTATAAAACCATTTAAAAAGGCACTTTTAACATCCATTTGATATAATTTAAAATCCATATAGCTTGCATATGCTAAAAACATTCTAATAGATTCAAGTCTAGCAACAGGAGCAAATGTTTCATCAAAATCAATACCTTCCTCTTGGTTGTATCCTTGAGCTACTAGTCTGGCCTTGTTTCTTATAACATTACCTATTTCATCTAGCTTGTTTCTGAAGATCCATCTTGTCCCAATGATCGGATGATCCTTTGGTCTTGGTACAAGATCCCAAACTTCATTCCTTTGGAATTGATTCAGTTCTTCAGTCATGGCTAGCATCCAGAACTCATCGATGATGGCTTCATCAATCTTCTTTGGTTCAAGTTGAGAAATGAATGCCATATTTGCAATCCGTTCTAGTTGAGCTCTAGTCTGAACCCCCTTTGTCAGTTCTCCCAAAATCTGCTTTTGAGGATGATCTTTGATATCGACAAATGTTCTTTGATGATCAGCTTCATTAGACTTAGCTGTGTTATCTAAAAATAAATCTGTACTTTCAACATCATCATCGTTAGTTTGCTTATGAACAGATTGATCAGTAGATTCACAGAAACTAACATGCATAGATTCTTCAATAGACTTAGAACTCTTATTGAAAACCCTGTATGCTTTACTATGACTTGAATATCCTAAAAATATGCCTTCAATAGATTTAGCATCAAATTGATCTAGGCTATCTTTTGTGTTTAGGATAAAACATTTACAACCAAAGACTTTGAAATAGTCTATTCTTGGAGTTCTGTCATAGAATAGTTCATAGGGAGTTTTATTTAATAAGGGTCTAATGAGAACTCTATTTGTTATGTAGCATGCAGTATTAAAAGCTTCTGCCCAAAAAGATTTAGCAAGATTATTGTGTTGGAGCATAGTTCTAGCAGATTCCTGAAGGGTTCTATTCTTTCTTTCTACTACACCATTTTGACGTGCAGCTCTAGGAAAGGCAAAGTTATGAGAAATACCATGCAAGTTACAAAATTTTTCAAAAAGTTCATTTTCAAATTCTCCTCCATGGTCACTACGAATTTTAACAATAGAACAAGATTTTTCATTTTGTAATTTTTTATATAAAATTTCAAATTGACAAAACGTATCACTTTTGTTTTTCAAAAATATTACCCAAGTAAATCTTGAGTAGTCATCTACAATGACAAAAACGTATTTATTGTGATTATGACTAGCTACTCTAGAAGGACCAAAGAGATCCAGGTGGAGAAGCTCTAGAGGTCTTTTGCTTGAAATGATATTTTTTTATTTAAAGGATGATTTAGACAGTTTTCCTAATTGACATGCATCACAAAAGTAATCCTTTTTAAAAGATATTTTGGGTAACCCACGTACTAACTTATCTTTAGCTAATTTAGACATGTACTTAGAATTGACATGACCCATTCTCATGTGCCATAGATGTTGAGAGTCATTATTAGCTATGATGCAATGTTCTGTGATGTTTTCTAGGTATAGTTCATATGTATTGTTTTTTCTTGTACCTTTTAAGATAATATTTTCGTTGGTGTCTGCTATAAGACAAGCATTATGATTAAAGCTAACATTATAACCTGTATCACACATTTGACTAATACTTAGAAGGTTATGTTTTAAGCCTTTAACCAGGAGAACGTCTTTGATAAGAGGTTTATCTATATTTCCAATATTACCAATACCTATTATCAAACCTTTGTTGTTATCTCCAAAGGTGACGGTTCCTCCTTTCTTTTTATGAAGAACAGCAAAGAGGTCTGAATGTCCAGTCATGTGTTTTGAACATCCACTATCTAGAATCCATCTGTTCTTCTTGTTTGGAGCCTGCAAATCATTAAGTAAAATTTCTTTTTGGTACCCAATCGGGTCCCTTTTTGTTAGACTTTGGAACCCATATCCATTTGGATTCGGGTTTGTCTACAGCCTTAGAGGAGTTAAAAAAATTAAAATTATAATACTCCTTATTTGATTCAGACGAACTTTTCACAAAAGTGGTCTTTTGATTCATACAAGAAGGCTTATTGAAATGAGAGTAGCCAATACCATTCTTGTTGAAAGAGACTTTTTGAGAGGATAGGAGTTTATCCAAGTTCTCTTTTCCTTTAGTAAACTTGAAAACCGTTTTCATAAGGTTTTCAGTTTTACTTTTTAATTCTGAAATTTCTACTTGCAGATTTTGAGTCTTGAAGCTAGTAGATGAGATTTCAGAAGTAATAAGAAGATTTTTCTTTTGTAACTCAGAATTTTCAATACTGAGTTTTTCATTTTTCAAATGGAGCTCTAGATTCTCAGATTTCAACTGTTTATTTTTTAGAATCGTTTTCCTTGATTCTTCAAAAAGTTCCTGAAAAGCATTTTGAAGATCTTCAAAGGAGAAATCAAGAGATTGACTTACAGAGCTTTCTGCCATGAAGCACATGTTGGCGGTTTCTGCTTCATCATCATTTGACTCTTGACTGGTGGATGGTTATGAATCATCCCATTGAGCATGCAGAGCCTTTTTCTTGAAGAACCTTTTCTTTGGTTCCTCAGTCTTGGATTTTCTTTTGATAAGGGGACAGTCACGTCTCAGGTGACCGGGCTTATTACACTGGTAGCACATAGAATCTTCTTTTGGGTCTTTTCTTTCTTTGTGCTTATTTGGAAGCCGGTTCCTTCTCATAAAGCGCTGAAATTTTCTGGTGAGTAGCGCAATCTCAGTTTTTTTTTCTGAGTCTTCATCCTCATAAAGGGCTGGGAAGGCTAGAGTTTTCTTCAAAGGTTGTTCTTTTTCCCTTCTTTCCTTCATGTAGACTTCATATGCCATAAGATTTCCTATTAGATCGTCCTGGGAAAGTTTGGATAAATCTTGAGCTTCTTCAATAGCAGTAGTCTTTTTCTCCCAATCAGTTGTGAGAGATCTCAAGATTTTCTTCACCTTTTCTGTCTGAGAGTGGGTTACACCCAGAGATTTCAGATCGTTGGTGATGTTGGTGAATCTGGTGAACATCTCTGTGATGGGTTCATCTTTGTTCATTTTAAACAACTCATATTTTCTAACAAGAGATGAGATTTTGGCTTCTTTCACTTTGTTGATTCCTTCATGAATAACCTCCAAAGAATGCCAAATATCATATGCAGATTCACATACAGATATTCTAGTGAATTCATTCTGATCGATGGCACAATATAAGGCATTCATAGCCTTTGCATTTAGGTTTGCCATTTTCTTTTCTTCATCAGACCATAAGTTATAGTCTGCGGAAGGAGATGTGTATGGATGCTCAACAATTTTTCATACAACAAAATCTATGGATTTGAGAAATATAGCCATTCTGCACTTCCAGTATCCATAGTTGGAGCCATTGAAGAAAGGAGGACGAGATGCGTATTGACCTTCAATATCACGAGCATAAGAGGTAGATGTCATATGTGCTGGAAGACTTGTTATGTCGAAACCAGCAAACCTGCTCTGATACCAAATGAAATTCCACTAGAGGGGGGGTGAATAGTGAAATACGATGCAAGTTGATATAATAAAAAATAAAGCAAAAATGCACAACACAATAAACACAGGATTTATACTGGTTCGGTCAAAACCCGGACCTACATCCAGTCCCCAAGCAAACCACTTGAGCTTTCCACTATAACATCCGAGTCACCGGATAAATAGTACAACACCCTCTTCCTCAGAGGTCTTCTTCTCTCAACAAAGAAGGGGCACACCCTCTTCCACAGAGGTCTTCTTCTCTCAACAGAGAAGGACAACACCCTCTTTCACAGAGGTCTTCTTCTCTCAACAGAGAAGGGCAACACCCTCTTTCATAGAGGTTTACTTCTTTCAACAAAGAAGGAATACAGTGAATAACAGAAAGTTACAATACTTCCTATAGAACCATCAGGATGATATGAATGCATGAATGAAGGATTCTCAGAATGTTCTGTTTGTCACTCAGAAGATACTCTTTGTCAAAGAGTTATTTTTGACTTTTTCTCTTTCTTTTTCTAGGCTCTCTTTCAAATATCGAATAGGTATTTTTCTCGTTGTAAGCTCACTTGTCTATTCCATTTCCTTCTGTTTGAATAGTTCATTTTATTGTGTTTTTATAGCTTAAAAAATAGTCGTTGGCTTTTTTGAAATCGTAGCTTTTTTGAGATGTGAAATGTCATGTCATTTCAAAAAACATATTTAGAGGAATTCGAGAAAGCCTTCTTTCCATAAAAGTAAAATATAGGGTACACTAGTCGTTGTAATATTTTAGTTAATACATATTTTATGTAAAAAGTTTATTTCTTACAATAGTACATTGAACGTTGGATTATAGGTTGTCATGTGGTTTTGTCTTTATCCTAATTAATGATTTGTGATACATAGGTACTTCTTTACTTTAAATGAGTGTAAGTACAATGAGTGCTTTGAGATATTTATTTGTACATAGTCATGTCAAGTGTTTTCTTTATGCTGTGTTTTTCAAAGTCTACAGAGAGAATGAAGACTACAAGTTAGTCGACATTCTTGAGAAGGATATTTAACAAGGATTCTTTACAGAAGGTATTCAATGCTATACAAAAGAGAATGATGACCTTAAGTAAGTCGACATTCTATGAGTTTGTAAAAAGGTAACTAGAGTCTTTTTTAAAACAAATTATATTTGGTTTCTTTTGTGTAGCCGATTTCATGTTTTGTCTTTTTCTTATATTTGAAATCATTTCTTTAAAGAAGGTAACTAGAGTCTTTTCAAAACATATTATATTTGTTTTCTTTGTGTAGTCGATTTCATGTTTTGTCTTTTTCCTATATTTGAAATCATTTCTTTAAAGAAGGTAACTAGAGTCTTTTCAAAACATATTATATTTGTTTTCTTTGTGTAGTCGATTTCATGTTTTGTCTTTTTCCTATATTTGAAATCATTTCTTTTCATGTTGTCTTGTATATGATATAAGGTATAATTATTACATTTTGAAATCATGTCAAAATACCTTTTTCATAAAGGGTTGTAAGAAGGTACAATTATTTGTTTTCAAAAAGGAGCTTTTTGAAACTATCGTATACTTTTATGAGATAGCTTTTATGAGTGAGTATGTAATATGCAATATGCATCCTTCTGAAGGTTCTGTTACAAATGACTCTAAAGAAGAAAAAAATCTTCAACTTGAGGAAGCCGATCTCTTTAGAAGGTCTTTAGGAGTGCATGGCTCAACAAGCTTTTTCTTCAAGGAGTATGATTGCATCATAGTTGTACTTGAACAAGAGGTCTCCATCCTTTTTGAGTGAGATATCCTTGCATCAAATACTCGTTAGATATATGGCAAAACATATCCAGTCATTATATAACATTTTTCAAGAAGACATATTATCATATCATATAAAATTAAATAAGACAGTGTATCATATTATGTGACATCAAAACAGAGTTTCTCAACAATTTTTTGTGTTTTTTTTATGTGATGTGATGTGCAAGCTGGGTCATAACATCTGTAGGATTCAAACCGAAACACCTTGGTTATGATACTGCGACTACTAGCTCATAAAACACAACATTGCACAAACATGAAGCATGTGTATGCATGTGAACTCATATTTTTCTCATTGAGTATCAAGTTTCTGTGCTTAACTCTAAGGAGTTTCTTGTAAATTGTTTCTTAATGTGGTATTATTGAATTTAGCCTGAGAATCTATGTTGCAAGGACATGAAAAAAAAAAGGGGAACGAGATATGTCATTCTTGTGTTATTTTCCATTAAGAATGGTGTACAAACATACAAAACACGGGACTAAATTGAAGTATTCCTGTGACATAGGTGTGAATAAGATCTAGAGTGGTTTTCTGGTATCGCATGGTACAGTAATGCAAAATACATTTGGTTGATATGTTGTTGCATGTTACAGTGGTGAAAAGTGCCTCTATCTGATCTCTTTAATCATAAAATCGATCATATGGAATCTTTGAATTGCACTACTATAATGGATTTTTCTTTGAGTTTAGATCAATATTACCTTGTACCCGATTTTAGGCAAGGTCTTCCATCTGTCTTTTCTCCCATGCATGCCAGGAGAAAGTATTTCTGAAAGTAAGAAGGTTGTGTATTGGAATTATATATTTGTCATTATATGAGAATATTATCAGCTGAGTGAGTGATAAATGGACCATTTCTCAGTGCAGAATGTGGATTTATCATGGACATCTTTTACTCTTTTTTTCCCCCTGAAAGAGTGAGTTTAGTGTATGCCCTCGGTTACTGTAGCACCTTCAGGCTCCCTCTTCCACATATTAGGCTTCCTTCCCAGTAAGTCATCATATCATGAAGTTAGCCTAGGTTGTGGTGTAGGGGGCATTTGATATTAACATCAACAACCTATATTGTTTGGAATGCAACAACATATATGTGATTATACCTTAATCATCCTTTCCTGTATATATATCTCAATTACTGCATGTATGTACATGTATGTTACGCTCATTATCTGTAGATATTGTCATTTCCTGCATGTGTATCCATTCCATTGAATAGATATATCATCAAACATTGTTGCGTATTACAACACTCCATAGCATACCCTCATACTTCCAGTCATCCGTATCTTGGTATATATCTCATCTGTACAATATAGGTGCAAATTGGATCTTTTTTTTTTTTAGATTTGCAATTATAGAAACATATATGTATGTATATATCTTCATGTAAAAATATATATAAACATATATGTATATATGTATATATATTTCCTTGGGTATCTTGTATATCCATTCCTTATACTAACCCACTTTTGCAGGAAAAATCTGAAATACGCTGATTATTTAGCTCCATTTTTTTTTATTTTTTTTATTTACTTTATGTCAGAGATGTAATAACAAAATTTGGAATAATATTTACTTTTACTGCTTAGATTAGGATGCATATCATATAGTTTGAATTCCTGCAATATCCTGATTATGTGGTTCATGCATTGTATCTCAAAATCACTGTGAATGTACACGAATGGCACGCGCACCAACTCTTAGGGAGTTGATGAACTCGGTGGAGCCCATATTTACGGCCCTAGTCGGAATGTGGACGAGACCCAGATTCAACATCTTTCTACTAGTCACACAGAGCCTACACTCTTAGGCTATCTTCAAAATTGCACATCATATTTCCAATTTTGCAAAATATTGTGAATTAAATCAATTAAACTCTGAACATGTTCATGGCCACAGTCAGAATATGTGAAGAATTTACTTTGACTTAATACATTTCTTTCCAACAAATTTCTCCGAAAATCTTTTCAGATATCTTTTTCAAAGTGCATTCATCCATTCAAATCATCCGCATCATGAAATCGCCTGCATTCCTCAAACTTTTTCTCAAGAAAATTTCATTACAAGGGAACCAATTTCTCAAGAATTTCTAAAAATTTTCAAAGTTGGATTTCTCAAATTGTGTTTTCCACGATTTTCCCTGGAAAATGTTATTTCCTTAGGATTCACATTTCAAAAGGAGTTTCTCATCATTCTCAAGAATCAAAATTGATTTTCAAATATTTCAAGGCCAAGATTCTCAGGATTTCACTTTTCTGAGTTTTGATTTTCATTCTACAAAGAGTTTTTCGATGAATTTCAATCATTTTCCAAAGAAAATTTCCGAAGTTGAAATTTTCCTGACAAATGGTTCCTCTTCAAGTGTTTTCTCAAGAATTATTCCTACTTTCCCAGGATTTTCATTCATTCATGATTTTCCTAAATCTTTATAAACTTTCTTGAGATTTCAAGTCCTTTTATCAGAGTTTTATGAGAAATTGATTTTCATCTTTTGCTTAAGAAAGAATTTTCCAACTCCCAAGCATTTTCTGAGCATACATCATGTTTCCAACCTACATTTTACAAAATTTCATAGCACATGCCTGAATTCTCTGTGCATTTAGGAGAGAACACGATTTTGATAATTTAACTAAGTCAAGCACACATTCGATCCTTGGTTCAATTACCCTTGTTAAAGGCGGCAAGAACGGTCGAACCTCGTACCGACAGGTTGAATCCCATCCTATGGATTTTCTCACTATTTTCAAAAACAGAGACGAGTATTTCAAAACTTTGGTCAAGTTTGACTCGCGAAAACATTTTCTCCTCTTTTCCGCAGGGAAGGGAAGAAAATTTTGCGACAATAACAGGTTTGGCGACCGTGATGGGACCTGTTCTTGTTTGATCAAAAGTGTGCTTAACTTAGTTCAATTATCAAAATTGTGTTCCCAAAATGTCAGCTCTTTTTCTGATATCATGCGAACCTAGGAGCCTAGATTCTGACCTAGCTGACATTGACTGCATATAGCCTAGGCATGGTTTGGTAGGACTATATTAAGGAGATATTTTCATGCTCACATAGACTTAGGTCTAAACACAACTCTCCTCAATTTAGGATCTGAAAGCAAACAATGTATGCTTCTTCAAAGATTTTCAAAATCTATCTTTTTAGGTTTTAGAGCCCTCTATTTCTTACATGTGATCATTTTTTTCAAACCTCCCTTACCTTTCTTTACTCGGTCTTCACATTGCTGGGCTCTCTTCCAGAACCCTAGTTCGGGACAAAGCCTCACAACTGGGCCACTTATTTGGGTTTAACGCCCCCCTACCACGTACCGCGGACCACAATCCGAAGTATATCGGTAGGCACTCAACGATGTTGGAAAACCTTACCTTAGAACCAGAGTTGAAATTATATGCCACGTACCTCAGATTTCAGTTCGGGTATATCGGCATAACTGGATTGGACAAAGATGATCTGAACCTAGAGTTAGGGTCCTACAACTGTTTTTCAAAATGATGCATCTAGAGTCAGCCTTTTAGGGAGTGTTGTATGTGCATAAATGTTTATGTAGAATGTGATTGTTTGTATGTTACCTTTATTCCTCTCATATTTTCCCCAAAATATTTTTTCAAATATCCATATTCTCATCTTTTTCTTTTGTTTTCTTAAACTTTGGATGATTTTCCCAAATATCCAATTTCTTTCAAAATTTCAGGTGATTTTCTATTCTCCCGTTCTACTGGATCTCGAATTTCCAGCTGCATTTTATATCCTGCCTGCAATTTTCAAAATTTTCATAATTTTTTTAAGTCTGATTCTGAGTCTTTCTCTGTTTTCAGTCCGATGGCATCCAGTCAAATCGATCCTATTTTTCCAAAAGGTCACATCTCCTACTAGGTGCGACAAGGTCGTCCTGAACATCGATCCCTTAGCACCGGAACTTTCATTCCCCGGTGGTATTCTTCATGGCTCAAAAGCTTTTCTCCCATGTTCCCGGACCATTTGAGCGAGTGCGAATTAGAATTGGTGTAAGTAGTCGGAAAGCAAACCATCAACGACAACCTGATCCATGCAATGGCAGAGCGATGGAACCCACAGACGTGCACCTTCTGGTTCCCGTGGGAAGAGATGACCATTTTAATGGATGAATTTTCAGAGATTATGGGATTACCAGAACCAACCGGTCAGCCAGTAGATCCGTTAGAACATCAGTTCCTGATCAATATCAAGGGTTTGGACCCCCGAGACTCTTTAGATCATATGACGGGCCGCCGATCTTGGCCCTTGATTCAGATGGATAAAAATGAATATGTCAATCTGCTTGAGTTATACCATCAATACGGGACCTTCGTCGAAGTCGGCTCACTATCAAGGACAGCTAGAGAAAGGATTCAAAATGCAATGATTCTATGCACTATAGGATTAGCCCTCTTTCCAGACAGACAAAACTACATGGATATCAGAATAATCCAGCTCATGAGAAGATGGAGAAGTCGACAGACCAACCGTCTCTCTATAGCCATGGCATGACTCACTTTCCTGTATCGGGGTTTGACTCGTTTCTCACTTGGAGAATCCATCTTAGTTGAAGGATGCATTTACGCGCTTCAATCCTGGTTCTTCCAGCACATTCCAGCCTGAGCAAATTCTTTTAGATACAATGGTCAAGAACTTTCAGTGGTGCAGTACCGGTCCATGATTGACAACATTCAAGAAAATGACATAGTCTGAGATTACTTTGATCGACAATTGTCTCCTCCCAGATATATATATATATATGCTTATGGAAAGCAGTTCAAATTGTTGGGACCATTCTTTTGCACTTATTATCAGCCAGAGCGATGTGTTCGACAGTTCTCCTAAAGACAGTAGTACATTGAAGCCAGACTACTATCAGGAGCCATGGCAGAATTCGATCTCACTTCCGCATAATGGTCTGGGGCATATCATTCTGCCCGCTACAGCTGGGATTCCTTTGTCACTCTCAAATTCTTTCCTGGTCCTAAAGTGTCTGCCGACTATCATGAATGGTGACAAATTGTTTGTCCTCCACCTCTTTGTCAAGATCAATAAAAAGTTCAAATTTTCTCATTCTAATAAAATTTTCTCTCTTTTTCTCATGGTTTGACGACCTCGCCTAGGTAACAAGGCACATTTTCCGTTGTTAATTTCTCTTTAAAAAGATGACAACACAATTGTCATGATTCCTGTGACGACTCAATCTCTAGTAATGGGATACTTTTTCAAATTGTCTACCATATTTCCAGCAAATATTTTTCCAAAAACCAATTCCTTCAGAATCTAATCAGGTCTTTGCCCTGCAGAGAGCATCCGCAACATTTGATGGTTCGGACAAGATCAAGAAGAAAAACAACATCACCTCAATACTCCTCAGCCTCAGAAGGAGAAATGGATTCACCCAAATCCATCAAAAGTCAAGAACAACAGCAAGAGGACGATGGCATAGATCCACAGATGTATGCTATGTTTCAGAAGATGATGAATAAGATGATGAGTGAGCAACCCAAGACCAGTTCAGAAAAGAATCCATTTAGGCAGAAGTTCCACGGTCACAAGGATAAGAAATCAATAAAGACTTCCAAGAAGCAGATTCAACTAGAGGAAATTTCAAATGAAATAGAATTAGCAGAAGATACCGATGAAGAATATGAGGTGCCTCCAACATTTCAGAAACATGGCCGAGAACAAAGGAGGAGCCACAAATCAAAGAGTCAGGTCGCCGAAGATCCTCTGCAAGCACAGTTCAGGGAAATGGCTAGAGTGGTTAAAGATTTGCAAGCCCGCGACAAGGGCAAGAAAGTCTTCACTAGCGAGGACTGCTATGAAGACCTGTAAAATCTACCTTGTAAATTCATCAAGTTCGACGGTTCTGGCGACCCAAAAACTCATCTCACCATATTCTTTGCAGAGTGCTCAAGATTCAAGAGAGACAATAGAGCACTATTTTTGTGTTTCCCCCGCAGCTTGGAAGGAGTCGCAGCTAAATGGTATGTTGAGCATATCAATCCCATCGAGCTCAAGGAGTTCGATAAAGTTGTAAATTTGTTTATTGAACGCTTCCTGTTCAACACAGAGGCGCTCCCGACATTAAGCCATCTCTGCAATCTAAGGGAGAATGAAAATGAAAAAGCACGGGATTTCATCCATAGATGGAGATCAGCCTGCAACAAAATGAGGGATCCTATATCAGAAAGGCATGCTTTATCGCTGATCCTCAACAATTTTTCGCAACCTCTGAGAGGATTAATCTCCACCGCACCATCCCAGACCTTCATTGAGCTAACTAAACGAGTAGAATGGCTTAAGCTAAGCGTAGAGAATGGAGTCTACGAAGGCTTCACATTTCCAAAAAATAACCCCCAAGGTGAACAGAAGAAGAAAACTCACTTCACCTACTCTTTCAACAACAATAACAATAGTCGAAATCATTACAAAGGGTAGAAGAAAGACTACTGCTATGGCACAGGCAATACAAACAGTAAAAGTGATCAGAAAGGAAAGCCTGTTCCTCAATATAACAAGCCCCTTCAGCAAGATCAAGGGCCAAAACTGCGTGAAAAAGTTAAACATGAAGGATGGAGCTACGACAGAAAATTCACTCCTCTCAACCAATCACTCGAAGATATGCTCGAGTATATGCTGTCAAAGGAAATGATCAAGTTGCCTAGACTGGCCGATCCCCCTGTGCCCATGGGGAAGTGGAAAGACCAATTTTGCAAGTTCCACAGGACAGTGGGACACAACACTGAGAACTGTTTCGTTCTCAAGAACATTGTGCAAGACTACATTGACAAGAATCTTTTAGTGGAAGGAGATAAAGAAGAAAAAATGGACATTCTCAATCAGCCATTTCCTCCGCATACCACAACAGTGATATCTGAACAACCCTTTCTACCTCAAGAACACATCAAGCCGTGTTCTTCTCAAGATCTCCATTTTCAGCATCACGTTTTGGTGCTACGACAAGCAGCACCAGCCACTAAGAAGATGAACATAATTTCAGCTTTTCGTAAGCTAAAAGTGTCAGCAGAGCCAGTCAGAGTATTTCCTACAACAGCCAGTCAAATTTCCAGGTTTCCAAAACACTTTATCCAATCCATTCCAAAAAAGGGAGAAATTTCAACTCAAAAGCCACTGACTACTTTGTCCAATGTTTCAATTTTGGACTTGCCAAGAATTCTCGCAAGCACCAACAAGTACTAGACGATTTGCTCAGAAAAATTAAAGTCAAACCCAGTACCATGCCTGAGGACATGGCTCAGATCATGAATTCAGCCATGACAAATGCGCCAATCACCTTCTCGGATGAGGACCTTCCAAAGCCTCACTCCTTTCATAATAATGCCTTGTACATCGTCATTCGAGTGAGAGGAATGACAGTACCCCATGTGCTGGTCGATGGAGGCAGCAACCTCAACATATGTCCTGAAATGACAGCGAAGGCACTAGGGATTAAGGAAGAAGAATATATTCCAAATCCTATCACTATATATGGATTTGACAACCATGGTCAAACAGCTAAAGGCAAGATATTTCTGAAAGTGTTCATCAATTACTCAGTGCATTTCGTCCTCTTTCATGTGGTCAATGTACCACCCACCTACAATCTGCTGCTCGGAAGGACGTGGATTCATAATACAAACACAGTACCTTCCACCCTTCATCAATGCGTAAAATGGTCCAAAGGTGGAATGATCAAAACTGTACTGGGAGAAGACTCAGAAGAAAGGCTCCCGCAGCCCATGATCCCTCAACCGTCATTCACAGCAGATATCCCTAGCATCAGAGAAAGTGAAAAAATCAGTCTCGAAGAAAATCTAGAAATACTCCAGACATCAGAGTCATCTCTGCACATTGTGGCCATGACTCAATGGAGAGGTCCTAAGTTCTTTAAGATAGGAGGTCGGATCAACTACAACACTATCAAAGATCATCCATTGTTTCCACAATTCATGAAATCAAGAAAGGGATTTGATTTACTTCTGAAGCATGGTTATCAACCTTTCAAAGGACTGGGTAAAAATGAAGATGGTCGCATCGAGCCAATGATTCAAAAGCATCGTCCCCATAGAGCAGGACTAGGGTTTTCCGGCGGAAGCTCACCAAAGAAGACAGTTTTTGTTAAAGGGGCACATTGAGAACCATTTGTTATTTCCTTTCTATTCTTTTCAAAATAAATTTTTCATTCTATCAATGTCTTTGATCAATTCAAAATCAATAAAATTTCAAGTTTCTTTGTCTATCTGGATGCCATCTATTTCCCTTCTCTATCTCCTTATTTTATAGTTCCAATGTCACTTATGCATAGTTCTTTTCAAAAGATTGTTTGTCTTATGATAGCGATTTTATCTGAATCAAATTTCTCCTCCAAAATTTCAGAATGTCTCCCCGAGCAATCAAGAAGCTCGTTCTCAATCCAAAGGCTTTCCAGAAATCAATAGTGATTCACCTAGTCAAAGCGAGCACAGAAGATGGCAAGGTTGCAAAACAGTCAGATGATTATGCAGAATTCGATCAATCTCTTCAGGAATTACCAAAGTTTGCCTCAGCCCAAAAGCAGGACGAACCATCTACTCTGGTACAAAATCCGACTGAAGATGTCAATATAGGTTCAGAAGACAATCCCAAAATTCTAAAAATCGGTACCAGTCTAAGTCCGGAAGAGAAAGAAAGGCTCACTAATTTTCTCAAGCAACATGAAGAAGTGTTCGCATGGACATATGAAGATATGCCAGGTTTAGACCCAAAATTAGTCGAACACCGCCTCGTTTTGAAGCTAGATGCTAAGTCAGTCAAGCAGAAGTTATGAAAAATGGATCCCAGAATAGAACAACAAGTCAAAGAAGGACTCGAAGATTTGCTCAAAGCATGATTCATTCGAACTATTGACTACTCAGATTGGTTAGCCAATATTGTCGTTGTTTCAAAGAAAAGTGGCAAAGTGAGGATTTGCATAGACTTCAAGGACCTCAATAAAGTGACTCCGAAAGATGATTATCCACTTTCAAGCATTGATCTCCTAATCGACAGCACGATAGGACATGCCATGTTCTCTTTTATGGATGGATATTCCGGCTATAATCAGATTAAGTTGGTCGCCCGCGATCAATCAAAAACTTCCTTAACTACACCTTGGGGCACTTTTTGTTATACTGTCATGCCATTTGAGCTCAAGAATGCTGGAGCAACATATCAACAAGCAATGATCGTCATTTTTCATGATCAGATGCGCAAATTCATGGATGCATATGTTGATGATATTCTCATGAAATCCAAAGAGGAAAATGATCACATCGAAGCCCTTGATCAAGTGTTTAAAAGGCTCATTCTTTATAAGTTAAGGCTTAACCCTCAAAAGTGTATTTTTGGAGTCGAATCAGGCAAACTGTTGGGTTTTCTAGTCAGCAAAAAGGGAATTGAAGTTGACTCAACCAAAGCAAAGACTATCATTGATATGCCACCCCCAACAAATCTCAAAGAATTGCGTAGCCTTCAGGGATGCATGCAATCAATCCGGCGATTTATTTCTAATTTGGCAATGAGATGCGAGCCTTTCAATCACTTGCTCAGAAAAGGAGTGAAGTTTGAATAGGGACCAGAATGTCAGTAATCGTTCGATCGGATCAAGAAGTATCTTCTTAATCCTCCTATCTTGAAGTCGCCAGAATTGGAAAAACCCCTTTTACTATATATCTCAGTTAATCAAGTCGCATACGGGGGATTCTTGGCGCAATACAAAGAAGGCAGCTTGATAGAGCACGCCATTTATTACGTGAGTAAAACTTTCATAGACTATGAAAAGAAATACTCTCAAATAGAGAAGACCTTCCTAGCTCTGGTATGGATGTGTCAGAAACTAAGACACTACCTGCTGGCATCTGAAGTCAAAATCTTGTCTAAACTCAATCCTCTCAAGTACATCCTAGAGCAACCTTTTCTCAGTGGACGAGTCACCAAATGGCAAGTCTTACTGATGCAGTATGACTTAGAATATGTCTTGCAACACTCAATCAAAGGTCAAGCAATTGCAGATCAATTGGCAGATTTTCCTCTGGCGGAAGAGGTAAAAGTCGAAGATGATTTTCCGGATGAGCAAATATGCAATATCCAGCAACATCCAATTTGGAATTTATTTTTCGATGTGTGATCATCGCAAAAAATTTTCTCTCGTAATATTCTATGTCTTCCTTCTCTTTTCCTTTCTGACCTCTATTTCCTCCTTTTTGTAGGGAGAAAATAAAAGACAGAAAGAAAGAAAGAAGAGAAGTGAAGAGAAGAGAAACTCTTTTGTGGGGTCTCACTTGACCTTAATTTGAAAATATTTAAGAAAATAACTCGCCTCTGTTTTGCAATATTTGCGGAAAAACTGGGAGACGGGATTCGCTCATCGGTACGAGGTTCGACCGTTCCTGGCGCCTTTACCAGGGGTAATCGAACCAAGGGTCGAATTCATGCCTTTTTACTTTGCTAAGAAATTATCTAAGAATTTATCCTAAGTCTAAATGCACAAAGAATCATGCTTGTGTGATCCAAGGATGTATACTCCTTTTGAAAAGATGTTTTGAAAATCCCCAAGAGTTTCTGAGATGAATCTGATAATAAAGTGACGAAATGGTTTTTTAACTTAGAACTTAAAATTTAAAGTTCTAAGTTTTGGAATAATCAGAGCTTGAGAAAATAAATTTGAACTTTGAAAGGAATGATTTAAAGATGAGATAAAAAGGAGAAGAAAGGAAATCTCAAAGTCATGAATGGACTTTGAGTTTAGAATTTTAAATTAGGATAGAGATGAAATTCAGAATGTAATTCGAATTTCATTTGTAAAGCTTGAAATCAGAGAAATCCAAATAGAATTGAGAGATTTTTTTGGGAATCTAAATTTGGATTTTGAAATCTGGAATGAAATGGAATTTGAATATGAAAGTCTGGATCCTAAATAGAGTTGAAATCCAAGATGAAATTGAATTCTAGGTTTAGAATCCTAAATGAGAATTGGATCTGAGGTTTTGGAATGGAGTTCGGATCTGAAGTCTGAGATCCGTGGTGGAAGTGAACTCTGCATCCTATACTGGATTTTGGATCTAAAGTCTGAGATCCAAGGTGGAATTGGATTCTGGATCCTAAATGAAATTTGGATCTGAGATCTAATATGGAATTGGATTCTGGATCCTAAATGGAATTTGGATCTGAAGTCAGAGATCCAAAAGTAGAGATTGTACTTGGAAATCTGGATCCAAGTTAGGATTAGGATCTAACTTTGGATTTGGATTCTGAAAAGTCCAAATAGGACTTTTAAGGATGGATCTGGGCTTTGAAAACCCAGATTAAAATTAAAATTTAAGAAGAGTCAAGCTTTGAGATTCAAAATAAATCTCAAACTTTGATTTTGAATTTGAAGATGAGAAAAATAAACTTGATTTTGAAACAAAAGATGACTTCAAAGTTAAATTGAACTTTGAAGTTTGGATGTTGATTTGAAAATTGAAATTTGAATACAAAACGATTTTGGAATTTCAAAGTCAAATTGGATTTTGAAATTGAATTTTTGAATCTTGAAATGAGATAGAATTGAATTTGAATCTATAAATAAGATTTGATCTGACAAATGAAGAAAAGAATCACTTGGAATTTTGAAAAGAGAATTTTGAAAATATGATGCAATTCTATCCTAAATGATGAATGAATTTAAAACATTTTGAAATTAGATTTGAAAAATCGTATTTCATTCTTTAAATGATTTAAGAATGAGATTGAAGATATAATACATCCCTGACTATGGTCATTGAATGTATTATATAATAACCACATTTAAATTCAAGTGAAGAATAAAATACATTTTTGGTGCTTTTATAGAGTTTAAAATGAAATTAACTCTCAATATACCCTGACTATGGCCATTGATATATATTTTGAGTTAATTTTAAGTTAAACTCTGATAAAAGAAGAAAATATTTAAGGAAAATATGAGGATTTTGAAAGAGGATTCAGTGTGGATCCAGTGTTATTCTATAAAAGATAAAAATCCTAAGTTTTGTTCACATCCTGACTATGGCCATTGATGTAAATCATCAACTTAGGATTAATCACCTTCTATAAAATGGTGCACGTACCATTCGTGTTTCACCATTGTGGGATTTGAGAAAATAAAGATCAAAAGCATGAAAACAAGCAATTTATGTCATTACTATGCTCATTCATTCTATCTAAAAGCTGGAAATGTAAATTCTCACTAAGACCTAACTTATTATAAAAATTGAATTTACAACTCCAAGTAATGATATTTTCCACATATTCCCTGCAAGAAGAGAGTTAGCACAAAGTAAAGATGATAGGAGATGTTATATTTTTAATACAAATGCTTATATTTACTCTGAGTGAAGAATATACACCTAATATCCAAGTGTCATGCTTGAACTAATGGGAAAATGTGCATGTAATATCTATGGATTATATGAAAGGAAGGGGCATGTACATGCTTGCCTAGAGGTGATGAAGATATATGATGAAATGATAGAATCTCCAGCCTTCCTGGGGCTAATGTAGAGGAAAAGAGACTACAACACGCTGGGTTCGGTTGATGAAGTGAGAGGTCTAGGCAGTTCCAGGTGAAGGAGCCTAGTGTGAGCTTGGTGCTGAGGACAGTAAAAGGGTAGTGAGATGTATTACAGGAGCTGATGAGATATAACAAATGAATGAATGCCTATAAGGTGGTAGCACCTGGGTATAGCAAATAACAATGAAGGGTGAAGGCAGGACATGGGAGAATCAATGGGCTGTAGGTATAAGGGTATGTTTGATGCTAATGTAATAGGTGAACAGGTGGCTGGTGGGTGATGGGAAAACTAGCATTATGTTGCAGTTGTGTAATGGAGATAACATGATATGTTGTGTAGCACATAAGGGCTGTCGTGAAGGGTTGCATGAGTGCTACAGATGGCAATAACTAGTTGTGGCAGTAGGTGTGTAAGGTATATAAGAAATGATGTTATGAAGAGAGGTACTGTTGGGGTCATGGCTGGGGATGGAAGGGAGCTGGGTAATGGGAATGATAGATAGACAATAAGTAGATGGAATGTAACAGGTGTTGTAGATTATGGAAATGTATTGGTAAACCTGGAAACATAAAGCAAGTTACGAAATATGGCTGTATATCTATGAAGGTGGAGTGAAAGTGTTAATGATAGGTGCTAACAAATGACAATGGTGAATAGTGTGATTTGCAACAATGGAAGAAGTTGAAAGATGGTGTTGGATGATGAGAGTGGCATAGTACAGGTGAGTGCAAGTAGGTGAGTGGGCATGAGATAGTGAGAGTTGGGTGAAGTATGTATTTACAGCAAATGTTGCAGTGGGTTATGCAGAGGTGACTAATGAGCATAGGACTGTAGGAGAAGAAGATATACAAAGGATCAACAGTGGGCTGAAGGTGTGGCTGGTACTAAGGGTGTGAATGTGGGATGCACGCTGGGTGGTTGGCTATGATCATGCTGAGAGGTGGAGCATTGTACAGTGATATTAGTGAAGGTGGTTTTCACAATTGATTTGCAGATGATATATAGCTCCTAGATGCTTTATGGTGCTGGACGACAAGTGAATCTTGGTGAAGACGCTAAGTGTGCCAGGGTGAGGTTGAGGGAAAAGTATTGCCACAGGTTGCTGCAAACGACGTTGTAGCAGGGTGTGTACATACGTAGGCATTATAGAAAAAGAAATGGGCTAATGAGTGATGAGAGGTTGGCTATGTGTTGTGCATTATGTAGTAGGTATGGGTAGGTAAAAGTGCAGTAGAAAGGTGGGATTGGCGTGAGGTGTTGGATTGCAGCAGATGCTGCTGAAAGGTGAATGTGGCGTAACGAGGAGGTATGGATGCTATGAAATGCTGGAGATCAGTATAATATATATGGAGGTGAGGGTCCAACAGGTAATGGAGGTAGACATGCGGAGATGGGTGCAAATGATGTGAGGCAGTTACATGGATACTGTAGCAGTGCAATAATGGTAGTGTATATATGGTGTGCATAAGGGATGTGCAGTGTTAGTGTGAAGATGCAGCAGTGAATGGAGGTATATGCAGGGTGCTGAATGTGATGTGAAAGTGCAGGAGATGGCGAGCAGCCGTGAAGGAGGTGCACAGGTGGATGTAAGGTGCTGTGAGTGAGGGAAGTGGGTAGCAATGAAGGGTGATGATATACCATTGGTGGATGTGAGAACTGGGCAATAAGTATTATTAATGAAGGCAAGTAGAGAAGCAATAGGTACGGCTGGTATGATGCTGCCAGAATGACTGTGGCAAAGGGGAGCGGAGAGATATTGTGTAACAGTGATAGCAGTGATGTGAAAGTTTTGTGAGGGTGTAGCTGTAAGCAAATATATATATATATATATATATATATATATATATATATATATATATATATATATATATAAGAATCTCCAATTGCATTAAGGTTGCTGCATCACAAATCCACAGGAGGCCCTAACAGCCTGTGGCATTATGGAGACACCACCTGTTATGTTGTATTGAAAGCACCCAGTCATTGCTGCAAGTATATTTATTGTCCCTAGAGTTGACACCTATACAGTTGATGCCCAAGGTCAGACAAAGAATATGTGCGAGATCTTTAAGAAGGGTCAGTCCTGCCACCAAAAGAAACTTAGCAACTATTTTATTCAGATTGTAACAAATACCCAATATCCCTATCTTCATGAGCAAAAAATATGACATGTTTGCATCTAACCGTAGCAACTAGCGAGCATCCATAGCTTCACGAACCACATTAAGACCCGTGCCTGGGTCCCTTTCAACAACATCGATCAACATTTTGTCATTAACAGGATCCACTATATTTCTAACAGGATTTTAAAAAAAATAAAAAAAATGGGCTATATCCCTCCCCATCCCTTGATTTGCATATGAGATGACTCTAACTAATAGTACTGTTAGCCACCATTCACATTCATGTTACAATGATCCTGGAGCAACTGAGAGGTCAAATGATATAACAATTGTTGTGATGGACTTCGGTAGACAACAGGGGGTAGAAGAACCACTATATGATAAAGGATGATTTCAGAGGTCTGTTTCTGAACAGGAGTTGGAAGCTGCAACTGGTGGTGTTCAAGCATTACATTGGATGTGAGGAAATACTGGGTAGATCCCCAGCTTGAAGGAGTAATGCGTGATCCAATTCTGATTCTGCTTATGGATGGTGGATCTATATTTGAACCTTGACGTTGAGTGAGGCCTTTTCCTCCTTAACAGTATCAAGGATGTTGTTATATTCATTAGCAGTACTGACACGAAGCATATATTGGTTTGGATTTTAGAACAGGAAGCAGTATTCTTGATTTCCTTATAGGTAGACCTCAGAAATCCAATTTTGCAAAACCACCCAATCTTTCAAACAATGTAAGAGAAAGAAAAAGAAAAAAAAAACATAAACCCTGCTAAAAAAATGGTGGAGACAAGACAATAAACAATATAAATTGGACTAAGCTAAGGCCAAAAATATTATCATACGATGTAATACCTTTGCTATTAAATCGTACCTGTGAAGTAGAGTCGAATAAGCGAAGACTCTCAGGCTTATGAATATGCAATCAATACTTGATCGATGATGGATTCATCAAGTTTACGGAATCTGAGATACACAGATGTGAGGATATTGCATAAAAAAAAATTATCACACCAATTAACTCATCATGACTTGATTTCTTCATGAGCTCAGCTTCTACCAGAAATCAAAACTTAACGACTAATATTTCTATCAAGCAATGAAGACATGATGTTATAAAAAAAAATGATAAACTGAATAATTATAAAACCAAAAAGGGGTTGGCTGAGAATCTGAGGGCACGGATCTTCCAAAAGAAAAATGCAGATATGGAATTATGACAGAGTGAAAGCCATTTTCAAGGTAACTCCAGTCTGCTCTTAGAGCGATGGCAAACCAACCTTTTACGGTGACTCAAAACCAGGGGTCATCAACAAGTATTTCACAAACGAGATGAGCGACTCCCGCAGATCTGATTTGTCTTCCACAGCTAAACAGAGATTCGGTTTTTTTTTTTAGTCCGACCAAGCATTCTATCGTGATTCAGATGCAAATGCGGAGATGTTGCATTAAATGGGGATTACATGATAAATCCAGGTCAGTCAAAACCCACAATGGGTTTTTAGCAGATGAATATCACTTGATGCAGAGGTTTTTTTGCATCGAGACAAGTTAAAATTTCTTGAAAATCTACTAAGCAAGGTAACAATCACCAAAAAAAAAAAAGGGGGTTGACGATTCTTGCTAGATGAGCTCGATCTGATATTGGATCAGATCAGACATCATTGTATAAGCTATTCTATCTATACAACCTGGGTGAAATTACCATGAGAGGAAGAAATTCGATCGGACATTATCCAAGCAAAAAACCAGATAAAATCAGAAAAATGGGAAATCAAAAGTAAAAAATAAGAACAGAAACAGGGGAGGCATGATATTGAAATATCATGAGTAATCCCAATCAATAAAAAGTGATAAGAAAGCAACATGAATCGAAATGCAAATGTAAAACTAAAATCAGAAATGAAGGGGTTGTTGGAATAAATATTTCGTTATTATAGCAATGGGAGGATCGATCCTGCTATATGCAGGCCGATCCTACCATGGATGCATTAGGATAAAAAAAAATGGATAAATACAGTAAGGCAAGAAGGGAATTCTTTACAGGGGATCGGAAAAGAAAGAAAAGGATGATTACTTACCTGCGATGGCAGAGGTAATTGAATCTTCCGCTGCTGTTTGAGGAGAACCAGAGAAGATAGGAAGGTGAAGAAGAAGAAGAAGAAGGAGTTGGGGAAGATTAGGAGAATAAGGCCGGAAGAAGGCAATAAGAAGAACTGAGATGGCGAGGTGAATGGCGGATGTCCTCATTGGGAGCCCTGCGTTTCCCTTTTAAAGAGGTAGAAGAAGCCTCCAGAAGGCATTTGAGAGCTTCAGGGAGGGAGAGAGAGAGAAAGTTTGAGAAGCCCCGCAACGGAAAACCGTTGCAGGTTTTTCAAAGGGGCTCCTTGGTTTTTTTCAAAATTTTCAAAAGGTTTCTTTTAAAACGATTTTTTCTCAAAAAGGGTTTTTTTTAGCAAAAAGGGTGCTTTTTTGTGAAAAATATCCAATGTAATTTCAGAAATGGGTGTGGGTCCGAAAATTTTGATAAAACATTAAAATTCGGATTTTGAATTGAGATAGAACCCTAGACTGAGAAAAACCTCTAAGAAAAATCAAGAATTTGAAATTTTTGAAATTTTTTGGACAATAAGAGATTCGGGATAAGAATTGGATCCAGATATTCGTTTTGGATCAGAAAATTGGGTTAGAAACGAGAATTGGGTTCGGATTCCAACGAATTAGTGAAATAAATGGAATTTTGGTTTAGAAGTCGACCCAATTATTCAGAAGACGGAGGTCAGGGGCAAAAAAGGAATTTTTAGATTTTTGGAAAATTTGGGGTGTTCACACGATGGTTCCAAGAACATGGTAGGAATAGGCATTGGTATCCTATTAATCACTCCTGAGAAGGAGATGATTCCATTTTCTCTCAAGTTAGATTTTCAATGCACCCACAATATGGCTGAGTATGAAGCTCTGATCCAAGGACTAAAGATTCTACTAGACTTTAATGTCAAGAGAGTGCATGCTTACGGTGACTCATTGCTCGTTGTCAATCAAGTCCGAGCCGGATGACAAGTCAAAGATCAAAAGCTATTTCCTTATCAGAAAATCGTCTCAGCTCTTGCCAACAATCTTGAAGAATTTCAGTTGTTCCATATCAAGAGAGATTTCAATCAAGTGGTTGATAGCCTAGCCAGCCTAGGCTCCATTATGGCATTCAAGAATGGAGAATCTTGTCGCTCCTTCAAAATTGGCAGACTTGACCAACCTACCTTCCTTCTAACGAAACAAGTACACCAAGCTGACCAAAAGAAGAAGCCTTGGTATTACGATATCAAAAACTTCATAGAAACTGGTGAATTTTCTCCAGAACTCTCAAAGAAAGAGCAGCGAGCAATTCAACGCATGTCTACTCGATATTTTATTCTGGCCAATGTTCTCTATCGTTGTGGATTCAGCTCACAGTATTCCAGATGCTTATTCGAAGACGAAGCCAAAGAAGTCGTGCGAGAAGCACACGAAGGCATTTGTGGTGGCCACGTCAGCTACCAAACCCTTGTCAAGCAGATCATCAGAGCAGGTTACTATTGGAAGACTATGCAGCAAGACTGTTATCATTTTGTGAAGAAATGTATTCAATGTCAGATACATGCACCCTCTATTCATGCTCCAGCAACATATCTGCAATCTGTTGTCTCTCCATGGCCGTTCTCTATATGGGCCTTTGATGTCGTAGGTTCCATCACTCCTTCTGCTTCAAATGGCCACAAATACTTTCTTGCTGTAATAGAATATTTCACCAAATGGGTAGAAGTTGTCACTATGCACACAGTAGAAGGCCGACACGTGGTCTCTTTTATTCACAAGAGCATCCTTTGTCATTTCGGCATACCGCATGACATTGTATCAGATAATGGCAGTTATTTCAAAAATGAAAGAATGAAGACATTCTACTCAAAGTTCAAAATCCATCATCATTTTTCTGCTCCATATTATCCTCAAGGGAATGGTCAGGCAGAAGCTACCAACAAGATCTTAATTTGTATCTTGCAACGAACTATAGAAACAGGCCGTGACTGGCATGAGAAGATCCACGATGCACTATGGGCCTACCGGACCACCATTCGCACTCCAACAAATGCTACTCCATCAGAACTAGTCTACGGAACAGAAGTAGTATTACCTCTGCATGTTCAGAAGCCCGCTTTGAAATTTGCATCACTTCTAGAATTACCCCTTGATTAATACCAGCAGCAGCGACTAGTACAACTAGACTTGCTCGATGAGAGAAGGCTAAAACCAGCAGAACATGCTCAATCCTATCACCAGAGAATACCCAGGCAGTACGCGAAGTCTGTCATCGAAAGGAGATTCAAAGTCAATGATTTAGTACTTCGATCTACGACCTATCTCAAGCATCATCCCGATGGCAAATGGTCGCCAAACTGGGAAGGCCCCTACTTCGTCAAAGAAGCATTACCCCGCAACTCATATCGGCTCATCAATGCCGATGGGGTAGAATTACCAGATCCCATTAATGCTCGACACTTTAAAAAGTTCTATACTTAAAACATCCATTCTTCCTCTGTAATCTTCCTATTTCCTTCAATAAGGATTAAACTTTCTTTTCCCAGTTACAATGGGGCATTTTTAAAATTTTGTTTTGTATACAGACATGATAAACAAATTCCTCATTTTACACATTTGTGCATCAATTTACATTCATTTGCATCCAACTGCATTAACATCAATTTGGTCAGAATTGGGATTTCAACAAACAGTCCCATCACAATTCCTAATTGTTATTCAAAATTGAAAAACAATCATTAATACTGAACCAAAATCCAGTGCTCGAACTGGTATTATTTCAAAAAAAAAACAGTGCTCGAAATGGTACATTTCAAAATACAACTTTCAAGTTGGTCTATATTTTTCTTTGAAAAATCGAGTTCCGACTCGGGTTTTCTCTCAAATTACTTTTCCGTTGAAAAATCAAATTTCGACTCGAGTTTTCCTTCAAATTACTTTTCCTTTGAAAAACCGAGTTCCGACTCAGGTTTTCCTTCAAATTATTTTTTTTCTTTGAAAATCCGAGTTCCGACTCGGGTTTTCCTTCAAATTATTTTTTCTTTGAAAAACCAAGTTCCGACTCGGGTTTTCCATTAAATTATCTTTCCTTTGAAAATCCGAGTTCCGACTCGGGTTTTCCTTTAAATTATTTTTCTTTTGAAGATCCGAGTTCCGACTTGGGTTTTCCTTTAAATCATTTTTCTTTTGAAGATCCGAGTTCCGACTTGGGTTTTCCTTTAAATTTTTCTTTTGAAGATCCGAGTTCCGACTCGGGTTTTCCTTTAAATTATTTTCCGTTTGAAGATCCGAGTTCCGACTCGGATTTTCCTTTAAATTATTTTTCCTTTGAAGATCCGAGTTTCGACTCGGGTTTTCCTTTAAATTATTTTTTCTTTGAAGATCCGAGTTCCGACTCGGGTTTTCCTTTAAATTATTTTTCCTTTGAAGATCCGAGTTTCGACTCGGGTTTTCCTTCAAATTATTTTTCCTTTGAAGATCCGAGTTCAAACTCGGGTTTTCCTTTAAATTATTTTTTCTTTGAAGATCTGAGTTCCTACTCGGGTTTTCCTTTAAATTAATTTTTCTTTAAAGATTCGAGTTCCGACTCGGGTTTTCCTTTAAATTATTTTTTTTCTTTGAAGATTCAAGTTCCGACTTGGGTTTTCCTTTAAATTATTTTTTCTTTGAAGATTCGAGTTCCGACTCGGGTTTTCCTTCAAATCATTTTTCCTTTGAAGATTCGAGTTCCGACTCGGGTTTTCCTTTAAATTTTTTTTTTTCTCTTTGAAGATCCGAGTTCCGACTCAGGTTTTCCTTTAAATAATTTTTCCTTTGAAAGATCCTAGTTTAGACTCGGGTCTTTTCTCAAATTATCTTTCCTTTGTTGATCTGAGTTCTGACTCATGATCTCTTTACTTTATTCGAGCTCTGACTCGAGCTCTTCATTCTCCTTTGTTGATCCGAGTTTTGACTTCGTGATCTCCTTACCTTATTCAAGATCTGACCCAAGCTATTTATTTTCTTATGTTGATCCAAGTCATTTTGATCCTCAGGGTCAGTCAATTTCTCAAATTTGACCTTTTGCCCACCAATTTCCAATCTAAATACTTGGATCATTCAATAATTCAATTTTGACCTCCAGGTCACCCAATTTCCATTTTTTTCAAATTCAATTTTCAATTTCGACCTGCGGGTCACTCAATTCTCAATTTTGACCTCCTGATCGCCCAATTTTCATACACTCAATTTTGACCCTCGGGTCATACAACTTCGACCTTTGGGTCAACCAATTCTCAATTTTGACCGTTAGGTCATCCAATTTCAAACCTTCGAGTTACCAATTCTATCTCAATCATTTTCGACCTATGGGTCACCTTTGCCAATCATGGTTGTATTTGTTCCGCCTATTGGCCAAATATCCAATTTCAATCATTTTCTCTTGCGAGAGACCCTTTTTATAGGGAGAGTTCGAGGGAGCTCATTCTTTTCACATGCTATCCAATTCGTTCACTTAGCCCCTTTTCAGGGAGAGTTTGAAAGAACTCGTGTCTTTGTGAACCGTTTGCAAAACAATTTCCAATTTCACACAAGGAACACTTTCTATAGGGAGAGACTCAACGGAGACTCACTTTTCTTATGGCCCTCCCAATCTTCATACTAGGCCATTCTCGTCATGAAGGACCCTCTGTTTAGGGAGAGTGTGATGGACTCGTTCCTTCATGACCCAATTTACCGACCTCACTACTATCGGCTCACTTTCCATAAGAGAAGCCTAATATTAGGGAGCTTTGACGAAAGCTTAATTTCTCTTCGAAAGTTCGTTTTGCAAACACCTCCTCTTCAGGGAATAGAGGAGTAATTTCCATTTTCCATTCAGGTAAGGGCTAAGCCTGAGTCTCTCTTTTTGGGGAAAAAGAGAGGAGAATTTTTGTCATGGATGTGTTGAGCCGGACCTCAAATACTCTCTTTCACCAAGGATTTCAAGAACATTTTGTTAATTTGTCAATCAATTACCTGTTGATTTCAGAATTTTATTGCACAAATCTTTGCATCAGTTTACCTTCAGCATTACTTCCAAAAGAGTGAAACTTTTGCGAAAAGAGATTCAAAATTCAAATTCTTTCTATTGGCCAACCAAAATGATGAAGGATAAATCCTCGATATGGCCAGAAAAGAAGATTCATTGTTATTGCAAAGCCACAAATGATTGATATTGATCGCAGTTATGGCACATCTCTAAAGACAATTCTTATGAAGATGAGGCAGTGAAAATATCTTGAGCGCTAGAAAAGAGAGAATTTACCCAAGCCCTGTCTCCTCAAAATCACCCAAGCTACAATTAAATATCCGCAAAAGGGATCTCTCAATTGTCGTCAAGATGAAGGCAAATTAAGCGAGTAGACCCCCGAGGCCAAAGAAGATTAGAAACATCTCCAAGATGACAGAGTTTGCGACGGATCCTTCCAGGGAAAGTCCAAAGCACTGTCGAGATGAAGGCAAATGCGATGAACCTCCCGACAATCCCTAAAATATATTTAATTTCCGCTATCATCCAGAGATCTCTAAACCAATGAGCCAATATCATCAACATGACCCTTAAGGCAAAGAAGGATCGAAACATCTCCAAGTTGAAGGAGTTTGTGACGTACCCTTCCAAAAGAGAGCGAGAGAGGAAAAAGAAATAGAGAAAAGTCAGGACATCTCCAAAATAAAGGATGATGTAATAAACTCTCCCGAAGCCCAAAAGATTATCATGAGAGAAGCTCCCAGGCTATCAAACTGCCAAATCTATCAAGAATCTTCTTTAATTTTGTGAAATTCTATTATCAATATTCTTTCATCAATTGCTTTCATAATATCAAATTCTATTTCCTGTTCATATCAAGGAAATTGATGGCTTCCTTGAAGAAGGTCAATCGCAAGCAATTTGGATTCCAAATCTTGATTCTATGAAGTGAATCTCGTTTGGAGGTAATACTTCAGGTAGAAAGAAGGAACATTTTGCAACAATATGCAACATTTTCAAATACTTTGAATCAACAACAAAATCCTTAATATTTTGATAATATTTTCTAGCTATCCTGACGTGAAGTGAGAGCTTGATGTCCATTTTTTATACATCCTGACACCAATTTTTAAATCCCTCTTTAGGACTTGATTCATTCCCTTCTTTTTATAATTTGAGAGCGCGAGCTCTCAGATTCACACACTTCCCTGTGTCCTCACTGTCCCACCATAGGCAGTCCAATTTCGGTTCGAGGTTGAACCACCAATCATTTTATCGCAAAAGACAATTTTAAAAGCTATTTAGTCTCAGCGATGAGACGCCCAAGACCAATCCCTTTTCAAGCTTTAGGGACTTCATTTTCCTTCCTTTTGCAAAACCCTTGTCGGATTTAGTGTGCAAAATCCGAAGGTTCCATCATGGTCTCTTCCTTCGAGGATTCCATTCATTTTCCGCCCAATCAGGTTAAGAGTACAAACCTGAGCCTCCTTTGATGAGGTATTTCATTTTCCACCCAATCAGGATAAGGGTACAAACCTGAGCCTCCTTTAATGAGGTATTTCATTTTCCGCCCGATCAGGTTAAGGGTACAAACCTGAACCTCATTTTGATGAGATATTTCATTCCCCAATCAGGTTATGGGTCAAACCTGAGTTTTTTCCTATGCGAAGCATTTTCTGTCCCATCCAGGTTAAGGATAAAAATCTGAACTTCACCGCCACAGAGCGAATCAATTCCTCTTAGTTCTCCATTTCATATCTATCATCTTCACCAGGTTAATATCTCTATACCTAGTCAGATCCTTCTAATTGGGGCATTTTTTAGCCCAAATTTGGTGTGTTTTTCTTTGTCACTAAGCTCGGCCACAAGGCGGCTTAGTAGAAAAGAGGGGCATCTGTAAACACCCCAAATTTTCACTCACCTTTCTGTTATCTCCACCAATCATCACATTTCAGTTCTCTGAAATCAATAAAGGGTAAAATGGTCATTTTCTAAGATTGGACCTTGCAGAAAGTCCAAAATTTTATTCCCAAGTCTCAAAATTTCTCTATTTAGGCTCAGAAATATCTTCAAACTGTAGATTTTCAAAATCCTATTCTTGACAAGAAGCTAGAATTTCCAATTCCTGATTCAGAGTAGCATTTCTTGAAACATGTCTTTGCATAGCATTGCATGACCATTTCACATCATTTCACTGCACAACATGTCATTTTGAGATCCATAACAACTGATTTCCAAAATTATCGATCCAGATTCGAGTTTTAAATATTTCAAAAGTGATTTCAAATCCCTGGGCTTTTCAAAATAGTCAGTTTCCCTCGTCTTAACCCCCAGGACTCCAAATTACAAAAGTTTCCTCAGGAAAACAATCTGGATATTTTGATATTGATTTTAAAAGTTCATCACTTGGAAAGAAGGGGACACAATTTTAAATTTAGAAGAGTTTATTTCAAACTTTTGCAAAAGGGCTCTGAATTTCTCTGCATCTTGTTATTTTGCCCTAAAGGACCATTTTCTTCTAAGTTTTGAAATCAAGCCAATTTTTACTTCGTATTTTCTAACTAGCCCACTATTATAAAATCCCAAAAAGAATTTATTCATTTTGAATTTGCTTTTATTTCAAATAAATGACGTGGGACCCACCCTGAAATGGCATCACACTTAAATTCTCAAGTATTTCTCTTATTTTCAAACAGTGCCCATCCGGAGGTGGCACCAATTTATAAAACCCTTTCTTTAAATTTTCAATTGTATTTATTTTAATAAAATAATCAGTGGGCCCACACATAGGTGGCGCCTCACTAAAGCTCACTGCAAAGAAAAACAAATAAAAAATTGTTTTTTTATTTCAAAAAGAGTTTTCTTAAACCGGCTGAGGTGGCACCACCTTAAAAAAAAAGAAAAAAAAAAATTGTTTTACTTACTCTTTCATGTTTTTACTTTTCCCCCAAATGGAGCCATCGTGAAGCCGCAAGAATGGGTTCACTTTACCTAAACCTTAGGTAAAGTGAATCAAAGTTTTTCAAATAAACAGAGGGTCGTCCCCTTCCAAAATGGCGATTTTTCAAAAGTTTTCAAAAAATTCAGTTTAAGATTTTCAAAAATTTTCAAAAGTTAGTTCGAGAGCCTCATAGAGGCTCCGATCTTTAAAAAGGCTTGGATCGCAAGAAGAGGGGGGCAGATTTCTTTTATTCCCATCTCTTGAACACCTCTGAGAGTCCTGCAGTTTTTGGAGACTCTCTTGGCAAGAATCCCCAATCTGCGAGTTTTCTAGACCCTAGCACTGAGTCCCCCTTATCACCTCTTTTCCTCTCGGCTAGCAGGAGGCTGAACCCCGACGGCTTCTGCCCCCCCCCCCCCCTATCGGCTGGAATCCCCTTTCGATTACCCTTCTTCCTTCCTTCCAGCAGGAGAGGAACCCACGATTCCAGCTCCTCTACCCCTCGAATCCCTATTGTTTTCTTGTTCATTCCCCCTTACCATTCACGGTCCTTCTTCAAGCCAGGGATCAAAGAACTCCAGCAAACCTTTAAGGTATAAAATAAAAATCCAAAGAAAAAGCTATCTTCATGTTGTTGGTCCTAAGCATTGGGCCTCCCATTCTCAATAAATCAGTCTTCAAGAGGTGACACCTGAAAGGCATCCAGTTTACAAAATTAGGTAAGAAGTTTTCCTATATTTGCTACTCTGCTACTTAAATATGGTATTCGTATTATGCATATGTGGTAAATCCATCCTTTTGGTTAATATGATTTACCTTCATGTTTGTTCATGCATTAAGGATCGAGGATGCCTCTCAATGGTACCATCGATGCCACAAAAGGTAAGTTTTAGTTGCATTTGGGTCCAATTTGTTTTCAAGATTATAAACTGATGATACATGAAATACACATCATGTTAACTAGTTATTCATGCATTTTGTGGTGAGTTTAAGGTTTAAAACCCACGTTTAGATGTATTTTGATATCAAGGGGCTGTGGTTTGAATTTCAGAAAAATCGGAGTTAAAATGAGAGAGTTATGGCTATTTTAGTGTTCGGGCACAAATTTTGATGTGGATCAGATCCATATCCGACCCAATTAGGCTGTTTTGGACCTTGGACCAATCATTAGAGAGCCCAAATCCAACCCACATGCATATCCATACCCAACTACAAAAGATTTGCAGAAAACCCCTCAGAAAGTGGCGCAGAGAAAATATTTCTTTTATAACCTTGTTTCTGAAAATTACCAAAAGTATAAATATACTTTTTCTCTCAGCCCTAGACGTCTTTGGTATTGGAATTGACGCCCGCCTTTGTGATTCTCACTCCAGCCCCCTTCCAACCTCTCATCTCACCTCATTTGCCTTGAAGATTGAGTTTTGCTTGAAACTCAAGCATTGCTTTCTCTCCCGTTTCAAGTCTTTTCATTTTTTCTTCATCCTTGCTGTGGTTAACCATTGTTTGTTGTGTTTTTGCAGGTGTAGCAGAGGTGGAGAACATCTATCTTGTGTGGAAGTGCAAAACACTCCAACAAGATGAGCCGGTCCTACCTCCATTCGGTTTTCTAAGCCCTCCGATCGCGAATCGACACCTTTTCCTTCTTCGGTGGATCTCCAACGTGTTGTAGCTGTAAAACCCCTGCTCGTGGTGATATTTCAGCATCCTCGAACAATCTGGGACGTCAATCTAAAGCCATTGTCCGCTCTCTTCTCCCCCACAATCGTCGGATCGCCCTGGAGGTAGGTCTTCTTCTTCCCTTTCTTCTAGTTAAAACCCAAATCGTGTGTGCTCGTTGTTCTTGTTTTATTTTCTGTTCGTGTGCTGTGTTTTATCATTCCAGCCTTAGTGTAGCTTTTGTGCACAGACCAACATGGTAGATTTAGGTTTGGTTTCATTTTTAAGTGTTCAAGTCTTGATTTCCCATCGTTTTCACTCAAAACGTGAATATCGGCTAGATCCCTGTGAACACCCCAAAATTTTCAAAATCTTTTAAATATTCCCTTTTTGCCCCTGATATCATTTTCTGAGCAATTGAGCCACTTTTAAATCTAAATGCCAGTTCATTTCTCAAGTTTTACTGAAATTAAATTCATTTTATATATCTGACTTGATTTCGGGTCCGGATTCATTGTCAAGATCCAAATTTGAGTCTCATGGTCTAAATTTTAAATTAAATTAAAATTACAGAAAAATACCAAAAATAGTTTTTTTTAAATAGCTTGGACAGTCTATCCGACATCCGATTGGATTTACCATGTTGTATTTCTCGATTCGAGTCTCAAAACTCGAACATTTTTCTCAAAACCTTGATACAAACCCATTTTCTGAAAGAATTTCACCAAAATAACCCCCAATTTTTCATAAAAAACCCTTCTTTTGTAAATATCTTAAAACATTGTAAAAACAATTCAAATTCCTTAGTTTTCAGAGTTTTGTTTTCAAAAAATACAAAAAAATGTAGAAAATTCAAGAAAAGAACAAAAAAAACAAGAAAATCGAAAAAGAAAACAATAGAAAAAATTTCAAAAAAATTCAGAAAACATGCAATTCAAACTCTTTTTGAAAACCCTCTATTGAAAACCTTTTTTGGGAAATGCTTAAAAGGAAGCCCCCCTTGGGAATTTTTGAAAAATGGCGATGGCCATCTCCCGCGCACATTTTCCCCTCTATTTCCACCTTCGATCTCCAACCATCGCCTGGGTTCTCCTCTATCCATCTCCAACAATCTTTCTCCTGAACTATCCTCTTTTTCTTTAAAAGGAAAGCACGCAGATGAATGAGAGATCGCTTCTTCCCCCTTTCACATTCACCATTACAATCGGTCTCCTACCTCACCCCTCCCCAAGTTCACGCATCGATCCCTCTCCTCCTTCTCTCTTTTCCCCTCTTCTTCTTCTTCTTCTCCTTCTTTTCCCTTCCTCCTCTGATTTTTCTTCCCAATCGGCTAAAGGAGATTAAATCTACAGTAGAGAATTACACGAAGGAAACTCAACCTCTAGTGATAGCCACGGTAAGGACTTCCCATCTCCTGGTTCTGAGTCCTCCTTTTGATTTTCTCATCTAGCCCCTTGAAGCATCTGTGGTAAGGTTGATCTGCTTATAGCAGATCAGCTTATCTCAACGCAATATCAATGGAATGATCTCATTCCAACACATTTTTTTTTCTTTTATTTTACATATATTACTATTTTCTCTCTTTGTGTTTGTTTTGCTGTTGATATTGCCCTCTAATCTACGTTTGATTTCATTTTCTGATGTCACTTTTTTTTTTTTTTACCATACTCTATTTCAGTTTTGGCCTTCTGTTTAGATTTTGGGAATTCCGTTTTATCTCATATATCGTGAATATTGGATTTAAAATTGTTTATTGTTCTTTATTGTATTTGCACAGTTTTGTTCTTTGTTCTAACTTCATCATATTCGTTCATCTTCCCTGCAATCGAGTTGTAGTCCATCATCTTCCTGTATATCGCAAGTTCTCTTAATTTTCTTTCTTTCATGTTATTTTTTGTTCTGTATGTTTAATTTACAAGGCCCAACTTATATTTGATTGTCAGTTTTTACTACATTCTAGTTCATATCGATCTCTGTGCTCATTCATTTTCCAACATCTTCATGGTTTCTACAACTGAATTCCTTTGCATTTATATTTAATTTATTATGGAATGCTTGCTCGATTCAATATGGATTCTTGTTTTATTACAATACTTTGTTCAATTAAGAGCTACTGTGAAAATGTTGGCCACTCTCAATCAGAGAATTACTGAACTTGTTACGATTCACCTGAGTTGGATCAATCCTACCATTAGCCCTTATGACAAGAGGGTCGGTTCCACCACAGAACCCCCACATGAATCCCTGCCTTGTCCTCTCTCCTCCCCAAAGGATCCGAGCCGAACGATCATAAAATAATCCAGATTCTGGGACCTTCCTGGTTGATGCTTGATATTAAGGTAGCAAGAGATGTTCATGGGAAGCTCAGAGCTCGGTGGTGGCCATCATGAGACGTTCCATGATAAGAGCCAGTGCATAAGTCTTGAAGGTGTCGTGGGGTTCCTGAGTCTGATCGTATCAATTTTGTTTAATGAAGGTATCTCCCATTGCCCTTATTCATCAAATTTCAGATACATTCTCAAAAAAAAAAAGAGGAAAAACTCTTTGACGTTATCCTGGAAGTACCTGCATATCGCATGATCAAGATAAAGATGCACTCATCAGCTAACCATTCTTCTAATGAACCTAGTGTAGGGAAGTTGTACATCTTAAAATACATCATGGTTGCGTGAAGAGTATTTAGGAAAAATCTTCTTGAATGCTTCAGTGGTTATCAGAATATTTGGCCTCAACGTGCTTTTCAAATAACTGGAGCAAAGTATAAGATTTCTATCAACTGTTGCACAAAAATCCTGTTTGATTTGCCAATACTCGTGCATATAATTTTGGATTCCTAATTAGTGATTAGAAAGAAGGCCCTTATCTGACTGGCATCAGATCCCCTGCAAAATGCCAGAATGATAAGTATTTGAACCCCTATCATTGGATCTCCTTTTTTGTACTCTAAAAGTCCAGCCATGATGATTTAATTCAGCGATGTCAATTGAGTTTAGTATCATAGTTCCATTGCTTACATATTTTATTTTATTTTTTTTTTGTATTGTAAGAGCATGTCACTAGTAATTCATATACTGGATTGCCAAATAGAGGCTGATTGGTTGCTTGCTTTTAATAAACATCGTCTTCGGCAAGAATAGTCTCACAATTACGAAGATTACATGCATACCTCATTGTTGCCAGAAATAACTTGTTGGATTGTTTAAGCTATAGAGACCAAACCCCAGTAGTTGTTTTCACCTTTCCAGTGGCTATTTTCTCTAGGCCCTCATCAATAGTTGGATTCTCATCAACAGGACAGCAGAAGTGGCAGTCATTCCCCAACATAATATATTTTCCTGTAAGAAGCTCTGGTGCAAGTATTGAGGTTTGCTCTGCTTTTTTAAACATTAGCATAATATTAACCCATTGGTGTGTTCATGTTTGCTTTGCATTGGAATGACTAGGTCTATATCTGCATTATAACTTGTATTTAGACATATCCTATATCTAATTTGATATATCATTGCATTCTCATTATCTATCTTGCTACATTTCTGATTCCACCCTCATTCAGAAAATTGGTTTGTAGTAGTACCATTTGCATTTCATAATAAAAATCTAATAAAATATGTTCATGACTGCTGCTACCATATGCTCCATCATCTTACCCTACTTTCCACCTGTTTCCATATTCCACATGCAGTTATCCAAGTTTTCATTTCCAGCTGCTTCACAATACCCTTCCACCCGTTCCTCACTAGAATGCTTACCAGACGGTGTCACCATCTTGCAAGAAATTATCTTCTGCTGAAGTATCCGTCATCAGCTACCCTCTCTGCACTTAACACCCTGCAAAACACACTATTCACTTCCAGCATCTTCACTTCCTTGCATATTGTTGTTTCATCTTTACTTACTTACCACACCCGTTTATCACTCTCTTCATTCATAACCCCATTCCCTTCACTGTGCACAACATCAACAGTGTCACCTGTGAGTTACAGCCTTATCACCAACACACATTTTATGCTAATGACACTATTCACCCTGCAGCCTAACATAGCATATGCCATCATTCATTTCAATATGTCCACAGTATTATCAGCCACATCCTACACTTCCACCATGCATTCTCATAGCCCATAATGCTTATAATTTTCTTCATCTGCTGCCCTTCTACTGGCAGCATCTTGAATGATGCTCACAACCGGACTTCCACATCACCATTTTTCATCAGCTCCACAATAATATTTAGTTGCATGTAGGGATATCCTATAGATACCATTTTCAGCATACGCATCCATCTCCTTCATCTCTTCCTATTATACCATATTGCAAACAATCTTGTTACAGTACCAGCTCCTCCTTCAATGCTACTCACCATGATGCAGCATCTATCACCAGCATCGGTTGTTGCTGCCATCCCTACTACCTATTACAACATATATCACCCAGCGCAGGCTTTACACTCCAGTTGCCCTTGCCAGTCATCCCCAGCCTTATACACAGCTGCGTATTCAGTACATTTCACAACAACCCTCACTTGCAGCTCCATCCACATTCCACCCATCCCAAGTAGTGCTCTGAGTTGCAGTTGTGACTAGTAGTCACTTTTTTAGTAAATTTCTGTACAAAATACACAGTCTACCATACGCTTTACGTATCTTTCATTAACCTAAAAGCCGTGTGTATACCTTCTTACATGTGGATTTTCGTTTTGCTATGGTATTGTTTATATATATATATATATATATATATATATATATATATATATATATATATATATATATATATATATGCACATTTTCTCATAAATGCAGAATATGCCATATGCCTCCTTTAGCATGATGTAGCATCCTAAGTTAAGATTAGCATATCCATCTATATTCATATTCACAACCTAATTTCTTTCCTTTATCTTGGTTTGGTGCTAACTCTTCTTTCTTGCAGGAATCTCTAGAAATGTTGATGTCCTTCTTAGATTAGGATTTCAAACTCAATTCAAGTTGTAATAGCTAGGTATTAATGAGAATGTTTATATTTCCAGCTTTTAGATAGAATGAATAAGCATTATAAAATCATAAATTGCCTGTTTTCATGCGTTTTTTCCTTTATTTCTCAAATTCTCACAAATGGCAACACGAATGGCACGTGCACCATTTCGTAAGAGGTAATAAATCCAAAGTTGATGATTTACATCAATGGCCATAGTCAGGATGTAAACAAAACTTAGTATTTTTATCTTTTATAAAATAATACTAGATCCACACTGGATCTTCTTCAAAATCATCATATTTTTCAAATATTTCCTTCTTTTATTAGAGTTTAACTTAAAATTGGCTCAAAACATATACCAATGGCCATAGTCAAGGTATATTGAGAGTTAATTTCATTTTAAACTCTATAAAAGCATAAAAATATATTTTATTCTTCATCTGAATTTAAATATAGATTATTATATAATACATTCAATGACCATAGTCAAGGATGTATTATAATTTTCAATCTTATTTCAATTCATGTAAAGAATGAAATACGATTTTCAAAATCCAAATTCAAAATTTAAATTCATTCATCACTTAGGATAGAACTACATCATGTTTTCAAAAATTCTTTTTTCAAAACTCCAAGTGATGTAAATATCTTCTTCAATCAATCCTCAATTCTTATAAAATCTAATTCATCCCTTCATTTTCAAATTCTATTTCATTTTTCAATCTCAAAGTTCAAATTAACTTTGAGATTTCAAATTAATTTTATATTCAAATTCAAAAGTTCCAAATCCATTTTATATTCAAAACTCCAATCAAATTCAAAGTTCAATTTTACTTTGAAATTCTTGATTCATTTTCTAAATTCCAAAATTCAAGTTTTCAAATTCAAAGTCCAATTTGACTTTGAAATTCATTTATATATTCAGAGTTTGAAATCTCAAATCAAAATTCCAAGTCCAAAGATAGATACTAATCTCAACTTGGATCCAGATTTCCAAGTATAACTCTCCACTCTTTGGATCTCAGATTATAGATCCCAAAATCCATTCTAGGATCTAGAACCCGATTCTACTCTAGAACCCGATCATACTCGAGGTATAGTTTGGATTTCACCTTGCAAACTGCCCACCATTCATTTCTATCTGACTTTTTTATACTCGGATATGAAGTATAACAAACTTGTTGAGCTTGCGAGGCTAATATGAATGGTTCATATGTTCCAAACCTGGATTTATGATTCACCTCCACAATGCCTGAAGCTTTGTCGAGTCTTGTTGCAGTTGGATCAAACCAATGACACTTGAATATCGTAACCCTGTTATTCATGCCTAAGTAAGTCAACTCCATTATTTCCTCTATAACACCGTAGTAATCATGTTCATTTTCACCGTAGCTGCTACCCTTGACACACACGCCACTATTTATCATTGATTTGTTTATACCGTAGTCTTTTGTATGGAATCGATAACCATTTACAATATACCCGTTGTAGCATTGCACAACTTTGGTCGGACCATTTTCTAAATCACATATTCCTTGATCTTTAACATCACCATGGCGAACCTACGCACAGACATAAACAATTATTGTGATCACGATCAATTAAGTAACTTAGTGTTGTTTATAAGTACAAAATTTATGTTAGCTTCTTTACCAACTGTTTCAACCACTCCACAAACTTAGTTTCACGTTCTTTTTGTACTTCTGCATCAGTGAGATGTGAAACTTCGCTTTGCAACTCCAGATCAAATCGTCTGCAAACCACAAATACTTATATTACCGAGCCATGTATCCACATATAGAATATAAAAGGATTTATAATTGAGTTGCATATACATATACTTACTCGATGTATGCGTCGATCGCTGAGCAATTAAAAAGAATATAGATGTGTGCTGCATCTTGCTCTCGATCTGTCAATAGCCTTGATCGGCAACTACCAAATGCATGCCCAAGTGGTTGAAATATCGACACCTTGTCAGCTACAGTTACTTGTTCTCCATCATCGTTACAGAGCGGGCATGTGTAACGTGTTGGAATATGAGGTTCGAAGTACATAGATGAGAAATTTGAAATCTCTTCTAAAGTGTACGCCTCACAAATAGAGCCTTCTACTCTTGCTTTATTACAAACCTTTTTTTTAGGTCGAACATGCATCTGACAAGAATATACATTTCAAATTTTAAATATTTGTCATTAAAGAGACAAATATAAAAAAACATATACCTTTCAAATGGGTACATCCATCGATATTGCACAGGGCAACCAACCCTTAGTTCATATGGCAGATATATGATCAAATGTTCCATAACATCGAAAAATGCTGACGGAAATATCTTTTCTAACAGACAAACAGTGGTGATGACAGAGTCCTCGAGATTCTTTACATCTGATACAACGACCTCCGATGCGCACAATGTTCTGAAAAATCTGCTCAACTCAGACAATACCCCCCATATAGGTTTGTCTAACATATCATGGAATGCTAGGGGTATCAATTGTTGCATAAAGATATGACAATCATGGCTCTTCAACCCATATAACTGTCCATCGTCAATCTTCACAGCCCGAGCAATGTTAGAGACATATCCATCTGGAAATCTCAGTTGTCTCAACCATTGACATACATGTTTTATTTGATCAGGTCCGAGCACGTACTTCGCCTTTGGTTTCAGTACTTTGCCATTATACTCTTTGAGTTCCAATTCTGGTCTTTTACATATTAATTTTAAATCCATACGGGCCTTCGGATTATCCTTCGTTTTTCCTTTAATATTCATTACTGTATTGAACACATTATCAAACACATTTTTCTCTACATGCATCACATCCAAATTATGTCGTATCAATAGGGTCGGCCAATACGGTAGTTCCCAAAAAATAGATTTTTTCGTCCAATTGTGATCCTTCCCAAATCCACGGAAGGGTGTAGGACTGCGGGCATCTGTTAATACATCTAGAAAGTATCGCAATCTTCTTAGAATCTCTATGCCGGACAATCTTGAGGATGGACCTTCCGTTTCAGTTGTGCCTGCTTTAAATGCATTCTTTTGACGTCGGAACGGATGATCGCTGGGTAGAAATCGACGATGGCACTCAAACCAGCAAGGCTTCCTTCCATGCCTCAATCTAAAAGCTTTGGAATCCTCCATGCAGTACGGACAAGCCAACCTCCCATGTGTGCTCCAACCAGATAACATACCATATGCAGGGAAGTCACTGATTGTCCATAGAACAACGACCTTCATGTTGAAATTTTGTTTTTTGTGGGCATCATACGTGGTAACACCGTCATCCCACAGTACTTTTAATTCATCAATCAATGGCCTTAGATATACATCAAGATTTTGGCCAGGTGAGGTCGGACCAGGGATCAACAGAGACAAGAAAAGATTTGGACGTTTCATACACAAGCTTGGTGGAAGGTTGTATGGAGTTACAAATACTGGCCAGCATGAGTATGGAGTTGATCTACCCCCAAATGGATTAAATCCATCTGTACATAGACCGAGTCTAACATTTCACACTTCCATTGCGAAGTTCTGATGAGTACGATTAAAGTGCTTCCAAGCTTCAGCGTCAACAGGATGCGTGATCTTGTTTTCATCGTGTCGAACTTTATTTGCATGCCATCTCATGTGTTTAGCTGTCCTTGAAGACATATACAATCGTTGCAATCTAGGAGTGATAGGAAAGTAGCGGAGCGACTTGTATGAAACTTCCTTTGATCTCGTGCTACCATTGCCTCTTGTCTTTGGCTTGAACCGAGGATGCCCACATGACAGGCATGATATGTCGTTTTCCTGCTCCTTGAAATACAACATGCAGTGATTTGGACAAACATCAATCTTTTTGTAACCCATACCTAGAGCGTTGACCATAACTTTCGCACGATAGAAATTTTGTGGCAATTTCTCATCTTTAGGCAACATACTCTTCACAATCATGCACAAACGGTCAAAACATAATTGACTCAAATTATACTCGGACTTCAAATTCATTAGTTGAAGAACTGCAGACAAGATAGTGTGACTCTCACAACCGTTTCAAAGTGGCTCATCAGCATCTCTAAGTAAATCATAAAATCTACTAGCTGCATCGTTTGGTGATTCTTCATCTATGGCAGTTCTTACATCACTAGAACTCATAGGAGAACCCAGTTCTGTTCCTGCGGCATCAAATATCAAAATCGTATATGGATTATCGTGCACCACGTTCACCCGTGCATCAAAATCGTTTCTAAATTCTTCTCTATGAAACGTCCAGTTCTGATAATCACTCACAAAACCCTTCCTGTATAGGTATTGTCTAACGCCATGAGGTTCTATAAATCGATTATTCTTACAAATCTTGAAGGGACACCTAATCCGACCTGTGGGATCTACTGTACTGACACTTGCCATTGCAAATTCAATAAAATTGTCAACACCATCCATATATTCATGCGATAACTCATTGTCCACTATCCTACGGTACATTCATTCACGGTTTGCAGTCATTCTGTCGTATGATGTTACGAATAGTATCCTAACGAATTAAAAAAAAAACAATCAGAATGCTACGATGAAGAAAATATCAAATTTATCATGCAATATACTATGTCAAACAATAACAAGAATTTTGATGCATGCATTGATAACTTAATATTTTCATGTGCAAACTATTAATGACACGATACAATCATTTGAAGCATGCTTTTATTATAAAATTTCACATGGAAGTCAAAATCAAATTGAAAGTAACTACATGCAAGCATGGATACAATTACATCAAACATTGCAATACATCATAATCATTCATATCAAACAAATGAAAAACATGTACCTGCAGCAAACACACTTCAATATCTCACTAACTACTACCATGCTTAGCATGGACTCCGTACTCCAAAAATAAGAACACTTCCATATTCCTACATTAAAATCATGCTCAGCATGATCTCCGAACTCCAACAAAGCAACCCTAAATATCAACAACTAAGTGAGTGTGTGAACAATAAAGTGTTACATCTAATAAATTAAATAACATGTGATACGCTTGCATCACTTACTCACCACGGGTATTTACCCGATTTGCATTGTTTTTGTCATTTACTTACCACAGGTGGTTGAGCACGAGTTGGTTCTGTTGAAAAATCTGCACAAAAAAATGCAGTTTTAAAAAAAACTCGCCACAAAAAAAAAGGCAGTTGCTCCGGCAAGGGGTCGACTCCACTGCTGCTCCGGTAGAGGGTCGACCCCCTTACGGAACATAGGGGGTTAACTGACCCCCAGCCTTTCTGCCAGTGAGTCGACCCCCTGTCGGGGTCGACCTGCCAGAAAGGCAAGGGGGTTGACCCCCTGCCAGAAACGCAAGGGGTTAACCCCCTGCCTGTTTTGGCATGGGGTTAACCCCCTGCCGGAAAGGCAGGGGGTCGACCCCCCATGCCGGAAACGCAAGGGTTAAACCCCTGCGTTTCCGGCACGGAAGAGGGTTAAACCCCCTGCCTTTATGGCAGGGGGTTTAACCCCTACTGGAAACGCAGGGGTTAAACCACCTGCATTTCAGGCAGGGGGTCGACCCCCCCTGCCGGAAACGCAGGGGGTTAAACCCCCTGCCGTGCCGTAAAGGCAGGGGGTTAAACCCCCTGCCGTAAAGGCATGGGGTTAAACCCCCTGCCGTGTCGTCATCCCTTTACGGCAACGGCACGACATGGGGTCGACCCCCCTACCTTTCCGGCACGGCAGGGGGTCAACCCCCCCTGTAGGGGTCGACCTGCTGGAAACACAGGGGTTAACCCACCTGCGTTTCCGGCAAGGGGTCGACCTGTAAGACCCGCAATTTTTCAGAAAATATCTGAATAAAATTCATGAGACATTTATCGATAAAAATAGCATTTTTCTTAAAATGCGAAACGAATAAATTCCTGCGAGCTAGTTATACTTAGGATATTCGTTGAATCGCGAATATATGCTCAAACACTCTGGAAGCCATAACTTCCTATTCGAACGAAATCAAAGGATTCCTGCGAGCCAACTTTCTTAGTTACGTCAATACGAAGGGAATGGCGTACTCAGAATTTTTCAGAAAATAATCGCCAAAAACCCAAAATTTTTGCGGGAACCACGAAAATATGGGTAGGACCCACAGAAATATTCCTCAGAAAATATCTGGTGGGACCCACAAAAATATCCCATGGAATATCCAAGTGGGCCCCACACCAAGGAACCTCTTGGAATTAAAAAGAAGCCAAGGGGGTAGAAGGGGCATGGAAAAACCCAAGAGGAGGTGGGCTTGGGCTATAAATAGCCCTCCCCACTCTCTCTCTTCTCATAAAAATCGACCCCCCCTCTCTCTCTTGCCTTCTCTCTCTCTCCTAAACCTCCCCTACCTAGCCTAGCCCACCTGAGCCCACCTGACCTGGTCTGAGCCTGCCTGACTTAGCCTGAACCTGCCTGACCTCGTCCTAACCCACCTGACTTGGGTCTGAACCCACTTGACCTGGTCCAAACCCAGTTGACTTGACTTGAACCTAGTTGGGTTTAAAGTCAAAGTCAAAGTCCTTTTTGGACCAGATTCTGGTTTGGATTTCTGAACCCAGACTTAGCCTACTTGAGCTGAGTACCTGCTGAACCCAGTTGACTTGGATCGAACCCTGTTTGGTTCAAACCACTTAGGTTGAGTAGCTTGACCTGCTCTACCTCTTTCTCAACTAAGTCAGCTTCATCTGACTTAGTCTGACCTCTCGAAGGAAGGCTCGAAGCCAAAGAAGCAACCCGAAGCCGTTTCTTCCACGACTTGAAGTAAGTTCGCTTCGTTGATCCATCTCTCTCAAGTATTTGATTGTTTGTATATAGAATATACTTTCTGAAGTAGTATCTTGCTTTAGTTCTTGATTGAGCCCTTTTTGGACACTTCGGTGTTCACCCGCTCGTCTCGTAACTATCGTCGGATATATCTATGTTCAAACACGCAATATATGCATTTTTAAAATGGTATCTCTCCCAAGTTCTTGGTTGAGCCCTTCAGAACACTTCGGTGTTCACCCGCTCGCCTCGTAACTATCGTTGGATACGGATCTAGGTGTATATCTGTTGATTCTGCCGACGCGTCCTATATCGCACAGGCTATGTAATTTACCTTTGCCATCGCGTCGTATGATGCCAAGGCTCCCTATTTTCTGCACTTCCGATTATGCATTTACTTACGCCGTCGCGTCGAACGATGCCAAGGCTCCTGCTTTCTGCAATGTATTTACTTACGCCGTCGCGTCAAACGATGCCAAGGCTTTTGTTTTGTTATATATGTAGAATATTTCGTTCAGTTACACACCCTGAACAATAGTATATGCATTTCTTTACGCCGCCGCTGTATAAAGCACAGGCTTCTGCTTATACTACATATATGGCGCATAAATGAGCCTTCAAAATGGAGACCAAACTCCAAATCGCCAATGCGATTCCCTGACCGCTCCTCGTTCAAGATTCTGCTTAACGAATGAAGCCCCTATTGGAAAGGCTTCGGTTTTTGGCAAAATGCTCTTTATGTAAAGACTAAGTCAAATACGTATGGCCTGGCTATGGCCCAGGGTTCCTGCAAACTTGATGGATGCAAAGTACGCACAACGGTGCGCGTCCATTTCTCGAGTTAAGCGTAGTGATTTCTCACCAAAGAGGGGAGATGCCGCTGAAATGGATAAAAGAAACGCACGCTTTCTCCATAAAAGAGAGGAAGTGCTGCTGAAATTTCTGAAGAAGCTAAGAATAGCTCAGAAAGAACGTAGCAGGATACTCTGACATATAGCAGAGTGCTACCCAGTTTATGGTTTGCCCTCTACAACGTAGAAGGGTTCGTCGCACCACTGCCGGTAGAGCAGGGGAGGTGCTGACGAAATGGTTGGCAGAAGAGCTGCCGGAACCAATGGAACGGCATCATGATGTTCGTTGATGAAACGATGCCAGATCAGCTCGTATCCTTGTGCCTGCAAAGGCACCTTGCTCGTAAGGGCCACTGAGCCGGAGTAGAGGTTGCACCTTGGATAGGGTTGAACTCGTTGCGTAAAAATACGCCGAGTAGCCGATCTATTTAGATCGAGTCATATGCATGCTCATTGAGAACGGTTACGCAACCATACTCGTAAGGGCCGAAGAGCCAGAATGTGTTGTTTCCACCTAAAGAGGTGTGATGCTCATGGTGGCCAAAGTGCCAAAGAGCGGTGTTCTGCATGCATATGAATAAGACTTAAGGTCGCACATACCCCGCGGTTGAAAATCGTGTTAGGGGTACCCCCTCAGTAATGACTGTGTTGGGGCAGACTAAATGGGGTAGGGTACATACTCCCGTAGTGCTAAAAGCACAGGCTGCCTAAATGACATGCAGATTTTGTCCAAGTAATTGTAAGACTGGCAGACCCCTTCAGGAATTATGCTCATTGTGGAATGACAGTGATGGTACAGCCTTGAGTGACATGTATTTTACTTTGGACCTGATAGAGTCCACAATGGCCTCAGTCACTCATGGGTTTTGGGGTCGTGGTTATCCTTAAGATCTAAGGATTGAACCCAACTACTGCAAGTAGAGGATGCATCCGAATATGGGCCTAGTAGGGTTCTCCCAGTTGAAACACACTGCCCTACTATGGATAGGGTCAACAGGCCTCTGGGGTATCTAAAATACATAGAATAATCAACCCCCAGAACGTCGCGTTGATGCACGGACAATAGCTCTACCTGCGTACCAAAGGCGGGAGCGGTTAATTATCAAAACAATGCATTAGTTCTAGGTACAGTGATGCTTTGAATGTATGAGTGGATGACGTGTTGAGTCAGTCTTGCATAACCTTTGTGAAGGTGTCATGTTCGGTATACTACTCGAGGAGCTGTCCTTAGATGCGTGGGATACGGATGTGCCAAGTATGAAGACTTGAGCTAGACATCACTTTGAGACCCGGAAGAGGTCATGGCTAAGTCGTGGAGACTTAAGCGGCTATTCAAATCACAGCCCTGAAAAGGCTTGCTCTAAGTCATGAGGACTAGAGCGGATGTTCAACTCATAGCCCTGAGGAGGCTCTCGCGATTTACGCTAAGTCTTGGAGGCTTGAGCGTCGTTATTGCACATTGCGACCCTAAGTGGTCATTATTGTACTTGAGATGAATGGATGAATGACTGCATGCTTACCAGACCATCAGTGGTTCTGACCCCGTTTAATGGGGATTTCAGGTGTTGAACCTGCGTGGCGATATGCGGAGCAAGGCGGCATCGAGTTCCAGGGTTTCTCTAGACAGAGTTGTACTGCTTCCTTTTATTGAACCTACACTGCTTTTCTAAGCAGTAGTGTTGTAATAAACATGTGGTTTTCGATAAAATGGAACCCCTTGGTGGTCATTGAGTTGCTTGGCCACATACCTGCAACGTGCTTGGAGTTTTCTAAAACCGACGACTCATTATCGTCTTATTCCGCTGCTAAAAGCTTTTCTAAGTTCCGTTGCAAAGAAAAAAAAAAGGAATTCATGAAAATTTTAACTTAGCTTTGTTTTGGAAATCCGGGGCGTTACAGAATTGGAATCAAAGCCTGTGTCTGAGAAACTTTGTTCAAGATCCGTCATGGTCCCGATATCGCACTGTAAGTATATGTTTTTATACTTTTGTTCTGATCTGGGTGCATCTTTGTATAGATGGCAACTCATGACTCTCGAGGATATTGCTATCGTTGCAAGGTCATGCACGATGAGTGGATATGCCTGTATGAAGTCCACGACTGCCAATACTGTGGCGAGGATGGGCATTCCGCCAACGAATGCCAAAGGAAATATACCGCCGATATGGGTCGGCGGGCATCAAAGGGTATCAAGGATGAGACTTCGCGTGTCAGTGGACCACATCACTCTAGTGTTGGGAGCAACCATACCCCAACATCTTCTGATGAATTACCAAGGTTGAGGGATTTTTATTTGAACTTCCCTACGGAGGTCTATCACTCGCCAAGCTACCATCCGGCATCACATACGCCGAGCTTAAATGGAAAGAACAAAAGAGGGGATTCCTTATGTTCGCCGATCATTATTCCAGACTCCCAGAGTCTTGATCTTGCTGACTGGGAAAGTGGACTGGAGTCCCTCATGTATCCCCAATATTCGCTTGCAAGCGCGGAAGTGCCGCCCAAGCCAAAGCTAGTAGTGCCTGCACCAAGGCCATGTGGCAATAGATGAACTTTTTTTAGTTCATCTTCATCAAAGAAATCCAGGTCTTAAAGAGACTGGTGATGTTTTGGAGTCAGTAGACTCATGTATATAGTTTTTCAATGCCTAAAGTCTGCTAGTGCGGCATGACGTTTTGTTTAAGGTGATGCTTGTGTAAATGTGATGTATATTAAGTAAATAAAGCTTTTACTTCCTTATATACATCGAGAAACTAAAAACAAGTGCTTGTGTGTGCATGATAAATGGCTCCTACGACGAGGAGAACCATGCCGAGCGAGGAGTCCCATACGCAAGGATTCTTGTTGGAAACACTCAACAACTTGGTTACAGCCATCCATGAAACAAGGCCAGAACCAGTCGCACCACGAAACGAGCACCTGGGAGGAGTGACTTATGAGAAGTTCCTCAAGCTTGACCCGCCAGTCTTCATTGGCAGAGCCGATCCGGAGCTCGCAGAGAGTTGGATCGAAGAGACAGAACGTGCCTTTTCGGTACTGGGAGTACCAGAAGAGAAAAAGACCAACTTTGGCACGTATCGGTTGAAAGACAATGCACGGAAGTGGTGGGATACCACTAAACTTATCCAGTTCTCACAAGTCGAAGTCATTCCTTGGACTGACTTTTGGAGGACTTTTATGGATAACTACTTCCCGTTGCATTCCAGAAACAAGAAAAAGATGGAGTTTCTGGAGTTGGAACAGAGCAGTATGAGTCTGATGGACTATACCACAAAATTTCAGAATATAGAGCGCTATTGCTCTCGATTGTTCGAAACAAACCAAGAAAGGGCCGACAAATATGTGAATGGTCTGCGCGAAGGGCTGCGATCTCGAGTGATAACAAGCATGCCTTCGACTTTTCAGGCTGCAGTAGCAGCAGCTTCAAAAATCCAAGAGGATTGGGCGCGATCTAAAGTGATCGTAGCAAAGAAGCCCATAGTGAATGGTGGGAATCGTAAAAGGACGTTCCCATGTGGCCAGGGTTCACGACAACCCTTTCAAAAGAAGAAGTTCCAAGGAGGGAACAACACTCAACAAGTCGTGAGGCCAAGACAGAACACAACTCCGAATGGTCAGCAGTCAAACTTCAGCTGCCCAAGGTGTCGTGTGAACCACCCCGGAAAACCATGTCCTCGTGACATGGGTGGTTGCTTGTATTGTGGCAAGATGGGTCACTTCATAAGGGATTGCGCCAAGAAGGCTGCAGATGAACAAAGGAGTAATGCCGGATCTGCCGGACCCTCTCGACCAGCACCACAACGTTCTCAGTTTCAACGACCTCCACCTAGAGTAGAACAAAGGCCTGCTGCAGGTTGTGTATATGCTGTAACGACTGAACAAGTTGAAAATGGTGACCTGATTGAAGGCACCATACCTGTTAATGGACATGCAGCTTACGTCTTGTTTGATTGTGGTGCTACTCATACGTTTATCTCTGACAATTTCACCGAACAACTCCACGCCTCGGTGCAATCGATTGATAAAATGATCGAAGTATATAACCCGTTGGGTTCACGCACCAAATGTATCCGGTGTGTGAAAAATTTGGATATTGAGATAGCAGGGCAACACTTGCCTACTGATGCCATCCTGATCGATATGATACAGTATGATGTCATTCTTGGAATGAATTGGTTGGCTCAGAATAATACCAAGATTCTGTGCCACGAAGGCAGAGTGATTCTATCTCGACCCGGATTGCCTAAGATGGAATACCGGTTATCCAAACCAGTTCCACAGAAAAGGCTCATATCAGCACTTAAGGTACAAAAATACCTTAGGAAGGGTTGTGTGGCCTTCCTGTTGAGTCTCTCGGTGGAAAAATTCAACGACCAACCCCTTGAGAGTTTGGAAGTGGTACGGGAGTTTCCCAATGTATTTCCTGAGGAATTGCCATGACTTCCGCCACTTCGTGAGGTTGAATTTGGAATTCAATCCTTACCTGGAACAACGCCGATATCCAAAGCCCCGTATCGAATGGCGCCAGCTGAACTCAGTGAGTTGAAGTGTCAGTTGGAAGAACTGATGGAACAAGGGTTCATCCGTCCTAGTGTGTCACCGTGGGGAGCCCCAGTGCTGTTTGTAAAGAAGAAGGATGGATCCCTTCGGTTATGCATCGATTATCGGATGCTTAACCAGGCAACTGTTAAAAATAAGTACCCGTTGCCTCGGATTGAGGACTTATTCGATCAGCTCAGAACAGCGAGGGTGTTCTCCAAGATCGACCTTAGGTCTGGGTACCATCAGCTTAGAGTAAAGGAAGAGGATATACCCAAGACTGCCTTTAGAACGAGATACGACCATTTTGAGTTCGTAGTAATGCCCTTCGGACTTACTAATGCGCCTGCTGCCTTTATGGATCTAATGAACCGGATATTCAGACCATATTTGGATAGCTTTGTCATCGTCTTTATTGATGACATCCTCGTATATTCTGAGAACAAGAAACAATACGTGGAGCACTTGAAAATAGTCTTGAAAACCCTTCAAGATAACCAACTCTATGCTAGGTTTTCAAAATGTGAATTTTGGCTAGACAAAGTGATGTTCCTTGGTCATGTGATCTCGAAAGATGGAATCGCAGTAGATCCTGCGAAGGTGGAAGCTGTGATGGACTGGAAGTAGCCAGAAAATATTACTGAGGTCCGTAGCTTCCTTGGACTTGCCGGATATTATCGGAAGTTCATACAAGACTTCTCCCGAATCGCCGTACCAATGACGAACTTGTTGAAAAAGGGAGTGAAGTTTGAATGGACTGACCAGTGTAAGGAGTGCTTTGAGGTTCTCAAATAGAGGCTTACCACTGCCCCTGTCCTTACCTTACCTTCTGGTCAGGGAGGCTTCGTGGCTTATACCGATGCCTCGGGAACAGGTCTGGGTTGTGTGTTGATGCAACATGGCAAAGTAATTGCCTATGCGTCACGACAGTTGAGAGTCCATGAGAAAAACTATCCAACCCACGACTTGGAGCTTGCCGCGGTAGTGTTCGCGCTTAAAATCTGGCGACACTACCTGTATGGAGAGAAATTTGAGGTCATGTCGGACCATAAAAGCCTAAAATACCTATTTTCTCAAAAAGAACTCAATATGCGGCAACGGCGATGGCTGGAATTCCTCAAAGACTATGAATTCACGCTTTCCTATCACCCTGGAAAGGCGAATGTTGTAGCAGATGCCCTTAGTCGCAAGACTGTTGGCACTCTGGCCAGCCTAACCGGACAATGGAAGTTGATCGAGGATTTCGTCAACTGGAAGCCATTTTTGGCTGATTCTGGCCGAATCCAAATATCATGTTTGACGATCTACATTGAGTTCCTCGATTGCATCGTAGCCGAACAGTTCAAGGATCCCCAGTACTTGGAATTGAAAGCTCGTGCTGAAAAAGATGACACTTTCTTCCATTTGAAAGAAGATGGAGGAATATGGATGGAAGAAAGGATTTGGGTTCCAAATAACCCTGAGCTAAGACAGGAAGTACTCCAGGAGGCTCATAATAGCAAGTACACCATTCCCCTTGGAGGTACGAAGATGTTCCGAGATTTGCAGAGGAAGTACTGGTGGAAGGGTATGAAGCGTGATGTGGCTACGTTTGTCTCGAAGTGTTTGATCTGCCAGCAAGTTAAGATCGAACATCAACGCCCTGGTGGAAAGATGCAACGGATCGAGATTCCAGAATGGAAATGGGAAGGCATTACGATGGATTTCATCGTTGGATTGCCTCGATCCAAGAGACAACATGACTCAATATGGGTGATTGTGGACAGACTCACCAAGTCTTCTCACTTCCTGCCAATCAAAACTCGATACTCAACTGAACGATTGGCGGAAATCTATATTCGGGAAATCGTTAGACTCCATGGAGTGCCGATTTCGATCATATCCGATCGTGACTCGAAGTTCACCTCTCACTTTTGGGAGCAGCTTCAGAAAGCCCTGGGGACGAAACTCAAGTTCAGTACAACATTCCAGCCCCAAACAGATGGGCAATCAGAACGAACCATACAGACTCTTGAAGATATGCTAAGAGCCTGTATGCTGGAATGGAAAGGTGATTGGGATTCTCACCTAGCGTTGGCTGAATTTGCTTATAATAATAGCCACAACGCTAGCATTGGGATGGCACCATATGAAGCCTTGTACGGGTGACCCTGTAGATCACCAATCCATTGGGGTGAAGTGGGTGAGCGAACCTTGGACTCGCCCATTGTGTTGCAGCATTATACTGAGCAAGTCCACATGATCAGAAAGAAGCTACTGACTGCTCAGAGTCGACAGAAGAGCTACGCCGATCAGCGGCGTAGGGAACTCACTTTTGCGGTTGGAGATAAGGTTTTTATCAAGGTCTCTCCAACCAAGAGTGTGTTTCATTTTAGAAAGAAGGGGAAGCTCAGCCCCAGATTCGTTGGTCCCTTCGAAGTTTTGAGCCGAATCGTAGAGACTGCCTACCGAGTAGCATTGCCACCACAATACACGCAAATACATGATGTATTTCACATATCAATGCTTCGTAAATACGTTCATGATCCTTCTCACGTCATTCAACATGAAGATATTGACATTCGAGAAGATATGATGGTAGAAGAAAGGCCAATGGAGATCATGGACCGACGAGAGCAAGTGCTAAGGATGAAGGTCATTCCACTTGTTAAAGTGAGGTGGCAGCATCATGGAATCGATGATTGCACTTGGGAGACCGAATCGGATATGCGGGATAAATATCCTGAACTCTTCACCTTGTACTCTTAGCTGAATTTTGCGGACGAAATTCCTTTAAGGGGGTAATGATGTAAGACCCGCAATTTTTCAGAAAATATCTGAATAAAATTCATGAGGCATTTATCGATAAAAATAGCATTTTTCTTAGAATGCGAAACGAATAAATTCCTGCGAGCCAGTTATACTTAGGATATTCGTTGAATCGCGAATATATGCTCAAACACACTGGAAGCCATAACTTCCTACTCGAACGAAATCAAAGGATTCCTGCGAGCCAACTTTCTTAGTTACGTCAATACGAAGGGAATGACGTACTCAGAATTTTTCAGAAAATAATCGCCAAAAACCCAAAATTTTTGCGGGACCCACGAAAATATGGGTGGGACCCACAGAAATATTCCTCATAAAATATCTGGTGGGACCCACAAAAATATCCCATGGAATATCCAAGTGGGCCCCATACCAAGGAACCTCTTGGAATTAAAAAGAAGCCAAGGGGGTAGAAGGGGCATGGAAAAACCCAAGAGGAGGTGGGCTTGGGCTATAAATAGCCCTCCCCACTCTCTCTCTTCTCATAAAAATCGACCCCCCCTCTCTCTCTTGCCTTCTCTCTCTCTCCTAAACCTCCCCTACCTAGCCTAGCTCACCTGAGCCCACCTGACCTGGTCTGAGCCTGCCTGACTTAGCCTGAGTCTGCCTGACCTGGTCCTAACCCACCTAACCTGGGTCTGAACCCACTTGACCTGGTCCAAACCCAGTTGACTTGACTTGAACCTAGTTGGGTTTAAAGTCAAAGTCAAAGTCCTTTTTGGTCCAGATTCCAATTTGGATTTCTGAACCCAGACTTAGCCTACTTGAGCTGAGTTCGAATCTGCTGAACCCAGTTGACTTAGATCGAACCCTGTTTGGTTCAAACCACTTAGGTTGAGTAGCTTGACCTGCTCTACCTCTTTCTCAACTAAGTCAGCTTCATCTGACTTAGTCTGACCTCTCGAAGGAAGGCTCAAAGCCAAAGAAGCAACCCGAAGCCGTTTCTTCCACGACTTGAAGTAAGTTCGCTTCGTTGATCCATCTCTCTCAAGTATTTGATTGTTTGTATATAGAATATACTTTCTGAAGTAGTATCTTGCTTTAGTTCTTGATTGAGCCCTTTTTGGACACTTCGGTGTTCACCCGCTCGTCTCGTAACTATCGTCGGATATATCTATGTTCAAACACGCAGTATATGCGTTTTTAAATTGGTATCTCTCCCTAGTTCTTGGTTGAGCCCTTCAGAACACTTCGGTGTTCACCCGCTCGCCTCGTAACTATCGTTAGATACAGATCTAGGTGTATATCTGCTGATTCTGCCGACGCGTCCTATATCGCACAGGCTATGTAATTTACCTTTGTCGTCGCGTCGTATGATGCCAAGGCTCCCTGTTTTCTGCACTTCCGATTATGCATTTACTTACGCCGTCGCGTCGAACGATGCCAAGGCTCCAGCTTTCTTCAATGTATTTACTTACGTCGTTGCGTCAAACGATGCCAAGGCTTCTGTTTTGTTATATATGTAGAATATTTCGTTCATTTACACACCCTGAACAATAATATATGCATTTCTTTACGCCGCCGCTGTATAAAGCACAGGCTTCTGCTTATACTACATATATGGCGCATAAATGAGCGTTCAAAATGGAGACCAAACTCCAAATCGCCAATGCGATTCCCTGACCGCTCCTCGTTCAAGATTCTGCTTGACGAATGAAGCCCCTATTGGAAAGGCTTCGGTTTTTGGCAAAATGCTCTTTACGTAAAGACTAAGTCAAATACGTATGGCCTGGCTATGGCCTAGGGTTCCTGCAACCTTGATGGATGCAAAGTATGCACAACGGTGCGCGTCTATTTCTCGAGTTAAGCATAGCGATTTCCCACCAAAGAGGGGAGATGCCGCTGAAATGGATAAAAGAAACGCACGCTTTCTCCGTAAAAGAGAGGAAGTGCTGCTGAAATTTCTGAAGAAGCTAAGAATAGCTCAGAAAGAACGTAGCAGGATACTCTGACATATAGCAGAGTGCTACCCAGTTCATGGTTTGCCCTCTATAACGTAGAAGGGTTCGTCGCACCACTGCCGGTAGAGCAGGGGAGGTGCTGACGAAATGGTTGGCAGAAGAGCTGCCGGAACCAATGGATCGGCATCATGATGTCCATTGATGGAACGATGCCAGATCAGCTCGTATCCTTGTGCGTGCAAGGGCACCTTGCTCGTAAGGGCCGCTGAGTCGGAGTAGAGGTTGCGCCTTGGCTAGGGTTGAACTCGTTGCGTAAAAATACGCCGAGTAGCCGATCTATTTAGATCGAGTCATATGCATGCTCATTGAGAACGGTTACGCAACCAGACTCGTAAGGGCCGAAGAGCCAGAGTGTGTTGTTTCCACCCAAAGAGGTGTGATGCTCGTGGTGGCCGAAGTGCCAAAGAGCGGTGTTCTGCATGCATATGAATAAGACTTAAGGTCGCACATACCCCGCGGTTGAAAATCGTGTTAGGGGTACCCCCTCAGTAATGACTGTGTTAGGGCAGACTGAATGGGGTCGGGTACATACTCCCGTAGTGCTAAAAGCACAGGCTGCCTAAATGGCATGCAAATTCTGTCTAAGTAATTGTAAGACTGGCAGACCCATTCAGGAATTATGCTCACTGTGGAATGACAGTGATGGTACAGCCTTGAGTGACATGTATTTTACTTTGGACCTGATAGAGTCCACGATGGCCTCAGTCACTCATGGGTTTTGGGGTCGTGGTTATCCTTAAGATCTAAGGATTGAACCCAACTACTGCAAGTAGAGGATGCATCCGAATATGGGCCTAGTAGGGTTCTCCCAGTTGAAACACACTGCCCTACTATGGATAGGGTCAACAGGCCTCTGGGGTATCTAAAATACATAGAATAATCAACCCCCAGAACGTCGCGTTGATGCCCGGACAATAGCTCTACCTGCGTACCAAAGGCGGGAGCGGTTAATTATCAAAACAATGCATTAGTTCTAGGTACAGCGATGCTTTGAATGTATGAGTGGATGACGTGTTGAGTCAGCCTTGCATAACCTTTGTGAAGGTGTCATGTTCGGTATACTACTGGACCGATTGGGCAAAGACTCGTGTCGTATCCGCACTTCTAAGCGAAGCTCGAGGAGCTGTCCTTAGATACGTGGGATACGGATGTGCCAAGTATGAAGACTTGAGCTAGACATCACTTTGAGACACGGAAGAGGTCATGGCTAAGTCGTGGAGACTTAAGCGGCTATTCAAATCACAGCCCAGAAAAGGCTTGCTCTAAGTCTTGAGGACTAGAGCGGATGTTCAATTCATAGCCCTGAGGAGGCTCTCGCGATTTACGCTAAGTCTTGGAGGCTTGAGCGTCGTTATTGCGCATTGCGACCCTAAGTGGTCATTATTGTACTTATGATGAATGGATGAATGACTGCATGCTTACCAGACCATCAATGGTTCTGACCCCGTTTAATGGGGATTTCAGGTGTTGAACCTGCGTGGCGATATGCGGAGCAAGGCGGCATCGAGTTCCAGGGTTTCTCTAGACAGAGTTGTACTGCTTCCTTTTATTGAACCTACACTGCTTTTCTAAGCAGTAGTGTTGTAATAAACATGTGGTTTTCGATAAAATGGAACCCCTTGGTGGTCAATGAGTTGCTTGGCCACATACCAGCAACGTGCTCGGAGTTTTTTAAAACCGACGACTCATTATCGTCTTATTCCGCTGCTAAAAGCTTTTCTAAGTTCCGCTGCAAAGAAAAAAAAAAAGGAATTCATGAAAATTTTAACTTAGCTTTGTTTTGGAAATCCGGGGCGTTACAGAATTGGTATCAAAGCCTGTGTCTGAGAAACTTGGTTCAAGATCCGTCATGGTCCCGATATCGCACTGTAAGTATATGTTTTATACTTTTGTTCTGATCTGGGTGCATCTTTGTATAGATGGCAACTCATGACTCTCGAGGATATTGCTATCGTTGCAAGGTCATGCACGATGAGTGGATATGCCCGTATGAAGTCCAAGACTGCCAATACTGTGGCGAGGATGGGCTTTCCGCCAACGAATGCCAAAGGAAATATACCGCCGATATGGGTCGGCGGACATCAAAGGGTCTCAAGGATGAGACTTCGCGTGTCAGTGGACCACATCACTCTAGTGTTGGGAGCAACCATACCCCAACATCTTCTGATGAATTACCAAGGTTGAGGGATTTTGATTTGAACTTCCCTGCGGAGGTCTATCACTTAGGATAGAACTACATCATGTTTTCAAAAATTCCTTTTTCAAAACTCCAAGTGATGTAAATATCTTCTTCAATCAATCCTCAATTCTTATAAAATCTAATTCATCCCTTCATTTTCAAATTCTATTTCATTTTTCAATCTCAAAGTTCAAATTAACTTTGAGATTTCAAATTAATTTTATATTCAAATTCAAAAGTTCCAAATCCATTTTATATTCAAAACTCCAATCAAATTCAAAGTTCAATTTTACTTTGAAATTCTTGATTCATTTTCTAAATTCTAAAATTCAAGTTTTCAAATTCAAAGTCCAATTTGACTTTGAAATTCATTTATATATTCAGAGTTTGAAATCTCAAATCAAAATTCCAAGTCCAAAGATAGATACTAATCTCAACTCGGATCCAGATTTCCAAGTATAACTCTCCACTCTTTGGATCTCAGATTATAGATCCCAAAATCCATTCTAGGATCTAGAACCCGATTCTACTCTAGAACCCGATCATACTCGGGGTATAGTTTGGATTTCACCTTGCAAACTGCCCACCATTCATTTCTATCTGACTTTTTTATACTCGGATATGAAGTATAATAAACTTGTTGAGCTTGCGAGGCTAATATGAGTGGTTCATATGTTCCAAACCTGGATTTATGATTCACCTCCACAATGCCTGAAGCTTTGTCGAGTCTTGTTGCAGTTGGATCAAACCAATGACACTTGAATATTGTAACCCTGTTATTCATGCCTAAGTAAGTCAACTCCATTATTTCCTCTATAACACCGTAGTAATCATGTTCATTTTCACCGTAGCTGCTACCCTTGACACACACGCCACTATTTATCATTGATTTGTTTATACCGTAGTCTTTTGTATGGAATCGATAACCATTTACGATATACCCGTTGTAGCATTGCACAACTTTGGTCGGATCATTTTCTAAATCACATATTCCTTGATCTTTAACATCACCATGGCGAACCTACGCACAGACATAAACAATTATTGTGATCACGATCAATTAAGTAACTTAGTGTTGTTTATAAGTACAAAATTTATGTTAGCTTCTTTACCAACTGTTTCAACCACTCCACAAACTTAGTTTCACGTTCTTTTTGTACTTCTGCATCAGTGAGATATGAAACTTCGCTTTGCAACTCCAGATCAAATCGTCTGCAAACCACAAATACTTATATTACCGAGCCATGTATCCACATATAGAACATAAAAGGATTTATAATTGAGTTGCATATACATATACTTACTCGATGTATGGGTCGATCGCTGAGCAATTAAAAAGAATATAGATGTGTGTTGCATCTTGCTCTCGATCTGTCAATAGCCATGATCGGCAACTACCAAATGCATGCCCTAGTGGTTGAAATATCGACAGCTTGTCAGCTACAGTTACTTGTTCTCCATCATCGTTACGGGGCGGCCATGTGTAACCTGTTGGAATATGAGGTTCGAAGTACATAGATGAGAAATTTGAAATCTCTTCTAAAGTGTACGCCTCACAAATAGAGCCTTCTACTCTTGCTTTATTACGAACCTTTTTTTTTAGGTCGAACATGCATCTGACAAGAATATACATTTCAAATTTTAAATATTTGTCATTAAAGAGACAAATATAAAAAAACATATACCTTTCAAATGGGTACATCCATCGATATTGCACAGGGCCACCAACCCTTAGTTCATATGGCAGATGTATGATCAAATGTTCCATAACATCGAAAAATGCTGACGGAAATATCTTTTCTAACAGACAAACAGTGGTGATGATAGAGTCCTCAAGATTCTTTACATCTGATACAACGACCTCCGATGTGCACAATGTTCTGAAAAATCTGCTCAACTCAGACAATACACCCATATAGGTTTGTCTAACATATCATGGAATGCTAGGGGTATCAATCGTTGCATAAAGATATGACAATCATGGCTCTTCAACCCATATAACTGTCCATCGTCAAACTTCACAGCCCGAGCAATGTTAGAGACATATCCATCTGGAAATCTCAGTTGTCTCAACCATTGACATACATGTTTTATTTAATCAGGTCCGAGCACGTACTTCGCCTTTGGTTTCAGTACTTTGCCATTATACTCTTTAAGTTCCAATTCTGGTCTTTTACATATTAATTTTAAATCCATACGGGCCTTCGGATTATCCTTCATTTTTCCTTTAATATTCATTATTGTATTGAACACATTATCAAACACATTTTTTTCTACATGCATCACATCCAAATTATGTCGTATCAATAGGGTCGGCCAATACGATAGTTCCCAAAAAATAGATTTTTTCGTCCAATTGTGATCCTTCCCAAATCCACGAAAGGGTGTAGGACTGCGGGCATCTGTTAATACATCTGGAAAGTATCGCAATCTTCTTAGAATCTCTATGCCGGACAATCTTGAGGATGGACCTTCCGTTTCAGTTGTGCCTGCTTTAAATGCATTCTTTTGACGTCGGAACGGATGATCGCTGGGTAGAAATTGACGATGGCACTCAAACCAGCAAGGCTTCCTTCCATGCCTCAATCTAAAAGCTTTGGAATCCTCCATGCAGTACGGACAAGCCAACCTCCCATGTGTGCTCCAACCAGATAACATACCATATGCAGGGAAGTCACTGATTGTCCATAGAACAGCGGCCTTCATGTTGAAATTTTGTTTTTTGTGGGCATCATACGTGGTAACACCGTCATCCAACAGTACTTTTAATTGATCAATCAATGGCCTTAGATATACATCAAGATTTTGGCCAGGTGAGGTCGGACCAGGGATCAACAGAGACAAGAAAAGATTTGGACGTTTCATACACAAGCTTGGTGGAAGGTTGTATGGAGTTACAAATACTGGCCAGCATGAGTATGGAGTTGATCTACCCCCAAATGGATTAAATCCATCTGTACATAGACTGAGTGTAACATTTCACACTTCCATTGCGAAGTTCTGTTGAGTACGATCAAAGTGCTTCCAAGCTTCAGCGTCAACAGGATGCGTGATCTTGTTTTCATCTTGTCGAACTTTATTTGCATGCCATCTCATGTGTTTAGCTGCCCTTGAAGACATATACAATCGCTGCAATCTAGGAGTGATAGGAAAGTAGCGGAGCGACTTGTATGAAACTTCCTTTGATCTCGTGCTACCATTGCCTCTTGTCTTTGGCTTGAACCGAGGATGCCCACATGACGGGCATGATATGTTGTTTTCCTGCTCCTTGAAATACAACATGCAATGATTTGGACAAACATCAATCTTTTTGTAACCCATACCTAGAGCGTTGACCATAACTTTCGCACGATAGAAATTTTGTGGCAATTTCTCATCTTTAGGCAACATACTCTTCACAATCATGCACAAACGGTCAAAACATGATTGACTCAAATTATACTCGGACTTCAAATTCATTAGTTGAAGAACTGCAGACAAGATAGTGTGACTCTCACAACCGTTCCAAAGTGGCTCATCAGCATCTCTAAGTAAATCATAAAATCTACTAGCTGCATCGTTTGGTGATTCTTCATCTATGGCAGTTCTTACATCACTAAAACTCATAGGAGAACCCAGTTCTGTTCCTGCGGCATCAAATATCAAATTCGTATATGGATTATCGTGCACCACGTTCACCCGTGCATCAAAATCGTTTCTAAATTCTTCTCTATGAAACATTCAGTTCTGATAATCACTCACAAAACCCTTCCTGTATAGGTATTGTCTAACGCCATGAGGTTCTACAAATCGATTATTCTTACAAATCTTGCAGGGACACCTAATCCGACCTGTGGGATCTACTGTACTGACACTTGCCGTTGCAAATTCAATAAAACTGTCAACACCATCCATATATTCATGCGATAACTCATTGCCCACTATCCTACGGTACATCCATTCACGGTTTGCAGTCATTCTGTCGTATGATGTTACGAATAGTATCCTAACAAATTAAAAAAAAAAACAATCAGAATGCTACGATGAAGAAAATATCAAATTTATCATGCAATATACTATGTCAAACAATAAAAAGAATTTTGATGCATGCATTGATAACTTAATATTTTCATGTGCAAACTATAAATGACACGATACAATCATTTGAAGCTTGCTTTTATTATAAAATTTCACATGGAAGTCAAAATCAAATTGAAAGTAACTACATGCAAGCATGAATACAATTACATCAAACGTTGTAATACATCATAATCATTCATATCAAACAAATGTCAAACATGTACCTGCAGCAAACACACTTCAATATCTCACTAACTACTACCATGCTTAGCATGGACTCCGTACTCCAAAAATAAGAACACTTCCATATTCCTACATTAAAATCATGCTCAGCATGATCTCCGAACTCCAACAAAGCAACCTTAAATATCAACAACTAAGTGAGTGTGTGAACAATAAAGTGTTACATCTAATAAATTAAATAACATGTGATACGCTTGCATCACTTACTCACCACGGGTATTTACCCTATTTGCATTGTTTTTGTCATTTACTTACCACAGGTGGCTGAGCACGAGTTGGTTCCGTTGAAAAATCTGCACAAAAAAATACAGTTTTAAAAAAAACTCGCCACAAAAAAAAAGGCAGCTGTTCCGGCAAGGGGTCGACTCCCCTGCTGTTCCGGTAGAGGGTCGACCCCCTTACGAAACATAGGGGGTTAACTGCCCCCAGCCTTTCCGCCAGTGAGTGAACCCCCTGCCGGGGTCGACCTGCCGGAAAGGCAGGGGGGTCGACCCCCTGCCAGAAACGCAAGGGGTTAACCCCCTGCCTGTTCCGGCATGGGGTTAACCCCCTGCCGGAAAGGCAGGGGGTCGACCCCCCATGCCGGAAACGCAAGGGTTAAACCCCTGCGTTTCCGGCACGGAAGAGGGTTAAACCCCCTGCCTTTATGGCAGGGGGTTTAACCCTTGCTGGAAACGCAGGGGTTAAACCACCTGCATTTCAGGCAGGGGGTCGACCCCCCCTGCCGAAAACGCAAGGGGTTAAACCCCTTGCCGTGCCGTAAAGGCAGGGGGTTAAACCCCTTGCCGTAAAGGCATGGGGGGTTTAAACCCCCTGTCGTGCCGTTATCCCTTTACGGCAACGGCACGACAGGGGGTCGACCCCCCTGCCTTTCCGGCACGGCAGGGGGTTTAACCCCCTGCCGGGGTCGACCTGCTGGAAACGCAGGGGTTAACCCACCTGCGTTTTCGGCAGGGGGTCGACCTGTAAGACCCGCAATTTTTCAGAAAATATCTGAATAAAATTCATGAGGCATTTATCGATAAAAATAGCATTTTTCTTAGAATGTGAAACGAATAAATTCCTGCGAGCCAGTTATACTTAGCATATTCGTTGAATCGCGAATATATGCTCAAACACTCTGGAAGCCATAACTTCCTACTCGAACGAAATCAAAGGATTCCTGCGAGCCAACTTTCTTAGTTACGTCAATACGAAGGGAATGGCGTACTCAGAATTTTTCGGAAAATAATCGCCGAAAACCCGAAATTTTTGCGGGACCCACGAAAATATGGGTGGGACCCACAGAAATATTCCTCAGAAAATATCTGGTGGGACCCACAAAAATATCCAATGGAATATCCAAGTGGGCCCCACACCAAGGAACCTCTTGGAATTAAAAAGAAGCCAAGGGGGTAGAAGGGGCATGGAAAAACCCAAGAGGAGGTGGGCTTGGGCTATAAATAGCCCTCCCCACTCTCTCTCTTCTCATAAAAATCGACCCCCCCTCTCTCTCTTGCCTTCTCTCTCTCTCCTAAACCTCCCCTACCTAGCCTAGCCCACCTGAGCCCACCTGACCTGGTCTGAGCCTGCCTGACTTAGCCTGAGCCTGCCTGACCTGGTCCTAACCCACCTGACCTGGGTCTGAACCCACTTGACCTGGTCCAAACCCAGTTGACTTGACTTGAACCTAGTTAGGTTTAAAGTCAAAGTCAAAGTCAAAGTCCTTTTTGGTCCAGATTCCAGTTTGGATTTCTGAACCCAGACTTAGCCTACTTGAGCAGAGTTCGAACCTGCTGAACCCAGTTGACTTGGATCGAACCCTGTTTGGTTCAAACCACTTAGGTTGAGTAGCTTGACCTGCTCTACCTCTTTCTCAACTAAGTCAGCTTCATCTGACATAGTCTGACCTCTCGAAGGAAGGCTCGAAGCCAAAGAAGCAACCCGAAGCCGTTTCTTCCATGACTTGAAGTAAGTTCGCTTCGTTGATCCATCTCTCTCAAGTATTTGATTGTTTGTATATAGAATATACTTTCTGAAGTAGTATCTTGCTTTAGTTCTTAATTGAGCCCTTTTTGGACACTTCGGTGTTCACCCGCTCGTCTCGTAACTATCGTCGGATATATCTATGTTCAAACATGCAGTATATGCGTTTTTAAAATGGTATCTCTCCCTAGTTCTTGGTTGAGCCCTTCAGAACACTTCGGTGTTCACCCGCTCGCCTCTTAACTATCGTTGGATACGGATCTAGGTGTATATCTGCTGATTCTGCCGACGCATCCTATATCGCACAGGCTATGTAATTTACCTTTGTCGTCGCGTCGTATGATGCCAAGGCTCCCTGTTTTCTGTACTTCCGATTATGCATTTACTTACGCCGTCGCGTCGAACGATGCCAAGGCTCTTGCTTTCTGCAATGTATTTACTTACGCCGTCGCGTCAAACGATGCCAAGGCTTCTGTTTTGTTATATATGTAGAATATTTCGTTTAGTTACACACCCTGAACAATAGTATATGCATTTCTTTACGCCGCCGTTGTATAAAGCACAGGCTTCTGCTTATACTACATATATGGCGCATAAATGAGCGTTCAAAATGGAGACCAAACTCCAAATCGCCAAAGCAATTCCCTGACCGCTCCTCGTTTAAGATTCTGCTTGACGAATGAAGCCTCTATTGGAAAGGCTTCGGTTTTTGGCAAAATGCTCTTTACGTAAAGACTAAGTCAAATACGTATGGCCTGGCTATGGCCCAAGGTTCCTGCAACCTTGATGGATGCAAAGTACGCACAACGGTGCGCGTCCATTTCCCGAGTTAAGCGTAGCGATTTCTCACCAAAGAGGGGAGATGCCGCTGAAATGGATAAAAGAAATGCACGCTTTCTCCGTAAAAGAGAGGAAGTGCTGCTAAAATTTCTGAAGAAGCTAAGAATAGCTCAGAAAGAACGTAGCAGGATACTCTGACATATAGTAGAGTGCTACCCAGTTCATGGTTTGCCCTCTACAACGTAGAAGGGTTCGTCGCACCACTGCCGGTAGAGCAGGGGAGGTGCTGACGAAATGGTTGGCAGAAGAGCTGCCGGAACCAATGGAACGGCATCATGATGTCCGTTGATGGAAATATGCCAGATCAGCTCGTATCCTTGTGCCTGCAAGGGCACCTTGCTCCTAAGGGCCGCTGAGCCGGAGTAGAGGTTGCGCCTTGGCTAGGGTTGAACTCGTTGCGTAAAAATACGCCAAGTAGCCGATCTATTTAGATCGAGTCATATGCATGCTCATTGAGAACGGTTAGGCAACAAGACTCGTATGGGCCGAAGAGCCAGAGTGTGTTGTTTCCACCCAAAGAGGTGTGATGCTCGTGGTGGCCGAAGTGCCAAAGAGCGGTGTTCTACATGCATATGAATAAGACTTAAGGTCGCACATACCCCGTGGTTGAAAATCGTGTTAGGGGTACCCCCTCAGTAATGACTGTGTTGGGGCAGACTGAATGGGGTCGGGTACATACTCCCGTCGTGCTAAAAGGACAGGCTGCCTAAATGGCATGCAGATTCTGTCCAAGTAATTGTAAGACTGGCAGACCCATTCAGGAATTATGCTCACTGTGGAATGACAGTGATGGTACAGCCTTGAGTGACATGTATTTTACTTTGGACCTGATAGAGTCCATGATGGCCTCAGTCACTCATGGGTTTTGGGGTCGTGGTTATCCTTAAGATCTAAGGATTGAACCCAACTACTGCAAGTAGAGGATGCATCCGAATATGGGCCTAGTAGGGTTCTCCTAGTTGAAACACACTGCCCTACTATGGATAGGGTCAACAGGCCTCTGGGGTATCTAAAATACATAGAATAATCAACCCCCAGAACGTCGCGTTGATGCCCGGACAATAGCTCTACCTGCGTACCAAAGGCGGGAGCGGTTAATTATCAAAACAATGCATTAGTTCTAGGTACAGCGATGCTTTGAATGTATGAGTGGATGACGTGTTGAGTCAGTCTTGCATAACCTTTGTGAAGGTGTCATGTTCGGTATACTACTGGACCGATTGGGCAAAGACCCGTGTCGTATCCGCACTTCTAAGCGAAGCTCGAGGAGCTGTCCTTAGATGCGTGGGATACAAATGTGCCAAGTATGAAGACTTGAGCTAGACATCACTTTGAGACCCGGAAGAGGTCATGGCTAAGTCGTGGAGACTTAAGCGGCTATTCAAATCACAGCCCTGAAAAGGCTTGCTCTAAGTCATGAGGACTAGAGCGGATGTTCAATTCATAGCCCTGAGGAGGCTCTCGCGATTTACGCTAAGTCTTGGAGGCTTGAGCGTTGTTATTGCGCATTGCGACCCTAAGTGGTCATTATTGTACTTGAGATGAATGGATGAATGACTGCATGCTTATCAGACCTTCAGTGGTTCTGACCCCGTTTAATGGGGATTTCAGGTGTTGAACCTGCGTGGTGATATGCGGAGCAAGGCGGCATCGAGTTCCAGGGTTTCTCTAGACAGAGTTGTACTGCTTCCTTTTATTGAACCTACACTGCTTTTCTAAGCAGTAGTGTTGTAATTAACATGTGGTTTTCGATAAAATGGAACCCCTTGGTGATCAATGAGTTGCTTGGCCACATACCTGCAACGTGCTCGGAGTTTTTTAAAACCGACGACTCATTATCGTCTTATTCCGCTGCTAAAAGCTTTTCTAAGTTCCGCTGCAAAGAAAAAAAAAAGGAATTCATGAAAATTTTAACTTAGCTTTGTTTTGGAAATCTGGGACGTTACACGACCCCTCCTGCCGGAAATGCAGGGGGTTTAACCCCCTGCCGGAAAGCACGGCAGGGGGTCAACCCCCCGTGCCTTTACGGCAGGGGGTTTAACCCCCTTCCCTGCCGGAAACGCAGGGGGTAAAGGCACGGGGGGTCGACCCCCTGCCGTAAAGGCACGGAAGGGGGTCAACCCCCCATGCCGGAAAGCACGGTAGGGGGTTAAACCCCCTGCCTTTTCGGCAGGGGGTCGACCCCCCATGCCTTTCTGGCAGGGGGTCAACCCTCCATGCTGGAAAGCACGGCAGGGGGTTTATCCCCTTCTTGAAACGCGTAGGGCGGGCGAACCTGTCTCCGGCGAGGCGACGGTCGGTCGGCGGGGCGACGGCTCGGGCGGAACGCGGGGCGGCAGGCGACGGGGCGGCGGGCGGCGGCGGAAGGCGTCGGGCTGCGTAGGGAGGGCGAGAGAGAGGAAACAGGAAAAGAGGGAAAAGGGTTCTGATCAGATTTACGCGAAAATTAGCGACGGATTGGCGACGGACTTATTCTGTCACTAAGCCGACGCAAATATATACGACTCCTTAGCGACGGAATATGTTTGTCGCTCACGACGTCGCTAAGTAGCGACGGAAAAATACCGTCGCCCCATCCGTCGCTAACCGCAGCATGTTGTTGCGACAAAACTGGTCCGTCGCTACTTAGCGACGGCTTAGCGACAAACCATTTTCCATCGCTACATCTGCGAATATCACGAAATGTAGCGACGGATTAGTGACGGTCGCTAAGCCGTCGCTAATTGGCGACGGAAAAATGCCGTCGCTACTATCCGTCGCTAATTAGCAATTTTCTTGTAGTGTACTCTGGATCTCAGACTTCAGATCCACTCCATTCTAGGATCCAGAACCCAATTCTACATTGGATCTCAGACTTTAGATCCAAAATCCATCTTAGGATCCAGAGTCCAACTCTATCTTGGATCTCAAAATTTCATATCCTAAACCCATCTTCAGATCCAAAATCCATCTTGGGATCAAGAGTCCAACTCTATCTTGGATCTGAGACTTCAGATCCTAAACCCATTTTTAAGATCCAAAATCCATTCCCCATTCTAGATTTCAAATCTAAATCCATTTTTTTTATTTCATCTAAACTTCCTAAATCATTTCTATTTTTAAATACCATTTGATTTTCTCACATCCATTCTAAGATTTGAATTCAATATCACTTCAAAATTTCATCTTCTTCTCCTAAATCCATAATTAAATTCAAAGTCCATTTCTGACTTTGAAACCTCATTTCCTTTCATTTTAAAGCTTTAAATCATTCTTTCTCAAAATCAAGATTTATTCTTCCAACTCTAATTTACTTCAAAGACTTAGAACTTCTCTGATCTATCTCAAGTTCTAAGTTAGATTCAATCATTTCTTCACTCCCTTATCAAGTTCATCTCAGAATACTTAAAAATTTTCAAAACATTTTTCAAAAAGAGCATACATCTCTGCATTGCACAAGCATAATTCTTTGTGCATTTAGAGTTAGAATAAATTCTTAGATAATATTTAGGCAAAGCAAAAGGCATAAATTTGATCCTTGGTTCGATTACCTCTGGTAAAGGCGCCAAGAACGGTCGAACCTCGTACCTACGAGCGAATCCCGTCTCTCCATTTTTTTCTCGCAATATGTTTCAAAACGGAGGCGAGTTATTTTCTAAATATTTTCAAATCAAGGTCAAGTGAGACCCCGCAAAAGAGTTCATCTTCTCTCTTCTCTTCTTTCTTTTCTCTTATCTCTTTCTTTTCCGTCTTTTATTCTTCTCCCTTCAAAAAGGAGAAAAATAGCGGCTAGAAAAAGAAGAAGAGAAGGAAGAGAGAGAAAGATACAAGAGAGGAAAATTTTTGCGATGATCACAGTTTTGGCGACCGAGATGGGACCCGTCTTCGTCTAGTTGGATCTATGCCTTTGCTTTGCTTTAATATCATCTAAGTCTTTATTCTTTCTATGTCAGCTATATTTTCCATGCAAACCTTAGGATCCTAGACTCTGTCCTAAGCTGACATTATTTTGCATATAGGATCTAAGTATGGTTTGGTAGGACCATATTGAGGAGATTATTCCATGTTCACATTAGACTTAGGTTTTAAATACAACTCTCCTCAATTTTAGGGATTGAATGTAAACAATATATGCAAGTGTATGCTTCTTTTCATTTAAATCTATCTCTGTAGGACTTGCATTAGAGCTTTTTGGTTTTATTTGCATGTTGATCATATTTTGAAAATATCCCTACCTATATTGTCCCGGTCTTCACGTTGCTGGGCTGTCTCACTGAACCATAGTTCGAGAGAGAGCCTCATAACTGGGCCACTTTTTTGGGTTCGCGCCCCCTACCACGTACCTAAAGGCCATAGTCCGAGGTATATCGGTAGGTGCTCAAGGATGTTGGGAAGTCATTACCTTAGAACCGAAGAGATATCTTTATATGCCACGTACTTCGAGCTTCGGCTTGAGTATATCGGCGTACCTTGATTGGAATCAGATGATATAAATCTTAGAGTTAGGATTAAGGTCCTATCAGCCATTTCAAATATTGCATATAGAGTCAGCTTTAGGGAGTGTTGTTTGCGCATCCTTGCTTGTATATCTGTGATTGTATGATATTTTATATCTTCCTTACATTCTCCAAAATCCTGGGTATATATTTCAAAATTTCCTCTTTGTTTTAAAACCCAAGTGTATTTTTCTTTTTCTACTTCTTCTAAAAATTTCTTCAAAAATTCTTCTGATCCTGTCTGCAAGTTCTTCAAATTTTAAATCTTTACCATTTATTCTCAAATTTCATTTTCCCTCTTATTTTCTTTTGATTTTATATTCTTGTTTATATTTTCATAAAAATCTCTTTCCGTCAAGAGATATCCTTTTCAAAAGGGTATTTTTCATATGTTTAGTTGGTTACTCTCCCTCGTTGAGTAAACAACACAATTGTCACAAATTTTGTGGCAACTCAATCCCTAGTAATGGGATACAATTTTTAATAGATTTTAACCTAAATCCTTCATTTTGTCAAAACTTCTCGAAAACGTTTCTTTGGTCTAAAAATCTCCACTTTCTTCAACAGAGAGAGCGCTGACATTCAAAATGGTTCAGACCAGAGCTGGAAAAAAAATAGTTCCTCAACACAGCGACAGTGAGGCAGAAGGGATGAGCTCTCCTAAATCAGTCAAGGGACAGGGTCAGAACAGGGGAGATGACATTGACCCCGCTATGTATGATATGTTCCAAAAGATGATGGAAAGAATGATGTTGGAGCAAGCCGAGGCCAAGCTGGAAGAGGCAGTTCCTCAAAGCAACCTCACGAAGAAGCCTGTAAAAAAGCAAGTCAGAATCATCAGGAAGAAGGTACAGCCGGACACGACTTCTGAGGAATCAGAGTCAATCGAAGAAGAGTCAGAAGAGGAAGAGAAAACTGTCTACAAACACAATCCTTCGAGGCAGTCCGTAAAAATAGCTGTAGAAGAGCCTGAATCCATCAACAAGCCTAAATCTGGGACTCCAGCAGAGGACCTGATGAGCAAACAGATGAAGGAGATGAATTAAGCGATCAAGGACATTCAAGCCAAGGGTAAGGGCAAACAGACCTACACCGGCGAGGATTTTTACAATTGTCTAGATGGGGATGATTACCTGGAGAACCTTCCTCGTAAATTTCTCAAGTTCGACGGAACTGGCAACCCCAAAGCCCACATAGCCACCTTTTATGCAGAATGTTGCCGCTTCAGAAAAGATAACAGGGCTTTATTCATTTGCTTTCCCCGCAGTCTGGAGGGTATAGCAGCCAGGTGGTATGATGACCACATCAATCCTATCGAACTACGAGAGTTCGATAAAGTGGTAAATTTGTTCATTGAGAACTTCTTATTCAACACTGAAGCTTCACCTACGCTCAATCACCTTTACAACTTAAAGCAGAATAAGACTGAAAGAGCAGGAGAATTCATTCACAGGTGGAGAAGCACCTGCAACAAGATGAAAGTTCACATCCCAGAGGAGCATGCATTGCAAATAATCCTCAGCAATTTCTCTCAACCCCTGAGAAGCCTCATTGCCACTTCTCCAGCAAAATCCTTTATCAAATTGATTGAGCAAGCCAAATGGCTCGAGGCAGGAATAGAAAGCGGGCTTTACGAGGGCATGCCTCTGGCCAAAAGTATCCAAGACCAGAAAAAGAAAGCGCAGTTCACTCATGCAGTTGATACCTCTGGAAATGATCATGACAGCAGCAGAGGAAACAGAAATGACAGCAAGAATGGTCGAAACCACAACACGGCTCAAGGGAAAAAGTCTTCCAAGCAGAATGACAAGCCGTCTCAGTCTAACTTTCCGCAAAAAGAAAAGATAAAGCGCGAAGGTTGGAGTAATGATCATGAGTTCACTCCTCTGAAGCAAACGCTCGAAGAAGCCCTTGAATTCATGCTGGCCAAGGGATTGGTTAAACTCTCAAAAGTCGTTGATCCTCCCACGGTCATGGGAAGGTTCACAAATCAATTCTGCAAGTTCCATCGAGCAGTGGGGCATGACACCGATCACTGCTTCGTCTTCAAAAATATTGTTCAGGATTGCGTCGACAAGAGTCTCTTTGTTGAAGACGAAGTGGAAGACGAGCTAGCCGTCATCACCAAGTCTCTCCCAGGCTACTCAGAAGACTGAAGATGCCAGAATTCTCTTACTTTTCTCCCCTTTGCCAGTCACCTTATAGGGGGCCAGTCAGCCCAGTCCTTTTGTGACTTTTTGGTCAAAATACTTGTAAATATTTCAGTTCTTTGTTATCAGTTTTGCTCATCAATGAAATGTCAATTTTTCTTTATATCTTCGATATGCAAATACTTCCTCCTTGGCCATACTGGGGCATTTAAATTCCTGTTCTTTTCAGAATGCGGGACAATCCTGACATCATTCATGAGAGAAATGATATTACCTATGAGGGTTTTTTAAAAAATCATGAAATTTTAAAAAAGTCTTCGTTATGACCAAATAGTTCAAATATTCTTTGGTCCAACCTTTGTCAAAAATCAACCCTTGTGTTGATCATGTTTTCAAAATTAGGTTTTCAAACCATTGCATTGAAAAATCAACCCTCATGTTGATCATCAAAAATAGGTTTTTGAACCATTGCATTGAAGGATCAACCTTTGTGTTGGTCTTATCTTCCAAAAATAGGTCTCAAATCTTGTGTTGATCATATTTTCCAAAAGTGGTTTTTCAAACCATCACATTTAAAGATCAACCCTTGCGTTGATCTTATCTTTCAAAATGGGTTATAAATCATCATATTCAAAGATCAATCCTTGCATTGGTCTTATCTTCCAAAAATGGGTTTTAAATCATTATATTCAAAGATCAACACCTGTGTTGCTCTTATCTTCCAAGATTGGTTTTTAAACATTTTCTTCAAAGATCAACCCTTGTATTGATCTTATTATCAATTTCGAACTATTATTTTTAGAAATCAGATCTATTGTTGATCTTCTTCTTCAAAAATAGGTTTTCAAAACCATTGCCTTCAAAAATTAACCCTCATGATGATCTCTCATGATGATTCCCCTTTTTTTTAAGGATCAGATCTCGCGCTGATCATTCTTCTTACAGTGGATTTTCTTTCCAAAAATGATTTTTCACCTATCTTTTAAATAAACCTTTTTCCTTTCAAGATTTCATATGCAGGCAGGATCAGAAAAAAAACTCCTTTTTCTCAAACCTTATAAATCTTCAGTTAATTTTGATATTTTTATCAGTTTCATTCATTTTGTTCCTATTTTTATCAAGTTTACATCAATTTTATCAAATTTTACCAAGTTTTCCTCAATTCTATTAAATTTTACCATTTCAGGTTAAGGGATAAACCTGATGCCTCTTTCCCACGAGGTATTTCCTTTATTCTTCTTCCCCCTCAGGTTAAGGGATAAACCTGACCCTCGTTGTCCGAGGTGTTCCCATTCAGGATAAGGGATAATCCTGAAACCCCTCGTAGGAGCCACAACGCTACCTATGAGGATTCTTTTGTAAATACAAGTTTTGACAATCTTTGTTGATTTTCTAGATATATATCAATTTCCTTTCATTAAATCTCTTTAAATTCTATTCTTTTTCTCACTCAGGATAAGGGATAATCCTGAAACCCCTCATAGGAGCAACAATGCTACCTGTGAGAATTCTTTTTCAAAATAAATTTTCAAATAAATTTCTTTTCTTCTTCTCCATTTTTATGAATTTTATTCTTTTTCCCTTTCAGGTTAAGGGATAAACCTGAATCATTCCTTTCTAAATTCTTATCAAATGTCTATTCCATTTCCCCTTCAGGATAAGGGATAATCCTGAAAACACCGACAATCATTATTGCTCGATTCTTAAGTATCTTAGAATGTCGGTGTCCCTTTTCCTTCAAATCTCCGTCAGAAAAAACCCAGTACTCATACTGGGGCATTTTTGAAAAATCCAGTACTCATACAGGTAACCCTAGCACTCGTGCTAGTGTCTAGCTGACCGATCAGTTAGCCCTCAGATCACAATCTTTCCTCAATTTTCCTCAATTTCTGTCAATCTTCCATCAATTTCTATCCCTTCTCATCAATTCTCTTTTGAGATTCGAGTTTCGATTCGAACTTCCAACTTTTTCCTCGAGGTTCGAGACTTAACTCGAACTCTCCAACTCTCCTTCAAAGATTTGGGTTTTAACTCGAGTCTTCTTTTCCTTTGAGATCTAAACTTTCAAGTTTTCCTTTCAGATTCGAACCTTGACTCAAATTTTTCAGCTTTCCTTTGAAGATTTGGGTCTTAACTCGAGTCTTCTTTCCTTCAAAATCTAAACTTTCAAGTTTTCCTTCGAGATTCGAGCCCTGACTTCAATTTTTCTGCTTCCCTTCGAAAAATTGAGTTTTATCTCGAGAATTTTCAAGTTTTTCTTCAAGATTCGAGACCTGACTCGAACTTCCCCGTTTTCCTTCGAAAATTTGGGTTTTATCTCGAGTTTTCTTGCCTTCAATAAATGAACCTTCAAGTTTTGATTCGAGCCCTGACTCGTACTTTCCTGCTTTCCTTCGAAAATTTGGGTTTTATCTCGAGTTTTCTTGCCTTCAATAAAAAACCTTTAAGTCTTGATTCGAGCCCTGACTCGATTTTTCCTGTTGTCTTTCAAAAATTTGAGTTTTATCTCGACTTTTCTTGCCTTTAATAAATGAATTTTCAAGGTTTTCCTTTGAGATTCGAGCCCCGACTCGAACCTCCCAGTTTTCCTTTGGAGACTTGAGTTTCGACTCGAATTTTCCTGTTTTCCTTATAGAATCCGAGTCCTGATTTGGTTGGTCTTTCAAAACCAATTTTTCGGGTTGGGCTTACCTTCAAAATCTTGTTTTATGCCAAGCTTACCTTCAGAACTTTAAAATTACATTTACCTTCGAAATTCAACCTCATGTTGGATTCCTCCCCAGAATCCCACTAATATATCAAAGTTCGATGTTAAGCAAAGGTTTGTCATCAAGGATTTCAGGAATATCTTGCCAACTTGCCATAAAATAGTTGTTAATCTCAAAATTATATAAAAAAAATTTCCTCAAATCTCCTTAAGTATTCCTTCCAAAAGGATGAAACTTCTGTGAAGAAAGGATCAAACTCCAAATTTTCTGTTGGTCAACCAAGAGGATGAAGAAAAATTTTCGACATGACCGGTAAAGGAAATATTCAATGATGTTGAAGAGCCATAAATGAGCTGATATTGATCATAGCTATGGCACATTCTTAAAGATTATTCTTTGGCAGTAAGACAGTGGAAATATCCTGGGCAGTCAAAAAAGAACCTACCCAATCCATGTTTTCTCATTACATTTAAAGATGCAATCAAATATCTGCAAAAGGGATCTCTCAATTGTCGTCAAGATGAAGACGAATAGGCGAGTAGACCCCCGGGGCCAAAGAAGATTTAGATCATCTACCGAGATGAAGGAGTTTGTGAAGGATCCTTCCAGGGAAAGTTCAGATCATCGTCGAGATGAAGGCAAGTGTGATGAACCTACCGACAAACCCTAAAAAGATATTTGATTTTTGCTATCACCTAAAGACCTTTTGAGCCTATATCACCAATATAATCCCTGAGAAAGAAAAGAAGGATCGGAACATCTCCGAGATAGAGTTTGTGACGTACCCTCCCCCTTGAAAAAGAGAGAAAAGTCAGGACATCTCTGAAATGAATGATGATGTAAAAAGTGCAAGAAAGCTCCATGACTCAAAAGAGTGCAAGAAGATCATCATGGGAAAATGCCCAGAATATCAAACTGCCCGAAATTGCCAAGAATCTTCTTTATCTATGTAAAATTCTTCTATCAATATATTTTCATTCAAATGCTTTTATGAAGCTAAGAATATTTCCTCGCTTTTTCATATCAAGGAAATTGATAACATCCTTGAAGAAAACCAACAACAATAATTTGACTTTGATTCTGGATTCTATAGAGTTAACCCAGTTGAGAGTAATACTCTAAGCGAAAGAGGGAACATCTTTCAAAAGTGCTCACCTTCAATTACCTTAAAACAACTATAAATTTTATCACTTTGGCAATATTTTCCAGCTTTCCTGATAAGAAATAATAACTTGACATCCGTTTTGATACATTTTGGTGTTGCCTTCTCCGTCTTTCGCTTTGTCGAAAGACTCACCTTCTCCTTGATAAGAGGATTGCCTTCTCCGTCTATTGCTTTGTCGAGAGACTCTCCTTCTCCTTGATAAAAGGATTGCCTTCTCCGTCTTTCGCTTTGTCGAGAGACTCGCCTTCTCCTTGATAAAAGGATTGCCTTCTCCGTTTTTCACTTTGTCGAGAGACTCGCCTTCTCCTTGATAAAAGGATTGCCTTCCTCGTCTTTTTGATCGAAAGACTCGCCTTCTCCTTAATAAAAGGATTGCCTTATTCATCTTTTGCCTTGCCTTCTCCTTGCTAAAAGGATTGCCTTCTTCATATTTCACATCTTGCCTTCTCCTTGCTAAAAGGATTGCCTTCTTCATATTTCACATCTTGCCTTCTCCTTGCTAAAAGGATTGCCTTCTTCATATTTCACATTTTACCTTCTCCTTGCTAAAATGATTTCCATCTTCATATCTTCATATTTTACCTTCTCCTTGCTAAAAGGATTGCCATCTTCATCGCCATCTTCATATTTCGCTTTCACCTTCTCCTATCCAAAGGATTTGCCTTCTTCCATCTTTCGCCTTGTCAAGAGATTTATCTTCTTGATAAGAGGTTCACCTTATTCATCTTTTACCCCATCAAAAGATTCGCCTCCTGTTACCTTATTCATCGTTTATTTTGTCTCACATCTCCTCATTTTTCCATCTCTCACATTCCCAGAAGAGTTGCCTCATTCAGCTGAAGTATCTCTCCTGTCCCGTCACGGTTTTGAGAAATCCGTATGGTTGTTCCCACTCAGGTTAAGGGTCAAAAACCTGTACTGTCGGCGAGAGGTCATTAGATTCAAAAAGCTATTTCAGTCTCAACAATGAGTCACCCAAAATCATTCCTTTTTCAAAGCTTTAAGGAACCCCTTTCGGATTTGTTCATCCAAACTCCGAAAGTCCCATTATGGTTTCTTCGTCTGAGGATTCCAGTTGGTCATCCCCTTTAGGTTAAGGGTTAATCCTGAACTTCGCCCATCGAGATATCTTTCTTTTTCAGGTTTGGGTTAGACCTGAGTCTCGTTCTGACGAGGTTTCTCGTTTTGACAAGGTGTTTTCTTCCAAAGTCCCATCATGGCTCTTCCCATCAAGGAATTCATGCTTTGTATATCCATCTGGAATAAAATCCTACTTGAGCTTCATCTCATGAGGCATTTTCTAAAAAATGTCCCATCAAGGTCAACATATATTCCCTTTCCCCATTCAGATTATCTTGATATATCCTCGTCCCATCCAGGTTAAGGGCTAAACCTGAGGCATTCCAAAAGCTGATCTTGTCTCATCCATGAGACCTGATCAAAATTCTTATCTTTCACCATTTTGGGATCTTCACCCAAAGTCCCATCACGATTTCCTCATCCCTATTATTCAGTCATATCATTTTCGAGGATTTTGTCTCCCCCAAGCCATTTAAGGATAAAGTTTTAAACCTGAAAAACCATGTCTTTCAAACAAATTCTTCCACACCCAGTTCAGATCTGCTGACTGGGGCATTTTCAAAATTTGGAGTGTTATCTTTTCCACTAAGCTCGGCTTTCAACCGGCTTAGTAGCAAAGAGGGGCATCTGTGAACACCCCAAATTTTTCAAAATCTTTTAAATATTCCCTTTTTGCCCCTAATATCATTTTCTGAGCAATTGAGTCACTTTTAAATCTAAATGCCAGTTCATTTCTCAAGTTTTACTGAAATTAAATTCATTTTATATATCTGACTTGATTTCGGGTCAGGATCCATTGTCAAGATCCAAATTTGAGTCTCATGGTCTAAATTTTAAATTAAATTAAAATTACAGAAAAATACCAAAAATAGTTTCTTTTAAATAGCTCGGACAGTCCATCCGACATCCGATTGGATTTACCATGTTGTATTTCTCGATTCGAGTCTCAAAACTCAAACATTTTTCTCAAAACCTGGATACAAACCCATTTTCTGAAAGAATTTCCCCAAAATAACCCCCCATTTTTCATAAAAAACCCTTCTTTTGTAAATATCTTAAAATTTTGTAAAAACAGTTTAAATTCCTTAGTTTTCAGAGTTTTGTTTTCAAAAAATACAAAAAAATGTAGAAAATTCAAGAAAAGAACAAAAAAAATAAGAAAATCGAAAAATAAAACAATAGAAAAAATTTCAAAAAAATTCAGAAAACTTGCAATTCAAACTCTTTTTGAAAACCCTCTATTGAAAACCTTTTTTGAGAAATTCTTAAAAGGAAGCCCCCCTTGGGAATTTTTGAAAAATGGCGACGGCCATCTCTCGCGCACATTTTCCCCTCTATTTCCACCTTCGATCTCCAACCATCGCTTGGGTTCTCCTCCATCCATCTCCAACAATCTTTCTCCCGAACTATCATCTTCTTCTTTAAAAGGAAAGCACGCAGATGAATGAGAGATCACTTCTTCACCCTTTCACATTCACCATTACAATCGGTCTCCTACCTCACCCCTCCCCAAGCTCACGCATCGATCCCTCTCCTCTCCCTCTCTTTTCCCCTCTTCTTCTTCTTCTTCTCCTTCTTTTCCCTTCCTCCCTTGATTTTTCTTCCCAATCGGCTAAAGGAGATTAAATCTACAGTAGAGAATTACACGAAGGAAACTCAACCTCCAGTGATAGCCACGGTAAGGACTTCCCATCTCCTGGTTTTGAGTCCTCCTTTTGATTTTCTCATCTATCCCCTTGAAGCATTTGTGGTAAGGTTGATATGCTTATAGCAGATCAGCTTATCTCAACGCAATATCAACGGAATGATCTCATTCCAACACATTTTTTTTTCTCTTTTATTTTACATATATTACTATTTTCTCTCTTTGTGTTTGTTTTGTTGTTGATATTGCCCTCTAATCTACGTTTGATTTCATTTTCTGCTATCGTTTTTTTTTTCTTTTCTTTTTTTTTTACCATACTCTGTTTCAGTTTTGGCATTCTGTTTAGATTTTGGGAATTTCGTTTTATCTCATATATCATGAATATTGGCTTTAAAATTGTTTATCGTTCTTTATTGTATCTGCACACTTTTGTTCTTTGTTCTAACTTCATTATATTCGTTCATCTTCCCCGCAATCGAGTTGTAGTCCATCATCTTCCTGTATATCGCAAGTTCTCTTAATTTTCTTTCTTTCATGTTATTTTCTGTTCTATATGTTTAATTTACAAGCCCCAACTTATATTTGATTTTCAGTTTTTACTACATTCTAGTTCATATCGATCTCTGTGTTCATTCATTTTCCAACATCTTCATGGTTTCTGCAACTGAATTCCTTTGCATTTATATTTAATTTATTATGGAATGCTTGCTCGATTCAATATGGATTCTTGTTTTATTAAAATACTTTGTTCGATTAAGAGCTACTGTGAAAATGTTGGCCACTCTCAATCAGAGAATTACTGAACTTGTTACGATTCACCTGAGTTGGATCAATCCTACCATTAGCCCTTATGACAAGAGGGTCGGTTCCACCACAAAACCCCCACATGAATCCCTGCCTTGTCCTCTCTCCTCCCCAAAGGATCCGAGCCGAACAATCATAAAATAATCCAGATTCTGGGACCTTCCTGGTTGATGCTTGATATTAAGGTAGCAAGTGATGTTCATGGGAAGCTCAGAGCTCGGTGGTGGCCATCATGAGACGTTCCATGATAAGAGCCAGTGCATAAGTCTTGAAGGTGTCGTGGGGTTCTTGAGTCTGATCGTATCAATTTTGTTTCATGAAGGTATCTCCCATTCCCCTGATTCATCAAATTTCAGATACATTGTCAAAAAAAAAAAAAGAGGAAAAACTCTTTGACGTTATCCTGAAAGTACCTGCATATCGCATGATCAAGATAAAGATGCACTCATCAGCTAACCATTCTTCTAATGACCCTAGTGTAGGGAAGTTGTACATCTTAAAATACATCATGGTTGCATGGAGAGCATTTAGGAAAAATCTTCCTGAATGCTTCAGTGGTTATTAGAAGATTTGGCCTCAACGTGCTTTTCAAATAACTGGAGCAAAGTATAAGATTTCTATCAACTGTTGCACAAAAATCCTGTTTGACTTGCAAATACTCGTGCATATAATTTTGGATTCCTAATTAGTGATTAGAAAGAAGGCCCTTATCTGACTGGCATCAGATCCTCTGCAAAATGCCAGAATGATAAGTATTTGAACCCCTATCATTGGATCTCCTTTTTTGTAGTCTAAAATTCCAGCCATGCTGATTTAATTCAGCAATGTCAATTGAGATTAGTATCATAGTTCCATTGCTTACATATTTTATTTTATTTTATTTTTTTGTATTGTAAGAGCATGTCACTAGTAATTCATATACTGGATTGCCAAATAGAGGCTGATTGGTTGCTTGCTTTTAATAAACATCGTCTTCGACAAGAATAGTCTCACAATTACGAAGATTACATGCATACCTCATTGTTGATAGAAATAACTTGTTGGATTATTTGAGCTATAGAGACCAAACCCCAGTAGCTGTTTTCACCTTTCCAGTGGCTATCTTCTCAAGGCCCTCATCAATAGTTGGTTTCTCATCAACAGGACAGCAGAAGTGGTAAGAAGCTCTGGTGCAAGTATTGAGGTTTGCTCTGCTTTTTTAAACATTAGCGTAATATTAACCCATTGGTGTGTTCATGTTTGCTTTGCATTGGAATGACTAGGTCTATATCTGCATTATAACTTGTATTTAGACATATCCTATATCTAATTTGATATATCATTGCATTCTCATTATCTATCTTGCTACATTTCTGATTCCACCCTCATTCAGAAAATTGGTTTGCAGTAGTACCATTTGCATTTCATAATAAAAATCTGGGCAAATATGTTCATGACTGCTGCTACCATATGCTCCATCATCTTACCCTACTTTCCACCTGTTTCCATATTCCACATGCAGTTATCCAAGTTTTCATTTCCAGCTGCTACCATATGCTCCATCATCTTACCCTACACTTCCACCATGCATTCTCATAGCCCAGCATGCTTATAATTTTCTTCATCTGCTGCCCCTCTACTGGCAGCATCTTGAATGATGCTCACAACCGGACTTCCACATCACCATTTTTCATCAGCTCCACAATAATATTTAGTTGCATGTAGGGATATCCTATAGATACCATTTTCAGCATACGCATCCATCTCCTTCATCACTTCCTATTATACCATATTGCAAACAATCCTGTTACAGTACCAGCTCCTCCTTCAATGCTACTCACCATGATGCAGCATCTATCACCAGCATCGGTTGTTGCTGCCATCCCTACTACCTATTACAACATATATCACCCAGCACAGGCTTTACACTCCAGTTGCCCTCGCCAGTCATCCCCAGCCTTATACACTGCTGCGTATTCAGTACATTTCACAATAGCCCTCACTTGCAGCTCCATCCACATTCCACCCATCCCAAGTAGTGCTCTGAGTTGCAGTTGTGACTAGTAGTCACTTTTTCAGTAAATTTCTGTACAAAATACATAGTCTACCATCCGCTTTACATATCTTTCATTAACCTAAAAGCCCTGTGTATGCCTTCTTACATGTGGATTTTTGTTTGCTTATGGTATTGTTTATATATATATATATATATATATATATATATATGCACATTTTCTCATAAATGCAGAATATGCCATATGCCTCCTTTAGCATGATGTAGCATCCTAAGTTAAGATTAGCATAACCATCTATATTCATATTCACAACCTAATTTCTTCCCTTTATCTTGGTTTGGTGCTAACTCTTCTTTCTTGCAGGAATCTCTAGAAATGTTGTTGATGTCCTTCTTAGATTAGGATTTCAAACTCAATTCAAGTTGTAATAGCTAGGTATTAATGAGAATGTTTATATTTCCAGCTTTTAGATAGAATGAATGAGCATTATAAAATCATAAATTGCCTGTTTTCATGCATTTTTTCCTTTATTTCTCAAATTCTCACAAATGGCAACACGAATGGCACGTGCACCATTTCGTAAGAGGTAATAAATCCTAAGTTGATGATTTACATCAATGGCCATAGTTAGGATGTAAACAAAACTTAGTATTTTTATCTTTTATAAAATAATACTAAATCCACACTGGATCCTCTTCAAAATCATCATATTTTTCAAATATTTTCTTTTTTTATTAGAGTTTAACTTAAAATTGGCTCAAAACATATACCAATGGCCATAGTCAGGGTATATTGAGAGTTAATTTCATTTTAAACTCTATAAAAGCACAAAAATATGTTTTATTCTTCATCTGAATTTAAATATAGATTATTATATAATACATTCCATGACCATAGTCAAGGCTGTATTATATTTTTCAATCTTATTTCAAATCATGTAAAGAATGAAATACGTTTTCAAAATCCAAATTCAAAATTTAAATTCATTCATCACTTAGGATAGAACTGCATCATGTTTTCAAAAATTCCTTTTTCAAAACTCCAAGTGATGTAAATATCTTCTTCAATCAATCCTCAATTCTTATAAAATCTAATTCATCCCTTCATTTTCAAATTCTATTTCATTTTTCAATCTCAAAGTTCAAATTAACTTTGAGATTTCAAATTCATTTTATATTCAAATTCAAAAGTTCTAAATCCATTTTATATTCAAAACTCCAATCAAATTCAAATTCAATTTTACTTTGAAATTCTTGATTCATTTTCTAAATTCCAAAATTCAAGTTTTCAAATTCAAAGTCCAATTTGACTTTGAAATTCATTTATATATTCAGAGTTCAAAATCTCAAATCAAAATTCCAAGTCCAAATATAGATACTAATCTTAACTTGGATCCAGATTTTCAAGTATAACTCTCCACTCTTTGGATCTCAGATTATAGATCCCAAAATCCATTTAAGGATCTAGAACCCGATTCTACTCTGGATCTCAGACTTCAGATCTACTCCATTTTAGGATCCATAACCCAATTCTACATTGGATCTCAGACTTCAGATCCAAAATCCATCTTAGGATCCAGAGTCCAACTCTATCTTGGATCTCAAAATTTCAGATCCTAAACCCATCTTCAGATCCAAAATCCATCTTGGGATCAAGAGTCCAACTCTATCTTGGATCTCAGACTTCAGATCCTAAACCCATTTTTAAGATCCAAAATCCATTCCCCATTCTAGATTTCAAATCTAAATCCATTTTTTTTTTATTTCATCTGAACTTCCTAAATCCATTTTTATTTTTAAATACCATTTGATTTTCTCAGATCCATTCTAAGATTCGAATTCAATATCACTTCAAAATTTCATCTTCTTCTCCTAAATCCATAATTAAATTCAAAGTCCATTTCTGACTTTGAAACCTCATTTCCTTTCATTTTAAAGCTTTAAATCATTCTTTCTCAAAATCAAGATTTATTCTTCCAACTCTGATTTACTTCAAAGACTTAGAACTTCTCTGATTTATCTCAAGTTCTAAGTTAGATTCAATCATTTATTCACTCCCTTATCAAGTTCATCTCAGAATACTTGGAAATTTTCAAAACATTTTTCAAAAAGAGCATACATCCCTGCATTGCACAAGCATGATTCTTTGTGCATTTAGAGTTAGAATAAATTCTTAGATAATATTTAGGCAAAACAAAAGGCATAAATTCGATCCTTGGTTCGATTACCCCTGGTAAAAGTACCAAGAACGGTAGAACCTCGTACCGACGAGCGAATCCCGTCTCTCCATTTTTTTCCCGCAATATGTTTCAAAACGGAGGCGAGTTATTTTCTAAATATTTTCAAATCAAGGTCAAGTGAGACCCCGCAAAAGAGTTCCTCTTTTCTCTTCTCTTCTTTCTTTTCTCTTCTCTCTTTCTTTTCCGTCTTTTATTCTTATCCCTTCAAAAAGGAGGAAAATAGCAGCTAGAAAAAGAAGAAGAGAAGGAAGAGAGAGAAAGATACAAGAGAGGAAAAATTTTGCGATGATCACAATCCCCTTCTAGCTGATTTTCTCTTTCTGTCCAGCATGGTTTATGGTGTTATTTTTATAGAAAAACGTGTTTTAAAAAGTTCTTTTTGGTATAGTTTGGTTGTTGAGTCTCATTTAGATTGCATTTTCAATTAAAAATCAAAATCGGCTAGAATATTTCTAACCGATCTTGACGTTTTGGTAAGTGTAGGTCCTGCAGTTTTTCTGTAGTTTCATCGTGTAATCTGAGTTCATTTCATCTGTTTCTAGTGTCTTCTATCTTCGTTTTAGGTGAGGGTAGATTTAGGTGTGTCGTGTGAATTGTTTTGACAAAGTCATTGGATTAGGGTTGAACCCAGGTAAGTGCGTGTAATTTCCAACTGCAAGCTGTGTGTGTGCATCTATCTTGTTGATTTTACCGTCCTATAGAGTTTGTCTTGGTCGAGTTCAGCATCTTAGGACATTTCTAAATATCATTTTTGTGGTTTGGTGTTTGATTGCTATTGAAAATGAAAAAATTGAGTCTTATTTTTCTAGTTGTAGTGTCATCCAGCCGGCTGTAGGATTTTCCATACAGTTTTTAGTTTGTTTCATTAGTATAATTTGCTGCTTAATGTTTAGTTAAGTTATAGGTTAATTATGCAATAGTGTTAGTAGTGTTAATTCTAATTCTTTTGTGTTTTAAGTTAGGAGTTAGTTAGTTTGTTATTATCGTTGTATGTAGTGTTTTTATTTCCAGCATACTAGATAGATTGTTCATGTTTTCGTTAGTTTAAATAGTCAGTATAGTTGTGTGTTAATTTAGGTTTATAATTTTCATGATAACTTCAGCTTACTTGTCATATTTTGATTTTGATGTTTTAGATAGTCTTCTTCCCCAAGGAGGGGCGTCATCCATTAGAGCTCCATTAGAGCTCTAGGCTGTTTTTGTTAGGTTATTTTTCAATTTAGAAGGTTCATGATATTGTCTACATTCATTAGTTGTAATTTAGAAAACGTTTTTGGTGTTGTGTTAGGTAAGTTGATTTGAAATAGTAGAGTAATTGCTCCAAAAAGAAAAGAAAAAAAACGGTTTTGAGAGAAGTGATTTATCCAAATTCGTTGGCTCCCATTTAGGCAATTTTGAAATTGGGCTCAATAGAGAATAGTCAAGATAGAATCAATATTTTTTGGGAAAAGTCGAATTGAAGTTTCAAATATTTTCTAAAAAGGTGATCACGGTTTTGAAAGAGGTAATTAATTGTTTTTGGAAAGCTAAATCCGTGGAGACTATCTTGAATTGGACAGTTTCAAATTGCCTACTTGCCTAAATAGGTTGGTGAAATCATTACAGGAAGGTAACAGCCCTCTAGATGGACGGTTTCCACTTTCTAATTTAACCAATTAAGATTTAAGGCAAGTCAAGACAAATCTCTTGAGTTGGACGAATTTTGGGTAAATTAAATCTCTGCATATCATGGAGGGGCATGCAATTAATCTTGGTTATCTTTCCATAGTCGTATGAGTGTGATCATCGCAAAATTTTTCCTCTCGTAATATTCTCTCTCTTCCTTCTCTTTTCCTTTCTAACCTCTTATTTTCCTCCTTTTTGAAGGGAGAAAGATAAAAGACAGAAAGAAAAGAGAGAAGAGAAAAAGAAGAGAAAAGAAGGAGAGGAACTCTTTTGCGGGTCTCACTTGACCTTAATTTTGAAAATATTTTGAAATAACTCGCCTCCGTTTTGAAATATTTGTGGGAAAACTGGGAGACGGGATCCGCTCGTCGGTACGAGGTTCGATCGTTCCTGGCGCCTTTTCCAGGGGCAATCGAACCAAGGGTCGAATTAATGCCTTTTGCTTTGCTAAGAAATTATCTAAGAAATTATTCTAAGTCTAAATGCACAAAGAATCATGCTTGTGCAAATGCAAAGATGTATGCTCTTTTTGAAAAAATGTTTTGAAGAATTTCCAAGTGAATATGATAAAGTGAAGAAATGATTTCTAACTTAGAGCTTAAGATTTAAAGTCTAAGTCTTTAGAATAATCATGAGCTTGGGAAAATAAATTTGGATTTTGGAAAATGATTTTGAAGTTTTGAGATAAAAGGAATGTTCAAAGTCATAAATGGACTTTGAATCAGAATAGAAATGGAATTTGAATAAAAAGGAAAGATAGAATTTGGGAAATTTGGATAAAATTGAGAAATGGAATTGATTTAAAAGTTAGAACTTCAAGATGAAATCCGAATCCAAGATCTGGATTCTGAATAAGGTTCAAAGTTGAATTTTGAATCTAGGATCTGAAATGAGAATTTGATTTGAAATCTGGAATGAAAATGGAATTGGTTTTGGAATTAAAGTGGGATTTGGATTTGGAATTTTGAAGGGAAATGGATTCAAGATTTGGAATCCAAAATGGTATTTGGATCTGAAATCTGAGATCCAAGATAGGGTTGGATTCTGGATCCTAAGATGGAATTGGATCTGAAGTCTGAGATCCAAAGTAGAATTAGATTTTGGATCCTAGAATGGATTTTGGATCTGAATCTGAGATCCAAGGTAAAAGTCTGGATCTTGGATCTTAAATGGAATTGGATCTGAAGTCTGAGATCCAAAGTAGAATGGGGTTCTGGCTCCTAAAATAGAATTTGGATCTGTAATCTGAGATCCAGAGTAGAATTTGGATTCTGGATCCTAAAAATGGATTTTTGATCTGTAATCTGAGATCCAATGTAGGATGGGGATCTGAATCCTAGAATGGATTTTTGGATCTGAAGTCTGAGATCCAAGGTAGAGTTGGTTTCATACTTGGAAATCTGGATCCAAGTTGAGATTCAACTTTGGATTTTTGGAATTTCAAAATTGGTTTTTGAGAATGAATTTCAAAGTCAATTTGGACTTTGAACTTGAGTTTGGAATTTATGAAACGATTAAGTTGAATTTTAAACTTTGAATTTGATTTCAAAGTTTTGGAAATGAGATAGAATTGAAATAGTTATTTGAAGAAGAGATATTTACAATCACTTGGGGTTTTTGAAAGGGAATTTTGAAAATATGATGCAATTCTACCCTAAATGATGAATGAATTTGAAGAATTTGAAATTGGATTTTTGAAAAGCTATTTCATTCTTTAAATGAATTAAAAATGAGGTTGAAGACATAATACATCCCTGACTATGGTCATTGAATGTATTATGTAATAACTACATTTAAATTCAAGTGAAGAATAAAATACATTTTTGGTGCTTTTATAGAATTTAAAATGAAATTAACTCTCAATATGCCCTGACTATGGCCATTGGTATATATTTTGAGTTAATTTTAAGTTAAATTCTGATAAAAGAAGAAAATATTTAAGGAAAATATTATGAATTTTGAAAATGGATCCAGTGTGGATCTAGTGTTATTTTGTAAAAGATAAAAATGCTAAGTTTTGTCCACACCCTGACTATGGCCATTGATGTGGATCATCAACTTAGTATTTATTATCTCTTACAAAATGGTGCATGTGCCATTCGTGTTTCACCATTGTGAGAATTTTAAGAAATAAAGGCAAAAATGCATGAAAATAGACAATTCATGATATTTTATAATGCTTATCCATTCTACCTAAAGCAGGAAATATAAATTCTCATTAAGGCCTATCGTATTACATTAGTTGAATCGAATCTAAAAATGTCGAGGTTTCTAAGCCAAAGAAGAAATTCTGCAAAACAGGAATTAACCTAAGCAAGAGGCAAGCATATCACAAGAGATATCATAATGGAAGCTTAAGACAGCATGATGGAATATACCTAAATGACATGCATATATATACTATTTGATATGATGCAATTACACACATTGAACTGATATGCAAAGGAAAAATGACATTGTGCATATGCAGCGGGTATGGAGGTTGATGAATACGGGAAGAAGGGTTTTGCACATGATATGGATACAACAGTATGTATGAGACATGCCGGAATGATGGTGCTGTAAAGGGGATGCATCCTAGATCAATGCCACTAATGGCAATACACATATACTAAAGCTGACTTTAATAAATAATGAATACATTATGTAACACCCAAAACCCAACCAGAACAAGTAAATGACCTGTACCTGATTACCATAGTTTAATGGTAACTTGGTTCCTGCAAAAGAATCATCAAGATTGGATAATATATGGTACAACAACTTAATTTCTGAATGTTGTTCAACACCCTACTCAAATTCAAGGCAGTAATGGAATCTTGATAAAAAAAATGGTTTCCAACCCTCGAATTCTATACCAGCAAGATCTTGTTCCTGCAAATGGATTCTAAAAGCGGACTCCATTCTAGGATTTGAATTCCCACTCAGACAACCACACTATCAGGTGCCTAGCTTATTATACTTAATCACAGATTGCAGCACCCCTGAAAGACAAGAATATGACTGTCATGAAATATTATGCCATATGATCATGAAGGTAAAAAGGTAAAGTATTTATACAATGAATTCATAATATGTGCACAAGTGTTGGAATGTGCTGTAGCTGTAGCAGTAAAGGGAGTATATGCCCACAAGGGGTTTGAGGTGATGCAATGGCTGGTATGGCAAGGCTGTGATGACAGCACGCACCATGGAAACAAGTCAGCCTTCACAGGACTAAGTACAGCAGTTCTTGTACAACTCATTAAACATCATAGCTAATGCTTTTTTTTTCTTACGAGACAAAACTTGTGAAATTACATGCAAAACTTGCCAATGCATCAGACACAGTAGCTAATTTTGCTTTAGAGAGAACCTTTCACTTTTTATATTGAACTGTCTTTAGAAAAATACCTTCCTGCTTTAGAGAGGAGCCAACAACTACTCTTTGTTGATTATGGAATTAAGTGCCTAAAGAACTAAAATGTAGATTCGCTGCCCAGTTTTGGGCAATTCAGACTTGAGAAAATTTGTCAGCAGAAAAATCAGGAATCCTTATTAGCTTTTGGCATAATAAAGAACTAAAAACTGCTTACATAGTTTAAGTGCTGACCAAGCAGCCATTGCAGCATTCTTTGGAGCTTGTTTCTTAGTCTTAGCAGGGTCTCCTGTAAATCTCATCCCGGCAAGCTCAACTGTGCAGGTAAAGACTAGCATGTGGCCTGGTCCAGATCGCACAGTGGTATAAACTGGTAGATTTAAACCAGCTCTGCGTGCTGTTTCTTGGAGAAAATTATTGTACACTTCAGTCTCATCCTGATATCAAATTTACTTGGAGGATCGAACAAACTGAAGAAAGATCAGGACACTCGTGACATCCGCAACCTTGTCAATAAGATGAACAGAACATCATCCCAGCTGCAGATATCAAGACGATCTTCGCTAGCACTCGAGGCCCTGCTATGCATAGATTATGATTTGGGCAACCTGGAATCAAACCTCTCAACACAGAAACCATGAGTTTGAGGGTTGCTTGTATCTCAGCCTCAAAAAATTTACTGTAGAAAACTATGTTCGTGTTTTTGACTCATCGTATTGAGGATAATGGAGCACAATCAAATCAGTTTTTGAATAGGCACAACTTAATATGCATCAAAATCAGACAATGTCCACCAAGATTACAGAGATAGTTATGTTTTATTCATGCATATGGAAATGCATACTCCCATGGAGTTTAACCTTCGGCATGGAAAAGATCTTACAGGTAAGTTATGACTTGGACGGTATTGATGATGCCATGGCTCATACCTGGACAGATGCCCTCTTCATGATACCACAGGCAATCTAGCAAACTCAAAGGTAAGACAAGCATGGAGAAGCAAGGCTGAACAGAGGAAGCAAGATAATGCCCTCATCCAGATATAAAGATATAAAGAACTGCACTAGTAGTTTCAATAAGCATGGAATAATATCAACGTGAAGGGAAAGAATGATCATCAAACATCATTAAAACAAGAAATTGAATCTGCAAGAAATCAGAAATTAAAATAAAAGAGAAAATGGAGTCTGAATACAGGAAAATACTAAGTCAATCGACATTCAAATTACTTAAATTAAAAAAAAGAGAAAAGAACAAAATAAAATAAAAGCAAATGTTGGAATCAGACATTCCTTTTTGCTGTAGCATGTGATGGGTCGACATTCGCATAAGCAACTCGACACCATCAGTGATGCATCAATGGCAACTAAAAAAAAAACGAGTAAACCGAGAGGAAGATTGGAAAAGAAGGAAAAATTTTACCCGATTTGCAGAAGTCCTGAAGAAAAGGGGGAGCTGATGAAAGCTTGAGGATGCCTAAGCCTTGCTTTGTGAAATAGTCGGCTCCTTCTTTGGAGGTTCAGAGGAGAGATATTGATCTCAGCAAAGTTTCTGATTTGCAAAAACTTTGAAGGAGGAAGGAGGAAGAACGCCAAAGGAGAGACAGAGGATCAATGAAGCTTCGAGAGGATGAGCAGTGGAGAGGTGAAAAGCCCGATTGTGAAGGAGAAGAAGAGGAATGTACAGGAAAGGGGTGCTGGGGTGATCACGGATCCTTGAAAAGGGGCCCCTGGGTGTCTTTTTAAGGGAAATCAAGAAGCCTCCAGAAGGAGAGGCTGTTAGGCATCGACGGTGGATGTAGGGGGGGGCGATGGATGGTTTGAGGCAGAGGAATGGAGGTTGTTGCGGCTGGAAGCCATTCGTGAAGTAGGCGATTAGGGTTTCTGAGGGAAAACCCTAAGAAAAATCAGGTGAGAGAGGAAAAAGGGGGGGTTTCCCTAAGCTTTTGTTTTGTGATTTTTTTCGTTTTCCCAAAAGAAGGCTCTCTTAACAAAAAATTTCATAACAATGGTTAAGAAAATGATTTTTTTAGAAAAATTGATTTAGAAAGCTTAAACTCATTTGTTTTTCTCAAAATTTTTGCAAACTTTTGGTTTTTGTGTTATTTTTTCGATTTTTTTTCTATTTTTTTAATAAAATCCTAAAGTTTGGGGGAAAACAAAGATTAAAACTAATTTTTTTGTGTTTTTGCAAAAATATTTACAAAAGGGAATTTTTCTGAGAATTTAAGAGCTATTTTGAGAAAATTTCTTCAAAAATGGGTTTTGATCCGGATTTTGAGGAATTATGGATTTAAAGTGTTGGATTCGGATCCGGAGTTGATTTTGAATATATCAATATGAATTTTAATTCAGAGAATCTGAAGAAATGACTTGATTTTCTCAGAAAACGGGGTTAGGGGCAAAAAGGGTCATTTTTACAAAACTTTGAAAATATTTGGGGTGTTCACAGATGCGCCTCTTTGCTACTAAGCCGGTTGAGAGTCGAGCTTAGTGGCAAAGACAACACTCCAAATTTTGAAAATGCCCCAGTCAGGAGGTCTGAACTGGGTGTGGAAGAATTATTTTGAAAATATGGTTTTTCAGGCTTTGAAACCTTATCCTGAATGGTTTTGGGGAGACGAAATCCTCGAAGATGATATGATTGAGTAGAAAATGAGGAAATCGTGATGGGACTTTAGATGGAAATTCTCAAATGGTGGGAAATGAAAAATTTGATCAGGTCTCATGGGTGAGACAAGATACTCTTTTTGGAATGATTCAGGTTTAGCCCTTAGCCTGGATGGGACGAAGATATATCAAAAATGAATTTGGAAATGAGGAAAAGAATACATGAGTACCTTGATGGGACATTTTGGAAAGGCCTTGTGAAATGAAGCTCAAGTGGGATTCTATCCTCGATGGATATACAAAGCATGGATTTCTTGATGGGAGGAGCCATGATGGGACTGAAAGAAATCATCTCGTCCAAACGAGGAATCTCGTTGGAACGAGACTCAGGTTTAACCCAAACCTGTAAGGAAGATACCTCGCGAAGCGAGGTTCCGGGTTAACTTTTAACCTGGATAGGAAATCTACCATACGGGTTTCTCAAAAATGGAGAAAGCACGATGGAACCTTCGGAATTTGGATGAACAAAATCCGAGAGGGGTTTTTGCGAAAGGAGGAAATATAGAGTCCGTAAAGCTTTGAAAAGTGGAAGAAATTGGGCGTCTCATTGCTGAGAATGAAATAGCTTTTGAAATCAAAGAATCTTTCGCAAATGGTTCAGGTTTAACCTTTATCCTGAGTGGGGGAAATCTACCATACAGGTTTCTCAAAAATGGAGAAAGCACGATGGGACCTTCGGAATTTGGACGAACAAATCCGAGAGGGGTTTTTGCGAAAGGAGGAAATATAGAGTCCCTAAAGATTTGAAAAGGGGAAGAAATTGGGCGTCTCATTGCTGAGACTGAAATAGCTTTTGAAATTAAATGATCTTTCGCAAATGGTTCAGGTTTGACCTTTATCCTGAGTGGATTTTCCATACGGAATTCGTTAATGAGAAAACCGTGATGGGACAGGAAGAGATACTTCTTCTAAGGCAACTCTTTTTGGAAAATATAAACAACGCTAGGTTGCATCAAAAATGAATATTGAATGTTTATTTAATTCTTGGAATAACTAGAAAATTTTGCCAATAAGATAAAATCATAGTAGATTTAGATGCTTCTAAATGTGCATGTATGTGCAAAGATATTCCCTCTTTTACCTAGAGTATTTCCTCCAATGAGGTTAACTCCTCGGTTTTAAGAGTCAAATTCAAAAATTTAGCACTGATGATTTTCTTCAAGGAAGCTATCCATTTCCTTGATATGAGAATAGAAGAAATATTCTTAATTTCATAAAAGCAGGAAATGAAGAGATATTGATAAAAGAATTTTGCATGAGAAAAGATGACTTCTGGCAACTTCGGCAGTTTGATATCTGGGTGTTTTTCCCACGATGAACTTTTTGCACTCTTTTGAGTCATTAGGCTTTCTCGATTTTTCACATCATCCTTCATTTGGATGTCCTGACTTTTCTCTCTTTTTCAAGGAAGGGTACGTCACAAACTCCTTCGTCTTGGAGATGCTCCGATCCTTCTTTTTCTCAGGGATTATATATGATATTGGCTCAAAAGATCTTTAGATGATAGTTGGAATCAAATATCTTTTAGGGTTTGTCGGTAGGCCCATCACATCCGCCTTTATCTCGACGGTGATCTGAACTTTCCCTGGAAGGATCCGTCACAAACTCCGTCATATTGGAGATGTTTCAAATCTTCTTTGGCCCCGGGGGTCTACTCGCTTAATTCGCCTTCATCTTGACGACAATTGAGAGATCCCTTTTGCGGATATTTGATTGCAACTTTTAAACGAAATGAGAAGATATGGGTTGAGTGGATTCTTTCTATAGCTCGAGATATTTCCATTGCCTGATTGCCAGAAAGTCATTTTTAAAACATGCACCATAGCCAAGATCAATATCAATTCGCTTCTGGCTTTTCAATATCATTGAAGATTTCTTTCATTGATCATATCGAGGACATTTCTTATATCCTTTTGGTTGATCAACAGGAAAAGATTTGAATTTTACCTCTTTTTCGCAAAAAATTTCACCTTTTGGAAGGAAATACAGGAGGTAATCTAAGAAAATTCTTTTTGTGCAGTAAGAATATTTAGAATCAATAAATGCTTTTAGCAAATTGGCAAAGTTTTCATGAATTCTTTGTGAAATAATCACTCAATATAGATTTTAATGAGACCTTGAGTTGCAATCTTTTGATTTTGGAAATACATGACCAGCAAAAGCTGGAACCTTTGAAATACATGACCAGCAGAAGCTGGAACGTTTGAAATACATGACCAACAGAAAGCTGGAACGTTTGAAATACATGACCAGCAAAATCTGGATCTTTTGGAAATACATGACCAACGAAAGTTGGATCTTTTGGAAATACATGACCAGCGAGATGCTGGATCTTTTGGAAATACATCAGATTTAAGTCAGAACTTGAATTTTGTAAAAAAGAAAGAATTTGATCAGAACACTGAATTTAAAAGGTTACCGATGCGAGGACCGGATTTTCTAAATGAGTTCAACATATGATTGAAAAATTTGAGAAATAGCCAGTGCGAGGACTGGGTTGGGAAGATGAGCTAGGAAAGTAAAATTTTGATGAAAGATTTTGAATTCAATGGACCGTCACATCCTAACTGCGTGTGGTCTGTTTTCAGGATTTATCTCCTTTTCCTAAACTGGAAAGAAAGGAAAGAAATACCTCGTTAGCAGGAGGCATCAGGTTTATCCCTTAACCTGAAGAGGAAGAAGAAATGATGGATTTCCAATGTGAGGATTGGATTCAAAAGGAAGTCCTGGTCGGAACTCAGAGCTTCGACTGAAAATAATAGAAGAAAAACCCGAGCTTTGAAACTCGGTTTTCTAAAGAAATGATTGATTTCCAATGCGAGGATTGGATTCAGAAGGAAGTCCTGGTCGGAACTCAGAACTTCAAACAAAAAATAAAGGAAAAACTCGAGCTGGAACCCGAATTTCTAAAGAGATAATTGATTTCCACTGCGAGGATTAGATTCAAAAGGAAGTCCTGGTCGGAACTTAGAACTTCGACTGAAAATAATAGGAGAAAAACCCGAGCTGGAACTCAGATTTCCAAAGAAATGAAGGATTTTCAATACGAGGATTGGATTCAAAAGGAAGTCCTGGTCGGAACTCAGAACTTCAAACGAAAAATAGAGGAAAAACCGAAGCTGGAACTCAGATTTCTAAAGAGATAATTGATTTTCAATGCGAGGATTGGATTCAAAAGGAAGTCCTGGTCGGAACTCAGAACTTTGACTGAAAATAATAGGAGAAAAACCCAAGCTGGAACTCGGATTTCCAAATAAGTGAAGGATTTCCAATGCGAGGATTGGATTCAAAGGAAGTCCTGGTCGGAACTCAGAACTTCGACTGAAAACAATAGAAGAAAAACCCAAGCTTTGAAACTCGGTTTTCTAAAGAAATGATTGATTTCCAATGCGAGGATTGGATTCAAAAGGAAGTCTGGTCGAAACTCAGAACTTCAAATGAAAGAAATAGAGGAAGAAGCCCAAGTGGAGACTCAGGTCTTTGACAGAAAGTTTTTAATCAAAACATTGAATTTTGAGAATTTCCCAGCGCAAGGAATGGACCTGGGATTGAGAATGATCATTCATAGGACTGAATTCATTTGCATATGATCTGATTGCCCCTTTATCTTGACGGGGGAGGAAAAATGAGAAGAGATAGAAATTGTTGGAAGATTTGACAAAAGAGAAGAATCAAGGAAATTTTATGAAAATTATCTTTGTAAAAGAATTCTCACAGGTAGCATTGTTGCTCCTATGAGGGGTTTCAGGATTATCCCTTATCCTGAATGGGAAAGGAATAAATTTTGGCCAAAAATTAATAAAAGGCTCGATAAAGAAAAGACAAAATTTGATAAAGAAATAAAATTGGTAAAAATTAGATAAAGAAAAAGATTTAGCAGAGATTGATGAAGCTTTAAAAGAGAAAGACATTCAGGACTATCCCTTATCCTGAAGAAAGAAGGACCTCGTAGGATGAGGTTTCAGGTTTATCCCTTAACCTAAAGGGGGGGTAAAATAAAGAAGGAAAAAAAGAAATACCTCAAGGGAAAAGAGGCATCAGGTTTATCCCTTAACCTGAAAGGGAAATTTTTGAAATAAGAATTTAATAAGAATTAAGAAAAATGGATGAAAAAATGAATAAAGATGGATAAACAAAAGGTTGAGAAAAAGAGTTTGATCCTGCCTGCATGTGGGATCTTTAAAATGAGAGAAGAAGATGAGAAAAATCATTTTTTGGAAAGAAGGTTTAACCACAAGAGCTAATCTTTGAAAGGGGATCATTCATGAGAGATCATCATGAGGGTTAAATTTTTTGAAACAATGATTTGAAAATCAATTTATAGAAAATATGATCAACACGAGGGTTGATATTTGAATGTAATGATTCAAAATCAATTTTTTAGAAAATATGATCAACGCGAGGGTAGATCTTTAAATGCAATGGTTTAAAATCAATTTTTTGGAAAATGACATCAACACAAGGGTTGATGTTTGAATGTAATGAAATCAATTTTTGGGAAAATGACATCAACACAAGGGTTGATATTTTGAATGTAATGAAATCAATTTTTGAAAAATGACATCAACACAAGGGTTGATGTTTTGAATGTAATGAAATCAATGACATCAACACAAGGGTTGATGTTTGAATGTAATGAAATCAAATTTTTAGAGAATGAGATCAACACAAGGGTTGATCTTTGAATGCAATGGTTCAGAATTAGTATGATCAACACAAGGATTGATCTTTGAAATGTAATGGTTTGAAAACCAAATTTTTAGAAAATATGATCAACACAAGGGTTGATGCAAATGATTTGAAATCAATTTTTAGAAAATATGATCGACGCAAGGGTTGATCTTTGAATACAATGATTCGAAATCAATATGATCAACACAAGGGTTGATCTTTTGAAATGAAATGAAATCAAATTTTTGGAAAAATGAGATCAACACAAGGGATTGATCTTTGAATGAAATGATTTGAAAACCAATTTTTTAGAGAATATGATCAACACAAGGGTTGATCTTTTGGAAAATGAGATCAACACAAGGGATTGATCTTTGAATGAAATGATTTGAAAACCAATTTTTTAGAGAATATGATCAACACAAGGGTTGGTCTTTGAAATGCAATGATTCAAAATCAATTTGTAGAAAAATAGGATCAACACAAGGGTTGATCTTTGAAAAAGGTTGTAATAAAATATTTGAACTAAGATTTTCATGGTTTTTGAAGGACCCTCATAGGTAATATCATTTCTCTCATGAATGATGTCAGGATTGTCCCATATTTTTGAAAAAGAAAAAGGAATTTAATGCCCCAATATAGCAAGAAGGAAGTATTGAAAAGAAAAAAAGAAAATCGACATTTCATTGATAAGCAAAAGTTGATAACAGAACTGAATATTTACAAGTATTTTAACTAGAAAGAAATCACAAAGACTGGGCTGACTTGCCCCTACAAAGCGACTAACAGAAAGGGATGAAAGCAAAAAATTCTTGACATTCTCAATTCTCTTATTGGTCTAAAAAAGGTCCGGCTGAAACTGCAGGCTGCTCTTCTCCTTCCTCTGGTACAAGAAGCTCTTTATCAATGTAATCTTGCACAATGTTTTTGAGGACGAAGCAGCGCTCCGTGTCATGCCCCCTTGCTCAATGAAATTTGCAAAAGCGATTCTTCCATTTTCCTTTGGTGACAGAGGGATCATCCTGCTTTGGGAGCTTGATCATTTCTTTCTCGAGCAGGTATTGGAGAACTTCTTCAATCGGCTGACCTAGAGGGGTAAGCTGACGATCATAACCCCAGCCTTCATGCTTTGCTTTCTTCGGCTTGTTTGGCTTCTGCTGAGCACTGACCCTTGCCTGGTAGCTGGACTGAGCTTGCATGTTTAGGAGATCCGGATGTTTTTCTTCTTCGTTTTTGACAAAGAGATTCTTATCAAGGCAGTCTTGAACTATATTCTTGAAGATGAAGCAATGCTCAGTGTCATGCCCTGTTACTTGATGGTATCTGCAGAACTGGTCTATATATTTTCCCATGACTGTGGAAGGGCTGGCAGCTTTTGGGAGCCTGAGTAATCCGTTGGCCATCATGTATTCGAGGATTTGGTCGAGCGGCTCATCCAAAGGAGTGAAATCTCGATCCCTGCTCCAATCCTTGCGTTTTGGTTCTTCTTTCTTCTTGCCCTTTTGCTGAGGACTGTATTGAAGAGGTCTATCATGGTTTTCACAATATTTCCCAATCTGGCTTTTATGTTCTCCCAAGTAGCTGCCCTGGTTGCCTTGATGGCTGCCCCTGCTGGCTTTGGAATTTCCTATACCGATATTGCTGCGTTCATTCATGGGGAAGGTGACAGGTGCCTTTCCTTCTGTGGGAGCTTTTCCGCAATTGGCTTCAGCTTGTTCAGACAAGATCTCAACCATCATCTTTTTGAATAATTGGTATATCACGGGATCGATCTCACTTTTGCTGTCCTGAACCCCTCTTTTGACAAACTTTTGAGAATCCATTCCTTACTCTTTCCGCTTATAACTAGGATGTTAGAGCAGTGTAATCTCTGAGCTTTGCCTGACTCAACTGATAGTGCTGATGCTCTTTGTAGAGTATAAATGGGTTTTTTTTTAGAAAAGATCTAGGAAGAAATTTGAATAAAGAAGGAAATCATATTCTGAAAATGAAAACATCCCATTACGAGGGATCGGGTTGTCACCAAAAATTTGTGACAACCGCACTGTTTTTCTAAAAAAGGATAGACAAGTAAAATGTGAATAAGGATAAATTTTGAAAAGGACATATCCTGACAAAAGATGTTTTATTGTAAATGAGGGTAATAAAATATAGAAAAGAATTGCAGGCAGGATCAAAAAAGAATTAGAAGAAATCAAGAGAAGAAAAAGGAAAATACACCTGGGTTTTAAAATACGGAGGAAATTTTGAATAATATATACCCAGGGTTTTGGAAAATATAGGGAATATCAAATATCATACAATCATAGATATACAAACAAGAATGCACAAACAACACTCCCTAGAGGCTGACTCTAAATGCAATATTTTGAAATAGCTTGTAGGACCTTAATCCTAACTCTAGGGTTCGGATTATCTTATTCCAATCAAGATACGCCGATATACCCAAGCCGAAGCTCGAAGTATGTGGCATAGAAATATTCCTCCGGTTCTAAGGTAATGGCTTCCCAACATCCTTGAGCACCTACCGATATACCTCGGACTATGGCCCTTAGGTACGTGGTAGGGGGGCGCGAACCCAAATAAGTGGTCCAGTTGTGAGGCTCTCTCCCGAACTATGGTTCAGTGAGACAACCCAGCAACGTGAAGACCAGGACGATATAGGTAAGGGATGTTTTTGAAAACATGTTCAATATGCAAGAAATCAAATGGCTCTAATGCAAGTCCTAAAGAGATAGATTAAAATAAAAGAAAAGCATACACTTGCATACATTGTTTTGCATTTAATCCCTAAAATTGAGGAGAGTTGCATTTCAACCCTAAGTCTAATGTGAGCATGGAATAATCTCCTCAATATGGTCCTATCAAACCATACTTAAATCCTATATGCAATGATGTCAGCTTAGGACAGAGTCTAGGCTCCTAAGGTTTTGCATAAAAATGTAGCTGACATTGAAAAGAATAAAGACTTAGATAATATCAAAGCAAAGTAAAAAGGCATTGAATTCGACCGGACGAAGACGAGTCCCATCTCGGTCGCCCCTGTGATCATCGCAAAATTTTTCCTCTCGTAATATTCTCTCTCTTCCTTCTCTTTTCCTTTCTAACCTCTTATTTTCCTCCTTTTTGAATTGAGAAAGATAAACGACAGAAAGAAAAGAGAGAAGAGAAAAAGAAGAGAAAAGAAGGAGAGGAACTCTTTTGCGGGTCTCACTTGACCTTAATTTTGAAAATATTTTGAAATAACTCGCCTCCATTTTGAAATATTTGCGGGAAAACTGGGAGACGGGATCCGCTCGTCGGTACGAGGTTCGACCGTTCCTGGCGCCTTTTCCAGGGGAAATCGAACCAAGGGTCGAATTAATGCCTTTTGCTTTGCTAAGAAATTATTCTAAGTCTAAATGCACAAAGAATCATGCTTGTGCAAATGCAAAGATGTATGCTCTTTTTGAAAAAATGTTTTGAAGAATTTCCAAGTGAATATGATAAAGTGAAGAAATGATTTCTAACTTAGAACTTAAGATTTAAAGTTCTAAGTCTTTAGAATAATCATGAGCTTGGGAAAATAAATTTGGATTTTGGAAAATGATTTTGAAGTTTTGAGATAAAAGGAATGTTCAAAGTCATAAATGGACTTTGAATCAGAATAGAAATGGAATTTGAATAAAAAGGAAAGATAGAAATTGGGAAATTTGGATAAAATTGAGAAATGGAATTGATTTAAAAGTTAGAACTTCAAGATGAAATCCGAATCCAAGATCTGGATTCTGAATAAGGTTCAAAGTTGAATTTTGAATCTAGGATCTGAAATGAGAATTTGATTTGAAATCTGGAATGAAAATGGAATTGGTGTTGGAATTAAAGTGGGATTTGGATTTGGAATTTTGAAGGGAAATGGATTCAAGATTTGGAATCCAAAATGGTATTTGGATCTGAAATCTGAGATCGAAGATAGGGTTGGATTCTGGATCCTAAGATGGAATTGGATCTGAAGTCTGAGATCCAAAGTAGAATTAGATTTTGGATCCTAGAATGGATTTTGGATCTGAATCTGAGATCCAAGGTAAAAGTCTGGATCTTGGATCTTAAATGGAATTGGATCTGAAGTCTGAGATCCAAAGTAGAATGGGGTTCTGGCTCCTAAAATAGAATTTGGATCTATAATCTGAGATCCAGAGTAGAATTTGGATTCTGGATCCTAAAAATGGATTTTTGATCTGTAATCTGAGATCCAATGTAGGATGGGGATCTGAATCCTAGAATGGATTTTTGGATCTAAAGTCTGAGATCCAAGGTAGAGTTGGTTTCATACATGGAAATCTGGATCCAAGTTGAGATTCAACTTTGGATTTTTGGAATTTCAAAATTGGTTTTTGAGAATGAATTTCAAAGTCAATTTGGACTTTGAACTTGAGTTTGGAATTTATGAAATGATTAAGTTGAATTTTAAACTTTGAATTTGATTTCAAAGTTTTGGAAATGAGATAGAATTGAAATAGGAATTTGAAGAAGAGATATTTACAATCACTTGGGGTTTTTGAAAGGGAATTTTGAAAATATGATGCAATTCTACCCTAAATGATGAATGAATTTGAAGAATTTGAAATTGGATTTTTGAAAAGCTATTTCATTCTTTAAATGAATTAAAAATGAGGTTGAAGACATAATACATCCCTGACTATGGTCAGTGAATGTATTATGTAATAACTACATTTAAATTCAAGTGAAGAATAAAATACATTTTTGGTGCTTTTATAGAATTTAAAATGAAATTAACTCTCAATATGCCCTGACTATGGCCATTGGTATATATTTTGAGTTAATTTTAAGTTAAATTCTGATAAAAGAAGAAAATATTTAAGGAAAATATTATGAATTTTGAAAATGGATCCAGTGTGGATCTAGTGTTATTTTGTAAAAGATAAAAATGCTAAGTTTTGTCCACACCCTGACTATGGCCATTGATGTGGATCATCAACTTAGTATTTATTATCTCTTACAAAATGGTGCATGTGCCATTCGTGTTTCACCATTGTGAGAATTTTAAGAAATAAAGGCAAAAATGCATGAAAATAGACAATTCATGATATTTTATAATGCTCATCCATTCTACCTAAAGCAGGAAATATAAATTCTCATTAAGGCCTATCGTATTACATTAGTTGAATCGAATCTAAAAATGTCGAGGTTTCTAAGCCAAAGAAGAAATTCTGCAAAACAGGAATTAACCTAAGCAAGAGGCAAGCATATCACAAGAGATATCATAATGGAAGCTTAAGACAGCATGATGGAATATACCTAAATGACATGCATATATATACTATTTGATATGATGCAATTACACACATTGAACTGATATGCAAAGGAAAAATGACATTGTGCATATGCAGCGGGTATGGAGGTTGATGAATACGGGAAGAAGGGTTTTGCACATGATATGGATACAACAGTATGTATGAGACATGTCGGAATGATGGTGCTGTAAAGGGAATGCATCCTAGATCAATGCCACTAATGGCAATACACATATACTAAAGCTGACTTTAATAAATAATGAATACATTATGTAACACCCAAAACCCAACCAGAACAAGTAAATGACCTGTACCTGATTACCATAGCTTAATGGTAACTTGGTTCCTGCAAAAGAATCATCAAGATTGGATAATATATGGTACAACAACTTAATTTCTGAATGTTGTTCAACACCCTACTCAAATTCAAGGCAGTAATGGAATCTTGATAAAAAAAATGGTTTCCAACCCTCGAATTCTATACCAGCAAGATCTTGTTCCTGCAAATGGATTCTAAAAGCGGACTCCATTCTAGGATTTGAATTCCCACTCAGACAACCACACTATCAGGTGCCTAGCTTATTATACTTAATCACAGATTGCAGCACCCCTGAAAGACAAGAATATGACTGTCATGATATATTATGCCATATGATCATGAAGGTAAAAAGGTAAAGTATTTATACAATGAATTCATAATATGGGCACAAGTGTTGGAATGTGTTGTAGCTATAGCAGTAAAGGGAGTATATGCCCACAGGGGTTTGAGGTGATGCAATGGCTGGTATGGCAAGGCTGTGATGACAGCACGCACCATGGAAACAAGCCAGCCTTCACAGGACTAAGTACAGCAGTTCTTATACAACTCATTAAACATCATAGCTAATGCTTTTTTTTTTCTTACGAGACAAAACTTGTGAAATTACATGCAAAACTTGCCAATGCATCAGACACAGTAGCTAATTTTGCTTTAGAGAGAACCTTTCACTTTTTATATTGAACTGTCTTTAGAAAAATACCTTCCTGCTTTAGAGAGGAGCCAACAACTACTTTTTGTTGATTATGGAATTAAGTGCCTAAAGAACTAAAATGTAGATTCGCTGCCCAGTTTTGGGCAATTCAGACTTGAGAAAATTTGTCAGCAGAAAAATCAGGAATCCTTATTAGCTTTTAGCATAATAAAGAACTAAAAACTGCTTACATAGTTTAAGTTCTGACCAAGCAGCCATTGCAGCATTCTTTGGAGCTTGTTTCTTAGTCGTAGTAGAGTCTCCTATAAATCTCATCCCGGCAAGCTCAACTGTGCAGGTAAAGACTAGCATGTGGCCTGGTCCAGATCGCACAGTGGTATAAACTGGTAGATTTAAACCAGCTCTGTGTGTTGTTTCTTGGAGCAAATTCTTGTACACTTCAGTCTCATCCTGATATCAAATTTACTTGGAGGATCGAACAAACTGAAGAAAGATCAGGACACTCATGACATCCGCAACCTTGTCAATAAGATGAACAGAACATCATCCCAGCTGCAGATATCAAGACGATCTTCGCTAGCACTCGAGGCCCTGCTATGCATAGATTATGATTTGGGCAACCTGGAATCAAACCTCTCAACACAGAAACCATGAGTTTGAGGGTTGCTTGTATCTCAGCCTCAAAAAATTTACTGTAGAAAACTATGTTCGTGTTTTCGACTCATCGTATTGAGGATAATAGAGCACAATCAAATCAGTTTTTGAATAGGCATAACTTAATATGCATCAAAATCAGACAATGTCCACCAAGATTACAGAGATAGTTATGTTTTATTCATGCATATGGAAATGCATACTCCCATGGAGTTTAACCTTCGGCATGGAAAAGATCTTACAGGTAAGTTATGACTTTGACGGTATTGATGATGCCATCGCTCATACTTGGACAGATGCCCTCTTCATGATACCACAGGCAATCTAGCAAACTCAAAGGTAAGACAAGCGTGGAGAAGCAAGGCTGAACAGGGGAAGCAAGATAATGCCCTCATCCAGATATAAAGATATAAAGAACTGCACTAGTAGTTTCAATAAGCATGGAATAATATCAACGTGAAGGGAAAGAATGATCATCAAACATCATTAAAACAAGAAATTGAATCTGCAAGAAATAAAAAATTAAAATAAAAGAGAAAATGGAGTCTGAATACAGGAAAATACTGAGTCAATCGACATTCAAATTACTTAAATTAAAAAAAAAGAGAAAAGAACAAAATAAAATAAAATAAAATAAAATAAAATAAAAAGCAAATGTTGGAATCAGACATTCCTTTTTGCTGTAGCATCTGATGGGTCGACATTCGCATAAGCAACTCGACACCATCAGTGATGCATCAATGGCAACTAAAAAAAAAACGAGTAAACCGAGAGGAAGATTGGAAAAGAAAGAAAAATTTTACCCGATTTGCAGAAGTCCTGAAGAAAAGGGGGAGCTGATGAAAGCTTGAGGATGCCTAAGCCTTGCCCTGTGAAATAGTCGGCTCCTTCTTTGGAGGTTCAGAGGAGAGATATTGATCTCAGCAGAGTTTCTGATTTGCAGAAACTTTGAAGGAGGAATGAGGAAGAACGCCAAAGGAGAGAGAGAGGATCAATGAAGCTTCGAGAGGATGAGCAGTGAAGAGGTGAAAAGCCCGATCGTGAAGGAGAAGAAGAGGAATGTACAGGAAAGGGCTGCTGAGGTGATCACGGATCCTTGAAAAGGGGCCCCTGGGTGTCTTTTCAAGGGAAATCAAGAAGCCTCCAGAAGGAGAGGTTGTTAGGCATCGACGGTGGATGTAGGGGGGGGGGGGCGATGGATGGTTTGAGGAGGAGGAATGGAGGTTGTTGTGGCTGGAAGCCATCCGTGAAGTAGGCGATTAGGGTTTCTGAGGGAAAACCCTAAGAAAAATCGGGCGAGAGAGGAAAAAGGGGGGGTTTCCCTAAGCTTTTGTTTTGTGATTTTTTTCTTTTTCCCAAAAGAAGGCTCTCTTAACAAAAAATTTCATAACAATGGTTAAGAAAATGATTTTTTTAGAAAAATTGATTTAGAAAGCTTAAACTCATTTGTTTTTCTCAAAAATTTTCCAAACTTTTGGTTTTTGTGTTATTTTTTCGATTTTTTTTCTATTTTTTTAATAAAATCCTAAAGTTTGGGGGAAAACAAAGATTAAAACTAATTTTTTTGTGTTTTTGCAAAAATATTTACAAAAGGGAATTTTTCTGAGAATTTAAGAGCTATTTTGAGAAAATTTCTTCAGAAATGGGTTTTGATCTGAATTTTGAGGAATTATGGATTTAAAGTGCTGGATTCTGATCCGGAGTTGATTTTGAATATATTAATATGAATTTTAATTCAGAGAATCTGAAGAAATGACTTGATTTTCTCAGAAAACGGGGTTAGGGGCAAAAAGGGTCATTTTTACAAAACTTTGAAAATTTTGGGGTGTTCACAATGAGTTAGATTTAGAATTACTTATTTAAGTTAATTGGTCATTAACTTTAGGATTAAGATTGAGTCCCTAATTAGACAAGTCTTAATTAGGATTAATATTGTAGTGTGTAAGGCGTAGAGTCATTAGTGTTAATTCTTAGTTTTAATTAATTAGATTTTTATTTTTGTCGGTACCTAATTTAGTCATTATCTAACCGAGTCAGCTTAGTTGACCTAGCTAGGTGTGGCGTGAACCTAGTCCAAGTCATATTTTAAAACCGCACCCCACTGGTCTTTAGTGGTTTATTTGACTTTAGTTGTAATTCATATTAGATATAGTGTAAGTTAGTTTAGTTATTTATTTGTTTAATCTAGTTATATTTTAGAAGTAGATGCTTACTTAATGTGTAATTGTTTCTTAACTGTTTGAATTGTGCATTTCATCCAGTTAAGTGTCTTTATTTCATATAGTTAGGTTTGAATCCTTAATTACATTAGTTGCATTTGATATATTAGTTAACTTAGCTTTAGTCATGATTTGCCTATTTTATTAAATTCTCCTTGCATTTTAGTATAATTGCATTCATTGTTTGCATATAAACTGTTATTTAGTATCATTTAGGTCTGCATTAGTGTTAGATTGCATTATTAGTGCTAAAGATATACTTCCAAAGTGAATAGTGCATTGAACTCAAAACCCGATTTTTGCCCTGTCGCACAATCGTTATTTTATGTGAAAAATTTTTGAGTTTTCTAAAAATTCTTTTTCTGTTCACTTAATTGGTGTGTTAACTGACTGAAGACAAAATTTCAGCTCAGTCCGAGTTGGTTTGGTCTGATTTTTAAGCGTTTTGTGAAAACATTTTTTTCCAGATTTTAAAATTTCGGGACCTGCGATATCTAGATTTTCCCTAGTTTTGAAACGCTTATTACTGGAGTTCCAGATATCATTTTTTAATTCTGTAAAAACTGTCAGATTTTTTAATCTGTTAGTTACAGAATAGAACAAATTTCGGAAAATTTGGACTTTGTTTGCTCTGTCAAACAGTCAGTTTACGAAGAGCTGTCAGAAGTCTATTTTGCACTATTTAATTTAGTCATTTTCGGTATATTTTCATTAGTTTGTGCATTTTAATTGCTGCATCTGCATCATCCAGCATTGTTAGACTTAGATTAGTTGATTTTAGACTTAGTTTGATATTGTATTTATTATTTTAGTATTAATTAGGTTTTGCTTGTTTAAATTCTTCATAATTAGGTTTAGTTTAAACGCTAGTTTACTTTCATTAAATTTTTACTAACTTTGTATTTTCCTGTGTTATTAGGTTGAAAAGCATAGAAATTTTCAGGGATTCTTGTCCAAGTGTGAAACTTTGAGAAGTGGCGAAAAGAGAGAAATACCCTTGGCGTTCAACAGAAGCTTGATGTGCTTTTCTAGTTAGACTTAGTGTTAATTTGAACTTGGAATTAGCATTGTATTTGTTAACTGTTATTTATTGATTAATAAATTAAATTTCTTAGAAATCATTGAGTAATTCTCGTTCCATGTGGATTTGACCCGTACTTACCACTTTTGTGAAAAGTCGGTTATTTACTTTTGGTTGATAATTTTCCAAAGATTTTATTGAAAAACTATCTTTTAAAAAGAGTATTCATAAAAATCAACCAAATTTTGGTGCCGTTGCCGGGGAACGGCGAATTCCTTATTTTATTTCTTAGAGTTTAATTTATTAATCCATGTTAGTTAGTTAGTTCATTAGTTGTTCTTATTTTCTAGTTAGTAGGATTAGTAAGTGAATATAGGTTTAACATAGTTAGTACATATAGGTTTCACATACTGTTTTTTCTAGGATTCACTCTATATTCATTCTGCAAGGAGCGATTAGACAAGTGGGTTTTAGAAAAACTTAGTTTGTGATTTCCTGTATTTTTCCTTTTCAGTAAATTAGAATAGTTTATTTTGTTATTTCATTTATCTAGTTAATGAGTCTGACATAATTAGTTTAGCATAGTTGTTTATGTTACGACAATGAAGCCATACATGATACTTCAAGTACAAGGTTTTGATGATGAGCAAGTAGAATCAACTGCATTTCAGCTAAGGCTATGAAGAAATTGAAGAATTCAGTGAAGAATCCTTGAAGACTAGTGTGCAAATGTTTAATTCATTAAAAGTCTTAGATTCTTGTAAGAGCCTTACTTAGAGTGCATAATTAGGTTGCATTTCACCTTAAAAGTCTTTAGAAAAACTTTTCTAAAAGAAACTCTTTTGAAAATCTTTTTAGAAAACTCTTTTCTTAAATTTTCATGTTTATTAGTCGACCAATAGACTTATCAGTCGACTAATCTTTTCGCGCCATATTTTCTAAAAAGTCATTCTTGTCAAATTAGTCAACCGAAGATTTTATCAGTCGACTGGACAGAATGTCTGTTTTCTGGAAAATTAGCAGCAGTCGACTAATGGTTTTATCAGTCGACTGAACAGAACATGTGTTTTCTGAAAATTTAGCAGCAGTCGACTAATGCTTTTTATCAGTAGACCGAACAAAATGTTTGTTTTTCAGAAGTTTTTAGCAGCAGTCGACTAAAAGGTTTTTCAGTCTACTGATGATATTATCAGTCGACTAACTTTTCTCCAGTCGACTAAGTTTCAAAAGTTCAGATTTTCAAACGGCTTGATTAACAGATCAGTCGACCGACGATAACTGTCAGTCTACTAATAACTAACTATTAGTCGACTAACTGATGTTTCAGTTGACTAATTTTGCCGTTTTCCTGAAACTTCAAAAAAAAGGCGTCTTTTCATTTTTCAAACGTTTTGATCGTTCGAAATGGACCGTTTTGACACCCTTTCATACTCTCAACGTATGGAATCTTTTAACTATAAATATGAGTACATTCTACACTCAAAAATATGAAATTCAATAGAATTATATTGAATTACTTCTTGCTTTTCACTCCTATCCATTCAAGTATTTGTTTTCTCACTCACGTGATACTTTCACTTCAGTTTTTCACTCAAATCACTTTGAGAGATAGTGAATTCGTGAGTAGAGTGTTTCAACAACCTCAAAAGCCAATTGCATCTCATTTGCATTCAAAAGGAAGGCTCATAGGTTGTATTGTAAGTTGTTATTTCTTTTCTGTAAAAAGAAGGACTCCTTGGTGTAAAGGATTTGTTTGCTTTCAGTGGGATTGTTACTGAAAGTGGGACCGGTTATGGTCTGTGTGATCTTGTAGTTTACAAGGTTGATAGTGGAAAATCTCAAGCGGGTTTTGCTTGGGGACTGGATGTAGGTCGGGTTTGACCAAACCAGGATAAAATCTTGTGTTCTTTGTGTGTTTGCTTTAGATTTGCAAAATCCTTCAATATTCCGCAGAAAGTTTTTAAAAGCACTATTCACCCTCCCTCTAGTGCTCATTGCCTCGGTCCTAGTGCACTTTCATTTGGTATCAGAGCACAGGTTTGCTATTACTTTGATTTGACCATCAACTAGCATGGCAACTACAACATCTCAGCACAAAGAAGGAAGTTCCTCTGTTCGTCCTCCTCTCTTTGACGGAACAAACTATGGATACTGGAAAGTAAGAATGACAATATTCCTGCAATCCATGGATCTCGATATCTGGAGAGTTGTTTCAGAAAAGTACCAAACTCCATCAACTGATTTCAGCCGATGGACCGATGATAAAAAGAAGACTGCTTCACTGAATGCGAAAGCCATGAATGAATTGTACTGTGGCGTTGACAAGGTAGAGTTCAATCGCATCTCTCAATGCTCTACAGCTAATGAAATCTGGCATACTCTTCTCGTAACTCACGAAGGTACATCAAAGGTAAAGGAATCTAAAATTGCTTCTTTAGTTCATAAATTTGAATTGTTCAAAATGAAGCAAAATGAATCTATATCGGACATGGTAACTAGAATGACCGATATAACTAACACTTTGAAATCCCTTGGAAAAGAATATTCACAAGTGGATTTAGTTAGAAAGATTCTAAGGTGTTTAACTCCTGAATGGGAGAGAAAAACCACTGCTATTGAAGAAGCAAATGATCTCAATACTCTCACTCTTGAAGACTTAGTTGGTAACCTAATGGCATATGAGGTCCAACTTCAAGACAGACAAGAAGAAGAGCCTAAAAAGAAGTCGCTTGCTTTTAAGGCTACTTCTGACTCAGAAAATTCTGAAGAAGATGAAGATGAAGATATTGCCCTCATCACAAGACAATTCAGAAGATTCATCAAAAAGGGAAGATTTCAAAGAAGGCAAAGAAAGCAGATTCTTCCATTCCCAATGAAGTAAAGTGCTTTAACTGCAAAAAGGCAGGACATATCAAGAAAGATTGTCCTCTTCTCAAAATCAAGCCCAAGGACCAATTCAAGAAGAAAAAGGCATTTCAAGCATGTTGGGATGATAATGACTCCTCTTCCGATGAATAATCAAATGAAGAAGTCGCCAACATGTGTTTTGTAGCACAAGAAGATTCGGTAAGTCAATTTGACTATGATGAGTTATTTGAAGCATTTAATGATTTATATGCTAAATTTAAGAGTCTTAGTTCTAAAAATAAAGAGTTAAAAACTGAAAATTTAACTCTTGACTCTCAAAATAAAGTGTTACTTCAAGAAATAGAAGATCTCAAGAAGGAAAATTCTTGCCAAACACTTGAGATAAAAGAAATTGGAGTTAGAACCAATCTCTTACAAAATGAAATATTTAGTCTTAAAGAAAAGTCAAAAGATCTTCTTTCTATAGTGACCAAATTCACAAATGGTCAAGAGAATCTAGAAAAACTTCTTGGTTCTCAAAGATGCTCGGTTAATAAAACCGGATTGGGATATAGCTTCTTTGATACTCAAAATAGACCAAACCTTGTGGTGAAAAATCAAAGACATTATTCTCAACCTTTTGTTCATAGAACTAAACTTTCTAGTTCTAATAGAAATGCATCTAGATATGATTGTTCTAGACATGTTTATTCTAAATCCTTTTATAGAAAGAATACTTATTATCAAAGGAAACCAAAATCCAAATGGATATGGGTTCCTAAGACTAACTCTCATGGACCCGAAAATAGAAAGGGGTCAAATGCTCTGTTGTCTGATTTTGTTGTAGGTACACAACATAAGGAGCAAATGGATATTGGACAGCGGTTGTTCCAAACATATGACTGGAAGGCCGGAGTTATTTTCCACCCTCCAAAATAAGGATGGAGGAACCGTCACCTTTGGTGACAATAACAAGGGAAAAGTGATAGGTATTGGTAATATTGGTAATCCAAAATTTTCCTTGATAGAAAATGTTCTTTTAGTGGATGGTTTAAAGCATAATTTAATATCTATTAGTCAATTATGTGATAAAGGTTTTCATGTTTCTTTTGAAAATAATTTATGCTTAATTTCTGATTTTCAATCTAAAAAGATCATTTTTAAAGGTAAAAGAAGAAACAATGTGTATAAACTATATCTAGATGAATTACCCTCTTTTAATGAAAAATGTCTTATTGTTTCAAATGAAATTCAATGGTTATGGCACAAGAGACTTGGACATGTTAATTTTAAAATTATTTCAAAATTATCCAAGAATGATCTTGTAAGAGGCCTACCTAGAATACCATATAAAAAGGATTACTTATGTGATGCTTGTCAAAGGGGTAAACAAATCAAGAGTTCTTTTAAAGCAAAAGATATAGTTTCAACAAAACGTCCTCTTGAACTTTTACATTTAGATCTATTTGGACCATCTAGAATTCAAAGTTTGAATGGTAGCAAGTATGCTTTTGTTATAGTAGATGATTATTCTCGGTTTACATGGGTGATTTTTCTAAAAAGCAAAAATGATGCTTTTTCAGAATTTTCTAAACTTTGTAGAAGAATTACAAATGAAAAATCTACATCTATTATTAAAATTCGTAGTGATCATGGTGGTGAATTTGAAAATGAATCTTTTCTAAAGTTTTGTGATTTACATGGTATCTCTCACAACTTTGCTTTTCCTAGAGCGGCTCCACAAAATGGAGTGGTTGAAAGAAAGAATAGAACTTTGCAAGAATATTCTAGAACCATGCTTCAAGATAAAAATTTACCAAAATATGTTATGTCTTAAATCGTGTTCTTATTCGACCAATTTTACATAAAACATGTTTTGAATTATATTATGATCGTATACCAAAGATCTCATATTTCAAAATTTTTGGTAGTAAATGTTTCTTGTTAAATACCAAAGATAATCTTGATAAGTTTGATTCAAAATCAGATGAATCAATATTTCTTGGATATTCTTCTAGAAGTAAAGCATATCGTATTTTCAATAAAAGAACATCTTGTATTGAAGAATCTTTACATGTTGCATTTGATGAGAATTGTGAGCAGGTTATTCCTCTAAGCGAAGAAGAAGAAGCAATACTTCAAGAAGAACCCTTGATAGAGAGTACTTCTCAAGAAAATATTCTTCTTCAACCGGTTTGGAAAAAAGTTCCTAATCATCCACATGAACAAGTTATTGGTGAAATAAAGAGTGGTGTCCAAACTAGAAGGCAGTTAGAAAAATATATTGCAAATGTTGCTTTCATATCTAAATTAGAACCAAAGAATATCAATGAGGCATGTGATGATGAATTTTGGCTTTTAGCCATGTCTGAAGAACTTAACCAATTTACTAGGACTGATGTTTGGGATCTAGTTGATAGACCAAAGGATCATCCAGTAATTGGAACAAGATGGGTCTTCCGAAATAAGCTGGATGAAAATGGTGAAGTCATTCGTAACAAAGCAAGGCTAGTGGCACAAGGCTATAATCAAGAAGAAGGCATAGATTTTGATGAAACCTAAGCACCAGTGGCTCGATTAGAGTCAATTCGTATGATGCTTGCTTTTGCTAGTTACATGAACTTCAAGTTATATCAAATTGATGTTAAGAGTGCATTTTTAAATGGACACATCAATGAAGAAGTTTATGTAGAGCAACCTCCAGGCTTTGAAAATGAGAAATATCCAGAAAAGGTCTACAAATTGAAAAGAGCTTTGTATGGACTCAAACAAGCACCAAGAGCGTGGTATGAAAGACTACGAAATTTTGTAGAACAATCTGGTTTTTCCATTGGTCGGGTAGACTCCACTTTATTTATTAAACATTTTAATTCAGATATTCTTATTGTGCAAATTTATGTTGATGACATGATATTTGGTTCTACTAATGATTCTCTCTGTAAAGAATTTGCTAAAGCTATGCAGGAAGAGTTTGAAATGAGCTTGATGGGTGAATTAAACTACTTCCTTGGACTTCAAATAAAGCAAACTGAAGAAGGAATCTTCATCAATCAGGCTAAGTATACAAAAGAACTTCTCAAGAGATTTTGGATGGACTCATCGAAATCAAGAAGGAATCCTATGAGTACAACTACTTCTCTTGATAAAGATGAAAATGGTAAAAGTGTAGATACTAAGCTCTACAGAGGTATGATCGGATCTCTATTATACTTAACTGCTAGTCGACCTGATATTATGTTTAGTGTTTGTATGTGTGCAAGATTTCAAGCTAATCCAAAGGAATCTCATTTAACTGCAGTAAAACAAATTCTTCGTTATTTGAAAGATACTTCAGATTTCAGTTTGTTTTACCCAAAATCATCTTCCTTTGATTTAGTTTCATATAGTGATGCAGATTTTGCAGGAAGTAAATCTGATCGCAAGAGTACTAGTGGAACTTGTCATTTCTTGGGAAATTCCTTAGTCTCTTGGTTTAGTAAAAAGCAAAATTCAGTATCACTCTCAACAACTGAAGCTGAATATATAGCGGCTAGTTTAGCATGTTCACAAGTACTTTGGATGAAACAGACCTTAAAAGATTTTGGTTTAAACTACTCCACTAACAACTATTTATTGTGATAAAACTAGTGCTATAAATCTTTCAAAAAATCCTATTCAGCACTCAAGAACTAAGCATATTGAAGTTAGACATCATTTTTTAAGAGATCATGTGTTAAAAGGAGATATTTCATTAAAGTTTATTTCCACTAAAGAACAACATGCCGATATCTTCACTAAACCTCTTAAAAATGAAGATTTTATGAGAATTAGGAGAGAACTAGGTATTTGCTCATTTTTGGATTTATAAAAATGCTGATTTTTTAACAAAATCTCAAAATCGCACTATATTAGTCGACCGATAAAATTCTAGTCGACTGGTGTTTTATATTTTGGAATGTATCGCACCATATTAGTCGACCGATATATTTCTAGTCGACTGATGATATTTTTAGAATAAGTCGCACTTTTTAGTCGACCAATAAAGTTTTAGTCGACTAAATTTTTTTTTTTTTTAAATTTTTAAGTGAAGGGACCCGACACCCCTTGGATTTGTTTTAAAACTCGTTTTTTTTTTTTTAAAAAAGGGCATCGTTTCACTTCGTACCTTTTCATTTTTCTTAAAAACGAAACCCTTAAACCAAAAACCCCTCTTTCTCTTTTGCCTCTCTCTCTCTCTTCCGAAAAACCCTCGGAGTGTCGTTCTTACCGTACCAGGGAGACGCCGGAATCTTGTGGCCGTGATCTTCAAACGCCGGAATCCTCTTGTAGTGACTGGCACATCTTCAAAAACATGCTGGAACTCTCTTGCCGTGACAGTGCATTGCCGGAATCCCCTTTTGGCCGACCTCTCCTCGCCGTCAGCCACCGTATCATCCTTTTTTATCGCCGGAAAGCTTTTTCCTTTGCCGGACGTCATTTGGAAGCTGACATTTTGGTAACCATGCCTCGCACGAAGTCTGCATCTGCAAAAGGTTTAGGTTCTCCTCCTCCTACACCTACTTCAAGACATGGTTTTTCACTAAGATTACTTCGCAATCCTCTTCTCTATGACACTTTTGGATCAATTTTTGCACTACCTATTTTACTAGGCCGAAATGTTCTATTTCACTTGTTTTCTCGTTACAAAATAAGAGAATTATTTCCTGGTATTTCACATCTTTTTGATGCTTGTGCAGACACCCTTCACTGTCCTTTTCTCATTCACTTGTTTTACACAAATTTACAAATGAATCATGAAACTGGAGTTTTGTCTTCTCTTGTTCGTGATGTTGAAATCGAGTTTGATTCGAAATTGCTTGGAGAAATTCTTGAAATTCCACCTTCAGACACTCTTTTTAACACTATTGAATTGAATGATGAAAGAGTTTTTGAACAAATTCTTCTTCCAGAAGCACCTCACTGCCCTCCTTTCAAAAATACTAATCTTCAAACTCGTGCACGCATTGCTGGACGAATCCTTGCCCACAATGTTCTACCCAAAACTGGTTCTTTTGATTATTATTCCACAGATCTATCTACGGCTCTGTATGTTTTATTTGGAAATATTTCTGTCAACTGGGCCAATGTGTATTTTACAAACTTGTGGAAACAAAAACCATTTCTTCCTTATGGTTGTCTTTTAACCCATATTTTTAGACATTTTAAAGTTCCTTTAACAAATGAAAAGTACATTGAGCAAAAAGAGTTCTTTGATCAAACAATTTTTAAAAGAATGAAAATTAAATATCTGCCTCCCTTAAATGTTGATCAAACTGAACCATCTGATCCTAATGAACCATCTATTTCTGAACCTTCACCTTCTGCGACACCTTCATCTCATGAAAAAAGAAAGAAATTTTCGACAAATCAAGACCATGATGAAGTTATGCATAGACTGGAAGCGTTGGAGCTGCATCAACACACCTTTCGTGAAGATGTGACTCAACAACTTGCTTCAATTCAAAATGATGTAACTGCCATTAAGGATTTGCTAAACTCTCTTTTCTGATCTTTGATCTTTGAAAAACATACTTTATGGGTTGTAATATTTTAAACTTATCTCTATTTATGCTTATGCTATTTTTGCCCTTACTCTTTTTTATTCTGACAAAGGGGGAGAAAAAGATAAAGATAGCATTACATTGAACTTGCAGGAGATCTTGAGAAAAAGATGATAGCAATTACATTACAGGAGATCTTGCATGAGAAATGCAAAATTAAGAGAAAAAGAAAGCTTTGAATGAATGTATTTCTAAATGCATGAAGAAATGATGAATGAAAATGCAAACCAATCTATATGTGATATATGTGCTTTAAATGTGCTAACTTTTAATGTTTTGCAGCATATTGATAAGGGGAGTAAAATCTCCATCTATGCATCTAAATGCTTCATCTTTGATTAAGTTTGTCATCATCAAAAAGGGGGAGATTGTTACGACAAAGAAGCCATACATGATACTTCAAGTACAAGGTTTTGATGATGAGCAAGTAGAATCAACTGCATTTCAGCTAAGGCTATGAAGAAATTGAAGAATTCAGTGAAGAATCCTTGAAGACTAGTGTGCAAATGTTTAATTCATTAAAAGTCTTAGATTCTTGTAAGAGCCTTACTTAGAGTGCATAATTAGGTTGCATTTCACCTTAAAAGTCTTTAGAAAAACTTTTCTAAAAGAAACTCTTTTGAAACTTATTTTAGAAAACTCTTTTCTTAAATTTTCATGTTTATTAGTCGACCAATAGACTTATCAGTCGACTAATCCTTTCGCGCCATATTTTCTAAAAAGTCATTCTTGTCAAATTAGTCGACCGAAGATTTTATCAGTCGACTGGACAGAATGTCTGTTTTCTGGAAAATTAGCAGCAGTCGACTAATGGTTTTATCAGTCGACTGAACAGAACATGTGTTTTCTGAAAATTTAGCAGCAGTCGACTAATGCTTTTTATCAGTCGACCGAACAGAATGTTTGTTTTTCAGAAGTTTTTAGCAGCAGTCGACTAAAAGGTTTTTCAGTCTACTGATGATATTATCAGTCGACTAACTTTTCTCCAGTCGACTAAGTTTCAAAAGTTCAGATTTTCAAACGGCTTGATTAACAGATCAGTCGACCGACGATAACTGTCAGTCTACTAATAACTAACTATTAGTCGACTAACTGATGTTTCAGTTGACTAATTTTGCCGTTTTCCTGAAACTTCAAAAAAAGGCATGTCTTTTCATTTTTCAAACGTTTTGATCGTTCGAAATGGACCGTTTTGACACCCTTTCATACTCTCAACGTATGAAATCTTTTAACTATAAATATGAGTGCATTCTACACTCAAAAATATGAAATTCAATAGAATTATATTGAATTACTTCTTGCTTTTCACTCCTATCCATTCAAGTATTTGTTTTCTCTCTCACGTGATACTTTCACTTCAGTTTTTCACTCAAATCACTTTGAGAGATAGTGAATTCGTGAGTAGAGTGTTTCAACAACCTCAAAAGCCAATTGCATCTCATTTGCATTCAAAATGAAGGCTCATAGGTTGTATTGTAAGTTGTTATTTCTTTTCTGTAAAAAGGACTCTTTGGTGTAAAGGAGTTGTTTGCTTTCAGTGGGATTGTTATTGAAAGTGGGACTGGTTATGGTCTGTGTGATCTTGTAGTTTACAAGGTTGATAGTGAAAAATCTCAAGCGGGTTTTGCTTGGGGACTGGATGTAGGTCGGGTTTGACCGAACCAGGATAAAATCTTGTGTTCTTTGTGTGTTTGCTTTGAGATTTGCAAAATCCTTCAATATTCCGCAGAAAGTTTTTAAAAGCACTATTCACCCCCCCTCTAGTGCTCGTTGCCTCGATCCTAGTGCACTTTCAGTTTATTAGTTGCTTTGATTTGTAGTAATTGCATTTTAGTATCTGTGTTAGTTTTAGGTCATGTGCTTGCATCTGGTCTTAGTACCAGTGTATGCAGGCGCGAAGAGCTCTAGGAACCCCATTACATCCATTTGTTGACAACCCAGAGAGAATTTTACATTCTCCTCGAAGTTCGACAATAATGGGTGATATGGATCCACCAGCTCCACCTCCAGTTCCTCTACGCCCTCTGAGGGAATACTTCATTCCCACAGATTATGTCCAGGCATCCTGCATTCGGAGACCCGATGTAGGAGCGCCTCACTATGAGATTAAGGCTAGCATTATTCAGATACTTCCATCTTTTTATGGCTTTAGTCACGAGGATCCCTACTGGCACTTAGACGAATTCCTCGAGATTTGTTCTATTGTGAAGATACAAAATTTCGATAATGATGCTTTGAGATTGACCTTATTCCGTTTTCATTGATGGACAAGGCCAAGTATTGGTTGAAGTCCTTAGATTCAATAGAGATAGGGTCATGGGATCAGCTACAGCAGGAGTTTCTCATAAAGTACTTTCCCATTGGTCGGACGAACCAGTACCGGCGAGCCATCACTAGCTTCTCGGAGCTAGATGGTGAGCAGTTTCATGAGACCTGGGAGAGAATAAAGGATCTCCTTAGGAAGTGTCCCCATCATCAGGTGCCGAGATGGCAGCTGGTGCACAGCTTTTACGATGGATTGTCTGACAGGAATCGTCAGATGATCGATTCTTCATGCGGAGGGACCTTCATGTTGAAGAGCGAGGATGAAGCATGAAGGTTGTTTGATACATTGGCAGAGAATTCCCTTCATCATGCTTCGAGCTCTCATTTGGAGAGAGCCACACCTAGTATTAAGAAGAAAGCTGGTGTTCTTGAGATTGGTCCATCTACTGCACTACAGTGCAAGGCAGACATGATTGCTCAGAAGTTGGACCAGCTTCTCTCAGAACCACCCACTACTCAGCAGGTGTGTACTCTGTGTGCCAGCCTGGCACATGAGATTACTGAGTGCCCTTTGGCAGCTCAGTACCCTGAATTTGTTCAAGAACAAGTTCAGGCCGCTCAGGGTTACACTAGACCGCAAAACAACCCATTTTCATCTACATATAATCCGGGTTGGCGTAACCATCCAAATTTTTCATGGAAGAATCCACAGTCTTCCATTCAGATGCCTACATCCTCTCAGCCAGCTCGACCGCCATCATTTACTCAGACATTTCAGAGGCCGAATTATCCTCAGTCTTCATTTCTTCCTCTGATTCCGCAAGAGTCTGCCCCACAGACATCTTTTGAGGAGAGACTTCTCCAAGCATTCCAAGAGGTGAAAACCTCTAATTAGAATGCTTTTGAGAAGTGTAGCTAGATTTTGAGCTGACACACGCAGTCCATTGCGAAACTAGAGTCGCAAATAGGACAGTTACCAGAGGCTATCAATAGGAGACCTGAGGGTACTTTGCCGAGCCAGGCTATCATGAACCCTAAGGGCAAGGACAAGATGACCGGAGTCCTGTTTCATACTGAGTCACAACAGCAGGCCAAATCTGTTATGGCCTTGAGGAGCGGACGTGAGTACCACGTCGAGACCAGAGAGAGTAGCGAGAGGATCGATGAGCCAGAGACCAATGTTCCATCTTCGTCGACTCAGCCATCATCACCATCACCATCCCCATCCTCATCACCATCACCTTCACTATCATCATCATCATCAACCTCAGTTCAGAAGAAGGATAGGAGTGAGCCTTCTCACAAAGAGGAGGAGCCACCCATGTATATTCCCCCACCAATCTATCCTAAAGCATTAGAGTCTCCCGGATTTAGAGGGAAGCAGGGCACGAAGATCCAGGACATGCTTGACATCTTCAAGCATGTGCAGATCAACCTGTCTTTGCTTGATGCGATTCAGCAGGTGCCCGCTTATGCCAAATTTCTAAAGGAACTATGTACGCAGAAGAGGAAATCCATAGAGAGAGTTCCTAATAGGGTCCATTTGACTGAGTAGGTGAGTTCAGTACTTCAGCATCAGACACCACCAAAGCTCAAGGACCCTGGAGCCCCTATCATTGTTTGTACTATAGGAAACATCAGGATAGAACGCGCTTTGCTCGATCTTGGAGCAAGCGTGAACATTCTGCCCAGATATTTCTATGATTCTTTCGGGCTAGGAGAGATGAGATCGACTCCTATTACACTTCAGCTGGCAGATCGTTCTGTCAAGGTACCGAGAGGTGTCTTGGAGGACATGCTAGTTAAGGTGGATGACTTCTATTTCCCAGTCGATTTCATCATTCTTGATATGGAAGGAGTGGATAGTCAGCACCAGACTCCGATCATTTTGGGCAAACCATTCTTGGCGACTGCCAATGCATGTATTAAATGTAGGACCGGAGCCATGGATCTATCATTTGGCAACAGGAAAGTCAAGCTAAACATTTTCAATGCCGTGATGGGTCCAGCGGGAGATATGGATTGTTTCCATGTAGATATTGCATAGGAGTTAGTGGAGGAGCAGTTAGATTTATATGTATCATATAGAGAAGAATAGTTGTACAGTTAGTGTAGATGTGTCTAGAGTGTCGTCAGAATTACCACCCTGGACAGTTGGCATTGAGCCTCTTCCACCACTTGCGGAGTCTCCCGCCAAATCTTCGATCGAGTCTCCTCCAAAACTTGAGTTGAAACCCTTACCGGATTCACTCAAGTATGCATACCTCGGAGGTGATGAGACCCTGTTTGTGATCATCTCGTCACTGCTCACTGAGGAACACGAGCAGAGATTGCTGACTATTTTACGAGAGCACAAGGCAACGATTGGCTGGGGAGTGACTGATTTGAAGGGGATTGATCCTTCATTCTGCATGCATAGAATTCATTGTGATGAGGAAGTCAAGCCAGTGCGGGATATGCAGAGAAGGTTAAATCCCAACATGAAGGAAGTGGTGAAGAATGAGGTGGTGAAGTGGTTGGATGCCGGGATTATTTACCCCATTTCTGATAGCCAGTGGGTCAGTCCGATTCAGGTTGTACCGAAGAAGTCAGGACTCACTGTTGTGGAGAACGAGAAGGGGGAAAGAATTTCGATGAGGACCACTACAGTATGGCGAGTCTGCATTGACTATAGGAAGCTGAATGTGACAACTCGGAAAGATCATTTGCCGTTGTCATTCATTGATCAGATCTTAGAGAGACTCGCAAGTCAGATCTACTATTGCTTTCTAGATGGATACTCAGGATATAATCAGGTAGCTGCCCATCCTGACGACCAGGAGAAGACGATATTTATATGTCCTTATGGCACCTTCGCTTTCAGACATATGCCATTCGAGCTCTGTAATACCCAGGCAACTTTTCAGAGGTGCATGCTTGCTATCTTCTTGGATATGATAGATGATGTCATGGAGGTGTTTATGGATGATTTTTCGGTGTATGGCTCTTCATTTGAAGATTGCCTCCAAAAACTTACTCGAGTACTGAGTAGGTGTGCGAAGACAAATCTTGTCCTAAGTTGGGAAAAGAGTCACTTTATGGTCCAGGAGGGGATTGTGCTTGGACATATTGTGTCCAAGAGAGGCATTGAGATTGACAGAGCGAAGGTAGAATCCATTTCTCGTTTGACTCCACCTACCACTGTGAGGCAGATTAGGTCATTCCTAGGGCATGCTGGGTTTTATAGCGGTTTATTAAAGATTTCAGCAAAATCTCTCGACCGCTTTGCACTTTATTGGAGAAGGACCAACCCTTTGTTTTTAGCGAGGATTGCATGAAGGCCCTTGAGATTTTCAAAGAGGCCTTAATTATTGTGCCCATTTTGAGACCTTTGGATTGGACGCTTCTGTTTGAGATCATGTGTGATGCTTCTGACTATGCTATGGGGGCTATTTTAGGACAGCGGGTTGACAGGAAGCCCTATGTGATTTACTACGCAAGTAAAACTCTGTCTGATGCTCAAATGAATTATACCACGACAGAGAAGGAGCTACTTGTTGTAGTATTCGCATTGGACAAGTTTAGGTCCTACTTGCTCGGTTCGAAGGTGGTTGTCTATTCTGATCATGCTGTATTGAAGTATTTGTTGAACAAGAAAGACACCAAACCGAGACTGATTCATTGGGTTTTGTTACTACAGGAGTTTGATCTTGAGATTCGAGATAAGAAGGGTAGCGAGAATGTAGTAGCAGACCATCTGTCTAGATTGATCGTGGAGACCACGCAGGATCAGAGGCTGATCAGTGATTCTTTCCCCGATGAGCAGATCATGTCAGTCAGGACATCACAGTTACCCTGGTTTGCTGATATTGTGAACTTACTGGTTTCGAGACAGATCTCTGAGCATTGGAATAAGAATGAGTGCGAGAGATTCCTATCTCAGGTGAGACACTATTATTGGGATGAACCAGAATTGTTCAAATATTGCGCAGACCAGATCATCAGGAGATGTGTGCCGGAGGAGGAGTACGAGTCTATTTTGAGTTTTTCCCATTCTTTAGCCTGTGGAGGGCATTTTAGCAGTAGGAAGACAACTGCAAAGGTTTTGTAGTCTGGATTTTATTGGCCCACACTCCACAGAGATGTGCATGAGTTTTGCAGGAGATGTATTAGATGTCAGCAGATTGGGAACATGTCCAAGAGGAACATGATGACCTTGCTCCCGATTTTGATAGTCGAGATTTTTGTTGTTTGGGGCATAGATTTCATGGGACCATTTCCGCCATCATTCGGAAATTTGTACATCTTAGTGGCGGTCGATTATGTGTCCAAGTGGGTCGAGGTTGTGGCAACCAAGACCAATAATCATAGAGTAGTGCTTAAGTTCATTAAGCACAACATTTTCAGTTGTTTTGGTGTGCCACGTGCGATGATTAGCGATGGTGGGAAGCATTTCAGGAATGTAGAGATAGCTTCTCTGGTGAGAAGGTATTCTGTCAATCATAGATTCACCACTCCGTATCATCCGCAGACCAGTGGATAGGTAGAGGTTTCGAATAGGGAGATAAAGCGGATTTTAGAGAAGACAGTTCACCCAGACCGCAAGGATTGGTCCCAGCGCTTAGATGATGCACTTTGGGCATATAGGACTGCATTTAAGACTCCCATTAGCATGTCCTTGTATCGCCTTGTATTCGGAAAAGCATGCCATCTTCCTGTCGAACTGGAGCATAGAGCGTATTGAGCCATCAAGAAGTTGAATTTTGACCTCACCTAGGTTGACAAAGTGAGAGCATTGCAGCTCTCAGAATTAGAGGAACTCAGAAATGATGCATATTGGTTGCACTTTTGGAGTGAATATTTTTAAACAATATTTTTCAATGAAATACATGGGAAAATCGTCAACCAAAGATATAAAAACCGACTTTCCACCGAAGTGGCGAGTACGGGTCGAATCCACAAGGAACGGGATATTTCTGAATTAATTCCAAAATAAAACTTTATTAATAAAAACAAAGTTTACAACTATGTCAATGTTTACAAGTTACATTAAATAACATTCTAAACTATGAAAATAAAATAAAATCGGAGGCTAAGTCTTCTGCAAGTCTCCAGGGGCATTTCTGTCTTTTCACATCAAGTGTTGTTGCACATCACAATTGAATTGCATCTGTTAACCTGTTCTAACTTAACAACCTACATAATAAAAATAAAAAGTCAGTAACTAAATCAAGAAATCATCTAAATTAAATCTAATACTAATTCTAAACTATTTCTACATTAAACTACAGTTAATTTAAATATCTAAAATTAAAATTATACTAACTAAGTAAACTAACTCAACTAAATAACTCTAATTACTCTAAATACTGTTAATATACTCACTACAAAGTTAGAAAACAGTAAAACTACATGAAATCAGACAAATAGTTAAAAGACTATTTTGTCCCTAAAGAAGGCAAAAATGGATTCTGACAGCTTTTCAAAAAATGACGGTTTGAAGGGTCAAACGAATTCCAAAATTAGTCAAATCACTTCTATTCTGTAAAAGACAGATTGAAAAAGCTGACACATTTTACAAAAGTGAAAAATACGTTCTGGATCTCCAGAACGAAGCGTTTCAAAATCAAGATAATTTGGAAAATCGCAGGACCCGAAATTTAAAAATCAGAAAAAGCTGTTTTCATAATACGCTTAAAAACCAGACCAAATCAACTCGGATAGAGCTGAAATTTGGTCTGAAGACAGTTAACACACCAATGTGGAGAATAGAAAAATAATATCCAGAAAAATCATGAAATATCCACATGAACTAGCTAGTGCACGATTGGGTAAAAATTAGGGTTTTGGTTCAGTGCACTATTCATCCCTTTGAATCTATAATTGACATTTGGACATTGAACTACGTACAAAAACAGTCCTAACTGAACCTAACCTACTGTTAAACTACAGAAAACAATAATAATTAAATTAAGTTATAAAATTTAAGAACTAACCTAACCTAAACTCACTAATACTCTAAATAAGATATCTAAATTAATCTAAACTCTAATTAAACCTAATGCATAATATCTAAAATCACTAACTCAATTAACTATCTATTCTAATATTAATTCTAACTTACTAAAACAACTACTATTAATTCTAAACTAAACTACTTGTTAAACCTAATCTAATTTAAATTTATTAACTCACTAACTAAATTAATTAACTATCTAACCTAAATAGCACATCTAACTAAATCTAACATACTCTAGCTAACATAATTAAATAATGAACTAATTAATCTAATGTTAATTCTAACCTAATAAAGCAAGTACTAACCTACGGTTAAGCTAATTAACTACCTAGGGTTAGGAACTAACTAAATTACACACTAACTATGTTAACCTAATAACTAGGATTATTTTACTAACTAAGGTTAACTAAATCTAAGGTTAGTCTAACTAGGGATCGGTTATGGATAGGGTAGGGTTAATACCTATGGTTAGCTAAGGTCGACTAGGGTTAATTAGTCTAACTAACTAAGGTTTAATCTAACTAGGGTTAGAGGTTAACTAAGATTAGTCTCCTAGGATTACCTAATTATCTAATGATTAGGGTTTATTAACTAAGGTTGCTAGGGTCGGATGGGATAAAGTAGGGGTCGGTTAAGGTTTAGAATAGGGGGTCGATTGGGATAAGTAGGTCGGTTAGGGTTAAGAGAGTGTAACTAGGGTTGACTAGGGCTCGGCTCAACTAACTAACTAGGTTAGTTACATTGGTTAAACTAGGGCGAACTAGTTAACTAAACTAAGGTTAGGGTTAAATATCTAACTATGGTTATTAACTAACTAGGGTTAGATAAGGTCGGTTAGACTAGGGTCGGTTAGGTTTACTTAACTAGGGTTAGTCTAGGTGGCGGTTTTGAATAAGGCATTGACTACACACCAACCTAGAGTCATTAACTAATCCAACTAAGGTAGGGTTAATCTAAATTAATTACTACATTAAATATACACTACAATTAGAATCTACCTAATTAGACCTACACGAATTTACAAATCTAATTTAATTCAATAACTTACCCTAATTAAATACACACGATTTCCTAAAATCTAATGTTAATGCTATATTACTACTTTAAGTAATACCTAATTAAGACTAAGTCAATCTAAGCAATACTAAATAGGGCTTTAAATAGGAAACCACGAATTTGGTATGAAACCAACTCCTCCTCTTCTTGCCTTAATTACTCTTTGAAAAAGGATAATCTTCAAAAACCGTCCAGCCTATTGCTTCACACATTTTTCCATATTGGCATTAAAAGCAAGTCATTTATTTTGAAATCCTTTCCAAAATCACATTCCACGAATTTTTGGGGTTGAATATAATAAATAGCATTCTTAATTAACCTTCCCAATTCGTGTGAACTATTTTAGAAAACCTTTTGAAATTCCAAGCATTAAATCTTCTTTTTGAAAACATTCCCAAAGCATCCCACACGATTTTTGGAGTTGGCTTTAAATGAGTATTTATAAGTTCAAAACTTCCCAAAATTCGTGTAAATGCTTTTGAAAGGACCTTTGGAATTCCAAAGGGTTTCCATAAAATCGTGTAACTCTCTTTAAAGGGCCTTTGGAATTCCAAAGGGTTTTCAACCTTGAAAAGGTAACTCATTTATAGCTGGATTGGGAAATTGAGATTTACTTAAATGCAATTCCACGAATTTAGAGGGAGTGGTTTTCTACCAAAAACGGATTTCCATTGAAAGACCACATTGCCCTTCTATAAAGTATACTATAAAATAAATAACTAAGCTACTCTAATATTAATCTAGCTAAATCAAAATATATCTAATCACTAAAAGGATAAGAAAGGATAAATAAAAATTGAAAATGAAAAGCTATCTATTTTAAACTATATACACAAAATCGACCCTCTAAGTTAAATCTAAATTGACTAAAACGAAAAGCAAAGAATGTAACTCCTCTAATTAACTTAGTACTAAAACTAATATCCAAGACATAGAAAAATTAATCTACAAACAGTAACCTACACGAATATTTTACCAAACACGAATTGACAAACATCTTAATGTAAATCTAAACTAGAATGACAACTAAAATATATGAAACTACTAACTCTAATCAAAATCTAAATTCTATTCTAATGGATACACGTTAAATCTGGAATTGGAAAAACTAAGAGCATGAAAACTAAGTTAATACTATGCTGTACAGAAAATCAAAACACAGAACATGCATTCTACAATTACACTAAACTCGACTACACTCAAAACACCAAAACTACAACTATTCTAAAACTAAAGTTACTTTATGATAAAAACTCCATCAATCACACAGTAAACACATGAATTTAACTAAAATAGAACTAATTATATTATACTAACAATTGCAGAAAAATGCTACAGCTGAATCTAGTCTCATAGGCTAAACTACATGAATCGCTACTTATAAAAACACATTCAAGCGATCTAAAAAGCAAAAACGATATTAACTAAGAAGGAGTCTATAAAATCTAATACTAAACAAAACATCTTCAGACCTATCTAGTGCTGGGAAAACATGGTGAAAACGCAGACACACAGAAGACAGATTTTTCTCACACGCACATACATAAAAGCATCCAACGTTGGAATAAAAATATGATTTTAAATAACACAAACCCTAAACATTCTACATGCTGGTTTATGCATGACATATATCTATTCTATGGCTGACGAAAAACACAGAAAAATGCAGCACATAACACACACACATTTTCGGTTTTATCTAGAAGAAAGGATAGAAGAAGACCTACCTCAAAAGGCCGATCCGAAGACTGGGGGGATGAAGAAGAGCGGACTTTGCTTGGCTTTGCACCGTTCGGGACCTCCTTGATGCTGGAAATATGCCATGGTACCATGTCCTACAGCTGAAACACGTTGGAAATCCACCGAAGATGAAATGTGAACCGATTCTCGATCGGGGGGCGTAGAAGACCGGATGGAGGTAGAGCCGGCCCTTCTCGTTGGAGTGTTTCGCACTTCCACCCGAGAAAAGTGTTTCCCACCTCTGCTGCACCTGCAAAACACAGCACACATGTATATTAACCAACATGGAAACTAAAGAAATGAAAGGATTTGAAAGGGAGACAAGATAGAATGCTTGGTTCTCAAGCTTTTCTCCATGTCTTCAATGGAAATGGAAGGAGGTGGAAGGTGAGAAGGGGCTGGAGCTAGAATCATGCCCCTAGGGCACGAAAACCAAGGCAAAGACAAGGTGGAATGGCCGCCCCCTCTCCCTTTTGACGTTTTGGCTACTTTGGGTTTATTTTCAAAAACAGGTTTAAAATAAAAATATTTGCTGGGCGCCTCTTTCTGCAGGGGGGTTTTAGAAAATGTTTTTACAAAACTTAAGTGGGCTGGATTTAGGTTAAATCCATGTAATTTGGTCCAGATCCAAAGTCCAAATGGGCGTCTGGATCCAAATCTCACAAATCGGATCCGATATTTGACCCGTTACACTGTAAATGCCATAATTCCTTCAAATTAACTCCGATTTTGATGAAATTCGAACCAGAGCTCCCTAACATCATTTTGCACCTAAGTGTATGCTTTAAACCTATAAATGATGCATTTATGCAGTGAAATTGTATTAATAAAATATGATATTTATGCATCATCACATATGAGAATGCCAAGTTATACAAAGCTCGCACTAAAGCATTTCATGATAAGCACATTGTCAGAAAAGTGTTTGAGCCGGAGCAGAAAGTTTGGTTATACAATTCTCGTTTACATTTATTCTCAGGCAAATTGAGATCGAGATGGGAGGGACCGTATATCATGAAAGAAGTGTTTCCACATGAAGCAATTACATTATTTGATCCTCGGACCCAAGGTACATTCAAGGTTAATGGGCAAAGACTTAAGCCCTATATTTCAGATTCCTTGCAGAATGGTGAGTGTGAGATAGTGCATCTCACGAAGGCATGAGGATTCGACCAGAGGGATGTATCATATGTACATAGTAGAGTAATTTTATTTTTCATTGCAGTATTTTCTTTTATTCAGTATTTCAGTTCATATGTGCTGACTTTTGTTTTTGGTTTATGCAGGTTGAATCTAACATTTAGTGTATCAGTTACCAGGTACAGGGCAGAGCTTTCAAATGATATATTGATCAGATGAGTAGAAAATTATACAATTAGATATGCATAGGATGCTGCAAAGTCAAGTCAATCAAAGTCAGAAGCCCAACACAGATCAGGTTGTATCTATGCTTTCTCCCATATTCATTTTCCTGTCTTTTAGTGTGCATTTGCATTGCATTTTTATATATTTTGTATGCCACTAGGGACAATATCATTCAAGCATGGGGGGGTGGTTTAGATGCACACTAAAATTTTTTTTATGTCTGGTAGCTAAAGTAGGCTTTTGAGAATAAGTTTGTAGAATATATGATTGTTTTTTACATAATCTAACAGTTTAGAAATTTTTAAAACCCCATGTAAAAAAATTTCTCTGAACTGATTCAAATAGAGTAGTATTTATGAGAAAACTCAAAGAAAAGATAGTATTTGATTGTTAGAAAGTTTTGAATCACTTTATTATAAGTATGCACAGTATGTTTTGTGAAAGAAATAAGCAATGGAAAGATGTTTTTGAAAAACGAGCTTAAAAGAATAGAGCTACGTTTAGTTGTTGATGTCTTCGTGAATCCTAGTAGTGGAACTCAGACACAAGATGAAGTGTTTGAGTCTCTTGACGAAAAGGATAACAAAGGAGATCATCTTCTTGTCTAGTCGATATATGTGGCCTGTGTAGTTCGAGTAAGTAGAATCTGAAGGGTGTTTTACACCTGGTGCTCTAAAGCCATCCGGTTTGGGAGCCACCGGTTCGAAAGCTTGTTACATGAACTGCATAGAATGCCTAAGAGATAGAGACATTGCACATGACGAGAGAAAGACTATACGTAAACTATTAGAGTAGAAGGTCTAGTGACTCGAGCAATTAAGTCTAAGGGATACTCTGTATCTAGTGCCCTAAGGTCATCTGGCCTGGGAGTCACTAACCCAAAGCTCGCTACACGGGTCATGAAAACTAGATATTCGAAATAGTGCTCAAGTGAGAAGAATGCTCAAGAAAGAAGAGTGAAAAATGGTGAAAAAATTGAAAATCAGAAGAAAACGAATGTGCTGAATGAAAAAAAAAAACATTGCTTAGGAATATGTATGAATTACTGTGCAGAAAATATACAAGTCAGGATAAATGAGTAACACATGAAAATATTTGACTTTCTGAGAAAAATCATAGATAGCTACACTTTTAGAAAAGTGAAGGAAAATGATTTTTACTGTGGTGGCATGAGATTTCTGAATTTGTTTTGAGAGTGTCCATTACATGAAATATTTGCACTGACTGATTTCTTAATTGCCTAATATTTTTGAAAAATCATTTCTGCATATCATTGATGTTTGTGGGTAGCATCTCTGCAAACCCTCACGAGACCTTACTCGTCCACTAGGGTAACCCAGGGGTTTAAAGGGCTTGTTGCATAAGCTAAATACAACTGTGATTCCTACGAAAGTGAGTTAGTCTTTTATGCATACATGGCTAGCATTTTTGTTTCTATTGCATAACATAGTTAGTCGTTTGTTAAGGGACTAACAAACATTCAAGCATGGGGGTATTTGATGATGAATGAAATGCATATCATATTAACTACTTATTCATACATTTTGTGGTGAGTTTAAGGTTTAAAACCCATGTTTAGATGTATTTTGATATCGAGGGGCTGTGGTTCAAATTTCAAAAAAAATGGAGTTAAAATGAGAGAGTTATGGCTATTTTAGTGTTCGGGCATGGATTTCGAGGTGGATCAAATCCATATCGGACCCAATTAGGCTGTTTTGGACCTTGGACCAATCATTAGAGAGCCCAAATCCAACCCACACGCATATCCATACCCAATTACAAAAGATTTACAGAAAACCCCTCAGAAAGTGGTGCAGAGAAAATATTTCTTTTATAACCTTGTTTCTGAAAATTACCAAAAGTATAAATATACTTTTTCTCTCAGCCCTAGATGTCTTTGGTATTGGAATTGACGCCCTCTGTAAGACCCGCAATTTTTCAGATAACTCTGAATAAATTCCTGAGGCATTCTTCAGTGAAAAATAGCATTTTTACCGTAAAGCGAATCAAATCGATTCCTGCGACCCAGATATACTTAGGATATTCGTATCTTCACGAATATATGCTCAAACGCTCTGGAGATCATAACGTCCTCTCTGCTCGAAATCAAGAGATTCGTACGAGCCAACTTTCTTAGTTACGTCAATACGAAGAAAATGGCGTACTCAGAATTTTTCAGAAAAAAATCGCCGGAAACCCGAAATTCTTGCGGGACCCACAGAAATATTGGTGGGACCCACAGGAATATTCCTCAGAAAATATCTTGTGGGACCCACAAAATATCCTATGGAAATATCTAGTGGGCCCCACCTCAAAAGGAACCTCCTGGAATTAAAATAAAGCTCAGGGGCAAAAGGGGGATAAAAATTCCCAAGAGGAGGTGGGCTTGGGCTATAAATAGCCCTCCCCACTCTCTCTCTTCTCATAATTTCGACCCCCCCTCTCTCTCTTGCCTTCTCTCTCTCTCCTAAACCTCCCCTAGTGAGCCCAAGTGAGTCTGAGCCCACCTGACCTGGTCTGAGCCTGCCTGACTTAGCCTGAGCCTGCCTGACCTGGTCCTAACCCACCTGACCTGGGTCTGAACCCACTTGACCTGGTCCAAACCCAGTTGACTTGACTTGAACCTAGTTGGGTTTAAAGTCAAAGTCAAAGTCCTTTTTAGTCCTAATTCCGGTTTGGGTTTCTGAACCCAGACTTAGCCTACTTGAGCTGAGTTCGAACCTGCTGAACCCAGTTGACTTGGATTGAACCCTGTTAGGTTCAAACCACTTAGGTTGAGTAGCTTGACCTGCTCTACCTCTTTCTCAACTAAGTCAGCTTCATCTGACTTAGTCTGACCTCTCGAAGGAAGGCTCGAAGCCAAAGAAGCAACCCGGAGCCGTTTCTTCCACGATTTGAAGTAAGTTCGCTTCGTTGATCCATCTCTCTCAAGTATTTGATTGTTTGTATATAGAATATACTTTCTGAAGTAGTATCTTGCTTTAGTTCTTGGTTGAGCCCTCTAGGACGCTTCGGTGTTCACGCGCTCGCCTCGTAACTATCGTCGGATATATATGTTCGAATGCGCAGTATATGCGTTCTTCAAAAATAGTATCTCACCCTAGTTCTTGGTTGAGCCCTCTAGGACACTTCGGTGTTCACTCGCTCGCCTCGTAACTATCGTTGGATACAGATCTAGGTGTATATCTGCTGATTCTGCCGACGCGTCTTATATCGCACAGGCTATGTAATTTACCTTTGCCGTCGCGTCGTATGATGCCAAGGCTCCCTGTTTTCTGCACTTCCGATTATGCATTTACTTACGCCGTCGCGTCGAACGATGCCAAGGCTCCTGCTTTCTGCAATGTCTTTACTTACGCCGTCGCGTCGAACGATGCCAAGGCTTCTGCTTTGTTATATATGTAGAATATTTCGTTCAGTTACACACCCTGAACAATAGTATATGCATTTCTTTACGCCGCCGCTGTATAAAGCACAGGCTTCTGCTTATACTACATATATAGCGCATAAATGAGCGTTCAAATGGAGATCAAACTCCAAATCGCCCATGCGATTCCTTGACCGCTCCTCGTTCAAGATTCTGCTTGACGAATGAAGCCCCTATTGGAAAGGCTTTGGTTTTTTGGCAAAATGCTCTTTACGTAATGACTAAGCCAATTTCGTATGGCCTGGCTATGGCCAAGGGTTCCTGCAACCTTGATGGATGCAAAGTACGCACAACGGTGCGCATCCATTTCCCGAATTAAGCGTGGCGATTTCCTACCAAAGAGGGGAGATGCCGCTGAAATGGATAAAAGAAACGCACGCTTTCTCCGTAAAAGAGAGGAAGTGCTGCTGAAATTTCTGAAGAAGCTATGAATAGCTCAGAAAGAACGTAGCAGGATACTCTGACATATAGCAGAGTGCTACCCAGTTCATGGTTTGCCCTCTACAACGTAGAAGGGTTTGTCGCACCACTGCCGGTAGAGCAGGGGAGGTGCTGACGAAATGGTTGGCAGAAGAGCTGCCGGAACCAATGGAACGGCATAATGATGTCCGTTGATGGAACGATGCCAGATCGGCTCGTATCCTTGTGCCTGCAAGGGCACCTTGCTCGTAAGGGCCGCTGAGCCGGAGTAGAGGTTGCGCCTTGGCTAGGTTTGGACTCGTTGCGTAAAAATACGCCGAGTAGCCGATCTATTTAGATCGAGTCATATGCATGCTCATTGAGAACGGTTACACAACCAGACTCGTAAGGGCCGAAGAGCCAGAGTGTGTTGTTTCCACCCAAAGAGGTGTGATGCTCGTGGTGGCCGAAGTGCCAAAGAGCGGTGTTCTGCATGCATATGAATAAGACTTAAGGTCGCACATACCCCGCGGTTGAAAATCGTGTTAGGGGTACCCCCTCAGTAATGACTGTGTTGGGGAAGACTGAATGGGGTCGGGTACATACTCCCGTAGTGCTGAAAGCACGGGCTGCCTAAATGGCATGCAGATTCTGTCCAAGTAATTGTAAGACTGGCAGACCCCTTCAGGAATTATGCTCACTGTGGAATGACAGTGATGGTACAGCCTTGAGTGACATGTATTTTACTTTGGACCTGATAGAGTCCACGATGGCCTCAGTCACTCATGGGTTTTGGGGTCGTGGTTATCCTTAAGATCTAAGGATTGAACCCAACTACTGCAAGTAGAGGATGCATCCGAATATGGGCCTAGTAGGATTCTCCCAGTTGAAACACACTGCCCTACTATGGATAGGGTCAACAGGCCTCTGGGGTATCTAAAATACATAGAATAATCAACCCCCAGAACGTCGCGTTGATGCCCGGACAATAGCTCTACCTGCGTACCAAAGGCGGGAGCGGTTAATTATCAAACAATGCATTAGTTCTAGGTACAGCGATGTTTTGAATGTATGAGTGGATGACGTGTTGAGTCAGTCCTGCATAACCTTTGTGAAGGTGTCATGTTCGGTATACTACTGGACCGACTGGGCAAAGACCCGTGTTGTATCCGCACGACTAAGCGAAGCTCGAGGAGTTGTCCTTAGATGCGTGGGATACGGATGTGCCAAGTATGAAGACTTGAGCTAGACATCACTTTGAGACCCGAAAGAGGTCATGGCTAAGTCGCGGAGACTTATGCGACTATTCAAATCACAGCCCGGAAAAGGCTTGCTCTAAGTCATGAAGACTCGAGCGGATGTTCAACTCATAGCCCTGAGGAGGCTCTTGCGATATACGCTAAGTCTTGGAGGCTTGAGCGTCGTTATTGCGCATTGCGACCCTGAGTGGTCATTATTGTACTTGAGTTGAATAGATAGGTGTTTGCCTACTTACCAGACCATCAGTGGTTCTGACCCCGTTTAATGGGGATTTCAGGTGTTGAACCTGCGTGGCGATATGCGGAGCAAGGCGGCATCAAGTTCCAGGGTTTCTCTAGACAGAGTTGTACTGCTTCCTTTTTATTGAACCTACACTGCTTTTCTAAGCAGTAGTGTTGTAATAAACATGAGTTTTCGATAAAATGGAACACCTTGGTGGTCAATGAATTGCTTGGCCACATACCTGCAACGTGCTCGGAGTTTTCTAAAACCGATGACTCATTATCGTCTTATTCCGCTGCTAAAAGCTTTTCTAAGTTCCGCTGCAAAGAAAAAAAAAGAAATTCATGAAAATTTTAACTTAGCTTTGTTTTGGAAATCCGGGGCGTTACACCCTCCTTTGTGATTCTCACTTCAGCTCCCTTTCAACCTCTCATCTCACCTCATTTGCCTTGAAGATTAAGTTTTGCTTGAAACTCAAGCATTGCTTTCTCTCCCGTTTCAAGTCTTTTCATTTCATCTTCATCCTTGCTGTGGTTAACCATTGTTTGTTGTGATTTTGCAGGTGTAGCAGAGGTGGAGAACATCAATCTTGTGTGGAAGTGCGAAACACTCCAACAAGATGAGCCGGTCCTACCTCCATCCAGTTTTCTAAGCCCTCTGATCTCGAATCAGCACCTTTTTTATCTTTGGTGGATCTTCAACGTGTTGTAGCTGTAAAACCCCTGCTCGTGGTGATATTCCAGCATCCTCGAACAATCTGGGACGTCAATCTAAAGTCATTGTCCGCTCTCTTCTCCCCCACAATCATCGGATCGCCCTGGAGGTAGGTCTTCTTCTTCCCTTTCTTCTAGTTAAAACCCAAATCGTGTGTGCTCGTTGTTCTTGTTTTATTTTCTGTTCGTGTGCGGTGTTTTGTCTTTCCAGCCTTAGTGTAGCTTTCGTGCACAGACCATCACAGTAGATCTAGGTTTGGTTTCATTTTTAAGTGTTCGAGTCTTGATTTCCCAGCGTTTTCACTCAAAACGTGAATATCGGCTAGATCCCCTTCTAGACGATTTTCTCTTTCTGTCCAGCATGGTTTATGGTGTTATTTTTACAGAAAAACATGTTTTAAAAAGTTCTTTTTGGTATAGTTTGGTTGTTGAGTCTCATTTAGATTGTGTTTTCAATTAAAAATCAAAATTGACTAGAATATTTCTAACCGATCTTGACGTTTTGGTAGGTGTAGGTTCTGCAATTTTTCTGTAGTTCCATCGTGTAATCTGAGTTCATTTCATCTGTTTCCAGTGTCCTCTATCTTCGTTTTAGGTGAGGGTAGATTTAGGTGTGTCGTGTGAATTATTTTGACAAAGTTGTTGGATTAGGGTTGAACCGAGGTAAGTGCGTGTAATTTCCAACTGCAAGCTGTGTCTGCATCTATCTTATTGATTTTACCATCCTATAGAGTTTGTCTTGGTCGAGTTCAGCATCTTAGGACATTTCTAAATATCATTTTTGTGGTTTGGTGTTTGATTGCTATTGAAAATGAAAAAATCGAGTCTTATTTTCCTAGTTGTAGTGTCGTCCATCCGGCTGTAGGGTTTTCCATATAGTTTTTAGTTTGTTTCATTAGTATAATTTGCTGCTTAATGTTTAGTTAAGTTATAGGTTAATTGTGCAATAATGTTAGTAGTGTTAATTCTAATTCTTTTGTGTTTTAAGTTAGGAGTTAGTTAGTTTGTTATGATCGTTGTATGTAGTGTTTTGATTTCCAGCATACTAGATAGATTGTTCATGTTTTCATTAGTTTAAATAGTTAGTATAGTTGTATGTTAATTTAGGTTTATAATTTTCATGATAACTTTAGCTTACTTGTCATATTTTGATTTTGATGTTTTAGATAGTCTTCTTCCCCAAGGAGGGGCGTCAGCCATTAGAGCTTTATTAGAGCTCTAGGCTGTTTTTGTTAGGTTATTTTCCAATTTAGAAGGTTCATGATATTGTCTACATTCATTAGTTGTAATTTAGAAAACGTTTTTGGTGTTGTGTTAGGTAAGTTGATTTGAAATAGTAGAGTAATTGCTCCAAAAAGAAAAGAAAAAAAATGGTTTTGAGAGAAGTGATTTATCCAAATTCGTTGGCTCCCATTTAGGCAATTTTGAAATTGGGCTCAATAGAGAATAGTCAAGATAGAATCAATATTTTTTGGGAAAAGTCGAATTGAAGTTTCAAATATTTTCTAAAAAGGTGATCACGATTTTGAAAGAGGTAATTAATTGTTTTGGGAAAGCTAAATCCGTGGAGACTATCTTGAATTGGACAATTTCAAATTGCCTACTTCCCTAAATAGGTTGGTGAAATCATTACAGGAAGGTAACATCCCTCTAGATGGACGGTTTCCACTTTCTAATTTAACCAATTAAGGTTTAAGGCAAGTCAAGACAAATCTCTTGAGTTGGACGAATTTTGGGTAAATTAAATCTCCGCATATCATGTAGGGGCATTTAATTAATCTTGGTTATCTTTCCATAGTCGTATGAGTTAGATTTAGAATTACTTATTTAAGTTAATTGGTCATTAACTTTAGGATTAAGATTGAGTCCCTAATTAGACAAGTCTTAATTAGGATTAATATAGTAGTGTGTAAGGCGTAGAGTCATTAGTGTTAATTCTTAGTTTTAATTAATTAGATTTTTATTTTTGTCTGTACCTAATTTAGTCATTATCTAACCGAGTCAACTTAGTTGACCTAGCTAGGTGTGGTGTGAACCTAGTCCAAGTCATATTTTAAAACCGCACCCCACTGGTCTTTAGTGGTTTATTTGACTTTAGTTGTAATTCATATTAGATATAGTGTAAGTTAGTTTAGTTATTCATTTGTTTAATCTAGTTATATTTTAGAAGTAGATGCTTACTTAATGTGTAATTGTTTCTTAACTGTTTGAATTGTGCATTTCATCCAGTTAAGTGTCTTTATTTCATATAGTTAGGTTTGAATCCTTAATTACATTAGTTGCATTTGATATATTAGTTAACTTAGCTTTAGTCATGATTTGCCTATTTTATTCAATTCTCCTTGCATTTTAGTATAATTGCATTCATTGTTTGCATATAAACTGTTATTTAGTATCATTTAGGTCTGCATTAGTGTTAGATTGCATTATTAGTGCTAAAGATATACTTCCAAAGTGAATAGTGCATTGAACTCAAAACCCGATTTTTGCCCTGTCGCACAATTGTTATTTTATGTACAAAATTTTTGAGTTTTCTAAAAATTCTTTTTCTGTTCACTTAATTGGTGTGTTAACTGACTGAAGACAAAATTTCAGCTCAATCCGAGTTGGTTTGGTCTGATTTTTAAGCGTTTTGTGAAAACAGTTTTTTCGGATTTTAAAATTTCGGGACCTGCGATATCTAGATTTTCTCTGGTTTTGAAACACTTATATCTGGAGTTCCAGATATCATTTTTTAATTCTGTAAAAACTGTCAGATTCTTGAATCTGTTAATTATAGAGTAGAACAAATTTTAGGAAATTTGGACTTTGTTTGCTCTGTCAAACAATCAGTTTACAAAGAGCTGTCAGAAGTCTATTTTAAACTATTTAGGGGTAAGATAGTTTTTTTTTAAATTTAGTCATTTTCGGTCTATTTTCATTAGTTTATGCATTTTAATTGCTGCATCTGCATCATCCAGCATTGTTAGACTTAGATTAGTTGATTTTAGACTTAGTTTGAGATTGTATTTATTATTTTAGTATTAATTAGGTTTTGCATGTTTAAATTCTTCAGAATTAGGTTTAGTTTAAACGCTAGTTTACTTTCATTAAATTTTTACTAACTTTGTATTTTCCCGTGTTATTAGGTTGAAAAGCATAGAAATTTCCAGGGATTCTTGGCCAAGTGCGAAACTTTGAGAAGTGGCAAAAATACAGAAATACCCATGGCGTTCAATAGAAGCTTGATGTGCTTTTCTAGTTAGACTTAGTGTTAATTTGAACTTGGAAATAGCATTGTATTTGTTAACTGTTATTTATTGATTAATAAATTAAATTTCTTAGAAATCATTGAGTAATTCTCGTTCCCTGTGGATTCGATCCGTACTTACCACTTTTGTGGAAAGTCGGTTATTTACTTTTGGTTGACGATTTTTCAAAGATTTTATTGAAAAACTATCTTTTAAAAAGCGCATTCATAAAAATCAACCATAAACTCTGCAAAACAATAGCTATTTTTTTTGTTTCCTTCAACAAAGGTCTTCAGGTTCATATCCACGCCATTCTCCACCGCATGTCAAGGACTTCATCAAGGTGGTCGAAAATCATTTTGCAGAAAATCCAGTATTATTAACATTTGCATTCCCATTTTACTCGGATTATGTGTTAATCCAGAGTAGTTTTCTCATTCAGAACAATGGATTTGGTGGGGATTTTCCAAGTGGAGCATTGAGTTCACCTAACTTCCTTACCTTGCACAGTTTTCTACATGCCTATATGATGTTAAAAGGATTTCTGCATATCATGGCATCAAACAAGACCCAGAAGGGTTCATCGTACAGTGAAGGGTGCCCTTGACATAGGCACTACATCTCATGTTATTATTAACTCTCATTTTGTTCTTTAGGACATTCCATTCCCTTCTGTGTTAACTGCAAAAGAATTATCTTCTGTTGTTCTTCACTATCATAAGCATACAGTTTACCCCTGCATCTTAGTTGTTGATGTTTCATGTTGGGAATCTATTATTTGTATGTTATCACTCCGTTGACAAGAAATTCTGGAACGGCTATAAGGTCATCCTGATTGATGGGAAAAACACCTGAAGATGTTATGTGAAACCAAGGTGCACTGAATAGTCATAATTTCTTTTTTGCAGAAGCAAAAGTTGCTAATCCATTTTATTGTTCCGTGTATGATCGATTAGCAGAATCAATCTGTTATGATCGATGTGTCAATGAATCGGTTGTATAGCTCTAAATGATTTTTTGTGTTTTTTTATGTGATGTGATGTGCAAGCTGGGTTATAACATCCGTAGGATTCAAACTGAAACACCTTGGTTATGATACTGCAACTAACCATCTAGCTAGCTCATAAAACACAATACTGCACAAGCATGAAGCATGTGTATGCATGTGAACTCATATTTTTCTCATCGAGTATCAAGTTTCTGTGCTTAACTCTAAGGAGTTTCTTGGAAATTGTTTATTAATGTGGTATTATTGAATTTAGCCTGAGAATCTATGTTGCAAGGACATGAAAAAAAAAGGGGCACGCGATATGTCATTCTTATGTTATTTTCCATTAAGAATAGTGTACAAACATACAAAACACGGGACTAAATTGGAGTATTCCTGTGACATAGGTGTGAATAAGATCTAGAGTGGTTTTTTGGTATCGCATGGTACAGTAATGCAAAATACATTTGGCTGATATGTTGTTGCATGTTACATTGGTGAAAAGTGCCTCTATCCGATCTCTTTAATCATAAAATCGATCATATGGAATCTTTAAATTGCACTACTATAATGGATTTTTCTTTGAGTTTAGATCAATATTACCTTGTACCCGTTTTTAGGCAAGGTCTTCCATCTGTCTTTTCTCCCATGCATGCCAGGACAAAGTATTTCTGAAAGTAAGAAGGTTGTGTATTGGAATTATATATTTGTCATTATATGAGCATATTATCAGCTGAGTGAGTGATAAATGGACCATTTCTCAGTGCAGAATGTGGCTTTATCATGGACATCTTTTACTTATTTTTTTTCCCTGAAAGAGTGAGTTTAGTGTATGCCCTCGGTTACTGTAGCACATTCAGGCTTCCTGTTCAACATATTAGGCTTCCTTCCCTATAAGTCATCATATCATGAAGTTAGCCTAGGTTGTGGTGTTGTAAACACCCCAAATTTTCACTCACCTCCCTGACATCGCCCTCAATCACCACATTTCGGATCTCCGGAACCCATGAAGGGCAAAATGGTCATTTTTTAAGATTGAACCTTGCAGAAAGTCCAAAATTTTATTCTTGAGCCTCAAAATTTCTATATTTAGGTTCAGAGACATCTTCAAATTGCAAAATTTCAAAATCCTTTTTCTAGACAAAAAGCTAGAATTTCCAAGTCCGAGCTCAGAGTGACATTTCATAGAACAAGTCTTTGCATAGCATTGCATCATTTCACTGCATAGAATGTCAGTTTGAGATCCAGAACTCCTGATTTTCAAAATTGTCCATCCAGATTTGATTTTTAAACTTTTTCAAATTGATTTTTAAAACCCTGGGTATTCAAAATTACCAAATTTTCCCATTTTACCCCTAGGACTTTGAATTACAAAAATTTTCTAAAGAAAAACAATCTGGATATTTAGATATTGATTTTAAAGATTTTATCTCAAAACTTTTTGCAAAAGATTTTAAATCTCTTTACAAATTTTTTTACTTTTATCCATATTTTTGCCTTGAAAAACCAATTTTTCCAAATTCCTGAAAACAAATAATGTTTTATCTCGTATTTTCAAATAAATGGAGCGGGACCCGCCTTTGAACTAGCATCATACTCAGAATCTCAGGTAAGTTGTTTATTCTCAAGCGGGACCCACCCGAAGTTCATACCAATTTGCAAATTTTTCTTAATTTCTCAATATTTATTTATTTATTTTTAGTTAGCGGGCCCACACACATGTGGCACTCCAATTGAAAATAAAAGACTTTCAAAAAAAAAAAAAACTTTATTTTCAAAAGGATTTTAAAAGTGGATTGAGGTGGCATTTCCATAAAAGCCTCTCATTTATTTCAACATTCATTTTTTTATTTTTTTATTGATTTGTTTAAATAAAAAAAAAATTAAGAAAGAAGTAGCCTTAAATGGCACAGCCGAACCTGCTTAAAAGGTTCATTTACCTAAACTTTAGGAAAATAAACCTAATCCCTTTAAAAACCTAAGATTTCGTCCACCGCCAAGACGGCGAGTTTTCAAAAATTCGGTTACAAAACTTTCAAAAGCTTTAAAAAAAAAGAAAATGTAACGGAAGGGAAATCTGCATTTTTTTTTTTGAAAAAGAGGGGAAAGTTTTTAAAAAGGGTGGCAGGGCATTCACGAGGAGAGAGGAGGAGACGGATTGAAATTTCTCTTTTGGGGGTTTTGCAGGGATTGGCTCTGAAGCGTGAGGTTGCCCATCCGATCCTTCTTCAGCCCCAGCCGCAGGTCTTCCACCACCAGCGCCATCTTTCATCTTTCTTCAGCCCCAGCCGCATGTCTTCCACCACCAGCGCCATCTTTCATCCTTCTTCAGCCCCAGCCGCAGGAGAGGCCACCACCAGCACCATCCTTCACCTTTCCTTCAGCCTTCAGCCCCAGCCAGTTGTTATCCAGACCCTTCTTCAGCCAAGCAGAAAAGAATCAACTCTTTTATTGCTGATTAAGCAGAGCTTTCAAGGCACAACCAAGGAGTGTGTGGTTCTCCTTTCCCCTTTCGTGGACTGACCCACCATCGAAGGAAATGTCCTTGTTAACCTCTATTGGGCCAAGGTTAGTTTCAGATGAAATTGTCATATCTTGTGTTGCATCGTCATTTTTTGTGGTCCGGCAATGTGAATCCATTTAAAAGAACATAATCTATCATTTTTTTTTATTTCTCTGCACTCACTTTTAGTTCATCTTTGAATCCTTCTTTCCCTTTCAAATCAGCATCCCATACATACCATTGAGTTATGTCTCTGTCTGCATTGACGAATTTCCAGACTTATGTAATTTCTATATATAAGATACTTGCTGAATTTCATTTCATCGTGGACATTTTTTTTCCCTTAAGTAAATATCAGTCATGTATGGTTTCTGTATCATAACTGTGCCAGTATTGATCCTGACATCCAGGAAATAAAATGAATATATATCTTTTTGTTAGGTGCTTGATGCCTCTGATAAGGGTATTACTAAGTAGTCAGTGTTGTTGCTGTCTGTAAAAAAAGAAAAATCAGGCCCTTTGAACAAGACAAGATTGGTTTGTCTGATCAGATCATCAGCAATGGGCCCGACCAGCTAGCCTGGTACCTTTTTTCTGTCAGGAATCATGTGTTGGAACCAACTCAGAACCAAATCTGAGTGGCCATGGACGTATAAAAGGAATAAACCAATAGACCAGCTCATGACTTTGCAGTTGGTGGAACAGGTCTATCTTTATCACTAGTTTTCTCTTCTACTGCCATTGTCCTATCTCAAATTCATGATCTCATATGTTTCTAAAATAGAGACCAGATCTCAAAAGTTTAGGAACACATGAAATTGGTTATCTTTCACATGATGCCCAAACATGGGCCTTGTTTTTATTGGATCAATATTCACAGTAGCATAAACTAAAGGCTAAAGCCTTTCTAAATTTGATTGTCTCCAAGATTACAACAGAGCAAAAGAGACCATTTGAAAGGAAGATTTTGAAATTGCAGGGGTTGGGTTCAATTAAGCTACTGAGTATTGGAAACAGGCCATGGTGCTAATTACTCTATATATTTGAAAGATTGATACTCATAATCTTTTGCATGTCAAACCCCCTAGATCCTTGGTGTAAAGATTTGCAGCTCTTTCTTTCACAGAAACTCGAGTGTTTTGAATTCCTGTAACATTTAACTTGATTCACATGGGACTCTCTGGTGCCGTTGTATCTATTCTCATTCATACGCTCAATGGAGGAGGCCCATTGTTTGTCCAAAAACCTCCAGATTTAAGAATAAAAATTGTTCATGGGAACACATCAACAGTGCATTTCCTGCACATCATATATGTTGTGTATTCACCATCTCTTCTGCTGCAGGAGTGCAGTCTGGATATTCGGCCACGTTCATGAATGGATATTTTAATATCCATTCATGATTTCTTGACCATCTTTTACAGGTTTTGCTATTGATATATATGGAAGCTCCATACCCATTTTTACTGAAAAATACATTATAATTTGAGAAATATGGCTGTATAAAATCGCCTACAGAAACTATATATACCTGTATTTTCTGATTTTACCCATTATATGGAATTTCCATTAATATGTATATATTTTTCATTATATGTATATATATGTCTATATATATGTATATTTATTGTATATCTACCTATAAATATACATATATATGTATATATATGTATGTTACGTACATATATATATACATATATATATATACTTATATATATATATACCATATCCCTTCATGTGCACTTGTTATCACATATAGTTTTCTTTTCTTTTACTTTTTGCAAATATATCTTCATTATCATATATCATTTATCATAAATTCAAGTATTTTTATATCTACATGTATATCTTTGTTGTATATAGTATATATACCCATTTCCTTGGTTATCTTGTACTAACTCTCATTTTGCAGGAAAATCTAGAAGATGCTGATTCCTTGGCTCCATTTCATTTTTTTACTTTATGTTAGCAATGTAACAATCCAATGTAAACCTTGGAATAAGATTTACTTTTACTGCTTAGATTAGGCCGCATCTCATATAGTTTGATTTCAGTAATATCCTGATTCTATGATGCATATATCTCAATTTTCAAAATTCACCGTGGATGAACACGAATGGCACGTGCACCAACTCTTAGAGAGTTGATGAACTCGGTGGAGTCCATATTTATGGCCCTAGTCGGAATATGGACGAGACCCAGATCCATCATCTTTCTACCAGTCACATTGAGCCTACACTCTTAGGCTATTTTAAAAATGCACATCATATTTCCAATTTTTCAAAATGTTGTGAATTAACTCAAGTAAACTCTGAACATATTCATGGCCACAGTTAGAATATGTGAAGGATTTACTTTGGCTTAATCCACATTTTTCCAACCAAATTTTTAGAAATCTTTTCAAAATGCATTCATTCATTCAAATCATCTGCATCATCTGTTTTTCCCATGATTTTCTCAAGAGATTTTCACTTCATGGAATCGATTTCTCAAGAAACTATGAAGATATTCAGAGTTGGATTTCTCAAATCAAAGTTTTCTCGTGATTTTCCCTAAAATGTTATTTTCTTAAGATCCATTTTCAAAAGGAATTTTCATCTTTCTCAAGAATCAAAAATCGATTTTCAGATATTTCAAGGACAATATTTTCAGGATTTCAATTTCCTAAGTTCTGAATTTCCTTCTCCAATGAGTTTTTCTATAGATTTTTCCTCATTTTCCTAAAAAAATTCTCAAAGTCCGAGTTTTTCTGACAAGTGTTTTTCTTTTCAAATATTCATCTTTTCTCAAGAATTCTTTCATTTTCTCGAGATTCTTATCTCTTCATGGTTTTCCAAGTCTTTATAAACTTTCTCAAAATTTTCCTGAGATTCTCAGTTCTTCATGGTTTCCCAAGTCTTTATAAACTTTCTCAAGATTTTCACTTCTTCAAGATTTTCCTAATCTTATAAACTTTCTCGAGATTTCAAATCTTCTTCGTCTGAGTTTTCTGAGTGATTGATTTCCATCTTTTTCCTGAAAAATGCTTTTCAACTCCAAATATTTTCAAATCATACATCATATTTTCCAACTTGCATTTTACAAAATTGCATAGCACATGCCTGAATTCTCTGTGCATTTAGGATAGAACACAATTTCGGTAATTTCACTAAGTCAAGCACAATTTTGGTCCTTGGTTCGATTACCTCTGTTAAAGGCGGCAGGAACGGTCGAACCTTGTACCGACAGGTCGAGCCCCATCCCATGGATTTTCCCGCAATTTTCAAAACGGAGGCGAGTATTTCAAAACAATTTCCAAAATCCGGTCAAGTTTGAATCGCGAAAGCATTTCCCTCTCTCTCCCGCAAGGAATGAAAGACGGGAAAAATTTTACGACGATAACAGGTTTGGCGACCATGATGGGACCTGTCCTTGTCTGACCTAAATTATGCTTGACTTAGTTCAATTATCGAAATTATGTCCACAACATGTCAGCTCTTTACTTTTGATATCATGCGAACCTAGGAGCCTAGATTCTGACCTAGCTGACATTGACTGCATATAGCTTAGGCATGGTTTGGTAGGACCAGATTGAGGAGAAATTTTCATGTTCACATAGACTTAGGTCTAAATACAACTCTCTTTAATTTAGGATCTGAATGCAAACAATGTATGCTTCTTCAAAGTTTTCAAAATCTATCTCTCTAGGACTTAGAGCCCTCTATTTCTTGCATGTGATCATTTTTCAACATTTCCATTACATATCATTACCCGGTCTTCAAGTTGCTGGGCTCTCTTCCAGAACCCTAGTTCGGGACAAAGCCTCACAACTGGGCCACCTATTTGGGTTAACACCCCCCTACCACGTACCGTGGGCCACAGTCCGAAGTATATCGGTAGGCGCTCAAGGATGTTGGAAAACCTTACCTTAGAACCGGAGTTGAAATTATATGCCACGTACCTCGAATTTCGGTTTGGGTATATCGACATAACTGGATTGGATAAAGATGATCTGAACTTAGAGTTAGGATTAGGGTTCTACAGCTGTTTTCAAAATAATGCATCTAGAGTCAGCCTTTTAGGGAGTGTTGTATGTGCATGAATGTTTGTGCAGGATGTGATTGTTTGTATGTTACCTCTATTTCCTTACATTTTCCCAAAAATATTTTTAAATACCCATATTTCTCATCTTTTCCTTTTATTTTTTCAAACCCTGGATGATTTTTTCAAGTATCCCTTTTTTTTCAAAACTCTAGGTGGCTTTCCATTCTATCACTCTACTGGATCTCGAATTTCCAGCTACATTTTATATCCTGCCTGTAAATTTTTCAAAATTTCATACATTTTCCTAAAGTCTAATTCCGAGTCTTTCCCTGTTTTTCAGTCCGATGGCATCCAGTCAAGTCGATCCTATCTTTCCTGAAGGTCACATCTCCTACGAGGTGCGACAAGGTTGTCCTGAACATCGAGCCCTTAGCACTGGAACTTTCATTCCCCGATGGTACTATTTCTGGTTCAAAAGCTTTTCCCGAATGTTCCCGGACCATTTGAGCGAGTGTGAATTAGAATTGGCATCAGCAGTTGGAAAGCAGACCATCAACGGCAACCTGATCCACGCAATGGCGGAACGATGGAATCCTCGGACATGTACATTTTGGTTCCCGTGGGGAGAGATGACCATTTTAATGGATGAATTTTCAGAAATCATGGGATTACCAGAACCAGCCGGTCAACCAGGCGATCCATTAGAACATCAATTCCTTATCAATGTCAAGGGTTTGGACCCCCGAGATTCATTAGCTTGTATGACAGGCCGCCGATCCTGGCCCCTGATCCAGTTGAACGGAAATGAATATGTTGACCTGCTAGAGTTGTATCGCCAGTACGGGACCTTCGTTGAAGTCAGTTCGCTATCCAGGACAGCTAAAGAAATGATTCAGAATGCAATGGTCCTGTGCACTGTAGAATTATCCCTCTTTCCAGATGGACAAAACTACATGGTCATCAGAATAATCCAGCTTATGAGAAGATGGGGAAGTCGACAGACCAATCGCCTCTCCATAGCCATGGCAGCGCTCGCCTTCCTATATCGTGGTTTGACTCGATTCTCACTTGGAGAATCCATTTTAGTTGAAGGATGCATCTACGCACTTCAATCCTGGTTCTTCCAGCATGTTCCAGCCCGAGCAAGCTCTTTCAGATACAATGGTCAAGAACTTCTTCCAGTGGCACAGTACCGGTCTATGATCAACAACATTCAAGAAGATGACGTAATTTGGGATTTCTTTGATCGACAACTGTCTCCTCCCAGATACACATATGCTTATGGCAAGAGGTTCAAGTTGCTGGAACCATTCTTCTGCACTTACTACCAACCAGAGAGATGTGTTCGACAGTTTTTCCAGAGGCAGCAGTACGTCGAAGCCCGACTGTTATCAGGAGCTATGGCGAAATTCGATCTCACTTCTGCACAATGGTCCGGGGCATATCATTCTGCCCGCTCTGGGATTCCTTTGTCTCTCTTAAAATCTTTCCTGGTCCTAGAGTGTCTGTTGATTATCATGAATGGTGGCAAATTGTCTGTCCTCCACCTCTTTGTCAAGATCAATAAAATCATGTTTTCTCATTTCAATAAAATTCTCTCTCTTTCTATTGTGGTTTGACGACCTCGCCTAGGTAATAAGGCACATTTTTGTTGTTTATTTCTCTTTCTAAGAATAACAACACAATTGTCGTGATTCCTGCAACGACTCAGTCCCTAGTAATGGGATAATTTTTTCAAATTGTCTGCCATATTTCTTCCAAAAGCCAATTCCTCCATAATCTAATCAGGTCTTTGCCCTGCAGAGAGCATCCGCAACATTTGATGGTTCGAACAAGGTCAGGAAGAAGAACCACATCACCTCAGCACTCCTCAGCCTCAGAAGGAGAAGTGGATCATCCCGTGAATCAAGATCAACAACAAGAGGATGATGGCATAGACCTGCAAATGTATGCCATGTTCTGAAAGATGATGAATAAAATGATGAGTGAACAAGCTGGGACTAGTGCAGAGAAAAATCAATTCAGAGAAAAGTTTCACGGGCACAAGAATAAGAAGGCTTCCAAGAAGCAGGTTCAGCCAGAAGAAATCTCAGATGAATCAGAATCAACGAAAGACACTGAGGAAGAATATGAGGTGCCTCCGGCATTTCAGAAACGTGGGCGAGAACAAAGGAAGAGCCGCAAATCAAAGAATCAGGTTACAGAAGAACCCCTGCAGTCACAATTCAGGGAAATGGCTAAAGTGGTTAAAGATCTCCAAGCCCACGACAAGGGCAAGAAAGTCTTCACCAGTGAGGACTTCTATGACGGCCTCAAAGGGGATGACGATCTCGAAAACCTTCCCCGAAAATTCATCAAGTTTGATGGTTCTGGCGACCCGAAAGCCCATCTGGCCACTTTCTTCGCAGAGTGTTCAAGATTCAAGAGAGATAACAGAGCGCTATTCCTATGTTTTTCTCGCAGCTTGGAAGGAGTTGCAGCTAAATGGTATGCTGAGCATATTAATCCCATCGAGCTCAAGGAGTTTGATAAAGTGGTGAATTTATTTATTGAACGCTTCTTGTTCAACACAGAAGCGCTCCCGACATTAAGTCATCTTTGTAGTCTGAGGCAAAATGAGAATGAAAAAGCACGAGATTTCATTCACAGATGGAGGTCAGCCTGCAACAAAATGAGAGATCCCATATTTGAAAGGCATGCCTTGTCATTGATCCTCAACAACTTTTCTCAACCATTAAGAGGATTAATCTCTACTGCACTGTCCCGAACCTTCATTGAATTAACTAAGCGAGCAGAATGGCTCGAGCTGAGCGTAGAGAATGGACTCTATGCAGGCTTCACTTTTTCCAAGAGTAACCCCCAAGGTGAGCAGAAGAAGAAAGCTCACTTCACCTTCTCTGCCAATAACAACAACAACAATAGCCGAAATTAGTACAAAGGTCAAAAGAAAGATTACTGCTACGGCACAAGCAATTCCAATAATAAAGGAGATCAGAAAATGAAGCCTGCTCCTCAATACAGCAGGCCTTCTCAGCAAGACCAAGGGCCGAAACAGCGTGAAAAAGTTAAACATGAGGGATGGAGCTATGACCGAAAATTCACTCCTCTCGACCAATCACTCGAAGATGTGCTCGAGTATATGCTGTCAAAAGAAATGGTCAAGTTGCCTTGACTGGCCGATCCCCCTGTGCCTATGGGGAAATAGAAGGATCAATTCTGTAAGTTCCATAGAACAGTGGGACACAACACTGAGAACTGTTTCGTTCTCAAGAACATTGTGCAGGATCTTATTGACAAGAATTTATTGGTAGGAGAAGAAGAAGAGAAAATGGATATTTTGAAGCAGCCTTTTCCTTCACACACTACAGCAGTAGTATCTGAACAACCCTTCTTACCTCACGAACACATCAAACCGTGTTCCACAAAAGATCTACAAGTTCAGCATCAGGTGTTAGTGCTTCGACAAGCAGCTCCCACTTCTAAGAAAATGGACCTGATCTCAGCATTCGGCAAGATGGGAGTTTCTGAAGCACCTGTAAAGTCATCCCCTAAGTTAAAAGGAATTCCTGATTTCCTTAATTAGTTCATCAAGCCTATGCCAAAAAAGGAAACTCAGAAGCCGATGACTGCTTTATCCAATGTTTCAATATTAGACCTGGCCAGGAGTTCCCACAAGCATCAGCAAGTACTGGATGATCTGCTCAGAAAGATCAAAGTTAAACCCAGTACCACACCTGAAGACATGGCACAAATTGTGAATTCAGCCATGACCAATGCGCCGATCACTTTCTCGGATGAGGACCTTCTAAAGCCTCATTCCTTTCACAATAATGCTCTCTACATTGTCGTTCGGGTAAGGGGAATGACAGTACCCCATGTGCTAGTAGATGGAGGCAGCAGCCTCAATATATGTCCTGAAATGACTGCAAAGACGCTAGGCATTAAGGAAAAAGAATACATTCCAGACCCTATCACTGTCTACGGATTTGACAACCATGGTCAAACGGCAAAAGGGAAGATATTTCTGGAGGTATTCATCAACTATTTGGTGCACTCCGTCCTTTTCCATGTAGTCAATGTGCCACCCACCTACAATCTGTTGCTCGGAAGAACATGGATTCATAATGCAAATGCAGTGCCTTCCACCTTGCATCAATGCGTAAAATGGTCCAAAGGTGGAATGATTACAACAGTGCTCGGAGAGGACCCGGAAGAAAGACTCCCACAGCCTATGATCCCTCGACCATCATTCACTGCAGATATTTCTAGCATCAGAGAGAGTGAAGAAATCAGTCTCGAAGAAAGTCAGGAAATATTCCAGGCAATGTCAGAATTATCCCTGCACACTGTAGCCATGACCCGATGGAGAGGTCCCAAGTTCTTCAAGATTGGAGGTCGTGTCAGCTACGACACTGTCAAAGATCATCCATTGTTTCCACAATTCATGAAAGCAAGAAAGGGATTTGATTTACTTCTGAAGCATGGTTATCAACCCTTTAAAGGACTGGGCAAAAATGAAGATGGTCGTGTCGAGCCAATGATCCAAAAGCATCGTCCCCATAGGGCAGGATTAGGGTTTTCCGGCGGGAGCTCACCAAAGAAGACTGTTTTTGTTAAAGGGGCATATTGAGAATCAATTGTTGTTTTTCCTTTCTATTCCTTTCAAAATAACTGTCTCAATGTCTTTTATCAAAGTTAAATCAATAAAATGTCAAGTTTCTTTGTCTATCTAGATGCCATCTATCTCTTTTATCTCTATATCCTCATTTTATAACTCAATGTCATTTTATGCATAGTTCTTTTTAAATGATTGTTTGTCGTATGATGAACAATTTTTCCTAAATCCCATTTCTTATCCAAAATTTCAGAAATGTCTTCCCGAGCAATCAAGAAACTCGTTCTCAATCCCAAGGCTTTCCAGAAATCGGTAGCAATTCACCGAGTCAAAGCAAGCACAGAAGATAGCAAGGTTGCAAAGCAGTTAGATGATTGTGGAGAATTTGATCTGTCTCTTCAGGAATTACCAGAGTTCGCCTCAGTTTAGAAGCAAGATGAACCATCTGCTCTAGTATAAGATCCTACTGAAGATGTCAATATCGGCTCAGAGGAAGATCCCAGGATTCTCAAGATCGGTACCAGTCTAAGTCCGGAAGAGAAAGAAAGGCTTACAAATTTTCTCAAGCAACATGAAGAAGTGTTCGCATGGACATATGAAGATATGCCGGGCTTAGATCCCAAATTGGTCGAACACTGACTCATTTTGAAGCCAGATGTAAAGCCAGTTAAGCAAAAGCTGAGAAAAATGGATCCCAGAATAGAACAACAAGTCAAAGAAGGACTTGAAGATCTGCTCAAAGCAGGATTTATCCGACCTATTGACTATCCAGATTGGTTAGCCAATATCGTCGTTGTCCCAAAGAAAAGTGGCAAAGTCAGGATTTGCATAGACTTCAGAGACCTCAACAAGGCAACTCTGAAGGATGACTATCCACTGCCAAGCATTGATCTTCTGATTGACAGCACAGCAGAACATGCCATGTTCTGCTTCATGGATGGATATTCCGGCTACAACCAGATTAAGTTGGCCGCCCGCGATCAGTCAAAAACTTCCTTCACTACGCCTTGGGGTACTTTCTGCTATACAGTTATGCCTTTTGGGCTCAAGAATGCTGGAGCAACGTATCAACGGGCAATGACCGTTATCTTTCACGATCAGATGCGCAAAATCATGGATGCGTATGTTGACGATATCCTCGTGAAATCTAAAGAGGAAGAAGATCACCTCGAAGCTCTTGACCAAGTGTTTAAGCGACTCATTCTTTACAAGTTAAGGCTTAACCCACAAAAATGTGTCTTTGGAGTCGAATCAGGCAAACTGTTGGGTTTTTTGGTCAGCAAAAAGGGAATTGAAGTTGACCCAGCCAAAGCAAAGGCTATCATTGATATGCCACCCCCGAAAAATCTCAAAGAGTTGTGTAGCCTTCAGGGTCGCATGCAATCAATTCGGCGGTTTATTTCCAACTTGGCGATGAGATGTGAGCCCTTCAACCACTTACTCAGAAAAGGAGTAAAGTTCGAATGGGGACCAGAATGTCAGCAATCGTTCGATCGAATAAAAAAGTATTTTCTCAATCCTCCTATCTTGAATCCGCCAGAATTGGGAAAACCTCTTTTGTTATACATCTCAGTCAATCAAGTTGCATGCGGTGGATTCTTGGCGCAGTACAAAGAAGGCAGCTTGATAGAGCATGCCATTTATTATATGAGTAAGACTTTCATAGATTATGAAAAGAAATACTCTCAAATAGAGAAGACCTGCCTAGCTCTGGTATGGATGTGTCAGAAGCTAAGACACTACCTGTTGGCATCTAAAGTCAAAATCTTGTCCAAACTCAATCCTCTCAAGTATATCTTAGAGCAACCTTTCCTCAGCGGACGAGTCGCAAAATGGCAAGTCTTATTGATGCAGTATGACTTAGAATATGTCTCGCAGCAATCAATAAAAGGCCAAGCAATTGCAGATCAATTGGCAGATTTTCCTCTAGCAGAAGAGGTGAAAGCCGAAGATGACTTCCCTGATGAGCAAATTTGCAATATTCAGCAATCTCCAGTCTGGAATTTATTTTTCGATGGTTCTAAGAACATGGCCGGAATAGGCATTGGAATTCTATTAATCACTCTAGAGAAAGAAATGATTCCCTTCTCTCTTAAGCTCGATTTTCAATGCACCCACAACATGGCTGAATATGAAACACTGATTCAAGGTCTAAAGATTCTACTAGACTTCAATGTCAAGAAAGTGCACGCTTACGGCGACTCATTACTCGTTGTCAATCAAGTTCGAGCTGAATGGCAGGTCAAAGATCAGAAGCTATTCCCCTATCAGAAAATTGTTGCAGCTCTTGTCAGCAAGTTTAAAGAATTTCAGCTCTTCCATATCAAGAGAGATTTTAATCAAGTGGCCGATAGTCTAGCCAGTTTAGGCTCCATTATGGCATTCAAAAATAGAGAATCTTGTCGCTCTTTTGAAATTGGCAGACTTGACCAACCTGCTTTCCTTCCAGCGGAACAAGTAAACCAGGTTGAGCAAAGGAAGAAGCCTTGGTATTACAACATCAAAACTTTCATAGAAACTGACAAATTTCCTCCAAAACTCTCAAAGAAAGAGCAGCGAGCAATCCACCGTATGTCCACTCGATATTTCATTTTGGCCAATGTCCTATATTGTCGTGGATTCAGCTCAGAGTATTCCAGATGTTTAGATAAAGAAGAAGCCAAAGAAGTCATGCGAGAAGCACACGAAGGTATTTGTGGTGGCCACATCGGCTACCAAACCCTTGTCAAGCAAATCATCAGAGCAGGTTACTACTGGAAGACTATGCAACAAGATTGTTATCATTATGTGAAGAAGTGTGTGCAATGCCAGATACACACACCTTCTATTCATGCTCTGGCAGCATATCTGCAATCTGTTGTCTCTCCATGGCCATTTTCTATGTGAGCCTTCGATGTCGTAGGTCCCATCACTCCCTCTGCTTCAAATGGCCACAAATACTTTCTTGCCGCAACAGAATATTTCACCAAGTGGGTAGAAGCTATCACTCTTCGCACAGTAGAAGGCCGACATATGGTCTCTTTTATTCACAAGAGCATCCTTTGCCGTTTCGGCATCCCGCATGACATCGTGTCAGATAATGGCAGTCATTTTAAGAATGAAAGAATGAAGATATTCTGCTCAAAGTTCAAGATTTATCATCATTTTTCCTCTCCATACTATCCTCAAGGGAATGGTCAGGCGGAGGCCACCAATAAAATCTTAATTCGCATCTTGGAGCGAACTGTAGAAACAGGCCGCGACTGGCATGAGAAGATTCACGATGCACTATGGGCCTATCGGACCACCATCCGCACTCCAACAAATGCTACTCCATCAGAATTGGTCTACGGAACAGAAGTAGTGTTGTCGCTACATGTTCAGAAGCCCGCTTTGAAATTTGTATCGCTTCTGCAATTACCTCTTGATCAATACCAGCAGCAGCGACGGTACAGCTAGACTTACTCGATGAGAGAAGGCTAAAAGCAGCAGAACATGCTTAATCCTATCGCCAGAGAGTAGCCAAGCAGTATGCGAAGTCTGTCATCGAAAGAAGATTCAAAGTCAATGATTTAGTACTTCGATCCACAGCTTATCTCAAGCATCATACCAGTGGGAAATGGTCGCCAAATTGGGAAGGCCCATATGTCGTCAAAGAAGCATTACCCCGCAATTCATATCTGCTCATCAACGTCGATGGGGTGAAATTACCAGATCCCATTAATGCTCGACACTTGAAAAAGTTCTATACTTGAAGCCTCTATTCTTTCTTTGTAATCTTCCTATTTTCTTTAAATAATGATCAAACTTTCTTTCCCAGTTACACTGGGGCATTTTTAAAATTTCGTCCTGTATGCAGGCAGGATAAACAAATTCCTCATTTCACGCACTTGTGCATTCATGTGCATCAATTTGCATTCATTTGCATCCAATTGCATTAACAATAATCCGGTCAGTATTGGGATTTCAACAAACAGTCCCATCACAATTCCTAATGATTCAAAATCGAAAGATAATCACCCATACTGAACCAAAAACCCAGCGCTCGAACTGGTATTATCTCAAAATCCAGTGTGCCAACCGATACATTTTTAAAATTCAACTTTTGGAGTCAGTCTTGGAAAACCAAACTCCGAGTCAGGGTTTTATTCAAATTATCCTCTTTTGTTGATCCAAGTTCCCACTCGAGATCTTTTTATCTTATCCAAGCTATAATTCAAGCATCTTCATTTTCTTTTGTTGATCCGGGTTCCGACTCGAGATCTCTTTATTTACTCGAGTCTTGACTCGAGTTCTTCATTTTCTTTTGTTGATCCAGGTTCTGACTCGTGATCTCTGTATTTTATTCGAGCTCTGACTCGAACTCATCATTCTCATTTATTGATCCAAGTCATTTCGATTCTCAGGGTCTGTCAAATTGCTGAAATTTGATATTTTGCCCACCAATTTTCAATTCAAATCTTCGGATCATCCAATTCTCCAATTTCGACCCCAGTCACCCAATTTCCAATTTCCAATTTCCAATTTCAAATTCCAATTCTCAATTCCAAATTCTCAATTTTGACATGCGGGTCACTCAATTCTCAATTTCGACCTTCGGGTCACACAATTTCGACCTTTTGGGTCAACCAATTCTCAATTTTGACCTTCGAGTCACACAATTTTGACCTTTTGGGTCAACCAATTCTCAATTTTGACCTTCGAGTCACACAATTTTGACCTTTTGGGTCAACCAATTCTCAAATTCGACCTTCAGGTCACACAATTTTGACCTTTTGAGTCAACCAGTTCTCAATTTTGACCGTCAGGTCCTCCAATTTTGACCTCCAGGTCATCCAATTCCCAAACAATCAATTTTCCAATTACCAATTGCGACCTTTGGGTCAATCAACTTCAATATCCAATTTCAATCATTTCTCTTGCGAGAGACCCTTTTCAGGGAGAGTTCGAGGGAGCTCGTTCTTTTCGCATGCTATCCTATTCGTTCACTTAGCCCCTTTTCAGGGAGAATTTGAAGGGACTTGCGTCTTCGTGAACCGTTTGCAAAACAATTTCGAATTTTACACAAGGACCCCTTTTAAAGGGAGAGGCTCGACGGAGACTCGCTTTTCTTGTGACCCCCCAATTTCATACTAGGCCATTTTCGTCATGGAGGACCCTCTTTAGGGAGAGTGTGATGAACTTGTTCCTTTCATGACCCGATTTTTATACCTCACTATTATCGGCCCCTTTCCATAAGAGAAGCCTAATATTAGGGAGCTTTGACGAAAGCTTAAGTTCTCTTCGAAAGTTCGTTTTGCAAACACCTCCTCTTCAGGGAAGAGAGGAGTATTTCCCATTTCCCATTCAGGTAAGGGCCAAGCCTAAGTCTCTCTTTTTTGGGAAAAAGAGAGAAGAATTTTCGTCACGGATGTGTTGAGCCGGACCTCAAATGCTCACTTTTACCAAAGATTTCAAGAAAACTTTGTCGATTTGTCAATCAATTATTTGTTGATTTCAAAAACTTTATTATACAAAACTTTACCTCAGTCTACCTTCAGCATTACTTCCAAGAAAGTGAAGCTTTTGCGAGAAGAGATTCAAACTTCAAATTCTTTCTATTGGCCAACCAAAAGGATGAAGGATAAATCCTCGATATGGCCAGAAAAGAAGATTCAATGTTATTGAAAAGATGATTGATATTGATCGCAGTTATGACACATTTTAAAGACCATTCTTGTAAAAACGAGGCAGTGGAAATATCCTGAGAGCTAGAAAAAGAGAGCATTTACCCAAGCCCTGTCTCCTCAAGCTGCAATTAAATATTCGCAAAAGGGATCTCTCAATTGTCGTCAAGATGAAGGCGAATTAAGCGAGTAGATCCGAGGCCAAAGAAGATTTGAAACATCTCCAAGATGACGAAGTTTGTGACGGATCCTTCCAGGGAAAGTCCAAAGCACTGTCGAGATGAAGGCAGATGCGATGAACTTCCCGACAATCCCCAAAAGATATTTAATTTCAGCTATCATCCAAAGATCTCCCAACCCATGAGCCAATATCGTCAAAGAAGGATCGTAACATCTCCAAGTTGAAGGAGTTTGTGACGTACCCTTCCCAATAGAGAGCAAGAGAGGAAAAAGAGAAAGAGAAAAAGTCAGAACATCTCCGAAATGAAGGAGAACGTAGCAAAAACCCAAGAGAGCCAAAAGAGTGCAGCAAGATTATCATGAGGGAAGCTCCCAGGATATCAAACCGCGAGATCTATCAAGAATTCTCTTTAATTTTGTGAAATTCTATTATCAATACTCTTTCATCAATTGCTTTCATAATATCAAATTCTCTTTTATGTTCATATCAAGGAAATTTATAACTTCTTGGAAGAAGGTCAATCATAACCAATTCGAACTCCGAATCTCGGTTCAACGAAGTGAACCTTGTTTGGAGGTAATGCTTTAGGTAGAAAAGAAAGAATATCTTTGCAACAATGTGCAACATTTTCAAATACTTTGCATCAACAACAAAATTCTTAACATTTTGACAATATTTTCTAGCTATCCTGATATGAAGTGAGAGCTTGATGTTCGTTTTTGACACATCCTGACACCAATTTTAAATCCCTCTTAAGGACTTGAATCTTTCCCTTCTTTAAGAGCGAGCTCTCAGATTTGCACACTTCCCTGTGTCCCCACTGTCCAACCATAGACAGTCCCATTTCGGTTTGAGGTCGAACCACCAATCATTTCTCACAAAAGGCAATTTCAAAAGCTGATTTTAGTCTCAGCAATGAGGCACCCAAAATCAATCCCTTTTCAAGCTTTAGGGACCCCATTTTCCTTCCTTTTGCAAAACCCCTGTCAGATTTACTGTGCAAAATCCGAAGGTTCCATCATGGTCTCCTCCTTCGAGGATTCCATTCCATTTCCCGCCCGATCAGGATAAGGGCATAAACCTGAGCCTCATCCAAAGAGGTATTCCATTTTCCGCCCGAACAGGATAAGGGTATAAACCTGAGCCTCATCCAAAGAGGTATTTCATCTTCCGCCCGATCTGGATAAGGGCATAAACCTGAGCCTCATCCAATGAGGTATTCCATTTTCTGCCCGATCAGGTTAAGGGTACAAACCTGAGTCTCATTTCTATGAGATATTTAATTCTTCAATCAAGTTAAGGGTCAAACCTGAGCTTCGTTCCATGCGAGGTTGTTCTGTCCCATCCAGGTTAAGGGTAAAAACCTGAATTTCACTCTCATAAAGCCAATCTTTCCTCTTTATTCTCCATTTCATATCTACCATGATCACCGGGCTAATTTCCTCACACCCAGTCAGATCCTTCTAACTATGGCCTTTGTTATAACCCACATTTGGTGTGTTTTCTTTGCCACTAAGCTCGACCATAAGCCGGCTTAGTAGCAAAGAGGGGCATCTGTAAACACCCCAAATTTTCACTCACCTCCCTGACATCGCCCTCAATCACCACATTTCGGATCTCCGGAACCCATGAAGGGCAAAATGGTCATTTTTTAAGATTGAACTTTGCAGAAAGTCCAAAATTTTATTCTTGAGCCTCAAAATTTCTATATTTAGGTTCAGAGACATCTTCAAATTGCAAAATTTCAAAATCCTTTTTCTGGACAAAAAGCTAGAATTTCCAAGTCCGAGCTCAGAGTGACATTTCATAGAACAAGTCTTTGCATAGCATTGCATCATTTCCCTGCATAGAATGTCAGTTTGAGATCCAGAACTCCTGATTTTCAAAATTGTCCATCCAGATTTGATTTTTAAACTTTTTCAAATTGATTTTTAAAACCCTGGGTATTCAAAATTACCAAATTTTCCCATTTTACCCCCAGGACTTTGAATTACAAAAATTTTCTCAAGAAAAACAATCTGGATATTTAGATATTGATTTTAAAGATTTTATCTCAAAAATTTTTGCAAAAGATTTTAAATCTCTTTACAAAATTTTTTACTTTTATCCATATTTTTGCCTTGAAAAACCAATTTTTCCAAATTCTTGAAAACAAATAATGTTTTATCTCGTATTTTCAAATAAATGGAGCGGGACCCGCCTTTGAACTAGCATTATACTCAGAATCTCAAATAAGTTGTTTATTCTCAAGCGGGACCCACCCGAAGTTCATACCAATTTGCAAATTTTTCTTAATTTCTCAATATTTATTTATTTATTTTTAGTTAGCGGGCCCACACACATGTCGCACTCCAATTGAAAATAAAAGACTTGCAAAAATAAAACAAAAAAAAAACTTTATTTTCAAAAGGATTTTAAAAGTGGATTGAGGTGGCATTTCCATAAAAGCCTCTCATTTATTTCAACATTCATTTTTTTATTTTGTTATTGATATGTTTAAATAAAAAAAAAATTAAGAAAGAAGTAGCCTTAAATGGCACAACCGAACCTGCTTAAAAGGTTCATTTACCTAAACCTTAGGAAAATAAACCTAATCCCTTTAAAAACCTAAGATTTCGTCCACTGCCAAGACGGCGAGTTTTCAAAAATTCGGTTACAAAACTTTCAAAAGCTTTCAAAAAAAAGAAAATGTAACGGAAGGGAAATCTGCATTTTTTTTTTTTTGAAAAAGAGGGGAAAATTTTTAAAAAGGGTGGCAGGGCATTCACGAGGGGAGAAGAGGAGATGGATTGAAATTTCTCTTTTTGGGGGTTTTGCAGGGATTGGCTCTGAAAGCGTGAGGTTGCCCATCCGATCCTTCTTCAGCCCCAGCCGCAGGTCTTCCACCACCAGCGCCATCTTTCATCTTTCTTCAGCCCCAGCCGTAGGTCTTCCACCACCAGCGCCATCTTTCATCCTTCTTCAGCCCCACCCGCAGGAGAGGCCACCACCAGCACCATCCTTCACCTTTCCTTCAGCCTTCAGCCCCAGTCCGTTGCTATCCAGACCCTTCTTCAGCCAATCAGAAAAGAATCAGCTCTTTTATTGCTGATTAAGCAGAGCTTTCAAGGCACAACCAAGGAGTGCGTGGTTCTCCTTTCCCCTTTCGTGGACTGACCCACCATCGAAGGAAACGCCCTTGTTAACCTCTATTGGGCCAAGGTTAGTTTCAGATGAAATCGTCATATCTTATGTTGCATCATCATTTTTTGTGGTCCGGCAATGTGAATCCATTTAAAAGAACACAATCTATCATTTTTTTTTTATTTCTCTGCACTCACTTTTAGTTCATCTTTGTATCCTTCTTTCCCTTTCAAATCAGCATCCCATACATACCATTGAGTTATGTCTTTGTCTGCATTGATGAATTTCCAGACTTATGTAATTTCTATATATAAGATACTTGCTGAATTTCATTTCATCGTGGACATTTTTTTTCCCTTAAGTAAATATCAGTCATGTATGTTTCTGTATCATAACTGTGCCAGTATTGATCCTGACATCCAGGAAATAAAATGAATATATATCTTTTTGTTAGGTGCTTGATGCCTCTGATAAGGGTATTACTAAGTAGTCACTGTTGTTGCTGTCTGTAAAAAAAGAAAAATCAGGCCCTTTGAACAAGACAAGATTGGTTTGTCTGATCAGATCATCAGCAATGGGCTCGACCAGCTAGCCTGGTACCTTTTTCTGTCAGGAATCATGTGTTGGAACCAACTCAGAACCAAATCTAAGTGGCCATGGACGTATAAAAGGAATAAACCAATAGACTAGCTCATGACTTTGGAGTTGGTGGAACAGGTCTATCTTTATCACTAGTTTTCTCTTCTACTGCCATTGTCCTATCTCAAATTCCTGATCTCATATGTTTCTAAAATAGAGACCAGATCTCAAAAGTTTAGGAATACATGAAATTGGTTATCTTTCACATGATGCCCAAACATGGGCCTTGTTTTTATTGGATCAATATTCACAGTAGCATCAACTAAAGGCTAAAGCCTTTCTAAATTTGATTGTCTCCAAGATTACAACAAGGCAGAAGAGACCATTTGACAGGAAGATTTTGAAATTGCAGGGGTTGGGTTCAATTAAGCTACTGAGTATTAGAAACAGGCCATGGTGCTAATTACTCTATATATTGAAAAGATTGATACTCATAATCTTTTGCATGTCAAACCCCTTAGATCCTTGGTGTAAAGATTTGCAGCTCTTCCTTTCACAGAAACTCGAGTGTTTTGAATTCCTGTAACATTTAACTTGATTCACATGGGACTCTCTGGTGCTGTTGTATCTATTCTCACTCATACGCTCAATGGAGGAGGCCCATTGTTTGTCCAAAAACCTCCAGATTTAAGAATAAAAATTGTTCATGGGAACACATCAACAGTGCATTTCCTGCACATCATATATGTTGTGTATTCACCATCTCTTCTGCTGCAGGAGTGCAGTCTGGATATTCGGCCACATTCATGAATGGATATTTTAATATCCATTCATGATTTCTTGACCATCTTTTACAGGTTTTGTTATTGATATATAGGGAAGCTCCATACCCATTTTTATTGAAAAATACATTATAATTTGAGAAATACGGCTGTATAAAATCGCCTACAGAAACTATATATACCTGTATTTTCTGAATTTACCCATTATATGGAATTTCCATTAATATGTATATATATGTCTATATATATGTATATCTGTGAACATCCCAAATTTTTCAAAGTTTTGTAAAAATGACCCTTTTGCCCCTAACTCCGTTTTCTGAGAAAATCAAGTCATTTCTTCAGATTCTCTGAATTAAAATTCATATTGGTATATTCAAAATTAATTTCGGATCCGAATCTAGGACTTTAAATCCATATTTCCTCAAAAACCGGATCCAAACCCATTTCTGAAGAAATTTTCTCAAAATGGCTTTAAAATTTTTAGAAAAATTCTCTTTTGTAAACATTTTTGCAAAAACACCAAAAATTAGTTCTAACCTTTGTTTTCTCACAAACTTTAGGATTTTATTCTAAAAATACAAAAAAAATTGAAAAATAAAACAAAAACCAAAAAAATGGAAAATTTCAAGAAAAATGAATAAGTTTAAACTTTTTAAAGTCGATTTGGCTAAAAAAATCAATTTAAAACAGTTTTATGAAAATTCTTTTTACACGGAGCCTCTTTTTGGAAAAACCAACAATTTTTACAAAAGAAACCTTCTTAGGGTTTCTCTTGGGGGGGAAAACTTTGGGAAAGGATGGCCGCGCTCTCTTCCTCGCCCCTCTCTCTTTCTCTCTCCTCCATGGACCATCGCACCTCCTTCATCCTTCCATCACCAGTGGCCGTCATCTGGGCCCTTCATCCTCAACTACCTGCCCTTCCCGAACCATCGTCCCCTCTCCTTAAGAAGGGGACGATGAGGAAACCCTAAACCACCGCTTCTTTACCCCTGCACCTTCCTTCATCACGTTTCCATCTCCCCTCTTCTTCTTCATTTCGCTGGAAAAGCCCTGCAAGGGAAGCATCACCATCCCATTTTTCTCCTCCTTCAGAATTCCAGAAAAGCCAGGTAAGGATTCCTCACTTTACTTCCGAGTTTTTTTTTATTTTCTTTTTCCTCTTTCTTCTTCGGTTTTCCTTTTCATTATCTATTACTTGTGATTTTCTATCGGCCTTCTGATTTTCAGTGTTTACTTCTGTGGTTTTTTAGATTTCATTGAATATCCTTCCTTATACATTGGTGATCGACGATGCCTCGCAATGGCATCGTCTATTCACCTGGATTTTGGGTTTATCCCTACATTCATTTTATTCTTTCTCCTCTACTTTCTCTGCTTTAAATTCTTGATTTTCTGATTTCTTTCCCTTTTTGCCCCATCGACGCACCACGGATGAATGTTGGGTTGCCTATAGCAACCTCAATACATTCGCATGCTACATTAAATGGAATTTTACATTCCAACAAATTCTTTTGTTTCTTTTCTCTTTCTTCCCCTCTTTTCTTTTATATTCTCAGATGTTGTCTCTATTTTAAACTCCCACATTCTGTGTATGTCCTTAGGTTTCTGGATGTTTGCCTTCATTGTTTGATGTCGCCTCTGCATTTCTGCTGAAATCACCCCATGAGATTTACGCTATTTTAAGTTTCTTAAATGTCATTATATATGGTTGATGAGTCAGGGATGATCCGAACCCCTTGAAACCTGTAATCGATCATTGCTGCTAATGTCTGGCGACAGTTTTTGCAGGCCAATTTAAGTCACATTGGTCCAATTTGGATATAACACGTCCGATTCAGAAATTTTGCAGGTTTAAAACCCCATATTTGGGAATTGACCAGGAGTCCCCTACATTGTCTAAGATCAAAATAAATGTTCATAACTCAATTTGATGGGTTCACAAATCACAATTTGAGAAAATCGCTGAAGCTATCTAATCTTCAATTTCAATCATGGTTCGGTCCATTCAACGATCGAAGCAATATGTTCATTCAATGCTTCAGAATATTCGAAGTCTCCTGCTCAACAGAGGAATTTGTTTTCCTAATTTATTTTATGTACTCGTGTGGCTCTCAGGGATGTCGTTGTCATGCTTTTATGGCCACCACCATCACTCTAACATATTATTCTTTTGCAGCATTAGCCCCATTCTCAATAACCATTCTGTTGCTCATCGCAAGGTAGGATTAAGTGAACATTTCCTGCTAAATTAAGGGTTGAGATACCATGATCTCCATTTTTTTCTTTCTTTTCTTGGTTACATATTTTCATTGGCAGATGACTTTGCAGGTTTTAAGTGCTCTATGTATGAAGCTCATCCAGGTTTTGAGTAGTGTCTGATATCTGAAACTCGTTTGCTACTTTTATATACAGAGATTACTGAAATAGCTGGATCCTTCCAGCTTGTCAAGGGCATTGATGGCCCGTGCCACCTGCGCTTATACCTTGTTTATATTATATTTCAGCTCCCATCTTGTTTGCAGAATCGAATTTGTAATCTGAGAGGGTGAGATCTATACTTGTTGTATAGCGTCCTTTTTGGGTGGATTTGCATGTTTTAAGAGGCAGCCAATGTATGTTGAATTGCTATGCAATTTCCTGTGCTGCAAATTTCCAAGTTTTTGCAGAATATTTAGTTACTGAGTAAAAAGTTGAAGCTGCCAAATTGAGTAGGAATTTGGTGGGGATTTCTGTGTTTGGGTCTTCCTTCAAACAAGTGAAGGTGTCTAGAGGCTGGTGATATACACATGTAAGATGGATAAAGAAGTGGGGCCAGCGACAGACCTATGTGATAAGCGGCTGGAAATAGATCTGTGAGGGATTTGGCTTGTGTATAGAAGATAGTGTCACCAAGATTCATCAAGGCAAGAAAGCTTCATGTGGCCCTGCCGAGTTGATATTGAAGCTGGTATATTTACAATTGAAGTTTTAAAATGTAAGTACACCATCCCCTGATAAGAAATGTGATCCTGTTTATAACCCTTGTTTAAAGCTATATCAAGATGATCCTCGTAGCCATGATGTGATGTGCCATGCCTGTTAGATGACATTTACTTCGTCAGTATCTCATACAGATTATGTAAAACCCATGGTTCTTCGTTTCTGTATTAAACTATTTGTCCTGTGGATTGTAGCTTCCTCCATACTTTTCATTCTTTTATTTAGCACTGTAAATATTCATATCTTTCATTTTATTACCCACTGTGAAATCGTCATCATGGATATTTAGGCCATGGCACTGCTACTATAATTAGTAGTCTTTAAAAGCATGAAAATTAGCAGCTGCAACTATTTGGTTTAACTGTAAAAAAAAAAAAATTGAAAATAAAATAGCAAGAAGGCCAAATAATATAGGTTGAAAATCAGCATGATTTGCTGAAACTGATTCAATATTCATGGTTTGCAAAGATCAAAATCAGCATGATTTGCTGAAGCTGATTCAATATTCATGGTTTGCTAAGATCAAAATCAACATGATTTGCTGAAGCTGATTCAATATTCATGGTGTGCTAAGATCAAAATCAGCATGATTTGCTGAAGGTTTTGCTTCAATATTCATTATTTGCTGAAGTCAAAATCAGCATGATTTGTTGAAGTTATTTCAATACTCATTATTTGCTGATATCAGAATCAACAAGATTTGCTGAAAGTTTGATCAATATTCGTCATTTGAGCATGATTTGCTGAAGTTAATTCAATGTTCTCTGTTTGCTGAAGATCCGGATCTATAAATTCATGATCTGCGAGTTCAGATCATATTCATCATGTACCATAGTTTGACTCAGCAAACCTCTGATATGCTGGAATTTCATTAGCTTGATGGTATCTGGACCAAACTTCTTTGGTCTGCTGATTTCTTTAGCATAGTATAGTTACTTGGTTTTGTTTGATAATTTGCCATAAATTCGAAGCAGCTAACTGATATAACCTCATGAGGACTGATGCTATTCAATAAAACAAATCAAGACTATCAAGTATATGTCACCTAAGGGTTGAGTAGCATAAACTTGAATTCATTTTCCAGTTAACAATTGGTAACTAGTTCATAACGTACATTTTCTCTTAACAAGGGTATCGACTATGCATTTTCTTGTTTTCCTAGTATATCAAATGTACATTCCAATATATGCTTTTCCATCAAACATGATACTGAATTATCATTAGAGTAAGACATAGATATAGGCATTTTGTCGTTCCCATCCACATTCAATATATATATATATATATATATATATATATATATATATATATATATATATATATATATATATATATATATATATATATTTTCCCATTATCTCGTGTTAATCCAGTTTTTGCAGGAAATATATGGGAATTGCCACTTTCTAGAATTAGAGCTTCTTGTAAATTTTGAATTCAAGATTGCAATAGTTAGGTATTAATGAGAATTTACATTTCCTGTATTAGATAGAAAGTATGAGCATTGTAAAAAGCATTGAACTACTTGTATTCATACATTTCTTCCTTTATTCCTCAAAATTCTCACAATGGTGAAACACGAATGGCACGTGCACCGTTTCGTAAGAGGTAATTGATACTAAGTTGATGATCCACGTCAATGGCCATAGTCAGGGTGTGGACAAAACTTAGTATTTTTATCTTTTACGAAATAACATTGGATCCACACTGGATCCATTTTCAAAATTCATCATATTTCATTAAATATTTTTTTCTTTTATCAAAATTTAACTTAAAATTAACTCAAAATATATACCAATGGCCATAGTCAGGGTACATTGAGAGTTAATTTCATTTTAAATTCTATAAAAGCACCAAATGTGTTTCATTCTTCACCTGAATTTAAATATAGATTATTATATAATACATTCAATGACCATAGTCAATAATGTATTATATCTTCAATCTTGTTCTAATTCATTTAAAGAATGGAATAGCTTTTCGAAATCCAATTTCAAAAATTCTTCAAATTCACTCATCATATAGGATAGAATTGCATCATATTTTCAAAATTCTTTTTCAAAAATCCAAGTGATCTTGAATATCTCTCTTCAATTTCTACTTCATCAAATTCTATCTCATTTTCAGAGTCCAATTTGACTCTGAAAATTCAAATTCATTTTATATTCAAAACTCCATTCAATTTCAAAGTTCAATTTAACTTTGAGATCTCTTTTATCTTCTAAAATCCAAATTCAAGTCCAATTTAAACTTTGAAATTCATTTGTATATTCAAGATTCAAATTCTAAATTTCATTTTTCAAGTTCAAATCAAAACTTGGAAATCCTTGATTCATCCTCTGAATTTAACAAACTCCAAAAACATTTTAGGATCCAGGATTCAACATTCATATCGGATCTCAGACCTCAGATCCAATTCCATGTTAGGATCCAGAATCCAACTTCACCTTGGATCTCAGATTACAGATCCAAATTTCATTCTAGGATCCAGAATCCAATTCTACTTTGGATCTCAGATTCAGATCCAAATTCTAATTCTTAGGATCCAGAACCCAACTCTACTTTGGATCTCAGACTTCAGATCCAAATCCATTCTAGGATCCAGAACCAACTCTACTTTGGATCTTAGATTACAGATCCAAAATTCTACTTAGGATCTAGATCCTCATTCACTTTGGATCTCAGACTTTAGATCGAAATCCATTCTAGGATCCAGAATCCAATTTTGCTTTGGATGTCAGACTTCAGATCCAATCCCATCTTAGGATCCAGAGTCCAACCCTATCTCGGATCTCAGATTTCAGATCCAAATACCATCTTGGATTCCAAATCTTGAATCTAATTCCATTCAAAATTTCAAAATCCAAATTCCATCTTGGTTCCAATTCATTTGAACCAATTCCACTTCCAAATTTCAAATCAAGTTCTTATTTCGGATCCTAAATCCAAAATTCAACTTTGGACTCTATTTTAGAATCCAGATTTAGGATTCAGATTCCATCTTGAATTCCAACTTTCAAATCAAATTCTATTTCTCAAATTCTATTTTAAATTTCCCACATTTTATTCTGATTTCAAAACTTCAAAGATAGAATCCAATTCCATTCCAAATAGTCATCCAAGTTAGAATTTCTAAATTTCAAAGTCCATTTATGACTTTGAAATTTCCTTTCTTCTCTTTTCTCTCAGTTTCAAGATCATTTTCCAAATCCAGATTCATATTCCCAAGCTCTTGATTATTCTAAAATTTAGAACTTTAAATTTGAGTTCTAAGTTAAAATCATTTCTTCACTTTATTAGATTCATCTCAGAAGCACTTGGAAATTCTTCAAAATGTTTTCAAAAAGAGCATACATCTTTGCATTTGCACAAGCATGATTCTTTGTGCATCTAGACTTAGAATAAACACTTAGATAATTTCTTAGCAAAGCGAAAAGGCATTAATTCGACCCTTGGTTCGATTACCCCTGGTAAAGGCGCCAGGAACGGTCGAACCTCGTACTGACGAGCGGATCCCGTCTCCCAGTTTTTCCCGCAAATATTTCAAAAACGGAGGCGAGTTATTTCAAAATATTTTCAAAAATTAAGGTCAAGTGACACCCGCAAAAGGATTCCTCTTCTCTTCTCTTCTTTCTTTTCTCTTCTCTCTTTTCTTTCCGTCTTTTATCTTTCTCCCTTCAAAAAGGAGGAAAATAAGAGGTTGGAAAGGAAAAGAGAAGGAAGAGAGAGAATATCAAGAGAGGAAAAATTTTGTGATGATCACAGTTTTGGCGACCGAGATGGGACCCGTCTTCGTCCGGTCGAATTTAATGCCTTTTACTTTGCTTTGATATTATCTAAGTCTTTCTTCTACATATGTCAGCTTCATTTCCATGCAAACCTTAGGAAGCCCAGATTTTGTCCTAAGCTGACATCATTGCATATAGGATTTAAGTATTGTTTGGTAGGACCATATTGAGGAGATTATTCCATGCTCACATTAGATCTAGGTCTGAAATACAACTCTCCTCAATTCTAGGGATTGAATGCAAAACAATGTATGCAAGTGTATGTTTCTCTTCATTTTAACCTATCTCTTTAGGACTTGCATTAGAGCCATCTGATTTCTTGCATGTTGAACATATTTTGAAAACCTCCTTACCTATATTGTCCCGGTCTTCACGTTGCTGGGCTGTCTCACTGAACCATAGTTCGGGAGAGAGCCTCACAACTGGACCACTTATTTGGGTTCGCGCCCCCCTACCACGTACCTAAGGGCCATAGTCCGAGGTATATCGGTAGGTGCTCAAGGATGTTGGGAAGCCATTACCTTAGAACCGGAGGAATATTTCTATGCCACGTACTTCGAGCTTCGGCTTGGGTATATCGGCGTATCTTGATTGGAATCAGATGATCTGAACCCTAGAGTTAGGATTAAGGTCCTACAAGCCATTTCAAAATATTGCATTTAGAGTCTGCCTCTAGGGAGTGCCATTTGTGCATTCTTGTTTGTATATCTATGATTGTATGATATTTTATATTCCCTATATTTTCCAAAACCCTGGGTATATTATTATTCAAAAAATTTCCTCCTTATTTTAAAACCCAGGTATATTTACCTTTTTCTTCTCTTAATTTCTTCTAATTCTTTTCTTGATCCTGCCTGCAATTCTTCAAAATTTTTCTTTTCTATATTCTATTCCTTACCCTCATTTACAATAAAACATCTTTTGTCAGGATATGTCCTTTTCAAAAAGTTTTATTTACACTTTACTTGTCTATCCTTTTTCAGAAAAACAGTGCGGTTGTCGCAAATTTTGATGACAACCCAATCCCTCGTGATGGGATGTTATCATCTTCAGATTATGATTTCTTCCTTTATTAAAATTTCTTCCTAGATCTTTTCTAAAAAAGCCCATTTATGCTCTACAGAGAGTATCGGCGCTATCAGTTGAGTCAGGCAAAGCTTAAAGATTACACTGCTCTAACATCCCAGTTACAAGCAGAGAGAGTAAGGAATGGATTCTCAAAAATCTGTCAGAAAGGGAGTTCAAGACAGCAAGAGTGAGATTGATCCTGCGATATATCAGTTATTCAAAAAAATGATGCTGGAGATATTATTCGAGCAAGCTGAAGCCAGTTGCGGAAAATCTCTCACAGAAGGAAAGGCGCCCGTCACCTTCCCCATGAATAAACGCGGCGATATCAGTGCAGGAAATTCCAAAGCCAGCAGGGGCAGCAACCAAGGCAACCAGGGCAGCAACTTGGGAGAGTGTAAAAGCCAGACTGGAAAATATTGTGAAAACCATGATAGACCTCTTCAATGCAGTCCTCAGCAAAAAGGCAAAAAGCAGGAAGAGCCAAAGCGCAAGGATTGGAGCAAGGATCGAGATTTCACTCCTTTAGATGAACCGCTTGACAAAATCCTCGAATACATGTTGTCCAGTGAATTACTCAGGCTCCCGAAAGCTGCCAGCCCTTCCACAATCATGGGAAAATATATAGACCAATTCTGTGGGTACCACCGAGCAATAGGGCATGACATTGAGCATTGCTTCATCTTCAAGAATATAGTTCAAGACTGCCTTGATAAGAATCTCTTTATCAAAATCGAAGAAGAAAGACGTCTATATCTCCTAAACATGCAAGATCAGTCCAGCTACCAGGTAGAGGTCAGCACTCGACAGAGGTCAAACAAGCCGAAGAAAGCAAAGCATGAAGGTTGGGGTCATGATCGTCAGTTTACCCCTCTAGGTCAGCCGATCGAAGAAGTTCTCAAATACTTGCTTGAAAAAGGCATGATCAAACTCCCAAGAAAGGTCGATCCTCCTGTCATCATGGGAAAATGGAAAGATTGCTTCTGCAAGTTTCATCGAGCAAGGGGGCATGACACGGAGCGCTGCTTCGTCCTCCAAAACCTTGTGCAAGACTACATTGATAATAAGAGCTCCTGGTGCCAGAGGAAGGAGAAGAGCAGCCTGCAGTTTCAACTGGACCTTTTCCAGACCAATCAGAGAATTGAGAATACCAAGAGTTTTTCGCTTTCATCCCTTTCCGTCAGTCGCTTTGTAGGGGCAAGTCAGCCCAGTCTTTGTGACTCTTTTTAGTTAAAATACTTGTAAATATTCAGTTCTGTTATCAACTTTTGCTTATCAATGAAATGTCGATTTTTCTTTATATCTTTGATATTCAATACTTTCTTCTTTTTGCTATATTGGGGCATTTAAATTTCTTTTTTTCAAAATTTGGGACAATCCTGACATCATTCATGAGAGAAATGATATTACCTATGAGGGTCTTTCAAAAACCATGAAAATTTCAGTTCAAATATTTTATTACAACCTTTTTCAAAGATCAACCCTTGTGTTGGTCATATTTTTCTACAAATTGATTTTGAATCATTGCATTTCAAAGATCAACCCTTGTGTTGATCATATTGATTTCGAATTATTGCATTTCAAAGATCGATCTTTGTGTTGATCATATTTTCTAAAAAAAAAAATGGTTTTCAAAACATTACATTTCAAAAGATCAACCCTTGTGTTGATCATATTTTCTAAAAATTTGGTTTTCAAATCATTATATTCAAAGATCAATCCCTGGCGTTGATCATATTTTCCAAAAATTGACTTCAAATCATTACATTCAAAGATCAATCCCTTGTCTTGATCTCATTTTTCCAAAAATTTGATTTCATTTCATTCAAGGATCAATCCCTTGTGTTGATCTCATTTTCCAAAAATTTGATTTCATTCAAAGATCAATCCCTTGTGTTGATCTCATTTTCCAAAAATTTGATCTCATTTCATTCAAAGATCAATCCCTTGTGTTGATCTCATTTTCCAAAAATTTGATTTCATTCAAAGATCAATCCCTTGTGTTGATCTCATTTTCCAAAAATTTGATTTCATTTCATTCAAGGATCAATCCCTTGTGTTGATCTCATTTTCCAAAAATTTGATTTCATTCAAAGATCAATCCCTTGTGTTTATTATATTTTCTAAAAATTGATTTCAAATCATTACATTCAAAAATCAACCCTCGTGTTGATCATATTTTCTACAAATTGACTTTTAAATCATTGCTTCAAAAAAAATTAACCCTCATGATGATCTCTCATGAATGATCCCCTTTCAAAGATTAGCTCTCGTGGTTAATCCTTCTTTCCAAAAATAATTTTTCTCATCTTCTTTCAAAGATCCCACATGCAGGCAAGATCAAACCCTTTTTTTTTTCTCAACTTTTCTCAACCTTTTGTTTATCCATCTTTATCAGTTTTATCAATTTTATTCATTTTTATTATTCATCCATTTTATTAATTCTTCTTAATTCTTATTTCAAAAATTACCCTTTCAGGTTAAGGGATAAACCTGATGCCTCTTTTCCCATGAGGTATTTCTTTTTCCTTCTTTCTTTTTACCCCCCCTTCAGGTTAAGGGATAAACCTGAAACCTCATCCTACGAGGTCCTTCTTTCTTCAGGATAAGGGATAGTCCTGAATGTCTTTCTCTTTTTAAGCTTCATTAATCTCTGCTAAATCTTTTTCTTCATTCAATTTTATCAGTTTTATTTCTAAATTAAGTTTTAATTCTTCCAATTCTTTATCAAAGCTTTTTCATCAACTTTTGTCTAAATTTTATTCCTTCCCATTTAGGATAAGGGATAATCCTGAAACCCCTCATAGGAGCAACAATGCTACCTGTGAGAATTTTTTCCATAAAATTTCCTCGATTCTTCTCTTTTGTCAAATCTCCCATCAATTTCTATCTCTTCTCATTTATTCTTTTTTTTCCTCTCCAATCAAGATAAGGGGGCAATCAGATCATTCAGTCCCCTAAATGGTCATTCTCAATCCCAGGTCCAGTCCTCGCATTGGCAAATTTCCAAAAACTCAATCTCTTGTCAAAAACCCGAGTTTTCACTCGGACTTCTCCCTTTATTCTTTCAGTCAAAGTTCTGAGTTCCGACCAGGACTTCCTTTTGAATCCAATCCTTGCATTGGAAATCCTTCATTTCTTTGGAAATCCGAGTTCCAGCTCGGGTTTTTCTTCTATTATTTTTCGTTCGGAGTTCTGAGTTCCGACCAGGACTTCCTTGTGAATCCAATCCTCGCATTGGAAATCCTTCATTTCTTTGGAAATCCGAGTTCCAGCTCGGGTTTTTCTTCTATTATTTTTCGTTCGGAGTTCTGAGTTCCGACCAGGACTTCCTTGTGAATCCAATCCTCGCATTGGAAATCCTTCATTCCTTTGGAAATCCGAATTCCAGCTCGGGTTTTTCTTCTATTATTTTCAGTCGAAGTTCTGAGTTCCGACCAGGACTTCCTTGTGAATCTAATCCTCGCATTGGAAATCCATCATTTCTTTAGAAATCCGAGTTCCAGCTCGGGTTTTTCTTCTATTATTTTCGTTTGGAGTTCTGAGTTCCGACCAGGACTTCCTTCTGAATCCAATCCTCTCATTGGAAATCCATCATTTCTTTAGAAATCCGAGTTCCAGCTCGGGTTTTTCTTCTATTATTTTCGTTTGAAGTTCTGAGTTCCGACCAGGACTTCCTTCTGAATCCAATCATCGCATTGGAAATCCATCATTTCTTTAGAAATCCGAGTTCCAGCTCGGGTTTTTCTTCTATTATTTTCGTTTGGAGTTCTGAGTTCCGACCAGGACTTCCTTCTGAATCCAATCCTCGCATTGAAAATCCATCATTTCTTTAGAAATCCGAGTTCCAGCTCGGGTTTTTCTTCTATTATTTTCGTTTGGAGTTCTGAGTTCCGACCAGGACTTCCTTCTGAATCCAATCATCGCATTGGAAATCCATTATTTCTTTAGAAATCCGAGTTCCAGCACGGGTTTTTCTTCTATTATTTTCAGTCGAAGTTCTGAGTTCCGACCAGGACTTCCTTTTGAATCCAATCCTCACATTAGAAATCCATCATTTCTTCTACCCCTTCAGGTTAAGGGATAAACCTGATGCCTCCTGCTAACGAGGTATTTCTTTCCTTTCTTCCCAATTCAGGATACATGGATAAATCCTGAAAACAAACCGCCACGCAGTTAGGATGTGATGGTCCATTGAATTCAGAATTTCTCATACTTTACTTTCCAAATTTAGCTCATCTTTACAACCCAGTCCACGCACTGGTTATTTCTCAAAAATTTTTAATCACATATTGAGCTCATTTGGATGATCCGGTCCTCGCACCAATAACTTTCTACATTCAAATCTTTTGATCAAAATCCTTTTTTCTACCAAAATTTAAGTTCTGATTTAAAATCTTCCAAAAGCTGATGTATTTCAAACATTCCAGTTTTTACTGGTAAGGTATTTTAAACGTCCCAATTTTTACTGGTCAGGTGTTTCAAACGTTCCAGCTTTTGCTGGTCGGGTATTTCTAAAAAGATCCAACAACTTGTTGGTCATATATTTCAAAACGTTTCAGCTTCTCGCTGGTTAGGTATTTCCAACGTCCCAGCTTTTGCTGGTCAGGTATTTCAAAAGATCCAACACTCGTTGGGCATGTATTCCAAACGTTCCAGCCTCTCGCTGGTCAGGTATTTCAAACGTTCCAGCTTTTGCTGGTCAAGTATTTCCAAAGGATCCAACACTCGTTGGTCATATATTCCAAAAGTTCCAGCTTCTCGCTGGTCAGGTATTTCAAATGTCCCAGCTTCTGCTGGTCAGGTATTTCAAAAGATCCAACACTCGTTGGGCATGTATTTCAAATGTTTCAGCTTCTTGCTGGTCAGGTATTTCAAAAGTTCCAGCTTTTTGCTGGTCAGATCCAACACTCGTTGGTTATATTTCAAACGTTCCAGCTTCTCGCTGGTCAGGTATTTTAAACGTCCCAGCTTTTGCTGGTCAGGTATTTCAAAAGATCCAACACCCGTTGGACATGTATTTCAAACGTTCCAGCATTCTGCTGGTCATGTATTTCAAACGTTCTAGCTTTTGCTGGTCAGGTATTTTCAAAAAAGATCCAACACTCGTTGGTCATGTATTTCAAACGTTCCAGTTTTTCGCTGGTCAGGTATTTCAAACGTTCCAGCTTTTCGCTGGTCACGCATTTCAAACATTCCAGCTTTGCTGGTCATGTATTCCCAAAAAAGAACTCAGCTTTTGGTCGTGTATTTCCAAAGGACCCAGCTCTCGCTGGTCATATATTTCAAAAGGTCCCAGCTCACATTTGTCGAGCTCCCAAATCAACCTATTTCCACAAATCAAACCTTCAGGGTGCGATTCCTCCATTCTCTCATTTCCAAACCTTCGGGTTTCAATCTCTCAAATATGTCATTTCCTAATCTTCAAATCTCTCAAGGTTATCAATTCTCCAACCTCTGGGTACAATGTTTTCAAAAAATTCACCATTTTCTCAACCCTCGGGTTATAATTTCCGAATTTTTATCATTCTCAACCTTTTTATTAAAACCCAGTTTTTCATAACCATTCATGTATTTTCCAACAAACCCAACACTCGTTGGTCATGTATTTCCAAGAGGTTCCAGCATTATTGCTGGTCATGTATTTTAAATGTTCCAGTTTTACTGGTCAAGTATTTCAAAAGGTTTCAGCTCCTCGCTGGTCACGTATTTCAAAGGTTCCAGCTTTCGCTGGACAGGTATTTCAAAAAGATCTCAACATCTGTTTGTCACGTATTCCAAAAGGTTCCAGCTTTCGCTGGTCATGTATCTCGAAAAGGTTCCAGCTTCCGCTGGTCACGTATTTCAAAGGTTTCAGCTTTCGCTGGTCATATATTTCAAAAGTCCCAGCTTTTGCTGGTCATGTATTTCCAAAATCGAAGATACAACTCAAGTTCTTATCAAAATCTATATTGAGTGATTATTTCACAAAGAATTCATGAAAAATTTGCCAATTTGCTAAAAGCATTTGTTGATTTTAAATATTCTTACTACACAAAAAGAATTTTCTCAGATTACCTCCTGTATTTCCTTTCAAAAGGTGAAACTTTTGCGAAAAAGAGGTAAAATTCAAATCTTTTCCTGTTGATCAACCAAAAGGATGTAAGAAATATCCTCGATATGATCAATAAAAGAAATCTTCAATGATGTTGAAAAGCCAGAAACGAATTGATATTGATCTTGGCTATGGCGCTTGTTTTAAAATGACTTTCTGGCTATCAGGCAGTGAGAATATCTTGAGCTATAAAAAGAATCCACTCAAACCCATATCTTCTCATTTTCGTTTAAAAAGTTGCAATCAAATATCCGCAAAAGAGATCTCTCAATTGTCGTCAAGATGAAGGCGAATTAAGCGAGTAGACCCCCGTGGCCAAAGAAGATTCGAAACATCTCCAAGATGACAAAGTTTGTGATGGATCCTTCCAAGGAAAGTTGAGACCACCGTCGAGATGAAGGCAAGTGTGATGAACCTACCGACAAACCCTAAAAGATATTTGATTTCTGCTATCATCTAAAGACCTTTTGAGCCAATATCATATAGAATCCCTGAGATAAAAGAAGGATCGGAACATCTCCAAGATGAAGGAGCTTGTGACGTACCCTTCCCTGAAAAAGAGAGAAAAGTTAGGACATCCAAAATGAAGGATGATGTAAAAGGCCCAAATGACTCAAAAAGAGTGTAAAAGATCATCGTAGGGAAAACACCCAGATATCAAACTGCCAAAGTTGCCAGAAGTCATCTTCTCTCATGCAAAATTCTTTTATCAATATCTCTTCATTTCCTGCTTTTATGAAATTAAGAATATTTCTTTTATTCTCATATCAGGGAAATAAATAGCCTCCTTGAAGAAAATCATCAGTGCTAGAATTTTGAATTTGACTCTTAGAATTAAGAGATTAACCTCATTTAGGGGAAATACTCTAGGTAAAAGAGAGAATATCTGCGCACATACGTGCACATTTTCAAGCATTTGAATCAGCTACAATTTTATCTTATTGGCAAAATTTTCTAGCTATTCCAAGAATGAAATAAAACACTCGATATCTATTCTGATGCAACCTAGCGTTGTCTATATCTTCCAAAAGAGTTGCCTCACTCAGTTGAAGTATCTCTTCCTGTCCCATCGCGGTTTCTTCAGTCAAGGATTCCGTATGGTGTTCCCACTCAGGTTATGGGTCAAAACCTGAATTTTCTGCGAGAGGTCATTGATTTCAAAAAGCTATTTCAGTCTCAACAAATGAGATGCCCAAAATCATTCCTTTTTCCAAAGCTTTAGGGAGCCCTATATTTTCCTCCTTTCGCAGACCCTTTCGGATTTGTTCGCCCAAATTCTAAAGGTCCCATTATCGTTTCTCCATTTGAGAAATCCGCATGGTAGATTCCCTATCCAGGTTAAAAGTTAACCCGGAACCTCACTTCACGAGGTATCTTCCTTACAGGTTTCAGATAAACCTGAGTCTCGTTCCGACGAGATTCCTCGTTTGGACGAGATGATTTCTTCCAGTCCCATCATGATTCTTCCCATCAAGGGACCCATGCTTCATATATTCCTCCAAGAAAGGATCATACTCGAGCTTCATTTCACAAGGCCTTTTCCAAAATGTCCCATCCAGGTTAAGGGCTAAACCTGAATCATTCCAAAAAGAGTATCTTGTCTCACCCTTGAGACCTGATCAAAATTTTCATTTCCCACCATTTCAGAATTTCCATCTAAAGTCCCATCACGATTTCCTCATTTTCTACACAATCATATCATCTTCGAGGATTTCGTCTCCCCAAAACCATTCAGGATAAGGTTTCAAAGCCTGAAAAACCATATTTTCAAAATAATTCTTCCACACTCAGTTCAGACCTGCTGACTGGGGCATTTTCAAAATTTAGAGTGTTGTCTTTGCCACTAAGCTCGGCTCTCAACCGGCTTAGTAGCAAAGAGGGGCATCTGTGAACATCCCAAATTTTTCAAAGTTTTGTAAAAATGACCCTTTTGCCCCTAACTCCGTTTTCTGAGAAAATCAAGTCATTTCTTCAGATTCTCTGAATTAAAATTCATATTGGTATATTCAAAATTAATTTTGGATCTGAATCTAGGACTTTAAATCCATATTTCCTCAAAAACCGGACCCAAACCCATTTCTGAAGAAATTTTCTCAAAATGGCTTTAAAATTTTCAGAAAAATTTTCTTTTGTAAATATTTTTGCAAAAACACCAAAAATTAGTTCTAACCTTTGTTTTCTCACAAACTTTAGGATTTTATTCTAAAAATACAAAAAAAATTGAAAAATAAAACAAAAACCAAAAAAATGGAAAATTTCAAGAAAAATGAATAAGTTTAAACTTTATAAAGTCGATTTGGCTAAAAAAATCAATTTAAAACAGTTTTATGAAAATTCTTTTTACACGGAGCCTCTTTTTGGAAAAACCAACAATTTTTACAAAAGAAACCTTCTTAGGGTTTCTCTTGGGGGGGGAAACTTTGGGAAAGGATGGTCGCGCTCTCTTCCTCGCCCCTCTCTCTTTCTCTCTCCTCCATGGACCATCGCACCTCCTTCATCCTTCCATCACCAGTGGCCGTCATCTGGGCCCTTCATCCTCAACTACCTGCCCTTCCCGAACCATCGTCCCCTCTCCTTAAGAAGGGGACGATGAGGAAACCCTAAACCACCGCTTCTTTACCCCCGCACCTTCCTTCATCACGTTTCCATCTCCCCTCTTCTTCTTCATTTCGCTCGAAAAGCCCTGCAAGGGAAGCATCACCATCCCTTTTTTCTCCTCCTTCAGAATTCCAGAAAAGCCAGGTAAGGATTCCTCACTTTACTTCCGAGTTTTTTTTTTATTTTCTTTTTCCTCTTTCTTCTTCGGTTTTCCTTTTCATTATATATTACTTGTGATTTTCCATCGGCCTTCTGATTTTCAGTGTTTACTTCTGTGGTTTTTTAGATTTCATTGAATATCCTTCCTTATACATTGGTGATCGACGATGCCTCGCAATGGCATCGTCTATTCACCTGGATTTTGGGTTTATCCCTACATTCATTTTATTCTTTCTCCTCTACTTTCTCTGCTTTAAATTCTCGATTTTCTGATTTCTTTCCCTTTTTGCCCCATCGACGCACCAGGGATGAATGTTGGGTTGCCTATAGCAACCTCAATACATTTGCATGCTACATTAAATGGAATTTTACATTCCAACAAATTCTTTTGTTTCTTTTTCTCTTTCTTCCCCTCTTTTCTTTTATATTCTCAGATGTTGTCTCTATTTTAAACTCCCACATTCTGTGTATGTCCTTAGGTTTCTGGATGTTTGCCTTCATTGTTTGATGTCGCCTCTGCATTTCTGCTGGAATCACCCCATGAGATTTACGCTATTTTAAGTTTCTTAAATGTCATTATATATGGTTGATGAGTCAGGGATGATCCGAACCCCTTGAAACCTGTAATCGATCATTGCTGCTAATGTTTGGCGACAGTTTTTGCAGGCCAATTTAAGTCACATTGGTCCAATTTGCATATAACACGTCCGATTCAGAAATTTTGCAGGTTTAAAACCCCATATTCGGGAATTGACCAGGAGTCCCCTACATTGTCTAAGATCAAAATAAATGTTCGTAACTCAATTTGATGGGTTCACAAATCACAATTTGAGAAAATCGCTGAAGCTATCTAATCTTCAATTTCAATCATGGTTCGGTCCATTCAACGATCGAAGCAATATGTTCATTCAATGCTTCAGAATATTCGAAGTCTCCTGCTCAACAGAGGAATTTGTTTTCCTAATTTATTTTCTGTACTCGTGTGGCTCTCAGGGATGTCGTTGTCATGCTTTTATGGCCACCACCATCACTCTAACATATTATTCTTTTGCAGCATTAGCCCCATTCTCAATAACCATTCTGTTGCTCATCGCAAGGTAGGATTAAGTGAACATTTCCTGCTAAATTAAGGGTTGAGATACCATGATCTCCATTTTTTTCTTTCTTTTCTTGGTTACATATTTTCATTGGCAGATGACTTTGCAGGTTTTAAGTGCTCTATGTATGAAGCTCATCCAGGTTTTGAGTAGTGTCTGATATCTGAAACTCGTTTGCTACTTTTATATGCAGAGATTACTGAAATAGCTGGATCCTTCCAGCTTGTCAAGGGCATTGATGGCCCGTGCCACCTGCGCTTATACCTTGTTTATATTATATTTCAGCTCCCATCTTGTTTGCAGAATCGAATTTGTAATCTGAGAGGGTGAGATCTATACTTGTTGTATAGCGTCCTTTTTGGGTGGATTTACATGTTTTAAGAGGCAGCCAATGTATGTTGAATTGCTATGCAATTTCCTATGCTGCAAATTTCCAAGTTTTTGCAGAATATTTAGTTACTGAGTAAAATGTTGAAGCTGCCAAATTGAGTAGGAATTTGGTGGGGATTTCTGTGTTTGGGTCTTCCTTCAAACAAGTGAAGGTGTCTAGAGGCTGGTGATATACACATGTAAGATGGATAAAGAAGTGGGGCCAGCGACAGACCTATGTGATAAGCGGCTGGAAATAGATCTGTGAGGGATTTGGCTTGTGTATAGAAGATAGTGTCACCAAGATTCATCAAGGCAAGAAAGCTTCATGTGGCCCTGCCGAGTTGATATTGAAGCTGGTATATTTACAATTGAAGTTTTAAAAGGTAAGTACACCATCCCTTGATAAGAAATGTGATCCTGTTTATAACCCTTGTTTAAAGCTATATCAAGATGATCCTCGTAGCCATGATGTGATGCGCCATGCCTGTTAGATGACATTTACTTCGTCAGTATCTCATACAGATTATGTAAAACCCATGGTTCTTCGTTTCTGTATTAAACTATTTGTCTTGTGGATTGTAGCTTCCTCCATACTTTTGATTCTTTTATTTAGCACTGTAAATATTCATATCTTTCATTTTATTACCCACTGTGAAATCGTCATCATGGATATTTAGGCCATGGCACTGCTACTATAATTAGTAGTCTTCAAAAGCATGAAAATTAGCAGCTGCAACTATTTGGTTTAACTGTAAAAAAAAAAATTGAAAATAAAATAGCAAGAAGGCCAAATAATATAGGTTGAAAATCAGCATGATTTGCTGAAGCTGATTCAATATTCATGGTTTGCTAAGATCAAAATCAGCATGATTTGCTGAAGCTAATTCAATATTCATGGTTTGCTAAGATCAAAATCAGCATGATTTGCTGAAGCTGATTCAATATTCATGGTGTGCTAAGATCAAAATCAGCATGATTTGCTTTGCTGAAGGTTTTGCTTCAATATTCATTATTTGCTGAAGTCAAAATCAGCATGATTTGTTGAAGTTATTTCAATACTCATTATTTGTTGATATCAGAATCAACAAGATTTGCTGAAAGTTTGATCAATATTCGTCATTTGAGCATGATTTGCTGAAGTTAATTCAATGTTCTCTGTTTGCTGAAGATTCGGATCTATAAATTCATGATCTGCGAGTTCAGATCATATTCATCATGTACCATAGTTCGACTCAGCAAACCTCTGATTTGCTGGAATTTCATTAGCTTGATGGTATCTGGACCAAACTTCTTTGGTCTGCTGATTTCTTTAGCATAGTATAGTTACTTGGTTTTGTTTGATAATTTGCCATAAATTCGAAGCAGCTAACTGATATAACCTCATGAGGACTGATGCTATTCAATAAAACAAATCAAGACTATCAAGTATATGTCACCTAAGGGTTGAGTAGCATAAACTTGAATTCATTTTCCAGTTAACAATTGGTAACTAGTTCATAACGTACATTTTCTCTTAACAAGGGTATCGCCTATGCATTTTCTTGTTTTCCTAGTATATCAAATGTACATTCCAATATATGCTTTTCCATCAAACATGATACTGAATTATCATTAGAGTAAGACATAGATATAGGCATTTTGTCGTTCCCATCCACATTCAATATATATATATATATATATATATATATATATATATATATATATATATATATATATCCCCATTATCTCGTGTTAATCCAGTTTTTGCAGGAAATATATGGGAATTGCCACTTTCTAGAATTAGAGCTTCTTGTAAATTTTGAATTCAAGATTGCAATAGTTAGGTATTAATGAGAATTTACATTTCCTGTTTTAGATAGAAAGTATGAGCATTGTAAAAAGCATTGAACTACTTGTATTCATACATTTCTTCCTTTATTCCAAAAAATTCTCACAATGGTGAAACACGAATGGCATGTGCACCGTTTCGTAAGAGGTAATTGATACTAAGTTGATGATCCACGTCAATGGCCATAGTCAGGGTGTGGACAAAACTTAGTATTTTTATCTTTTACGAAATAACATTGGATCCACACTGGATTCATTTTCAAAATTCATCATATTTCATTAAATATTTTTTTCTTTTATCAAAATTTAACTTAAAATTAACTCAAAATATATACCAATGGCCATAGTCAGGGTACATTCAGAGTTAATTTCATTTTAAATTCTATAAAAGCACCAAATGTGTTTCATTCTTCACCTGAATTTAAATATAGATTATTATATAATACATTCAACGACCATAGTCAATAATGTATTATATCTTCAATCTTGTTCTAATTCATTTAAAGAATGGAATAGCTTTTCGAAATCCAATTTCAAAAATTCTTCAAATTCATTCATCATATAGGATAGAATTGCATCATATTTTCAAAATTCTTTTTCAAAAATCCAAGTGATCTTGAATATCTCTCTTCAATTTCTACTTCATCAAATTCTATCTCATTTTCAGAGTCCAATTTGACTCTGAAAATTCAAATTCATTTTATATTCAAAACTCCATTCAATTTCAAAGTTCAATTTAACTTTGAGATCTCTTTTATCTTCTAAAATCCAAATTCAAGTCCAATTTAAACTTTGAAATTCATTTGTATATTCAAGATTCAAATTCTAAATTTCATTTTTCAAGTTCAAATCAAAACTTGGAAATCCTTGATTCATCCTCTGAATTTAACAAACTCCAAAAATATTTTAGGATCCAGGATTCAACATTCATATCGGATCTCAGACCTCAGATCCAATTCCATGTTAGGATCCAGAATCCAACTTCACCTTGGATCTCAGATTACAGATCCAAATTTCATTCTAGGATCCAGAATCCAATTCTACTTTGGATCTCAGATTCAGATCCAAATTCTAATTCTTAGGATCCAGAACCCAACTCTACTTTGGATCTCAGACTTCAGATCCAAATCCATTCTAGGATCTAGAACCAACTCTACTTTGGATCTCAGATTACAGATCCAAAATTCCACTTAGGATCTAGATCCTCATTCACTTTGGATCTCAGACTTTAGATCCAAATCCATTCTAGGATCCAGAATCCAATTTTGCTTTGGATCTCAGACTTCAAATCCAATCCCATCTTAGGATCCAGAGTCCAACCCTATCTCGGATCTCAGATTTCAGATCCAAATACCATCTTGGATTTCAAATCTTGAATCCAATTCCATTCAAAATTTCAAAATCCAAATTCCATCTTGGTTCCAATTCATTTGAACCAATTCCACTTCCAGATTTCAAATCAAGTTCTTATTTCGGATCCTAAATCCAAAATTCAACTTTGGACTCTATTTTAGAATCCAGATTTAGGATTCAGATTCCATCTTGAATTCCAACTTTCAAATCAAATTCTATTTCTCAAATTCTATTTTAAATTTCCCACATTTTATTCTGATTTCAAAACTTCAAAGATAGAATCTAATTTCATTCCAAATAGTCATCCAAGTTCAAATTTCTAAATTTCAAAGTCCATTTATGACTTTGAAATTTCCTTTCTTCTCTTTTCTCTCAGTTTCAAGATCATTTTCCAAATCCAGATTCATATTCCCAAGCTCTTGATTATTCTAAAATTTAGAACTTTAAATTTGAGTTCTAAGTTAAAATAATTTCTTCACTTTATCAGATTCATCTCAGAAGCACTTGGAAATTCTTCAAAATGTTTTCAAAAAGAGCATACATCTTTGCATTTGCACATTCATGATTCTTTGTGCATCTAGACTTAGGATAAACACTTATATAATTTCTTAGCAAAGCGAAAAGGCATTAATTCGACCCTTGGTTCGATTAACCCTGGTAAAGGCGCCAGGAACGATCGAACCTCGTACCGACGAGCGGATCCCGTCTCCCAGTTTTTCCCGCAAATATTTCAAAAACGGAGGCGAGTAATTTCAAAATATTTTCAAAAATTAAGGTCAAGTGACACCCGCAAAAGGATTCATCTTCTCTTCTCTTCTTTCTTTTCTCTTCTCTCTTTTCTTTCCGTCTTTTATCTTTCTCCCTTCAAAAAGGAGGAAAATAAGAGGTTGGAAAGGAAAAGAGAAGGAAGAGAGAGAATATCAAGAGAGGAAAATTTTTGCGATGATCACAATATCTATTGTATATCTACCTATAAATATACATATATATGTATATATATGTATGTTATATACATATATATATATATATACATATATATATATATATATACTTATATATATATATATCCCATATCCCTTCATGTGCACTTGTTATCACATATATTTTTCTTTTCTTTTACTTTTTGCAAATATATCTTCATTATCATATATCATTTATCATAAATTCAAGTATTTTTATATCTACATGTATATCTTTGTTGTATATAGTATATATACCCATTTCCTTAGTTATCTTGTACTAACTCTCATTTTGCAGGAAAATCTAGAAGATGCTGATTCCTTGGCTCCATTTCATTTTTTTACTTTATGTTAGCAATGTAACAATCCAATGTAAACCTTGGAATAAGATTTACTTTTACTGCTTAGATTAGGCCGCATCTCATATAGTTTGATTTCAGTAATATTCTGATTATATGATGCATATATCTCAATTTTCAAAATTCACCGTGGATAAACACGAATGGCACGTGCACCAACTCTTAGAGAGTTGATGAACTCGGTGGAGTCCATATTTACGGCCCTAGTCGGAATATGGACGAGACCCAGATCCATCATCTTTCTACCAGTCACATTGAGCCTACACTCTTAGGCTATTTTAAAAATGCACATCATATTTCCAATTTTTCAAAATGTTGTGAATTAACTCAAGTAAACTCTGAACATATTCATGGCCACAGTCAAAATATGTGAAGGATTTACTTTGGCTTAATCCACATTTTTCCAACCAAATTTTTAGAAATCTTTTCAAAATGCATTCATTCATTCAAATCATATGCATCATCTGTTTTTCCCATGATTTTCTCAAGAGATTTTCACTTCATGGAATCGATTTCTCAAGAAACTATGAAGATATTCGGAGTTGGATTTCCCAAATCAAAGTTTTCCCGTGATTTTCCCTAAAATGTTATTTTTTTAAGATCCATTTTCAAAAGAAATTTTCATCTTTCTCAAGAATCAAAAATCGATTTTCAGATATTTCAAGGACAATATTTTCAGGATTTCAATTTCCTAAGTTCTGAATTTCCTTCTCCAATGAGTTTTCCTATAGATTTTTCCTCATTTTCCTAAGAAAATGCTCAAAGTCCGAGTTTTTCTGACAAGTGTTTTCCTTTTCAAATATTCATCTTTTCTCAACAATTCTTTCATTTTCTCGAGATTCTTATCTCTTTATGGTTTTCCAAGTCTTTATAAACTTTCTCAAAATTTTCCTGAGATTCTCAGTTCTTCATGGTTTCCCAAGTCTTTATAAACTTTCTCAAGATTTTCGCAAGATTTTCACTTCTTCAAGATTTTTCTAATCTTATAAACTTTCCAGAGATTTCAAATCTTCTTCGTCTGAGTTTTCTAAGTGATTGATTTCCATCTTTTTCTTGAGAAATGCTTTTCAACTCCAAATATTTTCAAATCATACATCATATTTTCCAACTTGCATTTTACAAAATTGCATAGCACATGCCTGAATTCTTTATGCATTTAGGATAGAACACGATTTCGGTAATTTCACTAAGTCAAGCACAATTTTGGTCCTTGGTTCGATTACCTCTGTTAAAGGCGGCAGGAACGGTCGAACCTCATACCGACAGGTCGAGCCTCATCCCATGGATTTTCCCGCAATTTTCAAAATGGAGGTGAGTATTTCAAAACAATTTCCAAAATCCAGTCAAGTTTGAATCGCGAAAGCATTTCCCTCTCTCTCCCGCAAGGAAGGAAAGACGGGAAAAAATTTGCAACGATAACAGGTGTAGAGGGCATTTGATATTAACATCAACAACCTATATTGTTTGGAATGCAACAGCATATATGTGATTATACCTCAATCATCCTTTCCTGTATATATATCTCACTTACTGCATGTATGTACATGTATGTTATGCTCATTATCTGTAGATATTGTCATTTCCTGCATGTGTATCCATTCCATTGAATAGGTATATCATCAAACATTGTTGCGTATTACAGCACTCCATAGCATACTCTCGTACTTCCAGTCATCTGTATCCTAGTATATATCTCAACTGTAAAATATAGGTGCAAATTGGATCCTTTTTTTTTTAGATTTGCAATTATAGAAACATATATCTATGTATATATCTTCATGTAAAAATATATATAAACATATATGTATATATGTATATATATTTCCTTGGGTATCTTGTATATCCATTCCTTGTACTAACACACTTTTGCAGAAAAATCTGGAAGACGCTAATACTTTAGCTCCATTTTTTTTATTTTATTTTTCTTTACTTTATGTCAGAGATGTAATAACAAAATTTGGAATAATATTTACTTTTACTGCTTAGATTAGGATGCATATCATATAGTTTGAATTCATGCAATATCCTAATTATGTGGTTTATGCATTGTATCTCAAAATCACTGTGAATGTACACGAATGGCACGTGAACCAACTCTTAGGGAGTTGATGAACTCGGTGGAGCCCATATTTACGACCCTAGTCGGAATGTGGATGAGACCCAGATTCAGCATCTTTCTACTAGTCACACAGAGCCTACACTTTTAGGCTATCTTCAAAATTGCACATCATATTTCCAATTTTGCAAAATATTGTGAATTAAATCAATTAAACTTTGAACATGTTCATGGGCACAGTCAGAATATGTGAAGAATTTACTTTGACTTAATACATTTCTTTCCAACAAATTTCTCCTAAAATCTTTTCAGATATCTTTTTCAAAGTGCATTTATCCATTCAAATCATCCGCATCATGAAATCGCCTGCATTCCTTAAACTTTTTCTCAAGAAAATTTCATTACAAGGGAACCAATTTCTCAAGAAATTCTGAAAATTTTCAAAGTTGGATTTCCCAAATTGAATTTTCCACGATTTTCCTTGGAAAATGTTATTTCCTTAGGATTCACATTTCAAAAGGAGTTTCTCATCATTCTCAAGAATCAAAATTGATTTTCAAATATTTCAAGGCCAAGATTCTCAGAATTTCACTTTTCTAAGTTTTGATTTTCATTCTTCAAAGAGTTTTCCGATGAATTTCAATCATTTTCCAAAGAAAAGTTCCGAAGTTGAAATTTTCCTGACAAATGGTTCCTCTTCAAGTGTTTTCTCAAGAATTATTCCTACTTTCCCAGGATTTTCATCCATTCATGATTTTCCCAAATCTTTATAAACTTTCTTGAGATTTCAAGTCCTTTTATCAGAGTTTTCTAAGAAACTGATTTCCATCTTTTGCCTGAGAAAGAATTTTCCAACTCCCAAGCATTTTCTGAGCATACATCATGTTTTCCAACCTACATTTTAAAAAATTTCATAGCACATGTCTGAATTCTCTGTGCATTTAGGAGAGAACATGATTTTGATAATTTAACTAAGTCAAGCACACATTCGATCCTTGCTTCAATTACCCCTGTTAAAGGCGGCAGGAACGGTCGAACCTCGTACCGACAGGTCGAATCCCATCCTATGGATTTTCTCACTATTTTCAAAAACGAAGGAGAGTATTTCAAAATAATTTTCAAAACTCTGGTGAAGTTTGACTCGCGGAAACATTTTCCCCTCTCTCCCACAGAGAAGGGAAGAAAATTTTACGACGATAACAACTGCATTTCTCAAAAATACAAAAGGATTTTCTCAATTCCTCAAAATCAAGTCTTTCAAATCCATATTCATTCATTTCATTCATTTGCAAATTCCCATTCCAATTCCAATTCCAATTCAGAGAAATTAATTTTCTCAAAATTTCTCAAGTCTTTCTCAAAAATTGATTTTCTCAAAAATCTGAGCTTTCAAAGGATATTTCAAGTGTTTCTCAAGTTCAAACTCATGATTTTCCAAATCCTAACATCTTCAATTCCAAAGTTCAAAATTCAAACTTTTCTCAGAATTAACCAAGTTTTCCCAGAATCGATTTTCACAAAACTTTAAAGTTTCTTCATAAATCGATTTTCTTTTTCTTAGAAACATCCTCTCAATCAGGATTCACGATTTTCAAAGGGCTTCTTTTCCAAGTATTTTCTCCAAACTTTGAAGCAAACATCATGTTTTTAAATTTGCATTTTTCAGAAATTCATGGCACATGCCTGATTCTTTGTGCATTTAGGAAATAGAACACTATTTAGACAAGTTGAGCAAAGCTAAGCACACTCTTGATCCTTGGTTCAATTACCCCTGGTAAGGGCGTCAGGAACGGTTGAATCTCGTACCGACAGGCGAGTCCCATTCCTCGGAATTATCCCACATTTTAAAAACGGAGGTGAGTTATTTTCAAAAACTTTTTCAAAGGTCAGTTTGACTTGCAAAAGTAAAATTTTGCGATGATAACAGGTTTGGCGACCATGATGGGACCTGTCTTCGCTTGATCAATTGTGTGCTTAACTTAGTTTAAATTGTCAAAAATTGTGTTCTATGGAATGTCAACTTTTATTTCATGATATCATGTGAACCTAGGAGCCTAGACTTGAACCCAGCTGACATGGATTGCATATAGAATAAGTATGGTTTGGTAAGACCATATTGAGGAGATAGTATTCATGTTCACATAGACTTAGGTCTAATACAACCCTACTCAATCTAGGTTTGATTGAAAACAATGTTTGCTTTATTAAATATTTGAAAAACTCTACTTCTTTAGGTCTTAGAGCCCTTTGTTTGCTTGCATGTCTTCATGTTTTTAAAAACCACCACACCTATCTTTACCCGGTCTTCACGTTGCTAGGCTTTCTTCTAGAACCATAGTTTGAGACAAAGCCTCACAACTGGGACACTTATTTGGGCTAACGCCCCCTTGCCACGTACCAAGGGCCATAGTCCAACGTATATCGGCAGGTGCTCAAGGATGTTGGAAAAGTTGAACTTAGAATCGGAGAAATTGATTTTATGCCACGTACACCGGGCCTCGAGCTAAGTATATCGGCAGAGCATGATTGGACACAGTTGATATGAACCTTAGAGTTAGGATTAAGGTCCTACAGCTATTTCAAAATGGGTGCATCTAGAGTCAGCTTTTAGGGAATATTGTATGTGCATGATTGTTTGTACAGGATGTGATTGAATATGTTGTAGTCATCTTCTCTTTACTTTTCCATATTTTCCCCAGTTTTTCCAAAATATTGGATGATTTTTCAAATACCTCACTTTCCAATTTATGAAGTATTCAAACCCTGGACGATTTTTCAAATTCACCTTTATTTTCCTCAAAACTCTAGGTGATTTTCCATCCTTTCATTCTTTTGGATCTCGAATTTCCTGCTTCATTTTTATCCTGTCTGCATCTTTTTCAAAATCCTTATATTTTCCTAAGTTTTATTCCAACTTTCCATGTTTTCCAGTCTGATGGCATCCAGTCAACTTGATTCGGTCTTTTTTTAGGGTCACATCTCCTACGAGGTGCGATAAGGTCTTTCTGAACATCGAGTCCTCAGCATCAGATCCTTCCTTCCCCAGTGGTATTATTCCTGGCTCAAGAACTTTTCTCGTATGTTTCTGGACCATTTGAGCAATTGTGGGTTAGAACTGGCATCGGCAGTGGGAAAACAGACAGTCAACGACAATTTGATCCACGCATTGGCAGAGCGGTGGAACCCGAGTACTAGTACCTTTTGGTTCCCATGGGGAGAAATGTCTTTGTTAATGGACAAATTCTCAGAGATTATGGGATTACTTGAACCAACTGGTGAGCCTGGAGATCCATTATAGAAGCAATTTTTGATCAATGTTAAGGGTCTGGATCCCCGATACGCTTTAGTCTGCATGACAGGATGCAAGTCTTGGCCACTGATCGAGGAGAATGAAAATGAATATGTGAATCTGCTTGAAGTCTACAGACAGTACGGGGCATTTATGGAAGTCAGTTCCTTATCTCGAACAACTCGAGAAAGAATCCAGCATGCGATGGTCTTATGCACTGTGGGATTGGCTCTCTTTTCAAATGGACGAAATTACATGGATAACAGGATAGTTCAGCTCTTGCGAAGGTGGGGAAGTCGACAGACTAGCCACCTCTCCATAGTCATGGCCGCACTCGCTTTTTTATACTAAGGGTTGACCCGTTTCACACTCGAAGAATCAATTCTCATCGAAGGGTGCACCTATGCATTGCAATCTTGGTTCCTCCGGCATGTACCAGCCCGAGCCAGTTCATTCAGATACAATGGTGAAAAGCTTCTGCCAGTCGTGTGATACCGGTTATTGATCGACAACCTTCAAGAGGAAGAAGTCATATGGGACTACTTTGATCGTCAGAAATCACCTCCCAGATATACTTATGCATACGGCAAGCGGTTTAGGTTACTTGGCCCCTTTTTCTGCGCATATTACCATCCAGAATGATGTGTCAGACAATTCTCTCAGAGATAGAAGCGCATAGAAATTCGCCTACTATCAGGGATCTTGCCAGAGTTCGATCTCACATCAGATTAGTGGTCCGGAGCATACCATTCTGCCAGACATGGCTGGGATTCTTTTGTTACTCTCATTATTTTTCCTGGTCCTCGAGTGTCCTTTGATTATCAAGAGTGGTGGAAAATTGTTTGTCCCCCTCCCCTTTGTCAAGTGTATTATTAATAAAATCATGTTTTTCCTTCAATAAAATTCCTTTAATTTTCATCCTATCTTGGTTTGACGACCTCGCCTAGGTAACAAGGCATATTTCCAGTTGTTTATTTTGCAAAGAATAGCAGCGCAATTGTCGTGACTCCAGCGATGACTCAGTTCCTAGTAATGGGACATCCTTTAGATTATCTACCAGATATCCAACAAATGTTTCTTATTTAAAAAACCATTTTCATCAGCTAACCCTCAGTTTTGCTCTGTAGAGAGCACCTGCATCCTTACATGGTTCAGATGAGGTCCGGAAAGAAGACCGTGTCAGTCCAGCTTATCAGTTCCCCATGTGCTTCAGTGAAAGAAATGGCCTCTTCACAATTTGCCGGAAATGGACGTCAGCAAGCTAATGATGACATCGACCCACAGATGTATTCATTGTTCCAGAGAATGCTGAGTAAGTTATTAACTGAGGAAACATGAGCTAGCTCAGAAAAAGCTCACAATAAGAAAAAGGTCAAAGGCCAAACAATGAAAAAGAATGTGAACATCACTAAAAAGCAGAGTCGTCATGAAGAAACTTTTGATGAGGCAGAATCAGCAGGAGATACTGACGAAGAATATGAAACTCGGCAAGCATTTAGAAAATCGATTCAAGGGCAGAGGTCGGCCTATAAATCCAGGAATCAATTTGTCAATGACCCTACTCAGCCACAACTCAAAGACGTGGTTAAGATGGTTAAAGATCTGCAGGCCCGTGACAAGGGCAAAAGGGTCTTCACAAGTGAAGATTTTTATGACGGACTGGATGGGGATGATGATCTCGACAATCTCCTAAAGAAATTTATCAAGTTTGATGGTTCGGGTGACCCAAAGGCACACCTCGCCCTTTTTTTTGCAGAGTGTTCAAGTTCAGAAGGAGCAATCAAGCCCTTTTCCTTTGTTTTCTCCGTAGTTCGGAGGGTATTGCAGCGAAATGGTATTCAGAACACATTAACTCTATAGAGATGAAAGAGTTTGACAAAGTGGTCAATTTGTTTATTGAGCGCTTTTTATTCAATGCCGAAGCCCTCCCGACTCTCAGCCACCTCTGCAGTCTGAAGCAGAAAGAAAATGGAAAAGCCAGGGATTTTATTCATAGGTGGAGATCTGCTTGTAACAAGATGCATGACCCAATATTAGAGGGACATGCACTATCTTTGATCCTGAGCAACTTCTCGTAACCCCTAAGGGGACTAATTTTCACCTCTCCATCAAAGACTTTCATAGAACTAACAGAACGAGCCGAATGGCTTGAGTTGAGTATGGAAAATGGCCCTTATGAGGGCTTCATGTTTAGCAAGAACAGCGGTCAGCGGGAATCAAAGAAGAAAACCCATTTTACTTACTCTGCCAATAACAACAAGAATCAGAATACAGGAAATGGGAAGGACCACAGTTATGGGTCAGGAGGGTCAAATCCCAACAAAAATGATCAGAAGGGTAAGTCGATCCCTTAGTATGATAGACAACCTCAACAAATTCTTGAACAGAGACCGAGACTTCAAGAAAAGCCAAAGTGTGAAGGGTGGAGTTATAATCATAAATTTACTCCCCTGGACCAGTCCCTCGAAACAGTGTTAGAATATATGCTTGGCAATGACATGATTAAACTTCCAAAGGTAGCCAATCCGCTAGTGGTCATGGGGAAAATGAAAGAAAGATTCTGTAAGTTCCACCAAACAGTGGGACACGATACCGAGAACTGCTTCATTTTAAAGAACATTATTCAGGATTATATTGATAAAAACCTGCTGGTGGAAGGGGCCGAAGATGAGAAAATGGGAATACTAAATCAACCATTCTTTCAGCATTCAACTGCAATGATATTTGATCATCCTTTTCAACCACAAGATCACATCCAACCATGTCCTAGCAGTGATATCGACATTTAACATTGGATTTTAGTGTTACATAAGGCCCAGTCCAATTCTCAGAAGGTGGACCTCGTTTCAGCTCTCAGTAAGTTGAAAGTCTCAAAAGAGCCTGCTGGGGTATCTCCAGAGGTAGCCAAAAGAATGCCATGGTTTTCCAAGAACTTTATCAAACCCGTGCCAGAAAAGAAAAAAACATCAGAAGAGAAGATGGATACAGTGCAAAGACCAATCATTGCCCTCTCCAACATCCCAACTCTTGAGTTGGCGTGCGCCTCTCCTAAGCATCAGCAAGTCCTGGATGACTTACTGCAAAAAATCAAGGTTAAGCCAAGCATCACTCCCGAAGACATGGCCTAGATCGTTAATCAGGCCCTGACCAATGCTCCCATAACTTTCTCAGATGAGGATCTGCCCAAGCCTCACACATTTCATAATAATGCTCTATACATTATGGTGCGAACCCGGGGAATGACTGTACCCCACGTGCTTGTAGATGGAGGCAGTAGCCTCAACATTTGCCCCAAAATGACTGTCAAGGCTCTGGGTATAAAAGAAGAAAAATACACGCCGGATCCAATCACCATTTATGGATTTGAAAATCACGGACAGACAGCAACGGGCAAAATCTTCCTAGAAATATTTATCAACTACTATGTTCACACAGTGCTTTTCCACGTTGTCAATGTACCACCAACGTATAATCTTCTATTGGGGAGAACGTGGATTCACAATGTCAATGCATTGTCATCCACCCTACACCAGTGTATTAAGTGGTTTAAAGGCTTCATGATAACTACTATCCTGGGGGAAGATCCAGAAGAGCGGCTGCCTCAACCTATGATTCCTTGGCCGACCTATACGGCTGATATTCCTAGCATCAGGGAGAGCGAAGAAGTTGTTCTTAGTGAAAGTCTGGAAATGTTAAAACTAGAGGCAGCATCAGAGGCAAAGCATACTACAGCGATGGTCTGATGGCAAGGGCCACATTTCTTCAAAATCGGAGGTCGTCTCGATTACAGCACTTTCAAGGACCATCCTTTTTTACTGCAGTTTATAAGAACCAAGAAAGGGTTTGACCTGTTACTAAAGCATGGTTATCAGCCTTTCAAAGGCTTGGGCAAGAACGAAGATGGCCGGCTAGAGCCAGTGATCCCTAATCATCATCCGCGCAGGGCAGGATTGGGATTCATGGGCAAAAGATCTCACAAAAATATTGTCTTTATTAAGGGGATTCATTAAAAGCTTCTATCATCTGTCTTTCTCATTTTCATTCATTTGATTTCTGCAGTTTATAGGGACAATGTCCCATTTTAATTCATTTTAAAAGTCATTGTTTCATTTTAAGTCTTCAATAAAGCTATCAATTTTCGCGTCTATCTGGATGCCATCTTTCTCTTACTCCTCTGTAATTTGTCTTCAAAATTCATTGTTCTTATCCTTTTTCATTTCATGCAATTTATGCCATAATGAATGAACTTTTTCTAAAAAGCTATTCTTTTTCAAAATTTCAGAATGACTTCCCAATCAATAAGGAGATTAGTCATCAATTCTTCAATCACATCAAAACCTGCAAGGATTTATCGGGTCAAAGCAAGAGCAGAGGACAGTAAGGTCGCAAAACAACTAGAAGAAGTGGCAAAATTTGACTCATCACTTCCAGAGTTGCCAGAATTTGCAGCGATTCAAAAGCAAGATGAACCATCAACCTTAGTTTAGGATCCAACTGAGGATATCAATATTGGTTCAGAGGATAGTCCAAAAATTCTCAAGATTGACACCAGTCTAAACACATATAAGAAGGAAAGACTCATTAATTTTCTCAAGCAGTACCAAGAGGTGTTCGCATAGACTTATGAGGATATGCCAGGGTTAGATCCTAAATTGGTGGAGCATCGCCTCGTTTTGAAACCTGATGTGAACCAGTTAAGCAGAAGTTAAGGAAGATGGATCCTCGAATCGAGCAGCAAGTCAAAGAAGGACTCGAGGACTTACTTAAAGTAGGATTCATTCGAGCAATAGATTATCCAGATTGGTTGGCAAATATCGTAGCAGTTTCCAAGAAGAATGATAAGGTTTGAATGTGTATCGACTTCCGTGATCTCACTAAAGCTACCCTAAATGATGATTATCCACTTCCTAATATTGATCTTCTGATCGACAGCATGGCAAAGCATGCCATGTTCTCATTTATGGATGGATACTCCAGATATAATCAAATCAAATTAGCTGCTCGTGACCAATCCAAGACATCCTTCACCACGCCATGGGGAACTTTCTGTTATACAGTCATGCCGTTTGGGCTCAAGAATGCCGGGGCAACCTATCAACGCACAATGACTGCCATATTCCATGATCAGATACACAAGACCATGGATGCATACATTGATGATATACTAGTCAAATCCAAGGAAAAGGAAGACCATATTGATGCTTTAAGTCAGGTCTTCAAACGACTCATTCTTTACAAGTTAAGACTCAACCCTCAGAAGTGTGTCTTCGGAGTTGAATCAGGTAAGTTATTAGGCTTCTTGGTCAGCAAAAAGGGGATAGAAGTGGATCCCGCCAAAGAAAAGGCCATCATTGATATGTCACCTCCAACCACTCTCAAAGAATTACATAGTCTTCAGGGACGTATGCAATCAATTCAGAGATTCATATCCAATCTTGCCATGAGATGTGAGCTTTTGAATCATTTACTCAGAAAATGAGTGAAATTTAAGTGGGGACCAGAGTGTCAGCAATCGTTTGATTGGATCAAGAAGTATCTTCTTCACCCACCCGTTCTAAAGCCACCAGAATTAGGAAAGCCTCTATTGCTGTATGTTTCAGTTAACCAAGTCGCTTGCGGCGGATTCTTAGTACAATACAAGGAAGGCAGTCTGATTAAGCATGCCATCTACTATGTGAGCAAGACTTTTATTGACTATGAGAAGAAGTACTCTCAAATAGAGAAGACATGTCTAGCACTGGTTTGGATGTGTCAGAAGTTGAGACATTACTTGTTGGCATCAAAAGTCAAGATTCTCTCAAAACTTAATCCTCTCAAGTATATTCTCGAACAACCATTTCTCAGTAGATGGATTGCCAAGTGACAAGTCCTTTTAATGCAGTATGACTTGGAATATGTTTCTCAACAGTCAATTAAAGGCCACGCTATTGCCGACCAATTAGCTGATTTTCCTTTGACAAAAAATATAAAAATAGAGGATGATTTCCCTAATGAATGCATCCATAATATTCAACAGTCTCCAGTTTGGAATCTATTTTTCAATGGTTCCAAGAACATGGCCGACATAGAAATTGGAATCTTGCTGATCACACCAGAAAAAGAGATGATCCCTTTCTCTCTAAAACTTGATTTTCAGTGCACTCATAATATGGCTAAGTATGAAGCTTTAATACAAGGTATGAGAATTTTGCAAGACTTTAATGTTAAGAGAGTACACGCTTTCGGTGATTCATTGTTTGTCATCAGCCAAGTCAAAGTTGAATGGCAGGTAAAAGACCAAAAGTTGCTTCCTTATCAAAAGATCATTCTAGCCCTTATCAACAATTTTGATGAATTTCAGCTTTTTCATATCAAAAGAGAGTTTAATCAAATAGCTGACGGTTTGGCTAGCCTAGGCTCCATTATATCTTTCAGAAGCGGAGAATCCTGTCGTTCTTTTGAAATCGACAGACTTGACCAACCTGCCTTCATTCCGGTAATGCAAGTTAACCAGGCAGAACAGAAGAGGAAGCCTTGGTACCAAGATATTAAAAACTTTATTGAAACTGGTGAGCTTCCACCAGAATTATCAAAGAGAGCAAAAAGCGATTCAGTATATGTCTGCCCGTTATTTTATTCTTGCCAATGTTCTTTATCGTTGTGGGTTCAGTTCTGAGTATTCCAAGTGCTTAGATGAAGAAGAAGCCAAAGAAGTCGTACGAGAAGCACATGAAGGCATTTGCAGTGGTCATGTTGGCTACCAAACCCTTGTTAAGCATAGCATTCGAGCAAGATATTATTGGAAAACTATGCAGTAAGACTGCTATCGCTTTGTAAAGAAGTGCGTTCAGTGTCAGATGCACGCACCTTTCATTCATGCACCAGCTACGTACTTGCAATCAGTCGTGTCTCCATGGACATTCTCTATGTGGGCCTTCAATGTCGTAGGACCCATCACTCCTTCCGCTTCCAATGGTCATAAATATTTTCTTGCCGCAATAATATATTTCACCAAGTGGGTTGAAGTCGTCACTTTGCGTACAGTAGAAGGTCGACATGTGGTATCATTTATTCATAAGAATATTCTTTGTCATTTCGGTATACCACACGACATTATGTCAGATAATGGTACTCATTTCAAGAATGAGAGAATGAAGACCTTTTGTTCGAAATTCATAATTCATCATCATTTTTCAGCTCCGTACTATCCCCAAGGGAATGGTCATGCAGAAGCCACAAATAAAAGTTTGATCCGCATCTTGGAAAGAACCGTTGAGACAGGTCGTGATTGGCACGAGAAAATCCATGATGCACTTTGGGCATATCGAACCACCATTCGAACCCCGACCAATGCAACTCCTTCAGAACTTGTTTATGGGACCAAGGTGGTGTTACCTCTTCATGTTTAAAAGCTCGCTCTTAAATTTGCATTCCTTCTAGAGCTACCACTTGACCAGTATCAGCAACAGAGATTGGTACAATTGGATCTACTCGATGAGAAAAGACTCAAAACAGCAGAGCACGCTCAGTGATGATACATGAAATGCACATCATGTTATTAATTTATTCTTGCATTTTGTGTTGGTTTTAAGTTTTAAAACCCATGTTTAGATGTATTTGGATATCAAGGGGTTGTGGTTTGAATTTCAGAAAAATCGGAGTTAAAATGAGAGAGTTATGGTTATTTTAGTGTTCGGGCACGGATTTCGAGGAGCATCAGATCCATATCCGACCCAATTAAGCTGTTTTTTACCTTGGATCAATTGTTAGAAAGCCCAAATCTAACCCACACATATATTCATACCCATTTAGAAAAGATTTTCAGAAAACTCCCTCAGAAAGTGGCGCAGGGTAAAATATTTCTATTTAAACCCTTTTCTGAAAACAGCAAAAAGTATAAATAGAACTTTTCAGCAAACCCTAGATGTTTTTGGCTTTGGAATTTGTGCCTCTTCTTGTGATTCTTGCTCCATCCCCTTCTCAACTCTCATCTCACGCCATCCTCAATCGAAGATCAAGATTTTGCTTGGAATCCAAGCAATTCTTTACTTCTTCTTCCCATTCCTTTCATTTCTTCCTTTTCCTTGTGTAAACACCCCAAATTTTTCAAAATCTTTTAAATATTCCCTTCTTGCCCCTAAATTCATTTTTTGAGCAAATGTGTCATTTTTAAATATAAATTCTAGTTATTTCTCAAGTCTTACTGAAATTAAATTCATTTTATATGTTTAAATTGATTTCGGATTTGGATCCATTGTCCAGATCCAAATCTGAGTCTCCTTGTTCAAATTTTAAATTAAAATTATAAAAAAATACCAAAAATAGCCTTTAAATAGCTCGGATAGTCCATTCGACATCCGTTTGGGTCCATCACATTGTATTTCTTGATTCGAGTGTCAAAACTCGAACATTTTCTCAAAACCTGGGTCCAAACCCATTCTTCTGAAGAAATTTCCCCGAAATGGCCAGAAATTCTCAGAAAAATACTTTTGTAAATACTTCTTAGAAAAATACAAAAAAATTAGTGTTTCAAAAAAAAAAAAAAACTTAGTTCTCTTTTAAGATCTTAGTTTTCTACTACAAAAATACAAAAAATGGAAAAAGCAATATAAAAAAAAAAAAAAAAATGGGGAAGGCAAATGGTTTTAAAAATTGAAAAATTGAATTTTTGCCAAAAACCTCTTTTTAAACCATCTTTTTACAAAATTTCTTTCAAGGGGGCCTTCTTTTGGGAATTTTTAGAAAACCTCCAACAGCTTCTTCCCGCGCTCCCTCCGCTCCTTCCTCCATCGTTGATCTCAAAACCAACTCCTTCCTTTTTCACCTTTGATCGTTAACCAAACTATTCTCGAATCATCCAGGGGTCTCCTTAAGAAGAGCCGCTTCGCCTTCTCCAGGGGAGGATCAAGTTTTTCTCTGCAAAAATCGCTTAAACCCATCATCTACATTCGTCTTTCCCCCTTCTTGATCCCGTTACAAATCATCATCGTTAAGCATTTTTTGTTGATATCCATCACACATCTTCGATATCGAGCACCAAGTTTTATCGACTCTATTGCTGGAAGGCCATCGATCAACTGGGAAGATCGACCATCCTGACAATTGAAAAACTCCAGCGTCCCTGCAACACAAAGGAGGTATTGTCCTCTCTCCAGAACCCCTATAGAGTTGCAGGAGTTTTTTTTTTTAATCAACCCAATCGACTATAGTCCACGGAGATCCTAATAAATCGGTAAGAACCACTCCCTCTCCTTCTTATTTTCCTTAGTATTCCCATATTAATCGTCCCATTAAATGCACCATGGACTGGGTTGAGTTGCTGACGGCAACTTCAATACACTCACGTGCTACAGCAAAAAGGAGTATACAGCTCCTACACCTATATTATGGCTTTCTTTCTCGATGAATTATTCCTGAGTTTTATTCTGTTTTTCGCATTGCATGTGATTCTTGGTTAGCATTGGGTTGCTATCTTGCATATTCTTTTATCATTTCAATTCCCTGTTAGCATTAGACTCATTTTCCCTTCTTTTCTTTTCTTTTCTTTTTTTTTTTCTTTTCTCTGTAAGGCGTTTCATATAATTGATAATTCCTTCTGTCTTCTCTCTTTGGTTACTGTTAGTTGATATACGTAGGAAGTCTGGACTTTATGGCAGAGAATGAATGCTTAGTTTCCATCTATTTATGTTTGTTGATCAGTTGTAGAAATTTGCTGATCCCTTTGCTAAATTTATTGTCATTAACCTCCTCGTGGGATCTATAGATTTTTCCATTGACAGAGGTTCGAATTCACAGATCAACTTGTTGGCTTACTTGCTGGGCTATTAACACTTTTTTTAATTTTGTTGGTTCTTTTGCTGGGTTCATACATGTGGCTTGCTAGTTATTGAATTACTTGTTGAGAGACGCCCCTCTTGGACCTCCCACCTGCGTGAGCATGGATACTAACGTCATTCCCTCCATAGTTGGTTCAGGCATCAAATTCTGGTTCAGCCAGTGTTTCCATCCAATCCTAGCTTCATTTCTGCTAATCCATTTCAATCTCACAGCATTATACTGATTATACTAGCCTAAATCTCTCATGTTTTGATCTTATGTTTACTTGTGAATATGCCACATAATCCACTCTGATTTCACCAAGGGTCATAGTGAGTTCTGTTGCAGGGATCCTTTGCGTGAATAAGTCCCTCTGTGGGATTAAATCCCATTAGTTGTACCCTCCCACTTGCGGAAGCATTCCATCCATCATACCTTCATCAACGTCTGCACCTTGATAATATCTCCTGTATCCACAAAGTTGAAGTCTGTAATATACCAAGCTTGGGCATTCACCTCTATCCCTTATATTGGTTTTGAGGATATTGCAAACCCCTTTTTGTAATAGGATCACATTTTGGTGCCTGTAATCAATTGGGAAAACCATCGCCATAGTCTGGATATTCTCTCAGAACTGTAGAAATTAGTAGATTCCATCATTTTCCTGTTTTAAATCAGTTTTTCCTGCTGTGTTCATTTTGATATGTTCATTCTGCAGAATGTGTCAAACACCTAGTATCATATAGCACTGATTTCAGTACATATTTCTGTGTAACTCATTCCAATTCCTCACCCTGTATACTGAATTCAATCCATATATATATATATATATATATATATATATATATATATATATATATATATATATACATATGTATACACACACACAACACCACTTTCATTACACTCCTTTTCACCACTTCACATGCTGCACTGTGTTTTTCTTTTGTGCCGCCTGCTGGAGGATGCTGAGTTATATCTGAAAGTTCTGAAGGCCGATCCTTCATACAAGCCAGCTGCAGAGTGTCTAGCCATTGCCTTGACTGACCTTGGCACTAGCTTGAAACTTTCTAAAAACACTCAAGAGGGCATTCAGAAATGTTGTGAAGCTCTAAAAATAGAAATCCAACATGCTCCTGCATACTTGGGGTAGTCTATTCTGAGATGACGCAATGTGATACGACATTTAGCTGTTATAAGAAAGTTGCACAACAGGGGCCAATGTATGCAGAGGCATATTGCAATATGGGTGTCATATATGAAAACCATGGTGACTTGGAAGCAGCTATTGAGGGGTGCTTGCACGTGTCTCCCAACTTTGATATTACAAAGAATAACATGGCCATAACTTTGACAGATTTAGGAATAAAGGTAAAAATGAAAGGGGACATTAACCAGGGAATGTCATTGTTTTATAACTGGCACTGTGCTGGTACTATCTTGGTGTTGTTTATGGAGAAATGTTGAAGTCTGAGAAGACAATTGTGTTATATAAGCTCGCATTATACTTCAATCTTCATTATGCGGAGGCCTGCAACAACTTGGGAGTGATTTATAAGGATAGAAACAATCTTGACAAAGTAATGGATGCTGCTGCAAGCATAATTGAAAAGGCTATTGTTACAAATCCCATCTATGGCCCTCTTAGGTGCCTACAACAGTATTTAGTATTGCTGTAGCCATTGTTACATCTACAACAGTGCTAAACACTGCTGCACTTTTTTTTTTATTTATTTATTATATTCTATACCATGTGTATACTCACTTGTCTGATATTTAAAGCCTTTTCCCTGGCAACCATGTTCTATGATTCTGATTGTCATTTGCGTGCTGCACCTACAAACTAGTTTTAGTCGCTTGCATAGCAGGCCCTTCAATATTTCACACTTACCCACATGCTGTACATCACCATTTGCTTAGCACATTGCTTTCATTACATCATTTTACCCTATACAGTCACACTGCTGCACTTCACACCTCCTCCACAGTATATAGTTTCCACCTGTCACCTGTAAGTGGACAACATCATAACCACTGCACCACCTACATTTGTATATATCATTCACTTGTTGCATATGTTTCACCATCTTTCTTTTCCTCTCCTTTTACCATGTCTACATTTGTCATCACCAGCTACTGCTGTAGTTATTCCAACCTACTCACCTGCCACAAATAACACAGCTCTACCAATATTTCTCCAGCAGATTCACTTTGTCACCTAGGCCACTGTGGCATTAAGTCTTCCTAATTAGGTTAGGAAACACTTAATTTGCTGCATCCCCAGCTGCCCATTACCTGTTATTTACTCTCCACCAACACATTAGCTGCCCACCTTCTCTATATATCACCTTCTGTGCAGCCCTCATTCAATCCATCATTTGTCTCACGCATAACATAATCCTCCAGTCATGATGGTCCTTCCCTCGATGCCCACATGGTGCATCAGCCTTCACATCATTCATTTATGATTAGTTTCATATAGGTTCTTTGAACCTATGTATTAACTCATACAGGCACCTTCATGTGCATAATACATAGGTGTATGTATGAATCCTATCATCATTTACATTCACCATGATATTTTGTAAAATTTCCTTCTATAAACTTCTTTTACATTGTGCTAACTAAATGTTTTGCAGGGAATATGTGGAAAATCTCATTAGTTGGAGTTATAGATTCAATTTCATACATCGTAATAGTTAGATTTTAAATAAGAATTTACATTTCCTGTTTTAGATAGAATGAATGAGCATTGTAAATATCATAAATTACTTGTTTTCATGCTTCTGCCCTTATTTCTCAAAATCTCACAATGGTGAAACACGAATGGCACATGCACCATTTCGTAAGAGGTAAACTAATCCTAAGTTGATGATCCATATCAATGGCCATAGTCAGGGTATGGACAAAACTTAGTATTTTTATCTTTTACGAAATAACACTGGATCCACACTGGATCCGTTTTCAAAATTCATCATATTTTCCTTAAATATTTTCTTCTTTTATCAGAATTTAACTTAAAATTAATTCAAAATATATACCAATGGCCATAGTTAGGGTATATTGAGGGTTAATTTCATTTTAAATTCTATAAAAGCACCAAATGTGTTTCATTCTTCATCTGAATTTAAATATAGATTATTATATAATACATTCAATGACCATAGTCAAGGATGTATTATATCTTCAATCTTATTTTAATTCATTTAAAGAATGGAACAACTTTTTTTTAAATTCAATTTCAAATTATTTAAATTCATTCATCATTTAGGATAGAACTGCATCATATTTTCAAAATTCCCTTTTCAAAAACTCCAAGTGATGTAAATATCTTCCTCAATCTATCTTCAATTCTTACAAAATCCAATTCATCCTTTCATTTTCAAAATCAATTTCATTTTCAATCTCAAAATTCAATTTAAACTTTGAGATTTCAAAGTCATTTTTGTATTCAAATTCAAATCAGATTTCAAAGATCAATTTGACTTTGAAATTCCAAATTCATTTATATTCAAAACTCCCATCAAATTCAAAGTTCAATCTAACTTTGAGATCCTTGATTCATTTTCTAAATTCCAAATTCAAAGCTCCAAAATCAAAGTCCAATTTGACTTTGAAAGTCATCTCAAATCAAGTCTGGAATTCCAATTCCAAAGTTAGATCCAAAGTACATCTCGGATTCCAGATTTTGGATCCAATTTCCATTTAGGATTCTAGAATCCATAATCCAACTTCACTTTGGATCTTAGACTTCAGACCCAAATTCCATTTTAGGATCCAGGACTCAACTTTCACTTTGGATCTCAGACTTCAGATCCAAATCCATTCTAGGATCCAGAACCCAGTTCTATCTTGGATCTCAAACCTCAGATCCAAATTCCCTTTAGGATCTAGAATTCAATTCCATCCTGGATCTCAAATTTTACATCCAAATTCTATTTCAAAATCCCAGATCCAATTCCATCTCAGATATCAGATCAAGATTCCATTTCAAATCTAAATTCATCATCTATTTTTCAAAAGCCAATATTATTTCTCAAGTCTGAATTCAAAATTCAAAATTTCTACATTGAATTCAAAATCAACCCTTGAAAATCGATTCTAAATTCAAAAGGTCCATTATGACTTTGAAAGTCTCAATTCTAAATTCCTCTTTCTACAGATTTATCCCTCCTAAATCTAAGTCCAAGATTCAAAGTCCATTTCTGACTTTGAAATTTCATTTCAAAAGCTTCAAATCATCCTTTCTCATTTATTTTCCCAACTCTGATTTACTTCAAAGACTTAGAACTTCTCTGATCTATCTCAAGTTCTAAGTTAGATTAAAACATTTCTTCACTCCCTTATCAAGTTCATCTCAGAATACTTAGAAATTTTTTCAAAAACATCTTTTTAGAAAGAGCATACATCATTGCATTGCACAAGCATGACTCTTTGTGCATTTAGAATTAGAATAAATTCTTAGATTATATTTAGGCAAAGCAAAAGGCATAGATTTGATCCTTTGTTCGATTACCTCTGGTAAAGGCACCAGGAACGGTTGAATCTCGTACCGACGAGCGAATCCCGTCTCCTAATTTTTCCCGCAAATATTTTCAAAACGGAGGCGAGTAATTTTCTAAATATTTTCAAATCAAGGTCAAGTGAGACCGTGCAAAATAGTTCCTCTTCTCTTTTTCTTTCTTTCTTTTCTCTTCTCTTTCTCTTTTCTTTCTTTTATTTTTCTCTTTTCAAAAAGGAGGAAAATAGAGGTTGGAAAAGGATAAGAGAAGGAAGAGAGAGAAACCACAAAAGAGAGGAAAAATTTTACGATGATCACACCTTAATGGTATTAACATTGAGTTGTTGTGTTTTTGCTGGTGTAGCAGAGGTGGAAAGCACTTTTCTTGCGTGGAAGTGCGAGACACTCCAACAAGAAGGACTGACTCTACCTCCATCCGGTCTTCTAAGCCCTCTGATCGCAAATCAGCTCATTTCCCATCTTCGGTGGATTTCCAACGTGGTGCAGCTGCCAAACACACTTTCATGGTGAAGTTCCAGCATCCTTGAACAATACGAGATGCCAATCCAAAGGCATCTTCTGCTCTTTTCTTCCCCACAATCGTCGGATCGCCCTGAAGGTAGGTCTTCTTCTTTTCCTTCTTTTAGATAAAACCAACGTGTGTTGTTTTGTTTTGTTTTGTGGTGTGCTTTGCGTTTTATATTTCTAGCCTTAGTGTAGACTTCGTGCATAGACCAGCACATTAGATCGAGGTTGTTTGTTTGTTTGTTTCTAAGTGTTTTATCTTGTTTTCTTGTTGTTTTCAACAAAAACGTGAAAATCGGCTAGACCCTTTCTAGCCGATTTTAATCTTTTGTCATTTTCAATTTTCTGTAATGGGTCAACAGAAAAATATGTTTTGAAATGTATTCTTTATCCAGGTTTGTCGTTGAATCTAATTTAGAGTGTGATTTTAAGTAAAAATTAAAAATCGGCTAGAATCCTTCTAGCCGATCTTGGCGTGTTAGTGAGTGTAAGTTCTGAAGTTTTTTTTAGATAAAATGTGTCAATCATAGTTTGTTTCAGTCGTTCTCAGTATGATTTGATTAGAAATTTTAAATTGGGTCAGTTTAAGTGTGTTGTGCGGTTCATGTTTGAAAATTCGTTGAGTCAGAGCTCAATCGGCTAGAGCTAGTCTAGCCGATTTTATTGTTTCTTCATTTTCGTGATTTTGTACTTCTTTCAACAATAGGGTGTGTTCAAGCATTTATTTTGTTCAAGTAAGTTCAGCAAATTAGTGTTATTCGTATTGTATCAGTGTCATACTTTAGGTTTGTCAAAGTCAGTTGATCGGTTAGGTAGGTTGTGTCTTGTTTGATGCATTGTTCGTGGTTTAGTCATTTTTCTGTTTTTATTTTTGCTGCAATTTCAATAGATAGTGTTTCAGTAGTATTTCAATATTGCTTTAGTAATAATAAGGTTGCTTGAATCTTCGTTTGAGTGTGTTCAAAAGAAAAAGCCATAAAAATATTTTCTATCGATTTCTTTAGTTAGGTAAAATCGAGTCTTAGGTGTTAGAATAGGTTGTCTTCTCCAAGCTGGACGTCTGCCATTAGAGGTCCAGCTTGAGCTTTAGACTTTGTTTGGTAAGTGTTTAGAATTAGGTAGATTCATTCTCTTGTCTAGATTCATGGGGTTGAATTAGGATAAAAACGTTTTAGAGATTGATTGGACATTAGGGTGTTAGTTAGTTTTGCAATTTTAAAATTCGTATTAGCATTCCCTTAGTATGCTTACATTATATTAATTAGATGTTAATGCAATTAGATTAATATTAGGCTAGTCAATTGGGTCGAGTTCTGAGAAGGAGGGCAAGTAGGTAATTGAAGTTTTGAAACGCTTTTGGAAAGATTTGGATTCTTCTAATTTCGTGAGAAGCAATTTAAGAAAGTTTGAATTTGGGTATCCAGCCAAAGTAGCAAAGATTAGCTTTCTAATTTTTGGGAAACAAAATTTGAATTTCAAGTTCTTTCTAAAACGGCCACCCACGGTTTTGAGAAGGATGTTAATTGCTATTTAATTCTTTTAGAAAACCAAAACCGTGTGGGCCTCTTAGGTTGAACGATTTCATCTTATCCAATTTCTCAAATTGAGGTTTAAGGCAATTAAAGAGAAGGGTTTCTTGCATTGATATTTTTGGAAACAACAGTTAATTTTCCATTGCATTTCCAAACTCGGGTTTTAGTAAAGATTTACAAAAATACTATATTGCCTTTGATGCCAAGATAGAAACCGTGTGGTTTTCTCTAGTTGGACGATTTGGCTAACCTAGCTTTCCATTTTAGTCTCTAATTCAATTACAGGGAGGGGTCTTCATTCCAAATTCGTTTCATCTCAATTCGTAACTCCCTAATTCTCACTTTCTATACTAATTACTATTAGCTTTAGTTTCATTTTTTATTTAGGTTCAAATTAATTTTAGGTTAATGATTGAGTCCTTAGTTAGGTAGGTCTTAATTAGGGTTAATATATTTAAGTTAGATGTGTAAGGTATATAGAGTCATTATTCATAATTGTCCTTGTTATTTTTAACTAATTAGACTTTAATTTTTAGGTTTCTAATTTAGTCATTGTCTAAGTGAGTCAATCTAATTGACTCATCTAGGTGGGGCATGGACCTATTTCAAGTCAACCCTAAAACTGCACCCCATTGGGTCTGAGTTGTTTATTTGACTTTAGTTTTAATTAACATTAGATATAGGGCAAGTTAGTTTAGTTAGTTATTTAATTAAAGTTGACGATTCTTTAGAAGTGGATGTTTGTTTAACTTGTGATTGTTTAGTGCATGTTTGATTGTTGTATTTCATTGAGTTCATTGTGTTAGAATTAATTAACTTCATCTGTTAGATAATATAGTTAGGATTCCATCTTTAGTTAAGTAGTTACATTTGATGTGTTATCCAGATTAGATCTAGTCGTGCATTGCATATTTTAGTTACTTTTCCATGTAGTTCATTAGCTGCATTCATTATAGGTGTTTTAACAATCATTTATCAGCATTCCACTCTGTTTTCAAAATTAGTTTTCATTCATAGTGTCAAAAATATATTTCCAAAGTGAATAGTGTATTGAACTTGAAAACCGATTTTTTCCCTATCGCACACTCGTCATTTTATGTGCAAAATTTTTGATTTTTCTAGAAATTATTTTTTTATTCTCTTTATTGGCGTGTTCACTATCTGCAGACCAAATTTCAACTCATTCTGAGTTGATTTGGTCTGGTTTTTAAGCGTTTTGTGAAAACAGCTTTTTCAGGTTTTCAAATTTCAGGACCTGCGATATCCAGATTTTCCCTGGTTTTGAAATGCTTATATCTGGAGTTCCAGATATCATTTTTTAATTCTGTAAAAATTGTCAGATTCTTGAATCTGTTAGTTACAGTACAAAAGAAATTTTGGGAATTTTGGACTTTGTTTTCCCTATCAAACAGTCTGTTTGTGAAAAGCTGTCGGAAGTCATTTTTGCACTATTTAGGGGTAAGATAGTCATTTCATTATTTTATCCATTTTCGGTTTATTTCTAGTTTTATCTGCATTTTAATCAGTTCATCTGCATACATTAACATAGTTAGACCTAGATTGAGTAGTTTTAGAATTATTTTTGTTATTTGATTTTATCTTTTAGTGTTAATTAGGCTTTGCTTTTGTTAATTTCTTCAAAATTAGGTGTAGTTTAACTTTTAGTTTAATTTCCTTGAATTATTTACTAATTTTGTATTTTCCTGTGTTATTAGGTTGAAAAGCAAATTGAAAATTCAAGGAGGTTTTTGTCCAAGTGTGAAAAATCGATAAGTGGTGAAAGGACAGAAGTGCCCTTGGCGTGCAACAGAAGATTTGAAGTGCTTTTCTATTTAGTTTTAGTGTTAATTTGTATTTGTTATTAAAATTGTATTTGTTGACTTAGAGTTGTGATTTAATAAATTGAAATTCTTAGAAATAATTGAGTAATTCTTGTTCCCTGTGGATTTGACCCGTGCTTACCACTTTTGTGAAAAGTCAGTTATTTACGTTTGGTTGACGATTTGCCAAGTATTTTATTGAAAATTTATCTTTTAAAAAGAACATTCATAAAAACCAATCAAATTTTGGCGCCGTTGCCGGGGAACGATAAATCTATTCTTTTATTTCTTAGAGTTTAATTTATTAATATGTGTTAGTTGTTTAGTTAATTAGTTGTTTTTATTTTCTAGTTAGTAGGATTAGTAAGAGAATATAGGTTTAACATAGTTAGTACATATAGGATTCACATACTGTTTTTCTATGATTCACTGAATATTCATTCTACAAGGAGTGATTAGATAGGTGGGTTTTAGAAAACATAGTTTGTGATTTTCTGTATTTTTCCTTTTCAGTAAATTAGATTAGTTTTAATTGATATTTCATTTACTTAGTTAGTTCTGACATAATTAGTTTAGAATATTTGTTTATTAGTGTCTTTACTTTTGTTATTTGCATTTTAGTGATTAATTTAGTTTAGATTTAGATTTAGGTCGTGTGCTTACATTTGGTCTTAGTATCAGTGTATGCAGGGGTGAAGAGCTTTAGGAACCCCATTACATCCATTTGTTGACAACCCAGAGAGAATTTTACATTCTCCTCGAAGTTCGACAACAATGGGCGATATGGATCCTCCGGCTCCAGCTCCAGTTCCTCCACGTACTCTGAGGGAATACTTCATTCCCACAGACTATGTCCAGGCATCTTGCATTCGGAGACCCGATGTAGGAGCGCCTCATTATGAGATTGAGGCCAGCATTATTCAGATGCTTCCATCATTTTATGGCCTTAGTCACGAGTATCCCTACAGGCACTTAGACGAATTCCTTGAAATTTGTTCTACTGTCAAGATATAGAATTTCAACGATGATGCATTGAGGTTGACCTTATTTTCGTTTTCATTGAAGGGCAAAACCAAGTATTGGCTAAAGTCCTTAGATTCAGTAGAGATAGGGTCATGGGATCAGCTATAGCAGGAGTTCTTGAGAAAGTACTTTCCCATCGGTAGGATGAACCATTACCGGCGAGCCATCACTAGCTTCTCAGAGCTAGATGGTGAGCAGTTTCATGAGACCTGGAAGAGAATGAAGGATCTCCTTAGGAAGTGTCTTTATCATCAGGTGCCGAGATGGCAGCTGGTGCAGAGCTTTTATGATAGATTGTCTGACAGGAATCGTCAGATGATTGACTCTTCATGTAGTGGGACCTTCATGTTGAAGAGCGAGGATGAAGCATGGAGATTATTTGATACATTGACAGAGAATTCCCTCCACCATGCTTCTAGCTCTTATTCTGGTAGAGCCATACCCAATATTCAGAAGAAAGGTGGTGTTCTCGAGATTGGTCCATCTACTACACTACAGTGCAAGGTAGACATGATTGCTCAGAAGTTGGACCAGCTTCTCTCAGGACCATCTCGGACTCAGCCAGTGTGTACTCTTTGTGCCAGTCCGGCACATAAGATCACTGAGTGCCCGTCGGCAGCTCAGTACCCTGAATTTGTTCAAGAACAAGTTCAGGAGGCTCAATGTTACGCCAGACCTCAGAACAACCCAATTTCATCTACATATAATCTGGGTTGGCGTAACCATCCTAATTTTTTATGGAAGAATCCACAGTCTTCCATCCAGATGCCTACATCCTCTCAGCCAGCTCGGCCACCAGCATTCACTCAGACATTCCAGAGGTCGAGCTATCCTCAGTCTTCATCCCCATTTCCTCCTTTGATTCCGCAAGAGTCTGCCCCACAGACATCTTTTGAGGAGAGACTTCTCCAAGCATTCCAAGAGGTGAAAACCTCTAACCAGAATGCTTTCGAGAAGTGTAGCTAGATATTGAGTTCGCATACGCAGTTCATTGTGAAGCTAGAGTCGCAAATGGGACAGTTAACAGAGGCTATCAGTAAGAGACCTGAGGGTACTTTGCTGAACCAGGCTGTCATGAACCCGAAGGGCAATGACCAGATGACCGGAGGCTTGTATCATACTGAGTCATAGCAGCAGACCAAATCTGTTATGACCCTGAGGAGTGGACGTGAGTACCACGTCGAGAGCAGCGAGAGTAGAGAGAGGATCAATGAGCTAGATGTTAGTATTCCATCTTCTTCGGCTCAGCCATCATCATCACCATCCTTATCACCATCACCATCATCATCATCCTCCACCTCCACCTCAGTTCATAAGAAGGATAGGAGTCAGCCTTCTCACAAAGAAGAGGACCCCCCAATGTATATCCCCAAACCACCCTATCCCAAAGTATTAGAGTCTTCCGGATTTATAGGGAAGCAGGTGTGATCATCGCAAAAATTTTTCTCTTCATAATGTTCTCTCTCTTCCTTCTCTTTTCCTTTCCAACCTCTTATTTTCCTCCTTTTTGAAGGGAGAAGAATAAAAGATAGGAAAAGAAAGTGAGAAGAGAAGAGAAAAAGAAGAGAGAAGTGGAATTACTTTGCGGGTTTCACTTGACCTTAATTTTGAAAATATTTGAAATAACTCGCCTCCATTTTTGAAATATTTGCGGGAAAACTGGGAGACAGGATCCGCTCGTCGGTACGAGGTTCGACCGTTCCTGGCGCCTTTACTAGGGGTAATCGAACCAAGGGTCGAATTAATGCCTTTTGCTTTGCTAAGAAATTATCTAAGTATTTATCATAAGTCTAAAATGCAGAATGAATCATGCTTGTGCAAATGCAGAGATGTATGCTCTTTTGAAAATATTTTGAAGAATTTCCAAGTGAATCTGATAAAGTGAAGAAATGATTCCTTTAAGATTAAAGTTCTAAGTTTTTAGAATAATCAAGAGCTTGGGAAAATAAATCTGGAATTTGGAAATTGATCTTGAAGTCTTGAAATAAAAAAGAGAATGAAGGAAATTTTTAAAGTCATAAATGGACTTTGAATTTAGAAGTTTGAACTTGGATGAATATTTGGAATGGAATTGAATTCCAATTTGAAGTTTTGATTTTAGAAGAAAATGTGAGAAATCTAAAGGAATTGAGGAATGAGATTTGTAACAGTTGGAATTTCAAGATGAAATCCAAATCCAAGTTCTGGATTCTGAATAGAGCTTTGAGTTGATTTTTGGATTTAGGATCCAAAATAGGAACTTGGTTTGAATGAAATGGAATTGGCTTTAAGAATTGGAATTTAAAGTGGAATTTTGGATTTTGGAATTTTTAATGGAATCAGATTCAAGATTTGGAATGGAATTGGGATCTGAAGTTGGAGATCCAAGATGGAGTTGGATCTGAAGTCTGAGATCCAAAGTAGAATTGGATTCTGAATCCTGAGAATTGGAAGTTGGATCTGAATCTGAGATCCAATGTAGAATGGGGATCTAGATCCTAAGAATTGGAATTTGGATCTATAATCTGAGATCCAAAGGTGGAATTGGTTTTGGATCCTAAGGTGAATTTGGATCTGAAGTCTGAGATCCAATGTAGAATTGGATCCTGGACCCTAAAGAAATAGATTTTTGGATCCGAATCTGAGATCCAATGGTAAAATGAGGGTCTGGATCCTAAATGGAATTTGGATATGTGATTTGGAGATCCAAAATGGAATAAGGATTTGGATCCTAAATGAAATTTGGATCCGTGATGGGAGATCCAAAGTGGTATAAGGATTTTGATCCTAAATGGATTTTGGATCTGTGATGGGAGATCTAAAATGGAATAGAGTTTTATACTTGGAAATCTGGATCCAAGTTGAGACTAGGATTTGTCTTTGGGTTTTGAGAAGTCCAAATAGGACCTTCAAAAATAGATCTGGGTTTTAGAAACCCAAATTTAAACTTGAAAAAAACCTTGATTTGAAGATAAGGAGATGAACTTGATTTTGAAATCAGAAGATAACTTCAAAGTTAAATTGAACTTTGATTTTGAATTTTGATTTAAGTTGGAAGTTTGAATATAAAAGTGATTTTGGAATTTCAAAGTCAAATTGGACTTTGAAATTGAATTCTTGAATCTTGGAGTGAGATAGAATTGGATTTGAATTGTGATCTGAGAAAAAGAATCTCTTGGATTTTTGAAAAGGAAATTTTGAAAATATGATGCAATTCTATCCTATATGATGAATGAATTTGAATAAGTTTGAAATTGGATTTAAAAATCATATTTTATTCTTCAAATGAATTTAAATAGGATTAATTATATAATACACTCCTGACTATGGTCATTGAATGTATTATATAACAGTCATATCTAAATTCAAATGAAGGATAAAATACCTTTTTGGTGCTTTTATAGAATTTAAAATGAAATTAACTCTCAATATACCCTGACTATGGCCATTGCTATATATTTTGAGTTAATTTTAAGTTAAATTCTGATAAAAGAAGAAAAATATTTAAGAAAAATATGATGAATTTTGAAAATGGATCCAGTGTGGATCCAGTGTTATTTTGTAAAAGGTAAAAATACTAAGTTTTGTCCACACCCTGACTATGGCCATTGATGTAGATCATCAACTTAGTATTTATTATCTCTTACGAAATGATGCACGTGCCGTTCGTGTTCCCATTGGTGAGAATTTGAAAAGTAAAGGAAAAATGCATGAAAAACAAGTAATTCAATGATATTTACAATGCTCATTCATTCTACCTAAAGCAGGAATGTAAATTCTCATTAAAGTCTAGCTATTACAATACATAAAATTGAAATTACAACTCCCAATGATGATATTTTCCACATATTTCCTGCAAAACACCTGGTTAGAAAGTAGAAGGGAATTTGCACATATCACTTTGATTTCAAAATGCAGACAGTGGGATACTCATATGCCACAATATTTATGAGAGATACATATATATACCTATATACTAATATATATATATATATATATATATATATGTATATATATATGTACATATGTGTATACATATATATATGTGTATATATCATGTATGTGACATAGGTGGGTGAGAGTGGCGAAGTGCTAATGCCTTATGACCGTGATGGTATCACTACAAGAAAATTGTTAATTAGCGACGGACATTAGCGACGGAAAAAATCTGTCGCTAATTAGCGACAGATTAGCTAGAGATAGAATCTGTCGCTAATTTGTGACGGATTAGCGAAAAAACAAATTTTATCGCTAATTTGTCGCTACTTAGCGACGGATTAGCGACTAAATTGTTTGTCGCTACTTTTTATTACAAGAACACCATTTTAGCGATGGATTTAGAGAGGGAACTCTGTCGTCGCTAATCCGTCGCTAATTAGCGACGGCGTAGCGACAGAATATATTCCGTCGCGTTTTTTGTATTTTGGTATTTTGATTTAGCGACGGCTTAGCGACGGGATTTTTCCGTCGCTAAGCCGTCGCGTAAATCCCTAATCTCATCCCTCTTTCTCTTTTTCCTGTTTTGCTGTATTGCTCCCGCCCGCCACCCTCTCCCTCCCGCCGCCCGTCGGCTCTCGCCACCGTCCGGCCGCCGCCGCCTCGCCGACGATCCTCGCTGCCGACCTCCCTGCTTGGCTAGCGGCTGCGCCAGGGACCCCGAGCACCGGCGACCCGCCGCCGACCTCTTCCTCCTCCCTGCTGTTCCTCCCTGTGGCTGCTGCCGGGAGGTGTTGTCTCCCCTTCGCCGGTGACTCGCAACCGGCGTCCTCAGCCGCCGACGACCGACGATCCTCCCTGCAGCCACCTCTTCGCCTCCGCTCTGAGTTCCGGCGACCTAGTGGCCCCCGAGCTTCGCTCCAGGTCTCCCCCTCTCTGCTGTCGGGGCTTTCCCATGTTTTTTTATCTAGATTGCTCAGATCTCGTGGTTTCGGCTTAGATTTCAGGCTTTTTGTGGAAGATTTGGTGGAATCTGCGTTTAGTGCTCGGATTTATGCTTGTTGTAGATTGTTATCGTGTATAATTCGGCGATGTGTGTTCAGGACTCTGTTTTCGTTTTCACTTGTCCATGAGATTTGTGTTTCGAGCTCAGATTACTGATTTTTCTCGCTCATTGTTGTGTATAATTCTACGATTCGTGCTCTAGGTGCTCTTTTGTTAGCGCTTTACCGATGATCGTTTTTTGCGTACGATTTCGGGACTGATTTGATTTTCAAATTTGGATTTTGTTCTCTTTTGTATCTTATTCATCTATAGAATACTCTGGATCAATGTTTTCCCATTTTATTTTCCTTCATTTTTTTGTTGAAATTTAACATCAAAAGCGTCATTCGTTAGTATTGAAATTCACGTAGATGGTTGAAAATGTGTTTTTTTTTTCTGTTGCCCATTGTCTTTTTATTCAAAAGTTTTTTTTTTCAATACTTAAAATTTAACATCTTTTGGTCGTATCTTCTTCTTATTATTTATTAATGAGGACGTTGTGGCATAGTAATTGCTTAATCTGATCCCATGGTAGCCATTGTAAAGAGTCAGCGGGTTTCTGAATTCTAACACAGTTCATGCTTTACTTAATTTCAATCGATAATCTTAGTTAGCTTGGAAAAGTTGTACATTAGATTTGCAGTGAGCTTTTAAATTGCGTCTTTGTTGTTCAAAACATTTTGTCTTGACAGGTGCGATCCATTGAACATAGACACAAATTTCCCTTTGGTTTTGAAATTGTGAGGTTTTTTCGCTTGATCTAGCAGAATGCTCTTAGAGTAATTTGTCCTTGAATTATGTTACTTCCCATATCAGACTCCTTGACTCATCCGGAGTCACAAAAGTTGACAAGATTTTGCACATATAATTTGACTAACTCCTAGCGTTTGTTGAGTTTCTCTCACCTTGTATTTGGCCTCTTTCTTCAATAAATGGAGTATCTAGTATGCCAAGCAACTTGATGATCCATTGTGTTTCTTAGAGGCCTGCTCTTTAGTTTATGCTGGAAGTGTAAATTGTATCACACTTCAGCACATTGTCCAGATGAGGAGAAACCGATGTGTAACAAACAAGCAGTTGCATTTAGGAACATGAAGGTTCACCTGGGCTCACCGAGCTCTATTGGTTTTCTCTTTCGCTAATTGGTGTTCTTCTTTTTTGATGTAAGGAAGTCTTTTTTTTTCTTCTATTACCAAAAAATCAACTCCACAGATTGGGCATATATTTAGAAGTGCTTTCTGTTCAGCTACAACGGCCCAGTTGGTTTTTAACTTCTATTTATGGGAAAAAAGAATGTAAGTTATGTAACTGCTTAAATGACTAATTCCATTGATCTCTTCATTTGCATTAAGTCCTGTTGCCTGCAAAATTATGTTACATAAAGAACCACACTGTAGTTATGAAGAACCACACTGCTAAAATATAATAGACTATTTGAAACATTAGCATCTTCTAGTTAGATTTGGCTTAACATATATACTATTTTTCTTTTCTCTTCTTTCAATTAGTTAGAGTTGTTTTAATTTGTTTTAATTTGTTTTAATTTTTTTAGTTAGTGTTTCATCTTGTTTCATGATTAGTTAGTTTGTTACTTAATTTGTTTTGTTTTTGTGCAGATTTTTCAACGGAACCAACTCGTGCTCGGCCACCTGTGGTAAGTAAATGACAAAAACAATGCAAATCGGGTAAATACCCGTGGTGAGTAAGTGATGCAAACGTATCACATGTTATTTAATTTATTGAATGCAGCACTTTATTGTTCACACACTCACTTAGTTGTTGATATCTAGGACTGCTTTGTTGGAGTTCGGAGATCATGCTGAGCATGATTTTAATGTAGAAATATGGAAGTGTTCTTATTTTTGGAGTACGGAGTCCATGCTAAGCATGGTAGTAGTTAGTGAGATATTGAAGTGTGTTTGCTGCAGGTACATGTTTGCCATTTATTTGATATGAATGATTATGATGTATTGCAATGTTTGATGTAATTGTATCCATGCTTGCATGTAGTTACTTTCAATTTGATTTTGATTTCTATGTGAAATTTTATAATAAAAGCATGCTTCAAATGATTGTATCGTGTCATTAATAGTTTGCACATGAAAATATTAAGTTATCAATGCATGCATCAAAATTCTTGTTATTGTTTGACATAGTATATTGCATGATAAATTTGATATTTTCTTCATCGCAGCATTCTGATTGTTTTTTTCTTAATTCGGTAGGATACTATTCGTAACATCATACAACAGAATGACTGCAAACCGTGAATGGATGTACCGTAGGATAGTGGACAATGAGTTATCGCATGAATATATGGATGGTGTCGATAGTTTTATTGAATTTGCAACGGCGAGTGTCAGTACGGTAGATCCCACAGGTCGGATTAGGTGTCCCTGCAAGATTTGTAAGAATAATCGATTTGTAGAACCTCATGGCGTTAGACATCACCTATACAGGAAGGGTTTTGTGAGTGATTATCAGAACTGGACGTTTCATGGAGAAGAATTTAGAAACGATTTTGATGCACGGGTGAATGTGGTGCACGATAATCCATATACGAATTTGATATTTGATGCTGCAGGAACAGAACTGGGTTCTGCTGTGAGTTCTAGTGATGTAAGAACTGCCGTAGATGAAGAATCACCAAACGATGCAGCTAGTAGATTTTATGATTTACTTAAAGATGCTGATGAGCCACTTTGGGACGGTTGTGAGAGTCACACTATCTTGTCTGCAGTTCTTCAACTAATGAATTTGAAGTCTGAGTATAATTTGAGTCAATCATGTTTTGACCGTTTGTGTATGATTGTGAAGAGTATGTTGCCTAAAGATGAGAAATTGCCACAAAATTTCTATTGTGCGAAAGTTATGGTCAACGCTCTAGGTATGGGTTACAAGAAGATTGATGCTTGTCCAAATCACTGCATGTTGTATTTCAAGGAGCAGGAAAACGACATATCATGCCTGTCATGTGGGCATCCTCGGTTCAAGCCAAAGACAAGAGGCAATGGTAGCACGAGATCAAAGGAAGTTTCATACAAGTCGCTCCGCTACTTTCCTATCACTCCTAGATTGCAGCGATTGTATATGTCTTCAAAGACAGCTAAACACATGAGATGGCATGCAAATAAAGTTCGACACGATGAAAACAAGATCACGCATCCTGTTGACGCTGAAGCTTGGAAGCACTTTGATCGTACTCATCAGAACTTCGCAATGGAAGTGCGAAATGTTAGACTCGGTCTATGTACAGATGGATTTAATCCATTTGGGGGTAGATCAACTCCATACTCATGCTGGCCAGTATTTGTAACTCCATACAACCTTCCACCAAGCTTGTGTATGAAACGTCCAAATCTTTTCTTGTCTCTGTTGATCCCTGGTCCGACCTCACCTGGCCAAAATCTTGATGTATATCTAAGGCCATTGATTGATGAATTAAAAGTACTGTGGGATGACGGTGTTACCACGTATGATGCCCACAAAAAACAAAATTTCAACATGAAGGCCGCTGTTCTATGGACAATCAGTGACTTCCCTGCATATGGTATGTTATCTGATTGGAGCACACATGGGAGGTTGGCTTGTCCGTACTGCATGGAGGATTCCAAAGCTTTTAGATTGAGGCATGGAAGGAAGCCTTGCTGGTTTGATTGCCATCGTCGATTTCTACCCAGCGATCATCCGTTCCGACGTCAAAAGAATGCATTTACAGCAGGCACAACTAAAACGGAAGGTTCATCCTCAAGATTGTCTGGCATAGAGATTTTAAGAAGATTGTGATACTTTCCAGATGTATTAACAGATGCCCGCAGTCCTACACCCTTCCGTGGATTTGGGAAGGAACACAATTGGACGAAAAAATCTATTTTTTGGGAACTACCGTATTGGCCGACCCTATTGATACGACATAATTTGGATATGATGCATGTAGAGAAAAATGTGTTTGATAATGTGTTCAATACAGTAATGAATATTAAAGGAAAAACGAAGGATAATCCGAAGGCCCGTATGGATTTAAAATTAATATGTAAAAGACCAGAATTGGAACTCAAAGAGTATAATGGCAAAGTACTGAAACCAAAGGCGAAGTACGTTCTCGAACCTGATCAAATAAAACATGTATGTCAATGGTTGAGACAACTGAGATTTCCAGATGGATATGTCTCTAACATTGCTCGGGCTGTGAAGATTGATGATGGACAGTTATATGGGTTGAAGAGCCATGATTGTCATATCTTTATGCAACGATTGATACCCCTAGCATTCCATGATATGTTAGACAAACCTATATGGGGGGTATTGTCTGAGTTGAGCGGATTTTTCAGAACATTGTGCGCATCGGAGGTCATTGTATCAGATGTAAAGAATCTCGAGGACTCTGTCATCACCACTGTTTGTCTGTTAGAAAAGATATTTCCGCTAGCATTTTTCGATGTTATGGAACATTTGATCATACATCTGCCATATGAACTAAGGGTTGGTGGCCCTGTGCAATATCGATGGATGTACCCATTTGAAAGGTATATGTTTTTTTATATTTGTCTCTTTAATGACAGATATTTAAAATTTGAAATATATATTCTTGTCAGATGCATGTTCGACCTAAAAAAAAATGTTCGTAATAAAGCAAGAGTAGAAGGCTATATTTGTGAGGCGTACACTTTAGAAGAGATTTCAAATTTCTCATCTATGTACTTCGAACCTCATATTCCAACACGTTACACATGCCTGCCCCGTAACGATGATGGAGAACAAGTAACTGTAGCTGACAAGCTGTCGACATTTCAACCACTTGGGCATGCATTTGGTAGTTGCCGATCAAGGCTATTGACAGATCGAGAGCAAGATGCAGCACACATCTATATTCTTTTTAATTGCTCAGCGATCGACCCATACATCGAGTAAGTATATGTATATGCAACTCAATTATAAATCCTTTTATGTTCTATATGTGGATACATGACTCGGTAATATAAGTATTTGTGGTTTGCAGACGATTTGATCTGGAGTTGCGAAACGAAGTTTCACATCTCACTGATGCAGAAGTACAAAAAGAACGTGAAACTAAGTTTGTGGAGTGGTTGAAACAGTTGGTAAAGAAGCTAACATAAATTTTGTACTTATAAACAACACTAAGTTACTTAATTGATCGTGATTACAATCATTGTTTATGTTTGTGCGTAGGTTCGCAATGGTGATGTTAAAGATCAAGGAATATGTGATTTAGAAAATGGTCCGACCAAAGTTGTGCAATGCTACAACGGGTATATCGTAAATGGTTATCGATTCCATACAAAAGACTACGGTATAAACAAATCAACGATAAATAGTGGCGTGTGTGTCAAGGGTAGCAGCTACGGTGAAAATGAACATGATTACTACGGTGTTATAGAGGAAATAATGGAGTTGACTTACTTAGGCATGAATAACAGGGTTACGGTATTCAAGTGTCATTGGTTTGATCCAACTGCAACAAGACTCGACAAAGCTTCAGGCATTGTGGAGGTGAATCATAAATCCAGGTTTGGAACATATGAACCATTCATATTAGCCTCGCAAGCTCAACAAGTTTATTATACTTCATATCCGAGTATAAAAAAGTCAGATAGAAATGAATGGTGGGCAGTTTGCAAGGTGAAATCCAAACTATACCCCGAGTATGATCAATTACAGGAAGATGAGTTAGCTGAAGACAGTGATTACTATCAATCAGATGATGTTTGTGACTTCGCTTATGGTCACGATGTTGCGCATGATATGCATGTCATATCTCCATTGGCTGATGAAACATTCATAGAGGAATGTGATCCAAATGATGTACCAAGTGGATGGGCAAACAATGAAGAAGAAGAAGAAGAAGAAGAAAGTCAAACTAGTGACGAGGAAGAATTCTCAAGCTAGTGAGCAAAATCTTATACTACAAACCTCTATTTAAATGCATTGTAATACTTGATGTGAGTTGTATTGCAATACTTGGTGTGAATGATTAAAAATTTTATTTGATGTATTGTAATACTTGATACGAATGATTCGAATGCATTGTAATACTTGATGTGAATGATTTCATTTATCTGAATGTATTATAATTTATGCAATTAACGAATGATTTGAATTAGTGCAATACTTGATGTCAATGATTTGAATTATTTGAATGCATTGCAATGCTTGATGTAAATGACTTGAATGCATTGTAATACTTGATGTGAATTATTTGAATGTATTGTATGACATATGTTATTTGTTAGAATATGGTTCGTGGAGGTTATAGTGGTCGCTCATCCAGTAGTAGCCAGGCTCAACCTTCATCTTCACGGGCTCCTGTGATAGGTATATCATATAACTAATTAGATGCTTGATTAGTTCAAATGCACATTCTGAGAATTTCTAATGTATTTTTTTACAGATGATGTTGCGCCTGTACACGACCCACCTACACCAGTTGATCGCACAAGTCAACAGCCAACACAGGAAACAGGGTCTTCTCAGGCTGGCATAAGAAGACTCATTCGAATAGTGTATATCGATAATCGACCGTAAGTATTTTGTTTTCAATTATTGCATATCTTTTAAATATTTTATATTGATATTTACTGTGTAACAATTCATGTGCAGCACGAGGTTTGAGCCACAAGAAATAGTACGGGAGATTAGGAATTCACTTCTTCAACATCTACCAGGACCAGTTGCTCAATGGAAAGAGTACCCAAAGGAGGTGCTAGACAAATTGTGGTGCTCATTCATGGTATACAGTTGTTCCTCATAGTTAATGTGTTTCATATTTAATTTATTTAAGCAATGTCTACTAACTTTCTGAAAATATTTGTAGGCTTCGAATCGCTTTGCAACTACGGTGGAAGAAAATGATGCAAGGAAGGTGTGGCAGAAGGTGGCTGCCAATCGATTTGCAGACATGCTGCACACTATGAAGACTGCAGCAAAAAAAGAATCTGGCGTAGTAGATGATCCATTACTGTGGAAGGGCCATGGTCCTATTACTATCAGGAGAGATTACTGGGATGAAATGTGCGATAAGTGGGCGGGAGATGCATTTAAAAATCGCTCTGCGAAGGCTTCACAAAATCGATCGAAGATGCCCGAAGCCCATCTACACACATGTGGATCTAAGACATTTGGGAGCCACCTAAAGAAAATGGTAACTCATCAATATATAATATTAATTTTATAAGTATTGTTGCAAACTTGTGTACTAAATCTTTTGTCATTTAACTTCGTAGGAAGCAGAAAAAGGAGGCAGTGTACCATATAAGGATGTGTTTGTAGAAACACATAAACGGAAGACCACGGGAGTCTTCGTATCAGAGAAGGCGAGAACGACAACGGTATGTATTAATTCTATTAATAATCATTGTAATATATATGCAAGTTATCATAATGTTATCATTAATTATTAATGAATACTTTAAACATTATTTTGTAGGAGGCATATGAGCAACAGATGGTAGAGCGATATGGCGAAGACGCTACTCAGCATCCATCATTTGATCCTACAGCATGGGTGACTGCAGCAGGTGAACCCAAAAAAGGTCGCGTGTTCGGGTTTGGGAGTAATATGAACACTTCACCAGTTATTGGTTCTTTCAGTTACGGCTCACCGACTTCTTGCGCCGACATAAGCTCCAAGCAGCCGACTATTCTTTCCGGTGATGATGTACGCGAGATCATTAATGAATCACTGAATAACTACTTCCAATACACCGTCGCCCCCTTTCTCCGAAATGAGATCAAGGCCGCTGTTCAGGATAGGGGATCTTCGATTCCAGGTCCCTCTCAGGTATAATCACATATATAGTTTTTTTGACTGTCTTAAAGCACATCTGAGCATGGTAGAATCACATATAGAGTTTTTCTAGATGCCTTAGAACACATATGAACATGCTATAATCACATATTCAATTTTTTTACTGCCTTAGCACACATATGAGCATGATAGAATCACATATAAAGTTGCTTTGCCTGCCTTAGAGCACATATGAGCATGCTATATTCACATATTCAATTTTTTTACTGCCTTAGCACACATACGAGCATGATCGAATCACATATATATATATATATATATATATATATATATATATATATATATATATATATATATTTAACTTTTTGTCTGCCGTAGAGCATATATGAGCATGATAGAATCACATATAAAGTTTTTTTGACTGCATTAGAACACATATGAGCATGCTATAATCACATATTCAGTTTTTTGACTGCCTAAGAACACATATGAGCATATTATAATCACATATTCTGTTTTTTGACTGCCTTAGCACACGTATGAGCATGCTATAATAACATATAGAGTTTTTTAACTGCCTTAGAACACATATGAACATGTTATATATCATTTATGATAGAATCACATATAAAATTTTTTGCTTTGCCTGCCTTAGAGCACATATGAGCATGCTATATTCACATATTCAATTTTTTTACTGCCTTAGCACACATACGAGCATGATCGAATCACATATATAGTTTTTTGCCTGCCTTAAAGCACATCTGAGCATGGTAGAATCACATATAGAGTTTTTTTAGATGCCTTAGAACACATATGAACATGCTATAATCACATATTCAATTTTTTGACTGCCTTAGCACACATATGAGCATGATAGAATCACATATAGAGTTTTTTTATTGCCTTAGATCACACATGAGCACATGATAGAATCACATATAGTGTGTAATTTATTTCATTATATTTTGTTTATCAATACTACTGTTCTTTTCTTGTGTAGGCTGCTAGCGATAATCAGGGTAGTGGAGCTGAAGGGACAGATAAAGACAATGAACAAGAAGATGCACAAAATCTTGGCGATGATTAGAGGACTGTGTTGAAGAAGTTCTATTTTTTTTATTTTTCATAATTGTAATTGTTGAATTGTAAATAATTAAACTTCTTAATTTTAAGGTGGAACGATTAATTATTATAGATACTTGTTATATGAATTTTTTTGTGTGGTTTGTTTTTTATTTACAGGAAATATAAATTGTACAGGAAATAGAAATTGTACAGTTCTCGGTAATTAATTTTTAAATATTTTTTTTTTTATTTTTTTTCGTGTTTGCGACGGATTAGCGACGGATGATTCCGTCGCTATTCATATTAATCTAGCGACGGCTTAGCGATGGAACCATCCGTCGCTATTCATATTAATCTAGCGACGGCATAGCGACGGAATTAAATCCGTCGCCAAGCCGTGGTCGCCGTTTAGTACCGACGGATTGGCGACCGAATATAGCGCTCGTTATTCCGTCGCAATTAGCGACGGAACTGGCGACGGAATTATTCCGTCGCCAGTTAGCGTCGAAATATTCGCGACGTAAGCATACTGTCGCCGCGTTGTCGCTAATCCGTCGCTAACATGGTTAGCGACGGATTCGCGACAGAATATGGTCGTCGCTAATCTACTGCTTTGTTGTAGTGTATTACCATAAAAGGAGTAATGAAATAGACTGTAGATGAATGTGGCTATAGGAGTGAACATGCAAACAAAGAATTCGACTCAACTTATGCTTCTATGGCAAATCTGGTTTTGATTTATCAAACCAGGAAATTTCTTTTTCCTAGCAAGAAAAGACTTCAGCACTAAAATAATCTACAGTGGTTTTGTTTTCAGCCAACATATTGATTTCAATAAGCCAATGTGGAAGAGGAAAGTGATAGATGGTGATTGTGAAGATGTGAGATGCAACAATCTGACGTGAGAAAATGAAATGAATGTAAGGTGAAGAAGTAGGGGAGGCTGCGATGCCTACTGATGCAAAGATTGTTATGCAAATAAAAGGATCACAACAACTCTGTGAGTTGTTGTTAGTTGCTGTAAAAAGACCACAACAACACTAGCAGTAGCCTTTTAGCCGCTGAGAATGTGAATGGGCCACATCAGTTGGTTGATGTTGTGCAATGAGTGAAAACAGTGAGGGTAGTATAAGCAAGAAGATGTACATAGATACATTATTAGTATCAAGACACGATGCCAAGAAATGTATGCTGAAAATGAAGGTACTATGGAAGTGCACTGAGAAAACACATGAATGATATATCACACATCGACTATGAAAAGTGAATGACATGTTGTATAACTAATGCTAACAAAGGCAAGGAGCTGGATGTTGGGAACAGGGGAAATATACCACCATATATTCAGATTTCCTGCAAATGACACTGTAGCATCATAGGGATAAGTGACAGGGATGACATGATATATGGTAAAGATAGGATGCAATGCTAATTGCTGAAGTAGATACAGAGATGCCACAAATGTAAATATGGAGTATAATGGAATGTATGGAGATATGCTGTGAACAAAACGTGGTGTAAAACAGTAAAATGAATGTTGCAGGAGTGGGTATATAGAATTTGTCATATTGCGACCCTGCGCTTTAGGCAAATCAATCCTCTTCAGGAATCGTTCTCCTTGTCTGGCTTCAGTAAATCACACCCATCAAGCTTCACAGCTTCGCTCTTCAAACACAATTATCGTGCTTCTGCCCCTAGCAAACTTGTGAGTACGTATCAACATTGTTACATTAAAACATAGTGAAATACTTGATAATTTGTTATTGCCATTGACACATTTTCTAAATACACAGTGAATATTCATGGATTCATAAGGCAAGCTACCCTACACAGAATGGTGAATGTAACAAGACTCGCTCATCTATATGGGGAGATTGGCTGGAAAATAGAATACATCCAGGAGGAAAATTTTTATATGACACCATCTGCCATGATGGAATAAAAGCAGAAGGTGAACTCTCTCTCTCTCAAAAAAAAGGGACTTCCCCAACATTCGATGCTACACCATTAGTTCCCCAACAGTATCATCATACCCTTATGCTGACAGGAGGTCTCATCGAGTGATGGAAACCTATTGAATACTTTTTTTTCAAAAAAAGAAATCTTGTATTTGTTAATGGAAGTTATAGCACATTAGTGATAATTGATTCCAAAGAATCCCAGATCCAACTCCCTGGATGCTCGAACAGCAGAGAATTTCTGTAGATATACAAAATCGAAAATCATTTTCTTATAAAGCTCACCTTGCAGAACATTCTTTCTTCCGAATCATTTTCATAAACCCTTGGATCAACACAAAATGGAACAGAGTCTCATGTCAATGCTTATGAAAACGTGAAATATAGACATGAAAAGGAAATAAGAAGGGTTAACTACAAAATGGTAAATAAAAAAAACATGACTCTTGAAATGAAGTTATCAGATCCGGCTTTACCATGGGGAAAAAAAAAAAAGAGAAATGAGCCAAATGAACAGTATATGCATAGTATATGGGACACTATAATGAACGAAACAATGGATTTCTCCATCTAATAGGAAGCTATGGTTCGGCAATCACAGAACATTCTAGTGATTGCTGGATTGACTCTATTTTGATGCGGAGAGCTTAATGAAATCAGAATAATTACATGGAGTTTGATATAATCTACGTTTGGATCCATATCTCTGAATAAAGGAAGATTCAACAACTTCTGAATCTGCTAAACTACCTCCTGCAAACGATGATGTATCCACACCATGCAACTAGATCAGACTTTCAAACTAGATTTTGTTATTGTAAGTCTCTGCCATCCCCCAGAACCGTGGAAGGGAAAATGAATCTGAGTGAGAAATAGGTAGATAAGATCACCCGGATAAAAGCAAAGGGGAGTCTACCGCGGCATAGATAATTGTAATGAATACCAAATTAAATCTATGTCTGATGATATTGCAGTCAAAGCATCAGGACCAACAGAGGCGATAAATCCAAACGTCTACACGAGGATCCTACAGAGGTTCTAAAACCCAACAGTATTTCACGAGAAAAGGTAAATCCTAGTATGCGAAAATTAGATTGGAATGCCGATTGGCCCCATCGGACCAGTGAATTTGAGCCCAAGAATCGCAACATAAAGAGATAGATAGAAGGGATAAAATGAGATATAGGAATGGCCATTCCGTTGCTATTGCACGAAAGATAGATTGGTTTTGCTAAAAAGAAAAAACCAGGACTATCGTGGTGCTTCAAAAAAAAAGGGGCCGAACTAAGAGATAAAAAAAAAGAAGTTCAAGATAGTGAGGAAAAATAAAGAGGAAACTAAAGAAGATAAGCAGATGAACGATACTTATTAAACGATACTACTAGGGAGGAGTGGTAACCAGGAAGGATGACTTACCTTATTGAGGAAGGGACCGGATTGATCTTTTTGTTCGCAGGTCCCCTGACGAGGAAGGAGGATTTTCCTTTTTATCTCTTTCGAAGCTCTTCTTCTGATCAAGAAGAAGAGGTATGAAGAAGCGGATGTTGGAGAAGGAAGATTAGCTTCCCTTTTACTCGATAATGGATGTCGCTCCCTAATATTGGCAATGAATTCTTCAGAAAAACCTCGATAATAATATGGAAAAATGCCGATAATCGATGGGGTTGGTGGATTGCAATATATTTTGCAGAGAAAGCTCGGTGACGAAGATGCGGATAGTGGATGCCCCCAGGGGTTCCCCGAGTATCCCTTTTAAAGACGAGGAGGAAGATTCCAGAGGAAGGGAATCGGTTGAAGATGAATGGAAGGAGAGAAGAAATTTGGTTGAGGATCGGACGATCGTGAATCAAGAGAGAGCATGCGTGAGAGGGGTCCGTTGCAGCTTTTTGATATTTCAAAAAGGTGGTTCCTCTTTTAAGAAATTTCTAAAAAATGGTTAAGGAATGAGGTTTTTGGCAAGAATGGCTTCAATAAGCTTGAAAATCATCAGTTTTCTTTGTAGCTTTTTCTCGATTTTTTTTTTTTGGGGTTTCATGTTATTTTTCGATTTTTTTGTATTTTTAGAATAATCCTAAAGCTTTACAAGAAGTTAAAGATTTTAAAACTAATTTTTTTGTGTTTTTGTAAAAATATTTACAAAAGAAAAATTTTTTCTGAGAATTTTAATGCTATTTGGAGAAAATTTCTTTAGAAATGGGTTTAGATCCGGTTTTTGAGGAAATATGGATTCAAAGTTCTGGATTCGGATCCTTAAATATACCAATATGGAACTTAATCCAGACAATCTGAAGAATGAGCTTTGAAACTGCTTTAATTTTCTCAGAAAACGGGGTTAGGGGCAAAAGAGTCATTTTTACAAAACTTTGAAAAAATTGGGCTGTTCACAGCAGGGCACAAAGATCCAGGACATGCTTGACATCTTCAAGCATGTGCAGATCAACTTGCCTTTGCTCAATGCTATTCAGCAGGTGTCGGCTTATGAAAATTTTTTGAAGGAACTATGTATGCAAAAGAGGAAATCTAGAGTAAAAGTTCCTAACAGGGTCCATCTGACTGAGCAGGTGTGTAACGCCCCGGATTTCCAAAACAAAGCTAAGTTAAAATTTTCATGAATTTCTTTTTTTTTTCTTTGCAGCGGAATTTAGAAAGCTTTTAGCAGCGGAATAAGACGATAATGAGTCGTCGGTTTTAGAAAACTCCGAGCACGTTGCAGGTATGTGGCCAAGCAACTCATTGACCACCAAAGTGTTCCATTTTATCGAAAACATATGTTTATTACAACACTACTGCTTAGGAAAGCAGTGTAGGTTCAATAAAAGGAAGCAGTACAACTCTGTCTAGAGAAACCCTGGAACTCGATGCCGCCTTGCTCCGCATATCGCCACGCAGGTTCAACACCTGAAATCCCCATAAAACGGGGTCAGAACCACTGATGGTCTGGTAAGTAGGCAAACACCTATCTATTCAACTCAAGTAAATGCATAGACCACTCAGGGTCGCAGTTCGTAATACGACGCTCAAGCCTCCATGACTTAGCGTATATCGCAAAAGCCTCATCAGGGCTATGAGTTGAACATCCACGCAAGTCGTCATGACTTCGCATAAGCCTCTTCAGGGCTGTGAGTTAGAATAACCTCTTAAGTCTCTACGACTTAGCCTTGACTTCCTCAGAGTCACGAATGGATGTCTAGCTCAAGCCTTTATGCTTGGCACATCCGTATCCTACGAATCTAAGGACAGCTCTCCGAGCTTCTCTTAGTCGTACGGATATCAATGGGGTTCTTTCCCAATCGGTCCAGTAGTATACCGACCATGACACCTTCACAAAGGTTATGCAGGACTGACTCAACAACGTCATCCACTCATACATTCAAAGTAGCGCTGTACCTAAGCTAATGCTTTGTTTCGATAATTGCACCTCCCCCTGGGCTTAGGGAACTCATATCTGGGCGACAACGCGACGATCTGGGGGTTGATTATTCTATGTATTTTAGATACCCCAGAGGCCTGTTGACCCCATCCCCCTAGTAGGACGGTACAGCATACCGGAAGAGATCCTTACTAGGTATCCGAATGCATTTTGCTACTGCAGTAGTTGGGTTCAATCCTTAGATATTTAAGGATAACCACGACCTCCATACCTCTGAGTGACGAAGGCCATCAATGAACTCTATCAGGTTCGGGTGAAATATATGTCACTCAAGGCTGCGCCATCACCGTCTTCCTCGGTGAGAAATTCTGAAAGGGGCCTGTCGGTCTTACAATTACTTGACGAACATTGCATGCCTATAGGGCAGCCTTTGAGAAGTATGTACCCGACCCCAATCAACCACACGGTTTTCACCGTGGAACAAAGGTTTTATTCATATGCATGCTTAACTCTGCTCTCGGCACTTCGGCCTTGACGAGCACTTCACCTCTTTCGGTGGAAACAACACACTCCGGCTCAGCGGCCCTTACGAGTCTGGTTGTCTGATAATTCTTAATGAGCATGCACATGACTCGATCTCTACGGATCGGCTACTCGGCGTATTTTTACGCAACGAGCTCAGGACCTTGTCAAGGCGCTACCACTACTTTGGCGCAACGGCTCTTACAAGTATGATGCCCTTGCAGGTGTCAGGGAGACGAGTCATTCAGACATCGTTCCAACAAAGGACATTATTGTGCCACTTAACTGGTTCTGGCAGCTCTTCTGCCAACCATTCTGTCAACACCTTTTCTGCTCTACCGGCAGTGGTGCGACGAACCTTTCTACATCGTAGAAGGCGTTCCATAAACTGGGTAGCACTTCTGCTACGTTCTTTCTGAGCCATTCTTTAGCTCCTTCAGGAATTTCAGCAGCACTTCCTCTCTTTAACGAAGAAAGCGTGCGTTTTCTTTTATCCATTTCAGCGGCATCTCCCCTCTTTGGTGGGAAATCGCTACGCTTAACTCGAGAAATGGATGCGCACCGTTGTGCGTACTTTGCATTCATCAAGGTTGCAGGAACCTTGGGCCATAGCCAGGCCATACGTAATTGATTTAGTCTTTACGTAAAGAACATTTTGCCAAAAGGCGAAGCCTTTCCAATAGGGGCTTCATTCGTCAAGCAGAATCTTGTACGAGGAGCGGTAAGGGAATCGCATGGGCGATTTTGGAGTTGATCTCCATTTGAATGCTCACTTACGCGCCATATATGTAATATAAGCAGAAACCTGTGCTTTATACAGCGGCGGCGTAAAGGAAATGCATATACTATTGTTCAGGGTGTGTAACTAAACGAAATATTCTACATATATAACAAAACAGGAGCCTTGGCATCGTTCGACGCGACGGCGTAAGTAAATACATTGCAAAAAGCAGGAGCCTTGGCATCGTTCGACACGACGGCGTAAGTAAATGCATAATCGAAAGTGCAGTAATCGTAAATTGCAGAAAGCAGGAGCCTTGGCATCATACGACGCGACGACAAAGGTAAATTACATGGCCTGTGCGATATAAGATGCATCGGCAGTATCAGCAGATATACACCTAGATCTGTATCCAACGATAGTTACGAGGCGAGCGAGTGAACACCGAAGTGTCCTAGAGGGCTCAACCAAGAACTAGGGTGAGATACTATTTTGAAGAACGCATATACTGCGTATTCGAACATATATATCCGACGATAGTTACGAGGCGAGCGCGTGAACACCGAAGCGTCCTAGAGGGCTCAACCAAGAACTAAAGCAAGATACTACTTCAGAAAGTATATGCTATATACAAACAATCAAATACTTGAGAGAGATGGTTTAATGAAGCGAACTTACTTCAATTTGAGGAAGAAACGACTCTGATTGCTTCAAACGCTTCGAACGAGGCTCGACTTCGAAAAAGGATCAACTTCGAACTTCAGACGAAAAAGGACTTGGACTTTGACTTTGAACCAAACCAGGTTCAAGTCAAGTCAACTGGGTTCAGACCTAGGTCAGGTGGGTTAGGACCAGGTCAGGCAGGCTCAGACCAGGTCAAGCAGGCTCAGGCTAAGTCAGGCAGGCTCAGACCAGGTCAGGTGGGCTCAGGTGGGATAGGCTAGGTAAGGGAGGTTTGGAAAAGGAGGAGAGAGAGAGGGGTTGGCGATTTTCTAAAGGAGGGGGGGTCCTCTATTTATAGGTTCTGAAACTTGGGCCCCAAGTTTAAGATTCCCCTCTTTACCCTTGGGCTTTTCTGAGAATCCCTTCCATGGAAGGTGCTGGAACATGCTGGAAGGCTCTGGAAGATGCTGGAAGGTGCTGGAATATTCTAGATTAATCTAGAATATTTTCTGAGAAATATTTCTGTGGGTCCCACCCATATTTCTGTGGGTCCCGCAAGAATTTCGGGTTTTCGGCGATTTTTTTCCGAAAAATTTTGAGTACGCCATTATCTTCGTATTGATGCCACTAAGAAAGTTGGCTCGCAGAAATCCTTTGATTTTGTTCAGATAGGAAGTTATGGCTTCCAGAGTGTTTGAGCATATATTCGCGATTCGACGAATATCCTAAGTGTAACTGGCTCGCAGGAATTGATTCGTTTCGCATTTTGAGAAAAATGCCATTTTTAGCGGTAAATGCCTCATGAATTTTATTCAGATATTTTCTGAAAAATTGTGGGTCTTACATCATTACCCCCTTAAAGGAATTTCGTCCGCGAAATTCAGCTAAGAGTACAAGGTGAAGAGTTCAGGATATTTATCCCGCATATCCGATTCGGGCTCCCAAGTGCAATCATCGACTCTGTGATGTTGCCATCTCACTTTGACAAGTGGAATGACCTTTGTCCTTAGCACTTGCTCCCGTCGGTCCATGATCTCTACTGGCCTTTCTTCCACCGTCATATCCTCCTGGATGTCAATATCTTCATGTTGGATGACGTGGGAAGGGTCGTGAACGTATTTTCTAAGCATTGACACGTGAAATACATTGTGTATCTGTGTATACTGCGGTGGCAATGCTACTCTGTAGGCGGTCTCTCCTATCCGGCTCAAAACCTCGAAGGGACCAACGAATCTGGGGCTGAGCTTCCCCTTCTTTCCGAAACGAAACACACTCTTGGTTGGGGAGACCTTGATAAAAACCTTATCTCCAACCGCAAAAGTGAGTTCCCTACGCCGCTGATCAGCGTAGCTCTTCTATCGACTCTGAGCAGTCAGTAGCTTCTTCCTGATCATGTGGACCTGCTCAGTATAATGCTGCAACACTATGGGCGAGTCCAAGGTTCGCTCACCCACTTCACCCCAATGGATTGGTGATCGACAGGGTCGCCCGTACAAGGCTTCATACGGTGCCATTCCAATGTTAGCGTGGTGGCTATTATTATAAGCAAATTCAACCAACGCTAGGTGGGAATCCCAATCACCTTTCCATTCTAGCATACAGGCTCTTAGCATATCTTCAAGAGTCTGTATGGTTCGTTCTGATTGCCCATCTGTTTGGGGATGGAATGCTGTACTGAACTTGAGTTTCGTCCCCAGAGCTCTTTGAAGCTGCTCCCAAAAGTGAGAGGTGAACTTCGGGTCACGATCGGATATGATCGAAATCGGCACTCCATGGAGTCTAACGATTTCCCGAATGTAGATCTCTGTCAACCGCTCAGTTGAGTATCGAGTGTTGATCGGCAGGAAGTGAGCAGACTTGGTGAGTCTGTCCACGATCATCCATATTGAATCGTGTTGTCTCTTGGACCGAGGCAATCCAACAATGAAATCCATCGTAATGCCCTCCCATTTCCATTCTGGAATCTCGATCCGTTGCATTTTTGAACCAGGTCGTTCATGCTCAATTTTTACTTGCTGGCAGATTAAACACCTTGAGACAAATGTAGCCACATCACGTTTCATACCCCTCCACCAGTACTTTCTCTGTAAGTCCCGTAACATTTTTGTACCTCCAGGGTGAATGGTGTACTTGCTGTTATGAGCCTCCTGGAGTACTTCCTGTCTTAGCTCAGGGTTATTTGGAACCCAAATTCTTTCTTCCATCCATATTCCTCCATCCTCTTTTAAATGGAAGAAAGTGTCATCTTTTGCAGCACGAGCTTTTAATTCCAAGTACTGGGGGTCCTTGAACTGTTCGGCTACGATGCGATCGAGGATCTCGATATGGATTGTCAGGCATGACAATCGAATCTTTCCTGGGTCAGCCAGGAATGGCTTCCAACTGACAAAATCCTCCATCAGCTTCCATTGTCCGGTGAGGCTGGCCAGAGTGCCAACAGTCTTGCGACTAAGGGCATCTGCTACAACATTCACTTTTCCAGGGTGATAGGAAAGCGTGAATTCATAATCTTTGAGGAATTCCAGCCATCGCCGTTGCCGCATATTGAGTTCCTTTTGAGAAAAGAGGTATTTTAGGCTTTTATGGTCCGACATGACCTCAAATTTCTCTCCATAAAGGTAGTGTCGCCATATTTTAAGTGCGAACACTACCGCGGCAAGCTCAAGATCGTGGGTTGGATTGTTTTTCTCATGAATTCTTAACTGACGGGATGCATAGGCGATTACTTTGCCATGCTGCATCAATACGCAACCCAGACATGTTCCCGAGGCATCGGTATAAGACACGAAGCCTCCCTGACCAGCAGGTAAGGTAAAGACAGGGGCAGTGGTAAGCCTCTGTTTGAGAACCTCAAAGCACTCCTTACACTGGTCAGTCCATTCGAACTTGACTCCCTTTTTCAACAATTTTGTCATCGGTACGGCGATTCGGGAGAAGTCTTGTATGAACTTCCGATAATATCTGGCAAGTCCAAGGAAGCTGCGGACCTCAGTGATATTTTCTGGCTGCTTCCAGTCTATCACAGCTTCGACCTTCGCAGGATCTACTGCAATTCCATCTTTGGAGATCACATGGCCAAGGAACATTACTTTGTCTAGCCAGAATTCACATTTTGAAAACTTGGCATATAACTGATTATCTTGAAGGGTTTTCAAGATGATTCTCAAGTGCTCCTTGTGTTGTTCCTCATTCTCTGAATACACGAGAATGTCATCAATGAAGACGATGACAAAAGTGTCTAAGTATGGCTTGAACACTCGGTTCATCAGGTCCATAAAGACAGCAGGTGCATTAGTAATTCCGAAGGGCATTACTACGAACTCATAATGGCCATATCTCGTTCTGAAGGCAGTCTTAGATATATCCTCCTCCTTAACTCTGAGTTGATGGTATCCAGACCTGAGGTCGATCTTAGAGAACACTCTCGCTGTTCTGAGCTGATCGAATAAGTCCTCAATCCGAGGCAACGGGTACTTATTTTTAACGGTTGCCTGGTTAAGCATCCGATAATCGATGCATAACCGAAGGGATCCATCCTTCTTCTTTACAAACAGCACTGGGGCTCCCCATGGTGACATACTTGGTCGGATGAACCCTTGTTCCATCAGTTCTTCCAACTGACATTTCAACTCACTGAGTTCAGCTGGTGCCATACGATAAGGGGCTTTGGATATCGGCGCTGTTCTAGGTAAGGATTGAATTCCAAATTCAACCTCACGAAGTGGCGGAAGTCCTGGCAATTCCTCAGGAAACAGATCGGGAAACTCCCGCACTACTTCCAAACTCTCAAGGGGTTGGTCGTTGGATTTTTCCACCGAGAGACTCAACAAGAAGGCCACACAACCCTTCCTAAGGTATTTTTGTACCTTAAGTGCTGATATGAGCCTTTTTTGTGGAACTGGTTTGGATAACCGGTATTCCATCTTAGGCAATCCGGGTCGAGATAGAATTACTCTGCCCTCGCGGCACAGAATCTTGGCATTATTCTGAGCCAACCAATTCATTCCCAGAATGACATCGTACTGTATCATATCGATCAGGATGGCGTCAGTAGGCAAGTGTTGCCCTGCTATCTCAATATCCAAATTTTTCACACACCGGATACATTTGGTGCGTGAACCCAACGGGTTATATACTTCGATCATTTTATCAATCGGTTGCACCGAGGCGTGGAGTTGTTCGGTGAAATCGTCAGAGATAAACGTATGAGTAGCACCACAATCAAACAAGACGTAAGTTGCATGTCCATTAACAGGTACGGTGCCTTCAATGAGGTCACCGGTTTCGACTTGTTCAGTCGTTACAGCGTATACACGACCTGCAGCAGGCCTTTGTTCTACTCTAGGTGGGGGTCGTTGGACTAGTGTTCGTTGTGGTACTTGTTGAGAGGGTCCGGCAGATCCGGCATTCCTCCTCTGCTCATCAATAAGCTTCTTCCTGCATTGTCTTGCAATGTGGCCCACTTTGCCACAGTAGAAGCATCCACCTGTGTCACGTGGACATGGTCCTCTTGCGTGATTAACATGGCATTTTGGGCAGTTTGGGTTGGACTGCAGATTGTTTGGAGCCATGTTCTGCCTTGGCCTTACAACTTGTTGAGTGTTGTTCCCACCTTGGAACCTTTTCTTCTGAAAGGGTTGTCGTGAACCCTGGCCACTTAGAAACATTCTCTTCTTGTTCCCACCATCAACTATGGGCCTTTTTGCTATAATCACTTTTGATCGCTCCCAATCCACTTGTATTTTTGAAGCTGCTGCCACAGCCGTTTGAAACATTTGGGGCATGCTGGTGATAACCCGTGACCTTAGCCCTTCTCGCAGTCCATTGATGTACTTGTCGGCCCTTTCTTGGTCGGTCTCAAATAACCGGGAGCAGTACCGTTCAAGATTTTGAAATTTGGTGGTATAGTCAATCAGATTCATGCCACCCTGCTCCAATTCCAGAAACTCCATCTTCTTCTTGTTTCTGGAGTGTAATGGAAAGTAATTATCCATGAAAGCTCTCCGGAAGTCAGTCCAAGGAATGACTTCAACTTCCGAGAACTGGATAATCTTAGTGGTATCCCACCACTTTCGTGCGTTGTCTTTCAGCCTGTACGTGCCAAAGTTGGTCTTCTTTTCTTCTGGTACTCCCAGCACCAGGAAGGCACGTTCGGTCTCTTCGACCCAACTTTCTGCCAGTTCAGGATCGGCTCTACCAGCGAAGACTGGTGGATCGAGCTTGAGGAATTTTTCATAGGTTATTCCACCAACGTTTTCGTTTCGAGGTGCGACTGGTTCTGGCCTTGTTTCTCGAATGGCAGTAACCAAATTGTTGAGTGTTTCCAGCAGAAATCCTTGAGTATGGAACTCCTCGCTTGGTATGGTTCTCCTCGTCGTAGGAGCCATTTATCTACCACATACAAGCAACGTGTTTTAGTTTCACAATGTATATATCGAAGCAAAGTTTTATTTACTTAATATACATCACATTTACACAAGCATCGCCTTAAACAAAACGTCATGCCGCACTGACAGACTTTTAGGCGTCGAGAAACTAGGTACATGAGTCTATTGACTCCAAAACACTACCAGTCTCTTCTAGGAACTGGATTTCTTTCTTGACCCAAAGAACCCGAAGTATCGTTTACTTCCACATTGCCTTGGTGCAGGCACAACTAGCTTTGGCTTGGGCGGCACTTCCGCACTCTCAAGCGACTCTTGTGGATAGATCAGTGATGCCGGTCCACTTGCCCATTCAGTGGCATCATGGCTCGGAGAATCCGAGACCATAACGGGATGATATAGGTTGTATCCCTCTTCCTGGCCATTCAGACTCGGCGTTGGTGTAGCCGCTCTGTTCCCCCATATAATAGTACTTTGATTCGAGGAATCTGAAATCATAATGGGATTATAGAAGGAGTTGTTGCATCCCTCCTCCCAACTGTGCAAGCTAGGCGTACATGATGCCTGTTGATAGCCTTGAGATTGACCAAATCTCTCAAGGAAGTTCAAGTCAAATCCTACCAGAGACGGTAGTTCATCAGAAGTTGCTGGAGTACGGCTACTCCCTCTACTGGAGTAATGTGGCCCACTAACACGCGAGGTCTCATCTCTAAGACCAAGCGATCCCCGCCGACCCATATCGGCGGTATGTTTCATTTGGCATTCGTTGGCGGAATGCCCTCCTTCGCCACAATATTGATAGTCTTGGACTTCATATGGGCATACCCACTCATCGTGCATGATCCCGCAATGATAGCAGTATCCTCGGGAGTCGTGAGTTGCCATCTATACAAAGATGCACCCAGATCAGAACAAGAAGTACAAAATATACTTACAGTGCGATATGGTGGACAAGACGGATCTCGAACCAGGTTTCTCAGACTCTTGCTCTGATACCAATTCTGTAACGCCCCGGATTTCCAAAACAAAGCTAAGTTAAAATTTTCATGAATTTCTTTTTTTTTTCTTTGCAGCGGAATTTAGAAAGCTTTTAGCAGCGGAATAAGACGATAATGAGTCGTCGGTTTTAGAAAACTCCGAGCACGTTGCAGGTATGTGGCCAAGCAACTCATTGACCACCAAAGTGTTCCATTTTATCGAAAACATATGTTTATTACAACACTACTGCTTAGGAAAGCAGTGTAGGTTCAATAAAAGGAAGCAGTACAACTCTGTCTAGAGAAACCCTGGAACTCGATGCCGCCTTGCTCCGCATATCGCCACGCAGGTTCAACACCTGAAATCCCCATAAAACGGGGTCAGAACCACTGATGGTCTGGTAAGTAGGCAAACACCTATCTATTCAACTCAAGTAAATGCATAGACCACTCAGGGTCGCAGTTCGTAATACGACGCTCAAGCCTCCATGACTTAGCGTATATTGCAAAAGCCTCATCAGGGCTATGAGTTGAACATCCACGCAAGTCGTCATGACTTCGCATAAGCCTCTTCAGGGCTGTGAGTTAGAATAACCTCTTAAGTCTCTACGACTTAGCCTTGACTTCCTCAGAGTCACGAATGGATGTCTAGCTCAAGCCTTTATGCTTGGCACATCCGTATCCTACGAATCTAAGGACAGCTCTCCGAGCTTCTCTTAGTCGTACGGATATCAATGGGGTTCTTTCCCAATCGGTTCAGTAGTATACCGACCATGACACCTTCACAAAGCTACTATTGCTTCTTAGATGGATACTCAGGGTATAATCAAGTAGTTGTCCATCCTGACGACCAAGAGAAGATGATATTTACATGTCCTTATGGCACCTTCGCATTTAGACGTATGTTGTTCGGGCTCTGCAATGCCCCGACAACTTGTCAGAGGTGCATGTTAGCTATCTTTTCTGATATAATAGATGATGTCATGGAGGTGTTTATGGATGATTTCTCGATGTATGGCTCTTCATTTGAAGATTGCCTCCAAAAACTTACTCGAGTACTGAGTAGGTGTGCGGAGACAAATCTTGTTCTGAGTTGGGAAAAGAGCCACTTTATGGTCTAGGAGGAGATTGTGCTTGGACACATTGTGTCCAAGAGAGAGATTGAGGTTGACAGAGCGAAGGTGGAATCCATTTCTCGTTTGACTCCACCTACCACTGTGAGGCAGATTAGGTCATTTCTAGGGCATGCTAGATTTTATCGGCGGTTCATAAAAGATTTCAGCAAAATCTCTTGACCGCTTTGTACTTTATTGGAGAAGGACCAACCCTTTGATTTCAGTGAGGAGTGTATGAAGGCCTTTGAGATACTCAAAGAGGCCTTGATTATTGCGCCCATTTTGAGACCTCTGAATTGGATGCTCCCGTTTGAGATCATATGTGATGCTTCTGACAATGCGATGAGGGCCATTTTAGGATAGTGGATTGATAGGAAGCCCTATGTGATTTACTATGCAAGTAGAACTTTGTCTGATGCCCAGATGAATTATACCACGACAGAGAAGGAGCTACTTGTTGTAGTATTCGCATTGGACAAGTTTAGGTCCTATATTCTCGGTTCGAAGGTGGTTGTCTATTCTGATCATGCTGCATTAAAGTATCTTTTAAGCAAGAAAGACACCAAACCGAGACTCATTCGTTGGGTTATGTTACTACAGGAGTTTGATCTCGAGATTCGAGATAAGAAGGGTAGCCAGAATATAGTAGCAGACCATCTGTCTAGACTGATTGTGGAGACCATGCAGGATCAGAGACCGATCAGTGATTCTTTCCCCAATGAGCAGATCATGGCAGTCAGAACATCACAGTTACCCTGGTTTGCTGATATTGTGAACTATCTGGTTTCGAGACAGATCCCTGAGCATTGGACTAGGAATGAGCGTGAGAGATTCCTATCTTAGGTGAGGCACTATTATTGGGATGAACCAGAATTGTTCGAATATTGCGTAGACCAGATCATTAGGAGATGTGTTCCGGAGGAGGAGGAGGAGTCCATTCTTAGTTTTTCTCATTCTTTAGCATGTTGAGGGCATTTTAGCAGTAGGAAGACAGCTGCAAAGGTTTTGCAGTCTGGTTTTTATTGGCCCACACTCCACAGAGATGCACATGAGTTCTGTAGGAGATGCATTAGATGTCAGCAGACTGGGAACATGTCCAACAGGGACATGATGCCCCTGCTTCCGATTTTGATAGTCGAGATTTTTGATGTTTGGGGCATAGATTTTATGAGCCCATTTCCGCCATCATTCAGAAATTTGTATATTTTAGTGGCGGTTGATTATGTGTCCAAGTGGGTCGAGGTTGTGGTAACCAAGACCAATGATCATAGAGTGGTGCTTAAGTTCATTAAGCACAACATTTTCAGTCATTTTGGGGTGCCACGTGCGATGATCAGTAATGGTGGCAAGCATTTTAGGAATGTACAGATAGCTTCCTTGCTGAGAAGGTATTCTGTCAATCATAGATTCACCACGCCTTATCATTCGCAGATCAGTGGACAGATAGAGGTTTCGAATAGGGAAATAAAGCAGATTCTAGAGAAGACAGTTCGCTCGGATCGCAAGGATTGGTCCCAGCGCTTAGATGATGCACTTTGGGCATATAGGACTGCATTTAAGACTCCCATTAGCATGTCCCCGTATCGCCTTGTATTCGGGAAAGCATGCCATCTTCCTGTCGAATTGGAGCACAGAGCATATTGGGCCATCAAGAAATTGAATTTTGACCTCACCCAGGCTGGCAAAGCGAGAGCATTGCAGCTCTCAGAATTAGAGGAACTCAGGAATGATGCATATGAGAATGCCAAGTTATACAAAGCTCGCACTAAAGCGTTTCATGATAAGCACATTGTCAGAAAAGTGTTTGAGTCGGAGCAGAGAGTTTGGTTATACAATTCTCGTTTGCATTTATTCCCAGGCAAATTAAGATCGAGATGGGAGGGACCGTACATCGCGAAAGAAGTGTTTCCACATGGAGCAGTTACATTATTTGATCCTCAGACCCAAGGTACATTCAAGGTTAATGGGCAAAGACTGAAGCCCTACATTTCAGATTCCTTGCAGAATGGTGAGTGTGAGATAGTGTATCTCAGGAAGGCATAAGGACTTGACCAAAGGGATGTATCATATGTACATAGTAGAGTAGTTTTGTTTTTCATTTCAGTATTTTCTTTTATTCAGTATTTTATTTCATATGTGCTGACATTTGTTTTTGGTTTATGCAGGTTGAATCTAACATTTAGTGTATGAGAATTAGTTACCAGGTACAGGGCAGAGCTTTCAGAGCATACATTGATCAGATGCGCAGAAAATTATGCAATCAGATATGCATAGGATGCTGCGAAGTCAAGACAATCAATTTCAGAATCCCGACACAAATCAAGTTGTATCTATCATTTCTCCCATATTCATTTTATTGTCTTTTAGTGTGCATTTGCATTGCATTCTGACATATTTTGTATGCCACTAGGGATAGTGTCATTCAAGCATGGGGTGGTGGTTTAGATGCACACTATTTTTTTTTTATATCTAGTAGCTAAAGTAGGCTTTTGAGAATAAGTTTGTAGCATATATGATTCTTTTTGGCATAATCTAACAATTTAGAAATTTTTAAGCCCCATGTAAATTGTTTTTTCTTTGAACTGATTCAAATAGAGTAGTTATTTATGAGAAAATTCAAAGAAAAGATAGTATTTGATTGTTAGAAAGTTTTGAATCACTTTAGTATAAGTATGCTGTAAACACCCCAAATTTTCACTCACCTCCATGACATTGCCCTCAATCATCCCATTTCGGTTCTTCGGAACCCATGAAGGGCAAAATAGTCATTTTCCAAGATTGAACCTTGCAGAAGGTCCTAAATTTCATTCTTGAGCCTCAAAATTTCTATATTTAGGTTCAAAGACATCTTCAAATTGCAAAATTTCAAAATCCTTTTTCTAGACAAAAAGCTAAAATTTCTAAGTCCGAGCTCAGAATGATATTTCATAGAACATGTCTTTGTATAGCATTGCATCATTTCACTGCACAGCATGTCATTTTTAGATCCAGAACTCTTGATTTTCAAAATTGTCAATCCAGATTTGATTTTTAAACTTTTCAAATTAATTTTTAAAACCCTGGGTATTCAAAATTACCAAATTTTCCCATTTTACCACAAGGACTTTGAATTACAAAAATTTTCACAAGAAAAACAATATGGATATTTGGATATTGATTTTAAAGATTTTATCTCAAAACTTTTTGTAAAAAGATTTTAAATCTCTTACAAAATTTTTTACATTTACTTTATCCATATTTTTGCCCTGAAAAACCAATCTTTCCAAATTCTTGAAAATAAACAAAGTTTTATCTCGTATTATAAAAATTCCAAAAAGAAGTTCTTTCTTCTACTTTTTATTTTCAAAAAAAAAAAATGGTGTGGGACCCGCCTTGAACTAGTATCACACTCAAATGCTCAGGTATGTTTCTTATTTTCAAGTGGGGCTCACCTAGACAATTTACAAATTCCTCTCTCTAAATTTTCGATATTATTTATTTTATAAAATAGCCAATGGGCCCACGCATAGGTGGTGCCACGGCCAAACATTCCTAAAAAGAAGAAGATGCGTTCATTGTACCTAGACTTTAGGTAAATCAACGAAATTTTCTTAAAAGCTAAGAAACCATCCTCTTTTAAAAACAGCAAATTTTCAAAATCAATGAGGCGTCGGTTTCACAAATTTTCAAAATTGATAACGGAACCCCAGAAGGGAGAACTGCGGTTTTCTTCAAGAGGATTCAAAAATTCTTTAAGAAGGGAGGCCAGGGATCGATGGGGAAAGGAGGGAGCCGATTGAACTGGAGGCATTTTTGGGGTTTTGCAGGGTCTTCACCACCAGCACCATTGTCCATTGAAGGGGAAGGAGTTTGCATCTTTTTCAGTCCCAGCCGTAGGAGAGACCACCACCAGCACCATCCTTCACTTTTCCTTCAGCCTTCAGCCCCAACCAGTTGCTATCCAGATCCATTTCAGCCCAGCAGAAGAACCAGCCCAGCCATTGAAAATCGACCCTTGTTGCAGCAGAAGGACTTCTCTTTCTTCAGCCCAGCCGCACTTCACCTCACCTTCAGCCCAGCCACAGGAGATCCATCAAGGCTGCTGCCCAATTTTCTCCACCTACAGTCCAACAGCAGCTGCCTTTCATCATCTTCAGCACACCATCTCCTATCCATTTTCCTTCAACTCATGTTTTCCTTTCCTTCAGCCTAACTCATGTCTTCCCTTTCTTCAGTCCAGCCACAGCAGGAAAGCCCCAGCGTGCTGCTGCCCCACCTTCAGCCCACCAGCCAGATCCAGCCGTCTCTGCACCTATTTAAGTCCAACAGGCTGCCGTCCCACTTCTTTCAGCCCATCAACAGAGGATCCATCAGTTGCAGGGAATCCACAAGCTGCAGGGGGTCCCTCAACGTAAAAGGCTTCAAGCCCTTCAATTCTAAAGGGGCTGTGGGACGTTTCCTGTGGAGCTACTCCCTATCTTTCTTCAGCCCAGCAGTAAGGAACGATTCTTACTTGCTGATTATAAGATTCATTTAGTGCAGGGGATCTACAAAGTCATTTAATTCCTTGGGTTTCTGTGTTAGATTTGCTTGTTTTGTTGATTTTCCTAATTTCTGTTTAATGTTTGATTTCATGCTCTTTCTTTGGTTCATTTGTTATAGCATAGCATTTCATTCCTTCGTTACTTTAACACTCTCATTCACTCATTACATGTTTTGGTTTCAGCAACCTGTATGTTCATATTGCCACTTTCGCTTCGTTATGCTTAGCGCCTTTTTGGATCTTTAATTTGGCTACTATCAACATTGATGATGCCGGTGTTAAAGAAGCCTTGGGACTTACAGGGATTGTATTTTGTATTCCTGGTTTGGGGACTGCTGGAGGATTAAGATGAGAAAGAAATTCAATCCTCCAGCTAACAAGTTTCTGTTGGGGGAATCTTGCAGCAATTGACTGCAAACCATGGTTAACTTGCTGTGTTTTGTTCCCTTGTTGTGTTTTGTATAAACATTCATTGTAGTTTCTGCAATTCGAATCAATAGTTGTGCATCATTCGGCATTAGTATCTCATGGCATTTCATTTTGTGCTTTGTTTGTTTCCAATCTTTTTCAAATTACTGCATTTGAGTCTCTATATTCAGCATAGCATTTAACCATCCAGCATGAGCTTGATTTGTTATGGAACATTCACCGTTTGATTTATGATATCATGCTTAGCTTAATGCTCAATTCCTGTTTGCTGTATTGTCATAATATCACCCCATTTGCAGCACCAATTACACATATTGTTTCATCATTTTCCACAACATTTTCAACTTTTCACAAAGCTTTTCATATTCTTTTCATGATATCCTTGAAATAGCCCATGATGCTTCCACAACCCATTTCCTGCACATCCATTTTCTGCAGGTGTGCAGTCTTGATAATCGGTCATGTTCACGGATGGATATTTTTATATCCATTCATGATCTATAAACCATCTTTTGTATGCTTTGTTATTGATATATAGGGAAGCTCCATGCCCAGTTTTATCGAAAATTACCTTGTAACTTGGAAAATACGGCTGTGTGAAATCACCTACAGAAACTGTATATACCTGTATTTTCTGATTTTACCCATTATATGGAATTTTCCTTTATATGTATATTTTCTTATTATAGGTATATATATCGATATATATGTATATCTACCTATATGTATACGTATATATGTATATATATATATATGTATATATATATATATACATAGATATATACTTATATATATACATATATATATATATATATATATATATATATATATATATATATATATATATCCCTTCATGTGTCCTTATTTCCATATATGAGCATTCATGTATATATTTTCTCATGTAAATACACTTTCATTGATACATATCATTTAGCATCAATTTTAGTAATTTTTGATATACATCTCTTTGTTGTATATAATATGTATATATATATACCCATTTTTTTGGTTATCTTGTACTAACTCTCATTTTGCAGGAAAATCTAGAAGATGTTGATTCCTTGGTTCCATTTCAATTTTCTTTTACTTTATGTTAGCAATGTAATAATCCAATGTAAACCTTGGAATAAGATTTACTTTTACTGCTTAGATAAGGCCGCATCTCATATAGTTTGATTTTAGTAATATCCTGATTATATGATGCATACATGTCAATCTTTCAAAATTCACCGTGGATGAACACGAATGGCACATGCACCAACTCTTAGAGAGTTGATGAACTCGGTGGAGTCCATATTTACGGCCCTAGTCGGAATATGGACGAGACCCAGATCCATCATCTCTCTACCAGTCACATTAAGCCTACACTCTTAGGCTATCTTGAAAATGCACCTCATATTTCCAATGTTTTCAAAATATTATGAATTAACTCAGATAAACCCTGAATATATTCATGGCCACAGTCAGAATATGTGAAGAATTTACTTTGGCTTAATCCACATTTTCCAACAAATTTTTGAGAAAGTTTTTCAAAGTGCATTCATTCATTCAAATCATCTGCATCATTCATTTTTCTCATGATTTTCTCAAAAGATTTTCATTTCATAGAGTCGATTTCTCAAGAAACTATGATGATATTCGGAGTTGGATTTGTGACGCCCCAAAATCCCAACTTGGAAAATCCTTAAATTTTCAGAGTAATTTTTTTTTTTGAGAGCATTGCGCAAAAAGGAAAACTGGCAAGGGAAAACAGTTGGAAATTCTGAGCGGGTCACAGGAAGAAACAACAAGAAGAAACATTTTATTTATTACAAATTGATACGTGAGCAATATACATCATTTCCCTTTTCCAAAGACCTCTGCCAAGATCTTCAAGTTCTAAAGTGTGGGTTCAGTCCTTCGCCGCACATCGAGCTCCATCGCACCACTAGAAGCCAAACACCTGTATCCCCATAAAACGGGGTCAGTACTCTTGCGAGCTGGTGAGATAAACCATCCATACATTTATCATTTCTAAGGAAACGCATAAGGTATAAAGCATGAAACAGGATACAGATATGTCATGCTTGAAAACTACAAGTAACAGGCTACTGCTAACATGATGGAACAGTTAGAGACATTTAAACCAAAGTACAAGTGCGTGTGTCAAGCAAGTGTACGTGTTACAAGTCTAAGCAACAGTGAAAGTAGCAAGTACAACTACTACAACGAACTGAACAAGGAAAAACAAAACACGCAACTACTGAACAATGAGACAAGGGAACTAAGCAAAACAAAGAGCTGAGCCAAACAACTGCTGAACAACAAGCAACTAAGGAACCAAGCACGAGACAAGCGCAAGAACGATACTAACATGAGTAGTGAAGTAAAAATAATACTAAGTGATGAGCGACAAAGTCAAGCCTTAAAACATCTAGACAGTAACGTCAAATATCTGAGTAAGTAAGCAAGGTAGCGAATACTGCTAAGTGATAAGTGACAGTGTCGAACACGAACAACATAGACAGTGACGGCAACCATCTAAGCGAGTAAGCAAGGAAGCTACAACTCTAGCATCACGAAACAAGAATGAGCAGCGCTATCATGACCAAACGATTAGCATTCGCATTCCAGGGCAACAATGAATGTTCATTAATTATATATCCAAGGCACACGGGATATACTATAAGGAAAACTACGTGTAACCACACATCCTTAGCACAGGTGAGCTCAACTCACAAGATGGGTCTATCGCCCACAAGAACTTACCACGGAGTTCATCACCTCTAAAAAACCCGTCTCAAAACAAGCATATATTTCTAAAATACGTAACAAGTCCCTTTTGTACTGACGGGACAGATCATGAGGTAAGTCGTGTGCCCAAAGAAAATGCATACAAAACTAATCGGACATTTAAGCAGTAAAGTACTTAATTAAAGGAGCCATTACGATGATGAAAATTATCGTGTACACCAAACCACAATTAGGCATAATTATGCGTATCCAGTCACAATTCCTCCTTCCAAGGTACTTAGGCCCATCCGGCCTGGTGTTCCCCGCAGGGCAACACGAGCAGAAATGTCGAGATCACACTCAGACATTTACGTGCTCCAGCACTACTAGCATAGTAAAGGGCCTTGCCAACGCAGGCGATAACCATATATGACACTCAGAGATGTGACAAGCATTAGCTCAATGCTAAGGGTGAATCACCGCATACGTACGCGTACTGACGTCGCATACAATCCATATGACATACATGTCGATAACTGCAAGGTATAATTGCCCAACCATCAACCGTAAATGTTAATATTTACATATCTCACTCCTAGTCATGTGTGAACACATGCAAGGGCTAAGTGGCATTCCACCCAGCAGTAACAAGTGATCGTATTTCGATATTTACAATTATAACAATACAAGCATACCCAACTCGTGCCTTCTTGCACGAATTTAAACTTTTCAAATGCCTCGCTATCCCCGTGGGGTACGAAGCGAGGTCTTAGCCATGTCACCCACGTGCTCGGCTTCACCCGACCCAAGAAGAGAACGTTGCCGGTGAAAGCGATCTCACATCACTACCATTTCCATTCTAGGGTATCACAGTACGTGAGCTCTCTCACGATCGTGGGCCACTACCCAAAGACTCCAATCGAGTCCCAAACTTCAACGGGTCAAACTGTGTTAATACTCAGATGGTGTTCGATTCTCTAAGTGTATGACACGTCGAGTGTGAAGCACGCCTCTTGTGCGTAAAGCAATCATCACATATGAACATGAATCAACAAATAACACTCGACTACCCGCATTCAGTAACCTACGGTCAAGATGTGCCAACGCCCACGTGCGAAACAAGAAAGGTCATAAAGTCAAAATCAATCGCACAGGTATCAAGCCGAGGCAACGATACAAACAAATATATTCTTAAAACGACACAACTCACTATTATTGAGCGGTACAAGGTTCAAAATGCATATACGGTAGCCATTGTATATGCGAAGAGCGTCCAGAGCCTGGACTACATATATATATATATATATATATATATATATATATATATATATATATATATATATATATATATATATATATATATTTTTTTCCCAAATACACGTACTCCAACCGACGTATCACAGCAAAGCTCGCGTAGCGAAGCCTTCCGCAAAGGACCCTCACAAATTGATACTTGCGAGTGTGGAAAGTGAGACTCAACCTAATTTCGTTCGTATAGGAAACACATCATCAATCCTCAAGGCATGGTCGCGCTTTGCCCACACGATGGAGCACGAACAAGGCTATCTTCCAGAAAGGTCCGACGAAACGGACAAACACACGCAAGTGTGTGACGCGACGCCAGTCGCGAGCTTAACCATCTTGCTTCCACGATGGGATAGCGGAGCATGAGCAACAAAAGCCCGAGGCTGCAACGACTTCGTTGCTTAGAAGCGAACATTCTCGCTTAACAAGCAAATCTCCGCTTGCAGGCCGGCGGCAACGAGGGAGACAATTGTCGCCACCGGTGGACTTCCGCGAGAACTCCATGGGTAACATGGGGACCCGTTTCGAGTCTGCAAGCAGCTCCAACCAGGAGCCGGGGTCCATCTCAGAGCTACCCGAGTGGCAACGGAGTTGCCGGGTGCCTGAGCACTTGGCACCAACTTGGTGCCAAACAGGGAAAAGATGAGCGAGGCTCGGGTGGGGCCTGCTGCAACACGGCCGCCAGATCTACATCGACCTTGGTCTGCACCTCATGTGCAGACCAAGTGCTGCCAGGCTGCAGCACTGGCCTGAAGGCCAACACCATGCTCTCCCGGGTGCATCTGCACCCGGCTAAACGAAAGGAGAGCCCCACGCTGGCTCGACAAGGCTAGGCCCAATTGGGCCGGCCAAGACCACGCAGCGGGTCTGGTCCAACCGTGACCGGACCCAACTGGGTCACAAGGAAGCCCCTGGTCTGACCCAAAGGTGGGCTCGGACCAGGGCGCTGGTTGAGCTCACACCCGCACCAAAGGTGCACCCAACAGAAAGGGGGCGCCCACACCAGATTTGGGTGGCGCCCACCGAACAATAGTCTTGACCCAGTGGGTCCAGACCCAACTGGGTCAAGCACAGGTGAGAGACCTGTCGGAGGGCCTGCACCCGTGGTCTGACCCAAAAAGGGCTCAGACCAGGTCCAGCCCACAGCCTGCCAAGGATGCGCCAAGCGAACTAGGGCGCCTAGCGCCCGACAGCCATAAGCTGCGCCAAAAGGACCAGCTAGGTGCACTTGGTCGAGCTCGTGCTCGGACCAATGTGCACCTAGTGAGGTCTGTCCCATACGGGTACAAACCGGACAGGTAGTACTGTCCCAACATGCAAACGAAGGACAAAAATCACCAAAAACTCAAAAAAACTACATACTTATGTATATATATATTATATATTTTTCTAATATTGCAGTCAAAAGACTGCCATTTTTCGACCATTTACAGGCATTTCCGGCAAGAGTTTTAAACACAAGATTCGTAGACAATTTTGTTAGCTTTCTACAGAATCCAAGAAATCCACATTCCGATATACGGTCCAAAAATTATTGCAGAAAAACCAGGCATCACTTGGAACGCTCCTGGGTTGCTGACGGAAAAACGTGTCAGCCAATGACGTGGATTTTCTTCAGCTTTTCAAGCCGAAACAGGAAAAGTTGACAACTAAAAAGTTGTGTAGCTATGTCTGAGCTTTTCGAAATGCCCAAGAACTCTCCGATCCGATGCGTATCCAGGGAGATACGCTCATTTTACAAGAGGGTTCTTTGGCAACTCGTAAAAACGAGAAACGAAATCAATCACTAGTTACGTTTTCAAGGGCAACCCATAAAAAAAATTTCTTTTGCATATCATATGGCTTCAAATGCAAGCCTAGTGCTTGCTTAGCACAACCATGGCATGAAATCACCATAGATCGGTTTGCACTTCGCAAGTGCAAACCGGATTCCATGCCTAAACCATTCACATTTTACCAAAGAAAGGAAACGTAAGGAGGGCTTTACTCACCTTGAGGAAGACGATGGAGGTTTTCCTTCAGCTGGGGCTAAGCCACTCTTACACACACAGCACAGCCCCACTAAGAAGAAAAAGAACAGAAAAAGGGAAGAAGAAGAAGAAAAAAAAAATGGAAGAAGAGGGCCAGCCGTTGGACCCCCTTTTTCCTTCTCAAGATAAAGCCATCTTGGATGGCTAAGATTGAAAAGGGAAGGGAGGGAGGGTGACCACAGCTCACGCCCCTTCCTATTCCTCCCCCTAGGGCCTATAGTCAAGGGGTCAAGGTCTGGCCCCAACCACCCCCCATCAACTCTCCCCTAAATCCTCCTTGATTTAGGGGAGGTTGACCTTGACTTGCCAAAGTAGCAAGCCCACCAAACAAAAAAATCGACTTCTACTTTGTTTTTGTTTTTTTTGAACTTTCTTACTAATTTTTTTTTTATTTCATTAAATGCAGCTCAAGGCTACCCCCTAAGGGGTGCCCAGCCACATGGAAAAGACGTTGGCTTTTTAGCCAACCTCTTCCTCTTTTTCCAAAATAAGACCCAAATTTTGTTTTTTTTGCAAACTTTTCAAAAGCACTTTACAAAGTGCATTTTTTTGAAATTCTTTTTAAGTAGCATGGCTGAGGTGGGCCCCTATGCTAAGCATTCTCTAATAATGCCAAGAACAAGCTCTCCTTTAAACTTTTTGAAAAACCTCAATTAGGTTTTATAAAAATTGTTATTTAGTTATTTAAACCCCTAATTGCTTTCTTATTTAAAAGTTAGATTTAAATAATTTAAATGCTTTATTTCCAAATTATATTTCATAGTTTTAAGACCTAAATTTCACTATTACGTATTTAGATCTCCAGTTTCAATGAATTCGGGCCTCGATCCGACTCGTATTTACCGATATACCCCTTTTTGCCAATTACATAAAATAATGAGGTAATATCCTCGTTTAGGTTCCAAATTTGAGGTAAGTCTAATAATAAATCTAATTTAGGAATATCGGACCTTAATTCGCCGGGGTTGTCCTTAATCGCTTCGAAAAAAAATTATGTGATTTAAGACCTCGTATAGCTCTATATGCATAATTACGAGAAATTCTCGCGGGAAAACCCGAAATGACCAATACTGAAAGCATATTTCATATCAAATTTCTCAAAAATATCATGGGTCTTACAGGATTTCCCAAATCAAAGCTTTCCCGTGATTTTCCTTAAAAAGTTATTTTCTTAAGATCCATTTTCAAAAGGAATTTTCATCTTTTTCAAAAAAAAAATCAAAATCGATTTTCAGACATTTCAAAGACAAGATTCTCAGGATTTCAATTTCCTAAGTTCTAAATTTCCTTCTCCAATGAATTTTTCCTATAAATTTTCTATCCTTTTCTTAAGAAAATTCTCAAAGTCCGAGTTTTCCTGATAAGTGTTTTCCTTTTCAAATGTTCATCTTTTCTCAAGAATTCCTTCCATTTTTCCCAAAATTCTCATTTCTTCATGGGTTTTCAAGTCTTTATAAACTTTCTCAAAATTTTCATGAGATTCTCATTTCTTCATGGTTTTCCAAGTCTTTATAAACTTTCTCAAATTTTTCCTAAGATTCTCATTTCTTCATGGTTTTCCAAATCTTTATAAACTTTCTCGAGATTTCAAGCCTTCTTCGTCTGAGTTTCCTAAGAGATTGATTTCCATCTTTTTCCTGAGAAATGCTTTTCAACTCCAAATGTTTTCTAAGCATACATCATATTTTCCAATTTACATTTTCCAAAAATCTCATAGCACATGCCTGAATTCTCTTTGCATTTAGGTTAGAACACGATTTCGGTAATTTCACTAAGTCAAGCACAATTTTGGTCCTTGGTTCGATTACCCCTATTAAAGGCGACAGGAACGGTCGAACCTCGTACCGACAGGTCGAGCCCCATCCCATGGATTTTCCCGCAATTTTCAAAACGGAGGCGAGTATTTCAAAACAATTTCCAAAATCCGGTCAAGTTTGAATCGCGAAAGCATTTCCCTCTCTCTTCCGCAAGGAAGGGAAGACGGGAAAAATTTTGCGACAATAACAGGTTTGGCGACCGTGATGGGACCTGTCCTTGTCTGATCAAAAGTGTGCTTGACTTAGTTCAATTACCGAAATTATGTTTACAAAATGTCAGCTCTTTACTTTTGATATCATGCGAACCTAGGAGCCTAGATTCTGAGCTAACTGACATTGACTGCATATAGCTTAAGCATGGTTTGGTAGGACCAGATTGAGGAGATATTTTCATGCTCACACAGGCTTAGGTCTAAACACAACTCTCCTCAATTTAGGATCTGAATGCAAACAATGTATGCTTCTTTAAAGTTTTCAAAAGTCTATCTCTTTAGGATTTAGAGCCATCTATTTCTTGCATGTAATCATTTTTCAAAATCTCCATTACCTATCATTACCCGGTCTTCACGTTGCTAGGCTCTCTTCCAGAACCCTAGTTCGGGACAGAGCCTCACAACTGGGCCAATTATTTGGGTTAACACCCCCCTACCACGTACCGCGGGCCACAGTCCGAAGTATATCGGTAGGCGCTCAAGGATGTTGGAAAGCCTTACCTTAGAACCGAAGTTGAGATTATATGCCACGTACCTTGGATTTCAATTTGGGTATATCAGTATAACTGGATTGGACAAAGATAATTTGAACCTAGAGTTAGGATTAGGGTCCTATAGCTGTTTTCAAAATAATGCATCTAGAGTCAACCTTTTAGGGAGTGTTGTATGTGCATAAATGTTTGTGCAGGATGTGATTGTTCGTATATTACCTCTATTTTCTTACATTTTTCCCAAAATATTTTCAAATATCCATATTTCTCACCTTTTCCTTTATTTTCTCAAACCCTAGATGATTTTCCCAAATATTCAATTTCTTTCAAAACTCCAGGTGATTTTTCCTTCTTCCGTTCTACTGGATCTCGAAATTCCAGCTGCATTTTCATCCTGTCTGCAATTTCTCAAAATCATATGTTTTCTCTTATTGAATTTTCAATCCTTTTGTCTATTTGCAAAATTCTTCGCCTTATTTTCCTCGTGCATACCTTGATTATTGCGGTGAAAATTGTTTACCCACTTGCCTTCTCCTTATTCTAAATCCGTTCACGGATTGTTTTTCAAAGAGATATCTTTTTCCTTCAAAATGGTGTTTTCCTCGTGGTTGACGACCTCGCCTAGGTAACAAGGCACATTTTCCGTTGTTATTTCTCTTACAAAGAATGACAACACAATTGTCGTGATTTCAGCGGCGACTCCATCCCTAGTAATGGATATTCTTCTAATTGTCTACCACATCATCAATAATCATTTTTTTTTCCAATCCAAAATTTCCTCAGAGTCTAATCAAGACTTCATCCTGCAGAGAGCATCCTCAACATTTGATGGTTTGAACAAGGTCAGGAAGAAGAACCACATCACCACAGTACTCCTCAGCCTCAGAAGAAGAGATGGGCTCCCCGCGACCCGTCAGAAGTCAAGAACAGCAGCAAGAGGACGTTGGCATAGATCCTCAGATGTACGCGATGTTTCAGAAAATGATGAAGAGGATGATGAGTGAGCAAGCTGGAACTTGCTCAGACAAAAATCCATTCAGTCAGAAAATTAGAGATCGTGTGGCCAAGAAATCAACCAAGGAGCATGTTCAAGATACTTCGGACGAAGAAGAATCAGCAGATGATACCGAGGAAGAATGCGAGATCATTCATGGAGCAACTCGCAAACCAAAGGTCCAAGCAATAGAAAAACCGCTTCGAGCATAGTTAAAAGAAATGGCCAAGATAGTCAATGATCTACAGGTTCGAGATAAAGGCAAGAAAGTCTTCACCAGCGAGGACTTCTATGATGGCCTAGAAGGAGATAAAGATCTGGAGAATTTGCCCTGCAAGTTCATTAAATTCAATGGTTCTGGTGATCCTAAAGCCCACCTTGCCCTGTTCTTCGCCGAATGCTCCAAATTCAAGAGAGACAATAGGGCCCTATTTCTCTGTTTTCCTCATAGCCTAGAAGGCACTGCCGCCAAGTGGTACTCTGAGCATATCAATCCAATCGAGCTGCGAGAATTCGATAAGGTGGTCAACCTATTCATTGAGCGATTTCTGTTCAATACCGAAGCGCTCCCAACATTGAGCCATCTCTGCAATCTAAGACAGAATGAAAATGAAAAGGCAAGGGACTTCATTCGTAGATGGAGAGAGACCTGCAACAAAATGAGGGATCCTATATCAGAAAGGCATGCTTTATCCCTGATCCTCAACAATTTTTCGCAACCTCTGAGAGGATTAATCTCTACCTCACCCTCCAAGTCTTTCGTTGAACTCATTGAACGAGCTGAATGGCTCAAAATGGGAGTAGAGAATGGAGTCTATGAAGGCCTTACCATTGCAAGAAACAGTCAAGATGCCAAAAAGAAGGCTCACTTCACTTTTGCGGCCAAATCTTTCAATAATAGTAAAGGCAACAAGAATGATCATGGCAACAGTTTGGAGAGAATCAAAAGGCAAAAAGGGAAGGACATCAACAGTGATAAACCTCTCCAATCCAGCCCTCAGCATCAAAAGAAAGATCAGGAAAAATCAAAGCGCAAGGACTGGAGAACTGATCGAGAATTCACCCCTCTGGATCAGACACTCGAGAGTATCCTCGAGTATATGCTTGAGAAAGACCTTGTCTGGTTGCCTAAAGTCGCTGATCCTCCAGCAATTATGGGCAGATTCAAAGAACAGTTTTGCAAGTTTCATCGAGCAGTAGGGCACGATACAGAAAATTGCTTTGTCCTTAAGAACATTGTTCAAGACTGCATTGACAAGAAGCTCCTCGTTGAAGATGAAAAGGAGGACTAGTCATCATGACAAAAACTTTTTTTTCATAATCATTCCAGAAGATGACAATGCCAACAAAGTCCCATTTCTCATTTTGCTTTTTCAAAAAGAATAATGTAATCCCATTCTCCTTCCTTGATTTTAAAGCATCAATAAAGTCATCGAATTTTTCAATAGCTTGGCGCCATCTTATTTGCTTCTTCTTCTTTTTCAAAATGTCTCTCTTGTGAGGAATGATCTTGATGAGGTCTATTAGTCAAGAAGCTTGTCAATTATCCTTTTTTATTCAAAATTTTCCTCCCCAGTCACACTAGGGCATTTTTTTGAAAATTTATCTTTACCTCAAAACATCCTGTATGCAGGCAGGATAAACCAATCTCTCATTTTGCATATATATGCACTCATTTGCATAAATTCTGCATTCATTTGCATCAATTTGCATTTAATCATATTCATTTGCATTAAATTTACATCAACATTTCTCCTTCAGGTTAAGGAATAAACCTGAATCATTTTCCATAATTCTTTAACCCTCGGGTCATCCAATTCTTCGATTTCGACCTCCGGGTCATCCAATTTCCAATTTTCAAATTACCAAAATTTTCAATTTCGACCGCCAGGTCATCCAATTTCCATTTCCTGTTCAGGATAAGGGGATAATCCTGAAACTGTTCATAGAAGCAATCTAACTCTCTATATTGGTCCTTGTTCTGCATTGAACTGATAGTGTTCCAAATGAACTGATAGTCGTTCTTTATCGAACTGATAGTGTTCTCAAGTGAATTGATAGTCGTTCTTCATCGAATTGATAGTGTTCCCAAGTGAACTGATAGTCGTTCTTCATCGAACTGATAGCGTTCCCAAGTGAACTGATAGTCGTTCTTCATCGAACTGATAGTGTTCCAAGTGAACTGATAGTCGTTCTTCATTGAACTGATAGTGTTCTAAGTGAACTGATAATTGTTCTTTATTGAATTGATAGTCGTTCTTCATTGAACTGATAGTGTTCCAAGTGAACTGATAGTCGTTCTTCATTGAACTGATAGTGTTCCAAGTGAACTGATAGTCGTTCTTCATTGAACTAATAGTGTTCCAAGTGAACTGATAGTCGTTCTTCATTGAACTGATAGTGTTCCAAGTGAACTGATAGTTGTTCTCCCTTGAACTGATAATCGTCCTTAATCAAACTGATATTGTTCCCAGTGAACTGATAGTCGTCCACTTTGGAAAGGAGAGGAGAATTTTCATCACGGATGTGTTGAGCCGGATTTCAAATACTCACTTTCACCAAGGATTCAAGAAAATTTTGTCAATTTGTCAAATCAATTATTTGTTGATTTCAGAATCTTTACGGCACAAATCTTTACCTCAGTCTACCTTCAGCATTACTTCCAAGAGAGTGAAGCTTTTGCGAGAAGAGATTCAAACTTCAAATTCTTTCTATTGGCCAACCAAAAGGATGAAGGATAAATCCTCGATGTGGCCAGAAAAGAAGATTCAATGTTATTGAAAAGCCATAGATGATTGATATTGATCGCAGTTATGGCACATTTTAAAGACCATTCTTATAAAAACAAGGCAGTAGAAATATCCTGAGCGCTAGAAAAAGAGAGCAGTTACCCAAGCCCTGTCTCCTCAAGCTGCAATTAGAATATCCGCAAAATGGATCTCTCACCTGTCGTCAAGATGAAGGTGAATTAGGTGAGTAGACCCCCGGGGCCAAAGAAGATTTGAAACATCTCCAAGATGACGGAGTTTGTGACGGATCCTTCTAGGGAAAGTCCAAAGGCACTGTCGAGATGAAGGCAGATGCGATGAACCTCCCGACAATCCCCAAAAGATATTTAATTTCAGCTATCATCCAAAGATTTATCAACCCATGAGTCCATATCGTCAAAGAAGGATCGAAACATCTCCAAGTTCAAGGAGTTTGTGACGTACCTTCCCAAAAGAGAGAAAGAGAGGAAAAAGAAAGAGAGAAAAAATCAGAATATCTCCAAAATGAAGGAGAATGTAGCAAAAAAACCAAGAGAGCCAAAAGAAGTGCAGCAAGATTATTATGAGAGAAGCCCCTAGGATATCAAACTGCCAAATTTATCAAGAATCCTCTTTAAATTTGTGAAATTCTATTATCAATATTCTTTCATCAACTGCTTTCATAATATCAAATTCTCTTTCTTATTCATATCAAGGAAATTGATAACCTCCTGAAAGAAGGTCAATCGCAAGCAACTTGGACGCTAAATCTTGATTCTACGAAGTGAATCTCGTTTGGAGGTAATGCTTCAGATAGAAAGAAAGGAATATCTTTGCAAAAATGAGCATCATTTTCAAATACTTTGAATCAACAACAAAATTCTCAACATTTTGATAATATTTTCTAGCTATCCTGACGTGAAGTGAGAGCTTGATGTCCGTTTTGATACATCCTGACACCAATTTTTAATCCCTCTTAAGGACTTGATTCCTTCCCTTCTTTGAGAGCGAGCTCTCAGATTTGCACATTTCCCTGTGTCCCCACTGTCCAACCATAGACAGTCCCATTTCGGTTTGAGGTCGAACCACCAATCATTTCTCGCAAAAGGCAATTTCAAAAGCTGATTTTAGTCTCAGCATTGAGGCGCCCAAAATCAATCCCTTTTCAAGCTTTAGGGACCCCATTTTCCTTCCTTTTGCAAAATCCCTGTCGGATTCATTGTGCAAAAATCCGAAGGTTCCATCATACCAACTCATGTTCCGCCCGATCAGGATAAGGGTACAAACATGAGCCTCAATCAAAGAGGTATTTCATCTTATGCCCGATCAGGTTAAGGGTACAAACCTGAGTCTCATTTCGATGAGATATCCCATTCCCCAATCAGGTCAAGGGTTAAAACCTGAGCTTCATTCCATACGGAGCATTTCCTGTCCCATCCAGGTTAAGGGCATAAACCTGAACTTCGCTCTCACAGAGTGAGTTTTTCCTCTTCATTTCTCCATTTCATATCTACCATTCTCCTCGGGCTAACTTCTTCATACCCAGTCAGATCCTTCTAACTGGGGCATTTTTTTTATAGCCCAAATTTGGTGTGTTTTCTTTGCCACTAAGCTCGACCATAAGCCGGCTTAGTAGCAAAGAGGGGCATCTGTAAACACTCCAAATTTTTACTCACCTCCATGACATTGCCCTCAATCATCCCATTTCGGTTCTTCGGAACCCATGAAGGGCAAAATTGTCATTTTCCAAGATTGAACCTTGCATGAGTTCCTAAATTTCATTCTTGAGCCTCAAAATTTCTATATTTAGGTTCAAAGACATCTTCAAATTGCAAAATTTCAAAATCCTTTTTCTGGACAAAAAGCTAAAATTTCCATGTCCGAGCTTATAGTGATATTTCATAGAACATGTCTTTGCATAGCATTGCATCATTTCACTGCACAACATGTCATTTTGAGATCCAGAACTCTTGATTTTCAAAATTGTCAATCCATATTTGATTTTTAAACTTTTCAAATTGATTTTTAAAACCCTGGGTATTCAAAATTACCAAATTTTCCCATTTTACCCCCAGGACTTTGAATTACAAAAATTTTCTTAAGAAAAACAATCTGGATATTTGGATATTGATTTTAAAGATTTTATCTCAAAACTTTTTGTAAAAAGATTTTAAATCTCTTACAAAATTTTTTACATTTACTTTATCCATATTTTTGCCCTGAAAAACCAATCTTTCCAAATTCTTGAAAATAAACAAAGTTTTATCTCGTATTATAAAAATTCTAAAAAGAAGTTTTGTCTTCTACTTTTTATTTTAAAAAAAAAAATGGTGTGGGACCCGCCTAGAACTAGTATCACACTCAAATGCTTAGGTATGTTTCTTATTTTCAAGTGGGGCTCACCCAGACAATTTACAAATTCCTCCCTCTAAATTTTCGATATTATTTATTTTATAAAATAGCCAATGGGCCCACTGTGATCATCGCAAAATTTTTCCTCTCTTTATGGTTTTTCTCTCTTCCTTCTCTTTTCCTTTTCTAACCTCTATTCTCCTCCTTTTTGAAGGGAGAAGGATAAAAGAAAGAAAAGAAAGAGAGAAGAGAAAAGAAAGAGAGAAGAGAAAAGAAAGAAAGAAAGAGAGAGAAGAGGAACTATTTTGCGGGTTTTCACTTGACCTTGATTTGAAAATATTTAGAAAATTAACTCGCCTCCGTTTTTGAAAATATTGCGGGAAAAAATGGAGAGACGGGATTCGCTCGTCGGTACGAGGTTCGACCGTTCCTGGCGCCTTTACCAGGGGTAATCGAACCAAGGATCGAATCTATGCCTTTTGCTTTGCCTAAATATAATCTAAGAATTTATTCTAACTATAAATGCACAGAGAATCATGCTTGTACAATGCAAAAAATGTATGCTTCTTTTGAAAGATGTTTTGAAAATTTCCAAGTGTTCTGAGATGGACTTGATAAGGGAGTGAAGAAATGATTTGAATCTAACTTAGAACTTTTGAGATGGATCAGAGTAGTTCTAAGTCTTTGAAATGAATCAAAATTGGAAGAATAAACGAGAAATAACGATTTGAAGCCTTTTGAAATGAAGGAAAGTGAAGTCTCAAAGTTGAAAAAATGAACTTTGAATTTGAACCTGAATTTAGGAAAAGAAATGAATACTTGAGATGGATTTGAATTTAGATTTTGAAGTTGGAAATTTAGAATGGTCTTGAGAAAATCAAATGGTATTTAAGAATAGAAATGGATTTAGATTAGATCCGAAAATGGAATTGAGATCTGGAATTTGGAATTGGATTTCGGATCCTAAACAGAATGGGATCCGAGATTTGGAATCCAAGATGGACTTGAGTTTTGGATCCTAGAATGGATTTGGATCTGAAGTCTAAGATCCAGATGTAGAATTGGGTTCCTGATCCTAAGATGGGTTTTGGATCTGAAGTCTAAGATCCAATGTAGAATTGGATTCTGGATCCTAAGATGGATTTGGATCTGAAGTCTGAGATCCAATGTAGAGTTGCACTCTGGATCCTAAGATGGATTTGGATCTGAAGTCTGAGATCCAATGTAAAGTTTGGACTCTGGATCCTAAGATGGATTTGGATCTGAAATCTGAGATCCAAATGTAGAATTGGGTTCCTGATCCTAAGACGGGTTTTGGATCTGAAGTCTAAGATCCAAAAGTAGAATTTGTATTTAGAAAACTGGATCCAAGTCGATCTGATTTTGGATTTGGAATTTCCAAGATTGATTTGAGAATTGAAAAAATGAATTTCAAAGTCAATTTGGACTTTGAATTTGGAGCTTGAATCTGGAATTTAGCAGAGGAATCAATAATCTCAAAGTTAAAAATTTGAACTTTGAGTTTTGATTAGAGTTTTGAATATAAAATGAATTTCAAAGTCAATTTAGACCTTAAATTTGAAGTTTGAATTTTGAAATGTAGAAGAGGAAGAGAATCTCAAAGTTAATTTGAACTTTGGATTTGATTTGGAGTATTTGAATATAAATGAATTTGGAATTTTTAAAGTCAAATTGAACTTTGAAATCTGATTTGAATATAAAATGAATTTGAAATCTCTGAGTTAAATTGAACTCTTGAGATTTGAAAATGAAATAGAATTGAAATAGATGAATTGGTTTTTACAAGAATTGAAGATTGATTGAAGAAGATATTTACATCACTTGGAGTTTTTGAAGTGGGAATTCTTGAAAATATGATGCAATTCTATCCTAAATGATGAATGAATTTAAACTTTTGAAATTAGATTTTGAAAAGCTATTCCATTCTTTAAATGAATTAAAATAAGATTGAAGATATAATACATCCCTGACTATGGTCATTGAATGTATTATATAATAATCTATATTTAAGCTCAGGTGAAGAATGAAACACATTTGGTGCTTTTATAGAATTTAAAATGCAATTAATTCTCAATATACCCTGACTATGACCATTGGTATATATTTTGAATTAATTTTAAGTTAAATTCTGATAAAAGAAGAAAATATTTGAGTAAATATGATGAATTTTGAAAACGGATCCAGTGTGGATCCAGTATTATTTCGTAAAAGATAAAAATCCTAAATTTTGTCCACACCCTGACTATGGCCATTGATGTGGATCATCAACTTAGTATTAATTTACCTCTTACGAAATGGTGCACGTGCCATTCGTGTTTCACCAATGTGAGATTTTAAGAAATAAAGGCAAAGAGCATGAAAACAAATAATTCATGGTATTTACAATGCTCATTCATTCTATCTAAAACTGGAAATATAGATTCTCATTAAGATCTAAATTATTACAAAGTTTATATTTGAAAATATAACCCTCAAATGATGATGCTCTCCTCACATTCCCTGCAAAACACTTGATGAGAATTGCATATTGTATTGATTTCAAAGATGCAAATTATGAGACATTCGTATACCTACCTTATGCTTAATACCTCAGTGAAGTAATATTGATGATCTAGGGTATGGAAGGATAGCCATTAATGTGTTTATATCTATATATATGTATACATGTATATATATATATATATATATATATGTGTATATATATATATATACATGAATATATAACATGGATGTAGAATAGATGAGTGGAGTGTGTGATGGCTATGTGAGAGTTTTGCCACAGAGTGGGATATTAGGTGTTGTGCAGGTGAAGGATACTATGTGATATCTGATAGAAAGGGGATGGGATGTATAGTGAAGATACTAGAAGATTCTTGTGTGATAAACGCGATTTAATGGAGGTAAGTGGTGAAAAGATGTTGATGAAATGGATGGGTTGAGGATGTAAGAGTTGAAATTTCCTACTGCTGAGCAAACAGGGGATTTTGTAGTACTATTAGAATTCTAAACTGGGGAAGGGTATTGCTCCATGACATCATTAGATGAAACAAGTTTAAGCTTTTTACTGCAATGGATGTTGTAATCAGGGGTGTGCTTTCAATTCAGACAACTGCGAAGGACGGCTGAATGGAATCCAATGTAATCCCTCCTTCACTGCTTAAGAATGAAGCAGCTGGAAGTGTTTATTCAGAAGGAGTAGAAGATACTGTGATTGTATGACAAAGGCAAATAAATCACTAAGTGTGATGGATGGTGAACGGCTGAGATATGATATTAGGTGGTATGAGTGAACACGGGTACAAGGCAGTTATGAACGCAGAACTTGTTGTAGCAGTCATGACAGGGAACATTATCATAAGAGCAACAAGTAATAGCTATAGGGGATGCGGCTGGACAGCAAAAGGTGCTGTACGCAGGAAAATGTAGGTACCTCTGGAGGCTGCTGGGTGCTGGCAATGAGTACATGGAGTTGGAAGCAGATAGAATGAGTGTAGCAAATAGTGAACAGCGAGTGCAATGGGTAAATGCCATGCTGTTGCAAGGTGGTTAATGAAAACATATGTTGAAGATAAAGGTGCTAAGGTGGCATAGGCAATGGTGGAGGTGTGTGTAGGTGGATGGGGTTGGAAGCTACAGAAGGAAATGGATACATGTTTATATGTGATGGGATGATAACAGGGCTGGGCAGAGTAGATAGAACAGCTGGGCTATGTTGGTTGGCATAAGTTGATTAGTGAGGATGATGCAAGAAATGGGCTAGACATGATAAATGGGGTGCAAAATGACAGATTTGGAGTGGCAGTAATAGGACTGTGATAGGTAATGCATGTTAAAAGATGATGCATATACGATGTGCAAGTGCGAATGAAGAAGTGCATGAAAGGGAAGTAGGAATATGGAATATTATGGTGGAGAAATGACTGGTATGAGACAATAGTGATGCCATGACACATGATGATTCGGCTGTGTGGCGAGAATGTGATGAAGGGTGTGGCTAACAGGTAGAGGTGGAAATTGCTCCCAAATGTTAATGAACAGTACCATTTGCAGAATATGACTGCAAATGACTGTAGTAAATGTGGGGTAAGAATTGACTGGGGGCTGTAGCTAGTTTTGTAGCAGTGGATTCATTGTCCCTTGTAGATCGAGACAAAAGTAGAGATTACTTCCTGCTCTCCTGTCTGATAATCTCAAATGGACCCATAAAGAAAACTCAGTCACAGTACGTGCACAACTATCCTTCCAATAAGATCTTGATCTAGCTAAGATTCAGATTCTCCTAGAGAGAGTTGAGATCGGGACTTTGATGAATGTGCAAGTGTAATGGTCGAACTCAGAATCGTGAAGAGAATGTAAAACCACGAGACAAGAGTTCGGTCAATGGGATGATTACGAACATTGGACAGGGAATGACTATTAAACCTAGTCTTAGATATACAATTTCTTATAGCAGATTAGTTTCAGCAAGTTGAACTTGCCCATTAGAGTGGATTTTCTCCTTGGCTTTACTAAAACGTATCAACTCAGGGGAAGAGAAAAATCTAACAGTGAGCCAACCCATGGCAGACAAATCTCTATGATGTTGGGTTCTGCAAATTACTTCCACAGTTTTTCTAAGAACTAAAATTTTGTTGAGTTTTTGAACTTAACGACTAAAAAAAAAAATTCAAATAGATAACAGCTTCGCACTTAACAAGTAAACCAAAGATCAGATTGAAAGATTTACTGACTATGAATCAATATCTAGAATTTTAACAATAAAGGATTCTAAATATAAACTCAATAACAGAAGCTGGAATTCAGAAGATCATGACATCCGGGCATCAACAACTAATATTCAAGCAATTAATAAGGATTTTAAAATCCAAGAAAGAGAAGAAATAATAATAAAAAAATATGTCAACTGATCGATCTCTAAAACAACACTTACCGGAATTCTCAATGAATGGCACCTGATTGAATCAGAGAACTCAACAAGTCGATGGCTGTTCCAGCCAGAGATCGGTGAACAATTGATCAATGCTCAGATCGTTATCCACTATCAGGAGCGATCTCTATACAGTCGGGTGTCACATTCTTAGATCGTGAGGATCTGATTATCAGAAGTGATCACGAGACATAATAAGATCATATCGCTCTTTACAGATGATTAAACAAACGATCCAAGTTATTTTGATAGAAAAAAAAAAAAAAGGAAAGAATCAAATCCAAATTTATCTGATTTCAAACATCGGACTGGGATAAGATAAAATGGGCAAAATATCAAAGGATCAGGTGATGCTAAAACCAAAACACTGCTACACCCAATCTTGGAAGTCTGATACAATGAAGGATCGGGTCCATAAATGGACATCAGGACCCCGTAAACCGGTCAGATAAAAAAAAAAATAAGAGAAATATATTGGAATCGTTCGTTCTGCAGGTTATCGCACAGAGGTTGATCAGCGTTGCCATAAGCAACCTGGATGTTAACGAATGTGCATTTGTGGACCAAAATATGGGAAAATCAAGTAAAATTAAAAAAGGGTGAGAAATGAAGCGAAGGATAAGAGTGTGAGTCGAAAGAGAGAGAAACAAATGCTAGAAATCGGACTTGCAATAAAAAAAAATCAAAATATACAGAGGTGTTGGAATAATTCCCTTCCGTTGCTGTTGCACGGGAGTGTATTGAAGTTGCCATCAGCAGCTCAATCCAGTCCATGGTGCGTTAATAGGGGCTTCAAGTAAAAAAAAATATCGGAAATTACAGAGGGAAGACATTACTTACCTGTTTATCTTGAGAGATGATGGACTTCCTTCAGTAAACTAGATAGCGCGGCTTCTTCTAAAGACTTCGATCAGAAAAAAAGAGATGTAGTTAACCTTTTGCTGCAGGGTCGATCCTTCTTCGGTGATGCCAAGAGGAAGAAGAAGGGGAAAGAAGAGGAGAAAAGGAACTGAGAGAAAAGTGTAGACTTACGATAAGATGGAAGGGGAGAAGATCGATCCCGATCATTGCAGGGAATGCCTCCTTATATGGGCAACAAGAGGGGGAAGTTCGTTCAGGATGAAGGGAGATCCAACGGGAGAGGAGGCGATGGAGGGCGCACGGGAGGATGGCCGTTGCTACTTTCCTTAATTTGCAAAGAAGGGGCTTCTTTTCAGAAATTTTCTAAAAAGTGGTTTTTGTTTTCAAAAAAAGAGGTTTCAATCAGAGGGTTTTAACAAAAACTTTAAAAAGATTACCTAGTTTCTAAATTTTTTTTTTTGGATTCTTGATTTTATTATTATTATTTTTTTTTATTTTATTTTTGTTCTTTTCTTTTTAAGCATATATTTGTAAAAAAAAAAACTCTAAAACTAAGAAAATTAATACTAATTTTACAAAATTTCAAAATATTCATAAGAGAAAGGTTTTTCTGAAAGATCAGGGTTATTTTGGGGAAAGTTTCTTCAAAAGAATGGGTTTGGACCCAAATACTGAGAAAATGTTCAATTTTAACAATCGAATCGAGAAATACAATATGATGGGCCCAAACGGATGTCGGATGGACTGTCTGAGCTATTTAAATATATTTTTGGTATTTTCTATAATTTTAATTTAAAATTTGAATAAGGAGATTCAGATTTGGATCTGGACAATGGATCCAGATCCAAAATCAATTTAAACATATAAAATGAATTTAATTTCAATAAAACTTGAGAAATGAACCAGAATTTAGATTTAAAATGACTTATTTACTCAAAAAATGAATTTAGGGGCAAAAGGGGAATATTTAAAAGATTTTGAAAATTTTGGGGTGTTTACCGATGCCCCTCTTTGCTACTAAGCCGGTTGAAAGCCGAGCTTAGTGGCAAAGAAAACACTCCAAATTTTGAAAAATGCCCAGTTAGCAGATCTGAACTGGGTGTGGAAGAATTTTATTTGAAAGACATGGGTTTTCAGGCTTAATACCTTGTCCTGAATGGCTTGGGGGAGACGAAATCCTCGAAAATGATATGACTGAATAATAGAAATGAGGAAATCGTGATGGGACTTTGAAGATCCCGAAATGATAAAAGATGAGCATTTTGATCAAGTCTCATGGGCGAGACAAGAGCAGCTTTTTGAATGACTCAGGTTTGGCCCTTAACCTGGATGGGATAGATATATATCAAAATAACCTGAATGGGGAAAGGAATATATGAGGACTTTGATGGGACATTTATGAGAGAAGGCCTTGTGAGATGGAGCTCAAATAGGATCCTGTCCTGAATGGATATACAAAGCATGAATTCCTCGATGGGAAGAACCATGATGGGACTGGAGGAAGAAACACCTTGTCGAAACGAGACTCAGGTTTAACCCAAACCTGAAGAAGGAAGATACCTCGAGATACGAGGTTCAGGCTTAACCCTTAACCTGAAAGGGACAACTATACGGAATCCTCGAGTGAAGAGACCATGATGGGACCTTCGGAGTTTGGACGAACAAATCCGAAAGGGGTTTGTGATAGGAGGAAGGAAATGGGGTTCCCTAAAGTTTTGAAAAAGGGGTGAACTTCGGCGTCTCTTTGCTGAGATTAAAACCAACTTTTGAATTTAATGACCTCTCGCAGGAAGTACAGGTTTTGACCCTTAACCTGAGTGGGACCAACCAGACGGGATCCTCGAAGCCGTGATGGGACAGGAGAGATACTTCAACTGAATGGGGTAACTCTTCCGGAAAATGTGAGAAATGGAAAGTAAGGAGACGTGAGACAAAATGAAGGATGAATAAGGTAACAGAAGGTGAAATTTTTGATGGTGTGAAAGATGAATAAGGCAAACCTTTTATCAAGGAGAGGCGAGTCTCTCGACAGAGCGAAAGACGGAGAATGTAAACAACTCTAGGTTGTGTCAAAATGGATATCAAATATTTATTTCATTCTTAGAATATATAGAAAATTTTGCCAATAGGATAAATTTATAGTTGACTTCAACGCTTAAAAATGTGCACGTATGTGCGAAAGATATTCCCTCTTTTACCTAAAGTATTTCCTCCAACAAGGTTAACACCTCGGTTTTTAAGAGTCAAATTCAAAATTTTTGCGCTCATGATTTTCTTCAAGGAAGCTATCCATTTCCTTGATATGAGAAGAGAAAGAATATTCTCAATTTCATAAAAGCAAGAAAAGAAAAGATATTGATAACAGATATTTTGCATGAAAAAGGATGACTTCTGGCAATTTAGGCAGTTTGATATCTGAGTGTTTTCTCATGATGATCTTTTGCACTCCTTTTGAGTCATTGGGCTTTTTCGGGTTCTTTACATCATCCTTCATTTTGGAGATGTCCTGACTTTTCTCTCTCCTTCAGGGAAGGGTACGTCACAAACTCCTTCATCTTGGAGATGTTCTGATCCTTCATTTTTCTCAGGGATTATATATGATATTGGCTCAAAGGTCTTTAGATGATAGCTGAAATCAAATATCATTTAGGGTTTGTCGGTAGGTCCATCACATCCGCCTTCATCTCGACGGTGATCCGAACTTTCCCTGGAAGGATCCGTCACAAACTCCGTCATCTTGAAGATGTTTCAAATCTTCTTTAGCCCCGGGGGTCTACTCGCTTAATTCGCCTTCATCTTGATGACAATTGAGAGATCGCTTTTGCAGATATTTGATTGCAACTTTAAAATGAGAGGATATGGATTAAGTGAATTCTTTTATAGCTCAGGATATTTCCACTGTCTAATTGCCAGAAAATCACCTTTAAACATGTGTCATAGCCATGATCAATATCAATTCGTTTCTGGCTTTTCAACATCATTGAATATTTATTTCATTAATCATACCAAGGATATTTCTTTCATCCTTTTGGTTGATCAACAGGAAAAAGATTTGAATTTTACCTCTTTTTTGCAAAGAGTTTCACCTTTTATGAAGAAAATACTAGAGGTAATCTGAGGTAATTCTTTTGTGCAGTAAGATTTATTTGGAATCAACAAATATTTTTAGCAAATTGGCAAAGTTTTCATGACTTCTATGTGAAATATTTACTCAATATAGATTTTGATGCGACCTTTAGTTGTAATTTATGATCTTGGATATTCTAACCGGTGAACTGAGACCTTTCATTTAACGACCAGCGAAGTAGCTGGAACCTTTCATTTAATGACCAGCGAAGTAGCTGGGACATTTCATTTAACGACCAGCGAAGTAGCTGGGTCATTTCATTTAATGACCAGAAAAATCTGGGACCTTTCATTTAACGACCAACGAAGGAGTTGGAACATTTCATTTAGCGACCAGCGAAGTAGCTGGAACATTTCATTTAGCGACCAGCGAAGTAGCTGGGACATTTCATTTAGCGACCAACGAAGTAGCTGGGACATTTCATTTAGCGACCAGCGAAGTAGCTGGGACATTTCATTTAGCGACCAACGAAGTAGCTGGGACATTTCATTTAATCATTTAACGACCAACGAAGTAGCTGGGATATTTCATTTAATCATTTAACGACCAGTGAAGTAGCTGAGACATTTCATTTAATCATTTAACGACCAGCGAAGTAGCTGGGACATTTCATTTAATGGCTTGATTTAAGATTGAGACTTTCTGAGAGATAAACAACACGAGGACTGATGAACTTGATTTTTAGATTTGAAAACTTAGCAAAATACCCAATGCGAACACTATGTTTTCCAACTGAGAGTCGGGAAGGAGATCGGCCTATTTTAAGATATTTAGAGATTGAAGCAGGAAGAATGGCCGGGGTTTCAGGATTATCCCTTATCCTGAAGGGGAAAAGGAATAGAATTTAAGGCAAATTAATATAAATCTAGAAAATCAATAAAGATTGGAAAAACTTGTATTTACAAAAGACTCCTCATAGGTAGCGTTATTGCTCCTACGAGGGATCTCAGGATTATCCCTTATCCTGAATGGGCAAAAGAATAGAATTTAAGAAGGTGAAGAGAAATTGATATAAATTTAGAAAATCAATAAAGATTGACAGAACTTGTATTTATAAAAGAATTCTCGTAAGTAGCGTTATTGCTCCTATGAGGGGTTTCAGGATTTTCCCTTATCCTGAATGGGAAACAGAATAGAATTTAAGAAAAATTAGCGAAGGCAAATTGATATAAATCTAGAAAATCAATAAAGATTAACAAAACTTGTATCTACAAAAGAATCCTACTAGGTAGCGTTGTTGCTCCTACAAGGGGTTTCAGGATTTTCCTTTATCCTGAATGGGAAGAGAATAGAATTTTAAGAAAATTTAATGATGGGAAATTGATATAAATCTAGAAAATTAACAGAGATTGACAAAACTTGTATTTACAAAAGAATCCTCATAGGTAGTGTTATTGCTCCTACGAGGTGTTTCAGGATTTTCCCTTATCCTGAATGGAAAAAAGAATAGGATTTAAGAAAATTAAATGATATAAATCTAGAGAATCAATAAAGATTGGCAAAACTTGTATTTACAAAAGAACCCTCATAGGTAGCGGTATTGCTCCTACGAGGCGTTTCAGGATTTTCCCTTATCTTGAATGGGAAGAGAATAGAATTTTAAGAAAATTTAATGATGGGAAATTGATATAAATCTAGAAAATTAACAGAGATTGACAAAACTTGTATTTACAAAAGAATCCTCATAGGTAGCGTTATTGCTCCTACGAGGTGTTTCAGGATTTTCCCTTATCCTGAATGGAAAAAAGAATAGGATTTAAGAAAATTAAATGATATAAATCTAGAGAATCAATAAAGATTGGCAAAACTTGTAATTACAAAAGAACCCTCATAGTTATCGGTATTGCTCCTACGAGGCATTTCAGGATTTTTCCTTATCCTGAATGGGAAGAGAATAGAATTTTAAGAAAATTTAATGATGGGAAATTGATATAAATCTAGAAAATTAACAGAGATTGACAAAACTTGTATTTACAAAAGAATCCTCATAGGTAGCGTTATTGCTCCTACGAGGTGTTTCAGGATTTTCCCTTATCCTGAATGGAAAAAAGAATAGGATTTAAGAAAATTAAATGATATAAATCTAGAGAATCAATAAAGATTGGCAAAACTTGTATTTACAAAAGAACCCTCATAGGTAGCGGTATTGCTCCTACGAGGCGTTTCAAGATTTTCCCTTATCCTGAATGGGAAACACCTCGGACAACGAGGGTCAGGTTTTTCCCTTAACCTGAAAGGGGTATTGGAATTGATAAAATTTAATGGAATTTTGAAAAAAAATATTTGATAAACTTGATAAAACTTGATAAAATTGATGTAAACTTGATAAAAATATGAATAAAATGAATGAAACTGATAAAGATATCAAAATTAACTGAAGATTTACAAGATTTGAGAAAAAGGAGTTTTTCTGATCCTGCCTGCATATGGGATCTTGGAAGGAAAATGTTTATTTAAAAGATAAATGAGAAATCATTTTGGGGGAAGAAAATTCACCACAAGAAGAATGATCAGCGCGAGATCTGATCCTTTAAACCAAACATGAGAGATCATCATGAGGGTTATTTTTCGAAGGCAATGGTTTTGAATACATAATTTTGAAGAAGAAGATCAACAATAGATCTGATTTCTAAAAATAACAGCTCGAAATTGATAATAAGATCAACACAAGGGTTGATCGTTGAAGGTAATGCTTAAAAACCAATCGTGGAAGATAAGACCAACACAGGGTCGATCTTTGAATATAATGATTTAAAACCCATTTTTGGAAGATAAGATCAATGCAATGATTGATCTTTGAATATGATGATTTATAATCCATTTTAAAAGATAAGAACAACGCCAGGGTTGATCTTTGAAAAGCTTTGAGATCAATTTTGGAGGATAAGACCAACGCAAGGGTTGATCTTTTGAATAAAAAGATTTGAAAGCCATTTTGGAAGATAAGATCAATACAAGGATTGTTTGAATATAAAGGCTTTGAAATCCACTTTGAAAGATAAGGTTTGATCTATAAAGATTTGAAATCCATTTTGAAAGATAAGATCAACACAAGGATTGATCCTTGAATATAAAAGTTTAAAATTTATTTTGGAAAATAAGACCAACACAAGGGTTGATCTTTCAATATAATGGTGTGAAAAACTTATTTTTGAAGACATGACCAACACGAGGGTTGATTTTTTTTGTCAAAGGTTAGACCAAGGAATATTTGAACTTCCTTGGTCATAACGAAGATTTTTAAAATTTCATGATTTTTGAAAAAGCCCTCATAGGTAATATCATTTCTCTCATGAATGATGTCAGGATTGTCTCGCATTCTGTAAAGAACAGGAATTTTAAATGCCCGTGTATGGCAAAGGAAAAAGAAGCAACAAGATATAAAGGAAATTGACATTTCATTTGATAAGCAAAAGTTTGATAACAACCGAATATTTACAAGAACTTAAAAAAGGAAAAGGCTCCTAGAAGACTGAGCTAACTAGCCCCTACAAGACAACTGACAAAAAAAGACGAAAGCAAACAAGAACTTTGGCTTTATCAATTCTTTGAGTGGTCCGGGAATGGTTCTGTCAGGACTGCTGACTGCTTTTCTTCCTCGTCCTCTATCAGCTCACTTCTGTCAATGCAGTCTTGTATCATGTGCTTGAGGACGAAACAGTGCTCCGTGTCGTGCCCCGTTGCTCTATGAAACTTGCAGAATTGGTCCTTGAATTTTCCCAACATTATGGGAGGATCTGCGATCTTAGGGAGTTTGATCATCCCGTGCTTCAAAAGGTAATTCATAATCACTTCCAGACTCTCAGATAACGGAGTGAAGACTCGATCTTTCTCCCACTTGATGTACTTGGGCTTCTCTTGAAGATCACCCTTTTGCTGAAGGCCAATTGGAAGCAGCTTATTATTGTTTTTAAATGATCCCTCCTTCTGCCCCTTGTTCTGGTCTACTCTCGGACCACTGCCATTGTTGTTCTTGTTTCCTTTGCTGCTACTACCAAGATTATTGCAGGAGGCATCAACTGAATGAGTGAACTGCGCTTTCTTCTTCTGGTCTTGGACATTTTTTACCAGAGGCGTGCCCTCATAAAGTCCGCTTTCTATTCCTGCTTCGAGCCATTCAGCTCACTCAATCAACTTGATGAAGGATTTTGCCGGGGAAGTGGCGATGAGGCTCCTTATGGGCTGAGAGAAATTGTTCAGGATCACCTGCAATGCGTGCTCCTCAGGAATGGGTACCTTCATCTTATTACAGGTGCTTCTCCACCTGTGAATGAAATCACCTGCTCTCTCATTCTCTCCTTGCTTCAGGTTGTAAAGATGATTTAATGTAGGTGAGGCTTCAGTGTTGAATAAGAAGCGCTCGATGAACAAATTTACTACCTTATCGAACTCTCGTAGTTCGATAGGATTCACGTGATCAGCATACCATCTGGCTGCTACACCCTCCAGACTGTGGGGAAAACAGATGAATAAAGCCCTGTTATCTTTCCTGAAACGGCTGCACTCTGCATAAAATGTGGCCAGGTGGGCTTTAGGGTTGCCAGTCCCGTCAAATTTGAGAAACTTACGGGGAAGATTCTCCAAGTTATTGTCCCCATCTAGACCATCATAGAAATCTTCGTCGATGTAGGTCTGCTTGCCCTTACCCTTGGCTTGAATATCCTTAATAGCTCGATTCATTTCCTTCATCTGCTTGCTCATCAGGTCCTCTGCTGGAGCCCCAGATTTGGGCTTGTTGACAGATTCAGGCTCTTCCGCAACTATCTTTACAGACTGTCTCGGAGGATTCTGCTTGTAGACAATCTGCTCTTCCTCTTCTGACTCTTCCTCGACTGACTCTGATTCCTCAGAAGTAGTGTCTGGCTGTAATTTCTTTCTAATGATTCTGACTTGCTTCTTTACAGGCTTCTTCCTCAGCTTGCTTTTAGGAACTGCCTCTTTCAGCTTAGCCTCGGCTTGCTCTGACATCATCCTTGCCATCATCCTTTGGAACATGTCATACATAGCGGGGTCAATGTCATCCTTCTTGCTCTGACTCTGTCCCCTGACTGATTTAGGAGAGCTTATCTCTTCTACCTCACTGTCGCTGAGTTGAGGAACTGTTTCTTTTCCCCCTCTTGTAGTGACCATTTTTGAAATATCAGAACTCTCTGTGGAGGAAAAATGGAGGTTTTTAGACCAAAGAAACTTTTTGGAGATATTTTGACAAAGAGGAAGGATTTAGGTTAAAAATTTAATTGTATCCCATTACTAGGGATTGAGTCGCCACCAAATTTGTGACAATTGCGTTGTTTACTCTACGAGGGAGAGTAACCAACTGAAAATATGAAAAGAAAATATTATTTTGAAAAGGATATCTCTTGACGGAAAGAGATTTTTATGAAAATATAAACAAGAATATAAAAACAGAAGGAAAATAAAAGGAAAAATGGAATTTTGAGAATAAATGGTAAGGATTTAAAATTTTGAAGAACTTGCAGGCAGGATTAGAAGAATTTGGAAGAATTTTTAGAGGAAGAAGAAGAAGAGAAAGAATAATACACCTGGGTTTTAAAAACAAAGAGGAAATTTTGAAATATATACCCAGGGTTTTGGAAAATATAAGGAAGAAGATATATATATATATATATATCATACAATCACAGATATACAAGCAAGGATACACAAACAGCACTCCCTAAAGCTGACTCTATATGCAATATTTGAAATGGCTGATAGGACCTTAATCCTAACTCTAAGATTTATATCATCTGATTCCAATCAAGGTATGCCGATATACTCAAGCCGAAGCTCGAAGTACGTGGCATATAAGATATCTCTTCGGTTCTAAGGTAAGAGGCTTCCCAACATCCTTGAGCACCTACCGATATACCTCGGACTATGGCCCTTAGGTACGTGGTAGGGGGGCGCGAACCCAAATAAGTGGTCCAGTTGTGAGGCTCTCTCCCGAACTATGGTTCAGTGAGACAGCCCAGCAACGTGAAGACCGGAACAATATAGGTAAGGTTGTTTTCAAAATATGATCAACATGCAAATAAAATCAGAAGGCTCTAATGCAAGTCCTAAAGAGATAGATTTTAAATGAAAAGAAGCATACACTTGCATACATTGTCTGCATTCAATCCCTAAAATTGAGGAGAGTTGTATTTAAGACCTAAATCTAATGTGAACATTGAATATTCTCCTCAATATGGTCCTACCAAACCATACTTAGATCCTATATGCAATGATATCAGCTTTAGGACAGAGTCTAGGCTCCTAAGGTTTGCATGGAAATGAAGCTGACAGATGTTAGAATAAAGACTTAGATTATATAAAAGCAAGGCAAAGGCATCAATTCGACCAGACGAAGACGGGTCCCATCACGGTCGCCAAAACTGTGATCATCGCAAAATTTTTCCTCTCTTTATGGTTTTTCTCTCTTCCTTCTCTTTTCCTTTTCTAACATCTATTCTCCTCCTTTTTGAAGGGAGAAGGATAAAAGAAAGAAAAGAAAGAGAGAAGAGAAAAGAAAGAAAGAAAGAGAGAGAAGAGGAACTATTTTGCGGGTTTTCACTTGACCTTGATTTGAAAATATTTAGAAAATTAACTCGCCTCCGTTTTTGAAAATATTGCGGAAAAAAATGGAGAGACGGGATTCGCTCGTCGGTACGAGGTTCGACCGTTCCTGGCGCCTTTACCAGGGGTAATTGAACCAAGGATCGAATCTATGCCTTTTGCTTTGCCCTAATATAATCTAAGAATTTATTCTAACTCTAAATGCACAGAGAATCATGCTTGTACAATGCAAAAAATGTATGCTTCTTTTGAAAGATGTTTTGAAAATTTCCAAGTGTTCTGAGATGGACTTGATAAGGGAGTGAAGAAATGATTTGAATCTAACTTAGAACTTTTGAGATAGATCAGAGTAGTTCTAAGTCTTTGAAATGAATCAGAATTGGAAGAATAAACGAGAAATAACGATTTGAAGCCTTTTGAAATGAAGGAAAGTGAAGTCTCAAAGTCGAAAAAATGAACTTTGAATTTGAACCTGAATTTAGGAAAAGAAATGAATACTTGAGATGGATTTGAATTTAGATTTTGAAGTTGGAAATTTAGAATGGTCTTGAGAAAATCAAATGGTATTTAAGAATAGAAATGGATTTAGATTAGATCCGAAAATGGAATTGAGATCTGGAATTTGGAATTGGATTTCGGATCCTAAACAGAATGGGATCCGAGATTTGGAATCCAAGATGGACTTGAGTTTTGGATCCTAGAATGGATTTGGATCTGAAGTCTAAGATCCAGATGTAGAATTGGGTTCCTGATCCTAAGATGGGTTTTGGATCTGAAGTCTAAGATCCAATGTAGAATTGGATTCTGGATCCTAAGATGGATTTGGATCTGAAGTCTGAGATCCAATGTAGAGTTGCACTCTGGATCCTAAGATGGATTTGGATCTGAAGTCTGAGATCCAATGTAAAGTTTGGACTCTGGATCCTAAGATGGATTTGGATCTGAAATCTGAGATCCAAATGTAGAATTGGGTTCCTGATCCTAAGACGGGTTTTGGATCTGAAGTCTAAGATCCAAAAGTAGAATTTGTATTTAGAAAACTGGATCCAAGTCGATCTGATTTTGGATTTGGAATTTCCAAGATTGATTTGAGAATTGAAAAAATGAATTTCAAAGTCAATTTGGACTTTGAATTTGGAGCTTGAATCTGGAATTTAGCAGAGGAAACAATAATCTCAAATTTAAAAATTTGAACTTTGAGTTTTGATTAGAGTTTTGAATATAAAATGAATTTCAAAGTCAATTTAGACCTTAAATTTGAAGTTTGAATTTTGAAATGTAGAAGAGGAAGAGAATCTCAAAGTTAATTTGAACTTTGGATTTGATTTGGAGTATTTGAATATAAATGAATTTGGAATTTTTAAAGTCAAATTGAACTTTGAAATCTGATTTGAATATAAAATGAATTTGAAATCTCTGAGTTAAATTGAACTCTTGAGATTTGAAAATGAAATAGAATTGAAATAGATGAATTGGTTTTTACAAGAATTGAAGATTGATTGAAGAAGATATTTACATCACTTGGAGTTTTTGAAGTGGGAATTCTTGAAAATATGATGCAATTCTATCCTAAATGATGAATGAATTTAAACTTTTGAAATTAGATTTTGAAAAGCTATTCCATTCTTTAAATGAATTAAAATAAGATTGAAGATATAATACATCCTTGACTATGGTCATTGAATGTATTATATAATAATCTATATTTAAGCTCAAGTGAAGAATGAAACACATTTGGTGCTTTTATAGAATTTAAAATGAAATTAATTCTCAATATACCCTGACTATGACCATTGGTATATATTTTGAATTAATTTTAAGTTAAATTCTGATAAAAGAAGAAAATATTTGAGTAAATATGATGAATTTTGAAAACGGATCCAGTGTGGATCCAGTATTATTTCGTAAAAGATAAAAATCCTAAATTTTGTCCACACCCTGACTATGGCCATTGATGTGGATCATCAACTTAGGATTAATTTACCTCTTACGAAATGGTGCACGTGCCATTCGTGTTTCACCAATGTGAGATTTTAAGAAATAAAAGCAAAGAGCATGAAAACAAATAATTCATGGTATTTACAATGCTTATTCATTCTATCTAAAACTGGAAATATAGATTCTCATTAAGATCTAAATTATTACAAAGTTTATATTTGAAAATATAACCCTCAAATGATGATGCTCTCCTCACATTCCCTGCAAAACACTTGATGAGAATTGCATATTGTATTGATTTCAAAGATGCAAATTATGAGACATTCGTATACCTACCTTATGCTTAATACCTCAGTGAAGTAATATTGATGATCTAGGGTATGGAAGGATAGCCATTAATGTGTTTATATCTATATATATGTATACATGTATATATATATATATATATATGTGTGTGTATATATATATATATATACATGAATATATAACATGGATGTAGAATAGATGAGTGGAGTGTGTGATGGCTATGTGAGAGTTATGCCACAGAGTGGGATATTAGGTGTTGTGCAGGTGAAGGATACTATGTGATATCTGATAGAAAGGGGATGGGATGTATAGTGAAGATACTAGAAGATTCTTGTGTGATAAACGCGATTTAATGGAGGTAAGTGGTGAAAAGATGTTGATGAAATGGATGGGTTGAGGATGTAAGAGTTGAAATTTCCTACTGCTGAGCAAACAGAGGATTTTGTAGTACTATTAGAATTCTAAACTGGGGAAGGGTATTGCTCCATGACATCATTAGATGAAACAAGTTTAAGCTTTTTACTGCAATGGATGTTGTAATCAGGGGTGTGCTTTCAATTCAGACAACTGCGAAGGACGGCTGAATGGAATCCAATGTAATCCCTCCTTCACTGCTTAAGAATGAAGCAGCTGGAAGTGTTTATTCAGAAGGAGTAGAAGATACTGTGATTGTATGACAAAGGCAAATAAATCACTAAGTGTGATGGATGGTGAACGACTGAGATATGATATTAGGTGGTATGAGTGAACACGGGTACAAGGCAGTTATGAACGCAGAACTTGTTGTAGCAGTCATGACAGGGAACATTATCATAAGAGCAACAGGTAATAGCTATAGGGGATGCGGCTGGACAGCAAAAGGTGCTGTACGCAGGAAAATGTAGGTACCTCTGGAGGCTGCTGGGTGCTGGCAATGAGTACATGGAGTTGGAAGCAGATAGAATGAGTGTAGCAAATAGTGAACAGCGAGTGCAATGGGTAAATGCCATGCTGTTGCAAGGTGGTTAATGAAAACATATATTGAAGATAAAGGTGCTAAGGTGGCATAGGCAATGGTGGAGGTGTGTGTAGGTGGATGTGGTTGGAAGCTACAGAAGGAAATGGATACATGCTTATATGTGATGGGATGATAACAGGGCTGGGAAGAGTAGATAGAACAGCTGGGCTATGTTGGTTGGCATAAGTTGATTAGTGAGGATGATGCAAGAAATGGGCTAGACATGATAAATGGGGTGCAAAATGACAGATTTGGAGTGGCAGTAATAGGACTGTGATAGGTAATGCATGTTAAAAGATGATGCATATACGCTGTGCAAGTGCGAATGAAGAAGTGCATGAAAGGGAAGTAGGAATATGGAATATTATGGTGGAGAAATGACTGGTATGAGACAATAGTGATGCCATGACACATGATGATTCGGCTGTGTGGCGAGAATGTGATGAAGGGTGTGGCTAACAGGTAGAGGTGGAAATTGCTCCCAAATGTTAATGAACAGTACCATTTGCAGAATATGACTACAAATGACTGTAGTAAATGTGGGGTAAGAATTGATTGGGGGCTGTAGCTAGTTTTGTAGCAGTGGATTCATTGTCCCTTGTAGATCGAGACAAAAGTAGAGATTACTTCCTGCTCTCCTGTCTGATAATCTCAAATGGACCCATAAAGAAAACTCAATCACAGTACGTGCACAACTATCCTTCCAATAAGATCTTGATCTAGCTAAGATTCAAATTCTCCTAGAGAGAGTTGAGATCGGGACTTTGATGAATGTGCAAGTGTAATGGTCGAACTCAGAATCGTGAAGAGAATGTAAAACCACGAGACAAGAGTTCGGTCAATGGGATGATTACGAACATTGGACAGGGAATGACTATTAAACCTAGTCTTAGATATACAATTTCTTATAGCAGATTAGTTTCAGCAAGTTGAACTTGCCCATTAGAGTGGATTTTCTCCTTGGCTTTACTAAAACGTATCAACTCAGGGGAAGAGGAAAATCTAACAGTGAGCCAACCCATGGCAGACAAATCTCTATGATGTTGGGTTCTGCAAATTACTTCCACAGTTTTTCTAAGAACTAAAATTTTGTTGAGTTTTTGAACTTAACGACTAAAAAAAAAAAAAATCAAATAGATAACAGCTTCGCACTTAACAAGTAAACCAAAGATCAGATTGAAAGATTTACTGACTATGAATCAATATCTAGAATTTTAACAATAAAGGATTCTAAATATAAACTCAATAACAGAAGCTGGAATTCAGAAGATCATGACATCCGGGCATCAACAACTAATATTCAAGCAATTAATAAGGATTTTAAAATCCAAGAAAGAGAAGAAATAATAATAAAAAAATATGTCAACTGATCGATCTCTAAAACAACACTTACCGGAATTCTCAATGAATGGCACCTGATTGAATCAGAGAACTCAACAAGTCGATGGCTGTTCCAGCCAGAGATCGGTGAACAATTGATCAATGCTCAGATCGTTATCCACTATCAAGAGCGATCTCTATACAGTCGGGTGTCACATTCTCAGATCGTGAGGATCTGATTATCAGAAGTGATCACGAGACATAATAAGATCATATCGCTCTTTACAGATGATTAAACAAACGATCCAAGTTATTTTGATAGAAAAAAAAAAAGAAAAAAAAAGGAAAGAATCAAATCCAAATTTATCTGATTTCAAACATCGGACTGGGATAAGATAAAATGGGCAAAATATCAAAGGATCAGGTGATGCTAAAACCAAAACACTGCTACACCCAATCTTGAAAGTCTGATACAATGGAGGATCGGGTCCATAAATGGACATCAGGACCCCGTAAACCGGTCAGATAAAAAAAAAATAAGAGAAATATATTGGAATCGTTCGTTCTGCAGGTTATCGCACAAAGGTTGATCAGCGTTGCCATAAGCAACCTGGATGTTAACGAATGTGCATTTATGGACCAAAATATGGGAAAATCAAGTAAAATTAAAAAGGGTGAGAAATGAAGCGAAGGATAAGAGTGTGAGTCAAAAGAGAGAGAAACAAATGCTAGAAATCGGACTTGCAATAAAAAAAAAAATCAAAATATACAGAGGTGTTGGAATAATTCCCTTCCGTTGCTGTTGCACGGGAGTGTATTGGAGTTGCCATCAGCAGCTCAATCCAGTCCATGGTGCGTTAATAGGGGCTTCAAGTAAAAAAAAATATCGGAAATTACAGAGGGAAGACATTACTTACCTGTTTATCTTGAGAGACGATGGACTTCCTTCAGTAAACTAGATAGCGCGGCTTCTTCTAAAGACTTCGATCAGAAAAAGAAGAGATGTAGTTAACCTTTTGCTGCAGGGTCGATCCTTCTTCGGTGATGCCAAGAGGAAGAAGAAGGGGAAAGAAGAGGAGAAAAGGAACTGAGAGAAAAGGGTAGACTTACGATAAGATGGAAGGGGAGAAGATCGATCCCGATCATTGCAGGGGATGCCTCCTTATATGGGCAACGAGAGGGGGAAGTTCGTTCAGGATGAAGGGAGATCCAGCGGGAGAGGAGGCGATGGAGGGCGCACGGGAGGATGGCCGTTGCTACTTTCCTTAATTTGCAAAGAAGGGGCTTCTTTTCAGAAATCTTCTAAAAAGTGGTTTTTGTTTTCAAAAAAAGAGGTTTCAATCAGAGGGTTTTAACAAAAAGTTTAAAAAGATTACCTAGTTTCTAAAAAAAAAATTTTGGATTCTTGATTTTATTATTATTATTTTTTTATTTTATTTTTTTTGTTCTTTTCTTTTTAAGCATATATTTGTAAAAAAAAAACTCTAAAACTAAGAAAATTAATACTAATTTTACAAAATTTCAAAATATTCATAAGAGAAAGGTTTTTCTGAAAGATCAGGGTTATTTTGGGGAAAGTTTCTTCAAAAGAATGGGTTTGGACCCAAATATTGAGAAAATGTTCAATTTTGACAATCGAATCGAGAAATACAATGTGATGGGCCCAAACGGATGTCAGATGGACTGTCTGAGCTATTTAAAACTATTTTTGGTATTTTCTATAATTTTAATTTAAAATTTGAACAAGGAGATTCAGATTTGGATCTGGACAATGGATCCAGATCCAAAATCAATTTAAACATATAAAATGAATTTAATTTCAATAAAACTTGAGAAATGAACCAGAATTTAGATTTAAAATGACTTATTTACTCAAAAAATGAATTTAGGGGCAAAAGGGGAATATTTAAAAGATTTTGAAAAATTTGGGGTGTTTACACCCACACATAGGTGGTGCCACGGCCAAACATTCCTAAAAAGAAGAAGATGCGTTCATTGTACCTAGACTTTAGGTAAATGAACGAAATTTTCTTAAAAGCTAAGAAACCATCCTCTTTTAAAAACAGCAAATTTTCAAAATCAATGAGGCGTCGGTTTCACAAATTTTCAAAATTGATAACGGAACCCCAAAAGGGAGAACTGCGGTTTTCTTCAAGAGGATTCAAAAATTCTTTAAGAAGGGAGGCCAGGGATCGATGGGGAAAGGAGGGAGCCGATTCAACTGGAGGCGTTATTGGGGTTTTGCAGGGTCTTCACCACCAGTGCCATTGTCCATTGAAGGGGAAGGAGTTTGCATCTTTTTCAGTCCCAGCCGTAAGAGAGGCCACCACCAGCACCATCCTTCACTTTTCCTTCAGCCTTCAGCCCCAACCAGTTGCTATCCAGATCCATTTCAGCCCAGCAGAAGAACCAGCCCAGCCATTGAAAATCGACCCTTGTTGCAGCAAAAGGACTTCTCTTTCTTCAGCCCAGCCGCACCTCACCTTCAGCCCAGCCACAAAAGATACATCAAGGCTGCTGCTTAATTTTCTCCACCTACAGTCCAACAGCAGCTGCCTTTCATCATCTTCAGCACACCATCTCCTATCCATTTTCCTTCAACTCATGTTTTCCCTTCCTTCAGCCTAATTCACGTCTTCCCTTTCTTCAGTCCAGCCATAGTAGGAAAGCCCCAGCGTGTTGCTGCCCCACCTTCAGCCCACCAGCCAGATCCAGCCGTCTCTGCACCTATTTCAGTCCAGCAGGCTGCCGTCCCACTTCTTTCAGCCCATCAACAGGGGATCCATCAGTTGCAGGGAATCCACAAGCTGCGGGGGGTCCCTCAACGTAAAAGGCTTCAAGCCGTTCAATTCTAAAGGGGTTGTGGGACGTTTCCTGCGGAGCTGCTCCCTATCTTTCTTCAGCCCAGCAGTAAGGAACAATTCTTATTTGCTGATTATAAGATTCATTTAGTGCAGGGGATCTACAAAGTCATTTAATTCCTTGGGTTGTTGTGTTAGATTTGCTTGTTTTGTTGATTTTCCTAATTTCTGTTTAATGTTTGATTTCATGCTCTTTCTTTGGTTCATTTGTTATAGCATAGCATTTCATTCCTTCGTTACTTTTACACTCTCATTCACTCATTACATGTTTTGGTTTCAGCAACCTGTATGTTCATATTGCCACTTTCGCTTTGTTATGCTTAGCGCCTTTTTGGATCTTTAATTTGGCTACTATCAACATTGATGATGCCGGTGTTAAAGAAGCCTTGGGACTTACAGGGATTGTATTTTGTATTCTTGGTTTGGGGACTGCTGGAGGATTAAGATGAGAAAGAAATTCAATCCTCCAGCTAACAAGTTTCTGTTGGGGGAATCTTGCAGCAATTGACTGCAAACCATGGTTAACTTGCTGTGTTTTGTTCCCTTGCTGTGTTTTGTATAAACATTCATTGTAGTTTCTGCAATTCGAATCAGTAGTTGTGCATCATTCGGCATTAGTATCTCATGGCATTTCATTTTGTGCTTTGTTTGTTTCCAATCTTTTTCAAATTACTACATTTGAGTCTCTATATTCAGCATAGCATTTAACCATCCAGCATGAGCTTGATTTGTTATGGAACATTCACTGTTTGATTTATGATATCATGCTTAGCTTAATGCTGAATTCCTGTTTGCTGTATTGTCATAATATCACCCCATTTGCAGCACCAATTACACATATTGTTTCATCATTTTCCACAACATTTTCACCTTTTCACTAAGCTTTTCATATCCTTTTCATGATATCCTTGAAATAGCCCATGATGCTTCCACAACCCATTTCCTGCACATATCCATTTTCTGCAGGTGTGCAGTCTTGATAATCGGTCATGTTCATGGATGGATATTTTTATATCCATTCATGATCTATAAACCATCTTTTGTATGCTTTGTTATTGATATATAGGGAAGCTCCATGCCCAGTTTTATCGAAAATTATCTTGTAATTTGGAAAATACGGCTGTGTGAAATCACCTACAGAAACTGTATATACCTGTATTTTCTGATTTTACCCATTATATGGAATTTTCCTTTATATGTATATTTTCTTATTATAGGTATATATATATCGATATATATGTATATCTACCTATATGTATACGTATATATGTATATATATATGTATATATATATACATTGATGTATACTTATATATATATATATATATATATATATCCCTTCATGTGTCCTTATTTCCATATATGAGCATTCATGTATATATTTTCTCATGTAAATACACTTCCATTGATACATATCATTTAGCATCAATTTTAGTAATTTTTGATATACATCTCTTTGTTGTATATAATATGTATATATATACCCATTTTTTTGGTTATCTTGTACTAACTCTCATTTTGCAGGAAAATCTAGAAGATGCTGATTCCTTGGTTCCATTTCAATTTTCTTTTACTTTATGTTAGCAATGTAATAATCCAATGTAAACCTTGGAATAAGATTTACTTTTACTGCTTAGATTAGCCCACATCTCATATAGTTTGATTTTAGTAATATCCTGATTCTATGATGCATACATGTCAATCTTTCAAAATTCACCGTCGATGAACACGAATGGCACGTGCACCAACTCTTAGAGAGTTGATGAACTCGGTGGAGTCCATATTTACGGCCCTAGTCGGAATATGGACGAGACCCAGATCCATCATCTCTCTACCAGTCACATTGAGCCTACACTCTTAGGCTATCTTGAAAATGCACCTCATATTTCCAATGTTTTCAAAATATTGTGAATTAACTCAGATAAACCCTGAATATATTCATGGCCACAGTCAGAATATGTGAAGGATTTACTTTGGCTTAATCCACATTTTCCAACAAATTTTTCAGAAAGTTTTTCAAAGTGCATTCATTCATTCAAATCATCTGCATCATTCGTTTTTCTCATGATTTTCTCAAAAGATTTTCATTTCATGGAGTCGATTTCTCAAGAAACTATGATGATATTCGGAGTTGGATTTCCCAAATCAAAGCTTTCCCGTGATTTTCCTTAAAAAGTTATTTTTTTAAGATCCATTTTCAAAAGGAATTTTCATCTTTTTCAAAAAAAAAAAATCAAAATCGATTTTCAGACATTTCAAAGACAAGATTCTCAGGATTTCAATTTCCTAAGTTCTAAATTTCCTTCTCCAATGAATTTTTCCTATAAATTTTCTATCCTTTTCTTAAGAAAATTCTCAAAGTCCGAGTTTTCCTGATAAGTGTTTTCCTTTTCAAATGTTCATCTTTTCTCAAGAATTCCTTCCATTTTTCCCAAAATTCTCATTTCTTCATGGTTTTCCAAGTCTTTATAAACTTTCTCAAAATTTTCATGAGATTCTCATTTCTTCATGGTTTTCCAAGTCTTTATAAACTTTCTCAAATTTTTCCTAAGATTCTCATTTCTTCATGGTTTTCCAAATCTTCATAAACATTCTCGAGATTTCAAACCTTCTTCGTCTGAGTTTCCTGAGAGATTGATTTCCATCTTTTTCCTGAGAAATGCTTTTCAACTCCAAATGTTTTCTAAGCATACATCATATTTTCCAATTTACATTTTCCAAAAATCTCATAGCACATGCCTGAATTCTCTGTGCATTTAGGATAGAACACGATTTCGGTAATTTCACTAAGTCAAGCACAATTTTGGTTCTTGGTTCGATTACCCCTATTAAAGGCGGCAGGAACAGTCGAACCTCATACCGACAGATTGAGCCCCATCCCATGGATTTTCCCGCAATTTTCAAAACGGAGGCGAGTATTTCAAAACAATTTCCAAAATCCGGTCAAGTTTGAATCGCGAAAGCATTTCCCTCTCTCTTCCGCAAGGAAGGGAAGACGGGAAAAATTTTGCGACGATAACATATGCGCAGTAGGTTTTGGGAAGAAATAAGCAATGGAAAGAGGTTTTTTTTTAAATGAGCTTAAAAGAATAGAGCTATGTTTAGTTGTTGAGGACTTCGTGAATCCTAGTAGTGGAACTCAGGCACAAGATGAAGTGTTTGAGTCTCTTGACGAAAAGGATAATGAAGGAGATCATCTTCTTGTCTAGTCGATATCTGTGGCCTTTGTAGTTCAAGCAAGCAGAATCTAAAGGGTGTTTTACACCTGGTGCCTTAAAGCCATCTGGTTTGGGAGCCACCGGTTTGAAAGCTTGTTATATGAACTGCATAAGAAGCCTAAGAGATAGAGACATTGCACATGACAAGAGGAAGACTATACGTGAACTATTAGAATAGAAGGTTGATGTCTTCTTTTAAATCGTTGTAATTTTGAAAAGATTTTTAAATGTAAAACATGTGAAAACCAGACATCAAATAATAAAAACCGGTTCTCACTAGTGGATGAGACCGGGTCGAACTCAGGGAATGGGAATATGTTGTATTCAAACACACAAATCTAAACTACTCTTTATTGCCGAATTATTTGAAATGTAAAATGTTCAGAAAAGTAAAAACAACTAACTATTACAACAAATGAATACCCTTCGCAGAGGGCGTAAAGTGCAATATTTACAAACCCAAAATCAAATTCCTAATTCTAAACTGAAAAGTAAAATTCTTCTATTCTTGCGCTTCGTGTGTCGTGTAATCACTTCCGCTCCACTCCTGTGCTATCCTGCACAATTCGAAGGAACACGAGCAGTACCAGATATAGAAGAAATAACATGTATACTAGACAATGAATTAGAAAATAACTGCTACAAGAATAAAAGCAAACATGAAATGATTTACAAGAAAACAACTAAGATAATAAGAAACTAATGAAAAACAGGAATTTCAGAATGAACAAAAACAAACGAACAAATTGCAGAAGAAAGGCAACTAATTGTGTAGAAAACAGGAAAATTAAACTAACAACAGGAAATGTAAAATTCAACAAACAGCAATTGAATTGAAAGCAACTAAGAGTATGTAAATTGAATAAAAGAAAACAACAAATATGAATTGCAGAACAGAAATTAAAAATCGATCTAACCTAGACTATAGCAGCAACACAAAAATCAAACAGATAATTACATGAAAGGATGTAAAACAGAATATGCCAAACTAAAAAAAATTCAGAAATTCAATGAAAGTAAACATGATATTAACTAATGCAAAAGAGTAAACTTAATGAATGAAAAAACAACAACCGAAAGAAAGAAAAAAAAACATAACAGGAACTCAAATCTAAAAAAATTGAACAAATCTGTAATTGATAAAAACCAGAACAACTACATAATCTGTATTTTGATCTATGTATTCCCGTTTTTTTTTTTTTTTCAGAAGTAGAACAGCACAATCAGAAATGAAATACAAGATGAAGAAAAAGAATTAACTACAGAGCATTACAAACGGAATTTTTGTTGTTTTTTTTTGTTTTGTTTTTTTTTCAGTTTTTACTACAGAGCATTACAAACGGAATTCATTCAAGAATCTGCAGAAGAAGTTCAAGAACCTGCAGAAGAAGAAGAAGAAGAAGAAGAAGAAGAAGAGGAAGAGATCGGTAGAAGAAGAGAAAAAAGAAGATACAGAGGATGAAGAAGATCAGAAGAAAAAGAAGAAGCAGATGAATCAGAGATAATGAAGAAAGAAGAAATCGGATAAAGAAGAAATAAAGAAGAAGAAGAAGAAGTAAGAGAAGAAGAAGAAAAGAAAAAACTCAGCACTCACCGTAAATGAACCTGAGGGAAGAAGCTGGCGACCTCCACCACCGCTGCCGTCGCCGGAAGGAAGCTCCACCACCGCCGGATTGAAGAAGATAATAAGGAGGAAGAAGAAGGGGAATAGGGGAATCCGGCAATGGAAATGGGTGAGAAGAAAGGGAAGAGAGGGAAAGAGGGGAAAGGGAATTGGTTCAGGCGTAAATGGGGGAGGCGCCCGATTTTTCCTGAGTTTGGGGTTTTTAAAAGCAACAAACCGGCTGGAACCGGTTTGAAACAAATGCAAACCGGTTCAAGCCGGTTTGTTTATTTATCTTTTTTTTTTAAAAGCAAACCGGGTGAACCGGTTTGTGTTTATTTTTGCAATTTTCAAAAAAATCAAAAACTATATAAAATTTTCAAAGATTTAAAAACAAAACTTATTTATGAAAAACTATTCTAAAATTTTTTTCTCTTTTGTTAAAAAAACAAACACTTAAAATGAAAAAAATATTTTTCTCTATTATTTTTTTTTTATTTAAAAAAAAACTAAAACTAAACTACTATGATTATAGAAAAACTAAAATATGTATAAAAATGTAAAATAAAACTATTTTTCATGCATTTTCTATTTTTAAATCATTTTAGCACATTTACTCGAAAACTAACATAAAGTTGGGTTTTTAAAACATTATTTCATACAATCATGCATATTTAAATGTTAATAAACCCTGAATTATATGCATGATCAAATACCCCCATGCTTATGTTTTGCTAGTCCTCGAGCAAACTAGAAAAATGCAAGAAATCAAACTATCACCTAACTCACTTTCGTAGGAATCACGATTGCATTTAGCTCATGCAACAAGCCCTTTCACCCCCTGGGTTACCCTAGTGGACGAGTAAGGTCTCGTGAGGGTTTGCAGTGATGCTACCCACAAACATCTCTATCATGTATGCATAATATTACACATCCTCATAAGCAGTAGGTAATTAAAGACTTTATTTTCACAAATATTTCCTGTTATTTCAAAATCATAATATAATTAGAATCTTTTATGTACCACCACAGAAAAAGAATTTCTTTCACTTTTCTAAAAATCACAATTATTTATGTTTTATTCTTAGAAAATCCAATAAAAACATATTATTATTTACTTATCCTCACTCATATGTTTTCTGCACAGGTTTTCTCAATCACACTTCTAAGCATTGAACTTTTCTTTCTTTTTAAGCTCTTTCCTTTCTTTTCTTTTTTTTTTTTTTTTTTCTTTTCACGTTTTTTCTTTTTGCGCACTTATTTTTCTCTTATAGCTTGCGTGTGGTCTGCTTTTATGCCTTGTGCAATGTAAATATCTTTTATACTTTTTCAATATATATCAAAAGATATCAACTAAGACATAAAAGTGACTTACTTCATTCACCCTTATAACATGAGAGTCAAACATTTCAACTTGTATCTGTTCTCAGCTACTTAGGATCACGAAGTTTTCCACTCTCCTTTTCGAAATGGAATTAAAAGTTTCAACTTACATCTAAGTTTCATCTACTAAAGATTGTGAAATTATCCAAACAACCTAACGCATGCTATTTTTTCTTTTGAGCTCATTTTTAAACTTTTATTCATTTGCTTAGTTTTTCAAAAATAGAACTGTGCATATTCATATTTATGATTCAAAATAAATTCTAACATGTATCTATCATCATTTCTTTGAAATCCGCATAAACAACCATAATTTTTAGATCTATGTCAGAAAAAATTTTCGTGGGGCTTAAAAAATCCTCTAAAAACATTAGATTTGAAATAACATTCATATAAATTCAAACTCTTTCTTTAAAAATCTACTTTTCATGAGAAATGTGTAAACATGTGCAAGAATGTAAACAGAAATATCAAGGTGTGCATTCTACACCCTCCCCCATGCTTGAATGACACTATCCCAGTGGCACTCCCCCATGCTTGAATGAAACTCAGTGAATGCACATGAGAGAAATAAATGAGGGAAAGAGTAGAATAACCTGACATGAATTAAAAATACACGTTCTATGAATGTAATGAATGCAATGTATACAGGACAAAACATGAAACTCATAGAAAAGATAGAAAAATGAAAAATAAAACCAAATAAAATCTACAAATCCTAACAACAAATGTAATACTATACAGAATATGGGTTGCCTCCCATAAAGCGCTAAGTTTCACGTCCCCAGCCAGACGGATCCCTGGAAAAACCTTCATCGTCCATGAGATCAATGGACGTGAAGTCAGACTCAACCGGGCTCTATGAAGAAAAGAGTGTCATCTGTGACACTACGCACTGTGTTTCCATCCCTTCTACCTCCAATTGTAGTATCATGACTCTCTTGACATGAAGAACAGAGATTAGTCTCATCTGAGAGACTGGTCAAGAATCGAGAGTCTAGGACCGACCGAGTATCAATTAATGCAACTTCAGACAAGTGGTGAATATGATCAGGCTTGACTTGGTCAAGCACCTTCTGCATCTGTACCTCTTGCTTACTAAAAATTGGTGATCCTAAAGGTTGAGAAAATGGGGCTTTATATGATGAAAATGTATGCTGTGAGTAAGGCCCCTTCTGTTGAGGTATCATGGAGATCGACTCGTCAGTAGAAATGCTATGAGGTTCATGAGTCGATTCCTGAGTGGAGTGACACGCCTTCCCATACTAGAGGGATGTAACAGATTTGACTGGCTCATGAGGTGAAGTAGGTTGCAAGTCAAATAACATGGAATCCTCTCCCTTGGATGTGACAACAGACTGACTATGAAGGTTCCCCTGACTTTGTCTACTCAATGTCTAAGCTAACTGTCCCATTTGAGTTTCTAGCTTTGCTATTGACTGCGTATGGGAACTCAAAACTTGTAATATCCTATCTTGGAAGGATTGACTAAATGAAGGCTCATGAGGTTGGGGTTGAGTATAAGCATGTTGGGCTGGGGGATGAACCTGTGAAAAAATGGGGTGCGAGTAACCTTGTGAAGGGTTACTGGGTCTATACTGTGTCTGGGAGGGCTGATGGGATAGGGGAATGGAATGGTTTCGCCAACCTGGGTTATATGATGTTGTAAACGAATCGGGCATGGGTTTAGCTAAACCTTGGGCAGCATTCACCTGCTCCTGAACGAATTCAGGATATAATGGCGTTGCCGGACAATCTGAAACACAGTGTGCAGGGCTAGCGCATAGCTCGCACACTCTTTCTACTGGACTTCTCGAAGAATTGGCTAGGAATTGATCTAACTTCCTAGTCAACTGGTCAACCTTGGTACGCAATTCTAATTCGGACCCAACTTTGAAAATCCCAACCTTCCTAGGACCACTAGACAGAGATGTAGTCCTATCGAGCCGTGAAGACAAGTTATGATGCATCGTGTTTTCACTCAAGGTCTCGAATAGAGACCACGCCTCGTCCTCACTTTTGAGCATAAAAGTGCCCCCACAAGACGAATCAACCATTTGACGATGCTTTTCAGTAAGCCCGTCATAAAAATACTGCACCAACTGCCAACGAGGCACCTGGTGATGGGGACACTTACGGAGAAGATCTTTCAATCTCTCCCAAGACTCGTGAAATTGTTCTTCCTCAATTTGAGAAAAACTAGTTATAGCTTTACGAAACTGATTCGTTTTACTAATTGGGAAATATTTTTTTAAAAATTCTTTTTGCATTCCTTCCCAAGTAGTAATACGAACTGTCTCAAGAGATTTTAACCAGTGCTTGGCTTTATCTTTGAGAGAGAACGGAAACAAAGTTAACCTCATAGCATCATCTCCAAAGTTATTGATTCGCACAGTCGAGCAAATCTCAAGGAATTCGTCGAGATGACGATATGGGTCCTCATTGCTAAGGCCATAAAACGAAGGTAACATTTGAATCACACTGGCCTTAATCTCAAAATGGCTCACTCCTACATCAGGTCTCATGATGCAGGAGGTGGGAGTATACGTATTTGGCATGAAGTACTCCCTCAAAGGACGGATCAATTGATGATCGTCAGCCATTGCGTACACCTTAGAGTAGACCGGTGTAGCACACGTCCTAACTTTGGGTTTTCTACCTAACTAACGCACTAAGCGGCCAAACCACACAAACCACAAAGCGAGTGAACTAAAAACAACAAAAACTAAACAAACACCACGCAGTTACACATAACAGAGATTATGCACAGAAATATAAAATCTATGTGTACGGTACCAATCGTACACAGTCACCTCTAAGGGAATCCTAATAGGTAGGCTTTGCAGAAAAATAAGCTCTTCTCTAAGATATGCACATACGTGGTTCTAAACCTAAATGCACACAAACACTAGGTAATAAAGTGAATACTAATATTACGCCGTTCCCCGGCAACGGCGCCAAAAATTTTGATGTCTTCTTTTAAATCGTTGTAATTTTGAAAAGATTTTTAAATGTAAAACATGTGAAAACCAGACATCAAATAATAAAAACCGGTTCTCACTAGTGGATGAGACCGGGTCGAACTCAGGGAACGGGAATATGTTGTATTCAAACACACAAATCTAAACTACTCTTTATTGCCGAATTATTTGAAATGTAAAATATTCAGAAAAGTAAAAACAACTAACTATTACAACAAATGAATACCCTTCGCAGAGGGCGTAAAGTGCAATATTTACAAACCCAAAATCAAATTCCTAATTCTAAACTGAAAAGTAAAATTCTTCTATTCTTGCGCTTCGTGTGTCGTGTAATCACTTCCGCTCCACTCCTGTGCTATCCTGCACAATTCGAAGGAACACGAGCAGTACCAGATATAGAAGAAATAACATGTATACTAGACAATGAATTAGAAAATAACTGCTACAAGAATAAAAGCAAACATGAAATGATTTACAAGAAAACAACTAAGATAATAAGAAACTAATGAAAAACAGGAATTTCAGAATGAACAAAAACAAACGAACAAATTGCAGAAGAAAGGCAACTAATTGTGTAGAAAACAGGAAAATTAAACTAACAACAGAAAATGTAAAATTCAACAAACAGCAATTGAATTGAAAGCAACTAAGAGTATGTAAATTGAATAAAAGAAAACAACAAATATGAATTGCAGAACAGAAATTAAAAATCGATCTAACCTAGACTATAGCAGCAACACAAAAATCAAACAGATAATTACATGAAAGGATGTAAAACAGAATATGCCAAACTAAAAAAAATTCAGAAATTCAATGAAAGTAAACATGATATTAACTAATGCAAAAGAGTAAACTTAATGAATGAAAAAACAACAACCGAAAGAAAGAAAAAAAAACATAACAGGAACTCAAATCTAAAAAAATTGAACAAATTTGTAATTGATAAAAACCAGAACAACTACATAATCTGTATTTTGATCTATGTATTCCCATTTTTTTTTTTTCAGAAGTAGAACAGCACAATCAGAAATGAAATACAAGATGAAGAAAAAGAATTAACTACAGAGCATTACAAACGGAATTTTTGTTGTTTTTTTTTTTGTTTTTTTTTTTTCAGTTTTTACTACAGAGCATTACAAACGGAATTCATTCAAGAATCTGCAGAAGAAGTTCAAGAACCTGCAGAAGAAGAAGAAGAGGAAGAGGAAGAGATCGGTAGAAGAAGAGAAAGAAGAAGATACAGAGGATGGAGAAGATCAGAAGAAAAAGAAGAAGTAGATGAATCAGAGATAATGAAGAAAGAAGAAATCGGATGAAGAAGAAATAAAGAAGAAGAAGAAGAAGTAAGAGAAGAAGAAGAAAAGAAAAAACTCAGCACTCACCGTAAATGAACCTGAGGGAAGAAGCTGGCGACCTCCACCACCGCTGCCGTCGCCGGAAGGAAGCTCCACCACCGCCGGATTGAAGAAGATAATAAGGAGGAAGAAGAAATAGAGGAAGAAGAAGGGGAATAGGGGAATCCGGCAATGGAAATGGGTGAGAAGAAAGGGAAGAGAGGGAAAGAGGGGAAAGGGAATTGGTTCAGGCGTAAATGGGGGAGGCGCCCGATTTTTCCTGAGTTTGGGGTTTTTAAAAGCAACAAACCGGCTGGAAATGGTTTGAAACAAATGCAAACCGGTTCAAGCCGGTTTGTTTATTTATCTTTTTTTTTTAAAAGCAAACCGGGTGAACCGGTTTGTGTTTATTTTTGCAATTTTCAAAAAAATCAAAAACTATATAAAATTTTCAAAGATTTAAAAACAAAACTTATTTATGAAAAACTATTCTAAAATTTTTTTCTCTTTTGTTAAAAAAACAAACACTTAAAATGAAAAAAAAAAAATTCTCTATTATTTTTTTTTATTTTATTTAAAAAAAAACTAAAACTAAACTACTATGATTATAGTAAAACTAAAATATGTATAAAAATGTAAAATAAAACTATTTTTCATGCATTTTCTATTTTTAAATCATTTTAGCACTTTTACTCGAAAACTAACATAAAGTTGGGTTTTTAAAACATTATTTCATACAATCATGCATATTTAAATGTTAATAAACCCTGAATTATATGCATGATCAAAGGTCTAATGACTCAAACAAGTAAGTCATAGGGATACTCTGTACCTAGTGCCCTAAGGTCGTCTAGCCTGGGAGTCACTGACCCAAAGCTCGCTACACGGGTCACGAAAACTGGATATTCGAAATAGTGCTCAAAGTGAGAAGAATGCTCAAGAGAGAAGAGTGAAAAATGGTGAAAAATTGAAAATCAAAAGAAAAAGAATGAGCTATATGAGAAAAATTTCATTGCTTAGAAATATTTATGAATTATTGTGCAGAAAGTATACAAGTGAGGATAAATAAGTACTAACATGATAATACCTGACTTTCTGAGAAAAATCATAGATAGCTACAATTTTAGAAAAGTGAAGGAAAAAAATTTTTGTTGTGGTGGCATGAGATTTTTGAAGTTGTTTTGAGAGTGTTCATTACATGAAATATTTGCTCCAACTAATTTCTTAAAGTGCCTAATATTTTTTAAAATTCATTCCTGCATTTCATTGATGTTTGTTGGTAGCATCTCTGTAAACCCTCACGAGACCTTACTCGTCCACTGGGGTAACCCAGGGGTTTAAAGGGCTTGTTGCATAAGCTAAATGCAACCGTAATTCCTACGAAAGTGAGTTAGTTTTTATGCATATATGTCTAGCATTTCTTGTTTCTGTTGCATAACATAGTTAGTGGTTTGTTAAGGAACTAACAAACATTCAAGCATGGGGGTATTTGATGATGCATGAAATGCACATCATGTTATTAATTTATTCTTGCATTTTGTGTTGATTTTAAGGTTTAAAACCCATGTTTAGATGTATTTGGATATCAAGGGGTTGTGGTTCGAATTTCAGAAAAAACTGAGTTAAAATGAGAGAGTTATGGCTATTTTAGTGTTCGGGCATGGATTTCGAGGAGGATCGGATCCATATCCGACCCAATTAGGCTGTTTTGGACATTGGATCAATCGTTAGAAAGCCCAAATCCAACCCACACACATATCCATACCTATTTAGAAAATATTTTCAGAAAACCCCCTCAAAAAGTGGCGTAGGGTAAAATATTTTTATTTAAACCCTTTTCTGAAAAAGGCAAAAAGTATAAATAGAACTTTTCAGCAAACCCTAGACGACTGAGACTTAGCAGACTACTTGCGTAGTTTTCCCTTCTCGTTCCACATTGTGTTAGTGGAAAGGATCGATACATCATAGCGATTATCGAGCTTCTAGCCTTATCGTGTTGAAGACGAGATGGCTACGATAGGAATCGTCGTGTGAGGCTATGAGTGGATGTTTTTTCTCTTTTCCAACCTCGTTGGAATTTTTTGTGACCCTGTCTTTGGCGAAGGGTATTGTGAACACCCCAATTTTTTCAAAATCTTTTAAATATTCCCTTTTTGCCCCTAAATTCATTTTTTGAGCAAATGAGTCATTTTAAATCTAAATTCCAGTTCATTTCTCAAGTTTTACTGAAATTAAATTTCCTTTTATATGTCTGACTTGATTTCGGATCTGGATCCATTGTCCAGATCCAAATATGAGTCCCATTGTCCAAATTTTAAATTAAAATTAAAGAAAATACCAAAAATAGTTTTTTATAGCTCGGATAGTCCATCCGACATCCGTTTGGATCCATTGCGTTGTATTCCTCAATTCGAGTTTTAAAAACTCGAATATTTTCTCAAAACTTGGGTCCAAACCCACTTTCTAAAGAAATTTCTCCAAAAAGGTCTGAAATTCTCGGAGAAACACTCTTTGTAAATACTTCTCAGAAAAATACAAAAAATTAGTGTTTAAAAAACTTAGTTCTCTTTTAAGATCTTAGTTTTCTACTACAAAAATACAAAAAAAATGGAAAAAGCAATATAAAAATCAAAAAAAAAATTTTTGAGAAGGTAAATGGTTTTAAAAATTGAAAATTTGAAATTTTGCCAAAAACCTCTTTTTAAACCATTTTTTTACAAAATTTCTTTCAAGGGGGCCTTCTTTTGGGAATTTTAGAAAATCTCCAACAGCTTCTTCCCGCGCTCCCTCCTCTCCTTCCTCCATCGTTGATCTCAAAACCAACTCCTTCCTTTTTCACCTTTGATCGTTAACCAAACTATTCTCGAATCATCCAGGGGTCTCTTTAAGAAGAACCGCTTCGCCTTCTCCAAGAGGGGGGGATCAAGTTTTTCTCTGCAAAAATCGCTTAAACCCATCATCTACATTCGTCTTTCCCCCTTCTTGATCCCGTTACAAATCACCATCGTTAAGCATCTTTTTTTGATAACCATCACACATCTTCGATATCGAGCACCAAGTTTTATCGACTCTATTGCTGGAAGGCCATCGATCAACTGGGAAGATCGACCATCCTGATAATTAAAAAACTCCAGCGTCCCTGCAACACAAAGGACTTCATCCACGAAACATCGATCGATCAGCATCCAGACTCGCCTTTCATCCAAGACCTTTGTTGAACTGCAGGTAAGTATCCGATCTTCCTCCTCTTTCCTTTATTTTTGGGATTTTTCATAGAGATTACTTTTTTTTTTAGATTTTCTGTTTTTTTTTTTATTTTCCTTTCGCAGCATTATGGAAGGGATCGACCTGCATATAGTAGGATCAACCCTCCATTGCTACAGCAAATGGAATCTTTGATTCCAACATTCGTTGTTGTTTTCTTCTAAAATCTCTTTAGTTTAAGTCATTTGAATGTCAGTTTAGTTCAACGTTTCCCTAAATACAGATCCCATTTTCTCATTTCAATTTTGATTGTCTACTTTATGCTGATTTTCTGTTTATGCCTGACTTTCTGCTTTGGATAACATCCGATGACATATTATTCTTTTTTTTTTACGATGTTTCATTCACTCTAGTTATATTATGTCGTGTCATCTGCTTTCCTTGCATTCTTGATTTACATACCACTATTCTCATCTCATCCTACGATTCTGGTTTTGTTATTAGTTTTATAAAGTCCTCTTAACTTGGCTGATCAAAACTGCTATATCATTTCCTCTTGGTTATTTTCCTTATCCTTAATTGATTCATGCTTTATTCACGTCTTTTCCTTTCTTTTCTTTTGTTCTTACAATAGATGTTATGCTTAAACACAGGCCCCCATTGTTGTTTGTTGATCAGACACCGAGTCTGCAGGCTCTCTAGCTGCAGATCGGAGTCTCATCCCTACCCCTTTTAATGCTATGCTTCTGAATTTTTGCTTTGTAATAGAAAGAAGAAAACAAATCAGTTTCCATTTTGTGAACTTAAGTCGATGGAGACAGTTGTACATATCGTACATTAGGGAAGGATCTTTCTTTGTTGTTGTGATATTAAAATCAATTCTATACAAGAAAAGAGACTGGACTTATTGATGAAGAATTGGAATGTCGTTTTTAAAGTTTTCAAGGCTTATATCACTGCTAGCCTCTTGATATCAGGAATTCCCTTTTTTTTTTATCCTCAACGTGGAGATACTTTAGGTTGTCTTGACGATGCTGTAGATATATCAGAATTTTCCGCCCCAAAGGATGTTTGTTTCCTTACATATCTATAATTGTGGCATGCCTATGCATCTGATGGTGGCTTAGGATCACCTCAAGGTCATTATCAGAAATCCCTATGGATTAGCACAGACCGTGAGATTGGTGGGTTGTGACCCAAGTCCCCTGAATGTCGTGTGGTTCTAGAACAATTGATTTGAGTCTTGTGGCTCGTCTCAAGGAGAAACTGCTGGGACAGGTATATATCTCTTCTCGATTTACTATGTGGCCAGGATATAAATGTTTTTAGGCTGCACCTTCTCTGTGTAAACTCTCATCTGTATTTAATGTTATCCACATATAATCCTTTCCACCATTGTCTCCCACCTGCTATCACAGCAACACAACACCCAATACATATCTCATACCTACGATAATGTAAATTTAGTTTCATTTCATTCTACAATCCTCCACTCACTGCACCTAGATATCCACCTATTGCTTACTCAATTCAATCTATCATCTCATTTCCAAACTATACCAGTCCATCAATAGGATTAACTCCCATTTTGGCCCTCAATTACCATGATAATATTCTCCATCCACTGTTATCAAGCTACAACCTATCATATATCTTCCATTACCTAGTTGTTCACCAATCACAAACACCATTTCCTGTCGTATAGCCCTCCTTTACTACTGCAAATCAAAGGCAGATTCATCCACCTACCTCCCCAGTTCGCTGCTACCTCACATAGCACCTTTCCTAATGACTTTCCAGCAACCACCTACTTCAATATTCATCACTGCATTTTACTGCAAAATAACCCAGTTCTTCATAACATAACACTGTTGTCACACATTGTTTATGGCAACACCTCTTGTCTATTGCTGTAGCAACTTCCAGCTTCCAGCACTTCGCTAATCCCTGTATATCACTCATCACCAGCCCTTCTACGATTCTCGTTCAGTTTCTTCCAGGTATATCCTACACTCCATTATCATTCATAGCATCACCAAATAGGTCATTATACTATCTTTCCTTTCTTTTCCCGCTGCTACATATGCAGCACAGGCACACAGCCCCTGCTGTCACTATCAACAACACTGCATTTCCAGCACCTCCCTGCACTTCCTGCTAAAATTCCAGCAATCACACCATTATTGCCTCCTTCGGTTCATCTCAACAGCCATCTTCTATGTCTGTCGTATTTCCCTTCCCTACACCCATCTAGCTCCAGCCACTTGCTATACAGCACTTTCCACCATATGTTATGCATATTCATTCAACCTCTCAGCTGCATATATGTCCATGACATTCATTCTCATAGAACTACTTTACATTATATATCTTCTTCTTTGTTATATTTCCTCTTCATCAACACCTATGCTACCTGTACATCATGTGTAATATATGCATATACATACATATATATATATATATATATATATATATACATATATATATATATGATTTTATATGTACCTGTATATATATACATATATGTATATAGAGATGTCTGTATATATGAATACATCCCTCCCATCTTCTTCATCATATACACCTTGGCATATGAATGTTTTACTATTGACATCTATATACAATTTTCTTCTATCTTTCATACTAATCAAGTGTTTTGCAGGAGAATATGAGGAAAAGATCATTACTCGGAGTTGTAAATTCAATTTCATGTATTGTAACAAGTTAGATCTGAATGATAATTTATATTTTCTATCTTAGATAGAATGAATGAGCATTGTAAATTGTTTACTTTCATGCTTTTACCTTTACTTTTTCAAAATCTCACAATGGCTACACGAATGGCACGTGCACCACTTCGTAAGAGGTAAATTAATCCTAAGTTGATGATCCATATCAATGGCCATAGTCAAGGTGTGGACAAAACTTAGTGATTTTTTATCTTTTACGAAATAACACTGGATCTACACTGGATCCATTTTTCGAAATTCATCATATTTCCTTAAATATTTTCTCCTTTTAATAGAATTTAACTTAAAATTGACTCAAAATATATACCAATGGCCATAGTCAGGGTATATTGAGAGTTAATTTCATTTTAAATTCTATAAAAGCACCAAATGTATTTTATTCTTCTCTTGAATTTAAATATAGATTATTATATAATACATTCAATGACCATAGTCAAGGATGTATTATATCTTCAATCTTGTTTTAATTCATTTAAAGAATGGAATAGCTTTTCAAAATCCAATTTCAAAAAATTTAAATTCATTCATCATTTAGATAGAATTGCATCATATTTTTAAATTCTTTTTCATAAATCCAAGTAATTCTTTCCTTCATTTCTCAGATCAAACCCCATTCATAAATTCAAATTCAACTCTATTTCTCAAAAAGAATTCAAGAATCCAATTTCAAGGTCCCATTTGACTTTGAAAATTCAGAATCATCTTATATTTCAAATTTCAAATTCTAAATCCAATTTAACTTTGAAATTCATTTGTATGTTCAAGATTCAAATTCTAAAATTCGTTTTCCAAGTTCAATTTAAACTTGGAAGTCCTTGATTCATCTTCTGAATTTAATCCTAAATCCAATTTGGATCCAGATTTCCGAATATAAATCCCCACTTTTTGGATCTCAAATTCAAATCCAAAACCCATTCTAGGATCCAGGATTCAACATTCATATCGGATCTCAGGCTTCAGATCCAATTCCCCTTTAGGATCCAGAATCCAAACTCTACATTGGATCTCAAACTTCAGATCCAATTCCCCTTTAGGATCCAGAATCCAAACTCTACATTGGATCTCAGACTTCAGATCCAATTCTCCTTTAGGATCCAGACTCCAATTTCACTTTGGATCTCTGACTTCAGATCCAGTTCCATTTTAGGATCCTGAATTCAATCACATGTTGGATCTTAGATTTCTGATCCAAATCCATCTTAGGATCCAGAACCCAATTTTATCTCAGATCTCAGATCTTAAATCCATCTTTGGATCCAATTCCATTCCCAATTCTAGATTTCAAATCCAATTCCATTCTTCAGATCTCATCTGAACTCCCTAAATCCATTTTCTATCCTTAAATACCATTTGATTATTTCAGATCCATTCCAAACTTAAATTCAATTCCATCTCAAGTATTCATTTCCTTTTCTAAAATCAAATTCAAATTCAAAGTCGATTTTGACTTTGAAACTTCATTTCCTTTCATTTCAAAGCTTCAAGTCATCCTCTCTCATTTATTCTTCCAAATCCCGATTTACTTCAGAAACTTAGAATTTCTTTGATCTATCTCAAGTTCTAAAGTTAGATTCAATCATTTCTTCACTCCTTTATCAAGTTCATCTCAGAATACTTGGAAATTTTTCAAAACATCTTTTTAACGAGAGCATACATTCTTGCATTGCACAAGCATGATTCATTGTGCATTTAGAGTTAGAATAAATTCTTAGATTATAGGCAAAGCAAAAAGGCATAGATTCGATCCTTGGTTCGATTACCCCTGGTAAAGGCGCCAGGAACGGTCGAACCTCGTACCGACGAGCGAATCCCGTCTCTCCATTTTTCCCGCAATATATTTCAAAACAGAGGTGAGTAATTTTCTAAATATTTTCAAATAAAGGTCAAGTGAGACCGTGCAAAATAATTCCTCTTCTCTCTTCTTTTCTTTTCTCTTCTCTTTTCTCTTTCCGTCTTCTATTTTCTCCCTTCAAAAAGGAGGACATAGAGGTAGGAAAGGAAAAAGAGAAGGAAGAGAGAGAAACCACCAGAGAGGAAAAATTTTACGATGATCACAGTTTTGGCGACCGAGATGGGACTCGTCTTCGTCCGGTTGGATCTATGCCTTTGCTTTGCTTTAATATTTTCTAAGTCTTTATTCTAACATATGTCAGCTTCATTTCCATGCGAACCTTAGGAGCCTAGACTCTATCCTAAAGCTGACATCATTGCATATAGGATCTAAGTATGGTTTGGTAGGACCATATTGAGGAGAATAATCCATGTTCACATTAGATTTAGGTCTTAAATACAACTCTCCTCAAATTTAGGGATTGAATGTAAACAATGTATGCAAGTGTATGCTTCTTTTCATTTAAATCTATCTCTTTAGGACTTGCATTAGAGCCTTCTGATTTTATTGCATGTTAATCATATTTTAAAAACATCCCTACCTATATTTGTCCCAGTCTTCACGTTGCTGGGCTGTCTCACTGAACCATAGTTCGGGAGAGAGCCTCACAACTGGACTACTTATTTGGGTTTGCGCCCCCCTACCACGTACCTAAGGGCCATAGTCCGAGGTATATCGGTAGGTGCTCAAGGATGTTGGGAAGCCTTTACCTTAGAACTGGAGAAATATCTTATATGCCACGTACTTCGAGCTTCGGTTTGAGTATATCGGCATACCTTGATTGGAATCAGATGATATAAATCTTAGAGTTAGGATTAAGGTCCTATCAGCCATTTCAAATATTGCATATAGAGTCAGCTTTAGGGAATGCTATTTGTGTATCCTTGCTTGTATATCTGTGATTGTATGATATATATATATCTTCTTCCTTATATTTTCCAAAACCCTGGGTATATATTTCAAAATGTCCTCTTTATTTTTAAAACCCAGGTGTATTTTTCTTTATCCTTTTCTTCTTCTTCTTCTAAAAATTCTTCCAAATTCTTCTGATCCTGCCTGCAAGTTCTTCAAAAGTTTGAATCCTTACCATTTATTCTCAAAATTCCATTTTTCCTTTTATTTTTCTTCTGTTTTTATATTCTTGTTTATATTTTCATAAAAATCTCTTTCCATCAAGAGATATCCTTTTCAAAAATAATATTTTCTTTTCATATTTTCAGTTGGTTACTCTCCCTCGTAGAGTAAACAACACAATTGTCACAAATTTGGTGGCGACTCAATCCCTAGTAATGGGATACAATTAAATTTTTAACCTAAATCCTTCCTCTTTGTCAAAATATCTCCAAAAAGTTTCTTTGGTCTAAAAACCTCCATTTTTCCCTCCACAGAGAGTTCTGATATTTCAAAAATGGTCACTACAAGAGGGGGAAAAGAAACAATTCCTCAACTTAGTGACAGTGAGGCAGAAGAGATAAGCTCTCCTAAATCAGTCAGGGGACAGAGTCAGAGCAAGAAGGATGACATTGACCCCGCTATGTATGACATGTTTCAAAAGATGATGGCGAGGATGATGTCAGAGCAAGCCGAGGCCAAGCTGAAAGAGGCAGTTCCTAAAAGAAAGCTGAGGAAGAAGCCTGTAAAGAAGCAAGTCAGAATCATCAGAAAGAAGGTGCAGCCAGACACTGCTTCTGAGGAATCAGAGTCAGTCGAGGAAGAGTCAGAAGAGGAAGAACAGATTGTCTACAAGCAGAATCCTCCGAGACAGTCTGTAAAGATAGTTGCGGAAGAGCCCGAATCTGTCAACAAGCCCAAGTCTGGGGCTCCAGCAGAGGAGCTGATGAGTAAACAGATGAAGGAGATGAATCGAGCTATTAAAGATATTCAAGCCAAGGGTAAGGGCAAGCAGACCTATACTGGCGAAGATTTTTATGATGGTCTAGATGGGGACGATAACCTAGAGAATCTTCCTCGCAAGTTTCTCAAATTTGATGGGACTGGCAACCCTAAAGCCCACTTGGCCACATTTTATGCAGAGTGCAGTCGTTTTAGGAAAGATAACAGGGCTCTGTTCATCTGTTTTCCCCGCACTTTGGAGGGTGTAGCAGCCAGATGGTATGCCAATCATGTGAATCCTATCGAACTACGAGAGTTCGATAAGGTAGTAAATCTGTTCATCGAGCGCTTCTTATTCAACACTGAAGCCTCACCTACATTAAATCATCTTTACAACCTGAAGCAAGGAGAGAATGAAAGAGCAGGTGATTTTATTCACAGGTGGAGAAGCACCTGTAATAAGATGAAGGTACCCATTCCTGAGGAACATGCATTGCAGGTGATCCTCAATAATTTCTCTCAGCCCATAAGAAGCCTCATCGCCACTTCCCCGGCGAAATCCTTCATCAAGTTGATTGAGCGAGCCGAATGGCTCGAAGCAGGAATAGAAAGCGGACTTTACGAGGGCACGCCTCTAGTCAAGAATATCCAAGACCAGAAAAAGAAGGCGCAGTTCGCTCATTAAGTTGAGGCCTTCTACAATAATCTTGGCAGTAGCAGCAAAGGAAACAAGAACAACAGTGACAGTGGTCCGAGAGTAGATCAGAACAAGGGGCAGAAGGAGAGAGCGTATAAGAACAATGACAAGCCGCTTCCAATTGGCATTCAGCAAAAGGGTGATCTTCAAGAGAAACCCAAGTACATCAAGTGGGAAAAAGATCGAGTCTTCACTCCGTTGTCTGAGAGTTTAGAAGTGATTATGAATTACCTTTTGAAGCACGGGATGATCAAGCTCCCTAAAATAGCAGATCCTCCCGTAATCTTGGGAAAATTCAAAGATCAATTCTGCAAGTTCCATAGAGCAACGGGGCATGACACAGAGCATTGCTTCGTCCTCAAGCACATGATACAAGACTGCATTGACAGAAGTGAGCTGATAGAGGACGAGGAAGAAAAGCAACCAGCAGTCCTGACAGAACCATTCCCGGACCACTCAAAGAATTGATAAAGCCAAAGTCTTTTGTTTGCTTTCGTCTCTTTTTGTCAGTTGTCTTGTAGGGGCTAGTCAGCCCAGTCTTCTATGAGTCCGTTCCTTTTTCAAGTTCTTGTAAATATTCAGTTGTTATCGAACCTTTTGCTTATCAATGAAATGTCAATTTTTCTTTATATCTATGATATTCAAATACTTCCTTCTTTCGCTATACTGGGGCATTTAAATTCCTGTTCTTTTCAGAATGCGGGGCAATCCTGAAATCATTCATGAGAGAAATGATATTACCTATGAGGGCTTTTTCAAAAATCATGAAATTTTAAAATCTTCGTTCTGACCAAGGAGTTCAAATATTCCTTGGTCTAACCTTTGACAAAAAATCAACCCTCGTGTTGATCATGTCTTCAAAAATAAGTTTTTCAAACCATTATATTGAAAGATCAACCCTTGTGTTGGTCTTATCTTCCAAAATGAATTTTAAACTTTTTATATTCAAAGATCAATCCTTGTGTTGATCTTATCTTTCAAAATGGATTTTAAATCTTTATATTCAAAGATCAACCTTTGTGTTGGTCTTATCTTTCAAAATGGATTTTAAATCTTTATATTCAAAGATCAACCTTTGTGTTGGTCTTATCTTTCAAAATGGATTTCAAATCTTTATAGATCAACCCTTATCTTTCAAAGCGGATTTCAAAACCTTTATATTCAAAGATCAATCCTTGTATTGATCTTATCTTCCAAAATGGATTTCAAATCTTTTTATTCAAAAGATCAACCCTTGCGTTGGTCTTATCCTCCAAAATTGATCTCAAAACTTTTCAAAGTTCAACCCTGGCGTTGTTCTTATCTTTTAAAATGGGTTATAAATCATCATATTCAAAGATCAATCATTGCATTGATCTTATCTTCCAAAAATGGGTTTTTAATCATTATATTCAAAGATCGACCCTGTGTTGGTCTTATCTTCCAAGATTGGTTTTTAAGCATTGCCTTCAAAGATCAACCATTGTGTTGATCTTATTATCAATTTCGAACTGTTATTTTTAGAAATCAGGTCTATTGTTGATCTTCTTCTTCAAAATTAGGTAGTCAAAACCATTGCCTTCGAAAATTAACCCTCATGATGATCTCTCATGTTTTGATTTAAAGGATCAGATCTCGCGCTGATCATTCTTCTTGTGGTGGATTTTCTTCCCCCAAAATGATTTCTCATTTATCTTTTAAATAAATGTTTTCTTTCCAAGATCCCATATGCAGGCAGGATCAGAAAAACTCCTTTTTTCAAATCTTATAAATTTTCAGTTAATTTTTGATATTTTTTATCTGTTTCATTCATTTTATTCATATTTTATCAAGTTTACATCAATTTCATCAAGTTTTATCAAGTTTATCAAATATTTCCTCAAATTCCATTAAATTTTATCAATTGTAGCACCCTTTCAGGTTAAGGGATAAACCTGATGCCTCTTTCCCATGAGGTATTTTCTAAATATTCTTTATAGCCCCTTTCAGGTTAAGGGATAAACCTGACCCTCGTTGTCCGAGGTGTTCCCATTCAGGATAAGGGATAATCCTGAAACCCCTTGTAGGAGCAACAACGCTACCTATAAGGATTCTTTTGTAAATACAAGTTTTTGTTAATCTTAATTGACTGTCTAGATTTATATCAATTTGCCTTCGCTAAATTTTCTTAAATTTTTCTCCCATTCAGGATAAGGGAAAATCCTGAAACCCCTCGTAGGAGCAATAACGCTACCTATGAGGATTCTTTTGTAAATACAAGTTTTGTCAATCTTTGTTGATTTTTTTTTTAGATTTATATCAATTCCCCTTCATTAAATCTCTTTAAATTCTATTCTTTCTCCCATTCAGGATAAGGGAAAATCCTGAAACCCCTCGTAGGAGCAATAACGCTACCTATGAGGATTCTTTTATAAATACAAGTTTTGTCAATCTTTGTTGATTTTTTTTTTAGATTTATATCAATTCCCCTTCATTAAATCTCTTTAAATTCTATTCTTTTTCCCATTCAGGATAAGGGAAAATCCTGAAACCCCTCGTAGGAGCAATAACGCCACCTATGAGGATTCTTTTGTAAATACAAGTTTTGCCAATCTTTGTTGATTTTTTAGATTTATATAAATTTCCCTTCATTAAATTTTCCTTAAATCCTATTCTTTTCCCATTCAGGATAAGGGATAATCCTGAGACCTCTCATAGGGGCAACAATGCTACCTATGAGAATTCTTTTTGCAAATACAAGTTTTTATCGATCTTTATTGATTTCTAAATTTATATCAATTTCTCTTTAAATTCTATTCTTCTTCCCATTTCAGGACAAGGGATAATTCTGAGATCACTCATAGGGGCAACCATGCTACCTGTGAGAATTCTTTTTACAAAAATAAATCAATTTTCTCAAATGTTCTACATTTTTTTTTTTCAAAGTTCTATATCCTTTTCTCTTCTCAAAGTTTATTCTTTTTATATTCCCCGTCACATACTTGGTCCATCTAAATCATAGATCATAAATTCTAAATCTTGTCATATCCCTTCTAAATTCAAATCTCAGGTTATCTCTTGATAAAATCTTCTATTTTCCCCTTCAGGTTAAGGGATAAACCTGAATCATTCTTTTTCTAAATTTTCTTCAAAAATGTCTATTCTATTTTCCCCTTCAGGATAAGGGATAATCCTGTAACCCCGGCCATTCTTCTTGCTTCAAACTCTAAATATCTTAAATAGGCCGATCTTCTTCCCGACTCTCAGTTGGAAAACCTAGTATTCGCATTGGTTATTTTGCTAAGTTTCCAAATCTAAAAATCAAGTTCATCAGTCCTCGTGCTGTTTGTCTCTCAGAAAGTCTCAATCTTAAATCAAGCCATTAAATGAAATGTCCCAGCTACTTCGCTGGTCGTTAAATGATTAAATGAAATGTCCCAGCTACTTCGCTGGTCGTTAAATGATTAAATGAAATGTCCCAGCTACTTCGCTGGTCGTTAAATGATTAAATGAAATGTCCCAGCTACTTCGCTGGTCATTAAATGATTAAATGAAATGTCCCAGCTACTTCGCTGGTCGTTAAATGATTAAATGAAATGTCCCAGCTACTTCATTGGTCGTTAAATGATTAAATGAAATGTCCCAGCTACTTCGCTGATCGCTAAATGAAATGTCCCAGCTACTTCGCTGGTCGTTAAATGAAATATCCCAGCTACTTCGCTGGTCGCTAAATGAAAGGTTCCAGCTACTTCGCTGGTCGTTAAATGAAAGGTCCCAGTTTTTACTGGTCATTAAATGAAATGTCCCAGCTACTTCGCTGGTCGTTAAATGAAATGTCCCAGCTACTTCGCTGGTCGTTAAATAAAAGGTTCCAGCTCCTTCGCTGGTCGTTAAATGAAAGGTTCCAATTTTACTGATCAGAATGTCCAAAATCATAAATTGCAACTAAGGGTCACATCAAAATCTATATTGAGTAAATATTTCACATAGAAGTCATGAAAAATTTGTCAATTTGCTAAAAGTATTTGTTGATTCCAATATTCTTACTGCACAAAAGAATTACCTCGGATTACCTCTAGTGTTTTCTTTATAAAAGGTGAAACTCTTTGCAAAAAGAGGTAAAATTCAAATCTTTTTCCTGTTGATCAACCAAAAGGATGAAAGAAATATCCTTGGTATGATTAGTGAAATAAATATTCAATGATGTTGAAAAGCCATAAACGAATTGATATTGATCATGGCTATGATGCATGTTTAAAGATGATTTTCTGGCAATTAGACAGTGGAAATGTCTTGAGCTACAAAAGAACCCACTTAATCCATATCTTCTCATTTTAAAATAGCAATCAAATATCTGCAAAAGGGATCCCTCAATTGTCGTCAAGATGAAGGCGAATTAAGCGAGTAGACCCCCGGGGCCAAAGAAGATTTGGATCATCTACCAAGATGAAGGAGTTTGTGAAGGATCCTTCCAGGGAAAGTTCAGATCACCGTCGAGATGAAGGCGAGTGTGATGGACCTGCCGACAAACCCTAAATGATATTTGATTTCAGCTATCATCTAAAGACCTTTTGAGCCAATATCATATATAATCCCTGAGAAAAAGAAGGATCAGAGCATCTCCGAGATGAAGGAGTTTGTGACGTACCCTTCCCTAAAAAAGAGAGAAAAGTCAGGACATCTCCAAAATGAAGGATGATGTAAAGAGCCCGAAAAAACCCAATGACTCAAAAAGAGTGCAAGAAGATCGTCATGAGAAAACACTCAGATATCAAACTGCCTAAATTGCCAGAAATCATCTTTTCTTAGGCAAAATATTTTTTATCAATGTCTTTTCACTACTTGCTTTTATGAAATTGAGAATATTTCTTCTCTTCTTATATCAAAGAAAATGGATAGCTTCCTTGAAGAAAATCATCAGCGCTAAAATTTTGAATTTGACTCTTAAAACCAAGAAGTTAACCTTGTTGGAGGAAATACTCTAGGTAAAAGAGGGGATATCTTTGCACACATGTACACATTTTTCAAGCGTTGAAGTCAACTATAAATTTATTTTATTGGCAAAATTTTCTAGATATTCTAAGAATGAAATAAGTAGTCAATATCCATTTTTGATGCAACCTAGCGTTGTTCATATCTTCCAGAAGAGTTACCCCACTTAGTTGAAGTATCTCTCCCGTCCCATCACGGATTCGAGAAATCCGTATGGTTGTTCCCACTCAGGTTAAGGGTCAAAACCTGTACTTCCTGCGAGAGATCATTAAATTCAAAAGTTGGTTTCAGTCTCAGCAATGAGACGCCCAAGTTCATCCCTTTTTCAAGCTTTTAGGGAACCCCATTTCCTTCCTCCTTTCGCAAACCCCTTTCGGATTTGTTCGTCCAAACTCCGAAGGTCCCATCATGGTCTCTTCACTCAAGATTCCATATGGTTGTCCCTTTCAGGTTGTGGTTAAACCTAAATCTCGTTCCAACAAGTTTTTCTCATTTCGACAAGGTGTTTTCCTCTAGTCCCATCATGGCTCTTCCCATTAAGGAATCCATGCTTTGTATATCCATCCGGAATAAGATCCTATTTGAGATCCACCTCACAAGGCCTTCTCTCATAAATGTCCCATCAAAGTCCTCATATATCCTTTTTCCCATTCAGGGTGTTTTGATATATCTTCGTCCCATCTAGGTTAAGGACTAAGCCTGAGTCATTCCAAAAAGCTGATCTCGCCTCATTCATGAGACTTGATCGAGACCCTTTCATCATTTCGGAATCTTCACCTAAAGTCCCATCACGATTTCCTCATTTCTATCTACTCAGTCATATCATTCTCGAGGATTTCATCTTCCCAAAGCCATTCCAGGATAAAGTTTTAAACCTGAAAAACCATCTTTTAAAAATACTTCTTCCACACCCAGTTCAGATCTGCTGACTGGGCATTTTTCAAAATTTGGAGTGTTTTCTTTGCCACTAAACTCGGCTTTCAACCGACTTAGTAGCAAAGAGGGGCATCTGTGAACACCCCAAATTTTTCAAAATCTTTTAAATATTCCCTTTTTACCCCTAAATTCATTTTTTGAGCAAATGAGTCATTTTAAATCTAAATTACAGTTCATTTCTCAAGTTTTACTGAAATTAAATTTCCTTTTATATGTCTGACTTGATTTCGGATCTGGATCCATTGTCCAGATCCAAATCTGAGTCCTATTGTCCAAATTTTAAATTCAAATTAAAGAAAATACCAAAAATAGTTTTTTATAGCTCGGATAGTCCATCCGACATCCGTTTGGATCCATTGCGTTGTATTCCTCGATTCGAGTTTTAAAAACTCGAATATTTTCTCAAAACTTGGGTCCAAACCCACTTTCTAAAGAAATTTCTCCAAAAAGGTCTGAAATTCTCAGAGAAACACTCTTTGTAAATACTTCTCAGAAAAATACAAAAAATTAGTGTTTAAAAAACTTAGTTCTCTTTTAAGATCTTAGTTTTCTACTACAAAAATACAAAAAAAATGGAAAAAGCAATATAAAAAAAAAAAAAATTTGAGAAGGTAAATGGTTTTAAAAATTGAAAATTTGAAATTTTGCCAAAAACCTCTTTTTAAACCATTTTTTTACAAAATTTCTTTCAAGGGGGCCTTCTTTTGGGAATTTTAGAAAATCTCCAACAGCTTCTTCCCGCGCTCCCTCCTCTCCTTCCTCCATCGTTGATCTCAAAACCAACTCCTTCCTTTTTCACCTTTGATCGTTAACCAAACTATTCTCGAATCATCCAGGGGTCTCTTTAAGAAGAACCGCTTCGCCTTCTCCAAGAGGGGGGGATCAAGTTTTTCTCTGCAAAAATCGCTTAAACCCATCATCTACATTCGTCTTTCCCCCTTCTTGATCCCGTTACAAATCACCATCGTTAAGCATCTTTTTTTGATAACCATCACACATCTTCGATATCGAGCACCAAGTTTTATCGACTCTACTGCTGGAAGGCCATCGATCAACTGGGAAGATCGACCATCCTGATAATTAAAAAACTCCAGCGTCCCTGCAACACAAAGGACTTCATCCACGAAACATCGATCGATCAGCATCCAGACTCGCCTTTCATCCAAGACCTTTGTTGAACTGCAGGTAAGTATCCGATCTTCCTCCTCTTTCCTTTATTTTTGGGATTTTTCATAGAGATTACTTTTTTTTTTAGATTTTCTGTTTTTTTTTTTATTTTCCTTTCGCAGCATTATGGAAGGGATCGACCTGCATATAGTAGGATCAACCCTCCATTGCTACAGCAAATGGAATCTTTGATTCCAACATTCGTTGTTGTTTTCTTCTAAAATCTCTTTAGTTTAAGTCATTTGAATGTCAGTTTAGTTCAACGTTTCCCTGAATACAGATCCCATTTTCTCATTTCAATTTTGATTGTCTACTTTATGCTGATTTTCTGTTTATGCCTGACTTTCTGCTTTGGATAACATCCGATGACATATTATTCTTTTTTTTTTACGATGTTTCATTCACTCTAGTTATATTATGTCGTGTCATCTGCTTTCCTTGCATTCTTGATTTACATACCACTATTCTCATCTCATCCTACGATTCTGGTTTTGTTATTAGTTTTATAAAGTCCTCTTAACTTGGCTGATCAAAACTGCTATATCATTTCCTCTTGGTTATTTTCCTTATCCTTAATTGATTCATGCTTTATTCACGTCTTTTCCTTTCTTTTCTTTTGTTCTTACAATAGATGTTATGCTTAAACACAGGCCCCCATTGTTGTTTGTTGATCAGACACCGAGTCTGCAGGCTCTCTAGCTGCAGATCGGAGTCTCATCCCTACCCCTTTTAATGCTATGCTTCTGAATTTTTGCTTTGTAATAGAAAGAAGAAAACAAATCAGTTTCCATTTTGTGAACTTAAGTCGATGGAGACAGTTGTACATATCGTACATTAGGGAAGGATCTTTCTTTGTTGTTGTGATATTAAAATCAATTCTATACAAGAAAAGAGACTGGACTTATTGATGAAGAATTGGAATGTCGTTTTTAAAGTTTTCAAGGCTTATATCACTGCTAGCCTCTTGATATCAGGAATTCCCTTTTTTTTTTATCCTCAACGTGGAGATACTTTAGGTTGTCTTGACGATGCTGTAGATATATCAGAATTTTCCGCCCCAAAGGATGTTTGTTTCCTTACATATCTATAATTGTGGCATGCCTATGCATCTGATGGTGGCTTAGGATCACCTCAAGGTCATTATCAGAAATCCCTATGGATTAGCACAGACCGTGAGATTGGTGGGTTGTGACCCAAGTCCCCTGAATGTCGTGTGGTTCTAGAACAATTGATTTGAGTCTTGTGGCTCGTCTCAAGGAGAAACTGCTGGGACAGGTATATATCTCTTCTCGATTTACTATGTGGCCAGGATATAAATGTTTTTAGGCTGCACCTTCTCTGTGTAAACTCTCATCTGTATTTAATGTTATCCACATATAATCCTTTCCACCATTGTCTCCCACCTGCTATCACAGCAACACAACACCCAATACATATCCCATACCTACGATAATGTAAATTTAGTTTCATTTCATTCTACAATCCTCCACTCACTGCACCTAGATATCCACCTATTGCTTACTCAATTCAATCTATCATCTCATTTCCAAACTATACCAGTCCATCAATAGGATTAACTCCCATTTTGGCCCTCAATTACCATGATAATATTCTCCATCCACTGTTATCAAGCTACAACCTATCATATATCTTCCATTACCTAGTTGTTCACCAATCACAAACACCATTTCCTGTCGTATAGCCCTCCTTTACTACTGCAAATCAAAGGCAGATTCATCCACCTACTTCCCCAGTTCGTTGCTACCTCACATAGCACCTTTCCTAATGACTTTCCAGCAACCACCTACTTCAATATTCATCACTGCATTTTACTGCAAAATAACCCAGTTCTTCATAACATAACACTGTTGTCACACATTGTTTATGGCAACACCTCTTGTCTATTGCTGTAGCAACTTCCAGCTTCCCGCACTTCGCTAATCCCTGTATATCACTCATCACCAGCCCTTCTACGATTCTCGTTCAGTATCTTCCAGGTATATCCTACACTCCATTATCATTCATAGCATCACCAAATAGGTCATTATACTATCTTTCCTTTCTTTTCCCGCTGCTACATATGCAGCACAGGCACACAGCCCCTGTTGTCACTATCAACAACACTGCATTTCCAGCACCTCCCTGCACTTCCTGCTAAAATTCCAGCAATCACACCATTATTGCCTCCTTCGGTTCATCTCAATAGCCATCTTCTATGTCTGTCGTATTTCCCTTCCCTACACCCATCTAGCTCCAGCCACTTGCTATACAACACTTTCCACCATATGTTATGCATATTCATTCAACCTCTCAGCTGCATATATGTCCATGACATTCATTCTCATAGAACTACTTTACATTATATATCTTCTTCTTTGTTATATTTCCTCTTCATCAACACCTATGCTACCTGTACATCATGTGTAATATATGCATATACATATATATATATATATATATATATATATATATATATATATATATATATATATATACATATATATATATATATATGATTTTATATGTACCTGTATATATATACATATATGTATATAGAGATGTCTGTATATATGAATACATCCCTCCCATCTTCTTCATCATATACACCTTGGCATATGAATGTTTTACTATTGACATCTATATACAATTTTCTTCTATCTTTCATACTAATCAAGTGTTTTGCAGGAGAATATGAGGAAAAGATCATTACTCGGAGTTGTAAATTCAATTTCATGTATTGTAACAAGTTAGATCTGAATGATAATTTATATTTTCTATCTTAGATAGAATGAATGAGCATTGTAAATTGTTTACTTTCATGCTTTTACCTTTACTTTTTCAAAATCTCACAATGGCTACACGAATGGCACGTGCACCACTTCGTAAGAGGTAAATTAATCCTAAGTTGATGATCCATATCAATGGCCATAGTCAAGGTGTGGACAAAACTTAGTGATTTTTTATCTTTTACGAAATAACACTGGATCTACACTGGATCCATTTTTCGAAATTCATCATATTTCCTTAAATATTTTCTCCTTTTAATAGAATTTAACTTAAAATTGAATCAAAATATATACCAATGGCCATAGTCAGGGTATATTGAGAGTTAATTTCATTTTAAATTCTATAAAAGCACCAAATGTATTTTATTCTTCTCTTGAATTTAAATATAGATTATTATATAATACATTCAATGACCATAGTCAAGGATGTATTATATCTTCAATCTTGTTTTAATTCATTTAAAGAATGGAATAGCTTTTCAAAATCCAATTTCAAAAAATTTAAATTCATTCATCATTTAGATAGAATTGCATCATATTTTTAAATTCTTTTTCATAAATCCAAGTAATTCTTTCCTTCATTTCTCAGATCAAACCCCATTCATAAATTCAAATTCAACTCTATTTCTCAAAAAGAATTCAAGAATCCAATTTCAAGGTCCCATTTGACTTTGAAAATTCAGAATCATCTTATATTTCAAATTTCAAATTCTAAATCCAATTTAACTTTGAAATTCATTTGTATGTTCAAGATTCAAATTCTAAAATTCGTTTTCCAAGTTCAATTTAAACTTGGAAGTCCTTGATTCATCTTCTGAATTTAATCCTAAATCCAATTTGGATCCAGATTTTCGAATATAAATCCCCACTTTTTGGATCTCAAATTCAAATCCAAAACCCATTCTAGGATCCAGGATTCAACATTCATATCGGATCTCAGGCTTCAGATCCAATTCCCCTTTAGGATCCAGAATCCAAACTCTACATTGGATCTCAAACTTCAGATCCAATTCCCCTTTAGGATCCAGAATCCAAACTCTATATTGGATCTCAGACTTCAGATCCAATTCTCCTTTAGGATCCAGACTCCAATTTCACTTTGGATCTTTGACTTCAGATTCAGTTCCATTTTAGGATCCCAAATTCAATCACATGTTGGATCTTAGATTTCTGATCCAAATCCATCTTAGGATCCAGAACCCAATTTTATCTCAGATCTCAGATCTTAAATCCATCTTTGGATCCAATTCCATTCCCAATTCTAGATTTCAAATCCAATTCCATTCTTCAGATCTCATCTGAACTCCCTAAATCCATTTTCTATCCTTAAATACCATTTGATTATTTCAGATCCATTCCAAACTTAAATTCAATTCCATCTCAAGTATTCATTTCCTTTTCTAAAATCAAATTCAAATTCAAAGTCGATTTTGACTTTGAAACTTCATTTCCTTTCATTTCAAAGCTTCAAGTCATCCTCTCTCATTTATTCTTCCAAATCCCGATTTACTTCAGAAACTTAGAACTTCTTTGATCTATCTCAAGTTCTAAAGTTAGATTCAATCATTTCTTCACTCCTTTATCAAGTTCATCTCGGAATACTTGGAAATTTTTCAAAACATCTTTTTAACGAGAGCATACATTCTTGCATTGCACAAGCATGATTCATTGTGCATTTAGAGTTAGAATAAATTCTTAGATTATAGGCAAAGCAAAAAGGCATAGACTCGATCCTTGGTTCGATTACCTCTGGTAAAGGCGCCAGGAACGGTCGAACCTCGTACCGACGAGCGAATCCCGTCTCTCCATTTTTCCCGCAATATATTTCAAAACGGAGGCGAGTAATTTTCTAAATATTTTCAAATAAAGGTCAAGTGAGACCGTGCAAAATAATTCCTCTTCTCTCTTCTTTTCTTTTCTCTTCTCTTTTCTCTTTCCGTCTTCTATTTTCTCCCTTCAAAAAGGAGGACATAGAGGTAGGAAAGGAAAAAGAGAAGGAAGAGAGAGAAACCACCAGAGAGGAAAAATTTTGCGATGATCACAGGTATCTTGTTGGATGCGATCCTTTTTTGACAGAAGGTGGAAGCCTTGTCTGTGCCAATGAGCCTCTGCATATCTCATTGGCGATACTACTGATTGCCCCCAGTTGTTCTTGGCGATGAGAACGTATCTGTTGTTTCGCGCTTAGCATGTCGCGTTTGTGTTGACGGGTGAGGGCATTTAACTCCTGAGAGGGTCGTGTTCTGGGGTTAGTTAACACCGATCATCAGGGTGTTGTTGCTCGTGAGAGAGCGTTGCGGGAATTTTTTTTTCCCCTACCACTGTCTGGAGGATGGTGGTGTGTCGGCTCAGGAGGAGATTCCGGGTAGTGCCAACTGTGCTGCTGGATGGAGTAGCTCTCCAGCGATGCTGTTAGCGTGACGATTCTCTAACGATGCCATTAGGATGGCAACTTCCTAATGAGGTTGCTGGGGTAGCGATTCACCAGCAAGGTCGTCAACGTGTCGATTCTCTGACGATGCCATTAGCGTGGTGATTCGCTAACGATGCCATTAGGATGGTGACTTCCTGATGAGGTTGCTGGGATGGCGATTCACTAGCAAGGCCGTCAGCATGGCGATTCTCTAACGATGCCGTTAGCATGACGATTCTCTAATGATGCCATTAGGATGGCGACTTCCTAATAAGGTTGTTGGGATGGAGATTCTCCAGCAAGGCCGTCAGCGTGGCGATTCGCTAACGATGACATCAGGGTGGAGGTTCTCTGATGATGTCGTTAGAGTGGCGATTCTCTAACGATGTCGCTAGGGTGGCGATTCCCTACCAATGATATGAGTAATGATGACTCTCGTGTTTGGTTGTGTTAGAGTAATGGTCCTCTAACGTTTGTCGTCTAGAGTAGTGATTTTCTAGCGTTAGCAACCGGGTATGGTGTCGCTTGAGATCGATCATAGAACGTGCTCTTTTATCGTGTTGTTGTTGCACGATTAAAATTGTGATATGGTTTTGTCTGGATAGTGTGTTGTATGCTTATGATTTTTGCATGATTGTTGTGAATATCGTTTTCGCGAGCATGGTTGTCAGACCTAGCGATTGATTTTTGTGTCTTTTGTCATGATAGATGACTTGGAAGACTAGGTGCAACGATGTTATGGGCGTTGTGAACAACCTTGCAAGGTTGTGCAGCAGCAGATGGTTGCGATCCAGCAGTTGGGTGCGAATCTTCAGCACGTAGCCCAAGGCAGGCAGAACAGTAGTGTGTGATCATCGCAAAAAAAAATCTCTCTTGGTATTTCTCTCTCTTCCTTCTCTTTTCCTTTCCGACCTCTATTTCCTCCTTTTTGAAGGGAGAAAATAAAAGACAGAAAGAAAGAGAGAAGAGAAAAGAAGAGAAGAGGAACTCTTTTGCGGGGTCTCACTTGACCTTAATTTTGAAAATATTTAGAAAATTACTCGCCTCCGTTTTAAAATATTTGCAGGAAAATCGGGAGACAGGATTCGCTTGTCGGTACAAGGTTCAACCGTTCCTGGCGCCTTTACCAGGGGTAATCGAACCAAGGGTTGAATTCATGCCTTTTTGCTTTGCTAAAAGATTATCTAAGAATTTATTCTAAGTCTAGATGCACAAAGAATCATGCTTGTGCAAATGCAAGGATGTATGCTCTTTCAAAAATAATTTTGGAAATCTCCAAGTGTTTCTGATGAAATAGAGTGAAAAAATGGTTTCTAACTTAAAACTTTAAGATTTTAAAGTTCCAAGTTTTGGAATAATCAGAGTTTGGAAAAATAAATCTGGACTTTTGAAAGGAATGTTTTTTTTTAAGTTGAAAATAAAAGGAGAAGAAAGGAATTTTCAAAGTCATAAAATGGACTCTGAATTAGAGTTTTGAATCAGGATAGAGATGAAATTTGGAATGTAATTTGAATTTCAGTTTTAAAGTTTGAAATCAGGGTGAGATTTGAGAAATCCAAATAGAATTGAGAAATAGAATTGGTTTTTGGAATTTTGAGAATCAAGATAAACTTGGATTTTGAAATCTGGAATGAAAATGGAATTAGATTTGGCGATAGAATTTGATTTGAAATTTGGAATTCAGAATGGAATTTGAATCCAAAGTTTGGATTCTAAATAAAACTGAGATTTAAGATTAAATATTGGATTTTAGAATCCTGTATGGGAATTGGATCTGAAATCTGAGATCCAATGATGGAATTTGAATCTAAAGTCTGAGATCCAAAATGAAATTGAATTTGAAATCTGGAATTTAAGATGGAATTTGAATCCAAAGTCTGGAGCCTAAATAGAATGGAAATCCAAGATGAAAGAGAATTCTGGTTTTAGAATCCTAAATGGGAATTGGACCTGAAATTTGAGATCCAATGATGGAATTTGGATCTGAAGTCTGAGATCCAATGATGGAATTGGATTATGGATCCTAAATGGATTTTCGATCTGAAGTCTGAGATCCAAGATGGAGTTGGTTTCTGGATCTTAAATGGAATTTGGATCTGAAGTCTGAGATCCAAGGTGAAGTTGGATTCTGGATCCTAAAATGGATTTTGGATCTAAAGTCTGAGATCCAAGATGAAGTTGACTTTTGGATCTAGGATCCTAAATAGGGATTGGATCAGAAGTCTTGAGATCCAAAAGTGGAGATTGCACTTGAAAATCTGGATCCAAGTTGGGATTTGGGATTTAACTTTGGATTTGGATTTTGAAAGTCCAAATGGGACTTTTGAAGATGGATCTCGGTTTTGAAAACCCAGATCGAATTCAAAACTTAGGAAAAGTTAAGATTTTAAATTCAGAATCAATCTCAAACTTTGATTTTGAAGATAAGAAGATAAATTTTGATTTTTGAACCAGAAGATGAATCAGAAACTTCAAAATTGAACTTTGAAGTTTGAATTTTTGTTTTGAATTGGAAATTTGAAGTTTGAATTTAAGATGATTTCAAAATTTTCAAAGTCAAATTGGGCTTTTGAAATTAAATTTTTGATTCTTGAAATGAGATAGAATTGAATTTGAATCTGTAAATAAGATTTGATCTGAGAAATGAAGAAAAAGAATCACTTGGAACTTTGAAAAGAGAATTTTTAAAATATGATGCAATTCTATCCTAAGTGATGAATGAATTTAAAGAATTTTGAAATTGGATTTTAAAAAGCATATCTTATTCTTTAAATGAATTAAAATAAGATTGAAAATATAATACATCATTGACTATGGTCATTGAATGTATTATATAATAATCTATATTTAAATTCAGGTGAAGAATAAAACACATTTTTGGTGCTTTTATAGAGTTTAAAATGAAATTAACTCTCAATATATCCTGACTATGGCCATTGATATATGTTTTGAGTTAATTTTAAACTAAACTCTGATAAAAGAGGAAAATATTTAAAGAAAATATGATGATTTTTGAAGAGGGATCCTATGTAGATCCGGTGTTATTCTATAGAAGATGGAAATCCTAAGTCTTGTTCACATCCTCACTATGGCCATTGATGTAAATCAACAACTTAGGATTAATCACATTTTATAAAAATGGTGCGCGTGCCATTCGTGTTTCACCATTGTGAGTTTTTTTAGAAAAAAGATAAAAGTATGAAAACAAGCTATTTATGACATTTACGATGTTCATTCATTCTATCTAAGAGCTGAAAACGTAAATTCTCATTAAGACCAAACTTATTACAATATTTAAAATTCAAATTACAACTCCCAAGTAATGACATTTTCCACGTATTACCTACAAAACACTTGGTTAATATGAAAATAGAAGAAAATGGCACATATATGGATGTCAATGGTAAAATGCTCATATGCCAAGATATATATGATGAAAAAGATGGAAAATGACACACATACCTATGTACATACATATATATACATGCATGCCTATATATACATACATATATATGAGTATATACATATATATATATACATATATATGTATATATTCATATATACATATATATATATATATATATATATATATATATATATATATATATATATATATATATATATATATATATATATATATATATCACATATGACATGCACTCAATGTAGGTGGATGAGAGTGATGCTGATGAAGGGACAGAAAACAGGGTGTAGCAATGTTAGCAATGAGCTATACATAAGTGGAGGCACAAAGGCATTGTGCAGGGGATTATTGCTGGTGGAGATGGTGGTGAGTGAGGCTGGAAATGGGAAATGTTGCAACGTATAGCTACAATATGATGACAATGGTGATAAATGGATGGTAAGTGCTGAGTGGAGGATAGCAAAAGATAGAGAGAGGCAAAAGAGAAAATCCTGTAAGTGGTGAAGTGTAATGGTGTTGGATATTGTGAAAGAACATGTTGTGCTCAGGCTACTGAAAACATCATTGTAGCAACCAAAATAGCAGATGACAGATGGTAAGTAGTATACGGATGGGCAAGATGCTGGAGTGCAAGGCAGAGCAGTGGGCTGGGAATGGAGTTGATGTTGTAGCAGCAGGATAGAGGTGGCAGCAAAGACCAGTGAGGATGTGGGGCTGCTGCAAAAGGGTGACAGCAATGATGGGTTGCTGTAATTTCAGCAGACAATAGGTGCAATAGTGGAAAATAGGTATAGTGGTGCTGAAATTAACGAGAGGGTTTGGGAATGAGAGCATAGGTTGAAGCAGAAAATATTTTACTGAAACGCAGGTGATATATATCAGCTATTAGGCTGATGAATAGTAGAGGAGATGCAAGGGGAATGGGTGTTAAGTGCTGAAGGCATGGGTATTGCAGGTGGGTGCATTGCAGCAAGATGCTGCTGTGAATCCAGGAGAAGGGTAGGGTACGAATGTGCAAAGAGTGAATACTATATGCAATGAAAGAGGAACCTGCAAATTGACAATAATTTAGATGAACCAGATTCAGTTATCAGATTTAGGATTGGAAAAATATAAATTTATTGGCCGACTGGTTTTGGATATCAGGGTTAAGCATCCCAGTGATCAGTAAATCAAAATTTTGAAATCAATCCTTCAAAAATCAGAGCAATGAATCGATTAACTGATCAGATACAGGGCATTGGACATTCCTGATGGGTGCATAACTACAGATCGACCCTCTACCTTTTATAGGGAATTCAAAATTCAAAATTCAATATATATTCTAAAAAGATATATGGAAATAGAAACCATTAGATGATCTTTCCTTCTTCTTTTGTTTTTTTTTTTTTTGCAGAAGTGTCGTTCTGAAGTGATCAACCAGTGGATGTGGTAATTTGAGAAACTCATCTGTAAATAAGAAAGGAAGGCATGCAACCATTTCGACCCATTGTTCCCTTATTGTAAGAATGCTTTCTGAGGACGCATTACTAGGCGTTTCTAATGCCATCCTTGCTACAGACTCCTCTGCATCTTTCTGAATGAAGACATCTGAAACAACTGTGAACTCAGAAAGCTCCAAGTGACAACGAAATTTGCACTGGCTTTGCTGCCTCCAGAGGTGATGCTTTCGAAGTTTTATCCAGTTGCACCAAGGGCATAACATGGACTTAGCCTCACATAAACAGAGCAACTCTAACGACCACCTCAGCACCAAACCCTCATCAAAAGAATCGTGAAGAAAGATGACTCAGAGAAGAAAAAAAATGAGTGGCAAAAGCAGCACAAGGTCGCCAATGGCTGAGCCATATGGAGACAAGGTGGACACGTCTTGGATGTCGTGGGGTGAAAGGTGTGCTTGAATTAATGGTGCACAATAGCGATAAATGGAAAGTCATGGAATAAGAAAGAGGACAATGAGATGCTGCATTTGGCTTAAAATTACAGGAAAAACTATAGGATTATAATGCCAGCAACGAAACGTGAATAAAACCCATCAGAGAATATGTACAAAACATCAGATAACAGGGAGTGCAGTGTATTAGCAGGCATGATGAATCAATAAACTAAAGAAAATACAACATAAAGGAACACGCTGGAAATGTATGATGGATATTTAATGGATGGAATGAAAATTAAACAAGGATTGTAACATATAACGCAGCATATTATAACTAAGATGTCATCAAAACCAGACACCAGGTGAGTGATTCGAGTAAAAACAAGGAGAATACATCTTCAAATTACAGAATGGTAGAAATGCAGCATTAGGTGATGCCAATTGCTAAAACGAGCCAGCAATTTCAATTTACCCCTTTCAAAAGGATAAAGAATGTAACAGAGGATTAAGACATAAACAAGCACAGTAAAAAAAAAAGAAAGTGAAAATAAGGAATCAAACTTTAAGAGAGAAAGATTAAAAATACAAACAAAAGATCAATACTGAGAAAAGAAATCAAGCTACAAACAGAGGAAGAGAAAGAAAAACAGAAAGGAAACCAAAACTACTAACGACGATAAAAAGAATTCATAGAGGAACCGCAAAAGTTGGAGAAAAGAAAAAAAAAAGAAACAAAAGGAAGAAGAAAAAAAATAAAGAAGAAATATAGGAATATATTTATCCTGTTGGTGTTGCAATATACAGGTCAATCTTGCTATATGCAGATCGACCCTGTAAATCATGCATCTAATGAGCAAAAATAAAAAAACAGAAATTAAAGGAATATAACAAATAGAAAAGAAATCTCGGAATGGCGATTTTTTTTTTAGAGAATCTGATGAGAAATGGTGGAACTCTTACCTTGAATTAACGGGGATGAAGAACCCAGAGAATGAATCTTCTATATGTGCTGCTAGAGGATGATTCTGTGGTCTAGTTGTAGTTGATCGTTCCCTTCAGCAATGGGGAAAATCAGAGAAGAGGAGTAAGAAGAGGAAACCGAGAATGAGAAACCATGGTGGGGTGAAGATGGATGAGATAAAGGGGCTTCTGAATGCTCTTTTTAAAGGGGAAGAGGAAGGTTCAGGAAGATGATTCGGTTGGAGATGAGCGAAGGAGGAAGAAGGTGCGATGGAGGGAGAGAGATGTGGTTTGCGAGCGGGAACGAGCCGTTGTAGATTTTCTTATTTTCCAAAAAGAGGATTCTTTTCAAGAAGCTTTTTGTAAAATGGTTTTTCAAATGAGGTTTTTAGCAAAAGAAGTTTAAAAAAAAAAAGGTTTAAACGGCATACTTTCTGATTTTTTGGATTTTTTGTTATTTTTCCATTTTTTGTATTTTTAGAATAAAATTCTAAAGTTTTACGAAAAAGTAAAGTTTTAAGTCAATTTTTTTTTGTATTTTTGCAAGATATTTACAAAAGAGAGTTTTCTTAGAACTCAAAGCTATTTTGGGAAAATTTCTTCAGAAAATGGGTTTATATCTGGATTTTTTAGGAAATATTCGAGGTTTAAAACCTCAAATTGAGAAATACAAGGTTGTGGATCCAACAGGATACCAGATGGACTGTCTGAGCTTTTTCAAAATTCACTTTTGATATTTTAAAATTTTAATTTGAAAATTTAGATAACGAGGCTCAAATTTGGGTTTTGACACTGGGTCTGGATCCGAAAATTGAATTTGAATGAAATTCAATCCAAAAAGTCTAAATAATAACTGAATTTTAGCTTTAATTTTCTCAAAAGATAGAATCAAGGGCAAAAAGGTCATTTTTACCAAACTTTGAAAATTTTGGGGTGTTCACAGATGCCCCTCTTTGCTACTAAGTCGGTTGAAAGCCGAGCTTAGTGGCAAAGATAACACTCCAAATTTTAAAAATGCCCCAGTAAGCAGATCTGAACTTGGTGTGGAAGAATTATTTTGAAAAAAAATATGGCTCTTCAGGCTTAAAACCTTATCCTAAATAGTTTTTGGGGAGACGAAATCCTTGACAATGATATGACTGAATAATAGAAATAAGAAAATCGTGACAGGACTTTGGGTGAGAATCCCGAAATGGTGAAAACAAGAATTTCGATCAAGTCTCATGGGTGGGACAAGATACACTTTTGGACTCATTCAGGTTTAGCCCTTAACCTGGATGGGACTAAGATATATCAAGATGTATTGAAATGAGGAAAGGAATACATGAAGACCTTGATGGGACATTTTGGAAAATGTCTCGTGAAATGAAGTTCAAGTAGAATCCTATCCTGGATGGATATACAAAGCATGGATTCCTTGATGGGAAAAGTTATGATGGGATTGGAAGAAAACATCTCGTCAAAACGAGGAATTTTGTAGGAACAAGACTCAGGTTTAACCCAAACCTGAAAAAGGAAGATACCTCATGGCACAAGGTTCAAACTTAACCCTTAACCTGAAGAGTCGACCAAAATGGAATCCTCAAATGGAGAAACTATGATGGGACCTTCGGAGTTTGGACGAACAAATCTGAAAGGGGTTTGCAAAAGAAAGAAAATGGGGTTCCCTAAAGCTTGGAAAAGCGGATGATTTTGGGTGTCTCATCGCTGAGACTGAAATAGCTTTTGAAATCAATGACCTCTCGCAGAAAATACAGGTTTGACCCTTAACCTGAGTGGGTACAACCATACGGATTTCTTGAATAAAGAAATCGTGATGGGACAGAAAGAGGTACTTCTTCTGAAGGAGGCAACTCTTTTGGAAAATATAAACAACGCTAGGTTGCATCAAAAATGGATATTGAATACTTATTTCATTCTTGGAATAACTAGAAAATTTTTCCAATAAGATAAAAATTACAGTTGACTCAAATGCTTTGAGAACATGCGCGTATGTGCAAAAGATATTCTATCCTTTTACCTAGAGTATTTTCTCCAATGAGGTTAACTCCTTGGTTTTAAGAGTCAAATTCAAAATTTTAGTGCTGATGATTTTCTTCAAGGAAGCTATCCATTTCCTTGATATGAGAAGAGAAGAAATGTTCTTAATTTCATAAAAGCAAGTAGTGAAAATATATTGATAAAAGAATTTTGCATAAGAAAAGATGACTTCAATTTCGGCAGTTTGATATCTGAGTGTTTTCCCATGATGATCTTTTTGCACTCTTTTTGAGTCATTAAACTTTCTCGAGTTTTAACATCATCCTTCATTTTGGATGTGTCCTGACTTTTCTCTCTTTTTCAGGGAAGGGTACGTCACAAACTCCATCTCGAAGATGTTTTGATCCTTCTTTTATCTCAAGAATTCTATTGATGATATAGGCTTAAAGGGTCTTTAGATGATAGTAGAAATCAAATATCTTTTAGGGTTTGTCGCACTCGCCTTCATCTCGACGGTGATCTGAACTTTCCCTGGAAGGATCCTTCACAAACTTCTTCATCTCGGAGATGATCCAAATCTTCGTTGGCCCCGGGGGTCTAACTCGCATATTTGTCTTCATCTTGACGACAATTGAGAGATCCCTTTTGCAAATATTTGATTGCAACTTTTAAATGAATGAGAAGACATGGATTGAGTGGATTCTTCTTATAGCTCAATATATTTCCACTACCTGATTGCCAGATAGCCGTTTTTAAACATGCGCCATAGCCATGATCAATATCAATTCGCTCCTGGCTTTTCAACATCATTGAATATTTCTTTCTCTAATCATACCAAAGATATTTCTTTCATTCTTTTGATTGATCAACAGGAAAAAAAATTGAATTTTACCTCTCTTCGCAAAAAGTTTCACCTTTTTTGGAAAGAATACTAGAGGTAATCTAAGGAAATTCTTTTGTGTAGTAAAATATTGGAATCAACACACATTTTAGCAAATTGGCAAAGTTTTCAAGAATCCTTTGTGAAATAATCACTCAATATAGATTTTGATAGGACCTTTAGCTGAATTTTGGAAGAAACAATATGAAAAATATTGGTTTTATCACACAACATTGGCTCAACAGGGACTCAACCTAAGAGCCGTGCAGAATATTGGATCCGTAGGGATTCCTCCTATAGACTGAATTTTTGAAAAATAGGAATTCAACCTAAGAATTTGCAAAAGAACTTTTAACTAGTAAGAATTTATCTATAGACTGAATTTTCGAAGAATGAATTTGGTTCAATAGGAATTCAACCTAAGAATCGCAAAAGAATATAGATTAGTAGGAATTCAACCTACAGATTGGATTTTTGAAAAACGAATTTTGCTTTAATAGGAGTTCAACCTAAGAACCGCAAAAGAATAAAGATCGGTAGGATTTCAACCTACAGACTGAAATTTTGAAAAATGAATTTTAGCTTAATAGGATTTCAACCTAAGAACCGCGAAAGAATATTTGATCGGTAGGAATTCAACCTACAGATTGAAATTTTTGAAGATTGAATTGGGTTCGATAGGAGTTCAACCCAAGAACCGTGAAAGAATACGGATCAGCAGGAATTCAACCTACAGATGGGAATTTTGAAAAATGAATTTGGTTCAAATAGGAATTCAACCTAAGAACCGCAAAAGAATATAGATCAGTAGGAATTCAACCTACAGACTGAATTTTTTGGAGAATGAATTTGGTTCAATAGGAATTTATCCTGAGAACCGCAAAAGAATATTTGATTGGTAAGCATTCAACCTACAAACTGAAATTGAAAAATGAATTTTGGTTTAATAGGAGTTCAACCTAAGAATCGCAAAAGAACATTTGATTGGTAGGAATTCAACCTACAGATTGGATTTTTGAAGAATGAATTTGGTTCGATAGGAGTTCAACCTAAGAATTATAAAAGAATATAGACCAGTAGGAATTCAACCCTTAGATTGATTTTTTTTAAAAAATGAATTTTGGGTTCAATAGGAATTCAACCTAAGAACCGCCAAAGAATATACATTAGTAGGAATTCAAACTACAAATTTACTTTTTGAAAAATGAATGTGGTTCGATAGGAATTCAACCTAGGAACTGCAAAAGACAGAGGGATCAATAGGAATTCAACCTACAGATTGAATTTTTGAAAATGAGATGGGTTCAAAAGGAGTTTAACCTAAAGATTGACTTTTTGAAGGGAAATTGGTCCAGAAGGAGTTCAGCCTAAGGGCCTTGATCAGTAGGAATTCAACCTAAAGGTTAATCTTTGAAAAATGACATCGATTAAAAAGGAATTTAACCCAAGAATCTCAGATCAGCAGGAATTCAACCTACAATTTGACTTTATGAATGGTCTGAAGGGGATTCAAAATAAGAACTGCAAATTAGTAGGAGTTCAACCTAAAGATCGCGGATCAGTAGGTGTTCAACCTAAAGATCAACTGAAGGAAAGGGTCCTAAAGGGGTTCAACCTAAAGACTGCGAATCTGTAGGAGTTCAACCTAAAGCTCGCAGATCAGTAGGGGTTCAACCTAAAGATCGATCGAAGGAATGATCCTAAAAGATTTCAACCTAGGGACTACGAATCAGTAGGAGTTCAACCTAAGGCTCGCTGATCAGTAGGAGTTCAGCCTAAAGATCGATGGAAGAAAAGGTCCTAAAGGATTTCAACCTAAGGACTGTGAATCAGTAGGAGTTCAACCTAAAGCTCGTTGATCAGTAGGAGTTCAGCCTAAAGATCGATGGAAGAAAAGGTCCTAAAGGATTTCAACCTAAGGACTGCGAATCAGTAGGAGTTCAACCTAAAGCTCGCTGATCAGTAGGAGTTCAGCTTAAATATCGATGAAAGAAAAGGTCCTAAAGGATTTCAACCTAAGGACTACGAATCAGTAGGAGTTCAACCTAAGGCTCGTTGATCAGTAGGAGTTCAGCCTAAAGATCGATAGAAGAAAAGGTCCTAAAGGATTTCAACCTAGGGACTGCAAATCAGTAGGAGTTCAACCTAAGGCTCGTTGATCAGTAGAAGTTCAGCCTAAAGATCGACTGGGTTGAGAAGGAATTTAACCTGTGAGCCATATTGGTTTGACAGGGGTTCAACCTACGAACTCTCGAAAAGATCACAATTTTAAGAAGGGAGGGTTCAACTTGTGGGTTAAATGGACCGTCATAGTTAGCCGTATGTGATCCAATTTTTAGGATTAACCCCTTATCCTGAACGGGAAAAAAAAAGTTTAAGAAGGACTGATGAAAATAGATAGAAATTGATGAAAGATTTGACAAAAAGGAAGAGAAAAATCAAGGAAATTTATGAAAATTATCTTGAAAAAGAATTCTCACAGGTAGCATTGTTGCTTCCATGAGTGATCTCAGGATTATCCCTTATCCTGAATGAGAAGAATAAAATTTAGCAAAATTTGATAAAGAATCGACAGAATTTGATAATAAAGAAATAATTTTGATAAGATTGGATAAAGAAATAAAATTTTGATAAAGATTTGGCAGAGATTAATGAAACTTTAAAAGATGAAGAAAGACATTCTGGACTACCTCTTATCCTGAAGAAAGAAGGACCTCGTAGGACGAGGTTTCAGGTTTATCCCTTAACTTGAAGGGGGATAATAAGAAGGAAAAAAATACCTCATGGAAAAGAGGCATCAGGTTTATCCTTTAACCTGAAAGGGTATTTTTGAGATAAGAATTGACAAGAAGAATTAATAAAAATGGATGAACAAATAAGATTTAATAAAATTTGATAAAGATGAATAAAACTGATAAGACTGAAAGAGGATTTGATAAATGAAAAATTTGATAAAAGTTTAAGAAAATAAGTTTGCTTGATCCTGCCTGCATGTAGGATCTTTAAAGAATATGAGAAAAATCATTTTTGAAAAGAGGATTAACCGTGAGAAGAATGATCAGTGTGAGAGCTGACCTTTAGAAAAGGAATCAATCACAAGAGATCATCATGAGGGTCAATTTTTTGAAGGCAATGGTTTGAAAACCTAATTTTAAAAAAAATAAAGATCAACACCAGGGTTGATTTTTTTGAATATAATGGTTTGAAATCATTTTTTTGGAAAATATGATCAACACGAGGGTTGATCTTTGAATGTGATGGTTCGAAACCAATTTTTAGAAAATATGACCAACACGAGGGTTGATTTTTGAATATAATGGTTAAAAACCTATTTTTGGAAAATATGATCAACACGAGGGCTGATTTTTGAAAAAGGTTGGACTAAAATATTTGAACTTTTCGGCTATCATGACGAAAATTTTGTAGAAACTTTCAAAATATTATGATTTTAGAAGGACCCTCATAGGTAATATCATTTCTCTCATTGAGGATTGTCGGGGTTATCCCTTATCCTGAAAAAAAGTAGGAATTTGATGGCAAAAGAATATTTTGAAGTTGTAAATGTAATTTTAACAATAAAAGATGCCCCAAGAGGGCGAAAGAATTCAACATCAAAGATAGGAAGAAAAAATTGACATTTCATTGATAAGCAAAATTGATAACAAAGACTAAAATATTTACAAGTATCTTTGACCAAAAGGTCGCAAAAGACTCGGGCTGGCTTGCCCTTACAAGATGTTTGGTAATGAAAATGGAGGAAAGCAAAAAAAAAATAAGGACTCCATTATTGTCAGTTTTTTGAATGATCAGGGAAAGGCTTGGTCAAGACGACGGGTTGCTCTTTGTCTTCATCCTCTATCAAAAGATGTTTATCGATGCAGTCCTGGATGATATTTTTCAGAACGAAGCAGTGCTCTGTGTCATGCCCCACTGTTTGGTGATACTTGCATAATTGTTCTTTGAAGCTGCCCAAGATTACTAGAGGATCAACAGCTTTTGGCAGACGAATCATATTCTTTGTGAGCATATATTCCAGAACCTCCTCGAGTGTCTGCTCCAAGGGGGTGAATTCGCGGTCAGGACTCCAGTCCTTGCGCTTTGGTTTTTCCTGATCCTTTTCTCGCTGCTGAGAATTGGGTTGGGAAGGCTTACTGTTGTTGAAAGACCTCCATTTTTTACCTTTGAATCCTTCTGATTTGTTGACATGATCATCCTTGTTACCCTTGTTGTCAGATGAGGAACTAGCAGAAAGAGTGAAATGGGCCTTCTTCTTTGCATCTTGATTGCCCCTTGCCAGGGTGATACCGTCATAGACTCTGTTATCTATTCCCATCTCGATCCATTCAGCTCGTTCAATGAGTTCGATGAACAATTTTGATGAGAAGGTGGAAATAAGGCTCTTGAGAGGTTGAGAAAAGTTGTTCAGGATAACTTGTAGTGCATGTTCCTCTGAGATGGGGGTTCTCATCTTGTTGCAGGTATCTCTCCACCTATGGATGAAATCTATGGCTTTTTCCTTGTCATCCTGCTTCAGGTTGTATAAGTGATTGAGGGTTGGCGGTGCCTCAGTATTAAACATGAATCTCTCTACAAACATGTTGACAACTTTATCAAAATCTCGCAGCTTGACAGGGTTGATGTGCTTCACATACCACTTAGTTGTTACGCCCTCCAAACTGCGAGGAAAGCACAAGAAGAGGGCCCGATTGTCTTTACTGAACCTAGCACATTCAGCGAAGAACATTGCGAGATGGGCTTTTGGGTTACCGGACCCATCAAACTTAATAAACTTTCGGGGGAGATCTTCCAGGCTGTTGTCCCCATCTAAACCAATGTAGAAGTCATGTCTGGTATATACCCTCTTTCCCTTATCTCGAATCTACAGATCTTTGACCATTTTAGTCAATACTTGAACTTAATCTTCTGCCGGGATCCCATCTTTAGGCTTGTTGACTGATTCAGGCTCTTCTGTCATCTTCTTGGGCTGTTGCAGATGTTTTGGGATGAATACAAATTGTTGTTCTTCGGAGTCCTCATCTGCCGATTATGTACCCTCAGATGTGTTGTCCTGCTGGACCTTCTTCTTGTTGATCCTGACATGCTTCTTTACTGGCTTTCTCTTGATCTTGTTCTTAGAGGATGATTTCTTTGAACCTACCCCAGCTTGCTCAGACATCATTTTAGCCATCATCTTTTGAAATATCTTATACATTGCTGGGTCGACATCATCCCCATCTGAATCATGTTTCCGGGATAATCTGGGAGAGTTCACCTCCTCCACTTCACTGTCATTGTGCTGCTGAGCTGCCCTTCTTCCTGCTCTCATTTGAACCATGATGAAATGTCGATATTCTCTGAAGAATAAATGAAGGGTTCAGATCAAAGAAATTTTGAAAGGAAGAGAGATAGTGAAAGAAAATTTTAAAAGATTTGAAAAGAGATCTCTCGATAAAAAAGGATTTTATATGAAGAAGATAGAATGTACGAGGAAGAGTATTTTGAAGATAAATGACACGACCTTGAATACTTTGAAGAATTGCAGGCAGGATCAAAAGATTTAAATAAATCATAAGAAAAGAAAGAAATATGCCCGGACTTTTTGAAAGATAGGAAGACTTTAAAAGACATGTCCAGGTTTTAAGAAATAAGAAATATGCAATCCTGGATTTGAGAAAATAAAATAATTTTTATAAAATACATATCCAAGGTTTTGAAAAATAAGAATTTTCGAGATAATATCTACAAAAGAATCAATTTATACAAGCAATGATGCACAGAATAGCACTCCCTAGAAGATGACTCTAAAATGTAATATTTTGAAATGGCTCGTAGGACCTTAATCCTAACTCTATGGTTCAGATCATCTGATTTCAATCAAGATACATCGATATACTCAAGCCGAAGCTCGAAGTACGTGGCATAAAAGTATTTCTCCGGTTCTAAGGTAATGGCTTCCCAACATCCTTGAGCACCTACCAATATACCTCGGACTATGGCCCTTAGGTAAGTGGTAGGGGGGAGCGAACCCAAATAAGTGGTCCAGTTGTGAGGCTCTCTCCTGAACTATGGTCCAGTGAGACAGCCCAGCAACGTGAAGACCAGGACAATATAGGTAAGGGATGTTTTTGAAAAACATGCTCAACACACAATAAAATCTGATGTCTCTAATGCAAGTCCTAAAAGAGATAGATTAAAATGAAGAGAAGCATACACTTGCATACACTGTTTGCATTCAATTCCTAAAATTGAGGAGAATTGTATTTCAGACCTAAGTCTAATGTGAACATGGAATAATCTCCTCAATATGATCATATCAAACCATACTTAAATCCTATATGCAATGATGTCAGCTTAGGATAGAGTCTAGGCTCCTAAGTTTTGCATGAAAATGAAGCAGACATTTTGTAGAATAAAGATTTAGATAATATCAAAGCAAAGCAAAAGCATAGATTCAACCGGACGGAGATGAGTCCCATCATGGTCTCCAAAACTGTGATCATCGCAAAAATTTTTCTCTCTTGGTATTTCTCTCTCTTCCTTCTCTTTTCCTTTCTGACCTCTATTTGCTCCTTTTTGAAAGGAGAAAATAAAAGAGAGAAGAGAAAAGAAGAGAAGATGAACTCTTTTGTGGGGTCTCACTTGACCTTAATTTTGAAAATATTTAGAAAATTACTCGCCTCCGTTTTGAAATATTTACGGGAAAATCGGGAGACAGGATTCGCTCGTCGGTATAAGGTTCGACCGTTCCTGGCGCCTTTACCAGGGGTAATCAAACCAAGGGTCGAATTTATGCCTTTTTGCTTTGCTAAAAGATTATCTAAGAATTTATTCTAAGTCTAGATGCACAAAGAATCATGCTTGTGCAAATGCAAGGATGTATGCTCTTTCAAAAATGATTTTGGAAATCTCCAAGTGTTTCTGATGAAATAGAGTGAAAAAATGGTTTCTAACTTAGAACTTTAAGATTTTAAAGTTCCAAGTTTTGGAATAATCAGAGTTTGGAAAAATAAATCTGAACTTTTGAAAGGAATGTTTTTTTTTAAGTTAAAAATAAAAGGAGAAGAAAGGAATTTTCAAAGTCATAAAATTGACTATGAATTAGAGTTTTGAATCAGAATAGGGATGAAATTTGGAATGAAATTTGAATTTTAGTTTTAAAGTTTGAAATCAGGGTGAGATTTGAGAAATCCAAATAGAATTGGTTTTTGGAATTTTGAGAATCAAGATAAACTTGGATTTTGAAATCTGGAATGAAAATGGAATTAGATTTGGAGATAGAATTTGATTTGAAATTTGGAATTCAGGATGGAATTTGAATCCAAAGTTTGGATTCTAAATAAAACTGAGATTTAAGATTAAATCCTGGATTTTAGAATCCTGTATGGGAATTGGATCTGAAATCTGAGATCCAATGATGGAATTTGGATCTAAAGTCTGAGATCCAAAATGAAATTGAATTTGAAATCTGAAATTTAAGATGGAATTTGAATCCAAAGTCTGGATCCTAAATAGAATGGAAATCCAAGATGAAAGGGAATTCTGGTTTTAGAATCCTAAATGGGAATTGGACTTGAAATATTAGATCCAATGTTGGAATTTGGATCTGAAGTCTGATATCCAATGATGGAATTGGATTCTGGATCCTAAATGGATTTTGGATCTGAAGTCTGAGATCCAAGATGGAGTTGGTTTCTGGATCTTAAATGGAATTTGGATCTGAAGTCTGAGATCCAAGGTGAAGTTGGATTCTGGATCCTAAAATGGATTTTGGATCTGAAGTCTGAGATCCAAGATGAAGTTGACTTTTGGATCTAGGATCTTAGATAGGGATTGGATCTGAAGTCTTGAGATCCAAAAGTGGAGATTGCACTTGAAAATCTGGATCCAAGTTGGGATTTGGGATTTAACTTTGGATTTGGATTTTGAAAGTCCAAATGGGACTTTTGAAGATGGATCTCGGTTTTGAAAACCCAGATCAAATTCAAAACTTAGGAAAAGTTAAGATTTTAAATTCAGAATCAATCTCAAACTTTGATTTTGAAGATAAGAAGATAAACTTTGATTTTTGAATCAGAAGATGAATCAGAAACTTCAAAATTGAACTTTGAAGTTTGAATTTTTGTTTTGAATTGGAAATTTGAAGTTTGAATATAAGATGATTTCAAAATTTTCAAAGTCAAATTGGGCTTTTGAAATTGAATTTTTGAATCTTGAAATGAGATAGAATTGAATTTGAATCTATAAATAAGATTTGATCTGAGAAATAAAGAAAAAGAATCACTTGGAACTTTGAAAAGGGAATTTTGAAAATATGATGCAATTCTATCCTAAGTGATGAATAAATTTAAAGAATTTTGAAATTGGATTTTAAAAAGCAAATCTTATTCTTTAAATGAATTAAAATAAGATTGAAAATATAATACATCCTTGACTATGGTCATTGAATGTATTATATAATAATCTATATTTAAATTTAGGTGAAGAATAAAACACATTTTTGGTGCTTTTATAGAGTTTAAAATGAAATTAACTCTCAATATATCCTGACTATGGCCATTGATATATGTTTTGAGTTAATTTTAAACTAAACTCTGATAAAAGAGGAAAATATTTAAAGAAATTATGATGATTTTTGAAGAGGTATCCTGTGTAGATCCGGTGTTATTCCATAGAAGATGAAAATCCTAAGTCTTGTTCACATCCTGACTATGGCCATTGATGTAAATCATCAACTTAGGATTAATCACCTTTTATAAAAATGGTGCGTGTGCCATTCGTATTTCACCATTGTGAGATTTTGGAGAATAAAGATAAAAGTATGAAAACAAGCTATTTATGACATTTACGATGCTCATTCATTCTATCTAAGAGCTGGAAACGTAAATTCTCATTAAGACCAAACTTATTACAATATTTAAAATTGAAATTATAACTCCCAAGTAATGACATTTTCCACGTATTCCCTGCAAAACACTTGGTTAATATGAAAATAAAAGAAAATCGCACATATCATATGAATGTCAATGGTAAAATGCTCATATGCCAAGATATATATGATGAAAAAGATGGAAAATGACACACATACCTATGTACATACATATATATACATGCATGCCTATATATACATACATATATATGAGTATATACATATACATATATATATATATATATATGTATATATTCATATATATATATATATATATATATATATATATATATATATATATATATATATATATATATATATATATATATATATATATATCACATATGACATGCACTCAATGTAGGTGGATGAGAGTGATGCTGATGAAGGGACAAAAAATAGGGTGTAGCAATGTTAGCAATGAGCTATACATAAGTAGAGGCACAAAGGCATTGTGCAGGGGATTATTGCTGGTGGAGATGGTGGTGAGTGATGCTGGAAATGGGAAATGTTGCAACGTATAGCTACAATATGATGACAATGGTGATAAATGGATGGTAAGTGTTGAGTGGAGGATAGCAAAAGATGGAGAGAGGCAAAAGAGAAAATCCTGTAAGTGGGTAATGGTGTTGGCTATTGTGAAAGAACATGTTGTGCTAAGGCTACTGAAAACATCACTGTAGCAACCAAAATATTAGATGACAGATGGTAAGTAGTATACGGATGGGCAAGGTGCTGGAGTGCAAGGCATAGCAGTGGGCTGGGAATGGAGTTGATGTTGTAGCAGCAGGATGGAGGTGGCAGCAAAGACCAGTGAGGATGTGGGGCTGCTGCAAAAGGGTGACAGCAATGATGGGTTGCTATAATTTCAGCAGACAATAGGTGCAATAATGGAAAATAGGTATAGTGGTGCTGAAATTAACGAGAGGGTTTGGGAATGAGAGCATAGGTTGAAGCGGGAAATATTTTACTGAAACGCAAGTGATATATATATCAGCTATTAGGCTGATGAATAGTAGAGGAGATGCAAGGGGAATGGGTGTTAAGTGCTGAAGGCATGGGTATTGCAGGTGGGCAAGGTAAAGTGAATTGCAGCAAAATGCTGCTGTGAATCTAGGAGAAGGGTAGGGTACGAATGTGCGGAGAGTGAATACTATGTGCAATGAAAGAGGAACCTGCAAATTGACAATAATTTAGATGAACCAGATTCGGTTATCAGATTTAGGATTGGAAAAATATAAATTCATTGGCCGACTGGTTTTGGATATCAGGGTTAAGCATCCCACTGATAAGTAAATCAAAATTTTGAAATCAATCCTTCATAAATCGGACCAATGAATCGATTAACTGATCAGATACAGGGCATTGGACATTCCTGATGGGTGCATAACTACAGATTGACCCTCCACCTTTTACAGGGAATTCAAAATTCAATATATATTCTAAAAAGATATATGGAAATAGAAACCATTAGATGATCTTTCCTTGTTCTTTTTTTTGCAAAAGTGTCGTTCTGAAGTGAGCAACCGGTGGATGTGGTAATTTGAGAAACTCATCTGTAAATAAGAAAGGAAGGCATGCAACCATTTCGACCCATTGTTCCCTTATTGTAAGAATGCTTTCTGAGGACGCATTACTAGGCGTTTCTAATGCCATCCTTGCTACAGACTCCTCTGCATCTTTCTGAATGAAGACATCTGAAACAACTGTGAACTCAGGAAGCTCCAAGTGACAACGAAATTTGCACTGGCTTTGCTGCCTCCAGAGGTGATGCTTTCGAAGTTTTATCCAGTTGCACCAAGGGCATAACATGGACTTAGCCTCACATAAACAGAGCAACTCTAACGACCACCTCAGCACCAAACCCTCATCAAAAGAATCGTGAAGAAAGATGACTCAGAGAAGAAAAAAAATGAGTGGCAAAAGCAGCACAAGGTCGCCAATGGCTGAGCCATATGGAGACAAGGTGGACACGTCTTGGATGTCGTGGGGTGAAAGGTGTGCTTGAATTAATGGTGCACAATAGCGATAAATGGAAAGTCATGGAATAAGAAAGAGGACAATGAGATGCTGCATTTGGCTTAAAATTACAGGAAAAACTATAGGATTATAATGCCAGCAACGAAACGTGAATAAAACCCATCAGAGAATATGTACAAAACATCAGATAACAGGGAGTGCAGTGTATTAGCAGGCATGATGAATCAATAAACTAAAGAAAATACAACATAAAGGAACACGCTGGAAATGTATGATGGATATTTAATGGATGGAATGAAAATTAAACAAGGATTGTAACATATAACGCAGCATATTATAACTAAGATGTCATCAAAACCAGACACCAGGTGAGTGATTCGAGTAAAAACAAGGAGAATACATCTTCAAATTACAGAATGGTAGAAATGCAGCATTAGGTGATGCCAATTGCTAAAATGAGCCAGCAGTTTCAATTTACCCCTTTCAAAAGGATAAAGAATGTAACAGAGGATTAAAACATAAACAAGCACTGTAAAAAAAATGTGAAAATAAGGAATCAAACCTTACGAGAGAAAGATTAAAAATACAAACAAAAGATCAATACTAAGAAAAGAAATCAAGCTACAAACAGAGGAAGAGAAAGAAAAACAGAAAGGAAACCAAAACTACTAACGACGATAAAAAGAATTCATAGAGGAACCGCAAAAGGAAGAGAAAAGCAAAAAAAAAAAAAAGAAACAAAATGAAGAAGAAAAAAAATAAAGAAGAAACGTAGGAATATATTTATCCTGTTGGTGTTGCAATATACAGGTCGATCTTGCTATATGCAGATCGACCCTGTAAATCATTCATCTAATGAGAAAAAAAAAACGGAAATTAAAGGAATATAACAAATAGAAAAGAAAGCTCGGAATGGCGATTTTTTTTTAGAGAATCTGATGAGAAATGGTGGAACTCTTACCTTGAATTAACGGGGATGAAGAACCCAGGGAATGAATCTTCTATATGTGCTGCTAGAGGATGATTCTGTGGTCTAGTTGTAGTTGATCGTTCCCTTCAGCAATGGGGAAAATCAGAGAAGAGGAGTAAGAAGAGGAATCCAAGAATGAGAAACCATGGTGAGGTGAAGATGGATGAGATAAAGGGGCTTCTGAATGCTCTTTTTAAAGGGGAAGAGGAAGGTTCAGGAAGATGATTCGGTTGGAGATGAGTGGAGGAGGAAGAAGGTGCGATGGAGGGAGAGAGATGTGGTTTGCGAGCGGGAACGAGCCGTTGTAGATTTTCTTATTTTCCAAAAAGAGGATTCTTTTCAAGAAGCTTTTTGTAAAATGGTTTTTCAAATGAGGTTTTTAGCAAAAGAAGTTTAAAAAAAAAAAGGTTTAAACGGCATACTTTCTGATTTTTTGTTAATTTTCCATTTTTTGTATTTTTAGAATAAAATTCTAAAGTTTTACGAAAAAGTAAAGTTTTAAGACTAATTTTTTTTTTGTATTTTTGCAAAATATTTACAAAAGAGAATTTTCTGATAACTCAAAGCTATTTTGGGAAAAATTCTTCAGAAAATGGGATTATATCCAATTTTTTTAGGAAATATTCGAGGTTTAAAACCTCGAATTGAAAAATGCAAGGTTGTGGATCCAACAGGATACCAGATGGACTGTCTGAGCTTTTTCAAAATTCACTTTTGATATTTTAAAATTTTAATTTGAAAATTTGGATAACGAGGCTCATATTTGGGTTTTGACACTAGGTCCGAATCCGAAAATTGAATTTTAATAGAATTCAATCCAGAAAGTTTGAAGAATAACTGAATTTTAACTTTGATTTTCTCAGAAGATGGAATCAAGGGCAAAAAGGTCATTTTTACCAAACTTTGAAAATTTTGGGGTGTTCACATAGTGCGGTTACGTATAAGTGATTCATGGAGTTGGATCCTTCTGCTTTTATGAGTAGGACAGACCCTGAAGCTACTGAGTAGTGGTTGCGTGAGATAGAGCGTATTTTCCGTGTTTTGGATGTCCCAGAGGAGAAGAAAGTAGATTTTGATACTTATCGCTTGAAAGACCACGCTGAGAAGTGGTGGGACACTGTCTCTTCGGTCAGATTCAAGGACACAAATGTTACGTGGGACAAATTTGTTGAAGTTTGTAACTCTGCGTATTTTCCGAAGCACGAGCGCAGTAAGAAGATACAAGAATTTCTGGACTCGCAACAAGGAACGATGACCTTGTCTGACTATATTACGAAGTTTCATTGTTTGGAACGATATTGTCTGAACATTTATGTTGCGAAGCATGATCGAGCAATGAAGTTCGCTCGAGGTTTGAGGCCTACTTTGAGAACTAAAGTGTTCACTAGCGGGCCTAAGTTGCTCGAAGAAGCTATCAAGGTAGCTACTCTGTTGGATGAAGACTAGTGATGCATGAAATGAACATCATGCTAACTATTTATTCATGCATATTGTAGTGAGTTTAAGGTTTAAAACCCATGTTTAGATGTATTCTGATATCAAGGGGTTGTAGTTCGAATTTCAGAAAAATCAGAGTTAAAATGAGAGAGTTATGGCTATTTTAGTGTTCGGGCATGGATTTCGAGGTAGATCGGATCCATATCCAACCCAATTAGGCTGTTTTGGACCTTGGATCAACCTTTAGAAAGCCAAATCCAACCCACACGCATATCAATACCCATTTAGAAAATATTTTCAGAAAACCCCCTCAGAAAGTGGCGCAGGGTAAAATATTTTTATTTAAACCTTTTTCTGAAAATGGCAAAAATTATAAATAAGATTTTTCAGCAAACCCTAGGCATTTTTGGCTTTGGAGTTTGCACCCTCCTTTGTGAATCTTGTTCCATCCCTTTTCCAACCTCTCATTTCACCCAATTTCCATTGAAGATCAAGTTCATGCTTGAAATCCAAGCATTGCCTTATCTCCTTTGTTCATATCTTTCGTTTCTTCTTCTTCCTTGCTGGATCTAATCTTGATTTGCTGTGTTTTTGCAGGTGTAGTAGAGGTGGAAAACATCTATCTTGCGTGGAAGTGCGAGACACTCCAACAAGATGAACTGGCCCTACCTCCATCCGGTTTTCTAAGCCCTCCGATCGCGAATCGGCTCATTTCCCATCCTCAATGGATTTCCAACATGGTGCAGCTGCAAAACCCACTCTCATGGTGATGTTCCAGCATCATTGACCAATTCAGAATGCCAATTCAAAGCCATCTTCCGCTCTCTTCTTCCCCACAATCGTCGGATCGCCCTGGAGGTAGGTCTTTTTCTTTCCCTTCTTCTAGTTAAAACCCAAATCGTGTGTGATAATTTTTTCTTGTTTTTCTTTCTTGTTTGTGTGTTGCGGTAAACCTTAGATTAGATTTTGTGCAGAGACCAGCACGTTAGATTTAGGGTGTGCATTCGGTCCTAGGTATTTTAGTTTGTTTTCTTGGTGTTTTTCACAAAAACTCAAAAATCAGTTAGACCCTTTTTAGCCGATTTTAGTCTTCTTCATTTTTCAGTTCTTTGTGTTAAGTTTAGCAGAAAAAACATATTTCAAGTTCTAGTTTAGATCTAGGTCTGTCGTGGGTCTGGTTTTTGAGTATTGTTTGAGTCAAATCCCAAAAATCGGCTAGATCATCTCTAGCCAATTTTGGCATTTTTTGCTTTTCTGTTTTCTGGAGTTTTGTGGTAGTGTTGGGAGTTAATTAAATTTTATTTTTAGTTTAGTTTTTCTTAAATCTACAGTTGAGTCCAGTTATAGGTTGTTGAGTCTGGTTTTTGATTTGTATGTTAGCCCAAAAATCATGAAATGTGTGTATACCCTTATTAGCCGATTTTGATGTTTTGCCCATTTTATGTTTCTGTTTTTTTTTACAGCACAGAGTGTTAATTAGGTCGTGTTCTAGTGATCTAACGTCCCTTTTTAGTGAGATCTTATGTTACATTTCTGTTTGTGTCTAATATTGGTGTCGACTTGTTGAGGGTGATTAGTGTGTGCATTGTTATTGCTAGTGATATTTGTAATTGTCATTGTATTGCAATTTGTGTTAGAAATTCAGTTCATTGTGTGTTAGTTTATTTTGATTGTAGCTGTAGCTAGGTCAAATTTAATTTGTCATTGATATTGAAAATTATGTCCAGAAGAAAAACAAATAAAAAATTTCGTTTTCATAGCTTAGGCATAAATTGAGTTTGGTATGTTAGAATTCTTCTTCTTCAATAGGACGTCTGCCATTAGAGCTCTATCCTAGTTCTAGATTGCATTTAGTAAGTTGAATTGACTAAGGTAGGTTCATAGGAGTGTCTAGATTCATTGGTGTGTAGTATTCCAGAAAACGTTTTTAGTTGTGTTGTTTAGTTAAGTTTTTATTGTGATATTATCTAACCTTAGTCTTTTTAAAAATAGTGCTTGATATTCCCTTTTTAACCTTGTATTGCATTGAATAGATTAATTAGTAGTGATAGTTAATTGCATGAACTAGGTAAGGTCGATTTTTAGAAGGAGGGTATATAGGTCATCTTTCGGGAAAAAAACGCATTTGGTAAGTGAAAGGTTCCTCCCATTTCGTGAGATATTTTTGTGGAAAGCCTTGAATTTCTGCTCCAGCCAAGAGAGAAGAATTGTTCTCATATACACTTTTGGAAATAAAAATTGATTTTCAAATCCCCTTCCAAAATCGTGTTTTAAGAAAACTTGTCAAAAAGGATTTTTGTTTTTAATGCAAATTCAAAGAAAATGTGTGGCCCCCATTTGGCTGGACGGTTTCTCTTTTTATAATTTCCTAAAGTGATTTTCAAGTCAATTAAGAAGAGCGCCTTCTCGCCTCTATACGTGTTTGGAAACCAATCTTGAATTTCAAAATCCTGTCTAAAAATGGTTCCAAAGATTAGGGAGGGACTTTTCAAATTGGTTGGTTGCTTTTAATGCTAAATCAATAAGTTTAATTTCCCACTTGGCTGAACGGTTTCAAGTCTTCAAAGTTTCCAAGTTGGGTTTTGAAGATTTTTAATGAGAGTAACCTTTTATGAGTTGGACGAATTTGGAGAGTCTATACTTGCCAACTTCGGACTTTATCAATTAGTAACCTTCTTGTCTAATTTGCCTTATTACCTTAGATAAGAAGTAGCATTAATTCTCTTTAGTTAAGTATGCATTAACATTAAGATAGTTAGTGAATCTTTACTTAGGTAATTTAATTAGATTCATGGCATTCAAGTTAGGCGAATAATTAGATTGATTTTTGTTATTTTTAATCTTTGAAGTTTATTAATTAGTATTGAGTCTATAGGTTTCAATTGTTATTGATTTGTTAACTTAACTAACCTAGTGCGTTAAGGTGAGTAGTGAGTCTAGTTAGAGTTAATCTCTATCGCAAACCGTCCCACTTAACTCTCTAGTTACCTTTAGTTAGTCTTTAATTTAGTTAACCTAACTAGTTTATGATTGGTAATGCAAGTATAGGTTTAGCTTAACAGTTAGTTTAGCTTAAAGTGTTAGACTGATTTAATTGCACTTCTCTAAGTAGTTGAATTTGTGTTGCACCTTTAGTTAGATTATATTGCATTTAAGGTGTTCTATAGATTAGATCTAGTCGTGAATTGCATAGTTTAGTTAATTTTCCGTGTAGTTAGTGAATTGTATTCATTCTCTATGATTTAATAGTCATTTAACTGCATTTAGGTCTGTGTTAGTGTGTGAATTGCATTCATAGTGTTAAAGATAGACTTCTAAAGTGAATAGTGAATTGAACTTGAAACTCGATTTTTGCCCTGTCGCACACTCGTCATTTTATGTGCAAAAATTTCGAGTTTTCTAAAAATTCTTTTTCTACTCTCTTTATTGGCGTGTTCACTGTCTGAAAACCAAATTTCAGCTCATTCCGAGTTTGTTTGGTCTAGTTTTTAAGTGTTTTGTGAAAACAGCTTTTTCGGATTTTCAAATTTCGGGACCTGCAATATCCAGATTTTCCCTGGTTTTGAAACGCTTATATCTGGAGTTCCAGATATCATTTTTCAATTCTGTAAAAACTGTCTGATTTTTTAATCTGTTAGTTATAGAATAGAACAAATTTCGGGAAATGTGGACTTCGTTTTCCATGTCAAACAGTCGTTTTACAAAAAGCTGTTAGAAGTCATTTTTGCACTATTTAGGGGTAAGATAGTAATTTCATTAGTTTAGTCATTTTCGGTCAATTTTCAGTATTTTCTGCATTTTAATTCCTGCATCTGCATCATTCATCATAGTTAGATCTAGATTGCTTAATTTTCTAATTATTTTGATATTTTATTTGTAATTTTAGTGTTAATTAGGTTTTGCTTGTGTTAAGTTTTTCAGAATTAGGTTTAGTTTAAATTTTAGTGTATTTTCATTGAATTATTTACTAACTTTGCATTTTCTTGTGCTATTAGGTTGAAAAGCATATAAAAATTTCCAGGAGATTCTTGTCCAAGTGTGAAAAATTGATAAGTGGCAAAAAGATAGAAATACCCTTGGCGTGCAACCGAAGATTACAATGCTTTTCTAGTTAGATTTAGTGTTAATTTGTAATTGTTATTAGCAGTGTATTTGTTGACTGGTATTTATTGATTAATAAATTTAATTTCTTAGAAATAATTGAGTGATTCTCGTTCCCTGTGGATTCGACCCGTGCTTACCACTTTTGTGGAAAGTCGGTTATTTACTTTTGGTTGACGGTTTTCCAAAGATTTTATTGAAAAACTATCTTCTAAAAAGAGCATTCATAAAAAACTCAACCAAATTTTAGCGCCGTTGCCGGGGAACGACAAATTCATTCTTTTATTTCTTAGAGTTTAATTTATTAATCTGTGTTAGTTAGTCAGTTAATTAGTTATTTTTATTTTCTAGTTAGTAGGATTAGTAAGTGAATATAGGTTTAACATAGTTAGTGCATATAGGTTTCACATATTGTTTTTTCTAGGATTCACTGAATTTTCATTCCGCAATGAGCGATTAAACAGGTGGGTTTTAGAGAACTTAGTTTGTGATTTCCTGTATTTTTCATTTTCAGTAAATCAGAATAGTTTACTTGTTATTTCATTTATTTAGTTAGCTAGTTCTGACATAGATAATTTAAAATATTTTTATTAGTTGTAATTATTTATGTTATTTGCATTTTAGTATCTGTTTTAGTTTAGTTTTAGATTTAGGTCGTGTGCTTACATCTGGTCTTAGTACCAGTGTATGTAGGGGCGAAGAGCTTTAGGAACCCCATTACATCCATTTGTTGACAACCCAGAGAGAATTTTACATTCTCCTCGAAGTTCGACAACAATGGGCGATATGGATCCTCCAGCTCCACCTCCAGTTCCTCCACGCACTCTGAGGGAATACTTCATTCTCACAGACTATGTCCAGGCATCCTGCATTCGGAGACCCGATGTAGGAGCGCCTCATTATGAGGTTAAGGTCAACATTATTCAGATGCTTCCATCTTGTTATGGCCTTAGTCACGAGGATCCCTACAGGCACTTAGACGAATTCCTCGAAATCTGTTCTACTGTCAAGATACAAAATTTCAATGATGATGCTTTGATATTGACCTTATTCTCGTTTTCATTGAAGGACAAGGCCAAGTATTGGCTAAAGTTCTTAGATTCAGTAGAGATAGGGTCATGGGATCAGCTACAACAGGAGTTTCTTAGGAAATACTTTCTCATTGGTAGGACGAACCAGTATCGGCGAGCCATCACTAGCTTCTCAGAGCTAGATGGTGAGCAATTTCATGAGACCTGAGAGAGAATGAAGGATCTCCTTAGGAAGTGTCTCCATCATCAGGTGCCGAGATGGCAGCTGGTGCAGAGCTTTTACGATGGATTGTCTGACAGGAATCGTCAGATGATCGACTCTTTATGCGGAGGGACCTTCATGTTGAAGAGCGAGGATGAAGCATGGAGGTTGTTTGATACATTGGCAGAGAATTCTCTCCACCATGCTTCTAGCTCTCATTCTGATAGAGCCACACCTAGTATTCAGAAGAAATGGGGTGTCTTCGAGATTGGTCCATCTACTGCACTACAGTGCAAGGTAGACATAATTGCTCAGAAGTTGGACCAGCTTCTCTCAGGACCATCCACTACTCAGCAGGTGTGCACTCTTTGTGCCAGCCTGACACATGAGATTACTGAGTGCCCTTCGGCAACTCAGTACCCTGAATTTGTTCAAGAACAAGTTCAGGCAGCCCAGGGTTACGCCAGACCGCAGAACAACCCATTTTCATCTACATATAATCCGGGTTGGCGTAACCATCCCAATTTTTCATGGAAGAATCCACAGTCTTCTATTCAGATGCCTACATCCTCTCAGCCAGCTCGGCCGCCAGCATTCACTCAGACATTCCAGAGGCTGAGCTATCCTCAGACTTCATCCTCATTTCCTCCTTCGATTTTGCAAGAGTCTGCTCCACAGACATCTTTTGAGGAGAGACTTCTCCAAGCATTCCAAGAGGTGAAAACCTCTAACCAGAATGATTTCAAGAAGTGTAGCCAGATATTGAGCTCACACACGCAGTCCATTGCGAAGCTAGAGTCGGAAATGGGACAGTTAGCAGAGGTGATTAGTAGGAGACCTGAGGGTACTTTGCCAAGCCAGGCTATCATGAACCCGAAGGGCAAGGATCAGATATCCAGAGGCCTGTATCATATCGAGTCACAGCAACAGGCCAAATCTGTTATGGCCCTGAGGAGCGGACGTGAGTACCACGTCGAGAGCAGAGAGAGTAGAGAGAGTAAAGATGAGCCACAGGTCAGTATTTCATCTTCTTCGGCTCAGCCATTACCATCCTCATCACCTTCACCATCATCATCATCCCCCACCTCAGTTCATCAGAAGGATAGAAGTGAGCCTTCTCATAAAGAGGAGGACCCCCCGGCGTATATCCCACCACCACCCTATCCCAAAGCATTAGAGTCTCCCACATTTAGAGGGAAGCAAGGCATGAAGATCCAGGACAAGCTTGACATCTTCAAGCATGTGCAGATCAACCTGCTTTTGCTCGATGCTATTCAGCAGGGGTCGGCTTATGCCAAATTTCTGAAGGAACTATGTACGCAAAAGAGGAAATCTAGAGTGAAAGTTCTTAATAGGGTTCATCTGACTGAGCAGGTGAGTTCAGTGATTCAGCATCAGACACCACCAAAACTCAAGGACCCTGGAGCCCCTATCATTGCTTGTACCATAGGAAACATTCGTATAGAACGCGCTTTGATCGATCTTGGAGCAAGCGTAAACATTCTGCTCGAATATTTCTATGATTCTTTCGGGCTAGGAGGGATGAGATCGACTCCTATTACACTTCAGCTGGCAGATCGTTCTATCAAGGTACCGAGAGGTGTCTTGGAAGACGTGCTAGTTAAGGTGGATGATTTTTATTTCCCCATCGATTTCATCATTCTCGATATGGAAGGAGTGGATAGCCAGCACCAGACTCTGATCATTTTGGATAGACCATTCTTGCCAACTGCCAATGCATGTATCAAATGTAGGACCGGAGCCATGGATCTATCATTCGGCAACAGGAAATTCAAGCTGAACATTTTCAATGCCGCTATGGGTCCAGCGGGAGATATGGACTGTTTCCATGTAGATATTGCACATGATTTAGTGGAGGAGCAGCCCAATTTGTATATGACTGAGAATTCATTAGATTTGTACCATATAGAGAAGAATAGTTGTATAGTTAGTGTAGATGTGTCTAGAGTGTCGTCAGAGTTACCACCTTGGAGAGCTGGCATTGAGCCTCTCCCACCACTTGCGGAGACCCCCGCCAAATCTTTGATCGAGTCTCCTCTGAAACTTGAGTTGAAACCTTTATCAGATTCACTCAAGTATGCATATCTCGAAAGCGATAAGACTCTGCCTGTGATCATCTCGTCACTGCTCACTGAGGAGCAGGAGCAGAGACTGCTGACTATTCTACCAGAGCACAAGGCAGTGATTGGCTGGGGAGTGGCTGATTTGAAGGGGATTGATCCTTCATTCTGCATGCATAGAATTCATTGCGATGAAGAAGTCAAGCCAATGCGGGATATGCAAAGAAGGTTAAATCCCAACATGAAGAAAGTGGTGAAGAATGAGGTGGTGAAGTGGTTGGATGCCGAGATTATTTACCCCATTTCTGATAGCCAGTGGGTCAGTCTGATTCAGGTTGTACCGAAGAAGTCAGGACTCACTGTTGTGGAGAATGAGAAGGGGGAAAGAATTCCGATGAGGACCACCACAGGGTGGCGAGTCTGCATTGACTATAGGAAGCTGAATATGGCAACTAGGAAAGATCATTTTTTGTTGTTGTTCATTGATCAGATTTTAGAGAGACTCGCAGGACAGAGCTACTATTGCTTTTTAGATGGATACTCAGGATATAATCAAGTAGTTTTCCATCCTGACGACCAGAAGAAGAAGACATTTACATATCCTTATGGCACCTTTGCATTCAGACGTATGTCGTTCGGGCTCTGCAATGCCCCTGTGACTTTTCAGAGGTGTATGTTAGCTATCTTCTCCTATATGATAGATGATGTCATGGAGGTGTTCATGGACGGTTTTTCTGTGTATGGCTCTTCATTTGAGGACTGCCTCCAAAAACTTACTCGAGTACTGAGTAGGTGTGCGGAAACAAATCTTGTTCTGAGTTGGGAAAAGAGCCACTTTATGGTCCAGGATGGGATTGTGCTTGGACACATTGTGTCCAAGAGAGGGATTGAGGTTGACAAAGCGAAGGTGGAATCCATTTCTCGTTTGACTCCACCTACCACTATGAGGCAGATTAGGACATTTCTAGGGCATGCTAGGTTTCATAGGCGGTTCATAAAAGATTTCAGCAAAATCTCTCGACTGCTTTGCACTTTATTGGAGAAGGATCAGCCCTTTGATTTTAGTGAGGATTGCATGAAGGCCTTTGAGATTCTCAAAGAGGCCTTGATTACTGCACCCATTCTAAGACCTTCAGATTAGACGCTCCCATTTGAGATCATGTGTGATGCATCTGACTATGCTATGGGAGCCATCTTAGGACAGCGGATTGACAGGAAACCCTATGTGATTTACTACGCAAGTAGAACTCTGTCTGATGCCCAGATTAATTATACTACGACAGAGAAGGAGCTACTTGTTGTAGTATTCGCATTGGACAAGTTTAGGTCCTATCTTCTCGGTTCGAAGGTGGTTGTCTATTCTGATCATGCTGCATTGAAGTATCTGTTGAACAAGAAAGACACCAAAGTGAGACTCATTCGTTGGGTTTTGCTACTACAGGAGATTGATCTTGAGATTCGAGATAAGAAGGGAAGCGAGAATGTAGTAGTCGACCATCTTTCTAGATTGATCATGGAGACCACGCACGATTAGAGGCCGATCAGTGATTCTTTCCCGATGAGCAAATCATGTCAGTCAAGACATCGCAGTTACCCTGGTTTGCTGATATTGTGAACTATCTAGTTTCGAGACAGATCCCTGAGCATTGGAATAAGAATGAGCACGAGAGATTCCTATCTCAGGTGAGGCACTATTATTGGGATGAACCAGAATTGTTCAAATATTATGCAGACCATATCATCAGGAGATGTGTTCCGGAGGAGGAGTAAGAGTCCATTTTGAGTTTTTCTCATTTTTTAGCCTGTGGAGGGCATTTTAGCAGTAGGAAGACAGCTGCAAAGGTTTTGCAGTCTGAATTTTATTGACCCACACTCCACAGAGATGCGCATGAGTTCTGCAGGAGAAGTATTAGATGTCAGCAGATTGGGAACATGTCCAAAAGAGACATGATGCCCTTGCTTCCGATTTTGATAGTTGAGATTTTTTATGTTTGGGGCATAGATTTTATGGGACCATTTCCACCATCATTCAAAAATTTATACATTTTAGTGGCGGTAGATTATGTGTCCAAGTGGGTCGAGGTTGTGGCAACCAAGACCAATGATCATAGAGTGATGCTTAAGTTCATTAAGCATAATATTTTTAGTCATTTTGGGGTGCCACGTGCGATGATCAGTGATGGTGGCAAGCATTTTAGGAATGTATAGATAGCTTATCTAGTGAGAAGGTATTCTGTCAATCATAGATTCACCACTCCGTATCATCTGCAGACCAATGGATAGGTAGAGGTTTCGAATAGGGAATAAAGCGGATTCTAGAGAAGACAGTTCGTCTGGACTGCAAGGATTGGTCTCAGCGCTTAGATGATGCACTTTGGGCATATAGGACTGCATATAAGACTCCCATTGGCATGTCCCCGTATCGCCTTGTATTCGGGAAATCATGCCATCTTCCTGTCGAGCTGGAGCATAGAGCATATTGGGCTATCAAGAAATTGAATTTTGACCTCACCCAGGCTGGCAAAGCGAGAGCATTGCAGCTCTCAGAATTAGAGGAACTCAGGAATGATGCATATGAGAATGCCAAGTTATACAAAGCTCGCACTAAAGCATTTCATGATAAGCACATTGTCAGAAAAGTGTTTGAGCCGGAGCAGAAAGTTTGGTTATATAATTCTCGTTTGCATTTATTCCCAGGGAAATTGAGATCGAGATGGGAGGGATCGTACATTGTGAAAGAAGTGTTTCCACATGGAGCAGTTACATTATTTGATCCTAAGACCCAAGGTACATTCAAGGTTAATGGGCAAAGACTGAAGCCCTACATTTTAGATTCCTTGCAGAATGGTGAGTGTGATATAGTACATCTCACGCAGGTATAAGGATTCAACCAGAGGGATGTATCATATGTACATAGTAGAGTACTTTTGTTTTTCATTTCAGTATTTTCTTGTATTCAGTATTTCATTTCATATGTGCTGACATTTGTTTTGGGTTTATGCAGGTTGAATCTAACATTGAGTGTATGAGAATTAGTTACCAGGTACAGGGCAGAGCTTTCAGAGAATACACTGATCAGATGAGCATTAAAGTATGCAATCAGATATGCATAGGATGTTGCAAAGTCAAGTCAATCAATTTCAGAAGCCCGACACAGATCAGGTTGTATCTATCCTTTCTCCCATATTCATTTTATCGTCTTTTAGTGTGCATTTGCATTGCATTTTTACATATATTGTATGCCACTAGGGACAATGTCATTCAAGCATGGGGTGGGGGGAGGGGGTTAGATGCACACTTAAATAGCTAAAGTAGGCTTTTGAGAATAAGTTTTAGCATATATGATTGCTTTTGGCATAATCTAACAGTTTAGAAATTTTTAAGCCCCATGTAAAAAAAAATTCTCTGAACTGATTCAAATAGAGTAGTTATTTATGAAAATATTCAAAGAAAAGATAGTATTTGATTGTTAGAAAGTTTTGAATCACTTTAGTATAAGTATGCACAATATGTTTTGTGGGAAGAAATAAGCAATGAAAAGATGTTTTTGAAAAATGAGCTTAAAATAATAGAGATACATTTAGTTGTTGATGACTTCGTGAATCCTAGTAGTGGAACTCAGGCACAAGATGAAGTGTTTGAGTCTCTTGACGAAAAGGATAACGAAGGAGATCAACCTCTTGTCTAGTCGATATCTATGGCCTTTATAGTTTAAGCAAGTAGAATCTGAAGGGTGTTTTACACCTGGTGCCCTAAAGCCATCTGGTTTGGGAGCCATCGGTTCGAAAGCTTATTACATGAACTGCATAGAAAGCCTAAGAGATAGAGACATTGCACATGATGAGAGGAAGACTATACGTGAACTATTAGAATAGAAGGTCTAGTGACTCAAGCAATTAAGTCTGAGGGATACTCCGTATCTAGTGCCCTAAGGTCGTCTGGCCTGGGAGTCACTGACCCAAAGCTCGCTACACGGGTCACGAAACTAGATATTTGAAATAGTGCTCAAGAGAGAAGAATGCTCAAGAGAGAGAATTAAAAAAGGGTGGAAAATTGAAAATTAGAAGAAAAAGAATGAGCTGAATGAAAAAAATTTCATTGCTTAGGAATATTTGTGAATTACTGTGCAGAAAATATACAAGTGAGGATAAATGAATAATACATGAGAATACTTGACTTTCTGAGAAAAATCATAGATAGCTACAATTTTAGAAAAGTGAAGGAAAAAGATTTTTACTGTGGTGGCATGAAATTTCTGAATTTGTTTTGAGAGTGTCCATTACAGGAAATATTTGCTTTAACTGATTTCTTAATTGCCTGATATTTTTGAAAACTCATTCCTGCATATCATGGATGTTTGTGAGTAGCATCTTTGTAAACCCTCACGAGACCTTACTCAACCACTGGGGTAACCCAGGGGTTTAAAGGGCTTGTTGCATAAGCTAAATGCAACTGTGATTCCTACGAAAGTGAGTTAGTTTTATGCATACATGTTTAGCATTTCTTGTTTCTGTTGCATAACATAGTTAGTGGTTTGTTAAGGGACTAACAAACATTCAAGCACGGGGGTATTTGATGATGCATGAAATGCACATCATGTTAACTATTTATTCATGCATATTATAGTGAGTTTAAGGTTTAAAACCCATGTTTAGATGTATTTTGATATCAAGGGGTTGTGGTTCGAATTTCAGAAAAATCAGAGTTAAAATGAGAGAGTTATGACTATTTTAGTGTTCAGACACGGATTTCGAGGTGGGTCGGATCCATATCCGACCCAATTAGGCTGTTTTGGACCTTGGATCAACCTTTAGAAAGCCAAATCCAACCCACACGCATATCCATACCCATTTAGAAAATATTTTTAAAAAACCCCCTCAGAAAGTGGCGCAGGGTAAAATATTTTTATTTAAACCTTTTTCTGAAAATGGCAAAAAGTATAAATAAGTTTTTTCAGCAAACCCTAGGCGTTTTTGGCTTTGGAGTTTGCGCCCCCCTTTGTGAATCTTGTTCCAGCCCTTTTCCAACCTCTCATTTCACCCCATTTCCATTGAAGATCAAGTTCATGCTTGAAATCCAAGCATTGCCTTATCTCCTTTGTTCATATCTTTTGTTTCTTCTTCTTCCTTGCTGGATCTAATCTTGATTTGTTGTGTTTTTGCAGGTGTAGCAGAGGTGAAAAACATCTATCTTGCGTGGAAGTGCAAGACACTCCAACAAGATGAACCGGCCCTACCTCCATCCGGTTTTCTAAGCCCTCCGATCGTGAATCGGCTCCTTTCCCATCCTCGGTGGATTTCCAACGTGGTGCAGCTGCAAAACTCACTCTCATGGTGACGTTCCAGCATCATTGAACAATCTGAGATGCCAATTCAAAGCCATCTTCCGCTCTCTTCTTCCCCACAATCGTCGGATCGCCCTGGAGGTAGGTCTTTTTCTTTCCCTTCTTCTTGTTAAAACCCAAATCATGTGTGATAATTTTTTCTTGTTTGTGTGCTGCGGTAAACCTTAGATTAGATTTCGTGCAGAGACCAGCACATTAGATTTAGGGTGTGTGTTCGGTCCTAGATATTTTAGTTTGTTTTCTTGGAGTTTTTCACAAAAACTCAAAAATCGGTTAGACCCTTTTTAGCCGATTTTAGTCTTCTTCATTTTTCAGTTCTTTGTGTTAAGTTTAGCAGAAAAAACATATTTCAAGTTCTAGTTTAGATCTAGGTCTATCGTGGGTCTGGTTTTTGAGTATTGTTTGAGTCAAATCCCAAAAATCGGCTAGATCATCTCTAGCCGATTTTGGCATTTTTAGCTTTTCTGTTTTCTAGAGTTTTGTGGTAGTGTTGGGAGTTAATTAAATTTTATTTTTAGTTTAGTTTATCTTAAATCTACAGTTGAGTCCATTTATAGGTTGTTGAGTCTGGTTTTTGATTTGTATGTTAGCCCAAAAATCGTGAAATGTGTGTATACCCTTATTAGCCGATTTTGATGTTTTGCCCATTTTATGTTTCTGTTTTTTTTTACAGCACAGAGTGTTAATTAGGTCGTGTTCTAGTGATCTAACGTCCCTTTTTAGTGAGATATTATGTTACATTTCTGGTTGTGTCTAATATTGGTGTCGACTTGTTGAGGGTGATTAGTGTGTGCATTGTTATTGCTAGTGATATTTGTAATTGTCATTGTATTGCAATTTGTGTTAGAAATTCAGTTCGTTGTGTGTTAGTTTATTTTGATTGTAGTTGTAGTTAGGTCGAATTTAATTTGTCATTGATATTGAAAAACGTGTCCAGAAGAAAAACAAATAAAAATTTCCGTTTTCATAGCTTAGGCATAAATTGAGTTTGGTATGTTAGAATTCTTCTTCTTCAATAGAACGTTGTTATCTTCACAAAATTTTTTCGTCTTCCCTTCCCTTGCGGGAGAGAGAGAGAAATGCTTTCGAGATTCAAACTTGACCGAATTTTGGAAATTGTTTTGAAATACTCGCCTCCGTTTTTTAAAATAGCAGGAAAATCCATGGGATAGGGCTCGACCTGTCGGTACGAGGTTCGACCGTTCATGTCGCCTTTAACAGGGGTAATCGAACCAAGGACCAAAAAATGTGCTTGACTTAGTTAAATTATCGAAATTGTGTTCTACCCTAAATGCACTGAGAATTGAGGCATGTGCTATCGGATTTTGTAAAATATAATTTGGAAAAATATGATGTATGCTTAGAAGACATTTAGAGTTGAAAAGCATTTCTCATGAAAAAAGATGGAAATCAAACTCAGGAAACTCTGATGAAAAGATTTGAAATCTTGAGAAAATTTATGAAGCTTTGGGAAAATCATGAATGGCTGAAACTTCTGGGAGAATAGAAGTAATTCTTGAGAAAAGATGAACATTTGAAAAGGAAAATATTTATTAGGAAAACTCTGTCTTTGAAAATTTTCTTTGGAAAATGATCGAAATTTACAGGAAAACTCTTTGGAGAAGGAAAATCCAAACTTAGGAAATTGAAATCTTGAGAATATTGTCCATGAAATATCTGAAAATCAATTTGGATTCTTGAGAAAGATGAGAAATTCCCTTTTAAAAGAATCTTAAGAAAATAACATTTTCAGGGAAAATCACGAGAAAACTTGACTTGAGAAATCCAACTTCGAAAATCTTCACAGTTTCTTGAGGAATCGATTTCCATGGAATGAAGTTTTCTTGAGAAAAGCAGATGATGCCATGATGCAGATGATTTGAATGAATGAATGCACTTTGAAAAGATTTTCTGAGAAATTTGTTGGAAGATTGTGTATTAAGTCAAAATAAATCCTTCACATATTCTGACTGTGGCCATGAACCTGTTCAGAGTTTAATTGATTTAATTCACAATGTTTTGCAAAATTGGAAATATGATGTGCATTTTTAAGATAGCCTAAGAGTGTAGGCTCAATGTGACTGGTAGAAAGATGATGGATCTGGGTCTCGTCCATATTCCGACTAGGGCCATAAATATGGACTCCACCGAGTTCATCAACTCCCTAAGAGTTGGTGCACGTGTCAGTCGTGTTCATCCATGGTGATTTTGCAAAATAAGATATATGAATCATAGAATCATGATATTGCAGGAATCAAACTACATGAGATGCATCCTAATTTAAGCAGTAAAAGTAAATATTATTCCAAATTTCGATTATTACATCTCTGACATAAAGCAAAATAAATGAAAAATACAGAGTTAAAAGAATCGGCATCCTCCAGATTTTTCTGCAAAAGTGGGGTTAGTACAAGGAATGGATATATGAGATATCCAAGGAAACATACATATGCATATATATATATTTATGTATATATTTACATGAAGATATATATACATATATATGTTTTTATGATTGTGAATCTAAAAAAAAAAATTATTTGCACCTATGTTGCACATATGAGATACATGCTAGAACGTGGATGACTAGGAACAGGAGGGTATACCCTGGAATGTCATAATATACAATAATGTTTGAATCAATGAAACGAGGACACATATGGGAAATTGACTATATCTACAATTAATGGAGGTGACTTGCAAGCAATAAGCAAAGCATATGTATGATAAGGGATGCTTAGCGTACGGGGAACATATTTATACAGTGGATGATGAAGTGGTGTATCATGTCCATGTGTTATTTATAATACAGCAGGTACATAGAACAAGCTGAAGCTCTTATTTGTAACAGAGCAGCATCAACTGATGATGAGAACAAACTGGAACCAACAATACTAGTAATAACAATCACAAAACCTAATGCCAGCCCATTCGGTTACAACAATGATGTGACCATAGTAACAGCCTAAAAAAAAAACAGTGGTGATAAAAAAATGAGAAAACCAATTGTAGTTCATCTTGCTGTAGCGGTTTTAATTTTATCAAGAATTGGGCTTGCTCTCATCTAGCATCATTACATTAGGATTGGTTCATGACAAAAGGTGTTGATGTTGAAGCAGAGCTTATATTAAAAGATGTGTAAAGCCATGATTTTCTCAACAGCATCTAAGAACATACTAAAATCTGTCAAATATTTTACATATACGTACCAACAAAGAACCAACGTAGGTGCAGAAACAGTCCGAACATGTTACTAAAAACCCAAATTCGGTTTTACCAAAAGTGTCTATTATTCATACAAACAAACAGACTAATGGTCTTTTAGCATCAGGTGGTTGGAGACCTGCAAATTCCAGACTTGACATTTTACACAGCAAATGTCATAGTTTCGAATCCTGACAGAACTATCAACCAATAACGTGAGATAATAAGGGCAATTCGTGTGACCTTGGCTAATACCCAACGTAAATAAGGTAATAACCGCATATGTTTGTCACCTCAATGAACAAACTCCATTCAGAAATTACATATTCAGTTGATCAAAGCTTTTGAATTAAGCACAAACCCATGTCAAAATATCCTGAGTAATTAGGTAAGAAAAGAGAAAGGGGACTAATAATATCAAAATAAAGTGCAACAGGAAAATTTACACTGGCTCACATACACCAGTCTGCATAACTATCACTGCACAAAAATCCAAGTTACTATATGCTTAAAAGAACATCTATGGGGAGTGGGATTTGCAATAAGGCAAGACGCTTACCATGGAAGGGCCCAGGCTGCAGCTGTGAGTGAACTTAGATAACAGAAATAATTCAGGTAGCCCGCTGCCAATGTTCAGTGATAAGACCCACTATCTATTACAAGGTACACACACATCCGATGGAGTAAGAATGTAAGAAGGAGAGTAAATGGATAATCTACAACGAGAGAATACAAAATGCAATGCCCACCATTCAAAGGCTTATTGCCTGTAGCCGTTTGGGGCTGATGGGAACTTTTCTGCAATCAAGATTTATCTTATATATGATGATTAACTGATAGTGTATAATTCAAAACAGAATCAGATGAATAGTGTGAACACTGCTTTGTGATAGACAACTGACCATATATCCAATCAAATGTGAACTTCTGAAAGTAGCCTACACAATGCTAACATATATAGATATCAACAATGATTATTGTGATAGGTAATGAGATGTCATAAAGAAAATTCAAGATTTAGTGTTGAATTGGGATGTAATGCCTTGGTTAAGGGCATCATTTGCTATATGATAAACCCTCTTGGGTATCGATTATGTGGTTTTGCCACCGACCGGTCAAACTACCACATCTGGAAAATTCAGTAAAAGCAACGAAGTTGGAAAACGTCCTTGTTAATGACAAGATCCAAAGCATCAAAACAAAGGAATATTTGAAGGTGCTGAAACCAGAAGATAACATTACTTAAAATCTCATTCCCTGCACATATAAGGACTACCTAAAACGACATTTCTAAAAAGAAGAACAAACAAAACAAAAAAAAACATCTTTTTTTTTTGTAACCTTCCTGAAATGCAACGTGAGAAGACCCATATAGGAGAAAAGGGAAAGCAGGAAAAGAAAAAAAATCTTTGGAAAGAAAACGGCATCCGAAAAGGGGCTGTAACATTGGGACAGTAAAAAAAATGGTATGAAAAAGACAACGACTTCAGAGAGATCGGTGATGCTATGGTAGAGCATCATCGATCTTTAAGGTATGCAGCAACCCAAAAAGTAAATATCATCTTCTGGAACGATGGATTTACAACATACATAAAACCAATAGAATAACTAATTGATAGAGACGCAAATAGAGTTGAAGCTTCTCACCGATTTACCCAGACCGAATGACCTCCAACCGTGGATCACGAACAATGTTTTGCTGGGTGATGAGCGGACTTGACAGATTTCAGGAAAAACCGCAAGCCTCTAACAAGGGTTTCTAGTGCGTTAGACCCTCCTGGGTCATTCAGTTGAAGCGGTGGCAGCTGTGAGGGGAAAAGGGAAGGTCGCGGGTTCTGATGAGGCCAAACGAGGAGTGGAAACAGAGGGGGAAATCAGAGGGATTCGTGAAAAGGGGAGAAAAAAAAAGTCGAAAAGAAAAGTGCCTCCCTTTCGGGTGGCCAAAGCCCCCCTTTTTAAAACATCCATCCTTTCAGCAAAAAAAATCGGAACTTATCGAATTTCATTTTTGAAAGGTTTTGATAATCTCAAAACTAACTTTTGAAAATTTTTGAAAATGTCGCCATCTTGAGAGGGGGACGGCTCTTAGCATTTGAATTTTTTTTTTTGGTTTATTTTACCTAATGTTTAGGTAAAGTAAACAATTTTTTAGGAAGATCCGGTTGTGGCACTTTTTAGGGCTGTTTTTTAAAAAAAAATAACCAGTGAAGGAATGAAACAAATAAAAATAAAAATAATAATAAAAAAATGGGTATTTCAGGGTGATGCCACCTCATCCTGATTTGAAACTCTTTTGAGAATAAAACCTTTAGTGAGGCGCCACCTATGCGTGGGCCCCTTAATTATTTTATTAAAATTTAAATTAAATGAAAGAGTTTTATAAATTGGTGTCACCTCCGGATGGGCACTGTTTTGAAAATCAGAAAAATATTTGAGAATTTGAGTGTGACACCACCTCGAGGTGGGTCCCACGTCATTTATTTGAAATAAAAGCCAAGTAAATTTTTTTTTTTTGGAATTTTCATAATAATAGGCTAATTTAGAAAACACAAAGTGAACCTTGGTTCAGTTTCAAAACTTAGAAGAAAATGGCTCTTCAGGGTAAAATTTAGAAAGATGCGGAGAAATTCAGAGCCTTTTTGTAAAAGTTTGAAATAAGATCTTATGAATTTTGAAATTGTGTCCCCCTCTTTACAACTGACGAAATTTTGAAAATTAATATCAAAACTATCCAAATCGTTTTCTTGAGAAAACTTTTGTAACTCAGAGTCATGGGGGTAAAATGGGAAGAATTGGTAATTTTGAAGGCCCACGGTTTTGAAAAACAATTTTGAAAAGTTTAGAAATCAAATCTGGATTGACAATTTTGAAAATCAGGAGTTCTGGATCTCAAAATGACATGTTGTGCAGTGCGGTGATGTGAAATGCTCATGCAATGCTATGCAAAGACATGTTTCCTGAAATGCCGCTCTGAATTCAAAATTGGAAATTCTAGCTTCTTGTCGAGAATAAGATTTTGAGATTTTACAGTTTGAAGCTATTTCTGAGTTTAAATAGAGAAGTTTTGAGACTCGAGAATGGAATTTAGGACTTTCTGCAAGGTTCAATCTTGAAAAATGACCATTTTACCCTTCATTGGTTCCGAAGAACTAAAATGTGATGATTGGTGGAGATGTCAAGAAGGTGAGTGAAAATTTGGGGTGTTTACAGATGCCCCTCTTTGCTACTAAGCCGGCTTGAAGACGAGCTTAGTGGCAAAGAAAACACACCAAATTTGGGCTACAAACAAAAAAAATGCTCCAGTTAGAAGGATCTGACTGGGTATGAAGAAATTAGCCCGAGGAAGATGGTAGATATGAAATAGAGAATGAAGAGGAATAGATTTGCTTTATGAGAGTTAAGTTTAGGTTTTTGCCCTTTAACCTGGATGGGACAGAAAATACCTTGTATGGAACGAAGCTCAAGTATGACCCTTAACTTGATTAGGGAATGAAATACCTCATCAAAATGAGGCTCAGATTTATACCCTTATCCTGATTGGGCGGAAAATGGAATACCTCCTTGAATGAGGCTCAGGTTTGTACCCTTATCCTGATCGGGCGGAAAATGGAATGAAATCCTCGAAAGAAGAGACCACAATGGACCCTTCGGATTTTGCACAATAAATTCGACAGGGGTTTTGCAAAAGGAAGGGAAATGGGGTCCCTAAAGCTTGAAAAGGGGTTGATCTTGGGTGTCTCATTGCTGAGACTAAATAGCTTTTGAAATTGCCTTTTGCGAGAAAATGATTGGTGGTTCGACCTCGAACCGAAATGGGACTGTCTATGGTGGGACAGTGGGGACACAGGGAAGTGTGCGGATCTGAGAGCTCACACTCTCAAAGAAGGGAAGGAATCAAGTCTTTAAAAGGGATTTAAAATTGGTGTCAGGATGTATCAAATACGGACATCAAGCTCTCACTTCACATTAGGATAGCTAGAAAATATTGTCAACATGTTGAGAATTCTGTTGTTGATACAAAGTATTTGAAAATGATGCACACTGTTGCAAAATATTTCTTTTTTTCTACCAGAAGCATTATCTCCAAACGAGATTAACTTCATAGAAACGAGATTTGGAATCCAAATTACTTATAATTGACCTTCTTCAAGGAAGCTATCAATTTCCTTGATATAAACAGGAAAGAGAGAATCTAATATTATGAAAGCAATAAATGAAAGGATATTGATAATAGAATTTCATGAATTTAAAGAAGATTCTTGATAGATCTGGCAGTTTGATATCCTGGGAGCTTCTCTCATGATAATCTTTCTGCACTCTTTTGGCTCTCTTGGGTTTTGGCTACATTCTCCTTCATTTTGGAGATGTTCTGACTTTTTCTCTCTTTCTTTTTCCTCTCTTGCTCTCTTTTGGGAAGGGTACGTCACAAACTCCTTCAACTTGGAGATGTTTCGATCCTTCTTTGACGATATTGGCTCATGGGTTAGAGATCTTTGGATGATAGCTGAAATTAAATATCTTTTAGGGATTGTCGGGAGGTTCATCGCATCTGCCTTCATCTCGACAGTGCTTTGGACTTTCCCTGGAAGGATCCGTCACCAATTCTGTCATCTTGGAGATGTTTCAAATCTTCTTTGGCCCCGGGGGTCTACTCGCTTAATTCGCCTTCATCTCGATGACAATTGAGAGATCCCTTTTGCGGATATTTAATTCAGCTTAGGTGATTTTGAGGAGACAGGGTTTTGATGAATGCTCTCTTTTTCTAGCGCTCAGGATATTTCCACTGCCTTATGTTACAAGAATAATCTTTAAAGATGTGCCATTGACTGCGATCAATATCAATCATTTATGGCTTTGCAATAACATTAAGTCTTCTTTTCTGGCCATATCGAGGATTTTTCCTTCATCCTTTCGGTTGGCCAATAGAAAGAATTTGAATTTTAAATCTCTTTTTGTAAAAGCTTCACTCTTTTGGAAGTAATGTTGAAGGTAAACTGAGGTAAAGATTTATGCAATAAAGATTCTAAAATCAACAAATAATTTGATTGACAAATTGACAAAATTTTCTTGAAATCCTGGGTGAAAAAGAGCGTTTGAGGTCCGGCTTAACACAACCATGACGAAAATTCTCCTCTCTTTTTCCCCAAAAAGAGAGACTCAGGCTTAGCCCTTATCTGAATGGGAAATGAAAATTACTACTCTCTTCCCTGAAGAGGAGGTGTTTGCAAAACGAACTTTCGAAGAGAAATTGAGCTTTCGTCAAAGCTCCCTAATATTAGGCTTCTCTTACGGAAAGGGGCTGATAATAGTGAGGTCAAAAAATTGGGTCATGAAAGAAACGAGTCCATCACACTCTCCCTAAAAAGAGGGTCCTTCATGACGAAAATGGCCTAGTATGGAATTGGGGGGGTCACAAGAAAAGTGAGTCTCTGTCGAGTCTCTCCCTATAAAAGGGTTCCTTGTGTGAAATTGGAAATTGTTTTGCAAATGGTTCACAAAGACGCGAGTCCCTTCAAACTCTCCCTAAAAAGGGGCTAAGTGAACGAATTGGATAGCATGCAAAAAGAATGAGCTCCCTCGAACTCTCCCTAAAAGGGTCTCTCGCAAGAGAAAATGATTGAAATTTGATATTGGAATTGATTGACCCAAAGGTCAAAATTGAAAATTGAGAAATTGATTATTGGAAATTGGATGACCCGGAGGTCGAAATTGGATAATTGAATGACCTGATGGTCGAAATTGAAAATTGGTTGACCTGAAGGTCGAAATTGTGTGACCCAGGGGTCAAAATTGGAGAATTGAGTGACCCGAAGGTCGAAATAGGAAATTGGATGACCTGAAGGTTGAAATTGGGTGACTCGGAAGTCAAAATTGAGAATGAGTGACCCGAAGGTTGAAATTGGAAATTGGTGGGCAAAATATCAAATTTGAGAAATTGACTGACCCTGAAAATCAAAGTGACTTGGATGAACAAAGGGGAATGATGAGTTCGAGTCAGAGCTCGAATAAAGTAAAGAGATCACGAGTCAGAACCCGGATCAACAAAAGAAAATGAAGAGCTCGAGTCTGGGCTCGAATAAATAAAGAGATCTCGAGTTAGAACCCGGATCAACAAAAGAAAATGAAGAGCTCGAATCAGAGCTCGAATCAGAGCTCGAATAAGGTAAGGAGACCGCAAGTCGGAACTCGGCTTTTCAAAAGGAAAAGTAATTTAAAGGAAAACTCAGATCTTCAAAAGAAAAAAATAATTTGAAGGAAAACCAGAGCCGGAACTCGGATCTTCAAAAGAAAAAAAATTAATTTTGAGAGAAAAACCCGAGTCGGAACTCGGTTTTCAAAGGAAAATATAGACCAACTTGAAAATTGAATTTTAAAATAATGACATTTCGAGCACTGGATTTTGAAATAATACCAGTTCAAGCACTGGATTTTTGAAATAATACCAGCTCGAGCACTGGATTTTGGTTTAATATTAATGATTGCTTTTCGATTTTGAATAACAATTAGGAGTTGTGATGGGACTGTTTGTTGAAATCCCAATACTGACCAGATTGTTATTAATGCAGTTGAATGCAACTGAATGCAAATTGATGCACATGAATGCATAAGTGTGTGAAATAAGGAATTTGTTTATTCTGCCTGCATACAGAACAAAATTTTAAAAATGCCCCAGTATAACTGGGAAAGAAAGTTTGATCATTATTTTAAAGAAAATAGAAAGATTACAAGAGGAGAATAAATGTTTCAAGTATAGAACTTTTTCAAGTGTCGAGCATTAATGGGGTCCGACAATTCTACCCCATTGGCGTTGATGAGCCGATATGAGTTGCGGGGTAATGCTTCTTTGACGACATATGGACCTTCCCAATTTGGTGACCATTTGCCGTCGGGATGATGTTTGAGATAAGCTGTGGATCGAAGCACTAAATCATTGACTTTGAATCTTCTTTCGATGACAGACTTCGCATACTGCCTGGCTACTCTCTGGCGATAAGATTGAGCATGCTCTGCTGCCTTTAGCCTTCTCGCGTCGAGCAAATCTAGTTGTACCAGTCCCTGCTACTGGTATTGATCATGAGGTAATTCTAGAAGCGATGCGAATTTCAAAGCGGGCTTCTGAACATGTAGAGGTAATACTACTTATGTCCCATAGACCAATTCTGATGGAGTAGCATTTGTTGGAGTGCGAATGGTGGTCTGATAGGCCCATAGTGTATCGTGGATCTTCTCATGCCAATCACGGCTTGTTTCTACAGTTTGCACCAGGATACGAATTAAAATCTTGTTGGTAGATTTTGCCTGACCATTCCCTTGAGGATAGTATGGAGCGAAAAAATGATGATAGATCTTGAACTTTAAGCAGAATGTCTTTATCTTTTCATTCTTAAAATGATTGTCATTATCTGACACAATGTCATGTGGGATGCCGAAACAGCAAAGGATGCTCTTGTGGATGAAAGAAACCACGTGTCGGCCTTCTACTGTGCGGAGAGTGATAGCTTCTACCCACTTGGTGAAATATTTTGTTGCAGCAAGGAAGTATTTGTGGCCATTCGAAGCAGAAGGAGTGATGGGACCTACGACATCGAAGGCCCACATAGAGAACGGCCATGGAGAGACAACAGATTGCAGATATGTTGTTGGAGCATGAATAGAAGGTGCATGTATCTGGCATTGCACACACTTCTTCACATAATGATAACAGTCTTGCTACATAGTCTTTCAGTAATAACCTACTCTGACGATCTGCTTAACAAGAGTTTGGTAGCCGACGTGGCCACCATAAATGCCTTCGTGTGCTTCTCGCACGACTTCTTTGGCTTCGTCTTCGTCTAAACATCTGTAATACTCTCAACTGAATCCACGACGATAAAGGACATTGGCCAGAATGAAATATCGAGTAGACATACACTGAATTGCTCGTTGTTCTTTCTTTGAGAGTTCTGGAGGAAATCCACCGGTTTCTATGAAATTCTTGATGTTGTAATACCAAGGCTTCTTCTTTTGCTCAGCTTGGTGTACTTGTTCTGTTGGAAGGAAAGCAGGTTGGTCAAGTTTGCCAATTTCGAAAGAGCGACAAGATTCTTCATTTTTGAATGCCATAATAGAGCCCAAACTAGCTAGGCTATCGACCACTTGATTAAAATCTCTCTTGATATGAAAGAGCTGGAATTCTTTAAAGTTGCTGACAAGAGCTGAAACGATCTTCTGATAAGGAAATAGCTTTTGACTTTCACTTGCCATTCGACTCGGACTTGATTGACGATGAGTAATGAGTCACCGTAGGCATGCACTCTCTTGACATTGAAGTCCAGTAGAATTTTTAGACCTTGAATCAGGGCTTCATACTCAGTCATATTGTGGGTGCATTGAAAATCTAATTTGAGAGAAAATGGAATCATCTCCTTCTCGGGAGTGATTAATAAGATCCTGATGCCTATTCCAGCCATATTCTTGGAACCATCAAAAAATAAATTTCAGATTGAAAATTGCTGGATATTGCATATTTGTTCATCAGGGAAGTCATCTTCGGCTTTCACTTCTTCTATCAGAGGAAAATCTGTCAATTGATCTGCAATTGCTTGGCCTTTTATTGATTGCTGTGAGACATATTCTAAATCATACTGCATCAGTAAGACTTGCCATTTGGCGACTCATCCGCTGAGAAAAAGTTGCTCTAGAATGTATTTGAGAGGATTGAGTTTGGACAAGATTTTGACTTCAGATGCCAACAGGTAGCGTCTTAGCTTCTGACACATCCATACCAGAGCTAGGCAGGTCTTCTCTATTTGAGAGTATTTCTTCTCATAGTCTATGAAAGTCTTAATCACATAATAAATGGCGTGCTCTATCAAGCTGTCTTCTTTATACTGAGCCAAGAATCTGCCGCATGCGACTTGGTTGACTGAGATGTATAATAAAAGAGGCTTCCCTAATTCTGGCGGCTTCAAGATTGGAGGATTGAGAAGATATTTCTTGATCTGATCGAACGATTATTGACACTCTGGTCCCCATTTGAACTTTACTCCTTTTCTGAGTAAGTGGTTGAAAGGTTCACATCTCATTGCCAAGTTGGAAATAAATCGCCGAATTGACTGCATGCGTCCTTGAAGGCTACGCAGTTCTTTGAGATTTTTCAGGGGTGGCATATCAATAATAGCATTCGCTTTGGCTGGGTCAACTTCAATTCCCTTTTTGCTGACCAGAAAGCCCAACAGTTTGCCTGATTCGACTCTGAAAACACACTTTTGAGGGTTAAGTCTTAACTTATAAAGAATGAGTCGCTTGAAAACTTGATCAAGCGCTTAGAGGTGATCTTTCTCTTTAGATTTCATGAGGATATCATCGACATATGCATCCATGATTTTGCGCATCTGATCTTGAAAGATAACGGCCATTGCTCGTTGATATGTTGCTCCAGCATTCTTGAGCCCAAAAGGCATAACTGTATAACAAAAAGTGCCCCAAGGTGTAGTAAATGAAGTTTTTGATTGGTCGCGGGCGGCCAACTTAATTTGATTGTAGCCAGAATATCCATCCATAAAAGAGAACATGGCATGTTCTGCAGTGCTATCGTTTAGAAGATCGATGCTTGGAAGCGGATAATCATCTTTTGGAGTTGCTTTATTGAGGTCTCTAAAGTCTATGAAAATTCTCACTTTGTCGCTTTTCTTTGGAACAACGACAATATTGGCTAACCAATCTGGGTAGTCAATAGTTCGGATAAATCCTGCTTTGAGCAGATTTTCGTGTCCTTCTTTGACTTGTTGTTCTATTTTGGGATCCATTTTTCTCAATTTCTGCTTAACTGGCTTAGCATCTGGCTTCAAAACGAGGCGGTGTTCGACTAATTTTGGGTCTAGACCTGGCATATCTTTATATGTCCATGCGAACACTTCTTCATGTTGCCTGAGGAAATTTGTAAGCCTTTCATTTTCTTTCGGACTCAGACTGGTTCCGATCTGGAGAATTTTGGGATTGTCTTCTGAACCGATATTGACATCTTCAGTTGGATCTTGTACTAGAGCATATGGTTCGTCTTGCTTCTGAACTGAGGCAAATTCTGGTAATTCCTGAAGAGACTGATCAAATTCTGCATAACCATCTGATTTTTTTGCAATCTTGTCATCTTCTGTGTTTGCTTTGACTCTGTGAATTGTTGCCGACTTCTAAAAAGCCTTGGGATTGAGAACAAGCTTCTTGATTGTCCAAGAAGTCATTCTGAAATTTTGGATGAGAAACTTGATTTAGATAAAATCGCCCATCGTAAGTCAAGCAATCATTTAAAGAGAACTATGCATAAATTAGCATTAAAATTATAAATTGAAGAGATAGGCGGAAAGGAGACAGATGGCACCCAAATAGACAAAGAAACTTGAAATTTTATTGATTTTGAATGGATCAAGGACATTAATAAAATGAGACATTTATTGAAAAGAATGGAAAGAAAATAATGAATGGTCTTCAATGTGCCCCTTTGACAAAACTGTCTTCTTTGGTGAGCTTCTGCTGAATAACCCTAGTCCTGCTCTGTGAGGACGATGCTTTTGGATCATTGGCTCTATGCGACCATCTTCATTTTTGCTGAGTCCTTTGAAGGGTTGATAATCATGCTTCAGAAGTAAATCAAATCCCTTTCTTGCTTTTATGAATTGTGGGAACAACGGATGATCTTTGATGGCACTGTAGTTGATCCGACCTCTGATGTCTTCTTTTAAATCGTTGTAATTTTGAAAAGATTTTTATATGTAAAACATATGAAAACCAGACATCAAATAATAAATACCGGTTCTCACTAGTGGATGAGACTGGGTCGAACTCAGGGAACGGAAATATTTCGTATTCAAACACACAAATCTAAACTATTCTTTATTGCCGTATTATTAAAATGTAAAATGTACGAGAAAAGTAAAACAACTAACTATTACAACAAATGAATACCTGTGAACACCCCAAATTTTTCAAAATATTGTAAATATTTCCTTTTTACCCTTCGTCCCCATTTTCTGGGCAATTGAGTCAGTTTTAAATCTAAATTTCATCTTATTTCTAAAGTTTTGTTGAAATTAAATTCATCAGACTCAATTTCGGATCCGGATCCAGATAAAGATCCAAATCGGAGCTTCGTTGTCCAATGTATAAAGTCAAATTCTCAAAATTTCCAAAATAACTTTTTGAAAAGCTCAGACACTTCGTCCGGTGTCCATTTGGATCCATCATGTTATACTTCTCGATTCGGGTTTCAAAACTCAAACATCTTCTCAAAACTTGGGTCCAAACCCATTTTCTGAAGAAATTTTCTCAAAATAACATTAATTTTTTTTAGAAAAAAAACCTTTCTTCTATAAATATTTTGAAATTTTGTAAAATTAGTTTTAGAGTTTTGTTTTCAAAAATACCAAAAAATATATATATATAAAGTGAAGAAAAGAACAAAAAAATAAAATATATATATATATATAGAAAAGAAACAAAATTCGGGCTTTTTGAAAAACTCTTTTGAAAAAAATTCTTTTAACCAAAACCAGTTTTTGCAAAAATCTTTAAAAGGGGACCGGCTTTTTGGAAATTTTTATAAAAGACCTCCTTAACGAAAATCGATTTTTTTTTTTTTAGGGTTACGAAGACCCTCTCTTTTCACCAACACCCCCCCCCCCTGAATCCTCCAGAACCTTCTCCTTCCCTCTCGCAAACCCTCCATCACCCGCCGTTGAACCTCCTGCTCCACCCTTCGTCCATCTCCAACGGCCTCGCATGCTTCCATCTCCTTCGCTCATCACCAAACCCCCCCATGTGCCCCCTATCACATGCCCTCCATCATCCGATCCTCTGCTTCTTCCATGGTCGAACAATCATCTGCCCTCCATCGCCAATGGAATTCCCCTTTGCATTCTCCACCCTCTGATCGATGGTTCCGGACCAACAACCACCGATCTCCAACCATATCTCTCCTTCCAGAAGCCCCTATCCCTCTATAAAGAGGATACACAGAAAGAAAGGGAGGAGAGGCAAGAGAAAAATACGATCGATTATATCCGCTTCAGAGTTCCTGCAAAAATCAGTTTTCATTTCCCTTCTCTTCCTCGATCAAGTGAAGAGAACTCTGCTATAAGGAGAAGCGAGTCGGCCTTCTCCTTCTTTCTTCGGTCCAAAAGGAGTTCTATAGCAGAATCCCCGTGATCCTCAAAATCCCTGCAAGGAGATCAGAATTTCTACAAAAACCAGGAAGCCAGCCCTTGCAATAAGATCGCTGGGCCAAGACATCCTTCTCTAATCGAAGCTCAGTCAGGTTAGGTGCCCCTTTTTTTTTCTTTCTCTTTTCTCGGCATTTCTTTATCTTCCTTTTAGATCTTCTTATTTTAGCCCCATCAACGCACATCCTGTAAAACCCGACTTGCATATAGCAATGTCGGTTTACTTTGTGCAATACCAACGGAATGGCTCCATTCCAACACATTTTTTTTTTTGTTTTTGTTATTTTTTCTTGTTTGCTTTATTTTCTCTTCTCTTCGGTCATTGGGATGCCCCTGTTGTTTTCCCATCTGTAATCGGCCTTGATCTTATTTTGTTGCCTCCTCTTTTCACATAGGAATTTCGATTCCTTTATGATAATCTGCCGACATATTTCGTTTCTTTTTTTTTTTTAGTTTGTTCTCATGTAAATAATGATTATCTGTATGTGTCTTCCCCGCTTTTACAATGCTCAATCCATTATTGTAATCTTTGCTGCGTTCTTACTAAAAAAATCATTTTCGCATTCTGTGGTTATTTTCTTTTCATCAGTGGCATCTTGGTGTCTTTACTGAAACCTTACACATATTCTTTTTTTGTTACGGCCCATTGATTTAATAGTATCCTTTATTACATTTCCTCTGCATATCTTGCTGTGGGACATGGGTTTTAAGTGTTTTCTTAGTCATATCAATGGTTGTATGATGGCTTGGATGTTAGCGGTAATATCATATAGCCGTCCGATTGTCTGTGTATCTCTCTCAATAATCTGGTTAATTGTCATCCCTCTGATGGGTTCGTGAGTTAAAAAGAATGCACACCCCTTTGTTTTTTTTTTAGCCAACCATAGAGCATCAGTGGTGGTAATTGCTGAATTAATTCTGCTGAGCTCCCTCTTGTTACTGTATGTTGGATGAGAAGAAAATTTTATGGGAAAAGCATCATTTCCTGAAAGTACTCTGAGGGAGGTGCGGCCATTCTGTGATGACATCTCCAAGGCTTGGTAACGTTACAAGGGAAGGATATCGCCCGGGTATGCTTGTAACCCATCAATTGATAGGTTTTCAGCATATCGATCGATGTATTCCTAGCATGATGTGTTTGCAATACATTACTTTGGCTATAAGGGCATAAGATTCACAGGTAAGATCTAATCCTGATGGTAATAGTTTGTGCCATTATTCTCTGTACCTGAACATCCGCATTCACGACGTCAATATACGCAGGTTTGATTCATAGCATCACCCAGTGGCTACTGTCTCGACTTTTTTTTCTTTATCGATTTCATTGAAGGAAAACAAAAGTTAGGTTTCTAATGTGGTTTTATGATTTTAATATCCAAGTAGGAGTTTGTGGGCGAATTCCACTTCAGGATATTTAAAATTTGGATCTAGAATGAGGTATTTTAGATACAGAGACTCTTAGTCTGCCTCTCCTTTTGAACTGTTACAAGTTGATATGTAGGATCTGCAGGTTGATGAACACATGATCTGAAGCCCTTAACTGAAGAATTGTTAACTTCATGACTGCATTTCTTTCGGTACATAGTGTCTCTTTATCTAATCTGCTATGATTTGTCTAAGTTATGTGTGGGTTCCTGTTATTTGTTTTAATTGCTAATTGTATGGTCGTTTACTTGATGCAGGTGGGAATAACCTTAGAACTGTGATTCATCTTTGAAATCTGCATGCCCATCATAATTTTGGATGCTTTCTTTTTCTTTTTATCAAGGCCAAACAGGGATTACTAATAAGTAAGTACCGGGTACATAATAATGTAAAAATAAAGAGAAACAAAGCATAACATAAAGGGGCTGTGAACCGCGTCTGGACTCTTAGGATTTGTAGAGGCCATGTATCCATGCTTTGTGTTTTCAATGTCCTCGGATTTTTTTTTTTTTTCTTCTATGCACTGCTACTGCATCATACCTTCATTACATCCCCTGCATGAGTGATTCTCATCGGCATGCCTGTGTATTTGTTTCCCTACATTCTCGCATTTCACATGTACCACATTTCTCACATACTACTTCATTTGTTAGATTTCCCCATTGTAATAATATCTTTTCAATGTTATAGTTATTCATAATATAGCACCAGAAAAGCAATTTCACAGCAGCATTTGACATTCTGTGAGGGTCTACAATATTCCTTTACATCCTTGTATGATATCTTTTATTCCTGCCAAATTTCCATAGCTTAAACAATAACAGACTATGACTGAGTTATGGACTATCCCATTCTTTTTTTTTTTTTTAAAAAAAAAGTCAGTTCATGCTGAAATTTGTTGGCTGGATAAAATAAACTCGTTGTTGCCCTTATGTATGGTCTGGGGCCAAAATTTTTGTGAGTAAATAATGACAGGACATGCATTGTGTCAAGTAGAGTAAGTGTTCCTTTCGAAAAGCTCCGACGAGGGGTGGAGTCATGTTTGCTGCCCGGGATATGCCATTGATCTCTCAATCATGGCTTGGATTCCTAGAAATGTGAGAGTTCTGACCAACTCTACTAAAAGATGAAAACCTGTCATCCAAGAATCGATGGTATTCATCAGGAGGATGGATCATGATTCTAGATATATGGATAAATGTTCAGATTTAGGTTCAGCACCATCTTCGTGTTGAAAGACTATAAATCTTTTACCAGTTTCAACAATTTCTTTTTCGGAAGTCTGATAGTAACCCCTAAAAGAGCAGACTTATGTTCAGTTTCTTTCTCTCTCTCTCTCTCTCTCTCTCTCTCTCTCTCTCTATATATATATATATATATATATATATATATATATATATGCATTTGCCATGTATGTACATTGCCTACATAGATACGTGTCAGTTCTTAATACAACACCCGTCTATTATGTACTCAAGGTCCTGTGCTAACTCTGTCTTGCAGGAATACATAAGACGCTTGAATTTCTCTCTTGGACCAAAAATTTCTGATATTTGTAATTTAGAGTTGTAATAAATTAGGTATAAATGAAAATTTACACTTTCTGCCTTAGATAGAATGTATGAGCATCTATATGTTCATTTCATGTCCTTTTCTATTATTTTCTCAAATGGGACCACGAATGGCACGCGCACCATTTCGTAAGAGGTAATTAGTCCTAAGTTGATGATTTACATCAATGGCCATAGTCAGGATGTAAACAAGACTTAGGATTTTTATCTTTTACGAAATAACACTAGATCCACACTAGATCCGTTTTCAAAATTCATCATATTTTCCTTAAAAAATTTCTTCTTTTATTAGAATTTAACTTAAAATTAATTCAAAATATATACCAATGACCATAGTTAGGGTATATTGAGAGTTAATTTTATTTTAAATTCTATAAAAGCACCAAATGTGTTTCATTCTGCACCTGAATTTAAATATAGATTATTATATAATACATTCAATGACCATAGTCAAGGATGTATTATATCTTCAATCTTATTTTGATTCATCTAAAGAATGGAATAGCTTTTCAAAATTTAATTTCAAATTCTTCAAATTCATTCATCAATTAGGATAGAACTGCATCATATTTTCAAAATTCATTTTTCAAAAACTCTAAGTGATGTAAATATCTTCCTCAATCTATCGTCAATTCTTATAAAATCCAATTCACCCTTTCATTTTCAAATTCAATTTCATTTTTTATATCAAAGTTCAATTTAACTTTGAGATTTCAAAGTCATTTTATTCAAGTTCAAATCAGATTTCAAAGTTCGATTTGACTTTGAAATTCTAAATTCAATTTATATTCAAAACTCTTACTCAAAGTTCAATTTTAACTTTGAGACTCTTGATTCATCTTCTAAATTCCAAATTCAAAAATTCAAGGTCTAATTTGACCTTGAAATTCGTTTGTATATTCAAAATTCTAAATTTCGTTTTTCAAGTTCAATTTAAAAGTTCTTGATTCATCCTTCTGAATTTAACTCCAAATCCATTTTAGGATCTAGGATTCAAACACTCACTTCGGATCTCAGATCCAATTCCTCTTTAGGATCCAGAGTCCAATTCCACTTTTGGATCTCAGACTTCAGATCCAATTTCCTTATACGATCCAGAACCAATTTCACCTTGGATCTCAGACTTCAGATCCAATTCCTCTTTAAGATCCAGAGTCTAATTCCACTTTTGGATCTCAGACTTCAAATCCAATTCTCCTTTAGGATCTAGACCCCAATTCTATATTTGGATCTCAGACTTCAGATCCAAATCCATCCTAGGATCCAGAACCCAATTTTATATCGGATCTCAAATCCCAGATCTTAAATCCATTTTAAGATCCAATTCTATTCCCAATTCTAGATTTCAAATCCAAGTCTATTTCCAGATCTTATTTAAACTCCCTAATTCCATTTCTATTCTTAAATACCATTTGATTATCTCAGATCCATTCCAAACTTAAAAATCCAAATTCAATTCCATCTCAAGTATTCATTTCCTTTCCTAAATTCAAATTCAAATTCAAAGTCCATTTTTTGAAACTTCATTTCCTTTCATTTCAAAGCTTCAGGTCATTCTTTCTCATCTATTCTTCCAATCCTGATTTACTTCAAAAACTTAGAACCCCTCTGATCTATCTCAAGTTCTAAGTTAGATTAAATCATTTCTTCACTCCTTTGCCAAGTTCATCTCAGAATAACTTAGAAATTTTTCAAAAACATCTTTCAAAAAGAGCATACATTCTTGCATTGCACAAGCATGATTCTTTGTGCATTTAGAGTTAGAATAAATTCATAGATTATATTTAGGCAAAGCAAAAGGCATAGATTCGATCCTTGGTTCGATTACCCCTGGTAAAGGCGCCAGGAACGGTCGAACCTCGTACCGACGAGCGAATCCCGTCTCTCCATTTTTTTCCGCAAATTTTCAAAACGGAGGTGAGTTAAATTTCTAAATATTTTTCAAATTAAGGTCAAGTGAAAACCCGCAAAAGAGTTCCTCTTCTCTGTTTCTTTCTTTCTTTTCTTTTCTCTTTCTCTTTTCTTCCTTTTATTCTTCTCCCTTCAAAAAGGAGGAAAATAGAGGTTAAAAAAGGAAAAGAAAAGGAAGAGGGAGAAACCAACGTGTACATTTGGGGGAAATACTCTTAGACTCTTAGAACTGAGGAGTTAACCTCATTTGGGGGAAATACTCTAGGTAAAAGAGGGAATATCTTTTGCACATACGTGCACATTTAGAAGCATCTGAATCTACTATGATTTTATCTTATTGGCAAAATTTTCTAGCTATTCCAAGAATGAAATAAACATTCGATATCTATTCTGATGCAACCTAGCGTTGTTTATATCTTCCAGAAGAGTTGCCTCATTCAGTTGAAGTATCTCTTCCTGTCCCATCGCGGTTTCTTCAGTCAAGAATTCCGTATGGTGTTCCTACTCAGGTTAAGGGTCAAAACCTGAATTTTCTGCGAGAGGTCATTAATTTCAAAAAGCTATTTCAGTCTCAGCAAATGAGACACCCAAAATCATTCCTTTTTCCAAGCTTTAAGGAACCCTATATTTTCCTCCTTTCGCAAACCCCTTTTCGGATTTGTTCGTCCAAATTCCGAAGGTCCCATTATGTTTTCTCCATTTGAGAAATCTGTATGGTAGATTTCCTATCCAGGTTAAAAGTTAACCCGAAACCTCGCTTCGCGAGGTATCCTCCTTGCAGGTTTGGGTTAAACCTGAGTCTCGTTCCAACGAGATTCCTCGTTTGGATGAGATGATTTCTTCCAGTCCCATCATGGCTCCTCCCATCAAGGAACCCATACTTCATACATTCATCCAAAGAAAGGATCATACTCGGGCTTCATTTCACAAGGCATTTTCCAAAATGTCCCATCAAGGTCCCCGTGTATCCCTTTCCTCAATTCAAATTCATCTTGATATATCTTCGTCCCATCCAGGTTAAGGGCTAAACCTGAATCATTTCAAAGAGAGTATCTTGTCTCATCCATAAAGACCTGATCAAAATGCTCATTTCCCACCATTTCGGGATTTCACCCAAAGTCCCATCACGATTTCCTCATTTCTATCATTTGATCACATCATCTTCGAGGATTTCATCACCCCAAAATCATTCAGAATAAGGTTCTTAAGCCTGAAGAGCCATATTTCCAAAATAATTCTTCCACACCCAGTTCAGATCTGTTGACTGGGGCATTTTTCAAAATTTGGAGTGTTATCTTCGCCACTAAGCTCGGCTTTCAACCGGCTTAGTAGCAAAGAGGGGCATCTGTGAACACCCCAAATTTTTCAAAGTTTTGTAAAAATGACCCTTTTGCCCCCGACTCTATTTTTTTTAAAAAATCAAAGTGATTTCAAAGCTAAAACTCAGTCTTTCTTCAGATTTCTGGATTAAATTCCACATTGATATATTCAAATTCAGCTCCGGGTCTGAACTCAGTATTTTAAATCCGAATCTGAGCCCCGTTGTCCGATTTCCAAAATAAAATCACAAAAATACCAAAAAAATAATTTTGAAAGGCTCGGGCGGCTCATCCGACACTCTGTTGGATCCTCGGCCCTATATTTCTCAGATCGAGGTTGTAAACCTCGAATATTTCTCAAAAATTCAGACACAAATCCATTTTCTGAAGAAATTTTCTCAAAATAGCTCTGAAAAATTCCCTTTTGTAAATATTTTACAAAAACAAAAAAAAAATAGTTTTAAGTTTTTGATTTCTCGTAAAGCTTTAGGATTTTATTCTAAAAATACAAAAAAAAAATAGAAAAATATCACAAAAACCAAAACAATGAGAAAAACTACAAGAAAGACAAATAATCCTCCAGGTTTTAAAAAAGCTCTTTGCTGAAAACCTCAGTTTTGAACTATTTTATAAAAGAGTTTCCTTTTAATGGACCTCCCTCTTGAAAAAAGGGAAAATGGCAAAACGGTTGCAGGCTCGCCCTTCTCCCGCGTATCTGTCTTCTGGAAGCCTCCATCGCAGAATGGCTCTCCCACCATTGATCCTCAAACAAACCCCTTCATTCTCCATCCTCCATCTCCAACGACCTCCCTCTCGAGCCCTCCATTCCCTCTTTAAAAAGAGGCATCCAAGCCTCTTCGGGGGCATCCACTTCATCCTGAGCAACATCGATCCCCTTTTTTTTTGGCATCGCGATTTTCTGCATCTCCTTCTTCAAAGCTACCTTCAGAATATAGTAAGCAATCCATTTTTTTGGTGAATATCGATCAATCGCCAAGTTTCTCTGTAAAATCGATGGCAATCCACGATCATCGACTTCCCTTTTGAAGCATCCGACGAATGAAACTCGCCCTTCCTCCCTTGAAGCTTCCCCTGCAAGAGCAGAAGAAGAGTCCCCTTACAAAAGGCATTTCCCCTGCAGTCATCTAAAAGAAACTCCAACACCCTGCAGAGCTATAGAATCCCTGCTACGAAAGCTCGATTCATCAACTAAAGCCGACCATTTTGACAGAGGGGCTACGCTTTATTTTCAAATCATGGTGTGCCTTACACCTCGAGATCGGTTCTGCACTGTTTCCTGCAATCACGCTCAGCTGATGATTCACCTGATTATTCTGCATCTGAGATATTCCTTGGCACTCGGTATAGTGTTGCGACAAGTATCCAATCCCTGATCTCTCTGTTCGAGCCGATGGGAGTCACCATGTGCAAATGTTGCATGAACCCATTGGGCTGGTTGGACAAATCATTCACTGGACTTTTCCATTTACATATGGCTGGAAGGATGAAATTGCTTTAGCTTGCAGAAATACTGTTGTACTAAAGGTTGTAGAGCGGACACCTTTGTCTGCTTTGTATGTGTGAAAAACTCCTTCTTGAGGTATGCAATGAGTTTACTTATTGATGATATGTCACTTCACAAATTTCGCTGTAGATTTTGGTCCAGAACTTGAATAATGAGCGCATTCATTCTGCCCCTTTCAACATCATAGCAGAAAATTCCATTAATGTTGATTGACTTTACTGCTAAACTCGTATAATAGTTTGAAGGTTTCGGATTTCCATGTTATCTTTTTTTCTTTACATTGCTTAAAATTTTCCAAATAGAATGCTACCAACGGCCTATGCCCACATAGTGCACAAAGACGTTGGGAACTTTGGTCTTAAATTTCTTGCTGTTAAAACTTTCCAAGTGGATTCTTTGAGAACTTGTACAACAGCTAGAACCATGTGATCTTCAGTCATGGCTTTTATGCTATCATTTTATATTCCTTGCAATCCATTCTTGGCCGGTAATCCCGTATGCCTTAACTGTCCAAGACAGCAATGCATGCATCCACACGCAGCAAATTAATCATCTACTCAGCCCATTTTACCATATGCCAATATTACCGAAATATCTATTTTTCTGCACTACTTGTGCAGCCATTACTGTATTCCTATCTCAGTCATGTTTTCTAAACATTTTTAACCACCCTGTGCCACCACAACACTCCATTTTCACAGCATACCTATTGGCTGTACATTTCATCAGCACATACCCAACCATCAGCACATATTTTCACTAAATCACTTCTGTATTTTACATCCATTATTACCACAACATTGCATACCCATTGCATTGTATATGAGCATTAAAACCGGTGCATTTTTTTTACAGGTTGCATATTGGTGTTTTTCACCACCATGCCCCTCATCTTTCTCAGCCATACCCACCTGTTTCTTACCACTTGTATACACCACTGCATTACTGCATCTATTGGTTCCCCACTTTACATCCATGTTATATATATATAAGTATATATATGTCCGCATATGTATACATATATATATATACGTACCTATATATATATATATATACATATATATATATATATATATATATATATATATATATATATATATATATATATATATATATATATATATATATATATATATATGTATATAGGCTATCCTTCCATACTTTAGATCACTAATGCCGTTTCATTTGGATAAGCACAAGGTAGGTATATAAATGTCTCATCATTTGCATCTTTGAAATCAATATGATGTGTGCAATTCCTTTTTTTCATATTAACCCGGTTGTTCTGCAGGAAATATGTGGAAGATATCATTACTTGGGGTTGTAAATTGGATTTTATATGTTGTAATAGCTAGATTGGAATAAAAATTTACATTTTCCTACTTTAGGTAGAATGAATGAGCATTATAGAATGCCATGAATTGTTTATTCCATGCATTTTTCCTTTATTTCTCAAAATCCTCACAATGGTGAAACACGAATGGCACGTGCACCATTTCGTAAGAGGTAAGTTAATTCTAAGTTGACGATTTACATCAACGGCCATAGTCGGGGTGTGAAAAAAACTTAGAATTCTCATCTTTTACAAAATAACACTGGATCCACTTTCAAAATTCATCATATTTTCTCAAAATATTTTCTTTCTTTTATCAGAATTTAACTTAGGATTAACTCAAAACATATACCAATGGCCATAGTCAGGGTATATTGAGAGTTAATTTCATTTTAAATTCTATAAAAGCACTAAAATGTATTTTATTCTTCTTTTGAATTTAAATATAGATTATCATATAATACATTCAATGACCATAGTCAAGGATGTATTATATTTTCAATCTTATTTTAATTCATTTAAAGAATGAAATAGCTTTTCAAGTTCCAAATTCAAACTTATTCAAATTCATTCATCATATAGGGTAGAATTGCATCATATTTTCAAAATTCTCTTTCAAAAATCCAAGTGATCTCAAATATCTTTCTTCAATCTATAGTTTAATTCATTCCTCTATCTTACTTCAAAGATTTAAATTCTAAATTCAAAGTCCAATTTGACTTTGAAATTTCAAAATTCAATCTTTATATTCTTGATTCATTCCAAATTCAAAGCTTCAAATCCAAAGTCCAAATTTGACTTTGAAATTCATTTATAGTTTAAATTCTCAAAATCAATTTTGAAATTTCAAAAATCCAATTCAATTCAAAAACTCAATTTCAAAGTTCCATTTAAACTTTGAAGTTCTTAACTCATTCTCAAAAGTTCATCTTCTTATCTATTCAAAAACCACAGTTTGAGATTGATTCTCAAAAGTTTGATCTTTCTTAATCTGGGTTTTCAAAACCCAGATCCATAATTCAAAAGTCCCAGTTGGACTTTCAAAAGCCCAAATCCAAAGTTAAATCTCAACTTGGATCCAGATTTCCAAGTATAAATTCAATTCCACTTCGGATCTTAAACTTCATATCCACCTTTCATCTTGGATTCCAAGTCTTGGATCCAATCCATTCTAGGATCCAGAATTCCACTCTACTTTGGATCTCAGATTACAGATCCAAATTCCATTTAGGATCCAAATCCTTATTCCACTTTGGATCTCCAATCATAGATCCAAATTTCTCTTAGGATCCAAATCCTTATTCTACTTTGGATCTTCAATCATAGATCCAAATTTCTCTTAGGATCCAGATCCTCGTTCTACCATTGGATCTCAGATTCAGATCCAAATTCCAATTCTTAGGATCCAGAATCCAACCCTACTTTGGGTCTCAGATTCAGATCCAAATTCCAATTCTTAGGATCCAGAACCCAATTCCCTTTTGGATCTCAGATCACAAATCCAAAAATCCATTCTAGGATCCAGAACCCAATTCCTCTTTGGATCTTAGACTTCGGATCCAAATCCATTCTAGGATCCAGAACCCAATCCTACATTGGATCTCAGACTTCAGATCCGAATCCATCCTAGGATCCAGAATCCAATTCTACTTTGGATCTCAAACTTCAGATCCAATTCCCTCTTAGGATCCAGTGTCCAACCCTATCTCGGATCTTAGATTTGAGATCCAAATACCATCTTGGATTCCAAATCTTTAATCCAATTCCATCCAAAATTCCAAATCCAAATTCACTGTAATTCCAATTCTTAAAACCAATTCCTCTTCATTCCAGATTTCAAATCAAGTTCCTATTTCGGATCCTAAATCCAAAAATCAACTAAAAATTCTATTCAGAATCCAGAACTTAGATTCAGATTTCATCTTGAAATTCCAAACTTTTGCAAATCCCATTTCTCAATTCCTTTAGATTTCCCACATTCCCTTCTAAATTCAAAAACTTCAAAATTGAAATTCAATTTCATTCCAAATATTCAACCAAATTCAAATCTCTAATTCAAAGTCCATTTATGACTTTGAAATTTCCTTTCTTCTCTTTTCCCTCATATCAGCTTCAAAAAATCATTTTCCAAAATCCAGATTTATTTTCCCTAGCTCTTGATCATTCTAAAAACTTAGAACTTTAATCTTAAGTTCTAAGTTAGAAATCATTTCTTCACTTTATCAGATTCACTTGAAAATTCTTCAAAACATTTTTTAAAAAAGAGCATACATCTTTGCATTTGCACAAGCATGATTCTTTGTGCATTTAGACTTAGAATAATTTCTTAGATAATTTCTTAGCAAAGCAAAAGGCATTCATTCGACCCTTGGTTCGATTACCCCTGGTAAAGGCGCCAGGAACGGTCGAACCTCGTACCGACGAGCGAATCCTGTCTCCCAGTTTTCCCGCAAATATTTCAAAAATGGAGGCGAGTTATTTCAAAATTCTTCAAAATTAAGGTCAAGTGAGACCCGCAAAAGAGTTCCTCTTCTCTTCTCTTCTTTCTTTTCTCTTCTCTCTTTCTTTCCGTTCTTTTATCTTTTCTCCCTTCAAAAAGGAGGAAAATAAGAGGTTGGAAAGGAAAAGAGAAGGAAGAGAGAGAATATTACGAGAGGAAAAATTTTGCGATGATCACAGATTTGGCGACCGTGATGGGACACGTCTCCGTCTGGTTGAATTTTTGCCTTTTCTTTTGCTTTGATATTATCTAAGTCTTTATTCTTCATATGTCAGCTTCATTTCCATGCAAACCTTAGGAGCCTAGACTCTGTCTTAAAGCTGACATCATTGCATATAGGATCTAAGTATGGTTTGGTAGGACCATATTGAGGAGATTATTCCATGCTCACATTAGACTTAGGTTTTGAAATACAACTCTCCTCAATTCTAGGGATTGAATGCAAAACAATGTATGCAAGTGTATGCTTTTCTTCATTTTAATCTATATCTCTTTAGGACTTGCATTAGAGCCATCTGATTTTTTGCATGTTGAGCATATTTTGAAAACCTCCTTACCTAATATTGTCCCGGTCTTCACGTTGCTGGGTTGTCTCACTGAACCATAGTTCGGGAGAGAGCCTCACAACTGGACCACTTATTTGGGTTCGCGCCCCCCTACCACGTACCTAAGGGCCATAGTCCGAGGTATATCGGTAGGTGCTCAAGGATGTTGGGAAGCCATTACCTTAGAACCGGAGAAATATTTCTATGCCACGTACTTCGAGCTTCGGCTTGGGTATATCGGCGTATCTTGATTGGAATCAGATGATCTGAACCCTAGAGTTAGGATTAAGGTCCTACAAGCCATTTCAACTATTGCATTTAGAGTCAGCCTTTAGGGAGTGCTGTATGCGCATCCTTGTTTGTGCAGCTTTGGTTGTGTGATATTTCTCTTATTCTCTCATATATATGTATCAGACCCTTTTCAAAAACCCTGGGTGTATTATTCAAAACTTACCCTTATTTTCAAAAAACCCAGGTGTATATTTCTATATACCTACATTTCTTTTTCTCTTTTTTTCTTCAAAACCCTGAAAAATTCCTTTAAAATTTTATCAACCTTTTCAAAATTTCCAGGTTGATTCTTTAAAGAGTCTATCCATAAGTCCGGCATTCTATCTAATTCCCCTTATTTTCTTTGCCCCAGTATCATCTCAATGGCGTCAAATCCCCTTGATGTTGTCTTTCCCCCGAGATCATGTCTTCTATCAGATTGAGTATATCGGCATACCTTGAGTGGAATCAGATGATCTGAACCATAGAGTTAGGATTAAGGTCCTACAAGTTATCTTCAAATATTGCATTTAGAGTCAGCCTTTATTGAATGTTGTATGTATATTCTTGTTTGTATGGTTTTGGTTATGCAATGTCTCTCGCGTTTTCATATATGTATATATATATCAAACCTTTCCAAAACCCTGTGTATATTATTCAAAATTTTCCTTATCTTCAGAAACCCAGGTGTATTTCTTTTTCTTTTCCAGATTTTTTTAAATTCTTTTCTGATCCTGCCTGCAATTTTTCCAATTTTTCAAAATTTACCATCTATTATTCTAAAATTCTCTTCTACGTATCTTCTAAATCTATTTTATAACAAAAAAATCTCTTTCATCAAGAGATGTCCTTTTAATCATATTCTAGATTGTTTTTTTTTCTCTCTCACGGGAAATAATACGATTGTCGTGCCTCTTGTGCGGACTCAATCCCTAGTAGTGGGATATCTCTTTGTCAATTTGATCTCTTCCTTTATCAAAGTTTCCTCCGAAATCTTTCTAAAAGGGTCCCATTCTGCCCTACAAAGAGAGCATTTGGTATTAACAAGTGGTTCAGACTAAGATCAAAGACCGCACCAGTTAGAAGCAAGAATTGAAAAATGGACTCTCAGAGGTTTGCCAGAGAAGGAGTTCAGGACAACCAGAATGATATTGATCCTGCCATATATCGGTTGTTCAAAAAGATGATGGTTGAGATATTATCCGAGCAGGTTGAAGCCAGTTTTGGAAAAGCTCCCACCAAGGAAGAGGCACTTGTCACCTTCCTAATGAGCAAGCACAACGATGGCAGTGCAAGAAGTTCTAAAACCAGAAGGGGCAGCAACAAAGGCAACCCGGGCAATCAAAACAGCAATTTGGAGTCATCTAGAAACCAGAGGGGAAAGTTCAACAGAAACCAAGATGAACCACTTCAATCCAGCCCTCCGCAGAAGGAGAAGAATCAGGGAAAGCCAAAACGCAAAGATTGGAGCAGTAACCGAGATTTCACTCCCTTGGATAAGCCGCTGGATAAAGTTCTTGAATACATGTTGACCAAGAGATTGGTCAGGCTCCCAAAAGCCACGAGTCCTTCCACTATCTTGGGAAAATACAAGAACCAATTCTGCAAATTCCACCGGACGACAAGACATGACACTGATCATTGCTTTGTCTTCAAAAATATTATTCAAGACTGCATTGATAAGAATCTTTTTGTTGAAGATAAAGAAGAAAAGTGCCCGATCCCCCTAACCAAGCATGCTCAGTCTAGCTCTCAGGAAAGGGACAACTCTCGACAAAAATCAGGCAAGCCAAAGGAGACAAAGCATGATGGCTGGAGTTACGATCGCGAGTTTTCCCCTTTAGGTCAGCCAGTCGAGGAGGTTCTCGAATACCTGCTCATGGAAGATATGATCAAACTTCCCAGGAGAGTTGATCCTTCGGTCACCATGGGAAAATGGAAAGAGTGTTTCTGCAAATTTCATCAAGTAAGGGGGCACGATGTAGAGCATTGCTTCGTCCTCAAAAACATCATACAGGATTTCATCGACAAAGAAATTTTGGTACCAAAGGAAGGAGGGGAGCAACCTACAGTTCCAACCTAGACTCTTCCAGATCACCCGAAGAATTCATAAAGCCAAAGTTTCCTGCTTTCGTCTTTTTTTTGTTAGTCATCTTGTAGGGGCAAGTCAACTCAACCTTCTATAGATCTTTTCCTTTTTAAAGTTCTTGTAAATATTCAGTTTTTGTCATCAAACCTTTACTTATCAATGAAATGTCAAGTTTTCTTTATATCTTTGATATTCAAATACTTTCTTCTTTTGCCATAGTGGGGCATTCAAATTCCTGTTCTTTTCAGAATGCGGGACAATCCCGACATCATTCATGAGAGAAATGATATTACCTATGAAGGTTTTTTTCAAAAATCATGAAATTTTGAAAGTTTCTGCAAAGTCTTCGTTATGATAACCAAAGAGTTCAAATATTCTTTGGTCCAACCTTCTTTAAAAATCAACCCTTGTGTTGATTGAATTTTTCAAAACTGGGTTTCGAACCAAAAAAATCAACCCTTGTGTTGATTAGATTTTTCCAAAAATAAGTTTCTAACCAAAATCAACCCAGGTGTTGATTAAATTTTCCAAAAATAGGTTTCGAACCAGTATCAACCCTCGTGTTGATCATGTTTTCCAAAAACGGGTTTTGAACCATTATCAACCGTCGTGTTGATCTTATCTTCCAAAAATTAGTCTTCAAATCATTATATTCAAAGATCAACCCTTATGTTGGTCTTGCCTTCCAAGATTTGGTTTCAAATCATTATATTCAAAGATCAACCCTTGTGTTGGTCTTGCCTTCCAAGATTTGGTTTCAAATCATTACATTCAAAGATCAACCCTTATGTTGGTCTTGCCTTCCAAGATTTGGTTTCAAATCATTACATTCAAAGATCAACCCTTATGTTGGTCTTGCCTTCCAAGATTTGGTTTCAACTCATTATATTCAAAGATCAACCCTTGTGTTGGTCTTATCTTCTAAAATTGGTTTCAAAACGTTATATTCAAAAGATCAACCCTGGTGTTGGTCTTATCCTCCAAAAAAAATAGTTTCGAAACATTATATTCAAAAGATCAACCCTTGTGTTGATCTTGTTATCAGTTTCGCATTGTTATTTTCAGAAATCAGATCTATGGTTGGTCTTCTTTTTCAAAAAAGTAGATTTCAAACCATTACCTTCAAAAATTGACCCTCATGATGATCTCTCATGTTTGATTTGAAGGATCAGTCCTCGCACTAATCATTCTCCTTGCGGTAGATTTTCTTCCCAAAAATGATTTTTCACTTATCTTTTAAATAAACATTTTCCTTTCAAGATCCCATATGCAGGCAGGATCAGACAAACTCTTTTTCAAAAAATCTTCACAATTTTTTTCAGTTAATCTTGTTATCTTTATTAGTTGCATTCATTTCAGTTTCAATTTAATCAAATTTTCGTCAATTTATTATTTTTATCAATTTTTTGTCAAGTTTTATCAATTTTTCATCAATTTCATTTAATTCTATCAATTTTATTCTTCCTTTTAAACCCATTCAGGTTAAGGGATAAACCTGATGCCTCTTTCCCATGAGGTATTTTCTTAATCTTCTATGTACCCTTTCAGGTTAAGGGAAAAACCTGACCCTCGTTGTCCGAGCTGTTCTCCTTCAGGATAAGGGATAATCCTGAGACCCCTCGTAGGAGCAATAATGCTACCTATGAGAATTCTTTTGCAAATACCAATTTTATCAGTCCTTATTTTCTAAATTTATATCAATTTCTATTTTTTTTATTCTGTTCAGGATGAGGGATAATCCTGAAACCCCTCGTAGGAGCAACAACGCTACCTGCGAGAATTCTTTTGTAAATATAAGTTTCATCAAGCTTTATTGATTTTCCAAAACATATATCAATTTCTCTTCATTTAAATCCTATTCTTTTCCCTTTCAGGTTAAGGGATAAACCTAAATTATTTCCCATAAAATTCCTCAATTCACATCAAATTCTATTCTATACTCCTTCAGGATAAAGAAAAATCCTGAAGCCATCATAAATAGATTCAAATCTTAGGCCATCTTGGGTCAAGGATCTCGAATAAATCTCTCCTCTTCATTGTCGGAATCTAGTCATACATTTTGTCAATCCTTCTAAAATCTGACTCTTGGGTAGAAATTATCTCTTTCCTGTCGGAGTCCCGACTCAGGTTTTTGTTTTGTTTTGTTTTCATTTTTGTTTTTAAAGATCCGAGTTCCGACTCGGGTTCTTTTTTTTATTTTGACGTTTGAAGTTTCGAGTTCCGACTCGGACTTCCTATCGGATTCAATGCTCGTGTTGGAACCGATCGTACCCTTGAAGATTCAAGTTTTTCAAAACTCGGGTTCTTCCATTTTTATCATTATCTTAAAGATCCGGGTTCCGACTCGGGTTTTTCCTTTTTATATATCGTTTGAAGTTTCGAGTTCCGACTCGAACTTCCTATCGGATTCAACGCTCGTGTTGGAACCGATCGTACCCTTGAAGATTCGAGTTTTTCAAAACTCGGGTTATTCCATTTTTATCATTATTTTAAAGATCCGGGTTCCGACTCGGGTTTTTTCCTTTTTATATATCGTTTGAAGTTTCGAGTTCCGACTCAGACTTCCTATCAGATTCAACGCTCGTGTTGGAACCGATCGTACCCTTGAAGATTCGAGTTTTTCAAAACTCTGGTTCTTCCATTTTTATCATTATTTTAAAGATCCGGGTTCCGACTCGGGTTTTTCCTTTTTATATATCGTTTGAAGTTTCGAGTTTCGACTCGGACTTCCTATCGGATTCAATGCTCGTGTTGAAACCGATCATGCCCTTGAAGATTCGAGTTTTTCAAAATTCGGGTTCTTCCATTTTTATCATTATTTTAAAGATCCGGGTTCCGACTCGGGTTTTTCCTTTTTATATATCATTTGAAGTTTCGAGTTCCGACTCGGACTTCCTATCGGATTCAACGCTCGTGTTGAAACCGATCGTACCCTTGAAGATTCGAGTTTTTCAAAACTCGGTTTCTTCCATTTTTATCATTATTTTAAAGATTCAGGTTCTGACTCGGATTTTTCTCTTTTGTATATTTTCATTTTCTATTTCTGAAGCTCCGGGTTCCGACTCAGACTTCCTTTTGGATCCAATGCTCGTGTTGGAACCAATTGCTGTATCTAAGATTCGGGTTCTCAAACTCGAGTCTCATTTCATTTCTTTTATTTTGAAAAGCCGGGTCCCGACTCGGATTTTCGCTTTTTGTATATTCTTATCTTTGGGTTCTCGAGCCCTGACTCAAATTTCCCCTGCTGATCCAGTACTCGTATTGGACCAAAAATCTCCTTGTCTTCCCCTTCAGGATAAGGGATAATTCTGAAACACCGGCAATCATTCTCGCTTAATTCTCAAGTATCTTCGAATGTCGGTCTCATTTTTCAAATCCTCCTTTTGAAAAACCCAGTGCTCGTACTGGTGTGCATTTTGAAAAACCCAGTGCTCGTAATGTTGTGCATTTTGAAAACCCAGTGCTCATACTGGTGTGCATTTCGAAAAGCCAGTGCTCGTACTGGTGTGCATTTCAAAAACCCAGTGCTTGTACTGGTGTGCATTTTGAAAATCCAGTGCTTGTACTGGTGTGCATTTTTTAAAACCCAGCGCTCGTACTAGGGCATTTTTCGAAATCCAGTGCTCGTGCTGGTACATCTAGCGCTCGTGCTAATGTTTGGCTGACTAATCAGTTAGCCATCCAGGTTCAGCCTTTATGCTAACCAAACATCATCATTTCAAGCTCTAAATTCTCAATCTCGACCTTCAGGTCATCATTCTATCAAAAATCAATCATTTTCTCTTGCGAAGGACCCTCTTTAGGGAGAGTTCGAGGGAGCTCATTCCTTTCGCATGCAACCATCTTTCATTCGCAAGAACCCTCTTTTCGAGGGGCAGTTTGAAGGGAATGGTTTTCTTCGCGAACAGTTTGCAAAACAACAACCAACTTTACACAAGAGAACCATTTTTCCAGGGAGAGCTTCGACGGAAGCTCGTTTCTTTTGTGGCCCCTGTTTATATCATCTTTGGCCAACCCCTTCACAGAGGACCCTCTTCTAGGGAGAGTGTGATGGACTCGTTCCTCTGTGATACTTTCTCAACTTTGTTTTTCGGCCGCCTTTCCATAAGAGAATCCTAGAGATAGGGAGTTTTGACGAAAACTTAATTTCTCTTCGAAAGTTCTGTTTTGCAAACGCCTCCTCTTTGGGGAAGAGAGGAGTATTTCCAACTTCCCATTCAGGTAAGGGCTTAAGCCTGAGTCTCTCTTTTTGGGGTAAAAGAGAGGAGAATTATGTCATGGACATGTCAATTCGATATCAAGCAATTTCTTTCATCAAGGATTTCTAGAATACATTGTCAATCTGCTATCAAAAGCCATTTGTTGGTCTCAAAGCTTTCATTGCACAAAGAATTATCTCAAACCATTGGTCATGGCTGAATTCACTATTTGTGCCATGTCTTCAGGAGTGGTACTGGGCTTGACTTTAATCTTTCTGAGTAGATCATCCAGTACTTGTTGGTGCTTGAGAGAATTCTTGGTCAAGTCAAAAATGGAAACATTGGACAGAGCGGTCAGAGGCTTCTGACTTGAATTTTCTGGCCTGGGTTTGATGATTTGATTAAGGAAATTAGGAATTCCCTTTGACTTGGGGGATGACTTTGCAGGTGCTTCAGAAACTTTCATCTTGTCGAATGCTGAGATTAGGTCCATCTTCTTAGAAGCTGGAGCTGCTTGTCGTAGCACTGACACCTGATGTTGAACTTGGAGATCTTGAACAAAACATGGTCTGATATGCTCATGAGGTAAGAACGGTTGTTCAGATACTACTGCTGTGGTGTGTGAAGGAAAGGGCTGCTTTAGAATATTCATTTTCTCTTCTTCTTCTCCTTCCACCAATAAATTTTTGTTAATAAGATCTTGCACGATATTTTTTAGAACAAAACAGTTCTCAGTGTTGTGTCTCACTGTCTTGTGGAACTTGCAAAATTGATCTTTTCACTTCCCCATAGGTACAGGGGGATCGGCCAATCTAGGCAACTTGACCATCTCTTTCGACAGCATATACTCGAGCACGTCTTTGAGTGATTGGTCTAAAGGAGTAAATTTTCTATCGTAACTCCACCCTTTATGTTTGGCTTTTTCACGCCGTTTTGGCCCTTGATCTTGCTGAAGAGGTTTGTTGTATTGAAGAGCAGGCTTTCCTTTCTGATCCCCTTTGTTGTTTACATTGCCTGCATCGTAGCAATAATCTTTCTTCTGCCCTTTATACTGATTTCGGCTATTGTTGTTGTTGTTGGCAGAATAGGTGAAGTGAGCTTTCTTCTGCTGCTCACCTTGAGGGTTGTTTTTGGAAAAGGTGAAGCCTTCGTATACTCCATTCTCCACACTCAGCTCGAGCCATTCGGCTCGTTCAGTTACCTCAATGAAAGTACGGGATGGTGCAGTAGAGATTAATCCTCTTAATGGTTACAAAAAGTTGTTGAGGATCAATGATAGGGCATGCCTTTCTGAAATAGGATCTCTCATTTTGTAACAGGCTTATGTGATCATCGCAAAATTTTTCCTCTCTCGTTGGTTTCTCTCTCTTCCTTCCCTTTTCCTTTTCTAACCTCTATTCTCCTCCTTTTGAAGGGAGAAGAATAAAAGAAAGAAAAGAAAGAGAGAAAAGAAAAGAAGAGAAAGAAAGAGAGAAGATGAACTATTTTGCGCAGTCTCACTTGACCTTGATTTTAAAATATTTAGAAAATTACTCGCCTCCGTTTTGAAAATATTGCAAGAAAAATGGAGAGACGAGATTCGCTCGTCGGTACGCGGTTCGACCGTTCCTGACGCCTTTACCAGGGGTAATCGAACCAAGGATCGAATCTATGCCTTTTGCTTTGCCTAAATATAATCTAAGAATTTATTCTAACTCTAAATGCACAAAGAATCATGCTTGTGCAATGCAAGAATGTATGCTCCTTTTGAAAGATGTTTTGAAAATTTCCAAGTATTCTAAGATGAACTTTGATAAGGGAGTGAAGAAATGATTGAATCTAACTTTAGAACTTGAGATAGATCAGAGAAGTTCTAAGTCTTTGAAATAAATCAGAGTTGAAAAAATAAATCTTGATTTTGAGAAAGAATGATTTGAAGCTTTGAAATGAAAGGAAATGAAGTTTCAAAGTCAGAAATGGACTTTGAATTTTGAATTTGATTTTAGGAAAGGAAATGAATACTTGAGCTGGAATTGAATTTAGATTTTGAAATTTGAAATTTGAATGGATTGAGAAACTCAAACGGTATTTAAGAATAGAAATTGATTTAAGAGATTCGGATTAGATCCGAAAATGGAATTGAAATCTAAAATTGGAATTGGATTCTGAATCCTAATATGGATTTGGATCTGAAGTCTGAGATCCAATGTAGAGTTGGACTCTGGATCCTAAGATGGATTTGGATCTGAAGTCTGAGATCTAATGTAGAGTTGGACTCTGGATCCTAAGATGGATTTGGATCTGAAGTCTAAGATCTAATGTAGAGTTGGACTCTGGATCCTAAGATGGATTTGGATCTGAAGTCTAAGATCCAAAAGTGAAATTGGAGTCTGGATCCTAAGGATGCATTGGATCTGAAGTCTGAGATCCAATATGAGAATTGTATTTAGAAGACTGGATCCAAGTTGATCCGATTTTAGTTTTGGAGGAAATATGTGGAAGATATCATTACTTGGGGTTGTAAATTGGATTTTATATGTTGTAATAGCTAGATTGGAATAAAAATTTACATTTCCCTGCTTTAGGTAGAATGAATGAGCATTATAGAATGCCATGAATTGTTTATTCCATGCATTTTTCCTTTATTTCTCAAAATCCCCACAATGGTGAAACAAGAATGGCACGTGCACCATTTCGTAAGAGGTAAGTTAATTCTAAGTTGACGATTTACATCAACGGCCATAGTCGGGGTGTGAACAAAACTTAGAATTCTCATCTTTTACAAAATAACACTGGATCCACTTTCAAAATTCATCATATTTTCTCAAAATATTTTCTTTCTTTTATCAGAATTTAACTTAGGATTAACTCAAAACATATACCAATGGCCATAGTCAGGGTATATTGAGAGTTAATTTCATTTTAAATTCTATAAAAGCACTAAAATGTATTTTATTCTTCTTTTGAATTTAAATATAGATTATCATATAATACATTCAATGACCATAGTCAAGGATGTATTATATTTTCAATCTTATTTTAATTCATTTAAAGAATGAAATAGCTTTTCAAGTTCCAAATTCAAACTTATTCAAATTCATTCATCATATAGGGTAGAATTGCATCATATTTTCAAAATTCTCTTTCAAAAATCCAAGTGATCTCAAATATCTTTCTTCAATCTATAGTTTAATTCATTCCTCTATCTTACTTCAAAGATTTAAATTCTAAATTCAAAGTCCAATTTGACTTTGAAATTTCAAAATTCAATCTTTATATTCTTGATTCATTCAAAATTCAAAGCTTCAAATTCAAAGTCCAAATTTGACTTTGAAATTCATTTATAGTTTAAATTCTCAAAATCAATTTTGAAATTTCAAAAATCCAATTCAATTCAAAAACTCAATTTCAAAGTTCCATTTAAACTTTGAAGTTCTTAACTCATTCTCAAAAGTTCATCTTCTTATCTATTCAAAAACCACAGTTTGAGATTGATTCTCAAAAGTTTGACCTTTCTTAATCTGGGTTTTCAAAACCTAGATCCATAATTCAAAAGTCCCAGTTGGACTTTCAAAAGCCCAAATTCAAAGTTAAATCTCAACTTGGATCCAAATTTCCAAGTATAAATTCAATTCCACTTCGGATCTTAAACTTCAGATCCACCTTTCATCTTGGATTCCAAGTCTTGGATCCAATCCATTCTAGGATCCAGAATTCCACTCTACTTTGGATCTCAGATTACAGATCCAAATTCCATTTAGGATCCAAATCCTTATTCCACTTTGGATCTCCAATCATAGATCCAAATTTCTCTTAGGATCCAAATCCTTATTCTACTTTGGATCTTCAATCATAGATCCAAATTTCTCTTAGGATCCAGATCCTCATTCTACCATTGGATCTCAGATTCGGATCCAAATTCCAATTCTTAGGATCCAGAATCCAACCCTACTTTGGGTCTCAGATTCAGATCCAAATTCCAATTCTTAGGATCCAGAACCCAATTCCCCTTTGGATCTCAGATCACAGATCCAAAAATCTATTCTAGGATCCAGAACCCAATTCCCCTTTGGATCTTAGACTTCGGATCCAAATCCATTCTAGGATCCAGAACTCAATCCTACATTGGATCTCAGACTTCAGATCCGAATCCATCCTAGGATCCAGAATCCAATTCTACTTTGGATCTCAGACTTCAGATCCAATTCCCTCTTAGGATCCAGAGTTCAGCCCTATCTCGGATCTCAGATTTAAGATCCAAATACCATCTTGGATTCCAAATCTTGAATCCAATTCCATCCAAAATTCCAGATCCAAATTCACTGTAATTCCAATTCCTCTTCATTCCAGATTTCAAATCAAGTTCCTATTTCGGATCCTAAATCCAAAAATCAACTAAAAATTCTATTCAGAATCCAGAACTTAGATTCAGATTTCATCTTGAAATTCCAAACTTTTGCAAATCCCATTTCTCAATTCCTTTAGATTTCCCACATTCCCTTCTAAATTCAAAAACTTCAAAATTGAAATTCAATTTCATTCCAAATATTCGTCCAAATTCAAATCTCTAATTCAAAGTCCATTTATGACTTTGAAATTTCCTTTCTTCTCTTTTCCCTCATATCAGCTTCAAAAAATCATTTTCAAAAATCCAGATTTATTTTCCCTAGCTCTTGATCATTCTAAAAACTTAGAACTTTAATCTTAAGTTCTAAGTTAGAAATCATTTCTTCACTTTATCAGATTCACTTGGAAATTCTTCAAAACATTTTTTAAAAAAGAGCATACATCTTTGCATTTGCACAAGCATGATTCTTTGTGCATTTAGACTTAGAATAATTTCTTAGATAATTTCTTAGCAAAGCAAAAGGCATTAATTCGACCCTTGGTTCGATTACCCCTGGTAAAGGCGCCAGGAACCGTCGAACCTCGTACCGACGAGCGGATCCTGTCTCCCAGTTTTCCTGCAAATATTTCAAAAACGGAGGCGAGTTATTTCAAAATTCTTCAAAATTAAGGTCAAGTGGGACCCGCAAAAGAGTTCCTCTTCTCTTCTCTTCTTTCTTTTCTCTTCTCTCTTTCTTTCCGTTCTTTTATCTTTTCTCCCTTCAAAAAGAAGGAAAATAAGAGGTTGGAAAGGAAAAGAGAAGGAAGAGAGAGAATATTACGAGTGGAAAAATTTTGCGATAATCACAGATTTGGCGACCGTGATGGGACACGTCTCCGTCTGGTTGAATTTTTGCCTTTTCTTTTGCTTTGATATTATCTAAGTCTTTATTCTTCATATGTCAGCTTCATTTCCATGCAAACCTTAGGAGCCTAGACTCTGTCTTAAAGCTGACATCATTGCATATAGGATCTAAGTATAGTTTGGTAGGACCATATTGAGGAGATTATTCCATGCTCACATTAGACTTAGGTTTTGAAATACAACTCTCCTCAATTCTAGGGATTGAATGCAAAACAATGTATGCAAGTGTATGCTTCTCTTCATTTTAATCTCTATCTCTTTAGGACTTGCATTAGAGCCATCTGATTTTTTGCATGTTGAGCATATTTTGAAAACCTCCTTACCTAATATTGTCCCGGTCTTCACGTTGCTGGGCTGTCTCACTGAACCATAGTTCGGGAGAGAGCCTCACAACTGAACCACTTATTTGGGTTCGCGCCCCCCTACCACGTACCTAAGGGCCATAGTCCGAGGTATATCGGTAGGTGCTCAAGGATGTTGGGAAGCCATTACCTTAGAACCGGAGAAATATTTCTATGCCACGTACTTCGAGCTTCGGCTTGGGTATATCGGCGTATCTTGATTGGAATCAGATGATCTGAACCCTAGAGTTAGGATTAAGGTCCTACAAGCCATTTCAACTATTGCATTTAGAGTCAGCCTTTAGGGAGTGCTGTATGCGCATCCTTGTTTGTGCAGCTTTGGTTGTGTGATATTTCTCTTATTCTCTCATATATATGTATCAGACCCTTTTCAAAAACCCTGGGTGTATTATTCAAAACTTACCCTTATTTTCAAAAAACCCAGGTGTATATTTCTATATACCTACATTTCTTTTTCTCTTTTTTTCTTCAAAACCCTGGAAAATTCCTTTAAAATTTTATCAACCTTTTCAAAATTTCCAGGTTGATTCTTTAAAGAGTCTATCCATAAGTCCGGCATTCTATCTAATTCCCCTTATTTTCTTTGCCCCAGTATCATCTCAATGGCGTCAAATCCCCTTGATGTTGTCTTTCCCCCGAGATCATGTCTTCTATCAGATTGAGTATATCGGCATACCTTGAGTGGAATCAGATGATCTGAACCATAGAGTTAGGATTAAGGTCCTACAAGTTATCTTCAAATATTGCATTTAGAGTCAGCCTTTATTGAATGTTGTATGTATATTCTTGTTTGTATGGTTTTGGTTATGCAATGTCTCTCGCGTTTTCATATATGTATATATATATCAAACCTTTCCAAAACCCTGTGTATATTATTCAAAATTTTCCTTATCTTCAGAAACCCAGGTGTATTTCTTTTTCTTTTCCTGATTTTTTTAAATTCTTTTCTGATCCTGCCTGCAATTTTTCTAATTTTTCAAAATTTACCATCTATTATTCTAAAATTCTCTTCTACGTATCTTCTAAATCTATTTTATAACCAAAAAATCTCTTTCATCAAGAGATGTCCTTTTAGTCATATTCTAACTTGTTTTTTTTTTCTCTCTCACGAGAAATAATACGATTGTCGTGCCTCTTGTGCGGACTCAATCCCTAGTAGTGGGATATCTCTTTGTCAATTTGATCTCTTCCTTTATCAAAGTTTCCTCTGAAATCTTTCTAAAAGGGTCCCATTCTGCCCTACAGAGAGAGCATTTGGTATTAACGGGTGGTTCAGACTAAGATCAAAGACCGCACCAGTTAGAAGCAAGAATTGAGAAATGGACTCTCAGAGGTTTGCCAGAGAAGAAGTTCAGGACAACCAGAATGATATTGATCCTGCCATATATCGGTTGTTCAAAAAGATGATGGCGGAGATATTATCCGAGCAGGTTGAAGCCAGTTTTGGAAAAGCTCCCACCAAGGAAGAGGCACCTGTCACCTTCCTAATGAGCAAGCACAACGATGGCAGTGCAAGAAGTTCTAAAACCAGCAGGGGCAGCAACAAAGGCAACCCGGGCAATCAAAACAGCAATTTGGAGTCATCTAGAAACCAGAGGGGAAAGTTCAACAGAAACCAAGATGAACCACTTCAATCCAGCCCTCCGCAGAAGGAAAAGAATCAGGGAAAGCGAAAACGCAAAGATTGGAGCAGTAACCGAGATTTCACTCCCTCGGATGAGCCGCTGGATAAAGTTCTCGAATACATGTTGACCAAGAGATTGGTCAGGCTCCCAAAAGCCACGAGTCCTTCCACTATCTTGGGAAAATACAAGAACCAATTCTGCAAATTCCACCGGACGACAAGACATGACACTGATCATTGCTTTGTCTTCAAAAATATTATTCAAGACTGCATTGATAAGAATCTTTTTGTTGAAGACAAAGAAGAAAAGTGCCCGATCTCCCTAACCAAGCAAGCTCAGTCTAGCTCTCAGGAAAGGGACAACTCTCGACAAAAATCAGGCAAGCCAAAGGAGACAAAGCATGATGGCTGGAGTTACGATCGCGAGTTTTCCCCTTTAGGTCATCCAGTCGAGGAGGTTCTCGAATACCTGCTCACGGAAGATATGATCAAACTTCCCATGAGAGTTGATCCTTCGGTCACCATGGGAAAATGGAAAGAGTGTTTCTGCAAATTTCATCAAGTAAGGGGGCACGATGTAGAGCATTGCTTCGTCCTCAAAAACATCATACAGGATTTCATCGACAAAGAAATTTTGGTACCAAAGGAAGGAGGGGAGCAACCTACAGTTCCAACCTAGACTCTTCCAGATCACCCGAAGAATTCATAAAGCCAAAGTTTCCTGCTTTCGTCTTTTTTTTGTTAGTCATCTTGTAGGGGCAAGTCAACTCAACCTTCTATAGATCTTTTCCTTTTTAAAGTTCTTGTAAATATTCAGTTTTTGTCATCAAACCTTTACTTATCAATGAAATGTCAAGTTTTCTTTATATCTTTGATATTCAAATACTTTCTTCTTTTGCCATAGTGGGGCATTCAAATTCCTGTTCTTTTCAGAATGCGGGACAATCCCGACATCATTCATGAGAGAAATGATATTACCTATGAAGGTTTTTTTCAAAAATCATGAAATTTTGAAAGTTTCTGCAAAGTCTTCGTTATGATAACCAAAGAGTTCAAATATTCTTTGGTCCAACCTTCTTTAAAAATCAACCCTTGTGTTGATTGAATTTTTCAAAACTGGGTTTCGAACCAAAAAAATCAACCCTTGTGTTGATTAGATTTTTCCAAAAATAAGTTTCTAACCAAAATCAACCCAGGTGTTGATTAAATTTTCCAAAAATAGGTTTCGAACCAGTATCAACCCTCGTGTTGATCATGTTTTCCAAAAATGGGTTTTGAACCATTATCAACCGTCGTGTTGATCTTATCTTCCAAAAATTAGTCTTTAAATCATTATATTCAAAGATCAACCCTTATGTTGGCCTTGCCTTCCAAGATTTGGTTTCAAATCATTATATTCAAAGATCAACCCTTGTGTTGGTCTTGCCTTCCAAGATTTGGTTTCAAATCATTACATTCAAAGATCAACCCTTATGTTGGTCTTGCCTTCCAAGATTTGGTTTCAACTCATTATATTCAAAGATCAACCCTTGTGTTGGTCTTATCTTCTAAAATTGGTTTCAAAACGTTATATTCAAAAGATCAACCCTAGTGTTGGTCTTATCCTCCAAAAAAATTAGTTTCGAAACATTATATTCAAAAGATCAACCCTTGTGTTGATCTTGTTATTAGTTTCGCACTGTTATTTTCAGAAATCAGATCTATGGTTGATCTTCTTTTTCAAAAAAGTAGATTTCAAACCATTACCTTCAAAAATTGACCCTCATGATGATCTCTCATGTTTGATTTGAAGGATCAGTCCTCGCACTAATCATTCTCCTTGCGGTAGATTTTCTTCCCAAAAATGATTTTTCACTTATCTTTTAAATGAACATTTTCCTTTCAAGATCCCATATGCAGGCAGGATCAGACAAACTCTTTTTCAAAAAATCTTCTCAATTTTTTCAGTTAATCTTGTTATCTTTATTAGTTGCATTCATTTCATTTTCAATTTAATCAAATTTTCGTCAATTTATTATTTTTATCAATTTTTTTGTCAAGTTTTATCAAATTTTCATCAATTTCATTTAATTCTATCAATTTTATTCTTCCTTTTAAACCCATTCAGGTTAAGGGATAAACCTGATGCCTCTTTCCCATGAGGTATTTTCTAAATCTTCTTTGTACCCTTTCAGGTTAAGGGAAAAACCTGACCCTCGTTGTCCGAGGTGTACGCTTTCAGGTTAAGGGAAAAACCTGACCCTCGTTGTCCGAGGTGTTCCCCTTCAGGATAAGGGATAATCCTGAGACCCCTCGTAGGAGCAACAATGCTACCTATGAGAATTCTTTTGCAAATACCAATTTTATCAGTCCTTATTTTCTAAATTTATATCAATTTCTATTTTTTTTATTCTGTTCAGGATGAGGGATAATCCTGAAACCCCTCGTAGGAGCAACAACGCTACCTGCGAGAATTCTTTTGTAAATACAAGTTTCATCAAGCTTTATTGATTTTCCAAAACTTATATCAATTTCACTTCATTTAAATCCTATTCTTTTCCCTTTCAGGTTAAGGGATAAACCTAAATTATTTCCCATAAAATTCCTCAATTCACATCAAATTCTATTCTATACTCCTTCAGGATAAAGAAAAATCCTGAAGCCATCATAAATAGATTCGAATCTTAGGCCATCTTGGGTCAAGGATCTCGAATAAATCTCTCCTCTTCATTGTCGGAATCTAGTCATACATTATGTCAATCCTTCTAAAATCCGACTCTTGGGTAGAAATTATCTCTTTCCTGTCTGAGTCCCGACTCAGGTTTTTGTTTTGTTTTGTTTTCATTTTTGTTTTTAAAGATCCGAGTTCCGACTCGGGTTCTTTTTTTTATTTTGACGTTTGAAGTTTCGAGTTCCGACTCGGACTTCCTATCGGATTCAACGCTCGTGTTGGAACCGATCGTACCCTTGAAGATTCAAGTTTTTCAAAAATCGGGTTCTTCCATTTTTATCATTATCTTAAAGATTCGGGTTCCGACTTGGGTTTTTCCTTTTTATATATCGTTTGAAGTTTCGAGTTCCGACTCGGACTTCCTATCGGATTCAACGCTCGTGTTGGAACCGATCGTACCCTTGAAGATTCGAGTTTTTCAAAACTCGGGTTCTTCCATTTTTATCATTATTTTAAAGATCCGGGTTCCGACTCGTGTTTTTTCCTTTTATATATCGTTTGAAGTTTCGAGTTCCGACTCGGACTTCCTATCGGATTCAACGCTTATGTTGGAACCGATCGTACCCTTGAAGATTCGAGTTTTTCAAAACTCGGGTTCTTCCATTTTTATCATTATTTTAAAGATCCGGGTTCCGACTCGGGTTTTTCCTTTTTATATATCGTTTGAAGTTTCGAGTTTTGACTCGGACTTCCTATTGAATTCAATGCTCGTGTTGAAACCGATCGTGCCCTTGAAGATTCGAGTTTTTCAAAACTCGGGTTCTTCCATTTTTATCATTATTTTAAAGATCCGGGTTCCGACTCGGGTTTTTCCTTTTTATATATCATTTGAAGTTTCGAGTTCCGACTCGGACTTCCTATCGGATTCAACGCTCGTGTTGAAACCGATCGTACCCTTGAAGATTCGAGTTTTTCAAAACTCGGGTTCTTCCATTTTTATCATTATTTTAAAGATTCAGGTTCCGACTCGGATTTTTCTCTTTTGTATATTTTCATTTTCTATTTCTGAAGCTCCGGGTTCCGACTCAGACTTCCTTTTGGATCCAATGCTCGTGTTGGAACCAATTGCTGTATCTAAGATTCGGGTTCTCAAACTCGAGTCTCATTTCATTTCTTTTATTTTGAAAAGCCGGGTCCCGACTCGGATTTTTGCTTTTTGTATATTCTTATCTTTGGGTTCTCGAGCCCTGACTCGAATTTCCCCTGTTGATCCAGTGCTCGTATTGGACCAAAAATCTCCTTGTCTTCCCCTTCAGGATAAGGGATAATTCTGAAACACCGGCAATCATTCTCGCTTAATTTTCAAGTATCTTCAAATGTCGGTCTCATTTTTCAAATCCTCCTTTTGAAAAACCCAGTGCTCGTACTGGTGTGCATTTTGAAAAACCCAGTGCTCGTAATGTTGTGCATTTCGAAAACCCAGTGCTCATACTGGTGTGCATTTCGAAAAGCCAGTGCTCGTACTGGTGTGCATTTCAAAAACCCAGTGCTTGTACTAGTGTGCATTTTGAAAATCCAGTGCTTGTACTGGTGTGCATTTTTTAAAACCCAGCGCTCGTACTAGGGCATTTTTCGAAATCCAATGCTCGTGCTGGTACATCTATCGCTCGTGCTAGTGTTTGGCTGACTAATCAGTTAGCCATCCAGGTTCAGCCTTTATGCTAACCAAACATCATCATTTCAAGCTCTAAATTCTCAATCTCAACCTTCAGGTCATCATTCTATCAAAAATCAATCATTTTCTCTTGCGAAGGACCCTCTTTAGGGAGAGTTCGAGGGAGCTCGTTCCTTTCGCATGCAACCATCTTTCATTCGCAAGAACCCTCTTTTCGAGGGGCAGTTTGAAGGGACTGGTTTTCTTCGCAAACAGTTTTCAAAACAACAACCAACTTTACACAAGAGAACCCTTTTTTCAAGGAGAGCTTCGACGGAAGCTCGTTTCTTTTGTGGCCCCTGTTTTTATCATCTTTGGCCAACCCCTTCACAGAGGACCCTCTTCTAGGGAGAGTGTGATGGACTCGTTCCTCTGTGATACTTTATCAACTTTGTTTTTCGGCCGCCTTTCCATAAGAGAAGCCTAGAGATAGGGAGTTTTGATGAAAACTTAATTTCTCTTCGAAAGTTCCGTTTTGCAAACGCCTCCTCTTTGGTGAAGAGAGGAGTATTTCCAACTTCCCATTCAGGTAAGGGCTTAAGCCTGAGTCTCTCTTTTTGGGGTAAAAGAGAGGAGAATTATGTCATGGACATGTCAATTCGATATCAAGCAATTTCTTTCATCAAGGATTTCTAGAATACATTGCCAATCTGCTATCAAAAGTCATTTGTTGGTCTCAAAGCTTTCATCGCACAAAGAATTATCTCAAACCACCTTTAGTATCATCTTCAAAAGAGCAAGACTCTTGCGAAATAAGAACTAAATTCAAGCTTTTTCTGTTGGTCAACCAAGAGGATGAAGAAAAATCTTCGATATGACCGGCAAAGGAAAATTCAATGATGTTGAAAAGCCATAAGTGAACTGATATTGATCATAGCTGTGGCGCATTCTTAAAGATTATTCTTTTGGCGGTAAGACAGTGGAAATATCCTGGACAGTAAAAAAGAACCTACCCAATCCATATCTCCCCAGTCGTTTGAGCTGTAAATCAAATATCCGCAAAAGAGATTTCTCAATTGTTGTCAAGATGAAGGCGAATTAAGCGAGTAGACCCCCGGGGCCAAAGAAGATTTGAAACATCTCCAAGATGACGAAGTTTGTGACGGATCCTTCCAGGGAAAGTTCGGATCACCGTCGAGATGAAGGCGGATGCGATGAACCTACCAACAAACCCTAAAAGATATTTGATTTCTACTATCTAGAGATTTCAACCCATGAACCAATGTCATCAAGCCTAATTCCTGAAAAATAAAAAGAAGGATCGGAGCATCTCCAAGATGAAGGAGTTTGTGATGTACCCTTCTCCGAAAAAGAGAGAAAAGTCAGGACATCTCCAAAATGAAGGATGATGTAAAAAGCCCAATAAAGCTCCATGACTCAAAAGAGTGCAAAAAGATCATCATGGGAGATGCCCAGGATATCAAACTACCCGAAACTGTCAGGAATCATCTTTATTTATGTGAAAGTCTTATATCAATATCTTTTCGCTTAATTGCTTTTATGAAGCTAAGAATGTTTCCTCTCTTTCATATCAAGGAAATTGATATCTTCCTTGAGGAAACTCAACAGCAATAAAATTGAATTTGATTCTTAATTCTACAGAGTTAGCTCTGTTGGAATTAATACTCTAGGTAGAAAGAGGTGATATTTTCACACATGAGCACAATTCAATCATTCTGAATCAACTACAATTTTTGGCATATTTTCTAGTTATCCCAACATGAAGTGTGAACTTGAGGATCGTTTTGACGTATCCTGACGTCATCCCTCCTTGGGACTGAAAAGTCCTTTCCTTCCGCCTGATCTGAGCACTTTCAGATTCACACACTTCCCTGTGCTCCCCACTGTCCCGCCATGGACAGTTCCCGCTCAGGATAAGGGTTAAACCTGAACTTTTTGCAAAAGATCTGTTATTGTCAAAAGCTATTTTCAGTCTCAGCAATGAGGCGCCCAAGAACAACCCCTTTTTCAAGCTTTAAGGGACCCTCATTTTTATCCTTTTACAAAAAACCCCTCTTGGACTTGTTATGCAAAGTCTAGAGGCCCATCACAGTTTTCCTCGCTCCTCGAGGATTCTGTATCCATTCAGGCTAAGGATTAAACATGTTATCTCGCTCCTCGAGGTATCACTCAACCTTCTGCGAGAGGTCGTCTGTTTTTAGAAAGCTGATTTCAGTCTCAGCAATGAGGCGCCTAAGATCATCCCTTTTTCCAAGCTTTAGGGAACCCCTTGTTTTTCTCTTCTCGCGAACCCCTTCTGGATTTGTTCATCCAGATTCTGAAGGTCCCATCATGGTTTCTTCATCCGAGGATTCCGTATGGTCGCCCTTTCAGGTTAAGGGATAAGCCTGAACCTCGCTTCGCGAGGTGTCCTTTCCGTTCAGGTTATGGTTAAACCTGAGTCTCATTTCAACTAGATATCCTTTCTAGTCCCACCACGGTTTCTTCATTTGAGGAATTCGTGCGATCCCCCCACTCAGGTCAAGGGTTAAAACCTGAATCTCGCTTCGGCGATGCATTTGTTGTCCCATCACGGTGTCTTCACTCGAGGATTTTGTATGGTCGTCCCTTTCAGGATAAGGGTTAAGCCTGTACCTCGTTCCACAAGGTATCTTCCTTTTTCAGGTTTGGGTTAAACCTGAGCCTCGTTTTGACGAGGTAATCTTCCTGTCCCATCATGGTTTTTCCCCACAAAGGAATACATGCTCTATACATCCATCCAGGAAAGGATCATGCTTAAGTTTCATCTCACGAGGCATTTCTCCCGAATGTCCCATCGAGGTCTGCCTATATTCCTTTCCCCATCTGAATCATCTTGATATATCTTCGTCCCATCCAGGTTAAGGGCTAAACCTGAGTCATTCCAAAAGGTCGATCTTGTCTCACCCACGAGACTTGATCAAAATTCTTATCTTTCACTATTTCTGGAATCTTTACCCAAAATCCCATCATGATTTCCTCATTTCTATCATTCAGTTATATCATCATCGAGGATTTTGTCCCCCCAGAACCATTCAGGATAAGGTCTTAAGCCTGAAAAGCCACGTTCAAAAAATTCTCTCACGCCCAGCTCAAATATGCTGACTGGGGCATTTTTCAAAATTTGGAGTGTTTCTTTGCCACTAAGCTCGGCTTTCAACCGACTTAGTAGCAAAGCGGGGCATCTGTGAACACCCCAAAATTTTTAAAATATTGTAAATATTTCCTTTTTACCCTTCATCCCCATTTTCTGGGCAATTGAGTCAGTTTTAAATCTAAATTCCATCTTATTTCTAAAGTTTTGTTGAAATTAAATTCATCAGACTCAATTTCGGATCCGGATCCAGATAAAGATCCAAATCTGAGCTTCGTTGTCCAATGTTTAAAGTCAAATTCTCGAAATTTCCAAAATAACTTTTTGAAAAGCTCAGACACTTCGTCCAGTGTCCGTTTGGATACATCATGTTATACTTCTCAATTCGGGTTTCAAAACTCGAACATCTTCTCAAAACTTGGGTCCAAACCCATTTTTTGAAGAAATTTTCTCAAAATAACATTAATTTTTTTTAGAAAAAAACCCTTTCTTCTATAAATATTTTGAAATTTTGTAAAATTAGTTTTAGAGTTTTGTTTTCAAAAATACCAAAAAAATATATATATAAAGTGAAGAAAAGAACAAAAAAATAATATATATATATATAGAAAAGAAACAAAATTCGGGCTTTTTGAAAAACTCTTTTGAAAAAAATTCTTTTAACCAAAACTAGTTTTTGCAAAAATCTTTAAAAGGGGACCGGCTTTTTGGAAATTTTTATAAAAGACCTCCTTAACGAAAATCAAATTTTTTTTTTTTTAGGGTTACGAAGACCCTCTCTTTTCACCCCCCCCCCCCCCGAATCCTCCAGAACCTTCTCCTTCCCTCTCGCAAACCCTCCATCACCCGCCGTTGAACCTCCTGCTCCACCCTTCGTCCATCTCCAACGGCCTCGCATGCTTCCATCTCCTTCGCTCATCACCAAACCCCCCATGTGCCCCCTATCACATGCCCTCCATCATCCGATCCTCTGCTTCTTCCATGGTCGAACAATCATCTGCCCTCCATCGCCAATGGAATTCCCCTTTGCATTCTCCACCCTCTGATCGATGGTTCCAGACCAACAGCCACCGATCTCCAACCATATCTCTCCTTCCAGAAGCCCCTATCCCTCTATAAAGAGGATACACAGAAAGAAAGGGAGGAGAGGCAGGAGAAAAATACGACCGATTATATCCGCTTCAGAGTTCCTGCAAAAATCAGTTTTCATTTCCCTTCTCTTCCTCGATCAAGTGAAGAGAACTCTGCTATAAGGAGAAGCGAGTCGGCCTTCTCCTTCTTTCTTCGGTCCAAAAGGAGTTCTGTAGAAGAATCCCCGTGATCCTCAAAATCCCTGCAAGGAGATCAGAATTTCTGCAAAAACCAGGAAGCCAGCCCCTGCAATAAGATCACTGGGCCAAGACATCCTTCTCTAATCGAAGCTCAGTCAGGTTAGGTGCCCCCCTTTTTTTTCTTTCTCTTTTCTCGGCATTTCTTTATCTTCCTTTTAGATCTTCTTATTTTAGCCCCATCAACGCACATCCTGTAAAACCCGACTTGCATATAGCAATGTCGGTTTACTTTGTGCAATACCAACGGAATGGCTCCATTCCAACACATTTTTTTTTTTTGTTATTTTTGCTTGTTTGCTTTATTTTCTCTTCTCTTCGGTCATTGGGATGCCCCTGTTGTTTTCCCATCTGTAATCGGCCTTGATCTTATTTTGTTGCCTCCTCTTTTCACATAGGAATTTCGATTCCTTTATGATAATCTGCCGACATATTTCGTTTCTTTTTTTTTTAAGTTTGTTCTCATGTAAATAATGATTATCTGTATGTGTCTTCCCCGCTTTTACAATGCTCAATCCATTATTGTAATCTTTGCTGCGTTCTTACTAAAAAAATCATTTTCGCATTATGTGGTTATTTTCTTTTCATCAGTGGAATCTTGGTGTCTTTATTGAAACCTTACACATATTCTTTTTTTGTTACGGCCCATTGATTTAATAGTATCCTTTATTACATTTCCTCTGCATATCTTGCTGTGGGACATGGGTTTTAAGTGTTTCCTTAGTCATATCAATGGCTGTATGATGGCTTGGATGTTAGCGGTAATATCATATAGCCGTTCGATTGTCTGTGTATCTCTCAATAATCTGGTTAATCGTCATCTCTCTGATGGGTTCGTGAGTTAAAAAGAATGCACACCCCTTTGTTTTTTTTTTAGCCAACCATAGAGCATTAGTGGTGGTAATTGCTGAATTAATTCTGCTGAGCTCCCTCTTGTTTCTGTATGTTGGATGAGAAGAAAATTTTATCGGAAAAGCATCATTTCCTTAAAGTACTCTGAGGGAGGTGCGGCCATTCTGTGATGACATCTCCAAGGCTTGGTAACGTTACAAGGGAAGGATATCGCCCGGGTATGCTTGTAACCCATCAATTGATAGGTTTTCAGCATATCGATCGATGTATTCCTAGCATGATGTGTTTGCAATACATTACTTTGGCTGTAAGGGCATAAGATTCACAGGTAAGATCTAATCCTGATGGTAATAGTTTGTGCCATTATTCTCTGTACCTGAACATCCGCATTCACGACGTCAATATACGCAGGTTTGATTCATAGCATCACCCAGTGGCTACTGTCTCGACTTTTTTTTCTTTATCGATTTCATTGAAGGAAAACAAAAGTTAGGTTTCTAATGTGGTTTTATGATTTTAATATCCAAGTAGGAGTTTGTGGGCGAATTCCACTTCAGGATATTTAAAATTTGGATCTAGAATGAGGTATTTTAGATACAGAGACTCTTAGTCCGCCTCTCCTTTTGAACTGTTACAAGTTGATATGTAGGATCTGCAGGTTGATGAACACATGATCTGAAGCCCTTAACTGAAGAATTGTTAACTTCATGACTGCATTTCTTTCGGTACATAGTGTCTCTTTATCTAATCTGCTATGATTTGTCTAAGTTATGTGTGGGTTCCTGTTATTTGTTTTAATTGCTAATTGTATGGTCGTCTACTTGATGCAGGTGGGAATAACTTTAGAACTGTGATTCATCTTTGAAATCTGCATGCCCATCATAATTTTGGATGCTTTCTTTTTCTTTTTATCAAGGCCAAATAGGGATTACTAATAAGTAAGTACCGGGTACATAATAATGTAAAAATAAAGAGAAACAAAGCATAACATAAAGGGGCTGTGAACCGCGTCTGGACTCTTAGGATTTGTAGAGGCCATGTATCCATGCTTTGTGTTTTCAAAGTCCTCGGATTTATTTTTTTTCTTCTATGCACTGCTACTGCATCATACCTTCATTACATCCCCTGCATGAGTGATTCTCATCGGCATGCCTGTGTATTTGTTTCCCTACATTCTCGCATTTCACATGTACCACATTTCTCACATACTACTTTATTTGTTAGATTTCCCCATTGTAATAATATCTTTTCAATGTTATAGTTATTCATAATATAGCACCAGAAAAGCAATTTCACAGCAGCATTTGACATTCTGTGAGGGTCTACAATATTCCTTTACATCCTTCTATGATATCTTTTATTCCTGCAAAATTTCCATAGCTTAAACAATAACAGACTATGACTGAGTTATGGACTATCCCATTCTTTTTTAAAAAAAAAAGTCAGTTCATGCTGAAATCTGTTGGCTGGATAAAATAAACTCGTTTTTGCCCTTATGTATGGTCTGGGGCCAAAATTTTTGTGAGTAAATAATGACAGGACATGCATTGTATCAAGTACAGTAAGTGTTCCTTTCGGAAAGCTCCGACGATGGGTGGAGTCATGTTTGCTGCCCGGGATATGCCATTGATCTCTCAATCATGGCTTGGATTCCTGGAAATGTGAGAGTTCTGACCAACTCTACTAAAAGATGAAAACCTGTCATCCAAGAATCGATGGTATTCATCAGGAGGATGGATCATGATTCTAGATATATGGATAAATGTTCAGATTTAGGTTCAGCACCATCTTCGTGTTGAAAGACTATAAATCTTTTACCAGTTTCAACAATTTCTTTTTCGGAAGTCTGATAGTAACCCCTAAAAGAGCAGACTTATGTTCAGTTTCTTTCTCTCTCTCTCTCTCTCTATCTATCTATCTATATATATATATATGCATTTGCCATGTATGTACATTGTTTACATAGATACGTGTCAGTTCTTAATACAACACCCGTCTATTATGTACTCAAGGTCTTGTGCTAACTCTGTCTTGCAGGAATACATAAGACGCTTGAATTTCTCTCTTGGACCAAAAATTTCTGATATTTGTAATTTAGAGTTGTAATAAATTAGGTATAAATGAAAATTTATACTTTCTACCTTAGATAGAATGTATGAGCATCTATATGTTCATTTCATGTCCTTTTCTATTATTTTCTCAAATGGGACCACGAATGGCACGTGCACCATTTCGTAAGAGGTAATTAGTCCTAAGTTGATGATTTACATCAATGGCCATAGTCAGGATGTAAACAAGACTTAGGATTTTTATCTTTTACGAAATAACACTGGATCCACACTAGATCTGTTTTCAAAATTCTTCATATTTTTCTTAAAAATTTTCTTCTTTTATTAGAATTTAACTTAAAAATAATTCAAAATATATACCAATGACCATAGTCAGGGTATATTGAGAGTTAATTTCATTTTAAATTCTATAAAAGCACTAAATGTGTTTCATTCTTCACCTGAATTTAAATATAGATTATTATATAATACATTCAATGAACATAGTCAAGGATGTATTATATCTTCAATCTTATTTTGATTCATCTAAAGAATGGAATAGCTTTTCAAAATTTAATTTCAAATTCATTCATCAATTAGGATAGAACTGCATCATATTTTCAAAATTCCTTTTTCAAAAACTCCAAGTGATGTAAATATCTTCCTCAATCTATCTTCAATTCTTATAAAATCCAATGCATCCTTTCATTTTCAAATTCAATTTCATTTTTTATCTCAAAGTTCAATTTAACTTTGAGATTTCAAAGTCATTTTATTCAAGTTCAAATCAAATTTCAAAGTTTGATTTGACTTTGAAATTCTAAATTCAATTTATATTCAAAACTCTTACTCAAAGTTCAATTTTAACTTTGAGACTCTTGATTCATCTTCTAAATTCCAAATTCAAAAATTCAAGGTCTAATTTGACCTTGAAATTCGTTTGTATATTCAAAATTCTAAATTTCGTTTTTCAAGTTCAATTTAAAAGTTCTTGATTCATCCTTCTGAATTTAACTCCAAATCCATTTTAGGATCTAGGATTCAAACACTCACTTCGGATCTCAGATCCAATTCCTCTTTAGGATCCAGAGTCCAATTCCACTTTTGGATCTCAGACTTCAGATCCAATTTCATTATACGATCCAGAACCAATTTCACCTTGGATCTCAGACTTCAGATCCAATTCCTCTTTAAGATCCAGAGTCTAATTCCAGTTTTGGATCTCAGACTTCAGATCCAATTCTCCTTTAGGATCTAGACCCCAATTCTACATTTGGATCTCAGACTTCAGATCCAAATCCATCCTAGGATCCAGAACCCAATTTTATATCGGATCTCAAATCCCAGATCTTAATTCCATTTTAAGATCCAATTCCATTCCCAATTCTAGATTTCAAATCCAAGTCTATTTCCAGATCTTATTTAAACTCCCTAAATCCATTTCTATTCTTAAATACCATTTGATTATCTCAGATCCATTCCAAACTTAAAAATCCAAATTCAATTCCATCTCAAGTATTCATTTTCTTTCCTAAATTCAAATTCAAATTCAAAGTCCATTTTTTGAAACTTCATTTCCTTTCATTTCAAAGCTTCAGGTCATTCTTTCTCATCTATTCTTCTGATCCTGATTTACTTCAAAAACTTAGAACCCCTCTGATCTATCTCAAGTTCTAAGTTAGATTAAATCATTTCTTCACTCCTTTGCCAAGTTTATCTCAGAATAACTTAGAAATTTTTCAAAAACATCTTTCAAAAGGAGCATACATTCTTGCATTGCACAAGCATGATTCTTTGTGCATTTAGAGTTAGAATAAATTCTTAGATTATATTTAGGCAAAGCAAAAGGCATAGATTCGATCCTTGGTTCGATTACACCTGGTAAAGGCGCCAGGAACGGTCGAACCTCGTACCGACGAGCGAATCCCGTCTCTCCATTTTTTTCCGCAAATTTTCAAAACGGAGGCGAGTTAAATTTCTAAATATTTTTCAAATTAAGGTCAAGTGAAAACCCGCAAAAGAGTTCCTCTTCTCTCTTTCTTTCTTTCTTTTCTCTTCTCTTTCTCTTTTCTTCCTTTTATTCTTCTCCCTTCAAAAAAGAAGAAAATAGAGGTTAGAAAAGGAAAAGAAAAGGAAGAGAGAGAAACCAACGAGAGAGGAAAAATTTTGCGATGATCACAATACCCTTCACAGAGGGCGTAAAAAGCAATATTTACAAACCCAATTAAATGCCTAAATGCTAAAATAAAAGAAAAAAATCTTCTATCTTCATGTACTTCGTGTCATATATGCACTTTAGCTCCACTCCTGTGCAATCCTTAAATTGAAAGGGTTAGAAGAGAAGTGGCGGCCTCCACCACCACGCCGTCGCCGGATTGTGTAGCCACCTCCACCGGAAAAGAGAAGAGAGATAGGGAGAAGGGGAAGAAAGAGGGAAGAATACGGTGGAGGGGAAGGATTAGGAAAAGAGAGAAGAGAGGGAAAGAGGGGAAAGGGGAGACACAGGCATAAGAGGGGAGACCCCCATTTTTTTCTTTTGGTTGGTTTTTAAAATGAATACAAACCGGTTCACCAGTTTGTTTTCAGTTTTTTTTCTTGGTTTTAAAAAGCCCAAACCGGCTTGAACCGGTTTGTAACAATTTTTCAGTTTTTTTTCAAAACCCAAACCGTGTAAACCAGTTTGTTTTATTTTATTTTCAAAAATCTAAAAAACTATTTAAAGAGTTTTTATTTGCTAAAAACCTCAAAACCTCATTTGATTATTTTTTCTAAAAAAATATAACTATTCTAATCTATATATTTAATATTTTTTTTCTTCTTTTCTATAAAGAAAACCAAAATTATTTTATTAACTAAATTGCAAAATAAAGCTACTTTTTCAAGCATTTTCTAATTTTCAATCATTTTAGCTCATTTACTGAAAACTAACATAAAATTGGGTTTTTGAAACAATTTTTCATAAAATCATGCATATTTTAATGTTAATTAACCCTGAAATATATGCATGATCAACCTCCAATCTTGAAGAATTTGGGACCTCTCCATTGGGTGATGGCTACGGTGTGCAGAGCTAATTCTGATGATGTTTGGAGTATTTCTTGATTTTCTCCGAGATTGATTTTTTTGCTCTCTTTGATGCTAGGGATATCTGTTGTAAATGATGGTCGAGGGATCATAGGCTGCGGGAGCCTTTCTTCTGGGTCTTCTCCCAGCACTGTTGTAATCATTCCACCTTTTGACCATTTCACGCATTAATGCAAGGTGGAAGGCACTGCATTAGCATTATGAATCCACGTTCTTTCGAGCAGCAGATTGTAGGTGGGTGGCACATTGACCACATGAAAAAGTACTGAGTGCATAGAATAATTAATGAACACCTCCAGGAATATATTATCTTTTGTCGTTTGACCATGGTTGTCAAATCTGTAGATGGTGATAGGATCTGGAATATATTCTTCGTCCTTGATCCTTAATGCTTTTGTTGTCATTTCAGGACATATGTTGAGGCTAATGCCTCCATCAACTAGCACATGTGGTACCGTCATTCCTCTGACTCGAACGACAATGTACAAAGCATTATTATGAAAGGAGTGAGGCTTTGGAAGGTCCTCATCCGAGAAAGTGATTGGCGCATTGGTCATGGCTGAATTCACTATTTGTGCCATGTCTTCAGGAGTGGTACTGGGCTTGACTTTAATCTTTCTGAGTAGATCATCCAGTACTTGTTGGTGCTTGAGAGAATTCTTGGTCAAGTCAAAAATGGAAACATTGGACAGAGCGGTCAGAGGCTTCTGACTTGAATTTTCTGGCCTGGGTTTGATGATTTGATTAAGGAAATTAGGAATTCCCTTTGACTTGGGGGATGACTTTGCAGGTGCTTCAGAAACTTTCATCTTGTCGAATGCTGAGATTAGGTCCATCTTCTTAGAAGCTGGAGCTGCTTGTCGTAGCACTGACACCTGATGTTGAACTTGGAGATCTTGAACAAAACATGGTCTGATATGCTCATGAGGTAAGAACGGTTGTTCAGATACTACTGCTGTGGTGTGTGAAGGAAAGGGCTGCTTTAGAATATTCATTTTCTCTTCTTCTTCTCCTTCCACCAATAAATTTTTGTTAATAAGATCTTGCACGATATTTTTTAGAACAAAACAGTTCTCAGTGTTGTGTCTCACTGTCTTGTGGAACTTGCAAAATTGATCTTTTCACTTCCCCATAGGTACAGGGGGATCGGCCAATCTAGGCAACTTGACCATCTCTTTCGACAGCATATACTCGAGCACGTCTTTGAGTGATTGGTCTAAAGGAGTAAATTTTCTATCGTAACTCCACCCTTTATGTTTGGCTTTTTCACGCCGTTTTGGCCCTTGATCTTGCTGAAGAGGTTTGTTGTATTGAAGAGCAGGCTTTCCTTTCTGATCCCCTTTGTTGTTTACATTGCCTGCATCGTAGCAATAATCTTTCTTCTGCCCTTTATATTGATTTCGGCTATTATTGTTGTTGTTGGCAGAATAGGTGAAGTGAGCTTTCTTCTGCTGCTCACCTTGAGGGTTGTTTTTGGAAAAAGTGAAGCCTTCGTAGACTCCATTCTCTACACTTAGCTCGAGCCATTCGGCTCGTTCAGTTAGCTCAATGAAAGTACGGGATGGTGCAGTAGAGATTAATCCTCTTAATGGTTACAAAAAGTTGTTGAGGATCAATGATAGGGCATGCCTTTCTGAAATAGGATCTCTCATTTTGTAACAGGCTGATGTGATCATCGCAAAATTTTTTCTCTCTCGTTGGTTTCTCTATCTTCCTTCTCTTTTCCTATTCTAACCTCTATTCTCCTCCTTTTGAAGGGAGAAGAATAAAAGAAAGAAAATAAAGAGAGAAAAGAAAAGAAGAGAAAGAAAGAGAGAAGAGGAACTATTTTGCGCGGTCTCACTTGACCTTGATTTTAAAATATTTAGAAAATTACTCACCTCCGTTTTGAAAATATTGCGAGAAAAATGGAGAGACGGGATTCGCTCGTCGGTACGCGGTTCGACCGTTCCTGACGCCTTTACCAGGGGTAATCGAACCAAGGATCGAATCTATGCCTTTTGCTTTGCCTAAATATAATCTAAGAATTTATTCTAACTCTAAATGCACAAAGAATCATGCTTGTGCAATGCAAGAATGTATGCTCCTTTTGAAAGATGTTTTGAAAATTTCCAAGTATTCTGAGATGAACTTTGATAAGGGAGTGAAGAAATGATTGAATCTAACTTTAGAACTTGAGATAGATCAGAGAAGTTCTAAGTTTTTGAAATAAATCAGAGTTGAAAAAATAAATCTTGATTTTGAGAAAGAATGATTTGAAGCTTTGAAATGAAAGGAAATGAAGTTTCAAAGTCAGAAATGGACTTTGAATTTTGAATTTGATTTTAGGAAAGGAAATGAATACTTGAGCTGGAATTAAATTTAGATTTTGAAATTTGAAATTGGAATGGATTGAGAAACTCAAACGGTATTTAAGAATAGAAATTGATTTAAGAGATTCGGATTAGATCCGAAAATGGAATTGAAATCTAAAATTGGAATTGGATTCCGGATCCTAATATGGATTTGGATCTGAAGTCTGAGATCCAATGTAGAGTTGGACTCTGGATCCTAAGATGGATTTGGATCTGAAGTCTGAGATCTAATGTAGAGTTGGACTCTGGATCCTAAGATGGATTTGGATCTGAAGTCTAAGATCTAATGTAGAGTTGGACTCTGGATCCTAAGATGGATTTGGATCTGAAGTCTAAGATCCAAAAGTGAAATTGGAGTCAGGATCCTAAGGAGGCATTGGATCTGAAGTCTGAGATCCAATATGAGAATTGTATTTAGAAGGCTGGATCCAAGTTGATCCGATTTTGGTTTTGGAATTTCCAAAATTGATTTGAGAATTTGAATTTTGAATATGTAAATGAATTTCAAAGTCAAATTGGACTTCGAAGCTTGAATCTGGAATTTAGAAGATGAATCCATATTTCCAATTTTGAATGAAATTTAGGAATTGAATCTTGAATATACAAATGAATTTCAAAGTCAAGTTAAACTTTGAATTTGAAGTTTTGAATTTAAAATTTAGAAGATGAAGAGAATCTCAAAGTTAATTTGAACTTTGGATTTGATTGAAGTTTTGAATATAAAATGAATTTCAAAGTCAATTTGGACTTTGAATTTGAAGTTAGAATTTGAATTTTGGATATAAGCTGATTCTAAAGTTTTCAAAGTTAAATGGGACCTTGAAATTGAATTCTTGAATTCTTGAATCCTTTTGAGAAATTTGAATTTATGAATAGGTTTTGATCTGAGAAATGAAGGAAAGAATCACTTGGATTTATGAAAAAGAATTTTATAAACATGATGCAATTCTATCCTAAATGATGAATGAATTTAAATTTTTAGAATTGGATTTTGAAAAGCTATTCCATTCTTTAGATGAATTAAAATAAGATTGAAAATATAATACATCCTTGACTATGGTCATTGAATGTATTATATAATAATCTATATTTAAATTCAGGTGAAGAATGAAACACATTTGGTGCTTTTATAGAATTTAAAATGAAATTAACTCTCAATATACCCTGACTATGGCTATTGGTATATATTTTGAGTCAATTCTAAGTTAAACTATAATAAAAGAAGGAAATATTCGAAAATATGATGATTTTTGAAGAGGATCCAATGTGGATCAGTGTTATTTTATAAACGATAAAAATCCTAAGTTTTGTTTACATCCTGACTATGGCCATTGATGTAAATCATCAACTTAGGATTAATTACCTCTTATGAAATGGTGCGCGTGCCATTCGTGTTTCACCATTGTGAGAATTTGAAAAAGGGAAGAACAATATGACAATGGATAATTCCTGATATCTATATGCTCATTCATTCTATCTATAACAGGAAATGTAGATTCTCATTAAGACTTATTACATATAAAATTGAATTTACAACTCCAAGTAATGATATTTTCCAATGTTCCCTGCAAAACGCTTAGTTGGTGTAAAGTGAGAGGAAAATGGAAATGGAAAAATATTCACATTGAATCTAAGGATACTGATAACTAGGTGGACATGCCTAAATAAAAAAAAAAGAATGCATGTATGAGGGGCAATGACATATTCGGTATTCATGAGAAAAATGCGCATATATACATATATATATATATATACCGAAGACCTATAGGTAGGAAGGCATATATAATGGGTGGAGGCAAGGGTATGGAGAAAAAACAAGGGAGTGTCCAGGTACCATAGGTTCTGGCACTGATGTCATATGAACTTGTATATTGAACACATGTCAAGCATGGAAAGTGGTCCAAATTTCATTAATATTCACCCACCATAATAAGACAATAGAAAAGCAGCTATGATGAGTAAGGACTAAATTAAATTGGCACTCGTTTATTTCTGCAGTTTTAGTCTTGCTAGTTTTATCAGACAACCAAGTGACAAGCTTACTTTGGATTTGGGCCAAAAAAAAATCAGTTGATACAACAGCAACCCACATGTTACAGAAGTAGGTGCCTTGTGCAATATATTTGAGCATATTCACAGGATTATAACGATAAGATTCCACTACATTTTGCATCATGTCTACAACTAGATCTAACATTTGATGAGTTTGATAGGCATTCAGGTATACAAAACTTAGTCAATATGAAGAGCAATCATGTCACTGAAATATAGAACTCATATCATATTTTGAAACTTATTCAGCTGATGATACTTGTAGTCTTCAAAACATCACAGATCCATAACTGGTTCTACTAGGTATGCAGTTACTTGTGTCCCATACTTGCAGCATAGGATATGAACCAAGTTAAAATTATAAAAGCATGCTTTGCAGACAGAGGCAAGATTAACAGTTCGACCACATTGATAATTATAGTTGCGTGTGTACTTCACGATTTAGCAGACAATGCCCACTTATTTCAAATTTTCTGCTCGCAGGAGAAAGATTGGTGAGGAAAACTGATGATGAAACCCTAGGCAAGTGTCGAAGCATGTGTCTGTTATATGTTCTATCAAACCATGTAAACACGCCTTGAACACCTAAATATTTAAAAAGAAACACTTGGACTCAAAAAAAACAAAAAAAAAATGCTAAGGTACCTGCCAGAATAGTAGATGCTGGCCTATAACATCAAAACTAATTGCAGAAGTGCTTGGAGAGTTCAACCTAACCACCACCACCTGATTTGCAGCTTAGCCCCTGTAAAAAAAAAAGTTTAGTCAGATCGATAGCATACGAGTTGACTCTACATAGTATCTTCATGAGTTGGGAGGAATATATGCTGAAGAGATGGAAATGAGGGTAAATGTTAGGAATGCTGTTAGTGACGTTGCAGATGAGGATAAAGATGTATTCTGTTGATACTAATTCTGGAAATCCAGAGCCTCGTGTTTCCAACATTCATAATGGCTTTCAATAGCTGTAGAATCTTCTTGTTTGCTACGACTTGGGCTGCACCTGATAAAGCAAGAAAAAAAAAAGACTCAATATCCCAGTTCATTATAAAAAAAGAATTCCATCAGCAACATAAGTGAAGCTTGGTTGCAAGCTAAATCTTTTGCCCATGTCGAACTGAAGAAATGCTTCCTAGTTAACATTGCCTCCTGGAATTTCCTTGTACATTCACCCTGCTTTAAATTAAACTGATCTGGCGTCATCACTTGATCGATGCTTATGCTCATCCTTTGGACAATCAGATGGAGGGACCGCCCACTGTAATGGAGCCTTTTTGAGGTTTCTACATTCCACCCCAACCGTTTGTTCTTGTGTTCTCATCAAGCTTTTGACTCTCTCATAAGTTCAATTAACATGACAAATGCCTTGAGTAAAAAAAAAAAAAAAAATCTTCTCAGAGCATTACTAAGACATTTTCAACGCTATTCTCAAATGTAGTGTGGTAAACAGTTCGTAGTCTCCAATGTTCCTTGAGACAAACTAGGAAGTTTATTAACAAAATGGGCTACAGATTGCAGTAACTCCATACTGCATCTGACGAATGGGATTTTCTCTGCAAGGTTACTCAATGATCTTCAAAACTCTTATGGTAAAAGGAAAATGACCCTGATACTGGTCAAATCCTTCAACTGCCCTTCGTATGGTTGCCTCACTTTCAGCAATTGGTTGTGCGTGACAGATAGTCGGTATATATCTGATATGAACCACTACCCAGTATCTCACAATATAAACCATGCTATCAGAATTCCCGCATTATGAATGCATTTGCTGAACATTGGCGTAATGTGAACGAAACAAAAATATTAATACCCATGCTTATGAAAACAGAAACGCATGAATGAATTGATGCCAAGTAAGACTATATTATAAGGAGTCTGATGTAACAGAGGAACGAGGGACCATGGGGCTGTGATCATAGAATCATGACCAATGCCCCTCCCTCCTAAACAAGACCGCAGAGGTCAAACACAGAGATCGTCAATCAAGTTGATTCTTGATAATTCTGGCGATAAACGATTGTCCAAGGTAACAGAGAAAGGAAAACGAAACAGAATGAACGATCGCACGACTGATACGATAAATAAAACCAAATGATAAAAATGGATTACAGAGAATTTAAGGGGGCAGAATGCACAAAGTGGCTGGAATGTCGTAAACTGATGCCATCCCAGGACGTCAACATTTAAAAAAAAAAAATCAAATGCCAAGAGTTAATCATAGGGGGAAATATAAAATCACTTGGCGATTTATGTAGAATGAACCCAATCTGATGCTAGATGAAATCAGATATCATTACGGAAGCCATTCCTAAAAACGAAGGTAAACAGAAAAAGGAAGAAAAACAAAAAGAACAAAAAAAAAAAAGACATGAACAAAATAAGCAAAATGTAATCGAGTGTCATCAAAACTGAAACTTGCAAACAGGCAATTAGGTGCAAATCGTGTGATAATCATGTGGGTAATACCGTTACAGTGGATAAAAGTGAGCAGATTACAATGCTAGATGCCATCGAAGTATAGAATCAGAAAACATGGAAACAAAAGAAAGGAATTAATTGAACAGAAAGGAAGGAAAGAAGGTGTAGGAATACGAGTATTCCATTAATTTTGCACAGGGGTGGGTTGGGATTGCACAAGCAATCTAACACCATCAACAATGCATAAATGGAGGGGACAAAACAAAAAAAAATGAAGAAAACTAAAAGGAAATGAACAAAAGAAAAATACAGGTAAAGAATGCTTACCGGATTTAATGATCGAAGCTGGAGCTTTTGAAGAAAGGGGAAGAGTCGAAATGGAGCCTTGGAAGGAAGAAACCTTTGAATGCTAGATAGATTTGGGCCTTTGGTTTTGGGGGAATTCCGGAGATGAAGAGAGCTTCTTCTTTGCTTTCTTCTACAACTCTTTTCCAACGAAGAGAGAAGGAAAGCGGAGAGGCCGAAGGCGGATGGCGTCCATTGATGCTTCCCCCTCTCAAGAGGCTGGGATGCCTCTCCTTTAAAGAGAGTCGCTGGGCTGTTTGTTGAAGATGGAAGGTTGTCCGAAGGAGAAATTGTTGAAGATGGAGGGTAGGAGTAAAAGAAAGCTCGATGGTGATCGGGCGGCTGAGCAGGAGGGTTCAGAAGGGGAGCGAAAAGGATCCCTCTAGAAGGACGGTTTGCGAAAGAGGCGCCCTCCCCTTTTTTTTCTCACGAAGGGCTTTTCAAAGAAACCCTAAAAACTGATCTTCAAAAGAGCCCCTTTTATTTTTGGGATTTTACAAAAGAGGGTTTTTTTTAACAAACATGTTTTCATAAAACTTGAAAAAGGTGTTTTCCAAAAGGTTTTTGTAAAAGAATGGTTTTTAAAAGTGTTTTTTTCAAAACCAATTTTTTTGTTTCTTTTCTATTTGTATTTTCATTTTTTTGTATTTTTTGAAATAAAATTTATGATTTTACGAGAAAGCTAATTTTTTTTTTGTATTTTTCTGAGAAATATTTACAAAAAGTGTTCTTCTGAGAATTTCAGACCATTTCGGGAAAATTTCTTCAGAAGGGTGGGTTTGGACCCAGGTTTTGAGAAAATGTTCGAGTTTTGACACTCGAATCGAGAAATACAACGTGATGGATCTAAACGGATGTCGGATGGATTATCTGAGCTATTTAAAGGCTATTTTTGGTATTTTCTATAATTTTAATTTAAAATTTGGACAATGAGACTCAGATTTGGATCTGGACAATGGATCCAGATCTGGAATCAATTTAAACATATAGAATGAATTTAAATTTAGTAAAATTTGAGAAATGAACTAGAATTTAGATTTAAAAATGACTCATTTTGCTCAAAGATGGATTTAGGGGCAAGAAGGGAATATTTAAAAGAATTTGAAAAATTTGGGGTGTTCACAGATGCCCCTTTTTGCTACTAAGCCGGTTGAAAGCCGAGCTTAGTGGCAAAGAAAACACTCCAAATTTTGAAAAATGCCCCAGTCAGCAGATCTGAACTGGGTGTGGAAGAATTTGATTTAAAAGACATGTTTTTCAAATTTAAAACTTTATCCTTGAATGGTTTGGGGAAGACGAAATCCTCGAAAATGATATGATTGAGGAGAAAATGAGGAAATCGTGATGGGGCTTTGGGTGAAGATCCCGAAATGATGAAAGATAAGAATTTTGATCAAGTCTCATGGGTGAGACAAAATCAGCTTTTCAAAATGACTCAGTTTTAGCCCTTAACCTGGATGGGATGAATATATCTCAAAATAACCTGAAATGGGGAAAGGAATATGTGAGGACCTTGATGGGACATTTTGAAAAAAAAGCCTCATGAGATAAAGCTCAAGTAGGATCCTGTCCTGGATGGATATATGAAGCATGGAGTCTTCGATGGGAAGAACCATGATGGGACTGGAGAGATACTTCAGCTGAATGAGGCAACTCTTCTAGGAATGTGAGAGATGGAAGGTAAGGAGATGTGAGACAAAATGAACGATGAATAAGGTAACAGGAGGCGAATCTTTCGATGGGGTAAAAGATGAATAAGGCAAACCTCTTATCAAGGAGATGAATCTCTTGACATGGCGAAAGACGGAACAAGACAAATCCTTTGGACAGGAGAAGGTGAGAGCGAAAATATGAAGATGGCAATGAAGATGGCAATCCTTTTAGCAAGGAGAAGGTAAAATATGAAGATATGAAGATGGCAATAGTAAGAAAAGGCGAAATATGAAATATGAAGAAGGTAATGCTTTTAACAAAGAGAATGTAAGATATGAAATATGAAAAAGGCAATCCTTTTAACAAGGAGAATGTAAGATGTGAAATATGAAGAAGGCAATCCTTTTAACAAGGAGAAGGCAAAATGTAAGATATGAAGAAGGCAATCCTTTTAACAAGGAGAAGGCAAGTCTCTTGACAAAGCGAAAGATGAGGAAGGCGATCATTTAATCAAGGAGAAAGGCAAATCTTTTGACAACGCAAAAAGATAGGGAAGGCGATCCTTTTATCAAGGAGAAAGGCAAATCTTTTGACAACGCAAGAAGACAGGGAAGGCGATCCTTTTATCAAAGAGAGAGGCAAATCTTTTGACAACGCAAGAAGACAGGGAAGGCGATCCTTTTATCAAGGAGAAAGGCAAATCTTTTGACAACGCAAAAAGACAGGGAAGGCGATCCTTTTATCAAGGAGAAGGCGAGTCTCTCGACAAAGTGAAAGACAGAGAAGGCAATCCTTTGATTAAGGAGAAGGCGAGTCTCTCGACAAAGCAAAAGACGGAGAAGGCAATCCTTTTATCAAGGAGAAGGCGAGTCTCTCGACAAAGCAAAAGACGGAGAAGGCAATCATTTTTAGAAAAGGAGAAGGCAAGTCTTTCGACAAAGCGAAAGACGAAGAAGGCAATCCTTTTTATCAAGGAGAAGGTGAGTCTCTCGACAAAGCGAAAGACGAGGAAGGCGAGTCTCTCGACAAAGCGAAAGACGAAGAAGGCAATCCTTTTATCAAGGAGAAGGCGAGTCTCTCGACAAAGTGAAAGACGGGGAAGGCAATCCTTTTATCAAGGAGAAGGCAAGTCTCTCGACAAAGCGAAAGATGGGGAAGGAAATCCTTTTATCAAGAAGAAGGCAAGTCTCTCGACAAAGCGAAAGACGAAGAAGGCAACACCAAAATGCGTCAAAACAGATGTTAAGTTCTTTATTTCTTTATCAGGAAAGCTGAAAAATTTTGCCAAAATGATAACATTTATAGTTGTTTCAAGGTAATTGAAGGTAAGCACTTTTGAAAGATGTTCCCTCTTCCACCTAGAGTATTACCCCCAACTAGGTTAACTCTATAGAATTCAGAATCAAAGCCAATTTTTTGTTGTTGTTCTCCTTTAAAGATGCTATCAATTTCCTTGATATGAAAGGAGAGGAGATATTCTTAACTTCATAAAAGCAATTAAATGAAAGGATATTGATAGAAGAATTTCTCATAGGTAAATAAGATTCTTTGCAGTTTGGGCTGTTTGATATTCTGGGCATTTTCCCGTGATGATCTTTTTGCACTCTTTTGAGTCATGGGGCTTTCTTGGGCTTTTACATCATCCTTCATTTTGGAGATGTCCTGACTTTTCTCTCTTTTTCAGGGAAGGGTACGTCATAAACTCCTTCATCTTGGAGATGTTCCAATCCTTCATTTATCTCAGGGATTATATATGATGGTATTGGCTCAAAGGTCTTTAGATGATAGCAGAAATCAAATATCTTTTAGGGTTTTTCGGTAGGTCCATCACATCTGCCTTCATCTCGACGGTGATCCGAACTTTCCCTGGAAGGATCCGTCATCTTGGAGATGTTTCAAATCTTCTTTGGCCCCGGGGGTCTACTCGCTTAATTCGCCTTCATCTTGACGACAATTGAGAGATCCCTTTTGCGGATATTTGATTTGTAGCTTAGCTGACTTGAGGAGACATGAATTGGGTAGGTTCTTTTCTGACTGCCCAGGATATTTCCACTATCTTACTGCCAAAGAATAATCTTTAAGAATGTGCCATAGCTATGATCAATATCAGCTCATTTATGGCTCTTCAGCATCATTGAATCTTTCCTTTATCGGTCATGTCGAAGATTTTTCTTCATCCTCTTGATTGACCAACAGAAAATTTGAAGTTTGAGCCTTTCTTCACAGAAGTTTCACCCTTTTGGAAGGAATACTAAGGAGATTTGAGGAAATTCTTTATGTAATAAAAGTTTGAGATCACCAACTATTTTATGGCAATTTGGCAAGATATTCCTGAAATCCTTGATGACGAAACCTTTGCTTAACATCAAATTTTGACATATCAGTGGGATTCTGGGGAAGAATCCAACATGAGGCTGAATTCTGAAGGTAAATGTAAATTTAAAGTTCTGAAGGTAAGCTTGATATCAAACTGGATTTTGAAGGTTAGCTTTTGAAAGAGTATCCGAATCAGGACTCGGATTCTACAAGAAAAACAAGGAAATTCGAGTAAAAACTCGAATTTTCAAAGGAAAACTGGGAGGTTCGAGTCGGGGCTCGAATCTCAAAGGAAAATCTTGAAAATTCATTTATTGAAGGCAAGAAAACTCGAGATAAAACCCAAATTTTCGAAGGAAAGCAGGAAAGTTTGAGTCAGGGCTTGAATCAAAACTTGAAGGTTCATTTATTGAAGGCAAGAAAACTCGAGATAAAATCCAAATTTTCGAAGGAAAGTAGAAAAGTTCGAGTCAGCGCTCGAATCAAAACTTGAAGGTTCATTTATTGAAGGCAAGAAAACTCGAGATAAAACCCAAATTTTCAAAGGAAAGCAGGAAAGTTCGAGTCTGGGCTCGAATCTTGAAGGAAAACTTGGAAGTTCAGATTTTTTGAAGGAAAGAAGACTCGAGCTAAGACCCAAATCTTCAAAGGAAAGCTGGAAAATTCGAGTCAAGGCTCGAATCTCAAAGGGAAACTTGAAAGTTTTAGATTTCAAAGGAAAAGAAGACTCGAGTTAAAACCAGATCTTTGAAGGAGAGTTGGAAAGTTTGGGTCAAGGCTCGAACCTTGAGAAAAAAAGTTGGAAGTTTGAATCGAAACTCGAATCTCAAAGGAGAATTAGATAGAAATTGATGGAAGATTGACAGAATTTGAGGAAAATTGAGGAAAGATTGTGACCTAAGGGCTAACTGATCGGTCAGCCAAACACTAGCATGAGTGATAGGCTTACATGTATGAGTACTAAAATTTTCAAAAAAAATGCCCTAGTGTAAGTACTGGGTTTTCTGATGGAGATTTGAAGAAAAAGGGGACACCGACATTCTTTAAGATACTTGAGATTTGAGCGAGAATGATTGTCGGTGTTTTCAGGATTTTCCCTTATCCTGAAGGGGAAAAAGAATAGAATTTAAGAAAATTTAATGAAGGAAAATTGATATAAATCTAAAAAATTAACAAAGATTGACAAAACTTGTATTTACAAAAGAATCCTCATCGGTAGCATTATTGCTCCTACGAGGGGTCTCAGGATTATCCCTTATCCTGAATGGGAAAAGAATAGAATTTAAGAAAATTTAGCGCAGGCAAATTGATATAAATCTAGAAAATCGATAAAGATTAACAAAACTTGTATTTACAAAAGAATCCTCATAGGTAGCGTTGTTGCCCCTACGAGGGGTCTTCAGGATTATCCCTTATCCTGAATGGGAAAAAGAATTTTAAAGAATTTAAATAAAGAGAAATCGATATAAATTTAGAAAATCAATGAAAGTTTACGAAACTTATATTTACAAAAGAATCCTCATAGGTAGCATTATTGCTCCTACAAGGGGTCTCAGGATTTTTCCTTATCCTGAATGGGAGCACCTCGGACAACGAGGGTCAGGTTTATCCCTTAACCTGAGCGGGAAACACCTCGGACAACGAGGGTCAGGTTTTTCCCTTAACCTGAAAGGGTATACCTCGGACAATGAGGGTCAGGTTTATCCCTTAACCTAAAAGGGGAAATGGAACAGACATTTAATGAAAATTTAGAAAGGAATGATTCAGGTTTACCCCTTAACCTGAAAGGGAAAAAGAATAAAATTTATAAAAATGGGGAAGAAGAAAGGAAAGAAATTTTGAAAATTTATTTTGGAAAAGAATTTTCACAGGTAGCATTGTTGCTCCTATGAGGGGTTTCAGGATTATCCCTTATCCTGAATGAAAAAAAGGATAGAATTTAAGAAAATTGAAATGAAGGGAAATTGATATAAATCTAGAAAATCAATAAAGATTGGCAAAACCTGTATTTACAAAAGAATCCTCATAGGTAGCATTGTGGCTCTTACGAGGGGTTTCAGGATTATCCCTTATCCTGAATGGGAACACCTCGGACAACGAGGGTCAGGTTTATCCCTTAACCTGAGGGGGAAAATAAGAATAAAGGAAATACCTCATGGGAAAGAGGCATCAGGTTTATCCCTTAACCTGAAAGGGTAGAAGAATTGATAAAATTTTAATGGAATTCGAGGAAATATTTGATAAACTTGATAAAACTTGATAAAATTGATATAAACTTGACAAAAATATGAATAGAATGAATGAAACTGATAAAAATATAAAATTTAACTGAAATTTTATAAAATTTAAGAGGAAAAGGAGTTTTTCTGATCCTGCCTGCATATGGGATCTTAAAAGAAAAATGTTCATTTAAAGGTAAGTGAAAAATCATTTTGGGAAGAAAATCTACCATAAGAAGAATGATCAGTGCGAGAACTGATCCTTCAAATCAAACACGAGAGATCATCATGAGGGTCAAATTTTGAAGGCAATGGTTTTGAAAATCTAATTTTTAAAAAAGAAAATCAACAACAAAATTGATTTCTAAAAATAACAGTTTGAAACTGATAACAAGATCAATACAAGGGTTGATCTTTGAAGATAATGTTTAAAAATCAACCTTGGAAGATAAGATCAATCACAAGGATTGATCTTTGAATATAATGATTTAAAACCCATTTTTGGAAGATAAGATCAATGCGAGGATTGATCTTTGAATATGACGGTTCGAAAAACCAAACTTGGAAGACAAGACCAACACAGGGGTTGATCTTTGACTATAATGATTTAAAATCAATTTTTTGGAAGATGAGACCAATGCCAGGATTGATCTCTGAATATAACGTTTTGAAAAACCACTTTTGGAAAATATGATCAACATAAGATTTGAGACCTATTTTGGAAGATAAGACCAACACAAGGGTTGATACTTCAATGAAATGGTTCAAAAACCTATTTTGGAAAACATGATCAACACGAGGGTTGATTTTTCAATGCAATGGTTCGAAAACCTATTTTTGAAAACATGATCAACACGAGGGTTGATTTTTTGACAAAGCTTGGACAGAAGAATATTTGAACTCTTTGGTCATAACGAAGACTTTTTGAAATTTCATGATTTTTTGAAAAGGCCCTCATAGGTAATATCATTTCTCTCATGAATGATGTCAGGATTAGTCCCGCATTTTGAAAAGAACAGGAATTTAAATGTGGTTTTAATAGAAGCCGATGAAGAGATTTTTGAAATATAGATTTTCAAAAGCAAATGCTTCTATGTGGCAGAGGAAGAAAGTATTGGGATATTTAGAGATATAAAGGAAAATTGACATTTCATTGATGAGCAAAACTGATAACAAAGAACTGAAATATTTACAAGTATTTTGACCAAAAGGTCACAAAAGGACTGGACTGACTGGCCCCCTACAAGGTGACTTGGCAAAAAGGGAAAAAGTAGGAGAATTCTGACATTTTTAGTCTTCTGAGTAGCCTGGGAGAGACTTGGTCATGACGGCTAGGTCATCTTCCTCTTCATCTTCAACAAAGAGACTCTTGTCGACGCAATCCTGAACAATATTTTTGAAGACAAAGCAGTGAACGGTGTCATGCCCCACTGCTCGATGAAACTTGCAGAATTGATTTGTGAACCTTCCCATGACCGTAGGAGGATCCGCGACTTTTGGGAGTTTAACCAATCCTTTGGCCAGCATGAATTCAAGGGCTTCTTCGAGCGTCTGCTTCAGAGGAGTGAACTCACGATCATTACTCCAACCTTCGCACTTTATCTTTTCCTTTTGCGGAAAGTTAGACTGAGACGGCTTGTTATTCTTCTTGGAAGACTTCTCCCTTTGAGCTGCGCTGTGGTTCTGACCATTCTTGCTGTCATTTCTGTTTCTTCTGCTGCTATCAAGATCATCGCCAGAGGTATCAGCTGCATGAGTGAACTGTGCTTTCTTCTTCTGGTCTTGGATACTTTTGGTCAGAGGCATGCCCTCGTAAAGCCTGCTTACTATTCCTGCCTCGAGCCATTCGGCTCGCTCAATTAATTTGATAAAGGATTTTGCTGGAGAAGTGGCAATGAGGCTTCTTAGGGGCTGAGAGAAATTGTTGAGGATTATTTGCAATGCATGCTCCTCTGGAATGGGTACTTTCATCCTATTACAGGTGCTTCTCCACCTGTGAATGAATTCTCCTGCTCTTTCAGTCTCATTCTGCTTTAAGTTATAAAGGTGATTGAGCGTAGGTGAAACTTCAGTGTTGAATAAGAAGCGCTCAATGAACAGATTTACCACTTTATCGAACTCTCGTAGTTCGATAGGATTGATGTGGTCGGCATACCACATGGCTGCTATACCCTCCAAACTGCAAGGAAAGCAAATGAACAGAGCCCTGTTGTCTTTTCTGAAATGGCTGCACTCTGCATAGAATGTGGCCAAGTGGGCTTTAGGGTTGCCAGTCCCATCAAATTTGAGAAATTTACGAGGAAGATTCTCCAGATTATTGTCTCCATCTAGACCATCGTAAAAATCTTCGCCAGTGTAGGTCTGCTTGCCCTTACCCTTGGCTTGAATATCTTTAATCGCTCGATTCATCTCCTTTATCTGCTTACTCATCAGGTCCTCTGCTAAAGCCCCAGACTTGGGCTTGTTGACAGATTCGGGCTCTTCAACAGCTATTTTTATGGACTGCTTTGGAGGATTCTGTTTGTAGACAATCTGCTCTTCCTCTTCCGATTCTTCCTCGACTGACTCCGATTCCTCAGAAGTAGTGTCTGGCTGTACCTTCTTCCTAATGATTCTGGTTGTCTTTTTCGCAGGCTTCTTCTTCAGCTTGCTTTTAGGAACTGCCTCTTTCAGCTTGGCCTCGGCTTGTTCCGACATCATCCTCGCCATCATCTTTTGGAACATATCATACATAGCGGGGTCAATGTCATCTTTCTTGTTCTGACCCTGTCCTCTGACTGATTTGGGAGAGCTCATCCCCTCTGCCTCACTGTCGCTAAGTTGAGGAACTGTTTCTTTTCCCGCTCTTGTCGTAACCATTTTCGGATATCAGTGATCTCTCTGTAGAGGAAAGAGGAGGTTTTTAGACCAGAGAAACTTTTGGAGAAGTTTTGACAAGAGGGAGGATTTAGGTTGAAATCTAAACAATTGTATCCCATTACTAGGGATTGAGTCACCACAAAATTTGTGACAATTGTGTTGTTTACTCCACGAGGGAGAGTAACCAACTAAAATATGAAAGAAAATACCATTTTGAAAAGGATATCTCTTGACGGAAAGAGATTTTTATGAAAATATAAACAAGAAAATAAAAATAGAAGAAAATAAAAGGAAAAATGGAATTTGAGAATAAATGGTAAGGATTAAAAATTTGAAGAACTTGCAGGCAGGATCAGAAGATTTTTTGAAGAAATGTAGAAGAAAAAAAATACACCTGGGTTTTAGAAACAAAAGAGGAAATTTTGAAGTATATACCTAGGGTTTTAGAAAATATAAGGAAGATATAAAATATCACACAATCACAGATATATAAGCAAGGATACACAAACAGCACTCCCTAAAGCTGACTCTATATGCAATATTTGAAATGGCAAATAGGACCTTAATCCTAACTCTAAGATTTAGATCATCTGATTCCAATCAAGGTACGCCGATATACTCAAGCCGAAGCTCGAAGTACGTGGCATATAAGATATCTCTTCGGTTCTAAGGTAATGGCTTCCCAACATCCTTGAGCACCTACCGATATACCTCGGACTATGGCCCTTAGGTACGTGGTAGGGGGGCGCGAACCCAAATAAGTGGTCCAGTTGTGAGGCTCTCTCCCGAACTATGGTTCAGTGAGACAGCCCAGCAACGTGAAGACCGGGACAATATAGGTAGGGATGTTTTCAAAATATGATCAACATGCAAATAAAACCAGAAGGCTCTAATGCAAGTCCTAAAGAGATAGATTTAAATAATGAGAAGCATACATTGTTTTGCATTCAATCCCTAGAATTGAGGAGAGTTGTATTTCAACCTAAATCTAATGTGAACATGGATATAATCTCCTCAATATGGTCCTACCAAACCATACTTAGATCCTATATGCAATGATGTCAGCTTTAGGACAGAGTCTAGGCTCCTAAGGTTTGCATGGAAAATGTAGCTGACATAAAAGAATAAAGACTTAGAAAATATTAAAGCAAAGCAAAGGCATAGATTCAACCGGACGAAGACGGGTCCCATCACAGTCGTCAAAACTGCGATCATCGCAAAATTTTTCCTCTCTCGTTGGTTTCTCTCTCTTCCTTCTCTTTTCCTTTTCTAACCTCTATTCTCCTCCTTTTGAAGGGAGAAGAATAAAAGAAAGAAAAGAAAGAGAGAAAAGAAAAGAAGAGAAAGAAAGAGAGAAGATGAACTATTTTGTGCGGTCTCACTTAACCTTGATTTGAAAATATTTAGAAAATTACTCGCCTCCGTTTTGAAAATATTGCGGGAAAAATGGAGAGACGGGATTCGCTCGTCAGTACGAGGTTCGACCGTTCCTGGCGCCTTTACCAGGGGTAATCGAACCAAGGATCGAATCTATGCCTTTTGCTTTGCCTAAATATAATCTAAGAATTTATTCTAACTCTAAATGCACAAAGAATCATGCTTGTGCAATGCAAGAATGTATGCTCCTTTTGAAAGATGTTTTGAAAATTTCCAAGTATTCTGAGATGAACTTTGATAAGGGAGTGAAGAAATGATTGAATCTAACTTTAGAACTTGAGATAGATCAGAGAAGTTCTAAGTCTTTGAAATAAATCAGAGTTGAAAAAATAAATCTTGATTTTGAGAAAGAATAATTTGAAGCTTTGAAATGAAAGGAAATGAAGTTTCAAAGTCAGAAATGGACTTTGAATTTTGAATTTGATTTTAGGAAAGGAAATGAATACTTGAGCTGGAATTGGATTTAGATTTTGAAATTTGAAATTGGAATAGATTGAGAAACTCAAACGGTATTTAAGAATAGAAATTGATTTAAGAGATTCGGATTAGATCCGAAAATGGAATTGAAATCTAAAATTGAAATTGGATTCCGGATCCTAATATGGATTTGGATCTGAAGTCTGAGATCCAATGTAGAGTTGGACTCTGGATCCTAAGATGGATTTGGATCTGAAGTCTGAGATCTAATGTAGAGTTGGACTCTGGATCCTAAGATGGATTTGGATCTGAAGTCTAAGATCTAATGTAGAGTTGGACTCTGGATCCTAAGATGGATTTTGATCTGAAGTCTAAGATCCAAAAGTAAAATTGGAGTCTGGATCCTAAGGAGGCATTGGATCTGAAGTCTGAGATCCAATATGAGAATTGTATTTAGAAGACTGGATCCAAGTTGATCCGATTTTGGTTTTGGAATTTCCAAAATTGATTTGAGAATTTGAATTTTGAATATGTAAATGAATTTCAAAGTCAAATTGGACTTCGAAGCTTGAATGTGGAATTTAGAAGATGAATCCATATTTCCAATTTTGAATGAAATTTAGGAATTGAATCTTGAATATACAAATGAATTTCAAAGTCAAGTTAAACTTTGAATTTGAAGTTTTGAATTTGAAATTTAGAAGATGAAGAGAATCTCAAAGTTAATTTGAACTTTGGATTTGATTGAAGTTTTGAATATAAAATGAATTTCAAAGTCAATTTGGACTTTGAATTTGAAGTTAGAATTTGAATTTTGGATATAAGCAGATTCTAAAGTTTTCAAAGTTAAATGGGACCTTGAAATTGAATTCTTGAATCCTTTTAAGAAATTTGAATTTATGAATAGGTTTTGATCTGAGAAATGAAGGAAAGAATCACTTGGATTTATGAAAAAGAATTTATTAAACATGATGCAATTCTATCCTAAATGATGAATGAATTTAAATTTTTAGAATTGGATTTTGAAAAGCTATTTCATTCTTTAGATGAATTAAAATAAGATTGAAAATATAATACATCCTTGACTATGGCCATTGAATGTATTATATAATAATCTATATTTAAATTCAGGTGAAGAATGAAACACATTTGGTGCTTTTATAGAATTTAAAATGAAATTAACTCTCAATATACCCTAACTATGGCCATTGGTATATATTTTGAACCAATTCTAAGTTAAACTCTAATAAAAGAAGGAAATATTCGAAAATATGATGATTTTTGAAAAGGATCCAATGTGGATCAGTGATATTTTATAAAAGTTAAAAATCCTAAGTTTTATTTACATCCTCACTATGGCCATTGATGTAAATCATCAACTTAGGATTAATTACCTCTTATGAAATGGTGCGTGTGGCATTCGTGTTTCACCATTGTGAGAATTTGAAAAAGGGAAGAACGATATGACAATGGATAATTCCTGATATCTATATGCTCATTCATTCTATCTATAACAGGAAATGTAAATTCTCATTAAGACTTATTACATATAAAATTGAATTTACAACTCCAAGTAATGATATTTTCCAATGTTCCCTGCAAAACGCTTAGTTGGTGTAAAGTGAGAGGAAAATGGAAATGGAAAAATATTCACATTGAATCTAAGGATACTGATAACTAGGTGGACATGCCATAATAAAAAAAAAAGAATACATGTATGAGGGGCAATGACATATTCTCTATTCATGAGAAAAATGCGCATATATACATATATATATATATATCGAAGACCTATAGGTAGGAAGGCATATATAATGGGTGGAGGCAAGGGTATGGAGAAAAAGAAAGGGAGTGTCCAGGTACCATAGGTTCTGGCACTGATGTCATATGAACTTGTACATTGAACACATGTCAAGCATGGAAAATGGTCCAGCTTTCATTAATATTCACCCACCATAAAAAGACAATAGAAAAGCAGCTATGATGAGTAAGGACTAAATTAAATTGGCACTCGTTTATTTCTGCAGTTTTAGTCTTGCTAGTTTTATCAGACAACCAAGTGACAAGCTTACTTTGGATTTGGGCAAAAAAAAAATCAGTTGATACAACAGCAGCCCACGTGTTACAGAAGTAGGTGCCTTGTGCAATATATTGGAGCATATTCACAGGATTATAACGATAAGATTCCACTACATTTTGCATCATGTCTACAACTAGATCTAACATTTGATGAGTTTGATAGGCATTCAGGTATACAAAACTTAGTCAATATGAAGAGCAATCATGTCACTGAAATATAGAACTCATATCATATTCTGAAACTTATTCAGCTGATGATACCTGTAGTCTTCAAAACATCACAGATCCATAACTGGTTCTACTAGGTATGCAGTTACTTGTGTCCCATACTTGCAGCATAGGATATGAACCAAGTTAAAATTATAAAAGCATGCTTTGCAGACAGAGGCAAGATTAACAGTTCGACCACATTGATAATTATAGTTGCGTGTGTACTTCACGATTTAGCAGACAATGCCCACTTATTTCAAATTTTCTGCTCGCAGGAGAAAGATTGGTGAGGAAAACTGATCATGAAACCCTAGGCAAGTGTCGAAGCATGTGTCTGTTATATGTTCTATCAAACCATGTAAACACGCCTTGAACACCTAAATATTTAAAAAGAAACACTTGGACTCAAAAAAAACAAAAAAAAATGCTAAGGTAATACCTGCCAGAATAGTAGATGCTGGCCTATAACATCAAAACTAATTGCAGAAGTGCTTGGAGAGTTCAACCTAACCACCACCACCTGATTTGCGGCTTAGCTCCTGTAAAAAAAAAAGTTTAGTCAGATCGATAGCATACGAGTTGACTCTGCATAGTATCTTCATGAGTTGGGAGGAATATATGCTGAAGAGATGGAAATGAGGGTAAATGCTAGGAATGTTGTTAGTGACGTTGCAGATGAGGATAAAGATGTATTCTGTTGATACTAATTCTGGAAATCCAGAGCCTCGTGTTTCTAACATTCAAAATGGCTTTCAATAGCTGTAGAATCTTCTTGTTTGCTACGACTTGGGCTGCACCTGATAAAGCAAGAAAAAAAAAAGACTCAATATCCCAGTTCATTATAAAAAAAGAATTCCATCAGCAACATAAGTGAAGCTTGGTTGCAAGCTAAATCTTTTGCCCATGTCGAACTGAAGAAATGCTTCCTAGTTAACATTGCCTTCTGGAATTTCCTTGTACATTCACCCTGCTTTAAATTGAACTGATCTGGCGTCATCACTTGATCGATGCTTATGCTCATCCTTTGGACAATCAGATGGAGGGACCGCCCACTGTAATGGAGCCTTTTTGAGATTTCTACATTCCACCCCAACCGTTTGTTCTTGTGTTCTCATCAAGCTTTTGACTCTCTCATAAGTTCAATTAACATGACAAATGCCTTGAGTAAAAAAAAAAAAGAAAAAGAATCTTCTCAGAGCATTACTAAGACATTTTCAACGCTATTCTCAAATGTAGTGTGGTAAACAGTTCATAGTCTCCAATGTTCCTTGAGACAAACTAGGAAATTTATTAACAAAATGGGCTACAGATTGCAGTAACTCCATACTGCATCTGACGAATGGGATTTTCTCTGCAAGGTTACTCAATGATCTTCAAAACTCTTATGGTAAAAGGAAAATGACCCTGATACTGGTCAAATCCTTCAACTGCCCTTCGTATGGCTGCCTCACTTTCAGCAATTGGTTGTGCGTGACAGATAGTCGGTATATATCTGATATGAACCACTACCCAGTATCTCACAATATAGACCATGCTATCAGAATTCCCGCATTATGAATGCATTTGCTGAACATTGGCGTAATGTGAACGAAACAAAAATATTAATACCCATGCTTATGAAAACAGAAACGCATGAATGAATTGATGCCAAGTAAGACTATATTATAAGGAGTCTGATGTAACAGAGGAACGAGGGACCATGGGGTTGTGATCATAGAATCATGACCAATGCCCCTCCCTCCTAAACAAGACCGCAGAGGTCAAACACAGAGATCGTCAATCAAGTTGATTCTTGATAATTCTGGCGATAAACGATTGTCCAAGGTAACAGAGAAAGGAAAACGAAACAGAATGAACGATCGCACGACTGATACGATAAATAAAACCAAATGATAAAAATGGATTACAGGGAATTTAAGGGGGCAGAATGCACAAAGTGGCTGGAATGTCGTAAACTGATGCCATCCCAGGACGTCAACATTTAAAAAAAAAAAATCAAATGCCAAGAGTTAATCATAGGGGGAAATATAAAATCACTTGGCGATTTCTGTAGAATGAACCCAATCTGATGCTAGATGAAATCAGATATCATTACGAAAGCCATTCCTAAAAACGAAGGTAAACAGAAAAAGGAAGAAAAACAAAAAGAACAAAAAAAAAAAGAAATGAACAAAATAAGCAAAATGTAATCGAGTGTCATCAAAACTGAAAAATGCAAACAGGCAATTAGGTGCAAATCGTGTGATAATCATGTGGGTAATACCGTTACAGTGGATAAAAGTGAGCAGATTACAATTCTAGATGTCATCGAAGTATAGAATCAGAAAACATGGAAACAAAAGAAAGGAATTAATTGAACAGAAAGGAAGGAAAGAAGGTGTAGGAATACGAGTATTCCATTAATTTTGCACAGGGGTGGGTTGGGATTGCACAAGCAATCTAACACCATCAACGATGCATAAATGGGGGGGACAAAACAAAAAAAAAATGAAGAAAACTAAAAGGAAATGAACAAAAGAAAAATACAGGTAAAGAATGCTTACCGGATTTAGTGATCAAAGCTGGAAGGAAGAGTCGAAATGGAGCCTTGGAAGGAAGAAACCTTTGAATGCTGGATAGATTCGAGCCCTTGGTTTTGGGGGAATTCCGGAGATGAAGAGAGCTTCTTCTTTGCTTTCTTCTACAACTCTTTTCCAACGAAGAGAGAAGGAAAGCGAAGAGGCCGAAGGCGGATGGCGTCCATTGATGCTTCCCCCTCTCAAGAGGCTGGGATGCCTCTCCTTTAAAGAGAGTCGTTGGGTTGTTTGTTGAAGATGGAAGGTTGTTCGAAGGAGAAATTGTTGAAGATGGAGGGTAGGAGTAAAAGAAAGCTCGATGGTGATCGGGCGGCTGAGCAGGAGGGTTCAGAAGGGGAGCGAAAAGGATTCCTCTAGAAGGATGGTTTGCGAAAGAGGCGCCCTCCCCTTTTTTTCTCACGAAGGGCTTTTCAAAGAAACCCTAAAAACTGATCTTCAAAAGAGCCCTTTTTATTTTTGGGATTTTACAAAAGAGGGGTTTTTTTAACAAACATGTTTTCATAAAACTTGAAAAAGGTGTTTTCCAAAAGGTTTTTGTAAAAGAATGGTTTTTAAAAGTGTTTTTTTCAAAACCAATTTTTTTGTTTCTTTTCTATTTGTATTTTCATTTTTTTGTATTTTTTGAAATAAAATCTAAGATTTTACGAGAAAGCTAATTTTTTTTTTGTATTTTTTTGAGAAATATTTACAAAAAGTGTTCTTCTGAGAATTTCAGACCATTTCGGGAAAATTTCTTCAGACGGGTGGGTTTGGACGCAGGTTTTAAGAAAATGTTCGAGTTTTGACACTCGAATCGAGAAATACAACGTGATGGATCTAAACGGATGTCGGATGGATTATCCGAGCTATTTAAAGGCTATTTTTGGTATTTTCTATAATTTTAATTTAAAATTTGGACAATGAGACTCAGATTTGGATCTAGACAATGGATCGAGATCCGGAATCAATTTAAACATATAGAATGAATTTAAATTTAGTAAAATTTGAGAAATGAACTGGAATTTAGATTTAAAAATGACTCATTTTGCTCAAAGATGGATTTAGGGGCAAGAATGGAATATTTAAAAGAATTTGAAAAATTTGGGGTGTTCACAGCTGACCTCCATCTGTGAACAAAGTCCCGCGCCTTTTCGTTCTCATTCTGCCTTAGATTGCAGAGATGGCTTAGTGTAGGAAGCGCCTCTGTGTTAAACAAGAAGCGTTCAATAAACAAGTTTACAACTTTATCGAACTCCTTGAGCTCGATGGGATTGATATGCTCAGCATACCATTTGGCTGCAACTCCTTCCAAGCTGCGGGGAAAACATAGAAATAGTGCTCTGTTGTCCCTCTTGAACCTTGAGCACTCAGCAAAGAATGTGGCGAGATGAGCTTTTGGGTCGCCAGAACCATAAAACTTGATGAATTTTTGGGGAAGATTCTTCAGATCATCATCCCCTTCTAAGCCGTCATAGAAGTCTTCACTGGTGAAGACTTTCTTTCCCTTGTCGCGGGCTTGGAGGTCTTTAACCACTCTGGCCATTTCCCTGAACTGTGCTTACAGAGGAGCTTTTGTGACCTGACTCTTTGATTTACGGCTTTTTCTTTGTTCTCGGCCCCGTTTCTGAAATGCCGGCGGCACCTTATATTCTTCATCGGTGTTTTCAGTTGAGTATGATTCATCTGAAATCTCCTCTGGCTGGACCTGCTTTTTGGAAGCCTTCTTATCCTTGTGGCTGTGGAACTTTTCTCTGAATGGATTTCTTTTTGAGCTGGTCTCGGACTGCTCATTCATCATCTTATTTATCATTTTTTGGAACATGGCATACATTTGTGGGTCTATGCCATCATCCTCTTGTTGCTGCTCTTGACTCCTCTCGGATCGCGAGGAGCCCATCTCTTCTTCTGAGGCTGACGAGTACTGAGATGTCGTTGTTCTTTTGCCTGATCTTGTCTGAACCATCAAATGTTATAGATGCTCTCTACAGGGCAAAGACCTGATTAGATTCTGAATGAATTGTTTTTTTGGAAGAAATATTTGCTGAAAATATGGTAGATAATTTGAAAAAGATATCCCATTACTAGGGACTGAGTCGTCGCGAGAATCATGACAATTGTGTTGTCATTCTTTTTGCAAGAGAAATAAACAACGAAAATATGCCTTGTTACCTAGGCGAGGTCGTCAAACCACAATAGAGAGAGAAAATTTTATTGGAATGAGAAAATTGAACTTTTATTGATCTTAACAAAGAGGTGGAGGACAAACAATTTGCCACCATTCATGATAGTCGGCGAACACTCTAGGACCAGGAAAGATTTTAAGAGAAACAAAAGAATCCCAGCTATAACGGGCAGAATGATATGCCCCGGACCATTGTGCGAAAGTGAGATCGAATTCTGCCATAGCTCCTGATAGCAATCGAGCTTCGACGTACTGCTGCCTCTGAGAAAACTGCCGAACACATCGCTCTGGCTGATAGTAAGTGCAGAAAAATGGTCCCAACAATTTGAACCGTTTGCCATAAGCATATGTATATTTGGGGGGAGATAATTGTCGATCAAAATAGTCCCAGACTACGTCATCTTCTTGGATGTTGTTGATCATGGCTCGGTACTGTGCCACTGGAAGAAGTTCTTGACCATTGTATCTGAAAGAGTTTGCTCGGGCTGGAATATGCTGGAAGAACTAGGATTGGAGTGTGTAGATGCAACCTTCAACTAAGATGGATTCTCCAAGTGAGAAACGAGTCAGACCCCGATACAGGAAAGCAAGTGCTGCCATGGCTATGGAGAGACGGTTGGTTTGTCGACTTCCCCATCTTCTCATAAGTTGGATTATTCTGATGTCCATGTAGTTTTGTCCATCTGGGAAGAGGGATAATCCTACAGTGCATAAAACCATTGCGTTCTGAATCCTTTCTCTAGATGTCCTTGATATTGAGTTGATTTCAACGAAGGTCCCATATTGACGGTACAACTCGAGCAGGTTGACATATTCATTTCCGTCCAACTGAATCAGGGGCCAAGATCGGCGGCCTATCATACGAGCTAAGGAGTCTCGAGGGTCCAAACCCTTGACATTGATAAGGAATTGATGTTCTAATGGATCTCCTGGTTGACCAGCTGGTTCTGGTAATCCCATAATTTCTGAAAATTCATCCATTAAAACGGTTATCTCTCCCCACGGAAACCAGAATGTACATGTTCGAGGATTCCATCGCTCTGCCATTGCGTGGATCAGGTTGCCATTGATGCTCTGCTTTCCAACTGCTGACGCCAATTCTAATCTGCACTCGCTTAAATGGTCTGGGAACATTCGGGAAAAGCTTTTGAGCCAGGAATAGTACCACCGGGGGATGAAAGTTCCGGTGTTAAGGGCTCGATGTTCAAGACGATCTTGTCGCACCTCGTAGGAGATGTGACCTTCAGGAAAGATAGGATCGGCTTGACTGGATGCCATCAAACTAAAAACAGAGAAAGACTTGGGAATGAGACTTAAAAAAATATGGGAAATTTTGAAAATTCGCAGGCAGGATATAAAATGCAGCTAAAAATTCGAGATCCAGTAAAAAGGTAGAATGGAAAACCACCTAGAGTTTTGAAAAAAATGGGATATTTGAGAAAATAATCCAGGGTTTGAGAAAATAAAAGAAAAGGATGAGAATATGGGTATTTGAAAACAGTTTGGGAAAAATGTAAGAAAATAAAGGTAAGAAACAATCACATCCTGCACAAACATTCATGCACATACAACACTCCCTAAAAGGCTGACTCTAAATGCATCATTTTGAAAACAGTTGTAGGACCCTAATCCAAACTCTAGGTTCAGATCATCTTTGTCCAATCCAGTTATGCCGATATACCTGAATTAAAATCCGCGGTACGTGGCATACATTCTCAACTCTGGTTCTAAGGTAAGGTTTTCCAACATCCTTGAGCGCCTACCGATATACTTCGGACTGTGGCCCGCGGTACGTGGTAGGGGTGTTAACCCAAATAAGTGGTCAGTTGTGAGGCTCTGTCCCGAACTAGGGTTCTGGAAGAGAGCCCAGCAACGTGAAGACCGGGTAATGATAGGTAATGGAGATTTTGAAAAAAATGATCACATGCAAGAAATAGAGGGCTCTAAATCCTAGAGAGATAGATTTTGAAAACTTTAAAGAAGCACACATTGTTTGCATTCAGATCCTAAATTGAGGAGAGTTGTATTTAGACCTAAGTCTATGTGAGCATAAAAATGTCTCCTTAATCTGGTCCTACCAAACCATGCCTAAGCTATATGCAGTCAATGTCAGCTAGGTCAGAATCTAGGCTCCTAGGTTCGCATGATATCAGAAAGTAAAAGAGCTGACATTTTGTGAACACAATTTTGATAATTGAGCTAAGTCAAGCACAATTTTGATCAGACAAGGACAGGTCCCATCACGGTCGCCAAACCTGTGATCGTCGCAAAATTTTTCCTGTCTTCCCTTCCCTTGCGGAAGAGAGAGGAAAATTCTTTCGCGAGTCAAACTTGACCGGATTTTGGAAATTGTTTTGAAATACTCGCCTCCATTTTTTAAAATAGCGGGAAAATCCATGGGATGGGGCTCGACCTGTCGGTACGAGGTTCGGCCATTCCTGCCGCCTTTAACAGGGGTGTTCTACCCTAAATGCACAGAGAATTCAGGCATGTGCTATGGGATTTTGTAAAATGTAATTTGGAAAAATATGATGTATGCTTAGAAGACATTTGGTGCTGAAAAGCATTTCTCAAAAAAAAGATGAAAATCAAACTATCAGAAAACTCTGATGAAAAGATTTGAAATCTCGAGAAAATTTATGAAGCTTTGGGAAAATCATGAATAGTTGAAACTCTTGGGAGAATAAAAGTAATTCTTGAGAAAAGACGAACATTTGAAAAGGAAAATATTTATTAGGAAAACTCTGTCTTTGAAAATTTTCTTTGGAAAATGATCGAAATTTACAGGAAAACTCTTTGGAGAAGGAAAATCCAAACTTAGGAAATTGAAATCCTGAGAATATTGTCCTTGAAATATCTGAAAAATTGATTTAGATTCTTGAGAAAGATGAGAAATTCTCTTTTAAAAGAATCTTAAGAAAATAACATTTTCAAGGAAAATCACAGGAAAACTTGACTTGAGAAATCTAACTTCGAAAATCTTCATAGTTTCTTGAGGAATCGATTTCCATGGAATGAAGTTTTCTTGAGAAAATCATGAGAAAAGCAGATGATGCCATGATGCAGATGATTTGAATGAATGAATGCACTTTGAAAAGATTTTCTGAGAAATTTGTTGGAAGATTGTGTATTAAGTCAAAATAAATCCTTCACATATTCTGACTATGGCCATGAACATGTTCAGAGTTTAATTGATTTAATTCACAATGTTTTGCAAAATTGGAAATATGATGTGCATTTTTAAGATAGCCTAAGAGTCTAGGCTCAATGTGACTGGTAGAAACATGATGGATCTGGGTCTCGTCCATATTCTGACTAGGGCCGTAAATATGGACTCCACCGAGTTCATCAACTCCCTAAGAGTTGGTGCACGTGCCATTTGTGTTCATCCATGGTGATTTTGCAAAATGAGATATATGAATCATAGAATCAGGATATTGCAGGAATCAAACTACATAAGATGCATCCTAATCTAAGCAGTAAAAGTAAATATTATTCCAAATTTCGATTATTACATCTCTGACATAAAGCAAAATAAATGAAAAATACAGAGTTAAAAGAATCGGCATCCTCCAGATTTTTCTGCAAAAGTGGGGTTAGTACAAGGAATGGATATATGAGATATCTAAGGAAATATACATATGCATATATATATATATATATATATATATATATATATATATATATATATATATATATATTTATGTATATATTTACATGAAGATATATATACATATATATGTTTTTATGATTGTGAATCTAAAAAAAAAAAATATTTGCACCTATGTTGCACAGATGAGATACATGCTAGAACGTGGATGACTAGGAACAGGAGGGTATACCTTGGAATGTCATAATATACAATAATGTTTGAATCAATGAAACGAGGACACATATGGGAAATTGACTATATCTACAATTAATGGAGGTGACTTGCAAGCAATAAGCAAAGCATATGTATGATAAGGGATGCTTAGCATACGGGGAACATATTTATACAGTGGATGATGAAGTGGTGTATCATGTCCATGTGTTATTTATAATACAGCAGGTACATAGAACAAGTTGAAGCTCTTATTTGTAACAGAGCAGCATCAATTGATGATGAGAACAAACTGGCACCAACAATACTAGTAATAACAATCACAAAACCTAATGCCATCCCATTCGGTTACAACAATGATGTGACCATAGTAACAGCCTAAAAAAAAACAATGGTGATAAAAAGATGAGAAAACCAATTGTAGTTCATCTTGCTGTAGCGGTTTTAATTTTATCAAGAATTGGGCTTGCTCTCATCTAGCTTCATTACATTAGGATTGGTTCATGACAAGGGTTGTTGATGTTGAAGCAGAGCTTATATTAAGAGATGTGTAAAGCCATGATTTCAGCATCTGAGAACATACTAAAATTTGTCAAATATTTTACATATATGTACCAACAAAGAACCGACGTAGGTGCAGAAACAGTCCAAACAAGTTACTAAAAACCCAATTTTGGTTTTACCAAAAGTGTCTATTATTCATACAAACAAACAGACTAATGGTCTTTTAGCATCAGGTGGCTGGAGACCTGCAAATTCCAGACTTGACATTTTACACAGTAAACATCATAGTTTCGAATCCTGACAGGACTATCAACCAATAACGTGAGATAATAAGGGCAATTCGTGTGACCTTGGCTAATACCCAACATAAAGAAGGTAATAACCGCATATGTCTGTCACCTCAATGAACAAACTCCATTCAGAAATTACATATTCAGTTGATCAAAGCTTTTGAATTAAGCACAAACCCATGTCAAAATATCCTAAGTAATTAGGTAAGAAAAGAGAAAGGGGACTAATAATATCAAAATAAAGTGCAACAGGAAAATTTACACTGACTCACCTACACCAGTCTACATAACTATCACTGCATAAAAATCCAAGTTACTATATGCTTAAAAGAACAACTATGGGGAGTGGGATTTGCAATAAGGCAAGATGCTAACCATGGAAGGGCCCAGGCTGCAGCTGTGAGTGAACTTAGATAACAGAAATAATTCAGGTAGCACGCTGCCAATGTTCAGTGATAAGACCCACTATCTATTACAGGGTACACACACAGCCGATGGAGTAAGAATGTAAGAAGGAGAGTAAATGGATAATCTACAACGAGAGAATATAAAATGCAATGCCCACCATTTGAAGGCTTATTGCCTGTAGCCGTTTGGGGCTGATGGGAACTTTTTTGCAATCAAGATTTAGCTTATATATGACGATTAACTGATAGTGTACAATTCAAAACAGAATCAGATGAATAGTGTGAACACTGCTTTGTGATAGACAACTGACCATATATCCAATCAAATGTGAACTTCTGAAAGCAGCCTACACAATGCTAACATATATAGATATCAACAATGATTATTGTGATAGGTAATGAGATGTCATAAAGAAAATTCAAGATTTAGTGTTGAATTGGGATGTAATGCCTTGGTTAAGGGCATCATTTGCTATATGATAAACCCTCTTGGGTATTGATTATGTGGTTTTGCCACCGACCAGTCAAACTACCACATCTGGAAAATTCAGTAAAAGCAACGATGTTGGAAAACGTCCTTGTTAATGACAAGATCCAAAGCATCAAAACAAAGGAATATTTGAAGGTGCTGAAACCAGAAGACAACATTACTTAAAATCTCATTCCCTACACATATAAGGACTACCTAAAACGACATTTCTGAAAAGAAGAACAAACAAAACAAAAAAAAAAACATCTTTTTTTTTTGTAACCTTCCTGAAATGCAACGTGAGAAGACCCATATAGGAGAAAAGCAAAAGCAGGAAAAGAAAAAAAAACTTTGGAAAGAAAACGGCATCCGAAAAGGGGCTGTAACATTGGGACAGTAAAAAAAATGGTATGAAAAAGACAACGACTTCAGAGAAATTGGTGATGCTATGGTAGAGCATCATCGATCTTTAAGGTATGCAGCAACCCAAAAAGTAAATATCATCTTCTGGAACGATGGATTTATAGCATACATAAAACCAATAGAATGACTAATTGATAGAGACGCAAATAGAGTTGAAGCTTCTCACCGATTTACCTAGACCGAATGACCTCCAATCGTGGATCACGAACAATGTTTTGCTGGGTGATGAGCGGACTTGATAGATTTCAGGAAAAACCGCAAGCCTCCAACAAGGGTTTCTAGTGCGTTAGACCCTCCTGGGCCATTCAGTTGAAGGGGCGGCAGCTGTGAGGGGAAAAGAGAAGGTCGCGGGTTCTGATGAGGCCGAACGAGGAGTGCAAACAGAGGGGGAAATCAGAGGGATTCGTGAAAAGGGGAGAAGAAAAAAAAGTCGAAAAGAAAAGTGCCTCCCTTTCGGGTGGCCAAAGCCCCCCCGTTTTAAAACATTCATCATTTCAGCCAAAAAAAATCGAAACTTTTCGAATTTCATTTTTGAAAGGTTTTGATAATCTCAAAACTAACTTTTCGCCCAATCAGGATAAGGGTACAAACCTGAGCCTCCTTTGATGAGGTATTTCATTTTCCGCCCAATCAGGATAAGGGTACAAACCTGAGCCTCATTTGATGAGGTATTCCATTTTCTGCCCAATCAGGATAAGGGTACAAACCAGAGCCTCCTTTGATGAGGTATTCCATTTTTTCACCCAATCAGGATAAGGGTACAAACCTGAGCCTCCTTTGATGAGGTATTCCATTTTTTTCGACCGATCAGGATAAGGGTATAAACCTGATCCTCATTCAAAGAGGTATTTCATTTTACGCCCAATCAGGTTAAGGGTACAAACCTGTTTCTTATTCAAAGAGGTATTTCATTTTCTGCCCAATCAGGTCAAGGGTTCAAACTTGAGCTTTGTTCTATACGAGGTATTTCTGTCCCATCCAGGTTAAGGGCAAAAACCTGAATTTCACTCTCACAGAGTGAATCTTTCCTCTTTATTCTCCATTTCATATCTACCATGATCAACGGGCTAATATCTTTATACCCAGTCAGATCCTTCTAACTGGGGCATTGTTTTTACCCCAAATTTGGTGTGTTTTTCTTTGCCACTAAGCTCGGCCACAAGCCGACTTAGTAGCAAAGAGGGGCATCTGTAAACACCCCAAATTTTCACTCACCTCCCCGACATTTCCACCCAGCATCATCATTCATCCTTTGAGATCACTGGAGGGCAAAAGGGTTAGTTTTTGAGTCTGGAACCTGCAAAAGTCCAAAATTTCATCTGCAACTCTCAAAAATTTTCTATTTTACTGCTGACAGGAGACGGGAATCTCCCAATCCCGGTTCAGGATCACATTTCATAAGGCATATCATTGCATAAGCATTTCATATCACTGCACTGCACAGCATGTCATTTCGAGGTCCAGAACTCTCGATTTCAAAATTTTCAATCCAGATTCGAATTTCAACTCTTTTCAAAATTGATTCCAAAACCCTGGGTCTTGAAAATTATCAATTCTTCCCATTTTACCCCCAGGACTCTGAATTTCAAAATATTTTCTCAGGAAAACGATCTTGATAGTTTTCAACATGGATTTCAGCCACTTTACCTCAGATCTTCCCCTTCTGTTAACAATTTCAAATATATTTCTTTTGCAAAATCACCCCACAGGAGCCAACTCTTTTCAAAAATTCTATTTTGCCAATTAGTCCAAATTTTTATGAAAATTCCAAAAAAAGAGGTTTTTTGTCTTGTCTTTATTTCAATAAAGAAGCAATGTGGGGCCCTGTTAACTTTTGCAAATCAAACTGACCTTTGAAAAAGATTTTGAAAATAACTCGCCTCCGTTTTTAAAATGCGGGAAAAATCCGAAGAATGGGACTCGTCTGTCGGTACGAGGTTCAACCGTTCCTGCCACCTTTAGTAGGGGTAATTGAACCAAGGATCAATCTTATGCTCTACTCTATTCGACTTGTCTAAATCATATTCTAATTTCTAAATGCACATAGAATCAGGCATGTGCTATGAATTTTCAGAAAATGCACATTTGAAAACATGATGTTTGCTTTGAATGATTGACATATTTAGAAAATGTAAATCTTGGAAAATCGTGAATTGGGATTTGAAATGTACTTCTGAGAGAAATAAAAATCAATTTTGAGGAATCCTGGACATTTGGTGAAAATCGATTCTGAGAAACTTGGTTTCTCTGAATTCAAACTTTGAAATTGAAATTCTAACTTAGAAAATTTGAATTTGGAACTTGGGAAATATTTGAAATATCATTGGCAAATCCATATTCTTTTGAATAATACTTAGAAAAATTCTAACTTCAAACTTTGAAATTGACTGCATAACTTTGGAAAATTGAGTTTATGAACTTGAAAAACACTTGAAATATTCTTTGAAATTCAATGCTTTTGGGAAAATTGATTTTGCTATAAGACTTAGGAGATTTTGAGAAAATGAACTTCTTTGAATTGAGATTGGAATTGGCAAATGCATGAAATGAATGAATATGGATTTGAGGAATTGAGAAATACTTTTTGTACTTTTGAGAAATGCAGTGCATTTTTGAAGTTAGCCTAAGAGTGTAGGCTGAATGTGGCTAATGTGAAGATCATAAATCTAAGTATCATTCGTATTCTGACTATGGCCATAAATACAAATTCCACCAAGTTTATAAACTTCATAGAAGCTAGTGCATGTGCCATTCGTGTAGACCATAGTGAGTTTCAATATGCATGAATCATCATCCATCACACATTAACATTATTTAAAAAAAATAAACTATATGCAATGTTGCCTAAGCTAAGCAGGAAATGTAAATTCTTATTCCAAAGTTTAATTTAGTTTACATCACTATTGAAATTTAAATACATGAAAAATAAAGTCTTCAATGTACCTGCAAAACTAGAAAACTTTGTTAGTGAATATATGTTGGCTTTTCTAGATTTATCCAGCAATATCAAGAAATTGCTGGATTTTGCTAGATATAAGCCTTTTTGCCATGATTCCCTTAAATCAAAATGATAAAGTATGAAATAAAATTGAATAAATAAGGAAGAGAAGATATGAAATTTCGAAATTGGGGTCAAAATGACCAAAATACCCCTAATAACAAGACTATGGTCTTGAAATTAGAGTTTTTAGAAAGATATTTTGATAAAATGCAAGTTTTGAAATTTGAATGCAAATAAATTAGGCTAAAATATGATATGACATACTTAAAGACATGAAAATTAATGTTGGGGATTTCGAAATTTAGGTCAAATGACTAAATTGCCCCTGATAGCAAGACTATGGCCTTGAAATCAGGGTTTTTAGAAATAGATTTTTGGTAAAAACTTAGGTTTTATGCACTAAATGAAATCAAATGAGCACAAAATTAAACCTAAAGCATCCTAATATGATTATGAACATGATTAAATCCTAAAAATATATGCTCATGCACGAAAATCCAATAATATCACAAAAACTGTGATTTTAGCAGTGCTTTTGGATCTTTCAGGAACCCGGTTTTGCAATTTTATTAATTCAGAGATCAAATGGATTCCAAAATCCAACAAAATTGGTACCTGCACTTTTTATAACCTTAATGTCGAATTGGAATTATAAAAATAATTTTTTGACATTGAATTAATCCGAAAATTGCATTAAACCCTAAAAATATGTTATTTTTTACCTAATTCACCAACCAGTTTCAATCCAAGACCTGAACCAGGGCTCAAATCTCCATGGAAATTTATGAAATTTTACAGAGATTAACTAAGAATAAAAAAAGAAATTTCCCAATTTACAGATCAGAAAAAATATCTCCGGTTAGATAGAAACCCTTCCGGCAATCTGAGCTAAAATATATCACTTTTAACAGGGATTAAAACGGCTACTTCAGATTGAAAATACCGAAATAATTAGCAATCCTAAACAAAAATCTCTGAAATTTTAGTGGTGAACAGTAGACAGAAAAATAACAATACTCACTTTTTATAGATCATGAATCAGATCTGTGGTTTGGTATTTATGACTAACACAAGTCTGATTAGGGTTTTGGTAAACCCTAATGAATTTTAAATTTAAAAACAGATTCCATGAAAGGGGAAAAATACTAAACAGTAACCAAAACATCCGAAAATTTCACAGCAGACAGATCTACTCAATCTGAATCCATAGCAATTTACAGATCTAAAATCGAATATAATATGAGAGAAATATCATAACAGAAAGTTACCTTTTTTATTTTAACCACGATTTTAAAGCTTTAAAAACCCGATTTGATGTCTGATTTTTTTGACAGGGTTCCCGAGATCCAAAACCTCTGATTTTTCTACAGTAACTCAATAACTAATTCATGCACCACATATAAAAAAATCAGAAATAAACAATGAGTACTTCAATCCGAAATAACATTATCTTTACTGTTCTAAACCTAAAACACACAGAAATTTAAGAAACTTGAAAAACCATGCATTAACTAATGTAAATCAATAAAATAAACCATAAAACAGTAAATAAAATTTATTTTTATGCTATAGAACGTAGAACAAACATGAATAAACCATGAAAATAAAATAAAAACAGGGAATCAATGGCTGGAATTTGATATCACCTTTAAAACATAGATTTAACCCATTAAAAGGGTAAATCATATATTTTATTGGTTAATAATGTAAAGAATCATATTAAAATCAATTCTAATGGATTAAAATCCCTGTAAATCAATAAAAACAGGGTTAGATCACCTTCTTGGATTGTTCTTGCTGATTCTTGATGGTTCTTGAGGTGAAACCATGGTTGAATCCATGAAATAGGAGGTATTAATGGCTAAAATTGATTTACAACAACAACAACAACAACAACAACTACGCCTTCATCCCAAAACAATTGGGGTCAGCGATATGAACCAAAACTAAAATTGATTTAAAACTATTAAAAACATGAAATAAAAGCTAAAAATTAAACAAAATAATTACCTTGAGGTGGCTGCAATGGAGGAAGGTCTGGAGAGGAGAGAGAAGCTCCAAGAATCCTAAGGAGAGCAAGTTGGAAAAATCGACCCCCCTATGGAGACTATTTATAGAATTTTTTTTAGGTTTAAAAATTGGGAATTTTGAATTTTTTGGACTCTAACAAGGGGGGGGGGCGATTTTTGGGTGGAAAGACCTAACTACCCCTAGCCTAAATTATCTAAACTAGTGCCTAATTAACCCCTAGACTTTCCTAAAAACTCCCCAAATGTAATGCCACTTGGCATTTTCTACATTTGGCTTTTTAAAACACCTTTAAAAACACTAGTTTTAAAAACTAACTTTCAAAATGAGTTTTTTTTAAAATGGTTTTGACTCTTCTAAACCTCTAACATTAACCAAGACATCAACTAACCCTAGTCTAGCCCTGACTGACTCGAATATGGCGCCACCCCGAGTGGGCCCTAATTGAGTTTTTCAAAAAGCGATTTTAAGACTTGAAATTGAAGGAGTTTTCAAAAGGATTTTCAGAGACAAACTTCAAAGTTATAATTTTTGAAATAGAATAAGGTCCTAACTAGGTTAGAACTCCTCTGGATATGGTGCCAACTGAGTGGGCCCACATCGAGTTTTGAAGAATTTTGAAATAAACATTGAAAATGGCTTTGAAAAGGGGTTAAAATCAATAGTTGAAATTCAAAGATTTTTGAAAATAGAGTCTCAAGCGAACTGGACTCTGGGCTAGAGTCCTGAACTCTTAGGACTCTGAGATTTTAAATTTTAGAATTCAAATGTAAAATTTTTTGAAAGATTTTACCAAGAAATGATGAAATAAGTCAGAAAACACAGTCAGGGTTAGACTCCTAACTCGACCGAACTCTAAAATAGAGTTTTGAACTAACTAGACTCTGTAAAATGACCTAAAATTTGACAATAATCGAAAAAGACTAAAAATGGAAGTAAAACAGATTTCAAAACAGACTCCTGACTGGATTAGGACTCTGGGACAGAGTCCTGATCTCACTGAAACTTTCAAAACTTTAAGAAATTTGATGAATAGAGGAATTCAGAAGCGACACCACCTCAATGGGTCTCATCTGTGAATTGAAATCGATTAAAATTTGAATTTGAAATGAATCCAGATTGTTTCCTTGAGAAAATATTTCGAAATATAAAGTCCTGGAGTTGGAAAATGACAGAGTATTGAATAAAAACCCAGGTTTTGAAATTGATTTTGAAATAAAGCTTTAAAATTCAAATCTGGATTGAATGTTTTGAAATAGGAGTGCTGGATCTCGAAAATGAAATGCAATGACATGCAATGCTATGCAATGCGATGGAATGATATGCAGAATACATGCAATGATATGCAATAATCTGTGATGACCTATGAAATGGACAAACACTGGATGAGGGTGAAAATTTGGGGTGTTTACAGATGCCCCTCTTTGCTGCTAAGCCGGTTAGAAGCCGAGCTTAGTGGCAAAGAAAACACACCAAATTTGGATTATAAAAATGCCCCAGTTAGATGAATCTGACTGGGTATGAAAGAATTAGTTCAAGTGATGATGGTAGATATGAAATGGAGAATAAGGAGAAAATTTTATTTCAAAAGAAGTGAGATTCAGGTTTTGCCCTTAACCTGGATGGGACGGGAAATACCTCGTATGGAACGAAGCTCAGGCTTAACCTTTAATTTGATTGGGAAATGAAATACCTCATCAAAGTGAGGCTCAGGTTTGTACCCTTGACCTGATTGGGCAATGAAAATGGACGGAATCCTCGAAAGAAGAGACCGTGATGGAACCTTCGGATTTCCGCACAATGAATCTGATAGGAGTTTTGCAAAAGGAAGTAAATTGGGGCCCCTAAAGTTTGAAAAGGGATTGATTTTGGGCGTCTCATTGCTGAGACTAATTAACTTTTGAAATTGCCTTTTGCTGGAATTGGTGGCTTAACCTCAAGCCGAAATTGGACTGTCTATGGTGGGACAGTGGGGACACAGGGAAGTGTGCGAATCTGAGAGCCCGTGCGCTCAGATTATACCGAAGAAGGGAAGGAATCTTGAAAACTCCTGTTATCAAGTCCTAAAAAGAGATGGTGTCAGGATGCGCCAAAGATGAACCTCAAGCTCTCGCTTCATGCCAGGATAACTAGAAAATATTGTCAGAATGTTGAACATTGTTGTTGATTCAAAATAATTGAAACTGATGCACATTGTTTTGAAAGTATTCCCTCTTTTCTACCTGAAGTATTATCTTCGACTAGGCTTAACTCCGTAGAATCAAGATTCGAATTCAAATTGCTTGCAATTGACTTTCTTTCAAGGAAGCTATCAATTTCCTTGATATGAATGGGAAAGAAAATATTCTTGATAATGCGAGAGCTATTGGTGAAAGAATATTGATAAAAGAATTTCACAAAATTAAAGAAAATTCTTGATAAATTTGGCAGTCTGATATCCTGGGATTCTTTTCTCATGATGATCTTTCTGCACTCTCTTTTTTTAGCAGATTGGAGCTCTCTTGGATTTTTCGGAAATTACATCATCCTTCATTTTGGAGATGTCCTGACTTGTCTCTCTCTTTTTTTTTTTGGAAGGGTACGTCACAAACTCCTTCATCTCAGAGATGTTTCGATCCTTCTTTTCTCTCAGGGATTATCTTGATAGTTATTGGCTCTTTGGTAGGAAATCTCTTGGTGATAGCAGAAATTAAATATCTTTTAGGGTTTGTCGGTAGGCTCATCACACTCGCCTTCATCTCGACGGTGATCTGAACTTTCCCTGGAAGGATCCGTCACAAACTCCGTCATCTTGGAGATGATCCAAATCTTCTTTGGCCCCGGGGGTCGACTCGCTTAATTCGCCTTCATCTTGATGACAATTGAGAGATCCCTTTTGCAGATATTTAATTGCAGCTTAGGTGATTGAGGAGATATGGAGATTGAGTGGATTTTTCTGTATCACCCAGGATATTTCGACTGCTTTATTTTTCCAGAAAGGTCTTTAAAAATGTGTCATTGACTGCGATCAATATCAATCACTCATGGCTTTGCAACAACATTGAATTTTCTTTGCTGGCCATATCGCGGATTTATTCTTCATCCTTTTGGTTGGCCAATAGAAAGATTTTGAATTTTGAATCCTTTTTCGCGAAAGCATTGTCCTTTCGGAAGTAATAGTGGAGGTATTCTGAAGTAATAATTTTGTGCAATAAAGATTTTTGAAATCAACAAATATTTAATGACAAATTGGCAAAATTTTCTTGAAATCCTTTTGTGAAAGCGAGCATTTGAAGCACAACGCAACACATCCATGACAAAAATTCTCTTCTCCTTTCCCCAAAGGAGAAGATTGAGAAATTAGAATTGGGAATTACTCCTCTCTTCCCTGAAGAGGAGGTGTTTGCAAAACAAACTTTCGAAGAGAAATTAAGCTTTCGTCAAAACTTCCTAACATTAGGCTTCTCTTATGGAAAGGGGGCCAGAATTGGTGAGGTTGGTAAATTGGTCATGAAGGAACGAGTTCATCACACTCTCCCTGAAAAGAGGGTCCTTCATGATGAAATGGCCTAGTCTGAAATTATGGGGCCACAAGGAAAGCAAGTCTCCGTCGAGTCTCTCCCTATAAAAAGGGTTCCTTGTGTGAAATTTGGAATTTTGTTTTGCAAACGGTTCACAAAGACACGAGTCCCTTCAAACTCTCCCTTAAAAAGGGGCTAAGTGAACGAATTGGATAGCATGCGAAAAGAGTGAGCTCCCTCGAACTCTCCCTATAAAAAGGGTCTCTCGCAAGAGAAATTTTTTTTTTTTTGAATTGGGTATTGGGTGACCAACAGGTCGAAATTTGGAATTTTGAATTTTGAATTTTTGAAATTGGAATTTTGCTATTTGAAATTAGAAATTGGAAGTTTGGAATTTGATATTCGGAAATTGGAAATTAGAAATTGGGAATTTTGGAATTTGGAAATTGATATTTGGAAATTGGAAATTAGAAATTTTGGAATTTGGAAATTGATATTTGGAAATTGGAAATTAGAAATTTGGAATTTGGAAATTGATATTTAGAAATTGGAAATTAGAAATTTGGAATTTTGGAATTTGGAAATTGGATGAGTGATCAGCACGAAGACTGAACTCAAGAGGTCGACTGACATGACCATTCAGTGGAACACTAACACGAGTGCTCGATTTTGAAAGGACACCGGTATGCATACCGGTTTAAAAATGTATCAGTTTGGATACTGGATTTTGGTTTAGTTCTGGTGATTGTCTTTCAATCTTGAATCGTTAGGAATTGTGATGGGATTGATAGTTGAAATCTCAATATTGACCAGATCGTTATTAATGCGATTGAATGCAAATTGATGCATATGAATACACAAGTGCGTGAAATGAGAGATTTGTTTATCCTGCCTGCATACAGGACATTTGTAGATAAAAACAAAATTTTAAAATGCCTCAGTGTAACTGGGAAAAAGAATTTTGATCATTATTGAAGAAAATTTGGAAGAATTACAAAGAATAGGAAATTGTTCAAGTATAGAATTTTTTCAAATGTCGAGCATTGATGGGATCTGGTAATTCTATTCCATCAGCATTGATGAGCCGATATGAATTGCGAGGTAGTGCCTCTTTGACAACATAAGGACCTTCCCAATTTGGCGACCATTTGCCACCCGGGCGATGCCTGAGATAAGTTGTTGATCTGAGCACTAGATCATTGACCCGAAATTTTCTCTCAATGACAGATTTTGCATATTGTTGGGCTATCCTCTGGCGATAGGATTGAGCATGCTCTGCTGCTCTGAGCCTTCTTTCATCGAACAAATCAAGTTGTACCAGTCGCTGTTGCTGATACTGATCAAGAGGTAATTCTAGAAGTGATGCAAATTTCAGAGCAGGTTTCTGAACATGTAGAGGCAGTACTACTTCAGTTCCGTAGACAAGTTCTGACGGAGTAGCATTCGTTGGAGTTCGAATGGTGGGTTCTGTATGCCCATAATGCATCATGAATCTTTTCATGCCAGTCACGGCCCTTTTCTAAAGTTCGTTCCAGGATTCGAATCAGAATCTTGTTGGTGGCCTCTGCCTGACCATTCCCTTGAGGATAATAAGGAGCGGAAAAATGATGATGAATTTTGAACTTTGAGCAGAATGCCCTCATTCTCTCATTCTTGAAATGACTGCCATTATCCGACACAATATCATGCGGTATACCGAAACGGCAAAGGATATTCTTATGGATGAAAGAAACCACCTGTCGACCTTCTACTGTGCATAGAGTGACTGCTTCTACCCACTTAGTAAAATATTCTGTTGCGGCAAGAAAATATTTATGACCATTGGAGGCTGAAGGAGTGATGGGGCCTACAACATCGAAAGCCCACATGGAAAATGGCCATGGCAAGACGACAGATTGCAAGTATGTCGTTGGCGCATGAATGGAAGGTGCATGCATCTGACATTGAACGCACTTCTTTACAAAATGATAGCAATCTTGTTGCATAGTTTTCCAATAATATCCTGCTCGGATGATTTGTTTGACGAGAGTCTGATAGCCAACATGACCACCGCAAATGCCTTCATGTGCTTCTTGCACAACTTCTTTGGCTTCTTCTTCGTCCAAACATCTGGAATACTCAGAACTGAATCCACGACGATAAAGGACGTCGGCAAGAATAAAATATCGAGCAGACATGCGTTGAATTGCTCGTTGCTCTCTCTTTGATAATTCTGGAGGAAATTCGCCAGTTTTAATGAAATTCTTGATATCATGATACCAAGGCTTCTTCTTCTGCTCAGCCTAGTTTATCTGCTCTACTGGGACGAAAGTGGGTTGATCAAGTCTGCCAATTTCAAATGAGCGACAAGGTTCTCCACCCTTGAAAGACATGATGGATCCCAGATTGGCTAAGATGTCTGCAACTTGATTGAAATCTCTCTTGATATGGAAAAGTTGGAATTCTTCAAATTTGTTGGCAAGAGCTGAGACAATCTTCTGGTAAGGAAGTAATTTCTGATCTTTCACTTGCCATTCGGCCAGAACTTGATTGACGATGAGCAAAGAATCGCCATAAGCATGCACTCTTCTGACATTGAAGTCCTGTAGAATTTTCAGACCTTGTATCAAAGCTTCATACTCGGCCATATTGTGAGTACGCCGAAAATCCAGTTTGAGAGAAAAGGGAATCATCTTTTTCTCTGGTGTGATTAGCAGAATTCTGATTCCTATGTCTGCCATATTCTTGGAACCGTCGAAGAATAAATTCCAAATTGAGGATTGTTGAATATTGCAGATCCGCTCATCGGGGAAATCATCCTCAGCTTTAACATCCTCTGCTAGAGGAAAATCTGTTAATTGGTCTGCAATTGCTTGGCCTTTGATAGATTGCTGAGAGACATATTCCAAGTCGTATTGCATTAATAGAACTTGCCATTTGGCGATTCGTCCGCTGAGAAATGGTTGTTCAAGAATGTACTTGAGAGGATTTAATTTAGATAGAATCTTGACTTCAGACGCCAATAGATAATGTCGCAATTTCTGACACATCCATACCAGAGCTAGGCATGTTTTCTCTATCTGAGAGTATTTCTTCTCATAATCAATAAAGGTCTTGCTCACATAGTAAATGGCATGTTCTATCAAGCTGCCTTCTTCGTATTGCGCCAAGAATCCGCCGCAAGCAACTTGATTAACTGAAATATATAGCAATAAGGGTTTCCCTAATTCTGGCGGCTTTAAAACAGGAGGATTGAGAAGATATTTCTTGATGCGTTCAAACGACTGCTGACACTCTGGTCCCCATTCGAACCTCACTCCTTTTCTGAGCAAATGATTGAAAGGCTCACATCTCATGGCCAAATTAGAAATGAATCGCCGAATTGATTGCATGCGTCCTTGAAGGCTACGCAATTCTTTGAGATTAGTCAGGGGCGGCATGCCAATGATAGCTTTGGCCTTAGCGGGATCCATTTCTATCCCCTTCTTGCTGACCAATAAGCCTAGCAACTTGCCTGATTCGACTCCAAAGACACATTTTTGTGGATTGAGTCTTAGCTTGTAAAGAATGAGTCGCTTGAAAACTTGATTAAGAGCTTCGATGTGATCTTCCTCTTCTTTGGATTTCACCAGAATATCATCGACATATGCATCCATAGTCTTGTGCATCTGATCATGGAATATAACGGCCATAGCGCGCTGATAAGTGGCTCCAGCATTCTTGAGCCCAAAAGGCATGACTGTATAACAGAAAGTGCCCCATGGCGTGGTAAAGGATGTTTTGGATTAGTCACGAGCGGCCAACTTGATTTGATTATATCCGGAGTATCCGTCCATAAAGGAAAACATAGCATGCCCGGCTGTGCTATCGACTAGGAGATCAATGTTTGGGAGCGGATAGTCATCTTTCGGAGTGGCTTTATTGAGATCACGGAAGTCGATACAGATTCGCACTTTCCCATTCTTCTTAGGAACTGCTACGATATTCGCCAACCAATCCGGGTAATCAATTGCTCGAATGAATCCTGCTTTTAAGCAGATCCTCAAGTCCTTCCTTGACCTGTTGCTTGATTCGAGGATCCATTTTTCTCAACTTCTGCTTGACTGGTTTCGCCTCAGGCTTCAAAACGAGGCGATGTTCCACCAATTTCGGATCTAAACCTGGCATATCCTCATAGGTCCATGAGAATATTTCTTCATGCTGCTTGAGGAAATTAGTGAGCCTTTCTTTCTCTCCTGGGCTCAAACCACTGCCAATCTTGAGAATTCTAGGATCGTCTTCTGATCCGATATTGATATCCTCAGTCGGGTCTTGAACTAAGGATGATGGCTCATCTTGTTTCTGAACCGATGCAAATTCTGGCAGTTCCTGAAGAGCTGAATCGAACTCTGTGGATTCTTCTGACTGCCTTGCAGTCTGACTATATTCTGTTCTTATTTTGACCTGATGAATTAATGTTGATTTCGAACAAGCTTTTGGATTAAAGACGAGCTTCTTGATAGATCGGGAAGACATTCTGAAAATTGGAGGATAAATTGATTTAGGAAAATTGCTCATTATGAAATAAATTGCTTTTATTGAAAATAATTGAAAAGATAAAAGAGCAAAATGATTTCAATTTTGTGAAGATTTAATATTGAGGAGTAAAAAGACAAATGGCACCAAGATAGACAAAAGAAACTGGCAACTTTATTGAAAGATAGAATTAATCAAAATGACAATGATGAAAATGAAATGGGATATCATCCCGACAAAAGAATAGAAAAGGAAAGACAAATAAATTCTTCTAATGCGTTCCCTTAACGAAAACAGTCCCTTTCTGAGATCTTCGGCCATTAAAGCCCAATCTGGTCCTTTTAGGGCAGTGCTGAGGAATCACTGGTTCAAGACGACCATCTTCATTTTTGCCTAAGCCTTGGAAAGGCTGGTAGCCGTACTTCACTAGTAAATCAAATCCCTTTTTAGCTTTCATAAATTGGGAGAATAGAGGATGATCCTTAAGTGTGCTGTAATCAATTCGTCCCCCAATCTTGAAGAACTGTGGACCTCCCCATCGGGTCGTAGCCACTGTATGCTCAGGTTGCTCTATCATCTGTATTATTCCCGAATTCTCTTCAAAGCTGACCTCTTCAATACCCCTAATGCTAGGGATGTCAGTAGTGAAAGAGGGCCTGGGAACCATGGGCTGTGCTAGCCTCTGCTCCGGATCCTCGCCCAAGACTGTCGTGATCATACCACCTTTTGACCACTTGATGCACTGATGCAGAGTAGACGGTACTGCGTTTGTGTTGTGGATCCATGGTCTCCCGGGAAGTAGATTATAAGTGGGCTGCACATTGACCACGTGAAAGAGAATTGAATGGACCGAGTAGTCAATAAAGATTTCCAGGAATATTTTTCCTTTCGCTGTTTGGCCATGATTGTCGAACCCATAAATGGTGATCGGATCCGGGATGTATTCTTCTTCTTTTATGCCCAAAGCTTTGGCGGTCATTTTCGGGCATATGTTGAGACTGCTGCCTCCATCGATCAGCACATGAGGAACTGTCATCCCTCTGGTTCGAACCACAACATACAAGGCATTGTTGTGAAATACATGAGGTTTAGGGAGATCCTCATCGGAGAATGTAACTGGAGCATTAGTCATGACCTGATTGACTATGTGGGCCATGTCTTCCGGAGTTATGCTTGGTTTCACCTTGATTTTCTGCAACAGATTATTTAATACTTGCTGATGTTTAGCAGAAGCTTGGGTTAAGTCCAAAATTGAGACATTGGATAATGTTGTAATAGGCTTTAGAGTGGATGTCTTGCTTTTCTTTGGGGTGGACTTAACGAGATGCTTAGGGAGCCATGGCATACTTCTGGCTACCTCGGGAGATATCCCAGCGGGCTTGTCAGATACTTTCAATTTGCCGAAAGCTGAAATAAGGTCCATCTTCTGGGCCTTGGACCGAGCCTGCTGCAATACCAGGACTTGATGCTGAGCTTGCATGTCATTTTCAGAGCACAGCCTGATATGCTCCTGTGGTCGAAACAACTGTTCGGTAATGACTACTGTAGAATGACGAGGAAATGGCTCTTTTAGAATATCTATATTTTCATCTTCCGCACCCTCTACCAGAAGATTTTTATTAATAAGGTCCTGAACAATGTTCTTCAGAACAAAGCAATTCTCAGTATTGTGCCCCACTGTTCGATGAAATTTGCAGAATTGGTCTTTGAATTTTCCCATAGGAGCGGAAGGATCGACCAGCCTGGGCAATTTGACCATCTCCTTGGTCAACAGGTACTCGAGCACAGTCTCGAGTGATTGATCTAGTGGAGTGAACTTCCTCTCATAGCTCCATCCTTCGTGCTTCACTTTCTCTCGGGGTTTTGGTCCCTGCTCCAGCTGAAGCGGCTTGCTGAATTGCGGGATCGACTTTCCTTTCTGGTCATTCTTGTTTGAACCTCCTGCCCCATAACAAAAGTCTCTATTCTGCCCCTTGCGATGATTCTGTTTATTACTGACATAATTAGTGAAATGAGTCTTCTTTTTCGACTCAATTTGACTGATGTTCTTGGTGAAAGTGAAACCTTCGTAGAAACCATTCTCCATACTCAATTCGAGCCATTCGGCTCGCTCTGTTAACTCTATAAAGGTTCTGGATGGCGCAGTAGAGATGAGGCCTTTTAGAGGCTGCGAGAAATTGCTTAGAATCAAGGACAAAGCATGCTCTTCTGATATGGGGTCTCTCATCTTATTGCAAGCTGACCTCCAGCGGTGGATAAAATCTCGGGCCTTTTCATTTTCTCTCTGTTTCAGGCCACAGAGGTGGCTGAGGGTCGGGAGTGCCTCAGCATTGAACAGAAAGCGCTCAATGAACATATTCACCACCTTATCAAATTCTTTCAGCTCTATGGGGTTGATGTGCTCCGAATACCATTTAGTTGTCGTTCCCTCCAGACTGCGAGGGAAGCAAAGGAAGAGTGCCCGATTGTCACTCTTGAATCGTGAACATTCAGCGAAAAACATGGCGAGATGAGCCTTAGGGTCGCCAGAACCATCAAACTTGATAAATTTTCTGGGGAGATTATCCAGATTGTCGTCCCCATCTAAACCATCATAGAAGTCTTCGCTGGTGAAGACTTTCTTGCCCTTGCCGCGGGCCTGCAGATCTTTGACCATTCTCATTATATCTTTTAATTGTGACTGGGTAGGGTCGTCAACGGACTGATTTTTGGATTTGTAAGCCGACCCATGACCCTGAGTCGACCTTTTGAATTCATATTTATTTTCACATTCCTTGTCAGCATCGTTAGCTGATTCTGACTCATCAGATACTTCCTTATGACGACTTTGCTTTTTGATACTTTTCACATTCTTGGCGGCATGACCCTTATCCTTCTGCTCAGTGCTGGCTTCAGCTTGCTCTGCCAGCATCTTGGTCATCATTTTCTTGAACATGACGTACATTTGGGGATCGATGCCATCATCCGCCTGCCGACCCTGACTCTGGATTGATCGAGGTGAGTTCATCTCTTCTTCTGAAGCTACTAAGTACGCGACGCCTTCAACTGATGTGGTTTTCTTTCCGGACCTTGTATGAACCATCGGGTATCACAAATGTTCTCTTGGATATTGCTGATGCTCTCTGCAGGGCAGAACTGATGGTTAGGCTTCTGAAGGAAATTTGGTTTGGAGGAAAATATTTGTTGAGAATTTTGGTAGACAATTGAAATAATATCCCATTACTAGGGATTGAGTCGTCGCTGGGATTACGACAATTGTGTTGCTATTCTTTGCAAGATAAACAACTGGAAATATGCCTTGTTACCTAGGCGAGGTCGTCAAACCAAAGTGAAATGTAAAATAAAGGAATTTTATTGAGGGGAAAAACATGATTTCATCAATAATACACTTGACAGAGGGGAGGGGGACAGACAATTTTCCACCACTCTGGATAATCAGAGAACACTCGAGGACCAGGAAAAATAGTAAGATTGACAAAGGAATCCCAGCCATGTCTGGCAGAATGGTATGCTCTGGACCATTGATCTGATGTGAGATCGAATTCTGGCAAGACCCCCGATAGTGGACGAATCTCTACACGTTTTTGCCTCTGAGAGAACTGCCTAACACACCGCTCTGGATGATAGTATGCGCAGAAGAATGGGCCAAGTAGCCTGAATCGCTTGCCATATGCATAAGTATATCTGGGAGGTGATTCCTGACGATCAAAGTGGTCCCATACGACTTCTTCCTCCTGAAGGTTGTCGATCAAGAACCAGTATCGCGCAACTGGAAGAAGCTTTTCACCATTGTATCTGAATGAACTGGCTCGGACTGGCACATGTTGGAGGAACCAAGATTGCAAGGCATAGGTGCATCCTTCGACTAGGATCGACTCTCCGAGTGTGAAACGGGTCAACCCTCGGTATAGAAAAGCGAGTGCGGCCATGGCTATGGAGAGGTGGCTGATCTGTCAACTTCCCCATCTCCTTAGAAGCTGAACTATTCTGATATTTATATAATTCCGCCCATCAGGAAAGAAGGCTAATCCCACCGTGCACAGAACCATCGCGTGCTGAATTCTCTCTCGAGCTATCCTGGACAACGAGCTGACTTCCACAAATATCCCATGCTGTATGTAGATTTCGAGCAGGTCCACATATTCATTTCCATCTTCTTCAATCAGAGGCCAAGACTTGTGTCCCGTCATGCGAGCTAAGGCATCTTTTGGGTCAAGACCCTTGACATTAATCAAAAACTGCTTCTCCAATGGATCTCCAGGCTGACCGGCTGGCTCGGGCAATCCCATAATCTCTGAAAATTCATCCATCAGTATTGTCATCTCGCCCCACGGAAACCAGAAGGTAGAAGTGCTCGGATTCCACCGCTCTGCTAGTGCATGGATCAAGTTGTCGTTGACTGTCTGCTTTCCCACTGCGGACGCCAGTTCCAATCCACACTTGTCCCGATGGTCCGGAAACATACAAGAGAAGTTCTTGAACTATGAATAGTACCACCGGGGAAAGAAGGATCTGGTGCTGAGGACTCGATGTTCGGGAAGACTTTGTCGCACCTCGTAGGAGATGTGACCCTCAGGGAAGACTGAATTAAGCTGACTGGATGCCATCGGACTGGAAGACATGGAAATTGGAATAAGACTTGGAAAATACAGGAATTTTGAGGAAAATGCAGGCAGGATAAAAATAAAGCAGGAAATTCGAGATCCAGAAGACAGGAAAGATGGGAAATCACCTGGAGTTTTGAAGGAAATTAAGGGAAATTTGAAAAATCGTCCAGGGTTTGATGAAATATGAAGAAATAAATGGAAAATGAAGTATTTGGAAAATCATTCAAGGTTTAAAACATGGACAGTACATGGACATAGATTGAGGAATTTTGAGAAAATCGTCCAGTATTGGGGAAAATATGGAAAATAAAAAGGAAATAACACATTCAATCAAATTCTGCATAAACAAGTATGCACAAACAGCATTCCCTAAAAGCTGACTCTAGATGCACAAATTTTGAAATGGCTGTGGGACCTTAATCCTAACTCTAAGGCTCAGATCATCTGTATCCAATCCAGTTATGCCTATATACTCAAGCCAAGGCTCAATGTACGTGGCATAAAATCAAATCCTCTGGTTCTAGGTTCAAGTTTTCCAACATCCTTGAGCACCTGCCGATATACGTTGGACTATGGCCCTTGGTACTTGGCAGGGGGGGTTTCACCCAAATAAGTGGCCCAGTTGTGAGGCTCTGTCCCAAACTATGGTTTTGGAAGAGAGCCCAGCAACGTGAAGACTGGGACAATATAGGTGGGGGTGGTTTTTTGAAAACATGAGCAAATGCAAGCAAATAGAAGGCTCTAAGTCCTAAAGAGATAGAAATTTTGAAATATTTGAAGAAACAAACATTGTTTTCAATCAAACCTAGATTGAGGAGGGTTGTATTAGACCTAAGTCTATGTGAGCATGAAAATTTCCTCCTCAATATGGTCCTACCAAACCATACCTAGTCTACATGCATTCCATGTCAGCTGGGTTCAAGTCTTGGCTCCTAGGTTCACATGATAGCATAAATTAAAAGCTGACATTCCATGGAAATCAATTTTGACAATTTGAACTAACTAGAGCATTAGATTGATCAGGCAAAGACAGGTCCCATCACGGTCGCCAAACCTGTTATCATCGCAAAAATTTTACTTTTGCAAATCAAACTGACCTTTAAAAAAGATTTTGAAAATAACTCGCCTCCGTTTTTAAAATGCGGGAAAATTCCGAAGAATGGGACTCGCTTGTCGGTACGAGGTTCAATCGTTCCTGCCACCTTTAACAGGGGTAATTAAACCAAGGATCAATCTTATGCTCTACTCTATTCGACTTGTCTAAATCATATTCTAATTTCTAAATGCACATAGAATCAGGCATGTGCTATGAATTTTCAGAAAATGCACATTTGAAAACATGATGTTTGATTTGAATGATTGAAATATTTAGAAAATGTAAATCTTGGAAAATCGTGAATTGGGATTTGAAATGTACTTCTGAGAGAAATAAAAATCAATTTTGAGGAATCCTGGACATTTGGTGAAAATCGATTCTGAGAAACTTGGTTTCTCTGAATTCAAACTTTGAAATTGAAATTCTAACTTAGAAAATTTGAATTTGGAACTTGGGAAATATTTGAAATATCATTGGCAAATCCATATTCTTTTGAATAAGACTTAGAAAAATTCTAACTTCAAACTTTGAAATTGACTGCATAACTTTGGAAAATTGAGTTTATGAACTTGAAAAACACTTGAAATATTCTTTGAAATTCAATGCTTTTGGGAAAATCGATTTTGCTATAAGACTTAGGAGATTTTGAGAAAATGAACTTCTTTGAATTGAGATTGGAATTGGAAAATGCATGAAATGAATGAATATGGATTTGAGGAATTGAGAAATACTTTTTGTACTTTTGAGAAATGCAGTGCATTTTTGAAGTTAGCCTAAGAGTGTAGGTTGAATGTGGCTAATGTGAAGATCATAAATCTAAGTATCATTCGTATTCTGACTATGGCCATAAATACAAATTCCACCAAGTTTATAAACTTCATAGAAGCTAGTGCATGTGCCATTCGTGTAGACCATAGTGAGTTTGAATATGCATGAATCATCATCCATCACACATTAACATTATTTAAAAAAAATAAACTATATGCAATGTTGCCTAAGCTAAGCAGGAAATGTAAATTCTTATTCCAAAGTTTAATTTAGTTTACATCACTATTGAAATTTAAATACATGAAAAATAAAGTCTTCAATGTACCTGCAAAACTAGAAAACTTTGTTAGTGAATATATGTTGGCTTTTCTAGATTTATCCAGCAATATCAGGAAATTGCTGGATTTTGCTAGATATAAGCCTTTTTGCCATGATTCCCTTAAATCAAAATGATAAAGTATGAAATAAAATTGAATAAATAAGGAAGAGAAGATATGAAATTTCGAAATTGGGGTCAAAATGACCAAAATACCCCTAATAACAAGACTATGGCCTTGAAATTAGAGTTTTTAGAAAGATATTTTGATAAAATGCATGTTTTGAAATTTGAATGCAAATAAATTAGGCTAAAATATGATATGACATACTTAAAGACATGAAAATTAATGTTAGGGATTTCGAAATTTAGGTCAAATGACTAAATTGCCCCTGATAGCAAGACTATGGCCTTGAAATCATGGTTTTTAGAAATAGATTTTTGGTAAAAACTTAGGTTTTATGCACTAAATGAAATCAAATGAGCACAAAATTAAACCTAAAGCATCCTAATATGATTATGAACATGATTAAATCCTAAAAATATATTCTCATGCACGAAAATCCAATAATATCACAAAAACTATGATTTTAGCAGTGTTTTGGATCTTTCAGGAACCCAGTTTTGCAATTTTATTAATTCAGAGATCAAATGGATTCCAAAATCCATAAAAATTGGTACCTGCACTTTTTATAACCCTAATGTCGAATTGGAATTATAAAAATAATTTTTTGACATTGAATTAATCCGAAAATTGCATTAAACCCTAAAAATATGCTATTTTTGACCTAATTCACCAACCAGTTTCAATCCACGACCTGAACCAGGGGTCAAATCTCCATGGAAATTTATGAAATTTTACAGAGATTAACTAAGAAAAAAAATAGAGATTTCCCAATTTACATATTGGAAAAAACATCTTCGGTTAGAGAGAAACCCTTTCGGCAATCTGAGCTAAAATATATCACTTTTAACAGGGATTAAAACGGCTACTTCAGATTGAAAATACTGACATAAATAGCAATCCTAAACAAAAATCTCTGAAATTTTAGTGGTAAACAGTAGACATAAAAATAACAATACTCACTTTTTACAGATCATGAATCGGATCTGTGGTTTGGGATTTATGACTAACACAAGTCTGATTAGGGTTTTGGTAAACCCTAATGAGTTTTAAATTTAAAAACAGATTCCATGAAAGGGGGAAAATACTAAACAGTAACTAAAAAATCCGAACATTTCACAGCAGACAGATCTACTCAATGTGAATTCATAGCAATTTACAGATCTAAAATCGAATATAAGATGAGAGAAATATCATAACAGCAAGTTACCTTCTTGGTTTTAACCATGATTTTAAAGCTTTAAAAACCCGATTTGATGTCTGATTTTTTTGACATGGTTCCCGAGATCCAAATCCTCTGATTCTTCTATAGTAACTCAATAACTCATTTATGCATCACATATAAAAAAATCAGAAATAAACAATGAGTACTTCAATCCGAAATAACATTATCTTTACTGTTCTAAACCTAAAACACACAGAAATTTAAGAAACTTGAAAAACCATGCATTAACTAATGTAAATCAATAAAATAAACCATAAAACAGTAAATAAAAATTATTTCTATGCTATAGAACGTAGAAAAAACATGAATAAACCATGAAAATAAAATAAAAACAGGGAATCAATGGCTGGAATTTGATATCACCTTTAAAACATAGATTTAACCCATTAAAAGGGTAAATCATATATTTTATTGGTTAATAATGTAAAGAATCATATTAAAATCAATTCTAATGGATTAAAATCCCTATAAATCAATAAAAACAGTGTTAGATCACCTTCTTGGATTGTTCTTGTTGATTCTTGATGGTTCTTGAGGTGAAACCATGGTTGAATCCATGAAATAGGAGGTATTAATGGCTAAAATTGATTTAAAACTATTAAAAACATGAAATAAAAGCTAAAAATTAAACAAAATGATTACCTTGAGGTAGCTGCAATGGAGGAAGGGCTGGAGAGGAGAGAGAAGCTCCAAGAATCCTAAGGAGAGCAAGTTGGAAAAATCGACCCCCCTATGGAGACTATTTATAGAATTTTTTTTAGGTTTAAAAATTGGGAATTTTGAATTTTTTGGACTCTAACAAGGGGGGTGCGATTTTTGGGTGGAAAGACCTAACTACCCCTAGCCTAAATTATCTAAACTAGTGCCTAATTAACCCCTAGACTTTCCTAAAAACTCCCCAAATGTAATGCCACTTGGCATTTTCTACATTTGGCTTTTTAAAACACCTTTAAAAACACTAGTTTTAAAAACTAACTTTCAAAATGAGTTTTTTTCAAAATGGTTTTGACTCTTCTAAACCTCTAACATTAACCAAGACATCAACTAACCCTAGTCTAGCCCTGACTGACTCGAATATGGCGCCACCCCGAGTGGGCCCTACTTGAGTTTTTCAAAAAGCGATTTTAAGACTTGAAATTGAAGGAGTTTTCAAAAGGATTTTCAAAGACAAACTTCAAAGTTATAATTTTTGAAATAGAATAAGGTCCTAACTAGGTTAGAACTCCTCTGGATATGGTGCCAACTGAGTGGGCCCACATCGAGTTTTGAAGAATTTTGAAATAAACACTGAAAATGGCTTTGAAAAGGGGTTAAAATCAATAGTTGAAATTCAAAGATTTTTGAAAATAGAGTCTCAAGCGAACTGGACTCTGGGCTAGAGTCCTGAACTCTTAGGACTCTAAGATTTTAAATTTTAGAATTCAAATGTAAAATTTTTTGAAAGATTTTACCAAGAAATGATGAAATAAGTCAGAAAACACAGTCAGGGTTAGACTCCTAACTCGACCGAACTCTAAAATAGAGTTTTGAACTAACTAGACTCTGTAAAATGACCTAAAATTTGACAATAATCGAAAAAGACTAAAAATGGAAGTAAAACAGATTTCAAAACAGACTCCTGACTGGATTAGGACTCTGGGACAGAGTCCTGATCTCACTGAAACTTTCAAAACTTTAAGAAATTTGATGAATAGAGGAATTCAGAAGCGACACCACCTCAATGGGTCTCATCTGTGAATTGAAATCGATTAAAATTTGAATTTGAAATGAATCCAGATTGTTTCCTTGAGAAAATATTTCGAAATATAAAGTCCTGGAGTTGGAAAATGACAGAGTATTGAATAAAAACCCAGGTTTTGAAATTGATTTTGAAATAAAGCTTTAAAATTCAAATCTGGATTGAATGTTTTGAAATAGGAGTGCTGGATCTCGAAAATGAAATGCAATGACATGCAATGCTATGCAATGCGATGGAATGATATGCAGAATACATGCAATGATATGCAATAATCTGTGATGACCTATGAAATGGACAAACACTGGATGAGGGTGAAAATTTGGGGTGTTTACAGGCCCACCCTGAGGTGGTGTCACATAGGCTTTCCTTTTGAAAAACCTGAATTCTGAAAAAAACCAAAAATATAGGAGCCTTGTCCCTGAATTGGTGCCACTTTTCATTTTCTCCCTCCTCCCATTTCCCTGCCATGTGTCAACGTGGGGTTCACCTAGAGGTGGTGCCACATGTCATTTTCTCTCTCTTTCCATTTCTTTGTCAAGTGTCAGTGTGGGGCCTCTTTAAAATTGTGCCACATGTCCACTATCTTCACCATGTGCCATGTGTCACTCCAATGCCACCCTAAGATGCCGCGTGTCATGTGCTGCCCTGTCCAAAAAAAGTAGAGTTGTCTCCTTCTAAGGTGGCGCCATCTGAGGTATTCTCTTCTGCAGCAGACACGTGTCATTCTCTGCTCTTCTTAGAAAAAGCAAATGACACATGTCATTCTCTGCTCTTCTCAGAAAAAGCAAATGACACATGTCATTCTCTGCTCTTCTCAGAAAAAGCAAATGACACATGTCATTCTCTGCTCTCTTTAGAAAAAACTAGAATTCAAACATTCAAATCCTTCCAGAGGTGGCGCAAATCCTGAGCTTTATCTTTTCTATCTGGTCTGAGATGGCGCCACATGTATTTGTCCCTCCTTCTCTTCCCTCCGCCACGTGTCACTGCAGGATCTCTTTGAGGTGGCGCCACATGGCCACCCTCTATTCTTCTAGAGCCAGCCTCATTTGAATTTCAAATACAGTCTCTGAGGTGACGCCATTTGAGAAGACTCCTCCAGCTAGCTGACACTTGTCAGCAGTAGAGCCATCCTGAACCACCACGTGTTCAAATCCCCCTGCATCAGAAAAAGTAGAAGCAACCCTTCTCTGAGGTGGCGTATTCTGCTTCCTCTACTCCTGTCCTCCTGCCACATGGCAGTGTGGAGCCACTCTGAGGTGGTGCCACATGTCAGCCCCTGCTCCCTCCAGAAAAAGCAGAAATTTGAATGTTTAAACTCCTCAGAGATGGCGCCACATGGCATTCCCCCCTTCTTCCAGCTTTAAACCTCAAACTCCCTTTTGAGATGGCGCCATTCCAGAACCCCATTTGGCTACAATTTTCATTTTTTTGTTTTAGTCAAAATAAAAGGTAGCCCCATGAGGTGGCGCCATTTGGGAAGCTTCAGAAAAGCAAACTTTGAATTTCAAACCCCAGGTAGCACCCTCTGAGGTGGCGCCATAAGGGAGACTTCTGCAGAGAAAATCAAGCAAGCTTTTTGAAAATTTTCAAATTCCCCTACTGAGGTGTCTCACCCACAAAATTCTCATTTTTATTTTCTCAAAAATCCAAGTGGCATGCCCTGAGATGGCACCACATGGAGGGCTCAGATTGAGCCTGTTTGAAATTCGAAAATTTCAAAAAATGCTACAAATACAAGGTCCCACACCCAGCTGAGAGAGAGCTCCTTTTGGATTTTGCATTTCCACTTAGATTTTCCCTAATATAAGATTTTGAATTTCTGAATTCACACCCCCCTAGGGCTCAGTGGAGAGGGTGAATTGAAGCACCAACCTTGCTCGCATCATTTCCAATTTGATCTAGGCATGTGGATCGATTTTCGTGAACCATCTGAAGCTCGGATCGAAGGACGAAAGAAGTCGTTTGTAGCCGTTCATTTTGGGAGTTCTAAATCTACAAGAAAACGCAAGGTGCATATCTATTCCTATTGATTTCATTATAGTAATATCCTTACTCGATTCGTGTTGTCGTTTTGAAGAAAGAGCTCATCCAAAGGATGGATCGAGCTATTCTCATAAAATGACGCATATCAAAAGATGTCTTTTATGCTTTTTTGATTAAATTTTTGCATTTAATCATGTTCATGCATTAAAATAAGTTAGATTTACATTTTGTTTCATTAAAATAGCATGTTCTATGAATTTATTTGATATTCTAAGCATTCAGCTTCATTTAGGTAACTCCCTGTTTTTGTCAGTCAGTCCATACGTCATTTCATGCATTTATGTTTTGTTACAAATGCTGAGAAAATTATAATATGCGCCCTTAGGTGTCCCTAATAATCTTCCAAAAATTCGGAATGATTTGAATTCGTTTACTATGGTAAAAGTTCAAAATGGTAGGTTGGGTTTTGTTACCCAAGATACGTTTTGAAAATGTAAAATCGAGATCTCTCTTATAGAAGGTCCGATTGTCAATCCAAAACATGTTCCGAACTCGAGAGGATGTCTGGTATTTAATATGATTTTCTCAGATTTTTAGGAATTTTTTTGACATCTGACAAAATCCGAGAGTTTGGGACATGTGTCAGAGCTTGATTTGAGTCTCTAAGACTCTGGATCGACTTGGGTCAATAGGTTCTCTTTGAGTATTGCTCCAAATCCAAATCTATAAAAAGTGAATGTCATGTTCGGGATGTCCTCTATTTGCATCTGAAAGTTTATGATTTTTAGAACAGTCTTAATATCAGTTTCGGATTTTTCTTGTCAGTCTCCTGTTTTGTTATATTTGTCTATTTTGTTGATTTAGGCAAGTAATATTGTGATTTTATTTCAGTTCCTGTCGATCAAATGCCGAAATCATAAACATAAAAGTTGTTTCTGCATCTATCATTAGTTCCTCATTTAATTATCAGAAATTTCCATGGTTGGATGCTATTTTTTATGCAATTTTGCATCGGATCAGGTTTATTTTACCTTCGTCAGAGCCAAATTCCTGCTACCGAACTCACCGTAGTTCAAATCCCAGAGTTGCAAAAACCAAAAGTGCTTATTTTCATGTCATTTAGTAGTCTGCAAAATCTCATATGTTTCCATGGTGGAATTTTTGTATTATTGCATTAAGTGTTACATTTGGTTCGGGTCCGTAGGCGAAATCCGCCCATTTTAGGGTTTTCTACAAATTTTCGCACACAAACCATGTCCTTTCGTGAGTTTTAGCATTCTAGGCTGTTCATAAGGTCAGAGGGATGTTTCATTCCTAATTTGGTGTGATTTAAAATTCATTTGAGGCTCGGTTTAGCCATATCATTAAAACAGGGCCCCACGAGACCCTGATCCAACAGAAAAACAAGCGAAATTTGTTATTTTTGATGAATAGTAGCATGTCAAAATTCTGATTATACAGTCATAAGGTGTTTAGCAGCATGTCATCATGCCTCATACTGCATTTCAACATCATTTGTTTCCATTCGAATTTCAAAATCTCAATTTTACCAAAATTTCCTTCAAAAACCCTGATTTTAAAGGTGTAACCTCAATATTAGGGATATTTTGGTCGTTTTGACCACAATTTCGAATTTCAAACTATTTCTTACTGAATTTCTTGCATTTACATCATTTCAAATATCAAGAAAGCATGAGAATAGGGTTTATATCCAATTAAGTCCAATAATTTCAGAATATTATTGAAAATCTTGGAAAAACCCACATATTTGAGCTAACCCCATTTCAAGTTTGGCAGGGATGTTTGAAAGAAGGAGCTGAAGTCTGCAATTTCTTTTATTTCATTTAATTAGTGATATAACAATGTAAATTTTAGAATAAGAGATTTAATTTTCTGCTTAGACTAGGATGCATACCATATAGTTTGAATTCATGCAATATCCTGTTTATGTGATTCATGCATTTTATTTCAAAAGCACTATGGATGTACACAAATGGCACATGCACCAACTCTTAGGGAGTTGATGAACTCGGTGGAGTCCATATTTACGGCCCTAGTCGGAATATGGACGAGACCCAGATCCATCATCTTTCTACCAGTCACATTAAGCCTACACTCTTAGGCTATCTTCCAAAATTTCACTGCATATTTTCAATTTTACAAAATATTTTTGAATTGACTAAGTAAATTATGAATGTACTCACGGCCATAGTCGGAATATGTGATAATTCTGCTTAGTTTAATTCTAAAATTACATATTTTTCTGAAAAAAAAAAAAGGCTTTTACAAAATGATATTCATTCATATCATTTACATCATGAAATCACTGGTTTTCTCATGATTTTCTCAAGAAAATTTCATTCCATGAAAATCGATTCCTCAAGAAACTGTGAAGATTTTCGAAGTTGGATTTCTCAAGTCAAGTTTTCCCATGATTTTCTCTGAAAATGTTATTTTCCTAAGATTCTTTTCAAAAAGAATTTCTTATCTTTCTCAAGAATCCAAATCGATTTTTAGATATTTCAAGGACAATATTCTCAGGATTTCAATTTCCTAAGTTTGGATTTTCCTTCTCCAAAGAGTTTTCCAGTGAATTTCGATCGTTTTCCAAAGAAAAATTTCAAAGACAGAGTTTTCCTAATAAATACTTTCCTTTTCAAATGTTCATCTTTTCTCAAGAATTACTTCTATTCTCCTAGGAGTTTCAACCATTCATGATTTTCCTAAAGCTTCATAAATTTTCTCGAGATTTCAAATCTTTTCATCAAAGTTTCCTGATAGTTTGATTTCCATTTTTTTCCTGAGAAATGCTTTCCAACTACAATTGTTTTCTAAGCATATATCATATTTTTCCAAATTACATTTTACAAAATCCCATAGCACATGCCTGAATTCTCTGTGCATTTAGGATAGAACACAATTTCGATAATTTAACTAAGTCAAACACATTTTTGGTCCTTGGTTCGATTACCCATGTTAAAGGCGGCAGGAATGGTCGAACCTCGTACCGACAGGTTGAGCCCCAGCCCATGGATTTTCCCGCTATTTTCAAAACGGAGGTGAGTATTTCAAAACAAATTTCCAAAATCCGGTCAAGTTTGAATCGCAAAAGCATGTTTTCCTCTTTCTATCCCGCAAGGCAAAGGAAGACGAAAAAAAATTGCGACGATAACAGGTTTGGCAACCGAGATGGGACTTGTCCTTGTCTGATCAAAAGTGTGCTTGGATTAGTTTAATTATCGAAACTATGTTCACAAAATGTCAGTTCTTTTACTTTTGATATCATGCGAACCTAGGAGCCTAGATTCTGACCTAGTTGACATTGACTGCATATAGACTAGGCATGGTTTGGTAGGACCAGATTGAGGAGATATTTTCATGCTCACATAGACTTAGGTCTAAATACCACTCTCCTCAATTTAGGATCTGAATGCAAACAATATATGCTTCTTCAAAGTTTTCAAAAATCTATCTCTCTAGGATTTAGAGCCATCTATTTCTTGCATGTGATCATTTTTTCAAACCTCCCTTACCTACTTTTACCCGGTCTTCACGTTGCTGGGCTCTCTTCCAGAACCCTAGTTCGGGACAAAGCCTCACAACTGGGCCACTCATTTGGGTTAACACCCCCCTACCATGTACCGTGGTCCACAGTCCGAAGTATATCGGTAGGCGCTCAAGGATGTTGGAAAACCTTACCTTAGAACCGAAGTTGAGATTATATGCCACATACCTCGGATTTCGATTCAGGTATATTGGTATAACTGGATTGGACAAAGATGATCTGAACCTAGAGTTAGGATTAAGGTCCTACAGCTGTTTTTCAAAATGATGCATTTAGAGTCAGCCTTTTAGGGAGTGTTGTATGTGCATAAATGTTTATGCAGGATGTGATTGTTTGTATGTTACATCTATTCCTCTCACATTTTCCCAAAATATTTTTCCAAATATCCACATTCCTATCTTTTTCGTTTATTTTCTCAAACCTTGGATGATTTTCCCAAACATCTAATTTCTCTTAAAACTCCAGGTGATTTTTCATTCTTCCGTTCTACTAGATCTCAAATTTCCAGTTGCATTTTTGTCCTGCCTGCAAATTTTCAAAATCATATGTTTTCTCTCATTGGATTTTCAATCCTTTTGTGTATTTGCAAAATTCTTCATCTTATTTTCCTCGTGCATACTTTGATTATTGTGGTGGAAATTGTTTACCCACTTGCCTTCTCCTTATTCTAAATTTGTTTGCGGATTGTTTTTCCAAGAGATATCTCTTTCCTTCAAAAATGGTGTTTTCCTCATGGTTGACGACCTCGTCTAGGTAACAAGGCACATTTTCTGTTGTTAATTTCTCTTACAAAGAATAACAACACAATTATCGTGATTTCAGCGTCGATTTCATCCCTAGTAATGGGATATTCTTCCAATTGTCTACCATATCGGTAATAATCATTTTCCTCCCAATCCAAAATTTCCTCAGAGTCTAATCAAGACTTTATCCTGCAGAGAGCATCCGCAGCATTTGATGGTTCAGACAAGATCAGGTAGAAAAACAATGTCTTCTCAATACTCATCAACTTTAGAAGAAGAGATGGGCTCCCCGCGATCTGACATGAGTCAAGATCAGCAACAAGAGGATGATGGCATAGACCCGCAAATGTATGTCATGTTCCGGAAGATGATGAACAAGATGATGAACGAGCAGCCCAAGATCAGTTTAGAAAAGAATTCATTCAGAGAGAAGTCCCACGAGCACAAGGATAAGAAGGCTTCCAAGAGGCAGGTTCAGTCAGAGGAAACTTCAGATGAGTCAGCATCAGCGGAAGACACCGATGAAGAATATGAGGTGCCTCCGGCATTTCAGAAATGGGGCTGAGAACAAAGGAAGAGTCGCAAACCAAAAGGTCAAGTTGCAGAAGAGCTCTTGCAGACACAGTTCAGGGAAATGGCCAAAGTGGTTAAAGATCTGCAAGCCCGCGACAAGGGCAAGAAAGTCTTCACTAGCGAGGACTTTTATGATGGCTTAGAAGGTGATGAAGACCTGGAGAACCTTCCCCGAAAGTTCATCAAGTTCGATGGTTCTGGTGACCCGAAAGCCCATCTCGCCACGTTCTTTGCTGAGTGCTCAAGGTTCAAGAGGGACAACAGAGCGCTACTTCTATGCTTTCCCCGCAGTTTGGAAGGAGTCGCGGCCAAATGGTACGCGGAACATATCAATCCTATAGAACTTAAAGAGTTTGACAAAGTTGTGAATTTGTTCGCTGAACGATTCATGTTCAATACTGAAGCACTACCAACACTAAATCACCTCTGTAATCTGATGCAGGGAGATAGTGAAAAAGTCAGGGACTTCATTCGCAGATGGAGAGAGACCTGCAACAAAATGAGGGATCCTATATCAGAAAGGCATGCTTTATCGCTGATCCTTAATAATTTTTCGCAACCTCTAAGAGGATTAATATCCACCTTACCCTCCAAATCTTTCATTGAACTCATTGAACGAGCAGAATGGCTCGAAATGGGAGTGGAGAACGGGGTCTATGAAGGCTTTACCATTGCAAGAAATTGTCAAGATGCCAAAAAGAAGGCTCACTTCACTTTTGCGGCTAAATCTTTCAATAATAGCAAAGGCAACAAGAATGATCAGGGCAACAGTTTGGAGAGAATCAAAAGGAAAAAAGGGAAGGACATCAACAGTGATAAACCTCTCCAATTCAGCCCTCAGCATCAAAAGAAAGATCAGGAAAAATCAAAGCACAAGGACTGGAGAACTGATCGAGAATTCACCCCTCTGGATCAGACACTCGAGAGTATTCTCGAGTATATGCTTGAGAAAGTCATTGTCTGGTTGCCTAAAGCTGTTGATCCTCCAGCAATTATAGGCAGATTCAAAGAACAGTTTTGCAAGTTTCATCGAGCAGTAGGGCACGATACAGAAAATTGCTTCGTCCTTAAGAACATTGTTCAAGACTGCATTGACAAGAAGCTCCTCGTTGAAGACGAAAAGGAGGACTAGTCATCCTGACAAAGATTTTTTCACAATCATTCCATAAGATGACAATGCCGACACTTTCTCATTTATCATCTTGCTTTTTCAAAAGAATAATGTAATCCCATTCTTCTTTCCTTGATTTTAAAGCATCAATAAAGTCATCAAATTTTTCAATAACTTGGCGCCATCTTATTTGATTCTTCTTCCTTTTCACAATGTCTCTCTTGTGAGGAATGATCTTAAGAATGTCTATCAGTCAAGAAGCTTGTCGTCTTATTCATCAATTATCCTTTTTTTATTCAAAATTTTCCTCCCTAGTCACACTGGGGCATTTTTTTTTTTTTAAATTTATCTTTACCTCAAAACATCTTGTATGCAGGCAGGATAAACCAATCTCTCATTTTGCATATATATGCACCCATTTGCATTAATTTTGCATTCATTTGCATCAATTCATTTGCATTAAATTTACATCAAATTTTCCCTTCAGGTTAAGGGATAAACCTGAATCATTTTCCATAATTCTTCAATTTTGACTTTCGGGTCATTCAATTCTTCAATTTCGACCTCCGGGTCACCTAATTTCCAATTTTCAAATTACCAAAATTTCGACCGCCAGGTCATTCAATTTTCATTCCCCGTTCAGGATAAGGGGATAATCCTGAAACCATTCATAGAAGCAATCCAACTCTCTATAATGGTCCCCGTTCTTTATTGAACTGATAGTGTTCCAAGTGAACTGATAGTCATTCTTCATTGAACTGATAGTGTTCCAAGTGAACTGATAATCATTCTTCATTGAACTGATAGTGTTCCAAGTGAACTGATAGTCGTTTTTCATTGAACTGATAGTGTTCCAAGCAAACTGATAGTCGTTTTTCATTGAACTGATAGTGTTCCAAGTGAACTGATAGTCGTTCTTCATTGAATTGATAGTGTTCCAAGTGAACTGATAGTCGTTCTTCATTGAACTGATAGTGTTCCAAGTGAACTGATAGTGTTCCAAGTGAACTGATGGTCATTCTTCATTGAACTGATAGTGTTCCCAAGGAACTGATAGTCATTCTTAATTGAATTGATATTGTTCTTAGTGAACCAATGGTCATTCTTAATCGTTCTGATATTGTTCACAGCGAACCGATGGTCATTCTTAATTGAACTGATATTGTTCCCAACGAACCGATGGTCATTCTTAATCGAACTAATATTGTTCTCAGTGAACTGATAATCGTCTACTTTGGAAAGGAGATGATAGTTTTCATCACGGATGTGTTGATCCGGACCTCAAACGCTCTCTTTCACCAAGGATTTCAAGAAAATTTTGTTAATTTGTCAATCAAATTATTTGTTGATTTCAAAACTTTATTACACAAATTCTTACCTCAGTTTACCTTCAGCATTACCTCCAAAAGAATGAAGCTTTTGCGAAAAGAGATTCAAAATTCAAATTCTTTTTATTGGCCAACCAAAAAGGATGAAGTATAAATCCTCAATATGGTCAGAAAAGAAGATTCAATGTAATTGAAAAGTCATAGGTGATTGATATTGATCGTAGTCAATGACACATCTTTAAAGACCATTCTTGTAAAGATGAGGCAGTGGAAATATCCTGAGCGCTAGAAGAAAAGAGAATTCACCCAAGCCCTGTCTCCTCCAAATCACCTAAGCTGCGATTAAATATCCGCAAAAGGGATCTGTCAATTGTCGTCAAGATGAAGGCGAATTAAGCGAGTAGACGCCTGGGGCCAAAGAAGATTTGAAACATCTCCAAGATGACGGAGTTTGTGACGGATCCTTCTAGGGAAAGTCCAAAGCACTGTCGAGATGAAGGCAGATGCGATGAACCTCCCGACAATCCCTAAAAGATATTTAATTTCAGCTATCATCCCGAGATCTCCAACCCATGAGCCAATATTGTCAAAAAAAAAAGGATCGAAACATCTCCAAGTCGAAGGAGCTTGTAACGTACCCTTTCAAAAAAGAGAGAGAGGAAAAAGAAGAAAAGAAAAGTCAAGACACCTCCAAAATGAAGGAGAATGTAACCAAAACCCAAGAGAGCCAAAAGAGTGTAGAAAGATTATCATGAGAGAAGCTCCCAGGATATCAAACTGCCGAATCTATCAAGAATCTTCTTTAGACTTGTGAAATTCTATTATCAATATCCTTTCATCGATTGTTTTCATAATATTAAATTCTCTCTTTCTTGTTCATATCAAGAAAATTGATAACTTCCTTGAAGAAGGTCAATCGTAAGCAATTTGGATTCCCAATCTTGATTCTACGAAGTGAAGCTCGTTTGGAGGTAACGCTTCAGGTAGAAAAGAATGAATATCTTTGCAACAATATGCATCATTTTCAAATACTTTGAATCAACGACAAGAATTCTCAAACATTTTGACAATATTTTCTAGCTATCCTGACATGAAGTGAGAGCTTGGTGTCCGTTTTCGATACATCCTGACACTGATTTTCAATCCCTCTTAAGAACTTGATTCCTTCCCTTCTTTGAGAGTGTGAGCTCTCATATTCGCACACTTCCCTGTGTCTCCACTGTCCCACCATAGACAGTCCCATTTCGGTTCGAGGTCAAACCACCAATCATTTTCTCGCAAAAGGCAATTTCAAAAGCTATTTAGCCTCAGAAATGAGGCGCCCAAGATCAACCCCTTTTCAAGCTTTAGGGACCCCATTTTCCTTCCTTTTGCAAAACCCTTGTCGGATTTATTGTGCAAAATTCGAAGGTTCCGTCATAGTCTCTTCTTTCGAGGATTCCATTCATTTTCTGCCTAATCAAGATAAGGGTACAAACCTGAGCCTCCTTTGATGAGGTATTTCATTTTTCGCCGAATCAGGATAAGGGTACAAACCTGAGCCTCCTTTGATGAGGTATTTCATTTTTCACCCAATCAGGATAAGGGTACAAACCTGAGCCTCCTTTGATAAGGTATTCTATTTTTCGCCCAATCAGGATAAGGGTACAAACCTGAGCCTCATTTGATGAGGTATTCCATTTTTCGCTCAATCAGGATAAGGGTACAAACCAGAGCCTCCTTTGATGAGGTATTCCATTTTTTTTTCGCCCAATCAGGATAAGGGTACAAACCTGAGCCTCATTTGATGAGGTATTCCATTTTTTTCCGCCCGATCAGGATAACGGTATAAACCTGAGCTTCATTCAAAGAGGTATTTCATTTTCTGCCCGATCAAGATAAGGGTATAAACCTGAGCCTTATTCAAAGAGGTATTTCATTTTCCGCCCAATCAGGTTAAGGGTACAAACCTGAGCCTCATTCAAAGAGGTATTTCATTTTCTGCCCAATCAGGTCAAGGGTTCAAACCTAAGCTTCATTTCATACGAGGTATTTCTATCCCATCCAGGTTAAGGGCAAAAACCTAAATTTCACTCTCACAGAGTGAATCTTTCCTCCTTATTCTCCATTTCATATCTACCATGATCAACGGGCTAATATCTCTATACCCAGTCAGATCCTTCTAACTGGGGCATTGTTTTTAGCCCAAATTTGGTGTGTTTTTCTTTGCCACTAAGCTCGGCCACAAGCCGGCTTAGTAGCAAAAAGGGGCATCTGTAAACACCCCAAATTTTCACTCACCTCCCCGACATTTCCACCCAGCATCATCATTCATCCTTTGAGATCACTGGATGGCAAAAGGGTTAATTTTTTAGCCTGGAACCTGTAAAAGTCCAAAATTTCATCTGCAACTCTCAAAAATTTTCTATTCTACTCCTGACAGGAGACGGGAATCTCCAAATCTTGGTTTAGGATCACATTTCATAAGGCATATCATTGCATAAGCAGTTCATATCACTGCACTGCACAGCATGTCATTTCGAGGTCCAGAACTCTCGATTTCAAAATTTTTAATCCAGATTCGAATTTCAACTCTTTTCAAAATTGATTCCAAAACCCTGGGTCTTCAAAATTATCAATTCTTCCCATTTTACCCTCAAGACTCTGAATTTCAAAACATTTTCTCAGGAAAATGATCTGGATAGTTTTCAACATGGATTTCAGCCACTTTATCTCAGATCTTCCCCTTCTGTTAACAATTTCAAATATATTTCTTTTGCAAAATCACCCCACAGAAGCCAACTCTTTTCAAAAATTTTATTTTGCCAATTAGTCCAATTTTTTATGAAAATTCCAAAAAAAGAGGTTTTCTGACTTGTCTTTATTTCAATAAAGAAGCAATGTGGGGCCCACCCTGAGGTGGTGTCACATAGGCTTTTCTTTTGAAAAAACTGAATTTTAAAAAAACCCAAAAATATAGGAGCCTTGTCCCTGAATTGGTGCCACTTGTCATTTTCTCTCTCCTCCCATTTCCCTGCCATGTGTCAACATGGGGTTCACCTAGAGGTGGTGCCACATGTCATTTTCTCTCTCTTTCCATTTATTTTCCAAGTGTCTATGTGGGGCCTCTTTAAAATGGTGTCACATGTCCACTATCTTCACTTTGTGCCATGTGTCACTCCAATGCCACCCTAAGATGCCATGTGTCATGTGCTGCCCTGTCCAAAAAAAGTAGAGTTGTCTCCTTCTAAGGTGGTTGTTATCGTCGTGAAATTTTTTCCGTCTTCCCTTCCTTGCGGAAGAGAAAGAGGGAAACGCTTTTGCGATTCAAACTTGACCGGATTTTGGAAAATGTTTTGAAATACTCGCCTCCGTTTTGAAAATGCGGGAAAATCCATGGGATGGGGCTCGACCTGTCGGTACGAGGTTCGACCGTTCCTGCCGCCTTTAACAGGGGTAATCGAACCAAGGACCAAAACTATGCTTGACTTAGTGAAATTATCGAAGTTGTGTTCTATCCTAAATGCACAGAGAATTCAGGCATGTGCTATGAGACTTTGGAAAATGTAAGTTGGAAAACATGATGTATGCTCAGAAAAAATTTTGAGTTGAAAAGCATTTCCCAGGAAATCAATCTCTCAGGAAACTCAGACGAAGAAGATTTGAAATCTCGGGAAAGTTTATAAAGATTTGGAAAATCTTGAAGAAGTGAGAATCTCGAGAAAATCTTGAGAAAGTTTATAAAGATTTGGAAAATCTTGAAGAAGTGAGAATCTCGAGAAAATCTTGAGAAAGTTTATAAAGACTTGAAAAATCATGAAAAAAATGGGAATCTCAGGGAAATGGAAGGAATTCTGGAGAAAAGATGAATATTTGAAAAGAAAAACACTTGTCAGGAAAACTCGAACTTTGAGAATTTTCTTAAGAAAATGATGGAAATTCATTGGAAAACTATTTGAAGAAGGAAAAACAAGACTTGGCAAATTGAAATCCTGAGAATCTTGTCTTTGAAATATCTGAAAATCAACTTTGATTCTTGAGAAAGATGAGAAATTCCTTTTTGAAATTCTTAAGGAAATAACATTTCCAGGGAAAATCACGGGAAAACTTTGATTTAGGAAATCCAACTCTGTATATCTTCATAGTTTCTTGAGAAATCGATTCCATGAAGTGAAAATCTCTTGAGAAAATCATGAGAAAAACAGATGATGCAGATGATTTGAATGAATGAATGCACTTTGAAAAAAAATCTGAAAAATTGGTTGGAAAATGTGTATTAAACCAAAGTAAATCCTTCACATATTCTGACTGTGGCCATGAATATGTTCAGAGTTTATTTGAGTTAATTCACAATATTTTGAAAAATTGGAAATATGATGTGCATTTTTAAAATAGTCTAAGAGTGTAGGCCCAATGTGATCGGTAGAAAGATGATGGATATGGGTCTCGTCCATATTCTGACTAGGGCCGTAAATATGGACTCCACCGAGTTCATCAACTCTCTAAGAGTTGGTGCACGTGCCATTCGTGTTCATCCACGGTGAATTTTGAAAATTGAGATATATGCATCTTAGAATCAGGATATTACTGAAATCAAACTATATGAGATGCAGCCTAATCTAAGCAGTAAAAGTAAATATTATTCCAAGTTTGATTATTACATCTCTGACATAAATCAAAATAAATGAAATACATAGTGTAGAAAGAATCAGCATCCTCCAAATTTTCCTGCAAAATGAGAGTTAGTACCAGATAACCAAGAAAATGGGTATATATATAATATATACAATGAAGATTTTATATATATATATATATATGTGTGTGTGTGTGTGTGTGTGTGTGTGTGTGTGTGTATGTAAATAGATATATATATATATGAACATATTCCTATGATTGAAAATATACATGGTGAGCAAACTTTCATATGTGATGTGCAAAGGCGATGTGTAATGATATGCTGGAATATAGAGGACTAGATGCAGAGATGTCATGAGATATAACACAGGTTCAAGGAAGTGGATGCTTACACCAGAAATGACGATATGCTGGTTATGAGCAATGGTCATATAGGGCAGGCTTAGGATATGGGATGAAGGCAAAAGGCTATGAAGTAATCTTAGTGGATGACAAGGTAGTATTAATAAGTATCTGCATATTCAGTAGCCATTACTGGTTTAGTGGGTTAGACCAAATACAGTAGGTAATGAGACATAAGGAAAGATAGGTACATGAGATGCCTATATGAAATGTATAAATGTATATTGTTTACAAGTCAATGGGTAACTCATGGTGAAGAGGATACACGGGTGGTGAAAGTACAGTGGATAGATGACAATAACATGAAAGAGGAGCTGAAAATAAGTATGAAGATTATATACAATGTATAGGAAAATGACAAAGTAAATGTTCTACCATGAATATAGAACAAGAAGACACTTTCAGTAAAAAAAAATGTGATACAGGGTATTGGAGATGATATGATTAAGGTATGTTAGGACTTAATAAACATGCTGCAAACAGGAAATGTATTGAGACTGCTGGAGAAATGAGATAAATCAATGAGAAAAACATATTACAAACGATAAGATCAACAGCTGCTAAATGAAATTAAGTTATAAATGACAAGTGTTCGAGATTAAAATGTTGAATAAATAGAACTAACTCCCATTGGGTGCAGATGTAAACAGATATTTACATAAATTAGAACTTAGCATAAAAAAAAATCAGCAAATACATGCAGTGGATGAAGTAATAGGTATTGGCACAACCCATAATGTTGGGGGCAGTTAACAGGAAAGATGACGGTTGAGAGCTATTAATATCTAATTCTGCGAAATACATGAATGACAGCAGCTCCTGCCTTTTCAATTACCTAAAACACAGAGAAATTCAATGCTAACGCAGAAACAGCATAAAAGAAATTTTCCATAAGTTGAGCTGGACTTTTGAAGTTTCCCTCTTCCGGCTTCTCCAACAAAGACCAGAGCAGCGATAGAAATAGTAAGCTGCAGGGTACAAGCCATTACCTAATTTCTTCGCAGACAACAGTGAAGGTCTACTTAGTAATACCCTTACCTAATCAGCATTAGGTACACCCAGCGCCTAACAACAAGAGATGTGTTCAATTTATCTCCTGAATGCCAGAAATAGTCCTCTATCGAGCATACAAAGGTCTGATACTACAACAAAGTTTGTGGATATCGCCCAAAAGTAATGCAGCACCATTATAAATTAGCTAAATTCTGTATATGACCTGAGCTATTCTTACGTGTGATGGAGTAACAGATGATACTATTTTATGAGATGAAAAAGAAGGAAAAAAAATGAAGTGGCATGCGATGGAAGAAAGAAAAAAATGAATAACGAAGATATAACACAAAAAAAAAATGAACTTAGGTGATTCTACTAGTAAATCACCCCCAGCCAAATATTCCCTTTACATTAATCATTATAAGCTTAGGCCAATCACTAATGGGAAGTGATACTGTTGGTAATAATCAGTCGGTGAAAGAGGTATGAGTCGACCTCTGTTTATCCGATCAGAAAACATAACCAGGTAACGAACCAGGTAAACAAATGTATGTCAAAACCAAGGCTAAACACAGACAGACAATCAAATGTTAGAGTGTGATCACTCTTTTGCTGTAGCTTCTGTAAATCGTAGCTGCTATGCTAGCAGTTCGATATTACAGAGGGAGCTTTTAATGAAATCGACAAGAACCAGAGAAGGGAAGATGGGGAAAACAGGGAAGGAAATAAGAAAGGGAAAAAAGCAAAGGAAAGTAGAGGAATAACTTACCGTTAGTTGACTGCTGGAAATACTCCTTTCAATGTTGGATCAGATCTACAGGGAAAAGGAGGATCACGTTCTTCCTGACTGTCTTTGATTGATCCGTTGAAGGATGATGCTGGGGAAGGAAGAGAGGTAAGAAAAACTGGACTTGTGGATCCTTCTGTTGCTGGAGGTAATGAAGGCAGGTTCAAAATGAGACACCAGCCGATAGAGGGGAGAAGGAATCGTCGGTGCTGCTCCTGCTGGAAGGAAGGAGAGGAGGGATGTCTTCACATCGGGTGCCTCTTGAAAGCTCAATCGGGAGCAGAAGGAACAAAGAAGTCCCCTTTTCTGGTGGGGATAGAGGAAAGTGGATGCTAAAGGGAGGAGGAGAGCTGGAATCGTAAGTTGGGGGTCGATCCTCTCTTGACCAAGAGGGAAAATCATGAAAAAAAAAACCAAGATAGATCACAACGAAGCCCCCTTCTTCGTTGGCCCCTTCCCCCTTCTTAATAGCTAGCCCCCTCTCTTTTCCCCCAAATTCGATGCCTCTCAACCGGTTTCTTGATAACCTTTAAAACAAGATTTTGAAATTTTTTTTTTTTGAAATCTCGCCGTTTTGAGAGGGGAAACGGCTCCTTTTTTGAAAAACTTAGGTAAAAATGAGACTTTGGGTAGGGTTTCACGGTGGCTCCATTTTGGGGCTGAAAAGTAATAACTAAAATTAAAAAAAAAAAACGATTTTTTGTTTTTTCTTTTTCTTTTTCTTTTTCTTTTTCTTTTTCTTTTTCTTTTTCTTTTTCTTTTTCTTTTTCTCTCTTTTTTTTTAAGGTGGTGCCACCTCATTGGATTTGAAAACTTTTTGGAGTATATAAAAAAGTTTGCTTTTCTTGGCAAGGAGTCTTAGTGGGGCGCCGCCTACGTAGGCCCACTAATTATTTTATTAAAAATTAAATCAAATAAAAAAAAATTATAAATCGGTGCCACTTCCGGATGGGCACTGTTTTGAAAATAAGAGAAATATTTGAAAAATTGAGTGTGACACCACCTCAGGGTGGGTCCCACGTCACTTATTTGAAATCAAAGCCAAGTGAGATATTTTTGGAATTTTCATAATAGTAGGCTAGTTTTTTGGAAAACACAGAGCAAAATTTGGCTTGATTTCAAAACTTGGAAGAAAATGGTTCTTCAGGGCGAAATTTTGAAAGAAGCAGGGAAATTCGGAGTCTTTTTGTAAAAATTTGAAATGAGGTCTTATGAATTTGAAATTGTGTCCCCCTCTTTCCAACTGGCGAAATTTTGAAATGTTAAAACCATCCAGATTGTTTTCTTGAGAAAACTTTTCGTAATCCGGGGTCTTGGGGGTAAAATGGGAAGAATTGATGATTTTGAAAACCCAGGGTTTTAAAATCAATTTTGAAATTATTTTTTTTTCGAAATCAAATCTGGATTGACAATTTTGAAAATCGGGAGTTCTGGATCTCAAAATGACATGCTGTGCAGTGAGGTGATATGGAATGCTCATGCGATGTTATGCAAAGACATGTTCTATGAAATTGTCACTCTGAATTTGAATTTGGAACTCCTGACTTCTGGTTAAGCATGAGATTTTGAAGATTTGCAGTTTGAAGATGTCTCTGAGTCTAAATAGAGAAGTTTTGAGACTCTAGAATGAAATTTAGGACTTTCTGCAAGGTTCAATCTTGGAAAATGATCATTTTGCCCTTCATTGGTTCCAGAGAACCGAAATGTGATGATTGGTGGAGATGTCAAGAAGGTGAGTGAAAATTTGGGGTGTTTACAGATTCCCCTCTTTGCTACTAAGCCGGCTCATGGCCGAGCTTAGTGGCAAAGAAAAACACTCCAAATTTGGGCTATATATAAAAAAATGCCCTAGTTAGAAGGATTTGACTGGGTATGAAGACAATTAGCCCGAGGAAGATGGTAGATATGAAGCGAAGAATGAAGAGAAAAGACTCACTCTGTGAGAGTGAAATTCAGGTTTTATGCCCTTAACCTGGATGGGACAGAAAATGCTTCGTATGGAACGAGGCTCAGGTTTGACCCTTAACCTGATTGGGGGTTGAAATATCTCATAGAAATGAGACTCGGGTTTGTACCCTTAACCTGATCCGGCAAAAAATGGAATACCTCATCAAAGGAGGCTCAGGTTTATACCCTTATCCTGATCGGGTGGAAAATGGAATACCTCATCAAAGGAGGCTCAGGTTTATACTCTTATCCTGATCGGGCGGAAAATGGAATACCTCATCAAAGGAGGCTCAGGTTTGTACCCTTATCCTAATCGAGTGGAAATGGAATACCTCTTTGAATGAGGCTCAGGTTTATACCCTTATCCTGATCGAGCGAAAAATGGAATACCTCTTTGTATGAGGCTCAGGTTTGTACCCTTATCCTGATCAAGCGAAAAATGGAATACCTCTTTGAATGAGGCTCAGATTTATACCCTTATCCTGATTGGGCGGAAACTGGAATATTTGGAAGGTGAATAAGACAACTTTTCTTGAAGAGGAACGAGGCGACGGAAATGGAATTGTAAGAGGCAATTTTGGAAGATGATCAAAATGATCCAGTGAATTTTTCATCATTGTGAAATATGAATAAGGTAAGGAGTAAGACGACTCTTTCGACAATGCGAAAGATGGATATGGCAATCTTTTGATAAGGTGACTCTTTCGGCAACGCGAAAGACAGACAAGGCAAACTCTTTCAGAGAAGAGTAAGGCAACTCTTTTGACAATGCAAAAGATGAATAAGGCAAACTTTTCAACGAAGAATAAGGCAACTCTTTCGACAACGCGAAAGATGAACGCAGGCGATCCAAAGAAACAAGGCGATTTTTTTTATAACGCGAAAAATGATAAAGGTAATCCAAAGGAACAAGGCGATTCTTTCGACAACGCGAAAGATGATAAAGGTAGTCCAAAGGAATAAGGTAATTCTTTCGACAACGCGAAATATGACAAAGGCAATCCAAAGAAACAAGGCGATTCTTTCGACAACGCGAAAGATGACAAAGGCAATCCAAAGGAATAAGGAGAGTCTTTCGACATCGCGAAAGATGACAAAGGTAATCCAAAGGAATAAGATGAGTCTTTCGACATTGCGAAAGATGACCAAGGTAATCCAAAGGAATAAGGCGAGTCTTTCGACAACGCGAAAGATGACAAAGGTAATCCAAAGGAACAAGGCGAGTCTTTCGACAACGCGAAAGATGATAAGGCGATCCAAAGGAGTAAGGCGATTCTTTCGACAACACGAAAGATGATAAGGCAATCCAAAGGAGTACGGCGATTCTTTTGACAACGCAAAAGATGATAAGGCGATCCAAAGGAGTAAGGCGATTCTTTTGACAACACGAAAGATGATAATGGCAATCCAAAAGAATAAGGCAATTCTTTCGACAACGCGAAAGATGATAAAGGTAATCCAAAGGAACAAGACGATTCTTTTGACAATGCGAAAGATGATAAGGCGATCCAAAGGAATAAGGAAATTCTTTCGACAACGCGAAAGATGATAAAGGTAATCCAAAGGAACAAGGCGAGTCTTTCGACAACGCGAAAGGTGATAAGGCGATTCTTTCGACGACACGAAAAATGACAAAGGAGATCCAAAGGAGTAAGGCGATTCTTTCGACAATGCGAAAGATGACAAAAGGCAATCCAAAGGAACAAGGAAATTCTTTCGACAACACGAAAGATGATAAAGGCAATCCAAAGGAACAAGGCGATTCTTTCGACAATGCGAAAGATGACAAAAGTAATCCATTCGGAGAGAAGGCTAATCTTTCAACAACGTGAAAGATAATAAAGGCTATCCTTTTGAAGATAAGGCTAATCTTTCAACAATGTGAAAGATGACAAAGGAAAATCTCTCGAAGGGGTCAAGATGCATCAATATGGACCTCAAGCTCTCATTTAACGTCAGGATAGCTAGAAAATATTATCAAAATATTGAAAATTTGTTGTTGATTCAAAGTAATTGAAAATGATGCTTATTATTGAAAAATATTCCTTCTTTTCTACCTAAAGTATTACCTCCAAACAGGATTGACTTCATAGAATCAAGATTTGGAATCCAAATTGCTTGTGATTGACCTTCTTCAAAGAAATTATCAATTTCCTTGATATGAACAGGAAAGAGAGAATTAATATTATGAAAGCAAATGATGAAAGGATATTGATAATAGAATTTCACGAATTTAAAGAAGATTCTTGATAGATTTGGCAGTTTGATATCTTGGGAGCTTCTCTCATGATAATCTTTCTGCACTCTTTTTTGCTTTCTTGGGTTTTGGCTACATTCTCCTTTATTTTGGAGATGTTCTGACTTTTCTCTCTTTCTTTTTCCTCTCTTGCTCTCTTTTGGGAAGGGTACGTTACAAACTCCTTCAACTTGGAGATGTTTTGATCCTTCTTTGACGATATTGGCTCACAAGTTAGAGATCTTTGAAGGATAGCTGAAATTAAATATCTTTTAGGGATTGTTGGGAGGTTCATCACATCTGCCTTCATCTCGACAGTGCTTTGGACTTTTCCTGGAAGAATTCATCACAAACTTTGTCATCTTGGAGATGTTTCAAATCTTCTTTGGCCTCGGGGGTCTGCTCGCTTAATTCGCCTTCATCTTGGCAACAATTGAGAGATCCCTTTTGCGGATATTTAATTACAGCTTAGGTGATTTTGAGGAGGCGGGGCTTTGATGAATTCTCTCTTTTTCTAGCACTCAGGATATTTCCAGTGCCTCATTTTTGCAAGAATAATCTTTAAAGATGTGCCATTGACTGCAATCGATATCAATCATCTATGGTTTTTCAATAACATTGAATCTTCTTTTCTGCCCATATCGAGGATTTATCCTTCATCCTTTTGGTTGGCCAATAGAAATAATTTGAGTTTTGAATCCTTCTTCACAAAAGCTTTGCCTTTTTGGAAGTGATACTGAAGGTAAGCTGAGGTGAAAATTTGTGCAATAAAATTCTGAAATCAACAGGTAATGGATTGACAAATTGACAAAGTGTTCTTTAAAATCCTTAGTAAAAGAGATCGCTTGACATCCGAGTTGACACATCCATGACGATGGTACTCAATTTTGAAGGTAAGTCCTGGCATAAGGCTGGATTTTGAAGGTAAGCCTAACTCAAAAGTTGGTTTTGAAAGACCATCTGAATCAGGACTCAGGTTTTATAGGGAAAGCTGGAAGATTCGAGTCAAAACTCGAGCCTTCAAAGGAAAGCTAAGAAGTTTGGTTTCTAAGGAGATAAAGTTCGGGTCGAAACCCAAATCATTAAAGGAAAAACTAGGTCAATTCAGATTTTTGAGTCGAAACTCAAATATTCGGAGGAAAGTTGGAAAGTTCGAGTCGGGCTCGAATCTCAAAGGAAAACTAGGAAGTTCAGATTTTGAAGGAAAGAAAACTTTGAGTTAAAACTCAAATCTTTAAAGGAAAGCTGGAAAGTTCGAGTCAGGGCTCGAATCTCAAAAGGAAACTGGAAAGTTCAGATTTTGAAGGAAAGAAGACTTTGAGTTAAAACTCAAATCTTCAAAGGAAAGCTGGAAAGTTCGAGTCAGGGCTCGAATCTCAAAGGAAAATCTTTAATCAGAAGATTGAAATTTTGAAAATCCATAGTGCGAAAGCTGGGATTGAAAGTTTTGAGAATGGACAGTTCGAGGACTGGATTATTTGACTTGCAATGAAAAAGACCATCATATTTAGATGTATGTGGTCTGATTTTCAGGATTAACCCCTTATTCTGAACGGGGATATGAATAAAAATTGGAAAATCATGGAAACTGATTCAGGTTTATCCCTTAACCTGAAGGGGAAGAAAATGGATGCAGAATTGATGCAAAATGAAATGCAAATTCACATGAAATGTAAATGAATGCAAAATTAATGCAAGTGGGTGCATATACATGCAAAATGAGAAGTTGGTTTATCCTGCCTGCATACAGAATGTTTTGAGGTAAAGATAGATTTTTCAAAAAAATGTCCCAGTGTAACTAGGGAGGAAAATTTTGAATACAGAGAAGGATAATCGAGGAATAAGGTGACATGCTTCTTGATTGAGAGACATCTTCAAGACCGTTCCTTACAAGGGACATATTTGTGAAAAGGAAAGAGATGCAAATAAAATGGTGCCAAACTATTGGCAAGTTTAATAATTTTATTGATGCTTAAAAATCGAGGAAAGGAACAGAATTATATTATCCCTTTGACATGAAGAAAGTGCTTGCACATGAGATCTTTAAAGTAAAAGGAAAATGTTATTTTGAAAGTGAGAAATCATTTTGGGAAGGAAATCAACTGCGAGGTTGATTTTGAGGAATGATCAGCGTGAGAGTTGATCTTTGAAAGGGGAATCAACACGAGAGTTGATTTTGAAGAGAGATCATCATGAGGGTTGATTTTGAAAATGAATTGGTTTAACCATAATTTTGGAAAGAAAATCAACACAAGGGTTGATTGTAAAAGATAATGGTTCGAAACCAATTTAAGAAAAGAAGATCACCGCGATGGTTGAAAAAGATTGGACTGAAATATTAAACTTTTGGGTGATCATGACGAAGATGTTTGTAGAAAAATTTCACGATTTTGAAAAAAAAAAAAAACCTCATAGGTAATTTCATTTCTCTCATGAATGATGTTGGGATTGCTCCTCATCTTGAAAAGAATGGGCAAAGAAGATTCTTTAAAACGAAAACAGATGCCCTAATGGGGCAAAAGAAAGAAGTGTTGGATGAAGAAAATTGACATTTTATTGATAAGCAGAACTGATAACAAAAGACTGCATATTTATAAGCACTCGACAAAAGGGTTGCAAAAACTGGGCGGACTTGCCCCTACGAGGTGACTGGCAAAATGAAAGAAACAAAGCAGGAAACTTTAGCATCGTCAATTTTCTGAATGATCTGGGAAAGGCTTGGTCAAGATGGCCAGCTCGTCTTCTTCTTCCTCTTCAGCAAGGAGGCTCTTGTCAATGCAATCCTGAACAATATTTTTGAAGACAAAACAATGATCAATGTCATGCCCCACTGCCCGATGAAATTTGCAAAACTGATTCTTGAACCTTCTCATGATAGTGGGAGGAGTTGTGGCCTTTGGGAGCTTCACTAATCCCTTAGTCAGCATGAATTCATGGGCTTCTTCGAGTGTTTGTTTGAGAGGAGTGAACACACGATCATTACTCCAACCTTCAAGCTTTATCTTTTCCTTTTGTGGAAAGTTGGGCTGAGATAGCTTGCTATTCTATCTTTCCTCTCGATCTGCATGGTTGCTCTTACTACCTTTGTTATCATTGCGGCTGATGTTGGCGGAGGAGGTGAAATTTGCCTTTTTCTTTGGATCTAGATTGTTCTTGACGAGGGTGATACCATCGTAGACACCGTTCTCCAACCCCATCTCGAGCCACTCGGCTCGTTCAGTAAGCTCTATGAAAGACTTGGAAGGCGAGGTGGAGATAAGACTTCTCAAAGGTTGTGAGAAGTTGTTTAGAATCAGCGATAAAGCATGACTCTCTGATATAGGATCCCTCATTTTGTTGCAGGTCTCTCTCCATCTGCGAATGAAGTCCCTTGCCTTTTCATTTTCATTCTGCCTTAGATTGCAGAGATGGCTCAATGTTGGGAGCGCTTCAGTATTGAACAGAAATCACTCAATGAATAAGTTGACCACCTTATCGAATTCTCGCAGCTCGATTGGATTGATATGCTCAGAGTACCACTTGGCGGCAGTGCCTTCTAGGCTACGAGGAAAACAGAGAAATAGGGCCCTATTGTCTCTCTTGAATTTGGAGCATTCGGCGAAGAACATGGCGAGGTGGGCTTTGGGATCACCAGAACCATCGAATTTGATGAACTTGCGAGGAAGGTTCTCTAGATCTTCATCCCCTTCGAGGCCATCATAGAAGTCCTCGCTAGTGAAGACTTTCTTGCCTTTATCCCGAACCTGTAGATCTTTGACTATCTTGGCCATTTCTTTTAACTGTGCTTGAAGTGGTTTTTCTTCCTGACCTTGTTTGAACCATCAAATGCTGTGGATGCTCTCTGCAGGATAAAGTCTTGATTAGACTCTGAGGGAATTTTGGATTGGGAGGAAAATGATTATTGACGATATGGTAAACAATTGGAAGAATATCCCATTACTAGGGATGGAGTCGCCGCTGAAATCACGACAATTGTGTTGTCATTCTTTGTAAGAGAAATAACAACGGAAAATGTGCCTTGTTACCTAGGCGAGGTCGTCAACCATGAAGAAAACACCATTTTTTTGAAGGAAAGAGATATCTCTTGGAAAAACAATCCGTAAACGTATTTAGAATAAGGAGAAGGCAAGTGGGTAAACAATTTCCTCCGCAATAATCAAAGTATGCACGAGGAAAAGAAGATGAATTTTGCAAATAGATAAAAGGATTGAAAATCCAATTAGATAAAACATATGATTTTAGGAAATTGCAGGCAGGATAAAATGCAGCTGGAAATTCGAGATCCAGTAGAAAGGGAGAATGGAAAAACACCTGGAGTTTTAAAAGAAATTGGATATTTGAGAAAATCATCCAGGGTTTGAGAAAATAAAGGGAAAGGATGAGAATATGGAAATTTGAAAAAAAAAATTGGGAAAATGTAAGAAAATAGAGGTAACATACGAACAATCACATCTTGCACAAACATTTCTGCACATACAACACTCCCTAAAAGGATGACTCTAGATGCATTATTTTGAAAACAGTTGTAGGACCCTAATCCTAACTCTAGGTTCAGATCATCTTTGTCCAATCCAGTTATGCCGATATACCTGAATCGAAATCCGAGGTACGTGGCATATAATTTCAACTCTGGTTCTAAGGTAAGGTTTTCCAACATCCTTGAGCGCCTACCGATACACTTCAGACTGAGGCCCAGGATACGTGGTAGGGGGGTGTTAACCCAAAAGTTGGTCCAGTTGTGGGGATTTGTCCCGAACTAGGGTTCTGGAAGAGAGCCCAGCAACGTGAAGACCGGGTAATGATAGGTAATGGAGTTTTGAAAAAAATGATCATATGCAAGAAATAGAGGGCTCTAAATCCTAGAGAGATAGATTTTGAAAACTTTGAAGAAACATACATTGTTTGCATTCAGATCCTAAATTGAGGAGAGTTGTATTCAGACCTAAGTCTATGTGAGCATGAAAATATCTCCTCAATCTAGTCCTACCAAACCATGCCTAATCTATATGCAGTCAAAGTCAGCTAGGTCAAAATCTAGGCTCCTAGGTTCGCATGATATAAAAAGTAAAAGAGCTGACATTTAATGAACATAATTTCGATAATTGAACTAAGTCAAACACACTTTTAATCAGACAAGGACAGGTCCCATCACGGTCGCCAAACCTGTTATCGTCGCGAAATTTTTCCCGTCTTCTTTTCCTTACGAAAGAGAAAGAGGGAAACGCGTTCGCGATTCAAACTTGACCGGATTTTGGAAAATGTTTTGAAATACTCGCCTCTGTTTTGAAAATGCGGGAAAATCCATGGGATGGGGCTCGACCTGTCGGTACGAGGTTCGACCGTTCCTGTCGCCTTTAACAGGGGTAATCGAACCAAGGACCAAAACTATGCTTGACTTAGTGAAATTATCGAAGTTGTGTTCTATCCTAAATGCACAGAGAATTCAGGCATGTGCTATGAGACTTTGGAAAATGTAAGTTGGAAAACATGATGTATGCTCAGAAAACATTTTGAGTTGAAAAGCATTTCCCAGGAAATCAATCTCTCAGGAAACTCAGACGAAGAAGATTTGAAATCTCGAAAAAGTTTATAAAGATTTGGAAAATCTTGAAGAAGTGAGAATCTCGAGAAAATCTTGAGAAAGTTTATAGACTTGGAAAATCATGAAAAAAATGGGAATCTCAGGGAAATGGAAGGAATTCTGGAGAAAAGATGAATATTTGAAAAGAAAAACACTTGTCAAGAAAACTCGAACTTTGAGAATTTTCTTAAGAAAATGATGGAAATTCATTGGAAAACTCTTTGAAGAAGGAAAAACAAGACTTGGCAAATTGAAATCCTGAGAATCTTGTCTTTGAAATATCTGAAAATCAACTTTGATTCTTGAGAAAGATGAGAAATTCCTTTTTGAAATTCTTAAGGAAATAACATTTCCAGGGAAAATCACGAGAAAACTTTGATTTAGGAAATCCAACTCTGTATATCTTCATAGTTTCTTGAGAAATCGATTCCATGAAGTGAAAATCTCTTGAGAAAATCATGAGAAAAACAGATGATGCAGATGATTTGAATGAATGAATGCACTTTGAAAAAATTTCTGAAAAATTGGTTGGAAAATGTGTATTGAACCAAAGTAAATCCTTTACATATTCTGACTGTGGCCATGAATATGTTCAGAGTTTATTTGAGTTAATTCATAATATTTTGAAAAATTGGAAATATGATGTGCATTTTTAAAATAGCCTAAGAGTGTAGGCCCAATGTGACTGGTAGAAAGATGATGGATCTGGGTCTCGTCCATATTCCGACTAGGGCCGTAAATATGGACTCCACCGAGTTCATCAACTCTCTAAGAGTTGGTGCATGTGTCATTCGTGTTCATCCACGGTGAATTTTGAAAATTGAGATATATGCATCATAGAATCAGGATATTACTGAAATCAAACTATATGAGATGCAGCCTAATCTAAGCAGTAAAAGTAAATATTATTCCAAGTTTGATTATTACATCTCCTACATAAATCAAAATAAATGAAATACATAGTGTAGAAAGAATCAGCATCCTCCAAATTTTCCTGCAAAATGAGAGTTAGTACCAGATAACCAAGAAAATGGGTATGTATATAATATATACAACGAAGATTTTATATATATATATATATGTGTGTGTGTGTGTGTGTGTGTGTGTGTGTGTGTGTGTGTGTGTGTGTGTGTGTGTGTGTGTGTGTGTGTGTGTGTGTATGTAAATAGATATATATATATGAACATATTCCTATGATTGAAAATGTACATGGTGAGCAAACTTTCATATGTGATGTGCAAAGGCGATGTGTAATGATATGCTAGAATATAGAGGACTAGATGCAGAGATGCCATGAGATATAACACAGGTTCAAGGAAGTGGATGCTTACACCAGAAATGACGATATGCAGGTTATGAGCAATGGTCATATAGGGCAGGCTTAGGATATGGGATGAAGGCAAAAGGCTATGAAGTAATCTCAGTGGATGACAAGGTAGTATTAATAAGTATCTGCATATTCAGTAGCCATGACTGGTTTAGTGGGTTAGACCAAATACAGTAGGTAATGAGACATAAGGAAAGACAGGTACATGAGATGCCTATATGAAATGTATAAATGTATATTGTTTACAAGTCATTGGGTAACTCATGGTGAAGAGGATACATGGGTGGTGAAAGTACAGTGGATAGATGACAATAACATGAAAGAGGAGCTGAAAATAAGTATGAAGATTATATACAATGTATAGGAAAATGACAAAGTAAATGTTTTACCATGAATATAGAACAAGAAGACACTTTCAGTAAAAAGAAATGTGATACAGGGTATTGGAGATGATATGATGAAGGTATGTTAGGACTTAATAAACATGCTGCAAACAGGAAATGTATTGAGACTGCTGGAGAAATGAGATAGATCAATGAGAAAAACATATTACAAACGATAAGATCAACAACTGCTAAATGAAATTAAGTTATAAATGACAAGTGTTCGAGATTAAAATGCTGAATAAATAGAACTAACTCCCATTGGGTGCAGATGAAAATAGATATTTACAGAAATTAGAACTTAGCATAAAAAAAATCAGCAAATACATGCAGTGGATGAAGTAATAGGTATTGGCACAACCCATAATGTTGGGGGCAGTTAACAGGAAAGATGACGGTTGAGAGCTATTAATATCTAATTCTGCGAAATACATGAATGATAGCAGCTCCCGCCTTTTCAATTACCTAAAACACAGAGAAACTCAATGCTAACGCACAAACAGCATAAAAGAAATTTTCCAGAAGTAGAGCTTGACTTTTGAAGTTTCCCTCTTCCGGCTTCTCCAACAAAGACCAGGGCAGCGATAGAAATAGTAAGCTGCAGGGTACAAGCCATTACCTGATTTCTTAGCAGACAACAGTGAAGGTCTACTTTGTAATACCCTTACCTAATCAGCATCAGGTACACCCAGCGCCTAACAATAAGAGATGTGTTCAATTTATCTCCTGAATGCCAGAAATAGTCCTCTATCGAGCATACAAAAGTCTGATACTACAACAAAGTTTGTGGATATCACCCAAAAGTAATGCAGCACCATTATAAACTAGCTAAATTCTGGATATGACCTGAGCTATTCTTATGTGTGATGGAGTAACAGATGATACTATTTTATGAGATAAAAAAGAAGAAGAAAAAATGAAGTGGCATGCGATGGAAGAAAGAAAAAAATGACTAACGAAGATATAACACAAAAAAAATGAACTTAGGTGATTCTATTAGTAAATCACCCCCAGCCAAATATTCCCTTTACATTAATCATTATAAGCTTAGGCCAATCACTAATGGGAAGTGATATTGTTGGTAATAATCAGCCGGTGAAAGAGGTATGAGTCGACCTCTGTTTATCCGATCAGAAAACATAACTAGGTAACGAACCAGGTAAACAAATGTATGTCAAAACCAAGGCTAAACACAGACATACAATCAAATGTTAGAGTGTGATCACTCTTTTGCTGTAGCTTCTGTAAATCGGAGCTGCTATGCTAGCAGTTCGATATTACAGAGGGAGCTTTCAATGAAATCGACAAGAACCAGAGAAGGGAAGATGGGGAAAACAGGGAAGGAAATAAGAAAGGGAAAAAAGCAAAGGAAAGTAGAGGAATAACTTACCGTTAGTTGACTGCTGGAAATACTCATTTCAATGCTGGATCAGATCTACAAGGAAAAGGAGGATCACGTTCTTCCTGACTGTCTTTGATTGATCCGTTGAAGGATGATGCTGGGGAAGGAAGAGAGGTAAGAAAAACTGGACTCGTGGATCCTTCTGTTGCTGGAGGTAATGAAGGCAGGTTCAAAATGAGACACCAGCCGATAGAGGGGAGAAGGAATCGTCGGTGCTGCTCCTGCTGGAAGGAAGGAGAGGAGGGATGTCTTCACATCGGGTGCCTCTTGAAAGCTCAATCGGGAGTAGAAGGAAGAAAGAAGTCCCCTTTTCTGGTGGGGATAGAGGAAAGTGGATGCTAAACGGAGGAGGAGAGCTGGAATCGCAAGTTGGGGGTCGATCCTCTCCTGACCAAGAGGGAAAATCGTGAAAAAAAAAACCAAGATAGATCACAACGAATCCCTTCTCTTCGTTGGCCTCTTCCCCCTTCTTAATAGCTAGCCCCCTCTCTTTTTCCCCAAATCTAACGCCTTTCAACCGGTTTCTTGATAACCTTTAAAACAAGATTTTGAAATTTTTTTTTGAAATCTCGTTGTTTTGAGAGGGGAGACGGCTCCTTTTTTGAAAAACTTAGGTAAAAATGAGACTTTGGGTAGGGTTTCATGGTGGCTCCATTTTGGGGCTGAAAAGTAATAACTAAAAAGAAAATAAAAAAAATGAATTTTTGTTTTTTTTTCTTTTTCTTTTTCTTTTTCTTTTTCTTTTTCTTTTTCTTTTTCTTTTTCTTTTTCTTTTTCTTTTTCTTTTTCTTTTTCTTTTTCTCTTTTTTTTTTAAGGTGGTGCCACCTCATTGGATTTGAAAACTTTTTGGAGTATATAAAAAAGTTTGCTTTTCTTGGCAAGGAGTCTTAGTGGGACGCCGCCTACGTGGGCCCACTAATTATTTTATTAAAAATTAAATCAAATAAAAAAAATTTATAAATCGGTGCCACTTTCGGATGGGCACTGTTTTGAAAATAAGAGAAATATTTGAAAATTTGAGTGTGACACCACCTCGGGGTGGGTCCCACGTCACTTATTTGAAATCAAAGCCAAGTGAGATATTTTTGGAATTTTCATAATAGTAGGCTAGTTTTTTGAAAAACACAGAGCAAAATTTGGCTTGATTTCAAAACTTGGAAGAAAATGGTTCTTCAGGGCGAAATTTTGAAAGAAGCAGGGAAATTCGGAGTCTTTTTGTAAAAAATTGAAATGAGGTCTTATGAATTTGAAATTGTGTCCCCCTCTTTCCAACTGGCGAAATTTTGAAATGTCAAAACCATCCAAATTGTTTTCTTGAGAAAACTTTTCGTAATCTGGGGTCCTGGGGGTAAAATGGGAAGAATTAATGATTTTGAAAACCCAGGGTTTTAAAATCAAATTTGAATTTTTTTTTTTAGAAATCAAATCTGGATTGACAATTTTGAAAATCGGGAGTTCTGGATCTCAAAATGACATGTTGTGCAGTGAGGTGATATGGAATGCTCATGCGATGTTATGCAAAGACATGTTCTATGAAATTGCCACTCTGAATTTGAATTTGGAACTCCTGACTTCTGGTTAAGCATGAGATTTTGAAGATTTGCAGTTTGAAGATGTCTCTGAGTCTAAATAGAGAAGTTTTGAGACTCTAGAATGAAATTTAGGACTTTCTGCAAGGTTCAATCTTGGAAAATGACCATTTTGCCCTTCATTGGTTCTGGAGAACCGACATGTGATGATTGGTGGAGATGTCAAGAAAGTGAGTAAAAATTTGGGGTGTTTACAGTGGCGCCATCTGAGGTATTCTCTCCTGCAGCAGACACGTGTCATTCTCTGCTCTTCTCAGAAAAAGCAAATGACACGGCATTCTCTGCTCTTCTTAGAAAAAGCAAATGACACATATCATTCTCTGCTCTTCTCAGAAAAAGCAAATGACACATGTCATTCTCTGCTCTTCTCAGAAAAAGCAAATGACACATGTCATTCTCTGCTCTCTTTAGAAAAAGCTAGAATTCAAACATTCAAATCCTTCCAGAGGTGGCGCAAATCCTGAGCTTTACCTTTTCTATCTGGTCTGAGATGGCGTCACATGTATTTGTCCCTCCTTCTCTTCCCTCCGCCATGTGTCACTGCAGGATCTCCCTGAGGTGGCGCCACATGGTCACCCTCTATTCTTCCAGAGCCAGCCTCATTTGAATTTCAAATACAGCCTCTGAGGTGGCGCCATTTGAGAAGACTCCTCCAGCTAGCTGACACTTGTTAGAAGCAGAGCCATCCTGAACCGCCACGTGTCCAAATCCCTTTGCATCAGAAAAAGTGGAAGCAACCCTTCTCTGAGGTGGTGCATCCTGCTTTCTCTGCTCCTATCCTCCTGCCACATGGCAGTATGGAGCCACGCTGAGGTGGCACCACATGTCAGCCCCTGCTCCCTCCAGAAAAAGCAGAAATTTGAATGTTTAAACTCCTCAGAGGTGGCGCTACATGGCATTCCCCTCTTCTTCCAGCTTTAAACCTCAAACTCCCTTTTGAGGTGGCGCCATTTGGGAAGCTTCAGAAAAGCAAACTTTGAATTTCAAACCCCAGGTAGCACCCTCTGAGGTGGCGCCATAAGGGAGACTCCTACAGAGAAAATCAAGCAAGCTTTTTGAAAATTTTCAAATTCCCCTGCTGAGGTGTCTTACCCACAAAATTCTCATTTTTATTTTCTCAAAAATCCAAGTGGCATGCTCTGAGATGGATCCACATGGAGGGCTCAGATTGAGCCTGTTTGAAATTCGAAAATTTGAAAAAATGCTACAAATACAAGGTCCCACGCCCAACTGAGAGGGAGCTTCTTTTGGATTTGGCATTTCCACTTAGATTTTCCCTAATACAAGATTTTGAATTTCTGAATTCACGCCCCCCTTGGGCTCAGTGGAGAGGGTTGCTTTGAAGCACCAACTTTGCTTGCATCATTTCCAATTCGATCTAGGCGTGTGGATCGATTTTCGTGAACCATCTGAAGCCCGGATCGAAGAACGAAAGAAGCCATTTCTAGCCATTCATTTCGGGAGTTCCAAAGCTGCAGAAAGACGCAAGGTGCATATCTCTTCCTATTGATTTCATTATAGTAATATCCTTACTCGATTCGTATTGTCGTTTTGAAGAAAGAGCTCATCCGAGGGATGGATTGAGCTATTCTCATAAAATGACGCATATCAAAAGATGTCTTTTATGCTTTCTTGATTAAATTTTTGTATTCCATCATGTTCATGCATTAAAATAAGTTAGATTTATATTTTATTTCATTAAAATAGCATGTTCTGTGAATTTATTTGATATTCCATGCATTCAGCTTCATTTAGGTAACTTCCTATTTTTGTCAGTCAGTCCATATGTCATTTCATGCATTTATTTTTCTTTAAAAATGCTAATAAAATCATAATATGTGCCCTTAGGTGTCCCTAACAACCTGCCAAAAATTCGGAATGATTTGAATTTGTTTACTGTTGTAAAAGTTCGAAATGGTAGGTCAAGTTTTGTTACACGGGATACGTTTTGAAAATTTATCTCCAACTTGTAAAATCGGGATCTCTCTCATAGGAGGTTCGATTATTGATCCAAAATATGTTACAAATTTGGGATGATGTCTAGTATTTAATATGATTTTCTCAGAGTTTTTTGAATTTTTTTGACATATGAAAAAAAATCCGAGAGTTCAAGACACGTGTCAGAGCTTGATTTGAGTCTCTAAGACTCTGGATCAACTTAGGTCGATGGATTCTCTTTGGGTATTGCTCTAAATCCGAATCTGTAAAAAGTGAAGGTTATTCGGGATGTCTTCTATTTACATATGAAAATTTATGATTTTTCGAATAGTCTTAATATCAGTTTCGAATTTTTCTTGTCAGTATCCTGTTTTGTTATATTTGTTTGTTCTGTTGATTTAGGCAAGTAATATCATGATTTTATTGCAGTTCCTGTCGATCAAATGGCAAAATCATAAACATAAAAGTTGTTTCTGCATTTGTCATTAATTCCTCATTTAAATATCAGAAATTTCCATGGTCGGCTGCTATTTTTTATGCAATTTTGTATCGGATCAGGTTGATTTTACCTCCGTCAGTGCCAAATTCCTACTACCGAACTCACCGTAGTTCAAATCCCAAGAATGCAAAAACCAAAAGTGATTATTTTCATGTCATTTAGTAGTCTGCAAAATCTCAGATGTTTCCATGGTAGAATTTTTGTATTATTGCATTAAGTGTTACATTTGGTTCGGGTTCGTAGGCGAAATCTGCCCATTTTAAGGTTTTCTATAAATTTTTGCACACAAACCATGTCCTTTCATGAGTTTTAGCATTCTAGGCTGTTTATAAGGTCAAAGGAATGTTTCATTCCGAATTTGGTGTGATTTGGAATTCATTTGATGCTCGGTTTAGCCATATCATCAAAACATGGCCCCACGAGACCCTGATCCAAGCGAAAAACAAGCGAAATTCATTATTTTTGATGAATAGTAGCATGTCAAAATTCTGATTATACAGTCATAAGGTGTTTAGCAGCATGTCATCATGCCTCATACTGCATTTCAACATCATTTGTTTCCATTCGAATTTCAAAATCTCAATTTTACCAAAATTTCCTTCAAAAACCCTGATTTTAAAGGTGTAACCTCAATATTAGGGGTATTTTGGTCGTTTTGACCACAATTTCGAATTTCAAACTATTTCTTACTGAATTTCTTGCATTTACATCATTTCAAATATCAAGAAAGCATGAGAATAGGGTTTATATCCAATTAAGTCCAATAATTTCAGAATATTATTGAAAATCTTGGGAAAACCCACATATTTGAGCTAACCCCATTTCAAGTTTGGCAGGGATGTTTGAAAGAAGGAGCTGAAGTGTGCAATTTCTTTTATTTCTTTTATTTCATTTAATTAGTGATATAACAATGTAAATTTTGGAATAAGAGATTTAATTTTCTGCTTAGACTAGGATGCATACCATATAGTTTGAATTCATGCAATATCCTGTTTATGTGATTCATGCATTTTATTTCAAAAGCACTATGGATGTACACAAATGGCACATGCACCAACTCTTAGGGAGTTGATGAACTCGGTGGAGTCCATATTTACGGCCCTAGTCGGAATATGGACGATGCCCAGATCCATCATCTTTCTACCAGTCACATTGAGCCTACACTCTTAGACTATCTTCCAAAATTTCACTGCATATTTTCAATTTTACAAAATATTTTTGAATTGACTAAGTAAATTATGAACGTATTCACGGCCATAGTCGGAATATGTGATAATTCTGCTTAGTTTAGTTCTAAAATTACATATTTTTCTGGAAAAAAAAGGCTTTTACAAAATGATATTCATTCATATCATTTGCATCATGAAATCACTGGTTTTCTCATGATTTTCTCAAGAAAATTTCATTCCATGGAAATCGGTTCCTCAAGAAACTGTGAAGATTTTCAAAGTTGGATTTCTCAAGTCAAGTTTTCTCGTGATTTTCTCTGAAAATGTTATTTTCCTAAGATTCTTTTCAAAGGGAATTTCTCATCTTTCTCAAGAATCCAAATCGATTTTCAGATATTTCAAGGACAATATTCTCAGGATTTCAATTTCCTAAGTTTGGATTTTCCTTCTCTAAAGAGTTTTTCAGTGAATTTCGATCGTTTTCCAAAGAAAATTTTCAAAGACAGAGTTTTCCTAATAAATACTTTCCTTTTCAAATGTTCATCTTTTCTCAAGAATTACTTCTATTCTCCCAGGAGTTTCAACCATTCATGATTTTCCCAAAGCTTCATAAATTTTCTCGAGATTTCAAATCTTTTCATCAAAGTTTCTTGATAGTTTGATTTCCATCTTTTTCCTGAGAAATGCTTTTCAACTCCAAATGTTTTCTAAGCATATATCATATTTTTCAAAATTACATTTTACAAAATCCCATAGCACATGCCTGAATTCTCTGTGCATTTAGGATAGAACACAATTTCGATAATTTAACTAAGTCAAGCACATTTTTGGTCCTTGGTTCGATTACCCCTGTTAAAGGCGGCAGGAACGGTCGAACCTCATACCGACAGGTCGAGCCCCATCCCATGGATTTTCCCGCTATTTTCAAAATAGAGGCGAGTATTTCAAAACAAAATTCCAAAATCCGGTCAAGTTTGAATCACGAAAGCATGTTTTCCTCTTTCTCTCCCGCAAGGGAAGGGAAGACGAAAAAAAATCGCGACGATAACAGTAAGTGAAAGGCTCCTCCCATTTCGTGAGATATTTTTTTGGAAAACCTTGAATTTTTTCTCCAACCAAGAGAGAAGGATTGTTCTCATATACACTTTTGGAAATAAAAATTGATTTTCCAATCCCCTTCCAAAATCGTGTTTTAAGAAAACTTGTCAAAAAGGATTTTTGTTTTTAATGCAAATTCAAAGAAAACGTGTGGCCCCCATTTGGCTGGACGGTTTCTCTTTTATAATTTCCTAAAGTGATTTTCAAGTCATTTAAGGAGAGTGCCTTCTCTCCTCTATACGTGTTTGGAAACCAATCTTGAATTTCAAAATCCTGTCTAAAAATGGTTCCAAAGATTAGGGAGGGACTTTTCAAATTGGTTGGTTGCTTTTAATGCTAAATCAATAAGTTTAATTTCCCACTTGGCTGAACGGTTTCAAGTCTTCAAAGTTTCCAAGTTGGGTTTTGAAGATTTTTAATGAGAGTAACCTTTTATGAGTTGGACAAATTTGGAGAGTCTATACTTGCCAACTTCGGACTTTATCAATTAGTAACCTCCTTGTCTAATTTGCCTTATTACCTTAGATAAGAAGTATCATTAATTCTCTTTAGTTAAGTATGCATTAACATTAAGATAGTTAGTGAATCTTTACTTAGGTAATTTAATTAGATTCATGGCATTCAAATTAGGCGGGTAATTAGATTGATTTTTGTTATTTTTAATCTTTGAAGTTTATTAATTAGTATTGAGTCTATAGGTTTTAATTGTTATTGATTTGTTAACTTAACTAACCTAGTGCGTTAAGGTGAGTAGTGAGTCTAGTTAGAGTTAACCTCTATCCCAAACTGTCCCACTTAACTCTCTAGTTACCTTTAGTTAGTCTTTAATTTAGTTAACCTAACTAGTTTATGATTGGTAATGCAAGTATAGGTTTAGCTTAACCGTTAGTTTAGCTTAAAGTGTTAGATTGATTTAATTGCACTTCTCTAAGTAGTTGAATTTGTGTTGCACCTTTAGTTAGATTATATTGCATTTAAGGTGTTCCATAGATTAGATCTAGTCGTGAATTGCATAGTTTAGTTAATTTTTCGTGTAGTTAGTGAATTGTATTCATTCTTTGTGATTTAATAGTCATTTAACTGCATTTAGGTCCGTGTTAGTGTGTGAATTGCATTCATAGTGTTAAAGATAGACTTCTAAAGTGAATAGTGAATTGAACTTGAAACTCGATTTTTTCCCTGTTGCACACTCGTCATTTTATGTGCAAAACTTTTGAGTTTTCTAAAAATTAATTTTTTTATTCTCTTTATTGACGTGTTCACTATCTGCAAACCAAATTTCAGCTCATTCCGAGTTTGTTTGGTTTAATTTTTAAGCGTTTTGTGAAAACAGCTTTTTGGGGTTTTCAAATTTCGGGACCTGCAATATCCAGATTTTCCCTAGTTTTGAAATGCTTATATCTGGAGTTCCAGATATCATTTTTCAATTTTGTAAAAATTGTCTGATGTTTTAATCTGTTAGTTACAGAATAAAACAAATTTCGGGAAATTTGGACTTTGTTTGTCTTTTCAAACAGTCGTTTTACAAAAAGCTGTTAGAAGTCATTTTTGCACTATTTAGGGGTAAGATAGTAATTTCATTAGTTTAGTCATTTTCGGTCAATTTTCAGTATTTTCTGCATTTTAATTCCTGTATCTGCATCATTTATCATAGTTAGATCTAGATTGCTTAATTTTCTAATTATTTTGATATTTTATTTGTTATTTTAGTGTTAATTAGGTTTTGCTTGTTTTAAGTTTTTCAGAATTAGGTTTAGTTTAAATTTTAGTGTATTTTCATTGAATTTTTTACTAACTTTGCATTTTCTTGTGTTATTAGGTTAAAAAGCATATAAAAATTTCCAGAAGATTTTTGTCCAAGTGTGAAAAAATGATAAGTGGCAAAAAGATAGAAATACCCTTGGCGTGCAACCGAAGATTGAAGTGCTTTTCTAGTTAGATTTAGTGTTAATTTGTAATTGTTATTAGCAGTGTATTTGTTGACTGGTATTTGTTGATTAATAAATTGAATTTCTTAGAAATAATTGAGTAATTCTCGTTCCCTGTGGATTCGACCCGTGCTTACCACTTTTGTGGAAAGTCGGTTATTTACTTTTGGTTGACGATTTTCCAGAGATTTTATTGAAAAACTATCTTTTAAAAAGCGCATTCATAAAAAACTCAACCAAAGACCAAGCAGAGCATCAGGCTCAAGTTTTTACGATTGCCAGCGAAAAGAAACCTAGTAGGGTGGCGTCTTTGCCACCTACTAGGGAGCGGAAGCGTCAGAAAGTGCAGCAGAAGCACCAGCGAAAGCGACCCCAGCGATCGAAAGTTCAGTGGAAGTGTCGGCAATGCGACGTAGATTACGCTCTTGGAACTTGTCCTCTCTTCGACGACAAGTGTTTCAAGTGTGGACAACTAGGGCATGTTGCCAAGTTTTGTCCTAAGAAGTCTACGAGAGACTTAGTTGTGGCCAAGTAGGCGTTGTCAGACAACATCTGACTATTTTGTAGTTGCTTGTGTTTTGTGATTTCGCGGACGAAATCCTTTTTAAGGAGGGTAGAATATAAGACCCGCGAAATTTTCTGAGGATTTACTGCTTACTTAGTGTTGATATGTATGCTTTCATATATTTATGAGGTTATATCGCATAATTAAGTATATTTTGATTGTGTCTTGTGATTTAGCTTTGTGCACGCGACCCAAAAATTGAGTAATTACACTGTGTAAGTAAGAAGTGCCTATTTTTGAACGAATTAATCTTTGAAATTTTAAGGGTTAATTTATAATATGTTTGTATAGTTTGTCCCTGAATTTGGAACCTATACGACGTAAAAACCTCGTCAGTGCATGTAAATTACCAGTTTTGATCTACGATTGAACCTGAATCGTAATACGCTTAATTCTCGCAAACGGATGAGAATTTTCTTAAAAGGCATCAAGCATCCTATGTTACTTGAGGTTTTGAAGAAAACTAAATGATTTATTGGAATTAATTTAATGTTTTAATGCATTAAATAGGCATTGTTTTGAAACATCATGCATAGGCGATTTTGGATTTGGATCCGGAGCGACTAGAGGACCCAAACCCATTGGGCGTCCTCTCTAGAGGACGATTTTGAGCTTGGTTGACCAGCTGGTCAAAGGTAGACCAGCTGGATGGCATGTTTGAAAATATTTGCATGGGTTTTGAACTAGAGGCCACAATTGGCCATTTCCTCCTTTCAACACTCATGATGAGCCTTGAAGCTCATCATGAGGGGGCATTTTTCCAATAAAAGAGGCTTGGGGCTGGCGCCCCATGGCTCTTTTGTAATATTTTTGAAACCATTCAAATAACAAAAACCGATTGGCTAGCCTTAGGGGCAGCCCATGTAAAATTTACAACTTTTAAAGGCTTTTATAAAGGCAAGACAATTGCATTTTTGAAATCTTTTTGAAATGATTTTAAATGCATGACATGCATTGGGTGTGGGCTGGCTATGGAGGGCGTGGAGCACCCCAGCCGTCCATCCTAGCTGGGATAATCTCAGTCGTCCACTACATTAAACCCTAGCTACTTAAGGAAGTAAGAGAGAGAAAAAGGTCATTCTCTCTTGGACGATTTTGGAGACTCTCTCTCTCCTCTCTTGTTGTCCCCTCTCTCCTCTATCTCTAATGTGAGTGTGTGTGTGAGAGAATGGTACCTAGCTGCAACTCCAAACCGTGAGCACCACCTTCATCTTCATTTCCTCTGTTGTAAAGCCTTGAAGGTGAGACACTCCTACACGAAACCATGGTTTTGGATTTTCAGTTGAGCTTTCTTTGCATATACCAATTGTGAGTTGTGTTTTTGAACAAGATCTTACATGTTCATGCATTTTCTTTTCGTGAGTTGTTGATCTTGCTTTTGTTTCATATTTTCAAGTTGAGCATGCTCTTATGAAGTCGTTTCCTTTCGCTAAGCAAGTGGTTGCAACGCATCTTGTTGATTTTGGTTTGTTCTTGTCCGCCAAAGATTTTTCCAAAGCATGGTTTGGTGGGCAAGGAGTCCACATTTTGGAAAGCCCAGCAAAACCTTTTTACACGGGTTAGCCCCTCCTTGGGTGTTGCTGGTTAGGCTAAACGGGACGAGTCATGGTGGGAGGCACCGGTCTCCCCCTGTTTTGACCTCTCGTTTCAGTTGGGTAGGCCATGATGCCATGACCCTTTTTATTTTCTTGTTCTGTTCAGCCCTTACCTCTCCTACTTGTTGTTCGGTTGGACCAGTCCAACCAGCTGGACGGGCCCAGCCATGCATGTCCCTGGTTAACCATAACGGGTCAGCCAGGACCTTTCCCCTTTGTGTGCCTTTCAGCACTTCGCAACCCCGAGTCGAGCTCCATTATGGGGCTATGGGTCTTTGGATTTCCCTTGTCGGCCTGACATGGTCTGGACCGAATGTGGTCCAGACCTTTCAAAGGCCTTTGTTCAGTTAGTTGGGCGTCTGTGATCATCGCAAAATTTTCCTCTCTTGTAGTCTTTCTCTCTCTTCCTTCTCTTTTTCCTTTCTATCCTTTATTTCTTCCTTATTGAAGGGAGAAGATAAAAGACAGAAAAGAAGAGAGAGGAGAAAAGAAAAGAAAGAAGAGAAAGAGGAATCCTTTTGCGGGGTCTCACTTGACCTTGATTTAAAAATATTTAGAAAATTACTCGCCTCCGTTTTGAAATATTTTGCGGGAAAATGGAGAGATGGGATTCGCTTGTCGGTACGAGGTTCGACCGTTCCTAGCGCCTTTACTAGGGGTAATCGAACCAATGATCGAATTTATGCATTTTGCTTTGCCTAAATATTATCTAAGAATTTATCCAAAGTCTAAATGCACAAAGAATCATGCTTGTGTAAATGCAAGGATGTATGCTCTTTTGAGAAAATGTTTTGAAAAAATTCCAAGTCATCTAAGATGAACTTGATAATGGAGTGAAGAAATGTTTGAATCTAATTACAGAACTTGAGATAGATCAGAGATTTGAAGTTCTAAGTTTTTGAAATGATCAGAGTTGGGAAGAATAAATCTTGATTTTGAGAAAGAATGATTTTGAAACTGAGATAAAAGGGAAAAGGAAGGAAATTTCAAAGTCAGAAAATGGACTTTGAACTTAGATTTAGGAGAAGAGATAAAATTCAAAATGGAATTGAATTTAAAATTTGAAATCAGGATGGAATTTGGATTTGAGAAATCCAAATAGAATCTGACAATAGAATTAGATTTAAGAAGCCCAGATGGTGGAATTGGATTTGAAAATTTGGAATTTAAGATGGGATTGAATTCTGGATCCTAAATGGAATTTGGATCTGAAATCTGAGATCCAAAGTAAAATTGGATTATAGATCCTAAAATGGATTTTTGGATCTGAAGTCTGAGATCCAAGGTGGAAATGGATTTTGGATCCTAAAAATGGATTTTGGATCTGAAGTCTAAGATCCAAAGTGGAATCAGATTCTGGATCCTAAAATGAAATTGGATCTGAAGTCTGAGATCCAAAGTGGAGTTGGATTCTGGATCCTAAAATGGATTGTGGATCTGAAGTCTGAGATCCAAGATGGAGTTGGATTCTGGATCTTAAATGGAATTTGGATCTTAAGTCTGAGATCCAAAAAGTGGAATTGGATTCTGGATCCTAAAATGGATTTGGATCTGAGATCTAGAATCCCAGATGGAATTGGGTTCAAGGTCTGGAATTCGAGATGTAATTTGGATCTGGAGTCTGAGATCCAAAAGTGGAGGTTGTATTTAGAAATCTGGATCCAAGTTGGGATTAGGATCTAACTTTGATTTTGGATTCTGAGAGTCCAGATGAGACTTTTGAATATGGATCAGGGTTTTGAAAACCCAAATTGAATTTTAAAATTTAGGAAGGGTTAAATTTTGAGATTCAGAATCAATCTCAAAACTTGGATTTTGAAGATAAGAAAATAAACTTGATTTTTTGAACTTGAAGCCAAAGGAATAAGAGACTTCGAACTTGAACTTTGAAAATGGAATTTTGAGATATTAAATTGAATTTGAATTTGAATTTGAATCTTGACAATGAATTTAGAATTTGATTTGAGATTTTGAATTTTGAGTATACAAATGAATTTCAAAGTCAAATTGGACTTTGAATTTGAAGTTTGAATTTTGGGATTTCAAAGTTGATTTGAACTTTGAAGTTCGATTGGAAATTTTGAAGTTTTGAAATGAATTTGAAATTTCAAAGTTAAATTGGACTTTGAAATCGAATTTTGAATCTTGAAGATGAGATAGAATTGAATTTGAATTTATAAATAAGATTTGATTTGAGAAGTGAAGAAAAGGAATCACTTAGAATTTTGAAAAGGGAATTTTGAAAATATGATGCAATTCTATCCTAAATGATGAATGAATCTAAAGAATTTGAAATTGGATTTTTGAAAAGCTATTCCATTCTTTAAGTGAATTAAAATGAGATTGAAGATATAATACATCCTTGACTATGGTCATTGAATGTATTATATAATAATCATATATGAATTCAAATGAAGAATAAAATATATTTTAGTGCTTTTTTGGAGTTTAAAGTGAAATTAATTCTCAATATATCCTGACTATGGCCATTGATATATATATTGAATTAATTTTAAATTAAACTCTGATAAAAGAAGGAAATATTTGAAAATATGATGATTTTTGAAGAGGATCCAATGTTATTTTATAAAAGATAAAAATCTTAAGTTTTGTTTACATCCTGACTATGGCCATTGATGTAAATCATCAACTTAGGATTAATTACCTTTTACGAAATGGTGCACGTGCCATTCGTGTTTCCATTCGTGAATTTTTGAAAATAAAGGAGAAAATATGAGAACAAGTAATTCATGATATTTATAATGCTCATTCATTCTATCTAAAAGCTGAAAATGTAAATTCTCATTAAGTCCTAACTTATTACAACATATAAAATTGAATTTACAACTCCAAGTAATGATATTTTCCACATATTTTCTGCAAAACACTTGATTAGTGTGAGTATAGAAAAGAATTGCTCATATCATATGGATTTCAAAAGTGCCAATGATGAAATGATCATAGGTCAATACATATATAATGAAGAGATGAAAAACTGACATACATACCTATACACATATATCCATATATATATATATATATATATATATATGTGTGTGTGTGTGTGTGTGTGTGTGTGTGTGTGTGTGTGTGTGTGTGTGTAGATATACATGTATATGTACATATATGGCATATATAATGGCTTCTATGATAGGAAACAAGGTAGGGGAGGTAAAATATCATGGAATGATCTAAAAGCTATTATTGATGAGCATGTCATGTAGTGAAGGTCAGAAGCTCAAATGATGGAAATGGAAGACAGTGTGTTGTTGTGTTAAACTAGTGGTGCATAGTGGTGAGGGTGTGGTTGCTGTAAGCAAGGGGTGCTGGTGTTGGTGAAGAAGGTAATAGTGAAAGTATACATAGTTGGTAAAGGAAGTGCTCCAGCAGGAAAATGAAGTGTTTGTGCACAGATGATGTGGCAGCAACATGATTGCTATGTGGTGGATAGTGAAGAGTGGACTTCGCAGGGAAAACTCGGATTACTGTAGATGTAGGTGGAGGTAAGGGGCAATGAAAGTGTGTGTTGCTGAAATAGCAATACAGATGAAGTGATGGTGACTGGTGCTGAAAAAAAATGCATAGGTATTGTTGGGTGTCGTGAAGTAGAATGATGGAAGGTGGATGTGGCTATAGGGGAGGGGTTGTGATGAGAAGGATGTAACAAAGCTATGCAATGTTACAGGTGATAGGCAACAAGGAATGTAGCAGTTGATGTTGTTTATACTAGAAACTACCTATGTATGATGGTTGTATCATTTAGAGGGGAGTTACAGGTTGCTCAGACGTGAGGACTTAACAGAGTATAGTTTGGACATACTAGGTGGGAGGTGAACAGTGAAATGTATAGGTGGTTCTTGTAAAATGAATAGATATGGACACGCACACTAGGGATGCATCAAACAGCAGGTGGGCTTAGTGAGTGAGCTCACTGGTTACAGGAGAAACATGTATAGGAGATGAGCCTAATAGACAGTCGATGGACTTATGGTGCATGAAATGAAACAGATGATGGGCTAAGTAAAAAAAAATTGATGGGGGAGCGAACATGATTGAACAACTTTAGCAGGTAATAAACATATGCTGATGAAATAACAGTAAGGAAATAATATGCAGGGATATAAAAATATACAGGAAATGAAATGGGTTCCTTTGCACCTTATCTGTGATGATCAAACTTCCCAACCTCAAACATTTTTTTTTTACAGCAATTTGAATCCAGGCTTTGTAGTACCGATCAAAAATAAACTAATATTTGGCCACAAAGAAGTGAATGAACATCTGGTTTTGCCCAATATGAACCTACTCTAGTTGAACCATAGCAGAATACGTTGTAGCAAAGATTGAATTTGACTGAAAACTTTGAAGTGTCAATGTTCTTATTCTGGGTCTGGAATCAATAAGTGGTGAAAGGGTGGTAGCAGTACAGTGTATGCCTAAATGGATGGGTGGCAGTTGGGAGGATGGTTTTTGAGGGAATCATAGTGGACATATGTGTTGACAGGTGGTAATACATATACTTTTAGCAGTACTTGCTGAGTAGAGGAAGGTGGTAGTGTAACATGAGACCAACAGGATGGGTGTATGAGTATGGAAAATGAGCACAGTTGGGGCAATGAAAAGGATGGAGATTAGGACGCTTGGTGCTGTGGAGGTAGCCCCAGTAGGAGAACAGTGGGGGGAGTGAGGTAGACTATGCCAATGCTGCTGTAAAGATTACAGCAGGTGATGCGCAGAGTGGGTGCACAGGGTATATGATGATATGGTTGCAGGAAACCAAACAAGCATAGGTCGTGATGGTGCTAAGGAGGTGAATGAAGATACTGTGCAACAAGGTGCAAATGATATGCTGGAAAGTAGCCAGCACTCGCGGAGGTGTGAATGAATGACGACGATTTCAGTCCAAACGATTCTATATAACACTTCAAGGTGATTTTGCAGAAAATCCACAGATAATGTTATTAAACCTGACACCTTCACCAACTTCTAGTGACAGCTGAATTCTCAATGATTTTTCAAGGTATCGTAGCTCAACCCAGATGTTGTTGCAAACACTTCAAATGTTAGCTTGATGTCACCTTCATCTGAAACACAGCAGGTGATCTTTTGAACAGGGTAGTCCAGTGCAGCATTGACAGTGATTACTAATTCGATAAAACTCACAGAGACCCTACATTAATTACTAACCAACAGCAACCCCAGGTTATGCAACTAAAGAGAATAATGAATAGTATGGGAATGCTATTATACTTAACATGAAATGTTCAGCGATTGGCAGATGCATCAGATGGTAATGCAGTGAAATGTATGCCTAATGAAAATGCAATATATCATGGATGACAACAAAGGGAAGAAAAAAAATTGAATGAAAGTGCAGAGGTTAAACAAATATTTTAGTTTATTCACCTCCCTTGTCTATGTGGTGAAGATAGGATACCAACGATCGTCCTGGTTATCGTTGTATGTATTCCATTGAGAATACCAGCCGAGATTTGGGAAGGAAATAGAGCTACCAAGTGCATTATCAAACTTCAGAACCTGGGCTTTTGAAAAGGTTACTGAACCATCCATCAATGGTTGCAACTGAACCCAGCTGCTAAAAAAATGAATTTCTGAACCTGCAGAAAAAAATTGAATCCTGATTTTTCTTGATTGACATAAGCACTGGTGGTTGTTTGATGACCAGTGACGCAGGAAAATTCCATCTGTGAATTATAATTTTCAAAAGAAACAAAAGAAAAAGATTGACGTGGCCGATATATCTATGTCAGGATCAATGTTACAAGGGGGCCCCTTTGTGAACACCTTGATACTTCTTCAGCATTCTCATGCATGTAAGGCAAAGAAATGTAGATATGGTGGGAAATGTGTGAGATGTGGTCGTGATGACAAAGACCCCTACTATAATGGAAATTACTCTGCAGGCACAGGTGAGGGAACTTCCAGCAACCGAACTTGTAGTGCAGAACATATCGAAATGAACACATGTAAAGGGATGATTTCATACAGAATTTGGAACCAATACCATATAAGCCCAAAACGATATATAGAAATAAAGAAACGATCTGTACAAGAGGAAAAAAAAAAGGAACGAGTAATACAATGGAATCTAATGGAACACGATGAATGAACTAAACTAACATTTGATACTATTGAATGCAAAAGACAGTGATAAAGTGAATAAAAGCAAAATATAAATCAGATGTTAATAAAATCAATCGCAGATTGGATCTCAAAGAAGGAAATATATAGCGAATTTCCTGTTAAAATTGTGCCCAATCCCAATGTGGGACACCAAATCGATGCACAGGTCCTGCACCCCTCTTTGAATACCTCATCGTGTAGAAGAAAATAGGGTTTTAGAAATGATAAATTAAACTTTCAGGCAGATTACTTCTTAGTAATGAAGCTATAGCAGGATGCTGAAAGCCAAATAAATTGAAGATAATAGAATTTGCCACTAAAGGAGGATCAAACACATGCCAAAACGAAAGATCAAATAAAAAATACATGGACAATTAATCAGAAAATTATATGATCATGAGAAATCACTCAGAATCAACGAGGACAAAAGGTGTAAACAAAGGATCAAAGCTAAAAAAAAGTTAAACTATAAACAAAGATTCGATAATCAAAGAAACGGGGAGTCAAGTTCAAGAGAAAAAAAATTAAAAGTGAACTTAAACGCTAATCATGATCCTGAGGAAATATGAAGAGATATTAACACACACACACACATATATATATATATAATGTTGGGGCACGAGAGTTCCATTTATTGTTGCGAAGGAGTGAATCGGTTCTGCTACATGCAGATCGATCGCACAATTTTGCTAAAAAAAAAAAAGAAAACGAAGAAACGAAAACAATAGATGGATGAAACTTAGAAGAAGACCAAAAGAATTTTCTATGAAGAATCGAAAAGGGAAAAAGAAGAAACTCTTACCTGATATTACAGGAGTTCTGAAGGAGGAAGGAAGAGGAAGATTTCCTTCAGGGAAAGGAGTGAGCGTGATTCTGCCTGATGGAGGGGTGAGGAATGGATGGATTCTCCCTTCTGCGTGCTCCCCTTTTAAAGAACAAAAGGAGAGTTCGAGAGAGGGAGGATGTTGGAGATGGAGGGCCACCCAGCGGGGAAGAAGGCGATGGAGGGTGCGCGGGAGGATGGCCGTTGCCATTTTCCAAAAATTCCCAAGGGGGACTCCCTTTTAAGAATTTCCCAAAAAAGGCTTTCAATAGAGGGTTTTAACAAAATAGTTTTCAAAAAGAGTTTTAATTGCATATTTTTCTGAATTTTTTGGAATTTTTCTATTGTTTTCTTTTTCGATTTTCTTATTTTTTTGTTCTTTTCTTGAATTTTCTACATTTTTTTATATTTTTTGAGTACAAAACTCTAAAAATTAAGGAATTTAAACTGATTTTACAAAATTTTAAGATATTTACAAAAGAAGGGTTTTTATGAAAAATCGGATTTTGGGGAAATTCCTTCAGAAAATGGGTTTGGATCCAGGTTTTAAGAAAATGTTTGAGTTTTGAAACTCGAATCGAGAAATACAACATGATGGATCCAATCGGATGTCGAATGGATTGTCCGAGCTATTTAAAAACTATTTTTGGTATTTTCTGTAATTTTAATTTAAAATTTAGACAACGAGACTCAGATTTGGATCTTGACAATGGATCTGGATCCGAAATCAAGTCAGATATATAAAATGAATTTAATTTCAGTAAAACTTGAGAAATGAGCTGGAATTTAGATTTAAAAGTGACTCAATTGCTTAGAAAATGAAATTCAGGGGCAAAAAGGGAATATTTAAAAGATTTTAAAAAATTTGGGGTGTTCACAGTGTCATGCCCCTTTCACGTTGGGCTGGTTTGGGCATATAGCCCTGATCGGTTCGTTTTGGGCTTTCAGCCCTTGCCGCAGCCTTGCAGTTGTTGGACTGCAGCTTGGTGCAGGCGATAGGCCTGCACCCCTCCCCTTTTTGGGTGTTGGCTGAGCCCAGCTGGGTCTGGATGCTCTATCCAGACCATGCACCAGTGGGAGCCAACCCTCTATGGTCTGGACCATTCGGTTCAGACCTGGACGGTTTGGGTGGCTGAACCACACCCGGACTGGACGCCCAGTCCAGACCTAGCTTTTGTTGAGCCAAGCCCAGCATGGGTCTGGACCGATTCGGTCTAGACTTGGGTCTCCCTCACGTTGTCGTGGTCATCGCTTGTGGCTTTCCTTTGGACCAAACTTACTTGGTCCAGGCGGTCCGGTCCCAGCCGCTTGAAAAGTTGTTGTCTTTTCGGTGGATGTTGCCTTGTATTGGTTCAGCAGGGCCTCCCATCGTTGGGTCTGTTGCATGTGCGTGGTGCCCCATGGCACCAATGTAGCGGTTAGGTTGGTAAACCTGTTTTGGGACGACCCTAGCCGTAGATGGTTCTCCCTTCGTTTTGCCGTGAGTTATAGGTCGTTTTAGCAAGACCCGGACTGCAGCCTATGAGGCTGCACGAGTGCCTACGACAAGGGTTTTCCAATGCCCCGACAGTCCATAATAGTGACTGGTCGTGACAAAGACTATGGGCTTGCGATCGCTCCAAAGAACATATATATATTCTTTTTGTTGCGCCTTTGAGCATCATTAGTGAGCCTTCGGTCTGCAGCCTATGGGGCTGCAAGGACGCACATAGCACAGGGTCCAATACCCCAATAACATTATGGATTGTGCTCGTCGACCAAAGCAATCTTATGTGTATATATTTTTCTCCCGTTATGGTACGAATAAGCATTATTAGCAACCTCCGAGCTACAGCTGATGGGCTGCAAGTGTGTTTGGAGCAGGATCCAATATCCCAACGAGTGCACTAAGTGTTTTGACTATTTACAGCTTGTGTGATGAATATGCGTGGTCCGATGCAATTTATGTAAGGCTATGATTGCGCAGTGATGTGATAACCCATCAATGTGGGTAATGGGTATGCCTACCCTTGTGCATAGTGTTGCTTTGCATAGAACGCGAAAGGTCGCAATGATACCTTGTTAATGTTTTTTTTTGTAAAATGAGATTTTACGAAGTTAAGAGGCTGATGGCACCACTCTTTTCATATGTATTTGACACCTTGGCACTTCATAACTTATTATTTAAACGTATCATGATGGTGTTACGTAACGTAGTTGTGCACATTTTAGCACGAAGCTAGCACGCATAATGAATGCAAACACATACTCGTATTTGTACGAAATGAATGTAATCGCTAACTCATATTAGTGAATTTTGAATGTATGTCATCGAATGAATGTAGTCATAGTCGTGCTTGTTGTAATTGTGGGTTGCACGAATCACTTTGGCAATTTCAATGTAGTTCCCTAAGTGTGTAGGGACTCTCGATATACATGTTTGAGATCGCAGTCTTTTGAGACTTGTGTGACATTTGGAACTCCGTGGCGAGTTGTTTGTGGGCAATGGCCCCACTTAGCGAGATGAGCTCGCTTATGGTTGTAATGCATGGTTTATGAACTTTGGCACAGCTTGTGAGTCACGCCTTACCATGGCAAAAGGCTATGATTGCGTAGTGATGTGATAACCCATCAATGTGGGTAATGGGTATGCCTACCCTTGTGCATAGTGTTGCTTTGCATAGAACGCGAAAGGTCGCAATGATACCTTGTTAATGTTTTTTTTTTGTAAAATGAGATTTTACGAAGTTAAGAGGCTGATGGCACCACTCTTTTCATATGTATTTGACACCTTGACACTTCATAACTTATTATTTAAACGTATCATGATGGTGTTACGTAACGTAGTTGTGCACATTTTAGCACGAAGCTAGCACGCATAATGAATGCAAACACATACTCGTATTTGTACGAAATGAATGTAATCGCTAACTCATATTAGTGAATTTTGAATGTATGTCATCGAATGAATGTAGTCATAGTCGTGCTTGTTGTAATTGTGGGTTGCACGAATCACTTTGGCAATTTCAATGTAGTTCCCTAAGTGTGTAGGGACTCTTGATATACATGTTTGAGATCGCAGTCTTTTGAGACTTGTGCGACATTTGGAACTCCGTGGCGAGTTGTTTGTGGGCAATGGCCCCACTTAGCGAGATGAGCTCGCTTATGGTTGTAATGCATGGTTTATTAACTTTGGCACAGCTTGTGAGTCACGCCTTACCATGGCAAAATGCTTCTAACCGTCTCATCCTAATGTGTAATGCTTTGTAATGTCACTTGGTTAGTTTTTGTACTTATGACACGATTGCACATGTATGTCTGCTTGCGTTTGTACACAGTTCACGATGACACATCAGTTGGCTTGCCACAGCCTTCGTGATTGTTACATTAGAAATTTTATGTTCTTTGATGCATGTTATGCTAATTGATATGAATTGTGAAATGAAATGTCGTTGTTAATTGCTCATGCTTTGCCTAGTCGCATTCACTCATGCTGGTTAGATTCTCTTACTGCTCCATGTGTAGATTTGTCATGTTCTTGTACTTGCCCTGCTACACTTGTTCAATTATTGCATATATATGAGAATGTTATGTGTTGCATGATTGCTCAGTTTCGTTTTCCACACATTGGTATATTGTGTTTGGTTTGTCTCACCAGCTCGAAAGAGTACTGACCCCATTTTATGGGGATACAGGTGTTTTACTTAGGCGTGCGATGGAGCTCGATGTGCTGCAGCGGACCCTGAACCCACACTTCTGAACCCTTTTTGAGATCTTGGAAGTTGTTGGTTTTTGTATAAGGGATTGATTGTATAATTTGTAAATGGTGTTTTAATAAAAGTTGTTTCATTTAATTGTTGTTTCACTCCTGCGACTCGCCCCGGAGTTCGCCGCTTGTTGTTTTCCCTTTTTGGTTTCTTCTGCACTTGCGCTTTGGTTTTCAAAAAAAAAAAGTTTACCCAAAAATCCAAAGGATTTTAAAGGATTTTACAAGTCAGGAAATCTGGGGGTGTCGCACTGATACCTCCCTTCGGAGACCTCGCCGACCATCTCCCATTCTCTTCCCTCGATCGTTCCCCCTATGTCGCCCTTTTCCGTTGAGTGAGCCCTCTTTTTTGCTTGCCATATTCTGGTCACCCAACGCCAGCGACCCCCACTCTGCATCCGGCCCTCTCAAGTGATCTCTTCCCCCCTCTCTGTTGTCTTCTTCTTCATCTTCTTTCTTCTTGTCTCTCTTCTCCATCCTTTATCCCCTACAGCTCGTTGGCAACCCCACCCTGCGTTCGGCCACCTACTTCCGTCGGTGACCTTAGCCAGAGTACCTCCCGACCTCCTATCCCCACTGCCATCTCCCTCTCTCCAATTTTGGTTCGTTGGGCTCCCAGTTGCCTCCCTCTCTGGCAGCCTAGTCGAGCATCTGACACCCTCAGTTTTCGTCAGGCAGGGGCGAAGCCCCTACCATTTCAGAGTTCCAATAGGCAAGGGCTTCGCTCTTGCCTCTCTGTATTCTGTCAGGCAAGGATGAAGCCCCTGCCATCAGCTTGGTCAAATTGGCAGGGGCAAGGCCTCTACCTGCTTTGATTTTTGGCAGGCAAGGGCCTAGCCCCTGCCCCTATTATCCCTTCGGCAGGCAGGGGCGAGGCCCCCTGTTGCCTTTGGGTTTTCAGCATGAGGGCTTCGCCCATTGCCCCTTTTCATTTTCTTGTCTGACAATGGTGTGTCTCCTGCCTCTTCTTCTTCTTTCATTTTTATTATTTAGCATGCTAATTTGTTGTGTCTTCGCAACTCGCAAGATGGAGCCGCACACACCCCATGGCCTAAGACCTTTAGCTCGTATACTCGATACATGTGCAACCCTCAAAACCCCCAAGGTAGGAAAAAGTGGATACAAGAATGCTAAGCAAAATGTGCACATTTAGCTTGTATATAAATATGCATTGCAGGTGTGTAGCAGAGCAAAATGTGTGATGCTTAATGCTAAGCATTGCATGCGGCTTAAAATACCATGCGAAAAGAAATAAGAAAAATGCAAATGCATGCAAATCGGGTAAATACCCATGGTGAGTAAGTGATGCAAGCGCATCACATGTTATTTACTTTCTTGGATGCAACACTTTCCTGCTCACACACTCACTTAGTTGAGGATATCTAGAACTGTTTTGTTGGAGTTTGGAGATCATGCTGAGCATGATTTGAATGTATGAGAATAGAAGTGCTCTTATTTTTGTAGTTAGGATTTCATACTAGTCATGGTAGTAGTTAGCAGGATATTAGAGTGTGTTTGTTGTGGATACATGTTTGACATTGTTATGATATGAATGTATTGTAATGTTTGACATGACTATCCATGCTTGCATGAAGTTATTTTTTATTTGATTATGCATTCCATGTAAAATTGTATCATGAAAATATGCTTAAATTGAATGTATCATATTTGTAAATGTGATTTCATCTTTCTAAATATCCTTGTGATGTGTATAAATATGATGTGATGGTGTTACACACAAAAATATTGAATTATCAATGCATGCATAATAGTTCATGGAATTGCATTTTATGTTAAGCATTTTTGTGGTAGAGAGGGGAAGAAAATTTATGCATTAACTGAAACAAAAAAAATGTCACCAATAATCACCAAACAAAAATTATAGCAAACCAACAAGGAGAAATCAGTTATATATATATATATATATATATATATATATATCAAATCATTACATCAACCATCAATGCATGATAAATTAGATATTTTCTTCATCATAGCATTATTATGATTCTCTTTTAACTGGTGAAGATAATATCCATAACATTATAGGATAAAATGGTTGCAAACCGTGAATGGATATATCGTAGGATAGTTGATAATGAGGTGTCACTTGAATATATGGATAGTGTTGACAGTTTTATTGAATTTACAATGGTAAGTGTCAGTACAGTGAATCTCACCTGTGGGATCAGGTGCCCCTGCATATTCCAACATGTTACACTTTCCCACCTCATAATAATGATGGAGAACAAGTTATTGTGCCTGACAAACTGACGATATTTAAACCACTTGGGAATGCCTTTGGCAGTTGTGGATCAAGACACTTGGAAGATCGAGAGCAAGACGCAACATAAATTTATATCCTTTTTAATTGCTCAGAGATCGACCCCAACATCGAGTAAGTATACATAATATGTTACACTAAGTTCTTTATGTACATGGTTCGATAATATAATTATTTGTTAAGTATAGACAATTTGATTTGGAGTTGCGAAGAGAACTTCCACATCTCACTGATTCAGAAGTACAAAAAGAACGTGAAAATAAGTTGGTGGCATGGTTACGAGAGTTGGTAAGGACGATAACATGCATTCTTTTCATATAAACAACAATATTTACTTAATTGATCGTGTTTACAGTCATTGTTTATGCTTGTAGGTCCGTCATGGCGATGTTAATGACCACGAAATATGTGATTTATAAAATGGTCTGACCAAAGTTGTGCAATGTTACAACGGGTACATCATAAATGGTTATCGATTTCATACAAAAGACTATGGTGTAAACAAGTCAATGATGAATAGTGGCGTGTGTATCAAGGGTAGCAGTTATGATGAAAATGAACTTGACTACTATGGTGTTATAGAAGAAATAATGGAGTTGACTTACTTAGGCATAAATAACAGGGTAACTTTATTCAAGTGTCATTGGTTTGATCCCACAGCAACAAGAGTCGACAAAGCCTCAGGCATTGTGGAGGTGAATCATAAATCAAGGTTTGAAACATATGAACCATTCATATTAGCATCACAAGCTAAACAAGTTTACTATACTTCATATCTAAATACAAGGACGTCAGATAGAAATGAATGGTGGGTGGTTTGCAAGGTGAAGTTTAAACTATACCCCGAGTATGATCAGTTATAGGAAGACAAGATTGTTGAAGAGGGTGATTATTATCAATCAGATGATATGTATAACTTCTCTTATGGTCATGATGTCACACATTGTCTGCATGTCACATCTCCATTGTCCGATGGCACACGTATGAAAGAATGTGATCCAAATGATATACCAAGTGGATGGTCGTCCAATGAAGAAGAAAATGAAGAGGAGGAAGAGGAGGAAAAAGAAGAAGAATATGAAAGTCAAACAAGTGATGAGGAAGCATGCTCGAGCTAGTGAATCACTTCGTCTGCATTCAACATGAGCTCCGGTGCCCGTCAGGTATAAAGTTTCATGCCTTATAACACATATATGCATGATTGAATCACTATGAAAGTTTTTTGACAACTTTCGAACACATATATGCATGATTGAATCACTATGAAAGTTTTTTGATGACCTTAGAACATATATAAGCATGATTGAATCACTATGAAAGTTTTTTTACAACCTTAGAACATATATAAGTTTGATTTTATCACTATGAAAGTTTTTTTACTGCCTTATAATACATATATGCATGATTGAATCACTATAAAAGTTTGTTGACAACCTTAGAACATATATATGCATGATTGAATCACTATGAAAGTTTTTTTACAATCTTAGAACACATATAAGCACGATTTCATTACTATGAAATTTTTTACTGCCTTATAACACATATATGCATGATTGAATCACTATGAAATTTTTTGACTACCTTATAACACATATATGCATGATTGAATCACTATGAAAGTTTTTTGACAACCTTAAAATACATATGAGCATGATTTTATCACTATGAAAGTTTTTTTACTGACTTATAACACGTATATGCATGATTGAATCACTATAAAAGTTTTTTGACAACCTTAGAACACATATAAGCATGATTTCATCACTATAAAAAAATTTTATTATCTTATAACATATATATATATGATTGAATCACTATAAAAGTTTTTTGACAACCTTAGAACGCATATAAGAATGATTTTATCACTATAAAAGTTTTTTGACTGCCTTATAACACATATATGCATGATTGAATCACTATTAAAGTTTTTTGACAACCTTAGAACACATATAAGCATGATTTCATCACTATAACATTTTTTTGACAACCTTAGAACATATATAAGTTTGATTTCATCACTATGAAATTTTTTTACTGCCTTATAACACATATATGCATGATTGAATCACTATGAAAGTTTTTTGACAACCTTAGAACACATATAAGCATGATTTCATCACTATGAAAGTTTTTTGACTGCCTTATAACACATATATGCATGATTGTGATACATAATACATTTATTTGACAGCCTTATAAACCATATATGTATGCTTGAATCACTATGACATTTTTTTAACAACCTTAGAACACATATCTGTATGATTGAATCGCTATGAATTTTTTTTGTCAGCCTTAGAACACATATCTAAATTATGTTATTGTCTTTCACTTTATTGTTAGTCTGTGTGTCATTCAGCCATGTTACTTTGATTGCCTTAGATTAGGTGCATTGCATATAATTTATTTTATTATATTTTGTTTATCAATACAAATATTTTGGTTCTCTTGTAGGATGTTGGAGATGATCAGCGTAGAGGAGCTGATGGAGGCAAGGATGAAGGGGCAGATTGAGACAATGAAGAGGATGATGCTTTGAATCTTGGCAAGGATTAGATTCATGTGTTGAATTTGTTTCGCGTACTTATTGTTTCAAACGAAACTCTTTGTATATGTTCACTTGTAACTAATTAGAACTTGGCAAGGATTATAGTGGGTTGTTAAATTTGTTTTACTTATAACTTTTTTTAAATTTGTTTCACCTGCTTTGTATATGTATTTTTTATGTGTACTTTATTTTTTGTACACAGGTTATATGAATTGTATAACAAGGAATTTTTTCTCGATATTTATATTTCAAACAATTATTTTTATATTTTTTGTTTAAATTTATGATAGATTAGCGATGGATATTATCCGTCGCTAATATCCATTGCTAATTTAGCGATAGATTAGGGATAAATATTTATGTCTCAAAAGCTGAATCAGTTGATGTTTTATGATGGAATGTAATTTATCGCTAATCTATCGCTAAAATGGTGATGGATATTAGTGATGGATACGTATTTATTATTAAATTTTAGTGACGAATCATGGCATTCGCTAATCCATTGCTAATTAATGACAAAAGTAGCAATAGATCAGATCTGTCACTGATTAGCGACCAAGAAATTATGACAGACGCTATCCATCGTTAAGCCATCGCCAATCTGTTGCTAAACTTATTAGCAATGGATTATCGTCGAATAGCGTCCATCGTTAATTCGTAAAATTCTTGTAGTGTTAGAGGTAACTGTCATGTGAACACTTTCTGTCTTTTCTTGTTTCATCATTTCTTCTTCTTGCACATAATGTGAAATAAACTTATTTAGAGTTCATTTTTCTTTTTGGCAGTTATAATTAACCTTAAATTGATTATATTATAGATGAAGAGATATCAGAATTAAATGCACGAGCAAGTCCTCAGATAACTCTAATTTTAGTGCCTTTAGTTTTGAAGCAAGATGAGACATTTTCATATATAATGTATTCCCTTATGTTTCATTTACCTTTATACCTCATTGAAACAAGACTCAAAAGAAGGGTACTTGTCTAAGCCTTTTCATTTTTAGCAAAACGTGTTTTAATTTTCTCAAGAAACTTCATGGCATTAACCTCTTTAGACATAGCGCCCTGAAGGTTTTCAGAATTGTATATTTTATGATCATAAGACTCGTGTGATTGGATCAATCACACTTCTCATGGTTTTTTTTATCCTCAGTGGAACTTCTAACTATAAGATCAGTGGGCTAATCCTCTCGAAGTGCAAGGTCAAAATCCATACACCCAATAACAATTATAACGTTATATTTCTAATTTTTTAAGTTTAAGCTATTCAAAACATTGATTAAATTGATATTTGCAGATATTATAGAAGCAAAAGAATTAACTGAATCAGGAATAAAACAAACCACAACATACTAACAATTAATATACACATTCGCATGCATTAACATTAATAAACATATTTAAACTGTGGTGAACTCCATCGTAAGATACCCAGCACAATATTGACATTTAGTCTTTGGACAAAAATGTCAACTTGTAAGTAGTATTCTTATCACAGTAATCAAATATGGATAATTAATCTTGTTAAACAATAAGTCTTTCTTTGGACCGACTCATTGTTCACATAGAAAACTTGATAATCATCCTATATTTATTACTGAAAGTATATTTGAGTTCAGGCAAATAGTAATCTTTCTTTGGGCATATCACTGTTCACATGAACTTCAAATATACAAATATCTTAATATTTCAAACAAGTCAATCTTCACAAGAGAGGTTATTTTGGTAATATGTTGTTTCAATCAATTCATTTTAGAATATCAGACCCTTATTCTGAAAAGAATACCATAATTCAAATTTAATATGTGATTGCATACATATGAACAAAAAAAAACAAAGCCATAATCCAAATAGGATCAAAAATATATCTGAAATCAACCCTCTAAAGGAGACCTGAAAGAAATTTGTCCCCTTTAAAAAAAAATTGTCCCCCATGGTAAGAAATGGTTGTTCTTATTGTGGAACTTCTTAAATATCTGTGGCAGATCCCCAGCCATCGGAATGCTTCACTTTCTTTGCTGGATTTGTTTTGTTGCTTATGAAATTTTATAAACAGGTCCCTAGAACTCATTTTGTTGTTTTTTGGTATGTATCCATACAGATTGCAAAGGAAGAGATGGTGTTTGAACTTTTTGAATTTCCTCATCAATGATGCCATATTTCTGTTGGATGAAAGTCTTAATAGAATTCTTGAGCTTAAAGAGATTGAAGCCGAGATGTCAAACACTGCAGAATGGGAACGCAGACCTGCGCAGGATAGAATACGTCAGCTTCATGCCCAAAGAACGTAGGTTCAAAGTTTGTTTGAATGAAGTCTGCTGGTATATTAGTCCTAATTAAATTCTCCTATTATGAAGCAAGACTGGCAGAATAGGTTCCTCGTGTAAATACTTATGTGCTCTTGTTCATATTGTAGATTATCCGGATTGACATGAAATTGGCAAAGGAAGATCTGGGTATGCTGGCCTTTACCTCTGAGCAAATTACTGCACCTTTCCTCCTTCCAGAGATTGTACCATTCTCTCTCTTCTAGCATGAGTATTGCTAGTACTTGACTGATAATGCATCCCCATGGCTTTTTTAATCGAAATGCATAGCCGTTTATTGTTTTTCCCCTCCAAGTTTGAAAGAGTGGCAAATATATATGCTAAAATACTTCTTGCTACAATTAGTGGTTCCCAACCTAGAGCTCTAGCCTAAAGGACCCTAAAAAGTATGAATTTTGGTCGAAGAAATTGCTCAAACAAGTGAGTTCTTTTCCACAGTGGTTAATTTCTGTGTTGTATATAAGTAATTTTCTTTTATTATTTGCTTATTCCTTGTTGGATGCCATCTTCTGTTATCTTAAGACCAATTTATTTCCCATGAATGACTGGCCATCTGATGTGTTGGTTATGTGTAGATTGTAGATATTTATGTCCATTTTGCAAGGGAAGACCAGGAAGATTTTTTCAAGTTGCGATATCTAAGGATGGTCGATCTTGAACTGGTGCAACACAATGTGGGTTTCTAATATTTCATGGTTCCAAACATTATAAATCCAGTGTTTTGATGTCGAGGTTCGGATTGAAATTGATAAGATGTGTTGGACACCTAGCTTCTCAAGCTTTTCACGTTATTTTATATGCTCCCTTTAGGAGCCAAGAGAATATGGAGATTCCATTGCTACCAAAATAATTTGAGGGGAAGTTGTTATGGGAATCATGGTAACTAGTATGACATTTGACAACTAAGCAAGAGAGAAGGAAGATGGGAAGGGAGAGAGATGACACCAAAGATATGCGGTTCAGCTATATGCCTACGTCCACAGAATGCAAAAGTGACTTCCTTCTTTTTTACATATTTTAGCTAATGCCATTACATTCATATCTTACTTTTGCTGCAGAGTCTTTGGATAAGAACGGTGAGAAGTTTCCTGATTTTGTGGATCTTCTCCTTCCATTTTATTCTTTGCAGATCTCATATGCTTATCCATTAGAGGCTGGAATTGGTTATGATGATGTCGAGGTTGAGATAAGGTTGATCTTATCCTTATCATCCTTATGTTGAGAATGATCTGGAAGCCGGATCTTGGATTTGGACTGGCCATGCTAAATAATACCCCCTCTCAAACTAAGCGTTGGAGAAAGCCATGAGCCGAGTTTGGTTCGCAATGACAGAAAGCTGGATTTAGCTAACAGTTTAGTGAGAATATCAACAACTTGTACATGTGACGGAACAAAAGCAGTGATAAGCTAGCGTTGTGCCACTTTTTTTCGAATAAAGTGATAGTCGATCTCCACATGCTCGAAGCGATTATGGAAGATTGGATTGATGGTCCTATGCTGAGTGGAGAGATTATCACAGAAGATAGTTAGAGCTTGGGAAATGACCACTCCAAGATCACACAGGATGAAGGTAATCCAAGTAATTTTAGCGGTGGTAGATGTGAGAGACCGATACTCTGCTTCAGCTGGAGCATGCAGTCGTAGGTTGTTTCTTTGCACTCCAGGAGATACAATTGTCACCGAGATAAATGCTATATCCAAAAGTTGATCACCTTGTGATAGGACATCTGCTCAATCTACATCAAAGTTGCCATACAGAACAAGTGGTTTACGAGCATGCAAGTGGATTCCATAGTAAATGGTCCCTTTAATATATCATAGGATTCACTTAACCAGATGAGAGTGAAAGACTTTAGGCACGTGTATGTATTGGCAAACAAAGTTAACACTATAGGTAAATGTGATAGCGGACATCGTCAAACAGGGGGGAATCACTGGGTGAATGGGGTCATCCCACTACAAGAAAATTGTTAATTAGCGACGAAAATTAGCGACGGATTTTTTCCGTCGCTAATTAGCGACAGATTAGCTAGAGATAGAATTTGTCGCTAATTCGCGACGGATTAGCGAGGAAACAACTTTTATCGCTAATCTGTCGCTACTTAGCGACGGATTAGCGACTACAGTTTTTGTCGCTACTTTTTATTACAAGAACACCATTTTAGCGATGGATTTAGAGAGGGAACTCTGTCGTCGCTAATTAGCGACGGCGTAGCGACAGAATATATTTTGTCGCTTGTTTTGTATTTTGATTTAGCGACGGCTTAGCGACGGAAACATTCCGTCGCTAAGCCGTCGCTAAATGTCGCGTAAATCCCTAATCCCATCCCTCTTTCTCTTTTTCCTGTTTCGCTGTATTGCTCCCGCCCGCCGCCCTCTCCCTCCCGCCGCCCGTCGGCTCTCGCCACCGTCCGGCCGCCGCCGCTCGCCAGCCGCCGCTCTCCGTCCACCGCTCGCCAGCTGCCGCTCCCCGTCAACCTCCCGCCACCGCCCGGCGACGCGCAGGTAATCTTCTTCTTCTTCTTCTTCTTCTTCTTCTTCTTCTTCTTCTTCTTCACGCTGTACGCCCCGGCGATGGCCGATGAGGTTGAGCCCGGGCTATCGGCGGCGAACCTCGCCTGAGCTTGCCTTGCCTCAAGCTCATGGCCTGAGGTGAATTATTTGGGGGATGCGAGGATTACGAATTTGGAGGACCGTTTGATAATCTTTTTCTTTTTCTTGTGGAGCTTCGCTCGGCCCATTTTTCTGAATTGAAGGAGAGGTCATTTTCATTGTCTCTGTTTCATCATCCCAACCTCTCTCTCTCTCTCTCTCTCAGGCTTCATTTTCCATTTTGGTTCATTTCTCTGAGTTGGGTATTTTTGGCCCCATGTCGAAGTTTGCCATGGAATTGGGAGTGAATCCTAAATTTTATTCCTCTGTTTTGTTTGTCCGGAAATCTTGGATCAGATTTCTGAGCTGGGTGTTCATGGTTTCATGTTAATGTTTCTGGAGTTGGTGCGGGGATCTGGGGTGCTTGGTTTTTGTTGCTCTGTTCGGATTGTTTTCTGTAGTTTTGGACTCCTTTTTCTAAATTGGGTAGTCATGATTTTCATGAAGTTCCCAAGTTTGAAGCTGGAAGAGCTTAGCTTTACTCTTATTTTTTCTTTTTTATCTCTTTTGGGATTCGGTTCAATTTTCTGGGTTGGGTATTCACGATTTTGTGTTAAACTTAGATATTAGTTAGGGGTGGAGGTTTAGGGTTCCTACTGTTGTCCCCATGCAGCATTTTTTTTTCATTGTTCATTGATAATTAGGAAATTGGCAACCAAAATGGGCTTCAAGACCTATTATAATTATTAGTTAAAAGTTGGATTTTTTATTTTCAGGACCTGCATAGCTGATTGCCCATTGCTAGGGTCTGCAACATTAGTGTCATCTAGATTCTTGGCTCTTAGATAGCTTATGTATGATCCCATGCAGCACTTTAAGTATTCTTCTTGATGATGGTCTTGGTTGACTACTTGTGAGTTTATAATTATGCATGGACACCATGATGTTGGCCTTTGGAAGAAGTTGAGGTCCTTTATTGCAGAAAGGTTTGTTTTAACATGGTGTGAGGACATGGGATTCTCGTATGGCAGCATTTCTTGTCTGGACATGAAATTTAGCTCAACTTCCCATACAGTAACTGTCATGTTTTCTTAGCGTCGATTTAACCTACTAAGCATGGTGAGGGCTTATGCATGCATTAAATGGCAAGTCTTTGTTAAATAACTCTAATGAGAACAAAAAAGAAGGCGTTAAGCGGGTTGTATGTCTAATTGTTGAGGTGGTAATTATAGTATGTTGTACCTGGTCCTGCACTTTTTCTAATGGGGAAGAGGACTGAAGCATGCCACTCATAGGTGTTCAAAGGTGTTTTTAATACACAAAAGATTCTGTACATAGTGCATTAGTGAATAGGATAGTATTCTAGTTATGTTTTTGTTCGTGCATTGTATGCAAAAAGAAATTAGAAATGAATAGTGTATTTATATGTACTCAAGACATTTTAGTGTAAAAAAAGTACCTTTAGGGTATGTTTGATGGTATGAACAAAAAAGACGGAACAAACCATTGGTTCTGTTCATAACTATTCCAAGTCCAACATTTGTTTGGACCATACTCAAATGCTATGTTTCAAGCTCATGGCCTGAGGTGAGTTTTGTAACATTGGTGCAATTTTGAATTATACTGAAAACATGGGAGCAATTTGAAAAATTAGCCTTTAGTTTTTTCATCGAGTTCTCACTACAATTTGATGTTCAAGCTTCAAAAACAAGGTTCGGAGTGCACTTATAATTTTTCTCCCTTTTTTTTAGGGGAAGACGCTAGTTTAAAAAAATATATCATCAATGCTTCTTTTTCACTTTATTTCATCGCATTTCATCATTAGATATATCATCAACAGTTTAGTTGTTTTTTGCATTGCATAAGTGTTTGTGTTTCCTTAATTAGCTTCAATATTCATTTTAACACAGTGTTTTTTGCAGATTTCTCAACGAAACTCGCTTGTGCCCCGCCACCCGTGGTAAGTAAGTGACAAAAACAATGCAAATCGGGTAAATACCCGTGGTGAGTAAGTGATGCAAGCACATCACATGTTATTTAATTTATTGAATGTAACACTTTATTGTTCACACACTCACTTAGTTGTTGATATCTAGGACTGCTTTGTTGGAGTTCGGAGATCATGCTGAGCATGATTTTAATGTATGAGAATAGAAGTGTTCTTATTTTTGGAGTACGGAGTCCATGCTATGCATGGTAGTAGTTAGTGGGATATTGAAGTGTGTTTGTTGTAGGTACATGTTTGACATTTGTTTGATATGAATTATTTCGATGTATTGCAATGTTTGATGTGATTGTATCCATGCTTACATGTAGTTACTTTCAATTTGATTATGTCTTCTATGTGAAATTGTATACTGAAAGCATGTTTCAAATGAATGTATCGTGTCATGAATAGTTTGCACATGAAAATATTAAGTTATCAATGCATGCATCATAATTCTTGTGATTGTATGACATCATATATTGCATGATAAATTTGATATTTTGTTCATCATATCATTCTGATGCTTCTCTTTTAACTGGTTAGGATACTATTCGTAACATCATACGACAGAATGACTGCAAACCGTGAATGGATGTACCGTAGGTTAGTGGACAATGAGTTATCGCATGAATATATGGATGGTGTCAATAGTTTTATTGAATTTGCAACGGCAAGTGTCAGTACGGTAGATCCCACAGGTCGGATTAGGTGTCCCTGCAAGATTTGTAAGAATAATCGATTTGTAGAACCTCATGGCGTTAGACATCACCTATACAGGAAGGGTTTTGTGAGTGATTATCAGAACTGGACGTTTCATGGAGAAGAATTTAGAAACGATTTTGATGCACGGGTGAATGTGGTGCACGATAATCCATATACGAATTTGATATTTGATGTTGCAGGAACAAAACTGGGTTCTGCTATGAGTTTTAGTGATGTAAGAACTGCCGTAGATGAAGAATCACCAAACGATGCAGCTAGTAGATTTTATGATTTACTTAGAGATGCTGATGAGCCACTTTGGAACGGTTGTGAGAGTCACACTATCTTGTCTGCAGTTCTTCAACTAATGAATTTGAAGTCCGAGTATAATTTGAGTCAATCATGTTTTGACCGTTTGTGCATGATTGTGAAGAGTATGTTGCCTAAAGATGAGAAATTGCTACAAAATTTCTATCGTGCAAAAGTTATGGTCAACGCTCTAGGTATGGGTTACAAAAAGATTGATGCTTGTCCAAATCACTGCATGTTGTATTTCAAGGAGCAGGAAAACGACATATCATGCCCGTCATGTGGGCATCCTCGGTTCAAGCCAAAGACAAGAGGCAATGGTAGCACGAGATCAAAGGAAGTTTCATACAAGTCGCTCTGCTACTTTCCTATCACTCTTAGATTGCAGCGATTATATATGTCTTCAAGGACAGCTAAACACATGAGATGGCATGCAAATAAAGTTCGACACGATGAAAACAAGATCACGCATCCTGTTGACGCTGAAGCTTGGAAGCACTTTGATCGTACTCATCAGAACTTCGCAATGGAAGTGCGAAATGTTAGACTCGGTCTATGTACAGATGGATTTAATCCGTTTGGGGGTAGATCAACTCCATACTCATGCTGGCCAGTATTTGTAACTCCATACAACCTTCCACCAAGCTTGTGTATGAAACGTCCAAATCTTTTCTTGTCTTTGTTGATCCCTGGTCCGACCTCACCTGGCCAAAATCTTGATGTATATCTAAGGCCATTGATTGATGAATTAAAAGTACTGTGGGATGACGGTGTTACCACGTATGATGCCCACAAAAAACAAAATTTCAACATGAAAGCCGTTGTTCTATGGACAATCAGTGACTTCCCTGCATATGGTATGTTATCTGGTTGGAGCACACATGGGAGGTTGGCTTGTCTGTACTGCATGGAGGATTCCAAAGCTTTTAGATTGAGGCATGGAAGGAAGCCTTGCTGGTTTGATTGCCATCGTCAATTTCTACCCAGCGATCATCCGTTCCGACGTCAAAAGAATGCATTTACAGCAGGCACAACTGAAACGTAAGGTCCATCCTCAAGATTGTCTGGCATAGAGATTCTAAGAAGATTGCGATACTTTCCAGATGTATTAACAGATGCCCGCAGTCCTACACCCTTCCGTGGATTTGGGAAGGATCACAATTGGACGAAAAAAACTATTTTTGGGGAACTACCGTATTGGCCGACCCTATTGATACGACATAATTTGGATGTGATGCATGTAGAGAAAAATGTGTTTGATAATGTGTTCAATACAGTAATGAATATTAAAGGAAAAACGAAGGATAATCTGAAGGCCCGTATGGATTTAAAATTAATATGTAAAAGACCAGAATTGGAACTCAAAGAGTATAATGGCAAAGTACTGAAACCAAAGGCGAAGTACGTGCTCGGACCTGATCAAATAAAACATGTATGTCAATGGTTGAGACAACTGAGATTTCCAGATGGATATGTCTCTAACATTGCTCGGGCTGTGAAGATTGACGATGGACAGTTATATGGGTTGAAGAGCCATGATTGTCATATCTTTATGCAACGATTGATACCCCTAGCATTCCATGATATGTTAGACAAACCTATATGGGGGGTATTGTCTGAGTTGAGCGGATTTTTCAGAACATTGTGCGCATCGGAGGTCGTTGTATCAGATGTAAAGAATCTCGAGGACTCTGTCATCACCACTGTTTGTCTGTTAGAAAAGATATTTCCGCCAGCATTTTTCGATGTTATGAAACATTTGATCATACATCTGCCATATGAACTAAGGGTTGGTGGCCCTGTGCAATATCGATGGATGTACCCATTTGAAAGGTATATGTTTTTTTATATTTGTCTCTTTAATGACAGATATTTAAAATTTGAAATGTATATTCTTGTCAGATGCATGTTCGACCTAAAAAAAAAGGTTCGTAATAAAGCAAGAGTAGAAGGCTCTATTTGTGAGGCGTACACTTTAGAAGAGATTTCAAATTTCTCATCTATGTACTTCGAACCTCATATTCCAACACGTTACACATGCCCGCCCCATAACGATGATGGAGAACAAGTAACTGTAGCTGACAAGCTGTCGATATTTCAACCACTTGGGCATGCATTTGGTAGTTGCCGATCAAGGCTATTGACAGATCGAGAGCAAGATGCAGCACACATCTATATTCTTTTTAATTGCTCAGCAATCGACCCATACATCGAGTAAGTATATGTATATGCAACTCAATTATAAATCCTTTTATGTTCTATATGTGGATACATGACTCGGTAATATAAGTATTTGTGGTTTGCAGACGATTTGATCTGGAGTTGCAAAACGAAGTTTCACATCTCACTGATGCAGAAGTACAAAAAGAACGTGAAACTAAGTTTGTGGAGTGGTTGAAACAGTTGGTAAAGAAGCTAACATAAATTTTGTACTTATAAACAACACTAAGTTACCTAATTGATCGTGATCACAATCATTGTTTATGTTTGTGCGTAGGTTCGCAATGGTGATGTTAAAGATCAAGGAATATGTGATTTAGAAAATGGTCCGACCAAAGTTGTGCAATGCTATAACGGGTATATCATAAATAGTTATCGATTCCATACAAAAGACTACGGTATAAACAAATCAACGATAAATAGTGGCGTGTGTGTCAAGGGTAGCAGCTACGGTGAAAATGAACATGATTACTACGGTGTTATAGAGGAAATAATGGAGTTGACTTACTTAGGCATGAATAACAGGGTTACGATATTCAAGTGTCATTGGTTTGATCCAACTGCAACAAGACTCGACAAAGCTTCAGGCATTGTGGAGGTGAATCATAAATCCAGGTTTGGAACATATGAACCATTCATATTAGCCTCGCAAGCTCAACAAGTTTATTATACTTCATATCCGAGTATAAAAAAGTCAGATAGAAATGAATGGTGGGCAGTTTGCAAGGTGAAATCCAAACTATACCCCGAGTATGATCAGTTACAGGAAGATGAGTTAGCTGAAGACAGTGATTACTATCAATCAGATGATGTCTGTGACTTCGCTTATGGTCACGATGTTGCGCATGATATGCATGTCATATCTCCATTGGCTGATGAAACATTCATAGAGGAATGTGATCCAAATGATGTACCAAGTGGATGGGCAAACAATGAAGAAGAAGAAGAAGAAGAAGAAGAAAGTCAAACTAGTGACGAGGAAGAATTCTCAAGCTAGTGAGCAAAATCTTATACTACAAACCTCTATTTAAATGCATTGTAATACTTGATGTGAGTTGTATTGTAATTTTTTTACTGCCTTAGCACACATACGAGCATGATCGAATCACATATATAGTTTTTTGTCTGCCTTAAAGCACATCTGAGCATGGTAGAATCACATATAGAGTTTTTTTATATGCCTTAGAACACATATGAACATGCTATAATCACATATTCAATTTTTTGATTGCCTTAGCACACATATGAGCATGATAGAATCACATATATATATATATATATATATATATATATATATATATATATATATATATATATATATATATATATATATATATATATTTAACTTTTTGTCTGCCTTAGAGCACATATGAGCATGATAGAATCACATATAAAGTTTTTTTGATTGCATTAGAACACATATGAGCATGCTATAATCACATATTCAGTTTTTTGACTGCCTAAGAACACATATGAGCATATTATAATCACATATTCTGTTTTTTGACTGCCTTAGCACACATATGAGCATGCTATAATAACATATAGAGTTTTTTAACTGCCTTAGAACACATATGAACATGTTATATATCATTTATGATAGAATCACATATAAAATTTTTGGCTTTGCCTGCCTTAGAGCACATATGAGCATGCTATATTCACATATTTAATTTTTTTACTGCCTTAGCACACATACGAGCATGATCGAATCACATATATAGTTTTTTGCTTGCCTTAAAGCACATCTGAGCATGGTAGAATCACATATAGAGTTTTTTTAGATGCCTTAGAACACATATGAACATGCTATAATCACATATTCAATTTTTTGACTGCCTTAGCACATATATGAGCATGATAGAATCACATATAGAGTTTTTTTATTGCCTTAGATCACACATGAGCACATGATAGAATCACATATAGTGTGTAATTTATTTCATTATATTTTGTTTATCAATACTGACTGTTCTTTTCTTGTGTAGGTTGCTAGCGATAATCAGGGTAGTGGAGCTGAAGGGACAGATAAAGACAATGAACAAGAAGACGCACAAAATCTTGGCGATGATTAGAGGACTGTGTTGAAGAAGTTCTATTTTTTTTATTTTTCCTAATTGTAATTGTTGAATTGTAAATAATTAAACTTCTTAATTTTAAGGTGGAACGATTAATTATTATAGATACTTGTTATATGAATTTTTTTGTGTGGTTTGTTTTTTATTTACAGGAAATATAAATTGTACAGGAAATAGAAATTGTACAGTTCTCGGTAATTAATTTTTAAATAATTTTTTTTTGATTTTTTTCGTGTTTGCGACGGACTAGCGACGGATGATTCCGTCGCTATTCATATTAATCTAGCGACGGCTTAGCGACGGAACCATCCGTCGCTATTCATATTAATCTAGCGACGGCATAGCGACGGAATTAAATCCGTCGCCAAGCCCTGGTCGCCGTTTAGTACCGGCGGATTGGCGACGAAATATAGCGCTCGTTATTCCGTCGCAATTAGGGACGGACCTGGCGACTGAATTATTCCGTCGCCAGTTAGCGTCAAAATATTTGCGACGTAAGCATACTGTCGCCTCGTTGTCGCTAATCCGTCGCTAACATGGTTAGCGACGGATTCGCGACGGAATGTGGTCGTCGCTAATCTACTGCTTTGTTGTAGTGTCCAATCATAGGTGTAGAAATTGAAAGACAATCCTTCATCTGAGCTTTTTCAAGAATATTAAATGCATACCTTGTTTGATCTAGGAATAATCTTCCATCAAATTTTTTTACCTAAACACCCAAAAAATGAAGTAACTCACCAAGGTCTTTCATAGCGAACTCGCCACTTAACTGTTATATAATATTATTAAAAAAGGTTGGATTATTACTAGTGATGATGATGTCATCGACATAAAGTAGAAAGAAGATGCACCCTTGAGTGTGACGACAAATAAAAAGGGAGAAGTCAGCCACACTACAATAAAATCCTAGATCAATTGAATCATGTTTGAGAAGATTGTCGTAACCCATAAAGCACATAACTGGGTTTAGACAGATCCCAAAACCCTAGTGGTTGGTCCATGTAAACCTACTTATATAGTGATCCATGAAGGAAGGCATTTTTTATGTCAAGTTGTCATATTGGCCATTGAAAAGCTATAGCTATGGACACGACAATACGGATGATAGTAGGTTTCATGACCGGAGAGAATGTTTCAATGAAGTCAGCATTGGGTAGTTGGGTGAACACTTTAGCAACCAAACGAGCTTTAAGTCTATCCAGAGTGCCATCAGCCTTCAATTTGGTTTTGAAAACCCATTTGCAACCGACTATATTAACGTTAGATTGCCAGAAAACAAGGTCCCAAGTGTTGGTTTGGGATAAGGCAATCATTTCCTCTTTTATGGCTTGTAACCAACCAGGATGAACTAAGGCAACTTTAACACTCTTGGGTTCAAGAGGGACATCAATCTCGGCAAGGAAGTACTTAGGATTTGTTCTAAAGATTCCAAGTTTAGCTCAAGTTACCATGACATGACTATTGGTAGTGTGATCAGCTACAGTGTGAGCCACTGTAGGTGATGAAAGTGCCTCTGAAGATGACGATGAGCCCTGAATCAGATTTGGATAAGGTGTAGTCATCTAGAGATGATGGATCGAAGATACAAGAATGACATCATTAACACTATCGATGATAGGCTGCGCTGCAACAGAGGTGATCGAACCTGCCAAACCAGATTGATCGGTGAGATTGCAGGGATCAACGATTTGTCCATGACTTGCCAGTTCCTGCATCTTATGCATTTGGGTGGAGGAATCATTGCAATCCCATTTAGAAAGTTCAGTGCCCTGAATGCCACAACATTTGCCTTTCAATGAAAAACAACTCTCATCAAAAATTACATGTTGGTTGATATATACTCGTCCTGATTCAATGTGCAAGTAACGATATCCTTTATAGTTGTTGATATACCCCAAAAATATGCATGGTAAGGATCTGTGAGAAAACTTGCTTTTTACATAATCTCTCAAATGAGAAAAGCAACGAGAGCCAAAAGTTCATAGGTAATCATATCTTGGTTTTTTATGAAACAACCTCTCATATGGTGGTGACATTTTCAAAACCATACTAGGCAACCTATTAAGGAGCCAGACAACAATAAGGAAAGCCTCAACCCAATATCTTGTTAAGAGATTGGCTTAAAACATCATGGCAAGGCCAAACTCAACAATGCTAGGATGCTTTCTTTCTATCTGACCATTTTGTTCAGGTGTGTGTGGATAGGAAATACTATGATGTATGTCATGGTCCTATAAATAGTTTTGAAATCTGTGGCTCATGAATTCACCTCCACCATTAGATTGAAAATTTGTAATATTATGCTTGAACATGTTCACCACCATTTTGTAAAATCCATAAAAGTGCACAAAAAAAACAGACTTAAGTTTCAACGGGTATATCCAAACATATCTAGAGAAAACATCAATCATAATAGCATAATATTTAAAACCATGGTGTAAAAGCTCAAGAGCAGGTCTCCAAAGATCACAGTGGACCGTGTCAAATGGTTCACTACATGAATTTTCAGAAACACTTAAAGGAAGTTGACAAGACTTAGCCATAAGGAAACTATCACAAAACTCTTTACTTTTGTAGATGAAAAATGAAATTAAATTTTTATTATGCAAAAAATCAACCACGTCCATGTTTGGGTGTCCCAAACGATGATGCCAATCCACTCTGCTGACCACACGTTGCCTATTTGAGAAGAAAACTTCTTTATTATTCAAATCCAGAATGTAAAGATTATCACTTTTATGCCCCAAGGTTATCACCCTCTTGGTCTCCTTGCCCTTTATCGAAAAATGGTTATCATAGAATTCGAAAAAATAAAGATTGATCAGACGTCAATTGACTCACCGATATAAGATTCTTTTTCATTTCTGAGACAACCAAGACATTGTCAAGTCTAAGGTTGCCTGATTGGACCATAAAGTCAGTTGAACTAACATGGGTAATTTAGAGCTTGTCTCCATTATCGACCATGATTTTCTCATGACCAAAATATTAAGAAATGTTAGATAGCTTACCTGCATTAGTGGTAAAATGTAAACTTGCGACAGTATCTGAAAACCATGCATTATCCTAGTTATCTGACACATGTATAGCTGCCAAAGCCTGTGGGATATCACATGCTTGGTACATCTGATTAAACCTATTATCACTTCAATTCAGAATGATTAGGTTTTAAGCAAAACTGACAAACAATGCCCTTGCCTTTCTGCTGGTTGTTTTAGCCAAACTTTCCTTGGTGATTTTGATTGTTCTGAAAGCCCTAACTAGGATTCTGATTAATTTGACGTGAGGATTGGTTTCTCATATGTGAAAACCCATGTCCCCTTAAAGAGAACCTATTTTGATTTTGATTTTGATTTTGATTTTGGTTTAGATAACCTCCTCTTTTATTGTTAAAATTTTTGTCTTGGCGTTGACTCATAAATGCCATGTTCTAATTGGCTGAGTCCCATTATTTGGCTCTTGAAACCAACCTTTTATAGGTAGGGACATGGAGTTTCATCATAGAGATAACAAATGTCACATAGCCTTGGCTAAGGCCATTCGAAAGTGAAAAAACTTTGGCCCTATCATCAACAGGCATACCAATGGCAGCTAATTCATCACATGTATTTTTGAAAGTAGTGATATATTCAGTGAGGAAAAGATTACCCTTTCAAAAAGTCTGCAACTTTTGGAGGATAGCACTCTCGCTCCTGTGAGTCGAGAGCAAAAGCTTCTTTGAGAGTCGACCAAACTCGTGTCGTTGTCTTGATCCCGACCATGAATCCAAGCATGTCTTCTGATAAAGTGTCAGTGATCCACTCTTTTAGCAATTGGTCAGACTTTCTCCAAGCTATGTAGTCGGTGTTTTCTGTGTGATTGTTGCTATCAACAATAGATGGTTCTGGGATGATCACATCATTACTGATGAACCCCTATAAGTCTTGGCTCTCGATCATGCCTAAGACTTGAGTTCTTCAAAGTAAATAGTTAGTGTGGGTTAGTTTTAGAGAAACAAAGTTTGCAACATTCAAGGTTGTTGGGTATTGAAATTTGGAGGAGGAAGAACTTGGTGTCATGGAAGCCATAGGGGAAAAAACTGAACAGATTATGATCACAACTCTGATACCATAAATAGTTTTGAAACTCGTCAAAAGCAAGAAAGAAGGAAGATGAGAGAGAGGGAGAGAGACGATACCAAAGATATGTGGTTTGACTCTATGCCTACATCCACATAATGCAAAAGTAACTTCCTTCATTTTTTATATTTTGGCTAATGCCATTACATTTATATCTTCTTTTTGCTGCAAAGTCTTTTGATAAGAACGGTGAGAGGTTTTCATTGAGATCGATAAGATGTGTTGAAGTCCTAGCTTCTCAAGCTTTTCAACGTCATTTTATATGCTCCCTTTAGAAGCCAACAATATCAAAGAGGATATGGAGATTCCATAGCTACCAAAATCTATTGAAGGAAAGTTGCTATGGGAATAATGGTAACTAGCATGACACTTGACAACATTGTCAAACCCCGCATTTCCTAAAACCAACTACTTTCAAGAGAAGGTGGTAGTTACCAACATTCATGATTATTGTTACTCCAGTTGCCATTTTCAAATCTTGGACTGCTTTCTAGCATAGCTAGCAATGACTACCGAAGTTGTTTGTACTTTTCAAATATGTCATCCAAACAACCTAAGGCAGGAAATGACAATTATGTTTCAGAATCACTTATGGAACTCCCAAACAAGCAATTGAAATTACTAATCAAAAAATGATCGTACTATACGAGTAATTTGATGGGATTTTTTAAAAAATCATAGAATTTTTTATATTATCCCGATGTCCAAAATCACAAATATTTGGCATCGTTAAGATATTTTTACCCTTCACAACTACAAATTTAGGCATTTTTGCGAAAAAATTATACCGTCCATCGAATATGTCCAACACCCACTTAAATTCAGAGTTTTTATGTGAATTTAGACCTCATGAACTCACATAAATTTATTTGTGAAATCTCAGTGAAACTGAAACCACAAAAATCGCAAATATCTTACTTTTTTGCATATTTTATATTTTGCATAAACATATTTGTGAAACTCCTACCACTAATTTTGAAAATAGCTTATTTTTCATATATATTGAAAAGTTATTTGTGAATCTCTAGATATCATAAATATCGTACTTATATATTTGCAAAATTATGATAAATATATATAAAAAAAAATTATGAATGTCTCGAATCATATACAAACTTGTTGTGGATTTTCGCATATAACAAACTAAATAACAGTGAATGTAAGCAAATAGACATTCAAATCATTTAAACATTCAAATGTTTTGAAAACATATAAACAATGCTGTTATATACAAATTACTCAACAGTGCTTTCAGTTTGAACATTCAAATTATTTAAACATTTAACAGTGGTTTTAGTTTTATATTCAAATCATTTAAACATTAAAAAGTATACTTTGCAGTTGAGGATCTATCAGATATTAAATCAACAAGAGCAGATTCAAAAGTATACTTTGCAGCTGGTAGCTCCATGTTCTTCTACAGAAGTTTTGACAACAACTCTGTATCAGGAGTCAGATCCCACATATCCTTTGCAAGCAAACGAGCTCATTCGTAATGGCAGCCCACTGCACCATTCAAATCGATACAGTTTCTCAGATGTTTGTTATGTTCAATATTGTTTCAATTGGTGATTGTACATACTCATCGAAGAGAAATAATTGAAGATCTTTACAAAGAATGGGTTGACCCTGCCAAAGGAAAGGTGATTCAGTTATTTGTAATGATCTTCGAATTATTATTTACCATATCAATAAAAGTAACGATTTATAGTATTAGCATATTTTGACATGACTTATATGACAAATATCGTAATAATTGACACTAGCAAACACATAATATTTATTTACAATTATTCATACTTCAAGTAATGTACAACAATTTTAATAGAAATCGCTAACAGAGCAACGATTTGAACACACACATCGATGTACATATCGCATAATATACTATAAATTGATACAATAATTCAGCATAATCGCTTATTCATATTATAAATCGATACGATAAATGTAAGTATTGTTATGCCTCACAAACCCTGGACAACAGCAATCATGGTAACTTCATAAATCATAAATACAAATCGCGAAGCGTGATCCATCAGATATTGAAGATGAAAAGCAAACGAAGAAGGATGAAGAAGAAGAAGGATAATGAAGAGAAGGAAAAGTAAAGGAAGAAAAAGAAGGAGAATGAAAACTGGATATACATATTGCATAATATATTATAAATTGATACAAGAATTCAGCATAATAGCTAACAAATCGATATTAACAAACAAAACAATATCTCTCAAATCGATAGTGTATATTACTACAACCGTGATTTGCGTTATACTATTTCAATATTTTCTATACAAAGTCAAATCGTTGTGGCCGACATAGACGTCATTGCGTAAATCTCATAAATCGTCAACCGAAATACATGTCTCACAAGGCATATCGATTTTTGACAACGAGCAGGATGTGAAACGATGTTTCTTTTATAAATGAATGACACATATTTTGGTAACAAAGTCAAATTGATACAATTTTTTATTTATGATTTATGATTTATGATTTATGATTTATACGTTTAAAGCAACAACGATTTATACATTTAACGCGGTAGTGATTTATGATATATAAAGTTACCAAGATTTGTACTCAAGTTTGCTAAATCATACAATGAGGTTTGTTTTTTAAGCCCAAACGTTACAACAAATATGTACTTATGAAGGGTGCGATTTATATATCGATTTGTAAGTTTGAAGCAATGATTTGTACATTTTAATTAGGAACAATTTATACGTTTGATGCAATAGCGATTTATAATTGTTGATGATAGCGATTCACGTGACAGCTATTTAATTATAGGTACAATGCTTTAAAGCAATTTCCATAGAAATCGCTAAAGGAGCAACGATTTGAACACGCAAATGGCCACCTCATGTCGCTACAATTGTTATTTCTCACGCATAGGTTTCAATTACATACTACAAATATCTAACCCTAAACCCTAACCGTAAACCCTAAACTTAAACCATAAATCATAAATCATAAACCTAAACCCTAAACCCTAACCCTAAACCCTAAATATCTTACTAAACCCTAACGGCAAACACTAAACCCTTAATATATTACTAAACCTTAAGCCTTAGACCCTAAACACTAACCCTAAACCATAACCCCTAAACCTGAAACCCTGAACCCTAAACCCTTTACCCTAAACCCTAAATCATAAACCCTAACCCTAAACTATAACCCTAAACCATAACCCCTAAACCCTGACCCTAAACCATAACCCTTAAACCATAAACCCTGAACCCTAAACCCTTAATATCTTACTAAACCCTAACACTAAACCCTAAACCCTTAATAAATTACTAAACCCTTTACCTTAAACCCTAAACCCTAAAACCTAGACGATAACTCTGAACCCTGAAACCATAAACCCTAAACCCTAAACATCGGGTCGATTTGTTCTTTAGTAAGTCTAAACATTGTGTTGATTTGTTAACAGTTATTTCCTTTCTGCCTTTTATGAATCAGTCATTAGGTAAATCGTGATACGACATATCATTCACGTAGAAAACGCTCGTAAAAGCAAATCATGATAGGATATCGTTCACATAGACAAAGCTAGTAAATGCAAATCACGATAGGACAAATCGTTAACGATTTAGGTTCGTTGTTGTAAAAATCTTGATAGAACACTTTTTCTATAAAACAGTGATAACGATTTACAACTTTAACTTAATGTTTGTTGCTGTACAGATCATGATAGAACATTTCTTCTATAGAATAGTGATAGTGATTTACAACTTTTTAATAGTTATCAAGTTGTAAATCGATTTGTACTTTACTAAGTCTAAATGTCGTATTGATTTGTGTACATGTGCGTAAAACCCTATTATATGTAAAACCCTAATATAGATATGTGTAAAACCCTATTCTATGTAAAACCCGACCCGACCCTACCTGACCTGTTGTCCATGTCTAAAACCCTAATCTATTTAGCCTCTCTTCCTCTTTTCTGCGGCAGCGCAGCTTCTTCTTCTTCTTTTTTCTCCTCCGCCTTCTTCTTCTTCTTCTTCTTCTTCTCATTCTTATTCTTCTCCCTTGTATTTTTCTTTCTTCTTTGTTTTTTTGTGTTTCTTCTATCTGTGCTTGATAGATGGGTTTTGATACTGATAACGTAGTTGTTTTATGTCGTGAGGAAAGATTTGTATAATCTTCGATGATGATTATGGTTGTTATCTTCTGTGTATACATCGATATATTCATGACACATATGACTATGGTGTATTTGTCATGAAGTATATTGAAGCTTACGCAAAATATAATGACCATAATCATCTTCAATCGTTGTCGTTATACCGAAGCAAGAACAAATATTTTGCATGATAGACAGGGGGTGATGTTGATGTTCATCTATTTGATTTATTTCTACTGTCGGACCCTCCATTGTTCGCAAACCATAATTCGTAGTTGAAAAAATATATGCCTACCTTCGATATACTTCATGACAAATATGCACATAGTATCGTTTCCTTCTAGCGATGAGTGCCTAAGCATTGGTTTGTAAAGCATATTCTCAAGAGTGTGCTCATTTCCTGTTGCAAAGTGATTCTATGTATCGATCGCATATATATCTCTCTAGAGCTCTTGCTAGCTAGAATATGAACTTTGTACCAGGAGTGATAACATTGGAGGATCTCTGAAAACAAAGAATGTGCAACACTCTGAAAGCAAAGAATGTTCAACTGAGGATATTTGCATGAGAATCAAAGAATGTGCAGCACTTATATATTTTGTAAATGAATGTGGTTGTAATGTATCGTTAAAGTTAACTCGATTTATAGTTTACTATGCCTAAACATCATGTCGATTTGTTTATTGTATTTTCCTTTCTGCCTTTTATAAATCAGTCATTGTATAAATCGTGGTAGGACATGTTCACTTATACAAAGCTCATAAAATTAATTCGTGAAAGGACAATCTGTATCAAGCAAATCGCTTAGACAAAGCTTGTAACGGCAAATCGTAATAGGATATTCAATATATAAATCACAATAGACAAAGCATAATATATTAATCATCGATACGGCAATTTAGCATAATATTGATTTCTATCATGATTTTGTATATCGATTTAAGATATTGTTTTGATTATTAATATCGATTTAAGATATTGTTTTGATTCTAAATATTGATTTTTAAGATATTAATACGAATTTTCAAATCAATTTATGATATTGTTCTGAATCTTAATATTGATTTCTGTGTTGATTCTTAATAAGGATTTAAGATATTGTTTTATTCTTAATATCGATTTAAGATACTATTTTGATTATAAATATCGACTGTTAAGATAACAATAGGAATTTACATATCGATTTAAGATGTTGTTTTGATTCCTAATATCGATTTACAATATTGTTCTGATTCTAAATATCGATTTTAAAGATATCAACATGAATTTCTAAATCGATTTAAGATATTGTTCTGAATCTTAATATCGATTTATATGTTGATTCTTAATATCGATTTAAGATATTGTTTTGATTCCTAATATCATTTTAAGACATTGTTTTGATTCTAAATATCGATTTTTAAGATATCAATAGGAATTTCTATATCGATTTAAGATGTTTTTTTGATTCGTAATATCGATTTAAGATATTGACTTGATTCTAAATATCGATTTCTATCCTGATGTGGTATATCGATTTATAAGCTATCAACAGTAATTTCCATATCGATTTATATGATATTTGATCATCCGATTGCGTTATACTATGACAATATTTTTGCAACACAGGCAAATCTTTGTGGCCGACAATGATGTCATTTTAAAAAATTTATTATAAGACGTGAACCGCCAAAAATGTGAACTGACAAAAAAACTTTGGTGGGTCCCATAAGCATTAAACTCCTCAGCTATAAAAGGAGTTCTTCATAATACTTCCCCCTAAACATTCCATAAAAATTATAACGCTTCATCTTCTTTCGTCGGAGCACCCTTTGTCGTCTCGGTAAGTTTTTATGTTGTGTAGTTTTCCAATGGCTTACATTCCTAAGAGAAGAAACGCTTCATCGTCAGCGGGGAAAATTCTTGACGTAATCGTTCAAGAGTGATCACCATGTATAGTGATTATTATGTACAGCGATTATTACGTATAGTGATTACTACGATAGCGATTAATTCGATAGTGATTACTCTGTATAGTTATTACTGCGATAGAGATTACTATGTATAGTGATTACTGTGATAGCCATTAACTGTGATTTGATCTTTTGTGTTACAGGCAGGTCAGAAGAGAAGTAGAGCAGCAGGTGAAAAGCTGAAAGGGCGGTGTCAGTGGCCTGTAGTTCTGTCGTGGTTCAGAAAGCTGAGTGAATATCAGAAGGACCGATTACGAAAAATGTACTTTGACGGCCTTCTGGACCAACATTATTTTGAAAATTACTAGAACACCATGACCCACCTTGTCAATAAGTGAAACCATAAGACGAACATGTTCCACTTTGGTGGTTTTGAGATCACCATGACCCTAGAAGATGTTGCACGGATTACGAGTCTTAAGTGCCATGGCAGTGTTGTCCTAACACGGGATTCAAACTATAACCCAAAGGGCAATTGCACGGCGCTTCTAGGAATGTCGATAGAGGAATGGCGTGAGTGTATTTCTGGTGGAGGCAATTCCTCATCGACGAAAGTTTATTTTTTTCATAATAAATGGGAAGGTTGGTCTGTTGCATGTGCATTTGAAGCAGCTAACCAAGAGTTGTGTGGCTTCCTTCTTTATTTTTTTGGACTTTATTTTTTTATTGTTCTTGATCGAGAATAAGTTACTTGTGGCTGCAGTTCTTGGAAGACTTAGATGAAGTCGACAACTGGGCATGGGGTGATGCTATGCTCACACACTTGTACAGTCAACTTTACCATGCGAGTAGGGGTATGAAAACCGTCGGGGAGTTTTGGCCATTTGTTCAGGTATTTGTTTATTACATATTTAGTGTTTGTGAACTAAGCTCATTGAAGGTTGTAGTCTTATTAATATATTGTTTTTGTAGGCCTGGACTTGGGAGCATATTGTCACCTTGCATCCTTAATGTGGCCTTGCGGTTTGTGGTTTTCCCATGATCGGCGTGTGGGCTTCAATAAATGTCAAGTGCGAAAATGCTCAATTCATTTTAGATGGGCTGCAATTAAATGAGGTAAATGGTTTAAAATCGTTATAATATTTAGCTTTCTTAAGTAATCATCGCTTTATAATTTTGTTTTCCTTAGTACAAATCGTTATCTCCTATGCATCTAACTTTCATTAGCGTAAATCGTTATATGGTTTAGCATTCTTAAGTAATCACCGCTTTAGGATTTTGTCTTACTTATTAAAAAGCATCATCGCATTTGCATCTAACTTTCATTAGTATAAATTATTGTAATGTTTAACATTCTTAAGTAATCATCGCTTTAGGATTTTGTCTTCCTTAGTACAAATTGGCATCGCCTTTGCATCTAATTTTCATTACCGTAAATCATTGTAATGTTTAGCATTCTCAAGTAATCATTGCATTCAGCATTTCGTTTTCCTTAGTACAAATTGTTATCGCATTTGCATCTAACTTTTATTATCGTACATCATTGTAATGTTTAGCATTCTCAAGTAATCATCGCATTCGACATTTTATTTTTCTTAGTACAAATCGTTATCGTATTTACATCTAACTTTCATTACCGTAAATCATTGTAATGTTTAGCATTCTTAACTAATAATCGCATTCAGTATTTTGTCTTCTTTAGTACAAATCGTTATCGCGTTCAACATTTTGCATGAATAATTATGTCTATATCTAAACAACAATCTCGATTGTACAGGTTGTGTGGAAACCTTATGGAGATGGGGAGGACAAGGACGATGAGGTTATTGCCAAGGTTGTAAGACTGTTTGTCTGCGATATTTGGCTCTTTAGCAAATGTGAAGCCGAGATGCAACATGGTAGTCGAGTACTCCTACAAGCTGGCTTGGGACAGTTGATACCAAAATTGCTTGTGACATTGAAAAGGAAGATGAATAGTGGTGGGGCCACAAACGTGAATTGACACGAATGCTTCAGGAAACAATTAGATAACTGGAACAAAGGAGGTGCTTGTGCCATATCATATGATTATAAAGAACGACAATATGACCCCAACTATTTCAAACAATATTGGCAACCCATGCATGGAAATCGACAAATTGAGGAGAAGCAACCTGAAAGTGAGGTCACTCTTGTCCCCAAGCATGTCGTCCTTCAGCATAGACGTAACTTCCATCATGTCCATTTGGCAGATACTACGATTCTATTTATTGCAATACACGATAAGGAGAAAATACAACTCCCAAAAGAGAAGGTATTGTCCAACTAAAAGTTTGCGATGCTGGAGAGTGAAAATAAGGAGTTACGGAAGGACATGCAGAATTTTAGTAAACAAATTGGGTCGTTGGTTGAGATGATTACCAGTGGGTTATATAAGATCAAGGGAACGAAGAGGCCACCGAATAAAGAGACTCCACCAAGTGCAAGCAAGAGATGAGTTATATGTCTATCTAAGTCATCAAGCGTAAGTGAATAAACATATGTGATTTGTGTATCCTGACAATTCTATGTTGTAATTCTGACATTCTTTGTTGTAATTATGTAATTCTTTCCTTAATAAGTGTAACACATAAGTGCCACTAACTCTTTCATGATTTGTACTTACGTATAGCGATTACTGGCTTAGGGTTTATTATGTATCCTGATTCCTGTGGTAGCGATTACTCTGTATAGAGCTTTATATGTATAGTGTTTAGGAAGTTACAATGATTTATACTTACATTTGCTAAATCGTATAGCGATTACTAGCTTAAAGTTTATTACTTTTAGTTTTTCTTGTGATAGCAATTACTTAATATGTCGATTACTCAGTATAGCGATTATGAAGATTCCATTATTTGTACTTATGTTTGCTAAATCGTATAGCGATTACTGGTTTAGAGTTTATTATTTATAGTGTTTCTTGTGATAGCGATTACTTAGTTTAGCGATTAATAGGTATAGTGATTATGCAGTTACCATGATTTGTACTTCCTGTGATAGCGATTACTAGTTTTGAGTTTATTATGTATAGCGATTCATTTAGTTGCAAGAAACGTCACATAACTTTAGTATAAGGTTTAGGATCTGACACGCTACTGATGTTATGCTACGTGTCATTCATTTACACATACTAACATCGTGTCGATGATACTAGCAAATGAAACGATGTCTTTTAATTAATATGCAATGTAATTTATTTATTTGTTATTAAACTTTCATTGCGTGATTTTTGAAAACTGGCCGGTTGTGAAACGATGTGAACAATGAATGAATGAATCATTGTGTTCCACAAGGCACACAATATGTTTCCTTTAATAGCATGGAACAGGCGGCGTTTCATTTAAAGAAGAAAGGGAGCCTTTCCTATAACCTGCTTAGTGAGCAACGAACAGAAAAACTAACATTTTCTCTAACCTCCTTCTAAGTGCAAGCTGTATCGATGTCGAAGAAGGATGCTACGATTCAGTCGAACGTCCGTAAAAAAGGGTACCTTCAATTTCTATAACCTGCTTCATCTTTTTTATGCCGTTTACAGTTCATTTACTGAATATAATGCTACAGTTATTTTACTGAATATTCAGCTAATTTCAGTGCAGTATCTACAAAACAATGTGCCAGAAAACTCAACACAGTACTCGAAGAGAACATCGATCGGATGCAAGATGAATTTGCAGAAGGACACACTATCAGTAATTTTGTATGTATGAAACCACCCTCAGTTATACATTAACGTATGTCATGGGTATGTATATTAACAAATGCATATTTGTTCTAAACAGACTATACACGATTTCGTCATGTATATTCAAAGCAAGGGAAGAACCATGTCGGTCCGCGTCGTCACCCCTTATTTTATGGTATATCGGTTATCTGATATATTTATTTTGTCATTTTATTTACTAATGTACCTTCATGTTTTATACTTACTATTATTATTGTTCCGTTCAACAGAGTATTGTCCGTCAAATGCCATACGTGACTGGATTTCTAGACGGAATACAATACTGAGGTGACGATGACCAAATGGCATACTTTTTTTCAAGAGAAAAGGTTTATGACCATATCGATTTGTAAGATGTTAAATCTATTTAAGATCATGTTTTAATTCTTAATATCGATTTTAAGCTATCAATAGGAATTTACATATCGATTTAAGATATTGTTTTGATTCTTAATATCAATTTCTATGTTGATTCTAAATATCAATTTTTAAGATATTGTTTAGATTCTTAATATCGATTTCTATGTTGATTCTTAATATCAATTTAGGAAATTGTTTTGATTCTCAATATCGATTTAAGATATTGCTCTGAATCTTAATATTGATTTCTATGTTGATTCTTAATATCGCTTTAAGATATTATTTTGATTCTTAATATTAATTTCTTTGTTGATTCTTAATATCTATTTTTAAGCTATCAATAAGAATTTTCATAGCGATTTAAGATGTTGTTTTGATTCAATGTTGATTCCAAATATCGATTTAAGATATTGGTTTGATTCTTAATATCGATTTATATGTTAATTCTTAACATTGTTTTTTATGGTATCAGTACACATGTTCATATCCATTTTTTAAGATATTTTATAATCGATTTGCAGATATTGATTCCTATATTGTGAGAATCGAAAAAGCATTGGGTCTTATATGTGTTGGATGTACGAGAACAAAAATTATGGCTATACAACTCTGTGGACTATGACATTGGTGTAGATCGTGACATTGTGCATTTGAAAAGTTTCTATCTTTAAGATTACCGTATCTTGTACCGTGGCCCAGAATTTACTTGATTTTGCATAAACCATAGGTTGGATTTTTTAAAGACATGTTGGGTGTCCACATTGGCCCGTGGAGGCTTCACGTCGTAGAGGATGCTCCTTTACAAAATAATGGCGTCGATTGTGGCGTCTTTGTAATGAAGTATATTGAAGCAATATACTATGGACGAGCACCATAATTCACCATTGTATGTTGTACACTTAAATATTATTTTTTAACCTATATTATTGATTACTATATTTTTATATTATTCTCATTTTTGGGTTTTTTTTTAATATGATATACCTAAATTCTGCAAAGAACTATGTGAGGAACTAAAAGATTTTCTAGTTAAGGATGATACAAAAACCCAGACTGCAAGATTACCTAGAAAGCTACAAAGGACACAAGGCTCCTAGGAGTAAGAGGAAGCCATTTTAAATATCTTCTTGTTCTCAAGGATAACGTGAAGATGGTTACGTTCTACTGCTGAGAGAGAGATAGCAATTTTTGGTTCAACTTGCAATTTCTAAATTTTTTGTGTATAGACATTTGTTTGGTAAGACTGTATACAAAATTCACATTGATCCATAAACCAAAATTACGAACCTGGCACACGTATGTTGAACACGCAAATCACCACCTCAAGCGCCCAAATCGCAACAATATAAATTCTACAACAATTTAAGATATTATATCAATTTTTGTGAGATATTGTTTTGTTTGTTAATATCGATTTGTAATATATTATGTTGAATTGTCGTATGTAGATTTGTAAGATATCATGTGTTTTCTAGTGTCGATTTGTGAGATATTGTTTGGTTGTTAATATCGATTTATAATATATTATATTGAATTGTCGTATATCAATTTATAAGACTATGCTGAAATGTCGTATACCGATTTGTACTATATTATGTTGAATTATCGTATATCGATTTGTAAGATTATATATGTTTTCTAGTGTTGATTTTGTGAGACATGATATTTTTGTTAACATTGATTTAAGTGTAGCACACAAATGCCACTAAACAAATCGTTGTAGTGATAGGTGTTCGAAAATAAAAGTCAAACAAGCGTTTAGCGTTATGTAGCATGAAAATGCCACTGATTTGCTTTTACGAGATGTGTTCCTATCATGATTTACATAATGATTGATAAAAGTATAAAAAAATTTGCACAAACATTGACCGTGCAATTTCACCATGATTTGTACACATGCACAGTGTGATTTTTATTAAGATGTGGCCGACATAGATGACATTGTGTAAATTGTTATACCATTGTCATTTTCACAATGATGTTTGTCTTCTGTCTTTTAGACAATGAGCTTTGTCTAATTGAATGACACGTACCATCGTGATTTACACAATGACGTATGAAGGCTATGTGCTATCGCGATTTGCTTTTACGGGCTATGTCTATGTCAACGATATTTCTAATCGCTTTTACGGGCGATTGGAGTTTAGGGTTTAAGTTTAAAGGTTTTGGGTTTTACTTCAAGGATACAAATCGCTAATCATGTTTGCGATTTTATCGCTAATCCCTTTACAAGCCTTTGTACACCGCATACATCGTAAATACCTTTTATGATTTTTATTCACGTAGGGTAAGCATAACAATGATTTCTTAACACTACATGTCTCTAATCGCTTATTGGATTTTTATTTACGAAGGGCAAACATTACAAGCCTTTGTACATCGCATATATCGCTAATCCCTTTTGTGATTTTCATTCACGTAGGGTGAGCATCACAACGATTTCTGAACAGTACATGTCTCTAATCACTTATTGAATTTTCATTTACGAAGGGCAAACATTACAAGCCTTTGTATACCGCACACATTGCTAATCCCTTTTGCGATTTGCATTCACGTAGGGTGAGCATCACAACAATTTCTGAACAATATACGTCTCTAATCGCTTATTGAATTTTCATTGAGGAAGGGCGAACATTAGAAGCCTTTGTACACCGCATACATCACTAATCTCTTTTGCGATTGGTAAAATATTATGTATTTTCGAGTATCGATTTGTGAGATATGGTTTTGTTTGTTAATATCAATTTGTAGGGTATTATGTTGAATTTCTGTATATCGATTTGTAATATACTATGCTCAATTGTTGTATATCGATGTGTAAGATATTATGTGTTTTCTAGTGTCGATTTTTATGATATTTGTAGTATGATTTCTATTGTAGAATTACAACCGAGAATTATAACATTACAACATAGAATTATCGATTTACAACAAAGAATTATCGATTTACAATAAAGAATTATAGAACTACAACAAAGAATTATAAAATGCTAAACTTTACAATAATTTGTAAGATATGAAAGTTAAATACTACAACTATTTTGAACCTGAAGAATCCACACGTGATTCTTGTGTTGCGTTGCTCGCTTTTGAATTGAACAACGCCTGTCATGAAACAGAACAATATCAGACACTACATTAAGTTCAACAAGAAATGCTAACATCCTCCCAAAATTGTTACATACCAAAACACTTGTCATACTCATGCTATCGTTTCACTCAAACAGGTCGGGTAGATTGCAGGTTCCAACATTGTAGTGCACGTCTGTATGGTATCATTTCACTCAAGCGTGCTTCATCCCTGGATAAGGTTCACAATGGGACAGTTTCACCTGTTAAGGAGAGAGTTAGTCCTCCTCTCTCTTTAACGGATGAGATCCTCTGTGAAACATGGCCATGCTGATCTCAATTGGATCGACATCTCTCACTTGGCCATGTGATACAAAAACCAGATACAGGATTTAGCCTCCCACTATTGAAGTATTTTCTTTGTATCAATATTCTTAGAATGAGTTATATTTTGAGTTTCTCATTTAGACATATGTCTTTATTAGACACATCTTAATCCCATACACGATACATGTTTTCAGAATATTTTCTCTCATATACCCTTTGTTAAAGGATTAGCAATCATATCAGATGTGTAGGTAAGTAACTGACTTTGATTTTATTTTTTTCAATCATATCATGAATGTAATGGTACTTTACCATTATATGTTTACTTTTTCAATTATCAGCTCTACTCTTCATAAGAGAGATGGCAGCCGAATTATCACAATAAATCTGGACTGATTCATTGGTTATTTCTTGTTTCAAATCATTAATAAAATGGCTTATCCAAACGGCAAATGTGACAGTTGCATTGCATGCAATATATTCTGCTTCCTGAGTATATTGACTTGTGCAGCCTTATTTTTTAAAAGACCAGGAAATTGCTCCTCCTCCTAGGAGGAAAACATATCTAAAGGTGGATTTACTATCATCTTTGCTGCTTGCAAAGTAAGCATCAGAATGTCCAGTTAATTCTAAAGAATCACCTTGAAAACATAATTTCAAGTTTATAATTCCTTTTAAATGTCGAAATATTCTTTTTACTTCTTGCCAGTGTGGCCAACCAGGATTACTCTGGTAAAGATTAACGAGGCCAAGAGCAAAGTTGATATCGAGTCTAATGCAAAGCATAGCATATATCAAGCTTTTAATAGCTTGATCTTAAGGGACATTTAGTCTTTCATGTCCATCACCTGCACTATAATTTTTACTCAACTTGACACATTTAACCACAGGTGTTCTAACTGGCTTATAATCACTCATTTTAAATTTTTTAAGTATATGATTGAAATACCTTTCTTGACTCAAACTTAACAGTTTGGAGCTTCTATCTCGAGTGACTTTAATTTCAAGAACATAGGATGTTTCTCCCGTGTTTTTCATTTCGAACTGAGAATTTAACTATGACTTGGTTTTGATAATCATATCATTATCGTTTCTAATCAGAAGAATGCCATCTACATATAGTGAGATAATAGCAAATTTACTCTTATTTTTGTAAACATATATACAATGGTCAAACTTATTTGCCACAAACCCTAAAGACATAATAGCCTTATGAAACTTTAAGTACCACTAACGTGGTGATTGCTTGAGTCTGTATAGGGATTTTTTTAACCTATATACTTTTTTTTCTCTGTTTTTTATTATATATCCTTCAGGTTGCTCCATAAAAATGGTTTTCTTAGGTTCATCATTAAGAAAAGTGGTTTTAACATCCTTTTGATGTAGATATACGTCGTAGTGAGCTATTATCACAAGAATTATCTTTATCGAGGTGAATTTTATATTAGGTGAATATGTGTTAACATAATCTAATCCTTCTTTCTGAGAAAAAATCTTAGCAATTAATCTTGCTTTAAATTTATCAATGCTACCATCGAACTTGAATTTCTTTTTTAATATCCATTTACATTTAATGGCTTTTCTTTTTTCAGGTAAATCAGTCAATTTTTAGACCTGATTTTTCTCAATAGACTCAATTTTCTCGTCCATGCATTTTACCCAGTTTGTTGACTCACGTGAGTCTGTTGACTCATGGTGTGAGTTTTATGAAAACAAATTTTAAAACAATATTTTTAATGAAAACAAGTGTGAAAGTCAGACACCAAATAATAAAAATTGGCTCGCACGAGTGGTGGAGTCCAGGTCGATCTCAGGGAACAAAAAATACTTTGTATTCAGTCACATAATCTAAACTACTCTTTATTACCTTGAGAAATAAAAGAGTTAATTAACTAAATAAACAAGAAAGTGTTGCACCTACAGAGGGCTTGAACAAATAATTAAAGTGTCTTATTACAAACCTAGATGAATTGAATGAATTAAATGAGTTTTTACAAAAATGCAAGTATGAAGACATAAAAAGTTTGAGTGTGCAAACTACACCCTCCCTCATGCTTGACTGATATTCTCCTCAGTGGCACTCCTCCATGCTTGCATGAAACTATATGAATACACATGAGAACAAAAGAAATGGGAGGAAAGGAGTAGAAGTCACCTGATCCACACTGTGAAACCTTACCTGATATGACATGTGAATGGGTCTACAAAGGTTCCACATGTCTCAATGTTATGCAACTCATAAAAATGTACAAAAAATGGAAATGCATACATGCTCTAAACATCAAATTCATGAAAGAAGAAAAACACATCCTACAAAAACTACTAAAGAACCAAAAATCTAATCCTAAGAATACAACATACAAACATTGTGTATTGCCTTACTCATCAATGAGGTTAATGACATCGATGTCCTGACTAACCATGGCATCAAAAATGTAGGGATTCAGTCATTGCCCATTGACCATGAAGATGCTACCCATTTGAGGGTCCAAGATATCAATAGCGCCATGTGGAAAAACTCTATGGACAATAAATGGGCCATCCCATCTAGACTTCAACTTCCCTAGAAAAAGATGGATACACAAATTATAAAGTCAGACCTTCTGGCCAGGCTCGAACTGCTTCCTTAAGATATGTTGATCATGAAACTGCTTGGTTCGAGCTTTCTAGATCTTGGCACTCTCGTAAGCCTCATTTCGCAACTCCTCAAGCTCACTCATCTGCAAATTTCTCTTTACGCCAGCTTGGGCCATATCAAAATTGAACTTTTTGATAGCCCAATATGCCCTATGCTCCAACTCAACAAGGAGATGACATGGTTTCCCAAAAAACAGTTAGTATGAGGACATGACAATTGGAATCTTGAAAGCAGTCCTATAGGCCCAAAGGGCATCATCAAGGTATTGGGACCAGTCCTTGCGGTCTGGTCAGACAGTCTTTTCAAGAACCTGCTTGATCTCCATGTTGGAGACCTCGACCTGGCCATTGGCCTGCGGATGGTATGGTGTGACAATCTGATGATGTACCGAGTATTTCCTAAGTAAGGAAGCTACTTGCACATTTTGGAAGTGTGCACCTCCATCGCTAATCATCGCTCTTGAAACTTCGAACCTACTAAAGATATTGTTCTTAATAAATCAAAGCACCTCTTTATGATCATTGGTCTGGGTGGCCACGACCTCGACCTAATTGGAGACATAATCAACCGCCACTAAAATATACACAAACCCAAACGAAGGCGGGAAAGGGCCCATAAAATCAATGCCCCGCACGTCAAAAATCTCGACAATAAGAATGGGAAGAAGGGACATCATATCGCGCTTGACACCTTCTATAAAAATTGTGAGCATCTCTATACAGTGTCGGCCACCAAAATCTAGACTGGAGGACCTTTATGGTGGTCTTTCGGATAGAAAAATGGCCTCCACAAGCCAAGGAATGACAAAAAGATAAGATGGAGTCATACTCCTCCTCAAGAACACACCTCTGAATCATCTGATCCGAGCATAATCAAAACAACTTTGGGTCCTCCGAGAAATAATATTTTACTTGCGTGAAAAAATGATCTCTCTCATTACAGTTCCAATGCGCAGGGAACTCTCTGGTCACTAGGAAGTTGATGATATACGCGAACCAAGGCAGACGCTTGACATGAAAGCACTGCTCATCCCGGAATGAATCATCAATCTGTCTTTGATCAGTGGGTGTCTCCATAGTCAGTTTAGAGAGATGATCTGCTACAAGATTCTCACATCCACTCTTATCTTGAATCTCGAGATCAAATTCTTGTAGCAATAGGATCCACCGAATGAGACACAGTTTAGCATCCTTTTTACTCTTCAGATATCGCAAAGCGGCATGATCCGAGTAAATGATGACCTTGGAGCCCAATAAATAAGAACAAAACTTCTTAAGGGCAAAGACTATATCTAAAAGTTCCTTCTCCGTGGTGGTATAATGCATTTGCGCATCAGAGAGGATCCTACTAGCGTAATAAATAACATGAGACCTTCGTTCTATCTTCTGGCCATGAATGACTCTAACCGCGTAATCAGACACGTCACACATGATCTCAAAAGGCATTGACAAATCGGGAGAATGAAGGATAAGAGATGTGATCAGGGCCTTCTTTAGAGACATAAATGCCTTCAGACAGGCATCACAAAAAACAAATGGTTGGTCTTTCGACAGCAGGTTGCACGACGGTCTAGAAATCCTACTGAAATCCTTGATGAACCGTCGATAGAAACATGCATGCCCTAGGAATTAATGCACCTACCACACAGAGGTCGGTGGAGATAATCTGACAATGGACTTCACTTTCAGCTTGTCAACCTCAATCTCTTTCTCAAACACGATATGTTCAAGAACAATCCTCTGCTGAACCATGAAATGACTCTTCTCCCAACTAAGCACAAGATTTGTCTCCCTACAAAGATTAACACTCGAGATAGCTTCTGGAGACAATCATCAAAGGAATAGCCATAGACCAAAAAATCATCCATGAAAATCTCAAGGACGTCATCCATCATATGCGAGAAGATCACCATCATGCACCGCTGAAATGTTGTTGGGGCATTGCAGAGTCCGAACAACAATCTCCTATAAGCAAAGGTTCCATATGGGCAGGTGAACGTCGTCTTCTCCTGGTCCTCAGGATGAACAACCACCTGATTATATCCTGAATAACCATCCAGAAAATAAAAAAAACTACTGGCCTGCGAGTCTCTCCAAGATTTGATTGATGAACGTCAACGAAAAGTGATCCTTCCTAGTTGCAATGTTCAACTTTCTATAATTAATGCATACTCGTCATCCCGTGGTAGTCCTCATGGGGATGCTTTCTCCTTTCTCATTCAACTCCACGGTAAGCCCACACTTCTTGGGGACAACCTGTGTAACAATGGTAATTTTTGAGGAATTTTCTAAAATTTTTGAATTTTTATATTTTTGATAAATTTTAAATTCAAAATTTTAGCTAAAAATGTACTAAAGGTGTTTGTGAAGTAGTTGAGAATTTTTAATAGTGAAAAATAATAACTAACAATGTATTTAACCCTACACGCCTTGAATTCTCGGGAACTTAAGGCATAATTCGGTAGAATTCAGATTCTAACCCTAGAGGAATTAATTAAAATAAATAGTTAATATGCTCAAAATGTAGAAAATGTATTAATAAAATTTATTTAGGTGTGAATTTACTTAATTTATATTCATTAGAATTTATGTGAATTTTGAATTAATTTACAAGGCATTTTAATGTAATTTAGAAAGAATTTAACTTAAATTCCATGGAATGGATTTCAAAAATTAATTGGAATTCATAAAATGGTAGGAGTTCATAGATGGGCCCTCCCATCCTATGTGGCATCCTACTTAAAGTTGTTAAATTAAAAAAAAATAAAACAAAAAATAAACTTGAAATTAAGTTTAAAATCAAAGTTTCCAAATTACAAAATAGAGGCTGGAAAAAGTCAAATTTCTATTTTTTAAAATAAGCCCCATAAGGGGTGACGCCCTTTTTGAGTGAGTTCTAAAAGGGTCCAGCAAGGGCTGGACCCGTGAATAAAATAAGAAAAAAACAAAGCTTAAGGAAAGAAAAGAAAAGAAAAAAAATAAGGAAAAAAACTGAATTAGTCAACTTGCTTGCCAAGCAAGTAAGTTGCTATGTTTTGCAAAAAGGTAAGGGGGGTCCACCAGCCCTATGGAGACCCTTCATGTGATATAATATGGTATGTATATATGTATATACATAATATACCTAATAAGGTATAAAGTATATAGTATACTAAGCTATGAAAAAATACAAATAAATAAGATAAAAAAAATAAAAGAAAAGTAAAATGACATTGAGATTTAAAAATTTATTTTGATCTAGATCAAGGGCTATAAATTAATCCAACCCTTGACCCCAAACCCTACAAACAAATCCTATAAAGCTAGATGATGGGCTCATAGCCCCCTTATTTTGCCATTTTGAAATTCTTCTCTCAAGCTCCCTCTCTCTCAATTTGGTTTTATGCCTAAAAGATCAACTATGGAAGCTATACATCTTCTTAGACAACTTATTGAGAGATTTAGAGAGAGGAACAAAGATTTGCATATGGTTTTTATTGATTTGAAGAAGGTATACGATAGAGTACCTAGGGATGTTCTCTGGTGGACAATGATGAAGAAAGGTGTTTATCTCAAGTATATTAGTATAATTAAAGATATGTACAAAGGAGTAGTAACCAATGTCCACACTTGTGGAGGGGTGACAACCAATTTTCCTATAACGGTTGGTTTACATCAAGGATATGCATTAAGCCCTTTCCTATTTGCTATAGTGATGGATGAGCTCACGTGAACAATTCAAGAAAATGTGTCGTGGTATATGTTGTTTGCTGATGATATTGTTTTGATTGATGAGTCTAGAGCTGGGGTTAATACTAAGTTAGAATTATGGAGACAGACATTGGAAGCAAGAGGTTGTAAGATTAAGACAGAATATATGAAATGTCGATTTAGTAAGCAACAAAGTAGTGATGGGAGTGTAGTGAAGCTCGGTGAGCAAGAAATACCGGTGGATGACCGTTTCAAATATTTGGGATCTATTATTCAAAAGGATGGAGAAATTGATGAAGATGTAAATCATAGGATAAAGGTTGAGTGAATGAAATGAAAAGGTGCAACTGGAGTGTTGTGTGATCGTAGAATGCCATTGCGGTTGAAGGAAAAGTTTTATAGGACGATAATTAGGCCCGCTTTACTATATGGTATGGAATGTTGGGCTGCCAAGAGACATCATATTCAAAAAATGAGTGTAGCTGAGATGTGTATGCTTCGACGGATGTATGGAAATACAATAAAAGATAAGATTCGAAACAAGGAGATATGTAAGAACGTAGCCGTTGCATCCATTTAAAATAAGATGAGAGAGAATCATTTACGGTGGTTTGGACATATTCGGCAAAGGCCTAATGATGCTCCAGTTAGAAGGATGGAGAAATGGAAAAATATATTAGTTAAAAGAGATCGGGGTAGGCCTAAGAAGACTTGGATGAAAATGATAGGAAATAATATGAATGCTTTGAACCTCACCGACGACATGACTTTGGATAGAAATGATTGGAGGAGAAGGATTCATGTGGAAGACCCAGAATGATTTTCTTATTTGGTTCATATCGCCGACCCCAATTATTTTGAGATGAAGGCATAGTTGTTGTTGTTGTAAGCTCTCTCTCTCTCTCCTCTCAAAACCCTCTCTCTCTTTTCCTCTCTTTTCTCAAGCACCATTGGTGTTTCTCCCTTGTTCCAACAAGGAGAAGGGCTTCACGTGTTTGAGGAAGGTCCAAGGAGGTCCTACACTAGGTCGTGGTGTGTTTGAAAGTGACGGATCGTGCGAAACGACCCGTCGATGCATGAAAGAATGAAAAGTTTGACAAAAAGGCAGGTGATCTATACTTGTGAAACGGAATTCGTGGTACGGATTCCATGGGTTTTTCACATACATAGACTCTAAACAAACCCTCACATACGTGGGTTTGGCTTAGGGTTATCAAACCATGGGAAAAAGGGTTTTTCGAAGAAAAACCTTCTTTGAAAACATGATTTACTCAAAAACGGGTTTCTCAGAAAAGAAATCTGTAAATTTTAGAATTTCATGAAATATGCTATAATTTTTGTGAAAGTACCAATTTGGGTTGGTAGTATATGATGTTTGATGTGGCTTTGCTTTGTTTAAAACAATTTTGAAAAGATTTTTAATTGAAAGCACGTGAAAGCCAGACACCAAATATAAAACTGGCTTGCACGAGTGGTGGAGATCGGGTCAAACTCAAGGAACAGGTAATACTTTGTATTCAACACTCAACTAACTATGCTTTATTGCCAAAATTATAAAAGTATGAGAAAATAAACTACTTAACTATTACATCAAATATCACCCTACGCAGAGGGTTTAAACTGATTTTATTACAAACCCAAAAATTAAATGAAAATCAAATTCCTAATCTAAAAAGAAAAACTAAAATGTCTTCTGCGCTCGTGCCTAGTGTCGCATGTCGGATGTGCGCCACCACGTGTCTCGCTCGCTTGCCTTCACTATGGGCTATCTTGCAAAATATGAACACACAAGGCAGAAAGATGAAACAACTAGTACTATACTAAAAATGACAAATATGCAAAAAATAAAAAATATGCTACATGTGAAAATCAAAATGCCTAAAATGTAAATAACGGAAAAATCTAAATGAAATTTCCTAAAATGCGATGCCGTGAAATGAAATGGCGTGAAAATCAAAGGCCATGAAAAAGGCTCAGCCATGAAAATCGTAACCGTGAAGGACCGTGAGATTGCAAAAAAAAATCAGCCATGAAAATCAACACAGAGTGTCGTGAAATTCACGCAGCCGGTGATGAAGGGCTGCCAAAACAGGGATTTTGCCTGTGAAGTGCAGTGAAACAAGCTGTCGTGAAGAACATAATTAGGTGCTAGAAAAATTGATGCAGAGGATTCCTTCATGGTGAATCTGATCTTCCTTTACGGCAGATGCAAGGGAGTTTCGGCCATTGTAGAGGACTTTCGGTCGATGCAAGGGAGTTCACGGCAAAAACAAAAGGGATTTCGACGGAACAGCAAACTCCGGCAGATGCTATGAGGTATTCCGGCAGATCTGGATTTTGGCAAATGAAAAGGATGACCGGCAGATCTGCTGGATTGAGATCGTGAATTCAGATCAGTGTGGGTTTGTCCGCATCTAGGGTCAATTGGTTCCACATAGTTTAGTTGAAACTAATCGGGTGAGATGCGTGCACGCGCGTGCGTATGTTTGTGGTCATGTAGAGCCAACCTCAGCTCGGTTTCAGGTGGGTGTATATAGGTTTGATTGGACATGACGTAGACTTAGGTAGGTGGGGTTGGCCGTACGGGCCTCCTTTTTAATTGACCTAGGTTGGGTTGAAGTTGAACCCAGTTTTGTACATTGTAAAACATAAAAATATCTTAGATCCAAGACTGGGTCGCCAGTGCGCGTATGGAGGGAGGGAGAGAGAGAGACTAAATCGGATGGTCCGTCAGACCAAAACCCTAATCCCGTTTTTTTTCCTGCTCTCTCTTTCTCTTCGATAGATCGACCCTCTGGCTCTTGGAGAACTCTCATCGACTTTCTTTGATCCTGCAGCGCGAAGAAGACATCTTCCAAACAAGTATCCCCCGTCTCTCTCTCTCTCTCTCTCTCTTGAACAGGCGGGTTGATAGGTGATCCATTGGTCGTTGAAGATCAAAACCTTTTGGATTGCCATATATCATATATGTCTCTAGGGTGGCGCAAGAAGATATTTGGAGTTCATATTATCTGTAGGAAAAAAAATTGGTGGAAGTCATTTGGTATAGATCGAAGAAAGAGAAAATAACATTTCTTTGGGGGTTTTCCCTCCTTTTCTTAAGTTGGTTCTCTTGAGTTTTATCATTTATTTAATGGGTTGTTGTGTTGTAGGCTTCTTAGAGGTTTTTATCTTTGCTATTTGTTGTTCTATTCATTGGTCTTACCATTTTCTCCGTGTGCGTGCTTTTTTTTTCTGGCTCGTAACGAGGTCCAGATAGTGTTTTGTATTTGAATCGTGGTTTTGGGTATTCTTCCTTCTCACCATGCTTAGCAGGCAACTTAGTGGGAAATTATTGGTAGCACTAGTTACTTGTGCGCAAGATATTAATTAGTATAGATTTTGTGAGTTCTTCAGTAATAAATCACCGTGGTGGTTGGAACCCATGCTAGATTTGTCTTGGAAAACGATCTGTGTGAAAAATAGAATGACTTAGACTCTTATATTGATGACAGATGCTCTTAGACATGTTTGTGAATGCACGACACGCTCTAACTGTAGCTAATTCATCGTATTAGGTACGGGACATGTTGGTCATAGAGCAGTATGGCGGGCACCTGAAATGTGAACGATTATGTGATGGTATGAGTCTAGGTATCAGGAAAAAAAGGAAAATAGCCAATTTTATGTATGGAATTCGGAGAATGTATCGATAGATAATTCTCAATCTGTAGCTGGAGTCAGATTTAGAGAACAGATGCTCCTGTGCTTAAAGTATATTCTTATGAAGCTTTCAGCATAAGTATTGAATGTGCAGTGATTATAGCTTACATGTTGGGCTAGCTCAAGGCAACATGCAAACATGGCCATATTAGGTAATTCTTATAGGAATATATTCTATTTTAAAGTTTGGTTTTGAATTAGATTCTTATTACGTGTTGACAAGTATGATTTAAATTTAATTTCATGGTTAGGTCTATCTAATCATGGCAGACCAATCCTTTGTCATCTATTATCGTGTCTTAAAATGGCAAAATATCATGTTAGATTCTTTTTCTTGGAATTCTCCACTAACCTCCCAAACAATTACATGTTGGTATTTGTGTTTCACATTTAGATCGACGAGAGCTTAACTACTGGTTAGGTTTTGTTCCCAGGGTAGAATTCCGGATTGTGAGAGATCAGTGCATGTTTTCAGTGTGAAACATATCTAAAATAAGAGGAAGACAAATAAAGTCATCATGTGTAAGTGGAAAATCAAGAACCAAGAACTTGAAAGATTGTTGCCAGTCTGTTGGCAAACTTGAACTGGAAGCTTCATCTGAATTTATCCAAAGGTTGTGTGTGCCTCGAGGCTCGAACAAAAAAGGGTCAGTTTCTGTGGAAAGGCATAAAAGCCCATTCCCTTGCGCCCACTGATGAATGCAAACAAGGGGGCCACTTTCCTTGCAGAAAGCAAACCCCCAAATGAATCTTCCCCTTTTTTATTTCCATGGTAACAATTCTTGGGGAGGGGGATGGGTGGGTGGGTTGAACTTGGTTTCAGTGGAAGAATGCTCCACACCAGTTTCATGTGGAATCTCCTTGTTAAAGGCTTAATAAAACAGACCCGTCAAGGCCAATTCAAGTTTGAAGTGGATGATAGTGCAATAATGCTCTTTGGATATCAAAAGGTGTACAAAGTCTCTTCATGGTTGTTAAAGGCTAATGTGGTTGCTTTGTCCACTCAAGCTACAGGTGGCACCTTGCCAACTACCTTGACTTAGGAGCTTAGTCGAGCTAGGAAGTCTTGGACTCATCTAGTTACAGGATGCTCCCTATGGAAACCATGGAAATTGTGGTTTTGGGTGGGGGATTTTTGTAATTCTTGATCGTAAAACCATTTCTTCTTTATGAAACAGTTTAGAAATTTCTCTCTCTCTCTCTCTATATATATATGTAGTAGTGGGAAGAACTTGAAGATCACCATTAAAAAAATTATCCTTGTTAACATAATTTATGTTACACCTAGTATATGCCTTCTTACTCATCTTCCTTATGTAGTTGGTGTTCAGATAAATGGGAATGATTGTACATGACAAGTGTGCAGAGTACGCTTAGATTATTGGAGCTTAAATTCGTGAACAATTAGAGTAAATGCACCTTGATTCTTTCTGCTTAAATGAGCAAAAAGTTTGTAGTGCTAAGATTTTTCAGTTTCTCAATTCCATCATTGCATGTGCATCTTTATGGGCACACAAGCTTCTCAACTTGAACAGTGGTAGAAAGCAAAACCAAGCTAGGTTTTAACCTTGGGGATCGGTAGTAAGAAGATTTGACCTTGTGAATCAAGCTATGTCTCTAGATTTTTTTGACAGCTCAGCAAACAAAAAGTGAATTGTGAGAAGAAAAGAATCCATACTGGATATGGTGTTTCAGGATCATTATGGGCTTGGATGGAAGAACTATATGGAATGAATGTGTATGGGATGGTTAGAGGCAAGGTTGTATGTAGTGTATCGTTACCCGTATTGGTCGGGCCCAAAGTTAGATACATATCTTAAAAAATTCTAAAATTTTAATAAAATTTTTCTAAAAATTTCAAAGAAATCAAGAAAAAATAGCAATTTTTTTAAAAAAATCACAGCACATGAAAAAAGGATAAATTTCATAAAATACAACCATAAAATCATATATGAAGCATTTATGTCTCTATGAGCTGCATAAGACATCATAAAACATCAACTAATATAGATAATATTACATGCATATCTCACACGAACAATGCAAAATATTAAATTTCTTGATATTAAGAATATGTTACAAGACTAATACTTTCATATTACATAAAAAAACCAAGTTTTTTGAAAATATAACCTCAATCATCATTAATGTCTTCTCCTCCTCCTCCTTCAATATCTACATTGTCTCCAATATACATGAGCTCTTCATCATCTACCTTATGTGCTTCTTCCATGTTGATTTACTGAATGTTCTCTTTACTCAAAGTGATTGCTTCTTCTTCAACTCATGCAACCAATACATCAAAATGTTTCAAACTGATGGGATCAAATTACTCTTTGTACATTTTTTATAATAAATTTTTTTATTTGCCTAAAAAGATGACATGAAAAAATTAAAATTAGTTGGGTTTTGTACGATATAAAAAATTTAAAACCCCAAATAAAAAAAGTCGAGTTTCGGCTCTTTTAGAGTATGTGTATTGTATGATACAATACAATGCAGGGTTGTATCGTACGATAGAATCAATACATATACAATATGTATGGTACAATACTTACAACATTGGTTAGAGGTATTTAATACTTTTCTATAAACGTCTTGAATATAAGTAGACTATTGAATGCTCTTTCTTTGGAAGGATTTGTAACTTAGACTATTTTTTCCTAGAGTTGTATAGTCGCTTGGCTGGATACATTGGATGTAAATTATGTTCAAAGATTGCCTCCAGAAGGTCGATGCCCTGTCTTCCAAAAAAGGGGATTGAAAGGAGTAATGTGAGACCTAGGCAACCTTATGATAACTTTGGAAGGATGTGTGCTAGAGCTCCCAAGGGTGATTACATAATTTGGAGATGGAACAATAAGCAATTATTTCAATGTTCACTCTTGCTTTTCTTTAGTGAAGCCAATGAATTCATGAGTTGTTTTAAACAATGTTGGAAGTATCATACCGTATCCGTACAATATGGTGATACGATACATATTATAACTATGACCTAATTTGATATGGTACACACTTGTATCGCGTACAAGTGTCTATCATATTCGTATCATTTGTATCGTACCATATGGTACGATACATGTCTGATACACTTTAAAATGGCTGAAAGTTGACTTTTTAATTTTTTGTTTTAAAGTTTTTTTTATATCATACAAAACTCAACTAATTTTAATTTTTTATATAATCTTTTTAGATAAATAAAAAAATTATCATAAAGGAGGTATAAAGAGCAATTTGATCCCATCAATTTGGAACATTTGATATATTGGATGCATGTGTTGAAGAAATGATAATCATGTTGAATGAAGAGGACATTCAATGGATCAACGTGAAATAAGCACAGAAGGTAGATGATGAAGAGACCACGTATATTTGAGACAATATGGATGTCGAAGAAGAAGATGATGATGATTGAGATTATATTTTCAAAAAACTTGGGTATTTAACACTTAGTGTTCATAAACTTGGTTATTTTGTTTTGTTTTTGTTTATGTAATATGAAAGTCTAAGTCTTGTGGCATGTTTTTAATTACAAGATATTTAATATTTTGCATTGTTCTTGTTAGATATGCATGTAATATTATCTGTATTAGTTGTTGTTTGATAATGTCTTATGTCTCTCATAGATACATAAATGCTTCATATGTAATTTTATGGTTGTATTTTGTGCAATTCATCATTGTTTCATGTGCTATGATTTTTTTAGAATTTTTGCTAATCTTTTCTGATCTTTTTTTTTAATTTTTGAAAAAAATATTAAAAAATTATGATTTTTTACAATACACTACAATACGTATCTAACTTTGGGCCTGACCAATACGGGTAACGATACGCTACTTACAACCTTGGTTTCAAAAACTACCCACAGCCATTGCTTTAGGCTATTCACTCTTGGAGTCATCTGGTAGCTTGGCTTGTCTATGCAGTGAGAGTCAATGGTGGACTACTAAAAAAAGTGGATGACAGATGAGGGAACATGGGATTGGGGCAAACCTCATGAAAACTCTGGAATGATATGTGATAAAGCCTTTGGAAGTGGATGACATGATATAGAGATGGAAAAATAAGTCATTATTCATGCTTGGCTCATGCTTTTTCTCGGTTTGATGGATTCATGTTTATTCAAATGACCTTTACCTATGACTGTAACCTTAACCTCCTTCAAGTGATAGCTTAACGAGCTGGGTGACTGTGTTTTGTGAATCCTTACATGCTTTCCTGTTTTACAAGGAATGGTTTTCTCCTTTTTCATATATTGCCTTTATTGACTTTTTGATTCATTGTGGCCTTGAAGCTGCTTTAAATTGTATGATCTCGTAACCTTTAACTGCTTTATAGTAGAGGCAAAAAAGCACAAGTGCATTTAGGTTTCAGTAGTTTAAAATATTTAAACATGTGATTTGAGAAAAAAAAGTAAAAGTATTCTTAAATTTTGACTCTCCTTTGTTATATTTCTTGTTTTATTTTCTTTATAAAACAGTACCTAACACCACTTGGGAAATATCTATACCTTAAGGTTATTATTTTATTCAAAATTAAATAATCAGTATTTTGTCATCTTGTGTGTCATTCTTGTGAGGATTCCATTGTTGGATATTGCCTTTTATCTTTGACCTCTTTCTTAATGATGATCCTTTTAAGTCTTTCTATTCTATGTGGATTTTGATGTTCCTTTTTTCGTTTTTAGAGCCATGAACAGAAAAGGAAAGCATATAAGGGTGACAAGAAGTTACTTAGGGTGACAAGAAGTTACTTTTGTAGCTGGTCTACATGATCATTGGGTGATCCAAACTTAGAAGCAGAAATGGTTGGCCAACCTTTTTGAGCTTCAATTCATCTCTAACACATGCTGCAACAGCTTTACTGGAGTCAACTTGCAAGATCCTTGAAACTCTGACTCTCTCTCTCTCTCTAAATGCGGCAACAAGTTTAATGGAGCCACATGATCCTCAAAACATCCCTCTCTCTCTCTCTCTCCCCCCTCCCCCTCCCCCTCCAACCAGATTGTTGTATCTTGCCTCCCATGCTAAAGGTGGATATCTCCTTCCTCCATCTAACTTTACATGTTTTATTGTTGTTGGGTTCAGAGAAATATTGATTGCAGTTGCACGGGTGGCTCTATTTGCCCAAGTCCATAATTGGGATTTTCATAATGTTGTATCACATGTAATTAATGAAATAGTTTAAGAACAAAAGAATTGCCAGACGTGCTTTAATTCTAATAACTCATGATTTTTATTTTCTCTTGCTCCAACCAAATAATACCTATTGAAGGGGAACATCCATTCTTATTTTGTTTGCTCTCTCTCTCTCTCTCTACACATGCACAATGAGTAAAGTCGATTCTGGGGGTAGACATGAGAAGTTATATGGTAATAGCATTATTTAGTTTACGGTGGTGTCTTCTGTAGCTTCTAATGCATATGAGAGGGAGAGAGATATCTGATTGATGATGATATGTGTTTCCCCTAAAAACTAGGATAGTGACAGATGAACTCTCTCTCTCAAACAGACAAGTTAACTTGATAGATCGGCTTTAATCGCCTAATATTAGTAAAATTGTGAACAATTCCAAAAGTTTAGAGAACCCTAATCGCTTCCCTTTTTTTATTTGGAAATCCTCCTTTATGAGGGGCAGTTTGGCCTTTGTAAGTGTGCATGCATGCTTGCACCTATGTGACATGTATACTCCATTTTTACTGATATATCATTTCCATTTATATACTTGTAATATTGGGAAACTCCATAAAGTGGTTGTGTTGCATATCTAAAGTTGTATCCATGTGACATAGATGTGCACCTGTGTGTATATGCTGAAGGGAAATATTTTTAACAGAAATAGCTATAGCATGCAAGTCATCCATGAACCCAGATCTCTTCCCACTCAGCACAAACTTGTATAACTGGAGAATACTTCATGACATTTAGGTGACCCAAACTCTAGTCCTGCATTGGGTAAGGTTGTATTGATGCATAATGTTGTGTAACATTCTAAAAATACTGGCTGTAGTGCTCCTTCATATTTTCTATCAAGTGGTGAACAGCCACTTCCTTCAATTCTCGTGCTAATTCTCCTAACCTTGCCCATCTACTAAGATGAACTTCCTAATTGGTCTCAAGATGTACTCATCTTTTGGCCATGGCAAATTAAAGAGGTGAAAAAGGTAATGCTGATAAGCAAAAACATGAATAACAATTTCATGCTATTAGCACAAACAGGGAATCTACCCATTAGTCAAGAAATTCAAGCTTGATGGTTGTCAGAGTGAGAAGCTTGTGGTGTGAAACAAGCCAAGCAGTAACTGTTGCTCTTGGCCATATCCCAGTCTTTGAATTGCCTTTGCTAAAGAAGTGAATCTGAAGGTTTTGCCAATGACATAATGCCAGTTCTTTCACTTTTTCAAGTAATCCGAAGTCTCTCCATTCCATGTGCTTCTTCTTTTCAAGTTCTTGTTTATCCACCAAAATCCTTCCACAAAGTGGTATTGATTTGGTTTGTGCATAAATGCAACTATCCTGGGAAATTACTCTTTGAGTAGTTTATTTTGTAGCCATGGTTGTTCCTAAAGCTAATCCTTATGTATTCTCCATCTTCAGTTTGATCATTTGAAAACCTAATGTTTGTGTTATACCCCTACCACATGGGTAATCTAGTTATGTTTTATTGTCCATGATATCTTAGCCACCGTCCTCTTTCACCTTCACCATCCTTCAGTGATAATAGCATGGTTCAAAAGGTCATTGCTGTGAATAACAAAGCCACCCATACAGGTGGAGGGAGTGGCTAGGTTCCATTTGGTTGGATATGCACATTTTCCCAAACTAACTCCTTTTCATAGGAATGTTTTTACTTTGTGTTGAGTTTATCAATAGTGGACTTAAGCATAAGGAAATTTTGTGAAAGGGGTGTGTGTGTGCACACGTGTGTGTAGTTTGCTGACCAGCTGCGCCAACTCTTTGAGAGCTTCTTAGGAACAATCATTTGGTTATCATGTTGAAAACATGTACAAATGATTCTAGAACCTATATTTTTGTTTCTTTGAGATTGGTTCTAACTCTTTAGGAATCATACCAGTATGATTCTCAAGTAAAATTCATCTAAATTTTCAATTGTTTTATGTACTAGTAGCTGGTGTAACACCCCCAAAAATTTTACCTTAGTTATTTTTCAAATATTATAATTTTGAGATCAATGTTTTTTTATAAGTATAAGCAAATCAGATCTTATAATGCACAAACGATTTTCAAAAAACGGTTAAGACTTTAAGCGGGGTTACACTAAAGAAGACAATCATATCAAAATGTATGGGATATATACATTTTGAATTACGCACAATATAAGACTTGAATATGAAGATTTTTAATTTCATTTCAAATCAGAGTATAAAAATAATACTTCAGTCTCTACATGTAACGACCCCAACTCATACCCGCTAAAAAGTGATAAATGTTTTTTTTTACATTTGCGAACACATTTCTTGAAACCCGGGGCTTTTACAGTCATAACCAATCCACAACCACAAGAGATCTTACACTACCATCATCCAAACTAAACCAATTTTATTAATTAAAAAATAAAGTCTGAGAACATATGCAAGTAAATATAAATAGTCAAGAAAGGTGGAACCACTCTATCCCTAAGTAAAGATGTCAAGAAGTCATATATATAGCCATCGTAGCTCCCTGAAGCAGTTGGTCCCATCACTAGGTCTCAGAGGTTGTGAAAAACACGAAATGTAGGGCATCAGAATCAAAGATCTTACATACGAGTCCTTCTAATGAATCAAATAAAAAAAAAGAATATAAATAAGATTCATGCAACATTTTAGAGGGCTACAATTACAACAAATTTATAATTCAATTAATCATTCATGCAATAAGGAACAATTATTAAGCAAGAGGGAACAATGATTACACAATAGAGACCACTATTAAGCAATAAAGAATATTTATCATGCATTAGAGAGCAAATATCATGCAATCATTAATTTAGTACAAATAAGGGAACAAGTAAATATGCTTGATTTAATGCATAACAAAAATATGCATAATTTTAATTCACACGCATGAATATATTATTATCTTTTATCAGAGTTTTTTTTTATGCATATTCTTATTTAATGCACACAATTTTTGCTCTTTTTTTTATTACCATAACTTGTCGATACTCAAAATGGGTAAACAATTTTCGAGTTCAAATTGGGTCTCTAGTTGTAGCTTAATACATAAAATGATATTTTAATATTGAGTTTCTTACTTAGACCTCGGCCGACTTCAGGATTCAACACCATCAATCAGAACATTAGAATTCAACATCTAATATAGGGACATTAGAGAATTCAGCATCCACTAATGTCACTTTTTTGGTATACCAATAACAACAATTGTGTTTACACACCACCCCAAGCAAAGTGACAAAATTTTCTTAAAACCGTAGCTGAGAGGTGAACCACCTAATTAGGTTTAGGGGCACAAACGTACACAGTGTTTTAGTATTCTCACGATTCTCCAAAACCGTAGTCCAGGATTCCCACATTAAAGAAGGGACATCTAGGAATACATTAATTACACTGTTTTTTCTTTATCTTTTCATTTCAAATAATGATTCATTTTAAATTCTTTGTTTTGCAATTCAACATGCGAAAACCCAAACATTCATTTCGTAATTCAACATGTAAAACTCATCACGGGACCATGACCCGTTATCACATGAAACAATGCAATTAGTTTAATAACATTTAAGTTGATTTTTGCGATACATAAGAAAACTAAACATGGAGCATCACCTGCTCAAGGCCTACCCGACCTACGATGATCCACTTTTGACCACCGATGCATCCCATGCAAAAATCATAATAAAGATGCTACTTATGCATTCTTTTCACATGCTTTTAAATGTACATTCGCACATGCTCAACAAGGATATGCATGGACAACAATTTTTCCATGCATGTGTTTACATGATCATGCCAAATACATAATTCCTTTCTTGAGTCAATTCATGCTCACATGTGAATTGTCGTGCAAAAATGCATATGCAAATTAATCAAAAATTCAGGATTTGCACCTGCCCACACAATGCCCATATAAGTAACATTGCATTAGAAACATTGAGCATGTATACTTAATCAACCAAAAGCATGCATAGCTAATTTTTACCATGAGTATAGCCTAATCATTCATAATAGGCAAAATCTAGAAAATTAATACACTAAACTGAATTTTCAATATCATAAGACAACGCATCCAATATGCACAAGTTCTAATATCAAGTCCACATAATCCGATACATAATCCATATCAGCATTTTTAAAACATAACAGTCATGAATTTACATGCAACACTTGTGAGAAAATTTTCAGATTTTCTAATTCACCCACCACCAAGTTTTTCTTTACTTTGCCAACATTGTTTTATTTTTTTGTAAAGTCTGCAGGCACCTGTCTGGTACCCTGCTAAAACCACCTAGCCGACTCAGTCAGTTGGGTCAGACCTCCTGCCCAGCCGACCCAGTCAACTGGGGGCTGACTTAGCCAACTGCCCAGCCGATCCAACGAATGGGCTAGGCCCAATATTACATATAACAAACATTTTTTTTTGGTTTTTGAACTAACCAGGCTGAGCCCAACCGACCCAGTCTGCTGGAGCTCAGGCCCTGTGCTTGCCCAGCCGACTGGCCTGGCAGACTACGTGCCTGCCCAGAATATATATATCTTGTAATATGTATATGTAAACATATATACATATATATTTCTTTTTGCTTTTTGAGAAGGTCTGTCGGTTGGGCCTGGCAGGTCTGCACCTGCCTAGCCAACCAGCTCCCAGCCAACCCATCACAAATCCAAAACTCGTCTTTTAACAGTGACTCAGTCCAGCCGAATCAGTCGGCTGGGACTGAGCTGTCCCAGTTATCTGCTGGATCTCACTATATATATATATATGAATTAAATGTTTTTTTCATGAACATCAGTCCAGTTTGGGACTGAACAACAGGCTGTCCTATCCCAGCTGACTGTCCAGGCTGGGCCTGGACAACTGTCCGTCCAGTCCTGGACCAAAAGCACAAAAAAAAATCCAAATTTCTCTTTTTAACTGACTATGCATATATTTCTTCTTTCCTGGATTAGGTTCATTTTCAAGAACCACAATCCCGTGTTCATCTGTCCGAATATACACACCTGTCTAGCGAATAGATCTGTCCAGAAAGGACAGAGACTCAAATCTATCTAGATCTGCCTATCATCACAATGGTCAGATTTGTCTGCTAAACACATGGGACAGATCTGTCCAGATCTGTACAAAGTGTCCATGGACACATACACACACACACATATATATATATATATATATATATATATATATATATATATATATATATATATATTGAGAAAACACAAAAACATGCAGAAATAACATAGGAAATCAAATCTCACATATTCTAGATCTACCTACCTTGATTTCCATGGATTAAATAATAGAAAATCAAGATAGAATCCATGTCTACCTAAAAAAATACTGCTTAAAGCCTATTTAGGCTTTTTTTCTCGTTCGAGACAAGAGAGAACACCGGTACCTTTTTGAAGCTTGAAAGAAAGGATCAGAAGAGCTTCAAATCTTTGGAGAGGACGATTACTTCCTTCTTCTTCTTCCCCTTCTTTTCCTCTTTTCCTTTCTTTCACTCTCTCCTCTCTTTTCCTCTCTCTAGTTCACCCCCCCCTTTTTTTTCTTATTTTAAGTAGTAAGAGGCCCTAGAGGTGATGCCCCTCTAGGGTTTCTCATTTGGGGCTGGAGCCACATTTTTACTTTTCCTATTTTCCCTCAACTCTCCCTCCTTTTTTTGCTAACTTTTTTCAAATTTCCTTTTTTTCACTTATCTTATTTTACTTTTACTTACCTTTTTATCTTTTCTCTCTTTATCTTAAGGTTAAGGTAGATTCTTCTAGAGGCTTATCATTAGGTAACTATCGAAATTCGGAATTAATTACCTTTTAATATTTATTTAATTAATTATTAATTATTTATTATTTATTATTAATTAAATATTAAGAACCTTCTAGAGGGTGCCTTATCCCTTTGGAAGTCTTTTTAACTTTAAAATTTACTTTATTTTACCCTATAATTCGAATTTAAAGCTGTATTATAAATTGATCTGGATTCAGCTTTAAGATCCAAATCTATACCCAAAAATCCATTTGGATCCTAACTGGATCAATTCCTAATTAATATAGGTCTTGGATTGAGTTCAGATCCATATTAATTTGGATCACATGGATTTGGATCTAGTTTGATCCAAATCCGGACCGACCCGTCGAGGCGGTCCCTTTTTGAAAGAAAAAATGAATTTCGGACCAACCGTAGCTCAGATTGGGAAAAGTAAAATATCGTTGGACTCAGAATTTTGAGGCGTATCCAACGACATATACTTTGAATTCTGCTTTCGATATTCACTTGAATTTAAAGGTAAAAAATAAAGCTCTTTCGTACCTTTTTGTTGGCTCATATTGACCTTGTCGATGAGATCTGGGCCAAGCTTAGACTTAATTAACGTATTCCTAATATTGGAGGTTCAGAATTTTTTTTCATACACAAATAATTTTTTTAGAAATTTCAAATTAACTAAGTATGAAAATGGATGACATTACAATACATGAGCAAGTACTTAAAACAAAAAGATCATGTCTACCAAGATCGTAAGGTAAGAGTGGACCCTCGAGGATGCAGCTCGACCAGTCTTTCGCTTCAACTACTCATCATACTTTACCTGCATTACCTGTTCTCAATAAAACGGGTTCAGACTCGTTAAAGTCTGGTAGAGCAACCAAAACTCAAACTTAAAGAAAAATATTAAGCATTCAAAGTTTAAGACATGATATATTATTCATTAATCATTAAGTGATAGACAAGAGAACATCTCGTAAGTTATTCATTTCAAAAGTTCGATCATAAAACATTTAAAAACATTTCATCACTTAATATTCTATTCAACCTTAATTCATGTCATAAAGCATAATCCATATGCATTCAAGACATACAAGTCATCTCTTGAATATATATATATATATATATATATATATATATATATATATATATATATATATATATGCATCTAAGACATTCAGGTCATTGCCTTATTTTCATATGCATTCATAATTCTTATAAATAATAGGTCAAATCGTATTTGAACATTCTAGCGTGAAACACATACGCATACTTCCTAAGTAAATAAGCTAGATATTCATAATATATAGGTGTGATATATTTAAATCAAACAATTATAATACAATCATTTGCAATGAAACTATGTAGGCATGATATATCTAATAAATCAAAACTAGTCATTTGTAGACGTGATGTGTCATTTACCTATACGCTAACATAAACATCACAATCATAACCTCATATCAAGATCTAAAATTGACAAATGTCTGATTCTCACATCTGAGTTCAGTATATAATCATGCTACATCAGAAAAGTCAAATCTATAGATTCATAATTGGTTATCTCAATCAACTTAGATGATTATCACAATTCATCACAACAATTCATTTATCATATAAACATTCACAAGATCTACGTCAAATCACCTAGTCTGGAAAATGTACAACCGTATAAGGAGTTATCGCCATCGATAGATGGTCTGCCTGGTTTTGGATAATGTACTTTCTTACAGAAATTTACCATCTTCACGAGCTACCTGCTCTTGGATAATGTACTTTCGTACAAAGATTTACTATTCCAGCCGGATTACCTGATTTGATCATGCACACCCTCACAAAGAATCCTTTGGGAACCATTCCTCAACGGGTACCATATCCAGTGAAAACTATTATCATACATGCATCAATACAATTGACTACTTTCAGGGTCGAAAACCACTAAGCATATATACAGTCAATAAGCATTACATCACGTGGCATTTAAATCATATCATACAAAGGAATATTATCCTACGCATCATATCATTACTACAAGGAACATTGTATTTTATAAATTGAACTTTGAATCATGCTTTAACAAAACATGAGTTTGATGCATGCATATGTGAACATGCATATTTCATAATACGAAGCTACTAAATCTCAACATATGTAGCTACTTAGTTCGAGTTATACACATAGTATTCAAGTCATATATATACATTTTTCACCACATGAATCGATATATCACCTTAGATATAACTGTTAGAAGTCATGCACCTTCGACCAGATCTTCATCTGCTGCAGAAGAGAAAAAGATTTGCAAGAAGGAGAGGCGGCAATGATTGGCACAATTCTCAATAGGAGATCGTGCCGCATATTCAGTGTTATATATGATACAAGTTGGATCGAGTTTGTCAGCCCAGATCCGATAACATCAACCTGTAAATATAATACAAAGAAAACATTTTGGGTCTAGAACCAGACCCGTACGCTTCATTCTCATTACTCACTAAAGTTATGCATGGTTTTGCACCATGGACAACTTATTCTTTAAGAACAAAAAGCGCATACTGGTAAGGCCCTTAGTGAACAAATCTGCCACTTGATGAGCCGTAGGAACATAAGCATGATAGACTTCTCTATCTTCTATCTTTTGTCGAATGAAGTGTTGATGAATAGGATTAACAACAATCTGTATGACACTCTAATTATCACACAAGAGAGTGGTGGGTAGAATAGATTCTTTGACTTCAGTCAAAAGATGTCTCAACCATGTGACCTCTATTGTAGCAACCACCATAGATTGATACTCAGCTTCAGTACTAGATCGTGCAATTGCACATTGTTTCTTGCTACTCTACGCTATCAAGTTCCCATCGAGAAAGGCACAATATTCAGAAATCGACCGCCAGTCATCTGGATCTCCAGCCCAATCTGCATTTGTGTATACAACCGGTCGATGTTGTTCCCCTTTGGACTTGGACTGATGATAAACTAGACCATCTCCAAGAGTTCCTTTTAAGTATCGAAGGATTCTTTTAACAACATTCATATGTTCTATTCGTGGGTCTTGCATGAATTGTGAGACTTGATTCACTGCATATACAATGTCTGGTCTAGTGAAGGTGAGATATTGAAGCATACCCACAAAACTCTGATATTGCTTGGAATCTTCGTATGCTTCCCCATCCTGGCAACCGAGTTTATGATTAAGGACACTAGGAGTGGATAGTGGTTTACAATCCTTCATGCCTGCCTCCAATAAGTCTAAAGTATATTTGTGTTGGGTTAGTGAAAGGGTTTCATCCTGTCGATCTACCTCAACCCCCAAGAAATAACGCAAAACCCTCAAATCTTTCATTTTAAACTGGTGACTCAGTAAAATTTTCGTAGCTTCTATGTGTTCATCAGAGTTCCCAGTAATAATAATATCGTCCACATATATAAGAATCAAGGTGCGTACCTGTCGATCTCGAAAAATAAAAAGCGAATGATCAAGATAAGATTGAACGACTCCATGTCTCTGAACTTTAACAGAGAAACTATCAAACCATGAGCAGGAGGCCTGTTTTAGCCCATAGATGGCTCTTCGTAGCTTGTAAACATGTGTGTTGGGGCTATATTTTGTATAACCATAGGGTTGTTTCATATACACCTCTTCTTTGAGACTCTCATGCAAAAATGCATTTTTGACATCAAGTTGGCTTAAAGTCCATCCAAATTGAACTGATAAGGACAGAACTAATCGAATAGTTCCTATCTTAATCACAAGACTAAAAGTTTCGTCATAATCTTGCCCGTATTCTTGAGTGAACCCTTTCGCTACTAGCCTCACCTTATAGCGTTCAATGGATCCATCGGGTTTATATTTGATTTTATAGACCCTACAACATTCTTGTTCGATGGTCTAGGAACAATCTCCTAAGTCTCACACTCATGTAAAATTTTCATTTCCTCAACCCATTTGATTGACATAGATGCTTGTGAGAAATTGATAGGTTCATCATGCTTTTCAATCTGGGAGATAAACAGGTGTAAGTCTAAAAAGAAGTTGTCATAACTTACCCATCTTTTAATAGGATGACGAATCCTCTTAGGCCTCCTGGGTTGCACAATAGGTCGTTGAACATTGTCTTTATTTCACCGCATATAGGTAATCTCTTAAAACTTTGTAACATTTGAAATGACTGACATAGTAATATCTTGTGTGTTTGTCGACCTTTCATTTTTTGGGTGTACATTTGTACTATGTCGTTCTGCAGATAGTGTGTGACATGAGGGTACGTCATGCGTCACCATTTGATCAAGCACCTCAGCAACAAGCCATGGCTGATAACTTTCAGCATCCTTATTATGTCCCTCTGTACTTCCTAAATCATCAGTATGAGTCTCGTCAAACACGAATTTTCGTGAAACTCTGATGCGACTGGTAGTAGGGTCATAGCATCGATATCCTCTATACTGATCAGAATATCCAACAGACCTGCATGCCTTGTTCTGAAACTTATCACGTTGAGAACTGTCAATGTGAGCATAGAATATGCAGCCAAACACTCACAACTCATTATAGTTAGGATGAACCCCAAAGAGTGTAAAATAAGGGGATTGATCTGCTAGCAATTTCATTGAGAGTTGATTTATGACATAGACAATTGAATAAAAAGCTTCCATCCACAAATTTAAAGGAATGCGAGTGTCATGTAACATATTCAACGCACTTTCTACAATGTGATGGTGTTTTCTTTCCGCCACACCATTTTGTTGTAGTGTGTGTGGACAATGTATTCGATGACTCATTCTATTATCTTGGAGAAATTCAGTAAATTCCTTTGATAAGTACTCTCCTCCACCGTCATAATGAAAATATTGAATTTTAGTTGAAAATTGATTACCAACTAAAGCACAGAACGAGCAGAAAAGCTTGAAAACTTCAGATTTATGTTTTATAAAATAAATCCAGGTGTATTTAGAGTAACTATCAATGAAAGTAACGTAATAACGACTGCCCGATAAAGAAGGCTGCGGGGCAGGTTCCAAGACATCAAAATAAACAATTTCAAAAGGCATATAAGCTCTTTGATTTATTGAATGAAATGAAAAAACATGACTCTTACATAATTGACAATTGGAACAAAGATGAGAATCAACCTCAACATTCTAACTAGATTGTGGAACAAGTCCTCTGGACACAAGCTTCTCAATAAATGAATGATTACAATGACCAAGACGACGATGCAAAATCTCTGGCTTATTACATTGAGATATATTAAAACAATTTTTGAATGACACTGGATGAACTGGCTGTGAATTTATTGATGCATCACGAACTGAAAGAGACTCCTTGAAGACATACATGTTTCCTTGTCGTTCTCCTTCAACGAGCGTCTTATTCGTGAGAAGATCCTTGATACATATAGGAGTAAATTTGACAGAAGAATTAGTATCATCGACAAGTTTAGAAACAGAAACAATGTTTTTAACAATGCTAGGAGAATGGTAAACATTAGATAAAGGTAATGAGGAATCGACGAGTGGAAGGGAAATATTTTCAACATGAGAGATAGGATGAAGGGCACTATCTCTAGTTTTAATACTAAATTTACCACGATAAGGTATGAGTTTCGAAATCTTACCAACATCACCTGTCACATGTGCAGCAGCTCCGGAGTCAATGTACCAAGTCTCCTGCTCGGTTTGTTTGAAGCTCAACTCTGAAAGAGCAGAAATCAGGAGATTCTTCACATTTTTCTTTTCATCACCTTTAGGTAGGGGTGGCAAAATCTGACACGACCCACCAACCCGCTTCTTAGCCGAGTTCGAGTGTGGCTTAAACGGGTTCGTGTCGTAAACGGGTCGACCCGCCTAACCAGTTTATTAAACGGGTCGAGTTCGTGTTAGGGGTATGCCAACCCGCCAACCCGGCTAACCCGTTTAATAAATGGGTTAGGCGGGCGGGTCAACCCGTTTACCCGAACCTGACCCGCCAACCCATTTACCCGACCCCGACCCGCCCGCCAACCCGTTTACCCGAACCCGACCTGCCAACCCGCCCGCCAACCCGTTTACCCGACCCGACCCGACCCGTTTATTAAACGGGTTAACCGTGTCGTGTCGGGTTACCCGTTTAATAAATGGGTCGGGTTCGTGTTGAGGTATGCTGACCCGCCGACCCGGCCCGATTGCCACCCCTACCTTTAGGGTCATCTCCTGCTTGTCCTCTAGTAGAAGGCCCAACACCATTAAATTTGCCTTTGTTTTATGGATTATGCCAGCAATTTGCTTTAATATGCCGTCGTTTATTACACTGAAACATGTCGGTATATTTCTAGAGTATTGGTTCCCTAAATACGAGTTAGGTGACATGTTGGGTGTGGGAAGTAACCCACGACCTCCTTGGTTACCTCTTTCGTGTCCACGTTCGCCTAAAAAACCCACATGTCCTTGCCCTGACACTATTCCTGTGACAAGTACCTCATAATTGTTAGAATTCAGGGCCATCTCCTCACCTCTAATGGTAACTTCATATTGTAGTAGCTTAGCCCGTAGATCTTCAAAACTGGCCAATGAAGTGAGGCATAGAAGAGAGGTGACTAACATGTGGAAGTCAAATTCCAAACCACCATGGCTAGTTGATCGGTAATACTCTTGACTTTGTTCATGTACCCTGTAACTAATAAACTCTCTTTCTTCAAAAGCTGAAATTCTCTCTTTAAATGCAAATTCCTGGCTTCTGAAATCTGTGAATAAGTCTGAGCCAATATCTACCACAACTCTCTGGCTGAACATTCATCTGGAATGGCACTAATACCTCTTGGGAAAGCGTAGAGGTAATGTAAGCCACAACTGCCTGATCTTTTCTTCTCCATGTTGCAAACTTTTAATTACAAACTAATTTATTGAAAACCTCTCATTTATCATCTCTCTTCTTGCAGGACAAATTCTGGTGGTGCATGAATCGTTCCATCAAGATATCTAGAGCGATCCAAACTCTTAATAAAAGGCAAAATTTGCCGCTTTCAGGTCAAGTAGTTTTAGCTGTCCAAGAAAACTGGAAGGAAGGGAAGGAGAATCCACGTGGAAAGATAACAAGAGAACACCCTGACCAGCAGTTTGATTTTTCAGCAATGTAAATTTTTTTTTTTCGAAAAATTATATTGCTGCAAATAGTCAGAAGTAATGATCTGAAATTTTCGTTGGATTGAAACTTTGATTAGGTTTTAGGAGTAACAAACGTGAAGATGAAAAAAGAAATTTCACGTTAGGACAAAGAACTAGATCAGGTCAGATTTCACTTTGAGGCATTGAAATCTTATTCAGATTCAATGATCTGAACAAGAAGGAATAATTAAATAAAAGATTTTGAAGAAAAAGATTTGACTTGAAAGACGAGAAATTTAGATTCAAAAGGAAACACAAATCTGATATGAGATGATCATATTCGATTTAACCCTGTTGAAGAGAAAAATCAATCTGTCACGACCAAATTTAATTTATTCTGGCTTGAAATGAAAGCACTAGATCTAGAACAATCCGATCCTGCGTTAGAGAATAAAATAATAACCGAGTTTTAAGTTTTAAAAGGAAACAAATCTGGTTTGACGTGACCAGATTCAATATTGAGAGTGAAATCTTGAGAAAGGAAGGAAGATGTCTAAGGATTTAAGAAAGAAAGAAGTTTTAACCCAATACGATGAAATCGATTTTCAGGACATAAGAAGAATGAAATCTGATAAGACGAGATCAGATTTAGAATCGAAGAAAGGAAGAAGAGAATCTCGACCTACTCTGATAGCATGTTAGAAGTCACGCACCTTCGACCAAATCTTCATCCGCTGCAGAGGATAAAGAGATTTGCAAGGAGAGGCGACAATGATTGGCACGATTCTCAATAAGAGATCATGTTCAGTGTTATATTTGATACAAGTTGGATCGGGTTTGTCGGCCCAGATCCGATAACATCAACCTATAAATATAATACAAAGAAAACATTTTGGGTCTAGAACCAAACCCGTACACTTCATTCTCAATAATAACTTCGTAAAAAAGGTACATCAAAATCTCACTGTACATCATACGCACATGTTTCTCAAGCAAACAAGACATAAGTCCAAAACAATTTATAACATTTGCATGCATTCTTCCATACAAAAATGAACAAGTCCATCATAAGACAAGACAATATATAACATTCACAATATACATTAAACATGAATTACACGTATTCATAGTAGTTATATATGCATCATGTATAAAATTAATACAAACACACAAAACAATATAGTATACCCAAACCAAAGTATGATGGCACACATTGCATACATATTATACATTCATAAGTGCACGGGCATTCAAACTCACACACAGGTGTACCTGCCGCAAACACATGACAAGATGATCTTCGAACTACAATCACAAGAGTCTTAGATATCTACAACTAAGTGAAGTGTGTGAGCATTAAGGTGTTGCATGCAATATAATAAATTTATTGGGTGATGCATTTGCACCACATACTTACCACGAGCATTTACCCGATTTGCATTTCGCATTGCATTGCATTCAATGCACACTGACTTATAGTGGTTTTGATACTTAGCATAAGTATTGCATTTTTGGTATATTATTCTCTCAAATCAGTTAAACATATAGGCAACCATAGCACCCCTAGATATGTACAACTATGTTTGTGTATGCACATAATGAGGTTGAAACAAAATATATGCAGTTAAGCATACATAATAGCCTTAGATATTTACAACTATGTGTGGTGTGCACGCATAACTTGTATTTGCAATTCAGTTAAGTATTTAGCACAACAACATCATGCTTATGCAATTAGTGCCTAAACATGCTCTCTACAAGTTCAGTTAAAGAAACTTACCACTAATAATGTGAAGAACAACGAATCGAAACCCAAAAGATAAGGGTTTTCAAATTCGCAATGACCACTCACGCTGACAATGCACCGAATACTTGGTGTGCGGTCAAAAATGTCAAAAGCTCTAAAATCGTAAGTACACAATGGATTGGCAGGGGCGGTTTGCATGCTGACGGGACTCTCTACGATAACTACACCCAATATGAGGTGTCTGGAGTAGCGAGGCAGTGATACGGGACTCACCGAACTCGACGAAGACATTATTTGTAACACTGAACAATGTTCCATACAAAAGCAACATGAAAGTGGTAAAAGCTAGAAATACTTCTCAAATCCTAGAGTTTCTGGTTGAACAGGAGGGTGCCTTCTTCTATCACCCACAAAGGATCTTTCATAACACCGCAAACCATGCCAGAAAAGATCGTGTAGCAGAAAGACAAAATGTAGCATCATAGATCAACCCGATATCAATTCAACGGTGAAGGGAAATAGAAATTCATTAGAAAACAGAAAAAAAAACATAATTAGGGGAAATGAGAGCTCGTCTCGGTCTTAGGCAGAACACCGAAGGAAAAAGGGGAAACATCAGAGGTCAGGTGAATCAAGGAAAACAGAGAAATAGAGTGTGTTTTCCAACAACACCCATCTAGGAGGAGGCCTGGTGTGTATGTGTGGTCATGACAATGAACACCACAAGCAGGAGAAAGCTCGACGGAAGAGGAAGAGCGGCAATGTGGATGGAAAACAAGAGACTGACGTTGGGTTGGAGATGGTGAGGAAGAGAAAATGGGAGTCTTACGTCTGGCAAACAATGAAAAATGGGAGGGCATCACACAAATAGTCGAGAAAAGTCAAGTTGATCTGATTGGAGCACAGAAACAGAGCGACATTTTCTCTCCTCTTCTTCCACACTTTCAATATAATCCACAAAGATTTTGAATGCAAAAAACCTAACGGAACCCCCTCTATGAAAGTTGATCTAGAGAGATAGTTGATATAGAGAGATAGCAGAGAGAGTATGAGCTGATGATGATCAGCCATGAGAAGTTCAGCTTGCTTGAGGATGATCGCAGAGACAACATGAGCTGAGGATGATCAAAGTGCGGATCATTTAGTTGCTTTGAGGAATCGATTGTAGAGAGAACACGAGCTGCTAAGGATCAGTGAGAGAACAATCAACAAAGAAGATGATCCATAATCGATCGCCTCCTCAGAGTGAGAGATAACAAGGGGTTTCCATGAATTAGGGAAAATGAGGTGAGACGAGAGGCGAGGCGATCTCAAACATGATCAGATGAGATCATAGAGGTGACATCCCCTTCTGTGAAAAACTCAGAAAGGTGAGGCGACACGCAGGAGAGAGAGAGAGAGAGAGAGAGAGAGAGAGAGAGAGAGAGAGAGAGAGAGAGAGAGAGAGAGAGAGAGAGAGAGATGGTTGTCTCTGTCCACTAACTTTAAACATAGTGGCATAAAGCAGTGACCATGTTTTAGGCTCAATGTTCAAAGTGGAGGATTAGTGTAGTTTACTCAACTTGGTTGTCTCTGATGAATTTGTTGAAAATCTGATTCACGTTCATTGCATATCCAAGTTGATAGCAACAGTGTTTGTGGGTTATGTTGTAAAATCTGCTGTGAAATAGAGGGAGCTATATGAACTGAAAATGCAAACAAAAAATGGAAGCTTGGCCTACTTTTATGCATTTTTTTTTCAAGTGTCTTATCATTTTCCATCGTAATCTGTCTTTAATGAGTTTTTTGATCAAACTTCTATTCATATTGGTTACAGAAGAATTGTCAAAATCTGTGTATTTAGAATTTCCAGGGCTCTTGTTGAAGGATATATTTATTCTTTATTGACAAATTTCATTACGTGCCCACTGTTATCTGATGAAGGTTTTGTAGGATGACTGAACCTTCAAAAGTTCTTCATGTCCGAAATGTGGGGCATGAAATATCTGAGGTAGTAATGTGATGTCTTTATTGCAATCTGAATCTAGTACTCATTTTTGTTACATTACCCTTATAATTTGGAACTTTGCAGCATGATCTACTTCAACTAGTGCAACCATTTGGTGTTGTCACTAAGCTTGTGATGCTTCGAGCAAAAAACCAGGTTTTATGAGGCCCTTCTAGTGTGTATTTGACTTTTCTTGGGATTTCAAGTCAAGGCCTTATTGATGGCTGTTCTATGTAGGCTCTACTTCAAATGCATGATGTTGCTTCTGCTATCAGTGCACTACAATACTATGCAACTATTCAGCCAAGCATCAGGTATGTTTATGCCATTTTGAGTTTGGAGAAACCATAAATTTAGTTAAATCTCACTAATTATTCTTAATTTTAATCTAGGTTTTCAACACTTTTCTTATACAAGCTAATTCTTTGTTTTTTCCCCAACAGTTGGTCATTAGTTAAAATTGGGTTGACTATCTCTTGCTAGTCTTTGTTGCTGGTTTCTGTTTTCTTATGCTCCAAGGAATCTCTCCTGTCAGGGGAAGGAATGTCTACATTCAATTCTCTTCACATCAAGAACTGACAACAGTGGATCCTAATTCTCAACGTAAAAATGGTGACCAGGTCAGTGTTTGGTTGTAAGTTCTTTTATGGAATTTTGTGGAAATTTGTCTGGAAATTTTTGGGGCCTTCTGGTTTTACTGTTCAGAAAAATTTGCTTTCCTTATCTCCACATTTTGAAATGCGTAAGATATGCTCTTAATTTTGTGGGCATGGACATCCTTGAATTTTGGATAATGATTAAAGGTTAAAAGATTTTTAGTTACTTTCCTCTGTTGAATGGTGATACCTGACCATTTAGTTAGTAGCATTCAATATGCTTCATCTTTTGACCATGTTATGATAAATGGATTGCAGTGAAGTTATTTCACTTGATTGTTTCTTTTTATATCCTCTTTTCATATTTTTTATTAGTCTTTTGTTGAATGTTTGTATCTCTGGTACTCTCTCTCTCTCTCTGTCTTATTTCTGTTGTTATGTTGTTGACCACACCCAGGATTCTCAGCCCAACCGAATTCTCTTAGTTACAATTCACCAGCTGCTATACCCTATAACTGTAGAAGTGCTGCATCAGGTTTTCTCTCCGCATGGATTTGTGGAGAAGATCGTCACATTTCAGAAGACAGCCGGTCAACTTCAAATCTTTATTTGTATTTTAATAAAAGAAATTGACTGTATTTTCTTGCTTAATGCTTCTGACTTCATTGAAGCTTTTCTATTTTGTGTCTCTTTTTTCTTTTGTTTAAAGTTTTGACAAAGTACTTTTGACACAATTATAGAATAGAAATGGGAAATTTTGGATCAGATATTTCTCTGCCACCTTCCCTGATATGTTGGAATCATACACTGGCTAACCTTTCACATGGTTTTTCTTCATGATTTTAGGTTATCAAGCTCTCATACAGTATCAGAGTCGCCAAAGTGCTCTCCAAGCCAGAAATGCTTTGCAGGTAAGAAATTCCTTTTCTTTTCAATGGTTAGACTAATGCATAGTTTGAAGTCAACAAGTTCAACATAATCTATATGTGCATCTGGTTACCCAGGGGCGGAATGTATATGATGGCTGCTGTCAGCTTGATATTCAGTTCTCCAAGTATGTCTTTATCAACATAATATAGTTCTTATCTGATAGTTTATATTGGTTCTGTCCCTTTTTAGCTATTTCCTTATCCATTTGTTGTTTTCTGATGGTTAGCCTGCCTGAGTTGCAAGTGAACTACAATAATGAGAGATCTAGGTAAATTGATATATTTATACTTTTGATCTTTCCTTGTTTGTAATGTTAATGTTTCCAAACTTACTCTATTTAGCTGTAATTTGTTTCTAAAGTCTAAAGCATTCGTCATTCTGCAGAGATTTCACAAATACATCTTTGCCTACTGAACAGAAGGGCAGATCCTCTCAAGTAAGTTTCAATCATGGGACCCTCCTTGATTATAGTGCTAGTGTTCCTTTTGGAAAGTATGAATGTATTGGGCTTTATTTTATAATAAATCGGGCCACTTTATACAACTGGTTTGGTTACTTAGATTGGAGATGATCCTGTTCAAATATTTTTGGAATGGTCCAAGGTTTCTACCATGTCAGTCAAATGGGCAAATTAGTTAAATGGGATTGATTTAGTGAAACTTGGTGAATTACATTTTAAAAGGTTTTTTGATCTAGATCTGACATTTGTTGCCATCAAGGTTCAAACACCCAAAGACTTGGGGCTCAACTACCCTATGCTTTGACCCTGTATCAGCTGAATTGAATGATTTTAAGTCGAGTCTTGGGAGAAACCTGGTTGCTACTGCATCAACCAGGTTAGGTGCTGAGGGTTAACTAGGGAAAATCGCTAGCTCGGCTCACCAGGTTTTAAAAGTCTGGTTGTCATGTCTAATTTGAGCCGGTCAGCTTGTCTAGATTCTTATGCCACTGACCAGGCTGCCTAAATGCAATGACTGCTTATTTAAGTATACATTTGATTCTAGTCCTGGTCGGTCATGCATTTGCTGTTTCTTAGTTCTCTTTTTCTGGGTTGAGCATTTTTGTGGCTCCAGGTCCTGTAGGATTTGGCCTTGGTATGTCTGGTGCGGATGCCAGCTGTTAGTATCTTATCAGTTGACTTGGTCACAGAAGTCTATTATGACACTGGTAGCTGGACTATTGTATTCCAAAACGTGAAGCCCTTACGGGGTTACCTGGAGATTTATATTGCTAATCTGCATTTCTTACTTTCATTTGGTGAAACAGAGTGGATATGGTGATGCTGGAGGTCTGTACGGACTTCAGCCTGCTGGTATCATCTTCTTCTCTGCCTGTTTCAACTTTTTGTCTTTTCATTTCCCGTCTTTCTGTAACTAACTGTGCTTAATTTCTTCTCCAGTAGCATTCCCACAGGTGAGTTTGCTGGAGTTTTGATCAGAAGCTTTTCCAGGTTCCATGTAATCATGATGATTCTTGACATTGTGACTTTTTTTTTCATCTGTTCTTAAATGCCAAAATTAAGACTGCTTAGCACATTTAACTGCATGTTTCCTTCGTAGATTGGTACTTCTGCTGCTGTTGCAGCTGCCTTTGGTGGAGGTCTGCCTCCTGGCATAACGGGCACCAATGATCGATGCACAATTTTGATATCCAATCTAAATTCTGATGTATGTATTCTAGTCTATTTTTTCATGCTCTATACACAAATTAGATGCAAGCTGGCCAAAATTATAGGATGAAAAACAACAGAAAGTAATTTCCAAATGGCGATATTCCAGTTGTTTGTCTCGGACAAGAGTCACTTCTGGCCAGAAAGGACCTCTGGGATGCCTCGTGCTCTATAAAACCATCCAGCATGAATGACTCCAAGGAATATGTTCCCAATTTTTTTCTCTGGGCCCCAGGTTGAAAGTTGTCTGCAGGACTCTGACTGCAGTGAAACCATCCAGATTGTATTTGTAATTATTTGCATAGCTTTTGGCAGGATTTGGCAATGCTTCGAGTTGTGTTACCACTGGAAAAAAACTCCTGAAATGTCATTGCCACTTGCACATGCACACGCACGCACACACACACAAAGTAGGGAACCAGTTGAGAATCTTGACTTGCTCTTTTTTTCCTGTGTTTTAGAAAGTTGATGAAGATAAGCTTTTCAATCTATTTTCCATCTATGGTAACATCATCCGAATTAAACTGCTACGGAACAAACCAGATCATGCACTGATACAAATGGCAGATGGGTTCCAGGCTGAGATGGCTGTTCATTTTTTGAAGGTTCTGTGGGTTACTTGTTTGAATCTAGCTCTGTTTTTTTTATTTATTTTGCACAACCAACCAAATGGCTCGAGTCTTGATAATATGGTTGTCATTCTACCTCAGCCGATCATTTGGAGTCACACAACTTCATGAATTTCATGAAGATGCTCCAAACAGATGCATGGAGGGGCTGCCAATAAATCACTGCACATGGTGATGCCATCTTTCTATTATAGAAAATTTTCTGTGAATTTTTTTGGTAAAGCAGCTAATTGCATATAACCTTGTTGATTCTCTGTTCTCAACATGGTAAGTGGTGGCCCAGTGGCAGTGTATATGGTAGGATCTGCACATGCAGGTACCACCACGCCATCATTAAGATAAACAAAGGACAGTATTGGCTGAAATATTAATGTAATTTAGTTCTAAGTTAGAAAACTTTGTGGTACGTTTATGCAAGTTCATCTACTGACATTGTTTAATGGTTTCAGGGAGCCATGCTCTTTGATAAACGCCTTGAGGTGAACTTTTCCAAGCATCCAAACATCACACCAGCCCAAGATACCCATGATTACTCTGGGTCAAATCTGAATCGGTACCACCGAAATGCAGTGAAGAATTATCGTTACTGTTGTGCACCTACCAAGACTATTCATATATCCACCCTCCCTCAAGACATCACAGAGGAGGATATCATTGCCCATCTAGAGGAACATGGCACTATACTGAACACCAAGTTATTTGATGTGAATGGCAAGAAACAGGCTCTCGTGGTGTTTGAAACAGAGGAACAGGCCACTGAGGCACTCGTTTGTAAGCATGCCAGCACCTTGGACAGATGCATTATTCGAATTTCATTCTCACAGTTGCAGAACGTCTAGATTCGTCCAGAATGAATGTCAGGTCCACCATGCAAGAATTTCTGGAGACTGTCGACTTGCAGGTGAATCTATTACTTCTGCATTCCTTCTGAGCAGCTGTTTTCCATTTTAGTTGGTTTGCTAGAGCAAAGTCGGGGGCTTGTACGAGTATGTAACCCCACACTCTTGTCAAGATGTATACTCTTTTCTCCCTATTTCAACTAAAACTGTATTTATTTTTTGATTGAGAAGTGGTTGAATGCTGATGAAAAATTGGAATCCTAGCTAGGTCATGTGCATGTCCGCATTGGGATGTGCATGTGCATGCATGCAATCCAGTACCACATTTAGGGACAAGTGGAGGTAGTGTGAATTTATCGAGTGCCTCGTGGACCAATGAGGAAATCAAGAATGATGTTATCAGTTCTGCCAGGCTAATTGCATTGTTGTGGAGATGTCTGATCACGTTGCCATTGCACAGAGTGACTTGGTCGGTGATCTTTCAGAGGTTTGAAATCCTGGCTTCTATACCTTGGGATAATTGACGATGATGAGCAATCCCACAGCACTTGATCACTGTGTTGTAGTTTCTTCATAGTACTTGGGTGGTGGTGTTAAAATGCTATTGGGGATTCTTCATTGTAGCCCAAGTTTGATGATCTGTTTATCCAAAGCAAAAAAAAAATGTCAGGGTTGGCTCAGTAGTAGATGGCTAATCAGAGCTACCCTTAAGTGGTGTGTGACTTTGGCTAAGACTTGAGACCTCTAACTAAATGTGAGCCAATATATTTTATTGCCCCCTATCGAACTATATTTCACAGATGATAGTAATCCAGATCCTACTTCAGGATCAGTTTTTAACGAACACTGACTTGAATGTGAACTCGATTACGAGAAACCCATACCAGACCCACTTAGTGGATTCACTCTGGTTTTGTTTTGTTTTGTTTTGCTTTAGCTTGGACAGCTTGTTACGGACCAAGAGTTATGATGACGGCGGCTCTTTTGGTGCACGGGATGTAAAAACTTTGTGCTTTTCCCTGCAGGATAAGGTTAGAGGCTCCTTTGACTGATCACCGTCAGAGGTGCGTTGGATGCTCTTCATCCTTGTGATGAACGGTGACCCAAGCACCATGATTGGATAGTTTACCTCTCAGATGTGTCTCAAATTTTCATAGCTATTCATCTTGTAGAGGAACAGCATCTAAAGCACAAAAAATGAACGGCTGAAAAACAAAAAAGTTGGCGGTGTTTGGGTTGCTGTTCATCTGACCTGATACATCCTAAACTTGAACTCTTACATAGACCCATCTAATCCAGTGTTTTATGGGCATATATTATATAATACTTACTACGGTGTTAATTGTTAGACCCCACCTACAATCCATTTCGGGATCTTAGTGCCACTCATTTTAGCTTCTATCGAGATTTTTTTTCCATGACAGGGAATTAGGGCCCCTTCTACAAAGGGAAATTTTCAAATACCCCTAAACGTTTCAGTCTAATTCATGAGCACACCAAACATTTGAGAGCCCACCAAAGTTTTTACTTGGGTTAATCAATTGACCCCCAAGTTTAGTTACCTCTAATAACTTCTGTTATAAATTTATTTAAATGACCATCTACCCATATGCCTTTCCCATACCTCTCTCTCTGCACTTCGGTGAGAGAGATATTGCCATCCAATTAATGATATATTGTTTTATAGATGATGCGCCTCATAAAAAATTTCCTGCAACGTATTACTACCAGTACAATTTCATTTAATACCATGTAAAATACAAAAATGCTTTATCCGACTGCCTCCTCCCCTCATATATATATATATATATATATATATATATATATATATATATATATATATATATATATATATATATATATATATATATATATATATAAAATCTTCACAAGCATTTACAAGTAGTTGGAAATTGTTCTTTATTGTGTATTGCAAAATTAAAAATTAGATGCTTTTTAAAATTATAAGAATTTATTTGAATTGAATCACTATTTGTTGACATTTTTAAAATTAAGCATGAAAACAAATATAAAAATTTAACATAAAAATCTAAAATATGACAAAACCATTTATTACGAGTTATCTTGATTTTCCAATTAGTCATGAGTTGTCAAAAGGTTGTAAACACCCTAAAATTTTCAAGAACACTCTGGACATTTTCTTCGCAGATGCCAAACCCCTGCAGGGCGGTATCGAGTCTCACCCCTAGGTTTACCCCAGTTTAGAGGTCAGTTTATCTCATTTTATTAATAAAATTATCATCTTACCCTCGAGTCACCCTTAGCCCTTCATGTGTCAGACTTAACCAAGCTCATGCTAAGTTCAGAAGAGTTAGAATGTCAGTCATTTTTTGCTTCTTTGAGTTCATGATGAGCAGTGTCAGCCCATTCTGGCTAAATTTAGCTCATCTCAGGCAAAATGAGCTCATTTTAGCTCAAATTTTAGCAAGGTTGTCCACAAGTCAGCCAAATCCGGTAGATCCTATCTCCAGAAGTCTAACATAAGTGCATCAAGAGTTTGAATGGTCCAGTTTCAGTTCAAAATCACTTTTTACATGCTCGGACCTTCGTTTTAACTCATTTCAGCTCATTTTAACTCATTCGAGCTCAAATTCAGTCCAAATTTAGCTAACCTCAGCTTGGTTGAGCTAGTGTTCTAACTCTGAATTTAGTTCATCTAAGTATAACTGGCTTCAAATTTAGTCCATTCTAACCCAGTCTAGTTCAAATTAGTTCAAACCAGTTCTATACCGTGTTTCTGCCCCTGTAGGGTGAAAACAAAAAAAAATACAAATTCCTTTAAAACAACATTTCTAACAAGTTTTGAACTGAGACAAGTCCCAAATTTAGACTCAGATCAATTCTTTCATCAGATATTTCATCAATATCCAAGATCCAATCCATTTCAATTCGGATAGCGGATCCAATGCTGGATCTGGTGTTCAAATTTCATTCTGGCCCTAGATTTTTCATCTGATTCATTTAAAAATCCATATCTAGAGTCCAATTCATTCTTTGAACCTAGACTATCCCATCAGATATCCAGGATTCAATTAAAATTTTGAATCCATTTTAGTCTGGATCCACCTTCTGATCTGTTTAAAAGGTTAATCAAATTAATTTCTGAACTCAGATTCATCTAACATCTGAGATCCAATTTCACCTCTTAGATTATGATCCAGATTCAAGATTCAATTCCATTCACTGAACTAGATCCTAGATCCAAAATAAAAATCCTAATTTTCATTAAAGAATTTAAGGTTTTTCCATTTTCAATTCTTCAAAAATCCATACTCAGGGTTCGATTCCCATTTTGAACCAATATCCTTCAAATCAAGATCCAGATCCAATCTTTTTCAAAACCTCGGATCTAGGTCCTTTTTCAAAATTCAATTTTTATTCTAATTTCAAAATCAATTCTTGAATTTCAAATTCAAAATCCATCTTTTTGCAAAAATCCTTTGAAAAATACCCTCGATTCAGATCATAATTCAATTTGGATTTTGAAATATCAAAATGGATCCACATCCAATTTTAAAATCTAATTTTTATTTAAAATCAATTTGGGGATTTCAAATTCAAAGTCAAAATCCAATTTTTAATCAATTTGGGGATTTAAAATTCAAAGTCAAAATCCATTTTTTATTCAAAATCAATTTGGGGATTTTAAATTCAAATTCAAAATCCAATTTTTATCCCAATTTCAAAATAATCTTTGAATTTCAAACTCAAATTCAATATTTTTGCAAAAATTTTAAAAATTCAATCTTGATCAGGTTTTAACCCAATTTGGATTTTTGAAAATCAAAATTGGATTTTTGAAAATCAAAATTGGATTTTTGAATCCAATTATTTTCAAATTCTCCTTTTTATTTCTCATATTTTATTTTACTTTTCATTTTGATTTTATAATCAAAAAAATAAAAAATGCATTTTCAAATAAGGGCGTCACTTGGCATTTAAAAAAAACAAACCAAAGTTGCTTTTAAAATCCACTTTTAAAAACCCTTTTACTTTTAAAAACACACCTGGGCATCACTTGAAAGGTAATGCCATGTGTCAAAATTTTGCGAAACTACCCCTTTTACCCATTTGAGAATTTTCAAAAAGACCCACATGGGCACCCACTTGCAAAAAGGGTGTCACATGTGCATTTTTTTGCCAAAATTACTCTTTTGCCCATTTACAAAAAGAGAAAATACCCACATGGGGGTGGCATAAACTTTGAGAAAATATTTTAAAATTTGATACCAAAAATTCCCCTATTTCAAGCTATAAATAGACCCCTTGGGGTCTCTCCTTTCATAAGTTGAAAATTTGAGAAATTGTGAGAATCAAAGAATTTTTTCTTTCTATTCTTTTCTCCTCTCTCTCCTTCTTTCCTTCTTGAAGTTGATGCCATTTTTGGAGAAGATTCAAGTCCTCTTCAGCCCAAGGTAGGCCTTCTTCTTCCCTCTTTTGATTTTTTTCTTTTTTTTTTTTTTTTAATTTTTACTTTTTGTAAATTAGATCTTTTCACACTTTCTTGCTAATTTCAAAAGATAACAATGTAGATCTATCTTAATTTCATGCTAATTTCTATTTTATGCTTTTGATTCATTCAATTTGATATTTACTTTGTGCATTTTCATTCTAACTATTTAGAATTGAGATTTGATCTTCAATAGATCAAATTTCATATTCAATTGGATAAATCAATTTATGCCCCAATACTTTTAATTTTATTTTTAGATATTTTAATTTTATTTTTGCATCATCTTTCATTATTTGAAATGATAGATCTCATGTTTGATCCTTGGATCACTTCATTAATGAGATGCTACTCTACTCAATCATGTTTAGATGATATTTTTAATTCTAGTCTATTTTTTATCTCATTAATTCTCATATAATTAGATGTTATTTTGATCTAAATTTTTTACTGCATCTTCATGCAAATGTTTTCAAGATCTCCACCAAAAATTTTGAGTTGGTTTGTCCCTCAAAAAAATCAGGATTCAGACCCTATCATTTTAGGTCGTTCGGATTTTTTCTAAAATTAGATCAACTTGTTGGAGTGATTTCTCCCTAACAAAAGATCATTTTTCAAATATGTAAAACGGGATGTCTTCAACATTGAATCTAGTTTCTTCATGCCAATTTTCATTGATTTCCATGATGTTTTAATACCTGATTTTGGTTAAAAACTACAACCCTGTTATACTATGTCACTTTTATGGTCTGGTTTTTAGCCCATTTTGTTAGAGTCATATCTTTCTAATGAAAGATCATTTTTTAGATCTATAAATATGTCATTCTTTATCTAAATGTTTATTTCATTTCTATAAATTTATATGAAGTATTTTTATTTATTTTGAATTTTAAGTTAAGACCCTGTCTCTTTGCAATCTTAGGCGTTGCTCAGACCCAAAACCAACTTGTTGCAATCATATCTCCTTAATGGGAGATTATTTTACAAATCTGTATAAAGGAGTTTCTTTCTTAGAATATCGGGTTTATGCATGCCAATTTTCATAAACTTTTATTTACTTTTCATCTGTCATTTAGATAAAAAATCAAAACCCTATCGATTTTCTTTCACAGGTTTTAACCTAAATGGTTTAAATTGAATCTCCCCAATGGGAGATCATTTTTTAAATCTGTAAATTAGATTTTTTTTCTTATAATGTATAGTTTATCTTTGTAAATTTTCAGCAACTTTTATGAAGTTTTCATATCTGATTTGGATAAAAAATCGAAACCCTATCATTTTGCCTCATTAAGCATTTCTTAAATTTCATATCAACTTGTTTAGATGTGTCCTCTTTAATTAAAACCCAATTTAAAATATATAAAAAAGGTTTTCTTTTATTTTAAGCCTAGTTTATCCATATAAAATTTTATAAATTTCTATGGTATTTGACTCTTCTTCCATTGCATTTTCCAAAACCATATTTGTAAAGGCATTATTTTGTTAAAAAAAGTTAAATTAGGCATTTTAACAATTTTAAATTCAATTCTCAAATATAATTTGTGTATTTCATGAATTGAAAAGATCTTTTATCAACTTAGAATGCCTTAACTTCATTTTGAACAAATTTTAGAGTTTATTTGCTTTTTATTTTAATCATTTTCAATGTATTTTCATTAAAACCTCAATTTCAAGGTTAAATTCATTTTGAATTCAAGTTTTAAAATGGATTTATATGTTTTAAACTCCATTTTCAAAAATTCAAAGCTCCAAAAACATATTTTCAAAATGCTTTTGCAAATTTCATGCATCATTTGCATTTTTTTTATTTTTCCTTATTTTTAGGAGGCATAAAAGGCTAACTTTGGATTTTCTTTAATTTCTCAATAATTAAAGAAAATCCATAAATACTCACATTTTTAACATGCTTACTCATTTTTCAGGAATTTCTTTCTCTATTTTTTCTTTATTTTTTTAATTATTATAATTAATTCAAAGGTTATAATAATTCCATTAATGAGAATTTTTATTTTATGCTTAGTTTAAAATGAATGAACATATAGATTAATTCCATAATTTTATTATATTTTCTTTTTTTTTCTTTATTTTTAAACACACTATAGAAAACACGAATGGCATATGCAACATTTAATAAAGGATAAATAAAACTAAGTAAAATTTATATTTTTGGCCTTAGTTCGAATACGAATAATACTTAAAGTATTTATTCTTTATTAAATAAAAATTTGACCTGTACTTTTAGGTCATTTTAGAAAATCATCTCTTTCATAAGTAATTCTCTTTTCTTCCTTTATTTGAATTAGAATAAATATTAATTCAAAATATATTTGTGGCCCTAGTTATGAATATATTAAAAATTAATCTTGTTTTAATTCTATAAAGGTACAAAATCTTTTCTTTCTTTCTTTTTATTAGAATTTTAAATAAAGATTTATTTAAAGTATATTTGTGGCCCTAGTCATGAATATATAGAAATTAATCTTGTTTTCATTCTATAAAGTATAAAATTCTCCCTAAAATTCAAATGCTTTTTCAAGAAAATAACATTTTCATTTTTTCAAGATAGAATTTGCATCAAATTTTTTCAAGTCATTTTTAAATTTCCAAGATTTTAAAGGCAATTTTTCAAAGTCATTTTCGATTTCATTCAATTTTAAATATTTATTTTTGAATTCCAATTTTCGATTTTTATTTTTGATTCTAACTTTCCATTTTCAAATTTCAACTTTGAATTTCATTTCAATCTCAAGTATTAAATTCAATTTTCTATTTCAAAATTTCGATTTTTATTTTAATTTCAAACTTTCTATTTTCGAATTTCAAATTTCAACTTTGAATTTCATTTCAATTTCAAATATCAATTTTCTATTTTATTCAAATTCCAAATTTCGAGTTTTATTTTCATTCCAAATTCAAATATCATTTTCAAAATTCTCCATTTTCAAACTTCAATTCTTAATTTTGAATTTCATTTCAATTCTCAATTTTTATTCCAAATTAAAATTTGAATTCCATTTAAATTTCCAATTCTAAATTCCAATTTCATTTCCAAAATTTCAATTTTTAATTTTTAAATTCAATTACATTTTCAATTTCAAATTTCAAATTCCTCAATTTTAAATTCAAAGTTCGATTTTAATTTTCAATTTCAATTCTAAATTCTGATTTTCAATTTCAATTTTAAATTCTAAATTCAATTCTCAATTAAAAAATAAACTCGAAATTCAATTTTCAATCAATTCAGATTTCAAATTTCGAAACTTGACTCTGAATTCAATTTTATAACTTTCAATTTTATTTTGTCATTTTCAATTCAACTTAGAATTCCATTTCAAAATCGAATTCAAGTTTCAAACTCAAATTCAATTCAACTTCAAGTTTTCAATTCAAATCAAATCCAACTTCAAATTTTCAATTCAAACTCAATTTTGATTTTCCAATTCAAGTTCAAAATTCTTCCATTTCCTAAAGAATATTTTCAAAACCATTTCAAAATCACTTAGAAAAAATAGATCTCTAAAACCTTTTCAAAACATACATATTTTTCAAGTTCAAAATCACAGGACAAGCATGATTATCTATGAATTTAGGACTTAGAATAATTTCTTAGACAAATTTAGACAAGTTAAATGCATAAATTCGATCTTTGGTTCAATTATCCCTGGTAAAGGCGCCAAGAGCGGTTGAACCTTGTACCGACGAACGAGCCCTGTCTCTCCATTTTCTCGCATTTTCTAAAAACGGAAGCGAGTAATATTTCAAAATCTTTTCAAAAGGTCAAATGGACTTTGCAAGAGTTTTCACTTTCCCTAAAAAGAAAAAGAATTTTTTTGCAACGATCACAATTGTCCAATTTTCTATCTAATTAATCATGTTTTTTCAAGTAAATGCTGAAGACGAGTATAGATACTATGCCCAGTTGTGCTATTAGTGGGTTGGGTCATTGTTTGGTTGATTGGGTTTTTGCAATTTAAACTTAATTATATAAAAATTTTCTAAAATTTGTCAACAACAAATTAGGTATAGTATCCCCAAGGGGTTTGGTGTAATGGGATGGAGCTTAGGTCGCTAGGCCGGTGGTCTAGGTTCAAATCCAATGAGCGTCACCCCCTGCGCAAGACACAAAGCGTGGTGACTCCCTTGGAGTTTTATGCTGCCAGGACAGTGACCATAAGTATGGCAGACAGCGGACTAGGTCAATGATCCTGGAGTGGTTTCTCAGAGTTAAAATCATAAAAAGATGGGTGGTGTAGTGGTTAATTTATGGTTTTTTACTGGGGAGGTCAAGAGTAAATTTTGTACATTAATTATATTTCATTTTTAGTCCTACCGCCCAACTTACTTTTTATGCTTCTTGAATAGGGGCAAATTATTAAATTTATTTTACCAGTTATAAGGGTAAAATGATAACTTCAAAACATGAGTCAGTGTTAACCCAAATCCAATGTTAGTTTATGATTGGGGTAATTTCATTAAACAATAAAAAAACTTTGGTAAGCATTTACAAACTCTCAAACGTTTGGAGGGGTATTTGAAAAAATCTCTTTTACAAAAAAACCTTTAGCCAACCCAGACGGGCCAGTGCCTGTTAATATTACCAGGTTATTCAACCACCCATATGCCAGTGGGGTTCGAACTTGCAACATCCCATTACACGGTGACTTGCAGAAACTGCTCCTACCAGATGGTCGGATCCCCGTTGGTAGTTTCTATCGAGATAAATTCAAGAGTGAACAAAAAATATGCCTATATGATTACGAGTTTTAGACTACAACCCTCCCCACTTGGGGACGTTCACAATGTGGCCCCAATCTATACAACAATTTTATCACGATCAAGTCATAAAAGGCAAAATCACAACAAAATTCTAAAAAAAAATCGGGTTATCATTTTTTTTCAAGTATTGCAATCATATTGGGGCGTTAATAAGATTTTAATATGGCTTTCCCTTGTATTATCCAAAAAAAAAAAACGGCAGCAAAAGATGCAAATTGATGTATTGAAAATTGAACTATCAAACTCGTCAAACAAGGTAGTCAGTTGAAAGAAACTAGAAAACCAAATGAATATACGCCATCATCGACTAAATTTTATTCAAGTTTTTAATTAAGAAACAAAACTAATCTTACCAAAGATCAATACTAACAATTTCCATTCTCTGACCATCTAAGAGACAAGACAAAAACAAGAACGAGATAGAGTACAAAAGTGGCGATAAAGTGTAACTGGTGCAGTACTTGGACACTAGGGACTACGAAAGGCATTCAGATCTCTCTCTCTCTCATTTACAAAAGGATGTTCCAAAGCAACAAAAGACTGGGAACAAAGACGGCAAAAAACAGAAACCAGCCAACACCTTACAGTTCCTGCCATAATGTAGAAGCTTGTCCCATACTGATTCAGCTTTCATTAATCCAGGAAGGGCTTCTGCTGGCCACTTTTCTTTGACATCACACAAATTGCTAGATTGCATAATCATCATCATTAACTGGGTGAAATAAGGACCAATTATTTCCCATCAGTGTCAAATTCCTCTCATTGCAAATGCACCCCCACTTTGTGTCAATCCCCGGTTTCTTCCTACTGGGCTGAATCCAACACTTTCAAGTAGAAAAAGGCTTCATGATCTCGTGTTCTTTAAGACTAATTTCCATAATGCTTGTCCTTCAAATAGGCTGTCATTGGACAAACACCACAAGAACAAAAACTTTAATGCATTATAGAACAATACACTGTCAGTCAGCTTTTCTAAGTTGCACATGCTTCTAACCATTAAAAATAATAATAAACATCTCTCCCCTTATTTTACAGTCATGTAAAAATCAAGTAAATGGAAATCTCGTTATAGAAACAGGATGATATCGATATGTGATGAAATAACACTAGTAAAAAGTACAGCACAGGATCTCAGCTCAGGGTGTTATCCCGGTGCACTATGAAAACAGACCACCAACATTACACCAATATTGGCTGGTCCTATGGACCCAGATCTAGGGTCTCCTCAACTGGATCTGGCTAAATCCTGAAAAAAAAAAACAGGCAAAGCATATCTCATCCAGATCGTGCAACATGTAGTCAACATAATTTTTTTAATCACAATTCTGCCCTTTAGTTGGGCGAAAACTCTGTGGAGTGAAGCCTGGAGACTGATTTGCAGACAAACATACAAGATCCAAATAGATTTGGACCTGCAGCCATCTGAAGCAATCAAATCCATCCATGTGATCAAATCTTGGACAAATGCAGTTTCTCTAGTTATGATAATGCAGGTTCAACCAACTTTGCAACTGAAACGATTTACCACTCATCGGCGATGAACAAGAAGGCCTTGCAATGAAGAACCGGCTATTCCTTTTTGTCTCTTAACCTGAACCAAATACCAGTAACAGAAATTTCAATTAGAACCTTCGCCATTCTACCAAAGGTTTGAAACTAGAATTTCATCTCAATACTCATAGTAGCCCATGTTAAGACAAGTTGTGAATGGAGACAGATCAAATATGGCTCACGCTCAATCCAGTGGCACGTAAATAAACAAAAAACAATGTAACCAATTCAAATCACCCTGAATGATCTGCAGTAGTTTAACAAACACTATTTTCAACATTCACCAGGCTATTAGATTAGTTGAATCAGGTAAAGAATGTTAGCCACACCCTTTCAGCATTGAATAAGTCTTCTGCAATGGCTTCGGCTTGCTTCCGCTTCTTCTCTTCTCTCACAAACTTTTCTCGTTCTGATTGACCTTCTGATTCACTAGAAAGAGCAGAAACACATGATGAATGGAAGGTGAGAACTATTTACTTGAGTAAAATTTTTCAAAAGAGACAAGGTAAAGAGGTCCAACATTTACATGTATGGATCCTTCGAGAATGGAATCAGATCCTTGAAGCTGTTACCAGATACACACACTCTCTGAATTTACAAGAAAATCCCAGCACAAGCAGCAGTTGCAACAGAATTAGAGTATAATTATAAAAGTTGCTGGTGGATGCATCTAACTAGGAAAATATAATTGCAGACAAGCATACATGTTTTTATCTCTTGTCAATGAAATAAAAGTTACCTTATTAAAGCATTTAAAGTTAACCACCTTTGGGGTTGATGAATGGTCTAATTTTGGTCTAGCATCATTTCTCACAATAAGGTCTTGGCTATATATGATCTCAGAATTCTGATATTCTGGCTCCTCTGCATCTGCCCCTCTACCATTCCTCTCTATGGCACGACCACCTTTAGTAAAGTGCTGCAATTTTTCATTCTGGGACGTGACATTGTATTGTGGGATCACTTTGTTCTCATATTTTCGGACTTCTGATTGAGCTACACCAGCATTTCCATGAGAGACCACACTATCCACCTCAACATCAGAATCCTCTACAATAGTCTCATCAGTGGAGTGTGACGAAGAGATAGTAACTACAAAGCCAACAAGGTGTGCACATAAGTTCCAGACCACAGACAAGAGAAACAAGTTGAAATGACCAAGTACTCCAGCTTGAAACAGTGATCCGAACTCAGGACTCAGTCCATGCCAAAGCTAAATGGATTTCAAGTTACTTGGAACCATAAATTGAAAAGGCAGCTTCAGTTGGCTCAACTGATCCACAGGCAATTCAGCCTGAACCCAATTCTCTTTGAAGAATTTCCTATTGACCAGGTTGAGCCAATCCCACATGTATGCCATCCCAAAAGAGGAATCAAATCATCAATTTGATGCAAATCCCAAAGCATCTAAGAAAGGTGCACTATTTTCAAATATAGTAAAAAAAAGAGTTATTTAGGAAATGGGTTGATTAACAAGAAAAATTAGAAACCAATTTGCAGTTTTCCGAAAAGCCAACAAGCATTTTATGGCTGCATTATGTTGCAGAGAGAGCTGCTTTTGTTGATCTCAAATGCAACCACCACCATGGAATTAGAAAGAAAACTGAATCATTCAAGCTTCAGGTTCCATGCATGGAGTTCAGAATTCGGGTCAACACAGATGCACCCTATGATTAAAAGCAACGGCAATAACAGCTTTTCAAGAAACAGAACATTCTTGTACACACACGCTGGAAACCTCAGACAACATAGCATAGATAATTTCATCAATTCATCATGGGCAACTATGATGGAACTAAAAACAGACATTTCCCTAGAAAGTGACTAAAACGCTTACTAGAGGGCAATTCAACAAGAGCCTCGTCCAGGTGTCCAGATAAAACTGCACGAATCAAATTAATATCATTGATTCTAGGCAATGAATTGACGGAACAGCGTTTGTCAAATGCATTAGTAGACTCAACAGGGATAACAAGAATAACTTTGTTTCTTCCATCTGCAGGAACCTGGCATCCAAAAGTAAAAGAAAAATATATCAACCAGTCAGACTCATCAGGGTTTTCCTAGAACTTTATTGAAACAAGCAATTAAAAATGAAAATTAAAATAACATAAAATCTACCTGTTTTTAGAATTTGAGCCATAGGAAATTATAGGCAACAGAAAACATACTAAAATTTTCAGATCATTTGGAAAATTAAAGACTATGTAAAACCCACTCATTTTAGTATTCAATCAAATAATTTAAAAAAATATAGCCACAGACATGCCACAACATTCAGAATTCTTGACCTGTAAAAGCAGATGACACCACATATCAACAATACTATAAGCACTTAGGAACAAAGATCAATGTGCATGTGCTATTAGAGCATCGGTGAAATTTTTTAATTAAAAAAAATGTTTGCACTACTGACAATGTAAGCATTAAGGCCAATTGTATTCAATAAAGATATAGTCAACATGACACCAAATTGCACTAAATTTGGTACGTGCTAGAAAAATGAACCTTTAACAACCACATACTTAACAACCATGAAATCAAGGAAGAAGGAGATTCAGGAAGACTGACTTACTGGGTTACTTGAACTGAAGGTATCAATTGAGGAAACCTTGGCACCAGAACCTTCGAGCAACAACTTTAACTTTTTACCAAATGTATACTGCATAAACATAATTTCATTAGAAAAACCAACATGACTTACTACAAGATCAAAATGAAAGAAGAAGTTACCATATGTGGAGATCCCAATAAAAAAATATGTTCTGCTAAACAGTTTTCTCGGACTTTTGGGACCACAATTTTGACTCGTGCAGAAAATTCTCCTTCTCCCAATGTTAGGGTAGGAGAATAGCTGAGCAAAGAAGAAAACTTGGTTGGTTAGCTTCAAAAAAGAATATGATTCCAGAAAAAAGAACAGCAATAAAGATGCTTCAGGTGGTTGAGATAGAACCAAAAGCAACACTTACAAAGAGCATCTTGGGATTTCTGTTGAAACTTTTTCCACTGCAATAGCCTGAAAACAGTATAGCATCAATCATGCACATACAATACAATACGCATGAGTCAGAGGAAGATAGATTTTTTGCATTTGATGACGATATTTGTAGACCATTTCTAAATATTGATAAACATAGATCAACAAAACAACCAGAAAATCCCAAAAAAAAGAACGATAAATATCTTGAGATGCTAGAATCCATGAAGTTACAAAATCACAAAAATTGAAACAAATGCAGATGTGATGGGCTAAGCCACATAGGACTAAGAACAGGCATGAAGCAAGGAATAATATATAAGGCATAGCTTGATATCCTAGAATCCATTAAGTTACAAATCACAAAAAAAAAAAATTAGATACCTAGTGCAACTCATGTGATGGAATAAAAGCCACAAAGGACTAAGAAACAGCATGCTGGGCAAAGAACAATTATATGAGGCCTCAAATGTACCGCAATAGGTACAAGTATCTCAGGGACAAACATGAAGTTGGATACAAGATGAATCAGAATCAAAATCCATAATATAAAGTGCATGTTCAGCAGTTGTCTTTGAGCAGCTGACAATTTTGCACCCAAATGTTAGAATTTAGATGTAACATATAAAATCATCATCTAAAGGCCTTTCATTCTACAATTAAATTTATGTTTAAATTACATAAGAATATTGAAGGCTCAAAATAGAAAAGATGGCACAACCAAGACCAAGTTCATCCATATCTAACTGTGAGCAGCTCTACTCGTCATATGCATAGATGAACTATGTAGAGTGGTCATTTAATTGGCATCAACAAGTAAATCCAGAAACTTGTGGACAGTGAACCCAGATTGACTTGACCTGAGAACAGCTGGGATACATGTAAATGGGAGTATGAATCCAAGTCCTATAAGACCCAGCCCAGCCTCAGCCCGATAAAGATCAGGTCAGAGGCTGTCCCTGGGCCATCAGGTTCTAACAGATATCAGCTCAGTTCAGCCAACTCCACCCCCAAGTACAAGGAAGTCTTAAACTTTTGGTCCATTACTTTCCGTAGGTTTCACAAACAGAATGCAATTCTTTCACTGGATATCCTAAGTGTGTATGTGTGTGTGTGCATGCACACACAGATATGCTACCATCTTTAGTATCATATTATCTGGTGGGAAATCACAGTTCTGAGCTTCATCTGCTCAGTCTGATCCAATGGTTCATTTATTAGGAAACACACCTTGGATCAAGTCCTTTAAACATAAAGTCCTCATGTTTCAAGACAAAGTTTTCGTGCATCTTAGTTTTTTTGGAGCTCTTGAGAAACTTGTTTACGCATCACAATTACATGATCCAACATAGGGGTGGCAAAATCTGACCCGACCCGCCAACCCGCTTCTTAGCCGGGTTAGGGTTTGGCTTAAACGGGTTTGTGTCGTAAACGGGTCGACCCGCCTAACCCGTTTATTAAACGGGTCGTGTTCGTGTTAGGGGTATGCCAACCCGCCAACCCGTTTACACGAACCCGTCAACCTGTTTATATATATATATATATATATATATATATATATATATATATATATATATATATATATATATATATATATATATATTAACTTACCGTGTTACTCAGGTCGGTTATCGTGTCAACCCATTTAATAAACGGGTCATTGTGTCGTGTCGACCCGACCCGTTTATTAAACGGGTTAACCGTCTCGTGCCGGGTTACCCGTTTAATAAATGGGTCGTGTTCGTGTTTGCCACATCCGACCCGTTTAATAAACGGGTCGTGTTTGTGTTGAGGTATTCTGACCCGCCAACCCGCCGACCCGACCCGATTGCCACCCGCTTGATCTATAAAACATTCAAAAAATTGTTAAAAACTGGAATGGTCTACAATGAACTAACAATAAGTGTGTGTGTGTGTGTGTATATATATATATATATATATATATATATATATATATATATATATATATATATTGCACCTCTTCATCCAACAAATAGTGACATTGGATCCTATGTATCTATGTATGTACAGCTCATTTTAACAATATGTTGTCCAATTTTTATCAGACAAATATATGGGTGCAGTTTCACAATGCTACAAGGCATGTTTCCTACATGATACATGAAATCTTAATTTACAAGTCATAGATTAACAGGGAACTTTACATTGACATATTAAAATTTCCTCTCTAAGATTAATCATGTTCTCAGAAGCACTTCTCTAGCAAAAAGTTGAATCATGAAAATATGCCAAGCAAAGCAAGGATTTGAAATGTACCTTAATCCAGTCACTAAGAACAACATGTTTTTGTGCCACTACGGCCTCAATAACATCTTCTGTTACAGGTGAAAGTTCATCAACAACCACATGTGTGCACTCTGGGCTCCATTTGTGGAGAGCACATCCACCTATCCAACATAAACACAAACAGTTGTGGGCTATCAATTAATCAAAGAAACTATTCAGGGAAACAAGACGAAGAACAACACAAACTGTCAATTAGTAAACAAAAAGGTTGGTAGATACACAACTTAAAAGCTGATTCATTTATAGCTCATAAAAAAATGCTGCTGTTAGCCTTAGGCCAATTAAGCTAATTTTGTAGTTAAAATCATATTATCATTCCAAAAGACCAATTACGCCACTTGTTGTCAAAAACTTCATACTTCTATGTGCATACAATTAGGATCAAATGTTTTGTTTTTCCATACATTTGCTAAGCTATTTCATATCCTTCCCTCCCTTCTAACTTCATTAATCATCCTTGATTTTGTTCACTTCGTAAAAACTATATGGCAAAGAAAGAATCATGGAAAGACATAGGTCTTAGATAAATGTACAAACACTAACGCAGCATCTTCAATATGCCTTTTTAAACAGATAAGAGAAATTAAACTAACCATTTGTGTGAGAGGAGGTGAATCATAAAGATCAATCTAACCTATCTGACATTTTGCTCAGTAACATGACTTTACATGACATAACAATCAATAGCTTTTAAAATTAAGATTGGATTTGCAAACTCACAGTATCTTAAGATTCATAGCATCTTTAGCAACAAATAATTTCAAATCTTTTTACATAACTAATTGCTTAAACAAGGCACTGACATTCAGGTTAGCAAAAGCACAAAGTCCTTGATGTCAACACTAACCAATGAATAAGACAAGATCTTGAAGAGTGTGCATCGCTTTTGAGGCCTCTGTTTGATGAATAAATATCAAGAGTGGAATGAAGCAAAACCTGCAAAGAAAGAAAATTTTGAATAACATATAAAAATAATGTGAGCACAACTTTATGAAAAAGGTGGAATGAAATAAAAATGTTCCAAGTTCCAAGAAAGGGTACCAAGAAAAGAACTTTCAGCATTAGAAATTATGCTCAAGGAATGCATGTTGAGTTAATCACCATTCAATAAGCAACAAAACTTTGTTAAGGTAAAAGATGACAATCACCTGAATGTTGCATTACCAGTTCCAAAAGAGACCAAGTCTCCATCTTTTAAAGGTACCTGCTTGTCTGGTAATGAAAAAATTGGCTTGGACCCACTTTCCTTGTTTACAAATGTGCCAAATTTTGACTGGTCTTTCAAAAAGACTTTTGAGAGACCATTTAGGTTTTTCTGTAAAGGATCCCAATCAATTACCACCTCTGCATGAACGCGTGAAATTGTTCTATCCTTTTGAACAACCACATCACAATCTACAACCACAAAGGCAAATAGACACTGCTTAAGTTCTAAGAAAGCGAAAAATTAAAATGATGAAGAGTATACAAAAATAGTCTTAAATGATAAACAATTGATAAAGCATAATGGAAATATATCAAGATGAAATTTTTTAATTCAACAACATAAATTTGTTTGTAATAAAAACAATAGAAATAAACAATCTAAATAATATGACGAATCATAAGAGGCATCTAGATCTTTGCTTCATTATTTTCCAAATTATTTTTTAATTTGTGAGAGACCTAAACGGCTAAACCTATTTTAAAGGTACAACATACAATTATGCCCAAGTGCCATAACTTCAGGTTTTAACAGCTTAAATATTTGTGTTTTAGTCATTCTGATTTCAAAATGACAAGAAAACCATCATCATGCACAACCACCACTAACATCAGCAATAACCCCCAATTTCACTATCATCATCATTGTCTGCCACTTCAAATGCTATCACCATACAATCAACTATTATTCTCTTAGTTTTGCAGGTTCTCTTCTAGAAGAGTCCTTAGATTCCATGAATAGGAAAATAGGGTCTCAGGAAAAAATGGGAACCCCCCTTTTTGTCAATTCCATAGTGTAACATGCAATATAAACTATGTCACATGGGTGCGGGTGCGGGGGTGCGGCACTTTCAAAAACCTTGGGTGCGGAGGTGCGGCAAAAAATAATATATATATATATATATATATATATATATATATATATATATATATAGATAGATAGATAGATAGAAGGGGAGTCTAGGAGTTCCCCCCGGCACGGGTCCCGTTGCGCTGACCGCGGGCGGGGGTCCAGGGGGGCCTCCCCTGGCGGGGGGTTATAGGGGGGCAGCCCCCCCCCCCCCCCCCCAAGATTTTTTTAAATTCCAAAGCCCATTTCATAGGGCAAAATAAAAAAAAAAATCCAAAAAATGGACCAAAATGACCCTGGGTTCCGTCAACGCACCAGAGGTCGGGTTGACCGCACCGGGTGCCGCGCCCGCGTCACATCGACGCGGGTGCGGCACCTGTCTGGCCGAATCCCTGTGACATAGAGTATAAATTATAATAAATATTAATATTTCACATATATATATTTCTCTTTTTTTCTTCCTACTCTATATCATACATATCATAAATACACGTTTATATCGTAGTCACAGACTCACAAATATCGGCGATATTTTGAAAATATAGCGATATTATTGTGTTATATTCATCAAACAATATTATAGGTAAAATATTGCGATATTTTGAAAATATCGCCAATTTGATAAAATCATGATATTATCACGAGAATATTGCGATATTCTCATGATAATATCGTGATATTATCAACTTTTGTTACTGTTTTTACTTATTTTCTACATCTTAAAGGTGTCTTTCTTTTTTCTTTTGTATTTTTTACTTATTTCTTTTAGCATATATGTATTTTATTTTCTAAACATGACATTTTTTACTTATTTTTGTTATTATATATATATTTATTTATTTATTTTTATTTTTTTTATGCCCGAGATTTATCACCAAAAAGATAATATTGAGAGAAATAGCCTCGCCGAGATATAGCCTATACCGATATTTGTGACTATGGTTTATATATCAATCAAAATTCTCAACCGGGTGTCATGAGCTAACCATGAATTAATTATTGGAATAAGATTCATGCGCTTCATTTTGAAAGTTTGAATTAATTGAAATTCATAAAGAAAAAGTGACTCTTTGAAATTTAAAACATTATTCCTTATTTGTATGGAAAGCTACTCAAGGGCGACCTTCCATGGATTCACCTATCTAAGTCATAGATAAGGTTGCAAAAATCAGAATTGAATACTGCTTCTGAATAATCTGAGGAACACCACAGGTAGAGGAACACCAAAGTACTAAAAAAACAAGAACAACAATTACCAATTTATCAGCAACATACTCTCAAAAAGTCAAAAACTAAATAATAAAGATTTTGTAAAATCTTTTAAGACATTAATTGGTAAAAGTATTGCAGTTTCCCTTTTTAGTAAGGCCTGCATAGAAATATGTCATTGAAGTGGGTAAAGCTAAAGCAACAGCAGTATATATACCATTTGTAGATGAAACTAACTCCCCATGAGGTAACTGTATGATTCTCCAGGGTAAAAGAGCATCTGTCAAGCTAGAAACAAAAATAAATAGGAAAAGAGTTCCAAGAAAAGGAACCCAATGACCATATTCTTCTTTTAAAAAGGAATAAATTTGGTGATTCATGATATGAAAGCAAACCACAAAGCAATTACAGTTCCATGCTTCCCAAGGAAATTCAATAGCAAACATCTTTTACAGTCAACAGAGAACAGTAGCGCACAAAATAAAAGCCAAAAGTTGAGAAAAACTAATGAAATATAAGTTCATGAATCAAATCTTTAAAAAGTTCGGAGATACTCAAATTTTCATCGGATTTACCTTTTCGACCAATTTTATATGTCCCTTTAGAAAAGAAATAGTATGTTGGTGCACCTGCCATGAAAACCAAAAAGGCATAAAGCATTTCAAAAGCATTCAAAACTAAAAAGATGATGTGCAAAAGTACAGAGGCGAATACTTTATAAATGGAAATATGAATGAACACCATAGAAAGGAATATGATAGCGCCCAAATGTCTTGCCAGATCATACTAAAGCTACACATACAATATTACTAATGCATTTTTAACCCCAAAATGCACACATACATACATATGCATGTATCTATGTATGTGAGATACAATAGCGGAATACAGAACTCTCAAAGCCCTAACCCCCAATATTCCCGAAAACTCACTCTCTCAAGAAAATAGGCAGCTCCTCATAAAAGAAAGAAGCCCTAAAGTAGCATGTTCCATCATACAGTCTCCAAAATATTTTCAGATTGGGTCATGGATCGAAGCGAGTCCAAAATTCAAGACACCCACAACAAAATGTATCATTATTGTATACGGTTTCATATGTTTGGCACGTCCCAACCCTTGTTTCTCAAGTTCCTAATTGGTCTCCTACTATTTTTCCCATTTTTTCATATACTAAACAATAACAAATTGACTCTTTGACAAAAGATATTTGTTGTGTCTGTGTGTGTCAAAAAACATACAAAATACATAGATATACGGGGCTCTCTTGTTCATGCATGTGATCAATCCACAACAGAATCTCATATAGCAGCAAAAGCAAAACTATCCTACATGCTCAAATCATCTATTTTCATAAACAAATCCATTTGCAATACAACATTTTAATTTCTCCATTCTAACACATATCCTTCGCTTCATGTTGAGTCACTTAGTCTCATTTCACACTACTGTAAGTTATTTCGCCATGTTCATGGGACGTCAAAAACTATAAGCAGTCCAGTTGTATATCTTACTTTGCAACATCTGCAACCAACATATTCAGAAGCCTTTGATCACATTACAATTGCACTGAGTCAATTATCTTTCTGTTAAGTCGCCTCACGAGGACATATTTCATGCCAGATCCATACATTCTGCTGTGAAATTTACACTGTAGCAGTTATGCAATTCTTTTTACATTACAAACGCTTTGATTATAGCCTAAACTCCAATTTTGGCATCCGATTAGAAGCTCTATATGTGAAAGCTAGCTAATATGAACTATTTCCACACACAAAAAAAAATGAAAATAAATAATTTCAAGGAATGCACCTTATTTGAAATAAAAACCCCCATTCACCTGATGTGTTACAAACTTAATACAACATAAACATCTATGTACTTAAAATTAAAAGAAAAAAGAAAAAGAAAAGAAAAACTTCATAGGTGATTCTGAGTTTAGACCAGAAGTATGTTGATGGTCAAGATACAATGCCACACCAATTAACCAAGTGCATGGTTATTGCCATGCATAAATTTCAAAGGTTCATCATTTCACATCACAGAAGACCATAAACACATCTTAGTATTGTTGCAAGATAGTTTGTAAAATCTCTAGCTTTCCTTTTAACCTCTATTCCTGGAAGGATGGCAGATAAGGCCATCTTTGTCTCTTAGACAATCTAAGGTGCCCGTTATGCAAAACCACAACAGATACAAAGAAACCCATAGGATAAAGAGAAGAAAAGAACAAGAGAAGACACAAGATTCGGGTGGTTCGGTACTCAGGCCTATGTCTACGGGCGAAGGAGGAGCAAGAAATTCGCTAGAAAATGTGAGGAAATACAGAGGTGAGATACAGAGCTCTCAACCCTAATCCCCAATACACCTGAAATTCTCATGCCCAGCTCTCAAAAGGAGGCAGCTATATATATATATATATATATATATATATATATATATATATATATATATATATATATATATATATATGACGAATGGCGTAAAACAAAAAATTACAAAACTAGACAGGTCCATACCGCAGGGGCTCACCCCAGAAAAATCCCCATTGCACGGTCATCAAAATATTTTGAGTCTGATCATGGATAGGAGCGGGTCCAAAATTCAAGACACCCAGAACAGTGTCTCCTCATCTTTCTATTAAAATCACCCTCTTTCTCAACAAAATAGGTCATACATAAGATTCCAATATACCACCTATTGGCTTTCTTGAACAGATCAAAGCCATGGAGACACAACACTAATGCAACACCTACAACACACACCATCAAGTACAATAACATGCAAGATCAAAAGCATACTGTGCTGGTAACAGGTTGCTGCCTCATAGCCACATGAAAGAGGCAGCCCGATGAATCGAATGGAATTCCAAGTAAGTATTCAAAGTCGTAAACAAGATACGATTCCCCTTCCTTATTGAGAAGCAAAACAAGCACATTCAAACCTCTGCCTAAGTTTATTAGGAAGAGCGGTAGCACATGCAAGTGCATCTCTCGCTACGCTTGAAAACCAACTGCAAGAACTACAGATTACAATCTCATGGCATGAGGATTAGCACTTGATATTTACACATGAAATAATCATCTCTTCCATCCATGGTGGCATTAATGAAATTGCTTCTAAAGCAAACAATCAATGTTCCCACCAACAGATTCATCGGTACGCCAATTATAATTGTCTACCCATCTTTTCACAACACCAGGAAACTAGTCAAAAAGATGTTTAATTAGTAAAAATCAAATACCCACCATTTAAAAACAAAAGATGCATGCACATGGAACTTCAAAGTTTCCAATCAATACTCTAATGAAACTTCAAAGTAGCGATTAACAAAACTACCAACAAATAGAAAGATACGAAAATGGCGAAGTACCAACAAAAAATAAGGGAAAAAGAAAATTAATGGGTTCTGGATTCAACACCAACATTGGTTCAAAGAAATAATGACAAAAATCATAAACATACCAAGAGAGGGGTCGACCGGGAATAGTCCCCACACCATTTTTGGCAAAATATATAGGGATTCAGCAAGTGGGGAACATCAATACCGGCTATTATTCTCAGTCGCCGACTTCACCAGTGTCGAATTCGGAGAAACAGGGCTCTCAAAATAGCGGGAAGGAGGCTAAAGGTAAACCCCTAACCAAAAAAAGGTCTCATGATGAGTTTTTTCTTTTTCTTTTTTCTTTTTTTTCCTACGATGAGGATACGACACGCCTTCAGCGGCAACCCCCAGGTTGGGCCCATGACTATCCTGACGTACGTGGCCCACCTTCAAAAGCTACGGACACACCCTCGCTCCAACGAGCCAGGATCAGGTGCCTTTACATGAGACACACTTTGAGTGTGCATCACACTCAAAGTGCGCCATGTGAAGGCACCTAATCCTGGCTCCGCACCAGCGGGGTTTGATCAGCAGCCTTAATCTCAGCGCCTTCACAACCATGAGGGTATTTGCCTGAAGAGCGAAATCACGAGGTTTATTTGAAAAATGTGAAGATTTTGGCGGGTATATTAATTAAGATTAAAAAAATGGACGGAGATTTAAAATTTGCTCTTGGTTTAATTTCTGTTGTACTGGGAACCATCCAGGGGACCAGTCACTAGGGGTGGCAAAACCTGACACGACCCGCCAGCCCGCCTCTTAGGCGGGTTCGGGTTGGGCTTAAGCCAACCTGTTTAATAAACGGGTCGACCAACCTGACCCGTTATTAAACGGGTCAGGTTCGGGTTGGGGGTATGCCAACCCGGCTGACCCGTTTATTAAACGGGTTAGGCGGGCAGGTCAACCCGCCAACCCGCTAACCCGACCCGCCAACCTGTCCGCCAACCCGACCCACCAACCCGCCAACCCGTTTTCCCGACCCAACCCATTTATTAAACGGGTTGGCGGGTCATGTCGGGTTACCCGTTTATTAAATGGGTCGGGTTAGTGTTTGCCACAACCGACCCGCCAACCCGACCCGATTGCCACCCCTACCAGTCACATTTGGTAAGTGTAGGGATCACCATCAGGGCCGGGTGCCCAGCCCGTAACAAGTTGAGCTCGAGATCTGCAGCCCAGGCCATATTCAAGTCAGGCAGGGCCCGGCCCTATTAGATAATCGGGCCCAAATCAGGGTGGGCTCTTGTGTAATTTACACAAGGTCTGACAGGTCCAGCCCATTAGCTGTATCGGGCCTAAAGGGCCCAGCCCTAAAGTGTGGTAAATCACACTCCTTCTTTACTGATCAGATTACAAAAGGTTAAATAGCAAAAATACAACATAAATTGGGATCCAAAATCAAAATGTTGTTACAATATCTTCCACATTTAGAAGTTTTTTTAAACGTGAATCCTTGCTGGGCCTTTATTTCAAATGTTGAATGTCCATGATCCTCATTTGGATGTGTGCAATCTCCTCGATCATTATCTTCAACACTCCCCCCTCAAGATGGACTTTTGGGGATTAATTATTCTCACCTTGCTCACGTCCTACAGCTTTTGTGACCTTTTGATTTTTACTGGGAACAAACTTAGTACATATAACTTCTTGCTCTAATTTTTCTCTCAACAAATGACAATCTAATTGGATATATTTTGTTCTTTCATGAAAAACAAGATTTGGCATCGTTGATGGGTTGTCACAAAAATATCTAAAGCTTCTTAGAGCTCAAAATACAAGTGGGACAAGGTGTTGGAGTGTATAAAATGGTCAGAGACACATAATCAATGAATACAAGGTCGAATACACTTGGTTTGGATAGCTTAGAGTTAGTTTACAGGGTTTGCTACTCTGAAATACAAATCTTGATATGCCTAAAAACACACATTTCAGATGAGGGAGATATGACCTTCCGAAGTTGGCATAAAACGCAAGGCTCACGTGAATGATGGGTACTACACGCACAGCTGTGCCTCTTGAGGCCCATAGCCGCACACCAAAATGACATATCCATGTGACATTGCTTCAAATGTGCTGCCCCCACATGAATCCCTGCCATTTGCTATTGGGCACCTGTATGAAAAAGATGGGAGGGTGCCAGCACATCAAAAATATGCAAACGATTCAGTCTCTCATAAAAGTAGGACCAAGGCTCATGTACAATGTAATTGCACAAAGTGTGATGCCCCCCTTCTCTTTTTTGACACGTCTGATTTAGAAAACATATCATGTTTAGGTCTTGTGGGGCCTCACATCTGAAGCAGACACATGTTGTGCAAAGAGATGAGGTGGCACAGTATTTTTGTGCAATTACATTGTGGTGTATCCTGATCTAACAGTAGACAGTACTGCTCATGTTATTTTGTGAAATTCTCAAATCATTGAGTAAATATCTTAGCCATGTTATTTCGCATGTACCTGCTGCCGAGGCTTGATATTCCGTGGTTTGCTTCTTTGTCTTCCACGAGATGGCTGATGCTATAATATAAAAAAGCTGCAATACCCTGTAGTTGATCTCCTAGTGAATGAACAACTTGCCCAGTCTTAAGCAACATAGCAGAATATATTCAAATCTCCCTCAGACTCAAGCAAAATTCCCTGTCCTGGTGTATATTTCAAATATCTCACAAGTTTCATAGCTGCCTCTTAGTGTAGCTGCCTCTGTTCTTGCATAAACTGACTTAATATGTGAACTGCACATGTGATGTTTGGTAGTGTTATGGTCAGATATATGAGTATGACAACGAGTCTTCTAATAGACGTTAGATCTTTGATAATCTCTTTAGAGTGATCCAATTTGTGATTGGGTTCCATAGGTGTTTCACTTGGTTTAGATTCTAGGAGACCAATTTCTTTTAATAATTCAAGTGTATACTTCCTTTAATTCAAAAATATACTTTTATTTGATCAGGCCACTTCAATTTTGAGAAAAAAACTTCAATTTTCCAAGATCCTTGATATGGTAAGAAGTCTTTCAACTTTCTTACCATTTCATCGTCATTTCCAGTTATTATCACGTTGTCAACATATATGAGGACATATGTTTGCTTGTCTCCCGATATTCGTGAAAATAATGGGTATTGTTTGAAATTGTCTTTCTTTAAGACACTTGAAAATTTGACAAACCACTGTCTGGATGCATGTTTCAATCCTTATAAGGATTTATTCAAATGACATGCTCGAGTCTCTCCCTCATGCGCAAAGCCGAGTGGCAATTTCATATATGTTTTTCATCAAGGTCGCCATGGCGTTGTCTCCTGGTATACGAGAAAATAATAAGTAATTCAGAAGAAGAGGATAAGAATACTCCCTTGTTTAGTGTACCCTTTGTGTATCTCATAATCCGCAAGATGACACTCATGCGAACCGATGTTGGTGCATCTTGAAACCGACTTGCAGTATGAACTGCATGAGAAATATCTGGTCTAGTAATACTCAGATACATTAATGATCCCACAAGCTGCCTGTAGGGGGTGAGATCAGAGAGAGGAATGTCATAATTAATCTTCATTTTAGCTCTTACTATAGCAGGAGTTTCACAAACTTTATCATCCGTAATACCTGACCTATCAATAATCTCGTATGCAAGCTTAGTTTGAGACAAAAAATACCCTCTATGAGAGTATGCAACTTCAATACCCAAAAAATAAGTTAGAAATCTCAAATCAGACATTTCAAATCTATCATTTAAAATTGATTTTATGCTTTTAACCCCTTTAGTATCACTTTCGATTATTAGCATATCATCTATATACAAAAGCAGAATGACAATCCCTGCATTGGTTTTTCTAACGAACAAAGCAGTATCAGTGAAACTGGCTGAAATCCCATTTTCTAACATTACAGAGTTAAACCTATCATACCAAGCCTTGGAACCGAGCTTTATATCTCTCAAAAGATCCATCACTTTTAGTCTTAACCTTAAATATCCAGTTGCACCCTGTTTCTTTTTTACCCTTAGGAAGAACTTGAAATTCTCCAGTTTTTGCCTTGTTGAGAGCTGAAAGTTCACATTTCATTGCTTCCAGCCACTCATTATTTTTTTTGGCTTTTTTGAAGTTCTTGGGTTCTACATAAAAATGAATGGCGCTAAGACATACTCTATGTTTAGGAGTAAAGAAATCATATGAGATGAACCTAGAAGTCATCTTTCTATTTCTCTCAGTTCTTCGTAGATTTTCATCATTTGTTGAATTGGAACCACTAGGTTCGCTGTATTTTTCAATCGCACTCATAAAATTGTTTCTGTCTTTATGGGTATATGTTATAGGGTCTCTCGAATCCCCTTCATCACTATGTTGGGAGATAGGAGGATGAAAGGAAATATCTCCTTCGTCTTCTTTATCATTGGCCTCATTAGGAGTGAGTTCATCATCACTATCATCATCATGAGCTAATCATTCAAATAAGGAGTAATCCATGTTTTCTTTAAAAGGTCCACTTCTTTCAAAACCATTAACATTTTTCAGAAAACTCACATTTCTGGAAACATATAATTTATCATTCTTAATATCATAACAATGAAACCCTTTTTAGGTTTCGGAATATCCAAGAAAGACGCAGGCAATGGCTTTCGGTGAAAGCTTGTCGTTCTTGTCAGTAAGAACAAAGCATTTGCAACCAAAGTTTCTCAATCGAGTATAGTGAAGTTCTTTGGTATACAACATTTCAAAAGGCGAGATAAGTTTTTTGAAGGTAGCCGATTTATTAGATAGACAGACGCTAAAACAGCTTCAGCCCAAAAACCTTTTAAAATGTTTTGAGAGATAAGTAAAGTTTGAGTTGTCTCTATTATGTGTCTATGTTTTCTTTCGTCTAATCCATTTTTTTGAGGGGTTTTCGGACAAGATCTTTGGTGAAGAATACCATGACTTTTAAGATAATTTTTGAATTCACTTGAAAGGTATTCTCCACCAGAGTCAGTTCTAAAAATTTTTAGATCCCCATTGAATTGATTTTTAATCATCATATTTGTGTTTAAGAAAATAAATCCAACAATATCTCGTGTAGTCGTCAACCAAAACAACATAATATGCAAAACCTTCTTTTGACAACACAAATGTCGGTCTCCATACATCCAAATGGACAATTTCAAAAGGTCTTGTTATAAACATAGAACTTGGACAAAAAAATAAATTTTTTATTTTCCCAAGTGTACAATCATTACAATTGAAATCACTTTTACATAGACTTTTAACAAAAGGTAAATGATTTTTTTTTATAATATTTGGATGTCCAAGTCTCTTGTGTCACACATTAATATCTTTTTGTTGGACAACATTACAAAATGGGTTCTTTGGAATTTGAAGAGAAACGACATAGTAAAGATCGCCCTTCCTAGAGCCTTCTCCAATCAACCTCCCAGACCGCTGATCCTACATCCAACAATTGTTAGATGAAAATTTTATATCACACCCATGATCCGAGAGTTGAGAAACCGAAAGTAAATTTAAGTTTAATTTAGGTATAGATTTAATTTTTAGAATAAAAAAACTTATTTTTCAAAATTTCCAATTCCTTTTACTTCAAGAGATGTTCTATCCGCGGTTAAAACAAATGATGGAGAGCAATTATTTGAGTAATCGAAAAAAGAACTCATACTTGTGGTCATGTGAAATAAAGCACCCAAATCTAAAAGCCACGATGTCTTACCAGGAGGAGAAGAGGTTGACATGACGGCTCCAAAAATAGCTCCTTTGAGAAGAGGTTAAAGAGCATCCACAATTTGTTGCTATGAGAGAGCTCCATTTGAAGATGATGAGCACTCTTTCTTTTGAGGTTGGGATGTGGTAGTCATGGCTAGCAACTTCTTCCATTTTAGACATATTGGCTTGATATGCCCCTATTCCTTACAAAAGTGGCACAAGAGCTTTCTATAATCCCTCTTTCCTCCTTGACCGCTTGAACTTTGGTTTTGATTCTTGAAATAAGGAGGCTTGTAGGTCCTTAAATTGCTCCTCGATCTTGAAACGACATTAACACCTTTATTTTCTTCGTTATTAGAAGGTGTTGCTAGAACACTTGGGTTATTCTTATGCTCATACGTGTCTCTTCCCCACTTAGTTTAGTAATTACATCTTCAAGAGAGGGGGAAGTGAAGGCGGATAGAAGAGACGATCGGATTTGTTCAAATTCGGGCCTAAGCCCATTCAAAAAATTGAAAAAAGGATCTTCTTCTAATTGCTTGTGCCTAAGTTCAATAGCCTCTCCGCTCCATTTGGGTTTAAGTATGGCAAGTTCATCCCAAATGAAGACAACTCCGCGAAATACTCTTTAATAGTCATTTCGTTTTGTTGAAAGGTCAAAGCCCTTTTTTGAAGTTAGTATTTGTGAGACAAATCCCTTGAAGTGTATATTTTTTCAAGGTATTCTCATGCTTGAGAAGCTTTCTTAAACTTTATAATATTGGCATTGATTCTTGTCTCCACGGATGAGAAAATTCATGAGAGGATTTTGAAGTTTTTCATCTCTCATTCTTCATGTTTTTTGCTATAATCTTCAAGAGCCTTGGCTCTTTCTTCTTCTTCAAAATTTTTTATTTCTCCTCTCTCCATCAAGGTGATCTTAGGCTCCGGTTCGGAAATCGAGCCTTGGACATAGCCCCAAAGCCCTTTTCCTTTAATATGTGCCTCCATATTTTTGGCCCAAACGTGATAGTTGGAGCCATTAAGTTTAAAGCCGAAAGAGAAATATGAGTCTTTTTCACCCATTGGAGAGAAGAAATGAGGACAAAAGATATGTACCTCAAGAGATTTTTAGATCTTTCTTGGTGGAAAAATCTTCTTAAGTATTGGATGAACAAAAGGATTCACCCCAATCACCAAATATTTGAGGGCACATTTTTTGAGGTACAGGAAAAATGTGAGAATCCACAAGATCTTTCTTTCTCCAACCTGACTCTGATACCATGTAAAAGTATCTTTAATAAGATACTATAAACAAGACCTTAATATTCTTGATGAAAAACATGTGTACACATGCACAATAAGAACTCTTAGAACATTTGTGCACAAAAGCACAACCCACTAAATCTCACAAATGCACAAAGGCATAAAAAGAATAAAAACACTTTATTAATCACTTGGGCTTTGACCCAAAGCATAATAAATACAAAGAGAAGGGCTCTATTTATAGAGCAACAAAAAGGGATTTTGTGGGCCTTGGAGGGGCTCCACATGTAGTCATTGGAGCCCCTCCAACAATCACAAATGTGACCGTTGGGGGAGCCCAATGACTATATGTGGCCCCCACAAGGTACACAAAGTACAACAAATAAAAGAAAAGAAAAGAACAAAAGAAAAAGAAAAAATATACAAACATATTCAAAAAGATGAATATACATAAAAAGAGAAAAAAACTAAAATACCCCTACGGCTGATAAATATTTGTATATATATAATTAGATATATACATGTACATATATATGAAATATATATGTACATGTATCTCTCTTTATATATATAAAATATAAATGAGCATTACAATGATTTGGAATTACAATTTAACAATATATATATATATATATATATATATATATATATATATATTACTTCATACCCGATAATAGGTATTTCTATAAATATGCCCAATAGGGGTAGTATTGTCTTTTATTTCTTTCTTGTTTTCTTTTTCTTTATTTCTTTATTTCTTGTTTTAATTTTTATCTTTTTGCTTTTTACTTTTTAATATTGTAATGCATTGGGGGTCCCAACTAAGAGTCGTTGGGACCCCAATGTTGTCTCCTTTTTCAGCCGTCTCTCCCCCTTTTTCAGCTGTATAAATAAGGGTGTCCATCTCATTGTAAAGTAGGTTTTTCCAAGCCCTTATAGCTCAATAATATCCTCTTTTTATTTGTAAGCCCTTTGTTGGCTTTTGTATTTGTCTCTTGTAGACTTGTTCATTGCGATTGCACTTGTGGTTGTTCGTTATAGGACATTGGGTATGCTTTAGCATTCCTTATATCTATTTATGCTTACTTCATTACATGGTACCAAAGCAAGGTTGTGCTCTTGATTCTTGTTAAAGTTGTATTTGCTTTTCTTATATCTCTCTTCTTGCTCCTCTCTCTTAATCACTACGGAGGGTGAACAAAAGATAGATCTTTCTTTCAAGTTAAATGGTTCAAACTATTTAGTACGAGCATCCGCTATGGAGAACAACCTCAAAGGCAAAAAACTTTGGGGTTATGTGATGAGCATCGTTCTGGAACCTCAACTTCAACTTACTAAAATGGAAGGAGATCAAAAAAAGGCTTTGGAAGGAGGTTCACGGATCAAGGCGATTGAAGAATATCAATCCAAGATTGAGAGAGTAAACATGCAAAAATACTTGCATGGTTTATGAACAATGTGGAGTTAAAAATTTATGCAAACATTGCCAAATTCCGTAAAGCTAACAATGCATGGTTCTTCATGAAAGGTATCTACACACAAAAAGACCTCGCTAGACAATTCTTTCTTCAAGAAAAGATTTGTATCATTAAACAAGGGAACATGTGTGTCCGTGACTTAGCTATCTTAGTCTCTTATGGGATGAGCTCTCTCTCCTAGAATCTAAGTGGGTGGCTAGTGAATATGTAGAGCTTAGAAGAGAACAAATGGAAAAACAACATTTTTTCCAATTTTTACATGGGCTTAGGCCCGATTATGAGCAAGTTAGATCTTCTCTCCTCCATAGATCTAAGCCTCTTCTTCTAGAAGACGCGGTTGCCGAAATATGCCAAGAAGAAACCCGTCTTGGCATGATAAAATGAGGAGATAAAGTCTTAGCCGTATCCAAACCCGACAACCATGTTAAGACCTACACGCCTAAACATTTTGGGAGGCAAAATGGCTATAATTGTAACTATAAGAAGGCCATATAACATCACTGCCAAGAACCGGGACACATAAGACCAAATTGTCCCAAGATAAATGAAGCTCCCAAACCTAGAGTTGCTTCCATTGAAGAAACCACACCAAGGAAGGAAGATTCAACCAAAAACAATATTCCTTTTCTCTTGCTCAACTATCGGAGTCGCTTCAAATTCTACTCAAATCTCCATCTATATCCGGTGTCGCCATTGCCTCTTTCTCTCCTCCAAGTATATGTTTTCTTGGATTCTTGACTCAAGAGCTTCTTTTCATATGACACCGGTTGAAAATGGGCTATCCAACTTATGTTCTAATTAAAAAACCTCCTATGTTTCAACTGCCGATGACACATCTTTATAAATCAAAAGTGTTGGAACATTAAGCTCTTTTAAAAAAAAAATTATGCCAAATGTTAGAGTTGTTCTATAACTAAATTTAAACCTTCTCTCAGTTTCTCAAATTTTTTATAATGGATGTGAAATCTCCTTCTCAAATAAGGGTTGCTCTGTGTAGGATCTTCAGTCCGGGAAGCAGATTGGGCAAGGTCATAGGAGGGGGGATCTCTATTACATGAACTACTTGAAACTCCCCACCAACTCCTTTTGTAATTATGTCCAAGATAAAAATTTTGAGACTTGGCACAAAAGACTTGGACATCCAAGTTTCTTAAAAATGTATTATTTTACCTTTGGGAAAAAAATTTGCAATAAGAAAAATTTTGTTTGTAAGGATTATATTTTTGGAAAAATAAAATCCACTCCTTTTTTCAAATAGAACTTTTGTATCTAAGAGGCCTTTTGAATTAGTTCATTCGGATGTATAGGGGTCTTTTCCTGTCATATTAAAAGGAGGATATTCATATTATGTTACTTTTATTGATGACTTTACTAGATATGTATGGATTTATTTTCTTAACTTAAAATTTGATATCTTCTTATTCTTTAAGAAATTTCATATGATTATCAAAAATCAATTTTTAAGTAATATCTCTATCGTTAGGTCCGATTCGGGTGGAGAATACTTGTCAAAAGAGTTTCAAAATTATCTAGAAACCAATGGATCTTGCCATAAAAAATCTTGTCCTAAAACTCCTCAACAAAATGGTTTAGCCGAAAGAAAACATAGACACATTTTGAAAACTACTAGGACTCTTCTTATTTCAAAAGAAATTCCAAAAAGATTTTGAGCCGAAGCTGCTCTAACATCAATTTATTTGATAAATAGAATGATCTCATCATCTTTGCAAAATATATCTCCCTATGAAAAACTATTTGAAAGAATACCTGATTTCAATAGGTTAAGAATTTTTTGTTGTAAATACTTTGTTCTTTCACATAAAAGAGATAAATTATCACCAAAAGCTATTGAATGTGTATTCTTAGGTTATGGAGAAAATAAAAAAGGATTTAGATGCTTCGACTCCAAAAATAACAAACTATATGTGTCTAAAGATATAACATTTTTGGAAAATGAAAATGGTTTTGAGAAAACTAAAGACATTAATGAAAGCAAATATGCTTCTTGTTTGATCTTCTTCCTCAAGAAGAAGTGATTCCTAATGAAAATTCGGTGAATGGCCAAGACGACACTCCTATTAAGAAATATTGAAAATGAAAATGTTGATGAAAATGATATTATTGATAGTAGACCAATTCAAACCTATATTCAGCGTGGTCAACAAGTTCCCATGAATGCATTGGAAAAATACTCCCAGGATTCTAGCATAGAAGAAACTTCACTTAGAAGATCATATCTTCAATCCCCCTAACAAGTTTGTTTCCTATTATTCACTAACACCAAAATATAGGTCATGCCTAATTGTGTTACACTTATTCCATGAACCATCCCACTATAATGAGGCTAAGAATTTTTTCCAATGGGTTGAAACCATGAACTTAGAACTTAGTGCCCTTGAAAAAGCAAAAACTTGAGAAATAACTTCATTACCTATGAAAAAGAAATCTATAGGATGTAAATAGGTCTATAAAGTCAAAACTAAGAGAGATGGGTCCTTAGAACGCTATAAAGCTAGATTAGTAGCTAAATAATACTCTTAATAATACGGTATTGATTATGAGGAAACCTTTGCCCTGATTGCTAGAATGACCAGTGTTAAGACCCTTATTATTGCTTCTTCTATTAAAAAATAACATATTTATCAATTAGATGTTAAAAATGCATTTTTCAATGGTAAACTAAATGAAGAGGTTTACATGGATCCACCGCCAGGGGTATGTATTGGTAATGATAAAATCCTTAAACTCAATAAAGCTTTATATGGATTAAAACAATCCCTAAAAGTTTGGCATGATAAATTTAGCAATGTAATGACATGTTTGGGTTTTTGTTCATACTATACTGACATTGTTCTTTTTGTGAAAAGTATAGGGTCTTTGGTGGTTATTCTCCTGCTTTACGTAGATGATATGCTTATCACTAGAAGTGATAAGCAGGGAATTAATGATATCAAAAAAGTTTAAAAAAAAATTTGACATGTCTGATCATGAATTCTTAAGATATTTATTAGGTATTGAAGTGGCGTACTCCCTCAGAGGATACATTCTTTCTCAAATGAAACTTGCAGCTGACATTTGTTCCAAGTTCGGCATTTTCAACGACAAGAAGATAGAAACCCCTGAAGTTATCAATGCCAAATTAAGATTGAAAGATAGAACTCTTCTTGAAGATTCTACTCCATACTGTCAACTTGTCAGGTCTCTGACATACTTATTTATCACTCGTCCAGACATTGCTCATGCAGTTCATTCAGTCAGTCAGTTTCAATATGCACCTACAACGATGCACATGAGTGCAGTCTTAAGAATCATCAGATACATTAAAAACACTATAACCAAGGGAGTTTTTCTTTCCTCATCTTTGTCACTTGATTTAATTGCTTATACTAATGTCGATTGGAGAGGAAATTCCAATGATAGAGTCTCAACTACAGGTTTCTATGTGTTTTTAGGTGACTATGATTTCCTGGAGATGCAAGAAACAACACAAAGTATCGTTGTCCTCAACAAAAGCTGGATATTGTGCAATATCTACTACAACCATGGAGCTTGTGTGGCTTCGAAGTCTTCTTAGTGATATGAGCATAGTCATCTCTACACCTTTGAAGATGTGTTGTGATAATAAAAGCACAATTTATATCGCAAGCAACCACACCTTCCACGAGTGTACTAAACACATTGAGATGGACTGTCACTATGTACGTAATAAATATCTAAGAGAAACTATCATATTGCCACACGTTACATCCGAGTACCAGTTGGCGGACTTCTTCACCAAAGCTCTTGCTGCTTCTCGTTTTATGTTTCTGCTCAATAAGCTTTCGGTCATCTCCCCGTAAAGCTTGAGGGAGGGTGTTAAAACATATGTGCTTAAGTGTGTGTGTGTGTGTGTGTGTGCATGTATATATATTACTTTATACCCGATAATGGTAGTATTGTCTTTTATTTCTTTCTTGTTTTCTTTTTCTTTATTTCTTTATTTCTTGTTTTTATTTTTATCTTTTTTCTTTTTACTTTTTAATATTGTAATGCATTGGGGGTCCCAACTAAGAGTCGTTGGGACCCCCCAACGGTATAATGATCGTTGGGGGCCCAACGACTCCTAGTTGGGCCCCCAATACTGTCTCCTTTTTCATCCATCTCTCTCCCTTTTTCAGTTGTATAAATAAGGGTGTTCACCCCATTGTAAAGTAGGCTTTTTGAAAGCCCTTATGCTCAATAACATCCTCTTTTTATTTGTAAGCCCTTTGTTGGCTTTTGTATTTGTCTCTTGTGGACTTGTTCATTGTGATTGCACTTGTAGTTATCCGTTATAGGACATTGGGTATGCTTTAGCATTCCTTATATCTATTTTTGCTTACTTCATTATAGAACCCTAGTTAGGGTTTATGTGAAGAAAACCCCAACCGACCTAGGGTGTTGTTCTTGCGTGAACTTGTTTGTGTTTGAACTTGTGGTGGCTGTCATTTTGGTGGAGCACCATTGCTGGAGCAAATCTCCATTGTTGCTAATGTGAGAATGACGAGATCGTGTTCATGGTCTTGCTGGTTGTGAGAAGCTTGCTGGTTCGAGATTGGTAACCATTGGAAGACTACATCTCCTTCCCTGGATCATTGTTTGTGTTGTTTGGCCAACTCCTCCTTCATCGGTTTGTCTAGAAACTTATATGTTGTTGATCTTGTGTTTGAACAATTGTGAATGGTAGTTTTGTTTCGGATTACTAGATTATTGATTTATATTGAAAATGTTGGATTTAATTGGTGTTTTTCGAAAGTTCATTTTGTCAAAGTAGTTTCAAATATTATCACATGTTTAGTAGATGTTGATCTAACCAAAGTTGGGTTTAAAGAGAACGAGATTAGTTTCATTGGAGAACTGAATTAGAAGTGTTTTCTCTTCAGGTTGAACTTAAACATCTAACTCCGATAAATTAAGTTTTGGTTTGTTTAAGGTTTTATTTGTTCTCGGATTGGATTTTCCCTTCAGTCCCAGTCTCAGTAAACGGATCATATCTCTCTTGTTATTGGTGAGTTTACAGAGTTCATGGACTCGTTGGAAAGTTGTCGAACAGTTCAACAACTTTTATGTTTTGACCATCGTGTGATTTGATAGTCTCTATTTCCAAAAATAGACTTGAACTTATGCTTCGGATTTATGTGTGCTTGCTTTTTAGAGTTCTGGCCTAACCTGGCCCGCCTGTGGTATTTTAGGCATAACTCTCTCGCTTATGATTAAAAAATTGCATGGTTTGTTTCGTTGGAAAGTTATCGACTTTCCTGACAATTTTTGTGTTCTGACCTTTCCTTGTTTCCAGCATTATCACTATCGAAAATGGCCCAGAACAAGAAGGAGAGCCACTCGGGTGACTGTTCTGTCCTTCGTCAGTCTGCCTTATTGATTAAATCATATTTTAACCATCAAAAATAAAAAAAAATCTGATTTTTGTTTTGTTGGAAAGATAACTAATTTGTCTAAATCTTTCTTGCTTGGACCAGTTGCAGATTCAGTTCAACTGTCTCTGAAACTGATCGTGAACAATTTGTTGATTGTCTGCCCCGGGACCATTTCCTCATGGAATTTTCTGTCTAGTGTTTTATCAATATCTCTACAACCACGGATCTGTTTTAGACGATTTAGAATTTTTTGGAAAGATCGTTCTGTCACACATCTTTTTTGTGTTGGGCATTTTCCCTGATTCTAAGTTCTTCTGAGTAGAAATTCTGTAGAAACAAAATCTGTCTATGAGCAATGTCAGTTTAAAAAAAAAAAACTCACATTTTAGTAGATTTAGGATGTTCGTTGTGGACTGACCCACTTTTGGTTTGCACTAAAATCTTTGAAGATTAAATTAAGAGTGTGCATAACACATGGTGATCAGAAAATATACTTATATGTTTGCCTCAATTCTTCACCAGCTAACTTGCAATTTGTTGCATTGTCTATAATCACTTGCACTACATTAGAAGACCTCACAATTTTAAATCAGTCTTAAAAAACTCGGCAATATTTGCAACCGACTGTTGTACATCAAAAAAGTTGCTTGCATATAAGAACATTAACTTAAAACAATTTGATGCAAGTATATTTATCAGGTGTTTATTATTTATATTTGTCCAATCATCTGAGACAATACAAACTTCAAACTCAAACTTTTCTCGAAATTCACTTAACTCCTTGTAAATACACTCTTTCTCACTGTCAAGTAACGTTGTTCAAGCATTTTCATATTATGGGAGTTTATATCTAGGCAATTTACTAACTGTTGATATCATCTTTTCTCAATACAGTGATAAAAGCACATTGAAAGGTATGCCATTTGCACAAAAAAACCTAACAGTTTTATGATCTATATTGTTGCTTTCTACTTTTTTAAAGGTATCACAAATATCAATTGTGCTTCAACTTTCACTAGAGGCAAAAGACGATGTAGTCGTAATACTAGGTTTCGGTTTATTAATTTTTTATCTTTTCAACTTAAATGTGCTTGATGAAACTTTCACTCATTGAAGTTGCCTCTTAATTTTTCTTGCCAATTCTTTATTTTTTGCAATTGTAAGACAAAAGGCAATCCCAACACTTTATCCTCTTTGAGCTCCCATTAGATATGCAAAAACTCGAATATATGACCCGTGGTAAATATTTTTGCAGTGTCTGTACATAAAAATATGAGTTCCACCTTGTTTTCCTTGCACACTCTTCTTTTGTTTCAATACATGGCGCCATAACACTGTTGTTTTATACATGCTAGGTGGTTCTGGGTCATCTTCATTATAGTACTCATCAAAGTCACATTCTTCATCTTCCTCATAAAAACAACTTTTTTTCTTCATCAAACCGATATGAACAATCAGACCCCTTACCCTCTCTGGCATTCTCATTTCCAACACCACTAGAAGATTCATGCTCCAGATTGCAAAAAAAATCACCTTCGTTACCATAATTGTCGAGATTGTAGTTTGTGATAGTCATTAGTGAAGCAAATAACAAGCAAATATGCATCATAGAAGTATATGCATCAGTCTAAAGCAGCTATATAACAATTTGTGCATAGAATCATACTGAAATAAATGTATGTATAGTTGTAAACAAGCCAAGATTTGAAAATGACTATGGTAGCAATGGAAACTATGGTAGCAATGAAAATTAGTAATTACTATGACAAGCGAAGATTTGAAAAACCCTTGGTGAGAAAATAACCTCAACAATACAGGAGGTGACTATGGTAGCAATTAACAGATAAAAGAATTGTCACACAAGACTTTGTCTATTGACTTTATTCCTACTCGAATTTAACATGCAAACATGCTTACTCTTCTTGTTATACTTGAAGTATCATCACAAGAGTTGTACTTTTTGTACTTCTGAATCAGATGAATCAAGTGCTATAAAATATCCTAAATCACAGTTTATAACTTTATACTTCTATTGCAGGAATAGGCTTGAGTTATCAAGCTTGTGGTGGCCAGGCCATTTTCTTCTTAATCCAGTAATTGCTCTATATTTTTATTATAAGTTTGTAGGATTTCGGCGCCCATGCATTCTCAAGTGTTAGAAACCTAAATTAATCACCTTACATATTCTTCTTGATGTTTACAATTTGTGTTTCAGTCTTTTCTTGGGATTTTGTGATGTCTAGAAATGGAAGATTCATGCTTTTACCACTTCTTGTTATGTAGAATTGGTAAGCTAAGGATTTTAGAATCAGGATACAAGGTTAGAATTTTCTTGTCTTCACATGCATAATGGTTTACCTGTTTGAAAATATGCCCATTCTCTTAATATTACTATTTAGAATTTCCCAGTTTTCAAAATCTTTTTAAATATTTTTTTGGCTTTGATTTGGAATATAAGTCTTGTATCTAGAAGTTCTTGTTCTGTAGAATGGGTGTCTTTTACATTTGGTGAAGTATTTTTCTTAGTTATAAGTCAATATCTGAGTTTGAAGTTTGATATCGGCTGCAGGACAATGGTTAGAGGAAGAGATGCTTGCTGGGAGCACTGTGTTTTGGTCAATGCAACAAGACAGAAAGTCAATGGTAGGGTGTATCAGATGAAGTTTCATCTAGCTCAGATCAAGAACCAAGACATACTTCCATGAACTGAAGTCCCCAATAATGTGAGAGACTTCATACAGAGAATATTAAGCACTCCTAAAAAGCAGAAAACTACTAAGAAGTAAAAGATTGAAGCACCAAATAGCCCACATAACAGTTCTTCTGCTAGTGGTGGTTTTCATCCTAATGCTAGTTCAAGTGGGCAACGTGGAAGCACTTGTCTATCTTTGTTATTTCCATGGCCTTCACCAAGTGGCCAGCCAATGCTAGATAATGCTCAAAAACAAAAGTATGAGTGAGAGTGAGAGTGAGAGAGAGTGAGCAAGAGTAAGAGAGATGGAGAGACAGAGAGAGCAAGAGAAGGATCGATCGAGACAAAAGAGTCAAAGAGAGAGAGAGAGAAACAAAGAGATGGAATGGAACAAAGAGAGCGAGAGATCAGAGTTACCGAAAGCGCCAATAGGCTCGGGGCTGATAAGAGTGAGAGGGAGCGATAGTGAGAGACAAAGAGAGTGAGAGTGAGTGAGAGAAGAGAGGTGGAGAGATAGAGAGAGCGAGAGCGAGAGATGGATCGAGCGAGACAAGGAGAGTCAGAGAGAGAAACAGAGAGATGGAACGAGAGAGGATGCAAAAGGGGTGTACATACCTGAAGATACCCATCGCCAGAGGTTGCCGGAGGTCAGTGAAGGACGTTGGAGGTCGCTAGAGATAGGTGGAGCACTGGCGGTCACCGAGACCTTGAGAGAGAGAGAGAGAGAGAGATGCGAAAATATAAAACAAGAAACCCTATCGATTTGGGTTTTTGTTTCTTTACGAATTTTTCAAAATGCCCATTTTTCTCTCATTAACAAAATATTTTCTTTTATTTTTTTTGTAAAAAAAGTTTAAGAAAAGGGTAAAACTGTCCACCAACTTTAAAACAATTTTTAACGAGGTAACTCACTCCTTTAATGGGAAGCACATTTCCCTTTAGTGGGAAGCTCGCTTCCATTAATGAGGAAGTGTGCTTCCCATTAAAGGGAAATGCGCTTCCCCACACGTTTCGGAAGCACCACGTTTTGTGCTTCCCCGAGCCTATTGGTGCTTCCAGTAACCCTGGATACGGGTATCCTATTTTTTATTTCAGTGAGCAGTATGTGGATTGCGGTTTCTATTGGAACCTTATAATCTGTAAGCAAACATGAATTCTTGAACTAACTGATTTATATTTTTTTTTCTTAGGAAATTAATTTCCAGCATGAGGGGTCTATAATGCACTATGGTCAACAACTTGAGAATTGTACTGTTGAAAAGGTTTGGGATGAACTAAATAGAAATGGTAGGATAAATAAAACTCACCACCAAAGCCTGCACCAAAGAATGACTCAAAAACAGCCAGTCAGATGCACATGCATTAACACATAGTTTATGCTGTGGACAGTTTTTAGCTGGAAAACAGCCACAATGGCATAAGTTCCTACTTAAATATAATGAAAGGAGAAATAATTCACATGGGAAAACAGAAGTCACATTTTCGGATATTGCTTTTCAAATTTCAAGAATATTTGAATGCATAAAACAGCCTGCATTAGTGAACTCGCTGATTTTTAAGAGAAATATGTCACAACTAGCAAACTCCATTATATGAAAATCCAGCACCAGTCAACCCAATAAGCATCTAAGGAAAGATTCTTGACAAGAAAATAACCAAAGTTGCAACTTGAAACATGCTTAGAGAATTTATATCACATCCTGAAGTTCAGTTAACAAATAAATGAGTCTAGTAATCTTTTGTCGAACTACTTCATTTGCACCATGGGATTTGAACCTAAAATATATTGATGAAAATATCAGAATGCTAGCTTTTGGTATATCAAGTCCAACACGAGTCAGTAATTTTCCATACAATTGCAGAGTGTAATTTGGTTCTCTCTCAATGTTTTATACAATATGAACAACTTAACAGGTCTCTGGTTGAAATAATAACAGAAATTGATAAATCTGGTTAAAGTGCTGCATTATTAAAATGTTAAAATATATGTACTCACACACACACACACACACACACACACACACACACACACACACATATATATATATATATATATACCCGATAGCGGTGTTTTTGTCATTTCAGATAGTTGTTTCTAGAAACAACTATTTTACTAGGTTAGATTTTCCTTTTTTAATAAAATATATTTGTTGTTTCATTATTTTTCTTTTTTGAAATACATTGAGGGCCTCACCTTAGAGTCGTTGGGGCCCCAATGGTCATAAATATGACTGCGGGGGCTCCCAACAACCTAATGGTCTCTCACTCTCTCCTTACATTGTGTATAAATAGGGGTTCTTCCCTTTGTATTCTTATTAAGTTCTCAAGCTCTCTTCAATAAAGATCTTATTTTTTACTTATTTATGTTGCCTTTTTAAGGCTTTTTTATAGTTCCATTGTAGACTTATTACTTATATTCCTCTTGTGCCATCACGCTTATCCATTATTGGACTTTGTTAATACTTTTTGCATTCTTGAGTTATATTTTCGCATACTTCATTACATGGTATCAGAGCAAAGTTGTGCTCTTGATTTTGTTAAAGCTATCTATTGATAGATTGTGATTCGAGAATCTCTTTAATATCTCTTGTTCATATTCTCTATAAATCACTATGAAGAATGAGCATAAGATTGATCTATCCTTCAAGTTAAATGGCACCAACTATATGATGTGGGCATCCGCCATGGAGAAGAACCTCAAGGGCCAAAATCTTTGAGGATATATGATGGACTCTATTCCGGAACCACAACTCAAACTTACCAAAATGGAAGGAGGATAAGAAAAGGCTTTTGAAGGAAATACGTGCACCAAGGCCATTCAAGGTCACCAATCCAAGATAGAAAATTGGGAAAGTAAACATGCAAAAATCCTTGCATGGTTTATGAACAACGTGAAGCTCAAGATATGTGCCAACATAGCCAAATTCCGCAAGGCAAACGATGTATGATTTTTTATGAAAAGTATGTATACTAAAAAAGACCTTGCAAGACAATTTTTTCTTGAAGAAAAAATCCGTGCCATTAAGCAATGGGACATGAGGTTCCGTCATTATTTTATCACCCTTAGTTCCTTGTGAGATGAATTATCTCTTCTAGAACCCAAGTGAGTTGCTAGTGAAGATGTTGAACTTAGAAGAGAACAGATGAAAAAAGAATACTTTTTTCAATTTTTGCACGGACTTAGGCCCGAATATGAACAAATTAGATCTTTCATCTTTCATAGATCTAAGCCGCTTCCCCTAGACGATGCCGTTGCCGAAATATGCCAAGAAGAAACTCGTCTTGGCATGATAAAAAGGAGGAGATGAAGTTTTAGCCATATCCATGCCCGACAATCATGTTAAAACTTATAAGCCTCCACACTTTGGGAGGCAAAATGGCTATAATGGAGGCTATAGGAAAGCACTTTGTCATCATTGCCTCCTAATTGTCCCAAGTTATATGAAACTCCAAAGAACAAGGTTGCTTATGTGAAGAAGCTACACTAAGGAATAACCAACCAAAGGAAAATATTCATTTTTGCTTGCTCAATTATCAGAGGCACTTCAAATTCTACTCAAATCCTCATCTACATCGGATGCCGCAATTGCCTCTTCTTCACAGTATGTCTTCTTGGATCCTTAACTCAAGAGCTTCTTTTCATATGACACCTCTTGAGAATGGTTTATTCGACTTATGCATTAATTAAAAAACCTCTTATGTTTTAACTGCCGAAGGAACATCTTTACAAATTAAAAGTATTAGAACTTTAAATTCTTCTAAAAACTTTTTTGTGCCAAATGTAAGAGTTGTTCTACAACTAAATTTGAATATTCTTTCTGTTTCTTAAATTCTTGTTCATGGATGTGGAATCTCCTTCTCATCTAAGGGTTGTTTCGTGCAGGATCTCCAGAGAAAATGAGATATGTGAACACCCCAAATTTTTCAAATTTTTGTAAATATTTCCTTTTTGCCCTTTGCCCCCATTTTTTGGGTAATTGAGTCAGTTTTAAATCTAAATTCCAGTTTATCTCTCAGATTTTACTGAAATTAAATTCATTTTATATATCTGACTCGATTTCGGATTCAGATCCATTGTCAAAATCCAAATCTGAGCTTCGTTATCCAAATTTTAAACCAAATTCTCAAAATTACCAAAATAACTTTTGAAAGGCTCAGACAGTTCGTCCGGTATCCGTTTGGATCCATCACGTTATATTCCTCGATTCGAGGTTCAAAACTCGAATATTTTCTCAAAACCTGGATTCGAATCCGTTCTCTGAGAAAAATCAAGCCCGAATTCTCAGAAAACCTCTTTTTAGATATTTCTTAAAAATACAAAAAAACAAAAAAATATATATAGTTTTAAATCCATTATTTTCCCTTAGATTTTAGAATTTTTATTTCAAAAAAACACAAAAAACTAGAAAACACAAAGCAGAGAGAAAAAAAAATTATAAAAAATAATAAGAAAAGAAAAATACAAAAAAAATGATCGAGTAAGCCTCTTTTTATAAAAATCGTTTTTTCTAGTAAAACTCCCTTTTAGCAATTTTTCTTAAAAAGAGTCGTGTCTTTGATTTTATTAAAACTTCTCAGGTTTTTCGAAAAAATCTTTTCTTCTCGATGTTTCTTTCCCCTTTTATAAAAAGACACAGGGGGAAGGAGGTAGGACACCGCCTCTTCACCCCCGCACCCCTCGTCTTCATGCAGCCATCACTCTGTCTCTCCATCACGTTCTTCCTCTCCTTTACGCTTTCTTTTTTTTCCTTTTCCCCTTCTTCATTTTCTCCTTCTTCCACTCTGGTCCTCTTTTCCATCTACTGAAAGAAGTCCATCGACTACCCCCTGCAGTCGTAGGTAAGTAATTGCCCTTTTCTTTTTTTTTGATTCTTCATAGAAACTTGTCTTTCTTTCGTAGTGTCTCTTTATGTTAAAATCCCATTATCTTTCATTTTTCTTCTTTTTATTACAAAGCAAAGGGGTGGGATCAGTCTGCATATGGCAGGACCGACCCACCTGTGTGCAAAATCAACGGAATATATATTCCTACATTTTTTATTTCCCTTTTATATATTATTTCTGAATTTCTTATTTCTAATACCTACTTATGTCATTATGTGTTAGATCCAGTAGTTTCTTCAGCGATTTCTTTCTTTTTTTTCTTTTACGTTGTTTTTTGTTTGTTTGTTTTGTTTCTTCCCTTTTATCTATGATGCATTTCATTGGTAGGTTCTTACTTACATTTACTTCATAGCATTTTGTTTAATACATTATTTCATTCACTTTTTTATCCAGCAGCTCTCTGTTGAGCTCATTTTAGTCGATTTCCTGTTTCAATAGGGTTTAATGGCATTTTGTTCATCGGGTTGTGGTTTATGTGATACTGTCTTTGTTTATTTTCAGTATTTTGTTTGAATTCATTTCTTTTCATTTTCTGAAATTTTGTTCATCGTCGACTGCATTTACATGATCACGTATGTAATTCTATCTATCTCTATATTTCGGTTCAATCTAGAATCATCGATTTTTTTTTTGACATATATTCCTCATTACATGATCTGTTGTAATTACTTTGTTTAATTCCCTCTTTTGAGAAATCGGGTGAGTTTGGTAGCTATTTTGCTAGATCGGTTGTGAACATTGAGTTCCCAAGATGATCCGCTATGAAGGATTAGCGAACCATTGGTTTGGATGTTTAAATATCAGTGGAGCGTGGGCACTCCATGGGTTTCTTTCAATCACGATGAAATCCTTGGATTTCATGGAGAGATCAAATTCCAGAGTCAGCATGTCTGCTGTAAAACGAGCCCGAATCGACAAAGAATCCCAGTTCCCATCAGATCTGTAGCTATCATGAAAATAAACCCACCCTACAACATGTCAAGAAAGTGTTTTCTGGATCATTTGCAAGAGTTTCGACTTGTTTTGCTGGAAATCGAGCCTCTCATGGGTTGTTGTATCATGAACCTCCGTGGATCTCCTGTGGGCTGTGGTGGATTCCTCTACATTCATCCAAACTTTGTGATGTTTTGATGGCAATACATTCCCTTTCCACAATAGTGCCTATTTTAGCTTTGTAGGTGTCATTCAAAAGACTTCAATTCATCATGATCTCAATTGTTTCCCCCAAGAAATTCATGTTTTGCATAGAGGAACTAACGATTGTCGGTTGGAGCTCAACAAATGGCACCAATGAGGATCTAGATCATGATGATGATGCAGTAAACTCTTTGGGATATTCCCAAAAACTCTGTTACGGTTCATATGTTCCATGCTCATTTTCCGAAGGAGCCTTAGTTGAGTTTTTGAAACACAAGTCTTCTCAAAGGTTCTGGCTTAATGGGAAAATAGTTCGTATTGAGGGAAAGGCACTTGATCGCTTTGCTGAAGCTATTGAAGAGCAATATGAGGAATGGTTTCTGACTGAACTTTGAACCTGATATAAAAAAAGGGGTTGCTCCATTGTGTAATATGCACCCATCATTTGATTTGAGTAACCTGCAGAGTACACTGATTGTTTTGCCTTCTTGCTATGTTCCTCTTGATAAATGTTTCATAGATCAAGAAACTGCATATCTCTCGCCACCAATTGCCTTTAACATCGGCTTGCATCTACCATGCCTGAACGCTCTCATTCACAACAGTCAAGATTCAACAAAATCTGAAAATGAAGACCAGAAATTCATGGTTGTGTGTCACAAATCTGAGGTATATGTGGAAGTAGTTCCATGCAACCTTATCCATCAGTCTTGGAATTTCTCAATCTTTGTTGGTAAAAACTCAAAAAAATCGGTGGTCAGTACATTTTTGCCTAGGTATGTATCACATTTAAGGGTTTCTTTTGTTAAGATACCACAATGGAGAGCTCTTGAGCCTTTGAGAGGAAAGTTTTTATTGGAAGAAGATGATCGCCAAGTACTGATTGGTATAGCATTGCGAAATTATTTTAGGATTGACAGATTTTTCTCAAGAGGTGATGTTTTTGGGATAAGGATACAATGGAACTGCAATTTAGAGTTGCGTGCTTTTTACAACAGAATTAACTCATATTCTGCTGAGATGATTTATTTCAAGGTTGTATCTGTGGAACCAGCAGATGAAATGATTCTTCGAATTGACTGCGATGAAACTGCACTTGTGCTTGCTGGAAGTGTTGCCTCCGCAATGCCACCTGAATTGTTATCAAACTGTGCTGGTCTCGTTCCTCTGCATCAGGATGTACTTAGAACTTTATTTTCTGTACTTGCATTTTCTTTCTGTCCTTCAACACTTCCATCAATGTTTAGAGTGGCAATACTCTTGCATGGTCCAGCAGGAAGTGGCCAATGGATTCTTATCAGATTTATTGCCCGTTCTTTGGGTTTACATGTTGTGGAGTATAGCTGTCACGATTTCATAGAAGCCTTTGAAAGAAAGATCGCTCTGTCACTAAGGCATGCCTTCCAGACAACTCAAAGATGTTCACTCTGCTCTTCAACTTCAGATACTGATATTGAACTCAAACAGGCAAAACAAATTGCAGCATTGACACTGGTTGAGTATCAAGAGCCCACCCTTTTCTTGGAAGGCAACTCAAAGCTGCGATCTCCTGCGGAGAATGGAGGCACTCTAATCAATGACAAATGTCATGAAAATGGAGTCTATTTAGAGGATGAAAATGAAATCCTTGAACCTCATGATATACATGACTCTCTTGAATTCTGGGCTGAGGAAACAGGGTTGGTAGTTTCCATCATATTCAAGATAAATTATGAATCTAGCGTGGGTGTATACAAGGCCCCATTGATTTCATCAGAGGCAAAAGACATATCATATGGTAGATAGATTCGACTTTGGACCTTCAGCTGGCTCCAGGATCATGCTTACCAACAACAACCGTTTGAAAAGGTAAGTATTTTCCTCAATTGATTTATTTTGGGTAGAACCATAGGAGAAGCCCCTGCTCTTTTAGTTTTTATATTTTCATAAATCCTATCATATACATATATGGCTGCAACCACATGTAAATGGCTTGCTCCTGCCAACAAACTCATGCAACATCCTGTCACCTGCATTTTCCCTGCAAAAACCACTTCACACCCCATCATACAACATTACCTTCCACCTGTATATGTCCCCTCTTGCTGCCACCTGCTACACCACTGTTGCCATGAGCATTTGTTGCAAATTTGATTCACATATTGTTGTAAGAAATAGAAGAATTTGCTGTAAGATTCTGATGCATAGATTCCTTAGTTAAGTCTTCAGATATAACATAAAGTGGTGGATTTGCTAAATTAATTTTTATATTTAAGAGGTATATTTTTAATTCAATGCTAGACATGTATCTTATCCGTTTGCATAATATCATCACATAGGCATCCTAGTTGGCTTAAAACATCATTCATATATTTTAGTATTTATTTTTCACTAGTTTAGGATATTTCAAGTACATTTTGATATTTCATTCACATTAATTTGATACATCATTCCAATATAGGTTTTGTCATTTACATTGCATTTTCACTAGCATATGCATGAGTATTTCATTAGGTCCAATGTGATATCATGTGAATTGCCCTTTGTACATATCTTGTGCTAACTTGAAGTTTTGCAGGAATTAGGTAGAAATTGTTTCTTCCTTCTTAGTTTAGGAACTTTAATTTCCATTTAACCTCAAATTTGTAATAGCTAGATGTTAATGAGAAAAACTCCATTTCAAGTACTAGAATAGAATGAATGAGCATATATTTTTCTAGAACTACTTGTTTTCAAATCATTTTCATCTTTTATGGAATAACACTGGATCTACACCGGATCTCTTTCAAAAAATCATCATATTTTCTAAATCTTTTCTTCTTTTATCAGAGTTTAATTTAAAATTTACTCACAATATATATCAATGGCCATAGTCATGATATATTGAGAGTTAATTTTATTTTAAACTCTATAAAGGCATCAAAATATGTTTTATTCTTTATGTGAATTTAAATATAGATGATTATATAATACACTCAATGACCATAGTCAGGAAGGTATTATATCCTCAATCTTATTTCAATTCATTTAAAGAATGAAATATATTTTTCAAATCCAATTTCAAATTCTTCAATTTAATTCATCATTTAGGATAGAATTGCATCATATTTTCAAAATTCTTTTTCAAAATCCAAGTGATCTTGAATATAAATCTTCAATTTCCATTTCAATTTATTCTTCTGTCTTATTTCAAAGATTCAAATTTCAAAGTTCAATGTGACTTTGAAATTTTAAATTCATTCTTATATTCAAAAATTCAATTTCAAATTCAAATCAAATTTCAAAATTCAATTCAACTTTGGAATTCTAAGATTCATTGTCAGGGTTCAATCCTCAAATTAAGATCTCAGATCAAATTTCAAAGCTCAATTTAAAATTCCTGATTCATTTAACTTCAAAATCAAACTTATTCTTCATTTTCAAAGTTCTACCTAAAGATTGAGTCTTGATTCTCAATTCAAAATCGAAGTTTTGAGATTGATTCTGAATCTCAAAATTCGATTTTTCCTAAGTTTTAAATTCAATCTGGGTTTTCAAAACCCAGATCCATCTTCAAAAGTCCTATTTGGACTTTCAAAATCCAATTCTAAAATTAGAGCCCGATTCCATTTTGGATCCAGATTTCCAAATCCAATCCCCATTTTAGATCCCAAACTTCAGGATCCAATTCCATTTAGGATTCCAGACTTCGGATTCAACTCTATCTTGGATCTTAGGCTTTGGATCCAAATTCCATTTAGGATTCCAGATCCAATTCTATTCCCAACTTCAGATTTCAAAACCAAATTCCATTTTTCAGATCCCATCTGAACTTCTTAAATCCAATTTCATTTTCAAAATTCCATTTTGATTTCTTAAATCCAAAACTCCATCCTGACTTCAAATTTTAAATCTGGAATTCAATTCTATTTCAAATTTCTTCTCTACTTCAAAATCCAGGTTCAAAATTCAAATTCAAAGTCCATTTCTGACTCTGAAACTTCATTTTTTTTTTCTCTCATCTTCAAATCATTCTTTTCAAATCAAGATTTATTTTCCCAACTCCGATTATTTTAAAAACTTAGAACTTTAAAACATCTTTTCAGATCTATCTCAAGTTCTAAGTTAAATTCAACTATTCAAAAATCATTCATTCATCCCCTTATCATATTTACTTCAGAATCACTTGGAAAGTCTCAGATTTCCAAAAGTGTTTTCTCAAAAACATACATTTCTGCATTTGCATTGCACAAGCATGATTCTTTGTGCATTTTTTTACTTAGAATAAATTCTTATATGATATTTTAGCAAAGCAAAAAAACATAAATTCGATCCTTGGTTCGATTACCCTTGGTAAAAGCGTCAGGAACGGTCGAACCTCGTACCGACGAGCGAATCCCGTCTCTCAATTTTCCAGCAAATATTTCAAAACGGAGACGAGTAATTTTTATAAATATTTTCAAAATTAAGGTCAAGTGAGACCTTCGCAAAAGAGTTCCTCTCACTCTTCTTTTCTTTTCTCTTTTCTCTTCTTTTTATTTTCCCCTTCAAAAAGGAAAAATAGAGGTTAGAAAAAGAAAAGGAGAAGGAAGAGAGAGAAACACAAGAGGAAAAATTTTGCGATGATCACAAGATCTCTACTACATGAACTATTTAAATCTTTCTACCAACTCTTTTTCTAATTATGTCCAAGATAAAAATATTAAAACTTTGCATAGAAGACTTGGACATCCAAGTTTCTCTAAGATGTGCCTTTTTCCTTTTGGGAAAAAAAATATAATAAGAAAAGTTTTGCTTGTAAGGATTATATCTTTGGAAAAATGAAATCCACTCATTTTTCAAATAGAACTTTCATTTCTAAGAGACCTTTTGAATTAGTGCATTCAGATGTTTGGGGGCCTTCTACCATCATATCAAAAGGAGGATGCTCATATTATGTGACCTTTATTAATGATTTCACAGATATGTATAAATATACTTAATTTCAAATTTGATGTCTTCTCCTTTAAAAAATTTCATATGATTGCCAAAAATCAATTTTCAAGCAACATCTCTATCCTTAGATCTGATTCGGGTGGTGAATATTTGTCAAATGAATCTTAAAGTTATTTAGAATCAAATGAAATTTGTTATAAAAAATCATGTCCTAGAACCCCTAACAAAATAGATTAGCCGAAAGGAAACATAGACACATCTTGAAAACCACTAGGACACTACTTGTTTCTAAAGATATTTCAAAGAGTTTTGGGGCTGAGGTCACTCTAACATCAACCTATTTAATAAATAGAATGGTCTCATTGTCCTTACAAAACATACCCCCTTATGAAAAATTATTTGAAAGAACACCCAACTTCAATAGACTAAGGATCTTTGGTTGTAAGTGCTTTGTGATTTTTCATAAAAGAGATAAATTGTCTCCAAAAGCTATTCAATGTGTATTCTTGGGTTATGGAGAAAACAAAAAATGATAGAGATGTTTTGATCCAAAAAACAACAAACTATATGTTTCTAAAGATGTAACCTTTTTAGAAAATGAAAATGGTTTTGAGAAAACTAAAGACAATGATGAAGTTGAATATACTTTTTTATTTGATCTTTTACCTTAAGAAGAGTTGAACTCTTGTGATAATTTCTTGGATGACGGAGGGGATAATCCCCTAAATGTCAATGAAAATGATAAATAATGATATTGTTGATAGACCTATACAAACTTATACCCGGAGTAATCAAAGAAATCTCTAAATACTTTAGAAAAATATTCTCAAAATTCAAACTTAAAAAAAAACCTCTCTTAGGAGATCCAATCGAATTTCCAATCCACCAAATAGATTTGTATCCTATAACACATTAACACCAAAATATAGATCTTGTTTAATTGCATTATATTCATTTCATGAACCATCTCATTATAATGAAGCAAAAAATCTTCCTCAATGGGTTGAAGCTATGAATTTAAAACTTAGTGCTCTTGAAAATGCTAAAACTTAGGGAGATAACTTTATTACCCATAGGAAAGAAATCCATAGGATGCAAATGGGTTTTTAAAATTAAAACCAAAAGTGATGGATCCTTAGAACGTTACAAAGACACACTAGTGGCTAAGGGATACTCTCAAGAGTATGGCATTGACTATGAAGAAACATTTGCCCCCGTCATTGCATCTATTAAACAATGGTCCATTTATCAACTAGATGTAAAAATATTTTTTTAAATAGTGAATTAAATGAAGAAGTTTATATGGATCTTCCATAGAGGGTTTATATTGAAAAAGGAAAAAATCTTAAACTTAAAAAAGCCTTATTGTATTCTTATTAAGTTCTCAAGCTCTATTCAATAAAGATCTTATTTTTTACTTGTATGTTGCCTTTTTAAGGCTTTTGTATTGTCCCATTGTGGACTTCTTACTTATATTCCTTTTGTGCCATGCTTGTCCATTATTCAACTTTGTTAATGTTTTTGTATTCTTGAATTATATTTCTGCATACTTCATTGCATAAAAGTAGGATTGCTATCAAAGTATTTTAGATTCATGCATCCTCTGTGTACACAATTTGATCCAATTCTAACCAGATACACAATCTTACTTGGACCCCTAATCAGAACCTTAAGAGCTTAGAAGATCCAGTTAGCATAGTCCAATAGCTGATGTGGGTACTTGAGACAGACCATAGCAACAGAAAGTGCTTAGAACTAGTAGGAATCCCACCAAAATACTTATTTATGTGTGAAATTTTATCTAACCTTGTTTGTATACAACAACAACAACAACTACTACGCCTTCATCCCAAAATAATTGGGGTCAGCAATATGAACCAAAAAAGAAAATCATTATGGGTCTTCCACATGAATCCTTCTCCTCCAATCATTTCTATCCAATGTCATGTCCTTGGTGAGGTTCAAAGCATTCATATCCTTTCCTATCACCTCCATCCATGTCTTCCTAGGCCTACCCTGACCTCTTTTAACTAATATATTTTTCCATTTCTCCATTCTTCTAACTGGAGCATCATTAGGCCTTCGCCGAATATGTCCAAACCACCGTAAACAGTTCTCTCTCATCTTATTTTCAATGGGTGCAACGCCTACCTTCTTACGTATCTCCTCATTCTGAATCTTATCTTTTATTGTATTTCCACACATCCATCTCAGCATACGCATCTCAGCTACACTCATTTTTTGAATATGATGTCTCTTGGCAACCCAACATTCTGTACCATATAATAAAGCAGGCCTAATAGTCGTCCTATAAAACTTTCCCTTCAACCACAATGGCATTCTACGATCGCACAACACTCCAGTTGCACTTTTCCATTTCATCCACCCAACCTTTATCCTATGATTTACATCTCCATCAATTTCTCCATACTTTTGAATGATAGATCCCAAATATTTGAAACAATCATCCACCGGTATTTCTTGCTCACCAAACTTCACTACACTCTCATTATTACTTCGTTGCTTACTAAACCGACATTCCATGTATTCTGTCTTACTCTTACTCAACTTAAAACCTCTTGCTTCCAATGTCTGTCTCCATAATTCTAATTTAGCATTAACCCCAACTCTAGACTCATCAATCAAAACAATATCATCAGCAAACAACATACACCACGGCACATTTTCTTGAATTGATCTCGTAAGCTCATCCATCACTATAGCAAATAGGAAAGGGCTTAAAGCAGATCCTTGATGTAACCCAACCGTTATAGGAAAATTGGTTGTCACCCCTCCACAAGTGCGGACATTGGTTACTACTCCTTCATACATATCTTTAATTATTTTAATGTACTTGAGAGAAACACCTTTCTTCATCATTGTCCACCAGAGAACGTCCCTAGGTACTCTATCGTATGCCTTCTCTAAATCAATAAAAACCATATGCAAATCTTTATTCCTCTCTCTATTTCTCTCGATAAGTTGTCTAAGAAGATGTATAGCTTCCATAGTTGATCTTCCAGGCATAAAACCAAATTGATTCTCCGATATCATGACAACCTTCCTCAACCTAGACTCAATCACCCTCTCCCAAAGTTTCATAGTATGACTCATGAGTTTTATACCACGATAATTTGTGCAATCTTGTATATCACCCTTATTTTTATATAGAGGCACCAAAGTACTCTTCCTCCACTCATGAGGCATCTTATTTGTCCGCCAAATCTTGTTAAAAAGATTTGTGAACCATTCTAAACCTTTCTCTCCCAAGCATTTCCAAGCCTCGATAGGAATACCATCTGAGCCAACTGCCCTTCTTGATTTCATTTTCTTCAAAGCCTCTGCAATTTCTTTCTTTTGAATCTTGCGCATGAAGTCACGATTCATCTAATGAAAAGGAATAGAGAAGTCTCCAAGATCCTGAGCATGACTTTCATTAAATAGCTTATCAAAATAATTTTTCCATCTCTCCTTAATCTCCTCATCTTTGACTAAAACCCTTTGTGTTTCATCTTTGATACATCTAACCATACCCAGATCCCTCGATTTTCTATCTCTCATATTTGCAAGCCTATAAATATCCTTCTCACCTTCTTTGGTATCCAACTTGTCATAAACCTCCTTATATACCTTATCCCTCGCGTTCTGAACTACTTTTTTAGCTTCCTCCTTTGCTATCATATACTTCTCTAAATTCTCCTTATCATGACTCTTACTTAGATTTCTATAACACTCTCTTTTAACCTTAATAGCTAATTTGACATCCTCATTCCACCATGATGTATCCTTACCTAGCGGTGCACCGCCTTTAGACTCACCCAATACCTCCTTAGCCACCTTTCTCATGTCACCCGCTATCTTATTCCACATTGATTCTGAATCCTCCTCGAGACACCAATCAGCTTCCTTAACTACCTGCTCTACAAACATTCCTTGTTTAGCTCTTTTCAGTGCCCACCACTTAATTCTAGGATCTATCATATGTCTATCCCTTTTGCGGCATTGTCTAATTCTAAGATCTAAAATTAAGACTCTATGTTGTGTAGCTACACTTTCGCCCAGTATAACCTTACAATCAATGCAACAACTCCTATCTCTCTTTCTAAGTAGGAAAAAATCTATCTGACTCGTATTAACCCCACTTTTAAATGTTACTAAGTGAGACTCCCTCTTCCTAAACCAAGTGTTTGCTAAGATCATATCATAGGACAAACCAAAATCTAAAATCCTTTCTCCACTTTCGTTTCTTTCTCCTATACCATAGCCTTCATGGATACTCTCAAAACCATCCCTACTAATGCCTACATGCTCATTAAGGTCACCGCCGATAAAAAGCCTTTCTCCATAAGATATCCCTTGTACTACTCCATCTAAATTCTCATATTGGTTCATATCTAACCTAGTATGTATGCTCCCTGATATTCACCAACCTGCCATAAAAATTCTATATTAGTAGGAAGACCACCAAAATACTTCAAAGAAAAAAATTAACTTCATTACATCAGTTAATACCTCCTCTCCCATTAAAAAACCTTTGGGATCTGCAGCCATCTCCTCATCAAGTGCAGAGTTTAGAGCATCACGCACTGTCATCTGTAATAATCCAAACATATACCTTAAGGACACATTTGGAAGAAGTAATTTTTTCTTAGAAAAAAGTGAATATTCAAATAAAGAATTTTCATATGAAAACAAGGGAATTAGGGCTGGAAAGACCATTCAAGTGTAAAACTTGTAGAGACACTATTCCGTACAGCCAGGAAAATCATACATAAGGGTGTCTTGTTTGGAATAGCATGAGCAAATTCTTGAAAGAAGCAAAAACCATGAATTCCTGCATGCATCGACTTCTCAGCAGGGTTTAGTTGCCATGCATAGTCTTCTGATTCCCAAGAATCAGAGACCCTCAAAATCCAAGGTTCAGAATTTTATGGCCCACCCCTAAGAGACTCTGAATTGTTACAAAATGAGGATTTTGCTAATCTCCAATGCTTGGTCAATGAATATAAACATCACCTAATCATTTAAGAGGATTATTGCAAGCCGCGTGCATCAAACGCCTGATGAGTGAAAATGATATAGCTCTCTTTATCCATGTGTTAAGAATCAAGAAAGTAGCCAAAACGAGTAGACTATGTTTGAGTATAAGAGTTTAACTAAAGGCATGTTTCCTTTGGCCACAGGTGGAGACGAAGAATCACAGCTGTGAAAGTAGAAGCCGTGTAGAAGCCATGATTGTTGGTCACAAGATCAATCTTGTGAGTTGTGACCACCAAATCACAGGTTTCACAAGATGAGAATTCTCAAGTGAGAAAGTGGTGTGCCTGTGTTTTACAATCACAGGATCTTGAGAAAATCTAAGAATCATAGGGCATTGCAAACATTCCCTAAATGAGTATAAAATAACCCCAACTTTCATACAACAATAAAAAATCAGTATTTCTATTATTTGACCAACCAGCATATGCTTTCAAGTTTCAAGTCCCACTAGCCATTCAGGCATAATTTATACTATTTGTTCTTCTTCTCTCCATTGATACTAACGACATGATTTATGATCATTTTAAAGTTTCAAAATTTCTCAGTCAACATTGAACAATCAATTTCATAGAGAAGGAAAATGAATCAGCTGCCTGAATAAGCACTAATCTATGTCACAGGGATTCGGCTAGCAGGGTGCCGCACCTGCGTCGATGCAACGCGATGCGGGTGCGGTCAACCCGACCCTCGGTGCGGTCAACACACCCAGGTCATTTTGGTCCAATTTTTTGGACTTAAAAAAAATCCAAGAAATTTTTTTTGCCCTATATGTCACAGGGATTCTCCAACTAGGTGCAGCACCCGATGCGGTCAACCTAACCCTGGGTGCAGTCAACGCACCCATGGTCATTTATGTCCAACTTTTGGACTTTATATATATATATATATATATATATATATATATATATATATATATATATATATATATATATATATATATATATATATATATATATATATATAATTTTTTATATTTTTGCCTCATCCCCGCACCCCGGGTTTTTTGGAAGTGTAGCATCCCTGCACCCTCACCCATGTAACATAGGCACCAATGTTGACTACCAGGACATAACTTTTAAACCTACTAACCTTATTTGAATACCACCAATTTGCTAACATGAATATGCATATCTGCAGGCTTAAGCCAACAAACTATGATAACAAGATTGTTCATGAATGATTCATTCGTATAAAGATTGAACATCTCTGTCTTAAAGATTACACATGAATAGATCATGATTTGGATTTCTTTTACCATTTCCTAGCTTATTCAACTTTGTGGAAACTTTAGGCATTGGAAATGGTAGGTAGTATTACATCATTTACTAACTAAAGGTGCTTTACCCTTTACACTTGCAAGGTTGTCCCTAATCCATATTACTGATCAAGCAATGACCCAGTTTCTGGTTCTGTGGTCTTCAGTTGTGATGATAAATTAATGATGAATGGAAAGTTTCCAAATAAAAATCAATGAAAAGAAAGAAAATGGTAACAAGGGAGACCAGTTATACCTCTTCTGCAGGACTTGAGAAACTCTTTTGTAGCATAGACAGTTCAGAAAAAATCCTACGTAAGGAATGCCCATGGGCCTGCAAGAATAATCAGGTAATTACACATTAAACAATGAAAGGAGACACATACATTCTGTGATGGTAGAGTTTATTGTTACAGCAGAGTCGATGAATCCACATCACCAGAGCGATCCATATGCATGCAAACATAAACATGAGAAGCAACGGATCATATTCCTATAAATTAGTAAAGACAAGGGCACAAGTCATTACCAAGGTAGAAGAAGAAGCAGAAAGTCCACTGCAGCCAACTTTTTGCATGACAGTTGCCAACATTTTCCTTTTTTACAAACTCTACCAGAAGAGAATAAATAAAGCATCTCGCTGAGTATTTCAAATTGGACATCTAAGAACAGACAGCAAAACAAGATAAAAATAACCCTAGCCATTTCACATGAAACTCCAATTTTTTCAACTATCAATATGAGAAGATAAATACGGTAGCCACAAAGCTCTTGATTTACGCTTAAGAGAATATGCAATAACATAAATCTTATACGCCAGAAAGAGAAGACTTACAAACTGTAACTCCTTATTCAAGGGGCATTCCTCTAACACAGGTTGGCCTAAGAAGAACCACTATACAACAAAATTATGTCATTGAAACACCAAAACAAGTTTTACTTTCCTTCCATTTCATATGGAAACATACATAAAAACTCAACAAAATGATGACTACATTTGCCAAAAACCCACGAAAAATCAGAGTTCAATCAATGAAAGTGAAAAAAAGAAAAAAGACTTATTGTGCTAACACGGTCCGACACAGGGAAGGAGAAGGAGAGGGAGAGGGTGAGGGAGAGAGAAAGGGAGAGGGAGAGGAGAAAGAAAGGGAGAAGGATGGAAGAGAGAGAGAAGAGACCGAGAGGAAGGGAGTTCGAGGAGAGAAGAGACTGCGACAACGATATGTTTAGACTTCAAGAGGGAAGGCCTGCGTGCTCCGGCACAACTGCGCCTCTCTCTCTCTCCCTCTCTCTCTAGAGTAGGGTTTGAGAGAGAGAGAGAGTAAGGTTTGAGAGAAAGGACGGAGATGTAGTCTAATCTCAGTTTTTTTTACCCGCCCCACAAAATGTTTTGCGAGAGAATATTAACTACGGCTCGAAGCCGTAACAATACTAAAAAAATGAGAGGGTGGCGTATGTTCACCCCCGATGATTCACTGAATCCCACGTCTGTGTTCGGGGCTTTGAATGAACACAACGTATACAAGCACATGGGGCTCGTATTCCCATGTATGTTGACATAACTTTGCATCGGACTCTGGTGTTGTTGCAAAGACTTAAGTACCCTTTTTTGCTATTCTTCTCATAAAGTGATGGTTTGAGAAAATAACAAAAATGCCCTTCATTCAAAAAAGAAAAAACAAACAGTTCAAAAAAAGGACAAACATGTCCTCCATCCAGAAAGTCGAGGATGATGTTGACTCTTCAAAGTCTTCTTCTTTTTCTGTTCAAAAAAAGGACAAACATGTCCTTTATCCAGAAAGTCGAAGATGATGTTGACTCTTCAAAGTCTTCTTCTTCTTTCTCCGTAAAACACTGTAAAACCCTCTCTCTCTCTCTAGAGAAGAAATCAAGGGAAATAAAGAGTTTTTCCTGAAGAAGGCCATGAACATCAACCCTCTCACTCTCTCTCCCTTCTCTCTCTACTTCTGTGCACATCCAACAGACGATCCTACATTGCTCCATCGCCATCTTATTCTTCTTCCTTCTTCGTAAAACACTGTAAAACCCTCTCTCTCTCTAGAGAAGAAATCAAGGGAGGTAAAGGGTTCCTCCTGGAGAAGGCCATGAACACCAACCCTCTCACTCTCTCTCCCTTCTCTCTCTACTTATGTGCCTGATTTAGAGTTTTTGCCCTTACAGGAGGGGGGCCCTGGCGGGCGCTCGGGGGGCAGCGCCCTCTGGACCAAATTTTTTTTGGGGCTTCCAACAATGATTTGTAGTATTATCGGGCTTTCCTACAACAATTTGTAGTATTTTTTTGTAGTGTCTTCCGCAAATCGCTATAGCGATTTGTAGATTCTTCTGCAAATCGCTATAGCGATTTGTAGTGTCTTCCGCAAATCGCTATAGCGATTTGTAGTGTTATTCAGTAAGCAAATCGTTGTAAATCGCTACCCGAATTAGGAACAACTTGTTAGGGCCATATCTCCCTAACCGGAGGTCATATTCCAAATCCGTAAAAAGTGGTGTCTTTGTTATTGAGTCTAGTTTATTTCTGTAAATTTTCAGTGATTTCTATTGTCATTTCATTTCTCATTTTAACTTCAACGATATATTACAACCACAATCATCAAAAGAAAGATTGCCCAAGCTAAGAGTCTTGAGAGAGTAGAGGAGGGTCTCACCACCCACCAAACAACAAAAAATACAACGACTCAACTTCAAGTGCAGTAAGGACCCAGAGTCGAATAAATTTAGAGGTAGCTCATCAGTAAGGACCCACAACAGTCAATGTGCAGGTCAGTCGGTGCTTGATGGAGCAATGTAGGATCTTCTGATGGATGTGCACAGAAGCAGAAATAGAAGGGAGAGAGAGAGTGAGAGGGTTGATGAGCCCCCGGACCCCCCTCCTGTAAGAGCAAAAGGCCATGAACACGCTGGGAGGAGCCCTCAGACCCCCCTTCTGTAAGGGTAAAAGCTCTGAATCAGACTCCATAACTCTTCAAGTTGAATGATGCTACCCACACTGGGAGGAGCTCTCAGACCTCCCTTTCTGTAAGGGTAAAAACTCTAAATCAGACTCCACAACTCTTCAAGTTGAATGATGTTACCCACGCTGGGAGGAGCCCCCAGACCCCTCTCCTGTAAGGGTAAAAACTCTGAATCAAGATTTACAACTCATTTAGTTGAATGATGCTACCCACGCTGGGATGAGCCCCCAAACCCTCCTCCTGTAAGGGTAAAAACTCTGAATCAGGCTCCACAACAGTCAATGTGCAGGTCAGCCGGTGCTTGATGGAACAATGTATGATCTTCTAATGGATGTGCACAGAAGCATAAATAGAAGGGAGAGAGAGAGAGTGAGAGTTTAATGATGCTACCCACGCTGGGATGAGCCCCCAAACCCTCCTCCTGTAAGGGTAAAAACTTTGAATCAGGCTCCACAACAGTCAATGTGCAGGTCAGTCGGTGCTTGATGGAGCAATGTATGATCTTCTAATGGATGTGCACAGAAGCAGAAATAGAAGGGAGAGAGAGAGAGAGGATTGATGTTCATGGCCTCCTCCAGGGGAGATTTTTTTCTCGGATAATCCTGCAGTGCAGAGACTGGGTCTTAAATAATCATCTTCGGGGCACTTAAGTCTTTACAACCACTCCTTTTCAAGAACCGCCATTTTTTTTTGCACCAATGGAGGAGAGGGTACTTAAGTCTTTGCAATCGCATCAAACTCCAATGCTAATTAATGCTGACAAACATGGGGATACGAGACGCACATGCTTACATACGTGGTGCTCTTTGGGACCCCCGAACATGAGATGTAGCTAACTGCCCTGTTCGGGGGGGGGGGGGGACATATAACCTGCTTTGCTAAAAAATAACTTTTAACCATGGCTCTTTGCAGTTGTAGTTAAAAGGGTACACCCTATGCGGCTATTTAAGCACAGCTGAAATCGTACTTAAAAGTCAAAGAGTCATAGTTAAAAGTTCTAAGACCCATTATTAGCTACAGCTATTTACTAAACCATAGTTAACAACAACTTTTAACTATGGCTTTTAGAAGCCGTAGTTAATACTCCGTATCTATTAGCTCTTTATTTTATTTTGTAGTGTTTATAGGAAAGATTTATGAAAATTATTGAGTTTAGATTTACTTTTTCTTTTTTAACTTGCTCTATGTTGTGGATTTGTTTATCCAGTAGAATCAGGCCGGTGAGCTATACAAATTTTGATAGCAATTATTGGCCAATAGACTAAGAGCATTTCGCCGAAAAATTATATAAATTCTGAATGTTCGCTATGAAAAGAAGATAATGGTACAATGCTAATTGAAGAAACTGAAAATACATCTTACTTCATACAACAGAAAATTTATTTCAAGGCAACAGTTGGTCATCTTATTCACCCTTCAGCGTCTTTCTTCTCCTAACCATGGATAACCACTTTGAAACTGGCAGTATGAAAAGCCATAACGTTGGATTAGATTAATACTTTACACTTTTACAGTCATACTGTGATGCTAATCAGGCATGTAAAACCGAGTTACCAACCATTATGGTCCTCGGAAATTATCAGAACAGAAATAATCTCCATCTTCCAAATGGTGATATCAGCTGCCATTGAATTTCATAAAGGAGTGAAGGACATAAGAGAAACTAAGGCTTTTCTTCCTCTAGGTTGAAAAGAACTACGTTTTCAGTCATATATTCAGGCAAATATATATCTTTTTATGATCTTATCTATGATCAAGTACATCTCTCTGGTTCCTCGGGTGGGTCTACCGACTGAAGCTCCAAGTCGAGACCGCTGCTTCAAAGTCAGTTGGAATGATGGACTTCTTCATTTCCATGCTCCGAGAGGAATCGATGGTTCTTGCCTACTGCTTCTACCATGCTAAAGCCTGGCATCTTGACAACCACTCTCTCTTTCATCAGGCTCCTTACCGCTGCAACACTATCCCATCTCTTCTGAGTAGCATATATGTTGGATAACTGAATGTATCTCCCACAGTGATGAGGCTCCATCTCAATCACACGCTTTCCTACTTCTTCACCCAGCTCAACATCACCATGAATCCTACATGCCCCAAGGAGAGCTCCCCACAGGGCAGCATGAGGCTTTATGGGCATGTTCTCTATGAAAGCCATTGCTTCCTTGAGTAGCCCTGCTCGACCAAGAAGATCAACCATGCAACCATAATGCTCCAAGTGAGGATTGATTCCATATACATGCATCATCGAATCGAAAATGTGACGCCCTTCATCAACCAGTCCGGAGTGGCTACAACCACTAAGTAAACTGATGAATGTGGTGCCATTAGGTGATATCCCTTCCGTCTGCATTCGCGAAAACAGGCTTAATGCTTCTTCTCCATGATTGTTCATGGCAAAGCTAGCAATCATGGAATTCCACGACAGCACATTCTTTGTGGGCATCTGATCAAAGACTTGTTTAGCCATCTCTATGCTCCCACACTTGCCATACATATCAACAAGAGCAGTTCCTAGAATGACACTGAGCTTAACACCACGTTCTTCTATGTAGCGTTGCAGCCACATCACTTGATCAAGGGACCTCAGTTGGGAACATGCTGATACTGCACTCACAACGGCAGCCTCGTTGGGCAGCAGACCAACTTGAACCATCCGCTTAAACATTGCAATTGCCTCCTCGCAATGCCCACATTGTGCATATGCTGATATCATCCCACTCCAAGACTCGCAATTTTTCTCCGGCATTTCGTCGAAATGCTGACGAGCAGCGACAATGTCCCCACATCGTGCATAAGCAGCAATCATGGCATTCCAAGAAACCATATTCCTGCATGGCATCCGATCAAAGAACCATTTAGCAGCCTCAATATTTCCAGATCTCCCATAACCAGTCACCAACGCCGTCCAGGATACGACGTCGACTAAATGAGGAATCTCATCAAACAATTGGTGTGCATAACCCAACTCCCCACAAGTACAGTACATATGAATCAGATTGTTCTGAACAAATACATCTGAGTCCAGGGCAACTTTGATGATCTGACAATGGAATTGCTGCCCACATTTCAACTCGTGAAGGACAGCACAAGACCTGATCAAGAAAGGGAATGTGAAATTATCTGGGTATATACCCTTGTGCACCATTTGGTTGAATAATTTGATGGACTCCAATGGCTCATTGCTCTGTGAGTAGCCCCTGATCATGGTGTTCCACATGAAAGGAGTGGGATTTCTCATGTGGGTGAAGAGGGATTTGGCATAACTGAGATCCCCACACTCTGATATTGCACAAAAAGCAATAAGCCTGCTCATGGTGAAAGTTTCAGTCAGTCGGCCAAGAGTTATGATCTGGGCATTGAGTGATTTCAACTCATGCATGTTTGCACAAGCGGTGAGGGATTGGACGAGACTTGGGTGATACAAAAGGGATAGCCTTTTGGCTAGTGAACCTCCCATTCCTCATGTGATCTTTTTCAACGCCCTGAGATCGATAGTGGCATCGACCGTACAGGAGCAAGCACAATCAATTTCTCATGCTGCAGAGAGAGAGAAAGCCCGTTGGTAGTTTTTCTTGGAATTATTACACGTTACAAATCAGCAGCCACAATTTCCCATCCATCTCACATCTCATAGATAAAAGAGAAATGAGGCATCTCTACGCGATTGTGTTTTGTGTGACCCCAATACATTGTATAGTACTCGAGCCTGATAACCTAACCCAGGCTTAGCAGTATACACCATAGTTATCTGAAACTTATTGCTACATGGGAAGTTTGCTTCTCCGTAAGTTTGCTTCGTATGGGAGAAACTGGCTTTTTTTTAAAGAGATGCTTTGGAAAACCCACTTCCAAAATATAAGAAACTCAATTCTCTTTAGTGGGAAGCTCCCTTCTTCTTTGTTTCTCAAATCATTCCCTTGTAGCTTATTGTCACTCGTCACTTGCTTCCTCCTCATTTCATATATTTTTTATATTAAAAAATAATAAAAATTTATAATATGTTGGTTTTATATGATTTTATACTTTTTTATGTTATTTTTAATTTGCTTCTACCAGCGCTTCATACTGTTTTTTTCTGTGTTTCCTTTTAATTTTTCATGCACTTGTATCACAACGGATTCTGGCATCTTGCTTTATACTATTTTTTTAATACTCGTTTTTTTTTTGCTTCTGCTTCCAGTATCGCTCCTCTTATCCATTTCATTTCCTGGTAACTACGGTATAGACACCGCCAACAAGCTGAACTATCTCACTATTTTAAACACATAAGATACGTATCTTATATAAATGAGTAGAAGAGGTGACCCAAGCCAAACCCTTTCTGTTCATGCTCTGCTAGTAGCAGCTCGTGGCCCAACTTGCCAACTACATGACCCATCATGAACGAGTCCAGGACAAGCTTACCCAAGCCTAACACTCCGTTTGTACTTGACTCGTTTATGCTTCACGGGCAGCTATCATGACACTATCGCAAACAAGTTGTAACCTAGCCTTGCCATGAGCTGCTTGGTTTGTTTACCAGCCTTACTAGTGTACCATTTTTCAGGAGTGGAAATGTTTTAAGACTATCTGATCATCCAAAGATATGCTCCATTTGCCTTAAAAGTTGATCCCATTTAGACCATTTGTAAGCCATGCTTATCTTCATGAATCGTGACAATGCTTGTGAAGGCCATGCTTGGTGCAACAACAAGGTGCCCGGACTGTCAGCATAGATTTAAGGGCTCGAGTCCAGAGCATGCTCTGTTCTGGAACTTTTTCCCTGCTTCAGGTCCGACCCACCAGGATTCACCTCTGATATGGATCCACCCCAGGATCCACACATTGTCACCCAGATCCAGGATCCCATCCAGCCTGAATTGGGACGCCCTAGGAATCCTAGTCCTTTTCTGTCCTTACGTAGACTTTATAAATAGGTGTCTTTGATTTAGTTATTTTTCAATGAATTTTTGAGTTATTTATCCAAAGTTCATTCTTTTTTCTCTCTCTAGCGGGCGGTTTTCCCTTGGCCGAATCCTTGCTTGGGAGTCGACCTCCCGCTTTCCCTCGCGTTACTGTGCCTGCTAAGACACGCCCCTGCTGCAGCTCCCTACTGCCTCACACATCACTGTGTCCCTCCTCTGCCCTGGGACACAGCATCCCCCAGCGTTTCCCCTTGTGCTGACGTTGTTGCTGCGTCCTTGGCGCCCAGCCAGTCACACCCCGCCCGCCTGCTGCACGCCTAGGCCCGCCCCTATGATTGTGTCCCAGCCTTGAGACAGCCCTGCAACTTCTTTGTTTGCTGTGCGCCCTTGATGTCCAGCCTGATGCACTTTTCAGTTGTGTGCCTGTAAGGTCATATGGCTATAAGTGATTGTTGGAGTGGCTATTTCAACAATCATGTTCCAAGAGGAGAAGTGTTTCTTGATCAGACACATTTCAAGAGAAGTGTCTCTTGAGAGATGAAGGGATTTCTATCAAGGGTTATGTCCCAAAGCTTGAACTCTCCTCGTAGACTATAAATGTAAGTGAAACAATGTATGAAAGAGAAGATAAGATACACAACAATTTATAACAAGAAAAAGAAGAGAGCTGAGAGTTTGGACCCCTTTGACGATTTCGAACGTAACTGTGAGGCCTTTATCCCACTGCAAATTCGGATTTGTGCGAAGTCATTTTCCAACATTGGTATCAGAGCAGGGTTATGCGGGTTTGACAGGTCCATGTCGGTGAAAATATAGAATTTGAAAAATGTGAACCATGCATATCAGGAAAAATGATAAAAAACCCTTTTCTAAGGGAAGTAGGTCATGTGATTTGTTAGTTTTGGTACACACAAATATTTGTGGACCTTTAACCGTAGAAACACATGAAAGAAAATCATATTTCATCACATTTATAGATAATTACTCTAGATATGGATACATATACCTAATTCCTAAGAAATCAGAAGCTCTAGAAAAGTTTAAGGCATACAAACATAAAGTTGAAGGATTATTAGGGAGAAAAATCTAGGTTATCAGATCAGATAGAGGAGGTGAATATAACTCTAATGAGTTTAAGACCTTCTGCACTGATCATAATATAACTCCTCATACAACGATGCCTTATATGCCACAACAGAATGGTGTAGCAGAATGAAGGAATATAACTTTAATGGATATGATAAGATCCATGTTGGCCCATGCAAATCTTCCCAAGAAATTCTGGGGAGAAGCAATTTGTACTGCCATGTATATCCTGAATAAGGTTCCTTCTAAAGTTGTAGAGCTTACTCTACATGAATTATAGACTGGTAGGAAGCCAGACTTGAGTCATTTACGAAAGTGGGGGTCACCTGCTCATGTATTAATTCCTAGTCAAATGAGAGACAAGTTAGATAGTAAAACTATCAAATGCATCTTCATGGGATACCCAAAGGGATCAAAGGGATATCGTCTATATAATTCTGAAAAGGGATTTATAAAGAGTAGAGATGTAGAATTATTGAAAACTCAAGAAAGCATTTTCGATCCTGAAGATGATGATGTCTTTCTGGATATCATAAATGATCCTAGGATACCCATTCAAGATCTAGAGCATAACGATCCAGTTGTGAATAATGAACAAACTTCACAACCAATAATTGGACAGAAAAGAACAAGAACTCCTTCATCGTATTTGAATGATTATTATACATTCTTGGGTGAGAAATTATGTTATTTCATGGATTTGGATGAAACTCTTGATAACTTGAGTTTTGAAGATGCGATTTCTTCTAATGAGTCTGAACTCTGAAAGGAAGTAATGAAAGATGAGTTGGACTCCATAGAAAAGAATGAAGTTTGAGAACTAGCTACCTTGCCTAATGGATATAGGGCAATTGGTAGCAAATGGGTTCTCAAGAAGAAACTCAAGGCAGATGAATCTATTGATAGATTCAAGGCCAGATTAGTAGCAAAAGGCTATACTCAACGAGAAGGGATTGATTAGGAAGAAACTTACTCTCGTAGCCAAACTAGCATTTATTCATATTATTTTGGTATTGGTAGCTTATTTTGATCTTGACTTATATCAAATGGATGTGAAAATAACCTTCTTAAATGGTGAATTAAATGAAATTATTTTCATGCAGCAACCAGAAGGTTTTGAAATTAAAGGTCAAGAAGATAAGGTATACAAGTTAAACAAATCCTTGTATGGACTTAAGCAATCACCAAGACAGTGGTATTTGACCTTTCATAATGCTATAACCAAATTAGGTTATGAGACAAATAGTCTGGATCACTGTGTATATGCCAAGAAAAGTGAGAGTAAGTTTATTGTGTTATCCCTATATGTTGATGATATATTAATTGCAGGGAATGACATAGACACGATAAGTTTGACTAAATCATGGTTAAGTTCTCGATTTGAAATGAAGGATATGAGTGAGGCTTCTTATATCCTTGGAATTAAAATCCATATAGATAGAAAATCGAGATTGCTATGTCTGAGTCAAGAAATATATTTTGACCACATTCTAAAGAAATTTAGAATGGAAAGTACCAAGGCAAAAGGTACTTCTGTAGTAAAAGGCCAAAAACTAAGTAAGAATGACTGTCTAAAAGATGGACAAGAAAAGTTGAATGTTCCCTATGCTCAGGCAATTTGAAGCCTGATGTATGCAATGCTTTGTACTAGACCTGACTTAAGCTTTGCTATAAGTCTAGTAAGTAGATATCAAAGTAACCCTGGGCTCTCTCACTGGGAAGCAGTGAAGAGAATTTTTTGATATCTAAAGAGAACTAAGGAACTTAAGCTATGCTATCAGTCAGACAGTTTAAAGCTTGTAGGATACTTAGATGCTGACTTTGTTGGTGATAGGGATGAAGCAAAGTCCACCTCTGATTATGTATTTATGTTAGGAGGTGGGGCAATTGCATGATCTTGCAAGAAACAAAGGTGTGTGGCACAACATACCCAGGAAGCTGAGTATATAGCATGTAACATGGCGGCCACATTTGGTGTGTGGATAAATCATTTCTTAAATGAGATGAAATTGGACATTCCAAAAGATCCAGTTCAACTATATTGTGACAATAAAGCTGCTATAAGACTAATACAAACAGAAGCAGATAGCTCTAAAAGTAAGCATATTGAAGTTAAGTATCAATATATTCATGATATGCTTATGAAAAAAGAAATAAGAGTGGACTATGTTCCTTCAGGTGACATGGTAGCAGACCCGCTAACCAAGGCAGTCACTGAGAATGTTTTCACTAGACATATAAGTCAGATGGGACTCAGATTTATCTAAGTGGTAAATGAGTAAAGATTATGCAAAAAGTGTGTATGTAAGGTTCCGGTTGAGAACAAGCATATAAACACAGAGGTGAGTAAAGATTACTCAGATAGTGTGTATGTAAGGTTCTAGTTGAGAACAAGCATATAAACACAAGAAGCCCCTTATGGCCAAGTGGGAGATGTAAGGTCATATGGCCATAAGTGATTGTTGGAGTGGCTATTCCAACAGTCATGTTCCAAGAGAAGTGTCTCTTGAACAGACACATTTCAAGAGAAGTGTCTCTTGAGGGATGAAAGAATTTCTCCCAGGGGTTATGTCTCAAAGCTTGAACTCTCCTCACAAACTATAAATGCAAGTGAAACAATGTATAGAAGAGAAGATAATATACACAACAATTCATAGCAAGAAAAATAAGAGAGTTGAGAGTTCGGACCCCTCTGACGATTTTGAGCGTAACTGTGAGGCCTTCATCCTGCTGCAAATTCGTATTTGTGCGAAGTCACTTTCCAACAGTGTCAACCTTTGCCGCATGCCTGCCACTGTGCTCAGCCTCACTCCACGTGTCAGATCTGCAAGGCCGACTCCCCTAGGGAATCAAGCCCTGATATGCTCACATCTTGCACAAAAAATAGAAGGTTAGGACATCATATCACCACCTTTTTTATTTTGCATCGTTTTTAGAAATTAAATCACAACCTCGAAAAATTACAACCTCCGTCACCATCATCACCCTATCATTATCACAACCTTTGTCACTATCATCACCCTATCATTATCACCATCACAACCTCACCATGTCCCTGGTTAGCTTGAAAAAAAATGCATTTGATATGATGCTTCATGAACGAACCTAATTTATTGGGCAAAATAACATGGCTATAAATTTTTATAGGGTTGCAAGGATGACCATGCATAGGAATCATGTTAAAAAGTGTAAAACAAAAGACCAAAAAGAGAAGCTTGAAGCATATGCAACCCTATTGCTTTAAGAGCAAAATGAACTGCCATCACCCTGACTTTAGGAAAACATGTGAGAATTCTGAATAAAATGGGAAAAAACATGTAAGAATTTTGAATGAAATGGGAAAAAACATACAAGAATTAAGAATGCAATGAGAAAACAAAATCTTTTCATGCATTTTCAAACTATTTTAAAAAATCATATGAAAATTCTATATAAATTTACCTACAGTACATATGAAAAATTCTGAGAGAAAGAAAGAGATGATCCATGCATAATTAAAAGCTTCTATAACATTTATCTCACGCAAAAGCAATCGGGTTAAAAAACAACATATACAAACTACAAAAGTATAGAATAGGAAAACAAATAATACATCTCTATATACTAAAAGAAAGAAGGAAAGAAAAATAATCATGTCCCACCACAACCTTATAAATCTGGTATATAATTATTCATTGTTGTCAACTCCACTCTCAAGAAGATGCAAAACTTATACCAGAAAAGATCAACGCCAAAAAGGAATTCACACTGAATGAAAAATCTAGAGACTCTGATCAATGAGACAATCACCAAGCCTTTCAATGATCATCTTGCACTACCCATGGGTCATTGGCTTATCAAAGATTCCAATAATCAGCATAAATTATCTAATTACCTAACAAGTTAGACATATATAAATTTGTGTAAATTTTAGGAAGTTCAGTGCCTCTTATCTTTTTAATTAGTCAATTCCTTGGATCCATGTAGAATACAAATTGAAAAGGAACAGAAAAAGAAAACACCAACAAGGGATCAAAGGATCATCAAATTCAATGCAACACTTCAAAAATTCAAGAAGAAAAAAAGGAGGGTAGGATCTAGGAGAGAGACATTGAGGCCAGTTCTCTTACGAGTAGCATCAGAGCAAGGGTGATTCAGCTTTTGGGTGAGTAGGGTGTCCTCCAGTGTGTAGTGTATCCCAATGAGTTGTGCACTCAGTCGAGGTCGCCAACAACGAGATGTGAGAGCGTGAGAGATGTTTGCTGCAACAGAGATATAGAGAGCGTGAGAGATGTTTACTGCGAGAGAGGGAGAGAGAACTGCAGTGTCTGCAAGGGGTGGTATGATTTTGCTTTGAAATATATTTTGAAATAAAGTTTTTAATAAAATATTAGTGTAAACCGTACACCAAATTTCAATAACTAGTTCACACACGAAAGTGAAAAAGTCCGAGTCGAATTCACATGGAACAAAGTAAAACTACACATTCCAAATAATTCACTCTTCTTTATTATAACCTTAAAAATAAAAAAAATGTGTGAAAGCAATCGAGCACCAAGCCTATTATAAGTATTCAAGCAGAAATTAAAAATCAATACAACCCAAATTAAAATTGGCCTAAGACCCTACTTAACTAAATGAAAATAAAAATAAAAATAAAAATAAAAGTAAAGAAAATCAATAACTCGATGTCCTTGTTATGGTGATGTGAATGAGATTGCTGCCTGTAAAACACACAAAAAAAAATTTTGCTTCCGTAAGAGTTAGTACAACCTAACATAATCTAGACCTTATATGCTAAATGCATATTTAAATGCAAGCTAACACACAGAAAATGCAAACCTAAATAACTTTAAAAATAGACCTAAATACAACATTCGATGACTGAACACGACTATGCACACAGCCTAGTCCAACACATTGACTAGACTGCACCACCGACTAGACTCGGGCCTAGCTGATTGGACCAATTTTGTAAATAGACCAAGTCTGGTTTTCTGACAAAAACCATAATGTGGTTTGTTGTAGAAAACATGTTCAGACCATTAGAATGTTGTCGGGGCCCTCTTTGAACCTCTACCAAAGTGAAAAGACAAATCTGCCCCTTCCTTGCGCTAGCCAATTGGGTTGGGTCGACTAAACAACTAGATGACTAAAAAAACAGACCTAACCAATTTAAATGCTTGACCAAATCAAACCAATATTATGACTGACTCTACATAACTTGAAAATAACAAAAAAATGACAGAAAATAATGCAAACTAAACTCGGGTCAACCAACACCCCAGCCCGCACACCGAGCCTAATTAAACCTATGCTATCCTGCGATAGACCCAAAAAAATTGGTCTGTTAAAATCTCTGCCACTGACTGCTCTAAATAGTGGTGGTTGTGAAATTTTAATTGTAGGTTCATGTGTTTGTCAATGAACTACAACCCCAAACTTGGCTTGATTTAACCAAAAAATTAGCATAAAATGATGTCAATAGTGTTGGTCGGTCGGATTCCTAACAAGATCTGACTGATCGGTTTGTGACGTATAAAATTCCATGCTCTGAAATAAATAAAAAAAACCCTGAAAAATTAGGTTACAAAGTAGACACAAAAAAATAGAAAAACACAAATAATTGAAAGAAATATATGTTGCACAAGATCGACTTGACTGATCTTGACTCCGACAGGCATCAAAGAGACCCCTCAACTTCCAAATTTTATAAGTCCATATCTCGTGGATGAAATCATGCTAAATTTTAACACAAACCTAATGGATGTGTTCTCTGCAACATATCCAAAATTCAAGTCGATCGAAGATCGACAACTACCTGAACCAGGCCATTTTTGAATGGATAGGCCTGCTGCAGATCCATAAACTCGATTTTTTATTTAGGTGATTTCGATCTGATCCAGAATGTGTTTCTTCTAAAAAAAATCCAGAATGTCGATGACAACCTTCTCTAACAGAAAATGATTTTTTGAAGATTTTTAAAGTTACAAAAGGCTATCGAATTTTGCAGACAAAGAGAAGAGATACAAGATATCGATCCTACCTCAGTAGCAGGTTTCGTGTGCAGCGTTGGAGGGGTTAGGCCGGTTGACATCTTCGACTCCGCCTTGGATATAGAAGTGGGTTGGAGAAGAGAGAAGAAGGTGTAAGAAACACAAGACTCACCGAAGAGGGTTGGTACTCGACCTGGAGCAAAGGAGGCAGAGGGTAGCTGCATAGAGAAAATTGTGAATTCAAGAGGAAGAATGAGGTTCTCCTCTTTCTCTTAGGCTTTTATTCAGAAGGGGCTATTTTGGTGGATCTGGTCCACCACTTGCCCCTTCTGATTCAAGCTTAAAATGGGAAAAGAGAGAAAGCAAGAAGGAAGAAATAGCAAGTTTTAACTTTTGCTCCCTTTCTTATTTTCTCTTTTTTTTTTCTTAATTATAAACTTCTAAAAGGGAGGGGTGGTTTTGAGATTCATGCCCCCCTCCTTCCTTCCTTCCTTGGACATGGGATGAAGGGATGAGAGGTTTTGAGAATCACGCCCCCTTCCCTCCTTGTATTTTTTTTTTGCCTTAAATTTCGAAAATTGGCAAGTCATGCTTGCCACCTTAGCCAAATGCAAAAAGAAAATTCAAAAATTCAAATTTTTAGAAAGTGTTGACTTTATAGATCCCATATCCAATCCATCTTGCACCTTGGATCCAATCCAAATAAATTTGGGTCTTGGGTCTTGGGTTGGATCAATTGGATCCTCTGCTGAGATCCAAATCCAAAATTATGCTTTAAAACCCAAAATTACATATTTGACCTCAATTCTCTCTTGTGTAATTTTTAGTACTAAGCATGGCAATTATGTCAAAAAGCTATAAAAATGCATGCATTTGAGTGTGAAGATGTATCCCTTATCATGCTCCATCAAATGCCTCCATGCCTAGACTTTTGCTCATCCTCGAGCAATGTACTGTCTAGACCTCATGCTTATGCTTTGCAAAAGATAAAGAAACAAAAATATCAATAATTTACATGTTGATTATCCTAACTCACTTTCATAAGAATCATAATTGCATTTAGCATATGCAACAAGCCATTTAAACCCACAGGTTACCCTGGTGAACGAGTAAGGTGTCATGAGGGTTTTCAGTGATGATACCCCAATCATTCTTGTTATGCATTTATGCTTCCTCAAAATATGTAGATAATATGATATGTATGTCTCTTAGACATTAATTTATGTCTCATTGAAACATGTTAGATGCGACATTTAGTCTCCTATACAACACTCCCAGACTCCTTTAATTAAAATCTACAGGTATCATATAGTAATGAAAACTACAATGCATTCAAATGCCTAAGTAACTCCAAATATGATCTCATGATTATGCACTTCCATGTCAACTGATCGCACCTCAAATTTTATTGTATGTGCTCTTTGTATTTTCCTTCATGCCTTGTGTAATGTCAATATTCCTTAGGCTAACTACAAGTTCCATGTACCGAGCTTTGGGTCAGTGGCTCACAGATCAAGCAACCTTAGGGCACCAGGTGCTAAGCACTCCTCGAGCTTACTTACTCGAACCAAGTAGGCCATGAACACTAACTAAACATGAAGTTCTAATTTCTTCTCATTTTTGTTTTTCGCGTGAACCACCACACCTTGTAGGGTGTAACAACCCTGCTACTTTAATTTTTTGGATCACTAGAGCTCACTAAAAATGCATATTTTTCTCTCTCTTTTTTATGGTGTTTCATATATCTCATTTCAGTGCCTTTTTTATACATATTTATCCCTACTTTAAGACTATCATGCATACAGTCTCATGCATATATGTCTACATGTAATATCTTTGACTGAATTCATCTAAGAAGTATCATATACGGAATGTACATCCTATCTAACATGCCTAAGCCACTAACATAAATTAAATCTAATTTTCATACATGTTTCTTACCTATATATTTTATTTAAGCAAGACATGCATAAACAAGCATATTTTCGAAAAATACACCCTCCCCCATGCCTAAACTCTACTATCCTCATTAGTATGCTATGGATGCTCAATGATATGTCATGCTATGAAATATACATAGCTATTGATCATAGCTATGGTGCATTTTAAAAGATGATTTTTCTGGTAAGAAGGCAATAGAAATATTTTGAGCAATATAGAATCCACTCAAAGTTCTTAACGAAGCAAAGTATAATTAATTATCTGCAAAAGAAATCTCTCAACTATTGTCAATTTGAAGACTGATATGTGAGTTAGATCCCCGCGGACAAAGAAGATTTGAATCACCTCCAAGTTGAAGGAGCGTGTGACGTATCCTTCCAGAGAAAGTTTGAATCATCGTCAAGCTGAAGGCTGATGCGATGAACCTCCTGACAAGCCCTTAAAGATATTTGATTCATACTGTCAAAATATTTCAATCAAAAGAGACATCTTTATCAATTTCTGGGGACAAGGAAGACCCTGATCACCTCCAAGTTGAAGGAGTGTGTAAAGCGTTCTTTTAGAAAAAATCAGAACATCTCCAAATTGAAGGTTGATGCGATAAAATTCTTGCCAAACCCCAACAAAAGAATTCATTCTATGTCTCAGAAAGTACAAAAAGTATATCTCAGATATCAAAATTGCCAAGAATCATCTTTTTTCATGCAAAATTCTTTTATTAATATCTTTTCACTACTTGCTTTTATGAAATTGAGAATATTTTTTTTTCTTTTCATGTCAAGGAAATGGATAGCTTCCTTGAAGAAAATCATCAGCGCCAAAATTTGAACTTGATTCTTGAATTTAGGGAGTTAACCTCATTTTGAAGGAGATACTCTAGGTAAAAGAGGGAATGTCTTTTGCACATACATGCATATTTTCAAGCATTTGAATCAATTACAATTTCATCTTATTGGCAAAATTTTCTAGCTATCCAAACATGAAATAAATACTCAATGTCTATTTTGATGTAACCTAGCATGGTTTACAAAAAGAGTTGCCTCATCCTGATGAGGTATTTCTTCCAGTCCCATCATGGTTTTCCCCCATCCTGTCGAGGAATCCATATTTTCCATCCATTCAGGAAAGGATTGTACCTAAACCTTGTCTCACGAGGTATTTTTCAAAAATATCTCATCATGGTTTTCAATGTATTTTATTCCCTATTCAGGTAAGGGTTAAACCTGAAATTCATTTTGAAATGTCTTTGTCCCATCCACGTTAAGGGCTAAACTTGAGTCTTTCCAAAAAGCTTATTTCGTCTTAGCCATCAGACTTCTTCAAAATCTTTCCCTTTCACCATTTCAGGATCTTCATTCCAAAGTCTCATCACGATTTTCTTATTTTCTTTTTGTCCAATTATTTCATTCTCGAGGATTTCGTCTTTTTCCAAGCCATTCAGAATAAGGTGTTAAACCTAAGAATAATGTTTCACAAAATAATTCTTTCACACCCAGTTCAGACTTCCTGACTGAGGCATTTTAAAATTTGGTGTGTTTTCTTTACCACTAAGCTCAGCTTTCAACCAACTTAGCAGCAAAGAGGGGCATCTATGAATAGCCCAAATTTTTCAAATAAAAAATAAAAAATTCCCTTTTTGCCCCTAGCCCCATCTTCTGAATAAATTGGGTCAACTTCTGATAAATTTTCATTTATTTCTCGGATTCACTGGTTGAAGATTCAAAATCCAAATCCAATTTTCATATCTGACTCAATCTCGGATCCAGATCTGATATCTGAATCCAATTCTGAGTCCAGATCTTCTATTTTTTTAAAAATCAAAAAATCGATTCTTTGTATTTTCTTAGATATTTTATATGGATCCAATCTCAATTCAAGATCTAATCTCAATTTGAGATCCAAACTTGAATGTTTTCTCAAAATCTCAGATCCAGATCCATTTTTGAAACCCCATTTCTGAAATTAACCCTGTATTTTCCCAAAAAACTCATTTTCAAAAAATCTTTAAATTTCAAAACAAATATTTTACAAAAACCTTTCAAAAACCTTATCTGGATCCAATTTCCAAAAAATCCCTCATATTTCCTTCTTATTTTTAGAGTCTCTCTCAAAAATATAAAAAGATTTCAAAAATGTAGCTTCTACACTGTTTTGAAGAAAAACTTGTAAATGAACCTTGTTTTTAAAACTTTTAAAACTAGAGGGACCTATTTTGAAAATGTCTCTAACGGCCTTTTGTTATAAAACAGGGCTGAAGGAGTCGATCTCTTGCTCCCCCTATTCTCCTTTTCTTTTACCTCTCTCCTTCCTTCCTCTGGTTCTCCCCAATTAATAGAAGGAAATCGACCACCCCTGCAGCTAAAGGTAAGTCGACTCCCCTTTCCTCTCCTTCTTCTTCCCCTTTCCTCTTCTTCTTTCTTCTTTGCATTCCTCTGATTTTTCTCCCCATCGACTGAAGGAGGTCGACCCTACAACAGAAGCTCCACCGAGGTGAGTACTTCTACTCTTGCTTCCTCTTGAATTTTATTTTCAGTTTTTCATCTCTTATTTGTTTAAAGCAAAATAATGCAATGTCGATCTATTTATGGCAGCATCGACATGCATTCTGCAATAAAAATTTGGCCCCATAGTTGGCTATACCTCTTTTTGTAGATTTATACACTTTAATTTTCTACAGTTTCATCATATCTTTTTATTGTATATTAGTTGTAGTCGACTCTAATTCCCAATCTGTATTTGATTTCCCATTTTAGTTTGCATTTGATTATCCTTCTAATTGCATTTCATCTGTATGGTTTATTGTTTCTCATCAATTTCAACTGTGTTTTGTCTCATTACATCTTCACAACATTTGATGTCCTTTCTGACTTACTGATTTTCGTTTGATTTGAATTTTCTGTCGTTTCACTTGTTTATCTATATTGTCGTGTTTCATCAACCCTTCAACATCCATTCGTCATCAACGTGATTTAGCATTTGCTTGGATCTAATTCACGGTGAAATCCATTTGCTCTACATTTGATTTCACTATGAATCCATCTATTGAATCTGCTGTGAAGATCGCCCTCATCTCTACCGTGAAACTCCAACTGTAAGCATTGCACGACTTTGGGTTTCAGTGTGAGCTACTATCGTTGGAACAAACAGGTCTAGGGTGATCGCATGATGTCTTACAATTATTTGCGTTGTGAAAATATGCCATAAGGGGTGGATGCTCTATTGAACAAGAGCAGAGCACTTGTATGTACTGATTGAAATAAAACAGGTTGGCACTGCTGACATGACCAAATCTCGTTTGTTCATGCTATTGAAACACAACTTGCTGAATTCAACTAGAAGAAGCCAATTCGTGCAATTGATTTGCTGCAAATGGTTGCTAGTTTTATCTAATAAATTTTCTCATGTGCATCTCCTATGTTCTATTACACTTTCATTTGCATCAATCCCCTGTTCACCATTGCATTAAGCCTCATTACCCCCCCCCCCCCTTTTCCTAACACAATGGTTTCTTCAAAGCTATCACAGGGATATAGCTGGGGATTCTGAGATTTATCCATCTTGTCAAAATTTTCAATATGGCTAACATATAAGGGGATATAGAACAAAAATCAAAACAGAGTATCTTCGGGAATATAAGAGGGCCTTACTGGATCAAATCGCCATGTGGCAAAGCATATATTGTTTACTTCAATGGATTGATTTGTGATGGAATCCAGGAATATTATGATTTTGACATGATATAGTTTGCCATCTGAATGCTTCCCTATTCCTGAAACTTGTTCCTTTGTCTTTGCTATTGGATAAGTTCAGGTTCAGAAAAAGAAAGGTAAGTCCTTGTGAACTTCTTGTTATGTATGCCTTGAGATAACTTGCTCGTGATGTGTAGGTGTGATAACCAAGGATCACTCTGTCTAAAAATCAAAAGTTTGTGGAGAAGGGTATAGTATCACTTATTGCAGTGGCCTATTATGTTGAGTCGTCATCTGCAAAAATCCTGAGCAATGATGATTCCACTAATTAAAGCATTCTTTAATGAAGTGTTTTGTATCAGATTGAAGTAGCAATAGAAAACTACATGCCCTGATTAGGTTCTTCTTTCCTTCCTGTTTTAAATTAATGTAGATAATCACATATTGAATTTTTCTAATAGTGTCACTTTTGTTTGTCACCATACACTTCCCTTCACCCTCACTTTGCTGCACTTATCCACCTATGCTCTGCACCACTTCCATCTACTGTAGCACTCTTCCCTAATCACATACAGTACAACAACACTTTCACTTAGACCCTGTAATACTTTCACCTGCACTTATATTCACTTGCATTCCACTGCTGCTATGCTCTACCATCTACTACATTCTTTCACCTACTACTTTCTTCACACCCAACAGCTTGGGAAATTTGGGCCTTTGCATGTGAGTTTGATGCCTTGATAACCAAAGTACAAAAAGAGTCAAGTATGGGGAGGAGGTTTGGCATGAAGGAGCTGGGCTACTAATAGTTAAAGTGTTATGTGCATTCTTCTGCATTTTATCTGCAACAGACAGAGTTAATCCTTCCTAGGAGATTCTAGGTTTACTATTATAAGTTTAGATTCAACTGTAGCACAGATATGTGCTTTTGTTCCATCTGGTTAACTGTAGCACTGTGCACAACACTTTCATTTTTTTTCTGTTGTGGCTTCCTATACGCATTCACCTCCACCTTCGCAGCTCCACCAGCCTGTTGCACCTACTTACAGTACTTGTTGTCATCACTATCACAACATCTTCACTCTTACACTCACCCCTTGCCACATCTCCCACCTGCTACAGTCCCATTTGCAGTAGCTACACTACCAACACACGCAACAACCCCCATATCGTATCCACACTCTCCACACTCTCACTTAATCACTATACACCAACCACTATACTTTCATCTCACTGTCACACTCCTTCACATCATAACACTCACATCTTACACTTGCACTTACTGCATTTACAGCAACAACCTCAGATATTTGCATACATCCTTTACCTATTCCACCTTCACAGGATCAAACCAATGCACAGCCCTATAGCCACACCCTACAATAGCACACTCATCTACTCAACACTTGTGTCATATGCATATGTCACTACACATCCTGCACTCCACTTTGCCACTTACATTCAGCATATCCCATTTGTATTTCTTACATATTCCCTGTTGCAAAGATACAGTCTTCTCATGTATCACCCCTAGGCAAGCATATATATGCATTCTCCTCTTAATTAGTTTATGCATAGCATATAGATATCATGTGTACCTTTTCCTGTTGGTTTACATATGTCGTATAGGTGTCACACTTGCATTTTCCTATCAGTTCATGCATGATGTTTAAGTACAACGTGTATATTTTCCTAATTAGCTCATGCATGGCATTCAAATACTGCATATGCACTCCCCATTTAGAATAGGCATGATTATGTGAATTTAAGTGTTAATTTTCCCTTTACATGTTATATTTCGGTGCTAACTCTATTTTGCAGAAAATATGTTGAAAGTGTTATTTTCCTTCTTAGATTATGAATTTTAATTTAGACTTGCAAAATATAGATTGTATTATAATATATTTGTGACCATAGTCATGAATATATTATAATTCTAATCTTATTTCAATTCTCCTAAAGAATAAAATATGCTTTTAAATTTCAATCTTCAAATATTTAGTTATGTTTTAAGGTTTTTGTGTTTTTTCTAATTAACATTAGGCGTGGCATGTATATTTAATTAGGTATTTCTCTGTATATTTTTAAATAAACATTAAACATGATTCAATAAAAACATGCTTGATTTTGGTTAGAATTTTAAGGGTTTTGATTTTTTTATCTAGGAATGTTGATTTATTATGATTTAGGGTCTTTTTATTTTTTTAATGACATAAATATTTAGTTGTGGTTTTAGGGTTTTTTGTATTTTTTTCAATTAGCATTAGGCATGACACAAATATTTAATTAGGTTTTTTATGTTTTTTAATCAATACTAAACATGATTCCACTAATGCATGTTTGATTTTGGTTAAAATTTTTGTTTTGTTTTTAATTAGTATATCTATGAATAATGTTGGTTAGGATTCAAGATTTTAATTTGGTTTTTTTTACTGTGCATGTGCATTTGTGCCCACTCTAATTTAGATTCCTGGCTACACCCTTGATTTTAGATATATTTTATACCATAGAACGCACATGGTTGAAGTGTTTTAACTTGCAAGCAATAAGCTTAAAGTTCAAGTCCTGTTGCATACAACTTTGAAATAATACAGTTATTTTGTAAATGAATCAACTTCATCTTTAATCAATATAATCCAAATTTTCTTTTTTCTTTTGCAAAATCTTGAGCTTGATTCAATAGGTTAAAAGTTTTAATCCTATAATTTTCAGCTTTGAAACATGTATTTTTCTAGGCTCATTTAGACGAGTTTGAATCATGTTAGTTGTGTTTGGCTTGTTTACCAGCCTTTAGGGGAGAGGGGGGGGGGGAGAGAGAGAGAGAGAGAGAGAGAGAGAGAGAGAGAGAGAGGCTATTTAGGGGTCCTATATGGCTGTTATTAGAAGCAAAAAGAAAGAAACCCAAATTTAAAACAAAAAAATAAATTTAAAACAGCAAAAATATTGTAACAGTTTCACGTTGCTATAAAGTGAATCATACATGTAAAAGTTTGAGATGAAACAATTGGATTGCCATCATTATCAAAAACTAACAAAGTGGTATGCACACATGACTATGCTTAAACTTTTTAAATAAAGAAAAAAAATGAAAAATGAAAATGAACGGATAGTGATGATCTCTCGGTTTACCTGAACTTAGTCGTACTCTGTCATCCTCACCAAAATAAGACTCATAAAACACATCTCCTCTTTTTTCTCTACCCCTCAACGATAGTCCGCACAGAGCGGCGGCTCCGTTCCAGACAAGCCATATAGCGGAGCAGGTTATATGTTCCCCCCCGAACAGGGCAGTTAGCTACATCTCATGTTCGGGGGGTCCCAAAGAGCACCACGTATGTAAGCATGTGTGTCTTGTATCCCCATGTTTGTCAGCATTAATTAGCGTTGGAGTTTGATGTGATTGCAAAGACTTAAGTACCCTCTCCTCTATTGGTGCAAAAAAAATGATGATTCTAGAAAAGGAGTGGTTGTAAAGACTTAAGTGCCCCAAAGATGATTATTTAAGACTCAGTCTCTACACCGCAGGATTATCCGAGAAAGAAATCTCCCCTGGAGGAGGCCATGAACATCAACCCTCTCACTCACTCTCTCCCCTCTCTTTCTGCTTCTATGCACATCCAACAGAAGATCCTACATTGCTCTGTCAAGCACCGACTGACCTGCACATTGACTGTTGTGGAGCCTGATTCAGAGTTTTTACCCTTACAGAAGGAGGGTTTGGGGGCTCCTCCCAGCGTGGGTAGCATCATTCAACTAAATGAGTTGTAGATCCTGATTCAGAGTTTTTACCCTTACAGAAAAGGGGGTCTGAAGGCTCCTCCCAGCGTGGGTAGCATCATTAAACTTGAAGAGTTGTGGAGTCTGATTCAGAGTTTTTACCCTTACAGAAGGAGGGTCTAAGGGCTCCTCCCAGCGTAGGTAGCATCATTCAACTTGATGAATTGTGGAGCTTGATTTAGAGTTTTTGCCCTTATAGGAGGGTTTGGGGGCTCCTCCCAGCATGGATAGCATTGTTCAACTTGATTCGTTGTGGAGCCTGATTCAGAGTTTTTGCCCTTACAGGAGGGGGGTTTGGGGGCTCCTCCCAGCGTGGGTAGCATCGTTCAACTTGATTCATTGTAGAGTCTAATTTAGAGTTTTTGCCCTTACATGAGGGGGGTCTGGGGGCTCCCCCCCGGCACAGGTCTCGGGTGTCGTGGTCAAAAAATGCACATGGTGTCATGGTGAGAAAGACATATGTTTGTTCCAAGTAAGGTTGGAACAAATCAATGGAAAATCTAACAAGGAGCATGCCAGAATCAAGATGTGGATGTCAAGCGAGAATGGTGTTGTGCAACTCAAATAACACAGAAAAATAAGGGTCTGGTTTTTAGTTAAAATGGGGAACGAAATGACAATATAATTTTTGAAAAATTTCAGGAATAAACTAGACTCAATAACGAAGACACCACTTTTTACGGATTTGGAATATGACCTTCGGTTAAGGAGAAATGGCCCTGACAAGTTGGTCCTAATTCGGGTAGCGATTTACAACGATTTGCTTACTGAATAACACTACAAATCGCTATAGTGATTTGCGGAAGACACTACAAATCGCTATAGTGAGATCCAACAACACTATAAATCATTGTGGGGCTCGTTGGAGACCCAAAAATACTATAAATCGCTAGTGATTTGCGGAAGACACTACAAATCGCTGTTGAAAAGACGGATAACACTATAAATCGTTGTGGGGCTCGTTGGATACCCGAAAATACTACAAATTGTTGTAGGAAAGCCCGATAATACTACAAATTACTATATATGTTTGTTCTGCGCCGGGGGGGAGCCCCCGGACCCCCCTCCTGTAAGGGAAAAACTCTAAATCAGGTTCCACATCTCATCAAGTTGAATGATGTTACCCACGCTGGGAGGAGCCCCCAAACCCCCTCCTGTAAGGGCAAAAACTATGAATCAGGCTCCACAACTCATCAAGTTGAACGATGCTACAGTCAGTGTGCAGGTCAGTCGGTGTTTGATGGAGCAATGTAGGATCGTTTGTTGGATGTTGGTTGCACTTTTGGATGTGATATTTTTTAAAACATATTTTCAATAAACACAAAAGAAAATCGTCAACCAAAGATATAAAACCGACTTTCCACCGAAGTGGCGAGTACAGGTCGAATCCGCAGGGAACGGAATATTTTTGAATTAATTCTAAAATAACACTTTATTAACATAAAAATTTTACAATCTATGTCAATGTTTACAAGTTACATTAAATAACATTCTAACTATGAAAATAAACTACAATAGGCGGCTAAGTCTTCAGCAGGTCTCCAGGGGCAAAATTGTCTTTTTACATCAAGTGCAGTCGCACATCACAATTGAATTGCATCTGGGAACCTGTTCTAACTTAACAACCTCAAGGGCGATCCGAAGACTGAGGGGAAGAAGAGAAGAGCAGACTTTGCTTGACTCCATGCCACGAGGAACCTCGTTGATGCTGTCTAACATCTCTTTGATGTACTTTTACAGGGATCCACAGGTGGTGGTGTTTCGGGATGAGGAGGAAGAAGAAGAAGTGGTGAAGATGCGTAGAGGGCCGTACGGAGGTAGAGACAACCGGCCATGGAGAAGTAGACTGCACCCCTACCATAGCTAGAACACTCCAATGCTGCAAATACCTGCAAAAGACAACCTCAATGATTAGTTTCAGCAGAGGGAGAAGAAAGACAAGATGTAAAAAGAAAAGAATGGAAGAAGAGGGTGGCGTCTCCATTGAAGATGGTCTCCATGGATGAGGAAGAAGGTGGATGAGAGGGGTGGCTTAGGTGAAGGTGGAGTTGAGCTAGAATCGTGCTCTTAGGGCACTAAAATCAAAGCAAAGACAAGCTGGAATGGGCGCCCCCTCTCCCTTTTCACGATTTTGGTTATTTTGGCTATTTTACAAAAACAGGTTTAAAAACAAAATATTTACTAGGCGCCTCTTTCTACAGAGGGTTTTTGGAAAATATTTTATGAAAAACTCAAATGGGCTGGAGTTGGGTTGAATCCATGTAATTTGACCCAAATCCAGGATCCAAATGGGCGTCTGGATCCAAATCTCTCGAATCGGCTCTGAGGTTTGATCCGCTACACTGTAAATGCCATAATTCCTTCGTTTTAAGTCCGATTTCGATGAAATTTGAACTCAAGCTCTATAATAATATTATGCACCTAAGTGTATGCTTTTAACCTATAAATGATGCATTTATGTAGTGAAAACATGTTAATAAAATATATATTTTATGCATCATCAGATGTGCATAGAAGTAGAGAGAGAAAAGAGAGAGAGTGAGAGGGTTGATGTTCATGGCCTTCTCTAGGGAAAACTCTTTGCCTCCCTTGATTTCTTCTCTAGAGAGAGAGAGGGTTTTACAGTGTTTTACGGAGAAAGAAGAAGAAGACTTTGAAGAGTCAACATCATCCTCGACTTTCTGGATGGAGGACATGTTTGTCCTTTTTTTGAACTGTTTGTTTTTTCTTTTTTGAATGAAGGGCACTTTTGTCATTTTCTCAAACCATCGCTTTATGAGAAGAATAGCAAGAAAGGGTATTGAAGTCTTTGCAATCACACCAAACTCCAATGCTAAGTGATGTCAACATACACCGGAATACGAGCCCCATGTGCTTGTATACGTGGTGCTCATTCAGACCCCGAACACAGACGTGGGATTCAGTGAATCATCGGGGGAGAACATACACCACCCTCCCGCCATATAGGGACGTCTCTCAATCTTTTTTCATGTGTCATTCCCACCACCCTAATATTAAAAGCCTATGAACCAAAAACTCTATCCTCGAGGATTCTTTTGTGACCTGCCTCATGGCAAGGCACCAAAATTTCCCCTCTCATCTTCTTCTTTCTTGAGAATTGCATACATCAGACTGCAACCCATCAGAAGAAACATACTGCCCTTCCTCCTGGTAAATCTCTCTCTCTCTCTCTCTCTCTCTCTCTCTCTCTCTCTCTCTCTCTCTCTCTCTCTCTCTCTCATTCATGTCACCATCTTATACGAAGATTTCAAGGTGCTCTTCGGTGAATATTGTTGTCAGGTCTTCGTTGCTCAACCCAGCCCTAGCAGAAGATTTTCATACAAAATTGCAAATGAGTGAATGACACCTCATCATCTCTCTCTCTCAAATATCCTGTGATTTCTTCTTCCTAATTTTGGTTTGGAAGCTCCTTTCGGTTCGCCATGGCTTTGTCGAAGGTCATGCATGTTGTCCGATACGGTGGTTACGGCGGTGGTGCTTCCACACTGAAGTCTCTCTCTCTCTCTCTCTCTCTCTCTCTCTCTCTCTCTCTCTCTCTCTCTCTCTCTCTCTCTCTCTCTCTCTCTCAAGAGTGGGGATTTCCCTCAAGGCACCATCCCCATTCTTAGGCTCCCAAAGGTCCATCACAATGACATTCCTTCTTTTCAAGTCCTTCAAGGGGATCATGCAGATTCATGGTGGTAGTGAGACGCCGGGTTTGACGGATCTCTGGCAAGAAAGCAGGTCCTCTCTCTCTCCCCTGCCCGACTTTGCCTTTCTCTTTCCCTTGCTCCTTTATGTGCCTCTCAACAACGGAACCCTAGCAGCTGGCAGTGAGGTTTTTTGGTGTAGCGTGGCTTCGTGAGGCGTCGTAGGGTGGTTGTGGTGCGGTAACTGACCATCACGCAATGAAGGCATTGCCCTCTTGATTCCACGACACGATTTGGGTGGCCTTGGGGTCGCTCAACAGGTCGAACGTCTTGGAGAGGAAGGGGGCAGGGCCGGTTCTCCCCTTGTGTTGTTTCAATCCTTCCAATCCCACTGAGTTCTCGCTGCACCACCCGTTCATTGACCTTGCTTGTACTTGCCCTCCCTCCATGGCTTGTCTGCTCAGACCCTCTCTCTCTCTCTCTCAACCTGCTCTACAGAGGAAAACCCTACCCTGCCTATTCCTCTGCTTCAACCACCACCGACCCTTCTTCTGACTCATTTGTTGCCCTTGGTTCATCGTTCTATCTTCCAGCGAGCCCCCTATACCATTGCCCCTCCGGTTCACCCCATCGCTAGAAAGGAGCCGGTTTGATCTCTCTCTCTCTCTCTCTCTCTCTCTCTCTCTGCAAGGCCATGTTTGTTCAGATTGTCGGGTGAAGGGGCATCGACAGCCAACAAGCGGTGCGGTGGTGGGTGACTTGGTGATTGAGGCATCGTTAACACTCAATCGTGTAGATTCCGTCATGGTGCTGTTGTCCGATCAATCCATCGCAACGTGAAGAGTAGGGCAAGGGAGCATGGCCAGATCAACACTCTTTCTCCCTCTCTCAACATCCCCAAATCTTTGCAACTCAGGAGGCAGAGAAAGGCAGTAGAGCAGGTTTGGTTCAACACACAGAGCAAACATCTAGTGATTCAGGGTATGAGTTTGTGGCAAGGTTCGACTCCAGCTTTGCCTCCAGAGACCTTTCTCCAATGTTGATTTGAGCTTTCGTTGAACAATCACCTTCGCCTCTCTCTCTCCCCCCCACTCTATTTGACCAATACCTCCCTCTTCCTCCTTCTTTTGGGACTTATGCCCATCACACCCCCTGCGTGTCAATCAGCTTGTACTTTCTTCGATCCAAAAGGCTTTGAACGATTGGGGGCTCGCTTTCGCTCTTCGTAGACAGGACGCTTTTGTTGCCCTCCTGTTCCGCTTATCCTTCCGGGTGTTTTTCTCCATCTCAAAGGCCTTCACATCCTGTATCTCCTTCGGATCGATGCTCCCAAGCGACGTCGAGCATTTCTTGCGAGCCGTCAGGGTTGAATCCCTTCAGGCGTGCTCTATTGGTGCTATGCTTCGGGCTCCTTTTTTCTACTGCATCTCTCCGAGTTTGGTCGTTGGTCATCGGTCGGGGCTGGCAAGAGGTGATCGCATCCTGGCAGCGCTCTTTCTCCAAAAAACTCTCTAGGTCGCATCTTCACTGGGCTTTGTAAGGTGATTGGTGGTGCGTGGATTGTCTGTCTCTCAACTTTTGTAGGCGGCGTGCTTGCTTTCATTGCTCTGTGTCATTCTGGTCTATGAGGCACCCAGTATCCAGGAACTCTGTGACGGCTTCCTCTCCTTCCTTTTGTGGTCGGGCTTCATCGTGAAGTTCGCAACTCCCTCGCAAAACCTCATCTCGCCTTGGGTCCAGATAGACAATTTGCAAGATCCTTCATCGTCGTTTGTGGGTATCAAGATTGGCTCCTTTTGAGTGAAGACGCTTTTGTCGCCGGCCGTGCCGATGTTGTTCTCAGGAAAGCGTCTCGGCCGTAACCTTCTCAGTCGCGACCGTCCTGGTGGTTCGCTCAAACTTTTGGGTCGGGTCCTGCTCCACTTTGCTGGTTTCCCTTCATCTTTGTGTTGATGTCATATCTGATGGTGCATCTTTCGGTGATCATGGCAGGTCAGGGTTGCAGGCTGCGTGCTCTGAGGTGGCTGCGATAGAGTCGCCTTTTTCTATTTGGCGGAGGTACTTTTTTTATTCTTTCTCATTTTTCATTTTCCAAGGTGGTGTTAAGGATATAGGTAAGGCATGCGGTCTCCCCACGTTGCCTAGGTCGTGTCATCGACTTTCTTTGCTTTGGTGGATGCGTTGGCCTCTCGGTTTTTGTGCTCGCCGACCTCCTGTGGCCAGGGTGGGGCCCTTGTTCGACGTCTCGAGGTCCACATGGGTGTGAGGGGGTTTTTAACATCCTTTGTCGACCTTTTGCTCTTCTTTGGAGGCGGTGGCGTACAGGCACGCTCGACAACTTGGCGGTAGATGTGTTGTTGAGTCTGCGTGTGGGTATTTTCTGTCTTGGGGTGAGAGCTCACTGTCGTCATCACCCGATGTTGTCTCCTCCTTTTGGGGTTCGCCATTCGGAGGTTCTCTTCTTTCTGAGGGAACGCCTTTTTTCTTTTTAGTGATCAGAATCAGTGCACGAGGCAGTTCTAGTAGCACGTTTCTCGATGCCGCATCTTCAATTTCGCATATGTTGTCTTATGGGGGATCTGAGTTTGGGCTTTTCACATGGCAAAAGTTATATCCAGCGGAGGCTTCATTTGTTGCATGGACCAATACATTGCCTTTTTCTGGAGTCTCGGTCCGAATCATTTTTTCTGCAGCTCGTGGATGGCCTTTCATCCTTGGTTTCGTCATTTTCTGTCAAAGGCATAGTATGTCTACTTCGCCTGGTCTCCTGCACTATTGTCAATCCTCCTCCATTATCCATGAGTTGCAGAGCTCTGACTAATGTGGATTGTGTATCTTCCTCCAGAGAGTGCCCCTTCGATGGCCAGAGGAGTGACCACTCCTCGGTCTTTCCTTCTCTTGCGGTTATGGCAGAACCAAGCAGTCCCATCTCTTCCTATATGGGTATGTTTGTGGGCAAAGTTGCTTAGCATCTAGACTTATCACTTCCTCTATCACAACCACTAAGTGTCGAATCCGTTATGCGTGAAACCTTCGCCGCTATTAAAATGTCATACCGTCCTTGGTCGCGACTGAGTGGCGTAGCCCTGACGTCAGCCTAGCTCCTAATTTGGTCGGGGGCAATCTCCTGTTGGGAAGGGTGGTATCCCAATCAGAAGACGTCGTCGGCCTCTGCATTCTCCATCTGGCGAATTGGGGGTTTCTTCAAGGTGGTCTGGGAGGATCCGCACTCCTAGGGGATTTCCGGATTATCAGTTATGAAGATCTTGTGTTGGAATATTCTGGGCCCGAATTGCCCCTCTATGTGTCTTTTCCTGACAAGTTGGATCCGTCAAGAAAAGCCCAATCTTATTGCCCTTCGTGAAACAAAGATGGAGGTTATCTCACGCTCTATCGTCTCTAAAATCTGGCGTGGTGCAAATTTTTTCTTCAAGCCTGCGATTAACTATGTGGGAGGTCTACTCATCCTTGGAAAGCACTCTCTAGACTTACACCAGGTTGACATAGGAACTTTTTCCATATCCATCGCTCTTCCCCTCCCGCCAAAGCCGGCGCCAGCTATGGTCACAATGGTTTACGGTTTCCACCGCAATTCCCAACAGGAGGAGTTTTGGTCAGACCTAAACAGGGTAATTACTTCTTTCAGGGACCAGCATATTGTCATGGGTGATTACAACAGCCTTTTGTCGCCAATCGACTCGAGCTTTCTGGTTTCTTTTTCGGCTTCTATGAGGGGCTTCCAAAATTTTATTCAGATGAACCGGTTGTACCCAGTACCCCATATAGGTGAAATATTCTCCTGGACCAATTGGCAATCTTGACTATGCTTTCGTCTGCTAGATCGGATGCTCGTATCGCCGGATCTTCTAAACTCTATTAATGACATTTCTTGTTGCTTATTTCCACCTTCTGTCTCAGACCATAGTCAGATTGTTATCCGATGGGGTCAAGGCTTCTCCGGTAACAGAACCTTCAGATTTGAGCAATGGTGGCTTAAGGAGGCAGATTTCGAGTCGTTAGTCCAACAATCTTGGAGTAGACCTTGTTATGCAGACCGGGCGGCTTCATGGTGTATGGTTAAACTGTTTCGGTTATCTTGCGACATCAAATCTTGGTTGGTCTCCAATAACATAATCAAATTCCAAAATATGGGGGAGTGGGAGCACGAGCTGTCTAACATCAATCAGTCACTCTTGGGTATGTCCTCAATGTCTGCATCTGATATTGAAAGACTCAATGTTAGATCAGTTGATTTGTCTTTGCTATTGTAATATTGGCGTCTAAAAAATGAGATACGCTGGAAGCAGCGATCAAGGATGATTTGGCTTAAAGCAGGTGACGGGAACACAAGGTTCTTTCATTCTTTCGCCTCTCATAGGCATAGAAGACATGTGATTCATTCTATGTTTATCGACGATGTCTTCTACTCGGGCGATCATGTACTCACTGTTGTCACCAACTATTTCACTAACATGTATTTCTGCAGCCGAGCGACAGGTAGTGCGATGGGTACTGCATTATTCTTGACCATGGATCAGGCTCTCTCCAAATCGATTTAGGTGTCATTCACCGAAGATGAAATCTTCTCAGTTGTGTGAGATTCGTCTAGGTTGAAAGCTCTGGGCTTTTATGGGTATCCAGTGGATTTCTTTCGCATTTTCTGACAATGTTGTAAGAGTGACATCCTTAGTGTCTTTGTTGAGTTTCATCGCAACGGTCGTCTGCCGATTCATTCCCACCTAGCCATTGTGTCTCTTATTCTTAAGGAAGTTGTTGCATCGAACATCTCGCAGTTCCGACCTATTTCTGTGTTAGGAGGTTTATATTGCATTATTGCAAAGGTTTTGGCAAATAGGATGCGGTCAGTCGCTCCTAGGATTTTATCGGAGGCTCAGCTCACCATCATCCTTAATAGAAGACTTCAACATTCTTTCATTTTGGCCACAAAAGTGTTGCATTCTCTCAAGATCAACGGGGGGGCTTTCTTCACTCTTAAACTTGACTTTCATAAAGCCTACGACTCGGTTCATTGGTCGTTCCTTTTCAACACGTTGACGAATTTGGGCTTCGGCAGGCGTTTCTCTAGTTGGGTTCATGAGCTGGTTACCAATGCACAATCACAAATTCAGATCAATGGGGTAAAGGGCAAGTAGTTCAAACTTGGTCATGGTCTTCGGCAAGGTTGTCCCCTGTCTCCTTTACTCTTCAACATCGTCTCTGAGGGCTTTGTGGTTTTGGTCAAGAGGGCAGTGAAGTGTGGTATAATTGAGCCACTCGGTATACCAGAGTTCCTGTGTCATATCCTGACCTACGCCGACGATCTGATTATCTTTGGGAGGGTTCAATCCAACAAATGTTAAGATTCAAGCTTGTCCTACTTTTTTTCTTGTCGATGTCAAGTTTATCTATGAACTAGGATAAGTGTTGTCTATCCTTGGTTAATGCCCCTCCGTCGATGTTGGCCATGGGCCAGCGGATATTCGGATGCACGGTAACGAAAAACTCTTTTTCTTATCTGGGTTTGTCGCTTCAGACCAGTAGGGTCACAACGGCAACTTGAAACTCGACTCTGCAAAAGGTTCATAATAAAATTTTTGTCTGGCAAGCTTCTTACCTTTCCATCGCGGGTCGACTGGCTCTCATCAAGCACGTCCTAAATGCTATGCCAAAATTTGTTATGACAATGTTCCTGATGCCTGTGGGGGTTAGTAAGAAGCTATCTTGGGTCTTGGCAAACTTCCTGTGGTCTGGACGTGGCTCCAACAACAAGCGACACCTGATAGGGTGGGATACCCTAAGGCTTCCTCTTTATAGGGGGGGTTGGGAATCAAGGACCCCAGGTTGAGGAGTATGATTCTCGTCGTAAAGCAGAGCTGGCTTGCGCACCAACATGGGTCCCTGTGTGCCAACATTCTTCTTGCTAAATACGAGGGTGTGGAATCGTTGGTTGGGGCCACTCGCGTGAGTCAGCAAGCAATGTCAAAACTTCGCCGATCATGGATCCAAGCTTGGTATGTGGTTCTTTCTATTAATGGCCTTGTTGACTCGCAATCCCAGTTCTTACGACGCGCCTTTGCTCTGAACGGCTCTTTCCGCGCTAAAGGATGCTACCTCTCTCTCCTTCCTTCGGGGGTGGACCGGTTCCCGGCAAGCCTTATCTTGGGCAAGGGACCGACTCCTCGATTTTGTTTCCTAGCATGGCTCATCCTACACGATCGAGTGCAAACTGACAGCTTCCTCAAATCCATCAGATTCCATCTTCCGAGTAAATGTGTATTGTGTGAGGCAACCGAAGAATCTGCATTTCACCTATTTTGGGAGTGCACTGTATTTCAAAACATTTTTAAGGTCACCTGAAATAAGCTTGTGGTCTGCGTACGCCATGAATCGTTCGTAAACGACTTGTTGTGGGGTCCTCAACCTGTTCGTCAGTGTAACAAATGGCAGATTATTTGGCAAACTTGGCTTCTCTCATCTTGGTGGGTCGTCTGGATGACCCGTAACACACCATCTTGGCAAATGTGTACGTCATTCTGTGCATCAACCTTCCTGAGCTTCAGCGCAATCAGCCTCCATCGCCACCTCCTGAACCAGGGTGATGATCGTCGATCAACTGTATTTGTATCTTGCTTTCTTTTCTGGGCTTCTTGGCTTGTATTTTTCGACAGGTTTAATGTTAGCTGAACCTGTTTTTCGCAATGTTGATGGCTATAGTTTGTCTCTCTCTCTCTCTCTCTCTCTCTCTCTCTCTCTCTCTCTCTCTCTCTCTCTCTCTCTCTCTCTCTCTCTCTCTGTGTGTGTGTGTGTGTGTTCGCAAACTGCGAGGATCAGAACCACATAGTCTTGCAATATGGAAGCACTATTTTCATGTGCTGCCAAAATGCAAATCGGACCCACTCATCCCTTATGTCATCCCTATCTTGATACCCCTCCTTGGGATTTCATTGATGCAAGTTGTTTTGATCAAATCCTACTCAATAGATGTGATTTATATCATTCATTTAGTAAAGATTGGCATTTAAATCGCCAAAATCTGACTTGTGTGCGGGATTTTTTGACAATTCAAAAATCAACTGTTGACAGAATATAAATTTTTGAAATTTAAAAAACATATTTTTTTTTTGAAAAATAAAAAAAATCTTGTTAAATCAACCATGTTGAATCCATCTATAAGGTCAGATTCGATCAAAGCAACTTCCATCGTAGATTTAAGAAAGGTATGAAGATGTGGAACCGGACTCGCTAAAATGTGGCATAGAGGGTGGAGTTGCCAAAAACATCATAATGTAAATGGTGTTGAAATGTGATGTGTAAGGGGGCAACTCCAATCCCAATCCAGTGTTTTGGCAACACGTCTGCAACCAAACAGAAGAGAGCATGGGAACACTTAGGAAAAATGCGCCCCCCCCCCCCCCCCCCCCCCAGTCCAAGTCTCCCAAGCAGAGGAGTATGTTGCAGTATCATCTCATTGCATTCCCGGGTGACATGGGCGGATGGGCCAATTCAAAGATGCCATTTCAAAAATGATGTGGCCTATGTCACGGTGCATGAGTACGATGTAATCGCAAAATCATCGATCATTGGTTATACAAATGTTATTGCTCCTGGTGGTTGGTGGGAGCTTTCAGTGCACGTCTCCCTGTGGGAGCTTTGCAGGTTCAAAACCCCAATGGTACGTTGAATAATAACTGCTGCCTAACTCCAGCTTGCCTTTCAAAAAAAATATGTTATTGCTTCTCCCATTTCTCATGTTTGGTTAAACCCGGCCTTTCTTTTTTTTTCTGTTTTTATGATATAGAAAGTGGAAACCCTCACCGAGGACAGGGTAACCTAACAGGCCTGCCCCTGAAACGTAAACCCCCAGGCAGGGACATGATCACCCCGTCTTACATGCGACAGCCCGGATAAAACTACTTACACACCCATGTGCCAGCAGGGTCCAATCTACCATCGGTCACCATAACGCCTTCATGAATACCCTTGGCTAAGTGGGTGACCTCATGCAACAAATTTTAAAGGAAAAATGATCATTACTATCCTTGTAAAATGGAGTGTTTTCGTAAATGCATCACAATTTACCCAAATCCTTCCCCATATCCATAATTCTGATTCTTGAAAATTTTAGGACATCTTTACCATTTGTGAACCTCCTGATATCTCGTATATGTACATATATATGCAAACATTTTGATGTTCCCACAAATATGTGGTGAACCTCCTGATGTTTGTACAAATATATATATGCAAATGTCATAAGGTTTGCATGCAAACATCCTAAGAGGCTCACAATATATATATATATATATGTCAGGAGGAGGTTCACAAAAAGTAACTGTTTAAATTCGTGATTACATATGATCCAAAGGGGAGATGACGGCAATTTGGGCTCAAGCTTAAGCTGTCATGTTGAAGCTTGATTACATGTTCAGCCAAACGTAGCAGAAACAACCATCCAAGATATATATATTATATAGTTACTAGAATATGATAACTGAAAATATGAGAACTAATGTGTGAACCTTGATTTTCATAGACTTTTTGTTCTTTTCTCTTGAATCTAACCATACTGATGGTTTCTACATGCTTGGTTTTATAAGAACCGGCTCTTGAGTAATTCGATTTTGATGCATAAACGAGATTTTTTTAAGGCTTTAAAATCAATGTCTCATAATTTTCATAAATATTCAAGCATTAAAAAATCATATTTTTCATAAAAAACACATGATCCAATGGTTGATTCCTAGCAAATTCACCATGTCAAGCACAGCCACATGGTTGGATTTGCAAAAAAAATGTTGGAAATGATCATATTTCTAATATATATATATATATATATATATATATATATATATATATATATATATATATATATATATATATGTATGTATGTGTGTGTGGGGGTATATGTTAAATGAAATGTGCTAAATGGGTTTTTCAGCTCTTTCAGTGTTTTTTTTTTGCTGTTTCAACCTCATAAATCTGTTGGGCATGGTCGATTTACGCGGAATCCGCACCTAGTCAATGAAAAAAATGATATTTGGAGCCTCAAAAATTTTGGACCGCCCATTTTTCAAACATTATAAAAACCCACACATGAATCAGAATCTAACACTTCAAGACCTGATCCCTATAAAAATCAAGTAAACAGATCACATCTGTACATCAGAATTTAAAATAAAATGAAAAAACCCATAAAACTCATTTAGCATGGACCCATTTATCTCTCTCTCTCTCTCTCTCTCTCTCTCTCTCTCTCTATATATATATATAGGTTTTTCTGCTCTTTTCGTGTTTTTCTTGCTGTTCTCACCCCATGCATGTGTTGGGCATGATGGATTTACTAGGAATCGACACCTTGCTCATGTGTTTTAGATGAAAAAAATGATATTTGGAGCCTCAAAATTTTACAAAGATTTTAGAGCGTTGATTTTTTGAATGTTATTAAAACTCACGCATGTGTAGGAATCCAACACTTCAAGAGCTGATCCCTATAAAATCAAGTACATAGATCACTGTACGGTTAGAATTAAAAAAAAAACAAAAAAAAAACTGAAAAACTCATTTAGCACATTTCATTTAGCCTATTTTATTTAGCACAAACCCATTAATCATATAGAGAAATATGCATGGCTAAGCTTATTTTCATGACTTCTATGAACGGAATAAATATACCTTTTCTGGCACTAATCCAGAAGATAAATGAAGGGTAGTATCTTGATGCAAAACCTTGTCACAGCGCAGAGCGTCGCCATCAAGATAATTGACAAGAAAAAGATGCTGAAAGTAGGCATGATCGACCAGATCAAACGTGAGATATCGATCATGAAGCTGGTTCGCCACCCAAACATAGTCCAACTCTATGAAGTCATGGCCAGCAAATCCAAGATATACTTTGTCAAGGAGTATGTGAAAGGACGGGAGCTATTCAATAAGGTGGGAGGGTGGTGTATGTTCGCCCCTGATGATTCACTGAATCCCACGTCTGTGTTCGGGGGGTCGAATGAGCGCCACGTATTCATGCACATGGGCCTCGTATTCCCGTGTAAGTTGACATAACTTTGCATCGGACTCTGGTGCTGTTGCAAAGACCTAATCACCCTTACTTGCTTTTCATGCCCCGAAACGACGGTTTGAGAAAATGACAAAAATATCCTCCATTCAAAAGTTGTGAAACGACGGTTCGAGAAGCAGACAAAAAAGTCCTTCATCCAGAAAGTTTGATGTTAACTATTTAAAGTGGAGACGTTCCCTATTCATTAAACTCCTGCACCATCTGCTGTAACAGTAGCTCCCATTATCAACCCAAACTTTGCCTTCGTCTCCAGTCGAGTTTTCCGACTTGTTTTTTAGCCTGTTTTACAACACATTGTTTCTTTCTCGTGCCTGCCTTGTGTTACAAAACATTCTCATGTCTTCTCTTCATTTTTGTTGTTGTTAGGCATCATGAAAGAAAGCAATGATGCACAAACATTCCAACCAGTGCCATTAAGGCAGCTTGAGTAGCTTTTTTATCTCATCATGCTATCGATGAAGAAGGCATGTCGTCTTGTGTGCCATTAAGGCATTGTTTGGTTATTGCAGGTAGATCTTGTTCTTACGATGGTTGGAAAGTTTGATGTTAACTATTTAAAGTGGAGACGTTCCCTATCCATTAAACTCCTGCGCCATCTGTTGTAACAGTAGCTCTCATTATCAACCCAAACTTTTCCTTCTTCTCCAGTCGAGTTTTCCGCCTTGCTTTTTACCCTGTTTTACAACACATTGTTGACTTCTCGTGCCTGCCTTGTGTTACAAAACATTCTTGTGTCTTCTCTTCATTTTTGTTGTCGTTAGGCATCATGGAAGAAAGCAATGATGCACAAACATTCCAACCAGTGCCATTAAGGCAGTGTGAGTAGCTTTTCATCTCATCATGCTATCGATGAAGAAAGCATGTCGTGTTGTGTGTCATTAAGGCATTGTTTGTTTATTGCAGGTAGATCTTCTCCTTATGATGGTTGGAAACTTATCGATATTTGTAAGACGCTGGGACCTGTTGACAAGAATGCTTGTTTACAAATGCTAGGAAGGGCTTCTACCCCATCAGGTATCCTACATTGTATGTCAAACCCCTGTATTAGTAACATACTCTCGTTTTTGTGAGACACATTTTTGTTAGTTAATATCGATTTGTTTGCTATTATGCTCAATTTCTTCCTTATCGATTTGTAATTTATTGTGCGATATATTTATCCACCTTTTAGACAGTATGGTTTTGTATTGTCGAGTTGTAAGTTATTATGTTGAACTGTCGTATCGATTTTCAATATCTTACAAATCGATTAGTATATTGATTTATTCGATATTATATGTTTTGTAATATGTATTTGTAAGATATTTGTACACAGACTTTGAAAACGTGTGTGTGCAGAAACACATCGTTACACGCATTAGGGAGTGATTTTCGCATGCATATCGCTGCTCTCTCAGCGACTTCTACTAAACTCGCGTTATAGCCTCGTAGATATAATGAGAGCATTATCGTCAACACACATGTACGACATGAGTATTCTATTGACATGGTAAGCGACAACTCGATGCTCATTATGAGCAAACATCAAATCGCATATTGTCATTCATTAAATCGTTGTTTTGACTTTCTTAACCTTATAGGTATCCGTTGTTACATGCATCCTGATTAAATCGTAGTAAACGTATGTGCTTGCTAACGCAAATTGATATATTGGTTACAAAACATTCCACTATCTTCTCTTCTTTTTCGTTGTTGTTAGGCATTATGGAAGAAAGCAATGATGCACAAACATTCCAACCAGTGCCATTAAGGCGGCATGAGTAGCTTTCCATCTAATCATGCTATCGAGGAAGAAGGCATGTCGTGTTGTGTGCCATTAAGGCATTGTTTGTTTATTGCAGGTAGATCTTCTCCATACGATGGTTGGAAACTTATCGATATTTGTAAGACGCTGGGACCTGTTGACAAGAATGCTTGTTTACAAATGCTAGGAAGGGCCTCTACCCCATCAGGTATCCTACATTCACTCATTATATGCATTGTATGTCAAACCCCTGTATTAGTAACAGACTCCCATTTTTGTGAGACACATTTTTGCTAGTTAATATCGATTTGTTTGCTATTTTGCTGCAAACACAAATTGATATATTGCTTAAAACATTGTTGAGCTTATCATCAGGTTGTAATGAAGGTGATGTAGCTCAATCAATGGAAAGATCTGGAGAATTGAATATCTATACTAATGACGCAACTGAAGAATTGAACATTTGCACTAACGATGCACATGAAAAGAATGGTGCAGGCATTAGACCCACTATTGACTTGAATGTTCCAGTAGAAGAAATGCAATTCAATAGTGAGGTAGACTACGATTATTCTAGTTTAGGCACCGGTAATGTACGTGGAAGTACACTTGACTTGAATGTTCCAGCAGAAGAAATGCAAGTCAATAATGAGGTAGATTTTGATGTCAGTACACACAATAAAAGCGTAGAAACTGGGAATTTACATGGAATTACACTTGACTCTGTTCCCGTAGAAGGAATGCAATTTAATAATGAGGAAGTTGCATATAAATTTTACAATGATTATGCCTTAAAAGTTGGCTTCAGTGTTAGAAGGTTTTTGGTCAAAAAATGCAAAGGGTGTCTTGGTTAGAAAGACATATATTTGTTCCAAGCAAGGTTGGAAGAAATCAATGGGAAATCCAACAAGGAGCATTCCAGAATCAAGATGTGGATGTCAAGCGAGAATGGTTTTGAGAAGACATCCGAATGAAAATTTTCTAGTTCGTACTTTACTCAGTGATCATAATCATGATTTATCTGCATCATTTATGACTTCTATGTTAAGGTCACATCGTAAAGTAACTGTAGTGCATGCTGCAATGGCTGAAATAGCGGATAGCGCCGACATTGCACCAAGGAAGACATACAATTTGTTTACCCGCATAGATGGTGGTCGCGAAAATGTGTCATTCACACTTTTGGATCTAAGAAACCACTTGAGAAGGAAGAGAACAAATAACATGAAGAACGGAGAAATATGTTCTTTGGTTCATTACTTACAGAATAAATCAAGCAATAAACATGGTTTCTTTAATGCAATGCAAGTGGACGAAGATGGATATACTGTGAATATGTTTTGGGCAGATTCAAAGTCAAGAGTAGATTATGAATGCTTCAATGATATGCTTGTGTTTGATACCACAATAAAGATTAATACTGAACAGTGGCCATTTGCGCAGTTTGTTGGAGTGAACCATCACGCACAGAGTTGTATATTAGGCGGTGCGTTTTTGTATGACCAGACCAAGCAAAGCTTTGAGTGGTTGTTCAGAGTATTTACACAGGCAATGAATGGGAAGCATCCTGAAACTGTACTTACAGATGGTGATCACGCAATTCCAGCTGCAGTGCTTCAGGTGTGGCAGATGCACATCATCGCCTATGTTTGTGGCATATCTTTCAAAATGCAGCAAAGAACATAGGACACGTATTTAATCAGAATATAGGGTTTGACAAAAAGTTTACAAGGTGTGTACTTCATAGCGTAGACAAGGTCACCTTTAAGTTAGATTGGGAGCAAATGATTAAGACATACGACCTTATTGACTGTCTGTGGTTACAAAATTTATATGCAGAAAAAGAGAAGTGGGCATTGGCATATGGAAGACAATACTTTTGTGCAGGTATGATAAGCACACAAAGAGTTGAATCTATGCATGCCGCATTGAAGAAAACCCTGTATTCATGTTTAATAATGTTTCGTTTCATGGAACAATATGAATTATTTGTAGACGATCTAAGACAGATTGAGCTTGAACAAGACGTGAAATGCTTCAATACACGACCTCTAACATTTGGCGTGAAGATATTGAGGCGACCTGCAGCTCTGTATACACTAACTGTATTTAAATGGATCAAGAAAGAGGTGTTACATGTCATGAATTGCAAAATAGAAGGACTCGTGCAAACCGATAATATGCACAAATACCATATTTTATGGCAAGGCGAAAAGCATCACGAAAGGCAAAAAGCACATGTCACGTACAATGTTGACAACGGAAGAGTTGCATGTTTGTGCAAAATGTATGAATTCAAAGGTATTATATGTTGTCATGCATTAAAGGCACTCAATCAAGAGAAGATACAAGAAATACCTGAGTCTTTCGTAATGCGAAGATGGAAGAGATGCGCAAAGATTAAAATGCTCGTTATGGACAATGCGAGCAAATCTGGTGTTGACGAGAAGTGTCGCATAGCCTCTCGTTACCAACAACTGTGTAGGTCATTCATGCATGTTGCAGATTTGGCATCGAGAAGTGAAGAAGGCTATGTATGTGTGAGAAAAGCTGCAATGCAGTTACTTGAAAATATGGTATTAATTCACCTTAAGTCCGTTGCAGCGAATGAATACCAGCCGAAGATAATGGGAACGAACAGCGTAGGTGAAGATCATGTTTCGCTTGACACTCCCGAGAAGTGCCGAAGCGTAAACATTATCTTCAACAAGTCAGTAGTGAATGTTGTTGATTATGATGGACATATTCATGAAGCGAAGGGCATCAAAAGAAAACCTGCCTCTGATCGCAGTCGTCGAAGGGCAAAGGGTGCACTAGAATTGGTTGGCAAGAAAATGACTAAGAAACAACCAACCTGTAATAAAAAACAACAAAGCCCTTCGAATGAACAGGTATGTAAGACATTATATTGCTTCCCATTACGTGAAGCTTGTCAATATCTAACTCATGTAATGTCCAACATGCAGCAATACCCTACAGAAGTACCAACAAACGTTGAAACCTCCATTCCTCCCGACCAGATTTCCAGCAACGATCGCTTGAGTTTTACAAGTCTTTTGGTATGTAATCAATGTTGTGAGGAGGTACGCTTTTGTTGTGAAACTTAATACAGTGTCTTATATTTTCTCTTTCATGACAGGCTCTGATGCATTCGACAGATAGGTATGGGACGCAGGAATCCTGTGTGGGCTATTAATATAGTTGTCATGCGTCTTTGCATGACCCGAAGTCAACAATGTCGGATTTGTTAAGAGTTTATAGCGATTTGTCATTGACGACTTGCGGTCCGTTGTTGGGTTTGCTTAAATCGAGAGATAGCGATTTGTGGCTTCCGGTGGAAGTCGATTTCTGACATCACTGAATGGCGATTTGTGGTTATCGTTGAATAGCGATTTGTGGCATCGCAGCATAGTGATTTGAGGGTATTGTTCAAATGTCAAGCTAAGCGAGCTGAGAAAGGTTGTTCAAGTAAGTTTTTTTGTGGCATTGATAAAGGTTGCGATTCATTTTATGATCTAAGTAAGATATCACCGCGTAGGTGATAGCCTACTTAGATCATAAAATGAAGCGCAACCTTGATCAATGCCCCAAAAAACCTTACTTGAACAACGTTTCTCATCCCGCTTAGATTGACAGTCGAACAATACCCTTAAATCATTATGCTGCGATGCCACAAATCGCTATTCAACGATAACCACAAATCGCTTTTCAGTGATGTCAGGAATCGACTTCCATAATTGGCTATGCAACGAATACGAAGTCTACTTACACAGCTCCAAGCGATAAGCACTAATCGAAGCTTACACTTCTTCGGCGCCATGCCTGGACGAAGAGAGTTTAACCATGGAACAAAGAAGGAATTCCGGTCAATTTATCGACGTTAGTTGGTAAAGCTATGACGTAGCGTCGATTCAACTTCTTCTCCAGCACCTCCGATTGCCTTTTGAAATCATTATTGTTATCTTGTGAAAACATGTAGCCATATATTATAAATAAAAGGCTAATCAATGTCTCTTTTCTCTTCCTCACTTCATTTCTTAAGCGGTAAGTAAACCTCTTGATCTGTTACAAGGGGAGCTTTGTTCGCTTTAACAGTGGAAGTGCAAGTATGAGTGGTACTCCACAATTTCTAACAATCGTGTTTTATACTACTATCGTTTGACAGCGTGATTCGGTGTTGACTAACACTATTTACAAAGGCCGAGTATTACAGCACAAATCGCTTTCCCGCAATACCCACAACTCGCTATGCACCGAATATGTAGTTGAATTACGAAGTTCCAATGCATAACCATAAATTTTTTAGTTGTCGTACATTATTCATTAATCATGTTGGTTGAGCAGTAGATCTTTTGGGTCATAAATAGCCGCACAGGTACTGAACGGTGTGATTATTTTATACTTCGTGAACCAGCAACAATCAAACCGATGGTTCCGTCATAAACCTGGAGTTCCTCGCTCCCACATAGAAAATTATGGACGGTGAGGCAGACGAAGACAGCTACACGACCAACAATGGCGAATCATGCGTATATTTTCTACACATCGTCTCTTTCATGTCATTTTTTGCGATTTGTGTTGTGTACTATATAATTTAATTTCAATCCCGTAATTTTAATGTCCTTATTCATTTCAGTAGAACATCAACCGACGAAGTTGGGCGCAAACTTAGTGAATCACTCCTGGAGGACCTGAAATGAATGTGCAATGAATTCTCACAATGCAACATGATCAGTAATTTTGTTCGTATGAAACCAGTAGAAGTTTTCTATATTCGTAAGCCATGTGTAGGTGCGTTAACAACACCATATTTGCTGCAAATAGACTATAGCCGATTTCGTCAGTTATATTAGAAGCAACGCACCAAGCCAGACTATAAGCATCGTTAGCCCATATTTCATGGTATCTCGGTTGTATTTTATGTTGCTTTTGTTTATTGATTTAGCCCAATTGATTCGTGTGCTAACGTTAATGTTAGCAATGCTTCGGTATGCAGACAATCTTACGGCGTTTGCCATACTCCAGTGGATTCAAAGACGGCCTACCTTATTGGGTTAACGGTAATCATTGCAGAGACCTTTTGTCATGTGAAAAGGTAAGCAAACAAACCTAGCTTGCAAGGTTACAACATAACAGTGCTAACAACATTCTTTCGATCTATTTGCATATATTGATTCCTACACTCTGGCAATCTGAAAAGCATTGGGTCTTATACGTGATGGATTTACACGAAAAACAACTATGGTTTTACAATTCGTTGGAAGTTGACATTGGTTTACGGCTAGACATTTCTCATCTCGTAAGATTTCATCTATATGAGTATCGTGTCGTGTACTGGGGTCATGAATTTACTGTCGGTCGCATTATTCTCATATCGGTTTCCTTAAAGCCATTTTGGGAGTCGATGTTAGCGAGTGGATCTATCGCACGGCATACCATGCTCCTTTACAAGATAATGGTGTTGATTGCGGCATATTTGTAATGAAGTATATTGAAGCGATATACAATGGTGCAGAACCCTATTTCGACGTTGTATGCCATTTCTTGGCCTCTGTTATTGAGGATTAAGTGCATGTCTATTGGTTCTACTTTACAATCTCTCCTTGCAGGTTGATATACCCGGATTCCGCGAAGAACTCTGCAAAAAATTAACGTCCTTTCTAATTGCAGAGGAGAAAGTGACGGAGGCATCGTGAGGATCTAAAAGGCTTGTAATTGATAAAAGATGTGCGCTCAACCCGCGTGATTGACAGTCGCAGAATGAGACTGCGATATATGCAATGAACAAAGACTTCTAATGTTCGAAATGATAATATTCAACATCGTTATGAAATGTTTGATGCTTAAACATCGCTTTATTGCTGGCATATGAAAAAAGTGGTGAATAAGAGCCATTAACGTCGCTTTCGTAATTACGAATAGAACAAAGCGATACGACATGCTTGATGTTCAGAATTGGTGGTCTAATGTCAACTACACTGCTACCACCATGAAAACTTGTGTAAGAATTTGAAAATTTCTTGAATTTTAAACGACGTTTCCTTTAATTATGATATTGCAGACATATAAAAAAGTATAGATGGATACGGCAACTGCGTCGAAGCTGCCTATATACTTGATTCTAGAACAAGTCGTTTATGCAGGAATTGTCGATTTGTCGGTTCCTTATTCGCGAAGCAAAGTGGAACTATGTGTTGTGTCATTCAAATATTAATGAAACGTCTTATCACCCTTCGTCAGTTTTCAAGTATATATGTCAGTTTCATTAAACCAAAAGAAAATCTTAAATAAAAATACACTCCGCATTAATGAAATTGAACAATGTCATGCCAGAGGACTATTCTCAATAGTAATCAATGTGATTGGACCGAATTTTTGGGTCTTAAATAAATCCACAAGTACGTCCACACGTGTCCCAAGAAATCACCTTAGGTGTACATTATCGTAGGTTCAGCAATACAGCAATTTCTTAGAACAAACCTTTCTTATTGATAAGTTCACGGAATGTGATTTTTAGAAAGATTTCAGAACCGCACCAAAATATCTTTCGCCGTAGGAACCGCACCAAAATATCTTTCGCCGTACAGTATTTTTCATTACTGAAGAACAACTTTACTAGCATTGGTTATGCATATACAACAAAAAACTATTTCTGAATATGATTTAATTTTTGTAGAGGAAGCAGTACAACGATTTGCAAGCATGTTTTGTAATCTTCGAATTATATTTCAACGGAGACGGATTTACAAAATTTGTAGTCTTAAAAAATTGGCCTATCTGACTTCCTCCTACATATCTTCATTCTGTGTCTCTCTCTCTCTCCGTCTTTGTCTCTCTGATTGTGTTGATACCAGAAAACCAGACGAATCATACTGCGGCGAGATGAACCCCCATCACCGTAACGACAACTCTTCTGAGACCTCCTCGCTAGGGAGAGAAAGAGGACGTGGTGGAGCTTCTGCTGGCCACCCTTAGCGCGACTGCACCGACTGGGTTGCTATTGAGGAGGAGGGCGAGAGCGGTGATGGCGGAGCTCGTTAGGTTATACAGACAGAGCAATCGATAGGTTTCACTTTACATATTTTGTCTGACGTTCTTTTTAAACTCAATCAATTTTCTGCATATTTTATAGCGTATTTCCGGAATATGTTCCTGCAACAAAACATGTAATGTGAAACCAATATATAACAGGAATACCCAATAACATCGGATACAAAGCTCATACAGCGTGGAAACAAGGTTCTTCTCCATTGTATATTGCTTCAATATGCTTCATTACGAATATGCCACAATCAACCTCATTACTTTGTAAAGGAGCATCGTCAGCACAGAGCAACATCCACTCGACAATGTCGACACCCATAAGCTCGTTAAAGAATCAATTTTTTGCTCGTTGGGTTGCTATGAATGTAATTGACAAAATCACACATTGTCTGGTTGCACAAATTTATGAACTTCAATACATACAAACTGATGACCAAGAAATTGATAGTGGTTAAATACTTATAAAATTACTAATAGTGTTCCCGTCTGCAAATTCATCTTGCATCTGCTCGATGTCATCTACGAACTCATCAGGGCGTTGCCGCCCACCCTTGCCTGTGGATATTGCACTGAGTGCACCATGAGCGTGGTATTCAGGATTCGATATTGAAATTATTGTCTACAGTAAACAACACAAGTCCAAATACGACATGAAAAGACAAATGTTGACTAAACCGCTCAAGCGTTTCAAAAAAATATACGTCTTAAGCGCTAGTGTTGGTACTAAGGATGTGGTTGTCTTCTTCTTTGACGACGTGCCTGGCCGTTTTTCTCTCATCGTCCTCTCTGTTGGTGCAGTGCCTGGTCGTTTTGCTCCCATCGTCCTCTATGTTTGCTCTATGCCTGGTCATTTTTCTCCCATCGCCCACTCCTTTGGCGCCGTGCCTGGTCGTTTTGCTCCCATCGTCCTCTCCATTGCCGTCGTGTTCGGTCGTAGTGCTCCCATCGTCTTTGGCGCCGTGCCGGGTCATATTGCTCTCATCGTCCTTTTCTTGGCCGCCATGGCTGGTCGTACTGCTCTAATTGTCCCCTTCTTCGGCGCCATGCCTGGACAGAGATATCGATGGCACCTTTGCAACGCAGATACGGAAATGACGTCTTCAGTCAAATACAAAGGTAAAGTCCTTTAACGTGCCGCCCTTTTTCGAAAACATCCTGCTAATTAAATGATTGTGTTTTAAATAAATAAAAATACGTCTTTTCGCATGCCGCCCTTTTTCGATAACCGCCAGCAAATTAAATGATTGTATTTGAAGTATTTAAAAATACGTCTTTCCACATGCCGCCCTTTGCATTTTAAATATTTAAAAATACGTCCTTTCGCATGCCAGCCTTTTTCGGAAACACCCCACAAATTAAATGATTGAGTTTTAAATAATTAAAAAATTATGGTTTGTCGGTCGCATTATAACAATCGTTCAATGGGAGATTGACACGACCTGAACAAACCCGTTTTTCAGGTATGAATACTCTTTCACGATTATTCTATTGATTATCGTATATGGATACATCGATATATTCATACAACATACTTTCCTTATCGGGTTTTTTAACAACAAACGTTCATTATCGCGGTTTACATTGAAGGTGTCCCTGCCAAATGAACAATTGCTGACCGGGAACCGTATCGTACAGATTTTGGAGCATCAACATTTTCTTATCACTATTGACTGTTATCATTTACGCCGCCAGAACTCGATAAATTATTGTTCACGGCTTACATCGCCAATCCTTTTTGTGATATTCTTTTAAGACGGAGACAAATACAATGATTGCTAAACAGAAATGCTTTATCTTAGCGATGCCAAAGAGGTTAGGCAATGCCACGATTTCTGAACAAACATCTATTTTCGATTAAAGTTTATTTATTACCGAGATCCACATACGAAAGGATGTAATAATAAAGAATTAAACAATAAAAGAATGTCATGTTATGACAATTCATTATACAATTACAACAAAAACCTAGCGTGATAAAAATGAAAATCTAGGATTTATTCTGAGGCACTTGACGAATCAGATGAAATATCATAGACTTGTCTCTCACTTTTTATTGGTGGACTGTCTATCCTGCGTGGCCTCTTGGTTGCGCCCATCCAAAGTCGTACCTGTGTTTTATGGGGCCTGAGGCGGAGGGAAAAAATGAGCCCCTTATTAATAGTAGGAGGGAGGCAGCGCCTCCGAATTTTTTTTTAAAGAATCAAAATAACAATAAAATTTGCATTCACATTAAACAAATATAATATTACAAATATTTATATTATATTAAATAAAAATAGGGGAGCTCGGGCCTTAAAAATGGGCCCCTAATTTTTTTTTGGCCCAAGCCTCATTGGCCTCTTTACAGGTCCGGCTTTGCGCCCATCTTATTAAGAAAACCGGTCATCATCTCTACCACTGAGTTCAATCGAATCCCCATAGTGCTTACTTCTGTCCTTAATTTCTTATTCTTCCTCTCCATAAGTTCGAACCTTGCGGCAGAGACAATATTCTCTTTTGGAGCAAGTGTTCGCTCTTCCTCGCGCTTTATTACTGAGGGACTAGTCGTAATAACCAGAGAGAGACGACATTTTGGTTGTAGAGGTTGAGCTGCAACATGAGAAGGGGCAGTTGGGAGGCATGGGTTCAAAATTTAATCAATCTTCTGATTTCGCCGCAATGGTTCCCAATACCTTTCGAAATAGAATGGATCAAATTGTCGTCCTTCATGATCATACAATACGGCAGGAAAACCACCTGAGTTCCAATTTAATAATTTGTCCCTGTAGCGATTGCGCCAATTCACGTTCCTGCCCCCACCACTATTCATCTTTCTTCTCACTTCCAAAGGCTTATTTGGGATAGACTGCCCCAAGCCAGATTGTAGGAGAACTCGACTACCTTGCTGCAACTCAGCTTCAAAATTGCAGAACAGCCACAAATCGCGGTCAGACAATCTAGTAGCCTCCGCAACAACGTCTTGATCATCGTCCTCCCCATCTCCATAAGGTATCCACAAAACCTGTACATTGGTAATTCTTTTTAATAATGAATGACAAATATATTATAATTTATTTATGCATGATATGGCAACAATGATATGTACTACGAAAGACAATCCTGCAGCAATGGATACTTAAGAATGTTAAACATTACAATGATTTATAATACTCAATGGTAAATGTTGACGCGATTGTAAACAATTTTAGAATGCTTACCTCATTTAGTTGCAGCCCATCTAAAATGGACTTAGCATTATGAACTGTGACGTTTATTCTAGCCCAGCGACCGATCTTTGGAAAACCACAAATCGGAGGGCTACAACGTGGACGCAATGGGATAATATGTTCCAATGCCTAGGCCTAACAAAAACAATATTATTAGTAACACCACAACCTGCAATGAGATTTGTCTACAGTTACTAAGTATGTAATAAACAAATACCTGAACAAATGGCCAAAATCCCCTAACTATTTTCGTACCCTTACTCGCACGGTAGAGTTGACTGTACAAGTGTGCGAGCATAGCGGCACCCCATGCATAGTTGTCGACTTCGTCTAAGTCTTCCAGGTACTGCAGCCACACGTAACTTATTCTCGAACCAGAACAATCAGAAAATAATGTAAGACCAAAAAATATATAGAAGGAAGCCGCGCAACTCTTGGTCAGCTATTTCAGATGCACAAGTAGCGGAGTGGCCTCCTCATTTATTACAAAAAAATGACACTTTCATTGATGTGGAATTGATTCCACCATAAATACATTGACTCCATTCGTCCATCGACATTCTTAAAAGGGCCGTGCATTTTTCCCTTGTGTTATAGTTTAAATACCGTAATAGGACAACACTGTCATCGCACTTAAGGCCAGTGATCCTCGCCACTTCTTCTAGAGTCATGGTGATCTCAAAAGAATCAAACTGGAATATGTTCGTCTTATCATTCTACTTATTTACCATGTGGGTCATGGTATTCCAACAAGTTTCAAAATATTTCTGGTTCAAAAGGACATCGAAGTGCATATTTCGTAATCGGTCTTTCTGATATGCACTCAGCTGACCATACCACGACAGAACAACATGCCATTGACACCAACCTCCGAGCTTTTCACCTGGTGCTCTACTTCTCCTGTGACCTCCCTATAACACAAAATAACATATTATTCCTACCAATTGTAAATTAGTTCCATTTGTATTTATAAATAGTATTCTACTAATCGCTATAAATAATATTGGTTGCACACAAACTATCACAGTAATCGCTATACATATTAATATGTAACACAGTAATCGCTATACCAAAATCGCTAAACATATTATTAAATCTTCACAGACAGGACGGATATATTTACCTTGATCGTTATTTTCTCCTGTTCTCCCTCCAACCTGGGACTTTCTGGTGGGTCCACAGTCTCCAACTGCCTTTCAATCTCCATCTCTACTGACTCCACCATCGCCTGCATTTCTTTGGCCTTCCTTTTCTCACCCACCTTCTCCATCATTTCTCTATCCTTCCTTTTCTGATCCTCCTTCTCCTTCCTTTTTCTTTCTCGTTTCTCCTCCTCCTTCTGCTTTCTTTCTCTCTCCTTTTTTGCCTGCTCCTTCTGCTTCCTTTTTCTCTCCCGTTTCTCTTCCTCCTTCATTTCTCTCTCCTTTTTCTCCTCCTCCTTTTGCTTCCTTTCTCTCTCCCTTTTCTCCTCCTTCTTCTGCTTCCTTTCTCTCTCTTTTCTCCTCCTTCTGCATCCTTTCTCTCTTCTTTTTCGCCTCCTCCTCCTTCTCCTTCCTTTCTCTCTTTTTTTTCTCCTCCTCCTTCTGCCTCCTTTCTCTCTCCCTTTTCGCCTCCTCCTCTTTCTGCTTTCTTTCTCTCTCCCGTTTCTCCTCCTCCTTCTGCTTCCTTTCTCTCTTCATTTTTGCCTCCTCCTCCCTCTGCTTCTTTTCTCTCTCTCGTTTCTTTTCCTCCTTCTGCTTCCTTTCTCTCTCCTTTTTTGCCTCCCCCTCTTTCTCCTTCCTTTTTCTCTCCTTTTTTCCTCCTCCTGCTTCCTTTCTCTCTCCTTATTCTCGTCCTCCTTCTCCTTCCTTTCTTTCCTGCTCCTGCTTCCTTTCTTTCTCCCTTTTTCTCTTCCTCCTCCTTCCTTTCTCTCTTCTTCCTTTTCTCTTCCTCCTTCTCCATCTTTTCTCTCTCCTTTTTCTCATCCTCTTCCTTCTGTCGTCTTTCTATCTCTTCCAATTCTTGTTTCCTTCTGTCCTGCACTTTCACCTTCTACTTCTTCTTTTCTCTTTCTCTTTCCTTTTCTTACTCCTCCTCCTCCTTCTGCCGCCTTTCCATCTCCTCCAATTCTTGTTTCCTTCTTTCCTGCACTTCCTCTGCCTTCTTCTTCCTTTCTCTTTCCTGCACTTCCTCATGTTTCTTCCTTTCCCTTTCCTTTTCTTCCTCCTCCTTCTCCTTCTGTTGCCTTTCCTTCTTTTCCTTATTCTCCTTCTCCTGCCTTTGCATTTCCTTAGCTTCCTTAAACTCCTTCTCCCTCCTTCGCCTTTCATTTTCTTCCTCATACTGAGGAATATTTTGTTCCTTCTCTTCCTCCTCCTTATTCATTTGCCTTCGTCTCTCCTCCGCCTCCTTCAGTAGCCTTGCCTTGTTTCGCATTGCTCTACGCTCCAAGTCTCTCCTCTCACATTCCGCCTTAGTCTCCTCCACTATCTTGCTAAAATACCTTTCCCACTCCTCCACATTCTTCTTCTTCCTTTTCATCTGCTCTGCGTTAATCCTCCGCCTTCTATTTATATTCTCATCAATATTTCTTTGCTTTGCCTTCTCTTCGTCATCCTTGTTCTGCATCTTTCATTCTTCAGAGTTCTTCCTTTGGTCTGCAGCCTCGATATCTGATGGATAATCCTTCGCATAATACGATTCCAAGGTTTTTTCCATGTCTTCATCGTTCTCAATCTTAAGTATATTTTGGTATCTTTCAAAAACCTTAGATAGATGGGACTGGTGGATCACTTCTCTAATAGACAACCCATAGAACGATGGGGTATCTCTAATCTGATAAGGCGCAGACATTGCTAACCTACACAACACATTACACGATCATCATGATTAGAAATCGTCAGAATATTTGGGTTCATAAGTACACATCGTTGTAAGATTTATCAAACTTACAAATCGTTGTATAAGAAGCAATCTTCAGATTAAAGAAAGAAACCTTAAACGAAACTCACCGAAATGATGGGATTTTGGATTTTCCGACTGTAGAGTAAGCAACAGTAACAACTAATACGCAACAGAAGGTAACAACGATGCTGCGACTGCGCGTAAGACGGAAACTGATGCTCTGGAACAAAGGAAAGGATGCTCCGGCGACAACAGATGAAAGCAGAGTATGCTTCGGTAGAGTTTTCTGCTTAGAGCGAGAATGGATTGTTTTGAACTATTTAAATCCTACAACATAAGGCTTGCTACATACGCAAACTTTGCGGAACGTTTTGGCATGATAACGATGGAGGGCAGTTTTGTCCTTTTCACGAACCGACGATTCAGTTTTCTAGAAGGAGGGCATTTATGTCCGTTCGAGGAAGAGGAAGCGAATGGCGGTAAAGGGTACTTAAGTCTTTGCTGCGGCACCAAATTACGATGCAATATGATGCGGACACACATGGGGATACATGTCGGTCTGCATCTTATACGTGGCGCTATTTGGAACCCTCGAACATGAGATCTCAGTACCGGCCCTGTTCGGGGGGGAACATATAACCTGCTTTGCAATAAGGTGGGCAAAGGCAAGCTTAAGGAAGACGCAGCAAGGAACTACTTCCAGCAACTCATTGGGGCAGTAGACTTCTGCCACAGTCGTGCATGTACCACCGTGATCTTAAGCCTGAAAACCTACGACAATGGCAACCTCAAGGTGTCTGATTTTGGTCTCAGCGCACTTAGCAATAGCCAGAGGACTGATGGGCTGCTCCACAAAACCTGTGGGACTCCGGCATATATGTCACCCCAGAGATTATCAACAAGAAGGCGTATGATGGATCCAAGGCCGACACATGGTCATGCGGCGTGGTCCTCTTCGTGCTCCTGGCTGGCTACCTCCCTTTCCATGACACCAACATCATGGAGATGTACAGAAAGATCAGTAAAGGGGAGTTCAAGTATCCACCATGGTTTTCTTCAAAGGTCAGAAAACTCTTAATTCGAGTTCTCGATCCAAACCCAAGTACGAGGATCAACATAGCTGGGATCATGAAGAATTCTTGGTTCCAGAAAGGGTTCAAGCCAATCGAAGCCCCGACACTTGACAATGAGATCAACCTAGGGGACATAGATGCGGCCTAAATTCGTATCAGATCATGATCATGAGGACAAGATTGAGAATTTATCTCTAAAACCAACTTGCATTAATGCATTTGACATCATATCCCTCTCATCAAGATTCAATCTTTCTGGGTGTTTGAGAAAGAGAACAATGTGAAGCACGAGGCGAGGTTCATAACACAAAAGGCGCCATCAGACATCGTGTTGAAGCTGGAGGAGATTGCAAAGACAGAGATTTAAGGTGAAGAAGAAGGATGGGATAGTGAAGCTGCAAGGTAGCAAGGGCGGGAGGAAGGGTCACTTGTCTATAAATGCTGAGATCTTTGAGGTCACTTGATCCCTCCTTCCATGTAGTAGAGATCAAGAAATCATCAGGGAACACCTTTGAATATCAGAAGTTTTGTGATAATAGTCTTAAGCCATCTCTCAAGGACCTAGTATGGTCATGGCAAGGGGACCAACAACCCCAACACCATGCTAATGAAAAGCAGCCTCAACAGGCTTAGTTGAGTTGTAATTTTCTTTTCCATTTTGACTTTTTGATCTCTCATTATTTGGCATGTATAATGATGCGTGTATCCTATTTATCATTTTGTAGGCTGTGTTTAGTACACTCTAAAAGCATAAATATTTATTATATAATTAAAAAAAAAAAGATGACACTGGCTATAGAACAGAGTTTTTTCTGGATTGGCACTGGCTATAGAACAGTTATAAGTGATAAAAACTGTCAACATTTCTATTCCCTTGTAACCCTCCAATGGTTATTTTGCGCCTGAGTTCATGAACTTGGTCATGTTCTACAAGATGCAAAAAACAAAACCTCAATGCCTACAAAGTGTAAAACTGTAGTTTGTGGGTGTGGGAAGATGATAAATTCTTGGTAGAATCCTGCTAGTACTATATCTTCCACAAGATATCCATTATGGATGTCAGTGGCAACAGAATAAAATTGATGGCCAAGAGGGCCAGAAAATGTTTCAAGCCATTGGTTTAAACAACAAAACAAATTGCTTACTACCTGCAGGTAGCTTCACCACAAAATTCTCTAATTGAAAAGTGATTTTGATACCTAACGCAAGTCATGGTGACCAGGACATGAAGCCAATTCAGGATGTTGAATGTGAAACAAGAAAAGTGCCAAGTGCACTCCTCAGACATGAATTTTATGGAAAGCGTAAAACTCTAGGGAAATCAATGCAGTAAGCATATGAGAACCGTAATGTTGGAGGAAAAAATGCAGGTCAAAATGTTGAACCTTGTTCTCCACTCAAGGGAAGACTCTTTCAAAGGGCCACTTTGGAGGGTAAGTTGGTGGGGAGAGGTATGAACCCATTTTGACATGAAACCTGCCTGTTTGCATTCATTATGTGGGGTCATGTTTGTTTCAGCCTTTGTAGATAAGAGGGCATGTTTGCTATGAAAGACAGCCCCCTAGGACATGAAACAAACACCCCCTTACATCCTTGGAGCAAGAAAATCCACTACCAATTAACGGTCGTAATTCACATATTTTTCTCATTATATCCATTCTGAAGTAACAAAAAATTCTATCATCTTGTATTGGACACCCTCTTGACCTCCAGAAGTTATGATCAGTACAAGTTCATACATGACACTCATGCCTTCAAATCAAAACCTCTTTGATCATGTGTGGCACTGTTCTTCAAGTTTCAGCTCCATGGATATTTGTTTGTCTTGTGAAGACATGAAGGATAAAACACATCATTAGCCACCATAAAGTATTCCGATGATATATCAAATTCGCCACTATCGAGAGAGAGAGAGAGAGAGAGAAGATAAAAATAAAATAAAAATACAAAGCAAATAAAAATAAAATAAAAGGAATAAAAGAAACTCTAAAAATATGCAAGGGGGGAAGGGGAGAGGGGGTGTAAGTTCTCCCCCGATGATTCACTAAATCCCACGTCTGTGTTCGGGGGGGCAAATGAGCGCCACGTATTTACGCACATGGGGCTCGTATTCCCGTGTATGTTGACATAACTTTACATCGGACTCTAGTGCTGTTGCAAAGACTTAATCACCCTTACTTGCTTTTCTTGCCCTGAAATGATGGTTCTAGGAAATGACAAAAATATCCTCCATTCAAAAGTTGGGAAACTATGGTATGAGAAAAGGACAAAAAAGTCCTCCATCCAGAAAGTTTGATGTTAACTATTTAAGGTGTAGGCGTTCGCTATTCATTAAACTCTTGCGCCATCTGCTATAACAGTAGCTCCCATTGTCAATGCAAACTTTGCCTTTGTCTCCAGGTAGATCCTCTCTTGCTATTTAAGGTTTTCGCCTTTTTTGTATCCTATTTTACAACACATTGTCGGCTTCTTGCGTCTGCCTTGTGTTACAAAACATTCATGTGTCTTCTCTTTATTTTTGTTGTCATTACGCATTATGGAAGAAATCAATGATGCACAAACATTCCAACCAGTGCCATTAAAACGTCGTGAGTAGCTTTCCATCTCATCATGCTATCGATGAAGAATGCATGTCGTCTTGTGTGCCATTAAGGTATTGTTTTGTTACTGCAGGTAGATCTTGTTCTTACGATGGTTGAAAACTTATCGATATTTGTAAGACGCTGAGACCTGTTGACAAGAATGTTTGTTTACAAATGCTAAAGAAGGGCCTCCACCCCCATCAGGTATCCTACATTCACTCATTATATGCATTGTATCTCAAACCACTGTATTAGTAACATACTACCGATTTGTGAGATATTGTTTTGTTAGTTAATATCGATTTGTTTGCTATTATGCTCAATTTCTTCCATATCGATTTGTAATTTATTGTAAGATATATTTATCGACTTTTTAGATATTATGATTTTGTATTGTCGATTTGTAAGTTATTATGCTGAACTGTTGTATCGATTTTCAATATATTATTCGATGTGTATATCGATTTGTAAGATATTATATGTTTTGTAATATGTATTCATAAGATATTTGTACACAGACTTTGAAAATGTGTGTGTGCAGAAACACATCGTTACACGCATTCAAATCGCTGCTCTGTCAGCGTTTTGTATTGAACTCGTTTCACAGCCTCTTGGATCTACTGACAACGTTATCGTCAACACACATGTACGACATTTTGAGTCTTTTATTGGCATGGTAAGTGACAACTCCATGCTCAGTATAAGCAAATATCAAACCACAGTTGATTTTATACTGTCATTCATTAAATCGATTTTTTGACTTGCTAACCCTTATCGGTATTCGTTGTTATATGCATTCTGATTAATTTGTAGTAAATGTATGCGCTTGCTAACGTAACATGATATATTGCTTACAAAACATTCCCGTGTCTTCTCTTCTTTTGCGTTGTCGTTAGGCATTATGGAAGAAAGCAATGACGCACAAATATTCCGACCAGTGCCATTAAAGCGTCGTGAGTAGCTTTCCATCTCATCATGCTGTCAATGAAAAAGGCATGTCGTCTTGTGTGCCATTAAGGCATTGTTTTGTTACTACAGGTAGATCTTGTTCTTACGATGGTTGGAAACTTATCGATATTTGTAAGACGCTGGGACCTATTGACAAGAATGCTTGTTTACAAATGCTAGTAACATATGCATCAGGTATCCTACATTCACTCATTATATGCATTGTATCTCAAACCGCTGTATTAGTAACATACTACTGATTTGTGAGATATTGTTATGTTAGTTAATATCGATTTGTTTGCTATTTTGCTGGCAACACAAACTGATATATTGCTTATAATATTCTTGAGCTTATCATCAGGTTGTAATGAAGACGATGTAGCTCAATCAATTGAAAGTTATGGAGAATTGAACATCTATAGTAATGACGCAACTGAAAAATTGAACATATGCACTAATGATATACATGACAAGAAGGGTACAGGCATTAGACCCACTCTTGACTTGAATGTTCTAGTAGAAGAAATGCAATTCAATAATGAGGTAGATTATCATGACAGTACACATAATAAAAGTGTAGGCACTGCAAATGAACATGGAAGTACACTTGACTATGTTCTGGTAGAAGGAATGCAGTTTAATAATGATGAAGCTGCATATAAATTTTACAATGATTATGCCCTAAAAGTTGGCTTCAGTGTGAAAAGGTTTTCTTGGTCAAAAAATGCACAGGGTGTCGTGGTGAGAAAGACATATGTTTGTTCCAAGCAAGGTTGGAAGAAATCAATAGGAAATCCAACAAGAAGCATGCCAGAATCAAGATGTGGATGTCAAGCGAGAATGGTTTTGAGAAGACATCCGAATGAAATTTTTCTAGTTCGTACTTTAATCAGTGATCATAATCATGATTTATCTGCATCATTTATGACTCCTATGTTAAGGTCACATCGTAAAGTAACTTTAGTGCATGCTGCAATGGCTGAAATAGCTGATAGCGCTGGCAATCCACCAAGGAAGACATAGAATTTGTTTGCCCACATAAACGGTGGTCGCGATAATGTGCCATTCATACCTTAGGATCTAAGAAATCACTTGAGAAGGAAGAGGACAGATAACATGAAGAATGGAGAAATATGTTCTTTGGCTGATTACTTACAGAAGAAATGAAGCAATGACTCTGGTTTCTTTAGTGCAATGCAACTGGATGAAGATGGATATGTTGTGAATATGTTTTGGGTCGATTCAAAGTCAAGAGTAGATTATGAATGCTTCAATGATGTGCTTGTATTTGATACTACAGTAAAGATTAATACTGAACAGTGGCCATTTGCGCAGATTGTCGGAGTGAACCATTACTCACAGAGTTGTATATTAGGCGGCGCATTTATGTATGACCAGACCAAGGAAAGCTTTGAGTGGTTGTTCAGAGTATTTACACAGGCAATGAACGAGAAGCAACCTGAAGTTGTACTTACAGATGGTGATCACGCCATTGCGGCTGCAGTGCTTCATGTGTGGCCAGATGCACATCATCGGCTATGTTTGTGGCATATCTTTCAAAATGCAGCAAAGAACATAGGACACATATTTAATCAGAAGACAAGGTTTGATAAAAAGTTTATTAGGTGTGTGCTTGAGAGCGTAGACGAGATCACCTTTATTCAGACATACGACCTTGAAGATTGTCTGTGGTTACAAAATTTATATGCAAAAAAAGAGAAGTGGGCATTGGCATATGGAAGACAATACTTTTATGCTAGTATGATAAGCACACAAAGAGTTGAATCTATGCATGCCACGCTGAAGAAAACCCTGTATTCATGTTGAACAATGTTTCGCTTCATGGAACAATATGAATTATTTATAGACGGTCTAAGACAGAATGAGCTTGAACAAGTCATGAAATGCTTCAATACACGACCTCCAACTTTTGGCATGAAAATATTGATGTGACCTGAAGATCTGTATACACTAACTGTATTTGAATGGATCAAGAAAGGGGTGTTTCATGTCATGAATTACAATATTTAAGGATTGTTATCATCGCAAAATTTTCACTTTTGCAAGTCAAACTGACATTTGAAAAAGATTTTGAAAATAACTCACCTTCATTTAGAAATGCGGGATAATTCCGAAGAATGGGACTCGCCTATCGGTACGAGGTTCAACCGTTCTTGATGCCTTTACCATGGGTAATTGAACCAAAGATCAATTGTGTGCTTAACTTTGCTCAACTTGTCTAAATCATGTTCTATTTCCTAAATGCACAAAGAATCAGTCATGTGCTATGAATTTTTGAAAATGCATATTTGAAAACATGATGTTTGATTTGAATATTGGAAAATATTGGGAGATTCTTGGAAAAGATAACACTTGGAAAATCGTGAGCTTAGTGAAAGAATATTTTTGAAGAAAGTGAAAATCAATTTCTGAAGAAATCTTGAAGTTTTGTGAAAATCGATTTTGAGGAATTTCAAATAACTTTGAAAAACTTGATCTCTTTGAATTAGAACTTGGAAATTGGAGCTATAACTTGGAAAATCGAATTTTGAACTTTGAAAATGCTTGAAATATCATTTGAAAACTTAAAGTTTTGAGAAAATCGATTTTAGAATAAGACTTAGAAATTTTGAGAAAATCGATTTCTCTGAATTGAAATTGGAATTTGCAAATGAATATGGATTTAAAGACTTGATTTTGAGGAATTGAGAAAATCCTTTTTGTATTTTTGAGAAATGCAGTGCATTTTGAAGTTAGCCTAAGAGTGTAGGCTGAATGTGGCTAATACGAAGATTATAAATCTAGGTCTCATTTGTATTCTGACTATTGCCATAAATACAAATTTCACCGAGTTTGTCAATTTCATAAGAGCTAGTGCACGTGTCATTCGTGTCGACCATAGTGAATTGGTAAAAATATGCATGAATTGGCATACATAGCAGTTATATATCAAAGTTTAAAACTATATGCAATGCATCCTATTCTATGCAGGAATTGAAATTGTTATTCCAAATTTACATTTAATTTACATCACTAATCAAATTTAAATACAGGAAATAAAGTTTTCAATGTTCCTGCAAAACTAAAAAATTGGTTAGTGAAAATATGTTGGCTTTTCTAGATTTATACAGTAATATCTAGAAATTAGTGGATTTTGCTAGATATAAGTCATTTTCCATATGATTCCCTTATATAAACTTAATAAAATATGAAATAGGATGGAGTAAATATGAAAATGGAATTTAAAATTTTGAAATTGAGGTCAAAATGACCAAAATACCTCTGATAGCAAGACTATGGCCTTGAAATCAGGGTTTTTAGAAAGATATTTTATAAAATACAACTTTTAAAATCCAAATAAGGATGAATTGAACTAAGTATGATATGACTTGATTAAAAACATGAAAAATAGGGTTTAGAATTTCGAAATTGAGGTCAAATGACCAAATTACCCCTGATAGCAAGACTCTTGCCTTGAAATCAGGGTTTTCTAAAATAGATTTTGATAAAAACTTAAGATTTATGATTGAAATAAACACAAAATCAAACATGAAACATCCTAACATGATTCTAGACATGAACAAACCCTAAAAACATGAAATTATACACGAAAATCAAGAAATACCACAAATATCATGATTTTGGCAGTGTTTTTGGATCCTGCAGGGACCCTGTTTTGCAATTTGATCAATTCAGGCATCAAACGGATTCCAAAATTCATAAAAATTGGTACCTGCACTTTTTATGACCCTCAAATCAGATTTAAATCATAAAAATAATTTTTTGACATTATTTTAATCCGAAAATTGCATCAAAGACCTAAAATATGCTATTTTTAACCTAGATCACAAACCAGTTGCAGAGTTAGACCCGAATCAGGGTCAATCCTCCATGAAAATTTCTGAATTTTTACAGAGGCAAACTAGACATAAAAACAAAGGTTTTCCCTTTTACAGATCGGAAAAACCATCTTCGGTTAGTGAAAAATCTTTCCGACAATCTGGACTTACATATTGTGAATCAAACATGAGTTAAAACAGACACTTCCGATTGAAAATTCATGAATAAATAGCAGTACTCATCCAAAATATCTGAGATTTTAACCGTGAACAGAGATCAAAAAAATAACAAACACATGGGCTGACCTTTTAATGCAATGGTTCGAAAACTTATTTTTGAAAACATGATCAACTCGAGGGTTGATTTTTCAATACAACGGTTCGAAATCTTATTTTTGTCAATATGATCAACATGAGGGTTGATTTTGACAAAGGTTGGACCAAAGAATATTTGAACTCTTTGGTCATCGTAATGAAGACTTTCAAAACTTCATGATTTTTGGAAAAACCCTCATAGGTAATATCATTTCTCTCATGAATGATGTCAAGATTTTGCCCCGCATTCTGAAAAAGAACAGAAATTTTAATGACAAGAGAATATTTTGAAGTGTAAATGTAATTTTTAACAAAAGATGCCCCAATAGGGCGAAAGAAGTAAGAATTGAACACAAAGGTATGAAGGAAATTGATATTTCATTTATAAGTAACTACTGAAAACAAGAACTTGACTATTTACAAGCATGTGACCAAAAAGATCACAAAAGACTAGGGCTGACTTGCCCCTACAAGACGACGGGAAAAAGTAAAAGGAAGAAAGCAAGAAAAAACTTTGATATCATTAGTTCTTTGAGTGATCTGGGAAAGGCTTGGTTAGGACAGCGGGTTGCTCTTCTTCTTCGTCCTCTATCAGAAGATTTTTATCAATGCAATCCTAGATGATGTTCTTTAGGACGAAGCAGTGCTCGGTGTCGTGCCCCACTGCCCGGTGGAACTTGCAGAACTTGTCCTTCCATTTTCCCAAGGAGACCGGAAGATCAGCAACTCTCGGGAGTTTAATCATATCTTTGCTCAACATATACTCCAGAACTTGCTCGAGGGACTGTTCCAGAGCAGTGAATTGCTGGTCATAACCCCAACCTTCACATTTTATCATCTCCTTCTGCTTGGCGGGAACTGGCTTGTCATTCTGCTTAAAGGGTTCCTTTCGCTGCCCCATCTGCTTGTTCGTGCTATCCTTACTGCTACTGCCCCCAGAGTTAGCTGAAAAGGTATAATTCGCCTACTTTATGAGGTCTTGATTGCCCTTGACGAGAGTGATGCCCTCATAATTTCCATTGTCCATTCCCATTTCGAGCCACTCAGCTCGTTCGATAAGCTCTATGAATGATTTTGATGGGTAAGTGGAGATGAGGCTTCTGAGAGGCTGAGAAAAATTGATCAAGATAACCTGAAGTGTGTGCTCCTCTGAAATGGGAGTTCTCATCTTGTTGCAGGTATCTCTCTACCTCCGAATGAAGTCTACAGCTTTTTCCTTATCTCCTTGTCTCAGGTTATACAGATGATTGAGGGTCGGAAGTGCCTCAGTGTTGAACATGAATCTTTCCACGAACAGATTAACAACTTTATCAAAATTTTGCAGCTCGACGGGGTTGATGTGCTCCGCATACCATTTAGCTGCTACGCCTTCTAGACTGCGAGGAAAGCACAAGAAAAGGGCCCGATTGTCTTCACTGAATCTGGCACATTCAGCAAAGAACATCGCGAGATGGGCCTTTGGGTTGCCGGACCCATCGAACTTAATAAATTTTTGGGGGAGATCTTTCAAGTTGTTGTCCCCATCTAAACCAAGGTAGAAGTCATGTCTGGTATATACCCTCTTTCCCTTATCTCGGATCTGTAGGTTTTTGACCATCTTCATCAATATTTGAACTGAGTCTTCTGCCGGTACTCCATCTTTAGGCTTGTTGACTGATTCAGGTTCCTCTGTCACCTTCTTGACTTGTCGCAGATGTTTTGGGACGAACACAAATTGTTCTTCATCGGAATCCTCCTCTCCTGACTCTGTACCTTCAGAAGCGCTGTCTTGCTGAACCTTCTTCTTGTTGATCCTGACATGCTTCTTCACTGGCTTCCTTTTGACCTTGGTTTTAGAGGATGTTTTCTTTGAACCTGTCCCAGTTTGCTCAGACACCATTTTTGCCATCATCTTTTGAAAGATTTTATACATCGCCGGATCGACACCATCCTCATCTGAATCATGTTTTCGGGACAATCTGGAAGAGTTCATCTCTGCTACTTCGCTGTTATTGTGCTGCTGAGCTGCCCTTCTCCTTGCTCTCGTTTGAACCATGATTGGAATGTTGCTATTTTCTCTTTAGAATAAATGAAAGGTTCAGATCAAAGAAATTTTTGAAAGGAAAAGAGATAATGAAAGAGAATTTTAAAGAGATCTCTCGATAAAAAGGATTTTATATGAAGAAGATGGAATACACGAGGAAGAGTATTTTTGAAGATGACAAGACCTTGAATATTTTTGAAAATTGCAGGCAGGATCAAAAGAATTTAAATAAATCAGAAGAAGAAGAATATGCCTGGACTTTTGAAAGATAGGGGAAAGAATTTAAAGAAATGTCCAGAGTTTAAGAAATTCATGAGAGAATAAAGAAATAAGAAATATACCATCCTGGATTTTGAGAAAATAAAAGAATTTTTATGAAATAAATGTCCAGGGTTTTGAAAGATAAGAATTTTCAAGATAATATCTACAAAAGAATCAATTTATACAAACAATGATGCATAGAATAGCACTCCCTAGAAGCTGACTCTAAATGCAAATATTTTCAAAAGGCTCGTAGGACCTTAATCCTAACCCTAAGGTTTAAATCATTTGATTCCAATCAAGATACGCCGATATACACAAACCGAAGCTCGAAGTACGTGGCGTAAGAATGTTTCTCCGGTTCTAAGGTAATGGATTCCCAACATCCTTGAGCACCTACCGATATACCTCGGACTATGGCCCTTAGGTACGTGGTAGGGGGGCGCGAATCCAAATAAGTGGCCCAGTTGTGAGGCTCTCTCCCGAACTATGGTTCAGTGAGACAGCCCAGCAACGTGAAGACCGGGACAACATAGGTAGGGAGATTTTCAAAATATGATCAACATGCAATAAAATCAGAAGGCTCTAATGCAAGTCCTAAAGAGATAGATTAAAATGAAGAGAAGCATACACTTGCATACATTGTTTTTGCATTCAATCCCTAGAATTGAGGAGAGTTGTATTTCAGACCTAAGTCCAATGTGAGCATGGATAAATCTCCTCAATATGGTCCTACCAAACCATACTTAAATCTTATATGCAATGATGTCAGCTTAGGACAAAATCTAGGCCCCTAAGGTTTGCATGGAAATGAAGCTGACATTTGAAGAATAAAGACTTAGATAATATCAAAGCAAAGCAAAAGGCAAAAATTCAATCGGACGGAGACGAGTCCTATCACAGTCGCCAAAACTGTGATCATCGCAAAATTTTTCCTCTCGCAATATTCTCTCTCTTCCTTCTCTTTTCCCTTTCCAACCTCTATTTCCTCCTTTTTGAAGGGAGAAAATAAAAGACGGAAAATAAAGAGAGAAGAGAAAAGAAAGGAAAAGAAGAGAGAAGAGGAACTATTTCGCACGGTCTCACTTGACCTTGATTTGAAAATATTTAGAAAATTACTCACCTCCATTTTTGAAATATTTGCGGGAAAATTGGGAGACGGGATCCGCTCGTCGGTACGAGGTTCGACCGTTCCTGGCACCTTTACCAGGGGTAATCGAACCAAGGGTTGAATTTATGCCTTTTGCTTTGCCTTAAGATCATCTAAGAATTTATTCTAAGTCTAAGAATGCACAAAGAATCATGCTTGTGCAAATGCAAAGATGTATGTTCCTTTTGAAAATGCTTTGGAAATCTCCAAGTATTTCTGAGATGAATCTGATAATGCAGTGAAGAGATGGTTTTTAACTTAGAACTTAAGATTTTAAAGTTCTAAGTCTTTGGAAAAATCAGAGCTTTGAGGAAAATAAATCTGAACTTTGAAAAGAAAGGTTTTGAAGTTTGAGATAAAAAAGAAGAAGAAGGAAATTTCAAAGTTATAAATGGACTTTAAATCAGAATAGAGATAAAATGGAATTGAATTCTAACTTTGAAGTTTGAAATCAAAATGAAATGTGGTAAATCAAGATATAGTTGAGAAATGGGATTGATTTGAAAGTTGGGATTCAAGATGGAATTTGAATCCAAAGTCTGGATTCTAAATTGAGACCAGAATTGAATTCTGGATTTAAAATCCGAAAACAGGAATTGGATTTGAAATCTGAGATGAAATGGAATTGGAATTGAGAATAGAAGTTGATTTGAAATCTGGAATTTAAGATAGAATTTGGATCTAAAGTCTGAGATCCAAGATGGAATTGGATTCGAAATTTGGAATGGAATTTGGATCTGAAGTCTGAGATTTAATGATGGAATTGGATCCAAAATTTGGAATGGAATTTGGATCTGAAGTCTGAGATCCAATGATGAAGTTGAATTTTGGATCTTAAATGGAATTGGATCCGAGATCTGGAATCCAAGATGGAGTTGGATTCTGGATCCTAAATGGAGTTTAGATCTGTAATCTGAGATCCAAGATGGAATTGGATTCTGGATCCCAGAAATGGATTTGGATTTGAAGTCTGAGATCCAAAGTAGAATTAGGTTCTGGATCCTAACTGGATCCAAGATCTAGAACCCAAGATGAGATTGGGTTCTAACTTTTGGATTTGGATTTTCAAAATTGATTTGAGAATTTGAATTTTGAATATATAAATGAATTTCAAAGACAAATTGGACTTGAATTTGGATTTTGGAAAATGAATCAAGAATCTCAAAGTAAAATTTGAACTTTGAGTTTGATTGGAGTTGTGAATGAATTTGGAATTTCAAAGTCACATTTGAATTTTGAAATCTGATTTGAATTTGAATATAAAATGAATTTGAAATCTCAAAGTTAATTTGAACTTTTGAGATTGAAAAATAAAATAGAATTTTGAAAAATGAAAGGATGAATCAGATTTGATAAGGATGGAAGATAGATTGAGGAAGATATTTACATTACTTGGAGTTTTTGAAAATATGAATTTTTGAAAATATGATATAATTCTATCCTAAATGATGAATGGATTTGAAGAATTTGAAATTGGTTTTTTGAAAAGTTGTTCCATTCTTTAGATGAATTAAAATAAGATTGAAGATATAATACATCCTTGACTATGGTCATTGAATGTATTATATAATAATCTATATTTAAATTCAGGTGAAGAATAAAACATATTTTGTGCTTTTATAGAGTTTAAAATGAAATTAACCATCAATATACCCTGACTATGGCCATTGGTATATATATTGAATTAATTTTAAGTTAAATTCTGATAAAAGAAGAAAATATTTAAGGAAAATATAATGAATTTTGAAAAACGGATCCAGTGTGGATCCAGTGTTATTTCGTAAAAGATAAAAATCCTAAGTCTTGTTTACATCCCGACTATGGCCGTTGATGTAGATCATCAACTTAGGATTAATTTATCTTTTACGAAATGGTGCACGTGCCATTCGTGTTTCACCATTGTGAGGATTTGAGAAATAAAGGCAAAAATGCATGAAAACAAATAATTCATGATATTTGCAATGCTCATTCATTCTACCTAAAGCAAGGAATGTAAATTCTTATTAAAATCTAACTATTACAAGACATGAAATCAATTTTACAATTCCAAATAATGACTTTATCCACATATTTCCTGCAAAACAACTGGGTTAGTATGAAAAGAGAAGGAAAATTTGCACATATATGTTAATTGATGGAGTGCTTATGTGCTGAGATACAAATGAAGAATGACATTACATGCCTATATATATATATGAATATATACATATATATATATATATATATATATATATATATATATATATATATATTCATATATATGTAGTATATACTTAATGTAGGGAGCTGGGAGTGATATTGAGGGTGAGGACAAGATGTGGTATGTGAAGGAAGCCACAACGTTGTTGTGTTATGAAACCACAGCAGCCTACAAGGCTGATGTGTCACGAAGATGCAGTAAGCCGCAGGATTACTGTTGTACCTGATTGCAACGGGCACAATTTTGATGCAGGAAAGTGAAGGAGTGAAAAGTGGATGTGAGTGTGATGATGTGGAAGGTGTAGTGGAGACATGTTGTGAATTATGAAGTGATGAGAGACACGCAAGAGTTGTGCGACAGGGTGCACAGCAAAATGTGTTGTGTGATGAACAGGACACGCAATAGTGAGGTAAGGATAAAATGCAGTGGGAAGATGGGATATATGGAATACTAACCAAAGGGACCTATATAGAAAACATGCAGAATGCAATGTTGGGTAATTTCTTTAGTATGCCTTAAAGCTGTTTGAATCAAAGCAGTCTGATCCAAGGATGGATCTCTACCATCAATTTCGCTGCTCCAACAGCCTCCAATTGCCATAAAGCAATGGTCTTCTTTTAGGACAGCCAACCTACAAGTATTTATAGTGTGGAATCCTATCACCCAAGGATAAGTCTTCAAAAGCATCAGGACTTATTTCATTCATCAAAATTACAATAAGTGACAGAGGGATTTACAGTGACTCAAACACAAACACTGATCCTTTCAAATACAATGAACAGATTAACATCAAATCTAGACATCAGACTTTCGAAATTCAAATAGCAAATTTATTTGATCAATTTCAGACATAAAACTCAAGCCTTGAATTGATTAGCAAACCAACTCTGACATCATATTCTCAAGAATTAAGCAGTGAATGGATTGTAAATGACATACTGTAGTGATGGTGGGGATATACGGATAGTAGATTTGGTAGAAATAGTGCAAAATAATAGGTGTGTGCATGAGTGAATTAATATTGACATTTGCTGAGAATAAATATACACCAGGGTAAAAAAAATGAACTGGAAGTGCAGGAATCTCAAACAGGAGAGTTGGCTACCTTTTTGTTATTTTCAGAACACCAATTTTCTGCTGCAGCGCGAGATTAGGGTGGCAGTCTTTACAAGATCCCTGACCAATTTTACTGTTGATAGTTCTTTATGAAATACATCATAATGTGTTCATCTTCTTTGTTTTGATCTGAGATAACACAACCCGAATCAACAGAAATCCATAGTATAATATCAAAAGATCAACATTTAAACTTCATTTCTGTAATAAGAATCCAAGAGCTTAATAGCGTGGGACATAGCTAGCATAGACAGTCAAATATATGATCTGATCTCAGTGAGGCAGCATGTGAATGGAATAGGCAACGTACCATGATCAAAGTACAATCAAAAGGATGATCGTCAGTAGATCGAAGGCAACCGGACGAGTAATTGGGCATAATGCAATCATAACCAAATAGTTAAAGGGATATGATGCAATGAAAATACAAAATATATGATAAAACTGGAATATTGAGAAGTAAAGCAGGCAATTTAGCTGAATGTGAGATAATCAACAGCTAAGCTAAAATAAAAGAAACCCATGCGACATACCTTGTGAAAGGGAACAACTTCTGAAGATGGAATTACTTCGATCCAGCCGATCTCCAGAGGATCTCTCAGTAGGAAGATCAAAATGTTCCCAGATGGGGTAATTCCCTTATAAGCTTTTGTAGATGAAAGATCCTTTTGGTAAACTTGAATGTAGAGAAAGGATTCCACAGCAGCTGGAAGGCATAAGAGTCAGACTAACCCATCCTTCATAGCATGGTGTTTGCAAGTAGAATTCCATTCTGTAAGCAAAGTAGCATTAACACTGATTTGGCATACGCCTGTCATATAAAGGCTAAACAACACCCCTTATTTGGTTGCTAATCCTTTATCAAGATAAAACTGGACATAACCTCGAGCATGAATAATAGAATTTGTTGATACTATAACAACTTACAGGGCCTGGGACCAAACGATCTTCAAATAGAGATTTCTTTAGAGATTTGTGAGATTTACACAACCTTCATCTTCCGCGATAGAACTTCCATGGATGAATAATGATCTTACTGTAAAACCCGATTGACTTGACAATCTCAATATAACATACACCCCAGAGAGAAAATTTTGAATTTCTCCTAAATGTCCTGGTTACTTATAACCATCGATAGAAATGACTGGGAGCAAAGCCGAAAGCCCACACGGTAAATGTTAATCTAATAAAAAGAAGCATTACCTAGTTTTAAGACATACAAACATGTCAGGATTTGAACCCTCCTTTATTCAATCCCAGGGTCCAGAATTGATTTCCTTGTCAAAACCAGGTCACAGGTCATTGCTTGATAACCACACAACTGAAGTTACTGAGATTAAAACCCAAACATAATGCTAAACTGAACCAGGAGGCATATCAGAGAAATGACATTAAACGATGATCACAGCAAAGGGAAATGCAGAACATTAATAAGGAATGCTGGTGACAATCTTGAGCTTTGATGAACACGAGTTCATACAAGCTTCTGATTGAGTCATTGGTTCACACAGGTTACCTTACAGGGAGAATATACACTACACACCTCTTTTCTTTTCTTTTTTAGAAAAGACCATTGACACATGATAAAGAATATGGATGATGATTATTGCTCACAGAGTATGCTTAATGAGATGAGACGCATGACCCAATGTTGTATGTGATGCAGCCGATTATCAAAAACAGCACACTCAAATCAACGAATGATCAAAGCAAAGCAGAAATTTACAAATCCATAAGCAATCAAAACATAAACCCCTAAAAGAAAGGAAACTGAGAATCAGGTATGAAAGAGAAATGGAAATGAGAAAAGAAATTAAAATAAAATTATATATGAATCATAATCTACAGTGTGATAATGAGGGCATCGACATATACTGAAGACCAAAAGAAGGGAAAGCTAAAAAGAATGTCGGAATCAAGTTATTCCGTTAATATTGCATTGGGGTGGGATGATCTACAATAAGCAGATCATCCTTACCACGATTGCTTCAATGAGACTCTGCAAGAAGCTCGAAGGAGAAGATATTGGTAACAAGAAAGGACTAAGGGGAAACGCTCACCTTGTTTGCAGGGATCGTGAAGGAAGATGGAGAAGAATAATGCTCCGGCCTCTTATTGTTGCCAATGTTGGGATGCTCGGCTCGACTGAAACGAAAAGGGGTATCCTGCAGATCGGCTTCTTGAACGATTCCCGATTTAATGGGGCTTCGATTTGAGGAAGGAGCAAAAACTTTCGATATATAGCCGATGTATTGAGATTCTAGGGGTTGATATCAGAGAATGAGGGGGCTGAAGAGGCGGTCAGGAGATTGTGAAGAAGGGTGCGGGGGTGAGGTGTGATGATCCGTCGAGGGAGTAGAAGGTGGAGGGGTAGAAGACGATCGAAAGAAGCTGAAGAAGAAGTAAAGAAAGACGAATCGAGAAGAATGCTGTGGAGGGGTGGAACGCGGTGAGGTAAAGAGGTCTTTCGTGACCCTTTTTAAAGAGGAAAGAGAGATCTCCAGAAGGGGAGGCCGTTAGGCATCGATGGTGGAGGAGGAAGATGCGTTCGGAGATGGAGGGTGATGGCATCGAGCGTTTGGGCGAGAGAGGGAGAAGGAGGAGAGAATGCAGGGAGGTGCCTGCCAGCCCATCCCCTGTGAAAACTCTCGAAACCCTAAAAGAAATCTGTAACGGGGGCTCTCGGGTCTTTTTATGAGTTTTTCAAAAAGGTGCTCTTTCAAGAAAATTTTGCTAAAAAGAGGTTTTTCATAACAACTTTTTTTTCTTCTTTTTGACTTTTTTTTATTTTTTTCCTTCATTTTAGTATATAAAGTTATGAAATTAAAAAAAACGAGGGGTTTAAAAAGTCATGTTATAATTTTTCAGAAATATTTACAAAGAGAAGAGTTTTCTGAGAAATTTGGGTTTTTATTTTTGAAACTTTTTTTTCGAAGAGGGGTTTGGATCCGATTCGGATCGAAACTGGGTCAGAGATAAGACTTTGGGTCTGAATTCTAACGGCTCCAAGGAATGAATGGAGTTTTTGGTTAAAAAATTGATCCGCTTACTCAGATAACGGAGGTCTGGGGCAAAGAAGGAAATTTTGGATTTTTGGAAAATTTGGGGTGTTCACACTACCCCTAGCCTAAATTATCCTAATTAATCCCTAATTAACCCCTAGCTAAACCTAAGAATCCCCCAAATGTGGCGCCACTTGGCGTTTTTCCACATTTGGGTTTTTAAAGTTTTAAAAACCTCTAAAAACACTAGTTTAAAAACCAAACTTTAAAAATGAGTTTTCAAAATAGATTTTTACTCTTCTAAACTTCTAAAACTAACCAAGACAGTGACTAAGCCTAGACTAACCTTGACTTTCTCAAATGTGGCACCACTTCGAGTGGGCCCTACTTGAGTTTTTCAAAAAAATGATTTTAAAACTTGAAATTGAGAGGATTTTCAAAAGATTTCCAAAAGTAAGCTTGAAATTAAAAGTTTTGAAATGGCATAAGGTTTCAACTAGGTTAGAACTTCTCTAGATGTGGCGCCAACTGAGTGGGCCCACACCAGGTTTTGAGAAATTTGAGATAAATATTGAAAATATCTTTGAATAGAGGTTGAAAATCAGTAATTGAAATTCAGAATTTTGAAACTAGAGTCTCAAGCAAACTGAAACTCTGGGTTAGAGTCCTGAATTTTTAGGACTCTGAGATTTTGGGTTTTAAAGGCCAAATGAAGGAGTTTTTGAAAAGATTTTATAAAAAAAATGGTGAAATAAATTAGAAAATACAGTCAGGGTTAGACTCCTAACTCGATCAGAACTCTGAAATAGAGTCCTGGATTAACTGGACTCTACAAAATGACCTAACTTTTGAAAACAAATAGAAAGGAACGAAAAACGGAAGTAACAACAGACTTCAAAACAGACTCCTGACTAGACAAGGACTCCAGGACAGAATCCTGATCGGACTAAAACTCTAGATTTTTTTGGTATTTTTTTGAAACATAGATGAAAGAACTTGTGAAAGCAGTGAAAACAATAACAAATATTGAAATAAACCAGAGTTCTGATTCAACTGAGACTCTGGGGACAGAGTCCAAATTGAACTAGGACTCTCAGATTTTTGGATTTTCTGAGAAAACAAATAAGAGAATTTTGAAAAATAGTTAAAAACAGGATGAAATTGAAATTTTGGTTCAGAGTCCTGATCTGATTAGGACTCTAAAAAAGAGTCCTGATTCGATCAGAACTCTAAGAATTTTGATTTTTGTGGTAAGCAAATGATGAATTTTAAGCAAAGCTTTTGAAAACCAGTGAAAATGAAGTATGAAAACCAATTTTGGATAGAGTTCTGATTCGATCAGGACTCTGGGATAAAACCTCAGAATTTTGAAATTCTTTGATAAAAGTGTAATAGTTTTGATAGATGGAAAGATTTTTGAAAGATTCTTTCAAAATTAAAATCAGGATCAGAGTCCGGATCCAACTAGGACTCTCTGAACAGAGTCCTGTTTTGACTAAAACTCTGAGTTTCTGACTCATTTTGAAAGATTTTGAAAGATTTGATTGAAAATAGATAAACTAGTTGTAAAAGATTAGAGTCCTAATCCGATTAAAACTCTGAAGAAGAGTCCTGATCCGACTGGACTCTTGAAGAAGAGTCCTGATCCAACCAAGACTCTGAAATTTTGGCCAAAACAGAAGATTTTTGAAAGTTTTTCTCTGAAAACAAATAAAAAGGTAGTGAAAAGTAGAGTTCTGATCTGACTATGACTCTGGAAAAAGAGTCTTGATCCAACTAGGACTCTAAGATTTTGGCCAAAATGGAGGAAATGGACAAGGGATATGACTATAACTGGTTTAAAATCAGAATGATGTTTTAAAAGGGTTCAAAAAGATGAAAATACAGAGTCCTGATCCAACTAGAACTCTAAAAATTTTGAGATTTTTGATAAATGAAGGAATCCAGAAGCGACACCACCTAAATGGGTCTCGTCTGAGAATTGAAGTCAGTTGAAAATTGAGTTTAAAACAAATCTGGATTGTTTTCTGAGAAAATACTTCAAAATATAAGGTTCTGGGGTTGGAAAATGACATAATGTTGATTAAAAACCCAGGTTTTAAAATTGATTTTGAAAGAAAAGTTTTAAAAACCCAAATCTGGATTAAATATTTTGAAAACAAGAGTGTTGGATCTCGAAAAATGAGATGTAATGACATTCAATGCCATGCAATGCAATGAAATGGTATGCCGAATGCATGCAATGATATGCAATGACACCTGAAATGTAAGTACTGGATGAGGGTGAAAATTCGGGGTGTTTACAAGGACCCGTGCAAACCGAGAATATGTGCAAATACCGTATTTTATGGGAGGGCAAAAAGCATCACAAAAGGCAAGAAGCACATGTCACGTACAATGTGGACAATGGAAGAGTTGAATGTTCGTGCAAAATGTATGAATTCAAAGGTATTTTATGTTGTCATGCATTAAAGGCACTTAATCAAGAGAAAATACAAGAAATATCAGAGTCTTATGTAATGCGAAGATGGATAAGACAAGCAAAGATTTAAATGCTTGATATGGACAATGTGAGTAAATCTGGTGTCGACGAAAAGTGTCACATAGTCTTCCGTTACCAACAACTGTGTAGGTCATTTATGCATGTTGCTGATTTGGCATCGAAAAGTGAAGAAGGCTATGTATGCATGAGAAAAGTGTCAAAGGAGTTACTTGAAAATGTGCAGTTAATTAACCTTCAGTTTGTTGCAGCGAATGAATATCAGTCGAAGATAATGGGATCGAACAACGTAGGTGAAAATCATGCTTCGCTTGACACTTCTGAGAAGTTGCGACGTAGCCTAAACATCATCTTCAACAAGTCGGTAGTGAACGTTGTTGATTATGATGGACATATTCATGAAGCGAAGGGTATCAAAAGAAAACCTGCCTCTGATCGCAGTCGTCGGAGGACAAAGGGTGCACTAGAATTGGTTGGCAAGAAAAGGTCTAAGAAACAACCAACCTCTAATCAAAAGCAACAAAGCCCTTCTCATGAACAGGTATGTAAGACATTATATTGCTTCCCATTACATGAAGCTTGTCAATATCTAACTCGTGTAATGTCCAATATGCAGTAATATCCTAAAGACGTAATACCCAACGTGCTAACCTTCATTCTTTCCGACCAGATTTTTGGCAACGATAGCTTCAGTTTTACAAGTCTTTTGGTATATAATCAATGTTGGGATGAGGTTTGCATTTCTTGTGAAACTTAAGGCAGTGTTTTATATTTTGTGTTTCATGACAGGCTCTGATGAATTCGCAAGAGAAAACTAGTACACAGGAATCTCGTTTGGGCTATTAATTAAGTTGTCATGCCTCTTTGCATGACCCGATTACCACATTGTCGAATTTGTTATGAGTTTAGGGTTTCCAGCAGAGCTCATTTACTGAGAAATTGTTGGGTTTTCCTTCTTATTCGGACCGCAACAGAACTCCTAGGACGTCCACTGATCTTGCCGAGGAAGTCTTTCGTATTCGCTGGATTTTGATTTGTCGGTGACAATTTGTGGTTCGTGCTTGGTGGTGCGTGAATCAATTTCGTATTCGTTGTATAGCGATTTGTGCAGTCATCCGACTGCAATTTGTATGAGTAATCTATAACAGTGATTTGTATACGCTTAATATATATTTACAATGATTCGTAGTTCAAATCATGTGCATCGATTTTATGAGAAATTTATAACAAAGTAACGATTTTAATGTAGAAATTGATGTACGTACAACATAATACAGTACAAATCGAGACGAAAATTGAACATGAAGCCTCAACCCGATTGCCTATAACATAAACCCTATACCCTAAACTAAATGAACATCGGAGAACACAATTTTGATTTATTCGGTCAACATAGGCATGTAATCGACGTTAGGAAATGATAAAAGTAAAGATCTATAAGAAATAATTGACGTTCACAAATCGTTGTAATTCTCTACCTCCTGTATTGAAAATCGCAAAATAAATTTGTGTTGTATGCTGTCAAAAAAACATGGTAATGTTCCCCATTGAATGATAATAGTCAGCAGCGATAAGGTACGTTTGCCATTCAGAAATCGCAATTTTCCTCGTCGTCATTGAATATAAATCGCAGGGCACACATGCAATTCGTACGGACAACAAAGGATGTATTGACAAATTTTTTATTGATCGTACATTATTCATTGATCACGGTGGTTGAGTAGTAGATCTTTTAGCTCATAAATAGTTGCACAAATACTGGACGATGTGATTATCTTCTACTTCGTGAACCAGCAATAATCAAACTGACGGTTCCTTTATAAACTTGGAGTTCCTCACTTGAACATGTAACCAGCTACATAGCAAATTGTGGTCGATGAGGCAGACGAAGACAGCTACATGACCAACAATGGCGAATCAGGCGTATATTGTCTACACATCGTCTTCATTTTCATCAAAATCCGTCTCTTTCATGTTGTTTTTGTAATTTGTGTTGTGTACTGTATAATGTAATTTCAATATCATTCATTGCAAATTCCTTATTCATTTCAGTAGAACATCCACCGAAGAAGTTGGGTGAAAACTTAGTTAATCACTCATGGAGGACATCAAACGAATGCACGATGAATTCGCACAATGCAACATGATCAGTAATTTTGTTTGTATGAAACTAGTAGGAGTTGTCTATATACATAAGTCATGTGTACGTACGTTAACAACATCATATTTGTTGCAAACAGACTACATCTGATTTCGTCAGTTATATTAAAAGCAACGCAACAAGCAAAACTATAAGCATTGTCAGCCCATATTTCATGGTATATCGGTTGTATTTTATGTTGTTTTTGGTTATTGATTTAGTCCAGTTGATTTGTATTTTAACATTATTGTTAACAATGTTTCAGTTTGCAGACTATCTTACGTTGTTTGCCATACTCCAGTGGATTTAAAGACGGCCTACCTTACTGGATTAACGGTAATCATTGCAGAGACCTTTTGTCAAGTGAAAAAGTAAGTAAACAAATCTAGAGTGCAAGGTTACAACATAACAGTGCTAACAGCATTTTTACTATCCATTTGCAGATATTGATTCCTACACTCTGGCAATCTGAAAAGCATTGGGTCTTATACGTGATGGATTTACATGAAAAACAACTATGGTGTTACAATTCGTTGGAAGTTGACAGTGGTTTACGGCTTGACATTTTCCATCTTGTAAGATTCCATCTATATGAGTATTGTGTCATGTACTGGAGTCATGAATTTACTTTCGGCCGCATTATTCTCAGATCGGTTTCGTCAAAGGCATTTTGGGAGTCGACATCAGCGAGTGGATCTATCGCACGGCATACCATGCTCATTTACAAAATAATGGCATTGATTGCGGCGTATTTGTAATGAAGTACATTGAAGCGATATACAATAGTGTAGAACCCTGTTTCGACGTTGTATGTCATTTCTTGGCCTCTATTATTGGGGATTAAATGCATGTCTATTGGTTCCACATTACAGTTTTTTTGCAGGTTGATATACCTGGATTCCGCGAAGAACTCTGCAAAAAATTAACGGCCTTTCTAATTGCGGAGGAGAAACTAACGCAGCTGCCACGAGGATCTAAAAGGCAACGAACAATGGTGCCCACCACGCCAGAGTAATTTCATGTTCGTCTATTTCAAGTAGATTTTAGAGACGGTACAACCAACTTGTGTCTAATCTATCCTATTTCGACTGAATATTACAAGCCGTTGTTGACCGCATGAATTGCAATCCTATTTCGCGGTTTACATTTAAAGTGTCTCAGCAAAAGAGCGATTCCTTATCAGCAAACATATCTTACCGCTATTGACCTTTATCATGAGCGCATATCTTACAACAAACATGATTTATGCATGCTCTAAAAAAACATGTATATGTTCGCTTAAAAATAATAATACTCAACAGTGATAAGGAACGTTTGTTGTTCTGAAATTGCAATATTCTTCGTCGTCATTAAATGCAAATTGAAAAGAAAATATGGGATTTATATGATAAGCATGCGCAAGTAATGAAAGCTTTTAATTGATAAAAGATGTGCGCTCAACCCGCATGATTGACAGTCGCAGAATTAGATTGCGATGTATGCAATCAACAAAGGCTTCTAATGTTCGAAATGATAATACTCAACATCGATAGGAAATGCTTGATGTTTACACATCGCTTTATTGCTGACACTCACAAAATGAAAATCGTAAAAAAGATTCGCGATGAATTTGGTCAACAAGAGCCATTAATGTTGATTTCGTAATTAGAAATAGTATACAGCGGTAGGACAGGTTTGTTGTTCAGAAATAGTGGTCTAACATCATTTTGACTGCTACTACCATGAAATCTTGTGTAATAATTTGAAAAAATTTGGACTGTGAAACGACGTTTCCTTTAATTATGAGTTTGCAGACATCTGAAATAAGTTTAGACGGATACCTCAATTACGTCGAAGCCGCTTATACACTCGATTCAAGAACAAGTCGTTTATCCAGGAATTATTGATTCCTTATTCACGAAGCAAAGTGGAACACATCCTTAACCTATGTGATGTGTCATTCATATATAAATGAAACATCCTATCACCCTCCGTCAGTTTTCAAATAGATACGACAGTTTTAATAAACACAGACCAAATATCAAATAAAATACACTCCATATTAATGAAATTAAACAATGTCATTTCATACAGCTGTATACAAAACTAATCAATGTGATTGGACATAGTAGTTCAAATCACGGTAGCACGTATCGTGTGGGTTTGATTTTAGAAATATTTTTTGGTCTTATATAAATCCACAACTTTGTCCACTCTCGTCCCAACAAATTGCCTTATGTGTAGATTATGGACTTACAGCTCGACAATGGGTCGGCCCGAGTCACTCTCCCAACTAATCCCTTCAAAGAAAATGAAACATTGTTCAAACTGGTTCACCATTTGCGATTTTAATTCAATGACATTGAGCAATGGAACGATTTCTAAGCATCAAGCATCTCTTCTAGCTATGCACTATTTCCGTTCACGATGGGGCATATATATTACGATTTTCATTCTCGTAAGTTCAGCAATACAGCGATTTTTGAGGAACAAACCTTTCTTATCGATAATTACTTCATCATTTGTTAAGGGCGAACATTACGTGCCTTTGTGGACAACATAAAGCGGAAATCTATTTCCGCGATTTTCGTTCACGGAGTGTGAGTTATACAAAGATTTTGGAACAGCAACAAAATATCTTTCGTTGTGCAGTATTTCTAATTACTGAAGAGCAGCATTACTAGCATTGGTTCACCGCATACAACACAAAACTATTTTTTGTTACGATTTAATTTTCATAGATGAAGCAGTACAAAGATTTACAAGCGTGTTTAGTCAAGTTCAAATTATATTTTAATGGAGACAGATTTACAAAATTTGTAGTCTTACAAAATTTGCCTACGGAAATTGGTGTAGACAGTCTCCAAAATCTGTTAGAAATCCATTTACATCCTTGTAAACTTTTTTGAATTGTGTCGTTTGTTTCCTTTGTAAGTAGTCTTGTTGGCTGATTATTTATGTCTACCGACTTTTTAAACTCAATCAAATTTCGGCATAGTTCGTCGCGTACTTCCGATATATCTTCCTACAACAAAATATGTAATGTGAAACCAATATATAAAAGGATTCCCCAATAACAGCGGATACAAAGCTCATACACCGTCGAAACAAGGTTCTTCTCTATTGTATATTGCTTCAATATGCTTCATTACGAATATGCCACAATCGACCCCATTAGTTTGTAAAGGAGCATCGCCAGCACAGAGCAACATCCACTCGGCAATGTCGACACCCGAAAGGTCGTTTAGGAATCCCGCCTGTGATAAATTGAGAATATAGTAAAATTCGGTTCACCGCAAATAGCTATGATTCACCTATGGATAGAAGCTTACCAAATGCATAGCGTCATGTTCTACACCACTATGGCAGCCCAATGAGTTGTAGCACCATAGTTGTTTTTCCCGTAAATTCATCTCGTATAAGACCCAATGTTCGGGATTTTGTCATAGTGTAGGAAGTAAAATCTGTGAATCGATACAATATTTTATAAATCCATAGACATAACGTGATGGAGATGTTAGGACTAAACCTTGGAGAAGATATTTGTTCACTTACCTTTTCAAAATTTGAAAAGTCTACGCAGTGATCATCAGTATTCCAACAAGGTAGTGCATCTACGAATCCACTAGTGTATGGCTTTCGTCGGACGTACGTCTGTTTCACGAAATAGTAATGTTTAACCACTAAAAAACGTGAGTAAGTCATAAAAGCAAATAAAACAATAGCAGAACAGACATACCATGAAATAAGGGGTGATGATGCGTACGGTATTGCTTGTTGCATTGCTTTGAATATAATTGACGAAATCACACATTGTCTGGTTGCAAAAAATTACGAACTTCAAAACATACAAACTGATGACCTAGAAAATGATAGTGGTTACATACGTACAAAATTACTGATAGTGTTCCCGTCTGCAAATTTATTTTGCATCTGATTGATGTTCTCTTCGAACTCTTTAGGGCGTTGTCGCCCACCCTTGTCTGTGGATGTTGCAGTGAGTGCACCATGAGCATAGTATTCAGAAATTGACATTGAAATTATTTTCTACAGTAAACAATACAAATCGAATATACGACATAAAAAAGCAAATGTTGCCTAAACCGGTCACGAGGTTCAAAAAATATACGCCTTAAGCACTAGTGTTGGTCCTGTGGATGTGGTTGTCTTCTTCTTCAGCACCATGTCTGGTCGTATTGCTCTCATCGTTCTCTTCTTCGGCGTCATGCCTGGTCGTATTGCTCTCATTGTCCTCTTTTTCGGCGCCATGCCTGGACGAAGATATCGATGACACCTTTGCGATGCAGCTACGGAATCGACATCGTCAGTCAAATATAAAAGAAATGTTGTTTCACATACCGCCCTTTTTTCGAAAATCGCCCGCAATATAATTGATTGTGTTTTAAATAAATAAAAAAATGTCATTTTGACTGCATATTATAACAATAGTTGAGTGGGAGATTGACCCGACCTGACCAAACCCGGTGTCCAGGTATGTATAATCTTTGACGATTATTGTATTGATTATCATATATGGATACATCGATATATCCATGCCACATACTTTCCTTATCGGTTTTTTAACAACAAATGTTCATTATCGCTTTAGACTATTATCATTTAACACTGACAAAATTGTTTCGTCTTGTTGTTTGCATACATCACAAATCGATGTTGAGTTATACCGTTTACAAAGGGCAATTATTACAAGCCATTGGCGGTTGCATGAATCGCTAACCTATTACTCGACCAAACATTAGTCACCTTTCTTAATTGCATACAATTGAAATTAACGTGTACAACGATTGTTGACAATATATGTCGCATTCAAGGAGGTTGAGCTAATGGAGCCATTTTTGGCTCTATTAATCGCGTATGAGTTTTGCGATTTTTATTCATTGGCGACGAGGAAAATTGCAATTTCTGAACAACAGACGTTCCATTTCCTACATGGCCAGCCTATTGATGACATATATCCCTTTCCACTTAGTGTACTCTAGAACATGCAAGGCGTGTCAGTAGTACGATGATTGGATGAGGCATGCCTTATGACCTCGATTAATGCTTTGTGCACGTTGTTCAGCAATACTGTCATTTGCGATCAAAAAAATCTTCTTACCGATGACTTCGTTTACGAAAGCCGAATATTATAAGGTGTTGTTTACCTCATGAATTGCAATCCTATTTCGCGATTTGTATTTAAGGTATCCCTGCAAATGAGCGATTTCTGAGCAGAAACCATATCGTACCGCTTTTGGCCGGCAACCTATTGCGCGATTTGAATTTACTGATGATCATCAATAGTGATTTTTGAGCATCAAACTTTTCTTATCGTTATTGACTGTTATCATTTACGATGTCAGAACTTGTTCAATTATTGTTTACGACAAACATCGCAAATCCTTTTTGCGATTTCTATCAAGGCGGAGACAAATACAGCGATTGCTGAACAGAAATGATCTATTATATCGATGCTGACCTTAATCATTTCCTAACGTTGATTATGGGACCTTGTTGACCGCATAAATCTTATGTGTTCTGCGATTTTCATTCAAAAATGACGAGTTATATTGCGATTTGTGAACAATATTACTCGTGTCAATCAGACATATATTGTGATTTTTATTCAAAAATGATGAGTTATATTGCCATTTTCATTCAATAGTCATATTACGACAATTTCTTATCGAATTATGTCACGACAATTACTTATAGAATTACAACAAATAACTATAGTGATTTCTGAGCATCAAACTTTTCGTGTCGCTGTTGACTGTTATCATTTACGACGTCAGAACTTGTTTAATTATTGTTCACAGCATACATCGCAAATCCTTTTTGCGATTTTCTATCAAGATAAAGACAAATACAGTGATTGCTGAACAGAAATGATCTATTATATCGATGCTGACCTTAATCATTTCCTAACATTGATTATGGGACCTTGTTGACCGCATAAATCGCATGTGTTCTGCGATTTTTATTCAAAAATGATGAGTTATATTGCGATTTGTGAACAATATTACTCGTGTCAATCAGACATCTATTGTGATTTTCATTGCGATTTTCATTCAAAAATGATGAGTTATATTGTGATTTTCATTCAATTGTCACGTTACGACAATTACTTATAGAATTACAACAAATAACTATAGTGATTTTTGAGCATCAAACTTTTCGTGTCGCTGTTGACTATTATCATTTACGACGTCAGAACTTGTTCAATTATTGTTCACATCATACATCACAAATCCTTTTTGCGATTTTCTATCAAGACGGTGACAAATACAGCGATTGCTGAACAGAAATAATCTATTATATCGATGTTGACCTTAATCATTTCCTAACGTTGATTACGAGACCTTGTTGACCGCATAAATCGCATGTGTTTTGTGATTTTCATTCAAAAACGATGAGTTATATTGCAATTTGTGAACAATATTACTCGTGCCAATCAGACATTTATTGCGATTTTCATTCAAAAATGACGAGTTATATTGCGATTTCAATCAAGGAGGTTAGGCAATGCCACGATTTCTGAACAACAGACATCTATTTTCGATTACAGTTTATTTATTTACGAGATCCATAGAACAAACATGTTTGTTAGATGTAATAAAAAAATTAAACAATAAAAGAATGTCATGTTACGACAATTACTTATAGAATTACAACAAATACCTATCGTGATAAAAAAGAATACCTAGGGTTTATTCCGTGACACTTGACGAATCAGATGAAATATGATAGACTCGTCTCTTTCTTTTTCTTGGTGGACTGTCTATCCTGGGTGGTCTCTTGGTTGCGTCTATCTTATTAAAAAAACTGGTCATCATCTCTACCACTGAGTTCAATTGTCTCCCCATATTGCTTACATCTGTCCTTAATTTTTTATTCTCCCTCTCCATCAGTTCGAACCTTGCGGCAAAAATAACATTCTCTTTTATAGCAAGTGTTCGCTCTTCATCACGATTTGTTACTAAGGGAATCGTTGTTATAACCAAGGGAGACGACGGACGGGTTGTAGATGCTGGGATGCAACATGAAAGGGGGCAGTTGGGAGGCATGGGTTCTCAATTTTCTCAATCTCCAGATTTCGCCGCATAGGTTCCCAATACCTTTAGAAATAGAAGAGATCAAATTGTCATCATTTATAATCATACGATATGGCACGGACACCACCTGTGTTCCAAATTAATAATTCATCACTGTAGTGTTCGCGCCAATTCACGTTCCTGCCCCCACCACTATTCATCTTCCTTCTCACTTCCAAAAGCTTATTTGGGATAGACTGCCCCAAGCCAGATTGTAAAAGAACTCGACTACCATGATGCAACTCAGCTTCATAATTGCAAAACAGCCACAAATCGCGGTCAGAAAATCTAACAGCCTCTGCAACAACGTCTTGGTCATCGTCATCCCCATCTTCATACGGTCTCCACAAAACCTGTACATTGGTAATTCTTTTTAATAACGAGTGACAAATATATTACAATTTACTTAAGAATGATATGGCGACAATGATATGTATTACGGAAGACAAAATCCTGCAATGATGATTACTTAAGAATGCTAAACATTACAATGATTTATAATACTAAATGATAAATGTTGACCCGATTGTAAACAATTTTAGAATGTTTACCTCATTTAGTTACAGCCCATCTAAAATGGACTTAGCATTATGAACTGTGATGTTTATTCTAGCCCAGCGACCAATCTTTGGAAAACCACAAATCGCAGGGCTACAATATGGACGCGATGGGATAATATGTTCACACACCCAAGCCTAACAAAAACAATATATTAGTAACACTACAATCTTCAATGAGCTTAGTCTACAATTACTAAGTATGTAATAAACAAATACCTGAACAAATGGCCAAAATCCCCCAACTATTTTTGTACCCTTACTCGCACGGTAGAGTTGACTGTACAAGTGTGCGAGCATAGCGGCACCCCATGCATAGTTGTCGACTTCGTCTAAGTCTTCCAGGTACTGCAGCCACACGTAACTTATTCTCGAACCAGAACAATCAGAAAATAAAGTAAGACCAAAAAAATAAAAGAAGTCGCGCAACTCTTGGTCAACTATTTCAGATGCACAAGTAGCGGAGCGGCCTTCCCATTTATTACGAAAAGATGAGACTTTCATTAATGTGGAATTGATTCCACTAGAAATACATTGACTCCATTCGCTCATCGACATTCCTAGAAGGACCGTGCATTTTTTCCTTGCGTTATAGTTTGAATGTCGTAATAGGACAGCACTACCATCGCACTTAAGGCCAGTGATCCTCGCCACATCTTCTAGAGTCATGGTGATCTCAAAAGAATCAAACTCGAATGTGTTTGTCTTATCATTCCACTTATTTAATAGGTGGGTCATGGCATTCCAGCAAGTTTCAAAATATTGTTGGTCCAAAAGGCCACCGAAGTGCATATTTCATAATCGGTCCTTCTGATATGCACTCAGTTGATCATACCACGACAGAACTACAAGCCACTGACACCGACCTCCAAACTTTTCACCCGGTGCTCTATTTCTCCTGTGACCTCCCTGTAACACACAATAACATATTATTCCTACCAATTATAAATTAATATCATTTGTACTTATAAATAATATTCTACTAATCGCTATAAATAATATTGGTTGCACACACACTATCACAGTAATCGTTATACATATTAATACCTAACACAGTAATCGTTATACCAAAATCGCTAAACATATTATTAAATCTTCACAGACAGAACAAATTTATTTACCTTGGTCGCACTTTTCTCTTGTTCAACCAATCCCTCCAACCTAGGCCTTTTTGGTTGGTCCACTGCCTTTCTCTTTCCTTCTCTTCCTCCTCCATCTTCTCCTTCCTTTCTCTTTCCTTTTTTTCTCGTCCTTCTTCTCCTTCCGCTGCCTTTCTTTCTCTTCCTCAAGTTGTTTTCGTCTTTCCTCCACTTCCTTCTCCTGCTTCTTTTTTTCTCTTTTCTTTTCTTCCTCCTCCTCCTCCTTCATTTCTCTTTCCTTCTTTTCCTCATCCTCCTTCTTCTTCCTTTGTCTTTCCTTCTTTTCCTCATCCTCCTTCTCCTTCCTTTACATTTCCTTTCCTTCCTCAAACTCCTTCTCCCTCCTTCGTCTTTCCTTTTCTTCTTGATCCTGAAGCTTATTTTGTTCCTTCTCTTTCTTCTCCTTATGCAATTGCCTTTGCCTCTCCTCCGCCTCCTTCAGTAGCTTTACCCTGTTTCGCATTGCTATATGCTCCAACAACAGCTTCCGCGTTTCCGTCTTAGCATCCTCCTTTAGATTGTTCAATTCCCTTTCTCTCTCCTCCTCATTCTTTTTTTGCCTCCTCTCCGCTGCCTTCTTCCTTTGCCTTTTCTTTTCATTCTCCTCCTTATTTCTTTGCTTTGCCTTCTCTTGGTCATCCTTCTTCTGCATCTTTAGTTCTTCAACATTCTTCCTTTGGTCCGCAGCCTCGATATCTGATGGATAATCCTCCGCATAATACAATTCCAATGCTTTTTCCCTGTCTTTATCATTCTCAATCTTAAGTATATTTTGGTACCTTTCAAAAACCTTAGATAGATGGGATTGGCGGATCACTTCTCTAATACACAACCCATAGAACGACGGGGTATTTCTTCTCTGTTGAGCTGCAGACATTGCTAACCTGCACAACACATTAAACGATCATCATGATTACAAATTGTCATAATATTTGGCTTCATAAGTACACATTGTTGTAAGATTTAGCAAACTTATGTACAAATCGAGGTATCTTAATAAACACACATCGTTGTTGCTTTGAATGTATAAATCGTCGCTGATTCAAACTTACAAATTGTTGTATAAGAAGCAACCTTCAGATTGCGTAACGAAACCTTACACGAAACTCACTGAAACGATAGGATTTTGGATATTTCAACTATAGAGTAAGAAACAGTAAGAACGTATACGCAACAGATGGTGGCAACGATGCTGCGACTGCGCGTAAGACGGAAATGGATGCTCTGGCGGTAGCAGAACAAAGGAAAGGATGCTCCGACGGCAACAGAAGAAGGCAATGGATGTTCCGGCGACAACAGATGAAGGCAAAGTATGCTCCGGTAGAGTTTTCTGCTTAGGGCGAGAATGGATTGTTTTGAACTATTTAAATCCTACAACATATAGCTTGCTACATACGCAAACTTTGCTGAAAATTTTGGTGCGATAACGATGGAGGGCAGTTTTGTTCTTTTCACGAACTGCCGACTCAGTTTTTTAGATGGAGGGCATTTATGTCTGTTCCAGGAAGAGGAAGAGAATGGCGGTAAAGGGTACTTAAGTCTTTGCGACGGCACCAAATTATGATGCTATGTGATGCGGACACACATGGGGATACTAGCCGGTCTGCATCTTATACGTGGTGCTCGGCATCTTATACGTGGCGCTCTTTGGGAACCCCCGAACATGAGATGGATCTATCGGCCCTGTTCGGGGGTAACATATAACCTGCTTTGGGGGGGTTGGATATGGCAGATATTTGACAAACGCGACTCATTTGCAGGCTCGCTGCATAATTCTTCGGTTGCGTTTGTCAAAAGCAAACGAAGAATTACCACACACCACAGATATTTGATATTTAACTGGTGCTTTGATCTCACGTACCTTATCACTTTCTTCACTTCCCTCATTCTGCGCAGGCATGATCTCGCCTTCTCAATCGCCACATCTGCACCGTCCGTCCATCCATCACCACACGCCACAACTTCTCTCTTTGTAACACTCAATTGAACGCCGAACCCCCTCCCACTCCCACTGTCGATGCACTTCCTCTTTCTCATGCTATTGGAAGATGCCAGAGAGAGAGCTTACGCAAGCAATAAAGGGTAGGGTAGTTTGGTTGGTCCTAAGGATGGCAGTGGACCAGCCTTACCTTTTTTGGACTGGAGATGGAGGGCATGAGGTGGGGATGGAGGTTAAAATCAAAACCCGTGTGAGAAAATAAACTTACTCTTTCTCCCACTTTGCTTTGTCCCGTCTCCAATCATTCTTTATAAATAGCAACCGATCGAGGAGAAACAACGACCCACCCCCTAGTTTGAACCAGAGATGGAGGACATAAAACGGGGATGGAGGTTAAAATCAAAACCCTGAAGGATGGAGGGCAGGATTTTGAACCAGGGACGGGTGGAGACTTTGCCCCCGCCCCCCGCCCCCCGCCCCCCGCCTCGGCCCACTGCCATCCCTAGTTAGTCCCGTGGAGATAGCATAATCATTTTCTAATAAAAAATGCAAAACGAAAGGGGTTAGTCCTGGTTGTGACCGGATCCGAGAAGACAAAATCATATTTTCTTCCGAACCAGACCTGGATTCGGCTGTATTATTTATACCATCCATACCCAATAATATGGATCGGATCAATCTGCATACACGGAGAGACAGAGGGAGAGTGCTCATCAGACGTACAGGCAGAGGAGGAGCTAGACACGTCGGTGGGTAGGCTGCGAAGATGAAAGGGAGAGAACGGGGATTTTGAGGAAGACATGGGGCAAGGGAGGAAGGACCGAGCTTCTGAGAGCAAGGAGGTGACCTCGTGCTTCAGAAAGTCGAAGCAGTGTGGATGATGGAACTCCAGAATCAGGAGCTCTTTCTCCGCCTGCTCCGCCACCCACGCGTAGTCCGATGCCATCAACACCTCGAACGCCATGAGTTTTGATGGCAGATAATGCCCGTCGAAAGCCGCTAACCGGTGAGATACGACATCGTCGTCGTCTCCCCGACTTCTCTGACGCGCGTCGAGATGGAAACGAAGCAAAGAAAATGAAAGGAAAGAAGAAAGAAAAGAAATTGACGGAAGGAATGCCGCCATCTTCATCGTATGTCCTTTAATTGTTAAAACTTTAACGTGCTCCTTAATTATCTTGATGACTATTTGATTGTGTTGTAGGTCAGTCTGGTGTTCAGCCGACTAGCCCAGGGCCAAGTGGGCCTTCAGTCGACTGGACCAGGGTTGGTTCAGCATTCAACCAAACCTCGACATGCTTTCTTTTAGGATCGGGAGGGTAGCTTACCCGATTTAACCTCTATTTGGCAGTGGGGACTGAACTGAGTCATGTGCAGGTTGGGCTTGTTATTACCTGACCTTATGGATTGCTACCCACACCTAGTCTTTGTGGGTCGGATCTGACCCGGTCTGGGTTAGACCAACTTTGGGACCTGCATGTGAGTTCGGCCAGGCCCAATTGGTCGGACTCGTGCACTATGTATTATAAAAATAAAAAAATACTATTATGCATTATAAGGCTATTTGGTGTGCGTTACAAGTCACTATGGTGAGCCTATTATTCGATTTATTTTTGACGTATGCACTTTATGATTATTCTTATTTTATATACATATGCACTTATTGACATATTTAAATGTTGGTATTATTTTATTCTCGGGTTTAATATTTTAAATTGAATTAATTGAATTAATATGTTGTCAAAGTAACCTTTGTTATGTAGGTTAGTTTATTTTGAAATATTGTGATATTTATATGTTTACTGTTCATGCAAATAGTGATCAGCCCAAAGGAAGATTACTATTTGGACATGCCTAAATATATACTTTCAGTAATAAATATGAGACAATTATTTAATTTTTCATATAAATAACAAGTTGGTTCAAAGAAAGACTTGTTGTTTGTCAGGACTGATTGTTCATGTTTTGATTACTGTATTGAGAGTACCACTTATAAGTTGACACTTTTGTCCAAAGACTAAAGTGTCAATGTTGTGTTGGGTATCTTGTGATGAGATTCAACACTGTTGAATATATTATTTTGTGTTATTACATATTGAAATATATATTAATCATGAGCATGTGTGTTCTTTATTCAGTTAATACCCTTGCTTCTACAATATCTGTAAATATTAATTTCATTCCTATTTTGAGGAGTTTCAATTTCAAGAACTGAAAAGAGAACGTTATGGTTGTTCTCGGATGCATGAATTTGGATCTTACACTATGAGAAGATCAACTCCTTGTTGTTACGAATAAGAGTTCTACTGAGGATAAAAAGAACTCTAAGCGGTGGGATCAATCTAATCACATGAGTCTCATGATCATGAAACATGCAATTCCTGAAGGGCACCATGTCCGAAGAGATAAATGCCAAACGTTTCCTTAAAGAAATTGAAAATGTTTTGCGAAAAATGAAAAGGCTAAGACAAGTATTCTTCTTTAGAGTCTTGTCTCAATGAGGTATAAGGGCAAACAAAATATTCGGGAGTATATCATAGAGATGTCCCATCTTGCTTCAAAACTCAATGCACTAAGGTTAGAGTTATCTGAGGATTTACTCGTGCACTTGGTTTTGATATCCCTTTCTACACAATACAGTTAGTTTAAGGTCAGTTACAACTGTCAAAAGAAAAAATAAATTCTTAATGAGCTCATTTTACATTGTTTGCAAAAAGAGGATAGGATGAAGCAAGAGAAGACTGAGAGTGCTCATTTGGCAGTAACCTTTAAGAACAAGTTTAAGCAAAAGAAAATGACAAAGAAAGCTGCAATTGACCCTCAGTCGCAAAAGAAACAGAAAAGACATGAGGACCCAAAGTCTAGTTATTTCTTTTGCAAAGAGGAGGATCACATGAAGAAAGATTATACTAAGTATCATGCCTGGCGTGAGAAAAAATGTAATCTCCTTACTTTGGTTGTTCTGAAATTAATTTAACTTTTGTGCCCGAACACACTTGGTGGATGGATTCTAATGTTACCACTCACATAAGTGTGAATATAAAGGGTTGCTTAAGTTGTTGACCGTCAATTGATGCTAAAAGATTCATCTATGTAGACAATGACAAAACAGTTGAAGTTGAGGCAGTAGGGACATTTACGTTGCTTTTAAAGACTGAAAATTATTTAGATTTAAAAGTAACATTTATTGTTCCATCTTTTAGGCAAAATTTGATTTATATTTTCATTTTTAACAAATACAGTTATTCTTGTTTATTTAAAAATAATAAATTTAAATTATTTCTTGATTTAAATTTTATTGGGACAAGTTCTTTATTTACAGTTGATAACCTTTATTTGCATGATACTATTGCCTCATTTAATCAAACCTTGCAATTAAGTTCTTGTGGTACAACAAAAAATTTGACAAATGAGACTTTTGTTTTGTTATAGCGTAAGCGCTTAGGTCATATTTCTAAATAAAGAATTGAAAGGCTTGTGTCGAGTGAGATTTTTAATTCTCTTGATTTCACTGACTTTCAAGTTTGTATTGAGTGTATAAAAGAAAAATGAATAAACATAAGGAAATTAGGTGCCGAAAGGAGAACAAACGTCTTAAAACTAATCCATACTGATATTTGTGGACCCTTCCCTACAACTTCTTGGAATGGTTAATAATATTTTATTAGGTTCATAGACGACTATTCTCGTTATTGGTATCTATATTTAATTCATAAAAAGTTTCAGTCCTTAGATGTGTTCAAATCGTTTAAGGCCAAAGTTGAAAACCAACTTGCCAAAAGAATTAAGACCGTCAAATCTTACTGTGGTGGTGAGTATTAAAACAGACATGATGGATCAGGTAAACAACATCCAGGGTCTTTTGCTAAATTTTTAGAGAAATGTGGGATCATCTCTCAGTATACCATATCAGGCACCCCTAGCATGAATGATGTTGCTGAAAGATGAAACATGACTCTTAAGGATATGGTAAGGAGTATGATTTCTTATTCTACCTTACCAGAGTTCCTCTAGGGAGAACCATTAAACACTTCAGCTTATGTTTTGAATAAGGTACCCTCTAAAGTAGTAACAAAGACCCCATATGAATTGTGAACAGGCCAAAAGTATAGTATGAAACATTTTCATATTTGGGGATGTACAACTGAGGCTAGGTCGTATAAGTCATATGAAAAGAAACTAGATTCCAAAATGGTTAGTTGTTATTTTATTAGGTATTCTGAAAAGTTCAGAAGCTATAAGTTTTATGGTCTTGTGAATAAGTCATTTTTTGAAATGAAAAATGCTTATTTCTTTATGGGTGTTGAGTTTGGGGGAAGTGATAAAGTAAAAGACATTGCTTTTGAAGAAGAGTCATTTTTTTTCCTACAACTGTGAATCACAATGATTAGATTTTTATTCCTAACATTGTTTCTACAAATTCGGATTAAGGTAATGCTTTAGATCTCCCTATCCAAAATCAAGCTTTTACTCTAGGGGTTCAAATTCAACAACCTCAAGAACCAATGTTATTAAGGAAACACATTAGAAAGAGAAGAAGGGCATTTTTAGATGATTATATTGCCTTTTTATAAGAACATGAGGGTGATACTGGCCTAATGGAAGATTATCCAATTAACCTTCATCAAGCCATACAAAGTTCTAACTCTCAAAAGTGAATTGAAGCAATGCATGAGGGGATTAAATCTATGAGGGACAATGACATGTAGGATCTTGTCTCATTACCTGAAGGTGTGAAACTCATTGGTTGCAAATGGATATTTAAAACAAACAGGGATTCAAAGGGTAATGCGGAAAGATATAAGGTTCGTCTTGTTGTAAAAGGGTTTACTCAAAGGAAAAACATTGACACAGAGATTTTCTCTTCGGTTTCCACGAAAGACTCTTTTAGGATTATGATGGCACTTATGACTCATTATAACTTAGAGTTGTATCATATGGATGTTAAGACTGTATTCCTTAATGAGGATATCGATGAGACAATATACATGGTCCAACCAGAATATTTTGTCTCAGGCGATGTCAATAAAATAGATTGTAAATTAAAGAAATTCATCTATGGACTTAAGAAAGCTTCTCGTCAGTGGTATTATAAATTTCATCAAGTTGTCCTCTCATTTGGTTTTGAAATGAATGTGGATGACATATACCATAAGTTCAGTGTGAGTAAATTTAATTTTCTAGTTTTGTATGTGGATGACATATTGCTTGTCAGTAATGATATAGGCATACTGCATGAAATCAAGAGATTTTTTAAAAAGAAATTTGAAATGAAAGATCTTAGAGATGTCGCTTTTATACTATGGATACAGATACATTGAGACAATTCTCGGGATATTTTTGGATTATCACAAAAGAGCTATATTGAAAGGATTCTAGAAATATATGGCATGAAAGATTGCAAACCAGAAGATACTCCCGTTGCTAAAGGAGACAAGTTTAGTCTCGCTCAGTGCCCCAAACATCAGTCTGAAATTAAGGTTATAAAATGGATTCACTATGCATCTGTTGTGGGGAGTCTTATGTATGCTCAGGTATGTACGTGTCCGGATTTAGTGTACATTGTTGGGATGTTAAGCAGATATCTTAGTAACCTAGGTATGGATCATTGGAGAGCAGCCAAACGGGTTATGCAGTATTTGCAGAGAACAAAAGGTTACATGCTCATATACAGGAAGCCAGATCAGTTAAAGATCATTGGGTATTCTGATTCTGACTTTGCGATATGCCAAGGCAGTCGTAAATCCATGTCAGGCTATGTTTTTCTATTGATCGGAGGAGCTATTTCTTGGAGGAGTGCCAAGCAAACACTCATTGTTTCTTTCACCATGACAGCAGAATTCGTAGCTTGTTATGAGGCATCCAACCATGGGTTATGGCTACATAATTTTATCACAGAGCTGTGAATTTTGAATAATGTTGAGATATCGTTAAAGTTATTTTTTGACAATAATTCAGCAGTGTTGTTTTTCAATAACAACAGGAGCTCATCGAAGTCAAAGCATATTGACATAAAGTTCTTTGTTCTTAAAGAAAGAGTGTAGAATGGTCAGATATTGATGGAACATATTGGCACAAACTCCATGATTGTGGATCTACTTACTAAAAGTTTTCCACCCAAGGTCTTTCACAAGCATATTGCTTGTATGAGTGTTTTATCATTTTATGATATGCTGGTTTAGTGGGAGTTTGTATTTGGACGTTCTATGATATAATAAAGTTCATTTTGCCACTTTGGTATAAAGTTAAAGTTTCAGTTTCATTTTGTACTCATTATGTTGTGATCTCACTAAAGTTTTCAGGCAAGCTCAGTTGGAAATAGGCATGTTTGATCACATTGCATGTAATTTACATGCTTCACATCCATACTTGATCCATGTCATTTTGTTATATTGATATATGTGGTCATTGATAGGTCCAATTACGTTATTTGTAATAAAGACCGCTTTGGTTCTATGTTGATATAATCAATAGACCGGATTGGTAGAAATATCAATTGATAAGACAATATTTTTGAGCTCATAAGGTTACAATGTGTGATTATAAGGTTATGCATGTGGCCCAAGTGGGAGATTGTTAAAAAATCGTGTGGGCCTACATACATTGAGTCACACATCGTAAAATTATCCTAGGTTCAGACCCGGTTTATGTGATCTAATTTGGTTGGGCCATGTGATATCTTATTTGGTATAGTACACTGTGAAAAGACCTGTCATGTTTACAATTCTGTAATAGGCTAAATTGGAGACAGACTCCTAAACACATTAGGTTATGATTCTCAAACCTTATATAATGGCTCACTCTCTAGGCTCTCCATAAGTTAGAAAGAAAATTTAGTCTCTCTCTCATTAGGTCTAAAGAAAGAAAAAAGATCACATATACAAGTTCTAAAAGATCATACCCGACAACGATCTACCAGAGCACCAATGGATTCAGGTACGCTTTTGCATCAAGTTTGGTTTTCATTTTTGTTTCAATGATTTAGCGAGAACATGTAAATCGATCATCTTTGGTTTTTGATGAATTTCTAAGTCTAACATAGGTGTGTATTTTCTGTGAGGCCTACATTAACAAAACAAACACGGAAAACATTTTTTCTATGAAAAAGGAGGTTGTTTTCAATGTTGGACCCCCTTTTTCATGAAAAGTGTTCTTGTGGGGGTTTCTGATTCTGTAGAAGAAGGTGTTGTGGCTTCCTCTTTAGTGACATGTAAACCTACCCTTAATCACAAGTGAGATGGCCAGTAAACAGTTGAGAAGGTTCAAGCTGTGGTTTTTAATAAACAATCACAACTTGTTTTTTCTAGTGTTTCGCTAAACCTTGAGAAAGTGTCATGATTTCGTTTTTCGATAGAGAAAGTGCTGTGATTTACTCCTGTCCACTAAAAAAAGGTCTGACCTAATCTTGTAATATCAGGATTTCCTAAGGGCCCTTTAGTGATATACGATTGATTAAATGGAATGCACCAGCAGGACAGTATTTTCAGGGAGCAATAAGGCTACGGAATGGCGTCGTGTCTCATTGCCCCCAAAAAACAGCCACCGCAAATTAAAATGCACGCGTGCCCATCCGGCTACTCGTCACGGTGCAAACGGGTCGGATTTAAGGGACTTTATTTTTAAATCCGGCACATAATATGGATATGGTATATGGATTTTAAATATGATCAGAAAGTATACTTATCTCTTTCGGATTACATGATCGGACTTTTTGGGATTCTGAAACACATTCAATCAGTACTAATGGAATACACCCATTTGACAGCTTTGCACCCTCGTCTACAGTGTATCCTCCGGCCTCTGGGAATAAGGGGAACGGGTTCCAGAGAAGGGCCCCGACCCCGACCGCCCGAGGCATTCTCCAGGTTGTACTCCAAGCTTGGAGATTAAAAACCCAAGATCATGTTTTTTTTTTTTTTGAAAGGCAAGCTGGGGTTAGGGCAGACCCCTACCAGTTATACAAGGATACCATTGGGATTCTAACTTGCAACGTCCCAACACAATGTGACGTGAACTGGCTCCTCCAACAAGAAAAGCGGAGCTCTCCTTGGTCAGCATCATGGTTTTTACATGAAGAATAGGACTGGCCCCGAAGGGGTTTGGCGTAGTGGGATGGGGTCTAGGCCGCTAGGGAATGTTGAGGATTAAGTATTCAGATTTCTCTCATACCACCGAACTGTCAGGTTTCTTGTTTGGGTTTCACATGGAAAATGGATTAACACTTCTCAATACCGTTAAATTTTACATATAAGGTTTTCGGTTCCACGGTTTTCAGAGGACCTCTTCTCATCCGGCTTTTCTCCCTAAACTCTAGGGGTGCCAATGGGTTGGGTTTGACCCAGACCCGACCCGTACGAAACCCTATAGGATCAGGGTTTGATGATAAATAAGGACTGATTAGAATTCGGGTCGAACCCAAAAGGTCCAATTGATATATGGACCCAGGTATGGTATGTAAAAATTCATACCAGAACCGGGTCCGGCCAAAGTTTCGATTAAGAACCTCAATTTTTCAATATAAAAGATGATAAAAAAATCACTTTACCGGGTATGGTCCAAGTCTGGTTCATGTACTTCTTATAGGATCCGGGTATGAATTTTTTATGATGGGTCAAATTAGACTAAGATTCGGATCAGATACCATCATTTCAAATCAGGTTTTAGTCTGGTTCCACCTGAGTCTGAATCAAACCCTACCAGTTGTAAACTCCACAAGCAACCACATCACAGCAGTAGGACGACCTGAGCAGGCATTCTCCAGCTAGGCTACAATCTATTAGTGAAAGTCTCTCTCTCTCTCTCTCTCTCTCTCTCTCTCTCTCTCTCTCTCTCTCTCTCTCTCTCTCTCTCTCCAAGAGCATCTGAACCAAAGGAGAATTCTATGCATCACTCTCAATCTCATTAAAATTCTTTCTTACGCATCTTAGAACATTCAACGCAATATTAGAAAATCAATGGAGTTACAAGATACTATGGTGCCATTGATGGCACCAAAGGCAACCCCATATTTCACAACTCATTTCAAATAGCAACAGCATTATCGATCACACTCTCCATGTACTCGTCTACCAACAGAAAGCAAAGATAAGTTACAGCCCCAAGGGATTTGTCATAGCAGGAGGGGGCCTTGGCTGCTAGAAGGGTGGTCAGGATTTCATTCTAGCCCCTCACAAATAAGAAAGGTAAGAGCATTATGTCCCTTGCACGTGCTCAAGCAAGGCGACTCCCTGGGGACAAGGGGTGTGCCACGGGTTTACACCATTGAAAAGAAACTGCAAGTACCGGCATAGCCAGCACGACTAAGTCACTGATCCTAGGGTTGGTTTCCCGTTCTTAAGAAAAGGAAAAACAAACAAAGATAAGTTACCTTGTTATGTCTGGGTTAAGCAAAAATTGTATCGGTAACGCAAGCCAAACATCAGCGTCTCTCTCTCTCTCTCTCTCTCTCTCTCTCTCTCTCTCTCTCTCTCCAAGGTGGTGGTTCACCAGGGATGCCCAGATTATATACCTCTCTTTCAAAGTTGGTGGTTAGACAGGATTTAAGGGTAAATGAAGCAAAATTCTTCTTTCAAAACAACTGCTGGTGAAAAGACACCCAGAAACCTAATTGACAAGTTACACCTCTAAGGGAAACAAGGTATCCCTGACGCCCATGTCACAAACAGGACTTAAACAAAAGCCCATGGGATCAAGAAGAACCTGACCCAACCCATAGCCCATTCTAGTAGAACACGATAACTGTTTATAACAGGCACTTTATTGATCTAAGTTCTCCGACAGAGTTGGTTAAAATCTTCCCAAGTCATAGTTTGGTTATGATGCCTAACTGAGACCAAGCCAAGTTTTAAATTAACGTCTATAACAGTCTGACTTTTTTTTAAGGAAACCACCAGTGTGAAGCTGTTGCGGAATAATTCAGGCACAGCCCCCCTCAGGGAGGGTTTAATCGCAGGACAGGCGCACATCCATGGAATGGTGAAACATCATTCCACAACCTTGTTACGATGAGAACAGGCTGAGGGGAAAACAGAATATAAAAAAACATAAAATAATATAATAAAAATGTCGGGGAGGGGGTCTACCCCTAGCCCTCTCTCACACCCATGGGTAGTGACCAGACAGCGAGGCCACCGGCGAAAGGCCAGCAGCTTCCTGCACAATGGCACCCTGGTCTCTCTCACGTGTGCAGATAGCAGCATCCCACTCTGACAGCACCCTGGTCTCTCTCTCTCTCTCTCTCTCTCTCTCTCTCTGTACTCTTCTTCTCTGACTAGGGCTTTGATTAGAGCATTGTTTAAAGCTTTGAATCAATTTTTTTAATTAAGACTTATTAATTAGTTTGATTAAGGTTTTTCTTTGATTTGATTAGAATTTTTTCTTTGGTTTCTTTGACTAAGGCTTTGAATAAAATGTGTTCTTAAATTAAGCTTAATATAGTTAATTTGATTAGGGCTTTGAATCAAAATATTTTAATTAGGGTTTTTATATTTACTTTTGTGGTTTTTTATTTAATGATTTATTTTAATTATAATTTAGGGTTTTTTGGTTTATTTAAGATTTATTTACTTACATTTTAAAGTTTTATAATTTATTTATGATTTTTACATTTGTATATAAAAACATGAATTCTTAATTTTTTCTCAAATTTTAAACACTTTTTAGCACTTGGATCCAATTTGATATCCATATTCAGGGATAAAATTCATAATTTTTTGATAAACTTTCGTAATTAGATCCAATATGACACTGATTAGAGTATTTACATATCAAAATAATATCAATTCTTATTTTTCTCAACAAACAACAAAAATTTTAAACATTTTTTGGTATTCAGATCCGATTTGAGATCCATATCCAAAGATAAAATCCAAAATAAACACGTTAAGGCGAATCTTAAAAAAAAAAAAAGTTATCTGACCCCATTACCAAAATGTGTCCAAGTTGTTCGCACAAAGTAAAAATCAAACTTCGGACACTAGGAACACAATTTCATGTCCAGTCAAAACAAATGCTGGATGTAATACAATTGTTAAAGAACAGAGAACATGTGTTGTCTGTTATGTTCAGCTGTTTCATCCAATCTTGGATGCGCCATCAAACGCACCATCAGGGACCTCAAGCGTCCCTCAGATGTAAAACCTAAGGATACTCAGCCCCGCAAATAAAAAACTAAGACAAGAAAAAAACTAGATGATAAATTTCTCTAATATAACAGGAAAATGTGTAAACCAGGTAAGTGGAGCAACAATTTAGCAATTCTAACTATCTTTTGAATGAAAGAGCATTTATGACCATCTTCTGACAAACGATCCAACGAAAAAAAAAAACAGATGAACAAGAGCAAAGAAACTCGTCTACTCAACTTCTGCAAGATAATCATCAATTTCAGATGGTTTCAGCACTCTGCATCAGCACATTGACAGAACCGGTCAGTTGGAATTCCAACTAAAAGTGTAGCGACATGAGTATGCATTCATGTGTGTGTGTGCATGCCTACACGGACGGGATAATGCATGACCGCATGAGTATGCACAAGCATGTAAGAGTCCGAATCAGGTGCCATCACATGGCACAAAATTTGTGCCCTAGGCACCTGATCGCCCTCCATCACAACTGACAGACCCTATCCTCAAGATGAAGGATGATCAGGTGCATAAGGCACAAAAATTTTGTGCCAATCATATGGCACCTGATCTTTTCACCATGTAAAAAAACCATAGCATAAACAAAGGCTTCATAGCAGGGGGGGCAAGGAGTGGCCTCAAAAGAACTTCACACAAAGATTCTACATTAACACGATATGCAAATCTTGAATTTGCCATGTTTGGATGTGAAGAGATAAAGAATTGGTGTGATGTCTCCTATCCGAGGGGCATCACACAATCTTGAATTAGCCATGTTTGTATGTGAATAGATGCATGAATTTGTGTAATGTCTGCTGCCCGAGGTGCACCACACCATAATATATCAGGAAAATGACAACGTTTATGCAACATTATGGTTCATGCAACTACTTGAGGGCCATATCATGTGGGAATTGGGAAGGGCATTCAGGTCAGGTTGTTAAGATATACACGAAGAAAAGGAACATATTCACATCATACTCGGAAAATCACAGGCAAACAACAATCTACCTGAATTTTCGGTCAGCACCAATTATACCAATCTCAATATTTTTACCAGAAATTTGGCCTTCAAACCTACAGAGAGTGCAAAAATATAGCAGGTAAGTCCAGAATAGCAAGAATCCAAATAAATATTTGCATAGCAGGCATTCTTATCATGCACACCCTTCTTTTAGAGTCAATATGGCGGTATGTACAGCATCATCCAGCTCCATGTCATCTGTATACCTGCTCAAATGGATAGAAATTAACACGATCACAACTTTGGATCAACTTTTCTAAGCATCTAAAAAGCACAAAAAGAATAGCATGTCAAAAAAAATTGGGATTTGGATTGTGTAGTGACACAATGATCCACAAACAGAACAGAAGAATCAAGTTACTATCATGCTATATTATCATTTTACATAATCAGGATTGTTTTAGAGCTAACAGAAGAGTGAAGAAGATCTGAAGAGAAACTCATGACACCTTAAAGGCCACATCAGACACCTATCAGATTTTATTTTTTAAACTCGAATGGTTAGACCCCAAAGGGGGTTGGTGTAGTGGGATGGGGGCACGCGGTCTAGGTTCAAAACTCATGGGTGTCATCTCTTGAATCAAACTAGTGGACTACCAAGTTACAAACCCCTGACACGGCTGGCTTTCAGACAAACCCAAGTAACCAGTGGAAATAAACCAATGCTTAATATACAGCCACATGGGCAGATGGAACTAGACTGGGGCATCGATCATGAAGTAGAGTAAATATCATGCCCAAGGGTGATTGAAAGCAGCAGAAAGTTATGTAGCTTTTGTTACATAGTGAAAGAAAGTAGGGGAGACACACAGGACATTCATGATGATTCTGTGTCAGAGCTCCACTAGTAGACATGCTTGGGAGGGAGTATGGACTGCATCAAGGATGGCTTTGGGAATTTACAGTAGCACGGTGAAAGTATATGGCCTTTATTATTTCGCAGAAAATAGACAAAAGGCTCATCAAGTTTGGTCACATAACCAAGTCGATATTTCGTCAACTTGGTATGTTGAATTGTGCTCATGGGACTAGCTTAATGACAATCTCTTTCTTGTCCAAGTTTCTTACCATAAATGGTTTGATTCTGCATATATTCCTCCATCTTGTGTTTACAGAACCATCACTAACTTACAAAAGTAAAATACATAGAAAATAAGTTACCTTTTCTCAAGAAAAGTCTTTGCGTTGGAAACATTCTTTCCCATGGCAGATGCTTTCCAAGAGAAATATGAACCTGATGGATCCACCTACAACCAAAGAAAAGAGAACTCAAAGGGTTTACCAGCCAAAAGTAAGAAGCAAAGAGCACCCATGAAAGTATCAAGGGTTTACAGGTAAGAATACTTGAAATAGTGAATAATGCACAAGGCAGAATTTATAGTCATATGAAGAGAGAGAGAGAGTGGGGAATGTATATAAGCTGAGAAGCAAGCATGCCTGTTACATAAGGAGAAAATGGAATTCGTACCACAGACATCAAAAACTTCATAGCAATAATTGGACTAGTGTCCAATATTTTCCATGGGGTCAATTTAAACTTTACAAACTAGCTTTGTCAGAAATGAGGGTTCACGTATGACACCACTAACCAAGCGACAGAAATCCATCAGATGCTAAGCTGCGTACCTGGTAAAGTTGTGGGCCATTGTCATCATATCCAGCAGCAAGCAATGAAACTCCAAACGGTCTCACGCCACTGCAATCAAGCATGAGGCCATCAAGACAGCAATTTATAAATAGGAACACAACCCCATAGGGTTACAAGCTAGTTACCCAGATTGAGTAAATTCCTGCATGACAGCTGCAGTTTCCCTCACAAGTTGTGTAACAGGAATAGTCTCCTACAATTGTTAAATCAGAAGTTGCATAAGGGATTTTTCTCATTTTTGTGTTCTAGCTACAACAGGCAACTCCATACACACGTAAGTACTAATTGTTTTGTGAATGTAGTAAAAACTAACTTAAAGAAAAGGTTGCATAAACAAAGGAAATGCCATATGATTACTTTATACAGTCTGTAATATTGTTGTGCTTGCTTCCTACTTTTCCGAACTAAAACTCGAAAGTCCGGGCCCATCCCACTGTACACAAAGAAGAAACCAGTGCTTTATTAGAGGTATATCAACTACAACTGCATGTACAGAGAAGTGGAAAAGGAATATATTTCACGATGCCATAATGCAGGAGGTTCGCATTTTTTAGTTGACAAGAAATATGTCTTTAAAAGCAAGAAAAAGCTCACGTAGGAATAAGCATTTTACTTTTCCTCAATGTGAAACACAGAGACACAGTAACACTAATAAAGCAAGATAGAAGTTGTGGATGCACTCCCAACAACAATCACCTCTCAAACTCAATAGATCTGCATCCCTGAACATCAATTACAAAGAACATTAAACAGAACATTTATCTACAATGATCATGATATTCTTCACAACCTAAGTCACATGGGTGCGGGTGCGGGTGCGGGTGCGGGTGCGGGGATTCGGCACTTCCAAAAAACCCGGGTGCGGGGGTGCGGCAAAAAAAAATTTTAAAAAAAAAATATATATATATATATATATATAAGGGGTCCGGGTTCCCCCGACGCGGGTCCTGGGCAAGGCCGTTCTATATCTTATTACCCACAATAGGGATTGTACCGCCTCCAGCCATCTTTTCTACTTTTACATTTTTAGATTTCTTTATGACATATAATAAGATATGTCAGTTCTTTATGACATATAATAAATGTCAGTGCATCACGTGAAGTGGAGGGGATTTTGTGTTTTGCGCTTTTTCCTTCTGGAAGTGGAGGGGAGACTAGTTGGGGGCAATTAGTTAGTGCATCACGTGAAGGAACTTTGGTTAGAGTCCCCAACCCTGGTTGGGTGCAACACTCGAGACATGTAAAGGGTTAATGTGATGTGATTTGAAGTAATAAGGGGCAGCAACGTTAGCTTTACTAATTTGTCCCAAAGGCCGAATGTTGGAAGCATGTGGGGAGATTGGTTGCGCATCAGAGACGGGCAGTAGTAGCGCAGGCACAGCAGGGAGCTTTGCAGGCGCAGCAGCAACAGCCTTGGCCGTGAATGATTCCCTTTAGGTTGGTGGCTTCAAAGGAGAGCTGAAGAGAGGGAAGGTATTAGTCCGGCGCCTCAAAAGCTGTCTCGCACCGACGCGTTCCCCTTTAGGATGCCTCCCTTCTCCCGTTGTGACAACAGCCCCACCTTTTATAACAGTGAGGGCAGGTTGAGCGATTTATACGATGTCCCTGGTAGTGCAGTTGCAGCAGGAGCTACTGCAACCTTTTCCTATTGCCTTCAAATCCCCAGGTATCAACTCTAAAACAACACCCCTTCCAAAACACCCTTTGCATTTTTCCGGCACCTCTGATTTGTCCAAAGAATCACCCTTGTACCATTTCATAGGGCAAACTAAAAAAAAAAATCAAAAAAATGTATCAAAATGACCCTGGGTGCGTTGACCGCACCCAGGGTCGTGTTGACCGCACCCGCACGCGCACCCGCGTCGAGTCGCGTCGACGCGGGTGCGGCACCTGCTTTGCCGAGTCCCTGTGACATAGTTCACAACTATTCCATCTTGCCACATTTGACATAAAACAGTTCATCAGGGCATAGAAGGATATGCTAACATTGCAAAAACACCAATTATCATCAAAGTTTATCTCACTTAGGAGTTCAAAACATTGAACTAGCCCTCATTAAGCAACTAGTGAAGTCAAAACTTGCTGATAGCCGCTTTTTTCATTTGTTCTTAATTTCAAAATTAGAAGGAAAGCTTTCATGTTGAAGAAACTAAACCAATGCCTATGAGTATATTCATAAAATTTGAAGAATCCGAGAAACATCAGCAGCATCAATTTAAATGGCACCAGAATCAAAAAGCTTAGCTCCATACACTAAGGTAACAAAATTTTATTGACCTTCAACATCACAGTTAACATGCATATTATCGCTTATCTTATTGTACCATGGCCTTGTGAGACATAAGCAACCCTTGTGCCAAATATTCTACATAGATCAATTAATTAAAGACTAATGATGAAAAACCATGCGTAAACTATTTTTTCCACACAAACACACACAGTATATGCATGGAATGCTAAAGGTACTAAAACCCCTAACTTTCAGAATTGCAGAAAGATGGGCAAAGTTACCTGTAAACAACTCCAATATTTTCTGTCAAAAGCTGAATCTTTTGTACCTGACAGGATGAAGTTTAAAATCATATTGTTACTAAAATCTATAAGAAAAAGTATGTCAAACACTCCAAGAGCAGCCAAAGAAAACTTCTACAACTGTCAATTCATGCCAAAAATGACAAAAAACTGTTAGAATATGCAATCACTAATGAGAGAGCTATATGTTTATAGTGAAATTTGATGCTAATAATCTTTTGTTTGCCTATCCAAAATTGCTTAAGGCCCACCCAGCCAACCTGGAATTTGGTAACACAAATAAGAATTTAAGGACTACCAAAAGAGATTTAGATTAAACAAATCTCCAAGGACAGACATCCTTCTCTTCATTCCAAAAATTTGTGTTGAAATAGCCAGATGACAGAACTCTCAATGCACCTGCCTCGAGCACCCTACAGGAAGCACTATGTAAACATTGAAGAGGTACTGTCCTACAGTATCCAAAACAGAAAACTACAAACATCTGCCAACCTACTTTACAAGCATTATTTCCATTAACTATGACCAGGCTGGCCCATACTCTTTTCTGGCTACTTACTGTTGCCATATTTCCTTAAGCACTTTCACAGCAAATACTGTTTAAAACTTACATAAGCACCACACACTATGCTCCCAGGTGATATCTAGGCCATCACATGGAAAGATTCAAATCATTAGGATGATTCATTCAGATGGCAAAGAGGAAATGAAGCAAACAAGCTCCTATGGGTGGGATAAAAATAAGAAACGAGTAATTGTTTTCATACCATTGAGAACACACACATATACAGTGATTTAGAAGTTACTCTTAGATGTTAGCCCGTCAACTTGTATTTAAGAATAGTAATTTTTTAGACACATCAATGTCATGGAATACCTCTCACACATAACATGACAGCTTAACGAGGAGCATCAATCTTTCATTGATCTATTTTTTGGGAAACCAATGTTCATCCAATACTTTATGTTGGAACGTGATGATTCTGGACCAGATCTGGATGTGTGCTGGACTGTATTACCCTTTTCCACTCTCTTGTATGTTTTATTTGTTTAAGGGTATTATTGTCCTAATGTAAAATTGGTTGTACTATAAGTATTTGTAACCAATGGAACCCACGTTAAGGAAAAAGATTCAATGTGGGAAAGCTGTAGCCTTAATTCTTCTTCTCTCCTCTTCTTTTCTTGGTTAATGTGTTTGAGGCTCAACCCAGATCTGATTTCTAATATGGTATTAGAGCATACTTGATCAGGATCACTATTGCTTCGTCAAAGGTGACTAAATCTATCATCCGATCTCTCTGTCTCTCTCTCTTCTTTTATTTCTTCCTGTCTCTTCCTCTTCCTTATTTCTTCTCAGATCTTATTTTTTCCTTTCTTCTTTTCTTGGTATCTTCTTCTTCCTCTTTCTTCAAAGATCAACATTTGTGGTTGATCAGATCTGAATCAAAATTCAAGATCGGTATTCATTGTTGATCATATCTGACGTCAATCAGATCTGAATTAAAATTTACGATTTTTTGTTGAAGAAAACTGATTCAGAACTGTCGACAATTAGAACTGAATTAGATTCACGAATCATTCCTTATTTTCGATCAGATCCGACGTAAAAAAAATGTTTGATCTGACGTCAATATATTGAAATTCCTGTTGCATTCTTTGATCTTGTTTTATTTTCCTGTATTCTTCACTCATGGATTTCACTTCTAATCTTTTATCTGTCAATTTCCTTGGGCAACTTGTGTCTGAAAAGTTAACAAATTCTAATTTTCTCACCTGGAAACGCCAAATAATTCCTTTCATTCGGAGTCATGATCTTTTAGGCCACCTTGACGGATCAATTTCGATCCCACCCCAAAACGTCATCCGGCAACAAAAAGATGAGAAAGGGGTTGTGGTGTCTACCACTACTATTCGCATACATTACATCAACATTGTCACAGGAGGTACTTTTGGGAATTCCAAATGACTGCACTGTTGGACAGTTATGGGTGCACCTTGCCCATACGTATTCTCAAATTTCTGAGGCACGCATCATGAATCTCAAAAGACAGTTCCATGGCGTGAACAAAGGAACAATGAGTATTATGGAATACTTCAACAAGATGAAACATATTACAGACCAGCTTGCGTTAGTGGGTGCAGACATACCTGAAAAAGAGATTGTAGAACAACTTTTTATCGGCCTTGGACCAGAATATCATATCATCTCCACTACTCTGCAAGAGCATGATGAGTTACCCAAGTTGGATGTTATGAAAGCCAAGCTTCTTGGATATGAGAATGCCCTAAAGATGATGATGGAATCCTCTCTACTAATGTCAACTGTGGAAGAGGATGGGAAGGATGGATATGAAATAGAGGTCATGTGGTGCAGGGAAACAGGGAGGCAATGGAGGTCACGGTTTGTTACATCTTCCTAACGTACCATATTTTGCAAGACCCAGGGTAGTCGCAACTCGTTACCCCAAGGACGTGGTCCACCCACCTGTTTCCTCTATAAAAGGCCTGAACATATTAAAGCTCATTGTTGGTACTGTCACGGGCTTACTTTTTCAATAAGTCAGTGCAGCGCGACGGTCCTTCCTTACCGCCGCAAGCCTATCTATCGCTCTATCACGGGCATAGAATGCTTCGCAAACCCACGACACGCTAAGTTGCCCAACCTAACGGCCAAAAGCCGCGTACCAACACGTTTCCATTTGCTCATTTTCATTGGCCTTATGCACCACCCCGTGCACAACTGCCTAGCGGAAGCACATCAAGCACATTTCCAAATGCGCATTCTATGTAGTCCATGTCGCTTAGTGCATAGTCGTCTCATATCAGCTATCACTTCCGAAAGAGACACAAACTTTGCCTTAGCCTTGTGTGTCATGAAGTGTATTGCAGCTCCATGTGCACGACATAGCAAAACCTCGTCACTGAAGGAACAAGACCTTGCAGCCCCCAGTCTAAATATTCGTTGAAGATTGGACACCATAGCGAAGAGCACCACCCAGACTCATTCGTCGACGCCTAGGCATTCACTTGCCTAGCCCCGAGTCACCATACTCGGTTGGAACCACCTAAGATGATTCTTGAGGGAATTAACCCTAATCCACATGCACCCCTGTGCATCCAACCACTACGCATGGGAGCTCTTGCAAGCCGAGAGGTCCTTAACCAAATCTCCAAAGGCAACATCCTCTGATCCGTTGGCACTGCTTAACCAAACAACGCTCCACGTTTGTGCCGTCACACAACGATGCACTAACGACGATATCGATGCTTATCGCATGTCATGCTACCACCGTACGTCACTGATCAAGTGAACGCATACCGCGCATTCCAACACTTGATGCATTTTTCACTCAGTAGAGTTCTGCACTGCACATGCCCCGTTCTGAAAGATCAGCCCGGGACAGGTATAACAATCAAAATAATCAGTTTTCAGGTCAAAACAGAATTCAAAACAATAAAGGACAATGAGTGAGTCAAAGACTGGAAGGTTAGTCCTCACAATCAAAACCTGATCTGAATTTACTTCTGACAGCACTTTCTGAGCTGAATTTGAAGCAGAATGATCAAGGAGTATGATATACTAATTCTGGAGCTGCTAGCCATATCACAGGAGATGAGGATAAGCTTTCTATGTTGGTTCCTTATTCTGGAAAATCTAGTATAATTACTGGAGATGATACTCACCATCCAATATCACATATTGAAAACTCTTCTATACCTCTTTCCCATTCTAGTACTCTTAATCTATCTAATGTTTTATTAGCTCTCAATATTACAAAAAACCTTGTTACTGTTTTCAAACTTGTCGATGATTCTAATCTTTGTGGTATTTTTACTCCTTTGGTATATGTCAAGGATCTTCACATGAAGAAGACGTTCGTTGAGGGAGAACGTGTTGATAACATGTACATCTTCAAAGAACGACCGTCTCAAGTATTGACTGCCCCTGCAATAAAGATTGTTTCTGAATTTTGTTCCTTATCCAAAGAAAATAAGTCAAATGTTTAGCATAGTCGGTTAGCTCATTGTAGTCGTCCTTTTATTGAAAAGTTAGTTTAAGACAGTTTAATTCCTAAACAAAGTCTTAGTTTTGAAATTATTGATTTTCTTTGTCCTAGTTGTCAACTGCCAAAAAGTCAAATTTTACCTTTTAATATTCTAAATAAAAGAGCATCTAAATTGTTTGAGATTGTTTATTTTGATATTTGGGGGCATGCTCTTGTTAGTTCTTCTTCTGAAAGTCGATATCATGTCACCTTTATTGACAGTTACTCCAGGTTTACGTGGATCTATTTCATGAAATGTAAACTTGAAGTATTCCAAATATTTCGTATGTTCCATATCATAGTCAAAAATCAATTTGTTGCTTCTATTGTTAACTTCCAAAGTGATGGAGGTGGAGAGTATTCATCGAAGGAATTTGTAGACTATCTCCAACATAACAAAATTACACGAAGGGTTTCATGCCCTTATAATGGGATCACTGAGAGAAAACATCGTCATATACTTGAGAGTGCTTTGGCAATGATGCACGAAGAAAAAGTTCCCCTTTGGTTATGTACAGAGGCCTTTCATTCAGCAGTATATGTTATAAATTGTCTTCCCATGAAACTACTGTTGAGAAATTCGGTTTTGATGTCACATAATATGATACACTGTCTCATTTGATTTTATATGATATGATAATATGTCATCTTGAAAAATGTTATATTATGACTGAATATGTTTTGCCATAAATCTAACGAGTATTTGATGCAAGGATATCTCACCCAATAAGGATGGAGACTTCCTGTTCAAGTACAACTATGGTGCAATCATACTCCTTGAAGAAAAAGCTTGATGAGTCATGCTTTCCTAAAGTTCAAATGAAGAGATCGGCTACCTCAAGATGAAGACTTTTTTCTTCTTTAGAGTCATATGTAACAGAACCTTCAGGAACTTGCATATTGCATATTACATACTCATTCATAAACACTATATCATAAAAGTATACGATAGTTTCAAAAAGCTCCTTTTTGAAAACTAATAATTGTACCTTCTTACAACCTTTCATGAAAAAGATATTTTGTCATATAATAATTGTACCTTATACTATATACAAGACAACATGAAAAAAGGAATGTAGGAAAAAGACAAAAACATAACATCGACTACATGGAGAAAACAAATATAATATGTTTTTGAAAAGACTCTAGTTTCCTTCTTTAAAGAAATATTTTGAATATAAGAAGAAGACAAAAACATAAAATCGACTACATAAGAAAAACAAATAAAATATGTTTTTGAAATGACTCTAGTTACCTTTTTTCATAACCATAGAATGTTGACCTTCTTTTGGTCCTTATTCTCTCTGGAGACTTTGAAAAACACAACATAAAGAAAACACTTGACATGACTATGTACAAATAAATATCTCAAAGCACTCATAGTACTTACACTCATTTAAAGTAAAGAAGTACTAATGTACCTCAAATCATTAATTAGAATAAAGACAAAACTACAACCCAACGTTCAATGTACTACTGTAAGAAATAGACTTTTTACATAAAATATGTATTACCTAAAATATTACAACGACTAGTGTACCCTCTATTTCACCTTTATGGAAAAAGGCATTCTCGAACTTCTCTAAAAGATGTTTTTGAAATGACATAACATTTCACATTTCAAAAAGTTACAATTCCAAAATGTAACGACTACTTTTTATAAGCTATATAAACACACTCAAATAAACTATTCAAACAAGGGAATGGAATAGATGTGTGAGCTTACAAAGAGAAAAATTTCTATTCGTGATTTGAAAAGAGAGCCTTGAAAAAGAAAGAGAAAAAAAAAAGAAAGAAAAGAGAAAAAGTCAAGTCCAGCTCTTTGACAAAGAGTATCCTCTGAGTGACAAACAGATCATTCTGAGAATCCTTCATTCGTGCATTCATATCATTCTGAAGGTTCTATAGGAAGTATTGTAACTCTGTTATTCACTGTATTCCTTCTTTGTTTAAAGAAGTAGACCTCTGTGAAAGAGGGTGTTGCCCTTCTCTGTTGAGAGAAGAAGACCTCTTGGGAAGAGGGTGTGCCCCTTCTCTGTTGAGAGAAGAAGACCTCTTGGGAAGAGGGTGTTGTACTATTTATCCGATGACTCGGATGTTATAGTGGAAATCTCAAGTGGTTTGCTTGGGGACTGGATGTAGGTCTGGATACTGACCGAACCAGTATAACTTCTGTGTTTTATGTGTTGTGCCTTATTGCTTAATTATTTTTATTTTATCGATCATTATCATATTTCACTATTCACCCCCCCTCTAGTGGAATTTCAACTACTTGACATCAAATCTCCATTCTCCGTCTTATATGAAAAGCATCATGATTATAACTATTTTTGAGCTTATGGTTGCACTTGTTATGCTCATATTGATGATAGTCTCATAAACAAATTTGACCCAAAGGCTAACATCTGTAAATTTATTGGATATTCTTATTATCACAAAGGTTATTGATGTTTTGATATCAACAAAAAGAACATTCATGCTTCCATAAATGTTGTTTTTGATGAATTATCATTTCAGCCCATTGCTAGAAATCTTGAAAGTGATATTCAAGAGAGAATACTCCAGACCCTAGTTGAGCAATGATCTTTTTGCCAATGGTGATCGAATACTTGGAGACTTTATATCACACAGTACAGGAGATGTTAGTGATAATCCAGTCAATATTGATGGTGTCACCTCAAGTACAAATCATGGGAATGTGGAGGCACATCCAGGTAGATATAAAGATGGTATGGTATACCAAAGAAAGTCAACATTAAATCAAATGGATACTGAACAGCAGGAACAGCAACCTATTGAAAATCAAAGTTGTCACAACTCTCCATGAGCCGATATCAAAAAGTCTGACAGAGTTCGACATCCAATTCAAAGGTGGCTGATCACCAGATTTTCTTGACAGAAATTCAAAAGCAAGTTGAACCTAAATCATTCATTGAAGCTTATCAAAATAAGCGATGGATAGAGGCAATGAATGAAGAAATGAATGCATTACATGAATGTGGGACTTGGCATATAGTGAAACGTCCACTTGAAAAGAATGTTGTTGGATCTAAATGGGACTACAAAATTAAATGTAAACCAGATGACAACATTGATAAATACAAGGCTCGCTTAGTGGCAAAAAGATTTTACACAGGAATGTGGTCTTGATTATGAAGAAACATTCAGCCCATTTGTTAAAATGGGGACAATTCGGATAATTTTATCCCTAGCTGTAAATCATGGATGGTCCCTAAGTCAACTCGATGTCAAGAATGCCTTCCTACGTGAGGAGCTCAAGGAAAAAGTAACCATCAGGTATGCTGAAAATGATGCTAAAAAATATGTATACAAGTTAAAGAGAGCAATTTATGGGCTTAAACAAGCATCTCGTTCTTGGTTTGAAAGTTTCTCTTCTGAGATTCAAAAACATGGTTTTTGTCGGTCACATTTGGACTATGTCATATGGGTGTGGGTGTGGGTGCGGGGGCGGGGGTGCGGCAGGGGCAAAAATGTAATATATATATAGAAGGGGGGGGGTTCCCCTGGCACGGGGTTATATGGGGGCAGCCTCCCCCCCCAAAGAATTTTTTTATAAATTCCGCAGCCCATTTCATAGGGCAAATTTAAAAAAAATCCAAAAAATGGACCGAAATGACCCTAGGTGCGGTCAACGCACCCAAGGTCAGGTTGACCGCACCCGCATCGCGTCGACACGGGTGCGGCACCCTGCTAGCCGAATCCCTGTTACATAGCATTTGGATCATTCTCTATTCATTTACAAGGTAAGGACTTCGTTACTATTCTTCTCATATATGTGGATGACACAATTGTCACAGGTAATTCAGATTCACATATCCAATCGGTGAAAGACCTCCTAAACAAAAGGTTCAAAATGAAAGATTTAGGGGTACTGAAATATTTTCTTGGTGTTGAAGTCGACAGAAAGGAGAATGAATTAATTATGACTCAGCATAAGTACACTATTGATATGTGTTGAAGAAAACAGGTATGGCCGAGTGTAAACAATTGCTAACTCCTTGTCCAATTCATCACAAACTTAGCATGTTTGATGGTGAGCCATACCAGAATCATGTTGAATTCAGAAGCATTGTTGGTGGTTTACAATATTTGACTTTCACTAGACCGGATGTTGTTTATGCTCTGAATCAAGTATCACAATTCATGCATTGCCATAAAAATGTTCATATGAAAGCTATAAAGCGAATTCTAAGATAACTTAAAGGAACCCTGGGTGATAGTTTAAAATACTGAAAATGTGAGGATAAAGGAATGTTAGTTGTTAAGGCCTTTTTTATGCTGATTGGGCAGGAGATCCAGACGAACGCAGGTCGGTTTCTGATTATTGTATATACATTAATGGCAATCTTATTTCTTGGTCCAGTAAGAAACAAAAAGTTGTGGCTAGATCAAACATAGAGGCAGAATATAGATCCATGGCAGCAGATGTGTCAGAATTGGCTTGGATAAGATATTTGCTGAATGATGTGGGAGAAAGGATTCCCAAGTATTTTGCGACATTCAGAGTGCAATAAAGATATCTTTAAATCTTGTCTATCATGGCCGTACAAAGCATATTGAGGTTGATCAACATTTCATCAGAAACAAAATTGAGGATGGAGAACTAGAAGCAAAGTTCGTTAACACTGAGTTTCAGATTGCAGATCTATTTACAAAAGGTTTGTCAAAGCACAGGTTTTGGTTACTCAAATCCAAGTTGTCCATGGTGATAGACATGTACAACTTGAGGGAGGCTGTTGGAACGTGATGATTCTGGACCAGATCAAGATCTGGTCCGATATTTGTATTTTCCTTTCTATGTGTGCTGGACTGTATTACCCTTTTCCACTCTCTTGTATGTTTTATTTGTTTAAGGGTATTATTGTCCTAATGTAAAATTGGTTGTACTATAAGTACTTGAAACCAATGGAACCCAAGTTAAGAAAAAAGATCCAACATGGGAAAGCTGCAGCCCTAATTCTTCTTCTCTCCTCTTCTTTTCTTGGTTAATGTGTTTGAGGCTCAACACAGATCTGATTTCTAATATTCCACTGGCATATAACTTTGCTCGAGCCAAAGCCTTGAAAATTGCTATCAACAACCCAGAAAAAAAAAACTAGATAGACCAACACTATTTATATTTTAATGGAAAGAGAAACTATCACTAGGTGTCCATACTTGGTGAAGAATCAGAATATGACTTCTGCTGACATTTGTGCATCTTCTTGTTTTTTAAATCCAAAGCATATTTAGGGTGTAGGAGGTATTAAAGATTGCACAAGCCTTAGGTGACTATAGGCAAATGAAAGATTGAGGAAGCATTGTGTTTCTTGCGATTAACATCTTAAAAGTTAATATCCATCAATAATCTCTTTGCTTCTATGTATAGAGAAAATCTATCAAAAATATTATATGTTTCCGAAAAAGGGATTGTACTTCTTTGTCATTTAAGTGTAATAAACTTTAGAATACAACAACAACTACGCCTTCATCCCAAAACAATTGGGGTCGGCGATATGAACCAACAAAGAAAATCATTCTGGGTCTTCCACATGAATCCTTCTCCTCCATTCATTTCTATCCAATGCCATGTCCTCGGTGAGGTTCAAAGCATTCATATCCTTTCCTATCACCTCCATCCATGTCTTCCTAGGCCTACCCCGACCTCTTTTAACTAATATATTTTCCCATTTCTCCATCCTTCTAACTGGAGCATCATTAGGCCTTCGTCGAATATGTCCAAACCACCGAAAACGATTCTCTCTCATCCTATTTTCAATGGGTGCAACGCCTACCTTCTTACGTATCTCCCCGTTCTGAATCTTATCTTTTATTGTATTTTCACACATCCATCTCAGCATACGCATCTCAGCTATACTCATTTTTTGAATATGATGTCTCTTGGCAGCCCAACATTCCGTACCATATAGTAAAGCGGGCCTAATAGTCGTCCTATAAAACTTTCCCTTCAACCGCAATGGCATTCTACGATCGCACAACACTCCAGTTGCACTCTTCCATTTCATCCACCCAACCTTTATCCTATGATTTACATCTCCATCAATTTCTCCATACTTTTGAATGATAGATCCCAAATATTTGAAAGAATCATCCACCGGTATTTCTTTCTCACCAAGCTTCACTACACTCCCATCTCTATTTCGTTGCTTACTAAATCGACATTCCATGTATTCTGTCTTACTTTTACTCAACTTAAAACCTCTTGCTTCCAATGTCTGTCTCCATAATTCTAACTTAGCATTAACCCCAACTCTAGACTCATCAATCAAAACAATATCATCAGCAAACAACATACACCACGGCACATTTTCTTGAATTGATCTCGTAAGCTCATCCATCACTATAACAAATAGGAAAGGGCTTAAAGCAGATCCTTGATGTAACCCAACTGTTATAGGAAAATTGGTTGTCACCCCTCCACAAGTGCGGACATTGGTTACTACTCCTTCATACATATCTTTAATTATACTAATGTACTTGAGAGAAACACCTTTCTTCATCATTGTCCACCAGAGAACTTTAGAATAATGGTGCAAATTGTACTTTAAAGATATGGGTGCATTATGGGTACATACTATGTGGAGCCCCCCTCCTCCTACCAAAAAAAAAGTGTCTCATATGACTACTTTAAGCACCCTTGTCACATAAACACAAGTATTTGCTTTCATACACTTAACGCATAGTTGATAGTAGGTTCCAAAATCCATAGAATCAGTCCCTAAAAATGTTTGTGCATCTGAGATGGAAAAACTTAACGCTATACCATGTGTTGGAATTTAGCATAACATCAAAGTGCTGCTTCTGTAGAATCTTGACAGAACTGTATATGCATCCTGAGGAGCAAAGTCTAAACCAAACTGAATAGAGTCATAAAATCACTAATCTTAATAAAACAGACAAAATGAAAAACTTATGTAAACATCCCTACCAACATTCCACTTGTTCAATTTTCCTTTCTTCGAACAGAAGTATCAGATACAATTAGATAACAGTCTAACGACCAGGTAATAATGAAAGCACATGGATAGAAGTTTCTCTTTCAAAATCGTGTAAAATCAACTGCTTCTTGCTAATCAGAAATAAATAGGCTAACCATGAAATAGATACTTGTAGGTAAGAAAATAAGACAGTTTGTAATGACCATGGTATTTCACCAATGACCAACATGAAACAACTAGAAGTTATGCACACTTCTTAAATAGAAAAGTTTTGCGAAGATGTGAACCCAAAACATAGGACAGTTAAACATGCCAAAAACCCTTTACTGCAAAACATAGAAAAGGCATGCACAACCATGCTGGTGATTAGCATCAATAACCAACAAACTGCTAGAATAAATAAGTAAAACTCAATAATTATCAGTTATGCTTGTCCTAGAGAAAGCTGATTCAGAGCTATAAGTGAAAGAAAAAAATTTCCATGATATTCAACACAACATTGGTAAGAATGTCAGATTCTTACAGATGACTCATCAACTAAAATCGATGGTAGTTTCTTCTCAGTGGCAATGACAACCCCGTTAGCAGCTGCAAACAACAGTATAAAAGCTTGTGAGCCTCATTATCTAACAAATGGAAAGCCAAAACCTGGAGCTTAAAACAATAATGCATGTCCTTTCAAAAAACAAAGTAAAGAGATAACAGCTGCAGACAAGTGTATAAAAGCAAATATATGCACATGCACCCAGTTTTGTTACACACTGCAGCTAATGTGAATACAAAGAGTGTATTACAAATGCGACAACAACTCTGTCTTTATAAACTACATCTTTCAAGGAGAAGTTGAACTTTCTTATCTGTATAATGCAAGTTATGATGCACAATGATTATGTTGACCATCTTATGTATCTACACCTTTCATGTTGTGATCAATCAGTATTTAAAGACAAGATGAAAACGCTTCATAAAATGAAAGAGAATCGGTGTATAATCCAGTACATGAAGATGGGAAGCAGTGGATGATAAAGAAAGTAAAAGTTGTGAGGTAAAGGCAACACAAAAGAGGATCAATTAGAGCAGCGAATGAAAATGAGATGGAAAGGGTAGGACAGACAGGAAGCCTGATAAATAAGAAAGCTAATCTAGTATATCCAACTCCAATTTCTTCATGAAGAACTTATCGAAACAATAAAACAAACTACCATAAAAGAAACTGTGTATTTTGCTTCTTGACTACACAAATCATGCAGCAGCTTTTTCTTTGATTTAGCAGCAATAAACAATTACACCTCCTAGGAGGAAAATCATGCCTATTTTGACTCTGATTACATTGCCAATATTGTATTTTTCACACCATGGTGATTGATTGCCACTGTTTTATTTTTTTGTCCTAATAACGCTTTCTTTTGTTTTGCCTACCAAAAAAGAAAAGTGCAACATTTGCATCAGGTCAATTTCAAACTTCGCATAAATGCACCTGCAACAATTATAATCCTTTGCTTCAATAATATAGCAAGATGTTCCATTATGCCACTAGTTGAAGATTCTCCAATGACACAAGCTCACATCCTACACAACATACTTTATGTTGCCTATATTTTCTTTTCCCACTCTGCTTGACAGCTCAAGACAGACATTTCATCTATTTCCCATATGTAGTCCTCAAAAATTCAGGCCTCACTTCTAAGCTGTTTTCCAGAAAAGGAGATTGTCCGACTTCTTTCCAATACTTTCCAACAACTCATCGTACCCAACGAGGAAGAATGTGTGTAGCATATTTAGGATCTGGTTCTCTCATGGTATAACACACATAAAGCAACCAACAGCTTGAGTAAATAGGTACTGTTATTGTGTTTATTATTTGGACAATCATTCTGGCTTCACTGTATATCCCTTGCAAAATAGGTATATGCATTTACATTTGACGTTTACTGTTTCGCTCAAGTATGCAGATTCTTCTACTTGAGTGTCGCGCACATTGATTGGAGACACAACGCCTGTCACAACCATCTTAAGCGTTTCTAGCATACTTTGTTTAGATTCTTCGCAGTTAATTTTCCTTTCACGTGACTCCTTATAGTTCCCTCCATTTCATTTGACTGCATGGGATTTATGGGCATGCATAAATCAGGTAAGACCAAGACTTTCAAGTTTCAACTTGATCACGAATAACACGCGGCTCAAATACTTCACTGTGACGTTGTGGAACAAGGTTACATTAAGCATTTAAGCAGTCTGAGTGTTTTTTCCAGTTCTATTCCCCAATTGACCCCGAAATCCTTCCAGAGAATTCAATCTTCTGCCTGATTTCCAAGAAAATGCTACAAATATTCAATCTTTTCTTACTACAAACCCTACATTTTTTGCCTAAATCAAAAGTAAACAACCTATTATCCCAACGAAACTCGCATCAATCAATCAACCGAAGCCATTTTGACAATAACTGCTTATCATTGATCCATAAACATTTACATACAACTAAAGAGACCATAAATCCCTGAATAGAATCAATTAATCTTCTGTATTGCGTCTACCGAGATCGGTGAGACAAGCTACTGATCGAAAATATACGTGATAAAGCAAAACCCTAAGATCTGAGTGAACAAACGAGCAAGAAGAAGAAGAACGAGAAGGACTTTGTACCTTTGATCCCGAGAGAGGTCTGGCCAGATCCGACGGCCATCAGAGCGTGCTCGATTTGAACTAGCTTACCGGACGGACTGCATAGATAAGAACGAGAATACGATCAAGAACAGGGCGTACGCGTACGAATACGTATAAGAAAGATCTAAGGTTTTAGGGTTCGGAATTGTACGCACCTGAACGTGGTGAGGGAAAACGAATACTGGCTGTCTCCCATCGCAACTCTAAAGAGATTGAGAAGAACGAGAATGCCAGAGAAAGAGCGACGACGAATCGAGAGAGAGAGAGAGAGAGATTCAGAAACAAAGCACGAGGGAGACGACAAACTTATATGGGAGAGGACATATAGGGAATTAGAGGAGTTATTTCTTTCTGTATTGTATCTAGCAAAAAGCCCCTAGTTTTCTAGAAATTGCTAGGTCACCCTTCAGGTTGGATAGTATTGACTAATAAACGAGTTCAACGAACCAAGGAGTTGGAGCTCATATTTACTCGAGTTAAAGTAGCCGAGGCCGAGCTGGCTTTTTTTTATTCATAACCCGAAGAAACCGCACTGTGCACGAAGATCTGATCGTGCTGGCTCAGCCTGTCATACGACTCATAACTATGTCCTCGGGGCCTATGCCAAATATTGGCTTGAGCAGAGAGGTGACAGCCATGGCCCATGGGAATCAAACCTTGAGGCTCTGCCCCACTACGTCAACCCCTTTGGGGGTAGAGGTCGAGCTGGCTTGTTTATAAAAAAAATACATTGTTTTAGAGCTAAAAAAAATAAGATTACAAAAAGATACATGAAAAATATATTAGAAACATATTTCTTACTACTTAACAAGTTTATATTCGTCGAGACGAGCTGTATACCCATTGTTCATATTCAGTTTGTTAATTCTATTTTACGAGTTTGAACAAGTTCTTTACGAGCTAAACATCAGCCAAGCCACAACCATCTTGACTTGCTTCCCAGCCCAATTGTTCATTAGACCTGAATATAGATCAAGCCAAAAATTAGTCCCAAGTCAGATTTGAGATTGGTACTAGGCTTATTAACAAGTTGAGTGGCTATCCAGTCTACTGCAGTTTGTTGGAAAATTAGTTCGCATATGAAGAGAGTTATGTCTGTGAACGGATCAGCTTTCTCTTAGTTCAGTTGCTCAACAAAATGGCTTGGTTCCATACACGAGACCGACTGGCGCATGGCCAGCCGGTAACAGTGGCGTTACTGTAATTTTGTGGAGAAATAAGGGTATCGAAGCAGATGAAATTGAACTATTGTGAATCTTTTCTTCCGACGCAAGAAATGCGGGAAAGGAACTGTTGTCCTGCCGGCGGGTCGGATACGGGACGGAATGTGGTCGATCCGGAATTTGGATATAAATTGTAACTTTGTAAGCAGATGATCCGATTCGGAACATAACTATATCCAACAGACTTGAGATTGGATCCAGTTTTGTATGACATAAGAAGAAAAAAAAAAGGAAAAGAGAGGTATTCTTTGTGGGGGAAACAGAAGAACAAAATGGGGTGATTTTATATGGTCACGATTATGTGAGTATAAAGAAGTTTGATAACTTTTTTATATATTTACATGAACAAACAGCCACAAGATCAGGGACCTAGTCACATCTAGGGGTGTAAGTGGGTTCGATTGGCTGGGGTCCTGTAAGACCCTATTCTGAATCAGGTTTAAAAGAATAAGTTGGGTCTGGGTTCAGATCAAAGTACAGGTATAACTGGGAAATATGGACTCGTATGGTTTAACGGGTTTATGTATCACGTCAGGTAGAGTCAGGTTAGACACGAATTTTAATAGGGTCTAAGAATTATAACCAAATTCAACTATTTTTTGTTCATATCCGAGTTTGGGTTATGGTATATGTCGGTTAATGGGTTCAGATACGACCTGTTCAGGTATTAGCAGGTTCAAGTTTAACATTTCTTTTTTAAAGAAAGGTTCAAGTTTAAAATTAAACGGACATCTTTGTTGAATACGCTCGAATTTGGCAAAAACCGATCCATTTGATTTGAGAGATTTTCAAAATATACGTTTGTGCATGCAAACTTTGTGGCCTATTTGGGTCTTATGTCAAACTGCATGAATTAGGGATGGGGACCAGCCCAGTCGCCCATGGCTCGGCTTGTAAAGATCTTGTTTGAACTCATAAAGTAGGTTCGGCAAACAGATGTTATGCTTAGTTTATAATATATAAGGTTGTTAAGTAACATTAAATAAAGCCTAAAAATACTTTACAACACATTATATAGTATAGAACATGTGATCCAATATATATATATATATATATATATAGGAAAGGTGGTAACTGCCTACCACCAATGAGTTGGTGTTTTTGTATAGTTTTTCGCAAAATTAACCCTGCAGGTGTGTTCGGCATGGTTGATTTGCTAGAAAACTAAACTTAGATCATGTTTTTTTTTATAAAATTATATTTTTAAGCATTGGATGTTTTTAAAATTTATACACCACTGGTTTTTAAAACTTAAAAAAACTTGTGTGTCAAAATTGGACGATCCAAGAGTCGATTCCTGTAAAACCAAGCATGTAGATCACATCTGTATGGTCAAATTTAAAAAAAAAAAAAAAAAAAAACTTACAAAGCCCAATAAGTTAAGGGTAGGCAGCTAAGAGCTATATATACACCACTTTTTTTTAAGAAAATACATTTACACCACTTTTCGAGCCTATCGACAGCCTATCAGCAGTAAATAGGTGTTTTGGGATTGTTTTTAGCAAATATGACCTTGTGTATGTGTTTGGCATGGCCGTTTGTTATGAAATAATACTTGAAACATGCTTTTTTGATGAAGAATTTATTTTTTAAGTAATAAATATTTTTTAAACTTATAGACCATCGATATTTACATCTTATAAAAGCATACTTGAATGTTAGAATCCCATCTTATAGACCATCGATATTTACATCTTATAAAAGCAAATATGACCTTATAAAAGCATAGCTCTTAGCATTTTTAAGTATTAAATGCTAAGAGCTATATATACACCACTTTTTTTTAATAAAATACATTTACACCACTTTTCGAGCCTATCGGCAGCCTATCAGCAGTAAATAGGTGTTTTGGGATTGTTTTTAGCAAATATGACCTTGTGTATGTGTTTGGCATCGCCGTTTGTTATGAAATAATACTTGAAACATGCTTTTTTGATAAAGAAATTGTTTTTTAAGTATTAAATATTTTTTAAACTTATAGACCATGGATATTTACATCTTATAAAAGCATACTTGAATGTTAGAATCCGATGATCAAAGTATCCGTTCTTATAAAATCAAGCATGTAAATCACATTTGTATGGTCAGGTTTTAGAAAAATCTCTTTCAAAGCTTGGTAGGTTGGTGGTAGGCAGCTACCACTTACACACAAACTCTCGCTCTTGCTCTCTCGCTCTCTTTCTACACACGCATATATAATTATATATATGGCATCAATGAGTTGAAATCATTTTGATCCACTCGACCTGCAAATGTGCTCAAGTCAATTTGTTAGAGATCGGCCCTTGGGTCTTGTTTTTCAACAAAAAAAATACACATTTTAAGCCATAAAAAATTAGTGTATTCCAGTAGTTCAAAAGTCAATCCTCATCAATCAAACAGACCACATAGATCATACCTATAAGGCTAAATTGACTCAAAAGATTACGTTCAATGATATTGTTTCTAATCATTGATATCTTATGCCCATCCGCCCCCAAGACTCATCTTCTCTCTCTCTCTTTATATACTAGTGAAGGTTAGAAACTAATAAGCTAAAAATCATAACTGCATGTATCGACACAATCTAACCACATATATGTGTTCATCATGGTTTGCTTGCTACAGGTCAAGCTGTGGGTCATGTTTTTTTAATGTAAATGTGTGATTTTTTGAGTTTTGAAATTCTGTCAAATTGTGAGTCATTGGTTTTTTAACCCCTTTAAAAAACTAATTATTTGTCATAATCATATGATTCAAAAAAAAATTTTTACTAAACAAACCATGTAGATCACATGGATATCATTTGATAACAAAAAATGGATATATTTTTTTTTAGTTCATAAGTAGCCAATATTAACCATATAAACAAGCCAACACGAACATACCTTGTTGAGCCTATTATAAGATCGAACTTGTCTGGGTTCGCCATAAGAATGACTCATGTTTGAACACTTGAGGAAGGGCTTATTCTGATTGTTACCATCCGTTGTTAAAAGCAGGGCTCTGCTTCTTGAATTTACAAGTAGTGCAGGCACGAGTCGTGATCAGCAATTTTTGCGTGAGTTGGTGTCGATTTGTGCCATCCAATAAAGTAGCGTGCACTTTTGTAACGGACTTAGAGCAACAAAGTCTCACATTGATAACGTTGATTGAATGCAACTAAGTCTCATATCGATAACCACCACCCTCAGTATGGAAAGATGTAGGAAAAGTGATGCAAAATATAAAAGTACTACTGATTTTTCAAATCTTTTAAATTGGAGAAACTTTTTTGTTTGAGAGTTTTTTAAAATGTACACTTTTTTATAGAAAACATTCCGCCATAAGGGTTGCGTAGGAATGTTTTTTACCAAGAGAATTTGTTTTTACTCTCCACCACCCATCTCACCGCTACTACCATCATCCATATCACCACCACCCTCCTCCTCTCTCATTTTTTTTTTTATTTTCCTACCTAAAGACACATTTAAAAGTGAGAAAGATGTAAAAAAATGATGCAAAATGGAAAAATTGGTATGATTTTTCAACTCTTTCAAACAAGTGAGACTATTTTCACTCAGAGTTTTTCTAAAAAGTACTTTTTTGTGATAGGAGACATTCCTCCATGAAAAGGGTGGAGGAATGTTTTGTACCAAGAGAATATTTATTTTTACATTAAATTTTCACCACCACCACTACCCACCATTGTACCATCACCACCACTACCCTGCTCTTCTTCTCTCTCATTTTTTCACATTTTCCAACTCGGTTTTTCTCGTGCTACACAAACAAGTGAAAACTTTTTTTTGAAAAACTTTTCATATAAAAAACTCTCATAGCCAAAAAAAAAATCTCCTATAAAAGTTTTTATCTTTAAAACATGCGTAGAAATGCAACAATAGCTATGGATGATGCATGATGCCACTGTTGGATCGATTTTCAGATCACACAGTTTCACAATCATCATCATGATATAAAACATGATACAAATAAGGAAATATAGCAGTGTAGACATCATGATCAACAGACGATCGAAACAATAACAGGGAGCAAACATGTCGGGTTCCACCATATACCAAAATCCAGACATATGCAAATGAACAAACATATGCATAAAACATAATATAAACAACAAAAGCATGTTAATATTGTGTAAACGGCTAAGGCGTACAAAAGTACTCCCCTTAGAGAATATTCACCCCCGCATACACTGCAAACAGGGTCCGGCGTCCTTCCCCCAGGATACAATAGCCTCGACGATCTGGATCGGTGCACGCTGATGGTAGATCACCCTTCGAAAACAACCTCAGGAACTACTACTGCAGACCTCACAGTTTTAGCAAAGCAAGAGAGAGAGAGAGATGATAGAGTGTACATTCGTCCCCTTGGAATCTCTCTAACCACGTTTATATAGACGTGGAAGAGATCTGCTTGAAAGGACATGACTCTTGAAGAGTTGTCAATTTTGAATAGACATGACCCTTACAAAGAGTTACCAGTTTTGAACAAGTGTGACTCTTCCAAGGGTCACCAGTTTTGAACGGGTGTGACTCTGCCAAGGGTCACCAGTTCCAAAAGGCATGACTCTTTTTCCTTTATATAATCCAAGGAAAAATAGAAAATCGGGGCAAAAAGATACATTGATCTTGATTGGATATGGCCCTAAAGGGCCAATTACCTAAACCTGAACCCGAACCCGAGCCCGACACGACACGGCATGGCACGACATGGCACTGCGGGTGCGCGCGTGTGTGTGTGGTAGTCATCACACCCTCTTGTTCTCAGGAACAAGTGTAAGAGTTTACATGTGGATTATAAATCCCACAACAAACTCAAACACGATCAATGTGGGACTATTCCACGTCATAAAAACCACTTTTCCAAAAAAGAAAAAACACCCCACGTTTCTTCTTGGAATTTCCTCACCCCTCCCTTCTTGCACCTAACATTCTCCCACAAATTCAAAGAATGAGACGAGAGGAAACCAAGATGCAAGATGAGATAATCTACAGTAGGACATATCATGCTTTTAGTAATGGTACCTTCCGGTTCGAACTACTACCTTAGTTGACTAACTTTACCCCCACAGGAACGAAGTGAACTGAAGTCTTGAACTTGAACCTTTGGTTTAGGAGTGTCAATTGGCAACAACATGATAAAGGTTTTGGTTGTAATATTTATGAGCGACGCGTTAAGGCCATGCGCCTGAATCCTGTTTCATGAGTGACTTTAGGAATAACCCAATTTCTTAAACTGCAGTCACACTCACATAGGTGGGCTTCCCCAGAGATGCACTGGTAACATTTCGCCTATAAGGCTTTGAATCCATTCAGAGTTTTAACTCTTCCTTAACTAGCAGCTAGAACACATTTACAGAGTAATCAGGGGAACATACACAGATACATAGTATCTCAAAAATAAGGTACTATCCAGTTCACCCTACAACTTGTTATTACCACATTGAACCTACTTTGTGAGATCTCCACTCAGATAGGTTGAGTTGCTATTGCAGATAAACTACTGATGAGTTTCAGTTCCACCCCCTCTCTGGATTTTAGGACTAATGACTTATCTAGTCCTTTTCGTTAATGGATCAGTTGTGTTCTCTTTGGATCCAACATAGTCCACAACAACCACTAACTGAGACACCAGTTCCTTTACAGACTTTATTCTGACTTGGATGTGTCTCCTCTGCTTTTGATTATATTTTATGCTTGTAATATTTGCAATAGTGGTCATATTGTCGCAATACACAGATATTGCAGAAATTGGTTTGCTCATTAAATGAAGTTCTTAAAGAAGTCTCTTTAACCATTCAGCTTCCAATCCTGTAACATCTAAAGCACAAAGTTCAGCCTCAAAAGTAGAACGAGACAAGATAGTCTGTTTTACTGATCTCCAGGCGACTGCGCCGCCACCCAAGGTAAATACATACCCTGTCACGCCATAACTACCAGAGTTCATGGCTATCCAACTTGCATCACTATATCCCTCAAGAACTGTAGGAAATCTCTTGTAATGCAAACTTAAGGAAATGGTTCATTTCAGGTATTTAAGTACCCTGTCAAATGCCTTCCAATGAGTGTGATTTTGACAACTTGTGTATCTACTTAATTTTGTCACAGAGAATAAAATATTCGGTCTCGTGCAATTTGTAAGATACATCAAACTTCCAATAATCTGGGAATACCTTAATTGAGACACATGAACACCAGTCGTATTCTTATGAAGAGTAATAAAAGGGTCATACAGAGTTGCTACAGATCTCCCTTGGTTATAGCCAAAATTCTCAAGAATTTCTCAACAAAGTGAGATTGAGAAATGACTATCTCCTCAGCTGAACGAGTCAGCTTTAAGCCTAAGATCACATTTGCAATACCCATATCCTTCATATCAAACTTACTACTAAGAAACGACTTTGTCTCATTCACAATTCTAGTATTAGAACCAAACAATATAATATTATCTACATATAGGTATAAAATAATACAACAATTACTTTTAACTTTGTAATAGACACACTTATCAGATTCATTGACAATAAAGCCAAATGATAAAATAACATTATCAAACTTTTCATGTCATTGTTTAGGGGCTTGTTTTAGTCCATATAATGACTTAACAAGTCTACAAACTTTGTTTTCATTATCAGGAGCCACATAACCCTCAGGTTGATCCATATAAATTTCTTCATTAAGATCGTCATGCAAGAAAATGGTTTTCACGTCTATTTGATGGACCGAAAGATCATAAATGAAAGTCAGTGCAATAAGCACCCTAATTGTGGTCATTCGAGTAACCAGATAATAGGTGTCAAAGTGATACATTCCCTCCTTTTGTTTGAACCCCTTGACATCTAGTCTCGCCTTGTACTTGTCAAAGGATCCATCTGGTTTCAACTTCTTTTTAAAGATCCATTTGCACCCAATTGTGAAACTACCACGAGGGAGGTCAACCAGTTCTCAAGTGCCATTAGTGATAATAGAGTCCATTTCACTTTTGATGACGTCTTTCCAATGCCTTGCTTTAGGTGAAGCCATTGCATCTCGGAAAGTGGGAGGATCATTCTTGATAAGGTAAGTGATAAAATCACTTCCCCAAATCCTTGATAATCAATGGTCGCTTGCTTCTTCTAGGTTCAGCCACTTCCTCAGACTTAATGGGTCTAGGATGAGAACAAGATGGTTTTACCCTCACATCTGTCATCATTTTCACATGTTCGGGAATAGAACCAGAAGTTGAAGGTATATCTAAAGAAGGAAGATTTCGAGGTACACCAACTTTCATGGGAAATATATTTTCAAAGAATGTAGCTTCTCGAACCTCAACAATAGAGTTTACATCTATGCGAGATATCTCAGACTTAATTAATAAGAACTTGTAGGCATAGATGTTCTCTACATAACCCCAAAAGACATCATCTACTATTTTAGGACTCAGCTTCTTCCTATTGTGCATTGGGACAAGTACATTTGCAAGACACTCCCACACTTTAAGTTATTTTAAGCTAGATTTCTTATTTCTCCAAAGTTCAAAAGGGCTACTATCCTTATGCTTTTGAGGAACTCTATTCAGAATATGGCAAGCCGTATTTAGAGCATCCCCCCACACATAGGTAGGTAATCTAGAACTCCCAAGTAGAGTATTTATCATGTCAGTTAGGGTTATATTTTTTCTTTCTGCAATCCCATTAAATTGAGAAGAATATGGAGCAGTAAACTAATGAACTATGCCAACAGATTTGCAATATTCATCAAGTTTATTAGAGGTATATTCTCCCCCTCTATCAGACCCCAGCCTTTTAAGTTTTCTACCAGTTTGTGTTTCTGCTTCATTCTTAAAAATAAGAAACTTATCAAAAAGTTTCATTTTTTGATTTTAGCAGATACACATAACAGTATTTAGTGCCATCATTTATAAAAGTGATAAAATATTTTTTATGATTTCTGGTTAACAGTCCATTAAACTCACAGATATCTGTGTGCACCAGATCCAATATTTTAGAATCTCTAACAATCGTATGGAATGGTTTCTTACATTGTTTTGCTTGCACATAAATTTCACATTTCTTAGTGTTATCAATGAAATGCTCAAGAATCATTTTCAAGTTCATCATGCGTTTCACATAATTGAAATTCACATGACCTAATCTATTATGCCACAAATCAGATGATTATTTGTTATATGCAACATTAGACAATGAATCAAAAGAAAATTATTTTCTAATTTATCACTGTAAACATGTTCAACACGAAGTTTAAACAAACCATCATCTAAATACCCCTTGCCAATAAAGGTTTCAGAATGTAAAATAACAACTCTATTAAATTTAAAGTTAAATTCATAACCCTCTCTAACAAGACATGAACCACTTAGAATGTTCCTTCAAACTACAGACACATGGTGCAATCTGTGTAAAGACAAAACTCGTTCTGAAGGAAACTTCAGATCCACGTGTCCAATCCCTAACACCTTTGCAGCCGTTGAATTGCCCATAATCACAGATTTGCCTGCAGTATCCTGGTATAAGACAAAGACAGACTTATCATCACAAGCGTGCACATTAGCCCCAGTGTCAACCGACCACTCTGTCGGCTTATAAACGTGATAGATTTGCGGGTTAACAAAAATATACCCAGTACTGGTCCCAACGACCTCAGTCACCATGTTGACTTGAGGCGTTCCATCTGTGGTCCCAAGAACTTTGGTCTTCTTGGAAGGACATTCCTTAGCCCAGTGCCCAACCTGCCCACAATTTCAGCATAGTTTGTTATTTGCCTTTTCCTGGATTTTGGACTTAGGTTTAAACGGGTTTTTCATTGCAGATTTTGGTTTTTGTTCCTTGCCCTTAAAAGATCCGGTCATCATGTTCACTTTAGACGGTTCGATTGGCATCACGATCTGTTTCTGGCTTCTATGCTCTTCTTCAATTGCAATGGCTACCATAAGATCATCTAGGGAAATCTTCCCTCTACGGTGCTTGAGAGACATACCGAAGTCCACCCAAGACTTAAGAAATTTCTCTACGATGGTCATAACTTGAAACTTCTCAGGAAGTTTCATCTCAGCCTAAGCCAAACTATGGAGCAACAATAGAAACTCGTGTGCCTGCTTAGTGTCTGACTTGTCTTCTACCATCTGATATTTCAAAAACTTGGCAACAAAGTACTTTTCAAGACCTTGGTCTTCGGTATTGTACTTCTTGTCAACAACGTGTTGGACAAAGCCAACAATATGCAACCACGACACACACTGTCCTTTTCTTTTCACTATACAGTCGCAGAGACCGCAGCAGGGTCAGGGTCAGTATCAGAAACCGAAGGGCAGTCGAGTTCCAAAACCGACAACAACCCTATCGTAGTGAACCCGATTTTCATGCGTTGTTGCCAACGCTTGAAATTCTGACCGACAAACTTTTCCGACATCCCGGACATGTTCACTTTTGGTACAAAAGCGGAAGAGGTCGACATGCTTAGAATCTTCTCTAAGACTGTTGGATCGATTTTCAGATCACACAGTTTCACAATCATCATTATGATATACAACATGATACAAATAAGAAAATATAACAATGTAGACATCATGATCAACAGACGATCAAAACAATAACAAAGAGCAAACATGTCGGGTCCCACCATATACCAAAATCCAAACATATGCAAATGAACAAACATATGCATAAAACATAATATAAACAACAGAAACATGTTAATACTGTGTAAACGGCTAAGGCGTACGAAAGTACTCCCCTTAGAGAAGATTCACCCCCTCATACAGTGCAAACATGGTCTGACGTCCTTCCCCCAGGATACAATAGCCTCAACGATCTGGATCGATGCACGCCTATGGTAGATCACCCTTCGAAAACAACCTCAGCAACTACTACTATAGACCTCACAGTTTTAGCAAAGCAAGAGAGAGAGAGATGATAGAGTGTACGTCCGTCCCCTTGGAATCTCTTTAACCACGTTTATATAGGGCATGCCTATTCATTCCTTTATATAATCCAAGGAAAAACATAAAATCGAGGCAAAAAGATACATTGGTTTGGATTGGATATGACCCTAAAGAACCCAAACCCGAACCAACATGGCACGACACGACAGGCGGGCGCGCGTGCGTGTGTGTGTGGTAGTCATCCCACCCTCTTGTTCTCAGGAACAAGTATAAGAGTTTACATGTGGATTATAAATCCCACAACAAATTCAAACACGATAAATGTGAGACTATTCCACGTCATCAAAACCACTTTTTTCAAAAAAGGAAAAACACCCCATGTTTCTTCTTGGAATTTCCTCTCCCCTCCCTTCATGCACCTAACAGCCACTGCTACTCCCCTCTAGCAAGAAAACTACAAAAATTAATATTAAGGTGCTGAAATGAGTACATCAGATCTTACCCCAATGGAGACCCCCCATCCAATGGGCTGATCCACTATTACAAGAAGGGTCACAACATCAAGAGCGCACCATGGATGGGGTTCCAAGAAGGAAAAATCTTAGCATTATATTTGAAAATGGGTCCGATCTGGCTGGACATTTGATCCATAGGGATATATTATTTTCAAGACATGGATCTCCAAAAGTAAGATACAGAGGATACGTGGATTGCATATCGAGTTATAAGACTGAACTCTCCTGCAATCACATTGGAATTTAGATCACTTTTTCTTTGCAATCTATATTGGGTTCCTGTTAAATCCAATATGGATGTCAATGGATCAGATTTTATCCGATATCCAATGAAATCTGACTCCATTTGGTCGGATTTAGTAAGCCAAAATGATATCTGATTATAATCAGGTGCGGATATGGTACTGTTTTTGGGTACTGAATCAGAAAAATATTTGGATTCAATGGAATTCTGAATCCGATTACATGTAAAAATCGGAACATGATATGAGCATTTCACCACCCAAATCCTAAACTGGATTTGAACCCGTCTGGCCAACATCCAAGTTGTTGGATCTGGTATTAGCCACGTCTGATCCGAATACAAACTGTTTACATCCTTACATCAATATCCGTACAAATTACATGCAGAACCTTTTGTTTTCAACCCTTTTAATCGGATCTAGTATTACCATTATCACTGAAACTGTAGATGCATATTCAATTCTACGAAAATACAGGTTTGGATTCGGACTTGCATCCAACATTCGGATTCAAATCTGGATCTACCAAAAAATATCCCTGTGGCACCCTGCCTAATGATGCATTACGAGTGGAAATGGGTCAGACATCGATCGGATCGTAGTAGTCATAAATTCGAATCTAGACGGCAGAGTCTAATTTGGACCAGAAGTGGAAATGATCAATCTGGATCCAACAAAAAAGAGCTGGAAAACGACGGTTTATATGTAAAAATCCAAACAGATCGGACCCGTTCCACACTCGAATGCAAATCGTGCAGAAGGTGCTGGCCCGAACCCAACTTCAAATCCAAAAAGACATTTTTATAGGACACGAGAGGACAAGATTAGACACGTAGACACTGTCACTGACGTGCAGATAATATTTTAATACTATATATTTTAATAAAAATGCATTTTTCAAAAATATAAAAAAAGTTTTTTATTGATTAGAAAGTAAAAAATCTCGTGCCCTCATGTCCCATTTTACAAAAAAAATTGTGTTATTTACAAGTCGAAGGCGCACCACGCGTCCTCGTGTCCACGTTTCTTTGTAACATAACACGTCCCGGCCTATTTTAAGAGCCAAATCATAGGGCAGCGTTTCAAATTCGGTCGGAGTTCTATCCGGATCTGATCCGTTTCACAAATTCAGGACGCCAGTACGGGTCCGGTTCAACAAATATCGGATGAAGACGACCCGACGCCGACTGGAAAACCGGCGTCTCGGAAACCGCTTCTCCGCACGCAAACAGTTTGCTGCCACTTTTCGTGCAAAGTTTCCCGCTTTCCGACGCTCTTCCGCCGGTTTTAAAAAAAACCGCCCTTCTTTCCCGCTATAAAACTCCCTTCTCCCCCCTCCCCCTTCATTCAAAACACCGCCGGAAAGAACAAGGGTTCCCGTCGGTGCAGACCTCCACAGGAAGGAGGGAAAGACAAGAGTTATCCGGCACCATTACCCGGATTTCTGTCATGGAGGACGGCGACCATTCTTTCATGTCCCCACCGGTGGAGCTCCGCTGCAGGAGGAGCGACGGTAAGTCGTGGCGATGCCAAAACTGGCGGATCCACGAGCAAGCGTACTGCCAGGATCACTACCTATACGTGCAGAAGATGTTGGCGAAGATGAGGGCGAAGACTAGGGCTACGGATTCGGAGACGATGGAGATGTTGCAGAGGGTGGGGAAGAAGAGGAAGCGGGGGAGGAAGGCTAGGGTTAGAGAAGAAGGCGTCGCTGCGGTCGTGGATTCTGCGGGTAAAGAGGCCAAGCGCCCTTGGAAGGAGGGCTATTCGGAGGGCAATGCGAAGAAGGGCGAGGACCGGAAGAATGCAAAGAAAAGGGGGAGGAAACGGAAGAGAGGGAAGGTTGCTGCTGATGAGGGTTCGAAGCTGGGATTAGGCGTCCACTCCGACCCGGGTTGGAATGCAGGGAAGGAGATGGATTGGAGCGACTGCGGGACGAGAATTACTCGGTATCAGGTGAAGAAGGTTTCCGAAGTGCCCCAGGTAAGCTCCTGTTTTCTTCGTCATGGATATCTTCTCGCAGTCTATTTTATGCTGCTCAGTGTTTTGTTGACTGTGTTTCTTGATTTTGTTTATTGCTCCTTTTTTTTTTCTCTTTTCTCTTGTCTTGTTGTTATTTCTTTTTTAATTGGTTTGGATTGGTGATGATTGTTCAATTGTTATTGGTTTAGGTTTCTGGAGTGAAGCGTGTGAAAGCGAAACCGGGCGAGAGTAACATGTGCCATCAGTGCCAAAGGAGCGACAAGGAGAGGGTCGTCCATTGCAAGAAATGTAAACGAAAGCGCTACTGCATACATTGTGTAAGAACCTGGTACGTCTATATTCTGTCGTTCATTCTTGCCACTTTGACCCGAATTCTCTAATCTAGAAATATATAATTGTGCATTTTCACTATTTATTTAATGCACAAGAAAAGATGGTTCTTTCTTTGCATTTCCTTTTTTCCTTTTTTTTGGTTAAAATTCATATTATTCTTTCTTGTTTTGTTTTTGGTTGATTAATTTAAATATGGTGGCCAAAGTGTTCCTCTTGAGTTCATGCTGTTACCAATCCACTCTTAGAAGTTACTTGTTTGCTTAGTTGTCAAAAGCGTTAGTCGGAGCTTGTGAAAGACTTTTAAAAGGACTCACAAAAAACAAAACACCAAGAATTTTTTTCTTTCAATAAATAGTTAAATTAAGTAACAAACATATGATTGAATGCAATGTGCAATTCAGTATAACATGTTGCAAAATTCATGAAATTGCATAATATTGAACATACACTAAAACTTGGGACACACCATCCTACTATATATATATATATATATATATATATATATAGATAGAGAGAGAGAGAGAGAGAGAGAGAGAGTTATCCTGTCCCTGATTATTTAGGTCATTGTTAGGACCCTCAAAAAATCATTGTCTTTGGATGTTTTATACTCAATTTTAACCCTTAGATTGTTTATGACTGTTGCTGAATGGAGAACATGCAATCGATTAAGCATCTTTATGCTCAGATGTGTATTCTAAAGGGGTAAAAAATCATCTCTTGATATTACAATAAAATTTTATGATAAAACATTTGCGATTTTTACGTCAAACCAATTTAAAACAAATCTTATTTCTCAATGAATAAGTATTGATAAACACATCTAATGTTTCAAATAGAGCATAAAACACTTAAAACCTTGATATTTGGTGAGTCTTAACGATGACATAAAAAAGGGGATAGGATGAATCCTCTTCTCATATATATATATATATATGGGTTAATTTAACATTAAACTAGTTGTGTTTAACATTAGATGGATTAATCCTTATTAAAATCACTAAAAAACCTTTAAAATGGTATTTTTGAAAATGCATACTTTTATGGGCAATATAGGGCCTTTTTTACTTGGAGAGAATTGAAAAGTCAAAACACATTTTTTCAAAAAAATAAATTTATGAATCTTTCAAAGTTAACTTTTTGATATAAAAAGCAATCACATATTTTTTAAAATGCCTTTTAAGGGCATTTTCATCATTTTAATAAGGTTGAATCTATCTAATGTTAAACATAAGTAGTTTAATGCTAGACTAACCATATATACAAATAGATCGATATATAACTAAAAAAATATTTTATATATGTGTGACATGCATACATGTAAACAACAAAAATAAAGAAGGAAAAACTATAAAAAGGGAGAAAACACAAGAAAAAAATAGTGGACGGGTAAGATGAGGAATAAAAAAAGGAAAAAGATAAAACAAGAAGGAAAAAGGAAAAGGGAAGAAGAAGAAGAAGCCGGAGGGGTGTAAGTAGGATGAAGAAGAAACAGGGAAGAAAGAAAAGAAAAGAAAAACAAGATAAAAAAGAAAAGGAAAGAACAAAAAAGAAAGAAAGAAAGCTTTTGGGGCGGGTGAAAGAAGAAAAATAAAGAAAGGAAGGAGGCAAAAAATTAAAAAATGACAATCATGTCCCTGCTGGAGACAACCTATGCAATATAGGTCGAAAAACAGGGCCCTACCGCCTAGACCTAGTCTTCGTAGGCGGAGCCTAGGCATAGTTTTTGACAACTAAGCTTGTTTAGTCATTTTTTCCATAATTTTCAGAAGCTTCTTGCTACATTGCGAAGCTTGTTTCCTTGGAAGCTCACTTCAAGTTCCCTGCTTCCCCGAAAGGAGGGGAAGCTTTGTGAAAACCACTTTTGAATTATGGGAAACTCAATTTCTTTTAGCGGGAACCTTGATTCCCTCTCATTTTCCAAAATGATTTCTTTTTGTTTTTTTAATGTTTCCTTCTTGCCACTTATCACTCGTTTCTCCTTCACTTTATATGTTTTTGTTTTGGAAAATTATATATTTTTTTATAATAAGCTTGCATGTTGGTTTTGTATTTGTAACAAAATCAAGTGAAAAACAAACCATAATGTGCACAAGCACAAGAGCAAGTCATACAAGGGACACTGCGAATTCCAAAGGCAATACAAAAGCACCCAAGTGCATTCTAAATGTGCACAAGCACGTGTCCACAATGGGACAATACACAAGCCAATCAATGCCTAATACATGAGATCACAAGTGGAACCAAAGGGCATACACAAAAGAACACAAGAAAAAAAAACAATATTTATTGAGATAGAATGCTTAGGAAGCACCCCTTTATACACACACTTAAAGGTAGTCTCAAATAGAGTTGTTGGAACAATCCAACAGCTATAAATAGAGCTGATGGATTGTTCCAACAGCTCTATCTAGTCCAAAGAGAACCCAGCTAAAAAGAAAAAAAAAAGAAAAAAAAAGAAAAAAAGGGGAAAAAGTTACAAATAGTCACAACATATTTACATATATAATATATGTACACATATGTATAAATGTATGCAAATATGTGTACATATTCAGGTATGTATACATATACATATACATATGTATATTGTGTGTGTGTGTGTGTGTGTGTGTGTGTGTGTGTGTGTGTGTGTGTGTGTGTGTGTGTGTGTGTGTGTGTGTGTAACTTAACAATATTCACCTCGCTTCCTAATTGCGTCTTCTTGTGCTTCATGTTGCCCTCTCTGTGTTTCCTTTGTATTCTTCATGTACTTGTATAATTGCTTCATAACTGTCCCGTTTCCTGCTTTTTTCACACTCGCTTCCATGTTTTTGGTTCATGTATTGCTTCTTGTATCCATTTCGTTTCTTGGTAATGATGACTTTTTCAGTGTAATCTCATTAGTGCATCAGAACAAAAACTTTTTAATTCAAAACTTAATAATATTTTGTCAGCAGATCGTTTTTGAGTGCTTGTTATCAATTCTGCTGATGCCATGTTTAACTGCCAGCAGCTATGTCACACTAACACTCCATTTTGCCCTCCATGCCCATGTCGACATGTGTGTCCCCGTGTCAACACACTCGACACCTGGACACACCATTTTACCTTATGTACATGCAAGTTTGTATTCAATTTATAATTATATTTTCAGTTTATAACTTTATATTTACAATATATAAAATATTATATATATATATATACACATTTTTTGGAATTGCTGTGTTGTACCCTCCATACCCGCAACTGCACCTGTACCCAGTTGACATAGGCCAGCAACTTGTCAGCTTCCTTTTTTTTTTAAATAAATCCTTTGACATGTAAATATGTTTTGGCTACTTGCTAAACTTCCATTGAATTGGGGCTATTTTCTACCATTAAATTGACAGTAAAAGATTTTGTAGTTTCTGTTATTGTTTGTTTCTAAATTATGAGTAATGGTTTTCTGAATTTTGTTTTGTTATATTGCCATTGGAATTTATCATTGGTGGTCCCTGCAGTGAATTTGGGCATCAATAGTGCAAGCCTCTTGGACTTGTTTGATTTGAATCTTAGTTGTAAAAAATGGGGTACGTGTATATCTATGCCGTACACAGTAGTAAGTGAGGGTTTAAAAAGCTTGTCTTAACTTGCATGATATGATTAAAATAAGGTTACGGGTTTCCGATATTCATTAATGTGGTTTTTACCAGAAGTGCCAATTTATAAAAAAACTGATAAAATGATACCAAATTAGTGTCTTTTGCATTTTCTTTTTCATTTTTAACCAAGAAACCTAATAATTGGAATGGATAATGAGTGAATGAAGTTTGGGACTTGTGCTTGGAGATGATATATCATTATGCAAGAATAATTCGAAGTTTATTATCATTTGTCTGGTGGATTCTAAATCATTTATCACCATTTATTTGCTATGGGCACATTTATTAGTCTTTTATTGCATAATAATTTATATATGACACATAATATCGGAAAGCTTGACTGGTTTGCTTGAGTATGGTGGTGATATTTGTCTGAATACATTGATAAAAATGAGTTTGGTAATCTTTACCAATGCACTGTGATCAAGTTTTTACGAGGCATAGTACAAGTTTCTTAAGTATTTGGGGATGAGTTTCTTAAATACCTGGTACTCTTATCAGTGGAGATGAACTCCATCTACCTGGTGCTGGTACACGTAACACTTGGTGTGTGGTAAGTTTGGGTATATCAAGTACCAATGCAACTATCATCTTAATTTTGCCCATGAAATCAAGTAAGACGGGGGGGGGGGGGGGGGCTTGTGGGTGCGCACACGTGTGTGTGTGGGTGGGTGGGGGGTTGGTTTTGGAGGGGATTGGCAGTGCAGTGGGGTGGTGATGATGGTGGAGTTGAGTTTTTTTTTTTTGGGGGGGAGTTGAGTTTGGGTAGAGATTGCAAATAAAAGAGCATACATGTCAATCAAAGGTGTCATGTTGACCAACTGGATATGGCATATTTGGTTAGGCCACGTTTTCATTGGCTTAGACCCTACAGAGAGTAGGAAGAGGTAGTTTGCAACATCCAAGATGGTATTTATTTATTTTTTAATTGCCAGAAAGGGGGAAATTCTTTGTCATAGGTGCCTTGGCAGTTTTGCAATGTATGGGCCTGATTCAACATTTTGGTAATGGGTGGCTAGAACACAAAACATGTGCAGATGAGGTCCACTCAAGTAAAGTGTTTCAATGAAGTTTCATATAAAGAGATCAGAGGTTTCTGTGGGAGCTATTTTATGAAGTGAAAGTTGTTCTTGTGTTTGTCTGCCGTTACATCACACAAAAAAAGGCCCATGAATGAAGTAGCACTTTCCATAAACAATATGCGATTATTCACAGAGATGCCAACATGTCCTCAGTGTTCAGGGAGTTTCTTTTGTTGGGGATCTTACTCTGCACGCTATTTCATCCACCCCACTGCTTGATGAAATTTTTTACCTGATCAAGAGAATATGTTTCATCTGTTGCATGAAAACATTATTTGTTAAATAGTCGTTTGTGGAAGTTCCTGATGAATACTGGCCCTTTCCATTTTTGTCCATGCTTATATGAATGTTTCTCCTCTCAATGCTTGAGCGGAAGCTTGCCAATCTTACTTGGTCCCTGGTTACCATGTATATCTTACATTTATCATAGAAACTACCACTTGGTATCTGATTGGTTTTGTTTTTGCCAATTATCCCTGCATTTATCACTAGATGGCTTCCCATCCAACCCAGCCTATTTGGTACAGTCTGGGGCATGAGTTGTTGGATCTTTGTTGCTGAAACCCATCATATGATAGATTGGTATTACCTCTTGATTGGGCAGTCTTTCACATATTTAACTATTCTGGTCCTTTAGGATACTGGCTTATCCAGTCATCCCAAATGTATTTATATAATGGTTAAGTTGGTAAGTGAAATTAGCTGTAGGTTCTCTATTTCGTCCCTGTTGATGCCTTCATTTATTTGTGTGTTTTTTCCCTCTTATTTTTTACATTTGAAGTAGCCATTTCTTTCTCGAGGCTGTGGACATTAAGCAACTTTGGTCAAACCAGCGTTTTCTCAAGCACTTGACAGTTCTCTTAGTTGAGCTATAAATTAAGTTTTCTTAAGACAAACTTCAAAATTGAAACTAACTTGTATTTTTGCCCTTCTATGCATTCTTTATTATTGATAAATCAATGGCTTAAAATTTTAGTTCCATCTTCTTGCCATCAGAATTTCTGATCTCACAACCTTTCCTTTTGGTTGTCAACTACAGGTATCCTAAGGTGTCAGAGGATGAGATTGCAATGTGCTGTCCTTTCTGTTGTGGGAACTGCAACTGCAAAGCATGCTTGCGCACTGATGGAAAGCTGAGTTACATGGTAATTGATATATGGTTCCATTATATGCACTTTAACTGGGATGCCTGAATACGTTGCCTTATGTCATCTAACTCATCTCTTATTGGTCTGCAGGCTTCTCTCAGAAAGCAGAGTCCTGATGATAAATCTCTGCATATTCGCTATTTAGTAAGTGTGGTTCTTCCATTGCTGAGGCAAATGAAGCGGGAACAAAATGTTGAGAAGGAGGTTGAAGCAAAAATTCAAGGTATGAGTTATTTTTTTAGTTTTGTTCAATATATATTTTTTAACTTTTACTCTGTTCCAACAGGTGTTCCATTATCTGAGGTGCAGCTAAAAAAGGCAGTTTGTTCCGATGATGAACGCTTGTACTGGTGGTTATTCTTCCTTCCTATCTGTACCTCCTTTGTAGCTGTTCATTGATTTGCTGCTTAGATTTTAGTGCAGTCTTGTAATTGGTTGATTAACGTGACTTTCTTTTTTATGGTTTTGGTGCAGTGACAAGTGCAGTACTTCTATAATGGATTTTCACAGGAACTGTCCAAAGTGCTCCTATGATCTCTGTTTAAGTTGTTGCAGAGAGATACGTGAGGGGCAGTTGGTTGGTAAAGGTTCAGTAGCAGCATTGAACCGTTCCAAAATGCAAGAATCTAGTGCACACAATGAAGACCTTTCAGGGATTCTGGTGAAGGAGGAAAAATCAGATAGAACAAAATCCTGTTCTGACAAAACATGTGTCATTGATGCCTGTGCAATTGATGGTACCATTCAACTGCCTGAATGGAAGGCTAACAATGAAGGACCGATTCCTTGCCCATCAAAGGAAATGGGTGGTTGTGGAGATTGTCTTATGGAGTTGAAGCATATTCTCCCAGAAACAGAGGTTGCTGAGCTGTTAAGAGAAGCTGAAAAAATATCTGATGGCAATGTATTTTCTTTGATGTCAGATTCTTCTTCTCGGTGCCTTTTTTGTGATGAAATGGATATCCTAGCTGGTGATGGAAAGAAAATATTAAGAAAAACAGCTGAGAGAGATGGTTCTGATGACAACTATTTATATTGCCCTGATGCGAGAGACATTCAGCATGAAGATCTCAAGCATTTCCAGTGGCATTGGTCGAAAGGTGAGCCAGTGATTGTACGCAATGTTCTCAATATGACATCTGGTTTGAGCTGGGAACCAATGGTTATGTGGCGTGCTCTTCGTGAAGTTCATAATTCTAAGGGTACTGATCATAGAGAAGTGAAGGCTATTGATTGTCTTGATTGGTGTGAGGTTAGTTTTTCAATTGGCTTAGAAGTTTATTATGTCTGGGATGGGGTATTGCTGTTGGGTTCAATTCCTGGATTTTTATAGCCTGTGGCCAGTGCTTTGTTTTTTTCTTTCTTTCTTTTAATCCCCCCCCCCCCCCCCCCCCCCCCCCCCTACCTGGTGTTGTTTTTCCTGCCACTTTTTTATTAAGGACTACTGTTGTCTTGGGAGCTGATGAGGCTGTCTTATGTATTATGGTTTGCTTTGACACCAGAAAAGAACTTGCTGTCTGTTGCAGTGATTTTCTAATAATCCTTCTTAAGAGATCATTTCGAAGTTTATTCACAAACAAGTGGCGAACTTGAAAATTCTCTGTGTGTGTCATAGTTGCGTAATTATCCTTCTCAAGTCATTATAGGATATTCCTCTTATTTTTTCACAATTTTTTCACAAATGTTTTTTTTTCTTATATGGTTGGTGTGTTCGTTGAGTTTATAACTTAAAGCCCTGTTGTAGATGTTTTTGTCTGTTTGTATTGTGCAATATTTTTCTTTCAAGGTTTATGGGTATTTTTACATGTGTAAGTGTAACCTGTTACTTGTTTTCACTTGTTAGGCTTTATTTCATTTGTTGTTTTTGATATAATGGTTTGTCATATAATCTGCAGGTTGAGATCAACATTCACCAATTTTTTAAAGGTTATACAGATGGAAGAGCACACATGAATTTTTGGCCAGAAATGCTGAAGTTGAAAGATTGGCCGCCTTCAAATTTCTTTGAAGAACGCCTACCACGCCATGGTGCTGAGTTCATTAGTTCCTTGCCTTTCCAGGAGTACACTAACCCAAGAAGTGGTATTCTTAATCTTGCTGCAAGTCTTCCAGAGGGGATCTTGAGGCCAGACCTGGGACCAAAGACATATATTGCATATGGGCTTGTTGAAGAGCTTGGCAGGGGTGATTCTGTAACTAAGCTTCATTTCGACATGTCTGATGCGGTATGCTTGCTTGTTTCAGTATTTGTCTTCACACTTTCAAATTTGAGGATATGTAACGTGGATACTTCTGGAAGGGTTCTGTACACATGTGTACTCGTGTCCGCATGAGTATGTGTACTGGTAGTACTTGATGGGCATGGGTTAGACAAATTTTGGATCTGACTTGATCTAGACCCAACTGCTTATCTGGGATCATTTGCATCCATTTTTATGGTGCATAAAGTGTTGTTTCCATCCATTCTTGTGTGGTGTTTGATGCACAAGCACTTGCATATTACGTACTTTTCTAAAAAAAGGCTACAATATGCATGTGTGTGTTTTGTTAAGTTGTATCATATATATATATATGTATATGTATATGATCTTATATGTATATACATACATAGTATATACATATAAATATACATATGATACATGTGTTCATATCATTGTAATTTGTAAATTTGTAATAGGTAATACCCAATGGGGGTATTTCAGTCTTTTCACTGTATAGGCTGTGCCACTAGGGCCCTAGTGTCTTTGCATATTTTTTTGTTTTCTTTATTTATTTTCTGTTTTGTCCTGTTTTTGTAATGGATAATATTGTCATTGCCCAAATATAGCTGTAGGGAGATCCCAATAGCAATGTTTATAGTAGTTTGGATGCTCCCAACAGCTATATTGGCTCTCCTTTGTGTATATAGGAGTGCTTCCCCTTAGATGGGTATTGCTTTCTCAAGCACCTAATCTGTCAATAGTATTCATTATTTTTACTTCTGATTCAAGCCCATCAGTGGCTTATGTGTATGAGTTTTGTATTGACCCATAGGTGGTCATTGTGTTCTTATAAGTCCATAAGAGACATCTATTTATATTTTTTGCTCTTTCACTACATGTTTTGGTCCTTTTGGAGTGGTGGTGATTTTGAAAATGTGGTACATTCTGGGCCATTGGTTTTTTGAAGCATTCCCCCCCAAAACCTGCCTGCATGTCACAATTGGACCATCTAAGAATTGTTTCCCACTAAACAAAACATGTAGACCTTATTTGTAAGGTTAGATTAATGAGAAACAAAAAAAAAATGAAAAAATAAAAAGATTGATGTGTTCCTACTTCATGGCAAGATGTCCAGAAATGGCCCTACCCCCATACCTATAATTTTACAAATTTTGTCGTACCTGTTCTCATGCCTATGTGACAGATTTGAGGATGCAAATTTTGTTAAATCTGGTCAACTGATGGTTTGAAAAGTTATAAGGCTGTGTTTGGGATCCTTGCATTAGGTCGGGAGAAGCCATTTCCATGCATTGGTACATGGTTTTGAAAAATTATGGTACTTCCAATTCCATAAGTGTTTGAGAACTCTTCTTGGTTTTCTCATGGTTTTGCCAACACAAGGAATTGCTATTGGCTACCAAACAAGCATTACTTTATATCCCAACTCAAGACAACTAAACACTTCTCCCTATTTCCATGCCATAACACTTGCTATGAGTGATCTCCATTAGCAGCTTCTGTATTTTCACCTATGCCCTTTTTGATCTCTCTTGTATCTACCATGGAAAAACCTAGATAAAAGATTTTTGTTTCTCTTTAAAACTAAGATTTTTCCATAAACAGTGTAATGCATCTAGGAGTTAACGAGGTATAGAGATGACATACCTGAATGTGAGATTCCTGATCACCTTCTTCAAAGATTGATCAACTGTACACAGAAAACAAAGTCAGTGTGTGCTAGAAAAAAAAGGAAAAAACTACCCATGAAAGGGAGGGACTGGGATGAAACACAATCTACTCCATGCAAAAAAAAGATAAAGAAAAAGAAAAACAAGGCAAAAGAAGGATATTGGGATGAATGACAATTGGTGGATTTGGTGGTGCTCCTCTCCAACCCTCTTTGCAAAAGAACAAAAACTAGGGTTTAAGCCAAAAAGAAAATAGAAAACAAAAAAGACCGAAAACCCTCTTTGCAAGAGCAGAAAACACACTTAATTACAACATAAAATCGAAAAAAGGAAACACTGTACCTCTGTTTTGTTGGTTGAAGCTGCTCTGTAGTCCTCTGCAAAATTGAAGCTTTAAGCCAAATAAAAGAGGGCTTATCAATGGAGGAAAAAAAGGCTGGTGGGTTGGGTGGAGAATCAATGGTTGTTGGTTTAGGTAGGTTTAAATAGAGGGATGAAGAGTCCGTTGCAAAGAGAGGGTGGGTGAAAATACCTGTGCATAGGGCAGGGCATTGGGCTGGGCGTTCTGTGGAATCTACAAAAACTACCTCTTTAGGTAGGGTGTCCATTTTATGCATTGGGGAGGGTTTTGGGGCTGCCAAAACACTCCCCATCACCCCCAAAACACTCCCCATCACCCTTGATTTGCTAAAATGGTGCTTCCAAAGATCAGAATGCGTTGAGGATTCTTCATCCCACTGCCCATGCACTCCAGTACAACGTTCCCAAACATAGCTTAAATGTTTATGCTCTTCATAGCTATTTTGTTACATGGTTGTTTTGCTAATTAGTATTGCGTTTTCCCTCTCATTATGTCTCATGATTGTATATTTCTTTATTGTTGCAACATGTTACTCATTTGCAGCTTGGGATTATGTTAGGGTTTGTTTGACATGCTAGTGTCTAGACAAAACCTTGCTGTGGGCACAAAATGGGAGTCCTGTATTTGATATGTGCAGGACAGCATGGGATGCATGGGACAACACATGTCCCATGCAATGCATTACAACATGCCAGTGCGGGACACACCGGTTGCACTCTTAGGGGTATGACTGGTGCATTGTGGACAAACTGTTAATATATATATATATATATATATATATATATATATATATATATATATATATATATATATATATATATATATATATATATATATATATATATACACACACCCATCAGGGGCATTTTGGTCTTTTCACCAAATAGGCGTCAATCCCTAATGGGTTGACATTTATTTTGTCTTTTGTACTTTTACTTTTTTATTGTTTTTTTTTCTTTTGTCTTTTATGCAAAAGGAGAACTTTTTTTTTGTTTTTTTCCTTTTGTCTTTTATGCAAAAGGAGCAGCTCATATGGCTGTTGGAGCTGCCCCAACAGTCACATGTTCAACCCCTTATTCCCCCATTGTATTATAAATATCCCCAATGAGCCATGCATTCTCTACTACTCTTTTGAGTGCCTTTTATGGAATAACAATTTGTTATGACCCTTGTTTGGGTGGTTTAGTTGATTCAATCAAGTATTCTACTTGATTAAAAGTGTGTTTTTGCATGTGTATCAGATTCAATCCACTTCATTTCATGGTATCAGAGCCTTGGTGATTCAAAGGCACATTTCTAAAAGAAAGATCGTGACGATATCAAGAGGAGGATCGTGGGATTAGCGGATACACCAAATGAAGGATTGTTGCATCAAAAAACGTGCCATTTCTCAAACAAGTCTTGTATCTCTATCTTTCTCCCTTCTTTTCACTATCTTTTTCTCTACCATTTCTCTTCACATTGTAAAGTAATGGAGAATGAGAGAGAAGTTATAATCTCCATTCCCGTATGCCTAAACGATACCAACTATGTGATGTGGGCATCCATAGTAAAACACAAGATATGAGAAAGGAGTTTATGGGGTTTGGTGGATGGTACCGAAAAAAGCCCAAGCTCATTCTTACGAAAATTGAGAATTAGAAGGAGGTTGCTGTTCAAGGTGAGGAAATGAGTAAAACCGTTTTCGATTATGAGAAAAAATGGAAAGAGTGGAGGATTGACTATTCCAAAATTATTGGATGACTCATCAATAGTGTAGATATTCCTAAATGCTCTAGCTTAACAAAATTTGATTTTGCTAATGATGCTTGGAATTATCTTAAGGACATGTAAAGATATTGCCCACATATTCAATGTCTAAAATAAAGTAATGACTAAAAGAGAGATGCATATTAGAGAATATTACAATGCTCTCTCTCTCTCTTCTATGTGATAAATTGGCTCTTATTGAGCCAAAATGATATTGTCCTCAAGATGTAGAACTCTGTGAAAATCAAATTAATTTTCATATTAAAATGAAGCATTTCTACCAATTTGTGAATGAGCTTAGGCCCAAATTTCACGGAACAAAATCGGCTATCCTTCATAGAGGAGGTGTGCCATCCATAGTCGAAACTCTTGAAGAATTGACTATGGAAGAGAATAGATTAAAGAAGCCATCCGCTTCAAAAGATGATGAAACCGTTCTTGCTATGTCCAAGCCCGGTAATCACACTAGGAGTTACAAGCCTCCTCACTTTGTGAAGAATGAGAATGGGAGAAATTCCAATAACTATGAAAGAAATGATAAAAGAGGAGATTGTGAGTATAAAAAAGGTGGCAAAATCACATCAAGCCTTTTTGTCCCAAAAGAAAGAAAGAAGATCACTGTGATGATAAGCGAGTTGCGTTGGTGGAAAGAAATGATGTAGACAACTCTAAATGCATTGGCTCACTGTTTTTACCTCAATTAATGGAGGCACTACAACCAATGTTCAAAGGTGAAGCTTCTTCCTTATCGGGGCGGCTGTATCCATAAGTGGTGACCCTCGTAAGACTTCTTGGATCTTAGATTTCGGTGCCTCATTTCATATGACTCCAAATGACTCTATATTATCCGAATGTCATTCTAACCCAAATAATTCTTATGTTTCAACCGCCGATTGAACATTTTTAAAGATCAAAAGTTTTGGAACTTTTCGAAAACAACCAAACTTTCACATAACAAGTATTAGAGTTGTGCCAAAACTAAATTTAAACCTTTTATCAGTTTCACAAATTACGGATTATGGTTGCAAAGTTTTATTTTCTTCTAATGATTGTTTAATATAGGATATTCAGTCCGGGAAGCCGATTGGGCAAGGCCATAGAAGAGGAGATCTCTATGTAATGGACAATATTGAGTTATCAAAACAATCTTTTTGTAATTTGGTGGAAAAGAAAGATATAGAAAATTGACACAAAAGACTAGGACATTCTAGTGTGACCAAATTATATTTGTTTACATTTCTTAATAGTTATAAAGAAAAGAATTTGGTTTGTGAAGATTGCATTCTTGGCAAAATGAAAGCTTTGCCCTTTAAACAAAGATATTTTATACCAAAAAAATCCTTTTGAGTTAATACATTTGGATGTATGGGGACCGACTTCTGTTATATCCAAAGGTGAGGTATCATATTATGTTGTGTTTATAGATGACTATAGCAGACATGCTTAGATCTTTTTTCTTAAGCAAAAATCATAAGTATTTGAATGCTTTAAATTTTTTTATTTTTATGCAAAGACGCAATTCAAAACCAATATTCAAATTTTTAGATCTGATCCGGGGAGGGGATTTGTATCAAAAGAATTCAAAAGAATTTCTTGACCTAAATGGGATTATACATAAAAAAATCTTGCCCATACACTCAACAAAATAGTCTAGCTGAAAGAAAGCATAGACATATTGTTGAAACCACTAGAACACTTCTTATATCAAGAAATGTTCCAAAAAATGTTTTGAGTTGAAGCCGCTCTTACGATAGTTTATTTGATAAATAGAATGCCTTCAAAAACTATTGAAAATATATCTCCCATTGCAAAATTGTTTAAAATCTGCCATGATTATAAAAGGTTGAGAGTCTTTGGATGTAAATGTTTTATTCTTACCCATAGAAATGACAAACTTTTTCCAAGAGCAATTCCTTGTGTTTTTCTAGGCTATGCTGAAAATCAAAAGGGATATAGATGCTATGATGTGGAAAGAAACAAGTTATATGTTTCACGAAATGTTATATTTCTGAAAAAATGAAGATGGTTTTAGCAAAGAAAAAATTTAAGAAAACTATGATTATTCGTTTCTTTTTTATCTTATTAATGAACATAATAGGTGTGAAAACATTCGTAATGAGCATGAGAGTGAAAATGAAGACACTCATGATATAAATGAAAATGTAGACAATGGTCTTGATAATATCGACCCGCTTTATACGACCATACAAACATGCACTCGGCGGACCGAAGATCACCCACCATGTGCCTTAGAAAGATACTCACAAAATCAAGATGTAGACTCTGCTAGTATTAGAAAATCAATAAGAATTTCTAAGGCCCCTAATAGATTTGTATCTTATGATTCCTTTGAACCAAGATACCGAGCATGTTTAATAGCTATACACTCATATACTGAACCATCATCCTATTATGAAGCAAAAAACCATCAAGAATGAGTTAAAGCAATGAATGATGAATTAGAAGCTTTACAAAAAGCTAAAATTTGGGAAATTCAAACATTACCCAAAGGACGGAAAACTATAGGGTGTAGATGGGTTTACAAAATTAAAACCAAATGGGACGGAACGTTAAAATCATATAAAGCTCGATTAGTAGCTAAGGGATATAGTCATGAATATGGAATTGACTATGATGAGACCTTTGCTCCAGTTTGACTGACGACTGTCAGAACCCTTATATCTATAGCATCAATTCAAAAATGAGGTATCTTTTAAATGGATGTAAAAAATGCCTATGTAGATGAAGAGGTCTACATGGATCATCCACCAAGTTTTAATTTAGCACATGGAAAAACTCTTAGGCTACGAAAAGCCTTGTATGGATTAAAACAAACTCTCAAAGTTTGGTATGATAGATTCAGTAATCTAATGACTCAACTTTATTTTAATTCTTGTTTTAATGACAATGCATTGTTTGTTAAGTCTTTTAATGCAGGGATAATCATATTGCTACTCTACGTGGACGATATGATAATCACAGGAGGTGATAAGCAGAGAGTAAATCATATAAAAGATGTGTTTAAAGACAACTTTGATATTACAAATTTTGGTTTTTTAAGACATTTTTTTGGTATTGAAGTGACTTACTCACCTCGTGGTTATTTTTTGTCAAAAACTAAGTATGCAACATAGATTATTTAGAGATCAGGACTCTCAGATGAGAAACATGTTGATACTCCAGAGGTTATAAATGCAAAAATGAGGAAGTATGCTGGAGAATCTCTGCAAGATCCAACCCCATACAGACAAATGATTGGAGCTTTGTCTTATCTTTCTATTACTCCTCCTGATATTTTTCATGTTATTCATTAAGTCAGTCAATTTCAACATGCTCACACTATAGTACATATGAGTGTTGTAATGAGAATTCTTAGATATATTAATAACTCTATAAGTCATGGACTGTTTTTGTCATCCTCTCTTTCGTTAGAAGTCATTGCATACTCAGATTCTGACTTGGGAGGGGATGTGAATGATAGATGCTCATCTACTGGTTTATGTGTTTTTGTAGGTGACTTTCTAATCTCATGACGATGCAAAAAGCAACAGAAAGTGTCTCTCCTCAACTGAAGTTGAGTATCACGCCATGACAATGATCACGTCAGAGTTAATATGGCTCCTTCAATTGCTGGAGGACTTGGGAATCCACATCAAAGAACCCTCTAAATTATGTTGTGATAATAAGAGCGTTGTGTATATTGCAAGCAATCATACGTTACATGAGAGGACAAAATATATTGAAATGGATTGTCACCATGTCCTTGAAAAATTTCTGCGAAAGACTATCATATTTCCTTATGTTCCATCACGGTATCAACTAGAGGATTTTTTCACCAAAGTGCTTCCGTCACCCAGATTTCACTTTCTACTTGGCAAACTCTCGGTTGTTCCACCATGAGTTTAAGGGGGGGGGTGTTAATATATATATATATATATATATATATATATATATATATATATATAAACTGAAATATCCATTAGGGGTATTTTGGTCTTTTCACCAAATAGGCATCAGTCCCTAATTGGCTGACATTTTATTGTCTTTTGTACTTTTCCTTTTTTTTTGTTTTTTTCCTTTTGTGTTTTATGCAAAAGAAGCACTTTTTTTTTGTTTTTTTTCCTTTTGTCTTTTATGCAAAAGGAGCACTTTTTTTTTGTTTTTTTTCCTTTTGTCTTTTATGCAAAAGGAGCAGCTCATATGACTGTTGGAGCTGCCCCAACGGGCACAAATGTGACCGTTGGGTGCAGCCCCAACAATCACATGTTCAGCCCCTTATTCCCCCAATTGTATTATAAATAGCCCCAATGGGCCATGTATTCTCTACTACTCTTTTGAGTGCTTTTTATGCAATAACAATTTGTTATGACCCTTGTGTAGGTGGTTTTGTTGATTCAATCAAGTATTCTACTTGATTGAAAGTGTGTTCTTGCATGTGTATCAGATTTAATCCATTTTATTTCACAAACACCACCGATTCTGTCTGTGTGGTGTTTCTCCAGCCAAAATTCTTTCTATGTTCAGTTTTCCAATCTTTGCCCCTGAATGGTGCACTTTACATTGTTCATATTTTTTTATAGAATGGGTTTGTTTATATATGAATTTGTGTGGAGGATATGTTTTTTGTCACAATTGTGTCTATTGAACAATGAAACTGTTGTTAAGTTATATGTATATATAACTATAATTAATAATGTAATTTAGGTTGCCCACCAGGGGCATTTTGTGCACATTAGAAAATAGGTATTTCTTTATTTTCTTTTAATTTTTTGTATTTTATCTCTTTGTGTATGTGCATTCTTGTAAAATGTTTCTATATAGTCATTGGGAGTAATACCAACATTCACAAATATGACCTTTGGGAGCTTCCCAACTACTATTTGGAGACTCCCTCTTGGCCTCTTCTTGTCTATAAATAAGGGCTTAAGGCCCCTTGTATTTGTAAGCTTATTTGACGATCCTTGATGGATAAATTCATTATTTTCAAGTGTTGTTTATGTTCCCTTGCGACTTACAGTGTACAGTTGCGCTAGAGTCTGTTTTGCTTTTGTTGAGTCTAATGTAAGCTGCCCGGTTCAGGTGAATCAATACCCCGAAGGGGCAGCCCGTATACTTGAACTGTAATAGCTTGCGGGCAAAATTGTGAATGAATTAAATGCGTTGAGCTTTCTTTTGTTCACCCTCGTTGTGATTGTTTCTTGTGATTGCAACTTCTCTCCCTCTATTCTCTCTTGCTCTCTTGCACTCTGATCATAAGCTTCCGCGACCGGCAAGCGAGCTGACGAGTAGGCTTGCGGCGGTAAGGAAGGACCGTCGCGCCGCGCTGGCCCATTGAAGGAAATAGGCCCGTGACAAGTTGTACCAGAGCCCGTTCTCGTGCTGGGGAAGGGACTCCGGAGTCGGTGTCGACAGACACGCCGACAGACTGCGATTTTTGAGCAAGACATCGTGGCGCCTTATCAACACTTGCGCAACACCAGAGGCAAGGCAGTTGCCGAAGCTGAGGAGATGAGTTCACCTCGGGGCCAAGAAGAGTTGGCTGCAACTGTTAACAAGTTGGTGGAAGATGTGACTTCGCATGATGAAGCGATTTCACGCGCATGTGAATCATTCAATGGATTGAATGATGTGGTGGCGAGCCTGCAAGAGCAGGTGAACTTACTAATGGGGCAGGTCACTTCGTTGACGACTACAGTGACCGATCTTGAGTTGAGGAACCGTACGTTGCAGCGGACGGTGACCCTGAATGACGGAAATGGTGAGAGACCATCAAGGATTGATGTACCTAGACCCGTAAAATTCAATGGTTCTCGCGACAGCAAGGCCATTGAGAACTTCTTGTTCCAAGTAGAAGACTACTTGGATATCCAAAATGTGACCCTTGAAGATCTGAGGATCAAGGCTGCAGCGGCCTTACTTGATGGTGATGCTATCGCTTGGTGGAGGCGGAAGCGCAATGACATGGAGAGGGGTCAATGTGTGATAGACACCTTTGACGACTTCAAAGTAGAGTTGCGCAACTACTTCATGCCAAGAAATGCGCAGAGACAGGCTTACCGAATGGTTCGTGAACTCAAACATACTGGTTCGTTGCAGGACTATGTCCGAACGTTCCAGAAGCTTATGCTGGAGATACCTAACATGCCAGAAGACGACATGCTCAATTGGTTCATTGTGGGACTTCAACCATGGGCACAGTCCGAAGTGGAAAGGAGCAACTCCCGTATTTTGGAAGATGCATATGTGGCGGCTGAGCGCTTAGTTGATACTCAGCGCAAACCTTTCACCCCATCAACCAAAGTTGGGAAGAAGCCTGACCACGGAGGCAAGAAGGATGAGCAGCGCAACGATAAAGGTGAGGCGTCGACACGCCATCAATCCGAAAAGAAACAGAACTACACAAAGCACAACAACAACAACAAGGGTGCGGTTGTGACATGTTGGTTCTGTGGTGATAGACATATCGCCCGGCAATGCCCAAAGCGCCTTGTAAAGGACGACGGGCAAGCCAATGCTGCACAGGAAGAATGCAGCGATACTGAAGGCAGTGACACTGAGACCATGCAACCGAGGATGGGCGCCATGCGATCGATTAACGCAGCTAGAAGTTGCGCAGCTAAGAACATGCAGGTCAGTAAGGAACTTATGTACGTAGAAGTCATTATGAATGGAAAGTCTACTTCGGTAATGGTAGACTCCGGGGCCACACACAACTTTGTCTCGCGGGAAGAGGCAGAGCGGTTGGGCTTGAAAACTGGGCCAAAGCAGAGGACTATCAAAACAGTAAACTCTGAGGCCAAGCCCATTCTTGGTGAATCAAGAGATGTGGCTACTCAAGTGGGGAGTTGGGTCGGCAAAGCCAACTTCTCTGTGGTGCCCCTGGACGATTTCAAGGTGATTCTGGGTATGGAGTTTCTGCGAAGCCAGAATGTGATGCTGCTGCCAAAGTTTAACACGTTGACGATCATGGGATCAGACCTGTCCCACACAGTGCAGTGCCTTACGCAGAAAGGCAAGTCTTCAGTGTTATCAGCAATGCAACTGAAGAAGGGTGTCAAGCATGGGGAGCAGACATTCTTAGTTGCAGTGCGTGCAGATGAAGGGAAGGTAGAAGCAGCAGTGCCGCCGACCCTAGCCCCTCTATTGGAGGAGTTTCGGGGGGTGATGCCTCCGGAATTGCCAAAGCGTCTTCCGCCAAGACGCGAGGTCGACCACAAGATTGAGTTGACCCCGGGAGCAAAGCCTCCCGCAATGGTTCCATACCGTATGGGGCCAGCAGAGTTGAAGGAGATGCGCAGGCAGCTAGACGAGATGTTGGACGCAGGCATTGTTCGTCCATCAAAAGCCCCATTTGGTGCCCCTGTCCTTTTTCAGACGAAACATGATGGCTCTAAACGGTTATGTGTGGATTATCGGGTCTTGAACAAGGTCACGGTGAAGAACAAGTACCCATTGCCATTGATAGCAGACTTGTTCGATCAGCTAGGCAGTGCCCGTATCTTTTCCAAGCTAGATCTGCGATCGGGTTACTGGCAGGTGAGGATTGCCGAAGGTGATGAGCCGAAAACAACTTGTGTCACCCGCTATGGTGTTTACGAATTTTTAGTAATGCCATTCGGGTTTACAAATGCTCCAGCCACGTTCACGACTTTAATGAACCAGATTTTCTACCCTTACTTAGACAAGTTTGTGGTAGTCTATCTGGATGATATCGTGATCTACAGCAGTAACATGGAGGAACATGTCGGGCACTTGCGAACAGTGTTTCAGGTGCTGAAGGAGAATGACCTCTGTGTTAAACGAGAGAAGTGTCTCTTCGGGCAGGAGGAGATCAGCTTCCTTGGCCATGTTGTGGGGCGTGGTGTGCTGCGTATGGATGGGCAGAAGATAAGGGCCATCCAGGAATGGGTTCCGCCAAGCAAAGTTCCAGAATTGCGGTCATTCCTCGGCTTGGCAAATTATTATCGGCGTTTCATCGAAGGTTATTCCCTCATTGCTGCGCCCCTCACAAATTTGTTGAAGAAGAATCGGGTATGGCTCTGGACAGGAGCGTGCCAAGATGCCTTCGAGGGCTTGAAGAAAGCCTTAGTGAGAGAGCCAGTGCTGCGACTGCCTGATCATTCGAGACCCTTCGAAGTCCACACTGATGCCTCAGACTTTGCCATTGGCGGAGTTATTATGCAAGACGGGCATCCGATCGCATATGAGAGTCGTAAGCTGAAGGATGCAGAGAGGCGGTACACAGTGCACGAACGTGAGATGCCCGCCATTGTGTATTGCTTCAGGACCTGGCGGCACTACCTTTTGGGTGCCGAGTTCGTCGTCAAGACGGACAATGTGGCCACGAGCTATTTTCAGACGCAAAAGAAGCTGACGCCCAAGCAAGCTCGATGGCAGATGTTTTTGGCTGAGTTCGACTTTGCCTTAGAGTACAAGGTTGGAAAAACCAATGTTGTGGCGGATGCCCTGAGCCGTAGGGCTGAATTAGCTGCTGCGCGCGCAGAGCCTTCTGAAGTGCATTTGGAGGGTGCATTGCTGAGCCGCATCCGCAAGGGTACACAGCAGGATCCGACCGCACAACACCTTGTTTCTCTGCGCAGGCAGGGAAGACTCGGCGATTTTGGCTACAAGATGGCCTCCTTGTAACAAAAGGGGGATGCATCTTTGTACCACGGTGGGGAAGCCTTCGCCGAGAGCTACTCAAGGAGTGCCATGATATACTATGGGCCGACCATCCTGGTCAGGAGCGGACCTTAGCACTCCTTGAGCGCGGCTACTATTGGCCGCAGATGAGAGACGATGTTGAGGGGTATGTGGGGACATGCCTCATCTGCCAGCAAGATAAGCGGACAAACCAGAAGGCTGCCAGTCTCCTTGAGCCTCTACCAATTCCAGAACGTCCTTGGGAAAGCATCTCTATGGACTTCATTGTTAGTCTGCCAAAGGTAGAGGGCCTCAGTTCTATTTTAGTCGTGGTGGATCGTTTCTCAAAGTATGCCACCTTCATCTCAGCTTCCAAGGAGTGCCCTGCAGAGAAGACTGCAGAGTTGTTCGTAAAGCATGTGGTGAAGCACTGGGGCATACCAAAGAGCATTGTGAGCGATCGCGATGCTCGCTTCACGGGCAAGTTCTGGCGTGAGGTATTTCGGTTACTTGGCTCTGATTTGCTGTTTTCCACAAGCTTCCATCCGCAGACAGATGGGCAGACAGAGCGCATCAACGGGATACTGGAGCAGTACCTTAGGCACTTTGTTAGTGCCAATCAAAAAAATTGGGTGAAGCTCCTTGATGTGGCACAGTTTTGTTATAATCTGCAGAAGAGCGAATCTTCAGGCCACAACCCGTTTGAGATAGCCTCGGGGCAGCAGCCACTGACCCCGCACACTCTTGCCGCACAAGAAAAGGGAAGGCCATCCTTCGCCTATCAGTTTGTTCGCGACTGGCACGAGCAGAATGAGTTGGCGAAGGCATTCTTACACAAAGCGGCGAAGAGAATGAAGAAGTGGGCGGACAAACACCGTCGGCCCGCAGGGTTCCAGGTTGGGGACCAAGTGTTGGTGAAGTTATATCCTGGTCGCACAGGCATCTTCCGCGGGCGGCACCGCGGACTACTCAGAAAGTATGAGGGACCCTTCACCATCACAAAGAAGGTGGGCAAGCTGGCATATAAGCTGGAGTTGCCCCCAGACTTCAAGGTGCACCCGGTGTTCCACGTGTGCAACCTCAAGCAGTTCCATCCAGATGATGGAGACCCGGAACGCAATGTGCCGCAACGCGCTCCCATCATGCAGAGGGCCCCGACAGCACAACGGGCCGAGAAGCACCTCAGTCAGATCCTTCGCCACAAGGTAAACTACTTGGGGCAAGCGAAGAAATACTTGGTGCAGTGGGAGGAAACAGCGGAACCAACGTGGGAGCCTGCATTTCGAATGAACAGCCGCTACCTGGCTGAAGTCAGAGCTTACCACGAAATAGATGGCGCCGAGGACGGCGCATGATTTGAAGGGGGGAGCATGTTCCCTTGCGACTTACAATGTACAGTTGCGCTAGAGTCTGTTTTGCTTTTGTTGAGTCTGATGTAAGCTGCCCGGTTCAGGTGAATCAATACCCCGAAGGGGCAGCCCGTATACTTGAACTGTAATAGCCTGCGGGCAAAATTGTGAATGAATTAAATGCGTTGAGCTTTCTTTTGTTCACCCTCGTTGTGATTGCTTCTTGTGATTGCAACTTCTCTCCCTCTATTCTCTCTTGCTCTCTTGCACTATGATCATAAGCTTCCGCGACCGGCAAGCGAGCTGACGAGTAGGCTTGCGGCGGTAAGGAAGGACCGTCGCGCCGCGTTGGCCCATTGAAGGAAATAGGCCCGTGACAGTTTATCTCTTGTGCTTATGTAAACCTTAGTGCTTTTTGGATTGTCTCATAGTGGACTTGTGCATATGCACTTTGTGATTACATTCTTTATGAGTCCTTAGTGGTTTTTGTACTTTGGATCATTTATGGATGTGATTTGTGCCTCTTGAGTGAGGTGTGTGAAGACTCTTTTTCTCATTACATGGTATCAGAGCGAGGGTGTTTGTAGACCTTTGAAGTGTGATTATCACGTGATCGTGGTACCCGTATGATCATGGTGATTGTGGTACCCAAGAGGTTGTGTTGTCTACATCTTTCTCTCTCTTGTAATCTTTCAAGTTAAATAGAGCCACATGATGTGGGTTAAAGTATGTATACTAAAAATCCTTATATATATTACTATTTTTCAGTTCTCTATCTTTAAAAAGGTATTTATATATTTTTGAAATTTTTGTTTGAAATATTATGGTTATTTCTTAATTTTGTAAAATGTGTTTTCTTTAAAAATTAAATTGGATCTAGAGTTTGTGTTTTGATATTAACTCATAAGTAGCATACTGTTTAGCTCTTCATGATAAATCTGAAAAGAAGTCATCATCATGTATATGTCTGACCCAATCCATTTATATATTGGATCGAGTCCAGACCCAATTGGTGTATATGTAAATTAACATATTCAAAGGGGTATTTTTGTACCCTAGTTTTATTTTACTTAATACATTGAATAGAATGATAGGGCCAACCGATCATTGACTGAACCCCTTTTCTCTAAAATCTCTCTCTTCTCTCTCTCTCTCTCTCCCCTCTCTCTCTTTCTCTGTGACAGGCAAGCGTGGAGATCGGAGGCTCCTTTCTATCATGGTATTAGAGCAGCGTGACGACTGTGCGTGAAGAACTGACTTTCGTTTCACGGTGGCTCGATTTCACGGTAGAAGACAAATCCTTTTCACTGTGACTGTTTCACCGTGACAGTCTATCCCCTTTCTGAAAGTTTTTCACGGTGAGTTCGTGACACCGTGACAGTCGATCCCCTTTTTGGAAGTATTCACGGTGAGTTCGTGATTCTGAAATATATATTTCTGAGTTCGTGATTCTGAAACTGCTGTTTCGTGGGTTCTGGAAATCGACCCTTTCTGGAAGTATTCACGGTGAGTTCGTGATTCTGAAAAATATATCTCTGAGTTCGTGATTCTGAAACTGCTGTTTCGTGGGTTCTGGAAGTATTTCTGCTATGTGAAAAATATTTCTGAGTTCGTGATTCTGAAACTGCTGTTTTGTGGGTTCTGGAACTGCTGTATCTCTCATCTTGGAACTGCTGTGCATGATTCTAAAACTGCTATTTTCGTGGGTTCTGGAACTGCTGTATCTCCCATCTCTGCTGATCTATACCTAAGTGTCAGCCAAGTGCCCTGTCATCCGAGACCTCGGTTGTGATATACCTAAAACTCTGTTAGTCGAGTCCGCTGCTGTGATATACCTAAGTGTCAGTCCAGGTTTTCATGGATTCCTCTTATGGACAGTCATGTCTGTCCTCAAGCTTTCTCGGTCAACTAGTCTCTGAAAAATCTAATTTCTTAATCTGGAAAAGACAGATCATTCCATTTATAAAGAGTCAGGACCTCTCTGGTCATCTGGATGGATCTGTTCCACCGCCTTCAGAATTCTTCTCAAAGGAAAAGGCGGACAATAAAGGAGAACAATCTGTTGTTCTTCTTAAGAACCCAAAATATGTTACTTGGATGAAGAGGGATCAATCGTTAGTGGCCTACATCACTTCAACCCTCTCACAGGAAGTCCTTATTGCTGTTCCTGATGATTGTTCGGCCAAGGAACTGTGGGATGAGTTAGTTCAGACGTATTCACAAATTTCTGAGTCAAGAATTATGTATCTTAAGCGAGAGTTTCAAATGCTGAAGAAAGATTCCATGTATGTTATGGAATACTTGAACAAAATGAAAGGCATCACGGACCAACTGGCTGTTGTTGGGTGTCTTGTCAGTGAAAAGGATAAAGTACAACAAACCTTGAGTGGATTGGGGTCAGACTATCATGTTATGATGACTACCTTATTATGTTTACCAGAACTTCCAAAGTTTTAAGATCTTCGTGCGAAATTATTGCAATATGAGATGACTCTGAAAGGATCTTCTGAAGATTCTCATGGGAATTCAGGAACACAAGATGTGCTGGCTATGGGAATGAATTATGGCCGAGGACAAGGAAGTTCTTTTCGAGGAAAAGGAGGCCAAGGGAGAAACACCTATGGAGGTCGTGGCATACTTCCGACACCCAATATACAAGGACAAAGACCCATTCCCACTTGTTTTCTATGCAACAAGAAAGGACACATTAAAGCAAATTGTTGGTTTAATCCTCAAAACAAAGGAAAAGCTCCACAAACAGAGTCTAGGAAGGATGAAGAAGTAAAAGAGTTGCTGTTGGCAGCTTTGGTAGTATTGAATATGAAGCAAAATGATAAAGGAATTTGGTATGTTGACTCTGGAGCAACTACTCATGTCACAGGTGATGCAGGTAAACTCTTGACTCTTATTCCTTATGTTGGTAAGAATAACATAGTCACAGGGGATGGATCTCATCACTCAATCTCACATACTGGAAATGCCATTATACCAATGTCAAAGTCCTCTCTTAAACTTTCAAGTGTCATCCATGCACCTAATATTCAAAAGAACATTGTTTCTGTCTCAAAACTTGTTGATGATACCAATGCTTCAGTTGAATTTACTCCCTCTTCTGTTTATGTCAAGGATCTTCGCACGAGGAAGACATTCGCTGAAGGAAAACGATGGGGCACCATGCATATCTTTCAAGAAGATCCTTCCTCCATTCATTCCGGCTATTCATCCTTGAAGCCTCACCAACACCAATTTTTTGATTCTGATTTTATATTTAATATTTTTGATTGTAATAAGCCAATACTTTGGCATAGTCGTCTTGGCCATTGTGGTCGTCATTTTATTGAAAAACTTGTCTTGAATAATTTTATTTCTAAGTCCAGTCTGAGTTCAGAGGTCGTTGATACAAAGTGTTCTAGTTGTCTTTTATGTATGAGTCATGTCTTACCATTTGCTTCCATCAATAAAAGAGCTTCAAGGCCATTTGAGGTCATTTGTTCAGATGTCTGGGGGCCTGCTCCAATTACTTCTCTTTCTGGCAGTAAATACTATCTTATTTTCATTGATAGTTACTCACGTTATACTTGGATATTTTTTATGAAGCACAAATCAGAAGTTTTTGGATTGTTCCAAAGATTTCATTCTTTTGTTCAGAATCATTTCTCTACTAACATTCTCAACTTCTAGTGTGATGGAGGAGGTGAATTCTCCTCGAATGACTTTGTTGGTTTCCTTCAACATAATGGGATAAAGAGAAGAGTGTCTTGCCCGCATACACCTCAACAAAATGAGATTGCTGAGAGGAAGCATCGACATATTATAGAGACTGCAATGAGCATGATGCACGGGAGCAATCTTCCTGTATCATTATGGACTGAGACCTTTCACTCCACAGTCCATGTGATAAATCGATTGCCCATGAGTATCTTAGAAAATAAGTCACCATATTTCTCTTTTTTTGGCATACAACCTGATTACCATGCATTACGTGTTTTTGGGTCTGTTTGCTATGTTCACATTGACAACTCACTCAGACACAAGTTCCAAGATAAAGCCTTAAAATGCAGGTTTATAGGATATGCAGAAGACTACAAAGGGTACATGTGCTATGATCCTCTAAGTAGGCGTGTCAAGATATCAAGGAATGTAATTTTCGATGAGATGAACTTTGATGCTCAGGATGCTAATTCAACCCTTCATGCTGATAACTCAAGCCCCAACATTGAGGTATACTACCCATGGTTAAATTCAAAACTTTTTTCAAATGGTAAAGTAGACTGTCCAGAAAATTGCAGTCAGAAGGAGACACATGAGGAATCAACAAATGAAACTCAAACGGAAGAAACTGTTCCACATGTCTTGGAACCAGCAAGGTATAAATGTATTGTGTACACCCGGCGAGAGAAAGAGCCCTCATTCGTCTCTTGTACGAGTAGAAATCCATCTTCACAGACAATGGATATCTGAAGATCCTCACGGATTCGACATCCACTTGACAGGTGGATAAGTTATAAAAAATTTTCATTGGATTTTCAGTTGTTCTTGACATCCATAAGTAAAGAGGAAGAGCCCCTTATGTTCTATCAAGCTGCGAGTTCTAGAAGATGGGTAGAAGCCATGAATGAAGAAATGGAAGCTCTACATGAATGTGGAACATGGGAGATTGTACCCAGGCCACAAAACAGAAATGTTGTTGGGTCGAAATGGGTGTACAAGATAAAGTATAAACCAGACGGGAGCATTGAAAGGTACAAGGCTAGACTTGTAGCCAAGGGATTTACACAAGAGGAAGGCCAAGACTTTGATGAAACTTTCAGTCCTGTAGTTAAAATGGGGACCATCCGCATTGTGTTGGGTCTAGCCATTAAATATGGATGGACATTGAGCCAACTGGATGTAAAAAATGCTTTTCTTCACGGGGATTTAAAAGAAGAAGTTTACATGGAACAACCCACTGGATATGCAGAACGAGAAGCCAAAGAATATGTATGCAAGTTAAAGAGAGCACTCTATGGTTTGAAACAAGCCTCTCGTTCCTGGTTCGATAATTTTTCTCTAGAGATACAACAACATGGCTTCTCTCGGTCCCTTCTGGATCACTCATTATTTATTCACAATGAACAAGGAGTCACTACTTTCCTATTAATATATGTAGATGACATCATCATCACAGGGAACTGTAAAAGTCACATTGAGCAGGTGAAGAAGTTATTAAATCAGAGATTTAAGATGAAAGATTTGGGAGAGCTGCGATATTTTCTTGGGGTAGAAGTTGATAAAAGAAATGATACACTCACCCTTACTCAACACAAATACACGTTGGACATTCTCAGTAGAGCAGGCATGACAGATTGTAAGCCGTTGACAACTCCAAGTGTCATTCATCAGAAACTGAGTTCAAAAGAAGGGGACATATATGAAGATCCCACTAAGTATCGCAGCTTAGTTGGCATGTTGCAATATCTGACTTTTACTAGACCTGATATAGTATATTCGGTTAATCAGGTATTCCAGTTTATGCATGAACCTCATATGTCACATATGGAGGTAGTCAAACGTATACTTCGTTACCTGAAGGGTACAATTGGTGATGGGCTGGTATACAAGAAAAGGGAATTAGATCCAGGCGGGGGCCATGAGGGCCATGAGATCGTCACTTATGCTGATGCTGATTGGGCGGGTGATCCAGACGAACGACGATCAGTATCCGGTTATTGCAGCTTCATTGGGCCAAACTTGATATCCTGGAGCAGTAGAAAACAAAAGGCGGTTGCTAGATCGAGCACGGAGGCTGAATACAGATCCATGGCCACTGCCACGACCGAGGCTACATGGATAAGACATCTCCTAATAGAAATGGGAGAACCGACTGCTCGATCACTGTTGTTGTGTAACAATCAAAGTGCCATCAACATGTCCTTCAATCCCATCCACCATAGCCGAGCAAAGCACATTGAAATAGATCAACATTTTATTAGAAAAAAGGTTGAAGATAAAGAGATTGAGCCTATGTATGTGCCAACTGAAAAACAAGTTGTTGACATTCTCACTAAAGGGTTGACGAAGGACATATTTTGGTTTCTGAAAAGAAAGTTGTACATGGTTCATCACCATGCACAACTTGAGGGAGGCTAAAAAGAAGTCATCACCGTGTATATGTCTGACCCGATCCATTTATATATTGGATCGGGTCCAGACCCAATTGGTGTATATGTAAATTAACATATTCAAAGGGGTATTTTTGTACCCTAGTTTTATTTTACTTAATACATTAAATAGAATGATAGGGTCAGCCGATCATTGACTGAACCCCTTTTCTCTGAAATCTCTCTCTCTCTCTCTCCCCTCTCTCTTTTTCTCTGTGACAGGCAAGCGTGGAGATCGAAGGCTCCTTTCTATCAAAATCCTCCATCTTTTAGTTTTTTGAAAATATATATTTTATATGCTCTGGTGTATACCCATTAGTAAATTTGTATACATGTTCATTCAAAGTATATATATTTATTTGAAAATTTCTGAACACTTTTATAATTATTGGTAATTTCATGTTCGTTGAAATCTATGTAGAGTTTTAATGCTTCTTGCATACTTGTTTCTTCAATAAAAGATTTTATTTTTATCTTTTGTGTATGCCCTTAGTGGCACTTATGGTTGTGCTCTTCGTAGCACTTTTGATGTGCTCTTTGTAGCATTTTTTATTGTGTCCTTGTTGACACTTGTTCTTGTGTATTGCACTTATTGCATAGGCTTGATCAATAAAATACTATTTTTATTCCGTGTGTTTGCCCCTTTCGTGGCTGTTTGTCTTTATGCCCATTTTGTGGCTTCTGAATGTTCTTTGGTACTTTGGTGAAACTTTTTGAGCGTCCACTTTGTTGTTTTGGTAAATATCTTTTAGAGGACCTTGTTTCCTTTCATTAATGAACATCTTTGGAGACTTTCATTTCCTTGCATATTAATTCAAAGTATATTTTGGGTATAATAATGTCTTTATGATTATTTATGTATATTTTTATAATATATTAAAATTTATGTTCTAAGTAAATATGTGGTTTCTTAAGAACACTAATTTTCTTGATTAATGGTTCTTGTTATTTATAAAATATTAAATATTATAATGGATTTTATGTGGCCTTAAAGTTATTAGATTATTGGATATGCATCATCTTTTAATCTCTTTGCGAATATCGATGATTGATTGTGCTTGGGTATGCTCTTGGTCTTGAGTATGATTCATTAAGAATCTTTGTAAGTTTTGACCCCCCTTTTTATGTCGTATACCATTGTTGTTTCATAATAGACTTATAATCTAGATTGAGCTATCTCTTTATAGCTTGTTTATCCATACTCATTCTTCATTGTTATTGATGTAACCTTGATTGTCTTTACTTACATGGTTTATGAAAAAATTATAAGTTAATATCTTGTGTGCATATGATTACATAAATCTTTACAAGGTTTTTACTTAACTTTATTGGACTTGATTTGAAACTTGCTTTTTCAAATCAAATATTTGATATGAACTCACCTATTTGAAAATTGAATTATGTGAGTATATATTGCCTTTTGAGGCATTTGGATTGTCCATCACAATTTTATATGATGCATCATTCTCTTGGCCTTGTTATTTGTTTAGAGATGTTTGTTGGGGTGAGTTGTGTGCACCTCGTTTTATGTCAGTTTAGAATGTCAACTTGTGGTTTGGCTCTAACCGACAGTTGATTGATCCCTGGATTTGTTAGTATCACTCATTTGTTGATTGACCATTGTTATTATTATGAATGATTATAACTCTATTTATCTCTGATGACAATCTATTGTTTGAAACCGTGGTTTTTGAAGGATTGTTAAAATTGATGTTCTTTTTGGTGACATTAGTGTGCTTCCATTACAAGCTTTCTTACCTCGAGTGACTTCTCATTTTTATGCTTTTTATCTTAGTGTCATTATACGTAGACAAGAGATGTTTGTAGACAATAGATGTTTATACACACTTTCGTGTGTCTTTGGCCCTTTAGTGACTTTATGCTTATGCTCTTGATTTAATAGTTGATGCACTTCTTTTTTTAGTGTCATTATGTGTAGGCAAAAGATGTTTATCCACTCTTTTGTGTGCGATTTTAGCCTATTGTTAGCGTTGTGATTATACTCTTGTTCTAGTCGCTGATACACTTGTTTTTTAGTGTCATTATATGTAGACACAAGATGTTTATACACACCTTCATGTGTGTCTTTGGTCCTTTAATGACTTTATGTTTATGCTCTTGTTCTAGTCACTGATACACTTGATTTTGATGATTGAAGGTCTAGTGAGGTGATTGCTTTTAATGGTCAAACTATTGTTGAGATTTACAAACATCATTCATTGTGTTATATGAGATTTTTTAAATCTCTCAACAAAATTTTTGAATTTTTATTACTCATTTATCTTTATTTAAAAAATAATTATTGAAATATTTTCAAGAATTTTGCATCGAATATTCTTTAATTGCATGATCAATACTTAAAATTTGTTTCATGATAGGCTACCCTGTGTTTTGTATATATATTACTATTTGCAAAATATTATTTTGTGAGATTTATGGAATTTTAAATCTTTTATAAGTTATTTTCTCTTAGAAAAGTTTTTATTGATCCATAAGTAACTCTTTTATTGGATCTAAACTATTGCATGATTCATTCATATATGAATTAGTTGTATGATTAATATTGCTTCTAAAACATAATGTTTGATTGATCCATGTTTGTTATATTTGTCTTATCTTAACCTTTATTGTACTATTTGAATTATTTCTTATATCTTCCGCTGTGTAAAAATGGCTTGTTTTAAAAAAGAAATCTATTTATGAGTCAAATACTCTTCTTTGTGGGATTTTATGATTTAAACACTTTTTTGTGAGTTATTTATGATATTAATATTACTCGACAAATCCTATTCCATGTCTTGCATGCATTGATGTGCTTTTCTTGATAAATATATGTATTGATTATCCTAAAGTTAACTTTTTTTATTTGTTTTCTGTTTCTTGAGTTTTTCACATCTAATGCATGACTATGAAGTTTTCCTAGATGGTTTTACTTTCTTATTTCGAAGTATTGGGGTATTGTGCATATTTCCATAAATGTTTAAAGTGATTAATGGTTTGTGAGCATTCCTCCTATAATATCAATATATTTTGAACAAATAATATTTTAAAATGTTTTTTGTTTTTGTAATATATATGTTCTTTTGTATAGTTGAGATATTTGGCTTGCTCATCTATTTACATGTTCTCAAGTATTGAAGAGCAGTTTTCGAGCAAATGATTGAAAAAAAATATTGAAGACTCTATACACCCTTTAATGGAAGGAACCAATGAAGAAACATGATGGATACTATGAAGACTTTTAAAGACTTGGGTTCTTTTGTATTTGCATACTTACGGTTACATCATTGTAAGTTTGAGGGGGGTGGGGTGTTAAGTTATATGTATAATTCCTTATATATATATATTCAAGATATATGTATATATAACTATAATTAATAATGTAATTTAGGTTGTCTACCAGAGGCATTATGGTCATTTTGTATATGTTAGAAAATAGGTGTTTCTTTATTTTCTTCTTTTAATTTTTTTATTTTATCTTTTTGTGTAAGGGCATTCTTGTAAAATGCCTCCATATAGTCGTTGGGAGTACTTCCCAACGTCTATTTGGAGGCTCTCTCTTGGCATCTTCTTGTCTATAAATAAGAGCTTCGGGCCCCTTGTATTTGTAAGCTTCTTTGAAGCTCCGGGATGAATAAATTCATTATTTTTTTGTGTTCTCTCTTTTGATATTGTATGCACTCTTGTGCTTGTATAAGCCTTTGTGCTTTTTGGATTGTCCCATAGTGGACCTGTGCATATGCACTTTGTTATTGCGTTCTTCATAAGGTCTTATTGGTTTTTGTATTTTGGACCATTTGTAGGTTTGATTTGTGCCTCTTGAGTGAGGTGTGTAAAGACTCTTTGTCTCATTACAACTGCATCTTCAGGTTTTAAAGCTTTCTTAATTGTGAACTCTTTTAAGGAAGGTTTTCGCAGCACTATCATAATTGTTGTATCTAATATTTCATTTAATTTCTTAATTGCTGGCCCCATGGTGTTGCCATTTTTTTTATGTACTAGTGTTAGTTCTCAGTTCTGTGGTGTAATAGGCTTGGACTGACTGTACTGCAATGGCTATATAACTTCTAGTCACAGGTATGTTTTGCGATCAGAGACCATCCTAACCCCAAAGAATGAATAAGTTAAGCTGAAACCTGTAGTTTTGATTGAGAGCTTATGACCCTGGCTAATCTGATTAGCTCTTGCTTGAGTTTCATTAGCATTTGTGGGTGTATGGTTGTATGAGTTCACTTTGTGTCAGCCATTGTGTTACATTACTCTTTATCTTTTTCCTTCTAATAAAACTTTAGCAAATGGAGGAAATGTAGTCCACTATTTCAAGCAACATTGTTGTTTATTGAGCATAACGGGAGAGTCAGGCTAAAGGCCCTTGTTGTTTCCACAAATTGTTACCTTAGGCCTTCAGTTTCCAATTTCAAACTTTCAGGTTCATGCACTATTACATTACACTTGATTTCCTAGATTCTTTGGTCATTTAACTATACTAGCTTCCAAGACACCTGAAGCATGTGGTTTTCTAGGTTTGCAGAATTTTGATTCCATCTCTATAAGTCTATAACCATCAATAACTCTACCTATTTCTATAAAAACATTGAAACATCATTCATAGCCTTAAGAAAATCAACTTTGTCTTGGTGAGGGGAGGATTATTGTCTGTCACGTACCCTTGCTATTTTAGATTCTCTTGTTTTGGCTTCTCTTAGGAAATTATTTTAGAATTTCTAACACATGCAAATTCTTGGTCTTGAGCTCCTACCTTCCTAAGTGGTAGCTCTAGTTCCAAGAATTTGACAAGGCCTGATTTTTCCAAAAGCAACCCAAATTCCTACCTTTTTCTCTCTTGTAGTTGTCAACATTTGCTTTCATCTCTTTACTATCGTCAAAACCCAAAATGAAGACTCTTGACAACCGATGTTGCCATTGTTTGGCTAGAAGAATATTGTGTTTCTTAGCATTGTTATGCATTTGAGGCATGGGGTTTGACTGAGTGACAAGTGCCTTCTTGAGAATAGCAAGGCACACACTTCAGCTCCTTTGTGCAGGGGTCCTTAGAGGAAGGGAGAGTTCCCAAAAGTCTTTTAGCCTTCGATCATCTGCCCTCCAAGGATGTCCACCAAAAACTTGAGAAGGATGATTGATGATAAGAGGGCCACCAAGGCGTGTGGCTTGCGACGGTCACCATTGCTCTTTACAAACAAGTTTCAACACTAAAGGTAAAAGTGTTTTTCACCCTTTGTTCCTTTTTTAACTTCGTTTTTTGTGATAAGAATTTCCATAAAAAACATATGCTTTTCTCTTCTTGGTTTGATTTTTAGTAGTTGATTATTTGTTTAATTGGGGTTCTATATGAGAATTTAATATCATTTTATTTTAAATGTCTATTGCAAAGCTGTCCTTGCATTTTTGGTGGTTTTGGGAAAGATTATATGTAGATTTTTCTTTGGTTGAAAATTTCAGATCATTTTAATTTTGTTTTAATTCTCTAGCGTATTTATTGTTAAGGGACGGCCCGACCCATCGAGTTTTAAGTGCGGCCCGACCCGGAGATGGTTTCACCCATTTATTAATGGGCCGGGTTTTGGCTCGGTTCTTAACGGTCTCGTGTTTGAAGAGCAGCCCATGACCCAACCCATTGGCTCAATAGGCCAATGATTAGTAGGTCAGTCTAGCCTCGCCCAAACCCATTTATAGGTTATTTTCGAATAAGTTCATAAATTAATTCCTATAATGCTAAAAGCATTGCATTAAATGAAAGCTTAATGCACCTATCTAATTATCTTTCTATTTCTCGTATAACCAACCTAACTAATTAGGTAAATAATATAGTTACCAAATTATTGTGTAACCAGCTACTAAAAAATTGATTAGGTATATAACTACCCGTTGTTTCCATCAAAGTTGATGGGACCAACTACATCATGTGGGCCATCGCGATTAAAAGAATTCTAGTAGGAAAGGACTTGTGGCACTTTGTTGATGATTTTACTTCGGAACCTCAACCTATCCTTATAAAGGTTGTTGTGGGAGAAAATGATGAATCTAAAGAAGAAACCCTTAAAGGGAATGATAGAGAATATATTATAAAAAAACCTGAAGGCATGAGAAGTAGGTCGTGCAAAAATGCTCTCCCTCTTCACTTTGATCATTTGTGAAGATCCATGTGAAAATATTCTAGAGTTTGAAAGAACGGATGAATCATGGACCTTCATCAAGCAAACATATACTCAAAGAGATGCTGCCCATAAATGGTAATTACGAGATAAGATCCATAATTGTAAACAAGGGGATAAACGTGTTGAGTATTCTGAAACTCTCAAAAGATTTGAGGACCAAATTATTAAATTGGAGCCTATTTGGGATACACCCAACTATGTAGTCAAATGCCCCGACTAGGTACCGACTAGTCTGTCTAGTCGGTCTAGGCATAAGTAAAATGTTTTGGCTTTGCAATTCCTTGGTGGGTACCTTAAAAGGTAACAATTTTAACTACTAGGCACCAATTATGGCACCTAGTCGGTGACTAAGCTGCCTCCGCATAGGCATGAGGGCAATTTAGTTATTTATTATTCATATTATATATATATTTTGTTATTTTTTTATAAATATAATTATATGTATGTGTGTGTTTGTGTGATTTGTTCTATGAAAACATGCTTAGTTATTATATTTATATCATAGTTTAAAAACTCATCTGGTCAACCCGTTGACTCGGTTGACCCAGCCCGGATTACCCAATCACTGGGTCAAAAACGAGTACAAACTCGTTTTGAACAAAACCCGACCGAGTCATAGACGAGTCAACCGAGTCATGGGGCGAGTCAGCTGAGTCATGGAGGAGTCAGCCGAGTCATGCATATATATATATATTCGTATATAATATATTATATATATAATTACATATATTATATGAAATATAATATAAATATTATGTATATTATATATAAAAATATGATCATACATATATTAATAAAATTATACATTAAATATATTATAAAAATATCATATAATGTATATTATATATAATATATTGATAAAATATTATAATATATACATAATATATACGTATATTTATATTTTTTTATATAAAATATAAAGTTAACATGACCCGACCGAGTCACGAGTTGACCCGGCCGAGTCACGGGTCATTCAAGGACAAGCTGAGTGATGAGTCAACGAGTTTTAAAACCATGATTTATATATGTGTGCTACTTTGCTTTTGAGATTTTTTTTTTTGTGAAACATTTAAAGCATGCATATTTAATTTTAATTGATTATGTTTTTTATATATGTGCGTGGTAGTTTGTTTTTGATGAATTTTTCTACAAAATCCTGAGAGCATGTTTAGCATTATGTAATATGTTATTTATATATGTACGTGTTATTATGCTTATGTGAAAGGTTGAAAGCACGTTTTGTTGATTAAACTGAATATGTTATGAATAATTGAATATATATATATATATATATATGTACCTTTTTATATTTAATTGGGGTACCGACTAGGCACCGCCTAGCTCTTTTGACTACATAGACACCCAATGATGCTCATCTTAGGTGGAATTAAATCCTTGAAGAGCAATTCTTCTAATTTATGAAGGGTCTTAGGCCTGAATTTGAATGAGGGTTACTGCCATTCATCAAAATAAAGATGAGATTCCACCCATACATGAAGTTTTGGCTGATGTATGGAAGAAATAAGATTGAAGACTATCTCCAAGCCCAAAGAATCAAAAGACAATGTGTTGGTCGTCTTAGGACCCAAAGCTAACACTAACACTTATAGGCCTCTTCACTTCACTAAACCAAATTTCGGGAGCCAATGTACCGATGAAGGGATCAAAAAGATTATATGCCATAATTGTGGAGAATTGATGCACATTAAGCACTATTGCCCTAAATTAAAAATAAAGGATGAGTGAAGACTAAAGAGCGACAAGTGTAGATGCATCACATGATGATAAGAATGAAACCAATGAAGATTACAAATTCATTTGAACCATGTTCTTGTCCAAAGTAGTGGAGGCCCTACAACTACTTCTCAAGGGATCACTTTCTTCCATCTCGAGTGTCGTGATCTACTCTTCTCTTCCAGGTAATTTGTTTGGCTCTTGGACTCTGGTGCATTTTTTCATATGACCTCCAATATTTGTTTAATTTTCAAAAGTAGATGTAATTCAAGTAGATCTAATGTTTTTACCGTCGATGGTTCTTCTCTTGACATAATATGAATTATTGATTTTAAAAATTCTTCAATTTTTTCTATACCTAAAATTAGATTTGTTTCAAAACTCAATTTAAGTCTTCTTTATGTTTCTCAAATAGCTGATCATGGTTGTAAAATCTTCTTTTCATCGGACCAATGGTTGATGCAAGATTTCTAGTTCAGGCTGCAGATTGGGTAAGACCATAGAGGATGCGATCTTTACTATATGGATCGATTGATTGTTCCTAAGAATACTTTTTGTTAAAATGTACAAGATTTCGATATCTTTTTGTGGCATCAATGACTAGGTCATCCTAGCTTATTTAAATTATCCAATGTGCCTCAACAACAACAACAACTACACCTTCATCCCAAAACAATTGGGGTCGGCGATATGAACAAAAAAAAATCATTCTGGGTCCTCCACATGAATTTTTCTCCTCCAATCATTTCTATCCAATGCCATGTCCTCGGTGAGGTTCAAAGCATTCATATCCTTTCCTATCATCTCCATCCAAGTCTTCTTAGGCCTACCTCGACCTCTTTTGACTAATATATTTTTCCATTTGTCCATCCTTCGAACTGGAGCATCATTAGGCCTTCGCCGAATATGTCCAAACCACCTTAAACGATTTTGTCTCATCTTATTTTCAATGGATGCAACGCCTACCTTCTTACGTATCTTCTCGTTTCGAATCTTATCTTTTATTGTATTTTCACACATCCATCGAAGCATACACATCTCAGCTACACTCGTTTTTTGAATATGATGTCTCTTGGCAGCCTAGCATTCCGTACCATATAATAAAGCGGGCCTAATTGTCGTCCTATAAAACTTTCCCTTCAACCGCAATGGCATTCTACGATCGCACAACACTCCAGTTGCACTTTTTCATTTCATCCACCCAACCTTTATCCTATGGTTTACATCTCCATCAATTTCTCCATCATTTCGAATGATAGATCCCAAATATTTGAAACAGTCATCCACCAATATTTCTTGCTCGCCAAGCTTTACTACACTCTCATCACTATTGCGTTGCTTACTAAACCGACATTCCATATATTCTGTCTTACTCTTACTCAACGTAAAACCTTTTGCTTCCAATGTCTGTCTCCATAATTCTAACTTAGCATTAACCCCAACTCTAGACTCATTAATCAAAACAATATCATCAGCAAACAACATACACCATGGCACATTTTCTTGAATTGATTTCGTAAGCTCATCCATCACTATAGCAAACAGGAAAGGGCTTAATGTACATCCTTGATGTAACCCAACTTTTATAGGAAAATTGTTTGTCACCCCTCCACAAGTGCGAACATTGGTTACCACTCCTTCATACATATCTTTAATTATACTAATGTACTTGAGAGAAACACCTTTCTTCATCATTGTCCACCAGAGAACATCCCTAGGTACTCTATCGGATGCCTTCTCTAAATCAATAAAAATCATATGCAAATCTTTGTTCCTCTTTCTATATCTCTCAATAATTTGTCTAAGAAGATGTATAGCTTCCATAGTTGATCTTCTAGGCATAAAACCAAATTGATTCTCCGATATCATCACAACCTTCCTCAACCTATGCTCAATCACCCTCTCCCAAAGTTTCATAGTATGACTCATGAGTTTTATACCACGATAGTTTTTGCAATCTTGTATGTCACCCTTATTTTTATATAGAGGCACCAAAGTACTCTTCCTCCACTCATTAGGCATCTTATTTGTCCGCCAAATCTTGTTAAAAAGATTTGTCAACCATTCTAAACCTTTCTCACCCAAACATTTCCAAGCCTCGATAGGTATACCATCTGGGCCAACTGCCTTTCTTGATTTTATTTTCTTCAAAGCCTCCGCAATTTCTTTCTTTTGAATCTTGCACATGAAGTCACAATTCATCTCATGAAAAGGAATAGAGAAGTCTCCAAGATCCTGAACATGACTTCCATTAAATAGCTTATCAAAATAATCTTTCCATCTCTCCTCAATTCTTATCTTTGACTAAAACCCTTTGCGTTTTATTTTTGATACATCTAACCATAACCAGATCCCTCGATTTCCTATCTTTCATCTTTGCAAGCCTATAAATATCTTTCTCTCCCTCTTTGGTATCCAACTTGTCATAAACTTCCTTATATACCTTATCCCTCGCGTTTCGAACTACTTTCTTAGCTTCCTTCTTTGCTATCATATACTTTTCCAAATTCTCATTATCATGACTTTTACTTAGATTTTTATAACACTCTCTTTTAACCTTAATAGCTAATTTTACATCCTCGTTCCACTGTGGTGTATATTTACCTAGCAGTGCACCGCCTTTAGACTCACCCAATACCTCCTTAGCCATCTTTCTCATGCAACCCACTATCTTATTCTACATTTATTCTGAATCCTCCTCGAAACACCAATCAGCTTCCTTAACTACCTGCTCTACAAACATTCCTTGTTTAGCTTCTTTCAGTGCCCACCACTTAATTCTAGGATCTATCTTATGTCTATCCCTTTTGTGACCTTTTTTAATTCTAAGATCTAAAATTAAGACTCTATGTTGTGTAGCTACACTTTCTCCTGGTATAACCTTGCAATCGATGCAACAACCCCTATCTCTCTTTTTAAGTAGGAAAAAATCTATCTGACTCGTATTAACTCCACTTTTAAATGTTACTAGGTGAGACTCCCTCTTCCTAAACCAAGTGTTGGCTAAGATCATATCATAGGACAAACCAAAATCTAAAATCCTTTCTCCACTTTCGTTTCTTTCTCCTATACCATAACCTCCATGGATACTCTCAAATCCATCCCTACTAATGGCTACATGTCCATTAAGGTCACTGCCGATGAAAATCTTATCTCCATGAGATATCCCTTGGACTACTTCGCCTAAATCTTCCCAAAATTGATGCTTAATAGAATCATCTAAACCTACTTGAGGTGCATAAACACTAATAATATTAATGATATCCGTACTTACTACTAATTTAATAAGTAAAATCCTATCACCCTTCCTACGGACCTCAACTATATTATCTATAAACTCACGACTAATAACAATCCCTACTCCATTCCTATTCCTATTTATTCATGTATACCAAATCTTATATCCTCAAGGGTCTATCACTTTTGCCTTCTCACCTACCCATTTGGTCTCTTGTAAACATAAAATATCAATCTTTCTCCTACACATAACATCTACTAACTTTGCCAACTTACCAGTTAAAGACCCTATGTTCCAAGTGGCTAACCTAATTATATGGTCTTGAACTATCGTCTTTATCTTCACCCGTCCAACAAAGTGAGGGAACCCTTGCCTATTTGACACCACACTCGGGCACTGGTGTGACCCGGCGTTCCTGGGCGATGACCTAACAACCCTTGGCCATTTATCACTGCCTCCCAGCTTATAGAGTACAACACATCACTCATTAGGGAATGCTCCAACGAAATTCTCATATTGATTCATATTCAATGTGCCTCATTTTATTAAATTTTGTAATAAAGATTTTGATTGTACTGATTGCATTCATGGTAACATGAAGATCATTCTTTTTAAAAATAGATTTTTTGCTACTAAACCATTTGAATTAATACATTGATATATGTGGACCGACACCAATTGTATCTAAGAGTGGTAGTTATGCTTATTATGTGACCTTTGTTGATGACTATTCTTGATATATATGGATTTATTTTCTTAAGAACAAAAATGAAGCATTTGAAAATTTCAAATCTTTTCACAACTTAGTCAAAAACTTATTTAAGACCATTATAGTTGTTTTTTTCTCTCTGATTCAGGGAAAAAATTTACGTTAAATGATTTCAAAAAATATTTGAAACTTAATGGTATTATACACTTAAGCTCTTGTGCCCACACCCTTCAACAAAATGGATTGACCTAAAGAAAGCATATGCATATTATAAAAATGGCTAGAACTATACTCATTTTGAAAAATGTTCTAAAGGTTTCTGGGCCAAAGATGCACTTACCTCTATCTATCTTATGAACAAAATGCTATTTGTCAAATTTTAAAACATTGCACATCTTGAAAACTTTACAAAGTTTCCTTTGATTACTTTAGATTAAGAACTGTTGGTTGTAAATGTTTTGTTCTTACCAATAAAAATGGCCAAGTTTTTCCTAGAGATATACCTTGTGTTTTTCTCGAATACGGTGAAACACATAGATGTTATGATCTCAAAAATCATAAACTTTATTTCTAGAAATTGGCATTTTTGGTAAAAGAAAATTCAGTTAATCAAAATGTGCCTAAGAAAGCTAGTAATTATTTCTTTGTTGTTTGAATTACTTTTTAAAGATACAAAAGAGTCTTTGTGGAAAGAACCTCAACAAAATGCCTTATTAAATGGGGAGTTAATGGAAGATGTCTACATGGATCCTCCATTAGGATATAAAATTGCAACAAGAAAGGTTTTTCACTTGAAAGAGGCTTTGTATGGTTTGAAACATACTCCTAAGACATGATAAGATAAATTTAGCTCTGTTATGATTAAACTTGGTTTTAGATCTTGTGATACTGACATTTTGTTAAGAGATTTAATGCATGTATCATTATACTTCTTCTCTATATTGATGACATGATTATTAAGATATATATATATATATATAATGTATATATATTATATACTTTGTCATTGTAATAGGTAAACACCTACTAGAGATATTTTTATCTTTTTACAATTTTTAATATGTTGTGCCCACATTCTTTTTATTTCTTTTTGTACAAACTAGGCATTTAGTTTGTTGTTGAGGGCACTTTGGTAATCAATACATAGAGTAGTTGGGACCTCCTCAACGGCTCTATTTCTAGGCGTTGGGGAGTGTCCGAATGGCTCTATGGCCCCTTTGTTGTGGGTATTTCCCCTTTTGTAAAGGTAATGCTTTTTCAAGCATTTTATTATATAAAATCTTATATTTTTAAGTGTGTTTGTGGCCCTTAAGTGGCCTATGTGCATGTGTTTTTGTATTAACCCATAAATGGGTTTGAAGTTCTTTGATATTGTGTTTTTGTAAGCCCATAAGAGGCATTCTCTTGCATTATCTTTCTCATTTCATTACACTGATCATTAATGGAGGAGATAAACAAGGAGTTAGTTATATAAAAAATATTTTAAAGCAAAATTTTGAAATGACTGATCTAGGTTTTTTTAGATATTTTTTAGGGATTGAGGTAACATATTCTGCACGTGGTTATTTACTAATTCAATCCAAGTTTGCCACTTAGATTATTGACAGATCTGACATTATAGATGAAAAGAGGGTGGATACTCTTGAAGTTATTAATGTAAAGCTGAAGATTGATGATGACTAATTTCAACATTCACTTACAACTGTGCATATGAGTGTTGTTATTCACATTATTAAATATTTATAAGTTTTTGTTTCTAAAGGATTTTTGTTATCTTCCTCCTCCTCACTTAAATTAATTGTATATACTTTGATTGAGTGAGAAATACTAATGATAGACGTTCAACTACGAGTTTTCTTTTGTTTATATGTGATTCACTAGTATTCTGAAAATGCAAGAAGCAATAAAAAATGTCTTTATCATCAACAAAACCTGAGTATCGTGCCATTGTTATCACAACATATGAAATCGTGTGGTTGAGAAGATTGTTGGAGGACATGAGGGTGCATATTCTGTCACTTTTAAGGTTATGTTGTGACAATAAAAATGCCATCTACATAACCTTCGATCACACATTCCATGAACGAACAAAGCATTTCGAGATGAATTGCCATTATGTTCGTGAAGAATATCTTAAGAAAGCTATCATCTTGCTTTATGTAGCATCTAAGTTCCAACTTGCTGATTTTTTCACAAAAATGCTTCTTTCTTTCTGGTTTCATTTCTTACTTGACAAAATTTGGACGATCACACCGTAAGATTGAGGGGGGAGTATTAAGTTGTAACATAAGTGTATACATCTAAGTCACACGGACTCGGCTAAAAGGTCGACGCACGTGCATCGACATGCCCCGACACGGGTGTGGCTTCGGACACGGGGCAGACACAGTCAACAAAGTGTTAGACTCGATCAACGCATCGGGGCCAAGTGCATCCACATTTTGGACTCGATCAACTTTGACAGTATATTTTTGTCCATTTATTAAAATTAATTTTGGACTTGGTCAACTTTGACCGAGTCTATTTTTGTCCATTTATGATTGTTATATATATATATATATTTATTGTTATTATTGTTATATATATATTTTGTCAACTTTGACCGGTCAACTTATTGCTTTAAAATTTACAATCTTATTATATATATATAGCTTTGTCCCCGTATTCAAAATTTTTGAAATTGCTCTCCACCCGTGTCGCACCCGCACCCATGTGACATATATATATATATATATATATATTCTATTTTTCATGTGTATATATTGTCAGAATTCTTTAGAACGATGAACAAGAAACTGCAGGGAAGAAAGTTAATGGGGCTGCAACTGCTCATGTTTTTCCAAATTGGAAAAATCGTGATCTCTTCCTTTAGTTTATAAAACAAAACCTAATACATGGTACTTTACAAGTAACTCCAATAGGTTACAAGTATTTACAAGTAGTTTGGATCCGGATCTTGATCCAAACTTAAATACAAGTACAAATGCACGATGTCTGCCCTGCCTAACAGTCCCCCTCAAGTTGTGCATGATTTTGAATCATGGACAACTTGCTCTTTAGGAACCAAAAACTATACTTTGTGAGTCCCTTAGTGAACAAATAAGCCACTTGGTCTTCTGTTTTAACATAACGAGGCTCAATCTCTTTTTCTTCAATCTTTTGCCTGATAAAATGCTGATCAATCTCAATGTGTTTGGTCTTGCTGTGATGAATATGATTAAGAGATATTTGAATAGCACTTTGGTTGTCACAAAGAGGGAAACAACTAGCAATCGGTTTCTTTAATTCTGTTAACAAATGTTTAGTCTATGTTATTTCTGCCGTAGCAGCAACCATCACCCTGTATTCGGCTTCCGTGCTAGATCTAGCCACTGCCTTTTGTTTTTTACTACTCCAAGAAACAAAATTGACACCAATGTAAACCCCATATCTTGAAACTGACTTTCGATCATCAGGATCTCCGACTCAGTCTGCATTTGAATAAGCAATGATGTCATGAGCATTATTCACGGATTCGCTTTTGGTATACAAAAGTCCATCTCCAACAATACTCTTTAAGTATCGCAATATCCTTTTTACTGTATTCATGTGCCCTGTCCTTGGCTCATGCATGAATTGAGAAACTTGATTGACTGAATATGTGATATCGGGCCTGGTAAAGGTGAGATATTGAAGCATTCCCACTAGACTCCAATATTTGGTGGGACCATGATACAAGTTTCTGTCTCGCGCACTTAGTTTCTAGTTAATTACACTAGGAGTAGCAAGTGGCTTGTAATCTTTCATCCCACCCTTTTCTAACAGATCCAGAGTGTATTTATGTTGAGTCAAAGTATGTTTATTTTCTTGATTATCCACCTCTACTCCAAGAAAGTACCAAAGATTTCCAAGGTCTTTCATTTTGAACCTTTGACTCAGAAGATCCTTAGTTTCTTGAACATGGTTCTCACTGTTTCCTGTAATAATTATATCATCAACATATATCAACAAGAAGGTAGTAAACTCCTTACCTTGAAGAATGAAGAAAGAATGGTCCAATTGTGATCGATAAAAACCATGTCTTTGAATTTCTAGGGAGAAGCTCTCAAACCACGATCGAGACGCTTGTTTCAGTCTATAGAGTGCTCGATTTAGTCTGCATACATACTCCTTTGAATCTCCTTCTGTATATCCTGGCGGTTGTTCCATGTGTACTTCCTTCAAATCCCCATGAAGGAAAGCATTCTTCACATCTAGCTGACTTATTCTCCAACCATAATCTACATGCAGTGTTATTAAAAACGCGCCTCAAGGCGCAAAAAGCGTGCCTTGCCTCAAGGCGAGGGCCTTTGTGCCTTAAGGCGCTGGTATAAAGCGTAAAAGCCTTGAGGCATAAGCCTCACACGCCTCAGGGTGAAATGCGCCTCAATGTGAGGCGTATGCGCCTCTTTTTGTTGGTCAAATGGGGGTCAAAGCCCCCATTTGACCAAAAACTAGATGCTATTAAATCAGGGCCCCGACCCTAATTAGGGTCGGGGGCCCTAATTTCTCATTTTGTTTCGTAGTAGTCTCTCTCTCGTCTCTTGCCGTTTCTCTCTCATCTCTCGCTCGTCTCTCGCTCATCTCTCTCTCTCTCTCTCTCTCTCTCTCGCATGCTGTCCCTTACTCGCCTCTCTCTCACAATCCGTCACTCGTCTCCCACTTCTCGTCTCGGTGTCTCCCACAATCCCATTTTCGATGCCGCTTATGACCTATACGGATTGTGCCCATTTTCACAATTGGACTAAAAGTTTCATCATAGTCCTGTCCAAACTCTTGGGTGAATCCCTTTGCTACGAGACGAGCTTTGTATCGTTCAACACTCTCATCCGGTTTGTATTTGATTTTGTAGACCCATTGTGACCCAACAACATTTTTATCTGAGGGTTGAGGAACAACTGTCCATGTTTAACACTGGTACAAAGCTTACATCTCTTCATTCATGGCTTGAATCCATTTTTTGGAGTTAATGACTTGATGAAAATGTCTAGGCTTAGTCTCTTTCTTAACCTATGATAAAAATAACTGAAAGTCCATGGTAAAATTCTCATAACTGACTCATCTTTCAATGGGATGCCGAGCTCTTTCAGATCGCCTGATTGGAAGTGCTATTGTATTAGATACTGGAGAAGTAACGTCATTGGATGAATGAAGCGTAGGAGCTTCTTGTTCAATACCATCCGGAGTCAAGAGTGAGTCCCTTTCTGTTCTCCTATAAACTTGTCCATCAAACTTGTTAATCTTTGGAGGATGTTCTATTTCAAGTTCCTGTATGCTATTGTTTCCATCTTGATAGGATATTCCTTGATTACAGGAGGAAGAGCACTCATTGTTTGTTTCAGGAAAAAGCTCTGCACTGAGCCATGGATCATAAAATAGCGCACTCATATTGGTTTGGGCAGAAACATGTTCTCCATCTTCAAAATCACTTTCATAAAAAACTACATTCCTAGATATCTTGATTTTTCTGCTGTCAGGATCATAATACCTGTACCCTTTGTGATGATCTGCATATTCGACAAATTTGCACTTTGATGCCTTAGCTTGAAACTTGTTTCGCAGAGAGAGTCAATATGAACATATCACGTGCAGCCAAAAATTTTTAGTTCATCATAATTAGGATGTTTCCCAAATAGGACGAAATAAGGGAATTTATTTTCTAAAAGCTTCATGGGCAGGCGATTAATAATGTAAACAACTGAGTGAAAGGCCTCTGTCTAGAGTCCTATGGGAGTACGACTTCCGTGCATCATGCTCATAGCGCTCTCCACAATATGACGATGTTTCTGTTCTGCAACTCCATTCTGTTGGGGCGTATGCGGACAAGATACTCTACGATTTATCCCACTATCTTGGAGATAATTGATAAAATCCCTAGAGGAGTATTCTTTCCCCACCATCACATTGGAAATGCAAAATATTACAAGAAAAATGAGTTTTGACAAATGCATGAAAGCAACGAAAAATAGAGAAAACTTTCGATTTATTCTTTATAAAATATATCCAAGTGAAACAGGAGAAATTATCGATGAAGATAACATAATATTTGCTGCCAAAGTTAGAGGGATTAGGGGCTGGTCCCCACACATCAGAACAGACGATTTCAAAAGGCCTTGAAGCTCTCTCATTTATTGAATGGAAATGAAGAACATGACTTTTACACATTTGACAACTTGAACACATTTTATTAACTGAACTAGGAATCAAGCTAGATTCAGGAATAAGACCATCAGATACTAATCGCTCAACAAAGACTTGACCACAATGACCAAGACGCGAATGCCAAAAATCAGGCTTATTACATTTATTCGAAGATTGCAAACTGAACACATGAACATTCTTTGACGACATAGACTGAGGAGAGGACTTCAAGGTAGGTCGAACACAAGTAGAAGGATCCTCTTGGAAGACATACATATTTCCCCGACGTTCCCCTCTAGCGAATGTCTCTTTCGTTTGTATATCCTTGACATAAATAGAAGACAAAGTAAATTCAACGGAAGAATTGGTATGATCAACAAGCTTAGAAACGGAAATAATATTTTTTGTAATATCTGGGGCATGAAGAACATTGGAAAGATGAAGTGGAAATTTAGGCAAGGGAATAGAAACATTTCCAATGTGTGTGATGGGATGGTGTGACCCATCTTCAGTGACTATGTTACTTTTTCCAAAATAGGGAGTTAAAGTAGAGAATTTACCTGCATTACCTGTGATATGAGTAGTTGCCCCAGAATCTATGTCACATGGGTGCGGGTGCGGGAGCGGGTGCGGGTGTGGGGATTCAGCACTTCCAAAAAACCCGGGTGCGGGGGTGCGGCAGGGGCAAAAATGTAATTTTTATATATATATAATTTTGAAGTTTTAACCGTTTAACATTTAACAGTAAACATTGTCATAAACTCATAATATGATTCATCATGCATGCAGTATATCAACCTAAATATCAAATTATCAATCAAATAAGTAAAGCAATTACATAAATCGACCTAAATATCAATCAAATAAGTATTGCATAAAAGAACTAAATTACATTCCAAAGTATATCCTGATGAAGTAATGGATGCTAATAATTTTCTTCTTCATCATTAAATGCTGTCTTTTTGGTGGTTCGTTTTAATAAAAATAATAATTAATTGTATATTTAAAGAAGCACATGGTTGCATGCTTTTGAACCCTAAATATTTAGATGATCAAGACCATGGTCACAAGTTAATATATCGGCAACTTATCCTTTTCTACTCATAGCACATATCGGCTGTATATATCATGAATTTATCGAGAACCTAATTACTACAAAAATATACACAAAATAAGTAAATTTGAGGCACTAAATCTATTTCATTAACTGCAACCATCAGTTAAGAAAAATAATTTAAACTAAGAATGGGTATATAAACCATATGAAGACAAAAAATTGCAAAATTACGTCTTTTAAAAGGTAATTTTTACTACAACAAATATTCAAGTGAAACAGAAATGAAAAACAAAACCATCGAAATATTGGACGCACAAAGGAAAACTTTGATTATACCAGGAATTAAAGGAATATTAACTTAAACGAAAAGGAATTATATGAGAAAAAAAAGATAAATATATTGCAGCAAACAAAGATTTGCACGAAATTAAGAAGACTATATACCTCCCATGTATTAATCTCCCAGGCATATATCTCCCACTACTGCAAACCCACCAAATGAAAGGAAAAACAAAGACAGCAAAAAGAAAGATAACATGGAAAACATAAAGGGGAGGGGCTCGGCCCCTCCCCTGTCGACCCAAAAAAGAGGTAGATGGGGGAGGGGCTCGACCCCTCCTATGCCGAAAAATGAGGGAGCAGGGGAGGCTCAGCCCCTCCCCTGCCGACCCAACAAGAGACCGAGAGAGGGGGGGGGGGGGGTGCTCGGCCCCTCCCCAGCCGACCCAAGAAGAGAGTGAGAGACATACCTGTGAAAGGAGAGGAGGAGCCGAGAGGAGGAGTCTGGGAGGTGGAGCTGGGGCGGCGATGGGAGAGTTCGAGCTCAGGGGGAGAGAGAGGAGAGATTAGGGCAAAAAATTTTTTTTGCCCTAATCCTCCTCCTTTTCATCGGGGGATTTTTTTTTCGCCCAAAATTATGGACAAAAATGACCCTGGGTGCGTTGACCGCACCCGGTGCCGCACCCGCACGCGATCCCGCGTCGCGTCGACGCGAGTGCGGCATCTGTTTTGCCGAGTCCCTGTGACATAGCCCAGAATCAATATACCATACTCCTTTATCATCGTGTTTCAAATCAAGTTCGAACAACGTTGCCAAGAGAAGTTCTTTCTCATATCCACCAAACTTTGAAGAATTATCCTTGCGTCCTGACGAGCTCTCACCCTTTTGAAACTTTCCTTTGTTCTGCGGATTGTGCCAACAGTTGGCTTTTATGTGGCCTTGCTTGTTGCAAATATAACATGCGAGTACGTTTTTCATATTATAAAGAGGTGAAGCATTCGGGGTAGTCAATAGCCCACGCCCCCTGGAGTACCTCGTCCTCTGCCGCCACCAAAATTATTATCACCATGTCCCTGACTAAAGGAAACACCGGTAGCAAAGTAATTTTGCTTGCAAGTCCTCAAATGATGGTAGATCAGGTAGGCATAGCAGTGAAGTTGAGAGTGTAAGATTTTGATATATGTGGGCTGTAACAAAAGAGAGAGATAGAGAGGGAAATAGGAAAACCTGAGAGAGAGAAAGAGAGGAGAGATAAAGTAGGGGCGCAGAATGCTTCTCCCCCTTTGTATCATTCTATTTATACTCAAAATGTACATTTTACAAAATACATAATAAAAAAGAATGTAATTACAAGTATGCCACCGCCTAGAGGCGCGTGCCTTAGGCGGTGTTATGGATTGGATCAAGATCTGATCCAATCCAAATGTGTCTTCTTAACAGCCCCCCTCAAGTTGGGCATGGGGATGAATCATGCACAACTTGTTCTTCAAAGTCCAGAAGTGCTCGCCTGTAAGTCCTTTAGTAAACAAGTCCGCCACCTGTTGTGATGTAGGAATATATGTTGGAGAAATGACCCCGTCTTCAACCTTTTGACGAATGAAATGTTGATCAATCTCTATGTGCTTGGTACGACTGTGAGAGATGGGATTGAAAGCCATTTTAATAGCACTCTGATTATCACAAAGGAAGGAGGAGCTGGCAATGGGAAGTAAGAGTTCTCCAAGGAGATGTCGTAACCATGCAACTTCAGCAGTGCCGGCAGCCATGGCTCTATATTCTGCTTCTGTGCTTGACTTGCAAATGGCCCGTTGTCTTTTGCTACTCCAACAGACGAGATTGGAGTCAAGAAAAACACAATAACCCGAAACAGACCGTCTCTCATCTGGATCACCCCCCCAGTCAGCATCAGTATAGGTATAAAGATGATGTCCATCCAAGACATTTGAGGACCTTGTGTAAACGAGGCCATCTCCAATAGTAGCTTTGAGATAGCGTAAAATCCGCTTAACTGCTTCCATATGCTCTTCTGTGGGAGCATGCATGAATTGAGAGACCTGGTTCACTGCATATACTATGTCAGGACGGGTAAAAGTGAGGTATTGCAACATGCCAACAATACTTCGATAAAACCGAGGATTAGGATATGCATCACTTCCATCAAGAGCACGCAACTTGGAGTTAAGAACACTGGGAGTATTTATGGGTTTGCACTGCGACATCCCTGCCTTGTTTAATATGTCAAGAGCATACTTATGTTGAGTGAGAGTCATCTCATTATCTTTTCTATCAGGTTCAACCCCCAAGAAGTATCGTAGCTCGCCAAGATCTTTCATTTTAAAAGCCTCTTGTAGGACCTCTTAACATGAGCGATATGAGAGGAAGAGTTTCCCGTGAGTACTATATCATCCACATATATGAGAAGCCAAGTTACAGTTTCACCTGACCGATATAAGAATAAAGAATGATCAAGAGCGCTTCGAGTGAAACCAGCCTGCTGAATATGGAGAGAGAACCTGTCAAACCATGATCTAGATGCTTGTTTGAGCCCATATAATGACTTCTGTAGTTTGCAAACCCATTGAGTAGGATCACTTGATGCATACCCTGGAGGTTGCTCCATATATACTTCTTCTTTCAAATAGCCATGAAGAAATGCATTCTTCACATCCAACTGATATAAAGGCCATCCATGTGACACTGCCAGTGAAAGAATAACTCGTATTGTCCTCATCTTGACAACTGGACTGAAAGTTTCATCATAATCCTCACCATACTGTTGAGTGAATCCTCTGGCAACAAGACGGGCTTTGTATCGATCAACACTGCCATCGGGTTTATATTTAATCTTATAAACCCATTTGGAACTCACTACATTTTTCCCGTCTGGTCGAGGAACAAGAGCCCAAGTTTGACATTCATGCAAGGCAGACATCTCCTCATTCATGGCATCAATCCAACGTCTATCTTGAGAGGCTTGATCATAACTCTTGGGCTCCTCATTTTTGTTCACCTCTGTCATAAAGATCTGAAAATCTAAAGAAAAATTGTCATAGCTGACCCACCTGTCAATTGGATGTCTCACCCGTTTTGATCTGCGTGGAAGAACATCGGTTGTGTCTGAAGCACGGATAGAGGGAAGCCTTCTACTATAAGTCATCCCTGAAAAATAACCAGATGGTCGAGGATCACATGTGGATGGTTCTGAATCAACTTGGGATGAGGCAAAGGAAGTGTCATGACATATTGGAGCCGAAGATTGATGTGGATCACCCTGTGGAGATAAGATTTCAGCACTTAGCCATGGATCATAAGACTGAGGATCAGCATTGGATTCCACAAGTGTGTCTGTCGAGTCCTTGAATCTGAGTTCATCAAAAACAACATGACGGGAAATGTGTACACGCCCAGTTTTGGGATTGTAACATCTATACCCTTTATAACTGTCAGAATAACCAATAAATCTGCACATAATAGCCCGATCCTGAAATTTGTTTCGTAAAGAGACATCAACATGAACATAACAAATACACCCAAAAACCCGCAGCATATTGTAATCAGGGTGTTCATGATGTAAAAGAATATATGGAGAGTTTCCTTCAAGTAATGACAATGGCAAACGATTGATGATATATACGGCAGTATGGAAAGCTTCAGTCCAAAGAGTCATGGGGATGCCAGTATTATGTAACATGCTTAATGCAGATTCAACTATATGTCTGTGTTTTCTCTCTGCTATGCCATTTTGTTGAGGTGTATGTGAACAGGAAATCTGTCTAGTGATCCCATGATTTAGTAAGTACTCAGTAAATTCTTTTGAGATAAATTCTCCCCCACCATCACATTGGAAATGCACAATATTAGAGGAGTATTTGTTACGGACTAAGGCATGAAATTGAGTAAACAAGTGAAACACTTCGGATTTATGCTTCATAAAATAAATCCAAGTGTATCGAGAGTAAGAATCAATAAAAACAACATAATATTTTCTCCCAGAAGAAGAAGAAAGAGGAGCTGGTCCCCAAACATCAGAATATATTGTCTCAAATAATTTGGAAGCTCGTTTATTTATCAACTGAAAAGGCAAGGCATGGCTCTTACAAATATGACAATTAGAGCACATGTCTGACTCATTGGCAGGACTCAGACTGGACTTGGGGATGAACCCATTCTTAACAAGATCACGAATAAAAGAATGACTGCAATGACCTAAACGGCCATGCCAAATGAATGACCTATCATACTCTGTTAAAGCAACAAGATGAGGACTAGGAGAAGACGGAACAGAGACACTTGATGAAGACACTGTTGGAGCTTCCTCAAGAACGTACATGTTGCCCTTGCGAACACCCTCAGCGAATGTCTTCTTGGTTCGAGCATCCTTGACATAAACAGAAGATGGAGTAAATTCAACAGAGGAATTAGAATCATCAATAAGCTTAGAGACAGAAATAATATTTTTCTTGATATTTGGAACAACTAGAACATTTTTCAAGGGTAAAGAACAGTGAGACAAAGACACTTGTGCATTTCCAATGTGGGATATCTTATGATGGGATCCATCTCCTGTAACAACTGAGCCTTGAGCTAAATAAGGGAGAGCACTAGAAAGTTTACCTGCATTATCAGTCACATGAGTTGCTGCACCAGAGTCCACATACCAAGTTCCTTCCTCATTCTGTTTAAAATTGATCTTGGACATAGTAGTCATAAGAATTTGTTGCACATCTGGAGGAATATGGTTGCCTGGCACATGTGAACTCGTCTGCGTGTTATCGCGTCGAACCCCTTTGCCTTTGTTCTGCGGATTGTGCCAACACTCAGACTTTACGTGTCCCTTTTTGTTACAATAAAAACAAGTAGGGATCCTCCGTGGTATATTGCCCTGTGTGGTAGCCTGAGGAGTAGGAAGGATTCCTCTTCCCGTCCCTGGTTGCACATGGAACCCTCTAGCACGATTCCCTGGATGAGAATAAGTGTTTGTAACAAGAACATTGTGTTGACCATGCGGCAATAAGTCCTGACGTTGCAATCGGCTGACTTCATGTTGAAGCAGTTTTGCCTTGAGATCTTCAAATGAGGGAAGGGAAGGAAACACCTCTAAAGCAGTACAGAAGACATCGAAATCAGGTCCCAACCCACTTAGGACTTGTTGAACTTTGTCTTTATCGTTAATAGGGTGTCCCACAATGGCCAGTTGATCGCTAATATTCTTCAGTTCAGTCATAAACTCCAAAACTGATCTAGTACCACGCTTGCAATCTTGAAATTGCCTCTTAAGTTGAAGAAATCGGGCTTCAGAAATTTGGGAATATGTTGTGGCTAAGGCCTGCCACAACTCCATTGCAGTGAGATCATCATCAATCCCTGCGAGCACTTCATCTGAAAGGGTTGATGTAATATAAGCAACAAGAGCTTGATCACGTGCCGTCCATGTATCATAATTCGGATTAGGCTCAGTTAATGTGCTTTCAACTTCCCCGGCAGCATTCTTCACATCAGTCACATTGAACTCAGGTGGTGCAGGAAGAGAGCCATCAATGTGGCCATAAAGCCGATGACTCTTGATAAAGGGGATGATTTGACGTTTCCACGTCAAATAATTGGTTTGATTGAGTTTTTGAGAGATAAGTTGAGAAAGAAAGCTGGAAGAGAGGGCAGCCATAGAGGGATTTAAGATAAAATCAGACGAATTTGGGATTTAGGGCAAAATTAGGGCAAAATTTGAGAAAATTAGGGGCGGATTGAAAATTAGGGCAGAAATTAGGGCACAGTAGAGACAAAAACAGATGGTGTTTTCGGAGTAAAAGGAGATCTTCACTGTAAGAAAGAAGAAGAAGAGGAGAAATAGGGTTATTTGGGAGAAAGAGGGATTCACGGCAAGAAGGAGAGAGGTTTAAGGATTTTGGGAGAGAGGAACTTACGATCAAGAGAGAGATCCCGCACGATATGTCTTCAGCCCGAACCTGGCTTTGATACCATGTAAGATTTTGATATATGTGGGCTGTAACAAAAGAGAGAGATAGAGAGGGAAATAGGAAAACCTGAGAGAGAGAAAGAGAGGATAGATAAAGTAGGGGCGCAGAATGCTTCTCCCCCTTTGTATCATTCTATTTATACTCAAAATGTACATTTTACAAAATACATAATAAAAAAGAATGTAATTACAAGTATGCCACCGCCTAGAGGCGCGTGCCTTAGGCGGTGTTATGGATTGGATCAAGATCTGATCCAATCCAAATGTGTCTTCTTAACAGAGAGAACATGAAATTTCGGTCCCAATCCATTCAAGGTTTGCCTGACCTTGTCTTTATCTGTCACTTCATACCCTACAACGGCAAGTTGGTCACTGATAGTCTTAACCTTGTTCAAGTACTCCATGACAGACATGGAGCCCTTAGTCAGAAGTTAAAATTCACGCTGAAGAAAGGAAATGCTAGCCTCTGATATCTAAGAGTACGTCTTCACTAGTCTATCCCACAATTCTTTTGTTGAGCATTCGTTTGGAATCCCCACCAATACTTCGTGAGAGATAGTAGAGAAAATAAAAGCAACTGCAGCCTGATCACACTTCATCCAAATCTCGTACTGGGGATTTGGAATTTGTTGTATAGAATCAGCCTCATTTCCATCCTTAGTTCCTTGTTTAATAAGTTTTGGAGGGACTGGGATTGATCCAGTGAGATGTCCAGAGCGACCTTGACTTTTAATAAAGGGAAGAATTTGTCTTTTCCAGATCAGGAAATTCGAATTGGTAAGTTTTTCAAAAATGAGCTGACCAAGAAAATTAGATGAGAGAAATGACTGAAAAGGAGAATCCATGAATAATTTTTTTTTGGCGTGTGCAATCACGATGCTATAGAATAAGACTTGTCTCCTTTTTTTTTGTTTTGATTTGTTTTTTTTTACAGGAGAAAGCTCGAGTACTTAACGTGAATGAGAAATCATAGGCCTGGTGTACAGATGTAATCTGATTTCAATTTTTTTATGATTGCACACAACAGTAACGAATACAAGTAAGCTGCGGCATAAATCGAGGATTAGGGAAGAAAAACAAATCTAAGCTGATTTGGGTTTTCGTGAAACTTGTTGAGAATAGGTGGTTTTAAGTTAAGTCTTTTTATATTAGAGGCTATTTGAATTTTTGATTTTATAGTAGGCTTAAATGTAATTATTCTTTTTAGCCTCTCTCTATTTAATATAGAGAGAAGCCCTAATACAAAGTTAACGAGTTCTATTCTTTGCAGCCGTCTCTCTCTCTCTCTCTCTCTTTTCTCTCTCTCTACCTAGGGTTCGGGGCATCTCTTCTCTTCTTGAACATGGTATCAGAGCCAACGATCTCAGGAGCGTGATCTACACCAAACATCCAGCACTCGAACCAGGTGTGGATTCAATTTTTTTTGAGATCTGATGACAGATCTGGCCCAGATCTGTTATCAGACCTGAGGAGCATCGTGGGAGTGAGCCCTCAGGTCTAGCAGTCATAACCCCCTTTTTTTTTCTCTTGAGTTTCACATGCCGTGACTTCTGGGTGTGGCAGCTGATAACAGATCCTAACTTCGTATGGCTATTTGTGATCGAGATCTGCTGTAATGATTTGTTTATCGTGTCCCTGTCGTGATTGCTTTTGTCCTTTGAAGAAATGAACTTCCTGTTTTTGGCTGTCGTGATTTACAACATCTGTCAATATGATTTAAGCAACTGCTGTCGTGATTTCAGCCTCTGTCGTGATTTCAGCATCTGCCGTGATTCTTCATGCTGTCGTTATTTGTTTTTTTTTGCTGTCGTGATTGCAATTGTTGTCGTGACTTCAACATCTGTCGTGATTTCAGTATCTGCCGTGATTCTTCATGCTGTCGTTATTGGTTTTTCATGCTGTCGTGATTAGTTTCAGCATCAGAAGTTCTGTAGTGGAAACAACAAGCTTGTTTTCTCTGCTGTGTTGAAAATTATCATGTTTATGTGAAGGTTTTTTTGTCGAGGGAGTTTGTGTTGAGTATAGATGCTGGTCGTTGGTTCTGGTTGATGCGTGATTGTCATGTGTGTGGGCTGCTATTCAAGATTCATGTGTGTGGGCTGCTGTCCACTACTGTCGTGGAAATTGCAGGCTTGATTCCATGCGGTGCTGGGAAAATACTCTTTTTGTGGCCTGCTGTTCCTTACTGTCGTGGTTTCTTTTTGTGAACAACTGCTGGGTTGCTTGAAATTTGTCCAGACTTTTTATCTCTGCTGAAACAGAAATATATTTTTAGTATGGCTGAAACTTCAAAATGTGATTCCAAATTGGAACATATTGGAGAATATAAAGCATTTGCCAATCCTTTTTCGTACGGCTCTTCTGTAAGGTTGAATGAAATCAACTATGCCAGATGGTCCAGAACGTTTATGATGTCGGTATCTAGACATCGTCGAAAACATATTTTGTTGGAAGATGAACCCACTGAAAAATTGGGAAAATATGTTACTTGAGATGAAGATAATGACATAGTTATGTCATGGATCATGAATAGTGTCGAACCCCATATTGCAGATGGATTGATCTACTATAATACAACCAAACTGATGTGGGACAATCTTCGTGATACATACTCAGAAGAAACGAATGTGAGTCGTGTCCTGCAAGTCGAACATGAGATATATAATTTGCAGCAGGGAGAACAGACCTTAGCCCAGTACTATGCCTCTGTAAAAGCTGTGTTTGAACGACTTAATGCTCACAGGCCTCTGTGTTGCTCGAAGCAGGAGGATCATCAAGAACAAACCATGGTTGCTCATTTTTTACAGGTCTCTCTTCAGATTTTTCTGTTGCAAAAGTTCAGATGTTGACTGGATCAGATGTTCCTACTCTTGCTGATGCATACAATCGTCTGAGTAGACTAGCGATCTCTCTTCCACAATCTCAGCCTGTGACTCAGTCATCTGCCCTTGTTGTCTCATCTGGTTATGGGCGTGGAAATACTCAAAATATCAGAGGACGAGGTCGTGGTATGGGAGGCAGAGGAAAGCTTCAATGTACATTCTGTGGAAAATCTGGACACTTAGAAGATCGTTGCTGGGATAAGCATGATCCGCCAACCTCTTCTTCATCAAAGTCATATGCTCCTAAAGCAAATATTACTACTATTGAGGCCACCAGTGTACAGGATAATATCTCTGCAAGTAACAGTAGTATCACAATCAGTCGTGCTGAATATGATGAGTTGATAGCTCTTCGTCCTTTGAGTTCCACTCCTCCTGTAGCTGGTGTTGCCTATTCTACTGGAAATCAACTTCATCCGACTGACAGTAAGTGGATTATTGACTCTGGTGCATCCAGACATTTGTGTGGAAATTCACTTGTTTTTTCAGATATAAAGGATATTAATGCTCATCGAGGAGTCTCATTAGCCGATGAGAGTTCCTCCCCGGTTGTTGGTCAGGGAAATATTTCTATATCCTCCTCATTACAGTTAAAAAATGTTCTTCATGCTCCAAACTTTCCTCAAAGTTTACTCTCTGTTAGTTGCCTTATAAGAGAACAAAACTGTAGAGTAATATTTGATCCGATGGGTTGTCATTTTCAGGATTTGCTGACGGGGAAGAAGATTGGTGGAGGCTATGAAGAAAATGGAGTTTACTACCTACATCATCCAATGGGTAATGTTCATGCTGTAGTAGAACACTCATTCAGTCCTGTTCAGTGGCATCGTCGTCTTGGTCATCCTTCATTGTCAAAGCTTCGTTCGGTTTTTCCTCAAATTCCTTCCACCACATCATTTCAGTGTGAAGCCTGTCAGTTGGGAAAGCATCATCGAAGTTCGTTCCCTTCGAGTCAGAGTCAGTCTAGTAATAAAGTTTTTGAACTTCTTCATGCAGATGTATGGGGTCCTAGTAAGATTCCTACTAGGACTCAGTGTCGTTACTATCTTGTTATTGTTGATGATTTCTCTAAGTTGTCATGGGTGTTTTTAATAAAGGAACGATTTGAAGTTCCAACTATTATCAAATCCTTAATTCTTGAAATAAAAACTCAGTTTGAATCTATTGTCAAGATTGTTCGCACTGATAATGCTCTCGAGTTTAAATCAAAAGGTCTGTTACAATTTTACCAAGATAATGGCATCCAACCCCAAACTTCCTGTGCCTATTCATCTCAACAAAATGGGGTGGCTGAGCGAAAACATCGACCCCTGCTTGATATTGCCAGGACTATTATGATTCAATCCAATGTTCTTGCGTTATATTGGGGAGATGCGATTACCATTGCTTGCTATTTGATCAATCGCATGCCTTCGTCTTCTGTGGGTGATCAAATTCCATTACATATCCTAAACCCTAATGCCCCGCTCTTTTCTGTCTCACCAAAAATATTTGGATGTGTTTGTTTTGTACACAAACTTGGCCCTGACCGTGATAAATTAGCTGCTCAAGCTACAAAATGCATATTTATAGGTTATCCCAAAAATCAAAAAGGATATCAATGTTATGATCCTATTTCTCGCCGAGAGTATGTCAGTGCGGATGTATCTTTCTTGGAATCCACTCCATATTACTCCAGTACTGGTTTCCCGCTACAGATTGATCCAGCTGAGTCTTTTCCATTACCTATACCTCCTTTTCCTTTGGAATCTATGCCCTCATTACCGAACCAAACTTCATCCGCTTCCAGATTTAATAATCCTCCTTTGATATATGTGCGTAGAGCTCCACCGTCGCAAGAGCCTTCATCTTCTTCTTCTCTTGAGGTAAGTTCTACTGACACTCGTGATCTTCAGGATGATGATAACAAGCCTATTGCTCTACGAAAGGGGACAAGACAATGTACCTTATATCCCATATCTCATTTTATCTCCGATGACAGAATTGGAAATCAGATGAAGTCTTTTATTTCAGCCTTATCTGTTGAAACCGTTCCTCTGAACTATCAACAAGCAGCACTTGATAATTGCTGGAAGCTGGCTATGCAAGAAGAAATGGATGCTTTAGTATCTCAGCATACATGGGATCTAGTTGATTCCCTAGCAGATGCCGACATTGTTGGATGTAAATGGGTATATACAATAAAGTACAAATCTGATGGTTCTATTGAAAGGTACAAGGCTAGATTAGTCGCGAAAGGGTATACTTAGACATATGGTATTGATTTCTTTGAAACTTTTTCTCCTGTTGCACGGATGGGTACCATTCGTCTTCTTCGCTCAGTAGCTGTTCAGCATGGTTGGAACTTGTGTCAGTTAGATGTGAAAAATGCCTTTCTATATGGGGATCTATCTGAGACCGTTTACATGCACCAACCTCTTGGTTTCGAGGTTGAGGGGGAGTGTCAGAAGGTGTGTAGATTGAGAAAGGCGATTTATGGCTTGAAACAGAGTCCTCGAGCATGGTTTCACAAGTGGTTTGAAGTAATGTCATGCTTTGGCTTTAACAGGTCAGCAACAGATCATACACTATTTATCAAGAAAACTAGCTCTGGCATAGTTGTTATGGTGGTATATCTATGTCACATGGGTGCGGGTGCGGGGGCGGGGGTGCGGCATGGGCAAAAATGTAATATATATATATAGGGAGTCAGGGGAATAGGCGGGGTTTTTTTTTTTTTGCAGCTGTCAGCAGCTGCTGACAGCCAGCTGCTGTCAGCAGCTGACAGCATTAATGGACCTTAATGATCCTGTCAGCTGCATAATTTTTTTTTAAAAAAATTTCGAAGTCCATTTGGGCAAATTTTTTTTTTTAAAAAAAATGGACCATAATGATCCTGGGTGCGGTCAACGCACCCAGGATCGGGTTGACTGCACCCGGTGCGGCACCCGCACCCGCGTCGAGTCGCGTCGATGCGGGTGCGGCACCCTCCTAGCCGAATCCCTGTGACATAGTGGTATATGTGGATGACATCATTCTTACAGGAGATGATGTGAAAGCTATTAAAGCCACAAAGGCTCATCTTCAAAAACACTTTGTTACAAAAGACCTTGGTTCACTCAGGTATTTTCTGGGTATAGAAGTTGCCAGGAGCCGTGAAGGGATGGTTTTGTCTCAACGGAAGTATGTTCTTGATTTATTAAAGGAAACGAGAATGTTGGGAGCTAAACCAACAAATATTCCCATGGACCATAAAGTTCAGTTGTTTGAAGAAGGGTCAAAACCGGTTGATAGCAAAAGCTATCGCTCCCTAGTAGGAAAGCTACTGTATGTAACTGTGACCAGGCCAGATATTGCTTTAGCAGTAAGCAAAGTTAGTCAGTTTATGGATAAACCAACTGAGGTACACTGGAATGCAGCTATTATGATTCTTAGATACCTAAAATCTTCTCTTGGAAAGGGGTTATTATTCAAAAAAGGTGGAACTCTGGAGATAGTGACCTATTCTGATGCTGACTATGCAGGATCTGTAGTGGATAGAAAATCTACCACAGGATTCTGTGTGTTTCTGGGAGACAACTTGATTTCTTGGAGAAGTAAGGAACAAAATGTTGTTTCTAGGTCGAGTGCAGAATCAGAATATCGGGCTATGGCCCAAACAACTGCTGAATTGATATGGGTTCGTACTATTCTTAATGATCTTCAGGTGAAAGTTTCCTCTCCCATGACAATGATGTGCGATAATAAAGCGGCAACATATATAGCGAACAATCCTGTATTTCATGAGAGAACAAAGCACATTGAGGTTGATTGCCACTATATAAGAGACATGGTTCAAGCTGGTCATATCACTACCAAATACCTAAAGTCTGAAGACTAAGTTGCAAATATGTTTACAAAACCTCTTGCTAGACCAAATTTCTCAAAATGTTGTGACAAGCTGAGCATGATTGATATCTATGCTTCAGCTTGAGGGGGAGTGTTGAGAATAGGTGGTTTTAAGTTAAGTTTTTTTATATTAGAGGCTGTTTGAATTTTTGATTTTATAGTAGGCTTAAATGTAATTATTCTTTTTAGCCTCTCTATTTAATATAGAGAGATGCCCTAATACAAAGTTAACGAGTTCTATTCTTTGCAGCCGTCTCTCTCTCTCTCTACCTAGGGTTCGGGGCATCTCTTCTCTTCTTGAACAAAACTGATTTGACGCAAACCCAAATCAGTTTCAGGAAACAAAGGAATCGTGAAACATGTTTGTAGTGAACAAACTCAATATGGAATCGTGAAACTGGAAAGAAAAAAAAAATTCGGCCCAAATCAGTTTCAGGAAACAAAGGGATCGTGGATCGTGAAACAGGTTTGTCCCAGACCCAACTGGTTTGAGGGAGATAATGGTTACCGTGAAACTGGTTTGAAAACAGACCCAATCCAGTTTCAAAGAAATGAAGATTAGGGAATAAATTTAACGCAAATTAGAACGGAGTAATCTGGAGGAAGAAATAGTAGATGGGGAATAGAATAGGATATTTAGAAAGGGAAAGACGCATAACGGTGAACAGGTAGAAAAGAAATAAGGAGGGGAGTAAGATCTCTTAGAGACGTACCTTGGAAAAACCTTCAACCCTCGGATCAGAGCCGCTCTGATACCATGTCAGAATTCTTTAGAACGATGAACAAGAAATTGCAGGGAAGAAAGATAATGGGGCTGCAACTGATCACGTTTTTCCAAATTGGAAAAATCGTGATCTCTTCCTTTAGTTTATAAAACAAAACCTAATACATGGTACTTTACAAGTAACTCCAATATGTTACAAGTATGCCCCAATATTGGCTGGACATGTTACAAGTAGTTTGGATCCGAATCCGGATCCAAACTTAAATACAAATACAAATGCACGATATCTGCCCAGTCCAACATATATATGTGCTTATTATTGTAATAGGTAATATCCGTTAGGGGTGTTTTAGTCATTTTATTGATATGTAATAGGCTGTGCCAATTAGTGGCATATATGTCATTTTATGTTTTTCTTTTTCATTATTTTTTTGTTTTTGTATATTATATTTTTGTAATTGGCATTATTATAAAATGCCACCTATTGCCGTTGGGAGCTCCCAACGAGCCTCAAGTGTGTATATAAAGGGGTATTCCCCCTTGGTTGGGCTTTCTCAAGCATCCTCGCTCTCAATAACATCTATATTTTTTTACTTGTGTTTTAGCCCTTATGTGGTTTGTGTGCAAGTGTTTATGTATTGACCCATAAGTGGTCTTTGTTTGGTCGTGTTCTTGGAAGCCCATAAGAGACACCTACTTGTATCTTTCTGCTTTCACTACATTCCTCTTGGCTGCTCCTTTTTCGTCCTTGTGCTTCCTTTCTATTGCTGACACACATATCGAGGTTGGGGAAAACTAATAGTTATGATTGATTGTGTGTATAAATATTTTTCTAATATTATAATATAATGTAAAATAGAAATTAATGGAACATTGAAAGTTAATTTCATCACTAGGTTGTTTCTTGAGTTAGGACATAACAAGTCTAGTTGTCTAGACATAAGTACGTCTTCAAGCCATATAAAAAACATTTTTATTATTGGGCTTAATCAGAATTTCCTTTCTTCTTTACGAGAAATGAAAGTATGTGCTGGTGACATGCTTTATGTGGCCGATAAGTGCCATCTGGAGAGTGTTGAGGTGGTGGTAGTATCACTCATATTGATATGACTGGGAAGGGAAAAGGAGTAGATATGGGTTGTGTCTGTTCTGGATGTTGTGAGCCAAAAAAGTTTCCCCATGAGGCCTCAGAAGTCTATGCATCTAGCCTCTGTTTTCTTCACTGTTTACCAATTGTTGTTTTCCTCCCTCACATGGATCTGGACACACAATTCTTCCATTTAAGGGTACGGTTGCACACAAAAGCACTGGGCTTCATAAGTCCATGCATGTATCCTCTGCTCTTTTCATTGTTTCTGGTTCTGCTCTTCTTCCTATCAGCTATCTTTTACAGTTATTGGCCTCTCTACATCTAAGAGTAGCCTAACTGAAGGAAATGGATTGGTGGCTTGTAGTGGGTTTTGGGTTGATAAAACCTTCCTACATCTAGTGTGAAAACTTGGGGACTTGTTGGTGCTACCTGTGGCCTGTGGCTTTTTTACAAGAGTGATTTGTTCAATTATTATTCAGTGGTTCAGGTCTTCAATATATCCACTGCTACCACTTACTGGTTCTCTTATTCTTGATAGATAGTGAAGCTTGATACTTACAAGCAGCTTGTTAGTTTTGCTGGTGAGTGCCATAAGACAACATTTCCGTTTGGATAATGATTCAGTTTTAGGTAGCCCAGGGGAAATATAAGTGCTGATTGTCAAGGAAGTGAATTGGAATGAAAGCTTTGTAGTTTTGAATTTAGTGATTCTGACATTTTGTTCACGCCAAGCACATGTTCAACTGAACTCTCCTTCTCTACTATTTTATTATGTGTTCCCTCTTGTCTGTGTTTGATGCCACAAATTTTGCTTGTTTTGCTATCGTAAAAAGAAATTTCTGTTCCTTCAATTTATTTCCTTTAAGTTGGCATCCTTCTAGGTCCTTGGCTGGTTCAATGCTTGAATTCTCTGTAGGCATTTAAGATTTCTGCCTTCATTGTTTTACGAGATGCTGTTTTTTTTCAGGTGAATGTGTTGACACATACTGCAGAAATTGCACTTGGTAAGCAACAGCTTTCCAAAATTAAAAAACTCAAGAAGAAATTTGCAGATGAAGATAAAAGAGATAAAGTAAATGGCGGAAAACCTTCTGTTGCTGAGGGCATGTTGGCATCAAACATTACTGAGTCACATTTTGTCACTGATGAGCAGCCGTTAGAAGGTCAACCTTCCACAGTGGAAATTCCTTTCTCAGATAATATTTCTGTAGTAACTGAACAACTCAATGCCTACAGCAACAATGTCGGACAAAAGGGATGTATGGGTGTCAATGGCATCAAAACTGAAACATTTATTGGACCTTTTGTGAAGCAAGAAATGGAAAATGGCGAATCTCATCTGGTTTCTTTAGAAATTGGATGTAATGGTCAGGCCATGGTTGACCAACATTTGGAGGCTAGTGTTATTACTGCAATAAAAACTGAAACTGATGAAGAATATTCTGGAAGTCCGAATGAGGAGTCAAGTGATTTTGTTGGTCCTAAGGTGGATGTCACAAGGGAAACTGCCGTGGGTCTTGAGGAACAAGAAGGTTGCGCTTCTAATAAGCATGTACCCAGTGTTAACACTGTGGAGTCACATTTCATGGCTGATGGGAATTCATTAGTATCTCAACCTTCCATAGACCAACGTATTTTATCTGACAATGCACCTGCAGTAAAGGAACTTCTCATTGGTGCTAAAGAACCAATGGATGGAGAAGATGACCACAAGCAAATGGGAGATATTGGTATTGGTGACCTCAAAAATGAGATGATGGCTACTTGCAGCAACATGAAAGAAAGAAATGATGTGGAGTCTCTTTCTGTTGCTTCCACAGTTGGTAGTTGTGTTTCTGGCAAGGTGTTCAGGAAGAAATCATGTAGGTCAACTGCTTCTTATGAGGTTGGAAAAGAAAATGGCAATCATGATGAAGCTGGAGTAGAACAAACTGATCAGTTGAAAAATTCCAGTTGTGAAGTCGGTGGGCTAGAAGTCAAGGGCAGTAATTCTATTGAGGAAGCTGGAATGGAACTAACTGATGAATTGAAAAATTCCAGTTGTCCTTCTGATCGAAAGGCTAGTGTTGAAGTTGGGGAACAAGAGTTCAAGGCCACTACTACTGTTGCTGATGCAGGAAAAGTCCAAAATGCTAAGCTTGCGATTGATCTGCCCAAAGAAAATGCTAGTGAGGGAGACAATGACTTTGGAAGCATTTCTGAAGTTTCTGGAAAATTTACCAAGAAAGGTGAACATAGTTGTGCTATGAAATGTGGCAGTCCCGAAAGTTCTGAAAGCAAAGGTGATGGTAATCATGAAGTGGGTGGTGCACTGTGGGACATATTTCGTAGAGAAGATGTTCCAAAGTTGGAGGCATACCTGAGACGCCACTCAAAGGAGTTTAGACATGTCCATTGTTCTCAAGTCAAAAAGGTAACAACATTTTTTATTTTGGTGGGTCTAAGTTTTTAATTGCAACTATCACTCATTAACAATTATTATTTTCAGGTTTTTCATCCCATTCATGACCAAAGTTTCTACTTGAATCTAGCTCACAAGCAAAAGCTGAAGAAGGAATTTGGTTCGTATATTTCAAACTGCACAGCAATTCTCATAAGTGTGTTATTCCAGTTGATTGAATTTGAAGCACATAACTGTGAATTTTTGTTGTTTTATGCAGGGATTGAGCCGTGGACTTTTGAGCAAAATCTTGGAGAGGCAGTCTTTATTCCTGCTGGTTGCCCTCATCAAGTTAGAAACCTGCAGGTACTTTTGTTTTAGCTTGGCTACTTTTCCATAGATTTACATCTGCTGCTTGTTCTACCTGCTTTTTTTATAGCAAATGTCATACTTGCATACTTGTATCAGATCCTCTGAGACTCTGACACAGATGATACTTGGAGACTTTGCTGTAGCAATGTCAACCATAAATTCTTAAAAAGTGATGGCGTCTTTTCCAAATGTAAACCACTAAGGTGATCCAGTGTGGGCAATAGTGAAGGCCAACTTGTAAGCTAAACCATCCCGGAAGTTGGACCCTGTCCATACTTAAGTTATTGCAGGCAGGACCTTCTTTGTTTAAAGTGTGGCTTAGCAGATGACCCTGGAATTGCCTGGGACCTTGGTCTACCACCCCCAGTCTAAATGTCAAATAATTTCTAAACTATATCACAGGGATTCGGCCAGACAGGTACCGCACCCGCGTCGGCGTGACGCAACACGGGTGTGGCACCCGGTGCGGTCAACCCGACCCTGGGTGCGGTCAATGCACCCAGGGTCATTTTGATCCATTTTTTGATTTTTTTTTAAATTTTTCCCTATGAAATGGTATAAGTGTGATTCTTTGGACAAATCAGAGGTGCCGGAAAAATGCAAAGGGTGTTTTGGAAGGGGTGTTGTTTTAGAGTTGATACCTGGGGATTTGAAGGCAATAGGAAAAGGTTGCAGTAGCTCCTGCTGCAACTGCACTACCAGGGACATCGTATAAATCGCTCGACCTGCCCTCACTGTTATAAAAGGTGGGGCTGTTGTCACAACGGGAGAAGGGAGGCATCCTAAAGGGGAACGCGTCGGTGCGAGACAGCTTTTGAGGCGTCGGACTAATACCTTCCCTCTCTTCACCACCAACTCCTCTCTCCCCGTCCTCAAAACCACCACCATCAACACCAACACGAACATTTCTCTTGTCTACCATCTCAAGAACACCACCACCCACCTCCATTAAAACCACCAAAAAAAGAAGAAAAATACTACTTTTTTCTTAAGGAAAATACACAAAAAAACCTTGTTTTTTCTTTTTATCAAAAGTCAGCAAACCAGACCACAAACGGAAAACAGCTCCCCTCTGAAGCCACCAACCTAAGGGGAATCATTCACGGCCATGGCTGCTGCTGCTGCGCCTGCAAAGCTCCCTGCTGTGCCTGCACTACTACTGCCCTGGTCTCTGATGCGCAACCAATCTCCCCCTTTCATCCTTCGCTGCTTCCCATGCTTCCGACATTCGGCCTTTGGGACAAATTAGTAAAGCTAACGCTGCTGCCTCTTATTACTTCAAATCACATCACACTAACCCTTTACATGTCTCGAGTGTTGCACCCAACCAGGGTTGGGGATTCTAACCAAAGTTACTTCACGTGATGCACTAACTAATTGCCCCCAACTAGTCTCCCCTCCACTTCCAGAAGGAAAAAGCGCAAAACACAAAATCTCCCAATATCTTATTATATGTCATAAAGAAATCTAAAAATGTAAAGGAAGAAAAGATGGCTGGAGGAGGTACGGTCACGGAAACAGAGGTCAAAACTAATAAGATATTGACTGGTGATTTTAAAGCCTGAGTAATTACATCCTAACCAAGGAGATACAATGATATTCTACTTAAATTAAACTAATGGGTCTTGGTTTGATCTTCTTTATAATCATTACAATAAAAAAATGACGTGAGCACTTGACATGGTGAAATGAGGTTTGTGGGTTAGAGGGGAAAGGGCAGGCAGCTAAGGTCAAGGCCTTGCCCGGCCAGTTAATTATTTTGCTAGAACGTGACATGAGCGTAGCTGGTGGTGGTATTGATTAGGCCTTGCCCGGAACAGAACAGCCTTGCCCAGGACCCGCGTCGGGGGAACCCAGACCCCTTATATATATTTTGCCGCACCCCCGCACCCGGGTTTTTTGGAAGTGCCGAATCCCCGCACCCGCACCCATGTGACTTAGTTTCTAAATTAACAATGATGCACCCTGTTTTCTAAGACATTGTTTTAATGCACAGCTTATTTGCACCCACAATTGTTATTCATTTACTTAATGCTTGAAATTTAGTGTAACTGAAGTTGGCTTGATTGGTGATATTCTGAAATCTGATATATCTTTATTTTTCAGAATGGTATCTAATAGTGACATCTTCAAAGTATATCCTAAGTTTGTGACAGACAAAATTACTAAAAATATCATGCCTGTAGGAAATAGCTGAATATGTTGACTTTGACATAACATCTAATTGTCGGCTGCACAACTTCTTAAAGATTGGTGAAATTATGCTTGGACTGCATTGTATTCCTGTTTCACAAAGGTTGTGCATCCGCTGGTAGAAGTCAAGCAAAAGAGAATGTTCAATCAACTGCTGTAGTTGTATATCACTATGGGCATGGTCTCTCTCTCTCTCTCTGGACACACGTCTTACACAAGCATAAACACACAGATAACCACATCTGATCAACAGTAGCAATCGCAGAGCTTTCTTGTAATAAATTTGGCATGCTCTTGATCTTTGCCAAGATGATTTTGAATATCCTTTATTGTACTAATATAAATGTATGTGGTGTGGGTGCTTTATATATGTCTATGCTTGTATGTTAGCATTTTCCATGGTTTCAATATTAATGGCAGACAGTTTGCTGTTGATGCCCTTAACTGTGTCTGTCAACACAGTTTACCTTGTCCGGGAAACACTTGTGCATATTTATGATCAGGTTCTTAACGTGTATGCCCATTTGAAATTATCTAGCAAAGAGTGAGTTGCTTGACTTGATGAGGCTAACTTTAAGTTATGACACATGATCCATCCTTCCAAAAATTACTGGTGTCATTTTTACTTCAAATGTTCTTACTGTATTATGCCAATGGTCTCAACTATCTAACTCGCTAGTGTGCTTAGCCTGTTTTAGTATTTGTTGTGTTGGAGACTAATCTCTCTCTCTCTCTCCATATGTATATATACAACAACAACAACAACAACTATGCCTTCATCCCAAAACAATTGGGGTCAACGATATGAACCAAAAAAGAAAATCATTCTGGGTCTTCCACATGAATCCTTCTTCTCCAATCATTTCTATCCAATGCCATGTCCTCGGTGAGGTTCAAAGCATTCATATCCTTTCCTATCATCTCCATCCAAGTCTTCTTAGGCCTACCCCGACCTCTTTTAACTAATATATTTTTCCATTTCTCATCCTTCTAACTGGAGCATCATTAGGCCTTCACCAAATATGCCCAAACCACCGTAAACGATTCTCTCTCATCTTATTTTCAATGGATGCAATGCCTACCTTCTTACGTATCTCCTCATTTCGAATCTTATCTTTTATTGTATTTCCACACATCCATCTAAGCATATGCATCTCAACTACACTCATTTTTTGAATATGATGTCTCTTGGCAGCCCAACATTCCGTACCATATAGTAAAGCGGGCTTAATTGTCGTCCTATAAAACTTTCCCTTCAACCGCAATGGCATTCTACGATCGCACAACACTCCAGTTGCACTTTTTCATTTCATCTACCCAACCTTTATCCTATGATTTACATCCTATATATATATATCATATTAATATCATGCTCTCTGGCTTCGTGTAGTCATGCATCAAGGTTGCACTGGACTTTGTCTCACCAGAAAATCTGCATGAGTGCATCCGCTTGACTAATGAGTTTCGATCACTCCCAACGAACCACAGAGCAAAAGAAGACAAATTAGAGGTATGCATTTGCAGCTTCATTTTGTTTCCTTTTGTCTTTATTCTTTTTTATCAAACTGTGACAAATTAAAGGTACACTTGTGCAGCTGCATTTGGTTTTCATTGTCTTTACTCTTTTTTATCAAATTATTATTTTTTGTTTTTTAATATGTAACTCCCTTTTTCTACCAGGTAAAGAAGATGATTTTGCATGCGGTTAGGAAAGCAGTGAAGGATATGGAGATATGTGACAACCAAGCTGTGTGCCCCACGTGAGTTGCTATTGCCATTGTGTTTCCTTTTCTGGCTAGGGCTTTTGTAAAACTGGTTGGCATATTGCAAATTGCATTTTCTTTTCCCTTTCATGTTCTTGAATTTCAAATATTATTTACTATTCTTGTAGTCATTTATCTATTCTTTTTGAATTTGATCAGATTGGCAGGGGTTTATGTGATAGATGTTTTAACAAGAACTGTTGTTTTGGACATATTTTGGTTTCACGAAGAGATGATTTTTAGAAGTAATTCCTAGTTGGTGATGGGGGCATTTATATTTACTTTTTTGCTACGTGACACAACCATGACACGCAGAGTCAGCATTTTATTATTATTAATTTTTAATAGTTTTAATAATAATTTCGATAATAAAATTTTTTATACTTTAAAATATCAAAAAGGGATTTTTTTCTATTAAATTGGTTCATTGCTGCTCCTGGTAAAGTCGTGGCCTCATTGACCTTGGATTGAGTTTGACCAATTGTGGTTTGATGAACCTAAAATTTGGGCACGAATTGAAGTTGAGCCTTTTCTTTTTCTGCTTGTGATAAAACACCATCTACGTATAAGGGGGTTTGAGTGGGTAGACTAGGCCTTTACACAGGTTCTCCATTGTTAAAAGAGAGCTTTATCAGAGTCCCAAGATTGTCTGGTTTTTGGCTGAGGTTTCTCTTGCCTGGGTAATTATTTTGTGTCAGGACTGAGATCAAGGATGAACCAGTTTTACCTGTGGAAAGGCCTTTGCATTCTGTAGCTAGTGGTCCACGATCTCCAGTTGGGAAAGAGTCTCCATCGCAGCCTCCTGTTTTTTCACAGCCTTCATCTCCATCGTCAAGAAACAGTTGATCTCGGCCTCAGCCCAAAAGAATCAGTCCAGGCGGGTTCATCATGTTTATTACTGCTGTCAATGGAGAAATTTTGTTCATAATCTATATACATGCTATCTGTAACATTGTAAGGCAAATGATCTGACTTCTAACCATTTTTGTTTTCCAGCTTATTCCTCCTAAATTTGATTGTGCCTTTGGTACTGTGGCCATTGTGTGCCATATCAAAGGAAAACCATTTCATTGGTTTGAAATTTAGGAGATTTTTGTTGGTTGCCACTTGCTAGCTCCTGTGGTTGATGTCGCTAATTTGCTCTATTGTTTGAGAGAGAGAGAGAGAGAGAGAGAGAGAGAGAGAGAGAGAGAGAGAGAGAGAGAGAGAGAGAGAGAGAGAGAGAGAGAGTACTTTTTTGTTTTGTCCATGCAGCCAACACGCTACGGAATATATCATGTTGACCTTTGTTCGTGTAATGAAACACAGTTTTTGTATTTATGCATCCAAGTATTCTAAACATTTTGTGGCCTGCTGTTTATTACCTCCCATCATTAGTTTGTCTTCTGGTTATCTGATCTGTTGTTTTCTAGGTTTAATGGCTCAGTCATATTTTCTTTATTTGGTAACTTTGTTCTTGCATCTGATAGTTTTTGGGTGCAAAGATGCTGCCCTATTGGATCTTAAGACGTTTGGATATTTGATTTTGAACCACGAGAGTTGGAAGTACTTTCGCTTCGAGGCATGAATCTGTATGTTTCAAAGCGAGGCACATGCTTCATGCCTCTAAGCGCATTGCTGAGGCAATACGGTTGATGAGGCGTCCTTTTTTAGTTTCTTGTCTGACACCATAAACCAGTGACTAGCACTGGCTTGCATTGGTTTTCTTATGGTGAGTGGCACTTCTACTGGTGCAAATGTTGTAATCATGCATAAACAGTTAAATATTATTTTCTTACTAGTTTGAATTAAACATCTTCACTTTAACATCTCTTTTTTTTTTTTGGTTTTCTGGCTTAAGTGATACATGCAATGTCAACTAAATGCACACTTATTTCGATAAATTTGTAGGTACTAACACACATCAATGTCTTTAATTAAAGCAACGGCTCGAGGGGTATGTTTAAACAATTTGTGTCATTATCTTGATCATATGCCATTTGCTGGGTGAAGGATGATCAAGAGAGAAATTTGTATGCTTCTTTTAATAAAGTTTTAGAAAAACATTACTTGAAAACACCACATTTGTGTTTTTAATTTCAAATCTAGTCTTTTTATTTTTGCTTGTGTACACATGCATATTCCTGTTTTATGCATACATATACGAGGGTATGTCACCATACAAAAATTATGCACAAACCTGCTTTCTTGAGCCTCATGCATGAGGCAACACGTGCACACACAAAAAAAGAGGGGGGAGAGCATGTGAAAAATTAAAGTAAACCCCTCTAGGGTTTCTTTTCTATACTTTTTTTGTTATGTGTTATTTCTCTTCGATTGGTCAATTGTACTTCCTTTCTTCTTAAACTTCTATCGAATTTAAGGTAAAAACCAAGATTGAATGTGATATAAAGCTTACGAACAAAATAAAATTATATTCACGCTTGGCTAGTGAGGCTTGCTTTTCAATGTGATATAAAACCTAGTGAACAAAACTAAGCTAAGCTCATGCTTGGAATAACTCAAATGCCATATTTTTTGTTCAACATAACCTGTTGCATCTTTTTCTTTTGTGTGTGTGGCTAGGCCAAGCCGTCATTCATGATCACACATTGGCAAGCTTCCACCCTTGAGCTTCTCTTTCGTCCATTTGAGAGTACGCTCAACTTCAACTTTGCTGCAAGGATGCCCTAAGTGGCTTTTGAACTGTGGTTGTCCCTGACAAACTGCAGTTGCCCCTAGCTAGGAACATAGAGCCCTTCAGAGCAAACATGTAAAACCCAAGAAAAAAATTTGGACCCGGGTTGGATCTGGATATGATTCAAGTTCGATAACCCATTAGGGTTATAACACCTGACGCAAGGGGGCACATGTTTTTAAAACCCTCTTCTCCCCCTCCCCCGTGTGCCGCACTCTCCCTTATGAAAAAGGAAACCCTTCAAGGGTTTCTTGAATCACACTCCCCCCTTCCATTTTACGAAAGAGGAAACCCCTCTGAGGTTTCCCTATTCAAAGCCCTCGAACTCTCTTTAAATCAGTGCAGAAGGGAGGAGGGCTTCCATCGTCTCCTCCTCCCTCTTCACTCCCCTCCTCTCACATCCTCCTCTCTGTTGTGCCTTCGACGAGCACCAGAGGCACCAGCTCCTTGTGTGTGATCGCAACCCCAACGCTGCCTCCTCCCTCTCGTTGCGCTCAACGTCGTTGTTGTCGACAACCTCATAGTTTTGCCTCCATCTCTTTCTCGATCTCTGTTTTCTTCTTCCTCCATCTTCTTTCTCTCCTTTGTTTCCCTCTGCTGCAGGAGGGCCAACAGGAGGTTGGCAATCCATGTTGTACCTTCCCACTCTCTTTGTGGTTGTCTATTAGGTTGGCAGGGGACTGGCGACCCTTGCCGCAACTTTTCCTTCCCCCCTGAGCATGCTGGAAGGTTGTCGGCCCATGCCATGCCTTCCCTCTCTTTTTTGTTGCCGGAGGGTTGGCAGGAGGTCAGTGATTGCCTGTCGTGCCCTCCCCCTCTCTGTCGCCTATCTGTTCCGGCCAACAGGTAGGGGCGATGCCCCTGCTAGATCGCCCTTTTCGGTAAGACCAACGAGGGCTCCGCTTGTCTGGCAGATGCAGTTAGTGCAATGTCACCTTGTGTTGGGACGCTGCAAGTTCGAATCCCAAATGGTATGGTTGTATAGCTGGTCAGGGTTTGCTTAACCCCAGCCTTTAGTGTGGCACCCCAAACTCCGACCTTGAAAAATTCTGGGAATTTTTTTATTTTTGAATGGTTTTACGAAAACAACGGAAAGCAAGGGGGAAAAGGGTAACAAGGCCGCAAACCTGAGCGGGCCACAGGTAAGTAAAGCATACATGTATCATACAAAACAAGTACAAATCTCCAGTTTAAAGAGGCATACAACCCATCAGTTTAAAAATTTACAAAATGAGACAAAGTACTACAAGTCTGTCAAAAATATAGGGAAAACATCCCCTCAAAACCCCAAAAAAAACAGGAGCAGAATCTGCAGCTAAGTGTGGGTCCCCAAGCCTCCATCGTGTGTTGTTGTATCGCTGCTGTACCTATTCATCACCTGCATCCCTATATAACGGGGTCAGTCCTCTTGCGAGGTGGTGAAGAATCAATAACAATGTATCTCATCTCTATAAGAAGAAACATGAAACATAACATGAAACAACAGATATGTGTTTGTGTCAGGTAAGTGTATATGTGATAAGTGCTAACCAAGTAAAACAGGTAACTGAACTAAAACAACTGTCGAACAAGTAATTAAGAGCAGTAAGAGAACATAACAAGAACTGAACAAGAGAGCAAGTAAAGTAGCAACTGCAGTATGTCAGTTGTGATCGGTTAGTCTTTAAGTTCTTCTTATTACTCTTTCGGGTACGTAAAGGAATCCTCACATTCTGTGAGTCATGCACCCGACGTCTGTTATGTAATTTTTTAATGTGATAACCGGGGATGCTACAGACCGAGTAAACCTCATGCGAGCAGCCGCAGCTAAGAGAAACTCTCGCATAGGTAAGGATTGCAATCCATTCTACTGCAGTAGTGAGGTATCTTGAAAGATCACCTCGACCTCCCTAACTTCGAGTGACTGGAGGTCAAAGGACGCTACAGCTCCTGTCAAAACAAGTGTCGTAGTAACAAGTAACACAGAGTTGTACCATCCACCCTCTCCAAGGTGAACCGTCTGTGAATGGGACAAAGCAGGGTTTATCTTTCTTAGGCTCATAATTCAGTCTTACCTCCATTCGAGGAATTTGTGCCTCGTGGTCCCTGTGGGGTACGCAAACGAGGACTTAGCCTGCCCATCCACGTGCTCAGCCTCACATGGCTAACAAGAGCACATCGTTCATGAAAGCGATCATAACACTATATTATTTTCTTTCATCATTTGGGTATAGTCACAAGTGAGTTCGCTTACGAGTAAGGGCCATCGCCCAGAGACTCCAACAGAGTCCAAACCGCAACAGTACTACTCATACCCTATGGTGTTCAAGTTTTGTGTATACATCTTTTTATTACATGAATCAGGTGCACTTTGTGCGCTCATCAATGCCTCAAGCACGAGTCTTGCAATGCACTAGTCGAGGTACGTACTACACAGTACAAGTGTCAGGATGTGCTACGTGCGAAGTGTAACCAGGTACCACATGATTTTACGTCAATTGTACAACATAAGAAACAGAGGCATGATACAACTGCATAACTGAGTAACATAATGCAATTACGTGACAATGTGCGTGTGAGTGTACAATTCTTCAATTTCAAGAGGCATGCACATGCTATGAATATATTTGCAAGTTCTTTAGTCTGTAAGTAGATATCGCAAATCTTTAATTTCATCTTTCAAATTGTTGGAACTACCATGATAAGATTTGGTAAATCTTACACAGAGGCCACTCACATCGAAAAGTTCCATGATCTTGGTCCATTCAAGTATTAAGATGGAAATCTAGGTGATTCCCATTTGTGTGTGACTCATATCATCGTTATACGGTGTGTCATCGTTCTGACGAAGAACCAAACCATTTACAATCACTGAAGATATGTATAAGTATTTCATCTACGAAGCTTGACACACTTACGTGTCAAGAGTGAAATCTAGGATATTCCCAACTTATGGGAATAACATTAGCATTTCCACGGATTGGGTGCTGCGCCTGCGGACCCGATACAAAGGTATGACACATCGTCAACAACTTGTAACGAATGTAAGGCTTTATATAGGTGGGGTTTTGTAACAATGCTCACCCATTTACACGTATTACTGTTGGAGCTGGAATCAAGGAAGAATACAAGATTTACTACAATTCATAATCAATTTTGGCCATCCGACTGGACAGTCACAAGGTAAAATACCTATGTGGCACAACTCACATCAGAGTTTAAAGGTTATCGCAGAAACATCTGGACAAAGCGCAAAGGTGCCATGTGTCCAACTAGTATCCCGTAGGTAATCGACCCGCTTTGTCCAACCCTATATATATATATATATATATATATATATATATATATATATACGTATCTTATACGCATCTAGAGCCATAAACGGATTGCAACAAGATGCGGGGCAAAAGGGGAATTCGTGTCTGGTCATTTGGACCAGACCAAGGCTGTTGTTCGGCTATACTCAAGGGCCTTGACAAGGGTCAAGTGATCACCGATGGTGACAACAAGCTAATGGGGCACCAAAACTACAAGGGACCCGGGTGCAATTGGCACCCGGTAGCCTATTGCGGTCATGCCGCAAAAAGGGGCTAGGAGTATGCGGGTCTGGTCCTCCGGACCAGACCACTAGGACTGTTAAGAGTCTTTGTCTGAACCCACGATTCAGACCAGACTCTTGGGTAAATCGGGTGAGCCCAAAATGGGCTACCAAGGTGGCTAGCACCCGGTAGGAAATCACGGTGCCAAGGGGAAAAGGAAAGAGGTTGACGTGGGTCTAGTCCTTTGGACCAGACCACTCAGGTCTGAACCCACGGTTCAGACCAACCCCAAAGAGGTACGGAGGGGTAAAAAAAAATCTGAAGCGGCCCACACTTGGGTGGCGGCCTTGGTGTCAAAGCAGAATCGACCCCAAGGAACTCGGGTTTGGTCCACAGAACCAGACCAAAAGGGTCCTAGCAGGGCTCTGGTCTGAACCCACGATTCAGACCATGCGCCCTGGTTAGGTGACCAGCACCCTCCCCCAAAAGCCTGGCCAACCCAGGCACCTTTGGCTTACGAGTGACCCGATGCGCCAAATCTCCCCCCCCCCCCAAAAAAAAAAAAAAAACAGAGGGCCAAGGGCCCCCTTCCAGATGAGATCTGGCCACCCCGTGACCCTGGTCATGGTGCCAAGGGAGGCCATGCCAGTCCCAAATTCTTTGGGACTAGGTCTGAGCACATCTCATCGAAGCAACCCACTAAGATGGTTGCTGGTTGCGACTAGCAACCCACCCCACGCCAAGAGGGAGCGCCGAGGGTATGGGTGCACCCGGATGAGCCCAGCTCGGTCCAGGGTGCACCCAACAGAGCTCAAACATGCACAAGGGGCGACCCTTCCCCAGCCAACAAACCGAGAACCAAAAGAAAGAAAAAAACATATTTACAGAAGGAAGGAAACATTACATAAGGATTGGGAAAAAGAAAAACTAAGAAGAAAATAATGGTGGTTTCCAACTAGAAATTAAGGTAAGCCATGACTAAAAAAAATGCAAAGTTTTCATCCGTTTTCTTTTTCTCTTTTTTTTTTCAAACCCACAGAACCTAGCCTAAGTGCAACAAGGAGATAAATCCACCGGTGAAGCATGCATGCACGGATGCCATGACTTCACATCTTCATAGTTCAACTTCTTAAAATTTAAAAAAAAAAACAAGGAACAAACAAGATATACGTATATTGAACCTTCAACTTCAATGTTTGAAGGAGGAATGGATCGATTGCAAGGTTCTTTTTCCAACAATGGCTGAACCACACCTCCCGGCTGAAGAGTGTGAGAGAAGAGAGAATGGGAGAGAGAGAGTGAGAGTATGTGAGAGAAAAAAAATCGCCCTCTTTAGGCTCTCGATTTTTCCAAAGAGAGTTTTAAAGGTGGTAGGTGAGATATGGACGGTGAGGATTCACTCTACCAAGATGAGGGGCTGGGAGTGGATCACGGTTTCCCACTGCCGCCCAGCTCCTCCAATCGTTTCTGAGAATTTGAATAGGTGTTTAAAACTTACAAGGGTGCCATGGGCTGTCGCCCCATGCACCCAATGAGGTGTTTCAAGCCTCATAATGACCTTCCCCTTGGGAAGTGTCATTGGGATTTCCTTGAATCCCAAAGCCAAGGATACTTTCAAGGTCATCATGGCCTCCACGCACCCTCCAAGAAAAAAAAGGTCGACCACCCTTCCTCTCATAAATTTTTCTTTTTACTTATTGTTATTTTTTTTTTGATTTGGGTAGGGCCAATCGTGGCCCTCCATTGAAATCCATCCTTTACACAAATTACAGACCTGCCATCCTCCTAGCTGGTCAACTTGACCAGCTGATCTCATGGCCAAAATTGTCTCAAGTAGGTCCTAAGTGGTCGACCATAGGCTTGGTCGACCCTTGACCAACTTAAAAAAAAAGAAATCTTTTTACAATTCTTTTTTTATTAAATGAGTTTTAAATGTTCTTCATCATGTATATTTATTTTTATTTTATGTTTTTAATGTAATTAGAATTTCTAAGCCTAATCAAGAGAAAAATCTCCTCTATATACGAAATGGCTCTCGTTTGGGCCCTCGCTAATTCACTAAGCGGTCTCCCGTAAATCACATGAACTGAGAGGGTTTTTCTGTCATTCGGGCCTCAAATTTGCGGACAACCCAAATATACACATAATAAACTTTTCTTAAAAATTTTGGAGGTTAATTCGTCACAGATTTTCTTCAATTGCTATTTATCTTAGACTTACATGATTTTCGACTCGTATCTCCATAAAGGTACAAAAATGAAAAACTCACGAATCAAATAAGAAATTTCTATTCACAGCAATACTTCGCATAATATATTACCTCAAAATTATCGTGGACCTTACATTTAGTTTAGTCGAGCAGGTCTGGGCTCGCCTGGTTGCCGAGCCCACACATGCTTCTCCCTACTTCCACTACGTGGGGTCGACACCCCCTGTTTCCCCTTGATCGGTCGGCCCTTTCCACCATTGCCATCTTCTTTCATGCGGTAGGTTGGCAGGGGTCGAGCCTCTGCTACTCTGCGTTTCCTGGTAGATCGACAACGGCTGAGCCCTTGGCGCCTCCTGTGTTCGTCAGCGAGACGACAGGGGTAGAGCCCTATCATTTTTCCGCCTTTATGGAAGGTCGGCAGGGGCCAAGCCCCTGCCCTTGTTTGCGATAACAGAAGGTTGGCAGGGGACATAGCCTCTACAACCATCTATCTTCTCTGCCATTGTGACCTACCGTCAGGTAGGAGGCAGGCTCTTCTTGCGCCTGTTTACGGCAGACAGGGGTGCAAACCTGCTCCCTCTCTCCTTGTGGATTGGCGGGCAAGGGCGGTGCCCTGCCTTTTCTTTTTTGTTTGATGGCCTACTAAGTGTTCTTCGTTTACACAAAGTGCACGACAGGTCCCGCTTGTGCTCCACGTCCCGAGCTCCATATCACCGACACTCGTAGGCGCATGCAGCGACGCAACCTCTCGAGGTAGGGAAAAGTTGCACGAGGACTCTGGATGAATTAAATAAAGTAGTTGAATCTTGAGATAAGAACAATTTATATTTTCATGCATGCGTACATGTAGATGAATATGACTGATGATGACTTGCCATTTACTTGTATTAATTAGCTAATTATGCTAGTTAATTACACACAATGTTGTTTATATCATGTGTTGTCTCTTTCCTTCAGTTTAGATGTTCTTTGCATATGTTGCTTAGATTTAATTTCTCGCAATTACAAATGCTATTACTGCTTTCAATGAAATAAATTGCTTATCTTGTGATGTCCTACTTTATTTATTCTATATTGTTTATTTGTGCACCTACTAGTTTGTTATTAAATTAACACATTTCATGGGCATGTGACGAGTAGGACTTTACAGACGGCCGATGACACGATGCAACATGGCTCGAGATTTTTTCCTCTTTCTGCTGGCATCCTGGCTATTCTCTGTAAGTAAGATTGATTTGTAAGCTAACATGCCCGCAATTGTCAACTTGTTTTTCTCTCTAAAAGAAAATTGCTTCCGCTAATGATTTGAAAGATCAAAATCCTGAACTTTGAAAGGTTTTCTCTAAATATTTTCAAAATTATAAGTTGAAATTTTGGGGCGTTACAACTTGGTATCAGAGCAGTTAAGAAAGAGGTGAATCTTGATTGTCGAGCATCCCATCACGCTGTAAGTCTTTTGTGTTTGATTTTCATGCCTAAACTAAAAGTAATATCCTTGTTTTGTCTGTCTGCTTGACCAAATGGTAGTCGCAACGAGAAGTGGCAGACCATGTCTATTTCACCATGACAGATTAGGTAGAAACTTAGCGAATAGACACTCTGATAGTCTTGGGTTAAGACTTGTTATTTTTCAGTACAGATTTTGTCAAGCAAAAGTTTATCAATGAAATCATGTATAAATTTTGAGCCACTGAGATTCTTATGATTGTGATGCTTATATTAGTATTTAGGTGAATGCCACCTCACACCTATAAATGATTAGTTTTGACTTATTAGGTGGATAACATATCACGCCTACAAATGATTAGATTTTCCTTATTAGGTGAATGATATATCACGCCTACATAGTTTTATTGCGAATGATCATATTATGATTATCTGAGTAAGTATATCATACTTGTATAGCATGATTGAAGGGCATTATGAATGTTTAACTAAATTACATAGGTGGTATGTGCGTGTGTTTTACGCTGAATATAATCGAATGTAATTTGATGTAAGAATTATGAATGCTTATGAAGATGATGCAATGATCTGAATGACTTAGAGATATATAAACTTGAATCCTATATACATAACTTGAACTACGTAAGAGTTATGTATGTTGAAGTTTAATTGCTTTGTGTTATGATATTGGCATGTTCACCTGTGCAGAGAACTCATGCTTTGTTTACACATGCTTCGAGGTTCTATTTTCGAAATCCAATGTTCCTCGGAGCAATGGTGGCAATAATACGATGCCTTTTATAATATGCTTCTGTATGATTGAGATGTCACATGATCTGAAATTATGAAAGCATGCGATAAATGTTTAAGTTCAATAGTAACCATGATTCATGGAACTTTGTTGGTTACAAGTGTGATCTTGTGATTTAAGTATCATATGAAGCGATGTGATGTGTATTGATGATATGTATGCTTATGCCTATATTAGTGGCTATCGACCCTGAGAGCGGTCCTTTGTTTTGAAACATGCATCACTAAATATGGTACCTTGTTGGGGACCTGTTCTCAAAAGATTCTATGTGTGGGTGTGTATGATCAAGATCAGGTAATTCGGCTAGAGCGGTAGATCTCTGTAAAAATACACTGTCCAAGAGCGGGTAGCTACAAAGATGGTGAACTCCTGTGAGAAAGTATATTGTCCAAGACCAGATATATCATCTAGAGCGGTAATTCCTTGTGAGGTTGTAAATTTCCCAAACTAGGTGATCTGGTAGAAGACTTGTGAATTTTGATTAAATAAAGTGTTATGGTGAGCTGTGATGATCTTTTGATATTGATTGATATATCCAGTTATGAATATATAGTTTTGGCTTTCTATTGAAAACCTTATCTGCAAAAGATTCTGTGAGAGTATGTATGATCAAGATCAGGTAATCCGGCTAGAGTGATAGATCTTTGTGCGAAAGTACATTGTCCAAAAGCGGGTAGCCTCAAGGACGGTAAATTCTTGTGAAAAAGTGTATTATCCAAGACTAGGTAAACCATCTAGGGCAGAAATTCCTTGTGAGGTTGTACATTTCTCAGACAAGGTAATCCGGCATGGATCATGTCAATTTTGATTACGTAAAAAGTTATGGTGAGTTGTGATGACCTTCTAAGGTTGATTGGGATAGCTAGTTATGAATTTATAGATTTTGCTTCTACTGTAGAACGATTAAAGAATCAAATCTTTATTGATCTTAGATCTTGATATGAGGTTATGCTTGGGTCTTTTGAAGAAAGATGGGGTCATTCTAAGAATGACACCTTAAGTAAAGTCATGACAGTTGGCCGCACAAGACCTTGAGATATGAGAATAAGTTAAGGTTATTTCAAACAAAGAGTCTGTTAGAAATAGCAAGGACAACAAATGATAACCTGATTATGATAAAATACAGAGACCCCATTCAAGAAACAAAAGTTTATCACACATATATTTTGTTCAACTGAAACATTTCTTAAGAACTCATTATGAGTTGTCCTGATCACTTTAAAAGCATACATGTTGGGATCACACACACAGGTTGTGTATCTTCGTCAATACCGATTAACTCATACTACAATATCTACAGATATTCATTCAATAAAATTTCGCGGACGAAATTCTTTTAAGAGGGGTAGGTTGTAAAATCCATGAAAAAAATTCAGACTCGGGTTAGATCCGGATCCGATCCAGGTCCGGTAACCCATTAGGGTTATAACACTCGACGTAGGGGGCACGGGTTTTTAAAACCCTCTTCTCCCCCCCCCCCCTTATGAAAAGGGAAACCCTTTGAGGGTTTCCCGAATCACACTCCCTCCTTCCATATTAAGAAAGAGGAAACCCCTCTGGGGTTTCCCTATTCGATGCTCTCGAACTCTCTTTAAATCAGCACAGAAGGGAGGAGGGCTTCCATCGTCTCCTCCTCCCTCTTAACTCCTCTCCTCTCACGTCCCCCTCTCTGCTGCACCTCCGACGAGCCCCAAAGGCACCAATTCCCTGTGTGTGACCGTAACTCCAGCGTCACCTCCTCCCTCTCATTGCGCTCAGCGCCGCCATCATCGACAACCTCATAGGTACGCCTACATCTCTCTCTCTCGATCTATGTTTTCTTCTTCCTCCATCTTCTTTCTCTCCTTCTTTGTTTCCCTCTGCTGTCGGAGGGCCAACACGAGGCTGGCAATCCATGACGTGCTCTCCTACTCTCTCTGTGGCTGTCTATTAGGTCGATAGGGGACTGGCGGCTCCTGCCGCAACTTTTCCTTCCCCTTTGAGCTTGCCGGAAGGCCGACAGAGGCCGTCGGCCCTTGTCGTGCCTTCCCTCTCTCTTTTGTTGCTGGAGGGCTGGCAGGAGGCCGACGGCCACCTGCCGTGCCCTCCCCCTCTCTGCCACCTCTCTGTTCTGGCCGATAGGCAGGGGCGATGCCCTTGCCAGATCCCCCTTTTCGGTAAGACTAACAAGGTTTTCACTTGTCTGGCAGATACAATTAGTGCACTATCACCTTATGTTGGGACGCTGCAAGTTCAAATTCTAAATGGTATGGTTGTATAGCTGGTGAGGGTTTGCTTAACCTCATCCTTCAGGTTAGCCGAGCAGGTCTGGGCTCGCCTGGTTGCCGAGCCCACACATGCCGCACCCTACTTCCACTGCGTGGGGTCGACACCCCTTGTTTCTCCTTGACCTGTGCGCTTGTAGGAGCGATGCCCCTACCATCGCTGCCACCTTCTTTCATGCGGTAGGTCGGCAGGGGACAAGCCCCTGCCACTCTGCGTTTCTTGGTAGATCGGTAGGGGTTGAGCCCTTGTCGCCTTCTATGTTCGCCATCGAGATAGCAAGGGTCAAGCCTTGCCATTTTTCTGCCTTTCTGGAAGGTCAGCAGGGGCCAAGCCCCTACCCTTGTTTGCGATAATAGAAGGTTGACAGGGGATTTAGCCCCTGCAACCATTTGTCTTCTCTGTCGATGTGACCTACCGTCAGGTAGGAGGCTGGCCCTTATTGCGCCTGTTTATAGCAGGTAGGGGTGCAACCCTGCTCCCTCTCTCCTTGTGGATTGGCGGGCAAGGGCAATGCCCTACCTTTTCTTTTTCGTTTGCTGGCCTACTAAATGTTCCTCGTTTACGCAGATTGCATGACAAGTCCCGCTTGTGCTCTACGGCCCGAGCTCCGCATCACCGACACTCGTAGGTGCATTCAGCGACGCAACCTCCCGAGGTAGGAGAAAGTTGCACGAGGACTCTGGATGAATTAAATAAAGTAGTTGAATCTTGAGATAAGAACAACTGGTATTTTTATGCATGCGTACATGTAAGATCCGCGAATTTTTTGAGAAAAATATTCAAATTATAATAAAAATTTCAAATTTCATGTATGAGCCTATATGTCGATATACATATATGAATGCCAACGTAAAAATATATGTATACGTAGGTGTAATCCTAGAATATATATATATATATATATATATATATATATTCGATTAATTGTAAACCCTTGAAATCTTTTAAGAATTGATTTTATTAAAAGAGTTTCTTTTTAAAATGATTTAATAATGTTAGAAACTTAAGAAATGAATTTAAAACTTAAGTTTAATTTTCATAAAAAGTAAGTTAAAAATAATGCATTCAAAAAATTAAAGCCTGACTTTAAAATGAAAAATAATAAGGTTTTTTGGAAAAGTGCCAAATTGGAATTTTACAAAATCAATGGAAGGTTTTGGAAATTTTTGAAAAGGAGGTTGGTTTTAGGAATTCTAAAAAGTAGTTGGCATGAGCGAACGATTTTTCAAAGAGCTTGGGCGCACTTGAGGGTGCAACCCATGCTAAATTAATATTGACTAAAAAAAATGAATGATTTTGAAAAAAGTCAAAAAGTAAAGACTTGAGCCCCGAAATATAGGGAGGGGTTTAAGGAGAGTAGTTGGCATGGGGCTCACATGAGCATGGGTCCAGCCCATGCTACTTTAAGGAAAAAAAATGAATTCAAAAAGGCATTAAAAATGGATTTTTGAAAAGTAAAAAAGGTAAGGGAACAAGAGCCCTTAAATCAAGGGGAGTGGGTAGTGAGTAGTTGGGAGTGATTGGCCTTGAAGTCAAACCTAGAGAGGACTAGGGGGGGCATGGGATGGGAGAACCATCCATCTCCCTCTCCAATTATCATCCCTCCATCTCTTAATCATCCCTATTTAAGTTTGAGAAAGGGGGAGGAGAGAGAAAGTTCTTCTATTCTCTCATCTCCTCCACTCTTTCTCTCCATTTCCTTCCACCGATTTTTCTTAAGTGTGAGAGTGAGTGAGTGAGTGTGTAAGTGTGTGTGGTGAAGCCCCAACCCAAGCACAATAAACACACCTTCTCCTACCTCCTTCCTGAATCGAGCAAGGTGAGATTTTCGATCCATATGACATCCTTTTAAAGGTTTTCACATTTCGGAGGGTATGAAGCCCGAGACCACCTTGCATTCATCGTATGCAAGGTGTTTATTGGCAGATTTAGCTAGTAAGATGACTGTTGTGAACCAATGTTATGCACACTAGCATGCTCACACACGCACTACGTGTTTTTGCATGAAATGACTCTCTTTCGTTTTTCTGATTCGCCGAGTTGTCAAAGACACCTCTAACAAAATGATTGTATCTGCCTGGATACAAATCGAGTCAAGGTGTTCTTGGACATTCTGGAAAACTTAGATATAGTCCTTTAACTTTTCAGTTGAAGATTTTCCCTAGTTCGGCACGCAGAGCTATCAAAAATTTGTGTCCTTGGCGGATAATCAGATTTTTGTCAGCAGTCCAGAATGTCCCGGATAGTGTTCAGTATTTTTGAGATATTTTCCGGCTCTTTCCATGAAAACCTAATTTTTCTATTTTTGTGGAAAGCTAACACGTAGCTCCACACTTTTCATGTTCAGCATCATAGCTGAAATTGTGCGCAACTATCCCAGATTCATCAGTGTTTCGGTTGGGACCCCCTCTTGCCTTACTCCCTTGTCCTTCATCGAACCACCGCAGCACCCCAATCCAGGGGTTCACTGCGACTCCTTCTCTTGATCATCCTGGATGGTATGAACCACCTTGGGTTTAGACCTGCCAGGGTGTCCCTAACTGAGCAGGGACTCGATTGGGGCACACCCCCTTTGGTCCCCTCATTAAACAACAATCGGGTGCAGGCTGCACCCAGACTGTTAGCTTGGTGCACTACATGGGTGCAGGCCGTGGCCTGCAACCCTAGTCCAAACCCCCTAGGTTCATATCAGGGTAACCACCATTGACCCAGCTTGGTCTGGTCCATCATGGACCAGACCAAGCTGGACCGTTTTTGCCCAGCTCATCCGGGCGATGCTCTAGCCACGCCCACCTCGGCAAAACACCCTGGTAGCCAACTGGTCTGGGTGCCGTGCTGAGGGCCTGCTGCTAAGTGCAACACATGGTCTTAACACTCAGTTCAGACCAGGGTGGTGACATGCTCACAGTCTGGTCTTGAGGACCAGACCCCACCTTCTCCTCGGTTTTACCTTGGCGCAGTGGTGGCGCCGGGTGCTAGAGCACCCGGGCGGTCTTGCTGCCTCGTTTGCAGCCTTTGGGCTGAGCTGCACCCAGTTAGCAGCCCTTGGTCTGAGCCATTTTCGGGCTTAGACCTGGTTTCTTTCAGACCATGTGAGGTCTGGACCAGACCTTATGGTCTTTGGATAGGCTGGAACACCACCAGTCGGTTCCTACTTTGTGCGGCACCCACTTCGTCCGAACCACCCCTGGATCAGACTAGGGTATGGCTGCGCCCAACTGGGTCTGATCCCATTGGGACCAGACCTAGCCGAGCTCCCCTTAGGAGCTCAGCAGGCCGCTACAACTCCTTCTCCTTGCCGCCCACCTGCAAAGCAAAGTAAATAGCTTCAAAAATAAAAAGGGAAATTAATTAAAGAAAAAGAAAGTTACATAGTGGGCATTTGATGCCCCGTGCTTCGCTGTCTGTCATGGCAAAAAAGTGTTGAGCAAATGGCAAGTGTTATGCTCACGTGTACGTCCCTACTTTCGTTGGCCGTTTCATCAAATATTATTGTTCTTGCATTAATAGTTTTGACAAAATGCGACGACCCACTTGGGAATGCCAATATAATTTCCATACGTGCGGAAATGTTTTACATTCATTCTCAATGCTTGTATGTGTATTGATATTGCGAAACCCACATGCTTGTGGCCGCGATATGCATATTTGCCTAATGTAAGATATCACAAATGCACTTCCTTGGAAATTGCAATCATGGCCGTGTTCAAAGTATGCGATTAACGTACATGCAATCATGATTCAATCATGCATATTTGAATATTGTATCGCATACGAATGTTGATTGATACACTCACGTGCACATTATCATGTATTAGAACGTGTTTTAGAAATATGCGTAAGTGTCATTGTTTCAATTACGAGACTTGTGCGAAAGACTAAAATTGCGTGTAATATTGCTTCACACGTACACATTGACATATTTTGACACTTGTACTGTTCAATACGTACCTCGAGTGGTACACCGTGGTCTCGTGCTTGAGACATTGAAATGTGAACCAAGTGCACATTACACAGTTGATATAATGTTTGAGACTTGAACACCATAAGGGTATTAGCACAAAACACCTGTTGAGGTTTGCGACTCTACTGAAGTCTTTAAACAATGGCCCCATGTTCGCGAGAGAGCTCACGTATTGTGATACCCTAGTAATGAAAATGAAAAAAAAATGGTGTTATGATCGTCTTCACCAGCGATGTGCTCTTTTGTTGGTCGTGTGAAGCCGAGCACATGAATGGGCAGGCCAAGTCCTCGTTTGCGTATTCTGCTAGGACCATGGAACATATACACCTCGGAAGGATGTGTGAGTTTCAAACCAGCCTAAGAAAGATAAACTGTTGCGCCCCATTCATAAAATGGTTCACCTACGGAGATGGTGGATGGTACAACCTTGAGTGACACATCGTTTCTATGATACTTTTTGTAGGATCTGTAGCATCCTTAGACCTCCAGTCACTCAAAGTTAGGGAGCTCGAGGTTACCTTTTTAAGAAACCTTTACAACTGCAGTAGTACGGATTGCAATCCTTCACCTTTGCGAAAGATTTCTCCCAGTTGCGCGCTGCCCGCAAGAGGTTACTCAGTCTGTAGCATCCCCGGTTACCACACTAGAATTTGAATAACAGACACCGGGAGAATGTCTCACAGAATACGAGGTTTCTTTGCGTACCCGAAGGAGTAATCAGAAGAACATAAATTACTAACCAAACAGACTAACATACTTTAGTTGTTTGCTTGCTTTGATACTGCTCTTGTTCTTTTTGCAGTAGCTTGTTACGCTTATTACTTTCCTTGTTGCTTAGACTTGTAGCACGAGCACTTACCTGACACATGCACATGTACTTTAATTTAAATATTTCTAACTGTGCCATCATGTTAGCTATAGTCTGTTACTCGTAGTTTTTGAGTTGTGTCATATTTGTATCATGCTTCATACTGGATGCTTCCCCTTTAAAATGATATTGTATGAATGTTTTATCTCACCAACTCGCAAGAGTTTTGACCACGTTTTATAGGGACACAGGTGATGAATAGGTTCAGTGGCAATACGACGGTGTACGGTTGGGGGCTTGGGACCCACACTTAGTCTGCAGATCCTGGCTTCTTGTTTTGGGGTTTGAGGGGAGTTTTTCTCTCATTTTGAGAGACTGTTTGAATTGATGTATAATGTCTTATTTTATAATTTTGAAACATTATGACATTGTATATATATTTGGACTTAACATGTGGTATGTATCACTTCTGTGGCCCTCTCAGACTTGGGGCCTTTGCGTACCCTTTCTTTTGTATTTCCGCTATTTGATTTAACACTATTTATCAAAAAAAATTTTCTCAAAAACCAAAGGTTTTTCTAAGGTCGGGGTTTGGGGCATCACAGAGATTGGTATTAGAGTTGTGTTAAGTGTGATCCAAGACTTCAACGTGTATCGTCCATCGCAATATAAGTACATCTTACTTAGTGAATTTCGCTAATTAATGCTGATTACTGTTTTAATTAGTTCTGCATGCATAATTAGACATATGACTTGTTAGATGCCATTGGATCTGAGACATGAAAGAATTCTTTATGCCCTACTCGACTTGGTTTGTGGCGTAGAAGCGCTAGATCAAGTCGTTCAACAGATAGTGTGGAGTGCACAAGTGATTGCATATCCAACACCTCCGTGTGGGAGATGTAAGTTGTATCATGTGGGACAAATTTTCCCATGTGCATTGAGTGATTTCCCCTATTGTGGCCTTAGAGGGCATATCGAGATCGAGTGCCAGCGTAAACTGGGTGATGAACTTGCGAAGGGTAATGCTGAGATCGTGGAAGACGTGGCTTCTGAGATCGGCCAGGCACAGATAGCAGTTGACCCTATGGAAGATTCACACACTTCGCCAGATTCTCCCGAGTACACGCCAGCTTCCTACTCACGTTCTGTTTTCCCTCAGAACGTGCAAGTTTCACCTCCGTTATCTCAAGCTCCGAGTTCCTCTGAGTACACACCTGTATCTCCTCCTCATCCGAAGCAGAGATGGTGTGGAAACTGGAACGATTACCGCGACCTCTACACTAGTAGGAAGTAAAGATGACTGCTTAATGTGAACATTTTGTTGGAACACTGAGTCAGTGTTCATTTTTAGTTTTCCAATGCGGTTCGATATGCTTTGTGTAACCCTGTTATAGTAAAGTGGGAATTTTGGCTTGATATGTACTAAAATGTATGAATCTTTTGTTTTGTGCAAGGAAATCGTGTTATAGACTTGTTCTTTCGCTTATACGAATCTTTTTATGTTTAAGAAGGCTTGGCAAGAACGTTACAACAACATTATGGATACCCTCAACAACCTGGCAGAGGTTGTTGGTCGATAAGCAAAGACAATGCGCGCCATGGGTGACAACCTTTAGCAAGCCATCGAGGGACGCAAGACTCCTACTCCAGCTCTAGTTATGATGGTACCATATAAACAGTTCATGAGCATGAACCCTCCATCCTTCGATGGAAGGTCTACTCCCGAAGCAGTCGAAGATTGGGTTTGGGAGATCGAGCGAATCTTTCGTGTGCTATAAGTCAATGACGATCGCAAGGTGGACTTTGAAACATATCGACTCAGTAAAGATGCTGAAAGGTGGTGGGCGACCACCTTAGAAGTCAAATTCGCAGATGGAGCAGTTATGTGGGAACATTTCATGGAAGGCTTCTATGCTGCATACTTACTAATGCATGAGCGAAGCCGTAAGATGCAAGAGTTCATTGACCTTCAGCAAGGGAACTCTACTATGGCTGAATATGTTTCGAAGTTCCGAAGCCTGGAGCACTATTGTCCTAATGTCTATGTCATCAAGAAGAATCGTGCGATAAAATTTGCTCACGGATTAAAGCCTGCTCTCTGTATCAGGATGTACACTCGTGCCCCTATGACTCTTGATGAGGCCTTAGAGACTGCTACTCTTTTAGAGCAGGATTGGTCTGAGTCACAGAAGATGCAATCTTTCAGAGGAAATTAGCATTCTGGCCAAAAGAGTTGGCCTAAAAAGAGACATTTCCAGAAGAATCCTGATAGAAAAAAATTCACTCCACCAGCAAAGAGAAACCGACATCAAGGCAACAACAACAACAACCATCAGCGACAACAGTACTATCAGCCTCAGCCATACCAGCAACTGTAGAAGCAGATAGTGGCAACCCCAGGTTGTCCAAAGTGTCTCACTGACCATCCTGGCCGACCGTGTCCTTGTGACACCGAAGGATGTCTTTATTGTGGCAAGATGAACCACTACATCAAGGACTGCTGGAAGAAGCAATCAGACGATTTGAAGATGAATGTTCTAAGAACATCTCAGTCAGCGTATCAACGACCACCTCAGCAGCAGTAGCAGCAATCCTATCAGCAGAAGGCGGGTAATCAAAGAACAGTGGCAGAGCGAGCCTATGCGGCCACTCTGGAGCAAGTGACCAAGGGAGAATTGGTCCAAGGTACTATTCCAGTCACTGAACAAATGACTTCCACTCTATTTGATTGTGGTGCTTCTCATTCGTTTATTGCTTTTAGATTTGTTAGAACATTACCTATGACTATTGAATAATTGAATTACCCATTGGAAGTTTGTACTCTGACTGATGATCAATCTTTGTGTGTTTCGTATATTCTGAGCATTGATGTGTCAATGGCAGGACAAAACTTGCTAGCTGATGTAATCCTGCAAGACATGATTGAGTTTGATGTCATTCTAGGCATAGATTGGTTGTTTGAGTATCACGCTCAAGTCTTGTGCAGAGAAGGCAAGGTGATTTTATACCCTCCTGATCGTCCCATTTGAAGATCAGACTCTCTCGGCCTATTCGAGACAGTCGTTTGATTTCATCATTCAAGGCGCATAAGTACTTGCAAAATGAGGATACTGCATTCTTAGTCAGTATCACCCCAGTTGAACCAGAGATAGTTTCTATCAAGAACTTAGACGTAGTTCGGGAGTTTTCTGATGTGTTTCCTAAGGAATTGCCCAGATTACCTCCAAAGCGTGAGATCGAGTTTTGTATCGAGTTATTGCCTGAAACGATTCTGATTTTGAAGGCACCATATCGTATGGATCCAGCAGAACTCGAAGAACTGAAGCGTCTGTTGGAAGAGTTGATGGAGCAAGGATTCATAAAAAATAGTGCATCTCCATGGGGTGAAACTGTTTTGTTCATAAAGAAGAAAGACAGTCCATGAGGTTGTGCATTGATTACAAAATGCTCAACCAAGCAATGATTAAGAACAAATATCCGTTACCGAGAATCGAAGATCTCTTCGATCAGTTGCAGAGAGCGAATATATTCTCGAAGATCGACCTCAGATTGGGTTATCATCAACTCTGGATCAAAGAGAAAGATGTTTTGAAGACAACATTTCGGACTAGATACAGGTTGTATGAGTTCGTTGTGATGCCTTTTGGGCTCACAAATGCTCCAGCAACATTCATGGATTTGATGAATCGTATATTCCGTCCGTACGTGAATACTTTTGTGATCATATTCATTGGTGACATCTTGATCTACTCAGAGAATTCTGAGCAGCATCAAGAGCATTTGCATATCATTTGGGAGTACTTCGAGAGCCCAGATTGTTTGCCAAGTTCCAAATGTGAGTTTTGGCTCGAGCGAGTCATGTTTCTAGGTCATGTGATATCGAGTGATGGAGTGTCAGTTGATCCAGCGAAAATTGAAGTCGTGTTAGATTGGAAGCAGCCTTAGTCTGTTACCGATATCCGCAGTTTTCTTGGATTAACTGGGTATTACCAGCGTTTCATTCAGGATTTCTCCAGAATTACACTACCGTTGACGAAGCTTTTGCGTAAGAGAATCAAGTTTGAATGGACTGACTCATGTGAAGAGAGCTTTCAGATTTTGAAGACAAAACTGATTACCTCTCCGGTGTTAGCTTTACCTTCTAGCAGAGGTGGTTTTGTGGTGTACATAGACACCTTAGTAACAAGATTGAGATGCGTGCTAATATAGCATAGCCAAGTTATTAAGTATGCATTGAGACAGCTGAAGATTCATGAGAGGAATTATCCAACTCACGACTTGGAGTTAACAGCTGTAGTGTTCGCCTTGAAGTCATGACGACATTATCTGTATGAAGATACATTCAAGGTTTTTTCTGACCACAAGAGTCTCAAATATTTATTTTTCCAAAAAGAATTAAATATGAGACAATGTCATTGACTCAAGTTTACCAAGGATTACGAATTTACGTTGTCTTACCACCCTGGTAAGGCGAACGTCGTAACAGATGCGCTTAGTCACAAATCGAGCAGTGTTCTAGCTAGTCTCGTATGAAGCCAGAAGTTGATTAAAAATTTTGTAGCTTGGAAACAGTTTTTGATTGGAGGCAAAACTATCAGATTGTCTGGTTTGACCATTCAATCAGAATTTTTGCCTAAGATCTTTGAGGCACAGAAGCAAAACACACATTATAAGAAGTTCGTAGATCGAGCTCGGGAAGAGGGCTCATTTTTTTATGTTGATGATGACAGTAGTATCTGTATGAAGCATCGACTTTGGGTGCCAGATGACCCTGAGTTGAAGAAAGAGATCCTTGATGAGGCACATCTATCGAAGTAAACAATTCATCCTGGTGGTACTAAGATGTTCAAAGATCTTCAACGAAAGTATTGGTGGAACGAGATGAAGTGAGAAGTAGCAGCATATGTATCAAGGTATTTGACTTGTCAACAAATCAAGATCGAGTACCAATGTCCCGGAGGTTCCATGCAGAGGATCGAGATTCCTTAATGGAAATGAGAAGATATTACTATGGATTTCATGGTAGGTTTACCACGAACCCGACGAAAGCACAATGCGATTTGAGTAATTGTGGACAAACTCACCAAGTTTGCTCATTTCTTACCTATTCGGATTAGTCAATCACTTGAAAGTTTAGCCGACTTGTACATCCGAGAGTTCGTACGGTTACATAGTGTACCAATGTCTATTATTTTGGATCGTGATCCCATATTCACGTTGCGATTATGGGGGACAGTTACAATCAGTTTTGGGAACAAGGTTGAAGTTTAGTACTGCCTTTCACCCTCAAACTGATGGTCAATCAGAAACAATGATTCAGACATTAGAAAATATGTTACGAGCTTGTATGCTCGATTGGAAGGGTGAATGAGATACACACTTATGTTTGGTCGAGTTTGCCTACAACAATTATCACGCTAGTATCAGGATGGCTCCGTAGGAAACATTGTACGGAAGACCTTGCCGATTACTGTCATATTGGGATGATATCAGCGATAGATCCAACGAATCATCGATTAATCTTTAGCACTACACTCTGCAAGTGCAGAAGATTCGAGAGTGTTTAAAGGCAGCTCAAGATAGACAAAAAAGTTATGCCGATAAGGGGTGACGAGAGCTTCATTTTAATGTTAGCGACAAGATTTTCGTGAAGGTGTCACCAACGAAGAGTGTCTTTCGTTTCAAAAAAAAGGAAAGTTGAGTCCTAGATACGTCGGATCGTTCAAGATTCTCGAGAGAATCGAAAGAGCAAGTTATCGGGTTGAACTACCTCAGCAATATGCCCAGATTTATAATATTTTTCATGTATCGATGTTGAAGAAGTGCATTTCTGATCCATCACACATCATCCGATACGAAGACGTAGAAGTGCAAGAAGATTTAACGATACCCGAGAAGCCTATCGAGCTCGTTGATCGCCGAGATCAAGTTTTGCATACTAAAACCATTCTATTGGTTAAAGTACGTTGGCAACACTATGGCATCGAAGAATGCACATGGGAGCTTGAAGCGGGCATGAGGGAGAAATACCCTGATCTTTTTGTTTACTGATGTTTGTGATTTCGTAAACGAAATACTTTTTAATGAGGGTAGGATGTAAGATCCGTGAATTTTCTGAGAAAAATATTCAAATTATAATGAAAATTCCAAATTTCATGTATGAGCCTATATGTCGATATACATATATGAATGCGAACATAAAAATATATGTATACGTATGTGTAAGCCTAGAGCACACACACACACACACACACACACACACACACACACATATATATATATATATATATATATATATATATATATATATATATATATATATTTGATTAATTGTAAACCCTTGAAATCTTTTAAGAATTGATTTTATTAAAAGAGTTTCTTTTTAAAATGATTTAATAATGTCAGACACTTAAGAAATGAATTTAAAACTTAAGTTTAATTTCATAAAATGTAAGTTAGAAATAATGCATTAAAAAATTAAAGCCTAACTTTAAAATGAAAAACAATTAGATTTTTTGAAAAAGTGCCGAATTTGAATTTTACAAAATCAATGGAAGGTTTCCAAAAATTTTGAAAAGGAGGTTGGTTTTAGAAATTTTAAAAAGTAGTTGGCATGAGCCAATGATTTTTCAAAGAGCTTGGGCGCACTCTAGGGTGCAGCCCATGCTAAATTAATATTGACTAAAAAAAATGAATGATTTTGAAAAAAGGCAAAAAGTAAAGACTTGAGCCCCAAAATTTGGGAGGGGTTTAAGCAAAGTAGTTGGCATGGGTCCAACCCATGCTACTTCAAGGAAAAAAAAATGAATTAAAAAGGCATTAAAAATGGATTTTTGAAAAGTAAAAAAGGTAAGGGAACAAGAGCCCTTAAATCAAGGGGAGTGGGTAGTGAGTAGTTGGGAGTGGTTGGCCTTTGAGTCAAACCTAGAGAGGACTAGGGAGGGGGGGGGGGGGATGGGATGGGAGAACCATCCATCTCCCTCTCCAATTATCAGCCCACCATTTCTCATTTATCCCTATTTAAGTTTGAGAAAGGGGGAGGAGAGAGAAAGTTCTTCTCTCTTCCACTCTTTCTATGCATTTCATTCCACTGATTTTTCCTAAGTGTGAGAGTGAGTGAGTGAGTGTGTAAGTGTGTGTGGTGAATCCCCATCCCAAGCACAAGAAGCACACCTTCTTCTACCTCCTTCCCGAATCGAGCAAGGTGAGATTTTCGATTCATATGGCATCCTTTTGAAGCTTTTCGCATTTTGATGGGCATGAAGCCTGAGACCACCTTGCATCCGTCGTATGCAAGGGGTTTATCCGTGGATTTAGCTAGTAAGATGAGTGTTGTGAACCAATGTTATGCACACTAGCATGCTCACACATGCACTACGTGTTTTTGCATGAAATGACTCTTTCGTTTTTCTGATTCATCGAGTTGTCAGAGACACCTCTGACAAAATGACTGTATCTCCATGGCTACAGATCAGATCAAGGTGTTCTTAAACATTATGGAAAGCTTAGACATAGTCCTTTAACTTTGTAGTTGAGGATTATTCCTAGTTCGGCCCGCAGAGCCATCAAAAATCCCTATCAATGGCGGACAACCAGTTTTTTGTCAGCAGTCCAGAATGTCCCGGACAATGTCTGATATTTTCAAAATATTTTCCGGCTCTCTCCATGAAAACCTGATTTTTCTATTTATGTAGAAAGATAACATGTAGCTCCACACTTTTCATGTTCAGAACCATGGCTGAAATTGTGCACAAATATCCCAGATTCGTCAGTCTTTCGGTTGGGGCCCCCTCTTGCCTTACTCCCTTGTTGCGCCCTTTACCGAACCACCGCAGCACCCTAGTCCGGGGGTTCGCTACGACTCCTTCTCTTGATCAGCCTGTCTGGTCTGAACCACCCTCAGTTCAAACTTTCCAGGGTGTCCCTCACCGAGCAGGGACTCGGTTGGGGCACACTCCCTTTGGCCCCCTCATTAAACATCAACCGGGTGTAGGCTGCACCCAGACTGTTAGCTTGGTGCACTCCATGGGTGCAGGTCGTGGCCTGCAACCCTGGTTCAGACCAGGGTTACCACTATTGACCCAGCTAGGTCTGGTCCATCATGGACCAGACCAAGCTAGCCCTTTTTTGCCCAGCTCACCCGAGCGATGCCCTAGCCGCGTCCACCTCAGCACAACACCCGGGTAACCAACCGGCCTGGGTGCCGTACTGAGGGTCTGCTGCTAAGTGCAACACTTGGTCTGAACACTTGGTTCAGACCAGGGTGGTGACAAGCTCACAATCTGGTCCCTAAGACCAGACCCCACCTTGTCCTCAATTTCACCTTGGCGCAGTGGAGGCGTCAGGTGCTAGAGCACCCGGGCAGTCTTGCTTCCCCGTTTGCAGCCTTTGGGCTAAGCTGCACCCAGTTAGCAGCCCATGGTTTGAGCCATTTTCGGGCTCAGGCTTGGTTTCTTTCAGACCATGTGAGGTCTGGACCAGACCTTACGGTCTTTGGATCGACTGGAACACCACCAGCCAGTTCTTTCTTTGTGCGGCACCCACCTGGTCCGGACCACCCCGGAATCAGACCAGAGTATGGGTGAGCCCAACTGGGTCTGATCCCACTGGGACCAGACCTAGCTGAGCTCCCCTTAGGAGCTCGGCAAGCCGCTACAACTCCTTCTCCTTGACACCCACCTGCAAAGCAAAGTAACAACTTCAAATACGAAAAAGGAAAATTAATTGAAAAAGAAAGTTACATAGTGGGTGTTTGATGCCTCGTGCTTCGCTATCCGTCATGGCAGCGAAGTGTTGAGCAAATGGCTAGTGTTATGCTCACGTGTACGTCCCTACTTCCGTTGGCTGTTTCATCAAATTTTGTCGTTCTTGCATCAATAGTTTGACAAAATGCGGCGACCCACTTGGGAATGCCAATATAATTCCCATACGTGCGGGAATGTTTTATATTCAATCTCAATGCTTGTATGTGTACTGATATTGCAAAACCCACATGCTTGTGGCTGCGATATGCATATTCGCCTAATGTAAGATATCACAAATACACCTCCTTGGAAATTGCAATCATGACTCGTGTTTAAAGTGTGCGATTAACGTACATGCAATCATGATTCAATTATGCATATTTGAATATTGTATCGCATACGAATGTTGAATGATACACTCACTTGCACATTCTCATGTATTGAAACGTGTTTTAGAAATATGCGTAAGTGTCATTGTTTCAATTACGAGACTTGTGCGAAAGACTGAATTCATGTATAATATTGCTTCACACATACACATTGGCATATTTTGACACTTGTACTGTTTAGTACGTACCTCGAGTGGTACACCTTAGTCTCATGCTCGAGACATTGAAAAGTGCACCAAGTGCACATTACACAGTTGATATAATGATTGAGACTTGAACACCGTAAGGGTATTAACACATAACACCTATTGAGGTTTGCGACTCTACTAGAGTCTTTGGGCAATGACCCCATGTTCGTGAGAGAGCTTACATATTGTGATACCCTAGTAATGGATAAAAATGGTGTTGTGATCGCCTTCACCGACAATGTGCTCTTTTATTGGCCGTGTGAGGCCGAGCATGTGAATGGGTAGGCCAAGTCTTCGTTTGTGTACCCCGCGGGGACCACGAGGCATATACACCTCGAAAGGAGGTGTGAGTATCAAACCAGTCTAAGAAAGATAAACCACCACGCCCCATTCATAAAATGATTCACCCAGAGAGAGGGTGGATGACAACCCTGAGTGACACGTTGTTACTACAACACTTTTTGTAGGAGTTGTAGCATCCTTGGACCTCCAGTCACTCAGAGTTAGGGAGGTCGAGATTACCTTTTTAAGGAACCTTTACTACTGCAGTAGTACAGATTGCAATCCTTCACCTCTGCGAAAGGTTTCTCCCAGTTACGCGCTGCCCGCTGGAGGTTACTCGGTCTATAGCATCCTTGGTTACCACACTAGAATTTGAATAACAGACGCCGGAGGAATGTCTCACAGAATGCGAGGTTTCTTTGCGTACCCGAAGGAGTAATCAGAAGAACATAAAATACTAACCAAACAAACTGACATACTTTAGTTGTTTGCTTGCTTTGGTACTGCTCTTGTTCTATTCGTAGTAGCCTGTTACACTTATTACTTTCCTTGTTGCTTAGACTTGTAGCATGAGCACTTACCTGACACACACACATGTACTTTAATTTAAATGTTTCTAATTGTGCCATCATGTTAGCTATAGTCTGTTACTCGTAGTTTTTGAGTTGTGTCATATTTGTATCGTGCTTTATACTGGATGCTTCCCCTTTAAAATGATATTGTATGAATGTTTTATCTTACCAACTCACAAGAGTTTTGACCACGTTTTATAGGGATACAGGTGATGAATAGGTTCAGTGGCGATGCGACGGTGCACGGTTGGAGGCTTGTGACCCACACTTAGTCTGCAGATCTTGGCTTCTTGTTTTGGGGTTTGAGGGGAGTTTTCCTCTTGTTTTGAGAGACTTTTTGAATTGATGTATAATGTCTCATTTTATAATTTTGAAACATTATGGCATTGTATATATATTTGGACTTAACTTGTGGTATGTATCACTTCTGTGGCCCGCTCAGACTTGCGGCCTTTGCTAATCCCTTTCTTTTATATTTTTGTTGTTTGATTTAACACTATCTATAAAAAAAAATTGCTAAAAAGCCAAAGGTTTTTTCAAGGTCGGGGTTTGGGGCGTCACAGTACATGTAGATGAATATGACTAATGATGGCTTTTCCTTTACTTTTATTAATTATCCAACTATGCTAGTTAACTACACACAATGTTGTTTATATCTTGTGTTGTCTATTTCCTTCAGTTTTATATGTTCTTTGCATATGTTGCTCAGATTTAATTTCTCGCAATTACAAATGCTATTACTGCTTTCAATAAAATAAATTGTTTATCTCGTGATGTCCTACTTTATTTATTATACATTATTTATTGGTGCACCTACCAGTTTGTTATGAAATTGACCTATTTCATGAGCAGGTGGCGAGTAGGACTTTACAGGCGACCGATGACACGATGCAATATGGCTCGAGATTTTCCCTTCTTTCTGCTGACATTCTGGCTATTCTCTGTAAGTAAGATTGATTTGTAGGCTAACATGCCCATAATTGTCAACTTGTTTTTCTCTCTAAATGAAAATTGCTTCCGCTTACAATTTGAAAGATCAAAATTCTGAGCTTTGAAAGGTTTTCTCTAAATATTTTTAAAATTACAAGTTGAAATTTTGGGGCGTTACAAAACAAGAGTATCTTTTTATAGTGATTGGTCAAATTTGTGAGGACTTGCACTATAACACCACATGCCCCATTATGATTTGACAAATCTAAGTGTGTTTGAAGTGGATATCTTTTTGAATTTCATATTTCTATCATCATCATTATAATTGTTTTTTTTTGAATTTTTTTTTAATTGTCAGATTATATTAATTCTTGATTGATTAGTGTGTTACCTTGTGTTGGAACGCTCCAAGTTGGACCCCTAAACGGTATGGTTGTATAAGTGGCAGGAGTCTGCATGCCTAACCCCAGCTTTCTCTGTCAAAAAACTTTCTGTTACATATAATCAATGGTGTCTTGAATTTCTTTATGGGATAAATAATTGATTTCGTAGCATGCTTTATGTAGTCTATGTGATTTAGCATATGAATTTCATAACCATATCGGTAAAGAATTTGATGGTTGCTCGACTAATCTGTTCCTTATGGGATCCCTTAGTTATGTCTGGAATCATGGGGAGAGGCCTATATTAAACGAAGATAACCCTTTCTTTTTTTATCTGAAGAACAGTTACAATTTGACATATAATTTATGAACACAGTATTGGAATTTCTTCATGTTTTTGCTTCTCTATTTTTATAATTTGTTTGTACTGCAAACCTAGCCTTTGTCTCTAAACTAAATTTTCAATTTTTTTATAAAAAATCTTATTGTAGCTCATGGTGGACGTTAGTATTAAAAATCAGTTAGTGTAAATGCAATTAAACTTGTGGAGTCAACATAGGAACAAATCATGCACAAGACAACTGATAATATACTAAGAAAATTCATTTCTTAATACTGTCTTCCACAAAAATAAATAAGAACGAGTAAAAAAATTGTTTGTCTGTTTTCTTTATTATTTTATTTCTAATATATTTTAATTATATGTGATGATACTTAAGCATCATCCCCTCGATACTTGCACCTTTCTTCATAAATGGTGCAACGCTTTGCCTTGCCTCAATAGTGAGAGAGAGAGAGAGAGTGTGTGAGAGAGAGAGTTTAATTGAAATAAGCCCATCCTTAGTCTTGTCTCTGGTGAGACAATTATAGATTTTGGAAAATGATCGTACTGTATGGATAATTTGACCTGATTCTCTAAAATATCTATAATTTGTATTTTTTTTTATGTTCAAAATCATAAATATTCGACATCGTTAGGACGTTTTTACCTTTCACAATTACAAATTTTTGCCTTATTGCAATAAAATTGTATCGTCTGTCGGCTAGTTTCAACTTTCACTTAAATTCAAAATCATAGTTTTTGATGTAGAAACTTAGATTTCATGAACTCACATTAATTTATTTGAATTTTTTTGGTGAAAATGAAACCACCATAATAAAAAATATCCTACTCTTTTGCATATACATCAATATTTCATATAAAAATATTTGCAAAACTCCACTTATACTAAAGCCCCTAAAATCTTAATGTTTCACATAAATCACACTTTTCACATATAATTTACAATTGTGCATAAACATATTTACGAAAATTTTATTGTTTTACAGAAATCCTTCTTTTTTAAAAATGAATTTGTTATTTATGATTTTAGTTATTTCAGTGGTTATGAGAAACAATAGGATTTTTGCAAATAATTTTTTATAAATTTGTGAATCAATATGTAAAAAAGAATGATATATGTAATTTTAGTGGTTTCAGTTTAAGTACACATGTTTAAGCAGATTTATACAATATTTGTGATTTTAGTAGTTTCAATTTTTTAAATAGATTTTCACATATAACAACCCAAATAACAATGAATGTAAGTAAATAAATATTTAAATTATTTAAATATTCAAATGATTTAAAAAAATATAACCATATAAACAATGACATTATATACAAATAATTCAACAATGCTTTTAGTTTGAACATTCAAATCATTTAAACATTTAACAATGCTTTCAATTTAAACATTCAACTGCTTTCAAATTATTTAAACATTAAAGCAATGACATTATATAAATCAATGACAAAACAAATAACTTTATATAAAAATTCATTCATAGAAACATTTAAGTGACATTATATACAAATCAATGAGTTACAATATTGATATTCGAATATATACAAAAAATAAAAAATAATCAAATGAGTTTCTATGGTTGAGGATGTTGTTATTGCCACGATTGTAGTTTCTCGATGACCTTATTTGCCTTCTACAGATGGTCAGTTTGAATGCGTATCATATCTTCTTGAGTATGTACCATATTTTTCAACATGCAGATTTCTTCAAGTGCAAGAGTCAACTATGCCTATGATCCACTTACACTCTTTATGTGCTTCTCTCCAACTTTTTTCTCCGCCTGAAAGACCCTCTTTATCATTGAAGAACATACAACCTGCTGGGCAGCTATAAAATTATCATTGGTGACACATTCCATAAATGACAAACCGATGTCTTCATCGCCCTCATGTCAGCCTTAAAGTTTAGAGAGGAATAACGTGGGATAATCCTTCATGACATGCAATATAAATTTGCTAACAATGCGAAAATGACTGACTGGTTGCTGAACAAACCCAAACAATTAAACAACTTAGCTAGTCATTTGGTGCTTAACTTCATTCATATTATGCATCCAAATCTCCTTCATGGTGAAGTCCTTCGCCCCCACAACCACATTAGCATTCTGCTGCTCTTCCAACACGTCTTCATAGGGGCACCAATTTACCTATATATATATTTTTATGATTTGGCTTACATACATGCATTTAGTAAAATAAATATATAAAATATCAACAACACTTATGTTTGCCCTAGTCAGCCTGCAAAGTGATGCAGCACAGTCGGCACGTGACATGCAAGGACCCACCAATCTTCGATCACGATCCTCTTTGTTGCATGACAGACTCTACATTATGGCATGTGAAAATTTATGGACACTGTCACACATTTGAGGTTTTTTTATGGATATGTGTTTTCATATCCAAACCTGCATAATAATGATTAATGCACAATAAGTATTAAAACACAATATATAAGTATAAGAATAACTATAAATCAAATGCTTAGGTATAATGAAGAAATAAATACCTCCAACACGACTAATATCCCAACATTTTTTATTGCATACAGAGGTGTGCAAGTGCGGTTGCTCTCCAAGCGTATTGATCGACACGATCCAGGTCTTCCAATAGTTCGATGTATGATGCATGAACCGACTTCTCACCAATGTCAATGAATAAGCATGAGCCAAAAAAGTATACCATGAATGCTCTCACAATCTTGTCCACCCTACTACTGTCCTTTTCACCAATACATAGTAGTTTTGCCTTCATCCTCCTCACATTACTGAGGTCATAACTGCTCTTAAGCCATGAAAACTTGATCTTATCTGCTTCAGACGCATCATTATCAGTTTGCAACTAAATATCACATAACAGCTTGAAATTACTCCATCTCGTGCCACTCACTGGCTCTCCATGGCACTTTAGTCTCGTGATTCATGCTACATCCTCCAACGTGTTGGTCATCTCAAGATCTCTAAACTGGAATGTGTTGGTTGAAGAAATTCAAAACTACATAACGACCTTTAAGAGAGGGTGACTGATGTTCCATAGTGTGATCTCCAAGAATTTATAAAAATGCATTCGATCCAACAACTCCTTTGCTTCCTCCGTCAGTGTTAAAAACCATTAGTATGCTTGGTTCCAATAAAACCGATGCATATAGGATGTTGGCTCTTCTAAATCAATTGACTGAGAATCATGCAATCTAAATTAATTTTACTCAAATTAGTTAATTTTAATGAATTTATGTATAGTAGCAATGTATATATCTATATCTCAATTTAATTAATGAAATCAATCAATTGCATTCATGAACAATAGCAAAACATACATACATATATATATATATATATATATATATATATATATATATATATATAGTCAATGAAATCAATCAATTACAATGAATTTCTACACGTTTCACACATACATGACAAACTAATCAATTGCATTCATATATAGAATATGTATATCAATAATTTAATCAATAAAATCAATCAATTGCAATGAATTTTGTACATGTTTCACACATACATGACAAACCAATCAATTACATTCATGTAAAGTAGCAATATATATCTCAATTTAATCAATGAAATCAATCAATTGTAATGAATTTCTACATGTTGAACACATACATGACAAAAAATCAATTGCAAATCAATCAATTTCTACATGTTACATACATACATGACAAACTAATCAATTGCCTTCATGTATAGTAGCAATATATATATATATATATATATATTTCTACTATACATGAATACATATATATATATATAGTCAACGAAATCAGTCAATTGCAATAAATTTCTACATGTACACATACATGACAAACAAACCAATTTATGTATTCATGTATAGTAGAAATATATATATATATATCAATTTAATCAATAAAATCAGTCAATTGTAATGAATTTCTACATGTTTCACATATACATAACAAACTAATCAATTACATTATAGTAACAATATATATCTTAATTTAATCAATGAAATTAGTCAATTACAATGAATTTATACATGTTTCATACATATGTGTCCAAAAAATCAATTGCATTCATGTATAATAGCAATATATATAAATTTAATCAACAAAATCATTCAATTGCAATGAATTTCTACATGTTTCACACATATGTGATAAACTAATCAATTGCATTCATGTATAGTCATAATTTTAATTTAATCAATGATTATTATAAAATAACAAATGAACAAGGTACTTATCCGCGAGCACCTGGCCTTCTTCTTCGCCGTGACCTTTTCGTTGGAGCATGCACTTTCTCCTGCACATAGAGAGCAACATCATAATCTTGAGTGGTGTTCGCATCCAACCCAGCTACATGACCCTTACTTACATTTACTTTCTGAGGAGCGTTCACATTAACCTCGGCCCCTTGGTTAGGTATTTCCTCTACCCTCTCACCGCTGCCACTACAGGTCACCACATCTCTAGCTTTATTTATCCAGACATTGAGGTTAGCAACCTCATAGCCAGTCAATGGGGTTACCCTTCCCCTCCTTAAATGCTTTGGGGATGAAAGACAAGATTGTACTTACAAACTGCACCTTTTTTTTGCATATTCTGGCTTAGATACTGTTCACTTTAAAATTTATAGTTGTTCACTGTACGATAATTCAATTTTTTCCATGCTTGAATGCAACTGCATGTGTTTATTGATGGTCTATTTTTTGTAAAAAACGTCAGACACCAACATTTTTTGGCAATGAGTGTGCTTCCAAATTACCAGGATGACCGAATTGTCAATTTGACAGATTAACATGCACTTTTTCAATAATCATAGTTCAGCTTTCTCCATTTATTTGGGTTAGGTCCATGAGTTTTTGATTTTCCAGATTTCAAAACTTTGACTACCTTCTCGTTTTCCTTTGTCCCACTTTCATTATCTCCCACAAAGTTTTTCATTTTCTTGTTTTCTCAATTATATCAAGTAATTTGTAATACGAGGCAATGAATTATCATATCTCCTACCTCATACAGGCAACTGAGCTTTTTATACCAACGCACCGAAAGGTCACACTCCTCTCAGATGCTCATCATCTATATTTGAGTAGTGAAATGGTAGCAGACAATCGAACCTACAATTCAAGCAACCTGGAACTTTCAAATAGAAAAGGAGCATTTTGGAAATCAAAGTGTGAAATGGAGTTCCCAAAAGGCTGAAGGTACCTTTTCCACGTTATGTAACATCCTTGAGTGATGAATATCGTGATATTTTAAAAAATATTGCAAAGACAATTGGTCATTGTGTTTCTCTCTCTGCAACAACAATTAGACCATTTCATTGGTTCTAGTCGTCTGGATGTCCGGTATATCCATTTCTGATTATTTATGCATATAATTCACAGCTTGCCCGTTTTGGATTTTTCAGATGATGATTTTAGATATCCATCGACTTTTCTCTCCTGACCTGATTTTCCAAGAAATTTGTTTGTTATAGCCTTTACTAAAAGGCATGCAGCGATATGGATTATACAGACATTGACGAGGCCGTAAAAAACTATTTAGACAAAAACTCAGGAACTTGCACCATGTGGGACTGGATACGATGGATTTATGATATGGCCATCCAACACGGGTGGTGCTCAGAGGTCCCGAAACTCCGTGGCTAGAACCCTCACCCCCAGGGCCTATGTTGGGCGACTTGTGCAGGGAGGTGATGCCCACAGGGATTGAACTTTAATCAGCTGTATGACAGCCAAGGCCCCTCTCCACTGCGTCAAACCCTACCTTGGACCTCCAATTAGTGACAAGAGCAGAAGCTTTAAGTGTTGGGAAGAAAATTTCAGGCCTTAGAACCCTATGTTCCACATTAGAAATGAAATTCCGAACCGGGTACATCCAATTGCAGACGACTAATTCACCTCCTATAACAATGGAACCAAGATCATTTGATCACTGCAAAATGTTGCACAGGGCTCACACGCAGTCAATAACCCCTTCTTAGCGTCTCTGAATATCTGGCCACTAGACACACCTTAAGAACAAATAGCCCTACCTTTTGCACTCTCCTACCAGTGTGGTTGAAGAGAAGGCATCCATAGAGCATTATTTATCCTCTAAAAAGTTAAAGCACTAATTTAATTCACCTCGGCTCTTCGCAGACATGTTTTTTGTTACCACCCAGGTGGTATCCCATGTGGTAAGCGGGGTCCTGTGCCAAGCTAAAGGCCCAGGTTCGAATCCCTCTGCCACATGAGGCTTAAGAGAGATCTGGTAGGGGGTCTGTCTAACCCCAGCTTGTAGATGCATTTTGTTGGCCGTAGTCACAATCAATTTTCTGGTATTGTATCCCTCCATGAAAGATCATTCAGTATTTATCGCCATCTAGCAAGTAGTAACCCAAAAAGAAATGTAAAAAACTAAAGCATCAAGTTCACAAGCCCAGGTGCATGACTAAGGAAAACACAACCTTAATATTCTCGCCCCCAGAACTTGTGTAACAAGATACAGTGAGGGTTTCGAGGAAACATAAGGCATCAAGCCTACATGATTACTGGCCCAATAATGTTTTTTAATTGTTAGACTGCTGTGAATCATTCATAATATAGCACAAAGTACCTAGCCTGAGGCAATATGGAGTGGCATAAAGCCACGTGAGTTGTTTCATAAACATATGGTTTAGTAACGGTACTTGGTTGAGTAATCCTTGGGTGCTATCACCAAACCTCTGCCTTTCCTAGCTCCACGATACACCGTCTCAACAATGTTGATGAATTCTTGCTTGTCCTTCAGAGCCCAGTTAATCTTGTTGTTGTTACCGGTACCCAAGTCGATCATTATGTGCTTGTTCCTAAAGAAGAACATCACGGTGGAAGGGTCATACAGCTCGTACATGGTGTTAAAGTCTGGCACCTCCGTAATATCAACCAGATAAATAACTGCGAAATTCTTTATGGTTTCAGCAACAGAAGAGAGCACCTCGTCCATCTGCAATCAATACATAAGAGTGAGATCAGGAAAGCACCCACATGCGATGTGCTGCTTACGGCCCACAGGCTATGTGCTGCTTACTATCATTGATGACATCTAATGTTGAGAAACAGTTAGTGAAAGCCAAAATACTGTTTGTTGGACTGGAACACCACAGTCAATTATTCAGTGATTTCCTTAAAGCAGGAGTGTTCATTCACCTCTTAAGCTAACAGAGCGGCAGCAGAACTACTAACTTTTATACTCGGGAGAATTCACTCATAGCCTAGCACAACAGGCTCAAGGACATAGCCATAGTGATGCTTTTTATTTTCATATTGAGACGGTCGACTGCCATAACAATATTAGCTGAAAACTAATTAGCATGGCTACTCTATCTACTATGGTGGCCTAGCCAGGAAGAGAAGCCCAGACTGATTACCAAGATTATTACCTTCAGATACACGGAAAAAATAAACTGAATCTTAGGAGCTTCCATACTTCCAAATGCTAGATTTATGTAACTTATGGCCTATGACTATGTTTTATATCCTTGATTCTTTATCATTTTACAGATATTTACAATGAACATTGCTTCACAGATGCTGCAAAAAAGCATGTGAAATGCCACTTTCAGGATTTATCAACATGACATAAAAAAAATTGAAAGGGCATATCCTAGAGAGTTTCATGAGCCCTCTTAATAACCTTAATAGTTTATCCATCCTCAATTCATGCATGAAAATCAATAGGAAACAGTGTAAGAGATATTGTAGAATCAATGTGTTACACTGATTAATATACTATGTAGAAAATTTAACAAAGCACACCTAACATTAGATGTATTTACAAAAACATGCCTGTCTTTTAAGAAATTATAAACTCCCCACTTGAGTTAGGAAAATAATTCTCAAACACATGCCTGTCTTTTAAGAAATTATAAACTCCCCACTTGAGTTAGGAAAATAATTCTCAAACACATGCCTCTTAGGTCTACCATGGTTAGTTATGTACAAATGACTGTGTTACCCACATCGCACCCGCACCGATGCCGGTGCGATACTTGGACACTTCCTTTGTGTCAGGTGAAGTCAACCATGCTGACGTCCATTTCTGTTCAAAAGTAGATTCAGTTAACCCTAACCAGGTGCAGTTATATATATATATATATATATATATATATATATATATATCCGCACCCTCGAACCCAAGTTTTTTTAAATTGTCGTGTCGCACCCTCTGGACCCGCACCGATGTGACACAAACCTCTGTGTAATGAAGAATGCGGAAATACAAATTATAAGAGAACTCTTAAAAGAGTTTAACAAAGAGCCAAGTAGCACAAGCACATAATGTGCACAATACACAAACCCACTAAGGGGCAAATGCCAAAAGGCAAAGAAAAATATTATTGATGAGTAAAAAGGGAGAGAGCAAAGCTACATTACATGAGAGATCCCCTCAATTTATAGAAGAAAAGGAGCACTTGAGAGGGGGCCATTGGGGCTCCCATTATAGTCGTTGGGGAGCCCCAATGGTTTGGGGACCCCAACGACTACAAGGGTGAGCCCCCCAATGGTCCCAATACATTGAAAATAAAAATAAAAAAAGGAAAAAAATAAAAAACCTAAGAAAAAATAAAATATACAGCAAAATTACCAAAATACCCCTATCGGGTATATTGATATAAATACATAAAGATATATATAGTAATGTATTGATTAACTTGGGTTTTGTCTCAGACACTGCTCTCTTTGTTAAAAAAAGAGGTGATTCTTCTGTATGTTGATGATATAATCATCACAGAAAGTGACAAAGAGGGAGTAAATGACATTAAGTCTATGTTAAAGAAAACTTTTGATATGTTTGACTTGGGTTTTTTGAGATATTTTTTAGGTATTGAGGTGGCCTATTCATAGAGGTTATATTCTATCCCAAATGAAACTGGCAACAGACACTTGTGCTAAGTCGGTGATTTTAGATGACAAGATCCTAGAAACTCCTGAAGTTATAAATGTCAAATTAAGACTTGAAGATGGTGTTCTACTTAATGATCCTACTCCTTATCGACAATTAATTGGATCTTTTACTTATTTGTCCATCACCCAACCGGATATCACTCATGTTATCCATTCCGTAAGCCAGTTCCAGCATGCTCCTACGACAATTTATATGGCAGCTGTCATGAGAATTATGCGATATATCAAGAATACATTCTCAAAAGGGCTTTTGTTATCCTCTTCTTCTTCTTTTGATTTAACTATTTATACTAATGCTGATTGGAGAGGTAGTCCCAATGATCGAATTTCAACTACTGGTTTTTGTATTTTCTTAGGAGATTCGCTTATCTCTTGGAGGTGCAAGAAGCACAAAAAAGTATCCTTGTCTTCAATAGAAACTGAATATCGTGCCATGGCAACTACAACTATGGAGAGTGTATGGCTTAGAAGTCTACTTTGTGATATGGGGGTCATCATCTCAACTCCTTCCAAGATGTGTTGTGGCAACAACAATGCGATCTACATTGCAAACAACCCTACTTTCCATGAGTGCACCAGGCATATTGAAATGGACAATCACTATGTTCGAGATAAATACCTTAGGGGAACTATTACATTACCTTTAGTTACATCAGAATATCAGTTGATTGACTTCTTCACCAAAGCGCTTTTGATTCCTCGTTTTTTGTTTCTCCTTAACAAACTTTCGGTTTTCTCCCCGTAAAGTTTGAGATTTTAACACTCCTCTTCAAACTTTACGGGAAGAAAACCAAAAGTTTACTCAGGAGAAACAAGAAGTGAGGAGTCAAAAGCGCCTTGGTGAAGAAGTCAATCAACTAATATTCTGATGTAACAAAAGGTAATGTAATAGTTCTCCTGAGGTATTCATCTCGAACATAGTGACAATCTATTTCAATATGTTAGTGTGCTCATGGAAAGTATGGTTGCTTGCAATGTAGATCGCACTCTTGTTGTCATAACACATCTTGGAAGGAGTGGAGATGATGACCCCCATATCACAAAGAAGACTTCTAAGCCATACAATCTCCATAATTGTAGTCGTCATGACACGATATTCAGCTTCTGTTGAAGACAAAGATACTTTCTGGTGCTTCTTGAACCTCCAAGAGATAAATGAATCTCCTAAGAAAATACAAAAACGAGTAGTTGAGATTCGATCATTGAGATTACCTCCCCAATTGGCATCAGTAGAAGCAGTTAAATCAAAAGAAGAAGATGATAAGAAAAGCCCTTTTGAGATAATATTCTTGATATATCACACAATTCTCATGACAACTGCTATATGAACTGTCGTTGGAGCATGCTGGAATTGGCTCATGGAATGGACAACATGAGCGATATCCAGTCGGGTGATGGACAAATAAGTAAGAGATCCAATTAATCTGACATTTATAACTTCAAGAGTGTCAGATGAAATCCTCGACTTAGCACAAATGTCCGCTGCCAGCTTCATTTAGGATAGAATATAACCTTTCTATGAATAGGCCACCTCAATACATAAAAAATATCTCAAAAAAGCCAAGTCAGACATATCAAAAGTTTTCTTTAATATAGACTTAATGTCATTTACTCACTCTTTGTCACTTCATGTGATGATCATATCATCAACATAAAGAAAAAGAATCACAATAGAATCATCTGTTTTCTTAACAAAGAAAGCAGTGTCAGAAATAAAACCCAAGTTAATCAATACATTACTAAATTTGTCATACCAAACCTTGGGAGCTTGTTTAATACCATATAAAGCTTTTTTTAGTTTCAAAACTTTCTCATTTAAATTCATACAAAGAGGAGGATCCATATAGACCTCTTCACTAAAATCTTCAATTAAAAAGGCATTTTTAACATCAAGTTGATAAATAAGCTATTTTTTAATAGAAGCAATAGCAATAAGAGCTCGAACACTTGTCATTTGAGCTACCGAGGCAAACATGAGCAACAATGGAGGAGACATTAAAGACACTCTAAATCAAATTTCGGAGGCACTTCAACATCTTCTTTAAATGTTCCTCTACTTCGGGTACCGCCATCGCAACCTCCTCATCTCCTCCAGGTATATGGATTTTTGACTCCGATGCTTCTTTTCACTTGACACCACATAGAAATATCCTTTCTAATGTCTATTCCACCCCCAAACGTCTTATTTTCAACGGCCAATGAAACTTCTTTGAAAATTGAAAACATTGGAACACTTGATTTAAAACATTCTCAAGAATTTTTTGTTCCAAAAGGGTGGTCCAAAAATCAACTTAAATTTATTTTTGGTCTCTCAAATTACCGATCAAGGTTACAACGTATCTTTCTCACCTAAAGATTGCACCGTGCATGATCTCCAGCCAGGGAAGCTCATTGGGCAAGGCAACAAGAGGGGTGATCTATATTTTATGGATTTTTTGACTCTACCATCCAAGTCATTTTGTAATTTTGTAAATGTCAAAAGTATCAAAGTTTGGCACAAGAGACTTGGCCATCAAAATTTTTCAAAGATGTCGTTTTTCTCCTTTTTGGGAAATTCTTGTAATGAAAAAGTTATGACTTGTAAAGATTGCATCTTTGGTAAATTAAAAGCCACTCAATTTCCATAACAAAATTTTGTCTCTACACTGTCGTTTGAATTAGTTTATTCTGATGTTTAGGGTCCTTCTCCTATCATGTCTAAGGGAGGTTTCTCATATTATGTAATTTTTGTGTATGATTTCACTAGATACACATGTATCTTCTTTCTAAATCGAAAATCCGATGTGTTTTCTGTCTTTAAATATTTTCATGCAATGATTAAGAATCAATTTATAAGTAATTTATCTATTCTAAGATCAGATTCGAGAGGAGAATATATGTTAAATGAATTTCAAACTTATTTACGACAAAATAGAATTTGTCATCAAAGATCTTGTCCTAACACACCGCAACAAAATGGTCTTGTAGAAAGAAAAAACATAGGCATATTATAAAAACAACTATAACCCTTTTAATTTCTAAAAATATTCCAATGTCTTTTTGGGTCGAAGCCGCTTTAACTTAACATATCTTATTAATAGAACTCCTTTGTCATCTTTAAAAAATGTTTCTTCTTTTGAAAAACTTTATAATATGTCTCCAGATTTCAAAAGGCTAAGAATTTTTTGTAGTAAATGTTATGTTCTTACTCACAAAAATGATAAGCTTTTTCTAAATGCTATTGAATGTGTTTTCTTAGGGTACAGTGAAAAACAAAAAGGACAGCGATGCTTTGACTTATCAAATAATAAACTTTATATTTCAAAAGATGTTACTTTACTTAAAAAAATGGTTTTACAAATAATAAAAAAAAAACATTGACTATTCTTTCTTATTTGATTTACTACCCCAACAAGATGAATCAAATTCATTTGAGAATCTTGAACTTTTCAATGATGTTGAAAATCAAAATGGACAAACTTTTAACGATGAAAGAAATGACTCTCATGAAAATATAGATGAACATGTAACAAATAATACAAAAGTTTATACTAGAAGAAGTGAAAATACTCATCCATGTGCTTTTGACAAATTTTCTCAAAATATATTTTTAGAAGAATCAACTCAAAGAATGTCAAATTGTATCTCTAAAGCACCAAATAAATTTGTATCTTATGAGTCTTTTTCACCACATTTTAGAGCTTGTTTATTGGCTATCCACTCATTTTATGAACCATCTCATTACAATGATGCTAGACAATATGCACATTGAAATGAAGCCATGAAACATGAATTTAATGCACTTAAGAAAGCACAAACTTAGAAAATTGTTAATCCTTCTAAAGGAAAGAAACTCATAGGATGTAGATGAGTCTTTAAGATAAAAACAAAAAGTGATGGTTCCTTAGAAAGATATAAGGCTATATTGGTAGCCAAAGGATATGCACAAGAGTATGGGGTAGATTATGATGAGATGTTTGCCCCAGTAACTCGAATGACAAATGTTCGAGCTCTTATTGCTATTGCTTCTATTAAAAAATGACATATTTGTCAACTTAATGTTAAAAATGTCTTTTTAAATGGAGATCTTAGTGAAGAGGTCTATATGGATCCTCCTCCTGCTATGAATTTAAATGAAAAAGTTTTGAAATTAAAGAAAGCTTTATATGGTCTTAAACAAGACCTCAAGGCTTGGTATGACAAATTTAATAATGTATTAATTAACTTGGGTTCTATCTCATGTTATACTGATACATCTGTCTTTGTTATGAACCGGTTTGATATGACCCGGTTTATTACAATAGTGACAAATAACATCCTTTTTAAAGCCATTATTCTTGGCAAAGTCGGGAGGCCAATAGGGCTTAACATTGGATCCTCATCACTTTTATGAGTCATACCAAAACGTGTTTCCTCTTCGCATACTTCGGCAAGGGTATCTTCAATAAGTAAGGCCTTGCTTCTATGAAGAAATGATGTCCTTGCTCAAATTCTGGTCTAAGAGCGTGAAGAAATTGAAAGAAATGCTTATTTTCAATTTATTCTCTTCTTAATTCAATATCTTCTGAAGCCACCCACTTGGGCTCAAGAAGAGCAAGTTCATCCCAAAGGGGAGACAAAACACTAAAATAATCTCGGACACTCCTGTCCCCTTGTTTAGTGGATCTAATCTTTTCTTAACAAAAAAAAATTGTTTAGCTAGATCCCTTTGGGTATACATACCCTTAAGAAAGAACCAAGCTTCATTGGTTCTTCTAAATTTAGCAATGTTGGCACAAATCTTTATGTCAACATTGTTCATGAACCATGCCAATATTTTAGCGTGGTTACTTTCCCAATCTTCTACCTTAGTTTGATGCTCATTGATTGCTTTAATGTGATCCTCATCATCAAGAACCTTTTCCACACCACCTTCGATCTTGGTGAGCTTCAATGTTGGTTCAAGAGTGGTCCCCATCACGAAGCCCCATAGTTTCTTTTCGGGGAGGTGATTCTCCATCGCCGATGCCCACATTAAATAATTTGATCCATTGAGCTTGAAGGAGAGCTCCACTCTTGTGTTGTCCTCCATGATGACGAAAAAAGGTAAAGATGAGAAAGAGCTTACAAGAGTCTTTAAACGACTTCCAAGAATACAAATTACCCGAACGACTCTGATACCATGTAATGAAGAATGCAAAAATACAAATTATAAGAGAACTCTTAAAAAGAGTTTAACAAAAAGCCAAGTAGCACAAGAACATAATGTGCTTAATACACAAACCCACTGAGGGGCAAATGCCAAAAAACAAAGAAAAATATTATTGATGAGTGAAAAAGAGAGAGAGCAAAGCTACATTACATGAGGGAGAGCCCCTCAATTTATAGAAGAAAAGAAGCACTTGAGAGGAGTCCATTGGGGCTCCCATTATAGTCGTTGGGGAGCCCCAATGGTCATATTAATGACAGTTGGGGACCCCAACGACTATAAGGGTGGGCCCCCAATGGTCCCAATACATTGAAAATAAAAATAAAAAGGAAAAAAATACAAAATAATAAGAAAATAAAAGCCTAAGAAAAAATAAAAGTATACAGCAAAATTACCAAAATACCCCTATCAGGCATTTTGATATAAATACATAAAGAATATATATATATATATATATATATATATATATATATATATATATATATATATATATATATATATATATATATATATATATATATATATTAACACTCTGCACAACTTATATACAAGAATGAGAATAAAGAAAATGGAAATAAAAGACGAGCCATAGACACAGAGATCAAATGAAATCACAAGAGTAACACCAATAAATTAAAGGGATAAAGTAGACCAGAAAGGGGGGAAGTGATGTTTGTTGTTGGCGTGATTTGAACTTGATGCTAAAGGAGAACCAACATCATGATTCACAGGTAGTAAATTTTAGACTCAAGGTTATCGATTTTTTCATTTCAATACGGGTTAACATTTGGCCCCTACTCCCTCCATTTTAGGTTGTAAAATGAGAAGCATCTATGAAATTGAGTTGTGCCTCCTACAACATATGCCTTGGGCCAATGCCTCAATCATATATATATATATATAACTCCGCCTGTGTATAACTATTTAGTTATACACTGCCGGTCCCAAGCCAGGATAAAGGAGGAGGGTTGCGGTAGGCCTGTGCGACGCGCTGTACTCTATAGGCCCGGAGGCAGTGATAAATGGGTAAGGGTTGCTAGGTCGTCGCCCGGAAGCGACGCGTCACACCGGCGCCCGGGTGTGGTGTCAAATAGGCAAGGGTTCCCTCACTTTGTTGGATGGGTGGGGGTAAAGAAGTTAGTCCAAGACCATAAACTTAGGTTAGCCTCTTGGAACATAGGGTCTTTAACTGGTAAGTTGGTAGAGTTAGTAGATGTTATGTGTAGGAGAAAGATTGATATTTTATGTCTACAAGAGACCAAATGGGTAGGTGAGAAAGCAAGAGTGATAGAACCTTGGGGATATAAGATTTGGTATACAGGAATAAATAGGAATAGGAATGGAGTAGGGATTGTTATGAGTCGTGAGTTTATAGATAATGTAGTTGAGGTCCGTAGGAAGGGTGATAGGATTTTACTTATTAAATTAGTATTAGGTACATATATTATTAATATTATTAGTGTTTATGCTCCTCAAGTAGGTTTAGATGATTCCATTAAGCGTCAATTTTGGGAAGATTTAGATGGAGCAGTACAAGGGATATCTTATGGAGAAAGGCTTTTTATCGGCGGTGACCTTAATGGGTATGTAGGCATTAGTAGGGATGGTTTTGAGAGTATCCATGGAGGCTATGGTATAGGAGAAAGAAACGAAAGTGGAGAAAGGATTTTAGATTTTGGTTTGTCCTATGATATGATCTTAGCAAACACTTGGTTTAGGAAGAGGGAGTCTCACTTTGTAACATTTAAAAGTGGGGTTAATACGAGTCAGATAGATTTTTTCCTACTTAGAAAGAGAGATAGGGGTTGTTGCATCGATTGTAAGGTTATACCGGGATAAAGTGTAGCTACACAACATAGAGTCTTAATTTTAGATCTTAGAATTAGACAATGCCGCAAAAGGGATAGACATAGGATAGATCCTAGAATTAAGTGGTGGGCACTGAAAGGAGCTAAACAAGGAATGTTTGTAGAGCAGGTAGTTAAGGAAGTTGATTGGTGTCTCGAGGAGGATTCAGAATCAATGTGGAATAAGATAGCGGGTGGCATGAGAAAGGTGACTAAGGAGGTATTGGGTGAATCTAAAGGCGGTGCACCGCTAGGTAAGGATACATCGTGGTGGAGCGAGGATGTCAAATTAGCTATTAAGGTTAAAAGAGAGTGTTATAGAAATCTAAGTAAGAATCGTGATAAGGAGAATTTGGAGAAGTATATGATAGCAAAGAAGGAAGCTAAAAAAGTAGTTCGGAACGCAAGGGATAAGGTATATAAGGAGGTTTATGACAAGTTGGATACCAAAGAAGGCGAGAAGGATATTTATAGGCTTGCAAAGATAAGAGATAGGAAATCGAGGGATCTGGGTATGGTTAGATGTATCAAAGATGAAACACAAAGGGTTTTAGTCAAAGATGAGGAGATTAAGAAGAGATGGAAAAATTATTTTGATAAACTATTTAATGAAAGTCATGCTCAGGATCTTGGAGACTTCTCTATTCCTTTTCATGAGATGAATCGTGACTTCATGCGCAAGATTTAAAAGAAAAAAATTGCAGAGGCTTTGAAGAAAATGAAATCAAGAAGGGCAGTTGGCCCATATGGTATTCCTATCGAGGCTTGGAAATGCTTGGGAGAGAAAGGTTTAGGATGGTTGACAAATATTTTTAACAAGATTTGGCGGACAAATAAGATGCCTAATGAGTGGAGGAAGAGTACTTTGGTGCCTCTATATAAAAATAAGGGTGATATACAAGATTGCACAAACTATTGTGGTATAAAACTCATGAGTCATACTATGAAACTTTGGGAGAGGGTGATTGAGTCTAGGTTGAGGAAGGTTGTCATGATATCGGAGAATCAATTTGGTTTTATGCCTGGAAGATCAACTATGGAAGCTATACATCTTCTTAGACAACTTATCGAGAGAAATAGAGAGAGGAATAAAGATTTGCATATGGTTTTTATTGATTTAGAGAAGGCATACGATAGTGTACCTAGGGACGTTCTCTGGTGGACAATGATGAAGAAAGGTGTTTCTCTCAAGTACATTAAAATAATTAAAGATATGTATGAAGGAGTAGTAACCAATGTCCGCACTTGTGGAGGGGTGACAACCAATTTCCCTATAACGGTTGGGTTACATCAAGGATCTGCTTTAAGCCCTTTCCTATTTGCTATAGTGATGGATGAGCTTATGAGATCAATTCAAGAAAATGTGTCATGGTGCATGTTGTTTGCTGATGATATTGTTTTGATTGATGAGTCTAGAGCTGGGGTTAATGCTAAGTTAGAATTATGGAGACAGACATTGGAAGCAAGAGGTTTTAAGTTGAGTAAGAGTAAGACAGAATACATGGAATGTCGGTTTAGTAAGCAACGAAGTAATGATGAGAGTGTAGTGAAGCTTGGTGAACAAGAAATATCGGTGGATGATTGTTTCAAATATTTGGGATCTATCATTCAAAAGTATGGAGAAATTGATGGAGATGTAAATCATAGGATAAAGGTTGGGTGGATGAAATGGAAAAGTGCAACTGGAGTGTTGTGCGATCGTAGAATGCCATTGCGATTGAAGGGAAAGTTTTATAGGACGACTATTAGGCCTGCTTTACTATATGGTACGGAATGTTGGGCTGCCAAGAGACATCATATTCAAAAAATGAGTGTAGCTGAGATGCGTATGCTGAGATGGATGTGTGAAAATACAATAAAAGATAAGATTCAGAACGAGGAGATACGTAAGAAGGTAGGCGTTGCACCCATTGAAAATAAGATGAGAGAGAATCGTTTACGGTGGTTTGGACATATTCGGCGAAGGCCGAATGATGCTCCAGTTAGAAGGATGGAGAAATTGGAAAATATATTAGTTAAAAGAGGTCGGGGTAGGCCTAGGAAGACATGGATGGAGGTGATAGGAAAGGATATGAATGCTTTGAACCTCACCAAGGACATGGCATTGGATAGAAATGATTGGAGGAGAAGGATTCATGTGGAAGACCCATAATGATTTTCTTTTTTGGTTCATATCGCCGACCCCAATTATTTTGGGATGAAGGCGTTGTTGTTGTTGTTGTTGTATATATATATATATATATATATATATATATATATATATATAGAGAGAGAGAGAGAGAGAGAGATGGTAGACTCAAAAGTGGTGGGAAAAGCAAGCAGTCCGGCAACAACTACAACTGATGGGGAGTACGAGCTCTGGCGGGTTGCTCAGGTGGAATGAAAGAAGAAACCCTCACTTTCACTTTTGGTTAAATGGTAGAAAGGGAAAGGAGGGTAATATGGTCACCAGCAGGGGCAGAGGGAGGATTCTAAACTAGGGTGGGCACAAATGCAAAGTAAAAAAATGATTACTAATAAATTATACTAATTCACGACATTAAAAAAAATCAAATAAAATCTTTAATTCTACAACCTTCATAGATTATGTATTTATGCTAGCTGATAAAAAACCCTAATAATCTAACCAAAATCTAATTAAGCAGTATTTATGGATTTGTGCCTAATCGTAATTAGAAAAAAAACTAAAACCAAAACTAAACATTTATGTCATTCTAAAAAAACCAAATCAAAATCCTAATTCCTACAAACATAATAGATTATGCATTTATGTTAATTGATAAAAAAAACCTAATATTCTAACCAAAATCAAATCATGCAATATTCATAGATTCATGCCTAATAGTAATTAAAAACACAAAAAAAACCCTTAAAACCATAATTAAACATTTATGTTATTCTAGAAAAATCAAATCAAAACCCTAATTTCTAAAAACATAACAATTATGCATTTCTACCAATTGATAAAAACTCTCTCAATATTCTAACAAAAATAAAATCACACAATATGCATGGGTTTGTGCCTAATGCCTAATGGTAATTAGAAAAAAACACATGAAAACCCTAAATCGAACAAACAAAAAAAATTATGTGTTCATGTTAATTAATAAAAAAACTTTAATATTCTAACCAAAATCAAATTGCACAATATTCATCAATTCATGCTTAATGGCAATTAAAAAATACACAAAAAGACTTAGGAACCATAAACTAACCATTTATGACATTCTATAAACACGACATCAAAACCCTAAATCCTAACAAATATCATTCATAAATATGTTAATTAAAAAAAGCAAAACTCTAAATTAAATATAATAACGATTTATGTCATTCTATAAACACCACATCAAACCCCTAAATCCTAACAAACATTATTCATAAATACATTAATTAAAAAAAGCAGAACTCCAAATTAAATAATTATGTCATTTGACAAACCAAAATAAAAAACTTAAATTCTAAGAAAAAACATAGATTTAGGGGTTTGATAACCAAAACTAAGCATTCATTAATAGAATCATGCTTAAAATAATTGAAAAGAAAATAACACAAAAAAACCATAAAACCCTAATTACATATATATTCATGCCATTTGAAAAAAACCCAAATCGACACCCAAAGTCCTAAAAAAAATCATAGATTTAAGCTAATTGAAAAAAATTCCCTAATATCCTAACCCAAATTAAGCACTCATTATTCATTACTAATGCTAATAGAAAGAAAAAACATAAAAAACTTTAAAACCCTAACCATAAATAAACATTCATAGTATTTCCAATAAAAAAACCACATAAAAATCTAAATCCTAACAATACATTATGCTAAATGAAAAAAAAAACAAAACCCAGAAATTAATTAAAACCCTATCAAGCCTTCTGTAAAAAAAACAGTTTGAAAAGAAGAAGAAGAAGGAGACTCAGTATCTCAGCCCTCAAGGCTAGGGTTGTGTGCCAGAAAGGTGCCGCTCGATGGCGGACGGCTAGACCCAATCTGACAAAGTAGAGAGAGAGAGAGAGAGAGAGAGAGTTGGGGTCCAGGATTAGGAGGGCATGGGTAGAGTCTGCCCACCCTGATCCGTCCGAACGTGCCCACCCTGACCCGTCCGAATGTGCCCACCCTGACCTCAACGTGGCTATGCCCCCTAGTCACCAAGACATATCTAACCATGGTTTGACCATGGTAAACTCACTTTAGTTGAGGGAGGCGTGTGTTTGACGATTATTTTGTTAACCAAATCAGGTTTTCGTAATTTTTAAAAAGGTAGGCATTTTTTTTATAAATATATCAAATGTTAGGTGTGCATTTGTATGTTTTTCTGCTATATATTACAAAATTAGAAACAAGGGATTGTAAGAGATTAGCTTAATTTTTGTCCTCGCATGTGTCTCAAAATCACAAGAAATTCTTAATATAACCCCATCTTCTACACTGCAAAAATATAGAGTTCACAAGGTTGCCAGACTAGGAAGCAGAAGCGAGAAACGATACAGGAAGCGGAAGCGAGAAGTGATGCATTTAAAATTGTATAGGAAGCGGGAAGCGAGGAATAAAAAAAAGAAATATAATAATTGGATGTGAATCATAATGAACACAAATAAAAACTAAAATAAAAGTGACTAATATTAAATTTCAAGATTTTTTAGTGTAAAAATTATTTTTTTAACAAAATCTAAAATTGATGATTACCAATTTAGAGAAAGTACGTGTAAGTGAGTGATAAGAGTGAGAGAAAACACATACAAACATGAAAAGTTGAGTAAGAGAACATATAAGATGAATAAATGAAGTGTTTGGAAAGCATACGAGAAGCGTGGGGGAATCGAGGTTCTCATCAAGTTTCGGAAGCAAGGAGTATCGCGCTTCCGAAGCGAGTTTCTAGGAAGTGAGCTTCCCACCTATATAAGAAGCTTCCGGTAACTCTGGTTCACACTATACAAAGATTCCTCATTCCTAATTAGGTTTCCTTTCTTCATTAACACACTTGGATGATGATGGGTAGCACCTCTCTCTCTCTCTCTCACACACACACACACACAGCACCAGATGGTGAGAACCCTGAATGCAAGAAAAAGTCCAAGATCACCATTCCAGCTTTGCACTTCAAATCTCCTTCACAAAGCATCTCCAAGCTCCAGTACTAATGTTTTTGAAGAATAAAATGCTTCTGAAGAACTCAGGGAAAAGAAAAAAGAGAGGTTAAAAATTCCCACATCAATCTTGCAGTATAAAAATTATTTGTTATTTCCACAAATTAATATTCTAAAGTTAAAACTGCAAGAGCATATCGATTAATCAATTAACCATGTGTCTAGAAGAACATGGAGCCCAGCACCAAAAGCAGCAATCCCAACTTAAAACATGCTCACAACGAGACAAGAGAAGAGTCTAACTGCCTGTATGACAAACAATGCAGCATGCAGGGTACCCTCAACCCAATGTCCATTAAGATTGACATATAAAAAACAAAATAATCTTATTGATAAAGCATCAGGTTAATAAAAAAAAGAGACAGCCAACACTTTCTAGGAATCAAATTACTAAAAGTTTTCAAAATCATGATATCTCAAGGCATAGATTTAACTACAATAAAATTATACAGCTATAAAAGCTAGGAAAGAGCACACTCAGCACAAAGGAAAAAGGCATCCAAAATCTAAAAGGGGAAAATAGAAAGAGAAAGGAGAACACAAATGAATGAGAACTACGCAAGACCTAAATAAGTCCATAACCAGTCCATAAAGTTCCCACAATGCTTCCAAGACAAACCAACTGAGTCGTTCACAAACTATTTTCTTTCCTTATTTAAATGTTCCATAAAAAAGTAACTTAGAAGTAGCCCAATGTACCTGCATGCAGGTATCATCCCAATCATGTCCAAAACGAATGATGACAAGCCGCTCTTCCTCAGCAAGTATGGCCTGATCTACAGCCCAGCCAGAATGAAGATGGGGAAGCAGGTATGACATTGTTTCCTGGATAAATATCAGAATTCAATAAGATTATTTAAGAAAGCGAGTAGCCAGATAATATAAACTACTCTTCCAACTCTTCTTGTTGTCGCTTCACCAATACATAGCACTTCCACAATTTTCACTCCAAACATTGATAATATGGTGACAAATATTCCAAAAAAGCAAACCGACAGATTTACTCAACATGTTGATTCTAGCTGCATGTCCTGATGCTCACTTTATCACTGAGGTACCACAAGAGAGAAACCACAGGCCATAAAATAAAGCCTGGAACACTTTAAAAAACTGCCTAAGCAAATCAAAGTCTTGCTAGGCAACAAATTACATGTGACTCAACCCAGATCATCCTACATGAACTAGAAATATCAAAACTATCTGAATCACTAACCAAGGCCTAGCCACTGAGATTAACCTATTGTAAAAAAATCACTGAATGAGGTCTTAACTAAGCAGATTGCTTTCTAGTTTATGATGGGATAATTATAGGAACATATCTATGTCACAGGGATTCGGCTAGCAGGGTGCCGCACCCGCGTCGACTCAACGCGGGTGCGGGTGCGGTCAACCCGACCCTGGGTGCGTTGACCGCAGCCAGGGTCATTTTTGTCCATTTTTTTAATTTTTTTTTTAATTTGCCCTATGAAATGGGCTGTGGAATTTTTAAAAAATTCTTTGGGGGGGGGGGGGGGGGGGGGGGGGCTGCCCCCCTATAACCCCCCGACAGGGGCGGCCCCCCCCTGACCCCCGCCCGCTGACTGCGCAGCGGGACCCGCGCCGGGGGGAGCCCCCGGACCCCCCTTCCTGCAAGGGCAAAAACAATTAATCAGGCTCCACAACTCATCACTTTCATCTTTGGGGACAACCATATAAGATAAAAAAATGGTAAAAAGTAAGTTGGGCATAAATGTCATGGACAGCTACCATACATACATATATATATATATATATATATATATATATAATTTTTTTTTACATTTTTTCCCCTGCCGCACCCCCGCACCCGGGTTTTTTGGAAGTGCCGAATCCCCGCACCCGCACCCATGTGACATAGGAACATATTGGTAAAAGAAAAAAATATTAAAACCATGATAATAAGAAAATAATAATCAAGATACACAACTAAAAATGTAATAACAAAAAAAGAAAATAAACATGTAAAAGATATAAGAACAGATAAAAGGTTCAGGACATACAACATAAACACGTATTACAACATAAACACCCCAAGAATTCAGAAATCTTAGTGTGGAACTCAACAAATTTTTAAAATGTCCACAAAAACATGTTGTACACACTATCCTGTCTACATAGCTTATGTATTTATTCAATGCTGAGTTCAGGTATTTACCCAGCGCTCACAAAGCTATAAAACTATGGGCTGTGATAAGAATTGAGGTTTCACTGTTTCAGTTGTTATTATATTTTTTTTAAATGGATAATTTTGAACAGAGATTTATCCACAAAACTATCTAAACACTAAACGACAAAAGAGGCTAGTTCCCAACTTCCCATGCTCTTTGATTCATGCATAATGAAAGCCAGCCATATAGAATTGGAATTTTCATTTTGACAAATGAAACCCACATTGAGTGCATTATGGGTCATGCCAAAGCCTTTCTTTAAACTTCCTCAGAACACTGATTCCATAGCTCACATAAATTCACAAGACAAGTTCCTAATCATCAATTCCATGGAATCTGTGATGTTCGATGAACCAAACAACTCAAGGAGAAGAGAGGGCAAGGGCATGGCAAGGAAAGGTCCTATGGTTGGCATTATTGAGAAGGCTATCTCGCTCTTTTCTATCAACTAGAGTCGAGTCAGGGCAAAGAGTAGTGAGCTCAGGTCTAGCGCTAAGGATTATGGGCACTTTGATTAGTATAGAGAAAATCAAACCCACATGTCAATGGCCGTACGGGCATCTGGTTGATAAGGTCGTTGGAATTTCCACCCCTAGAAAGTGCAGATTTCCAGGCAGCTTATAGCTTGGTGACTCAAGCTCAACTGCTATGGCGCACTTTTAGTTTTCTATAGAATAATTTACACATATATAACGAAACAAAGAAAATTAAAAACAGGATTCCCCTACAAAATCAGAATTTCAAAGAGAAAAACTAGAAAACAAAGAGAAAAACCAGAAAAAGGACCAACAAGATAAAACTATTCACTAATTATAAATCAGAGTTTTCATGGCACACATCGATTCAAACAAGTCAAGATTCGAAAATCCTAAAAAAGAAATGAAAAATAAACACAAGATACACACAACAACTACTAGGCAAAAAAGAAATTAAAAACATAATACAATGATAACACATTATCTCAACACCGCACCCCCGCCCCCACACCAAAAAAAAAAACGGAAAAGGAAAACGGAACGCGGTTAGAATTAACTCCAAATCAGGAATATCAGAACCCGGCAATTGAAAACATGAAAGAAAAAACGAACCTAAATAAGCGAAATCATGGGATGCGAACCACAAAATATAGAGAGAAAGACGGGAAATGCTCCTAGATTAAACCTAATTTTTCCTAACTCCGATCGGTCGATCGTGATCTTCCGCAAGATGAGATCACAATTCCCACATGATTTCCAATCCGATTCACAACGGAAAAGCTCACAAGAAAAGGGAAGAGTTAAAGGCGAACATGAAAAATTCTTACCTCGAAGAGCTCTTCCTCTTGCTACAGAAAACCCTAGGAGGTCCAAAAGAGGCTCTGTGGAAGGGAAGCGAGGAGCGCGAGAAGGAAACGATCGCGCGTCTCCGCTTATTTATAACGTGGTCCATATTTTGGACTGCCCCTCGGATTCCGTGCAAATATCTGGAATGCCCCTCCCATAAGGTTGTTTTTTCCTTTCCAAGGTGAAATATCACAATAAATTGAAAGCCTTTTATTTTCATTGAAGTGTCGGGAAGCTTCCGTATATCTTTGGTTAGACGGCGAAATAAAAGTAGTTAAATGTATATAAAGAACTATACAAATTTTATGCCATGATCAACTTGAGATATGTTGGACCATTTGATATTCTGAAAATGTAGTGATGTTCTCGGGGGTGAAAATCTCCTCAGAATATCATGAAATTTCAAAATCTCGACGACATTTGTGAATATAACCCTTTAAAATAAGGACCGGGTACGTGACCTTAAAGCTTCCGTATATAAGCAGGTTTGACCCTTCTTGAGCTCGGCTCATTGCGAATTTGACAAGCTCAATTTTGACTCACTTAAATTAGGGCAGCAAGCTGGCCCAGCTCGAGTTATGGATGAAAAGAAATGTATTTTGGATGAAAAGTGTTTTTATAACGTGACAATTTCAAAATAAATGTATTTTGAAAAAAACAGCACACTTTTTCTTCATATAATATCAGTATCGATTTTAAAATATTGGCTATATTTTTTACTATGATCTAACGATGAAGAAGGCTGAGCGACATGTTAAAGAGTTCGGGCTATTGAAAACCAGCGTACTGAAAAGATAGTTCGAGCTTAACTTAGGTATATATCCAACCGAATCCAAATTCATTTAGTGGGAGTCAGTACTAAAGTTGGATCCGATTAATAATCAGATGAGGGCTCAATGTTGAGTTTTTGCACTCCTAACAAAATTCAAATCTGAATGCATGTAAATGTCAGATTTTAAGGTAGCTGGATCCAGATTCAGTTTTAGCTGATGCTCATCCTACTTTGAATCCAAATCCGGATATGATTGTATATATGATAATTAAACCCAATTATGTTGGAATTGGTAATGTGTGGATTTGAACCAAATCTGACCCGTTTACATTCCTACTTATAAGTAAGCGACCCTAGTTTTGTCTTTCCTTTTTTTTTATAGTCAAGCTGGATATACTCTGTGATTCGAAGCTCTACCTCTTCACAGAGAGTGGGTCTTACTTTATATAGATGGTTTTTGTGGACAAGTATAGAGTAGATGGTAGTTGCTTACCACCAGCCTACCGAGCTTTTAAAGGGTTCTTTTCCATGTTTTCCTTAGAGATCTGACATAAAAGTATACATATGCTGGATTTTATAGGAATCTGCTCTTTGATTGTTCGATTTGTATGTAAATATTTAAAGCATACAAATCATATATTATATATATATATATATATATAAAAAAAAACATAATCCTGGTGTTATATTTTTTTAGCAAATCGATGATGCCTAACACATCTGCATGATCAAGTTTGAAAAAAACAACCCTAAAATGCTTGTTCACTCATGGTAAACTGACGATGAGTTAGAAAAGTGGCAGGCAACTAACACTTTTCCCACAAGTATAAAGCAAAATTTAAGTAAGCTGCATGCATGTATATTTAAGATGCACTAGGGTCGTCGATCCGATGGCTATATATTAAAAGTGAGTAGTATGTATGATCGGAGCATGGTAGTATCATTACTATTCTTTGTTTTATTAATTTCATTATGATTATAAAAACAAATATATAACAATTGCAAAGAAGAATTTATATAAAATTGATCAGGAAGCAAAATCGTATAACCATATTGGAATAACCTAGCCACTGGTGGGCTTCTACAGTTCAAACAATTAAATAAATCGTCAACTCTTGCCCCTACTAAGAAACGAATCATTGACCCTTAATTTCTTACTTGGATCAGAGTTGCCACTTAATTGCTTGTCACCAATATAGGCTTGGACGTGCTTAGCTCAGAGTGACAAACGTTTTTTTTGGCAAAATCTCGTTTTTCAAAAATCTTGTATTTTTTTTTGGCAAAATCTCAGAATAAAAAATATATTTATAATAAAAGTATTTAAAAATAAAAATACACAGTTTTTAACGATAAATAGCCATTTAAAATTAAAGTAAATATCACTTCTAAATCACGGTATTTATGTTTTTTCATAAATCTTGTGATATTTTGAAAATCTTGCAAAAAAATACTGTTTTAAACTTTCAAGCAATTTCTCACGATATTATTGCGAGATTTTTCATAAATCTCGCAATATTTGTCACTAAGCCTTAGCTATCATTATAATTGTGCAACAGTTAGACAGTCAAGGGTCAAAATGGTCCAGATGATGAGAGGTGATCATCTCTCTAGAAAGCCCATATCCAGATATGGGTTTCACCTGCAGGCGGAAATAAGATGAGGATCCATATCCAACTGCCTGGATCCCTCCATGGTTACTTTCTATATATATGTCAAATGATTTGGATCTGGATCACTTTGGATCATTATCTGATTACTATGTTATTTACATGGATATATCTCTCCTAATTCTCGTAAATCTCAAAACTTTCATCTATGGCTGCCAATCGGTTGGATCCAGTGGATTTAGTGATGCCACTAGAACCATTTGTGATTCAGAACATAGGGGCGCATGAAAATGGGCCGGATCCAGATCACATTGGACCTGCATCGAATGTGTGCAGACTAGGTTACATTGTCCAATACTTAAGGTACGTACAAGAATACCCGTAATGAGGACCTGGTACAGCAGATCTTCAATATATAAAGTGTATCTCACAAGTGTCTAATATCTAACTTTATCAGATTGGGATCCTATCTTTTGACTTAGGACTTGGGGTACGAGTGGGTCGGATCTTTATCAAGTTCTAAGCTGACCGAAGGTAATTCGAGCAGATACAACATAAAAATGATGTCTGTTGTTTAAGTGGGTCAGATTTGGAGCAAATAATGTTGGGTTTAGTTGTAACCAGATTCGAACCATATAAGCCCAAGACTAAACCAAAACTCAATTTGATTCTATTTTAAGCTTCATATCAAAAAATGATATGCTGGATTTGGATCGAAAGTCTAACTGAATGCGATCCATTTGCAGCCTATTCTGGGGTTGATCCACTCGAAAAGTTAAGTCAATAAATTGGGCCAGCTCCAACAAGTCAAAGGCCAGCTCAATAAATCATAGCTATTTTAGCAAGTTTTTTAAGAAGGGCAACGATTGATTCTCCTTGCATGAACAGTCTCATGCTTTCCTCTTATGAATCTCCTCTTGAACCTTACCAAATATCGAATAATTTGTTATTAGTAAATAATAATCACACTATTAATATGTTTTTTATAATGAAAGAAAATCCTCACCGAGAACCGGGTCACTTAATGGGCTCGCCTCTCTGCGAGGTAAAACGCCAGGTCGAGGACACGACCAGGCGACCTTAGGAGCCCCAACCGTGATAAATCACATGATTAATACTTAATATTTATCATATAATTTTTTTTTGAATTTATAACCCGAAGAAACCACACCCAGCACGAAAACCTAATCACGTTGGCTCAGCCTGCCATACCTACAGCCGTTGTGCCGGTTGAGTAAAACTCTGAGACTAGGACCCCTTTTCCCGGGGCCTATGTTACGACATTGGCTTGCGCAGAAGTGACGCCCATGGGAATCGAACCTTGACTGCCCGGTCGTCTAACAGCCAAGACTCCACCCCACTACGCCAACCCCCCTTTGGGCATACTTACCGTATGAATGATGTTGCCAAAATTCTATTACCATTGCCACAATTAATTATTGAGCTTGACAGGCGTAATGCAGCCGGACCCATTTACGGGAACGTGGATTGCGATCCAAATTCTATAAATACCAACGATGGCCAAGAGGCTGAAGAAGAGAAGTTCTGCTGGTTTTGTTGTTGCTCTTTCTCCTTGTTGGTCATGGCGTTGCTGCTCGTCTTCCTGATGCTCCTGTTCTCTCCCTTCGCCGCATCCGGGCCATCAGATTTTGAAGATCTCCAGGCTGCCGACCGTGTCGTCCGGCTTCCCGGCCAGCCTCCGGTTAAGTTTCGGCAGTTTGCCGGATACGTCACTGTCGACGAGCACAGTGGGAAGGCCCTCTTCTACTGGTTCTTTGAAGCCACCCACAAACCGGAAGAGAAACCTGTCCTTCTGTGGCTCAATGGAGGTATAGGACAATTGTGCTTCCTGTTTGCATGATTTTGATTTGCATATCATCATCATAATAATTTTACTACCATTATCATGAAACTACCAGTCGTGACCTAGGCCATGCAGGCTGCAGCCCAATATCATGGCCACATCATCATCACTGTCATGATCATCATCATCTTCAGATCATATCCTTGCCATGGCATCTACCAATGTCGGGTTTCTGCTACTCTTTCTTTGGCAAGGAATCCCATTTTCCTTCTATAATGGATCGATAAATAAAAAATAATGATAAGAATAATTTATAATAATGAAAATAACATAACAATACTATCATTTATACTTATTGACACATCTGTTGATATTAAAAGCAAGGCATGAGAAGCGGCTGCTGTTAATTCCGAAAGTACCTCTGAACTTAAGCACAACTGGCAATATCCAATGGTGGATGTTAATTACAATCATAATTATAATTATAATTAGCGTTTTATTATTACCATAATGATGCTGATTCACTATTACACTAATAGAAGTTGACTCTCTCTAACTGAAATACTATACTTATTATTTTGGCATCATCTTTCAAGTAACACATCGATTTTGTTTATAAAGAAAATAGTTGAATCATTGGTTTCCTTATCGGAAACAAAAGCTGTATAATTGTCTTTTTTAAAGTCGCCATCAAAAAAAGCATCCATACGCACATGGCACCTACATATGCAATGCATGCATAATAGCGAAAGAGAACCAAACTATTCCTTTTTTTTTTTTAACATAACACTGTCACATAATCTTGCTATAGTAGTCATGTATCTGAACTTGATTAATCATATAATGAATAACATGCATGTAGTCACATATACAATAAATGCATGCCATAATCTTCGAAGTGTACAAAATGGTTGCAAGCGTAAGAGGCTCTCCAGCTTCAAACTGGATGGTATCCATTCACCAGTGGAACAAATTCCATTATCCCATAGCTAGTGTATAAAGATGGAAATTCTGTATAATTTAAGAGCTGACATTCTTTATCAAACACCATGTGCTCACATGCATGGCCATTATTCTAACCGCATTGCTTGCTTTTCTTTTGATGGATGTTTAAAACTAGAAGGGGGGGGGAGCACTACCATAAATTTAATGGGACATTTTGCATTTTCAGGTCCTGGTTGTTCCTCGATTGGATATGGGGAGGCACAAGAATTAGGACCATTCTTGGTGAAGAAAGGGGTTCCTGAGCTAAAATTCAATAGCTATAGTTGGAACAAAGGTTGATCCCTTCTGATATTGCTTTATTTCTATTTCCCATTCGAGAGTTTTGCAACATCTCTTCTGTTATGCACCAACATCTAATCTCTCTCTCTCTCTCTCTCTCTCTCTCTCTCTCTCTCTCTCTCTCTCTCTCTCTCTCTCTCTCTCTCTCTCTCTTTAAACTCCAAATGCAGAGGCCAATTTGCTATTTGTAGAGTCACCAGTTGGTGTAGGATTTTCTTACACAAACACCTCCTCTGATATTCCAAAGCTTGGAGACAAAATCACAGGTACTGTTCTGGAACCTCCAATCTGTGGCTGCTATTCAAAGTAATGACAAGTTCAGTGGGGTCAGAACCGAACTGGACCCTTCAAGCTGGTCATTGTTGGTTGCAAAGTTCACTCAATCTGGAGTCTGGACCCACTTTTTAAAAGTTGATACATTTTAAAAAAATATAAAAACTTTACTACTTTGAAAATGTTATGCTTTATTGTGATACTAATATGCTAGACATTTTTTATATATTTCCTTGCAGTCATATATATGATAATATTTGCTTGATAATAGATTGGCATGCATAAAATTTCAGAAAAAAAGAGAAACAAGACTTGAAAGACTCGAAAAGAGAATGTGAGATGTCATATCAAGAAACATGATCCATAAATATGACCCAATGTAGTTGGGATGAGTTCGATGATGATATAATGATGAGTTTTTTTTTTTATATTTTCCTTAAAAAATTTGATAATTTATTGCTAGATTTTCCCGAGTAGGAGATTTGTGATCTTGGCTTACTTAATTTAGTTTAATAGATTTAGGGATAAGGCTTGATGATAACGAAGATCTTTTTGGTATTTCTTCAAAAACAAATTTGATTTATGGCTAGATTTTCCTTGCTGCTAATTTCCTAGGAACGAGATTTGTGACCTCACAGCTTACCAAATTCAGTTAAATGGATTTGGATCATTTGGATATCCGATCCAAATGACATTCTTATTTTACATGATTTTGTGTTTCTTTCTTTTTTTCCCCTTTTTTTATCAACAGCATTAAGAGGTGAGGCCGTTTTTTTTTAATAATGTGAAAGCTTCTCTGCAGCAAGGGATTCTTACGTATTCCTGGTCAACTGGTTCAGAAGGTTTCCTCAGTACAGTTCCCATGAATTCTTCATCTCGGGCGAGAGCTATGCAGGTAAATTGGATTTTCCCATGGGGTTATTTTAGTCATACGGTGAAATTCAGGTACATTTTGTTGACTTTCCATTCTTGGGCAGGGCACTACGTTCCACAGTTGGCAGAGTACATCTTCGACCAGAACAAGAAGGGAGGCAACGAGCATTACATCAACCTCAAGGGTTTCATTGTAAGTTTGACATGGTTTGACTGAATGGTAAATGACAAGAATAGGCATGGGCACCCATTTTAATTGTCGCAAATAGCCATAAACCAAGCCTAGTCCGAGCTCAAGCCAAGAGAGCTAGCTATGGCCCTCCGCAGGGCTGTCAAACGTGCCAAAATAACCAAGCTTGGGGTTTTCGAGCTTGGCACATTCTTGTGGCGAGCTAAGTTGGGTTCAAGCTCATAATGAGCCCAAGTTAAATGAGCTGAGTTCAAGATGGCTTTGTTTACATAAAAAATACATTGTTTTAGAGGTGGAAGAAACAGGATTACAAAAAATGTGTTGTTTCACAGTTAGAAATAATAAGATTTTACATTAAGCAATTTTTTTGAATACCAAAAAATTCAATCATATGTTCTTCATATACTATATGATGTAAAATATATTTTTTACTATTTAACGAGCTCATTGTGAGTTAAGCGAAGCCAAAATAGAGTTATTATTCATATTCTGCTTGCTGAACCTACTTTTGAGTTTGAACGAGCTCTTTACAAGCCGAACATGAGCTGAGTCACTAGCAGCTCAACTTGTTTTCCAGCCCTAGCCCTCAATTACAGAGATGTGTGATCTGCAATTTTCATCAATAATGTGTGAACCATACAAATTTTATGGATTTTTTTGTTTTTTTCTCTTGAATCTAACCGAAGTGACATGCTTGGTTTTATAAGAACCTGCTCATGAATCATTCGATTCTGATGTATAAAAGAGATTTTTAAGGCTTTAAAATCAATGGTGCATAATCTTTATAAATATATTTTTTTGAACAAAAAATAATCTTTATAAATATTCAAGCATTCAAAAATCACATTTTTTTTTATCGAAAATACACGATTCAATGGCATGATTCATAGCAAATTCACCATGCCAAGCACATCTTGATTGTTGGATTTGCAAAAAAAAAAAAAAAAATGTTGAAATTGCCCGTATTTTATACTTCTCATATTATAGCTAGTGATCACACTGCCATCTAATACCGGGTCGTGCAGGTCGGAAATGCCTTGCTGGATGACGAGACGGACCAGAACGGGATGATCGACTATGCATGGGATCACGCCGTTATATCTGACAGTACCTATCACTCCATCAAGAAGAACTGTGACTTCCTTCGTGAAAACCAAACGGAGGAGTGCAATGCAGCTATTAAGGGCTACTACTCGGTCTACGACATCATTGACATGTACAGCCTTTACAGCCCAAAATGCGTCAACGGACTCTCAAGTCGCTCAAGAAAGAGGATTGAAGGTGTCGCCCCTAGAGTCTTAGGCAAATTCGTGAGTGTTCCCACATCCATATTTTAATATTATTACGATAGTATCCAGCTATCTCATTCGACCCGAGTATATTATTATTTTATTTTATTTTATTTTATTTTTCAGGAAGGTTGGCACAGGAAGCCGGCAGGATATGATCCATGTTTGGATGACTACACGGAAGCCTATTTCAACAGGCCGGATGTTCAAAAGGCTCTGCATGCCAATGTGACCGGAATCAACCAACCTTGGGCTCTTTGCAGGTTTATTCCTTTTATAACCTTTATTTGTGTAAGTGTAGTGACAATGAGTGAGGGAGGATCAGGTCAGGGGTATTTCATTCATTGCGATGAACGGCACCCAATCGTCATGCTTTGGCATTGTTTTCAACGGTTGGTTTTTCATCAACTAGATGCCGTTCATCTAGAGCATCAACCGTTCTAACAAATTTTGTGAGACTCATCTAAGAGGTCAATAATCCAAACACGGCATCCCATCATTTACATTCAATCCTAACCATCGATCCAATCAATGGCTAGATGGTTCTGTTGGATGGCTATGATTGAATGTATGATGAATCCCGGCCATCCTATTTCTTAATGATGGGAACCGTGTTCTTTCATGGCAGACAATAGCGGGTTCCTTTTATTTTTTCTTTAAATTAAAGGATTTCATATGGATGGTTATGTCACAAGGACGCTGGCATGATGGTACAAGACACCAAAGCGTTAAAAATTTCAAAATTAGGGCATGAGGGCAGTTTTTAAAAAAATATATATATATATAATTTGTAAAACATATTTTGGATATTTTTATTATATAAAAGTATATTTGCTATTAATAGTATCTAAAATGTTAAAATAATATAAGGCGCATCGCGTGGCATGTCCACGTGCCGTGTCGCATCACCTAAACAGGAGAACACATGTAACGTGTCCCTTTAGCATAGATTGGCGGGGAAAAACCTAAACAGCAATGTCATGTTGCCAACCGGCCCAACGGTAGCATTTCACTTTTTTTTTTCTTTTTTAAGAAGGCAACGGTAGCATTTCACAAATTAATACATTTAAGTTATTACATCGGTTTTGATAACCCAAGTTAATTTGATGAAAATTTGTTTTTGATCAGCTGTGCAAAAGTAATTTAGGTATATTCTTGACAATATTCAAAACATAGGTGTATTTTTTATTATTGCCAAAATTTTAGGTGCGTTTTTGGAAAATTTCCCTTAGAAATATAAATGAGCATGAAATCACAAACAATAAGTGTTAATTACATTAGGGGTGTCTGTTCTGACCCAGACTTGGACCAGATTTTTGGGTATGGTATCGGATCTAGATTCGGGTCTACTATAAGAGAAACCATACTCAGACCAGATAAGATCAACTACATGAACCAGACCCGAACCATACCTGAAAAAATAATATTTTATTATGATTTTTACATTGAAAAATTGCAGGTCTTAATTGGAACTTGGGTCGGTCCTGTGTCTGGTATAAAATTTCATAAGCTACACCTGGATCCATGTATTAATTGGACCTTTGGGTCCGAACCCAGGTCTTAATCGGGTCTTCTTAATTATTTGTCACCATATATACCCAGACCCTATAGGGTTTGGTCCTGGTGGAGTCTGGGTAAACCAGACCCATTGACACCCCTATTTACATCGTTGCTATATTTAAAGGGCTTGTTTTTACAAAATACTCCAAAGGTAACGCAATTGGTTCCCGGTTCTTCAATTTTAAAAATGCCGTTATATATGAGTTTGCATTGATTCATCATAACGTGGAAGATTGTTGGTTATTGTTTTGGGTAAAAATTTCAGTGATGTGATCGAGACTTGGGCTGATGCACCACCTTCCATCCTCCCAATTATCAGAAAACTCATCCATGGAGGCCTTCGAGTCTGGGTTTACAGGTAACTTCTCAAAATATCTAGAAATTCTTTCTTATTACCAAGAATATCCAACATTGCATTGATATATTATTACCAAATAATCAATAAACTTCTATAATACTATATTTTAAGGGTGGGGAACGGCCTGGCCCGGCAACCCACCCCCAGGAAAGGGCTGAGCTGGGACAAGGGCTATCAACAAAAATATTATTTAACATTTTTATAGATTTATAAAAAAAAATAAATCTTATACATATATAGTGATATTTGCCTCTCATCTAATCTGGTAGATGTGACTTGTAAACCTCACCAATTTTTTTTTTAGGATAATCCAAGGGACTGACCGTACATTGGCTGGGCCCCCGGTTGGTAATTAAGCCCTTGAGATCTTCCCTGCCGACTGGGGAATACACCCAGCTTGGACCTTGCGGCAAGGAAGGCCACCCATGGGTTTTGAATCTGTGACCCCCGTCCACTTGGTAACATTCACAAGTTAATGGATGCCAAGAGTTCATAATTCACAAGTGCATGTCCCTAAGTGTCGTGGGGTAATTAAGCCCTCAGAGTTTTATGCTGACATGGACTGCTACCTAAGCACGACAGGCTGAGTCAGCACGGCTAGGTCTCTTCGCCTGTGGCAGTTTCTCTGAGTAAAAAAAAAAAGAAGTGCAGGTCCCTAGGCCGAAGCTGGTATATTCCTTAGTAGGCAAGGGGACTTGTGGTTGTACGCAAATGATCTCTCAGTGGGCGGTTTTTCTCTAGTTATCGAAAAAAAAAAAATTATCTTGAAAACAAAATTTTCAACTTATCCCTAGCTTTACCAGATTATAAAAATTTTTGTTGATACTTATTTAGGATATGAAACAAAACTTTGGAAGATAATTTGAAGAAAATTAGACCCAAGCAGGCCTTTGATCTTTGTCTGTTAGCTTTGGGCACCTCAAATGAATCTTGATCCAAATCCAATCATCCTAATCCAATTGATAAATCCTTTTTGACTGAAATGGCTGGTCCTGAATCTGGATTGGGATCAGACCAACCAAATATGCTCAGTTCCAATTGGTATCTTGATCCTACGACTCCTTTCAATCTTACCAACCACTGTGGGTGGTTCTCATCTGTTATCGGGTCTCGATCCGATCTGTGAGCCTAATATTAAATTTTCCTTTTTTTCCCCTTAATTTGCAGTGGAGACACAGATGGGAGAATTCCAGTTACTGCAACGAGGTATACATTGAACAAACTTGGATTGAAGATTATAAAAGAATGGGTTCCTTGGTACCATCATCAGCAGGTATTCAACCACAACTGCTTTTATTTGTTCTAGAACCTCACCAAAATGGCTACAACTAGGATATTACTAGTAGGGTTCCAAGGGATCAGATAGTACTGGCTTGATCTTGTCTGATCCGAATCCGAGTCCATGATCAACTAAGTTAAACTATAGGTCTGAACCGAAAGACAGAACCAAATGAGATCCCATGAGGTAGAATTGAATCCATAACCATACTCTATATGGTGATATTGTATCTGCCCAAAAAGACTGCAAACAAGCATCTTACTTTTGAAACTTGTGAACACATCAGATTTTCTAAGGATTTGGATATAGATTGCCAGGAATTATTGATCTGGGTCTGGATACAAGATGGTTCTATCACAAAGGCTGAATCTGAATATGCTTTTGGATCTTATTTTAAGATCCATATCCAAGGAAAATGCCACAGCTCTGGATCGGAGGTTTGACTTTCATCTGTTTGCAACCCTAATTGCTGCGTGGCCTAGAGATGTTTATAGATCTCATCTGGGGTAATACCCACACAATTTTCAACCAAAATGTAACCACGTGTCCAATCTGATAAGATTTGGACCTGTATATATATCCGGGTCCAGCATGGATGCTTCTTAACAGATCCTCACTGAGGTCCAGGAAAGGAAGCTACGGATAGACCTGGATCCAACAAGAGTCAAGAAGTAATGAGGGCAAATCAAAGCTTGATATCCAATTTGGTCGATTGTGGCCACACCGGATCAAACCCGATATGGACCCAGGTTCCAACCATGAAAGATCCGGCCAGACCTAGACTCATACTAGTGTAGACAGGCGTGTCCATAGTGATTTCCTGATTAACTTCTTTAAATCTCATTTTCAGGTTGGTGGGTGGTCGGAAATTTATGATGGACTGACATTTGTGACCATTCGCGGTGCCGGGCACCAAGTTCCGACGTTCGCCCCAGCCCAATCCCGTCAACTCATCAGGCACTTCTTGAAAAACGAGAAGCTTCCAACTGCGCCCTTTTAACAAGTTACATGTTTTCCCAGCAATTCCAAGTAAAATGCATGATAAGATCTAAGAATTTTCCAAATTTATGATATTTTTGTTCGATCCATTTGGGCCATTGGATCTACTCATCAAGTCGATCATCCATAGCTGATGTAGTTATAAAGTTAATTTCCTTTAATTAGAGAAAAATCAAATCAATTCAGAGTTTTTTCTAGAGAATACAAGATTGCAGTGCTTTCATTTAGTTAATTTGTTAACAATAAATATACCGATTCTGGCAAATTGGCTATCACAATATCAGTTGAATAAATGAAATGGCATCAATTCAAATCTACTATATTTTTTAATTGATAGACTTTTAGGCGTGTTTGATTGAGTGGACTGGACTGTGTAGAATTGTCTTATTTGGACACTGCTTGCCGGATGCAGAGATATCCTGGACAAACAGAGTTTTTGTCTCAAATGTTCCGCTCTTTTTTGTTTTTAGTTTTTTTTTTTTCTGTTTTTTATCCCTGGTGCCCAGCACAGCGTTGCTCCAAGGAGAGACGCGGAACACCTAAAAGGTGTTCCAGCAACCCGTGCATCCACCATTTGCATCGAGCGCGTTGGGCGTGGACAACAGCGACCCATGGATGCTGCTGTACATGCAATCAAACACCCTCTCAGATACAGAGATGTAAACGTGTGATATTTGGTCCAGATCTATGCAAAATTGAACAAATCTAATCTTATGGAATAGAAATCTGGGCTGGTTCTGAATCGTTTATTGGAGGCTTGAAAATTGCAGTACCTGATCCAACCCATCAATTGGACATCTTACCCAAATCAGTACGTGTCAGACCTCCTTTGATTAGGGACACATGTTACGGTTTACATGTAAATACGTATCTGAATGAATATATAACCAATACAGACAGGGGCTTCTCTTGTCTGGTAAGAGCAGCTAGTGCACGGCAACTTGTGTTGGGACGTTCCAGGCACAAAACCCAATGGGTATAGTCGTATAACTGGTTACTGATAGGGTCTGCCTAACCCCAGCTTGCCATAACAAAAATGAATAGATAACTAATAGAATGAGTTTGGTTCAGTATCGAGATTCAACCTGAATACATCTAGGGCAACATCCGATGTTCAAGTCGTGTCTAGGGGTGGGCATCGGGTCGGGTTTTGGCCCGGTTCTTAATGGGCACAGCCCATTGGCTCAACAGGCTAATGTGAAGCTGGTCAGGTCCAGCCCGGCCCGGCCTGGCTCAATCTTAAAATGCATAAATGCTTAAATGAAATTATGGATAAAAGAGAGAATAGCATGTTTCCATGGAAGCACTAATTAGGCAAATAATAATAATTAACAAATAGTAAGTTCCCATGCAACTAATTAGGTAAATAATAATAGTTATCCAAGTTGACATGTAATAGTTAATTTTTAAATTTTTTATATTATTAAAAAATTTAATAAATAACTCTGGCCCATTGGGCCATCCCGATAACCTGCCGCCCGGTACCTAACGGGCCCAAACCTAAAATCATGGCCCAAACCCGGCCCATGGCTGGCCGGGTCGGCTTGGCCCATCAGGCTGCCGCTCGGGTTGCCCACCCCATCCGTGAAATTGCTCACACAACAGAAATAACCTGTAATTAGTCTTGATCACACAAACAACTCACTCAAACAGCTCATAGTAACCGAGATACCCACTAAAATTGCTCACAACTCATGACTTTTAGTGAGATACCCACTAAAATTCTAACGTTCTGCAGAAATATATTACAGGTTATGTGTTCAAATCCTGGCTCGATACAAAGGTCAATAAATTACTTGTGCATCAAACAAAAACAAATGGGACCATGCAGGCCTGTAAAAATAGCATAACATTTCTGCTTTTGTTATTATCTTGTTGGTACTCCTGCTACTTCAACCACTACTACTCCCACCATTACTAAATTAACTGATCCACATGTAAGAAATTTCTACAAAACATTGAACAGATGAAAAAGTACAAGAAATCAAATACTAGATGGTGAGAAGTTGAGTTTTTTTTTTTTTCCTTCTGTTTTTAATTAAACCCACCTGGCTGATAATATCATAGCATAGTTTATTATATGCTAGGGTCAGAAAGAGGTTCCACCTGAATAATATTCTTGAAGTCAGACAATGATTTCAAGAATAATTCTTGAAGTCTGGTTTGCCTTTTGTCATTGGCAAGCCATGCTGCAACCTCCTCAGACGAGACATGGATGGACTTCAATTCTCTAATGTAGGAAAACTCCAATATATTAATATTTGTGATCAAGATCAAATGAGAAGATAGCCAATTGTAACAATGAATGATAAATATCAAACAGTAAAAAGGGATAAGCTTATAAACTTTATCGCAATTTCAATCTACTATTGTAGAAGGCATACGTACTTTGGGTCAATTTTATCCCTTTTTGTCAAATTTACGACAAGGAATTGTTCATAGAGTCAAAGCATCACAGCACTGAGATTAACAAATGCATCAGTAACTCACAGATAAATGGGTTAACCTGTGACCAAAGTGAAAGATTTAAGAGAACTGATCACCTGTTTTACCCAATCACACAAACAGATAATCTAAAAGAGATCACCTGCATATGGGACCTTGCAGAATTTGTCTTTATAGATTCAGCACTATACTCAAGAATGCTTTCACGTGTCTCTGTACTTTTGAGAAGCACAAGGAGAACATCCTTAAGGCCATCATACAACTGGTTCATTTGCCTAGATAACCACTTTATCACCATCCCCATTATCCAATAACCACCACCACTTTAACTGCACACAAGGCACTAAGTGGTTCATTGGATTCTCTGGTGAGACCCATATGACCATACTTTGGATCCAATATCCGGATCTATACTTAGGATCTAATACCTGGATCCAACATAGCAATCTGTACTAAAACATCCGAGCAAGCTTGGACGAGCATACTTCTGAAAGATTTATAAAGATCAATATCAAATCCTTAAGAAAAAGAAGCCAGTCTGCAAAACCCTCTGTTTTTTCAACTAGCCTTCCACTAATTTTTCCTATTTTTCAAGAACAGATCTGAGACATATGTCACCTGGGTACGGTTACGGACCCGAACCCAACAGTCTCCCCTACCAAATGAGCAGAACCCTCATGGGAAAAAACAGCCTTTGACCAAGCCTAGTCCGAGCTCGAGCCAGGAGAGCTATGTCCATGGCCCTGGTGCATTTGTCTAACACATATAAATGGCACTCAATCACCATATGCCACATGTGCACTGTTGTTAATTATTGGGAAATTATACTTCTTAACCCCTCTAGCCATGGTTGGAAATAAAGTTCATGGGAATTCTACACGAAGGTTGGCAGCATGTTTGTATGACCACATGGAAGCCTACTTCAACAGGCCTGACGTCCAAAAGGCTCGGCATGCCAATGTGACAATAATCAGCCGTCCTTGGGTCTTTGCAAGTTAATTCCTTAACCTGTATTTCCCGTAGCGTGTTAACTGTAGTGATAACACGGACACGTATGGACACAACAAAAATACAATTTTTTTTTCAAAACTAGGTCACAATGGCACAAATTAAAATTGATTTTTAATTGATAAAAATTATTTTTTATATTTTAATACATAAAAGTATATTTATTATTAAGATTAAAATATTAAAATAACACAAATAATATAGATGTGCCACTTAGAGCTGCGCCCATTAAGGTGTGCACCACAGAACATGTAGTTGGGTTTGGGTTCGGGGTCAAAACACTGCTTGTATAGTTTAAGAAATACATTTTTAGTTAATAATGATTATAAAATCCATGCTCAAACCTGACTCAAATGATGTTCAGGGTTGGTTAGGTTTATAGTTTTTATAGGTTTTTTTTAGACAGAGAAAGCTGGGGTTAGGCAGACACCTACCAGTTATACCATCGGGATTCCAACTTGCAACGTCTCAACACAAGGTGACGTGCAGTAACTGCTCATGCCAGACAAGCATAGCTCTAGTTGGTGTAGTTTTTATAGTTTCATCACTAGCAGAATGTATTTGAGGAATAATCAATATACTTTTAATGTAGAACAGAAATAAAGCATTGGATCAAACTCTTTTTTTTTTTTTATAAGCAAGCTGGGTTTAGGCAGACCCCCACCAGTTACACAGCATACCATTGGGTTTGGGTTTGAACTTGCAACGTTCTAACACATGGTGACTTGCACTAACAGCTCCTACCAAAGAGGCGGAGCCTCAGTTGGTGGATCAAACTCTTATTTGGTGTCAAGGTAATAGCTATGAATAGCCATCCAGTGGTGTTGCAATGAATCCTATGATCATCTGAAAATTCTGATTCGGATACTTGACTAGGTAGACTAGTGGTGCAACAAAGGCATGTGACAAGATGTTATCATATTTCGTATTCCTCAGTTATTTTGTGTTATTTGTTAATTTTTGCGAGTGTATAATTGTTAAACCTTAATTTGAATAAATAAAGTAATTTAAAATTTTCAGTTGTGTCGTATTTGCATCATGTACCTTATCCATACCCTTTTAGAAATTATTGAGAAATATAAATGAGAGCATGTTAGAATATGAATCAAGAAGTGCTTACATGGCTGCAATCTTTAAAGGGCTTCACGTTTTTTTTTTCCCAAGATCATAGTCCAGGCAATTAGTCCTTGATGATTCTTTTCTTTTACTAAGACACTATCCATGGAGGCCTTAGAGTTTGGTTTTGCAGCTGAATTCTCAAATTATCTTGAAAATTCTTGCTTATTTTTTAAAATATCCTACACTTAAGCCGGAGGTCATTTATAAGCACTGCAAAAGTATTTACATCAAAAGAAAAGAAAAAGGTGAAAATATGGCAAGCTGGAACAATACCAATGGTTATTATAAAATGACCAACAAACACTTAATCTTATGATCTTCTAAGGGTGAGGAAATAGGCTGCCCCGATCAAGCCCATCAAACCCCACATACACCAAATGAAATCCTTTTTTATATTTATATTTTTAATTTATGATTTTTATAAATTTTTTATATTTATACCTTCTAATATTTTCCTATAAAAGCTCCACTAATCTGGTAAGGGTGACTCGTGAACATTATTAAGTTGATTGGACATCACAAGTTCAAAACCCACATGTGCACAGCTTCGAGGTTGAAGCTTACTAGGCAAGGGGAACATTGTGTTTTAGGACAATGAACTCAGTGAGAGAGGTGGGTTTTCTCATTAATTAAAAAAATTTCTCTAAAAAGCAAAATTTTAAATTTATCCAAGATTTACCAGATTTGGGGCTCGCAAATAAAATCTGAAGAAATTTATTATATATTTTTGGATACCTCTTTAAGAAATGAAACAAAATTTGAAACATAATTTAAGGAAATGAGTGTTCTTCCGGTTTCCTTCAAAAAAATGTTGAAATTGGACCTATCCTGGCCTTATCTTGTCCGTTAACTTTGGGCACCTAAAATGTATCTTGATCCAAATCCGACTTTGCATTATCTGAAGCCATCCAACCTAAATCTGGTCAGGATCAACCGGCCATATGTGCCAGGTCCGATTGGTATCTTGATCCTATAGATGATTCATCATTCAGTCTTATGAACACGAGTAGTTGGGTCTCATCTGTTATTGGGTCTGGATCTGATCCGATTCCATGGCATGTGCACAATGTGAAACCTTTTCTTTTCCTTTTTTTGTTTTTCCTTAAATTTGTAGTGGAGACAGATGTGAATGTTCCAGTGACTTCAACGAGGTATACATTGCACAAACTTGGATTGCAGATTCTAGAAGAATGGGTTCCTTGGTACCATCATCAGCAGGTATTCATCACCAAGTGTTTTTATTTGTTCTAGAACCTTATATAAATATCTTCAATAGGATATTGGGGTGACCCAAACCCAAATCAGTACTCATAACTAACTAAACTAAGCAACGTCTCCAAACCGAAGTTCACAGTCAAGTGAGATCCAATGAGGTAGAATTGGATCTGGAACCAAGTTTTATACAGTGATACTGGATCTTGTACAAATGGCTGCACCCAAGCATCCTACTTTTGAAATTTATGAACAGATCAGATTCTCTATGGATCTGAATATAGATAAACAGGAAGTATTGAACTGGATATGGATACAAATCACACAAAGGGTTGAATCTAGTCTGATCGTACTTTTGCATGTTATTTTAAGATCCGTAACAAAGTTGGCCAATGGCTCTCATCCGGGTTATATCTTACGGTTTTCAACCAAAATGGAACCATGTGAAGCCTCTGATTATAGTTGACCCATATCTGGTTCCAGCATAGTTGCTTCTAAAATATCATGACTGAGATCCAGGAAAGGAAGTTCTGACTAGACCTGGATCTGACAAGAGCCAAAAAGTAAATTGTGCAAATCGAAGCTTGAAATCCATGATAATGAAAAAAAGCTTGAAATCCATGATAATGAAAAAAAGCTTGATATCCAATTTGGTCGATTCTGGCCCTCACGGGGCCAGAATCTATCTGGATCTATGTTACAACCATGAAGGATCCGGCCAAGCTTGGACTTAAACCTGATGCTGAAGTATACTAATACAAGCATGGGTCTCTATAACCATTCCTTGATTAGGTTCTCATTTAAATTTCATTTTCAGGTTGGTGGATGGTTGGAACTTTACCATGGACCGACATTTGTGACCATTCGGGGAGCAGGGCACCATGTTCCGACCTTCGCCCCAGCCCGATCCCATCAACTCATCAGGCACTTCTTGAAAAACAATAAGCTTCCAACTGAGCTCTTTTAGCAAGTTACATGTTTCTGATTGGAGTTGCCTCTCTTGGGATTTGAATCCAAATACATAACTTTGTGTGACTGGAAGCAGCCTAGCTTTTTTTTTTTTTGAAAGGCAAGCTGGGGTTAGGCAGACCCCCACCAGTTATTATTCAACGTACGACTGGGTTTTGAACAGGCAACATCCCACCACAAGGAGATGTGAACTGATAGCTCCTACAAACCAAGCGGAGCCCCCGTTGCCTAGCTATCTTAACCTATCACAACAACCACATTACAATTAAATTTATTTAAGAGAGGCATGATTATGAACATGAAGCACTTACTAGCATAGAGGCTGATAAGATTGCTGAATATGATATCTGGATTTGCAGAACTGCACCGTATTATCCGGGGGGATCTCTTGAATCTGTCCATAGGCTATCCCCCATTTTGCATAGCAAAACAAAAGTATAGAAGCTAACGATATCATTAGACCATTAACCTTTAAATCATAGGAAACCAACGAATTTTCTTTCATGTCACTGATATAGACTCATTTCAGGGCTATTTTCTGTTTTGTAACAATTATTGTTGTTTTTTTCAAAACACAAATAAAAACATGATATTTTGAAAATTGCTAAAAGCTCTGTTGTAATTGCAACATTTTTAAGGGGTTATGGCATTGATGAATTCATGACATTTTAAAGTTTATCATGATATTTCAAATAAGCAGACAATTCAGATTCTCAGCATGAGCTATCCAAAAACTAAATAAAATCTCAAAAAGTCGTGTTTGAGTTATTCACCTAAACGGTTCTGGTGTAGAACATAATGAGCATCAATCCAAATCTTTGACATTTAGAACATTAGCAAAATATATTCCCTAATCCGAGTCTTAAGTTAAGCTATAACAGCAGTCTGTTATTTTTGCCAACTAAAGGCCTAATGGATGACAGGACAAAATTGCTAAGAGGGATGCTTTACAACCCTCGACAGTAGTATCCAAAAGCAAATAAAAGCACAAAAGACCGAGTCTAGCCTGACTTCACATATAAGGGAGTAGTATAATGGGCTACTCATAAGAGATCTTCAGCCATATAGCAATACCAAATTATCAAAATATACTGACTAACCCCACCGCCGCTTGTCCTCTTCCTCATCAACTGGACTATACCATGCTGGCCGGCGTTTTGCATTGCTTAGCCGGTAGTTCAAAAGCAGCTCCTCATCACATATTGCCCGTGTTGAGACAAGAACCAATGTCCTCAAGACTGGACCTGTTATTGCTCCTTCCTCAGCAGAGGACCCAGTCTTCAACCAGAAGGAACCAAACCTCTTCATTTGCACTTCCTCTTTGCCTCCAAATGAAATATTCGGAATGTAGGGCCTCATACTTGTCTCTACTATCGGAAAATCATAAGGACACACCATCACATTCGGAGCAGTCCCCTTCGGCGGGTGGTTGGCATAATGCCCAAAGGCCAGTGGATTCCGACGCTCCACTATGTCCTTGCTGCTTGCCACCCTGCCTTCCAAAGGCTTACTTAGAATCCTCCACAACTGGTCAGAAGTTGAATCCACAGCCAATTTTTCATACTTATCAGATGGGTTACCTCTGAGTTTAGGAGGGATTACACCAGTCCACAACTCCCGACCTTCTCCACCAACACCCCATGGTTGTGCATCAATTACAGTTCCATCATATCTTGAAATTAAGTAAGAATTGTGAGCATCTATGCGTGGGTATCCTGGTATGTACCTATAATATGCTGGGGAATAAATCATGCCAGGGTAGAAAGCCACTACAGAGCCAATGTCAGCCGAGCCACTTAAGAATATTCCTAAGCCTGCACCTTCGGAGGAAATTTCAGATGGCTTTAGCTCAAGCGTGTACCCATTCTGATCTTTGAAACAGTTTGACAATTCCAAGCGACTCAGAGGGCGGGTAGCAGGAACAACTGTGCTAGAAAAAATCAGAAGTCAGAATCCACGTCTCCTAGAACCTGAAATCAATCACATTTCCCAAGCAATGATAGGCATCAGTGTGTTAAATTATATACCTAATCATTCAATGTAATATATATATTATATATATATATATATAAAGTAATACATATACATATATTAATATATATGTATATGTATCTACTTATTATATATATAAAATATATATTTCTGTTTTGTTTAGCCGTAGGGGTAGATTAGTCTTTTCCTCCATTTTACGCACATTCAATTTATGAATGTGATTGTAATTTATTTTCGTTTTTCTTTTTCCTTTATTTTTATTTTCTTTTATGTAAAGTACCAAAAGGTACCTTGGGGGGCCCACTAACATAGACGTTGGGCCCTCTCCAACGGTCACATTTGTGACCGCTGGAGGGGCTTCAACGTCTATGAGTGGAGCCCCTCCAAGGCCCCTCTTGTGTTGTTATAAATAGGGGTTTCACCCCTTTGTATTTTTCATGGCTTTGAGTCAAAGCCCAAGTTCTCAATAAATCGATTCCATTGTTTTTATGCCTTTGTGCATTTGTGAGTTATTTGTGGGTTGTGTTTTTTGTGTACAAGTGTTCTAAAGTGTTCTTATTGTGCTTTCGTGGTGGGTTTAATATCAAGAATATTAAGGTCTTGATATTAGTATCTTATTGGAGATACTTTCACATGGTATCAGAGCCTCGTTGGAAGAAAGAGGATCGTGCATCTCATCTCTTGTGAAGCACCTCGAAAAACGTGCCCTCAAGCTAGTAAAGTTTTTGAGTGAAGCATTTACTTCGGGCAATATTTTAGAAGCAACTTTTGTCAAGAAAAGGTTGAAAATCCGTTAAGGTACGCATTATTTTTCATCTTCTCTTCTCTCTAATGGGTGAAAAAGACTCATTTCTCCCTTGGGTTTAAACTTAGTGGTTCGAACTACCATGTTTGGGCCGGCAATATGGAAGCCCATATCAAAGGGAAAGGCCTTTGGGGTTACGTTCAAGGCTCCATATCGGAACCCGAACCCAAGCTTTCTATTATAGAGAAAGAGGAAATTAAGATTCTAGAAGGAGAAGATAGACAAAAGGCCTTAGAAGAATATTCCAAAAGGCATGATGAGTGGGAAATGAAGAACTTCAAAATATTGTCTTTGATTTTTTTGTCCGTTGAAACCAAGATCAATGCCAACATCATTAAATTTAAAAGGGCCTCTGAAGCTTGGTTGTACCTTGAAAAAATGTATACTTCAAGGGACTTGTCTCACAAATACTATCTCCAAAAGAAAGCCTTGACTCTTCAACAAAATGATTTATCTATTCGGGAATATTTTGCCGAATTGTCATCTATTTGGGACGAGCTTGCCATGCTCGAACCAAAATGGAGCGGAGAAGCTATTGATTAAGGCACAAATAACTAGAGGAAGATCGATTTTTCAACTTCCTAAATGGTCTTAGACCCGAATTTGAGCAAATTCGGTCCTCTCTTCTATCGGCTTGTACCTCCCCATCTATTGAAGATGTCATCACCAAGCTAAGTGGTGAGGAAACACGTATGGGGATTAGTAAAAATAGCCCAAGCATCCTTGCTACACCTTCTCAAAGTGACTATGAAGTGCTTAATGCCGTGTCAAGACCCGGAAATAATTTGAAGACCTACAAACCGCCCCATTTCAAAAATCAAGGGCAAAATGATCTGTATGGCAAGAGAGATTATAGCAAATTAACTTGCCATTTTTGTAAAGAACCGGGACATATCAAACCCAATTGTCCCAAATGGAAGAAATTTCTTGCCGCGGCTTTAGCATCCCAATCGGAGGAACGGCCTTCAACTTCAAATGAATCTCTTTCGCTTCATCAAATTATGGATGCTCTTCAACCTCTTCTCAAAGGAGGCATTTCTGGAGCCGCTATGTCATCCTCTTCCTCTCTTGGTAAGACATCTTGGTTACTTGATTTCGGTGCTTCGTTTCATATGACTCCAAGCCATTGTTTTCTTTCTGATTATTCTAAAAATTGTCTTCCATCTTTTGTCTCAACGGCGGATGGAACCCCTCTTGAAATTAAAGGAATGGGCAGTTTTGAAAAACAAGACTTCTTTATCCCAAAAATTCGTCTTATACCAAAACTAAACTTAAATTTACTTTCCGTTTCTCAACTCTCGGACTGTGGTTGCGATATAAAATTCTCTTCTAATAAATGTTGGATACAGGATCGCCAGTCCGGGAAATTGATTGGGGAAGGCTATAGGAGAGGAGACCTCTACTATGTTGATTTTCTTAAAATTCCCAAGAATCAATTTTGTAATGTTGCTCAAAACAAAGATATTCATGTATGGCATAAGAGATTGGGTCATCCCAACATTGTTAAAATCTCTTATTTGCCTTTTATTAAGCATCTTTGTAATAAAAATTTTGTTTGTAATGAATGTATTCTTGGAAAAATGAGAAGTCTTCCTTTTCCTTAAAGATCCATGTTTACAACAAAACCTTTTGAAATTGTTCACTCCGATGTATGGGGTCCGGCTCCGGTGATATCCAAGGGAGGTTTCTCTTACTATGTTATCTTTGTGGACGATTTCACTAGGTTTAGTTGGATATATTTTCTTAAACATAAACATGAAGTTTTTTCAACATTTAAAACATTTCATATGATGGTTTTAAATCAATTCAATGGAAATTTAAAAAATTTTAGAACCGATTCGGGTGGTGAATACCTTTCTAATGAATTCAAAAGCTATCTTGAAAACTATGGAATTCTCCATCAAAAGTCTTGTCCCAAAACCCCCCAACAAAATGGGTTGGCTGAACGAAAACATAGGCATATTATTGAAACCACACGATCTTTGCTCATTTCCCAAAATATTCCGAAAAACCTTTGGGCGGAGGCCGCTCTTACTTCTGTCTATCTCATAAATAGACTTCCATCTAAAAACTTGAACAAGATTTCCCCATTTGAAAAATTATATGAAAAAGAACCTGATTATAGCAGGTTAAGGGTTTTTGGATGTAAATGTTTTGTCCTTACTGATAAAAATGACAAACTCTCTCCTAAGGCCATTCCTTGTGCCTTTCTTGGTTATTCTGAAACTCATAAAGGTTTTCGCTGTTCTGATGTTAAGAATGATAAACTATATGTTTCCAGAAATGTAAGCTTCTTGGAAAATGTTAGTGGTTTCAAAAAACTTGAAACCAATGACGAGAATATTGACTATTCTTTTCTGTTTGATTTATTAACTGAAGATGATGATACTAGTGATGATGAATCTAATCAAAATGATGAAACTCATTCTGATCAACACATCAATGAAGAACCGCATAGAGATAGGAGTACTTTTAGAAGTGCCCTTGAAAGATATGATAGTGAGTCTATCCCTCCAAGTGAAGGAAATCTTCGTAGGACCGAAAGATCAAGAAGACCTCCTTCTAGGTTCATCTTATATGAGTCTTTTTCACCAAAATATAGAGCCTGTCTAAGCGCCATTCACTCATACATAGAACCTAGGGATTTCGAGGAAGCACGAAAATGCCCAGAATGGATAGTTGCTATGAATAATGAACTTGAAGCCCTAAAGAAAGCAAAGACCTGGGAGTTTCAAGACCTTCCTAAAGACAAGAAAGCAATAGGGTGTAGATGGGTATTTAAAGTCAAAACTAAGAGTGATGGGTCTCTTGAGAGATATAAGGCCCGCTTAGTGGCAAAAGGATATGGTCAAAAATATGGGATTGATTATGAGGAGACTTTTGCCCCCGTTGCTAGAATGGTCACCGTCTGATGTCTTATAACTGTTGCTTCTATCAATAAATGGAACATCTATCAGATGGATGTTAAGAATGCGTTTTTAAACGAAGATTTAAACGAAGAAGTATATATGGATGCTCCTCCTGGAATGGAATATCCTAAAGGAAAAGTGCTTCGTCTTCGGAAAGCACTTTATGGTTTAAAACAAGCTCCCAAGGCTTGGTATGATAGGTTTAACTCCATAATGTTAGAAAATGATTTCTCATCCTGCTTTACTGATACTGCTTTGTCTGTTAGAAAATCTAATACAGGGATTGTAATTCTACTACTTTATGTGGATGACATGCTTATAACTGGGAGCGACTCTAAAGGGATTAAAAGCATAAAATCTATTTTAAAGGATAAGTTTGAAATGTCTGACTTAGGCTTCTTAACTTATTTTTTGGGTATTGAGGTAGCTTACTCTCATAGAGGATATTTTCTATCTCAAACTAAGCTTGCATCTGAGATTATTGACAGGTCAGGTATTACAAATGATAAAGTTTGTGAAACTCCTGCTATAGTAGGAGCTAAAATGAAGATTGATGATGGTGTTCCTCTCTCCGATCCTACTCCCTACAGGCAACTAGTAGGATCGTTGATGTACCTAAGCATCACCAGACTAGATATCTCACATGCGGTGCATACGGCAAGTCAATTTCAGCATGCACCAACTTTTGTTCACATGGGTGCTATCTTACATGTCGTAAGATATCTAAAGCACACTATTAATAAGGGAGTTTTTCTGTCTTCTTCTTCTGAGTTAAGATTAATTGCTTATACTGACTCTGATTGGGGAGGTGACCCAAATAACCGTCACTCCACCAGTGGTTTTTGTGTATTCTTAGGTGACTCATTAATCTCATGGAGATGTAAGAAGCAGCAAAAGGTGTCTCTATCATCAACTGAAGCGGAATATCGTGCCATGGCAACTACTACCATGGAAATTGTTTGGATTCATCAGTTGTTGGAAGACATGGGGATCGCTATTGAAGGGCCTACTAAGCTTTGCTGTGACAACAAAAGTGCGATTTATATTGCTAAGAATCACACTTTTCATGAGCGGACCAAACACATAGAGATGGATTGTCACTACGTTCGGGAGGCGTACCTCAAAAGAATCATTGACCTTCCATATGTCACGTCCGAATATCAATTGGCGGACTTCTTCACTAAAGCCTTGTGTGCTCCGCGTTTCAACTTTCTTCTTAGCAAACTCTCGGTCATCCTGCCCTAGGTTTGAGGGGGGGTGTTAAATTATATACCTAATCATTCAATGTAATATATATATTTTATATATATAAAGTAATACATATACATATATTAATATATATGTATATGTATCTACTTATTATATATAAAATATATATTTCTGTTTTGTTTAGCCGTAGGGGTAGATTAGTCTTTTCCTCCATTTTACGCACATTCAATTTATGAATGTGATTGTAATTTATTTTCGTTTTTCTTTTTCCTTTATTTTTATTTTCTTTTATGTAAAGTACCAAAAGGTACCTTGGGGGGCCCACTAACATAGACGTTGGGCCCTCTCCAACGGTCACATTTGTGACCGTTGGAGGGGCTCCAACGTCTATGAGTGGAGCCCCTCCAAGGCCCCTCTTGTGTTGTTATAAATAGGGGTTTCACCCCTTTGTATTTTTCATGGCTTTGAGTCAAAGCCCAAGTTCTCAATAAATCGATTCCATTGTTTTTATGCCTTTGTGCATTTGTGAGTTATTTGTGGGTTGTGCTTTTTGTGCACAAGTGTTCTAAAGTGTTCTTATTGTGCACAAGTGTTCTAAAGTGTTCTTATTGTGCTTTCGTGGTGGGTTTAATATCAAGAATATTAAGGTCTTGATATTAGTATCTTATTGGAGATACTTTCACACAGTGATCTTCACAAACATTAGTTGTATCATTGATGACATATCTAAATGCATCTGTGATCTTCACAAACATTTATGTGCAGACTGTAAGATGAATGGTGTAATCAAATCACACTCCTGCATGATCTTCAATCAAACTGCAATAATTAACCATTTGAGATATCTATAGAAAAAACCTGTGACGGCATTCTTACTTCAGAAGTTTCAGAGTCTTCTTGCACTAAGCAAGGATCAACACATTGATACACTTCATACTTTTGGAACGGAAATGAGAAAAAGTGCAAGGAGAAAAAATGCAGGGAACAAATCTTGATGACTACGCACCAGGTTTATGTGCACGAGCCACAGAACCACCAACTGCAAAACTAAGGCCACTGGGTCGAGGAGGGCTATGTTCTTGTGGTGAAGACCTGCAATCATCATTGCCATCCAATAAACCAGGGAGGAGAATATCATCAAATGCTGTGCAGAAGGTCCTTATTTGGGAATGCACATTTTCTTGGAGCTGCTTCTGTTGATCAGCAATAGATACCTTTCCAGCAATGTCTATTATCTCTTCTGCGTCTTTTTCATCAGCATTCTCTCCCAATAAGTTGTAGCTGAAAGAGAGCAACATTGTGTGAATATTACCTCAGAGTGCAATAAAAGGGAACAAAGCATGGATTGAACAGAATGAACATGCAGAGTCCGACAACATGCATGGAATAGATACAGAGGTGCAGCATGCATTTAAACATAAAAAGTGTGACGAAGTTCTGATTTAGTAATAAACTTTTATCCCAAAGAAAGGTTTTTAAGATTACCATAAACAATTAAGGCGGCCATTGACCAGTTAAATCAGGAATAGAAATCAAGAGAAAAGTCAAGAAGAAAATATGATGATCCTGTTATTATAGATAATCACATGCATGATTTCTTTTGAAGAAAATAATCCATGACCTCATACAAGAAAAAAAAGCGAGGATAAAATACTCAAGTAAATCTGAAGTCTGAACATATATAAGCCAATGATCAGCCAAGTAGACATCTTAGTTCTGAAGAGTGGCTACTGTTGAAAAAGTAAGACTTTATATGCACATCAAATATTGATCATTCTGGAAATACAAACAATCAAAGATGTTTAAAGATGCCCATAACTTACCAATAAAATTCACAGAAGAGTATCAATAATGCTGGGTTTTACTTTAACTGAAGCTTGAACCTTGAAGTTCAAAAATCAGTTCACAGCAAAACTCCTACCCAGATCCTGAAAGTGCTGATTTCTTAAATTCTTCTCTCTTGTATATAGATCCCTCAGAAGACTAAGTCATGCCTCAGGATCTATACCAACATAATGTTAGAGATTGAAGGTTCTGATGTTCAACCACAAGAATAGAGAGGGAATGAAGGAGAGAACGTGTGCTGTTGAAAACCCACAATAGGGATTTGTGTATTAGACCTTTCATTAAGTATTTGCTAATACAAATATTAGGGTACTAAAATACCCTTTACACAATAGACTAAAATACAAGTGAGCCATTAATGAACATATGACATAATGAACTTGAGTTGGATCTGGATCTCAAATCCAAACCCAGATATGAATGACGACTTCTTTTCAGCCTCCCTCAAGTTGTATATGGTTTTGAACCATGAACAACTTGCCTTTCAACATCCAAAATCTGTCCTTGATGATCCATTTTGTAAACAAGTCAGCAGCTTGATCAGTAGTCTAAACAAATTCAGGTTCAATTTTCTTCTCTTCAACTTTCTGTCTTACAAAATGTTGATCTATTTCAATATGCTTGGCACGATTGTGGTAGATGGAATTAAAGAACATGTTAATGACACTTTGATTGTCACATAAGAGAAGACATCGAGATATCGATTCTCCTACTTCTGTCAACAGGTGTCTGATCCAAGTTACTTCGGCTGTAACAACTGTCATTGATCTATATTCGGCTTCTGTACTTGACCTGGCAATGGCCTTTTGTTTCCTACTACTCCAAGAGACTAGATTTAGGCCAATAAAAACACAGTATCCTGATACCGACCTGTGCTCATCTGGATCTCCTGCCCAATCTGCATTTGTTTAAGCAAGAAGTTCATGCGCGTGATGCTCATTCGTACTCTTTCTATACAAAAGACCATCTATGATAGTTTCCTTCAAGTATTGAAGAATGTGTTTAACAGCTTCCATATGCCCAATATGTGACTCATGCATGAACTGAGATACCTGATTAACTGAGTAGACAATATCAGGCTGAGTGAAAGTGAGATATTAAAGCATCCCTACTATCTTGCGATATCTTGAAGGGTCCTCATACAATTCTCCATCTTGGAAACTGAGTTTCTGATAGAGTACACTGGGTGTGCTTAGAACATCAAATGTATACTTATGTTGCAATCTTTCATATCTGCCTTACTAAGAACATCAAATGTATACTTATGTTGAGTAAGTGTCATGCCTTTAGTAGTCCTGTCAACTTCAACTCCAAGAAAATACCGCAGTTAATCAAAATCCTTCATCTTAAACCTGTGATTTAGAAGCTCTTTGATCTGCTCAATATGCTCATTGGAGTTACCTGTAATGATAATGTCATCTACATACATCAATAACAGAGTAATTATATCTTTGCATTTGAATATGAAAAGAGAATGATCAAGAAGAGATCGACTAAAATCATATTTCTCTACTTCAAGAGAAAATTTGTCAAACCAAGATCAAGACGCCTGCTTCAAACCATATATAGCTCTCTTTAACCTGCACACGTATTCTTTGGAGTTTCCTTCTGCATATCCAGTGGGTTGCTCCATGTACACTTCCTCTTTTAGATTTTCATGTAGAAACGCATTTTTGACATCCAGTTGACTAAGAGTCCATTGTTTCTCAATAGCCAATGACAATATAATTCTGAAGGTGCCCATGTTCACAACCGAACTGAAGGTCTCATCATAGTCTTGTCCTTGCTCCTATGTGAACCCCATTGCAACCAATCTAGCATTGTATTGTTCAATAGTACCATCCGGCTTGCACTTTATTTTATACACCCACTTTGATCCAACAATATTTTTATCTTGTGGTCTGAGAACAATATCCCAAGTACCACATTCATGAAGAGCCTTCATTTCTTAATTCATAGCTTTGATCCATCATTTAGAATTTGTTGCTTGATAAAATGTTGTGGGTTGATCTTCTTTACCTAAAGAGGTTAAAAAGAGCGGGAAGTCCATCGTGAAATTCTCATAACTAACCCACCTTTCAATCGGATGTCGAGAGCAAGTAGATCTTCTAGAAACAGAGGATGGAATAGAAACAGAAGAGATCATCTGCTGATTAGAGATAGGGGGAGCCTCCTTCTCTCGTTGAGAGTAAACAATGCCGTTATACCTTTCGGGAGCCAAGAGTGGTTCCGATATCACGCTTTCCTGGATCCTTTGTGTGGCATCAAACATGATATTTTCCTTATTCCTTTGATCACATTATGAAGGACAAATATCATCAGTACTAGAAAAGAGATCAGAGTTCAACCAAGGGTGATAGACCTCAATTTCAGAAGAAGTGTTAACATTATGATCAAAGTTTAATTCATCAAAGACAACATTCCTGGATATTTTGATGCGCTTACTCACGAGACCATAGCATCTGTACTCTTTATAATCATCAGCATATCCCACAAATCTGCACTTCAAGGCCTTATCCTGAAACTTGTGCCGCATTGAACTGTCAACATGAACATAACATACACATCCGAATATACGCAAATCATGATAATTTGGATGAACGTCGTACAAAGAAAAATAAGGTTATTTATCTTCCAAGATATTCATGGGCAATCGGTTTATGACATACACCGTTGAATGAAAAGCTTCTTCCCAAAAGGTAATGAGAAGATTACTATCACGCATCATGCTCATTACACTCTCGCCAATACGGCGATGCTTCTGTTCAACAATCCTATTTTGTTGAGGTGTATGAGGGCAAGACACCCGCCTACTTATTCCATTAGTTTGGAGGAAATTAATAAAATCATTTGAGAAGAATTCACCCCCTCTATCGCATTGTAAATAGAGAATATTTTCAGAGAATTGATTCTTAACAAAGGAATGAAAATTCTAAAATAACTTGAAAGTTTCAGATTTGCATTTCATAAAGAAGATCCATGTGTAGCGAGAATAGCTATAAAAAAATATGAGATAATATCTAATTCCAGACATAGAAAAAATTGGGACAGGACCCCAGACATCAGAAGAGATAGTTTCAAACGGTCTTGAAGCTCCTTTATTAATAGAATGAAATGAAAGAACATGACTCTTACATTGAAGACAACTAGAACATTTTTTATCATCGACACTTAATCATAAACTTGACTTGGAAATAAGGTTGTTTGAAACAAGCTTTTCAATAAAATGACCACTACAATGACCCAAACGACCATGCCAAAGATTCAACTCAATACATTAAAAAAGACTAAAGAGTCAAAACACTCTTAGGAAGTACTGAAGAGGACGGTGAGGTGAGCTTCAAGGTGGAACCAACAAGCCAAACACGAGTAAAAGGATTCTCTTGGAAGACGTACATATTGCCTTATTGTTTTCCTGCAACGAACGTTTCCCTCGTGTGAAGGTCCTTGACACGAACAGAAAAATGAGTAAATTCAACTGAAGCATTAATATCATCAACAAACTTAGAAACAAAAACAATATTTTTCTTGATGTTAGGAGCATGGATGGCATTCGAAAGAGTGAGCGAGGATTTTGATATAGGAATAACAGAGTTTCCAATGTGAGAAATGAGGTGGTGAGATCCATCCCTAGTGACTATACTATTTCTACCAACATAAAGAACAAGAGTTAAGAGCTTACCAGCATCACCAATAATATGAGTGGCTGCACCGGAATCAACATACCAAGTGCCTTGATCATTATGTTTTAAGTTTAATTCAGTTAAGGCAGATAATAACAACTCCTTGACTTCTCCACTGTTCTTCAAACTATATGTCCACTTTCTTGTCTCTGATTGCTTTCCTCTATTTTAGGGGTTGAACCAACAATTAGCTTTGATGTGCCCTCTTTTGTTGCATAAAAAACAAGTGGGTATCGTCCCTTGTCTCTGCGGATTGGGAGGAATGTTGGGTATAGGTAGTATGCCACGTCTTTCTTGTTCATTCCTTCACCACCCTTCTCTCGAAAATCATACCTACCACGTGCCCATAAGCAACCCCTGTGGCAAGCACATTTTGTGCTCCAATGGGAACATGAGTCTCTTCAGAAAATCCCTTCAAAGTCATCTCATACTGAAAAATCTTGGCATAAAGATCTTCAAATGTAGGTAAATTTGGTAAACATAATAAGGAAGTAACTATCATATGATAATCGAGTCCCATCCCGCTCAAAGTTTGTTGCACCATATCCTTGTCACTAACTGCACATCCCACAATTTAATTGATTTGTAATAGTCTTCATTTTATTCAAATATTTCATAATAGTCATGAAATCCTTTTTTAACATTTGAAACTCCTTTAAAAACAATACTCTGGCGTGAGAAACTTGAGAATATGTCTAAACCAGTCGGTGCCATAACTGCATAGTTGAGCAGTCATCTGGAATTGCCACAAGCACCTCTTGCGACAGAGTAGAAGTGATATAGGCCACCAACGTCTGATCTCGCTTCATCCAGGTTACATATTTTGGGTTTCTGACACATGTAATAGAAGAGTCTCCCTTACCATTCTTGTCTTCTTGTGATATAAACTCTTGAGGAACTGGGACAGAGTCATCTAGATGTTCAGAAAGATCCTGACTTCTTATAAACGGAATGATTTGTCCCTTCAAGGTTAAGAAATTAGAGTTGTTTAGTTTCTCAAACACGAGTTGACTAAGAAAGCTTAAAAAAAGACCAGATTGAGGAGGAAATTAATCCATATTCTAGAGATGGAGAAAATGAATCCATATTCTAGAGATGAAGGAAATCAAAATCGAAAAGAAATGAGAAACAAAGGAGAAAGATGATTTTAGAACAAAGTGACAAGTAAAAGTCTGGCTCAAAAGAAATTCAGAACAGAAATTAGATTCCAAACAAATTTTGCTGCCTTTTTTATTCTTTTAATATTCCAGACGATTTGCAGACCAAAGCAGTAAATAAGATTTTGCTGTAAAATCTGTTTCAAATAAGATTCAACTAGTATTGAGCACATCACTTTGAAAATGACGTGTTTTCTGAATTAAAATGAAAGAAAAGAGGAATTCGAGAAATTGATCAGCAAAGAGAATTAACAATTAATTAAAGAGGAGAGGAGATTATGCCCAGATCAGAGTTTGACTTTGCATCTATTTTGGAAATCAGAAAAAGAGCTTTGACGTGATCCTTTCAATTTGAAGTCACGCCTAGATCAAAGAACTGATCTTATGTGATTATCCAAAGTTTTGTTTGTGTGAGATCACGTTTAGATCAGAAAGACAGTCAAGAGGAAAACAAAGAATCGAAGGAAAGAAAAAGAATGCACGTCTATGAGAGCAAATCCAAGATTTGATTTAAAAACCAAGAAATGAAAGAAAGGGTTGATAAAATTGATAAGAAGAGAGAATACAGAAAGGAGATATGAGATTGAATAGAAAGCTACCTTAGAAGGAGAGGGAAACTGGATTTTGATGAACACAAGGAGATCACGATCTTTAAGGCTGGATCTGATGCTCTGATACCATGTTAGAGATTGAAGGTTCTGATGTTCAACCACAAGAATAGAGAGAGAATGGAGGAGAGAACGTGTGCTGCTGAAAACCCACAATAGGGATTTGCGTATTAGACCTTTCATTAAGTATTTGCTAATACAAATATTAGGGTACTAAAATACCCTTTACACAATATACTAAAATACTTATAATGAGATATTGCGGAAATATAAAGAGTGCATACAAGCACTTACAACAATGAATAAAAGAGACAATATCACAAGTCCACAAAGGGACAATACAAGCACAAGCCTTTAAGAAGGCAACAATATAAAAAGCCTCTTATTGAGAAGAGAGAAAGCTCTCAAGAATAAAAAATATACAAGGGGTTCACCCCTATTTATACAAGAGGGAGAGGAGAGAAGGGATGGCCAAAGGCCTCAAAAGGAGAGCCCAAAAGGGGGCTCCCATAGAGTCGTTGGGAGCCCCCAACGGTCACATTTGTGACCGTTGGGGGCTCCAACGACTCTATGGTTGGAGCCCCTTTTAGTCCTCAAAAAATACAAAAAAGAATTCTAAAAAATAAAAAAAGAAAATTACATTTTATGAAATTCGAAAATAGTTGTTTTCTAAAACAACTATGTGAAATTACAAAAATACCCCTATCGGGTATTGATGTAATATACAGTATATATATATATATATATATATATACATTTTAACAGTTAGAGATTGAAGGTTCTGATGTTCAACCACAAGAATAGAGAGAGAATGGAGGAGAGAACGTGTGCTGCTGAAAACCCACAATAGGGATTTGCGTATTAGACCTTTCATTAAGTATTTGCTAATACAAATATTAGGGTACTAAAATACCCTTTACACAATATACTAAAATACAAGTGAGCCATTAATGAACATATGACATAATGAACTTCAGTTGGATCTGGATCTCAAATCCAAACCCAGATATGAATGACGATTTCTTTTCACATAATCTAAAATTCCTTATCTTTTTTCCCTTCTTTTCGAACATTGGCCTTCAGTCATATAAGCGTGCAAACTTTCATTCATGGTGCGCCCACCATCAAGCACTTTACCAGCATGCAACCATTAAAACTGTTAATTGTGTTGTCTTCCAGAATATTAATTTTCAATCCTTGGAATTTCACAAATCACAACCACTTGGATCAAACAGTAAAAAGGGCTCTAGAATTCAATTTCAATAAGCTATGTAACAGTTTAATGCTTTTAAACAAACAAGAAAACCAACAAAAATGAAGTATCAGCAATTATGGATAATAACCTAGATTAATTAATAGGACCTTTATGTTTGAAAGACATCAGGTCCTTTGCCATTCCAATGTCAGTAAGGTGAGGGATGTGATCAGAAAAAGAGGTGGGTAATGCCGATGGAGCTTAGGTGATTACGATTTCTGCCTCCAGACAAGCTCCAGAAAGCTTGAGAACATTTAATGCACCCCACCTTTTTCAATTCAGGTAAGGAGAGTGATCTATTAGTCTTTACTACAAATATAAGGATAAATGGCACAAACCTTGTATAAAGGAAAAGACGATTCACATCAGCTTCAAATTGGAGCCGCCTTGGATCTTTAGCAAATGAGGAGCTTTTTGCAAGCCCCTTCACAAACTGGACAAACAAAAAAATCAAATGCCATTACATATTGAACACCTTTTTAAGTTAGATTCTTATCACAAATGATGACGATGATTGGTGTCCATATTACAAAGAGCATATGCGGACAATATTTATTAAGAATTCATATGACTATGATAACAATTTCCCAAAAGATCATAACAACAGCAGCAGTAACCCACACACATGCATGCATGCCCACATGCACGTGCACACACACACACACACACACATACAAGAGCAGTGAACACTGCTCATCAATCAATATTTTGTTTTAGTAAAATCCCATTGTATTCTTGAAAAAAAAGATTGCAGGGACACCGACTACCGTTAGCATGCCAAACATGGATGAACCAGGGAAAACTACAGATAGTTGGATATCAATTCCATTCCACATTGAAGTAACAAAAATATTTTCATTATCTGCAAAATAACACATATTTTAATTACTTTTTAATTATGGAGATAGAAACACCAGTTGAAAATCCGTTGTGTAAAGACATAGATCTTAATTTCTTGATGGAGTATTCTGGTATACCTTTTTGAAGTATATTTTTAAATGTTGTTTTTATGAAAATAGTTTATGAAAGTTGGTTACCAAATTTAAAATTTCAACTCTCACAAGTAGTGAGAAGCAGGATCGAACATGAGGAACACGTTGATACAACTTCGTATTCCACCAATGCTAATTATTTATTGCCTTAAAAGAAAAAATTAAACTAATTAAGAGTATTTACAAAATGAGAGTTAAAGGATTATTACAAACCCTAAGTGGTGCTGAAATTGAAATTAATTACAAAATTCAAATGTTGCCAAAAGGGCCCTAATTAACTAGAAATTGAAAATGCAAAAAAACTAAAAATGCAACTTTTTCGCCTTTGCTTCTTCGATTTAACTTTAAATCCACTTCATTTCAATCATGTAGAATCAACAAATGGCACCACCTCCTGCAAAAACACACGAAATGCAAAATATACACTAATTTGAACTTCTACTTGAAATTACAATTCTGCCAGTAGCTATTACAGAAATTTTTGTCAGAACAGGTTTCTATAATTTGACAGAATCAGATAGCAATTGGATTCCAATCGTTCTCAAATTTTTCAGATATGTTCTCAAAACATTAATGAAGATAATTCAATTTATAAAATTGAAAAATTCAAAGTAGAACTTGATTTATTAACAAATGAACAACAACTTCCAAACTCTAAAAATTGTTGTCAAAAGTTCTGACAGCTTCCGTAATTTAACAGATTTAGTCTAGCAAAAAAGATTGAAAATGAATGAAAATTTCATAGTAGAAATTAGATTCATTCATGAATCCAATCCATTTTACGGATTTGGATTTGGATTCCGAAATCTCCATATATAACAAAAACAAAAACAAAAACTAGAAAAAATACAGAAAATGAAAGTTGCAGAAAACAGAGATGTTGGAATATGCAACCACGACCATCAATCAAACTCCGATCGTGCTGAATTTTTGAAGAGAGCAACTAGACTCAAGCACGAATCAGATCCAATTTATGAATCGTAATTTGGATTTCGAAATCTCCAGATAACATAAAAACAAAAACTACAGAAAATCAGGAAAAACAAAATTTCAGAATTACAGAATTTCACACTTTGATCTATTGCATTAGATCAAAGGATGAACACTTAGAAATTCATGGAAATGAGTTCTAATCATTTAACTAATCTAATTATAAACTAAAAACAAAAATACAAAAATTAAAATGCAAAAATTAAGATCTAAACTACAATATGAGATGGATCTATTTAATGCTTTAATTGAATTGAGATCAATTAAGCATAGAATCCCACTGTGTTTTTGGATTTTCTTAAAAGCAAAACAAAAATTATAGCAAAAGAAAAATTGCAGCAAATGAATTATAATTCTAGAATGAAAATTACCGACTTAACACAAATTAACAAAGAAGAACAAAGAGAAAAAGAGAAAAGGAATTACAAGAGATCAAAGAAAAGAAAGTGATTGGAAAACTCACCAAATTTCTAGATTCAATAAGTTTGAGTGATCTTCAACCATGTAAATGTGCAGCTCCAATCCGGAATGAACTCCAACACTCCTCCATTGCTTGATGAGAAGAAGAAGAAGAAGAAGAAGAAGAAGAAGAAAGAAATGAGAGAAAAAAGAGAACGAGCAAAGGAGAAAAGATGGAACCAAAGAAGAGGGAAAGAGTAGGATTGGGGGTGGCATCTTTTTGTGCTGAAGATGCCCCTTCAGCCCCCCAAAAAGTGTTATTTATAGCCACTTTTAGGTTTAATAATTTACAAACTAACTTCTCAAAGTTTTAATTATTTACAAATTAGTACCTAATTACTTGAATTTTGCAAAAAGAGGGTTTGGCGCAAATTCAAAAGGAGTTTCTGAAATTTATGAAATGGGTTTGGGTTTAAGTGGTTGCTAAACACAATAGCATTGGATCCAAGATCCAATTAATGTGTTTTGGACTGGATCAGGGTCCGAATTGTCTTAGGATTCGGTCTAGAACCGTAAAATGACCATAATTTCCTCGTTTTAACTCTGAATTCCGCAAGATTTGAACTGTGACTTCTTTAACCCTCAAACATCATAAGCATGAAATGTAAACTAATAAAATACACTTAAATACATGATTTGTGTAATAAAATGAATGCATATTCATGTATTATCAAATTCCCCCATGCTTATTGTTTGTTAGTTCTCGAGCAAACTGTAATCCTAAACTAAAGTGAAAGTTGAAAACTCCATTTTAAAGAATGCAAAAACCAAAGTAAAATTGTCTAACTCACTTTCGTAGGAATCACAGTTGCATTTAGCATATGCAACAAACCCTTTAAACCTCTGGGTTACCCCAGTGGACGAGTAAGGTCTCGTGAGGGTTTTCAGTGATGATACCCACAAACATCTTTGTCATGCATATTTTTTCACAATTTTTTCAAATATCAGACAACTAAAAAGCTCTTTTTAACAAATATATTTCAGATATTCACATTCTTTTTCATTTATTGAATCATCCATGCCTCCACAGTAAAAAAAATTCTTTCTATCTCTTTAAATTTCTAGATTAGCTATATTTTATTTTTAGAAAAATTTGCTTACTCTTGTCATCCTCTATTTATCCTTACATAAACACTTTTGCACTGTTTTGTAAAAAAATTCAAGCAATGTTTTTTTTTTCTTTTTCCTTAAGCTCTTTTTATTTTATTTTTCTTTCATTGAGCACTATGTCAATTTTCAGATTTCATGACCCATGTAACGAGCTTTAGGCCAGTGACTCCCAGGTTAGATAACCTTAGGGCACTAGACACAGAGTGTCCCTCAGACTTAGTCACTCGAGTCATTATATCTTGGATTTTCATAATTACATATAGTCTTTCCTCTCTGCTTAAGCAACGTCTCTACTAACCGGGCTTTCTAATGGATCCTTTTAGCGAGCTTTGAGCCGATGACTCCCAAACCAGATGGCTTTAGGGCATCAAGTGTAGAACACCCCTCAGACTTAATTACTCGAATCCAAAAGGCCTCATATGATAATTGCACAGAGAGTTTTGATATTCTAGTTGCCCTATTCTCTTGAGTACAATCACTTCAACTCGTGTTTGTTCTCAATGATTAGAAATTCAATCACATTAGTACAAGCACTTCAACTTGTGCTTTAACCTTTCTTTTAAATGCACTACAGCTAGAAGTATCAAAATACTATTTGTATGCTCTTTTTCTTTTTTTTTTCTTCGATAACATGTGCTTGTTTTTTCGAAAAATCAATGCATTTGTATTCATGTAAATCATAATAGATTTTCATAGTTATAAACAAATATTTTCTTCAAATGCCACGTAAGTAACCTTTTCATCTAAATCGATTTTGAAAAAAAAATCACATGTGGCTTAAAATTCATTTCAAAATGACAAAGAAATGCAAAAACCATCATATATCATTAAATTTTTGCTTTAAAAATGTCCAATTTTATGAGTTTTTCAAAAAATGTATTCATGGACAGAATTTTTTTAGATATATCATACATTCCCCCATGCTTGAATGTTAGTGTCCTCAGTGACACTTCTGTTAAAATGTACCTCTTATATATATATACATTTATATATATATTACATCAATACCTGATAGGGGTATTTTTGCAATTTCACATAGTTGTTTTAGAAAACAACTATTTTCCAGTTTTGATAAAATGTAACTTTTCTTTTTATTTTTTATTTTTGTTTTTTGTATTTTTTGAGGACCAAAAAGGGCTCCAACCATAGAGTCGTTGGAGCCCCCAACGGTCACAAATGTGACCGTTGGGGGCTCCCAACGACTCTATGGGAGCCCCCTTTTGGGCTCTCCTTTTGAGGCCCTTGGCCTTCCTTTCTCTCCTCTCCCTCTTGTATAAATAGGGGTGAACCCCTTGTATATTTTTCATTCTTGAGAGATCTCTCTCTTCTCAATAAGAGGCTTTTTATATTGTTGCCTTCTTAAAGGCTTGTGCTTGTGTTGTCCCTTAGTGGACTTGTGATATTGTCTCTTTTATTCATTGTTGTAAGTGCTTATAAGCACTCTTTATATTTCCGCAATATCTCATTACATGATATCAGAGCCACTCGATTCTTGAAGGAAAGGTGTGGTTCGTGTATTTCATATTTGGTGGATCTCTTCTCACTTCTTAGCAACATCATGGAGGCAAAGATTGACTTATCCTTCAAGCTCAATGGAAAGAATTATATGATGTGGGCATCGGCAATGGAAAATAAGCTCAAAGGTAAGAAACTTTGGGGTTTTGTCATGGGGACCGTTCCGGAACCTAAGCTTATGCTCACAAAGAATGAAGAAGGTCAAGAAAAGGCTCTTGAAGGAGATGCTCGCCTCAAGGCCATTAAAATCATCAAAAAAAAGTGAAAGATTGGGAAAGCAATCACGCAAAAATCCTTGCGTGGTTTATGAACAATGTTGAGCTTAAGGTATGTGCTAACATAGCTAAATTTCGTAGAGCCAATGAGGCTTAGTCCTTTATGAAGGGTATGTATACCCAAAAGGATCTTGCAAGAGCATATTTCTTGCAAGAAAAGATTAGAACCACCAAACAAGGTGATTCTAGCATTCAAGACTATTATAGTGCCCTAAACCCACTATGGGATGAATTGGCTCTCTTGGAGCCAAAATGGGTTTCTATGGAAGATATTGATTTAAGACAAAAACAAATGGAACAAGAACGATTGTTTCAATTCCTTTTTGGGCTACGTCCCGAATTTGAGCAAGTGAGATCCTCACTTCTCCATAGATCTATTTTTCCTCCTATTGAGGATGCTATTGCCGAAATCACTCAAGAGGAGACAAGGCTTAAACATGTTGATGAAGTACTTGCCGTATCAAAACCGGGTAACAATGTTAGAACCTATAAACCTCCTCATTTTGGGAAACAAGAAAACTACAATGGAGGAAGAAAAATGATTGTTTGTCATCATTGCTATGAGCCGAGTCACATTAAACCCGCTTGCCCAAAGCTTAATGGAACTTTCAAGCCTAAGGTGGCCTCTCTTGAAGAAACTACCACCAAAGAAGATGAAGGCAAGAACAATGATCTCAAAGAAACTCTTGGACAAATATCTATGCTATGTCACATGGGTGCGGGTGCGGGTGCGGGTGCGACACGGGTGCGGCGCAATTTCAAAAATTTTGGACACGGGGACTCGGCTATATATATATATATATATATATATATATATATATATATATATATATATATATATATATATATATATATATAAGCAATAACATAGCAACAGAAAAAATTTATTAGCAATTTTATTGTCATTTATCAGTACATGAATATATAAAAATATCAAGTTTTTCAGCAGAGAAAATATGACTTGCATATGAAAATATACATCTTACAGGAAGAGGGGCACATTCATGTTTCAGTTACCTTTGCTCTGGCTAAATCATGGTTGTATTGTATTTATATTCCTTTAAATTGATAAATTGAAAGATATTTCAAGAATATAAAATTATGCATATACAACTACTAAGTATTGGTCCTGAACACTGAGAAGCAACTTTCTAGTAGGCAGCTCACCCTTCGCTGGAGGAATCACGCTTCCCCTTAAAGATCACACATTCCCAATCAAATGGATCAGAGTTGCATAGACTGTGCAATGCAGTCTGTGACTGTGGTGTGGACAGTCATAGACTGTGCAGTTGCAGTTGCAGAGACTGCAAGTCACAGACTCTGCAGTTGCAGTTAAACAGTCTGTGACTGTGCAACTGCATTGTAGTCTGGTTATATATATTTAAAAAAAAAAAGTTATATAAAAAATGAATTTTTTTGTTTTTCGTCTTAAAAAATGGATATTTTTGGACTCGGTCAAAGTTGACCGAGTCCAAAATGTGGACGGACTCGGCCTCGACTCTTTGACCGAGTCTGACTCGGCGTTGACCGAGTCTGGGCCGAGTCCGAAGCCGCACCCGTGTCCGCACCCGTGTCGGGGCGTGTCGACTCGGGTGCGGCGCCTCCCTAGCCGAGGCCGTGTGACATAGTATCTATGGCACTCCAACAAATTCTAAAAGTTTCTTCCTCCACATCGGGTGCGGCTATTGCTTCGACATCATCACCCGGTACGTATTCTTGGATCCTTGACTCCGGAGCCTCTTTTCATATGACCCCACATGAAAATGCACTTATTGATGTTTGCACCAATTCAAAGGACTCTTGTGTCTCTACGGCCGATGGAACCTTTTTAAAAATTTCAAGTATTGGCTCTTTTAAAGATTCTCAAAATTTTTGTGTTCCAAAAGTAAGAGTTGTTCCCAAACTAAATCTAAACCTTTTTTCGGTCTCTCAAATTGCCGACCATGGATGTAAAATATCTTTCTCATCTAATGGTTGCTTTGTGCAGGATCTCTGGTCCGGGAAGCGGATTGGGCAAGGCCATAGAAAGGAAGACCTCTATTATATGGACCATCTCGATCTCCCTTCAAATCATTTTTGTTCTTATGTCCAAGAAAAAAATATGGAAACTTGACATAAAAGACTTGGTTATCCAAGTTATTCCAAAATGTATCTCTTTCCTTTTGGAAACAAATTTTGTAAGGAAAAAGAAATTAATTGCAAAGATTGCATTTTTGGAAAAATGAAGTCTATTCCATTTCCAACTAGAACTTTTCTTTCATCAAGACCTTTTAAATTGGTGCATTCGGATGTTTGGGGGCCTTCTACGGTTATGTCTAAAGGGGATTATTCGTATTATGTTACTTTTATTGATGACTTTACTCGGTATGTTTGGATTTACTTTCTTAGTCATAAATCGGAAGTATTCACTTTCTTTAAAGATTTTCATAAAAAGATTCAAAATCAATTTCAAAATGATATATCTATTTTAAGATCTGATTCCGGTGGCGAATACTTATCTCATGAATTTCAAAACTATCTAACCCAAAATGGAATTTCCCATCAAAGGTCATGTCCTAGGACTCCTCAACAAAATGGCCTAGCGGAAAGGAAACATAGGCACATTATAGAAACCGCTAGAACATTACTTGTTTCTAGGAATATTTCAAAGAAGTTTTGGGCTGAAGTCGTTCTAACTTCCACTTATCTAATCAATAGAATGCCTTCTTCCAAATTAAAAAATGCTTCTCCCTATGAAAAGCTCTTTAAAATTTCACCCGATTTCAATCGTCTTCGTATTTTTGGTTGCAAATGTTTTGTCCTATTACATAAAAGAAATAAGTTGTCTCCAAAAGCAATTGAATGTGTTTTTTGGGGATATGGTGAAAATAAAAAAGGGTATAGATGTTATGATTTTAAGAATGATAAACTATATGTTTCAAAAGATGTAACATTTCTAGAAGAAGAGAACGGTTTTGATAAAATAGAAGAAACAAATGAAATTGATTACATATTCTTATATGATCTTATCGATGACATACAAGAAGATTTTCTTGAAAACATAGAAGATACACGTGAGGTGTCCCATCTTGATATAACACCCTCAAATGATAGTGATACAAATATAAATGTTTACTCAAGAAGAAATCAAGAAAATCCTATTAGTGCCCTCGAAAAATATTCTCAAATTTATGAATCTTCTGAGGAACCTCAAGTTAGACATTCTTCTAGAATATCAATACCCCCAAATAGGTTTGTATCCTATGATTCCTTAACCCCCAACTATCGGGCGTGTTTAATAACCCTACATTCTTATTTTGAACTCACTCACTATAATCAAGCTAAATCTATACCACATTGGGTTGAAGCAATGCAAGTCAGTGTTTTAAAACTCGCCGAGTCAACTCGTTGACTCGGCTGACTCGGCTCGGCTCGCCCCTCCAGCGAGTCAACCCGGCAAGGCAAACTCGGTTTGCCAAAACTCGGCCTTGACTCGGCTTGACTCGGCCTGACTCGGGCGAGTTTTGGGATGTTTGAAATTTGTTTTTTGAGTTTCAAATTACAGTTTCGAAATATATAAGTACATATATTTTAACAAGGGTTACCCCCAAATTTTGTATAAAAAAGAAAATAAAAAGCATTTAAATCCATAGAATAAAATCGCCATGTTGTTCGAACTACTGTTCACCCTGTGTTATCAACTTATTCTAGCAAAATATTTTGAAGAAATGATTCTCACTATATATGGCAGGTCAACTGTGCCCTATGGGAAGTCACATTTAGGTTTCATCATCCATTTGTTATGTGAACAAGCATTGTACATATTCAAATATTAGTAGTCTTTTTATAGTTGTGCCATTAATATATTTTCTGCATAGTTTTATACATGAGAGAAAATTGCTTATTTATGTTGATATTGGGCATTCTGTAAACTTTCAATATGCACATATATCCCTGTTTTACATTTATGGATTTGTTAGAGAGGGAATCAAAACTTTTAAAACAAGCTAGCATATATGATTGGCCATTTTAGGAACCTTAGGTAGTAGCAGATTGAACTCATGGTGACCAAATCCTCTAATTCAAGTCATGAATTAGTCAAAGTGCTTGTATAGATATCAAATTCGATTATTCAAGCAAACCTCTATAGCTCTTTGCAGTTGTTTTTATATTCTTGCAGACATTTGGAGACTATGTTTACTCAAAAACATGGTTTCAGACAAATTATATATTGTTTTTCTTTTAAAATCAAAAGTTAACAAAACCCGGTCTGAGTCACCGAGTTGACCCGCCGAGTCACGAGTCAATAAAGAACGAGTCGAGTTCCGAGTCACGGGTTTTAAAACCTTGATGCAAGTTAAACTAAATGCATTAAAAAAGGTTAATACTTGGGAAATAGTTAATCTACCCTCACACAAAAAACCTATTGGGTGTCGATGGGTCTTCAAAGTTAAAACTAAAAGCGATGGCTCTTTGGAACGATATAAAGCTAGATTAGTCGCTAAGGGATACTCCCAAGAATATGGCATTGATTATGAAGAAACATTCGCTCCCGTAGCTCGAATGACTGGTGTCAGGACCCTAATAGTTGTCGCATCAACCAAAAAATGGCCTATTTATCAACTTGACGTAAAAAATGTTTTTTTAAATGGAAGTTTAAGTACAGAAGTTTACATGGATCCGCCACCCAGAATTAATATTAAGTAAGGTCAAACACTTCGGCTTTTGAAGGCATTGTATGGCCTTAAACAAGCTCCTAAGGCTTGGTATGATCGTTTCAGTGATATCATGATAAAATTAGGATTTCACTCTTGTTATACTGATACTGCTCTTTTTGTCAAAAATGCAGGTACTAGTATCGTAATATTGTTGCTTTATGTTGATATGATTATCACTGGGAATGATCAAAATAATATTATTGATGTTAAAAAATAATTTTGATATGTCTGATTTAGGTTTTCTTAGATATTTTCTCGAAATTGAAGTTGCATATTCTTCTCGAGGATATATTTTGTCACAGATGAAGCTTGCTGCAGATAACTGTTCTAAGTCTGAGATTTTTTATGACAAGAAAGTAGAGACTCCCGAGGTTATTAATGCCAAATTACGGTTGGAGGATGGGGTTCTTCTGGAAGACCCCACACCCTACAGACAACTCATTGGGTCTCTCACCTATTTAACCATCACCAGACCAGATATCACCCATGCGGTTCATTCAGTTAGCCAATTTCAGCATGCTCCTACCACTGTGCATATGAGTGTTGTTCTCCGAATCATTCGCTACATTCGGAATACCATCAATAAAGGGTTATTTCTATCATCCTCTTCTTCCTTGAATCTTCTTGCTTATACTGATGCAGTAATCCCAATGATCGAGTCTCAACTACTAGTTTTTGTGTCTTTTTAGGGGACTCTTTGATTGTCTGGCGATACAAGAAGCAGCAGAAAGTTTCACTATCATCCACTGAAGCTAAGTATCGGGCTATGGCAACCACAACAATGGAACTTGTATGGCTTCGCAGTCTGCTTAAAGACATGGGGGTTGATATTACCGAAGCCTCAAAATTATGTTGCGACAACAAGAGTGTCATCTATATTGCGAGCAATCATACCTTCCATGAGGGTACAAAACATATTGAAATGGATTGCCACTATGTTCGTGACGAATTCTTACGAGGAACCATTACTCTACCATATGTCACTTCAGAATATCAATTGGCGGACTTCTTCACTAAAGCTCTTCCGGCTCCTCGCTTCATGTTCCTTCTTGGCAAACTTTCCGGCATTGCCCCGTAAAGTTTGAGGGGGGTGTTAAAATGTACCTCTTATATATATATATATATATATATATATATATATATATATATATATATATATTACATCAATACCAAATAGGGGTATTTTTGTAATTTCACATAGCTGTTTTAGAAAACAGCTATTTTCCAGTTTTGATAAAATGTAACTTTTCTTTTTATTTTTTATTTTTGTTTTTTGTATTTTTTGAGGACCAAAAAGGGCTCCAACCATAGAGTCGTTGGAGCCCCCAACGGTCACAAATGTGACCGTTGGGGGCTCCCAACGACTCTATGGGAGCCCCCTTTTGGGCTCTCCTTTTGAGGCCCTTGGCCTTCCTTTCTCTCCTCTCCCTCTTGTATAAATAGGGGTGAACCCCTTGTATATTTTTCATTCTTGAGAGATCTCTCTCTTCTCAATAAGAAGCTTTTTATATTATTGCCTTCTTAAAGGCTTGTGCTTGTGTTGTCCCTTAGTGGACTTGTGATATTGTCTCTTTTATTCATTGTTGTAAGTGCTTATAAGCACTCTTTATATTTCCGCAATATCTCATTACAACTTGCCCATTCTTGAATTAAACTACATGAATGCATGAATGCTCGAAATGACATAGGGACACATAAGAAAGGAAAGATATGACCAGAGTAATATGATGCCATGTGTTGTGAAACTCCAGACTGTCCTATATCTATAACACATCATGGTGTGCATGCATGATATATATTATTTACGCTCACAGAAACAAAAGGAGCAAAAAGGAATAAAAGAAACAAATAACTGAGCAGAAAGAAATCTCAATTAAAATACACTAGTGTGGGCTGCCTCCCACCAAATGCTAAGTTTTACGTCTTCAGCCAGACGTCAGATAGTGCTCAGCCCTCTAAGTCTATGAGGTCGATGGACTCCTTGTCATGTCCCTCACCAAGATCCGAAATATAGGGCTTCAGCCTATGCCCATTCACCTTAAAATGCCCTCCCGTTTTGGGGTCCACTAGAGTGACTGCTCCATGTGGAAAAACTTCGTGAACCTCAAACGGACCATTCCATCTGGACCTAAGTTTCGCTTAAAAGAGTTTCAATCTAGCATTGAATAGCCAAACTTTTTGTCCCGACACGAACTACTTTCTATTGATATGCTTGTCATAGAAAACTTTGGTTCGTGCTTTATAGATTTTGGCACTATCATATGCCTCATTACGCAACTCTTCGAGCTCACTCAACTGTAATTTGTGTTCCTTACCAGCCTGGGATAAATCAAAATTGAACGCTTAGATGGCCCAATAGGCCCTATGTTCTAGCTTGACGGGAAGGTGACATGCTTTTCCAAAAACTAATCGATAAGGTGACATGCCAATAGGAGTCTTAAAAGCAGTCCTATATGCCCACAGAGCATCATCCAAACGCTGAGATCAGTCCTTGTAGTCTGGTCTGACCGACTTTTCTAAAATCGATCTCCCTATTGAAGACCTCAACTAGATTGTTGGTTTGTGGGTGATATGGGGTGACAATCTTATGATGCACAAAATACTTATTTAACAAAGAAGCAACCTGCACATTCTTGAAATGTTTGCCTCCATCACTAATGATGGCACGTGGCAGACTGAACCGGTTAAAGATGTGCTTAATGAACTTAAGCACTACCTTGTGATCGTTGGTTCTAGTTGTCACTGCCTCAACCCATTTTGAAACATAATCCACACCAACAAGAATATAAACAAAGTCGAATGAGGTTGAAAAGGGACCCGTGAAATCTATCCCCCAAACATCAAAGATCTGAACTATCAAGATGGGGATCAAGGGCATCATATCCCTCTTGGATATGTTTCCCATTTGCTGGCATCGCAGACATTTCTGACAAAACTCATAAGCATTGTTATGCAATGTGGGTCACCAAAATCCAGACTACAGGACCTTTGTTGCAGTCTTTCTACCTGAAAAATGTCCTCTACATGCAAAGGAATTACAGAAGTTCAAAAATGGAATGAACCTCCTCCTCGAGCACACACCTCCTAATGATCTGATCTGCTCCTAGTTGAAAAAGTTTTGGATCCCCCAAGTAATATTTTATCTGCGCCATAAAACGATATTTTTTCATTTTACTCCAATGCGCAAGGTATTCTCCTATCACCAGATAATTGACTATGTTGGCAAACCATGAGAGAAGCCTAACACTCAAAAGTTGCTCATCTGGGAAAGAGTCATTAATTGGCCCCGATTGAAGAGATGACTCAACTGTCAGTCTCGACAGATGATCTGCTACTCTATTCTGACTTCCACTCTTATCTTGAATCTTGAGATCAAACTCTTGTAGTAACAAGATCCACCGGATGAGCTGCGGCTTGTAGGGATGGCAGTGGACCGGGGGAAAGCGAGGCCCCGCCTCACCCCGTTTGGACCAGGGATGAAGGGTATGAAACGGGGATGAAGGCGGGGACGAAGGTTAAAATCCATCCCCGTTCGGGGATGGAGGCGGGGATGGACGTACCCTTTTCCTGGCCCCGCCACGATCCCCGCCTCATCCCCGCCCCGCCTCATCCCCGTTTGAACCGGGGATGGAGGACATGAAACGGGGATGAAGGTGGGGGTGGAGGTTAAAATCCATCCCCGCCGGGGATGGAGGCGGGGATGGAGGTTCTAATCTTGAGGCAGGGCGGGGGTGGAGACCTTGTCCCCCGCCCCACTGTCATCCCTAGCGGCTTGGTGTCCTTACTCATCAAATACCGCAAAGCAGCATGATCTAAGTAGACAATCACCTTAGAGCCCAAAAGATATGATTGGAACTTCTCTAATGCGAAAACTATAGCTAGTAGTTCTTTTTCTATGGTAGTATAATTCAGCTGAGCATCAGATAGGGTTCTACTAGCGTAATAGATCATATATGGCTTCCGATCAATTCTTTGACAGAGAATGGCTCCCACTACAAAATCAGAGGCGTCACACATAATCTCAAAAGGGAATGCCCAATCAGAAGATATCAAAATAGGGGCTGAAATCAAAGCTTCCTTAAGCTTAAGGAAAGCTTGCATGCAATCAGAGCTGAAATCAAATGGCGTCTCCTTAGAGAGTAATGCACATAAAGGACAGAAGATCTTGCTGAAATCTTTGATGAATCTCCTATAAAATCTAGCATGCCCTAAAAATGAACAAATCTGGCGAACTGAGGTAGGTGGAGTAAGTTTTTCAATGGTATCCACCTTCGTCCTATCTACCTTAATTCCTCTTTGGGACACAAATATGAACCAACACTATACCTTGTTTCACCAATGAAATGGCTTTTTCCCCAACTCAACACTAGGTTTGTCTCCATGCATCTTTTGAGTACTCTAGTCAACTTTTGGACACAATCCTCAAAAGAGGAGCCATATACCAAGAAGTCGTCCATGAAAATTTCTAAGACGTCATCAGTCATATCAAAGAAGATGGCCATCATACACCTTTGAAAGATCATTGGGGCATTGCATAGCCCAAACGACATTCGTCTAAATGCAAATGTGCCATAAGGGCATGTGAAAGTGGTCTTCTCTTGATCATCTGGGTGAACGGTCACTTGGTTGTATCATGAATATCCATCCAAGAAACAAAAATAACTCTGTCCTGCAAGTCGCTCTAAAATTTGATCAATGAATGGCAACATGAAATTATCTTTTCTCGTTGCATTATTTAATCACCTATAGTCAATGTAGACTCGCCACCCTGTAGTGGTTCGCATGGGGATGCTCTCTCCATTATAATTCGTAGTCAAGTAAGCCCCGATTTCTTGGGAACCACTTGGGTAGGACTCACTCATTAACTATCGAAATCCCAGCATCCAACCATTTCACCACTTCCTTTTTCACAACCTCCTGCATATTGGGATTTAACCTTCTCTATATTTCTCTAGAGGGTTTAGCACCCTCATCCATGATGATTCTTTGCATGCAGAAGGAATGATCAATCTCTTTCAAATCTGCCATCGACCACCCTATTACCGTTTTATGCTCGTGTAGGACCTGAATCAACTGATTCTCCTGATCGCTTGTCAGGTCCGAAGCAATAATAACGGGAAGTGTCTAGCCATCACCTAGAAAGGTATACTTGAGAGTGGCCGGTAAGAGCTTCAACTCCAGTATTGGCGGACACTCAATAGAGGGTCCGACCGGTAACTCTGCCAATCCAAGGAGGGGCTCAAAGGTCTAGGTAGCTCTCCTCTCGCCTGGTGAGACCACCATCATAATATTATTATCTCACTCATCTTCTGAACAAAAAACATCATCCCCCTCATGAGGATGGTCTACTGACATCCATATAGGCTTTGCTTCAACCAAATCTTTGACCATATCAACCTGAAAATAAGCATCACTGCCTGCAGGTCCCTTGGCAGCATTAAAGATGTTTAATTGCATCTTCTTGTTGCCAAAAGATACATCTATGGCTCCAGTGCGACAGTTAATGCACGCATTAGTTGTCGCCAAGAAGGGTCGACCCAAAATTATGGGTGTCTGTCGGATGTTATCTACACCTTCCATGTCCAAAATGGTGAAGTCAATGAAGAAAAAGAAGTCCTTCACCTTGACCAATACATCTTCAAGAATCCCTCACAGGACCTTGACAGATCTATCTGCAAATTGTAAGGTCATAAGTATAGGCTTGATATCTTTAAGCCCAAATGTATCATAAAAGAAACCTGACAAGATATTAACATTTGCCCCAAGATCGAGCAATGCACGCGCGATAGTAATGTTTTCTATGACACATGAAATAATGGGTGCCCCTGGGTCCTTAAGTTTAGGTGGTGTCTGGTGCAAGAGCACTGAACTCACCTTCTCTGTCAAATATACTCGCTTGGGAGTATTGGACCTTTACTTCCTCTTTTGGGTGCAAAGTTCTTTAAGAAACTTTACATAAGCTGGGACTTATGAATCACATCAAGCAATGGGAGGTTTATGTTAATTTGCTTTAATAGTTCAAGCATCTCATTCATTTTCACTCATTGGGAAAAGAAATGGACTTCTCTAAGGCCGGGGGAAAAGGTGCTTTAGGAATGTAAGAAGGTGATGGTTCAGGCAATGTGCCTTGGCCACTTTCCTTGGGCTTGGTAGAAGGACTCGACTGTGTTAAAATGTAAAACTGTACATATATGTATATATAATAATATTATATTATTATATATATATAAATACATTTTTAATTTCTTTCTTTTCTGTATTTTTTTTCCTTTATTTTTATTTTTTTGTCTTTATGTCATCTAGTTCAGTTTGAACTAGAATGACTGTTGCTAGTCAAGTCCTGTCCAGACTTGACTAGCAATAGAGCTGTTGGACTGACACATTCCAACAGCTCTAAATAGAGCTGTTGGACTGTGCCCAACAGCTCTATTGAGTCCTCTTTCAGCTGTGTATATAAAGGGGTGCAGCCCCTCTTGTATTTTACCCCAATGCTTCTTAAGCAATTGGTTTTTCATATCAATAAAGAATACATTTTTATTTTTATTTTATTTCCAGTTATACCCTTTTTAAGGGTTATGCTTTAGTGTCATTCTTGACACTTGCTCTTGTTAATCAAAGCACGTGTTTCGAAGATCCCCATTTCATTTCATGGTATCAGAGCCGCGGAAGTACTAAATCTTGAAGAAAAGCTGCCTCGGTTTCCGTGCCCGTTTGCAAAAGTGTTCGCCACTTGAAGAGAAGTGTTTTATCACTTCATTGGAGAAGATTTCACATCTTGTTGTATTGTTTTTTTTTCTTTCTTTCTCATTTTCCTTCTTGTTTCTCTTCTATCCCTATTCTTTCTCTCCTTGTAATCGATGGATGACAATGATAAAGTCACCATCATGCCTATGAAACTAAGCGATACGAACTATGTAACATGGGCTTCAATCATGAAGCACCATATATGGGGAAAAGGCTTATGGGGGATTGTGGATGGTTCCGATTCGGAACCTAAGCTATCTCTTACTAAAAAGGAGGGAGATAAAGAGGTCCCTCTATCGGAAGAAGAGAAAATCAAGGCTATTGCCTCATACGAGAAGAAATGGAAAGAATGGAGAATATCTCATGCGAAGATAATGTCATGGCTTATCAATAGCGTTGACATTAAAAAATGCTCAAGTCTTGCCAAATTTGATCATGCCGATAAGGCATGGGAATACCTTAAGAATATGTATTCCCTTAAAGATATTGCACACGTGTGCAACCTCCAAGAAAAAGTTCGAATGATGACACAAGGAGACAAAACTATTCGTGAATATTACAATGGGTTGTCCGAACTTTGGGAAGAACTTTCCCTTTTAGAACCAAAGTGGCATTGTGCCGAAGACATCGAGCTTCGTCAGAAACAACTCGATGCTAAACATTTTTACCAGTTTATCACTGGATTAAGGCCGGAATTTGAAACCACTAAATCGGCCCTACTTCACCGGGGAAAAATTCCTTCTATTGTTGAAACTATTGAAGAGTTAACAATGGAAGAAAATCGTCTCCGGAAAGGTTCTTTAAAAATTGAAGATGATTCCGTTTTAGCCGTGTCTAGACCAGGGAATCATGTTCGATCATATAGGCCTCCTCACTTTAACCGACAAAATGGTGACTATGATAAGAAGAAGGTTATTTGTCATCACTGTCATGAACCGGGACACTACAGGCCACAATGTCCCAAACTTAAGGAGCTGAGAGAAAAAAGAGCTGCAATTGCTGGATCGGAGCCTAAAGATCAGGATGCACCAGTTTCCCTGGCCCAACTAATGGAGATTCTTCAGCCTCTCATCAAAGGTGCCTCTTCCTCATCTGAAGCTTCAACCGGCGCAGCAGCCTCATCTTTTTCTGATTTAGGTAAAATTTCTTGGCTTCTTGACTCTGGTGCATCTTTTCATATGACCCCAAATAATCAAAGTCTATCCAAATGTGTTAAAAATAAAACAAGTGTGTCAAAGGTCTTTACTGCTGATGGGACTTCTCTTGAAATAGAAGGAATAGAAAATTTTGAAAAAATTTATAAAACAAAAAATTTTTTTATTCCAGAAATTAGACATGTTCCCAAATTAAATTTAAATCTTTTATCTGTATCTCAAATTTCTGATTATGGGTGTAATATTTCTTTTTCTTCTCATGGTTGTTGGGTACAGGATCGCCAGTCAGGCAAGCTGATTGGGGAAGGCCATAGAGAAGGAGGACTCTATTACATGGATTTTTTGGAAATGCCGAAGAAAGCTTTTTGTTATAATATTCAAAAAATAGAGTTGGAACTGTGGCATAAGAGACTTGGTCACCCACATATAGCCAAAATCCAACATTTTCCAAATCTAGGAAAATTTTGTAACTCTGAATCATTTGATTGTAAAGATTGTATTCTCGGCAAAATGAAAAGATTACCATTTCAGAACAGAACCTTTTTCTCTTCAAGACCACTTGAATTAATACACTCGGATGTTTGGGGTCCTGCACCAGTAATTTCTAAAGGAGGATTTGTTTACTATGTTATTTTTGTCGATGATTTCTCCCGACATACGTGGATGTACTTTCTCAAACATAAGTCTGAAGTATTTTCATACTTTCAAACTTTTCATAATATGGTTAAAAACAAATTTCAAAATGATATTACTATTTTTCGCACAGATTCAGGGGGAGAGTTTTTATCCACAGATTTTCAAAATTATCTTAAATTGCATGGCATCACACATCAAAGATCTTGTCCTTATACACCTCAACAAAATGGATTGGCAGAACGAAAACATCGCCATATTATAGAAACCACTAGAACTTTATTAATAGCAAATCAAGTCCCTAAAGACTTTTGGGCAGAAGCTGCCTTAACTGCCACCTATCTCATTAATAGGATGCCATCTTCTTCGTTACAAAATATCACTCCCATTGAAAAACTAATGAACATTTCTCCAGACTACTCTAGATTAAGAATATTTGGGTGCAAATGTTTCATATTTACTGACAAAAATGATAAACTTTCCCCTTGTGCGATTCTCTGTGCCTTTTTAGGATATGCTGAAAACCAGAAAGGTTATAGATGTTTTGACTTCAAAAATAATAAACTATATGTGTCTAGAAATGTTTCCTTTCTTGAAAAGGAGAGCTTCTTTGATTTTAGAAAATTAAAAGACGTCACTGAGTACTCCTTTTTGCTAGATCTAACATCAACATCTGATGAATATGACCTTGATTGTAACTTTGATGATGATCAAAGAATTATTGATCTTAATGTTGAAAATGAAGAAGTTCATAGAGATACTAGTATTCAATATTCCAGGCGACAAGAGTCTAATACTCCATGTGCACTTGAGAAATATTCTAACATTCCAACTAGACAATCATCCCGAATCTCGAGGCCTCCAGAAAAGTTTGTATCATACGAGTCTTTCTCACCCACATATAGGGCAGTTATTGCATTAATTCACTCATATGAAGAACCATCCACATATTTTCAAGCAAAAAATGATATCAAATGGATAGAAGCCATGAAAGCTGAATTAGATGCACTTGAAAAGGCTTCTACATGGAATATTCAAGATCTTCCTCCAGGGAAGAAAACTATAGGATGTCGATGGGTTTATAAAATTAAAACCAAGAGTGATGGTACTCTTGAAAGATATAAAGCCCGTTTAGTAGCCAAAGGTTATGCCCAAGAATATGGGATTAATTATGAAGAAACCTTTGCTCTGGTGGCTCGTATGACTACTGTCCGAACCTTAATTGCCTTAGCTTCTATCAAAAAATGGTCTATTTTTCAAATGGATGTCAAAAATGCTTTTTTAAATGGAAAGCTAGTTGAAGAAGTATATATGGAACCCCCTCCTGGTCTAAGTATTCCTAAGGGTAAAGTCCTTCGCTTAGAAAAAGCTCTTTATGGACTTAAACAAGCACCAAAAGCTTGGTATGATAGGTTTAGTCGTGTTATGATTTATATTGGTTTTCAATTCTGTTTAACTGACACTGCTTTGTTTATTAAGAATTCTGATGCAGGGATCATTGTGCTTCTTCTCTATGTGGATGATATGATCATCACCGGAAGCGATAAACAGGGAGTTAAAACAATCAAAACACTTCTTAAATCTCATTTTGAAATGACTGATTTGGGCTTGTTGAGATATTTTTTAGGCATTGAAGTTGCTTATTCTCCTAGAGGATATTTATTATCTCAGACTAAATTTGCTTTTGATATTGTTTTCAGGTCTGGTATTACTGATGATAAGAAAGTTGACACTCCAGAAGTTGTTAATGTTAAAATGAAGATTGATGATGGAGAACTTCTTGCAGACCCTACTCCTTACAGACAGCTTGTCGGGGCACTTTCCTATCTATCCATTACCAGACCAGATATAGCACATGCTGTTCATACAGCAAGTCAATTTCAACATGCTCCTACTTCTGTTCATATGGGAGCAGTCATGCGTATTATCAGATACATCAAGTCCTCTCTTTCACGAGGACTTTTCTTATCTTCCTCCTCTTCTCTTGATTTAATTGCATATACTGATGCTGATTGGGGAGGTGATCCCAATAACAGACACTTAACCACTGGCTTTTGTGTCTTTTTAGGGGAATCATTAATCTCGTGGAGGTGTAAAAAGCAGCAGAAGGTATCTCTCTCATCCACCGAAGCTGAATACAGAGCCATGGCAACCACGACCATGGAAGTAGTTTGGCTCCGACGACTGCTTGCTGACATGGGAGTTGAAGCAACAAAGGCTTCACAAATGTGTTGTGACAACAAAAGTGCGATCTACATTGCCAGTAACAGAACATTCCACGAACGCACCAAACACATCGAAATGGATTGTCACTACGTCAGAGAGGAATATCTACACGGGATAATTGATCTGCCATATGTCACTTCAGAATATCAGTTAGCAGACTTCTTTACAAAGCCTCTCGCTGCTCCCCGATTTCACTTTCTCTTAGACAAACTTTCGCTCATTGTACCGTAAGTTTGAGGGGGAGTGTTAAAATGTAAAACTGTACATATATGTATATATAATAATATTATATTATTATATATATATATATATAAATACATTTTTAATTTCTTTCTTTTCTGTATTTTTTTTCCTTTATTTTTATTTTTTTGTCTTTATGTCATCTAGTTCAGTTTGAACTAGAATGACTGTTGCTAGTCAAGTCCTGTCCAGACTTGACTAGCAATAGAGCTGTTGGACTGACACAGTCCAACAGCTCTTAATAGAGCTGTTGGACTGACACATTCCAACAGCTCTAAATAGAGCTGTTGGACTGTGCCCAACAGCTCTATTGAGTCCTCTTTCAGCTGTGTATATAAAGGGGTGCAGCCCCTCTTGTATTTTACCCCAATGCTTCTTAAGCAATTGGTTTTTCATATCAATAAAGAATACATTTTTATTTTTATTTTGTTTCCAGTTATACCCTTTTTAAGGGTTATGCTTTAGTGTCATTCTTGACACTTGCTCTTGTTAATCAAAGCACGTGTTTCGAAGATCCCCATTTCATTTCAGACTGCTCTTTGGGTGGAACTCCTTCCTACTCTGAAGGGTCATCATGGCCTTGGCTTGCTCTTGATGATCCTCTGTCAAATACAATCCATGGTGCATGGGTTGCTAACCCTTCAGGTTGATGATGGGCTGACTAGGTAAGTTTCCCTTATTGCGCCTGCTTAATGCCTCGGCCAGCTGTCCCATTTGAGTCTCTAGCTCAGCTATTGACTGCGTATGAGAACTGAGGTTAGCCTTTATGTCAGAAAAGGCTTCTAACGATTGGCTAGAAGTGGATACTTGAGGAGCTGGAGGAGGTGGTTGGCTATATTGAGGTGGAGCTTGGGAAAAATTGGTGCGTTGGTAACTTGACTGGAAGTTACCCGGTCTAGCCTGGGTCTGGGCAGGAAAGGTGGGTGGGCTTTGTGGATTCTTCCACAAGAAGTTTGGATGGTTTTGCCATCATGGGCTATAAGTCTGCGTAAATAGGTTATTTGCAGGCCTAGCGAAACCTTGCGCCAATTAAACTTGTTCTTAAACAAATTCAGGATACTGGGGCACGACTGGACAATCCATGACATGGTGTGCCGGGCTAGCACACAAAGCACACACCTGTTGTGTTTGGTTAGAGCATGAAAGTAACTGATTCAATTTATGAGTCAGTATATCAACTTTCTGATGCAGCTCTAGGGAGGCCCCTACCTTATATATCCTCCCTTTCTTGGGTCCTGCAGGTGTCCTCTCAATCCGCGAGGTTGTGATTGAGTTTTCACTCAATGTTTCAAATAAAGCCCACGCTTCATCCTCGCTTTTTAACATAAACATGCCCCCACATGACAAATCAATCATTTGCCTATCTTTGTCAGACAGATTATCATAAAAATACTGCATCAACTGTCAATTGGGCACTTGGTGGTAGGGACACTTCCTGAGTAGGTCTTTCAACCTATCCCAGGTCTCATGGAACTGCTCTCCCTCTATTTGCAAAAAGTTGGTTAAGGCTTTTCGATACTGATTCGTTTTGCCAATGGAAAAGTATTTTTTCAAAAATTCTTTTTGTAATTGTTCCCATGTAGCAATGTGAACTGTGTCTAAAGACTTAAGCCAGTGTTTTGCTTTGTCTTTTAGGGAGAAAGAAAACATAGTTAACCTCAAAGCGTCATCCCCGAAGTTGTGGTTCCGCACAATAGAGCAAATCTCTAAAAATTCGTCGAGGTGACGATATGGGTCCTCATTACTAAGGCCATAGAATGAAGGTAGCATCTGTATCACACTGGCCTTAATCTCAAATTGGTTTGCTCCCACATCCGGTCTCGTGATGCAGGAAGCAGGGGTATAGACATTGGGAATAAAATATTTCCAAAGTGGACGGGTAAGCCTTTGATCTTCCTCCATGAGGATAGATCGATGGGATTTCTTGACTAAGGACTCGGGATCCTCGAATGGCAATACAAGATCGGGATCTTTTGACCTACGCCCATACATACACCTACGCGAGACCGGTGTAACCAAACGTCCTAGATTTGGGTTTTCTACCTAACTAAGGTGCACTCGCGATCAAATCAGGCAAACCACGAAGCAACAGTTATTTTGAAAAGTAAATAAAACAAGTAAACAAACAACACGCACTTGCAATTATGCAATTGATTTTTTTCAAAAATTAAACTAAGTGCAAGGTACCAATCAAGCACAAATCGTCACCTATGATAGGATTTTCTTATTTGGGTGAGCCGTGCAAGAAAGTAAACTCAGCACTATGGCTTTGCAAGCAATGTGGATCTAATCCTAATTTGCAAAAAGAAAACTATCAATCCTAATTCAAGTGCAAGAATTTAAACTAACAATCATAATTATTTTACAAAAATTAAATCTAACAATCCTAATTAAGCGTAAACAAACAATTAGGCAATAAATGAATACTTGTTTTTTCAATCGTAGTTCCCCAGCAACGCCAAAATTTGGTATACCTTTTTGAAGTATATTTTTAAAGGTTGTTTTTATGAAAAGAGTTTATGAAAGTTGGTTACCAAATTTAAAATTTCAACTCTCACAAGTAATGAGAAGCAGGATCGAACATGAGGAACACGTTGATACAACTTCGTATTCTACCAATGCTAATTATTTATTGCCTTAAAAGAAAAAATTAAACTAATTAAGAGTATTTACAAAATGAGAGTTAAAGAATTATTACAAACCCTAAGTAGTGCTAAAATTGAAATTAATTACAAAATTCAAATGTTGCCAAACGGGCCCTAATTAACTAGGAATTGAAAATGCAAAAAACAAACTAAAAATGCAACTTCTTCGCCTTTGCTTCTTCGATTTAACTTCAAATTCACTTCATTTCAATCATGTAGAATCAACAAATGAAGTCACTTCCTGCAAAAACACACGAAATGCAAAATATACACTAATTTGAACTTCTACTTGAAATTACAATTCTGCCAGTAGCTATTACAGAAATTTCTGTCAGAACAGGTTTCTGTAATTCGACAGAATCAGATAGCAATTGGATTCCAATTGTTCTCAAATTTTTCAGATATGTTCTCAAAACATTAATGGAGATAATTCAATTTACAGAATTGACAAATTCAAAGTAGAACTTGATTTATTAACAAATGAACAACAACTTCTAAATTCTGGAAATTGTTGTCAAAAGTTCTGACAGTTTCTGAAATTTAACAGATTTAGTCTAGCAAAACAAATTGAAAATGAATGAAAATTTCACAGCAAAAATTAGATTCATTCATGAATCCAATCCATTTTACAGATTTCGATTTGGATTCTGGAAACTCCAGATATAACAAAAACAAAAACTAGAAAAAATGAAGGAAATGAAAGTTGTAAAAAATAGAGATGCCGGAATATGCGGCCGAAAAAAACTCAAAATGGTCGTCAATCGGACTCTGATTGTGCTGAATTTTTGTAGAGAGCAACTAGACTCAAGCACGAATCAGATCCAATTTACGAATCGTAATTTGGATTCCGAAATCTCCAAATAATCTAAAAACAAAAAGCTATAGAAAATCAGGAAAAACGAAATTCCAAAATTTTACACTTTGATCTATTACATTAGATCAAAGGATGAACATTTAGAAATTGGTGAAAATGAGATCTAATCATTTAACTAATCTAATTATAAACTAGAAAGAAAAATACAAAAATTAAGATCTAAACTACAATATAAGATGGATCTATCTAATGCTTTAATTGAATTGAGATCAATTAAGCATAGAATCCCATCGTGTTTTTGGATTTTCTTAAAAGCAAAACAAAAATTACAGCAAAAGAGAAATTGCAGCAAATGAATTGTAATTCTAGAATGAAAATTGGACTTAACACAAATTAACAAAGAAGAACAATGAGAAAAGGAGAAAAGAAATTACTAATGATCAAAGAGAAGAAAGGGATTGGAAAACTCACCAAATTTGTAGATTCAATGAGTTTGAGTAATCTTCAACCATGTAAATGTGCAGCTCCAATCCGGAATGAACTCCATCACTCCTCCATTGCTTGATGAAAAGAAAAGAGGAAGAAGAAGAAAGGAGAGAGAAAGGAGAGAAAAAAGGGAACAAGCAAAGGAGAAAAAATAGAACCAAAGAAGAGGGAAAGAGTAGGATTGGGGGTGGCATCTTTTTGGGATGAAGATGCCCCTTCAACCCCCCAAAAAGTGTTATTTATAGCTACTTTTTGGTTTAACAATTTACAAACTAACTTCTCAAAATTTTACTTATTTACAAATTAGTACCTAACTACTTGGATTTTGCAAAAAGAGGGTTTGGCGCAAATTCAAGAGGAGTTTCTGAAATTTATGAAATGGGTTTGGGTTTAAGTGGTTGCTAAACACATTAGCATTGGATCCAAGATCCAATTAATGTGTTTTGGACTGGATCAGGGTTTGAATTGCCTTGAGATTCGGTTCAGAACCATAAAACGGTCATAATTTCCTCGTTTTAACTCTGAATTCTGCAAGATTCGAACCATGACTTCTTTAACCCTGAAACATCATAATCATGAAACGTAAACCAATAAAATACACTTAAATGCATGATTTGTGTAATAAAATAAATGCATATTCATGCATTATCAAATTCCTCTTTCTTTTATTTTCTTTTCCGTTGGGGAATGGAAGGATAAAAAGAAGTGTAATTTGCATTGTCACACATAGTATGATGCCCAACCATCAATGTCACAAAGATACGGTTATGACCTAACATGTGACATAAATTCGATGCACAGGTTTGATTTTTTTTTTTTAAAAACGGACCACGAAGACACAGGTTTTAAATTTATTAATCAATAAAAACTATTTTATGATATTTTAATACATAAAACATATTTCTATTGAGATATTTTTGAAAATCATTAAAAACTATTAAAGTAATATCCATTCGTGTCAGTGTCCGTATCAGCATGCCATAGTATGTCCAGTCGTGTCACCGGGGACACAACCAAATTGGCATGTCCCTGTGGCATAGCCAACCATGCGTCACAGGTTAGCAATATATTTGTATTGTGCCCATATTAGCATGTTATATTGTGTCCAGTTGTGACACTAGGTACACAGCCAAAATGGAGTGTCCCAGTGACATAGCCAACCATGTGGCACAGGTTAGCAACGCTGCAACTGAAGAAATAGCCAACAATTTAGAGTTTCTCAAACTCATTTAAGAATCGCTATTGAAGAAATGCCAAAAGAATGACAAGCAAAAATTTAAAGATAAATACATAACCACACTTTGAACAGAGAGCAAAGTGTAGATCATTTGATATCAAACTTAACTCTTCCTGAATTGATGAAGCTGGTCTCACCATCTGGCTCTTGTTCCACCTCCCACATGTATTTGTGAGAACTTCCTAGATCCTAGCCCCAGCATATGTTTTATAGGATGAAACCTAGCCCTTTTGAAACCAACTCGGGTCAAGTTCAGTCGACATCATTGGTACTTCGGCATGTATCATACATTGTAACTTGGGAATAGTTTAAATGTAGCAAATCCAGATCTCCAGGATGTGCAAACAAATGGTTAGTTTCAGGTAGAAGAGACATTCCAACCAAGAAAGAGTTCTATATTGTGTGCACCTTCGTGACTTGCCACAGGCACACTTTTTCAACCACCCATTTTACATGTAAAGATGAATAACCCCCCAGGACGAAAATATGCCATAACAAAGTCCCTACCTCAAACATAAGAATATCAAGTATTATTTTCTTCCTCTTAATAGCCAAACAAAGTAATAGCCCTCATGGGTCTGAAACCCGAGACTTCTCAGTTAATGATAGCGTGATTCCAGTGGTTCATCTATCACACTGGACCCAGCTTTAGATGATAGTCATTCACCTTATGAATTGCATAACTTGCCTCAAGCTTCTCATGGGGTCTGCTTCGCACATCATGTAAGCCTATTGGTGGAGATGCCCTGGTTGTTAAACATGATGCATTATTATATGCAAACTAATTTGAGCCAGCACCACGATCAATGACTTCTATTTGTTCTCCCTACACTTTGTATTGTTTTTTTTCAATGATTCACTCACTACCACTACTCAGATGCCTCTCCACCAGCTACATGTGGTACTTAATTTTGAAACAAAACCTGACAATGAGTCATATAGTACACATCATGCTTTCTTAAAGGTAAATTAGAACAAATTCTCCAACAGTATTAAGAAGGAAAGAAAATAAGTTGGAACCCACATTGTAACATCAATTGCTCTAACCACAGCAAAAGGCTGACCATGCGGCTTCTAAAGCTAAACAAAAGTTGACATGACTTGCAGTAAAGCGATCCAGAAGACAAGGCTCACCTTAAAGTGATAATTTGTGATTGCCAAAAAGCAAGCTGCCATGAAATAATATTATCACAAAAGGTCCAAAACACATTGATATAGGACAAAACTTCAATCTGGATAAGAACTATCCGTTGCAAAAGTGATGCAATAAAGAGAAAGAAAATCAATTTCCTGAACACAATTCCCTGAATAATACAGTTACGCCCGGACACAGTGAAAATCCTGCAAAATCCACAATATGAGATATACAGGCATGCATGTGACAGGAAATAAGGTTTAATGATGATGATGATGAACAACTTGGATTTGAATGAAAAGACGGGTATTTCCAATTTAAGTTCATCTTAGTCTCAGTGTAGCCTGTTTCAACTTTTAGTGTAGGAGAGAAAATCCGTTGCATTAGAAGGCTTCTTGATCATGGAATGTGCAAAAGTAATAAGTAGAGACTTGGAATTTATGAAATGCCCTCTTAGCTGGTGGAGGGTGATCGGGGAGAACTATCTTTTCTAGAAATTCTTTCCTTAAGCTACACATATTCAGAACACATTTTCCCAACAAAAATTCATAGGAACAAATTAGGATACTAATACACAAAGCATGCAAAAATTTCTAATATATAAATATGAATCTCCAACGTGATTAAAAATGTAGGATCAGGGGAGAAGTTTTCCATCATAAGCATGAGAGAGAGAGAGAGAGAGCAAACGTAACACAACAATCTATAAGAATGTTAAAAGCGTGGAGTTTACCTCCTGAAATTTGAGAAAGAGTGTCCCCATGGATGGATCCGCAGCAGACGTCACTCCCCTCGGCAAGACTCTACAAAAGAATCCCACATTCCAAAAGCAGAAATCTTCCCAATTTCCAGAAATTGGTGACAGAAAAAACCCATCAAACTCCAGAGTTTGAATGGGAACGAGCTTTAAAGTCCATCACCCAACTAAATCTTCAGCCGAGTTCGTCGTTTCCATTTACCCAAATGGAAAAGTTGGGGTTGAAATAGTTTCTACAGGCCAGGAGCATAAAGAACACGTACGGGAGTCAAAAGATCAGGTGCAATATGATTGCATAAATATTTATGCATTGAGCACGAGATCACCCTCCATCTTGAGAACAGGCCTGTCAGTTGTGGGGCCCAAGGCCTGATGGAGGGCTATCAGGTGTTTAATGCACAAAATTTGTGCCATGTGATTGCACCCGATCCGAACTCCATACGGGATGGGTTCACCACCGTACATCTAATGATGGAGGAAAAGTTCGGCCAAATCGAACCGGAACATGGCCGGTCCAATTCTCAGTAGTAGTTCGGAGTTGGGACTACTCCACTTCCTGTTTGTATCCATTCTAAAACCTGAACTTTATGAGACCTGACCTAGGGAGTGGTAGACATTGGTTCAGGCTAGGGTGTCAACGGGTCGGATATGGTTTGGACTTAGGTGAAACCAAACCTGGATCTGATTTGAGGTCGGATATGGTTTGGACTTAGGTGAAACCAAACCTGGATCTGATTTGAGGTGATACTAACGGGTCTAGACCTGGGTCTAGTCGGACCAACCATAAGAGAAACCATACTTGGGTCCAATAAGGATTGCATGAGCCAGACCCGGACCATACTTAGTAAAATAATAATTTTTATTTTATGTTTGCATTGAAAAATTGTGGATCTTAATCGGGTCGGGCTTGAGTCCGGTCTGAAATTTCACTAACCATACATGGCTCCAAATATTAATCGTACTCTTTAAGTCCTACTCTGATTCTAATCAAACCTCCTTCTTTGTCACCAAACTCTGACCCTATAGGGTTTGATACAGGTCGGGTCCAGGTCAAGCCCATCCACTAAGACTCTTAGTTCAGGCCCTTTAGAGCCCGATTGGCCTGGGGAAGTGCTAACCCACAAACAACCAGAACCTGCTCTTACTAGTCTCAGGGTCAGCCCAGTTCTTATTGAGCTCGGGCATGTCACCCAAACCATGTATATGGGTAATTGGGTCAAGGCTCAGGTTTGGTCATGACTCATTTGAAAGGCCTTTTATCCAAACTCAGCCAACTGGTTTACTCCTCAAATCAGGCCAATCTTTGCTGGGCCTTATTGTTGGACATAACAGATCTGGGTTTAATCCATTGAGTGATCCAATTTGACACCATTAGTGGGCCACATAATGAAAAGTTAGTGGTGAGAGTTACGTGAACATGAAGAGACCACATTCACGTAACTGTCTCTTTCTCCCGTAAGCTGCCATGAAAAATGATGAGAGATTCATAGCTATTAGCCTACCCAAATTCCACAAAAGGTTTAAGTGGTATAGGGTCCTGCTCACCGTCGACCTAAGGCCTGGGCGCATCGTGGGCGTCAATCGGTTGAGAAGAACGCCGAGCACCCGCACTCGCATACCATGGCATATTCAGGTATGCTTTCTGTGTTTAATTCTGTAGATACGCCAATATTGGGTTATGGGCCCACGAATTACGCAATTCCATTGCGCATGTGGGTGCATCGGGAGGGTTCAATTTATACTCACCGACGACATACCATATTTTGGTGGTTAACGTAGATTCAAGCCTGCTGACATTTTTTCTCGGCACCAGCAAGTAGCAGAACGGGGCTGACATATGTGTATGCCTGTTCAGCTAAGTGGTTCGCATGTGGATCCGTGTGTACCCCTTCGCAACTTTGGTCGGGGGCAAAAGGGGGAGTCACACATTCAGTGACCGCCGACGAACAGGGGCTACCGACAGTCGTTGATGCCTAGTCCTGTCGGTTGCCGATGGCGACTGCAGTCCCGGTGATCCTCTGTTTAAAAAAAATAAGAATAAACAGAGGATCAAATCCCTGCGTCGTCGGGTTGCAGGGTGGTTGTCCATCGTTGGGGTCACCGCGAAACATCGTCGGATGGGGGGAGCTATTTTTGTCGAAACGCAGGTGTCTGTCCGGCGACATGCGACAACTAGGGTTTTGAAAACCCCTATCTTCAAAACGCTATTTTCCACTTCATCCGTCAGGCTGGGGTTTCGGTCGATGGTTTTTCACTAGGGAGATGTGAGGGTCGTGGATAGGTGGCAGCCTTGCCGGTGTCGTTGTCTGCCCGCTGGCATCATCGATTCACCAGCAGCATCGCCGATGACTCTTCCTGCATCTTGAATGTCGAAGGGGCATTTGCCCTTAACAGCCACCATCGTCGAGGTAACGCCTTAAAATTTTTAACCTTAATTATAGTTCAAATATTGAAATTTTGAGACCAGTTTTTTTTTTTGATATGTATAAGTAAATCAGATCTTATAATGCGAAAATAATTTTTAAAAACGGTTAAGACTTTGGGCGCGGTTACACTAAAGATAACAATTAAATCAAAATGTACGGGATATACACATTTCAAACAACGTACAATATAAGACTGAAATATGAAGAGTTTTAATTTAATTTCAAATCAGAGTATGAAAAAATACTTCAGTCTCTACATGATCAAGTACTTAAAACGAAAATATCATGAATATCAAGATCGCAAGGCAAGAGTGGACCCTCAAGAATGCAACCCAACCAACCCTTTGCTCAAACTACTCATCATACTTTACCTGCATTACCCGTCCCTCATAAAACAGGGCCAGACTCGCTAAAGTTTGGTAAAGCAACCCAAACTCAAACTTAAAGAAAACATATCAAGCATTTAAAGGTAAAGATATATTATTCATCCATCGTCAAGAGATAAACAAGGGAACAACGTCCTATGAGTCATTCATTTCAAGCATTCGAACATAAAACATTTAAAAGCATTTCATCACTTAATATTTTATTCAACCTTAACTCACGTAATAAAGCATAATCTATATGCATTCAAGTCATACAAGTCATCGCATATATATATATATATGTATATATGCATCTAAGACATTCAGATCATTGCATCATTTTCATATGCATTCATAATTCTTATGAACAATAAGTCAAATCGCATTTGACCATTCCAACATGAAACACACACGCATACCTTATAAGTAATTTAGTTAAATATTCATGATACACATCAATTATGATACATAGGTGTAATATATTTACTGAGACAATCGTAATGCAATCATTTGCAATGAAACTATGTAGGCGTGATGTATCATTCACCTAATAAGTCAAAAACTAGTCATTTGTAGACGTGACGTGTCATTCACCAATACACTAACATAAGTGTTGCAATCATAACCTCATATCAAGATTTAAAATCAATAAGGATCTGATTATTATATCTCAATTCAATATATAATCATGCTATAATAGAAAAGCCAAATCTATCGATTCATAACTGGCTATCTCAATCAACTCAGAAGATCATCACAATTTATCATAACATTTCATTTATTCATAATAAAGATTTACAAAATCCACGTTGGATCACCTGGTCTGAGAAATGTACAACCTCACAAGGAGTTACCACCCTAGATGGATGGTCTGCCTGGTCCTGGACAATGCACTTCCTCATAGGAATATATTGTCTTTGCGGGCTACCCGCTCTTGGACAATGCACTTCCTCACAGAGACTTACCGCTCTAGTCGAATTATCTGATTTGGTCATGCACATCCTCACAGAGAATCCTTTGGGAACAGTTCTTCAATGGGTACCATATCTAGTGAAAACTATTGTGATACATGCATCATTATAATTGACCACTCTCAAGGTCGATAGTCATCAACACGGGCATAAGCATATATACAATCAAAGCATCATATCATACATCACTTCATATGGCATTAAAATTATAAAATCACACATTTAACCAATAAGGCTTCATAAACCAAAGTTCACTATTGAAATTAAATATTTATTGCATGAATTCATAATTTTATTTCACGTGGCATTTAAATCATATCAAATAGAAGCATATTATTCTACGCATCATATCATCGCCACAAAGAACATTGCACTTCATAAATTAAACCTTGAAGCATGCATAAACAAAACATTAGTTCTATGCATGCATTTGTAAACATGCACATTTCATAATACAAAGCAACTAAATCTCAATATACATAATTCATATGTAGTTCGATATTTGCACACACGATAAAAGTCATATGCATTTTTCATCACATGAATCGATATATCACCTTAGATATAATTGTGTAAGGGTTAATCAAAATCTCACAGACCATCCTACTATACATCATACACATATATTTCTCAAGCAAACAAGACATACAAGTTCAAAATAATTTATAACATTCGCATGCATTCTTTCATACAAGAATAAATGAGTTCATTATATGATAAGACAATATATATAACATTCACATTGGCGCCAAAAATTTAATGTCTTCTTTCAAATCGTTGTAATTTTGAAAAGATTTTTATATGAAAAACATGTGAAAACCAGACATCAAATAATAAAAATTGGTTCTCACTAGTGGATGAGACCGGGTCGAACTCAGGGAACGAGAATATATCGTATTCAAACACACAAATCTAAACTAATCTTTATTGTCAAATTATTAAAATGTAAAAATGTTCAAGAAAAGTAAAAACAACTAACTATTACAACAAATGAATACCCTTCGTAGAGGGCGTAAAGTGCAATATTTACAAACCCAATTAAATTCCTAATTCTAAAAATAAAAGCAAAAATCTTCTACTCGTGTGCTTCCTCGTGTCACGTAATCTCTTCAGCTCCACTCCTGTGCTATCCTGCACAAGTCAAAAAGAAACACAAGCAGTACGAAAAGAAAAGAAAAACTATACTAAACAAAGTTTCTGCTAATTATTAGATTTAACTAAAACTAACTAATGATTTAACTAATGACTAATTATTAATGAACTAATACTCGTTTAAACAAAGCATCATCAATTAAACTCAGCAATTCTCAGTAAAATCACAAAACTCAAATTTGATTTAACTTTCAATGAAAACTTTGCAATGAAAACTTTGCAATGAAACTCATTCGGAATTAACAGTGAATTTTAGAAAAAATAAACAGTGAAACGTAGCATTTCACTAGATCTTATCAGTATAGGACTGTTCCCAGTACCAAATGATTCAATTCAATGTAACCACACAACAAAGAATTCAGTGAAAAGATTCAAAACATGCAGTAAATCCTATCATATCAGTATTCAATAAAGTTCAAAGCAGCAACACATCCTCTTTTGGAAACAACAATGATATCAAAGATCTTCACGATAAATGTGAAGTTTCCGGCTTAAACAGGGAATTCCGGCAGGATGACAGCAAAAGAAGGATCCACCGGAAGAGGCAATGGTGATTCTAGCAGATCTGTAATTTCACTTGATCACAACTGATGCCTCCATTTGTTTCACAGCAAATCGATTGATTAGGATGATTGATTTCTTGCAGTTCTGCAGATTTGGAACTTCTTGGTAGGCTAAAGACAAGTTCCGGCGGCTGAAGGTAAGCTCCAGCGGCTGAAGATAAGCTCCGGCGGCTGAAGATGATTTTCTGCTAATCAATAAGAAATTCTAGTAGACACCGAATTCCATCTAGTTGATCTACCAGCATGAGCACGAGAGTCCAAATGTATCCAGATGATTCCGACAGACTGGATTTCAATCCAGCCTCTTCTGATCGATCAATATCAGGCAATCGATCGATAGATTCAGATCTTTACACAGGCGATTCCAGCAGACACCGGATTAGGATTCCGATGAGATGGATTTCAATCCAGCTTCTTCTGACCGATCGATATCAAACAATCGATCGGTAGATTCAGACTTTACATCAACAAAACTTGATTTATTAGAGGAAAAAATTAGTCGCCAGAAATTATATCAACAACAAGGATCAGATGAACTCCAGTTTTTTTTTCCCGATCAGTCATCAGAGTTCCATTAATCATCAACAAAAAAAAAAAAACAAATCAAAACATGAATTGATTGAATGTAATTACTCCATACATCTGATGATCGATCACAAATTGCTATTGATTACCGGATTGATTAAATTTAGAAAATTAATGTTCTGATGATGTTGAGGAATTAATACTAATGCTTCAATGATTTTATTATCAATGCAGTAAAAAATTAATACAATGCAATGCATATGAACTACAAATTAAAATGAAATCTGGAATTTCCTTTTTGAATCTACATTTTCAGAATGAATCATGAATGCTATAATTTTATTTTATTTTGATTTTATTTCAGCTAAACTAATCTATTGAAACATAGAAGAAGGAAGAATAAAAGAAGAAGAAGAAGAAGATAAAGAAGAAGAACTCACCGGAGGGATTAGAAAAGAAGTGGAATCCTCCTATATGCCATTACCGTAGCTGGATACCTCCACCGAATTGAGGAAGAAGAGAGATCAAGGGAGAAGGAGAAGAATGAGGAAAGAAACAAGGTGAAGGGGAAGGGTTAAGAAAGAGGGCAAAGGCATAAGAGAGAAGACAAGCCTCTCTTCCCCCTACGTATGGTATTTATAATTTTGAAAGTTTTTCCATAAGTCCATCTTATTTCAAAGAATTCCATTTCAAAACCTCTCTTAAAACATATTTGCAAAACAACTCAAAATGACTATGTTCTAGAAATTATAAAACTAAGTCTATTTTAAATCTAATTTTTTTATGATTTTCAAAAACTAAACAACTACAACTATGACAAAAACTAAAATAGGCATTAAAATGTAAAATAAAACTATTTTTCATGCATTTTCTATTTTTAAATCATTTTAGCACATTTACTCGAAACTAATATAAAATTGGGTTTTTAAATTATTTTCTCATGAAATCATGCATATTTTTATATGAAATATTCCTAAAATATATGCATGATCATGCATCGAACATGACTTATACAATTCCATAGTAGTTATATGTGCACTACGTATCAAATTCATACAAACACACAAAGCAACATAGTATGCGCAAACCAAAGTATGATAGCACACATTGCATATATATTATACATTCATAAGTGCATGAGCATTCAAACTCACACACAGGTGTACCTGCAGCAAACACACTCCATATTTCGCTAACTACAATCTTGACAAGCATGATCTCCAAATTACAATCACAAGAGTCCTAGATATCCATAACTAAGTGAAGTGTGTGAGCATAACTTATATTTGCAATTCATTTAAATATTCAGTGCAACGACATCATGCTTACATAATTAGTGCCTAAACATGCTCTCTACAAGTTCAGTTAAGGTATCTTACCTTAATAATGTGAAGAATAATGAATCAAAACTCAAAAGACCGACGAGTTTCAAAGTTCGTAAAGGCCACTACTCAAGCAATATAATGAACCCTTCGTGTGTGATCGCAAATGCCAAAAACTCAAAAAATACCAATTATAACAAGATTAGCCAAAAATAGCAAATTACCCTGTAAATCATTACTAAGAGCCAAATAACACACAAATACACTCCAATAATTTACAAACTCCATCAAAAACACATTTAAATATAATATATATAAATAGTGACTTATAACCCAAAATAGTTTTATAAATACAAATTATACCCTATTGGCTTGAATGAACAAATAAATTTGTAATAAATAAATAAATAAATAAATAAATAAAATTCAAAAGCTAGAAACACATTTCTAATTTGGAGATAAAAAAAATGAGTTTTTTATTTATTAATAATCCTTAAAAATGATGGGTTTTACATCCTACCCCCTTTAAAAAAAATCCTCAAAATTTATACAATCATTTAAACAGGTGAGAGTATTCATCAAGTCATTGACCCTTCTTACCCAAACCATCTGGCAAAGAAAAGATCACAAAATAAATATGAGTCTTAGGCATATTTTTAAGTTAACATCAACAACATTCCAAACATCACAAATCATACACGTCTTTCACATTTAATATTGACACCTTTCATATATGTGCGTCTACAGGATTTAAAAATGAATACCTTACTTGCAACGGTCGTCTTACTCGCATCTCGTGGCCACTATTACCAAACTGCTCTGATACCATTTATAACACCCCAAAATTTTTAACCTCAATTATAGTTCAAATATTGAAATTTTGAGACCAATTTTTTTTCTCCTTGGTTACTTGCTGCAATATATGTATTATAATATATATATTCGCATGTTCATACTCAGATACATGCCCAATGGCACTGCGCACATGCATAAAGAAATGGTGCCCTTACATCCAAATAATACTAACTAGGACATATACTTTCTTTTCTTTAGATAAATCTAATTTATTCAAGCATATATGAATCATTCTTGAACGAAAACAATAAGCATCAATGTATTTATGACAAGCAATATCTGTATGCACCTATTTATTTCTTTTTATTCTTTCCTGTAATACACGCATATTTGCATGAATCAGCTACATGACTTATGCTATCGATCCCACTATTTAGGGTGGATCGATACACATACCAAACTGCATTCCAGCATAGTTCCATATGTTGCACGTTATTCACATACCAAGGACCGGTTTGATTCTTTATCCGTCATGACTAAAACCCATGGCTGAATATATGTATTTTCATATGTATATTCAGATGGTGTGCCAAATATGTGTGCTCCATGTCACTGGGCATACGCATAAAGATAGAATGCCTTTACCTCTTGAAGAATTGGAAATTCAAAAATTGTAATCGTGTGGTCAGATGATGGATCGATTTGTAATCGTGTGGTCAGATGATGGATCGATTTGGTGGCCACCTTCTTAAAAAATTTTGCTGTTACACCTTGAACAATTCTCTTTCCAGTGTGTGAAAGAAGGATGAGAAGAAGAGATGAGGGTTTGAGAGAGAGATTAGAGAGGAGAGGATGAGAAGAGGAAAAGTAGAATGAAGAGGGAACGACTTGCTCCTCTACCCGGTTTTGAAAAACTCTTCTTAATTTCCATTTATTTTTTCTTGAAACCCCCCCTTGCCATTATTTTTTGTAACTTCCATTTTTAAATTTGTGGGTATGAGAGGGGAGTTGGATCCTCCTTCCAAAGAAAGAAACATGTTTTTTCCATTTCTTTCTCTTTGTGATTTCCCTTAGCATTTATGAGATGACCCATTAAAGGAAAGTTTTTTCAAAACCCCTTGTTTTTCTTTTAAATTTGTTTCTTAATAGCTTTATTGGGTTTCCCTATTTGTGACTTTCGGTCAGCCCCTTTCTTAAAACGTGTGTTGCCATAAATTTTGTATTCATGAGAAGTTATAAAAAAAAAATCATTGGTTATAAAGAATTTTCGCAAAAATCCTAGTGCACAGGGAGATTTGAACTTGAGACCTCCTCCCAAAGGGGCAACAAACTCCACCAGTGCACTACATTCTATTTCGTTGCAATTCATATCTTATTTAAGTTACTTAAACCCTTATAGACGTTAGGCGTTTTTGACAAAAGGTCACGTCCTCTTGCTAAAATTCGTGTATGTGGTCAATGAGATTTAAACTTGGGTTGCCTCATAACTAAACAATACCTCTTGCCATAACACAACTTCACCTCTTGTTGTCTTATTGGTCTTTATTAATTCATTTATACACGAATTGGTTTTTGACGAATCTCAAATACAAGTTGGATAAAAAATATATTTTAGATCTTCTGAACTTTCTAACTAGATTTTTACATCTTGATTGAATTTTGACCATATTTAGATCCATTAAGATCCAATTGGATTCAAATTGGGTTATAGATCTATCCAGGATCTAAACCCATTCGTTGTATTCGAATCCAAATACTAGATTCATTTGATCCTGTTCGGATTCAAGATCCATTTGGATCAAATCCATATCATATTATCGTATTTATTTTAAAGAATTTTAATATTTATTTATTTTGATAATTACTAAAATTTTGTAGGTTTTACATCCTTCCACCCTAAAAAGAATTTTGTCCTAAAAATTTGTTACAAGGACTAAACAAATGGATTGGGGTATCTTTCCCGCATTCTAGTTCTCGATTTTTTTTTTATGTTCTTTTATGAAAATATTTTCGGGCAATGTCAAGTGTAAAAATCCTATTTTTATTTGCTCTATATTTATTTATCAATAGTTATATCACTATAATAAGAGAATCGTGTCCCTTTTTGAATGAATAATGTTCTTATAAAAATATTGAAAAAATCCTGAGGTTTATATCTTTTCCCTATAAAAAAGGAATTTTATCCTCAAAATTCATTTCAAGTACTAGACAAATGAATCAGATGTCATACTATGTGTTCATACTGACTAATAATTGCAACCAATATCAAACTTTTAATCTCATGTCTTGTTTAGAGTGCATATAGTTCTATTCAATATATCAAAGATCTTTTTCTAAATTTATCTAACAGGATGTTAAATATGACCTAAGGATATCAATTAGGTTCGGTATTATCGCATCTCTAATCTTGATTCGTCATATCCTGTATTCCTGATAGGATTTAACTAAAGTTTGGCGTTGGTTTCAGGATTCATTTTTTTTAAATGAGCGAATGGTACTTCCGACAAATCTTAGATATCTATGCACAAGACTATAAGAATTTAAATTAGTCAAATCTAAGTGTTAAGACTTATAATCATCCAATTGAAATTCAATTCTAAAATATTCACCTTTATTTCCAAAGAACATAAATAGCAAAAGTTCTTGGATTATATTTTTATTCTAGTTCACTATTTAAAGATTTTTCATTACTCATCCCGACTTGGCATTGTGGTTGCTTATTGTGTCACAACCTTAGTTAGGTTGTTTAGTGAATCCAGAAGATCATCACACTTAGCTTCCCAAGTCATCTAGTTGAGCAAACAAAATATCGTAAGTTTCTCAATCTATCTTGACCACCACGTAAGTTTAACATTGTTCCTAACAATATATCTAGGTTCACTATACTCCCGCAATAGATGATATCGTTTTCTTCAAATAAGAAAACAAATACTATGTACTTACAGAGCTCTTGCAGGGTCGTTGGAAGGCCATGAACTATATATTCTTGTCCTGCTCTGATACCATATTTGTAACGCCCCAAAATTTTTAACCTTAATTATAGTTCAAATATTGAAATTTTGAGACCATTTTTTTTATAAGTATAAGTAAATCAGATCTTATAATGCAAAAATGATTTTTAAAAATGGTTAAGACTTTGGGTGCGGTTACACTAAAGATAACAATTAAATCAAAATGTACGGGATATATACATTTCAACCACGTATAATATAAGACTGAAATATAAAGAATTTTAATTTCATTTCAAATCAGAGTATGAAAAAATACTTCAGTCTCTACATGATCAAGTACTTAAAATGAAAATATCATGAATACCAAGATCGCAAGGTAAGAGTGGACCCTCGAGGATGCAGCTCGATCAACCCTTTGCTCCAATTACTCATCATACTTTACCTGTTCCCCATAAAATGGGGCCAAACTCGCTAAAGTCTGGTAAAGCAACCCAAACTCAAACTTAAAGAAAATATATCAAGCATTTAAAGGCAAAGATATATTATTTATCCATCATCAAGTGATAGACAATGAAACAACGTCCTATGAGTCATTCATTTCAGGCATTCGAACATAAAGCATTTAAAAACATTTCATCACTTAATATTCTATTAAACCTTAACTCACGTAATAAAGCATAATCTATATGCATTCAAGTCATACAAGTCATCACACACACGCACACACACACACACACACACACACACACATATATATATATATATATATATATATATATATATATATATATATATATATATATATATATATATATATATATATATATATATATATATATATATATATATGCATCTAAGACATTCAGATCATTGTATCATTTTCATATATATTCATAATTCGTATAAACAATAAGTCAAATCATATTTGACCATTCCAACATGAAACACATGCATAAACCTTATAAGTAATTTAGTTAAATATTCATGATACACATCAATCATTATACATATGTATGATATATTTACTCAAACAATCGTAATGCAATTATTTGCAATAAAACTATATAGGCGTGATATATCATTCACTTAATAAGTCAAAACTAGTCATTTATAGGTGTGATGTATCATTCACCTATACACTAACATAAGCGTTGCAATCATAACCTCATATCAAGATCTAAAATCAATAAGGATCTGCTTATCATATCTGAGTTCAATATATAATCAAGCTATAATAGAAAAGCCAAATCTATAGATTCATAACTGGCTATCTCAATCAACTCAGAAGATTATCAAAATTTATCATAACATTTCATTTATTCATAATAAAGATTTATAAAATCTATGCCAGATCACTTGGTCTGGGAAATGTACAACCTCACAAGAAGTTACCGCCCTAGACGGATGGTCTACCTGGTCTTGGATAATGTACTTCCTCACAGAAATATACCGTATTTGCGGGCTACCCGCTCTTGGACAATACACTTCCTCATAGAGACTTACCGCTCTAGCCGGATTACCTGATCTGGTCATGCACACCCACACAGAGAATTCTTTGGGAACCGTTCCTCAACGGGTACCATATCCAGTGAAAACTATTATAATACATGCATCAATACAATTGACCACTCTCAGGGTCGATAGTCATCAACACAGTCAAAAGCATGTATACAATCAAAGCATCATATCGTATATCACTTCATATGCCATTAAAATTATAAAATCACACATTTAACAAATAAGGCTTCATGAACCAAAGTTCACTATTGAACTTAAACATTTATTGCATGCATTCATAATTTCATTTCACGTAGCATTTAAATCATATCAAATAGAAGCATATTATCCTACGCATCATATCATCGCCACAAAGAACATTGTACTTCATAAATTGAACCTCAAAGCATGCGTAAACAAAACATGAGTTCTATGCATGCATACGTGAACATGCACATTTCATAATACAAAGCAACTAAACATCTACATAACTCCTACGCAGTTCAAGATTTGCACACATGATAAAAGTCATATGCATTTTTTACCACATGAATCGATATATCACCTTAGATATAATTGTGTAAGAGTTGGTCAAAATCTCATTGACCGTCCTATCGTACATCATACATATATATTTCTCAAGCAAACAAGACATACAAGTTCAAAATAATTTATAACATTCACATGCATTTTTTCATACAAGAATAAATGAGTTCATCATATGTTAAGACAATATATATAATATGCATCGAACACGACTTATACATATACATAGTAGTTACATGTGCACTATGTATCAAATTTATACAAACACACAAAGCAACATAGTATGCGCAAACCAAAGTATATTGACACACATTGAATATATATTATACATTCATAAGTGCACGGCCATTCAAACCCACACACAAGTGTACCTGCAGCAAACACACTCCATATTTCGCTAACTATAATCTTGACAAGCATGATCTTCGAATTACAATCACAAGAGTCCTAGATATCTATAACTAAGTGAAGTGTGTGAGCATAACTTATATTTGCAATTCATTTAAATATTTAGTGCAACGACATCATGCTTACACAATTAGTGCCTAAACATGCTCTCTACAAGTTCAGTTAAGGTATCTTACCTTAATAATGTGAAGAACAATGAATCAAAACTCAAAAGATCGAGGAGTTTTGAAGTTCGCAAAGACCACTACCCAAGCAATACAACGAACCCTTCGTGTGCGATCTCAAATGCCAAAAACTCAAAAAATATCAATTATAACAAGATTAACCAAAAATAGCAAATTACCCTATAAATCATTACCAAGAACCAAATAACACACTAATACACTCCAATAATTTACAAACTCCATCAAAAATAATTTTAAATAATATATATATAGTGATTTATAGCCCAAAATAGTTATATAAATGCAAATTATACCCTGATTGGCTTGAATGAACAAATGAATATGTAATAAATAAATAAATAAAATTCAAAAGCTAGAAACATATTTCTAATTTGGAGATAAAAAAATGAGTTATTTATTTATTAATAATCCTTAAAAATTATGGGTTTTACAATCGATGACCGCATCGAGACCATCGTCAGTGTCAATCATCGTGGGGCAACGTGGGTCGCTGGTGGGGTGACGCATTTTGCTGGTAATGATAGGCAGCTCTGGTGAAAGATATTAAAAAAAAAGGTAAACATAAAACCTTACCTCTCGTCGGGGTGTCGCCGGAGGTGCATCGTCGGGGGTAGGTGATCATCGTTGGTTGGGCACCGATGTTGATCATCGTACGATGACGTGGATCATGGTGGGGTGATGTGCTGGTTGAGGGCCTTTCGGTTTATGAGAAACCGAACTTTAGTTTGTCAGAAACTGAAAGAAGGTTCTCATTTTATGCTAGGTACCAGGTCGGATCGGTGTACCGACCCGGTGATAGGCCCGATCCAAACCCATTTTGGGTGGATCAGGTTTGCCCAGTTATCGGGTCAATTTTTTACCCACGCTTGAACCCGGACCCATTTGGGTTTTAGGTCAGGGTTTTGATCCAGATATACCAGTTTCAGTATAAACCGGGTCTGACCCAGATCCAGTTTGCATCGGGTCTGACCTAAATCCAGTTTGTATTGGGTCAAACCCAGATTCAGTTTGTATCTGGTCAGACCTGGATCCAGTTTGGATTAGGTTAGACCCAGTTCCTATATGGATGGGGTTCGAACCGGGTCCAGTTCAGACTGGGTCAGACCTGGGTCAAGTTTGGATCGGGTCAGACCCATGTTTTTATTCGGACCAAGTTAGACCCGAACCACATTTGGACTGGATTGGATCCATAATCAGATCCAGGCACTATTTGAAACTAAATTGGATCTATGACTGATATGACCCTTTTTTATACCGGTTGAGAGCGGTTTTTGACTTGTTCCTTTTAGTGTTTCATCGGTTTTGAGATATAGAGACCCTATTTTCATGAATTCATTAAAATATAGGGATTTTCTCATTCGATTATAGGGTTTTATGAGCTTTTCTTCATGTTATGCAGCGGTTCATTAGGTTCATAACTAGTTCAGACCCTTAGATGACCGATTCAGGGCCGTTTCAGATCGGTTTGAGGTTTTTACAGACCGATTCTTCTTGAGGACTCTGGGTTTTATCCATATGAGCTTGATTTTGTTATTTTTCATGCCTTATAAGTGTTCGTTAATAAGAAAACATGACTTATTGATATTAATTTATGTGCTTTATATTGGTTATGTTATGCATGATGTTCTAAGCATGAATTATGACTAAATTCATGATATTTTATCATTAAAATTAGTTGATGTATATAAGTTGAAGCATAAACTTGTATTTTGACGATATAAATAATATTTTGTCATGAATATACATGCATTAAAATGTGTGCATGGGCATGTTTCATAATACGAATATGTTTTTGGTAAAGATCTTGATTCACCGATTCATGCAATCACCAAAGTGATCTGAGTTGTGTTGATTAATGATTCTTTAGACCGTATTAAGATTCATTATTATGATTGTGTGTGAATTTAATAAACATCGATTCTACCCAAAGGTAGGTTATTGTGTTTCAAATTCATACATGATGTAATAATAGATGTGTATTCCAGCCCATGAAGCATGATCGTACCCAAAGGTACAATGTTGAATTGACTCTGATTACATGATCTGTTAGTTTCACCAACTAAAGTCAATTCCTTGAGAATTAAAGAGATAGAACAACAATGGGTATTGTCATTTCCACCAAAGTGGAACGATAATGACTCAACTATGTTTATCTCAGAAAAGGTGAAAATAAAGGGTCTCACTTTTACCTTTTCATCACAAGTCTCGTCTGAGCAATAATAGTAATGTATTTTTGTTTTCGTTCCTTGTTGTATCAGGTTCCTTTCTTATCGACGGTTTTAGTAATATCTCCCTTTTAGACGAATCAAATTTCTTTGATTTAAAAGAAATTATGTTATTTACTTTGGGCTATATGGATCTAGATCTATCCCTTAGAATTGACGAACCTCTCGCTCTTACATAGCAGAGCACAACCGAACAGAAGGCGACTTCTAAGAAGTGGGAGCGTTCGAATAGACTTAGCTTGTTGCTTCTACAATCAAGAGTAACTAAGAATATTTAAGGTGCTATTTCTCACTACAGAATAGTGAAGGAATTTCTGGGAGCCATTGAGGCTCAGTTTGTTAGTTCTAATAAGGTAAGGGCCAGTACGCTCATGTCCAAATTAGTGTCTATGAAATATACTGGTGACAGTCACATCCGACAACACATTTTGGAAATAAGGAACATTGCATCTCAACTGAATGACATGAAGCTCGCCATATCTGACTCCTTCTTGGTCCATCTGATCTTAACCTTGTTACCTACTGAGTATGGACCCTTTAAAATTTCCTACAACATACATAATGATGAGTGGTCTTTTAATGACCTCTTGGCTAAGTGTGTTGAAGAAGACAAGAGATTGAAGGGTGAGAGTGTGTCAAGTGCACATATGACTTCTCATAAGAATAAACAGAGGTTAGGGCCAAAGGAAAGCTCCTTCAAAAGGAAGAATAAGAAGAAAGACTCTAGGAAGAGTTTCAACTCTCAGACAAAAGCCAAATCCCAGTCAGGAGGCCTTTGTATGAAGTGTCTTTTCTGCAAGAAGAAGAGGCATAAGAAGATGAATTGTTTGAAGTATAAGAAGTGGCTCAAAAATAAAGGTAATGAGTCATTTGTTACTCATGAGTATAATTTAATTCATATTCCATTGCATAGTTGGTGGATTGATTTTGGTGCTACGGTACATATTGCCAACTCTTTGCATGCATTTCTGAACAAGAAGGAACCAAGAGATCATGAAAGAAGCATCTTTCCAGGAAATAGGATGTGTTCACATGTCAAGAACATTGGGACCTGCAGAATTGTGTTGGAGTCAGGATTCATATTGGATTTGGTCGATACATTCTATGTTTCATCCTATACTCGAAACCTGATTTCAATTTCAAAACTCGATAAGTTTGCCTTTATATTTAAATTAAAAAATTCTAAGCTTATTATTATAAAAAAAATTCAATGAATATAGGTTCTGCATACATGTGTGATGATTTATATCGATTAAGAACCAAATTCTAAATTCAGAAATCTCACTTCATTGAGAACACAATGATTGACAATAAACATAACCTAAATGATGATCAATCATATCTGCTTTGGCATCGAAGGTTAGGACGTATATCAAAAGAGAGAGTTCAAAGACTTATGAAAGAAGAAATCCTTTGATCCCTTGATTTCACGAATATAATGTCATGTGTTGACTGCATAAAGGCTAAGCAGTTTAACACATATAAAAAAGATGTCAAACACAACAATAAAAAGTTGGAGATAGTGCATATAGATGTTTGCGGCCCTTTTTCACCATCTTATATATGTGAAAAGTATTTTGTCACCTTTATAGATGATTACTCACGGTATATGTATTTCTACTTATTATTTAAAAAATCCGAAATCTTTCAAGTTTTTAAGGACTTCAAGAAAGAAGTATAGAAACAAACCGATAAAGTTATTAAGGTTGTCAGGTCTGATAGAGGTGACAAATATTATGGTCGTTTCACTGAAATGAGACAAAAGGAAAGGCCATTAACACGATTTCTAAAAGAGAAATGCATTGTACCTCAATATATTATGCCTAATAGTGCTTATCAGAATAGTGTAGCTGAAAGAAGAAATCATACACTTAAAGAAATGGTTCGAGCAATGTTGAATCACTCAAACCTTCCCTTGACCTTGTGGGGTGAAGCTCTTAGGACATCAATGCATATTTTGAATAAAGTTCCTAAGAAGATTGTTTAAAAGACTCCTTACGAGTTATGGACAGGTAGAAAACCTTCTTTGTCATATATGCTCATATGGAGATGTCTGACAGAAACTAAATTGTATAACCTACACATAAAAGCTTTTGATCCTAGGATGACTAATGGATTTTTTATTGGTTAACCAGAAAGGTCAAAGGGCTTTAAGTTTTATTATCCATCTCATACACCACAGATAGTGAAAACATATAAAGCAAGATTTCTGGAAAATAGTTATATTGAGATAGATGCATCTCAAAATATTGATTTTGAGGAAATGCAGGATTCAAGTTTCACACCTGCTAATGATAAAGACTTGATTCTTTCGATCATTGTCCCTTTGAATAATGTAAGAGAAAGTCTGGTCAATGAACATCAATCCCAAATAGATTCGGTTGTTAATGAGGATATACAACAACAATAGGATACAAAGGCTCATTTTGAACCACCTATAGCACTTGTATGAAGGTCCACGAGAATCAAAGAATCTGCTATCCATTTAGATTATATGGTGTATTTACAAGAGTCTAATGATTTCATAGACATTGATGAAGATCCCTTCACATTTACAGAAGCTATTGAAAGTGAAAGATCAACACATTGGATCAATGCCATGAAAGAAGAGCTTGACTCTATGACAAAGAATCAAGTGTGAGATCTTGTACCTCGACCTGATGGAGTTAGACCTGTTGGTTGTAAATAGGTCTATAAGACCAAAACAGATTCTAAAGGTCATGTAGAGAGGTATAAGGCTAGGCTTGTTGCAAAAGGTTTTACACAAAATAAGACATTGATTATAATGAGACTTTTTCTCCTGTTTCAACTAAGAAATCATTGAGAATAATCATGTCGCTTGTAGCTCATTTTGATTTAGAGCTATATTAGATGGATGTAAAAACTGTCTTCCTGAATGAGGATCTGGACGAGGAGGTATACATGCAACAACCTTCTGGTTTCAGTATAGATGACTCGAATAATTTAGTTTGCAATTTTAAGAAGTCAATTTAGGGACTTAAACAGGACTCCCGCTAATAATATAAAAAGTTCAATCAGGTAATTATAAACTTTAGATTCACTGAAAACATTGTTAATCAATGCATTTACATAAAGACTAGTGAGAGTAAGTTCATAAATTTGGTTTTATATGTTGATGATATTCTTCTTGTAACTAATGATTTGAGTCTATTACATGAAACAAACGATTTTCTTTCCTCTCATTTTCATATGAAGGACATGGATGAGGCTACATATGTCCTTGAAATCGAGATTTGCCGTAACATAACTAAGGGTGTCATTGACATCTCTTAGAAATCCTATATCCTTAAGGTTCTTAAAAGATATGGGATGGTGAATTGTTCTCCTACTTCGACACCCATAGTGAAAGGGGATAAATTGAGCCTAAAGGACTATCCTCAGGATGATATTATGAAAGCTCATATGAGAGTTGTTCCATATGCTTCGGTAATTGATAGTTTGCAGTACGCACATATCTGCACTCAACCTGATATAGCGTTTGTTGTGAGAATGTGATCCAGAGCATCCTGAAGATTCAAGCTTTGAAGACGAATTGGATTCAAATCCAAAACCCAAGATCCAATCTAGGATGCGATTCATGGAAGATCCAATCGAGCAGGACCATTTGGGTCCAATTGGATTTTTGCGTACCCAGATCCATTTTTAATATTGTGCTGCAATATCTGAGATATTTTATATTTTTCTCAGAGACTATAATTTTATGTTTTGATTCTATTTTGTCATGTTACAGAATTATATTAAATTTATTTTTATTTTTATTTTTATTTTTATTTTTTAGGTGCCAAATTCTATGGATCCGGATAGTTCTGGTGCCCTATAGGATTCTTTTGTGGCACTAGAAGGCGTATGAGGAACGCGGGCAATTTTTGTTTTTATTTTTTAATTGCATTTTTCTAATGCATTTTTGTGCAGGATCCAATTCGTTGCTCAATCTGGATCCAGATCTCAATCCATTTTAATCGAGCCCTAGTTGGTGCCATTTGGAGTGGACCATTTTGGCCCTCATTCAAATTTCAGCCTTGACTAGTCCAAGTCAATATGGTTGTTGATCAGTTAATGACCCTTGACCAAAAATAGCCTAGTCAAAATCGTGGGTTGTTCTATGCTTGAGAAGGCCATTTTCCTTTTTAATGTGGCTCTTTCACAAGCTCCAAGTCTATTAATGAAGGGAGGTCGACCAAGGGGGGGCTTTTGTTCTGAAAATTTCAAATTTTTCTTGGTGGAGAAGAAGTGTTTGAAGGGTGAAAATAGTCTCAGTATTTTAACCGTATCTCACTAGATACTGGTCCAAATTACATGATCTTTAGCTTGTTGGAAAGCTAAGATCTTGCCCTACACGTTTGTTGTTTACCATTTTGCATGATTCAGCTCGGTTAAGCTGCTAAAATCCCTGAAAAAATTTCTTGCTGACAACATCAAGCCCTTTTGCTAATAGAAAGCTTGAGTTTCTGAGTTTTTTTTAGTATCCCTTTGGTGAAGATCAACCTTGATGTGTTGCTATGTAAGAACTTGGGTTCGTCATTGTTGGGTGTTCAAGTTGCAGTTCATGGTGTTTCAGTTCGGTGTCGATTGCTTCCCAATGACATCCCATGGTCATCTTCATCAGGATAAAAAAATCGTTGGTTCATTTGTATTTGTCTTTGCTTAATTATCATTTTTCCTACATTTTCTTGTTGATTGTTGCTAGTAGTTGCAAGTCAATTATTTGATGAATATTTAGAACGAATGTTCTGAAATATTTATGTTGTTAAGTGATTTTACTATTTGTAAAAATATCCAGTTCAATTTGTTTTTATATAACTCGGTTTCTTGTCAAAACTCGAATTCCCGAATTCTGAGTTGTCAGGAATGACTCCAAAAAAACAATCGTATCGGCCTCGATACTAGTTGGTTTTTAGCATTCTTTAGCTTCTTGAAAAGCTAAGACAAACATTTACAACTTTATAGTTGAGACCATTTTGTGAATCAACCTTCTGTATCCTTGAAAAGGGCTGATAAGATTTTTGTCAGACAAGAGTTTATTGTCACCTGTTTGGTTCAGAACACACATGGTGGTGTTTGGTATTTTCTAATTATCTTTAGATTTCCAGCATGAAAAATCAATTTGTTTGATTATGTGGAAAGCTAAAACCTAAATCTAAAACTTTTGTGTTCAGAGTCCTACCTAGCTGAATCTTCGTTTAGGTATCTCAAAAATATTAGTCTTTTTATTGTTGTCGAATAGGTGGAAATTTGATTCATTAGTCAATATCACCTACCATTTCCAGAATTCAAAAATTCATAGTGACTCATAGAAAACTCAGAAAAATCCAAATTTTAGTTCGTTAGAAAGGTCTAGATCTGACCTACGTTTTCTCAGTTGGTGGTTTTTACAAACTCTACTGTCTGATAGGTCAAAAACCCTTTCAAACATACTGTCTATGAAGTCCAAAAGTTTGTCATAGATGTGTCTGTTCGTCCCAGTCTTAAGCCCGTGGAATGTACATCTTTGATCCTAATCTAGTGATTTTGGATTTGTTGGAAAGACGTGCGAATTGCACAAAACTTTTCTTTGGACCGCCTCTATCGAAATAGAGTGCACAGGTCCCAAAAACCCTATTTCCCTGAGTTCTATTTCTACTCATCTTCATGAAAGCTTCTGCACATGTTAAAATCCATTTGGATCTTGGATCATGGATCATGGACCGTGGATCGATGTTCACCAAGTCCACATCATTTTGGTATTAGAGTGAGGCTTGCCAGATTTTTTAATTCAAAGTGATTCTCGGTGTAGTGGGAAGGTCAATTTTTTTTTAAGGATCCATGCGCCATATTTGGGCGAACTGGATATAGAAGTCGAAGCTAGTATATCCTTGAAAAAGACATTCATGACCTTAGGGATGAAACTCAAACCTTATGGCATTAAATCAATGATCTTCATCGTAAAATAGAAGATTTTACCAAGGAGCGGGAGAAGCCATTCGAGCGAAGTCAATGTGTTTCTCAAGGGGTGCGTAGAACACTTCCTTATGACTTTGATGATGAATTTGAGTTAGAATGGGATAAGAAAACAAGGTTTTTACAAAGTCAATTGCTCGCTAAACAAATTTTGATGGCAAGGATAAAATCTAGACTTTGTGAACTGGAATTAGAGGGAGAGCTTTGTCACAGATCGGATCTGCTTCGATCCTTGAGGGCATATGGGTGGTCCGACTTCGTTCGTGGATCTGACCCACATCAGTACTCGTATGCGGGTAGAAAGATGGATCCGCCTAGGCGATCCAATTGAAAGTCTAGTACTCTAAATCTGAAGGACCATTATATAAATTTTTCGTAGAGGGAATCGAGGCAGAGCCCTCGTACGCCTGTCTCATCCTTTAGTCCCCGACCCAACCCCACCTTATTTAAATATGATAATTCTAGGGTTAGGTTTGAGGAAATCTCGAGTGTGAGTTGCGAGGATGAAGAAAGTTATGTTTCTTTTCACTTAGGATCTCAACAATTTGAAGAAGTCATATTGAAAAATGAGGATTGGGATAGCGAAAAAGATTCCCACAGTGAAGAAATTAATCACACTCTTGTTATTTTCACAATGGAGCCTCCTCATGAGCCTTTTCGTGAAATGATTGGTGGACCGATATTCGATAAAGAAATCAAGAAGGAACCCTCACCTAAAATTGAGGATGTTCCTATGTGCGAAATTCTTAATGAACCAATTTTTGAGAAAATGTTTAAGGAGATGTCCCATATTTCTTCATTTTGGGAAATCGAACCTATAAAAGACCAGTCTAATGTCAATCTTGATGATCCGGTCTTCAAGAAATTTTATCATCACATAGAAGAAATGGTTTTCCCTCAAGATGCAACTGACATTATTGTCAACAATGACCTCTTAATCCTTATTAGTGAATTTATCTTTGATAAGAATGTCAAAATTGAAAAGCCCTATCATAGTATTGAAAATTCGATCGAGATGTGTGATAAGAAGCTTTTAGGAATTGAAAATTTAGAAGTTCAAAATGAAATATCTCTTGCTGAGTTGTTCAAAAATTCTAAGACGAATACATTGGAAATGACAAACATGAAAACTCTAATTTTTTTTGTGACCATCAGGATTTTGTTAATAATCGTGCTCTTGTATCTTTGATAAATTTAGATAGTAATTTTGCTCTATTAGTATATTGTGTTGCTTATTTTTATAATGAATTGTCTTATGATTGCAAAACTCTGTGTGCGAAGTTTGATATTGTGATTAGCATGATACATAGATAATTTTTATCTATGACTGATATGAATTTTGTTGCAATCGTTAGAGCCTTGATACATGGTCAAATTATTAAGTATCAAGTCCTGAAAAATTTTGTGTTTCAATCTAATTCGTCTGAATTAGATTATGCAAGGAATATTAATTTGTAAGTTTTAGTCAAACCATAAATAATTGTGAGAATCCATGTGAATATTTGAGTAAAAACCCAAGTATGTTTGCCTTGCATGATAAAAATGTTAATGTGTTAATATCTGATAGTAATTTACAATATTTGCCAAGCATGCATAATGGTTTAAGTATATATCTGATGTTGTCTACATTGCATAGCACATTTATTTTTCCTCTGTACAGACTCTGCATTGATTTTATTTTAAATGTTTGCAAGGATTATGCAACTTCATATGAGAAGAACAAGGCTTCGAGGATGAAGCCTTTCGACCAAGGGGGGAATGATGCAGAGCATTCTGAAGATCCGAGCTTTGAAGACAAATTGGATCCAAATCCAATTCCCAAGATCCAATCTAGGAAGATCCATGGCAGATCCAATCGAGCAGGACCATCTGCGTCCAATTGTATCTCCACGTACCTCGATCCATTTTTAATATCATGCTGCAATGTCTAAGACATTTCGTATCTTTTTTAGAGATTATAATTTTATGTTTTATGTGGAAGACCCAGAATGATTTTTTTTGTTGGTTCATATCGCCAACCCCAATTGTTTTGGGATGAAGGCGTAGTTGTTGTTGTTGTTGTATAATTTTATGTTTCAATTCCATTTTGTCATGTTACAAAATCACATTAAATTTATTTTTCTTTTTATTTTTTAGGTGCCGGATTCTATGGATCCGAATAGTTCTGGTGCTTAGTATGATTCTTTTGTGGCACTAGAGGGTGTATGAGGAACGCGAGTAGTTTTTTATTTTGTTTTTTTTTTAATTATATTTTTCTAATGCGTTTTTGTGCATGATCCAATTTGTTGCTCAATCTGGATCTGGATCTTGATCCATTTCAATGGAGCCCTAGTTGGCGCCATTTAGAGTGAACCATTTTGGTCCTCATTTAAATTTCAGCCTTCACTAGTCCAAGTCAATATGTCTGTTGGTCACTTAATGACCCTTGGCCAAAAATAGCCTAGTCAAAATCGTGGGTTGTGCTATACTTGAGAATGCCATTTTCCTATTTAATGTGGCTCTTCCCCAAGCTCCAAGTCTATTAATGAAGGGAGGTCAACCAAGGGGGGACTTTTGTTATGAAAATTTTAAAATTTTCTTGGTGGAGAAGAAGTGTTTGAAGGGTGAAGATAGTCTCAGTATTTTGATTGTATCTCCCTAGATACTAATCTAAATTACATGATCTTTAGCTTATTGGAAAGCTAAGATCTTTACCTACAAGTTTGTTGTTTACCATTTTGCGTGATTCGGCTCAGTTAAGCCACTAAAATCCCTGACAAGTTTCCTGCTAACAACATTAAGCCCTTTTGTTGGTGGAAAACTTGAGTTTATGAGTTTTTTTTTAGAATCCCTTTGGTGAGGATCAACCTTGACGTGTTGCTATGTAAGCACTTAGGTTTGTCATTGTTGGGTGTTCAAGCTGCAGCTTGTGGTGTTTCATTTCGATGTCAGTTGCTTCCCAATGACATCCCATGGTCATCTTTATCTGGATAAAAAAATCGATGGTTCATTTGTGTTTGTCTTTGCTTCATTATCAATTTTCCTACGTTTTCTTGTTGTCTGTTGCTAGTAGTTGCAAATCGATTATTTGTTGAATATTTGGAATGAATGTTCTGAAATATTTATGTTGTTAAGTGATTCTACTATTCATAAAAATATCCAATTCAATTTGTTTTTACACAACTCGGTTTTTTGTCAAAACCCGAATTCCTGAATTTTGAGTTGTCAGGAATGACTTCAAAAAAACAATCATATCGGCCTCGATACTGGTCGGTTTCTAGTGTTCTTTAGCTTCTCGAAAAGCTAAGACAAACATTTACAACTTTATAGTTGAGACCATTTCATGAGTAGACCTTCTGTATCCTTGCAAAGGGCTGATAAGATTTCTGTCAGACAGGAGTTCACTGTCACTTGTTTGGTTCAAAACACACATGGTAGTGTTTGATATTTTCTAATTATCTTTAGATTTTCTGCATGAAAAATTGATTTATTTGATTCTATGGAAAGCTAGAACCTAGATCTTAAACTTTCGTGTTCAAAGTCCTAGCTAAATCTTCGTTTAGGTGTCTTGAAAATATCAGTCTTTTTACTATTGTCGAATAGGTGAAAATTTAACTCATTAGTCAATATCACCTACCATTTCCAGAATTCAAAAATTCATCGTGACTCATAGAAAACTCAAAAAAATCTAAATTTTAGTTCGTTAGAAAGGTATGGATCTGACCTACATTTTCTCAGTTAGTGGTTTTCACAAACTCTATTGTCTGACAGGTCAAAAACACTTTTGAACAGACTATCTACAAAGTCTAGAAGTCTGTCATAGACATGTCTATCCGTTCCAATCCTGAGCCAGTGAAATGAACATCTCTAATCCGAATCCAATGATTTCAGATTTGTTGGAAAGACGCGCGAGTCACACATAACTTTTCTTTGGACTGCCTCTATCGAAGCAGAGTGCACGGGTCTCAAAAACCTTATTTTCTCAAGTCTTATTCAGACCCATCTTTGTGAAAGCTTTCGCGCATGTTAAAATTCGTTTGGATCTTGGATCGGTGTTTACCAAGTCCACATCAGAATGATTGATAGATATCAGTCAAATTCAGGCATTACTCCCTAGAAGGCAATAAAGGAGGTCATGCCCTATTTACAAGGAATGAAAGACTATAAGTTGACCTATAGGAAAACTAACCACCTAGAGGTCGTTGGATACTATGATACTGACTTAAGAAGGTGTATTGACAATAGAAAATTCACTATTGGATACATTTTTCTATTAGCGGGTGTTGTTGTCTCATGAAGAAGTGAAAAACAGTCTACCGTTGCTGCTCATACCATGGAGGCATAATTTATTACTTTATACGAGACTTTGTCGCATGTCATTTAGATAAAAAACTTCATTATAGGTCTTGGTATTGTGGACTCTATTGAGAGACCACTAAAAATCTTTTGTGATAATGAAGCAGTCGTGTCATTTTTAAATAACAACAAGAGCTCAACCTCGTGTCGATATATGAAGTTAAAATACTTTGTTGTTAAATAAATGACTGAGAATAATCTAGTATGTATTGATACAATTGAGATGAAGGAAATGACTGAGAATCTTCTTACTAAAGGGCTAGTACCGGGATTGTATTATCAACATGTAAAGGAGATGGGTCTTTTTAATTCTTTTTGATGTACGACAATACATTATATGATCATATTTGTATATATGAATCAGATTATCTATGACTTTATATATTATTGATTTTGCATAAATAATCTCTTATATGAGTTAGAGAGAATAACAGAATAACAATATTTAAATGACCAATAGAATAGGTAAGAGACCAACCTATTCATAAAATTAATTTCAATATGCTAAAACACTGAAGGTGAATTATAGTGTAGTATATGAAAATATGATATTTCATAAATAAGTGTTATTCTCAATGACTCATATGATTCATTCTTGTGATAAATGGTAGCATGTGAACCTACATGAAGAATAAAATCAAGATAACGGTATAAATTTCGATTTAGTGCACTTTTGGTGTCAATGGATCAAGTAGGAGAATATTGGACATAATGGATCTGGGTTCAACCCATTGAGTGACCCAGTTTGATACCATTAGTGGGCCACATAACAGAGAGTTAGTGAGTGGGGTTACGTGAATGTGGAGAGACCACATTCATGTAACTGCCTCTTTCCCCCCATTATATAAGGGGGTAGGCTACCAAGAAAAATGATGAGAGATTCATAGCTATTAATTAGCCTACTGAAATTCCACATAAGGTTTACGTGGTATAGGGTCCTGCTCACCGTCGACCTAAAGCCTGGGCTCATCGTGGGCGTCGACCGGTTGAGGAGAACGATGAGCACTCGCACTAGCATACCATGGCATTTTCAGGTATGCTTTCTGTGTTTAATTCTGCAGATACACCAACACTTATCAATTTCAAGCAGCCTAAACCCATGTAACCAGAAACTCATTAAACACTCAGTCTCACTTTCATGGTAGTGAGGGTTGTCCGGCTCATACTGGGGATAAGTTTGGCTGTTAAACTTTTGGGACCTTACTAGGTCCGTCTTAGTGGATTATGTAGTGTGGTTTGATGGATCTGCATATGTTATCAATTTGTGTCCGAGGGGCAAGCCCTTGGAGTTTTATGCTGCTAGGATAGTGACTGTAAGTACAGCAAGCAGAGCCAGTGCGATTAGGTCTATGAACCTGGGGTGGTTTCTTCGAGTAAAAAAAAAAAAAAGTCGGGTTTTTCTTCGGGGGTTGAGATATTGACCCGTGGAGCACAATTCAATATGCACGCTCGTTCCAGTTGTTTGGATAAGTAGGTGCATCCAAACACCTAAAAGATTTGGACCTAAATTGGGTCTCTGGCTCCCACAAGCCATCTTCTTAGTCCTGACACTTGGATAGAGTGGGCCAAGGTCTGACATGAACACAGTGAAATCAAATTCTCCTTTAAGATGTGGAGCACCAGATCCAATACCGTAAGACCTGCACCTTGATTATAGATTTCCAGTTACCACTGTTAGATTATTCCATGAAATGTCAGTCTCTTTCATTTCCTATGTGTCAAATAATAATTTATGAACTAGGTAACTTTGCTAAAGTTTAACATTGATCATACCCGAAAAAAAGAATGTGATGGAACATGCTGTTTCTATTAGAGAGTAAGTACACTGGAGGGGTTAATACTTAGATTTATGTTAGTGTATAAAAAGAAAGACCATGCAAATGAGAGGGCTGAGCCCATTAAGTGACAGGTGTGGATGCGACACTTTAAAAAAAAATTATGTGCAGAGAGGGTATATATATAATTTTTAACAGTTTTAAGTGAACAATAAGTGTGCATTTATATATTTATATATATAATCTAGACAAAAAACAGATTAGGGTTAATTGAATCTACTTTTAGATAAAAATGGACCTCAATTAATGTGGTTGACTTCACCTAACACAAAGGAATTTGTGACCAAGTGTCACACTCGTATGGGTGCGAGTGTGACGCGGGTGCGGTGCCTTGTTAGAAGAGTCTGTGTTACATAGGTAGCCCGATTCTCGACAAGGGTTTCTTGTCATTCAAGAACCAAACCTGAACAACCTAAAACTCAGCTCTACTCGGACATTTATGCCACCCTATGTTGGGGTGCACAGAATATCAAGACAGGATCCAATGATCTTTCAACTCATACCCTAGATGTCTGGACCAATTACATGGGGGAATTCTATGTGGATCCTGGATTCAACTGCAGGTGGTCTTATGTCTGTCAACTGGTTGGATATCCGACCCATCACGGTGTACCCAAACCTGCAAAAACAATTAGCTGCCAGATTCGGGTCTGGATTGGGATTTGTTGGGTCACTAACTAAAATGCAATCCCAAACTTGAATTTGGACAATTTAAAGAGTTTATATTAATTAAAAATAGGTTAAAAAACTCAGGTCAAGATGGGTTGGGTTGGATACAACAACAACAACAACAACTACGCCTTCATCCCAAAACAATTGGGGTCGGCGATATGAACCAAAAAAGAAAATCATTTTGGGTCTTCCACATGAATCCTTCTCCTCCAATCATTTATATCCAATGCCATGTCCTTGGTGAGGTTCAAAGCATTCATATCCTTTCCTATCACCTCCATCCATGTCTTCCTAGGCCTACCCCGACCTCTTTTAACTAATATATTTTCCCATTTCTCGATCCTTCTAACTGGAGCATCATTAGGCCTTCGCCAAATATGTCCAAATCACCGTAAACGATTCTCTCTCATCTTATTTTCAATGGGTGCAACTCCTACCTTCTTACGTATCTCCTCGTTCCGAATCTTATCTTTTATTGTATTTCCACACATCCATCTCAGCATACGCATCTCAGCTACACTCATTTTTTGAATATGATGTCTCTTGGCAGCCCAACATTTCGTACCATATAGTAAAGCGGGCCTAATAATTGTCCTATAAAACTTTCCCTTCAACCGCAATGGCATTCTACGACCGCACAATACTCCAGTTGCACTTTTCCATTTCATCCACCCAACCTTTATCCTATGATTTACATCTCCATCAATTTCTCCATACTTTTGAATGATAGATCCCAAATATTTGAAACAATCATCCATCGGTATTTCTTGCTCACCAAGCTTCACTACACTCCCATCACTACTTCGTTGCTTACTAAACCGACACTCCATGTATTCTGTCTTACTCTTACTCAACTTAAAACCTCTTGCTTCCAATGTCTGTCTCCATAATTCTAACTTAGCATTAACCCCAACTCTAGACTCATCAATCAAAACAATATCATCAGCAAACAACATGCACCACAGCACATTTTCTTGAATTGATCTCGTAAGCTCATCCATCACTATAGCAAATAGGAAATGGCTTAAAGCAGATCCTTGATGTAACCCAACCGTTATAGGAAAATTGGTTGTCACCCCTCCACAAGTGCAGACATTGGTTACTACTCCTTCATACATATCCTTAATTATACTAATGTACTTGAGAGAAACACCTTTCTTCATCATTGTCCACCAGAGAACGTCCCTAGGTACTCTATCGTATGCCTTCTCCAAATCAATAAAAACCATATGCAAATCTTTGTTCCTCTCTCTATTTCTCTCAATAAGTTGTCTAAGAAGATGTATAGCTTCCATAGTTGATCTGCCAGGCATAAAACCAAATTGATTCTCCGATATCATGACAATCTTCCTCAACCTAGACTCAATCACCCTCTCCCAAAGTTTCATAGTATGACTCATGAGTTTTATACCACGATAGTTTGTGCAATCTTGTATATCACCCTTATTCTTATATAGAGGCACTAAAGTACTCTTCCTCCACTCATTAGGCATCTTATTTGTCCGCCAAATCTTGTTAAAAAGATTTGTCAACCATTTTAAACCTTTCTCTCCCAAGCATTTCCAAGCCTCGATAGGTATACCATCTGGGCCAACTGCCCTTCTTGATTTCATTTTCTTCAAAGCCTCTGCAATTTCTTTCTTTTGAATCTTGCACATGAAGTCACGATTCATCTCATGAAAAGGAATGGACAAGTCTCCAAGATCATGAGCATGACTTTCATTAAATAGCTTATCAAAATAATCTTTCCATCTCTCCTTAATCTCCTCATCTTTGACTAAAACCCTTTGTGTTTCATTTTTGATACATCTAACCATACTCAGATCCGTCGATTTCCTATCTCTCATCTTTGCAAGCCTATAAATATCATTCTCGCCCTCTTTGATATCCAACTTGTCATAAACCTCCTTATATACCTTATCCCTCGCGTTCCAAACTACTTTTTTAGCTTCCTTCTTTGCTATCATATACTTCTTCAAATTCTCATTATCACGACTCTTACTTAGATTTCTATAACACTCTCTTTTAACCTTAATAGCTAATTTGACATCCTCATTCCACCACGATGTATCCTTACCTAGTGGTGCACCGCTTTTAGACTCGCCCAATACCTCCTTAGCCACCTTTCTCATGCCACCCTCTATCTTATTCCACATTGATTCTGAATCCTCCTCGAGACACCAATCAGGGTTGGGTTGGATATCCTATAAAAATCATAGCCTAAACTCAACTCACGTATTACTCTAGTTGGATTTGGCCTTAATAATATTCAGGTCTGCATTTTGTATGCCCATACCCTGATATCTTCAGGTTTAGATACATATCTGGCCCATTGATAGCCCCAAGTGGGTCCTTGCAATATCATCAGAATGGAGGTGTTTATAATTATGCAGGTCATGCATATTGGGCTTTGTTTGGGAGCCGAGAATAGGAGTTGCGTTGTGGTTTCCTTGTGATATTGCTTTCTGTTGTTTGGGAGCAGCAATATTGCCAAAAGACTGCATTGGGAATGAAGTTAGCAGCACCGACACCACATTTCATCCAAATAATAACCTCCTATCTTCATATCCCCCCATGAGATTTCATTGATGTAAGTTGTTTTGATCAAATCGGACTCCGCAGATGTGATCTACCCATTCATTTAGTGAAGATCAATATTTAAATTGTCAAAATCCTACTTGTGTGCAGGATTTTCTGGTGATTCAAAAAAATCAATGGCTGACAAAACACAAATTTTTATTATTTAAAAATCATATTTTTTTCATTAAAAAAAATTACAATCCAAGGGTCAATTCTTATTAAATAGACCATTCAGAATCCATCTAAAGTCAGATTTGTTCAGACATATGGGATGAGTGGAACAGAACCTCATTTCAATACCATTCATGAGATGATGTTTGTGGCAACTCCATACTATATTTTGGCAATGCACTAAAATGGTGCTTCCATTTCAATACAAGGCTACCAAACGGAGCCTAGACTGCAGCTATTCCATGCAATAGCCTCATTGGATCCTGTCTCCAAAAGACCAGCCTTTTTTAGATACTCTGTGTTTGGTTGCATCTCATGAGATTCCAAATCACATGAGATGAAATCAAATGTGATTTAAAGTCATGATTTCCAATCACATATTCCACCATGTGATTCTGATAATCACTTCAAATGTGATTTCAAATCAGATTCAGTTTCTTATTTGTCACATGTTTGGTTATATATGCAAATGAGATTCATTCTCTCATTTGCATGAGATTCCAAATCACATTTGAATGCAACCGAACGTAAGCAAGAATCTAACAAATCCAAAAATATCTTGGCTTTCGTGTTTTGCGCTTCTTGAGGGTGTGAAAAATGCCGCACATTTTGGCAAGCAGCTAGATAAATTCCTTGACTGGAAATTTGCCTCAACGAAAGCATAAAAATTTTAGTACACCAGTTCTTGTTGGAGTTTCTTTGCATCCTCTCATTAGGTGATTGAACAATGTAAAAAAAATTGTTTGCTCAATTAAATGCACATAACTCAAAGGGGAACGGCTTTAGAAGCGAGAAGAAGGCAGAGAAGTGCCTGAAAGGAAGTGTGTGATCAATGACAAAGCTTGTTGGGGGACGTAGAGTGGGACCTCATGGCCTGCTCCCCTTAGGGTTGCAAACGTTAGCCCATCGTATTCCACCGTCCATCCTGCAACCTGTTGCGTGTGGAACCAAGCCCTCCACCCTGACTTTTCCCTCAGCCGCATCGTGTTTAGGCTGTACCTTGTTGATGTCACAGGAATCCGGCCATCGGTGTCACCGCTGCCATTGTAACCAATCAAACTATTTTAGCTCCTCTATGTTTTTGATAGGCAAGCTGGGGTTAGGCAGACCCCTACCAATTAGTAAACGATACCATTGGGATTTGAACTTGCAACGTCCCAACACAAGGTGACGTGCACTAGCTGCTCCTACCAGACAAGCGGAGCCACCCCCCTGTACAAGCTGAGTCCCCCATTGGTAACCAGTTATATAACGTACCATTGGGATTTGAACTTGCAAGGTCCCAACACAAGGTGACGTGTGCGAACAGCATCTCATACCAAACAATCGGAGCCCCGTTTGGGATTTTAGCTTCTCTATAGGAGAGTAATATTAACACAATCTTCATTTGACATTCAAGATACCCAATGTGTACGAGTTAAATGTGATATCAGTTCTACCATGATTCTAGCAGTATATTTGAATGTATCAATGATGTATCCTTTTACAGAGGGTACCTTTAAATGGTTTAAAATGAACGGCTTACAATGAGCTTGTTCACAGTTTTGGTGGGTGCCGTTCAATTTTAAGATGAACGACATCCAAGGCAGCTCTAACGGCATTACCGTCAAATGTGCCCGTAAGGTGATCCTCTCTCGTCCTTTTGCAGGCGTGTACATTCCATTATACCCAAGCCCTTACAAAGCCCACCAGTTAAAACACAAGGCCAAGTTTTGTTTGGAGCCGTGAGAGCCCACTCTGACCTGATAGGCACTCGCACTCATGCAGATATGGGCCGAGTCAGGGTTGACCTGACCTTATACCTGACTTTGCAAAGTTGGTCTGGTTGCCGATTTAAATCAAAATCCAATCTCATAATAGAATCTCGGATGTGGATCTCATCTGAGTTGGTGAAAACGAATACACGCTATCTGGTGAAAAAGGTCAAATGGGTTGGGTTAGACTTGACCATACATGTTTTCTCCATTCTATGCTCAGAGTCTGGCCAGCTATGATATGTTATATCTACCACCCCTATCTCACAAGATAAGTCGGTTATGGTTCAGACCCAGGTTGGAACTCCGACCCATTTTGCATCCCTAGCATAGCATGTTCTCCAAATGGCAATAAACTTCCTTCAAGGGAAGCAAGATCCTATGAAAAGTTCATCATAAATTAACACTCAGCCTTTCATGGTCATACCTGTAAACCCATACGCGTAACCGGGCCTTCATGAGCTTGCTGATGATGGGAAGGACACTGTCTGGAGCATCGTTCCATTTAAGGATGACCTCACTATACAAAAAGGCGCATGGGTGAGCAGCAAATTTCATGTTACCAAGGATTAACAACCAAACACAGAATAAGACGGATTGGCCAAAACATTATAAAGAAAAGAACCCACATATGATATTTAGGGCCTAAACGGGGAGGGGATACCCATATGATATAGAGCCTCACTACATTATACATTAGTACCAATAAATATGGGCAGTGCGACGAGATGAGCTAGCTCAAACACAAAGATAATTGCAAAGGCACGATCCATTTCTAGGTGGACTTAAATGGATACGGTTCATTTCTGATCCGCAGACCCATTTTCAGATCTAAAATGGGAATTCATGGGAGGGCTTCAATTTTTTTTTTTTCGATTTTAACCCGAAGAAATCACACCCGACACGAAGACCTAGTTGTGCAGGCATAAAACTCCGAGGTTACCCTTGCCTCGGGGCCTATGCATTGACCATGCCCGATGGCCCCATCTCATGCCTCCGGTTGCTGCAACATGGTGACTGCGGCGCAGCCGTGCTCAAAGGAAAGAAAATGAGAATGAAAACAAGACCCTAGGGTTTTCTTCTTTTCTCTCTCTTTTATGGGAAGAGGGGCTGGTCGGGTGGGACTTAGGGTTATTAATGTTTTTATTTTATTTATTTTATTTTTTTGAAATCAGAAAGTAGGGGCCTGAGTCGGGCTCGGACCCATTCCCGAACCCAGCCCGATAAGTTGTCGGGTCAATCCAGGCCCTATTTTATTTGGGGGTTCCTTAAATTTGGGCCCGAGTCGAGCGGGCTACCTGAAGCTCGACTGGCAGCACGACCCGATGTCCACCCTAGTTTTGATAAAAAATTCATTTAAGAGTCTGAAAAGACATTTAGGACCCAACATTTTACCAAAACTGTCAAATAGAGTTCTCAATTGGATTAGGTAAGGTTAATTTATACATAATAAAATTACCAAACTGCCCCAAATCACAACTTTCTAAAACAAAAGTTAAAATGACACATGTTATGTACATCTTAACCATGAAATCAACTTCGAACTTTCTTTTGACAGTTTCACTGAAAAGTTGGGTTTGAAAATCATGAGGCTTTGTGGGCCTCCAAATGAAAATTTGCCTTTAGAGTTTACACAATGTCTAAACGATAAAGCTATGTGCTTTTTCAATTCAGACGGACAAAAAGAAAAAGGACGGGGAAGTGGTTGCGCGCTAAAATAACAGAAGCAACTGTGGGTTCAGCTTTGGTCTATAAGAGAAGGAAAACTACATTGAATATCAATCAGGACTTCTCTTCAAACTCATAGGTGAGTCGGAAAATCATTTTTGTGTATTAAAATATGAAAATCATATAAAAGCATGAATTGGTTCTCTTTAATTTATCTCAGAGAGAGAAAGAGCAGTCTGGAAGGACATCAATGTAATTCCATTAACTGCAACAGACCAAGGTGGGAAAATAATGCCACTTTGCTCTATCTGCCATCTGCTTGGATATACATAAGCAAAAGAATGTAAAAGAACGACAGTCAAAAGAAGATAGCTCGTACACAGAAAAGGTAGAATATTTTTTCCAGGTCTTTCTCCAAGAAGAAAAGAAGCGAGTGAAAAACCAGTCGCCAAAGAAAAGCTACTTTGCATATTGACCAAATCTTATCCAATCTAATCCTTCTCGTGTCTGGCGTTATATATATATATAAATTGAGAGAGAGAGAGCGAGTACCTGCAGGGCTGATACGAGTAGGTGAGATTCGTAACATTAGCATGCAGGGCATTCTGAACATCCTTCCTGTTGAGGTAAGCCCTGGTATATCTCTCCGTACAAGGGTCCACACCAGATGGCAGCCTATGCCAGAGCTCCTGTCCAACAACACCAGGTGAACTCAGAAAAATTATTCAAGAAGACACCGCTTTTGGGAACATGCGGAGAAGCAGGGCTTGGCAAATTTGTGAGCAATGACAATAACTTTCTACAGAGAAGGCCAGATGCTAAGTTGATAAGGTCAAGTGTTAACCAATGGAGAGAGAGAGAGAGAGAGAGAGAGAGAGAGAGAGAGAGAGAGAGAGAGAGAGAGAGAGAGAGAGAGAGAGGTTGCGTACGTGCTGAGAGAAGGCTCGAGGAGAGGCGAGGAGGCGAGAGGAATGCTCTCTGGTGAGGGAGGCCACGCACACCGGCGTGTAGAGGCTGTAGATGTCGATGTCGTTGTAGGCCTGGAGGAAGGAGCCGACGGCAATTTTGCAGTGGGCGGTCTGTTTGGCGGACTTGAAGTTGCACTCGCGCTTCACGCGCTCGTGGAGCTGATCCGATATCACCGCGTGGCTCCACGCATAGTCCACCATCCCCTCCTGGTCTGTCTCGTCGTTGAGCACTGCGTTCCCGATCTGAAAAGTTTCTCTTCATCAACCCCAACGCCCCTGACGGCCGTGTTTTGGTTTCAGGAAATTCAGTGAAAAAATGGCAGATGATTTAGTGGATTTGGGTTCCAATTCTGTTAAATTTCCCCAATCCAAACACGCTACGAAAATTGAATACAAGAATAATCACACACAAGTTTGGAGCAGCATTTTATCCTTTCATTTATTTCGAAGATCTTAAATTAATGTTTGTTTTCTTGTGTTTCCAATTATGGAGGAAAAACTTGCCAAAACAATTAGATTAAAGATTCAGAAATCATAAACATATATGCTTAATTAAAGTAACTAGAGAATTTGATTTGGAGTTTCCTTCAAGAAATTGCGGACAAAATCATGATATTTTCAATATATCATGTTCTTGATGCAGACTGGAATATTTTTTTCCTTTTATAGTATTATCAAGAAATCACAACATTTGTATTATATATATATGTCCTATAATACGATTGAACGTGACCAATACCGATATTTGTATTTGAAAACCCACAAGATGAGCAGAAACAGAAAGTGGGTCCTCTCGTAATGGGGGCATTCCATCAGCGAATCAGATAAAACGTTTTATGTGAAACGATCATTGTGGAGGTGACACCTGTCTTGTGAGGGGGACACAATTACTTTTTTTTTGTCCAAACGAGAGAGGCTTCACTTCTCGTTTTGGGATGCACTTTGTAAAATGCCGTTTTACTTGATCCGCCCTGCCTTGGTCAATTAGCTATTTGGTAATTGGTACCCTGTGGGCCCGAAATAATTCTAGTGTACCGGCTGATTGCATGTACTCATTGGTCCAAGAACTGTTACGTTCTTGGAAATATAGCAAAGAATCTAGAGAGCAGATTCAGTGCTCAGCCAGAGTACCGGTGTAATGGTACCACATGTCCTCCCAACTGGTGCTCAGCTTGTCTGGTAGGAGCAGCTAGAATGGACATTGCAAGTTCAAATCCCCATGGTGTCGTAGGGGTCTGCCTAACCCCAGCTTGATACCACATGTCCTGATGCTGGGTCCCACCATCCCTAAGTAGACAGGCAGAAGGAGACTCCCTCCGTCTGACTGACATATAGTTGCCAGGAAGCGAAATCTACAACGAGAAGGGATGCATGAAGCATAAATGTAGAAAGTGTCAAAAAGTAGTGTGAAGCGAAACCCAAGATTCGGTTTGAAAGCAATTGTGAAAACATGCAAGAAGTCAAAAAAGAAATGTGAGGGACACAAGGGAAAGTAAGTAGAAAGTGGAGGAGAAAAAAAAATTAACATAAAAATGCAAAAAATTATGAAAAATAAAAACTATAAGACTAGAGTGAAAAATAAAAGGGATGCTATTTGGGAAACGAGTGATAAGCGTGATTCCTATGTATAAAAAGTGTGCTTCCCACAAATGGAAAGTGAGTTTTAGCGTGCATCCCGGCTTAGGAAATCACTTCCAGTAACTATGGGCTGACCACAGCTCTAGGGATGGTAGGTCGCGTGTGAGCCAAGTACTTGGCTCGAATACTGGACCAGGGCTAAGGGTCGGGTCACTTTCTCTTTATTCGATGTACGCAAAAGGACAGGGAGCCCAAGAACAGAGAGATGCGAAGAGTTCAAATTCATTCTTTTTTATCTCACCATAATTCCTTTGAGGTTGATATAGGAGCCTTTGCTGGCGTACTTGTTATGATCGTATATTTGTTTAGCAAGCTGAGGAACATAGTGACCTGCGAAGTATGTGAAAGAATTATAGCTATAAAGCTTAAAACGAAGAGAGAGAGAGAGAGAGAGAGAGAGAGAGAGAGAGAGAGAGAGAGAGTATATACCGGCGTAGCTCTCTCCAGCAATGTAAAAATCGTGTGATTTGAAACTCGGGTACTTCTGGAACCACTTGAGGAGGAAGGCATGAGAATCTTCCGCTGTAATCCGATCTCCGAGCCTCGTCAGATCTTCCGATCTGTTGGTGTAAGAGAAACCCACTCCAACCGGCGTCTCAAGGAAGAGAAGGTTCGACACTGCGCAGATCAAAGAAAACCTGCGTTAGAGATTCCCTTTGGTTTTATTTAGAGGTGGATCTCCGGTTGGCCCGATCCACCTGACCCGATCTGATGCCCATAACAGCTTGACGGCCAAGGAGACTTTAAGAGCTGCCAACAACCCGACCTGACTCCTATTGGACATGTGCTGGGCCCAGGTCTTTTCACAATCGGACCGGTGCCTGGTCGCATAAATATATGCATCCCACCGGAGCTTCAGTGGGTTTGGGTGGGGCCAGATTGAAATGCTTTTTCACCCAAACATGGTTTACTGTTCAGGTCAGACCAGGCTTCCTTCTTATTAGGTTCGGAGCTGTGTTTATGCATCCAAACCCAACCAATGCCCGGGGTCAGGTAACCCACCCAATGTCCACCCTTGGATCTGTTTGGAAAGCGACCATCGGAGGTCAGCCGAGCGCTAAGTGTGAAATCCCCACTCCCAAAACTGTTTCTAAGCCAAGGGAAAAAATAGGAACTAGCATGACATTTGCTAATTCTAATTCCTATTTCAGCTACCACGAGAGTGAGCTGATAATTATCAAATGCTACACCAGTCAGTGACACTTTTTTTTCCAAAGGCAAGCTGGGGTTAGACCGACCCCTGCCAGTTATTATTCAACGTCCCACTGGGTTTTGAACCTGCAACGTCCCACAACAATGAGACGTGCACTGACAGCTCCTACCAACCACGCAGAGCCACCGTTGGTACCAGTCAGTGACACTTTCGATCGTCAGACGGGTGACCTTTTAGGTTCAATCTAAAACCATGACCATGGAAGTGGGGAATTCCTAGTGGATTTTAAAGACTGCTCCTAAAGCACTACTCTAAAGATTTGCTAAATCCATGAGAATCCACTTTTTCATTTCCGATAGGCAGTTTCCATACCGAGCCTTAATTATGATCTATTCAAGCATGTTATATTAGCTGTCTCAATGATGACCAAGTTGCTTCTGTATGATAACTAACTGTGTCTTTTAATGGGTTCAGTCAGAATTCTGTTAAGCCAAGACTTTCCAAGCTAAGCCATTGAATTGCTGAACGTGGCCAGTCAGTAAGATGACAAAACCAAGGTCCAAAGAGTGGCCTCCAACCAAAAGCGCTACACAATTTTAAATTCAGACACACATGAACTAGCAATACTTTTCATAAAAAAAACAACAAAAAGGCAAAGACAAACGCAAATGGTGCAGTGCCCATAGAATTTTCTTCCTTTCACGAAGGGAAAATAAAAAATCAAGAGAAAATAAATGCTACAAGGAAAATAATTGAATCCATTAATGAGAGTGAAGGTCCCATAATGGCCAATATAAGTATCCAGGCACAATTGTAGGAGTTCATACAAAATGCTTAATTTCCACAGCAAACAAGTTAGGCAAAAAACTAGAAACTTAAAAGCTTTGAAGGGAACACAAACCAATTGGTGTGACGTTTGTACATGAAGCTTCTCCATCTGCTCTTTTTTGTTTTTGAAAGGCAAGTTGTGTAAGAGTGTGGAGCTGTACTCTTTGTAAAATTAGTAGACTATTCTTATTTAAAAGAGATAATCTGGCTCTTTTAGTGTATCTAAATTAATAAAGAAGCAGTAGTGAACATAAGATATTCTTGTCGAATAAAATCTTTATTTTCGTGTATGATGAATTTTCTTTTTTTGCTTTTTCGTGCTTATTTCTTCGATCAATCGATAGGTCACAGCAACGTTCCTCAACAAACTGGGGCTACGCAGACCACTACCAGTTATACAACTATACCATTGGATTTGAAACTGCAACATTCTAACACTAGGTGACGTGCACTAGCTGCTCCTACCAGACAAGCCAAGCCCCCTTTGGCTCTCCAATTACTCTTATGAAAGAGGAAAATCTCAAGTAAAAACACCCTAATCGGTGAAGAAATTACAATACATATGAGCCAAATCAAACATAGAAGATATGCACTTAACAGTAATTTTCTTCATCACTTAAATGATAGTAGTTGATACTTGATAGCAATAACGATACTTTTTCCGCTTATAGTTCTCTTGGTCAATGTTTCCGGAAGCAGCTCGGTAAAATGAATTAAAGAATCAAACACTTTCACTGTAGACAGGCTGGCCTTGAAAACGAAAGAGTATAAGGCGCAATGAAGTTGAAGAACAAAAGGGTAAAAATTGCCAATTGGTGTCACGAAGTACTGTCATACCCTGAAGTACTGAACCCCTTATAAAGTTTGTCGGGGGCTCTGATATTGTCAACTGCACTTAGCCCACAGGTGCCTCGGCAGGCTCATGACCTTGGTTAAAATCGATCTATATTGGCAGCAGAGAGTAGTAAAAATTTCCTTGATATTTTATAAAATATGGTGATTTTTGTTACGGGCATATTTTTTCAATAAGTTAGTGAGGTGCGATGGTCCTTTCATACCGCAAGACTTTCTATCGCTTTGTGATTGGGCATAAAATGCATCGCAAACTCGCAACGTGTCAAGCTGGCCAACCTAATTGCCAAAGGCCACGTACCAACACCTTTCCATGTGCTAAATTATTTTTATTGGCCCTGCGTACCACCCCATGCACAACTGCTTAGCGAAAGCTGATCAAGCGCATTTATAAATGCACTTTTCATTTTGTTTATGCCGCTTAGTGTATACTCATCTCATACCCGCTATCACTTTCAAAAGAGGCACAAACTTTGCCTTAGCCTTGCGTACCATAAAACGTATTGATATTTCATGCGCACGACATAGCAAAACCTCATTATTGAAGGAACAAGACCTTGCAACCCCTAGTCTAAAAACCAGTTGATGATTGAACACCATAGCGAAGAACACCACCGAGACTCATTCGTCGAAGCCTAGGCATTCACTCGCCTAGCCCCGAGTCACCATACTCGATTGAAACCACCTAATGTGATCCCTAAGAGAATTAGCCCTAACTCACACACACACCCGTGTGTCCAACCGCTACGTATGAAAAAAATCTTGTAAGCCGAGAGGTCCTTAATTATCCAAATATCTAAAGGCAACATCCTTTGATCTACTGACATTGCTTAACCGAACAACGCTCTACGTTTGTGTCACCACACAACGATGCACTAATGACGATATCGATGCTTATCGCATGTCATGCTATCATCGCACGTCATTGATCAAGCGAACACATACCGCACGTTCCTACACTCGATGCATTTTCTACCCAGTAGAGCTTTGCACTACACATGCCCCATTCTGAAAGATCGGCCCGAGAGATTATCCTCCACCCAAAACCATTGTCGTCCTCGACAAGGCTGGTGTAGGTAAGAACACAGTCTTCACTAATATGCCAGTTTTTCTTTATACTTATCTTTGGTTTGCTCTTTTTCTTCAGCTTACTCAATTTGTTCTGGTTTACATTCACCATCATCACAATCTTTAACACATCAAGTCTCATACCTTTAATGCATCTTCGATCACTTAGACAACGATCTTATGCTTTATCAACATTGAGCATTTCTCTGCTCATGAGACCTAGTGTAGTCTTAAATATAAATGTGCTCACACGACAAACTTACCGTCTTCATGCTCATGGCTAGGGTGCCTTCTAACCCCCTCAAGGGAAAGTCCAAGCCCTTCATGGTTCTTAAAGAGAAAGACGACCACCAATGAATACCGCAGGGATATCAACTCCTTTACGCCAACTGACGGTTTTCCAATGGTTCAAACTAGTCCTTAAGTAGGAGACGCCTTCTTGCGTATCACCCCAAAGTGGTCCTTCAAAGCATCCTCCAGAACATTCGTCCTCACATGGGTACCTTTGGCCCAACGCTGAAACTCTCCGCCCGAAACCAGCATGTTGTAACTCTCTCTCAGAGTCAGCAAAACGTTATCGTAGAAACCAACGAGCCACAAACAAAAACTTTTTCTACACACAATCGATTGAGGATCTGCCAACTCAAGGGATTAAACAATGAACATCCTACCCAATGTGAACACTCTGTTAACCCACAATCTTGAGAGGGTATCTAGAAGTTTAATTGAGTCTCCCATACCCAGATGTGCAAATCCATTCAGCCGAATCCAACGTGCATTCTCTGCATGCACAAGGCAAACGTCACGCTCCGCCAGTGAGCCTAACACACAACTGGTAGGAATCTTTGACTTATCTACGTTTCCTTAGCCAACTGAACAATAATCTTACACTATTGCTTGTCATCAACAAGATGTCCCATACCATCATGCCAACATCTTGCTTCTGTGCTAAGTCAACCACACTTCAGCTATGAATATTTATGTAACCAAGATAAACCATCATTGTCGTCTACAGTGCCACACATAATGAAGAACAAGGTCTCCGTAAATCTTTCTGCTCTAATGTCAATTTATCATGGGCTTACTTTTTCTTATAAGCCAGTATGGCGCGATGATCCTTCTTTACCACCGCAAGCTTTTCTATCACTCTATCGCGGATATAAAATGAATCACAAACCTGCGATGCATCAAACTGGCTAGCCTAACAACCAAAGGCTACGTACCAACACCTTTATACGTGCTGAATCATTTTCATTGGCCTTGTGTACCACCCCATGCGCAACTGCCTAGCGAAATCTGATCAAGCACTTTTCCAAATGCGCATTTCATTTTGTCCATGATGCTTAGTATATAGCCATCTCATATAAGCTATCACTTCCGAAAGAGGCATAATCTTTGTCATAGCTTTGTGTGCCATGAAGCGTATTGCAGCTTTATGCACATGACATAGCAAAACCTCATCACTAAATGAATAAGACCTTGCGGGCCCCAATCCAAAGACCAATTAATGATTAAACACCATAGCAAAGAGCATCACCTAAACTCATTCACCAATGCCTAGGCATTCACTCGCCTAGACCCGAGTCACCATACTCAATTGGAATCACCCAATGTGATCCTTGGGAGAATTAGCCCTAACCCACACACACTCTCATGCATTCAACAACTACGCGTGAAAAACAATCTTGCAAGCTGAGAGGTCTTTATCCAAATCTCTAAAGGCAACGTCCTCTAATTCATTGGCACTACTTAACAGAATAACACTTCACGTTTGTGTCGTTACACAGTGATGCACTAACGACGATACTGTTGCCTATTGCATGTCGTGCTACCATTGTACGTCACCAATCAAACGAACACATACCACACATTCCTACACTCTATGCATTTTTCACTCAGTAGAGCTTCACATTGCACATGCCTCGTTCTGAAAGATCGGCCTGGAATAATTTTATTGTTGTGTTTAAAACAGACAAAAGTAGGGTTGAGAATGGGTTGAATTCAGGAAGAGGCTTTTGTAAAATTTGGCTGTCCTGTAACAGAACCAATCCCACTCTCCACAATGTATTTTTTTTTTATCCAAAATCATGCATCCTTAGCTAAAAGCATTCAATAAAAACAAACAAACCCTTATAACAAACTAAAACTTACTACAGCATAAAGAAGATCCATGAGAGCTGCTCGCACTAAGATCCATGAGAGTTGCTCGCACGGACGGACACACAAACTTTTATTGGGTAGTGGGGCAAACCGTATTTCATTTTTTCTTGAGATTTTTTTTTTACGTGTATGTTGGGAGCAGCCAGCGGCTCCAAATGGGAATTTTAAATTCTTCGGGGGGGAGGGAGGAGGCGCCCACCCCCCCTGCTAATGTAGGTCCGTTGCTGGTTGCTCGCCTGGGCCAATTTCGTCCTTGGTGAATCAAAGAACCTGAGAACCCGTTTACCCGACCCAACCCATTTATTAAATGGGTTGGCGGGTCGTGTCGGGTTACCCGTTTATTAAATGGGTTGGGTTCGTGTTTGCCACAGTCGACCCGTTTAATAAACGGGTCGGGTTCGGGTTGAGGTATGCTGACCCGCCAACCCGTCGGGTCGACCCGCCAACCCGTCGGGTCGACCCGCCAACCCGTCGGGTCGACCCGCCAACCCGTCGGGTCGACCCGCCAACCCGACACGATTGCCACCCCTAATCCATACTATCCTGAAACTTTCTTTTTTCTTTATATTAATTTCAAAGTATGCTCGGTACAACTGGCAACATGACAACAGAGGAGCTTGACTTTTGGATTCTTCCAGTTGTGGAGATTTCGATTTTAACATTTTTTGAGCTGGTGTCAGATGCGCAGAAGTTGGGAGTTGGGGCGACGCTTTCAAGTTTTTAAACACATGATTTTAAAAATTTGACCATCATAAAAAAAAAGTATTTAAAAATTTAAAAATAAGGAAATGAAAGGAGAAGCAGCTAAACAATTTAAAAAAGCATTAATGAGCACGCCAACGGTAAGGAAAGGCGTGAATGATCGGCGCTCAAAAATTTATGGGGACCATCTGAGGCATAAGCAACTGGCTGTGGTGGTTGGATGCCGTTCGTCGCCATGGATGAACGATGAACGGCATCCCACGGTCGGCTGCGGTCCCCCGTGACCTGACCCGCACTCTTAATGGAAGGGAGTATCAGGAGGTACCTTTGTTCCATGCATACTCGTTCAACACGAGCTGTGAATGATTGTTCCGCACTAGGAAAGGACCGAGCTCCTGCAGAGCTCCGTAGGCAATGGAAGAGCAGCCTGGACCTGCAACAGTTTCAATTTCTCAGGTAAATCCCATTAATGTACACACGCACGCTCACGCAGAAAGATGTTAGGTAGGTGGCCCAAAACTCATCTGGGCGAAGGCTAGATTCCCTAACCCTCAGAGAGACGTTAGGTGACCCAAAAGACAATTGGTTGTTTATAACGGATCTGGATCCAGAAACCCTATCCACTAAGATTAGAGGGCACATTTTGGTTCCTTTCTGCTTGGAGGCAGGTCCGACTATGGTAATTCCGACCCCCATATTGCATTTCACAAGAAAGCTAGCAAAGAAGGGGGGTTTATCAATTCAGGACGTGCACCGGTCATGCCCGGTCGATCCAGACAAGTTAACTGGCCAACCGATCCAAAAGCAAGGAACAAGCCAGACTTTTCCGGCAAAGAGACCGGATCAACAGTCTGGCACAGACATGATCCAACAGTTTGGTTTATATTATCTGAACGGTCTTCACGGTTATCGATTCCCAAAGCACTTTGCCGTGTGATGGATTGGATCCGGTTGACTTCGTTATAGGACCCGATACACTCTTACTCGAAGGGGCATCCACAAATTTGCAGGAAATTACACGTAAAAGTCCAGCATCGTCCACAAATTTTCAAGCAGACATTAAAAAGAGAAAAGTTGATTCCATTTAAGGGACAACCTTTTACCCTAATTCCCAAAATAGGCTAATTTTTCTAAAAATGCTCAAATAAGGACGTCAGGTTAACACTTATCGTCTTGAAAGAAGTGATTCTTTTTTGTTTCCTGGATTATCTTAATAATGGCTATTGTTGTAATTTGACTTATGATTTAAAATAATAAATGTAAACCTTTTTTGGCAGTTTACAGGAAAAGAGAGAACCATATCTGAATTTGCAGAAACATAAAATTTTAACAAAAAAATATATCATAAGAAATCGGAGGTAGAGAAGAAAGCAATAATTCTGAAAAAAAAAAAGAAAACCCTTTCTATTCAATAAATACAGCCGCAAAGAGCGATACTCGAGCAGTAACTCTTACCGCAATACCGCGGTTGCAAGACCTCAGTGGGCCAACAAATAAACCAAAGATTTTAAAGTAAAAAAATTTATGACAAGGTCAGTTTCTTCAGAACTTTACAGCCGATCTGAAACTCCCTTCTCCAGAGCAACTTCGAACCTACCACAACTAACAGGGGAAAACAGAAAATAAATTGACCTATTCACAGAAGTTCTCCAGACCAACTTCGGTCCTGCCACAACCAACAGAGGGGAAAACCAATTGAGGGGAAAACAGAAAATAAGTTGACCTATTCACAGAAGTCCCCGTTCAGCAGCCTAGTTTTTGCTTCAAAAGCATGCTTGGTCTTAAATTCACCCAGTTGGTCATTATTATGTCACAAATTTAATAAATCTGAGCAAACAGCAAATAAGCATCTTACGATGATTTTTTTTTTTATTGACGAAGGACAAAATAATGCACAAACAGGCGATATTTGAAATCAATGAAGAAAAGACATGAGGTAGAATGTGAGCGGCTTTTCATAGTTCACTTTATAAAATGAAACCGGTCAATTTTCTGGATCTCACGTGGATTGTAAACTATGAAGTATGAACCCTGGTCTGGTCTACCCCTAATGACCAAAATGCCCCGCTATGCCGCCTCCCAAATCGCCAAAATAACGAAAATGTCCGTCAGAACGCGATCCAATTTCCCCTCTGGTCGATAGGGTCGGAACTCTGGAGGAAAACAACCTGCCCGCGGAAGGGAGAGCGGAATTCCCGCCGAGGGACAGAACGATGTCCCCTCGCCGGCAGACACCGAACGTACCCCGACTTTTCTACTGATATCCCTAGGGATGTCAGCAACAAAGCGGGTGGGAATAGGGCTATTTTGGTCATTTTTTGTAATGTCAAAAAGTCCCGGCTTCAGCATTTTGTCGGCGAGGGATTAATATTTTTTGAGAATTTAATATATATATATATATATATATATATAAGAAAATATAAAATGTTAATAAATAAAACATATGGTAAAATCAGATGGCATGAACTTTTAACACAATACTGAAACTGGCTGCAAACAAAAAAAAACATGACACTTATTTAGTAACTTTTTTCGACAGTTTTGTTCTTTGTGTGCTAAAAAAATCAGCCACCTTGATCGAAAGCACTTTTATTTTTTTCCATGAGAAACGAAAAAACCATCCTCGAAATAAACCCGTGGTCCACTCCTTGCCCTCAGAAAGTGACTCGGCTTAGGCTGAGCGAGGCTTATCCTGATCACTCGTCTGGTGGCCAAGGCCCCGCCAAACCCCTTGCCCTTGGTCAAAATCACTTGCTTAGTAGTCAGGTGCCTGATTTTTCAGGTGTGAAACTTGTTTTGATGCGGGTGCCTAATTTTTCAAGCGACCAAAGGGCAAGAGCGTGAAGAAAAAAATTAATTGGTCAGATTTATTATATATTTTAATTTGTAGTAGCATTATTCTTAGATACAAATGCTAGGTGCCATCTACGTCAATTCCGGTAAAATATATAAAAAGTAAAAGATTTTAAAATTTTACAATGTGGTTTTTGTTAGGCACGTCAGCTTAATATGCCGACAATGTTCAAAATATCGTTCCACTGGACATGACGACGCTCGATAATGAACTTTTAATGTTTTTTCTTTTTAACTTTTTTAGGCAACGCCGCGAAAGCAAGCCGTGCCTGAAATGGAAAAATTTCCGGTGGGCCTTCGTACTTTCTGCCGAAGAAAAGTTACACAAAATTGCCGGAAACAAAACGGAGAAAGACGTCTGGCTAGGGAACGGCGGAGATCGCCATCCACCTCATCATTTCCCGCTCAAAAGCTCCAGAACAAAAAACTTCACGAGAAATGCGTAAAAAATTGAGGCAAAAAAGAAGATCCTGGAAAAAAGAATCCCCCGAAATTCGCCAGTAAGAAATTGCAGGAGTTGTGGTAAACTTGCACGAACAAGAAACTCCTTTGTACCAGTGAAAAAGAGAACAATAACCATTCACATATTTTTTCACTATAAAAGAATTACTCGAAATGCGGTAAATAATTTTTCGTTCATTTACTTCTTTTAAAAGATTCACTGCCACCGTAAAATCCTTCAACGGTAAAAAAAAAGTAAGAACTAAATATTTTGACATTTTTTCTCCTAAATCCAAAAGAGAACGGTCTAAAACTGTTGGTTCTTATCAAATAGATAACCGAAAACTTATTTCGAGGTAAAAAATCGTCCATTTTTGCCGCGACAAAAACTTTTGAAAAAAGTTAAAAAATTTGCACATCGGCTTGTAAAAGCAGCATTGACAGCTCATCCTTCAATTCAATAATTGAACCAGAAGCGCAAAACTCCTCCAACAAAGAAGATAACGATAAAGTTAGAAAAATAAAGACGGTTTTTTTACAACTCAAGGAGATTCCAGCAAGTAATTTGCGGCGAAAATCGGTGAAAATTACAAGTTAATCGATTTTATGCCACTTTTTACTCAATTTTTATACCAAACATACAAATTGCAGTAAATTCCTACATCATCTTCAAAATCGTTATGTGCCGCAGTAAAAGTAGTCAAAGAAGATCTTGAGATCGCGTTCTAGTCACGAGTCTAAAACAGTAGTCGAGATATGATTAAGATTCGCTCTCGTTTGACGCGAATTCGTCTTGCGATTTCTTTGTTTTCTGATTCAGAAGAGTGCAAGATATCACAAAAAAAGGGAATCATCTCAGAGAATAAATCTTGAAAAATAAGACGCAGGCCTAATCGTCGCTCGCCTCAACGAATCAACAAGATTACTTCCGGATTGCAACGGGATTGATCTAAAGCGCGAAGAAGCAATAGAATCGAGAAAGATAAGAGAGAGAGAGAGAGAGAGAGAGAGAGAGAGAGAGAGAGAGAGAGAGAGAGAGAGAGAGAGAGAGAGAGAGAGAGAGATGTTCGCTTACCTCCGTTGAGCCACAGGAGGAGCGGTTTCTCTTTCACGCCTCCCTGTGCCTCGAAGAACCAGTAGAAGAGCGCCCTCTCGTCATTCTCCCGCAACCGGATGTATCCGGCGTAGTGCCGGAACTTCACGTTGGGCTGCCCCGGGAGACCCCTCACCAGGTCGGATTCCGGCAATCTGTAACCCCCGGCGTCCCCCTCGCTACCTCTCGCTCCCGGAAGAAGGCAGAGGAACGAAGGGACGACGATGGCGAAGAGGAAAGCGGAGAGGCGGACGGAATTCGCCATCGGAATTCCTTCAATCTTCCTTCTCGGCTCGTCCTTTCTCTCGCTCTCCCTCGAAAGGTTAAACCTATATAGTAGAGTGAATACCATTTATGACCTTGCCTTTGTCATAAAATCACATTACGGGGGTCATCCTTCAGTCAAACTATTGCCAATATGATGAAAAAGACTAAAATATCCATAGAAGCTGACGCCTGACGGTCCGTCAGCGTTAGCTGCAAACGGATCGGAAACGGGTCGGATTATTTTTGTCCAAATCCTAATTTGAGAAGCATGTAATAGATCGGACCTGTCGATGCCGGACCAATGAAGTATGATTGAATCTGAACCCGAAATATGCACGGCAATACCGGACCTGGTAAACAAGGCCAAAAACAAGATCTTTACATGTAAAAATCTAAAAATACAGGTACCTTGGATTTGATCCAAAGTCGAACATATCTTACATAAGCTGAAGAATAGCTTAATTAGACAAATCCAAATTTAATCAGAAATCGGGTTGCACCTTCGGATCTTGGTTTCAGGATCTGTGCCCAAAAATAATGTGTTAGATTCTGATGGGATATCCGAATCCATTTAACCCGTACGCTGTGCATGCGGGCAAATTCGTTCACGGAAGTTTTCATACAACGCTTGTATTTTCAAAGGAGTCACCTTGCTTTCGCTAATGCAAATTTTAATGCTACACTAAAGCAGGTTATTATATTTTAATCAAAAGTTACTTATAGGCGGCCACTAAGGCTTCCTCCATTTAATTGAGGGCAGCTTGTAACGTCGGGTTAGGCAGATCCCTATCAGTTATACAACTATACCATTGGGTTTTGAACCTGCAATGTCCCAACACAAGGTGGCATGCACTAGCTGCTCCTACCAGATAGACAAGCGGAGCCCCGTTGGTAATGTGTTCTTTGCTGCAAGGATGAACTGGAATGTACTCTCTTGAGGTCAAAGAGGAGGTCCGGTTTTACACCGATAGAGCACAGGCCAGCCGACTTTTAAACCCAATCTAGAAATGACTGATAGACATAGCCAACCCGAACCCGACCTAGTTACACCCCTAGTTTGGATACTCGTTCCATGAGGATCTCACCAATTCTTTTGAATTCGTAAAGTTAACAACAAAAGATATAGAGGTAGTAATTGTATCTTCTGGAACCCAGAGTCCACATATAACTTCTAAATTTTTAGTCATAAGAATATGAACATGGATCCCATCATTTGAAATAGGATGGGTTCCATCTTACATTCAATCCTAGCCATCCATCAGAACTTTTTAGCCGTTGGTTGGATGGCTACGATTGAATGTATGTTGGAACCCATCCTATTTTAAATGATGGGATCCGTGTTCTAAGAATTTACGTCTCCCTCCATTGAAAATTCACGTTTTTACCTGGTAAACCAAGTTTAGGTTAAAAACAAAGTAAACGTATATATTAACTATGAAATTAACTTTGAGTTTTTTTGTTAACTATTATTTGATTTTAGAAAACTTACCTTTTAAACAATAATCTATCAGTCAATACACTGGTACCGAACATTTGACCCATTCAACCAGTTGCATGGGCTTTCTGGGTCAAGTGAAACCGTAGGCTGACACATTTCTGACCTTTGAACCCATGGAACCTAGTTTATGACCGAACCAAGTGGTTCCCATAGATTTATTGTGTTCTCTCAACTGAATCCATGAATTGACTGATTCTGATGCAGACTGGGGACACTAATCTCTTAGGGACCCAAACTAGATCTGGCCGATTGACAGTCTCTCTCTCCGTCTTCAAGGACCAAGGTATTGGCTTGGTTGATTCTTCATCACCAGGTACAAACCTCAAGATGATGGGGTTTCAATTTTCCAGTTGGTGTGTGCTTTGTCGTCAGGATGAAGAAACCACACATCTTTTTTGGTCGTGTGAAGTGTTTCGAGAACTATTTTCTAAAACTTGGAGGGCCCCATCAGTTGTTGTGCGGAGGGCTGCTTTGTGTTAGATCTTATCCTCGGCCTTGCTATAATTAGACGCAAAAAAAAGTGAACTATTTGGAGAGTTTGGTTATTTACAGTATGATGTGGATGGCAAGAAATGATGTTGCTTTTCAGGATGTTCCGTTCAACCTTAACCGTTTGACTCATAGGGTCTTGGTTGATGTGTATGCTATCTTACGCATATATCTCAAAGACCTGCCTCTGCCAATTGATCATCATCTAGATGTCTGTGGTCCTTGATGAGTTTTCTGTTTTGTGTTTGTTTTTTTTGGTGTAAATGGTGTTTTCTTGTTTTGATGTTGTATTTGTGCTTGAACGTTTTGTTGAGTTTGACTTTTAAGTAATGTTGATTGCTTTTCGTGTCTCTCTCTCTCTATATATATATATAATCACTAGAATATGAGAACTAATTGTGAACCACTGTTTTCAAAGATTTTTTGTCATTTTCTCTCGAATTTAACCGTACATGGTGATCTACATGTTTGAAATTTGTAAGAACCTGCTCTTAAATCATCGGATTTTGATGCACATAAATGTGATTTTTTTAAGGTTTTAAAATCAATAGCTCATAATCTTCATAAATATTCAAGGGTTTAAAAATTATATTTTCATAAAAAATACAAGATTTGATGGTTATTTCTAGCAAATTCACCATGCCCAGTACATCCACATGGTTGGATTTACAAAAAAAAAAGTGTTTAAAATATTGCCCATATTTCTTGTTTTCATATTTCAGTTTATATATATATATATATATATATATATATATATATATATATATATATATATGAACCATCCAGCGCTAGTACAGTGCAACAAGGTCCCACTCCATCTGGACCGTCCGATATGAGGTCAGAATCATATAACTAATGGATTAGTCCGATGGTTGGGTTTAGTCGGATATGAGGTCAGAATGATATAAATAATCTTTCCAGATATAAGTTATAATCGGGTCTGTTCTGACCCATCATAATGGCCTGACCCGGCCAGAAGAGTGCCTCACCCGAACCTTGTCAGGCTTGCACTGAGTCTAGGACCGATCAGGCTGGGTCCCGGTCATGTCAGGTTGGGCCCTTTAATTAGTCTGATTAGCAAACGTGTCGTGCCATGTCGGAATCCAATGACAAGATTTTTCAGCCCTGCCTCGGACCCAGCGCAGCTAGTCGGATTCCAAATGACTAGTTTGGTTGCAAGAGAAAAAAAAAGCTGGAAAAGGACAAGTTATCTCAAAATGCATGGATTCCACGCATCCTTTCCTGTGCATAACCTAAGTTTGGGTTGTTGGGCCACATGTGACTCCAAATCAAATTTGATTTGGATTCATATAAATCAGAATCACAAGTAGCCCATTGTGATTCTAATTCTCATTAGTCATTTTCTGATGTTTGGGTTAGCTAATTAAGGCCAATGAGATTCATTATCTCGTTTGCATGACATTGTGAATCTAACTCATCAAACATTACCAAACATGAAACTGTCAATTTAAATCAGTTTTTCTCAACCAAATATGTAAATCACATTTGGAAGGTTAGAGAGTTTTTCACTGTGAGTTTGAAACCCACGTACCGGGGTAGCAAACATTATCCTGAATTAACCGGGTCCAATTGCACCCTTAATTGCAAGCACTAGAGGACTTTGCTTGCTTGTACATGATGACCTAATGTCATGACAAGCTTGTGTCCTAACCAATGTTGTCTGTATCGGTATCGGCCCCTGAATCATTTGGGCAACGATTCAGATGAATCCGTCTCATACCGATTCTCAAGTGAATCGTTTTGAATAGGCTAAAAAAATAATTAAAAAATATTTCATGCCAATCAGAAAGTGACGTGTGTTTTAAGTAATTTTTACATTTATTAAAAAATAGCCGACTCAGGTCGATACTGACAACAGAGGTCCTAACCAAGCATCGTCTTGGGAGGAGTGGCATATATTCAACAAACAGGGATCTACTTGAACTTATAATTAATCATGAATAATGAAGTAAGATTGCAAGTATCTAAACCTCGAAAAGAGAACCGGTCTAGAAGTTCAGAGTTCCACTGGTGCTTTCATTATTGGACCCATTAACACATTTTAAAAACTTGAGATTATTACATCAATATTTAAAACACACTCATTTGTAAGAAGTAGGGGAGACTTGATGATGATGATGATCCTTCTAATTATGGTTGTGATAATTATCATGATGATGGGTTTGGATTAACTGATTGGAGCATATAGCTGATCGCCTAAATCACACAGGACCATGATCCATATCCAAGCTAGGAGCTTCCGAGTTGTACTTCTTCGTACCCTGATACGGCACCAGATATAACCATTGAAGAGGGTGGTCCAGTGTCAGATCGGATCCAACTCTGATCTCACAGTGCGGTTCCGGATCCAGCTATGACACTGGGTCCGTGCGGTGCTAGATTCACTGGAAACATGTAAAAATGTATTGATTTCCTGGTAGAAAAGTGAATATGAGTTGGGTCAGACCCGGACTCGACTAGATGTGTTTAACTGAGTATCGTGGATATGAAACACGTGACAATACTTGTGGGGAATCTGACCCAGATTCGGATAGAAACCTGAGTAGGATCGATCGAGTTCAGATTTTTTTTTGCGATAAGGATCCAGTTCCTATATACTTGTGTTTCAGATCTCTCTCTCTCTCTCTCTCTCTCTTAACAGGTTGGGTACCCAACCATCAAGGTGTATCCGAACCGACCCAAATAACACTTATCAAATTCGGGTTTTTGCCCGGTCATGAAAATAAAATCTTGAACCTGAATTCATATAATTTCTGAAATTTGCAACAACAACTACGCCTTTGTCCCAAAACAATTGGGGTTGGCAATATGAACCAAAAAAGAAAATCGTTCTGGGTCTTCCATATGAATCATTCTCCTCCAATCATTTCTATCCAATGTCATGTCCTGGGTGAGGTTCAAAGCATTCATATCCTTTCCTATCATCTTCATCCAAGTCTCCTTAAGCCTACCCGACCTCTTTTAACTAATATAATTTCTGAAGTTTGCTTTTACTAAAATTATTGGTCGGCAAGTGCACGTCCCCTTGTGTTGAACGTTGCAAGTTTGAATTGGCAGGGGTCTGCCTAACCCCAGCTTGCCTATCAAATAAAAAATACAGGTTGGCCACCTACCAGAAAAAGTTGGGTTGGGTCAACTACTGTGCAAAATTTTTAACCCAGACCTGGCCTGGCATATTGTTCAGGTAGACCCTAACATCATTGAGATTGACACTTTTTATGACCCTACTTAGAAATTTGAGTTTGGATCAGAACGAGTACCCAATACTCTATCTCTAGTGTCGGGTTGGCTTTTCAAAAATGCTTTATTGGCGAAGGAACCCTCTCTGTGGACCAAGGTATTGGCTTGGTTGATTCTTCATGATCGGATACAAACCTATAACAACATCAAGAGGATGGGTTTTTAGTTTTTGAGTTGTGTATGCTTTGTCGATCTTCATGACCGGATACAGACCCATAACAACATCAAGAGAATGGGTTTTCAGTTTTTCAGTTGGTGTGTGCTTTGTCGATAAGCTAAAGAAACTAAATAAATTTTTTTTGTCGTGTGCAGTGTTTCAAGATTTTTTTTTTAAAACTTGGAGGACTCCATCAATTGTTGTGCGGGAGGGTCACTTTGCATTGAATCTTATCATCCGCCCTACTATAATTAAACGGGAAAAGAAGTGAAGGACTATTTGAAGAATTTGGTTATTTACAATATGGTGGTTCATATGAATGACCAGAAATGATGCTACTTTTTAGGATGTCCCGTTCAACCTTAACCGTCTTACTCATAAGGTCTTGTGCATGTTATTTTTTGCATGTACCTCAAAGACCTGCCTCTGCCACCAACCTATCCTCGTCTAAAGATGTGTGGTCTTTGATGAGTTTTCTATTTGTGTTCAGATTTTTTTTGTTTTATAATTCAATTTGAGTTTCACTTTTAAGTAATGGTGATCACTTTTTGGTGAGCTCCCCACAGCAACTCGTGACTTGAGAGTATTATTAGTTGTGGAAAAAAGGCAGTCATATCCCTTCCCGACACAAGATTGCATCTTTTCTTTCAATCCCTCTTTGGCTTCATACCCGTGGGCTCTGGTGATCATTTAGTCTCACTCCTTACTCATTATTACTATTATTATAATAAAAAGAATATATATATATCTATATATATATATATATATATATATATATATATATATATATATATATATATATATATATATATATAACAACAAAAAGTGTGATAGCCTTTATTTAAAAAAACATTTATAATTCTCACTTTAAAAAAAAAAAAGTAATCTCTTGCACGTTTTTTGGCTGCTATTTGGCCTGTCCAGATATAGAGCAGATCCTGTCAAACGCTGGTTCCACAAACCCCACCCCTCTGTGGGTCACACTTGCACTGAGCTACAATACAGAGAGGCGGGGCTTGTGGCTTTAAACGCTGGGTGAGATTAGTTTGACAGGATCTGCTCTCGTCCAAATTAATAGGGCATAAGCACTTGGCAGACTCAACTCAAATCCAAGCCCAACATATGTCTAGGGAAGTGAACGGACTCGGGTCGGATCTAGACATTACTAAGTCTGACTTAATAAGGTTTGGCCTAATTTTGTTCGGAGTTGGATTGGGATGAAAAGAGGTAAAACCAAATCCAGATCAGACTAGCTTAAAACCCAGAATTTACACTTAATTAGGTCAAGTTTGTAGTCAGATTTGGGTTTTAGTTGGATTAGGGTTCAGGTTTGATTGCAAAACTTAATACCAAACCTGGATATGATTATTAATCAGATCCAGATTTAGCTGCCAAACCTGCTTAATGGACTCGAATTCAAGTCACATGTATGTAGGGTGGCACCTGAACCGTTTACATCCCTACATATGTCCAGTCCAATCAGAATGTGTCCGGTGATGAGCCTCTTAATCCCAATTACCTGATTTTTATCGGGCCGTCACCTGGTTCGACCTTCACCCTGCTCATGTGATTGTAAACCCATCAAAGGCTTGTTCTATGTTGCTAATCTTGTTAGAAACACGTTAAAATATAGTTTATTTATTCAATAATTTGAAAATATGTATATGCTTTTGAAATGTGTAAAAAACAATTGCCACTAATAACTCATGGAAAACCAAATTTACTTTCATGAGGAATCTTTTAAGTGATTAGCTATGATACTGTGGTTACTACATGCTTGGATTTTTTCTTGTGAAATATTTAACTAAAAGGATGTCAAGAAAATATCTGTCTTTTTACATCATTTCAAAAAAATTCTTTTATATTTGCTAAACTTGTAAATTGCAATTTCGTTTAATTACTACTAGCACATGTTCATTCCAAAAAAAATATTACTAGCACATGGAAAACAAACACTTTTTTATGGTTTGCTAGTATATCGTCAACTTGAAATTTTATATGTTAAACATATAAATTGCAGTTGCCATTACAAACACATGGAAAACAATTCTGCTACTGCATTGGCATTACAACATTTAAAAAGTATGTTTGTTTTTTTTACAGAGAAAGCTGGGCTTAGAAAGACCCCTACCAGTTATACAACCATACCATTTGGGGTTCGAACTTGCAACGTCCCAATGCAAGGTGACGTGAACTAACTGCTCCTGCCAGGAAAGCGAAGCACCTGTTGGTTTTAGAAACCATGGTCGGTGATAGGTTTTCTGATAAAAAGAAAAGAAAAAGTAGTTGGTACTAGTAGGCTACTATCACCTCCACGAGGCAAGGCATAGCAGGAGGAAAGGGTGGTGTATGTTCTCCCCTGATGATTCATTGGATCCCACATTTGTGTTCGGGGGTCTGAATGAGCACCACGTATACAAGCACATGGGGTTCATATTCCCGTGTATGTTGACATCACTTAGCATTGGAGTCTGGTGTGATTGCAAAGACTTAAGTACCCTTTCTTGCTATTCTTTTCATAAAACGATGGTTTGAGAAAATGACAAAAATGCCCTTAATTCAAAAAAGAAAAAACAAACAGTTCAAAAAAAGGACAAACATGTCCTCCATCCTGAAAGTCGAGGATGATGTTGACTCTTCAAAGTCTACACAGCGGAACGAACCTTAATCGTTTCGTCGATGATGATCTGGCAAAATGATGGTGAGTCGACGATCCGATGGTCATCCGACGAAACGAACCTGAGCCATCAAAAATGTCTGTTTGAACTTTTCATCGTCATTTTCTTCTTCTTCTTTCTTCGTAAAACACCGTAAAACCCCCTCTCTCTCTATAGAGAAGAAATCAAAAGAGACAAAGAGTTTTTCCTGGAGAAGGCCATGAACATCAACCCTCTCACACTCTCTCTCCCTTCTCTTTCTACTTCTATGCACATCCAGCAGACGATCCTACATTGCTTCATCAAACACTGACTGACCTGCACACTGACTGTAGCATCATTCAACTTGATGAGTTGTAGATCCTGATTCATAGTTTTTACCCTTACAGGAAGGGGTTTGGGGGCTCCTCCCAGCGTGGGTAGCATCATTCAACTTATTGAGTTGTGGAGCCTGATTTAGAGTTTTTGACCTTACAAGAGGGGGGTCCGAGGACTCTCCCCCGACGCGGGTCCCGCTATGTGGTCAGCGGGTGGCGGTCCAGGAGGGGCCGCGCTCCCCGGACCAAATTTTTTTGGGGCCTTGTATAATTTTTTAATTTTCTTTCCCTCTTTTAACTATCGAAAAAGAGCAATAAAGCGTTTTCTTTCCCACGATTTTTCTATTTTTCTGTTTCTTTTCCATGATTTTTTCAATGACTCCCCTACAACAATTTTTAGTGTTGTCAGGTCTCCAACGAGCCCCACAACGATTTATATTGTTGTCTAATCTTCCAACAACGATTTGTAGTATTGTCGGGCCTTCGTACAACAATTTATAGTGTTTTCGGGTCTCCAATGAGCCCAACAACGATTTATAGTGTTATCCGGCCTTCCAACAACGATTTGTAGTATTGTCGAGCCTTCTTACAATAATTTGTAGTGTTTTCTAGTCTCCAACAAGTCTCACAGCGATTTATAGTGTTATCTGGTCTTTCAACAACGATTTATAGTATTGTCGGGCCTTCATACAGCGATTTGTAGTGTTTTCAGGTCTCCAACGAGCCCAACAACGATTTATAGTATTATCCGGTCTTCCAACAACGATTTGTAGTATTGACGGGCCTTCCTACAACGATTTGTAGTATTTTTGGGTCTCTAACAAGCTCCACAACGATTTATTGTGTCATCCGGTCTTCCAACAACGATTTGTAGTGTCTTCCACAAACCATTATAGCGATTTGTAGTGTTTTTGTGTTGCACAATACAGAATAATAGGGGTCTGGTTTTTAGTTAAAATGAAGAATGAAATGACCATAAAAATTGCTGAAAATTTATAAGAATAAAGTAGACTCAATAACAAAGACAACACTTTTTACGGATTTGGAATATGACCTTCGGTTAGGGAGATATACCATAACAAGTTGGTCCTAATTCGGGTAGCGATTTACAGCGATTTGCTTACTGAATAACACTACAAATCGCTATACTGATTTGCGAAAGACACTACAAATCACTTTATTGCTTTTTTTCGATAGTTAAAAGAGGGAAAGAAAATAAAAAATTATACAAGGCCCAAAAAAAAATTATACAAGGGACCCGCGCCGGGGGGGGGGGGGGAGCCCCTGGACCCCCTCCTGTAAGGGCAAAAACTCTAAATCAGACTCCACTACTCATCAAGTTGAATGATGCTACCCACGCTGGGAGGAGCCCCCAAACCCCCTCCTGTAAGGGCAAAAACTATGAATCAGGCTTCACAACTCATCAAGTTGAACGATGCTACCCACGCTGGGAGGATCCCCCAAACCCCCCTGCTGTAAGAGCAAAAACTCTGAAACATGCTCTACAACTCATCAAGTTGAACGATGCTACCCACGCTGGGAGGATCCCCCAAAACCCCCTGCTGTAAGGGCAAAAACTCTGAAACAGGCTCCACAACTCATCAAGTTGAATGATGCTATCCACGCTGGGAGGAGCCCCCAAACCCTCATCCTGTAAGGGCAAAAACTCTGAATCAAGCTCCACAACTCATCAAGTTGAATGATGCTACCCACAATGGGAGGAACCCTCATACCCCTCTTCTTTAAGGGTAAAAACTCTGAATCAAGCTCCACAACTCTTTAAGTTGAATGCTGCTACCCACGCTGGGAGTAGCCCCCAGACCCTTCTCTTGTAAGGGTAAAAACTTTGAATCAGGATCTATTTAGTTGAATAATGCTACCCACGCTGGGAGGAGCCCCCAAACCCTCCTTCTGTAAGGGTAAAAACTCTGAATCATGCTCCATAATAGTCAATGTGCAGGTCAGTCGGTGCTTGATGGAGCAATGTAGGATCTTCTGCTGGATGTGCACAGAAGCAGAAAGAGAAGAAAAAGAGAGAGTGAGAGGGTTGATGTTCATGGCCTCCTCCAGGGGAGATTTCTTTCTTGGATAATCCTGCAATGCAGAGAATGGGTCTTAAATAATCATCTTCGGGGCACTTAAGTCTTTACAACCACTACTTTTCTAGAATTGTCATTTTTTTGGCACCAATGGAGAAGAGGGTACTTAAGTCTTTGCAATCGCATCAAACTCTAACACTAATTAATGTTGACAAACATGGGGATACGAGACACACATGCTTAAATACGTGATGCTTTTTGGGACCCCGAGCATGAGATGCCCTGTTCGGAGGGGGTGGGGGGGTGGGGGGTAACATATAACCTGCTTCGTAGCAGGAGAGATCTGATCAAGTGATTTGGCATCTTCACGGTCCACAATGTATCATGGTCCACCTTGTGGAGTGATTTGACCGATCACCTGATCAACTGTGGAAAAAGGGAGGCTCCTTGAAGGGAGTAGAGATTTATATCATTGACTTGGTGGGCAAGCTAAACACCAACCAGTGTGAGACGGGAGGATCAAGTGCAATGTAATTGCAAACTTTTAAAGTGCTGCTGTCTGATCACCCTCCATCATTGTTTGAGTCCCAAACATGCAGGGTGATCAGGTGCAGCAGCACACAAAAAGAGTTCAATCACATTGCACCTGATTGGTGACTCGGTGGTCCAACGCGCTTTAACGTTGACGAGCCTTTTTCTCAAGCAGAAATTTTGGTGGTTCCCTCACGGTGGCCAGGCAAGCTTGTCACAAGGAGCTAAATTTGCTTGTTTGGATTTACTCAAACAGTAGATTCCTGGACCATCTAGCTGGGTGCGTAGGCGATCATTCTTTTTATTAGAAATGGAAGTGCTCAGGCCCAGCTCCTCGCCTACTCTCCAAGCTTAGGAATTTCATGAAAAAACATGCATGATCAAGGGTTGTGATGCAGAGCGGACCCGTGATGCATCTGATCCTTCCATAAAGATGCACACGAGCCAGGTTAGAGCCGAGCTTTGGGCTGGATTGGCTCGGCTCGAGATTACAATCTGGTTGTTCAAGCTCGGCTCGAGCTGGACGAGCCGAGATTGAATAACTTTTGCCCGGGATTGGCCATTGAATTTGTCGTTTTTTCAGCCACACAAGCCTTTTGTCCATCAAATCTAGAGATCGGCCCTGATCACAGCGTTGCCGATGACTCTCCACCGGCCTTGGCAGGCTTCTGTTCCTCCACCAGCCGCGAGCGTCCTATGGCTCGAGACCCGCAGCGGCACCAGCATGCCTGAGCCAAACTAGATCAACCCACTAAGCCTAGCTACGAAATCTGGATAACGTTTACTGTGTATTTGGTTCGGCTGATATCTAACACAAATCAATCTTCTATGCAGAGTTACGCGAGGCTTTACAAATCAGGAAGTACATCACGACATGCAAAACTCATACATGGTCTATTGGTGTATTATTGTCTTTAAGAATGTAAACGGGTTGGATTCAGTTAGGATATATCCATTACGGAATCGGACATAATCAGATGTCGTCTTGATTAGGTATTTAAACTAATTGGACATGCCTTCAACTTCTATTTGGATTCAGATGCTGGTCGGATTTGATTAGGATTTAGATTTAGATTCAGATGTTAACTCTAGAACTGGATACTGATCTTATCAAATTATGATATACTGTATTAAACTAAAGTAGGATACATTGTACTTTAATCTAGCGAATTAAAAGGAATGACTAGCATGACAACAATAACCAAGAACTAGGGTTGGATCAATTAATATTGGCCCAATGGAGGTCGGCGTAGTGGGGTGGGTCCTTGGCTGCTGGATGGGCAGTCAAAGTTTGATTCCCATGGGCGTTGCCCCTCGGAGCCAGCAACAAGCAACACGTGGCATAGGCTCAGGCCATGGGTCCTAGCCTCAGAGTTTTAGGCTGCCGGCACGATGACCGTAGGTATGGCAGGTTGAGCCAGTGCGATCAGGTCTTCATCATTCTGGGTGCAGTTTCTTAGCATTATAAATCCAAAAAAACATCAATTAATTTTTCCTCCAAACTTATCTGTAATACCTATTAATCAAAAAACTCTAAAAAAATCTTGATTCTAAATATAAAACAAATTCTAGTCTAGTATTTGAATAAAATCCCAAAAAGTTGTATCTAGTACTCAAACATTACACTCCTTTTGGACTATGTACTCGAATGCATCATGAAACTGTTCCAGTTTGAGGCCAAAAAAATGAAAGCAGGCCCAGTGTAGGCTGAAATCGCTGCGTGAAACAGCGAAAACTGCTTTACGCAACCCCGCCCATCCGGTTCAGTGATTCTCAGTTTCACGCGTCAGTTCTCTGTGTTTTATGTGGGCCGAGAATACATCTGCTCCGCAAAAAATGGATACAGATCAGGTCATTCGTCGAATGACCGTAACGTTAATGACCGTTCATCTGTGCTTTTTTATGCTTGCCACGTGGTGAGCATCTTTTATACATTTGACATAGGATGGTTGTTTGAAATCCCGATTGGTTCCATCTTACATTCATTCTAGACTTCCAATCAACGGCTAGAATTGGTTTGGATTTTCACTGGGATGTGGGCTGATCCTAGCCGTCCAGATGCTTGAACCTATCCATCCTATGTCAAAGAATAGGATCTTTTTTACATTTGTCGAAGTCAGCACTGGAGTCCTTGGAAGTATTAAAATATTATGATAATAAAATGATTAAAAATAAAAGATAATCCAGCTTATTTTTGTTAAGGTCGCTAGAATATGTTAACTAAAAATGTGTGAACCGGAGTGCGAACTACACATTTCCCACACTTTTTTTTGCAAATCCAACACAGCAGATGCATTCGGCGAGCACCATGTGGCATATTCCTAGCAAATAGACCAAAGCTGAAGGCATGAGCAGGGTTGGATTTACAAGAAAAGGTCGAAAATGCACTCTAGTTCACATATTTTCAGTCAACATAGTCTAGTGACCCGTTATATATATATATATATATATATATATATATATATATATATATATATAGAGAGAGAGAGAGAGAGAGAGAGAGAGAGAGAGAGAGAGAGAGAGAGAGAGAGAGAGAGTCACTGGAATATGAGAACTGAAAATATGATAACTAATGTGTGAACAACAATTTTCATAAGTTTTTTGTTCTTTCCTATTGAATCTAACCGTATATGATTGGTTTTATAAGAACCTGACTTTTCAATCATCCTATTTTGATGCATGCATAAACGGGTTTTTTTAAGGCTTCAAAATCAATGGCTCATAATTTTCATAAATATTCAAGCATTCAAAAATTGCATTTTGTCGTAAAAAATACATGATTCAATTATTGATTCCTAGCAAATTCACCATGTCAAGCACATCCATATGGTTGGATTAGCAAAAGAAAATATTGGAAATGCCCATATTTTTTAGTTCTCATAATGAATCTCTCTCTTTATATATATATATATATATATATATATATATGAAAGGTGGTAGTTGCTTAATTCATAAGTGCTTAAACAAAACGCACATGCGCTAAGTGTCGATCATGTGTGCATAATGGATGCACAGTTCACTGGGACCTCTAGTAGCGCTTCAAAAGTGCTGCTAAAGTCATTTTAAAGCAAAAAAAAGTATTGAGACCTTTATTGATGCTTCAAAACATCACTAAACACCTCAATGGGGCCACACACAGTATAAAAACAAATGTTTTTAAGCATCGCTAAAGGTCATAGCCGAATCGAGGCCTTTAACGGTGCTTCAAAGGCGCTGCTAATGGTTCTTTTTGCATCTTTTGTACATTGAGCATTCATGGCCTGCGCTCGGGCGCATGCATTTCGTTTAAGTACCTATGGATTAAATTGCTACCACTTTTCATATATAAATATATATGGGTCACTAGAATATGTTGACTGGAAATATGTGAACTGGAGTGCATTTTCTACACATTTTTTGCAAATCCAACCCTACATATGCATTCAACATGGTCCATGTGTGTTCCATCGCGCGTGTGTATATATATATATATATATATATATATATATATATATATATATATATATATATATATATATCTGTGTGAGTGTGTGTTTATGCTTCTTTATTTTTATCTTCATCATCATCATCTTGTTCTTTTATCTTATTTCTTCTTGTTATACTTGTTGATGTTCATCTTCTAGTAACACTACTGTCGAGGATTGACTATGTGTGAAAGTGATGGACCTAGGGTCAAAGCGTGCAATGTTACGTTTGCAATTGATTCTCACAAACACAAAAAACTGGCACCCCACGAGATGAGTTTTGTTTGCTCTTTCTCTTAGTGCCTTTGCTTGTATGAAAATACCATTGAGTTTTTATGTATATTTCTATGTATATAGAATCCTACTCAATGAGCCCTTATGTAAGCTTGAAAGGGGGTGGAGTTGGACATACCCATTGGTGAAGTGTCCTTTCATGTAATACCCATAAATTTTCTATAGTTATTAAACAAGTAAATGATAAAAACAAAACATCTAGAATTTTTTTGATAAGTAACCCTAGTTAAATTTTGAGGACAATTTCTTCAATGAGGGAAGGATGTAAAACCCATAATTTTTTGATACTTTATGAGAACTAACAGTGAATTTAAGGCTAAAATATTATTTAAAATTAAGATACAAATTAAATTATAATTTAAGCATTAATTAAGATTTAGAAAAAATTTCAAGTTGAGAATTTATTCTGAATCAAGGTTTTGATTTTAATCAGATTTAATCTGGGTTTAAGCTAAACTTAACTGAAATTTAATCTGAATTTTAATATTAATCAAGATTCAAACTAAATGTATACTTCAATTTAGAGTCTTATTGAATTTTGATTTCAAATTTTGAAGTTTATCGAATTTGGATTTTGATTTAGAAAATTAAATTCAGATCAGATTTGGATTTGGATTTGAATTCAGATGTAATATCTGTGATGCTTTAGGATATTTTTAATAAGTAAAATAATATTAATGATAAATTCTATGAGAAAAAAGTATAAAAATATAAATTAGCCCAAGACAAATTATAAGAAATATCCTATAAAAAATTTAAAGTTGATTCAAGTTGATTTTAATGAAATTCATATTCAGAATCAAATTTATAAATAAGATAAAATTTAATAAAATAATTAAATTTTTTTATCAAAAGTTGAACATGATTTCAAACAAATTTATGATAATTTGATATGTATGTAATGTAATTTCAATAAATTTGAATTTAGTTTCATGAGTTTGAAATCTAATTTATAAAAAATAAAATAAATTATATTCAAAATGATATGGGTCTTGATAAAATAACATTTTTAGCAAAGAATTTAAATAATCAAGATAAATTAGCATTTGAAAGTATTTAATGTGAATTTAAAAATAATTTGATTTGGACTTAGAGGCATTTCATTTAAACTTAAAAATATAGTTTTAAAAGAATTGAAATCTAAAATAATAAATAAAATTAATTAAGAAAATAATTAAGTGGAATGGAAAATACAATTCAAATAAATTGAATAAAATGGTTGAGGTCCATAGGTGGGACATCCTATCCTATGTGACACCTCATACTATAGTTAAGAAAAAATTTGAATTTAAAACTTTAAATTAAAGCTTTTAAAAAGTTACCAAAAACCAAAACCAAAATTTTTAAAAGTCAAAACTTACCTATATCTTGAGCAGGCCTCCCAAGGGGTCGGACATCCCATCCTAGATTGTTCTTCATAAAGCTGAAATATTTAAGAGGAAGGTAGGGAGATGAATTGGGAAAAGGAAAGAATGAAAAGAAAAAAAGAAAAAAAAAGAAAAAAAGAAGACAAGTCAAACTTGCTTGCCGACAATTAGCAAAAAGAAAGGTTGAAACCCATGGAGGTGTCAACCAGCCTTATAGATGTCTTCTATATGTAGTATATAGTATGTTATATATGTAATATACATATAATACATAGTATAATATTAACCTAAGATAGAAGATAAATAAATAAATAAATTAATATATATATATAACACAAATAAAAGAAAAAAAGTTGAAAAGGTAGAGGAAAGGAAGAAGATTAGGATTTAGATAAAGGGCTAAGATTAGCCCATCCCTTGAACTAAACCCATAATCTTATAAATAGAGAGGAGGAGCTCATGTTCCCTACCCCCCATTTTGCCTCTCTTATAATTTTCTCAGCTCCCTCTAGTTCCTCTCCTATCCTCTTCTTGTTTCTTTTTCTTTCTTCTTTCTTGTTTGTGGTTTTTCCTCTAGTCCAACCAAGAGGTGAACCTATGTACATGTTTGGAGCTGAAAAATTATTTTGACGTGGCCGCCATACGAAGCGGACGGTTGGTTCATTTGTGGAGTTCATTTTTGCAAGCATAGAAAGCGATTTCGCAAAAGAGGTAGGGCGTTCTATTCTCTATACGTAAATCGAAACTTGTAGGCATGAATTTTTTTTATTTTTCATAAGGACAGACCCTAAACTGTGCCTCTCACATGTGGGTTTGGCATAGGGTTGTCAAAATATAAGATAGAAAGGAGCTTTTGAAAGAAAACCCCTCTAAAAACCGATTTCTCTAAAATTAGGTTTGAAGACCCAATTCAAGTATTTGTAAAAAATAGTAAAAATCTAATTTACGTGAGAAATTCATATTGGACCTAACAACAAGGGGTTGATTTCAATCTCCCCAAGAGAAAATCGATTCACCCCTAAAAGTAGCCAAATTTTTGAATTAAAAATAAAAAAAAAACATATATGTGTGCTATCGATTTTGTCATAAATAAAATCTGTAAATTTTAGAAAATACATGTATTACTTAGTTGTTTTTCTATAAATTTTGGTTAAAAATAGTATATTATGTTAACATGAATGTACTATAAAAATTAGCATGATTTCCATTGCTTTCATCATAGAAAAATATATGTTTCATCCTATCGGTTTTCTCATAAATAAATTCTATAATTTTTGGAAAAAATGCATGTAATATCTAATTGTTGCATGCAAATTTTAGTTAGAGATTGTAATGAATATTCATGTGAATAGACTATGATTATCAACATGATTTTCTAAATTTATGTCATGAAAAAATTATGTATTTTATGTCTTATTGCAAAATTTATCGAAACTATTTCTAACGAAATAGGCTTCGGTGAGACGGGTCTATTTTTTGGCCTAACAACTGCAAAAACTATATTTTTTCCATGGTAGATTAGCTAAAAGTAGTGTAGTTATGATTTTATAAAATTTTTCAATATATTCATGTAAAAATATTTCAAAAATATGAATTCCAGTGGCATGTTTTGGCCAACCCGAATGCCTATTTCCTATTAATACATATTTTTGGCCTAACATCGAACTGATAAATTACTTGTATCTTCTTCATCCAGAAATTTTTTTATGAGTGGTTTATTGCGTTGGAAAGCTAACAAAATTTTACAGCTCTTGTGAAATTTTGAGATCTGTTCATGGACTAAGCACTGTTCTGTGATAGTAAAAAAAAAAGTATAAGTCTGCACCAAAATGTTCGTAACTCTTTCATCATGATGATTTTTTATGAACGGTTTATGGCATCGAAAAACTGACAAGATTTTCTACAAATATGAAAAATTTAGCTCTGACCGTCGACTGTAAAATTTTTTGTAGCCTCTATAATAGTCGAACCGAGTTGGGTTTTCGCAAGTTTAGAACCGGTTTAGGAATCGGCTATCGAACCCTTGCATATTTTATGCACGGCTATGCGTGCCTTTATGAAAGGATGTTAGATTGTGTATGCACTGCTAATTTTTTTTTTGCAGGAAATTATGTGTCCATCCATAGGGCATGAACTGAATGATAATAGAATGCACAAGCTTGCCTATATGACTTCTCACAAATTAAGGGACCAAAGTGTCCATTTTGGCGAATAAGTTGCAAATGTTAATGGACTGTACCTAGTATAATTCTTATTCATATGACTGCTATGATGATGATGATTATGATGTGAATGAATGGATGCATGCAACGTTTAAAAAAATCCATCGCTTTGTGTATGCATATGCGTATATGTTTGAAAATAAATAAGTATCAAAAATATGCATTCATAGGCCCTGAAGTGGATGAATTCCTTTGGTGAATTCCTATATGGTGTTGCATGTAAAATAATTAATTTAAAGAAGTTAAACATATAACACTAAAGGAATAGTGCTCGCAAGGAGAGGGTAAGCGGTACTTTCGGCTTTGTGAGAAAAGTTTTGAGCACGGAAGGTTGATCCTCTCTAGCTACGAAGATAAGAGAAACCTCTGCAATATACTGTAATGTAGAGGAAAGAAACTCATGAGTGGAAATCTGATGCATCGGGATGACGGTGTTGGGAGCGCTCTCTCGATACGCTTGACCCTCACCTGTAGGACTGGTGAAAGGTACCTGGCCAGGCCAAAGCCACTTATGTTTAAAAACACTGTCTGTATCATTGCCCAAATCCAAATATAATACCCACAGGGCTAAGAAGTAAAACTTAAAATGATTGTGCATTAGATGGGCATGGCACACATCATATAATAAAGAAAATTTAATTAAAGATAAAAATTGGCTCATGCATAAAATTGGCTTCTGCAATGGTAAGTGAATGCATTTTTAACTGTTTATGCATATTTAATTATTCATGTTTGAATGAATGATTGATCTAAGTTAATTTTGTGAATGAATGCTTGCTTGATGTATCATAAATTCATGTTTATATTTGTATTGCGTTTAATCTTGTTGATGTATGAGAAATCATAGTAATTTATGCCTATTAGTTCTAATTTATGTGTTCTGAATAGTTCTACCTACTAAGACATGTTTGTCTGACTCTATCAATGTTATTGTTTTTAGGTAGCGAGTGAACTCATACACGGTGGTGGGAGGTTGCGATGGGGACCGAGCCAAGCCTTTCTTAACCTTCAAGTGCTTTTGACCAAGAGCATTTTAGAATACTCAAAACTCTGATATTTAATTTAAATTTTAAATGGACTGTTATTATTAAATTTTAAGATATAATTGGACAATTAATCATTTATGGATGTTCATTTTTTTAATTTATTGTGTATATGGATGTGAATATAATCAGAAAAGTAGCACACTAAGTTTTTGCCTCATTTAGTTTTTCGCTGCAATTTTATGAAACTATTTAAAAGTACTTCAAAAAAAAATCTAAGATTTTCAGGATTTAAAAATTGGGGTGTTACACTTCAACCACAAGGGGTCACAACTTTTGAAACTTATATATACAAGGTTTATTTGTGTATCTTGTTTATTGTTGCAATATTATTAGTTAAATTCAAATCTTAATTATCATGTTGGTTAGCCAATTAATTGGGAGACCCAACAGTTGTAATTTCATTCCAATGGTTGTGTATTATGGTCATATTTTCTTACATTTTTCACTTGTCCATAAGGAATAACCACTATTCTTAAGCTCTATTCACATTTGTGACTTAGCATTAGAACACTTTTCTTTCGAGTAGTATATTTTTCACACATCATTGTGGATTCATATACTCATCTACCCGAGTCTCATTCGACTCACATGTCTATTGAAAACATTCTCAGTGACTGCCTTAGTTAACCGATCTGCAACCATGTCACCTAAAGGTATATATTCAATTGTTATTTCTTCTTTCTTAAGCATATCATGAATATATTGATATTTCACTTCAATATGCTTACTTTTTGAGTCGTTTGCTCCAGTTTGAATCAACATTATAGCAGCTTTGTTATCACAATAGATTTGGACTGAACTTCTTAGAATGTCCAATTTCAAATCATTTATGAATTGATTTATCTAGACACCAAAAGTTGTTGTCATGTTGTATGCTAGTTAGTTAAAAAAGTTAACTTGTTATCTAAGATAAGGAAAGCATTATCTTTTCTACGGTTTTCTAAAAAGGGACGTCACCTAGGAAAACTTGACCTAAGTGGATCCTCTTTTATAAATAAGACATGAACTCCCTCCCTCAAAATCACGGTTTTTGAGAGAGGGAGTAGGAGAGAGAGAGTATTCATGAGAGAAGGGGCTACCGGTTTTGGAGATCGTAGTCGAGGAGGAGGTTATCGAATCTTTCTGAGGAACCTTCGTTCAATCAAAGTACGGGTCTCTCATGGATTGATAGGCGAGGAACTTAGCATGGGTTGATTCAAGCATCAGTTTAAGAAAATAAAGGATTCTTTTTTTTCTTTTAGGATACACATTTTTTATTTCATGCTTGAGTAGATTAAAAATCAGTTTTAGATATATGAGTTTTTTATTGTATGATAGGTTAATTTAAATACTATTTTTTTTATATATCATAATGTTCATATTCAATAAGTATGATCTGCTGATTTTTACTCTATACATGTATAAATTTTTTATTTCATCATGCCCCAATGTTTATGGTTCTTGCTTGGGTTTTTGGTCCGAACCCAAAAATAAAAAATAAAAAATTCTTGAATGGATTTTTGGACTGAACCAAGAATCTAATTTTTGTGTGTGTTAATGTTAGATCCTATAGTTGCTCAAAATATGATTATTATTTCGTCTTACTTTTAGTTATTTCAATCTGGATTTAGGTAGGTTAAGGTCAGTTTATTAAATGAGGATGGTATGCATATTCATGTCAATTATTACATCTAGTTACACACAAACTGATTTCTAATTCAGTGTTTATGTTGGATTTAAACTCATGATCTATTTTTTTTCTTCTTTTGTCATGTACTTTTTATTCTTTTGGGATTTCTAGCATTTGTTTGTGCGTATCTATGTTCATGCAAAAGCTGGGTGCTAGTATGTCCGAATTTCAGTTTTTGTAAATACATTTTTGCTTGGATTTTAGATTAATTATAAGAACTTGTTATGGTGCTTACATTTTTTGTTGAATGTTGGTTTAAATAAATCTAAATCTTCTCTAATGATGTTAAATATGGACTAGATTTAAACAAAATCTGACTTTTTATTTAGCCATGTTAAATATGGAATTTAGTTATTATTAAATGTATATTTTGTATATATTAAATATGATTGCAGTTTATTTTAAATTTGGGATTTAAGTTCATGTTAAAATTTGGATTTTTATATCAGAGTTATGAGTTTTTGTTAAGCGTGATTAAACATGTAGTTAGCCAATAAACCCGAGACTTGTTGAAGCTTGAGTAAATCTGATTTTTTTAAACAAACCTTAGCCTTGCTTGATTTATTAAATATGGATTTTTAAATCAAATGAAAATCTGATTTTTTTATTTAATTGAATAAATCTAGATTTAATTAAGTTTAAGTTTAGTTTAATTATAGGTTTAAATAACAAATTTTATTATTAGAACTTGAATTTATGGTTAACTATTGAAATCTAGGATTTTGTTTATACATCCAATATTTTGCGGGTATGTATATAAAACTTGATTTTTGGGTTGTAATTGATATTCTATTTTTATAGTAAAGCACATAAAGTCAACTTTTCAAATGTAGCTAAAAAATCTACATTGAATTCAATGATACTTTGAATCTAGTTTTAATTAGATTGAGAATCTGGTTTCTTTTGGTTATGTTATAAACCTAGGTTTTAGATAGGAATATTCTTTGGTATCTAAAGCTTGTATATTTTTTTTATGAGAATCAGATGCTAATGTGAAACTATGTCATATGTAAGGATGAAGATTGTGTAATGGCTATGATTGAGCCATTTGAGGGCCTTTTACAACTATGTATTTGTCCCCAATTATTGAGATATTAATTATGAAATGCATTGATATGTTGATGATTTAATTTCACATGTGGCATAATATTATACTGTTATGACCGAGTGGGGTGAAGCTTAATCAGATAATGTATATTGATTTGCATTTTGTTCTTATGACAAGAACCCTTAATAATTTAAGAAGAGTATAAGAGACCCAAACAGTGTAAGTATTTTTTTTCCTTGGTTGCCCTCTAAAAAAGATGAGATTCTTGGATAGCGGTCATTTGAGACCATGAGGATACTGAACATTATGTGCATTGTTTATCCTAAAAATCTGATAGGTGGTTCGTGTTCCTAACTGTGGTTATAGAGAACTTCCACCACTTTGCCTGGGGTGTTGTTTTGACCCAACTGTAGATTTTGGTATACTAAGAAAAATAGCATCGGAGGATGTTGATTTTCTTGTCGTCCTGCCATTAGGTGATGATTACTAGTATTCTGACTTAATGTGATGATTTTCAATGTTGGTGAACATGTGTGAGACTCAGTTAATAAACTACAAATTGTGTATTTAAAATATAGCTAGGGGTTGTCATGGACCTTAGGATTTAACTGTTTGCAGTATCCATGGAATTTGTGCAAAATGAGAACTTAAATGAATTGCATTAAGCTTAGGCATGTATTCAAAAGCAATGATTAATGATGAGATAAAAAGTCATTCATGCACCAAATATGCATTGGTCTGTGTAGCATGTGCTTTTGATCATCTGTATTAATTTGGTTTATATTGGAAGCCCAATTTAACAGTAAGTTGTGAACTAAAGTTTTCTTAAATATGGAAAGGTTTGCATGTGCTAACACGAATCTTGTCATATATATTAGGGTTCTATTTTTTCTTTCTGCTACACTATTTTGTTACAGTGTATAAGACATAGTTGTATGCGGGGATTGCAGAATAACTTAAACTCATCAGAGTTATATTCTTCATCTTTGTCAGATCAAATAACTTAGAATTTTTTTCTTAATAACCCTTCAACCTCATGTTTATATGCTTTAAACTTTTCTAGAGCTTCAGATTTTTTAGAAGTTAGATAGATATAGTCATACCTCAAATAGTCATCTATAAATGTGATAAAGTATGATTTTTTTTCCATGTATTTATACCGTTAAAGGTCCACATATATCTGTATAAACCAAAACCAATAGGTCACATGCTCTATTACCCTTAGAAAATAGATGCCTATCATTTTTTCAAATATGCATGGTTCATATTTTTTTTAATTCTATATTTTTATGCGAAGGTAAAAATCTCATGCAAATTATTCTTTTCATTTTATTAACATTCACATGTCATAATCTTAAATGTCATAAATATGCATCCACGTTGAATTTCTTTTTATTTGCTTGTTTTTCTGGATTCTCTTTCTTGGATCTATTTGAGCAATCGCTTTTAAAATGCCCAACTTTTTCATAAGAAAAGCGTGAATCCTTGATTACAACCTTACGGTTCTTTGTCTGCACTAGACACTCATTGTTCTTGTTTTTCTTAAATTTCTTAAAAAGTGTGCCTTTAGGTTTGAGCACACAATAAGATGCATAGAAGGATTCTTGTGTGTTCATGGTTTATCTCTTTTGTTCATATGCTCTTGTTCAAGAGCCAGTTGCAAGAAACATTCTATAAAAGAGACTTTTTTGTTCAACCTCATGGCTACGGACATCATTTTTTAAGATGAGGGAAGGTTGTTCAGTATGGTAAAAATTTGCATACATTCAGGAATTTCATTCTCAACTATAGCCAAATCCTTGGCCATCACCAGCATACGATTCACATGGTCGACAATATTGTTTGACTCTTTTATCTTGCATGAGTTGTATTGTTTAAAGAGAAGTTGAATATCAGCTTTTGATGTCATGTCATGCTTTTCTTTTATGGATTCTATCATCTTCTTGGTTGTGTAAAAATCCTCAAAAACCTAGATCAATTCATCTTGCATGAATGTGAAGAGAGTTGTTCGAGAAAGTAGGTTATCTTCAATAAACTTATCATGAGTTTTCTTATCTTCTTCATGAGAATTATCAGTTAGTGAAGGTTTCTCTTTTTTTAATACATACAAAGTCTTGTCATAGGTTAAGATATATTTAATCTTCTTCCTCCATATTTCAAAATTAGTTCCATTGAGTTTTTCAATTTTTGAATAATTTAGTCATGATTATTTGATTTGCAATTAGCCTAAACATAAGCAAATATTAGAATTAATAAAAAAAAATCAACTAATATTTCTTGTGAGTATAACTAGTTTCAATCTTTCTAAACTAGTTTAGACATGTAATTATATCATAAAATGTGCAAGAATACTTTTAGAACAAGCAATTCCAATCAATATATGCACAATATATGAATATGAGGCTTTATGTAAGACATAACCGCTTTTTTGAAAAATTAGAAAAGTAGGTTCTGTGTTAATTTAGATTTAAGATGACTGCTCTGTAGTTTTTCGAATTAAATAGAAAAACTCACACCCTTTTTTATAATTTCATAAACATAGTGTCTTCTCTTTTACAGAAATTATATTTTTTAACCTTTATTTTGTGAATATGTCAACTTTTCTGAGTTAAACAGAAAGTTTGGATTCTCTTTCTTTAATATCAAAAAATAGTATAGTAGATGCAATGAACAAAAAGTTGGCCAATAGATCCAAAGAGAAATCAGTGGATGACCTAATTCAGGCACAACTGAAGGAGATGGTCAAGGATTTGCAGGCCCGTTATAAGGGCAAGAAGGTCTTCACGAGTGAGAACTTCTATGATGGTTTAGAAGGGGATGATAGTCTTGAGAATCTCCCCAGGAAATTTATCAAGTTCGATGGTTCTGGCGATTCTAAAGCCCACCTCGCCATATTTTTCACTGAATGTGCCAAGTTCAAGAGAGACAATCGAGCTTTATTTCTTTGCTTTCCTTGCAGTCTGGCGGGTACCGCCGCCAAGTGGTATTCAGAACATGTTAATCCCATCGAGTTGAAGGAATTTGACAAGGTGGTTAATTTATTCATTGAACGGTTTCTGTTTAATACCAAGGCACTTTCAACCTTGAATCACCTCTGCAACCTGAAGTAGAAAGACGACGAGAAAGCCAGAGATTTCATCCGCAGGTGGAGGGGTACCTACAATAAAATGAGGAACCCAATCTCGAAGGAGCATGCACTTCAGATCATTTTGAATAACTTCTCACAGCCATTGAGAAGTTTTATTTCTACGTCGCCAGCAAGAACCTTCATTGAGTTGACAGAGCGAGTCGAATGGCTCAAATTGGGCATGGAAAATGGGGTTTATGAGGGCATCACCCTCACCAAGAGCAATAATTAGTAGGAGTCGAAAAAGAAGACTCATTTCACTTACTCCATCGATTTAGCCAGCAATAATTGCAAGAATCATCGTAAGGGTGATGGAAAGGCATTCAGTTATGCAAGCTTCAATCCCGATAAGAATGAACAGAAGGGCAAGTCGCTCCCACAGATTGATAAACCTCCTCAGTGAATGGTTCAACAAGAGCCAAAACCACAACAAAAGGTGAAGCATGAAGGGTAAAGCTATAATGGTAAGTTCACCCCCTTGGATCAATCACTCGAAACTGTGCTCGAATATATGCTCACCAGTGAGATGATCAAACTCTCAAAGGTAGCCGATCCACCCATCGTCGTGGAAAAGATAAAGGATCGATTTTGCAAGTTCCACCGGGAAGTGGGACACAACACTGAGAACTGTTTCATTCTCAAAAATATAATTCGAACATTCTGGTAGAAGGTGGTGATGATGAAAAAATGACTATATTAAATCAGCCATTCCTTCAGCATTCAACAACGGCAATCCCTGATCAGCCATTCCAGCCACAGAATCACATTCAACCATGTTTTAGTGAAGATATTCATGTCCCGCATCAGGCATTGTCCAGTGCCCAAAAGATGGAGCTTATCTCAGCTTTCAGCAAGTTGAATGTCTCAAGTGAGCCTGCAAAGACATCCGCCGAAGTTGCCAGAAGAATTTTGGGGTTTCTGAAGCGGTTTATCAAGACTGCTCAAGATAAGAGCGAAGCATCTGATGAAAACACCAACTCAGTCCAGAGGCCGATCAGTACCCTCTCGAACGTTTTAATCCTCTAGTTGGTGCATGCCTCTTCCAAGCATCAGCAAGTCCTGGATGATTTATTGTGAAAAATCAAGGTAAAGCTGGGCACTACTTCTGAAGACATGGCTCAGATCGTCAACCAGACCATGACCAACACTCCTATTACTTTTTCAAATGAGGACTTGACAAAGCCTCATGCATTTCACAACAATGCTTTAAACATTGTAGTACGGACCAGAAGAATGACCGTACTCCATGTGCTCATTGATGGAGGTAGTAGCATCAATATTTGTTCAGAAATGATTGCTAAGGCTCTGGGATTGAAGGAGGAAGAATACCTCTCTAATCCCATCATTATTTATAGCTTTGACAACCATGGACAAACTGTAAAGGGAAAGATTTTCTTGGAAAATTTTATCAACTATTTTGTCCATACGGTCCTCTTCCATGTCGTCAATGTACCACCAACATACAATCTTCTATTGGGATGCACATGGATTCACAATGCAAATATTGTCCCGTCGACACTTCATCAGTGCATAAAGTGGTTCAAGGGTGGCATGATCACAACAATCTTGGGGGAAGATCTAGAAGAGAGGCTGTCACAGCCAATGATTTTCAAGTCAACCTTCACAACTGATATCCCTAGCATCAAGCAAAGCGATGAGGTCATTCTTAGCGAAAGCCTCAAGATGTTGAAGCTAGAGGAAGCACGCTCACCCAAGCATATCGCAGCAATGGTCCGATGGCAAGGACCATATTTCTTCAAGATCGGAGGTCATCTGTATTACAATACTTTCAGATATCATCCCTTGTTCCTACAGTTTGTAAAAGCTAAAAGGGGATTTGATCTTTTGTTGAAGCATGACTATCAACCTTTCAAGGGCTTGGGCAAGAATGGAGATGGGTGGCCAGAGCCAATAATTCATATCCATTATCCGCGCCGAGCAGGATTGGGATTCACGGGCAAAAAATCTTATAAAAACACTATCTTCGTCAAGGAGGCATACTAAGGTCATATGCCGCCATCTTCTTTTATTTTCTTCCTTTGTTTTCTTCATTCTGTAGGACGATATCCCATTTCATTTTCTTTTCTTTATTGTCATCATTTTCAAAGTTTTCAATAAAGTTATCAATTTTTCCCATCTGTCTGGATGCCATCCTTTTCTCTCTTTGCAATTTGTCTTTGGAATTCGCTCTTATTATCTCATTTATTTTTGTAATCTATCTTATGATGGCTAATTTCCTTGAATACCATTCTTTTCCCAGAATTTTAGAATGTCTTCCAAATCAATAAGGAAGCTCATCATCAATTCAAATATGCATTAAATCGTTTCGAAGCCCGCAAGGATCCATCGGGTCAAAGCAAGAGCAGAGGACATTAAGGTCACAAAGTAGTCAAAAGAGTCTACAAAGTTTGACTCATCTCTCCAAGAATTGTTAGAGTTTACGTCAGTTCAGAAGCAAGATGAGCCATCATCCCTAGTTCAAGATTTGACCGAAGATATTAATATTGGTTAAGAGGATAGTCCAAAGATTCTCAAGATTGGCATGAGTCTGAGCGCAGATGAGAAGGAAAGGCTCATCGATTTTCTCAAACAACATCAAGAAGTGTTTGCATGGACTTACGAGGATATGCCAGGTTTGGATCCCAAATTGGTTGAGTATCGCCTCATTTTGAAGCTGAATATTAAGTTGGTCAAGCAGAAGTTGAGGAAAATGGATCATTGAATTAAGCAACAAGTCAAGGAAGGACTTAAGGACTTACTCAAAGTTGGATTCATTCGAGCTATAAATTATCTGGATTGGTTAACAAACATCGTAGCAGTTCCTAAGAAGAACAATAAAGTTTGAATCTGCATCGACTTTCGAGATCTCAACAAAGCTACTCCAAAGAATGACTATCCACTTCCCAACATTGATCTCCTGATCGACAACACAACAGGTCATGCCATGTTCTCCTTTATGGATGGATATTCCGGATATAATCAGATCAAGTTGACTACTCGTGACCAGTCCAAGACATCCTTTACCACGCCTTGGGGCACCTTTTGTTATACAGTCATGCCTTTTGGGCTGAAGAACATTGGAGCAACCTATCAATGTGTAATGACTGTCATTTTCCATGACCAAATGCATACAATCATGGATGCATATGTCGATAATATCTTGGTCAAGTCCAAGGAAGAAGAGGACCATATCAATACTCTCAGACAAGTCTTCAAGCGACTTATTCTATTCAAGTTGAGACTCAATCATCAAAAATGTGTTTTCAGAGTGGAATCAGGTAAATTGCTTGGCTTCATGGTTAGCAAAAGGGGGGATAGAAGTAGATCCTGCTAAGGCAAAGGTCATTATTGATATGCCACCTCCGACCAATCTCAAAGAGCTGCATAGTCTTCAGGGACACATTTAGTCAATCTGACGATTCATATCCAATTTGGCCATGAGGTGTGAACCTTTCAATCATCTACTCAGAAAAGGAGTGAAGTTCGAATGGGGACCAGGGTGTCAGTAGTCATTCGAGCGCATTAAGAAATATCGTCTCAATCCACCTATTCTGAAGCCGCCAGAATTGGGAAATGCTTTTTTGTTATATGTCTCAGTCAATCAAACCGCTTGTGGCGGATTCTTGGCGCAATATGAAGAAGGCAGTCGAATAGAGCATGCCATCTACTACATGAGCAAGATCTTCGTCGATTATGAGAAGAAATATTCTCAAATAGAGAAGACATACCTAGCTCTAGTCTGGATGTGTCAAAAATTGAGACATTATTTGTTAGCATCAGAAGTCAAGATTCTATCAAAGCTTAATCCTCTCAAGTATATTCTCGAACAACCATTTCTCAGTGGACAGATTGCCAAGTGGCAAGTTTTGTTGATACAGTATGACTTAGAGTATGTCTCTTAGAAGTCAATCAAAGGTCAGGCCACCACCGATCAGCTAGTCGATTTTCCTTTGGCAGAAGATGTGAAAGCTGAGGATGATTTCTCTTATGAACGCATTCATAATGTCCAACAGTCTCCAGTTTGGAGTTTATTTTTTGATGGCTTCAAGAATATGGCTGGTATAGAGATCGAGATCCTATTGATCACACCTAAGAAGGAGATGATCCAATTTTATCTCAAACTTGACTTTCAATGCACTCATAACATGGCCGAGTATGAAGCTTTAATACAAGGTCTGAGAATTCTGCAAGACTTCAACGTCAAGAGAGTGCACGCCTTCGTTGACTCATTGCTCGTCATCAACCAAGTCAGAGTCGAATGGCAAGTGAAAGATCAGAAGCTACTCCCTTACCAAAAAATCACCTTAACTCTCATCGATAGTTTCAATGAATTCCAACTTTATCATATCAAGAGAGATTTTAATCAAATAGCTGATGGTTTAGCCAGCCTAGGCTCCATTATGTCTTTTAAAGACGGTGAAACCTGCTGTTTTTTTGAAATCGGCAAACTCGATCAACCTGCATTCGTTTTAGTTATGCAAATCAATCGGGTGAAGCGAAAGAAGAAGCCTTGGTATCAAGATATCAAAAAATTCATTGAAACTGATAAAGTTTCACCAGAATTATCAAAGAGGGAGTAGCGAGCGATCCAGCGCATGTCTGCCCAATATTTTATTCTTGCCAATGTCCTTTATCACCATGGGTTCAATGCCGAGTATTCTTGATGCTTGGACAAAGATGAAGCCAAGGAGGTCATTCGAGAAGCACATGAAGGCATTTGTGGTGGCCACAACGGTTACCAAACTCTCATCAAGTAGATCATTCAAGCAATGTACTATTGGAAAACCATGCAACAAGATTGCTATCGTTTCGTGAAGAAGTGTGTCCAATGTCAGATGCATGCACCTTCCATTCATGTGTCAACCATATAATTGCAATCAGTTGTATCTCTATGACCATTCTTTATGTGAGAGTTCGATGTTGTAGGCCCAATTACTCCTTTTGCTTCCAATGGCCACAAGTATTTTCTTGTCGCAATAGAATATTTTACCAAATGGGTTAAAGTCGTTACCTTTCGTACAGTAGAAGGCCGACATGTGATCTCATTCATTCATAAGAATATCCTTTATTATTTTGGCATATCGCATGATATCATTTCAGATAATGACATTCACTTCAAGAATAAGAGAATGAAAATCTTTTATTCAAAATTCAGGATTCATCATCATTTTTTAGCTTTATATTATCCTCAAGGGAATGGTCAGGCAGAAGACACCAATAAAATCTTGATTCGCATCTTGAAAAGGACCGTTGAGACGGGTCGTGATTGGCATAAAAAAATCCATGATGCACTTTGGGTGTATCAAACCACCATTCAAACTCCCACCAATGTCACTCCTTCAGAGTTCGTTTATGGAACCGAGGTGGTACTACCTCTTCATGTTCAGAAGCCCGCTCTCAAGTTTGCATCACTGCTAGAGCTACCACTCGATCAGTATCAACAACAGAGGTTGGTACAACTTGATCTACTCGATGAGAGAAGACTCAAGGTAGCAGAGCACACTCAGTCTTATCATCAAAGGATAGCCAGACAATATGCCAAGTCAGTTATCGAAAGAAGATTTTGAGTTATTGATCTGGTCCTCAGATCAACGACTCATCTCAAGCACCACCCGCGTGGCAAATGGTCACCGAATTGGAAAGTTCCCTACGTGGTCAAGGAAGCATTACCACACAATTCATATTGTCTGATTAATGCAGATGGGGTAGAATTAGCCGATCCTATCAATGCTCGACATCTGAAGAAATTCTATGCTTAGAACACTTGTTCTATCTTTTGTATTCTTCAATGAATTTCCTTTAATGATCAATTATTCTTTCATCCAATATTCTCCTCCCAGACTACATTGGGGCATCTTTTGTTATGAAAACTTATCTTTTATTTCAAATGTCCTGTATGCAGGTAGGATCAAATAAATCTTTTCATCATCAAGATAATTCTTTCATCTAGCATTATTATCAAACATTATCAAGCATTTTCCTTTTATTTGCTTGATCTATATTCATTTGTATTGATCGACACTAATTTGCCTTGATCTGCATTCATTTGCATTGATCGAAATCGATTTGCATCATTTTGTGTCATTTGGCTACCCATTCAGGATAAGGGATAAATCTTGAGACCCCGACAGTCATTTATGACAATCAATTGTGAAGGCAAAGTTGAAAATTCTCATCATAATTTTCAAATATCTTCAAAGCACCAGCGTACCTTTTCAAAATCCAATGTTTGTGCTGGTGCTTCATCAAAATCTGGTATTCATATTGGTCGCTCTTTTAAAATTCAATTCTCAATACTGGTCTCGCATCAGGATTCAGGCTCAATGCCAATTTTTAGATCTGTGAGTCAATCAATCTTTATTTATCAGACCCCCGGGTCACTCAAGTTTATCAAACTAACCTTCGGGTCAATCAATTTTGTCAGGTAGATCTTTGGGTCAACCAGTTTTATCAAGCAAGCCTTCGGGTTGCCAATTCTATCAAAGTCACTCATTTTCTGACCTACGGGTCACTTTTGCCATTCATGGTTTTTTAAGATTCGACCTTTGTATCAGACTCAATTGTCAATTGGTCCAATATCATTTATCAATCATTTTTCTTGTGAGGGACCCTTTTCCAGGGAGAGTTTGAGGGAGCTCATTTTTTTCCATGTAATTATTGTTCGTTCGCTGAACTCTTTTTTAGGGAGAGTTTGATGAGACTTGTGTCTTTGTGAATAGTTTGCAAAATAATTTTTTATTGTCACACAAGGAACCCTTCTTCTAGGGAGAGCCTCGACGGAAGCTCGTTCTCTTTGTGACCCCCCCAATTTTGTTTTGTTAGGCCAGCCCATCATCAAGGACCCTCTTTTCGAGGAGAGTGTGATGGACTCACTCTTCTATGACAATTCATTGACCTTATACAATCGGCCACCTTTCCATAAGAGAAGCCTAAAGTTAGTGAGTTTTGACAAAAACTTAATTTCTCTTTGAAAGTTTGTTTTGCAAACACCTCCTCTTTAGGGAATAGAGGAGTATCTTTTTATTACCCGTTCAGGTAAGGGTCAAGCCTGACTCTCTTCTTTGGGGAAAGGAGAGGAGAATCCAGTCATGGATGTGTCAATCGGATGTCAAGCGCTTCTTGTTATGAAGGATTTCAAGAATATTTTGCCAATTTATCATACAAAATAGTTGTTGATCTCAAAGTTTTATTGCACAAAATATTACCTCATTACCTTCAGTATTCCTTCCAAAATGACAAAGCTTTTGCGAAGAAAGAAGAAAATTCAAGCTCTTTTTTGTTGATCAACCAAAAGAATGAAGAAAAATCCTTGATATGACTAGCAAAAAAAATTCAATAAAGTTGAAAAGTCATAAGTGAATTGATATTGATCATAGATATGACACATTTTTAAAGACTATTCTTTTGGTAATAAGACAGTGAAAATATCCGGTGCTATAAAAAGAATTCACTCAATTTCAATATATCTCTTCAATCATTCAAGCTACAATTAATTATTTGCAGGATCCCTCAATCATCATCGAGTTGAAGACTGGTGAATGAGTTAGACCCCTGGGGCCAAAGAAAACTCGGATCATCTCCAAGTTGAAGGAGTATGTGACGTGTCCTTCCAGAAAAAATCAGAACATCATCGAGTTGAAGGTTGATGTGATGAATTCTCACCAAATCCCAAAAGAGCTTACTTTTCATGTCTCAAAAGAGCGCAAAAAGACCATCAAGAGATTTCAATTAAAGAAACAACATTATCAATATAATTTCTGGGATCAAAGAAGACTCTGATCATCTCCAAGTTGAAGGAGTATGTGACGTGTCCTTAAAGGAAAAATCAAAACATAGCTAAGTTGAAGGCTAATGTGACGAAATTCTTGTCAAACCCCAAGAAAGTTCAATCTTCATGTCTTAAAAAAATGCAAAAAGATCATCATGGTAACCCCAAATATCAAACTGCCAAAACTACCAAAAATCCTCTTTATTCATGTGAAATTCTTTTATCAATGTCGTTTTCATAAATTGCTTTCATGATACTAAGAACAAATTCATTTCTTTTCATATTAGGGAAATGGATAACTTCCTTGAAGAAACTCAACAACAATAATTTGATTTTGATTCTAGATTTTATGGAGTTGACCCAAATGGAGATAATACTCTATGTAGAAGAGGAAATATCTTTCAAACAAACGTGCTTACTTTCAATCATTTTGAATCAACTACAATTTTTATCTTATTGACAATATTTTTCAGCTATCTCGACATGAAGTGAGAGCTTGATGTCTATTTTGATATATCCTGGCGTTGTTGTTATCCCTCTTCAGGACTTGATAACACGAGTTTTTAAAATCCTTCCCTTCTGTTTTTAATCTAAGCGTCTGAGCTCTCAGATTTGCATACTTTCTTGTGCTCCCCACTGTCCCACCATAGACAGTCCATTTTGTTTTCGGTTCAAGGTTGAGCCGACATTTATTTTTTTTAGCAAAAGGTCATTTCAAAAACTATTTAATCTCAGCAATGAGGCGCCCAAGATCAATCCCTTTTCAAAGCTTTAGGGAACCCCATTTTCTTTCTTTTGCAAACCTCTTTCAGATTTATTGTGCCAAATTTGAAGGTTCCATTATGATTTCTTCATTCGAGGATCCTATTTTATCCATGCCCGTTCAGGTTAAGGGTTACACCTGAGCCTCATTCCATGAGGTATTTTATCCATGCCCGTTCAGGTAAGGGTCAAGTATGAACCTCGTTCTTTCATGAGGTTGTAAACACCCCAAATTTTCATCCTCATTCAGTGTCTACATTTCTTGTGTCATTGCATATCACTGCATGAATTCGACATACCATTTCATTGCATTGCATGTCATTGCATCCATTTTCGAGATCCAACACTCTTATTTTCTAAATATTTAATCCAGACTTGGGTTTTTAAAACTTCTCTTTCAAAATCAATTTCAAAACCTGGGTTTTTATTCAACATTCTGTCATTTTCCAACCCCAGGACTTTATATTTCAAAATATTTTCTCAGAAAACAATCTGGATTCATTTTAAATTTAAATTTCAATTGATTTTAATTCTCAGATGAGACCCATTTAAGTGGTGTCGCTTCTGGATTCCTTTATTTGTCAAAATTCTCAAAATTTGAGAGTTTCAGTCCGGTCAGGACTCTGTCTCAGAGTCCTGATCCAGTCAAAAGTCTGTTTTGAAGTCTGTTTTATTTCCCTTTTCAATCTTTTCTATCTGTTTTCAAAAATTAGGTCATTTTACAGAGTCCGGTTAGTTCAAGACTCTATTTCAGAGTTCGGTCGAGTTAGGAGTCTAACCCTGACTGTGTTCTTTCAACTCATTTCACCATTTTCTGATAAAATCTTTCAAAAACCTTTCATTTGGCTTTTTAAAATCTAAAATCTTAGAGTCCTAAGAGTTCAGGACTCTAACTCGGAGTTCCAGTTCGCTTGAGACCCTATTTTCAAAAATTATGAATTCCAAATATTGATTTTAACCCCTTTTCAAAGCTATTTTCAGTGTTTATCTCAAAATTTCCAAAACTCGATGTGGACCCACTCAGTTGGCACCATGTCCAGAGAAGTTCTAACCCAGTTAGAACCCTATGCAATTTCAAAACTTTTAATTTCAAGATTGCTTTTGAAAATCCTTTTGAAAATCCTTTCAATTTCAGGTTTTAAAATCGCTTTTTGAAAAACTCAAGTAGGGCCCACTCGGGGTGGCGCCATATTTGAGTAAGTCAGGGCTAGACTAGGGTTAGTCGGTGTCTTGGTTAGTTTTAGGAGTCTAGAAAAGTCAAAATCTATTTTGAAAGCCCACTTTAAAAGTTAGTTTTTAAAACTAGTGATTTTAAAGGTTTTTAAAAGTGTTTTAAAAACCCAAATGTGGAAAATGCTAAGTGGCATCACATTTGGTGGATTTCTAGGATAGTCTAGGGGTTAATTAGGCATTAGTTAGGATAATCTAGGCTAGGGGTAGGATAGTAACTACACCCCAAAATCGCCCCCTTAGAAGAGTCCACAAATTTCAAAATTGTTAATTTTCAAAACCTAAAAATTTTTCTATAAATTGAGACCCATAGGGGGTCGATTTTTCCAGCCACCTCTTGAGCAAATCTTGGAGCTTCTCTCTTCTCTCCAGCCTTTCCTCCATTGCTGCAACTCCAAGGTAATAATTTCTTCACTTTTATTTATGTTTTTAGTGTTTTTAATGCTTTAAAATTAGATTTAGCCTTGGACACCCCTCCTTATGTGGATTCAACCTTGATTCAACCTCAAGAACCATCAAGAACGGTCCAAGAAGATGATCTAACTCTGTTTTTCGTGTTTTACAGGGATTCTAATCCATTAGAATCGATTTTAGTATTATTCTTTTCATTATTAACCAATAAAACATGTGATTTACCCTTTTAATGGGTTAAATCCATGTCTTTAAAGGTAAAATCGAATTCCAGCCATTGATTCCCTGTTTTTTATTTATTTATTTATTTATTCATATTTATTATACGTGTTCCAGCCTAGAAATAGTTTTTATTTTATTATTTATTATTTATTTTATTGTTTTTCATTAGATAATGCATGATTTCTTAATTTTCTTAGATTTCTGTGTGTTTTTTAGTTTAGAACAGAAAAGAGCATGCTGTTTCGGATTGAAATATTCATTGTTAATGTCTGATTTTTTTATATGTGATACATACATATGTACATGAACTACTGTAAAAAAATCAGAGATTTTAGAATTCGAGAACTCTATCAGAAAAATCAGACAACAAATCGGGTTTTTAAAACTTTGAAATCGTTGCTAAAATCCAAAGGATAACTTGCTGTTATGATATTTTTCTCATCTTATATCCGATTTGAGATCTGTAAAGTGCCATGGATTCATATTGGTTAGATCTATCTACTGTGAAATTTTGAGATTTTTTTTTTTATTTTTTAGTATTTTTCCTCTGTCAGAGAATCTGATTTTAAATTTAAGACTCGTTAGGGTTTACCAAAACCCTAATTAGAGTTGTGTTATTCATAGATCCCAAAATACAGGTCCGATTCATGATCTGTAAAAGGTGAGTATTATTATTTTTCTAATCATTATTCACTGTTAAAATCTCAGACATTTTGAATGAGTGCTGCTATTTATCCCGGAATTTTCAATTGAAAGTATCAGTTTGAACCAAAGTTAAAATCAATATATTCAAGCCCGGATTGCCGGAAGGGGATCTCTCTGGTCCTAAATGATTTTTCCAATCTGTAAAAAGGAAAAGTTCTATTTTTCTGTCTATTTTTCCTCTGTGAAAAATCAGAGATTTCCATGAAGAACTGAACCCTGATTTGGGTCTAACTTTGAAACTGGTTTGTGTCCTAGGTTAAAAATAGCTTATTTTAGGTTGTTAATGCAATTTTCGGATTAAAATAATATCAAAAAATATTTTTGCAATTCCAATCTAATTTTAGGGTTATAATAAGTGTCTGTGCCAATTTTTATGAAATTTAGAATTCATTTGATGTCTGAATTAATAAAATTGCAAAATAGGGTACCTGAAAGATCCAAAAACACTGCCAAAATCACAATTTTTGTGATATTTCTTGATTTTCGTGCATAAGTGTGTGTTTTTAGGGTTTGATCATGTTTATAATCATGTTAGTATGTTTCATGTTTGATTTTGTATTTATTTCCATCATAAATCTCAAGTTTTACCAAAATCTATTTCAGAAAACCCTGGTTTCAAGGCCATAGTCTTGCTATCAGAGGCAATTTGGTCATTTGACCTCAATTTCAAGATCTCTAACCCTAATTTTCATATTTTTAATCATGTCACGTCATATTTAGTTTTATTTATTCTCATTTGAATTTCAAAACTTGCATTTTACCAAATATCTTTCTGAAAACCCTAATTTCAAGGCCATAGTCTTGTTATTAGGGGCATTTCGGTCATTTTGACCCCAATTTCGAATTCTTAAATTTCATCTTTATTATTTCCTCAACTTTATTTCATATTTTATCATTTTAATTTAAGGGAATCATGGAAAAAGGCTTATATCTAGCAAAATCCAGCAATTTCTAGATATTATTGGATAAACCTAGAAAAACCAACATATCATCACTAACAAAGTTTTCTAGTTTTGCAGGAACATTGAAGACTTTATTTTCCTTTATTTCATGTATTTAAATTCAATAGTGATGTAAATTAAATTAAATTTGAAATAAGAATTTAAATTTCAGCTAAGACTAGGATTGCATTGCATATAGTTTAATTATGCAAATATTAAATGTCTGATGAATGTATCATTCATGCACATTTTATAAATCCACTATGGTCTACACGAATGACACGTGCACTAGCTCTTATGGAGTTGACAAACTTGGTGGAATTTGTATTTATGGCCATAGTCAGAATACGAACGATACCCAGATTTGTAATCTTCGTATTAGCCACATTCAGCCTACACTCTCAGGCTAACTTCAAAATGCACTGCATTTCTCAAAAATACAAAAAGGATTTCCTCAATTCCTCCAAATCAAGTCTTTCAAATCCATATTCATTCATTTCATTCAATTTTCAATTTCAATTTTCAATTTCAATTCAGAAAAATCAATTTTCTCAAAAATTTCCTAAGTCTTACTCAAAAATCGATTTTCTCAAAATATGGATTTGCCAATGATATTTCAAGTATTTCCCAAGTTCCAAATTCGATTTTTCTAAAGTTATATTTTCAATTTCAAAGTTTGAATTCAAAGAAGTCAAGTTCTCCAAAGTTATTTCACATTTCTCCAAATCGATTTTCATAAAATTCTTATATTTCTTCAGAAATCGATTTTCACTTTCTCAAATACAGTATCTCAATCATGATTCACGATTTTCAAAGAGTTTATTTTCCAAATATTTTCCAATCTTTGAAGCAAACATCATGTTTTTAAATATGCATTTTCAGAAATTCATAGCACATGCCTGATTCTTTGTGCATTTAGGAATTAGAATATGGTTTATACAAGTTGAACAAAGCAAAGCAGTAGATTGATCATTGGTTCAATTACCCCTGGTAAAGGCGCTAGGAACGGTTGAACCTCGTACCGACCTGCGAGTCCCATTCTTCGGAATTATCGCGCATTTTAAAATGGAGGCGAGTTATTTTCAAATTTTTTTTTCAAAGGTCAGTTTGACTCACAAAAGTAAAATTTTTGCGATGATCACAGGTTTGGCGACCGTGATGGGACCTGTCTTCACCTGATCAATCTAATGCTTTGCTTAGTTCAAATTGTCAAAATCGTGTTCCATGGAATGTCAGCTTTTACTTTATAATATCACATGAACCTAGGAGCCTAGACTTGAACCCAGCTGACATGGATTGCATGTAGACTAGGTATGGTTTGATAGGACCATATTGAGGAGGAAATTTTCATGCTCACATAGACTTAGGTCTAATACAACCCTCCTCAATCTAGGTTTGATTGAAAACAATGTTTGCTTCTTCAAATATTTCAAAATTCTATCTCTTTAGGACTTAGAGCCCTCTGTTTTCTTGCATGTGCTCATATTTCAAAAATCACCCTACCTATATTGTCCCGGTCTTCACGTTGCTGGGATCTCTTCCAGAACCATAGTTCGGGACAAAGCCTCACAACTGGGCCACTTATTTGGGTGAAAACCCCTGCCACGTACCAAGGGCCATAGTCCAACGTATATCGGCAGGTGCTCAAGGATGTTGGAAAACTTGAACCTAGAACTGGAGAAATTGATTTTATGCCACGTACATCGAGCCTTGGCTCGAGTATATAGGCATAGCATGATTGGACACAGATGATTTGAACCTTAGAGTTAGGATTAATGTCCTACAGCTATTTCAAAACTTGTGCATATAGAGTCAGCTTTTAAGGAATGCTGTATGTGCATACTTGTTTGTGCAGAATGTGTTATAGTCATTTCCTTGTTATTTTCCATATTTTCCCAATTTTCCAAAATAGTGGATGATTTTTCAGAAATCCCCAATCCATTTCCATATACTGTCCATGTTTTAAACCTTGAACGATTTTCAAATGCTCCATTTTATGAAATATTTCTTTATATTAAACCCTGGACGATTTTCATAAAATTCCTCCATTTTCTTCAAAACTTCAGGTGACTTCCTATTTCTCCTTTCTTCTGGATCTCGAATTTCCTACTTCATTTTATCCTGCCTGCATTTTCAAAATCTCTATATTTTCTCAAGTCTTATTCCAAATTTCTATGTCTTCCAGTTTGATGGCATCCAGTCAGCTTGATTCAGTCTTCTTTGAGGGTCACATCTCCTACGAGGTGCGACAAAGTTTTCCCGAGCATCGAGTCATCAGCACCGGATCCTTCTTTCCCCGGTGGTACTATTCATGGTTCAAGAACTTCTCTCGTATGTTTCCGGACCACTTGGACGATTGTGGGTTAGAACTGGCGTCCGTAGTGGGAAAGCAGACAATCAACAACAATTTGATCCACGCACTAGCAGAACGGTGGAATCCAAGCACTTCTACTTTCTGGTTTCCATGGGGCAAAATGACAGTGCTGATAGATGAATTTTCAGAAATCATGGGATTGCCCGAGCCAGTCGGTCAGCCTGGAGATCCATTGGAGAAGCAATTTTTTATTAATGTCAAGGGTCTGGACCCCCGAGATGCTTTAGCTCGCATGACAGGACGAAAGTCCTGACCCTTGATCGAAGAAGATGGAAATGAATATGTGAGCTTGATCGAAATCTACAGACAGTATGGGACATTCGTGGAAGTCAGTTCCTTATCCCGAACAGCTCGAGAAAAAATTCAGCATGCGATGGTCCTGTGCACTGTGGGACTCTCTCTCTTTCCAGACGGATGAAATTATATGGATATCAGGATAGTTCAACTTCTGCGAAGGTGGGGAAGTCGACAGACCAGCCACCACTCTATAGCCATGGCCGCACTCGCCTTTCTGTACCGAGGGTTAACCTGCTTCACGCTCGGAGAATCAATTCTAGTCGAAGGGTGCACCTATGCATTGCAATCTTGGTTCCTCCGGCATATGCCAGCTCGAGCCAGCTCATTCAGATACAATGGTGAAAAGCTTCTTCCAGTTGCTCGATACCGATTCTTGATTGATAACCTTCAGAAGGAAGAAGTTGTGTGAGACTACTTTGATCGTCAAGAGTCACCTCCCAGATATACTTATGCATACGGCAAGCGGTTCAGGTTACTTGGCCCATTCTTCTGCGCATACTACCATCCAGAGCGGTGTGTCAGGCAGTTCTCTCAGAGACAAAAGCGCATAGAGATTCGCCCATTATCAGGGATCTTGCCAGATATCGATCTCACATCAGATCAGTGGTTCAGAGCATACCATTCTGCCAGACATGGCTGAGATTCTTTTGTCACTCTCACTATTTTTCCTGGTCCTCGAGTGTCCTCTGATTATTAGGAGTGGTGGAAATTTGTCTGTCCCCCTCCCCTCTGTCAAGTGTATTATTAAAATCATATTTTCAATAAAATTCCTTTAATCTTCATTTCACCTTGGTTTGATGACCTCGCCTAGATAACAAGGCATATTTTCAGTTGTTTATTTTGCAAAGAATAACAGCGCAATTGTCATAACTCCAGCGACGACTCAATCCCTAGTAATGGGATATTCTTTTAATTGTCTACCAAAATTCTCAACAAATATTTCCTCCAATCAAAATTTCTTTCAAAAGCCTAACCATCAATTCTACCTTAAGGGAGTCAGGTTGGGTTTCACAGGCAGAAGATCTCAGAAGGGCACTATTTTCGTCAATGGGACACATTAAAAGAATCTGCTTGTCTTTTCTTTTCTATTCTTTTGTCGGGATGATATCCCATTTCCATCATTGTCATTTTAATCAATTCTATCTTTCAATAAAGTTGCAAGTTTCCTTTATCTATCTGGATGCCATTTGTCTCTTTACTTCTCATTATCAAATCTTTGCAAAATTGTCATTACTTTGATCTCTTATTTTTCCAATTATTTTCTCAATAAAAGCAATTTGTTTTATGATGAGCGATTTCCCTGAATCAATTTACTCTCCAATTTTCAGAATGTCTTCCTGATCTATCAAGAAGCTCGTCCTTAATCCAAATGCCTGTTCGAAATCAGCAGTAATTCATCAGGTCAAAATAAGAGCAGAATGCAACCAGACTACAAAGCAGTCAGAAGAGTCTGCAGAGTTCGATTCAGTTCTTCAAGAATTACTAGAATTTGCATCAGTTCAGAAACAAGATGAGCCATCATCCTTAGTTCAGGATCCGACTGAGGACATCAATATTGGATCAGAAGATGATCCTAGAATTCTCAAGATTGGCAGTAGTTTGAGTCCGGGAAAGAAAGAAAGGCTCATTAATTTTCTCAAGCAGCATGAAGAAGTATTCGCATGGACTTATGAGGATATGCCAGGTTTAGATCCTAAATTGGTGGAACATCGCCTCGTTCTAAAGCTTGATGCGAAACCAGTTAAGCAGAAGTTAAGAAAAATGGATCATCGAATTGAGCAACAGGTCAAGGAAGGACTTGAGGATCTTACTCAAAGCAGGATTCATTCGAACAATTGATTATCCAGACTGGCTGGCAAATATCGTAGCAGTTCCCAAGAAGAATGGCAAGGTTCGAATCTGTATCGACTTCCGTGATCTCAATAAAGCCACTCCAAAAGATGATTATCCACTCCCAAATATTGATCTCCTAGTTGATAGCACAATTGGACATGCTATGTTTTCCTTTATGAACGGATACTCCGGATATAATCAGATCAAGTTGGCCGCTCGTGACCAATCTAAAACATCCTTCACCACGCCATGGGGCACCTTCTGTTATACGGTTATGCCTTTTGGGCTTAAGAATGCTGAAGCCACTTATCAGCGTGCTATGGCCGTCATTTTCCATGATCAGATGCACAAAATCATGGATGCATATGTCGATGATATTCTGGTGAAATTCAGAGAAGAGGAAGACCACATCGAATCTCTCAATCAAGTTTTTAAGCGGCTCATTCTTTATAAGCTAAGACTCAATCCACAAAAATGTGTTTTTGGAGTCGAATCTGGCAAGTTGCTTGGCTTCTTGGTCAGCAAGAAGGGGATAGAAATGGATCCCGCCATGCCTCCGACTAATCTCAAAGAATTGCGTAGCCTTCAGGGACGCATGCAATCAATTCGGCGATTTATTTCTAATTTGGCCATGAGATGTGAGCCTTTCAATCATTTGCTCAGAAAAGGAGTGAAGTTCGAATGGGGACCAAAGTGCTAGCAATCATTCAAACGCATAAAGAAATACTTGCTCAACCCTCCTGTTTTAAAACCACCAGAATTGGGGAAACCTCTGTTGCTATATATTTCAGTCAATCAAGTTGCTTGCGGCGGTTTCTTGGCGCAATATGATAAAGGCAGTCTGATAGAGCATGCCATTTACTATGTGAGCAAAACCTTCATTAATTACGAGAAGAAATATTCTCAGATAGAGAAGACATGTCTAGCTCTGGTTTGGATGTGTCAGAAATTGAGGCACTATTTGTTGGCATCCGAAGTCAAGATTCTATCCAAATTAAATCCTCTCAAGTACATTCTTGAACAACCATTTCTGAGTGGACGGATTGCCAAATGCCAAGTCCTATTAATGCAATATGACTTGGAATATGTCTCTCAACAATCTATCAAAGGCCAAGCAATTGCAGATCAATTGACAGATTTTCCTCTGGCAGAGGATGTTAAAGCTGATGATGATTTCCCCGATGAGCAGATCTGCAATATTCAACAATCTCCAATTTGGAATTTATTCCTTGACGGTTCCAAGAATATGGCAGACATAGGGATCAGGATCTTGTTGATCACACCAGAGAAGAAGATGATCCCCTTTTCTCTCAAACTGGATTTTCAGTGCACGCATAATATGGCCGAGTATGAAGCTTTGATACAAGGTCTGAAAATTCTACATGACTTCAATGTCAAAAGAGTGCATGCTTATGGCGACTCTTTGCTCGTCGTTAATCAAGTCCTAGCCGAATGGCAAGTGAAGGATAAAAAATTACTTCCTTATCAGAAGATTGTCTCAGCTCTCGCCGACAAATTCGAAGAATTCCAACTTTTCCATATTAAGAGAGACTTCAATCAAGTTGCAGACAGTTTAGCCAATCTAGGATCCATCATGTCTTTCAAGAGCGGAGAATCTTGTCGTTCCTTTGAAATTGGTAGACTTGATAAACCTGCTTTCATCCCAGCAGAGTAGATAAACCAGGCTAAGCAAAAGAAGAAGCCCTGGTATCATGACATCAAGAATTTCATTAAAACTGACGAATTTCCTCCAGAATTCTCAAAGAAAGAGCAGCGAGAAATTCAGCGCATGTCTACTCGATATTTTATTCTTGCCGACGTCCTTTATCGGCGTGGATTCAACTCTGAATATTCCAGATGTTTGGACGAAGAAGAAGCCAAAGAAGTTATGCAGGAAGCACATGAAGGCATTTGCGGTGGTCATGTTGGCTACCAAACTCTTGTCAAACAAATCATCCGAGCAGGATATTACTGAAGAACTATGCAACAAGATTGCTATCATTTGTGAAGAAGTGCGTTCAATGTCATATGCATGCACCTTCTATTCATGCACCAGCGACATACTTGCAATCTGTCGTCTCACTATGGCCATTCTCCATGTGGGCTTTTGATGTCGTAGGCCCCATTACTCTGTCCGCTTCAAATGGCCACAAATACTTTCTTGCCGCAACAGAATATTTTACTAAATGGGTAGAAGCAGTCACTCTACGCACAGTAGAAGGCCGACATGTGGTCTCATTCATCCACAAGAATATCCTATGTCGTTTCGGCATACCAAACGATATTGTGTCAGATAATGGCAGTCATTTCAAGAATGAGAGAATGATGACATTCTGCTCAAAGTTTAGAATCCATCATCATTTTTCCGCTTCTTATTATCCTCAAGAAAATGGCCAAGCAGTGGCCACCAATAAGATTCTGATTCGAATCCTGGAGCGAACCTTGGAAATAGGCCGTGACTGGCATGAAAAGATTCATGATGCGTTGTGGGCGTATAGAACCACCATTCGAACTGTAACACCCCAAATATTTAACTTGAAAATTTTAGAATAATTTTTTTTTTCTAAACAACAGCGGAAAAGCTTTATTAAATCCTTCGTCAAATTATTTGGGCGGGTTACAAGTAATTGCACAGACTCAAGGCATTTAAGTAAAATAAATTCTTGCATTGAAATACTACAAGTTATTATTTACAACTTAATGATTTATTACAAGTCATATTCCTCAGGACATCCGAAGAAGATATGGTCACATGGCATTGTCGTAGCGACGACCGCAATTGCTCGTCATTCAGTTTCCTGAAAAACATTAATTCAGAAAGGGCCAGACTACCACGTCTGGGTAAGAAGCATAATATCCATATGAATGTGCACAATGTCACATGTACAAGTATATACGCAATATGTTTAGATAAAACTAATAACCATTTAGCAAGTGATAAATGTACAGGTCACTAAAGTCAAGTATTTCATGATATATTCCATTAACGTCAAAGCATGATACATCATATGCATGAACCATATTTATATAAACAATAACAACTTTGGAACTAATGACGATGGACACCTAACTTAACTAAAACAATTAATGTAAAGTGTGTATAAAGCACAAACATCAACGTTCAACACATCATTCATAAGTTATCACAATTTCCATGTAACGGAAAACTAATTTGAATCATGCTCTACAGGAGTCACAACTTACTCCAACAATTTCAACATCGAGCAGTATGCAACTACTTAAAGATCTTTCTTAATGCACTAACTTTATGTTTCATCTTGTTAATTACCATGTGGGTACGCACAAGCATTCAACATCGTAGCGGACCGAGACCACACAGAGGTTTATTATTTTATAACCCGTATGACTAGCCGTACGGATATCCAAAGGGGACGGTTCACGATCGAGAGAGTACTCCCCAGTGGCTAGAACTAGAATTATGACGCACCCTGTACTTCTGCAGAAGACTTGGATCTACCACCTAGGACGAATTGGTAGTCCTGCCCCCCTAACTCCGTGGACTATGGACCGGGTGAGACGCCTAGCTCTCACGAAAACAAGAATGTCTACGAAGCTTGTACCACCTACCCTCTCCAAGGTAGACCATGGGTCCGGTAACAGACACCGTCTTTCAGGTGTACCCAAAGCCCTGGGAAACCAGTAACATATACCGTTTTCAGGTATACCCAGTATCCCGGGAAACCAGTAACATATATCGTCCTTCAGGTATACCCAGAATCCCTTGTTTATATTACATGTGCATATATTTTCATTATTATTTTCTCTAAGTCCAGTGACATACATCGTCTTTCAGATGTACCCGGAACCCCAATAGAAACTGGTAACATATACCCTCTTTCAGGTAAACCCAGAATCTAGAGTTTTCATTTATGTCATCATGTATTAATTTAACTTTTGTTTTTGGTGCTAGGGTATACATATCATACCCCATTGGTTATGCCGCAACATGGCATAACCCACTTTAACAATTCACAAGTGTATGGCACTGTCAGCATTTTGCAAAGCTGCAAGCTCGACTTTAAGTTTTCACATAATCATGTCATGAAGATGTCCTTTATTATGCAAACTTTTGCAGAACAAACAAAGATCAACTAGCACCAAAACATGTCATAATATTTACATGCAAATCATGATTCAATTATATGCAATTCCCTTAGCATCATATATGCCCATATAGCACCAAAAAGATTTGACAAACTCAGTTTCGAGTTGTATTATTGTGCCCTTGTAGTTTTTCTCATTTGTGTAATTATAACAAAAGTATGAATTTGGCAACAGGCAATTCGTGCATTGAAACATTAGTCACAACCTTCATATGTCAATCACTTACAAAAACCATGTGCAACATGAATATGTCATGGACACCTAAATCATTTGCCATATTCATCGATACATAACATTTGTTTCATAAGCATATAATAAAAATCATCGTGCTATTTAACTTGTGCACTACAATGTGTTTACCAGATCTAATGTACGTACAAAATAGGAAATCTCAGACCCACTTGAAGTATGTGCATAATAGTGAATTTCAGGTGTAATATATTTTCCACTTCCAGGGAAGTAACACATACAATTATCATTTTCTATACTTCACAAACTCAAGAATGAGATAAACATATTTTTCGGGAACAAAAAATGAAATGTGCAACTTTTGCAAAAGTGTATCTATGTATACAGTGATGGCCAAAACCATCCAAATTCCCATATATATATATATATATATATTTAACAAGTAGAACAAGAATACCTAGACAATTGAGGCTTTATGAACTTGAGCATTTGTCATTCATAAGGTCATATCGAACCCTTTTTCTTCTCAAAACATTTTATCATATATATATATATATATATATATATATATATATATATATATATATATATATATATATATATATATATATATACTCTCGACTATGGTCGGGTTGCGATGAGTCATTGACATGCTGCAAATTTGTTGCAACCACCATTGGGGAAAGGCAGATCTCTAAAAGCCTTGAAGACTATACCCTGCCACCCAAACTTGAAGCAAAATAGCCCAAGTCGATCTGTCACTATTTTTTTTCTTAAAAAACAGTATGGGTAAAACAAACAGTTTTCCAGTTATACATCTGTATCTTTATTTTTCTGGCATGCTGTCCCAACACCGTGTGTAAGATGCCATGGCTGAGGTCAATGTTACCCCAGCCAACTATGCTCAAGTAGAGCGTGAGATGCCCTGTTGCGCATAGGGACAGTCAGCTATATGAAAATTGCGACAATAGGCTGGAGATGGACAAACCCCAGTCTACTATGTCCCCACACTGACAACGACAATGGCCTCAGCAGGGTGCAACGTCCACTTCCATGCCTGTTGTTGTTGGGTTCAGGTCAATCGATGTCAGGATAAACCGATATGAATCTGGGTTAGTTGTGGTTTATCAAGCATAAAGATTCTGGTTAGACCAGAATCATGTTTATCTATTACCAACCGTTTTCACTCGTCTATGTATATGCCTTAAGAAGACATTTATATGGTGTTTCCTCCCTATATGACAATGTTAGAGTTACATGGAAAGAAAATCCATGAGCTATGTCACACCGGGAGCTTAATAAAAATGGCCACATCTTCATATCCTCAGTCGTACCCATGTGTCATAGCCCATGGGTTTAACGACTCAACTCAATGGAATGAATAAATTGATAACCCGTAACTTAGCACCATGAAATTGCATATGCATGTCTATCCACCTTCTACAACATGGATCAGTTTATGAATTCCTTGTAAGGCTATTTGATTTCTTATAAGCTTCTTGAACTCTTACGTTTCTTTCCAAGCATTTGCAATCCAAAAAGGACAATAGCCATATCATTCACACAGCTTATAAAGGAGCAAGGAAAAGGTTCAATAAATCCACATTTTTCAACCTGTAGAAAATTTAAGTGACAATGTGCTGCAACATTTAGACTAATAATGACTAGTCTACTCTATTCATACCAACGTCATCAAATCACCAGTTTGATTACTTCCACCAAATCCATCATTAATGCATTGAAATAATACACATTCACGCATGAACATAGGAGGTTAAAAAAATTTAAGAAAGAGAGTATTCAGCATGCTAGCATTTGTCCACCTGATTACATGACTCGGTTGTATATATATATATATATATATATATATATATATATATATATATATATATATATATATATATATATATATATATATATATATATATATATATATATATATATATATACATTGAACTATGTCACTAATTGAAAAATGGATATGAAAACCTAGTTTAAGTTTGTTGGAACTCTTATTTTCAACCTTCCGTTAGTTGTTGCTACATGTGACAACTTTTCTTTTCTTTTTATTTGTTGAAGATCTGCTAGCTACAGCAGACCCTTACGGGTATGCAGCATGTAGCACTATTGTTCAGTCTACTTTTAAATACTTGGGTCATAATGGGCGGTGCTTCCAGTCCCTACAGATGATGGCAGACCCTTATGGGTTTGTAGCCCACAACACCAACCCACCTCGAGTCACATTGAGTCAACCCAGGTCAGTTGGGGGTGGACCAAACTGGTCCGATATGCCCAGTCTCTATTGCATAAAGAAAAAGAATGTGAGGTTGTGCTCTACCGCACAAACACTAAATAAAAATTGAATTCAATGGAATATTAAAGTTGCAAACATCAAACAATAGCACAACCGTGAATGATATTGATTAACCCCTAGTACCATGTACATAATCCAAAATGACATTGTATAACATTTATGGACTTGTACAGGAAGGCTAAAATGTATGTCATGGTAAAGGAAGAACCAAAAAGCATATGAACCGTATGAGAAACATTGCAAGCCAGTCATATCAAGTGCAATAAAAAAAAACTCTTTGCCATATTCATGTAAAATAACGTGGATAGAAATAAAAGTGATGGGCAGTCTTTAGGGTTGTAACGATGGTCATCATGCAAGTCGTGCTAATATGGTACAGACCTGATCTAACCATTGGTTTTTTTTTTCATTTACATCAACCATCCAAATATTTTGAGGATACAAATCCACGCTCCGCTTCCTTCGATCTGCATATTTGTCTCCGCCACTGGATCCACCAACACTAATTTATAATGAGTTGCTAGATCCAAGTATGTTTGCATACAAGAGAAAACCATTCCCATCGGCTGTGGCAAAGACTCATGGTTGCACATTCATGCTCGTGAAGGGTATGCAATGTATTTGTACTACATGGCACATCACATTTACATAAGGCATATATTGCATCTTACCTTTTGTTGGAGTTCCGAGCGAACAAGGCGGCACTTCTTCTTCGCAGGGCGGCACACCATTTCAACAATGGAGTCCACACGTCCAACAATGGAGTTCACATGTCCAGCAATGGAGTCCACACTCACGGTGGGAGAGAAGATGAAAAGATGTTGAGAGAGAGAGAAAAAGTCCCCAAAATGAGTTCACGTTTTCTTCTTTTCTCAAAGCCCCCCCTTTCCCTAATTAATCTCCTTCATTTAAGCATGATTTTTAATTTCTAAAAATTTTAGAAACTGTCCACCATTCACGTTTTTGTAACTGCCTCCTCCATATTCAAAATTCAAGAGGCCCTTTCACCTTCCATTAGCCATTATTGAGTTTCCCATTTGGGAAATCGTCCAGCCACTCTTACCTTGAAAATGTATTTTCCTATTAAAGTCACCTTAATGAAGAGTTACTAAAAAAATCATTGGTTATAAAATATTTCTGCAAAAAGTGTCCCTGACGCACCGAGGGATTTGAACTGGGGTTCTCCTCCCTACGAGGTAACGAGCCCCACCAGTGTACTATACTCAATTTCGTTGCATATCTTTGCAACGAAATTTTACTTAACCTCTATTAACGATTTTGACATGGTTGGCCAAAATGACATTTTTTTTTCTTGGCAAAACCATTTGGCACACAGGGGATTCGAACCAGGGTTGCCCCACAACTGGGCAAGACCCCTTGCCATTACACCACATCACCTTTTGTTGCATGATAGGTCTTTATTAATTTATATATATACGAATTTGGTTCTTGACGAATCTCAAATATGAGTTAGATTATATTTTAGATCGTCTGACCTTTCTGACTACGTTTCCAGATCTTGATTGAGATTCGACCATATTTGGATTTCATTAAGATCCGATTGGATTTTTTTAAATTGGGTTTCGGATCCATCCAGGATCCAAATCCGTTCATCGTACCCGAACCCAGATACTGGATCCATTTGATCCAGTTTGGATTCAAGATCCATTTGGATCAACTCTATATTCTTTATCGTATTTATTTTAAAGAATTTTATCCTTTATTTAGTTTGATAATTATAAAAAATTTGCGGGTTTTACATCCTTTCCCCCTAAAAAGAATTTCGTCCTCGAAATTCGTTACAAAGATTAAAAAATTGGATTGGGATATCTTACTACGTGTGTTATACTTAATGAAAGTTTTCAAAATCAATTGAAATTTAAACCGTGTGTCTTATTTAGAGTCTTATTCAAGGTATGCACAATCCCTACCAAGATCCCTATACCAGTGACTGTTACCTATATTATTCTAAATAAAAACATCAAAACAAATTGAAAATTTAAACCTCGTGTCGTATTTAGAGTCTATAGAGTCCTGTTTAGGATATATATAAAATCCCTTTTTGAATCTCGTGTCAAAAAAAAATCTATTTAGTAGGAAGTGATATATGACCTAAGATCCCAATTGACTCAGATAATTCAGTGGTTTATAAAGGTCATCATGCCTAGCTTCCCACGACATCTACTCAAACAACAAAATATATTGTGAGTTTCTCTATTTATCTGAACCAAAGTTGTAAGTCTGGTAGTGTCCCTAGCAATATATCGAGGTTCTCAAGAAATTATGTGGTAAAATAAAAAAAAATTTCTACAACTAGTAAACAAACTAAATACTTACAGAGCTTTTGCAGGGTCGCTGGAATGCCATGAACCATATATTCTTGTCCTGCTCTGATACCATAGTTGTAACACCCCAAATATTTAACTTGAAAATTTTGGAATAAATTTTTTTTCTAAACAACAACGGAAAAGCTTTATTAAATCCTTCGTCAAATTATTTGGGCGGGTTACAAGTAATCGCACAAACTCAAGGCATTTAAGTAAAATAAATTCTTGCATTGAAATACTACAAGTTATTATTTACAACTTAATGATTTATTACAAGTCATATTCCTCAGGACATCCGAAGAAGATATGGTCACATGGCACTGTCGTAGCGACGACCGCAATTGCTCGTCATTCAGTTTCCTGAAAAACATTAATTCAGAAAGGGTCAGACTACCACGTCTGAGTAAGAAGCATAATATCCATATGAATGTGCACAGTGTCACATGTACAAGTATATGTGCGACATGTTTAGATAGAACTAATAACCATTTAGCAAGTGATAAATGTACAGGTCTCTAAAGTCAAGTATTTCATGATATATTCCATCAATGTCAAAGCACGATACATCATATGCATGAACCATATTTATATAAGCAATAACAACTTTGGAACTAATGAGGATGTACACCTAACTTAACTAAAGCAATTAATGTAAAGTGTGTATAAAGCACAAACATCAACGTTGAACACATCATTCATAAGTAATCACAATTTCCATGTAGCGGAAAACTAATTTGAATCATGCGCTACAGGAGTCACAACTTACTCCAACAATTTCAACATCGAGCAGTATGCAACTACTTAAAGATCTTTCTTAATGCACTAACTTTATGTTTCTTGTTAATTACCATGTGGGTACGCACAGGCATTCAACATCGTAGCGGACCCAGACCACACGGGGGTTTATTATTTTATAACCCGTATGACTGGCCGTACAGATATCCAAAGGGGACGGTTCACGACCGAGAGAGTACTCCCCAGTAGCTAGAACTAGAATTAGGATGCACCCTGTACTTCTGCAGAAGACTTGGATCTACCACCTAGGACGAATTGGTAGTCCTGGCCCCCTAACTCCGTGGACTAGGGACCGGGTGAGACGCCTAGATCTCACGAAAACAAGAATGTCCACGAAGCTTGTACCACCTAACCTCTCCAAGGTAGACCATGGGTCCAGTAACATATACCGTCTTTCAGGTGTACCCAAAGCCCTGGGAAACCAGTAACATATACCGTTTTCAGGTATACCCAGTATCCCGGGAAACCAGTAACATATATCGTCCTTCAGGTATACCCAGAATCCCTTATTTATATTACATGTGCGTATATTTTCATTATTATTTTCTCTAGGTCGAGTGACATACATCGTCTTTCAGATGTACCTGGAACCCCAATAGAAACTGGTAACATATACCCTCTTTCAGGTATACCCAGAATCTAGAGTTTTCATTTATGTCATCATGTATTAATTTAACTTTTGTTTTTGGTGCTAGGGTATACATATCATACCCCACTGGTTATGCCGCAACATGGCATAACCCACTTTAACAATTCACAAGTGTATGGCACTGTCAGCATTTTGCAAAGCTGCAAGCTCGACTTTAAGTTTTCACATAATCATGTCATGAAGATGTCATTTATTATGCAAAATTTTGCAGAACAAACAAAGATCAACTAGCACCAAAACATGTCATAATATTTACATGCAAATCATGATTCAATTATATGCAATTCCCTTAGCATCATATATGCCCATATAGCACCAAAAAGATTTGACAAACTCAGTTTTGAGTTGTATTATCGTGCCCTTGTAGTTTTTCTCATTTGTGTAATTATAACAAAAGTATGAATTTGGCAACAGGCAATTCGTGCATTGAAACATTAGTCACAACCTTCATATGTCAATCACTTACAAAAACCATGTGCAACATGAATATGTCATGGACACCTAAATCATTTGCCACATTCATCGATACATAACATTTGTTTCATAAGCATATAATAAAAATCATCGTGCTATTTAACTTGTGCACTACAATGTGTTTTTACCAGATCTAATGTATGTACAAAATAGGAAATCTCAGACCCACTTGAAGTATGTGCATAATAGTGAATCTCAGATGTAATATATTTTCCACTTCCAGGGAAGTAACACATACAATTATCATTTTCTATACTGCACAAACTCAAGAATGAGATAAACATATTTTTCGGGAACAAAAAATGAAATGTGCAACTTTAGCAAAAGTGTATCTATGTTACAGTGATGGCCAAAACCATCCAAATTTCCATCTATATATATATTTTTAACAAGTAGAACAAGAATACCTAGACAATTGAGGCTTTATGAACTTGAGCATTTGTCATTCATAAGGTCGTATCAAACTCTTTTTCTTCTCAAAACATTTTATCATATATATGCATATATATATATATGTATATATATATATATATATATATATATATATATATATATATATATAAATATAAATAAATATATACTCTCGACTATGTTCGGGTTGCGATGAGTCATTGACATGCTGCAAATTTGTTGCAACCACCATTGGGCAAAGGCAGATCTCTAAAAGCCTTGAAGACTATACCGAGCCACCCAAACTTGAAGCAAAATAGCCCAAGTCGATCTGTCACTATTTTTTTTTCTTAAAAAGCAGTATGGGTAAAACAAACAGTTTTCCAGTTATACATCTGTATCTTTATATTTATTTTTCTGGCATGCTGTCCCAACACCGTGTGTAAGATGCCATGGCTGAGGTCAATGTTACCCCAGCCAACTATGCTCAAGTAGAGCGTGAGATGCCCTGTTGCGCATAGGGACAGTCAGCTATATGAAAATTGCGACAGCAGGCTGGAGATGGACAAACCTCAGTCTACTATGTCCCCACACTGACAACGACAATGGTCTCAGCAGGGTGCAACTTCTACTTCCATGCCTGTTGTTGTTGGGTTCAGGTCAATCGATGTCAGGATAAACCGATATGAATCTGGGTTAGTTGTGGTTTATCAAGCATAAAGATTCTGGTTAGACCAGAATCATGTTTGTCTATTACCAACCGTTTTCACTCGTCTATGTAGATGCCATAAGAAGACATTTATATGGTGTTTCCTCCCTATATGACAATGTTAGAGTTACATGGAAAGAAAATCCATAAGCTATGTCACACCGGGAGCTTAATAAAAATGGCCACATCTTCATATCCTCAGTCGTACCCATGTGTCATAGCCCATGGGTTTAACGACTCAACTCAATGGAATGAATAAATTGATCACCCGTAACTGAGCACCATGAAATTGCATATGCATGTCCATCCACCTTCTACAACATGGATCAATTTATGAATCCTTGTAAGGCTATTTGATTTCTTATAAGCTTCTTGAACTCTTACGTTTCTTTCCAAGCATTTGCAATCCAAAAAGGACAATAGCCATATCATTCACACAACTTATAAAGGAGCGAGGAAAAGGTTCAATAAATCCACATTTTTCAACCTGTAGAAAATTTAAGTGACAATGTGCCGCAACATTTAGACTAATAATGACTAGTCTACTCTATTCACACCAATGTCATCAAATCACCAGTTTGATTACTTCCACCAAATCCATCATTAATGCATTGAAATAATACACATTCACGCATGAACATAGGAGGTTAACAAATTTAGGAAAGAGAGTATTCAGCATGCTATCATTTGTCCACCTGATTACATGACTCAGTTGTATATATATATGTATATATATATATATATATATATATATATATATATATATATATATATATATATATATATATATACATTGAACTATGTCACTAATTGAAAAATGGATATGAAAACCAAGTTTAAGTTTGTTGGAACTCTTATTTTCAACCTTTCGTTAGTTGTTGCTACATGTGACAACTTTTCTTTTCTTTTTTATTTGTTGAAGATCTGCTAGTTACAGCAGACCCTTACGGATATGCAACATGTAGCACTATTGTTCAATCTACTTTTAAATACTTGGGTCATAATGGGCGGTGGTTCCAGTCCCTACAGATGATGGCAGACCCTTATGGGTTTGTAGCCCACAACACCAACCCACCTCGAGTCACATTGAGTCAACCCAGGTCAGTTGGGAGTCGACCAAACTGGTCTGATATGCCCCGTCTCTATTGCATAAAGAAAAAGAATGTGAGGTTGTGCTCTACCGCACAAACACTGAATAAAAATTGAATTCAATGGAATATTAAAGTTGCAAACATCAAACAATAGCACAACCGTGAATGATATTGATTAACCCCTAGTACCATGTACATAATCCAAAATGACGTTGTATAACATTTATGGTCTTGTACAGGAAGGCTAAAATGTATGTCATGGTAAAGGAAGAACACTACAAGAAAATTGTTAATTAGCGACGGAAATTTGCGACGGATTTTTTCTGTCGCTAATTAGCGACAGATTAGCTAGAGAAACAATCTGTCGCTTATTCGCGACGGATTAGCGAGGAAACAACTTTTATTGCTAATCCGTCGCTACTTAGCGATGGATTAGCGACTGTAATTTTTTGTCGCTAATTCTTATTACAAGAACACCATTTTAGCGATGAATTTAGAGAGAGAACTCTGTCGTCGCTAATCCGTCGCTAATTAGCGACGGCTTAGCGACAGAATATATTCCGTCGCTTTTTTGGTATTTGGATTTACGACGGCTTAGCGACAGAATTATTCTGTCGCTAAGCCATCGCTAAATGTCGCGTAAATCCCTAATCCCATCCCTCTTTCTCTTTTTCCTATTTCGCTGTCTTGCGCCCGCTCGCCGCCCTCTCCCTCCCGCTGCCCGTCGGCTCTCGCCACCGCCCGGCTGCCGCCGCTCCTCGTCCACCGCTCGCCAGTCGTCCACCGCTCGCCAGCCGCCGCTCACCAGCCGTCCACCGCTCGCCAGCCGCCGCTCACCAGCCGTCCACCGCTCGCCAGCCGCCGCTCCCCGTTAGCCTCCCGCCACCGCCCGACGACGCGCAGGTAATCATTTTTGGTACGGTAAGTCATCTTCATTCTTCTTCTTATTCTTCTCCCGCCCCTTTTAGTTTTTCCGGCAGGGGGTCGGCCCCCCTGCCTCGTTAGTATTTTCCGGTAGGGGGGCCATAAAACGCCATGGCTAGTACCCTTGACCCCATGGCCTATGCTGGGTTCGGCTTATGCAAAGGAGATAATGGCCATAGGAATTGAATCCAAACTGCCTGTCTAGCAGCTGGTTCCGTTCCAACTCCGCTAACCGCTAGGGTCATTGGTTGTTGATTCATACAATGATAGCATCCATCGCTGAACTGCCTTTCTTGAGCTTCAAAGAATTTTGTTGAGCTCTGGCTGAGAACCAAACAACCCATCCATGGTGGTTGGATGACATTCATTGAATTAAGGAATGACAGCTGAGGGGGATCCTGGCGGTATCATAAAGAGGGCCTCGTTAACAACTAGGCCCATGCACCCTTGTGCCCTAGGCATGCCAGTCAAACCTGCATAAGAACTTGTAGCACAGGAAGCCTTCTAATCTTTTTCCCCGTTTCCCTCCTTTTTTGAGGACTTCTTTTTACGTCCAACACTCGGGTGACTTCACGTTACGCTTCCAATTCTTTCATTCAAACATGGTTACTATACAATATTCAATCAATCAGACCTTACAAGATGGATCCATTTACTACATGATTTCTATATCAAAGCAAAAGCAATAAAAAGCTTATGTTTCCACACCAAGCCACTGACCGTTCTCTTCCAGAAATGGTCTTTAATATCATTTAATAGTTGAGAACATGTAAATAAAGCTAACAAAACATCTCAACTATATATATATATATATATATATATATATATATATATATATATATATATCATGAAACATTAAATATTTCAAAAATAAACTATATCAGTTATATATTATGGAGAGAAGATGGCCAAACACATCACAAATATGATGTATAAAAAATATTTAATAAGACAATTTAACATTTTTAAAAAATTATTAATTTTTCAAACACAATAGTCACCACATTGAATAAATGATTTAATTACAGAATAAATAAACAAACTACAATACACTAAAACACACACAAAAGAACCTAAAAATACCCATCAATACTCACCACATTGAAAACATCTCTTGTCTACCTACAATGATACTCAAAATAAGTATATAAGCTACTAGAACAAGAGTATAATTATAATGTCACTTATGAGCTAAACAAAACACACAAAAACATGATTATTATAATGTTAATCTTTTAGTTTTTCATTCTTGTAAAAGTTCTGTTTAGTCTTTTTGCTTCCTTTGCATAAGTGTGTGTGTTTCCCTAATTAGCTTCAATATTCATTGCAGTACATTACTTGCACACTTTATTTCATCGCATTTAATCATTAGATATATCATCACCAGTTTAGTTGTTTTTGCATTGCATAAGTATTTGTGTTTCCCTAATTAGCTTCAATATTCATTTTAACACAGTGTTTTTGCAGATTTCTCAATGGAACTCGCTTGTGCCCTGCCACCCGTGGTAAGTAAGTGACAAAAACAATGCAAATCGGGTAAATACCCGTGGTGAGTAAGTGATGCAAGCGCATCACATGTTATTTAATTTATTGAATGTAACACTTTATTGTTCACACACTCACTTAGTTGTTGATATCTAGGACTGCTTTGTTGGAGTTCAGAGATCATGCTGAGCATGATTTTAATGTATGAATATGGAAGTGTTCTTATTTTTGGAGTACGGAGTCCATGCTAGGCATGGTAGTAGTTAGTGGGATATTGAAGTGTGTTTGCTGCAGGTACATGTTTGACATTTGTTTGATATGAATTATTTTGATGTATTGCAATGTTTGATGTGATGGTATCCATGCTTACATGTAGTTACTTTCAATTTGATTATGTCTTCCATGTGAAATTGTATACTGAAAGCATGCTTCAAATGAATGTATCGTGTCATGAATAGTTTGCACATGAAAATATTAAGTTATCAATGCATGCATCATAATTCTTGTGATTGTATGACATCATATATTGCATGATAAATTTGATATTTTCTTCATCATAGCATTCTGATGGTTCTCTTTTAACTGGTTAGGATACTATTCATAACATCATACGACAAAATGACTGCAAACCGTGAATGGATGTACCGTAGGATAGTGGACAATGAGTTATCGCATAAATATATGGATGGCGTTGACAGTTTTATTGAATTTGCAACGGCAAGTGTCAGTACAGTAGATCCCACGGGTCGGATTAGGTGTCCCTGCAAGATTTGTAAGAATAATCGATTTGTAGAACCTCATGACGTTAGACATCACCTATACAAGAAGGGTTTTGTGAGTGATTATCAGAACTGGACGTTTCATGAAGAAGAATTTAGAAACAATTTTGATGCACGGGTGAATGTGGTGCACAATAATCCATATACGAATTTGATATTTGATGCCGCAGGAACAGAACTGGGTTCTGCTATGAGTTCTAGTGATGTAAGAACTGCCGTAGATGAAGAATCACCAAACGATGCAGCTAGTAGATTTTATGATTTACTTAGAGATGCTGATGAGCCACTTTGGAACGGTTGTGAGAGTCACACTATCTTGTCTACAGTTCTTCAACTAATGAATTTGAAGTCCAAGTATAATTTGAGTCAATCATGTTTTGACCGTTTGTGCATGATTGTGAAGAGTATGTTGCCCAAAGATGAGAAATTGCCACAAAATTTCTATCGTGCGAAAGTTATGGTCAACGCTCTAGGTATGAGTTACAAAAAGATTGATGCTTGTCCAAATCACTGCATGTTGTATTTCAAGGAGCAGGAAAACAACATATCATGCCCGTCATGTGGGCATCCTCAGTTCAAGCCAAAGACAAGAGGCAATGGTAGCACGAGATCAAAGGAAGTTTCATACAAGTCGCTCCGCTACTTTCCTATCACTCCTAGATTGCAACGATTGTATATGTCTTCAAGGACAACTAAACACATGAGATGGCATGCAAATAAAGTTCAACGCGATGAAAACAAGATCACGCATCCTGTTGACGCTGAAGCTTGGAAGCACTTTGATCATACTCATCAGAATATCGCAATGAAAGTGCGAATGTTAGACTCGGTCTATGTACAGATGGATTTAATCCATTTGAGGGTAGATCAACTCCATACTCATGCTGGCCAGTATTTGTAACTCCATACAACCTTCCATCAAACTTGTGTATGAAACGTCCAAATCTTTTCTTGTCTCTGTTGATCCCTGGTCCGACCTCACCTGGCCAAAATCTTGATGTATATCTAAGGCCATTGATTGATGAACTAAAAGTACTGTGGGATGACGGTGTTACCACGTATGATGCCCACAAAAAACAAAATTTCAACATAAAGGACACTGTTCTATGGACAATCAGTGACTTCCCTGCATATGGTATGTTATCTGGTTGGAGCACACATGGGAGGTTGGCTTGTCCGTACTGCATGGAGGATTCCAAAGCTTTTAGATTGAGGCATGGAAAGAAGCCTTGCTGGTTTGAGTGCCATCGTCGATTTCTACCCAGCGATCATCCGTTCCGACGTCAAAAGAATGTGTTTAAAGCAGGCACAACTGAAACAGAAGGTCCATCCTCAAGATTGTCTGGCATAGAGATTCTAAGAAGATTGCGATACTTTCCAGATGTATTAACAAATGCCCGCAGTCCTACACCCTTCCGTGGATTTGGGAAGAATCACAATTGGACGAAAAAATCTATTTTTTGGGAACTACCATATTGGCCGACCCTATTAATACGACATAATTTGAATGTGATGCATGTAGAGAAAAATGTGTTTGATAGTGTGTTCAATATAGTAATGAATATTAAAGGAAAAATGAAGGATAATCCGAAGGCCCGTATGGATTTAAAATTAATATGTAAAAGACCAGAATTGGAACTCAAAGAGTATAATGGCAAAGTACTGAAACCAAAGGCGAAGTACGTGCTCGGACCTGATCAAATAAAACATGTATGTCAATGGTTGAGACAACTGAGATTTCCAGATGGATATGTCTCTAACATTGCTCAGGCTGTGAAGATTGACGATGGACAGTTATATGGGTTGAAGAGCCATGATTGTCATATCTTTATACAACGATTGATACCCCTAGCATTCCATGATATGTTAGACAAACCTATATGGGGGGTATTGTCTGAGTTGAGCGGATTTTTCAGAACATTATACGCATCGGAGGTCGTTGTATCAGATGTAAAGAATCTCGAGGACTCTGTCATCACCACTGTTTGTCTGTTAGAAAAGATATTTCCGCCAGCATTTTTCGATGTTATGTAACATTTGATCATACATCTGCCATATGAACTAAGGGTTGGTGGCCCTGTGCAATATCGATGGATGTACCCATTTGAAAGTTATATGTTTTTTTATATTTGTCTCTTTAATGACAGATATTTAAATTTTGAAATGTATATTCTTGTCAGATGCATGTTCGACCTAAAAAAAAAGGTTCGTAATAAAGCAAGAGTAGAAGGCTCTATTTGTGAGGCATACACTTTAGAAGAGATTTCAAATTTCTCATCTATGTACTTCGAACCTCATATTCCAACACGTTACACATGCCCACCCCGCAACGATGATGGAGAACAAGTAATTGTAGCTGACAAGCTGTCGATATTTCAACCACTTGGGCATGCATTTGGTAGTTGTCGATCAAGGCTATTGAAAGATCGAGAGCAAGATGCAACACACATCTATATTTTTTTTAATTGCTCAGCGATCGACCCATACATCGAGTAAGTATATGTATATGCAACTCAATTATAAATCCTTTTATGTTCTATATGTGGATACATGGCTCGATAATATAAGTATTTGTGGTTTGCAGATGATTTGATCTGGAGTTGCAAAGCGAAGTTTCACATCTCACTGATGCAGAAGTACAAAAAGAACGTGAAACTAAGTTTGTGGAGTGGTTGAAACAGTTGGCAAAGAAGCTAACATAAATTTTGTACTTATAAACAACACTAAGTTACTTAATTGATCGTGATCACAATCATTGTTTATGTCTGTGCGTAGGTTTGCCATGGTGATGTTAAAGATCAAGGAATGTGTGATTTAGAAAATGATCCAACCAAAGTTGTGCAATGCTACAACGGGTATATCGTAAATGGTTATCGATTCCATACAAAAGACTATGGTATAAACAAATCAACGATAAATAGTGGCGTGTGTGTCAAGGGTAGCAACTACGGTGAAAATGAACATGATTACTACGATGTTATAGAGGAAATAATGGAGTTGACTTACTTAGGCATGAATAACAGGGTTACGATATTCAAGTGTCATTGGTTTGATCCAACTGCAACAAGACTCGACAAAGCTTCAGGCATTATAGAGGTGAATCATAAATCCAGGTTTGGAACATATGAACCATTCATATTAGCCTCGCAAGCTCAACAAGTTTATTATACTTCATATCCGAGTATAAAAAAGTCAGATAGAAATGAATGGTGGGCAGTTTGCAAGGTGAAGTCCAAACTATAGCCCGAGTATGATCAGTTACAGGAAGATGAGTTAGCTGAAGACAGCGATTACTATCAATCAGATGATGTCTATGACTTCGCTTATGGTCACGATGTTGCGCATGATATGCATGTCATATCTCCATTGGCCGATGAAACATTCATAGAAGAATGTGATCCAAATGATGTACCAAGTGGATGGGCAAACAATGAAGAAGAAGAAGAAGAAGAAGAAGAAGAAGAAGAAGAAGAAAGTCAAACTAGTGACGAGGAAGAATTCTCAAGCTAGTGAGCAAAATCTTATACTACAAACCTCTATTTAAATGCATTGCAGTACTTGATGTGAGTTATATTGCAATACTTGGTGTGAATGATTAAAAATTTTATTTGAATGTATTGTAATACTTGATACGAATGATTCGAATGCATTGTAATACTTGATGTGAATGATTTCAATTATTTGAATGTATTATAATTTATGCAACGAATGATTTGAATTATTGCAATACTTGATGTGAATGATTTGAATTATTTGAATGCATTGTAATACTTGATGCGAATGATTTGAATGCATTGCAATGCTTGATGTGAATGACTTGAATGCATTGTAATACTTGATGTGAATTATTTGAATGTATTGTATGACATATGTTATTTGTTAGAATATGGTTCGTGGAGGTTATAGTGGTCGCTCATCCAGTAGTAGCAAGGCTCAACCTTCATCTTCACGGGCTCCTGTGATAGGTATATCATATAACTAATTGGATGCTTGATTAGTTCAAATGCGCATTCTGAGAATTTCTAATGTATTTTTTTACAGATGATGTTGCGCCTGTACACGACCCACCTACACCAGTTGATCACACAAGTCAACAGCCAACACAGGAAACAGAGTCTTCTCAGGCTGGCACAAGAAGACTCATTCGAATAGTGTATATCGATAATCGACCGTAAGTATTTTGTTTTCAATTATTGCATATCTTTTAATTATTTTATATTGATATTTACTGTGTAACAATTCATGTGCAGCACGAGGTTTGAGCCACAAGTAGTATGGGAGATTAGGAATTCACTTCTTCAACATCTACCAGGACCAGTTGCTCAATGGAAAGAGTACCCAAAGGAGGTGTTAGACAGATTGTGGTCCTCATTCATGGTATACAGTTGTTCCTCATAGTTAATGTGTTTCATATTTAATTTATTTAAGCAATGTCTACTAACTTTCTGAAAATATTTGTAGGCTTCGAATTGCTTCGCAACTACGGTGGAAGAAAATGATGCAAGGAAGGTGTGACAGAAGGTGGCTGCCAATCGATTTGCAGACATGCTGCACACTATGAAGACTGCAGCAAAAAAAGCATCTGGCGTAGTAGATGATCCATTACTGTGGAAGGGCCATGGTCCTATTAGTATCAGGAGAGATTACTGGGATGAAATATGCGATAAGTGGGCGGGAAATGCATTTAGAAATCGCTCTGCGAATGCTGCACAAAATCGATCGAAGATGCCCGAAGCCCATCTACACACAGGTGGATCTAGGACATTTGGGAGCCACCTGAAGAAAATGGTAACTCATTAATATATAATATTAATTTTATAAGTATTGTTGCAAACTTGTGTACTAAATCTTTTGTTATTTAACTTCGCAGGAAGCAAAAAAAGGAGGCAGTGTACCATATAAGGATGTGTTTGTTGAAACACATAAACGGAAGACCACGGGAGTCTTCGTATCAGAAAAGGCGAGAACGACAACGGTATGTATTAATTCTATTAATAATCATTGCAATATATATGCAAGTTATCATAATATTATCATTAATTATTAATGAATACTTTAAACATTATTTGGTAGGAGGCATATGAGCAACAGATGGTAGAGCGATATGGTGATGACGCTACTCAGCATCCATCATTTGATCCTACAGCATGGGTGACTGCAGCAGGTGAACCCAAAAAAGGTCGTGTGTTCGGGTTTGGGAGTAATATGAACACACCAGTTATTGGTTCTTTCAGTTACGGCTCACCGACTTCTTGCGCCGACATAAGCTCCAAGCAACCGACTATTCTTTTCGGTGATGATGTACGTCAGATCGTTAATGAATCACTGAATAACTACTTCCAATACACTGTCGCCCCCTTTCTCCGAAATGAGATCAAGGTCGTTGTTCTGGAAAGGGGATCTTCGATTCCAGGTCCCTCTCAGATATAATCACATATTCAGTTTTTTGTCTACCTTAGAACACATATGAGCATAATCGAATCACATATATAACTTTTTGCCTGCCTAAGAGCACATATGAGCATGCTATAATAACATATAGAGTTTTTTTATTGCCTTAGAGCACATATGAGCATGCTATAATAACATATAGACTTTTTTTATTGCCTTAGAGCACATATGAGCATGCTATAATGACATATAAAGTTTTTTTGCCTGCCTAAGAACACATATGAGCATGATAGAATCACATATAAAGTTTTTTTTACTGCATTAGAACACATATGAGCATGCTATAAGCACATATTCAGTTTTTTGACAGCCTAAGAACACATATGAGCATGTTATAATCACATATTCAGTTTTTTGACTGCCTTAGCACACATATGAGCATGATAGAATCACATATAGAGTTTTTTTATTGCCTTAGAGCACATATGAGCATGCTATAATAACATATAGAGTTTTTTGATTGCCTTAGAGCACATATGAGCATGCTATAATCACATATAAAGTTTTTTTGCTTGCCTTAGAGCACATATGAGCATGCTATAATCACATATTAAGTTTTTTGACTGTCTAAGAACACATATGAGCATGTTATAATCACATATTCAGTTTTTTGACTACCTTAAAACACATATGAGCATGCACAAATCACATATAGAGTTTTTTTACTGCCTTAGAACATATATCATTTATGATAGAATCACATATAATTTTTTTTGCTTTGCCTGCCTTAGAGCACATATGAGCATGCTATAATCACATATTCAATTTTTTGACTGCCTTAGCACACATACGAGCATGATCGAATCACATATATAGTTTTTTGCCTGCCTTAAAGCACATCTGAGCAATGTAGAATCACATATAGAGTTTTTCTAAGCCTTAGAACACATATGAACATGCTATAATCACATATTCAATTTTTTGACTGCCTTAGCACACATATGAGCATGATAGAATCACATATATATATAACTTTTTGTCTTCCTTAGAGCACATATGAGCATGATAGAATCACATATTGAGTTTTTTTATTGCCTTAGATCACACATGAGCACATGATAAAATCACATATAGTGTGTAATTTATTTCATTATATTTTGTTTATCAATACTGACTGTTCTTTTCTTGTGTAGTCTGCTAGCAATAATCAACGTAGTGGAGCTGAAGGGACAGATAAAGACAATGAACAAGAAGATGCACAAAATCTTGGCGATGATTAGAGAACTGTGTTGAAGAAGTTCTATTTTTTTATGTTTACTAATTGTAATTGTTGAATTGTAAATAATTAAACTTGTTAATTTTAAGGTGGAACGATTAATTGTTGTAGATTCTTGTTATATGAATTTTTTTGTGTGGTTTGTTTTTTATTTACAGGAAATATAAATTGTACAGGAAATATAAATTGTACAGTTCTCGATATTTAATTTTCAAATAAATTTCTTTTAATTTTTTTTCGTGTTTGCAACGGATTAGCGACGGAACCATCCGTCGCTATTCATATTAATCTAGCGACGGCATAGCGACAGAAGTAAATCCGTCGCCAAGCCGTGGTCGTCGTTTAGTCACGGCGGATTGGCGACGGAATATAGCGCTCGTTAGTCCATCGCAATTAGCGACGGACCTGGCGACGTAATAATTACGTCGCCAGTTAGCGTCGAAATATTCGCGACGTAAGCATACCGTCGCCTCATTGTCGCTAATCCGTCGCTAACATGTGTAGCGACAGAATGTGGTCGTCGCTAATCTACTGCTTTGTTGTAGTGGAACCAAAAAGCATATGAACCGTATGAGAAACATTGCAATCCAGTCATATCAAGTGCAATAAAAAAAACTCTTTGCCATATTCATGTAAAATAACGTGGATAGAAATAAAAGTGATGGGCAGTCTTTAGGGTTGTAACGATGGTCATCATGCAAGTCGTGCTAATATGGTACAGACCTGATCTAACCATTGGTTTTTTTTTTTTCATTTACATCAACCATCCAAATATTTTGAGGATACAGATCCACGCTCCCCTTCCTTCGATCTGCATATTCGTCTCCGCCACTGGATCCACCAACACTAATTTATAATGAGTTGCTAGATCCAAGTATGTTCGCATACAAGGGAAAACCATTCCCATCGGCTGTGGCAAAGACTCATGGTTGCACATTCATGCTCGTGAAGGGTATGCAATGTATTTGTACTACATGGCACATCACATTTACATAAGGCATATATTGCATCTTACCTTTTGTTGGAGTTCCGAGTGAACAAGGCGGCGCTTCTTCTTCGCAGGGCGGCACACCATTTCAACAATGGAGTCCACACATCCAACAATGGAGTTCACATGTCCAGCAATGGAGTCCACACTCACGGTGGGAGAGAAGATGAAAAGACGTTGAGAGAGAGATAAAAAAAGTCCTCAAAATGCGTTCATGTTTTCTTCTTTTCTCAAGCCCCCCCTTTCCCTAATTAATCTCCTTCATTTAAGCATGATTTTTAATTTCTAAAAATTTTAGAAACTGTCCACCATTCACGTTTTTGTAACTGCCTCCTCCATATTCAAAATTCAAGAGCCCCTTTCACCTTCCATTAGCCATTATTGAGTTTCCCATTTGGGAAATCGTCTAGCCACTCTTACCTTGAAAACGTGTTTTCGTATTAAAGTCACCTTAATGAAGAGTTACTAAAAAAATCATTGGTTATAAAATATTTCCGCAAAAAGTGTCCCTGACGCACCGAGGGATTTGAACTGAGGTTCTCCTCCCTACGAGGTAACGAGCCCCACCAGTGTACTATACTCAATTTCCTTGCATATCTTTGCAACGAAATTTTATTTAACCTCTATTAACGATTTTTACATGGTTGGCCAAAATGACATTTTTTTTTCTTGGCAAAACCATTTGGCACACAGGGGATTCGAACCAGGGTTGCCCCATAACTGGGCAAGACCCCTTGCCATTACTCCACATCACCTTTCGTTGCATGATAGGTCTTTATTAATTTATATATATACGAATTTGGTTCTTGACGAATCTTAAATACGAGTTAGATTATATTTTAGATCTTCTGACCTTTCTGACTATGTTTCCAGATCTTGATTGAGATTCGACCATATTTGGATTTCATTAAGATCCAATTGGATTTTTTTAATTGGGTTTCAGATCCATCCAGAATTCGAATCCGTTCATCGTACCCGAACCCAGATACTGGATCCATTTGATCCAGTTTGGATTCAAGATCCATTTGGATCGACTCTATATTCTTTATCGTATTTATTTTAAAGATTTTTATCCTTTATTTAGTTTGATAATTATAAAAAAATTGTGGGTTTTACACGAACTCCAACTAATGCTACTCCATCAGAACTTGTCTACGGAACTGAAGTAGTACTGCCTCTACATGTTCAGAAACCTGCTCTGAAATTTGCATCACTTCTAGAATTACCTCTTGATCAATATCAGCAACAGCGGCTAGTACAACTTGATTTGCTAGATGAGAAAAGGCTCAGAGCAGCAGAGCATGCTCAATCGTATCGTCAAAGGATAGCCAGACAATATGCAAAATCTGTCATTGAGAGAAAATTTCGAGTCAGTGATCTAGTGCTTAGATCAATAACTTATCTCAAACATCGTCCGGGTGGCAAGTGGTCACCCAATTGGGAAGGTCCCTATGTTGTCAAAGAGGCATTACCTCGTAACTCCTATCGGCTCATCAATGTCGATGGAGTGGAATTACCAGATCCTATCAATGCCCGACATTTGAAAAAATTCTATACTTAAATCATGTCCTATTCTTTGTAATTCCTTCAAAATTTTCTTCAAATAATGATCAATATTCTCTTTTCCCAGTTACATTGGGGCATTTTTAATTTTTCATTTTATCTACAAATACCCTGTATGCAGGCAGGATCAAACAAATTTCTCATTTTGCACGCATGTGCACCCATTTGCATTTGCATGCATTCATTTGCATTCATCTGCATCAATTTGTATTCGCATCAAACTTCCCATTCAGGATAAGGGATAAAATCCTGAGACCCCGGCAAGTCGCCCGAGCCATCGTCAATTGATAACCTTCTAAAAATCCAGTGCTCGTACTGGCAACCTTTTTAAAATCCAGTGCTCGTACTGGTAATCTTTTAAAATCCAGTGCTCGTACTGGTAAACTTCCAAAATCCAGTGCTCGTACTGGTAATCTTCCAAAACCCAGTATTCATACTGGTAATTTTTCAAAACATAATGCTTGTATTGGTACATTTTCAAAATCCGGTGTTCACACTGGTACACTTCAAAATTCAGTGTCCACATTGATCTAGTTTTCCTTTGGGATTCGAGTTCCGACTCGAATTTTCTTTCCTTCTAGTTAATCTAGTTTTTCTCCGAGATTCGAGTTCCGACTCGAATCTCCTTTCCTTTTAACCGGTCTAGTTTTTCTTTGGGATTCGAGTTCCGACTCGAATTTTCTTTCCTTCTAGTTAATTTAGTTTTCCTCCGAGATTCGAGTTCCGACTCGAATTTCCTTTCCTTCTAACTGGTCTAATTTTCCTTCGGGATTCGAGTTCCGACTCGAATCTTCTTTCCTTCTAGTTGGTCTAGTTTTCCTCCAGGATTCGAGTTCCGACTCGAATTTCCTTTCCTTCTAACCGGTTTAGTTTTCCTTTGGGATTTGAGTTCCGACTCGAATCTTCTTTCCTTTTAGTTGATCTAGTTTTCCTCCGAAATTCGAGTTCCGACTCGAATTTCCTTTCCTTCTAACCGGTTTAGTTTTCCTTGGAGATTTGAGTTCCGACTTGAATCTTCTTTCCTTCTATTTGATCTAGTTTTCCTCCGGGATTCGAGTTCCGACTCAAATTTCCTTTCCTTCTAACCGGTTTAGTTTTCCTTTGGGATTTGAGTTCCGACTCGAATCTTCTTTCCTTCTAGTTGATTTAGTTTTCCTCCGGGATTCGAGTTCCGACTCGAATTTCCTTTCCTTCTAACCAGTTTAGTTTTCCTTTGGGATTTGAGTTCCGACTCGAATCTTCTTTCCTTCTAGTTGATCTAGTTTTCCTCCGGGATTCGAGTTACGACTCGAATTTCCTTTTCTTCTAACCGGTTTAGTTTTCCTTTGGGATTTGAGTTTCGACTCGAATCTTCTTTCATTCTAGTTGATCTAGTTTTCCTCCGGGATTCGAGTTCCGACTCGAATTTCCTTTTCTTTTAACCGGTTTAGTTTTCCTTTGGGATTTGAGTTCCGACTCGAATCTTCTTTCCTTCTAGTTAATCTAGTTTTTTTCCGAAATTCGAGTTTCGACTCGAATTTCTTTTCCTTCCACAATGGATTTAGTTTTTTTTTTAAATTCGGGTTCCGACACGAGTTTTCTTTTCCTTCAGAGTTGGTCTAGAAAATTAGAGTTCCGACTTGAATTTTCTTCCAAATCCAATCCTCCTAGCTTTCCTTTAAAAGTTTGAACTTCTACTTAAACTATCCTGTGAGTTGGTCTAGAAGATCCGAGTTCCGACTCGAATTTTCTTTCAAAATCCAATTCATCTAGTTTCTCCTTGAAGAGTTGAATTTTGATTTGAATCTTCCCTCAAAAACCCAGTTTAGCACCTGGTCCATTTAAATCTCACAAGTTGGAATCATTCCTCCTTAAACTAGGATCCTTAGGTTAAATCCCTATGGAATTGTTAGTTCGTAGGTCGAACCCCTGCGGAACCAATGTCGTTCCCAGTGAACCAATGTCGTTCTTAGGCTGAATCCCTATCGAACCCATGTCGTTCTCAGTGAACCAATGTCGTTCCCAATTAAACCAATGTCGTTCTTAGGCTGAATCCCTATCGAACCCATGTCGTTCCCAGTGAACCAATGTCTTTCTCAATGGAACCAATGCTGTTCTTAGGATGAATCCATACAGAACCCAAGTCATTCCCAGTAAACTAATTCACAATTTTGACCTCTAGGTCATCCAATTTCCAATTTCCAATTTCCAAATTCCAAACTTCCAATTTCTAATTTCAAATATCAAAATTCAAATTTCAAATTTCAAAAAAATTCAAAATTCCAACTTCTAAATTTCGACCTTTTGGTCACTCAATACCAATTTCAAAAAAAAAAATCTTGCGAGAGACCCTTTGTATAGGGAGAGTTCGAAGGAGCTCGTTCTTTTCGCATGCTATCCTTTGTTCACTTAGCCCCTTTTCAGGGAGAGTTTGAAGGGACTCGTGTCTTTGTGAACCGTTTACAAAACAAAATTCCAATTTCATACAAGAAACCCTTAGTTCAGTGAGAACTTCGACGAAAGTTCGCCTTCCTTGTGACCACAATTTCGTACTAGGCCATTTCATCGTGAAGGACTCTCTTTTCAGGGAGAGTGTGATGGACTCGTTCCTTCATGACCAATTCACCGACCTCACAAATATCGGCCCCCTTTCCATAAGAGAAACCTAATGTTAGAAAGTTTTGACGAAAACTTAATTTCTCTTCGAAAGTTCATTTTGCAAACACCTCCTCTTCAGGGAAGAGAGGAGTAATTTCTAATTCCAATTTCTAAATCTTCTTCTTTGGGGAAAGGAGAAGAAAATTTCTGTCATGGATGTGTTGCGTTGTGCCTCAAATGCTCGCTTTCACAAAGGATTTCAAGAAAATTTTGCCAATTTGTCATCGAATATTTGTTGATTTCAAAAATCTTTATTGCACAAAAATTTGTTACTTCAAAATACCTCCAGTATTACTTCCGAAAGGACAAAGCTTTCGCGAAAAAGGATTCAAAGTTCAAAATCTTTCTATTGGCCAACCAAAAGGATGAAGAATAAATCCGCGATATGGCCAACAAAGAATATTCAAGGTTGTTGTAAAGCCATGAGTGATTGATATTGATCGCAGTCAATGGCACATTTTTTAAAGACCATTCTTGAAAAAAAAAGCAGTCGAAATATCCTGAGTGACACAGAAAAATCCACTCAATCTCCATATATCCTCAATCATCTAAGCTGCAATTAAATATCTGCAAAATGGATCTCTCAATTGTCGTCAAGATGAAGGCGAATTAAGCGAGTCGACCCCCGGGGCCAAAGAAGATTTGAATCATTTTGCAGGGAAAGTTCAGATCACCGTCGAGATGAAGGCGAGTGTGATGAGCCTACCGACAATCCCTAAAAGGTATTTGATTTTTGCTATCAGTCAGAGATTTCCAACCAAAGAGCCAATAACCGTCAATATAATCCCTAAGAGAAAAGAAAGATTGGAACATCTCTGAGATGAAGGAGTTTGTGACGTACCCTTCCCCCCCCCAAAAGAGAGAGAGAGAGAGAGAGAGAGAGAGAGAGAGAGAAAAGGACATATCCAAAATGAAAGATGATGTAATAAAATCCCCAAAAGCCTAAGAGAGCTCTAATTCTGCCAAAAAAAAAGTGGGCAAAAAGATCATCATGAGAAAAGAATCACAGGATATCAGACTGCTAAATCTACCAATAATCTTCTTTAATTTTGTGAAATTCTTTTATCAATATTCTTTCACCAATTGCTTTCATAATATCAAGAATACTCTCTTTTCTGCTCATATCAAGGAAATTGATAGCTTCCTTGATAGAAATCCAATCGCAAGCAATTTGAATTCGAATCTTGATTCTACTAAGTTAAGCCCAATCAGAGGTAATACTTCAGGTTGAAAAGTGAGAATATCTTCAAAACAATGTGTATCATTTTCATTTATTTTGAATCAACAATAATATTCAACATTTTGACAATATTTCCTAGCCATCCTGGCATAAAGCGAAAGCTTGAGGTTCATCTTTGGCGCATCCTGACACCATCCATTTTAGGACTTGATAACGGGAGTTTTCAAGATTCCTTCCCTTCTTTGGTATAATCTGAGCGTACGGGCTCTCAGATTTGCACACTTCCCTGTGTCCCCACTGTCCCACCATAGACAGTCCAATTTCGGCTTGAGGTTAAGCCACCAATTCCATCAAAAGGCAATTTCAAAAGTTATTTAGTCTCAGCAATGAGCGCCCAAAATCAAATCCCTTTTCGAACTTTAGGGACCCCAATTCCATCCTTTTGCAAAATCCCCGTTGGATTTATTGTGCAAAATCCGAAGGTTCCATCACGGTCTCTTCGTTCGAGGATTCCATTCATTTCTGCCCGGTCAGGATAAAGGTATAAACCTGAGCCTCCTTTGAAGAGGTATTTCATTGCCCGGTCAGGATAAGGGTATAAACCTGAGACTCCTTTGATGAGGTATTTCATTGCCCGGTCAGAATAAGGGTATAAACCTGAGCTTCATTTTGATGAGGTATTTCATTTCCCAATCAGGATAAGGGTACAAACTTGAGCCTCACTTTGATGAGGTATTCCATTTTCTGCCCAATCAGGTTAAGGGGTATAAACCTGAGCCTCCTTTGATGAGGTATTTCATTTTCATTGCCCAATCAGGTTAAGGGTACAAACCTGAGCCTCATTTGATGAGGTATTTCATTTTCTGCCCAATCAGGTTAAGGGTACAGACCTGAGCCTCCATTGATGAGGTATTTCATTTTCTGCCCAATCAGGTTAAGGTTACAAACCTGAGCCTCCTTTGATAAGGTATTTCATTTTCTGCCTAATCAGGTTAAGGGTATAAACCTGAGCCTCCTTTGATGAGGTATTTCATTTTATGCCCAATCAGGATAAGGGTACAAACCTAAGCCTCCTTTGATGAGGTATTTCATTTTATGCCCAATCAAGATAAGGGTACAAACCTGAGCCTCATTTGATGAGGTATTCCATTTTCCGCCCAATCAGGATAAGGGTATAAACATGAGCCTCATTTTGATGAGGTATTCCATTTTCTGCCCAATCAGGTTAAGGGGTATAAACCTGAGCCTCCTTTGATGAGCTATTCCATTTTCTGCTCAATCAGGTTAAGGGGTATAAACCTGAGCCTCCTTTGATGAGGTATTTCATTTTCTGCCCGATCAGGTTAAGGGTACAAACCTGAGCCTCATTTGATGAGGTATTTCATTTCTGCCCGGTCAGGATAAGGGTATAAACCTGAGCCTCCTTTGATGAGGTATTTCATTGCCCGATCAGGTTAAGGGTATAAACCTGAGCCTCCTTTGATGAGGTATTTCATTGCCCGATCAGGTTAAGGGTATAAACCTGAGCCTCCTTTGATGAGGTATTTCATTTCCCGGTCAGGATAAGGGTATAAACCTAAGCCTCCTTTGATGAGGTATTTCATTGCCCGATCAGGTTAAGGGTATAAACCTGAGCCTCCTTTGATGAGGTATTTCATTTCCCGGTCAGGATAAGGGGTTAAACCTGTGCCTCATTCTGATGAGGTATTTCGTCGCCCAGTCAGGTTAAGGGTCAAACCTGAGCTTCGTTTCTACATGAGGTATTTCCTGTCCCATCCAGATTAGGGGCAAAACCTGAATCTCACTTCTTTTGAAATAAAATTTTTCTTCTTTACTCTCCATTTCACACCTATTATGAACACCGTCAGAGTTAATTCTTTCATACTCAGCCAAAATTTTCTAACTGAGGCATTTTTATAATCCAAATTTGGTGTGTTTTCTTTGCCACTAAGCTCGGCTTTCAACCGGCTTAGCAGCAAAGAGGGGCATCTGTAAACACCCCAAATTTTCATCCTCGTTCAGTGTCTACATTTCTTGTGTCATTGCATATCACTACATGAATTCGACATACCATTTCATTGCATTGCATGTCATTGCATCCCATTTTCGAGATCCAACACTCTTATTTTCTAAATATTTAATCCAGACTTGGGTTTTTAAAACTTCTCTTTCAAAATCAATTTCAAAACCTGGGTTTTTATTCAACATTCTGTCATTTTCCAACCCCAGGACTTTATATTTCAAAATATTTTCTCAGAAAACAATCTGGATTCATTTTAAATTTAAATTTCAATTGATTTTAATTCTCAGATGAGACCCATTTAAGTGGTGTCGCTTCTGGATTCCTTTATTTTTCAAAATTCTCAAAATTCGAGAGTTTCAGTCCGGTCAGGACTCTGTCTCAGAGTCCTGATCCAGTCAAAAGTCTGTTTTGAAGTCTGTTTCATTTCCCTTTTTAATCTTTTCTATTTGTTTTCAAAAATTAGGTCATTTTACAGAGTCCAGTTAGTTCAGGACTCTATTTCAGAGTTCGGTCGAGTTAGGAGTCTAACCCTGACTGTGTTCTTTCAACTCATTTCACCATTTTCTGATAAAATATTTCAAAAACCTTTCATTTGACTTTTTAAAATCTAAAATCTCAGAGTCCTAAGAGTTCAGTACTCTAACTCGGAGTTCCAGTTCGCTTGAGACCCTATTTTAAAAAATTATGAATTCCAAATATTGATTTTAACCCCTTTTCAAAGCTATTTTCAGTGTTTATCTCAAAATTTCCAAAACTCAATGTGAGCCCACTCAGTTGGCACCATGTCTAGAGAAGTTCTAACCCAGTTAGAACCCTATGCAATTTCAAAACTTTTAATTTTAAGATTGCTTTTGAAAATCCTTTTGAAAATGCTTTCAATTTCAGGTTTTAAAATCGCTTTTTGAAAAACTCAAGTAGGGCCCACTCGGGGTGGCGCCATATTCAAGTAAGTCAGGGCTAGACTAGGGTTAGTCGATGTCTTGGTTAGTTTTAGGAGTCTAGAAAAGTCAAAATCTATTTTGAAAGCCCACTTTAAAAGTTAGTTTTTAAAACTAGTGATTTTAAAGGTTTTTAAAAGTGTTTTAAAAACCCAAATGTGGAAAATGCCAAGTGGCATCACATTTGGGGGATTTCTATGATAGTCTAGGGGTTAATTAGGCATTAGTTAGGATAATCTAGGCTAGGGGTAGGATAGTAACTACACCCTAAAATCGCCCCCCTTAGAAGAGTCCACAAATTTCAAAATTGATAATTTTCAAAACCTAAAAAAAATTCTATAAATTGAGACCCATAGGGGGTCGATTTTTCCAGCCACCTCTTGAGCAAATCTTGGAGCCTCTCTCTCCTCTCCAGCCTTTCCTCCATTGCTGCAACTCCAAGGTAATAATTTCTTCACTTTTATTTATTTTTTTAGTGTTTTTAATGCTTTAAAATTAGATTTAGCCTTGGACACCCCTCCTTATGCGGATTCAACCTTGATTCAACCTCAAGAACCATCAAGAACGGTCCAAGAAGATGATCTAACTCTGTTTTTCGTGTTTTACAGGGATTCTAATCCATTAGAATCGATTTTAGTATTATTCTTTTCATTATTAACCAATAAAACATGTGATTTACCCTTTTAATGGGTTAAATCCATGTCTTTAAAGGTAAAATCGAATTCCAGCCATTGATTCCCTGATTTTTATTTATTTATTTGTTTATTCATGTTTATTATACGTGTTCCAGCCTAGAAATAGTTTTTATTTTATTGTTTAGTATTTATTTTATTGTTTTTCATTAGATAATGCATGCTTTCTTAATTTTCTTAGATTTTTGTGTGTTTTTTAGTTTAGAACAAATAAGAGCATGTTGTTTCGGATTGAAATATTCACTGTTAATGTCTAATTTTTTTATATGTGATACATGCACATGTACATGAACTACTGTAAAAAAATTAGAGATTTTGGGATTCGGGAACCTTGTCAGAAAAATCAAACATCAAATCGAGTTTTTAAAACTTTAAAATCATTGCTAAAATCCAAAGGATAACTTGTTGTTATGATATTTTTCTCATCTTATATCCGATTTGATATATGTAAAGTGCCATGGATTCATATTGGTTAGATCTATCTACTGTGAAATTTTGAGATTTTTTTATTACTGTTTAGTATTTTTCCTTTGTCAGAGAATCTGATTTTAAATTTAAAACTCGTTAGGGTTTACCAAAACCCTAATCAGACTTGTGTTATGCATAGATCCCAAAATACAGGTCCGATTCATGATCTGTAGAAGGTGAGTATTGTTATTTTTCTAATCATTATTCACTGTTAAAATCTCAGACATTTTGAATGAGTGCTGCTGTTTATCTTGGAATTTTCAATTGAAAGTATCAGTTTGAACCAAAGTTAAAATCAATATATTCAAGCCCAAATTGCCGGAAGGGGATCTCTCTGGTCCTAAATGATTTTTCCAATCTGTAAAAAGAAAAAGTTCTATTTTCATGTCTATTTTGCCTCTGTGAAAAATCAGAGATTTCCATGAAGAGATGACCCCTGATTTGGGTCTAACTTTGAAACTGGTTTGTGACCTAGGTTAAAAATAGCTTATTTTAGGTTGTTAATGCAATTTTCGGATTAAAATAATATCAAAAAATTATTTTTGCAATTTCAAACTGATTTTAGGGTTATAATAAGAGTCTGTGCCAATTTTTATGAAATTTAGAATTAATAAAATTGCAAAACAGGGTACCTGAAAGATCCAAAAACACTGCCAAAATCATATTTTTTGTGATATTTCTTGATTTTCGTGCAGAAGTGTGTGTTTTTAGGGTTTGTTCATGTTTATAATCATGTTAGAATGTTTCATGTTTGATTTTGTGTTTATTTCCATCATAAATCTCAAGTTTTACCAAAATCTATTTCAGAAAACCCTGGTTTCAAGGCCATAGTCTTGCTATTAGGGGCAATTTGGTCATTTGACCTCAATTTCAAGATCCCTAACCCTAATTTTCATATTTTTAATCATGTCACGTCATATTTAGTTTGATTTATTCTCATTTGAATTTCAAAACTTGCATTTTACCAAATATCTTTCTGAAAACCCTAATTTCAAGGCCATAGTCTTGTTATTAGGGGCATTTCGGTCATTTTGACCCCAATTTCGAATTTTTAAATTCCATCTTTATTATTTCCTCAATTTTATTTCATATTTTATCATTTTAATTTAAGGGAATCATGGAAAAAGGCTTATATCTAGCAAAATCCAGCAATTTCTAGATATTACTGGATAAACCTAGAAAAGCCAACATATCATCACTAACAAAGTTTTCTAGTTTTGCAGGAACATTGAAGACCTTATTTTCCTTTATTTCATGTATTTAAATTCAATAGTGATGTAAATTAAATTAAATTTGGAATAAGAATTTAAATTTCAGCTTAGACTAGGATTGCATTGCATATAGTTTAATTCTGCAAATATTAAATGTCTGATGAATGTATCATTCATGCACATTTTATAAATCCACTATGGTCTACACGAATGGCACGTGCACTAGCTCTTATGGAGTTGACAAACTTGGTGGAATTTGTATTTATGGCCATAGTCAGAATACGAATGATACCCAGATTTGTAATCTTCGTATTAGCCACATTCAGCCTACACTCTTAGGCTAACTTCAAAATGCACTGCATTTCTCAAAAATACAAAAAGGATTTCCTCAATTCCTCCAAATCAAGTCTTTCAAATCCATATTCATTCATTTCATTCAATTTTCAATTTCAATTTCAATTCAGAAAAATCGATTTTCTCAAAAATTTCCTAAGTCTTACTCAAAAATCGATTTTCTCAAAATATGGATTTGCCAATGATATTTCAAGTATTTCCCAAGTTCCAAATTTGATTTTTCTAAAGTTATATTTTCAATTTCAAAGTTTGAATTCAAAGAAGTCAAGTTCTCCAAAGTTATTTCACATTTCTCCAAATCGATTTTCACAAAATTCTTATATTTCTTCAGAAATCGATTTTCACTTTCTCAAATACAGTATCTCAATCATGATTCACGATTTTCAAAGAGTTTATTTTCCAAATATTTTCCAATCTTTGAAGCAAACATCATGTTTTCAAATATGCATTTTCAGAAATTCATAGCACATGCCTGATTATTTGTGTATTTAGGAATTAGAATATGGTTTAGACAGGTTGAACAGAGCAAAGCAGTAGATTGATCCTTGGTTCAATTACCCCTGGTAAAGGCGGCAGGAACGATTGAACCTCGTACCGACAGGCGAGTCCCATTCTTTGGAATTATCCCGCATTTTAAAACGGAGGTGAGTTATTTTCAAAAATCTTTTTCAAAGGTCAGTTTGACTCACAAAAGAAAAAATTTTGCGATGATCACAGAGGTATCGACCTCGTTCTGGTTAAGGGTCAAGCCTGAACTTCGTTCTTCCATGCGGTATTTTCCCGTTGAGGTTAAGGGTCAAGCCTGAACCTCATTCTTTCATGATGTATTTCTTCGTTCGGGTTAAGGATCAAGCCTGAACCCCATCCTTCCATGAGGTATCTTCTTCCCATTCAGGTAAGGGTCAAGCCTGAGCCTCATTCCGATGAGGTGAAACTTCTTCTTCTTCTTCATTCTTCAATTTTTTAGGATTAATTCTTTCATACTCAGTCAGATCTTTCTAACTGGGACATTTTTATAGCCCAAATTTGGTGTGTTTTTCTTTGTCACTAAGCTCGGCTTTCAACCGGCTTAGTGACAAAGAGGGACATCTGTAAACACCCCAAATTTTCCTTATACATTTTCAGACCCCCCCTTTCAGCAGATGCCAACCCCCTGTAAGTTAGTATAGGAGTCTAGCTCTAGGTTGATCCTAGTTTAGGCATCATTTCACCATTTTTTTCAATAAAATTTCTATTTTACCCCTAGGTAACCTTAGATCCCTGACAGTTTTAGTCGACCAAGCTCATTTTTAAGTTCAAAACAGTTAGAATATTTGTCATTTCTAGCTCACCTAAGCTCACGATGAGCGAACCTTATTCATTTCTGACCATTTCTGCTAAAATTGTTTCATTTTCTCAAAAATGAGCTCAATTCCAGCTCGAATTATAGTCAATTGTTTCTGAGTCAGTTAATCTCAGTCGACCCTATTCCCCTGAGTCTAACCTGAGCTCACCAAGAGTTCAAGTGGCCTAGATCTAGTTCAATTCTATTTCCCACAGTCTAGGAGTTCATTCTAGCCCATCTCAGCTCATTTCAGCTAAAATTGAGTTGAGTTCAATCAGTTGAGCTAGTATTTCAGCTTCAGATTTAGTTCATCTCAGTATTACTGACCTTCATTCTAGCTTAGGCAAAGTGCATTTCTGTGGTCTATTTCACTCCAGTGTGCATTTCTCACAATTTCTTTAAGAATTGTATCATTTCTCAATCATCCAGTTTAGGAGTTTGTTTGAGTTAGTGTCATTTTAGTTCACCTGAGTTTAGAAACCATAGGATTCAGTTTAAACCAATCAAGACTGTTATCGCCGCAAATTTTTTCCCTCTTCCCTTCCCTTGCGGGAGAGAGAGGAAAATGCTTTCGCGATTCAAACTTGACCGAATTTTGGATTTTTTTTTTGAAATACTCGCCTTCCTTTTGAAAATAGCGGGAAAAACCATGGGATAGGGCTCAACCTGTCGGTACGAGGTTTGACCGTTCCTGCCACCTTTAATAGGGGTAATCAAACCAAGGATCAAAATTGTGTTTGACTTAGTTAAATCATCGAAATCGTGTTCTATCCTAAATGCACAGAGAATTCAGGCATGTGCTATGAAATTTGGTAAAATGTAGGTTGGAAAACATGATGTATGCTCAGAAAATGTTTGGGAGTTGGAAAAGTCTTTGTCAGTCAAAAGACGGAAGTCAATTTCTCAGGAAACTCTGATGAAAGGTTTTGAAAATCCTGAGAAAACTTATAAGGTTTAGGAAAACCCTGGAAGAATGAAAATCCTAGGAAAATTCTTGAGAAAATATGAATATCGGAAGGAAATCACTTGAATGGAAAATGTTTGTCATGAAATTCCCTGTTTTGAAAATTTTCCTTGGAAAATGATTGAAGGTTCACAGGGAAAACTCTTTCGAGAATGGAAAATTAAAAGTACAGGAAAATGAAATTTTGAGGATTCTAACCTGAAAAGGTTGGAAAATCAATTTTGAACTTGTGAAGATGATGGAAAATTTTCTTTGAGAAGTTGGAAATGTATCTTAGGAGAAAAATGTTTCCTGGGAAAACATATAAGAAACTTGTCTTGAGAAAATCAGCTTTTTGAAAATCTTCGAAATCTCTTGAGAAATCGATTTCCAGAGAATGAAATTTTCTTGAGAAAATCATGGGAAAAGCAGATGATGCCATGATGCAGATGATTTGAATGAATGAATGCACTTTGAAAATAACATTTGTTAAGATTTTCTGAGAAATTTGTTGGAAAATGTGTATTAAGTCAAAGTAAATCCTTCACATATTCTGACTGTGGCCATGAACATGTTCAGAGTTTAATTGATTTTGTAACGCCCCAGATTTCCAAAACAAAGCTAAGTTAAAATTTTCATGAATTTCTTTTTTTTTTCTTTGCAGCGGAACTTACAGAAGCTTTTAGCAGCGGAATAAGACGATAATGAGTCGTCGGTTTTAGAAAACTCCGAGCACGTTGCAGGTATGTGGCCAAGCAACTCATTGACCACCAAAGTGTTCCATTTTATCGAAAACCACATGTTTATTACAACACTACTGCTTAGAAAAGCAGTGTAGGTTCAATAAAAGGAAGTAGTACAACTCTGTCTAGAGAAACCCTGAAACTCGATGCCGCCTTGCTCCGCATATCACCACGCAAGTACAACACCTGAAATCCCCATTAAACGGGGTCAGAACCACTGATGGTCTGGTAAGCAAGCAAACATGCGTCCATTCAACTCAAGCACATACGATGACCACTCAGGGTCGTAGTTCGTAATAACGATGCTCAAGCCTCCAAGACTTAGCGTATATCGCAAGAGCCTCCTCAGGGCTATGAGTTGAACATCCACGCAAGTCTTCATGACTTCGCATAAGCCTCTTCAATGTTGTGAGTTAGAATAACCGCTTAAGTCTTGTGAACACCCCAAAATTTTCAAATATTTACAAAATGACCCTTTTGTCCCTGACTCCATCTTCTGAGAAAATCAAGGTGATTTCAAAGCTAAATTTCAGTCATTCTTCAGATTTTCTGAATTAAAATTCCACATTGATATATTCAAATTCAACTCCGGGTCTGAACCCAGTGTCTTAAACCCAAATCTGAGCCCCGTTGTCCCATTTCCAAAATTAATTACGAAAATACCAAAAATAGTTCTAAATGGCTCGGGCAATTCATCTGTCACTCCGTCGGATTCACAATCCTATATCTCTTAGTTCGAGGTTGTAAAACCTCGAGTATTTTCCTAAAAATCCGGATATAAATCCACTTTCTGAAGAAATTTTCTCAGAAATCGTCTTGAGTTCTCAGAAAAACTTCTTTTGTAGATATTTTTATAAAAACACCAAAAAAATCAGTTTTAATCTTTATTTCTCCCGTAAAACTTTACGATTTTATTCTAAAAATACAAAAAAATAGAAAAATAACATGAAAAAGCAAAAATTCGGAGAAACTACAGGAAAAACAAATGATTTCAAGCTTTGCAAAGTTGTCTTTTGCTAAAAACCTCATTTGAAAAGCCATTTTACAATTTTTTTTTTTAAAAGGAGTCTTCTTTTTGGAAAAAGAGAAAATCCACAACAAACTCCTCCCGCACTCCTTCCTTCTCCTCTCTCCATCGCAGATCTGCAAACGGCCTCCCCCTCTCTCCGCCCTCGATCTTCAACGAAACCACCTCCCGGATCCTTCCTCTTCCCTCAATAAGAAGAGGTGGAGAAGTAGGGGTCGGGGAACAAAAAAAAGGAAATCCGACCTCCATACCCCTAGTGCATTTACTTTCGAGCTTCTCTCTTCTAAAAAGAAAGAAACCCATCTTTTCCTCCAGCAATCATTGATCATCGCTTCAGATCGAGCATCCGTTTTCTCTTTGGCATCCACAACCTTCCGGTCACTAGTTCTACGCTTCCCCTGATCGTGAAGAGGGCATAATCCAACAAAACAACAAGCAGGAAGAATCACTCTCCTTGATCTCAAACTCAATCAATTCGAGCATAGGAGCAGAAGAATAATCTCTCTGCAGGGCATTTCCCCTGCAATCACCGGAAAGTGACCTAATCCTCTGAAGAAGCCCGGCTCCCTCCTTCCAGCTTTCTACAGCAAGAACACGGTAAGTACCCCTTTCCTTCTTTGATTTTCCTTGAATTTTCTTTTGGGTATTTTCTGTTTTTGCCCCTATTGATGCACCAAGGGTGGTGTTGGATTGTTTATAGCAATCTTGAACCATCCCTTGTGCAATATCAAAGGAAATTTTCTAATTCCAACAACTTTTTTTTCTCTATGATCTGTTTTATCAAAATTTCCTAGTTTATATAATGATGGATGCTTGTTTCTGTTATGTCAAGTTCCTTTGGTTATTTATCGTATCAGTTTCCTTTACTTTTTTTTTCATTGATATGTTTACATTCCGGCGACATCATTTTGATGTTCTTTGAGTGGCATCTCCGGCTTTATCATCGCATCCCATGGCATCTCTTTTCATATGATTCAACGTACCTGGATGGTCCCATTCATCCCCCTACGGTCCCTGTTAATCCTATCCATCCACCTAACTTATCTTTCAATTTCATTTGCATGATAGCTTTTAGTTCTGATTTTCTGTGGTTACTACAGGTATCGGATCATGCTTTCATAGTTTTTGCAATCTCTACCTTTATTTCACCAAATTATTTCGATGTCTACCATGGATTTTCTGCTCTATTATGATAGCACTTTAAATACTTTTAAGTTCATGCAGCATTTTTTTTCCTTTTCTGCTATCTTAATATTCGATCGGCCATGGCATCTGAGGTTCCTTTCTGATTGTTCTCATTCAGATTATTATGCTGCATGATCAGTGTCATCAGCATTTTTATTTGAACTGTGTTATCTATATCAAATTTCCAAGATGTCCCCTGCACATTCTGGAGCCTAGGAGATCAGATTTTTTTTTTTTGCAAGCAGCATTTGGTGATAATTAGTAAACCTTCTCCAAGGATCATTCCTAAATCCATTCCCAAATGGTGACCTTGCTCACCAATTTCGGTACAGAATTTACTTCATTGATGGCCGATAATGGAAAACCCATATCGTGAACTGTAGTGGTCCCGAGCCTTTGATATCAAGGAAAACCTGTTTGCAATCACCACTGTAGTTCTGTGATATCTTGGATCCTGATTGGGACTGATCTCCCATCATCTGTTTGAACGATCCTTCTTTTAAGGATTATTGCTTCATCACAAGGATCAGTTGATAGGCTGGTAGTATGTGAAGATGAGTAAAAAAAAAAAGTTTTTTTTTTATGAACTAGTAACATTCTAGGTGACTCATATTTTTGAGTTTCCTCTTCTCTGTACCTCGCCAACATGCATTTGGAATCCCCAGTTTGCAGTAGTTCTCATTGCGGATTTGGTTTGTGTAGGTCTCTAGAACCCTGGAAACTTTTTTTTTTTACTGTAGCATGTGTGCGTATGCTCAGGGCCACCAAGAGATGGTGCAGATAGTAGGTTGATTGAAAATGATACATTATGATTGTTCTACAATATCGAATCATCTAAGCTCAGGGTGTTAAATGATCAGGATGATCTTAACTGGTGTATGCTCTCATTGTTGGAATCATTTTTGCCTTTGTATTATGGCAACCTCATTGAATTTTATAACCCAGCTTTCAAGGAAAAGAAGCAGGAAATTTCATAGCCTCCTCCAAATAAAGGTGATTTAAAAGGGGATACTGGCCATTGGTGAGGCTCAGTTTTTTTTTTTTTCATGAATAGCGTCTCTCAGGCCAGGTCAGGTGGATAGCATGGGTGCTTAAGTGGACTTAGCAAAAGTTCCAGCAGGTCTTCTTTGTGGAAGATCTGATAGACAAAGTTTGCCATAAGGATAGTGCCATGCTCAACAAGTGCAGGGTGCAGGTTTCATAAATGATATATAGGACCTCGGCCTATTAAATGGGTCTTCCAGATTTTAAAGATTCTAATATTTATATGACATGACAGGTAATTTCTGTGGAATGCTGGAGCATGAGATTGTCCTATTTCATCATGGAGTCGTTTTGTAATCAACTGCTTGATAGTTTATAACATCTCATTCCATAGCATCTCATTCCCCATAACCCTCAGTACATTGCACCGGTACATTGGCTGTACTGTGCATCGACCACTGTACTTTCCATGTTATCCTATTCTCACATTCATCTTCAGCACTATATTCCCTAAAACCGCCTGCTGTAATTTATTATTACCCCACCCATTGATGGCACCAATCATCGATTATCCAGTTCTATCTTTGCAATAATTATCACTGTACAATAGCTCTCATAACTTGTTGAACCTTCAGTATACAACATACACCCAATATTTGCATAGGTTTATACAGCCTTCACTTGCATCCATACCTTCATTTCCATTTGATGCACCAGCGTCCTTCTGATAGCACTCCAGCCGCTATGGCATAAATACCTACAACAACCCTTTGTTGCTTTCACCTTGCTGTCTCCATCACTAACTCTTATGTATATGAAAGTGCAATGGTAGCTAAAGTTGTTGTCAAGCATAGCAGTCTCTAACCTTTCAAGCATTATGGCTGTAGTTGTGCCATTGCAGCTGCAATGCCTCTCCAACTGCAGTTGTGCCCACCCTTCTGTCACCTAAGTGTTTACAGCCACAACAGTGTTGCTGTAAACATTTACAGTAAAACATTTTTTTTCTGCTGTAAGCATACTTCCTTTTATTACCTCAATAGCATTTTTACTGCAACCTCACCCTCCAGCTTCATTGGCTACAGCATATGACATCCACCTTCCAGCCTAAACCACCAGGCATGTCATTATACCATCCCCCATGCATTCTATGCCTACAGCAGCACATGTACATAACATATGCACATTACTTTCCTATCTCTCTGCACTTATATTACACACTTTCACTATGATCCATCTCCAGCACCCTCATCCACATACACCACCACCCATGCTGCATGTATGTAAATACATATATATATATATATATATATGTATATGTGTATATAAATATATATGTGTACCCATATCTACATACGTATACATATCCATATATATGTACATATACATATATAAATATGCATACACACATATAAATATCATTTCTCATGAAAACCGTGGCATGTAAGTATCCCATATCTTGTATGTTTGAAAATATGCAAAATTTTCCTTCTCTTTTCATACTAACCTAATTGTTTTGCAGGAAATGTATGAAAGAAATCACTATTTGGGGTTGTAAATTTGATTCTATCTGTTGTAATAGCTAGACCTTAATGAAAATTTATATTTCCTGTTTTAGGTAGAATGAATGAGCATTGTAAATATCATTGGATTACTTGTTCTCATGCATTTTTCCTTCATTTCTTCAATTCTCACAATGGTGAAACATGAATGGCACATGCACCATTTCGTAAGAGGTGATGGATGTTAAGTTGATGATCCACATCAATGGCCATAGTCAGGGTGTGGACAAAATTTAGCATTTTTATCTTTTATAAAATAACATTGGATCCACACTGGATCCATTTTTCAAAATTCATCATATTTTTCCTAAAATATTTTATTCTTTTATCAGAATTTAACTTAAAATTAACTCAAAATATATACCAATGGCCATAGTCAGGGTATATTGAGAGTTAATTTCATTTTAAATTCTATAAAAGTACTAAAAATGTATTTTATTCTTCTTTTGAATTTAAATATAGATTATCATATAATACATTCAATGACCATAGTCAAGGATGTATTATATTTTCAATCTTATTTTAATTCATTTAAAGAATGAAATAGCTTTTCAAAGTCCAAATTTCAAACTTATTCAAATTCATTCATCATATAGGGTAGAATTGCATCATATTTTCAAAATTCTCTTTCAAAAATCCAAGTGATCTCAAATATCTTTCTTCAATCTATAGTTTAATTCATCCTTCTATCTTATTTCAAAGATTTAAATTCTAAGTTCAAAGTCCAATTTGACTTTGAAATTTCAAAATTCAATCTTTATATTCTTGATTCATTCCAAAATTCAAAGCTTCAAATTCAAAGTCCAAATTTGACTTTGAAATTCATTTATAGTTCAAATTCTCAAATCAATTTTGAAATTTCAAAAATCCAATTTAATTCAAAAACTCAATTTCAAAGTTCCATTCAAACTTTGAAATTCTTAACTCATTCTCAAAAGTTCATCTTCTTATCTATTCGAAAACCACAGTTTGAGATTGATTCTCAAAAGTTTGACCTTTCTTAAATTTAATCTGGGTTTTCAAAACCCAGATCCATAATTCAAAAGTCCCAGTTGGACTTTCAAAAGCCCAAATCCAAAGTTAAAATCTCAACTTGGATCCAGATTTCCAAGTATGAATTCAATTCCACTTCGGATCTTAGACTTCAGATCCACATTTCATCTTGGATTCCAAATCTTGGACCCAATCCACTCTAGGATCCAAAATTCCACTTCTACTTTGGATCTCAGATTACAGATCCAAATTTTCTGTAGGTTCCAAAATCCAATTTCACCTTGGATCTCAGACTTCAGATCCAATTCCATCTTAGGATCCAGAGTCCAAATCCACCTTTGGATCTCCAATTACAGATCCAAATTCCATTTAGGATCCAGATCCCCATTCTACCATTGGATCTCAGATTCAGATCCGAATTCCAATTCTTAGGATCCAGAATCCAACCCTACTTTGGATCTCAGACTTCAGATCCAAAATCCATTTCTTTAGGGTCCAGAATCCAATTCTACTTTGGATCTCAAACTTCAGATCCAATTCCATCTTGGGATCCAGAGTCCAACCCTATCTCGGATCTCAGATTTCAGATCCAAATACCATCTTGGATTCCAAATCTTGAATCCAATTCCATTCAAAATTCCGGATCCAAATTCACTTTAATTCCAATTCTTAAAACCAATTCCTCTTCATTCCAGATTTCAAATCAAGTTCCTATTTCGGATCCTAAATCCAAAAATCAACTCAAAACTCTATTCAAAATCCAGATCTTGGATTCGGATTTCATTTTGAAATTTCAAATCAATTCCATCCATGTTCCAATTATATTCAGATTTCCCAATACTATCTTTTCTTCTGATTCAATTCTATTTTCATTTCTATTTTGATTTAAAGTCCATTTATGACTTTGAAAATTCCTTTTATCTCAAAACTTCAAAATCATTTTTCAAAAATCCAGATTTATTTTTCCAAGCTCATGATTATTCTAAAGACTTAGAACTTTAATCTTAAGTTCTAAAACATTTCTTTACTTTATCAGATTCACTTGGGAACTTTTCAAAACATTTTCAAAAAGAGCATACATTTGCACAAGCATGATTCTTTGTGCATTTAGACTTAGAATAATTTCTTAGATAATTTCTTAGCAAAGCAAAAGGCATTAATTCGACCCTTGGTTTGATCATCCCTGGTAAAGGCGCCAGGAACGGTCGAACCTCGTACCGACGAGCGGATCTCGTCTCCCAGTTTTCCCGCAAATATTTCAAAACGGAGGCGAGTTATTTCAAAATATTTTTAAAATTAAGGTCAAGTGAGACCTGCAAAAGAGTTTCTCTCCTTCTTTTCTCTTCTTTTTCTCTTCTCTCCTTTATTTCTGTCTTTTATCTTTCTCCCTTCAAAAGGGAGAAAAATAAGAGGTTGGAAAGGAAAAGAGAAGGAAGAGAGAGAATATTACGAGAGGAAAAATTTTGCGATGATCACAGTTTTGGCGACCGAGATGGGACACGTCTCCGTCCGGTCGAATTATGCCTTTTCTTTTGCTTTGATATTATCTAAGTCTTTATTTTTCATATGTCAGCTTCATTTTCATGCAAACCTTAGAAGCCTAGATTCTGTCCTAAAGCTGACATCATTGCATATAGGATATAAGTATGGTTTGGTAGGACCGTATTGAGGAGATTATTCCATGCTCACATTAGACTTAGGTCTGAAATACAACTCTCCTCAATTCTAGGGATTGAATGCAAAACAATGTATGCAAGTGTATGCTTCTCTTCATTTTTATCTATCTCTTTAGGACTTGCATTAGAGACATCTGATTTCTTGCATGTTGAGCATATTTTGAAAACCTCCTTACCTACATTGTCCCGGTCTTCACGTTGTTGGGTTGTCTCACTGAACCATAGTTCGGGAGAGAGCCTTACAACTGAACCACTTATTTGGGTTCGCGCCCCCCTGCCACGTACCTAAGGGCCATAGTCCGAGGTATATCGGTAGGTGCTCAAGGATGTTGGGAAGCCATTACCTTAGAACCTGAGGAATATTTCTATGCCACGTACTTCGAGCTTCGGCTTGGGTATATCAGCGTATCTTGATTGGAATCAGATGACCTGAACCCTAGAGTTAGGATTAAGGTCCTACAAGCCATTTCAAAATATTGCATTTTAGAGTCAGCCTTTAGGGAGTGTTGTATGCGCATCCTTGTTTGTGCAGCTTTGGTTGTGTGATATTTCTCTTATTCTCTCATATATATGTATCAGACCCTTTTCAAAAACCCTGGGTGTATTATTCAAAACTTACCCTTATTTTCAAAAACCCCAGGTGTATATTTCTATCTACCTATATTTCTTTTTCTCTTTTAGATCAAATTTTCTTCAAAACCCTGGAAAAATCCTTTAAAATTTTATCAACCTTTTTAAAATTTCCAGGTTTGATTCTTTAAAAAGTCTATCCATAAGTCCTGCATTCTATCTAATTCTCCTTATTTCTTCTTTTACCCCAGTATCACTTCAATGGCGTCAAATTCCCTCGATGCTGTCTTTTCCGAGATCATGTCTTCTATCAGATTCAGGACGGACCCCCGGATCTGCGGGTCATCCAGTCTCGTCCTTTCTTCCCTCGGTGGTATTATTCTTGGTTCGCCACCTTCTCACGTATGTTCCCAGACTACTTGGATGACTGTGGGTTGGAGATGGCATCAGCGGTAGGCAAACGAACCATCAACGGAGCTTTGATTCAAGCTATGGCAGAACAGTGGAATCCGCGTACCTGCACATTCTGGTTTCCTTGGAGAGAGATGACTCTGCTTATGGATGAATTTAATGATATTATGGGACTGCCCGAACCAGCTGGCCAGCCAGATGATCCTGTTGAGCAGCAGTTTTTGATCAACATCAAAGGGGTGGATGTTCGAGAAGCATTAGCAAGAGCAACAGGGAGCAGATCTTGGCCCCTCACTGAGATTGGTGGAAATCAGTTCATCGACCTGTTTGAACTATATCAAAAGTACGAAGCCTACAAAGAGGTCGACACTTTATCTCGAGCAGCGAAAGACAGAATCCAGCACGCCATGATCCTGTGCACAGTGGGGCTAGCATTCTTCCAAGATGGTCAGAATTTCATAGATATCAGAGTTGCCCAGCTCTTTCGAAGATGGGGAAGCAAGCAGACCTGTCAGCTATCAGTCTCCATGGCCGCATTAGCCTTTCTTTACAGAGGCTTGGCTCGATTTACTCTTGGGGAGACCATTCTGGTAGAAGGATGCACTTACGCCCTGCAGTCGTGGTTCCTGCGACACGTTCCTTCGAAGGCCAGTTCTTTCAGGTTCAACAGTAAGCAACCAAAAACAGTCATCCAATGCCGAGCTCTGATCGAGAAGCTGCATCAGGAGGAGATTACCTGGGACTTCTTTGACAGAAGAGAGACTGTTCCTCGATACACTTATGCCTGTGACAAGCGCTACAAGTTGATGGGCCCTTTCTTTTGTGTTGATTATCAGCCGGAACGATGTCTGAGGCAGTTTTCACAGCGACAGGTTCGTGCCAACACCCGCTTCTTGACAGGCAACGTGCCAGAATTCAACCTGCAGTCGGATCAGTGGTCTGGGGCATATCATGTCGCCAAATATACCTGGGACTCCTTTATTTCTCTGTCTATATTTCCGAGACCAAATGTATCATCTGAATATCAAGAGTGGTGGCAAACTGTCTGCCCACCCTCTCTTTGTCTTTGAATGTTAAAAACATCAATAAAAATTTACTTTTTGGCCAAAAATGTTGTTTTTTTTTGTATTTTGTTTATAGCATAAATAGTCACAAATTTTGGGTGACGACCTCATCCCGGGTAAATGGGACATTCCTCCTACATTTTCTTCAAATATATTTTTCTCATGGTTGACGACCTCGCCTAGGTAACAAGGCACATTTCTCTGTTATCATCAAATGGTAACACAATTATCACAAATCGTGTGATGACCCAATCCCGGGTAATGGGATAATCTCTTGAAATTGTCTACCAAATCCCTTCATTTCTCGCTTTTTCTCAAAGAAATTGTGATTTTCAAAAGCTTCTCCATACTCTAACCATTCCCATATTCTGCAGGAAAGCTTTGGCATCTGAAAATGGTTCAGACAAGGGCTGATAAGAGGGTCGCTCAACAACACAGTGACAGTGAGCCAGAGGAGATGAATTCTCCCCGATTATCCAAAAAGCATGACTCCGGAGATGAGAGTGATGTTGATCCGACCATGTACTGGGTTTTTCAGAAAATGATGACTAAGATGATGGCCGAGCAGGCTAAGGCGGCTCCAAAGAAGGCAACTTCTAAGACCAAGGCTAAGAAGAAGCCCATAAAAAAGCCAGTCAAGATCAGCAAGCAGAAAGTACAGCATGATAGTACTTCTGAAGGCTCCGAGTCAGCAGAAGAGAACTCCGAGGAAGAAGAGCAGCTGATCTATATCCCGAAACATCTGCGGCAATCCAAGAAGCCAGTAGAAGAGCCACTGTCAGTGAACAAACCCAAGTATGGGGCCCCTGCAGAGGACTCGATCCAGGCACTGACCAAAATTGTTAAAGACCTGCAAGTCCGGGATAAAGGAAAAAGGTCATACACTAGGCAGGACTTCTACCTCGGTTTAGAGGGAGACATCAATCTGGAAAACTTCCCCAAAAAGTTCATTAAGTTTGATGGATCTGGAGATCCCAAGGCCCACCTGTTATCGTCGCGAAATTTTTCCCCCGCCTTCCCTTCCTTGCGGAAGAGAGAGAGGGAGAACGCTTTCGCGCTTCAAACTTGACCGGATTTTGGAAATTGTTTTGAAATACTCGCCTCCGTTTTGAAAATTGCGGGAAAATCCATGGGATGGGGCTCGACCTGTCGGTACGAGGTTCGACCGTTCCTGCCGCCTTTAACAGGGGTAATCGAACCAAGGACCAAAATTGTGCTTGACTTAGCGAAATTATCAAAGTCATGTTCTATCCTAAATGCACAAATAATTCAGGCATGTGCTATGAGATTTTGGAAAATGCAAGTTGGAAAACATGATGTATGCTTAGAAAACATTTGGAGTTGGAAAGAATCTCTCAGGAAAGAGGTCAATTTCTCAGGAAACTCAGATAAAAAGGGTTTTTTGAAAACATGAGAAAGCTTATAAAGATGTGAGAAAATCAGGAATAGTTGAAAATCTTGGGAAAATGGAAGTGATTCTTGAGAAAAGATGGACTTTTTGAAAAGGGAAGCATTTCTTAGGAAAACTTGGACTTTGAGAGTTTTCTTAGGAAAATGATGGAAGATTTATAGGAAAACTCATTGGAGAAGGAAATTCAAAACTTGGGGAATCGAAATCCTGGGAATTTTACCTTTTGAAATACTTGGAAATCGATTTTGGATCTTGAAGAAAGATTGGAAAACTCTTTTGAATCTCTTAAGAAAATATCATTTTCCAGGGAAAACTGTGGAGAAACTTGTCTTTGGAAAACCGATTTTAAAAAAATCCTTAGAGTTTCTTGAGAAATCGATTTCTTGAGAATGAAGTTTTCTTGAGAAAATCTTGAGAAAATCAATGATTCTATGATGCAAATGACATAAGTGAATGAATGCACTTTGAAAAGATTTTCTAAGAGATTTGTTGGAAAAATATACATTAAGTCAAGATAAATCCTTCACATATTCTGACTGTGGCCATGAATATGTTCAGAATTTAGTTGATTTGATGCACATGATTTTGAAAACTTTGGAAATATGATGTGCATTTTTAAGATAGCCTAAGAGTGTAGGCTCAATGTGACTAGTAGAAAGATGATGGATCTGGGTCTCGTCCATATTTCGACTAGGGCCGTAAATATGGATTCCACCGAGTCCATCAACTCCCTAAGAGTTGGTGCACGTGCCATTCGTGAACATCCATAGTGCTTTTGAAATAAAATGCATGAATCATAGAAACAGGATATTGCATAAATTCAAACTATATGATATGCATCCTAGTCTAAGCAGGAAATTAAATCTCTTATTCCAAAATTTACATTATTACATCATTAAATAAAGGAAATAAAAGAAATTTTCAGACTTCAGCTCCTTCTTTTGAATGTCCCTGCCAAACTTGAAATAAGGTTAGCTCAAATATGTGGGTTTTTCCAAAATTTTCCAATAATATTATGAAATTATTGGATTTAATTGGATATAAACCCTATTCTCATGCTTCCTTGATATTTTGAAATGATGAAAATGCTAGAAATTCAGTGAAAAACAATTTGAAATTCGGAATTGAGGTTAAAATGACCAAAATACCCCTAAAATTAAAGTTACATCTTTAAAATCAGGGTTTTTTTGAAGGAAAACTTGGTAAAATTGAGATTTTGAAATTCAAATTGAATCAAATGATGATGAAATGCAGTAAGAGATATGATGACATGCTGCTAGACACATTAAGACTGTAAAATCAGAATTTGGTATTTTGCAATTTATCAAAAATAACGATTTTCGCTTGTTTTTCGCTTGGATCTGGGTCCTGCGGAACCCTGTTTTGGTATTATGGATGATCCGAACCTCAAATGGATTCCAAATTACACCAAATTCGGTATGAAGCATCTACACACTTTGATAAACAACCTAGAATGCTAAAACTCATGAAATGATATGATTTAAATGCCAAAATTCAAAGAAAGTCCTAAAATGATGGATTTTGCCTATGGATCCGAACCAAATGCAATGTCTAATATGATAATGCAAGATTTACACCATGTAAACTTCTGATATTTTGCAGACTGCTAAAAGACCCGAAATGGAACATTTTTGGTTTTTACAGCCTCGGGATTTGAGCCATGGTGAGTTCAATAACAGAGATTTAGTTCTGACAGAGGTAAAAATCACCCTAGTCTGATGTAAAATGCCCAAAAAATATAAAACGGCCATGGAAATTTATGAAATTAATAAGAGTTATGCACGACACCTACATGAACAACTTTCAGGTTTATGACTTCGGAATTTGATCAACGAAAACACAGATAAAAATATAACTATTCCTGCCTAAACTAACAGAACAGACAAATGTAGCAAAATAGGGACCTGACAGGCAAAATCCGAAGCAGGGGTCAACACTGTTCTAAAAATTACAGACTTTTAGATTCAAACAGAGGACATCTCGGACACCACTTTCACTTTTTACAGTTTCGGATTTGGAGCAACACACAAAGAGAAACCATAGCCCTAAGTCGATCCAAGATCTCAGAGGCCCAAATTAGGCTCTGACACGTGTCCCGGACTCTCGGATTTTTGTCAGTCATAAAAAAAATCAGAAAAATATTAAAAAATCATATTAAAAACTAGACATTCTCCCGAGTTCAGGGCATTTTTCGTATCGAAAATCGGACCTCCCAGGAGGGAGAACTCGATTTTACAATTCTCCAAATGTTTTTCAAAACGCATCCCGGGTTACAAAACCCGACTTACCATTTTGGATGTTTACCGCAGTAAACAAATTCAAATGGCTCCGAATTTTTGGCAAAATTTTAGGGACACCTAAGGGCGTATTCCGTGATTTTTTTGGGATTTTTAATAAAAAATAAATGCATGAAATGACGTGTGGACTGACTGACAAAAACAGAGACTTACTGAAAATAAGCAGAATTGAAAAAAAGGCTAAATTAATCCTAATTAATTCATGAAATATGCTAAATGAATGAAATAAAATGCAAATTAAATCTAGATAAATGCATGAATGATAAAAATCATCAAGGAAGCATAATTGAATATTTTTATGTATGTCGTTTTATGAGAATAGCTCAATCCATCTCTCGGATGAGCTCTTTCTTCAAACGACTCCCGAATCGAATTATGAAATCCAATCAATGGGAAAAGAAGTGCACCTTGTTTCGTTACGCAGCGTAGGTGCTCTTGAAAGGGGCAGCTACCACGAGCTTCCTTCGTTCTTCACTCCGGGCTTCGGATGGTCCACCAAAATCGAGCTCCGTTGGAATTGGACTGGCCACAGCACGAGCTCTACTCCACCTTCTTCAATGTGCCAAAGGGGGCACGATTTCCAAGGTTCAAAATCAGATGTTAGGAAGGCTAGGTTGGATTTTCCAAGTTCACAAGATCTAAAAAATGATCTCCCAAGGCTGGGCGTGAACCCTTGTTTTTATAACTTTTCTGAAAAATTTTGAAATTCAAACAGGCTGGATCTGAGCCCTCCATGTGGCGCCATCTCAGGGGGTGCCATCTGGGGGTTTTGAAATTCGAATTTGCCTTTTGCAGGGAGCCCTCAGATGGCGCCACCTCAAAAGGCTATTTTGATTTTTTTGAGAAAATAAAAATGGAAATTTTTGTGGTCGAGACACCTCAGCAGGGGGAATTTGGAATTTTTCAAAAGTTTGCTTGATTCTCTCTGCAGAGAACTCCCAGAAGGCGCCACCTCAGAGGGTGCTCTCTTGGAGTTTGAATTTCAAATTCACTTTTTGTAGGGAGTCTTCAGGTGGCGCCACCTCATGGTGGGCTACCTTTATTAAAAATAAAATAAAAATAAAAAATGGAGCCAAGTGGAGTCCTGGAATGGTGCCACCTCAAAAGGTGTTTGACACATGTCAGAAGGACAGAGCACTGGGCTCAGAAGGCGCCACCTCAGAGGAATTTGAATTTTGCTTTTTCTGGTGAAAGGAGATCTGGACATGTGGAGGACAAGTGTCAGCTGTCTGGAGAGGCTTTCTCAAATGGCGCCACCTCAGGGGGAAGTTTGAAATTCAAATGGAGGTTGGCTCTGGAGGAATGGAGGATGGACATGTGGCGCCACCTCAGGGTGGCTCCTACAATGCCATGTGGCAAGAGGGAAAAAAAAAGAGGGAAGGGACATGTGGCGCTCTCATAGGCCATCTGGGAAATCAGAGCTCTGGATTTTCGCCACCTAGTGCCCTGTTTGAATTTTAAATGGTTTGCTTTTTCTGAAGAAGGCCAGGAGTGACATGTGTCTCCTACTTTTCTGAAAGAGGTAGGGAGAAGACATGTGTCCTCTACTTTTTCTGAAAGAAGCAGAGAATGACACGTGGCAGAGGGGAGAGAAGGTGGGCCAAGCCATGTGGCGCCATCTCAGTCAGGATGAAAAAGGTAGGAGTTCTTGATTTTCGCCACCTATGGGGGTTTTTGAATATTTGAATTCTAGCTTTTTTGAAGAAAGCAGGAAATGACACATGGCACTTGCCTTTTTCTGAGGAAATGAGGACTTGCCACGTGTCCTCTGCAGGAAACACTCCAGATGGCGCCACCTCAGAGGAGACAAGCCTACCTTTTTTGTAGGAATTCAGAAGTGACACATGTCTCCTACTTTTCTGAGAAAAGTAGGAAGAGACATGTGTCAGGCTACTTTTCCAGAAGGAAGGAGGGGTTGACACCTGTCCCCTGCAGGAGACACTCTAGATGGCGCCACCTCAGAGGAGACAACTCCACTTTTTCTAGACAGGACAACCTATGACACTTGGCATCTTCTGGTAGTCTTTGAAATGACACATGGCGCAGGATGGATAGGGTGACACATGGCAGATAAATGGGATGACATGTGGCGGCTTCTGAAGGTAGCCCCACACTGACACTTGGCATGGAAATGGGAGGAGAGAGAAAAGACAAGTGGCGCCAATCCAGGGGACAAGGCTCCTATATTTTTGGGTTTTTCAAAATTCAAATTTTCAAAAGGAAAGCTTGTGCGACACCACCTCAGTGTGGGTCCCACATTGCTTCTTTATTGAAATAAGGATAAAACCACAACTTCTTTTTGGAATTTTCATAAAAATTTGGACTAATGGGCAAAACAGGAATTTTGGAAAGAGTTGGCCCTTGTAGGGCGATTTTGTAAAAGAAATATATTTGAAATTGTCAAAAAGGGCAAAATTTGAGGTGAAGTGACTGAAATCCATATTGAAAACTATCCAGATCGTTTTCCTGAGGAAATATTTTGAAATTCAGAGTCCTGGGGGTAAAATGGGAAAAATTGATAATTTTGAAGACCCAGGGTTTTGAAATCAATTTTGAAAAGAGTTGAAATTCTAATCTGGATTGAAGATTTTGAAATCAAGAGTTCTGGACCTCGAAATGACATGCTGTGCAGTGCAGTGATTTGAAATGCTCATGCAATGATATGCAATGATATGCAATGTCATGTCTTATGAAACGCAATCTTGAACCAAGACTCTGGAGATGTCTGTCTCCTGTCAGGTGTAAAATCTTGAACATCTGAGATAAAAATAGAGAAAATTTGAGAGTTTCAGATGAAATTTGGACTGTTGCAAGGTTCGGGCTCAGAAAATGACCATTTTGCCCTCCAGCGATTTCAGAGGCTGAATGTTGATGACTAGTGGAAATGTCGGGGGAGTGAGTGAAAATTTGGGGTGTTTACAGATGCCCCTCTTTGCTACTAAGCCGGCTCATGGCCGAGCTTAGTGGCAAAGAAAAACACACCAAATTTGGGCCATATGAAAAAATGCTCCAGTTAGAAGGATCTGACTGGGTATGGAGAAATTAGCCCGAGGAAGATGGTAGATATGAAACGGAGAATGAAGAGTAAAGATTTGCTCTGTGAGAGCAAAGTTCAGGTTTATGCCCTTGACTTGGATGGGACAAAAATACCTCGCATGGAACGAAGCTCAGGTTTGACCCTTAACCTGATGGGACAGAAATACCTCGCATGGAACGAAGCTCAGGTTTTGACCCTTGACCTGATTGGGAATGAAATATCTCATTGAAATGAGATTCAGGTTTATACCCTTGACCTGATCGGGCGGAAGATGAAATACCTCTTTGATTGAGGCTCAGGTTTGTGCCCTTATCCTGATCGGGTGGAAAATGGAATACCTCTTTGAATGAGGCTCAGGTTTGTACCCTTATCCTGATCTAGTGGAAAATGGAATACCTCTTTGAATGAGGCTCAGGTTTGTACCCTTATCCTGATCGGGCGGAAATGGAATACCTCTTTGAATGAGGCTCAGGTTTGTACCCTTATCCTGATCGGGCGGAAAATGAAATACCTCTTTGATCGAGGCTCAGGTTTGTACCCTTAACCTGATTGGGCGGAAGATGAAATACCTCTTTGAATGAGGCTCAGGTTTGTACCCTTATCCTGATCGGGTGGAAAATGAAATACCTCTTTGATTGAGGCTCAGGTTTGTACCCTTATCCTGATCGGGCGGAAAATGGAATACCTCTTTGATTGAGGCTCAGGTTTGTACCCTTATCCTGATCGGGCGGAAAATGAAATACCTCTTTGATTGAGGCTCAGGTTTGTACCCTTATCCTGATCGGGCGGAAAATGGAATACCTCTTTGAATGAGGCTCAGGTTTATACCCTTATCCTGATCGGGTGGAAAATGGAATACCTCTTTGAATGAGGCTCAGGTTTGTACCCTTATCCTGATCGGGCGGAAAATGGAATACCTCTTTGAATGAGGCTCAGGTTTGTACCCTTATCCTGATCGGGTGGAAAATGAAATACCTCTTTGAATGAGGCTCAGGTTTGTACCCTTATCCTGATCGGGCGGAAAATGAAATACCTCTTTGAGTGAGGCTCAGGTTTGTACCCTTATCCTGATCGGGTGGAAAATGAAATGGAATCCTCGAAGGAAGAGACCATGATGGAACCTTTGGATTTTGCACAATAAATCCAATAGGGTTTTTGCAAAAGGAAGGAAAATGGGGTCCCTAAAGCTTGAAAAGGGATTGGTTTTGGGCGTCTCATTGCTGAGACTAAAATCAGCTTTTGAAATTGCCTTTTACGGGAAATGATTGGTGGTTTGACCTCGAACCGAAATGGGACTGTCTATGGTGGGACAGTGGGGACACAGGGAAGTGTGCAAATCTGAGAGTTCATGCTCTCAAAGAAGGGAAGGAATCAAGTCCTTAAGAGGGATTTAAAATTGGTGTCTGGATGTATCAAAGACGGATATCAAGCTCTCACTTCACGTCAGGATAGCTAGAAAATATTGTCAAAATATTGAGAATTTTGTTGTTGATTCCAAGTTTTTGAAAATGTTGCACATGGCTACAAAGATATTCTTTCTTTTCTACCCAAAGCATTACCTCCAAACAGGGTTCACTTCGTAGAATCGAGATTTGAAACCCAAATTGCTCGCAATTGACCTTCTTCAAGGAAGTTATCAATTTCCTTGATATGAACAAGAAAGAGAATTTGATATTATGAAAGCAATTGATGAAAGAGTATTGATAATAGAATTTCACAAGATTAAAGAGGATTCTTGATAAATCTGGCAGCTTGATATCCCGAGAGCTTCTCTCTTGATAATCTTTCTGCACTCTTTTGGCTCTCTGGGTTTTTGCTACACTCTCCTTCATTTTGGAGATATTTTGACTTTTTTTTTCTCTCTTTCTTTTTCCTCTCTTGCTCTCTTTTGGAAGGGTACGTCACAAACTCCTTCATCTTGGAGATGTTTCGATCCTTCTTGGACGATGGGTTTGGAGATCTTTGGATGATAGCTGAAATTAAATATCTTTTAGGGATTGTCGAGAGGTTCATCGCATCTGCCTTCATCTCGACAGTGCTTTGGACTTTCCCTGGAAGGACCCGTCACAAACTCCGTCATCTTGGAGATGTTTCGAATCTTCTTTGGCCCCAGGGGTCTACTCGCCTAATTCGCCTTCATCTTGACGACAGGTGAGAGCTCCCTTTTGCGGATATTTAATTGCAGCTTAGGTGATTTTGAGGAAACGGGGCTTGGGTAAACGCTCTCTTTTCTAGCGCTCAGGATATTTCCACTGCCTTGTCTTTACAAGAATAGCCTTTAAAAATGTGCCATTGACTGCGATCACTATCAATCATCTATGGCTTTGCAAAACATTGAAATTTCTTTTCTGGCCATATCGAGGATTTATCCTTCATCCTTTTGGTTGGTCAAATAGAACGAATTTGAAGATTGAATCTCTTTTCGCAAAAGCTTCACTCTTTTGAAAGTAATGCTGAAGGTAAACTGAGGTAAAGATTTATGCAATAAAATTTTGAAATCAATAATTGATTGACAAATTGACAAAATTTTCTTGAAATCCTTGATGAAAGAGAGCACATGAGGTCCAGCTTAACGCATCCGTGATGAAAATTCTCCTCTCTTTTCCTCAAAGGAGGTGACTATCAGTTCACTGGGAACAATATCAGTTCAATTAAGAACGACCATCGGTTCGCTGGGAACTATATCAGTTCAATTAAGAACAACCATCGCTGAGAATAATATCAGTTCAATGAAGAACGACCATCGGTTTATTTGGAACACTATCAGTTCAATGAAGAACGACTATCAGTTCACTTGGAACACTATCAGTTTAATGAAGAACGACTATCAATTCATTTGGAACACTATCAGTTCAATGAAGAACGACTATCAGTTCGCTTGGAACACTATCAGTTCGATGAAGAACGACTATCAGTTCACTTGGAACACTATCAGTTCGATGAAGAACGACTATCAGTTCACTTGGAACACTATCAGTTCGATGAAGAACGACTATCAGTTCACTGGGAACACTATCAGTTCGATGAAGAACGACTATCAGTTCACTTGGAACACTATCAGTTCGATGAAGAACGACTATCAGTTCACTTGAAACAATATCAGTTCAATGAAGAACGACTATCAGTTCACTTGGAACACTATCAGTTTGGTTAGAACACTATCAGTTCGATGAAGAACAACTATCAGTTCACTTGGAACACTATCAGTTCGATGAAGAACGACTATCAGTTCATTTGGAACAATATCAGTTCACTTGGAACACTATCAGTTCAATGAAGAACAACTATCAGTTCGTTTGGAACGACTATCAGTTCGCTTGGAACGACTATCAGTTCGCTTGAAACACTATCAGTTCAGTGAAGAACGACTATCAGTTCGTTAGGAACACTATCAGTTCAATGAAGAACGACTATTAGTTCATTTGGAACACTATCAGTTCAATGATGAACAAGGACCATTATAGAGAGTTGAATCGCTTCTATGAATGGTTTCAGGATTATCCCCTTATCCTGAACAGGGAATGAAAATTGGATGACCTGGCGATCAAAATTGAGAATTTTGGTGATTTTAAAATTGGGAATTGGGTGACCCGGAGATCGAAATTGAAGAATTGGATGACCCGAGGGTCGAAATTGAAGAATTATGGAAAATGATTCAGGTTTATCCCTTAACCTGAAGGGGAATGGAATTGGGTGCATAGTCAATGCAAATGCAATGCACATGCACATGAAATGCAAATGAAGTGCAAATGAATGCAAATGAGTGCATATATATGCAAAATCAGAGAATGGTTTATCCTGCCTGCATACAGGATGTTTTGAGGTAAAGATAAATTTTTCAAAAAAATGCCCCAGTGTAACTAGGGAGAAAGTTTTGAATAGAAGAACGACAATTGATGAATAAGGCGACAAGTTTCTTGACTGATAGATGTCCTCAAGATCATTCCTCACAAGAGAAACATTATGAAAAGGAAGAGAAAGTAAATAAGACGACACCAAGCTATTGAAAAAAATTTGATGACTTTATTGATGCTTTAAAATCAAGGAAAGAGAATGGGATTACATTATTCTTTTGAAAAAGCATGATGGGAAATGGGAAATTGTTGGCATTGTCATCTTCTTGAATGATTGTAGAAAAAATCTTTGTCAGGATGACTAGTCTTCCTTTTCATCTTCAACGAGGAGCTTCTTGTCAATGCAGTCTTGAACAATGTTCTTAAGGACGAAGCAGTTTTCTGTATCATGCCCTACTGCTCGATGAAACTTGCAAAATTGTTCTTTGAATCTGCCCATAATTGCTGGAGGATCAGCAGCTTTAGGCAACCGGACAAGGTCTTTCTCAAGCATATACTCGAGGATACTCTCGAGTGTCTGATCCAGAGGGGTGAATTCTCGATCAGTTCTCCAGTCCTTGCGCTTTGATTTTTCCTGATCTTTCTTTTGATGTTGAGGGCTGGATTGGAGAGGTTTATCACTGTTGATGTCCTTCCCCTTTTGCTTTTTGATTCTCTCTAAACTATGATCATTCTTGTTGCCTTTGCTATTATTGAAAGATTTGGCCGCAAAAGTGAAGTGAGCCTTCTTCTTTTGTTCACCTTGAGAGTTATTCTTGGAAAATGTGAAGCCTTCATAGACTCCATTCTCCACACTCAACTCGAGCCATTCTGCTCGTTCAATGAGTTCAACGAAAGATTTGGATGGTGAGGTAGAAATTAATCCTCTCAGAGGTTGCAAAAAATTATTGAGGATCAATGATAAAGCATGTCTTTCTGATATAGGATCCCTCATTTTGTTGCAGGTCTCTCTCCATCTGCGAATGAAGTCCCTTGCCTTTTCATTTTCATTCTGCCTTAGGTTGCAGAGATGGCTCAATGTTGGGAGCGCTTCAGTATTGAACAAGAATCATTCAACGAACAAATTCACGACTTTGTCGAACTCTTTCAGTTCTATAGGATTGACATGTTCCGCGTACCATTTGGCTGCGACTTCTTCCAGGCTGCGGGGAAAGCATAAGAACAATGCTCTGTTGTCTCTCTTGAACCTAGAGCATTCAGCGAAGAACATGGCGAGATGGGCTTTTGGGTCGCCAGAACCATCGAACTTGATGAATTTTCGGGGAAGATTCTCCAGATCATCATCCCCTTCTAAACCGTCGTAGAAGTCCTCGCTGGTGAAGACTTTATTTCCCTTGTCGCGGGCTTGCAGATCCTTGACCACTCTGGCCATTTCCCTGAATTGTGCTTGCAGGGGCTCTTCTGCGACCTGACTTTTTGATTTGTGACTCCTCCTTTGGCCACATTTATGAAATGCCGGAGGCACCTCATATTCTTCATCGATATCATCTTCGTCTAAAGTATCTTGAACATTCTCCTCAGAGGACTTGGTTGACCTCTTGGCCACACGATCTCTAATTCTCTGACTGAATGGATTTTTGTCTGAGCTGGTGCCAGCCTGCTCACTCATCATCCTCTTCATCATCTTCTGAAACATTGCGTACATCTGAGGGTCGATACCATCATCTTCTGGCTGCTCTTGGTCTTTGTCTGACCTTGGCGAATTCATCTCTCCTTCTGATGTTGATGAGTAACTGATACGCTGAATTGGTGCGGTCTTCTTCCCTGACCTTGTCTGAACCATCAAATGTTGCGAAGGCTCTCTGCAGGATAAGGTCTTGATTAGACTCTGAGGAAATTTTTGGATTGGGAAGAAAATTATATGGTGGACAATTGGAAGAATATCCCATTACTAGGGATGGAGTCGTCGTTGGAGTCACGACAATTATGTTGTCATTCTTTGTAAGAGAAATGAACAACGGAAAATGTGCCTTGTTACCTAGGCGAGGTCGTCAACCACGAGGAAAATACCATTTTGAAGGAAAGAGATACCTCTTGGAAAAACAATCCGGAAACAGATTTAAAGTAAGAAGAAGGCAAGTGGGTAAACAATTTCCACCACAATAATCAAGGTATGCACGAGGAAAATGCGGTGAAGAATTTTGCAAGTAAACAACAGGATCGAAAATCCAATGAGAGAAAAGATATGATTTTGAAAAATTACAGGCAGGATAAAAATGCAGCTGGAAATTCGAGATCCAGTAGAAAGGGAGAATGAAAAATCACCTGGAGTTTTACAAGAAAAGGGATATTTGGGAAAAACCATCCAGGGTTTTAGAAAATAAAGGAAAATATGAGAATATGGATATTTGGAAAGATATTTTTGAAAAAAATATGAGAGAAATAAAAGTAGCATACAAACTCACATCCTGCATAAACATTTATGCACATTCAGCACTCCCTAAAAAGCTGACTCTAGATGCATCATTTTGAAAACAGCTGTAGGACCTTAATCCTAACTCTAAGTTCAGATCATCTTTGTCCAATCCAGTTATGCCGATATACCCGAATTGAAATCCGAGGTACGTGGCATAGAATTTCAACTCCGGTTCTAAGGTAAGGTTTTCCAACATCCTTGAGCGCCTACCGATATACTTCGGACTGTGGCCCGCGGTACGTGGTAGGGGGGTGTTAACCCAAATAGGTGGCCCAGTTGTGAGGCTCTGTCCCGAACTAGGGTTCTGGAAGAGAGCCCAGCAACGTGAAGACCGGGTAATGATAGGTAATGGAGTTTTGAAAAAATGATCACATGCAAGAAATAGATGGCTCTAAGTCCTAGAGAGATAGACTTTTGAAAATCTTTGAAGAAGCATACATTGTTTGCATTCAGATCCTAAATTGAGGAGAGTTGTATTTAGACCTAAGTCTATGTGAGCATGAAAATTTCTCCTCAATCTGGTCCTACCAAACCATGCCTAGGCTATATGCAGTCAATGTCAGCTAGGTCAGAATCTAGGCTCCTAGGTTCACATGATATTGAAAGTAAAAGAGCTGACATTTTGGAACATAGTTTCAATAATTGAACTAAGTCAAGCATAATTTAAGTCAGACAAGGACAGGTCCCATCACGGTCGCCAAACCTGTTATCGTCGCGAAATTTTTCCCCCGCCTTCCCTTCCTTGCGGAAGAGAGAGAGGGAGAACGCTTTCGCACTTCAAACTTGACCGGATTTTGGAAATTGTTTTGAAATACTCGCCTCCGTTTTGAAAATTGCGGGAAAATCCATGGGATGGGGCTCGACCTGTCGGTACGAGGTTCGACCGTTCCTGCCGCCTTTAACAGGGGTAATCGAACCAAGGACCAAAATTGTGCTTGACTTAGCGAAATTATCAAAGTCATGTTCTATCCTAAATGCACAAAGAATTCAGGCATGTGCTATGAGATTTTGGAAAATGCAAGTTGGAAAACATGATGTATGCTTAGAAAACATTTGGAGTTGGAAAGAATCTCTCAGGAAAGAGGTCAATTTCTCAGGAAACTCAGATAAAAAGGGTTTTTTGAAAACATGAGAAAGCTTATAAAGATGTGAGAAAATCAGGAATAGTTGAAAATCTTGGGAAAATGGAAGTGATTCTTGAGAAAAGATGGACTTTTTGAAAAGGGAAGCATTTCTTAGGAAAACTTGGACTTTGAGAGTTTTCTTAGGAAAATGATGGAAGATTTATAGGAAAACTCATTGGAGAAGGAAATTCAAAACTTGGGGAATCGAAATCCTGGGAATTTTTTACCTTTTGAAATACTTGGAAATCGATTTTGGATCTTGAAGAAAGATTGGAAAACTCTTTTGAATCTCTTAAGAAAATATCATTTTCCAGGGAAAACTGTGGAGAAACTTGTCTTTGGAAAACCGATTTTAAAAAAATCCTTAGAGTTTCTTGAGAAATCGATTTCTTGAGAATGAAGTTTTCTTGAGAAAATCTTGAGAAAATCAATGATTCTATGATGCAAATGACATAAGTGAATGAATGCACTTTGAAAAGATTTTCTAAGAGATTTGTTGGAAAAATATACATTAAGTCAAGATAAATCCTTCACATATTCTGACTGTGGCCATGAATATGTTCAGAATTTAGTTGATTTGATGCACATGATTTTGAAAACTTTGGAAATATGATGTGCATTTTTAAGATAGCCTAAGAGTGTAGGCTCAATGTGACTAGTAGAAAGATGATGGATCTGGGTCTCGTCCATATTCCGACTAGGGCCGTAAATATGGATTCCACCGAGTCCATCAACTCCCTAAGAGTTGGTGCACGTGCCATTCGTGAACATCCATAGTGCTTTTGAAATAAAATGCATGAATCATAGAAACAGGATATTGCATAAATTCAAACTATATGATATGCATCCTAGTCTAAGCAGGAAATTAAATCTCTTATTCCAAAATTTACATTATTACATCATTAAATAAAGGAAATAAAAGAAATTTGCAGACTTCAGCTCCTTCTTTTGAATGTCCCTGCCAAACTTGAAATAAGGTTAGCTCAAATATGTGGGTTTTTCCAAAATTTTCCAATAATATTATGAAATTATTGGATTTAATTGGATATAAACCCTATTCTCATGCTTCCTTGATATTTTGAAATGATGAAAATGCTAGAAATTCAGTGAAAAACAATTTGAAATTCGGAATTGAGGTTAAAATGACCAAAATACCCCTAAAATTAAAGTTACATCTTTAAAATCAGGGTTTTTTTGAAGGAAAACTTGGTAAAATTGAGATTTTGAAATTCAAATTGAATCAAATGATGATGAAATGCAGTAAGAGATATGATGACATGCTGCTAGACACATTAAGGCTGTAAAATCAGAATTTGGTATTTTGCAATTTATCAAAAATAACGATTTTCGCTTGTTTTTCGCTTGGATCTGGGTCCTGCGGAACCCTGTTTTGGTATTATGGATGATCCGAACCTCAAATGGATTCCAAATTACACCAAATTCGGTATGAAACATCTACACACTTTGATAAACAACCTAGAATGCTAAAACTCATGAAATGATATGATTTAAATGCCAAAATTCAAAGAAAGTCCTAAAATGATGGATTTTGCCTATGGATCCGAACCAAATGCAATGTCTAATATGATAATGCAAGATTTACACCATGTAAACTTCTGATATTTTGCAGACTGCTAAAAGACCCGAAATGGAACATTTTTGGTTTTTACAGCCTCGGGATTTGAGCCATGGTGAGTTCAATAACAGAGATTTAGTTCTGACAGAGGTAAAAATCACCCTAGTCTGATGTAAAATGCCCAAAAAATATAAAACGGCCATGGAAATTTATGAAATTAATAAGAGTTATGCACGACACCTACATGAACAACTTTCATGTTTATGACTTCGGAATTTGATCAACGAAAACACAGATAAAAATATAACTATTCCTGCCTAAACTAACAGAACAGACAAATGTAGCAAAACAGGGACCTGACAAGAAAAATCCGAAGCAGGGGTCAACACTATTCTAAAAATTACAGGCTTTTAGATTCAAACATAGGACATCTCGGACACCACTTTCACTTTTTACAGTTTCGGATTTGGAGCAACACACAAAGAGAAACCATAGCCCTAAGTCGATCCAAGATCTCAGAGGCCCAAATTAGGCTCTGACACGTGTCCCGGACTCTCGGATTTTTGTCAGTCATAAAAAAAATCAGAAAAATATGAAAAAATCATATTAAAAACTAGACATTCTCCCGAGTTCAGGGCATTTTTCGTATCGAAAATCGGACCTCCCAGGAGGGAGAACTCGATTTTACAATTCTCCAAATGTTTTTCAAAACGCATCCCGGGTTACAAAACCCGACTTACCATTTTGGATGTTTACCGCAGTAAACAAATTCAAATGGCTCCGAATTTTTGGCAAAATTTTAGGGACACCTAAGGGCGTATTCCGTGATTTTTTTGGGATTTTTAATAAAAAATAAATGCATGAAATGACGTGTGGACTGACTGACAAAAACAGAGACTTACTGAAAATAAGCAGAATTGAAAAAAAGGCTAAATTAATCCTAATTAATTCATGAAATATGCTAAATGAATGAAATAAAATGCAAATTAAATCTAGATAAATGCATGAATGATAAAAATCATCAAGGAAGCATAATTGAATATTTTTATGTATGTCGTTTTATGAGAATAGCTCAATCCATCTCTCGGATGAGCTCTTTCTTCAAACGACTCCCGAATCGAATTATGAAATCCAATCAATGGGAAAAGAAGTGCACCTTGTTTCGTTACGCAGCGTAGGTGCTCTTGAAAGGGGCAGCTACCACGAGCTTCCTTCGTTCTTCACTCCGGGCTTCGGATGGTCCACCAAAATCGAGCTCCGTTGGAATTGGACTGGCCACAGCACGAGCTCTACTCCACCTTCTTCAATGTGCCAAAGGGGGCACGATTTCCAAGGTTCAAAATCAGATGTTAGGAAGGCTAGGTTGGATTTTCCAAGTTCACAAGAGCTAAAAAATGATCTCCCAAGGCTGGGCGTGAACCCTTGTTTTTATAACTTTTCTGAAAAATTTTGAAATTCAAACAGGCTGGATCTGAGCCCTCCATGTGGCGCCATCTCAGGGGGTGCCATCTGGGGGTTTTGAAATTCGAATTTGCCTTTTGCAGGGAGCCCTCAGATGGCGCCACCTCAAAAGGCTATTTTGATTTTTTTGAGAAAATAAAAATGGAAATTTTTGTGGTTAAGACACCTCAGCAGGGGGAATTTGGAATTTTTCAAAAGTTTGCTTGATTCTCTCTGCAGGGAACTCCCAGAAGGCGCCACCTCAGAGGGTGCTCTCTTGGAGTTTGAATTTCAAATTCACTTTTTGTAGGGAGTCTTCAGGTGGCGCCACCTCATGGTGGGCTACCTTTATTAAAAATAAAATAAAAATAAAAAATGGAGCCAAGTGGAGTCCTGGAATGGTGCCACCTCAAAAGGTGTTTGACACATGTCAGAAGGACAGAGCACTGGGCTCAGAAGGCGCCACCTCAGAGGAATTTGAATTTTGCTTTTTCTGGTGAAAGGAGATCTGGACATGTGGAGGACAAGTGTCAGCTGTCTGGAGAGGCTTTCTCAAATGGCGCCACCTCAGGGGGAAGTTTGAAATTCAAATGGAGGTTGGCTCTGGAGGAATGGAGGATGGACATGTGGCGCCACCTCAGGGTGGCTCCTACAATGCCATGTGGCAAGAGGGAAAAAAAAAGAGGGAAGGGACATGTGGCGCTCTCATAGGCCATCTGGGAAATCAGAGCTCTGGATTTTCGCCACCTAGTGCCCTGTTTGAATTTTAAATGGTTTGCTTTTTCTGAAGAAGGCCAGGAGTGACATGTGTCTCCTACTTTTCTGAAAGAGGTAGGGAGAAGACATGTGTCCTCTACTTTTTCTGAAAGAAGCAGAGAATGACACGTGGCAGAGGGGAGAGAAGGTGGGCCAAGCCATGTGGCGCCATCTCAGTCAGGATGAAAAAGGTAGGAGTTCTTGATTTTCGCCACCTATGGGGGTTTTTGAATATTTGAATTCTAGCTTTTTTGAAGAAAGCAGAAAATGACACATGGCACTTGCCTTTTTCTGAGGAAATGAGGACTTGCCACGTGTCCTCTGCAGGAAACACTCCAGATGGCGCCACCTCAGAGGAGACAAGCCTACCTTTTTTGTAGGAATTCAGAAGTGACACATGTCTCCTACTTTTCTGAGAAAAGTAGGAAGAGACATGTGTCAGGCTACTTTTCCAGAAGGAAGGAGGGGTTGACACCTGTCCCCTGCAGGAGACACTCTAGATGGCGCCACCTCAGAGGAGACAACTCCACTTTTTCTAGACAGGACAACCTATGACACTTGGCATCTTCTGGTAGTCTTTGAAATGACACATGGCGCAGGATGGATAGGGTGACACATGGCAGATAAATGGGATGACATGTGGCGGCTTCTGAAGGTAGCCCCACACTGACACTTGGCATGGAAATGGGAGGAGAGAGAAAAGACAAGTGGCGCCAATCCAGGGGACAAGGCTCCTATATTTTTGGGTTTTTCAAAATTCAAATTTTCAAAAGGAAAGCTTGTGCGACACCACCTCAGTGTGGGTCCCACATTGCTTCTTTATTGAAATAAGGATAAAACCACAACTTCTTTTTGGAATTTTCATAAAAATTTGGACTAATGGGCAAAACAGGAATTTTGGAAAGAGTTGGCCCTTGTAGGGCGATTTTGTAAAAGAAATATATTTGAAATTGTCAAAAAGGGCAAAATCTGAGGTGAAGTGACTGAAATCCATATTGAAAACTATCCAGATCGTTTTCCTGAGGAAATATTTTGAAATTCAGAGTCCTGGGGGTAAAATGGGAAAAATTGATAATTTTGAAGACCCAGGGTTTTGAAATCAATTTTGAAAAGAGTTGAAATTCTAATCTGGATTGGAGATTTTGAAATCAAGAGTTCTGGACCTCGAAATGACATGCTGTGCAGTGCAGTGATTTGAAATGCTCATGCAATGATATGCAATGTCATGTCTTATGAAACGCAATCTTGAACCAAGACTCTGGAGATGTCTGTCTCCTGTCAGGTGTAAAATCTTGAACATCTGAGATAAAAATAGAGAAAATTTGAGAGTTTCAGATGAAATTTGGACTGTTGCAAGGTTCGGGCTCAAAAAATGACCATTTTGCCCTCCAGTGATTTCAGAGGCTGAATGTTGATGACTAGTGGAAATGTCGGGGGAGTGAGTGAAAATTTGGGGTGTTTACACCACCTCGCCATGTTTTTTGCAGAATGCGCCCGATTCAGCAAAGACAACCATGCTCTATTTCTCTGTTTTCCCCGCAGTCTGGAGGGGATAGCCACCAAATGGTACGCCAAGCACATCAATCCCATTGAACTAAGGGATTTTGACAAAGTTGTCAACATGTTCGTTGAACGCTTCCTATTCAACACGGAAGCTCTGCCCACCCTAAACAACCTGTGCAACCTGAAACAGGAGCCCAATGAGAAGGCCAGGGATTTCATTCACAAATGGAGAAGCCTTTGCAACAAAATGAGAAACCCTATTTCTGAGGAGCATGCTCTCCAAGTCATTCTCAACAACTTCTCCCAACCCTTAAAAAGCCTCCTCTTCCCATATCCCGCCAAATCATTTATTGAACTGACAGAGCGAGCGGAATGGCTCGAGATGAGTGTGGAAAACGGGATGTACGAGGGTGTTGCTTTGGCCAAAAATATCCCAGACCCAAAGAAGAAGGCACACTTCACCTACTCCGCTGAAGTTTCAGGGGATGATCAGGGCAGTAGCAGCAAGCAGGGCAGTGGCAGTGGCACAAAGCCCGAGCAGAACAGAGGAAGGAAAGGGAAATTCTTCAAGAGCAGTGACAAGCCTCTCCCGACAGGTCCTCAACAAAAGGGGGACCTTCAAGAAAAGCCCAAACATATAAACTGGAGCAGGGATCGAAAATTCACTCCCCTCGACCAGCCTTTGGAGAAAATTTTGGAATACTTGTTGTCTCACGGGATGGTAAAACTTCCCAAGGTTACAGATCCGCCAGTGCTCATGGGAAGATTTAAGGAACAGTACTGCAAGTTCCACAGAGCTATGGGTCATGACACTGAATATTGCTTCGTCCTGAAGCATCTGATCCAGGACTGCATTGATAAAAGCATCCTTATTGAGGATGAAGAAGAGGGCAAAATGGACTGTTGAGAAACTCTCTTTGATGTCACATAATATGATACACTGTCGTATTTGATTTCATATAATATGATAATATGTCCTCTTGAAACATATTATATTATGACTGAATATGTTTTGCCATACATCTAACGAGTATTTGATGCAAGGATATCTCACCCCAAAAGGATGGAGACTTCCTGTTCAAGTACAACTTTAGTGCAATCATACTCCTTGAAGAAAAAGCTTGATGAGCCATGCATTCCTAAAGTTCAACTGAAGATATCGGCTACCTCAAGATGAAGATTTTTTTTCTTCTTTAGAGTCATATGTAACAGAACCTTCAGGAACATGCATATTGCATATTACATACTCATTCATAAAAACTATATCATAAAAGTATACGATAGTTTCAAAAAGCTCCTTTTTGAAAACTAATAATTGTACCTTCTTACAACCCTTTATGAAAAAGATATTTTGTCATGTAATAATTGTACCTTACACTATATACAAGACAACATGAAAAAGAAATGTAGGAAAAAGACAAAAACATAAAATCGGCTACATAGAGAAAAACAAATATAATATGTTTTTGAAAAGACTCTAGTTACCTTCTTTAAAGAAATGTTTTTAATATAAGAAAAAGACAAAAACATAAAATCGGCTACACAAAGAAATACAAATATAATATGTTTTTAGGATTCTAGTTACCTTTTTACAAAACCATAGAATGTCGACTTACTTGAAGTCATCATTCTCTTTGTACAAAGCATTAAATACTTCCTGTAACAAATCCTTGTTAATATCCTTCTCAAAGAATGTCGACTTTCTTTTAGTCCTCATTCTCTCTGAAGACTTTGAAAAACACAACATAAAGAATACACTTGACATGACTATGTACAAATATATATCTCAAAGCACTCAGTGTACTTACACTCATTTAAAGTAAAGAAGTACTTATGTACCTCAAATCATTAATTAGAATAAAGACAAAACTACAATCCAACGTTCAATGTACTATTATAAGAAATAGACTTTTTACATAAAATATGTATTACCTAAAAAGATTACAACGACTAGTGTACCCTAAATTTTTCTTTTATAGAAAAAGGCATTCTCGAATTTCTCTAAAGATATTTTTGAAATGACATAACATTTCACATTTCAAAAAAGGCTACGATTTCAAAATGTAACGACTACTTTTTTTAAAAGCTATATAAACACACTCAAATAAACTATTCAACATGGAATGGAATAGACGTGTGAGCTTACAACGAGAAAAATTCCTATTCGATATTTGAAAAGAGAGCCTTGAAAAAGAAAGAGAAAAAGAAAAGAAAGGAAAGAGAAAAAGTCAAGTCCAGCTCTTTGACAAAGAGCATCCTCTGAGTGACAAACAGAACATTCTGAGAATCCTTCATTCGTGCATTCATATCATTCTGAAGGTTCTATAGGAAGTATTGTAACTCTGTTATTCATTGTTTTCCTTCTTTGTTGAAAGAAGTAGACCTCTGTGAAAGAGGGTGTTGCCCTTCTGTGTTGAGAGAAGAAGACCTCTGTGAAAGAGGGTGTTGTCCTTCTTTGTTGAGAGAAGAAGACCTCTGTGAAAGAGGGTGTTGTCCTTCTCTGTTGAGGGAAGAAGACCTCTGAGGAAGAGGGTGTTGTACTATTTATCCGGTGACTCAGATGTTATAGTGGAAAGCTCAAGTGGTTTGCTTGGGGACTGGATGTAGGTCTGGGTACTGACCGAACCAGTATAAATTCTGTGTTTTATGTGTTGTGCCTTATTGCCTGATTAATTTATTTTTATCGATCTTTATAGTATTTCACTATTCACCCCCCCTCTAGTGGAATTTCATTTGGTATCAGAGCAGGTTTGCTGGTTTCGACGTAACAAGTCTTCCAGCACAAATGGCATCTACCTCCTATGCTCGTGATATTGAAGGTCAACACGCATCTCGTCCACCTTTCTTCAATGGCTCCAACTATGGATACTAGAAGTGCAGAATGGCTATATTTCTCAAATCCATAGATTTTGCTGTATGAAAAATTGTTGAGCATCCATACACATCTCCATCCGCAGACTATAGCTTATGGTCTGATGAAGAAAAGAAAATGGCAAACCTAAATGCAAAGGCTATGAATGCCTTATATTGTGCCATTGATCAGAACGAATTCAATAGAATATCTATATGTGAATCTGCATATGATATTTGACATTCTTTGGAAGTTATTCATGAAGGAACCAACAAAGTAAAAGAAGCCAAAATCTCATCTCTTGTTAGAAAATATGAGTTGTTCAAAATGAACAAAGATGAACCCATCACAGAGATGTTTACCAGATTCACCAACATCACCAACGATCTGAAATCTCTGGGTGTAACATATTCCCAGACTGAAAAGGTGAAGAAAATCTTGAGATCTCTCACAACTGATTGGGAGAAAAAGACTACAGCTATTGAAGAAGCTCAAGATTTATCTAAGCTTACTCTGGACGACTTAATAGGCAATCTTATGGCCTATGAAGTCCACATGAAAGAAAGAAGGGAAGAAGAGCAACCAATAAAGAAAACTTTGGCTTTCCCAACTCTATCTGAGAATGAAGACTCAGATAAAGAATCCGAAATTGCGCTACTAACCAGAAAATTCCAGCGCTTCATGAGAAAGAACCGGCTTCCAAACAAGCACAAGGAAAGAAAAGATCCTAAGGAAGATCCCATGTGCTATCAGTGTAACAAGCCAGGTCACTTGAGACGTGACTGTCCCCTTCTCAAAAGAAAGTCCAAGACTGAGGAACCTAAGAAGAGGTTCTTCAAGAAAAAGGCTCTGCATGCTCAATGGGATGATTCAGAACCATCCAGCAGTGAAGAGTCAAGTGATGATGAAGCCGAAACTGCAAATATGTGCTTCATGGCAAACGAAAGTTCTGTAAGTGAAATCTCTAATTTTTCCTTTGAAGAACTTCTAGATGCTTTTCAAGAACTATTTGAAGAATCTAGAAAATTGAGTTTCAAAAATAAAGATTTAAAATCTGAAAATCTAAAGCTTTCCCAAAAGAATGAAAAACTCAGCAGTGAAAATTCTGAGTTGAAAAAGAAAAACCTTATGCTTATGTCTGAAATTTCTTCTACTAGCTCCAAAACTAAAAATCTGCAAGTAGAAATTTCAGAACTAAAAAGTAAAACTGAGAACCTCATGAAAACGGTTTTCAAGTTTACTAAAGGTAAAGAGAACTTGGATAAACTCTTATCCTCTCAGAAAATCTCTTTCTACAAGAATGGTATTGGCTATTCTCATTTCAACAAGTCTTCTTGTAAAAAGATCACGTTTGTGAAGGGTTCGTCTGAACCAAATAAGGAGTATTATAATGACAATCTTTTTAACTTCTCTAAAGATATAGACAAACCCAAATCCAAATGGATATGGGTTCCAAAGTCTAACAAAAAAGGACCCGATTGGGTACCAAAAAAGAGATTTACTTAATGTTTTGCAGGCTCCAAAGAAGAAGAACAGATGTATACTAGATAGTGGATGTTCAAAGCACATGACAGGACATCCAGACCTTTTTGTTGTTCTTCATCATAAAGGAGGGACCGTCACCTTTGGAGATAACAACAAAGGTTTGATAATTGGTATTGGTAATATTGGTAACATAGATAAACCTCTTATCAAAGACGTTCTTCTTGTTAAAGGCTTAAAACATAACCTACTAAGTATCAGTCAAATGTGTGACACAGGTTATAATGTTAACTTTAATCATGATACATGCCTCATAACTGACACTAATGGAAACATCATCTTAAAAGGTATAAGAAAGAATAACATATATGAACTATACCTAGAAAACATCACAGAACATTGCCTCATAGCTAATAATGACACTCAACATCTATGGCACATGAGAATGGGTCATGTCAATTCTAAATACATGTCTAAATTAGCTAAAGATAAGTTAGTACGTGGGTTGCCCAAAATATCTTTTAAAAAGGATTATTTTTGTGATGCATGTCAATTAGGAAAACTGTCAAAATCTTCTTTCAAATCAAAAAATGTCATTTCAAGTAAAAGACCTTTAGAGCTTCTCCACCTGGACCTTTTTGGTCCTTCTAGGGTAGCTAGCCTTAATCATAATAGATATGCTTTTGTCATTGTAGATGACTACTCAAGATTTACTTGGGTAATATTTTTGAAAAACAAAAGTGACACGTTTTGTCAGTTTGAAATCTTATGTAAAAAATTACAAAACGAAAAATCTTGTTCTATTGTTAAAATCCGTAGTGACCATGGAGGAGAATTTAAAAATGAACTTTTTGAAAATTTTTGCAACTTACATGGTATTTCTCATAACTTTGCCTTTCCTAGAGCTGCACCTCAAAATGGTGTAGTAGAAAGAAAGAATAGAACCCTTCAAGAATCTGCTAGAACTATGCTTCAACACAATAATCTTGCTAAATCCTTTTGGGCAGAAGTTGTAAATATTGCATGCTACATAACTAATAGAGTTCTCATTAGACCCTTATTAAATAAAACTCCCTATGAACTATTCTATGACAAAACTCCAAAAATAGACTATTTCAAAGTCTTTGGTTGTAAGTGCTTTATCCTAATCACAAAAGATAGCCTAGATAAATTTGATGCTAAATCTATTGAAGGCATATTTTTAGGATATTCAAGTCATAGTAAAGCATACAGGGTTTTTAATAAGTGTTCTAAGTCGATTGAAGAATCTATGCATGTTAGCTTTTGTGAATCTATTGATCAATTTGTTCATAAGCAAACTAACGATGATGATATCGAAAGTACATATTTATTTTTAGATAACACAGCTAAGTCTAATGAAGATGATCATCAAAGAACATTTGTCGACATCAAAGATCATCCTCAAAAGCAGATTTTGGGAGAACTAACAAAGGGGGTTCAGACTAGAGCTCAGCTAGAACGGATTGCAAATATGACATTCATTTCTCAACTTGAACCAAAGAAGATTGATGAAGCCATCATCGATGAGTTCTGGATGCTAGCCATGACTGAAGAACTGAATCAATTCCAAAGGAATGAAGTTTGGGACCTTGTACCAAGACCAAAGGATCATCCAATCATTGGGACAAGATGGATCTTCAGAAACAAGCTAGATGAAACAGGTAATGTTATAAGAAATAAGGCAAGACTAGTAGCTCAAGGATACAACCAGGAGGAAGGTATTGATTTTGATGAAACTTTTGCTCCTGTTGCTAGACTTGAATCTATTAGAATGTTTTTAGCATATGCAAGCTATATAGATTTTAAACTGTATCAAATGGATGTTAAAAGTGCTTTTTTAAATGGTTTTATAAATGAAGAAGTTTATGTAAAACAACCTCCAGGATTTGAAAATGAACAATATCCAGATCATGTTTTCAAACTCAAACGTGCTTTGTATGGTTTAAAACAAGCACCTCGTGCTTGGTATGATAGACTTAAAACTTTTTTGTTAAAAACTGGTTTTTCTGTTGGCAAAGCAGACTCTACATTATTTGTTAAATTAGTGAATAATCATACCCTAATTGTTCAAATATATGTAGACGATATCATCTTTGGATCTTCTAACAACACTCTTTGTGAAGAATTTTCTAAGTCCATGCAGAAAGAATTTGAAATGAGTATGATGGGAGAACTCACCTACTTTCTTGGACTGCATATTAAGCAAACCAAGGATGGAGTTTTCATCAATCAATCTAAGTATGCTCGTGAACTTCTGAAGAGGTTCAACATGAACTCAACTGCTTCAAAATCTACTCCTATGAGCACTACTACTGTTTTGGACAAAGATGAAGATGGTAAGTCTGTTGATACAAAGGTATACCGAGGTATGATAGGATCACTTCTTTATTTGAGTTGACACACGATTCTCCCCAGCATCAGGAAAAGCTCAATGATCTACTAAGAAAGATCAAAGTGAAGCCGGGCACCACGCCCGAAGACATGGCGCAGATTGTAAATCAAGCAATGACAAACACGCCTATTACCTTTTCAGATGAGGACTTGCCTAAACCTCATTCATTCCACAATAATGTGTTGTGTATTGTGGTAAGAACTAGGGGCATGACTGTCCCACATGTTCTTGTTGATGGAGGCAGCAGTCTAAATATTTGCCCAGAAATGACAGCGAAAGCACTGGGATTAAAAGAAGAAGAGTACGTGCCCGACCCCATCACCATCTACGGTTTTGACAATCACGGGCAAACTGCCAAAGGCAAGATCTTCCTAGAAATCTTCATCAACTACTCAGTGCACACAGTTTTATTCCATGTCGTCAACGTGCCGCCGACTTACAATCTTCTGTTGGGACGAATATGGATCCACAATGCCAATGCTGCCCCATCAACTCTCCACCAGTGCATTAAATGGTCCAAGGGTGGAATGATCACTACCATTTTGGGCGAAGACCCTGAAGAAAGGCTGCCACAGCCCATGATTCCTCGTCCAACATTTACAGCAGATATTCCCAGCATCCGGGAGGCAGACGAGATCAATCTTAGTGACAACATAGAGATGCTGAAGTTAAAAGATGTCATGGAAGAGGAAAATGTTGCAGCCACGGTCCAATGGCAGGGACCTTGTTTCTTCAAGCTAGGAGGACGCATCAATTACACCTCCTTCAAAGATCATCCTTTATTCCCTCAGTTTTCCAAAGCAAGGAAGGGATTCGATCTGTTGATCAAGCATGGATACCAGCCGTTCCGGGGCATGGGAAAGAATGAAGATGGTATAGTAGAGCCAATCGTTCCTGCTTAGCATTCAGACAGCTCAGGGTTGGGATTTACCAGCCAGGATTCCAGCAAGAAAACAGTATTTGTCAGAGGAAACAAGTGAAGATGATGCCTTAGTTTTCCTGCCTTCTTTTCTCATCTTTTGTTAATCCTGTAGGGACAATACAGTCCCATCTTTTGTCAGTGTCTTGTAAATACTTTACTTCAATCAATGAAAGATCAAACTTTTCTTCATATTCGAGCATCTATCATTCCTTCTTATATTTTGTCTATGTCTTTGTTCTTTACTTTATACAAAAATTCGGCTCATACTTTCTTCTAAAGACCTTTCTTACATTTTCAGGACCATTAACTCCTGAATCAATGACAAGATTCGTTATTAATCCCAAGTATCTAAAATTGGCAAGGTTTCCTGAGATGAAAGACAGAGCAGAAGTCAGTCAGACAGCAGAACAGACTGAAGAGCCAGCTGAATTTGATTCCACCATTCAGGATTTGCCAAAATTTGCTCACATTCAGAAGCAGAATGAACCCTCGTTTTTGGTTCAAGATCCAACTGAGGATATCAACATTGGGTCAGAAGATGATCCGAAAATTCTCAAAATTGGGTCGAGTTTAAGCGAAATTGAAAAAGCTAGACTCATCCAATTCCTCAAAAAAACATCAGGAAGTATTTGCCTGGACTTATGAAGATATGCCAGGATTGGATATCAAGCTGGTTGAGCATCGACTCAGGTTGAAACCAGAAGCCAGACCGATCAAGCAGAAACTGAGGAAGTTAGACCCTCGAATTGAGCAACAAGTCAAGGAAGGACTTGAAGATTTGCTAAAAGTAGGCTTTATCCGAGCTATTGATTACCCAGATTGGTTAGCAAATATCGTGGCAGTCCCTAAAAAGAACGGAAAAGTTCAGATTTGCATTGATTTCAAGGATCTCAATAAGGCTACCCCGAAAGATGATTATCCACTTCCCAACATTGACCTGTTGATCGATAGCACTGCAGGTCATGCCATGTTTTCCTTCATGGACGGATATTCAGGCTATAATCAGATCAAGTTGACCGTTCGTGATCAGTCCAAGACTTCATTTACTACCCCATGGGGAACCTTTTGCTACACAGTCATGCCATTTGGGCTCAAAAATGCCGGGGCAACTTATCAAAGGGCAATGGCCGTTATTTTCCACGATCAAATGCACAAGAATATGGATGCATATGTGGATGACATTCTAGTTAAGTCTAAAGAAGAAGAGGATCACCTCGATGCTCTTAGTCAAGTTTTTGAAAGACTTATTCTCTATAAATTGAGACTTAACCCTCAGAAATGTGTTTTTGGAGTAGAGTCCGGCAAACTGGTCGGCTTTATTATCAGCAAGAAAGGAATTGAGGTGGATCCGGCCAAGGCAAAAGCCATTATTGACATGTCGCCTCCAACTAACCTCAGGGAACTGCGGAGCATTCAAGGACGTATTCAGTCTATTCGCAGATTCATCTCAAATTTGGCTATGAGATGTGAACCCTTCAATCATTTGCTAAGAAAAGGAGTTAAATTTGAATGGGGATCAGAATGTCAGCTCTCATTTGAGCGCATCAAGCAGTATCTTCTTAATCCACCAGTTTTGAAGCCGCCAAAGTTGGGAAAACCTCTCTTACTATATATTTCAGTCAATCAGAATGCCTATGGTGGATTCCTCGCTCAGTATGAAGAAGGCAGCCTGATAGAGCACGCCATCTACTACGTGAGCAAAACCTTCATTGATTATGAAAAGAAGTATTCTCAGATGGAGAAAACTTGTCTAGCTCTGGTTTGGATGTGCCAGAAGTTAAGACATTACTTGTTGGCTTCTGAAATTAAGTTTCTATCGAAACTTAATCCTCTCAGATATATTTTAGAGCAACTGTTTCTTACTGGACGAATTGCGAAGTGGCAAGTCCTTCTGATGCAATATGACTTAGAGTATGTTTCTCAAAAGTCAATTAAAGGCCAAGCGATCGCAGATCAGTTGGCAAATTTTCCTTTGACAGAAGAAATCAAAGCGGAGGATGATTTTCCTGATGAGCACATCTGCAATATCCAACAGCCTCCAGTTTGGAACCTTTTCTTCGATGGTTCTAAAAATATGTCTGGCATCGGGGTCGGAGTCTTGTTAATCACTCCAGAAAAAGAAATGATCCCTTATTCCCTCAAGCTTGGTTTCCAATGCACTCATAACATGGCCGAGTATGAAGCTTTAATAGAAGACCTCAAAATTCTGCAAAGTTTCAATGTCAAAAGAGTACATGCCTTTGGTGATTCCCTACTTGTTGTCAGTCAAGTTAACACTGAATGGCAAGTGAAAGATTCCAAATTGATTCTGTATCAGAAGATCGTCCTCGCTCTTGTGGACAGCTTCGAAGAATTTCAGCTCAGTCATATCAGAAGGGAGCATAATCAGATAGCTGATGGTTTGTCCAGTCTGGGCTCCATTCTATCCTTCAAAGGTGGTGAATCATGTCGTTCTTTCGAAGTTGGTAGACTTGAGCAACCTGCTTTCGATTCAATTATGCAAATAAACCAGGTTAATCAGAAGGAGAAACCTTGGTATCAAAATATCAAAAATTTCATTGAGACTAGTGAATTTCCACCAGAAATGCCTAAAAGGGAGCAACGTGCAATTCAACGCATGTCTACCAAATATTTCATTCTTGCCAATGTCCTCTACCGTCGTGGGTTCAGTTCTGAGTATTCAAGGTGCTTAGACAAAGAAGAAGTTGTGGAAGTTATCCAATAGGCACATGAAGGGATTTGTGGTGGCCATGTCGGCTATCAGACTCTCGTCAAGCAGATTATTCGAGCAGGGTACTATTGGAATACCATGCAGCAGGACTGTCATCGATTTGTGAAGAAGTGCGTCAAGTGCCAATTGCATGCACCTTATATTCATGCTCCGGTCGCATATCTACAATCAGTTGTTTCCCCTTGGCCATTTTCCATGTAGGCTTTTGACGTCGTCGGCCCAATTACTCCTTCTGCTTCCAACGGCCACAAATACTTCCTGGCCGCAACAAAGTATTTCACGAAATGGGTTGAAGTTGTTACTCTACGCACAGTAGAAGGCCACCATGTGGTTTCTTTCATTCATAAGAACATCCTTTGCCGCTTCGGCATACCACATGATATTGTCTCAGACAATGGAACCCATTTCAAAAATGAGAGAATGAAAACCTTCTGTTCTAAATTCAGAATTTCCCATCATTTCTCAGCTCCCTATTATCCTCAAGGGAACGGCCAAGCAGAGGCTACCAATAAGATCTTGATTCGTATTTTGGAAAGGACTGTGAAGACAGGTTGAGATTGGCATGAGCAAATTCATGACGCACTTTGGGCATATCGGACCACCATTCGAACTCCGACTAATGCCACTCCTTCAGAACTTGTTTATGGAACTGAAGTAGTATTGTCTCTCCATGTCTAAAAGCCCGCTCTCAAATTCGCTTCTCTCATAGAATTGCCACTTGATCAGTATCAGCAGCAGAGATTGGTGCAGCTAGATTTACTGGATGAAAAGAGGCTCAAAGCAGCAGAGCACGCTCAAGCTTATCGGCAGAGGATAGCTCGACATTATGCCAAGTCTGTCATTGAGAGAAAATTTCGAGTTAATGATTTGGTACTCAGATCAACGGCTCATCTCAAGCATCGACCACGGGGCAAGTGGTCACCCAATTGGGAAGGCCCTTATGTGGTTAAGGAAGCACTTCCTCGCAATTCATATCGTCTAATCAATGCAGATGGAGTGGAAATGTCAGATCCCATTAATGCTTTGCATTTGAAGAAGTTTTATACCCGAAATGTTCATTCTAAGCCTTTTGTACTATTCAAAGAGTCATTTCAATAAAACAATAATCTTCTATCAATTCTTACATTCTTCTCCATGATACTGGGGCATTTTTATTTCATTTTTATAATCGTCTTCTTCCATCATATGCAGGCAGGATTAGACGAATGCTCTTTTCCTCAAATTTTGTTAAATCTTAATTAGTCTTGCAGTCTTTATTTTTCGTTTCATTTAATTCATTTTGGTTTGATCAGATTTACATCAAGCTAATGCTCATCCCTGTCAAGTTTTAACAAATTGTTCAATCTTATTAAAATTTCATCTACCTTTATCTTTAAAATGCACCCTTTCAGGTTAAGGGATAAACCCGATGCCTCCTTTCAATGAGGTATTCTTTTTTATTATTTCCCCCGTTCAGGATAAGGGGATAAATCCTGAATTATCTTCTAAAAACTCATTTTGAAAATCTAGCTCATCTTCAAAACCCAGCTCTCGCACTAGTTGTTTCTCAAAATTGAGCTCATTTGGAAAATCTGGTTCTCACACCGGTAACCTTCTAAAATCAGCCTTCTGACCAAAGACCTTTCTCCTTCTAAATTCAAGTTCTGACTTAAATCTCCCAAAACTTCATGTATTTCCAAAAGATCCAGCATCCAGTTGGTCATTTCCAAAGGATCCAGCATCTCGTTGGTCATGTATTTTCAAAGGATCCAGCATCTCGCTGGTCATGTATTTCCAAAAAGATCCAACACTCGTTGGTCATGTATTCCCAAAAGATCCAGCATCCAGTTGGTCATGTATTTCCAAAGGATCCAGTATCTTGTTGGTCATGTATTTCCAAAGGATCCAGCATCTCGCTGGTCATGTATTTCCAAAAAGATCCAACACTCGTTGGTCATGTATTCCCAAAAGATCCAGCATCCAGTTGGTCATGTATTTCCAAAGGATCCAGCATCTCGTTGGTCATGTATTTCCAAAGGATCCAGCATCTCGCTGGTCATGTATTTCCAAAAAGATCCAACACTCGTTGGTCATGTATTTCCAAAAGATCCAGTTTCCATTGGTCGTGTATTCCAAAAGATCAAACCCTTAAGGTGTGATTCCTCAATTCTATCATTTTCAAGATCTTCAATCTTTTAAAATTCTATCAGTTTCCCAACCTTTGGTTACAATATCTTCAAAATCTCATCATTCTCTCAACCCTCGGGTTATAACCTCCCAAATTTAGTCACTTTGCAAATCATCAGATTAAATCTTTCATTTTCAAATCCAGTTTCTATAACTGGTCGGGATTTTTCAAATCCAGTTTTATAACTGGTCGGGATTTTCAAAATCCAGTTTTATAACTGGTCGGGATTTTCAAAATCCAGTTTTATAACTGGTCGGGATTTTCAAATCCAGTTTCTATAACTGGTCGGGATTTTCAAATCCAATGTTTTCACTGGTCGGGATTTTCAAATCCAGTTTTTTTTATAACTGGTCGGGATTTTCAAAACCAGTGTTTTCACTGGTCGGGATTTTCAAATCCAGTTTTTTTTATAACTGGTCGGGATTTTCAAAACCAGTGTTTTCACTAGTCGGGATTTTCAAATCCAGTTTTATAACTGGTCGGGATTTTCAAAATCCAGTGTTTTCACTGGTCAGGATTTTCAAAACCAGTTTTCACTGGTCGGGATTTTCAAATCCAGTTTTTTTATAACTGGTCGGGATTTTCAAAACCAGTGTTTTCACTGGTCAGGATTTTCAAATCCAGTTTTCATAACTGGTCGGGATTACCAAAATCCAGTTTCTCATAAACTGGTCGGGATTTCCAAAACCTAATGTATTTTCAGTCCAGTTTTCTAAAGTCTGATTCTTACACCATTTCTTTAAATTACAGCTAAAAGTCTCATCAAAATCTATATTGAGTGATTATTTCACAAAGAATTCATGAAAACTTTGCCAATTTGCTAAAAGCATTTGTTGATTCTAAATATTCTTACTGCACAAAAAGAATTTTCTTAGATTACCTCCTGTATTTCCTTCCAAAAGGTGAAACTTTTTGCGAAAAAGAGGTAAAATTCAAATCTTTTTCCTGTTGATCAACCAAAAGGATGTAAGAAATGTCCTCGATATGATCAATGAAAGAAATCTTTAATGATATTGAAAAGCCAGAAGCGAATTGATATTGATCTTGGCTATGGTGCATGTTTTAAAAAATGACTTTCTCGCAATCAGGCAATGGAAATATCTCGAGCTATAGAAAGAATCCACTCAACCCATATCTTCTCATTTCGTTTAAAAGTTGCAATCAAATATCCGCAAAAGGGATCTCTCAATTGTCGCCAAGATGAAGGCGAATTAAGCGAGTAGACCCCCGGGGCCAAAGAAGATTTGAAACATCTCCAAGATGACGGAGTTTGTGACGGATCCTTTCAGGGAAAGTTCGGATCACCGTCGAGATGAAGGCGGATGTGATGGGCCTACCGACAAACCCTAAAAGATATTTGATTCCAACAATCATCTAAAGATCTTTTGAGCCAATATCATATATAATCCCTGAGAAAAAGAAGGATCGGAGCATCTTCAAGATGAAGGAGTTTGTGACGTACCCTTCCCTGAAAAAGAGAGAAAAGTCAGAACATCCAAATGAAGGATGATGTGAAAAACCGAGAAAGCCCAATGACTCAAAAGAGTGCAAAAAGATCATCGTGGGAAAAAACCCAGATATCAAACTGCCAAAGTTGCCAGAAGTCATCTTTTCTTATGCAAAATTCTTTTATAAATATCTCTTCATTTCCTGCTTTTATGAAATTAAGAATATTTCTTCTATTCTCATATCAAGGAAATGGATAGCTTCCTTGAAGAAAATCATCAGCACTAAATTTTTGAATTTGACTCTTAGAACTGAGAAGTTAACCTCATTTGAGGAAATACTCTAGGTCAGAGAGGGAATATCTTCGCACATACATGCACATTTCCAAGCATTTGAATCAGCTATAGTTTTATCTTATTGGCAAAATTTTCTAGCTATTCCAAGAATAAAATAAACATTCAATATCCATTTTGATGCAACCCAGCATTGTTTATATTTCCCAAAAAGAGTTGCCTCTGAAGGAAGTATCTTTTCCTGTCCCATCATGGTTTTCTCATTAAAGAATTCCGTAGGGACGACCCACTCAGGATAAGGGTCAAATCTGAACCTTCTGCGAAAGATTCTTTGATTTCAAAAGCTATTTCAGTCTCGGCAAAGAGACGCCCACTTTCTTCCCCTTTTCAAAGCTTTAGGGACTCTATATTTCCTCCTTTCGCGAAAACCCCTCTCGGATTTGTTCGTCCAAATTCCGAAGGTCCCATCGTGCTTTCTCCATTTTTTTGAGAAACCTGTATGGTAGATTCCCCCCACTCAGGACAAGGGTTAAACCTGAACCATTTGCGAAAGATTCTTTAATTTCAAAAGCTATTTCAGTCTCAGCAATGAGAAGCCCAATTTCTTCGCCTTTTCAAAGCTTTAGGGACTCTATATTTCCTCCTTTCGCAAAAAACCCTCTCGGATTTGTTCGTCCAAATTCTGAAGGTCCCATCGTGCTTTCTCCATTTTTGAGAAACCTGTATAGTAGATTTCCCCCACTCAGGATAAGGGTTAAACCTGAACCATTTGCGAAAGATCATTTAATTTCAAAAGCTATTTCAGTCTCAGCAATGAGACGCCCAATTTCTTCTCCTTTTCGAAACTTCAAGGAACCCTGTATTTCTCCTTTCGCAAAAACCCCTTTTGGATTTATTCGTCCAAACTCCGAAGGTCCCATCGTGCTTTCTCTATTTTTGAGAAACCCGTATGGTAGATTTCCTATCCAGATTAAGAGTTAACCCGGAACCTCGCTTCACGAGGTATCTTCCTTACAGGTTTGGGTTAAACCTGAGTCACATTCCAATGAGATTCCGCGTTTTGACGAGATGTTTTCTTCCAGTCCCATCATGGCTCTTCCCATCTAGAAATTCATGCTTTGTACATCCATCCAGAATATGATCCTACTTGAGCTTCATTTCGTGAGGCATTTCTCAAAATGTCCCATCAAGGTTCTCATGTATTCCTTTCCTCATTTCAAATTCATCTTGATATATTTTTTGTCCCATCCAAGTTAAGGGCTAAAACCTGAATCATTCCGATAAGAGTATCTATTCTCACTCATGAGACCTGATCAAAATTCCCATTTCCCACCATTTCAGAATTTCCATCTAAAGTCCCATCACGGTCGCCAAAACTGTGATCATCACAAAAATTTTCCTCTCGTAATATTCTCTCTCTCCCTTCTCTTTTCCTTTCCAACCTCTTATTTTCCTCCCTTTTGAAGGGAGAAAGATAAAAGACAGAAAGAAAAGAGAGAAGAGAAAAAGAAGAGAAAAGAAGGAGAGGAACTCTTTTGCGGGTCTCACTTGACCTTAATTTTGAAAATATTTTGAAATAACTCGCCTCCGTTTTGAAATATTTGCGGGAAAACTGGGAGACGGGATCCGCTCGTCGGTACGAGGTTCGAACGTTCCTGGCGCCTTTACCAGGGGTGATCGAACCAAGGGTCGAATTAATGCCTTTTGCTTTGCTAAGAAATTATCTAAGAAATTATCTAAGAAATTATTCTAAGTCTAAATGCACAAAGAATCATGCTTGTGCAAATGTATGCTCTTTTTGAAAATGTTTTGAAAAGTTCCCAAGTGAATCTGATAAAGTGAAGAAATGTTTTAGAACTTAAGATTAAAGTTCTAAGTCTTTAGAATAATCATGAGCTTGGGAAAATAAATCTGGATTTTTGAAAAATGATTTTGAAGTTTTGAGATAAAAGGAATTTTCAAAGTCATAAATGGACTTTGAATCAAAATAGAAATGAAAATAGAATTGAATCAGAAGAAAAGATAGTATTGGGAAATCTGAATATAATTGGAACATGGATGGAATTGATTTGAAATTTCAAAATGAAATCTGAATCCAAGATCTGGATTCTGAATAGAGTTTTGAGTTGATTTTTGGATTTAGGATCCGAAATAGGAACTTGATTTGAAATCTGGAATGAAGAGGAATTGGTTTTAAGAATCGGAATTGAAGTGAATTTGGATCCGGAATTTTGAATGGAATTGGATTCAAGATTTGGAATCCAAGATGGTATTTGGATCTGAAATCTGAGATCCGAGATAGGGTTGGACTCTGGATCCCAAGATGGAATTGGATCTCAAACTTCAAATCCAAAATCCATTTCTTTAGGGTACAAAATCCAATTCTACTTTGGATCTCAAACTTCAGATTCAATTCCATCTTGGGATCCAGAGTCCAACCCTATCTCGGATCTCAGATTTCAGATCCAAATACCATCTTGGATTCCAAATCTTGAATCCAATTCCATTCAAAATTCCGGATCCAAATTCACTTCAATTCCAATTCTTAAAACCAATTCCTCTTCATTCCAGATTTCAAATCAAGTTCCTATTTCGGATCCTAAATCCAAAAATCAACTCAAAACTCTATTCAGAATCCAGATCTTGGATTCGGATTTCATTTTGAAATTTCAAATCAATTCCATCCATGTTCCAATTATATTCAGATTTCCCAATACTATCTTTTCTTCTGATTCAATTCTATTTTCATTTCTATTTTGATTCAAAGTCCATTTATGACTTTGAAAATTCCTTTTATCTCAAAACTTCAAAATCATTTTTCAAAAATCCAGATTTATTTTCCCAAGCTCATGATCATTCTAAAGACTTAGAACTTTAATCTTAAGTTCTAAAACATTTCTTCACTTTATCAGATTCACTTGGGAACTTTTCAAAACATTTTCAAAAAGAGCATACATTTGCACAAGCATGATTCTTTGTGCATTTAGACTTAGAATAATTTCTTAGCAAAGCAAAAGGCATTAATTCGACCCTTGGTTCGATCACCCCTGGTAAAGGCGCAAGGAACGGTCGAACCTCGTACCGACGAGCGGATCCCGTCTCCCAGTTTTTCTACAAATATTTCAAAACGGAGGCGAGTTATTTCAAAATATTTTTAAAATTAAGGTCAAGTGAGACCCGCAAAAGAGTTCATCTCCTTCTTTTCTCTTCTTTTTCTCTTCTCTCTTTTCTTTCTGTCTTTTATCTTTCTCCCTTCAAAAGGGAGGAAAATAAGAGGTTGGAAAGGAAAAGAGAAGGGAGAGAGAGAATATTACGAGAGGAAAAATTTTGCGATGATCAAAAGTCTTTACGACTTAGCTTTGACCTCTTCAGTGTCACGAATGGATGTCTAGCTCGAGCCTTTATGCTTGGCACATCCGTATCCTACGAATCTAAGGATAGCTCCTCGAGCTTCGCTTAGTCGTGTGGATACAACATGGGTCTTTGCCCAGTCGGTCCAGTAGTATACCGAACATGACACCTTCACAAAGGTTATGCAGAACTGACTCAACAACGGCCATCCACGCATACATTCAAGCATCGCTGAACCTAAGTTAATGCATTGTTTCGATATTTAACCTCTTCCACCCTTGGTACGCGGGCGAAGCATTGTTCGGACATCAACACGATGTTCTGAGAGTTGATTATTCTAAGTATTTTAGATACCCCAGAGGCCTGTTGACTCTATCCATAGTAGGGCAGTGTGTTTCAACTGAGAGAACCCTACTAGGCCCATATTCGGATGCATCCTCTACTTGCAGTAGTTGGGTTCAATCCTTAGATCTTAAGAATAACCACGACCCCAAAACCCATGAGCGACTGAGGCCATCGTGGACTCTATCAGGTCCAAAGTAAAATACGTGTCACTCAAGGCTATATCATCACTGTCATTTCACAGTGAGCATAATTCCTGAAGGGGTCTGTCAGTCTTACAATTACTTGGACAGAATCTGCATGCCATTTAGGCAGCCCGCGCCTTAGCACTACGGGAGTATGTACTCGACCCCATTCAGTCCGCCCCAACACAGCCATTACTGAGGGGGTACCCCTAACACGATTTTCAACTGTGAGGCATGTGCGACCTTAAGTCTTATTCATATGCATGCAGAACACCGCTCTTGGCACTTCGGCCACCACGAGCATCACACCTCTTTGGGTGAAAACAACACACTCTGGCTCTTTGGCCCTTACGAGTCTGGTTGCGTAACTTTTCTCAATGAGCATGCATATGACTCGATCTAAATAGATTGGCTACTCGGCGTATTTTTACGCAACGTGTCCAAACCTAGCCAAGGCGCAACCTCTATTCCGGCTCAGTGGCCCTTACGAGCAAGGTGCCCTCGTAGGCACAAGGATACGAGCCGTTCTGGCATTGTTCTATCAACGGACATCATTATGTCGTTCAATTGGTTCTGGCAGCTCTTCTGCCAACCATTTCGTCAGCACCTCCCCTGCTCCATCGGCAGTGGTGCGACGAACCCTTCTACGTTTGTAGAAGGCAATCTATGAACCGGGTAGCACTCTGCTATATGTCAGAGTATCCTGTTACGTTCTTTCTGAGCTATCATTAGCTTCTTCAGAAATTTCAGCAGCACTTCTTCTCTTTTACGGAGAAAGCGTGTGTTTCTTTTATCAATTTCAGCGGCATCTCCCCTCTTTGGCGGGAAATCGCTACGCTTAATTCGGGAAATCGATGCGCACCGTTGTGCGTACTTTGCATCCATCAAGGTTGTAGGAAACCTGGGCCATAGCCAGGCCATACGTAATTGACTTAGTCTTTACGTAAAGAGCATTTTGCCAAAAACTGAAGCATTTCCAATAGGGGCTTCATTCGTCAAGCAGAATCTTGAACAAGGAGAGGTCAGGGAATCGCATGGGCGATTTGGAGTTGATCTTCATTTAAACGCTCATTTACGCACCATATATGTAGTATAAGCAGAAGTCTGTGCTTTATACAGCGGCGACGTAACTATTGTTCAGGGTGTGTAACTAAACGAAATATTCTACATATATAACAAAACAGGAGCCTTGGCATCGTTCGACGCGACAGCGTAAGTAAATACATTGCAGAAAGCAGGAGCTTTGGCATCGTTCGACGCGATGGCGTAAGTAAATGCATAATCAGAAAGTACAGAAAACAGGGAGCATTGACATCATACGATGCGACGACAAAGGTAAATTACATAGCCTGTGCGATATAAGACGCATCGGCAGAATCAGCAGATATACACCTAGATCGGTATCCAACGATAGTTACGAGGCGAGCGAGTGAACACCGAAGTGTCCTAGAGGGCTCAACCAAGAACTAGGGCGAGATACTATTTTTGAAGAGTGCATATACTGCGTATTCAAACATATATATCTGACAATAGTTACGAGGCGAGCGCGTGAACACCGAAGCGTCCTAGAGGGCTCAACCAAGAACTAAAGCAAGATACTACTTCAGAAAGTATATGCTATATACAAACAATCAAATACTTGAGAGAGATGGATTAATGAAGCGAACTTACTTCAAATTTCAGAAGAAACGACTCCCGAATGATCCAACGCTTTGAACAAGCTTTGATCCTTCTGTCAAGAGGTCAGACTAGGTCAAATGAAGTCGACCTAGTTGAGAAAGAGGTAAAATAGGTCAAGCTGCTTAACCTAAGTGATTTGAACCAGACTGGGTTCAGTCCAAGTCAACTGGGTTCAACAAGTTCGAACTCAACCCAAGTAGGCTAAGTCTGGGTTCAGAAATCCAAACCAATAAGCTAGACCAAAAAGGACTTTGACTTTGACTTCAAACCCAACTAGGTTCAAGTCAAGTCAACTGGGTTTGAGCTAGGTCAGGTGGGTTTAGACCTAGGTCAGGTGGGTTAGGACCAGGTCAGGCAGGCTCAGGCTAAGTCAGGCAGGCTCAGACCAGGTCAGGTGGGCTCAGGTGGGCTAGGCTAGGTAGGGGAGGTTTGGAAAAGGAGGAGAGAGAGAAGGCAAAGGGAGGGGGTGTCGATTTTTTCTAAAGGGGGCCTCCTCTATTTATAGGGGAGGTTGCTTAGGGGCTAAGCAACCCCAATTACCCAAATGCCCTTGGGCTTTTTCAGAAATCCAGCTTGATCTTATCCATCTGACTGTATGATCTTATCTAGAAGGAATATTTCTTGGAATATTCCCTACAAGGTACTGGAAGATCCTGGAATATTCTAGAATGTTCTAGAATATTTTCTAAGAAATATTTATGTGGGTCCCACCAATATTTTCGCGGGTCCCGCAAAAAAATTGAGTTTTCGGCATTTTTTTCCGAAAAATTCTGAGTAGGCCATTATCTTTGTATTGATGCAACTAAGAAAGTTGACTCGCAGGAATCTCTTGATTTCGACCAGAGAGGAAGTTATGACCTCCAGAGTGTTTGAGCATATATTCGTGAAGATACAAATATCCTAAGTATATTTGGATCGCAAGAATCAGTTCGATTCGCTTTACGGTAAAAACGCTATTTTTCACTGGAAAAATGCCTCAGGAATTTATTTAGAGTTATCTGAAAAATTGCGGGTCTTACAGATTTAATTCACAATATTTTGCAAAATTGGAAATATGAGGTGCATTTTTTAAGATAGCCTAAGAGTGTAGGCTCAATGTGATTGGTTGAAAGATGATGGATCTAAGTTTCGTCCATATTCCGACTAGGGCCGTAAATATGGACTCCACCGAGTTCATCAACTCTCTAAGAGTTGGTGCACGTGTCATTCGTGTACATCCATAGTGCTTTTGAGATAAAATGCATGAATCACATAAACAGGATATTACAGAAATTTAAACTATATGATATGCATCCTAGTCTAAGCAGAAAATTAAATCTCTTATTCCAAAATTTACATTATTACATCACTAATTAAATGGAATAAAAGGAAATTGCAGACTTCAACTCCTTCCTTTGAATGTCTCTGCCAAACTTGAAATGGGGATAGCTCAAATATGTGGGTTTTTTCGAGATTTCCAATAATATTCTGAAATTATTGGACTTAATTGGATATAAACCCTATTATCATGCTTTCTTGATATTTAAAATGATGTAAATGCAAGAAATTCAGTAAAAAATAGTTTGAAATTCGAAATTGTGGTCAAAATGACCAAAATATCCTTGATATTGAAGTTACACCTTTAAAATCAGGGGTTTTTTAACGAAATTTTGGTAAAATCGAGATTTTGAAATTTGAATTGGACCAAATGAGATGAAATGCAAGATAAGACATGATGACATGCTGTTAAACACCTTAGGACTGTAAAATCAGAATTTGACATTTTTGCAATTCATCCAAAATAATGAATTTCGCTTGTTTTTCGCTTGGATCCGGGTCCCGCAAGGCCCTGTTTTGATAATACGGCTAAACCGAGCATCAAACGAATTCCAAATCACACCAAATTCGGTATGAGGCACGCATCTACCCTTAGGAACAGATTAGAATGCTAAAACTTACAGAATGACATGATTTAGATGCGAAAATTTACAGAAAATCCTAAAATAGGCAAATTTCGCCTGCGGACCCGAACTAAATGTAACACTTAATGCAGTAATATGAGAATTCTACCATAGAAACATCTTAGATTTTGCAGACTGCTAAATGACATGAAAATAAGCAATTTTCTCTTTTACAGCCCCGGGATTTGAACTACGGTGAGTTCGATAACGAGAATTGGGTTCTGACGAAGGCAAAATCAACCTGATCTGATGTAAAATTGCATACAAAATAGCATCCGACCATAGAAATTTCTGATATTTAACTGAGGAACTAACGACAACACAGAAACAACTTTCATATTTATGATTTTGGCATTTGATCAATAGGAACAAAGATAGAAATACGACTTTTCATACCTAAATCAACAGAGCAGATAAATATCACAAAACAAAAGACTGACAAGAAAAATCTGAAACAGATATTAAAACTATTCTAAAAATCATAAGCTTTCAGGTACAAAGAAAGGACATCCCGAACATGACATTCACTTTTTATAGATTCGGATTTGGAGCAATACCCAAAGAGAACCCATCGATTTAAGTCGATCCTGAGTCTCAGAGGTTCAAATCAAGCTCTGACATGTATCCCGAACTCTCGGATTTTTGTCAGACATCAAAAAAATTCATAAAAATATGATCAAATCAGATTAAAAACTAGATATCATCCCGAGTTCCGAACATCTTTTGGATCGAAAATTAAATCTCATATGAGAGAGATCTAGATTTTACAAATCGGAAATGAATTTTCAAAATGTATCCCGGGTAACAAAACTTGACCTACCATTTTGAACTTTTAACAAAGTAAACAATTTCAAATCCTTCCGAATTTTGGGCAGATTGTTAGGGATACTTAGGGGCACGTACTGTGATTTTTTTAGAATTTGTAACGAAAAATAAATGCATAAAATGACATGTGGACTGACTAACAAAAACAGAGATTTACCTAAATGAAGCTGAATGCATGGAATATTAAATAAATTCATGGAACATGCTATTTTAATGAAATAAAACATAAATCTAACCTATATTAATGCATGAACATGATGAAATGTGAAAATCTAATCAAGAAAGCATGAAAGACATCTTTTTGATACGTGTCATTTTATGAGAATAGCTTGATCCATCCCTCGGATGAGCTCTTTCTTCAAAATGACGATTTGAATCGAGTAAGGATATTAATATAATGAAATCAATAGGGATAGAAGTGCACCTTGCGTTTTTTGCAGCTTTGGAACTCTTGAAATGAACGGCTACAAACAACTTCTTTCGTCCTTCGATCCGGGCTTCAGATGGTTCACGAAAATCGATCCACGCCTAGATCGAATTGGAAGTGGTGCGAGCAAGGTTGGTGCTTCAATGCACCCTCTCAATTGAGACCGAGGAGGGCGTGAATTTAGAATCTCAAAATCGTGTAGTAGGGCAACTCTGAGTGAAAATTGCTAAATCAAAGGGAGATCTCTAGCTGGGCGTGGGCCCTTATATTTGTAGCATTTTCTGAGATTTTTAAATTTCAAACAGGCTCAATCTGAGCCGTTCATGTGGCGTCATCTCAGGGCATGCCACTTGGATTCTTGAAATAAATAAAATAAGAATTTTGTAGGTGAGACACCTCAGCCGAGGAATTTGAAAATTTTCAAAAAGCTTGCTTGATTTTCTCTGCAGTAGTCTCCCAAATGGCGTCACCTCAGAGGGTGCTACCTAGGGTTTGAAATTCAAAGTTTGCTTTTTGCAGGGAGCCCTCATGTGGTGCCACCTCATGGTGGGCTACTTTTATTTTGAATAAAAAAAAAAAAATGAAGCCAAGTGGGGTTCTGGAATGGCGCCACCTCAAAAGGTGTTTGAGATTTAAAACTGGAAAAAGGGGAGAATGCCATGTGGTTCCACCTCTAAGGAGTTTGAATATTCAAATTTCTGCTTTTTCTGGAGGGAGCAGAGGCTGACACGTGTCGCCACATCAGGGTGGCTCCACACTGCCATGTGGCAGGAGAACAAGAACAGAGGAAGCAGAATGAGCCACCTTAGAGGGGAGCTGCTCCTACTTTTTCTGATGCAGGGGGATTTGGACACGTGGCGGTTCAGGATGGATCTGCTTCTGACACGTGTCAGCTAGCTGGAGGGGTCTTCTCAAATGGCGCCACCTCAGGGTAGATTTGAAATTCAAATGGGGTTGGTTCTAAAGGAATGGAGGGTGGGCATGTGACAGCATCTCTGGGAGATCCTGGAGTGACACATGGCGGAAGGGAAGAGAAGGAGAAGAACCATGTGGTGCCACCTCAAAAATGAAATAAAATAATTTTATGGATGAAAATCAGCATTTGCACCACCTAGGCCTTGTTTGAATTTTTTTGAATGGTTGCTTTTTCTGAAGAAGGCCAAGGAGAGACATGTGTCACACTGAAATAAAATAATTTTTTTGAATGGTTGCCATGTGTCCTCTACTTTTTCTGAAGGAAGCTAGGAGTGACATGTGTCACTTACTTTTCTGAGAAAAGTAAGGAGAGACATGTGTCAGCCTGCTTTTTCTGAAGGAATGAGAGATTGACATGTGTCCTCTGCAAGAGACACACTTCAACTGGCGCCACCTCAAGGGAGACAAGCTTTACTTTTTCTGAACAGGACAACACATGACACTTGGCGTCTCATGGTGACTTGGGAATGACACCTGGCACAGGGTGAAGATGGTGGACATGTGGCGCCATCTTAGAGAGGCCCCCACACTGACGCTTGGCAAAGAAGTGGAAAGAGAGAGAAAATGACATGTGGCGCCACCTCTAGGTGAGCCCCCACGCTGACACATGGCAGGTAAATGGGAGGAGAGAGAAAAGACAAGTGGCGTCAATCCAGGGACAAGGCTCCTATATTTTTGGGTTTTTCAAAATTCAGGTTTTTCAAAAGGAAAGTCTATATGACACCACCTCAGTGTGGGCCCCACATTGCTTCTTTATTGAAATAAAGACAAGACAACAAAACCGCTTTTTGAAATTTTCATAAAAACCTGGACTAATTGGCAAAACAGAAATTTTGAAAAGATTTGGCCCCTATAGGGTGATTTTGCAGAAGAATGATATTGGAAATTGCTGACAAAAGGGGAAGATCTGAGATAAAATCAAAATCCTTATTGAAAATTATCCAGACTATTTTCCTGAGAAACTATTTTGAAATTTAGAGTCCTGGGAGTAAAATGAGAAGAATTGATAATTTTGAAGACCCAGGGTTTGGAAATCAATTTTGAAAAGAATTGAAATTCGAATCTGGATTGAAGGTTTTGAAATTGAGAGTCATGGACCTCGAAATGACATGTTGTGCAGTGCAGTGATATGAAATGTTCATGCAATACTATGCAATGACATGTCTTATGAAATGTGATCTTGAATCAGAATTTGGAGATTCCTGTCTCTTGTCAGGAATAGAATTTTGAACATTTGAACTAACATAAAAAAATTTTGAGAGTTGCAGATGAAATTTGGACTTTTGCGGGTTTCAGGCTCAGAAAATGACCATTTTTCCCTCCAACAATTTCGAAGGTTGGATGATGATGCTTGGTGAAAATGTCGAGGTGAGTGAAAATTTGGGGTGTTTACAAAGACTAGTTCAAACCTCATCTCTAGTGTCACTCTATGCCCTACAGGGGCAAAATTATTCCTCAGATCATTTTGTCTGAAACAACATTTTATCATTCTCCCAGCTGGTACAATTACTAATCGAATCTCGAATCAGTTTTCTTCTTGAAAATTTTAGTTATATTCGATATTCAAATCACATTTGGATCGTATCCAGTGTCAGATCTGAATCCAGTTATCAATTTTCATCCTCGGACGGGAATTTTCAATTCTTTATCTCTGCTAGGGGTCCTGAGATTTTAAATCCCTTACCCAGGGTTTACCTTTTGTAATCATGTCATGTCATTTCTTGTCATTTCATATCATTTCATTGCATTTCATGTCATTGCTTGTCATTCTCGAGATCCAGCACTCTTGTTTTTCAAAATCTTTAATCCAGATTCGATTTAAAAACTTTTCTTTCAAAATCAATTTCAAAAACCTGGGTTTTAGATCGATATTTACCATTTATCAACCCCCGGGATCTTATATTTCTTTATTTCAAAATATTTTCCTTAGAAAGCAATCTAGATTTATTTTAAACTCAAGTTTTAACTAATCTCAATTCTCGGATGGGACCCATCCAGGTGGTGTCGCTTCTAGATCACTTTTTTTATTTAGATTTCTCAAAATTTTAGTTATTTCAGAGTTTTAGTCAGATTAAGACTCTATTTTTTTTTATCTTTTAAACCTTTTTAAACTTTTATTTTATTGGTTTTAAACCAGAAGTAGCCTTGCTCCTTGCTCATTTTCTTCATTTGGCTTTTTTCAGAGTTTTAGTTGGATCAGGACTCTATTCTAGAGTTTCAGTTGGTTTAGGACTCTAACCCTGACTTCATTTCTGAGAAAATTTTTCAAAAATCTCTTGATTTGTCTTTCAAAGAATCAAATTTTAATGTTTTAGGATTCTATCATAGAGTTTCAGTTAGTTTAGGACTCTAGTCTGGAGTTTTAGTTAGTTTAGGAATCTGTTTAAACTTTTGAATTTTATCTGGTGATTTTAACCTTGTTTTAAAAACCCTTTTCAAAACCCAAATGTGGGGCCCACACAACTGGTGCCACATTTGAGAGATTTTCAAGTCATTTAGAACTCTAGTTGATTTAGAACTTTGATTTTATTTTCAAACTTATTTTTTGTTTCAAACTTCTTCTTTTTTAAACCTTATTTTTAACTCCTTTATTTTCAAGTTTAAAATCGTTTTTGAAAAATAAAATGGGGCCCATAGTAGGTGGTGCCACATTTCAGGGTATTTAGGTTAGTTTAGGGTTTAGTGGTGTTCAAGTTAGATTAGGAGTTTGAAAAAACCAAAATTGATTTTAAAACTCAACCTTTATTTTGACATTTTAAAACCTTGTTTTTAAAACTTGTAATTAGAGGTTTTGAAACCAAATGTGAGCCCACATAGGTGGCACCACATTTGGGGGTTTTCAAAGTTAATTAGAAGCCACAATTAAGTTAATTAGGGTTGACTAATTAGAGTGTTAAAAGGTTAGAATTCCCAAGCCGACCCCTCCCCCCCCCCCCCCCCACACACACACACACACACACATTTGGTTTGTCCTAATTAATTAAGAGGAATTTCAAAAAAACTAAACTCTTTAATTAAGAGTTGGAAAAAAGTATAAAAAGGGGTCATGGGGGGTTGACCAAGCCATGCTCTCATCCTCTTCCTCTCTCAAAATCATGGAGTTCTCTCTCTCTCCCTCTTCCTCCATTGGTGCAAGCAAGGTAAGCTTTTCTTTTCTTTTCTTTTCTTTTTCTATCTTGTTCCAATTTTTTATGATTTTCACCATTGTCACCCCTACGTGTTGCTTCTTCTCTTTTTTTTTCGTTCAAGCCTCATGATCCACGATTCAAGATGATGATCCACCGATCATTCATGATTATTTTTATGTTTTTAATCTGTTGGATTTGTTGAAAATTCAATTATTATGCTAAATGCCTAAAAAAGATCGAGATTCGACTTTTTTATTGGTCGAATTCCTCTTTTAATGGCTAAATCAAAATTCTAACCGCACTTTTCTGATTTTTTTTGTTTATTTCATCATATTCATGTTTATTTTAGTTGTTCAAGCATCAAATCATGATTCATTGCATTATTTATATATTTTTTTATATTTTTAGCATAAATAATCCATGTTACTTCATTCTAGGGTTTTAGATTTGTTATGTGCAATTTTGGTCATCTGTTAATATATTTCAGGCATGTGCTATGACTTAGAAAAATTTTGACTGAAAACATGATGTATGCTTCGAAGATTTGAAAATATTTGGAAAAAGAGGACATCTTGAAAATCATGAATTGCATTGGGAAATGCTTCTGAAGAAAAGAAAAATCGATTTCTGAAGAAATTATGATGTTTTGAGAAAATTGATTTTGAAGAAAACTTTAAAGATTTTGAGAAAATTTGATTTTTTTTTATATATTTGAACTCTTGAATTGATTAAAAGGATGGGTGTGTAACCCTGTAAAAAACTATTCAGGATGCAATCTAACCTAGATGATGCATAAATGCAATTTGAGAAAATATTTTCTTTAGAATTTATGAAAAATATTTGAAAAAAAGATTTTTGTGTCTTATAGAATTTAAATGAAATAAATTCTTTACATATCCGTGACTATGGCTACAAATACGTATTGAATATATCTTATTTTATTCTAAAAGGGGTAAATACTTAAAAAAACTTTTGAAAATATGCTATGATTTCTGAAAATGCCTAAGAGTGTAGGTCATTTGTGACTTAAAAGAAGATGATAAATCTGGATATTATTCATATTCTGACTATGCCCACAAATATAAAATCCACCAAGTTTATCAACTCATTAGAAGCTAGTGCACGTGCCATTCGTGTAGACCATGGTGAATTTGAATATGCATGAATCATCATCCATCACACATTGACATTATTGAAAAATAAACTATATGCAATGCAATCATATTCTAAGCAGAAAAGTAAATTCTTATTCCAAAGTTTATAATTTATATCAATAATAAATTAAAATAAAAAATTAAAAAAATACAGCCTTGACACTACAAGAAAATACGTTGTTAGCGACGGAATACTTTTGTCGCTAGTTAGCGATGGATTAACGAGCGAAAACCATACGTCGCTATAATGAATGAAATTTACGAAAATAGCGACGGACGATATCCTGTCGCACAATCCATCGCTACTTAGCAACAGATTTTGCGACATAGTGTTTTGTCGTAACGGACGCAACATTTGGCGACAGCCTTTGCGATGAAACAGTTTTCGTCGATACGTAGCAACGGAATGGGCGACGGAATATATTCTATCGCTAGTTTCGTAAATTTGATTTGCATCGACTTAGCGACGGAATTAATCCATCGCTAAGCCATCGCGAATTTTCGAATAACCCTAATCCCAGACAGTTTTTCATTTTCTTCTTTCGTTGCTCCCACTCCCGTCGTTCGCTTGTTCTCGCCATTCGCCCGCTCCCGTCTTTCGTCGTTCGTCGGTCCCACCGTTCGCCGTCCACCGTTCGTCGTCACCCGGAAATAGGTAAACAAGGGGGTCGACCCCCACACGTTTTCCGTCAGGGGGTCGACCCCCTACTTTTTCTGGCAGAAGGTCGACCCCCAGCATTTCCGGCAGGGGGGCGACCCCCTGCCGGGGTCGACCCCCAGCCTGTTCTGGCAGAGGGTCGACCCCGGCATGTGGTTAACCCCCTGCCTGTTCCGACAGGGGGTCGACCCTCTGTCTGTTCAGGCAGATGTTGACCCCCTGTTGTTCCGGCAGGGGGTCGACTCACTGCTGGAAAGGCTGGGGGTCGACCCCCTACCGGAATAGGGGGTCAGTTAACCCCCTATGTTCCGTAAGGGGGTCGACCCCTTGCCGGAAGAGCAGGGGAGTCGACCCCCCTGCCGGAACAACCTCGTTTTTTTTTTTGTGACTTCATTTTAAAACAGTATTTTTTTGTGCAGATTTTTTAACGGAATCAGCTTGTGCTCAGTCACCTGTGGTAAGTAAGTGACAAAAACAATGAAAATCGGGTAAATACCCGGGGTGAGTAAGTGATGCAAGCGTATCACATGTTATTTAATTTATTAGATGTAACACTTTATTGTTCACACACTCACTTAGTTGTTGATATTTAGGGTTGCTCTGTTGGAGTTCGGAGATCATGCTGAGCATGATTTTAATATATGAATATGAAAGTGTTCTTATTTTTGGAGTACGGAGTCCATGCTAGGCATGATAGTAGTTAGTGAAATATTGAAGCGTGTTTGCTGCAGGTACATGTTTGCCATTTGTTTGATATGAATGATTACGATGTATTGCAATGTTTGATGTAATTATATTCATGCTTGCATGTAGTTACTTTCAATTTGATTATGGCTTCCATGTGAAATTGTATAATGAAAGCATGCTTCAAATGATTGTATCGTGTCATTAATAGTTTGCACATGAAAATATTAAGTTATTAATGCATGCATCAAAATTCTTGTTATTGTATGACATTATATATTGCATGATAAATTTGATATTTTCTTCATCGTAGCATTCTAATTGTTCTCTTTTAATTCGTTAGGTTATTATTCGTAACATCATAAGAAAATGACTGCAAACCGTGAATGGATGTACCGTAGGATAGGGGACAATGAGTTATCGCATGAATATATGGATGGTGTTGAAAGTTTTATTGAATTAGCAACGACAAGTGTCAATACAGTGGATCCCACAGGTCGGATTAGGTGTCCTTGCTGTTGAGAAACTCTATTTTGATGTCACATAATATGATACATTGTCGTATTTGATTTTATATAATATGATAATATGTCTTCTTGAAAAATGTTATATTATGACTGGATATGTTTTGCCATATATCTAACGAGTATTTGATGCAAGGATATCTCACTCAAAAAGGATGGAGACCTCTTGTTCAAGTACAACTATGGTGCAATCATACTCCTTGAAGAAAAAGCTTGATGAGCCATGCATTCCTAAAGACCATATAAAGAGATCGGCTACCTCAAGTTGAAGATTTTTTTCTTCTTTAGAGTCATATGTAACAGAACCTTCAGAAGCATGCATATTGCATATTACATACTCATTCATAAAAGCTATTTCATAAAAGTATACGATAATTTCAAAAAACACCTTTTTGAAAACCAATAATTGTACCTTCTTACAAACCTTTATGGAAAAAGTATTTTGACATGATATAATTCATGATTTCAAAAAACAATAATTGTACCTTCTATCATATACAAGACAACTTGAAAAGTAATGATTTTAAAAGTAGGAAAAAGACAAAACATGGAAATCGGCTACACAAAGAAAAACAAATATAATACTTGTTGAAAAGACTTTAGTTACCTTTTTAAAGAAATGATTTCAAATGTGTAGGAAAAAGACAAAACATGGAAATCGGCTACACAAAGAAAAACAAATATAATACTTGTTGAAAAGACTTTAGTTACCTTTTTACAAACCCATAGAATGTCGACTTACTTGAAGTCATCATTCTCTTTGTATAGCATTAAATACCTCCTGTAAGAAATCATTGTTAATATCCATCTCAATAATGTCGACTTGTTTAAAGTCTTCATTCTCTCTGTAGACATTGAAAAACACATCATAAATAAAACTCTTGATATGACTGTGTACAAATAAATATCTCAAAGCATTTATTGTACTTACACTCATTTAAAGTAAAGAAGTACTTATGTACCACAAATCATTAATTAGGATAAAGACGAAACTACATGACAACCTACAATCCAACGTTTAATGTACTATTGTAAGAAATAGACTTTTTACATAAAATATATATTACTTAAAATATTACAACGACTATTATACCCTAATTTTACTTTTATGGAAAGAAGACTTTTTCGAAAACCTATAATTCTGGTTTTTGAAATGACATGACATTTCACATCTCAAAAAGACTACGATTTCAAATAAGTAACGACTACTTTTTTAAAGCTATATAAACACACTCAAATAAACTATTCTAACAAGGAATGGATATGTGAGCTTACAACAAGAAAAATTCCTATTCGATATTTGAAAGAGAGCCTAGAAAAAGAAAGAGAAAAGAAAGAGAAAAAGTCAAGAATAGCTCTTTGACAAAGAGTATCTTGTGAGTCAAAAGAATAGAACATTCTGAGAATTCTTCATTCGTGCATTCATATCATTCTGAAGGTTCTATAGGAAGTATTGTAACTTTCTGTTATTCACTGTATTCCTTCTTTGTTGAAAGAAGTAGACCTCTGGGAAAGAGGGTGTTGCCCTTCTCTGTTGAGAGAAGAAGACCTCTGTGAAAGAGGGTGTTGTCCTTCTCTGTTGAGAGAAGAAGACCTCTGTGGAAGAGGGTGTGCCCCTTCTCTGTTGAGAGAAGAAGACCTCTGAGGAAGAGAGTGTTGTACTATTTATCCGATGACTCGGATGTTATAGTGGAAAGCTCAAGTGGTTTGCTTGGGGACTAAATGTAGGTCAGGGTTTTGACCGAACCAGTATATATTCTGTGTTTATGTGTTGTGCCTTTTATTGCATCATATTTTTAATTTATCGATTTATTTAGTAATTCCCTATTCACCCCCCCTCTAGTGGAATTTTATTTGGTATCAGAGCAGGTTTGTTGATTTCAACATAACAAGTCTTCCAGCACAAATGGCATCTACCTCCTATGCTCGTGATATTGAAGGTCAACACACATCTCGTCCTCCTTTCTTCAATGGCTCCAACTATGGATACTGGAAGTGCATAATGGTTATATTTCTCAAGTCCATAGATTTTGCTGTATGGAAAATTGTTGAGCATCCATACACATCTCCATCCACAGACTATAGCTTATGGTCTGATGAAGAAAAGAAAATGGCAAATCTAAATGCAAAGGCTATGAATGCCTTATATTGTGCCATTGATCAGAATGAATTCAATAGAATATCTATATGTGAATCTGCATATGATATTTGGCATTCTTTGGAGGTTATTCATGAAGGAACCAACAAAGTTTAAGAAGCCAAAATCTCATCTCTTGTCAGAAAGTATGAGTTGTTCAAAATGAACAAAGATGAACCCATCACAGAGATGTTCACCAGATTCACCAACATCACCAACGATCTGAAATCTCTGGGTGTAACCCACTCTCAGACAGAAAAGGTGAAGAAAATCTTGAGATCTCTCACAACTGATTGGGAGAAAAAGACTACTGCTATTGAAGAAGCTCAAGATTTGTCCAAGCTTACCCTGGATGATTTAATAGTCAATCTTATGGCCTATGAAGTCCACATGAAGGAAAGAAGGGAAGAGGAACAACCTTTAAAGAAAACTCTAGCCTTCTCAGCCCTATCTGAGGATGAGGACTCAGAAAAAGAAACTGAGATTGCGCTACTCACCAGAAAATTCCAGCGCTTTATGAGAAGGAACCGACTTCCAAATAAGCACAAAGAAAGAAAAGACCCAAAGGAAGATTCTATGTGCTACCAGTATAATAAGCCAGGTCACTTGAGACGTGACTGTCCTCTTCTCAAAAGAAAATTCAAGACTGAGAAACCAAAGAAAAGGTTCTTCAAGAAAAAGGCTCTGCATGCTCAATGGGATGATTCAAGTGAAGAGTCAAATGATGATGAAGCAGAAACCGCCAACATGTGCTTCATGGCAGAAAGCTCTGTAAGTGAATCCCTTGATTTCTCCTTTGAATAACTTCAAAATGATTTTCAGGAACTTTTTGAAGAATCAAGGAAAACGATTCTCAAAAATAGACATTTGAAATCTGAGAAACTAGAGCTCATTCTGAAAAATGAAAAACTCAGTATTGAAAATTCTGAGTTACAAAAGAAAAATCTTCGTATTACTTCTGAAATCTCTTCTACTAGCTCCAAGACTAAAAATCTGCAAGTAGAAATTTCAGAATTAAAAAGTAAAACTGAGAACTTTATGAAAACGGTTTTCAAGTTTACTAAAGGAAAAGTGAACTTGGATAAACTCCTATCCTCTCAAAAAGTCTCTTTCTACAAGAATGGTATTGGCTACTCTCATTTCAACAAGCCTTCTTGTATGAATCAAAAGACTACTTTTGTGAAAAGTTCTTCTGAACCTAAAAAGGAGTACTATAATTTTAATTCCTTAAACTCCTTTAAAGCTGTAGACAAACCTAAATCAAAATGGATTTGGGTTCTAAAATCTAACAAAAAGGGACCCGACTGGGTACCAAAAAGAAGTTTTACTTAATGTTTTGCAGGCTTCAAAGAAGAAAAACAGATGGATACTATACAGTGGATGTTCAAAGCACATGACAGGACATCCAGACCTTTTTGTTGTTCTTCATCATAAAGGAGGAGGAACGGTCACCTTTGGAGATAACAACAAAGGTTTGATAATTGGTATTGGTAATATTGGTAATATTGATAAACCTCTTATCAAAGACGTTCTCCTGGTTAAAGGCTTAAAACATAACCTTCTAAGTATTAGTCAAATGTGTGGCATAGGTTATAATGTTAGCTTTAATCATGATGCATGTCTTATAGCAGACACCAACGAGAACATCATCTTAAAAGGTATAAGAAGAAATAATATATATGAACTATACCTAGAAAACATCACTGAACATTGCCTTATAGCTAATAATGACACTCAATATTTATGGCACATGAGAATGGGTCATGTCAACTCCAAATACATGTCTAAATTAGCTAAAGATAAGTTAGTACGTGGGTTACCCAAAATATCTTTTAAAAAGGATTATTTTTGTGATGCATGTCAACTAGGAAAACTATCAAAATCATCTTTCAAATCAAAAAATATCATTTCAAGCAAAAGACCTTTAGAGCTTCTCCACCTGGATCTTTTTGGTCCTTCTAGAGTAGCTAGTCTTAATTACAATAAATACGTTTTTGTCATTGTGAATGACTACTCAAGATTTACTTGGGTAATATTTTTGAAAAACAAAAGTGACACGTTTTGTCAATTTGAAATTTTGTGCAAAAAATTAAAAAAATGAAAAATCTTGTTCCATTGTAAAAATCCGGAGTGACCATGGAGGAGAATTTGAAAATGAACTTTTTGAAAATTTTTGTAACTTGCATGGTATTTCTCATAACTTTGCCTTTCCTAGAGCTGCACCTCAAAATGGGGTAGTAGAAAGAAAAAATAGAACTCTTCAGGAATCTGCTAGAACTATGCTCCAACAACATAATAATCTTGCTAAATCTTTCTGGGCAGAAGCTATTAATACTGCATGCTATATAACAAATAGAGTTCTTATTAGACCCGTATTAAATAAAACTCCCTATGAATTATTCTATGACAGGACTCCAAGAATAGACTATTTCAAAGTCTTTGGATGTAAATGCTTTATCCTTAACACAAAAGATAGTCTGGATAAATTTGATACTAAATCTATTGAAGGCATATTCTTAGGATATTCAAGTCATAGTAAAGCATATAGAGTTTTTAATAAGAGTTCATATACTATTGAAGAATCTATGCATGTCAGTTTTTGTGAATCTATTAATCAATATGTTCTTAAACAGACTAACGATGATGATGTTGAAAGTACAGATTTGTTCATAGATAACACAGCCAAATCTAATGAAGATGATCATCAAAGAACATTTGTCGAAATCAAAGATCATCCTCAAAAGCAAATTTTGGGAGACCTGACAAAGGGGGTTCAGACTAGAGCTCAACTAGAACGGATTGCAAATATGGCATTCATTTCTCAACTTGAGACAAAGAAGATTGATGAAGCCATCATCGATGAGTTCTGGATGCTAGCCATGACTGAAGAACTGAATCAATTCCAAAGGAATGAAGTTTGGGATCTTGTACCAAGACCAAAGGATCATCAGATCATTGGGACAAGATGGATCTTCAGAAACAAGCTAGATGAAACAGGTAATGTTATAAGAAACAAGGCAAGACTAGTAGAACAAGGATACAACCAGGAGGAAGGTATTGATTTTGATGAAACATTTGCTCCTGTTGCTAGACTTGAATCTATTAGGATGTTTTTAGCATATGCAAGCTATATGGATTTTAAACTTTATCAAATGGATGTTAAAAGTGCCTTTCTTAATGGTTTTATAAATGAAGAAGTTTATGTAAAACAACCTCCAGGCTTTGAAAATGAACAATATCCTGATCATGTTTTCAAACTAAAACGTGCCTTATATGGATTAAAACAAGCACCTCGTGCTTGGTATGATAGACTCAAAACCTTTTTATTAAAAACTGGTTTTTCGGTAGGCAAAGCAGACTCTACTCTATTTATAAAAGTTGTGGATAATCATACCTTAATTATTCAAGTTTATGTGGACGATATCATCTTTGAATCTACTAACAACACTCTCTGTGAAGAATTTTCTAAGTCCATGCAGAAGGACTTCGAAATGAGTATGATGAGAGAACTCAACTACTTTCTTGGACTGCATATTAAGCAAACCAAGGATGGAGTTTTCATCAATCAATCCAAGTATGCTCATGAACTTCTAAAGAGGTTCAACATGAACTCAACAGCTTCAAAAACCACTCCTATGAGCACAATCACTGTTTTGGACAAAGATGAAGATGGTAAGTTTGTTGATACAAAGGTATACCAAGGTATGATAGGATCACTTCTGTATTTAACTGCTAGTCGTCCAGATATTATGTTCAGTGTTTGCTTGTGTGCTAGATTTCAGTCAAATCCAAAAGAATCACATCTTAAAGCTATAAAAAGAATAATGAGATATTTAAAAGACACAGTTGATTTTGGATTATTTTATTCAAAATCCTCTACATTTGATCTAATCTCATACAGCGATGCTGACTTTGCTGGAAGTAAATCTGACAGAAAAAACACAAGTGGAACATGTCATATGATAGGGCACTCACTAGTTTCATGGTTCAGTAAGAAACAAAACTGTGTATCCTTATCTACCACTGAAGTTGAATACATTGCTGCTAGCCTAGCCTGTACTCAAGTCATCTGGATGAAACAAACTTTGAAAGATTTTGGTTTAAATTTTGAAAATACAACTATTTTCTGTGATAATACTAGTGCTATTAACCTATCTAAAAATCCTATTTTACACTCACGAACTAAGCATTTTCAAATAAGACACCACTTCTTAAGAGAACAAGTCTTAACCAACATAATTAAACTTGAATTCATACCCACTAATCAACAGTTAGCAGACATCTTTACTAAACCATTAAAACATGAAGACTTTACACGAATTAGAAGAGATTTAGGAATATGCAAACTAAGTGACTTATAATTAATCTCACCTACTAAGACTAAAACATCTTATGAGTTCTATTAAAATTTTATTTTATTCGGTTTCATTCTTATCGACTTCTTATATTTTAAAAAAAAAAAAAAACCAAACTATGTTTCTATATTCACGTATACTCTAAACACTTATAAAAACACATTCATCATGACACATTCTTTATGTCTTTCAACTTGTCATCTTTCAAGTACACATCTACAATGACTCCTTGTCCTATTTCCTTTCACTCATATCCATAAGAACTAATTATATTAAGTAAAAGCTATCATGACATTGTTCACATCACTCATCTCATATCACCTTTTATTATTTTTGTCCTTTTGTGAAAACTTCTCTTACGATAAGTTAGTTCACCTTCAACATGATAACATATTCCTCTCAACTTACCTATACGTAAGAATAATATTTTATGAGAAATCTTGCTTTTCAAATTTTAGTCAAAATCGAATAATTATCTTTGTAGTTCTCTTTACCTTCTTCAAAAATTAAGTTATTGTATTTCACGTATAATTTTACTATATCATCTGTTATATCATATATTACGTACACTCTATTTCTATCATGTCACCATTCGCACCTCTTTATGAATAATTATTATTTTCAAAAACTTGTCCACCATTCTTTTTCTTATGTACTATTTAGTACCACACTTTTCTTGTCGCTCTTCATCCAATACAAAGTGAATCTCCATCCGTGACCATTATACATTTAAATTTATCGTTTTCAAAAAAAAAAACCTTGAACTCCCTCCATTAAAACCATGTCCTCTAAGCCAAACATCAATCATGACTTTATGTCATACATCAAGTGATTGTTGTCCTTTATAATCTCTCTCTCTTTTTTTCAAATTCGTATATCGACTCACCTGTCTTTATAATTTTTTTCACTCTCCTACAAAAATTCTTCTCAAATAAGAAATTATTGCATCCTTGCTTGTCCTATTCCGAATTCATCTCTCACGGATTTTTGTATGCTTTCATATAAAGTAACATATTATTTGGCTTAAAAAAAACTTGTTTGTTTTATTAGGCCATTATTTCCTTCACTATTCATCTTTTCTCACATCTCTTCATCACACGAAACTCTTTAAAATCCTAGTCTAATAAGATAGTCCATATGCGTCACATGACACATATCAAACTTCGACAAACTCTCCCATAGTAAACCTTTCTCTATATAGAAAAATTTCAAAACTATGTCCTTCTTAACAGACAATACACAATCTTCCAACAACTGATTTGATTTGTCATTCACAAGCCTCTTATTTTATAACTCACGCATTTCCTCTTTCAGCTAAAATTTAAAAATCCTTAACTTCCAATGTCATTCATTTCTTATCACCATTACTTTTCTCCTTCTATTTATTAGATTAATTCATCTCTCACCAATTCCCCACGAATATCTCTATTCTCTTACAAACTCCTACTCCTTCCAAGCTCTTCTCTCTTGCTCGTTTTTTCTAAGCTCTTGCCATGGCCTCCTCCTCAACCAATTTGATCATTGCCGCTGATCTCAGGTTTCCTGATCTATTTCACTTTTACAACTCTCTTTCCTCACGTCCAATTCATGAAGGTGAATTGGTTCACTACAAAGACTTCGTCTCCTTTGACCTTGAACAATCTCTTCCCGACCTTAAACACTTATTAGACATTTCATCCCAAGCTTCCTACTATCTCGAACTTGTTCGTGTCTTCTACACAAATCTTTCCACCGATCATAACTACACCACCATCACCACCAAGGTCCCAGGACGCATGATGTTCTTTGATGCTTCCTCACTAGGCAATATTCTCAACCTTCCTTCCACCGACACCGATCTAACAAACATAGTACCACTCGACCACTCGATACTTCGAAAAATTCTTCTCTGTACTCACTTCACACACCTTCCCTGGCACATGAGAAATCTCCAACCCCATGCTCAATTGCTTGCTCATATTCTTCTTCACAATCTTCATCCCAAGCCTCCTCGCAAGGGATTAGTACCCAGAAAAATCTCTCTCCTCCTCTAGGCAATTTTCTGCTCTACTCCGATAAACTAGTCCAACATCATCTTCGCCCACTTTATTCGCTATCAAAAATTTCAACCTATTCTTTTTGGGTGTTTTATAACTCCCATTTTAAAATACTTCAAGGTACCCCTGCAAATTGAAGTTATCCTCTATCCTTCGCAGATCCTCAATGCTACTTCTTTCAATCCAAGGTCCCTGCACACTGATAATACCGGCTCTGATGACGCGGATTCCTCATCCGAATATGATTACCTTTCTGCAATCATGGATGTCCAGACAACTCAGGATCTTCTCCTTCAGAATCAAGCCTCGATGCAGCAGACCCTTCAAACTCTCCAACAGGATCAAGCCGTCTGTACACATCAATTCTCTACACCATTGGAGTAAACTTATGTTTTTTGGATTGTAATAACTTTTATTTTTTTTGGTCTGTAATAACTTTGCTTACTCTGATCCCTTCCTTTTTGTCCATGACAAAGGGGGAGAAAAAAAACCTGTCAACATTATTGGAGAAAAATACTCATCTTTGACATTTTTCAATATTTTTATGATAGTATTATTTCTATGCATAATGTCTTTTTGACAAGGGGAGCATATTTTGTCATCATAAAAAAGGGGGAGAATGTTGAGAAACTCTATTTTGATGTCACATAAAAAAAAATATGAACTCCCTCCATTAAAACCATGTCCTCTTAGCCAAACATCAATCATGACTTTATGTCATACAAGAAGTGATTGTTGTCCTTTATAATCAATCTCTCTTTTTTTTCAAATTCGTATATCAACTCACCTGTCTTTATAATTTTTTTCACTCTCCTACAAAAATTCTTCTCAAATAAGAAATTATTGCATCCTTGCTTGTCCTATTCCGAATTCATCTCTCACGGATTTTTGTATGCTTTCATATAAAGTAACATATTATTTGGCTTAAAAAAAAAACTTGTTTGTTTTATTAGGCCATTATTTCCTTCACTATTCATCTTTTCTCACATCTCTTCATCACACGAAACTCTTTAAAATCCTAGTCTAATAAGATAGTCTATATGCATCACATGACACATATCAAACTTCGACAAACTCTCTCATAGTAAACCTTTCTCTATATAGAAAAATTTCAAAACAATGTCCTTCTTAACATACAATACACTATCTTCCAACAACTGATTTGATTTGTGATTCACAAGCGTCTTATTTTATAACTCACGCATTTCCTCTTTCAGCTAAAATCTAAAAATTCTTCACTTCCAATGTCATTCATTTCTTATCACCATTACTTTTCTCCTTCTATTTATTAGATTGATTCATCTCTCACCAATTCCCCACGAATATCTCTATTCTCTTACAAACTCCTACTCCTTCCAAGTTCTTCTCTCTTGCTCGTTTTTCCTAAGCTCTTGCCATGGCCTCCTCCTCAACCAATTTTACCACTGCCGCTGATCTCAGGTTTCCTGATCTATTTTACTTTTAAAACTCTCTTTCCTCACGTCCTATTTATGAAGGTGAATTGGTTCACTACAAAGACTTTGCCTCCTTTGACCTTGAACAATCTCTTCCCGACCTTAAACACTTAATAGACACTTCATCCCAAGCTTCCTACTATCCCGAACTTGTTCGTCTCTTCTACACAAATCTTTCCACCGATCATAACCGCACTACCATCACCACCAAGGTCCGAGGACGCATGATGTTCTTTGATGCTTCCTCACTAGGCAATATTCTCAATCTTCCTTCCACCGGCACCGATCTAACAAACATAGTACCACTCGACCACTCGATACTTCGAAAAATTCTTCTCTGAACTCACTTCACACACCTTCCCTGGCACATGAGAAATCTCCAACCCCATGCTCAATTGCTTGCTCATATTTTTCTTCACAATCTCTATCCCAAGCCTCCTCGCAAGGGATTAGTACCCAGAAAAATCTCTCTCCTCCTCTACGCAATCTTCTGTTCTACTCCGATAAACTGGTCCAACATCATCTTCGCCCACTTTATTCGCTATCAAAAATTTCAACCTCTTCTTTTTGGGTGTTTTATAACTCCCATTTTAAAATACTTCAAGGTACCCCTGCAAAATGAATTTATCCTCTATCTTTCGCAGATCCTCAATGCTACTTCTTTCAATCCAAGGTCCCTGCACACTGATAATACTGGCTCTGATGATGCGAATCCCTCATCCGAATATGATTACCTTTCTGCAATCATGGATGTCCAGACAACTCAGGATCTTCTCCTTCGGAATCAAGCCTCGATGCAGAAGACCCTTCAAACTCTCCAACAGGATCAAGTCGCCCGTACACATCAATCCTCTCCACTTTCGGAGTAAACTTATGTTTTTTGGACTGTAATAACTTTTATGTTTTTTTGTCTGTAATAACTTTGCTTACTCTGATCCCTTCCTTTTTGTCCATGACAAAGAGGGAGAAAAAAAACCTGTCTCCATTATTGGAGAAAAATTCTCGTCTTTGACATTTTTTAATATTTTTATGATAGTATTATTTCTATGCATAATGTCTTTTTGACAGGGGGAGTATATTTTGTCATCATCAAAAAGGGGGAGAATGTTGAGAAACTCTATTTTGATGTCACATAAAAAAAAAACCATGAACTCCCTCCATTAAAACCATGTCCTCTTAGCCAAACATCAATCATGACTTTATGTCATACATCAAGTGATTGTTGTCCTTTACAATCTCTCTCTCTTTTTTTTCAAATTTGTATATCAACTCACCTGTCTTTATAATTTTTTCACTCTCCTACAAAAATTCTTCTCAAATAAGAAATTATTGGATCCTTGCTTGTCCTATTCTGAATTCATCTCTAACGGATTTTTGTTTGCTTTCATATAAAGTAACAGATTATTTGGCTTAAAAAAAAACTTGTTTGTTTTATTAGGCCATTATTTCCTTCACTATTCATCTTTTCTCACATCTCTTCATCACACGAAACTCTTTAAAATCCTAGTCTAATAAGATAGTCCATATGCATCACATGACACATATCAAACTTCGACAAACTCTCCTATAGTAAACCTTTCTCTATATAGAAAAATTTCAAAACTATGTCCTTAACATACAATACACTATCTTCCAACAACTGATTTGATTTGTGATTCACAAGCGTCTTATTTTACAACTCACGCATTTCCTCTTTCAGCTAAAAACTAAAAATCCTTCACTTCCAATGTCATTCATTTCTTATCACCATTACTTTTCTCCTTCTATTTATTAGATTAATTCATCTCTCACCAATTCCCCACGAATATCTCTATTCTCTTACAAACTCCTACTCCTTCCAAGCTCTTCTCTCTTGCTCGTTTTTCCTAAGCTCTTGCCATGGCCTCCTCCTCAACCAATTTTATCACTGCCGCTGATCTCAGGTTTCCTGATCTATTTCACTTTTAAAACTCTCTTTCCTCACGTCCTATTTATGAAGGTGAATTGGTTCACTACAAAGACTTTGCCTCCTTTGACCTTGAACAATCTCTTCCCGACCTTAAACACTTAATAGACACTTCATCCCAAGCTTCCTACTATCCCGTACTTGTTCGTCTCTTCTACACAAATCTTTCCACCGATCATAACCGCACTACCATCACCACCAAGGTCCGAGGACGCATGATGTTCTTTGATGCTTCCTCACTTGGCAATATTCTCAATCTTCCTTCCACCGGCACCGATCTAACAAACATAGTACCACTCCACCACTCGATACTTCGAAAAATTCTTCTCTGAACTCACTTCACACACCTTCCCTGGCACATGAGAAATCTCCAACCCCATGCTCAATTGCTTGCTCATATTTTTCTTCACAATCTCTATCCCAAGCCTCCTCGCAAGGGATTAGTACCCAGAAAAATCTCTCTCCTCCTCTACGCAATCTTCTGTTCTACTCCGATAAACTGGTCCAACATCATCTTCGCCCACTTTATTCGCTATCAAAAATTTCAACCTCTTCTTTTTGGGTGTTTTATAACTCCCATTTTAAAATACTTCAAGGTACTTCTGCAAAATGAAGTTATCCTCTATCTTTCGCAGATCCTCAATGCTACTTCTTTCAATCCAAGGTCCCTGCACACTGATAATACTGGCTCTGATGATGCGAATCCCTCATCCGAATATGATTACCTTTCTGCAATCATGGATGTCCAGACAACTCAGGATCTTCTCCTTCGGAATCAAACCTCGATGCAGCAGACCCTTCAAACTCTCCAACAGGATCAAGTCGCCCGTACACATCAATCCTCTCCACTTTCGGAGTAAACTTATGTTTTTTGGACTGTAATAACTTTTATGTTTTTTTGTCTGTAATAACTTTGCTTACTCTGATCCCTTCCTTTTTGTCCATGACAAAGAGGGAGAAAAAAAACCTGTCTCCATTATTGGAGAAAATTTCTCGTCTTTGACATTTTTTAATATTTTTATGATAGTATTATTTCTATGCATAATGTCTTTTTGACAGGGGGAGTATATTTTGTCATCATCAAAAAGGGGGAGAATGTTGAGAAACTCTATTTTGATGTCACATAAAAAAAAAACCATGAACTCCCTCCATTAAAACCATGTCCTCTTAGCCAAACATCAATCATGACTTTATGTCATACATCAAGTGATTGTTGTCCTTTACAATCTCTCTCTCTTTTTTTTCAAATTTGTATATCAACTCACCTGTCTTTATAATTTTTTCACTCTCCTACAAAAATTCTTCTCAAATAAGAAATTATTGGATCCTTGCTTGTCCTATTCTGAATTCATCTCTAACGGATTTTTGTTTGCTTTCATATAAAGTAACAGATTATTTGGCTTAAAAAAAAACTTGTTTGTTTTATTAGGCCATTATTTCCTTCACTATTCATCTTTTCTCACATCTCTTCATCACACGAAACTCTTTAAAATCCTAGTCTAATAAGATAGTCCATATGCATCACATGACACATATCAAACTTCGACAAACTCTCCTATAGTAAACCTTTCTCTATATAGAAAAATTTCAAAACTATGTCCTTAACATACAATACACTATCTTCCAACAACTGATTTGATTTGTGATTCACAAGCGTCTTATTTTACAACTCACGCATTTCCTCTTTCAGCTAAAATCTAAAAATCCTTCACTTCCAATGTCATTCATTTCTTATCACCATTACTTTTCTCCTTCTATTTATTAGATTAATTCATCTCTCACCAATTCCCCACAAATATCTCTATTCTCTTACAAACTCCTACTCCTTCCAAGCTCTTCTCTCTTGCTCGTTTTTCCTAAGCTTTTGCCATGGCCTCCTCCTCAACCAATTTTATCACTGCCGCTGATCTCAGGTTTCCTGGTCTATTTCACTTTTAAAACTCTCTTTCCTCACGTCCTATTTATGAAGGTGAATTGGTTCACTACAAAGACTTTGCCTCCATTGACCTTGAACAATCTCTTCTCGACCTTAAACACTTAATAGACACTTCATCCCAAGCTTCCTACTATCCCGAACTTGTTCGTCTCTTCTACACAAATCTTTCCACCGATCATAACCGCACTACCATTACCACCAAGGTCCGAGGACGCATGATGTTCTTTGATGCTTCTTCACTAGGCAATATTCTCAATCTTCATTCCACCGGCACCGATCTAACAAACATAGTACAACTCGACCACTCGATACTTCGAAAAATTCTTCTCTGAACTCACTTCACACACCTTCCCTGGCACATGAGAAATCTCTAACCCCATGCTCAATTGCTTGCTCATATTTTTCTTCACAATCTCTATCCCAAGCCTCCTCGCAAGGGATTAGTACCCAGAAAAATCTCTCTCCTCCTCTACGCAATCTTCTGTTCTACTCCGATAAACTGGTCCAACATCATCTTCGCCCACTTTATTCGCTATCAAAAATTTCAACCTCTTCTTTTTGGGTGTTTTATAACTCCCATTTTAAAATACTTCAAGGTACCCCTGCAAAATGAAGTTATCCTCTATCCTTCGCAGATCCTCAATGCTACTTCTTTCAATCCAAGGTCCCTGCACACTGATAATACCGGCTCTGATGACGCGGATCCCTGATCCGAATATGATTACCTTTCTGCAATCATGGATGTCCAGACAACTCAGGATCTTCTCCTTCGAAATCAAGCCTCGATGCAGCAGACCCTTCAAACTCTCCAACAGGATCAAGTCGCCCGTACACATCAATCCTCTCCACTTTCGGAGTAAACTTATGTTTTTTGGACTTTAATAACTTTTATGTTTTTTTGTCTCTAATAACTTTGCTTACTCTGATCCCTTCCGTTTTGTCGATGACAAAGAGGGAGAAAAAAAACCTGTCTCCATTATTGGAAAAAAATTCTCGTCTTTGACATTTTTCAATATTTTTATGATAGTATTATTTCTATGCATAATGTCTTTTTGACAGGGGGAGTATATTTTGTCATCATCAAAAAGGGGGAGAATGTTGAGAAACTCTATTTTGATGTCACATAAAAAAAAAACCATGGACTCCCAACATTAAAACCATGTCCTCTTAGCCAAACATCAATCATGACTTTATGTCATACATCAAGTGATTGTTGTCCTTTATAATCTCTCTCTCTTGTTTTTCAAATTTGCATATCAACTCACCTGTCTTTATAATTTTTTTACTCTCCTACAAAAAGTCTTCTCAAATAAGAAATTATTGGATCCTTACTTGTCCTATTCCGAATTCATCTCTAACGAATTTTTGTTTGCTTTCATATAAAGTAACATATTATTTGGCTTAAAAAAAAACTTGTTTGTTTTATTAGGCCATTATTTCCTTCACTATTCATCTTTTCTCACATCTCTTCATCACACGAAACTCTTTAAAATACTAGTCTAATAAGATAGTCCATATGCATCACATGACACATATCAAACTTCGACAAACTCTCCTATAGTAAACCTTTCTCTATATAGAAAAATTTCAAAACTATGTCCTTAACATACAATACACTATCTTCCAACAATTGATTTGATTTGTGATTCACAAGCGTCTTATTTTACAACTCACGCATTTCCTCTTTCAGCTAAAATCTAAAAATCCTTCACTTCCAATGTCATTCATTTCTTATCACCATTACTTTTCTCCTTCTATTTATTAGATTAATTTATCTCTCACCAATTCCCCACAAATATCTCTATTCTCTTACAAACTCCTACTCCTTCCAAGCTCTTCTCTCTTGCTCGTTTTTCCTAAGCTCTTGCCATGGCCTCCTCCTCAACCAATTTTATCACTGCCGCTGATCTCAGGTTTCCTGGTCTATTTCACTTTTAAAACTCTCTTTCCTCACGTCCTATTTATGAAGGTGAATTGGTTCACTATAAAGACTTTGCCTCCTTTGACCTTGAACAATCTCTTCCCGACCTTAAACACTTAATAGACACTTCATCCCAAGCTTCCTACTATCCCGAACTTGTTCGTCTCTTCTACACAAATCTTTCCACCGATCATAACCGCACTACCATCACCACCAAGGTCCGAGGACGCATGATGTTCTTTGATGCTTCTTCACTAGGCAATATTCTCAATCTTCATTCCACCGGCACCGATCTAACAAACATAGTACCACTCGACCACTCGATACTTCGAAAAATTCTTCTCTGAACTCACTTCACACACCTTCCCTGGCACATGAGAAATCTCCAACCCCATGCTCAATTGCTTGCTCATATTTGTCTTCACAATCTCTATCCCAAGCCTCCTCGCAAGGGATTAGTACCCAGAAAAATCACTCTCCTCCTCTACGCAATCTTCTGTTCTACTCCGATAAACTGGTCCAACATCATCTTCGCCCACTTTATTCGCTATCAAAAATTTCAACCTCTTCTTTTTGGGTGTTTTATAACTCCCATTTTAAAATACTTCAAGGTACTTCTGCAAAATGAAGTTATCCTCTATCTTTCGCAGATCCTCAATGCTACTTCTTTCAATCCAAGGTCCCTGCACAGTGATAATACTGGCTCTGATGATGCGAATCCCTCATCCGAATATGATTACCTTTCTGCAATCATGGATGTCCAGACAACTCAGGATCTTCTCCTTCGGAATCAAGCCTCGATGCAGCAGACCCTTCAAACTCTCCAACAGGATCAAGTCGCCCGTACACATCAATCCTCTCCACTTTCGGAGTAAACTTATGTTTTTTGGATTGTAATAACTTTTATTTTTTTTGGTCTGTAATAACTTTGCTTACTCTGATCCCTTCCTTTTTGTCCATGACAAAGGGGGAGAAAAAAAACCTGTCTCCATTATTGGAGAAAAATACTCGTCTTTGACATTTTTCAATATTTTTATGATAGTATTATTTCTATGCATAATGTCTTTTTGACAAGGGGAGCATATTTTGTCATCATCAAAAAGGGGGAGAATGTTGAGAAACTCTATTTTGATGTCACATAAAAAAAAAACATGAACTCCCTCCATTAAAACCATGTCCTTTTAGCCAAACATCAATCATTACTTTATGTCATACAAGAAGTGATTGTTGCCCTTTATAATCAATCTCTCTTTTTTTTCAAATTTGTATATCAACTCACCTGTCTTTATAATTTTTTCACTCTCCTACAAAAATTCTTCTCAAATAAGAAATTATTGGATCCTTGCTTGTCCCATTCCGAATTCATCTCTAACGGATTTTTGTTTGCTTTCATATAAAGTAACATATTATTTGGCTTAAAAAAAAAACTTGTTTGTTTTATTAGGCCATTATTTCCTTCAGTATTCATCTTTTCTCACATCTCTTCATCACACGAAACTCTTTAAAATCCTAGTCTAATAAGATAGTCCATATGCATCACATGACACATATCAAACTTCGACAAACTCTCCTATAGTAAACCTTTCTCTATATAGAAAAATTTCAAAACTATGTCCTTAACATACAATACACTATCTTCCAACAACTGATTTGATTTGTGATTCACAAGCGTCTTTTTTTACAACTCACGCATTTCCTCTTTCAGCTAAAATCTAAAAATCCTTCACTTCCAATGTCATTCATTTCTTATCACCATTACTTTTCTCCTATTTATTAGATTAATTCATCTCTCACCAATTCCCCACGAATATCTCTATTCTCTTACAAACTCCTACTCCTTCCAAGCTCTTCTCTCTTGCTCGTTTTTCCTAAGCTCTTGCCATGGCCTCCTCCTCAACCAATTTTATCACTGCCGCAGATCTCAGGTTTCCTGGTCTATTTCACTTTTAAAACTCTCTTTCCTCACGTCCTATTTATGAAGGTGAATTGGTTCTCTACAAAGACTTTGCCTCCATTGACCTTGAACAATCTCTTCCCGACCTTAAACACTTAATAGACACTTCATCCCAAGCTTCCTACTATCCCGAACTTGTTCGTCTCTTCTACACAAATCTTTCCACCAATCACAACCGCACTACCATCACCACCAAGGTCCGAGGACGCATGATGTTCTTTGATGCTTCTTCACTAGGCAATATTCTCAATCTTCCATCCACCGGCACCGATCTAACAAACATAGTACCACTCGACCACTCGATACTTCGAAAAATTCTTCTCTGAACTCACTTCACACACCTTCCCTGGCACATGAGAAGTCTCCAACCCCATGCTCAATTGCTTGCTCATATTTTTCTTCACAATCTCTATCCCAAGCCTCCACGCAAGGGATTAGTACCCAGAAAAGTCTCTCTCCTCCTCTACGCAATCTTCTGTTCTACTCCGATAAACTGGTCCAACGTCATCTTCGCCCACTTTATTCGCTATCAAAAATTTCAAACTCTTCTTTTTGGGTGTTTTATAACTCCCATTTTAAAATACTTCAAGGTACCTTTGCAAAATGAAGTTATCCTCTATCCTTCGCAGATCCTCAATGCTACTTCTTTCAATCCAAGGTCTCTGCACAGTGATAATACCGGCTCTGATGACGCGGATCCCTCATCTGAATATGATTACCTTTCTGCAATCATGGATGTCCAGACAACTCAGGATCTTCTCCTTCAGAATCACGCCTCGATGCAGCAGACCCTTCAAACTCTCCAACAGGATCAAGCCGTCTGTACACATCAATTCTCTACACCATTGGAGTAAACTTATGTTTTTTGGATTGTAATAACTTTTATTTTTTTTGGTCTGTAATAACTCTGCTTACTCTGATCCCTTCCTTTTTGTCCATGACAAAGGGGGAGAAAAAAAACCTGTCTCCATTATTGGAGAAAAATACTCGTCTTTGACATTTTTCAATATTTTTATGATAGTATTATTTCTATGCATAATGTCTTTTTGACAGGGGGAGTATATTTCGTCATCATCAAAAAGGGGGAGAATGTTGAGAAACTCTATTTTGATGTCACATAAAAAAAAAAACCATGAACTCCCTCCATTAAAACCATGTCCTCTTAGCCAAACATCAATCATGACTTTATGTCATACATCAAGTGATTGTTGTCCTTTATAATCTCTCTCTCTTTTTTTTCAAATTTGTATATCAACTCACCTGTCTTTATAATTTTTTCACTCTCCTACAAAAATTCTTCTCAAATAAGAAATTATTGGATCCTTGCTTGTCCTATTCTGAATTCATCTCTAACGGATTTTTGTTTGCTTTCATATAAAGTAACATATTATTTGGCTTAAAAAAAAAACTTGTTTGTTTTATTAGGCCATTATTTCCTTCACTATTCATCTTATCTCACATCTCTTCATCACACGAAACTCTTTAAAATCCTAGTCTAATAAGATAGTCCATATGCATCACATGACACATATCAAACTTCGACAAACTCTCCTATAGTAAACCTTTCTCTATATAGAAAAATTTCAAAACTATGTCCTTAACATACAATACACTATCTTCCAACAACTGATTTGATTTGTGATTCACAAGCGTCTTATTTTACAACTCACGCATTTCCTCTTTCAGCTAAAATCTAAAAATCCTTCACTTCCAATGTCATTCATTTCTTATCACCATTACTTTTCTCCTTCTATTTATTAGATTAATTCATCTCTCACCAATTCCCCACAAATATCTCTATTCTCTTACAAACTCCTACTCCTTCCAAGCTCTTCTCTCTTGCTCGTTTTTCCTAAGCTCTTGCCATGGCCTCCTCCTCAACCAATTTTATCACTGCCGCTGATCTCAGGTTTCCTGATCTATTTCACTTTTAAAACTCTCTTTCCTCACGTCCTATTTATGAAGGTGAATTGGTTCACTACAAAGACTTCGCCTCCTTTGACCTTGAACAATCTCTTCCCGACCTTAAACACTTAATAGACACTTCATCCCAAGCTTCCTACTATCCCGAACTTGTTCGTCTCTTCTACACAAATCTTTCCACCGATCATAACCGCACTACGATCACCACCAAGGTCTGAGGACGCATGATGTTCTTTGATGCTTCCTCACTAGGCAATATTCTCAATCTTCCTTCCACCGGCACCGATCTAACAAACATAGTACCACTCGACCACTCGATACTTCGAAAAATTCTTCTCTGAACTCACTTCACACACCTTCCCTGGCACATGAGAAATCTCCAACCCCATGCTCAATTGCTTGCTCATATTTTTCTTCACAATCTCTATCCCAAGCCTCCTCGCAAGGGATTAGTACCCAGAAAAATCTCTCTCCTCCTCTACGCAATCTTCTGTTCTACTCCGATAAACTGGTCCAACATCATCTTCGCCCACTTTATTCTCTATCAAAAATTTCAACCTCTTCTTTTTGGGTGTTTTATAACTCCCATTTTAAAATACTTCAAGGTACTTCTGCAAAATGAAGTTATCCTCTATCTTTCGCAGATCCTCAATGCTACTTCTTTCAATCCAAGGTCCCTGCACACTGATAATACTGGCTCTGATGATACGAATCCCTCATCCGAATATGATTACCTTTCTGCAATCATGGATGTCCAGACAACTCAGGATCTTCTCCTTCGGAATCAAGCCTCGATGCAGCAGACCCTTCAAACTCTCCAACAGGATCAAGTCGCCCGTACACATCAATCCTCTCCACTTTCGGAGTAAACTTATGTTTTTTGCACTGTAATAACTTTTATGTTTTTTTGTCTGTAATAACTTTGCTTACTCTGATCCCTTCCTTTTTGTCCATGACAAAGAGGGAGAAAAAAAACCTGTCTCCATTATTGGAGAAAAATTCTCGTCTTTGACATTTTTCAATATTTTTATGATAGTATTATTTCTATGCATAATGTCTTTTTGACAGGGGGAGTATATTTTGTCATCATCAAAAAGGGAGAGAATGTTGAGAAACTCTATTTTGATGTCACATAAAAAAAAAAACCATGAACTCCCTCCATTAAAACCATGTCCTCTTAGCCAAACATCAATCATGACTTTATGTCATACATCAAGTGATTGTTGTCCTTTATAATCTCTCTCTTTTTTTTTTCAAATTTGTATATCAACTGACCTGTCTTTATAATTTTTTCACTCTCCTACAAAAATTCTTCTCAAATAAGAAATTATTGGATCCTTGCTTGTCCTATTCCGAATTCATCTCTAACGGATTTTTGTTTGCTTTCAAATAAAGTAACATATTATTTGGCTTAAAAAAAAAACTTGTTTGTTTTATTAGGCCATTATTTCCTTCACTATTCATCTTATCTCACATCTCTTCATCACACGAAACTCTTTAAAATCCTAGTCTAATAAGATAGTCCATATGCAACAAATGACACATTTCAAACTTCGACAAACTCTCCTATAGTAAACCTTTCTCTATATAGAAAAATTTCAAAACTATGTCCTTAACATACAATACACTATCTTCCAACAACTGATTTGATTTGTGATTCACAAGCGTCTTATTTTACAACTCACGCATTTCCTCTTTCAGCTAAAATCTAAAACTCCTTCACTTCCAATGTCATTCATTTCTTATCACCATTACTTTTCTCCTTCTATTTATTAGATTAATTCATCTCTCACCGATTCCCCACGATTATTTCTATTCTCTTACAAACTCCTACTCCTTCCAAGCTCTTCTCTCTTGCTCGTTTTTCCTAAGCTCTTGCCATGGCCTCCTCCTCAACCAATTTTACCACTGCCGCTGATCTCAGGTTTCCTGATCTATTTTACTTTTAAAACTCTCTTTCCTCACGTCCTATTTATGAAGGTGAATTGGTTCACTACAAAGACTTTGCCTCCTTTGACCTTGAACAATCTCTTCCCGACCTTAAACACTTAATAGACACTTCATCCCAAGCTTCCTACTATCCCGAACTTGTTCGTCTCTTCTACACAAATCTTTCCACCGATCATAACCGCACTACCATCACCACCAAGGTCCGAGGACGCATGATGTTCTTTGATGCTTCCTCACTAGGCAATATTCTCAATCTTCCTTCCACCGGCACCGATCTAACAAACATAGTACCACTCGACCACTCGATACTTCGAAAAATTCTTCTCTGAACTCACTTCACACACCTTCCCTGGCACATGAGAAATCTCCAACCCCATGCTCAATTGCTTGCTCATATTTTTCTTCACAATCTCTATCCCAAGCCTCCTCGCAAGGGATTAGTACCCAGAAAAATCTCTCTCCTCCTCTACGCAATCTTCTGTTCTACTGCGATAAACTGGTCCAACATCATCTTCGCCCACTTTATTCGCTATCAAAAATTTCAACCTCTTCTTTTTGGGTGTTTTATAACTCCCATTTTAAAATACTTCAAGGTAGTTCTGCAAAATGAAGTTATCCTCTATCTTTCGCAGATCCTCAATGCTACTTCTTTCAATCCAAGGTCCCTGCACACTGATAATACTGGCTCTGATGATGCGAATCCCTCATCCGAATATGATTACCTTTCTGCAATCATGGATGTCCAGACAACTCAGGATCTTCTCCTTCGGAATCAAGCGTCGATGCAGCAGACCCTTCAAACTCTCCAACAGGATCAAGTCGCCCGTACACATCAATCCTCTCCACTTTCGGAGTAAACTTATGTTTTTTGGACTGTAATAACTTTTATGTTTTTTTGTCTGTAATAACTTTGCTTACTCTGATCCCTTCCTTTTTGTCCATGACAAAGAGGGAGAAAAAAAACTTGTCTCCATTATTGGAGAAAAATTCTCGTCTTTGACATTTTTCAATATTTTTATGATAGTATTATTTCTATGCATAATGTCTTTTTGACAGGGGGAGTATATTTTGTCATCATCAAAAAGGGGGAGAATGTTGAGAAACTCTATTTTGATGTCACATAAAAAAAAAACCATGAACTCCCTCCATTAAAACCATGTCCTCTTAGCCAAACATCAATCATGACTTTATGTCATACATCAAGTGATTGTTGTCCTTTATAATCTCTCTCTCTTTTTTTTCAAATTTGTATATCAACTCACCTGTCTTTATAATTTTTTCACTCTCCTACAAAAATTCTTCTCAAATAAGAAATTATTGGATCCTTGCTTGTCCTATTTCGAATTCATCTCTAACGGATTTTTGTTTGCTTTCATATAAAGTAACATATTATTTGGCTTAAAAAAAAAACTTGTTTGTTTTATTAGGCCATTATTTCCTTCACTATTCATCTTATCTCACATCTCTTCATCACACGAAACTCTTTAAAATCCTAGTCTAATAAGATAGTCCATATGCATCACATGACACGTTTCAAACTTCGACAAACTCTCCTATAGTAAACCTTTCTCTATATAGAAAAATTTCAAAACTATGTCCTTAACATACAATACACTATCTTCCAACAACTGATTTGATTTGTGATTCACAAGCGTCTTATTTTACAACTCACGCATTTCCTCTAGCGTCTTATTTTACAACTCACGCATTTCCTCTTTCAGCTAAAATCTAAAACTCCTTCACTTCCAATGTCATTCATTTCTTATCACCATTACTTTTCTCCTTCTATTTATTAGATTAATTCATCTCTCACCAATTCCCCACGAATATTTCTATTCTCTTACAAACTCCTACTCCTTCCAAGCTCTTCTCTCTTGCTCATTTTTCCAAAGCTCTTGCCATGGCCTCCTCCTCAACCAATTTTATCACTGCCGCTGATCTCAGGTTTCCTGATCTATTTCACTTTTAAAACTCTCTTTCCTCACGTCCTATTTATGAAGGTGAATTGGTTCACTACAAAGACTTTGCCTCCTTTGACCTTGAACAATCTCTTCCCGACCTTAAACACTTAATAGACACTTCATCCCAAGCTTCCTACTATCCCGAACTTGTTCGTCTCTTCTACACAAATCTTTCCACCGATCATAACTGCACTACCATCACCACCAAGGTCCGAGGACGCATGATGTTCTTTGATGCTTCCTCACTAGGCAATATTCTCAACCTTCCTTCCACCGACACCGATCTAACAAACATAGTACCACTCGACCACTCGATACTTCGAAAAATTCTTCTCTGAACTCACTTCACACACCTTCCCTGGCACATGAGAAATCTCCAACCCCATGCTCAATTGCTTGCTTATATTTTTCTTCACAATCTCTATCCCAGGCCTCCTCGCAAAGGATTACTACCCAGAAAAATCTCTCTCCTCCTCTACGCAATCTTCTGTTCTACTCCGATAAACTGGTCCAACATCATCTTCGCCCACTTTATTCGCCATCAAAAATTTCAACCTCTTCTTTTTGGGTGTTTTAACTCCCATTTTAAAATACTTCAAGGTACTTCTGCAAAATGAAGTTATCCTCTATCTTTCGCAGATCCTCAATGCTACTTCTTTCAATCCAAGGTCCCTGCACACTGATAATACTAGCTCTGATGATGCGAATCCCTCATCCGATTATTATTACCTTTCTGCAATCATGGATGTCCAGACAACTCAGGATCTTCTCCTTCGGAATCAAGCCTCGATGCAGCAGACCCTTCAAACTCTCCAACAGGATCAAGTCGCCCGTACACATCAATCGTCTCCACTTTCGGAGTAAACTTATGTTTTTTGGACTGTAATAACTTTTATGTTTTTTTGTCTGTAATAACTTTGCTTACTCTGATCCCTTCCTTTTTGTCCATGACAAAGAGGGAGAAAAAAAACCTGTGTTCATTATTGGAGAAAATTTCTCGTCTTTGACATTTTCCAATATTTTTATGATAGTATTATTTCTATGCATAATGTCTTTTTGACAGGGGGAGTATATTTTGTCATCATCAAAAAGGGAGAGAATGTTGAGAAACTCTATTTTGATGTCACATAAAAAAAAAACCATGAACTCCCTCCATTAAAACCATGTCCTCTTAGCGAAACATCAATCATGACTTTATGTCATACATCAAGTGATTGTTGTCCTTTATAATCTCTCTCTCTTTTTTTTCAAATTTGTATATCAACTCACCTGTCTTTATAATTTTTTCACTCTCCTACAAAAATTCTTCTCAAATAAGAAATTATTGGATCCTTGCTTGTCCTATTCCGAATTCATCTCTAACGGACTTTTGTTTGCTTTCATATAAAGTAACATATTATTTGGCTTAAAAAAAAAACTTGTTTGTTTTATTAGGCCATTATTTCCTTCACTATTCATCTTTTCTCTCATCTCTTCATCACACGAAACTCTTTAAAATCCTAGTCTAATAAGATAGTCCATATGCATCACATGACACATATCAAACTTCGACAAACTCTCCTATAGTAAACCTTTCTCTATATAGAAAAATTTCAAAACTATGTCCTTAACATACAATACACTATCTTCCAACAACTGATTTGATTTGTGATTCACAAGCGTCTTATTTTACAACTCACGCATTTCCTCTTTCAGCTAAAATCTAAAAATCCTTCACTTCCAATGTCATTCATTTCTTATCACCATTACTTTTCTCCTTCTATTTATTAGATTAATTCATCTCTCACCAATTCCCCACGAATATCTCTATTTTCTTACAAACTCCTACTCCTTCCAAGCTCTTCTCTCTTGCTCGTTTTTCCTAAGCTCTTGCCATGGCCTCCTCCTCCACCAATTTTATCACTGCCGCTGATCTCAGGTTAACTGATCTATTTCACTTTTAAAACTCTCTTTCCTCACGTCCTATTTATGAAGGTGAATTGGTTCACTACAAAGACTTTGTCTCCTTTGACCTTGAACAATCTCTTCCCGACCTTAAACACTTAATAGACATTTCATCCCAAGCTTCCTACTATCCCAAACTTGTTCGTCTCTTCTACACAAATCTTTCCACCGATCATAACCGCACTACCATCACCACCAAGGTCCGAGGACGCATGATGTTCTTTGATGCTTCCTCACTAGGCAATATTCTCAATCTTCCTTCCACCGGCACCGATCTAACAAACATAGTACCACTCGACCACTCGATACTTCGAAAAATTCTTCTATGAACTCACTTCACATACCTTCCCTGGCACATGAGAAATCTCCAACCCCATGCTCAATTGCTTGCTCATATTTTTCTTCACAATCTCTATCCCAAGCCTCCTCGCAAGGGATTAGTACCCAGAAAAATCTCTCTCCTCTACACAATCTTCTGTTCTACTCCGATAAACTGGTCCAACATCATCTTCGCAAACTTTATACGCTATCAAAAATTTCAAACTCTTCTTTTTGGGTGTTTTATAACTCTCATTTTAAAATACTTCAAGGTACTTCTGCAAAATGAAGTTATCCTCTATCTTTCGTAGATCCTCAATGCTACTTCTTTCAATCCAAGGTCCCTGCACACTGATAATACTAGCTCTGATGATGCGAATCCCTCATCCGAATATGATTACCTTTCTGCAATCATGGATGTCCAGACAACTCAGGATCTTCTCCTTCGGAATCAAGCCTCGATGCAGCAGACCCTTCAAACTCTCCAACAGGATCAAGTCGCCCGTACACATCAATCGTCTCCACTTTCGGAGTAAACTTATGTTTTTTGGACTGTAATAACTTTTATGTTTTTTTGTCTGTAATAACTTTGCTTACTCTGATCCCTTCCTTTTTGTCCATGACAAAGAGGGAGAAAAAAAACCTGTGTTCATTATTGGAGAAAATTTCTCGTCTTTGACATTTTCCAATATTTTTATGATAGTATTATTTCTATGCATAATGTCTTTTTGACAGGGGGAGTATATTTTGTCATCATCAAAAAGGGAGAGAATGTTGAGAAACTCTATTTTGATGTCACATAAAAAAAAAACCATGAACTCCCTCCATTAAAACCATGTCCTCTTAGCGAAACAGCAATCATGACTTTATGTCATACATCAAGTGATTGTTGTCCTTTATAATCTCTCTCTCTTTTTTTTCAAATTTGTATATCAACTCACCTGTCTTTATAATTTTTTCACTCTCCTACAAAAATTCTTCTCAAATAAGAAATTATTGGATCCTTGCTTGTCCTATTCCGAATTCATCTCTAACGGACTTTTGTTTGCTTTCATATAAAGTAACATTATTTGGCTTAAAAAAAAAACTTGTTTGTTTTATTAGGCCATTATTTCCTTCACTATTCATCTTTTCTCTCATCTCTTCATCACACGAAACTCTTTAAAATCCTAGTCTAATAAGATAGTCCATATGCATCACATGACACATATCAAACTTCGACAAACTCTCCTATAGTAAACCTTTCTCTATATAGAAAATTTTCAAAACTATGGCCTTAACATACAATACACTATCTTCCAACAACTGATTCGATTTGTGATTCACAAGCGTCTTATTTTACAACTCACGCATTTCCTCTTTCAGCTAAAATCTAAAAATCCTTCACTTCCAATGTCATTCATTTCTTATCACCATTACTTTTCTCCTTCTATTTATTAGATTAATTCATCTCTCACCAATTCCCCACGAATATCTTTATTCTCTTACAAACTCCTACTCCTTCCAAGCTCTTCTCTCTTGCTCATTTTTCCTAAGCTCTTGCCATGGCCTCCTCCTCAACCAATTTTATCACTGCCGCTGATCTCAGGTTTCCTGATCTATTTCACTTTTAAAACTCTCTTTCCTCACGTCCTATTTATGAAGGTGAATTGGTTCACTACAAAGACTTCGCCTCCTTTGACCTTGAACAATCTCTTCCCGACCTTAAACACTTACTAGACACTTCATCCCAAACTTCCTACTATCTCGAACTTGTTCCTCTCTTCTACAGAATTCTTTCCACCGATCATAACCGCACTACCATCACCACCAAGGTCCCAGGACGCATGATGTTCTTTGATGCTTCCTCACTAGGCAATATTCTCAACCTTGCTTCCACCGAAACCAATCTAACAAACATAGTACCACTCGACCACTCGATACTTCGAAAAATTCTTCTCTGTACTCACTTCACACACCTTTCTTGGCACATGAGAATTTTCCAACCCCATGCTCAATTGCTTGCTCATATTCTTCTTCACAATCTCTATCCCAAGCCTCCTCGCAAGGGATTAGTACCCAGAAAAATCTCTCTCCTCCTCTACGCAATCTTCTGCTCTACTCCGATAAACTGGTCCAACATCATCTTCGCCCACTTTATTCGTTATAAAAAATTTCAACCTCTTCTTTTTGGGTGTTTTATAACTCCCATTTTAAAATACTTCAAGGTACCCCTGCAAAATGAAGTTATCCTCTATCCTTCGCAGATCCTCAATGCTACTTCTTTCAATCCAAGGTCCCTGCTCACTGATAATACCGGCTCTGATGACGCGGATCCCTCATCCGAATATGATTACCTTTCTGCAATCATGGATGTCCAGACAACTCAGGATCTTCTCCTTCAGAATCAAGCCTCGATGCAACAGACCCTTCAAACTCTCCAACAAGATCAAGCCGTCTGTACACATCAATTCTCTACACCATTGGAGTAAACTTATGTTTTTTGGATTGTAATAACTTTTATTTTTTTCGGTCTGTAATAACTCTGCTTACTCTGATCCCTTCCTTTTTGTCCATGACAAAGGGGGAGAAAAAAAACTTGTCTCCATTATTGGAGAAAAATACTCGTCTTTGACATTTTTCAATATTTTTATGATAGTATTATTTCTATGCATAATGTCTTTTTGACAAGGGGAGCATATTTTGTCATCATCAAAAGGGGGGAGAATGTTGAGAAACTTTATTTTGATGTCACATAAAAAAAACATGAACTCCCTCCATTAAAACCATGTCCTCTTAGCCAAACATCAATCATGACTTTATGTCATACAAGAAGTGATTGTTGTCCTTTACAATCAATCTCTTTTTTTTTTCAAATTCGTTTATCAACTCACCTGTCTTTATAATTTTTTTCACTCTCCTACAAAAATTCTTCTCAAATAAGAAATTATTGCATCCTTGCTTGTCCTATTCCGAATTCATCTCTCACGGATTTTTGTATGCTTTCATATAAAGTAACATATTATTTGGCTTAAAAAAAAACTTGTTTGTTTTATTAGGCCATTATTTCCTTCACTATTCATCTTTTCTCACATCTCTTCATCACACGAAACTCTTTAAAATCCTAGTCTAATAAGATAGTCCATATGCATCACATGACACATATCAAACTTCGACAAACTCTCCTATAGAAAACCTTTCTCTATATAGAAAAATTTCAAAACTATGTCCTTAACATACAATACACTATCTTCCAACAACTGATTTGATTTGTGATTCACAAGCGTCTTATTTTATAACTCACGCATTTCCTCTTTCAGCTAAAATCTAAAAATCCTTCACTTCCAATGTCATTCATTTCTTATCACCATTACTTTTCTCCTTCTATTTATTAGATTGATTCATCTCTCACCAATTCCCCACGAATATCTCTATTCTCTTACAAACTCCTACTCCTTCCATGCTCTTCTCTCTTGCTCGTTTTTCCTAAGCTCTTGCCATGGCCTCCTCCTCAACCAATTTTATCACTGCCGCTGATCTCAGATTTCCTGATCTATTTCACTTTTAAAACTCTCTTTCCTCACGTCCTATTTATGAAGGTGAATTGGTTCACTACAAAGACTTTGCCTCCTTTGACCTTGAACAATCTCTTCCCGACCTTAAACACTTAATAGACACTTCATCCCAAGCTTCCTACTATCCCAAACTTGTTCGTCTCTTCTACACAAATCTTTCCACCGATCATAACTGCACTACCATCACCACCAAGGTCCGAGGACGCATGATGTTCCTTGATGCTTCCTCACTAGGCAATATTCTCAATCTTCCTTCCACCGGCACCGATCTAACAAACATAGTACCACTCGACCACTCGATACTTCAAAAAATTCTTCTCTGAACTCACTTCACACACCTTCCCTGGCACATGAGAAATCTCCAACCCCATGCTCAATTGCTTGCTTATATTTTTCTTCACAATCTCTATCCCAAGCCTCCTCGCAAGGGATTACTACCCAGAAAAATCTCTCTCCTCCTCTATGCAATCTGCTGTTCTACTCCAATAAACTGGTCCAACATCATCTTCGCCCACTTTATTCGCTATCAAAAATTTCAACCTCTTCTTTTTGGGTGTTTTATAACTCTCATTTTAAAATACTTCAAGGTACTTCTGCAAAATGAAGTTATCCTCTATCTTTCGCAGATCCTCAATGTTACTTCTTTCAATCCAAGGTCCCTGCACACTGATAATACTGGCTCTGATGATGCGAATCCCTCATCCGAATATGATTACCTTTCAGCAATCATGGATGTCCAGACAACTCAGGATCTTCTCCTTCGGAATCAAGCCTCGATGCAGCAGACCCTTCAAACTCTCCAACAGGATCAAGTCGCCCGTACACATCAATCCTCTCCACTTTCGGAGTAAACTTATGTTTTTTGGACTGTAATAACTTTTATGTTTTTTTGTCTGTAATAACTTTGCTTACTCTGATCCCTTCCTTTTTGTCCATGACAAAGAGGGAGAAAAAAAACCTGTGTTCATTATTGGAGAAAATTTCTCGTCTTTGACATTTTCCAATATTTTTATGATAGTATTATTTCTATGCATAATGTCTTTTTGACAGGGGGAGTATATTTTGTCATCATCAAAAAGGGAGAGAATGTTGAGAAACTCTATTTTGATGTCACATAAAAAAAAACCATGAACTCCCTCCATTAAAACCATGTCCTCTTAGCGAAACATCAATCATGACTTTATGTCATACATCAAGTGATTGTTGTCCTTTATAATCTCTCTCTCTTTTTTTTCAAATTTGTATATCAACTCACCTGTCTTTATAATTTTTTCACTCTCCTACAAAAATTCTTCTCAAATAAGAAATTATTGGATCCTTGCTTGTCCTATTCCGAATTCATCTCTAACGGATTTTTGTTTGCTTTCATCTAAAGTAACATATTATTTGGCTTAAAAAAAAAACTTGTTTGTTTTATTAGGCCATTATTTCCTTCACTATTCATCTTTTCTCACATCTCTTCATCACACGAAACTCTTTAAAATCCTAGTCTAATAAGATAGTGCATATGCATCACATGACACATATCAAACTTCGACAAACTCTCCTATAGTAAACCTTTCTCTATATAGAAAAATTTCAAAACTATGTCCTTAACATACAATACACTATCTTCCAACATCTGATTTGATTTGTGATTCACAAGCGTCTTATTTTACAACTCACGCATTTCCTCTTTCAGCTAAAATCTAAAAATCCTTCACTTCCAATGTCATTCATTTCTTATCACCATTACTTTTCTCCTTCTATTTATTAGATTAATTCATCTCTCACCAATTCCCCACGAATATCTCTATTCTCTTACAAACTCCTACTCCTTCCAAGCTCTTCTCTCTTGCTCGTTTTTCCTAAGCTCTTGCCATGGCCTCCTCCTCAACCAATTTTATCACTGCCGCTGATCTCAGGTTTCCTGATCTATTTCACTTTTAAAACTCTCTTTCCTTACGTCCTATTTATGAAGGTGAATTGGTTCACTACAAAGACTTCGCCTCCTTTGACCTTGAACAATCTCTTCCCGACCTTAAACACTTACTAGACACTTCATCCCAAACTTCCTACTATCTCGAACTTGTTCCTCTCTTCTACACAATTCTTTCCATCGATCATAACCGCACTACCATCACCACCAAGGTCCCAGGACGCATGATGTTCTTTGATGCTTCCTCACTAGGCAATATTCTCTACCTTCCTTCCACCGACACCGATCTAACAAACATAGTACCACTCGACCACTCGATACTTCGAAAAATTCTTCTCTGTACTCACTTCACACACCTTCCCTGGCACATGAGAATTCTCCAACCCCATGCTCAATGGCTTGCTCATATTCTTCTTCACAATCTCTATCCCAAACCTCCTCCCAAGGGATTAGTACCCAGAAAAATCTCTCTCCTCCTCTACGCAATCTTCTGCTCTACTCCGATAAACTGGTCCAACATCATCTTCGCCCACTTTATTCGTTATAAAAAATTTCAACCTCTTCTTTTGGGGTGTTTTATAACTCCCATTTTAAAATACTTCAAGGTACCTTTGCAAAATGAAGTTATCCTCTATCCTTCGCAGATCCTCAATGCTACTTCTTTCAATCCAAGGTCCCTGCACACTGATAATACCGGCTCTGATGACGCGGATTCCTCATCCGAATATGATTACCTTTCTGCAATCATGGATGTCCAGACAACTCAGGATCTTCTCCTTCGGAATCAAGCCTCGATGCAGCAGACCCTTCAAACTCTCCAACAGGATCAAGCCGCCCGTACACATCAATCCTCTCCACCTTCGGAGTAAACTTATGTTTTTTGGACTGTAATAACTTTTATTTTTTTTGGTCTGTAATAACTCTGCTTACTCTGATCCCTTCCTTTTTGTCCATGACAAAGGGGGAAAAAAAACTTGTCTCCATTATTGGAGAAAAATACTCGTCTTTGACATTTTTCAATATTTTTATGATAGTATTATTTCTATGCATAATGTCTTTTTGACAGGAGGAGCATATTTTGTCATCATCAAAAAGGGGGAGAATATTGAGAAACTCTATTTTGATGTCACATAATATGATACATTGTCGTATTTGATTTTATATAATATGATAATATGTCTTCTTGAAAAATGTTATATTATGACTGAATATGTTTTGCCATATATCTAACGAGTAATTGATGCAAGGATATCTCACTCAAAAAGGATGGAGACCTCCTGTTCAAGTACAACTATGGTGCAATCATACTCCTTGAATAAAAAGCTTGATGAGCCTTGCATTCCTAAAGACCATCTAAAGAGATCAGCTACCTCAAGTTGAAGATTTTTTTCTTCTTTAGAGTCATATGTAACAGAATCTTCAGAAGCATGCATATTGCATATTACATACTCATTCATAAAAGCTATTTCATAAAAGTATACGATAATTTCAAAAAGCACCTTTTTGAAAACCAATAATTGTACCTTCTTACAAACCTTTATGGAAAAGGTATTTTGACATGATATAATTCATGATTTCAAAAAGCAATAATTGTACCTTCTATCATATACAAGACAACTTGAAAAGTAATGATTTTAAAAGTAGAAAAAAGACAACACATGGAAATCGGCTACACAAAGAAAAACAAATATAATACTTGTTGAAAAGACTTTAGTTACCTTTTTAAAGAAATGGTTTCAAATGTGTAGGAAAAAGACAAAACATGGAAATCGGCTACACAAAGAAAAACAAATATAATACTTGTTGAAAAGACTTTAGTTACCTTTTTACAAACCCATAGAATGTCGACTTACTTGAAGTCATCATTCTCTTTGTATAGCATTAAATACCTCATGTAAGAAATCCTTGTTAATATCCATCTCAAGAATGTCGACTTGTTTAAAGTCTTCAGTCTCTCTGTAGACATTGAAAAATACATCATAAAGAAAACTCTTGATATGACTGTGTACAAATAAATATCTCAAAGCATTTATTGTACTTATACTCATTTAAAGTAAAGAAGTACTTATGTACCACAAATCATTAATTAGGATAAAGACAAAACTACATGACAGCCTACAATCCAACGTTTAATGTACTATTATAAGAAATAGACTTTTTACATAAAATATATATTACCTAAAATATTACAACGACTATTGTACCCTATATTTTACTTTTATGGAAAGAAGATTTTTTCGAAAACCCATAAATCTGGTTTTTGAAATGACATGACATTTCACATCTCAAAAAGACTACGATTTCAAATAAGTAATGACTACTTTTTTAAAGCTATATAAACACACTCAAATAAACTATTCTAACAAGGAATGGATATGTGAGCTTACAACGAGAAAAATTCCTATTCGATATTTGAAAGAGAGCCTAGAAAAAAAAAGAGAAAAAGTCAAGAATAGCTCTTTGACAAAGAGTATCTTGTGAGTGAAAAGAACAGAACATTCTGAGAATCCTTTATTCGTGCATTCATATCATTCTGAAGGTTCTATAGGAAGTATTGTAACTTTCTGTTATTCACTGTATTCCTTCTTTGTTGAAAGAAGTAGACCTCTGGGAAAGAGGGTGTTGCCATTCTCTGTTGAGAGAAGAAGACCTCTGTGAAAGAGGGTGTTGTCCTTCTCTGTTGAGAGAAGAAGACCTTTGTGGAAGAGGGTGTGCCCCTTCTCTGTTGAGAGAAGAAGACCTCTGAGGAAGAGCGTGTTGTACTATTTATCCGGTGACTCGGATGTTATAGTGGAAAGCTCAAGTGGTTTGCTTGGGGACTGGATGTAGGTCAGGATTTTGACCGAACCAGTATATATTCCGTGTTTATGTGTTGTGCCTTTTATTGTATCATATTTTTAATTTATCGATCTGTTTAGTAATTTCCTATTCACCCCCCCCCCCCTCTAGTGGAATTTCACCTGCAAGATTTGTAAGAATAATCAATTTGTAGATCCTCATGGTGTTAGACATCACCTATACAAGAAGGGTTTTGTGAGTGATTATCAAAACTGAATGTTTCATGAAGAAGAATCTAGAAACAATTTTGATGCACGGGTGAATGTGGTGCACGATAATCCATATATGGATTTGATATTTGATGCCACAGGAACAAAACTGGGTTCTGCTATGAGTTCTAGTGATATAAGAACTGCCATATATGAAGAATCACTAAACGATGCAGCTAGTAGATTTTATGATTTACTTAGAGATGCTAATAAGCCACTTTGGAACGGTTGCGAGAGTCACACTATCTTGTCTGTAGTTCTTCAACTAATGAATTTGAAGTCCAAGTATAATTTGAGTCAATCATGTTTTGACCGTTTGTGCATGATTGTAAAGAGTATGTTGCCCAAAGATGAGAAATTGCCACAAAATTTATATCGTGCGAAAGTTATGGTCAACACTCTAGGTATGGGTTACAAAAAGATTGATGCTTGTCCAAATCACTACATGTTGTATTTCAAGGAGCAGGAAAACAATATATCATGCCCGTCATGTGGGCATCCTCGGTTCAAGCCAAAGACAAGAGGCAATGGTAGCACGAGATCAAAGAAAGTTTCATACAAGTCGCTCCGCTACTTTCCTATCACTTCTAGATTGCAGCAATTGTATATGTCTTCAAGGACAGCTAAACACATGAGATGACATGCAAATAAAGTTTGACACGATGAAAACAAGATCACACATCCTGTTGACGCTGAAGCTTGGAAGCACTTTGATCATACTCATCAGAACTTCGCAATGGAAGTGCGAAATGTTAGCCTCGGTCTATGTACAGATGAATTTAATCCATTTGGGGGTAGATCAACTCCATACTCATGCCAGTATTTGTAACTTCATACAACTTTCCACCAAGCTTGTGTATGAAACGTCCAAATCTTTTCTTGTCTCTGTTGATCCCTGGTCCGACCTCACCTGGCCAAAATCTTGATGTATATTTAAGGCCATTGATTGATGAACTAAAAGTACTGTGGGATGACGGCTGTTGTTCTATGGATAATCAGTGACTTTTCTGCATATGGTATGCTATCTGGTTGGAGCACACATGGGAGGTTGGCATGTCCGTACTACATGGAGGATTCCAAAGCTTTTAGATTGACACATGGAAGAAAGCCTTGCTAGTTTGAGTGTCATCGTCGATTTCTACCCAGCGACCATCCGTTCCGACGACAAAAAATGTGTTTAAAGCAGACACAGCTGAAATAAAAGGTTCATCCTCAAGATTGTCTGACATAGAGATTCTAAGAAGATTGTGATACTTTCCAGATGTATTAACAGATGCCCGCAGTCCTACTCCCTTCCGTGGATTTGGGAAGGATCATAATTGGACGAAGAAATATATTTTTTGGGAACTACCATATTGGCCGACCCTATTGATACGACATAATTTGGATGTGATGCATGTGGAAAAAAATGTGTTTGATAATGTGTTCAATACGGTAATGAATGTTAAAGGGAAAACGAAGGATAATCTGAAGGCCCGTATGGATTTAAAAGTAATATGTAAAATACCAGAATTGGAACTCAAAGAGTATAATGGCAAAGTACTGAAACCAAAGGCAAAGTACATGCTTGGACCTAATCAAATAAAACATGTATGTCAATGGTTGACACAATTGAGATTTTCAGATGGACATGTCTCTAACATTGCTCGGGCTGTGAAGATTGATGATGGACAGTTATATGGGTTGAAGAGCCATGATTGTCATATATTTATACAGCGATTGATACCCCTAGCATTCCATGGTATATTAGACAAACCTATATGGGAAGTATTGTCTGAGTTGAGTGGATTTTTCAGAACATTGTGTGCATCAGAGGTCGTAGTATCAGATGTAAAGAATATCGAGGACTTTGTCTTCACCACTGTTTGTCTACTAGAAAAGATATTTCCGCCAGCATTTTTCGATGTTATGGAACATTTGATCATACATTTGCCATATGAACTAAGGGTTGGTGGCTCTGTGCAATATCGATGAATGTACCCATTTGAAAGGTATATTTTTTTTTATATTTGTCTCTTTAATGACAGATATTTAAAATTTGAAATATATATTTTTGCCAGATGCATGTTCGACCTCAAAAAAAAAAGGTTCGTAATAAAGCAAGAGTAGAAGACTCTATTTGTGAGGCATACACTTTAGAAGAGATTTCAAATTTCTCATCTATATACTTCGAACCTCATATTCCAACACGTTACACATGCCCGCCCCATAACGATGATGGAGAACAAGTAACTGTAGCTGACAAGCTGTCGATATTTCAACCACTTGGGCATGCATTTGGTAGTTGTCGATCAAGGCTCTTGACAGATCGAGAGCAAGACGCAACAAACATCTATATTCTTTTTAATTGCTCAGCGATCGACCCATACATCGAGTAAGTATATATAGACGCAACACAATTATAAATCCTTTTATGTTCTATACGTGGATACATGGCTCGGTAATATAAGTATTTGTGGTTTGCAGACGATTTGATCTGGAGTTGCAAAGAGAAGTTTCACATCTCACTGATGCAGAAGTACAAAAGGAACATGAAACTAAGTTTGTGGAGTGGTTGAAACAGTTGGTAAAGAAGCTAACATAAATTTTGTACTTGTAAACAACACTAAGTTATTTAATTGGTCGTGATCGCAATCATTGTTTATGTTTGTGCGTAGGTCTGCCATGGTGATGTTAAAAATCAAGGAATATGTGATTTAGAAAATGGTCCGACCAAAGTTGTGCAATGCTACAACAGGTACATCGTAAATAGACATCGATTTCATACAAAAGATTACGGTATAAACAAATCAACGATGAATAGTGGTGTGTGTGTCAAGGGTAACAGCTACGGTGAAAATGAACATGATTACTACGGTGTTATAGAGGAAATAATGGAGTTGACTTACTTAGGCATAAATAACAAGGTAACTTTATTCAACTGTCATTGGTTTGATCCAACTGCAACAAGACTCGACAAAGCTTCAGGCATTATGGAAGTGAATCATAAATCCAGGTTTGGAACATATGAACCATTCATATTAGCCTCGCAAGCTCAACAAGCTTATTATACTTCATATTCGAGTATAAAAAAGTCAGATAGAAATGAATGGTGGGCAGTTTGCAAGGTGAAGTCCAAACTATACCCTGAGTATGATCAATTACAGGAAGATAAGTTAGCTGAAGACAGTGATTACTATCAATCAGATGATATCTATGACTTCGCTTATGGTCACGATGTTGTGCATGATATGCATGTCATATCTCCATTGGTCGATGAAACATTCATAGAAGAATGCGATCCAAATGATATACCAAGTGGATGGGTAAACAATGAAGAAGAAGAAGAAGAAGAAGAAAAAGAAGAAGAAGAAAGTCAAACAAGTGACGAGGAAGAATTCTCAAGCTAGTGAGCAAAATCATGTAATACAGACATCTATTTAAATGCATTGCAATACTTGATGTGAATGATTTGAATTATTTGAATGTATTGTAATACTTGATGCGAATGAATGAGTTGTATTGCAATACTTGATGTGAATTATTTGAATGTATTATAATACTTGATATGAATGATTTGAATGCATTGCAATGAATGATGTGAATGATTTGAATTATTGTAATACTTTGTAATACTTGATGTGAATGAATAAGTTGTATTGCAATACTTGATGTGAATGATTTGAATTATTTGAATGTATTGTAATACTTGATACGAATGATTTGAATGCATTGTAATACTTGATGTGAATGATTTGAATTATTTGAATGTATTGTAATACTTGATGTGAATGAATGAGTTCTATTACAATACTTGATGTGAATGATTTGAATTATTTGAATGTATTGTAATACTTGATATGAATGATTTGAATGCATTGCAATGAATGATGTGAATGATTTGAATTATTGTAATACTTTGTAATACTTGATGGGAATGAATGAGTTGTATTGCAATACTTGATGTGAATAATTTGAATTATTTGAATGTATTGTAATACTTGATACGAATGATTTGAATGCATTATAACACTTGATGTGAATGATTTGAATTATTTGAATGTATTGTAATACTTGATGTGAATGAATGAGTTCTACTACAATACTTGATGTGAATGATTTAAATTATTTGAATGTATTGTAATACTTGATACGAATGATTCGAATGCATTGCAATACTTGATGTGAATGATTTGAATTATTTGAATGTATTGTAATACTTGATACGAATGATTTGAATACATTGCAATACTTGATGTAAATGATTTGAATTATTTGAATCCATTGTAATACTTTATGCGAATGAATGAGTTGTATTGCAATACTTGATGTGAATGATTTGAATTATTTGAATGTATTAAATACTTGATGTGAATGCATTACAGTACCTGATATGAATGATTTTAATGTATTGTAATATTTGTTGCGAATCATTTGAATGCATTGCAATACTTGATGCGAATGATTTGAATTATTGTAATACTTGATGCGAATGACTTGAATGTATTGTAATACTTGATGCAAATTATTTGAATGTATTGTATGACATATGTTATTTGTTAGAATATGGTTCGTGGAGGTTACAGTGGTCGCTCATCCAGTAGTAGTCAGACCCAGCCTTCATCTTCACGGGCTCCTGTGATAGGTATATCATTTAACTAATTGGATGCTTGATTAGTTCAAATGCGCATTTTGAGAATTTCTAACGTATTTTTTTACAGATGATGTTTCGCTTGTACATGACCCACCTACACCAGTTGATCACACAAGTCAGGAGCCAACACAGGAAGCAGGGTCTTTTCAGTCTGGCACAAGAAGACTCATTCAAATAGTGTATATCGATAATCGATCTTAAGTATTTCGTTTTCAATTATTGTATATCTTATAAATATTTTATATTGATATTTACTATGTACCAATTCATGTGCAGCACGAGGTTTGAGCCACAAGAAGTAGTATGTGAGATTAGGAATTCACTTCTTCAACATCTACTAGGACCGGTTGCTCAATGGAAAAAGTATCCAAAGGAGGTGTTAGACAGATTGTGGTCCTCATTCACGGTATACAGTTGTTTCTCATAGTTAATGTGTTTCATATTTAAATTTTTTTAGTCATGTCTACTAACTTTCTGAAAATATTTGTAGGCTTCGAATCGCTTCGCGACCACGGTGGAAGAAAACGATGCAAGGAAGGTGTGGCAGAAGGTAACTGCCAATCGATTTGCAGACATGCTGCACAATATGAAGACTGCAGCAAAAAAAGCATCTGGCGGAATAGATGATCTAATACAGTGGAAGAGCCATGGCCCTATTACTATCAGGAGAGATTATTGGGATGAAATGTGCGATAAGTGGACGGGAGATGCATTTCAAAATCGCTCTGCGAAGGCTGCACAAAATCGAGCGAAAATGCCCGAAGTCCATCTACACACAGATGGATCTAAGACACACAAAAAATATAAATTGTACCGTTCTTGATATTTAATTTTTAAATAATTTTTTTATTTTTTTTCGTGTTTGCGACGGATTATTTCGTCGCTATGCATATAAATCTAGCGACGGCTTAGCGACGGATGTAAATCCATCGTCAACCGAGGTCGTCATTTAGTACCGGCGGATTGGCGACGGAATACGTCATTCGTTATTCCGTCGCACCTAGCGACGGAACTGGCGACGAATGTATTCTGTCGCCAGTTAGTGTCGAAAAAATTGTGATGTAAGCTTTCTGTCGCCTTGTCATCGCTAAGCCGATTGGCGACAGAATAGCGACGAAATGTGGTCGTCGCTAATCCACTGCTTTGTTGTGGTGTGAGTGTTCCTGCAAAACTAGCAAACTTGTTAGTGAAGATATGTCAGCTTTTCTGGATTTATCCAATAACATCTAGAAATTGCTAGATTTGTTCAAATATAAGCCTTTTCGAAGCTTTCATAGAGTAAGAAAATCATGAATAAAGTATTGAATGCATGTGGGATTGAATATAATATGAAAATGAACTTTATTTAAAAGATTGAATTTCAAAATTTGAGTAAAATGATCAAAATACCGCTAAAAACAAGACTATGGCCTTGAAATCAGGGTTTTTCAAAATAAATTTGAAATATCTCTTATTTGGGCCTTCATAATTTGATAAAATTCATTGTAAATGTGATTGACATGTTTGAGAGCATGTTTAAAGTATTGAAATAAAGAAATATTTCCCAAAATTGGAAATATTAAAATGAAAATGATGATTTTACCCTTGTTTTAGGGTTTTTCAAGAACTACTTTTAATAAAATACATGCAAACCGACTTTAGAAAAATCTTAAAATTGTTTTGAAGACTCCTAATAGTCTTAGGAATGTCTTAGAATCTAAAAATCAGAAAGACGTTTGAGAAAAATTATCAAAATAAGGTATTTTGAAAAATAACTTTAGTTTTGACAAAAATAAAATAAGTGAAAAGACTCGTTATGGTCTAAAAGACGTTTGGATGTTTTAGGGTCTAAAAGTATTCAATCTTTTCCAAAATTTTGAGGAAAGATTCTAGACATCTCGGGGAATACACCACAGTTCAGAGTGTTGAAAAATATCTTTTGGTTAGGGCTGAGTGACTTCGAGAAGTCAGGGTTTTTGTTTTTAAAAATAAGCATGTTACAGAATCTAGATTTTGTATCAATCTCAGTTTTAAATCCAAAAAGGGGGCAAAATGACTCCAATATATATGAAACATCCATAGTAAATACTAGACATATAAACAAAATACTTGGTTTTTACAGTTTTGAAAAATCATCTCCCGTTAGGTAGATATAACTAACATATGTTGACCCTGATTCTGTATCCGGTCATACGAGCTGCAAAAACAGATACATGACTTCTATTTTTGAAAACAGGGTTACAAAACCCTAAAAAATCTAATTTTTGTATTAAAAACCAGAAGGATATGCATCATGCTACTATAAAAATTCGGATTTTTATGACTAACATAGATAGGCAAAATAAATATAAAAATAGGCAGCTAAAAATCAAGACAGATAACTATGGTAACATTACATGAAATAAACTTGATTTAAGCATTATAAATAATGAAAAAAATAAAACTAAGGCTATTAGGCATGCTTCAACGTATTAAACCATGAAAATATGTATGAACATGATTGAATGAAACAAAAAAATACAAGAAGCATGATTATGAACTTGATTTAGCCCTAAAAGAGGGATTAAATTCATAAAGGGATCGAATCTCATCTTTTCTTTAGCATAAACATAAAAAAAACAATTATCCAAGCTAATTTAATGGATGAAAACATGAAAATTACTCTAATACAGCATTAGATCATATTCTTGGATCATGCTAATGGTTTTTGAATGAAAATAAAGCTTGAATCAATCATGCAAGGGGAGGCAATGGCTAAAATATTAGATAAAGCACTAAAAACTAATAAAAAACAATAAAAAATCTCAACTTGGGGAGCTGCAACAATGGAGGAGAGGGGGAGCCACGATTTTGAGAGAGAGAGAGGGTGAGAAAGCATGTGGGGTCAAAATTCATAGCCCCTATCTATAGCTTTTCATTAGGTTTGATTAGAGAAAATTTTATTTTCTCAAAACTCTTCCTAATTAATTCAATTAAGGGGGGTGGTTTTCCTAGAGCTTCCTAACCTAAGTAAACTACTAATTAGTCAACCCTAATTAAGACTCCTAATTAGTATTAAGAAACCTCAAATGTGGTGGTCCCCATGTGGGCCCACATTTGGTTTTTAAAAGTCCTAATTACAAGTTTTAAAAACAAGGCTTAAAAAAATAAAAATAAAGGTTAGCTTTTAAAATCGATTTTGGTTTTTCAAACTCCTAATCTAATTAGGACACTAACTAAACCCTAAACTAACCTAACTATCTTCAAATGTGGTGCCACCTACTGTGGGCTCCATTTGATTTTTAGAAAACGATTTTTAGAAACCTGAAAATAAAGTGGTTAAAAGTGATTTTTTTTTTGAAACTTCAAAAGGACACCTAAATTAACTAGTAATTTTTTTGTGTTTTTGAAATATGAATGATGTAAAATGAAATGAAATTGAAAATTAGGGTTTTGCACCCCTACAGAGTGGGCCCTACTTGAAGAAAGTTGATAAAATTTAAAGGCTAGTTTAAAATCAAGTTTTTGAAATAAAGGGTTTTAAGAAGAAAAGTTAAAAAAAATGAAAATAAAACTGAAGCTCTAATCAGCTAGAGTTCTGAATGAGTTGAAACTCTCCTAAATATGGCACCAACTATGCGTGTCCTCCATTAGGGTTTTTTTAAAAAGGATTAAAATAAAGGTTAAAAAGGGTTTTTTTTAAATAGATGAAAATAAAGGCAAAGGATAAAATCAAGAAATTTAGAGTCTTAAACCAACTAAAACTCCTGACTAGAGTCCAAAAATTTTGAAACTCTTAAATTTTGATTTTTGAAAGGCAAACGAAGAGATTTTGAAAGATCTTATCAGAGATTAGCAAAAATGAACAAAAGACGAAATCAGGGTTAGAGTCCTAATCAACTGGGACTCTAGGATAAAGTTCCAAAATTTTGAAACTCTGAGAATCGGGTCTATTTTCAAAAAATAAGTGAAATACAAGTAAACAAATGAAATCAGAGTAGAGTTCTGGACCGACTGGAACTCTAGGGTAGAGTCCTAAAATTTTGAAACTCTACAACGAAGTCCTAAAATTTTAAAATTTGATCATTTGAAAGATAAATAAAGAAGTTTTTGAAAGATTTTCTCAAAAAATGAAGTCAGGGTTAGAGTCTTGATTCAACCGAAACTATGAAAAAGAGTCCTGATTCGACTATAACTCTAGCATTTTGACTTCTTTCAAAAGATTTTAAAAGATTTTCATGAAAACAGGTAAAAATAGAAGTGAAAGATAGAGTCCTAATCCGACTGAAACTCTGTGATAGAGTCCTAGTCTGACTGAAACTCTAAAATTTTTGTCTTTTGAAAGTCAAATGAGAAGGTTTTTTAAAACAAGTGAAAAACAAGAATAAAGGATGAAATCAGGATAAAGTTCTAATCTGACTAAAACTCTGGGATAGAGTCCTAGTCTGACTAAAACTCTAAAATTTTGGCCAAAATGAAAGATTTTCTTGGAAATAAGTAAAAAGATCAATGAGAGATAGAGTCCTAATCCGACTGAAACTCTGTGATAGAGTCTTAATCCGACTGAAACTCTAGAATTTTGGCAAAAATGAAAGAAATGGACTAAAGATAAGATTGCCTCTGATTTAAAACCAAAATAGAATTTCAAAAAAGGTTAAAAAAGGTGAAAAGATATAGTCCTAAGTCAATTAAAACTCTAAAATTTGAGAAATTTGATAAACGAAGGAATTCAGAAGCGACACCACCTAGGTGACTCTCATATAAGAATTAAGATCAATTAAAAATTGTGTTTAAAATGAATCCATATTGCTTTCTAAAGAAAATATTTTGAAATATAAGATCCTGGGGGTTGGTAAATGGCAAATATCGATCTAAAAACCCAGGTTTTTTAAATTGATTTCGAAATAGGGTTTTAAAATTGAATCTAGATTTGAAAATTTTGAAAAAACAGAGTGTTGGATCTCGAAAATGACATGCAATGCAATGAAATAACATAAAATGATGCATAATGATATGAAATTAGATGCAAAATGATAAAAAAATGGTATGAAATGAGATACAAAATGCAAACCCTGGATGAGGGATTTGAAGCCCAGGACCCCCTGACAGAGACAAAGAATTGAACATTTATGTTTGAATGCAAAAATTAATGATTGAAATTGAGATTAAATTTTGAAGTATTTGAATTTGGGGCAAAATTTGAGCTCTCGATGGCCATGGATCAGATGTCGACCAACTAGTTCCCTGAAGGATTTAGAGAGTGGGTCCCACTGGCAAGAGGAAAGAGTTTATGAGCGAATGTGGAAAATTTAGGGTGTTTACAGATGTCCCCCTTTGCTACTAAGCCGATTAAAAGCTGAGCTTAGTGGCAAAGAAAAATACACCAAATTTGGGCTATAAAAATACCCCAGTTAGAAAATCTGATTGTGAGCTTGTTGTAGTGTGTTTGTTTTGTTCTTGATTTAGTAAATGCTTTTGCTTCTATAATATATGCAAACATCAATTCAATACTTGTTTTGAATGGCATAAACTTCAAAAACTAGAAAGAGAACGTTATGATTGTTCTCAGGTGTATAGATTTGGATCTTGCACTTTGATTGGATCAACCGCCTACTCTCACAGATAATAGTTTCACTAAGGATATAAAGAACCATAAGAAGTGGGATTGATCCAATTGCATGAGTCTTATAGTCATGAAACGTGCAATTCTGAAAACTTTCAGAGGTGCTATGTCTACAGAAGTTAATGCCAAGAAGTTCTTTGAGAAAATCGAGAAATATTTTGCTAAAAATGAAAAGGCTGAGACAAGCACTCTACTTATGAGTCTCATTTCAATGAGGTATAAAGGAAAAAGGAAAAATAGGAAAGTACATTATGGTAATGTATCATCTTGCCTCAAAACTAAAGGCACTAAAATTAGAGTTATCTAAGGGCTTACTTGTGCATCTAGTTTTGATATCTTTTCATGTACAATACATTCAATTTAAGGTCAGTTATAACTGCCAAAAAGATAAATGAACTCTAAATGAGTCAATTTCCTATTATGTGCAAGAAGAAGAAAGGTTGAAGCAAGAAAATACTAAAAGTGCTCACTTGGAAACTACCTTTAAAGATAAGTATAAGAAAATAAAAAGGGTAAAGAAGTTGCAATAGACCCTCCATCATAAAAGAAACATCAGGATGCAAAGTTCAGTTGTTTCTTTTACAAGAGTGAGGGTCACATAAAGAGGGATTGTACCAAATATCACACTTAGTGTGTAAAGAATGGTACTCTCCTCACTTTAGTTTGTTATAAGGTTAATTTAACTTCTATACCCAAGGACACTTGGTGGATGGATTCTGGTTCTACCACTTACATAAGTGTATCTATGCAGGGCTGACTAGGTTATTGAACGCCAATTGATGTTGAAAGATTCATCTATGTGAGCGATGACAAATCAATTTAAGTTGAGGCAATAAGGACTTTTAGGCTATTGCTAATGATTGGTTGTTATTTAGATTTACAAGAAACATACATTGTACCGTCATTTAGACGAAATTTAGTTTATATTTTTGTATTGGACAAATTCGGTTATTCTTGTTCATTTGAAAATAGTAAGTTTAAGTTGTTTCTCGATTCAAATCTTATTAAAATCGATTCTTTATCTGTGGTTGACTTGATATTGTTGCCTCGTATAATAAAACCTTACATTCAGGTTCACATGGTATAAAACATAAATTAGCCAATGAGAATTCTGCTACATTATGGCACAAGCGCTTGGATCACATTTCTAAACAAAGAATAGAACGGCTTGTAGCAAGTAGAATTCTTAATTTTCTTGATTTCACTAACTTTCTGGTTTGTGTTGAGTTCATAAAAGGAAACCGAATAAACATAAGAAAAATATGTGACAAAAAAAGTATAGATGTCTTAAAACTTATTCATACGAATATTTGTGGGTCATTTTCTACAGCTTTTTGGAATGGTCAACAATATTTTACTATGTTCATAGATGAGTATTCACGTTATGGCTACCTATATTTGATTCATGAAAAGTCTCAGTTACTGAATGTGTTCAAGTCATTTAAGGCTGAAGTTGAAACTCAACTTGATAAAATGATTAAAGTCATCAGATCTGACCGTGGTGGTGAATACTATGGTAAATATGATGAATCAGGTAAACAACGTCCATGGTCATTTGCAAAAATTTTAGAGGAATGCAGTATCATTTTACAGTACACCATGTGAGGCAGTTCTAGCATCAATGGTGTTGCTGAGAGACAAAATAAGACTTTAAAGGACATGGTAAGGGGTATGATTTGTCATTCTACTTTACTAGAATCTCTCTGGAGAGAGGCTCTAAAGACAACAACTTATATACTGAATAGAGTACAAACTAAAGTAATAACCAAAACCTCATATAAACTGTGGACAAACAAGAGGCCTAGCATGAATCATTTTCATATTTGGGGATTTTCAACTGAGGTAAAGCTATATAGGCCACATGAAAAGAAACTAGACTCAAGAACGGTTAGCTATTATTTTGTTGGATATTCTGAAAGATGTAGGGGTTATAAATTTTATGACCCTATAAATAAGTCCTTTTTTTAGAAGGAAAATGCTTGGTTCTTTGAGGATGTTGAGTTTGGGGGAGGTGATAAGGTAAGAGACATGGCTTTTGAAGAAAAATTTGTTTCTCTTCTTATAGTTGTTGTTAGCAATGATCAGATTTCAAATTCTGACATTGTTCAAACAAATCTGAAACAAGACAATGTTCAAGATCTCCCTATCCAAAATCAAGAGTTTACTCTTGAAGAACAAACTCAACAACCTCAAGAAACACCTCAAGAAACTCAAGAACAAGTGTCATTGAGGAAATATACTAGAGAGAGGAGAAAGGCAATTTCAGATGATTATATTATTTTTCTTCAAGAACATGAGGGTGGCATTGGCTTAAAGGAAGATGACCCAATCAACTTTCATCAAGCTATACAGAGTTCTATCTCTCAAAAGTGAATTGATGTCATTCTTAAAGAGTTTAAATCCATAAAAGACAATGACGTATGTGCTCTTATCCTATTACCTGAAGGTGCAAAATTCATTGGTTATAAATGAATATTTAAAACCAAGAGGGATTTGAAGGGTGATGTGCAAAGATATAAGGCCCGTCTTGTTGTGAAAGGGTTTACTCAAAGCAAAGGCATTGACTATAGAAAGACTTTCTCTCAAGTTTCTACGAAAGACTCTTTCAGAATAATGATGACACTTGTGACTCATTTTGATTTGAAACTATATCAGATGAATGTAAAGACTGCATTCCTTAATTGTGACATTGATGAGATAATATATATGGTGCAACCAAAATATTTTGTCTCAGGCGATGTAAAGAAAATGGTTTATAAATTAAAGAAATCCATTTATGGACACAAGCAGGCTTTCTGTCAATGGTATCATAAATTTCATCAAGTTGTCCTTTCGTTTGGTTTTGAGATGAATGTGGTTGATGAATGCATATACCATAAATTCAACGAGGGTAAATATATTTTTCTGGTTTTATATGTCGATGATATACTACTTACCAATAATTATATAGGTTTATTGCACGAAACCAAGAGATTTCTAACAAAGAAATTTGAAATAAAAGATTTTTGTGACACCTCTTTTGTATTAGAGATTCAAATATATCAAGATCGTTCTCGAGGTATTCTTGGTTTATCACAAAAAAGCTATATCGAAAGGATTTTTAACAGATTTATCATGAAGGATTGTAAACCAGGCGACACCTCTGTTGCTAAGGGAGACAAGTTTAGTCTTGCTCAATGCCTCAAATACCAGTTTGAAGTAAAGGATATGGAAAAGATTCTCTATGCATCAGCTATAAGTAGTCTTATGTATGCTCAAGTGTGTACACATTCAGATATTGCATATATTGTTGGGATGTTAGGCAAATATTTGAGTAACCCAAGAATGGATCATTGAAAAGCAGTCAAACGGGTTATGTGGTACTTACAAAGAACAAAAGATTACATACTGATATACAATAAATCGAATCAGTTAGAGATCATTGGGTATTCTGATTCTGACTTTGTCGCAAGACAGTCGTAGATCCACATCGGGTTATATTTATCTGTTAGTCGGAGGAGCTATCTCTTGGAAGAGTGCTAAGCATACACTCATTGCTTCTTCTATTATGGTGGCAGAGTTCATAGCCTATTATGAGACATCCAATTATGAAATATAGTTGCACAATTTTGTCACTGATAACATTGAAGTTTTTTTTATGACAATAAGTTGGCAGTACTATATTTCAACAACAACAACAGAAGCACATCAAAGTCGAAACATATAGACATCAAGTTCCTTGTTGTTAAAAAAAGAATGAAGAATGGTTAAATATCTATTGAACATATTGGCACAGACTCCATGATTGTGGATTCGCTTACAAAAGGTTTACCACCTAAGGTCTTCCACGAGCATACTGCTCGAATGGGTGTTGTATCATTTAATGATATATTAGTTTAGTGGGAGTTTGTATTTAGATGTTTTGGAATAAAGATAAAGCTTTTTTTACTACAGTATAAGGTTCAGGTTTCAGTTTTACTTTGTAGTCGTTTATTGTGATCTCACTAAAAAATAAGGCAGGACCAGTTGAAAATAGGCAGGTTCAGATTACATTACATATAATTTTCATGCTTCACATCCATGCTTGAACTATGTCGTTAGTTATGTCAATATATGTGATCATTGATGGGTCTATTTATGATGAATATAATGAAAATCACTTTGGTTCTATGTTGACATGATTAATGAACAAGATTGTTAGGGATATCATTTGGTAAGATAGTATTATTGAGCTCATAAAGTTATTGTATAATGCGTGATTGTATAATGACATATGTGGCTTAAGTGAGAGATTGTTAGATATTTTGTGTGGGCCTACAAATGTAATTAATCACTCATTATAAATTATCTAAGGTATAAGCTCATTTAAAGTGATCTTATGCGGTTGAGCCATATGACATCTTATAGAGTATGGTTATACTAACATATAGATACCTAATGTGCACTCATATGTCAATTTTTTATTTTATGACAATGTGGCAGATACAAATGGGTTATGGTTCCCAAAACCATATATAATAGCAAGTTTTTTTCCTCCTCAATCAAAAAAAGATTGTTTCTCTATCATTTGGATTAGAGAAGAAAGAAAAGCCACTAATAGAGGTTTTGGAAGTTCAAAACCCCATCAAGATCTATAGATGCAATGATAGATTCAGGTATGCTTTTGTTTTAGTTTTATTTTAGTTTTTTCAATAATTCAGCATAAACAAATTAAGGATAAATAATGATTATTTTCCTAAGTTTTCCAACACTGATTCCCAATGCTAATCGAAAATCCAAAACAAGGCAGCCGTGTGACACCAGCCAGCAACAAAGGCAGCCCATATGTCTGTTACATGACAGCAATAAGAAAGGCTCATGCACCTTCTCACGAGTACCCGGCACATGAGAGGCAGATGACATCAGCATGGGGGATAATTCACCAAGCCATGATTGAATGGAGCTAGTTCCTTCTCAATCGGAGATGGCAAACCGGCAATCTGAGCCTCAAGAACTTGATTTTCCAGCAGTGCCACCGGGCTTCTCGAAGGTCACGCACGAAAGAGGCACAAATATTTTATCATTCAGATCGCAACCCAAACACGTAAGCTTCCAAAAGAAATGGAGTGGGTCTAAACTCAAAATAAAAGATACATGTAACAGCTTCCCGATTAGAAGCCAAGCATTAAAGAAAAGAACGCTCCATCCTCGATTGGAGCACCTAAGGGACAGGAGTAGCATATTCAAATATACAACCATGTTATTCCTGGTAAGAAGAAGGGTGTCAAACTCAGTGGAGGTGAGAAAGGCAACCTGACTCCAAAGTAGCTAGCTCAACATATGGTTGGTAAAATTCCAATAGTGGAAACCCCCCTCAAAAAAATTTATATCAATAAAGATAGCAACGCTAAGTATGACAGGATTAGGGAGGCAAATCGCATGTAACTTTTAGACAAAGCTTCTCTAGCTAGTGACTCCATCTCAATCTCTGTCTTGGCCTTTTGCAAAACTCACTAGGTTGGGGATGACGAGAATTTGGAATGATCGCCCTTTCAGGATATAGTTTTACTGTATAAAGCTTGAATTTTAGTGAAATGAACTGGTATGGGTCCACCTAACCCCAGCTTTCCTTTCAAAAAACAAAAATGTGGACCAACCAATACCAATTGGGCTTCGTTAGTCTGGTAGGAGCAGCTAGTGTACGTCACCTTGTGTTGGGATGTCGCAGGTTCAAAACCCAATGGAATTGTTGTATAACTGGTAGGGGTCTGCCTAACCCTTTCATAAAAAAAATGGTCTGAATCTTTTCACTTAATTCCAGAGAACCCTCCACAGGCTGAATTCTGTGGTTAAAGCCACTTGAACGATACAGATGGCCTAAAATCTAAGCATTTCAAACAGGCCAAAGAGCATGGTGGTAATCTATCGCTTTATACATTGAGGTTTGAGGTAGGGATGTCAATAGATCGGATTTTATTCAACGCTTGGTAGAATCCAACCCTGTTTAGTCGGATTTGCTAAGCCAAAACTATATCCAATTATAATCAAATACGGATATGATCTTGAGTTCTTGCTACCAAATCCAATGGATATTTGAACGATATTCTTATCCCATTACATGTAAAAAGTTAGATTTGGTATGAGTTTTTCACCATCGGAATCCGAATCTGTTTAATCAACACCCGATTAATTGGATCTGATATTGACCACATCTGACCAGAAGCCTAACCGTTTACATTGAAGGATGCCAATTGATCGTTTCTTAATTCTGTTTAACCAAATTTTTTGGGTATATATGGACACAAAAGGACTGACCCAAATATTATTTGGGTATGGACCCAAGACCCAAATAATACCACCGTCTGAGGCCTTCATCTTTGCGTAAAGATGAGATCAACAGTCTCTGGTGGGCCCCACTGATTGCACAATGAATGGTGGTGATGAAGGCTATGGAAGGTGGTGATTTCAAAAACAAGAAAAAAAAATTTGTGTTTTGACATGCCACCCCATCTAACCTGGTTTTGTTATCCGGGGCTCGGCTTGTCTGGCAGGAGCAGTTAGTTTAAGTCACCTTGTATTGGGACGTTGCAAATTCGAATCCCAAATGGTATGGTTGTATAACTTGTAGAGGTCTGCCTAACCCCAGTTTTTCCTGTCGAAAGAAACTGTCTTACTGCCCACTGGGCGATAGGTTTCGGTTTGGCTTCGACCTCAAAGGCAATAGATGTGCACCTCAGTTATCGAACTCGTGATGCCCTTCAATTTGAATGCATCAACTCAAGCCAACCCACGCTCGAGCACAGCTAGTGTGCTTGAGTCCCACCGACTTTGGGGTTGAGCCCCAAAATGGAGCTATCCGATCTCAAATTTAATTTTGGAAATTAATTTCAACACTGCTTCTTTGGGAGGGGCAAGGGTAAGCCCACTCAGTTTTATATGTTGTCAGCCTTAAGTACAGCAGGCAAAGCCAGCGCGACTACGTCTCTTATCTTTATCATTATTTCATGTAAATACCAAAAAAATTTAAGCATTGCCAGTGGTGCTTGAAGTTTGGACCAAGTACCTGATCCTGTTTTAGTTATAAATATAGACAGATAGAATGGAATCCAGCATGCCCAAATCAATGTGGGATCAAATCCAGAACAAGATCCAAGTCAAAGCAAGCCTGGATCACGCTCCCATGACGCGATAATTCCCGACTAGTTGTCACCACCGAGACAAGCATACAACAACAACAACTTCATCCCAAAACAATTGGGGTCGGCGATATGAACCAAAAAATAAAATCATTCTGGGTCCTCCACATGAATCCTTCTCCTCAAATCATTTTTATCCAATGTCATGTCCTCAGTGAGGTTCAAAGCATTCATATCCTTTCCTATCATCGCCATCCAAGTCTTCTTAGGCCTACCTCGACCTCTTTTGACTAATATATTTTTTCATTTGTCCATCCTTCTAACTGAAGCATCATTAGGCCTTCGCCGAATATGTCCAAACCACCGTAAACAATTTTCTCTTATCTTATTTTCAATGGATGCAACGCCTACCTTCTTACGTATCTCCTCGTTTTGAATCTTATCTTTTATTGTATTTTCACACATCCATCGCAGCATACGCATCTCAGCTACACTCATTTTTTGAATATGATGTCTCTTGGCAGCCCAGCATTCCGTACCATATAATAAAGCAAGCCTAATTGTCATCCTATAAAACTTTTCCTTCAACCGCAACGGCATTCTACGATCGCACAACACTCCAGTTGCACTTTTCCATTTCATTCACCCAACCTTTATCCTATGGTTTACATCTCCATCATTTCGAATGATAGATCCCAAATATTTGAAACAATCATCCACCGATATTTCTTGCTCGTCAAGCTTCACTACACTCTCATCACTACTGCGTTGCTTACTAAACCGACATTTTATATATTGTCTTACTCTTACTCAACGTAAAACCTCTTGCTTCCAATGTTTGTCTCCATAATTCTAACTTAGCATTAACCCCAACTCTAGACTCATCAATCAAAACAATAGCATCAGCAAATAACATACACTGCGGCACATTTTCTTGAATTGATTTCGTAAGCTCATCCATCACTATAGCAAATAGGAAAGGGCTTAATGTAGATCCTTGATGTAACCCAACTATTATAGAAAAATTGTTTGTCACCCCTCCACAAGTGTGGACATTGGTTACCACTCCTTCGTACATATCTTTAATTATACTAATGTACTTGAGAGAAATGTCTTTCTTCATCATTGTCCACCAGAGAACATCCCTAGGTACTCTATCGTATGCCTTTTCTAAATCAATAAAAACCATATGCAAATCTTTGTTCCTCTCTCTGTATCTCTCAATAATTTGTCTAAGAAAATGTATAGCTTCCATAGTTGATCTTCCAGGCATAAAACCAAATTGATTATCCGATATCATGACAACCTTCCTCAACCTATGCTCAATCACCCTCTCCAAAAGTTTCATAGTATGACTCATGAGTTTTATACCACGATAGTTTGTGCAATCTTGTATGTCACCCTTATTCTTATATAGAGGCACCAAAGTACTCTTCCTCCACTCCTTAGGCATCTTATTTGTCCGCCAAATCTTGTTAAAAAGATTTTCAACCATTTTAAACCATTCTCACCCAAGCATTTTCAAGCCTTGATAGGTATACCATCTGGTCCAATTGACTTTCTTGATTTCATTTTCTTTAAAGCCTCTGCAATTTCTTTCTTTTGAATCTTGCGCATGAAATCACGATTCATCTCATGAGAAGGAATGAAGAAGTCTCCAAGATCCTGAGCATAACTTCCATTAAAAGCTTATCAAAATAATCTTTTCATCTCTCCTTAATCTCCTCATCTTTGACTAAAACCCTTTGAGTTTCATCTTTGATGCATCTAACCATACCCAGATCCCTCGATTTTCTATCTCTCATCTTTGCAAGCCTATAAATATCTTTCTCTCTCTCTTTGGTATCCAACTTGTCATAAACCTCCTTATATACCTTATCCCTCGCGTTTCGAACTACTTTCTTAGCTTCTTTCTTTGTTATCATATACTTTTCCAAATTCTCATTATCATGACTTTTACTTAGATTTCTATAACACTCTCTTTTAATCTTAATAGCTAATTTGACATCCTCGTTCCACCATGATGTATCCTTACCTAGCAGTGCACCGCCTTTATACTCACCTAATACCTCCTTAGCCACCTTTCTCATGCAGCCCGCTATCTTATTCCACATTTATTCTGAATCCTCCTCGAGACACCAATCAGCTTCCTTAACTACTTGCTCTACAAACATTCCTTATTTAGCTCCTTTCAGTGCCCACCACTTAATTCTAGGATCTATCTTATGTCTAGCCCGTTTACGACATTTTCTAATTCTAAGATCTAAAATTAAGACTCTATGTTGTGTAGCTACACTTTCCTTTGGTATAACCTTATAATCGATGCAACAACCCCTATCTCTCTTTTTAAGTAGAAAAAAATCTATCTGACTCGTATTAACCCCACTTTTAAATGTTACTAGGTGAGACTCCCTCTTCCTAAACCAAGTGTTGGCTAAGATCATATTATAGGACAAACCAAAATCTAAAATCCTTTCTTTACTTTTGTTTCTTTCTCCTATACCATAGCCCTCATGGATACTCTCAAATCCATCCCTACTAATGCCTACGTGTCCATTAAGGTCACCGCCGATGAAAATCTTATCTACGTGAGATATCCCTTGTACTACTCCGTCTAAATCTTTCCAAAATTGACGCTTAATGGAATCATCTAAACCTACTTGAGGTGCATAAACACTAATAATATTAATGATATCCGTACCTAATACTAATTTAATAAGTAAAATCCTAGCACCCTTCCTACGAACCTCTACTACATTATCTATAAACTCACAACTAATAACAATCCCTACTCCATTCCTATTCTTATTTATTCCTGTATGCCAAATCTTATATCCCCAAGGGTCTATCACTTTTGCCTTCTCACCTACCCATTTGGTCTCTTGTAAACATAAAATATCAATTTTTTTTCTACACATAACATCTACTAACTCTACCAACTTACCAGTTAAAGGCCATATGTTCCAAGTGGCTAACCTAATTTTATGGTCTTGAACTATCGTCTTTACCTTCACCCATCCAACAAAGTGAGGGAACCCTTGCCTATTTGACACCACACTCGGGCACCGGTGTGACTCGGTGCTCTTGGGCGATGACCTAGCAACCCTTGGTCATTTATCATTGCCTCCCGGCCTATAGAGTACAGTGCGTCGCTTAGTAGGGAACGCCCCAACGAAATTCTCATATTGGTTCATATTCAAAGGGTGTGACTAAGTTTTTATGTTTGCTGTCATTGGCCTACCGCAACCCTCCTCCTATATTAGGGCTTGGGACCGAACAAAAAGAGAAAAAGGATTTACACACAAAAAACCCTTGATGATGAATTATAACCAAAACAGAAATGCAGCACAATGATCAAATCAGATAAATCCTATTTGTGTGAGGAAAACATACTTGGAGGCCTCAACAGTGCTTGGAAACCGAAGATCGTGTAGGGTTCTCCGACGAACAGTGGTCGGTGTTTCTTGAAAAAAAAAAACATAGAAAAAAACCACCGTGCAAGAAAATGCCCCAATCGTGAGGGAAGAGGCCGGAAACCACCGTGTAGGAAAAGCTCCAATCGTGAGGGAAGAGGCTGGAACCCACCGTGTAGGAAAAGCCCCAATCGTGAGGGAAGAGGCCTCTTTCTGATTTGTCAGGCCCCAGGTCCCAGTATAGATGGGAAAACCAAAAAGAATGATCTGCTGAAACAGAGGGCTCAAGCAAACTCTAGAACGAGAGAGGCCTACTTCTTGAGACGCCACTCTGCATATCGAGTCAATCCCTGACCAGATGCACATGTGGGAGACGACGTCATGGGTTCTCTGATGAGGGTCGTCGGCGAGTGCCGAACGGGGTGTTGCCGAAAGATGTCGCAGGGGCAGACACCGACGCAGGGGGTTCGGCGAATCGAGGAAGATGGGGGTGAGGGGGAGAGGGGGTTCGACTGAGGGTTGTCGGTAGAAGAGGACTGTCGGCGAGGGTCGTCGGCGAGAGTGCACAGGGTTCTCCAACGAGGGTCGTCGGCAAGTGCATAGGGGAAAGGTAAGGTGGATGGCGGAGTGGGAGACACCGGCGCAGGGGGTTCGGCGAGGGTTTGACAGGGTTCACCGGCATCGGCCGTGAAGCTGCAGCAGAGGCTGTTCGCTTGTAGGGTCGAATATCTGACAAAAATCTTAACCCAAATGCAACCTGCACATTCACCGAGACAAGCATACCAATTACAATTAATGAGCCTGCATTTCATAGTCACAAATATCGCCACGATATATATGTAAAATTATCATGATATTTTCAAAGCCGAGATAAGTTAATCCTAAAAGATTATATTTTTAGACTCTCTTATTTTGAACGTGTTTTGATTTTATCATTATTCATGGTGATAGTACATTTTATTTCTTAATATGTATGTTATGATTATGTTTTCTGATATATATGTCGATATTTTCTCAAGATTTTCGGGAAAAATTAAGCAAATTTTTAAGTATATATATGTTCCAAGGAGCTTTTCCTCACCGATACCCAAAATTGTAGAATTTCTGTATATTTTTTAGGGGGCCTGATCGGCACCCAAATTTCTGATGAGCCCAAGTTGGTCCCTGCACGGTCAATATATTGAAAATATCGTGAAAAAAATATACATTAATTTTGCTGCCGCTTTAAATTGCCAATATATCATGATTTCATCATGACATTTATGTTTTTAACTACTTTTTTTGTTAATAATTGGTGTTATATTATTTTATTTATTCTTTTGTTTCTGTTTATTTTTACATATATTTCTTCATAATTATTTAATTAATTTACTGTTTGGCAATACTGTGTCAAATCTGTCGATAGAATCACATGAAATAAAATTAAAAAAATCTCATGAGACTTTCGCTGTTGTTATTTTCCCGTTTTAAACTTTTGTCCCTGTCATTAGTAAACGAACCGAGCAACTCTTGGCTCAGCTCGGTTTGGCTCGTAACAAACTTGTTCATTTGGATGACGAGCCGAACACGAGCTCGTTCATTCTACATAGCCGAATCAAGCACGAACAAGGGCGTTGGTCTCGGCTTGGCTCATATAGGCTTGTTTAGATAGCTTGCGTAAAATTTATTGCGCTATAAATGTTTAAATGTTAAAACAAACTTGTTAGCTCAACTAGGTGGTTGGTCGTACTTTTATACCACTAGTCGTGGGTTCAAATCTATTTGCCAGTAATTTGGCCACATATTTCTTAAATTATAATTATAAATAAACATCTTTGAAAAACTGTCAGATATGCATTTATTACAACTGTTTATCATTAAGAATTGACACTGTTTAATTTTTTTTTCCCTGATAAGTAGTCAGTTTTTTTTATGGGACAATACAAGGAACCAAAATGGAATCGCGTTTTTCAATATCAGTATCGGTATCACCCTAAATCATTTGTAGGGATGGCAGTGGATCGGGGAAACGGGGTCCCACCCTGCCTTGCCCCGTTTGGATCGGGGATGGAGGTTAAAATCAAAAACCTGTGTGATGATGGAGGCGAGGATGAACTTATGCTTTCTCCCACCCCACCTTGCCCGAACCCCGTCCTCAATCCTTTTTTGGGAATGGCAGTGGATCGAGGAAAAACAGAGCCCCGCCCCGCCTCACCCCCATTTGGATCGGGGATGGAGGTTAAAATCAAAACCTCTGCAAGGATGGAGGGCAGAATTTTGAGACGTTCCCGGCCATCCCTAATCGTTGGGCCACTAATTCAGCTGTATCAGCCGATATGATACTCAACTGAATCGTTATGTATCAGCCAAAAAATAATAATAAATTATAATGTGACACGTGATAAAACTATTAAACTAAATATACAAATTATTAAAAAAGTATTTTTGGTATTTTTATAATTATTAAAATTTGCCAACTTAGGCCTGCAGCGTATCAAATTTCTGCCCATAGGCACAAATACTGATAACATTAGTGTTGACCTGAGATCCCTATTTAACAATTTTCATGAAAAGTTTGAGCTATATTTAAATTTTTTAAAAATATATGAGCTATATTTGAAATTAAAGACAAAATATTGGTCCCTAAATGAAATTTCCCCTATCTGGCCCTCCAAACGAATCAACCCCTCATGAACGGAAGCAGATCAGGTCATGCTGATCATGAGCTTTTTTTTGCTCATGCCAACATCGTGGCCGTCAGTTTTGTATTTTGAAAAGTTAAAAAGTAAACAGAACAGTTATATGCTACGTGGTATTCATCCAAAATGCAAACAGACGGCCACGATGTTGGCATGAGCAAAAAGCACATGTTCAGCATGACCTAATCTGCTTCCCTCATGAAGTGTAGAGGGGAAGCAAGCAAGGAGCACCCATTTAAACAAAAAGCAATTGCACCATCCCTCACTTTCCCCACCACCACAACCACCATGGACTTGCACAACCTTTCTCCCTGCATGGTGGAGGTTGGCACTATTGTAGGGGAAGGACCTAGGCCAATACCTTCTCTTGGGCACCTTGAAGTGGGCTTGGTTGAGCTCCTTGTGGCCCTCCTTGCTTTCTTGGCCCTTCACTATCTTCGCCAGAAGAAGCTCCGGGGTTTGCCGGTTTGGCCCGTGTTTGGAATGCTTCCCTCCATGATCTTTGGGCTAAGAAATGACGTGCATGAGTGGATTTCCGACGTGATTATTCGGCAAGGAGGAACTTTCTTCTTCAGTGGACCTTGGTATGTGCATTTCTAGTAGTACTTCTTCATTATCATTATTAGCATCATCATCTTCTTCTTCATCCTCTTGATGTTCTACTGCTACTATCATTGCTATTTTTTTTATTTTGACAGAAAAAAGCTAGGGTTAGGCAGATCCCTACCAGTTATACAACCATACCATTTGGGGTTAGAACTTGCAACGTCCCAACACAAGCAATTGCTACTTCTTTTATTACTTTTTATATCATTATCATAACCCTCTTCTTCTTCTTCTTCTTCATGTTCTTTCTTCTTGTTATACTCGTTGATGTTCTTCTCCTGCTATCACTGCTGGTCTTCTTCTTGTTTTTCATTTTTTTAGTTTTGTTTTGGCTCTTGTTCCAATGGTAGCAACAGTAAGAGCTTTAAAAGGTATCACTACTACTACAGTTAGAGCCAAATTAATGAGGTTTTGTAATGCCATGGATTTTTTTTTTCTCGATTTTACAATACAACGGAGCAGATTCAACAATCTAAAGATTTTGATAATACAAGGGATCGATGAGAAAATAAGCCGTATGAAAAGACAGAAAAACTAGGGTTTTATAGGATGCCTCTTCCTCCCCCCGCCCTCTCTCTCCTTTAAAGTTTTTTTTTTTAATGATGAAGGAAAGCCCTTCGCACTTAATGGGCCAGCCAACCTGCAAGGTAAATGTCTGGGTTGAGGACACTACCACCTCCAACCGTAATAAAGAAACGGCAGCCCCCATGTGCTAATGGGATTCGATCCTGTGGCTTTCAGCTTGAAAGCCATGAGTGTGCGTCTCTTGCCGCAAAGCTGAAGCTTGGTGTAGTCCCTGAGCCGGAGATTGGATAGAGCTTCTCGTTTAGCTATTGATAGGAATGCTTGAGCTCTGCCATCTATAATGAAAGTTTGAAACTGTTATATCTTCCCATGAAAAACCAGAAAAAGGATTCCTTTTTACTGGTCAAGTTGATCCACCTAGGTCTGAACCTTCTCACGTGGATTCGACATATTGGGACCTACATGGTTTAGTTTGGAACTGACTCGAATCCACATGAGTCTGAAGGTATTAGCCATGAACCCACTATGTTTAGGTTGTCTAGCCCAAATCTGCTACGGTCATATGGTGAACCAACCTGGAACCAGTTGGGCCTGAACAAGAACTGTTTAGAGTTAGACCTCATTAATCATGTCTATGGACCAATATATCCCTCGGCCCTAGACCAGATTTGATATAAATCTACACATTCCTGACCCGTGTTTTTGGTATAGTCCAAGGGGAAAACCCCTCATCATCAACCGCACAATTGGCTTCCCATCAGAGAGTGCACCCAGCTTCGTCCTTTGTTTTTTGTTTTTTTTTTGAAAGGCAAGCTGGACTAGGCCGACCCCTACCAGTCATACAGCGCTACCATTGGGATTTGAACTTGACTTGCACCCAGCTTCGACCTTGCAATAAAGAATGCTACATGGGTTTCAAATTGTGTGATTGGTGACATTCACGAGTCGCCCCTACCAGATGAGCACAGTCCTTGTGGGCACCCTTGTTTTTGAAATTTTAGCAACAAAAAGAGCAGAGGACGTCATTTTCTGATTTTAGTGATCTTCTATATTTCTCTGGATTGAAACTTAAGCCTCAAATATCAAAGGTATTTTGAAAACCTTATAATTTTATCATGACATTTTCAGAAAAGGATGAAATCATGATATTTTCATATTATCGTTATTTTAAAAAAAACTTGGTTGATCAATGACATATTAACATGTTTTTGTTTTGTGTATTTTTCAATTAAATTTCTTTATGTCTCAGAGAAATTTTAGATCTCATATGTGAGGAAACCTTTTAGAGATTTTTCCCATGCATAAAAATCTTTGAGAATTGTGACTCTGATGGTTAGATGAGGAGGTAAAAATAATTCTTTTTTTTTTCACCTGGAGGTGTTCTTTTCCTCTCTTTTCAAGTATCGTACGTACGCCATCAACCTGACGGGCTATGGCCAATGACATTTATTTTGGATAGGGCCCATAGGATTTGATCAATGAGACAAGCATTAAATTGCTAACAAGGCACACAATTAATTCCATATCTGCATCTGCATGCTAGAATTTCCCCCTTTTTCTTCTGGAAAACAGGAATGATACAGTCCTTTTGTACCCCAGACACAGCTGGGGATGCACAACGAGACGAGCTAGCTCGGGCTCCACACTTTTATGCTCGATTCGAGCTCGTTCAAAAAATAAATGAGCCAAGCTTGAACAGAAGTCCAGGCTTGTTGTTGGTGTGGATAAACGAGCCAAGCTTGATCAAGTTGTTAAGCTCGAAAAGCTCAATAAGGCTGACATTAGAGTATATATATAACATATTTGCAAATTAATTCATGAAAGTAGTTGTCTCCGTAGTGGTTAGGTCGTTGCTCTTTTCTAAAAGGTTTTGACATCGAACTTCACTGTGCATTTTGAAGTGAACCGAGTTTGAACAGCCCAGGTCACAGCAGCAGCAGCAAGACTGTACCGGTTCCATAGGGGGGTCCATTCATTATCCATCCTAATTATTTGTGTTTTTTTTATTATCTAGCTTGATATTGGTTTTTGAATCTTGTTCAGATCTTATTTAAATTTTGAATCTATTTCAAATTTGTAATAGGATTAGGGTTTCTAAGGTTTTTATTTGTTCAGCTATAAATACTTATTATAATGACGAAGAGGGAGTAGTTGATAATGAATTATTGTTGATTTTAGACGGTTTTTCAGCAATTTCAGTTACTTTCATTAATTCTTGATTTTATAGGTATTTAGGTTTCTAGCTAGGGTATTGATTTTGCGGGGTTCAGCAGTGATCCTCCCATTCACTGCATCAAACCCCCCCTCCCTCTTGGTCTCTTAAGTTGGATCTAGACACATGTTCATAGCATATATATATAGCAGCTGCCTTTTAAATTTAAATCAAGCCACCAATGGATTTCTGCCACATGCATGGAATTAGATACTGTTTAGCAAACTAAAAAAAATTGTGGCTAAAAAATATTAATCCAAGTGATTTTATTTACTAATGAATCAATTTTTTGAGCTTTCTGAGAAAGCCCTTAGCAGAAATAAATACACAAAATTTTTAAATACAAAAAACACATATTAGAAAGTATGTAGTAGGAATCACATAAAAGTTCTTTCTTCTTTTTGACAAATTAAGAAACTATATGTTTCAATAAAATTATGATGCATTTGTTTAGCAGGATGTTTTAACATTATTATGTTTTATCAACATTTTTGAATGTTTACCACTTAATTTCTCATATTGTTTTAAGAAAATAACGAAGCATTTGTCACTATGCTTTTAATTATAAAGTACTAGTAGTGTGATCACAAGGCCGAAAGGACGGGTGTCGATATCCTATCATATGGTATGGACTCTAGTGAATCACATGACATTTTATTGTCCTAATGACCATCATATTTTCCAAATTGATGCTACACTGCTTAAAATCAATGTTACAAAAACCGGTTCGAATGGGCACCTCACTGATTTAAAAACAAATCAAACCGAATCGAATCAGTGTTTTTTTTTTTGGAAAGGCAAGCTGGGGTTCGAACCGACCCCTACCGGAACAACAACCGCCCCATGTGGCAGAGAGATTCGATCCTGGGCCTTCAGCTTGACACAGTACGTACCCTGCTTACCAAAACCCGTTTGAATCGGCACCTCACTGATTTAAAATCAAATCGAACCGAATCAGTGTTCTTTCTTTTTAGTTTTTGATAGTTATTATAATATTTGTCCATTATTATATTGCTTAGGCATTAGAGGCGCATTTTAGAATTTGATTAGACCGTATAAATTAATCATAATTTACTTCATTTCTATATTCTCCTTTGGTTTAGATAATTTTCGGAATTTTAATCTTTTTATCAGTTTTTTGAGTCTATCGATTCAAACCGATTCGATTTTTGATCAGGCTGTTTTTCTGAATCATTTTGGAAAACTATTCTGCTCATAAAACTGATTCTGACAACAATGCTGGTTGCCCGTGTGGCCAGAGGGGTGGTTGTGAGGGTGCTGAGATGAAGACACCAGATCAAACCCCACTAGTGCCCGGCATTGTGACTCATGGGCCCCACTCGGGTTTTTTCGATTCAGTAAAAAAAAATACAAACAATGCCTAAAACTGTGATGTCTCAACGTACAGGTTCACCAACTTAAACTGTGTAATGACATCAGATCCCGGGAACTTGGAGTTCTTGTTGAAGACCAAGTTTTGGAGTTTCCCCAAGGGGGAGTATTTCAGGCACACCCTCCATGACCTCCTTGGTGAAGGCATCTTCAATGCTGACGGTGAGCTCTGGCACCGGCAGAGGAAGACGGCCAGCATCGCATTACACTCCGGCGAGTTCCGGAAGCTCGCCGCCTCATCGCTCGCCGAGCTTGTCTACTCGCGGCTTCTTCCAGTACTGGATTCTTATGCCGATCATGGCGTCGCCCTGGACTTGCAGGTAAGTAGCCTATGGGTGCAAGCCGGTCGGATTTTATTGGATCTGAGATCCGAATCGGACACATTATCCTTCGATACAGATTTCCTAATAAAATCCCAGTGTGCAATTGGGTTGGGTTCAAAAACTTATAAGATCCAACTTTTCCATAGTGATGTTAATGGATCGGGTTTGTGTTGGGTACCCAAAATGACCCAAACACATATACCTGGTTTGGGAGATAATAACACAAAAATCTTATGATATTTTGCCAGCCATTTTAAAAGGTCAAAATATCATGATATTTTGCAAATGTGGTGCTGTTTTTACATTTTTAAATATCATGATTCTATGGCAATATTCACATTTTATTAAGAAAATGTGGGATTTTTTGCTTTACATATATCTTATTAGTTGCTTATTTTTACACAATTTTTTAGTCTTTAAAATTTTATTTCAGCTGATTTTTTCGGAGAAAAAACTCCGGAATTACAAAAGTTTCAAATTTTCACAAGTAGGGATGTAAAGGGTTCATATTCGAATCGGATGTGGCCAATACCGGTTCAACTAATTAGATGTTGGCTAAACGGATTCCGATTTGAATTTGGGTTTGGATGGTGAAAAGCTCATCCCTATCTGGTTTTTTACATGGGTTCGAATATCCATCAAATCCGGATATTTGTTGGATTCAGTAGCAAAAAATCAAAACCATATCCACATCCAATTATAATCCGATATCATTTTGGCTTACCAAATTCTACTGAACAGAGTCAGATTTGGTCAGATATCGGGTAAAATCAGATCCATTGACATCCTTATAATCACAAGATAATCGCTGTTGTTTTGTCAATATTTAAAACGTTTATCGTTGTGGTAAGGTGATAAAAATGCGGACCCGGGTAATTTTTTTTTCTTTCAACCCAGGTTCATTATCACCTTCTAGTTTCTGCATGTAAAAACCCTCTTTGCTGGATACAATTAGGTGCCGGTTCAACTTCAATGCATCCACCGGATCTAATTTGGATCCGACTAGGGTTTTGGACTTGTTGCATAAATATGGGTTCAGTCTCGGATCATATTCAACCCGTTTGCGGTCCATGCATGCAGGACGTTCTCCTCCGCCTAACGTTCGATAACGTTTGCATGATCGCCCTCGGCGTCGACCCCGGCGGCCTGAAACCAGGGCTGCCGGAGATCCCGTTCGCGAAGTCGTTCGAGGAGGCGACGGAGACGTCGACTCTCCGGTTCGTTTTCCCGACGGCGATATGGAAGGCGATGCAGTTCATCGATTTCGGACCTGAGAGGAGGCTAAGACGGTCAGTCCGGCGAGTCGAGGAGTTTGCCGATGGCGTCATAAAAGCACGGAGGGAGGAGATGTTGCTGGATTCTGGTGATAGGTCTGACCTCCTAAGCATGTTCATGAGGCTGAGGGACGATGACGAAAAGCCATACACGGACAGGTTCCTGCGGGACATGTGCATCAACTTCATCCTCGCCGGGCGGGACACCTCCTCGGTGGCGCTCTCGTGGTTTTTCTGGCTGATCGGCCGGAACCCGGAGGTGGAGGAGAGGATAGTGGAGGAGATTCGCCGGATAAGGGGGGAGAAGGGGCTGTCCGACGGGGAGGAGGGCTGCGGTCCCGCAGTATTGGGGGCGGAGGATGTGAAGAGGATGGAGTACCTGCAGGCCGCCCTCTCGGAAGCACTGCGGCTGTACCCGCCGGTTCCGGTTGATCACAAAGAGGTACGTGGTGGTCAAAACGTCCTTCTTTTGGAGGATCAGGTGCATGTGCAATGTGATCGCACACTTTTAGTGTGCTGCTGCACCTGATCACCCACCATCTTTGGGGCCTAACGGAGGCGGATGATGGGTGATCAGGTGAAGCACCACTCTTGAAGTGTGCAATCACATTGCACCTGATCTCAATTCATAAACATGCAGCCATGCCACATGAGGTGTACCTTTCCAAGTTTTTTTTTTACCGGTTATTACACGGAGAAACTTCGTGCATCTGGATAGAAGACCTGATTGTGCCAATCTTAGCCAGCCATTTCCATTTGAGAGGGTGTTGCGTGTGCACCCCCAAGAACACGCACTGTAGCTACAGTGCGTGTTCCTGGGGGGAACATATAACCTGCCCGCCATTTCCATGGTCACCCACCCAGAAACATAAAACTCCATGCACGCTCCCCTCTGCCCTTAGGGTGCCTTAGATTACTATTGGAACTATTAAAAGTATTGAGGTAGAGTGTTTAAAGTTAAGCGATGATGAATGCATTTATAGATGAGGATTAAGCAAACATGTGCAACCATGTTTTTAGAAGCTTTTAAGATGGTTCAGGATAAAAAAAACTATTAGGATATCTCTTTTTATATACATAGAGAGAGAGAGAGAGAGTAATATTTCCATCCCAAACTCATTTAAAAAACATACTTGCATGTGTTTTTTATATGGATTTAACCTAAATCCATATATGTAATTTCTATGCTTTATTTAGTAGAAAACATTAGTTTAAACATTTTTCATGTTTAATTGTGTTTTTAGCTTAACATAAAAAATCATTTATATATGTTGCACAAAAAACTTGATTAACTAAAAATAAAAAAAATTGTTAAATTAATTCAATTCAAAGTATATATTTTAGCAAATAAGCAATGATAAACACATCTAAGATTTGAATTATAAAAAAAAAACTCATGCAAGTTTGTTTTTTAAAGAGGTCTAGGATGGCAAAGAAGATAAATGATCTTTAAGTTACACATTTTATATATATAGGGATGGGAAACTGTCCAACATAAGGAAAATCCAAAATCTACAACCAATAATAATCGACAGTGTTCTTTATCTAACAATCAAGTTTTTCATTTATCGAATTTTACATATTAGATTTTACCCCTCCCGTACAAGCTACAAGGACCAAATGTCCAAAGTAAGTATGAACAATAAACATCACACAATACTATTTTGGTACTTGGGTCTGGGTCAAGATGCGGCACACATAACAACAACATGTCCTTCTAACGAGATACCTCTAAGGTCATCGCCCTAGGATTCCAATGATATGTATACATACCGTTTTCTTCTCATTGATATTATCATATTTGCAATACTCATAACTGGAATAATGAGATCTTTCATCTCAATGCAACATACAACATTCAATATACATCAATACATGAAATATATCCCTCTTGGACCACTCAAACTCACATTCATACATTATTGTACAAAGATTACTCCAAAATCAACTAAATACAATTAGTGCAGTCCATACACAACCATTATCGAACCCCTAGGGTTAAAAACCCATATTTGAAGTTAAAATACCAAAAAGACCATATTTGGACGACTTAGGAATTGACTCTTATGAGCTCAAGAGTCAACTCTATAAATAAAACTAAAATAATGTAGCAAAGAGTCAACTCTTTACTGTAGGAGTCAACTCGCAGTTTGCAAGAGTCTACTTACATGATAGAGGAGTCAACTCATGATATAAAAGAGTAAATCTCTTACCTCCATGAGTCGATCCTCAACCAAAAATACCTAAAATGTAGGTGAAACCCATGTGTAGAACCTCCAACGTCAACCAAGTAGGGTCCCACAGACCATACCACATCCTAGTGGATTAGATCCCTCAGATCTCAGGCTCAACCACATCAAAACGCACTCAAAACATCAAAAGAAGCTCACTCATACGTATTAGAATCTACTCATACCACTAAAGAGTTGACTCGAGCACTGCAAGGATCGACTCAACACTACAGGGGTCGACTCATCCTTACTCAGAAGTGACTCATCAGGTGTCTGAATTGACTCACTAAATACATGGAGTCGACTCTTATCCTCCAATTCCATTACAGAGTTCTGAAACTGAGGTGAGTCGATCCTGATCAACCGGAGTCAACTCTCGGGAATAGAACGGATACAAGACCATGATAAAGTCTTAAACAAGGCCAAACCGAAAATCTCAATTCCAAAATAGCAATCTTCAACGAAAATTTATGGATTCACATGATAAAACATGAGATAGACTTTCTAACGTGAATTTTTATGAGAAACACATGATCAAGCTTGCATTTAACCACATACCCACTTAAATATACAAGAATACATATTAAAACATAATTTTCTAACATGCAATAGTCATAAGCATAAGCATGTAAAGATTCTACAAAACTGAAATCAAAACATAGTTTTTGAACTCCATAAAATTAGGTAACATTCTCAAAAGGAACAGACTCATGACTTCACACTAAAATCTTTCCCAATCATGCCAAAATTCACTTAACGAAAATGGTTTCAAACAAAACTCTATCTACATGAATGCATGCCCTTAGAGTTTATGGAGTAGGAATATCACACCTTGTTAAATGCAAAATAATCAAATTAATCCACCGATGATAGCTCCTTCGTCCATCAGAATCGCCCACTCATAGGGTTTGGTTTCACAAACGAGAGAAGAGGGAGAGCTCGTTGTTGGGGGTGAGCAAGAGAAGAAAGAGAAGATGGAGATGAAGATGAAGACGAAGATGAAGTGGACGAGAGGAGTGAAGGGCTTAGAGGGTGAGAGAAGAGAGAGAATAGATTCACGCGTAATCAAGGGAAAAGAGAGAGATTTGGGGTTAATAAAGCCATAATCCCCATAATCATGACCCCTTCTGCAAGTGTCTAAATGAGTCGTATCAGTGGGGCTGAGGTGTCCCCTTTAACGATAGCTGGCTCTACCGTAATGTGCCCAAAGTGCTCTTGTATCTTATCTAATTTTCCATCTTCTCCCTATGCCCATTTTGCCTTTTTTGTCAATTTATTTACCATCCTGTCATTACCCAATAAAACCAACTTTTTTTTAATTAAATTCTTAAAATATCCCTTGACAATATAATTCTTCACCTTTTTTAAAAATTTCTAATTATGTCTTTTGTCTATAAAATTATGATGCTGCCCTTGGATCATATTGGATCGAATTTGAACCCAATTTTGGTGATTTTGGGGTCCAAATCTTGCAAAATCTAAAATATGATAATATAATTTATGAATTACACAAAAAAATGATTTTAATATATTAAAACATAGAAAAATATCAGGTTACAAAAAGTTGAGATGTTACATCTAAATTATGAAGATTAAATATATGAGGTCCAATCAATGCGATGCCTAAGCATTAGAGAAGAAGAGCTATAGTATTGTAGTTGGTTGCAAATTTTGGACCTTCTAGATGGTTTTCTCTCTCTCTCTCTCTCTCTCTCTCTCTCTCTCTCTCTCTCTCTCTCTCTCTCTATATATATATATATATATATATATATATATATATATATATATATTACATTTATGGATTACATTGATTGAAAACCTTAAAGAACCCTTCAATTTTGTGGCAGGTTAGAGAGGATGAGGTCTTCCCAGATGGTACTGCGCTCAGGAAAGGGACCAAAGTCTTATATTCTATGTACACAATGGGGAGAATGGAGAGAGTATGGGGCAAAGATTGTCGGGAATTCATACCAGAAAGATGGATTCGAGACGGCCAGTTCATCAGCGAACCGGCCTACAAGTTTGCAGCTTTCAATGGTGGCCCGCGGCTCTGTCTTGGCAAGGATCTTGCTTACTACCAAATGAAGATGGTAGCAGCTGCTATCATATCCCGGTTCCGCGTCCAAGTCATACCGGGACACCCAATCATGCCAAAGCTAGCTCTAACAATGTATATGAAACATGGTCTGAAAGTTTTTCTCCAAAAGAGGGAAGCAAAAGATACCTAAAATGGTTGTCAATAGTATGCGTGCAAGCCACTTCTGGTGTAAACTTATGCAAGACAAGCTTGTTGATCATCTCTGGATACTTAGTCATATATGTTAGTCGCAACCATTCTATTGTCCTTAATATGTCATTGTATGGTTCCTTGATTGGGGCCAGCAGTGGGGTTCTGTGGGTTCATTCCCTTGTTTTGTGTTCCACAAGGACCACAACCAATGTTATGACCTACCCTGATACTTTGTACCAGTGATTTTTGGGTCCTTTGTTATTTCATAAATAATGTTGGGTTGAATGCTCTTTAAATTGCACTAATTATTGCTTTTAATGAGTTTGTGTGGGCACATGATATTTCTGGTGGCCTTTTTAGCAGCTTCTTGTTAGAATCTAGCAGTTTGCATTAAGAGGGTGTTTGGCATTCAGGTGTCAAAGTTTGTAATGTGATTTTACCTGATCAGCCTTTATCATAGGGATATATTTAGGCATGCTTGACGTCATGTCAAAAAGAGTCACGCTTACTGTTTTACTCTTTCGGATGGGCTCCATGAACCACATCAAACATGTTACTTTTTTTCACCCCCTCTTCCCTTTGTTTGAGAAAAGTGGTGAGAAAAAGTCGCCACCCCTCCAACCTTTTCTCACCAGATAGCTTTTCCCAACTCCTTATTTTACTCTAGGCCACACTTGGAATCAAGAAAATTTCTCATACGAAAAAAAAATTTCCTATGAAAAGTTTTGATATGATAACTTTTCTAAATAAAAAAATTTCACTTGTTCGTGTAGCATAAATAGTAAAACAAAATGTAAAATGTGAGAAAATGAGAGGGATAGGAGGAGGGGAAGGGGTCGATCAGCCCACGTTAGGCGGGGAGGTTACCACGGCAGGGTGGATGAGGGCACAAATATTCGGGTGGCTCTAGTTCTTGTAGATGACAAAGTTCTTGGTGCAGACAAGAACGTCGTCGGGGATGGTGACAAGTACGTTGGCACCATTGTCGATGGGCTCGAACCACTTGCGAGAGACGTGGTTGAGGGTAAGGTCAAGCTCGTAGAAGGTGAGGTGTTTCGGGGCATCAATGGCAGCTTAGCCATAGGGGTCCTAGTCAACCTCAAAGCAATTGAGCTCAATGACGGCGAAGACGGGGTTGTCAAAGCCGCAGTCGATGGCAGCGATGGAGTAGACAAGCTTCTGCTTCTCGCAAGCACACCCATCATGAAAGAGTGGCCATTGGGGTCGATGATGAGATACTGGTCAGAGACGATGCGGCGGTAGTGACCTTAATATATACAAAATTTCTTCTATCCCTCCTAGTGGAGGATATTTTTTTATCAAAATTTGTACTTTTTAGAAAAACTTTCTTTCTAAAAAATTTTCTTCCATTTGAAACCATTGAAAAATATGTACTTTTTCTTTCTTATTTTTACTTTTTCTACTATTTTCTCGCTTCTAAACATGCCCTAATGTCAAACACGCTCTTTGAGCCTGTTTCTTTCATTCTCATGAAAGAGGAGTCTTTCATAAAAGAAGCACAAATTTTCTAAAAAATCTTGCCAGCTTAGATATGGCTTATGTGAGAAGGTACAAGGGATTTGAACATGTAAAAAAAAGGCAGTTCTGGCGACATAGCATTTTCTCATGGATACTTGTTACACTCATGGTGGGGAAAGGAAGAAAAAAGAATGTCAGCTTAGCAATTTCTGATGACAATTGCACGAAACAATAAGCCCTTTCAAGCTCACTGTTTCACCACATCTGCACACTGCCCTTTTTTTTTTATGAGATCTACACACAGAAATTTAGAAATGAATGTTGGAATTTGTTGGGTTGGGTATCGGGTCTGCCCATGATGGGCGAGATCCGGACCCAGCCCATGTTAAAGAAGGGGGCGGTTTGAAAACCGCCCATTTTCCCCACTTCTAGGGCTCAATTCCTGATGAGCGTGAGGAGAAGGGCAAAACGGAGAGAGAAAGAGGGTTGTGTACACTCATGTGCTTGAGAGAGATCTCAATAGTAAAAAGAAAGTTGTGCACAGTGGGTGTTTAAAAGAGAGATCTTGTGTACTGTGTGCATAATGAAAAGAAAGAAGAAGAAGAAGACGGTGAAACTATCTTTGTGGTGATCCTTCATAGTGGGCACTTGGATTTGCGGATTCACCGTTCTCTCCAAGTGAAGGCATGCAACCGTTGAGCAAAACGAGCATCAACAATCCGATTTTTTGCTTTCGCTTCAAAAAGGTATGTAATGTAAACCCTATTCTTGGATTTATCCATATTGATGCATAAATACATATGTATTTTTATCCTACATTGGTATTAGAGCATAGTAGGTTTTTTATGCTAGTTTTGTTTGCGGGTGTTTCCCTCGTACGTGGCTGGGATGACATTTTTGTGCGTTCATGGTGGACGCAAGCAGTTCGGTCGCCATACAACAACAATAAAAAAAAATTTGTTTGTTTGACCGTAAGACAGTGGTCGCATGACCAAGGCATGGAATGGTCGGCTGTAGGGCACAGGATAGGCCCAGCCAGCCTCTGGCCAGACCTAGCGGCTAGGCTGCAGGCCTGGCCAGGCCGGGCCTCTGGCCAGACCTTGTGACATAGGCTGCAGGCCTGGCCTTTTTTGGCTAGGCCACTGCGCCCGGCCACGGGCCAGGGCATTGCGGCAGGGCCGCAAGCTCTCCTTTTTTATTTGGGGTCGGACCCTAGCTTTTGGCCGGAGTTCATGCGAGAATAGACCCATGGCCTGCGGCTGGTGCCGCAGGTCGCAGGCTTCTTTTTTGGTTGAGCTCTGGCTGGACCGGGATACCCGGACCCAGTCTGGATTTATTATTTTTTTTAATTTTTTGTTTCAATTTTAAAGCATAAATAATTTGTCAAATATACATGTCTTGTTTATTTTATGCATTTATACATATTCAATACATCTATACATATTTTAATATGAATGAGAATATATAAATGTGATCATGTTGATTATTTAGGGAGCTTAAAGTACTTTGGAAGTACTTACTTCATGAGTTAATATTTTATTTATACAGTTATAATACAGTTTAGATGAATATAATCATCTTAGGAAAAGTGGGAGATGATTGTGAACGTAGTGAGCTTTCGATTCCATGCTCTGTGAGAAATTATATGTTATCTAATCGTGTGATTATGACTGCATATAGATGTGCTAGTGATTAGATCACAACATGCATGAATAACCTAGTTGCATAATTTTTATTCTTATTTTATTAGGACATGGCTGCACTAAGTAAATCCATAATGAACTTAGCACAGATTGAGAAACTGAACGGTGATAACTATGATATATGGCATAGAAAGATTCAGTTTACACTGGAGGAGGTCGAGGCCTTAGAGGCTCTCAATCATACTGTGGAACGATCTAAAATTGGTAATGAGGCCAAATCTCGTAGGGACATGGAGACCTGTGAGAAATGGAAGTGCATGAATACTATTGTGCGTGTCAACATGCTATGTTCTATGCAGGATGACATCATGTGTCAATTTGAGCATTATAAGACTGCTCAACAGATGTGGATGGCCCTGAAAGATAAGTTTGGGAGAACATCAGTCACAAAGCTTAAAAGGTTGGCCATCAGGTTCGATTCCTACAGAAAGTATCCTCAACACAGTATGAGTCAGCATCTCAGGGAGATGACAAATATGATAAGAGAGCTCAATAGTGCAGGACATACCCTTACAGATGAACAACAGGTTCAGGTTGTGATTCGCTCTCTACCACACAGTTGGGAGCATATGAAAATTAATATGACTCATAACGAGAGTATTAAGACTTTCGATGACATTGCCCATCATGTAGAGCTAGAAAATGATCACCTAGAAGCGACTCAACAATCTGGCATGAGGGCATATGTGGCAGAAAGCTCAAAGAAGCCAAAATCTTTTAAGAAAAAAATTTATGGACCAAGGAAGTTCAAGAAGGGTGACAAGAAGGGACAAGACAAAGAGAAAGAAAAGAAGCCTTATCAGCGCTTTGGAAAGCGTGGTAGCAGAAAAAATAAGTCAAATGCAAAATGCTTTAAGTATGGTAATTTGGGTCACTATGCTCGTGAATGTCATGAGCAGGAGAATATGCATTCTTTTATAACTTCTGATATATGTGTCAATGTTTGTAGTTGTGCACTAATTATTGAATCTAATCCTTTGTGGATTGTAGACTCAGGAGCCACCGACCATGTGACCAAAGACTGCACAAACTTCGTCGAATACAGAAAGATGTCATCTGGTTCAAAGTGGTTGTTCATGGGGAACAACACTAAAGCAGAAGTCAAAATGATTGGGACCTGCAAATTAGATTTGCGAGGAGGACGATCTTTATTATTATATGATGTTCTGCATGTTTTAGAGATTCGAGGAAATTTGATTTCAGTTTCTGCTTTGTATATGTTAAACTATAAACTTGTGTTTCGAGATGTCAATGTTGACATCTTTTGTGGACATACTTTAGTTGCTTCTGGTTTCTTGATTAATGGTTTCTATGTGTTGAACACAAAACTTAAAAGTTTAAATATTAGTGATGAATGTTTTTCTTTTGTTTCAACTGCTAGTAATATGGATGTGGATGTATCTATATGACATGCTCGACTTAGACATATAGGGCAAAAGCGAATGGATAGGCTCGCACGAGAGGGTCTTTTGAAATCTTATGCGAAGATTGAAATGCCTATATGTGAGCATTGTCTCGCTGGAAAAGTGACTCGATTGCCTTTTGGAAAGGCAGTTAGAGCAACCTATCATCTTCAATTAATTCATTCTGATATATGTGGACCAATGAATGTGGCAGCGAGGCATGAGGCCTCTTATTTCATTACTTTTATTGATGATTATACATGATTTAGCCATGTGTATTTAATTTTACATAAATCTGAAGCATTGGATTGCTTTAGATCCTTTATGAACATGGTAGAGAATCAACTTGATTGTAAGATCAAGGCTTTGAGAACAGATCGTGGACGTGAATATCTATCTAAACAATTCAAGGAATTATGTGATGATAAAGGGATAGATAGACAATTGACTACTCTTCGAACTCTGCAACAAAATGGTGTTGCAGAAAGGAGGAATAAGTCCCTCTTAGAGATGGTCAGGTCCATGATGGCGCAAACAAATTTATTCATTTTTTTTTTGTGATTGTTTGTTAACTGCAGCCCATGTATTAAATCATGTATCAACTAAATCTATTTCTTCAACTCCCTACGAATTATGGAAAGGCAGAAAGCCAGATTTGGCTTATCTCAAACCCTGGGAGTCTGTTGCATATGTCCATGATCTTTCCCATCAACATGAAAAATTAGGTCCTAGAGGAAAGGAGTGTATCTTTATAAGATACTGTGAACATTCAAAAGGATATATATTGTTAGGAGAGAATACATATGAGAGTATTTCTGAGATAGATTCTAGAGATGTCACGTTTATTGAAAGTGAATTTTCTAAAAGAGGAAAGATAGAGCGTAACTTTCAATTCTATGAATTGAATGATTTAGATCAGTCTAAAGAGATTGATCATCATGATTTATAAACACAAGAGGATGTGTCTATACCACTATTGGATAGTGGGAGTAGCACTCAAGTAGATATCGATTTTGATGAAGATCTGGCAACTCAAAAGAGTTTAAAGAAGAGAATTTCTCGTTGGAGATTTTAAATCGAAGGTAAAGCCTTTGTGGTTATGCCACAAGATGATAAGATACCTAAGAGTGTTAGAGATGCTCTATCTTGTTCTAAAAGGGATGAATGGCGTAAGACAATGGAAGAGAAAATGAAATCCATGGCATCAAATGAGGTCTGGGATCTTGTTAATCTTCCAAAAGAAAGAAAACCAATTGAGAGCAAATGGGTTCTCAATATTAAGAGGAATGACGATGGATCTATTGAGCAATACAAAGCATGTTTGGTTGCTAAAGGATACACACAGATGGTAAAGATAGACTATGATGAGACATTCTCTCCTGTGGTCAAATTGACCTTTATTCGCCTTTTGTTAGCCATAGTGTCACATATGAATAGAATTACATCAAATGGACGTTAAGACTGCATTCCTAAATGGAAAACTGGATGAAGAAATATATATGGAACAACACGAGGGGTTTGTTACTGCTGGATTTGAGCGCAAAGTATGCAAGCTCAAACGATTCATTTATGGATTGAAGCAGTCATCCAGACAGTGGTATTTAAGGTTTCATGAGACCATCATGTGCAATGACTTTGCCATGATTGATGAGGACCACTGTGTTTATCTTAAGTGTCAAGGTCCAAAATTTGTAATCCTAACTCTATATGTAGATGATATTTTATTGGCTAGTAATCATTTAGAGTTTCTGAAAACTATTAAAGAATGGTTGTCTATTCATTTTGAAATGAAAGATATAGGTGAAGCATGCTTTATGCTGGGCATAAAAACTAAAAGAGATCGTTCAAAAAGACTTTTTTCTCTTTCGCAAGAGTCATATATAAATAAGGTCTTAGAACGATTTCATGTGCAAGATTGTAAACCCATAGATACTCATGTTACAAAAGAGAATAATTTAAGTCTTAAGATGTGCCCAAAGGAGTCAAAAGAAATAGAAGCTATATTCAAAGTCTCTTACTCCAGTGTAGTAGGCAGACTGATGTACCTAATGATGTGTACATGATCTGACATATGTTATGCAGTAGGGTTGGTGAGTAGATATCAAGCTAATCCAGAACAAGTACATTGGAAGACTGTCAAAAGGACCATGAGATATCTTAAAGGCACATTGAATCCAGTTCTTTGTTACCGTGGTGGTAACATGCATGTAGTAGGCTATACAGACGCAGATTGGGGTGGGGACCCTGATGAGCGTAAGTCTACGTCTGGCTATATGTTCTTGATGAACAATGGTGTTATATCTTGGTGTAGCAAGAAGCATATGTGTGTAGCTCTGTCCATAATGGTAGCTGAATTTGTTGCAGGATCGTTGGCAGTGTAGGAATGTGTTTGGTTAAGGAGATTCATCAAACATTTGGGAGTCACTTCTAATGCAAAACTGCCAGTGACTTTATTTTGTGATAATCAAGCGGCAATTGTGTTTGCCAAAGATCCCAAGTTTTACAGTAGAACCAAACATATAGACACGAGATGCAAGTATATGTGTGACATTGTATCTAAAGGCAAGGTTGCCTTGGCATATGTTAATACCCAAGGCAGATCCCTTTACTAAGCCGATTAATAGGGATTCTTGTGTTAAGTATGTAAAATCTATGGGTATTTGTAAGATTTGATATGTTAATGTTATTCATATTTCTTTCTATGATTATTATATAGCATGTTGTACATCTATATGAGTATGCTACCAGGTTTGAAATAATTCTTCTCACATGGATTTATTGCCTCAGGCGCTGCTTGTGGGCGGGCTGAGATGAGATGTAACAAAATCTAGGGTTGCTGAATTAATAAGCATGTCAGATTTTGGGGATATTATATGATAATAACTCAAAAGAGTGGGAGTACAATGAGTTATGATATCCGCCATATATACGTATATTTGATACATCACCCTAACTAGGTTAGGATGAGGTCTCGTGTATATTTAACTATATGGAGAGACCGACCTTGCTATCTAAATGTTAAGGGTAACCTAGTTGACCAGATCTGAGGACTTGGATAGACATTGCATGGGAATGTGCATCCTGAAGGACTCAAGTTAGTTTCTCGGGGAAGAACTGAACTAGTATAGATCTGTATGGCAGAGAATCAATGGTGTATGCATACACTCACTGGAGTGAGATAGTCTTGCCATAATATGTGAGTCACACCACGTATGCCGCACCATAACTATAAGTCGACTACAAATAAAAATGAAGAATGATCCTTGCTTCTTCATTGTGTGAGTCTTCGATATATATATATATATATACTTTGGCATACTTATTGACTTTTGACCTTATTTTAAGGAAAAAGATGAGTGTTGCTACTTTAGCATTTTGCTTAAGGCCATCTTTGATCTGTGGACATGTCTGAGAAAGCAACTTATCTTGATTCAAAGAATAAGTGTTGGAAAGGAAGATCATTTGACATTTTCAAATTATGCACATGTTAAAAGCTAGCTTATTTTATCACATCTTGGGGATGTTTGGGTTTATGATTAAACATGTGACATAATGGAAGGCCTTGTCTGCCATAGCTTGACACTCTATATATGTGCAGAGGGATTCAGTATGCTAGAATGTGAAAAATGTATTTGATCTAGGACACAGTGAGCTTCTTACCTAGCTTGTGCAGGTATATTTTGTTTTATCTTATTATTTGCAGGTTTTGGCTATTATGTTACACTAACTGGTATATAATATGCCTCCACTTTTTAAGCTCATGGGTCGCACGATCCATTTGCCAGTATGAATACACGGTGTTATTCACCATATGAAAATGTTTGGTGTTCCTTCTTCTAAGATCTCTTTACATCATGTGTGAGTGGAAGAATGTTGGGTTGGGTACATGGTCCGCCCATGATGGGCGAGATCCGAACCTGGACCACGTTAAAGAGGGGGAGGTTTGAAAATCGCCCATTTCCCCCACTTCTAGGGATCAATTCATGATGAGCGTGAGGATAGGGGCATAAAATAGAGAGAAAGATAGGGTTGTGTACACTCATGTGCTTGAGAGAGATTTCAACAGTAAAAAGAAGGTTGTGCACAATAGGTGTTTAAGAGAGAGATCTCAATAGAGAGAGATCTTGTACACAGTGTGCACAATGAAAAGAAAGAAGAAGATGGTGAAATTGTCTTTGTGGTAATCCTTCACAGTGGGCACTTGGATTTGTGGATTCACCATTCTCTTCAAGTGAGGGCACGCATCCGTTGAGCAAAACGAGCATCAACGATCCGGTTTTTCGCTTCTGCTTCAAAGAGGTATGTAATATAAACCCTATTTTTGGATTTATCTGTATTGATGCATGAATACGTATGTATTTTTGTCCTACAGACTTTAACCCCAAAAAATTGAATTGAAGGGAACTACACGCCCAAAGGAGGGCAGGCACACTACTTATGATTTTTTTATATTAACAAGGAGAAACCACCCCCAGGATTAGACCTAGTCGCGCTGGCATTGCCTGCCTTATATATAGTCTATGTTCTAGCAGCATAAAACTTTGTATGCTTATCCCTTATCCTCATGGAGTCTCCATGCTTCAGCTTGCGCAAGGGGTGATGCCCATGGATTTGAATCTAAGACTACCTGCTTGGCGACCTAGGTCCCATCCCATTAAGACAAACCCTTATGGGGTCACACTGATGATCTCCACCTTCCCTGAAATTCATTAAATTATACAATGCAGAGTGAAAAGAAAGAAGAAAAATATTGGCACAATCTTCACAGGTCAATGGTGAACAAAGTGGTAGGTAAGTGTTCATTCAAACAGCAAAATGCACAATAGTTATTGCATCAAATAGATGCATTGTGTACCATGAAAGAACTGAGAATGTGAGACGAACGGTCTATTTTCATAACCCCATAAATACAAGTCCTGAAATTCACTTGGTCACCACTTGGGGCTCCCTAATTTCTCTAAATTAGTGTCAACCTGCACAGAAAAATAAGGCTCTGGATTGCATGATAAGTCTCCAAAAAGAATCTCGCCATTAGGTGTTTCTTCAATTTAACTGCCACAAAAGCATATCAACGACCACCATTGCCTGAGCTGATGAGTTATCATATCTAGAGGTGCTTGTTGGATCTTGGTAAGGATTCAGTGTGGCCATATGGTCTCATTAAAACCCTTAACACATTAATTCAGGTATTGGATCCAAAGTTGGATCCAAGTATGAATTCAGAACTAGTTATTGGATTCTCTTTAAAGAATCCAATGACCCTGAGTAATGGGTCACTTAAAATACTAACCTCGTAGATAGTGGTGGATCCCACATCACATTAGATTTCAATGCATATTTGAAAATCCAATGAGACAGATAAGGTTGGGAACTGGCTACCCAGGGAAAGCTAGATAACCCAGTCCGCCTCTACAGGAAATATGGATGTGAATCCAATAAATCTCCCTTAAAACATGCCAATTAAATCACAACCCATTTTTTTTCTCTATCACTTAGAGTTTGCCCTCACTGCGCACACCATAGTCCGAAATTCAATAGTGGTATCAGAACTCGGTTTCGATGTGCACAGAGACTCGACACAAATTGTCGTTGGAAGAACTACGTGAATTAAGCCTTTAAAGGAAAACTAAAAAATCGTCGGGCTTCAAGAACTGTCGACACTCGACCGATAGTGCTGCCAGCAGAAAAAGGCAGCAAAAGAGGAGACCCCTACGACAACATCGCTTTCGGAGCTAGAGTCATCAGAGTAGCCAGTGTGCGAGGTTGACAGAGAAAAAAACTAGGGCAAGGGCGTAGGAAATCCCTTTGTCAGTCGGCAATACCCTGCTGCCTGCCAGAATGGCCGTGTCCAGCGACCCCTACTGCCGAAAATAGTAGTTAAAATAATAAAATAAAGGACTGAAGAAAGAGAGTGGGTCATTATACGATTGTGATATTGGTTGTGGGCATGTTGTTCACCAAGATCTAGAATGCCACAATAAGTAGCAAGCCCCTGACCCTCATAAAAAAAAAAGTGAGGGGTTGGGGGCAGAGCAAAACCCCCTCTGGTCGTTGCCCTGAACCGACTAAGAAAAAACTAAGAGAAAGAATGGAAAAAACCCTTCCATCAAAAGGTCAGGTTTTTGGTGAGTTCTTCACCTGCAAAAGGATTGATAAGCAGGAGATAACCTACCTTGTCGACCAAAAGTGCGTCGAGAGGAAGGTCAAGGTCAAGAAAAAATCTTATAAAAGAATTGCCTATGAGAAGTTTTGATATGATAACTTTTCTAAAAGAAAAATTTTCACTTGTTTGTGTAGCATACTAAAACAAAATAAAAAATATGAGAAAATGAGATAGAGATAAGGGGAGGGGAAGGAGTCGATCAACCCACGTGTGGCGAAGAGGTCACCATAGTGGGGTGGATGAGGCCACAAACGTTCGGGTGGCTCTAGTTCTTGTAGAAGATAAAGTTCTCAGTGCAGACAAGGACATTGTCGGGGATGGTGACAAGTATGTTGGCGCCATTGTCGATGGCAGCCTGGCCAGAGGAGTCTTAGTCAACCTTGAAGCAATCGAGCTCGATGATGATGAAGACAAGGTTGTCAAATCCGCAGTCGATGGCGGTGATGGAGTAGACAAGCTTTTGCTTCTCGCAAGCATCCATCATGAAAGAGTGGACATTGGGGTTGACGACGCGGAAATGGCTAGAGACGATGCGCTATAGCGACCTTAATATATTCAAAATTTTCTTTTGATAGAAAATTTTCTTCTATCTCTCCTAAGTGGAGGAATTTTTCTTATAAAAAATCTACTTTTTAGAAAAACTTTTTTTCTGAAAGATTTCTCTCATTTGGAACCTTTGAAAAATATGTATTTTTTTCCTACTTTCACTTTTTCTACTATTTTTTCACTTTCAAACATTTCCTAATGTCAAACACATCATTCTCACGAAAGAGAAGTCTTTCATAGAAAAGAACCACAAATTTTCTAAAAAATCCTGCCAGCTTATGAGAGATGGTACAAGGGATTTGGACATGAAAAGAAAAGCAGTTGTGTCGACATAGCATTTTCTCATGGATATTTGTTACCCTCATGGTGGGGAAAGGAATAAAAAGGGATGTCAGCTCCACGACAACTGCATGAAACAATGAGCCCTTACTAAATCCTTGCATTTTGAAGGTGATTATTGCAGTGGGAACATCAAACTCACTGTTTCACCACGTCTACACACTGCCACTATTCATGGAGAAACCACCCACAGGTTTATCCGGATATAAGTTTTTTTCATGCTTTCCTGAAATAAACATAATAAAAGATAATGCAAAATTGATTAAAGAAAATAAAATTAAAAAATTTTGAAATTCAGAATTTGGGGAAAATAGCTAAAATACTCTTGAAAATTGACCTTTATTGCAAAATAGGGTTGAAATTTAGGGTTTTTTAGAAAATATTTTTGTAATTTATTTAATTCATGAATCAAACGGGTTCAAAACAATGCAAAATCGGGTGGAGAGCACCCTAATATGATTATGAACATGATAAAACCATAAAAATATAATGTTTTTTCATGAAAAATGTGAAATATTGTAAGAAAAACAAATTTTGCCCATGTTTCGCTGAAATCAGAACTCCGCGGGCATCCTATTTTCATAATTTAACCAAATAATGCACCAAATAAATTCCAAAATCTGTAAAAATTGACATGGATACTTATAATAACTCTAAAATTAAAATAAAATCGGAAAAAATATATTTTTGGCATTATTTAGTTATGAAAACTGAATAAAGACAGAAAAATATATGATTTTACCCGCGACTATGTACCTGTCACAGTGTCAGACCTGAATTAGGCACCAAATAAGAAAAACTATAAACTTTTACATGAAAAAACTAGACATCTGAAAAAAAAATCTTTTTTACAGATCAGAAAAAGCATCTTCGGTTAATGAGATATCGTTCTGGCAATATATGTTTGATTTTGGCGAATGTATAACGGTCCCAAAAAAAATATCTCTGATTTTGGTTTAATTAAAAATAGCAAAAAGAGTTAAAAAATTATCAAAATCACACTGACAAAACTATACATGCTTATAAATTCGTGGCTTCTTATGGATCAAAAAAACGATCTCCGATCAGAGAGATACGATCCACATAAGTTGACCCAGAGCTTAAACCATGCATAACGATCTCTGAGAAACAGATTCTGATTTTTGATAAAGTAAAAATAACAAACAACTATAGAAAATTTTAAAATTTTCACAAAATATACTAGACATCCCAATGAACACATTGATTTTTACGGATCATCGATTGGATCTCTGATAAAGGATATATCGCATCGACAAACCGTCCCTGATTCCACATAACATTTTTACGGTACATGAATCAGAGTTCAATTTTTAATTTTTTTAGCAGAGTTATAGATCTCAAAATCATCCAATTTTTTATTGAAAGTCACTGACACATGCATGATTCAACCCTAAAAAAATAAGATTTTATTGATAGAAAAATGCACATGAAATAATATCGTTCCCGCATGGCCAAAATCAATATATGCATATAACCGATAAAGAATATGAATAACCCTAATCTAGGCATGCAAAATCATAAAAAATTTTGTAAATAATATAACAAATTATGATTTGATGCTTGAATGAGTGAAACAACCTGAGCATGACAAAAAATAAAAAAAAATCAGGAAAAACACGATTGGAAACTTAATTTGGCCTTTGAAAAAAGGATTCGATCCATAGAGGGATCAAATCTCATATTTTCTTTTGCATTTGACGTAATAATCAAATTACCAACGGATTCAATGGATCAAAATCATGTAAAACATCATATATGATCAGTGGATCATATTCTTGGCACCTTCACACAATTTCTTAAAGAAAAGAATAAAAAAAATCCAAGCAAGAGGGGCGGCAATGGCTATTTTAATGAAATAAATAATAAAAGAAAAGGGAAAAAATAAAAAAAATGGCAAAGGAACTCACCTTGGGAGGTGCTGCTGCAATGGAGGAGGAGAAGATTTGCTTGAGGGAGAGAGAGAGAGAGAGAGAGAGAGAGAGCTAGAGAGAGGGTGAGAGAGAGAGCATGGGTCGACCCCCCCCCCCCTTTGGACCCCTTTTTATAGTTTTTTGAAAGGCTTAATTAAAGAGTTGTAATCTTTTAAAACTCTTCTTAATTGACTTGAAGATAATTCATATGGGGGGGAATTTTTGGTGGAATTCTAACTCTAAAAGACTCTACCTAATTAACCTTAAGTAAGCCTAACTAAGACTCCTAATGGGTTAAGAAAAATCTCAAATGTGGCCCCACATTAGGGTTTTTAAACAAATGATTAAAATAAAGGTCGAAAAGAGTTTCTAAAACAGATGAAAATAAAGGCAAATGATAAAATCGAGAAAATTAGAGTCGTAAATCAACTAAAACTTTAGACTAGAGTCCTAAACCGACTAAAACTCTAAAATTTTTGGGGTTTTAAAGACAAACAAAGAGGTTTTGAAAGATCTTCTAAAAAATTAATAAAATAAATAAAAGGACAAAATCAGGGTTAGAGCCTAATCAACTGAAACTCTAAAATAGAGTCCTAAATCAACTTAAACTTTGAGAATTTGATTTATTTTCAAAAAACAATTTGAAATCAGAGTAAAGTTTTGAACAGACTGAAACTCTGGGGCAGATCCTAAAATTTTAAAACTCTAAAATAAAGTCCTAGAATTTTGAAATTTGATTTTTTGAAACCTAAATGAATTTTTTTTTAAAAGATTTTCTCAAAAATGAAGTTAGGGTTAGAGTCCTAATCCAACTGAAACTTTGGAACAGAGTTTTGACCCTACTAAAACTCTAAAATTTTGATTTTTTTTGAAAGATTTTGAAGGATTTTCTTGAAAATGGAAAAAAATTGAAATGAAAGGTAGAGTCCTAATCGGACTGAAACTCTGAGATAGAGTCCTAATCTGACTGAAACTCTAAAATTTTGGCCAAAATAAAAGAGATGATCAAGGGATAAGGCTACCTCTGATTTAAAACCAAAAATGAAATTTTGAAAAGGTTAAAAAGGTAAAAAGATAGAGTCCTAAATCAACTAAAACTCTGAAATAATTAAAATTTGAGAAATGAAAGAAGTGATCCAGAAGTGACACCACCTAGATGGGTCCCATCCGAGAATTGAGATCAGTTAAAAATTGAGTTTAAAACGAATCCAGATCACTTTCTAAGGAAAATATTTTGAAATAAAAAAATATAAGATCCTGAGGGTTAACAAATGACAAATGTTGATTTAAAACCCAAGTTTTTTAAATTAATTTTGAAATAAGGCTTTAAAACTCGATTCTGGATTGAAGGTTTTAAAAAACAAGAGTGTTGAATCTCAAGAATGACATGCAATACAATGAAATGATATGGAATGACAAGAAATGATACAAAATGGTATGAAATGAGATACAAAATGCAAACCCTAGATGAGAGATTTGAAGTCCTGGACCCCTGGGAGAAACAAAGAATTGAACATTCTTGTTTGAGGATGAAAATTGATAATTAAATATCTGATCCAACACTGGATCCAATCCAAATATGAAATGGGTCTCGAATATAGCTAAAATTTTCATGAAAGGAATTGATCCGATTATTGATTGTACTAGCTGGGGGAATGATAAAAATGAAGTTTATGACAAAATAGCTGAGAAATGATTTTGCGCCTATAGGGTAGGGAGTGACATTAAAAAATGAGGTTTAACTGGTTTACACGGAATCCTAGGGTTTCTGAACTCAGGTGAACTAAAATGATGCTGACTCAAACAAACTCCTAGATTGAATGATCGAGAAATGGTGCAATTCTCAAAGAATGGTAAGAAATGACCACTGGAATGAAATGGATAACAAGACCGCACTGGGTTTGAGCTGGAATAAAGATCAATAATACTGAGATGAAGTAATTCCGAAGCTCAAACACTAGCTCAACCGACTGGACTCAACTCGATTTCAGCTGAAATAAGCTGAAATGGGCTAAAATAGACTCCTAGACTACAGGAAATGAAATTGAACTGAATCTGAGTCACTTGAACTCTTGGTGAACTCAAGTTAGACTCAGGAGAATAGGGTCAACTGGGATTAACTGACTCGGAAACAATTGACTACAATTCGAGCTGGAATTGAGCTCATTTATGAGGAAATTAACCAATTTTAGCCGAAATGGTTAGAAATGAACAAGGTTTGATCATCGTGAGCTCAGAAGAGCTAGAAATGACATGCATTCTAACTGTTCTGAACCCAAAAATGAGCTTGATTGACTCTAACTGACAAGAATCTGAGGTTACCTAGGGGTAAAATGGTAATTTTTTTACAAAATGGGGTGAAATAACACCTAAACTTGGGTCAACCTAGGGCTAGACTCCTAAGAGGATTGGCATCTGCTAAAAAGAGGGTGTTTGAAATGAATGATAAAAATTTGGGGTGTTTATATCTGCCCAGGACACAACACCAGTACGACACCATTTTGGTCATAGTGAATCGCCTTACAAAGTTGGCACATTTTCTACTAACCAGGGCAAATAAGACATTAGAGAGTCTAGCGGATATGTACAAAGATGAGATCGTTAGGTTACATGAAGCACCTGTCTTGATCATTTCTGATAGAGATCTGAGGTTCACGCTAAAGTTTTGAGGGCAACTTCAGAAATCTTTGGGGACAAAACTTAAGTTTTGTACGATGTTTCACCCGTAGATGGACGTACAGTCAAAGAGAACTATTGAGAACTTAGAGGATATGTTGCGATCTTGAAGCTAGATGAATTCTCCTATAACAACAATTATCACTCAAGTATCGACATGGCTCCAAATGAGACATTGTACAAATGACCCTGTAGATCTTCGGTTTGTTGAAGCAAGGTTGATGATCGAGCGATCGAGTCACCAATAGTTCTGCAGCACTACATGGATCAGTTGTAGTTGATTCGTAAGAGACTTCTGACCGCTCAAAGCTGCCAAAAAAGCTATGCAGATCTAAAGCGCCAGGAAGTCGCATTCAAAGTAGAAGTTCATGTATTTGTCAAGGTATCACCAACCAAGAGTGTGTTTCTGTTTGGCAAGAAAAGGAAGTTGAGTTTGAGGTATGTAGGACCTTTCCTCATCCTCGAGAGGATTTGAGGCGCAGCTTATAGACTAGCACTCCTGCTTCAGTTCTCGAATAACATCCCATTGAGATAGTAGATCGACGAAAGCATGTGCTATGACATAAGATGATTTCTTTAGTGAAGATTCGATGGCAACACCATAGATTCGAACAATGTACATGAGAGCCAAAAGCAGAAATAAGAGCAAAGCATCCACACCTATTCGGTATGTAACCTTAACCAAATTTAGAGGATGATTTCTTTTAGGAGAGTTGGATGTAATACCCACGATTTTTTGAGGATTTTTTTATAAATTTTCCCAATTTTCTTATTGTGTGATAAATTAAAAATGTTAATTTGAGTTAAGTGTTATGCTATAGGGTATGCAAGACTAAAAAACAATTTCTAAGTGTCTGAAATACACTCACACGCCCAGGGGTCTCATCGACCCTAGTGAATTCCTTTTTTCAGAAATTATTTCTGAAGAATTCAAAAATCTTTAGCAAAGAAAAATAAATAATGAATATATCCAAAATTTACAATAAGAAGACATGCACCTACATTTAAACCTAATTTAAATTTCATTTAGTGTCATTTCACTTAATTCTAAATTTTAGTTTTTGAAAGAATTGAATTCTAAATTCTAAATTTAATTAATTAAAAATTTATTAAGTGAAATAAAAATTTAGACTTAATTAAATTTATTGAAAGTGTAGGAGTCCATAGATGGGCCGTCCCATCCTATGTGACACTCCATTTTAACTTTAAAAAGGTTAAAATAAAAATCAAACTTTAAAATCAAGTTACTTTGAAACTTACCAAAAACCAAGATAAGTTTTGAAAAGTCAAAACTTGCCTTTTCTCATATAGTAGCTCCCAAGGAGAGAAGGGCATCCCCTCCTAAATGGTTCTAGGAGGGGGATGACTAGACTAAAAAGAAATAGAAATGCAATGGAAAAAAAAAAGAAAGGAAAAATAATAATAATAAAAGCAAGAATAGTCAAACTTGTTTGCCAAGCAAGCAAGTTTGAGTTTTGATTTTTGGAAAGAGGCCAACCCCAAGGAGGCTCGACCAGCCCATGTGGCTATTCTACTTATATGATTATATATATATATATATATATTAAAACATATGTATGAAATAAATGTTATATCCTAAGTTAGCTAAAATGGGACACAAAAAAAAAGAAGAAAAGGAAGTAAAGAGTTAAGAGGAATGGAAAGTAGAATTAGGATTAGATCAAGGGCTAAGGTTAGCCCAGCCTTTGACCTAACCGCCTTAGCATTATAAAAGTAGAGGAGGGGTCACGCCCCCCTGCTATTTGCACCCTTAAATTTTTTTTCCTCTTTGTTCTCTCTTTTCTCCCTTTGCTCGCTTGATTCCTTTTTTTCTTTTTCCTTCTTCCCTACGTATCTCTTGTGCATCCCCTCTTAGCCTAATAAAGAGGACACCCACGTGAGTTGCTGGAATGTAAGAATTTGTTGGCAAGGCCACTGTACTTGTTGGGCAGCCGGTTCATAGGAGTCAATTTCGTAAAAAATGTAAGGGGTTCTATTCTCTACGCATAAATCAAAACCTGTAAGCACAAGTTCTTTCGATTTTTTCATAAGGACAAACCCTATACCATGTCTCCCACACATGAGTTCAGTGTAGGGTGTCAAAATATAAGTTAGAGAGGGTCTTCGAAAGAAAACCCCCTCTAAAAAATATTTTCTTCAAAATCAGGTTTAAGAACTCAATTCAAACTTTGATAAAAGAATAAAAAAAAGGATTTACATAAGAACTAATGTTGGACTTAATAAAAAGGAGTTTATTTTGATTTCCCCTAGAAGAAATCGATTTACCCTCAAAAGTAGCCAAATTATTGAATTAAAAATGAAAAAGAACTATGTATGCATTCTATCGATTGTCAGAAATAAAATCTATAAATTTTGAAAAATATGTGTAATATCTAATTATTTTTCTACAAATTTTAGTTAGAAATTATAATCAATATTGATGTGAATGTACTGTAGCAATTAGTTTAATTTTTTATTATTTTTGTTATAAAAAAATATGTATTTTTATATGCTTTATTGCAAAATTTACTGAAACTATTTATGAGGAAATAGGCTCCAGGAGACGGCGTTGTTTTTTAGCCTAACTGCTGCAAAAATGAGATTTGTTTATGGTAGATTAGTTAAAAATAGTGTAATGATGTTTTTATGATTTTACTCAACTTGTTCATGCAAAAAAAATTGAAAATATGAATTCGGGTGGCCTATTTTGGCCCACCCGAATACTTATTTTCTGTAAATATGTATTTTTGGCCTGACACCCGACCATTAAATCACATGTATCTTTATCATCCGAAGAAGTTTTTATGAGAGATTTATTGTGTTGGAAAGGTAACAAAATTTTACAGCTTTTGTGAAATTTTAAGCTCTGTTATGTGATAGTCGAAATAAAAAAGTTTAGGTATGCACTAAATCATTTGTAACTCCCTTGTTTAGATGATTTTTTATGAACGATTTATGGAATCGAAAAGCTTACAAAATTCTGTACAAACTGTGTAAATTTCAGCTCTGACTGATGACTAAAAAATCTTTTGCAATCTCTGTAATAGTCATATGGAAGACCTGCCTTCAAATCCTCATATGGAAGACCTGCATACAAAGACTCCTCCAGGCTGATCGAAACCCAGCAAGGCTTCTGATGTTGACAGCACTGCCTTCAAATCCTCATATGGAAGACCTGAATGTAAACCACACGAAATTTAGCCATTCAAAAGTTTCTCAGAAAGAGGACTCACACATTCATTGGCTCCAATGACAAAGCATTCCATCTGAAGGTTGTACCTTTTGATAAAGTCAAGAAAGGGGCGCTTCTCATCTGGCCTCATTTTGATCCCATATTGTTCTGCTCCGCAAGAATAAGACAATACATTAACTTAAATACGATTCAACCATTAAAAGTATAAAACATGGTAATACACGCAGCTTCATACACAAGGAAGCCGTTTAATAAACCATGAGATAAGAAACATGGAAGCAACAAAAGACTAAACAATTCACCCACAAGTAATTCAAGAGATGAAGTTTGTCAAAACTATTGTGGATGCATTTGGCTTTCATAAAATTGAGCTCAAAGATAATGAACTCTATGACTAACGGATCTATAAGAAACCAGGGGAGAGCAAAGTCACAAAACCTAAGTTGGTTTGAAAACCATTGACGTAAAGAAGCAAGAGGCACATGGACGCAATTCAGATTTCAGGAGAATTGAAGTACAAGGTCCTAAACCTTGTCAAAATGGTAAAATAATTTAGTGAAAAACGAAAAAATATCAGAAAGGTCAAGAAAATTCTCAACAGGATAAATCAAGGAAAGTGCAATGTTCCTCCTGCATTTTCCTGAACAAAGAACAACCGAGTTGTGAAACTTTTCTCTGGTCCAACCAAAAATAAAAATATTCTAGACTTTCTCATCACATGTGGAGCCTACATAAAATATCAGTATCAGCGTTAACCTATTGTAAGATTAGGACTTGAAACTTTCTTGAATTCAACTTTGGCTAGTTATTGTTGTAAAAAAGAGGGTCCATCTTAATAGCAACATTTGATAGGGCAAAACAGTTTTTTGTTAGAAAGCACCTATGGTTACACTTTCTTTTTTTTATACTTATCAACGGGAACCTCGCCAGTTCAGGTGGTGGGGCTCTGAAGAGATTGACGCTCTGCCATACGGCCACCACCCAAGTAGTTAAAACCCCTTGGGTGCCCCCCTTGCCCACCAGGAAGCCTACTGCTTTGGCCATAAGGCAAGGGACAAACACCACGGATATGGAACTCACGATATCCTTCAACTTGAATGTCTTACACCAACCCACCTAGCCAGATGTGTGAAGTGCCTATGGTAACACATATGCCAAAGAAGTAGAAAACATCCTTTGGGATATACAGCAGCACTTCAGGGCAGTGCAGGTTGACCTTACTTCAGCCACAACACAACTGCAACAATGTATCTCAAGTGCTAAGCTATAGTGATGCACCAAAGACGAGGTTGCAAAAGAGAAGGGAGGTGCTCCATCCACACTTGAGGGGATTCTAGAAGAAGTGAAAGGTCCAGTTCCTGTTAAGCAACACGGCCTAGACGGCAAGGCAAGCCTTAATGAGGCTCAAGCATACATGTATGGTTTGTGACCATGTAAACACATTTTTTCGGCCTCATTTGATATAAAAGAAATGTGAGAAAAAACAGACCATTGCAGGCCTAATAAAACCACAATCATTCCATGCTTTTTTTTGGAAGCTTCAGAACATTTTTGAGAAGGCTGTTTCAATCCATATGATGATTTCATCAACTTGATCACATAGTTTATACATTTGCTTCAAGAAAGCATCAGGATTGCTCCTATATACTTCTTTGAGTTCTTCCAATACATATATAAATATATATACACACACAAACTCAACCATAAGACTTGTGAACCCGAACATGACAATTCCTGACACCATAAATCCAGGTCATGCCTTTGTAACCTTTTTGTTAACAATCTGCTTTGAATTTTCTATGCCTTCGTCCATATTACCACTCACGTAGATCATAAACTACTCTTTAGAGCATATAAGTCAATCATCATTTTCCGTGATTCATGTTGTATCACTTACCCTACAACTATAATGAAATCATGCAAGATTGTAGCTTGTTTGTTTTTAAGTGAAATTTTTATCAGCTCTAAATCTAAACGGTAATCTTGCAAAATCAGTTTGCGGCTGGAACCATATGTATCCACCATATCGAAAAAGGCAAGCTGGAGCCATATTCCATGCATAAAATAGTTCTGTTTTTATTGGTTCAACTGCATAATAAAAAAGAAGACAGGACAGAATCGTTCTTTGAGGTATTTGTGGATGCTTGCATGCAGCACAACCACCATTTTCTTTTTTTTGATTGGCAAGTTTAAGCAATGTGCATTCAGAAATTTAGGGAAAACGAATGGTATGCTATTTTTCTAACAGAATGGCAAGTTTGACCAAATCTCTCCTCAATCGTTTATATAACTCATACAGGTAGAGTTTTTATCATAATTTGATGTCCCCAGCATCTTATCTTTCTACAACATGCTCTTTGCAACAGAATTATACTATGCATCTCCAACAATCCAAAAAGAAAACATCCAACATTTAAAACCACATTATCCTTCTCTCAAAAAAGAAACATATTATCCAAACAGTCAGAAAAAAAATGACCAAGAACATACTTGCAGTTTAATGAGGGTATTAAAATTAAAAAAAAAAAACAAGTGAACAGGGAAGCTGATCGTCAAGATTAGAAACACAAACTTACATTGTTTAGAAATGGAAGGCATGCAGCAATACCAAATAGGATACCAAAATAATAACAGGAAAGGAAACGAAAAGAAAAGAATGCAAGACATAGATTCTTATGTCAATTTCGGGCCATAGTTGAGAAGCAAAGCTGTATTGTGTGGTTCCCGTACAACTCCAAAACAACACACACACACACAGAGAGAGAGAGATTAACAACTCACCATCCGTAGGTTTCGAACTTGTGATGTCCTGTCAACTTCGTGAAATTCACAAGTCACCCCTACGGATGAGGAGAGCCCTTGTGGGCCAAGATCTTGGTATATTGATTTTTTTTATAGACAAGCAAACCCCGACAGATACAAATCAAAGACACAGGAGATCAGATATCATAGAAGGAAACCAATCAGGAGGTTTGTCCTTCCACATCCTGTTAGAAGTTAGAACCCAAAACACTAAGATTAGCTAGGTGCCTAGGAATTAAATTACATGTATTCAGAATCCACCTGCAGAGAAGTGCATCAAATGATCGGATGAGATAAAGAATATCATCCTAAATGATTGAGTATCTGCGCCAATTGATTATAGCATTAGATATAGCATGCACATCACATCTACAAAACTCAATGCCGATCCTTGAAGATTGAGATTAGTCAAAATTTTCCCTATCGAACACCATTCTCGAACATTATGGCCTGGTGAATGTGAAAATCATCCCAACTGCAGGAATCACCCTTAAACTATTTCTGACTGTGTAACCAAACTCGGAAACTCCCAGTAGTTATAACACACGCTGAAGATAGATAGGAGTACCCAACCATGAGGTGATCTCCGGTTATAAGCACGTAACCAATTAAGCCAAGACAAGTAGAATTTGCTGCCTCATGGAATTCAACACATTAGCAACAATGTGCGATCAACAAGGGAAGGAGCTCTGAAATATGAAGATTCCTGGACTCCCAGAGGTACCTGACAAGCAACTGAAAATCAACTGATCAGCTAGGTGATAGATTAGAGCGTGGATGGAAAGAGAGTCCAAAATGTTGGGATACATGACACCAAACTACTTTGGCCACTGTACAACATAATAAGAGGCGATCAATTGACTCAGCTGTATGATTGCACAAATAGCATTCAGATGCAAGCTGAAATCCAATACGTTGAAGGCAGGGATGCATTAATAAGGAATTCGAGATAGCCAATCTTACAGTTTGTAAAGAGTTGAAGTAGAGGCATGGTTAGGAGAAAGCAGGCCTGAGTAATTACAAAGTATTGAGGCAACAAAAAACACAGAAAATCGCTAATGTGAGTATGGCCCGACCACTGGATCTACCCCGGGTGAATTAGCACCTTTATCCCTCCCAAAATTCCATGCTTGGGATATTGATAATTAAGAAAAATAAAAATATGCAAATTGTTTAAAATATTAATATATGATGGTACTGTGATGAAACCCTGATAATAATATCATGACATTAAAAGCAAGGCTTTAAAAATCTCGCAATAATATCAAGATTTTGAAAATCTCACAAAAATGTGATTCTCAAAATATTCCCGATATTTATGTCACTTGTCAACCAGCTTGGGCAAGCATAAATAAGCACCGATGGAATAAAATATAAAGATCAATCTTAGGCCCAGAATTTTATGAGTCAATAGCAAGCTCATGTTTTCAGATACAAAATTGAAATTCAATATAATCCAAAAAAAATCACCTCAAAATCATAGCAGAGACTGTTCAAACTCTAAAATCATAAATCCTAGACCAAACAAAATCCTCTAGTGAAAGATTATGGCTAGCCTAAGCTGCAACAGATGGCTTTGAGGCTGCAGAAAGCCTGGACCTCTTCTTTGCTAAGCTCTCGCTTCTGCGCTCACGCTGCTCCTTCAACCTTGTTGCCAGCAGCTTCTGATACTCTGCAGCCTCAGATTTGGCTTTGGTGATCCTCTTCTTCTTCTCCGCAATCCTAGCTCGCTTCCTCTGAAGAGTCAGTGGTGTCACAAGCCTCTGGATCTTTGGAGCCTTGCTGCAAGTCTTACCTGACAAGTAACAAATTATTCCACCATCAAACAGAACACAACCATAGATGATCATGCACCATATTACACAGTCTATCCCCCACGGCACATTAATAATGGAGGAGAACAGTAAGTTGATTCTGGTGCTAACATTCATGCAAACAAATGACGACACTAAGAACATTTGGGCGATGATGACTGCAGCAGCAAGGGACAATTAGGACTGATAATTAATCACACAATAAGCTGATAATCTTGTGGCGTGTGACGGACGTAATGATCACAATCTTCACAAACAACTGGCAATGACGGTTTTTGCAGAATACAATGCTAATGATCAATAACATGAGCAGCAATACAATATGGAGATAATATAGGATCGATAACATGAGCTGATTAATAGTTATAAATGTATAATGACATCAGCGGCATGTGAATGCTAACAACCAATTCATACTTCACCTGCATTTTACAAGCAACTACTGTTAGCAGTTGGAAAAGCAACAGCAGGGGAAGCAACAATAAGCCACTTAAACTAATTTACTAATATAGGAAAAACATACAAACACAATTTTCAAAAAAAACATAAATTTGCTAATTATGAAAGATCAACAATAAAATCACGATAAAACCAAATTTATATGAAAATAAACCAGCACCTGGTTTTCTGGTAAATGTCCTCCTGTATGTGTTGACATATTTCCGTACATCATCTTCCTTGGAAAGGTTGAATAACTTCCTGATCTTTGATGCCCGCTTTGGACCCCTCATTCTTGGTTTCTCTGTGTCCGTCAGTCCAGGAAGGTCATTCTCACCCTTCTTCACAATGACCAAGTTCAGAACAGACAGATCAGGGCTAACAATGCAACCACGGACAGACTTTCTCCTGCGCTCACCATTGCGTCTTCCATATCCACGGAAGCAAGGTGTTCCTATTCAATGATTGCATAGACCAATCCAGATCAGCCTTATTTGGCACACAATGATTAACAAACTTAAAACCATGAAGCTGAAGATTTACCCCTGTGCAGCAACAAACGAACACGGCCAGGAGTTAGTACTCCCTGCTTCATGGGGAAACCCTGCTTGTCACATCCACCCATGATCTTGAATACATATCCCTTGAACTCCTGAAAGCATAACAATCATAAGCATGAATTCATCTCAAGAATCAAAAAATGGCAGGCATGGAAGATTGCTATAGAATCATACCTCACCCAGAGCATCTCCGCTAACCTCTTGGGAGATCCTCTTGTCAAAAAATGCCCGACTGCAAAAGTATAGAAGTTTTAGCAGCCGTAGAAACAAATACTATCATAAAAATGTCTACATTGAATAGAGTAATATATAGAACAAGAGTGTCTTAAGCATGCAGACTATGAAGAATTGACATCACCTATTCCAAGACAAGCAGACTTCGGCTAAGGAGACAAAACAACAATTACTTCACAATTTCACTAACTAGTCCACCACCAATCAGCATTCCAAACAATAAAAAGGAAAAAAAACATTGAAACAAAATATGGAGCTTTAAACCAGATAGAGATCATCCACATATTTCATAATCTAGATTCATAACTTCATCCAAGTTAGATGAATATGTCAAAAAGCTGCTTAGTATCCATATGTAGGAAACATGCTGCAGTTCCAGTGGACTTTGTTTCAACATGTTTTCTAGTGCAACATCAGAAACAAGGCTGAAACAATAGAAAGCAGGTCTCACATCCTTTTCTATTTTGTGTTAAGAAAGAAATGATCACTGCTAGGGAGTAGATTATATTTTGGTGGGCAATGAAAGCAAAATACTAGATGGCTTCATTTTTGTAAATATAGTACATACAAGATTCCCCATGACATACAATTCACAATAGTATATCAGCTTATTTACATATGAAAAACTTAAACTAGTGCCAAAACTTAATCGAATAACTTTTTTCTCGAAGAAGACACTCGGCTCAGGCAATAGACAACTCTTTCATGTTGATTGTCGTCTTCTTGAGCCAATAAATCCCCAAGGGAAACTGGTGTGGATCCCAACCTATCCATCAGAGGGAAGAACTGTCCTAGTTGAGCTTTAACTTTTCGATCCAAAAAGAGCTCGGAGATTGGAGGAGAATAAGAGGTTAGAAACGTAGGAACATTTTCCAAGCAAGCCATGGGGCTTTCAAACAGTTGAATCCATGGCTGATCACTCATTGATTGTAAAAGACAGATTGGGCTCCCTAACATTGATTTGACTCCTATCCCACATAACATAGGTCTCTCTTAGGCTCTGCGCACTTGCCTGTAACGATGTGTCCAACTTATGTCCCCAACAACAGCGCCAAGACTGGGTCTCCAGCGAGGAGGTCTCTAATTGCTCGGATTTTTTTCTGAATCGATTTTGATCCCATACTTGTGGACAGGTGTGACCTCTTGTGGGGCCATTCGGTACAACGCAGAGCGAGCATGATGTCTCAAGGATTTAAAACCACCACTTCCTCAAAAACCTGGTGGATCCAGAAAATTAGCATTATAAAGGTCAGTCGTATCCCATTGCTTCCGCTGCTCCACACTTGCTTGCTCTGAAGAAGAGTAGATTAGCTACGAAGTGGATAAGAGTCACCACTCTATGCTCGTAGGCCTGGCTTGAGTCTCTGATAAGGCAGTCAAAGCTTGAAGAAGTCCATGTTGTGAGTAGAGACTTTGATAGATGTTATTAGTCTGATAGTACTGCAATGATTAGTGGGGAGTCATCCTTTGAATGATGAAAGTGTTGTCAAGAGAGTGGAAGGAAGTGATTCTACATTGTTTTTCACATTTTTTGGTGAAAAAGACACTACTTATATGTAACTATTAAAAACTCTACCAACTTGGACATGCACCAGCTACTTCTACATCAGCTAAATATGCCCCAGGTAATCCTAGTGAAAGGCAGATTGGTTGCAGGAGTTCACAAAAAGCAAGCTCTATAGAATGCCAAGTCAACTCCTTCAATACAATGGACAAATAATACTAGAAATCATCCTAATATCCTTATAAACAGATGCAGACCATATGTATTGTATTCCTAATCATTTAAGATAAACATGAAAAAGAGTGCAAGAATAGCTAGTGCAGAATCTATGCTCATTACATGGTAAAAAAAGTTATCACTCCAATACATAAGAGTTGACTACACCGTTGGTGATAAAGTATGTATTTTGAGAATATGTGTGGTGGTACTTTATGGGCACCATTACTAATTATATGCCCACCTAAAGACCACCAAAACCTCCAAAAAAATTGAATTTTTGCTTTCTGTCCACATTTACAGCAAGCACACATCTAAAGTGTGTCTGCCAAGAATTAGGACACCTTTTGAAAACATTAAAAAACATCTTCGATGAAATCCACAATTCATGGTAGCTAGAATCACACAAATACAAAGTTTGTTATCAAATCTAAGCAAAACACTTTTTTTAAATAAAGCACCAAGATCCAAAAAGATACTGATAACAAGTCAATGACCAAAAAAACAAGAACAAGATTACCTACAAAGGGTGGTTGTGTAAGTAAATCACATGCCAGCACATACTTTGTAATTATCAAAAATAAACAGCAACCACATGTGAACAGAAGTATGATTTTTTATAGGTACTGCTCAAAATTCCATCTGATTAACCAAGTATGATTTCAGATGGGTATTGCACAAAATCCCATTTGATTAACCAAGTGTGCAATAAAAATATTTGGAAAACTGCTTTTCCAAATCTTCAAGAACATGCCTGGTGCTGATATTACCAGTCATGGGGAAATTTCCAGAACAGCGATTGACAAATAAACAAAGAATTGTATTATTGTCACAATAAAAGCATTTCACTGAAATCCAAACTCTAAGAATATGAATGATGGAAAAGACAGGAAAATCATTATTATATCCAAATCATATACCAAATAAAATGCATTCTCAAAGATATGCATATGAAGGCCTATCATGCAAATTCTGCTACTAATGGCGGTATGCAATAACCCCTGCAGGACAGAAAAGATTAACCAAGGTCACAAGCTTCGATAAAGAATTTTGCATCTCAATTTTCCTTCATGCCATGTCAAGCTTGCAGTTTATTTAGGTCATGATAATCCTGCAGCTTCTTTTTATCAAAATCACACAACTATGACACTGCAACCAACTACATATGGTTTGCTCTGTGTGGAACAACAAGAGAATTCTACAATCACAACAAAGAACAAGAAGCAACAAAGCATTAATGAACTCAGCTTTCAGAAACCAATTCTCTTGCCCCAAACAATCCTACAAATACAATAATAAATAATTTCAAATCAATGAAAGAAAGTTTCGATCTCTATATACCTCTAGGCTAGCTCTCAACATTAAGTTGTCATCAGCAAACTGATGGCATGGCAAAGTTCACGGACAAAATAACATAAAAAACTAAGTGGACGTTAACAAACTTAGAAAAGTGACATAAGCAACTTTCAGCAGGGCACCTCCAGACTATACATTTAAGCATCACATACCCGGTGCCCACTTCACACAGTCAAGCAATCAAAACCACTACACGGTCAATCATGCCATGTTCACCAAGAACAACAGACAATCTCGCACGCACAACAAAAAGACAATCCACCCATAAACCTGTTGCAGGAACAATTAACAACATAGAATTCGAAAATTTGACCCTCCAACCCACCGAAACCACCTAATATCGATTAGTATCCTCTTCATTCACTAATCACCCTCAGAATGCAGACTGCCCAGAATCAAATATCGTACTTTGGCAATCTCTTCATAAGAGCTAACTACATATTCTGAATCTATGACTTGCTATGCAAAAGACCATAATCTTCCCACCGTCAATTGAATAATTGAAACCTCAAGTTCTTAAATAGCAACCACTGGCGAGTATTTTTCAAGCTCACAGGCTTCACGCCGTTATTTAATGTTTCCCTTTATTATACACTTAAATAAGTCCTTCAGTTTCATTACATAATAGCTTCTCGTCATAGCAAAAAAACAAAGTAGTAAAATAGTTCGGATTGAGAGAGAAAGAGAGGAGACAAAAAAGAATCAACAATCCATCAAAGACCACTAACGCACACGGTAATACATCAGATACATAATACAAAGCAAAAAATAAGGTTTTCTCTCATCTGTGAATCAGCCATACGCAGAGATCGAGTTAGGTTTTGTGAAGTAACGACGTTCAAGCACGAAATACACCAGAAAACGCAAAAAAAAAAGGACTCACAGCTTCTGGTCATCATCGATTTCCAGCTTCTTCTGGCAACCAGTGGTAGGGTTAGCGATGTTGAACTGCACAACAAGAGGGTAAGAAGTAGGAAACCCAAAAGCCGACAAGAATTAGGGCAAAATCGTACGGCATGTCGCCGGGATCCGACGGGAAATCTAAAGAATACCTTCATTTTCGGGAGATTTCTCCACCGAGAGCAATGGCGGTAAGAGCCTCGCCGTCGCCTCCTACGAAGACCACAGAGCGATGAGGACTGAGGGAAAGTGGCGGAAGCGATGTTAGGGTTTTGGCTTTTATAGCCACGGGGAGGAGCGAGCGAGGGTTTTCTTGTAACCCTGGCTTTGCCTTTAATGTAAAAAATGTCCCTTCTCTCTAAACGGCGATGCCAGCGAGTCGGATCCAGACTCAACGCGCTCCATATCCATGGATTTTAAATGAGTTCTGGTCTGACATCTGTGGCGGTTGGAATCCGAACACAGTGAAGCGGATTACAGTGTGGATCTGGGTCAATTTTTCTCGACCCAGTGAAGCATTCAATATATCGCAATATTTTGAAATTATTGCGATGTCAACGTGATAGTCATATTTTTATCAGCGAAACCTATGGAAAAAGCATTTACAAAATTGTACTACTTTCTTAATTTCTTATTTTTTTATTTATTTTAGTTTCGAGATTTTCCAATAAAAACTCAAAAAAAAAAAAATTAGAGATACCTTGAGCAGTGGGGGAGCCACATTGAGGTCAGGGTGGGCACGTGCCCACTGACCCAAAAACTCCCTAATAAGGGGTTCAGGTCAAGGGTGGGCAGTGCCCACTTTGACCCAGTGATGAACCCCCCTCCCTACCCGATGACTCTTTCGCTCTCTCAACCCAACAATCCCTTCAATGGAGGGGTTTGCTAGGACTGGGTAAACATGCTGGGCTTAGACTGTTCTAGCTTAGCTCGTTAAGGCTAGACCCCTGTTCTTTGCGTGCCAATAACGAGCTGGCTCGTCTTGTAAAAAAATTTGTTTTTTAAAGCTTCATAATATATAAAATAAATGTGTAATACATGTAAATATATGTTTAATTCATGTATAAAACGTATATAATATATGTAAAAATATATGGTATGTAAAATGACCTATACAAGTCAAGCCAATCGAGCTTGTCGTGTTCGTGCTCGGCTCATTTACCTAAATGAGCTAGATGAGCTTGGCTTGCTTAACTCAATTACTGAGTCGAGCCGAGCAAAATGGTAAGTTGTTCATCTCATTTCCCAGCACTAGAGTTTGTGCCCACCCTAGTTCAGATTCCTGGCTCCTGTCTTGATCTTGGGTGGACAAGATGATAGTAGCACTAGTACTGCCCAAATGTAGAGGATAGGGTGCTCAATGGGTTGGGTTTGTGCCGGGTACCAGACCCAAACCCGAATAGCTGGGTATAGGCATTAAAATGATGCCAAATATTATTTGTGTTGATACCCAACTAAGGATGGTTTGGTTCGGACCTAGGTAGAATCAGACTTGAACCCGATTTTCAGGCATGGTATCGGGTCCACTATAAGAGAAATCATACCCGGAACCGATAAGATCTATATGAACCAGACCAGGACATGATACCATGCCCAAAAATTATTTTTGATCATTCTTATATTGAAAAATTGCAAGTCTTAATAAAATTTCACAAACTATACCTGGATCCATTTATTAATCAGACCTTTGGGTCCAGATCTGGGTCTTAATCTGATCTTATCATTTATCACCATACCCGGACCCTTTGGTCCAGGTCGGGTCCAGGTAAACTAGACCCATTGACACCCCTGTACCCAACCAAGTGACAACCCAAGTAGAGGAATCCACAGAAAGACCAAGCTACAATGGGTAAGAGAAGTTGGTTTTAGAGTAATTTAATAAAGTTTGTATCAAATGGCTCCCTTGAAATGTCTATAGCAAGACGCTACGTAGTTAGCGAACTTGATCTTTTAAATCATGTGGTTTTAGTCATGGTTGCCAGTGACTGGGTACAGGTACCGGTACTCAAAGCCCTCAAAAGTTTCGGGTACGTTTTTAACTGAATTTTGTCGTCAAACGTTTTGGTGCGAGTTTTTAATAGACATTGATGCGATATTTTAGTAAGTGGTTTTGGTTTTCGTGACAATGATACCAGTTTCTGAAAATTAAGTGTGACTTATTTAGCTTGTAAAAATAATTACATCACATATATTGAAATAAAAAGTGTTGGAGAATAAGAGCAAAAAAAAAAGAAACTAACTTTAAAAATCATATTATTGCATAATTTCACCATCTATAAGCTATAGCTATAGCTATAGCAATGGACCAACATCTCAAGCTATATGCAAAAGCCAAATATTTCAAGATAATAACCAAATAAAAAATGTAGAACAATCTTTGAATGTAAAGTTCATTGTAGATGGAAGAGGAGGAAACGTAGAGAATAAAATAGTAGTTTACATTTACAATTTTAGTAGTAGGTTACTTATTCCTTATTTTTATCACATATTCTGAAATTTACCATATTAGAAAAGTGCAACACCAATTTCTTATGCTTTTAGAAACATACCTGACTTTTCATAAACGAATTATACTTGCAATGACTTAAACATTCAGAAAAGGGTTCCGGGGTACGCAAGGCCAAATAGTGTTTCATTGCAACTATGGTTGTAGCGCCTAATCCTTTTGTTCTTGTTTTTTGTCCAATCAGGAATGACACGTTGTTCTTAATTTTTTATGGTAGTATACCACATGGGATACAAGCATACTTTTTTTTTTAATATTTACATGGAGAAACTGCCCCCAAGAACAAAGACCTAGCCATGCTTGTTCTGCCTGTTGTACTTATGGTCACTCTCCTGAAAGCGTAAAACTCTGTGGGACACAAGCATACTTGAAACCTTTGCTTTCATAAACTTGATTATATTTTCTGTCACCTTCCAAAATCACTAGTATCAAACTGAAATTGACATTGGATATATACACATTCTTCACTAGATACAATTTTGGGTATAGTAACCAAGGCTAGTCCACATTATGGTTAAGACCACTACCCTAGGCTTACAGTAACTCATTGCAATGATGTACACAAACAAGGTTAGTTCAGAAGAGGTTACTTCATCAGGTACATAGTTACTAGAACATGAAAATAAGTGAACCTGACACCCGCCACTGAACCTTTTCCTGCAGAGAAAACCTGACCCTAATATGGATAAACCAAAAAAAAACAAGACAGCTCTCTAACAAACACAAATAAAGAAGCAGTAGCAACTCTGATCCATGTAACGAGCCCAGCTGCGAAAAGTTCATCGAGTTACAAATGTGGAATGATCTCGAGTCTTCAAAATTAGAATTGTGAAACTAAACAAGATGCGTTGATCTCATCCCTTGACCTAAAATACATGATATACAGAAAATATATATAAATCTACAACATAAACAGCTTTTGAGCTGTCAATGTTTTAGATGTCTTGGTATCAATTATGTAGCTGGATAACTTTAGATATCCTCTCAAAGAAAAGTGGACACATGCGTGTAGTGAAGATAAGATCGTCCCTCATCCACTCAGGAGCTATCCTCTAAAATGTCCCCAGTGAAGAAGCTTGATACAGAATTTCATCATCTGCACCTGCATCCCCTATCCCCTGTTTCTTTATCCATGTCAAACTGAATGTGTATCCTGCAACAAGTCATTAACAAAAATATCACATGGTGTTGCCAGGTACAAAACAATCGTTGTTCACTGTTCAAATTTCACCACTGCTCAATCCACTGTCACATAGCTAATCCATTTTCTAGTCTTGTGGTTATTCACACTCCTGATTAATGAAGTGTGCTTAGTCAATAACCCAATGCAGCACAATGACACTGAAGGAATAGTTACGAGACAAAAACTTGGGATAAATGTGTGTGTGTGCGTGTTTTGATAATGGGGAAACCACCTGAGCAGGATTTCCTGGCCAGGAAGGACTCGTGGGCATGCCTCCATAGGGACCTCAACCACCCCATTGTGAAACTGTTTCCCATCAAGGTAAAAGATAACAAGGGTTGGTCCCAGCCCACTCAGGGTACCCACCCCCATTGCTTGTTCAACGGATACTGGTAGGCATACATGTGCGTGTTCGCATGTGTGTATTTGTGCTTATAGATGTATAATGAATCTTATAAAAGCAAGATAGACTCAAAACAAAGTTGAATCTGATACATCTTAAGGAGAATCTGATTTTGAAGAATTATATCCATCATTGACAAAGAAAAATAAAAATCGAGAATCATATACAAATCAGACCACATAAGAGAAATAAGAAAACATCATCAAACAGATACTAGTTGACAATATACTAATAGACTGCTGTTGAAATCCAACTGTTAGAAAACATAGTTAGAGATGCTGAGAGTAGGTCCAATAGAATAAATATTTCTTCAGGTTGTTTGCTTACTAACTGGATGGTATATCACGTATGCTATCAGGTGACAGAGGAGTAAGATTTCCATTCAGGCAATTACCACTTAATCTGTGGCAAACAGAAAGCTGCAGACCATCTTTTTGTTTGACAGAGGAGAAGTTCATGCCAACCAAACTTTTCAATAGAGTCTGAAATAAGCAATCGGCATGACAAGGATCTGGTGCTACATTCCCTAAAATTCCACAATGTCATTAGCATTGTTTAAAGGCGATCATTACTCTATCAAACAGTGCCACCAAGGCGAACATTGGTTTTTCTCTTCATGCATACCTGTGCTGACCGTGCTTAATCTACAGCCAGCCACCTGAAACATACAGCTTTGAGTCAAAGGCAGCATGGAACTAGAAAAGGAAAAAGAAAGATCGATCTCTATGAGTTCTCCTGAAGTTGGATCATATGTGGGCCTACCTTATAAGGGGATCCACCATCATCTTTAGATGAAGCTCTGTCGTGCAGACATTGTTCTGGTTTTCTCACCGAAGAATTATCCACTCTGGTGGTGATGGTAAACAGGTGATTAGTTTCTTTTGTTATGTATTGTTGTGTTTTTTTGTATTACTTTTTCAAAATTATATTTTTTAACAAATATTATGTGTGCCAGCATAAGCGAACATATCAAGGGCAGGGAAATCCTTCAAAGCTATAAAAGCCATAGAAACAGTTGGCTTCTGTTTTGTCAAACAAATACTTGCCTGATATGAAGATCATCACATGGAGATTCCAACAATTTTTCAGCATGATTGTTGCCACAGGTTCCCAGTTTCAGTAGACAGTTTAGCTTATCAACTTCTTCAGAAAGCTCTTTTCCTGTAAAATGTTCAGAAACATGACAGTTTATATGGCCTGCTACCAGCTAAAAAACGGATATTAAAAAGCAAATTCTAGTACTTAAAAGTGGGAGTATGAATGCATCAAAAAGACGAAGCAAGGCAGCTGAACAATGTTCTAAGAAGTAACAACTCCCAGAGAAATTTGCATGAGATCACAAATTGTTTTTCAGATACAGCAAAAAAAAATATGAAACACAAACTGCTTCCTCACTCTTTTCACTCTCCTCCAATAAGAGATTCTGATATTCGGAAATCTTGTTAGCTTGCTCAGCCAATTCTGACCTGAAATCAATAAGTATAGAGCTAAGAATGACCCATCTCCTATATCTCAGTACTCAAAGAAACCGAAGATTTTAAAATGTGTACCTTTTGGCCTCTGCCTGAGCCTTCAGTTCATTTACTTGTCCTTGCAAGCTTTCATTTTCATTTTTCAAATGTTCAATCATGTTTTCCGCAGCTGTCAAGCACCATGATCCAAAAAATGCATATAAAGTCAACTTATTCTGAAATAAAGTATATTAACAACATGCTCACAGTTCCATTTTGTGTGGCTTTAATTGAAAAGAAAAAGTATGATACCATTCAAAAGACAAACTGATGAATGATCTAAATTGAAACCTATAACTTCTAATATGCACTGTAACAACTAGACCTCAAAAGAGACCTTGCCACACAAGAAATCAAACATGAATAACAATCTGATCTTGAACATTACAAAAATAAATTATTTTAAACCCAGGTGGTGACCTGCTGGAGTGTTCATCATGTGGCATAAAAAAGGCTCAACTTCACACACATCTATCAAGGTAAACCTTTTTAAAAGAATAGTCAACAAATCAATCTCACCCATTATCCACATGAAATAATTTCTAAGAATATTATAAATCTCTGGAAGTCCTCAACATTTTTTAAGAAAAATTTGAAAGAATATTTTTTCAAGGACCCATTGATCAAAGGATATGTCCCAATTCCAGGACAGGGACATGACATGAGAGTGTCACCAATGGTTCCTTTGAAAAGGGTGTGATACCACCACCTATCCAGCCCGATGACTGTTCCATGGAGCTGCATCCTTGCTCACCTGGTCCACACACACCATTCTTTCAGGTGGTCACCCACCAATTTAGTATCAACGTGAATCTATTTCCATTTATATATGTTGGGTTTTTGCAGCATTTCGATGATACCGCTATGATCAACCAACAGGACATGGCTGGAAAGTGTTCTTGCTTTATCAGTTCGAGCAGTCCCTCTTTTTGGTGTTCCAATCAGCTTTCAATTGCTCCTTCAAAATTAGATTATAGTACATTACACAAGTGTGGGTGTAGATACTGGTTATGACAACATTTCTAAAGAATTAGGTACGTGGATTTTATATAATATAATGTCAAAACACAAATGCAGAAGTGCACAATTATGTTGCATTTTACAAAATGTTCAAATATGTGTTAAGTTATATGCTATGTCACAAGGACTCGGCTAATAGGCTGCCTCAAGGCGAGGCGTGCCTCAAGGAGTGTTTTTAACAACACTGGTTATATTAGTAATTTTCTTATGAAAATATAAAGAAACAATTGGGAAAGTTTTAAAATATAAAAGAAACAAATAATAAAAATATATACTCAAAATATAATAATAAGTTATTTTTAAAATATCACGATACTATCATGGTATTCATGTTATTGTCAATATCCTGGACATATCATGATATTTTCACATTTTTATCAGCTGTTGCAGAAAATACCATTAATATCATGATATTTTCAAAATATCGTCAATATTGGTGACTATGGTGTTTGTATGAGTTCGACACCAAAACAAGGGCCTAATAGAAGTGCCCACATCACATAGATTATATTAAAATTTTTAAAACAATGTAAAAATAGTACAAAAGACACTGATATGTAGAAAAATTAATAGAAACTTTTTAGAACATAAAAGTGGCATAAAGGGTACCAATATGTGAAATAATAAGAAGAATTGGGTTCAAACTGCAAGGATAGACAAAAATAAAAAAAATGGACTAAATTTATTACAACAGCATTGTGATATCTCATTTTTTCCAAAATAACAACATTTTGATATTTTGATATTTTATCACTAACATCATTTCCTAAAGATATTCAATAATGTTGTGGGGGAGATAACACCCAAATCACCGCAGATTTCTCACATGAGTCTGGATTTAAATCAATGATGGACTCTAAATCAACCAAAAAATAGAGGAATGGCGATGTAAAATCATCTTTAAGAAACACGGGATTGCATTGATTCGAAGTTTCAAACCCACCCAAATCCAATCGAGCATCACCGAAGTCATCAACCAAGAAAACAATGAAACATCAAAATTTGGCAGATGGATGATTACCAGATACATAATTCAGGAATTTGGTGTTCTGCTCCTGGTTGAATTGCTCCAATTCGGAAAACTTCCTTGTCTGAGCAACCCCCACCAATCGAGCGAATCACGTGAAAAAAATAATCAAAACCCATTTAAAAAAACAAGTGAAGATAAGGGAAGAGAAGAACCTTCAGTTTCTGATACTTGTCATAAAGCTTCGTGTACAACTCCTCCATCCCCACCTGAAGAGAGAGAGAGGTTACATTAGCAAAATAAACAAAGGGAGAGTCCTAAAATTTAAGCATACTTGAAAAAAGAATTTGGATTTAGCATGCATTCGTCCAATAAATTGCAATAAATAGATATTCAAATAAGAAACCCTTAAAATCAGAGCATACCTGAAAAAAATAATTGGGATCTAGCATGCATTCACTCAATAATTTGTAAAAAATAATGATTAAAATATAAAATCCCTAAAATCTCAGTATACCAGAAAAAAAAAACTAATTTAACGTGCATTCACTGGTTAAATCCCAAAAATAGGGATTACAATGCAAAACCCTTATAATTTCACCATAATAAAAGAAAAATAAATAAATTTATCATCCATTCACTCCATAAAACGAAGAAATAGAGATTAAAATGCAAAACCACTAAAATCTAAGCATACCTAAAACGGTGGTATTCGTCCTTGATCGTGAATCCGACGAAATGGGAGGTTTCAGTCTCCTTGATAGTGAATCCGACGAAATACGGGAAGAAGAAGTCGGAGGAGGAGGGTGGAAGTCGTAGGGAAAGGATGGGGGAAAAGCAGTCGGGGAAGGGAGGTGGAAGCCGTCGGGGAAGGGTGGGGAGGTGGAAGCCGTCGGGGACGGGGTGTCCCGATGATTCAACGCTCCCACTGCTTCTGCAAGGAAACGGGAATCCAACGAAATTTAAATTTTGGGGAAGAAAAAATCTTTTATGCTGAGGCTCTTTTCTCATTATATCGTTCATGTCCTTTGCTGCAACAGATCGTGCGGTGTGAACTCCAGACTCGGAAGTCTTACCAGGGATGAATCGGATTTTTTTCGAGTCTGTCTCGGACTCAAAGTTCCGATTCACGCCTTTCGTTGTTTCAGGTTATAACTTACAATGTGAATTTGGATAGCGTCACCATTGTGAATATGTTTGATTAATTCGGGTTGGATGTGAAATGGATTCATGCTTAGCCTGATATTCTATCCGATTTTTTATGAGCAGAACTTGTTTTGAATTTGGATCTATGTTGAATATCGCCACTTAGTCCAAAGTAGGTTGTGATCAAGGTTGAGATCAGGGCGGTTCCGCGATGGGCTAAAATGGGCCAGGCACCGGCTGCATTTGGCTGACTGGGCCCTGCCCAACCTAATCAGCTAAGCACAGCTGATTTGGGTCTGTTGCAACATAAAAAAATGCATAGTCTTGAGAAGGGTCGCCCCAATTTGCCAAACAAGCTAAAAGGCTTGGCTCGTGCTCAACCTGAACTCAATTATAATTGAGCTAGGCTCATGTCGGATCGTGGTTTGGGTTCACTCTGTTATGATCTAAATGTTAGATTTAGAATCTGAGAAAATACTTTATTTGATGGTTAAACTTGTTCGTGCTAAAACATAAACAAAACATAATGCGGAAGCATACTTGAATCCATTGATGTTTTGGTGGATTATTCACATGTTCAAATTTTCAGAACCTCTATATGTGGTATTTTCTTCTTCTTTAGACCTAATGAAAGATAATTTTCTTTCTTGATAAAGAGGCAAAAACATAACAGGTCATAACTTAATTGGAGCCATCTTATAATTTATTTTTAATTTAGTCTATCATAAAATTAAAAATTAACAAATGAGGGCACATGAGGTCTCTATAAATAATATAATCATACTTTATGAGATGTCATATGGCCCAACCATATAAGATCATTTTATATATCAGTAACCTTAGATAATTTATAACGTCTGATTTATCTATCAATCTCTCACTTGGGCCACATATGTCACCTTATAATAATGTATTATAACATTATAAGCTCTAAAAATACTATCTTATTAGATGACATCTCAATAATCTCGTTCATTCATCATTTTAACATAGAACCAAATGGCCTTCATTACAAACATCACAATTAGACCTATCAATGATCACTTATATTGACATAACCAATGACATAGATCGTGACAAAGGCTGCTCCTTACAGTGTCAACGGGTCAAGTTGGTTTAGACCCAGTTAGAACCAGACCTGACTCTAATTTTTGAGTATGGTATCCGGTCTAATTGAATCTATCATAAAAGAAACCATACCCGAACCAGATAAGAACTAGACCTGAGCCATACTAGGTAAAATAATAATTTTTTTATCATTTTTACATTGAAAAATTGCAGGTCTTAATCTAAACCTGGGTTGGGCCCAAGTCTGGTATAAAATTTCACAAACTATACCGGCTCCATGTATTAATCGAACCTTCGGGTCCAGACATCCGGATCCTATATGGTTTGGTACAGGTCGAATCCGGGTAAACCCGACCGGTTGACGCCCCTACTTTATAGTAGAACAAGAATATAACTTGGCCTCTCTTCGTTTCTTTAAAGAAACTTTTTTTTTTCGACAGAGAGATGAGCCCCCGTTGGTGTTTTCTTTAATGAAACTTGGAAGAAGGAAAGGGCTTGCATTGGAGGCTTGCTTGACCGTACATCGCGGCATCATCTTCACTGCCGAAGGTATCATGCTTCAATTCATCCTCTCTATCCTCTGCTGTTTGTTGCATAATTTTGTTAAAGGGCTATGTGCAGAAAATATATAGATTGTTGGATATAAGGTTTTTAATGTTTTTGTCCAATGTCTGCATCTTGATTGTTGGATCTAGGGTTTTAAGGGTGTGGGTGAGGGAGATGTCAGGGGTGAGGTCATAATGAGAGGCAGTAGGGGGGCATACTCCTGATAATCGAACTTTTTTTTTTCTTAATCTGTTCCCCTTGTCCCCGTCCGAATCGTAACAGGGTGGTGCAGTTAAACACACCCTTATTCTCACGTTCTGTGTACTAAGACGCATTACCCTTGTGTTTCCCCCCTTTTTTCCAGCATTTATGTAAATATTCGCGACACAAAAGGCTTCGATCGATTGCATCCTTTAGGCAATCTGCAATGGAAGCAGAAGTTGTAGATGCAGATATTCTGCTGCCCTCTGTTCTTCCTTTTAAGAGGACGCAGATGTCTGAGAAGTATCCCAAAGGCCATGCAAGAGGCAGGCACTGGAAACATCTGAAGCAGATTCTTCAAGCTGAGAACTATCAAAATTATCCCGCCGACGAACCAAATTGTGGGTATTTTCTGATGCTTATATTGTTTCTTGAGTCAAAGTGGTAAAGCTTGCCTGAAGCAAACTGCAGATTGATCTTTGTTAATTTTCAAATTGCAAGCCTATTCCTCTTTTTTCCCACAACCTCCCTTTAATTATTGCCTCTTCTAATTCAAGTTCATCGTATAGTGCTAGTATGTTTTGTTAACAGTAGCTGTATTTTCTTTGTCATGGCTTTTGTGCATACGCCTGCCTGTGCATATGCCTGCCGTAAAGTTTGTTCTATGCAGTGTCACTAAGTCCGCCTTGCTTTGTTCTCTCATAAGTTAATACGGCTTATTAATGAGCCATTGTCACTTGTCAGCTGCATCTTACCTTCCTTTTAATCAAACTACCTGGAAACTGATTCTCAAGATCTTCAAGTTATACTTATACACCATTCAGATCAATAAATGTCTTTGATAACTTTTCTGGAACTTGGTAAAGGGTTACTTGCAGTAATCAATTAAAAATTCTCGAGTAAAATGGTCTGATACAAGCACAGCTGCATGCATGTTCGCACATACATAAATACATAAATCTAAGATTTGCACTGCTTATACAAGTCATTTAAGTTATTTGTTATTTTTCTTTAGCTAGTATAGGTATTGATATTGTTGATTTATTGCTTACATACATAACTTTTATTTTTGAGTGCATCCTTGTAAAAAAAAAATAGGTGAACGTTTTTAAATAATACGGATGCAATGAAAAAGTGAACCCATTCAAAACTACAATGGTGATTAATAAAGGGACAAAGAATGGACGTGGGATTGCTTATGCATCTCCTCCTTTATAGGATCAAAGTGAAAACCTTTATGAAAAGCTCAAGAAAGTTCTGTAGTTTTTTCAATATCTTGCAGGGCTTTATTTTCTTTTGTTGATATATACCATTGTTGTGAAAAGCGTTGAGGCGTAGCGAGGCGCTCCACCAAAATCTGAGGCGAGGGGTAAAGCGTAAGCCTCAAAAAAAATTAAACTTAAAAAAACTATAAAAAATATCTAAAGTTATAAATACAAAAAAAATCTTTATTGATGAAGCAACAACCAACAAGCATTAATAAATCTCAAATAAATACTGAAAAAATATGAGATTAACATGTAAATAAATACTGAAAAAATATGAGATTAACATGTAAAAGTAACATTAATGCAACAATCTATGTAAGTATCTAAAAAATAAAACATGGGCATTCATTAAATAAAAAATTAACATTAACAACTAAATGCATCTTAGCATTAACAATACCATGTCATAATTAGAAAATGTAAACATTAGAAACCAAAATTCTATTCAATTAAAATGATCTCTTGCGCATCTGCAGAAAAAAAAAACAGAGCTAAAAAAACATCTATTGAGAACATTGCATCTATGCAAAAATCAATATTAAAATCTGATAAGTGAAAATCAATATTAAAAGTATATCATGTCATTAATATTGTGATCTATGAAGAAAATTCAGGTCATTTGACAACACCTTAGAATGATTTTCATTCAAACAATAAATAACCTCCAAACGTTGATATCAATGTCCAAACAAATATTCGAAATCTTAAAGACCATTTAGATTATACTGTATAAGGAGGAAAGATGATAAAGACATATCACACTATAATTTAATGCAACAAGAGAGCATCCAATGAACAAATTTTTATTTTTTTCAACAAGGGAACATCCAATGAAAATAAAATGCTAATACAAATACAACAAGGGAACAGAAAGTAGAACAATACAACAATTTACTGTTTGCACATGCTAATAAAAACCATTAATTATAAATGAAATGCAAACGACACTCATTTCAACAATATAAAAACAAATCAGGAAACAAGAAACCAGCTAAGGTTTTTCAACAGACACTATATGGGATGTTGTTCATCGTATGGATGAATGGCATCAGGTTGACCTCTACCATCGAAAGTAGAGGTCACGCGTGGGCTGCAAAATTCATCAAATGTTGCAACGAATGGCCTGCAAGAACTCACGCGTGGGCTGGACCTGCTAAAAGCATCCTCACTCATCTAAAGGAGATGGGACACTGCACTAGACATGCCTGTGATAGCACGCTAACAACACAACAGTTGCAAAGTTGCTGATTTTCGCAGACACTCGTTGAAAGGGGGGAAGAGCATCAACAATTGAGAGAGAGGGGGGAAAGAGCACACCTGACCTCCAAGAGAGGGAGAGTGAGCCGGCTCAGTGGTGGCGACGTGGGTAGGTGAGGAGAGGGAAGCACGAGCAGGAGAGGAGTGGGAAGCGCGAGCTAGAGATCGAGCAGGCGAAGGAGGAGTGTGAAAATACCTTTTTAAAACTACGTGAAACCCCTAATTTCTGGTCAAATGGGGGCTTTGACCCTCATTTGACCAAAAAATTAGAAGCATATACGCCTTGGCTTGAGGCGCGCCTTGCCCTGAGGCGTGCGCCTCAAGGCGTATGAGGTGCACGCCTCGAGCCTTTTGCGCTTTATATGTGCGCCTCAAGGCAAAAAGCCCCTCGCCTTGAGGCGAGGTGCGCTTTTTGCACCTTGAGGTGCGTTTTTAATAACATTGATATATACATATTTATTTATATATTTATACTAAGCACATCATTACTCTGCAGTTTATACCATCTCCTTAATTCTCCATTATCTCTATTTATTGAGGATGATTTACCCTAATCATGGTGTCAGTTTTATTGTTACGGTCTTATTGGTACTATCTTCTTCAAACTCTTTTGCAGCAGTGTAGACCATGGTTTTAAAACTTGTTGACTCGTCTCTCGTCCTTGAGTGACCCGTGACTCGGCCAGGTCAACTCGGTGACTCAGCCGGGTCATGTTAACTTTATATTTTATATAAAATATATAAATATATGTATATACTATGTATATTTTATAGTATTTTATCAATATATTATATATGATATTTTTATAATATATTTAATGTATAATTTTATTAATATAATATAACCATATTTATGTATATTATATACATATATTAATATTATATTTCATATAATATATGTATTTATATATCAAATATATTATATATGTTTATATATGCATGACTCGCCCGTGACTCGGTTGACTTGTCTGAGTTTTGTACAAAAGGAGTTTGTACTCGTTTTTGACCCAGTGATTGGGCGATTCGGGCCGAGTCAACCAAGTCTGGGTTGACCCAGCGAATTCTTAACTATGGCGAGTTCATAGTTGGCAAACCCATCGAGTTGACTCGGGAATCACTCTATTCAACTCGGATCGGACCCCAAATGGGTCATCGATTCAGGTTATGGATCCTAATGCCTATTATAAACTTTTCATCATGCATGTTATTATTTTAATGCACAATTCTTATACAAAGGCACTTGTTATGAAGAATCTAATATTGTTCAATGAAAAATGTTAATGATCATGTATAGTTATATGTTTCTGTAGCTTAACTGTTGACATAATGTGCTTATTTTAGTTATTTTACTGCTTGAAGTTTGGTTATTTCCATGTCTTATTCATGTGTGTAAACTATGAAATATGGAGTCCTAACTCGTCCGAGTCACTGAGTCAACCCGCTGATTTGTGAGTCAAGGGTTGGGTAATCCAAGTCCAAGTGACGAGTTTGCCGACTATGCTTCAGTTAGTTTCCAAGCTTGTGTCTTTGTGAACACTGCAAATTCTTTTCAATCAAATATTTTTTCCAGTACTCTCTCTCTCTCTCTCTGAAAAGGACTTTTCGGAATCAAATATACATTATTTTCTTTTGCTAAATATTTTTTTTATTGATGTGACATCCCATTAGCCTGGTTGTCGAAGCATTATACATGTGAATGAATAATTTTGATATCGCGTTGCACTAGAATACAGTGGGAAAATATCATATAAGTGGTAGATTGGAGGTTCCAGGTTTTGATCACAGTACATTACAATATCTATGTTAGTCCATTCAAAAGAAGTAATTGATATTTATGCTATTTTGGCTAATATGAAGTGATTTCAAGTAGTACATGTAATGAAAAGAGGCGGAAGCACCAATAGAGCAAAAGTCACTCCTTAAGAGTGACTACAAGAGCCAAGAACACAAATACCAAATGTGCACACACAAAACTCACAAATATAGGAAATGATTTAAAGTCATAAGTTGGATTTATTGAAGAAAGGAAGAGAAGGGTGTAAAAACCCATACATTTACAAGGGGGAACCTCCTCTTTAAATAGAGGAGGGAAGCACTAAAGAGGATCCATAAAGGGGGCTCCCTTCTAGTCGTTGGGAGCCCCAACGGTCATAAATATGACTGTTGGGGCCCCAACGACTAGATGGGTGGGGCCCCTTTATGATCCCAAAAAGTAAAAAGAAGAAATAAAAAAGAAAAAGGAAAAAAGGGAAAAAGAGAAAAAAGTGAAAAATAAGAAAGTACATTTGGGATTTACCAAAATACCCCTATCGGGTTTTTGGTTTATACAAAACAGAAAAAGAAAAAATAATTATGTATATATACATATATACGTATATATACTTATATATATATACTAATGTATATATATATAAGTATATGTATATATATTTATATATACATAATTTAACACGCCCCCTCAAACTTTACGGGGAGAAGACCGAAAGTTTGCCAAGAAGAAACATGAATCGTGGAGTTGGGAGCGCCTTGGTGAAGAAGTCAGCTAGTTGATACTCTGAAGTGACATATGGCAATGTGATGGTTCCTTTGAGATATTCGTCTCGAACATAATGACAATCCATTTCGATATGCTTGGTCCGCTCATGAAAAGTGTGATTGCTGGCAATGTATATCGCACTCTTGTTATCACAACAGAGCTTGGTGAGAGTGAAAATGTTGACGCCCATGTCACGAAGAAGACTTCTGAGCCACACAATCTCCATAGTTGTCATTGCCATAGCTCGATATTCAGCTTCAGTAGATGATAAGGAGACCTTCTGCTGCTTCTTGCATCTCCACGAGATGAGAGATTCACCTAAAAAAATGCAAAGACCCGTAATTGAGATCCGATCATTGGGATTTCCTCCCCAGTCAGCATCAGTAAAAGCAATTAATTCAAAAGATGAGGAAGAGGATAAGAAGAGTCCCTTGGAGATGGTATTTTTGATATATCGCACAATTCTCATTACGGCCGCCATATGGACCGTAGTAGGGGCGTGCTGAAATTGGCTCGCTGCATGAACCGCATGAGCTATATCTGGACGTGTGATGGATAGATAGGTGAGGGATCCAATCAATTGGCGGTAAGGAGTTGGATCTTCAAGAGGAACACCATCTTCAAGTCTTAGTTTCGCATTGATAACTTCAGGGGTCTCCACTTTCTTTTCATCAGATATTCCTGACTTGGTACAAATTTCCGCAGCTAACTTCATTTGAGATAAGATGTACCCTCGTGCTGAATAGGCCACTTCAATTCCTAAAAAATATCTCAAATAACCAAGGTCAGACATATCAAAAGTATCTTTTAATATAGACTTAACATCATTTACTCCCTTTTTGTCATTCCCAGTGATGATCATATCATCAACATACAGTAGAAGCATAATAATGGAGTCACCTGTTCTTTTGACAAAAAGAGCAGTGTCAGTATAACAAGAGGAAAAACCTAAATTGATTAATACAGTACTAAACCTGTCATACCAAGCTTTAGGAGCTTGCTTAAGTCCATATAAAGCCTTTTTTAATTTTAAAACTTTTCCATTTAAATTCATACCTGGAGGTGGTTCCATATAAACTTCTTCATTTAAATTACCATTCAAGAAAGCATTTTTAACATCAAGTTGAAAGATGGGCCATTTTTTGACAGAAGCTATAGCAATAAGGGCTCGAACACTAGTCATTCGAGCAACCGGGGCAAAAGTTTCATCATAGTCTACCCCATACTCTTGGGCATAACCTTTGGCTACCAACCTAGCCTTATATCTTTCTAATGAACCATCACTCTTAGTTTTTACTTTAAACACCCATCTACATCCAATGGGTTTCTTGCCATTGGGAGGATCAATGACTTTCCAAGTTTGTGCCTTTTTAAGGGCATTAAGTTCAAGCTCCATAGCTTCATTCCAATGATCATATTGTTTAGCATCATTGTAATGTGATGGTTCATGAAATGAGTGAAGAGCAAGAAGACATGCTCGATAATTAGGGGAAAAAGAGTCATAAGAAACAAATCTATTTGGAATCTTAGGAATGCGATTTGATCTTCTTTGAGAGGTTTCTTCTATCGACTCATTTTGAGAAAATCTTTCAAGGGCACATGGAAGATTTCTTTCATTCCTTCTAGAGTAGACTTGTATTTGTCTTGAAGCATTCTCTTCTAAGTTTTGATCATTATTTGGATTTTCAACAAGATCTTCAAGAGGTTCATTAAGATCAATATGATCATCTATGATGTTTTCTTGAGGTAACAAGTCAAATAAAAAGGAATAGTCAATATTTTCATTTGGTTGATGCGAAAAACCACTTTCTTCTTCGAGGAATGTGACATCTTTTGAGATATAAAGTTTATTATTAAGGATGTCAAAACATCGATATCCTTTTTGTTTTTCGCCATATCCCAAAAAAAGACATTCAATAGCTCTAGGAGAAAGTTTATCATTTTTGCGAGTTAAAACAAAGCATTTACATCCAAAAATTCTTAATCTTTTATAATCGGGAGACATATTGTAAAGTTTTTCAAATGGAGAAAGATTTTTCAAAGAGGATGAAGGGATTCTATTGATGAGATATGTTGAAGTTAGAACCGCTTCGGCCCAAAAGGATTTTGGGATATTTTTTGAAATCAATAATGTTCTTGTAGTTTCTATTATGTGCCTATGCTTTCTTTCCGCAAGACCATTTTGTTGCGGAGTGTTGGGACAAGAACGTTGATGACAAATTCCATTTTCTTTTAAGTAAGTTTGAAAATCATTAGACATATATTCACCTCCCGAATCGGACCTAAGAATAGATAGATTTCCCAAAAATTGATTTTTAACCATAGCATGAAATTCTTTAAAGAACGAGAAGACATCAGATTTGCGACTTAAGAAGTATATCCATGTAAATCTAGTGAAGTCATCAATAAATACCACATAATACGAAAAGCCTCCTTTAGATAAAATAGGGGAAGGTCCCCACACATCGGAATGAACAAGTTCAAATGGCCGAGTGGCAAAATAACTTCTTTGAGGAAACGGAATAGCTTTAGATTTCCCAAAAATGCAATCTTTACAAGTCATGTGATTGTCTTTACAAGTATTGTTCAAAAAAGGGAAAAGAGACATTTTTACAAAATTTGGATGACCAAGTCTCTCTTGCCAAATTCCAATACTTTTATCTTTAACAAGATTGCAAGATGACTTAGATGGAAGCGTCAAAAAGTCCATAAAATAGAGATCACCCCTTCTATGGCCTTGCCCAATCAGCTTCCCTGACTGGAGATCCTGCACGATGCAATCTTTAGGTGAGAAAGAGACTTGACATCCATGGTCGGTGATTTGGGAAACGGAAAAAAGATTTAAATTAATTTTTGGAACAACTCTTACTTTATGAACAAAGAAATTTTGAGAATTTTTGAAGTCAAGTGTTCCAATACTTTCAATTTTTAAGGATGTTCCATCGGCCGTTGAGACATAGGAGGACATAGGTTCGGAAAAAACATTGGAAAGGGAGTTTTTATGAGATGTCATATGAAAAGAAGCACCAGAGTCTAGTATCCACATACCTGGAGGTGATGAAGAGTAGGCGATGGCGGCTCCGGATGTTGAAGGAGAAGACTTGAGAAGGTGTTGGAGAACTTCAGAGATATGATTAAGAGTTTCTTTGATATCTCCTTCTTTGGTACTTTCTTCCTTCTTTGGAGAATTTTCTCCAACCGCGGCAACCTTTCCTTTAAGCTTAGGACAAACCGGTCTAATGTGTCCCGGTTCATTACAATAGTGGCATATGATCCCTTTTCTAGGCCCATTGATATTTTTGTTAAAGTGGGGAGGCCTATATGCTTTAACATTAGAACCGGGCCTATTAACGGCCAAAACTTCATCATTCCTAATGCTCAAGCCAAGTCGAGTTTCTTCTTGACATACCTCGGCAAGAGCATCTTCAATAGGTAGGGCTTTGCTTCTATGGAGAAGAGATGCCCTCACTTGTTCGAATTCCGGGCGAAGCCCATGAAGGAATTAAAAAAAGTGCTCCTTTTCAATTTGTTCCCTTCTAAGTTCAATGTCTTGTGGAGCAACCCATTTGGGCTCAAGAAGGACAAGCTCATCCCAAAGAGGAGTTAAAGAGCTAAAATAGTCCCGGACACTCATATCCATTTGTTTGGTGGAACGAATTTTTTCTTGGCAAAAGAATTGCCGAGCAAGATCCTTTTGGGTATACATACCCTTAAGAAAAAACCAAGCCTCATTGGCTCTTCTAAACTTGGCAATATTGGCACAATTTTTAAGATCTACGTTGTTCATAAACCATGCCAAGATTTTGGCATGGTTGCTTTCCCAATCCTCGATTTTGGATTGATGTTCATTAATGGCTTTGATGCGCTCATCGCCATCTAAAGCCTTTTCAACTTCATTTTCAATTTTGGTAAGAATAAGAGAGGGTTCGAGAGTAGTCCCCATAACAAAACCCCAAAGTTTCTTACCTCTTAGATGATTTTCCATAGCGGAGGCCCACATGAGATAGTTGGACCCATTTAGCTTGAAAGAGAGCTCCACTTTAGAGTCACGTTCCATCGGCACTAAATATACTTCCTTTCTTCAAAACTTTGAGAGGCATGCTTTCCAAGATGTCAAAAAAAGAGAAGCCCAATCACCAACCGAGCTCTGATACCATGTAATGAAAAGAGGCGGAAGCACCAATAGAGCAAAAGTCACTCCTTAAGAGTGACTACAAGAGCCAAGAACACAAATACCAAATGTGCACACACAAAACTCACAAATATAGGAAATGACTTAAAGTCATAAGTTGGATTTATTGAAGAAAGGAAGAGAAGGGTGTAAAAACCCATACATTTACAAGGGGGAACCTCCTCTTTAAATAGAGGAGGGAAGCACTAAAGAGGATCCATAAAGGGGGCTCCCTTCTAGTCGTTGGGAGCCCCAATGGTCATAAATATGACTGTTGGGGCCCCAACGACTAGATGGGTGGGGCCCCTTTATGATCCCAAAAAGTAAAAAGAAATAAAAAAGAAAAAGGAAAAAAGGGAAAAAGAGAAAAAAGTGAAAAATAAAAAAGTACATTTGGGATTTACCAAAATACCCCTATCGGGTTTTTGGTTTATACAAAACAGAAAAAGAAAAAATAATTATGTATATATACATATATACGTATATATACTTATATATATATACTAATGTATATATATATATATATAAGTATATGTATATATATATTTATATATACATAATTTAACAGTACACTGATCACTAGTTTACCTTGATTATTTTGTTCATGAAAAGTAGCTTTTCTTCATGTTCATTGAAAATATTTAAGATTTACCCAATTCGATACTTGCAACAATGTTTCTCAAACTGATTTATTTACTTTTTTTGCAGATGTAAATATTGAATCTCCTCCTTCTATGTACCCTGCTAAGAAGCTTTGTGATATTACGGGATTTGAGGTTAGTAATCATGTGCTCTTAGCAGTCATAAGCAATAGTTGTACTTGTACTTGTTTTCATTTCATTAATGTTTTCTCGCACCAATCACGTGACATTATAGTTTTACTTTACTATTTCCTGAACTCCCATCCAACACATTTTGTAATCCCAAATTCCAACCTGTCTTTGCTGTTGTAATCTAGACCAAAATGAATTTGATCTAAACTAGACCAAAATTACTTGGATCCAATCCAAACTGAATCCAATTGTGTCATACTTAATAAGTGGTAAAGGAGGATCCAACCATTGAGAAGTAAGATGATAAATATTCTAATACATGAGATTACAAAAATCTATTTCAGAGCTTATTCAGACTGATTTTTTCCATTAGTAGATTCACTTGGTTTGAATCTACGGATGTAATTTGATACGAAGGCTTGTTGTATATCATATATGGTATGGAGATTTTTGAACTTCTTAGGCATATTAGAGTTTATGGTGAACAATATTTATGGTTTGAGGAGATTGATGAGGTCAACATCTTATAGTGTGGGCCCATAACTCACAACATTGAACTAGATTGGATGAAATTTAAGCAGAAGACTTTGACTCGAGAGAACCCTTATCACCTGGAGAAAATAACGTCTATCCAGAGCTAGCTACTGTATGAAGTGAACATCGTTTCGGATCTAGCCTAAACTTGGACCTGTTCCTTGCCCGTTTCTTTATAGGAGGTTAGGGTCTTTGTACAATATACTCATTAGAAGTATCTTAGGGAGAGTTTCAGATATGGAAACCTAATTCATCATTGTTTTCTTGCTTCTTTGATTATTTCCCTTCTTAGATTACTAATATATTATTAGACATTGGTTAATTTCATATTTTTTATTTGATTGTGGCAAATTTCATCAGAAAACTTCCTGTTTGGTTCTCAACTGTTAAAAACAACTCAATTTTTTAACGAGCTTTGTGGCACAAGTCCATTCACATCTTTCATGGTTGATCATACTGACAATCATACACATGAATTCATTTTTCCTGAAACATTCTTAAGATTATGCCTCAGGCAGTGTGCCAGCAATTTGTGCACTCTGAAATGAATCTCTAATTGTGTCAAGTTATCTGGGTTTAGATCTTCAATTCATGTCGTTTGTCAAGCATATTTTCTTCCGGATTGCATCGGAAATCTAACTCTTCCTACTTTCATGTGATTCATGTGTTCCGTCTACTGGAACAGCTTCTTGCACATGACTGCTATTTACATTGTAATCCACATGTATCTAACTAGACCTACTTGGGTGCTATTTAGATTGTAAGAATTAAGTTTGACACTAGACTTGGCCATGACTCACTTGAGCCCTGATTAACTTGACTCGAACTCAGACTCTCAAAGTAAACTTAATTCAGTCCAAGTTCCAACCTTGTCTAAGGTAACATTTATATACCAATAAGTTTGAGGTAAGAAAGCAATTTTTTAAGTTTGATTATTTTGTGGATTAAATTTCAATACGGTTTCCTGATTTTAGGTTAATCCTAAAATTCTGTTGCTTAACAAGAAAACCTGTGTCGTCCACAACTGTTAGCTGACTAGCTCTACTAAGATCTAATGATTAAGATAAGGGAGTAAGTTGTCATGAGTTGGGTTCCCCCTGGGATCAAACATGTGACAGGTGTATCAACCTGTGGGGCTGGTCCACTCTCAGGGTTTACCACTACAGGGCTCAATCCCGATGTGTTCCTTGTCATTAAAAAAAAGAGAGAGAGTAGGTGCTCTAGCAGCACCCAATCATTGCTCACTCATTCTCTCTCTGATATATATATATATATATATATATATATATATATATATATATATATATATATATATATATATATATATATAGGCCTCTCTTTTTAAAATAGATGCAGCACCAAGAATTTATGTGACAATGGGACATGGAAAAGAACTAAGAGAAAACCTGGAAAAGTCAAAATTTTCCAGTAAAAAGAAGTAGTGCCCTAGAGGTTGCAGGCCTTTTCCCTTTTCTGTTTTTTCCTTTGGAAAAACCTTTTTACCTTTCTTTTTCTTGCACCCCAGTGTGCAGCAATCGTTTATTCATCAAACACAGTAATTAGATGCTCTTGGTAGAGAAAAGTTAAAAAAATAAATCTGGTGAAAATATCTTATGCTATAAAATTACCCCTCAAGGATCTTCTTATTTAATGACTTATTTCTTTCTTCATAAAACTGTGTGCCAAAGTTTTAGAGTCTATGCTTGTGCTAGTCTTTGGTCACCAGGAAATTGCAATGTTTTCTCCTGAATTTAATTATTTTTCTTGGCAAGTAGTTAGGGACAATGAATAGACTGGTTGTTGGAGCTTCTGGACCGATGCCTAGATCATGGAAAGATGTAAACCTATTATCAGGGTTTGCCGTTTGTATTTTTACTTCCCCTTCATTTTAATGATTATGTGAAGGAAATGCATCACTCTGGTAACCCCTTCAGCCCTTTCAGGCGAGGATGATATAGACAAGTAAACCTCCTATTGTCTCTCAAACCCTCACCTCTCTCTCTCTCTCTCTGGTGTTTGGCTTCCCTCAACAGCAAGGTTGTTAGAAGTGTTAAAGCTATGTCAAGCGTTATATACTCTATGAAGCGAGGTGTAAGTATCACAGCCATTAATCTCATAAAATAATAAAAACAAACAAATATAAAATAAAACAGAAAAGAAACAATATAAATAACCTATAAGAACAAACAACTTTCCAACAAAAAACAAGGATAACATGCATGCATATACACACTTATTACACCCAGTTCCCCCAACACACACACATGTGCACACACACACAAATGCATCTGCAGGAGCTCCATAGAGCCTATCCAAGTATGGACACAAACATCATGAATTCCAATCAAACATTCTCAACATAGGCACCTATATTTTAACAATGAAAATAGTCACATAGTATCACTACAACAAAAAAGTGTTAATCATTTTTGTCAACCAAGTTAACCATATAAGTCCTGGACTAAGCCTTACAATAGAAATCATGAGATATGCATAATATATACCAAATGTGTAAGAAGGATGGGTGGTAATCAGTCTATGACTAAGGCGGGTGAGATCATAGCGGCAGCTTAATGTGAGCAAAAAAAGAGAAAAGGAACAGCCAGAGACCATGTTAACCAAACCCTCTAATGTTACATCCAAGACTCATCTTCCAGTGAAAATAACTAAAACTTACAGACTAGAACTCTACAAGACAATGGGCAGTGCACAACATCATACAATAAGAGGGGACAGTCAGAAATATCATGACTGTTGGTCAAACATGGATATTTAGATGATTGCCCTGCTACGGCCAAATAACCAACAATACTTCCAGCAAGCCCAGAAACTCAATTATTTAAACATGAAGTGCTGCACGTCACATGACCAGTTTGAACCTGCCTATTAGCTTCTAGCACACTCCACCTACCTCTTTGCTATGCAACTCCTTACAACTTCAATTCTTTGTTGCAACAACAAATAATTACAGACTATTTGCAATAAATAATCTCCTAAATAGCAACCCTATCAAACACCAAACTCATCGTCTTCAATCAATTACAACAAATTCCACGCAAGATTAGCAGAATTGCAAGCCACTCAACTGAAAAAAAATAGCCCAAAGCCTAACTTCATTGAAATCGACAACTAGAACACACAAACACTAAAAAACAAACCAAAATAAACAATCAACAAATCAGAGAGAGACTAAATTCTGGTGCTCAGTCGTTAAAACCAACCAACCATTCGTCAACCATGCTCTTCTCCTAAAGAGTCAAAAAGAGGAAACACGTAACGAACATAAAGTATACAACCGGTCAAGGACAACCCCCTCTTTATTTTATTTTTGGTTTTATAATTAAGTCAAACGGGTCAAGCACCAACCGACCCCCTTCCATGACTCACATTTAATCGTGTTGTGAGGTGCATGCCTCACCTTGAGGCACAATTCTCAGGGTGAGGTGTTCACTTCAGGGCTTGAGCTATGTCACAGGGATTCAGCTAGCAGGGTGCCGCACCTGCGTCGACGCGACTCGACGCGGGTGCGGGTGCGGCACCGGGTGCGGTCAACCCGACCCTGGGTGCGTTGACCCGCGCCGGGGGGAGCCCCCGGACCCCCCTTCCTGCAAGGGCAAAAACAATGAATCAGGCTCCACAACTCATCACTTTCATCTTTGGGGACAATCATATAAGATAAAAAAATGGTAAAAAGTAAGTTGGGCATAAATGTCATGGACCTTAACAGCTACCATACATTCATGCATATACACTATATATATATTACATTTTTGCCCCTGCCGCACCCCCGCACCCGGTTTTTTTGGAAGTGCCGAATCCCCGCACCCGCACCCACACCCATGTGACATAGGGCTTGAGGCACACACCTCATAAGTCCATACGCCTCTGTCTTGTGCCTCGAGGCATGAGGCATATGCCTCACCTTTAGGGGTACACTTCTTGCCTCAGGGAGCAAGTATTTATCAACATTGCTCAACAGGGGAGGTCATCCTTACTTTATTAAGTGGATCCAACAAAGTGGGATGCATGTTACTATAGCAATGCATTATAATAGTTGTTTGTCAAAACAGGTACAATCTGATTCCATCCCTGTCTGGTAATGCTTTTCTTCTATATGCTCAGTGAGTACCCTAGCCAAGCTGCTTGGAATTTTGTACCTAGGTCTGCTTATTCTTTGTCTAACAACTTATAGGTTTGGATTCCTAACTCATGCTATGATCTATTGGTACCACTTAGTACTGCTGATTCATATGATTATAGTTGTAGATGGAAAGGCTCGGAGAATACACATAAACAAGAAAGAGAGAAAGTAAGAACTTAGAAACATAATTAGGTCTAATCTCCTTAAGTTTAAATAGAGATTAGCCAAGAGAGCAAAATTACATTAGAGTCCCTCATTATGTATAAAATACCAAAAACAACCTTAAGACTAAATAAACTTTACTTTAAAGTGGTCGACTTATCTTAACACTCCCCCTCAAGTTGGAGCATAGATATCAATCATGCTCAGCATGCCACATCATTTTGAGAAATTGGGCCTGACAAGAGGCTTTGTAAAAATATCTGTAACTTGATCCTCAGATATTACATGCTTGGTAGAGATATGTCCAGCTTGAACCATATCTCTTGTATAGTGACAATCAACTTCAATATGTTTTGTCCTCTCATGAAATACATGATTATTGGCTATATATGTAGCTGCCTTGTTATCACACATCATCACCATAGGTGATGGAACCTTCACTTGAAGATCGGTCAACACAGTTTGAACCCACATTAATTCAGCTGCCGTTTGGGCCATAGCCCTATATTCTGATTCGGCACTCGACCTAGCAACCACGGTTCGCTTCTTGCTTTTTCAAGAGATTAGGTTACCCTCCACAAATACACAGAATCCTGTGGTAGATTTTCTATCCTCTACGGACCCAACATAATCGGCATCAAAGTAAGCAACTACTTCCAGGGTACCCCCTTTCTTGAATAATAACCCTTTTCCAGGAGAAGATTTTAAGTACCTGAGTATCATCATTGTAGAATTTCAGTGTACTTCAGTCGGTTTGTCCATGAATTGGCTAACCTTGCTTACATCCAGAGCAATATCAGGTCTAGTCACTGTCACATATAATAACTTCCCTACCAATGAGCGATAGCTCCTGCTATCAACAGGTTTTGACCCCTCATCCAACAAATGAACTTTGTGATCCGTGGAAATATTTGCTGGTTTAGCTCCCAATATTCCTGTCTCTTTTAATAAATCAAGAACATAGTTCCATTGAGAGAGGACTACACCCTCACAACTCCTCACCACTTCAAAGCCCAAAAAGTATCTAAGGGAACCAAGGTCTTTTGTAACAAAATGTTTTTGAAGATGAGCCTTGTAAGGATGATATCATTCACATATACCACCATAACAACTATGCCTACGCTAGTTTTCTTAATAAATAATGTGTGGTCTGACGCTGACCTATTAAAACCAAACTTTGACATCATCTCAAACAACTTTTGAAACCATGCACGAGGACTTTGCTTTAGACCATATATCGCCTTTCTTAATTTGCACACCCTCTGACACTCCCCCTCAACCACAAACTCAGGAGGTTGTTGCATGTAGACTGTCTCAAATAGATCCCCATATAAGAATACATTTTTCACATCTAGTTGACACAAACTCCATCCACGATGAACAACTACGGAGAGAATAAGACGAATGGTGCCCATACATGCTACAGGAGAAAATGTCTCAAAAAAATCAACACCATATGTCTGAGTATAACCTTTTGCTACTAATCGGGCCTTGTATCTTTCAATTGAACCATCTGAGTTGTATTTAATGGTGTATACTCATTTGCATCCAACAATGTCTGCATCCAATGGAGGATCAACAAGATCTCATGTTTGTTGAGACAGTAAAGCATCCATTTCATCTTACATAGCATGCTTCCACCGGCTATCGAGTATTGTTGTTTGACAATTCATAGGAATAGTTTCAGCAGATAAAGCTAAAATAAAAGCTTTCATCTGATTACCAATTCTGTCATGTGACACAAACTGAGACATAGGATATAAGGTACATTGTCGTGTCCCCTTTCGCAGAGCAATTGGCTTGTTATCATCAACAGAAATATCATTGTTGTCAAGAGTACTTACCTCAGGAGAAGAAGAAGATAGAGGCACTGGAGGGGTTGGAGCTCTACGAACATACACCAATGGAGGATTGTGAAATCGTGAGGAAGATGGAGTTGGATTCGGTGATAGGGGCACTGATTCCAAAAGAAAAGGAGGAATAAGAAGAGAAAAAGAGTCATCTTGATCAACTTGCTTCCTATCACCAGTACTGAAATAATATGGAATAGACTCCAAGAAAGATACATCTGCACTGACATACTCCCGACGAGAAATCGGATCATAACATCGATACCCTTTTTTATTTTTGGGATAACCTATAAACATACACTTAGTGGCTTGAGTGACTAATTTATCACGGTCAGGTCCGAGTCTATGCACAAAACAAACACACCCAAATACCTTGGGAGAAAAAAAGAAGAGGGATACATTAGGATACAAAATTCGCAAGGGAATTTGGTCGTCTACGGATGATGAAGGCATGCGGTTGATCAAAAAATAAGTTGTGGTAACTACATCACCCCAATATGAAGCAGGAACATTGGATTGAATCATAAGCGTGCGGGCTACATCAAGGAGATGCCTGTGTTTTCGCTCAGCCACCCCATTTTGTTGAGAAGTATAGGCACACGTGGTTTGAAGTTGAATACCATGGTCCCGATAAAATTGCAACAATGCTTTTGTTTTAAACTCAAGGGCATTATCAGTGTGGATAATCTTGACAACATATTCAAATTGGGTTTTTATTTCAATAACCAATGATTTAAGAATACTAGGAACTTCAGATCTTTCTTTTATTAAGAACACCCAAGACAACTTCGAAAAATCATCAACAATAACAAGATAATAACGACATTGAGTCCTGGTAGGAATCTTACTAGGATCTCATACATCCGCATGAAGAAGTTCAAAGACTTTATGACTGGACTGACTTTGACTACAAGGAAACGAACTCCTATGATGCTTGCCCAACTGACATGCTTCACACTGGAATGATGTAGATGGAATTTGAGGGATGTCACGACAAAGCTTTGACAAAGACGGATGTCCGAGACGACGTTGCCACTGAACATGACTCGAGAAATCATCGATTGCTGCATAAATGTTACCCACAGGGTGATGTAGATAGTAGACTCCATTTTCTTCATAGCCTCCACCAATCTTCTTTCCCGTCAGCAAATCCTGAAAATGACAACACAGGATCAAATATCACTCTACAATTTAGCTCTTTTGTAAGGCAACTAACAGAGAGTAAACTTTGAGGAAATGAAGGAGCGTGAAGGACATTGTTCAATTGTAAGAAAGAAGATATAGAAACATTTCCCTGTCCAATAACAGGGGAGGAACTCCCATCAGCTAATGAGACACCCCGATGTGCAGTAATAGCCTTTAGATCTGTAAAATTTTGAGAATTTTCGCATAGATGTCTAGATGCACCAGAGTCAATAATCCACTTACTATCATGGGGAGAAAGATGGTCTTCAGTTGAGTAGGCCACACCAGCTACAGGAGAAGAAGAACTTGAAGGACGATGAGCAACCAGTTCATCATATTCTGCACGACTAAGAGTGATACAATCACTGGGGAAAGTGGTGTCATTTGCTACCTCTAGTTTAGTAGCATTGGCTTTTGGAACATTAGGCTTTAATGGAGAAGAAGCAGACCTTCCATGTTTATCCCAACAACGATCTTCTAAATGTCTTGATTTTCCACAAAAGGTACATTGGAGTTTACCTCTACCTCCCATACTTCTTTCACGACCTCTTCCTCTAACATTCATAGTATTTCCTCGTTCATAACTAGATGGAACAACTAAAGCAAATGACTGAGATGCAGGTTGAGATTGTGGAAGAGAGATGACAAGTCTACTCAACCGATTGTATGCATCAACAAGAGTAGGAACATTAGACCCGGTTAACATTTGGACTTTAGCAACTGAGAACTCTGAATATAGTCCTGTGAGGAACCAAGCAACCGTAGTCTGTTCTTGATGATCCTTTTGTTTTGAACAACACAGTGGTCTATGCGCATTAAGTCTTTCAAAAGCAGCTTTGACGGATGCATAATACTGGGCCAATGTCTGATCACCTTGCTGCAAATTATATATTTCTTGTTCAACTTGGAGAATACGACTCACATTAGTCTCTTGAGAGTACGTATCTCGAAGATTGTTCTACATATGTTTAGCCGTATTGTAGTAAATTAGGCCATCTGCAATATGAGGTTCAATATTGTTCATGATCCATGACATAACAATGTCATTATCTTCTTCCCAAGTAATGTATTTTCCTGTCTTATCATTTGGTTCAGATTCCAACAGTATGTGTTTTCTACGATGTCCAGACACCGATATCATAAAAGTTCTGGATCACCATGCATAATTAGTTTCATTTAATTTCACAGAAGACCCATAGGAGAAAGGATTTACAAAGGCTTTATATTCCCCAATAGCCTCATGCTTGTCACCCATACTGAATAACTCTTCCTCGGTAGTCACCACGAATAGTGCTGCTGCAATAAAACTTCCACAAACACTTGTTAAAACTGATAGAAATCAGTTCCACACTATGCAAATCCACTACTATGATAAGTCTTCACCACGACATTAGATCTGCAATCAGATCTGAACCAACCAGAACAATTGGTAAAAAAAAATCACGACTATTGAATATAACCTGTTCTTCACAACAACCAGATATGAGTGAACCAAAATAGGAGTATGCAGTTCCACGACTGAACAGGATATCCAATCTTCACCACACTCAAATGAGTCAGATCTGTAATCAGATCTTAAAAAAGATCCACGACAATTTAATATGAATATTCTTCACGACAACCAGATTTGAATGAACCAAACAAAAAATATGCATGTCCACGACTGAAAAACTATATTTAATCTCCACTACATTCAGATTTATGATCAGATCTGAAATACCCAGAGCATACGGTTAAAGAAAATCCACGACAACCAAAAATATGCATGTCCACGACTGAAAACTATATTTAATCTCCACTACATTCAGATTTATGATCAGATCTGAAATACCCAGAGCATACGGCCAAAGAAAATCCACGACAATGGCCTGCATTTAATCTCTACCAAATTTTTTTTTACCGTCACCCACTTCACGACTTCAGCACAAGACCCATACTTGTATCCACCCAGTTTGGTCGACAGAGACCCATAGATCCACGCGACTTTTAGATCTTATTACAGATCTGAGTCATGACTTTTGTCAGACCTCAGATCTGTTATCAGATCTGTACCACTCGAGAAAAAAAAAAAACACACCCTTTTTTTTATCTGATCCTCTTCACGTGAACTTTTTTTTTTTCTGATCCTCTTCACACGTGATCTAATACCCTTCACTCGAACTTTGACGCAGAACTTGAGATCGCCCTCCCCAGATCGACGACTCTAATACCATGTAGATGGAAAGGCTCAGAGAATACACAGAAACGAGAAAGAGAGAAAGTAAGAACTTAGAAACATAATTAGGTCTAATCTCCTTAAGTTTAAATAGAGATTAGCCAAGAGAGCAAAATTACATTAGAGTCCCTCATTATGTATAAAATACCAAAAACAACCTTAAGACTAAATAAACTTTACTTTAAAGTGGTCGACTTATCTTAACAATAGTAAATGCAAACTTCTGATGCTCTAACTTCACTGTTATACATCTATAGTTTTATCATCTACCATTATCTTTGCTGCCACTGGGAGATATCCTTATGGTGCTTATCTTTAGCTTATGTTCCAATATCGCACTATTTGCGGTTCTTGTTATGGTCTTTGCTACATCACCAGTTATTGTTTTTGGAGTGCATTAATTTGATTGCTTTGAAGGATTGCAGCTGACAATGGTTCCAATGAAGAGTTTTCAGAAGATTCATTTTTCTTGTATTTTTTGAGAGATTTTTAATGTATTCTGAATGTGGGTTTTGTTTTGCAGGCTCGATACACGGATCCAAGGACAAATCTGCGATATGCAAACACTGAAGTTTTCAAGCGCATTAGATCACTGCCTAATGAGTATGTGCAGAGATACCTAGCTCTAAGGAATGCTGCAGTCATTTTGAAATAGCCTGCACATGGGGCACCTGGTGAGAATTGATACAAAAGAGTTCTTTAGCAGAAGTCTTAGAGAGGAGTGTCATGACTGCTTAAAGATTTTGATAGCCATAACCATTGTCAGTCCCATGTGGTCATCAAACAGTGTGCATGCAACTATGCTAAGGTCTTTTAGTCAAAATGCTATCTGATTGATGCTTTTATATGTTTTACGAGCTTGGAGAGTCATATACGAATTGCATTGTAGCTGTACATATACTGCATGCCATTATGGGCCAGTCCTTCCAGTTGAACATGGGGACACTAAATGTCTGATTGTGAATCATGGAGCATGAATTCTTCACGTGTATTTTCAGCAAGCAAGGATTGACCGATGTCCTCTTCTTTTGAAAAAAAAGAAAAAATGATGCACTGATGTTCTTTGGTGGGTATAGAACTTCTTAAGTTTTTAACATTCTATATATTTGAATTTGTGAACAGCTATAACACATCCAACCATTCCCTTTTCTGCTTGTATCGTCATCTCTACTTCAACTTCCTCACTTCCCTGGATATTCATGCATTCTCTCGACATTTCTGCTGTCTTCTTATGATTGTCATCATCATTGTTATTATTATTATTATTATTTTATTATTATTATTATTATGATGATGATGATGATGATCCTGTTGCTACCTTATTATCATTTCGGTCAGTGGCATAGGTGGGTGTTCAAACCTGCAATGCTGATATAACTCTTCACACACACATGCACGCGCACACACACACACACACACACACACACACTCTCTCTCTCTCTCTCTCTATCTCTAATATCTGAGAGAGAGAGTCCTCTAAGACTAGTTTAGCTTTGTCTGCTGATTGAACCTTTGCCCAAGACAAATCATGGTCGGATAATTCTAGGATGTACTTCAAGGGACGCTATTTCAAGTTTTTTTTTTTTTGAAATAGGCCTGCTATTTCAATTTGTGGTGTAGTTTTCTCTCATTCTTTTTTCTTTTAAATAGTTTCTCAGACGAGTAGCCAACTTTATGATATGGTTTTGATTGCTAAAAAATTATTTTCGGGTACCAACAGGGGCTCCGCTTGTCTGGCAGGAGCAGTTAGTGTGTCACCTTGTGTTGGGGTGTTGCAAGTTCGAACCCCAAATGGTATGGCTGTATACTGGTAGGGATCTGCCTAACCCCAGCTTTCTCTGTCAAAAAAAAAAAAATCCCGTGGACGAACGGTGCTTAAGGAATTCAACATATATACAGGAAACATGATCCGTTTTATGAGGGAGTTGGCAGCTCATGTACTTGGCAGATACTATTCGGCCTCCAGTCTTTTTATTTTTTCATTTGCATGACGTTATATACTGTGTTATGGGCCCTATGGCCTTCTGTATAAGCAACAACACATGCTTATCCATGAAGTTGAGCACACCGATGTCATTGGTGATGATAATGGTGATGGTTTTAGACTGTTTTTTGAGTTTTGACAAGTTGCTTTAAATAATCCTATTAGTTCAAACATTCACCATCGTCTATACTATTTTCTTTGATTCATAAACCAGTTCTGCTGGGTCCCATTTCTTGTCATCAGTCACTTTTATAAGGAATTCTTGTTCATGCACCTGCTCGCTCTATGCACGGGGCAAAGTGGAGGTTGATGCATTTGGATCATCAGCAGTTCTCTATAAACTATAAAGATGCTATCATTATACGAGGAATGACCCAGATGGACCTGCTAAAGTTATGATATAGCATAGAGCGCTATGACTTGGTAGCAAAGCTAAAGTAGACCGGTTCAAGTGGATCTAGATACATATCTAGCAGTCTCTCCACGAAGCATGAACAAATTGCATGAGCTGCTGTTTCGATCATAGACATAGGTACCAAGATATGAAATGGATAAAGAAGCAATGAGTGTGAAGCAGAAGCAGGGAAATGAGTGTTCAAAAGTAGTATAAGGCCCTGTTTGGAATCTAGAAGCTGGGATGGGAAGTGGGAAGTGGCCGCTGTCAATTCCATGCTTTAGTGTAAATACAATGTCACTTTCCATTCCAAATGCATTAACTCCTATCCCATCTACCGGTTTCCAAACAGCCACCAGGTTGTAGTTTGACCAATTTTTTGCCAAATGCATCAACTCCTATCCCAGTTCCTAGATTCCAAACAGGCCCTAAAGTGTGAAACGGAATTCGTTTGTGGAAACGTGTGAAGCAAGAAACATGCAGGAAGCAAGTGGGAAGTGTGGGGAAAGAGAAAAAATAAATATTAATATGAAAAACAAAAACAAAAACAAAGGGGAAGCAAGTGAGAAGAGACAGGAATTGACTAGGAAGCGTGCTTTCCCTCTTAGGGGATGCTTCCGGTAACTAAATGCAAAAACTAGTATCAGGAATCTTTTTTCTTTTTCCTTCATGATGATGATGATGATTGAGAATTGTTAGACTTCTAAACTCGTGGATGGGAGTGGGACAGTTCTTGATGATGATGATGGTCAGAATTTTTGTAAAAGCAATAGCAGAAGAGCTCAAATGTGAAAAGGAAGAGTTTAGAAGCCACAGCAGCTGCACGTGAGGCTTTTTGGGTTCGACTGGAGCAAAAGCCTAAAGCCTAATATCTACATGAAGATTCTCTGATGCCTTAGACAACAAGTATTTCAATAAAAGTTTATTACAATATCCCAGGCAATAGACCCCCTTGTATTTAGACCTGCGACCTCTTGGTTTAGATGTTACAATTTCATGAGTCTACTTATTACCTCCCATCAAAGAATCTTCTATTTCTAGAATTGAATTTTTGTTTCTAAATTTGTCAAAGTTCTACCAAGTAAATGTGCTACTTCTGATTTTTTTTTTTGGATAAATTCTATGATATGAAAAATGTTAATCGACCTGCTACTGCTAATTACAAGTCATAGATAATCCAGATATCATCTTCCTCACCACCACCATGACTTTGTATCCCAAATTGTTCATACTATTATTTTTTTTGTTTGTTTGTTTATATTTACATGGAGAAACCTCCCCGTGCTGGTTCTGCCTGTCATACTTACAATCACTGTCCTGATAACTTAAAACTTCATGAGCTTACCCCTTGGCCCCAGAGAATCGCCATGCTTAGGCTTGCACAAGAGATGACACCCATGAGATTTGAACCTAGACAGCCTAGCGACCAAAGCCCCCATTCCACTGCACCCAAATCCCTTTGGGGCTTGTTCATCTTATTTCCATGGTTAGACCTTTGATATTCTGTGTGATGGTGACTTTTCAACTACTAATGGAGAGTGCTTACAAGATGCTTGTAATTAGTCATCATCACCATCGTGTTGTCAGTAATTGTATCATGCATGCTTGTCTTTCTTGATACCTTCTAAAAGTCAAATAATACACTATTATCTCATCCTTTCTTCAACCAGAGCACATCTCTTGGTCATGTGAGGATCATTTGAAATTTGACTTCAATCCATTACATAAAACTTTTATTTTCTTTTTGAAAGGCAAGCTGGGGTTAGTCAGACCCAACACAACATACCATTTCACGCCATGTGGACGGGAAGCGTGGTGTTCGTCCCAGACTCTTCAGGCGTCTTGCACACACGCTTTATAAAGCGTCGCACGAGATGCTCTTTGTCCTGTCCTGGACGCAGCGCAGCGCACCACACCGCACCGCACATAACGCTGGACAGCGCCCGGGCAGGGACCGGTCTGTCCGGTGTATGTAACAAACCCTTATTTGTTCCAACTAGAGGGTTCATTACCCGCTAAGGTATCTCTCTCATTAACAAGCTAAAAAATTAATGATTTATGAAGTGGTTTGTTTTCCAGATATGTGTACTTTTATCTGGCTGAAATGCCAGTGTAGTGTGCAACTTGGGTCCCAGTAACCTCATCCAGATCCAAACAAAATATAAATCAAACGTGTCTGACCCGTATTCGAATCTGATCAGCTGGATCATATTGACGCACCCAATCAGCACCCGTCAACTAACCAAATTTCAAACCCACAGAAAAGGGCACTGGATTGTGTTTATTCAATTCCAAATAGGTTGATAATTAATGGGTTCGGTAGGTCGGGTCTTACCCAACCTCACCTGATATGGGCCCGGCATCGTTAGGGTCTGGACCTGCTTAAGTAGAGTTAATTTGGAAGCTTCCGACCAAGATGCAAATAAAATCTTAACCTTTTAAATTTTCGATACTTAAAGAGAGGTTAAGTGGGTCTGAGTCTTGCAATCCAAACCACGGACACATAGCTGGTTCTGCTAAGTCAGGCACCCGGACCCAGACCAACAAGGCAAAATCTGTCCGGGTCTGGATTTACAGTATAGAGACCAGATCCAGCCTGATGACAGCCTAAATCATGATGTCAGTTTTCGACTTTGTGCATTTCCTGCTCCAAAAAAAAATAAAAAAATCAACCCACATACATTTATCGAAAAACAGTGGTCGGAATTTGTCCAATATAATTAGAGGTGTCAACGGGTCAGGTTTAGTTGGGACTCAGGTGGAATAAGACCTGGCCCTGATTTTTGGGTATGGTATCGGGTACAGACCCAGGTTTAATCAGACCCGCCATAAGAGAAACAATACCTGGACCCGATAATAACTACATGAACCAGACCCGGGCCATACCCGGATCCATGTATTAATCGGACCTTTGGATCTGAATCCGGGTCTTCTTATTTATCACCGTACCAGCACCCTATAGGGTTTGGTACGGGACCCGTTGACACCCCTAAATACAACACTTTACACGTGATAAGCCCCCACGTTCTTATAATGGTTGTCACGTGCGTGGCCCCTTGGACCCACAAAAGCTGTGCAGTTGACTTTGAGATTTGATATAACTAGGCTTGTTTAGTGAGAAATTAACTAAAATGGCAGTTGTATAATACTATAATAGCAAAAAAAAAATAGACAAATGCTGTACTTTAAACTTACCAAGTTACCCTTTTAAATTCCAATGTTAATTACAAAACTAACCTTGGACTAAGATGGATTTGTAATTTTACATGAAAGTTGTAGCTAAGATCCTCTAAGTTTCAGTAACTGTGCCACAAATATCAAATTCATGAAACAAGAAATTTCTAATAAATTTCCTCTAAGTTAACGTATCGTGCTTTTATTTTATTTACAATTTCCATATTTTCCTTCATTTTTTATATGCCTTTTATGTTTCAACTTTTATGCTTACCAAGAAATATCAAGAACATGATTGTTTGGTTCAAATATCAAATTCATGCTATTTTTTTTTCTTTAATTCATTGCCAAGAAATACCAAGAACATGATTTGGTACACTGACTTCAATGCCTTACCTAACCCAGATTGTGTGGTTCAAATAGTAACTTATTTGGGGGAGTTGAGGGTCGGTCATACCCAACTTAGTTTGTGGATGAATTGAGCCCACTGACTTGATTGGTCCTGGTCTAGAGTCCATTCAGAGTCATGCAACCAGTCAAACGTGGCTCGGACTTTGGCAAGAGAGTAAGCTCAACCTGTAGACCTGGATGATAAGCATTGGCAAAGGCTATAGGTGACTGAGTCAGAATAATTAACTAAGCCAATCCTCTCAGTCTTTAGCAAGTCATTAAATTGAATGATTAACTTGGTGCCAGAAACATTGCATCAAACAATTCAGAATGAGGAATTGTTGATGAAGGGCATTATAATAATTTCAAAAAATCTTGGGTGTCATTTTGATCTTTTCTCCTCCTGTTACTACAGTTGCTTGACTTGTTTTTTTATTGGATAAGCAAGCAGGGGTTAGGCAGACCCGACTAGATTACAATGCGATTTTTAGAGCAGAACTAAAGATTCGAAGGAGGCCACTCAGACGGTTTATCCTTCCAACATTTATAAATGCATAAGACCCCTAACTTAGCAATTGGATCTGCTCCTTAGGGGTCCGAATCAATGTTGTTCAGGTGAAAAAAAATAATTAACAAATATTACGTGGCAATCAGAATGTGACACCTAGGAGTGTCAACGGGTTGGGTTTGGTTCGGACCCAGGTGGAACCAGACCTGGGTATCAGGTCCGGACCTGAGTCTAATCAGACCCACATAAGAGAAACCATACTCGGACCCAATAAGAACTACATGAACTAAACCCGGGCCATGTCCAGTAAAATAATATATTCTTTTTATCATTTTTACATTGAAAATTGCAGGTCATAATCAGAACTCGGGTCGGGGGCCGGGGTCTGGTATAAAATTTCACAAACTATACTCGGATCCATGTATTAATCGGGCTTTCAAGTCCGGACCCGGGTCTTCTTATTTAACACCATACCCGGACCTTATAGGGTTTGGTACCAGTCGGGTCTAGGTAAACCCAACCCGTAGACACCCCTAGTGACATGTGTTAAAGTCATTAAAATAATATTAAAATATTATTAAAAAATAAATTTAAGTATTTTTTCATTTATTACAAATAGCTGATTCAGGGTGAAGCGTATCGATTTTCTGCCGATACACCGATACTGACAACATTGGTCCAAATACATTTCACACGATTGAATTTGCTAAAAACTTCTATAATGCCTTGATCAACCAGTCTCCATCCATCTCTTCCTTCACGAGTTTGGTTAAAAAAATTTACTACATCTTTCCGCAAGCTCTCTATAATTAGATTATCATCAAAACAATCTCTAAGAATATATCTCCCCACCACTTTCACTCCCTAATTGAATTTCTTTCTTGTCTTTTGCTGTGCATCCTGCTTTCAAGAACCATCCTTTCACTTGGACTTGGAAGATAGAACAAAACAAGGAGAGCACGACTTTGATCACTTGGTCAAGTCACCATTTTTGTTTTTGAATTCATACTGAAGGACCCATATAACCTTTTAATGGTTACAATTTGTAAAATTTATGATAACACCCTCCTCCCCCCCTCCCTTCCCAGGCTCCTTCCTCCCCCACTTCAGACCATAGGAGTATATATATAATAACTCACATCACCATCAAGTCCCACTGTGCAATGGCTTACAAAGGCCAGAAGGTCCGAGCACAGAGGTCTTATTTCCCTGCATGTTGTGTGTTTTCCAGCTTCTACGGCGAGCCGAGGAAGAAGAAGAAGTCTGAGACAGAGATTGATCAGAAAGGTAGGCCTGGAAATCAGAATGCATGGATGAATTGGTCTAGGTTCAGGTTGAAGAAATCAGACAGGAAAACCGTGCCGGTCGATTCGAGAACTGCGGAAAAGATGGAAAGACACGAACTTGGAGGCCAAAACAGGGTAGAGAAGGTGATCATCCCCATAATTAAGAAGATTGATGGTCACACAGAGACCAATCTGGAATTGGGATCCACAACAGTTAAAGCATTGCCAACTACAGCAACAAGACTCTCAAAGACAGAACAAGGCCAAGAGGTATCCTGAATCTATAGTGAAAAGGACTGGGATGTCTGCTCAATATTTATGAGCTATGATGATTGATCGTTTTGGTGTTTTTATAAATTCTTGGTTGTTATGGAAAGCTTGTTTTCATGAGATTCCAAGATTGATTATTTTTTTTCCGAGAAGGAGCTTCTAAGAAGTTTTAAAGTGCAAAAAATCGTGGTTTTTCTTCTCATTGAAAATGTTTTACATTAAAGCTATGTGGGGATCATGTGGTAAATCACCAAGTTCGTAAAACTTGTTTTAATGAGCTTCTAAGATGTTTTAAAGTGGATTTTTTTTTTTTTTTGCTCTTCACTAAAAAATGGAAAAACAGAATATCTGAATGGATTATACATTAAAGCTATGCTTTCATCGTCTGGTAGATGACCAACTTCATAAAACTTGTTTTGAAGAACCGCTAGGATGTTTTAAAGCATAAAATTTGGCTATGTTTTCATCATGTGGTAGATCACCAACTTCAGAAAACTTGTTTTCAAGATCTTCTACGATGTTTTAATGTTCAAAAATGTGATTTTGCCCTTTACTGAAAACAAAAGTATCCTAAAAGGATTATACATTAAAAGCTATGTGTGTCATATGGTAAATCATAAAATCACCAAGTTCATGAACTTTTTACATTTTCACTGGTATTATGTTTCCAGCCAAAGTTTCAAGCCAAAGAACCGGAGTTCCAAGAAAATTTGATTAGAGAAATCCAAAAGTGATAGAGGTACCAGAGAAACAAGTTGTAACCACTCAAGATCCGTTAAAGACTCATCAGAAGTCCGGCACGAAAAGGTCTAGCATGGTTCGCGCTTCCTCACATAACAAGAAGTCCCGGAAATCCACTCCCGTGCCGGTGGTTTACCAAATTCCGATCAAGGGAGCAAGGAAGTCGAACACAGAATCCGGATTGATGATAGGGGTGTCAATTATGCTTATAACTCTAACTATACTGCTTCTTTGGGGTAGACTGTGTGCTATATTGTGCACCTGTGTTTGGTTTTACTTGGTCCCTAGGCTAAGGAGGTTGACCGAACCCGGCCAGGTTGCGGCGAAGAAGGTAGGGGAGAATCCAGGTCAGCTGGATATGGACTCAGCTGAGTACAAGAAGAAGGTGATCATGGAAGGCATTTTAGAAAGGCACAATAACAACTTGACTCGAACTTTGTTGTGTTCAAGGTGAAGTTGGAGTTTTTTTTTTTAATTTGTTTGTGTGTAAAGAGGCTAAGAACTAAAAGAGTTTGTTCACATGCTTTGATTGTCACATTTTCCACCAAAAAGAATTCATTTTGCCACGATTTCAGGGCAATGTGTTTGCTTATTGGCCAACAGAAGTCTCTAGTGTGCTCAAGATTTGGCTTCCTTTTCATGTTTTCCTTGCCGGTTGCCTTGCCGGGAATTAGGGTTGCTTGTGGGTCCAACCGGACCCGGGTCCATAGGAGATGTTCTGTTACATGTTTATTGGATATGGATATCATCCAAATGAGATCCCATATCAAGGTCTTTATTCTGTTCTGTGCAAGTCGCAGGTCTCGTTTCTTGGATTTTCTCGGTAAGAGAAAAATCTCATAATAGATTTTTTTTTATAATTAATTTTTTTTTGTCTTATAGACAATCTGGGGGATCCCATGGGATTCGAACCAGAGAGCCCTCGGTTATGATAGAATTTTGTTTTTTTCTTAGAAAATATTGGAAATATCTTTGTACACATGTTTAAGAAATATATGGAAATTAGTGTATTGGCTGACCTTATTGATACGATATAATTTGGATGTGATGCATATGAAGAAAAATGTGTTTGATAATGTGTTCAATACGGTAATTATAATACCTGAATTTCCAAAACAAAGCTAAGTTAAAATTTTCATGAATTTCTTTTTTTTTCTTTGCAGCAGAACTTAGAAAGGGTTTTAGCAGTGGAATCAGACGATAATGAGTCGTCGGTTTTAGAAAACTCCGGGCACATTAGAGGTATGTGGCCAAGCAACTCATTGACCACTAAAGTATTCCATTTTATCGAAAAACACATGTTTATTACAACATCACTGCTTGAAAAAGCAGTATAGGTTCAATAAAAGGAAGCAGTACAACTCTGACTAGAGAAACCCTGAAACTCGATGTCGCCTTGCTCCGCATATCGCAACGCAGATTCAACACCTGAAATCTCCATAAAATGAGGTCAGAACCACTGATGGTCTGGTAATGGAGCATTCAATCACACAGGTATTTTATAAAATACATGGGCCACTTAGGGTCATCGTTTGCAATAACGATGCTCAAGTCCCCACGACTTAGCATATATCGCAAGAGCCTCTTTAGAGCTATGAGTTGAACAACTCGCTCAAGTCTTTATGAATTAATGCAAGTCTTCTCAGGGCTGTGATTTGAATCTCACGCTCAAGTCTTCACGACTTAGCGCAAGCCTCTTCCGGGCTTCGAAGGGAAGTTTAGCTCAAGTCTTTATACTTGGCACATCCATATCCCACACATCTAAGGATAACTCTTCAAACTTCGCTTAGTCGTGTGGATACAACATGGGTCTTTGCCCTATCAGTCCAGTCGTATATCGATCATGACACCTTCACAAAGATTATGTAGGACTGACTCAACAACGTCCATCCACTCATACATTCAAGCACCGTTGAACCTAAGCTAATGCTTTGTTTCGATAATTAACCCATTCCTCTGAGCTTAAAGAAGGTATATCTGGGCATCAACACAACGATCTGGGGGTTGATTATTCAATGTATTTTAGATACCCCAGATTGTCTGTTGGCCCCATCCCCCTAGTAAGACGGTATAATCATACCAGAAGAAGTCCCTACTAGGTATTCGGATGCATCCTACCACTGCAGTAGTTGAGTTTAATTCTTAGATATTTAAGGATAACCACGACCTCCATACGTCTGATTGACGGAGACCATCATAAACTCTATCAGGTTCGAAGGTAATATATATTACTCAAGGTTGCGCCATCACCGTCTTTTTCGGTGAGAAATCCTGAAGGGGTCTACCAGTCTTACAATTACTTGTCGGACATTGCATGCCTATAGGGCAACCAAAGATGTACCCGACCCCAATCAGTATGCCACCCACACGGTCTAACCGTGGGCATAAGTTTTATTCATATGCATGCTTAACTTTGCTCTCGGCACAATGGCCCTCACGAGTATCTCACCTCTTTCGGGTGAAAACAACACACTCTGGCTCTGCGGCCCTTACGAGTCTGGTTGTGTAACAGTTCTCAATGAGCATGCATATAACTCAATATCAACAGATTGGTTGTTCAGCGTATTTTTACGCAATGAGTTGTTAACCTAGTCAAGGCGCAACCACTACTCTGGCACAATGGCTCTTACGAGTAAGGTGCCCATACAGGTATCAGGAAGATGAGCTATTCTGGCATTGTTTCAACAATGGGCATCGTTGTGCCATTTAATCGGTTATGATATCTCTTCTGCCAACCATTTCGCCAACACCTTTCTTGCTCCAACGGCAGGAGTGCGACAATCCTTTCTATGTTGTAGAAAGTGTTCAACAAACTGGGTAGCAACTCCTCTGTATGACAGAGTAACATGCTATGTTCTTTCTGAGTTATTTTTAGCTTCTTCAAAAATTTCAGCAGTACTTCCTCTCTTTGACGGAGAAAGCGTGCGCCTCTTTTTAACCATTTCAGCAGCATCTCCCCTCTTTGGCAGAGAAATCACTACGCTTAACTCAGGGATGGATGCACACCGTCGTGCTTACCCCACATTCATCAAGGTCCGTGTGGAACCTTCAGGCCATAGCTAGGCTATACGTAAATGACTTAGTCTTTACGAAAAAGCAGTTTTGCATAAGGCGAAGCCTTTCCAATAGGAGCTTCATTCATCAAGAAGAATCTTGAACGAGGAGCGACAAGGGAATCACATCCGTGATTTAGAGTTGGTCTACATTTGAATGCTCATTTACACGCCATATATATAGTATAAGCAGGAGCCTATGCTTTATATAGCGACGACGTAAAGTAGTGTATCATATAGGGTTCGATAGGGAAAATCAAATGAAATATCCTGCCGAAGCAAGTACATATATATGTATATGTAGAAAGCAGGAGCCTTGGCGTCTATTATCATTACAAATTTTTACTTTTGTAAGTCAAACTGACATTTGAAAAATATTTTGAAAATAACTTGCCTCCGTTTTTAAAATGCGGGATAATTTCGAGGAATGGGACTCGCCTGTTGGTACGAGGTTCAACCGTTCCTGGCGCCTTTACCAGAGGTAATTGAACCAAGGATCAAAAGTGTGCTTAGCTTTGCTCAACTTGTCTAAATCGTGTTCTATTTCCTAAATGCACATAGAATCAGACATATACTATGAATTTTCTGAAAATGCAGATTGAAAACATGATGTTTGCTTTGAATATTTGAAACACTTAGAAAATTCTTGGAAAAGATAACACTTTGAAAATCACGAGCCATGTTGAGAGAACATTTCTGAAGAAATGCAAATACTTTGTGAAAATCGATTTCTAAGGAATTTTAAGTGGTTTTGGAAAAACTTGATTTCTCTGAATTCAAACTTTGAAATTGAAGATATTATGACTTGGAAAATCATGATTTGAACTTGAGGAATATTTGAAATACCACTTGAAAGTTCAGAGTTTTAAGAAAATCAATTTATGAGAAAGACTTAGAAAATTTTGAGAAAATCGATTTCTCTGAAATGGAATTGGAAGATGATTTTAAAAAATGATGCAAATTGAACGAATAAATGAATTTGAAAGATATTGTTTTGAAGAATTTAGAAAATCATTTTGTATTTTTGAGAAATGTAGTGCATTTTGAAGTTAGCCTAAGAATATAGGTTGAATGTGGCTAATACGAAGATCACAAATTTAGGTCTCATTCGTTTTTTTACTATAGCCATGAATACGAATTCTACCGAGTTTGTCAACTTCCTAAGAGTTTGTGCACGTGTCATTCATGTAGAACATGGTGGATTTGTAAAGAATATGCATGAATTATACATTAATCAGATATTTAAATTTGCAGAATTAAACTATATGCAATGCTCCCTATTCTAAGCAGAAAATGTAAATCTTATTCCAAATATTACATTTGATATTTACATTGAATTGAATAAAGAAAAATAATCTTCTTGAATGTTCCTGCAAAACTAGAAAAGCTTGTTAGTGAAGACATGTCAGTTTTTCTAGATTTATCCAACAATATCTAGAAATTGCTGGATTTATCTAGACATAAGCCTTTTTCCATGATTCCCTGAGATAAACATAATGAAATATGAAATAAAATGGAAGAAATAATAAAGATAAATAGCTTTGAAATTCAGAATTTTGTGAAAAATTATAAAAATACCTCTGAAAACAAGACTATGGCCTTGAAATCAGGGTTTTCACAAAGATATTTTGTAAAATGCAAATTTTGAAATTCAAATGAGAATAAATCAAACATAAAATGATATGATATGATATGATTGAAAATATGAAAATCAAAGTTTGAAATTTCAAAATTTCGAAATTGAGGTCAAATGACCAAAATGCCCCTGATAACAAGACTATGACCTTAAAATCAGGGTTTTCAGAAAATATTTTGGTAAAAACTTGGGATTTGAGGTTGAAATAAAATCAAATAAACATAAAATCGAGTATGAAATACCCTAATATGATTAAAAACATACACAAACCATAAAAACATGAACTTCTAAAAAAAATCCAAAATATCATGAAAATCATGATTTTGTCGGTGTTTTGGGATCCTACGGGTACCCTATTTTGCATTTTAACTCATCCAAGCATCAAATGATATCCAAAATTGATACAAATTGACATATGAACATATTATAACCGTAAAATTAAACTAGAATCATGAAAACCTATTTTTGACATAAATTAGATACAAAAATTACATAAAAACCCTAAAATATGCTATTTTTACCCGCAGGCACGTACCAGTTTCAGTGTCAGACCCGAATCAGGGGTCAATCCACCATGAAAATTTATAAAATTTTATAGAGTCATAATAGACAAAAAATAAAGATTCTCCTTTTTACATATTGGAAAAATCATCTTCGGTTAGGGAGATATCATAACAGCAATCTGTACTTGAATATAACAAATACAAAATCAATCAAAACAGACACTTCCGATTGCAAATATAAGGAAAAATAAAAGAATTCATCAAACAATTCTAAAATTTTGGCAGTGAATAGAATATAGATAGATAAACAATTTCTTTTTTTACGGATCATTGATCGAATCTCCGATTAGGGAGATACGATCAACACAAGTTGAATTAGGGTTTTAATAAGACATAACGAGTTTCAAAAAGTTGATCTGACTCTCTGATAGAGGAAAAATATCAAACAGTGACATAAAATTATGAAAACTTTACAGTAAATAATAGACTCTAATATAAAGTTACTGCAATTTACGGATTCTGAATCAGATATCGGATGATAAAAATAATGCAACTACAAGTTATACTTGAATATGAACAACGATTTTAACCAACAGGAATCACGATTCGACTTTATATTTTTCTAACAGGGTTCCCGAATCCCAAAACCTCTAATTTTTTACAGTTCACTGATACATCCGTGGACTGCATATAAAAAAATCAAAAATTTCTAACAAATATTTAAATACGAAATAGCATGATTTCTATGGATCTAAAATCAAAACACACGAAAATCTAAGAAAACTCTAAAAAACATTATTTAACAATGAAAAAAATAATAAAAATACCTAAACAACAAAACAAAATTTAATTTAATGCTGGAACACATGAAATAAGCATTAATATAACAAGAAAAAAAATACAAAGAATCTATGATGAAAATTGATTTTACCTTTAAAAGGATGGATTTAGCTCATTTAACGGGTAAATCACATCTTTCGTCGGTGGGATACAGATGTGCCAAGTATGAAGACTGAGCTAGACATGCGTTTGAGACCCAAAAGAGGTCAAAGCTAAGTCATGAAGAATTTAGCGGATGTTCAACTCATAGCCCTGAAGAGGCTCTTGCGATATACGCTAAGTCGTGAAGACTTGAGCGTCGTTATTACGAACTGCGACCCTGAGTGGTCAATGCATTTACTTGAGTTGAATGGATGTGTGATTGCTTGTTTACCAGGCCATCAGTGGTTCTGACCCAGTTTAATGAGGATTTCAGGTGTTGGACCTGCGTGGCGATATGCGGAGCAAGGCGGCATCGAGTTCTAGAGTTTCTCTAGACAGAGTTGTATTGCTAATTTTTATTGAACCTATACTTCTTTTTCAAGCAGTGATGTTGTAATAAACATATGGTTTTCGATAAAATTGAACACTTTGGTGGTCAATGAGTTACGTGGCCACATACCTGTAATGTGCTCAAAGTTTTCTAAAACTGATGATTCATTATCGTCTGATTCCGCTGCTAAAAGCTTTTCTAAGTTCCGCTGCAAAGAAAAAAAAAGAAATTCATGAAAATTTCAACTTAGCTTGTTTTGGAAATTTGGGGCGTTACAGAATTGGTATCAGAGCATGTGTTCGAGAAACCTGGTTCAAGATCCATCATGTTCGCGGTATCGCACTGTAAGTATAATTTTTATACTTTTGTTTTGATATGGGTACATCTTTGTATAGATGACAACTCATGACTCACGAGGGTACTGCTATCATTGCGAGATCATGCATGATGAGTGAGTATGCCCGTATAAAGTCCAAAACTGCCAATATTGTGGCGAAGATGGGCATTCTGCCAACGAATGCCAAAGGAGGTATACCGCCGATATGGGTCGACGGGGATCGCTTGTTCTTAGAGACAAGACCTCGCGTATTAGTGGATCACATCATACAAGTGTTGGGAGTAACAATACCCCCATCAACTTCAGATGAACTACCACATCTGGTGGAATACGACTCAAACTTCATTGAAGGATGCAACAACTCCTTCTATAACCCCATTATGATTTCAGATTCTCTGAGTCACAATGCTATTATATGGGGGAATGGAGCGGCTTTACAAACGCGGAGCCTGAATGGCCAGGAAGAGGGATACAACTCCTATTATCCCATTATGGTCTCAGATTTCTCAAGCCATGATGTCACTGAGTGGGCAAGTGGACCAGCATCACTAATCTATCCACAGGATTCGCTTGAGAGTGCGAAAGTGCCGCCCAAGCCAACTCTGGTTGTGCCTAAACCAAGGTGATGTGACAATCGATGGACCTTTTTGAGTTCATACTTGAAAAAGAAATCTAGTTCTTAAGAGACTAGTGATGTTTGGGAGTCAATAGACTCATGTACATGGTTTCTCACCGCCAATGTCTGCCAGTGTGACATGACAGTTGTATATAATGGTGATGTTAGTATAAATGAATGTATATAACGTAAATAAAGTTTTACTTCCTTATATACATTGAGAAATTAAAACAAGTGCTTGTGTGTGAATAGATAAATGACTCCTACGACGAGGAGAACCATGTTGAGTGAGGAGTCCCATACGCAAGGATTCCTGCTAGAAACGCTCAACAACCTGGTTACAGCCATCTGCGAAACGAGGCCAGAACTAATCACACCTCGCAACGAGAACCTGGGAGGAATAACCTATGAGAAGTTCCTCAAACTTGACCCGCCAGTTTTCGTTGGTAAAGCTAATCCAGAACTAGCAGAGAGGTAGATCGAAGAAACCGAATGTGCCTTCTTGGTATTGGGCGTACCAGAAGAGAAAAGGATAAATATTGGTATGTACCGACTGAAAGATAATGCACGAAAGTGGTGGGATACCACTAAACTTATCAAGTTCCCACAAGTCGAAGTCATCCCTTGGACTGACTTTCAGAGAACTTACATGGATAACTACTTTCCGTTGCATTCTAGAAACAAAAAGAAGATGGAGTTTCTAGAGTTGGAGTAGGGCGGTATGAGTCTGATGAACTATACCACCAAATTTCAGAATCTAGAGCGCTACTGCTCTCGATTGTTCGAAATAGACCAAGAAATAGCTGACAAGTATGTGAATGGTCTGTGCGAAGGGCTACGATCTCGAGTGATAATAAGCATGCCCTCAACTTTTCAAGCTGCAGTGGTAGCAACTTCAAGAATCTAGGAGGATTGGGCGCGATTTAAAGTAATCGTAGCAAAGAAGCCCATAGTTAATGGTGGGAACCGTAAGAGGACATTCCCAAGTGGCTAGGGTTCACGACAACCCTTTCAGAAGAAGAAGTTCCAAGGTGGGAACAATACTCAACAAGTCATGAGGCCAAGACAGAACAGGACTCCAAATGGTCAGCAGTCCAACTTCAGCTGCCCGAAGTGTCGTGTAAACCACTCTGGGAAGTCATGTCCTCGTGACATTGGGGGTTGCCTTTATTGTGGCAAAATGGGCCACTTTATAAGGGATTGCATTAAGAAGGCTGCATATGAACAAAGGAGTAATATTGGATCTGCCGGACCCTCTCGACAAGCACTACAACGTGCACAGTTTCAGCGACCGCCACCTAGAGTAGAACAAAGGCCTGCTGCAGGGCGTGTATATGCTGTAACGACTGAATAAGTCGAAAATGGTGACCTGATTGAAGACACCATACATGTTAATGGACATGCAACTTACGTCTTGTTCGATTGTGGTACTACTTATACCTTTATCTCTGATGACTTTACCGAACAACTCCACGCCTCGGTGCAACCGGTTGATAAAATGATTGAAGTATATAACCCGTTGGGTTCACGCACCAAATGTATCTAGTGTGTGAAAACTTGGATATTGAGATAGCAGGGCAACACTTGCCTACTGATGTCATCCTGATCGATATGGTACAATACGACATCATTCTGGGAATGAATTGGTTGGCCCAAAATAATGCCAAGATTTTGTGCCGCGAGAGCAGGGTGATTCTATCTCGACCCGGATTGCCTAAGATGGAATACCGGTTATCCAAACCTGTCCCACAGAAAAGACTCATATCAACACTTAAGGTAAAAAAATACCTTAGGAAGGGTTGTGTGACCTTCCTATTGAGTCTCTCGGTGAAAAAATCCAACGAACAGTCCCTCGAGAGTTTGGAAGTGGCGCGGGAGTTTCCTGATGTGTTTCCTGAGGAATTGTCAGGACTTCCACCACTTCGTGAGCTTGAATTTAGAATTCAATCCTTACCTGAAACAACGCTGATATCCAAAGCCTTATATCGAATGGCGCCAGCCGAACTCATTGAGTTGAAATGTCAGTTAGAAGAACTGATGGAACAAGGGTTCATCCGTCCGAGTGTATCACCGTAGGGAGCCCCGGTGCTATTTATAAAAAAAAAGGATGGATCTCTTCGGTTATGCATCGATTATGAGATGCTTAACCAGGCAACTGCTAAGAATAAGTATTTGTTGCCTCGGATTGAGGACTTATTCGATCAACTCAGAACAACAAGAGTGTTCTCCAAGATCGACCTCAGGTCTGGGTATCATCAACTCAGAGTTAAAGAAGAGGATATACCTAAGACCGCCTTCTGAACGAGATATGGTCATTATGAGTTCATGGTAATGCCTTTCGGACTCACTAATGCGCCTACTGCCTTCATGGATCTGATGAATCAGATATTCATACCATATTTGGACAACTTTGTCATCGTCTTCATCGATGATATTCTCATATATTCAGAGAACAATGAACAATACATCGAACACTTGAGAATCGTCTTGAAAACCCTTTAGAATAATCAACTTTATGCCAAGTTTTCAAAATGTGAATTTTGGCTAGACAAAGTGATGTTCCTTGGCCATGTAATATCCAAAGATGGGATTGCAGTGGATCCTGCAAAGGTGGAAGCTGTGATGGACTGGAAACAATAAGGAAATGTCACTGAGGTGTGTAGCTTCCTTAGACTTGCCGAATACTACCAGAAGTTCATACAAGACTTCTCCCGAATCGCCATACCCATGACGAAACTATTAAAAAAGGGAGCGAAGTTCGAATGAAGCGACTAGTGTAAGGAGTGCTTCGATATTCTCAAACAGAAGCTTACAACTGGTCATGTCCTTACCTTACCTTACCTTCTGGTTAAAAAGGCTTCGTGGCTTATACTGATGCATCAAGAACGGGTCTGGGTTGCGTGCTGATGCAGCACGACAAAGTGATCGCTTATGCCTCACGACAATTAAGGATTCATGAGAAAAATTATCCAACCCACGACCTGAAACTTGTTGCGGTGGTGTTCGCGCTTAAAATCTGGCGACACTACCTGTATGGAGAGAAATTTGAGGTCATGTCAGACCATAAAAGCCTAAAATACCTCTTTTCTAAAAAAAACTCAATATGTGACAACAACGATGGTTGGAATTCCTCAAAGACTATGAATTCACGCTTTCCTATCACCCTGAAAAGGCAAATGTTGTAGCTGATGCCCTTAGTCGTAAGACTGTTGGCACTCTCACCAGCCTCATCGGACAATGGAAGTTGATGGAGGATTTCGTCAACTAGAAGCTATTTTTGGCTAATTCTGACATCGAATTTCTCGATCGAATTGTAGTCGAATAATTCAAGGACCCCCAGTACTTGGAATTAAAAGCTCATGCCGAAAAGGATGACATTTTCTTCCATTTGAAAAAAGATGGAGGAATATGGAGGGAAGAAAGAATATGACTTCCAAATAACCCTGAGTTAAGAGAGGAAGTACTCCGGGAGGCTCATAGTAGCAAGTACACTATCCACTCTAAAGGTACCAAAATGTTTTGGGACTTGCAGAGAAAGTACTGGTGGAGGGGTATGAAACGAGACGTGGCTACGTTTGTCTTGAAGTGTTTGATCTGCCAGCAAGTCAAGATCGAACATCAACGACCTGGTGGAAAGATGTAGCAGATTGAGATTTCAGAATAAAAATGGGAAGGTATTACGATGGATTTCATTATAGAGTTACCTCGATCCAAGAGACAACACGATTCAATATGGGTGATTGTGGACATACTCACCAAGTCTACTCACTTCCTGCCAATCAACACTCGATATTCAACCGAAAGATTGGCAGAGATTTATGTTTGGGAAATCGTAAGACTCCATGGAGTGTCGATATCGATCATATCTGATCGTGACCCGAAGTTCACCTCTCACTTTTGGGAGCAGCTGCAGAGAGCCCTGGGGACGAAACTCAAGTTCAGTATAGCATTTCATCCCCAAACTGATGGGCAATCTGAGCGAACTATACAGACTCTTGAAGATATGTTAAGAGCTTGTATGCTGGAATGGAAAGATGATTGGGATTCTCACCTAACATTGGCTGAATTTGCTTATAATACTAGCCATCACGCTAGTATTGGGATGACACCATCTGAAGCCTTGTACGGGCGACCCTGTCGATCACCAATCCATTGGGGTGAAGTAGGTGAGCGAACCTTGGACTCTTCCATAGTGTTGCAGCACTAAACTAAGCAGGTCCATATGATCAGAAATAAGCTACTGACTGCTCAGAGCCGACAGAAGAGCTATGCAGATCAAAGGCGTACGAAGCTCACTTTTGTAGTTGGGGATAACCTAACCCAGAGTGTGTTTCATTTTGAAAAGAAGGGGGATACTCAGCCCCAGATTCGTTGGTCCCTTCAAAGTCTTAAGCCGAATCAGAGAGGCTGCCTACCGAGTAGCATTGTCACTGCAATACGCACAAATACATGATGTATTTCACGTATCAATGCTTAAAAAATACATTCATGATCATTCTCATGTCATTCAATATGAAGATATTGGCATTCGAGAAGATATGACAATGGAGGAAAGACCAATTGAAATCATGGACTGTCGAGAGCAAGTGCTCAGAACGAAGGTTATTCCACTGATGAAGGTGAAATGACAACATCATGGGATCGATGATTGCACTTGGGAGCCCGAATATGATATGCGAGATAAGTATCCTGAACTCTTTGCCTTGTACTCTTAACTAAATTTCGTGGACGAAATTCCTTTAAGGGGGTAATGATGTAAGACCCACAAAAATTTCGATGATTTCTGAATAAAATTCATGAGGCGTTTACCTATAAAAATAGCATTTTTTTTTCTCAAAATGCGAAACGAACCGATTCTTGCGAGCCAATTATACTTAGGATGTTCGTCCCTTCACGAATATATGCTCAAACACTCTTGAGGCCATAACTTCCTACCTGAACGAAATCAAGAGATCTGTATGAGCCAATTTTATTAGTCACGTCAATACGAAGATAATGGCCTACTCAAAAAAAATTGGAAAAAAATCGCCGAAAACCTGACTTTTTGCGGGACCCGCAAAAATATTTGTGGAACCCACAAAAATATTCCTCAAAAAATATTTTAGAATGTTCTGAAATATTCATAGGATATTTTCAGAACCTTCTAGGGAATATTCCTTCTGGATAAGATCAAACAGTCAGATGGATAAGATCAACCTAGATTTCTGAAAAATCCAAAGGGCAAAAGGGTCAAAAGGGTTGCTTAGGGGCTAAGCAACCTTTTCTATAAATAGAGGAGAACCCCCTTTGAAAAAAATTACCCCCCCCCCTTGCCTCCTCTTTCTCTCTCCTGAACCTCCCCCAGTAGGTCTGAGCCTGCTTGACCTGGTCCTAGCCGACCTGACCTAGGTCTGAACCCAGTTGACTTGACTTGAACCTGGTTTGGTTTAAAGTCAAAGTCAAAGCCCTTTTTGGTCCAGATTTTGGTTTGGTTTTCTGAACCCAGACTTAGCCTGCTTGTGCTAAGACCAAACCTGTTGAACCCAGTTGACTTGGACCAAACCCAGTTTGTTTCAAACCACTTAGGTTGAGCAGCTTGACCTGCTTTACCTCTTTCTTAACTAGGTCAACCTCATCTGACCTAGTCTGACCTCTTGACGGAAGGATAGAAGCTCGTTCGAAGCGTTGAAGTTTTCGGGAGTCATTTCTTCCGCAATTTGAAGTAAGTCCACTTCATTGATCCATCTCTCTCAAGTATTTGCTTGTTTGTATATAGCATATACTTTCTGAAGTAGTATATGATCCTAGTTCTTAGTTAAGCCCTCTAAGACACTTCGGTGCTCACGCACTCGCCTCGTAACTATCGTTAGATATATATGTTTGAATGCACAACATATGATTTCTTAAAAATGGTATCTCACCTTAGTTTCTGATTGAGCCCTATAGGACACTTTGGTGTTCACTTGTTCGCCTTATAATTATCGTTGGATACAGATCTTGGTGTATATCGACTGGATACTGCCAACACATCTTATATCGCACAGGCTTTGTAATTTACCTTTGCCGTCACGTCGTATGATGCCAATGCTCCTACTTTCTGCAATTTCCGATTAATGTACTTTCGATTATGCATTTACTTATGTCATCGCGTTGAAAGACGCCAAGGCTACTGCTTTATGCAAATATATATGCAGAATATTTCGTTCGGTTAAACACCCCGAACAATAGTATATGTATTTCCTTTACGCCGCCGTTGTATAAAGCATATGGTTCTGCTTATACTAAATATATGGCACGTACATGAGCATACAAATGGAGATCAAATCCAAATCGTCAATGCAATTCCCTTACCGCTCCTCATTCAAGATTCTGCTTGACGAATAAAGCCCCTATTGGAAAGGCTTCATTTTTTGGCAAAATGCTCTTTACATAAATACTAAGTCATTTACATATGGCCTGGCTATGGCCCAGGGTACCCACAATCTTGATGGATACAAGGTACGCACAATAGTGCAGATCCATTTTCTGAGTTAAGCGTTGCGATTTCCCGTCAAAGAGGGGAGATGACGCTGAAATTGATAAAAGAAATGCACGCTTTCTCCGTTAAAGAGAGGAAGTGCTGCTGAAATTTCTAAAGAAGCTAAGAATAGCTCAGAAAGAACGTAGGAGGATACTCTATCATATAGCGGAGTGCTACCTAGTTCATGGAATGCTTTCTACGATGTAGAAAGGTTTGTCACACCACTGCCGATAGAGCAGGGGAGGTGCTGACGAAATGGTTGGCAGAAGAACTGCCGGAACCAGTTGAACGGCATAATGATGTCTGTTGTTGGAACGATATCAGAATGGCTTGTCTCCCAAATACCTATAAGGGCACCTTACTCGTAAGGGCAACTGAGCTAGAGTAGAGGTTGCGCCTTGACTTAAGGTTTGGACTCGTTGCGTAAAAAAATATGCCGAGCAGCCGATCTATTTAGATCGAGTCATATGCATGCTCATTGAGAACGGTTACACAACCATCTCGTAAGGGCCGAAGAGCTAGAGTGTGTTGTTTTCACCCATAAGAGGTGTGATGCTCGTAGTGGCCGCACTGCTAAGAGCGGTGTTCTGCATGCATATGAATAAGACTTAAGGTCGCACATACCCCGGGTTGAAAATCGTGTTAGGGGTACTTCCTCAACTAATGACTGTGTTGGGGCAGACTGAATGGGGTCGGGTACATACTTCCGTAGTGCTGAGGCACGAGCTGCCTAAATGGCATGCAATATCTGTCCAAGTAATTATAAGACTGGCAGATCCCTTCAAGAATTATGCTCACTGTGGAATGACAGTGATGGTACAACCTTGAGTGACATGTATTAAACTTTGGACCTGATAGAGTCCACAATGGCCTCAGTCACTCATGGGTTTTGGGGTCGCGGTTATCCTTAAGATCTAAGGATTGAACCCAACTACTGCAAGTAGAGGATACATTCGAATATGGACCTGGTAGGGTTCTCCCAGTTGAAACACACTGCCCTACTATGAATAGGGGCAACAGGCCTCTGGGGTATCTAAAATACATAGAATAATCAACCACCAAAACATTGAGTTGATGCTCGAACAATTGCTTCGCCTACGTACCAAGGTGAAAGAGGTTAATTATTGAAACAATGCATTAGCTCTAGGTTCAGCGATGCTTGAATGCATGAGTGTATGGACGTTGTTGAGTCAGTCCTGCATAACCTTTATGAAGGTGTTATGATCGGTATACGACTGGACCGACTGGGCAAAGACCCATGTTGTATCCACATGACTAAGCGAAACTCAAGGAGCTGTCCTTAGATGTGTGGGATACAGATGTGCCAAGTATGAAGACTTGAGCTAGACATCCCTTTGAGACCCAGAAGAGATCAAGGCTAAGTCATGAAGACTTGAGCGGATGTTCAACTCATAGCTTTGAGGAGGCTCTTGTGATATGCGTTAAGTCGTGGAGGCTTGAGCGTCGCTATTACAAACTGCGACCATGAGTTCTCAACGCATTTACTTGAGTTGAATGGATGTGTGATTGCTTGCTTACTAGACCATCAATGGTTCTGACCCCATTTAATGGAAAGTTCAGGTGTTGGACCTGCGTGGCGATATGCGGAGCAAGACGACATTGAGTTCCAGGGTTTCTCTAGACAGAGTTGTACTGCTTCCTTTAGTTGAACCTATACTTCTTTTTCAAGCAGTGATGTTGTAATAAACATGTGGTTTTCGATAAAATGGAACACTTTGGTGGTCAATGAGTTGTATAGCCACATACCTGTAATGTGCTCAAAGTTTTCTAAAACTGACGACTCATTATCGTCTGATTCCGCTGCTAAAAACTTTTCTAAGTTCTACTACAAAGAAAAAAAAAGAAAATCATGAAAATTTCAACTTAGCTTGTTTTGGAAATCCGGGGCGCTACAATAATTGGTTTAAAATCAGAATGAAATTTTGAAAAGATTCAAAAAGATAAAAAGATAGAGTCATGATCCAACTAAGACTCTGAAATTTTTAATAAATAAAAGAATCCAGAAGCGACACCACCTAAATGTGTCTCATCTGAGAATTGAAATCAATTGAAATTGAGTTTCAAATGAATCCAGATTGTTTTTTGAGGAAAACGTTTCGAAACATAAGATTCTGGGGGTTGGCAAATGACAAAATTGTCGATTTAAAACCCAGATTTTGAAATCGATTTCGAAAGAAAGGTTTTTAAAACTTGAATCTGGATTTAATATTTTAAAAATGAGAGTTCTGGATCTTGATAATGAGATGAAATGACATACAATGCAATGAAATGATATGTCGAATGCATGCAATGATATGCAGTGATATTTAAAATGGAAACACTGGATGAGGCTAAAAATTTGGGGTGTTTACAACGTCATTCAACACGACGACATAAGTTAAGTGGGTAATTTGAAGTGTATAATCAGAAATTAAAGAAAGCAGAGAGCCTTGGCATCATACGATGCGACGCCAAAGCTTAAATTATATGAGCCTTGGCGATATAAGATACAATGGCCATTTCCAGACGATATATAAGTAATTCGGTACCCAACGATAGTTGCAAGGCGAGCAGGTGAACATCAAAGTGTTCTGAAGGGCTCAATCAAGAACTAGGGTGCGTTACTCTTTTAAAAGAATGCAAATACTGAGTATTCAACCATATATATCTGACGATAGTTACAGGATGAGCGGTTGAACACCGAAGTGTCCTAAATGGCTCAACTAAGAACTAGAGTCAGATACTACTTCAGAAGGTATACAATATATACCACAGCTCAATATCAATCAAATACTTGAAGAAGAGTGATGAAAGAATCATTCTTACCGTCTGATTGATACAGAACGACTCTGGAAGGCTCTAAAGTACTCTGAAGGCTTCGATCCTCCTTTCGAACGGTCAAACTAGATCAGATGAGGTCAACTTAGTTGAGAAAGAGGTAGAGCAGGTCAAGCTGCTCAACCCAAGTGGTTTAAACCAAACTGGGTTCAGTCCAAGTCAACTGGTTCAACAGGTTCGGACTTAGCCCAAGCAGGCTAGGTCTGGGTTTAGAAAATCAAACTAAGGTTTAGGATGAAAAGGGACTTTGACTTTGACTTTAAACTCAACTAGGTTCAAGTCAAGTCAACTGGGTTTAGACCGGGTCAAGTAGGTTCAGATCATGTTAAGTGGGCTAGGACCAGGTCAGGTAGGCTCATACCTACTAAGGGAGGTTCTAGAGAGAGAGAGCTAGAGAGAGAGAGAGGACGATTTTATGAAAGGAGAGAGGGCACCTTTATTTATAGCCCATGAAACTTAAGCCTCAAGTTTCATTTTTACCATTTTGCTCTTTTCAAAAGGAATATTCTATGGAATATGCTTTTTCAAATAAAATATCCCATATAATATTTTGTAGAATATTGCATGAAATATCTTATGAAATATCCTATGAAATATTCTAGGTAATTTTTGAAAAATATTTTTGTGGGTCTCATCAATATTTATGCGGGCTCCGTAAAATTCTCGGGTTTTCGGTGTTTTTTTTTTTTAAATTTGAGTACGCCATTATCTTCGTATTGACATAGCTAAGAAAGTTGGCTCGTACAAATCTCTTGATTTTATTTAGGGAGAAAGTTATGACTCCCTGACGGTTTGATCATATATTCGTGAAGATACAAATATCTTAAGTATATCTGGCTCGTTGGAATCGATTAGATTCACTTTAAGATAATTATGCTATTTTCACTTAGAAATGCCTCATGAATTTTATTTAAAACTTGTCTAAGAAATTACAGGTCTTACAATAATGAATGTCAAAAGAAAAATGAAGGATACTCCGAAGGCCCGTATGGATTTAAAAGTAATATATAAAAGACAAGAATTGAAACTCCAAGAGTACAATGGCAAAGTACTAAAACCAAAGGCAAGATACGTGCTTGGATCAGATCAAGTAAAGCAGATATGTCAGTAGTTGAGACAATTGAGATTTTCATATGGATACATCTCTAACATTGCTTGTGCTGTGAAAATAAATAAGAAATAATTATATGGGTTGAAGAGCCATGATCGTCATGTCATCATGAAACAATTGATTCTCTTAGCATTCCATAATATGTTAAGCAAACCTATATGGGGGGTATTAACCGAGTTGAGTCAATTTTTTAGAATATTATATGCATCGAAAGTTGTAGTAATTGAGGTAAATAATCTTGAGGATTCTATCGTCACTACTATTTGTCAGCTAGAGAAGATATTTTCGTCAGTATTTTTCGACGTTATTGACGGGATGGCTTAACAAAAAAATATTGAGGGGCCATAAGGAGAATGAGCTTCCATCGACACTCTCCCCGGAAAAGGAGTTCCTTGTGTGATAATAAAAAATTGTCTTACAAACTATTCGCGAAGCACGAATCTCCTCAAACTCTCCCTAGAAAGGGGTTCAGTGAACAAACAATAATTGCATGCGAAAAGAACGAGCTCCCTTGAACTCTTCCTGTAAGAAAGGGTCTCTCGCAAGAAAAATGATTGATAATTGATATTGAGCCAATTGGGAGCGAGTTCGACACAAGGGTCGAATCTTGGATGACCATGATTGGCGGATGCAACCCGAAGGTTGGAAAGTAATGATTTTGATAGAATTGATAACCCGAAGGTTTGCTTGATAAAAAATGGTGACTCGAAGGTCGACTTGATAAAATTTGATTGCTAAAAATTGATTGACCCAGAGGTTTGATTGATAAACATGAGCAACCCAGAGGTTTCCCTGGCAAAATGATTGACCTGAAGGTCTGAAAAATTGGTATTGAGCCTGAATCTTGATGCAGAACCAGAATAAGAACTGGACCCGATGAGAGGACCAACACAATAATTGGGTTCGGCAAAAAAACTAATGCCAAGCTGAATTTTGGTGAAAGAACCAATTAAAAAATTGGATTTGACAGGACCAGTGTAAAAACTTGGTTTGGAAGGAGAGTTCGAGTCAGAACTTGAATCTTTGAAAGAAAACTAGACAAATTGGATTTGAAATAAAATTTGAGTCAGAACTCAGATCTTCTAGACCAATTCTTGAGTTTGAAGGAAAGAAAATTAGATGAATTAGATTTGAAAGAAAATTCGAGTCGAAACCTGGATCTTCTAGATGAATTCTTGAATTTTGAAGGAAAGAAAATTAGACGAATTGGATTTGAAAGAAAATTTGAGTCAGAACTCAGATCTTCTTAGACCAATTCTTGAATTTTGAAGGAAAGAAAATTCAAGTCAGAACTCGAGTCTTCAAAGAAAAACTAGATGAATTAGATTTGGAAGAAAATTCATGTCGGAACTCGGATCTTCTAGACCAATTCTTTGAATTTAAAGGAAAGAAAATTTGAGTTAGAACTCAAATTTTCAAAGAAAAACCAGACGAAATGGATTTGGAAGAAAATTTGAGTTGAAACTCAGATCTTCTAGACCGATTCTTGAATTTGAAAGAAGAGAATTCGAGTCAGAACTTGAATCTTTAAAAGAAAACTAGATGAATTAGATTTGTGTTATCATTGCAAAATTTTACTTTTGCAAGCCAAACTGACCATTGAAAAAGAAAAATAGCACACCTCCGTTTTAAAATGCGAAAAAATTCTGTAGAATGTGACTCGTCTGTCGGTATGAGGTTCAACCGTTCCTGGCGCCTTTACCAGGGGTAATTGAACCAAGGATCAATTTTATGCTTTGCTTTACTCAACTTGTCTAAACGCTGTTCTATTTCCTAAATGCACAAAGAATCAGGCATGTGCTGTGAATTTCTAAAAATGCAGGTTTGAAAACATGATGTATGCTTCAGAGATTTGAAATATTTAGAAAATTCTTGAAAAAAGAACACTTAGAAATCCGTGAACCATGTTGAGAGTATTTCTGAAGAAATGCAAATGCTTTGTAAAAATCGATTTCTAAGGAATTTCAAATAACTTTGGGAAAAACTTGATTTCTCTGAATCCAAACTTTGAAATTGGAGATGTTATGACTTAAAAAATCATGATTTGAAGTTGAGAAATACTTGAAATACCATTTGAAAGCTCAGAGTTTTAAGAAAGTCAATTTCTGAGTAAGACTTAGAAAATTTTGAGAAAATTGATTTCTCTGAACTAGATTTGGAATTTGCAAATTGAATAAAATGAATGAATGTGGATTATTGTTTTGAAGAATTGAGAAAATATGTTTATATTTTTGAGAAATACAGTGCATTTTAAAGTTTGCCTAAGAGTGTAGGCTGAATGTGGCTAATATGAAGATCACAAATCTGGGTCACATTCGTATTCTGACGATGTCCATGAATACAAATTTCATCAAGTTTATCAACTCCCTAAGAGCTTGTGCACGTGCCATTTGTGTCAACCATGGTGAAATTAAAATATGTGCATCAATGACAAACATAACAGTTATATATCAAAATTTAAACAATATGCAATGCAAACCCTAATTCTAAGCAGGAATTGAAATTCTTATTTCAAATTTAATTATAATTTACATCACTAATTGAATTTAAATAAATAAAAAAAAGAAATACAGCCTTGAATGTCCCTGCAAAACTAGAAAACTTGTTAGTGAAGATATGTTGGCTTTTCTAGATTTATCCAATAATATCTGGAAATTACTGGATTTTTCTAGATATAAGTCTTTTTTCATGATTTTCCTAATATAAACATAAAAAAATATGATGTAAAATTGAAGAAAAAATAAAGATAAATAACTTTGAAATTCAGAATTTGAGGAAAAATAACAAAAATACCCCTAAAAACAAGACTATGGACTTGAAATCAGGGTTTTAAGAAAATATTTTGGTAAAACTTTGGGTTTAGGGTTTAAAAAGACTCAAATCAAAGCCAAATTGAACATGAAGTGTCCTAGCATGATTTTAAACATGAACAAACTCTAAAAACATGAACTTTTATATAAAAACCAAAAATATCACAAAAACCATGATTTTGCCAGTGTTTCGGGATCCTGCGGGCACCCTGTTTTGCATTTTAATCCATTCAAGCATCAAATGATATTCAAAATCAATAAAAATCGACATCTACACTTATTATAACTCTAAAATTAAATTGGAAATAAAAAGATCAATTTTTGATGTAATTTTGATACGAAAATTATATAAAATCCTAAAATATGCTATTTTTGCCTGCGGGCACGTACTTGTTTCAGTGTCAGACTCGGATCAGAGTCAATCCACATGAAAATTCACACAATTTTACTGAGACATAATAGACAAAAACACATAGATTTTTCTTTTTACAAATCAGAAAAATAATCTTCGGTTAGGGAGATATCATTCTGTCAATCTGTACTTGAATTTAACAAATATAAAACTTATCAAAACAGATACTTCCGGTTTCAAATACTAGGAAAAATAGCAGACTTCATCAAACAATTCTGAAATTTTGGCAGTGAATATCAAATAGACAGATAAACAATTTCCCTTTTTACGGATTGTTGATCGAATCTTCGGTTAGGGAGATAGGATCAACACAAGTTGAATTAGGGTTTAAATAAAACATAATGAGTTCTAAAAAGTTGATCTGACTCTCTGAGAAAGAAAAATAGCAAACAATGATAGAAAATTATAAAAAAATTATAATAAATAATAGAATCTAATATGAAGCTACTGCAATTTAAGGATCTTGAATCGGATCTTAGATGACAAAAATAACCCAACTTCAAGTTATACTTGAACATGAATAACGATTTTAATCGACAGGAATCACGATTCGACTTTGTATTTTTCTAACAGGGTTCTCGAATCCCAAAACCTACAGAGACTTAATGACAAATCCGTGGACTAAATATAAAAAAATCAAAATTTTCTAACAGAGATTTAAACACGAAATAGCATAATTTTTACAGACCTAGAATCAAAACACATAAAAATCTAATAAAACAATAAAAACTATAACTTAAACATGAAAATTAACAAAAAAACACACATAAACAACATAACAAAATTTAATTTAATGCTAGAACATGTAAACCAAACATCATTATAACAAGAAAATAAAACAAAAATACGGGAAATCTATGGTTGAAATTGATTTTACCTTTGAAAATATGGATTTAGCCCATTTAATGGGTAAATTTCATTGGTTAAGAATGTAGAAAATGTACCTCTCATTGATTCTAAGGGATTAGAATCCTGAAAAACACCCTCAAACTGAATTAGATCATCTTATTGGGTCGACTTTTGGGTTCTTGGACGAAATCCATGGCTAAATCCATGAACATAAGGGTTTATATGGTGAAATCTATTGAAAAATCATAAAAAAACTAATAAAAAAACACAAAATAAAGTATAAAAAATTACCTTGGGGGTTGCAGCTACAATGGAGGAAGGAGGAGATGCTGAAGAAGAGAGAGAGGCCACGAAATTGGGAGAGAAAAAGAGCCTTTTTTTTAACCCCTCTAAAGGCCCTTTTTTATAAATTTTTGAAAATCCATGTAATTAGGGCTAATTTGGAGAGTTTTAAATTTTTTGGAGTTTATCAAGATAAGCTAAATAGGCAGTACAACTTTTGGTGGCTTCCTAACCCTAAAGCGACCCTAACTAACCCTAATTAAACTTCTAAATGTTTTAGGGAACTTCCCAAATGTGGCGCCACTTGGCGTTTTTCAAAACCCCTAATTTAAAACTTTAAAATCAAGGTTAAAATCTAAAGTAAAAATATGACTTTTAAAATCAAGTTTGGACTCTTCTAGATTCCTAACCTAACTAGGACACTGATTAACCCTAAGCTAACCCCAACTTCTTCAAATGTGGCGTCACCTCGAGTGGGCCCTACTTGAATTTTCAAAAGTGATTTTAAAACTTGAAAATGAGAGGTTTTTCAAAAGAGATTCAAAAGTAGCCTTGAGATTGAAGATTTTGAAAACACACAGAGTCCTGACTGGGTCAGAACTCTTCCAGATGTAGCGCCAACTGAGTGGACCCCACATCAAAGTTTTGAAAATTTTGAAATAAAGACTGAAAATGACTTTGAAAAGGGTTTAAAATCAACATGTGAATTTTAAAGGCTTGAAAATAGAGTTCTAAGCGAACTAAAACTCTGGATCAGAGTCCTGAACCAATTAGAACTCTGAGATTTTAGAATTTTGAAAGTCAAATAAAGAAGTTTTTTGAAAGATTTCATCAACACTGGTAAAATAAGTCAGAAATACAGTCAGGGTTAGAGTCCTAACTCAACCGAAACTCTGAAATAGAGTGTTGAACCAATCGGGACTCTGCAAAAATGACCTAATTTTTGAAAAAAAAATGAAAATGAATGGAAATGAAAGTAAAAACAAACTTCAGAATAGACTCTTAACTGGATTAGGACTCTGGCACAGAGTCCTGATCGGACTAAAATTCTAGATTTTTTTGGTATTTTTCTGAAAAACAGATAAAGGAACTTGTGAAAACAGTGAAAATAACAAGTATTGAAATCAAAATAGAGTTTTGATCCAACTGAGACTCTGAGGATAGAGTCCTAATTGAATTAGGACTCTCATAATTTTAGATTTTCTCAGAAAACAAATGTAAGGATTTTGAAAAACAGGTGAAAATAAGATAAAATTGAAGTCCGGTTCAGAGTCCTGATCTAACTATGACTCTAAGGAAGAGTCTTAATTCGACTAGAACTCTGAGAATTTTTTATTTTCTAAGAAGCAAATGATGAGATTTAAATAAAACTTTTGAAAATCAGTGACAATGAAGTAAAAAATAAACTCAAGATAGAGTCCTGATTCGATCAGGACTCTGAGACAAAGCCCTGATTTGATCAGGACTCTGGGATAAAATCCCAGAATTTTAAAATTCTATGATAAAAGTGTGACAATTTTGAAATTTGTAAAGATAAATAAAAAAAATTTGAAAAGATTCTCTCAAAATTAAAATCGGGGTCAAAGTTCTGATCCAACTGGGACTCTTTGAATAGAGTCCTGGTTTGACTAAAACTCTGAGTTTTTGACTCCTTTCGAAAGATTTTAAAAGATTTGATTGAAAATAGCTATGAAAAATAGAGTCGTAGTCCGACTGAAACTCTGAAGAAGATTCCTAATCCGACTAGGATTCTTGAAAAAGAGTTCTAATCCAACTAGGACTCTGGGATTTCAGCCAAAATGAAAGATTTTGATAGGTTTTCTCAAAAAAAGGTAGTAAAAGGTAGAGTTCTGATCCGACTAGGACTCTGGAAAAAGAGTCATGATCTAACTAGGACTTTAAAATTTTGACCAAAATGACAGAAATGGGCAAGGGATATGATCACAACTGGTTTAAAATCAGAATGGAGTTTTGAAAAGATTCAAAAAGATAAAACGATAGAGTCTTGATCCGACTAGGACTCTAGAATTTTTGAGAAATTCGACAAATAAAGGAATCCAGAAGCGACACCACCTAAATGGGTTTCATCTGAGAATTGAAATTGAGTTTAAAATGAATCCAGATTGTTTTATGTGAAAAACATTTAAAATATAAGATCCTGGGGGTTGGCAAACAGTAGAATGTTGATTTAAAACCTAGGTATTTGAAATTGATTTTGAAATAAATATTGTGAAATCAAATCTTGATTGAAAGATTTTGAAAATAGGAATACTGGATCTTGAAAATGAGATGCAATGCAGTGAGGTGATATGTCAAATGCATGTAATGATATGCAATGGCACATAAAATGCAAACATTGAATAAGGATGAAAATTTGGGGTATTTACAATTTGAAAGAAAATTCGAGTCATAACTCAGATTTTCTAGACCAATTCTTGAATTCGAAGGAAAGAAAATTCAAGTAAGAACTCAGACTTTCAAAGAAAAACTAGACGAATTGGATTTGGAAGAAAATTCGAGTCAAAACTCAGACTTTCTAGACGAATTCTGGAATTTGGATTTGAAAATTGGCTTGATAGCTTGATCAGTGTGAAGACTGAATTTTGGAATAGTTCGATCAGTGCCAAACTGGATTTTGGAATTGTTCGACCAGTGTAAACTGGATTTAGGGAGTTCGGTCAGTGAGAACTGGATTTGGAAAGTTCGACCAGTAAAAATCGGATTTTAGAAAGTTCGACCAGTAAAAATCAGATTTTAGAAAGTTCGACCAGTAAAAACCAAATTTTAGAAAGTTCGACCAGTGAAACTGAATTTAGAGAGTTCGATCAATAAGAACTGGATTTAGAGAGTTCGACCAGTGAAACTGGATTTAGAGAGTTTGACCAGTGAGAACTGGATTTTAGGAAGTTCGACTAGTAAAAACTAGATTTTAGAAAATTCGACCAGTAAAAACCGGATTTTAGAAAGTTCAACCAGTGAAACTGGATTTAGAGAGTTCGACCAGTAAGAATTGGATTTAGAGAGTTCGACCAGTGAAACTGAATTTAGAGAGTTCGACCAGTAAGAACTAGATTTTAGAAAGTTCGACCAGTAAAAACCAAATTTTAGAAAGTTCAACCAGTGAAACTGGATTTTAGGAAGTTCGACCAGTAGGAACTGGATTTAGAGAGTTGGACCAGTAAAAATTGGATTTTAGAAAGTTCGACCAGTGAAACTGGATTTAGAGAGTTCGACCAGTAAGAACTGAATTTTTGAAAGTTCGACCACTGAAACTAGATTTAGAGAGTTCGACCAATAAGAACTAAGAACTAGATTTGGAGAGTTCGACCAGTAAGAACTGGATTTGGAGAGTTCGACCAATAAGAAATGGATTTAGAAAAAGGCTCAACCCGAAGGTTGATTTTGGCAAGATTGGGGAAAATGGTTTTGATAAAAGACTCGACCTGAAGGTCAAATTTGGAAAAGACTGGTGTTTTGAAAAGTGCTTGATGATTATGATGGAAGATTTTCAATCTTCACCCTCACGATGACTTGGACAACTGTCGGGGTCTCATGATTATCCCTTATCTTGAATGAGTAATGAATTTGATGCAAATGGGTGGAAAATGAATGCAAATAAATGCAAAATGCAGATGAATGCAAATAGATTCAAATGAATGGTGAAAGATTTTTATTTGATCATGTCTGCATACAAGACGTTTTGAAGTAAAACAAATTTTAAAAAAAAATAGCCCAATGTAACTAGGGAGTAAGATGTTGGACGAAAGGATAAATAATTGATATTTGAAGAACGCTCTCTGAAGTTTACAAGGGAAAGATTAATGTTGCGCTTCTTAATTGATTCAGGAGGCACTCTGAAAAATAGTTACTTCTCGCAAGAAGACCTTTTGCAAAGAAGAAGAAATACAAAAGATGGCACCAAGCTATGAGGAAAGTTGATAATTTTATTGATGCATTGAAGAAAAGGAATAACAAATCGATAAGAGAACTGAGACTACATTGCCCATTCAAAACGATAGAAACAAAATAAAGGAAGTGATATAGCATTGGCATCATCTTTTTTCTTCACGTCTAGAAAGGATGTTGGCGACATAGTTGGTTGACTCTCCTCCTCGTTAAGAAGCTTTTTGTCAATGAAATCTTGCACGATGTTCTTGTAGATGAAGCAACATTCAGTATCATGCTGCATTATTTGGTGAAACTTGCAAAATTGATCTTTCCATTTGCCCTTTGTGACAGGAAGATCAACAATCTTTGGGAGTTTAACCATTCCCTTGACCAGCATATATTCAAGAATCTTTTCGAGGGGCTAATCTAGAGGAGTAAACTCACAATCGTAACCCCAGCCGTCACACTTTATCTTTTGTCGGGCGCCTGCTTTCTACTGGGGACTGGATTGAAAAGGCTTGGTCAGGACAGCCGGTTGGTCCTTTCCTTCATCTTTAACAAGGAGATTGTTGTCGATGCGATCTTAAATTATGTTCATGAGAATGAAGCATTGTTCGGTATCATGTCCTGTTGCTTGATGGAATTTACAGAATTGATCATTAAATTTTCCCATGACGACAGGAGGATTAGCAATTTTTGAAAGTTTAATCGTCTCCTGGGCTTGCATATATTCGAGCATTTCCTCACACGGTTGATCAAGGGGAGTGAAATCACAAGTGAAACTCCAATTGTCATGCTTTGCTTTTTCTTGAGTGCTTAATTTCCAGCGAGAGCTCGATTGGAGAGTCTTGTTATCTTGCTTGAAGGTATCTTTCTTTTTGCCTCAATTGTTGCTTCTGTCGAGCTTAGAACCTTCCGTGTTGCTGTACTTGCTAGTGATATTCTTGGAGAAGGAGAGAGGTGTTTTCTTCTTGATGGGAGTTTTTCTGGGACTGTCTTCAGCTTGCTCAGACAACATTTTAATCATCATTTTCTTGAACAATTGATATGCGATCAATGTCATCCCTATCAGTTTGACTCTGTCCTCTGACAGATCTTGGAGAATTCATCTCTTCTTGCTCGCTGCTGAAATCACTGATGCACTGATATGGTGTCATCTTCTTGCCTGATCTGGTCTGAACCACTTAGAAATACTAATGCTCTTTGTAGAATGAGATGGATGATTAGAATTTGAGGATGACGATTCAGGATAAAAATGAATAGAGAAAAAATATTTGATGAGGGTCAGGTTGACAATTTGAAGGATATCCCATTACTAGGGATTTGGTCGTTGCTAGAATCACGATAATTGCATTGTTATTCTTATAAAAAAAATAAACAACTAAAATATGCCTTGTTACCTAGGTGAGGTCATCAAACCATAATAAAATGAGAAATTATTGAAAGAAAAAGGTTTTATTGATAATAGACTTGACAAAGAGGGGGTGGGCAAACAATTTGCCACCATTCAAGATATTCAGAGGACACTCAAAGAACAGAAAAAATACTAAGAACAACAAAAGAATCTCAGCTATGCTTGGCAGAATAGTATATTCTAGACCACTGAGTAGACTTTAGATCAAACTCTGACACAATGCTTGACAATAATCGAGTCTCAATGCGCTTCTACCTCTGTGAGAACTGCCTGACACATCGTTCTAGCTGATAATAGACGGAGAAGAAGAGTCTGAGCAACTTGAATATCTTGCCATATGCATAAGTGTATCAAGGGGGTGACTCCTAACGATCGAAGTAGTCCTACACGATTTCTTCTTCATGGAGGTTCTCGATCAAGAATCTATACCGAGAAGTAGGTAGTGGCTTTTTGTTGTTATATCTAAATAAGCTGGCTCAAGTTGATACATGTCGGAAGAACCAGGACTGTAATGCGTAGATGCACCCTTCCACTAAGATCGAATCTTTGAGCGTGAAATGAGTCAATCCATGATATAGGAAAGCAAGTACGGCTATGGCAATCGAGAGACGGTTGGTTCGCCGACTTCCCCATCTTCACAAAAGTTATACTATTCTGATATCAACGTAGTTTTGTCTGTCCTGTAATAAGGTTAGTCCTACTGTGCACAAGACCATTGCATGTTGTATCTTTTCTCGTGCTGCTCGGGATAAGGAGTCAACTTCTTTAAAAGTTTATATTGTCGGTATAACTCGGACAAGTAAACACACTGAGTCTCATATAATTCTACCAGTGGCCAAGATCTAAGTTCAGTCATACGGGCTAAAGCATCTCGGGGGTCGAGTCCCTTGACATTGATCAGAAACTGCTGCTCTAAGGGATCTTCTAGCTGACCAGCTGACTTAGGTAGACCCATAATCTCTGAAAATTTATCAAGCAGTAGAGTCATCTCTCCCCATGAGAACTAAAAGGTACAGGTGCACGAATTTCACCGCTCTATTAATGCTTGGATCAAATTGTCATTGATGATCTTCTCTCCCATTGGTGATGTCAGTTCTAATCTGCAATCGCTTAGATGGTTCGGGAACATACGGGAAAAGTTCTTGAGCCAAAAATAGTACGACTGGGGAAGGAAAGGTCCGATGTTAAGAGTCTGGTAATCAGGAAGCCCTTGCCGCACCTCATAAGAGATATGACCTTTGGGAAAGACTGAATCAAGCTTACTGGATTTCATCAGAACAGACTGAAAAAATAGAAAAGGAATCACAGGAAAACTTGGAAAATTCACACGATTTTTGAAAGCTGCAGGCATGATCAAAATAAGGTTGAAACTTGATATCCAGATGAATGGAAGGATAAAAAATCGCTTAGAGTTTTGAGGAAAAGCAAAGAATTTACAAAAACTATCCAGGGTTTGAAAAAATAAGAGGGAATCTTAGGTAATACATGAAAATAAATAAAAAATAAGGTATTTTTGAAAATCGTCCAATATTTTCAAAAAAATTCTAAAAAAAATATAAGAAAACAAAAGGAATAAAGAGAAATAACATTCAATCACATCCTACACAATTAAGTACGCACATAAAGCATTCCCTAAATACTGACTCTAGATGCACAAATTTTGAAATAGTTGTAGAACCCTAACCCTAACTCTAAAGCTCAGATCATCTGTGTCTTATCATGCTATGCCAATATACTCAAACTGAGACTCAATATACATAGCATAAAATCAATCTCTTCGGTTCTAGGCTCATATTTTTCAACATCCTTGAGCGCTTGTCGATATACTTTGGACTATGGCCCTTGGTACGTGGCATGGGGATCAACCTAAATAGGTGGCCTAGTTGTGAGGCTTTGTCCCGAACTATGGTTCTGAAAGAAAGCCCAGCAATGGGGTGGCCAGGTAAAAGTAGGTGGGGTTGTTTTTGAAATATGATCAACATGCAAGAAAACAGAAGGCTCTAATGCCCTAAAGAAGTAGAATTTTGAAAAAATTATGAGAAACAAACATTGTTTTCAATTAGATCCTAAATTGAGGAGGATTGTATTTGACCTAAGTCTATGTGAGCATGAATAATGCCTCCTCAATCGGTCCTACCAAACTATGCCTAAGTCTACATGCAATCCATGTCAGTTGGGTTTGATTCTATGCTTCTTAGTTCACATGAAATTGAGCTGGCATTGTAGAATACGATTTTGACAAACTAAATAAAGCAAAGCATTAGATTGATCAGGCGGAGATGAGTCCCATCACGATCGCCAAACCTGTTATCATTGCAAAATTTTACTTTTGCAAGTCAAACTGACCTTTGAAAAAGATTTTGAAAATAACTCGCCTCCGTTTTAAAATATGAGAAAATTCTGAAGAATGAGACTCGCCTATCGGTACGAGGTTCAATCGTTTATGGCGTCATAACCAGAGGTAATCGAACCAAGGATCAATCATGTGCTTTGCTTTGCTCAACTTGTCTAAATTGATGTTCTATTTCCTAAATGCACAAAGAATCAGACATGTACTATAACTTAGAATTTTTTTGACTGAAAAATGATATATGCTTCAAATATTGGAAAAAGGATACTTTGAAAATCGTGAATCACATTGGGAAAATACTTTTAAAGGAAAGAAAAATTGATTTCTGAAGAAATCTGAATATTTTGAGAAAATCGATTTTGAAGAAAATTCAAACAACTCTGAGAAAGTTGATTTCTCCGAATTTGAACTCTGAAATTGAGAAATATTAAAGCTTGGAAAATCGTGGATTGGACTTAGAGGAAGTATTTGAAATTTTCTTGAAAAACTGAGAGTTTTGAGAAAATCAATTTTGAGAAGAACTCAGGTGACTTTGAGAAAATCATTTTTTCTGAGATAGGATTTTTGAATTGATCAAAAGAATGGGCGTGTGGCTCTGTGAAATCTTTTCATGATGCAATCTAAACCTAGATGATGCATGAATGCATTTTTAAGGAAATATTTTTTGAAGAATTTTTGAGAAATCATTGATAAAAAGACTTGGTGCCTTATAGAATTTAGATGAAATAACACCACCACAAAGCAGTAGATTAGCGACGACCACATTCCGTCGCTAACAGGCGTAGCGACAGATTAGCGACGATGAGGCGACAATATGCTTACGTCGCAATTTTTTTACGCTAACTGGCGACGGAATAAATCTGTCGCCAGGTCCGTCGCTAATTACGATGGACTAACGAGCGCTTTATTCCGTCGCCAATCCGCCGGTACTAAACGATGACCTGAGCTTGGCGATGGATTTACGTCTGTCGCTAAGACGTTGCTAGATTTATATACATACCGACGGATGTTTCTGTCGCTAATCCGTCGCAAAAATTTAAAAAAATAATAAAAAATTATTTGAAAATTAAATACCGAGAACGGTACAATTTATATTTCCTATACAATTTATATTTTCTGTAAATAAAAAACAAATTACACTAAAAAATTCCATATAAAAGGAATCTACAACAATTAATCGTTCCACCTTAAAATTAACAAGTTTAATTATTTACAATTCAACAATTACAATTAGGAAATATAAAAAAATAGAACTTCTTCAACACAATTCTCTAATCATTGCCAAGATTTTGTGCATCTTCTTGTTCATTGCCTTTATCTGTCCTTCAGCTCCGCTACGCTGATTATCGCTAGCAGCCTACACAAGAAAAGAACAGTCAGTATTGATAAAAAAAATATAATGAAATAAATTACACACTATATGTGATTTTATCATGTGCTCATGTGTGTTCTAAGACAATAAGAAAACTTTATATGTGATTCTATCGTGCTCATATGTGCTCTAAGGCAGGCAAAAAAGTTATATATGTGATTCTATCATGCTCATATGTGTGCTAAGGCAGTCAAAAAATTGAATATGTGATTATAGCATGTTCATATGTGTTCTAAGGCAGCTAGAAAAACTCTATATGTGATTCTACCATGCTCAGATGTGCTTTAAGGCAGGCAAAAAGCTATATATGTGATTCGATCATGCTCGTATGTGTGCTAAGGCAGTAAAAAAAATGAATATGTGATTATAGCATGCTCATATATGCTCTAAGGCAATAAAAAAACTCTATATGTGATTATAGCATGTTCATATGTGCTCTAAGGCAATAAAAAACTCTAAATGTGATTCTATCAAGCTGATATGTGCTCTAAGGCAGGCAAAAAGTTATATATGTGATTCTATCATGCTCATATGTGTGCTAAGGCAGTCAAAAAACTGAATATGTGATTATACCTGAGAGGGACCTACAATCGAAGATCCTCTATTCAGCACAATACTGGTGATATCATCTCGGAGAAAGGGGGCGACGGTGTCATGGAAGTAGTCATTCATTGTGTCCTTAATGACCTGACGTACATCATCACCGGAAAGAATAGGCTGCTGCTTGGAGCTTATGTCGGCGAAAGTAGCCTGTGAGCTGTAACTGGAAGAAGCAATAACTGGTGAAGTGTTCAGATTACTCCCAAACCCGAACACGCGACCTTTTTGGGTTCACCTGCTGCAGGATCAAATGATGGATGTTGAGTAGCGTCATCGCCATATCGCTCTACCATTTGTTGCTCATATACCTCCTACAAAATAATGTTTAAAGTATGCATTAAAAATTAATGATAACATTATGATAACTTGCATATTGCAATGATTATTAATAGAATAAATACATACCGTTGTCGTTCTCGCCTTCTCTGATATGAAGACTCCCGTGGTCTTCCGTTTATGTGTTTCAACAAACACATCCTTATATGGTACAATGCCTCATTTTTCTACTTCCTGCGAAGTTAAAGGACAAAAGATTTAGTACACAAGTTAGCAACAATACTTATAAAATTAATATTATATATTGATGAGTTACCATTTTCTTCAGGTGGCTCCCAAATGTCTTAGATCCATCTGTGTGTAGATGGGCTTCGAGTATTTTCGCTTGATTTTGTGCAGCCTTCGCAGAGCGATTTCTAAATGCATCTCCCGCCCACTTATCGCACATTTCACTCCAGTAATCTCTCCTGATAGTAATAGAGCCATGGCCCTTCCACTGTAGTGGATCATCTAATATGCCAGATGCTTTTTTTGTTGCAGTCTTCATAGTGTGCAGCATGTCTGCAAATCGATTGACAGCCACCTTCTACCACACCTTACTTGCATCATTTTCTTCTACCGTAGTTGCGAAGCGATTCGAAGCCTACAAATATTTTTAGAAAGTTAGTAGACATTACTTAAAAAAATTAAATATGAAACACATTAACTATGAGGAACGACTGTATATCGTGAATGAGGACCACAATCTGTCTAACACCTCCTTTGGGTACTCTTTTCATTGAGCAACCGGTCCTGGTAGACGTTGAAGAAGTGAATTCCTAATCTCCCGTACTACTTCTTGTGGCTCAAACCTCGTGCTGCACATGAATTGTTACACAGTAAATATCAATATAAAATATTTATAAGATATGCAATAATTGAAAACGAAATACTTACGGTCGATTATCGATATACACTATTCGAATGAGTCTTCTTGTGCCAAACTGAGAAGACCTTGCTTCCTGTGTTGGCTTCTGACTTGTGTGATCAACTGGTGTAGGTGGGTCGTGTATAGGCGAAACATCATCTGTAAAAAAATACGTTAGAAGTTCTCAGAATGCGCATTTGAACTAATCAAGCATCCAATTAGTTAATCAATATACCTATCACAGGAGCCCGTGAAGATGAAGGTTGGGCCTGGCTACTACTGGATGAATGACCATTGTAACATCCATGAACCATATTCTAACAAATAACATGTCATACAATACATTCAAATAATTCACATTAAGTATTACAATACATTCAAGTCATTCGCATCAAGTATTACAATAATTCAAATCATTCATATCAGGTACTGCAATGCATTCAAGTCATTCACATCAAGCATTGCAATGCATTCAAATCATTCGCATCAAGTATTACAATGCATTCAAATAATTCAAATCATTCACATCAAGTATTGCAATAATTCAAATCATTCACATCAAGTATTGCAATAATTCAAATCGTTCATTGCATAAATTACAATACATTTAAATAATTTAAATCATTCACATCAAGTATTGCAATGCATTCGAATCATTCGTATCAAGTATTACAATACATTCAAATAATTCAAATCATTCACATCAAGTATTGCAATGCATTCAAATCATTCGTATCAAGTATTACAATACATTCAAATAATTCAAATCATTCACATCAAGTATTACAATGCATTCAAATAATTTGTATCAAGTATTACAATACATTTAAATAAAATTTTTAATCATTCACATCAAGTGTTGCAATACAACTCATGCATTCGCATCAAGTGTTGCAATACAACTCATGCATTCGCATCAAGTATTACAATACATTCAAATAATTCAAATCATTCACATCAAGTATTGCAATGCATTCAAATCATTCGTATCAAGTATTACAATACATTCAAATAAAATTTTTAATCATTCACACCAAGTATTGCAATACAACTCATTCATTCGCATCAAGTATTACAATACATTCAAATAATTCAAATCATTCACATCAAGTACTGCAATGCATTTAAATAGAGGTTTGTAGTACAAGATTTTGCTCACTAGCTTGAGAATTCTTCCTCGTCACTAGTTTGACTTTCTTCTTCTTCTTCTTCATTGTTTGCCCATCCACTTGGTACATCATTTGGATCACATTCCTCTATGAATGTTTCATCGGTCAATAGAGATATGACATGCATATCATGCGCAACATCGTGACCATAAGCGAAGTCATAGACATCATCTGATTGATAGTAATCGTTGTCTTCAGCTAACTCGTCTTCCTATAACTGATCATACTCGGGGTATAGTTTGGACTTCACCTTGCAAACTGCCCACCATTCATTTCTATCTGACTTTTTTATACTCGAATATGAAGTATAATAAACTTGTTGAGCTTGCGAGGCTAATATGAATGGTTCATATGTTCCAAACCTGGATTTATGATTCACCTCCACAATGCCTGAAGCTTTGTGGAGTCTTGTTGCAGTTGGATCAAACCAATGACACTTGAATAAAGTTACCCTGTTATTTATGCCTAAGTAAGTCGACTCCATTATTTCCTCTATAACACCGTAGTAATCATGTTCATTTTCACCGTAGCTGCTACCCTTGACACACACGCCACTATTTATCATTGATTTATTTATACCGTAATCTTTTGTATGGAATCGATAACCATTTACGATGTACCCGTTGTAGCATTGCACAACTTTGGTCGGACCATTTTTTAAATCACATATTTCTTGATCTTTAACATCACCATGGCAGACCTACGCACAGACACAAGCAATGATTGTGATCACGATCAATTAAGTAACTTAGTGTTGTTTATAAGTACAAAATTTATGTTAGCTACTTTACCAACTGTTTCAACCACTCCACAAACTTAGTTTCACGTTCTTTTTGTACTTCTGCATCAGTGAGATGTGAAACTTCTCTTTGCAAGTCCAGATCAAATCGTCTGCAAACCACAAATACTTATATTACCGAGCCATGTATCCACATATAGAATATAAAAGGATTTATAATTATGTTGCATCTATATATACTTATTCGATGTATGGGTCGATCGCTGAGCAATTAAAAAGAATATAGATGTGTGCTGCGTCTTGCTCTCGATCTGTCAATAGCCTTTATCAGCAACTACCAAATGCATGCCCAAGTGGTTGAAATATCGACAGTTGTCAGCTACAGTCGTTCTCCATCATCGTTACGGGGCGGACATGTGTAACATGTTGGAATATGAGGTTCGAAGTACATAGATGAGAAATTTGAAATCTCTTCTAAAGTGTACGCCTCACAAATAGAGCCTTCTACTCTTGCTTTATTACGAACCTTTTTTTTAGGTCAAACATGCATCTGACAAGAATATACATTTCAAATTTTAAATATCTGTCATTAAAGAGACAAATATAAAAAAACATATACCTTTCAAATGGGTACATCCATTGATATTGCACAGGGCCACCAACCCTTAGTTCATATGGCAGATGTATGATCAAATGTTCCATAATATCGAAAAATGCTGGCGGAAATATCTTTTCTAGCAGACAAACAGTGGTGATGACAGAGTCCTCGAGATTCTTTACATCTAATACTACGACCTCCGATGCACACAATGTTCTGAAAAATCCGCTCAACTCAGACAATACCTCTCATATAGGTTTGTCTAACATATCATGAAATGCTAGGGGTATCAATCGTTGCATAAAGATATGACAATCATGGCTCTTCAACCCATATAACTGTCCATCGTCAATCTTCACAGCCCGAGAAATGTTAGAGACATATCCATCTGGAAATCTCAGTTGTCTCAACCATTGACATACATGTTTTATTTGATCAGGTCCGAGCACGTACTTTGCCTTTGGTTTCAGTACTTTGCCATTATACTCTTTGAGTTCCAATTCTGGTCTTTTACATATTAATTTTAAATCTATATGGGCCTTCAGATTATCCTTCATTTTTCCTTTAACATTCATTACTGTATTGAACACATTATCAAACACATTTTTCTCCACATACATCACATCCAAATTATGTTGTATCAATAGGGTTGGCCAATACGGTAGTTCTCAAAAAATAGATATCTTCGTCCAATTGTGATCCTTCCCAAATCCACGGAAGGGTGTAGGACATCGGGCATCTGTTAATACATCTGGAAAATATCGCAATCTTCTTAGAATCTCTATGCCAGACAATCTTGAGGATGAACCTTCTGTTTCAGTTGTGCCTGCTTTAAACACATTCTTTTGTCGTCGGAATGGATGGTCGCTGGGTAGAAATCGACGATGGCACACAAACCAGCAAGGCTTCCTTCCATGTCTCAATCTAAAAGCTTTGGAATCCTCCATGCAGTACGGACAAGCCAACCTCCCATGTGTGCTCCAACCAGATAGCATACCATATGCAGGGAAGTCACTGATTGTCCATAGAACAACGACCTTCATGTTGAAATTTTGTTTTTTGTGGGCATCATATGTGGTAACACCGTCATCCCACAGTAATTTTAGTTCATCAATCAATGACCTTAGATATACATCAAGATTTTGGCCAGGTGAGGTCGGACCAGAGATCAACAGAGACAAGAAAAGATTTGGACGTTTCATATACAAGCTTGGTGGAAGGTTGTATGGAGTTACAAATACTAACCAGCATGAGTATGGAGTTGATCTACCCCCAAATGGATTAAATCCATCTGTACATAGACCGAGTCTAACATTTTACACTTCCATTGCGAAGTTCTGATGAGTACGATCAAAGTGCTTTCAAGCTTCAACATCAACAGGATGGGTGATCTTGGTTTCATTGTGTCGAACTTTATTTGCATGCCATCTCATGTGTTTAGCTGTCCTTGAAGACATATATAATCGCTGCAATCTAGGAGTGATAGGAAAGTAGCAGAGCGACTTGTATGAAACTTCCTTTGATCTCGTGCCACCATTGCCTCTTGTCTTTGGCTTGAACCGAGGATGCCCACATGACGGGCATGATATGTTGTTTTCCTGTTCCTTGAAATACAACATGCAGTGATTTGGACAAGCATCAATCTTTTTGTAACTCATACCTAGAGCGTTGACCATAACTTTTGCACGATAGAAATTTTGTGGCAATTTCTCATCTTTGGGCAACATACTCTTCACAATTATGCACAAATGGTCAAAACATGATTGACTCAAATTATACTCGGACTTCAAATTCATTAGTTGAAGAACTGCAGACAAGATAGTGTGACTCTCACAACCGTTCCAAAGTGGCTCATCAACATCTCTAAGTAAATCATAAAATCTACTAGTTGCATCGTTTGGTGATTCTTCATCTACGACATTTCTTACATCACTAGAACTCATAGCAGAACCCAGTTCTGTTCCTGCGGCATCAAATATCAAATCCGTATATGGATTATCGTGCACCACATTCACCCGTGCATCAAAATTGTTTCTAAATTCTTCTCCATGAAACATCCAGTTCTGATAATCACTCACAAAACCCTTCCTGTATAGGTGATGTCTAACGCTATGAGGTTCTACAAATCGATTATTCTTACAAATCTTGCAAGGACACCTAATCTGACCTGTGGGATCCACTGTACTGACACTTGCCGTTGTAAATTCAATAAAATTGTCAACACCATCCATATATTCATGCGATAACTCATTGTCCACTATCCTACGGTACATTCATTCACGGTTTGCAGTCATTTTCTTATGATGTTACGAATAATAGCCTAACGAATTAAAAAAGAACAATCAGAATGTTACGATGAAGAACATATCAAATTTATCATGCAATATATGATGTCATACAATAACAAGAATTTTGATGCATGCATTGATAACTTAATATTTTCATGTGCAAACTATTAATGACACGATACAATCATTTGAAATATGCTTTGATTATACAATTTCACATGGAAGTCATAATCAAATTGAAAGTAACTACATGCAAGCATGGATATAATTACATCAAACATTGCAATACATCGTAATCATTCATATCAAACAAATGGCAAACATGTACCTGCAGCAAATACACTTCAATATCTCACTAACTACTATCATGCCTAGCATGGACTCCGTACTCCAAAAATAAGAACACTTCAATATTCATACATTAAAAGCATGCTCAGCATGATCTCCGAACTCCAACGAAGCAACCCTAAATATCAACAACTAAGTGAGTGTGTGAACAATAAAGTGTTACATCTAATAAATTAAATAACATGTGATACGCTTGCATCACTTACTCACCATGGGTATTTACCCAATTCGCATTGTTTTTGACACTTACTTACCATAGGTGGCTGAGCACGAGCTAGTTCCGTTGAAAAATCTACACAAAAAATATTGTTTTAAAATGAAGTCACCACGAAAAAAAAGTTGTTCTGGCAAGAGGTCGACTCCCCTGCTGTTCCGGCAGGGGGTCAACCCCCTTACGGAACATAGGGGGTTAACCCCCTTACGCAACGTAGGGAGTTAACTGACCCCCTGTTTGGGCAGGGGGTCGACCCCCAGCCTTTCCGCCAGTGAGTCGACCCCCTGTCGGAACAGCAGGGGGTCGCCCCCCTTCCTGAGCAGGAAAGGCTTGACCCCCTGCCTGTTACAGCAGGTGGTTAAACCCCCTCCCGGAAAGGCAGGGGGTTAACCCCCTGCCGGGGTCGACCCCCTGCCCGGGTCGACCCCCTGCCGGAAAGGCAGGGGGCAGGGGTCCCCTACCGGAAACAGCAGGGGGTTAACCCCTTGCCGAAAAACGCAGGGGGTTAACCCCCTACCGTTTCCGACAGGGGGGTCGACCCCCGACCGGAACAGCAGGGGGTTAACCCCCGGCCGGAACAGCAGGGGGTTAACCCCCTGACTTTCCGGCAAGGGGTCGACCCCTTGCGTTTCCGACAGAGGGTCGACCCCCGAAACTTAGCGACAGATTAAATTCGTCGCTAAGCCCACGTAAATCAAATTTACGAAACCACCGACGAACGATACGCCGTCGCCAAGTCCGTCGCTACTTAGCGACGGACTAAAGTTTGTCGCAAGAGTCGTCGGTAAATCGTGCGGCCGTAACGACAAAATAGTATGTCGCTAAATAGCGACGGACTGGGTGACGGACTATATTTCGTCGCTGGTTTCGTATGCTTCATGGATTATAGCAACGGATATTTTTCGCTCGTTAATCCGTCGCTAACTAGCGACAGAAATATTCTGTCGCTACCGTCCGTCGCTAACAACGTGTTTTCTTGTAGTGTAAATTCAGCACATATTCTTGACTATGACCACGAATATGCATTGAATATATCTCATTTAATTCGAAAGAGGGGAAATACTTAAAAAACTTTTGAGAATATGCAATGTTTTTTAAGATAGCCTAAGAGTGTAGGTCGTTTGTGGCTTAAAAGAAGATAAATTTGAATATTATTCGTATTCTAACTATGGTCATAAATACGAACTCAATCGAGATTATTAACTTCTGATAAGCGAGTGCATGTGCCATTCGTATAGACCATTGTGAGTTTTTATATGCATGAATCATCATCCATAACATGATTATAATTATTGAAAAATAAACTATATGCAATACAACCCTATTCTAAGCAGGAAATTAAATTCTTATTCCAATATCTCACAATTTATATCAATAGTAAATTAAAATAAAGAAAAATAAATAAAATATAGTCTTGAGTGTCCCTGTAAAACTCGCAAACGTATTAGTAGAGATATAAACTCTAAAAATATATCAAATGGATTCAAATCAACACCAAATCGGGTGTGGAGCACCCTAGCATGATTATGAACATGATCAAACTCTAAAAATATAAAACTTTTCATGAAAAATTGGAATATCATAAAAATATCAATTTTTTGCCCGTGTTTCATTTGAATCGACACTCCACGAGCATCCTGCTTTTATAATTTAACTAAATAATGCATCAAATGAATTTCAAAATTTACAAAAATCAACATGGACACTTCCAATAACATTGAAATTAAAATGCAATAAAAATATATTTTTGATATTATTTTGATATGAAAATAAAATAAAAAACCTAAAAATATGTGATTTTGCCCACGGGCATGTATCTGTCACAGTGTCAGACCCGAATCAGGCATCAAACAGTAATGAAAAGTTATAAAATTTCACCTGAAGAAACTAGACATCTGAATAAAAATAATTTTTTTTATATATCAGAAAAACAATCTTCGGTTAGGGAGATATCATTCCGACAATATACGTTCTGATTTCGGTTTAATTAAAAATAGCAAACGGAGTTTAAAAATTATCAAAATTACATTGATAAAACTAGACATATTGCTGAATCTGTGACTTTTTATGGATCATCAATCAAATCTTCGGTTAGGGAAATACAATTCACGCAAGTTGAAGTAGAGCTTAAACGATGCATAATGGTCACTCTGAAACAGATTCTGATTTCTGACAGAAGAAAAATAGAAAACGATCATAGAAAAAATTGAAAAATTCACATAATATAATAGACGTCATGGCAAACCCATTGTTATTTACGAATCATCGATCGAATCTCCGATGAGGGAGATATCATGCCGACAAACTGTACCTGATTCCACATAGCATTTTCAGGGTACAAGAACCAGGTTTCAGTTTCAGATTTTTTTAGCAGAGTTACAGAACTCAAAACAATCTGAATTTTTTATGAAAAGTCACTAACAAACATATAATTCTACCCTAAAAAAAATAAAATTTATTGATAGAAAAATGCACATGAAATAACACTATTCCCGCGTGCCCAGAATCAAGATACGCGTATTATCGACAAAGCATGAATAACCCTAATCTAAACATGAAAATAATAAAGAAAAACTTATAAATAACATAACAAATTTTGGTTTGATGCTTGAATGAGTAAAATAAACATTAATGTGATAAATAAATAAAAATATTTATCGATGCATGGTCAAATTTTGATTTAGCCATTAAAAGAAGGATTCGACCCATCGAACGGTCGAATCTCGATCTTTTTCGAACGTTCAACAAAATAAATTAAATTCAAACATTATGAACGGATCAAAATCGTATAGATGGCCATAAACACTCAACTCATCATCATCATGAAGCCTTCACACGATTTCTTGAGGCAAAAAGAAATAGAAAAACATGCTAAAAGAGGCGGCAATGGCAAAATTATATAAAAAAATAAATAAAATAAATAAAAAGAAGAAGATGACTCACCTTGGGGGCTGCAACAATGGAGGAGAAAGAGGGTCACAGTTTTGAGAGAGAGAGAGAGAGAGGGTGAGAAAACATGTGGGGGTCGACCTCCCTATGCCCCTCTTTATAGGCATTAATTACGGTAGAGTTTTGAGAATTTTGTTTTCTAAAAGTCTTCCTAATTAACTTAATTAGGGGGGGAGGGCAATTTTTGGTGAAATCCTAACCTAATAAGGCACTAATTAGCCTACTTGACTTCTAATTAAACCCTAAAAAGATCAAATGTGGCGCCACCTAGTGTGGACCCATATTTGGTTTGTTAAAACCCTAAAAACAGAGTTAAAAACACTAAAGTGAAAATGAATTTTTAAAATCAATTTTGACTCTTTTTGTAAAACCCACAAAATTTCAACAATTATCAAATTTAATAAAGGTTATAATTATTGAGAATGGATACGATAAAATGATGAAGTGTCGATCCAAATGGATCAAGCAGACCCAATAATCAGATTCGAATAGTATATAGGGATTTGGATCTTGGATGGAGTCGAAAACCACTTAAAAATCCAGTTTCAAATTTTTAAATTTCAACTACATTCGCAAAGCACATCTCGAAAGTATCATCTTTTGCGAATATCGCCATCGTCAAGACCATACCCGATTTATACACGCTTTCCAGTAATTCACATGAAATAACGAGGTTTTTTCCTCGTTTGGGTCCCAAATTCAGGGATTTACTAGTCATATGTATTTTGACTTTGATTTATAATTCTCGGGACTTGGTTCTTCATGAACAGTGCGCTCGCCACTTTGTATGTCATACTTACGCGATTTTGAACATCGCCCATCACTGAAGTAGTTTTTGTCGCAAAGAAGTGCAACCAAGTAAGAGTTAGCGCACTGGGATGGCAGGTTGCCTCAACAGAAAGGGAGTATGGTTCAAACCTTGTGTACACCCGAAATTTTTAGAAAACGCTATTTTTGTAAAGTGCGTCAAAAGAGGACAAAAAGGTTATTGTTGCAAGGTATTGCAACAAAAAACAACTTGGTGCACTGGTGGGGCTCGTTACCCCATAGGATGGAAACCTCAGTTCAAATCCCCGGAGCACAAATAATAAAGAACATTTTGGAAAGGATTAACGATATTTTTTTTCTAAAGGGGCGTTTCACCATCCCATTTAAGATGACTTAAATGGGGAAAGGGTGACGCCCAAAGGAAAGAACGGCTGGGCGTTTTTCCCAACTGAGAAGCCCAACCAAGTAACAAATAAAAAAACAAAACAAAACAAACAAAGTGCCAATAAATGAGAATTTAATTAAGATGAAGGGGCAATTTTTTTTAGAAGGGCTGAACGTTGGGCCACCTTGGAAGCCCAACAGTCCAACATTTGGGAAGGGGTTTCAAGAAAAGGGAAATAATGGCAGCCATTTTGGGAAGGCTGCAATGAAAGCCAAATTAATATTACGCTTTTTTTAGGAAATCCTACAACAACTAACGAGGTGCCTTGGAACCCAAGCCCTCTTGCTCTCTCACGCCTCCCCCTTCAGCCCAACCGTGTGACCCTCCTTCTCTCTCTCCAGTTTTCCATTGTCCCTCTCAAGTCTCCAACCGGCTGGACGACTCCCCACATTCATTACCTCCCATCATTGATCCCGGCGAGGAGTTGGTGCAAGGCTACCGGACGTCCGCGAGGAAGGCAAACATTTTTCTGGTGGATTCACGCTCTCACAAGGTAGGGGATACACAACTAGATACATATTTGTAATATAATGTGTTCCTAAATCATGAAATGGATTTTTCTATTAGGTAGTTCAAACCCTCCTCTGAAATCGAGTAACCATTAGACCTAAAAAGAAAATTTTCTAGAAAGTAAAAAGGGGAACATTTCTCATCTAGTTTTGTTTAAACGGGTTACATGTATGATCTGAGCATGGATTTAAACGTTAGTGTTGAATTTCTCATTTCAAGTAATCTGAAAATAAAATGCGTCAAAGAAGGGTCATTTGCAATGTAGACGTCAGGGCATCCTCACTACTAGCCGACAATAGAGCAGAGTTGGAACTTTAGAACCCAGTTGCGGATGTGGTTGTGTGTGTCGAAACCCCGTTAGTGAGCAAACAGACCCTGAGTGACTAGTTCCAATCGTGGGACTTAATATGATTTACTGAAAATCTGGTAGGCTTATTAGCCTTACTCCTTTTTGTTCCATATCTTGCTCACACTTTATTGAGAGCTGCCAGTAAATTAATGTTGTAAGAGGTCTAGAAACTCAATCTGGTTGATGATATGAATTAATAGAAGAGACTTTTCTGGAATGATTTATGGAGAAGGTTTTTTTTTTCTAGTTGTTCCAAGTGCAGCATAGTGTGTATCACTCAATGTATACAAAACACAATTCTCACTAATCGTGATATCCCTGTATTTGAGTTATACCATCAAACCACCAGATTGTATAAGGTTTGTTTATGTAGTTAGTAATGGAATTGGCCTTTGGACTTTTACCGTATAATGGATGGTGTTAAGTAAATCATATTCCAACATAAATATATCTATATATATATAGTGAGAAAAAAGAATATTCAGATCACCACCTGGTTGGTTTTAGTTGGGTGTCTAGTGTGTACATGAGGAATTGAATTAATATATACACGTACTCAGCATATGAAATAGTGATTAAGAGGAAATTTTCAAGTGACCTTATGTCCAGACAGGGTGTCTCAACGATTACCTGTTCAAATGGTAATATTTAGTTACCATCCTAATAGTTATAACACATGTAAGAGTTAGGTTGACTACATACTCACCTAGATGGATATACACACACGTTTTTTTTTTCTTTCTCTTCTTGTTGGAACTTAAGAAGCGGTTGTGGTTCGCTTAATGACATAACATAGTGGGATTTTAATTTGAAACCAGTTGTTGTTGCAGCCAGCAATAGGTCAACTAGATGGCACACTGCTGGGCCATGACGGTCGGAGTCCAGTTCGACTGGTCTGGACTCATAGTGGTGGCTGGTGTGATTGGGTTCAGTAGAACTGAATTCTACTGTGGCCAATGTCTGGTGTTGGCAAACTCACTGTGGTGAGTCAGCAGACCGAAACCACTGCTTTCGGTGGTACCACATCAATTGGTTTGCATAGTCATATCGGTTACAGTGGCTTTAATGAAGTGGACAGGTAGAATGCTACATAACCAATAACTGCTGAAATAAGTATATATATATATATATATATATATATATATATATATATATATATATATATATATATATATATATATATATATATATATATATATGGACCCTCTTTCCACAGTATATCGCGTAAGTATATACCCATTATTGTATTATGCGGAAGGGCTGTTGTGGCCACTTCCTTAATGTGAACCATTCATGTGGGTGAACCATGGTGGTAGGCACATGGTTGTGAGAACCAAAGGCATTGGAATGCTCGTTCACCCAGAAGGGGTCGTAGAGCACGACCTGAGGATGGTATAACTCGAGATAGAATTATATGTAAAGAGAGACATGTGAATCCGGTAAGCTAACTGGCATAAGAAGACTTCATCGAGTTAGCCATACATAATAAATATTATAATACAAAGAAGACAAGTTACGAGAACTGGGTATACCGAAATTGGGTATTGTGAACACCCCAAAATTTTCAAAATATTATAAATATTCCCTCTTTGCCCTTTTCCCCCATTTTCTGGGTAATTGAGTCAGTTTTAAATCTAAATTCCATTTTATTTCTCAAATTTTGCTGAAATTAAATTCATTTTATATATTTGACTCAATTTCGGATCCGGATCCATTGTCAAGATCAAAATCTGAGCCTCGTTGTCCAGCTTTTAATTTAAAATTATAGAAAATATCAAAAATAGTTTTTAAATAGCTCGAACAGTCCATCTGGCATCCGTTTGGATCCATCGTGTTGTATTTCTTGATTCGAATTTCAAAACTCGAACATTTTCTAAAAACCTGGATCCAAACCCATTTCCTCAAAATAACCCTGACTTTTCAGAAAAACTCTTCTTTTGTAAATATTTTGAAATTTTGTAAAAGTAGTTTAAATTCCTTAGTTTTTAGAATTTTGTCTTTAAAAAAAATACAAAAAAATATATTGAAATTTAAGAAAAGAACAAAAATATATATATATAAGAAAATAAAAAAATCCAAAAAAAAAAATCAGAAACTATGCAATTTACTCTGTCTTTTTTTTTTTAAACTTTTGTTAAAAACCCTCTCTTAAAATCCCTTTTTGAAAATCAAAGACCATTTTTTAGAAAAATCCTGAAAAGAGCCTCCTCTTTTGGAATTTAAGGAAAATGGCAACGGCCATCCTCCCGCGCACCCTCCATCACCCTCTCTCCCGTTGGATGGCCCTCCATCTCCAACCGAACTCCTCTCTCGAACTCTCCTCTTCCCCTTTAAAAAGGGCACACACAGGAGAGAGCATCCATCGATTGTCAATATCATCCATTCCATTCCATCCGGTTACAATCGATTCCGCCCCTCTCGATCCTTTCTCATCCGTCTTCACCCCTCCCCCAGCCTTCTTTTTCTACAAAAACTTTAAGTGATTCAAAGGAAGTCGATCTCCCCTGCAACTAGAGGTAAGCGATCACCTCCGCCCTCCTTGGATTTTCTATAAAATCTCTTTCCCATTTTATTGCACTCCTCATTGTTTCGGTGCTTTATTTCAGTTTTTTTTTTATCTCCTTTTCTTTAATCTTGAAGCATCGGTGGTAGGGTCGACCTGCATATAGCAGGCACGACTCACCCCTTGCAATAAGAACAGGATATTTATTCCAACAATCCCTCGTGTTTACTGAGTTTCTCCGATTGAATACTTTTTCATACTTGATTTTCCTATCATCTGTTTACAAATGATTTCCTAATTTATGTTCTATGTTTCTGTTTATCTTACTTTGCTTATTTATTTGTTCTGGTATGCATTTTCTTTCTGGTTCAATTTTCTTTTTTCTTTTTCTTTCTTTTGTTACCTCTCCTTATATTCTGATGATCGATGATACCTCGCAATGGCATCGTCGATCCATCTGAGTTTTGAATTACAACTTTAGCCCTGCATTTATTTTACCTTTTCCCCTTTGATCTTTTGTTCTTCTTCTTGATTTTTGATTGTTTCCCCATTGACGCACTGTCAAGCATGCTGAGTTGTCTGTGCAAATATTAATCTCTCTCTCTCATAGCAAAAGGAACGAACCCGTTATGACATTTTATATTTCCTGCTTTCCCTTGCACTTTGTCGTTCCATTTACATTGAAATTTACTCTCTGTATTATGCCAGTTTCCCTTTTCTGTTTTGATTTCCTTTTGATTTCTTGTTTTCGTGTGTTTGTCGTTTGATTTTGATTTATTCGTATCTAGATTCCCAACTTGCACTATTATTCCTTGTTTCGTATTTTCGATTGTGGTTCTGATTCTCTAGTTTCATTGGGTGGTGGTGAGGATTCATCGCAGTGTGCATCATATTTGATTTTAATGCATATCAGCAACCCATCTACATGTTTTTCAATATGCCATATGCCATGAATCTCCATTAAAGGGGGGAGACAATAGGTCGAAGGATGATGTATATAACGGCAAATTGGGGTAAGAATATTGAAGAAACTTTTTCGTATGGGTACATCATGGCAGACTTGGCGAAACCCCAACCCCAGACTGTTTTATATTATGATATGTCTTTTTAATCACATTTTAGAAGTTGGAATAAGAGCTTGCGATAAGTGATCCTTGATCATCTTCGTGAGCGAGATGTTGCCTCACAGACCTCAATGATCCCTGGACCCTCTGAGTATGATAGACTTGCTGAAGTCCTGAAACTCTTTTTGGAAAAGTGTAGCTTCAAGGGATACGTTCCGATGATATAAGACTGTCTAATGTTTTAGTGCCTGGGCCGGCCTGCAAGCACCGAAAGAGGGAAGGGGCTCGTATGTATACCCACGGTGTCACTTACATCTACCTGCTACATTTCTTCTTCCCATACCTGCAGAAACCATCTCCTGAAAGAAGGAAAACCCAATGCGAGTTGTAAGGTCCCCCTGTGTGGACATTCACATATCAGTCGATCGATCTTTTCATCAAAATCCCTACAGGTAAGAAGATCCAGAACGGCTCTCCAGCAAAACTACAACACTTCCCTTGCAGAGCTTCGGATGAATTCATTACCCCTGCATCGACCTGGTTCTGCAACGAGGTTTGGACCCAATTCTGGTAAAAAAAAACAAAGGGGGCATTGCACATCTCCACCCTGCATCTGATCTTCTTTGCCATCCAATCCCCTGAACCCAACCGCCATTCAGCTGCAGAGGTCGATAACTTGATCCCCTGCAATCAGTTCCAACTAAATCTGGTAAGAAGCTCCCTCCAGTCGTTTGTCTATTTCATTTTATTATTCCATTTGTTCATTTAGTTTGATTAATAGATCTGATAGTTTATATCATTTTGTCAGAATCATTCGTTTGATCTTTTGTTAGAATCATATTAGCATCATCAATCATTTTTTTTCTTTCAAAATGCAATTTTAGTAGCCATTATTATTGCTGCGGTGATTCTATTGATGGATTTTGACACTGCATGACTGATAAAAAAAAAACTGGACTTTAGTGCGTGCTTGGGAGCCTTCCTTGGCATTCTGTTTATATCTATTGAAATAGGGCTTCTAATTGTAATCTCAATGTCATTTGTAAAAAAAAAAATTCTTCTTCATGTTGTTCATCCACAACAAAATTACAATCAATTTGCTGCCTCCCAGATCATCACCTAAAGCTATATCCTTTTCTCCATTACCACAGAAAAGTCCAGTGGCTTCACCACTTTCCTCTTGTCATCAGTCTCCTATACTGCAGTCACCTACTTCCCCTTATGTTCATGCTCCAGGTCAAGGAACTACTTTGCCTCTCTCCTGGAAATCACCCCCATCTTCCCCAATAGAGAATTCAGTGCAAGGTCGTCTATCACCATCTTCCCTTCAAGGTTCGTGACTATTTTCCACTTGATTCTCTATTACATGAATTCCAAAAGGTCATAGTCACATGGCTGTAGTCGTGAAGCATACGAGGGATATTACAGAGACAATAGAAAACATAAGTGGAAGGTCCATTATGCTTGAGAATAGGATTAGTATCAATAAGAAGCGTAGGGACAAAAAAAATGCTTCTGGTGGTTCTCGATCCATTCAAGTTGATCAAATTACTACAAATTCATGCTCCATATATCATGCGCCTTGTTCTGCCAAATATATTGTTCACCATCCATTTTCAACATACATCTCCATATAGCACATAACAATCATTTGTTTATCATTCAAACACTGCTGCAAAACACACTTCTCACCTCACCTACTGACTCCACATCACAACACCATTACCCAGACTTCTTCATAGTATAACAGCATATGTTACCCCCCATTCATCTGTTACCTTCACCATACCTTTACTCACATCACTTGCCTACAACCCTTTCCACTGTATCACTGAGGTCCTAAAACACTTTTCCCATATTGGGACACCTGATCTCACTGAGTATTCATTCATCATACAACATTTGTGCATTTCCTATTAACTCCCTGCACTCTTGTGCATTTCCTACCTATCACTATGCTCATTTTGTTATCACTCATATTCACTGCATTAGTTATATATTCATTCCCACATGTCACAACCCTTGGCGCATCAAGTAATACCCTGTTGTATCATATTCACAGCCATCCTTCAGTCCATAGATGTTTGTTTCAATCCATCTATCACATCCATCCTGTTACACTCACCTATAGCCTCACCTTCACAGCATATAGATATCATCTAGCACTCCCCTGTACTTACATTCAACACATCAATGCAAGCCATTAAAATGGCATTGGTCCATGGGGTTACCTAAAATAACATCATATACACTTGCCAACACCTATGTTCATATCTCCATGAATATCTGTGACTTCACTAAAACCATTCTCGGTCATCTACATAGATGACCTTGCATTTGTCATGTGTCCAATACACCATATATGTTTCTCACTTAGCATAAATGTTATATTTAGATATATGTGCATGTTGTCTCATTAAATATAAAATATATGCATGTGCATTCCATTAGTTGCATTCTAGGTTCAGAATGATATTTTTGTAAATTTCTTTTTCATGTGCATCCATTATATTTTGTTAGTTCTATTTTGCAGTGAAGGTGTAGATTTGTGACATTCCTTCCTAGATTAGAGGTTCCAGTTCAAAGATTGTAGTAAATTAACATTAATAAGAATTTTATATTTCCAGCTTTTAGATGGAATAAATGAGCATTGCAAATATCATAAATTACCTATTTCCATATCATTTGCTTTTTTTTACTTTCAGAAATTCACAAATGGGCACACGAATGGCACGTGCACCATTTCGTAAGAGGTAAATTAATCCTAAGTCGATGATTTACATCAATGGCCATAGTCAGGATGTAAACAAAACTTAGGATTTTTATCTTTTATAAAATAAATCCACACTGGATCATTTTCAAAATTCATCATATTTTCTTTAAATATTTTCCTCTTTTATCAGAGTTTAATTTAAAATTAATTCAATATATATACCAATGGCCATAGTGAGGGTATATTGAGAGTTATGTTCATTTTAAACTCTATAAAAGCACCAAAAGTGTATTTTATTCTTCACTTGAATTTAAAGGTGATTATTATATAATACAATCAATAACCATAGTCAAGGATGTATTATATCTTCAATCTCCTTCTTAATTCATTTAAAGAATGAAATATGCTTTTCAAAATTCATTTTCAAAATCTTTAAATTCATTCATTATTTAGTATAGAATTGCATCATATTTTCAAAATTCCCTTTTTAAAACCCCAAGTGATCTTGAATATCTCTCTTCAATTTCTATTTCAACTCATCAATTCTATCTCATTTTCAAAGTCCAATTTGACTTTGAAATTTCAAAATTCATCTTATATTCAAAACTCCAATCAAATTCAAAGTTCAATTTAAAATTCTTGATTCACCTTCAAATTCAAAATTCAAATTCGAAGTCCAAATTGACTTTGAAATTCATTTGTATATTCAATTTCTAATTTCTAAATTCTAAATTCTAAATCAAATCCAAAAATTCAAATCAACTTTGAAATTCCAAGTTCATTTTTCAAGATTCAAATTCAAATTAAAATTTGATTCACTATCTCAAATTCAATTTCAAAGTTCAATTTAAAGTTTCTAAATCATCTTCTGATCTCAAAATTCAAAATCAAAGTTTGAGATTGATTCTGAATCTCAAAACTTGTCTCTTCCTAAACTTTAAATTCAATCTGGGTTTTCAAAACCCAGATCCATCTTCAAAAGTCCCATTTGGACTTTCAGAATCCAAATCCAAAAGTTAGACCTTAATCCCAACTTGGATCCAGATTTCCAAGTATAATCTCCACTTTTGGATCTTAGACTTCAGATCCAAAATTATTTTAGGATCCAGAATCCAATTCCATCTTGGATCTCAGATTTCAGATTCAAATTCCATTCCAAATATCGGATCCAATTCCACTTTGGATCTCAGACTTTAGATCCAAGTTTCATTTTAGGATCTAGAACCCAGTTCCACTTTGGATCTCAGACTTCAGATCCAAAATCCATCTTAGGGTCCAGAGTCCAACTCTATCTTCTTAGATTTCAGATCCTAAATCCATTTTTAGATCCAAAATCCATTTTAGGATTCAGAATCCAATTCCATCTTGGATCCCAGATCTTGGATTCAATTCTATTTAGAATCCAAAATCCAATTTCATTCCCAAATCTAGATTTCAAATCCAATTTCATTTTCAGATCTCATCTGAACTTCCTAAATCCACTTCTATTTTTAAATAGCATTTGGATTTCTCAAATCCATCCTGATTTCGAATTTTAAATTCAATTCCATTTCAAGTTCTATCTCTTCTCCTAAATCTAAGTTCAAAGTCTATTTTCTGACTTTGGAATTTCCTTCATTTTCCCTTTTTATCTCAGTTTCAAAAATCATTCTTCTCAAATCAAGATTTATTCTTCCAAACTCTGATTACTTAAAACTTCTCTGATCTATCTCGAGTTCTAAGTTAGATTTTATCATTCAAAAAGCATTTTCTTCACTTCATTATCAAGTTCATCTCAGAACACTTGGAAATTTCTAAATAAATTTTTCAAAAAGAGCATACATCCTTGCATTACACAAGCATGATTCTTTGTGCATTTAGATTTTTTGGATAAATTCTTAGATAATATTTAGGCAAAGCAAAAGGCATAAATTCGATCATTGGTTCAATTACCCATGGTAAAGGCGCCAGGAACGGTCGAACCTCGTACCGATGAGCGAATCCCGTCTCTCCATTTTCTCGCAATATATTTCAAAACGGAGGCAAGTAATTTTCTAAATATTTTCAAATCAAGGTCAAGTGAGACCCCGCAAAAGAGTTCCTCTTCTCTCTTCTTTTCTTTTCTCTTCTCTCTTCTTTTCTGTCTTTTCATTTCTCCCCTCAAAAAGGAGAAATAGATGTCAGAAAGGAAAAAGAGAAGGAAGAGAGAGAAACCACAAAGGGGAAAAATTTTGCGATGATCACAGTTTTGGCGACCGTGATGGGACAACGTCTTCGTCCAGTTGAATCTATGCCTTTGCTTTTCTTTAATCTTATCTAAGTCTCTATTCTATAAATGTCAGCTTCATTTCCATGCAAACCTTAGGAGCCTAGACTCTGCCCTAAGCTGACATTATTTGCATATAGGATCTAAGTATGGTTTGGTAGGACCATATTGAGGAGGTTATTCCATGTTCACATTAGACTTAGGTCTGAAATACAACTCTCCTCAATTCTAGGGATTGAATGCAAACAATGTATGCAAGTATATGCTTCTTTTCATTTAAATCTATTTCTTTAAGACTTGCATTAGAGCTTTCTGGTTTTATCTGCATGTCGAACATGTTTTTGAAAACATCCCTACCTATATTGTCACGGTCTTCACGTTGCTGGGATGTCTCACTGAACCATAGTTCGGGAAAGAGCCTCACAACTGGGCCACTTATTTGGGTTCGCGCCCCCTACCACGTACCTAAGGGCCATAGTCTGAGGTATATCGGTAGGTGCTCAAGGATGTTGGGAAGCCATTACCTTAGAACCGAAGGAATATATTTATGCCACGTACTTTGAGCTTCGGCTTGAGTATATCAGCATACCTTGATTGAAATCAGATGATCTAAATCTTAGAGTTAGGATTAAGGTCCTATCAGCCATTTCAAAATATTGCATATAGAGTCAGCTTTAGGGAATGCTGTTTGTACATCCTTGTTTGTATATTTGTGATTGTCTGATATTTTTTCTTATATTCTCCAAAACCCTGGATACATATTATTCAAAATTTCCTCTTTGTTTTTAAAACCCAGGTGTATTTTTCCTTTATTCTTCTAATTTCTTCAAATTCTTTGATCCTGCCTGCAAATTCTTCAAATTTTTCTTTGATATCCTCTTTCAAATTCTTTTTTATTCCTTACCCTCTTTTATGATAATTTTTTTTTTGTCGGGATATGTCTTTTTCAAAATTAAATATTTGTTCATATTTTTATCTTTTTTCACAGAAAAACAATACGGTTGTCACAATTTTTTGGTGACAACCCGATACCTCGTAATGGGATATTTTCATTATCAGACTTTGATTTCTTCCTTTATCATAATTTCCTCCAAAAATTTCTAAAATATCTCATTTTAACCAATAGAGAGGACATTGGCATTCCATCATGGTTCGGACAAGGACTGGAAAGGAAACAGTGCCACAACAAAGTGACAGTGAAGGAGAGGAAATGAACTCCATCAAGTCATCCAAGCAGCAGGGCCAAGAAGCAGAAAGCAATGTTGATTCAGCTACATACAAGTTGTTTAAAAAAGTGATGGCAAAAATGATGTCTGAACGGGCTGAGGAAAACCCTGAGAAAATATCTTCTAAAAGCAAAGCCAAGGGAAAAGTCAGCAAGAAGCAAGTTCAGTATGACAGCACTTCAGAGTCAGCAGAGGAGGACTCAGAGGAAGAACAACCGGCGTATTTTCACAATCCCTTGTATCGGCCCAAGAAAGTCAATGAGGGGCACGAGTCAGCAAACAAAACCAAGTTTCAGATCCCAGCAGAAGATCCGATCCATAAGCAAATGAGAGAAATGACTCATGCAATCAAAGACTTACAAGCCCAGGACAAAGGCAAAAAGATCTACACCGGTGCAGATTTTTATGATGGCCTAGAAGGAGATGACAACTGGGAAGATCTTCCTCGTAAATTCATAAAGTTTGACGGAACCGGCAACCCCAAGGCTCATCTGGCTACATTTTTTGCCGAATGCAACCGATTCAGAAAAAACAACAGGGCTTTATTCCTATGTTTTCCACGTAGTCTGGAGGGAGTTGCAGCGAGATGGTATGCCGACCATATCAACCCGATTGAACTGCGAGACTTTGACAAAGTCATCAACCTGTTCATCGAAAGGTTCCTTTTCAATACTGAGGCTCCGCCTACCCTCAACCACTTATTCAACCTAAAGCAAAATGACAATGAGAGGGCAAAAGATTTCATTCATAGATGGAGATCTACCTGCAATCGGATGAAGGATCCGATATCAGAGGGGCATGCACTCTCAGTAATTTTGAACAATTTCTCTCAACCTCTGAAGGGTCTGATCTCCAATTCTCCGTCTAAATCCTTCATCAAGTTAATAGAGCGAGTTGAATGACTCGAAATGGGATTAGAGAATGGAACCTACCATGGCATTACCTTGGCAGGAGACAGTCAGGATGTGAAAAAGAAAACCAACTTCACCTTCTCTACCAATTCCTCTAACAACAACAACGGCAAAAACAAAAGAGGTGGCATGAAGAACCACACTGGCATATTGGGTAGAGATGATTGCTCCAGTCAAGAGAATGGGATCAACAGGAAGAATAACATCCCTCCCTCGAGCATCCAGTTAGAATCAAAGCCCCAAGGGAAACCAAAGCATGATGGTTAGGGATATGACTGTGAGTTCACCCCCTTAGAGCAATCGCTTGAGGAAGTTCTTGAGTATATGACAACAAAAGAGATGGTTAAACTTCCCACGGTAGCAGATCCTCCTGTGACTATATGAAGGTTCAAGGATCAGTTCTGCAAATTCCATCAGGTGATGGGTCACGACACCGAGCACTGCTTTGTTTTCAAAAACATCGTCCAAGACTGCATTGATAAAAAGCTGCTGGTGGAAGATCAAGAAGAAGAGTAGCTACCCGTTCTGGCCTAGCTTCCCGAACCATGTCAATATTTTTATGCTTTCTCCTTTTTCAGTCACCTAATAGGGACAACTCAGTCCCAGTCTTTTGTGACCTTTGGTCAACAAACTTGTAAATATTTCAGTCGTTGTTATCAATATTTTCTATCAATGAAATGTCAATTTTCTTTATATCTGTTGATATCAAATACTTTATCCTTCGCCACGATGAGGCATTTATTTTAAAAAAATTTGTATTTTTCTTATTCTTTTCAAAATAAGGGACAATCCCAAAGCATCATTCATGAGAGAAATGATATTACCTATGAGGGATTTTCAAAATCATAAAAATCTTGAGAATTTCTGCAAAAACTTCTTCATGATCACCAAAAGTTCAATATTTTGATCTAATCTTCTTCAAAATAAACTATCACGTTGATTTTCCTTTTCCCAAAATGGGTTTTTAAACCATTATCTTCAAAATTAACCCTCATGATGATTCCTTTTTTTTTAAGGGTCAGCTCTTGCGCTAATCATTCTTTTCGTGGTTGATTTTCTTCTCAAAGTGATTTCTCAATTGTCTTTTAAAAACATTTTCCTTCCAATTTAAAGATCCCACATGCAGGCAGGATCAAATAAAATTTCTTTTCTTGTCTCAATTTTTATCATTTTTCATTAATCTTTTGTCAATCTTGTCAATTTTTCATCTTTTACTAAATTTCATCAATTTTATTGATTTTTCATCAATTTTATTTTTTTGGTCAAATTCTATTATTTCACGTACCCTTTTAGGTTAAGGGATAAACCTGATGCCTCTTCCCCCATGAGGTATTCTTTTATTCTTTTCCCCCTCAGGTTAAGGGATAAACCTGAGCCTCGTTGTCCGAGGTCTTCCCATTCAGGATAAGGGATAATCCTGAGACCTCTCGTAGGGGCAATAATGTTACCTATGAGAATTCTTTTGCAAATACAAGTTTCATCAAAGTGATTTTCTAAATTTATATCAATTTTCTTAAATTCTATTCCTTTCCCATTCAAGATAAGGGATAATCCTGAGACCTTTCGTAGGAGCAATAATGCTACCTATGAGAATTCTTTTTTTTAGCAACACAAGTTTTATCAATCTTTATTTGATTTTTCTAAATTTATATCAATTTTTCTTCATTAAATTATCCTTAAATTTTATTCTTTCCCCTTTCAGGTTAAGGGATAAACCTGAACCTCGATATTCGAGGTATTCTTTCTTAGGATAAGGGATAATCCTGAGATCGTTCATAGGAGCAACAAATTCTACTTGTGAGAATTCTTTTACAAAGTAAATAAATTTCCTCAAAACTTTCTCCATTTTTATCAATATTTCCTCAAATTCTATTTCCTTTTATCTTCTCAAATTTTATTCTTTCTTTTCCCCGTTTAGGATAAGGGGTTAATCCTGAAAACTGGACCATAAACAGCTAACTGTGCGGTCCATCTAAATCCTAGATCATAAATCATAAATCTTGTCATATCCCTTCTAAATTCAAGTCTCAAGTATATCCTCAAAAATCTCCCTCCTCCCTTTTAGGTCAAGGGGCAAAACTGAACCTCGACCTTCGAGGTATTCTTTTCCTTTTCAGGTTAAGGGATAAACCTGAATCATTTGTTTATTATGATTTCCTAAATCCTCATCAAAATGTCTATCAATTTCATCAAATGTCTTTCACTGTCAAGCCTTCGGGTTACAATTTCATCAATATCTATCCTTTTCAAGCCTTCGGGTTACAAATTCATCAATGTATATCAAGTTCAAGCCTTCGGGTTACAATCTCATCAAATATCCATCATTCTCAAACCTTCGGGTCACAACTCTATCAATGCCAATCATTTTACCAAAAAAATCCTGCTTTCGAGTTGGTCGGTCAATAAAATCCTGCTTTCGAGCTGGTCGGTCAATCAAATCCTGCTTTCGAGCTGGTCGGTCAAACAAATCCTGCTTTCGAGCTGGTCGGTCAATAAAATCCTGCTTTCGAGCTGGTCGGTCAACAAAATTCTGCTTTCGAGCTGGTCTGTCAATCAAATCCTGCTTTCGAGATGGTCGGTCAATCAAAATTTTGCTTTCGAGCTGGTCGGTCAACAAAATCCTGCTTTTGAGCTGGTACTTCTATAAATCCTGCTTTCGAGCTGGTCGGTCAACAAAATCCTGCTTTCGAGCTGGTCGGTCAATCAAATCCTGCTTTCGAGTTGGTCGGTCAATCAAAATCTTGCTTTCGAGCTGGTCGGTCAATCAAAATCTTGCTTTCGAGCTGGTCGGTCAACAAAATCTTGCTTTCGAGTTGGTACTTCCACAAATCCTGCTTTTGAGCTGGTCGGTCAACAAAATCCTGCTTTCGAGCTGGTACCTCCATTAAAATCCTGCTTTCGAGCTGGTACTTCCACAAATCCTGCTTTTGAGCTGGTCGATCAACAAAATCCGGCTTTCAAGCTGGTATCTCCATTAAAATCCTGCTTTCGAGCTGGTACTTCCATCAAAATCCTGCTTTCGAGTTGGTACTTTCAAAAATCCTGCTTTCGAGCTGATCGGTCAAAACAAAAATCTAAATATTCCTTCCCAAAGTTTCAACTCGAGGTCCTATCAAAATCTATATTGAGTGATTATTTCACAAAGGATGCTCGAAAACTTTGCCAATTTGCTAAAAGCATTTGTTGATTCCAAATATTCTTATTACACAAAAGAATCACCTCGAATTACCTCTAGTATTCTTTTAAAAAAGGTGAAGCTTTTTTGCGAAAAGAGGTAAATTTCAAATCTTTTCCTGTTGATCAACCAAAAGGATGTAAGAAATGTCCTCAGTATGATTAGCGAAAGAAATATCCAATGATGTTGAAAAGCCAGAAGCAAATCGATATTGATCATGGCTATGGCGCATGCTTAAAAACGACTATCTGGCAATCAGGCAGTGGACATATCTTGAGCTGTAAAAGAATCCACTCAATCCATGTCTCCTTAATCATTTGAGCTGCAATCGAATATCCGCAAAAAGGATCTCTCAATTGTCGTCAAGATGAAGCCGAATATGCGAGCTAGACCCCCGGGGCCAAAGAAAATTTGGATCATCTCCGAGATGAAGGAGTTTGTGACAGATCCTTCCAAGGAAAGTTCAGATCACTGTCGAGATGAAGGCGAGTGTGATGAACCAACCGACAAACCCTAAAAGATATTTGATTTCTGCTATCATCTAAAGACCTTTTGAGCCAATATCATCAATATAATTCTTGAGATAAATAAAGGATCGAAACATCTCCAAGATGAAGGAGTTTGTGACGTACTATTCCCCGAAAAAAGGAGAAAAAAGTCAGGACATCTCCAAAATGAAGGATGATGTAAAAGCCCGAAAAACCCAATAACTCAAAGAGAGTGCAAAAAGATCATCATGAGAAAACACCCAGATATCAAAACTGCCAAAATTGCCAGAAGTCATCTTTTCTCATGCAAAATTCATTTATCAATATCTTTTCACAACTTGCTTTTATGAAATTGAGAATATTTCTTCTCTTCTCATACCAAGGAAATGGATAGCTTCCTTGAAGAAAATCAACAACGCTAAAATTTTGAATTTGACTCTTAAAACCGAGGAGTTAACCTCGTTGGAGGAAATGCTCTAGGTAAAAGAGGGAATGTCTTTTTGCACATACATGCACATTTTTTTAAATATTTGAGTCAACTGCAATTTTATCTTATTGGCAAAATTTTCTAGCTATTCCAAAAATGAAATAAATATTCAATATCCATTTTGATGCAACCTAGCGTTGTTTATATCTTCCAGGAAGAGTTGTCTCATTCAGTTGAAGTGTCTCTTCCTGTCCCAACACGTTTTCTCCATTTGAGAATTTCGTATGGTCGTACCCACTCAGGTTAAGGGTCAAACTGTACTTTCTGCAAGAGGTCATCGATTTCAAAATCTGATTTAGTCTCAGCGATGAGATGTCCAAGATCATCCATTTTCCAAGCTTTAGGGAACCTCATTTTTCTCCTTTCGCAAACCTCTTTCGGATTTGTTCATCCAGAACTCTGAAGGTCCCATCATGGTTTCTTCGTCCGAGGATTCCATTTTGGTCGTCCCCTTTAGGATAAGGGTTAAGCCTGAACCTCGCCCCTCGAGGTTGAAAGTGTACTAGGATCGAGGCAACGAGCACTAGAGGGAGGGTGGATAATGCTTTTAAAAAATTGTCTACGGAATATAGAAGGATTTTGCAATTTGAAAAGTAAACACACAAAGAACACAAGATTTTATCCTGGTTCGGTCTATCCCGACCTACATCCAGTCCCCAAGCAAAACCCGCTTGAGATTTCCACTATCAACCTTGTTAACTACAAGATCACACAGACCCAAACCGGTCTCACTTTCAGTAACAACCCTATTGAAAGCAAACAATTCCTTTAAACCAAGGAGTTCTTCTTTTTATAGAAAATAAGTAACAACTTACAATACAACCTATGAGCCTTTCTTTTGAATGCAAATGAGATGCAATTGACTTTTGAGGTTGTTGAAATACTCTACTCACGAATTCACTATCTCTCAAAGGGCTTTGAGTGAAAAACTGAAGTGAAAATATCAAGTGAGTGAGAAAACAAATACTTGAATGAATAAGAGTGAAAAGCAAGAAGTAAATGATTCAAATCGATTGAATTCAAGTTGTTTTGAGTGTAAAATGCACTCATATTTATAGTTGGAAGATTCTATACGTTGAGAATATGAAAGGGTGTCAAAATCGTTCATTTTGAACAATTAAAATGTTTGAAAAATGAAAAGACACACCTTTTTAAAGTTTCAGGAAAAACGGCAAAATTAGTCGACTGAAACATCAGTTAGTCGACTAATAGTTAGTTATTAGTAGATTGACAGTTATCGTCGGTCGACTGATCTGTTAATCGAGCCGTTTGAAAATCTGAACTTTTGAAACTTAGTCGACTAGAGAAAAATTAGTCGACTGATAATATCATCAGTAGACTAAAAAACCTTTCAGTCGACTACTGCTAAAATCTTTTGAAAAACAAACGTTCTGTCCGGTCGACTGATAAAAACATTAGTCGACTGCTGCTAAATTTTTCAGAAAACACATGTTCTGTTCAGTCGACTGATAAAACCATTAGTCGACTGCTGCTAATTTTCCAGAAAACAGACATTCTGTCCAGTCGACTGATAAAACCTTCGGTCGACTAATTTGACAAAAATGACTTTTTAGAAAATATGGCGCGAAAGGATTAGTCGACTGGTAAGTCTATTGGTCGACTAATAAACACGAAAATTTAAGAAAAGAGTTTTGTAAAAAGATTTTCATGAGGGGTTCTTTTAAAAAAGTTTTTCTAAAGACTTTTAGGTAAAATGCAACCTAAATATGCACTCTAAGTAAGGCTCTTACAAGAATCTAAGACTTTTAATGAATTAAACATTTGCACACTAGTCTTCAAAGATTCTTCATCGAATTCTTCAATTTCTTCATAGCCTTAGCTGAAATACAGTTGATTCCACTTGCTCATCATCAAAACCTTGTACTTGAAGTATCATATATGGCTTTATTGTCGTAACAATCTCCCCCTTTTTTATGATGACAAACTTAATCAAAGATGAAACATTTAGATACATAGATGAAGATTTTACTCCCTCTATCAATATAATGCAAAACATTAAAAAGTTAGTACTTTCAAAGCACATATATCACATATTGATTGGTTTGCATTTTCATTCATCATTACTTCATGCATTTATAAATGCATTCATTCAAAGCTTACTTTTTCTCTTAATTTCGCATTTCTCTTGCAAGATCTCCTGCAATTTCAATTTAATGCTATCTTTTATCTTTTTCTCCCCCTTTGTCAGAATAAAAAAGAGTAAGGGCAGAAATAGCATAAGCAAAATAGAGATACAAGTTTAAAATATTACAACCCATAAAGTATGAAAGTTTAGACAACAAAGATCAGAAAAGTGAGTTGAGCAAATCCTTGATTGAAGTAATCTCTTTCTGAATCGAAGATAGTTGTTGAGTCACATCCTCACGAAAAGTGTGTTGATGCAGCTCCAAAGCTTCCAGTCTCTGCATAACTTCATCATTGTCTTGACTTGTAGGAAATTTCTTTCTTTTTGCTTGAGATTAAGGTGTCGCAGAAGATGCTGAGGGTTCAGAAATTGATGGTTCAGTAGGATCAGATGGTTCAATTTGATCAACGTTTAAAGGAGGCAGATATTTAATTTTCATTCTTTTAAAAATTGTTTGATCAAAGAACTCCTTTTGCTCAATATATTTTTCATTAGTTAAGGGAACTTTGAAATGTCTGAAAATACGAGTTAGAAGACAACCATAAGGAAGAAATGGTTTTTGTTTCCACAAATTTGTAAAATACACATTGGCCCAATTTACAGAAATATTTTCAAATAAAACATAAAGAGTCGTAGATAGATCTGTGGAATAGTAATCAAAAGAACCAGTTTTAGGTAGAACATTGTGGGCAAAGATTCGTCCAGCAATGCGTGCATGAGTTTGAAGATTAGTATTTTTTGAAAGGAGGGCAGTGAGGTGCACCTGGAAGAAGAATTTGTTCAAAAATTCTTTCATCATTTAGTTCAACAGTGTTGAAAATAGTGTTTGAAGGTGGAATTTCTAGAATTTCTTCAAGCAGTTTAGAATCAAACTCGATTTCAACATCACGAACAAGAGAAGAAAGAACTCCAGTTTCATGATTAATTTGTAAATTCGTGTAAAACAAGTGAATCAGAAAAGGATAGTGAACGGTATCTTCAAGGCATCAAAAAGATGTGAAATTCCAGGAAATAATTATCTTATGTTATAACGAGAAAACAGATGAAACAGTACATTTCGGCCTGGTAAAATAGGTAGTGCAGAAATTGATCCAAAAGTATCATATAAGAGAGGATTTCAGAGTAATCTGAGTGAAAAACCATGTCTTGAAGAAGGTGTAGGAGGAAGAGAACCTAAACCTTTTGCAGATGCAGACTTCGTACGAGGCATGATTAAAAACAGATTTACCAAAAAAAATGTCGGCTTCCAAATGACGTCCGGCAAGGGGAAAATGTTGTCCGACGTTCAGAAACAAAGGAAGATATGGTGGCTGACGGCGAGTGTGAAGACTGCCACAAGGGGATTCCGACAATGGCTGAAGATACACCGTCACAGAAAGAGTGTTCCGACGTGTTTTGAAGATGCACCAGTTACTGCAAGAGGATTCCATCGTTTTAAGATCACGACCAGAAGATTCTAGTGTCTCCTTGTCACGACAAGAAAATCCCGGCGAAGATCGAACAACACTCCGAGGGTTTTTCGGAAGAGAGAGAAGAAAGAGACCACTAAGGGTTTTCGTTTTAAGGGTTTCGTTCCTTTAAAATAAAAACGAAAAGGTGTGAAAATGAAACGATGCCTATTTAAAAAAAACGGGTGTTAAAAAAAAATCCAAGGGGTATCGGGTCCCTTCATTTAAAATTTAAAAAAAAAATTAGTCGACTAAAACTTTATCGGTCGACTAAGAATGTGCGACTCATTCTAAAAACATCAGTCGACTAGAAATTAAGTATAATAGAGATCCGATCATACCTTTGTAGAGCTTAGTATCTACACTTTTACCATTTTCATCTTTATCAAAAGAATTAGTTGTACTCATAGGATTCCTTCTTGATTTCGATGAGTCCATCCCAAATCTCTTGAGAAGTTTTTTTGTATACTTAGCCTAATTGATGAAGATTCCTTCTTCAGTTTGCTTTATTTGAAGTCCAAGGAAGTAGTTTAATTCGCCCATCAAGCTCATTTCAAACTCTTCCTGCATAGCTTTAGCAAATTCTTTACAAAGAGAATCATTAGTAGAACCAAATATTATGTCATCAACATAAATTTGCATAATAAGAATATCTGAATTAAGATTTTTAATAAATAAAGTGGAGTCTACCCGACCAATGGAAAAACCAGATTGTTCTAGAAAATTTCGTAGTCTTTCATACCACGCTCTTGGTGCTTGTTTGAGTCCATACAAAGCTCTTTTCAATTTGTAGACTTTTTCTGGATATTTCTCATTTTCAAAGCCTGGAGGTTGCTCTACATAAACTTCTTCATTGATGTGTCCATTTAAGAATGCACTCTTAACATCAATTTGATATAACTTGAAGTTCATGTAACTAGCAAAAGCAAGCATCATTCGAATTAACTCTAATCGAGCCACTGGTGCATAGGTCCCATCAAAATCTATGCCTTCTTCTTGATTATAGCCTTGTGCTACTAGCCTTGCTTTGTTACGAATGACTTCACCATTTTCGTCCAGCTTATTTCGGAAGACCCATCTTGTTCCAATTATTGGATGATCCTTTGGTCTATCAACTAGATCTCAAACATCATTCTTAGTAAATTGGTTAAGTTCTTCAAACATGGCCAAAAGCCAAAATTCATCATCACAAGCCTCATTGATATTCTTTGGTTCTAATTTAGATATGAAAGCAACATTTGCAATATATTTTTCTGAATGTCTTCTAGTTTGGACACTACTCTTTATTTCGCCAATAACTTGTTCATGTGGATGATTAGGAATTTCTTTCCAAACCGGTTGAAGAGGAATATTTTCTTGAGAAGTACTCTCTATCAAGGGTTCTTCTTGAAGTATTACTTCTTCTCCTTCGCTTAGAGGTATAACCTGCTCACAATTCTCATCAAATGCAACATGTAAAGATTCTTCAATACAAGATGTTCTTTTATTGAAAATACGATAAGCTTTACTTCTAAAAAAATATCCAAGAAATATTGATTCATCTGATTTTGAATCAAACTTATCAAGATTATCTTTGGTATTTAACAAGAAACATTTACTACCAAAAATTTTGAAATATGAGATCTTTGGTATACGATCATAATATAATTCAAAACATGTTTTATGTAAAATTGGTCTAATAAGAACATGGTTCAAAACATAACATGTTGTATTTATTGCTTCAACTCAAAAGTATTTTGGTAAATTTTTATCTTGAAGCATGGTTCTAGCACATTCTTGCAAAGTTCTATTCTTTCTTTCAACAACTCCATTTTGTGGAGCCGCTCTAGGAAAAGCAAAGTTGTGAGATATACCATGTAAATCACAAAACTTTAGAAAAGATTAATTTTCAAATTCACCACCATGATCACTACGAATTTTAATTATATATGTAAAATTTTCATTTGTAATTCTTTTATAAAGTTTAGAAAATTCCGAAAAAGCATCATTTTTGCTTTTTAGAAAAATCACTCATGTAAACCGAGAATAATCTACTATAACAAAAGCACACTTGCTACCATTCAAACTTTGAATTCTAGATGGTCCAAATAGATCTAAATGTAAAAGTTCAAGAGGACGTTTTGTTGAAACTATATCTTTTGCTTTAAAAGAACTCTTGATTTGTTTACCCTTTTGGCAAGCATCACATAAGTGATCTTTCTTATATGGTATTCTAGGTAGGCCTCTTACAAGATTATTCTTGGATAACTTTGAAATAATTTTAAAGTTAACATGTCCAAGTCTCTTGTGCCATAACCATTTAATTTCATTTGAAACAATAAGACATTTTTCATTAAAAGTGGGTAATTCATCTAGATATAGTTCATACACATTGTTTCTTCTTTTACCTTTAAAAATGATCTTTTTAGATTAAAAATCAGAAATTAAACATAAATCATTTTCAAAAGAAACATGAAAACCTTTATCACATAATTGACTAATAGATAATAAATTATGCATTAAACCATCTACTAAAAGAACATTTTCTATCAAGGGAAATTTTAGATTATCAATACCTATTACTTTTCCCTTGTTATTGTCACCAAAGGTGACGGTTCCTCCATCCTTATTTTGGACGGTGGAAAATAACTTCGGCCTTCCAGTCATATGTTTGGAACAACCGCTGTCCAATATCCATTTGCTCCTTATGTTGTGTACCTACAACAAAATTAGAAAACAAAGCATTTGACCCCTTTCTATTTTCGGGTCCATGAGAGTTAGTCTTAGGAACCCATATCCATTTGGATTTTGGTTTTCTTTGATAATAAATATTCTTTCTATAAAAGAATTTATCATGTCTAGAATAATCATGTTTAGGCTTATAAGTATTATAGTTTTCATGATTAGATGCATTTCTATTAGAACTAGAAAGTTTAGTTCTATGAACAAATGGTTGAGAATAATGTCTTTGATTTTTCACCACATAGTTTGGTCTATTTTGAGTATCAAAGAAGCTATATCCCAATTCGGTTTTATTAACCGAGCATCTTTGAGAACGAAGAAGTTTTTCTAGATTCTCTTGACCATTTGTGAATTTGGTCACTATGGAAAGAAGATCATTTGATTTTTCTTTTAGACTAGATATTTCTTTTTGTAAGAGATTGGTTCTAACTCCAATTTCTTTTATCTCAAATACTTGGCAAGAGTTTTCCTTCTTGAGATCTTTTATCTCTTGAAGTAACACTTTATTTTGAGAGTCAAGAGTTAAATTTTCAGTTTTTAACTCTTTATTTTTAGAACTTAGACTTTTAAATTTAGCATATAAATCATTGAATGCTTCTAACAAATCATCATAGTCAAATTGACTTACCGAATCTTCTTGTGCTACAAAACACATGTTAGCAACTTCTTCATTTGATTCTTCATCGAAAGATGAGTCATTATCATCCCAACATGCTTGAAATGCCTTTTTCTTCTTGAATTGGTCCTTGGGTTTGATTTTGAGAAGAGGACAATCTTTCTTTATATGTCCTGCCTTTTTGCAGTTAAAGCACTTGACTTCATTGTGATTGGAAGAATCTGCTTTCTTTACCTTTCTTTAAAATCTTCCATTTTTTATGAATCTTCTGAATTGCCTTGTGATGAGGGCAATATCTTTATCTTCTTCTGAATTTTCTGAGTCAGAAGTAGCCTTAAAAGCAAGAGATTTCTTCTTTGGCTCTTCTTCTTGTCTGTCTTGAAGTTGGACTTCATATGCCATAAGGTTACCAACCAAATCTTCAAGAGTGACAGTAGTAAGATCATTTGCTTCTTCAATAGCAGTGGTTTTTCTCTCATTCAGGAGTTAAACACCTTAGGATCTTTCTGACTAAATCCACTTGTGAATATTCTTTTCCAAGGGATTTCAAAGTGTTAGTTATATCGGTCATTCTAGTTATCATGTCCGATATAGATTCATTTTGCTTCATTTTGAATAATTCAAATTTATGAACTAGAGAAACAATTTTAGATTCATTTACCTTTGACGTACCTTCGTGAGTCACGAGAAGAGTATGCCAGATTTCATTTGCTGTAGAGCATTGGGAGATGCGATTGAACTCTACCTTGTCAACGGCACCATATAATGCATTCATTGCCTTGGCATTAAGTGAAGCAATCTTCTTTTCTTTATCGGTCCATCGACTGAAATCAGTTGATGGAGTTTGGTACTTATCTGAAACAACTCTTCAAATATCGAGATACATGGATTGCAAGAATATTGTCATTCTCACTTTCCAGTATCCATAGTTTGTTCCGTCAAAGAGAGGAGGACGAACAAAGGATCATCCTTCTTTATGCTGAGATGTTGTAGTTGTCATGCTAGATGATGATCAAATCAGAATAATAGCAAACCTGCTCTGATACCAAATGAAAGTGTACTAGGATTGAGACAACAAGCACTAGAGGGAGGGTGAATAGTGCTTTTAAAAAATTGTCTGCGGAATATAGAAGGATTTGCAATTTGAAAAGCATACACACAAAGAACACAAGATTTTATCCTGGTTCGGTCTATCCCGACCTACATCCAGTCCCCAAGCAAAACCCGCTTGAGATTTCCACTATCAACCTTGTTAACTACAAGATCACACAGACCAAAACCGGTCCCACTTTCAGTAACAACCCTACTGAAAGCAAACAACTCCTTTAAACCAATGAATCCTTCTTTTTACAGAAAATAAGTAACAACTTACAATACAACCTATGAGCCTTTCTTTTGAATGCAAATGAGATGCAATTGGCTTTTGAGGTTGTTGAAATACTCTACTCACGAATTCACTATCTCTCAAAGGGATTTGAGTGAAAAACTGAAGTGAAAATATCGAATGAGAAAACAAATACTTGAATGAATAGGAGTGAAAAGCAAGAAGTAAATGATTCAAATCGATTGAATTCAAGTTATTTAATTCTAATAAATTATTTTGTTCTCTTTATGGCCTTAATTATCGTAGAATGGTGGATGCCTCTTGAGGAAATCACCTTCCGTTCGCTAGAATTAAGCGTTCCAAGATTCGGGTCCAAAATTAGGTCAAAACTCGTAATTCACATGCACTGACGAGGTTTCTTCGTCATTCAGATCTCAAATTTGGGGTGTATCACTACAACCCTATACCAAACTTACCCTAAAAGTTTTGGAGGTTGATCCGCTCTAGACTTCCCAAAATCGCTCTATTTACATAAAATCATGCGATTTAACCCTGTTCTAAAAATGAGCAAATCTTCATAAATTGTCAAAACATAAAAATTCATTGATTTCTATATAATTACATAATATACATAAAAATGAAAATCGTGGATCTTACAAATATGCTTTGCTTTTGACATGCAATTTGAGGTCAGAGATTCTATCTGGTTTTATACTGGGTTTTTTATTGGCATTCTGCTTGATTATTGTTGGAATTGGAAGATACAAAAGGAATTTTGTTTCTTCTCTTTAATTTTAATAACTTTGCTTATATGCCATTCTTTTCTCGAGTCATTCTTGTGTCAAGTTCACTTATGTTTCTGTTCTATTTTATGTTGATTTCTTTTTTCTGAATCATTTATTTAATTGTTTATATGGAGTTTTATATGTTGAAGTAATATTGGGTTGGTCTTTTGGTAATAGTTTCATTCTGACTGAAACATTCTATTCTGATATATACTTAAATAATCTATTCATTGTTCAGAATGAGTTTATCAAATGCCCACATCATGAAGCCCTTGACTAATCATCCCCAAAATGGGGGAGAAAAAAAAAGCAAAAGTATGGCCATCAACACATGCATTGTTAACCTCTGCTGTGTTGCCATGAGTACTGGGCAGGACATTGACACAACCTCAACTCAGAATCTCATGGCCAATTGGCAATGGCTATCAACTCAGAACCTCAACTAATATTTTTAGGGGCTCTACATGTACTATTTGTTGGCCTCTGAATTCTGTTAATGTCCTTCACATTATTGTTAGTCTATGTGCCATTCAGCCATGTTACTTTGATTGCCTTAGATGAGGTGCATTGCATATAATTTATTTCATCATATTTTGTTTATTAATACTAATATTTCAGTTCTCTTGTAGTATACTGGAAATGATCAGCGTAGAGGAGTTGATGGAGGGGCAGATCGAGACAATGAAGAGGATGATGCTCTGAATTTTGGCGAGGAGTAGCTTCATGTGTTGAATTTGTTTTACGTACTTGTTTCAAACGAAACTCTTTATATATGTTCACTTATAACTAATTAGAACTTGGCGAGGATTATACTGGGTTGTTAAATTTGTTTCACTTATAACTTGTGTTAAATTTGTTTCACCTACTTTGTATATGTATTTTTTATGTGTACTTTGTCTTTTATACACAACTTATATAAATTGTATAACAAGAAATTTTTTTCTCGATATTTATATTTCAAACAAAATTGTTTTATTTTTGTTAAATTTTGCAATGAATTAGCGACATATATTATCCATCGCTAATATTCAGCGATGGATTTTTCGAAGAAATTCAGTCGCAAAATGGCGACGGTATTTGGCAATGAATAATATCCATCACAAATTTAGCGACGGATTAGGGATAAATATTTATCTGTCTCAAAAACTGAATCAGCTAATGTTTTGAGATGAAATATAATCTATCACTAATCTGTCACTAAATTGGCAACGAAATTTAGAGACGCATACGTATTCATTGTTAAATTTTTGTGATAGATTAGCGATGGATATGTATCTATCGCAAAACCAAATCAGTGCTTATTTAGCGACCAACTCGCGACAGATCATGGCATTTGTTAATCCATCGCAAAGTAACGATGAAAGTAGCGAGAGATCAGTTCTGTCGCTAATTAACGACCAAGGAATTGCGACAAACACTATCCATCGCTAAACAGTTTAGCGATGGATTAGCGTCCATCACTAATCCGCAGAATTCTTAGAGTGGAAGGAGCAAACTAAAACTCGAGGCCCACCAGGCTCATGATGATTCATTTCGATCATCGATGCACCATATGCAAAAACCATATCATGTCATATACAACAACAACTACGCCTTCATCCCAAAACAATTGGGGGTAGGATATGACAATTTTTATGCTGGCTGTCACAGGCCTACCGCAACCCTCCTCCTTTATCCGGGCTTGGGACCGGCAGTGTATAACTACACAGGCGGAGTTAAAAACCATATCATGTCATATATGAAAATAAAATTACAAGCTTTCTAAATGCACATTCATATATGCGAATGTCAACTATGCGCATGAAACAACAATATTTAGAAGCATGTTTATATTTAGTTCATATGATAGTGACACGCGCAAACTTTCACGTAACACACATATTCAAGTCAATTGCATGCTTCCATTCATTATGCATAATCATGTCAATTGCATATTTTCATCATATGCATATTCATGTAAATGCATATTCCCATCAAGTGTGCCTCTTCATGTCAATTACATGATCTCAATAAATTAGCATATACATATCAGTGCATGCTCTCATTAATGTTGCATATACACAACAATGCATGTTCTCATCAAATTGCATATGTATAGCAAAGCATGTTCTCACTTAATTGCATATTTTTATCAATGTGACATGACTATAAGTGCACTATTTCTCTTTGAAATGAACGTACACACCTCAATGCACATACTGTTAATGAACTGTTTCTCATTGAAATGAACATCAATGCATATTCTTTTTATCAAGTGCATATGTACCTGTCAACGCATTATTCCCCTTTTTAACAAACATACACACACACACACACACATATATATATATATATATATATATATATATATATATATATATATATATATATATATATATATATAATTTTTTTTTTTTTTTATAAATGGGTTTACACCCAGCCGTCTTCAGTTGGGGTTCCAAATAGGCCCATACACAGGCTCAGCCCTATGTGCACGTGTTGTCAGGACTAGCTAACAGCCCCACCAACTAAAAAATTTAAACCTTTTTTTTTAAACCACTCTTTTATTTTAATCTGAGCCAGCTCAGTCGAGCCACTCGACCGAGCCCTGTGGCTTGGCAGTCCCTATCAGGCTGGCAGGCTGGCTGGACTTAGTCCAGCCAAGCCTGGCAGACCTATCAAGCATTGACAGGTCTGGCCAGTCGAGCCATGCTGGGCTGGTCGGCCAGACCATGAGGTCCAAAAACACACCGGGTCCTATAGTGACCTGGTTACATCTCCACTAGAACTATGCATATTTATGTATGTGTGAAGACATGATTTAAAACATTACTCGATCTGTACATACCTATGTAAACTTTATGACCCAATAGGCATGTTAAAACAATGATCACATTCTCATAGGGCTACAACAAATCAACCCATATGCATATTCAAAAACGTAACATGGGCATTAAGCCTACTTGAAGAAACCTATTCAAGACTGCATACATATTTAATTTTTCTCAACAAGTGTGCCATTATACACTTTTTTTCTGAAAAACATGTGCATACATTATGATTTAAACATATATTTTCATGCATAAGCTCAGTCCATATCATGATCCACCCCTAAAAATTGATATTCAACAAAGAGGGTCCCAAAAGACCACTCCTACATAAAAAAAAATCTGCTATAACAAGTACACATTTTTTTTCTCATGAATAAGATGAAAGAAGCAAGAAATCAGCCATGGAGGAAGATCTATGAAAATCCATCTTAGATATGGCATAAAATCGAACCAGCATTCGATTTCTCACTTGAAATCAAAAGAGGAGACACGTACCTTTGCAAAAATTGAAGAAAATATAATAAATGATGGTGGAAAAAGGACTGGATGGCTGGAGAAAAAGAGCCTTCTTCTTCTTCCTCTTCTTCCTCTTCTTCCCTCTCTCTCTCTCTCTCGCTCTTTCTCTTTCCCTTCTTTCTTTCTTTTTTTGTTTTAAATAAAGAGAGCGAGAGGGGGGTGACGTCCCCCCCTTCTCCAGCCCTTTCTAAGAGAGTTTCCAAAAAAAATGGAACTCTCTCTCCATCTTGTTTTCATTTTTTTTTTAACTCTTCAAAAAGTTGACTTTTCCATATTTGATAATTTTTGAACTTTTCAATTCTTTTAAAACTTTCTCTAACCACTCTTAAGTAAGAATAAAGACTATTTTAAAAAGTCCTACTCAGCCCTAAAAATAAAAATTCAGAATTAATATAATTAAATTAATTAATTAATTATTAAATATTAATTTATTAAAATTATCTAAAAGCTTCTAAAAATAACCAAATTAACCCAAAAGGCTTATTAACCTTATTAAACTCTAAATTAAAGCTTTTTATTGAATTTAAAGCTGAAAAAATGTTGGGCTTAGATTTGGATCTGAATCCGGATCCAAAATCCAAACCCATACCCAAAACAAAAATGGATCAAGATTTAGATTAAATCCAGATTTAAGTAGGTATTAAATAAGATCCAAATTTATAATAATTCGGATCATATGCATTGGATCCAACCCGATCCAACTCTGAATTTGTTTCGACAAACTGCTCAATTTTTAAAAAACATGATTTTTGGACCAATCGTAGCCCGAATCGAGAAAAATAAAATATCATTGCGCTCAAAATTCTGAGACGCATCCAACGACATATTACACTAATATCAAATTCAGAACTTTGCCTGAAAATAACTTGAATTTTGCTCGAATTTAAAGGTCAAAATTAAAATTCTCTATCTCGCTTCGATTGGCTTGTTACGACCTTGTCGATGGGACTTGGGCCAAGCCCAGACTCAAAGACATCAATCTAAAAATGGAGCCTCAAACAATTTTTCTCCCAGACTTAACCAAAATTTTGATAAAATTATAAAATGACCAAGTACCAAAATACGCGATATTACACAACCTCTATTTGTCAGAAGAATAGTTGAATCACAAAGGATTTCCTGAATCATGATTGATTCTGGATCTGCAGTAAACCTCTTATCTTTAAAAGCCTTAGTAGATCTTGGATTTTTTGTGGGGCAGCTGATGAGATTCAAACTCATGATACAAGGGTTTAATCAAGATGATCAAAAATCCCTTGGGGCTATTGAACTTAAATTAGCCAACGGAGAGCTCTCGTCAATGGTAAAATTTTATGTCATTGTTGATACCACATCATATAATGCACTTTTAGGAAGACCATGGATACATGATAATGGAGTGGTGTCATCTTCACTACATCAGTGTTTCAAATTTCTTAAAAATGAAGTCGTGAAAACAGAGAAGGCTAATCATAACCAATTTTTTTAAATTGAAGCTGACTTCGCTAATGCAAAGTTCTATGAAATTGCCTCCTCATTGATAAAAAAACATCATTATCTAAAAATGCAAGGAGTACAATTTGTCCATTGACTTATATGGATCAAGAAATGGTTCAATCTCTAGCCATAATGATCCTTCCAAGAAAAAAGAAAGATAAGGCAATTTGCTTCCTAAAAGAGAAAAATATTATAATAAGATATATATAATGCCCCCCAAAAGGAAGAAGAGCCTCAGCAAGTCAAAATTCTTAATAAAAAAATATAGTCAAAATGCTAGAAAGATGATGCAGAAGATGGGATATGACCTTAATAACCCTCAAAGCTTAAAGGCTGATGGAATAATTGAGCATGTAGAGCCCTATCTTAGACCTAGAGAAAAAGAGATTATAGCCAATGATGAAGTCTTAAATCGAAAAGGTAAAGTGAAAATAGGGTATCAACATACCATCATGTTGGAAAAAAATATAAAGCACATCACATCTCTGCAGATGATACAAAAGAGGATGGAGAGTTTATTCAAGAAGAACTAGTACATCCTAGCATCGAAGATGGAACACAGGCAACAATTGATGAATTACAATAAGTAAACCTTGGTCCAAAAGAAGATCCAAAGATTACCTTTATAAGTACATCTCTAACAGAAACAGAAGTGGAGCAATATATTGCATTACTAAAAGAATTTCAAGATGTGTTTGCGTGGTCTTATCAAGATATGTCAGGATTAGATGCAAATGTTGCAATGCATTGATTATCGATTTTACCAGATAAAAACTCGATCAAACAAACCCAATGAAGAATGTGATCAAAACTCACTAAGAAAGTCAAAATTGAAATTAGAAAGTTGATTGCAGTAGGTTTTATCCGTGAAGTCAAATATCCTATTTGGTTGGCAAATATTGTACCTAGAAGAAAGAAAAGCAGTCAAATTAGGATTTGTGTTGACTTCAGGGATCTAAATGTTGCATGCCCAAAGGATGATTTTCCGCTTCCAATTATTGAATTACTTGTGGATGATTTAACAAAATACCAAATCTTATCCTTTATGGATGAGTTTTCAGGGTATAACCAAATCAAGATGCATCCAGGCAATGAAGAGTTAACAGTGTTGTGAATACCAATAGGTATATTCTGTTATACAGTTATGCCCTTTTGGATTTAAAAATGCAGGTGCAACTTATCAACGTGCAATGCAAGTAATATTTGATGACATCTTCATCAAATTGTTGAGTGTTATGTTGATGACTTGGTTGTCAAATCTACAGATAAAGATGATCATACTATACTGCTCATCTGCGTAGAGTTTTCTTCAGACTTCATGGGATGAAGCTCCGAATGAACCCATCAAAATGTGCTTTCAAAATAAATTCAGGAAAATTTCTTGGCTTTATTGTTCAGCATAGACGTATTGAAATTGATCCAATTAAAATAAAAGCTACTGTGAACATGCATCTACCAAGAACCATAAAAAAATTAAGAAGTCTGCATGGACAATTAGCCTATATCAAAAGATTTATATCAAATCTTGCTGGTAGGTGTCAACCCTTCTCACATTTGACAAAAAAAGGGGTCTCATTTGTATGGGACCAGTCATGCCAAAATACATTTGATGCCATAAAAAATACTTGTTATCACCTCCAGTGTTGTTAGCTCCTATTAAAGGGTGACCTCTCTTCCTATATATATATTGTAGCATTGGATAAATCACTGAGTATACTTTTTGCCCAACAAAATGACAAGGAGCATAAGAATGCTCTATACTACCTTAGTCGAGTTCTGCTAGATGCAGAAACTCAGTATTTAATAATTGAAAAGTATTGCTTAGCACTAGTGTTTGCCACTCAAAAGCTTAGGCACTACTTACTCGCACATGAGATCCAACTAATCTCTAAAATAGACCCCCTTAAGCATATGTTCTAAAAAACAGTCTTGACTGGTAAATTTGCAAAATGGGCAATGATGTTAACATAATTTAGCATTTCTTTTGTCCACCAAAAAGCAATCAAGGGGCAAGTATTGGCGAATTTTCTTGTTGACCATCCAGTCTCAGAAAATTCACCTTTGTGTGATCTACTAGATGAAAATGTGTTAATTGTAGAAGAAAAGCCTTCATAAAAATTGTATTTTGATGGAACATCACAAAACAACAAAGTTAAAGTTGGCGTAGTATTTATTACCTCTGAAAAGGCTATGATACCCCATGCATATACAATTCCTACCGCTTGTTTTAATAATGAGGCCAAGTATATTGCTTTCACTTTATGATTAGTAATTGCAGGTACCATAGAAATAAATAAACTTGAAGTTTATGGTGATTCATAGTTAGTAATCAATCAATTGAAAGGCATATATGAGGTTCGAAAACCCACTCTTGTGCCTCATTACTTAAAAGTAGGGATGGCAGTGGGGCGGGGCGGGGGACAAGGTCTCCACCCCCACCCCGCCTCAAGATTAGAACCTCCATCCCCGCCTCCATCCCCGGCAGGGATGGATTTTAACCTCCACCCCCGCCTTCATCCCCGTTTTGAACGGGGATGAGGCGGGGCAGGGCGGGGATGAGGCGGGGAAAAGTGGCAGGGACGACGCGGGGCGGGGATGAGGCGGGGATCGGGGTGGGGATGGGGCAGGGCGGGGAAAAGGGTACGTCCATCCCCGAACGGGGATGGATTTTAACCTTCATCCCCGTTTCATACCCTTTATCCTCGGTCCAAACGGGGCGAGGCGGGGTGAGACCCCGCTTTCCCCCGGTCCACTGCCATCCTTACTTAAAAGTAAAAGGTTTACTGAATAATTTTGATGAAGCCAGCATTACTTATATACCAAAAAGTTTTAATTCTCAGGCATATGTACTTGTACAGTTAGCAACATCATTTGACATCAGCAACAAAATACAATACAGCATGTTCCTAATGCCTCTGTGAACATCATTACTTATGTGAATGACACAGACCTGAGTGATGTTGCTAGAGAACAACTTATTTAAAAATTGCATTACAAAGCGATATACAAGCAAGGAGGAAATGTTGGCATCATCCTATTTGGGACAAAAGAGTATTTAAATGCCTTCACTCTCACGAGTGCAATATATTTGCCTTTAACAAGCTATAAGGCACTAATAGTAGGATTAAAAATGGTTGCAAAAAAAAAAAGAATTCAGTGTCTCGTCATCCATGGATTATCAAGTCAAAAGGGCACACATTGATGCTTTAAATGGCATTGAATGGCCTCAATTTACCATATATCATAAGATGCTAAAAAAACTAGCTGGTTCATTTGATATCCTAACTTTTGGTATAAATGACCCGATTTTACTTGATCATGTTTTACAATTAGCTCGATATACCAAAAGGACATCGATTCCAGAAGAAGGTAAATTCCATATAAGTATAGGAACTCAAACAATCATGCCCAAGATGTATAATCATATGTCAATACCATTTAGGCCTCATTTCATGCTAAGGCATATTTAGCATAAGGCAATCTAATAGGGCGAACAAAACCTTCTCGAAGAGCTGACATAGTTAGCCAAGCAGAATATTGAGTATCATATCAATCATGACCAAATGAAATCGTCTCTCGAAGCATACGAGATAATGTACAATATTCTGATTTTGTAGAAGTTCAAAGTTCTCAAAGTAGTTGTTCCTCAATTCCTAATGAGGATGAAGTAGCCATAGTTAATATGGTAATAGTACAATTCATTGAAGAGGATTGGCAACAACCTATTTATGACTACCAACAAAATGGGCAATTACCTTAAGAGCGAGAAAAACGTATATGAATCAGAAGGATAGCTCCCAATTCGTGGTGTTAAATGACACTCTCTATTGAAAATTTTATGATGGAATTCTTTTGAGATGTCTCGCAAGAAGAGAAGCTACTATAGCGTTACATGAAGTACAACAAGGATCTTGTGGTGCTCGTCAACCATGTCCAAAATTGGGTAATCAATTATGAAAAATTGATTACTATGGCCCACCATGATGTCAGATATAATTAAGTTAGCACAAAGTTGTAAGGTTTGTCAAATTCATGATGACCTTATACACCAACCATATGACTACCTACATGCCACAACCTCATCTTGGCCCTTTGCATCTTGGGGCCTAGATGTTATTGGTCATATTGCTTTTAAATCATTAATAAATCATCAATATATTTTGGCAGCTACGGATTATTTTTCTAAATGGGCTGAAGTTATACCTGCCAGAATGGTAACTGGAGCAATAGTAGCAATTTTTTTACGAACCAACATCATTTATTGATTTGAAATCCCAAAGTCAATAACTTCTTATAATGGAACTCCATTTAAAAATCAAGTGGTAGAAAAACTTTGCATAAAGTTCAAAATCAAGCAAAATTTTCCATCGCCTTATCATCCCCCAACAAATGGATTGGTTGAGGCATTTAATAAAACTTTGTTCAGTTTTTAAAAAAGATAGTCGGCAACAAGCTCTTTGGGCGTATTGAACGACATAAAGAACGGTCATCAATTATACCCCACATTCCCTTGTCTACGGTTCTGAAGCAATATTACCCTTGGAAGTCTAGTTTAAATCTTTAAGGGCAACACTTAGCAACTCGTTGACTCAAGAAAAAAAAGCTCAAATTCATTATGTTGAACTCGATTCTTTAAATGAAAGAAGGTTGCAAGCTCATCAATCTTTACAAGTTTATCCAGCAAGAATGACTAATGCCTATGATCGAAATGTAAAGTATAGGTCATTCAAAAAGAGATATTTAGTGTTGATGATGTGGCGCCCTATTATTCCATCTCGACGTTCTCGTGGTAAATTCGACCCAAATGGGAGGGACCATATGTGGTCCAAAAGGTGTTTGTAAATGGGGCTTATAGGGTGACATCTCCAGATAGTGAATATGTTGTCCCCATCGTAAATGGCTGCTTTCTAAAAAAATATTTTGCATAAAAGGAAAACGTCCATAACCGCAAGAGCCTAAACTGCACGAAGAGCGCTCCTAATCGAAAGAGCCTAAATTGCACGAAGAGTGCACCTTGTTGCAAGAGCCTAAACTGCATGGAGACCACTCTTACTACATGAGTATAAACTGTACAGATAATTACTCTAAGAAAAGCCTTGCACGAGTATAAACTGCTTAGGGGCATCAAATAGTTTTGTTTTCTCTTTCAAATGTAGTAACTTCATGCACGAGTATAAGCTGCTAATAAAAATGTACCTAATAAATTGCCTTGCAGTTTAAGTTAAGCAGTTTTTTCTCCTTGCCACATGAGGTTAAATTGCATGATAATTATTAGGTCATTCTCATATATGGCTTAATAATAAATACGATTTGTTGATGAGCATGAAAAATGCCAAGGAGTTGTTAAAGAAGCATCAAAGGTTTGAAATGAAGAATGTCATTGAAGACAATAATACAAAATTAAAGCACTCCAAAAAATTTGCAAATATCAATTCTCATAAAAATGTTAATGTGTTTTTTGAGAAACTTCTCTCCTTGGTGGATAATAGAAATTCACTAGATGCTAATATTAAAGTTAAAGCTCTGACTTGTTGAAATTGGATTCATCTATTTGATATTGCTCATGGACCCGACTAAATGCAACACTTATAAGCTATGAGCCCAGATACATGTCCAAAAAGTTCAAGTTCAAATCCAGCTTTAAACCTTTTGAAGATCGAGTCTAGATCACTTAATTCAAAGAAAGGAAATGAATCTAAACCTCGCGCCCTTTCAAGAAGTGAGTTAAAATTTAATTTGTCCTAAAAAAGAAAATGATCTAAACCTCATGCTCTTTCAAAAATTAAGTGAAGATTTATTCTATGGCCTTTTGGGTCTTAGAAAAGTAAAGGGATCTAAACATCACACCCTTGCGATAAGTGAGTAAAGATCCAGTCTAGACCGTTTTGAGTCCTAGAAAAGTAAAAAGATCTAAACCTCACACCCTTTCGAGAAGTGAGTAAAGATTCAATCTAGGTCATTTCGGGTCTTAGAAAAGTAAAGGGATCTAAAACTTACGTCCTTTTAAAAAGTGAGTAAAGATTCTATCTAGGCCCTTTCGGGTCCTAGAAAAATAAATGGAATTAAACTTCACGCTCTTTCGATAAGTGAGTAAAGATCTAGTCAAGGCCCTTTCGGGTCCTAAAAAAGTAAAGAGATCTAAACCTCATGCCCTTTCAAGAAGTGAGTAAAGATTTTGTCTAGACCTTTTTGGGTCCTAAAACAGATTAGGATCTAAACTTCATGCCCTTTTGAGAAGTGAGTGAAGATTCTGTCTATGTTCTTTAGGGTCCTAAAAAAGAAAATGCCCTAAACCTCACGCTCTTTCGAGAAGTGAGTGAAGATTCAGTCTATGCTCTTTAAGGTCCCAGAAAAGTAAATAGATCTAAACCTCACACCCTTTCAAGAAGTGAGTAAAGATCCAGTATAAGCCCTTTTAGGTCTTAAAAAAGTAAAGGGATTTAAACATCACGCCCTTTTGAGAAGTGAGTAAAGATCCAATCTATGCCCTTTTGAGTCCTAAAAAAGTAAAGAAATCTAAACTTCACGCTCTTTCAAGAAGTGAGTAAAGATCTAGCCTAAATCCTTTCAAGTCCTAAAAAATGATCTAAACCTCACACCCTTTCGAGAAGTGAGTAAAGATCCAGTCTAGGTCATTTTGGGTCTTAGAAAAGTAAAGGGATATAAAACTCACGCCCTTTTGAGAAGTGAGTAAAAATTCAATCTAGGCTTTTTCGAGTCCTAAAAAAGTAAAGGGATCTAAACCTGACGCCCTTTTGAGAAATGAGTAAAAATTCAGTCTAGGCTCTTTCGGGTCCTAAAAAAGTAAAGGGATCTAAACCTCACGCTCTTTCGAGAAGTGAATAAAGATCCAATTTATGCCATTTTGAGTCCCAGAAAAGTAAAGATCTAAACCTCACGCCATTTTTGAAAAGTGAGTAAAGATTCAATCTAGGCCCTTTCGGGTCCTAGAAAAATAAATGGAATTAAACTTCACGCTCTTTCGATAAGTGAGTAAAGATCTATTCTAGGCCCTTTCGGGTCCTAAAAAAGTAAAGAGATCTAAACCTCATGCCCTTTCAAGAAGTGAGTAAAGATTCTGTCTAGACCTTTTTGGGTCCTAAAACAGATTAGGATCTAAACTTCATGCCCTTTTGAGAAGTGAGTGAAGATTCCGTCTATGCTCTTTAGGGTCCTAAAAAAGAAAATGACCTAAACCTCACACTCTTTCGAGAAGTGAGTGAAGATTCAGTCTATGCTCTTTCAGGTCCCAGAAAAGTAAATAGATCTAAACCTCACACCCTTTCGAGAAGTGAGTAAAGATCCAGTATAAGCCCTTTTAGGTCTTAAAAAAGTAAAGGGATTTAAACATCACGTCCTTTTGAGAAGTGAGTAAAGATCCAATCTATGCCCTTTCGAGTCCTAAAAAAGTAAAGAGATCTAAACTTCATGCTCTTTAAAGAAGTGAGTAAAGATCTAGCCTAAATCCTTTCAGGTCCTAAAAAAATAATCTAAACCTCGCACCCTTTCGAGAAGTGAGTAAAGATCCAGTCTAGGTCATTTTGGGTCTTAGAAAAGTAAAGGGATATAAAACTCATGCCCTTTCGAGAAGTGAGTAAAAATTCAATCTAGGCTTTTTCGAGTCCTAAAAAAGTAAAGGGATCTAAACCTGACGCCCTTTTGAAAAATGAGTAAAGATTCAGTCTAGGCTCTTTCGAGTCCTAAAAAAGTAAAGGGATCTAAACCTCACGCTCTTTCGAGAAGTGAATAAAGATCCAATTTATGCCATTTTGAGTCCCAGAAAAGTAAAAAGATCTAAACCTCACGTCATTTTTGAAAAGTGAGTAAAGATTCAATCTAGGCCCTTTCGGGTCCTAGAAAAAGAAAATGATCTAAACTTCATGCCCTTTCGAAAAGTGAGTGAAGATCCAATTTATGCCCTTTCGGGTCCTAAAAAAGAAAAAGATCAAAACCTCACACCCTTTCAGAAAGTGGGTAAAGATTCAATCTAAGTATCACGACCAATCTCAAACCGAACAGAAGGTCATAACCAAGAATTTTTTTATCGCAAGTTTTTTGTCTCTAAGATAACAAAGAGGGTGACTTAATCACGGGAAAAAAATGATTCTCATACATACCTACGTGGGCCTGACCAATGTCCTTCGTCGATCAACTCAACATTGGATCGTAGCCTCAAATTATGAATCAAAATTTGACTCAAGGCTTCTGCTATTTGGTGTTAAGGGATGCTTATTTATAGATGACTTTCTAAGAGATAAGTAAAAGAGTTCTTGTGATAATATTTAATCTGAAAGGAATCTCAATTAATTGGATTTCTAACCAGCTCAAAAGATGAAAACCTTACAAAAAGATGTTGAGTCTCACGTTTTTTAATCCTAAACTTGGTAACCTAAATTACCAAAGTCATGGATAAACATATAATTAAAAATAAATAAATAAATATAAAAAATACAAAATATTAATAACTAAAAGAAGCCATAAAAATAGGAAAACATGCCTAAAAAAAGGTGTGAATCCTATAAAATGTTGGAGATTTCTCATAAAAAAAAGAGAAGAGCCTAAAAAGTGAGTTGATTCCGCATGGTAAAAAAAATTACGAACCCAGATCCAACAAATTATATTTAAATTATGCATCAAAAATTCAAACCCAAATAAAATGGGGATTTAAATTTAAATGGATCCTATGTCAACTCCAAGATCTAAATAAATAAAATTTATTTAGCAAAAAAATGATAAATAGATAATGACAATTTCTTTACGTTTAGAATTGCTTTCAAACATAAAAAAATCAAGGGGCAAACTGTTTGCACAAAATATATATATATATATATATATATATATATATAATTGCAAGTGTGTCAAAATTATCAAATATACATTCATTTACATATGATAAGATAAATACACTGGTTATGATAAACCTCTCTTATTGTGCTTGCTGATTATGGTAAAAGAGGGCAACCTGTGCTGGTTACGATAAATGAGGATAACTTGTATTAGTTGCAGTAAATTAATCACGTATCACCTTAACTTTCAAGCATCTACTCATGTCGTGGCTGATACCCATAAAGTAGGAAAGCAAGGAGCATGAAAGTGGTTACAAGTATAGATGGCATTCATCTACTAAAAATAGTATCCATGATAAAAATAACTTTCATCATGGAATGCTAAACTTAAGGGAACAACTCTATAAAAGAAAAAATTATGTAAATCCATTAAAAAAAATGAAAGAATAAAAAAAAAAAGCAAATTCAAAGAAGCCCAAAAAGACATGATGATCCGATCGACATCACAAGCCCTCATCTTCTTCTCCCTTTATCTCTCTCTTTTCTTTTTCTTCTCACTTATAATCTAAGCTCTGGAGTTATTGTAAAGGTGAATAGATCCTGACATAAAGTTTCAAGTTTTCATATCTCAATTTGAGTGTTAAAAAAATCAACGCACTTGAGGCTCAACCAAGAGTTTATTTCTCTCATGTGAATTTCCCCACCTGTTCCACTTAAGTGATGGAGGAAATGGGATTCAAACCCATGAGACTCTTTCTTATATATAAATTTAGCAAACCAATACCTTAAGGCACTCAGCCATACCACAAACCAAATGGATCAGAATGTGATGTGTCCAAGGCCAGTTTGTTTCATTCGCATGAAAAAGAAAGACCTCTCATGAAAATGGGCACAGATTTCTGAAAAAGTCCTGCCAGCTCAGCCTTCCCATGAGAGTGCTTTCATAAGGCAGGTACAAAAAGATTGGATTAAGAAAAACTAGAGCCTTCACAACACTTTTTTTTCTGAAAGGCAAGCTGGGGTTAGGAAGACCCCTACCAGTTGTACAATTATACCATTGGGTTTTGAACCTGCAACGTCCCAACACAAGTTGACGTGCACTAGCTGCTCCTGCTAGACAAGTAGAGCCCGCTTTTCTACCATAATGATTTGATGCTTGTTTTAGTCATGATAAGAAAGAGATGCCAGCTCAGCAATTTCTCATGAAAATTACATGAAAAACAGGCTCTAATTGAATCTCAAGTTTTGGCCAATCAGAGGCTTGTCAATGTGAGGTAGGCGAGGTGATCAGGGTTTTACCTTAGCATAGGATCAAGGGTTTGGATACAATTTGAGAGGGAACCCAAATTGAGCTCTACTAGGTCTAGAGCATTATTGGGTCCTGGTTGGTCCAAATCATATCTAGATGGACCTTAGGCCAGGCAATCTGTGAATCATTAAAAAGTATGTTTGGGTAGAGTTCCAGTAGATGCCCTAAAAAATTAGGATCTCTGTCAATGCAAGTTAGATGGCCTAATCACTTAGATTGCTAGATGCCATGGAGCTGGGTCAAGGTCAAGCATGTTCAGATTGCTAGATCAATATCTATGCCAAGAACAGGTAATCTGAGCCCTGATACACTTAATATTACGACGGGATTCAAGTGAACATCAGTCATACCTGGTTAGATCAACGGGTGTATTGGCTGGATGCAAGCCAAATCTACAGGAAACAGATCAGATTCAAGCAATTTAGTGTCATTTCAGGTTATTTACATGGTCAAATCTTGGATGGTCCGCCTCAACAATGCTCATATTCATTAACCTCTTCAAAAAATCAAAAGAAGGCACAGTTTGTTAGCAATTATTACAATTATCCAATTATTTCTATCTATTAAGTTCATAAAATGGACAGGGCTGCCAGCTACCTTTCATATTGAAAGTTATCAACTGCATGCAATCATTCAAGCTTTGTGCTAAACTTCAGAACAGAGATTTGTCATTTAGGACAATACAGGAACCTGGAAACCACATTTATAACATGGTAGAGAAGATTTCCAAGTTATAACACTAACAGTAATAATACACAAGAAGACAATTATGTAATGAAAGTATATTATAAGACCTTAGTTTCTTTACACAAACATGCAAACAATTATAGTTGGTAATGGATAGAGTGGAGACAAGGTCTGCAGCAGGAGAACCATGCTGCTGAAATCCCACCCACCTAATTCCAAGCACGCGACTCGCTTAGCACTAAGTGAACCCCACTCCCTAAGGAACTGGTAGACCTTAGAAATGACATAAGCAACTAAGTTTTCAATTCAGGAACAGCTGCATCCAGATGAACTTTGAGGAGATACAGCAAGCCTTCATATATGAAGATAAGGAATGTCTCCTGAACTTTGACATTGTTTTCCGATATATAGGAAATGTAGTCAAATAGCAGAGATAAAAAACTGCAATATATTTTTATATTTACTTTTCTGAAGAAGAAAGGGAAGAAAAAGATCACCCACTTTGCAAATAGGGAGCTGCATCCTGACAAAAAAATGAAATCTTCTTTCATCGGATGGAAAAGCTAGTCAATAACATACTTTTCAAGAAATAAGCAAGACAAACGGGTTACTTGATGTCAGCTCAGAGTGAATGAAAGGCGTACATTAAGGGAAAACAACAGAGCATGCTAGACATACAACAACAACAACGCCTTCATCCCAAACAATTGGGGTCGGCGATATGAACCAAAAAGAAAATCATTTTGGGTCCTCCACATGAATCCTTCTCCTCCAATCATTTCTATCAAATGTCATGTCCTCGGTGAGGTTCAAAGCCTTCATATCCTTTCTTATCATCTCCATCCAAGTCTTCTTAGGCCTACCCCGACCTCTTTTAGCTAATATATTTTCCCATTTCTCCATCCTTCTAACCGGAGCATCATTAGGCCTTCGTCGAATATGCCCAAACCATCGTAAACGATTCTCACTCATCTTATTTTCAGTGGGTGCAACGCCTACCTTCTTACGTATTTTCTCGTTCCGAATCTTATCTTTTAGTGTCTTTCCACACATCCATCGAAGCATACGCATCTCAGTTACACTCATTTTTTGAAAATGATGTCTCTTGGCAGTCCAACATTCCGTACCATATAGTAAAGTGGGTCTAATTGTCGTCCTATAAAATTTCCCCTTCAACCGCAATGGCATTCTATGATCGCACAACACTCCAGTTCCACACATCCATCGAAGCATACGCATCTCAGTTACACTCATTACAGAGCATGCTAGACATGAAGGGAAGAAAAAGTGGTGCAGACAACAGCTGGAACGATCAGATCATGATATTTGTACCTCCGAGCTTCCGTGGTGAATTTAAAGTTCAAGCTTGGCAAAGCTGATGATACTCAACCATTCTGATGAAATTTTAAGCTTTTCGACGAATAAAGCCAATATGAATTTTGAGTTTCTATGAAATATCCATGATGAACAAGCAACATGGAAAAACTGAATATTCACATTTCAGATGAATAAGCATGGGTTTAGAAAGGTAAATTCAGTGTCAAAAAGCAACCAACTAACCAAGCATCCAACCAAATTGTAAAAATTGTCTCTGGGAAACTCGATCTGCACAGACAACCAAGCAAAATTATTCAAGGAAAACTTGTTAGCTTAAGCAATTCCTAGCTTGAGTTATAGCATCTTAGTGCAGATTTTGATCTTCCATTGAAATTGCAACAAAGCCATTTCTGTCTTTTGGTGAACCTTACCATTTACATAATTGGACATTGGGCAACAATGCTACTCGATGCAAAACTCCCATGGAACCACATACAAGCTGCATTTTGAAATACAAGTATTTATCTTTTTCGAAGAGATATATAACTCTTGGCCATCTACTGTTGTTCAATATCTACAATAAAAAAAAAAAATCGATAGTATCTACAATAAAAACTTGATCTCCAAAAATTAGGCAACTAAATTAGCCAAAAAAAAAAAGAGGCAAACCAAATATGACTGGTCCAAAGCTGACTAGAGGTAAATTAGCAGCTATTAATCAACTCTACTTTGAACCACAGATGTCACTCAGAACAGACCTAGGTCCACCTACTCAAAAGGACTACACCCGTGTTTCTTCAATGTGTGCAAGCTTTATGTAAAAGAGCCTTAATTTGCCTAGCCTTCTCAGTAAAGGTTCAGAATGAAGACTCTTAAAAAGCTTAAAATGCATTTTATCAAACCTTACTGTGAACTTGTCTGAAGGGCAGAAGACACTGACAATTCCTTCAGGGATCAAACTTTCAATCTTAATGAAAGAACAAAACCTCAGAAATGTGCACACACACACAGAATTTTACTATATCCATTTTCTAAACGAAGGGAACATTTTTTGTTGCCATCCCATCCTAATTTCAGTTCAGCCTTCTGTTTACTTCCAACAGAAAAATGAAATCGGCCAGTATGATAAGAATGGGATCTTACAATCAACTTTCTGGTTCAACATTGCTACCTTGTCATGTTCTTGAAACAAGAAAGATTGACTCTCCTTGACAAGTCATCATCCTAGTACAACACAAAGAGAAGCATGTAGACACATAATTTCCATCATGGATATGTGAGAAGCCACTCATTCTACATGATCAAAGTCCAGAAAAGGTCATTTCTTGTCACTTGGTATGCTTTATCTTATAGCATGCAGGACCACTAATAGAGTTGTTTTAGCTATGCTTTTATTCTTAATTTGGAGTTAGAACAGTTGAATGTGAAAATTGTTTTTTTTTGCATGGCGAGTTGAAAGAAGATATTTACATGACCCAACTAGCCCCTGTGTCTTGTGACCAATGCAGTATCAAAAGCACAAACAACAAGAGAAGTATAATAAACAACAGAAAAAGACAAGATGCTTAAGATTTACGTGGTTCACTAAAAACCTATGCCACAAGGCCACAACAAAGAGAGAGTTCTAACTATATCCAAGAGAAATTACAAGGGTTTATGAAACTCGGTTCTTTCCAATTCAAAGACCACACTCACAAACTCAAGACTCCAAGAAGACGCACTAAGAGGATCCATGGATTCTCCAACCAAATGTCCAAAACCAACACTCCCAAAGCATAAGAAAACAAGACTACACCTATGTCACACGGACTCGGCTAGGGGGTTGACGCACCCGCGTCGACACGCCCCGACACGGGTGCGGCTTCGGACACGGGGCGGACACGGTCAACCAAGTGTCGGACTCGGTCAACGCACCAGGGCCGAATTCATCTACATTTTGGACTCGATCAACTTTGACCGAGTCTATTTTTGTCTATTTTTTAGGGCAAAAAACTAAAAAATGATTATATATATATAGCCAAGTCTTATTATTGTTATATATATATATATAGCTGTGTCCCCTAATGGGCACAACTTTGACCGAGTCTTATTATTGTTATATATATATATATACACATATATATATTAAAATATATATATACATATATATAGCCGAGTCCCCTTGTCCAAAAAGTTTTAAATTGTGCTGCACCCGTATCGCACCGGTACCCACACCCGCACCCATGTGACATAGGACTACACTATTCTCCCCTCTCTCACCCGCACTCTACCACATGATCCCTTTTGCTTATTTATAAGAGACATCATTTCCAAAATCTACAACTTCCTTACCTGGTTCACAAGAAACTTCGAAAATAAAGCTTTCTTAGACTCTCATTATCTCATACTTGCTACCCAAGTAAACCCAAAAACAAAAAGCTTTCTTAAAACTTCTTTCTTGTATCTCGAAGAATTACCTTTATTATGTTATTTCTTATTTTCATAAGAGCGGGTCTTACATAAGGTTTCTTAACTCAAAGGAGAAAAAGACTTCGCATATCCCTTCCAAACAAGGACATTTCTAACATTCAAAAGGCCTACACTGATAAAAATCCAGCTGATATGTTGAATAAGCCCATTGTCAGAGGAAAATTTGCTTGGTGTAGGATTGGAGCTTAATGTTACCTGATGATTGGTGATAATGGAGAAGCAACTGTTCAAAAGATGTTTTTTCACATTAAAGAGAAATAAGACTTCCAGTAGGAGAATGTTAGAAGCATCCTTATTAGAAAGGAGATGTAAAATCATATTTTTATTCTTTGACTTGGGCAACCGTACGTGAGAACCACTCTTATGAAACTAAAAATTAACATGATAAAACATTTATTTCAGATACGAGAAAAATGATTTAGAAAGATTGCCCTTTTGGTTTTAGTTGTCCAGCAAGTATGAGAATGCTTTCTTTTTTAGGTTTATACTGAACCAAGCAAGAAAGTTATAGTTTTTAAAAAGGATTTCTATTATAAATAGGTAAGATGGGTCATGTGGTACATGCGTGTGTTGAAAGATAGAAAGAAGAAAAAGAGGGAGAGAGAATAGCACAAGTTTGTCCTCTTATGATTTGAGAGTGACACCCTTGTCCTAATTTTTTAAAATTATCGTATTGTACCAACTGTATCCGCATTGTACCCCGCTTCTACATCTGTATCCATGTGACATAGGTTGTGCCTATCCGATACTATTCATCACTCCTCAAGAGTGCATCATTCACCTAAAAGATGGATCATGTATGATATTCTCCCAGTTGATTTCAAGCTTTTAACACAGGTTTGCAACATGATAAAAGGCCTAAACGTTCGATAAAGCTTGTGAGAATCAATGTTAATTGAGGCGATAAATGAAGAGATTGCTTTACTGCATGAATGTGGAACCTGAGAACTCCTGGATAGGCCATAGAAAAAAAAATATGTGATGAAAAATGGTTATTCGAGATTAAGCAAAAGGTTGATGAAAGTGTAGAATGATTCACGGCAAAACTTGATGTGAAAGCCTATACTTAGGATTGTAGACATGATTTCAATGGGATCATTAGCTAAATCTTTTGTATAACCTCTACTCCATCTAGATATAAAGAATGTGTTCACGCATGGTTACTTTCATGAGGAGGTATATATGGAGCATCTTCCTAGGTACCTTAAAGATGACATATAGACTACCATATTAGGACCATGAAGGCTATACATGGTTAGCAACAAGCTTCTCAAGTCTAGTTTGATTCTCTTAGCACTATTATTCATCCTTTTGGGTTCCTACGAAGTTAGTATGATTACACTTTATTTGAACATTGTGATGAGCTTGACATTACTATGATTCTTGTTTATGTTAATGATATTATTCTCACTAGTAGTAGTGCAGCCCTCATTGAGCAGCTAAAGGATAAATTATATAAGTCTCACCATGAAGGATTTAGGCCCATAAAGATCCTACTTCAGCATCCAAACTGATCAAAATCATGAGTCGCTAACCCTGATTCAGTATGAGTCATGACTACACATTGGACTTATTGAAAATTGCAGGAATCAAAGGAAAGATAAGGAAAGGAAGGACAATAATTCAATGGAAGAATCCAAGAAGTTTAGGAGCCTAGTTGGGGACTTGGGGCTCTCCAGTAATTGACCTTCAACAGCCAGATTTGGTGTATTTACTTAACCAAGTCTCACAGCATAATCCAAAAAAGAGTTATGTGGATGTTGCTAAGAGAATATTAAGGTATATTAAAAGAACACTTTTTGGTGGCTTGATCGGCAAATGAAGTATATCTCATTATGCTTAACTGTTTAGATGCAGATTGGGGAGGTGATCCTGATACCAAGAGGTTAATGACAAGATACGGTTCTACTTAGGCTCCCACCTTGTTTCTTGATCAAGCAAACAACAAACAACTGTAACTCTGTTCAATACCAAAGTTTATTAGACCATGGCAGGAAATTATAGCTGAGGTGTTGTAGACTTGGCATTTACTTTTCTCGCTATACCAAACTATTGGCAAATAATTGCTATATTGAGATAATCGAAGTGCAAGGGCTATATCTACTAATCCCATCCAACATGGGAAGATAAAATATGTAGAATTTGGACCAGCGTTTTGTGAAAGAGAAGGTGGAAGACAAGAAAATTCTATCACTTTTAAATTGAGGTGAGGAGGAGTATGTCAATTTATTTACTAAAACATTATTTACATATTGTCATTGGTGGTTAAAACTTAAAAGCAAACTGTCTGCGGTTCTTTCCCATGCACAATTTGAGCGAGTGTATTAGGAACACATATTTACTAATGATTATGCATTAGCAAATATGTGTACATTTGTTTACATTGAAGGTATTCTGATCATTTCAGTTATATTAAGCTTGCACGTCCCTTACATTGAATACTAGGGTATTTTGGTTACTGTAAACCCCTTATATATTATGCAATAGACAACATCTAACCTAATCCCTACTGATGGGACATTTCCAATATTGAAGCCATTCTCTCTGTTTTTCTCTTGTATGTGCAGAGCACGGATTCCAAAGCAAATCTTGCAGTTATCGCACATCCTCTACCCTTCATTACTTTCCTCTTCATGGCTAGTTCCCTTGAAAGCCACTCCAAAAAGGAACAGATCAAGTAACTTAGTGGATACATATTTTCCCTTGTAATGGCCAAGAATCAAGAATAAGTATTCTCCACTTTATCCAACTATCCATGAGGAAAATAAAAAATTCAATCATCTAACAAAAAGTTGGCATTTATTCTACTACCATCAATAGTATCCCTCAATATGTAGCAAATTAGCAATCATCAATTCGTGTAATATTCTAGGGAATTAAGATATTGGATCTTAATCAATCACTATCAATCTCCTTGGGTTCATCATCAGATGTCGACTCTTAGTTACCCATCCACATTGTATCTCATATGCTTCATGCATGAGCTGATGAAAGTATAGGAAGATCTCAAGCACTGATTGGAAAGTTGGCCAAAGCACAAACCATTGATACAAACATGCAACCAATCTTTTTCTAGGGTTATTCTTGGCAGGATAATTTCTCGGAAGATTCACTAGGAGAAAAACTACTTCTCTTGAAAAATTCAAAAACAAATTGTCATAAAGAAATATTTGTCTGTCTAGTGTCTATCTACATGCCTGCCCTTTTTGTTTGAGATAGTAGTCAAAGCATAATATGAATATTGATAATATGCACATAGGGGTGGAACCATGAGAAGGGGGTACAAGGGCCCTAGCCCCCAAGAGAAAAAAAACCTTAGGCTTATATGGTGCTTGGACCCATATAAGTTATGTGGGTCTGCCCTAAAACTAGGTGCTAGATAAAGCACGTGTTTATGGTACGTTCTGCATCTTCCTTTCCTCAGCCCGTCCAAGAAGGTTGTGAGGTCAATTTAGATGTGCAAGCCAGATCCATTGTCTGTACGTCATGATCTGGACAGTGAGAGTGGAAGGTACTTCTACTTATACAATGACTTAAGGGCTGTGCTTCCTCAATGACATGCAGATTCAGTTGAAGGTACTAAATTCTTTTTGTGTCCTTTTCTGGTATGAAAGATTAATAGTTGATGCATGCACACTCTTCGTTAGCATTGGAATGTGATATGTAGTATTGTAGGGGAAAGAGAAAAAGGGAGCTACATATGTTCATGACTGTTTTTATGGGAATGCCCTCTACAATGATCAGAAATAAGTATTACATTGATGGACTGATTCTTGCTCAAAGCATATCTTGCTTTGGCTACTTGATCCTCATTCCTCAATGCTTTCTCTAAATGAAATGCTGGTTCATATCATATGAAAATATCCTCTAATTCTCGATGGTTTGGCTACTTGATCATTGTTGCTTTCCTTAATCAATTGCTGGTTCATATCAATATCCTACGATCCTTAATGGTTTATGAGACACAATGAAATAATTTAATACCTTTTTGTTGTCAAATAGGATTTTGGAACTGCTTGATTCAATATAGCCAATGTGAGTATTTATGTTAAGTTTTTTATAGGTGTGGTTGTTGGTCTTGTAAACTACCTAATGTGTTGATCAATGTTTACAAGAAGAATGATGTGAATGGGATTTTATAGTCTAGATGGCATTTTTTAAATAACGCCTGCTGAAGTCCCCTAGTAGTTGCTAGAGAACATAACAAAGTCTATTGACCCATATGGGTGCATATTTTACCTATACCCAGACCCTAATCCAAACCCAAATCAAATTGGGACATGAGATTTGCTTAGAGCTTGGGCTTGCTCATTTAAGTAGACGAGACTAATTAATTAAGTCTCAAATCGGGCTTCACTCAGTTATGTAAATGAGTGAGCCCAAGACAAGCCTTAACCTGCCCAAATTTAGGTTAATGCCTATAGTTTTCTATGCAATTATATATACATATGTGTGTGTGTGTGTGTGTGGCCGTCCCCCCCTATATAAATTTTCTGGTTTTGCCCCTGCTACAAATGCAAGATCACACACCCCTGTAATAATTTCAACTGCTTGGGAATAATTCTTAATTTCAAATATGGATTTTGAGTTCACAGATTTAAGGGCATTGTTTGAGATTGGAAGTCAACAAAGCGTCAAAAGTATTGGTATATGCCAAAGTTGATTTCAGAAACTTGGGAAAAAGTATCATTTTTGGAAGAGAGATTTTGAGTTCAAAGATTTGAAGGCATTGATCCTTGAATCAGCCAATCTTCTTCTCTTTTCTTTAACTGAATCTTAGTGTATGGTCGTTTAAAGGTTGAACAATACACCAAGATCCTCAGGTCTAACATGCTACAATATCATACCACACCAGGATATCTTCTGATTACCTTCAAACCCATACTGTGCCTCCCACATAAAATGAAGGGAGAAAAAAACGTGTGGCATTGTGATGTCATTTATCAAACATTAGCAATAAGAAGGTGCAGCTTCAAATGTACAAATTACATAACAAGAACAAGATAATGAATCCTGATATAAGAATGGTCTGCATGTAGCTCAGACGACTTCAACCAGTATTAAAACTGAAAGGTATGTATACAAGACCCAATCGTGAATCTGCAATAAATTTTCCCACCAAACAAGTCCCAATACTGCATAATATGTGAAGCTATAATTTGTGTTTGCGTTAAACAACCTGTGGATAACTGAAAGCACACTACTTTCATCATGAAATACCCTCCCCAAAAAAATTCTCACCATTTGTCAATTTCTTTATGATGTGTAGCATGTAAAGCTAGTATAGCTAAAATCATCATCAAATAACTATAACTATAAAAGTACGAGGAAACAAAGACATCAATAAACCACAATAATCAAATGAAATGAGTCATGCATTGCATCTGAAACTAATTTTACAAATACAACCTCTAGTCTCAGTTTATTATGTGTCAATTAACATCGCATAGTCCAACAACTAATGACAGAAAATGAGATCACCGCAGCCTCACCCCGGCACCCCCCCCCCCCCCCCCCCCCACACACACACCACCACCAAACACAAATTTTGAAAATAACCCAATAACTTGATCCCCATCACCATTTCCAGACCTTAATTATTCTTTCCAAAAATTAGAAAAACAGGAGGAAAGAAAACACTTGTGTGGCTATGCTTCTAGAATCAACCAAACCCATACAATCAAAACACCAGAATTTCCTCGTCGTCTTAAAAACCCCAGAAATATAACAAAAAACACTAAAACTCACTAAATTATATGCCTTAAAGAAGAGAGAGAGAGAGCAGAGGAAACGCATAGCGGAGATGAAGTAGTACCTACTGAGAACCCCACAAAGCCATCACTGAATCAGTCTAGTTCTCCTTGCTCCCACCACTTCCACTTGTTGTTCCTTCCCCTCCACTAGCCGGGGCCGAGGAGTCGCCGACGGCGTCGGTGACGAGCGAGATCGGGCGTTGCTCGATGACCTCGTCAATGAGGCCAAACTCCTTGGCCTCGTCGGGCGACATGAAGAGGTCCCTCTCCATGCACGTCTCGATTCGCTCGATGGGTTGGTGGGTGTGCTTAGCGTAGATGCCGTTGAGCCTCTCCCTGAGCTTGAGGATCTCCTTGGCGTGGATGGCAATGTCGGTGGCCTGGCCGGAGGCCCCGCCGGATGGCTGGTGGATCATGACCCTGGAGTTGGGGAGGGCGCGGCGCTCACCGGGACGGCCTGCGGCGAGGAGAAGGGATCCCATGGAGGCGGCCTGGCCGACGCAGAGGGTGGTGACGGGGGAGCGGATGTACTGCATCGTGTCGTAGATGGCGAGGCCGGCGGTGACGAGGCCGCCGGGGGAGTTGATGTAGAGGTGGACGGGCTTCGCGGGGTTCTCGGACTCTAGGAAGAGGAGCTGCGCAACGACGAGGGCGGCGGTGTCGTCGGTGATGGCGCCATTGATGCAGACGATGCGCTCCTTCAGCAGGCGGGAGAAGATGTCGTAGGCGCGCTCCCCGCGGGAGGTGTGCTCGATCACCATGGGGATGAGACCGTAGGAGCGGCAAGAGAGGAAGGAAGAGGAGGGTGCGGCTCCGACTACGGGTGGGGTCGGTGGTGGGGAGAGGAATAGTCGAGAGAGGGGAGATGGGGAGGCGATGATTCTCCTTAGCATGGTTGCGTGGCCGGTGTTTTTCCTTTTTCCTGCGAGAGAGAGAGAGAGAGCACCCACACTGGTGGGAGTGAAGAGGGAGGGTGGGGAATAGGAAGTCGGAATGAACTGAAGAGGTTGGTTGGGGAGGAGGAAATTGAGAGAGAGATGAAGCTGATGATCTGAAGTTTCAACTCGGATGCATATGACCCGGTGTGGGAAAACAATAAACGATACGATATGTGTGAGAACCGGATAAGGGAAAATCTTGGTACTTACGGAGAAAACCAAGAGATTCGGAAATGGATCGATTCCCGTTAGGGGCGTGCAAACTGTTCGGATCCAAAACAGCTAAATACATGAAATTTGGATCGGAATAGGATACAAAACGGCTAAAAAATTGCAAACCCCATCCTGGATCCGACCCATTTGTTAAAGAGACCTTTCCTCTTTTCTCTTTTTGGCTTTTTCCGTATTCTGAGAAACAAATATCATAAAAATGGAAACATGTGATCATAAAGAAGGGCATTGCAAAACCCTAATGTTGTTCAGGTTCACCCCCGAACCCAACCCAATAGGTTATGATTTTTGTCAAATATGTGATCTGATATAACTGACTATATTACTGTTTGGATGACTCAGTTTTTGAGAATAAACTGTTCGAAACCTGGTTTTGAGGTTATAACCAAGTTTCTGCGTCGTTTTGATGATAAACTTGGTTTTTTAAATCATGTTTTTTAATCCCCATTTTTCCTAGTGGGTAGGGGGTGTCAATGGGTCGGGTTTACTAGGACCAAACCCTATAGAGTTTGAGTATGGTAAATAAGAAGACTCGGGTCCAGATCCGAAGGTCCGATTAATACATGAATCTAGGTATAATTTGTAAAATTTTGGGGATGCCAACGAGTCGGATTTGAATTGGATTTAAGCACTATTGGATTCAATTTAATCAAATCTGACCTAATCTGTTTTGGATTCAGATGAAAAAGAAAGAACCAAATCTGGATCTGACTAATCTCAAACCGGACATTTACACTTAATCGGATTCGAATCTTAGTTAGATTCAGGTTTGGATGTCAATGAACATTTAATACTAAATCAGACTAATCAGATTCAGATCCGTTCTAATCACGTATAGTGCAAAAAATCCAATTCAACCGATCCGAATCTGATCCAGTTTCACATTCAGATGTCATTTTTAAGATCCGCATCTGTACAACTGTGAATAAGGTACCGCACTTGGATCATGGGTTCGACCAAACCCAACCACTTTGCACCCTTACAGTAGTCACCATACCGAGTCTGACATAGAATTTCAGGTAAAACGGTGAATTCGTATCGGGAAATTACCCAATTTTTAATCCACTCCAACCTGCGGTCTTTGCCGAAAATACCAAAAATACTCTCAAGGACGCCCTCATCTATAAACCCTCGATAAACCCCGCCATCGGCGCTCTCCTTCTCGCCCCCTTTCTTTCCCTCCCCGTCCGGAGAACAATCCGCGGAAGAGGCGGACTTCTGGTCGCCGTCCATCTCCCGAGATCGACGGTCATCAAGGTGCAATCCCTCACCCTCTTCCCTCCCCAGAATCCTAGTCTCAGAAATCTAGGGTTTTTCTTCCCAAATTCGTCTTCCTTCCATATTCAGAGTATTGATCCATCGTTTCAGGGGCGACAGTGGCAGAAATAGCGAACTCCGTTCACGACGAAGCCCTTATTTTGCGAATCTAGGGTTTCTTCCCAAGCTTGAAAACTCTAGATTCACAAATCCAGGGTTTCTCTCTTCCGGCATTCGGATAGGAAAGATTGCTCGTTTCTTGTTGCGATCTCTGAAACAGTGCAGTAGCTTCGTGATCGAAACCTCGATTTCGTGAATATAAGGGTTATGGGGAACTGAGGAAGCCTAGAGGATCCGTAAAATTCGATTCCCATGGGTGAAACGGTGCCTTCTTCTGTCCTGAAAGCCGATCTCCTCAAATTCCCTATGGGGAATTTGAAGCTCAAGACCAAACAGCAAGAGCTTCTCACGCGGTTCGCGATCCTCTTGTTGGTCTACATTCTCGCTTTCATCGTCCGCCTGTTCAGCGTCCTCCGGTACGAGAGCATGATCCACGAGTTTGATCCCTACTTCAATTACAGAACCACTGTCTTCCTCACCGATAATGGGTTCTACGAGTTCTGGAACTGGTTCGATTCGGAGAGTTGGTACCCTCTGGGGCGGATTATTGGTGGAACCCTCTTCCCTGGTCTCATGGTCACCGCTGCCTTGATCTACCGATTGGTTCGTTTCCTCAGCTTTGCTGTCCACATACGTGAGGTATGCGTGCTGACGGCACCCTTCTTCGCATCGAACACCACTTTGGTCGCCTACTTCTTCGGGAAGGAGCTCTGGGACTCGGGTGCTGGTCTCGTAGCGGCTGTCCTCATTGCAATTTGCCCTGGTTACATCTCCAGATCGGTTGCAGGTTCATATGATAATGAGGGTGTGGCAATCTTTGCCCTCCTGCTGACGTTCTTTCTGTTTGTGAAGGCAGTGAACACGGGATCCTTGGCGTGGTCATTGGCATCAGCATTCTCGTATTTCTACATGGTTTCTGCATGGGGAGGGTACATCTTCATAATCAACTTGATCCCACTTTATGTTCTTGTGATACTTGTCACCGGGCGATATTCGATGAGGTTGTACATAGCCTACAATTGTATGTATATTTTGGGAATGCTACTTGCAATGCAGATTCGATTTGTTGGGTTTCAGCATGTTCAGTCAGGGGAGCATATGGCTGCAATGGGCGTATTCTTCCTTATGCAGGTAAGGAGTATTTCCGCTTTATTGCTTTTCCTGACTTACCGGTTTGATGTCATCTTGAGCTTTTCCTTACTGGCCGGTTTGATGTTATCTTGAACTTTTCCTGATTGATTTTCTTCCCAATGACTGATAGTCTAATATTATCATCTGTGGTGCTAAAATACTGGGATTGGCAGTTTGAATTTGGTCTTTGACTTCCTTTCCGTTATGGACATTTCTCTTTTGTAGTTTTCCTGCTTGCCATGTCACTTTGAATTGGACCTGTTGTTGAAGTATTTCAATTTTTTTCTTGGAGTTTGTTTGAATTATCCATGGCGAATAAATCAGATTAGGGGTAACAAATAAAAACCTAGAAAAAGAAACCGATTTAAAGCTTCAGACATAAACAAATCAATGAAGAAGGATGATATTGAGGGTGATGCCACAAATTCATAGGTTCACTTTCCATATAGAGTCATAGACATATTCATTTTATATCTTTTTCAAACTAAACTCCAAAGCAGATTACCTGAATTCAGACAGACTGGGCCCAGTTTCTTTGTTTGAGCTGTTCCATGCATGGAGATCAGGTGGCATTTGTTCTCATTGGTTCGACGGGTGCATGCATACTTCATAGGATCGGCATGCAAGCATATAAAGACACTCATGCGAACAGGTTTGGCATGCAAGCATATAAAGGCACTCATGCAAACAGGTTCAATCCTTTTGCCACTAAAATTAAAATCGGACGTGGGCTGTGGCAGATGGATTAGACCAGATTATTTTTTGTTGTCTTGGGAAATGCAAGCATGCAGAGAGGTAAAGGAAGGAAATCGGAATGCCACAGGCTCAGAGGCAACCTCAACTAGCCCTCTCCTTGGGCAGATGTAGGGCTGGGAAACAAGATGAGATTGCTGTTCGGCCGCCAAGCTATGAGCCAGCTTGTTTAGGTTAATGAGCCGAGCACAAACATGACAGGTTCGGTTCATATGTGCTCGTTTTGCATATTATATAAGTTGTATACATGCATTATATAATTATACATATATTATATGTATTTTGCATATATTATGTATATTTTATATATTATTAAGCTTAGAAAACACTTAAAAAAAATGGGCCAGCTTGTGATTGTCTTGTAATGAGCCCGGGCTCGGGTCGGCTTGTGGTGAGTTCATGAGCCGAGTCCGAACAGCCCAAGCTTGACTTGTTTGTGTCGTTTACCATCCCTAGTCAGATGGCTGTGACAGCTATCACACTGGGGAGCAAGTAGCAACATGACCGACATGTTCCTGTTATTGTCCTTGTACCTTGAAACTTGGAGTTGAACGTCACAGGCTCACTGCTCAGTGATCTCTTCAGCCAGTTGGGACAGGTAATGTTGGTTCACATCTGCCATGATCTCAGAATGCTGCTCCTTGGTTATGCCTGTGTCAATTACAGCATACCCAAGATGCGGCTAGGGCGTTGAAAGTGGTGAACTTTACTCCACCCAATGGAAATTCTGTCCATATCATGTATTCACACAAAGACCCTAGTATCAATAAAAAATGGATCTGAGAACATATTTATTAAGAAGGTTAATCAGGCAATTGACCAAAAGGCATTGTATGATGCCTTCTCTGCATTTGGAAGCATTTTCTCTTGCAAGGTTGCAACAGCATATGGTCTATCAAAAGGATATGTTTTTTAGTTTGATTCTGAAGAGGCTGCTCAAACTGGTGATGATAACCTAAAGAAAACTTTTTTGGCAAATATGGAGTCATCACCAGTATTATAATTATAAGGAAGATGGAAATCAAAATGTTTTGGATTTGTAAATTTTAAAAATGCTGAAATGTCATGATATTATCATAACATTTTCTCCAAAAGTTGTTTTGAATTTTATCTAAAATTTCATTTTTAATTATTCATTATCTATTAAATACTAAAAGTCCAGAGACTAAATGATAAGTTTGCATGTGATAAGTTTTGTATGGATATGTATATCTCATGTATTTATGCACCTAGGCTAAATCAGACCATGTTGATGCATTTGTGATGGTTTTCATTTCAGATTAATTGATTCAGTATTTATGTACATTTTCTAGATCATCGTACATTCATATAAACTGGTTTATCAATTGTTGTCCTGCTTTAAGGAAAAACAGTATGGCTTTTAAATTGCTTGATTTGTATCATGTTACGTGTGAATTGATCAAGGGAACCATGATGATACCTTATATGCTGTATGATCCACTCAAAAGTGCATAAATGTATAGGGTTTTTACTCGTCCCTTCTAAATCTACCTTAAGTATTTTTTGCCTCATATATGTGTTGATATTTTAATGGTGCTACAATGTTAATTTTATTTTTAATACTGCCCAGATGTAGCCAGAGCCACTCTCCCAAAGTGCTTATATAGTACCCTTGCTATGAATAGCCATTGATATTTTGACTATCCTACTGTGGTCCGCAACATGTTTGTACAATATGCAATGGTTTTAAAATGTTTTCTGTTCATTCAGATCATTTGGTTCTGTTTTTTTCAAAATATTTCCAAATAACTTGTTTTATTCATTGCTATGAGCGACAAAAAACTTGCCCTGCTTATGCACTAAAGGCACACATGCACGTACATACAATGTGAGTATGTTTTTTGCGTTCAATATTCTGATTGTGCTAGATCGTATGTTTTTGAACAATTGACAACTATTTGCTCTTCTCAAGTAGATTCTGTTGCTTGTTTCATATTGAATTATAAACCAATTTTTATCTTTATACTCAAGTAGACTCTGCTGCTTGTATCATATTGAATTATATACTAATTATTGTTTTTATAAGCATGTCATCTGTCATGTTCCTGTTATGAAAGTTTAATCTTTTTGTGCTCTGTAAGGAGATCTTTACTCTCTGATAGGCATTTCTTTTCTATTTTAAACTTTAATATTGCCCACTGTGAAGTCTGTAAGAAAAATCAATAAACAGATTTGGGTTCTGATTTGCATGCACTTTTCTTCTTCTTTGTTTAGGTATTTTACTTCCTAGACTGGGTCAAGTATCTTCTGGATGATGCGAAGTTATTTCAAGCCTTTTTGAGGATCACTGTGACATGTGCCGTAGCAGTGGGTGTTCTTGCACTTGGAGTTGGCATGGCATCAGGCTATATATCCCCATGGACAGGACGCTTTTATTCCCTACTTGATCCAACATATGCAAAGGATCACATTCCAATTATTGCCTCAGTGTCTGAGCATCAGCCGACAGCTTGGTCTTCTTTTATGTTTGATTTTCACATTCTGCTTATTCTGTTCCCAGCTGGACTTTACTTCTGCTTTAAACGCTTATCAGATGCCACAATATTTATTGTTTTATATGGTCTCACAAGCATGTATTTTGCTGGTGTGATGGTTCGTTTGATTCTTGTAGCTACTCCTGCAGTCTGTCTCATCAGTGCTATTGCAGTGTCTGCCACTTTAAAAAATTTAACATCTTTGCTCCGGGCAAAAGCCAAGCCTCTGCATTCTGGTTCCAGCAAGGGCACAGTCAGCCAGAAAAGCTCTAAGGTCAGCATCATGGTTTTATATTCTTAAACAGGTTTTTTTGTCATTTATTCACTTTCCTAAGAGGATATGATTTATACTTTGAGTATTCATTTTAGTTCATGGTTGATTAATTGTCTTTGGGATTCACTCTACTGATAGGTACTAATATTTTTACTGGGCTACTATTGGCAAGGGAATTCTTTAGGAATTTAACAACTGTGTGGTTTTCTCAGAAATCAGCAAAGTTTTTTAGTAAAAAAGAAAATTCCGAGAAATAATTATTTTCATAGAAAATTAAAAAATTTAATGTTTACTTGTGATGCTTACAAGCAGTGTCAATTTCGCAGTCTTTTCATGACATTTTCACCTGAATTTTTGTGAGAAATTTAGTTATTCTGAGTTTATTCTGAAAATAGCTTAAAGTCTTCTCAAAAGAAAAAGACTGGCAACTGGAGCTATATAGTCAAGAACCTGAGAATGGTGCTTAATATTTGACGCTTTGATCTACCATTTAGCATTGTTGATACAAAGTGCTTCATAATCTTCCTGTACACCTATTCTCAAGCAAAATCTTTTTCCTGCAGCATATATGTACTTTCCTTTTACAGAATGCCTAAGCTAATTGCTTCCATTTGTGCCCCTTTTGGCTTCCTTTTTCTTCCTATTGTTATGTTCTCTCATTATGATGAACTGCTTCCTCTTGCATGGAGTTGGTAACTTGGTAGGGCTTTTAACGCCAACCAGTAGTATAAGGTGTGACACAGTTAGGATGATGGTCTCATTTGAACTTTCATACATTAACAGGTTAACATCAAACTTTGTTTTTGTGAGGCGCATCACTTGAATTATCTCTCCCTTTCCAAAGAGATGAAGTTATTCCTCTGCTTGTAGCTGCATTTTACCATGGTTTAATTTCCACTTGCATATATTAACAGGTTAACATTGAACTTTGTTTTTGTGACAGGCATCACTTGATTCATCTCTTCCTTTCCAAAGAGATGGAGCTATTGCTCTACTTGTAGCTGCATTTTACTTACTATCCAGATATGTTATACACTGCACATGGGTCACATCAGAGGCATATTCTTCACCTTCCATAGTCTTGGCTGCAAGGGGTGCCCATGGTGGCAGGGTTATCTTTGATGACTATCGTGAGGCCTACTTTTGGCTGCGCCAGAATACACCTCCGGATGCTAAAGTGATGTCATGGTGGGATTATGGTTATCAGATAACTGCCATGGGAAACAGAACTGTAATTGTGGATAACAACACATGGAACAATACACACATTGCAACTGTTGGACGTGCGATGTCATCATATGAAGATGAGGCGTATGAGATAATGCAAGCGTTGGATGTGGATTATGTGCTTGTTGTTTTTGGAGGTGTTACAGGGTATTCTTCAGATGATATAAACAAGTAAGTGATCGGATAAACTTCCTGAGTTGTGAATTGTTGCTTTATTTCATCTGTTAGATGCTACATATTTTTTGTTTTCTTGCTGCAACTTTCTCACCAAGGATGCATTGATGTTCTAAAATTAGATTTTTGTGGATGGTACGCATTGGAGGAGGAGTATTCCCAGTCATTAAAGAATCAGATTACCTTGTGAATGGTGAATACCGGGTTGACAAAGGGGCAGCTCCAAAGATGTTGAATTGTCTCATGTAAGTTTCTTTGATTTGTATGTCAACTTCTGGCTTTGTGTTGAGGGCTGACTTAAATTTGAGTTGAAACTTTGTACCCTTTTGTTTTTGAGAAGAGAGATGAAGTTGTACTAATTTTGGTTTGTCAATTTGTTTTCTGCCTAATGTTTATATGGTCATATCAATTTATTGGTTCAACATTTTTCTTTGTTACATGTCAAAGTACAAAAGAGAACTTCAACATCTAGCTTTTGTAAGCTTTCATATTTTACATATATATCCTGTATAATTGCATATACTTTGAATAGGATATTTTTTCCAGTTTTCTGTATTTATCAGACTTAGAATACTGAATGCTAATGCACATGCTCACTCGAAGGCATGTATGATGTGCTATGTATAAGTAGCCTTCCACTAATGGTTGTTTTTAGTTTTTTATTTCTTTGTCTGATATTGTATAAAGTTGATACTTGGAAAAATCATGTTTGCCATAATTCCTTGAGGTTTTGGAATCTCTGTTAAGTTTCTTATACGCTCAACTTTGAAATAAAGTGGCTACAAATTTCAGGTGAATATGGAGCTTTTGGTCATAGGGCATCTTATCTTCTGTTTTTTTCTGTAGATATAGGGCCACTTCTTTATCTGCAGCAACTAGTTGTTGCTTGATGACATGGAACTAAACACTAGACGAGTTTACCTTCAAAACTATATGTGCATGCTGGATGCTCAAAAGTGAGATTTTTTAAGGTGTGCAACTTGAGTCTGGGACCTATTTGTGGTGCTTATACCTGAGACTTATTTGTGACAATTTTAAGGTTTGTACCCCTGGAACTATTTAGATCTTCTGTGAGTATAAATGTTCAGAAGTAAGTGGGACTGTTAGATATTTCTGCTTTTATGGTGATATTTTATTTGTTTCCTTAAACTTTCACTGACATACTTGAAAGCTACCTTAGTAATAACTTATTGAAAAGTTCTGAGGTAAAAAATTTGAATGTTCTGATTTATGAAATGTAACAAAATAAAAGTGCATAACCATTCTGATCTACAATAGTGGCTCACTCATCTGTCACAATTATTGTTTTCACACCAAAAAGTGCATATCCACTAGAAAGAGTGGTCTGTGTTGTGTTTAGTATACCAATTTTCTCTGCTTTTCATTTTTGGATTTATTCCTTGTACAATGTGAAAGACACAAGATCAAATGGGTAATTTTGTGTTCCCTTCAACTGTTGAAAGCTTTTTGGTGTGAAAACACAGACCAGTGGTATGTGATGATGAAATACACAGGCCATAAAATGTGTATGAATAAAAGCACAGGGTTTGTTACTGGAAGGCAGATGCCTGTGAAAAAGAGAAATGAAAGCATGTGGTTGAGATAGTCTGGGCTTGACATGGTATCAAGATTTTATAACAAATGATTTCAAGGATATTACTGCATTAGCTATGCTTCATACTCAACCATGCTGAGTGGCTTCTGCATATTAGTATGTCAACGTTGACTTAAACAAATCACTTCAATTAGTAGCAGGGTGGGGGGAGGGAAAGGAAACCTCTGTCAATGAGAAAGTTTGAACATCTTGTTGATGCAATAGATGTGCCCACATCTTGACATGGAATAAGCTATTGGGTTGTTTGATTTTCGGTTGCCTTCTGTCTAAGCTTGATATCAATCACCATTTTTTTTTGCAGGACCAATTCAAGTTTGTGCATCATTTTGATGATTTTGTGCTGCTATAACTGTTGTTTTGAGGTTTTCATGGTTTCCCATTTGAGTTGTCTTCTGCAACCCGCCCTTTTGTCATCTCTAAACATTTCAAAAGGAGTTACTAAATCTGGGAGGGCGTCATCATTTGGTTCCTAACGACATTTTGCACTTTAGTGTTTCCCTCTACTCTTCTGCAATAATTTGATCATTTTGATTAAGAACATTTAGTTTGTTGTCTTTTCAGTTCAAATAATTTCATCTATGGAGTGGATTTAAAGGTTTTATGCTGCTGTTTTTGTTTTGTGATTATCTTCTGTGTAATTTCTCTTTCATGCATGTTGAGCCAATGATTATGGTTCTTTTTAGCCAATTTGGACAAGAACTAGTTTTCCACTGATTTTTTGTTTGCATGGGTTGCATGTGAATCTTGTTGGAATTGCACTAGCTCAAGTTTTTAGTTTGACTTATACCATCTGATGATTGGTTTTGACACCTCATTTTATAGATAATTTAGTTTTTGAGTGTGTCGGAGTATTCTTGAATAGAGATTGGCTTTGGATTATTAGATGACTGCTGCCTCCAAGGCCCTCCCTCTAGGAGTTGAGACGGTCTTAGTTGCTAATATTTTTCCTCATTTATTTCTCTGATTCCCTTTATATTTCCAGTCCTGAATTATCGTTTTTGTTATATAATGGTTTGGAATGTGGCAATCATTACCATCTAGGAGTCCAACTATTTGGTTTCAAGCAGATTTATGGTGCTGGTGCATGTATTTTTGCTGTTGAGAAAAGTTTTGTTGTCTCATCTAATGACGTAGACCTTAATGAGCTTTATTCATTTAGGAGCCTGGTTCTATTTGTACCATCATTCTGGCATTTTTGGACCACTTTCATGTCTTATGTAACATTATTGATTTCTGACCATGCTTAGGATGTTTTATAAGTTTCTGGCCTGGACCACTTTCATGTCTATGCAACATTATTGATTTCTGACCATGCTTAGGATGTTTTATAAGTTTCTGGCCTGGATATCTTTGTTCTTTGGATGTTTATTATACTTTAGTCTGAGGATAGGATGCTGTGCGTTTTTTAGGCACAATGTTACTGTTTCTTTACTAAATTATGTTTTGTTTGACCTATTCTTGCCTCTAAATGCTTATACATTCTTCTGAGCTTTAGGGATTATTTATCTTTTTGTGTATGAGGTCAAAGTACCAAGGGCATTCAACTCGAATGATGTAAACCAAATTGCTGCTTGATGTCAACTATAGTGGGTTTGCTAACCTGTCACCTTACAAATGCATCATATCCCATTTAGTGCAATTTTTAAGATGTGTATCTCAAGTAAATGCTTCTGTGCATAGATACTATGGTTTTAGTTATCTCATATGCCGAAGTTTGCTAGCATTTGTGGAGGATCATGAAGGTATTGACGCATCCATTTGGCATTCTGATGCTGTATATAAGCATTTTGACTGCAATTTTCCACTTTCATAACATAAGAATATTGCTTCCAGTGAAATTAGCCCTACTGCTTTATATCTCACAACTCAATTCAGTTCTCTAATCATCTGCATTTGAATTACTCAATAGGTATAAGCTTTCCTACTATCGGTTTGGGGAGCTGCACACAGAGTATGGAAGACCTCCAGGGTAATTACTTACCATATTATAGCTTCCTCTTCTATCATTCTAGCAGCCCAAGTATACAATAGTATTTGATGCCCATACCTGTTCGATACAAAATTTTCAATCTTATTTTGCACTGGCATGCAGTTGGGATCGGGCCCGGGGGGTAGAAATTGGAAATAAAGACGTGAAGCTTGAACATCTTGAGGAGGCTTTCACAACATCAAACTGGATCGTGAGGATTTACAAAGTTAAGCCACCAAGCAATAGGTGGTGAAGCAAATGAAAATTTATAATCTAGATTTTGCAGAAAGGAAACCACGCTGTCTACACTTAATGTTGAGTTAGAGGAATTTTTGCAATAATGTAATTTATATGTGATTTTGTTAAAGGAACATTAGTCTCATTTTCTTTTTATCTGGTTAGTAGCAGTTAGATTATTTGAGATGAGGCTTCTTAGGAGAACCTATTTGAGTTGCAATTTTTAGTGGCATGGTTGCCAATTAGTGTAACATGAAATATGCTAAGTATTACTCTGATGAAAACTTTTGTGCGTTCAACATGGGTACGAAGGTGAGAACATTCATGGCTATTATGATTTACAGAACTTGACCTCTTCTATTTTTGGGGGTAATGTTTCTTGTCTTTAAGAGTAAATTTATAACTTAAATCTTACTAATACTTTACTTTCGCCAATATGGTCAGAAATTATTGAAAGAAAACGTTTTCAAATTGCTTTATTTAGCTATTTTGGGTTAGGAGAGAACTTGGCTGTGGTAGGCATATTTATCTCCACCTGTCTCAACTTTAAATGGCTTGAAACAGAGAAGTGCTATACAACTTTTGAAGGTAGAGGACCAAATGGAGGACGAACATTCCTTACGAAAATTTTGACTGCATGCTCTTTGTAGCATATGTATATGGGTGATCGATGATATTAGTCTTTTTTTTTTTCCTTTTTTGGTTCTCTGTGATATCATTCTCTCGGACAAATTATTTAGTTGCTCCATGTGTATTAACTATAAACTGATTATAATTTGAGGACTGAAGGCCCTTGTGGGTTTAAATGCTGAGACAAGATCCAACTTGTGTACCTTATTGGTGTGAAGTATACAAAAGCATCTGAAAGTTGAGAATGCAGCTTGTATGGCATGATCTTGCACAACCACCAAAAACATGGACCTACATCAGAACAGTGCAAGCTACTGTATGCAATAATACACAAGCATACCTTACAACAGCTTTTGTTAAATACGGGATGGACACAATTCACTAAAATTTCAGGGGGATTTCTTAAACTTAAGCTTCACATATTTTGCTGCTTGGCCTTAACAATACAATCTTGACGATAGGGAGCAGATCGAAACAGCAGAAGCAATGTTGGTGCCTTCCATCGTTAGTTGTAGCAGTCACAGATTACTCCATATACTTTCACTTGGACATAGTTAAACTAGGCAAGACTTTTCAAATTACAACTCACTCTTTTTAGCTTTCTTTCTGCCCTGCCTTTGCATACTTAAACACTCCATATGCAACCGTGCCGCCTAAAAACAGGACGACTGTTGGCGTAAACGATGGATACAAATACTTTACAAACAAGCTATCCCATTCCTCAGGTAAGAAACCTGCAAAAGAGCACACTTGGTTTAAGATAATGTTTTTTCTTCTTAGAGTTTTGGGGAAGTGATTAAGATAGAATGCTCAGCACAAAGCAATGTTTTTTCTTCTGAAAGTTTTAGAGCAGTCATGATCAAGCACTCAGCCTAAGATTTTTATTTTCTTCTTTTACTTCTAACAGATTTAGACTAATCATGATTAAACATTCGTTCTATCTGCTATATACCATAAAAGGAGGCTATTGGTGCTGACATTTGTAAGATCTCAGCCCACCAGCCTGGAAATAAATCCATGAGGTGCTGATTCACTGCTGGGCATTTCAGTGGAAAAGGGGTCATCTAAGACACGAATATTTATACTTTAGCATGTGATGATGGTTGACTTGATTCCCTAATACCTTGGTTAAATTGAAAACCATCAGCTACCTTGCTAGGTATAATTTGAACATAAAGAATGGCACAAGCATTTATTTTTTCAGTGCATGTGTGTGGAACCTATAGTTTTTTTTGTTATTTGAAAGGCAAGCTAGGGTTAGGCAGACCCCTACCAGTTATACAACTATACCATTGGGTTTTGAACCTGCAACTAGCTTCTCCTACCAGACAAGCAGAGCCCCCGTTGGTATGTGGAACCCATAGTTACCAGGATGGAAAATGGACACAGGAAGCGATGTGGGAAGTAGCACCAGAGTGTTAAAAAGTAGTATGAAGCATGAAGTAGAATGTGTTTTGAAAATGATTATGTAAGCGAGTGAGAAACCAAAAAGAAAACATGCAAGAGCCGATGGAGGAACAAAAGGAAAGCAAGGGGGGAGAAAATGGGAAGCAAGAGTCAAGGGAGAAGCAAAAAATAATAAATTTAATATGAAAAACATGCAAAACAAGAAGGAAACGAGGGGGAAGCGAGTGGGAAGCATGTTTCCTATAATATAGGAAGTGTGCTTCCTAAAAATGGGAAGTGAGTTTCCCCAACACTTTTTCCTTCCAGGGGACGCATGCGCTTCCTGCTTTGGAAGTGCACTACCTGGCAAGTGTGCTCCCCCTCCTAAGAGGGTGCTTCTGGTGACTATGGTTGAACCTGTTTTGCAAAGGGTGGATGAGAAGAAACCAGTAGTAAATAACAGGATTGCAATCTAGGAAGTAACCCATAATTGGCCTGAACAACTGAGCTTGTCATTTTGGGGGAAGAACTTAAGAGTGTCAATCCCATCACATTCTACAGTAGCTGGATATGCAGTACCACATATTTGAGCAGTTCTACATTCAAACAAACTGAAAAAGGAAACTGCAGTACTGGAATCCTGTAAAAGAGCTTCAAGACTTAATGGAGCCAAATCACAAGTGAAGCAAAAGATCCCACTGAAGACCAAGACTGGTGGAACGATGTAAAGAATACAATCTGGTAAACTGCAACATAAATTCTAGAAGCTGGTTCATTACTTGAAATCTGAAGTGCACATTACATCAAAATACACTGCTAATCTTGCATGTCCATGCTTATCAATTCCTTTAACACACAATCTGGATGGCACTGGATACTTAGCTCAGGAAGAGATACAGATGAAAAAGATGCATAACTGGTGCAAGTGAGGACATGCACATTAATGTCAGTCGACATCTCTTTTATTTTTATTTTTATTTTTCTTTTTACTGGGAGAAACAGCCCCAGGCACAGAGACCTAGCCGTGCTGGCTCAGCCTGCCGTACTTGCGGTCTCTGTCCATGTTGGCGTAGAACTCTGAGGGCTTACCCCTCGACCCCAGGGAGTCACCAAGCTTCAGCCTACGCAGTGGGGTGATGCCCATGGGATTTGAACCTAGACTGCCCGTCAAACAGTCTAGGCCCCATCCCACTATGCCAAACCCCTTGGGTCTGCCAGTCGACATCTATGCTACCATGTGTTTCGCAATTTCCTTTTGCCTTTATGTTCATTTTAGGCTGGTAGGAGGCCTGACTGCCAGGTTATGGCCCAGTTTTGTTTCACATAAAATGGAAAGAGTTTTAAACAGTGTGGATAGACATTTTTATTGAGGGGAAAAAAGACATGAGACTCCTGAAGCCAGTTCTCTCTTGTTCTCTCAAAGAAGAAGAAGAATAACAGTTGCCATGTGGATTTGATTCAAGTGGAAAAAGGAAAATTTTACTGGACAAAGTGTGGGCTGCCATGCTTCTTTTACATACAAGAAACATGGGGAAACTCTCTTTGATAGATATGTCCGAAGAAACCCATCCTTTTTCTGCAGAAAAGAGAGAGAGATCAACTTTGTTCTGCCTATGAAATTCTCAAGGATGGCCATATGGGAAGGACATCTGCTTATGAGGCCATAGATATGTTTACAAAGGACTGAAAGAGGGTGACCTGTCTACCTTCTCCAAAATGACATCGATATGTGCTATGGTTTCCTTAACACAATGGCCGAGAGAGGAGAGTTTTCCATGCCCAGGAGTCAGGGCACAGACTTATCAAAGCATGAATTATATAGTTTAGTATGACACCTTGATTATAATATAGTATCTTTCACAATTATAGTTGGGGAATGAGAAGTTTTATTAGATTGCAATATATGCTTGTAAACAGTAAGACAAGAAAAGTTACAAGCACATAGGCAGAGTAAATCCATGGACCAATATTTCTAAAGATTTGTTCCATTGTCAACAGAAACATCACAAAGTTCCTCAATGACAAAAAAGAAACATGACCAAGTTCCTCAGTTGTGAGCGGAGAATTGGCTATCACCAGTCGAAAGGCAGGAGTACAAGAACACATTTAATTTGTAGTGTTAGTTTTCTGCTAACATATATCAACAAATCCATCAAACAAGAAAATCTGCACAACTTGCAGCTGTATCATATTATGCAGCACAAAGAAGTTGACAATTCCGGTCAGCGTAGGATAGAACAATTTGCATCAATTTGATTCATAGATCCTATTAATAGTCATAGAACTAGGAAAAGTAAATCCGGGAGATAAGTGAAGAAACAGCAACAGGCTATAAAAAGATAAGCATGAAGAGAAAGGAGAAAGGAGAAAGCAGAGAGACTGTCCCTTTTTTTTTTTAAGGTCGTTATACTCTAGAACCTGTGATAAACAACTCCATCACTCGGTGAGTTCTGGAAGCCAAGAAGGCCGGCTTCCTGTAGAGGATGACTACAGCACACTTAGGCCCGTCCTCCGTGCCTGGTTTTCTTACTAGAGATAGAAGGGCGTCGATGGTAGCACAATAATGCAATGTCCGAAGTTATCTAGATAACTGGATAAGTTGGAATTCTACATTATGCTTCATAATGCAGTTTACCAACTTATCTAGGTAATTGGATAAGTTGGGATGCTAGATTATGCCTTATAATGCAGTTTCACAACTTATTCCAGATTCGGACATGAACGGGTGCATCCAAACGCCAACTTAGCATGTAAAAGCATGGAAGGAGATATGATGTCTCTTGCTTGAAATGGATTTTAAGGCTTTAAAAACAATAACTGTATATGCATATTTTAGAATAATAAGAAGGTGAATAAAAAAATCGTCTAACATGAAAAAAAATGATATCAAGGAAGTTCAATTTTTCGATAGAAAAATCTTTCCATTTTTCCCAAAACTTATAAAGCTTCGGAAGCGCGAAAGAAACTTGTAGGTTCGTGCTTTCGAAGCGAGCTTCCCTCGCTTCCTAGGAAGCGATCTTCTGATTTTTTTTACGGAACCTCCAGCAAGGCCACGGTAAACGAGCCGAGTTTGGGCTGTACGGGCTCGGCTCGTTACGGGTACACAGGTTGTCAGGAGCCGAGCCGAGACGATCCTGAGCCCTATCTAGTTGAGAGCTGGTCACAAGCTAGCTCGTTTTTTAAAAATTAAGTATTTTTTTAAGCTTGATAATGTATAAAACGTATATAATATATGCAAAATACGTGCAAAACATACATAATATGCATATTATATATAACATATGCATACAATTTATAATATATAAATATATAATGTGTAAAACAAGCCAAACCGAACCGAGCTTGCCATGTTTGTGCTTGGCTCATTTGCCTAAACGAGCTGGCTCGTATATCGGCTCGGCTCGACGAGCCGATCGGCGAGCTGCTCGTTTCGTTTCCCAGCCCTGGCATCAAAATTCAGCCAATACCTGATGCTGCCAAAGCAATGCCCTCGACGAGGATGAGAAACCCGAGAGCGAGCCACCCAAGGAGGAAGGCCCTCTCCTGCTCCGGCAAAGCACCACCACCTTCATCCTTCCCCGTCGCCACCGGCTGAATCAACGGCTTCTGCACAGGCGCCCAGCGGACGACCTTGCTCTTCCTGCTTCCTTTGCCACCGCCGAATCCAACCCCTCCGGCGCTCTCCCGCTTGGGAGCTGTATCGGCGGAAGTCGATGGTGCCGGATGGGCTTCGTTTGCGCTCTCCCCTGGGCCATCTCCGGCCGTCGTGGCTCTCACCACGTTTGTGTTTCTGGTTGTACAAGAGACGAAACAGCGAAGGCGTTGAGCAGGTGGGCCGGAGAAGCAGAGCCGCCGGTTGCTTCTGCTCCCGGCGGGCAACGCCCCCGCGAGGCTCACGCTTGCACTCATCCCGGTATTGATTTGATGGGGAACACTCTCTCTCTCTCTCTCTCTCTCTCTCTCTCTCTGTAGGATCAGAAATGGATGGGATTGAAGATGAACCAGATTATGGATTGGATGAATATCCGACTGATCTGATCCGTTCGGGCTGAAATTGATAAGGCCCTTATTTAGGTACGGTTCGAATCTGAACTAATATGGATCCAGATCTAGAGTTTGTGGCCAAATCACACCCTTCTAGGTAGAGCTGCCAATGGGTTGGGTATCTGATCCATCAGGATGTACCCAAATCTAACCAAATAACTAGTTTTCAGATGGTGGTGGCGACGGGATTGCATTTTGTCGGGTCAAAAAATGAAATCTCAAACCCAGATTCATATAATTCAAGAGGTTTATTTTCACTAAAATGTGTACAAAATACTTGGGTCAAGCTAGATCAGATCAAATATCCAACAAAAATCAAGTTGGAGCCATTGTGAATCTGTAATCAGATCCAGGTCTGGCCCAAGTTGGGGTTATGATTTTACCATAAAACAAACATTTTAGGAATTAGAGTGAAGCATCTTTTGTTTTATATTTACACTAAGAAACCACTCCTAGGTTCAACCACTCTTAAGTTCAAAAAGCTAGTCGTGTTGCTCTGCCAGTTGTACTTACAATCATTGTTTTGATAGCATCATACTCTTTAGGCTTACCCCAGGGCCGGCTGGCCTCTTTGATATTTGAGTGCCTCGAATAAATAAATAAATATATATATATATATATTGTTGAGAAACTCTGTTTTGATGTCACATAATATGATACACTGTCGTATTTGATTTTATATGATATGATCATATGTCCTCTTGAAAAATGTTATATTATGACTGAATATGTTTTTGCCATAAATCTAACGAGTATTTGATGCAAGGATATCTCACCCAAAAAGGATGGAGACTTCTTGTTCAAGTACAACTAGTGCAATCATACTCCTTGAAGAAAAAGCTTGATGAGCCATGCATTCCTAAAGATCAACTGAAGAGATCGGCTACCTCAAGATGAAGATTTTTTTCTTCTTTAGAGTCATATGTAACAGAACCTTCAGGAACATGCATATTGCATATTACATACTCATTCATAAAAACTATATCATAAAAGTATAAGATAGTTTCAAAAAGCTCATTTTTGAAAACTAATAATTGTACCTTCTTACAACCCTTTATGAAAAAGGTATTTTGACATAATTTCAAAATGTAATAATTGTACCTTACATCATATACAAGACAACATGAAAAGAAAGGTAGGAAAAAGACAAAACATGAAATTGGCTACATAAAGAAAAACAAATATAATATGTTTTTGAAAAGACTCTAGTTACCATCTTTAAAGAAATGTCTTCAAATATAAGAAAAAGACAAAACATGAAAATCGGCTACACAAAGAAAACAAATATAATAAAGGTTTTGAAAAGACTCTAGTTACCATCTTTAAAGAAATGTCTTCAAATATAGGAAAAAGGCAAAACATGAAAATCGACTACACAAAGAAAACAAATATAATAAAGGACTCTAGTTACCTTTTTTCAAACCCATAGAATGTCGACTTACTTGAAGTCATCATTCTCTTTATATAGCATTAAATACCTCCTGTAAGAAATCCTTGTTAAAATATCCTTCTCAAGAATGTCGACTTTCTTGTAGTCCTCATTCTCTCTGAAGACTTTGAAAAACACAACATAAAGAAAATACTTGACATGACTATGTACAAATAAATATCTCAAAGCACTCATTGTACTTACACTCATTTAAAGTAAAGAAGTACTTATGTACCTCAAATCATTAATTAGAATAAAGACAAAACCACTATCCAACGTTCAATGTACTATTGTAAGAAATAGACTTTTTACATAAAATATGTATTACCTAAAATATTACAACGACTAGTGTACCCTATATTTTACTTTTATGGAAAAAGACTTTTTCGAATTTCTCTAAAGATGTTTTTGAAATGACATATCATTTCACATCTCAAGAAGGCTACGATTTCAAAATGTAACGACTACTTTTTTAAAAGCTATATAAACACACTCAAATAAACTATTCAACATTGAATGGACATGTGAACTTACAACGAGAAAAATTCTTATTCTATATTTGAAAAGAGAGCCTTGAAAAAGAAAGAGAAAAAGAAAAGAAAGAAAAGAGAAAAAGTCAAGTTCAGCTCTTTGACAAAGAGTATCCTCTGAGTGACAAACAGAACATTCTGAGAATCCTTCATTCGTGCATTCATATCATTCTGAAGGTTCTATAGGAAGTATTGTAACTCTGTTATTCATTGTTTTCCTTCTTTGTTGAAAGAAGTAGACCTCTGTGAAAGAGGGTGTTGCCCTTCTCTGTTGAGAGAAGAAGACCTCTGTGAAAGAGGATGTTGTCCTTCTCTGTTGAGAGAAGAAGACCTCTGAGGAAGAGGGTGTTGTACTATTTATCCGATGACTCGGATGTTATAGTGGAAAGCTCAAGTGGTTTGCTTGGGGACTGGATGTAGGTCTGGGTATTGACCGAACCAGTATAAATTATGTGTTTTATGTGTTGTGCCTTATTGCCTGATTATTTTATTTTATCGATCTTTATCATATTTCACTATTCACTCCCCTCTAGTGGAATTTCATTTGGTATCAGAGCAGGTTTGTTGGTTTCGACATAACAAGTCTTCCAGCACAAATGGCATCTACCTCTTATGCTCGTGATATTGAAGGTCAACACGCATCTCGTCCTCCTTTCTTCAATGGCTCCAACTATGGATACTGGAAGTGCAGAATGGCTATATTTCTCAAATCCATAGATTTTGCTGTATGGAAAATTGTTGAGCATCCATACACATCTCTATCCGCAGACTATAACTTATGGTCTGATGAAGAAAAGAAAATGGCAAACCTAAATGCTAAGGCTATGAATGCCTTATATTGTGCCATTGATCAAAACGAATTCAATAGAATATCTATACACTACAACAGAGCAGTAGATTAGCGACGACCACCTTTCGTCGCTAATCCGTCGCTAACCATGTTAGCGACGGATTAGCGACAACGCGGCGACAGTATGCTTACGTCGCGAATATTTCGACGCTAACTGGCGACGGAATTATTCCGTCGCCAAGTCCGTCGCTAATTGCGACGGAATAACGAGCGCTGTATTCCGTCGCCAATCCGCCGGTACTAAACGGCGACCACGGCGTGGCGACGGATTTAATTCCGTCGCTAAGCCGTCGCTAGATTAATATGAATAGCGACGGAATCATCCGTCGCTAATCCGTCGCAAAAACGAAAAAAAATCAAAAAAAATTTATTTAAAAATTAATTACGGAGAACTGTACAATTTATATTTCCTGTAAATAAAAAACAAACCACACAAAAAAATTCATATAACAAGTATCTATAATAATTAATCGTTCCACCTTAAAACTAAGAAGTTTAATTATTTACAATTCAACAATTACAATTAGGAAAAATAAAAAAAATAGAACTTCTTCAACACAGTCCTCTAATCATCGCCAAGATTTTGTGCGTCTTCTTGTTCATTGTCTTTATCTGTCCCTTCAGCTCCACTACCCTGATTATCGCTAGCAGCCTACACAAGAAAAGAACAGTCAGTATTGATAAACAAAATATAATGAAATAAATTACACACTATATGTGATTCTATCATGTGCTCATGTGTGATCTAAGGCAATAAAAAAACTCTATATGTGATTCTATCATGCTCATATGTGTGCTAAGGCAGTCAAAAAATTGAATATGTGATTATAGCATGTTCATATGTGTTCTAAGGCATATAAAAAAACTCTATATGTGATTCTACCATGCTCAGATGTGCTTTAAGGCAAGCAAAAAACTATATATGTGATTCGATCATGCTCGTATGTGTGCTAAGGCAGTAAAAAAATTGAATATGTGAATATAGCATGCTCATATGTGCTCTAAGGCAGGCAAAGCAAAAAATTTTATATGTGATTCTATCATAAATGATATATAACATGTTCATATGTGTTCTAAGGCAGTTAAAAAACTCTATATGTTATTATAGCATGTTCATATGTGTGCTAAGGCAGTCAAAAAACAGAATATGTGATTATAATATGCTCATATGTGTTCTTAGGCAGTAAAAAAACTGAATATGTGATTATAGCATGCTTATGTGTTCTAATGCAATCAAAAAAACTTTATATGTGATTCTATCATGCTCATATGTGCTCTAAGACAGACAAAAAGTTAAATATATATATATGTGATTCTATCATGCTCATATGTGTGCTAAGGCAGTAAAAAAATTGAATATGTGATTATAGCATGTTCATATGTGTTCTAAGGCATCTAGAAAAACTCTATATGTGATTCTACCATGCTCAGATGTGCTTTAAGATAGTCAAAAAAACTATATATGTGATTATACCTGAGAGGGACCTGGAATCGAAGATCCCCTATCCTGAACAGCGGCCTTGATCTCATTTCGGAGAAAGGGGGCGACGGTGTATTGGAAGTAGTTATTCAGTGATTCATTAATGATCTCGCGTACATCATCACCGGAAAGAATAGTCGGCTGCTTGGAGCTTATGTCGGCGCAAGAAGTTGGTGAGCCGTAACTGGAAGAACCAATAACTGGTGAAGTGTTCATATTACTCCCAAACCCGAACACGCGACCTTTTTTGGGTTCACCTGCTGCAGTCACCCATGCTGTAGGATCAAATGATGGATGCTGAGTAGCGTCTTCACCATATCGCTCTACCATTTGTTGCTCATATGCCTCCTACAAAATAATGTTTAAAGTATTCATTAATAATTAATGATAACATTATGATGACTTGCATATATATTGCAATGATTATTAATAGAATTAATACATACCGTTGTCGTTCTCGCCTTCTCTGATACGAAGACTCCCGTGGTCTTCCGTTTATGTGTTTCTACAAACACATCCTTATATGGTACACTGCCTCCTTTTTCTGCTTCCTGCGAAGTTAAATGACAAAAGATTTAGTACACAAATTTGCAACTATACTTATAAAATTAATATTATATATTGATGAGTTACCATTTTCTTTAGGTGGCTCCCAAATGTCTTAGATCCACCTGTGTGTAGATGGGCTTCGGGCATCTTCGATCGATTTTGTGAAGCCTTCGCAGAGCGATTTTTAAATGCATCTCCCGCCCACATATCGCACATTTCATCCCAGTAATCTCTCCTGATAGTAATAGGACCATGGCCCTTCCACAGTAATGGATCATCTACTACGCCAGATGCTTTTTTGCTGCAGTCTTCATAGTGTGCAGCATGTCTGCAAATCGATTGGCAGCCACCTTCTGCCACACCTTCCTTGCATCATTTTCTTCCACCGTAGTTGCAAAGCGATTCGAAGCCTACAAATATTTTCAGAAAGTTAGTAGACATTGCTTAAATAAATTAAATATGAAACACATTAACTATGAGGAACAACTGTATACCATGAATGAGGACCACAATCTGTCTAATACCTCCTTTGGGTACTCTTTCCATTGAGCAACTGGTCCTGGTAGATGTTGAAGAAGTGAATTCCTAATCTCCCGTACTACTTCTTGTGGCTCAAACCTCGTGCTGCACATGAATTGTTACACAGTAAATATCAATATAAAATATTTAAAAGATATGCAATAATTGAAAACAAAATACTTACGGTCGATTATCGATATACACTATTCGAATGAGTCTTCTTGTGCCAGCCTGTGAAGACCCTGTTTCCTGTGTTGGCTGTTGACTTGTGCGATCAACTGGTGTAGGTGGGTCGTATACAGGCGCAACATCATCTGTAAAAAAATACACACCAAGTTCTCAGAATGTGCATTTGAACTAATCAAGCATCTAATTAGTTATATGATATACCTATCACAGGAGCCCGTGAAGATGAAGGTTGAGCCTGGCTACTACTGGATGAGCGACCACTATAACCTCCACGAACCATATTCTAACAAATAACATATGTCATACAATACATTCAAATAATTCACATCAAGTATTACAATGCATTCAAGTCATTCACATCAAGCATTGCAATGCATTCAAATAATTCAAATCATTGACATCAAGTATTGCACTAATTCAAATCATTCGTTAATTGCATAAATTATAATACATTCAGATAAATTACAATGCATTCGAATCATTCGTATCAAGTATTACAATACATTGAAATAAAATTTTTAATCATTCACACCAAGTATTGCAATACAACTCACATCAAGTATTACAATGCATTTAAATAGAGGTTTGTAGTATAAGATTTTTTTCACTAGCTTGAGAATTCTTCCTCGTCACTAGTTTGACTTTCTTCTTCTTCTTCTTCTTCTTCTTCTTCTTCTTCTTCTTCTTCTTCTTCATTGTTTGCCCATCCACTTGGTACATCATTTGGATCACATTCCTCTATGAATGTTTCATCAGCCAATGGAGATATGACATGCATATCATGCGCAACATCGTGACCATAAGCGAAGTCACAGACATCATCTGATTGATAGTAATCACTGTCTTCAGCTAACTCATCTTCTTGTAACTGATCATACTCGGGGTATAGTTTGGATTTCACCTTGCAAACTGCCCACCATTCATTTCTATCTGACTTTTTTATACTCGGATATGAAGTATAATAAACTTGTTGAGCTTGCGAGGCTAATATGAATGGTTCATATGTTCCAAACCTGGATTTATGATTCACCTCCACAATGCCTGAAGCTTTGTCGAGTCTTGTTGCAGTTGGATCAAACCAATGACACTTGAATACCGTAACCCTGTTATTCATGCCTAAGTAAGTCAACTCCATTATTTCCTCTATAACACCGTAGTAATCATGTTCATTTTCACCGTAGCTGCTACCCTTGACACACACGCCACTATTTATCGTTGATTTGTTTATACCGTAGTCTTTTGTATGGAATCGATAACCATTTACGATATACCCGTTGTAGCATTGCACAACTTTGGTCGGACCATTTTCTAAATCACATATTCCTTGATCTTTAACATCACCATGGCGAACCTACGCACAGACATAAACAATTATTGTGATCACGATCAATTAAGTAACTTAGTGTTGTTTATAAGTACAAAATTTATGTTAGCTTCTTTACCAACTGTTTCAACCACTCCACAAACTTAGTTTCACGTTCTTTTTGTACTTCTGCATTAGTGAGATGTGAAACTTTGCTTTGCAACTCCAGATCAAATCGTCTGCAAACCACAAATACTTATATTACCGAGCCATGTATCCACATATAGAACATAAAAGGATTTATAATTGAGTTGCATATACATATACTTACTCGATGTATGGGTCGATCGCTGAACAATTAAAAAGAATATAGATGTGTGCTGCATCTTGCTCTCGATCTGTCAATAGCCTTGATCGGCAACTACCAAATGCATGCCCAAGTCGTTGAAATATCGACAGCTTGTCAGCTACAGTTACTTGTTCTCCATCATCGTTACGGGGCGGGCATGTGTAACGTGTTGAAATATGAGGTTCGAAGTACATAGATGAGAAATTTGAAATCTCTTCTAAAGTGTACGCCTCACAAATAGAGCCTTCTACTCTTGCTTTATTACGAACCTTTTTTTTTAGGTCGAACATGCATCTGACAAGAATATACATTTCAAATTTTAAATATCTGTCATTAAAGAGACAAATATAAAAAAACATATACCTTTCAAATGGGTACATCCATCGATATTGCACAGGGCCACCAACCCTTAGTTCATATGGCAGATGTATGATCAAATGTTCCATAACATCGAAAAATGCTGGCGTAAATATCTTTTCTAACAGACAAACAGTGGTGATGACAGAGTCCTCGAGATTCTTTACATCTGATACAATGACCTCCGATGCGCACAATGTTCTGAAAAATCCGCTCAACTCAGACAATACCCCCCATATAGGTTTGTCTAACATATCATGGAATGCTAGGGGTATCAATCGTTGCATAAAGATATGACAATCATGGCTCTTCAACCCATATAACTGTCCATCGTCAATCTTCACAGCCCGAGCAATGTTAGAGACATATCCATCTGGAAATCTCAGTTGTCTCAACCATTGACATACATGTTTTATTTGATCAGGTCCGAGCACGTACTTCGCCTTTGGTTTCAGTACTTTGCCATTATACTCTTTGAGTTCCAATTCTGGTCTTTTACATATTAATTTTAAATCCATACGGGCCTTCGGATTATCCTTCGTTTTTCCTTTAATATTCATTACTGTATTGAACACATTATCAAACACATTTTTCTCTACATGCATCATATCCAAATTATGTCGTATCAATAGGGTCGGCCAATACGGTAGTTCCCAAAAAATAGATTTTTTCGTCCAATTGTGTTCCTTCCCAAATCCACGGAAGGGTGTAGGACTGCGGGCATCTGTTAATACATTTGGAATGTATCGCAATCTTCTTAAAATCTCTATGCCAGACAATCTTGAGGATGGACCTTCCATTTCAGTTGTGTCTGCTGTAAATGCATTCTTTTGACGTCGGAACGGATGATCGCTGGGTAGAAATCGACGATGGCAATCAAACCAGCAAGGCTTCCTTCCATGCCTCAATCTAAAAGCTTTGGAATCCTCCATGCAGTACGGACAAGCCAACCTCCCATGTGTGCTCCAACCAGATAACATACCATATGCAGGGAAGTCACTGATTGTCCATAGAACAGCGGCCTTCATGTTGAAATTTTGTTTTTTGTGGGCATCATACGTGGTAACACCGTCATCCCACAGTACTTTTAATTCATCAATCAATGGCCTTAGATATACATCAAGATTTTGGCCAGGTGAGGTCGGACCAGGGATCAACAGAGACAAGAAAAGATTTGGACGTTTCATACACAAGCTTGGTGGAAGGTTGTATGGAGTTACAAATACTGGCCAGCATGAGTATGGAGTTGATCTACCCCCAAATGGATTAAATCCATCTGTACATAGACCGAGTCTAACATTTCGCACTTCCATTGCGAAGTTCTGATGAGTACGATCAAAGTGCTTCCAAGCTTCAGCGTCAACAGGATGCGTGATCTTGTTTTCATCGTGTCGAACTTTATTTGCATGCCATCTCATGTGTTTAGCTTTCTTTGAAGACATATACAATCGCTGCAATCTAGGAGTGATAGGAAAGTAGCGGAGCGACTTGTATGAAACTTCCTTTGATCTCGTGCTACCATTGCCTCTTGTCTTTGGCTTGAACCGAGGATGCCCACATGACGGGCATGATATGTCGTTTTCCTGCTCCTTGAAATACAACATGCAGTGATTTGGACAAGCATCAATCTTTTTGTAACCCATACCTAGAGCGTTGACCATAACTTTCGCACGATAGAAATTTTGTGGCAATTTCTCATCTTTAGGCAACATACTCTTCACAATCATGCACAAACGGTCAAAACATGATTGACTCAAATTATACTCGGACTTCAAATTCATTAGTTGAAGAACTGCAGACAAGATAGTGTGACTCTCACAACCGTTCCAAAGTGGCTCATCAGCATCTTTAAGTAAATCATAAAATCTACTAGCTGCATCGTTTGGTGATTCTTCATCTACGACAGTTCTTACATCACTAGAACTCATAGCAGAACCCAGTTCTGTTCCTGCAGCATCAAATATCAAATTCGTATATGGATTATCGTGCACCACATTCACCCGTGCATCAAAATCGTTTCTAAATTCTTCTCCATGAAACGCCCAGTTCTGATAATCACTCACAAAACCCTTCCTGTATAGGTGATGTCTAACGCCATGAGGTTCTACAAATCGATTATTCTTACAAATCTTGCAGGGACACCTAATCCGACCTGTGGGATCTACCGTACTGACACTCGCCGTTGCAAATTCAATAAAACTATCGACACCATCCATATATTCATGCGATAACTCATTGTCCACTATCCTACGGTACATCCATTCACGGTTTGCAGTCATTCTGTCGTATGATGTTACGAATAGTATCCTAACGAATTAAGAAAAAAACAATCAGAATGCGACGATGAAGAAAATATCAAATTTATCATGCAATATACTATGTCAAACAATAACAAGAATTTTGATGCATGCATTGATAACTTAATATTTTCATGTGCAAACTATTAATGACATGATACAATCATTTGAAGCATGCTTTTATTATAAAATTTAACATGGAAGTCAAAATCAAATTGAAAGTAACTACATGCAAGCATGGATACAATTACATCAAATATTGCAATACATCATAATCATTCATATCAAATAAATGGCAAACATGTACCTGCAGCAAACACACTTCAATATCTCACTAACTACTACCATGCTTAGCATGGACTCCGTACTCCAAAAATAAGAACACTTCCATATTTCTACATTAAAATCATGCTCAGCATGATCTCCGAACTCCAACAAAGCAGTCCTAGATATCAACAACTAAGTGAGTGTGTGAACAATAAAGTGCTGCATTCAATAAATTAAATAACATGTGATACGTTTGCATCACTTACTCACCACGGGTATTTACCCGATTTGCATTGTTTTTGTCATTTACTTACCACAGGTGGCCGAGCACGAGTTGGTTCCGTTGAGAAATCTGCACAAAAAAACAATTTTTTAAAATGAAGTCACCACGGAAAAAAAACTGTTCTGACAAGGGGTCGACTCCCCTGCTGTTCCGACAGGGGGTCGACCCCCTGCCCGGGTCGACCCCCTACCGGAAAGGCAAGGGGCAAGGGTCCTCTGCCGAAAAATGCAGGGGGTTAACCCCCTTCCGGAAAACGCGGGGGTTAACCCTCTGCCGAAAAACGCGGGGGTTAACCCCCTCCGTTTTCCGGAAGGGGGTTAACCCCCTGCCAGAAACGGGAGGGGGTTAACCCCCTGTGAACCGGGAGGGGGTTAACCCCCTGCCGGAAACGGGAGGGGGTTAACCCCCTGTGAACCGGGAGGGGGTTAACCCCCTGCCGGAAATGGCAGGGGGTTAACCCCCTGCGTGAAAATGGGGGTTAACCCCCTGCGTGAACCGGAAGGGGGTTAACCCCCTGCCGAAAACGGCAGGGGGTTAACCCCTTACGTCAAAACGGGGGTTAACCCCCTGCCGGAAACGACAGGGGGTTAACCCCCTGTGTGAACCGGGAGGAGGTTAACCCCCTGCCAGAAACGGCAGGGGGTTAACCCTCTGCATGAAAATGGGGGTTAACCCCCTGCCGGAAACGGCAGGGGGTTAACCCCCTATGTGAACCGGGAGGGAGTTAACCCCCTGCCAGAAACGGTAGGGGGTTAACCCCCTGTGTGAAAACGGGGGTTAACCCCCTGCCGGAAACGGCAGGGGGTTAACCCCCTGTGTGAACCGGGAGGGGGTTAACCCCCTGTGTGAACCGGGAGGGGGTTAACCCCCTGCGTTTTCCGGCAGGGGGTTAACCCCTTGCCGGAAACGGGAGGGGGAGGGCGTTACCTTTCTCCGGGCGGCGAACGGTGGGACCAGCGGACGGTGGGACCGGCGGACGGTGGGACCGGCGGACGGTGGGACCGGCGAACGTCGGGACCGGCGAACGGCGGGAGCGGGACCGGCGAACGGCGGGAGCGGGACCGGCGCAGGAGCAGCGAAAGAAGAAAAGGAAAACCTGGTTGGGATTAGGGTTATTCGAAAGTTAGCGACGGCTTAGCGACGGATTAATTCCGTCGCTAAGCCAACGTAAAATCAAATTCACGAAAATAGCGACGGATTATATTCTGTCGCCACATCCGTCGCTAGTTAGCGACGGACTAGTTTCCGTCGCTAACGTCGTCGGTAAATGGTGCGATCGTACCGACAAAACAATCTGTCGCAACATCCGTCGCTAATTAGCGACGGACTATCTTCCGTCGCTACTTTCTTAAGATTCAGTGATAATAGCGACGAATATTTGTCGCTCGCCAATCCGTCGCTAACTAGCGACGGAATCTTTCCGTCGCTAACGTCCGTCGCTAACAACCTATTTTCTTGTAGTGATATGTGAATCTGCATATGATATTTGGCATTCTTTGGAGGTTATTCATGAAGGAACCAACAAAGTGAAAGAAGCCAAATCTCATCTCTTGTCAGAAAATATGAGTTGTTCAAAATGAACAAAGATGAACCCATCACAGAGATGTTTACCAGATTCACCAACATCACCAACGATCTGAAATCTCTGGGTGTAACATATTCCCAGACAGAAAAGGTGAAGAAAATCTTGAGATCTCTCACAACTGATTGGGAGAAAAAGACTACAGCCATTGAAGAAGCTCAAGATTTATCTAAGCTTACTCTGGACGACTTAATAGGCAATCTTATGGCCTATGAAGTCCACATGAAAGAAAGAAGGGAAGAAGAACAACCGATAAAGAAAACTCTAGCTTTTCCAGCTCTATCTGAGAATGAAAGCTGAGATAAAGAATCCGAAATTGCGCTACTAACCATAAAATTCCAGCGCTTTATGAGAAGGAACCGGCTTCTAAACAAGCACAAGGAAAGAAAAGATCCTAAGGAAGATCTCATGTGCTATCAGTGTAATAAGCCAGGTCACTTGAGGTGTGACTGTCCCCTTCTCAAAAGAAAGTCCAAGACCGAGGAACCAAAGAAGAGGTTCTTCAAGAAAAAGGCTCTGCATGCTCAATGGGATGACTCAGAACCATTCACCAGTGAAGAGTCAAGTGATGATGAAGCCGAAACTGCAAACATGTGCTTCATGGCAAACGAAAGCTCTGTAAGTGAAATTTCTGATTTTTCCTTTGAAGAACTTCTAGATGCTTTTCAAGAACTATTTGAAGAATCTAGAAAATTAAGCTTCAAAAATAAAACTTTAAAATCTGAAAATTTAGAGCTTTCCCAGAAAAATGAAAAACTCAACAGTGAAAACTCTGAGTTGAAAAAGAAAAATCTTCTTATTACTTCTGAAATCTTATCTATTAGCTTCAAGACTAAAAATCTGCAAGTAGAAATTTCAGAATTAAAAAGTAAAACTGAAAACCTTATGAAAACGGTTTTCAAGTTTACTAAAGGAAAAGAGAACTTGGATAAATTCCTATCTTCTCAAAAAGTCTCTTTCTACAAGAATGGTATTGGCTACTCTCATTTCAACAAGCCTTCTTGTATGAATCAAAAGACCACTTTTGTGAAAAGTTCGTCTGAACCAAATAAGGAGTATTATAATGTTAATTTTTTTAACTCCTCTAAGGTTGTAGACAAACCCAAATCCAAATGGATATGGGTTCCAAGGTCTAACAAAAAGGGACCCGATTAGGTACCAAAAAGAAATTTTACTTAATGATTTGCAGGCTCCAAACAAGAAGAACAGGTGGATTCTAGACAGTGGATGTTCAAAACACATGACTGGACATTCAGACCTCTTTGTTGTTCTTCATAAAAAAGGAGGAACCGTCACCTTTGGTGATAACAACAAAGGTTTGATAATAGGTATTGGTAATATTGGAAATATAGATAAACCTCTTATCAAAGACGTTCTCCTGGTTAAAGGCTTAAAACATAACCTTCTAAGTATTAGTCAAATGTGTGATACAGGTTATAAAATTAGCTTTAATCATAATGCTTGTCTTATAGCAGACACCAACGAAAATATTATCTTAAAAGGTATAAGAAAAAATAATATATATGAACTATACCTAGAAAACATCACAAAACATTGCCTCATAGCTAATAATGACTCTCAACATTTATGACACATGAGAATGGGTCATGTCAATTCTAAATACATGTCTAAATTAGCTAAAGATAAGTTAGTACGTGGGTTACCCAAAATATCTTTTAAAAAGGATTATTTTTGTGATGCATGTCAATTAGGAAAACTGTCAAAATCTTCTTTCAAATCAAAAAATATCATTTCAAGCAAAAGACCTTTAGAGCTTCTCCACCTGGATCTTTTTGGTCCTTCTAGGATAGCTAGTCATAATCACAATAAATACGTTTTTGTCATTGTAGATGACTACTCAAGATTTACTTGGGTGATATTTTTGAAAAACAAAAGTGATACGTTTTGTCAATTTGAAATTTTATGTAAAAAATTACAAAAATAAAAAATCTTGTTCTATTGTTAAAATCCGTAGTAACCATGGAGGAGAATTTGAAAATGAACTTTTTGAAAAATTTTGTAACTTGCATGGTATTTCTCATAACTTTGCCTTTCCTAGAGCTGCACCTCAAAATGGTGTAGTAGAAAGAAAGAATAGAACCCTTCAGGAATCTGCTAGAACTATGCTCCAACACAATAATCTTGCTAAATCTTTTTGGGAAAAAGCTGTTAATACTGCATGCTACATAACTAATAGAGTTCTCATTAGACCCTTATTAAATAAAACTCCCTATGAACTATTCTATGACATAACTCCAAGAATAGACTATTTCAAAGTCTTTGGTTGTAAATGCTTTATCCTAAACACAAAAGATAGCCTAGATAAATTTGATGTTAAATCTATTGAAGGCATATTTTTAGGATATTCAAGTCATAGTAAAGCATACAGGGTTTTCAATAAGTGTTCTAAGTCTATTGAAGAATCTATGCATGTTAGTTTCTGTGAATCTATTGATCAATCTGTTCATAAGCAAACTAACGATGATGATGTTGAAAGTACAGATTTATTTTTATATAACACAGTTAAGTCTAATGAAGATGATCATCAAAGAACATTTATCGATATCAAAGATCATCCTCAAAAGCAGATTTTGGGAGAACTAACAAAGGGGGTTCAGACTAGAGCTCGGCTAGAACGGATTGCAAATATGACATTCATTTCTCAACTTGAACCAAAGAAGATTGATGAAACCATCATTGATGAGTTCTGGATGTTAGCCATGACTGAAGAACTGAATCAATTCCAAAGGAATGAAGTTTGGGATCTTGTACCAAGACCAAAGGATCATCCAATCATTGGGACAAGATGGATCTTCAGAAACAAGCTAGATGAAACAGGTAATGTTATAAGAAATAAGGCAAGACTAGTAGCTCAAGGATACAACCAGAAGGAAGGTATTGATTTTGATGAAATATTTGCTCCTGTTGCTAGACTTGAATCTATTAGAATGTTTTTAGCATATGCAAGCTATATGGATTTCAAATTATATCAAATGGATGTTAAAAGTGCTTTTCTAAATGGTTTTATAAATGAAGAAGTTTATGTAAAACAACCTCCAGGATTTGAAAATGAACAATATCCAGATCATGTTTTCAAACTCAAACGTGCTTTGTATGGTTTAAAACAAGCACCTCGTGCTTGGTATGATAGACTTAAAACCTTTTTGTTAAAAACTGGCTTTTCTGTAGGCAAAGCAGACTCTACATTATTTGTAAAAATAGTGAATAATCTTACCCTAATTGTTCAAATATATGTAGACGATATCATCTTTGGATCATCTAACAACACTCTTTGTGAAGAATTTTCTAAGTCCATGCAGAAAGAATTTGAAATGAGTATGATGGGAGAACTCACCTACTTTCTTGGACTGCATATTAAGCAAACCAAGGATGGAGTTTTCATCAATCAGTCTAAGTATGCTCGTGAACTTCTGAAGAGGTTCAACATGAACTCAACTGCTTCAAAATCTACTCCTATGAGCACTACTACTGTTTTGGACAAAGATGAAAATGGTAAGTCTGTTGATACAAAGGTATACCGAGGTATGATAGGATCACTTCTCTATTTAACTGCTAGCCGTCCAGATATTATGTTCAGTGTTTGCTTGTGTGCTAGATTTCAGTCAAATCCAAAAGAATCACATCTTAAGGCTGTAAAAAGAATAATGAGATATTTAAAAGACACAATTGATTTTGGATTATTCTATTCAAAATCCTTTATATTTGATTTAATCTCATACAGCGATGCTGACTTTGCTGGAAGTAAATCTGACAGAAAAAGCACAAGTGGAACATGTCATATGCTAGGGCACTCTCTTGTATCATGGTTCAGTAAGAAACAAAATTGTGTATCTTTATCAACTACTGAAGCCGAATACATTGCTGCTAGCCTAGCCTGTACAAAAGTTATCTGGATGAAACAAACCTTAAAAGATTTTGGTTTAAATTTTGAAAATACAACTATTTTCTGTGATAATACTAGTGCGATAAACTTATCTAAGAATCCTATTTTACACTCACGAACTAAGCACATTCAAATAAGACACCACTTCTTAAGAGAACAAGTCTTAAACAATATAATTAAACTGGAATTCATACCCACTAATCAACAGTTAGCAGACATTTTCACTAAACCATTGAAACATGAAGACTTTACACGAATTAGAAGAGAACTAGGAATATGCAAACTAAGTGACTTATAAATTAATCACACTTATTATAATACTTCTTATAAGTTTTGTTAAAATATTATTTTAAAAATTTTTCTTCTTATCGATTTTTGTTAGTCAAACTAGATTTTCATATTCACGTACACTTTAAAACTCTTATAAGACACATTCTTTATGTCTTTCAACTTGTCATCTTTTCAAGTACACATCCATTATGACTTCTTGTCCTATCTCCTTTCACTCATATCCATAAAGACTAATTATATTAAAAGCTATCATAACATTGTTCACATCACTCATCTCATAACTCCTTTATTATTTTTGTCCTTTTGTGAAAACTTCTCTTACGATAAATTGATTCACCTTCAACATGAAAACATATTAGTTTATGAGAACTCTTGCTTTTCAAATTATTAGTTAAAATCGAATGTTTATTTTGGTTCTTTTACCTTTCTCTAAAAGATCTAGTTGCTATGTTCTCACGTAAATTTTTACTATATCATTTAATATATCATAGATTACGTACACTCTATTATATCTCACGTAAATTTTTACTATATCATCTTTTATATCATAGCCTAAAGAACTATCTATTATCATCTCTTCATGCTTTACATCTTTTACAAAAAGTATTTGTACTCCACCCATTAGTACGTTTTGTATCACCTTTTTTTTTTTCCTCTCTCTCTATATTATACGAAGCTCCTTTTCATCCGTGACCATCACTCTCTCATACATTTTATATCTCTCTCCAATAGAGACTCATTAAAACCTTGTCCTTTATTTTTATTCTCATGAGTACCTTTAGTACTTTCTCTCTCTCATACAAATTGAGTCTCCATTCTTGTCAAACCGTGTTTATGACTCCTTTACTAGTTTAAAACTTAACTTTATTCTCTATGAACTTCCTCAAATCGAGTTTCTTTAAAAATATGTTTATCAAATAAACAATAATTCATGTCAATCATAACTTTATGTCTTTTATCAATCATGATTTTTTATTACTTCTTATCCTACTCGAAAATCCATATATGTCATCTCACTTTTCTCTATGACTACTCTCACTCCTTCCACGCATATCCATAAAAATATTTCTTATACAAGCAATTATTACTCTTCTTTCATAAATATCTTTTTGTCTCATCACTATTCATAGTCAAAGTATGTCCCTCTCATCTTTACGTATACTCATAAAACAATACAAATGTGAAGACACATTAATCATGACACATTTTTTAAGGCATTCTTTTCTTTCAAAAATGTCATATCTTTCAAACCACATATTCGTATCACCCTTCTTTATGTCTATTCATTCTTTTTCCACACATATCAAAATATATACTTATTAAATAACAAATTATTGCCTCTCACTCACTCGTCTTTGTTTGTCTTATTCCAAAATCACTCTTCACGAATTTGGAATGCTTCCACATCAAGTAATCTCATGTAGAAAAAGTTGTTTGTTGTATTAGGCCATTATTCTCTTCACTCTCTTCAATATGTCACTCCATACTCCATTCATGACATTTCTCACTACTTGATACACTCTCCCATAGTATATTTGTTCAAATCTATGTCCTTCTTAAGTTACATACCAATATGATACACTATCTTCCACCATTGATTTGATTTGTCATTCACAAGCCCCTTAACTTACAACTCATGTATTTCCTTATTCAAACTACATCCAAAAATCATTCACTTCCATTGTCATTCAATTATTGTCACAATTATTTTTTCTCTTCTATTTAATCGACTGATTCATTCCTCACCAATCCACTCGTAGCTCACTATCTTCATACATAATTTCAAACTCCTTCTCTCTCAACTTCCTTTTGCAATGGCTTCCTCTTCAAACTTTGCAATCACTGTTGCAGATCTTAGGTATCCAAGTCTTTTTCATGACTACAACTGACTTTGTTCTCGACCCATTCATGAAGGAAAATTAGTTCACTATGAAGACTTCATGCTATTCGACCTAGACAGCTATCTCCCCGAACTCAAACATCTACTAGGATCTTCATCCCAAGCTGCCTACTATCCTAAACTAGTTCGACTATTCTATACAAACTTTTCTTCTGATCATGAACAAACTACAATCACCAGTAAAGTCCAAGGAAAGCTAATGTTTTTCGATGCTTCCGACCTAGGTAGAATTCTAAACCTACCTTCCACCGCCACAGACCTCAACAACATAGTACCAATTGAACGATCGGTACTTCGAAAAATTCTTCTCTGCACCAACTGCTACCAACTTCCCTGGCACATGAGGAATCTTCAACCTCATGCTCAATTACTTGCCCAGATTCTTCTCCACAACATCTATCCCAAGCTTCCCCGCAAGGGATTAGTTCCATGAAAAATCTCCCTCCTTATCTACGCAATTTTTTCTTCTACTCTGATAAACTGGTCCTCCATTCTTTTCGACCTTTTTATTCGTTATCAAAAATTCAAGCCTCTGCTTTTCGGGTGTTTTATAACTCCCATCCTAAAATACTTCAAAGTACCCCTTCACAACGAAGTTATCCTCCATCCCTCTCAGGTCCTCGATGCTACTACCTTCAATCTAAGGTCCCTGCACCTGCCCGGCTCTAATAAAGAAGATCCAACATCCACCTTCAATTACTTCTCTGCTCTGATGGATGTCCAGCGTTCTCAGGATCGTATTTTTCGCCGTCAAGCCTCGTTGCAGCAAACTCTATAGACCCTCCAGTCGGATCAAGTCAACCGAACACATCACCCTACTCCACCTTCGGGATAAACTTATTTTTTTTTACTGTAATATTTATTATTGGTCTGTAATAACTCTCTTACTCTGATCCATTCCTTTTTGTCTATGACAAAGGGGGAGAAAAACTGTCTCCATTATTGGAGAAATAACTCTCTTTAAACATTTTTCAATATTTTATCATATTATTATTTCTATGCATAATGTCTTTTTGACAGGGGGAGCATATTTTGTCATTATCAAAAAGGGGGAGAATGTTGAGAAACTCTGTTTTGATGTCACATAATATGATACACTGTCGTATTTGATTTTATATGATATGATCATATGTCCTCTTGAAAAATGTTATATTATGACTGAATATGTTTTTGCCATAAATCTAACGAGTATTTGATGCAAGGATATCTCACCCAAAAAGGATGGAGACTTCTTGTTCAAGTACAACTAGTGCAATCATACTCCTTGAAGAAAAAGCTTGATGAGCCATGCATTCCTAAAGATCAACTGAAGAGATCGGCTACCTCAAGATGAAGATTTTCTTCTTCTTTAGAGTCATATGTAACAGAACCTTCAGGAACATGCATATTGCATATTACATACTCATTCATAAAAACTATATCATAAAAGTATAAGATAGTTTCAAAAAGCTCCTTTTTTAAAACTAATAATTGTACCTTCTTACAACCCTTTATGAAAAAGGTATTTTGACATGATTTCAAAATATAATAATTGTACCTTACATCATATACAAGACAACATGAAAAGAAATGTAGGAAAAAGACAAAACATGAAATTGGCTACATAAAGAAAAACAAATATAATATGTTTTTGAAAAGACTCTAGTTACCATCTTTAAAGAAATGTCTTCAAATATAAGAAAAAGACAAAACATGAAAATCGGCTACACAAAGAAAACAAATATAATAAAGGTTTTGAAAAGACTCTAGTTACCATCTTTAAAGAAATGTCTTCAAATATAGGAAAAAGGCAAAACATGAAAATCGACTACACAAAGAAAACAAATATAATAAAGGACTCTAGTTACCTTTTTTCAAACCCATAGAATGTCGACTTACTTGAAGTCATCATTCTCTTTATATAGCATTAAATACCTCCTGTAAGAAATCCTTGTTAAAATATCCTTCTCAAGAATGTCGACTTTCTTGTAGTCCTCATTCTCTCTGAAGACTTTGAAAAACACAACATAAAGAAAACACTTGACATGACTATGTACAAATAAATATCTCAAAGCACTCATTGTACTTACACTCATTTAAAGTAAAGAAGTACTTATGTACCTCAAATCATTAATTAGAATAAAGACAAAACCACTATCCAACGTTCAATGTACTATTGTAAGAAATAGACTTTTTACATAAAATATGTATTACCTAAAATATTACAACGACTAGTGTACCCTATATTTTACTTTTATGGAAAAAGACTTTTTCGAATTTCTCTAAAGATGTTTTTGAAATGACATATCATTTCACATCTCAAGAAGGCTACGATTTCAAAATGTAACGACTACTTTTTTAAAAGCTATATAAACACACTCAAACAAACTATTCAACATGGAATGGACATGTGAGCTTACAATGAGAAAAATTCTTATTCTATATTTGAAAAGAGAGCCTTGAAAAAGAAAGAGAAAAAGAAAAGAAAGAAAAGAGAAAAAGTCAAGTCCAGCTCTTTGACAAAGAGTATCCTCTGAGTGACAAACAGAACATTCTGAGAATCCTTCATTCGTGCATTCATATCATTCTGAAGGTTCTATAGGAAGTATTGTAACTCTGTTATTCACTGTTTTCCTTCATTGTTGAAAGAAGTAGACCTCTATGAAAGAGGGTGTTGCCCTTCTCTGTTGAGAGAAGAAGACCTCTGTGAAAGAGGGTGTTGTCCTTCTCTGTTGAGAGAAGAAGACCTCTGAGGAAGAGGGTGTTGTACTATTTATCTGGTGACTCGGATGTTATAGTGGAAAGCTCAAGTGGTTTGCTTGGGGACTGGATGTAGGTCTGGGTATTGACCGAACCAGTATAAATTATGTGTTTTATGTGTTGTGCCTTATTGCCTGATTATTTTATTTTATCGATCTTTATCGTATTTCACTATTCACCCCCCCTCTAGTGGAATTTCATATATATATATATATATATATATATATATATATATATATATATATATATATATATATATATATATATATATATTTGACATGTTGAGGGCTTTCAATCAAACATGGCATGCTGAGAGCCTCCAATCAAAAAAATGAAGAAATATGGGTCTTCAATCAAATATGCCTAAGGCCTCAACTTCTCTTGAGCCGCTTCTCAGGAGTCGCTACACTTTAGCTTGTGAAAAGAACGAGGGCCATGAAATTTTAACCTAGACCGGCTGCTTAGAGGCCTAGGCCCCATATCCCACTGCATGCATAGAATATCCAACAATAACTATATATTAGGATCCAAAAGTTGGACCACACAATTCTGAATCCAAACAAATTATACATTCGGATCTCGTTTTAAGATCCATATTCAAATGTATCAGATATGGATTGAAGATCCAAATTCATGAAATACGAGAAATTGGAAAACTGCATTTAGAGGCAACTTTTTGCCTCTAATGTCAAGAATAAGCCTCTCTCCCTATTGTGAAATTACTGATATAGACATAGATTTCCTAAAACCTATCAAAAAGGACCTCGGGTCATCTGAAGAGAAAAAACGTGATTTTTTTTTTGTTTTCTGTTGTTCTTTGTAATTATTAAAAATACTTGTTCATTTTCATAAAGAAGAATAAGGTAAAACTTTTGGACATTTGATTATGAAGGCTATTGTTATAATCTGACATGATCTAAATTGAGTAAAGTTTTTTTTTTTTAATTTTCAAAAACCCCATCACCCATTTGCACATTGACTGGCTTCCTATTATCAAAAGCTTTGAGGTCCTCCTTGCCCACTCAAAGTAGGCCCAGCTTCAACCTTGCAACAAGGAATGTCATTTGAGGGTTTCTAACTTGTGACTTCTGGTCAATTTGATGACATTCACAAGAAGCACCTACCAAATAAGTGTAACCTCTTGTGAGTTAAAATCTAAGAGCGCGTTTGAAAGTGTTAAAAACATAGGAAAAGTGATACAAAATGAAAAATTCTTAGAGTTTTTCAACTCTTTCAAACAAGAGAAAATTTCTCTTGGTTGAGTTTTTTGAAAAAGTACTCTTTTTGATATAAAATATTCCTCCATGTAAGGGGGTGGAGTAATGTTTCCAAAAAAAATTTGTGGATTCTATTTATCCATCTCACTATGATCACCACCACGACCATCCATCTCACCACCACCACCCACCTCCCAACCAAAAAAACAATGCCGAAGAATCTCCACCACCACTACCTCCTAAAAAATGCCCTCTACAATGATTTTCCAACATCTATCACCACCATCTATCTTATTCACATCATCACCCACCTCTACCATGTCAAAAAAGCTCCACCATCACCACCACCCATGATGATTTTGTTATTCCAACCTTGTGAAAAATGGATTTCAGAAAAGAGATTTCAAGCCTAGAGGCACGTTCTTAAGATCGCTATCTTTAGAACTTCAATCACCCCACTCTGAAAATTCCGAAGATGCAAAAAAGGGTTTTGTTACGACTGAGTTCGCAGGATACAACTAGGCTTGAACCTCAAGAGAGTCACTGCTTCGCAAGAACAGATGACCTCTCCCACACATGAACTCTGCAAGCCAAACTGAGAAGAAAGAAAGGAGAAAACTGGAGAGTCAGAAATTCTGATGATTCAAAAGACGGAAAAGGAAGAGATTTATAGACTTGTGAGAAAGGCCAAAACGTTTTGAGATAAATGAAATTAATGGCCATAATCTAGACGGTTTGAAAATAGGATGAAAAGGTCCTTGAACGGTCACCCACCTTTGACTGTCAATCAAAGGCCTTTAAAATCATCCAACAGTCACAATGCAACATAAACTCAATATAAATGCTATTAAAACCTTTCAAACGGCCAAATATCTCAAAACCAAAAATCCAAAACGGACATTTTCACCTCGCACCGCTGCGAGCGTGTGAAGTGCAAAGTGCGTCATCAAAATGCCACATTGCGCCTCAAGCGCCCTTGCGTGCGCGCGTGCGCGAACGACGCGTCTGTTGCTGCACGATGCGCAGCAACGTCCACAATCCACCTAAAGACTCAAGGCTTACCAAAGTAAAGAATAGATAACAAACTCTCTATTTAAACCTCTTGAAAAACTTTTCTCTCTTAGATATGGGACTAAACGTTTTTCAAAACACTTTTGGTAGTAAACAAAATCATCAAGATTTAATATTTTTTTAAAAACTTTCCTAACAATCCCCCACTAGTTTTAAAATATATTTGGCTTGCATAAAAACTTATGCATCAGTGAGAGTGTCTGCATGACTTGAACCCCCACTATTTGAAAGAAAACCTAAAGTAACCAAGGTGCTAAGTGGACTTACCTTGAACTTAGCTCCTTATATTGTTAACGGAGTTTTCAATCATACATAGGTTTCCAAAAGTTCGATTGTGTGGATTTCATGTTGGCACATTTAGAGCCTTGTGCTTCTCTGGATTCACGAGTGCTCTAGAGAATTGTCAATTCTCATAAGAAACGACTCACATTTCTACACTCATATAGGTGAGTTTGTCTAGGTGTACTGTAACACACAACCCAGCCTTAAGGCCTACAAACTCATTAAGAGCTATTAGCTCAACCCTCGTATTAGTTACAGCTCATGAGCACACATCAGTAATGGGCTTACATAAATATGCTCAATATCTGTCATTCACCAATTCGTTTTCCATTGAACCTATGCATGTGGGATCTCCAGCGCTCTAGGTTGGGTATCCTTAGGTGATGACTTAATTGACTTAATTCTCATTCCCCTCGATGTTTTATTGATGACATCTCTCGAAAGGCCTTTCGTAAATGGGTCTGTCAAATTTTAACATGACTTCACATATTTCAATGAAATAATATTGTCATCAATCATTTGTCTTATAAAATTGTGTCTTAGACTAATATGTTTAGACTTTCCATTGTATTTCATATTACCTGCTTTACATATAGTTGATTGGCTATCACAAAACATTGAAATAGCAGGTATAGGCTTCTCACCTAGTGGAATATCCACTAGCATATTCTTAAGTCATTCAGCTTCTCTACAAGCCGATGTCAAAGCAATAAACTCAGATTCCATTATAGAATGAGTTATACATGTCTGTTTCTTAGACCCCCATGCAACTGCTCCCCCACCAAAGGTAAAAACTCAACCACTCGTTGACTTGGAATCTTCAAAGTCGGTATTCCAACTTGCATCACTATACCCTTTAATAATAATAGGAAACTCAGTATAGTGAATTTCATAGTCTAAAGTATGCTTTAGATATCTAAGAATCATGTTCATTGCATTCCAGTGTTGATGACCAGGATTATTAGTGTCTCTACACACTTTACTCATTGCATAGGCAATATCAGGCCTTGTGCAGTTCATTGCATACATAAGGCTACCTAGAACACTGGCATATTTTAATTGTTGAACACTTGCACCAACACTGGCATATTTCAATTTCATATTTGGAGCATATGGGATACATGCTGGTGAACTATTAAGATATTCATACTTTGTAAGAATTTTCTCAATATAATGTGATTGACATAATACAATGTCATTTTTATTTCTTATAATTTTGATTCCTAAAATAACATCTGCAACACCCAAGTCTTTCATACAAAACAAGGAAGATAAAAATCTTTTTGTTTGATTTATGCATTCACTATTGTTACCCAAAATAAGCATATCATCAACATATAAACAGATAATAATAATTGAGCTACTATCTACTTTACTGTAGACACATTTGTCAGCATCATGAATTTTAAAACCATTATGTACCAGAGAACTATCAAATTTTTTATGTCATTGCTTAGGGGCTTGCTTTAATTCATATAAGGACTTCTCAAGTTTGCAAACTCTGCGCACAAAACCTTCAGGTTGCTCCATATATATCTCTTCATCTAATTATCCATTCAAAAAGGTCGTTTTCACGTCCATTTGATGGATTTGAAGCTTATATATGGCAGTCATGGCATTCAGAATTCTAATAATAGATATTCTGGTTACAGGAGCAAAAGTATCAAAATAATCAATACCTTCTTTTTATTTAAAGCCTTTTGCAACCAAACGCATTTTAAATTTATCGATTGTACCATCAACTTTTAATTTCTTTTTGAAAATCCATTTGCAGCCAATAGTTTTGCAACCAACAGGTAAATCCGCTAATTTTCAAACATTATTAGACATAATTGATTCTATTTCATCATTAATAGCTTCTCTCCAAAAGGCAGCATCTTGAGAAGACATAGCCTCTTGAAAAGACACAGGATCATTCTCAATTAGAAATGTATAAAAGTCAGAACCAAAATTAGTTGGTTTTCTAATGCGTTTATTGTGTCTAACTTTAGTTTCTGGTTCATCAGCACAATCATTAGAATATTCAATCATGTCATTAACAGGATGTCCATCTATTGTAATGTGATTGTCATCAAGAAGAGAATCAAATGCATTTTTATGTTCTATGAAAGATGCAACTCTAGATTCTATAATAACATCATTAACAATGTCCAGAAATCTATATGCTTTACTATGTTCAGCATACCCAACAAATGCACATTTAAATGCTTTAGGTTCAACCTTCTTCCTTTTATTTTTTGAAATTTTAACATATGCTAAACAACCCCAAACACGAAAATATCTAAGATTAGGTTTCTTACCAAAACACAATTCATAAGGTGATTTTTCAGATTTGGAATAAGGAACTCGGTTAAGAATATAACAAGAAGAAAGTATAGCCTCTCCCCATAAGTTGGAATGCAAACCCGTATTAAGAAGCATAGCATTCATCATTTCTACAAGTGTTCTATTTTTCCTTTCTGCTACTCCATTTTGTTCAGGAGTTCTAGGTGCTGAAGTTTGATGGATAATGCCATTATCTCCACAAAATTTATAAAATTCTCTTTCTAAGTATTCACCTCCTCTATCTGTTCTTAAATATACAATATTTGTTTTAAACCTATTTTGTACTTCAGCAAGATAAAGAAGAAATTTGGAAAATGCTTTAGATTTATGTTTCATCAAATAAACATAATAGAATTTCGAGTAATCATCTATAAAGGTAATGAAGTACCTATTGTCACCACGACTTAAAACATTATCCATCGTACATACATCAGAATGCACTAATTCAAGCAATTTATAATTCTTTTCTACACTAAGAAACGAGAGTCTAGTTAGCTTAGTTTGAATGCATGTCTCACACTTATGTTTATGTTCTATTCTAACATGACAAGGAAGAAGACCAAAGTTATTTATATTATGAATGCAACGAGAATTTATATGTCCTAATCTTGAATGCCAAAGAAAATAGGAGTCAACCATATAAACAGAAGTAGTAGCTTCATTTATGCTCATCTTGAACATACCACCAGTGGCAAACCCTTTTCCTACAAAGATTTTTCATTTGGTCACAGTTACAATCCCAGACTCAATAATAATCTTAAAGCCATTTCGTGACAGTAGATCTACAGAGATTAAATTTTTTTGAGCTTCTGGAGCATAGTGGACATTCTCAAGTGTTAGGACTTTCCCGGAGGTTAATTTAATTTTCACACTCCCTTTTCCGAGCACTTTAGTTGAGGAAGAGTTTCCCATAAAGAGATTGCATCCCTCCCCCACTACTTCATATGACTTGAACAAGTTCCTGTCGTTTGCCACATGAATAGTGCTTCCAGTATCCAGGTGTAACGACCCCAACTCATACCTTTGAAAAATGCAGAATTTTTTTTTTCTAAGAGTTGCAAAAAACTTCTCAGAGACCCAGGGTCCTTATAGTTCCAATTTCAGTTGGATAACCACACACCACAAACAAACTTACATTTATCATCCAGGACCGACCAACTAAACTCTTTTATTAATGAATCAATAAGAGTCTCATACTCAACTCAAAAGTGAAGTAACAACTGTAAGAAATAAAAAGAACTAAAAGAAACGAAAGTAGAGCCACTCTTTCTGTAAGTGAAGCAGTCTAAAGCAAATGTGACCCTCGTATCCCCTAAGAAGCGAGTCGATTTCACTGATCACTTGCGTCTGGAAAAAACCAATAAAAGTAGAGGGTCAGAAATCCGAAAAATTCTGCGTATAGGTTCCCTTAATGAATCAAATAAGAAAAAAAAACATAAATAAGATCCATGTAATATTTTTGAGAAATACAGTTATAACTAATTCATAAGACAATGAACAATCCATGCAAAATTAAACTAAACATTAAGCATGAGGGAACACAAAATAAGTAACATTGATCAAAATTTAATCAATAAGACAATTAAATGTAAAAGAGATCAACATCATGCAATGATCAACATCATGCAATGATCAACATATAACAACCAAGGGAACAGATAAACATGCATGGTCTAATGCATAGCAAGAATATGCATAATTTATGTGCAATGCATGAACCCTTTATTATCTTTCAATTAAGATTCCATCTTTTCATACGCATGTCCTATTAAATGCACAGAACTTTTAAGTTCCTCTTTTTTTTAACTTATATTTCTCATGGATATACCAAACGGGTACAGTCTCCGAGGTCAAGTAGGGTTCCCGGGGTAGCTTAACACATAATTAGTATTTTATTACCGGGTTTCAAACTTAGCCCTCAACCGATATTAGGAAACAACACCATCCATCGAAACATTGGAAAACAACATCCAAAGTCGGAGACACCATGGAAAACAGCATCCACTGGCGCCAATTTATTGGTATACCAAAACAACAACAACTGTGTCAAAATACATCACCCCCAGAAAAAGTGGCGGACTCTTCCTAAAACCGTGGCCAAGAAAAGAACCTCAATATCGGGTTCAGGAGCAACAACAACGCACACGGAGTTTTTGTATCCTCATGGTTTCCCCAAACCGCAACATCCAAGATTCTCACACTAAAGCAGGGACATCAAAGAGGCATGAGTTACATTGTTCTTTACATTCTTTTATCTTGTTATTAATATATCTCTTTTACATTTGTAAATCAACATGAAAAAGTTTAATATCATAAGCTTGCAAAACAGCATGCCAAGCTCTTCACGGGACCATAGTCCGTAGCAACAAAGAACAGTGCAGTAAAAACCATAATATCACTTCTGATTTGCGCAATGCATCAAAATGACTAAAACAGAGAACACTGGTTCTTGGGGCTCACCCAGCCTCTGATGATGCAATTGACCATCAATGCCCTCATAAGCAAAAAAAATCATAAAGAGTATGCCACTTATGCATTCTTTTCACACGCTTTTCAATGAACATTCATGTATGCAAGTTGTGCATGAAACAATAATTTCATAAGCATAAGCATAATTTCACACACTTACATTAAATGCATGCTTTTATGCCATGCACATACTCATGTCAAGTGCAAGAGTTCATTCATGAATCATTATAATTAAAACATGCGAACAACCATGTCGTTATGACCCTACGAAGGCATCTAAATTCCATATGTGTATATGCACAAGTACGAGGTTCGGTTATGCCTGCTGTAACCGACCCCCTTCTCCCTTGATGCTCTGCAAGAATCGTGCCCTAGGCACAATTCTTGTAACCCCCCCCCCCCCCTCTTTTAAAGACTACAGCCCGATATCGGGTTTTAAAAACCCTACCAGGTTACGAATCCAGGTCGGATCCAACCCGAGTCTAAGAGTTTTTTTTTTTAACAAGAGGGTCGGGTCTGGGTCTGCGACCTGCGACTCGGGATCCAAACCCGACCGCGACTCTGGACCCATGCCTACCACTCGATATGGATCCAATCGTGGATCCCATAAAAATACCCTTATAATATATATTTTTATATATATCTAATCATTTATATGTATATATAGGGTATTTTACCTATATCCATAAGGACCCTATCTGGGTCTTGGATCCAAAATGTGGATCCCAAGCTTATTTATGCTTATACACATAGCTATCACTTGAATAATTCGCTTAATTAAAATTTTTGCACTTATATAAGTACATATAAGTTTATACAAGATAAATATATATGTAAAGACCCCTTTATGGGTCCCGGATCCACGATTTGGATCCCAGGCCCAAATCACATTGTGATGAAATTTTATATTATAAAATATTTAAATAAATGCCTAAAAAAATTGGTTATTACATCCCTACCCCCTAAAAAGAAATTCGTCCCCGAAATTAAAACGGCTACAAAAGCGTGGGTAGTACGGAAATCAAATATATCACAAGCATAGAGGTCGGTAACCAAGAAGATACCTTCGATCAAAACAGTCCCATCCTTCTGCGTAGAGGTCGTAATAGCATAAACTCTCACGTTGGTCTTTTGTTGGCCTTGTTGTTGCTGAGGTCTCTTTTGTTGTTGTTGTTGTAGCTGCTGCTGATGTCCTCCCTGAGCTGCAAACTCCCTTGAACATCGGACAAAAACCCTGAGGATGACTTTCATTACATCTGCGACACATTGATTGGGCTTTCCTCTGTTATTGTCTCTGTTGAGGTTGTCTATGATGCGCACCCTGCTGACGACCCTCTTGGGTTCGCTGCCTCTTGCCACCCTACTCCTTCCCACTTGCTTGTGGGTTCTTTCTCGCACCCTCAGCCGAACTACCCACATTGCTCCCCTTCTTATGTGAGTCGCCCCAAAACCTCTCCCATTCCTCGTTCAGGATCGTCGTAGTCTCAATTGCATTCGTCAGTGTAGTGGATCGGCCTCCCAATACTCGCACTCGAAGGCCATCCTTTAACCCACGCATATACTTCATTGCCCTCGCCTTCTCACTCTTGAATAGGTTCGGGCAGTACCTCTCGAGGCTCTGAAATTTGGTGGTGTAGTCTACCAAACTCAAGTTAACCTGGTTTAGGTCGAGGAACTTTTGTTGTATCTGCTCCTCAGCGTACGCGGAGAAATACGTGTCTAAGAACTCCTCCTGAAACACCTCCATTAGAATTACGTCCATATCGACGAACTTCACCGTTCGCAAGGTGTCCCACCACTTCTTGGCATCGCCCTTTAGACGGTACGTGCCAAAAGGTGTCTTTTTGTCCTCAGAGACAGGTAGGACATCAAACGCTCTTTCGATCTCTTCGACCCAGCTCCCGGCTGCCTCTGGGTCGACCTTTCCTGAAAAGGTAGGCGAGTCCAACTTCAGAAACCTTTCAAAAGAAACGCCACCTGCGCTTGATGCAATATCAACAGGAGGGTCATGAGTCGCTGCCTGTGCAGCTTGTATCGCTTGGGTCGCTTGCGTAGCTTGTGCCGCCAGTATGGCCTGAGCTGCATGCATCGCCTGTGTTGTCTATGTTGCCTGAGTCGTCATGGTCTCGGTCAGGGTATGAATGGCCTCCATCATGAAATCTCTTTGCTCCTGCCAGTTTGCGGGAGCAGCAGTAGAGGACGAAGCACCCCTGTGTGTATACAATATCTACAACGCACATCTTTTTCATAAAAAATTAGACACCCTATCAATCCTACCCCCTTAAGATTTGTCTGGTTTGTTTACCACAATTACGATAAATACATTTATACAAGCACATTACAGTTTTTTAATTCATATTTAAAAAAAACTAAGAAATGAACCATAAACAAATAAGAAGTTCATATACTTTCATAAAGGTATATCATAGCCTTACCAGTGAACAAGACTACTCTGCAGTACGAGGCACGACTTGTTGACGCTTCCGGACAAAGCTCGCATACCAAAATTAGAAATTTAACGCAAAAAAGATGATAAAAGTGTAAGTCTTGTGGTGGCTCTGATACCAAACCTGTAATGACGCCAACTTATACCTTTCAAAAATGCAGAATTTTTTTTTCTAAGAGTTGCGGAAAACTTCTTAGAGACCCGGGCTCCTTACAGTTTCAATTTCAGTTGGATAACCACACACCATAAATAAACTTACCTTTATCATCCAGAACCAACCAACTAAACTCTTTTATTAATGAATCAATAAGAGTCTCATACTCAACTCAAAAGTAAAGTAACAACTGCAAGAAATAAAAAGAACTAAAAGAAATGAAAGTAGAGTCACTCTGTCCGTAAGTGAAGCAGTCTGAAGCAAATGTGACCCTCGTATCCCCTCAGAAGCGAGTCGACTTCACTGATCACCTGCGTCTAGGAAAAACCAATAAAAGTAGAGGGTCAGAAATCTGAAGAATTTTGCGTACAGGTTCCTCTAATGAATCAAATAAGAAAAAGAACATAAATAAGATCCATGTAATATTTTTGAGGAATACAGTTATAACCAATTCATAAGACAATGAACCATCAATGCAAAAATAAACTAAACATTAAGCATGAGGCAACACGAAATAAGTAACATTGGTCAAAATTTAATCAATAAGGCAATTAAATGCAAAAGAGATCAACATCATGCAATGATCAACATCATGCAATGATCAACATATAACAACCAAGGGAACAGATAAACATGCATGATCTAATGCATAGCAAGAATATGCATAATTTCTGTGCAATGCATGAACCCTTTATTATCTTTCATTTAAGCTTCCCTCTTTCCATATGCATGTTCTATTAAATGCACACAAGTTTTAAGTTCCTCTTTTTTTTAATTTTCATTGCCTGCGGATACACCAAATGGGTACAGTCCTCGAGGTCAAGTAGGGTTCCCGGTGTAGCTTAATACACAATTTGTATTTTATTACTGAGTTTCAAACTTAGCCCTCGACCGATATCAGGAAACATCATCATCCATCGAAACCTTGGAAAACAGCATCCACTGGTGCCACTTTATTGGTATACCAAAACAACAACAGATGTATCAAAACACATCACCCCCAGAAAAAGTGGCAAACTCTCCCAAAAAACGTGGTCAAGAGAAGAAACCCCAATATCGGGTTCAGGGGCAACAACAACACACACGGAGTTTTTGTATCCTCACGGTTTCCCCAAACCGCAACATCCAAGAGTCCCACACTAAAGCAGGGACATCAAAGAGGCATGAGTTACACTGTTCTTTACTTTCTTTTATCTTGTTATTAATATATCTCTTTTACATTTGCAAATCAAAATGCAAAAGTTTAATATCATAAGCTTACAAAACAACATGCCTAGCTCTTCACGGGACCATAGTCCATAGCAACAAAGAACAGTGCAGTAAAAACCATAATATCACTTCTGATTTGCGCAATGCATCAAAATGACTAAAATAGAGAACACTGGTTCTCGGAGCTCACCCAGCCTCTGATGATGCAATTTACCATCAATGCCCTCATAAGCAAAAAAAAATCATAAAGAGTATGCCACTTATGCATTTTTTCACACGCTTTTCAATGCACATTCATGTATGCTAGTTGTGCATGGAACAATAATTTCATAAGCATAAGCATAATTTCACACACCTACATTAAATGCATGCTTTTATGCCATGCACATACTCATGTCAAATGCAAGAGTTCATTCATGAATCATTCCAATTAAAACATGCAAACAACCATGTTGTTCTTACCCAACAAAGGCATCTAAATTTCATATGTGTATATGCACAAGTACACTCGCTTACAACAATAATTTCGAACAAGTATTACTTATCAAGTTTAAGCACATAAGAAATATCACCCCTTTGTATGCATACGATTAAGTCTAATACACTTGGCATATTTTATTCCCATAAGCAAAGAAAATTTGGACATATCCACTCCAAATTGCATATTATATATATATATATATATCTTTTTGTAAAAGAATCGTTGCTCCCATGATAACAGAAAAGTCAGATCATATTAGGGTGCGCAGTGCTTAGGTGTAGTCATTCACAACTGGGTTCCCATTCATGAATCATTTTGAACTGACAGGTGTGAGCACTCATGAAATCATGTACAAGTAACAACACATAAACTCTTTCGAGTTACACATGCACATGGAAGTAGCTTTATAGGACAATGATCAAGCATAAGGTACCCATTCTAAGCATGTGACTGTCTCATTCCTAACATGAATAAATGTCATATTTATTACAATAAGCAAATCTAAAATTTTGCATACCAGACTGAATTTTTTATTCAAGCTAAAATAAGCATAACATGTGGTGACAAATAAGGACCTGCTAAATAGTTTCATTTGTTAAAAAAAACAGATTCAGCAAGCACAGGGCCCAATATCATAAAAATATTAATTTGACAATATATATTTATAACTGTGTAACGAGCTTGTAATAACATATATATATACATAATATGTCATAAAAATTTCTTTCAAGAAGTTGCTAGCACACAAAAATCTTATCTATAGACATCTAAATTCTTTTTCTTCTTTTGAGGATATGTGACCCCAGTCGGCTGGGTCCACTGTACAGCCAGACACAACCGATGTAGCATAAAATTCCCTCACCGCATGCCCAGCCGACCCAGTCGGCTAGTCTCAAACATACCCAGTCTCAGCCTGTCAGCTAGCCAACCCCACTTAACTGGGCCATGTAGCACAAAAAAAAGAGTTGGGGGCCTGTTACCAGCAGGCCAGCACATGTTGTTGAACATATTCGAAATACTGGAATTTGAAACACGTTGCAACCACACATAGTATGCATATTCATCATGCATGAACCTACCGTTTTTTTTTATGCGTATGCTTCATGTATTAGTATTACTCATATGCCCAGAACAAGAACACAAGCATAATCAAAGTTTCATCCAAGATTCTCGTTTACACTAACAAAACAACATCATTCAAGTGTCCTTCAGTAGGATATTTCTGAAAACCAAAACAGTCAAGAATAAACACATAATAAACCATATTTTCTATGTAATAAAATTCTGATTGGAGTAAAAATGACATACACAGAAAATTTTTTTGTTGGTAGGCACATAAAATGGAAAATACCATCGTGAACCCAAGCCTTACAAAAACTCCATCCATGCATTTGAGGGTAAATAACTAGATTTGCCCTTTTCCCATGAATTTTTCTCAAAAATACCACATGAAAATCAAACTCATGTTCTCATCCTCATCCGAAGCAAGAGAGAACCCTGTACCTCTTTGGCGAATCTCCGTCGATCAGCAGGTTCAATCGTTGCGAGAGAAGGGTCGGCTAAAGTCGTCCCTCGTTGCTGCTGTGACAGGGGTATCTGTCGTAGCCTGTGGTGGCTGCTGGTGGCTGCAGCTTTCCGGCGACCTCCACCTCTCCGATTCACGCCCAAACGAGAGAAAGGGAGAGAGAGAGAGAGAGAGGGGAGGAGAGAAAGAGGGCCGAGTGAGGAGGGTGAAACCCTCTTCACCCCCTCCTTTTATCTCACTGAAACCCCCTCCCCTCCTCCGAGAAGCACGGGGTTCAGTTACTCCTGCTGCAACTGCCCCCCTTCTCCCTTGATGCTCTGCAAGAATCGTGCCCTAGGCACGATTCTTGTAATCCCCCCCCCCCCCCCTCTTTTAAAGACTACAACCCGATATCGGGTTTTAAAAACCCTACCAGGTTACGGATCCGGGTCGGGTCCGACCCGGGTCTAAGAGTTTTTTTTTGTTTTTTTTTTACGAGAGGGTCGGGTCTGGGTCTGCGACCTGCGACTCGGTATCCAAACCCGGCCGCGACTCTGGACCCATGCCTCCCACTCGATATGGATCCACGGATTTGATCCAATTGTTGATCCCCTAAAAATACCCTTATAATATATATTTTTATATATATTTAATCATTTATATGTATATATAGGGTATTTTACCTATATCCATAAGGACCCTATCTGGGTCTTGGATCCGGAATGTGGATCCCAAGCCCTTTTATGCATTATATACATAGCTATCACTTGAATAGTTCGCTTAATTAAAATTTGTGCACTTATATAACTACATATAAGTTTATAGGAGATAAATATATATGTAAAGACCCCTTTATGGGTCCCGGATCCGCGACTTGGATCCTAGGCCCAAATCACATTATGATGAAATTTTATATTATAAAATATTTAAATAAATGCCTAAAAAAATTTGGTTATTACATCACTACCCCCTTAAAAAAATTTCGTCCTCGAAATTAAAATGGCTACAAAAGCGTGGGTAGTACGGAAATCAAATATATCACAAGCTCAGTGGTCGGTAACCAAGAAGATACCTTCGATCAAAACAGTCTTATCCTTCTGCGTAGAGGTCGTAACAGCATAAACTCTCTCGCTGGTCTTTTGTTGGCCTTGTTGTTGCTGAGGTCTCTTTTGTTGTTGTTGTTGTAGCTGATGTTGTTGTCCTCCCTGAGTTGTTGGCGGGTTATGATAGTAGGGGGCGATGTGCCCAGGATGATGGCATCGGTAGCAAACTCTCTTGAACATCGGACAAAAACCCTGAGGATGACTTTCATTACATCTGTGACACATTGATTAGGCTTTCCCCTGTTGCTGTCTCTGTTGAGGTTGTCTATGATGCGCACCCTGCTGACGCCCCTCTTGGGTTCGCTGCCTCTTGCCACCTTGCTCCTTCCCACTTGCTTGTGGGTTCTTTCTCGCACCCTCAGCCGAACTACCCTCATTGCTCCCCTTCTTATGCGAGTCGCCCTGAAACCTCTCCCATTCCTCGTTCAGGATCGTTGCAGTCTCAATTGCATTCGTCAGTCTAGTGGGTCGGCCTCCCAATACTCGCACTCGAAGGCCATCCTTTAACCCATGCACATACTTCATTGCCCTCGCCTTCTCACTCTTGAATAGGTTCGGGCAGTACCTCTCGAGGCTCCGAAATTTGGTGGTGTAGTCTACCAAACTCAAGTTCCCCTGGTTTAGGTCGAGGAACTTTTGTTGTATCTGCTCCTCAGTGTACGCGGGGAAATACGTGTCTAAGAACTACTCCTGAAACACCTCCATTAGAATTACGTCCATATCGACGAACTTCACCGTTCGCAAGGTGTCCCACCACTTCTTGGCATCGCCCTTTAGACGGTACGTGCCAAAAGGTGTCTTTTTGTCCTCAGAGACAGATAGGACATCAAACGCTCTTTCGATCTCTTCGACCCAGCTCTCGGCTGCCTCTGGGTCGACCTTTCCTGAAAAGGTAGGCGAGTCCAACTTCAGAAACCTTTCAAAGGAAACGTCACCCGCGCTTGATGCAATATCAACAGGAGGGTCACGAGTCACTGCCTTCGCAGCTGCCTGTGTCGCTTGGGTCGCTTGCGTAGCTTGTGCCGCCAGTATGGCCTGAGCTGCTTGCATCGCCTGTGTTGTCTATGTTGCCTGAGTCGTCATGGTCTTGGTCAGGGTATGAATGGCCTCCATCATGAAATCTCTTTGCTCCTGCCAGTTTGCGGGAGCAGCAGTAGAGGACGAAGCACCCCTGTGTGTATACAATATCTACAACGCACATCTTTTTCATAAAAAATTAGACACCCTATCAATCCTACCCCCTTAAGATTTGTCTGGTTTGTTTACCACAATTACGATAAATACATTTATACAAGCACATTACAGTTTTTTAATTCATATTTAAAAAAAACTAAGAAATGAACCATAAACAAATAAGAAGTTCATATACTTTCATAAAGGTATATCATAGCCTTACCAGTGAACAAGACTACTCTGCAGTACGAGGCACGACTTGTTGACGCTTCCGGACAAAGCTCGCATACCAAAATTAGAAATTTAACGCAAAAAAGATGATAAAAGTGTAAGTCTTGTGGTGGCTCTGATACCAAACCTGTAATGACGCCAACTTATACCTTTCAAAAATGCAGAATTTTTTTTTCTAAGAGTTGCGGAAAACTTCTTAGAGACCCGGGCTCCTTACAGTTTCAATTTCAGTTGGATAACCACACACCATAAATAAACTTACCTTTATCATCCAGAACCAACCAACTAAACTCTTTTATTAATGAATCAATAAGAGTCTCATACTCAACTCAAAAGTAAAGTAACAACTGCAAGAAATAAAAAGAACTAAAAGAAATGAAAGTAGAGTCACTCTGTCCGTAAGTGAAGCAGTCTGAAGCAAATGTGACCCTCGTATCCCCTCAGAAGCGAGTCGACTTCACTGATCACCTGCGTCTAGGAAAAACCAATAAAAGTAGAGGGTTAGAAATCTGAAGAATTTTGCGTACAGGTTCCTCTAATGAATCAAATAAGAAAAAGAACATAAATAAGATCCATGTAATATTTTTGAGGAATACAGTTATAACCAATTCATAAGACAATGAACCATCAATGCAAAAATAAACTAAACATTAAGCATGAGGCAACACGAAATAAGTAACATTGGTCAAAATTTAATCAATAAGGCAATTAAATGCAAAAGAGATCAACATCATGCAATGATCAACATCATGCAATGATCAACATATAACAACCAAGGGAACAGATAAACATGCATGATCTAATGCATAGCAAGAATATGCATAATTTCTGTGCAATGCATGAACCCTTTATTATCTTTCATTTAAGCTTCCCTCTTTCCATATGCATGTTCTATTAAATGCACACAAGTTTTAAGTTCCTCTTTTTTTTAATTTTCATTGCCCGCGGATACACCAAATGGGTACAGTCCTCGAGGTCAAGTAGGGTTCCCGGTGTAGCTTAATACACAATTTGTATTTTATTACTGAGTTTCAAACTTAGCCCTCGACCGATATCAGGAAACATCATCATCCATCGAAACCTTGGAAAACAGCATCCACTGGTGCCACTTTATTGGTATACCAAAACAACAACAGATGTATCAAAACACATCACCCCCAGAAAAAGTGGCGAACTCTCCCAAAAAACGTGGTCAAGAGAAGAAACCCCAATATCGGGTGCAGGGGCAACAACAACACACACGGAGTTTTTGTATCCTCACGGTTTCCCCAAACCGCAACATCCAAGAGTCCCACACTAAAGCAGGGACATCAAAGAGGCATGAGTTACACTGTTCTTTACTTTCTTTTATCTTGTTATTAATATATCTCTTTTACATTTGCCAATCAAAATGCAAAAGTTTAATATCATAAGCTTGCAAAACAACATGCCTAGCTCTTCACGGGACCATAGTCCATAGCAACAAAGAACAGTGCAGTAAAAACCATAATATCACTTCTGATTTGCGCAATGCATCAAAATGACTAAAATAGAGAACACTGGTTCTCGGAGCTCACCCAGCCTCTGATGATGCAATTTACCATCAATGCCCTCATAAGCAAAAAAAAATCATAAAGAGTATGCCACTTATGCATTTTTTCACACGCTTTTCAATGCACATTCATGTATGCTAGTTGTGCATGGAACAATAATTTCATAAGCATAAGCATAATTTCACACACCTACATTAAATGCATGCTTTTATGCCATGCACATACTCATGTCAAATGCAAGAGTTCATTCATGAATCATTCCAATTAAAACATGCAAACAACCATGTTGTTCTTACCCAACAAAGGCATCTAAATTTCATATGTGTATATGCACAAGTACACTCGCTTACAACAATAATTTCGAACAAGTATTACTTATCAAGTTTAAGCACATAAGAAATATCACCCCTTTGTATGCATACGATTAAGTCTAATACACTTGGCATATTTTATTCCCATAAGCAAAGAAAATTTGGACATATCCACTCCAAATTGCATATTATATATATATATATATATCTTTTTGTAAAAGAATCGTTGCTCCCATGATAACAGAAAAGTCAGATCATATTAGGGTGCGCAGTGCTTAGGTGTAGTCATTCACAACTGGGTTCCCATTCATGAATCATTTTGAACTGACAGGTGTGAGCACTCATGAAATCATGTACAAGTAACAACACATAAACTCTTTCGAGTTACACATGCACATGGAAGTAGCTTTATAGGACAATGATCAAGCATAAGGTACCCATTCTAAGCATGTGACTGTCTCATTCCTAACATGAATAAATGTCATATTTATTACAATAAGCAAATCTAAAATTTTGCATACCAGACTGAATTTTTTATTCAAGCTAAAATAAGCATAACATGTGGTGACAAATAAGGACCTGCTAAATAGTTTCATTTGTTAAAAAAAACAGATTCAGCAAGCACAGGGCCCAATATCATAAAAATATTAATTTGACAATATATATTTATAACTGTGTAACGAGCTTGTAATAACATATATATATACATAATATGTCATAAAAATTTCTTTCAAGAAGTTGCTAGCACACAAAAATCTTATCTATAGACATCTAAATTCTTTTTCTTCTTTTGAGGATATGTGACCCCAGTCGGCTGGGTCCACTGTACAGCCAGACACAACCGATGTAGCATAAAATTCCCTCACCGCATGCCCAGCCGACCCAGTCGGCTAGTCTCAAACATACCCAGTCTCAGCCTGTCAGCTAGCCAACCCCACTTAACTGGGCCATGTAGCACAAAAAAAAGAGTTGGGGGCCTGTTACCAGCAGGCCAGCACATGTTGTTGAACATATTCGAAATACTGGAATTTGAAACACGTTGCAACCACACATAGTATGCATATTCATCATGCATGAACCTACCGTTTTTTTTTATGCGTATGCTTCATGTATTAGTATTACTCATATGCCCAGAACAAGAACACAAGCATAATCAAAGTTTCATCCAAGATTCTCGTTTACACTAACAAAACAACATCATTCAAGTGTCCTTCAGTAGGATATTTCTGAAAACCAAAACAGTCAAGAATAAACACATAATAAACCATATTTTCTATGTAATAAAATTCTGATTGGAGTAAAAATGACATACACAGAAAATTTTTTTGTTGGTAGGCACATAAAATGGAAAATACCATCGTGAACCCAAGCCTTACAAAAACTCCATCCATGCATTTGAGGGTAAATAACTAGATTTGCCCTTTTCCCATGAATTTTTCTCAAAAATACCACATGAAAATCAAACTCATGTTCTCATCCTCATCCGAAGCAAGAGAGAACCCTGTACCTCTTTGGCGAATCTCCGTCGATCAGCAGGTTCAATCGTTGCGAGAGAAGGGTCGGCTAAAGTCGTCCCTCGTTGCTGCTGTGACAGGGGTATCTGTCGTAGCCTGTGGTGGCTGCTGGTGGCTGCAGCTTTCCGGCGACCTCCACCTCTCCGATTCACGCCCAAACGAGAGAAAGGGAGAGAGAGAGAGAGAGGGGAGGAGAGAAAGAGGGCCGAGTGAGGAGGGTGAAACCCTCTTCACCCCCTCCTTTTATCTCACTGAAACCCCCTCCCCTCCTCCGAGAAGCACGGGGTTCAGTTACTCCTGCTGCAACTGCCCCCCTTCTCCCTTGATGCTCTGCAAGAATCGTGCCCTAGGCACGATTCTTGTAATCCCCCCCCCCCCCTCTTTTAAAGACTACAACCCGATATCGGGTTTTAAAAACCCTACCAGGTTACGGATCCGGGTCGGGTCCGACCCGGGTCTAAGAGTTTTTTTTTGTTTTTTTTTTACGAGAGGGTCGGGTCTGGGTCTGCGACCTGCGACTCGGTATCCAAACCCGGCCGCGACTCTGGACCCATGCCTCCCACTCGATATGGATCCACGGATTGGATCCAATTGTTGATCCCCTAAAAATACCCTTATAATATATATTTTTATATATATTTAATCATTTATATGTATATATAGGGTATTTTACCTATATCCATAAGGACCCTATCTGGGTCTTGGATCCGGAATGTGGATCCCAAGCCCTTTTATGCATTATATACATAGCTATCACTTGAATAGTTCGCTTAATTAAAATTTGTGCACTTATATAACTACATATAAGTTTATAGGAGATAAATATATATGTAAAGACCCCTTTATGGGTCCCGGATCCGCGACTTGGATCCTAGGCCCAAATCACATTATGATGAAATTTTATATTATAAAATATTTAAATAAATGCCTAAAAAAATTTGGTTATTACATCACTACCCCCTTAAAAAAATTTCGTCCTCGAAATTAAAATGGCTACAAAAGCGTGGGTAGTACGGAAATCAAATATATCACAAGCTCAGTGGTCGGTAACCAAGAAGATACCTTCGATCAAAACAGTCTCATCCTTCTGCGTAGAGGTCGTAACAGCATAAACTCTCTCGCTGGTCTTTTGTTGGCCTTGTTGTTGCTGAGGTCTCTTTTGTTGTTGTTGTTGTAGCTGATGTTGTTGTCCTCCCTGAGTTGTTGGCGGGTTATGATAGTAGGGGGCGATGTGCCCAGGATGATGGCATCGGTAGCAAACTCCCTTGAACATCGGACAAAAACCCTGAGGATGACTTTCATTACATCTGTGACACATTGATTAGGCTTTCCCCTGTTGCTGTCTCTGTTGAGGTTGTCTATGATGCGCACCCTGCTGACGCCCCTCTTGGGTTCGCTGCCTCTTGCCACCTTGCTCCTTCCCACTTGCTTGTGGGTTCTTTCTCGCACCCTCAGCCGAACTACCCTCATTGCTCCCCTTCTTATGCGAGTCGCCCTGAAACCTCTCCCATTCCTCGTTCAGGATCGTTGCAGTCTCAATTGCATTCGTCAGTCTAGTGGGTCGGCCTCCCAATACTCGCACTCGAAGGCCATCCTTTAACCCATGCACATACTTCATTGCCCTCGCCTTCTCACTCTTGAATAGGTTCGGGCAGTACCTCTCGAGGCTCCGAAATTTGGTGGTGTAGTCTACCAAACTCAAGTTCCCCTGGTTTAGGTCGAGGAACTTTTGTTGTATCTGCTCCTCAGTGTACGCGGGGAAATACGTGTCTAAGAACTACTCCTGAAACACCTCCATTAGAATTACGTCCATATCGACGAACTTCACCGTTCGCAAGGTGTCCCACCACTTCTTGGCATCGCCCTTTAGACGGTACGTGCCAAAAGGTGTCTTTTTGTCCTCAGAGACAGATAGGACATCAAACGCTCTTTCGATCTCTTCGACCCAGCTCTCGGCTGCCTCTGGGTCGACCTTTCCTGAAAAGGTAGGCGAGTCCAACTTCAGAAACCTTTCAAAGGAAACGTCACCCGCGCTTGATGCAATATCAACAGGAGGGTCACGAGTCACTGCCTTCGCAGCTGCCTGTGTCGCTTGGGTCGCTTGCGTAGCTTGTGCCGCCAGTATGGCCTGAGCTGCTTGCATCGCCTGTGTTGTCTATGTTGCCTGAGTCGTCATGGTCTCGGTCAGGGTATGAATGGCCTCCATCATGAAATCTCTTTGCTCCTGCCAGTTTGCGGGAGCAGCAGTAGAGGACGAAGCACCCCTGTGTGTATACAATATCTACAACGCACATCTTTTTCATAAAAAATTAGACACCCTATCAATCCTACCCCCTTAAGATTTGTCTGGTTTGTTTACCACAATTACGATAAATACATTTATACAAGCACATTACAGTTTTTTAATTCATATTTAAAAAAAACTAAGAAATGAACCATAAACAAATAAGAAGTTCATATACTTTCATAAAGGTATATCATAGCCTTACCAGTGAACAAGACTACTCTGCAGTACGAGGCACGACTTGTTGACGCTTCCGGACAAAGCTCGCATACCAAAATTAGAAATTTAACGCAAAAAAGATGATAAAAGTGTAAGTCTTGTGGTGGCTCTGATACCAAACCTGTAATGACGCCAACTTATACCTTTCAAAAATGCAGAATTTTTTTTTCTAAGAGTTGCGGAAAACTTCTTAGAGACCCGGGCTCCTTACAGTTTCAATTTCAGTTGGATAACCACACACCATAAATAAACTTACCTTTATCATCCAGAACCAACCAACTAAACTCTTTTATTAATGAATCAATAAGAGTCTCATACTCAACTCAAAAGTAAAGTAACAACTGCAAGAAATAAAAAGAACTAAAAGAAATGAAAGTAGAGTCACTCTGTCCGTAAGTGAAGCAGTCTGAAGCAAATGTGACCCTCGTATCCCCTCAGAAGCGAGTCGACTTCACTGATCACCTGCGTCTAGGAAAAACCAATAAAAGTAGAGGGTTAGAAATCTGAAGAATTTTGCGTACAGGTTCCTCTAATGAATCAAATAAGAAAAAGAACATAAATAAGATCCATGTAATATTTTTGAGGAATACAGTTATAACCAATTCATAAGACAATGAACCATCAATGCAAAAATAAACTAAACATTAAGCATGAGGCAACACGAAATAAGTAACATTGGTCAAAATTTAATCAATAAGGCAATTAAATGCAAAAGAGATCAACATCATGCAATGATCAACATCATGCAATGATCAACATATAACAACCAAGGGAACAGATAAACATGCATGATCTAATGCATAGCAAGAATATGCATAATTTCTGTGCAATGCATGAACCCTTTATTATCTTTCATTTAAGCTTCCCTCTTTCCATATGCATGTTCTATTAAATGCACACAAGTTTTAAGTTCCTCTTTTTTTTAATTTTCATTGCCCACGGATACACCAAATGGGTACAGTCCTCGAGGTCAAGTAGGGTTTCCGGTGTAGCTTAATACACAATTTGTATTTTATTACTGAGTTTCAAACTTAGCCCTCGACCGATATCAGGAAACATCATCATCCATCGAAACCTTGGAAAACAGCATCCACTGGTGCCACTTTATTGGTATACCAAAACAACAACAGATGTATCAAAACACATCACCCCCAGAAAAAGTGGCGAACTCTCCCAAAAAACGTGGTCAAGAGAAGAAACCCCAATATCGGGTGCAGGGGCAACAACAACACACACGGAGTTTTTGTATCCTCACGGTTTCCCCAAACCGCAACATCCAAGAGTCCCACACTAAAGCAGGGACATCAAAGAGGCATGAGTTACACTGTTCTTTACTTTCTTTTATCTTGTTATTAATATATCTCTTTTACATTTGCAAATCAAAATGCAAAAGTTTAATATCATAAGCTTGCAAAACAACATGCCTAGCTCTTCACGGGACCATAGTCCATAGCAACAAAGAACAGTGCAGTAAAAACCATAATATCACTTCTGATTTGCGCAATGCATCAAAATGACTAAAATAGAGAACACTGGTTCTCGGAGCTCACCCAGCCTCTGATGATGCAATTTACCATCAATGCCCTCATAAGCAAAAAAAAATCATAAAGAGTATGCCACTTATGCATTTTTTCACACGCTTTTCAATGCACATTCATGTATGCTAGTTGTGCATGGAACAATAATTTCATAAGCATAAGCATAATTTCACACACCTACATTAAATGCATGCTTTTATGCCATGCACATACTCATGTCAAATGCAAGAGTTCATTCATGAATCATTCCAATTAAAACATGCAAACAACCATGTTGTTCTTACCCAACAAAGGCATCTAAATTTCATATGTGTATATGCACAAGTACACTCGCTTACAACAATAATTTCGAACAAGTATTACTTATCAAGTTTAAGCACATAAGAAATATCACCCCTTTGTATGCATACGATTAAGTCTAATACACTTGGCATATTTTATTCCCATAAGCAAAGAAAATTTGGACATATCCACTCCAAATTGCATATTATATATATATATATATATCTTTTTGTAAAAGAATCGTTGCTCCCATGATAACAGAAAAGTCAGATCATATTAGGGTGCGCAGTGCTTAGGTGTAGTCATTCACAACTGGGTTCCCATTCATGAATCATTTTGAACTGACAGGTGTGAGCACTCATGAAATCATGTACAAGTAACAACACATAAACTCTTTCGAGTTACACATGCACATGGAAGTAGCTTTATAGGACAATGATCAAGCATAAGGTACCCATTCTAAGCATGTGACTGTCTCATTCCTAACATGAATAAATGTCATATTTATTACAATAAGCAAATCTAAAATTTTGCATACCAGACTGAATTTTTTATTCAAGCTAAAATAAGCATAACATGTGGTGACAAATAAGGACCTGCTAAATAGTTTCATTTGTTAAAAAAAACAGATTCAGCAAGCACAGGGCCCAATATCATAAAAATATTAATTTGACAATATATATTTATAACTGTGTAACGAGCTTGTAATAACATATATATATACATAATATGTCATAAAAATTTCTTTCAAGAAGTTGCTAGCACACAAAAATCTTATCTATAGACATCTAAATTCTTTTTCTTCTTTTGAGGATATGTGACCCCAGTCGGCTGGGTCCACTGTACAGCCAGACACAACCGATGTAGCATAAAATTCCCTCACCGCATGCCCAGCCGACCCAGTCGGCTAGTCTCAAACATACCCAGTCTCAGCCTGTCAGCTAGCCAACCCCACTTAACTGGGCCATGTAGCACAAAAAAAAGAGTTGGGGGCCTGTTACCAGCAGGCCAGCACATGTTGTTGAACATATTCGAAATACTGGAATTTGAAACACGTTGCAACCACACATAGTATGCATATTCATCATGCATGAACCTACCGTTTTTTTTTATGCGTATGCTTCATGTATTAGTATTACTCATATGCCCAGAACAAGAACACAAGCATAATCAAAGTTTCATCCAAGATTCTCGTTTACACTAACAAAACAACATCATTCAAGTGTCCTTCAGTAGGATATTTCTGAAAACCAAAACAGTCAAGAATAAACACATAATAAACCATATTTTCTATGTAATAAAATTCTGATTGGAGTAAAAATGACATACACAGAAAATTTTTTTGTTGGTAGGCACATAAAATGGAAAATACCATCGTGAACCCAAGCCTTACAAAAACTCCATCCATGCATTTGAGGGTAAATAACTAGATTTGCCCTTTTCCCATGAATTTTTCTCAAAAATACCACATGAAAATCAAACTCATGTTCTCATCCTCATCCGAAGCAAGAGAGAACCCTGTACCTCTTTGGCGAATCTCCGTCGATCAGCAGGTTCAATCGTTGCGAGAGAAGGGTCGGCTAAAGTCGTCCCTCGTTGCTGCTGTGACAGGGGTATCTGTCGTAGCCTGTGGTGGCTGCTGGTGGCTGCAGCTTTCCGGCGACCTCCACCTCTCCGATTCACGCCCAAACGAGAGAAAGGGAGAGAGAGAGAGAGAGGGGAGGAGAGAAAGAGGGCCGAGTGAGGAGGGTGAAACCCTCTTCACCCCCTCCTTTTATCTCACTGAAACCCCCTCCCCTCCTCCGAGAAGCACGGGGTTCAGTTACTCCTGCTGCAACTGCCCCCCTTCTCCCTTGATGCTCTGCTAGGCACGATTCTTGTAATCCCCCCCCCCTCTTTTAAAGACTACAACCCGATATCGGGTTTTAAAAACCCTACCAGGTTACGGATCCGGGTCGGGTCCGACCCGGGTCTAAGAGTTTTTTTTTGTTTTTTTTTTACGAGAGGGTCGGGTCTGGGTCTGCGACCTGCGACTCGGTATCCAAACCCGGCCGCGACTCTGGACCCATGCCTCCCACTCGATATGGATCCACGGATTGGATCCAATTGTTGATCCCCTAAAAATACCCTTATAATATATATTTTTATATATATTTAATCATTTATATGTATATATAGGGTATTTTACCTATATCCATAAGGACCCTATCTGGGTCTTGGATCCGGAATGTGGATCCCAAGCCCTTTTATGCATTATATACATAGCTATCACTTGAATAGTTCGCTTAATTAAAATTTGTGCACTTATATAACTACATATAAGTTTATAGGAGATAAATATATATGTAAAGACCCCTTTATGGGTTTCGGATCCGCGACTTGGATCCTAGGCCCAAATCACATTATGATGAAATTTTATATTATAAAATATTTAAATAAATGCCTAAAAAAATTTGGTTATTACATCACTACCCCCTTAAAAGAATTTCGTCCTCGAAATTAAAATGGCTACAAAAGCGTGGGTAGTACGGAAATCAAATATATCACAAGCTCAGTGGTCGGTAACCAAGAAGATACCTTCGATCAAAACAGTCTCATCCTTCTGCGTAGAGGTCGTAACAGCATAAACTCTCTTGCTGGTCTTTTGTTGGCCTTGTTGTTGCTGAGGTCTCTTTTGTTGTTGTTGTTGTAGCTGATGTTGTTGTCCTCCCTGAGTTGTTGGCGGGTTATGATAGTAGGGGGCGATGTGCCCAGGATGCTGGCATCGGTAGCAAACTCCCTTGAACATCGGACAAAAACCCTGAGGATGACTTTCATTACATCTGTGACACATTGATTAGGCTTTCCCCTGTTGCTGTCTCTGTTGAGGTTGTCTATGATGCGCACCCTGCTGACGCCCCTGTTGGGTTCGCTGCCTCTTGCCACCTTGCTCCTTCCCACTTGCTTGTGTGTTCTTTCTCGCACCCTCAGCCGAACTACCCTCATTGCTCCCCTTCTTATGCGAGTCGCCCTGAAACCTCTCCCATTCCTCGTTCAGGATCGTTGCAGTCTCAATTGCATTCGTCAGTCTAGTGGGTCGGCCTCCCAATACTCGCACTCGAAGGCCATCCTTTAACCCATGCACATACTTCATTGCCCTCGCCTTCTCACTCTTGAATAGGTTCGGGCAGTAACTCTCGAGGCTCCGAAATTTGGTGGTGTAGTCTACCAAACTCAAGTTCCCCTGGTTTAGGTCGAGAAACTTTTGTTGTATCTGCTCCTCAGTGTACGCGGGGAAATACATGTCTAAGAACTCCTCCTGAAACACCTCCATTAGAATTACGTCCATATCGACGAACTTCACCGTTCGCAAGGTGTCCCACCACTTCTTGGCATCGCCCTTTAGACGGTACGTGCCAAAAGGTGTCTTTTTGTCCTCAGAGACAGGTAGGACATCAAACGCTCTTTCGATCTCTTCGACCCAGCTCTCGGCTGCCTCTGGGTCGACCTTTCCTGAAAAGGTAGGCGAGTCCAACTTCAGAAACCTTTCAAAGGAAACGTCACCCGCGCTTGATGCAATATCAACAGGAGGGTCACGAGTCACTGCCTTCGCAGCTGCCTGTGCCGCTTGGGTCGCTTGTGTAGCCTGTGCTGCCTGTATGGCCTGAGCTGCTTGCATCGCCTGTGTTGTCTATGTTGTCTGAGCCGTCATGATCTCGGTCAGGGTATGAATGACCTCCATCATGAAATCTCTTTGCTCCTGCTAGTTTGCGGGAGCAGCAGTAGAGGACGAAGCACCCTTGCGTGTATACGATATCTACAATGCACATATTTTTCATAAAAATTTAGACCCTCTATCAATCCTACCCCCTTAAGATTTGTCCCGTATGTTTACCACAATTACGATAAATACATTTATACAAGCACATTACACTTTTTTAATTCATATTTAAAAAAAACTAAGAAATGAACCATAAACACATAAGAAGTTCATATACTTTCATAAAAGTATATCATAGCCTTACCAGTGAACAAGACTGCTCTGCAGTACGAGGCACGACTTGCTGACGCTTCTGGACAAATCTCACATACCAAAATTAGAAATTTGACGAAAAAAAGATGATAAAAGTGTAAGTCTTGTGGTGGCTCTGATACCAAACCTGTAACGACCCCAACTCATACCTTTGAAAAATGCGGAATTTTTTTTTCTAAAAGTTGCGGAAAACTTCGTAGAGACCTGGGGTCCTTACAGTTCCAATTTCAGTTGGATAACCACACACCACAAACAAACTTACCTTTATCATCCAAGATCAACCAACTAAACTCTTTTATTAATGAATCAATAAGAGTCTCATACTCAACTCAACAATGAAGTAACAACTATAAGAAATAAAAAGAACTAAAAGAAACGAAAGTAGTGCCACGTTGTCCGTAAGTGAAGCAGTCTAAAGCAAATGTGACCCTCGTATCCCCTCAGAAGTGAGTCGACTTCACTGATTACCTACGTCTCGGAAAAACCAATAAAAGTAGAGGGTCAGAAATCCGAAGAATTTTGCGTACAAGTTCCCCTAATGAATCAAATAAGAAAAAGAACATAAATAAGATCCATGTAATATTTTTGAGGAATACAGTTATAACCAATTCATAAGACAATGAACCATCCATGCAAAAATAAACTAAATATTAAGCTTGTCGGAACACGAAATAAGTAACATTGATCAAAATTTAATCAATAAGGCAATTAAATGCAAAAGAGATCAACATCATGCAATGATCAACATATAACAACAAAGGGAACAGATAAACATGCATAATCTAATGCATAGCAAGAATATGCATAATTTATGTGCAATGCATGAACCCTTTTATTATCTTTCATTTAAGCTTCCCTCTTTTCATATCCATGTCCTATTAAATGCACATAACTTTTAAGTTCTTCTTTTTTTTAACTTACATTTCCTGCGGATACACCAAACGAGTATAGTCCCCGAGGTCAATTAGGGTTCCCGGGGTAGCTTAACACACTATTTGTATTTTATTAACGGGTTACAAACTTAACCCTCGACCGATATCAGGAAACAACACCATCCATCGGAACCTTGGAAAACAACATCCAAAATCGGAGACACCATGGAAAACAGCATCCACTGGCGCCACTTTATTGGTATACCAAAACAACAACAGTTGTGTCAAAACACACCACCATCAGGAAAAATGGCGGACTCTCCCTAAAACAGTGGCCAGGAGAAGAAACCTCAATATCGGGTTCAGGGGCAACAACAACGCACACGGAGTTTTTGTATCCTCACAGTTTCCCCAAACCGCAACATCTAAGATTCCCACACTAAAGCAGGGATATCAAGGAGGCATGAGTTACACTGTTCTTTACTTTTTTTATCTTATTATTAATATATCTCTTTTACATTTGCAAATCAAAATGCAAAAGTTTAATATCATAAGCTTGCAAAACAGCATGCCAAGCTCTTCACGAAACTATAGTCTGTAGCAACAAAAAATAGTGCAGTAAAAACCATAATATCACTTCTGATTTGCGCAATGCATCAAAATGACTAAAACAGAGAACACTGGTTCTCGGGGCTCGCCCTACCCCTGATGATGTAATTGACCATCAATGCCCTCATAAGCAAAAAAAATCATAACGAGTATGCCACTTATGCATTCTTTTCACATGCTTTTTAATGCACATTCATGTATGCTAGTTGTGCATGAAACAATAATTTCATAAGCATAAGCATAATTTCACACACCTACATTAAATGCATGCTTTTATGCCATGCACATACTCATGTCAAATGCAAGAGTTCATTTATGAATCATTCCAATTAAAACAAGCAAACAACCATGTTGTTCTGACCCTATGAAGGCATCTAAATTCCATATGTGTATATGCACAAGTACACTCGCTTACAACAATAATTTCGAACAAGTATTACTTATCAAGTTTAAGCACATAAGAAATATCACCTCTTTGTATGCATATGATTAAGTCTAATACACTTGGCATATTTTATTCTCATAAGCAAAGAAAATTTGGGCATATCCACTCCAAATTGCATATTATATATATATATATCCCTCTTTGTAAAAGAATCGTTGCTCCCATGATAACAGAAAAGTCAGATCATATTAGGGTGTGCAGTGCTTAGGTGTAGTCATTCACAACTGGGTTCCCATTCATGAATCATTTTGAACTGACAGGTGTGAGCACTCATGAAATCATGTACAAGTAACAACACATAAACTCTTTCGAGTTACACATGCACATAGAAGTAGCTTTACAGGACAATGATCAAGCATAAGGTACCCATTCTAAGCATGTGACTGTCTCATTCCTAACATGAATAAATGTCATATTTATTATAATAAGCAAATCTAAAAGTTTAGCATACCAGACTGAATTTTTTATTCAAGCTCAAATAAGCATAACATGTGGTGACAAATAAGGACCTGCTAAATAGTTTCATTTGTTAAAAAAAATAGATTCAGCAAGCACAAGGCCCAATATCATAAAAATATTAATTTGATAATATATATTTATAACTGTGCAACGAGCCTGTAATAACATATATATACATAATATGTCATAAAAATTTCTTTCAAGAAGCTGCCAGCACACAAAAATCTTATGTATAGACATCTAAATTCTTTTTCTTCTTTTGAGGATATGTGACCCCAGTCGGCTGGGTTCACTGTACAGCCAGACACAACCAATGTAGCATAAAATTTCCTCAACACATGCTCAGCCGACCCAATCGGCTGGTCTCAAACATACCCAATCTCAGTCTGTCCGCCTAGCCGACCCCACTTGACTGGGTCGTGTAGCACAAAAAAAAAGAGTTGGGGCTTGTTACCAACAGGCCAGCACATGTTGCTGAACATATTCGAAATACTGGAATTTGAAACACGTTGCAACCTCACATAGTATACATATTTAGCATGCATGAACCTACAATTTTTTTTTATGGGTATGCTTTCTGTATGAGTATTACTCATATGCCCAGAACAAGAACACAAGCATAATCAAAGTTTCATCCAAGATTCTCGTTTACACTAACAAAACAACATCATTAAAGTGTCCTTCAACAGGATATTTCTGAAAACCAAAGCAGTCAAGAACAAACACATAATAAACCATATTTTCTATGTAATAAAATTTTGTTTGGAGTAAAAATGACATACACAGAATTTTTTTTTGTTGCTAGGCACATAAAATCGGAAATACCACCGTGAACCCAAGCCTTACAAAAACCCCATCCATGCATTTGAGGGTAAATAACTAGATTTTCCCTTTTCCCATGGATTTTTCTCAAAAATACCACATGAAAATCAAACTCATGTTCTCATCCTCATCCGAAGCAAGAGAGAACCTTGTACCTCTTTGGCGAATCTCCTGCAATCAGCAGGTTCAATCGTTGCGAGAGAAGGGTCGGCTGAAGTCTTTGCTCGCTGCTGCCGTAGCCTGTGGTGGCTGCTGGTGGCTGCAGCTTTCCGACGACCTCCACCTCTCTGATGCACGCCCACACGAGAGAGAGGGAGAGGGAGACGGGGGAAGAGAGAAAGAGGGCCGAGTGAGGAGGGCGAAATTCTCTCCACCCCCTCCTTTTTTCTCACTGAAACCCCCTCCCCTCCTCCGAGAAGCACGAGGTTCGGTTACGCCTGCTGTAATCGACCCCTTTCTCCCTTGATACTCTACAAGAAGGCACGATTCTTGTAACCCCCCCCCCCCCTCTTTTAAAGACTACAGCCCGATATCGGGTTTTAAAAACCCTACTAGGTTACGGATCCGGGTCGGGTCCGACCCGGGTCTAGGAGTTTTTTTTTTACGAGAGGGTCGGGTCCGAATCTGCGACTTGCGACTCGGGATCCAAACCCGGTCGTGACTCTGGACCCACGCCTTCCACTCGATATGGATCCACGGATTGGATCCAAATGGATCCAATCATGGATCCCCTAAAAATACCTATATAATATATATTTTTATATATATCTAATCATTTATACGTATATATAGGGTATTTTACCTATATCCATAAGGACCCTATCTGAGTCTTGGATTCGGAATGTGGATCCCAAGCCCATTTATGCATTATATACATAGCTATCACTTGAATAATTCGCTTAATTAAAATTTTTGCACTTATATAAGTACATATAAGTTTATACGAGATAAATATATATGTAAAGACCCCTTTATGGATATCGGATCCGCGACTTGGATCCCAGGTCCAAATCACATTGTGATGAAATTTTATATTATAAAATATTTAAATAAATGCCTAAAAATTTATAGTTATTACACCAGGTACCAATCCTTATTTGCAGCCACCATAATGGTTTCAGAGATTACAGCAACAAGCCTCTCTTCTGACTCATTTGGCTTAGGACCAGTCCCTTCCGTTCTCTGCATTCTCTAGTGAAATGGCCAAACTTGCCACAAACATAGTAACTAATTTTCTTTTTATCAGATGGCTTTTTCCCTTTCACGAAATTCTTTTTGATTTTCTGGGTTTTTATGATTTTGCCACTCTTGTTACTAACAAAATTCACTTTAGGATAACCTTCTTTAGGACTCGAATTCTTTTTGTCATGAAGACGAGTTTCCTCCTCAATTCGGATGTCCTTAAGAAGACCATCTAAAGTGATTTTCTCATTTTTATGTTTTAGGTGATTCCTATATTTTTTCCAGGAATCCGGCAGTTTCCCAATGATGACAGCAACTTGGAAGTCATCATCAAGGTACATACCTTCTCCTTTGATCTTATATGCCAGAATTTGCATCTCATGAATTTGAGCAAGTATCGGCTTATCATCAACAATAGAAAAACTAACATACTGATCTATGATAAACCTTTTGTTACCAGCATCTTCTGCATTATACTTGATCTCGAGAGCATTCCACAACTCTTCAGCCGACTCCAATGATGAATACAGGTCAAAGAGAGAATCGGCTAAAGTGTTCAGGATATGCCCTTTGCATTGGTAGTTGTTAGTATACCACTTCTCTCGCTCTTTTGTTCTTCTGTCTCAACTTCTCCAGCAACGACAGTGGGACAGAGTTTTTTGAGGACATAGTCGATATGCAGCTCGGACAGCAAGAAATAGACCTTTGATTGCCATCGCTTGAAGTTTGACCTATCAAATCGATCGAGTTTTTCAAGGTCACGGCTAAGCAGATTGATGGAGTTGGATGTTGAACCAGAGGTCATAGTGAAGTTCTAAAATTGTTATTCCAACCTTATGAAAATTGGATTTCAGAAAAGAGATTTCAAGCCTAGAGGCACGTTCTTAAGATCGCTATCTTTAGAAGTTCAATCGCCCCACTCCGGAAATTTCGAAGATGCGAAAAAGGGTTTTGTTACGACTGAGTTCCCAGGATACAACTAGGCTTGAACCTCAAGAGAGTCACTGCTTCGCAAGAACAGATGACCTCTCCCACACATGAACTCTGCAAGCCAAACCGAGAAGAAAGAAAGGAGAAAATTAGAGAGTCAGAAATTTCGATGATTCAAAAGACGGAAAAGGAAGAGATTTATAGACTTGTGAGAAAGGCCAAAACGTTTTGAGATAAATGAAATTAATGTCATAATCTAGACTGTTTGAAAATAGGATGAAAATGTCCTTGAACGGTCACCCACCTTTGACTGTCAATCAAAGGCCTTCAAAATCGTCCAACAGTCACAATGCAACATAAACTCAATATAAATGCTATTAAAACCTTTCAAACGGCTAAATATCTCAAAACCGAAAATCCAAAACGGACATTTGCACCTCGCACCGCTGCAAGCGTGCGAAGTGCAAAGTGCGTCATCAAAACGCCACATTGTGCCTCAAGCGCCCTTGCACGCACACGTGCGAGAACGGCGCGTCCGTTGTTGTATGATGCGCAGCAACGTCCGCAATCCACCTAAAGACTCAAGGCTTACCAAAGTAAAGAATAGATAACAAACTCTCTATTTAAACCTCTTGAAAAAAAATTCTCTCTTAGATATGGGACTAAACATTTTTCAAAACACTTTTGGTAGTAAACAAAATCATCAAGATTTAATATTTTTTTTTTAACTTTCCAAACAGATTTTTCACCACCACCACTCACCTCTAAAAAACCTGTGCCGAAAAAGATCCACCACCACCACCATCCTCCTTTTTTTCAATTTTTTTTAAGATGTTTTATTTTACTTTTTCCATGCTACTCAAACAAGTGAAAATTTTCATTTATAAAAATTATCTTATCAAAACTTTTCATAGGCAATTTTTTTTTTCTTATGAGAGTTTTTCTTGCATTTAAACGTGCCCTAAGGGTACTTATGTGTAGCACGAAAAGTTGGTGGCTTCCACAAAAACACAAAGAGCACAAGGCATTTTAGTAGGGCCCATCAAAGCAATACAAACAAAGCATTTGTTTTTTTTCCAAAGAAAACAACCCTCCAAATCAGTGCTCTGATCCCCTTTTCATGGAAAGCATTCCCGTGGAGGTTAGATGGACTCCCTTCTTAGAGTTTGTGTGGAAACCCATTTCTGCATTATGCAAACTCACCTTAAGGGTACGTTTTGTTGTGTTTTTGAAGAGTGAAAATATTATTCACAAAACACTCACTTTCAAAATCTCACTAAAAAGTAAATCTCATGCAAATGAAATTCACCTGATAAATCTTATTTTTGGGATTTTGTGCTAACTCACTTTTAAAAAACTTGTTTTTTTAGTTTTGTCTCAAAAAAGTTTTAATTTTTTGTTGTTTTGATATACTTTACAAGTGAGATTCAATTTCTAAATTTCATGTGATTTAAAAAGTGAATCTCATTTTAACAAAAACTTAAAAGCAAACAAACATAAAGCTTTTTTTTGTCACAAAACCCCACAAGTAAGTCTATTAAAAATTGAGTTGTCATGAACACCAAAAAGAAGATTTAGAAAGTGAATTTCACTTGCTCATTTGTGTGAAATTTGCTTTCTTATGAAGTCTTACGAGATTTTGAAAGTGAAACTCATTTAAACAGTATTTTCACTTTTAAAAAACACCCAAACGTACCCTAAATGTACCTTTGTTTGTCAGTTTCCAGAAAAATGGCATGCGTACTTTGGTCCTACATGCTGCTCAAACCACACAAAATTTGAATTTATGTCACAAAGATACGGGTAAAAGGACACGAGATACGCTATTTTTATAATATAGAAAAGGATATGACACGAGGGCTAAGTTTGAATTAGCGGAAGATCTTTCAAGTTTCAACTCACCATCTCTCTCTCTCTCAAATGCCACGGATATCTCTTTCCTCTGCCTTCCACTGTACCCCAAAGGAGATCAGAGTGCTCATCAATGTCCCTCGTTTCGATCTCGCGTCCTTCGCCTTGTCAGTATGGCGATACCTTCCATAGCCAGCAAGCTAATCCTCAAAAATCCATGTCTTCTTCTTCTGGAGATCTGCCAAAGTCTCGCAGAATTGAAGCAAATCCACGCCCAAATCCTCAAATGGGACCTTTTAGAGCAGCCGCCAGCAATGGACAAGCTCATCACTCGCCTCGCTCTTTCAGAGCCCCCCAACATGGACTACGCCCGCCTCGTTTTCGATCGGATCGAGAGGCCGAGCATCTTCTCCTGGAACACCATGATCCGTGGATTCTCGAAAGCTCGAAGACCCGACGAAGCCGTTCGTTTCTTTGCCCGGATGCTCCGGAGGAGCGCGAGTCCTAACCCGCAGACCCTTTCCTTTGTTGCCAATGCGTGTGGTGTTCTTGGAGGCTTGAGATTGATGATGGCGATTCATTCACAGGTTCTGAGAATTGGGTTTCACTCGGATTCGTTCGTTTCGAATTCTGTTGTGAGGGGGTATGCAGGTTGCCGCGAGGTGGATGTGGCTCGCCAAGTGTTCGATGAAATGCCTGAACGAGATGTTGTGTCCTGGACAGTTGTGATCAGCGGGTATGTTCGAAGCGGGCGTGCCAAGGAGGCTATCGAGTTGTTCTTTTTGATGGGTGATGAAAATTTGGTCCCCGATGAAGTTACGGTCGTTGCATTGTTCAATGCTTGTTCACAATTGGGAGACTTGAGGTTGGGGATGCATATAAAGAATTTGGTGTGTAGAAATCTTGGTGTGTTTAATTCGTATGTTATGAATTCTTTGATTGATATGTATGTCAAATGTGGGTGTATTTCAGAAGCACGGACATTGTTCGATGAAATGCCAATGAGAAATGTGGTGTCATGGAATACTATTATTGCTGGATATGCAAGGAAGGGAGAGATGTCGACCGCTCGCGTACTCTTTGATCGGATGGCTGAAAGAAATGAGGTGTCTTGGAGTGCCATGATCAGTGGGTACACGCATAATGGTGATTTTAAGGAAGCATTGATCATGTTTAGGGAGATGCAGGATCAAGGGTGCGAACCCAATGATGCTACCTTAGTGAGCGTGATTTCAGCTTGTGCACATCTGGGCTCTCTGAAATTGGTCAAAGAGATTCATTCGAGCTTAAATGACAGTAAACTTAAACATGATGTTTGTCTAAGCACGACGCTGGTTGACATGTATTCAAGATGTGGGCTTTTGGAAACTGCACGTCATGTGTTCAACCAAATAAGGGAGAAAAACTTGATCTCATGGAATGTGATGATATTTGGATATGCTATGCATGGGAAGGTGTCCAACTGCGTTGAGTGCTTCTATGATTTGCAGAAGGATGATCTCAAACCTGATAGTATAACTTTTGCTGGTCTTCTTACTGGTTGTGTGCATGCTGGCTGGCTAAATGAAGGAAAGAAGTACTTTGATGTAATGAACAGAGTCTATGGAATCCCTCCTAGAAGGGAGCATTGTGCATTAATGGTTGATCTTTTTGGTCGAGCAGGGAGGTTGGTAGAGGCAATAAAATTCATTGAAGAATTGTCTGTGGAGCCTGACGTTGTTGTTTGGGGAGCACTTCTTAATGCTTGCAAGGTTCATGAATACGTCAAACTTGGTGAATTTGCAGCGGCTCGCCTTCTTGAATTGGATCCTAAACATGGTGGTGCTCATGTTCTTCTGTCTAACATTTATGCCGAAACTAGCAAGTGGGAGGAGGTCATGGAAGTCCGGAAGAAGATGAAAGAAAGGCAAATTGAAAACCGGCGAGGATGTAGTCTGATTGAGTTGGATGGGGTATCTAGTGAGTTTGTTACCGGTGATTGTTCACAGCCAGAAACGAACGAGATATTCTCAGTGTTGGATGGATTGTATGCTACACTGAAATCATTAAAAGGGTCCTTGCCAATATGAGCGTTCAATGTTCCGCGGGCATAAAATGTACTAAAAATAATTGTATTGCATGACAAAAATGATACTTTTTTTGAGATGTGTTACAAATTTTTAAATCTCTCATCCAAAATTGGAAATATTGTTATTTTTATAACTTTTTTATTCCTCGTACCTATTATTTTTGGTGTGAATTTCCTTCATTTGCGATGTTTTGAGGTTCGAGTTTAAAAGAAATTTTGTAGGTTTTTATGCGAAGTTATTACATTTTTTATGTGAAGTAACTTAGGTATTTGCGTAGTTTATCAATTCGAGTTTGAAAACAATTTTGCATATTTTTATGTGCATTTTTAAAAAAAAATTATGCAAAGTAACTCAAGTATTTGCAAGGTTTTGAGGTTCGAGTTTAAAAAAAAATGCAGTTTTTTTATGCAAAGTTAATACATTTTTAATGTGAAATGACTTAGGTGTTTGTGTAGTTTATTGCTTCAATTTTAAAAAAAAAAAATTGTAGATTTTTTATGCAAATTTAAGGATTTTTTATCGAAGTAACTCAAGTATTTGCGAGTTTTCTTTTAAACTCAAACTGCACAAATACCTGAGTTACTTCAAATAAAAAATTCAGAAATGTGCATAAAATAACTACAAATTTTTTTGTGGACCCCACCAAAACAATCTAGAGTTTTCTTTGTGGTCCCCACCAAAATAATCTAGCGGCTATTTTCAGCATTTCGGTAACATTTTTTCGGTGTTATGGCGCCTAAGAACCCTGTGTTCATAAATTATGTCATCATTTAACTATTGTATTGTGAAGTATGTGAACGTCTTGAAACTTGAAGAGGAAGGGTCACACCATCACCATTTTTGCCTTATTAGTGATCGAAACAGAGGTTTTTAGACATTTACCATTAAAAATGAAAGCTGGAATTTTTGTCACTCTATAAAAAGCAACTTCAAACACCAATCGAAAAAATAGATGAAGGGGTTATTGTCACAATGATGTCTCATATTCTCAAATTATCTAAGGAGGGGGGGGGGGTAGAGGAAGACTCAACGAAGGAGCATTTGTTTGAGCCATAAGTTCACTCGGAGGTTGTTGGAGATGTATATGAGTTGTTTCCTCCCCTTATTGCGAATGTGGATGTTAGAATAGTAGAGAATGAACTTCAGCAAGGGGAGGACCGAGTTGCACAACGGTTGAATGTTTCTCAGTCAGGGTTGGAGGCAGTTGTGTAACACCCTAATTTTTAAATCCTGAAAATTATGAGATTTTTTTTTAAGTACTTTTAAATAGTTTCATAAAATTTCAACGAAAAATTATACAGAACAACTTGGCGTGTTACTTTTCCTATTACATTCACATCCATATACACAATAAATTTAAAAGAAATGAACAACCATAAATGATTAATTGTCCAATTATATCTCAAAATTTATTAATAAGAGTCCATTTAGAAATTTATATTAAATATCAGAGTTTTAAGTATTCTAAAATGCCCTCAGTCCAAAACACTCGAAGGTTGAAAAAGGCTTTGCTTGGTCCTGGTTGCAATATTTCGCCATCGCATGTGAGATCACTCGCTACCTGAAAACATTAAAATTCATAAGGTCAGACAAACATGTCTCAGTAAGGTAGAACTATTTAGAACACGTAAACTATAACTAATAGGCATGAAAAACTTTGAATTTTCACACATCTGACAAGATTAAATACAACACAAATAAGTATAAATTTTCAATACATCATTTAAGCATACATTTGCAAAAATTGAAATCAAGCAATCATCCACCTAGCATGAATAATCAAATATGCATGAATAGTTACAATACATACACTTACCATTGGAGAAGCTGGTTATATGCATGAGCCAATTCTTATCTTTAATTAAATTTTTTTTCTTATATAATGCATGACATGCCTATCTAATATACATCCATCTAAGTTTTACTTCTTAGACATGTGCGTACTAACACAGGCTTATACCTGGATCAGGGTCATGCCTAGGTAGTATTTTTAAACATAGGTGGCTTTAGCCTAGCCGAACACCTTTCACCAGTATTACGGGTGAGGGACGAGCGTATTGAGATAGTACTTCCAACACTGTCATCTCGATGCATCATATTTTCACTTATGAGTTTCATTGCTCTATGTTGCAGTCTATTGCGGAGGTTTTTCCTATCTTCACAGTTGGGGAGGAGCAACCTTCTATGCTCAAAACTTTTCTCATGAAGCCAAAAGTACCACTTGCCCTCTCCTTGCAAGCACCATTCTTTAGTGTTACATGTTTAGCTTCTTAAATTAAATCATTTTACATGCAACACCAAATATGAATCCACCAAAGTGATTCGGCCACTTCAAAGCCAATTGATGCATATTTTAAAACATTACATTCGATAACATTGTTGAAACTCCTTTCTTTTCAAGCATATGCGTACATGCATAAATAAAGTGAAATTTTTTCATAACATTTCATGCATCCGTTCATTTGCATCATCATCATGGCAATCATATAAAGAAAATTCAACAAATACAGTTTATTAACATTTGTCACTAATTCGCAATATGGACACCTTGGTCCCTTAATTAGCGAAAGATCATATAAACAAGCTTATGCATTCACTTGATATCCAGTTCATGCCCCATGGATGGGAACATAATTCTTTGCAGAAAATTTGCTTTTAACAATGCATATACAATCTGAAATTCTTTTACAAAGGCACGCATAACCGTAAAAAAATACGCAAGTGTTTAATAGCCAGTTCCAAACTTGCAAAAACCCAACTATGTCTAACTATTATTACAAAGGTTCAGAGCAAAAAATTTCATAGTTTGTAGAGAATCTTGTTAGTTTTTCGATGCCACAAACCGTTCATAAAAAACCATCCGAACGAGAGAGTTACAAACGTTTTTATGTAGACTTGTATTTTTTTGTTCTGACTGTCACATAACAGTGCTTAGTCCATGAACAGATCTCAAACTTTCACAATGTCTGTAAAATTTTGTTAGCTTTCCAATGCAATTAACCGCTCATAAAAACTCTTTCGGATGAAGGAGATACAAGCGATTTACTGATCGGGTGTCAGGCCAGAAATACGTAATTACGAGAAATATGCATTCGAGTGGGCCAAAATAGGCTACTCAAATTCATAATTTCAAAATATTTTCAGATAAATATATAAAGAAAATTCATAAAAACCACACAATATTATTTTTATTTAATCAGCTATTAGGCCAAAAAACAGACCCGGCTCCCCAAAACCTATTTTCTCAGAAATAGTTTCGATAAAATTTGCAATAAAGCATATTAACACACAAATTTTACCATAAAAAAATAAGAAAAATCATGCAAATTATGGCAGTAATCACACATAAATATTAACTACAATTTCTAACCAAAATTTGCAAGAAAACAATTAGACAATATACATATTTTTTAAAAATTATATATTTTATTTTTAAGAAAATCGATAGCATAAAACACGTATCTTTTTAAGACAAAAACATAAAAAAATTATGTTAATCTTTGCAGTACATTCACATGATCATCAACTACTATTTCTAGAAAATAATTAGGTATTATATGTATTTTTTAAAAATTATAGATTTCATTTCTCACAAAACCAATAACATGCATACATGGTTCTTTTTTCGTTTTTACTTCACTAATTCGGCTACGTTTGGGGGAGAATTGATTTCTTCTAGGAGAAATCGAAGTCAACCCCTTATTCTTAAGTCTAACATGATTTTCTTACATGAGTTTGTGTTTTATCATTTTATCATAAGTATGAATCAGGTTGTCAAACCTGATTTTAGAGAAATCGGCTTTTAGAGGGATTTTCTTTAAAAAAAAACCTTTCTACATTACATTTTGACAACACTAAGTCAAACCCATATATGGGAGGCATGGTTTAGGGTACGTCCTTACAGAAAATCGGAGGAACTCGTGCCTACGAGTTTTGATTTATATGTAGAACATAGAACCCTCTACCTCTTTGGCGAAATCGACTCCTATGCTTGCAAAATTGTACTTTAAACAAGAACCGGCCGGCCAACAAGTGTGATGACCACGCCAATGAACTTCTTTTGCTCTTCACATGCACATGGGTATCCTTCTTGTTGGGTCAAGGGAAGATGCACAAGAATTTCGCAGGAAAGGGAGAGGAGAACGAACAAGCAAAATAAGGGAGCAAAGGGAAGAAGAGAGAGCAAAGGAGAAAAGGGAGTTAAAGTGGCATATAGAGAGGGGTGTGAGCCTCTCCCATGTTTAAATAGGAATTAGGGGAGGTCAAGGGTTCAGTTAATCTCAGTCCTTGATCTAATTCAAGGGTTTTTTTTCATTCTATAATTTTTTTTAACCTTCCTTTTTTCTTTTCGTTTCTTTTTTTTGTATTTTATTTATCTAGCTTAGGGTTTAATATTTATTTCATACCTAGGTTACATATTATATTATGTATAATGGGGATCCACATGGGTTGGTCGACACCCATAGGGTTGGCTCCTTTCCAAATTGAAAACGTCAAACTTGCTTGCTTGGCAAGCAAGTTTGACTAGTCTTGCTTGATTTTCTTTTCTTTGTTCTTTTCTTTTTTTCTTTCCTTTTCCTACATCATTTCCTATGTCCTACCTTATTCCAGTCATCCCCCTCCTAGAATTATCTAGGGGGGGAAGCCCCTATCATAGAAGCCCTAACCTTGCAAAAAGGCAAGTTTTGACTTTAAGGGCTTTATGTTATACTTTTTAAAGCCTTGTTTTATTTTTATCATTTTTAAGGTATAAAATGGAGTATCACATAGGATGGGATGGCCCACCTATGGACTCCTACACTTTCATTAAATTTAATTAAGTTACAAGTTTCATTCCACTAAATAAATTTCTAATTAATTCACTTGAAATTAAAATTCATTTCTTTCAAAACTAAAATATGGAATTAACTCAAATGACAATAAATAAAATTAAATTTAGGTTCAAGGGTAGGTGCATGCCTTTATTTGGAATTTTTAATATATATGTATTTTAATTATTCATTACATATATTCTTTCTAAAGATAATTTGAATTCTTCAGAAAAGGAATCCAATAGGGTCGATGACACCCTTGAGCATGTGGGTGTATTTCATACACGTAGGAAATTTTTTAAGTTCTACATACCCTACAACACAATGTTTAACTCACATTATCATTTTTTATTTATCACACATTAAGAAAATATGAGAATTTCGTTGGGGCGTTCCCTACTGAGCAATGCGTTGTACTGTATAGGCCCGGAGGCAGTGATAAATGGGCAAGGGTTGCTAGGTCATCGCCCGGAAGCGACGCGTCACACCGGCGCCCGGGTGTGGTGTCAAATAGGCAAGGGTTCCTTCACTTTGTTGGACGGGTGGGGGGTAAAGAAGTTAGTCCAAGACCATAAAATTAGGTTGGCCACTTGGAACATAGGATCTTTAACTGGTATGTTGGTAGAGTTAGTAGATGTTATGTGTAGGAGAAAGATTGATATTTTATGTCTACAAGAGACCAAATGGGTAGGTGAGAAAACAAAAGTGATAGAACCTTGGGGATATAAGATTTGGTATACAGGAATAAATAGGAATAGGAATGGAGTAGGGATTGTTATGAGTCGTGAGTTTATAGATAATGTAGTTGAGGTCCGTAGGAAGGGTGATAGGATTTTACTTATTAAATTAGTATTAGGTACGAATATTATTAATATTATTAGTGTTTATGCACCTCTAGTAGGTTTAGATGATTCCATTAAACATCAATTTTGGGAAGATTTAGATGGAGTAGTACAAGGGATATCTTATGGAGAAAGGTATGGGCATGTAGGCATTAGTAGGGATGGATTTGAGAGTATCCATGGAGGCTATGGTATAGGAGAAAGAAACGAAAGTGGAGAAAAGATTTTAGATTTTGGTTTGTCCTATGATATGATCTTAGCAAACACTTGGTTTATGAAGAGGGAGTCTCACCTAGTAACATTTAAAAGTAGGGTTAATACGAGTCAGATAGATTTTTTCCTACTTAGAAAGAGAGATAGGGGTTGTTGCATCGATTGTAAGGTTATACCGGGAGAAAGTGTAGCTACACAACATAGAGTCTTAATTTTAGATCTTAGAATTAGACAATACCGAAAAAGGGATAGACATATGATAGATCCTAGAATTAAGTGGTGGGCACTGAAAGGAGCTAAACAAGGAATGTTTGTAGAGCGGGTAGTTAAGGAAGTTGATTGGTGTCTCGAGGAGGATTCAGAATCTATGTGGAATAAGATAGCAAGTGGCATGAGAAAGGTGGCTAAGGAGGTATTGGGTGAGTCTAAAGGCGGTGCACCGCTAGGTAAGGATACATCGTGGTGGAACGAGGATGTCAAATTAACTATTAAGGTTAAAAGAGAGTGTTATAGAAATCTAAGTAAAAATTGTGATAATGAGAATTTGGAGAAGTATATGATAGCAAAGAAGGAAGCTAAAAATGTAGTTTGGAACGCGAGGAATAAGGTATATAAGGAGGTTTATGACAAGTTGAATACCAAAGAGGGCGAGAAGGATATTTATAGGCTTGCAAATATGAGAGATAGGAAATCGAGGGATCTGGGTATGGTTAGATATATCAAAGATGAAACGCAAAGGGTTTTAGTCAAAGATGAGGCGATTAAGGAAAGATTGAAAGATTATTTTAATAAGCTATTTAACGAAAGTTATGCTCAGGATCTTGGAGACTTTTCAATTCCTTTTCATGAGATGAATCGTGACTTCATGCGCAAGATTTAAAAGAAAGAAATTGCAGAGGCTTTGAAGAAAATGAAATCAAGAAGGGCAGTTGGCCCAGATGGTATACCTATCGAGGCTGGGAAATGCTTGGGAGAGAAAGGTTTAGAATGGTTGACAAATCTTTTTAACAAGATTTGGCGGATAAATAAGATGCCTAATGAGTGGAGGAAGAGTACTTTGGTGCCTCTATATAAGAATAAGGGTGATATACAAAATTGCACAAACTATCATGGTATAAAACTCATGAGTCATACTATGAAACTTTGGGAGAGGGTGATTGAGTCTAGGTTGAGGAAGATTTTCATGATATCGGAGAATCAATTTGGTTTTATGCCTGGAAGATCAACTATAGAAGCTATACATCTTCTTAGACAACTTATTGAGAGAAATAGAGAGAGGAAGAAAGATTTGCATATGGTTTTTATTGAATTGGAGAAGGCTTACGATAGAGTACCTAGGGACATTCTCTGGTGGACAATGATGAAGAAAGGTGTTTCTCTCAAGTACATTAGTATAATTAAAGATATGTATGAAGGAGTAGTAACCAATGTCCGCACTTGTGGAAGGGTGACAAACAATTTTCCTATAACGGTTGGGTTACATCAAGGATCTGCTTTAAGCCCTTTCCTATTTGCTATAGTGATGGATGAGCTTACAAGATCAATTCAAGAAAATGTGTTGTGGTGTATGTTGTTTGCTGATGATATTGTTTTGATTGATGAGTCTAGAGTTGGGGTTAATGCTAAGTTAGAATTATGGCGACAGACATTGGAAGCAAGAGGTTTTAAGTTGAGTAAGAGTAAGACAGAATACATGGAATGTCGATTTAGTAAGCAACGAAGTAGTGATGGGAGTGTAGTGAAGCTTGGTGAGCAAGAAATATTGGTGGATGATTCTTTCAAATATTTGGGATCTATCATTCAAAAGTATGGAGAAATTGATGGAGATGTAAATCATAGGATAAAGGTTGGGTGGATGAAATGGAAGAGTGCAACTGGAGTGTTGTGCGATCCTAGAATGCCATTGCGGTTGAAGAGAAAGTTTTATAGGATGACTATTAGGCCCGCTCTACTATATAGTACGGAATGTTGGGCTGCCAAGAGACATCATATTCAAAAAATGAGTGTAGCTGAGATGCGTATGCTGAGATGGATGTGTGGAAATACAATAAAAGATAAGATTCGGAACGAGGAGATACGTAAGAAAGTAGGCATTGCACCCATTGAAAATAAGATGAGAGAGAATCGTTTATGGTGGTTTGGACATATTCGACGAAGGCCTAATGATGCTCCAGTTAGGAGGATGGAGAAATGGGAAAATATATTAGTTAAAAGAGGTCGGGGTAGGCCTAGGAAGACATGGATGGAGGTGATAAGAAAAAATATGAATGCTTTGAACCTCACCGAGGACATGGCATTGGATAGAAATGAAGGATTCATGTGGAAGAACCATAAAGATTTTCTTTGTTGGTTCATATCGCCAACCCCAATTGTTTTGGGAGGAAGGCGTAGTTGTTGTTGTTGTTGTACACATTAAGAAAATTTATAAAAAAAAAATCCTTAGAAAATCGCGAGTATTCCATGTTGTGCAACGGGAGGACTCAATGAAGCGAGAAGGTAGCTCAGTAAAGGCCGAGGACATCGCAGCAAGGGGCAGATGCCAAGAAGAAAGTGTAAGCTTTGAGAATTTGCTCAACGAGGGGAAAAAGGACTGATGCCATTGGACATGAGTCACAAGCCCATGACAACTGCATACACCACTACTATTGGTTCCAAGCACGATAGTGGTTCCAAGCTCTTTCGAAGGACATGAAGAAAATGCTTAATCGTATACATTTCAAAAGTTTCTTTGAAATCTCATAATGGAAGACCAGTCACCTACACTTAAAGGTTGTGGTAATGTTTTGGGATAAAAAAACAACACTTTTCGATTTAGAGATATGGAAATAACCATCACATTGAAGAACATGACACAAATCACCAAATTAAAGTGTCACGAGGTACCAATGAGTGATCAGCGATGAAAAAATCACAAGTAGTTGGATACCATGGTTTTGGGAGTGATGAATGGTGCCTTCAAAAGAGAAAGGCTTAAGTTTGCATGGTTGAGGAATTACCGTGACCCCACAGTATCGATAAGGATGAAGAACAAACTATTGTGTGATGGAGGGAAGGCTGATAGTACCTAAGTGAAGGATCTGAGAGCATTCATGCTCTACTCCATCGGCACATGCCTATTCATTGACAGCGGTGGCAAGTCATTCCATAGTTCATATGTTAATCTGGTGACAATCTTGGATTGTGTCAACGAATACGTGTGAGGGGTAGCTACGCTTGCACACCTTTATGCCTTTTTGAATAGCGTGAAGGCTTAAAAAGTAAACTTGACCAACATATTGGTCTTATTGAAGGTAGTTACGCATTTATTCTACTTAAATTGCTGATTTGATCTAAAATATTAGTTATTTAGTTACATTTTATATTTTTTTATGTAATTTACTTTGTTGTTTTGTGTTAATCCTTATATGAATTCATGTAGGTTTGGTTATAGAAGCACATATCTATTGGAAGGCCTCTGAGAGGTCAGTTTCTTTATGAATTTTCATGTATCGTAATGTGAAGACGAAATATCAACAAAGATGCACCGCATCGAAGGAAGTCTCATCATTATATAGATTGCGACCAATACTTCAAGAAATTACAAAAGTTGATCAGGGCATATGTAAGTATATTTTTTTGTTAAAATATTATATTTATTTTTAAGTTATGCAATATAAAACTAACCATGAATGAAACATTATTACGTAGGTAAAGAATAGGAAATAGGGGAGGTCAAGGGTTGAGTTAATCTCAATCCTTGATCTAATTCAAGAGTTTTTTTTTATTCTATAACTTTTTTTTCAACCTTCTTTTTTTTCGTTTCTTTTTTTTTGTATTTTATTTAGCTAGCTTAGGGTTTAATATTTATTTCATACCTAGGTTACATATTATATTATGTATAATGGGGATCCACATGGGTTGGTCGACCCCTATGGGGTTGGCTCCTTTCCAAATTGAAAATGTCAAACTTGCTTGCTTGGCAAGCAAGTTTTACTAGTCTTGCTTGATTTTCTTTTCTTTGTTCTTTTCTTTTTTTCTTTTTTTCTTTTTTTCTTTTTTTCTTTTTTTTCTTTTTTTCCCTACATCATTTCCTTTGTCCTACCTTATGCCAGCCATCCCACTCCTAGAATTATCTAGGTGGGAAAGCCCCTGTCATAGAAGCCCTAAACTTGCAAAAAGGCAAGTTTTGACTTTAAGGGCTTTATGTTATATTTTTTAAAGCCTTGTTTTATTTTTATCATTTTTAAGGTTTAAAATGGAGTATCACGTAGGATGGGATGGCCCACCTATGGACTCCTATACTCTCATTAAATTTAATTAAGTTACAAGTTTCATTCGACTAAATAAATTTCTAATTAATTCACTTGAAATTGAAATTCATTTCTTTCAAAACTAAAATATGAATTAACTCGAATGACACTAAATGAAATTAAATTTAGGTTCAAGGGTAGGTGCATGCCTTTATTTGGATTTTTGAATATATGTGTATTTTAATTATTCATTACATATATTCTTTCTAAAGATAATTTGAATTCTTCAGAAAAGGAATCCAATAGGGTCGATGAGACCCTTGAGCATGTGGGTGCATTTCATACACGTAGGAAATTTTGTAAGTCCTACATACCCTACAGCACAATGCTTAACTCACATTATCATTTTTTATTTATCACACATTAAGAAAAATTCAAAAATTTATAAAAAAAAAATCCTTAGAAAACCGTGAGTATTCCAAGTTATGCTACGAATGGACGCTTCTCAATAAGGCGAGAATGTAGCTCAGCAAGGTCCGAGAACATCGCAGCAAGGGGAAGATGCCAAGAAGAAAGTGTTAGCTCTGAGAGTTTGCTCAACGAGGGGAAGAAGGTCTGATGCCATTGGGCATGAGTCACAAGCCCATGACAGTCGCATACACCACTACAATTGGCTCCAAGCATGATAGTGGTTTCAAGCTCTTTTGAAGGACATGAAGAAAATGCTTAATGGTATGCATTTCAAAAGTTTCTTTGAAATCTCGTAAAGGAAGACCAGTCACCCACACTTAAAGGTTGTGGTGAAGTTTTGGGATAAAAAAACCAACACTTTTCGATTTAGAGATATTGAGATAACCATCACATTAGAGAACATGACACAAATCACCAGATTAAAGTGTCACGAGGTACCAGTGAGTGATGAGCGATGAAAAAATCACAAGTAGTTGGCTACCATGGTTTTGGGAGTGATAAATGGTGCCTTCGAAAGAGAAAGGTTTAAGTTAGCTTGGTTGAGGAATTATCGTGACCCCACAGTATCGATAAGGATGAAGAACAAACTATTGTGTGATGGAGGGAAGGCTGATAGTACCTAAGTGAAGGATCTGAGAGCATTCATGCTCTACTCCATCGGCACATGCCTATTCATTGACAGCGGTGGCAAGTCATTCCATAGTTCATATGTTAATCTGGTGGCAATCTTGGATTGTGTCGACGAATACGTGTGAGGGGTAGCTACGCTTGCACACCTTTATGCCTTTTTGAATAGCGTGAAAGCTTAAAAAGTAAACTTGACCAACATATTGGTCTTATTGAAGGTAGTTATGTATTTATTCTACTTAAATTGCTGATTTGATCTAATATATTAGTTATTTAGTTACATTTTATATTTTTTTATGTAATTTACTTTGTTGTTTTGTGTTAATCGTTGTATGAATCTCTGTAGGTTTGGTTATAGAAGCACATATCTATTGGAAGGCTCCTGAGAGGTCAATTTCTTCATGAATTTTCACGTATCGTAATGTGAAGATGAAATATCAACAAAGATGCACCGCATCGAAGGAAGTCTCATCCTCATATAGATTGCGACCAGTACTTCAAGAAATTACAAAAGTTGATCAGAGCATATGTAAGTATATTTTTTTGTTAAAATATTATATTTATTTTTAAGTTATGCAATATAGGACTAACCATGAATGAAACATTATTACATAGGTAAAGTGGTGCCCATATGAAGATACAGGTGAGGACGAAGAGAATCAAGATGTCGTTATGTAATCAAAGGCTATGGTGAGGAAGAACATTTGGTTGCACAACATGAATGAAGTAGAGTGTCAAACGATCGAATGAATGGTTCAACAATTTGGCTATATTCAACAACGAACTGATCGCTATAGCTCACTTAGCAAAATTGTCTCGATGACAATTAAAGATAAGTCAAAAGATTACCCCCACCATATTCCCGTTGCAACTTGTAGAATGGTGTGAGGGCGGCCAAGACAATTACTTGTCATCTATGGTAGTTGCCAGTGATGATGAAGACGTATTTTCTTATCATGATGCAGGCAGTCTTTTTAAAAGGTGAGCCGATGAGGAGGAGAATGGTCAAAAGCATAGAAAAAACGTAAGTGGAGCAGATACTCAGTTGGCTCTTGTGTTGGCAGAGATCAGGCAACTACAGGATGCACTTGTTGCAAAGGATGTCAAAATCAGTATACTGAAGGAAACACTTGTTGCAATGTCTCTAGCCATTATACAGTATCAATCTGTGATCATAGAAAACTACGCTAAGATGGACAAGCAGCTATGAACACGATTGAGGGGTCTAGGGTAGTGATTTTTGTTTTTTATTGATTTGTAAATCATTGAAATGAAGTTGTAATTGATTCTTTGTTAATCAGTTTAACTGGTTTCTATACCAAGTTTTAGGCGTCGCACATATCGTTTTGAGGTTCGAGCTTAAAGAAAAAATTATAATTTGTTTATGCAAAGTAACTCAAGTATTTACGAGGTTTTGAGGTTTAGGTTTAAAAGAGAATTCACAATTTTTTTATGCAAAGTTATTACATTTTTTTTTACAAATTAACTCAGTTATTTACTCAGTTTGTCAGTTTGAGTTTAAAAGAAAGTTCATAGATTTATTATACGAAGCTATTATATTTTTCTAGCGAAGTAACTCATGTATTTATGCGGGTTTTGATGTTAAAAATTCCATAATTTGTTTATGTGAAGTTATTATATTTTTTATGCTAAATAATTCAAGTATTTGTGAGGTTTTAAGGTTTGAGTTTTAAAAAAAAATCATAGATTTTTTATTCAAATTAACTGAGGTATTTATGCAGTTTGTCAGTTCGAGTCTAAAAGAAAGTTCACAAATTTATTATGCAAGTTATTTTACTTTTTATGTGAAATAACTCAAGTATTTATGAGGTTTTCAGGTTAGAAATTTCACAGCTTGTTTTTGCAAAGTTGTTATAGTTTTTTATGCGAAGTAACTGAAGTATTAGCAAGGTTTTGAGGTTCGAGTTTAAAACAAAATTCATGGATTTTTAATGCAAAGTTATTACATTTTTTATACGAAGTAACTTGGGTATTTATGCAGTTTGTCGGTTTAAGTTTAAAATAAAGTTTATAGATTTATTATGCAAAGTTATTACATTTTTTATGCGAAGTAACTTAAGTATTTTTAAAGTTTTGATGTTCAAGTTTAAAAAAAACTGCAGAATTTTTATGCGAAATTATTATATTTCTTATGTGAAGTAACTCAGATATTTACGCAGTTTGTCAGTTCAAGTTTAAAAGAAAGTGCATAGATTTATTATGCGATGTTATTATATTTTTTATGCAAAGAAACTCAAGTATTTCCAAGGTTTTGAGGCTCAAGTTCAAAAAAAAATATTGTTTCTTTATGCAAAAAACTATTACATTTTTTATGCGAAATAACATAAGTATTTTTTTGGTTTTGGGGTTTGAGTTAAAAAAAAACTTAAAGATTTTTTATGTGAAGTTATTATATTTTTTTATGTGAAGTAACATAGGTATTTATGTAGTTTGTTAGTTCGAGTTTAAAAGAAAGTTTGTATATTTATTATGATAAGTTATTACATATCTTATAGGAAGTAACTCAAGTATTTACGAGGTTTGGAGGTTTCACTTTAAACAAAAATATCACAATTTATTTGTGTGAAGTTATTATATTTTTTATGCAAAGTAACTCAATTATTTACAAGGTTTTGAGGTTCAAGTTAAAAAGAAAAATCACAGAGTTTTTATGCGAAGTTATTACATTTTTTATGCAAATTAACGCAGCTATTTGCATAGTTTATCGATTCAAATTTTAAATAAAATTCGTAAATTTAGTATGCAAAGTTATTACATTTTTTATGTGAAGTAACTCAAGTATTCACGAGATTTTTAGTTTTGAATTTACAAGAAAATTTGCAATTTGTTTACTTGAAGTTATTACATCTTTTTGTACAAAGAAACTCAAGTATTTACGAGCTTTTGAGGTTCGAGTTTAAAAGAAAATTTGCATAGTTTTTCTGCAAATATTACATTTTTATGCGAAGTAACTGAGGTATTTGTGCAATTTGCCAATTCAAGTTTTAAAAAAAGTTCACAGATTTATTATTCAAAGTTATTAAATTTTTTATACGAAGTAAGTTAAGTATTTGCAAGGTTTTGAAGTTTGAGTTTAAAATAAAATTTTATAGATTTTTATGTGAAGTTATTATATTTTTTATGCGGAGTAACTCGGGTATTTGCATAGTTTGTCGGTTTGAGTTAAAAAAAATGTAAATTTATTGTGTGGAGTCATTATATTTTTTATACGAAGTAACTCAAGCATTTGTGAGGTTTTGAGGTTCGAGTTTAAAAAAAAACGCAATTTATTTATGTGAAGATACTACATTTTTTATGTAAAGTAACTCAAGTATTTGCGAAGTTTTGAGGTTTGATTTAAAAAAAAATGAAAGTTTTTTATGCGAAATTGTTATATTTTTTATGCAAAGTAACTCAAGTATTTGTGTAGTTTGACGGTTCAAATTTGAAAGAAATTTCATAATTTTTTATGTATATGTCTATAATTTTTTTTGCAAAGTAACTCAAACATTTATGAGGTTTTGAGGTTCGAGATAAAAAAAATCATGAGAATTTGAAAAATATCATAAAATCTGTAAAATTTAAATTTTGAACATTATCCAGAAATTTAATAACATTCATTCTTTACTTCATCTCGATATCTCCATCTGAAAATATTATCAATTTCACTGTGAAGTTTGTCACTATCCTCCTCCTCAATCGTGAGTTTTTTTTTCGTTTTGAACATTATTACTCACTTTTTTGTGAATGTTACTATTAAAGCTTCGATTTACACTTCCTTTGCCTTTGTTGGTCGCGGCGCTTTCGTTCGCACTGCCTTTGCCACCAGTGATGTAACGCCTCAACTTTTTATAGTAAAAATTTTGGAGTAATTTTTTTTTTGTAATAGCGAAAGTGTGAAAACAAGAGTTGGGTGCATTACAGGGTAAAATAGAGAAGTACCAAAAAATATACCAGAGTTCAAACAGAAAACACTGAAAAACTGAGATCTCTTGACTACTTTCATACGCGACGCTCACGATGCTCTGATTTAGTTGCTACCTGGAAAACATTTAGTCAGACTCCCCTGTCTGCGTAAGAAGCATTATATTTATATGTGTTGCTCAGTGTCCTGTGTACAAATATGCGCAACATCTGCAGATATAACTAGCATGGAAATTTATATCATTCTAAGGAAATGATTATGCTCTCTAATTCATAATACAATGCAAAAGTTAACTGAGCTAACAGTACATTAGCAGAAGCTGTAGATTTCACCAGCTTTACGAAAGTCATATCAACAATACGCAAAACTCCAAAATTTAGTTTTCAGTCAACTTAAATTATTTATTGTTTATCTTACTCTTACTCTTACCCTTACCTTGTGGGTACGCACAGGCATAGACATCGTAGTAAACTGAGATCCTACGGTGATACGCCTAGCTCTCACAAAAACATGAATGTTTACAAAGCTTGTACCACATACCCTCTCCAAGGTAGATCAATGGGTCCAATAACATATACCGTCTTTCAGGTATACCCAGAGCCCAGAGAATCCGGTAACATATACCACCTTTCAGGTATACCCAGAATCTCGAAAGTTTTATGTTTATGTTATCATTTAACATCTTCTTTATAATCACGTGCAAATCATCGCACCCCGAGGGGTCCGGTAACATACACCGTCTTTCAGGTGTACCCAGAACCATGTGATTTGATGTTTCACATTCTTTTGTTTGTTTCTCATGTGCGAGACATCGCACCACAGGGAATTTTCCAAAAGTCCTAAACCCGCCACGGGGTTCACACCGATTGTATGCATTTTATAGTATGGGTGACATACGCACCACCAAAGAGTGAAGTTTCCCTGGGATCGGCTTGGCCCGAAACCCACGTTCAACCATTTAAATTTATGGTGTACTCTTCTGTACCCTAGAACAACAATATATCGGCGGTAAGCATGGTTGTCCCTTCTTATGCACTTTACATTTTGACGTATCGGTACCATTGTGGCCCTCGCCACATCTGTCGCCCAAACCCGGTGTACACACCTCCACTTGGTTAAAGTGGGTCGATTGGGTTGCAAAAATGATTAACCGCATCCCGTGAGTACAACGACCACCAGGTCATCGTGGTCCGCAGCAATGGTGCAACCAAAAACAAAAACCAAGGTCAAGCCGTCTTTTTTCCAAACCCATGCACGAGTGCTGTGATATTTGGCAAACTCACATGGAGTTCCAAACACAACTCCGACATTCAGCCAGAAGCAACATTAACAGATTGTTGATCCAGCTATATGCTGGATAGGCCAGCATCACCAAAGTGGTGATTCACAGTTTTCGATCAGCCAAACATGATGTGTCGACGTCACATGATCACCCAACATGTGTGGTCCATTTGCAGCCTACGCACCACAACTCCTCAGCCCAGTGCGTGAATGTATAGCAGGGCCATACATGGTCACAACACAAATCTACTTGTTTTATTTATTTATATATATATATTATTTTTTTTCTATGCAGCCCACACAGGAATTACTGGTCTCTTTGTGCACCATTTTTTTTCCAGAGATTCCACCAAAGGGAAATGTATACTAAGAACATCTTGTTCTATTATTACAAAAATTTTCATGCGAATAGGACTATAAAATATATGTAGGACATATATATATGTATATACGTGAGAGCAAATGCATTCCATAAAAGAAATGCACACCGTCTGATTATCAACTAATGACTGTTGTATAAATAAAAATCATGTAAACCTAAAGGATTTCCAAGTAAAAAAAACAATCCCATTCCCCTTGTTCATATTATAGTATGTAAGCACTTTATGCAAATTTCTATTAGGGGCCTATAAAATACATGCAGAATAATAATACGTGCATGACAGATTTTTGACCATGGGTAAACAAAAAAATGCAGTCATAAACTAATATGCTTGAGATGCAATACTAAAAAAAATATTGATTCAATGAGGAAAAACCCACGCATATATTCTTTTTCTAGTTTCAAATAACGGTAAAAAAAATAAAACGCAGAACCCTATTCATGGACTTAATACAAAAAACTATTTTCTTGCCAACACTCTGTCAGTGATTTTTTTTTCTTCAAGATTTTAAACTAACAACCATCCACATAACAAATTTAACGTTTTATAAAGAAAACTCAGGTCTTCACATATGACCATTCACACCAGAGAAAACCGAGATCTTATCTTTATATATCCTTGTAAAACAAAGGAACAATGCAATAATCACAGAACCAATATAATAAATATTATACAGCCTTAACTAACAGAGAGAGCATTTAATAACTATCAGGATACATATATAAAAATACATATATAGGTATATCTATATACGTATATGCATGACTTTATATATATATATATATATATTTTAATCAACTGAACTAATAGGCCATCATTGACAGTAGTTGCATTAGGCCAGCACCCTGCTGGTCGTCCACACCCAAACACTTTCATCAGCCATTTGGACTGAACTCGTACCCTATCCTCGTGACCCAGTTCTTCGCTTATTGATTTTGTTGTTTTTTTCTTATAGAACCCGCGTCCAACTGTGCTTGGTTGGGAACTCATAAACCAACCACGGTGGGTAAGGTTTCATATCGGGTTTTGGCGAACACCGGCCTCATAGTCGTACCACACGACAAGGAATACCACATATAAGCATAACACCCCTTACCTCTTTGGAGTCTCACGATGGCAACCACCCCACTTCCTTATCTTCGTTGAAGCGGCGCACTACGTCGCTAATGGAGGTCCACTTGCAGAGCAATAGAAGGTTTACACGTCCAGCAGGGGAGGTCCAAACTCACAAAAATGGAGAGGAAAGAGAGAGAGAGAGGGAAGTCCAGCCGCTTTTCCCTTTTTTCCCCCATTTAATTTCCTTCCCTACTTAGGAAAAGTTTGATTTTCAAAAAAAACTAACCCCCAGCCCACGTTTTGTGTGGCTTGTTTAGAAATTTCCGAGATTGCCCCCCTTTACCTCTTTAGCAAAGTAATTTCCAATGTTGCTTTATGGGTACCCCTTCATCCCATTTCGTGGGATTCCACTACAAATGTGAAAACGTAGAATGAAGAAGCCTAAGTAGTATAATTGGCTAAGATCCCACCTTTTTACCCTCTTCTTTATTTTTATTTTTTTTTCACTAAAGTAAAAATTGTAACCTTTGTGTGTGTAAAAAGAAAAATCTGTGCACATGAGGTTTTGAACTAGGAATTTCAACCTAAGGGGTAACTAGCCCCACCAATTGTGCTACATTGCTTTTCGTTGCAAAGTGTGTGGATTAAATTGTATTTAACCCTATCCATTTCATTCTGGATTTCATGAAAAAAATATAATGTTTTTCACTTCTACGTGGGCGCCCCAGGGTTTTGAACTCGGGTTGTGGCTCCACACAACCATGCATCCTACCACTACACCCCACCATCACTTGGTGTTTACTTTTGCAAGAAATTTCCTTTATGTCTTATTGAGACGTTTATCCCCATTGGTGGATCTCTCCCGTTACTACGTGGATTTTTCTCCCGTTTGTTTCAACCTTGCACCCTCTCACCTTAAATGTGCTTCAGATCTCACGCTATTATCCTGGAACTATCAGATTTCCCCACTTGGCCTCGTGAACCGGGTCGGATCATCGGATCTCGCTAAAGTCCGGATCTAAGTACCCTTTTTTTTGTATTTGTTACCGGGTTCGCTCTACTGACCCGCAAGCATCAAAATCGCCTTGAATATTACATGAACCATATTATTTTACACAAACACACCTTTTTATTTCATTGAAAATTCTTTAAAATTCATGGGTTTTACAAGTGAAGTGTGTTCTTTTAGCCATGCCAGTAGCCCTATCTTTTTCGTTGGCTGCACCATTGTGGTTTCTTGTAGCGTAGCAATGTTCAGTCCCGATGGTTGCGCTATTGTGGTTCCCACTGCCTTTTTTGTTTTGGCTGCCTTTTCCAACTTAACTTCCCGAACTTGCTTGTAGTAAACAATCATTTATTTTTTTATCATCCATGATATCAGCCTCACAAAAGAGTTTATATTTGTTATAAAAATAACTACTAGACTTTTGGTGCTCATCACAAACAAAAACATTTAAACATGTACTTGGGTAAAATTCTCACATGCTCCCTTCCCCAAGTTCGACATGTAGGCGATCATAAAAGGTCCATAATCTTTCTTGTAATAATCATAATTCATGTCAAGAACATATAAAAGAAATTATTTAAATTAACAAACATATAAGCAAAGTACTTACTCGTTATCTTGTCGAGGGATATCATCTGCAAGTGTGATCGTTCAATCAATGAAATAATCATAGCCTATACATACTATAAAAAACAACCTTGCAACAAAACATTAAACTTGTTAAACCTACTAAGAACGAGAAAGCAATCTTATTGTTTTTAACTAGATAACGTTATCTTACTATGCTAATGACGTTATCATCTGCGCACGTTGTGGTACGAAGTGAATTATACAACGTAAAGTCCTTCACCATCAGGTCTATTTGTCATAGAACCCAATGATTGTTATTCCAATTGGCGAAAAATAAAAGCTACAAAATAAATTGAGATTAAAAAACAACTTGGGCACCCAAAATTTAAGTTTGGTACTTATGCAACAATGTTATAAACGAATACCTTGCGAGTTTTAAATCAAATCTAATGCAAGAATTCATTATCCAAGTATATAACTGCCCCCTCTTCAAGCCCGAGAGTTTTGAGTAATTGTTGTGACCAATCAGCATATACAAGTTAGTTTTTTTTGTTTTTTCAATAATAATACAGCAGCAAAAAAAAGGTTGCACTTACTCACAAAGAAATAAAGAGTAAGGTAAATCGTCTTTGATAGATTTTTTCTCTTTTTTATGAGGCAAATGTGTTTTACTTGAAGTCTTTTTATGAATTTTGTTAAATGCTACATATGTAGTATACATGCATGTTATATTTGAATGAGTATACATACAAAAGACCAAACAAATGAACATGCAAACTTCACTTACATCACTTTCCATCCAAGTTTATTCTTCAAAATCTAATTCTTTTGGATCTTTGGCAGTCTCCTGCACATCTTGTACCTCGGGCACAACAGCTGAAGCTTGGGATAGGGCTTTGTAGGGTTGACGTTTGCCACATCTCCCTTTATCTTTTGTTCTCCTTGTACTCATTATGAATTGGCTAATATATATATGTATATATATATACATATATATATACATAAAACATTAGAGTTGTTTATCAACAAAGACCATAAACACAAAGCAACAAAATTCATTAAAGAAAAAACTAACGAATAAAAATGATATAATAAATTAAAGAATAAACATATGATTTAATGTACTTTTGCCTATTATGGCCAAGATCACCATATATACTGCTCTTGTATGTCATAACATTCTTGCTTGTTATCCATCTATATTCCTAATCGGTTTGGGAAACTACATTTCTTTTCACTTGTACATCTTTACTATCGTTTATTATTTGGGATAGTTGCATGTTTGGTTCATCAACATCATTCACTATTGGGGACTGATGTTCAACAATACTTTGTCCTAGATAGATTATTTTGCATCCCTTTCAACAGATTCTTGTTGCACTATGTGAATCACTAAGTACGCATCGTTACTAAATAATATTCCTTATACATCATCGTTGTCAAAAACATCTACCCAACCTGGTTCATCACCTCTAGACAACTAATATGTATGTCGGAGGCTGATTAACTCTTCATTGAGTCTTGTTTTCTGAAACAACCTAGCCACTTATTTATTAAAGCTAATATTTTTGGGAACCAATAAAGATCGCCAACTATGATCATCAATGACACGTTTATGCACTTTAGCAGATATTGAAGTCATCTTAACTATCTACACCAACTACATAGAATATACATCTATTGAGAATAGAATACATACAACAACCACTTTGTAAAGCCAACTACCCACATCAACACCTTATGCACGATCAACCTAAGCTTCATTATACATACACAAAAAAATAAAAATATATATAATAATATGCAAGCATCTTTAAAGAAGCAAAAATATTATTATTTTTATGTGATAAAGCATCTTCAAAGCAAACACAAATCTTCTAAACAAATATATTATGTTATTTTAGAAAAAAAACTAAACTATATGTGTAGAAGGGATTTGGGGATCCATAGGCTGGGGACCACAAGAAACTCACATTTCAATCTAACAAAAGAAGTCGATGGAAAGAATGTTGCAACTCTGTCGGAATCACAAGAAAAGTCATCAAAGAAAATAAAATATCAAAAACTGTGTGGAGGGGATTTTGGAGACCATGAAGAACCCTAGATTTTGTTCTTAAAAAGAAAGAATTTTTTTGAGATGTTGGTACCAAGTCAAAAATAACCCTAAGAAAAAATAACTATGGTCAAAACCCCGTACCAGCATCTCAAACGAAGAAAAAAGTCGCACACTTTAAATTTTAAAAGACATTTACAATTTTTTTATGCGACCTTATTTTATTTTTTATGCAAAGTAACTCAAGTATTTGCGCAGTTACTGAGTTAATTTAAAAGAAATTTTGCAGATTTTTTATGCAAAGTAACTCAAATATTTGCGATGTTTGGAGATTTGAGTTTAAAAGAAAGTTTGCTCGCACATATTTTATGCAACATTATTATATTTTTTTATGCGAGGTAACTCAAGTATTTGTGAAGTTTATCAGTTCGAGTTAAAAAAAAATTGTAGATTTTTTATATGATATTATTATATTTTTTTATGCGAGGTAACTCAAGTATTTGCGATGTTTATCCGTTCGAGTTTAAAAAAACCATATATTTTTTTGTGTGATGTTTTCACATTTTTTTATGCGAGGTAACTCAAGTATTCGCGATGTTTGTCGGTTTAAGTTAAAAAAATATCATAAATTTTTTATACAACGTTATTATAATTTTTATGAAAGGTAACTCAAGTATTTGAGATGTTTGTCAGTTTGAGTTTAAAAAAAATCACAGATTTTTTATGCGAAGTTATTATATTTTTTATGCGAAGTAACTCAAGTATTTGTGATGTTTGTCAGTTCCAATTTTTAAAAAAAGTTTACTCTCACTTATTTTATATGAATTTGGTAAATTTTTAATGCACGATAAATCAACTATTTGCGAGGTTGGAGTTTCAGTGAAAACGAAGGAAATTCACATATTAAAAAAAAGTGTACCGAAAATGATAAGTGTAAGAGCTAAAAAGGTCATAAAAATAATAATATTTATGATTTTAGATAACAAACAAATTTGACATTTTTTAAAGCATTTTGGAAATCGTCATTTTTGTCTTATAGTAGTAATGTCATTTTTTGAAAAGTGTAAAACTCAAAATAGTCCAGAGTGTTTATTTGATGGTATGACTTGTTCATCTATATATTTAGAGCGAGCGTGACCAGGTCTTCTTGTCGGGTGCAATTTCTTCAGTTTATAAATAAAAAAAATGTATACAGTCAGAGCATCAATATAGATAACAGATCCAAATGTTTTTTTCCTTTTTTGGTTTAATGAGATTGCACGTTGTGTTTAACCTTCACCAACTACGTCGAGCAAAATGAAGAATTTCATAGAGTAATGAATCTTAATGCCTACAGCTCCAAGGATTTTCATTAGCAGCAATTTTCGTTCCACACAAGTGAATGAAAGCTTATCAATTACCCTGGACATCATGCGAGTCAAAATTACAGAGAAGACCTATCAAAGAGTAGCAACTTGTTAAACTTTTGTTAACATGTTATAAAGTTCTTTTTGTACAAGTCACTTCAACGATTGGGTGAAAAAATAAACCATGTGGTTTTATCACATTCAAGAATAAGTACTCACAGTACATTAATTTCGAAATAATAGTTGCCTTTAGTGTAAAGTTCTCTCAAGAGGCCCTGGAGCATATTCCACCTCACCACCCTCGTAAATCACATAAATCTAATGTAATGAGGTTAATGATCTCACTTCTGTGAAGTTTGGGCTCTGGACTGTGCAAAAAGATTCAAGAAGTATACTTATTTATATGATATTAGGGGATGTTTGATGGCGCTTCTCGCGCATCGTGCGGGATGCTGCTGCCATCAAACATTGGATGCGAGGAAGGCGTTTGCCGCATCCTAATTTTAGGTAATTTTTGCTCCACACCCTCGTTTCGAAGAGAATAGGGATGTGGGGATTAGTTTTGAAAAAAAAAATGGGACCCCAACTCATTCCTCATCCGATTTTCTTTCTTTCTCCCTTTCTCTCACCCATGTGTAGGCTGGGTGATGCCATCAGAGACTTCCACCTCCCTCTCCTCTGCACCACCACCATCCCCACCAGCACATCGGATCCACCATCGCCATCCTCGCAACCATTGAACGGTGGCGACACCCCTCTCTCTATCTATCTGTCTCTATCTTCTGAAACCCTCACTTTGGTTGTAGAAGGCCTCAGTCAGTTGTAATTTTGCAGAGGAAAAACTAAGAAAAATAAAAAGGTTGAAAATTATTAAATTCCAGCATATGCATATGCATGGAGTAGGCAACAATCACATAAAGAGGTTTGAGAAAATAGAACATAGATTTAATGTGGTTCAGCACATTGGCCTACATCCACAGTAGGAAGATGACTTTATTGTTCTCTCATACGTGCTTCTGCTAGATACATCTCGCTTAAATACATGCGCCTTTTCTAATTTTGTTAGGAAACCCTTTTCAAGTACAACAAGGTAACTTGCCAATTTAAGGGAATCTTAACAATAAAGATAGAATTCAAAAACAGAAAGACTCCAAACCAAACAGGGAGAGAGCGAGTCTTGAGCCCTTAGGTAACCACCTTCCTTCTTTTATCACTCCCCCTCAAGTTGGTAGGCAAATATCAATCTGCCCTAACTTGCCATTGAGGTATTGAAAGAGTTCTTGGCTTAAAGCTTTGGTGAAGATATCGACCACTTGTTCATTTTCTCTAACATGAGGTGTATGAATAGTATTGTCATGGATTTTTTCTCTCACAAAATGACAATCTACCTCAATGTGCTTTGTTCGTTCATGAAATACTAGATTTGCACCAATGTGTATAGTTGCCTGATTGTCATACAATAGTGGCATGGAATTAGTTTGATGAAATCCCATATCAGCGAGAAGAGACTTTACCCATATTAATTTGCATGTAGCTTGAGTCATTACTCTATACTCAGCTTTGGCACTTGATCGGGCAACAACGTTTTGTTTTTTACTTTTCTAAGTAACTAGGTTTCCTCCAACAAAGGTGCAGTACCCTGTTGCCAACCGTCTATCTCTAGGATCGCCAACTCAATCTGCATTCGAGTATCCAACAATATTAAGGTGATTATTCCTTGAGAATAGAATTCATTTTCCTAACGTGCTTTTGAGATAATGCAAGATTCTATAAGCCAAATCCAAATGATGTTTCTCTGGTTTATGCATGAACTGACTGATAAGACTAATTGCGTAGGTAATGTCTGGTATGATAGCAGATAGATATATGAGACGACCCACCAGTCTTTGAAAACTTGGTACATCATTAAGAATTTCTCCTGCATCTTTTGAAATTTTGCTATTGACCTCAATAGGAGTAGTAGCCGGCTTGGCTCCAAGCAACCTTGTATCTTTAAGTAGGTTTAGGACATACTTCCTTTGGCATATAAATATACCTTTATCTGAATGAGATACTTTAATACCAAAAAAATACTTCAATTGTCCTAGATCTTTAATCTCAAATTATTGATTTAAGTGACAGTTGACTTCTTTTATGAACTTTAAATCATTTTTTGTAAGAATAATATCATCAACATAGACAAGAAGAACAAAGATACCTTCTTTTCGAGAAGCCATGAACATCGTATAATCAACATTACTTCTTTTGAAGCCAATGTCGTGAAGAGTTTCACTCAACTTGGCGAACCAAGCACGTGGTGACTGTTTGAGTCCATACAACACCTTGTTTAGCTTGCATACAGTTTTCTTTTGACCGGTTATAGGCTCAACACCCTGAGGCAGTTCCATGAACACTTCTTCATCAAGGTTGCCATGCAAAAAAAGTATTTTTTACATCAAGTTGATGGGTGTCCCAATTCGTATTTGCTGCTACAGACAGAAGAACCCAAATTGAGTTCATTTTTGTAACCGGCACAAAAGTTTCATTATAGTCCAGACCTTCGACTTGAGTGTACCCTTTGCCACAAGACGTGCTTTAAACCGTTCTATGCAACCATCACTTGTATACTTTATCTTATAAATCCACTTACAACTTACTACTCTTTTTCTTTATGGGATGTCGATCAAGTCCCACGTATGATTTTTTCTTAATGCATCTAGTTCTTCCCTCATAACCTTCCTCCAATTTGGATTTTCATTAGCTTCATCAAAGGTTGCCGGCTCTTGATGAGAATAGACTTTAAGGAGAAAACTTTGATAGTGAGGCACGAGCCCTTCCAAAGATGTATACTTCTCAATAGGGTGGGCAGTGGAAGAGGGTGCTTGATATGTGTAAAAATTCTTTAAACCAATTGGCGGTCTTGAGGTTCTTGTCGATCTTCATAGTGGCATATGAGATTGTCCATTATCATGAAATGAACACCCTTCTGATGGAGCATGAATCTCTTGGCTGGACCTTTCTTGGGGATGAAGTTCAACATTGTCATCAAAAAACACCACTGGAAGTATTGGACCTTGTGATTCGCTATGCTTCTCCCCCTGTTCATCATAAAACATATCAGTCACAACATCAAGAAAATATGGCTCACTTTCAACAAATTTCACATCCCTTGATACATACATTTTGTTTTTTATTGGGTCGAGGCACTTGTATCATTTTTGACTTATGGAATAACCAAGAAAGAAACACTTTATAGCCCTTTTTTCAAGTTTGTTTCTATCTTTTTCTGGAAGATGAACAAAACACTTACACCCAAAGGTTCTCAAATGAGAAGAATTCATTTTTTTGTCATTCAAAATTTTGATGGAAATTTTATCTTCAATAGATGTGCTTGGGATTGTGTTAATGACATAGCACACTGAGGCTATGGCGTCAGCCCAATACTCCTAAGGTATATTCATATGAATCATGTACGCTCTTGCAATATTTAGGATATGTCTATTTTTTTTCTCGGAGATGCCATTTTGCTGCGACGTTTCTATACACCTTGTTTGAGGCAAGATCCCATGCTGCGATATGAACCTTTGCATGGACTCATTTACAAACTCACCGCCATTATCAGACCTTAGCACTTTTGTCTTGGTATTAAACTGGATAAGTACCATCTCAAAAAAATCCTTAAAAATTTGAGAAACTTTATTTTTTTGTTTCATAAAATAAACCCAAGTTACACAAGAATAATCATCTATAAAGAGGATGAAATATTTATATCCTAAACGAGACACGATAAAAGCAGGCCTCTATACATCACTGTGAACAAGATCAAAATGATGTTTACTTCTACTACTAGATGTTGGAAAAGGTAATCTAGTTAGCTTTGCATAGACACAAGTTTCACAAGTGTGAGTATTAGTTGAAAGATCAGGAAATAAAACTTTCAACACCCTATTCGATGGATGTCCCATCTTGTTATGCCAGAGGTTGTAGGCTTCTTCTTTTGCTGCAGAATATAGAGCTTGAGAGTCTTTATCTAAAAAATAGACCTTTATGTTCAACTCCTTTACCAATCTCCTTCATTGTTTTTGCATCGTGAAACACAACACCCTCAACAGAAAAATGTTATGATGCAGTTAAGGTCTTTAGTTAAATGGCTAACCGATAACAAATTATTTGAGAGTCGAGGGACATAGAGAGCTTTTATGGGCTGTTTAGAATTAACACAGTCTGCATACTCGATACCATGCACAGAAACTGAGTTTCCATCAACAATATAAATTGGTTGCCTGTAACTTTTTCACATAGTAATGAAGGTAAGGAACTATAGAGCTAGAATCATAGATGATGGCTGAATCTAACCACGTAGATATGTTCAAATGGTTTGTTTACTAAGTAAAAACAACAACAACAACAACAACAACAAGTGTGTCTTGTCAAGTGAGATGACACGTAGTGGTCCATATTCAATATCATCGATTTTGGTAATATCAAATATGACTGAATCTCTCTTGTAAGGCTATGTTTGGTGCCCCATTGAAGGCCTTTCAGGTGTCAGTTTTAACCCTTCTAGATGCGAAGCAGGTTATATGTTTCCCCCCGGAACACGCAAATGCGTGTTCTCGGGTCTGAATGAGCGCCACGTATGTAAGCACGTGAAGCTCATTTCCCTGTCTGTGTCAGCATCACTTAGCATCGGAGTCTGGTGCATTTGCAAAAACTTAAGTACCCTTTCCCGCCATTAGTATCATAAAACAATGTTTCGAGTAAAGGACAAAAATGTTCTCCCACCAAAAAGGGTTAAAATCATCATTTTCGCCCTATGGAGTAAACTCCTCTGCTTTAACAGGAGCTCCTCGCAATATGTCGCCCTAAACATTCTGGATCACCCTTTGGCGATGTACCATCTGTTGTAACAAAAGCTTTGATTGACGATGCACCCTTTGTCGTTGTTTGCAAATGCTGGAGCACCCTTTATTATTGTCTGCTCTTGTCAGCGCACCCTTTGTTGTCGTTTGTTGCCGCCAGAGCACCCTTTGCTGTCATCGTCGTCTATTATCGTTGGAGCACCCTTTTTCATCGTTTGTTCATGAGAAATAGTTGAACTACCAGAAAAATCAGCATTCTGTCTATTGTTCATCATGATACAAGGGTACAAACGTCGAACTGAGTAGATAGAGAATAGTGATTTATAGCAGAGATAATGATGGCAACATTAAACTGAGTAGAGTAGCGATTTATAATAGAAATTAGATAATAGAGTAACGATTTATAATAGAAATCAAATCAGAGAGTAATAATTTATAGTAGAAATCAGTTAAGAGAGTAGTGATTTAAAGTAAAAATCAAATCAGAGAATAACGATTTATAATAGAAATCAGATAAGAGAGTAGTGATTTATAATAGAAATCAGATAAGAGAGTAGCGATTTACAGTACAAATCAAATCAGAGAGTAGCGATTTACAGTAAAAATCAGATCAAAGAGTAGCGATTTACAGTAGAAATCAAACCAAAGAGTAGCGATTTACAGTAGAAATCAGATAAGAGAGTATCGATTTACAGTAGAAATCAAATCAGAGAGTAGCGATTTACAGTAGAAATCAGATAAGAGAGTAGCGATTTACAGTGAAAATCAAATCAAAGAGTAGCGATTTACAATAAAAATCAGATAAGAGAATAACGATTTACAGTAGAAATCATATCAAAGAGTAGCAATTTACAGTATAAATCAAATCAGAGAGTAGCGATTTACAGTGAAAATTAGATCAAAGAGTAGCAATTTACAATAGAAATCAAATCAGAGAATAACGATTTATAGTACAAATCAGATTTTTACTGTAAATTGTTATTCTCTGATTTAATTTCTAGTGTAAATCACTACTCTCTGATCTGATTTTTACTGTAAATCGCTACTCTCTGATCTGATTTCTACTGTAAATTGCTACTCTCTTATCTTATTTTTATTGTAAATCGCTACTCTTATATCTGATTTTTACTGTAAATTGCTACTTTCTGATTTGATTTCTACTATAAATCGCTCCTTTTTTATTTGATTTCTACTATAAATTGCTTTTTTCAATAGAGAGAGAATAAAAAAACCATGACCGTTTAGAGAGAAATCTTATTGCTCTTTTCAACAGTTATAAGATAGAAAGAAAAGAAAGAATTTATACAAGGCAAGGGCGACAACCCTAAACCTAAACAAGTTAGATCTGATCCATAAGAAACTGAGTCTCAAACATAAGCCCCCCAAAAAAATTTCTTTCGGGGGGCACTGCCCCCCGTGGACCCACAATCGTTGATCGTGTAGCGAGACCTGCACCGGAGGAACCCCCGACCCTCCTTCTGGAAGGAAAAAAACTATAAATCAAGCTCCACAACTCATCAAGCAGGAACGTGAAGGCGACCATGTGTTATAACACAAGCTAAGAACAAAAGCAAAACATGCAAATCTATTTACGGGGAGTGAGAGGACATTTTCATCCAACACATATCTATCTTATGGAAGGACATTTTCATCAAAAGCACATCTATATTTTTTATATGTTATTTTATTATAAAGTCATCATGGACAACATTTGCATATGAATTATCGTGGGTCCCAAGATATTCCTCGGTACACATAAGAACACGCGAATTTGTGTTCCGAGGAGAGCACACACCACCCTCCCTTTTCATCTGAAAACTCATCCCAAAGCCAGTGTTTTGGGAAGGAGTGACCGGAAGGAGGAGTAAAAGTTTACACAGAGCTGTTTGAACATTGGCACCCTTGCTGGATGCAAAAATTACCTAATGCCATTTATATAAAATGCAACTCTGTGAGTGTTTTCTTCTCGTCTCGCTCCGATACAGTCCATGGTTTTCTTCTCGTCTTCCTTCGCTTCTGCAAGCCCCTCTCTCGACTGCGAGGTTCCCCTTTCTCTGATGAATTAGAACTCCATCATCAAGAGTCATGTTCAATTGGGTCACTCCGATCGATCCATCTCTACCTACCAATGTTTGGCTCGTCGTTGAGTCGAGCCTAACTCGGTTAACCTTTGCTCTAGTGCTAAATGCTTGTGCCACCATGGTAGATATGAAACATGATCATCCTTTGTGCTACCATTGCCAATGTTTATGTGAAATGTGATCATTTTGATCATGCATTCCAAGTGTTCAACAAAATCTCTGAAAGGAAGGATACACTACCAAAGACCCAAGATGCACAAAATGGAACCAAAATCTCCTCGTTAGTGTCACAATATGGATCACAAAGAACCCAAAATGGCGTCTCACACCAAATCTTTGACAAAATGCCTCAAAGATACGTTGCTTGGATGATGCTCATACATGATATGTTCCGCTTCATATTGGATGACAGGATCATGCCTGACCATTTTGCATTGGTTAACCTTCTCTATGCAGTCGATGGTTTGGAAGACGTGAGACTTGGGATGAAAAATCACTGCTATTTGATACAAAATTGTTTTCAGCTCAATGAGTTCTTAATGGGTTCTCTGGTAAATATGTACAAAAAGCATGGGAAATTTTATTTTGCAGAACAGATTTTTGATGAAGAGGGTTTGATGAATGTCATTGCATGGATGCCATTGATCTTGAACCATGCCTGAGCTGGCAAAGCACATGGTGCCATGAAGGCCGAGAGTTCCAGTAGGGCTAGGTGAGTTTAACCTATACCCAACCCATTTTACAAGGCTGAGGGTAAGTTGGCCATTTACTACAAAAACAATGCTTTATAAAGCCTTCACTAATGCTTAAAAGTCCTTTCAAGTTACAGTTTCCAAGCAAATAAACTTCTAAACGGTGTCATCCTCATAACTGATTTCTACAATAGTTCATCCACAATAAGAAGCCGATGTTGTTGGGTTTCCCTCCTTTATGGGATTCATTGGTTCGATGCACATTCAGTATCCCTGCAGAATTTTAAGCACGATGCTTGATCTTCTTGAGGACGATTTTCGTATTCGCTGAATAGTGATTTATAGAAGTTCTCTCAGCTGAATGACGATTCAGTTGTTCAGAGTTTGAGGATCAACAATATGTGGATAACGATTTGGCGAAGAGTGCTTTAATCTAGACAGTGATTTGTAGTATCACTGGATAGCGATTTGTGGTATCGCTGCATAGCGATTTGTGATATCGATGCAAAGCGATTTGTGGCTTCAGGTGGATAGCGATTTGTGCTAATGCGGTTTAGGCGAATTGTAAGTTGTGCAAGATGTTTAGTCTTCCACATTAAATGTGGGTCTCATCCTCTATTTAAGAGATGGATGAGAGAGAGAAAAGACGAAGCTAAAAAGAGCGGAAAGGTGTGAAAAACTCTTTTAGGGCACCGAAAGGGTATGGAGTGAACAAAAGCAAGGAGTGCTGCTACACTTCTTTCAGGACAACTTCGTCAAGTTGGTTCTTTAAATCATTCATTCTTTGTTCCTCAGTGAGGTATATCTTCTTGTTCTTTTTTTTACGCCTTGTGTGTTTGTAAGGCTTATGCCTTTTGGCCGATCTGTAATATTTGTTTGAAGAAAGTAAAAAATGTTGACCTATTGGTTGCCGTGGACGTACCTCAGTTGAGAGGGAACCACGAAAATCATTGTGTGTTGTTTTGTTTCTGTTGTTGGTTTGTTTTGGTTTTATTTCTTCCACTATCATTGCATTATTGTTTCCATCGATTCACACTTATAGGGAGACCCGATATGTCCGTTTTAACCCCAACATCTGGTATTAAAGTTTTGATTCATATATTTTTGTGTAAAGTCATGGAGAATAACGTCGAACTTATGATCAGTTTGAATGGTACAAACTGGATGACCTAAAAAATAAAGATGGAAGACCTCTTGGTTTGTAAAGATTTAGATGAACTCATAGTTAGCGACAAACCAGAAGAGATGAAAGTTGACGAATGGAGAAAGCTAGATCGGAAGGCGGTCGGTTTCATTCAACAATGGATAGATGATAGTATCTTTCGTCATGTATCCACAGAAATTTTGGCGCATGGTCTTTGGACCAAACTATAAAGCCTTTACAACAGAAAGACGATAGTAAATAAGGCCTTTCTATTTTGAAAGCTTGTAAACCTCAAGTATAAAGAGGGCGGCTCTATTGTAGAGCATTTGAATGAGATCAAAAGCATTGTGAATCAGTTGGCCACTATGAAAATTGCTTTTGATGATGAGTTGCAAGTCTTGCTGCTCATTAGTTCCCTTATTGAGAGTTGGGAAACCTTGGTGGTCATAGTCAGTAACTCCACACCAAATAGAACAGTAACAATGAGCCAAGTTATCAGTAGTTTCCTGGATGAAGAGACAAGAAGAAAGTCATCAGGTCCTTTTGCCTCTAAGGCGCTTGTGATTGAAAATTAAGAGAGAAGTAGGAATAAGAGCAAGACTCTGCAATACCGTGGCAAATCTAGAGGCCACTCACACTCGAGCTCAAAGAAAGGCGTCAAGTGTTATTATTGCCATAAGAATGGGCATATGAAGTGAGAGTGCAGAAACCTCAAGTTCAAGGAGCAAAGCAAAGAGAAGAGCTTAAAAGAAAAGCAGAGTGCTACAACCGCAGTCATAGATGGAGAGCTCATAGTTATCTGTGATGACACTAGCATTAATCTGATCAGTCAAGAGACTGATTGGGTTATTGACCCTGTAGCTTCATTTCATGTTACCTCACATGCTGATTTCTTCACTTCCTACTCGCAAGGTGAAATTGAGAATGTTCGAATGAAAAATGAAGATGTACTAAAGATTGTTGGCATTGATGACATTTACTCAGAAATAAACGTTGGCTGCAAATTGTTGCTGAAAGATGTGAGGCATGTATCAGACATCTGACTGAATCTGATCTCTGCCAAAAAATTGGATGATGAGGGCTACAATAACACCTTTAGTGATGGAAGGTGAAAGTTAACCAAAGGTTCCTTGGTGGTAGTATAAGGAATAAAGACATGTTCCCTTTACACTTTACAAGCGAAGATCTGCAAGAGTGTTCTGAATGCTGTGGAGACTGGCTTGTTGACAGAGATATGACATACACTACAACAAAGCAGTAGATTAGCGACGACCACATTCCGTCGCTAATCCGTCGCTAATCCGTCACTAACATAGTTAGCGACGGATTAGCGACAACGAGGCGACAGTATGCTTACGTCGCGAATATTTCGACGCTAACTGGCGACAGAATTATTCTGTCGCCAGGTCCGTCGCTAATTGCGACGGAATAACAAGCGCTATATTCCGTCGCCAATCCGCCGATACTAAACGGCGACCACGTCTTGGCGACGGATTTAATTCTGTCGCTATGCCATCGCTAGATTAATATGAATAGCGACGGAATCATCCGTCGCAAACACGAAAAAAAATCAAAAAAAATTATTTAAAAATTAATTACCGAGAACTGTACAATTTCTATTTCTTGTACAATTTATATTTCCTGTAAATAAAAAACAAACCACACAAAAAAATCATATAACAAGTATCTACAATAATTAATCGTTCCACCTTAAAATTAAGAAGTTTAATTATTTACAATTCAACAATTACATTTAGGAAAAATAAAAAAAATAGAACTTCTTCAACACAGTCCTCTAATCATCGCCAAGATTTTGTGCGTCTTCTTGTTCATTGTCTTTATCTGTCCCTTCAGCTCCACTACCCTGATTATAGCTAGCAGCCTACACAAGAAAAGAACAGTCAGTATTGATAAACAAAATATAATGAAATAAATTACACACTATATGTGATTCTATCATGTGCTCATGTGTGATCTAAGGCAATAAAAAAACTCTATATGTGATTCTATCATGCTCATATGTGTGCTAAGGCAGTCAAAAAATTGAATATGTGATTATAGCATGTTCATATGTGTTCTAAGGCATCTAAAAAAACTCTATATGTGATTCTACCATGCTCAGATGTGCTTTAAGGCAGGCAAAAAACTATATATGTGATTCGATCATGCTCGTATGTGTGCTAAGGCAGTAAAAAAATTGAATATGTGAATATAGCATGCTCATATGTGCTCTAAGGCAGGCAAAGCCAAAAATTTTATATGTGATTCTATCATAAATGATATATAACATGTTCATATGTGTTCTAAGGCAGTTAAAAAACTCTATATGTTATTATAGCATGCTCATATGTGTGCTAAGGCAGTCAAAAAACTGAATATGTGATTATAATATGCTCATATGTGTTCTTAGGCAGTCAAAAAACTGAATATGTGGTTATAGCATGCTCATATGTGTTCTAATGCAATCAAAAAAACTTTATATGTGATTCTATCATGCTCATATGTGCTCTAAGGCAGACAAAAAGTTATATATATATATATATATATATATATATATATATGTGTGTGTGTGTGTGATTCTATCATGCTCATATGTGTGCTAAGGCAGTAAAAAAATTGAATATGTGATTATAGCATGTTCATATGTGTTCTAAGGCATCTAGAAAAACTCTATATGTGATTCTACCATGCTCAGATGTGCTTTAAGACAGTCAAAAAAACTATATATGTGATTATACCTGAGAGGGACCTGGAATCGAAGATCCCCTATCCTGAACAGCGGCCTTGATCTCATTTCGGAGAAAGGGGGCGACGGTGTATTGGAAGTAGTTATTCAGTGATTCATTAATGATCTCGCGTACATCATCACCGGAAAGAATAGTCGGTTGCTTGGAGCTTATGTCGGTGCAAGAAGTCGGTGAGCCGTAACTGGAAGAACCAATAACTGGTGAAGTGTTCATATTACTCTCAAACCCGAACACGCGACCTTTTTTGGGTTCACCTGCTACAGTCACCCATGCTGTAGGATCAAATGATGGATGCTGAGTAGCGTCTTCGCCATATCGCTCTACCATCTGTTGCTCATATACCTCCTACAAAATAATGTTTAAAGTATTCATTAATAATTAATGATAACATTATGATAACTTGCATATATATTACAATGATTATTAATAGAATTAATACATACTGTTATCGTTCTCGCCTTCTCTGATACGAAGACTCTCGTGGTCTTCCGTTTATGTGTTTCTATAAACACATCCTTATATGGTACACTGCCTCCTTTTTCTACTTTCTGCGAAGTTGAATGACAAAAGATTTAGTACACAAGTTTGCAACAATACTTATAAAATTAATATTATATATTGATGAGTTACCATTTTCTTTAGGTGGCTCCCAAATGTCTTAGATCTACCTGTGTGTAGATGGGCTTCGGGCATCTTCGATCGATTTTGTGAAGCCTTCGTAGAGCGATTTTTAAATGCATCTCCCGCCCACTTATCGCACATTTCATCCCAGTAATCTCTCATGATAGTAATAGGACCATGGCCCTTCCACAGTAATGGATCATCTACTACGCCAGATGCTTTTTTTGCTGCAGTCTTCATAGTGTGCAGCATGTCTGCAAATCGATTGGCAGCCACCTTCTGTCACACCTTCCTTGCATCATTTTCTTCCACCGTAGTTGCAAAGCGATTCGATGCCTACAAATATTTTCAGAAAGTTAGTAGACATTGCTTAAATAAATTAAATATGAAACACATTAACTATGAGAAACAACTATATACCATGAATGAGGACCATAATCTGTCTAACACCTCATTTGAGTACTCTTTCCATTGAGCAACTGGTCCTGGTAGATGTTGAAGAAGTGAATTCTTAATCTCCCGTACTACTTCTTGTGGCTCAAACCTCGTGCTGCACATGAATTGTTACACAGTAAATATCAATATAAAATATTTAAAAGATATGCAATAATTGAAAACAAAATACTTACGATCGATTATCGATATACACTATTCGAATGAGTCTTCTTGTGCCAGCCTGAGAAGACCCTGTTTCCTGTGCTGGCTGTTGACTTGTGCGATCAACTGGTGTAGGTGGGTCGTGTACAGGCGCAACATCATCTGTAAAAAAATACATTAGAAATTCTCAGAATGTGCATTTGAACTAATCAAGCATCTAATTAGTTATATGATATACCTATCACAGGAGCCCGTGAAGATGAAGGCTGAGCCTGGCTACTACTGGATGAGCGACCACTATAACCTCCACGAACCATATTCTAACAAATAACATATGTCATACAATACATTCAAATAATTCACATCAAGTATTACAATGCAATCAAGTCATTCACATCAAGCATTGCAATGCATTCAAATAATTCAAATCATTGGCATCAAGTATTGCACTAATTCAAATCATTCGTTAATTGCATAAATTATAATACATTCAGATAATTCAAATCATTCACATCAAGTATTACAATACATTCAAATAAAATTTTTAATCATTCACACCAAGTATTGCAATACAACTCACATCAAGTATTACAATGCATTTAAATAGAGGTTTGTAGTATAAGATTTTGCTCACTAGCTTGAGAATTCTTCCTCGTCACTAGTTTGACTTTCTTCTTCTTCTTCTTCTTCTTCTTCTTCTTCTTCTTCTTCTTCATTGTTTGCCCATCCACTTGGTATATCATTTGGATCACATTCCTCTATGAATGTTTCATTAGCCAAGGGAGATATGACATGCATATCATGCGCAACATCGTGACCATAAGCGAAGTCACAGACATCATCTGATTGATAGTAATCACTGTCTTCAGCTAACTCATCTTCCTGTAACTGATCATACTCGGGGTATAGTTTGGATTTCACCTTGCAAACTGCCCACCATTCATTTCTATCTGACTTTTTTATACTCGAATATGAAGTATAATAAACTTGTTGAGCTTGCGAGGCTAATATGAATGGTTCATATGTTCCAAACCTGGATTTATGATTCACCTCCACAATGCCTGAAGCTTTGTCGAGTCTTGTTGCAGTTGGATCAAACCAATGACACTTGAATATCGTAACCCTGTTATTCATGCCTAAGTAAGTCAACTCCATTATTTCCTCTATAACACCGTAGTAATCATGTTCATTTTCACCGTAGCTGCTACCCTTGACACACACACCACTATTTATCGTTGATTTGTTTATACCGTAGTCTTTTGTATGGAATCGATAACCATTTACGATATACCCGTTGTAGCATTGCACAACTTTGGTCAGACCATTTTCTAAATCACATATTCCTTGATCTTTAACATCACCATTGCGAACCTACGCACAAACATAAACAATGATTGTGATCACGATCAATTAAGTAACTTAGTGTTGTTTATAAGTACAAAATTTATGTTAGCTTCTTTACCAACTGTTTCAACCACTCCACAAACTTAGTTTCACGTTCTTTTTGTACTTCTGCATCAGTGAGATGTGAAACTTCGTTTCGCAACTCCAGATCAAATCGTCTGCAAACCACAAATACTTATATTACCGAGTCATGTATCCACATATAGAACATAAAAGGATTTATAATTGAGTTGCATATACATATACTTACTCGATGTATGGGTCGATCGCTGAGCAATTAAAAAAAATATAGATGTGTGCTGCATCTTGCTCTCAATCTGTCAATAGCCTTGATCGGAAACTACCAAATGCATGCCCAAGTGGTTGAAATATCGACAGCTTGTCAGCTACAGTTACTTGTTCTCCATCATCGTTACGGGGCGGGCATGCGTAACGTGTTGGAATATGAGGTTCGAAGTACATAGATAAGAAATTTGAAATCTCTTATAAAGTGTACGCCTCACAAATAGAGCCTTCTACTCTTGCTTTATTACGAACCTTTTTTTTTAGGTCGAACATGCATCTGACAAGAATATACATTTCAAATTTTAAATATCTGTCATTAAAAAGACAAATATAAAAAAACATATACCTTTCAAATGGGTACATCCATCGATATTGCACAGGGCCACCAACCCTTAGTTCATATGGCAGATGTATGATCAAATGTTCCATAACATCGAAAAATGCTGGCGGAAATATCTTTTCTAACAGACAAACAGTGGTGATGACAGATTCCTCGAGATTCTTTACATCTGATAAAATGACCTCCGATGCGCACAATGTTCTGAAAAATCCGCTCAACTCAGACAATACCCATATAGGTTTGTCTAACATATCATGGAATGCTAGGGGTATCAATCGTTGCATAAATATATGACAATCATGGCTCTTCAACCCATATAACTGTCCATCGTCAATCTTCACAGCCCGAGCAATGTTAGAGACATATCCATCTGGAAATCTCAGTTGTCTCAAACATTGACATACATATTTTATTTGATCAGGTCCGAGCACGTACTTCGCCTTTGGTTTCAGTACTTTGCCATTATACTCTTTGAGTTCCAATTCTGGTCTTTTACATATTAATTTTAAATCCATACGGGCCTTCGGATTATCCTTCATTTTTCCTTTAATATTCATTACTGTATTGAACACATTATCAAACACATTTTTCTCTACATGCATCACATCCAAATTATGTCGTATCAATAGGGTCGGCCAATACGGTAGTTCCCCAAAAATAGATTTTTTCGTCCAATTGTGTTCCTTCCCAAATCCACGGAAGGGTGTAGGACTGCGGGCATCTGTTAATACATCTGGAAAGTATCGCAATCTTCTTAAAATCTCTATGCCAGACAATCTTGAGGATGAACCTTCTGTTTCAGTTGTGCCTGCTGTAAATGCATTCTTTTGACGTCGGAACGGATGATCGCTGGGTAGAAATCGACGATGGCAATCAAACCAGCAAGGCTTCCTTCCATGCCTCAATCTAAAAGCTTTGGAATCCTCCATGCAGTACGGACAAGCCAACCTCCCATGTGTGCTCCAACCATATAACATACCATATGCAGGGAAGTCACTGATTGTCCATAGAACAACGGCCTTCATGTTGAAATTTTGTTTTTTGTGGGCATCATACATGGTAACACCATCATTCCACAGTACTTTTAATTCATCAATCAATGGCCTTAGATATACATCAAGTTTTTGGCCAGGTGAGGTCGGACTAGGGATCAACAGAGACAAGAAAAGATTTGGACGTTTCATACACAAGCTTGGTGGAAGGTTGTATGGAGTTACAAATACTGGCCAGCATGAGTATGGAGTTGATCTACCCCCAAATGGATTAAATTCATCTGTACATAGACCGAGTCTAACATTTCGCACTTCCATTGCGAAGTTCTGATGAGTACGATCAAAGTGCTTCCAAGCTTCAACGTCAACAGGATGCGTGATCTTGTTTTCATTGTGTCGAACTTTATTTGCATGCCATCTCATGTGTTTAGCTGTCTTTGAAGACATATACAATCGCTGCAATCTAGGAGTAATAGGAAAGTAGCAGAGCGACTTGTATGAAACTTCCTTTGATCTCGTGCTACCATTGCCTCTTGTCTTTGGCTTGAACCGAGGATGCCCACATAACGGGCATGATATGTCGTTTTCCTGCTCCTTGAAATACAACATGCAGTGATTTGGACAAGCATCAATCTTTTTGTAACCCATACCTAGAGTGTTGACCATAACTTTCGCACGATAGAAATTTTGTGGCAATTTCTCATCTTTAGGCAACATACTCTTCACAATCATGCACAAACGGTCAAAACATGATTGACTCAAATTATACTCGGACTTCAAATTCATTAGTTGAAGAACTGCAGACAAGATAGTGTGACTCTCACAACCGTTCCAAAGTGGCTCATCAGCATCTTTAAGTAAATTATAAAATCTACTAGCTGCATCATTTGGTGATTCTTCATGTACGGCAGTTCTTACATCACTAGAACTCATAGCAGAACCCAGTTCTGTTCCTGCGGCATCAAATATCAAATTCGTATATGGATTATCGTGCACCACATTCACCCATGCATCAAAATCGTTTCTAAATTCTTCTCCATGAAACGTCCAGTTCTGATAATCACTCACAAAACCCTTCCTGTATAGGTGATGTCTAACGCCATGAGGTTCTACAAATCGATTATTCTTACAAATCTTGCAGGGACACCTAATCCGACCTGTGGGATCTACCGTACTGACACTCGCCGTTGCAAATTCAATAAAACTATCGACACCATCCATATATTCATGCGATAACTCATTGTCCATTATCCTACGGTACATCCATTCACGGTTTGCAGTGATTCTGCCGTATGATGTTACGAATAGTATCCTAACGAATTAAGAAAAAAATAATCAGAATGCTACGATGAAGAAAATATCAAATTTATCATGCAATATACTATGTTAAACAATAACAAGAATTTTGATGCATGCATTGATAACTTAATATTTTCATGTGCAAACTATGAATGACACGATACAATCATTTGAAATATGCTTTGATTATACAATTTCACATGGAAGTCATAATCAAATTGAAAGTAACTACATGCAAGCATGGATATAATTACATCAAACATTGCAATACATCGTAATCATTCATATCAAACAAATGGCAAACATGTACCTGCAGCAAATACACTTCAATATCTCACTAACTACTATCATGCCTAGCATGGACTTCGTACTCCAAAAATAAGAACACTTCAATATTCATACATTAAAAGCATGCTCAGCATGATCTCCGAACTCCAACGAAGCAACCCTAAATATCAACAACTAAGTGAGTGTGTGAACAATAAAGTGTTACATCTAATAAATTAAATAACATGTGATACGCTTGCATCACTTACTCACCATGGGTATTTACCCAATTCGCATTGTTTTTGACACTTACTTATCATAGGTGGCTGAGCACGAGTTGGTTCCGTTGAAAAATCTGCAAAAAAACAAAACAAATTAAGTAACAAACTAACTAATCATGAAACAAGATGAAACACTAACTAAAAAAATTAAAACAAATTAAAATAACTCTAACTAATTGAAAGAAGAGAAAAGAAAAATAGTATATATGTTAAGCCAAATCTAACTAGAAGATGCTAATTTAACAAACCAGCTATAACATGTTGAACCAGTCGACTAACATAAAGTCATAGACAATTTCTAATCTGAACTACTTAGCAAAGGAATAGTAAATCAATCAATTAGTTTACTAGAAAAGATGTGAACTCCGTTTAACCACCACTATCATAAAGAATTCAAATAGCCCTAATCAAACTAACTGATTGTGAGAACATTAAATACCAATCTATCTAAGAAAAATATAATTATAAAAGACTAATAGATTGAAATACTCTAACTAACCAGATTTCAAGAAAACAAATTGAAGTAAAACTAACTACCAGTAGACATTAACAAACTAACAAATTGATAAAAATTTATGAACTACTCTAACTAGATGCCGGAACTGCCTTTCCGGCAAGGAAGGGGGTTAAACCCCCTGCCGGAAAGCACGGCAGGGGGTTAAACCCCCTGCCTTTCCAGCAGGGAAGGGGGTTAAACCCCTTGCCGGAAAGGCAGTTCCGGCATGGGGGGTTGACCCCCTGCCGTGCCTTTACGACAGGGGGGGTCGACCCCCATGCCTTTCCGGCAGGGGGTCGACCCCCCCTGCCAGAAACGCAGGGGGTCGACCCCCCCTGCCGGAAAGCACGGCAGGGGGTTAAACCCCCTGCGTTTCCGGCAGGGAAGGGGCGTACAACGTGAAGAAGAAGAAGAAGAAGATTACCTGCGCATCGCCGGACGGTGGCGGGAGGTTGACGGGGAGCGGCAGCTGGCGAGCGTCGGCTGGCGAGCGGTGGACGGGGAGTGGCGGCTGGCGAGCGGCGGCGGCCGGACGGTGGCGAGAGCCGACGGGCGGCGGGAGGGAGCAATACAGCGAAACAGGGAAAAGAGAAAGAGGGATGGGATTAGGGATTTACGCGACATTTAGCGACGGCTTAGCGACGGAATGTTTCCGTCGCTAAGCCATCGCTAAACCAAAATACAAAAAAAACGACGGAATATATTTTGTCGCTACGCCGTCGCTAATTAGCGACGGATTAGCGACAACAGAGTTCCTTCTCTAAATCCATCGCTAAAATGGTGTTCTTGTAATAAAAAGTAGCGGCAAAAACATGCAGTCGCGAATCCGTCGCTAAGTAGCGACAGATTAGCGATAAAAGTCGTTTCCTCGCTAATCCGTCGCGAATTAGCGACAAATTCTATCTCTAGCTAATCTGTCGCTAAGTAGCGACGGAAAAAATCCGTCGCTAATTTTCGTCGCTAATTAACAATTTTCTTGTAGTGATAAAAGGCTCAGCCATATGAGCGATAAGAGACAACAAGTCCTAGTTAAGAAAGAGCTTCTGGCGGGTACAACAGGTACATCTTTGGAACCTTGTTTTCATTGCTTCCATGGTAAACAAAACAAAGTTTCTTTCTATAGAAGCATTGCATCTAAAAAATTTCATATTTTAGATCTTTGTGACTTTCATTGATGATCACTCTAGGAAAATCTGAGCTTATACACTGGAAACTAAAGACCAAGTTCTAGATGTATTCAAGCATTTTCAGACCATGACTGAAAGTGAAACAGACAGACAATTGAAGTGTGTTCGCTCGGATAATGGTGGTGAATACATTAAGCCATTTGATAAGTATTACACCAATCATGGCATCAAGCATGAAAGGACTATTAGGATGACACCTCAACAGAATGTGGTTGTTGAGAGAATGAATCACACCATTCTTGAGAGAGTCAGATGTGTGTTGTCACACTCTAAATTACCAAAATCTTTCTAAGGTGAGACAATCAGGACAACAATTGATCTTATCAACTTGTCTCCTTCTATTCCCTTGAAGGGAGATGTTTAAGAGAAAGTTTGGACAGGGAAAAAACCTTCCTATGGACACTTAAGAGTGTTCGGCTGCAGAGATTTTATTCATGTTTCGAAGGAAAAGAGGTCCAAGCTTTATCCAAAAGCCAAACAGTGCATATTTCTTGGCTATGGACATGAAGAATTTGACTACAGACTCTATGACCTTGTTGATAAGAAGGTGGCCAGAAGTCGAGATGTTGTCTTCTTGAAAGATCTGACCATAGAAGACATTGGTAAGTCTGAGCCATCAGAGTCCAGTAAACGTGTTCTTATTGACTTAGATCCCCTTGATGCGTCGATTGTTCAGGATTTCGTGAAGGAGATGCCACCTCCTCAAAATGATGCAGAGAAAGGATACAATGAGACATAAATTGAGGGGGAGCCAACACCCCAAGAGTCACTTCCTCAGACTCCGATAAGGAGGTCTAACAGAGAGAAACAATCATCCAAAAAATACTAATCGAATGAGTATATGATTATTACAGATCAAGGTGAGTCAGAAACTTTTGAAGAAGTTTTGGAGGACGAAAACCAAACTGAGTGACTAAAGGCAATAAAAGAGAAAATGAATTCATTGCATGAGAATCACACCTTTGATCTGGTAAAGACACCTAAAGGAAAGAAGGTGTTGAAGAACAAGTGAGTCTTCAGGCAGAAGACTGATGGGATTAACTCTCAACCTATATACAAGGCACGACTTGTAGTGAAAGGTTTTGCTCAGAAGAAGGGAGTTGATTTTGATGAAATCTTCTCACCAATTATAAAGATGTCCTCCATCCGAACTATGCTCGGTATAGCTGCAAGTATGAATTTTGAAGTTGAGCAGCTTGATGAGAAGACTGCACCTCTGCATGGTGACTTGGAAGAAGAAATTTATATGGAGCAACCTCAGGGCTTTATTGACAAGGGTAAAGAGCACCTAGTCTACAAGTTGAAGAAGAGTTTGTATGAATTGAAGCAAGCACCAAGGCAGTGGTATAAGAAGTTTGATTCCTTTATGACTTAGCATGAATATTCAAGAACCTCCACAAACCATTGTGTGTTTGTGAAGAAATTTTTACATGATAATTTTACTATTCTCTTGCTTTATGTGAATGATATGCTGATTGTGGACCAAGACATCAACATAATAAACAAGTTAAAGTTGGAGTTGAGTGAGACCTTTGCCATGAAGGATTTAGGTCCAGCAAAGCGGATTCTTGGGATGTGAATTGTTCGTGACATATCACATGGGTTGATCTGGTTATCGCAAGAGAAGTATATCAGAAAGGTTCTTGAGAGGTTCAACATGGACAAAGCAAAACCTGTTAATTGTTCACTTGCAGGTCATTTCAAACTTAGCTCAAGTCAATGTCCTGTAAATGATGAAGAAGGAATTGAGATGCAGAAAATTTCCTATGCTTCGACAGTAGGTTCATTGATGTATGTTATGGTCTGTACTCGACCAGACATAGCTTATGTTGTTGGAGTTGTTAGTCGATTTCTATCAAATCAAGGGAAGGAACACTAGGCAACAATGAAATAGATTTTGAGGTATCTTCAGGGCACTTAAAAGTTGAGCATACGTTTTGGAAATGGTGAACCTATTTTTGATGGGTTCACAGAGTCTGATATGATTGGTGATATAGACAGTAGAAAATCTACTTATGGGTATTTGATTACTTTTTCAGGGAGAGCACTTGCATGGTAGCCAAAATTATAGAAATGTGTAGCCCTCTCCACTACAGAAGATGAGTTCATCGCTATTACAGAAGCCAGTAAGGAATTGCTGTGGGTGAAGAAATTTTTGCAAGAGTTGGGCTTGAAGCAAGAAGAGTATGCTCTTCACTGTGATAGCCAGAGTGTGTTTCACTTTAGTAAGAATTTCTCGTTTTATTCAAGATCAAAACATATCGATGTTCGATACCATTAGATTCAAGATGTCTTGAATAAAAAATTATTGTAATTGGAGAAAGTACATACTGATGACAATATATCAGATATGTTGACCAAGTCATTGCCCAAGGACAAGCATGAAAAGTGTCGGTTCCTAGCAGAAATGGAATAAGCTTCTACATAAGTCAGGAAGGAGGAGAATTGTTGGGTTCCCCTCATTTGTGGGATTCATTGGTTCGATGCACATTCAGTATCGCTGCAGAATTTCAAACACGATGCTTGATCTTCTTGAGGACGATTTTCGTATTCGCTGGATAGCAATTTGTAGAAGTCCTCTCAGCTGAATGACAATTCAGTTGTTGAGAGTTTGAGGATCAGCAATTTGTGGATAATGATTTGATGAATAGTGCTTTAACCTGGATAGCGATTTGTGGTATCACTGCATAATGATTTGTGGTATCGCTATATAGCGATTTGTAGTAGTCGTTGAATAGCGATTTGTGGTTTCAGATGGATAGCGATTTGTGCTAATGCGCTTTAGGCGCATTGTAAGTTGTGTAAGATGTTTAGTCTTTCACATTAAATGCGGGTCTCATCCTCTATTTAAGGGATGGATGGGAGAGAGAAAAGAAGAAGCTGAAAAGAGCGAAAAGGTGTGAAAAACTTTTTTACGATACCGAAAGGGTGTGGAGTGAACAAAAGCAAGAAGTGCGGCTGCACTTCTTTCAAGATAATTTCGTCAAGCTGGTTCTTCAGATCATTCATTCTTTGTTTCTCAATGAGATATATCCTCTTGCTCTTTTCGTTACACCTTGTGTGTTTGTAAGACTTTATGTCTTTTGGCCGCTCTGTGATATTTGTTTGAAGAAAGTGAAAGTTGTTGACCTATTGGTTGCCGTGGACGTACCTCAGTTGAGAGGGAATCACGTAAATCGCTCTGTGTTGTTTTGTTTTCGCTGTTGGTTTATTTTGGTTTTATTTCTTTCACTGTCATTGCATTATTGTTTCCATTGATTCACACTTGTGGGGAGACCCGGGTCCATTTTAACCTCAACAAATGTTTCATTAAGGTTTGATAATGAAATGAGGCAATGAACTCACAATCTTTCACGACAATTAGTTCAGGCTTGTTGTCTTTAGATATCTAAATTGGATCAGAGTTGCAACCTGATAACCAAGGGACCTTGAGTTTGAATGACGACTATGAGGATGCAAGTGGGTGGGATCCAGCTGGGATATATGACCTGACCAAAGGTATTTTTGTTGGATATGGTTCATAAAATGACATCTGTTTTAGGAGCGAATTGATTCAAAACAAACAATTTATATTTAGTCAGATCCGGGTTGGAATAAATGATAAGATCCAAACCATGTTGGAACTGTCTGGTTCAACTAATTTTATCCGTTTTTACAGGTCCCATTTTCTGCGGGAACCATTAGTAAATTAATGTATGTAAGCTTCCCAACATAACTGGGAAATGGACGATTAGTATCGAGTTGCCTCATGCAAACAAGCTGTACGCTGGTTAGTACAAAGTAGGTCAGGGTTTCGGATCTGGATACTGGGATGAATTCATAACTTATTTCCTTGCGATCAGGAAATAAGCTGCATAAGGATCTTATGAAATGGATATCTGGTTACTGGTTAGTCATGGGTCTGCATCGAAAACAGCAACAATCCCGGTCTGTACCATTGTTGGCTTTAGTCATTGCCTAACATGATCTCCTAACTTAATTGAAGCACAAGATGGGCATGGATCCAGCCTGGTCAGGTCGGATTCATCTCAAGATCCAACCCCACTGTTAGCCCTACAAAGTAGGGCTGGTAAACTTGCTAAACGTTGGCTCATTCTTGTGGTGAGCCAAGCTGAGTTCAAGCTCATAATGAGCCAAAGTTAATATGAACTAAGTTCAAGCTTTGTTTGTACTAAAAAATGCATTGCTTCTGAGTTGGGAGAACTAGTATTATAAAAAATTACATGTAAAGTGTGTAAAATATATTTCTGACAACGTAAGGAGCTTATACGAGTGGAGTTGAGCCGGCTATCTATTGTTCATATTCAGCTTGCAGAGCCTATTTTTTGAGCTTGAACCAGCTCTTTAAGAGCGAACATGAGCCGAGCCACCAACGGCTCGGCTCAGCTTGTTTGCACTTATGAACAACGCCAGAATTACTCTAAGGCGGACAACAGGTCGGATACCCAACCAATTATTGGTGCACTTTAACCTTCCCAAATAATTTGCAGTGTTCTTCGGATTTGAGTTAGGGTTTTGGTAGTTCAACAAAATGGAATATTAAACCCATCCCATATGATTTGTAACTTTTACTTAGAAAACATACAATATACCAAAGTACGGTCTATAAGTCAGGTCAGTACATGGGAATTCGGGTTCAAATCAAGATGGATACCTAGACATGTCCAACCCGTTGACAGCAGCCACAAGCTAGGTGTCCCCTCAGTTTGGGTGTGGAATCCAATTCTAAATCCACATATTTGGCAGCAATTCAGAATCTATATTCGGATTTGAACTATGTCCAATTTAGTGAATTTAAATGACAGTACTGGATCCGATACAAAAATGTTGAAAACAAGTATTGCATGTAAAAAACGTGCAAATACATTAGGGCTGACCTGCTCCTGATTTGGATCCGACATAAATTATTGGTCGGGATTTGAACCAAATATGAAGAAAATCCAGGTTCTAATCTGATCCAAATATACATTGAAGATCCAAATCCAATAATAATATAGCGGATTGGAAATGGAGGTCCGAATGAATCCGATCCATTTGCATCCCTAACACAACCACAAATACAAACTTTTAGTTCAATTTTGAAAAATCATGCAACGCGAGATATTCACCGTCCATTTTTCAGACAGACGGCCAATAACGATATACCGTACCGAAACCGAGACCATGGACCTAAAAAACGTCGCACGATCGGATCCACTACCGACCTAAACCGCCGTGGTCGGCTCTTAACCGCAGTAAACAATCTCTACTTGACGATACTAACCATGGTTAATAGTCAGAAACTATATAAGACACCCTCAACCCTCTTCCCATTCTCTCTCCTCCAAGGCGTTTTCTCTCGGAAGTAAAAAAAAAAAAAGAGGGAAAAAAAGAAAAAGAGGGAAAAAAGAAAAATAAGAAAATTAGGCCAAAAAATAAGCATCCCTCCACCGCCGTCCTCCGCCACCGGAAGTCCGCCCCCCGCTCCGGCGTCTCCCCTCTGAGACTCGTCGGAAGTCCTCCGGCCGCCGGACTCCCTCCTCGTCCAGCCAGTTTCCAGGGCTCTATCGTGGCCATTGCTCTTCTAGGGGTTCTAGGGTTTCCTTCCGCCGGAGGGAGGCCGGGCTAGGGTTTTCTCCCCATGGCTCCGGGGCGGAGGAAGGGAGCCGGAAATTCCAAGGAGAGGAGCCAGTTGACCCTGGGAGATCTCGTCCTCGCCAAGGTGAAGGGGTTCCCGGCGTGGCCTGCGAAGGTATGCCTTAGATTTCGTTGTTGATGCGCCTGTTCTGGTTCGTCCTTGCTTCTATGTATATGGTGCGTTTTTTGCTTTCGGTCTTGGCACGGATATCTTGTTTGTTATTCCTTTAGAATTTGTTCTGTGGACGAGTTTTTATTTGGCTAATAAGCGGGAAACTGGAAACGGGTGGACATTGCAGTGTTTGTTTCACATGCTAAGCCTCTGTTTATTCTGTACATAAGTTCTGATGAATATCTTTTTGCATTGTTTTTACACATCTATTTTTATTTTTTATTTGGATGTTAAAATATAATTGTTCGAATGTCTTTTGGGATGTGGTTTGCGGTTTATGTTTTTTTTTATTAGTCATGTTTATTCTGTAGAGGAACCAATGCTTTCCTATTCTCTTTATTTTCCTTTTTGGATTTAATTGATGACGAGACATTTCAGTTTGGTAATGTTCTGAGAATGAGTTGCTTTGCAAAACTTTGAGATTATACCTTTTGGGTTTTCCTTCTAGATAAGTAAACCGGAAGATTGGAACAAGTCGCCGGATCCAAAGAAGTACTTTGTTCAGTTCTTTGGCACTGCAGAAATGTAAGTTATTTGTTCTTCTTTTTTTAAATTAAAAATTATTTTGTGTTAATATTGGTGGGCATCTTCTGTGTGAGAGTTTTATTATTGCTACGATATTTGCTTGTGTAGTTGTAGGTGTAACTGAAACTGGGTATTGCAAACAAAATCAAGGAGGTTTGAAGATAAATCTAAAACACTACCCTTGTGCATATTTACGGTTAGTCTGGTCCTCCAACTCTGTGGTTGCCAAGATAGTAACCTTCATAATAATTGGTGTAAGATTTGGACCTATTTGGCCAAATATCGTAGGTTAATGCATTGTTAATATAACATGCGTTGGATTTCATTAGTTAGGCCTGGTATATAAGCCCATCAATGGTTGATGCCTCCGTATCACTTGATTCCAGTATGATAATTTATCATTGATACCTCCATATCGCGTAATTCCATTAAGATAGTTTGTCATTGATACCCCCATATCGCTTGATTCCATTAAGATAGTTTGTCATCAGCGTTGAAAATTTAACCTGATGGGTTTTTAAATATCCTAGCCCATCAGGTGCATTTCTGTGGACTGCTGTTTCTGTGTAGTCTCTATGTTGTAAAATTTATTGTTCATTTCTTGTGTCATACGATTGCCCATTGGTAACCTTTTCTCGTTAAAAATCTTATTGTTTATTTCTATGCTTACTGTATTTTTTATCTGCATCAAATTGTGCAAGATTAGTGTAATTTATTTTTTTCTGAAATATTGGTTGAATATGTTAAAAACAGATAGTGTTATAGACTTATAATCAATATGAATGTTAATGTTATCATTGTTAATTATGATCCATACATCAAGGTGTGACTTAGTGCTTGACTTTTTGATAGATTGTTATGTCATATAAATTCCTTTGTGAATCCATGCTTGTAATTCTTATTGGTATCTTACAGTTGCTATCCTCAAATGTTTGTTTCATAGTGATAAAAAAGCATAGTCACCAATATAGCCACTATTTTTAAAATGTCATGATATTAATGGGGTTTTCTCAACAGCTGATAAAAATGTGAAAATATCATGATAAATATAGGTGATGACATAAATATTGGTATAATATCACGATATTTCTTTTAAAATTCTTGCACCCAAGATTTTTTTCCTGGATTTTCTCTGGAAAACCACTTTCTAGAAAAACTCATGGGAGAAACGTAGCCAAGAAATTGCTGAGTACGACACTGGTGACTATGATTTTAGGTAATAACATTTGCTTGCTACTTTTCATTATTTAATGCAATCCATAGCATAGGTATATTTGATGCTATAGCAGACATGGTTATAAATCTTTTATCCCACACTTTGGTATGTTGCTCTATTGTGTGCAGTTTTTTTTGTACTAAGCATGCCATAGGATGATCAGCCCGTACGCATGAACATATATGCATTCATTCATGTTTCTGTTTATTTATGCTATGACAGATACACTTGCCAATACCTTTTGCATAGCCTGCCTGCGCAACCCAATGGGCAGGCACTGCCTCTGATAGTTTTTACAGGTTTCTATAGGAAAGAAATCATTTTTTGTTTTTTTCTATGAAAATCATAAATAGGTTAGATATCACTTTCTTTCTGTTATATAGCCACATGTGCTTGGTGTCATGCATGATGCGTGAGAAGTATGTGGTATGTAATAGTGACATGATTTGCTTTCCACTCAATTTTCTAAGAAATTGTAGAAGACTGTAAAATGGAGAGATAATTGATAATTTTCTGTTCTGATTGTGTAACCAAGAATGAATAAAAAAGTCAGCATATTTAAAAGTGAGCACCTTATCATGTAAAAGATATTATGTACCAAATTACTGTTCATGCTCTACCAAAAGATATCCGAACCATTGAGGGAAGGGGAGTTCAAAGATGATCATGGAAACTGATATATGTTAATTAGATAAAATTAATTCGCCAGCAGGCACCCTTTTTATTCCTATTGGCAAGAGATAATTTCCCATGAAATTCCTTCACCAGTGATAGTACTAATGTACTCTTATTGTATAATGTAACCAAAATGTACCTGCCCACCTACCCCTAAAATCTTAGAAGTTCCACAAAAAAAGTAGATTTTTTATCTGTTTTTATTTTATTATCACAAAGAGGGGACTTTCTGCCAAGAAGTGTTCTTGTTTATACAGACGTTAACAAATGATTGGAAAACAAAAATATACGAAGGAAATAACAGGTTTTGTGGAGATTATAAGTTTTTAAGTAGATACAGTGATAACCAAAAAGGACTAAGCATAATGTTTGCCCTGATTCTCGTTCTCTCTTTCTTACTCTTGTTTTGTTGATGCACCATGGAAAGTCGAAAAAGAAAAAGAAAAAAAGGGAAAAGACTAAATAACAACCACATGGATTTTTACAGCATTGAGCCATCGTATCAAGAGTCAATATAAAGAATTTTGTTGGAAGAAATTTTCATTATGTATTTGTGTATAAAATCAACAACATAGTTATTCCAAATTTATTATTGTATATAAATTTTGTTGCAAACTAATCCAAGTTCTGACAATACTCATTATCATACATAACATACAAATTTGTTCAAAGATAGGACATAGACAATGTGACATGGACTGCATTTTACACAAAACAAATTGGTTGCAAGAGTGCACTGGTTAAGAGAGAGAAAGAGCAAAGTATGGGGTGGACAAAGCTATTTGACAAGAAGATAATCACAAAAACATTAAAACTTATCCATTGTCAGTTGGAAATTGAGCAAGTCCGTTATATACACACATGTGTATGTATGCGAGTCTGTAAATAAATAAATAAATGTGTGTATATGTATGTATGTATATATTTGTTATGGTGCCATGATTCCATGCCACATCTAGAGATCATAGGTGCAGGTTCTTTTGACCCAATTAGACCTCATGGATGTGTTCAACATGTTCCAAATGCTGGGGATCGGTTCTTGGATTATGTTTTTTCATACGAAAAAATACAATTTTATGAGTTGAGAACATGTGCACATTGTAGGCCATTGATTTTTGAGGCCTTACAAAAACTTGTCTACATGTTGCAATTGGACAATCCAAGAGCCTATTCCTGTTAAGCAAAATATGTCGATCACATCTTTAAGGTTAGTTTCATGAAAAACATCTACCTCATGGCGATATGAGCAAATATTAACCCATATATATATAATGTGTGTGTGTGTGTATTGCTTGAAAACCTAGTAAAATAAAAATACTTCAAATTTCTTTTCTTAATTGCTTAATGATTCACAAGTGTATTTCAAAGGCTTTGAGATAAACTATTCATTATTTTAAGGGTTTCGTCTTTTGGTTTAGATTTATTGATGGAAGGGAAAGGTGACCTGGCTTGGAAATAATTGTGAACTGCATGCATCTAGAATGATTCACTTTGGCATATGTAGGTTCAAATGTCATTGTAGGGCGTGACACCTTTGCACAACCTTGTTGATGTTTCTATATTTCAAGTTGTGTTTGTGTTGAAATAGCTATGAGTTTAAGAGAAGTAGATGAATTAAGGAAGTGGGTGTAAAGAAGTATGCAGAAATGTAATACAAGAATGCTAATGCATTCACAATGTCCAATAAGGGACAAGCGCCTTTAAAAGGCTACACACATAAAAAAGTAAAGAGCTTTATTGAATGAGAGCTCACAAAGCTTAAGAATACAAGGGGAGAACACCCCTATTTATACACAAAGAGAGTGGGAAAAAAGGGAGCCATTGGGGGCTCCCACATGTTGTCGTTGGGAGCCCCCAATGGTCATATTTATGACTCTTGGGGGGTCCCAACGATTATAATGTGGGACCCCCCAATGCATATTAAATAATGAAAAATAAAAGAAAATAAAAAATAAAAAAGATAAAAATAAACTACCTATTAACATAGTTATTTCTAGAAACAACTATGTAAAATGACCAAAATACCCCTATCGCGTATTATATATATGTTTATACATATATTTTAACACCCCTCCTCAAACTTTACGGGGAGATGGCCAAAAGTTTGCTAAGAAGAAAAATAAAACGAGGAGTAGAAAGAGCTTTAGTGAAGAAGTTTGTCAACTGATACTCTGATGTGACATATGACATGGTAACAATTTCTCTCAGATGTTCATCATGTACATAGTGACAGTCTATCTCTATATGTTTGGTGCGCTTATGGAAGGCGTGATTGTTGGCAATGTAGATTGCACTTTTGTTATCGCAACATAGCTTCGAAGGACTCGAGATGTCTACACTCATATCTTTGAGAAGACTTTGTAACCAAACGAGTTCCATAATGGTAGTTGCCATAGCCTGATATTCAGCTTCAGTAGAGGATAGCGAGACTTTTTGTTGCTTCTTGCATCTCCAGGCAATTAGAGAATCTCTCAAAAAGACACAAAAACCAGTAGTTGAGATTTTATTACGAGGATTTTTTCTTCAATCAGCAACAATATAAGCAAGTAAATTTAATGAAGAGGATGAGGATAAAAATAACTTTTTAGTGATGGTATTCTTGAGGTATCTGACGATTCTTAGCGCAACACTCATGTGGACAGTTGTAGGAGCATGCTGAAACTGGGTAGCAGAGTGAACGGCATGAGCAATATCTGGTCTGGTAATGGTGAAGTAGATTGAAGAGCCAATGAGTTGTCTATAGGGTGTGGGATCTTCCAGAAGAGTCCCATCCTCTAGTCTTAATTTAGCATTGATCACTTTAGGAGTTTTCACCTTATCATCTAAAATTCCAGATTCAGTACATATATCTGCAACAAGTTTCATTTGAGAAAGTATATATCCGCGGGGAGAGTATGCAACTTCAATTCTTAAAAAATATCTTAAGAATTCTAAGTTAGACATATCAAAATTATTTTTTAACATATTTTTAACATTACGAACACCAATTTGACCATTCCCTGATATAATCATATCATTTACATAAAGTAGAAGAATAACAATACTAGTTCTTGCAATTTTCACAAAGCGAGCAGTGTCAGTATAACATGAACGAAAACCCAGACTAGTCATGACATCACTAAATCTATCGTACCAAGTCTTGGGAGCCTGCTTAAGACCATACAATGCTTTTAAAAGTTTAAGAGTTTTTTCCTGATCGATGTTAAATCCCGGCGAAGGATTCATCTAGACTTCTTCATTTAGGTTTTTATTAAGGAAGACTTTTTTAACATATAATTGATATATAGGGCATTTTTTAGTTGATGCCACAGCTATTAGGGTCCTAACACTAGTCATTCTAGCCACGGGTGCAAAGGTTTCCTCATAGTCAATACCATATTCTTGTGAGTATTCTTTAGCTACTAATCTTGCTTTATATTGTTCTAAAGTTTCATCACTTTTAGTTTTAACTTTAAAAATCCACCGGCAACCAATAGGTTTCTTGTTGGGAGGAAGTTTAACTAATTCTTTTTGTTCGCTTTCTTAAGAGCATCTAGTTCTATATTCATGGCTTCAATCTAATGTGGTATATTTTTGACTTGACCATAATGTGCGGGCTCATGATGGGAGTGTAAAGTTATTAAGCAAGCCCTATAATTAGGTGTTAGTGTTTCATAGGAAACAAACCTATTTGGTGGAATGGATTCTCTAGTAGATCGTCTAAGAGAGGTTTCTTCTAGTGACTCATTGTTTTGAGAAAATTTTTCTAAGGCACTAATAGGTTTATTTTGCTCACGCCGAGTATAAACTTGATTTTTAGAATTATCAATGATGTCATCACTACTTGGTGATGTTTCAATATTAGAGTTTTCATGATGTGTGTCATCTATGATTTCAAAATGATTCAATGAATCATCACTAGAATCCATATCTTTCGTTGGAGAAAGATCATATAAAAACATGTAGTCAATTTTACCTTTCTTATCAAGATTTTCAAAACCATTTTATTCTTCTAAGAATGTCACATCTTTGGAAACATAAAGTTTGTTATTTTTTGAAATCAAAGCATCTATATTCTTTTTTATTTTCACCGTATCCAAGGAAAACACATTTAATTGCTTTTGGAGACAACTTATCTCTTTTGTGTAAAAGTACAAAGCATTTACAACCGAAAACGCGTAAGCGATTGAAGTCAAGTGCCATGTTAGAGAAGTTTTTCATAAGGAGAGATGTTTTTCAAAGTAGATGATGATATATGACTTATTAAATAAGTGGAGGTTAAAATGGCTTCGCCCCAATTTTTTTTGGGGATATTTTTAGAAATAAGCAATGTTCTGGCGATTTCTATAATATGCCCATGTTTTCTTCTCGCTAGCCCATCTTGTTGAGGTGTTATAGGACACGATCTTTGATGACAAATTCCATTTATCTTTAGGTAATTTTGAAAATCATTAGATAGCTATTCTCCACCTGAATTGGATCTAAGAATAATTATATTGCTTTGAAATTGATTTTTAACTTTTATGCAAAACTCTTTGTAAAAGAAAAAGACTTGATTTAAAATTAAAAAAAATAGATCCATACATACCTAATAAAGTCATCAATATAATATGAATAACCACTCTTAAACAAAATCGGAGATGGACCCAATAGATCGGAATGCACCAATTCAAAAGGTCTTGTTGAAACAAAGGTTCTAGTTGAAAATGAAATAGATTTCATTTTCCCATGAATACAATCTTTGTAATTTATATCTTTTTCTTTACAAAATTTGTTCTCAAAAGGAAAAAGATACATTTTTGAGTAGCTTGGATGTCCAAGTCTTTTATGCCAAGTTTCAATGCTCTTGTCTTGGATATATATACAGAATGAGTTGGAAGGAAGAGTCAGATAATCCATAAAGTAAAGGACTCCCTTCTTATGGCCTTGCTCAATCTGCTTCTCGGATTGGCGATCCAGCACAAAACACCCATTAGATGAGAAATATATTTCACATCCATGGTCGACAATTTGAGAAACCAAAAAAAGATTTAAGTTTAGTTTTGGAACAACTCTAACCTTTGGGACAAAAAACTTTTGAGAATTTTTGGGATCTAGTGTTCCTATACTTTTTATTTTTAAAAAGGTTCCATCGGCTGAAGAGACATATGATATTTTTGAATTGGTGCATACATTGGTTAAAGCATTTTCATGGGGAGTCATGTGAAAGGATGCTCTCGAATCTAAAATCCAAGAATACGTACCGGGTGGTGATGTAGAGGCAATGGCGACACCTGATGTAGAGAAGGTAGCATTGAGGATTTGTTGAAGAGCCATGAAAATTTGTCTAAGTGTATCTTTAAGATCTCCACCCTTGCCTTCGTTTTCCTTTTTGATTGTTGATTTTTCAACGGAAGTAACCTTATACTTGAAAGTTTCATTCAATTTTGGGCAAGCGGGTTTAATGTGACTCGACTCATTACATTGATAACAAATGATCATCTTTCTACCTCTACCATAGTTATCATTGTTGGTATAGTTACCTTGTCTCCCAAAATATGGAGGCTTATATATTTTAACATTGTTGCCGGGTTTAGACATGGCTAAGACCTCATCAATACTTTTACTCATGCCAAGTCGAGTTTCTTCAATAATTTCGGCAATGACATCCTCCAAAAGAGGAAGAGTAGATCTATGTAGAAGAGAGGATCTAACTTGTTGAAACTCAGGATGATGCCCAAATAGAAATTGAAAAAACTTTTCTTGTTCCATTTGCTTTTGCCTAAGTTCCACATCCTCAATGGCAATCCACTTAGGCTCTGAGAGTGCTAATTCATTACATAAAGGATTTAAAACACTATAATAATCTTGAATGCTTAAATCACTTTGTTTGGTGGTTCTCACTCTTTCTTGCAAAAAATATACTCTTGGAAGATCTTTTTGGGTATACATACCCTTTATAGAGAACCAAGTCTCATTGGCTTTATGAAATTTGGCAATGTTAGCACATACCTTGAGTTTTACTTTGTTCATGAACTATGAAAGTATCTTTGCATGATTGTTCTCCCAATCTTTCATCATTTTTTATGTTCTTCAATGGCCTTGAGGCGAGCATCTCCCTCAAGAGCTTTCTCTTGACCTCCTTCTATCTTGGTGAACTCTAGTTGAGGTTCGGGAATAGAACCCATTACATAACCCTAAAGTTTTTTTCTTTTGAGATTATTCTCCATTGCAGATGCACACATCATATGATTCTTGCCATTGAGTTTGAAGAAGAGATCAATCTTGGATTCCATTGTACGGAGAAGTGATAGAGCGTTGTCACGACTTCAACTCCAAGAACCATATGGCTTTGATACCATGTAAAGAAGAGTGCGAAAATGTAATACAAGAATGCTAATGCATTCACAATGTCTAATAATGGACAAACACAAAGGCACAAGAGAGATAGTAAAGAAGTCCACTAAGTGACAATATAAAAAGCCTTTAAAAGGCTACACACGTAAAAAAGTAAAGAGCTTTCTTGAATGAGCGCTCACAAAGCTTAAGAATACAAGGGGAGAACACCCCTATTTATATACAAAGAGAGTGGGGAAAAAGGAAGCCGTTGGGGGCTCCCACATGTTGTCGTTGGGATTCCCCAACGGTCATATTGATGACCGTTGGGAAATATAACCGTTGGGGGGTCCCAACGACTATAATGTGGGACCCCCAATGCATATTAAATAATGGAAAAGAAAAGAAAAGAAAAAATAAAGACGATAAAAATAAGCTACCTATTAAAATAGTTGTTTCTAAAAACAACTATGTAAAATGATCAAAATATCCCTATGGGGTATTGTGTGTGTATATATATATATATATATATATATATATATATTTGAACAGTGGGCTGCAGAGTTAATGTCGGAGTTGCAACCTGCTGAGCCACTGCGGGAGGTCATCCTAGATTTAGATGATGAAATTGCTGACGAAATCCCATCATCACACTCATTGCTTTTAGGAGTCAAAAAATCCCCCAAGCGTACGAAAGAACCAAGGGAGATATATAGATGAAATTTTAACAGCTTCTATTTCAAAGTATATGAAGTAGCTTAGTCTTAGGAATTAGAAGTTGGGGTATTTAGACTTTAGAGTTAGATTTAGGAAGTTGGGCAACTAGGAAGTTGTGGTTGAATGATATCTCTTATCTTTATTTTGTTTGAAAATCTGTGGATGCTGACTCTCCAGGAAATGTTGCAAATACTTCAAATATTTAAATATTAAATATTTTGATTGCTTATATTTGCTTATTGGGACCTATGACTTATTAGTTTGATCCTTAGAGTATTGAATAATTTGCTTTTTTTAATAGTTATGAATGTCATTAATAATTTATTATTTTGATTATTTGGTATTTGGTGTTTTATGTGGTTGATTATTATTTGCTATGTAATATTTTCGTTTTATTTTGTAGATACTAGCATTAGTTTCTTGCATTATGAAGTTATTGGATTATTTTATTTTGTTTTAAGTTTTTTGAATTTGTAAGTATAAATTTGTGATTTTTTTGATATGTTACGTTATGCATCTTATAATATTGGTTGGGTTAGTTGCATTCATCAACAGCCACTTCTAGCTGTTGTTTAGAGGACACTGTGAGGGTTGCTGTTGCCGCTATGGTAGTCACCTTTGTGGTGATGGTCGGCATTTAGGTGGTATATTTTAAGTAGTTTTCCATCTGGGAACAGCATGCATTGGGTAATCCCGTTTTTTGGAGTTATTTCACTTTTTATTATTTAATCTGTGTTTAGCAGTTATGTTTCAATATTCAGTGCCTGATTATGTGACTTTGCACAGTTTCTAAAAAGATAGCTACCAGCCCTTTAAGCACCGTATTATTTGTTTTTGATCCAGTGGATTTGTTGCCCCTCCTGATATTCAAGTGTTCACTCATGAGTCAAAGAATAAGTTGTCAGCTCGATGTCAGGGTAGAACTGTCAAACATTTTTCTCGTGCTGTGAAGGAAATTTGTGAGGCCTTTGAAGAGTTGCAGAAAAAAAAGACTGCAAGTCCGAAAGGAGACACTGATGGACCATCTCAGCAACATGAACCCTCTCAAAATGGGGGTACTGAACGTCCCATGCACGTGGAATGCTCTAACTTGGCTTTAACACGGGACAGTTATCTGGAATCTTATTCCAAAGAGCAGCTTAATGAGACTGCTACCAGTAGCGAGTGTCCAGATAGTGGAGGTCATGGGTTGGAACGCTGTTCTCTGAGTCGTTCGGCGTCTTTGGATGCCAAGGATGGGGCTACGAAGGTCATGGAAGGGCAGACATCTCCACTTCTATCTGTCAAGAAAAGGGTTAAAACTGCCAATAGAACCCCACGTCCACCAAACAAAGGTGTGGTGCCTTCCAAGAATGTTTCTAGGTTCTCTCCAAGAAAGGAAGGACTTTCTCCAGATCATGATCAAAGCAGTAAGCTTAGAAATATTAATTTTGGCAGCATTTTCCCAGAGCTCAATAGTGTGGATGTTTGCTCAAAAGGCACAGTTGGTGGTAAAAGTCTTGGTGCTTCTGATACTTCCCCTTCTGATCCTGATGACAAGGAACATGTGGCATCTCTGCCTTTGTTCACATCCATTGGTTCTAAATATTCTACTTGTGGAACTAGAAAAGGGATTCATGTTTCTAAAGTAAAAGTTGACACCTCCTCTGAAGTAAAACGAAAGGCTGTCGCAGGTCCCAAATTGAAACATGAAGATTCTAAGGGTTCTAAGCCAGCATCATCAAAGCGTTTGAAAGAGGAGAGTGCCCATAGTGACATGCTGCAAAAAATAGCCTCCAGCAATAGCAAGCAGGAGTCATCTCCAACATCAGATGTGGATGTTATAAGTTCAAAAAAGTCAAAGAGCATTTTTAGAGATAACAGGATAGCTGATAAGAATGATCTAAGAGGAGCAGAAAACTTGCTGAATGTTGATCATGGTAAGGAAGCTTTTGATCACTTGGAGGACCCAAAAAGTGTTAAGTTGTTGTCATCAAAAGATCAAATGAAAAAGTGTAAAACAAGCGGAAAAGTCATCTTGGATATGGATGAAAAGATTCGTCCAGCAAAGAGATTGAGAATCTCAGAGATGGACGATGACATTGTTGAGGAATCACCTTTTGTTGGTGGAAATGATAAGTCAAATGACTCTCCACATGTAACGATTGACAAGAAAGGTAAACTTTTCTCAGATTCTAAGAAATTGGATTCCGACTCATCTAATGGTTTAGCTTTGAAGCCTAATAGATGTAAAGGTGGAGGCCATTCTTCAGGTGATGAAGATATCCTTCCATTGACAAAGCGACGTCGCCGGGCGCTAGAAGCCATGTCAGCCTCTGTTGCTGACAGTAATGCTGATTTGCATTTGGGGAGTCCAACTTTGGCTAAAAGCAAATCTTCCATGCATGTTGATAATGGTAGGTCTCCTGGTTCTGGAGTTGAAAGCAGACAAGCTTCTTTTGGTTCTGTCAGTGTTAACGATGAATGCAGGGCAGTGGTACACAGTGAAACTACAAGTCTTGCCTGTAAGGCTTCTGAAAAAAATCTAGATTCTCTTCAAACTGTCCATATGCAGTTGGAAAGTTCAGGTAAATTGTTAAAGACTGAGACTATCAAGGGTGAATATCTGAATTCAGTTGATGATGCACAGAAATCTATCAATAATACAGTATCTCCTGATGGACCTGCAAAGGAGCTTTTATCTAGTCCAAAGCTAGTTGAACAGAAGAGGATGAAAGGTACTGTTGTAGAATCTCAGAAATCATCTTCCAAGCCAGTAAAGTCACCCTCCTCTCCTCCAAAGAACCTGGTTGGGCACGTCAAACTTGCAACTAAGCTACATGATCAAAAAATCAACAAGTCTCATGCTAAGACATCAGATTCTCCAGCAGTGAAGAAAACTCAGTTTGGATCCTATAGAAGTTCTTACCAGGATTCAGAAAGTTTAGGCAGTGGGCATGCTGCCACTCCACAAAGAAATAAGACAGATGCCACATCTGAAAAGATGAAAATTTCTCAAAAAACTAGTTCACGGTTGCAGGGGCCTATTGAAAATAGGCCCAGGATTGCAGTTGCAACAAACCACAGTGCTGAAGGGGATGTTCTGCGGAGAGAACGGTAATCATAACTTGCACTTAGCTTATTGAGTTTTCACATTGGTAATCTTTGTGTAAAGTGTGGTAACGTCATTTTCCTTACTCTCACTTGGTTTTCTGTGATTACTTTCAGTATCGAATCTGGAAAAGAGTTTAAACCTGGTAGTTCATTAATAGAAACAAAGGCCGCAGAATCTTCTCCATCCATGAGGAACCTTATTGCAGCTGCTCAGGCCAAGAGGCGCCAGTCACGCTCTCAATCTCTTATTCATGATGATGTTGATGCTCCTGTCACTTCTCTTATGTCCACCACCCCTGTACAGGGAAAGACTTTCAGTCCTGTTCCTTCACTTCAGCCATTTTCCTTGAGCAACGGTGTGCAAGAGAGTTTAAATGGATTTTTTCTTCATTCATCATTTGAATCTCCATCAACCCATGCCCATCAATTCGTACCACAAGAGCAGATGGACCCGAAAGAATATGATGAAGCTAAAGTTGGGCCAGAATACAAGGGAATCAGCGGCTCATTGAGTGGTGGAACTGAAGCAGCTGTTGCTCGTGATGCTTTTGAGGGAATGGTGGAAACACTATCTAGAACAAAAGAAAGTATTGGTCGAGCTACTCGCCTTGCAATTGATTGTGCCAAGTATGGGATTGCTGGAGAAGTAAGTTAATTAATTTGCATGCACTTGCATTTATATTTCACTTATTCTTGCTGTTGTCTGCCATTCATTTTACTGGAATTATTGGTCTGTAGATTATTGAATTCTTTATTTAGAAACCTTTACCTTGTGTGAATAGAATATCCTACAGTGTTCCTTCTCCTTTGCATTTCCTTTTTTTCCTTGGTTTTTTATTTAGGACTGGATATATAAACTTTTGCACATGTTGAGCATGATAAACATGTTTTGTGTGCAGGTTGTGGATATTCTTATTCGGAAGTTGGAGAATGAAGCCAGTTTTCATCGAAGAGTTGACTTATTTTTTCTTGTTGATTCCATCACACAATGCTCACACAGTCAGAGAGGTATTCATTTTGATGGATATTTCCTGTTGTGCTTTCAGTTATCTTTTTTGTCACATTTTTTTGAACTAATGGGTCTCACATATGGTACAACTGTTTTCTGCAAAAATTTATTTTTGTATGGACGATGTTATGAAGTTTGTTCAAGTTCTGTTAATTTTACATAATGTCCGCAGTTTGATGCGGTCACCTAAGAATACTAATGCAGTTGTTTTATTCAGTCACAAGGTTCTCCAACATTGTGGTGAAATTTTAGCCTTATGGTAGTCATAAGCCATGGAAAAATTGACCAAGAAATTCCCATTCAATAAAAATCAATAAGGATTGAAAACAAAATGAACTTATCAAAAGTGAAAATGTAATGCATGGTTGCAGCTGTACATGAGATGCGTTTATTCTGGTTATGGCCATGATTGTGTGTCTACATGTGTGTGGGGTGGCTGGGTGCTTTCTGGCTTGCCAAAAGCTGCAACTATCTTTTAGCAACATCAGTAAGATCCTGCTATAAAAATTCCAATGGAAACATAATCAAAAGGTAGCACCGTACTTGTTCTTTTAATAAAACTATATACATTTAAAGTGATTGTGCTAAGCTTGATTCTTTTAATAAATGTCAATTGCATCTATATTTACCCAGCATTAGATTGAATGAAGCTGTGAGAAAAAAGGGAAAACAGTCATTTCATTTGGCCTTAAATATACTAGAATTGTAAGTTGTAGTGCTGAAGTCATTTGTTATAATCACTCTCACACATCCCCCCTGTTTTGAGAAGCATGAATTGAATGTGAAAATTAAAAAAATTCTAATATTTGGGTGTTAGTGGAAATGCTAATATCTTACAGCTGTTGGAGGATGACTCCTTTTCCAGGGCATATGTTTACTGTCTCCAGGGTTGTGTGACTCTTGGATAGTGGAGATTAAACCCCCTTCTGAATTAATAGCGCGTATATCTATGGTACAATTTCACTTGTGTACATCTCTTGGCTTTATGAAGCATAAATATCTGTTTGGCTTCTGTAGCACCTCAAGGTGTTTCATGTACTATTTGATTCAAATTGTCAGTGTTTGATAAGCTTTACCTGTTTTACCATTACATTATTCATTTTCACTGCTTGCAAAATGTCTGGTTGCTGCAGGTATTGCAGGGGCTTCATATATTCCAACAGTACAAGCAGCTCTTCCACGGCTCTTGGGTGCTGCTGCCCCACCTGGAGCTGGTGCACGTGAAAATCGTCGTCAATGCCTGAAGGTGATCATTTTGTGGCCTTTGAGATGTGGTTATGATCTTTTGCTTTTTCCTTGGATATTGATCACTTTGTTTTCTTTGATAGGTCTTGAGGTTATGGCTTGAGCGGAAAATCCTTCCAGAATCAGTTCTTCGTCGCTACATGGATGAAATAGGATCATCAAATGATGATATTACTGCTGGTTTATTTCTAAGACGTCCAACTCGAGCAGAACGTGCTGTGGATGATCCACTCAGAGAAATGGAAGGAATGCTTGTTGATGAGTATGGCAGGTATGTTGATTAATTTTGTCCCTTTCTTTGGGTGCTTACATAGAGGAGCATGAGAATGCATTATTGCTGTGCCAAATTATTTTAAATGAGTTAAAATATTTATGTTAAGTAGTGAACATAATCACAAAATAAGATATAGGGTATATCATATCCGTTCCGTGTTTTGTTTTTATCTTATTCAGGAGATTGACATTAACCAGTATGTATATGAGGGAACCGTTTTTGCTGATTTATCTTGTTAATACTTTAAGGCCTTGTTTGAATCTGTTTTATTTATTGCTTACAAAAATAAATTAAAGCACATTTTATAATGAAGATAATTACCCTTATTTTTAATTTTGTGAATGTTTGGATCAGCAACTATTTAAATTTTAATGAACAAGAAAAAGAAGGCTAGTTCCTTATGAAAAAAATAAAAGAGGATTTGGCAGTGGTGATGATGGATGGTCGCAATGGTGTGGGAAAACTATGTCTATTTTGAGGAGGTGTAAGGCACACTGGCCAATTGTACCAGAATCCGGCGGTGTCAACCGTTTTCTAGTGATCTGTTGTAGTAGACACCCTGTTCCTGTGGTTGCACTACTTTGGAAATCCATCCCTGAGATTCTACTCGTGCATTGATTCTCATTTTCGGTGTATGGAGACTTTGATATGTGTAGGAGGAAGTGAGGGGTGGCACAACTGTGAATTGTAGACAGTTTTCAGCGTTGCACAGGTGTAGCCTGTGTTCTGCAGAAACTGTGAAGTTTATTTTTTGGCCGACTTTGTGCAAGTATATCTCCAAATCCGCTTGTATATTTTGTCTGAAGTTTGGTGTGTGTTTTCATTGTATATCAAAGAATCTGTACCAATTTTCAGCTCTAGAGTCCCTGTATTCTGTCTTTTGTGGCTGTGTAAATTTCGGTTCAGAATATAGGTTGAACTGTGTAGATTGAACAATTGTATAGTTTCCAAAGTGTTCGATGATTTGTATTTTCTTGGTTTTTGAGTTGTAATGAGCTGAATGCAACTCAATCTAGTTGTAAACATTGTATATGAGTGTGTGGGGGTGGAGAAATGTGGATTTTGAACAACTTGAAGGGTGAGGTACAAAGTAAGAATCGAGTGAGGCAATTTGGTTTGCAAGGCACCTACTTGGATAGCCGACGAGTTGCGCACTCTTGTGAGGGTCACCTTGGGGAGATTTTGGAAGATCCTAGTGAGGGCCTATCGGTGGTGGTAGTGGTGATGGTGCATGATAGTGTTGGTGGTGGTGGTTGCAATGGTGATGATGGTAAGTGGTGGCGGTGATAGTGGAGAAGTGGTGGTGATATTGATGGTGGAGAAATGGTGGTGGTGGTGATGGGGGTGGAATAGAAGAAAATAAGTAGGTCTCCCCCTATTTTCAGAAAAGGGGGTGAAATTTATAAAATGGCATTAAAAAATAAAAGTAAATGATCCAAACACCAAAACTTGCTATTTAAAACAGGTATAAATGGCAAAGAGCAGTTTATAAAGTGGTCCAAACAAGGGGTGAATAAGTTTTCAAGCTATCCTGTTGTTTACCATAATACATAGTTAAACAGACCAATCCCTTAACACGTGTGAAGGCGCTAGAAACTAGAGGTAAATGTGGAATTAGTCCAATTTTCAGGAGTCCATAAACACAAGATTTTTGGTTTGTCTGTTGAGCATAACCTTTTTAATCCAAGTGCTAATATGTGTGGCCTGCTATGTTTCGTGGACTAATATGAGTGTCAGTGTCAGGCACAGGTATGAAGTGCCGGACACATTGAGCTTTGCAAAATTAGATATGGGGACACAAATTTATAAATATAAATAAAATAATAATAAATACGTGTATATAAATCATTCAGGAAGAGGAGGTGCCCAGGTTTGAAGGTCAGCCATTTAAGATAGGTCAAATCACTACTAGAAAATTGACATTTAAGCAAGAAAAGCCATTTCAGAACAGCCCACAAGCTATCCTCCACCTCCATCTTCTGATTTCATGTGTGTGTGTGTGTGTGTGTGTGTGTGAGAGAGAGAGAGAGAGAGAGAGAGAGAGAGAGAGAGAGAGAGAGAGAGAGAGAGAGAGAGAGAGAGAGAGAGAGAGAGAGAGAGAGAGAGGTTACCAACCCCCTATGTTGTGACATTAAGTGATGAGAGAGAGAGAGACCATTTACCACAACATCGAGTGACCAGCCCTTGGCCTGTTGTGTCTAGCTTGTCCAACAGCATTGGACACTTCTGAAGTTTGAAAATAGCCATCTTCAAACTGTCAAATAGTGTCAGTGTGAGACATTGCTGGACGCTAATACGGTGGACCTCCAGGAGTGTCCTGGAAACAAAGGTGGCTTGGCAGTGGACAAATTGGTTTAATTTTTGTTATTATTTAATGTGCAATACTATTGAGAATTTGAATGCATGAGGCCAATTAGGATGTAATGTCTTTCTAACAGTTATGCTTGGGTCTTGGAGGTATAAGAATCACGTGACCTGATGTTGATATAAGTCTGAATAGCAGTCCTCTGCTAATTTTGAGATGTGAATTATGCAAGCTGAAAATCTAGGATAATAGTGCAATGCTTTTCTTAGCTCCTCTTTGCCAAACTATCTCATTGTATTGTTATATTAATCACCGTTAGGTGTACTAACCTAAACATAGGAGTTTCTTTGTTGATCCCTACACTGTTTTCTTGTTATTGTGCATATTTGTGCTGCTTCTGTAAACCTTGGATTTTTTCTGATGATTGGTCTACTTTTCACACCCCAATTAATGCTTGACTTTTCCTTTCTTCCAAAGTATTGGAGCAACTTGTTGCAGTATCTGGTAACTTTACGGAACAGTTTGAGATCACTACTCTTGGGCGTAAAATTGTTCCAAGTGATATACTAAGTTTACAGTGATTGCAACATACAGATAGCTCAGACATCATTACTGTATTTCAAATTTTAAGAATTACTGCCTTGGTGAATCTCTATTATTCAGCATATATTTCATTTTTCAGCGCTTGATTTTTATGGAAGAAAAATACATTTAAATTAAAACGGTGGCACCCATACTGTATGAGTGCATGTTGCACATTGAGCGAAGGGATATTTTTTCAAGGTCAGTTTGAATCAGAGTTACCGGAAGCACCTAGCCTAGTGGGGAAGCGTGCTTCCCCGAAGCGTCATTTTTTTGGGAAGCGCGCTTTCCATCTATGGGAAACACGCTTCCCCTTGCTTCCCCCCTTTTTTCATTTTTGTTGTATTTTTATTTTTATTTTTTATTTCGCTTCCCCCTCGCCACCTAGGTCGCTTCTTAGGTTGCTTTCGAGACGATTCTTGATTCTCTTTTAAGTCGTCCCACGCTTCCCGCTTCCTAAAATTTTGAAAGTGCCACACTTCTTGTATCGCTCCCCGCTCCTGCTTCCTCGACTGGCAACCATGGTTTGAATCCTCTAATGATGATAAGGGAAAATTCCACTTATATATCCATCTTTTTACCTGATTTTTTAAAAATGGACCCATATTTCTTCAGCAGTTATTTCAGAACCTATCTTTTTGCATAAAACTGTCGAATAAGAGACCTGAAGTTGATTTCATGGTTAAGATGCATATGAAATATCTTTTTTAACCTTGTTTTTTAAAAGTGTGTTTTGCTTATGCTGTTACAGAATAGGGGTGTTTTTGTAACCTAATGATATGTTAATCCAACTTAATCAGAATGAGGTCCCCATTTGACTGTTCCATTGAAAAATCAGGACCTCAAATGTCTTTCCAGAAAACTTGAGACAGTTTTTGGTAAAGATGGGAATCCCCCATAACAATGATGTGGTGTATGGGTTTTAGGGAGGCCGATGTTTCAGCATGTCTTGGTTTGTAAATTCTCTCACTTCTGTTTTCTAAGATTAACCTATTATATTTCTGAAGTCTTCTGATTCTCATTGTTACTATTTTATGACTGCATTTTGTTTATTGTTTTTTGCCAGTTTGAGCTTGTTGTGCATGTAAATCTATGGATTGTAACTTTCATGTTACTAAATTGTATTTACCTCCTTTCAGCAATGCAACATTTCAGTTGCCTGGTTTCCTGGCCTCTCAATTCTTTGAAGACGAAGAAGCTCTTCCAATCAAGGAATTTACTGATAAATCCTCAACGGAAACTGCTGAAGTTTTGGAGGAGGCACCTGAATATACTGATACTCCAAGTGATAGGCGTCACCACATTTTAGAAGAAGTTGATGGCGAGCTTGAAATGGAAGATGTGTCTGCTTCTTCCAAAGATGAAACCATAACCCATAATCTTTCTGTTGAACCGGAACCTCAGCAAAGTGTTTTGGATCAGGTCACAAGTGCTTCCAGTGATGATGAAACTGAGATGTGCCCATTAATAATGGGTTCTCCACCATTACCTGCTGATTCTCCTCCTCCATCCCCGCCTTTACCTTCTTCCCCACCTCCCCCTCCCCCTCCCCCTCCCCCACCACCTCCGGAATCTCCATCCCCACCTCCACCACCTCCACCACCGCCACCATTGCCGCCATCTTCCCCGCCTGCCTATATGTATGGTCATTCCATGGCTCAAGATTATTGTAGACCTCCAGATTTGAGCCGTCAAGATTGTCATAGGCCTCCAGATGTAAGTTTCTTGGTATGTTCGCTTTATATTATAACTTGCATTACTAAGTTTACAGTGATTGGGCTTACAATTACTAACCCTATCTTCTCTGTGCAGGTTACTGGGAGCATCCAAGCAACTGGGAATGCTCCCCCTCCAAGCCATGTCAATGTCATGCCTGTGGGAAATGAAAGGGTTCAACATAACGCTTCCTCCACCACTCCTGGAATGTGCCATGTTCAGGATCTCCCCACCATGCATTCTTCTAACTTTGAATTTGGAAAAAATAATATGCATTTAGTTCCTCAAGCCACTCAAGTTACTCAGCAGTTCCAACCTGGTAACACATCATTCACTCAACGACCTTATCATCCCACTCCCCCTCTACAACCGCCCTCCATTCATTTCTCCCCTCCACAGCCGCCTTCAAATCATTTTGCATATGCAAGGCCTGTAGCTCCACAGTATGCCCCACAGCCTTACCAGCAATATCCTTTGACATCTGTCTCCAACAGTTGGCGGCAGCCTGTTAATGAGGAACAGTGGAGGCCGCATCCTAATGATTCTGTCACTAATAATCAGCAGGCTGTTTGGGTTCCTGGAGGAATGGCAGCACCATCATGCTCCGGCCCACCAATTGTGCAAGATGGTATGTTAAATTTGTGGTTCTGCCAAGTGCAGATTTGATATTAGCACTCAGGTTTCAGATTTTTTGCTTTTGCAAGAATGAGCATTTTATAGTGAAACTGATGAATATAGAACTGTATCTGCTTCTTACTTTGTGTTATCAGGCTATTTTCGACCTCCAGCTGAAAGGCCTTGTTTAAGCCCCATGGGATTTCAGTACCCTGTACAGAATTCACTTGGCTCTGGAGGTTCAATTCCAGGTGACCTATGCTTGCCCAAAAAATTGTGTAACATGTTGATGAATGGTTCCTGGGAATCTGTGGCAAACTTTTAAGATCTTTTGACATATCGTTATTGCTTTGTTACGTATATTATAGCTTATGTCTCTTGTTTTCTGTAGTTCCACAACCTCATGGTGTCAATCAGATGCAACCTTGTAGATCAGATATTGCAGCCTTTAATTGTTGGAGGCCAATGTAAAATCAATTTTGTCTCTCATACCTCAAAACTTATGTAAGTTGCGATATTTAAGATATACATGCTTCCACATTTCTTTCTGATTCCAGTATTTTTATTAATGTTATAGATCCACACACACACATGTATGTACGTAAGTAAGTATATATATGTATGTATCTATCCTGTTTATGAGCATGTAGGATTTTTGGACATGGTAAAGGTGTGAAATTGGTGGGTTGCACCATCTTGAAGGTTAATTTCCCTCCACCAATATCTGACCTTGCTCAATGGCCTCGTGCCTTTTTCAGATAGATTTCTATGTGGACAGTTGGGTTGGTTCTAGGCTCAGTCTGCCAAGCTAACATCCCTTCTGACTGTCACCATTATGGGCTTACTTGACTGGAACTTGATTTGGTGGGAATGTCTACCATCGATTGTGCCTCCTCACTGGATGTAAGCCAGGTCCATGGCAGGTGGTGCTTGAAATGCAAGTGTTACATCTACATGATATAGTTGTCCAAGAAAATTACTCTCTCTCTGACGTGTATGTATCAAGTAACTGTTTATTATGATATTTCAGTTCTTTGTGTTATGAAAGCTTTTGTTAAATATCTTAATTTTTTTTATTTTATCACAATAACTGCAAAATTCAATTATAATTAAGAAGGCTTTGCAAAAGTATCATGAAGTTCTTATGAGAAGTTCATTCTTGAGGCAAGTTAAGCTTTTCTCAAAAATTTTCAAATTTTGTTTATTTTTAATTTAAATATTCTGATGTTTTCAACAAAAGCCTGCTTTTTATAGACTTTTCTAAGAAACACCATCCTTATGTTGTCTTGATAGCTGTAAGTGTATCTGTTCTGTGCACTTGCACGTACATGTGTGTATTGTTTGTTCATGACATGGTAAGCTTGTGTAAGTGTGCTGATATACTTGTTTTTAAATGTCTGGTCAACGCAGCTCTGATGGATGATGAGTTTATGGTATATGATCCTTGCATGTGACATACTGGTCTGGTGGTGCTGGTTGTCGTAGAGGTCCTTGCCTTGCTGATGGTTTCAAGTTTTTGATTGTTGCTAATGCAGCCTTGAGATCTAGCAAGAGTCTTGGAAGGAATTGTATATAGTCTGTTTTTCCTGGCATCTCTATCCTACTGGTTGCGCGAGCCTCCTGCTGCACGTAAGCAACAATTTGTGTTTGCTTTTATGCTAGTTGAAAGATTCATGTCGTCCTTTTCTTAACTTTTTGTGAACCTCTTGTTTTTATAACATTAATCTTCGAATGTAAAAGACTCAGAATCTGTGGACTTAGCCCCGGGCTTTATGCTTCCGTCAGATGTACTATCAAATATCAATGCTCTGGTGTATTGTGTTTCCAGATTATCACCTCCTTTGATATGTCTAATTGTGTCATTCCATGTTTTCTCATTCTCCTGTTTTCTGCTCCATATTTTTTTGATAGATGAATATAGTTGCATATCTGAAAAAGGTTTGCATTTATTCCATAAATTCTTGTGCTTTTAGTCATTTCCCCTTTTCTATTTACAATAATTAATGTAGTCTTGTATGGCAGATGTGCATATTAGGACACTTCCCTATGTATTATCTGATGAATTGATATGTTTATCTTTGTTGTTGTGGTATTTAACAATGGACTCGTGACTGTCCCACTGTTTTCTATGTCCTGAGAGTTAATCCAGCATCTGAGGTTAATTGAATTTTGTGATCTTGGATTTTGATGGTTGTTGTCATGTACAGTATGTGGATGATAATTTCTAGGATTTATATGATTATGCAAAAGTGCATATTTTTTGTGAAATATTGTACTAATCAACGCTATTAGTTGCTATAGCTTTATCAGACTAGGCTTTGGATAAGATCACCAGCTTTTATAACTGACCTGATATGCACATGCTGTTAAAATTGTACATGTACGTCTATAATGTATCTATATGTATACATACCTATATACATACATGTATACATATATATACATGTATACATATATATACATGTATTGTATATACTATTTTTTGTATCTTTATTTTTTTTCTTTTTGTCTTTTTTGTTTGGTCAACACATGGGTTGACTAGCCGTCGGAGCTGGTCCAATGGCTAGAAATCTAGCCATTGGAACAATTTGAAATGCCTCTTGGCTTTTATAAATAGGGGAATCCCCTCTTTGTATGCATTTTGCATACTTGTGAGATTCATTTTGTCTTTTAGTGGACATCTTGTTTGTGTTTGGAGTTTCTTGTTTCTTTACGTGGTATTAGAGCAAGGGTGCTCTTGCTCATTGGTGGCTAGCATTCACATATTCACGCACTTGTGTATCTCTCTTTGAAGCTCTCCTTGAAGTTGGCTAGATTCATTGCTTGGGTGCCATGGATGACTTCTCAAAGTGTTCGTTGTGCAGTGCTCATGCTCTCTACCTCTATCTTCTCTTCTTTCTCTCTATCTCTCACTCTTCCTATCTTCTTCTTTGTAAAAAATGAAAGACACAAAAAGTGTCTCCATCATGCCCATTAAACTTAATGATACAAACTATATAATGTGGTCTTCAATCATGAAGCCACCATATTTGGGGAATGCTTTGTGGGGATTGGTGGATGAATCCAATCTGAAGCTTAAACTTTTCTTCACTAAGGTGGAGAACGAGAGGTAAGTTGCTCTTTTGGGTGAGGAGAAAACCAAAGTCATATCCGATTATGAGAAAAAATGGAAAGAGTAGAGAATGAGACATGTAAGGATTATGTCATGACTTATTTATAGCGTTGACATCAAAAAATGCTCTGCTATGGTCTTACCAAATTTAAGCATGCTAATAATGCATGAGAATACCTAAAAAATATGTATTTCCTTAAAGATATTGCACATGTGTGCAATTTACAAGACATGGTTTAGACAAAGACCCAAGGTGATAAGGGCATTAGAGAGTACTACAATAGGTTATCCGAACTTTGGGAAGAGTTGGCTCTTCTTGAACCAAAGTGGCATTGCCTTTTGGATACTGAGCTCTGGCAAAAACAAATAGATATGGATCACTTTTATCGATTTATAAATGGATTAAGGCCCAAATTTGAGGCCACCAAGTCAGTTCTTACATAGAGAAAAAATTTCCTACCTTCTTGATTCTGGTGCATCGTTTTACATGACCCCAAATCTTGATATTATATCTGAATATCGTACTAACTCAAGTGTGCCTAATGTCTTCATTGTCGATGGTATATCTCTTGAAATCAAAACAATAGGGAATCTTGAAAAAACCTTTTAACACTAAAAAGATTTCAATTCCAAAAATTAGATATATTCCCAAATTGAATTTAAACCTCTTATGTGTTTCGCAAATAGCGAACCATTATTGTAATGTCTCCTTCTCATCAAGTGGTTGTTGGGTGCAAGATCGCCAATCAAGGAAGCTGATTAGGTAAAGCCATAGAGAATGAGGCTTTTACTACAAGGATTTTTTGGAGATGCCTAAGACTACATTTTATTGTAATGTCCAAAAATTAGATTTAGACTTATGGAGATTAGGACATCCAAATGTATCCAAAGTTTCATATTTTCCAAACTTGAATTTTTTTTAACATTGATAATTTTACTTGTGATGATTGTATTCTTGGCAAAATGAAGAGGTTACCATTTTATGAAAGAACTTTTGTTTCTACTAGACCATTTGAGTTAGTTCATATGGATGTTTGGGGTTTGACACCAATTATGTCAAAAGGTGAATATGCATATTTTGTGATATTTGTGGATTACTTATCTCGATATACTTGGATCTACTTAAACATAAATTTAAAGTTTTATTGGATTTTCATAACTTTCATAACTTAGTCAAAAATAGGTTTGACAATATCATTTCTATCTTTCGCACCGATTCAGAGGGAGAATTCTTGTCTAAAAAATTTAAAGAATATCTCAATTTACATGGCATTACACATCAAAGATCTTGTCCATGTACAACACTACAAAATGGTGCAGCTGAAAGAAAACATAGGGACATTGTGGAAACTACAAGAACTTTACTTATTCCTAATCATGTTCTTAAGGTTTTTTGGTCCGAAGATGCTTTAACCGTGTATCTTATAAACAAAATGCTATCATCAATACAAAATATCTCTCCCGTTGAACAACTTTTTAAACTCACCCTCGATTATTCTAGATTGAGAATTTTTGGTTGCAAGTTTTTCATCTTAACCAACAAAAATGATAAGCTTTCACCTAGGGCTATTTCTTGTGTTTTTTTGGATATGGTGATAACCAAAAAGGTTATAGATGTCATGATTATAAGAACGGTAAATTATATGTTTCAAGAAATGTGACTTAAAAAAAAAAGAAAACTTCTTTGATGGTGAAAAATATAAGGAAGTAACTAAGTACTCTGTTTTACTTGATTTTATTTTAAGCATGATGTTGATGATTGTGATTGTGATATCGAAAATGTTGATGAATCATGGGATAAAGTAACTCTTGAAAACAATCCCATAGTGATTAAACCCGCATGCAATATACTACACGTAGGGTTCAGAAACCTCCATGTGCACTTGAAAAGTATTCAAGGATTGAAAGCGAAGATGATATGCAAATTAGGAGATCCTCTAGAATATCAAAATCCTCAGATAAATATGTATCTTATGATTCATTTTCTTTCAAGTACAAAGCATGTATAACATTGATTCACTCCTATTTATAACCCTCATCAGATGCCCAAGCTAGAGAGCTCTGAATGGGTAAAAGCCATGGAAGTAGAATTAGAGGCATTAGAAAATTCCCAAACTTGAACCCTTAAAAACCTTCCATAGGAAAAGAAACCTATAAGATGTATTTGGGTGTACAAGATAACAACCCGAAGTGAAGGGACACTTGAGAGGTATAAGGCTGGGTTAGTAGCCAAAGGATATTAATACAAATATGGCATAAAGTATAAAAAAGCCTTTGTTCCCGTTGCCTATATGACCATTGTTAAAACCTTTATAATTGTTGCATTTCTTCAAAACTGATCTATATACCAAATGAACGTTAAAAACACTTTTCTTAATGAGAACCTTGTTGAAGAAGTATACATGGAGGCACCAACTGGTATGAGCATTCCTGAAGGGAAGACTCTTTGCCTAAGAAAGACACTTTATGGTTTGAGACAATGATGCAGCGGAAGGGAAAATCCGAGGTCGACCTTCACGTAATGGGCACCGGACACGCTTCAGTGCAGCAAAGGGGTTGTTGACTGTGCAACAAATGTTACCCAACGAGCGAAGGAACAAGGGAATGACTCAAATCACATGACCACGATGAAACAACACGCGATCACTGATGTCGTGATGGACTCGGTATCACCCCAATATGGACGACCACTGGTTGCTCTCTTTGCGACGCACAGTCGTGCAATGTAAAGTTACGCAGAAACACGTGAAGCCAAGAAAAGGAGAACCTCAAAACAAAAGGGTTCGACCACCATGGATTTAAATAAAAAGACCAACCAACGATGCCCACATATTGTGTTTTATTAACAGGGAATGAAACAGAAAAAAAAAACAATGACTGATAGAGCAATGATAGGGTATTCAGACTGATAGAATAAATCAAGCACTAGATGACAAAAGGAAACAATAAAGGAGTCCGGCTGAATGCAAGAAATAAAAAAAAAGAATATCCAAAAAGGTAAAACTCTGTTGAAAAGGAAAAAAAGACGGCTGCTGCAATTCTGAAATATTCTTCTCCCCCTCGCACGCAACCCTAGAGGGGTTTTTAAAGACTGCTACTGGACCCTGGTATCGGGTCCAGTATTGGACCTGGGTCTTGACCCGAATCATCTTCATGCTGTTGATGGATCGGGGTGCTGTCAATATGTAGACCGGATCCGATCCTGCTCTGCATCAGACAAGTGCCAAAAGTTTGGTACAATAGATTTAGTAGAGTTATGCTTGATATTGATTTTAGATCTTGCTTGACTGACACAACTTTGTTTGTTAAGGAAACTGATGCGGAATTGCCATTCTACTTCTTTACGTGGACGGCATGATTATCACTTGAGGAGACAAACAAGGAGTTGAAAATATTAAAATGATTTTTAAAACTAATTTTGAAATGACTTATTTGGGTTTCTTAAGATACTTTCTAGGGATTGAAATTGCTTATTCGCCTAGATGGTATCTATTGTCTGAGTCGAAATTTACTTATGATATTGTTACAGGTCAAGAATGCCGAAGTTACTAATATCAAAATGAAAATTGATGATGGAGAGCCTCTTGTAGACCCAATACTCTATTGAAAATTGATTGAAGCACTCTCTTATATGTCAATCACTTGGAGCACTTTCCTATATGTCAATCACGAAACCTGACATAGCTCATGTTGTCCACACATCTAGTCAATTTCAGCATGCTCCTATATTTATTCACATGGGGGTAGTGTTCTTCGTTTGCTTTAGATTTAATTGCTTATACTGATGCAAATTTGGGGAGGTGATCCCAACAATAGACACTCAACCGTGGGTTTCTTTCTATGTGTTTTTAGGTGAATCTCTGATCTCGTAAAAGTCCAAGCAACAAGTCTTTCTTTCATCAACGAAAGATTAGTACCAAGCCATGACCACTACTACGATGGGGGTGGTATGGCTAAGAAGACTGCTGGCCGACATGAGAATTCAAATAAAAGCTTCAAAGATGTATTGTGATAATAAAAGTGCTATTTACATTGCCAACAATCATACATTTCACGAGAAAACAATGCACATTGAAATGGATTGTCACTATGGCCGTGTTTGATGCACCATATTGTGGATGAACTTCCTTAAAAGTCCATTCTGGGATGACACAATTTAAATGTTCATCTGCAGGATAAATAAGTTGTTTGGAAACTGTAACTTGAAAGGACTTTTAAACATTAATGGTGTGTTTGGCACATTAGTTAAGAAGTCCTTCTAAAGCACTGTTTTTGTAGTAAAGGACCAACTTACCCTCGACCTTCTAAAATGGGTCGGGTTTGGGTTGGGTATAGGTTAAACCCACCCAGCCCAACCCGAACCCAACTGGAGGTGGGTCTGGTCTGGTCATGGGTCCCGCCAACCTGAACCCAGCTCGAGGTGGGTTGGGTCTGGTCATGGGTTGGGCCAACCTGAATCCAACTAGAGGTGGTCTGGTCATGGATCGGGCCAACCTGAGCAATCTTTGGATTGTGTGTTTTCAACATAAAAACCTGACCTTTTGAGGGGTGAAATTTTGGCACATTGTAGACTGTTGATTTTTCAGCCTCTAAGAAAACCTTCATACACACTGAAAAACCATGATCAAAGAGCTCGTCCCTACTCAAAGAGCATGTAGATTACATATGGAGGGTCTGATCTTTAAAGAAAAACAGAAAATTTTAAAAATAATGTTTTACATTCATGGTCTGGCTAAGATCAGGCCCCAACTGGCCTTTTGATGGAGACACTATGACATCAGCACTGCAGGGAACTACAACCTTCACATTGTTTCATAGATTTGCTTTAACTAGTGTTCCATGGATGTTGCTCAGTGCACCGATTACAAAGGGCTGAAATTGCCTCCATAGCTCTGGAGGAATGACTCATTTCCAACAGCAACATACCTGCAATATCAACCAATATCAACCACTGGACTTGCAGAAGTTATTTTTCAGATGAATATCTTAACATCCTTCTTATCATCATTTGTTATAGCTCTCTTAAGATCACAGGAAGGAAGCTTTTGTGATAGCTTTCTCATCAGACAAGTCTAAAGTAGACAGAGACAAATGATGCTCTGAAGTTTTCACACCACAATTATGAGCCTTCTCCAGTTCAGCGGATCAAGTTCCCATACTAAAAGTGCTCCTGAAGCTATGTCCTAAGCATATGATACCCTGCTAGCAATGAAGCATCAGGGATCTGCAACATACATGGTGAGATGAATCCTACCATGTTCAATAAGGTCATCTGTCCAAGGAAACAATCAAAGATAACTCAAGAGGCAAGAACTGAAGTTTTGCATGTCCAATTTGAGGAAAAACACAATTTATGCCCTTATTTTTTATTTTCTTACACTTTCTAATTCATGCAGTTACTTAGTTATTTCCAATATGCAGGTCCAACCTTTTTAGCCCATTTTTTGACTGTATCATCTCCATATGAAAACCCAAATCAACTATTTATCTCTCATAATTTAGAGACAAAACACAGATACTTTCAAGATAACTGTGGAGATCTAGTAAGCCAATAAGCAATATCTAACTCTGCATCAGGCCCACAGGTTGGCATGGAAATTCATAAGCAAAGGTTACACAATTGTGGTACTTGACACACCAGCTACATGGATAGATGCTCAAGAAATGAAAAATACATTTAAAGGAACGTCATGCTCAATGAAATCCTTACCATTAACAGATCCAACTACATCAGGCCCAGTTGTATGAGTCAGGGATCCACTTGGACCATCTAAAGTTTGGCACCTTTAAAACCCGCCACCTTCAAGCCAGTCTTTGTTAAGACCAGCAACAAACAAATCAAACTAGGAAATCCAAGCATCGTAATTTAACAAAAAAATATGACAGCAATTGCTGTGACAATTTCAAGGATAAATAAGAACAATCACCATGAAAATTTCTAAGATGAAAACAAAATGTCCATGTGAAATTGATAGGGTGACTGAACCACTGACCCATAACCCATGAATATGGATACTTATAGGAGTATGAGTAATCCTGTTAGATGAATTTGAAAATGCTTCAGAATCCTAAAAAGAATAGATGGATAGGCAAGACCAGCTATAATCCCTGGCTTGAGCTAAAATCAGATGCAACTATTATTTATGGGTTTACAGATGTCAATTAGATGGCAAACTTATCAATTATTGCCTAAATTAGATGATTGGAAGCACAGTTCTCTCTTCTATATTAATTTCTGGTCAATGAAATATATTGGTCTAGCGGGTCTAGTAACCTGTTTGATAAGCATGCCTTTTTTCACCAAAAAAATAAAGATGCAAGTTGCAGGTCAAAACTGCAATAGTGTAAAACAACCAAAATCAAAGATAAACAATGGGGGCCCAATATCCAGTTCTCTAAAGGCCGAACTGGAGCCAAGCAAAACCAATATAGGAGCTTAAGCATTTAATAAATTAGTAACAGCTTAGCATTATCAAATGAATAGCTCTCACAAGGACACAGACACGACACATATGGCATGCAGATTCAAAGGTTTTCTAAAAATTAGGACAAGAGAACTAAAAGCACCCTTGAGTCATCTTGTTTCCAAGATGTGTCAGTTCTACTGTGAGATATAAGATTTTAAACAGGAGTCTTGGGAGCACTTGGAACCTGCTACATTTTGCTTTCTCCTCAAGACTTCCACTCTACTCACAAGGTGCCTTAGTTAACCTCTCTAATACATAGGGTACACTAGATAGGCAGTAGAACATGTAAAATTACTTCAAGGTCTCCTTGTCTTACATAGAGAGCAACGAACCCGCGTTTCTTGAGGCCGAGGACTCTGGCACCATCATTCACAACGGCTAACGTCAAGAACTTGTGGTTGCCAGAGAGATTGGGGACGACAAGGTCTGACTCTGAACTTCTAGTCCTTGTTAGGAGGAGAGGATGTGAAGAGGGTCGCGTAGTTTAGCAGAGATGGAAACAAAGCGTTTAAATACATGGCATCTCTGTAATATTGGGTTAAATAGAAGGGTGTTGATGTCCAAAATGAAACGAAACCTTCGCTGGTCCTCCATCTCGCCCGTTAAATTAAGCTCCTTCCATGAGGAGCAAATTTCGCCTTCCCATTTTATGCATTTCATCATGGCATTTCAGATGGGAAGGAGCCATAAACTTTACCATCCAAACACCTTCCCATCTGGATTGCCTGGGATCCACTCTTAGAAGGCCTTTCAGGCTCTAAGAAGGGGTGCCAAACACAACCTATGTACAAGAGGAATATCTTCAAGGCATCATTGATCTGCCCTATGTCACCTCGGTGTACCCATTGGTAGACTTCTTTACCAAACCTCTCTCAGCTTCTAGATTCAACTTAGCAAACCTTCGGTCATTTTATCGTAAGTTTGAGGGGGAGTGTTAAAATTGTACATATACATATATAATGTATCTATATGTATGTATACATATTGACTACGTATATACATATATGTATTGTATATACTCTTTTTTGTATCTTTATTTTTTAGTTCCTTTTGTATTTTTTGTTTTTTAGTTTGGTCAACACATGGGTTAACTAGCCATTGGACTAGTTCCAACGACTTTTTGGAATGCCTCTTGGATTGTATAAATAGGGGGAAATCCCCTCTTTGTATGTATGCATTTTGCATACTTGTGAGAGCATAATAAAATATTATTTTTATATTTGTGCCTTCTCTTGTGTGAGCCCTTTGTGGCTTTTGTGAGTGTTCCCATAGTGTCATTTTTTGTGCTTGTCTTTTGGTGGACGCCTTGTTTGTTAGAATTTGAACTCTCACGGAAGACGGTCATACGGATTTCGGCGAGCTTGAACCGCCGAGTGAAAAGCTTCTATCCATAACTCGATAGGAATATGACTGTTATGCAACATGCTCACCGCACTCTCAACAATGTGGCGGCGTTTCCGTTCAGCCACACCATTCTATTGCGGTGTGTGTGAGCAGGAAACTCTGCGACTTATACCATTGTTTCGAAGAAAAGCAATAAAGTCATTTGAAGTGTATTCACCTCCCCCATCACACTGAAAATTCATAATACTTGATGAAAATTGAGTTTTAACAAAAGCATGAAATATTCTAAACAATTGAGGAACTTCATATTTATGTTTCATAAAGTATATCTAGGTATAACGAGAATAACTATCAATGAAAACAACATAGTATTGGCTACCCGAAGGAGAACAAGTAGGTGCAGGACCCCATACATCAGAGTAGATAATCTCAAAAGGTCTTGAAGTTCTTTTATTAATTGAATTGAAAGGAAGAACATGACTCTTGCACAATTGACAACTTGTACATTGCTCATTGCCAAAAGGAAGACTCAAACTAGATGAGGAGATAAGATTATCTCTTACAAGCTTTTCAACAAAAGAGAAACTACAGTGACCAAGTCGACTATGCCAAATATTTGACTTATTACATTTAGACAGACTAAGAAGACATTTATAAGAGAATTCATCGGACTCCAACGAAGGCTTCATGACGACAGGAGCAGAAACACGAACAAAAGGATCTTTCTTGAAGATATACATATTTTCTCGTCGCTCCCCTTTAACGAACGTCTCCCTCGTTTGAAGGTCCTTGACATACATAGAAGAGGGAGTAAATTCGACAGAAGAATGTGTATCAACAAGTTTGGAGACAGAAATAATGTTCTTTTTGATATTGGGAGCACGTAGAACATTGGACAGTTTTATGGATGAATTTAAGAAGGGTATTATGGCATTCCCAGTGTAAGAAATAGAATGATGAGTTCCATCTCCAGTGACAATACTGTCGTTATCGAAATAAGGAGATAAGTTCGAGAGTTTACCTGCATCTCCCATGACATGGGTGGCTGCCCCAGAGTCTATATACCATACTCCCTGGTCATCTTGTGCTATTGTCATCTTTGAAAGGGCTGCCAATAAAAGTTGTTGCATATCTCCACTAGATTTACTCCCATCAGTCTGCCTGTTTGACTGAATAATAGAATTCTTGCCTTTGTTCTGAGGGTTGAACCAACAATCCGCTTTAATGTGCCCCTTTTTATTACAGAGGAAGCTTGTGGGAATATTTCTTGGATTTCCTACATGAGCATTAGGAGGCATGTTTGGGGTAGGAAGCAACCCACGTCCCCTTTGTCCACCATATCGTCCTCGAGCTCTACCTCCACGATGATTATTTCCTCCACCACGACCTTGTCCATAAACCAGCTCAGTAGCCAAAACATTTTGTGAGTCAAGTTGTCCACCATCACCATTAGAAAGGTTCTTCAAACTGATCTCATAATGTAGAAGTTTAGCCCGTAAGTCTTCAAAACTAGGTAAAACAGGTAAGCATGTGAGAGACGTGACAAGAACATGATAGTTTGCTCCCAATCCGCTTAAAACTTGTTGCACCTTATCTCTCTCTGAGATCGCACATCCAACAAGAGCCAACTGATTTGTGATACTTTTTACCTTGTTCAGATATTCTATAACAGACATAGTGCCCTTCTTTAATGACTGAAATTCTCGCTTGAGATACAAAACTTTTGCTTCCGACATTTGAGAATAGGTTTGAGGCAACATATTCCATAGTTCAGTTGCTGAACAATCGTCTGGAATTGCAATAAGTATTTTTTGGGATAAAGTAGAAGTGATGTACGTGACTAGTGCTTGGTCTCTTTTCATCCAAACCGTGAAGTCGGGATTTTGAATAATCCAAGATGAGACAACCCCTTTATCATCCTGTATTTCCTGTGTGATAAATTGAAGTGGGCCTAGAATTGATCCATCTAGGTACTCAGAAAGATCTTGGCTTCGTATGAAGGAAATTATTTGCCTTTTTTAGGTAAAGAAATTTGAATAGTTGAGTTTTTCAGAGACAAGTTGACTCAGAAAGCTAGAGGAAAGACCAGAATGAGTAGAGGACGAATCCATATCTTTCAATTATGGATTGAAAGAGAGAAGAGGAACTTTCAGATGTCTTTAATTTCGGACCCTGTGCTGCGCACCTTTTTTTTTGCGGAAAATGAGTTCTAGTTAATGGTTATGTACCAGAACCGCATCACAGGTCTTTATGAAGATCCAATATACCAGGATAATCAATGACGTGATTCCAAAACAAAAATAATTGACGTCAAACAGAGAAAATTCCACCCAACAGTAATAATATGCAGAATCAAGATTGTTTATATGAGAAATATAAAGGAAGAAATAATGAATCAAGATAAAAGATGATTATGAAGGACAAAAGATGATTTGAGAAGAAAAAACAAAACAGATTTAACGTGATCCGATTTTAGGATTAGTTAGAAAGAATAAGGGTGATAACAGAAAACAACACCAGATCTGACGTGATCTGTTCTTTAGACAGAAAACAGCACGTCAGATCTGTTCTTTAGACTGAAAACAACACGTCAGATCTGTTCTTTAGAAAAAAAATGAGAAGAATGAGAGGTAGATTAGAAGGGACCCAGATCTGAAGAGAAAACAGATCTGTCGTGAAACAGAAAAGAAGATAAGAGAGGAAGAATAAGGAATAGAAGAAAAGAAGAGAAAATATAATGAGAGGTAGATTAGAAGGGACCCAGATCTGAAGAGAAAACAGATCTGTCGTGAAATAGAAAAGAAGATAAGAGAGGAAGAATAAGGAATAGAAGAAAAGAAGAGAAAATATAATGAGAGGTAATCCTCCAAATTTGTTGACCAGCATTTTGTGAGTAGAAAAATAACGATCAAAGTAACATTTCACCATTTAATCAATCAAGACTGATATATATTCTCCTTCTCTTGAGATACTGTAAAAGATTAATTAAATAAGCATATAATTAGATTCCAGAAAATTTATCCACATAATTGAAATGTCCTGCCTTCTTCATAAAAGGAGAAGACTCAACCTACATCTCCCGTCACCATCTTATTTTGTGTTCCGACTCGTGGCAAATTGTCATCAACCTGAGATATCAAGTTTCAAATTGGACAAATGATATTAAATCTTCACTTGAGACCTGCTCATGATTATCTTAAGCTAACACTGTTTTGAAAATTTTCAGACTTGGAGGGGCCAAAACCGCAAATAGCCTAACGGCCTCCCATTGCAGAGGAGAGACCGCATGAGAGGGCTCCATCCACCCTTCGATCATCTTCTCCTTCCTTGCCCGTCGATCCCTAACCAACCTCTTCTTTCTCGATCCTTCCCTAACCTCCCCCTTTCTCGATTCCTCTTCCAAGAAGTGGCGAGGGAGAAACACGTTCCCTCAAAGAACACGAACCAAGAACAAACCTTAGAGAAATCTCTGAATATACTTCATTAAAAATAAGCTAAGCATGATACATCTATATATAGATTACAGAGGGCAAAAGGGTAAAAATACACAGGGCGTCCCACAAGAGTCCCAGCCCCGGCAGGACTCTAGGATGAGCTGGTTTCTATGGGAGTCCTGGGAGAAAGGAAACTCCCCCTGCTTAGTCCCAGTTGGGCGGGTCTTGACTGGGGCGGATCTAAATGGTCGGATCTGGAGTAGGAAAGGGTTCGTAACAAACCACCTCTTTCAAACTGGTCTTGCCCTTAAGGTGAGAACTCTAGAAACTGAGCTGCAATTGATCTTCTTCCTCCCCTTCCTCTTCTCCTGGATCACACACTAAGGTAGGATATTCCTCTTTCGTTGTGAACCAACCATCTAAGTGGTAACGTAGATAGTGCTCAAGTAATTGTTTGTCAATTGTACCAAACGTCGCCTTGAACACATCACTTGCATTAGGTTGCTATAGCCTCACCGGTGACGTGCTGCAGTGATGACCTGCCACTATAGTAGTGTGAGAATTGGTGACAAGGGACGCATGAGCACAGGGCGTAGCGACAATACAGGAGTGCGTGAGCGCAAGACGCTATTGCAACGCGAGGGCGTGTTGGCTGTGTGGTTGCTCTATGAAAACACTAAGACGCGGCTGTCACAACTTGCTTACAAGCAGAGTGTTGGTTGTTGGACGTTGAATGGGTGATGCTCTTTACTAACTGGTATGGATGCTCTGTAGAGGCAACAATCAGCATGGTCAAATCAACACTCATTCTGCCCACAGCTGAATCGACCTCTTGCTGCATTTCAATGCACCCACAACAGGCATTGGAGGGTTGTGTTTCAGTCATGCCTTCTTCAAAGAATGATGCAAGATTCACATAATAGAAAACAAGATCTATTTTATGACAATCTTCACATGGTCCCTCGAAAAACGATGAAAGATTTGCAAAATAAATGATCCAGTCTAGATCTATTCTTTTCATTCACTCAGCGAATTCGCGCTGACACAAGGCATTGTTTATCTTGCACCTTTCATGCTTCTCCTTGAAGCATTCACGACACTCCTTTATGTAATTAATGAGCCGGAGTCGGTTGGTGTCCATGCTAGGAGGTCCAGTTTTAAGTATTTTACGTTTTGTGCACAATACGCGCCAAACTTGAGGCTATGATGCACATGGTTGGCTAGAAAATTTAATTTTGAATCTAATGCAACAAATCGTGCTGCGCAATTCCTCACGGGAGGTTCACAATTATGTTGTGCTAGACTGGGTACCACACTACAGTGCTATGCTACAGTACTGCAGGAAGTTCGGATGGCGTGGAGGGGTAAGCTAGGGTTTAAGGCTGAATCTAGGATTGGTCGTCTGGTCTGTGGTATTGGGTATGTAAAATTTTTTTTGGGGATTTTTCAAGGTTTTTAAAAGGTCAAAACTAATTTATTTCTGGGATAGGCTAGGATGTTACAAGTTATGTTCGGTTTTTTGGGTTCTGACATGTTTCAAAGATCGGACCGTCAGCAATTCAAATGAATTTTTGGGATCTGTAAATTGAGTTTGAAAGCTAACAGATGTACGTTTCTCGGGTAAAACTTTCAGGATTTTTGGGCTTAGGATTAACCCTATGGAATTTTTTGAAGTTTGAAAAACATTAGGTTGTCAGGATCCAAACGCGAGATCTGACAGGTTTCGGTAAAATAGTGATATCTATAGATCGAGACATGATTTTTTTGATCTGTAAATTGGGTTTGGTTTAGGACAGGTAAGGCTAACTACGATTATTTTTTGAGCTGTCAAACTACCGAAATGAGATTTTTGTAATTAGACTGAGATGTAGGTTTGTGCCGATTCTTCCTAAGAACAAACAAAATGAGGTTTGTCTTCCAGAAGTCGGATTAGAGTCACCGGTGGTTGGATTCAAACGAGTCAAAAATAATTTGGAAGTACGCGAATCAAAGAACATGATGCCAATGTGATCTCCTTGAGAGGAGATATCCTGCGGTGCAGATCAATATATTTGATGCAGATCACCGTTGGTTGGGGCTAGATATGTCGTGCGAAGCTGTTAAGGGCTTGAGCCCTTGTTGTCGAAGGTCCTTCCGGTTGTTTGATCAACATGGTTTTCAGAAACGGTGCTCTGATACCACAGTTAGAACCCGAACTCCCATGGAGGACGATCCTATGAGTTTCGGCTAACTGGATGTGAGACACGACTCCAGAGTAAAGTGTGCACCATGAGCAGGAGGGGCGTGCAACATTGGGGGGAGAGTTGTCTCTCCTAGTCGGCCGCACTCAGAAGCATGAGATGGATGTTGAGAAATTCGGTTTTGATGTCACATAATATGATACACTGTCTTATTTGATTTTGTATGATATGATAATATGTTCTCTTGAAATAATGTTATATTATGACTGAATATGTTTTGCCTTAAATCTAACGAGTATTTGATGCAAGGATATCTCACCCAATAAGGATGGAGACTTCCTGTTCAAGTACAACTATGGTGCAATCATACTCCTTGAAGAAAAAGCTTGATGAGCCATGCTTTCCTAAAGCTCAAATGAAGAAATCGGCTACCTCAAGATGAAGATTTTTTCTCTCTTTAAAGTCATATGTAACAGAACCTTCAGGAACTTGCATTTTGCATATTACATACTCATTCATACATACTATATCATAAAAGTATACGATAGTTTCAAAAAGCTTCTTTTTTGAAAACCAATAAGTGTACCTTCTTACAACCTTTTATGAAAAAGATATTTTGTCATATAATAATTGTACCTTCTTACAACCTTTTATGAAAAAGATATTTTGTCATATAATAATTGTACCTTCTTACAACCTTTTATGAAAAAGACATTTTGTCATTGTACCTTACAAGACAACATGAAAAAGGAATGTAGGAAAAAGACAAAAACATAAAATCGGCTACATAAGAAAAATAAATTAAAATCTTTAAGGACTCTAGTTACCTTTTTCTCATAACCATAGAATGTCGACTTACTTGAAGTCACCATTCTCTCTACAAAGTATTAAATGCCTTCTGTAACAAATCCCTTCTAAATATTCTTCCCAAAGAATGTCGACCTTCTTTTTGGTCCTCATTCTCTCTGGAGACTTTAAAATACACTACATAAAGAATACACTTGACATGACTATGTACAAATAAATATCTCAAAGCACTCATAGTACTTACACTCATTTAAAGTAAAGAAGTACTAATGTACCTCAAATCATTAATTAGAATAAAGACAAAACTACAACCCAACGTTCAAATGTACTATTGTAAGAAATAGACTTTCTTACATAAAATATGTATTACCTAAAACACTACAACGACTAAGTGTATCCTCTATTTTACTCTTCTGGAAAAAGGCATTCTCGATCTTCTCTAAAAGATATTTTTGAAAAGACATAACATTTCATATTTCAAAAAGTTACAATTTCAAAATGTAACGACTACTTTTTATAAGCTATATAAACACACACACATAAACTATTAAAACGAGAGGAATGAAATAGACGTGTGAGCTTACAAAGAGAAAAATATTCTATTCGTGATTTGAAAAAGAGAGCCTTGAAAAGAAAGAGAAAAAGAAAAAGAAAGAAAAGAGAAAAAGTCAAGTCCAGCTCTTTGACAAAGAGTATCCTCTGAGTGACAAACAGAACATTCTTAGAATCCTTCATTCGTGCATTCATATCATTCTGAAGGTTCTATAGGAAGTATTGTAACTCTGTTTATTCACTGTACTCCTTCTTTGTTTAAAGAAGTAGACCTCTGTGAAAGAGGGTGTTGCCCTTCTCTGTTGAGAGAAGAAGACCTCTTGGGAAGAGGGTGTTGCCCTTCTCTGTTGAGAGAAGAAGACCTCTTGGGAAGAGGGTGTGCCCCTTCTCTGTTGAGAGAAGAAGACCTCTTGGGAAGAGGGTGTTGTACTATTTATCCGGTAACTCGGATGTTATAGTGGAATCTCAAGTGGTTTGCTTGGGGACTGGATGTAGGTCTGGATATTGACCGAACCAGTATAACTTCTGTGTTTTATGTGTTGTGCCTTATTGCTTAATTATTTTATTTTATCGATCATAATCAAATTTCACTATTCACCCCCCCTCTAGTGGAATTTCATTTGGTATCAGAGCAGGTTTGCTGGTTTCGACGTAACAAGTCTTCCAGCACAAATGGCATCTACCTCTTATGCTCGTGATATTGAAGGTCAACACGCATCTCGTCCTCCCTTCTTCAATAGCTCCAACTATGGATATTGGAAGTGCAGAATGGCTATCTTTCTAAAATCCATAGACTTTGCTGTATGAAAAATTGTTGAGCATCCATACACATCTCCATCCGTAGACTATAACTTATGGTCTGATGAAGAAAAGAAAATGGCAAACTTAAATGCAAAGGCTATGAATGCCTTATATTGTGCCATTGATCAAAATGAATTCAACAGAATATCTATATGTGAATCTGCATATGACATTTGGCATTCTTTGGAGGTGATTCATGAAGGAACCAACAAAGTTAAAGAAGCCAAAATATCATCTCTTGTTAGAAAATATGAGTTGTTCAAAATGAACAAAGATGAACCCATCACAGAGATGTTTACCAGATTCACCAACATCACCAACGATCTGAAATCTCTGGGTGTAACATATTCCCAGACTGAAAAGGTGAAGAAAATCTTGAGATCTCTCACAACTGATTGGGAGAGAAAGACCACTGCTATTGAAGAAGCTCAAGATTTATCTAAGCTTACATTGGACGACTTAATAGGCAATCTTATGGCCTATGAAGTCCACATGAAAGAAAGAAGGGAAGAAGAGCAACCAGTAAAGAAAACTCTAGCTTTCCCAGCCCTATCTGAGAATGAAGACTCAGATAAAGAATCAGAAATTGCGCTACTTACCAGAAAATTCCAGCGCTTCATGAGAAGGAACCGGCTTCCAAACAGGTACAAGGAAAGAAAAGATCTTACAGAAGATCCCATGTGCTTTCAGTGTAATAAGCCAGGGCACTTAAAACGTGACTGTCCCCTTCTCAAAAGAAAGTCCAAGACTGAGGAACTAAAGAAGAGGTTCTTCAAGAAAAAGGCTCTGCATGCTCAATGGGATGATTCAGAACCATCCACTAGTGAAGAGTCAAGTGATGATGAAGCCGAAACTGCAAATATGTGCTTCATGGCAAACAAAAGTTCGGTAAGTGAAATCTCTGATTTTTCCTTTGAAGAACTTCTAGATGCTTTTCAAGAACTATTTGAAGAATCTAGAAAATTGAGTTTCAACAATAAAGCTTTAAAATCTGAAAATTTAGAGCTTTCTCAAGAGAATGAAAAACTCAGCAGTGAAAATTCTGAGTTGAAAAAGAAAAATCTTTTGCTTATATCTGAAATTTCTTCTACTAGCTCCAAAACTAAAGATATGCAAGTAGAAATTTCAGAGCTAAAAAGTAAAACTGAGAACCTCATGAAAACGGTTTTCAAGTCTACTAAAGGTAAAGTGAACTTGGATAAACTCTTATCCTCTCAGAAGGTCTCCTTTTACAAGAATGGGATTGGCTATTCTCATTTCAAAAAACCTTCTTGTATAAATCAAAAGACCACATTTGTGAAAAGTTCATCTGAACCAAATAAGGAGTATTATATTGATAATCTTTTTAACTCCTCTAAAGAGATAGACAAACCCAAATCCAAATGGATATGGGTTCCAAAGTCTAACAAAAAAGGACCCGATTGGGTACCAAAAAGAAGATTTACTTAATGTTTTGCAGGCTCCAAAGAAGAACAGATGGATACTAGATAGTGGATGTTCAAAGCACATGACAGGACATCCAGACCTTTTTGCTGTTCTTCATCATAAAGAAGGAGGAACCGTCACCTTTGGAGATAACAACAAAGGTTTGATAATTGGTATTGGAAATATTGGTAACATAGACAAACCTCTTATCAAAGACGTTCTCCTTGTTAAAGGCTTAAAACATAACCTACTAAGTATCGGTCAAATGTGTGACACAGGTTATAATGTTAGCTTTAATCATGATGCATGCCTCATAGCTGACACAAATGAAAACATCATCTTAAAAGGTATAAGAAAGAATAATATATACGAACTATACCTAGAAAACATCACAGAACATTGCCTTATAGCTAATAATGACACTCAACATCTATGGCACATGAGAATGGGCCATGTCAATTCAAAATACATGTCCAAACTAGCTAAAAATAAATTAGTACGTGGGTTACCCAACATATCTTTTAAAAAGGATTATTTTTGTGATGCATGTCAATTAGGAAAATTGTCAAAATCTCCTTTCAAATCAAAAAATGTCATCTCAAGTAAAAGACCTTTAGAGCTTCTCCACCTGGACCTTTTTGGTCCTTCTAGGGTAGCTAGCCTTAATCATAATAGATATGTTTTTGTCATTGTAGATGATTACTCAAGATTTACTTGGGTAATATTTTTGAAAAACAAAAGTGACACGTTTTGTCAGTTTGAAATCTTATGTAAAAAAATTACAAAACGAAAAATCATGTTCTATTGTTAAAATCCGTAGTGACCATGGAGGAGAATTTGAAAATGAACTCTTTGAAAATTTTTGTAACTTGCATGGTATTTCTCATAACTTTGCCTTCCCTAGAGCTGCACCTCAAAATGGTGTAGTAGAAAGAAAGAATAGAACCCTTCAGGAATCTGCCAGGACTATGCTCCAACACAATAATCTTGTAAAATCTTTTTGGGCAGAAGCTGTTAATACTGCATGCTACATAACAAATAGAGTTCTCATTAGACCTTTATTAAATAAAACTCCCTATGAACTATTCTATGACAGAACTCCAAGAATAGACTACTTCAAAGTCTTTGGATGTAAATGCTTTATCCTAAACACAAAAGATAGCCTGGATAAGTTTGATGCTAAATCTGTTGAAGGCATATTCTTAGGATATTCAAGTCATAGTAAAGCATACAGAGTTTTCAATAAGTGTCATAATACTATTGAAGAATCTATGCATGTTAGTTTTTGTGAATCTATTTATCAATCTGTTCATATACAAACTAATGATGATGTTGAAAGTACAGATTTATTTTTAGATAACACAGCTAAGTCTAATGAAGATGATCACCAAAGAACCTTTGTCGATATCAAAGATCATCCTCAAAAGCAGATTTTGGGAGAACTAACAAAGGGGGTTCAAACTAGAGCTCAGCTAGAACGGATTGCAAACATGGCATTCATTTCTCAACTTGAACCAAAGAAGATTGATGAAGCCATCATTGATGAGTTCTGGATGCTAGCCATGACTGAAGAACTGAATCAATTCCAAAGAAATGACGTTTGGGATCTTGTGCCGAGACCAAAGGATCATCCAATCATTGGGACAAGATGGATCTTCAGAAACAAGCTAGACGAAACAGGTAATGTTATAAGAAACAAGGCCAGACTAGTAGCTCAAGGATACAACCAGGAGGAAGGTATTGACTTTGATGAAACATTTGCTCATGTTGCTAAACTTGAATCTATTAGAATGCTCTTAGCATATGCAAGCTATATGGATTTCAAATTATTTCAAATGGATGTTAAAAGTGCTTTCTTAAATGGTTTTATAAATGAAGAAGTCTATGTAAAACAACCTCCAGGATTTGAAAATGAACAATGCCCAGATCATGTTTTTAAACTCAAACGTGCTTTGTATGGTTTAAAACAAGCACCTCGTGCTTGGTACGAAAGACTTAAAACCTTTTTATTAAAAACTGGTTTTTCTGTTGGCAAAGCAGATTCTACACTATTTGTCAAAGTAGTGGATAATCATACCCTAATTGTTCAAATCTATGTCGACATCATCTTTGGATCTTCTAACAGCACTCTCTGTGAAGATTTTTCTAAGTCCATGCAGAAGGAATTCGAAATGAGTATGATGGGAGAACTCACCTACTTTCTTGGACTGCATATTAAGCAAACCAAGGATGGAGTTTTCATCAACCAATCTAAGTATGCTCATGAACTTCTGAAGAGGTTCAACATGAACTCAACTGCTTCAAAGTCCACTCCTATGAGCACTACTACTGTGTTGGACAAAGATGAAGATGGTAAGACTGTTGATACAAAGGTATACCGAGGTATAATAGGATCACTTCTTTATTTAACTGCTAGCCGTCCAGATATAATGTTTAGTGTTTGCTTGTGTGCTAGATTCCAGTCAAACCCAAAAGAATCACATCTTAAAGCTATAAAAAGAATAATGAGATATTTAAAAGACACAGTTGATTTTGGATTATTCTATTCAAAATCCTCTACATTTGATCTAATCTCATACAGTGATGCTGACTTTGCTGGAAGTAAATCTGACAGAAAAAGCACAAGTGGAACATGTCACATGCTAGGGCACTCACTGGTATCATGGTTCAGTAAGAAACATAATTGTGTATCATTATCAACTACTGAAGCCGAATACATTGCTGCTAGCCTAGCTTGTACTCAAGTTATCTGGATGAAACAAACATTAAAAGATTTTGGTTTAAATTTTGAAAATACAACTATTTTTGTGATAATACAAGTGCTATAAACCTATCTAAGAATCCTATTTTACACTCACGAACTAAGCACATTCAAATAAGACACCACTTCTTAAGAGAACAAGTCTTAAACAACATAATTAAACTAGAATTCATACCCACTAATCAACAGTTAGCAGACATATTCACTAAACCATTAAAACATGAAGACTTCACACGAATTAGAAGAGAACTAGGAATATGTAAACTAAGTGACTTATAAATTAATCACACTTAATATAATACTTTTTATAATTTTTGTTAAAATCTTATTTTAAAAGTCTTTTTCTTCTTATCGATTTTTGTTAGTCAAACTAGGTTTCCATATTCACGTATACTCTAAACTCTTATAAGACACATTCTTTATGTCTTTCAACTTGTCATCTTTCAAGTACACATCCATAATGACTCCTTGTCCTATCTCCTTTCACTCATATCCATAAGAACTAATTATATTAAAAGCTATCATGACATTGTTCACATCACTCATCTCATATCTCCTTTATTATTTGTTGTCCTTTTGTGAAAACTTCTCTTACGATAAGTTGATTCACCCTCAACATGATAACATATTATTTTATGAGAAATCTTACTTTTCAAATTTTAGTCAAAATCGAATGATGTTTTTTGGTTCTTTTTACCTTCTTCTAAAGATCTAGTTGCTATGTTTTTACATATAAATTTTACTATATCATTTGTTATATCATATAGTATGTACACTCTATTTTTATCATGTCTTCTTTTCCTCCTATCGAGACACTTCACTAAGACATTAATGCCTTTCATGAAAAATTCAAATGATTATCCTCTCGTACCACCTTTTAAGTTATTATATTTCACATAAACTTTTACTATATCATCTATTATATCATAGCCTAAGAACAATCTATTATCATCTCTTCATAGTTTACATCTTTTACGAAAAAGTACTGTAAAATTCTCTTTTCAAAAACTTGTACTCCACTCATTAGTACGTTTTGTATCACCATTTTATCTCTCTCTCTACATTATACGAAGTTCCTTTTCATCCGTGACCATGACTCTCTCATATATTTTATATCTCTCTCCAATCGAGATTCATTAACACCTTGTCCTTCACTCCACTTTATGTCATACAATTTCTATCCAACTTCAAGTGATTGGTGTCCTTTATGACCACTTTCATTTCTTTTACATATCCGTATCACCCTCCTTTATATCTATTCACACTCCTTTCACGTATATCAAAATATACACTTCTTAAATAAGAAATTATTGCATTTCCTCATACTCTCATGTTTGTCCTATTCCAAACTCCCTCTTCACGATTTTGGAATGCTTTCACATAAAGTAAATTCTTGAAAAAGTTGTTTGTTCTTATTAGGCCATTATTCACTCTCTATTCTTCATGATCTTCACGAAAATCTTTAAAAACTCTTGAATCATTCTTTCTCTTACGTTTAATATGACACTCCATACTCAATTCATGACTCTTCTCACTATCCAACAAGATTGCCCATAGTAAATTTGTTACATATATAGAAAAATTATTTCGAAACTATGTCCTTAATATCTATGCTAATATAATACACTTTCTTCCAAAATTGATTTGATTTGTCATTCACAAGTCTCTTATTTTACAACTCACGCATTTCCTCATTTCATATCAACAATTATTTTCTTCCTTCTATTTAATCAATTGGTTCATCTCTTACCATTCCATTCGATCTTTTCTATCCTTATACAAATTTTCTCTCGGTTCTAGCTCCTTTCTCTCCTAGTGCTTTATTTTCAAGACACTCGAAAATGGCTTCCTCTTCTACCAATGTGATCACCTCCGCCGATCTAAGGTATCCTGATTTGTTTCACACCTACACCTCACTCTGCTCTCGCCCCATTCATGAAGGAAAATTGATCAACTTTGACGACTTCATGTTCTTCGACTTAGACACCTATCTCCCCCAACTCAAACCTCTCATAGGATCTTCATCCCCAGCCGCCTATTATCCTGAACTAGTTCGACTGTTTTATACCAACTTCTCTTCTGATCATGAACAAACCTCAATCACCAGCAAAGTCCGAGGACAGCTGATGATTTTCAATGCTTTCGACCTAGGTAGAATTCTAAATCTACCTTCCACCGGTACCGACCTTAACGCCATAGTACCAATCGACCGATCGGTACTTCGAAAAATACTTCTCTGCACCAACTGCTACCAACTTCCGTGGCACATGAGGAATCTCCAACCTCAAGCTCAGCTACTTGCCCAGATTCTCTTCCACAACCTCTATCCCAAGCATCCCCGCCATGGATTAGTTCCTCGAAAAATCCCTCTTCTTATCTACACCATCCTTTCTTCTCTTCCGATAAATTGGTCATCCATTATTTTCAACCTCTTTATTCGTTATCAGAAAATTGAGCCTCTTCTTTTTGGGTGTTTTATAACTCCCATTTTCAACTACTTCCAAGTACCACTTCACAACGAAGTCATCCTCCGACCCTCTCACGTCCTCGATGCTACCACCTTCAATCTAAGGTCCCTGCACATACCCGGCTCTGATGAAGCAGATCCAATATCCTCCTTCAATTACTTTTCTGCTATGATGGATATCGAGCAAACTCAAGATCGAATCCTTCGTAATCAAGCCCTGTTGCAGCAGACTCGCAAGCGGAATCGTGCCACCCGGACGCCTTCACCTTCTCCACCTTCGAGATAGACGCATTTTTATATTTAGTCTGTAATAACTTTTAAATTATTTTTTTGGTCTGTAATAACTTTTTTACTCTGATCCCTCCTTTTTGTCCATGACAAAGGGGGAGAAAACCTGTCTCCATTATTGGAGAAACATTCTCTCTTTAAACATTATTTCACATTTTTATCATATTATTATTTCTATGCATAATGTCTTTTTGACAGGGGGAGCATATTTTGTCATCATCAAAAAGGGGGAGAATGTTGAGAAATTCGGTTTTGATGTCACATAATATGATACACTGTCTTATTTGATTTTGTATGATATGATAATATGTTCTCTTGAAATAATGTTATATTATGACTGAATATGTTTTGCCTTAAATCTAACGAGTATTTGATGCAAGGATATCTCACCCAATAAGGATGGAGACTTCCTGTTCAAGTACAACTATGGTGCAATCATACTCCTTGAAGAAAAAGCTTGATGAGCCATGCTTTCCTAAAGCTCAAATGAAGAAATCGGCTACCTCAAGATGAAGATTTTTTCTCTCTTTAAAGTCATATGTAACAGAACCTTCAGGAACTTGCATTTTGCATATTACATACTCATTCATACATACTATATCATAAAAGTATACGATAGTTTCAAAAAGCTTCTTTTTTGAAAACCAATAAGTGTACCTTCTTACAACCTTTTATGAAAAAGATATTTTGTCATATAATAATTGTACCTTCTTACAACCTTTTATGAAAAAGATATTTTGTCATATAATAATTGTACCTTCTTACAACCTTTTATGAAAAAGACATTTTGTCATTGTACCTTACAAGACAACATGAAAAAGGAATGTAGGAAAAAGACAAAAACATAAAATCGGCTACATAAGAAAAATAAATTAAAATCTTTAAGGACTCTAGTTACCTTTTTCTCATAACCATAGAATGTCGACTTACTTGAAGTCACCATTCTCTCTACAAAGTATTAAATGCCTTCTGTAACAAATCCCTTCTAAATATTCTTCCCAAAGAATGTCGACCTTCTTTTTGGTCCTCATTCTCTCTGGAGACTTTAAAATACACTACATAAAGAATACACTTGACATGACTATGTACAAATAAATATCTCAAAGCACTCATAGTACTTACACTCATTTAAAGTAAAGAAGTACTAATGTACCTCAAATCATTAATTAGAATAAAGACAAAACTACAACCCAACGTTCAAATGTACTATTGTAAGAAATAGACTTTCTTACATAAAATATGTATTACCTAAAACACTACAACGACTAAGTGTATCCTCTATTTTACTCTTCTGGAAAAAGGCATTCTCGATCTTCTCTAAAAGATATTTTTGAAAAGACATAACATTTCATATTTCAAAAAGTTACAATTTCAAAATGTAACGACTACTTTTTATAAGCTATATAAACACACACACATAAACTATTAAAACGAGAGGAATGAAATAGACGTGTGAGCTTACAAAGAGAAAAATATTCTATTCGTGATTTGAAAAAGAGAGCCTTGAAAAGAAAGAGAAAAAGAAAAAGAAAGAAAAGAGAAAAAGTCAAGTCCAGCTCTTTGACAAAGAGTATCCTCTGAGTGACAAACAGAACATTCTTAGAATCCTTCATTCGTGCATTCATATCATTCTGAAGGTTCTATAGGAAGTATTGTAACTCTGTTTATTCACTGTACTCCTTCTTTGTTTAAAGAAGTAGACCTCTGTGAAAGAGGGTGTTGCCCTTCTCTGTTGAGAGAAGAAGACCTCTTGGGAAGAGGGTGTTGCCCTTCTCTGTTGAGAGAAGAAGACCTCTTGGGAAGAGGGTGTGCCCCTTCTCTGTTGAGAGAAGAAGACCTCTTGGGAAGAGGGTGTTGTACTATTTATCCGGTAACTCGGATGTTATAGTGGAATCTCAAGTGGTTTGCTTGGGGACTGGATGTAGGTCTGGATATTGACCGAACCAGTATAACTTCTGTGTTTTATGTGTTGTGCCTTATTGCTTAATTATTTTATTTTATCGATCATAATCAAATTTCACTATTCACCCCTCCTCTAGTGGAATTTCAATGGATGGGGAGTCGACGACATGGGAGAAGAAAAGACGTTCTTTCTGGTTGATGACATGCATGAAAGAAGATGCGAGATAGAAACACATTTCCTCAAAGAACAAAAACAAGAACAAAAAACGAAACAGAGAAATCTCTGAATAAATTTTATTAAAAATAACTATGCAGGATACATTTATATATAGATTTACATAAAGCAAAAGGCTAAAAATACACACAGTTCTCACCCTATAGAGGACTTTAGTAGGCGTCCCACCAGAGTCCCAGCTTGGGCAAGATTCCAGGCTGGGCGGGTTTCTTTGGGAGTCTTGGGAGAAGGGAAAACTCCCTCTACGCAGTCCTAGCTGCGCGGGTCTTGGCTGGGGCAGATCTAGCTGGTCAAACCTGGAGCAGGAAATGATCCGTAACATTGTTCGTGTTTGAAGGCTCTTGTTTATTTACACATGGAGTATGATGAATTGTCTGAGGGATTGGTTTTAAAAAATGAATTGTCAATTCGATAAGTTTACAGGATGTTTTGATTGGTCTTCATATCATTTCATCGTGCTTCTGAGAAATGTAAATGAGGTCAAAGTCTATGTGAAATTGATCTGCCAATAAGATGTTTTGACATTTATTATATTTTTTGGGGAAATATAGATAAGGCATAAAAGTAGGGCTCCCAAACTTGATGTTTTTCTTTGCAGTGGTTCAGTTTTTTTTCTTTTTCTTTTTGGTGGAACTTTCGTGTTCTGATGCCTGTGTATGGCATCCAAATTCGAAAGGTAGTTAGAATGCAACACATTTATTGCACAAGAAAAATCTTTAACCTTACAATTCAACCCGTTGGAATATTTCATATTTGACAATGCTTCTATCTTCTGTGAATATGCTATGGAGAATGCCATCTTTCTCTTGATGGTGTGCATGTCTCCAAGTGAATTTTGATAGGCTGATCTTGTGGGCTTGAAGCCTCATCTCATAATGGGCGTGAGCCATTAAACCAAGCCTTGTCTTGACTTGACGTGTGACATGGCCAGGCTTAGATCTGAATCTGAGGTTCTGTTAGATATAACAAATCTCTGTTTCCTTTTTTCCCCCTCTGTATTTAGCTTTCTTGGGTCACTGTGTTTTATTGAGGCCAACCATTTATTTCTTGGATCTGTTGGTGTCTTGAAATGCTCTTCTATGTCACACATGTGAGTATGACGTGGTATGGCTGGTACACCACAGTTGTTTTACACAAGAAATTTGTAGTGCGTGTGTGTGTGAATTTCTTGTGTAAAACAACTTTGTAATACCACGTAGTACTCACATGTGTGACATAGCAGAGCATTTCAAGACACCAACAGATCCAAGAAATAAATGGTTGGCCTCAATAAAGCACAGTGACCCAAGAAAGCTAAATAAAAAGAGAGGAAACAAAAGGAAGCAGAGATTTGGTACATCTAACAGAACCTCAGGTTCAGATCTAAGCTTGGCCATGTCAATTCAAGACAAGACTTGGTTTAATGGGCTAAAGCCCATTCTGAGACACGGCTTCGAGCCCACAAGATCAGCCTATCAAAATGGATCAGGTCACTTGGAGACATGCACACCATCAAGGGAAAGGTGGCATTCTCCATAGCATACACACAGAAGATAGAGACTCGTTTATGGAAACAAAACTTATCTATAATCCAATTGAGAGCATCAGACATTTCTAATCATGTCATAAAGATCCTATTGGTGTTCCATAAGCTAATGGTAGAACTGCTTTATATAGTTGGGAGGTGTCAGAAAGATGGATAATTACTACCCTTAGTTAAGTGCTAATTTAGTGTTCTTAGATTGTGTGCATGATCGTTAATCTAGTTGCATCATTCTTCCCTTTTTCCATACAGTATGTTCTTTGTCAAATATGCCAGTGTTTAAATTCACATATTAGTATAATTGTCATTAGTGATTCTGCTGCACATACTGCTGCTTAATTCTGTCTCTATGAATTTTTTGTAGAGTATTTGTATGTTTTCAAATCATCCCTATTTTTTTTCTTTTTCATTTTCTTGAAGAACGTTGAAGTTTGACTTGTTGACGACCTGTTAAAAAAATTAGATTAAAAGTTGTGCTCATCGGCTTGTTATGGTTCAACTTTGTTGGTTGGTACAGCTTGAGGAGAGACTGGAGACAGAAGGCTGAAAGTGGAATTTGGCAATAATTCATCTGTAGAGGACCCTCACATGTAAAGTTGGAATTTTTTCTGATTAACTGCTGCAATTGCGGAGGTAAATCTTAAAAAATGTTATTATTAACTGTGTACTATAAAATATCAGCTATGTACATTCTCTAAAGCATAACAGATTCAAGAACAAAATGGAGATAGCTTCATCTGAATGATCCTTTTTCTACCAAACCAACTGTTTGCAGTTGTGTCAAAAGTCACCAGTAAAGTGGCTTCATAAATAAACTCGAAGCTGTGTAGTTAAATTGGATTTTCCCCTGATTTCCTGCGAATATCGTTTGGTGCTACCATGAGTTGTCAATCATAATCCATTTAATGCTTGTTTGATCGAGTTGGCTGGGTTAACATCAGAGCATTGACAATGTTATCAACTTTATGAGTTGGTGATGTAATTGCGGCGGAACTTTGTGTGCATGGCTCTGTATGGCTCGTGGCCTTCTGCATTCTCTGCAATCCTTTGTTTTGTTTTTGCTAATGACTGCTAGGAAAGAGATTTGCAAGATGGGGATGTTAATCACTTAAATGTACACAAAATTTCCATTTGAGTAGTAAAATATTTGTTGTTATACTGCCCAAGGTATTCTTGCTCCTTCAAAATAATTTCTTTTCATATGCAATTACTATTCAGACCATTGATGGGATTTGCAACTAGAAAACCAAATAGTTTGAACTCATCCAAAACCATTGTTCATCCAATGGATTTTCCCGAGTTCCTTGCTATTACTCCTAGTCATTTTTCATATGCAGGGTGGGTACTTTGTTCAAAATTTGTAATGGGTTATCAGTAATGGTTATTAGAAGCTTCTACTTGGGAAGCTCACTTGTTGGGAAGCCGTTTCAGATGCTAGTAGTTGAGCACATTCAATATTCAGTTTTTTGGTATAAACAGGTGGCATTAAAATGCTATTTGCTGTCTTCAAGCCTTGATTCTCTAGCATTTTATGTTTGTGGCGGGTTCTGTTTCTGGTTTATCTGAACTATTGACCTTCCAGTCATCCATATTGCTCTGAACCACCTGGTGGTGTGTTAATGCTTTGATGATCTCTTGGGATTAATAAGTTCTCGCAATTGTATGTATTTCTTGTTCTATGAGGTCCTTTTAGGATTTTATCTTTGTTTATGTTCCAGGAGGAACATGAAAATACAAGTCTTGATTCCAAACCTGTGGGTTGATTCAACATCTCTAAACCAAGGTAGATGACTGGCCTGTAGTTTCACAAAGAATTAGTGCGACTTCTTTGTTTGTTTGATTTAATAAGTCAGCCTTGTTAAAGTATGGGTTGACTATATATGTGTGTGTGTGTGTGCGTTTTCAATTTCTTGATGTAAATGTAATATGTAATGTCCTCTAGGGGCATTTTTGTCTTTTATTTTATTTAATAGGTCCTGCCTATTTGGGGCATGTTTTGTCTATTTTATTTTTATTTATTATGACTTTTCTAGCCATTGGGACTAGCCCAACTAGCTGTTGAACTAGTCTGTCAAGTTGAATGGCTCCAACCAATGTTCTGAAAAGCATGCCTCAAGGCACAAAATGCATGTCTTGCCCCAAGGCGAGTGTCTTTACTCCTTGAGGCACGCTGATATAGCGCAGTTTGCCTGAGGCGTGCTCCTCAGGCCATGAGGCGTATGCCTCATAGCGAGGCATGCTTAAGGTTATTTGGGTCAAATGGGGGTCAAAGCCCACATTTAACCCAAATTAGGGCACTCTCCTCGCGTGTGTGTGTGTCTCTCTCTCTCTCTCTCCAGGTACACACCTCTTTCTCGTCTTTCTCTCTCCCTCTCATGCTCCATTTCTCTCTCTCTCATATTCTCCATCTCTTCTGTCTTGTTTTTCTTCTTCTTGCTCTGTTTAGTCCTTCCAACTGTAAATAGCAAAGGAAACTGCTCATAATGTGTTTCTTTTTTTTCTTGCTCTGAAAATCAAGAAAATTCTTTCCAAAAGATGATAGCCATGTGTGGAACTTCTGACAGTTCTACAATTATGAATATGTAAAAGAACATAACATTGACTGTGCAACTGAGTTATCGGATTTGTTCTTAAGTATGTTAAACTGTGCAGGTTTGTGTATTAAATTTTAGATGAACTCTAGTATGTAATAAGTTTATGCAAGTCATATTATGCAAACTCACGGTGTTGACAACCCAAAGAGAAAAAGTAGGCTTGTTCTTTTCCTTTGTTTAAAGCATAGTCACTTTTATTAGTCTCTGGACATTATAAGTTTGTGAATAATCTTGGGAAATTTCACTTTAAATTTGAAGGAATATGAAATATAACATAAAAAGTAAGACGAGATTTTTCTTTTGGCAAAAGATAAAGAAAGAAGTGTTTAAAATGTATGTGATAAAATAAAAATATATAATTACATTTTCGCTTCTCTTTTGATTCTTATTCTCTTCCCTTTCGCTTCTCATTTGAATCCTATGTCGCTTCCTTCTTCGCTTCTTAGTTCACTTCCGGTTCGCTTCCTAGGTCGCTTCCCGGTTCGCTCCTAAGTCGTCTCGCGCTTCCCGCTTCCTAAAATTTTAGAAGTGCCTCGCTTCCTGTATCTCTTCCCGCTCCCGCTTCCTCGACTGGCAACTCTGGTCCGAACCAAACCCAACCCGTTGACACCCCTAATGTGAATACACACGTATATATACATGAACATAAAAAATATGTACATAACAATATATATACGTGTTACATATTCATGAACATATTTTAACACACCACAATTTGGAAAGTAAGATTTTGTTGAAAGAGAATATATGTCACTTTTGCAATGAGCCGAAGCATATCAAAGTTCAAACTAGCTTGCCCCAAACTGAAGACTATGGTGGCTTTAGTTGGAGACATTTCATCCAAAACTAGTAGTGAAGCCAATTACAAAAAAGGTGGTGAACTTAAGTATCTGTCTATCACACAATTGTCGGAGCCTCTTGAACAATTCTTGAAGACGTCTGCATCTGCTTCGAGAGTTGCCGTGTCATCCACTTCTCCTTCTGGTATAACATTTTCGATCCTTGACTCGGGATCGTCTTTTCACATGACACCAAATGTGGGCCTCTATTATTCAATTGTTGCACCAGTAAACGCTTTTGTAGTGTTTCTGCCTGGTGGCACTTCTTTACAAATCACTAGCTTTGGGGATTTAGTCAAAAGTTAGAGTTATTCTAAAATTAAATTTAAAGTTACTTTTAGTTTCTTAAAATTATGATCATGGATATGAAATGTCCTCATCTAAGGGTTGCTTGGTGCATGATCGCCTGTCAGAGAAGCTTATTGGGGAAGGCCATAGAAGAGAGATTTATACTACATGGCCTTTTTGTGTATTCCAAGAATTTTTCTTTTGTAACTATGCTCAAGAGAAAAATATTGAAACTTGGCATAGAAGACTACTACAACAACAACTACGCCTTCATCCCAAAACAATTGGGGTCGGCGATATGAACCAAAAAAGAAAATCATTTTGGGTCCTCCAGATGAATCCTTCTCCTCCAATCATTTCTATCCAATGCCATGTCCTTGGTGAGGTTCAAAGCATTCATATCCTTTCCTATCATCTCCATCCAAGTCTTCTTAGGCCTACCTCGACCTCTTTTGACTAATATATTTTTTCATTTGTCCATCCTTCTAACTGGAGCATCATTAGGCCTTCGCCGAATATGTCCAAACCACCGTAAACGATTTTCTCTCATCTTATTTTCAATGAATGCAACGCCTACCGTCTTACGTATCTCCTCGTTTCGAATCTTATCTTTTATTGTATTTCCACACATCCATTGAAGCATACGCATCTCAACTACACTCATTTTTTGAATATGATGTCTCTTGGCAGCCCAACATTTCGTACCATATAATAAATCGGGCCTAATTGTCGTCCTATAAAACTTTTCCTTCAACCGCAATGGCATTCTACGATCGCACAACACTCCAATTGCACTTTTTCATTTCATCCACCCAACCTTTATCCTATGGTTTACATCTTCATTAATTTCTCCATCATTTCGAATGATAAATCCCAAATATTTGAAACAGTCATCCACCGATATTTTTTGCTCGCCAAGCTTCACTACACTCTCATCAATACTGCATTGCTTACTAAACCGACATTCCATATATTCTGTCTTACTCTTACTCAACGTAAAACCTATTGCTTCCAATGTCTGTCTCCATAATTCTAACTTAGCATTAACCCCAACTCTAGACTCATCAATCAAAACAATATCATCAGCAAACAACATACACCACGACACATTTTCTTGAATTGATTTCGTAAGCTCATCCATCACTATAGCAAATAGGAAAGGGTTTAATGTAGATCCTTGATATAACCCAACTGTTATAGGAAAATTGTTTGTCACCCCTCCACAAGTGCGGACATTGGTTACCACTCGTTCGTACATATCTTTAATTATACTAATGTACTTGAGAGAAACACCTTTCTTCATCATTGTCCTCATCATTGTCCACCAGAGAACATCCTTAGATACTCTATCGTATGCCTTCTCTAAATCAATAAAAACCATATGCAAATCTTTGTTCCTCTCTATATATCTCTCAATAGTTTGTCTAAGAAGATGTATAGCTTTCATATGTGATCTTTCAGGCATAAAACCAAATTGATTCTCCGATATCATGACAACCTTCCTCAACCTATGCTCAATCACCCTCTCCTAAAGTTTCATAGTATGAATCATGAGTTTTATACTACGATAGTTTGTGCAATCTTGTATGTCACCCTTATTCTTGTATAGAGGCACCAAAGTACTCTTCCTCCACTCCTTGAGCATCTTATTTGTCTGCCAAATCTTGTAAAAAAGATTTGTCAACCATTCTAAATCATTCTCACCCAAGCATTTCCAAGCCTCGATAGGTATACCATCTGGTCCAACTAACTTTCTTGATTTCATTTTCTTTAAAGCATCTGCAATTTCTTTCTTTTGAATCTTGCGCATGAAGTCACAATTCATCTCATGAGAAGGAATTGAGAAGTCTCCAAGATCCTGAGCATGACTTCCATTAAAAAGCTTATCAAAATAATCTTTCCGTCTCTCCTTAATCTCCTCATCTTTAACTAAAACCCTTTGAGTTTCATCTTTGATGCATCTCCTTTCAGTGCCCACCACTTAATTCTAGGATCTATCTTATGTCTATCCATTTTGCGGCATTTTCTAATTCTAAGATCTAAAATTAAGACTCTATGTTGTGTAGCTACACTTTCTCCTGGTATAACCTTACAATCGATGCAACAACCCCTATTTCTCTTTTTAAGTAGGAAAAAATCTATCTGACTCGTATTAACCCCACTTTTAAATGTTACTAGGTGAGACTCCCTCTTCCTAAACCAAGTGTTGGCTAAGATCATATCATAGGACAAACCAAAATCTAAAATCCTTTCTCCACTTTTGTTTCTTTCTCCTATATCATAGCCTCCATGGATACTCTCAAATCCATCCCTACTAATGCCTACATGTCCATTAAGGTCACCGCCGATGAAAATCTTATGTCCATGAGATATCCCTTGTACTACTCCGTCTAAATCTTCCCAAAATTGACGCTTAATGGAATCATCTAAATCTACTTGAGGTGCATAAACACTAATAATATTAATGATATACGTACCTAATACTAATTTAATAAGTAAAATCCTATCACCCTTCCTACGGACTTCAACTACATTATCTATAAACTCATGACTAATAACAATCCCTACTCCATTCCTATTCCTATTTATTCCTGTATACCAAATCTTATATCTCCAAGGGTCTATCACTTTTGCCTTTTCACCTACCCATTTGGTCTCTTGTAAACACAAAATATCAATCTTTCTCCTACACATAACATCTACTAACTCTACCAACTTGCCAGTTAAAGACCCTATGTTCCAAGTGGCTAACCTAATTTTATGGTCTTGAACTATCGTCTTTACCTTCACCCATCCAACAAAGTGAGGGAACCCTTGCCTATTTGACACCACACTCGGGCACCGGTGTGACCCGACGCTCCTGGCCGATGACTCCGCAACCCTTGGCCATTTATCATTGCCTCCCGGCCTATAGAGTACAGCGCGTCGCTCAGTAGGGAACACCCCAACAAAATTCTCATATTGGTTCATATTCAAAGGGTGTGACTAAGTTTTTATGCTGGCTGCCACTGGCCTATCGCAACCCTCCTCCTATATTAGGGCTTGGGACCGAACAAAAAGAGAAAAATGATTTACACACAAAAAAACCCTTGATGATGAATCATAACCAAAACAGAAATGCAACACAATGATCAAATCAGATAAATCCTATTTGTGTGAGGAAAGCATACCTGGAGGCCTCAACAGTGCTTGGAAACCGAAGATCGTGTAGGGTTCTCCGACGAACCGTGGTCGGTGTTTCCTGAAAAAACAAAACAAAACAAAACAACATAGAAAGAAACCACCGTGCAGGAAAATGCCCCAATCGTGAGGGAAGAGGCTGGAACCCACCGTGCAGGAAAAGCCCCAATCGTGAGGGAAGATGCCTCTTTCTGATCTGCCAGGCCCCAGTATAGATGGGAAAACAAAAAAGAACGATCTGCTGAAACAGAGGGCTCAAGCAAACTCTAGAACGAGAGAGGCCTACTTCTTGAGATGCCACTCTGCATATCGAGTTAACCCCTGACCAGATGCACCTGTGGGAGACGACGTCGTGGGTTCTCCGTCGAGGGTCGTCGGCGAGTGCCGAACGGGGTGTTGCCGAAAGAAGTCTCAAGACTATGACATCCAAATATATTTAAATTGTCTCATTTTCCTTTTTTGGAAAAATTAATGAGAGATTTTTTTTTTGCAAAGATTGTGTACTTCGAAAAATGAAAAATATTTTGTTTTCCTTTTATAATTATGAGACAAAGAAACCTTTCGAATTGGTGCACTTGGATTTGTAGGGACCCGCACCGATCATGACAAAAGGAGGATTCTCTTACTATATTACATTTATTAATGATTATACTAGATATACTTGGATATATTTTTTATGCAAAAATCAGAAACTTTCTCTTGTTTTAAAGAATTTCATAATTTGATTAAAAATCAATTTCAAACCAACATTCATATCTTTCGTTCAAATTCAGGAGGTGAATTTTTGTCTAATGAATTCAAAATTTATTTAAAAAAAGGTGTTTCACATCAACGATCTTTCCTAAAAACCTCTCAACAACATGTTCTTGCTTAAAGAAAGCATAGGCATATTATAGACACTGCTAGAACATTTCTTATTTCAAAAAATGTTTCTAAACCTTTTGGGCCGAAGCCACTCTTACTGTCACTTATTTAATAAATAGAATGTCATCTTCTGCTTGTAAACGTTTTGTCGTTCGTGAAAAGAATGACGAAGCTTTTACCAAAAACCATTGAATTTGTTTTTCTTGGTTATGGGGAAAACCCAAAGGGTTATAAGTGTTATGTCTTAAAAAATGAGAAACTTTATATTTCTTGAAATGTTACTTTTCTAGAAGATGAAAATGGATTTGAGAAAAATGTGACTATAAAAGATATTGAGTGTTCTTTTTTGTTTGATTTATTGCGTAAGGAAAAGAATGAATCATCTAACTCTAATGATGTTAAGAATGATTGTATTATTAATGGCAATATTGTTGATGATGCAGATTTTTTTTTTTTCACAACCACCTTAGTGATAAGATAATGATGTTCAAAAATTTAATGTCTACTCCTGACGTAACAGTGAGGAACATAAATTCTTGCAAAACCAATTTATAGGTGAAACGGATGTTAGGAGATCTAATCGAATATCTAGGCCCCAATGAATCTTTTTTCTCCTAAATATAAAGTATGTCTTTTGGCTATACATGCGTTTCATGAACCTTCCTCATACAAAGGAGCTAAGGACCATCCTCATTAGGTAGAAGCTATGAAGGTCGAGTTAGATGCTCTCCATAGAGCCAAAACTTGGGAACCTGTGAATCTTCCTTTAGGTAAAAAAACTATAGGATCTAGGTGTGTATTCAAAGTTAAAACTAGGAGTAATGAAACTTTAGATAGATATAAGGCTGGGTTAGTAGCCAAAGGGTATGCTCAGGAGTACAAGATTGATTATGAGAAAAAATTTGCACGTGTTAGGACCTTCATAGTTGTTGCCTCTATTAAGAAGTGGCTAATTTACCAGATGCCAAAAATATCTTTCTAAATGGGAATCTTAGTGAAAAAGTGTACATGGACCTTTTGCCCGGGCTTGAGGTTGAGCAAGGTAAAGTTCTTAGATTTAAAAAGTCTCTATAGGGTCTTAAACTGGTTCATAAGGCTTGGTATCACCGATTTAAAAAAGTTATGATTTAGCTTGATTTTATATCCTGTTATTCTGAAACTGCTCTTTTTGTGAAGAATGCCAAAACACACACTATTATTTTACTTTTATATGTAGATGATATGATTATTATTGGGAGCGATAGAAAGGGGGTTGAATTCTTTAAAAATATTTTGAAAGAAAATTTTGATATATCTGTTCTTGGTTTTGTAAGATATTTTTTAAGTATTGAAAGGGCCTACTCTCCCAGGGGATATCTACTCTCCCATAGGATATGTACTGTTTCAAATGAAATTGACTTATAAAGATAGATCATGTCTGACGGATGAAAAAGTGGATACTCCCGAAGTAATCAACACAAAACTGAGAGCTAATGATGGTAATCTATTAGAGGACCCCACACCTTACCGTCAATTAATTGGATCTCTCATATACATACTTATCATCCAGTCCAATATAGCACACTCAGTTCACAACACAAGTCAATTTCAACATGCACTTACTACAGTCCACATGACCGCCATTATGAGAATCATCATATACTTGAAAATGACTTTAACTAAAGGGATTTTTTTATCTTATTCATCGTCTTTAATTTTGATTGCTTATACCAACTCTTATTGGGGAGGCAATCCTAATAATCAAAATTCTACTATAGGTTATTGTATATTTTTTGGGGGTTCTCTTATATCCTGAAGATGTAAAAGGCAACAAAGTGTGTCACTTTCTTTCACCGAAGCTTAGTATCGGGCAATGACAACCACCACCACTGAAATTGTTTGGATGAGAAGTTTGTTTAATGATATGGGCGTCGACATCTCTACACTTACAAAGATGTGTTGTGACAACGAAAGTGTTATATACATTGCAATCAATCACACCTTCCTTGAACGAACTAAGCACATAGAGATGAACTGTCACTATGATCAGGAAGAATTTTTCAAGGGAACCATTGAGTTACCATATGTAACATTTCAGCTTGTCGTCTTTTTCACTAAAGCCTTGTCATCATCTCAATTCTCCTTTCTTTTAAGAAAATTGTCGGTCATCTCCCCGCCAGTTTGAGGGGGGGGGTGTAAAATGTATTGGTTGACTATATCTATCTATATATATATATAATGTCTTGATGTAAATGTAATAGGTAATGTCCTCTAGGGGCATTTTAGTCTTTTTATCTTATGTAATAGGTCTGCCCATTAGAGGTAGTTTGTCTTTTTTATTTTATTTTTTTTTTATGAATTTTCTAGCTGTTCGGACTTGCCCTCTTCTTCCTCATATATATACGGGAGCTCTCCCATATTTTTTCTTATGCTTTTCTTAAGCATTTGAGAGTTAATAAAATTATATATATTTTATTTTGTGCTTAGCCCTTAGTGGCTTATAGTGTGTTCTTGTGCTTGCCCATTAGTGGCCTTGTGATTGTGCTCCTTCTCTTGAGTTCTCATTACAGGCCTATCATTGCCCTTGTTCTGAATTGTTGTATGAAAAGTTTGTCTTTGTGCTAATTCATATGGTTTCACTTTTCATACATGTCAAGGAAACATCTTTCACGTAGTCTCACATTGGTCTCTCTCTCTCTCTCTTTGACTGCACACGTGCATGTGTTGTTAAGGATGTCTGTGATCCCTTCCCGCCATCTCCACTCATTCTGCTTGTTAAAAGCCTTGTCTGTGATCCCTTCCTGCCATCTCCAGTCATTCTGTTTCTTAAAGGCTTTGCTTAAAATATCAGCCTTCTTTCATATAAGATACTTTAATGGCATGGAACTCCCACTGCTGTGAGCTTGCAGTTTAATTTCCTGTTTTCTTGTGTAATATTGGTATGTGCAGTAGTTCGTGTAATACTGGAACATTGAGTTGAAAGGACTGCTAACTTTTTTGTAATAATGAACCGTATGGGTTGTTGTTTGCATGTGCATAGAACGTGGTTTATGGTTAGTGAGAGATTGTAGGCTGGAAGCTTGGGTTGAGCTGGTTTAAACTCCAAAAGATACAACTAGTTATCAGTGGTGATATTTGTATGACCAGCAGTTCCACGTGCAAAAAGAACGCAGTAACAGATGCATCTGACATCCAGGAGATCACCTAGTTTCTCTCAATCAAAGCCCGTTCTGTCTTGAGGCTGCTGTCTTGTAATTAAACTTTTATAAACTTCTTTTGAGTGGTGGAACCTGTTCACAGACATATTCTGCTTTGCTGTGACAGGTGACAAGTTGTATTTACTATAATGGCTATTTTAACCAGGTGATGGGTGCTCGTGTCTAACGGAAGTTGAAAAGGGTTTGGTTTAACTTTGGTGCTGTTAAATTGCTCATATCATGTATAGGAAGCATCATGAATGACGTTATAAAGAAAATAAAACTAAGAAATTCCCTTCATAGATCTATGATTCTATAAAGTGCCACTCCAGAAGAGTAAGTTATCACAAATGCTGATTAGAAGTATTCTAGCTGGTCTTACTGCGCATTGCTTTCAACTCGGGTACCTTAGCATTGTAAATGTAATATTCTAGCTTAAGAATTTAGTAAATGTAGTCTCTTCTGGCCTCTTTATCTTCTTGACCAGAGGTACTTTTCTTGCCCACTGTACTCTGATTCTTTATTTTAGTCCAGCTATGTGACTTTAACGTTCTGTTTTTTTAGCATCTTACCTTTTTTCTAGGAATTAATTGATAGTGACATTTGAAAAAATCAGATGAACAGAAAACTTTGCCCGAATATAAATGTGGCATTGGTTGACATAATAACAATACTTTAATTAGATTGCTTGTATTCCAACAGCCCGACCAACTGCAAGCGTCGATGAGGAAGGATGACCAATGAACGCTTGAACTGCTTTATTAGGTTAAGTCGTCCATGGTTGATAAGTCTCACTTAATTATGTATCGTTGCTTACTGTGCATTTCCTGTCAAAATATAAACCATATCAATCTTTACACTAATCTGAGCATTTGAAAAAATGATGCTCTTGCTTCTATTACCATTTCTCTTTGTTGTTCCTGCGTCTGTCTGAGAAGGTACAGCATAAAACCTTTTACAAACGATTATAGTGGGATATGGTGTTGCAATGCCTGAACATCAGTAAATATCTAAAATTATAAAGCAGCTCTTCCGCTAGACCAAATGCGGGTGTGATTTTGCTGCTTCAGGCGTTGTTTCGTGCTAGTACGTGTGAGATACTTAACCAAAGTCCAGACGGACCAGACCTGTGCTTTGGTTTGGTTCACCAATAACTAAGGAACGCCCTTAGTCTCACCTGTTTCAGATGTGGATAAATTTCATTTTTGCGTGCAGGAGTCAGATAGATGTTTAAAATTGATCCCAACGGAACCAGAAAAATGTCTGCTTCGCTCGAGATAAAAAAAGTCAGGTATTTTGATGTAGGCAAAATATATGGTGGTTGCCTATTAAATATATATGGTGGTTCTGTACCATGATACCTTATGGTGGTATGCCCTTGTTTGTATGGATTTAGCCATTAAATGATGAATCAAACCTTTACATGCATTAAACATGGTTTATTTACTATGTTAGAAGGTTTTATCATGTTTAATACACCACAAGATTCATTTCATTTTTGACATACTAACTTTAGCACATGAAAATAGTAAATAGAGCATGCTAAACATAATCCAAAGGTTAGTTCTTGGTTTTGGAGCTTATATCTACGTAAATCAAGTGTGTTGTAACACCATAAATTGTTACAATAATTAAAGTTTGTGCGTAGAAAGGCATACAACAAGAACCACCATAGGTTAATTTGGTACATTAAAGTTTGTGCGTCAAAAAGCATACAACAAGAATTAATAAACATAAATTAAGATACCCAAAAAGGAAAAATCATAGGAAAAAAAGGGGGAAATTTCATTTAGGGTTCAATCTGTTGCCCCTGATTATAAAAATCGCCCTTATGTTTCTGAATTTCTTGATATGGGCTTTTTTTTCCTGAAAACTATCAAACAAAGGCCTCCCTCTTTTTACAAGGATGTTCTGCTAACTAAAGTAAGATTATAAATCAAAATGACAATAATATCCTTCTTAAGTAAAAGATTTACCCGTTTTCATTTTTAGATGTAGGATTTTTCATTTTCAAAGGATAATACGGGAAACCAAAATAGTCAATGTTAACCTGAAGTCCTTATTTGACAGTTTATAGGAAACCGTGGCCCATATTCGTATGAATTTCAGATAAGCGTACCCCGTCTTTAGGATTAGGGAATAAAAGTTGGCTAAGGGCATGTTTGATGGCTTGTTCTGTGCGTTGCGTGGGATGAAAAAATGAAAAGGACTTATTTTTTAACAAACGTTGGAGGCGGACATATGGAATGCTGTCTGCTGCATCCATATACCTATGTTGTTTCCGTTTCACCCCAGCCCTATTACAAAAAGAGCAGGGATGGGGGAACGGGGGAACGAAGTTGCGAAGTAGGTTATATATTCCCCCTTGAAACACGCAGGTGCGTGTTCTAGGGTCTGAATGAGCGTCATGTATGTAAGCACGTGGGGCTTGTTTTTTCGTGTGTCTGCATCACTTAGCATTGAAGTCTGATGCGTTTGCAAATATTTAAGTATCGTAATGTAACAAAATGTCTTCCAGCCAAAAAATGGAGGATAACCTTTTGTTTTTGCCTTAAGCATTAAACACCTTTGCTTGAAGAGTCTAAACCTCGAAATATGTCGCCCTTTTCATTTTGGATCACCCTTACACATTTGGAGGAGCACCCTTTGCAGTTGCCTGCTGCCACTGGAGCACCCTTTGGTGTCGTCTGTTGTTGGAGCACCTTTTACCATCGTCTGCTGTCGGAATACCTTTTACCGTCGTCTATTGTCGGACCACCTTTTGTCGTGCAGTTGAGGATCTATCAGATATTAAATCAACAAGAGCAGATTCAAAAGTATATTCTGCAGCTGGTAGCTCCATGTTCTTTTGCAGAAGTTCTGCCAACTCTGTATCAGGGGTCAGATCCCACATATCCTTTGCAAGCAAACAAGCTCATTCGTAATGGTTGTACATATTCATCAAAGAGAAATAATCAAAGATCTTTATAAAGAATGGGTTGACCGTGCCAAAGGTGGTTGGAAGCATGACAAAGCATGATAAGGTATCACTCGTGAGGAGTGTAATAAATTGGAGTTTATTAACTTAGTATACAAACTTTGTAAACTTTGTTCAACATTCAATGCCATCCAGTTATTTTTAATGATCTTCGAGTTATTATTTACCATGCCAATAAAACTAATGATTTATAGTATTAATATATTTTGACGTGATTCATATGACAAATATCATAATAATTGACACTAGCAAACACATAATATCTATTTACAACGATTCATACTTCAAATAATGTGCAACAATTTTAATAAAAATCGTTAAATGAGCAACAATTTGAACACACAAATCAATGTACATATTGCACAATATACTACAAATCGATATGACAATTCTGCATAATCGTTTATTCATATTACAAATTGATACGATAAACGTAAGCATAATAACTTACAAATCGATATTAACAAACAAAACAATATCTCTTAAATCGATATTATATTACTACAACCGCGATTTGCGTTGTACTATTCCAATATTTTCTATACAACGACAAATTGTTGTGGCCGACATAGACATCATTGCGTAAATCTCATAAATTATCATCCAGAATACAGGTCTCACAAGGCATATCGATTTTTAACAACAAGCAGGATGTGAAACGGTGTTTCTTTTATAAATGAATGACACATATTTTGGTAACAAAGCCAAATCAACACGATTTATGATTTATGATCTATATATTTAAAGCATCAATGATTTATATATTTAATGTAGTAGCGATTTATGATATATAAAGTTACCAAGATTTGTAAGTTTGTTAAATCGTACAACGAGGTTTACTGTTGAAGCCCAAGCGTTACAACGATATGTACTTATGAAGGGTGCGATTTCTACATCGATTTGTTAGTTTGAAGCAACAATTTGTATGTTTAAAGTAGGAACAATTTATACATTTGATGCAATAACGATTTATTCTAACCTTAAATGAGCAACGATTTGAACATGCAAATGGCCACCTCATGTCGCTACAATTGTTATTCTTCATGCACAAGTTTCAATTACATATTACAAATATCTAACCCTAACCCTAAACCTTATACCCTCATCGTAAACCCTAAACCTAAACACTAAACCTAAACCCTAAACCCTAAACTCTAAACCCTAACCCTAAACCCTAAATATCTTACTAAACCCTAACGGCAAACACTAAACCCTTAATATATTACTAAACCCTAAGCCTTAGGCCCTAAACCCTAAAACCGAAACCTGAAACCCTAAACCCTAAACCCGAAACTCGAAACCCTAGATCCTAAACCCCAAACCCTAAACATCATGTTGATTTGTTCTTTAGTAAGACATCGTGTTGATTTGTTTATTGTTTTTCCTTTCCGCCTTTTATGAATCGGTATCAAGTAAATCACTATATGACATATCGTTCACGTAGAAAACGCTCATAAATGCAAATTGTGATAGTTATAAGTTGTAAATCGATTTGTACTTTACTAAGTATAAACATTGTGTCGATTTGTTACTATACCTTAACCTAAACCCTAAACCCTTAATATCTTACTAAACCCTAACGCTAAACCCTAAACCCTAAAACCTAGAGCATAACTTTGAACCCCGAAACCCTAAACCCTAAATCCTAAACCCTAAACATCGTGTCAATTTGTTCTTTTTGTTCTTTAGTAAGTCTAAACATTGTGTCGATTTGTTTACAACAATTTCCTTTCTGCCCTTTATGAATCAGTCATTAGGTACATCGTGATACGACATATTGTTCACGTAGAAAATGCTCATAAAATCAAATCGCTATAGGATATCGTTCACATAGACAAAGCTCGTAAACACAAATTGCGATAGGACAAATCGTTTCTGATTTAGGTCCGTTGTTGTACAGATCTTGATAGAACACTTCTTCTATAAAATAATGATAACGATTTGCAACTTTAACTTAATGTATGTTGTTGTACAGATCGTGATAGAACACTTCTTCTATATAACAATGATAGCGATTTGCAACTTTTTAATAGTTATCAACTTGTAAATCGATTTATACTTTACTAAGTCTAAACGTCGTGTCGATTTGTGTACACATGCGTAAAACTCTATTCTATGTAAAACCCTAATATAGACTTGTGTAAAGCCCTAATCTATGTAAAACCCTACCCGACCCGTTGTCCATGTCTAAAACCCTAATCTATTTATCCTCTTTTCTGCGATAGTGCAACTTCTTCTTCTTCTTCTTTTCTCTCCTTCGCCTTCTTCTTCTTCTTCTCCCTTGTATTTTTCTTTCTTCTTTGTTCTTCTGTGTTCCTTCTACCTGTGCTTGATAGATGGGTTTTGATGCCGATAATGTAGTTGTTTCACGTCGTGCGGAAAGATTTGTATAATCTCCGATGATGATTATAGTTATTATCTTCTGTGTATAATATAACGACCATAATCATCTTCAATCGTTGCCGTCATACCGGAGCAAGCACAAATATTCTGCATGATAGACAGGGGGTGATATTGATGTTCATCTATTTGATCTATTCCTACTACCGGATCCTCCATTGTTCGCAAACCATAATTCATAGTTGGAAAAATATCCGCCTACCTTCGATATACTTCATGACAAATATACACATAAAATCGGTCCCTTCTAGCGGTGAGTGTCTGACCTGAAGTTTGTGAAGCATATTCTCAAGTGCGCTCATTTCCTGCTGCAAAGTGATTCTATGTGCCGATCGAATATATCTTTCTCTAGAGCTCTTTCTAGCTGGAATATGAAATCTGTGATAGCATTGGAGGATCTCTGAAAACAAAGAATGTGCAACACTCTGAAAGCAAAGAATGTTCAACTGAGGATATTTGCATGAGAAGCAAAGAATGTGCAACACTCATATATTTTGTAATTAATGTGGTTGTAATGTATCATTGAAGTTAATTCGATTTATAGTTTATTGTGCCTAAACATCATGTTGATTTATTTATTGTATTTTCCTTTCCGCCTTTTATGAATCAGTCATTGTATAAATAGCGGTATGACATATTGTTCACATATACAAAGCTCATAAAATTAATTCACGAAAGGACAATCGGTATCAAGCAAATCGATATATCAATTATCGTACAGTGATATCAATTTACTACTAAGTCATGATTTGTAGTTTACTAAGTATAAACATTGTATCGATTTGTTTATTATTTTTCTTTTTCTTCTTTTATGAGTCAGTTAGTGTGTAAATCGCAGTAGGACATATCGTTCACATAGACATTGCTCGTAAAAGCAAATCGTGATTTGTTTGGTTTTCTTTCCGCCATTTATGAATCAGTCATTTTGTAAATCGCGATGGAACGTATCATTCACTTAGACAAAGCTCTTAAAGGCAAATTGCGATAGTTCATAGTCTTTATACGTACAAATCGTTTATACATTTAAAGCAACAACAATTTATATATTTAATGATTTATGATTTATACATTTAAAGTAGCAATGATTTATGATTTATATAATGAGGATTAAGAATAATAAAGAAAGGGATTTACAAATTGTGTCATATCTTACTAAACCCTAACGCTAAGCCCTAAACCCTAAACCTAAATCCTAAACATTATACATAAACCCTAAACAAGGTTTAAATTTGAAGGCTAGATGAGACAACGATTTGTCCGTGCAATTGTATCGCGATTTATACTCATGTCAATAGCGATTTTCATCCAGTTGTGGCAGACATAGACATCATTGTGTAGGTCGCGATATGAAAATACATGGTATAACATCTTAAAAATTGATACTAGAAAATACCTAATGTCTTACACATCAATACACATATCGCATAATATATTAATCATCAATACGACAATTCAGCATAATATTCTTAATATCGATTTAAGATATTGTTTTGATTCGTAATATTGATTTCTATCGTGATTCTGTATATTGATTTAAGATATTATTTTGATTATTAATATCGATTTAAGATATTATTTTGATTCTGAATATCGATGTTTAAGATATTAATACGATTTTTTAAATCGATTTAAGTTATTGTTCTGAATCTTAATATTGATTTCTGTGCTGATTCTTAATATGGATTTAAGATATTATTTTATTCTTAATATCGATTTATAAGCTATCAACAATAATTTCTATATCGATTTGTATGATATTTGAATATCTGGCTGCGTTATACTATGACAATATTTTCGCAACAAAGGCAAATCTTTGTGGCCGACAACAACATTATTATAATATCTTTTATTATAAGACGTGAACCACCAAAAACTGACAAAAAATCTTTGGCGCGTCCCATAAGCATTAAACTCCTCGGCTATAAAAGGAGTTCTTCACAATATTTCCCTCTAAACGTTCCACAAAAATTCTAATGCTTCATCTTTTTTCGCCGGAGTACCTTTTGTCGTCTTGGTAAGTTTTTGTGTTGTGCAGGTTTCCAATGGCTTACATTCCTAGGAGAAGAAACGCTTCGTCGTCAGTGAAAAAAACTCTTGACATAATCGTCCAAGAGTATACTTTGTATGAGCAAGTATAAGCGTACTACAGAATAATGAAGATTGAGATTGGTAAAGAAAGAGAGCAATTGCCAGTAAAGTATAGATCAATGCCTAATCCGTCAGATATTGAAGATGATAATCCAACAATGAAAAAGTAGAAGAAGGATGATGAAGACAAGCAAAATGAAAGGAAGGAAGAGGATAATGAAAAAAATCAAAGGAAACCAAGGCAAAGGAAGGAGGAGGTGGAGGATAGGGGAAAGCAAATGAATAATAAGGAGAAGGAGGAAGAGAAGCAAAGGCAAAAGGAGGAGGCGAAGAAGCGAAGGCAAAAGGGGGAGGAGGAATAAGAAGGAGGAGAAGCAAAGGCAAAAGAAGGAGGAGGAGGAGAGGGAAAAGCAAATGAAGGAGAAGGAGAACGAGGAAGAGAAGAAAAGACAGAGGAATAAGCAGGAGGAGGAGAAGGAGGATGAGGAGGAGAGGCAAAGGCAGTTAAAGAAGAAGAGGGAGGAAGAAATAAAACTGATGAAGCAGGAATTGTTTGAAAAGCAAATGAGGATAAGGCAAATGAAGGAGGCAGAGGAGTGGGAAAGGCAAAAAAAGAATAAGGAGGAGAGGGAATGGCAATTGAAGAAGAAGAAGGAGGAGGAAGAGAATTAAATCCAAATGATGAAGATGGAAGAGAAAAGGCAAAGAAAAAAGCATCAGGATGAGGAAGAGAAGGAAAAACAAAGGAAAAAGAAGGAGGACGAGGAAGAGAGGAAAAGACAAAAGAAGTAGAAGGAGGACGAGGAAGAGAAGGAAAGACAAAGGAAGGAGGACGAAGAAGAGAAGGAAAGACAAAGAAAGAGAAAGGAGGACGAGGAAGAGAAGAAAAAAGAAAGGAAAAAACATACGATGGTCACGAAGGACGGAAGGAAGGAAGAAGTACAAAAGCAGAGGAAAGAAGGGGATGGAGAGGAGAAAAGTGTGACCAAGGTACGTTAATCGCTACTGTATGCCGTAGTGTACTGTTGTAGGTATTATTATATATAGCGATTACTCTATATAGTGATTACTATGTATAGCAATTATTATGTATAGCGATTACTCTGTATAGCGATTATTATGTATAGTGATCACTCTATATAGCGATTACTGCGATAATGATTAATGTGATTGCAATTACTTTGTATAGCGATTACTATGTATAGCGATTAACTGTGATTTGATATTTTGTGTTACAGGCAGGTCAGAAGAGAAGTAGAGCAGCAAGTAAAAAGCTGAGAGGGTGGTGTCAGTGGCCTATAGTTCTGTCATGGTTTAGAAAGCTGAGTGAATATTAGAAGGACCGATTACGAAAGATGCACTTCGGTGGCCTTCTGAACCAACATTATTTTGAAAATTGCTGGAACACCATGACCCACCTGGTCAATAAGTGGAACCATAAGACGAACACGTTCCAGTTTGGGGGTTTTGAGATGACCATGACCCTAGAAGATGTAGCACAAATTACGGGTCTTAAGTGCCATGGAAGTGCTGTCCTAACACGAGATTCAAACTATAACCCAAGGGACAATTGCACGACCCTTCTAGGAATGTCGATGGAGGAATGACGTGAGTGTATTTCTGGTGGAGACAATTCTTCATCGATGAAAGTTTATTTTTTCCATAATAAATGAGAAGTCTGGTCCGCTGCATGTGCATCTGAAGCAGTTGACCAAGAGTTGCACGACTTCCTTCTTTATTTTTTTGGACTTACTTTATTTTCTGATTGTTCTGGTTCGAGAATAAGTTACTTGTGGCTGCAGTTCCTTGAAGACTTAGATGAAGTCGACAATTGAGCATGGGATGCTGCTATGCTCGCACACTTGTACAGTCAACTTTACCGTGCGAGTAGGGGTACGAAAACCGTCGGGTTTTTTTGGCCATTTGTTCAGGTATTTGTTTATTACATATTTTGTATTTGTGGACTAAGCTCATTGAAGGTTGTAGTCTTACTAATATATTATTTTTGTAGGCCTGGACTTGAGAGCATATTGTCGCCTTACGTCCTCAATGTGGCCCTGCGATTTGTGGTTTTCACTACAAGGAAAATGCGTATTGGCGACAGATGCTATCCGTCACTAAATAAGTTAGCGACGGATTGCATCCGACGCATAACCCTAGTCGCTAAAGTGCGACACTATTTATCTGCCGCTAAACTGTCGCTAAGTGGTGACGGCTTAGCGACGGATCTTGTACGTCGCGAACGCATTGCTAAATAGAGACTGATTCGGATATGCGATAGAATTTAATTCGTCGCTATGCCGTCTATAATGTCTGCCGCCAAATTGGCGACAAACATTAGCGACAACTTAAATTCTGTCATAAACCGACGACTGCTTCAAATTGGCGACAGAGTAGTGACGAATAATATCCGTTGCTAGTCCATCGCTATTTTTTAATAAAAAATTAAAAAAATTTATTTGCAATATTTTGAAACTCGAGAAAAATTTCTCATACAATTCATATATCATGCTTGTAAAAAAAAAATAGTACACATAAAAAATACATACAAATTAAACACAAATTCTAAGTTAAGCAAACTTTAACAACGAAATACAGTCCTTGCAAAGTTATAATTAATTACAAGTTTGTCAAACAAATTAAACAAACAAATCTAATCCTCGCCAAGATTTTGGGCATTATCCTCTTTATTTTCTCGATCTGTCCCTCCCTCCATGCCTCCACCAGCTCCTCTACGTTGATTGGTGTGAGTTTTATGAAAACCCTTTTTAAACAATATTTTTAATGAAAATTCAGTGAAAGCCAGACACCAAAATTATAAAACCGGCTCGCACTAGTGGTGGAGTCTGGGTCGATCTCAGGGAACAAGAAATACTTCGTATTCAAACACACAATCTAAACTACTCTTTATTGCCAAAATAAAAAGAATTAATTAAATAATTAACTAACTACAGAAGTACGGCCCTACGCAGAGGGCTTAAACAAAATAGGTAAATGGTTTTATTACAGACCCAATTAATAAAATAAAATAAAATCTTAATCTAAGAAGAAAAGAAAAGAAAAGAAAAGAAAAGAAAAGGCTTCAGTGCTTCGAGTCTTCTTGTCCCTTCTTGAGGTAGTGTACATTTTCTTGAACTTTTTCTTTTCTCAGAGCTCCCTGAGGACACTTTCTAAGAGCTTGAGGAGACCTCAGAAGGTACTTTTAGAGCGCAAAAAGAACTCTACTGCAGGTCTCCAAACGCCTTTCTGCACGGCACAAAACAAAACACGAAGCAGAAACAAGAAATCTACAGAAAAAAAAATCAACCAGAAATATGACGAAAAATCACAAAAACATAAATTATTTAACATGAAAGAACTATAATCAACTACACTAAAAGACATGATAGCAAAACAAAATCTTAACCACTAGCAAGTTCAACACTAACTATGCTACTAAAAGAAGACTAATAAACTAGAATAAAGATGCTAAATGCAATCACATCCAATGAACACCACTACTACTATTGCTAAATGAAATACACACAACAATTAAGAATTATAGAACTAATGTCTATTACTAACGAATTAAATGTGACTACTAACTATTCAAATGACATAACTCAATAACGCACCTATTAGCTATCCAAGGATCGGATTAACTGATGCAGCTAACCACTATAACCCTAAGCATCTAGCATTACCATTTGTGATAATCTAATTACCTATGCAGCTAATCAATAGAAGAACACTGATTAATAGAATAACTAACAGTCTAGAAAGCAAGATAGCAGGAAAACACTAACATGGATGAACCAAAGAAGCACTAAAACACCAACGATTAATGGACAATGCATAAAATATATTAATTACAAAACTAAGGTTAACACTTCTAAACAAACGATGATGTTGTGAATGTAAATACCAGAAAATAAAACATTCATTAAACGAATAATTCTAGGGCAAGCTAAGCAGAAAACACATATTACAATTATATTGCTGAAACAGATCTACTACTGTATCAATAAAACTAAAAAGCTAAAGGGAACATGAACCATCTGACTAAAGATTGACAACCTAAGCTGTAAGACCCGCGGATTTTTGAGTGCTTTATTGTTTGATTGAGTTGAAATGTATGCTTGTGTGTACTTGTGAGGTGTAGCACATGATTTAATGTGATTTGACTATGCTTTGTATTTCTGCCTTCTATGCGCAACCTGAAAATCGCATAAATATATTGTGCAAGTAAGAAGTGTTTAATTCCGGACGAATTAGCCTTTAAGAATTTAAGGGTTTAATTATATTATATTTTTAAGGTTTGTCCTCGAATTTGGGACCTATACGATGTAAAAACCTCGTCAGTGCATGCGAATTACGAGTTTTGGGCCAAGTTTGGACCCGAATCGTGATACGCTTAATCTTCGCAATCGGATGAGAATTTCCTTGAAAGGCTTCATGCATTTAGTGTTAATCAAGGTTTAGTAGAGCACTAAATGATTTATCGGAATTTACTTAATGTTTGAAGGCATTAAATAAGTATTGTTTTGAAACTTACAAATTGGCGATTTTGGATCTTGGATCCGGGTCACCTAGAGGACCCAAAACCTTTGGGCGCCCCTCTAGGGGGATGATTTTGTCTATGTTTGACCCACTGGTCAAGGTTTGACCATCTGGGTGGTACTTTTGTAAAGAATTTCATGGGTTTTGAAAGATAGGCCACGATTGACCCTTTTCTTCTTTTGAAACACATGATGAGCCTTGAAGCTCATCATGAAAAAAGCATTTTCCAATAAAGGGGACCATGGGGTTGGCGCCCCATGGCATTTTTGTAACTGTTTCAAAACAATTCAAATGCAAAAATCTGATTGGGTGAGCTGTGGTGGCTCTTTTGTAAAACTTTCAAACATTAAAGGCATTATTAAATGGCGTTTTTGAAAGAAAAGTTGGAGATTTCAAAAGATGGACATGCATTGGGCGTAGATTCCTAGGGGTGGGGCGTGGAGCACTCCAGCCGTCCATCTAGGCTGGATTAATCTCAGTCGTTCGTCCCTTCTAACCCTACCTACCTAACCCTTGAAGAGAGAGAAGAGAGCCCTCTCTTGGGCGATTTTTCTTGGGGGAGTCTCTCTCTCCTCCCTTACTCTCCTCCCCTTCTTCTTCTTCTCCAACACCGTGTGAGAGAGAGGTGAGTGTGGTGTGGAGCAGCTCCAACCGTGTACCCCATTGTCTTCATCTTCTCCATCTCCTCCATCTTCTAAAGCCGCGAAGGTGAGACACCTCCTTCCCTTTTACCGATTGTGGATTTCGTTCGAGCAAAGTTCTATCTTTGCTTGTATTATTGGGCATTTCCGTTCTTGATTTCCTCCTTCCTCGTTTATGTATTTTGCAAATGGGATGCACACTATGAGAATGTGGGTTTTCGTTTTTAAGCAAGTCTTTATGCATTTGATTTCGCCGCCACACCATGAGTGTGGTTGGCTTGAAAGCTTCACGGTTTTTATCTTCCATTTGTTGATTTTTCATGAGGATACATGCCTTCATTTCCATTTCGGATCCATGCACCAACTGCTCCCTTTCTTTCCCTGGATTTAACGACTTTTATCCTTTCCTTGCTCAATTTTGACGCCGTGAACCCTTCATTTTGGGCCCAGCCAAATTGGGTCCAGACTGCTGGACATGTCTAGCAGCTTGTTGACCTTGGAACGACTCTTAGCCAAGGCGTCTTCCCCTCCTTCTTCCTTGTGGTGCGCTTCGAACCGTGGTCAAGCCCACCAAACCGGGTGGGTGTGGGTCGGTCTGGCCCTGGCCTGACATGGTCTGGGCCGTACACGGTCCAGACCTGTCAAAGGCCTGCTCTTGAATCGTTCAGCTGGGTGCCATGCCCAGCACACCACTCATTTCTGTTCGGGTTGGGGCATCGGCCCCTTTCGCGCCTTCCAGCTTGGGTTTTAGACTTGCTGCGGCGGTTGCAGCATTTGTGCTGCAACCGGGTGCTGGCTGCATGGCTACACCCCTCTCTTTGGCCATTGGCTAAGGCCAACTTGGGTCTGGACCAGTCGGTCCAAACCTGGTCCACGTTGACGCACCTGCTGCAACCAAACTGCAGCAGGTGGGTCGCCTTCGGGTACTAGCTGCAATGCCAGCACCCTTCTCGTTTTGGTGGTAGCCGGGCCCCAAGTGAGGTCTGGACCAGTCAGTCCAGACCTGGGTCCCTTTCTTGGCTACACCCGGATTGCAGCCTGTGCGGCTGCATGAGTGCTTATACAGCGCGGGGTCCAATACCCCCAATGAGTGCCTACGGCAAGGGTTTTTCCTGTGCTCCGACAATCCACATTAGTGACTGGTCGTGTCTAAGACATTGGGCTTGCGACCGCTCCATAGAACACACACATGCATGTATATCCTCCTTGTTGCACCTTTGAGCAGCTTTAGTGAGCCTTCGGGCTGCAGCCTAGGTGGTTGCAAGTGCACGCGTGGCACGGGGTCCAATGCCTCAATGAATTCCTTAATGTTGACTCATGGTGATTTAGATAAAGTGCGCGGTTGCCAGAGGAAGTAGTAAATAATACTTATAGTTGTATGTGCGCAAATACCTGTTAATGTCATCGATATGATAATGTGGATTTAGTCTTTTCACACTTGTGTTTGTTTTGTTATGAAGCACGAAATGCTTACAAATATTTTTGTCTTCAATGCCTTTAAATAACTATGGCTTTTCCCTTGTCCTGCACGGATCAAAGCAACTTGTATATTTACAATTGTTGACACTTGGTCATGTGGGGTTTCCGATGGTATTGGAGTGTCATGCACTCGGACACACATGCATAGCACAGTAGCATTCGGATGATGAATGTGATCTTTAACTCATGTTAGTGAATCTCGTATGATTCTCACCTAAGGAGCGTGGGCAAAATTGTGCTTGCTATGCTTTGGGGTGCGCTATGGATATTGCAGTCGTGCGAGACATATGCAATTTAGCCTATGGATATTGCAGTGGTGCATGACTTGCGCAACCTCAGAACTCCTTGGCGAGTTGTTAGCGAGATGAGTTCGCTTATGGTTTGCAATGTGTGGGTTATGAACCTTGGCACTGCTTGTGAGTTAGGCCTTACATGGAAAATGCTTCTAACTGTCCCATCATAGCATACAATGTTGGAATTATCATAGGATGGTTCATTCGCTTATGACACGATGCACATAATTATTCATTTGTACTTTATGTTCTGTGATGCATACCTCACTATTTAATATGAGTTGTGACATGAATAGTCGTAGTTAGTCACTCATGTTTTGACTACTTACACTGATTTATGCTAGATACAGATCTTCGTATTGTTACATTAGTACTTTATGTTCTGTGATGCATAACTTGTGATAAATGTTGGACCGTTGCTTAATTATGTTCCTTGATGCATGTCATGTTATCTCTAGAAATTGTCGATATTGCTCCATGTGTAGTTATCATTGTTCTATACTTGTTCATGCTGCAATTGCTCAAAAATTGTAAGTTAGCATGATATGTTTACCTGTATAGCTTGCTTTCGACTTCCACACTTTGGTATTGTGGTTTGGTTTGTCTCACTAGCTCGAAAGAGTACTGACTTCGTTTTATGGGGATACAGGTTTACTTAGACGTGCGATGGAGCTCAGTGTGCTGCAGTGGACTCTGAACCCACACTTCTGAACCTCGCCTGTTGGATCCTGGCAGTTTGGTTTTGTTAAGGGATCGATATGTACAATTTGTAAGGATGTAAATGAATTTAATAAAAGTTGTTTCATTTAAATGTTGTTTCACACCTGTAGTGACCGCCCAGGGTTTTTCGGTTGTTCTTTTCCCTTTTGGCTTCTTCCGCATCTGATTTTCAAAAAAAAATTTACTCAAAAATTTAAAAAGGGCTTTACAAGTAGGGAAATTTTGGATTGGGGGGCTACATAAGCACTTAACATATCTAATTAATTATTATAAAATCTGACGATGTAGCTGAAATAAAATACTGTGAAATGAAAGGCTTTAATGTAAAACATCAAACAAGAGAACGCTAATCTATAAGACTGTTAAGTTTCAAACCGACTTCTAAAAAAAATTCAGAAACAGCAACACGTGAACAAAAAAAACGAAAACAAAAAAAACACAATTAATCTTAATAAGCTAATGTAATCTAGGTAAATAATCTATGGCTAAGCTAATCTTGCTGACATATGCTATAAACAAAAACCTAGATGCAACCGTAGACTAACCTATATGCGTATGTTGGTGCTGTAATGAATAAATGACAATGATGTATTATGCTATGCACACTACACAAAAAAAAACTATAACCAAAGAAACGAAAAAGGGGAAGAAAACAAACCGAGGATTAAGACGACTAGACTGGTTGCGAAGAGAGTGGTCTCTCCCAATGAGATCGTCATGCTGCCATGTTTTGCTGAAAAATAGAAGAGGCTCCCGGCTGTTGGTAGAGAGAGAGAGAAAGAGAGAGAGAGAGCTTGAAAGTGGGAGGCGTGAATTCCCAAGAGAGCGACATCTTTTTTTCTGTTGTATAATACTATTTATAATATTATATTAGGGTAAAACAAATTTTTCAAAACCAGTCCAATAATTTTCAATAATTTCCAAAAGACTCACTTTTAGCAAAACATGTTTTATTATTTAAAAAGCAAACTTCCTAAATTAATTAAAAATTACAAATTAGCTAATAAAAAACCTAAGCAAACTAAACTACAATTAAGAAATTCTAACTATAATAGAAATACTAAAAAATATATGCAGGAAAAGCTTTGAAGAATACGATTTTCTGATAAAATTCAATCAATGCAGTTTCTCAAAACTAATGGTAAAAATGGGTTTTTAAGGCAATTTTTGACATGGATCATGCATAAATACTGATTAATAAAATGTGAAATATATGCATGATTATTGATCATCTCCAACATCCTACAAAAGGGAACCAAAATGTTGGTATTTATAAACAAAATTTAATGAAATAAATTATATACAATCCACCTAATCTAATGCAATAAAGTAAATGGATGAATGACACATAGACTAGTAATAAACTGAAGGACATTAACAGAATTATAAGGGGAAATTTATAGTAATTCAATCATGCATACCTGACGGGCATCTGAGCTCATGTTGAATGCATATGAAGTTCCTCTGTCCTGAAAAAAGTTGCACAACTTACAGACAATGTTGGGAATTGCTTCATTTAAAAAGTATTGCATTTTATCCTCAAGACGCTAACAGAAACCATCCCAAGACATAGCAGGGTCAATCAGACGTTGGGAGTTGATGCTGGTGGGAGAACTCTGTGAGCCATGGTTGCACGAGGCAACGACTGGTGTGGTGTTCATGTTACTCCCAAACTCGAACACACAACCCTTTTTGGGTTCACCTGTAGTAGTCACCCATGCTGCAAGATCAAAATGTGGATGCTGAGTGGAGTCATCGCCATATCGCTGTACCATTTGCTGCTTGTATGACTCCTACAAAGTAATAATTGGAATATGAATTAATAATTAAGAATTATAATGTTTATGATATTATAATTCAAAGTAACTTGTATATTACAATATTTATTAATACAATAAATACATACTGATGTCACTCTCGCCTTCTTTGATACAAAATCTCTTGTGCTCTTACGTTTATGTGTTTCAACAAACACATCCTTGTAAGGCACAATACCTCCTTTTTCTGCTTCGTACAATGTTACATGATAAAAAAAACTGATTAATAAGTATGCAAAAATACTTACAAATTTGACAATATATATATATATATATATATATATATATATATATATATATATATATATATATTGATGAGTTACCATTTTCTTCTGGTGGCTCTCAAAAGTCTTAGATCTACCTGTGTGTAGCTAGGCATCGGGCATCGCTGCTCAGTTTTGTGCAGCCTTTGCTGAGCGGTTTCGAAAATCATTGCTCGCCTACTTGTCGCACATGCCCTCCCAATAATCTCTCCTGACAGTAGAAGGCCCATTGCCCTTCCATTGCAGTGGATCATCTATCCCACCAGCTGCTTTTTTTGATATAGTCCTTATATTATGCAACATGTCAGCAAATCGATTGGCAGCCACCTTCTGCCACACTACTCTCGCGTCATTCTCCTCATTTGCACTCGCGAAGCGATGGAAAGCCTACACATACTTTCAGAAAGTTAGCACACATAAATATAAAACACTTCTTGTTATTTTAAATGATTGCATACCATGAATGAGAAAATTAATCTTTACAACACCTCTCTCGGGTACTCTTTCCATTGCGCTGCCGGTCCTGAAAGATGATGCAGTAATGACTTCGTAATTCCTTGTATTACTTCTTGTTGCTCAAACCTCGCACTGCACATAAAAAGATACACATTAACAATTGGCTGTCAATATACACTTTTTATAAGTTAAATATTAGACAAGTGACAATAAGATACTTACGTCGACCATCGATATACACTATTTGAATTACTTGTCGTGTTGCACACTGAGAAGACCCTGCATCCACCGTAGATGGGTCATGTGTAGGCGAAACAACACCTACAGAACAATGAGTTAGAAATTCACATAATGTACATTTCAACTAATCAAGTATACAATTATTTAATTGATATACCTATCGAAGGAGCCCATGAAAATGAAGGCTCAGACTGGCTACCACTAGGTGCTCGATGACTGTGTCCTCCACGAACCATATTCTAACAAATAAAAATGTACTAGCAATACATTCAAACATTGCAATACATTTCAATATATTCAAATTATTACAATACATTTCAATACATTCAAATCATTCTAATCATTCAGATTAAATTGAAAAAAACTTCATGCAAGACATTCAAATATTGCAATACATTCAAATAATTCTAACATGTTACATGTGCATTCAATTCATAACTCTATACCTATCAAACATACATAATAAATTTGAAAAATAAGTTTATGCAATACATTCAAACATTGCAATGCATTTCAATATATTTGAATCATTACAATACATTTCAATACATTCAAATCATTCAGATCAAATTGAAAAAAACTTCATGCAAGACATTCAAATATTGCAAAACATTGAAATAATTCTAACACGTTACATGTGCATTTAATTTATAACTCTATACCTATCGAATATCAAATCCACATATGGATTATCATGCACCACATCCACCCGTGCATTAAAATTATTTTAAAATTCTTCACCATGAAGCGTCCAATTCTGATAACCACTAACAAAACCCTTCCTGTATAGGTGATGTCTAACGCCATGAGGTTTTACAAATCGATTATTCTTACACATCGTGCATGAGCATCTGATTCGACCGGTGGGATCCATTGTACTGACACTTGCGTTGCGAATTCAATAAAACTGTCAACACCATTCATATATTCATGCGATACCTCATTATCAACTATCCTACGACACATCCATTCACGTTTTGCAGTCATTTTGTCCTATAATATTACAGATATTATCATCACCAGCATTACATAAAGAGGATATTTAGAAATTTGAAATTACATTACATAAAATGATACATTCATTTGAACAAAAAATTCTTGTAGCATCATCACATAAATTAATGCTATGATGATACATAGATTCTCTTTTATACACATCAAGATGATATTTAGAAATTTGAAATCACATTACATAAAATGATACATTCATTTGAATAAAAAATTTATGATACAAAAACACATGGAATGCATAATCAAGATGATATTTAGAAATTTGAAATCACATTACATAAAATGATACATTCATTTGAAAAAAAAAATCTTGTAGTATCGCCACATAAATTAATGCTATGATGGTACATAGATTCTCTTTTATATACATCAAGAGGATATTTAGAAATTTGAAATCACATTACATAAAACAATACATTCATTTGAACAAAAAAATCATGATACAAAAACACATGGAAGGCATAATCAAATGAAAAATAACTTCCTGTAAGCATGGATACAGAAACATGAAACATTGCAATACATTCAAATCATTCTTATCAAAACATATATCAAACATGTACCTGCAGCAAACACACTCCAATATCCCGCTAACTACTACCATGCTGAGCATAGAATCCGTACTTCAAAAATAAAAACACTTCTATTCTCATACATTAAAATCATGCTCAGCATGATCTCCAAACTCCATCAAAACAGTTCTAGATATTCACAACTAAGTGAGTGTGTGAACAAAAAAGTATTGCATCCAATAAATTAAATAACATGTGATGCGCTTGTATCACTTACTCACCATGGGTATTTACCCGATTTGAATTGCTTATGCCTTGGCATTTTTTTTTCTTATTTCTTTTTGCATTGCATTTTTAGCCATATGCGATGCTTAGCACTAAGCATCGCGTGTCTTTAGCTCAACAACGTACCTGCAAAGCACAAACATACAATACAATATAATACAATACAACACAATACAATACAATACAATACAATACAATACAATACAATACAATACAATACAATACAATACAATACAATACAATACAGGGAGCCGGGCTAGGGGGGTTACCTGCGAGGTCGCCGAAGACGAGATAAAAGCGTTAGGGATGTCCAGAACACGAGCGAAAAATAGGGGGAAAGGGGATGTCCGGACATGGGTGTCGGCCTACGTCGGGTGCGCGGCGGAAGGGGCTCGGCAAGGCTGCCAGAGAGGGAGGGGGTAACAATGAGTTAGGTAGGAGGGTTGGCGACAATGTTGCCGGGCAAGGGGGCAATAGGAGGGGGGCTAGGGGTTAGGCAGGCGGCGGGCCGGGGGGGATAGGAGACGGACCAGGGAGCGACAGTAGGCTGGTTGTGGGCGGTGGGCTGGGGGGCGACAGGAGGTGGGCCGGGGGGGGGACAGTAGGTGGGCAGGGGGGCGACAGGAGGCGGGTCGTGGGTCAACAGGCAACAGGAAGGGGGCGACGGGATGGGGCGCAAGAGGAGGCGGGCCGGGGGGGGGGGAGGCGGCGGGCTCAGGGCCGACAGGCAGCGGACTGAGGAGCAATAGAAGGCCGACCGAGGGCCGACGGGAGGAGGGTCGGGGGGCGACAGGAGGCGGGCAGGGAAAACACAGCGGGGACAAAACAGAAAAGAGAAAGAAAGGGGAAAAAATTAGGGATTTACGGGGAAATTAACAACGAATTAGCGATTGCCAAATTTCATCGCTAAGTCGTCGCTATTTGGCAAAGACTCAACAATGAAACAGTTCTGTCATTGATCCATCACTAAGCAGCAACGAATATGGCGATGGAATAAAATCCATCGCTAATCCGTCGCTACTTGGTGACAGATTATCGACAGAATATTTTTCGTCACTACAATCATAAATAAATGATATTTTAGCGATGACTATCATTCACTCGCTAATCCGTCGGTACTTTGTGATAGATTTTGTCCATCGCTAATTAGGGTTTTTCTTGTAGTGTTACCCATGATCGGCGAGTGGGCTTCAATAAATGTCAAGTGCGAAAATGCTCAATTCATTTTAGATGGGCTGCAATTAAATGAGGTAAATGGTTTAAAATAGTTGTAATGTTTAACATTCTTAAGTAATCATTGTTTTATGATTTTGTCTTCCTTAGTATAAATCGTTATCTCCTTTGCATCTAACTTTCATTAGCATAAAACATTATATGGTTTAGCATTCTTAAGTAATCACAGCTTTAGGATTTTGTCTTCCTTATTAAAAATCGTTATCGCATTTACATCTAACTTTCATTAGCGTAAATCATTGTAATGTTTAGCATTTTTAAGTAATTATCGCTTTAGGATTTTGTCTTCCTTAGTACAAATCGTCATCGCCTTTGCATCTAATTTTCATTACCGTAAATCGTTGTAATGTTTAACATTCTCAAGTAATCATTACATTCAGCATTTCATTTTCTTTAGTATAAATCGTTATCATATTTGCATATAACTTTCATTACAGTAAATTATTGTAATGTTAAGCATTCTCAAGTAATCATCGCATTTGAAATTTTGTTTTCTTTAATACAAATCGTTATCGCATCTGCATCTAACTTTTATTACCATAAATCATTGTAATGTTTAGCATTCTTAAGTAATCATCGCTTTAGGATTTTGTCTTTCTTACTACAAATCGTCATCGCCTTTGCATCTAATTTTTATTACCGTAAATCATTGTAATGTTTAGCATTCTCAAGTAATCATCGCATTCAACATTTTGTTTTCTTTAGTACAAATCATTATCGCATTTGCATCTAACTTTTATTACCGTAAATCATTGTAATGTTTAGCATTCACAAGTAATCATCGTATTCAGCATTTCATTTTCTTTAGTACAAATCGTTATCGCATTTGCATCTAACTTTCATTACCGTAAATCATTGTAATATTTAGCATTCTTAAGTAATCATCGCTTTAGGATTTTGTCTTCCTTAGTACAAATCGTCATCATATTTGCATCTAATTTTCATTATCGTAAATCATTGTAATGTTTAGCATTTTCAAGTAATCATCGCATTCAACATTTCATTTTCCTTAGTACAAATCATTATCGCATTTGCATCTAACTTTCATTACCGTAAATCATTATAATGTTTAACATTCTCAAGTAATCATCGCATTCGATATTTCATTTTCTTTAGTATAAATCGTTATTGCATTTGCATCTAACTTTCATTACCGTAAATCATTGTAATGTTTAGCATTCTCAAGTAATCATCACATTTATCATTTCATTTTCCTTAGTACAAATCGTTATCGCATTTGCATCTAACTTTCATTACCGTAAATTATCGTAATGTTTAGCATTTTCAAGTAATCATCGCATTCAACATTTTATTTATTTTTTAATACAAATCGTTATCGCATTTGCATCTAACTTTCATTACAATAAATTGTTGTAATGTTTAGCATTCTTAACTAATAATCACATTCAGCATGTTGCTTGAATAATTATGTCTATATCTAAACCAAAATCTCGATTGTACAGGTTGTGTGAAAACCTTATGGGGATGAGGAGGGCGAGGACGACGAGGTTGTTGTCGAGGCTGCGAGACTGTCTGTATGCGATATTTGGCTCTTTAGCAAATGTGAAGCAGAGATGTAGCATGGTAGTCGAGTACTCCTACAAGCTGGCTTAGGACAGTTGATACCAAAATTGCCTGTGACATTGAAAAGGAAGATGAATAGTGGTGGGGCCATAAATGTGAATTGGCATGAACACTTAAGGAAACAATCGGATAACTCGAGCAAAGGAGGTGTTTGTGCCATACCATATGATTATAAAGAACGACAATATGACCCGAACTATTTCAAATAATATGGCAACCCATGCATGAAAATCGATATATTAAGGAGAAGCAACCTGAAAGTGAGGTCACACTTGTCCCCAAGCGTGTCATCCTCCAGCATAGACATAACATCCACCGTGTCCATTTGGCAGATACTACGGTTCTATTTGTTGAAGTACAAGATAAGGAGCAAACACAACTTTCAAAGGAGAAGGTATCATCCGACCAAAGGTTAGCGATGCTAGAGAGTGAGAATAAGGAGTTACGGAAGGACGTGTAGAATTTGAGTAAACAAATTGGGTCGCTGGTTGAGATGATTACCAGTGGGTTTTATAAGATCAAGGGAACGAAGAGGCCACCGAATAAAGAGACTCCATCTGAGTCGTCAAACGCAAGTGAATAAACATATGTGATTTGTGTATCACGGTGATTCTATGTTGTAATTCTGACATTCTTTGTTGTAATTTTGACATTCTTTGTTGTAATTATATAATTCTTTCCTTAATAAGTGTAACACAGAAGTGCCACTGAAAAATCGACAAGACTACATAAACTTAGGTTTGTAATTATATAACTCTTTTATGATTTGTACTTATGTATAACGATTACTGGCTTAGGGTTTATTATGTATTGTGATTCTTGTGATAGCGATTACTCTATATAGCGCTTAATATGTATAGTGTTTAGGAAGTTACCACGATTTGTACTTACATTTGCTAAATCATATAATGATTACTAGCTTAGGGTTTATTACTTTTAGTGTTTCTTGTGATAGCGATTACTTAATATGTCGATTACTCAGTATAGCAATTATGAAGATACCATTATTTATACTTACGGTTGCTAAATCGTATAGCAATTGTTGGTTTAGGGTTTATTATTTATAGTGTTTATTGTGATAGAGATTACTTAGTTTAGCGATTAATAGATATAGCAATTATGTAGTTACCACGATTTGTACTTAGGTTTGCTAAATCGTATAGCGATTACTACTTTTGAGTTTATTATGTATAGTGATTCCTTTAGTTGCAAGAAACATCGCATAACATTAGTATAGGGTTTAGGATCTGACACGCTATTGATGTTATGCTATGTGTCATTCATTTACACATACTAACATCATGTTGATGATACTAGCAAATGAAATGACGTTTTTTATTAATGCGTAATATAATTTATTTATTTATTAATATTCTTTTTGCATAATTTTTAAAAATTGGCAGGATATAAAACAACGGGAAAAACAAATGAATGAATCATCGTGTTCCGCAAGGCACACAAGATGTTTCCTTTAATAGCATGAAACAAGCGACGTTTCATTTAAAGAAGAAAATGAGCCATTCCTATAACCTGCTTCGTGAGCAACGAACAGAAAAAATGATGTTTTCTCTAACCTCCTTCTAAGCGCAAGCTGTATCGATGTCGAAAAAGGATGCTACGATTTAGTCGAACGTCCGCAAAAAAGTGTACCTTCGATTTCTATAACCTGCTTTGTCTTTTTTACGTCGTTTACAGTTCGTTTACTGAATATAATGCTATAGTTATTTTACTGAATATTCAGCTAATTTCAGTGCAGTATCTACAAAACAAGGTGCCAAAAAACTCAGCAAAGTGCTCGAAGAGAACATCGACCGGATGCGAGATGAATTTGCAGAAGGACACACTATCAGTAATTTTGTATGTATGAAACCACTATCAGTTATACATTAACGTATGTCATGGGTATGTATATTAACAAATGCACATTTGTTCTGAATAGACTATACACGATTTCATCATGTATATTCAAAGCAAGGGAAGAACCATGTCGGTTTGCGTCATCACCCCATATTTTGTGGTATATCGGTTATCTTTTATGTTTATTTTGTCATTTTACTTACTAATGTGCCTTCGTGTTTTAAACTTACTATTATTACTGTTCCGTTCAACAGAGTATTGCCAGCCGAATGCCATATGTGGCTGGATTTCTAGACAAAATAAAATAATAGGGTGACGATGACCAAATGATAGACTTTTTTTTAAGTGAAAAAGTTTGTAACCATATCGATTTATAAGATGTTAAATCTATTTAAGATCTTGTTTTGATTCTTAATATCAATTTTCAAGCTATCAATAGGAATTTCATATTGATTTAAGATATTGTTTTGATTTTTTATATCGATTTCTATGCTGATTATTTCTTATCGATTTTTAAGATATTGTTTTGATTCTTAATATCGATTTCTATGATGATTCTAAATATCGATTTCTATACAACAACAACAACAACAACAACTACGCCTTCATCCCAAAACAATTGGGGTCGGCGATATGAACCAAAAAAGAAAATCATTCTGGGTCTTCCACATGAATCCTTCTCCTCCAATCATTTCTATCCAATGCCATGTCCTCAGTGAGGTTCAAAGCATTCATATCCTTTCCTATCACCTCCATCCATGTCTTCCTAGGCCTACCCCGACCTCTTTTAACTAATATATTTTCCCATTTCTCCATCCTTCTAACTTGAGCATCATTAGGCCTTCGCCGAATATGTCCAAACCACCGTAAACTATTCTCTCTCATCTTATTTTCAATGGGTGCAACGCCTACTTTCTTACGTATCTCCTCATTCTGAATCTTATCTTTTATTGTGTTTCCACACATCTATCTCAGCATACGCATCTCAGCTACACTCATTTTTTGAATATGATGTCTCTTGGCAGCCCAACATTCCGTACCATATAGTAAAGCGGGCCTAATAGTCGTCCTATAAAACTTTCCCTTCAACCGCAATGGCAATCTACGATCACACAACACTCCAGTTGCACTTTTCCATTTCATCCACCCAACCTTTATCCTATGATTTACATCTCCATCAATTTCTTCATACTTTTGAATGATAGATCCCAAATATTTGAAACAATCATCCATCGGTATTTCTCGCTCACCAAGCTTCACTACACTCCCATCACAACTTCGTTGCTTACTAAACCGACATTCCATGTATTTTGTCTTACTCTTACTTAACTTAAAACCTCTTGCTTCCAATGACTGTTTCCATAATTCTAACTTAGCATTAACCCCTGCTCTAGACTCATCAATCAAAACAATATCATCAGCAAACAACATACACCACGACACATTTTCTTGAATTAATCTCGTAAGCTCATCCATCACTATAGCAAATAGGAAAGGGCTTAAAGCAGATCCTTGATGTAACCCAACCGTTATAGGAAAATTGGTTGTCACCCCTCCACAAGTGCGAACATTGGTTATTACTCCTTCATACATATCCTTAATTATATTAATGTACTTGAGAGAAACACCTTTCTTCATCATTGTCCACCAGAGAACGTCCCTAGGTACTCTATCGCATGCCTTCTGCAAATCAATAAAAACCATATGCAAATCTTTGTTCCTCTTTCTATTTCTCTCAATAAGTTGTCTAAGAAGATGTATAGCTTTCATAGTTGATCTTTCAGGCATAAAACCAAATTGATTCTCTGATATCATGACAACCTTCCTCAACCTAGACTCAATCACCCTCTCCCAAAGTTTTATAGTATGACTCATGAGTTTTATACCACGATAGTTTGTGCAATCTTGTATATCACCCTTATTCATATATAGAGGCACCAAAGTACTCTTCCTCCACGATTTCTATAATGATTCTAAATATCGATTTAAGATATTATTCTCATTCCTAATATCGATTTCTATGTTGAATCTTAATATCGATTTAGGATATTGTTTTGATTCTCAATATCAATTTTTAAGATATCAATATGAATTTCTAAATCGATTTAAGATATTGCTCTGAATCTTAATATTGATTTCTATGTTGATTCTTAATATCGATTTAAGATATTGTTTTGATTCTTAATATTGATTTCTATGTTGATTTTTAATATCTATTTTTAAGCTATCAATAGGAATTTTCATAGTGATTTAAGATGCTTTGATTCTATGTTGAATCCTAATATCGATTTAAGATATTGTTTTGATTCTTAATTAATATTGATTTATATGCTGATTCTTAACATCATTTTTTATGGTATCATTACACATTTTCATATATATTTTTTAAAATATTTTATAATCGATTTGCAGATATTGATTCTTACATTGTGGCAATCGAAAAAGCATTGAGTCTTATACGTGTTGGATGTACGAGAACAAAAAATATGCCTATACAACTTCTTGGACTATGACATTGGTGTAGACCGTGACATTGTGCATTTGATAAGTTTCTATCTTTAAGATTACTGTATCTTGTACCGTGGCCCAGAATTTACTTGTTTTTGCATAAACCACAGGTTGTATTTTACAAAGACATGTTGGGTGTCGACATTGGCCCGTGAAGGCTTCACGTCGCAGAGGATGCTCCTTTATAAAATAATGGCGTCGATTGTAGCATCTTTGTAATGTATTATATTGAAGCAATATACTATGAACGAACACCAGAATTCACCATTGTATGTTGTACACTTAAACATGTTTTATTAACCTATATTATTGATGACTACATTTTTATATTGTTCTCATTTCTGAGTTTTTTTTTCCAGGATGATATACCTGGATTCCGCAAAGAACTATGCGAAGAATTGAAGGATTTTCTAGTTGAGGAAGATACAAAAACCCAGACTGCAAGATTACTTAGAAACCTACGAAGGACGCGAGGCCCCCAGGAGTAAGAGAAAGTCATTTTAAATGTCTACCTATTCTCAAGGATAAAATGAAGTGGGTTACGTTCTACTGCTGAGAGAGAGAGAGCAATTTTTAGTTCAACTTTTAATTTCTATTTTTTTTTGTGTACAGACATTTGTAACAAATTTTATAAAACTATGTACAAAATTCACATTGATCCATAAACCAAAGTTACGAACCTGACAAACGTGTGTTGAATACCCAAATCGCCACCTCAAGTGCCCAAATCGCAATAATGTAAATTCTGCAATAATTTAAGATATTATATTGATTTTTGTGAGATATTGTTTTGTTAATATCGATTTGCAAGATATTATGCTGAATTGTCGTATATAGATTTGTAAGATATTATGTGTTTTCTAGTGTCGATTACTGAGATATTGTTTTGGTTGTTAATATCGATTTGTAATATATTATGTTGAATTGCCGTATATCAATTTGTAAGACATTATGCTGAAATGTCGTATACCGATTTGTAATATATTATGCTGAATTATCGTATATCGATTTGTAAGATTATGTGTTTTCTAGTGTCGATTTATGAGATATGATGTTGATGTTAACATCGATTTATGTATAAGTGTAGCACACAAATGCCACTAAACAAACCGTTGTAATGATAGGCATTCGAAAATAAAAATCAAACAAGCATTTAGCATTTTGTAGCATTAAAATGCTACTGATTTGCTTTTACGAGCTGTGTTTCTATCGCGATTTACATAATGATTGATAAAAGTCTAAAACGATTTGCACAAACATTGCCCGTGCAATTTTACCGTGATTTGTACTCATGCACAATGCGATTTTTATTCAGATGTGGCCAACATAGACGTCATTGTGTAAATCATTATACCATTGTGATTTACACAATGACGTATGTCTTTTAGACAATGAGCTTTGTCTAATTGAATGACACATACCATCACGATTTACACAATGACATATGAAGGTTACGTGCTATCGTGATTTGCTTTTATGGGCTAGGTCTATGTCAACGATATTTCCTAATCACTTTTACGGGCTTTGTCTATGTCAACGAAGGGCGTATATTACAAGCCTTTGTTCATCGCATACATCGCTAATCCCTTTTGCGATTTTCATTCACGTAGGGTGAGCATCCCAACGATTTATGAACGGTACACATCTCTAATCGTTTATTGGATTTTCATTGACGAAGGGCGAACATTACAAGCCTTTGTACACCGGATACATCGTTAATCCCTTTTGCGATTTGTAAGATATTATCTGTTTTCGAGTATCGATTTGTGAGATATGATTTTGTTTGTTAATATCGATTTGTAAGCTATTATGTTGAATATTCGTATATTGATTTCTAATATATTATGCTTAATTGTTGTATATCGATATATAAGATATTATGTATTTTCTAGTATCGATTTTTATGATATTTGTAGTATGATTTCTATTGTAGAATTACAACAAAGAATTATAACATTACAACACAGAATCATCTATTTACAACAAAAAATTATAGAATTATAACAAAGAATTATAGAACTACAACAAAGAATTATAGAATGCTAAACATTACAACAATTTGTAAGATATGAAAGTTAAATGCTACAACTATTTTGAAGCTGAAGAATCCACACGTGATTCCTGTATTGCGTTGTTCACTTTTGAATTGAACAGAGTTTGTCATGAAACAGAATAATATTAGACACTACATTAAGTTCAACAAGAAATGCTAACATCCTCCCATAATTATTACATACCAAAAGACTTGTCAAACTCATGCCATCGTTCCACTCAAACAGGTCGGGTGGATTGTAGGTTCGAACATTGTAGGGCACGTCTGTATGGTATTGTTGTATGTTGAAAATTACACAAGTAAGATATTGATAGGTTGCACGTAATACAATTTACATGAGAAGCAATATATTGTATTGCATACATGTTCATGCGAAGGGCTTGGTTGCTTAGAGAGTGGTTGTTTCTTAGACATTTTCTTGCCAACTAATTCCAATTCACCCTTTGTCCTCCGATGGCTGTGATCAGAGGCAAGTTTCCTTTTGATACCCTTCGCTAGGTGAATATTTTCATCATAATCTACAACGTTTACTCCTGACTTGTTGAAGATGATGTTTACGCTTTGACGCAACTTCTCACAAAGGTCAAGAAAAGCATGATTTTTACCTACGTTGTTCTATCCTGTTTTCTTAGATTGGTCTTCACAAGCTGCAACAGACACATGGTAAATTAACTGCACTTTTTCAAGTAATTCCCTTGACACGTTTCTCATACATACATAGGCTTCTTCGCTTTTTTATGCTAAATCTGCAACATGCATAAGTGACCTACATAGTTGTTGGTAACAGGAGGTTATCTGGCACTTCTTATCAACACTAGATGAATTAACTTTATTTGTCTCTAGCAGTTCAATCTTTGCTTGTCTCGTCCATCTTCGTATTATATATGACTCAGGTATTTCTTGTATCTTTTCTTGATTAAGTGCCTTTAATGCATGATACATAAAATACCTTTGAATTTAAACATTTTGCACGTACAGTCAACTGTTCTATTGTCAACATTGTATGTAACATGTGCTTCTTGCCTTTTTGGATACTCTTCACCATCCCATACAATATGGTATTTGTGCATATTCTCATATTACATACATCCTTCTATGTTGCAATTCATGACCTGTATAACCTCCTTCTTAGTCCATTCAAATGCAGTTAGTATATACAGATCTGCAGGTCGCGTCAATATTTTCATGCCCAAAGTTACAGGGCGGGTGTTGAAGCATTTCATATCTTATTCAAGCTCATTCTGTCTAAGACCGTCTACAAATAATTCGTATTGTTTCATGAAACAAAACATTAATAAACATTAATATAATATTTTTTCAGTGTGGCATGCATAGATTCATCTCTTTGTGTGTTTATCATACCTGCACAAAAGTATTCTCTTTCATATGACAATGCCCACTTCTCTTTATCTGCATATAAATGTTGTAACCATACACGGTCTTCAAGGTCGTACATCTGAATCATTTGCTCTCAATCAGACATAAAGGTGACCTCGTCTATGATCTCAAGTATACACTATCTAAACTTTTTATCAAACTTTGTCTTCTGATTAAAAATGTATCCTATGTTCTTTGCTGCATTTTGAAAGATATGCCACAAACATAGGTTATGATGTGCATATGGCCATACATGAGACACTGCAGCTGCAATTGCATGATCATCATCTGTAAGTACAGCTCCAGGGTGCTTCCCATTTATTGCATGTGTAAATACTCTGAACAACCACTAAAAGGTTTTCTTGGTCTGGTCATACAAAAAAGCACCACCTAATATGCAACTCCATGAGTGATGTTTCACTCTGACAAACTACGCAAATGGCCACTGTTCTGTATTAATCTTCACTGTCGTATAAAAAATAAGCACATCATTGAAGCATTCATAATTCACTCTTGACTTTGAATCTGCCCAAAACATATTCAAAGCATATCCATCTTCATCCAGTTGCATTGCACTAAAGAAACCAGGGTCAATGTTTCATTTTTTCTGTAGGTAATCAACCAAAAAACATATTCCTCCATTCTTCATGTTTTCTGACATCTTCCTTTTCAAGTGGTTTCTTAGATCCATAGGTGTGAATGATACATTCTTGCGACCACCATCTACGTGCGCACAGAAATTGTATATCTTCCTTGGTGCAATGCCGACAGTATCAACTATTTCGGCAATTGCAGCATGCGCTTCAGTTACTTTACGATGTGACATTAACATAGGAGTCATAAATGAAGCGGCTAATTCATGGTTATGATCATTGATTAAAATACGAACTACATATTTCCCATTCGGAAGTCTTCTTAACACCATACTCGTTGGACAACCGCATCTTGAATCTGGCTTGGTCCTTGTTGGATTTTCACTTGACTTCTTTCAACCTTGCTTAGAACAAACATATCCCTTTCTCACCATGACACCCTGTGCATTTTTTGCCCAAGAATACCTTCTAACACTGAAGCCAAGTTTTAAGGCATAATCATTGTAAAATTTGTATGCAGCTTCCTCATTATTAAATTGCATTTCCTCTAAGGGAACAGAGTCAAGTGTACTATCATGTAGACTTGAGGTGCCTGCACCTTTGTCAAGTGTATTGTCATGATCGTCTACCTCATTATTGACTTGCATTTCGTCTACTGGAATATTCAAGTCAAGAGTGAATCTAATGCCTGCACCCTTCTTATCATGTGCATCATTAGTGCACATATTCAATTTTTCAGGTGCGTCGATAGTACGGATGTTCGTCGCTCCATGACCTCCCAATGATTAAAATACGTCATCTTCAATGCAACTAGCTGATATGCTCAACACTATCATGTGCAAAATATCAATTTGCGTTAGTCAGCGCATACGTTTACTACGATTTATTCAAGATGCATATAACAACGACTATTGATTAGTTAAGCATAATAGCTTACAAATCGATATTAACAAACAACACCATATCTAACAAATCGATACTCGAAAATACATAATATCTTATAAATCGATATACGACAATTCAGCATAATATATTACAAATCGATAGTAACAAACAAAACAATATCTCACAAATCGACAGTAGAAAATACATAATATCTTACAAATCGATATACGGCAATTCAACATAATATATTACAAATCAATATTAACAAACAAAATAATATCTCATAAATCGATAATAGAAAACACATAATATCTTACAAATCGATATACAGTAATTCAACATAATATATTACAAATCGATATTAACAAACAAAACAATATCTCACAAATCGATGATAGAAAACACATAATATCTTACAAATCGATATATGACAATTCAACATAATATATTATAGACCGATATGAACAAACAAAACAATATCTCACAAATCGTCATTATAAAACACATAATAACTTACAAATCGATATATGATAATTCAACATAATATATTATAAACGAAACAATATCTCACAAATCGATATACATGTTACTAGAACCGTAATTTGTGTTATATTGCATATACTGAATGAATGGACGATACCTGATGGGGTAGAGGCCCTTGCTCGCATCTGTAACCAAGCATTCTTGTCAACAGTTTCCAGCGTTTTGCAAATGTCTTCAAGTTTCCAACCATTGAAATGATAAAATCTACTTAGAATAACAAAATAACGCCTTAATGACACTCAAGCCGACATATGTTCTTCAACAATAGCACGATGACATGGAAAGCTACTCACGACACTTTAATGACACTTGTTGGAATGTTTGTGCTTCATTGCTTTTTTCCATACTGCCTAACGAAAATGAAGAAGAAGATAAGACTGTAAAAAGAGATGGCCGATAAATCCTCCTTTGACGCCCACCAATGATCGAACCAATTGTTCGATTTATAGTTATCTCTACGGGGTATGAACGAACCAGGAAAAGTTTTCTATCTAACACAAGGCAGAAACGAGAAGGCGGTAATGTGTTGTAGCACAAGCTAAAAACAAAGGCAGAACATGCAAATCTATATAGGGGAGCGGGAGGAAATTTTTGTCCAACGCATATCTATCTTATGAGAGGACATTTCCATCAAAAGCATATCTACCTTTTTTTATATATTATTTTATTATAAAGTCATCATGGGCAACATTGACATATGAATTATCGCGGGTCCCAAGATATTCCTCCGTACACACAGGAACACACGAATTTGTGTTTCGGGGAGAACACACAACACCCTCTCTGCCTTGACATGCATGCCCTCTCTCTCTCTGGCAGAAAGGGGCACCCGCGTGGCTTTCTTATTGCGAAGGACGCAAAGAGGATGTTGGTGGCGTGCACGGCCTCCCTCTCTTCTGCTTCCCTCCAGTCCTCCTCCTCCTCCAAACGTGGTGATTGTATGCTTCTTCTCCCACCACTACCACTCAACCAGAGAAAGAGAGTTGATAGAACTTAGAAAGCTTTGATGATTTCAGGCCCTTTCAGTCAGATAGGCTTGTGGATGCTCGAAGAGAAGAAGCTACCCTACAACATGATGCTGATAGATTTTGGCAACAAGTCTGATTGGTGCCTTTCCGGTCCCAAATTGAATAAGATATTTGCTCATTTTTTTAGTCCTTTATCTATTGTTTTCGGGAAAAGGAATGGATTCAATTAATGTTTTGCAATTGGGCGCTCAGGTTCGTCGAAGCCAACTTGGAAGGCAAAGTCCCGGTGGTGAAATTCGCAGCCAACCCTAAAGGCAAAGTCCCAGTGGTTTTGTTTTTCAACAATTTCAGCCCTTTTCACCTTTGTCACCTACCTATGCATGCCATTTGTTCGATCAAATGCCTTTGTGTGGAATTTCATCCGTTTTATCACAAATTTTTGTTTAGAGATGACTCATTTGGAATTGGCTGTAACTTTAGAAGAATACAAAGTTACCTCTTTGTTCTAAAGCATTTGGATGTTCTCGCACCATCTTTTGCATCATGTGTTATCTTTTATGTTTTAAATCCTGATTGGGAATGTCCAAATGAAGCCAAAATGGGAGAATTCTGCTATGATTATATTAGGTTGGCTTTATTGTTTGTATAATTGTGTCAGTTGCACCTAGAGTCTAAGGATTAAGATATTTGCAGAATAGGAGTACTGTCATTTTTCTCTTCCATCTAATTTTGTTCTTAAATCTCAAATCTGATTTTATTTATAAGGAAGGTTCTGCCATTTAGTATCACTGCCTAGAAATAAGAAGCATTCCCCAAAGATTCCTTTTAAGAGATTAAATTTGTTGTATTTGCCAAGTAGCCAATGCAATGTGGTGTATAAGTATGCTTAGGATGTTAAATATTGACAATGAGCTTTTCCAGCTTGATGTGGAGCACTGGATAACCTTCTAATAGAAATGCATTGTCTAATTATTGAAGAAAGGAACAGCTAAGGCTGAATCCCCATGGCAGGCCTGAGATCACAGTATGATGTGATTTGCTAGTAAGTGGGGACATGCTTCTGTATGAACACAAAAATGAAAGTGAATGATTTGCTGGTAAGGGGAGAATTGAGGGTAAACATGAGAACCTGTTGGTTTTATGTTGAGCATGACAGTATGTGTGAAATAGAGTTGGTTTTTGGCTTGATCTGTTTTGCTCCGTTTTGATGAATTTGGAACATTCATGGATTTCCTCTTGTTGATTGTTGAAAGATTTCAAAAGATTGAATTTTTCTGAGTGGAGGATTCATGCCATGAAAATTTATTTCATTGTTATCAACTTGATTTCTTTTAAAAAATAGTTGCATCCCCTAAAGAAATTGTATAATAGCATATGGTTTTTACAGTCCTATACTCGGAACCATGTTTTTAAACATTTTAATATACATTTTTAAACATTTTAAATATTTTTTAGTTTTTAAATCTGATCCGAGATTTTAGATTTTCAATGTTTTTTTAATATAAAATGATGGGTGGATCAAGTCATACAATCCAAAACAAAGTAATACGACCCATTAAATATGATTGTCCAAGTTGTCCACACATCGTCATCAAGCAACAGACATTTGCAATACAACATCAGTCCAAACAAACGTTGAACTTGAAACAGTTGCTACGGAAAGAACAGAACCAGTGTGTGTTGTTCTGTCTTTTTTGTTCATTTGGTACAATCCTGGACAAGCCATCAAACATATCCTAAATGGATTAAATAACAGCAAAAAGGTTACACGCGTATGATATTGTTTATATTGCCGGAATGCACCAAAGGAACAGACAGAAACACTTCTCTAAAGTGCTTAAACTTAAAAAAAAAAAATGATCCAGGAGCTCACCGTAGGGGCATGTACTTTACAATAATGGTGTTACTGTATACGATGATGGTTATGTTCTCATTTGGGTTTAGGGCCAGTTTGGAGCGCTTATGCATTCGGTGGTTCCAAGGTAAAATATTGGTCAAACTACCTTGGTGGTCCTGTTTGAAATATGGGTGTTTATGCATTTGGGATGAGAAGTGAGGCCCTTTCTCCTTTGTACCGTTTATGCATTTGGTGTTCCCAGGTAAAATCTTAGTCAAACTACCTTGGTGGTCCCGTTTGGAATGTGGTAGCTGGGATGGGCATTTATGCATTTGCGATGGGAAGTGAGGCCCTTTCTCCTTTGTATAAAAATACACTAAAGAATGGATTTGGCAGCTGACACTTCAAATGCATAATAAACACACATGATTCCATCCCAGCTACCAAATTCCAAACAGGGCCTTAATGGAGTTGCAAGTGCCACTGTAATTGGTAACAGAGGGATGTGGAATTGTGGACACCATTCTGAAACAAGCCCTCGTTGTCCTATTTGCTAGAAGCGCCATAAACAATGACGGCCATATTCCTGCTGGATCCAGTCATCTATGGTGTCTCACTAAGTTTGATGCCAATTGCCTCCTGATCTGCTATAGCAACCATAAGGCCGCTATGTCTCTTTATCCTTGCTAGTTCAAAGAAAGTTCAACTTCATGATCCTTATGCGATTACCTTAAATGGCGGATTGCCAAACCGTTTCTTCCATGCAATATTTCGTTCGTCTCTTTAGCACTATCGTGTACTCAGTCTTTTGATTCAATGCAAATATTCGAGGTGATAACCTGGTTACCGAATCAGGTGGTTCAGCTCAGATGCTTTGAACCCCACTCGCTGAACAGTAAAGCTTTTCTTTTAGGCCAGCATCTTTAATATCAATCAATCCGGGACTTTGAGTAGTAGGATGTCTCACGACCTTCGCATACCATCAACGCTAAACTTTTCTAAAAAGTACTGTACTCTTGAGCACTATAGAGGCAATAAGTTTTCATTATAATATCTGCACAACTTGTTTCCCAGTATCAGGAACAATCTATCAACAATTGGATTACACGCTACAAAAAAAAAAACATACCAGTTGGAGCCACAAACTTTGTTGTAGAAACAGTGATGAGAAATATGGTGGCCTTTATACTGTTCAAAGCATGTAATCAACCTGGCCAATGACCAATTAGCCTAAGCACGCTGCGGCCCAACTTACATCGATCTTATTTGTCTTCTTTTCTTACATATATATGATTACTGTACTTATAAAATGGAAAAGCTCCAGTGATACTTGGCAAGGATCAGCTCATAAACCATCTTTGGGCCAATGAGCTTCCACGGATGGAATAAAATGGAATGTTTTTTTTTTCTTCCCCCTCTCCCTTTTTTTCCTGTTTTGCAAAGAATCTTTCTCTTTTAACTATTGTTAAACTGAACCAGTGGATGTTGAGAAAAGCTTAATCCAGAGCAGCTTTGTTTCGCTTGCCACCAATAGGATTCGGCAGGCCATCAAATATTGGGATCGCAACTGCTGTGAGAACCTGTAGGTCCGGTTTCAGTATCCACTTAGATGCTGACCGGTTTGATGCAGCATTATCAAAGGAATCTTGCAGGTTGGAGGTGCTCGATGATCGCCGGACTCCAGCAAAACCATTGGCCAGAAAAGAGTCAGCAGCAGGATAGGCATGACCGTTGTTGGTTATATCCATGTCACCACCCGCAAGGTTTACCCTGCTTGCAGATTTTAGCCTCAGTGCCAGACCTTTACCTGACCTCCCCAACAGCCCACCGCTGTTATCCTCCTTCAGTATCAGCTCTGGGCTCTGAGAAGTGAGATCGACATCAGCTTTCTGACGCCTTCTTACAGACTTCTCACTTGATCTCTCATTGTCATCCTCACCAGATTCTGCAACTAGGACATCTCTCATCAATTCACCATTTTCTGCATAGAACCCATTCATCAAGCCCCTAGATTTCCTGTGCTTGCCTGCACATATATCAGCATCTTCACTTTCCCTGCCAAGTGAGATGGGTTCATCTGCTGAGAACTGACCTCTGTTAATTTTGTACACAGCCATCTCTGTACCTTCAACACCATTGCTACCATTCTTAAGGGGTGGCATCAGGCCATAGTAGCCTTGTAAACTGCTCATTGCTGCAGAAGCTCTTTTTTGTGGTGACCCAAAGTCTTTAAATATATCACGACGTGGATACCTTGGAGGGGTCCTTAGGTTGTTCCCGTTTCTGTAAAAAGGGTCATTTATGCTAAGCAGCTTTAGTTAAAAAAAAAAGAAGGTAAGTATGCATATAAGGGAATAGAAAATTACAATGAAATGATAAGAATCACAGTGAAGACAAAGAAGAAAGGAAAAGAAACATATGACAGCAAACGATGGGGGACATGACATGCACACACACAGGTAAGTTTGTAACCAACAACAAGCACATTTTCATGTGCGTCGTTGTTGCAAGAATGAAATGGAACAATTAACTCCAAGACATCCCTTAAGGGGAACAACTTCATCCCTCATATGAAAGACTGGAAATAATAATGATAAAGCATAGCAGAAGTGAACATAAAATTAATAGAAGGCCTGTTTTTTCTCCCAGAAGAAAAATAAGTTACACTAAGGAAGTGGAACGACTGAAATTCATAATATGAAAAGTTAATGCCAATTAGAAAAACTCTGAGAAGAGGAGTACTCTCGTGTAGCAGAGCCATTAGACAAGATTGGAGATGGGGGGTGCCTTCCTGGCAAAGGTATCTGCAGTGATTTGTGTGCGAACATTTGAAGATCTGTAACCAAACCATTTAGGCGCTTTATGTCCGAGACCTGACAAAAGGACCTCAATGTTACTATCATCCCCAAAATACAGGAAGCTGCTCAAAATAAGGACATGGTGAACTATTATACATATGTTCCTGCACAACTTCATCATTCATCAACCCACTGTTAAGAACATTTAATTCATCCTAAAATGAATAACAAAAGTTCCAGGGCATATTTTGACGAATCATCAAGGACTCTCAAAATTACAATAGGGCAAAGCTGTGAATTTAAAACTTTCAGCTTTCAATAGATATATCAACTAATCCAGATAGAGAAGATAAGCTGGTAAGTTGCATTATGCTCTACAATACAATATTCCAACTCACCCCATTAACTATTTATTTGGATAAATGGCTCCACCCAAAAACCCAGTAAGAAAAATGTCTATTATTCATGCTAAATGTCATGCTTGATTTCATAACTCCTATTCAAAGCACTCTTAAGTCTAAATTTGGTGTCTGTAATGGACTAACTTGTGTTGGCCAAGTGTATGGCATCTAATAAGAATGCCTCTAAGAAAAACCAGAAAACCAAAGAAAGTTTTATTTAAGAAGTGAAAGGTAATAAAAAACCAGGAACTTCTATGCAACATAAAATGAAAAAACTAATTCTATCTACTTATCAAATTGGCCATACTCTAAAGGAACCAAGTAGCAGTTGGCGTTGTGAAACAACTTGATAATAGTTTCCATAATGATCAAAATCCACCAATTATCATTAATCAATCATTATGATCCACATTTTTATTTATTGCTTTGAACTTCTATGCACCACAAAATGAAAAAGTTAATTATATCTACTTATCAAATTGGCCACACTCTAAAGGAACCAGGTAGCAGTTGACGTTGTGAAACAACATGATAAGAGCTTCCATAATTATCAAAATCCACCAATTATCATTAATCAATCATTATGATCCATGCTTTCATTTATTCCTTTGCATGAGAAAAGTCTATTAAATGTATTCTCATACTACAAATCTTACTTCAGTGCCTGTCTTTTGTCATCATTCTTCTTCATCAATATCCTACTTACCTTGCTTATTTTTAGTTCCAATTTACAGGACCATTTTTTGGCATGCTACATCATCTTCAACAGTACAAACTCCGCTGAAGGGTTTCCTGTTCAAACACTGAAAATAACAATGTCCAAATTTGCAGCACCTTGAAACAAGTCATCAAACGCGAGATGATACACCTATCCACTTAGAGATGCTTTCAAGGAATTGATCTGATTATAGTGCACTTCAGTTACATTCAATGGCTGTACAAATGATAAACACCAAGGAAAGATGAGCATTTTTTCTGTTCCAATGCATCAGCTCAATTTGATTCCTGTCTAACATCCATCGCTTGTCCTCCATTCTTAATAAAAAGTAGAGGTTTTGTCAATTACTTTAGCATTTTGGGATCAAACAGAAGTATAAACCTTGCAAATCAGGAAATGAATAAATAGAAGTCTCTAGGAGGATTTTTCATCTTTTGTTTTTCTTTTATTGCACCATGTGTGAATCCAGTCACTTACATCCTATTCTCAAGATCGCATGTCAGTGAACTTGCAAATAACTATGATTTTATGCTCTATAATGTGGTTTATTTAAATGCCCCCAACTGCAAAAAATTTGGAGTGTCAATTTATGCAAAGCATCACACTAAGTGATTAATGAGTCAAGGATCTGTAAGTAATTTACCACTATAAGCTGGGATGGGAGTTAATGCAATCAGTAAAAACTTGGTCAAACAAACTTGGTGGTGGATGTGTGGAAACTGGTAGCTCGATGGATGTTTATGCATTTGGGATGGGAAGTGAGGTCCTCTCTCCTTTGTATTTACACTAAAGAATGGAATCAATAGCTGCCACTTTTTCAAATGTATAATCTCCATCTGACCACCAGTTTCCAAACGGAGCCTTACTTCCTTTTAAAAACTGAAACCTTCATTTGCCAAAACTTGAAGTTTATAACAAGAATCAAAATTCCTGAAAAAGTGCTATTACCTTTACTTAAAATATTCTTCAGTTAAAAAGTCAACAGAAGTTATATCAATCTACAGGTCAACCACAAATATCCATGAATTCTACAACTTTATCATGAAGTTTAATGAGTTCTAGGATACATAATCAGAAGATCATTCCAAAAAATAAATCAAGCATCATAAGTGTTTCCTCGCCAGACCATTCAGTTAATTATAACGGTAAAACAATGTTCACTGATTTCTAAGTTAACAAATATTCAAAGGTCCGATGGAAAAGGAATGTCCCTAGACATTTTCAATGTTAGGATATTGATACATGCTGGTGAGCACACTTGAAACTTACTCCAATTTTTTGAAAGAAGAATCAAGATCCATTACAAATATAAAATTGTCGTATCCACGTTCTGCCCTATTTAGAAACAATATCCGAAGCTGCAGAACAATCGAGCATGATATAGTCAAGATCCACCAGAGCAATTTTACTTAACAGGGATTATAACACACGGAATGCTAAATCATTCTCCAACCCGTTATGAGTAAACAAATCAAAGATATAATGCCAAGTATTAAAATAATCTCTCTCTCTCTCTGTATATGTATATACTCTCTCTCTCTCTCTCTCTCTCTCTCTCTCTCTCTCTCTCTCTCTCTCTCTCTCTCTCTCAGAGAGAGAGAGAGAGAGAGAGTAGGGAGTAGGTGCCTACCAAAGTTAGGAGCCTAAAGTAAGGAGCTCTCCGTGAGCGAACGGGTGTTTCAGGGGCGTTTTTCGCAACTCTGACCCTACAGATCCGTTCGGCATAATTGATTTGCTAAAAAACGACACTTGGATCACGTTTTTAGATAAAAAAAAGATGAATTTTTCATCTTGAAAATTTATGAAAAGTGCAGACTGTTGATTTTTAAACCTTATATAAACCTACCCACATGTTGAAAAGTGGAATCCGACGATCCAAGAGTCCATTCATATAAGCAAGCATATAAAACACATCTGTAAGCTCAGATAAACATTAAAAAAAAACCTTCAGAATCCCAGTAGGCACGGATCCAGGTAGGCAGCTACCCTCTAATATATATATTGCAATTATTGCAATATTTTTTAGAAAATGCAAAGATTTGATATTAAACTTTTTGTTTTTAATTTTTATTAAACAGAAGGGAGAAACCAAATAAAGTCTAACCGTTCATGCGACTTGTTTGGACGCCTTGTTGAGGAACTATATCAGAAACACCACCCATTACGGACTAAATCCAGTAGTTAAAGATACGTATCACAAACCGCGACCAAATATTCTGCTTCATGAATGCGTAAACTAATGGAAGAGGACAATTATTCCCGAAAAGCGTCCACATTAGAAATAAAATGGAAAACACCTCACCTCAACACCATATCTGATGGCTACGCCAGCGAGAGTATCCATTTTAGAAACAGGATGTTCGATATATTTCATGCCAGAAGATGACGACGATGATAAAGGAACCGGCAAAGAATTTGACGTCATCGGGTTCAATCTCCGGTCAGAAAAATTACAAGAAATAACCTGGTAATTTCCATCTCGATGGCAGTTATCCATGGCCAAACTGTTCATTTTTACGCCACCGGAGCTCTCCTTCTCATCTAAATACCTAATTCAACCAACCCTAAAATACAAAATCAGCTTCAACGCCGGAGAATTCCAACGACTCGTGGCTTACCAAACCACTTCACCTTACAATCGCGCTGATCCGGCAATGCAGGAGAGAACGCCACCAATTTCGTATGACTAAAATCCCTAGATCAAAGGTAAAATCTCGATATATCAAGATAGATAGAAAAATTCCATCTCTCCGCCAAAAATCCACCGGTAAAACCGAATACTTTTCCTCATCCAAACACCGCCAGAAAAACCTAGCACACAAGCGAAATTCCGACGGACGCCGATCCTCCGAAAACCCGCAAGGAAAGAAAATGAATTTCCAGGTTAAGTTTCTCCCGATCCGGCTGTGCGGTAGCGGAATCCGGCGTTGTCGCGCTACGGGTGCCGTGGATCGCCGGAAAGAAGCCGAATCACCGCAATTGGAAACAAAAGCTACAGAGATCTCGATGAATCGTGGCCTAAAATCCACGGATCGGAGAGCATCACGAGGACGGGAATCTCATTTCTTCAGAGGCCACTTCTCTTCCGAATCGTTCTCTCCGAGAGAGAGAGAGATCTTTCATGAGAAAGGGGATGAATAATGATAAAGATGAGGGAGGAGTCGTATTTAAAGAGGAAAACAAATAGAATAACATAAATAAATTTCTGGATTGTACTTTAACCCCCCGCACTAATCAAATATCATTTATAGCCTTAAGTAATTCAGATATGACGACTGTGTCCATAAAGTGACGATTTTGCTCTTTTCACAGCCAAACATGTGGCAGGATAGGAGATGCGGAGAATTCATGTTCGGACTGAGGTTGCAAACGGGTCGGGTATGGATCTGGTCGGAGTAAACTGGACAGTGTGTTTTTTTTGCTAGGGTCAAGTTCCAGACCCGGCCAGAATTTGTTCGCATAGTGGGTTCTGGATTCGAAATGACGTATAAAATGCAAAACACGTCGGATTAGCCTAAGTTGTTACCCAGTTCTGTATCCAGATTCGAAAAGTCTGGCCACGGAATTCTGCATTGGATATGGATTATATATCCATATTTGACAATTCGGATCAGGATCCCCAACCCACTTGCACCTGGGTCGGATCATTTTGGCTTCCGTATATCGAAGGAATATGCAACTCACCAAACAAAATCACCAGTAAGTGTGTGTTTGTTTCCGAACTTTTTTCAGGGAAACCACGGTGCTGGCTGGAAAATCAGGGAAACCACGGTGTTTTTGTTTTTTTTTCTTTCATATGTAAATATTTGAATCCCTTTTGTGTTTGGATATTGAATCATCAATATCTTTTTGGTCTTCGCATGGCTTTTGATTTTAACCTCTATCTCTATTTCACGTTATTCATCTCCGTTTCAAATGGGCTGAGGTAGGGCAGCTTCTCATTTTCCTTGGATCCACTGCCATCCGTAAAGAAGGATGGAGGAAGGGGGTGAGGCAGGGATTAAAGACGGGGATGGGGGCAGAGTGCGGAAAAGCATAAGTCCATCATCCCTGCCCCGAATCTCCACACGGGTTTTGATTTTAACCTTCATCCCTGTTTCATATCCCAGGTGCTGGCGGGCCGGGCCCCTGTCTACTGCCAGTGTCATCCCTACTTGATGCGACAAAAAAAAAAAAACTAAGTGCGCATCCGCGACGGACAAGATTGCACCCCTAAAATTATTGAAGATGGACCAACTTTCAAGAATGGCATTTATATCCTAGGGATAGAAAAAATGACTGAAATACAAACAGAGACAAATGAAATGCAATGGGGGATTTCTCGTTTCTTCCTAGGAATATTTTCGATATTTAAAATCACAGATTCTAACTCTGACAAATCCCAGGAAAATTAAAATGTTTCACCGAAGCTTGCCGCGTTTCTCAAAAAATGACAAAAAAAAAAAACCCTAACTAGAGCTGACAACAGCGTATCACGTTCCGCGTGGCCAAGAAAAAAACGCGTCCCATCTGACATACTTGAGGGGTGTATTCGTCATTTAAGTTAACCTATGATGAATTCTTCGTAACCAGCCCCTCCTTTTAGAATAATGTCATTTAAGTTAAACTTTTATCGCAATGGTAGAAACAGCCTTCATCTTTCTATGTAATTGACAAAAACGGGCCCATTGGCCCCTCCACAATATGACCTTGAGTTAATCGACGCAGGATGACCTAATGCCCCAAGGTTAATGAGAAAAACTTTGTTAAGAATAAGTACAAAAAATAAAAAGTCATAAACTTTCTGCTGCTTCTTTGCTAGAAGACACGATCGATGATGAAAATTTTATATCGACAGGGATGGCAGTGGACCGGGGGGAAATGGGGCCCCACCCCGCCTTGCCTCGTTTGGACCGGGGATGGAGGAAATGAAACGAGGATGGAGGTTAAAATCAAAACCCTTGCAGGGATGGACTTATGCTTCCCCCCACCTTGTTTTGTTCTAGCCTTGCCCCGCCTCGCCCCATTCCCAATTCTTCTTTAGATATGGCAATGGACCAAAGAGAAAGAGGGCTCCACCCCGCCTCACCCATTTGGATCATGGATGGAGGGCAGGATTTTGAGACGGGATAGGGGTGGAGACCTTCTCCCCTGCCCTGGTCCACTGCCATCCCTGCTATAGCCATCTCTACCTGCTATGGTTTTTGCTAAGGCTGGTAAACAAGCTGAAGCAATCAAGTTTGAAGTGTTGGAGCTTGGCTTATTCTTTTGCCAAGTTTAAGCTAACAATGAGTTGAGTTTCAGCTGGGTTATTTATAGAAGAATATGTTGTTTTAGAGCTCAAAGCAATGAAATTATTTAAAAAATACATGTAAATTATGTGTAAAATATATATGTAATCGTACTTACAGTCACTGTCTTGACCGCATAAAACTCTACCCCTTGCCCCCAAAGAGTTGTCAGCTTTCGCTTCCCCAAAGGGTGACACCCATGGAATTTGAACCTAGACCAACTGCCTAGAGGCGTAGGTTCCATCCCACTACGCCAAGCCCCAAAGGTTAGGGGCTTAGCTTTCATGTCCTTGCTTGACGGTTTTAATAATATGAGTATGTATGAGAAATTTGATAAAACTATACATATTTTGAAATTTATCATAAATCTAGGTCCTTACATGAAATATCACTCGAACAAAATAAATGCGCGCTGTGGTTCGGTTCGGTTCGGTTTGGAAACAGAAGATTAATCAATTTTTTTTATTACGGCTACTGCCCTAAGCTTGTGGCCACTAAAAAATTGAATAAAAAATTACAATAAATAAAATTTCCCGGTAGCTTCCGAAGGAATGGATCTGCCGATCTCCATCACGCGTTTTATTCGTTCACCACGATCCGTCGGTGGGTGCAATTTTTTAGTATTTTTTCAATCATGTAATTTGTCGTCGCCTCATCGGATTCTTTGGCCTGAAACTTGGGCTTCCAAAAGTATGACGTTATTGGTGCTTGTTTTATTGAAATTACAAAAGAACTTCGTCACTGGATCTTTTACCATTGCGTGGATTCGAACCGCTGTGCTCAGGTCAGGTGCCTGCGGAACTCTGTTCAGAAATTCTGAGTAATATGAGATCCTAGGAAAGCTAGTTCCAGCGGGGATTCGGCAGCTGTGACTTCATTTTCTAAGCGATCATTTTTGGCTGATGCTTCAACTGGACTGGTTTTGATCTTTTTTCCTGTTTTAGCCCTCGATGTTGGGGTTGGTCTTTCAGCTTGACTGTCGCTCATGTAATTTCGGCCGTGTATGACTTTCCTGTTTAGCAGTCTCTGTTCTATTATTCCTAAGGTTGTGTTTTCCAACCATACCTCATTGTTTCCTACTGTAACTTTCACTTATTGGTAATCATATTTTTCTTTTAAAAAAATTAATTTACAAAATAACTCTTATGATTTTGAAGAAGCCAACCCCCATTTGGAGTTGGAAACACAGTGTCTGCAATAGGAATGGCAGTGGACTGGAGTGGAAGCAGGGGATAAGGTCTCCATCCCCACCTCCTTCCTGCAGGAGTTTTGATTTTAAGCTCTATCCCCGTTTCATGTCCTTCATGTGGGGATCGGCAAGGGTTTTCCGGCGACGGCAAAACTGTCCGGCCTCCCTGTAGCGGTGGCCCTGCATAACAAAAACAGAAAAACAATAGACAGCGTACCTGAGGCTGCCATTGACGGAGCTGTTGTGGTCGCCGGAGAGGGACAATCTTCAACTCGGCCTGTCCGCAGCCACCACAAGCGCAGGCCACTGTATGCGGACGGTAAGTCGACCTCTTCCCTCCTTCAATTTCTGTATTTTCACTGTTTTGGGTTGCTTATGAAACCCCTTTAAATATTCACCGAATGGAAACGGTTTAAGCAACCGTTTCCCTTTTATTCGGTAATGGGTTTAACGGAAGGGTGCACACTTATGGGGAGCGTTACCCACATCGTGGGTAACCACCACCAACGTGGTGGTTAATCCCAACATTCTCCCACTTGCTCCGACGATAAACCCTTTAACCAAAAAACCTTATGGGAATAACTTGATGAATAGAATGGCCTTTATATTCTATTCTAAAGGTCCTTAGTTGAATCTCTAATCCTTAGGAGATTAACAACAACCATAATGAGAATAAAAAAACTGAAAGTGATCACTTTATTTACATGCATATGTCAAAAAGAGTTTAACAATCCCATCCTCATTACATGTTCGGAATATAATCCCGGTGCTAGCCCTTTAGTAAGAGGATTAGCGATCATCTCTTTGGTACCAATATTGACAATATGCACTAAATGATTCTTCGTCCTTTCTTTAACAACAAAATACTTCAATTTCATATGCTTGCATGACGTAGTATTTTTGTTGTTGTTCGAAAAGGACACCGCAGCTTCATTATCACAGTAGACCTTCAGTGGCTTCCCAATAGAATCGACCACCTTTAACTGTGATATGAAGTTCTTTAACTATATAGCCTGCGAAGTAGTCTCGTACAATGCAATGAATTCTGCCTCCATGGTGTGGGCAGCAGTAGTCGTCTGCTTTCCACTCCTCCAAGAGATCGCTCTCTTAGCAAGTAAGAAGACGTACCCAGTAGTAGACTTTCTACTATCAAGGCATCCTCATAAATTCGCATCTGAGTAGCCAATGACTTCGAGGTGGTCAACTTTATGATACGTTAACATATAGTCTTTTGTCCCTTGCAAATACCGCAAGACTTTCTTAACAGCCTTCCAATGGGGTAAACCTGGATTAGACTGAAATCTGCCAAGTACCCCTACTGCAAAAGAAATATCTGGTCGAGAACATGTTTGCGCATACTGCAAGCTGCCAACAACTGATGCATATGGATAAGCACTCATCTGTGCTTTGTCAATATCGTTCTGTGGACAATCCTTTAGGCTCAGCTTGTCACCTTTTGATATGGGTGTAGAAGTAGAAGAACAATTCTCCATCCCATATCGCTTTAACACCTTTTCTATATAGGATCTTTGGGAGAGGCCTAGAAACCCTTTTGCTCGGTCTCGACGAATCTCAATGCCAATAACATAAGCAGCTTCACCCATATCTTTCATATCAAAATGTGATGCAAGAAACTGTTTTGTCTCTGAAAGCAACTTTATATCGTTGGTTGCAAGTAAAATGTCATCCACATACAACATCAATATAATGAACTTACTCGCACTTTCCTTAAGGTATATACATTGATCAATAATGTTTTCTGTAAACCCGAAAGTCACAATGACTTGGGAAAATTTAATATACCACTGTCGGGAGGCCTGTTTAAGTCCATATATTGATTTGTTAAGCTTACAAACCAAACGATCATTTTCAGAGAAAACAAGAGGTTGTTCCATGTATACCTCTTCATTCAAATCCCCGTTGAGGAACGTTGTTTTCACATCCATCTGATGTAGCTCTGAATCATAATGAGCTACGAGGGCCAAAATAATCCTCACTGACTCCTTAGTTGAGACAGGAGAGAATGTCTCATTATAATCAATGCCCTCCATCTGGGTGAATCCTTTAGCAACCAATCTTGCTTTATGTCTCTCTATGTTACCTTTGGAGTCTTTCTTGGTCTTAAAGACCCATTTACACCCTACGGGCTTTACTCCTTTAGGTAACGTGACAAGATCCCACACTTGATTTTTAGCCATAGAGTCTAACTCTTCTTTCATGGCTTCAATCCAGTGCAAATATTGTTTGCTTTCAACAGCTTCCATAAAAGTCAACGGGTCATCATCCATATCTATGAAATCACCAGGCTTCTGAAGGTACACCACATAATCAGGATGTATGACAGATCTCCTAATCCTTGTGGATCTCCAAACAGGTCGTTTCTCAGGCTCAGATGGAACCTGATCATCCTGCTCGTGCTCTTCTGCATTGTCCACAATAGGTTCACTTTGGATTTGTGCATTAACAATCGAATGATCAACCACACCATCATTAGGAATAACAATGTGGTATCTTTCGATGTTTTCCTTAATAGGTGATGAAACTGAATCATGTATTTCCTCAAAACCAATGCTTTGAAGTGCACTTAATCATACTGAACCATCTTCTAGGAATTTAGCCTTATCCGTTTCAACAATCTGTGGTGAGTGAGATGGGCAATAAAACTTGTACCCTTTTGATCTTTTTGGATAACCAATGAAATATCCACTGGTTGTTCTTGGATCAAAGGCTTTAATGTGAGGGTTATACAGTTTAGCCTCTGCAGGACATCCCCATATGTGCATATAAGACAGTGATGGTTTCCTACCTGTCCACAACTCGTAAGGAGTTTTAGGCACAGATTTCGTATGAACCTTATTCAAAATATGCACAATAGTCCTTAAGGCTTCACCCCACAACTTTATGGGAAGTGTTGAATAATTCAACATAGCCCTGACCATTTCTTTAAGCGTACAATTTCTCCTTTCAGCTACACCATTCTGATAGGCACTACCAGGCATGGTATATTGAGGCACTATGCCTTCCTCTTTAAGAAATCGCGCTAATGGTCCTTCCCTTTGCCCCATCTCAGTAAACCTACCATAATATTCGTCACCTCTATCAGACCTGACTATTTTAATAACCTTATCGGTTTGTTTCTCTACTTCTTTCTTAAATTTCTTAAACATCTGAAAAACATCATATTTTTCAAAAATCAAGTAGAGATACATATACAGAGAATAATCATCAATAAAGGTGATGAAATATTTTTCGCCTGTGTAACAGGGGGAAAACGGTCCACATACATCCGTATGGACTATTTCTAATATCTCACTACTGCGTTTGGCACCTTCTTTATATGTGTTTGTATGCTTAGCCTTTATGCAATCAACACATAGGTCATTGTCAGTAAAATCTAAATGTCGCAAGATCCCTTCATTTACCAGTCTCTTTATTATCTTTTCGGAGATATGACCCAACCTTCGATGCCAAAGCATGTAAGATTTATCATTCATCATGCTACGTTTATTTCCAACTAATGCGTATTCAGAAGTCAAAGACTCCTGAGTTTGGATCTTCACATTCAATCTATATAAACCATCATAAACTGATGCAGAACCAATTTCAATTGCATTTCTGAATATGAACAATTTGAAATTTTCAAACTTAAAACAATATCCAAATTTATCCAACTTTGAAATTGAAATTAAGTTTCTACTATACGATGGAATATAAAAGACATCATGAAGATCTAAAACTACGCCCGTATCCAGAGTAATCATGCAGGTTCCAACACTCTTCACATGTGAACGCATCTTGTTTCCTGAATAAATGCTTTTCTTATGCATTGTTGGTTCTCTTCTGCTCAGAAACAACTGTAGACAGTTGGAAATATGAACAGTAGCACCAGAATCAATCCACCAGCTATTTTCAGGAATTTGTAATAAATTACATTCATGAGAAACAAATGACAAATTACCTCTCTTTTCCAACCACTTCTTGTACTTTATGCAATCTGTCTTTATATGTCCCTTCTTCTTGCAAAAGAAGCACTTTATGGGAGCAGAGTTGGATTGCTTATCTTGGGATGACTTATCCTCAGTTGGCTTCTTCCTAGCATTTCTCTTAAATGCATTCTTCCTTGGTCCTACCTTGGACGTATAAGAAGTCATATGTGCACTCTGCACCTTCTCACCTTTCATCCTCTCTTCTTCTTCAACACACTTGGACATGAGTTCATTAAATGTCCATTCATCATTATGTGTGTTGTACGAGATTTTGAAAGGTCCGTATTCCAAGGGTAGGGACGTTAGAACTAAATGCACTAGGAAAGAATCAGAGATGGTGAGCTTCATGTCATTCAGCTGAGACGCTATGTTTCTCATCTCTAAAATATGCTGGCGAATGTTTCCCCCTCCAGTATATTTCATAGATATCAGTTTTGACATCAGGGTACTGGCTCTGGCCTTGTTTGAACTCACAAACTGTGCCTCAATGACATTCATGAATTCTCTCACAGTTCTGCATTGTGGGATAGCACTCCGAATGTTCTTAGCTACTTTAGATTGCAAAAGCAACAAGCTAAGTCTATTCGAGCGCTCCCACTTCTCAAAAGCAATCTTTTAATCAGCAGTACTCTGATCAGTGAGGGCAACGGGTTCATCTAACCTTAGGGCCAGATCTAGATCCATATACCCTAATGCAAATAAAACAGTTTTTTTCCAAATCACTAAAATTAGATCCATCTAGAAAAGGTATATAGCTAGAACCAGCTAAAATCACAGAACTAGAAACTGCATGACAAAAGACACGTATCAGGAAACATTCATACGAGACTAAAACTTTAGTGGAAAAAGCAAAATGATAAAGGCCCTTGATATGCTTCTTTCCAGGCGAGTGAAGGGGGTCATCGAAGTCCTACTTTGGTAAGAGCTCCGACACGCGAAACCACTTCGCCTACCGACCATATTCGGTAAAACTAAGGTTCTTGTGAAGATAGACCATCAACACAAGGTATCTTTGAATACACATGTGTGATATATCTCGACACATTTACCTTATTCTACCCTACTTAAATTCCAAACACGATAAAACTACCTTTGGGTCATCTATCGTTTCATGAATATAAGTACAATGTGCATATCAGCTTAGGAACTCGATGAAAGTATAAAATTCATTTATGACTCACGTGTATTCAGTCACTTTGGTGACATGAAAACACTGATTCATTTAACTATCCTTAATGCTAATATGCAAAATTATATCTTAAAATGGTCCGTAAACCGAATGTACCAGACATATGACTCTTGAAATGGTTCTAAAACTGAATGAACCTGTCATATATTCCACGAACCGGTCTTAAAGCACTCTGAATCGGTTTGAAACAGCCCCGAACCGGTCATCCAAGGATCCGAACCGGTTCTGAACCTTATGAACCGGGTCAAATATGAACAAAAGTTCATTAAAACCCTATAACCGTATGCCAAAACCCCTATATTTTCTTATATTTAAGAAAAACAGGGTCTTAGCATCTCGAAACCGGTGAGAAACTAGAAGGAACCGGTCCCGGATGACCGGATCCGAGTCGGACCCGGTACTGACCGGATCCGGGTCAGACCCGGGGTTATCCGGATACGGGTCGAACCCGATTGTAACCGAATCCGGGTCGGACCCGTTACAAACCGGATCCGGGTCTAACCCGGCTCAGATTGGATCCGGGCCGAACCCGGTAATAACCGGATCCAGGTCGGACCCGGTAACCGCTGGATCCGAGTCTGACCCAGGGTTTACCTTATCCGGGTAGGACCCGAGCGGGTCCCCACCCGAATCTCTGATCCGATCCGAATCAACTTTATGGATCAGATTCGGGTGGGCGGGTCCGGTTCAGAAAAAAAAAGAACCTGACCCGAAAAAAAAATAATAACAGTCGAATTAGGGTTTATTGAACCCTATTTCGCCCTTTTCATTTGTTGCAGGGTGTTGCCGCCGCCTGCCGGCAACCAACGCCGGCGCCTGCCGGCGACCAAAGTCATTGTCCGCTGGCGACCAACGCCGCCATCTGATGGCGCTACTACTCCAGCGAAAGCATCCATCCGCCGGCCAAAACCGATGCCACAGAAGATTTCAGAAATTCGGGGACTCAATAGTCGCCGGCGACGGCTTCCGCAGCCTACTAATGGCGGATGGAGAAAATAAAAGACGCCGGTGGGGACCTCGCCGACAGGAAAACCCTGAGGCAAACAGAGGTAAGTTTTTTTTTTTTTTAATCTGTCGCCCAACGGCGACAGTCGCCGGTGCCGGCGAAAGGCGTCAATGACCAACAACAGGGTCACCCCACGGTGACCTGCGTTGTTGGTCAAACCGGAGCACACCCCGCGCGGAAGCGAGGTGTGGGCCCATAACCCAATGTGGGGATCAGCAGGGGTTTTCCGGCGATGGCAAAATTGTCCGGCCTCCCTATAGCGGTGGCCCTGCATAACAAAAACAGAAAAAACAATAGACAACGTACCTGAGGCTGCCATTGACGGAGCTGCTGTGGTCGCCAGAGAGGGACAATCTTCAACTGAGCCTGTCCGCAGCCATCACAAGCGCAGGCCACTGTATGCGGACGGTAAGTCGACCTCTTCCCTCCTTCAATTTCTGTATTTTCACTGTTTTGGGTTGCTTATGAAACCCCTTTAAATATTCACCGAATGGAAACGGTTTAAGCAACCGTTTTCCTTTTATTCGGTAATGGGTTTAACGGAAGGGAACACACTTATGGGGAGCGTTACCCACATCGTGGGTAACCACCACCAACGTGGTGGTTAATCCCAACACTTCATCCCCGGTTTAAATAGGGCAGAGCGGAGCTCCGTTTCCCTTCGATCCATTGCCATCCTTAAAGAAGGATTGGAGACGGGGACAAGAACAGGGTAGGACGGGGATTGAGACAGGGATGAAATAATAGGGGAAAGCATAAATTCATCCTCACCTCCATCCCCGCCTCTATCTTTGTTTCATATCCTCCATCCTCGTTCCAAAGGGGGCGAGGCGGAGCCCCATTTTCTCCCTATCCACTGCCATATCTAGTGTGCAATCCAAAGGCAAGTTTAGCTTTGGTTGGGGGTAGGGATGGCAGTTAGGGATGGGGGCAAGGGACAAGGTCTTCACCCTTTACCTGTCTCAAAATCCTTTCTTCTATCCCTGTACGGGTTTTGATTTTATCCTCCATCCTCGTGCAACGGGATAAAGGTGAGCCCTTATTCCCCTCGGTCCACTGCAATTCTTAAAGAAGGGTTGCAGACGGATCAGGGCAAGGCAAGGCGGAGATTGGGACAAAGACAGACCAGGGTGAGGGAAAGTGTAAGTTCATCCCCGCACATGTTTTGATTTTAACCTCCATCTCCGGTTCAAATGGGGGGCAAGGCCGGGTGGGGCCCGTTACCCCTAGTCCACTGCCATCCCTTAGGCTTGGGGCCCCGGATGATGTTGATGGCTTTACTAGTCTTCTCACCAGGTTTTATTTTGGTTTAGAGAAAAAAAAAATTGAAGGCATGTTTGATTTGATGCGCAGTACAAACCAATGTTGTCGGTATCATACGCTCCACCTTTGAATAGGCTATTTTTAAATAAATATAAAAATACTTTAAATTATTTTTTATATTATTTCAATAGCTTTAACATGTGTCGCGTTATTCTGATTGACACGTAATATTTTTTATTATTTTTGGCCGATTCAGAATGATTCACTTGTATCGGTACCGGTCGATCGTTGGCCAAATGGTACAAGTCCGATATGATACTAACAACATTGGTACAAACCGGCATGGGGACAAAGCGGCCGTCTCTATGCAGGCTGCTGTACTGCGTTTGAGTCATGGGACAAAGCAGCCCTAAAAAGGACCGAAGACTGCTTTATCCCAGACTTTTTTTTTTTTCAAGTGGATGGCACATCAGGTGATCAGTCAAATCACTTTAAGTGATTTGACATATCCACCGTCCATCGGCTTCATCCCAAGAGGACCCCACGCTCTTTATGCAATTCGTGGACCGCCGTGATGATGCCAAATCACTTTCTTTAACCTGATCTGCTCACTGCAAGTGGTGCGATGGGACACACAAGTCGCACTCCCGGTACGTTCAAGACAAACGCTACGCATTCTGTCTGCGTGGTTTTTGTCCTGTGCATCAAACACACCTTTATAGCATCCCATTTCTTAAAAATGTTGTGAAAAAATGAAAGTATCGGATTCAGATCTGGCACATTTTAAGTGTAGGATCTTAAAATAAAGTTCCAGAGTGTATTTTGATTGGATTCAGATTTATCTGCTTAGATCTTAAAATTTTTTTTTATCATTTTTACATTAAAAATTACAGGTCTTAATTGGAACTCGGGTCTGGCATAAAATTTCACAAACTATACCCGGGTCCATGTATTAATCAGACCTTCGGGTCCGAACCCGGGTCTTCATCAGGTCTTCTTATTTATCACCATACCCCGAACCTATTGGGTTTGGTTAGGGTTGGGTCCGGGTAAACCCGACCCATTGACACCCCTATGTTTGAGAAGTAAAATGTCGGTTAGGTTGGCAATGATTTGATAGAGGGTAGTAGTAAGATTTTTTGAACACAACAACGTGAGGGAAAGAAAAGATTTAGAATTCCATTTATTTTTTATATATTTGTTATAAAAAAAGGATTTTTTAGTACAACAATGTGAAAAGAAAAGATTTAGAATTCCATTTATTTTTTATACATTTTGTTATTTAAAAAAAGGATTTTTCTGTATATTTCTTATAGTAGCCGCATAGGACAGTGATATTTGAAAAATAGCATGAATTTATATGACGTTTCCGTTTTCAGGTGATTCGTTCTGAATCAGCTAAAAAATATTTAAAAAATTTATTTTGTGTCAATCAGAATAAAATAATATTAAAAAAAATAACCGATTCAGGTCAGTATCCTATCGATTTTCTGCCGATACATATCGGCCGATACTGACAACATTGGAATTGACAATGCAAATGAGAACCTTTGTAACAAATATCGTGAGATTTATAAAAATCTGGCGAGAAATTGCCTGAAAGTTTAAAACGGCAATTTCTTGTGAGATTTAAGATTTTATCGTGAAAACCCCTGAGATTTTTATTTTTAAATATGTTTTATTTATATTTTTTATTGCCGAGATTTTGCCAAAAAAATGCGAGATTTATGAAAAATTTCAAAATCTCCTGAGTTTTTTTACTCCCGAGATTTTGCCGTTTTTAACTTTTGTCACTATGATGAGATCATTATGCTGAGACCTTCAAGAGGCTAAAATACGATCATTCGGTAGGAAAGCGTCAAAAAAAATTTTTTTTGGGGGGGGGTTAAATGGCCGACACTAATCATGGTCGAGCATTGAAATATTGATGGGCTATGCCACTTTTGATATTGTACCTATTGTTGGCAATCTTTATTGGCTACCTTTGCAATACTGCATTATAATATTCAATAATCACTAATTGATGTTGGACTTGCTGGCCCTCTTGCTATGTCACTGTCACACGGGCATGCTATTTTTGAGGACAAATGTGCATCAGGCTGATTTGATTTTAATTTTTAAAATCTTTTATTATTTTTAATAATATCTTAACTAAAATGTGGGTTTTAATATTAAAATATTAAAATAAGTTTTTATTGGTCAAAAATATTTTTTTTTTGTTTCCTCATGTCTTATTTTTGAAAAAAAAAAAAACTGGAACTAAAAGATCAAACCGGCACTATGTACCCTTGTCCATGTATATTTATATATCATAGCCCTCTTAGATAAGCAATTATGGATGCAAACAGGTTGGAGTTTCAATCTGGGTCTGAGCAAGGCTGGACGGACACACATGATTGGTTCTGGATAGCATACATCTGGATCTAGATTATACCCCGAAAACATAAAGTCAGGACAGTTCATCTCAAGGCCAGATTTTTTTTTTATCACTCGAAGAAACCGCATCTGGGATCAAAGACCTGGTCGCGCTGGCTCAGGTTGAGTCGGACAGAACCAGTTTATCATTTTTAACTTGAAAATCAGTGTTTTTTTATCTGTTTTCATTGGATCCAGTACTATATAGGGTCTCACTTTCAAATTGGATCTGGAAATTCATTGTAAGGTATGAGTTGGATACGGATCCAAAATAGGGTCTGCTATTCAAAAGTCAGATCCATTGTGTGGTCTGGCTGACCCGACTCACATCTGACCCGTTAACTCATGGTTTGAAAAAACAAAAGATGAGCCCTAAATGGAATTTTCTCTTTAGATTTTAATGTAGGAACCATATGAGATTTTAAGCAACAATCCATGTCATTGATTTTTTTTTGTTTTTTTACAAAGTAGTCCCCTCTTTATTTGCCATTTGGAAAATGATGCATGTCTTGTGAGTTTTTGTAAATTGGTCCCTGCCTTTTACACTGTTAGCGCAAAAGGCCGTCTTATTTGGTTTTTGCAAAATGGTCCTCCTATGGTAGAACCATCAATTTAGCTATTTCTAAATGGCTGTTAACCTCAAGGACTAATTTGCAAGGGTTAATGAAAAAGCGAGTGTCAATTTGCAAAATCTCAGGCAGAGACTATTTTGCAAATCACCAATAAGCTGGAGACTATTTGGAAGAAAACCTAAAATTAAAAAATGAAGCACAAATTCAGTATTTTAAAGGAAAATTTTAAAAAAATGCACCTAAAGTTCGTGTATTAATGAAAAACGTAACTAAGTTTTGAGTTTTTTTTTTGAAAGGCACTTAAATTTTTGCACCATTAATAAAAATCAAACTTACATCCATTTAACCAAGGTTATTACTAACCCAAGATGGGGGATTAAAAGAGTTAACCCTTCAAAGACTCCCCTCTTTTTTTAATTAGGTGCATTCTTAAACATATGATGTTGAGGGTAAAATGATAATTTTATGTCACACTTAACAACAAACTTGATGGTTGTAAACTCCTGGGCCTTTTTAATTAGCTAAGATATTTTTTAGGTGTGTTTTAAATTTTTTTTTTTCAAAACTTAGATGCCTTTTTTTATTAATGCGCAAACTTTAAGTGTTTTTTTATTTTAAACAAATAAAAATATTTGGATGGGTTGTCAGTGGGGGTCAGGGTTGGGCTGGCCCATTGGTGTCTAATTGGGTATGAGTTGGGTTGGACCAGCCCAATGTGCACAGAGCAATCCATTTTCTCATGCATAAGCGAATTTGCATGCCTAAGTGTAGGGGTGTCAACCGGTTGGGTTTGGTTGGGACCCAGGCAAAATCAGACCTGGCCCCGATTTTTGGGTATGGTATCAAGCCTGGACTTGGGTTTAATCGGATTCACCATAAGAGAAACTATACCCAGACCCGATAAAAACTAAATGAACCAGACCTGTGCCACACCCTGTAAAATAATATTTGTTATCATTTTTATATTGAAAATTTGCTGGTCTTAATCAGAACTCGGTTTGGGCCTGGGTCTGGTATAAAATTTCACAAACTATACCCGGCTCTATGTATTAATCGAACCTTTGTGTCGGAACCCGGGTCTTAAACATGTCTTGTTATTTATCACCATAGTCGAACCCTATAGTGTTTGGTACGGGTGGGGTCCAGGTAAAACCGACCCATTGACACCCCTACCTACTGTGTTTGAGCGCGAGCACATTAGTCAATATGACATTTTAATTCACTGATTAATTAGGAAGAGGAATATATATTTTTATAGCTGGCAAGGTAAGGTTCACCAACGCTTGACTTAGAGAGCTGAGTTTTATGACGTCCATATCAATATGGCTTATTCTTGCCAAACCCTCCCAAAAAAATGCACCAAACTTTTTAACAGAAATGAACGTACAAAAGCTGGGATGCTTGAGAATCTAGAAGCACAACAAATAGGCTAATGAATAAAATAAAAAGTTTGGTACATGTTCCCACATATTCCCCAAATAAGAACTCAAAAAGAATTTAAACTTGGAACTCCATTCCCCAACCTTGCTAATCTTTGACTGTTTGATCAACTCAAGAAGTCAATGATAAAAACTCTATAATACAAAAAGACTAAAAGAAGCCTGTAATATATATATATAGGAAGGAAGGTATTTTCTGGGTATGAGAAAGTCAGTAATAATTAAAGAAAGTATTTTTTTTTTTTTGTTAGTAAACCCTTGAGGTTTTTCCTGTTCATTGTGTAGTAGTACACCAAGCTAGGGTTGGTAAACGAGCCAAGCTAATCTAACAGGGTATGTTTGGCCTTGGTTGGTTTAGGAGAATGTTTTGATTGGCTGGAGCTTGGCTTGTCTCTGAATGAGACAAGCTGGCTCGTGTAAAAAGTTTCAATGTTATTTAAAAGGAAAATTTTCAAATACCCCATAAACCGATAATGAATGCAATTTAAACTCATCTAAGTTACCATTTCTAAAGATGAAAGAATGATAAAACAAGCATAATCTTCACCATTGCACCAACTGTTCGACCACACTTTTGTCCACATTACTGCTTGAAACTAGAGGACAAAAGTCAGTTTTTACTCTTTCTAAAGTATTCAGTGTAATATTTAATTTTTGATGAATCATCACATACCACCTTTCCACTTGGCCTAAAAACTACGATCTTCGATCTTCATGGCCGTAACTATGTTAAAGATCTTCACATAATGCACTAATGGAAGACGCTTACTAGCTTCTCTAGATTGCAATATTTTACAGATAATTAAAGGTCTAATTTTCAAGATACACTTGATCCATCAGTGATTGTAATGATTAATCCCAAAGGTTAAGAAGTGGCTTAGCATATAAATGCATCACTTAGCAAGCTTACACTCCTCATTCAGTGGTGGATAGTAGACATTTCACCAAGACATCCTCCAATTGGTTTGCCTCTTTAACAAGGGTGTGTTTTTTAAGGAGAATATGTACATAAATACATAACACCCCTTAAAAAAGGATTAATGGAGTTAATGTTTTGAGAGAAAAATTGAAACCAAACCACAAATTCTGTCTTCATACTTTCCCCACAATTTTTAAACCAATTGTTTCTTGAAATATTTCAAGTAGATTTGCAATGAAGTTTTTTTTTTTCCTCTATTTCTTAGCATAGTTCATGTTCACCTCAAGGTCCTCTGCGATTCTACAACCACGAGAAAATTTGGCTTGGCTTTGCAGAGAGAGAGAGAGAGAGAGAGAGAGAGAGTCGGTGGGTGCACATCAATGGTTACATATATATATATATATATATATATATATATATATATATATAGAGAGAGAGAGAGAGAGAGAGAGATTATCGTGATGATGCAGGAAATCGGGAAAGAGTCAGTGGGTTCACGTCAATTGTGAGAGATAGAGACATGGGGACTCTTCAATTATGGTGAGTGAAAAATAAAAATGGATAAAATAGTAACTTTTAAACATTAGTTACGGCTAACCCAAGACTAGCCAAACATTAATTTATGATTTCATTTGATCGGACATTTGCAAACTTCGAAAAGTTTGGTATGCAGATGAATTAGGTCAAACCGTTTGGGGGTTATTTAAAAATTTTCCTTATTTAAATATAAAACACACACACACACACACACATATATATATATATATATATATATATATATATATATATATATATATATATATATATATATATATAGTAGTGATAGGATGCTCCCCTAGTACCTACTCCCACTAACTAATAGAAGCTTCAAATTGTAAAAATTTGAGTGTTTTTTTCATTGACCATACCCTATTGATATGATCTACAATCATTATTTATTGGAAAATAAGTTTTGGATCATGTAATTATTGCATACATGTAGGTTTTTAAGATCTTAAAAAATCAATGGCTCACAATGTACCAACATTTTATTACTTAAAAAAACCTATGTTAATGTCTAAAAAAACATGATCCTTGCCTTGGTTCCTATCAAATAATTTGTCTTAAGTATATCTATAAGGTCTGATTGAGAAGATGCAACCTACACTATGATTTCTATTAGCATTACTAATATATATTATATTACACATAAAATTATATATTTTATACATTGCGTTCATATATATATATATTCAATGCATCCTTCTTTTTTATTTATATAGTTTATGCATTTTTTATGTACATATTATACTAGAAATATATATTGCACATAAAAAAATATGTATTTGATCTATTACAAGCTCATCGAGCCGAGTGGAACCGAACAATCTGTGTTCGGAGTCTTCGGGCTGGATTTGTTTAAGCCAAACGAGTTGCTCGTGGATCAATTTGCCAGTTATAGGAACTGAACTGTGCCAAGTCATGAGCTGCTGGATTCGTTAACCAAGCCCTACACTCACGACCAAAGATGCTCTCTTGTGAATTTCGAAATGGTAACGTCCCAGCAATTTGGTGACATTTCATTTTCTTTTTTCGATAAACAATGCTGGGAGTAGGGGTGGCAATCGTGTCGGGTTGGCGGTTCGACCCGACGGGTTGGCGGGTCAGCATACCTCAACCCGAACCCGACCCGTTTATTAAACGGGTCGGCTGTGGCAAACACGAACCCAACCTGTTTAATAAACGGGTAACCCGACACGACCCGCCAACCCATTTAATAAATGGGTTGGGTCGGGTAAACGAGTTCTCGGGTCAGGTTGGCAGGTCGACCTGTTTATTAAACGGGTTGGCTTAAGCCCAACCCGACGGGTCGTGTCAGGTTTTGCCACCCTAGCTGGGAGATAGGCTCCCTCCATGTATTAGAGAAGTAGAAAATTAATGAAGCCAAAAAGATGGCTTCTCCTTCCAAAACTTTGGAACCTGAAAATCAATGCCCTTAAAACCGAGTGGAGGCCATGGGGATCAGGAACAATACCAAATTACACGAATAAAAAGAGATTTGGAATGGTTGACTTGCATGCCTGCAACAGTTTCAAATTCTTGCAAAATATGCTCAATTAAGAAGACACACTAAGCATTTTGACATTTTTTGTTATCGAAAATACATTTTTAACTTTTTTGGCAACATTTTTTTTTTAAGGCAAGCTGGGGTTAGGCAGACCCCTACCAGTTACACTACACCGTTGGGTTTTGAACCTGCAACGTCCCATCACAAGGTGACATGCACTAATTGCTTCTACCAGACAAACTTATTTTGGGAAGATGCATCCCAAATACCATGTAGAAACTACTTTTTTAAGCTGTTAATTTTGTGACACATCTAGAAGGCGTTCATCGAATGAATGAACGGCAGCAGAGCAAGCACTGATGGATACACACTCTTTTTAATGAGGCCGGTTTGGGTGCAATATGATTGTACAAAAATTGTGCATTAAGCACCTGACCGCCCTCCATCAGGTCTTGGGCCCCACACCTGACAGTTCCTGTCCCGAAGATGGAGGGTGCTTAATGCACAAATATTTGTGCAATCATATTGCACCTGATCTTTTCACCTTTTAACAGGCTACCGAAGGTTGTAATCTTTAATAACATATTATTAAATGCTTATGAGAATTACTTTTTTTTTTAAATTATTTTTAGACTATCCCAATGAGATAGCTGGATGGTAAGATTTAGGGCTGATAAACGAGGCCAGCTTAAGCTATTCGAGCTCAGCTCATTAAGGGTGAACGGTGAACCTTTTTTCAGGCTTGGCTAATAAGCTTGTCATGAGCTAAGCCGAGCTCAAGCTATATGAGCCGATCATGAGTTGGCTCCTTTTAAAAAAAAAACGGTTTGATTTTTAAGTAATTTTTTAAAATTTGATTATATGTATAAGTATAAAATATATGATGTATAATACTTGTTCATGTTTGGCTTGAATACCTGAATGAGCTATCTTGTTGAGCCGATCATTTCACGAGCTGAACAATAAGCTGCTTGTCTCATTTTCTAAACCTAATAAGGCTGTACTATCATAATCAAGAGGTTCCGGGTTCGAAACCTAGGAGGACTAAGCTCCAGCTAAGCCTTCTTTTTTGAAAAAAGAAAAAACAACTTAAGAGTGTTAATTGGCCACAAATATAGTCAACTGATCATGCTATCTTCTTATACACCTGTTAAAGTTGATGCAGTGGTAGTTTAAAGTCTATTTTATTTGTAAAAAAATCAAAAAATCAAATGACATATGAAAGGTTTTGTGCTGTCAAGACATTTGTTTTTTCTTCTTTTTTTTTCCTTTAGGGCATACCTGTTTTTTTTTTAGGAAAGCAAAGAATATTTGATAAATAAATATCGATGGTACCTATTCTTATGATAAAGATAACGAGATTCTCTCTTTCTCTCTCTCTGGCTTTTATCAAAAGAATGTAAAGCAATAGATTAAGTTAATTACAATCCCATTTTAATTTGGAGGTGGAACATGTTGGTTATAGATCAGATCCAACTAGAAGTGTAGCTCTAGAATATTGATCTTGGCTTGATTTTGTAGGTTGACTAATACAAGCCAGCATCAAGAATCTGGACTTTTAAGCTTGGCTGGGTCTGAATTTGGTTTAATGGGAGGAGATGAGATCAGGACCGAGCGAGCTCACAGCTCACTTGAATGCCGTTGATTTCAAAATGAACGACATCCAAACCACTAGAAGTAAGATGCCCATATTTTTCTATGGGCCTAACCTTTTTTCCCGACGTCGTTCACACCAGATGAACGGCGTTGAAATGATTTTAAATGAATTGCTCACAATGAGCCCTCCACATTATTTGATGAGTACATTTTTAAGATGAACAACATCTAAGGTGCCTCTCTCCTATTAGGGGTGGCAGTGGAAACGGGGCCCACCTCACCCAGTTTGAACCGGGGATGGAGGTTAAAATCAAAACCGGTGCGGGGATGGACTTACGCTTTCTCCCATCCCATCTCCAATCTTTTTTTATGGATGACAATGGACCGAAGAGAAACAGGGCCCGTTTGGACCGGAGATATTGGTGGCGGGAATGAAGGTTAATTAAAATCAAAACCCATGCAAGGATGGAGGGCAGGATTTTGAGATGGGGCGGGGGTGAAGACCTTGTCCCCCACCCCGATCCACTGCCTTCCTTATCTCTAATGGGAGCGGCTAAAATAAGAGGAAAAAAAAGTGTTTGTCCAGGTGCTCTAGATCAATGTTGTCAGTATTGGTGCCAATAGGCTTGAATTGGCGGATCGTAAAGGCAGAAAATCAATATGATACTAACCTGAATCAGCTATTTTTTAATAAATGTAAAAATGCTTAAAATTAAAATTTAATATTATTTTAATAGTTTTAACACCTGTCACATTCTGATTGACAGAGAATATTTTTTAATTATTTTTTAGCTGATTCAGAACAATTCACTTGAGAATCGGTATCGGCCGATTAACCTGAAATTCGTAGGCCAAACGATTCAATAGCCAATACTATTGCTCTAGATCATAACATAAACCGTTTGGATTTGGGACAGGTGCGGGCATTTTACTGAATCCAAAAATTACTGGATATGATCTGGGATTTGTAGCCAGATAGTGTAAACCTTTACTAAAACCAGTTCTGGTTGTGGCAGATATCAAGTCATATTTTATGTAACTGATCATTGGTTATATTCAATCCTCACGGCACATCTTACTTGGGAACTGTGAGAGTTGGGCCTGTGCACATCTCCGTCAAGCAACGTAGGGTGGGAATTGAATATAACCGATGCTCAGTTATATGACAAGATCTGCGATCTTTATGGGTAAATGACTTAGAATTCATTTTGGATATAAAAGCCTGAAACCAAAATCATGCTCGTTTAACTAATCGGATCTCAAAATCCTTACCAAATCCAGTTGAATGGATTGTGGTTGGTTAGAAATTAGAATACAAATATTTACCTTGAAATATCTAAGCCAAAGTTAGGCATTCAGAGATCCTGGTTGAGATCATTTTGATATATGTTTCATTAAAAAATATAAATAATTTTGATATATGTGAGTGGATTCCTTACCTAACCAAGATGAGTCATACGAAAGTTTTGCTTCGTAATTGAGCACCACCATAGAATGCAAATATTTGTTTGTAAAAGAAGACAAAAAAAAGCTGACATGAGCGTGGATAGAGAGAGATTCTTTTATCCTGAGTTTGAGTTGAGTCAGGGTGCGGGCACATCCTAGATTTAATTTTTTTTTTTTCGACATAGAAAGCTGGGGTTAAGCAAATGCGTATGCAACCATACCATTTGATTTGGGATTGAAACTTGCAACGTACACAAGGTGGCATACACTAACTGCTCCTGCCAGCCAAGAGGAGTGCCCATTTGTGGCACCTCCTACAATTAGGGCGATGCCATGACTATTAGTCACTGCCAGGTGACACGTGACAGCATTTTATGTGGGGGCCTGCACTCTGCTGTCATGACACTTAGCCGTTCCTTTGATCTCAACTCGTTTTCCTGGAGTCGAGGGGTGTGATTTTAGATCAGGTCATGCCGACATCGTGACCGTCTGTTTGCATTTTGGATGAATGCCACCTGGGTTTGTTTTGGCTTGACCAAAAATGCTCATGTTCAGCATCACCTGATCTGCTTCCGATTTTTTACATCATTAGAAAAAAGCAACCGCAACCAAAGGGGGCTCCCCTTGTCTGGTAGGAGCAGCTAGTGCACGTCACCTTGTGTTGGGATATTGCAGGTTCAAAACCCAATGATACTGTAGGAGTCTGCCTAACCACAGCTTGCCTATAAAAAATAGAATTAATCCATTGAAACAGCACAGGGGGAATCGTCTCTCTCTCCCTCTTTCTCAAAATCCATGACGTCCTTCTTAGAAAACCATGACTAACGTTGAAAATCCGGCAATAACAAAATGTCACGCTGTTAACGACGTTTGGGTGGGAAATGAGAGTGCCACATGGAATAATCGTGGCATTTCTCTCAACGGACAGGATTGTCTAATGAGAAAAAATCTCATTTGACTAAAGACCAGATCCGGACTCCTTCCAGTCCAAAATATAGAAAACTGCATTTTTTTCTTCAGTGAGACGCGTGTTTCCTCCTTGTTTTCCAAATCCTTCTCTTTCACTTGATTAAAAAATAATAAATTTTATAACAAACTGCTAAATAATAATTTTTTATAACAAGATGCTCCCATGTTGGTTTTATATAATTTTGTGCTTGTCTCTAGGACACTTATTTGCTTTCGATCTCGCTTCACATTGCCTTTTATTATACGGTTTTTTTTTTATCGCACTTCCGGCTTCGATACTACTCTTTAGCACTCTGCATTGCTTCTGGTATTCATTTTGTTTCTTGGTAATTATGGATAGATTGAAGCCATAATTTAAAAACTTCAATTCAGATATGAATATATAGGATCCGCTAGAAAATGTTTATTTTTTCTAAGCTAAAACAGATCCAACCAACTACTTCCTAATCCCCGTGGGTCTTTCACATGAATACTTCTCCTCCAATCATTTCTATCCAATGCCATGTCGTTCAAAGCATTCATATCCTTTTCTATCATCTCCATCCAAGTCTTCCTAGGCTTACCCCGGCCTCTTTTAACTAATATATTTTTTTTAATTTTTTTATCCTTTTATCTGAAGCATCATTAGGCCTTCACCGAATATGTCCAAACCACCGTAAACGATTCTCTCTCATCTTATTTTCAATGAGTGCAATGCCTACCTTCTTACTTATCTTTTCGTTTCGAATCTTATCTTTTATTGTATTTTCATACATTCATCTAAGCATACGCATGAAAATATACTTTAATTTAAGATCGGTATCCGAGAAGATATTTGTGATCCAGATTTAATATCCAACATCACCCGATCTGCTCAAACCCTAATAATGCACACTAGTCGGGCTTGGTATGTGTACAAGCTCGGCTCGCCCAAAAAGCTCACTGTGCAGGCTTGGCCCGAGCCTGAACGCTCATGCCGAGTAACTAGCCAAGCTTGGCCCGGTTCGGGGGGCCGTTCTGAGCTATGGGCATGCATAACAGACCGAGCTGGCTTCTCAAACATGATGCCTGTGTTTGGTCGCTGTAACTGCTCGTCTTTCTTCTCCACCCCCAACATTCTTTTCCTCCTCCAAAGTTTTTTTTTTTTTTTTTCAGCTGGTTTGGTTTCCCATTTTCATATCAACCGGACGGTACTGCACAAAAGCATTAGAGAGCTCCAGCTTGTCGAGGTGCCCATTGATGCATCATCGCGTCGCCTCCTGCGTTCGGCCTAGCTGTGATTCTTGAGCTCAGTAGACCGATCAAGCTCGACTCGTTTGCTCATCCGAACTCAGCTCTTGGACGAGCTTAACCGCACCGAGCCCGAACTAGCTCGCCTCGTTGTGCATGCCTACCTCTAGTACGTCCAGCAAGAGAACGAAGTACAAGGCCTCTTTGATGTAATTGTCTGTATTCGTCGGGGGCTTTTGCGTCATTTCGTAAGAACGAGTACCCCCCTTCAAAAGGCCCGCGAATGAGGTGGCAACTCGAAAACTGAACAAACTCGGATAAGAGAGAGCGAAGAGCAAAAGCTACGCGCCTGTGGTGAGAGCGCCAAGAGGCTGAAGAAGAAGAAGAAGAAGAAGAAGAAGCAAAGGCCTCCTCCTCTTCCCCTCCGACCCAACAATGGCCACCCTCATCCACAATGCCTTCCCTCTGAAGCGTGCCCTAGAAGCTAACCCTTCCAGGAGGCACCGCCACTCCTCCACGCCCCCTCCATCTCGCCGGCTCCTCCTCCCCAAGGCCTCCCTACCGTCTCCCAACCGGCGGCAGTTCCTAACCGAATCCGGAGCAGCGGCCGTATCCATATCCGTCGCTCCTCTGATCGGTTTCGGCGGTGGCGGCGATCGCGCCGCGAGGGCGGACGAGGGGCTCTCCGAGTGGGAGAGGGTCTACCTCCCGATCGATCCCGGCGTCGTCCTTCTCGATATATCGTTCGTCCCCGACGATCCAAGTCACGGTCAGATCTCGATCGAAGAGTTGTGAATTCTTTGTAGTTGAGAATTTTTCATAGGTTTTTAGTTTATAATTTGTCCGGAGCAATTTCGGGTGGCATTTTAGTTGAATCGTCGCTTTAATTGGACATAAAAAGGTTTCGATAGGGTTTCATGAATGCAGAAGCAGCAAAACCATGAACAGTTGTTCTTAGAGTCAAAATTGCTAGTAGTTCGGGTGAAGTACTAATTGCAAGTTAATTTGGTTGCAATTTGTTGCATTTTATCTCAAAATTATGCATCTAGAAACTCAGAATGACTACATTTGACTTGATTCGTACTATTATAGACTAGTCGTTAACTAATTGTTTGCGACATCTATTATTGATGATAACTAGCCATTATTTGAACGTTGGATATTCAGTGTAACTAGCCGTTATGCAAAGCTTGGTTGTGTCCAAGCAGCCAAGTTGAGGTTGAAGATGCATTCCTAAGTGGAGCAACTTTGGATTTAAAGAAAGTGCGTCCCACGAGTGCCTCTGAGCCAACTTCTTCGTGACCAATTGCATTCAACCCAAACTTCCAAACGTTAAGTAAACCTTTTGCATGTAGTTGCTGCGGTGACTGTGTAATCCTGATGCATAACAATGTTATTAATGTGTTTGGATGGACAACCAAATTCCATTGACACATAAAGTCGGTAGCATGGTTTCTACTGTCACAAAATCAACATACATTAAGTAATTGTTCAGTTTCCTGATTTACTTTTCTTACTTCCTGATGATTAAAAAGCCCTTTTTAGCCAACCATGCAAAATAAAGAATGTGAAGACCTAAGGTAGGTCATCTTCTTGTCCATCAGTCTCTCTGAATGTGAGAAATTGATTATAATGATCGGTTAACCAGACCCCTGAACTTTCTTGGAGTTTTGGCTCATCTTGGAAAGCCATTCCCTTGGTAGACATGTTCAGAAGGTTTGAATTTCTTATAGATTCTTTCGCTCAGCATTATATACTTAACAAGGTCAAGTAACACTGGATGGCTTGCCAAATTCCAATTGCATTGACAGGTCTACTGACAATTGGTTTTGGCAATCAGCCTACTGGTATAGGAAAGTGTGGACAGGAACAATCCACGATTGGAAAAGATGGATAAGCAGGGCTAAGGTTAACATCGGACACTTTGACAAATGAGGTGTTGATGGCAATTCAATTCCAAGATGTTCTTCATGACCTGAGCATGCCTAATCCAAATTTGCTGTATTATGAAACTTAGACACAAATTTTCAATGATGCATAATCTTACACCGTGCTGCATTATCAAGTATGGCATAACTGATTATATATTTTCAGCACCCATGACTAGACTATCTGGCTTAAGAACTTCAACTAATCCTGATTCAGGTTTCCTTTTGGGCACAAGACAAACAATTTTGGAGACAAAAGATGGTGGTAACACTTGGGTTCCACGTTCAATTCCTTCTGCAGAAGATGAAGATTTCAATTACAGGTTCAATTCTATTAGTTTCAAGGGGAAGGAGGGGTGGATTGTTGGGAAACCAGCAATTTTATTGTACACTGCAAATGCAGGAGAAAGTTGGGAAAGGATGCCTTTGAGTGCGCAACTTCCTGGAGATATGGTATCTTATGCTGTAGTTTGCGAAAATGATAACTATATTTGTTGTATTTCCTGTCTGAATCTGTTAGTGACTTTTCTACATTCTGTTCTGTAGGTATATATCAAAGCAACTGGTGAGAAGAGTGCAGAAATGGTTACAGATGAAGGTGCAATATATGTCACATCAAATAGGGGGTACAACTGGAAGGCTGCTGTGCAAGAGACAGTTTCAGCTACACTTAACAGGTCATTTTCTCAAATCTGAAAGAACATTAATTGACAACATATTAATGAGGGGTAGTTGAGATGTGGTAATAACTAGTTAGCAAATGCACCCTATTCACCATATATGCCACTTGGTTGCAGTTTTGCATACTGAGAAGGCTAAATGCTAACATGCACCTCCTCTCTGGTGGCTTGGTGATGCCTTCTTTTTGTTAGCATTTGGCATTCTTTTCTTTCCATTTATTACTTTGCTGTCTGTGACTACTACAGATCATATAGGTTCCATCTGTTTGTTCTTTCATAAAGGAAAGCATTGCACCCTTTTCTAAATAATGCTTGTATAAATCAACTTCCACTAGCAATTACTGGGATCTTTTGTTACTTTGCAGAAAAGGATAGAGGTCACCTTCTGGTTATCTTAGTGGTATATTAGATGCCTGAAATGTAGAGTTTGGATGCTCTCACTCTTGATAGTGACCATCAAGCTCTAAGACCATTAAGTCTTCTTTGCAGGGCATAGGATACATAAATTGGTGGTTCATATGTGCATCAAGTTGGTGTTACTTGGATTTTTGTTGTGTGATTAGTATTAGTCATCTATGTCTTTCGCCCGAGTTGCTGTAACATGATGGCTGTTAGTTGGTCATCCTCATTCATGTTGGTCAGTTTACTTGGTTATGCTCAGATGTACTGCCTTAGTTCTCTTTGAAACATGTAGGGGTCCGGGCACTTTGACATCCTTTCAAAAATTTTTGACATGAATATAAGAATCTTGTGATGCACTATATTAATAGAATGGATGGATTTGAAGTAACATCTGGAGATTCCTGGGCTTCAATATTTTTCACGGAAAAAATGCCTTCCCTTTAGTATTATCTTATTATTAGTGCAACCCTGAGACTGGGACATTCTTCCTGCACCTCTTCCTACTACTTGTTAACTTAAGAGGGGTTTTGTTTTTAGCATTTTTCATGAATGGAAGGAAATTTTACTCTAGATGAACTGTTATTAATGAATTAAAAGGCATGTTTAATCTCTACCAAACTGTATGGTTTATTTCTGTGCAGAACTGTTTCTAGTGGTATCAGTGGCGCTAGCTATTACACAGGAACTTTTAATACAGTAAATCGATCTCCTGATGGGAGCTACGTTGCTGTCTCAAGTCGTGGAAATTTTTATCTCACTTGGGAGCCTGGGCAGGTAAACAATCCATGGTTATGCTTTTGTTTGAGAAGTTCCCCATGGGAACGGAGTGTGTTATAATGTTCCAAAGAGATATTCAATAGTTTCAAATATATTATAGTCTAGGCATAGGAAGCATTTTTCAGAAAGTTTTCTCGTTCTTTTGCAGTTGTCAGTGTTTTGAAGTTTAGAATTAGTATGATTACCATTATTTTCTTTTATCTGTCAAAATTCTCTCGGTTTAGCTGCACAAAACTTAGTAGTTAAAGTTGTACCAAGGTACCTAGGTGATCTTTTCTGACCTAGTGCCTAGCAGCAGCTAGGTTATATATGTTTTTTATAATTTTTAAAACATGCTATTCTTGCTTTAATGGTGTTTTTTAAATGTTAAAATAATTTTCAAATCTTTTTCTTATGTTTATGTTTTTGTTTACAATTTTTTGCTATACTTGTATGTTTGTGGGTCTCTAGGTGATGCCTTTGTGCCTAGGGGGACCAATGCCTAAAAACCACCAAGGGTGTGTGATTACTAAGGTGTAAATTCATTCCTGCAGCCTAGACACAAAAATCAAGATTCCTAAATCAGTTGTTGCGTGAAGTTTTCTTAATATTTTTATTACCTTGACATGCAGAATAATGCATTCATAAATGCCATTTTTGTCTCGATTGGGGACGTGATGCCCTTGATAGGAAATGGGCATTCTACTATCGTCTTCTCTGATTTGTTATTTGATATTTTTATCTGATGGAGGCATAGGAACTGGCTCTTGTTGGTGCATAGGATTGGGGATTCCTTTCTCATTGTCCAAGGTTATTATCATGTTGTGGTGCTCAACCTTTTGTGCTTCTACTTGACATGGGTATCTTGCAACCATCACTATCTAGTCTCTTCTAGGACAATGAGTGGTGTCTAGGTTTGCAGCATCAATACCCTTTATATAGGTGAACAAACATTTTGAGATAGATCGTCACTATGTTTGAGATTGCTGACTTATTCACAAAATCTTCCAACTTCTCCTTCATTTGATCTTTAGCAAATTGCCATTATTAACCCTTGAAGTTCCTATAGTGTATGCATGTTTATACCTTATGGCAATGCAAGTATTGAAGATATCCAAATCTACATTTTTAGTATGTCTGGAGCAACTGGAAGACCCACATAAGGACATCAACTTGCCTAGAAACTGCATAGCATATAATTGTAGTCTTGATAAGACCTTGGGGTACATAAGCCGAGCTACTAGCTTACAGAATTTAGGTTGTGATTTCATTTGCATAGGCCCAATTTGATGTGCTTATGGTTTTTTGCATTAATGTGGTATATTCTGGTGCACTTTGCTCCACAGATTGGAATAAATATAGTGTATAATTCTTCTTTTATGTTCTGGGTTTCTGAAATTTGTAATTTGAGCTATGTGACAGTAAGTTGCTATCCATAAATGTAGTGGCAACCTCTCCTACAAGGTATTTATGTATTCTTCTCTTTCCTCAAATTGCAGCCATACTGGCAGCCTCATAACAGAGCGGTTGCACGGCGAATACAAAATATGGGCTGGAGAGCTGATGGCGGACTTTGGCTTCTAGTACGTGGTGGTGGACTATATCTCAGTAAAGGAACTGGGGTAAGTTCTTGTAAAAAGGTTATACATCCTTATTTTCAATGCACAATTCTAATGTAGTTTCTTCATTAACAAAGCTTCCCCTTGATGTTTTCCAAAAAGAAAAAAGTATCACTCAAAATCTTAATACTTTGTGTATAATTGTATCTATTGGAAGGCAGGTGTTATTGGCTATTTAGCAATGGTGCTACCGTGCTAGATAGCATTGTAGATTTTCTGCTTTAAATAAGGATGTATGTTCTAGTAGTATTTAACTGCATGGGAATGATTTTCTATCTGTGCTAGGTAATGGGGTCTGGATAATTCCTGCTTGTCATGTAAGTATTCTCTTAAGGCAGGGCTATGTACTCCATCTTACGCTAGTCGTTCTGTGGCAGTATGGCATGTGAAAAATGATTATGTTTAGCAAAATAGTGGTAAAACCTGCAACTTTAAGTTGACATAATGAAATTGTTCCCTTGCGACTTACAGTGTACAGTTGCGCTTAGAGTCTGTTTTGCTTTTGTTGAGTTTGATGTAAGCTGCCCGGTTCAGGTGAATCAATACCCCGAAGGGGCAGCCCGTATACTTGAACTGTAATAGCCTGCGGGCAAAATTGTGAATGAATTAAATGCGTTGAGCTTTCTTTTGTTCACCCTCGTTGTGATTGCAATTTCTCTCCCTCTATTCTCTCTTGCTCTCTTGCACTCTGATTACAAGCTTCCGTGACCGGCAAGCGAGCTGACGAGTAGGCTTGCGGCGGTAAGGAAGGACCGTCGCGCCGCGCTGGCCCATTGAAGGAAATAGGCCCGTGACAAGTGGTACCAGAGCCCGTTCTCGTGCTGAGGAAGGGACTCCGGAGTCGGTGTCGACAGACACGCCGACAGGCTGCGATTTGTGAGCAAGACATCGTGGCGCCTTATCAACACTTGCGCAACACCAAGGGCAAGGCAGTTGCTGGAGCTGAGGAGATGGGTTCACCTCGGGGCCAAGAAGAGTTGGCTGCAACTGTTAACAAGTTGGTGGAAGATGTGACTTCGCATGATGAAGCGATTTCACGCGCATGTGAATCATTTAATGGATTGAATGATGTGGTGGCGAGCCTGCAAGAGCAGATGAACTTACTAATGGGGCAGGTCACTTCGTTGACGACTACAGTGACCGATCTTGAGATGAGGAACCGTACATTGCAGCGGACGGTGACCCTGAATGGTGGAAATGGTGAGAGACCATCAAGGATTGATGTACCTAGACCCGCAAAATTCAATGGTTCTCGCGACAGCAAGGCCATTGAGAACTTCTTGTTCCAAGTAGAAGACTACTTGGATATCCAGAACGTGACCCTCGAAGATCTGAGGATCAAGGCTGCAGCGGCCTTACTTGATGGTGATGCTATCGCTTGGTGGAGGCGGAAACGAATGACATGGAGAGGGGTCAATGTGTGATAGACACCTTTGACGACTTCAAAGTAGAGTTGCGCAACTACTTCATGCCAAGAAATGCGCAGAGACAAGCTTACCAGATGGTTCGTGAGCTCAAACATACTGGTTCGTTGCAAGACTATGTCAGAACGTTCCAGAAGCTTATGCTGGAGATACCTAACATGCCAGAAGACGACATGCTCAACTGGTTCATTGTGGGACTTCAACCATGGGCACAGTCTGAAGTGGAAAGGAGTAACCCCCGTATTTTGGAAGATGCATATATGGCGGCTGAGCGCTTAGTTGACACTCAGCGCAAGCCTTTCACCCCATCAACCAAAGTTGGGAAGAAGCCTGACCACGGAGGCAAGAAGGATGAGCAGCGCAACGATAAAGGTGAGGCGTCGACACGCCATCAATCCGAAAAAAAAACAGAACTACACAAAGCATAACAACAGCAACAAGGGTGCGGTTGTGACATGTTGGTTCTGTGGTGATAGACATATCGCCCGGCAATGCCCAAAGCGCCTTGTAAAGGACGACGGGCAAGCCAATGCTGCACAGGAAGAATGCAGCGATACTGAATGCAGCGACACTGAGACCATGCAACCGAGGATGGGCGCCATGCGATCGATTAATGCAGCCAGAAGTTGTGCAGCTAAAAACATGCAGGTCAGTAAGGAACTCATGTACGCTGAAGTTATTATGAATGGAAAGTCTACTTCAGCAATGATAGACTCCGGGGCCACACACAACTTTGTCTCGCAGGAAGAGGCAGAGCGGTTGGGCTTGAAGCATGGGCCAAAGCAGAGGACCATTAAAACGGTAAACTCTGAGGCCAAGCCCATCCTTGGTGAAGCAAGGGATTGGCTATTCAAGTGGGAAGTTGGGTCGGTAAAGCCAACTTCTCTGTGGTGCCCCTGGACGATTTTAAGATGATTTTGGGTATGGAGTTTCTGCGAAGCCAGAATGTTATGATGTTGCCAAAATTCAACACGCTGACGATCATGGAGTCAGACCTGTCCCACACAGTGCAGTGCCTTACGCAGAAAGGCAAGTCTTCAGTGTTGTCGGCAATGCAACTAAAGAAGGGTGTCAAGCATGGGGAGCAGACATTCTTAGTGGCAGTGCGCGCAGATGAAGGGAAGGTGGAAGCAGCAGTGCCACCGACCCTAGCCCCACTGTTGGAGGAGTTTCGGGGGGTGATGCCCCCGGAATTTCCAAAGCGTCTTCCGCCAAGACGCGAGGTCAACCACAAGATTGAGTTGACCCCGGGAGCGAAGCCTCCTGCTATGGTTCCATACCGTATGGGGCCAGCTGAGCTGAAGGAACTGCGCAGGCAGTTAGATGAGATGTTGGACGCAGGCATTGTTCGTCCATCAAAAGCCCCATTTGGTGCCCCGGTCCTTTTTCAGATGAAACATGATGGCTCTAAACGGTTATGTGTGGATTACCGGGCCTTGAACAAGGTCACGGTGAAGAACAAGTACCCATTGCCATTGATAGCAGACTTGTTCGATCAGCTAGGCAGTGCCCGTATCTTTTCCAAGCTAGATCTGCGATCAGGTTACTGGCAGGTGAGGATTGCCGAAGGTGATGAGCCGAAAACAACTTGCGTCACTCGCTATGGTGCTTACGAATTTCTAGTAATGCCATTCGGGTTGACAAATGCTCCAGCCACTTTCACGACTTTAATGAACCAGATCTTCTACTCTTACTTAGACAAGTTTGTGGTAGTCTACCTGGATGATATCGTGATCTACAACAGCAACATGGAGGAACATGTCGGGCACTTGCGAACAGTGTTTCAGGTGCTGAAAGATAATGACCTCTGTGTCAAACGAGAGAAGTGTCTCTTCGGGCAGGAGGAGATCAGCTTCCTTGGCCACGTTGTGGGGCGTGGTGTGCTGCGTATGGATGGGCAGAAGATAAGGGCCATCCAGGAATGGGTTCCGCCAAGCAAAGTGCCAGAATTGCGGTCATTCCTTGGTTTGACAAACTATTATCGGCGTTTCATCGAAGGTTATTCCCTCATTGCTGCGCTCCTCACGGATTTGTTAAAGAAGAATCGGGTATGGCTCTGGACAGGAGCGTGCCAAGATGCCTTTGATGGCTTGAAGAAAGCCTTAGTGAGGGAGCCAGTGCTGCGACTGCCTGATCATTCGAGACCCTTCGAAGTCCACACTGATGCCTCAGACTTTGTCATTGGCGGAGTTATTATGCAAGATGGTCATCCGATCACATATGAGAGTCGCAAGCTGAAGGATGCAGAGAGGCGTTACACAGTGCACGAACGTGAGATGACCGCCATTGTGTATTGCCTCAGGACCTGGCGGCACTACCTTTTGGGTGCCGAGTTCGTCGTCAAGACGGACAATGTGGCCACGAGCTATTTTCAGACACAAAAGAAGTTGACGCCTAAACAAGCTCGATGGCAGATGTTTTTGGCTGAGTTCGACTTTGCCTTGGAGTACAAGGTTGGAAAGACCAATGTTGTGGCGGATGCCCTGAGCCGTAGGGCTGAACTGGCAGCTGCGCGTGCGGAGTCTTCTGAAGTGCATTTGGAGGATGCATTGCTGAGCCGCATCCGCGAGGGTACGCAGCAGGATCCGACCGCACAACACCTTGTTTCTCTGGCGCAGGCAGGGAAGACTCGGCGATTTTGGCTACAAGATGGCCTCCTCGTAACAAAAGGGGGACGCATCTTTGTACCACGGTGGGGAAGCCTTCGCCGAGAGCTACTCAAGGAGTGCCATGATACACTATGGGTCGGCCATCCTGGTCAGGAGCGGACCTTAGCACTCCTTGAGCGCGGCTACTATTGGCCGTAGATGAGAGACGACGTTGAGGGGTATGTGCGGACATGCCTCATCTGCCAGCAGGATAAGGGGACAAACCAGAAGGCTGTCGGTCTCCTTGAGCCTCTACCAATTCCAGAACGTCCTTGGGATAGCATCTCCATGGACTTTATTGTTAGTCTGCCAAAGGTAGAGGGCCTCAGTTATATTCTGGTTGTTGTGGATCGTTTCTCAAAGTATGCCACCTTCATCCCAGCTTCTAAGGAGTGCCCTGCAGAGAAGACTGCAGAGTTGTTCGTAAAGCATGTGGTGAAGCATTGGGGCATACCAAAGAGCATTGTGAGTGATCGTGATGCTTGCTTCACGGGCAAGTTCTGGCGTGAAGTATTTCGGCTACTTGGCTCTGAGTTGCTGTTTTCAACTAGCTTTCATCCGCAGACAGACGGGCAGACAGAGCGTATCAACGGGATCCTGGAGCAGTACCTTAGGCACTTTGTTAGTGCCAATCAGAAAAATTGGGTGAAGCTCCTTGATGTGGCACAGTTTTGTTATAATCTGCAGAAGAGCGAGTCTTCAGGCCACAGTCCGTTCGAGATAGCCACAGGGCAGCAGCCACTGACCCCGCACACTCTTGCCACACAGGAAAAGGGAAGGCCATCATTCGCCTATCAGTTTGTTCGCGACTGGCACGAGCAAAATGAGTTAGCGAAGGCATTCTTACACAAAGCGGCAAAGAGAATGAAGAAGTGGGCAGACAAACACCGTCGGCCCGCAGGGTTCCAAGTTGGGGACCAAGTGTTGGTGAAGTTATATCCTGGTCGCACAGGCATCTTCCGCGGGCGGCACCGCGGACTACTCAGAAAGTATGAGGGACCCTTCACCATCACAAAGAAGGTGGGCAAGCTGGCATACAAGCTGGAGTTGCCCCCAGACTTTAAGGTGCACCCGGTGTTCCACGTGTGCAACCTCAAGCAGTTCCATCCAGATGATGGAGACCCGGAACGCAATGTGCCGCAACGCGCTCCCATCATGCAGAGGGCCCCGGCAGCACAACGGGCCGAGAAGCACCTCAGTCAGATCCTTCGCCACAAGGTCCACTACTTGGGGCAAGCGAAGAAATACTTGGTGCAGTGGGAGGAAACAACGGAACCAACGTGGGAGCCTGCATTTCGAATGAACAGACGCTACCCGGCTGAAGTCAGGGCTTACCACGAAACAGATGGCGCCGAGGACGGCGCATGATTTGAAGGGGGGAACATGTTCATGTTCCCTTGCGACTTACAGTGTACAGTTGCGCTTAGAGTCTGTTTTGCTTTTGTTGAGTCTGATGTAAGCTGCCCGATTCAGGTGAATCAATACCCCGAAGGGGCAGCCCGTATACTTGAACTGTAATAGCCTGCGGGCAAAATTGTGAATGAATTAAATGCGTTGAGCTTTCTTTTGTTCACCCTCGTTGTGATTGCTTCTTGTGATTGCAATTTCTCTCCCTCTATTGTCTCTTGCTCTCTTGCACTCTGATTATAAGCTTCCGCGACCGGCAAGCGAGCTGACGAGTAGGCTTGCGGCGGTAAGGAAGGACCGTCGCGCCGCGCTGGCCCATTGAAGGAAATAGGCCCGTGACAGAAATGCAGATGTTGAAAATAAGTTGCTTGAAAATCTCAAGAACTTGGTTTGATCTAAATGAAAGTACAGTTGAGTTTTTATTCCATATCTTGTGTTCATATTAGCAACTTGAAAATTTTGTGCATCTTTAATATTGGATATATAGCTATAGTAACTTATTTGAACCAAGTTACTTGGTCATTATAACGCTTTAAAACTTGATTTGTTACTTAGAAGATGCTGTTTTTTCTAGATGATCTATGACAATATGATAAGGATGTGAATCTGAGAAGTTACTTTTGGTTGAGGTGGGTCTTTTACTTTCAAGAATTATTAAAACTATTATTAGCTTGTAAATAAAAGGAAGGAAAAAAACAATCTAAAGGTGGTAAAAAAGTTAAAATAGAGAATTTTGATCAGAGAGCGTTCCCAAGTGGTTGAGGGTGGGTCCAGATTCATATTTGGGATCATTATTGTGGTTTCTTCCGTTAACAAACCGGAAGGTAATATTTCCTTGGAAGCAAAGGGTAAAGATGGACTGGATGGTTGAGGTTTATCCAAGAAGTATTGTTTTACATTTTTGTCATATTCTTTGATGAGGTTGTCCTAACAATCTTGCTTGCTTTCTTCATCAATGTCATTCTTTTTATATTTAGATATTTGAGGATTCATCATCTCTTTCTTATAGAGATGAGAGCTAATGAACTGTGCTCCATAGGTATGGTTGGTCTTTTTTTTCTGCTCTATGGCTATGGTTTTTCTTTCATATATGAATTCTTGTGGTTTGCATTGTGATAAAGGATGGACGTTATTATTTTTCTTGCAATGCTGTTTTTGTTGTCCTTCAGTTCTACACACACTTTTTCTCAGTTTCAGGTGTTTCATTAGATAGTTAAGTGTTCTTCAAACTACTGTGATTATGTTTTCTTTTTTAGGCATATTGTCAGTTCCTTTTTTGGGCAAAAATTTGAAATTTGATATGTGATGATTTTTGCACTTTTAGATCACAGAGGATTTTGAAGAAATTCCAATTCAGAGTCGAGGCTTTGGCATTCTTGATGTTGGTTATCGTTCCAAGGTAAATTCAAAATATTCAAGTTGGGAGCTGTGAACTTTAAGTTGGTTGCATCATTCTGGGCTTTAAGCACTAGGAATGTAAATTATATTTCTTGAATTATATACCAATCTGATTCCAAGTTTAAAACACTTGTTTGTTGCCTTATTAGATAAGGTTATCTTAGCACTATGATGTAGATTTTAGAAGCTATGAATAGGCCAACAGAATTAATCCTTAGTAAGAAAGACTGAACAGTTCATTTGAAATTGATTCAATACTTATGTTCACTATATGAATACTTAAGTTGTTCATTTGCCTTGGTGGGGTCCAAGCTTATGGCACTAACAACCTGAGTTGGGCACTTGGGTAGCTGTTCTTGTTTTAGAAGCACCATCGTAAATGCAGAAAGTAGAATTGGCATGTGACGTACAAGATTGCTTTTATCTTGCACAAGCTGTGTGGATCAATCTATGTAACATGAGTACTTGTACCAGGCTTTTGTACTTGTGTTGTAGTGTGTTGAAATGAGTAATGATACTGAGTATTTCTAGCTGTGGGCCAATTGAGTTTCAGGCCTGAAACTATCTATCTATCTATCTATCTATCTATCTATCTATCTATCTATATATATATATATATATATATATATATATATATATATATATATATATATATATATATATATATAGGGTGCTTCTATTGTGATACCCAACCACCATCACTTTACACTTGATTTTCATGTATCTAATTACCAAAAGCAAAAACTTACCTCGGAATCATATTTGGCATGTTCTACTTTTTTCATGCTTTAAAATTGAGTCTATCATGATGGTTTGAGGCATTTTAAAACATTGTCAGCTTTATGTGAGCTGGTGGTCTTTTACTAACTTGAAAGATGAATTTTATGGTATGTTGTAGATGGTTAAACCTACTAATACAGTAAACAACTGTCAGATTTAGCATTTGGTCACTAGATTCATATATATTTGGTAGATCCTATAAATGTGATCTACATGGTTGCGGAATGCTTCTTAGTGAAGGCAAATATATGTTCTCACAAAATCAAGTATGGAAGTCAATAGATACCAACTTTTATCACTCTTGATTTTCATATATCTAATTACCAAAAGCAAAAACTTACCTCGGTATGAAATTTGGCATGTTCTACTTTTTATTTTCATGCTTTAAAATTGAGTCTATCATGATGGTTTGAGGCATTTTAAAACATTGTCAGCTTTATGTGAGCAGTTGATCTTATACTAGCTTGAAAGATGAATTTTATGGTATGTTGGAGATGATTAAACCTACTAATACAGTAAACAAACCATGCTAAATGCAGTTGTACTGTCAGATTGAGCATTTGGTCACTAGATTCATATATATTTGGTAGATCCTATAAATGTGATCTACATGGTTGTGGAATGCTTCTTAGTGAAGGCAAATATATGTTCTCACAAAATCAAGTATGGAAGTCAACAGATACTAACTTTTATCAGCTTATCTGATCAGCATTAGCATCAGATTTAATTGTGTCTCATGAACCAGGTAGTTACTTTCAATCCCATGGTGCATATAGCACCGTTGAAAGATGTTTTGGCAGCTCAGTATGACACGTTACATAGCTCACACTTTTACCACCTGTTTAGACCTTTGGGGCTTCAGTTGATCCATGAACATTTCCATGGACCCCAATTAGGAGGAAGATGCTGATACAATGTGCCCCGTTTCTTGCAAGAGGCAGTTTATCTTGGTAGGTGCGATGTCTACTAAGATGAAAGCCCTGATATTGTTGCCTATAGCTTTCCATGTGCATCATGAGTCCCAGAGTATTTGAAGAAATCATTGCTTTTACTTCCATGCATTCTTGTTGCCTCATGGTGATGACTGTCTGAATCTGAGCATCTCAGTGCAATATGAACCCTTTGTCTTGCATCCCGCCTCTTAGAATTTTCAGAGCTCGTCTCTTTGTTTCTAGCCAGCTTAAAAGCATGGCAGGTATGTTTGCTCAATAACTATGTGCTTGATGCCAGGATGAAGCTTGGGCGGCTGGAGGCAGTGGCGTACTGTTGAGAACAACAAATGGTGGCAAAACTTGGATTCGGGACAAGGCTGCAGATAATATTGCTGCTAATCTCTACTCAGTCAAGTGAGTTCTCTTTCAATTTTCATTTCCTCAAAATTTTCTTGTGGGTCTTTTTAATGGAATTTGTGGTGATCGGGTCCAACGAGTTGTGGTGATCGGGTCCAACGAGATAGCTGGATGGTTAGGTCACACTGTCATAACTGAAGGCCTTGGGTTCAAATCCCAGGGAGGTTATCCGTCAGCTTGCCTAATCCAAAAAGCAAAAACAAAAAAACTGAAAAAATGCGGTGATTCTTGGATCGAACATGCCAAGTGGAGAGTATTGTGGACTAGAGTGACATCTTCAAGGTGGCATAGTTATTTGCCAATTAGAATAGAAAAAGATGTCAGCTTCAAGTTGATCTACCAAGTTTTACAACCTCCCGAAACCTTATCTCATTTACCTTTTTATACATTGTCTTTCAATGAAGGAGTGATGCGAACATGCTAAATGAGTTTTTTGGGGTTTGTTGCTTTATTTTTAAATTTTGACCATACAGATGTGATTTGTGTACTATTTTATAGGGACCAGCTCTTGGAGTGTTCGATTTCGACACGCGAGTGGGTTTTTATCAAGGTCAAAAACAACAATGGTCGAAAATCTTTGTAAATTTTTTAGGCTCAAATTATCCTTTTCATCAAACATGTGATTTGGTTATCTATTCCAACTAAATCGACCATACTAAACACATCTATGGGTCAGAATTGCAAAAAAAAAAAAACACCAAAAAAGCTGAAACCCCATTTAGCATGTTTCATTTAGCATATTTTTCTTGCATGTTTGCATCACTCTTCAATGAAGTATTTATTTTTTAATGTGCATGATAAAAGTCTGTGTATTTCGACTGTGGCTGCAGCATAATCAATACATGCGGTTTTGACAACATTTCAGATGGATTACATGACAAATGAAGAAAGTCCACATTTCATACTCTCATAAGGCTTTTTGTTGGCACGATAAGCATGTCCACAGTTTGATTTGTTTGCACATAACAAATGAAGAAAGAGCCATTTCCATTCCAAAAACTTGATTTTATAACATACTCTTTACATCAAATGGAAATCAAAACACGTAATGTACACATCCAATCAAGAGATGGAATATGTATTTACATTTTCTGAATTCGCTTGCTCTGAAATACAGGTTCATCGATAATAACAAAGGCTTTGTACTGGGGAACGATGGTGTTCTGCTTCGGTACCTCGGCTGATCAAGTTCATGTCATGCATATGTCATTGCTTCTGTGTAATTCTTTTTGTAAGAGATCACAATGAGGTATTTTTCAATCTGGATGAAAGCTTTTGATCCAAAAAGTCTGTAATATAATAAAACAATAATATACAGTCGCAGCCTTCTAACCATTTGAATGCTAAGGGCGATATATTCTGAACGTTTTTGAAACTTGAAGCCGGCAAAAGGGGCATCGAGAATCTGCAGACGAACATCTGTGACACAACACATGGCCACAAGGGGCGATCATCATATCAACCTCGTTGCTGAGGCAAATCCGGCAAGACCATGCTGCCTTTGCCGTTTCTGCTTCTTTTGCCGCCGTATCAGCCTTCTCCTGCAAACAGGAAGGCAGTAAGCTTACCATTCATCAACCACAGGGAGAGATGTGACCTGGGATTTTTTACCATAACAATGGAGGGATGAAAACATTAAATGATTCCCCAAGTAAAAAAAGAAACTGAAAGCAAGATATGCAAGGTGTCAATGGAAAGAGAAAACAAGCGACTTTCCTGATGGAGTTTCCACTCCATTATTCTTGATAAAATGGAGTTTTCAGGCATAAAAGCACCTGATATTTTTGCAATCAGTTTCGCACAAGCTAGTTAAGCCCAACAAGCTTATATTGGCCCTCGCCTTTAAGACTAGCAAAGTAAACTTTGCTCTTGACAGTAGGCAGGACTGGAAAATCAGGCTATGTCCAACGTGCCTTCACAAGTATCAGCCCCAACAATGGCCGAAGATGTACCCACCAATAGAGCGCTTTCAAAACCAAGATGCATGCTTTGATTGAAAGCAATGGATCAGTGGAACAGGAAGGCAGGGAAATGGTGTTTAACAGTGTTAAAACTTAAAATGCAGGAAAAGAGGAGAATAAAGAAAGAGAAAAGGATTCATCGAAAAAGACCGGAATATTTTGAAACAAGCATGACCCATGCCTGCATATTCTTAAAATGATGGGCAAATACGAGAGACTAAGCTAAAGGATATTTTCCCAATGTAAATGCTCATTTTTGTTGGTCTAGTTGAATGCAATTCATGAGTTACTTGGAATACATGATAAAGATAAGATACCTGCTCAAGTTGAAGTGCTGCTTGAGTCTCTCTCTCAGTTCTTCTTGAAGACTCAGTGTTGTCTGTAACGACTGCTTTTCAATGTCAATGGGTATACCAACTGACGACATGTCCCGAACCGCTTGGACCAACTCTGTTGCAGAAACTCGACCATGCTGGATTCCTTAGTTGTCAAAAGCAGGGGTTCAATTTTTTATTGAACCGAGAATATCAGATTGGAAGAACTAGAACATAAAACTAAAGAGCCTTGACCAATTGGACTTCAGAAAATCAACTTGACCTACACTAATTCCAATTAAGCCCGGTTTGGCAACTGGGTGTGCATACAATGTACTTGGAACCTGAGACAACCTCAATTGACTGCATTTCTTAGCAAGAATAGGATCATCCACGTATTAACTTTATGTTGGCAAGCATGCAAAAATTTACTTTTCAAGAAACAATACAGATCTCCAGTTTAGCCACAAGGAGTGGAATAAGATGTTCAACATAGGCATCCTCAAAATAACTAGGCATCCTCATGAGAATTAGAGGTCAAAAGTTTGGCTGCATGAATGAAAGTCTAGTTTCTTGGCTTAATGACAAGTTGAAAATAAATATCCAAAGCCTTTGACTGTGCATACAGCTTTCTTAGATGCTTGCCTCGAGCTTGCAGACATATAAAGAGCACAATCTTCTTTCGAACATATGTTAGCTCTGTGTAACTCAAATATACCGGCAAAGAGGGTACAGAATTTTCACCTATGTCATCAAAGCATGTATTCACGATGGTGGATGTAAGGGTTTCTTTTTGCATTTCTACTGCAGGGGTTCAGGCCCTTGGTGATGCCTATCATTTTCACACACCCTACCTCCAAGGCAAAAAGAAAAAGGGGACAGAGATACACTTACCGTGCTCCCTGCTTTTCCAGGTATTGTTTCAGGAATCTGCACTTGATTTCTGCCTTCTGTACTCATTTGAATGCTTTCTGGATTGGTGTTTTCATCAGCCACTGAAATACTTTTGAAAGAGATCCTGTGAAGAAAGAAGATGTTGGGTTTCCCCTGGTGCTGTTTCCACCAGCAACCTGTACAAAGCCTGGCCAGCAGATGGCCTCATGTTTTCAGGGACTCTTCCATGCTTCAACTTCTCGAGAGCTACAAATTCGCCAACATAAAATGGGCGCAGTTGATGAAATTGCACTTGACGGGCATCTTGTGGCATTATTTCTTTCCACAGTAACTTCTCACTTCCACCATAATCAATTTTATTTTTCTCAGATCCCAGTTTCAATGTATAAAGTATTGTGTTCAGAGAACCCTCTGGGGCCATCAGAACAGTGGCGGAGCCAGGAGTTTTTCGTTGGGTGGGCAGACCTCGGGTTTTGGGGACAATGCTATGGTCTTGAAGGACGATCCATTTATTCGGATCAATGGCGGAGCCAAAAAAATTTGGTTGGAGGCACAGTCGTTGGTGAAGAGGTAAAACTTAAATAAGCCTTTGAATTATATTGAAATCTATTGGTTATCAATGTAAAAAAAATCAGCAATATTTATCACAATATACTCAAATCATTTGAGATCAGTCTTGCATACATTCAGCTCAAATAAACAGCAAGGAACCATAACATTACGCTGCTTTCCCAAAGCAGCTTCTAAAGCTTAAAACACACAATCCAGAACCCGGTTGAATGCAGATTCGAACTCGGGGAGTGACAGACGCGGGTCCAGATTAGGTGGAAGCTTAGGGTGTATGTGATACCACTGCCACGGGAAGACATAAACGTGTCAGCACCACTTGTTGATTGTTGTCCTGGGCAACTGCTCGCCACCTAAAACAAACTGCATCTAAATGACAACACACCACAGACGATAATATCCAGAACAGATTGCTGGATTAAAAGTAAACATACACTTATTTTCTGTTTGTCACACACCAGACAAATTAAAACACACGTAGCGGTAGGCATTAGCATACAAGAGTTAAAATCAGATTCTTTGTTTCTTTACGAAATATCGCTGGAGGCACAGTAATTTTTTTTTTCGGTTTCAAATTCTGGGGTGGGCGACTGGCCACCCATGCCCACCCCTGGCTCCGCCACTGCATCAGAAGCTGCCCAATTAGTAGACCACTTGGCACTCCTAGCACCTCACTTATGACAAGGGAAATCATGTCGTGTACAGACAAAAAAGACGGGGCTCTGCAACTAGGATGAGTTCTTTTGACCTGTTGACAAAGTGAAGAGTACAATGTCTAGGTCCATTTTCACATCCAGGAACGCATGATTCTCTGGAACGAGTTATATCCAGCAACTTTGGAAGGAGCAAAAAACGTGTGTAGATGCTGAGCACAAACTGCAATTTCTCTGAAGTGGAATTCAGTGAGCCGGATATTTGCTTGAGTTATATGTTTAGCTGCAGGCACATAATCTTTTGAACCATTAACCACAGACCACTAACCACAGACCACACTGCTGCATGAAATGCTTGACTTCGGATCTTGACTCTCATCATTTTCAGTGAGACTGTTCCAATCTGTGTTGGCGAATCCAATAAAACAAACACTAACAAAAAGTGTACCTGAATTCGCCATCGAGTGTGTGTAGAAAATTCGGCGTTCTCCTCAGCCGATCGACGTCCACAATGAGCCCAGGCCTTAGGTCGACGGTGAGTAGGACCCTGTTCCACTATATCAGAATGTAGAACTATTTTGGCAGGATAAATGCTACGAACGTCTCACCATCTTCATAGCCTCCTAACCCCTTTATATAATGGGAGATTAAGGCAGTTACGTGAATGTGGTCACTCCACATTCACGTAACTCCCACCCACTAACCCCATTACGTGGCAACTAATGTGACCCACTAATGGGTGTCAAACCGGGTCACACTATGGGTTGGACCCATAACCCATAATGTTCAACATTCTCCCACTTGACTCATTGACACCAAAAGTGTACTAAATCGAGGTGTATACCGTTATCTCGATTTAATTCTTCATGTGGGTTCACATGTCACCCTTTATCACAAGGATAAATCGTATGAGTCTATGGATATGAACACTCCTTTATGAAATGTCATATTCTCATGTACTACGCTACAATTCAGCTTCAGTGTTTAGGCATGTAGAAAATTACCTTTATGAATAGGTTGGTCTCTCACCTATTCTATTGGTCCTTTAATATTGTTATTCTGCTATTCTCTCTAACCCATATGAGAGATTCTTTATGCAAAATCAACAATAACACAAAACCTTAGAGAATCAAAACATAAACACAAATGTGATCACATAATGTATTGTCATACATCAGAAGGAATAAAAAAGACCCATCCCCTTTAGATGTTGGGAATACAATCTCTGTGCTAGCCCTTTAGTAAGGGGATACACAGTCATTTTCTTCGTCACAATTGTATCAATACATACCAGATGATTCTTAGTTATTTCTTTAACAACAAAATATTTTAACTTCATGTGTCGACACGATGTTGAGCTCTTGTTGTTATTTGAAAAGGACACGACTGCTTCATTATCACAAAAGATCTTTAGTGGTCTCTCAATAAAGTCCACTATAATAAAACCCATAATGAAGTTTCTTATCCAAATGGCCTGTGACGAAGTCTCGTATAGAGTAATAAATTTTGCCTCCATGCTATGAGCAGTAGTGGTAGACTGTTTTCCACTTCTTCATGAGACAACAACACCCGCTAGAAGGAAAATGTATCCAGTAGTGGATTTTCTACTGTCAATACACCCTCCTAAGTCCGCATCAGAGTATCCAATGACCTCTAGGTGATCAGCTTTCCTGTAGGTCAACATATAGTCTTTCGTTCCTTGTAAATAGCGCATAACCTTCTTCGCTGCTTTCCAGTGCGCAATGCTTGGATTTGACTGATATCTACCAAGCAATCCCACAACAAATGCTATATCAGGTCGAATGCAGGTCTGTGCGTACTACAAACTCCCAACTGTCGAAGCATATGGTACACCATCCATCTGAGCCTTCGCAATATCATCCTGAGGACAGTCCTTTAAGCTCAATTTATCCTCTTTCACTATAGGTGCCGAACAAGGAGAACAATTCTCCATCCCATATCTTTTAAGAACCTTAAGAATATAGGATTTCTGAGAGAGGCGAAGGACACCCTTAGTTCTGTTACAACGGATCTCGATTCCAAGAACATAAGTGGCCTCAGCCATATCTTTCATATCGAAATGAGAGGAAAGAAAATCTTTTATTTCATGCAATAGACTCAAATCATTAGTTGCAAGAAGAATATCGTCAACATATAAAATCAAAATTATGAACTTACTCCCACTAGTCTTAATGTAAATACAATGATCAATAATGTTTTCAGTAAATTCAAAGTTCATTATTACCTGATTGAACTTCTTGTACCACTGGCGGGAGGCCTGTTTAAATCCATAAATTGACTTATTCAATTTGCAAACTAAGTTATTCGAGTCTTCTATACTGAAACCAGAAGGTTGTTGCATGTATACCTCCTCATCTAGATCCTCATTCAGGAAGGCAGTTTTCACATCCATCTGATGCAGCTCTAAATCAAAATGAGCTACGAGGGCCATGATTATCCTCAATGATTTCTTAGTTGAGACATGAGAAAAAGTCTCATTATAATCAATGCTCTCTATCTGTGTGAAACATTTTGCAACAAACTTAGCTTTGTACCTCTCCACGTGACCTTTAGAGTCTGTTTTGGTTTTATAAACCCATTTACAACCAACCGGTCTAACTCCATCAGGTCGAGGTACAAGATCCCACACTTGGTTCTTTGCCATAGAGTCAAGCTCTTCTTTCATGGCATTAATCCAATGTATTGATCTTTCACTTTCAATGACTTTTGCAAATGTGAAGGGATCTTCATCAATGTCTATGAAATCATTTGACTTTTGTAAATACACCACATAGTCCGGATGGATAGCAGATTTCCTAATTCTGGTGAACCTCCATACATGTGCTACAGGTGGTTCAAAATGAGCCTTTGTATTCTGTTGCTATTGTATATCCTTATCAACAATCGGATCTAGTTGGGATTGATATTCATTGACTGGACTTTCTCTTACATTACTCGAATGAACAATGATAGAGAAAATCAGGTCTTTATCCTTAGCAGGTATGAAACCTGAATCCTGCATTTCCTCAAAATCAATATTTTGAGACGCATCTATCTCAACAGAATTATTTTCAAGAAATCTTGCTTTATCTGTTTTCACTATCTGTGGTGTATGAGATGAACAATAAAACATAAAGCCTTTCTATCTTTCTGGATAATCAATGAAGAAACCACTAGTTGTCCTAGGATCAAAAGCTTTTATATGTGGGTTATACAATTTAGCTTTTGTTGGACATCCCCATATATACATATATGATAAAGAAGGTTTTCTACCTGTCCATAACTCGTAAGGAGTCTTTTGAATAGCCTTTGTAGGAACCTTATTCAGAATATGCACTGATGTCCTAAGAGCTTCACCCCACAAGGTCAAAGGGAGGTTTGAGTGATTCAACATCGCTCGAACCATTTCTTTAAGCTTACGATTTCTCCTTTCAGCTACACCATTCTGGTAAACACTACCAGGCATGATATACTGAGGTACAATGTCTTTCTCTTTTAGAAACTGCGCTAATGGACCTTTCTTTTGTCCCATCTCAGTGAAACGACCATAATATTCGCCACCTCTATCAGACTTGACAACCTTAATAACTTCACCTATTTGTTTCTCTACTTTTTTCTTGAAGTCCTTTAAAACCTGAAAGACCTCTCATTTTTCAGATAATAAGTAAAGATACATATACTATGAGTAATCGTCTATAAAGGTGACAAAATATTTTTCACCCGTATAACACGGTGAAAAAGGGCCGAACACATCCGTATGCACTATTTCTAACTTTTCATTGTTGCGTTTGGCATCTTTCTTATATGTGTTAGACTGCTTAGCCTTTATGCAGTCAACACATGGCTCTATATTCGTAAAATCAAGGGATCCGAGGATTCTCTCTTTCACGAGTCTTTGGACTCTCTCTTTCGAGATATGTCCTTGCCTCCGATGCCAAAGCAAATAGGATTGATCATCCTTTAGGCCACGTTTATTGTCAATCATTGTGTTTTCAATGGAGTGAGATTCCCGAATTTGGAATTTGGTTATTAATCGAACCTATATTCATTAAATTTTTCATAATAATAAGTTCAGATTTTTCAAATTTAAATACAGAGCCAAACTTATCAAGTTTTGAAATTGAAACTAGGTTCCGACTATAAGATGGAACATAAAATGTATCGACTAAATCCAATATAAATCCCGACTCCAACACAATTATGCAGGTCCCAACGCTCTTGACATGCGAACGCATCTTATTTCCTGAGAAGATGCTTCTTTCATGCTCCGTTGGTTCCCTTTTGTTCAGAAATGTCTGCAAAGAGTTGACATTGTGCACCGTGACACCAGAATCAATCCACGAACTATGCAATGGAACATGAATTAGATTGCACTAATGAGAAACAAATGACTTATTACTTTTATTTTCGAGCCACTTCTTGTACTTCAAACAACCCACCTTCTTATGCCCCTTCTTTTTGCAGAAGAAACACTTTATAGAAGGGTCTCCTAACTGGGATTTAACTTTCGCCTGAGAGTTTGAACTCTCTCCAGTGGCTCTCTTCTGATTCTTCTTTTTGAATGAGTTTTTCTTTGGCCTCGACCTCTGTTTATCCTTATGAGAGACCATATGTGCACTTGGCACTCTCTCACCCTTCAATCTCTCCTCTTCCTCAACACACTTGGCCAATAGGTCATTAAAAGACCACTCGTCATTATGTGTGTTGTAGGAGATTTTAAAGGGTCCATACTCAGTAGGTAACGAGGTTAAGATCAGATGGACTAAGAAGGATTCATAGATGGCGAACTTCATGTCATTCAGTTGAGTCACAATATTCCTCATTTCTAAAATGTGTTGTCAGATGTGACTGTCACCAACATATTTCATAGACACTAATTTGGACATGAGCGTATTGGCCCTTGCCTTATTAGAAGTGACGAACTGTTCCTCAATGGCTCCCAGAAATTTCTTCACTGTCTCACAGTGAGGAATGACACCTCGAATATTCTTAGCCACCCGAGATTGCAAAAGCAACAGGCTAAGTCTGTTCGAGCGCTCCCACTTCTCAGATGCAGCCTTCTGATCAGCTGTACTTTGCTCTGTAAGAGCGGGAGGTTCGTCAATTCTAAGGGCCAAATCTAAATCCATATAGCTCAAAGTGAATAATACGATTTTTTTTCCAATCAGAAAAATTTGATCCGTCTAAAATGGAGATATTACTAGAACCATCGATAAGGAAGGAACCTGATAAAACAAGGAACAAAAACGAAAAGACATTACTATTATTGCTCAGACGAGACTCGTGTTGAAAAGGTAAAAGTGAAACCATTTATTTTCACCTTTTCTGAGACAAGCATAGTTGAGCCATTATTGTAACACTTTGGTGAAAAGGATAATACTCATAGTTGCTTTGTCTCTTCAATTCTCAAAGAATTGACTTTAGTTGATGAAACTAGCAGATCATGTAACCAGAAGCAATTCAACATTGTACCTTTGGGTACAAACATGCTTCATAGGCTAGAATACACATCTACTATCACACCTCGTGTAAATTTGGAACACAACGACCTACCTTTTGGTAGAATCGATGTTTCATAAATTCACACACAATCATAATAACGAATCTTAATACGGTCCAAAGAATCCTTAATTAACACGACTCAGATCACTTTGGTGATTCTAAGAATCGGTGAATCAAGATCTTTTACCGAAAATCTTATTCATATTATGGAGCACGCCCATGCACACATTTTAATGCATGTATATTCATGACATAATATAAGTTCATGCTTCAACTAATATACATAAACTAATTGTCATGAATTTAGTTACAATTTATGCTTAAAACCATCATGCATAACTTAACCAACGCAAAATACATGAATTAACATGCATAAGTCATGCATTATTTAAAATAAATATTTTATAAAGCATAAAAAATAACAAAAGCATGCTCATATGGGTAAAACCCAGGGTCTTTAAGTAGGAACCGGTCTAAAAACACTCTGAACCGGTCTGAAACCACCCCAAACCGGTCATTAAAGGGTCTGAACCGGTTCTAAACCTTATGAACTGATACTAAATATGAACAAAAGTTCATAAAACCCTATAACCGTATGCCAAAATCCCTGTATCTTTATAAATCCATGAGAACAAGGTCTTAGCATTTCGGAACCAGTGAAAAACTGGACGGAACCGATCAAAAACGACTCTGAACCGGTTTCAGAAGAGTCTGAATCGGGTTCCTGATCTAGTTCAGGCCAAATAGTGCCTGGACCCTGCTGGATCCGATATTAACCAGATCTGGGTCAAACCCGTGGTTTAAACGGATCCGGGTATGACCCAGTATTAACCAGATTGGACTTGGGTCTAACCCGGTCCTAAATGGACCCGGTACTCAATGGACCCGGGTTGGACTCGACACATACTTGATACGGGTTAGACCCGGTCCGAAACGGACTGGGTTAAACCCGGTCCTAAATGGTCTAGGATCGGACCCAACTTGTAATGGATCCGGATCGGACCCGGTCCTAAATGGACTCGGGTCTAACCCGATTCTTTCTAGATCAGACCCAGACCCGAAACCATTATGGGTTCGGGTTAGATCCAAGAATCAACTGCTGAATCGATCCACCCAAAATGGGTTTGGATCGGGTTTGTCATCGGGTCACCACGCCGGACCCGATCCGGTACCCTGTTAAAATGAAACAGAAAACCTGAGGGTTTCTGTTTGCATTTTCAGGGAAACCGAAAAAGGTTTTTGCCCTTTTCGGCTCCACGACGACCCACGTCGCCACATGGCAACCGACGTCGCTGTCCAACCGACGACACTCACCACCTCAGGCGACACATCTATGCCGACGACCATCGGCAACCGACGTTGCCCCACGACGACATCCGATGCTTTGTAGTCCGATGGCTGAAGGGGCAGAGGAAGAAAGGGCACGACACCAGCAACAACGCCGGCAAGGTCGCCGGCGATCGACGGTCGATCCAGCCGGCACATCACCCCACGACGATCGTCCGATCCGGCGACAGCCCCGGCACCGGCTGATCCTGATGGCGACGACAGCCGTTTCCGGATGCCCAAATATCTTCCGGTGACCCACGTCGCCCGCCCATCGGCGACCGATGTCGCCCCACGGCGGCGTGCGATTGTCGGCACCGGCTACCGGCTGGAATCGCCCGCAGAAGCCCTGGCGACGACGACTCCACTGGTAGCCTGATGGACGCCTAGCAGAAAAAAGGGGGGTTTCCAAACCCCAGACGCCGACCATCCGACGATCTCAACCCCGACAACACTTTCGGTGAGCTCAGCATAGGCCGACCACCCTGCAACCCGATGATGCAGGGGATCTCAGGCGACGGCTCCAGCGGCGATCCCGGTGCTGGCAGAACCTCCCTGCAGCCCGATGGCCACAGGTATACAACGATCCTCCCACCTATTTTTTTTTAGGATCTTATCTACCGCCGGGATGTTTGTTGCCCCACGGCGACAGTTGCCATCCTTCGTTGACCAAACGTCGCCCCATAGTGACTGGCGGTCATGGACTAGTATGGCTCTGTCGCCGGTGAAGGCTGTCGCCCCACGGTGATAGTCTGCGGGAAACATGATTGCCATCCTCTGTCGCAGACAGTCTGCCGAAATGTCACCCCACTGTGACACGCTGTCGCAGAATTCAGATAACGCCGAAAGGCTCTACACGGCCATGCGTAGTAGAAATGCGTGATGTGGGCCCATAACCCAATGTTGGTGAATCCAGTAAAACAAACACTGATAGAAAACGTACCTGAATTCGCCATCGAGTGCGTGTAGGAAATTTGGCGTTCTCCTCAGCCGGTCGACGCCCACAATGAACCCAGGCCTTAAGTCGACGGTGAGCAGGACCCTGTTCCACTATATCAGAATGTGGAACTGTTTTGGCAGGATAAATGCTATGAAAGTCTCATCATCTTCATAGCCTTCTAACCCCTTTATATAATGGGAGATTAAGGCAGTTAAGTGAATGTGGTCTCTCCACATTCACGTAACTCCCACCCACTAACTCCATTAAGTGGCCACTAATGTGACCCACTAATGGGTGTCAAACCGGGTCACATTGTGGGTTGAACCCACAACCCATAATGTCCAACAATCTTATCCATAAATTGTAAGGGTTGCTGTTGATCCGGTTCCTGCAACAGATATCAATCATCTATATTTAAGAATACAAGATTTGGTAGCAAATGGTTTAACATAATGATTAGTTATGGTCACAAATATCAAGAATCAGCAAATTCTCTCAGAGGGAAGCTTTTGGTAGAATTAACGAAGTCAGCACAAAAGTTCAAGGGAAAAGTAAAGAAAGAAATAGGTTGTCATATGAATTGAGAATTTTTCGACATAGTATCACACGGTATAGTGAAAGGTGTCAACAATTTTTAAGATACCACAATGCACTATATTTGATAAAGTTTCAAGGATATCTTGTGATCAGACTTTAGTAGATCAAGTACATCTAAGAACACAGCTAAATGTGAGTTTCAAAAAATTATTTGGGTACCTCAATAACGATGTCTGAGAGCTTCTTGACACCCAAACACGCACATATCTTTTCAGGAATTGCTGGATGAACAAATCTTAGTCTTGAAGTATCAATGCTACTGATAAATCTTGATCCATAAGGATCAATATAAACACAAGATCTTGCCAGAACGAGCCTCCGTCCATCATCTGGGATGATAGCTTCATCTAATTCATCACCAGTTTCCTCTTAAATGACCTGAACTGCTTCACCACAAATGAAGTGCAAAATCTCTATAACAGCACCCAATTCATTTGGATTGAGGCTATGGTATCCACAAGATTTCTGTATGTGCACCAAAAGACCTTTTGCACGTTACAGAAATCAGTTCTTGTAGCCCAAGAACATTCAGGATCTTTACAAATGGCAGACATAGGGTGGGGAGCTCAAATGCAAGTGGTGAGAGATTAATTGATAGGTGCACAAACAGACACTTTGCCGTAACCAGATGTGTACCATTTGCTACAGGGAGAAATGCCACCTTTTTTAACTCAGTTATATCTACACAAATAACATCCATCAATGCTAAAGTTTGGCGACTTGACACGTTATTTCAGTAAGAACAAAGCCAGTCCTAAAACAATACCAAAAACTGAGATAGAATTAGGAATCAAGAACTCATACAGTTTGAATAACTAAATCTTGATGAGAACGTTTCAAGTTTAGAACATTTATTCCTATGTTGATAGATTTATGCCAATATAGAAAACCAAGATCACATCAGAGAATTGGACTTTTCTGCAAGCCAGAATTAGTTTGGCAAGAGAACTAGCATTGAAAGCTGGTTCCAAAATCAACGTATCGTAAAAATCATAATGTTTTTCTTAAAAAAATTCCAAGGAAAAAAAGAATGTAAGAAACAATGCTAGTAACTACAAAACCGACTCAAAATATCACAAATCAACCACATAAAACATTGAACACTATAATAACCAAGATAATAAGCAATTAATGACATGGAAAATTAGCAAATAATCTAATGTTATGAGTATCAAGCAAAGAAAACAATCTAATCAGTCACAACTCATAAGACTCGCAAAACAACATAAGTTACATAAGCATATATATAATAACCATAGCATATGCAACATAATTTAGGATCTTCTTGAATCCATTCATCTAGCACATCAAATTGCTCCTTGTGCTTTTGTGCTGATAAGTTTTACATTTGCTTGCAAAAATATGATATTAATAATTAGTCTTTTGCAGTATCCTGATCTTCAAAACATAAATATATGTATAAAAATGCCAAATAAATTTTATAATTCCTCTCTCTCTCTCTCTCTCTCTCTCAAGTTATACCAAATGAACATGAGGTTATTGAGCCGTATATGCTACGTTTAAAGACACTAATTGTGTTTGCATCCACTTGCGTTGCACGTATGGTTCAGAATACAGACTGAAAAAGTCTTCAAGTTGGGAGCGTTGCTCCCAAACCTACTCCATCACAAATCTAAATGGGGATATTATAAAAACAATAGTAACCATTATGCAGTAGATGAAAAACAACATAACATTATAAACAAAGAAATAAATTAAATTAAAATACACAAAAGAATTTTAATTATCTTGACACATTGTGGTTTTTTATTGCTCTTTGTCTTCCCATATCATAGAGAGCATTATCATGTCCTTCATCTTTCTATGAATGGAATCCTGCATGTCACAATTAGGGACCAACCTCCAATGCAATCCAATAGCCCCCTTGTTGACCTCTCTATCAAGTTCGAACTTAGAAGCATATCTCAAAGCAGGATTCAAATAATAGGCTGCAGCATGAAGAGGAGGGCGAAGCTGCCCAAACCACCTCTCGTTGAAGATGTCCAACCTACATGTCATCTATCATGTGCCATATATGCATGCCTAACTTTTTTCTTTTTCTTTTTAAATTATATCTAATGACCTCTTTTGCTTTGTACATGGCCTTGTAGAGATAAACCATGACCGATCTATCTCACTATCTACCATCATGAGTGCCCTAACCAAGGGTATAGTAAAGTTCAACATTTTCACACATGCTTCCCGAAAAATTATCTTGAACACAATATCTACAGTTTCTTTTGGATTTTTTTTGTGCATGTAGATATGCAACCCATTCATTTGATGAAAATGTTGTGTCAATCTAGTTTTATTTTTCACTAGACTTTGCACTGTCAAAAAGTTTGTAATAAATCTAGTGCACTACAAATCAATTCAGCCCATTGTATACTTTCTCATCAAACTCAAGAGTCAAGAGTCAAGACCCAAGACCCAAGACTCATGCATGATTATATATAAACTTCATAATTTCTTGGTAGGTTTAAGCAATTTTTTTTGTTAATCTCAGCCATGTTTCCAATGTTCTCACACATGAGGTTTATGCAGTGGACCGCACATGAAGTCCAAACCATAGTCTCATATCTATCTGCAATCTCAGGCTGTACTTATGTATTGTGTGTTTGTTATGCAACATATTGAAGGCATTTTGGTCATTCAAGTATATTGGGATTCATGAATCATGTGTATTGTAAACAAGGGAATTTATGTCATTGCTGATATATATATATATATATATATATATATATATATATATATATATATATATATATATATATATATATATATATATATATATATATATATGACAACCCTAGAAGAGAGAATGAGACATCACTTTCAGTTACCTTTCTTCTTCTCTATAACAACTCCGAGTGCATGATGTAACGAAGTACGCAAAAATATAACCAAAAAATGCAAAGGCATTCACAAAGTTCAATAATAGACAAACACGATGACATAAGAGAAATATAAGTAACAAGTCCACAATGAGGCAATACAAAAGCCTTAAAAGACTACACAAGTAAATAAATGAAATCTTTATTAAAGAAAACTTTGGAATACATGAGAATACAAGGAAAGAAGTCCGCTATATTTATTCACAAAAGAGGGTGAGTGAGAGGCCATTGGGGGCTCCCACATAGAGTCGTTGGGAGCCCCAATGCTATTGAAAAAGGAAATGAAAAAAAGAAATAAAAAATACAAAATACAAAAAAGAATCCAACCTAATTAAAATAGTTGTTTTTAGAAAAAAAACTATATAAAAAGACTAAAATACACCTAATAGGTATATATATATATTAACACATGACTCTCAAAAATTTACATGGTATCAGAGTGGGCCTCGAAGTAAGTCCCCTATCTCTTTGTCACTGCTTATATTCTCCTTTCTTCTTTGGCAAAGTTCATTTTATTTCTTATTCTTGTCTCTAATATTTTCTCTACTCCTATCTTCTATCCCAAATTAATCAGATATGATCTTTTCTTTGAAATCAATTCTGAATCAGATCGTCCTCTTTTGTCTTTCCTATCTTGTTTATCAAATAATGAGATCTCTTATTCAAAAAAAGGGAAGTAAACAAAAGTTAAAGAATTAATCTGAATCAGCTCTAAAAAAAAGAAAAAAAAAATTTGGTCTCATTAAGAAAAAAATCATTATCCTTGTTTTCCTCACCTTTGTTTTATTCCTCTCGTTTTTTCCTTTTCATAATCTGAACCCACCAAAAAAAGAGTGCTGACATCATCAATAGGATGCCACACCAAAATAATTGTTGCCGTTGAGGTTAAAATTCCTTGGTTCCTTTATTTTTTTGAATTCATTGTTTTTCTTTCTTGGTCTAGTATTCTTTGATTCCTTTCTTAATTCTTTATGGCTTCTGTATCGGCATCGTCCACCATTATTAGCAATCACAACTTGACAAGGCACCTTGATGGTTCGTTCCCTATGCCATCTGAGTTCGTGGGAGAAGCCAAAGAAAGAGCATCAAGCCATGCTTCTACCAAGAATTCCTGAGTATATGAAAAAGGATCAAGTTGCTTGGCCACTTTGTGGCACAAGCTATTGTTGCATATTCCATCAGAAGTTTCTACTAAGAGAACTTTGGGAGGCAATACATTGTTCGTTTCAATGTATCTCAACCACAAAAAGTTATTGCCTTGGTGGTCCAGACCCAGGTCTAATCGGGTCTACTATAAGAGAAGCCATACCCGGATCCGATAAGAACTACATGGTCCAGACCCGGTAAAATAATAATAAAAAAAATTATCATTTTTACATTAAAAATTTGTGGGTCTTAATCAAAACTTGGGTCGGGTCCGGTCTGGTATAAAATTTCACAAACTATGCCCGGGTCCATGTATTAATCGGACCTTCTGGTCTGGACCTGGGTCTTAATCGGGCCTTCGTATTTGTCACCATACCCAGACCCTAGTCTGGGTTGGGTCTGGATAAACCAGACCCGTTGACAACCCTAGTTACATCCCACCTGTTGACATCCCTAGTAACATTTCAACAAACTGATATGATTGCTGCTTCTGTTTGTCCCTGTCCAACTAACTGTAGTTAACTCTTAACCCTTATCAGTTAATTATAGAAAATGAGACTTTTTACCTTTCTCTTTCTATCCACCAGAGCTCCGTTCATCTGGTAGGGCTCACTCTTGAATGGTACTTTTTACCTTTCTCTTTCTTGAATCACTCTTTCCCTGTTATAAATGGATTTGGGTTGAACTGGACCGACCTGCTGAAAAGGTCATGGGCTGTTCTTCAAACCCGAACCCATTAAGAGCCGTGTCAAAACCCGGCCCATTAATAAATGGGCAGGGTCATTTCTAGTCCGAGCCACACTTAAAACCCGAAGGGCCAAGCTCTAAATGGACTTGGGCCAGGCCGAACCCGATGCCCACCCTTATCTGCAAGACTCCAACCAGATGAATAGTAACAAGATTTCATGAAAGGTTACAAGGTCTGACTTTGGATATTGTCAGAATTCACAAATGATTGCTAACACAAATAAACCCATATGATAAATTTATGCGGTGTGACGATGACCTATATGTTTATCATTTCATTAATGCTTTTAAACTACATAGATGCATGATACCAAGGTGTTTACTTATTAAGTAGAGCCCATAAGTCTGTGTTTTAGGTACTTGAAAGTGTTAAAACAAAGATTATGTATATTCTTTTTCAATAAACAGGATAAACTGAGAAATTGCACTATGCTCTATAACAGAAGATCCACTCGTATCTCATTTATCCGGATAAACGGGTGTATCCAAATACTTGCTGTATATGATTGCACAATAAGGTGCACACTGTTGTTTGTTTACCATAGAATAAATAAAGCAATACCGTAAATGCTATCAAGGTTGCAATTGGATACCATACGGGCTTTATGATGAGTGTGTCTTGAACAAATTGTCGGACACCTAGGGTCGGATACTTTTGTCCCACCAAAATGAGATGCAAGTCCGCTTGCACCCGAGTAGAGGTGGGTAATGTGCTGGGTGGGCCAAACCGAACCGGCCCACCATGGGCCAGGTTTGGGTCAAGTTTGAAGCTCTAACCCATTACCTACTAGGCCAAAACTGACCTGTTATATACATGGTCAGGCCCGGGTCAGACCACAGGCTATCGGGCTGATCACCTGATGGGCCTGAGCTAACTAATTATTGTGTAGTAACTTGCTAACTATTACTATTTGTCTAATTAGTTGCATTATTTTTATGAAAATCAGATAGATAATTAGTTGGATACATGAGAAGTTAACTATTATTATTTAACTAATTAGTTGCATTGTTTTTATAAAAAATAAAAAGATAATTAGTTGGGTAAATTAATTGTTCATTTAATTCATTGATTTTGATATTATAAGAAATAATTTATGAGCTTCATTTGACAGTAACCTACAAATGAGTTTGGGTCGAGCTGAACCGGCCCTATGAACATTGACCCATTGGGCAAATGGGCTGTGCTTCAAACTTGAGCCCGTTAAGAACTGGTCTAAAACTCAACCCATTATTAAATGGGCTGGGCCATGTACGAGCCGGGGCTGCACTTAAAACCCGATGGACTAAGCTCTAAATGGGCCTGAGCCAGGCCGAGCTGGCCCGATGCCCACCCCTACACCCAAGTTTGGCTGGATAAAGATGTCCTGTGTTTGGTGGCCACTATGAGGGCCATGCTTTTGGGGACACAGCAGTCATTGAGGACTGTTGTGTGCCGCACAATCATACCTCTAAGTGAAGATTTTTGTTAACGAGAAATTTAATATCATAAAACCAAGTTCTCTACCCTTTCCGAAAACATGAACAAGCAAAAACTTCTTTTTTTTTTTTGCTGAGAATACCCATCACTACCTATATAGGAGACAAAGGCAATCCTTAAATCTCTAGAGGCCCACTGATCTTTCTAATTTATCCTTTGGATTTCTCCAATCAGCACTTATCCAAACACACAAAATAGTTAACCAGGAAAATTTTAGTTTGGAAAACTAATAATAAATAGAAAAAAATGGTTAGGTGGGGAATATAAAAAGGAAAAAAAAATCATCACCACTGGTTTTATGAAAGTCACCATCGCGCATGTGCTGGGATAATATTCTTAGAATCATTCCACCTACCCTTGATGTCTCTATTCGACAACATATGAGAGTACAGTAGGATTTTAAGGGGCGTTTGTTTCATGTCCTTTCCTATGAAAAAGGCTCTTAATATCCAAGTAGTCTGTCTCCAAAACCGAGAGGGTGGTGTATGTTCCCCCCGGATGATTCACTGAATCCCACGTCTGTGTTCGGGGCTTTGAATGAGCACCACGTATACAAGCACATGGGGCTCGTATTCCCGTGTATGTTGACATAACTTTGCATCGGACTCTGGTGTTGTTGCAAAGACTTAAGTACCCTTTCTTGCTATTCTTCTCATAAAGTGATGGTTTGAGAAAATGACAAAAATGCTCTTCATTCAAAAAAGAAAAAACAAACAGTTCAAAAAAAGGACAAACATGTCCTCCATCCAGAAAGTCGAGGATGATGTTGACTCTTCAAAGTCTTCTTCTTCTTTCTCCGTTCAAAAAAAGGACAAACATGTCCTCCATCCAGAAAGTTGAGGATGATGTTGACTCTTCAAAGTCTTCTTCTTTCTCCGTAAAACACTGTAAAACCCTATCTCTCTCTCTAGAGAAGAAATCAAGGGAGGCAAAGAGTTCTCCCTGGAGAAGGCCATGAACATCAACCCTCTCTCTCTACTTCTGTGCACATCCAACAGACGATCCTACATTGCTCCATCAAACACCGACTAACCTGCACATTGATTGTAGCATCGTTCAACTTGAAGAGTTGTGGAGTCTGATTCAGAGTTTTTTCTCTTACAGGAGAAGGGTTTGGGGGCTCCTCCCAGCGTGGGTAGCATCGTTCAACTTGATTTGTTGTGGAGCTTGATTTAGAGTTTTGGCACTTACAGGAGGAGGGTCCGGGGGCTCCCCCCCGGCGCGGATCCCTCCAGAAGGTCCAGGGGGGGCCGCCCCTGGCGGGGCTCGGGGGGCAGCGCCCTCCGGACCAATTTTTTTTGGGGCCTTCCAACAGCGATTTTTAGTGTTATTTGGCTTTCCTACAGCGATTTGTAGTATTTTCGGGTCTCCAACGAGCCCCACAACGATTTGTAATGTTATTGGGCTTTCCTACAGCGATTTATAGTATTTTCGGGTCTCCAACGAGCCCCACAACGATTTGTAATGTTATCGGGCTTTCCTACAGCGATTTGTAGTATTTTCGGGTCTTCAACGAGCCCCACAACGATTTATAGTGTTATCCGGCTTTTCAACAGTGATTTGTAGTGTCTTCTGCAAATCGCTATAGCGATTTATAGTATTTTTGAATCTCACTATAGCGATTTGTAGTGTCTTCCGTAAATCGCTATAGCGATTTATAGTGTTTTTGAATCTCACTATAGCGATTTGTAGTGTCTTCCGCAAATCGCTATAGCGATTTATAGTGTTTTTGAATCTCACTATAGCGATTTGTAGTGTCTTTCGCAAATCGTTATAGCGATTTATAGTGTTTTTAAATCTCACTATAGCGATTTGTAGTGTCTTCCGCAAATCGCTATAGCGATTTATAGTGTTATTCAGTAAGCAAAACGTTGTAAATCGCTACCCGAATTACGACCAACTTGTCAGGGCCATATCTCCTTAACCTGGGGTCATATTCCAAATCCATAAAAAATGGTGTCTTTGTTATTGAGTCTAGTTTATTCCTGTAAATTTTAAGCAATTTCTATTGTCATTTCATTCTCCATTTTAACTAAAAACCAGACCCTTATTATTTTGTGTTATTTGAGTTGCACAACACCATTCTCGCTTGACATTCACATCTTGATTTTGGCATGCTCCCTGTTGGATTTTCCATTGATTTCTTCCAACCTTGCTTGGAACAAACATATGTCTTTCTCACCACGATACCTTGTGCATTTTTTGATCACGACACCTAGGACCCATGCCGGGGGAGAGCCCCCGGACCCCCCCTCCTGTAAGGGCAAAAACTCTAAATCAAGCTCCACAACGAATCAAGTTGAACGATGCTACCCACGTTGGGAGGAGCCCCCAAACCCTTCTCCTGTAAGGGCAAAAACTCTGAATCAGGCTCCACAACGAATCAAGTTGAACGATGCTATCCACGTTGGGAGGAGCCCCCAAACCCTCCTCCTATAAGGGTAAAAACTCTGAATCAAACTCCACAACTCATCAAGTTGAATGATGCTACCCACGCTGGGAGGAACCCTTAGACCCCCCTTTTGTAAGGGTAAAAACTTTGAATCAGACTCCACAACTCTTCAAGTTAAATGATGCTACCCACGCTGGGAGGAGCCCTCAGACCCCTCTTTTCTGTAAGGGTAAAAACTTTGAATCAGACTCCACAACTCTTCAAGTTGAATGATGCTACCCACGTTGGGAGGAGCCCCCAGACCCCACTCCTGTAAGGGTAAAAACTCTGAATCAGGATCTACAACTCATTTAGTTGAATGATGCTACCCACGCTGGGATGAGCCCCCAAACCCTCATCCTGTAAGGGTAAAAACTCTGAATCCGGCTCCACAATAGTCAATGTGCAGGTCAGCCGGTGCTTGATGGAGCAATGCAAGATCTTCTGTTGGATGTGCATAGAAGCATAAATAGAAGGGAGAGAGAGAATGAGAGGGTTGATGTTCATGGCCTCCTCCAGGGGAGATTTCTTTCTCAGATAATCCTGCAGTGCAGAGACTGAGTCTTAAATAATCATTTTCGGGGCACTTAAGTCTTTACAACCACTCTTTTTCAAGAATCGTCATTTTTTTTGGCACCAATGGAGGAGAGGGTACTTAAGTCTTTGCAATCGCATCAAACTCCAATGCTAATGAATGCTGACAAATATGGGGATACGAGACGCACATGCTTACATACATGGTGTTCTTTGGGACCCCCGAACATGAGATGTAGCTAACTGCCCTGTTCGGGGGGGGGGGGGGGGGCATATAACCTGCTTCGTCCAAAACCACATGGTGCTAACCCAACTTGCCTAAAAAAAACCTTATCTTTTTCGCCTTGAAAAGTGATAAACCGTGATGCAAAAAATGCAATTCACAAGAATCACAACTGAAGCTGATAACACATCATCCAAACACGGTACTTCACTAAATACAAAAAAGGAACACATTTTTATGTGTTCAAATTGACGTAGAAAGAGCCATATTCTCTGTTAAAGCCAATTTTCAGTAAAAGGATAGAGATAGTCACCGGGAAAGAAAAATATTTAGAGTCGAGAGTGGGAAAAATTATAAATATTGCACTAAAAGTGTTGGGTGATCTTTTATGCACCCTTTGTTGAATAAACTAATTTAAGTATTTTGTTTTATTATGTGGTGGGCAATCGTGTTTAATATGTAGGTGTAGGTCCGAGACATGCACGCATTGCGAAAATATGTGTTTGAGAAAGAGCATAGCAATATTTTATGTATTCTTTATTGAATAAAATTTATGTAATTTTGTTGTATTCTGTGGTCCTATTTTGGCTCAAGACTTGTCTCTCTCTGGACGTTATATTTATTTATTCTTTGGATGGATTTAAGTACATTTGTATCTTTGTGGCGCTTTTTTTTAGGGCTTAAATTTGTTAGGAATATGTGCAAACATACACACGTGCATCCGCGCACGCGCACACACAAAAGCCGCTGCTAAAATGATAAATCCTCTTCCAAGTTGCATCTTGACATGAAAACATGGAAAATGCAGTTTGAGGGCACATCAGGTTATATTGCATATAACCCCGTTATATTCATTTCCCATCACACATCTCACTTGGAACTATGAGGGTGGGGCCAACGTAGGTGTGGTGGGGAATCAAAATGTGGATGAGTAGGATATATATGCAATATGATCATATTTTATCATTGACCTAAAATAATATAGCCAACAATATTTATCATGGATTTAAATTAACATAACAGATGGTATTTTTTGTCGTTGATGTTAAATAGAATCGATCATATTTAACGTCAAATTTAAATACTATAACCAACAATATTTATTATCAAATTTAATTACTATTATCGATGACATTTTAGAGTTGACCCTTTTATACTGACTATATCCATCATCGAATTTATTTTATATAAAAAATGGTGATATATAATTATTATTAAAAATAATAATATAAACACCGACGCATTGGGCGGAAATATTTACCGCCGTTTATATTATTGTCCATCATAAATCATATATAACCGACGATAAATATCATCGGCAATGATGTGTTTTCTTGTGGTGGTTGATGCAGAAGCAGAGCGGGGTGACTCAGGATTCATTAGATCAGATCATTTTATTGGATCCATACTTTTAGAATAGATTTTATCTTTTTGGGAAGGTTGCCTTCCAAGGGATCGTTTGTTTTGATTATAACAGAGAAATCTTCTTATTTAAAAAGATGAGAGATCTAGTTGTGAATTGAGAGTTTGAAGTGAGATGAATTTTAATTTATTTGAAATTTTTGTTATTTTCTATTATTTCCTTGTTTTCATAGATAAATATATACATGTTTTCAGATTGATCGCAGTGGTAGAAGTGGTTTGGTAGAATCCCTCGTAAATATGATCCCGAGTTTACCACTTTGCAACAATTTGTGGACTTGCGCCTGAAATTTTCTGTTCGCTGTGTTAACTCTTTTCTTTGGTAAATTTGCTATGGCTAACAAAAGTTATAAGATCACATCCTACCTAATAGAAAAAACTTTATAACCTCCTAACATAACATGTGCTCCATGAGTCCAAGTCATTATCATACTTGCATTCCAATGCAAGGAGCTTAGTTTGCTTTATCTCCTGTCTTGGTAATACAGGGAACGACTATATGGTAGCTTGTGAAATTGCGTTTGTCTTGGTCATTCTTGGTAATCGAGTATAACTTTTCTGATGGATTTACCAAGAGTTTGGACTTAGCTAATTAAGTCGTCTATTCTATTTTCCAAAAAAATGACTCTAGATTCTCATACTTCAAGTGACAATTGCACGTAATCATATTATGCCATTACCAACATGAGGCTGCAACTTCTCTCTCTCTATATATATATATATGTATATATATATATATAACCCTAACACAAAACTCTTTCTCGAATCTATCCTCTCTTTTTCTTCTAACAAGCCATGCAAGTCCTCATTTCTATATTCTCCTTTCTTTAACGACAGAAGATGACAATGATGGAAGATAGCAGGAGCTGAAGGACCGCAGAAATCAGGTCCTGCCCTGTCTCACCCAGTTTGGATTAGGGATGGAGGACATGAAACTAAAAATGAATTGGAGATGAAGGTTAAAATCAAAACCCATGTAGGAATGAAGGTCGGGATGGAGGACACAATTTTGAAACAGTATGAGGGTGGAGACCTTATCCTCCACCATCCCTAATCAGATTGTTAAAGTGCACCTCTCTCTCTCTCTCTCTCTCTCTCTCTCTCTCTCTCTCTCTCTCTCTCTCTCTCTCTCTCTCTCAGCAAATCAGGTTCTCCCAGCGGTGACCGATTTCTTGATCAAGCTTTATGCCGAAAATCCCTCGATCGATGGGTACAAACTTCGTTCGTTGCATCGACCACACGTTATCCAAGTCTTTGCAGGTGTCCTTTTCTAAAAAGAAAATCTTTGCGACAGTAACAACTTTGTCGGGTTGGAAAGCCTCTGGTTTTGATGGTTATCCTATAGACTTCTATCGCACCTTTCGGACGTGCGTTAAGGGTGATATTCTGAGTATGTTCGTTGAGTTTAACTGCAACAGTCGGTTACCGTTTATCTGTCACCTGGCCATTGTATCTCTTATTCCGAAAGATGCTACGTCGGTGGACATAACGCGGTGCCGTCCCATCTCTGTCTTAGGAGGAATCTACCGGATCATTGCCAAGGTATTGGCTACCAGGATGCGCTTTGTCACTAATCGGATTTTTTCAGATGCTCAATTTGCCTTCATTCCCCATAGACGGCTACAACATTTGTTTATTCTGGCCACACAGGTGGTTCACTCTCTCAAGTCAAGCGGGAGGCCGTTCTTTACTCTTAAGCTTGACTTCCACAAAGATTATGACTTGGTGCACTGACCTTTCCTCTTTCACATGTTGGAGAACTTTGGATTTGGTCGACGCTTCTCTAGTTGGGTGCGTGAGTTGGTCACTAATGCATAATCCCAAATTCAGATTAACGGGGTCCGTGGTAAGCAGTTCAAGCTTGGGCGTGGTATTCAATAAGGATGCCCCTTGTGTTATGACTATGAAGGCATACAAGATACTTCAAGTACAAGGTTTTAATGATGAAGAAGTGAATCAACTGTATTTCAGCTAAGACAATAAAGAAAAATGACAAGAATTGAAGAATTCGATGAAGAATCTTTGAAGACTAGTGTGCAAATGTAAAATTCATTAAATGTCTTAGATTCTTGTAAGAGCCTTACTTAGAGTGCATATTTCGATTGCATTTCATCTAAAAAATCTTTAGAAAAACTTTTCTAAAAGAACCCTTCATAAAAATCATTTTAGAAAACTCTTTACTTAATTTTTCATGTTTATTAGTCGACCAATAGAGTCACCAGTCGACCAACTTTTTCACGCCAATTTTTTAAAGCAAAAACGTTAATTCTCTGAATTAGTCGACTGAAGGTTTTATCAATCGACCAGACAGAATGTTTGTTTTCAGAAAATTTAGCAACAGTCGACTGAAGGTTTTATCAGTCGACCAGACAAAATATTTATTTTCAAAAAAAATTAGCAACAGTCGACTGAAAGATTTTTCAGTCTACTGATGATATTTTCAGTCGACTAACTTTTTCTTTAGTCGACTAAGTTTCAAACTTCAGATTTTCAAATGACTCTGTTAAACACATTAGTCGACCGACAATAACTATCAGTCTACTAATATTTGATTTTAGTCGACTAACTATTGTTCCAGTCGACTAATTTTGCGTTTTCTGGAAACTTTTAAAAGGGCGTGTCTTTTCATTTTTCAAATGATTTGATCGTTCAAAAGTAATTGTTTTGACACCCTTTCATACCCTCAACATATGAAATCTTTCAACTATAAATATGAGTGCATTCCACACTCAAAAACATAAAATCCAATCAAATTACATTGAATTATTTTTTGCTTTTCACTCACACTCATTCAAGTATTCATTTTTTCACTCACTTGATATTTTTACTCCAGTTTTTCACTCAAATTCTTTTGAGAAACTATGAATTCATGAGTTGATATTTCAACAACCTCAAAATCCAATTGCATTCCATTTTCATTCATAAGAAGGGCTCGTAGGTTGATTGTAAGTTGATTATTTCATTTTTTCTGTAAAAGGAAAGGACTCCTTGGTTTAAAGGGGTTGTTTGCTTTCAATATGATTGTTACTGAAAGTGAGATCAGATTTGGTATGTATGCTCTTGTGTTTACACAAGGTTGATATTGGAAATCTCAAGTGGGTTTTGCTTGGGGACTGGATGTAGGTTTGAAAGACCGAACCAAGATAAATTCTTGTATTCTTTGTGTGATTGCTTTGCGAATTTTAAAATCCTTCAAAATTCTAAAGACGTTATTTAAAAGTACTATTCACCTCCCTCTAGTGCTTGTTGTCTCGATCCTATAACACTTTTATTTGGTATCAGAGCAAGGTTTGCGATTTCGTGATTTTACCATCTCTAGCATGACAACAACATCATCTTCACAGCACAAAGAAGGATGATCCTCAGTTCGTCCTCCTCTCTTTGACAGAATAAATTATGGCTATTGGAAAGTAAGAATGACAATATTCTTATAATCTATGGATCTCGAAATTTGGAGAGTTATTTTAGAAAAGTACCAAGCACCATCAATTAATTTCAGCCAATGGACCGATGAAACAAAGAAGATTATTTCACTCAACGCCAAAGCTATGAATGAGCTATATTGTGTTGTTGACAAGGTAAAGTTCAATCACATCTCTCAATGTTCTACAGCAAATGAAATTTGGCATACTTTTCTCGTTACTCATGAAGGTACATCAAAGGTAAAGGAATCTAAAATTGCTTCTTTAGTTCATAAATTTGAATTGTTTAAAATAAAGCAAAATGAGTCTATATCGGACATGGTAACAAGAATGATCGATATTACTAACACTCTAAAATCCCTTGGAAAAGAATATTCGCAAGTGAATTTAGTTAAAAAAATTCTAAGATGTTTAACTCCTGAATGAGAAAGAAAAACTACTGCAATAGAGAAAGCAAATGATTTAAACACACTTTCTCTTAAAGATTTGGTTGGCAACTTAATGGCATATGAAGTCCAACTTCATGATAGACAAGAAAAAAAACCAAGAAGAAATCTCTTGCTTTCAAGGCCATTTTTAACTCTGAAGATTCAGAAGAAGATAAAGATATTGCCCTCATCACAAGGCAATTCAAAAGAGTCATAAAAAAGAAAAGATTTCAAAGAAGGTAAAGAAAACCGATTGTTCCAATCCTAATGAAGTCAAGTGCTTTAATTATAAAAAGACATGACACATCAAGAAAGATTGTCCTCTTCTCAAAATCAAGCCCAAGAACCAATTCAAGAAGAAAAAGGCATTTCAAGCAAGTTGGGATGATAGTGATTCCTCGTCCGACGAAGAATCTAATGAAGAAGTCGCCAATATGTGCTTTGTAGTACAAGAAGACTCGGTAAGTCAATTTGAGTATGATGATTTATTAGAAGCATTTAATGTTTTATATGCTAAATTTAAGAGTCTAAGTTCTAAAAACAAAGAGTTAAAAATTGAAAATTCAACTCTTGACTCTCAAAACAAAGTGTTACTTCAAGAGATAGAAGATCCTAAGAAGGAAAACTCTTGTCAAGCATATGAGATAAAAGAAATTGAAATTAGAACCAATATCTTATAAGAAGAAATAACAAGTCTAAAAAAAAAAATCAAATGATCTTTTTTCTATAGTGACCAAGTTCACTAATGGACAAGAAAATCTAGAAAGACTTCTTGGTTCTCAAAGATACTTGGTTAACAAAACCGAATTGGGATATAGCTTCTTTGATACGCAAAATAGACCAAACTATGTGGTGAAGAATCAAAGACAAAATTCTCAATCATTGGTTCAAAGAACTCAATTTTCTAGTTATAATAGAAATGCATCTAATCATGGTACTTATAAAGCTTATAAGCCTACACATGAGTATTTTAGAAATGCTAAATCTTTTTATAGAAAGAATATTTATTCTCAAAAGAAACCAAAATCCAAATGGATATGAGTTTCTAAGACTAATTCTCATGGACCCGAAAATAAAAAGGGGTCAAATGCTTTGTCTTCCAATTTTGTTGTAGGTATACAAAATAAGGAGCAAATGGATCTTGGACAGCGGTTGTTTCAAACATATGACTGGAAGGCCGGAGTTATTTTCCACCCTCTAAAGTAAGGATGGAGGAAATGTCACCTTTGGTGACAATAATAAGGAAAAAGTAATTGGTATTGGTAACATTGGTAATCCAAAATTTTTCTTGATAGAAAATGTTCTTTTAATAGATGGTTTAATGCATAATTTATTATCCATTAGTCAATTATGTGATAAAGGTTTTCTCATTTCTTTTGAACATGATTTATGTTTAATTTTTTATTTTCAATCCAAAAAGATCATTTTTAAAGGTAAAAGAAAGAATAATGTATATGAACTTTATCTAGATGAGTTACCCACTTTTAATGAAAATGTTTTATCGCTTCAAATGAAATTCAATGGTTATGACATAAGGGACTTGGACATGTTAACTTTAAATTAATTTCTAAGTTATCCAAGAATGATCTTGTTAGAGGCCTACCTAGAATACCATATAAGAAGGATCACTTATGTGATGCTTGCCAAATGGGTAAACAAATCAAGAATTCTTTCAAAGCAAAAATATAGTTTCAACAAAGCGTCATCTTAAACTTTTACATTTAGATCTTTTGGACCATCTAGAATTCAAAGTTTGAATGGTAGCAAGTATGCTTTTGTTATAGTAGATGATTATTCTCGATTTACTTGGGTGATTTTTCTAAAAAGCAAAAATGATGCTTTTTCTGAATTTTCTAAACTTTGTAGAAGAATTACAAATGAAAAATATACATCTATTATTATAATTCATAGTGATCATGGTGGTGAATTTGAAAATGAATTTTTTCTAAAGTTTTGTGATTTACATGGTATATCTTACAACTTTGCTTTTCCTAGAGCAGCTCCACAAAATGGAGTTGTTGAAAGAAAGAATAGAACTTTGCAAGAATGTGCTAGAACCATGCTTCAAGATAAAAATTTACCAAAATACTTTTGGGCTGAAGCAATAAATACAACATGTTATGTTTTAAATCGTGTTCTTATTCAACCAATCTTACATAAAATATGTTTTGAATTGTATTACGATCGTATACCAAAGATCTCATATTTTAAAATTTTTGGTAGTAAATGCTTCTTGTAAAATACCAAAGATAATCTTCATAAGTTTGATTCAAAATCAGATGAAGCAATATTTCTTGGATATTCTTCTAGAAGCAAAGCTTATCGTGTTTTTATTAAAAGAACATCTTGCATTGAAGAATCTTTACATGTTGCATTTGATGAAAATTGTGAGCAGGTTATACCTCTAAGCGAAGGAGAAGAAGTCATACTTCAAGGAGAACCTTTGATAGAGAGCACTTCTCAACAAAATATTCCTCTTCCACCGGTTTGGAAAAAAGTTCTCAATCATCTACATGAGCAGATTATTGGAGAAATAAAGAGTGATGTCCAAACTAGAAGGCAATTAAAAAATATATATTGCAAATATTGCTTTCATATCTAAAATAGAACCAAAGAATATCAATGAGGCTTGTGATGATGAATTTCGGTTTTTGGCCATGTCTGAAGAACTAGGCATTTGCTCATTATTAGACTTATATTTTTTTTTTAAAAAAAATTACTTGAAAAATTTTAAGACTAACATTTTTCTTGAACTTTGTTTATTGTTATTGCTTTGATAAAACAACATTACTTTTCATGAACTTTGATAATTTCTGCGTAGTAATATTTTGAACTTGAATTTGCATTTTGCTTATACTATGACTGCACTTACTCCTTTTGATTATGATAAAGGGGAAGAAAAAGACAAAGAAATTGCATGAAAAAGCATTGAAAATTAAAGACAAACATTGAAATTGCAATGGAAATTACATGAGAAAGCATTGAAACTTGCATAAGAACTTGATACCAATTTTATGAAAAAAGAAATAGAAATGCATGAAGTAATGATGGAAATGCAAGCCAATCAATATGTGATATATATGATTTGATTGTGCTAACTTCTTATGTTTTGCAGCATATTGATAGGGGGAGTAAAATCTCCATCTATGCATCTAAATGCTCCATCTTTGACTAGTTTGTCATCATAAAAAAGAGGGAGATTGTTATGACTATGAAGTCGTACACGATACTTCAAGTACAAGGTTTTGATGATAAACAAGTGAATCAACTGTATTTCAGCTAAGACAATGAAGAAAGATGACAAGAATTGAAGAATTCGATGAAGAATCTTTGAAGACTAGTGTGCAAATGTAAAATTCATTAAATGTCTTAGATTCTTGTAAGAGTCTTACTTAGAGTGCATATTTCAATAGCATTTCACCTAAAAAGTCTTTAGAAAAACTTTTCTAAAAGAACCCTTTATGAAAATCATTTTAGAAAATTCTTTACATAATTTTTCATATTTATTAGTCGACCAATAGGCTCACCAGTCGACCAACTTTTTTGCGCCAATTTTTTAAAGCAAAAACGTCAATTTTTTGAATTAGTCGATTGAAGCTTTAATCAATCGACCAGACAGAATGTTTGTTTTCAGAAAATTTAGCAGCAGTCGACTGAAGGTTTTATCAGTCGACTGGACAAAATGTTTGTTTTCAGAAAAATTTAGCAGCAGTCGATTGAAAGATTTTACAGTCTACTGATGATATTATCAGTTGACTAACTTTTTCTTTAGTCGACTAAGTTTCAAACTTTAGATTTTCAAACGACTCTGTTAAACACATTAGTCGACCGATGATAACTGTCAGTCTACTAATATTTGATTTCAGTCGACCAACTACTGTTTCAGTCGACTAATTTTGCCGTTTTCTGAAAACTTTTAAAAGGGCGTGTCTTTTCATTTTTCAAATGTTTGACCGTTCAAAAGTGACTGTTTTGACACCCTTTCATACCCTCAACGTATGAAATCTTTCAACTATAAATATGAGTGCATTACACACTCAAAAACATCAAGTCCAATTGAATTATTCTTTGCTTTTCACTCCTACTCATTCAAGTATTTGTTTTCTCACTCACTTGATATTTTCACTCCAGTTTTTCACTCAAATTCTTTTGAGAGACAGTGAATTCGTGAGTTGAGTATTTCAACAACCTCAAAAGTCAATTGCATTCATAAGAAGGGCTCGTAGGTTGATTGTAAGTCGATTATTTCATTTTTTCTATAAAAGGAAATGACTCCTTGGTTTAAAGGAGTTGTTTGCTTTCAGTAGGATTGTTACTGAAAGTGAGAGCGAATTTGGTTTGTATGATCTTGTGTTTACACACGGTTGATAGTGGAAATCTCAAGCAGGTTTTGCTTGGAGACTGGATGTAGGTCTGGAAGACCGAACCAGGATAAATTCTTGTGTTCTTTGTGTGATTGCTTTGCGAATTTCAAAATCTTTCAAAATTCTAAAGACGTTATTTAAAAACACTATTCACCCCCCCTTTAATTCTCGTTGCCTCGATCCTACAACACTTTCACCTTGTCCCCTCTGCTTTTTAACATCGTTTTTGAAGGCATTGTAGTCTTGTTCAAGAGGGTCGTGGGGTGTGGTTTTATTAAGTCACTCAGAGTTCAGGAGTTTCAGAGCAATATTCTTACTTACGGCGATGACATGATTGTTTTTAGCGTTGGTTTCATCCAACAAATGTTAAAAGTCAAGCTCATCATCCTCTTTTTCCTATCGTTGTCGGGCCTCTCACTGAACAATGATAAGTGTTGCATTTCCATGATCAATGTTCCTCCACATATACAGGCCATCAGTTAGAAGATCTTTCAGTGCGCCACTTCAGATAAGTTTTTCTCCTACCTTGGTCTATCGCTTCAGCTCTCACGTATTCCATCAGTTGCTTGGAACACCGCTCTCCAAAAGGTTCAGACTAAGATTTTGACCTGGCAAGCCTCCTACCTTTCGATTGCCGGCAGGCTTACCCTCATCAAGCATGTTTTAAATGCGATGCCAGAATTTTTTGTCTATGTTTCTTATGCCTATGGGGATCAATAAGAAGCTCTCTAGGTTATTGACCAGGTTTCTGTGGTCTGGGCAAGGTAACAATAAAAAGCATCACATTGTGGGTTGGGACAATATAAGGCTGTCGCAGAATAGAGGGGGGTTGGGGATTTCAGACTCCAGGTTAAGAAGTATTGTTCTGGTTGTTAAGTAAAGCTGGCTTGCGCACCAACCGGGGTCCCCTTGTGCAAACTTCCTTCTAACTAAATACAGATCGATGAAGTCTTTGTTTGGGGGTCAACGTGCGATTAGGTCACCCCTTTCGCATCTGCGTAGATCGTGGATTCAAGCTTGGTCTGTTGTGTGGGGTGGTGAGGGCGACGACGTCGCTCAAAGCCAATTCCTTTGTAGAGCGATCACCCCGAACGACTCCTTCCGCACCAGAGACACCTACCTTTCTCTCCTTCTGGCAGGTGTGAATTGATTCCCTACGAGTATTATCTGGGGCAAAGGTTCTCCTCCGACAATGCGCTTCCTTGCGTGGCTTATTCTGTAAGATCGAGTGTAGATGGATAACTTTCTCAAGTCTATAGGTTTCTGTATTGTGAGTAAATGTGCTCTCTGCGAGGGGGCCGAAGAATCTGCGTTGCACCTATTTTGGGAATGTCATGTCTTTCAGAATATCTTTAAGGTTACTTGGAATAAGTCGGTCGTGTGTGTGCATCAGGAGTCTTTCGCTATAGACCTTTTGTGGGGGCCCCAGCCAGTTCGTAGATGTAAAAGTTGGCGAATCATTTCGAGAACTTAGTTGCTTTCTTTCTGGTGGGCTGTTTGGATGTCGCACAACAATACTATTTTCATGCAGATCTCGGTTAATTTCAACAAGTTAGTAAATTATATTCTGGCAGATGTATATGCCTCGTTATGAATCTGTCTTCCTGATTTTCAGCGCCACTTGCCGCTAAGGGCTCCCCTGGATCCGGACTGATCGCCTCTATTTCTGATTTGTATTTTGTGCTCTTTTTTTGACTTATGTGTTTTTTGTCGGTCTGGGTCCTGTGTGTTTTGTTTGCCGGTTTCAACGCCTGTTGTAATGTTGATATCCTTAGTTCGGCTCTCTCTCTCTCTCTCTGCGTAAGACACTACCATACCAAATGTTGGTGAGCCAGCTGGTGATCAGCGACGACACAACTGGTGACCCAACCATGGATGAACTAGATCTCTTATCCTTTTTCTGGTTGTAGGGTGTAAACTTTTTGGCATAAAAATATGATTTTGAAGGTTGAACATTCGATATATTGTACATTGTTGATTTGTCTTCCCTAAAATCCAACACATATGTTGAAAAAGCTTTATCCAAGGTTGGTTCGAACTAAGACAAACATGCAGATGGTATAGAAAACCTTGCATATAGAGGTTGGATGTGCAAACAAAATAAAAGTTAAAGAGTTTTTCACCGTTGGTTTCCAAAAAGTTAGTCTTTCTTTTACTTGATGAATCTTTGTTTGTGATATTAGAATTCTTGAAATGTCAAGACTAACTCAGTCTTCTCATGTGAAAGCTTTGATAAGAAGAAGATATTAAATAATTTACACATATGGTAAGAAAAATCAAGGCCCACTTGTACTAAGTGACACTTTACTACCACGATAATGTTTCATTTATGGCGGAAAATGGATTGCATGACAATGCTCAGTACTTTACCATGTAAGTTGCATGAGACAATCGAGGTCTAAGATAAATTGTGTTAACTTTTACATTGCAATATCCCAAATTTATCTGTTCAGGATGATTAAGTTGCACTATCATATCAAGAGGTTGAAACTGAAGCCTATCAACTCATATACAGATTAACATTAAAAAAAAAATTTAAAGGCAAGATGGGGTTGGTCCGACCCCTACCAGTTATATAACTTTACCATTGGGTTTTGAACCTGCAACTTCCCAACACAAGGTGACATGCACTAGCTACTCCTGCCAGACAAGTTGAGCCCCCGTTGGTATAGATTAACCTAGATGCACGCGTGTGTCACCACTCTCACGATTCTCAAGATGTGGATGAAGATTGAATGTAACGGTTGATTTGTTATATCCCAAATAGGAGTGTCAACCGGTCGATATTGGTTCAGACCCAAGTGAAACCAGACTTGAACCAGATTTTTGGGTATGGTATCAGGTCTGGACCCGAGTCTAATCAGGTCTACTATAAAAAAAAAAAAAACATACATGGACCCGATAAGAACTACATGAATCAAACCCATACCATACCCAATAAAGTCATATTTTTTTTATAATTTTTACATTGAAAAATTATGGGTCTTAATCGAAACTTGGGTTGGGTCCGGGTCTGGTATAAAATTTCATAAACTATACCTTAGTCCATGTATTAATCGGACCTTCGGGTCCAAACCCGGGTCATAATCGAGTCTTCTTATTTATCACCATACTCAGACTCTATAGGGTTTGGTTACCCCTAGCCCCAAACATGACCTGATCTGCTATTGGTTCAAATTCTTAACTACCAAAAAGTCCCAAACATATCGTAGCATTTGAGTAAGTGGGTCCATTCAAAGATGCCCTAAAATGTTCATTTTTTTTAATGAACTAAATGGGCAAGTGTTCGAACTCCAATATTGTTAAACAGTTATCACCACCTGAAGTCATCGCTTATGTCATTCAGACCCTCCCTTACTTTTTAATAGAATGCTATAATTGCCTCTGGGGACAGTCAGAGTTCATATCCAGGCTGCCATATGCAAGATCTTGGTCCTGTTTGGTTGTTACACTTACATTCTAGATGGGTTGTTAGAGCCAGATCCTGTTTGGTCGAGGTTTAACTAGTTATAGCATTCAACCAACGGGGTGCTCCGCTTGACAATAACCTTGAGTTGTTTCTTTTTTTTTTTGACAGAGAAAGCTGAGGTTAGTCCGACCCTTACCGGTTATACAACTATACCATAGGGATTCGAACTTGCAACGTCCCAACACAAAGTAACATGCACTAACTGCTCCTGCCACACAAGCAGAGCCCCAGTTGGTTTGTGTTGGGAAGTTGCAAGTTTGAACTAATCGCAGCTTTCTCCGTCACAAAAAAACTAGTTATAGCATTCAGCAGTTCTTCGTTGAAACTTTCAAATTAGGGCTGCCATGGCTCATAGGTCGTTTGTCTTGTTATCCAACCCAATTCAAACCCAGATATCCGAGTATATAGGCTTGAATATGGATGGCAGTGGACTGGCGCAGGGGCGGTGGATAAGGTCTCCACCCCCACCCTGTCTCAAAATCTTGCCCTCCACCCCCCTCCATAACTGTAAGGGTTTTGATTTTAACCTTCACCCCCCTCCATCCCCGGTCCAAATAGGGCGAGGTGGGGCAGGACCCCATTTTCCCTCTGTCCACTGCCATCCCTAAAGAAGGATCGAGGACGGGGCGAAGAAAAGTGTAAATTCATCCCCGCACGGGTTTTGATTTTAACCTCCCATCTCTACCTTCATCCCCTGTCCAAATGGGGCGAGGTAGGGTGCGACCCTGTTTTCCCCGATCCACTGCCATCCCTAGGCCTGAAAGATGCCCAATCCAAATATTTTTTTATTTTTGGGTTATGGTTTTTGCTACATATCTGACCCCATCTGGCCTATCAGAGTGCTTTCTTATATTTTTAAAATACCCTCTAATTTACGTGGGTTGGTTTAGGATTCCATTTTCTTAACCTGGCATAACTCGAACCAGAACCCAACCCTGAGTTCTTGTTGTTTGCGTGGGTTTGGGTGCATGCATCTTTATGGATCAGATACCCAACAGCCCGGACCAGGAACCCATCAGGTTAGACAACTTTCCACTAAAACCAGATCTAGAGTAGCAACTCCCAAACCCAGGCTCAGCCTAGGGGGAAAGCTAATCGAATGTGGGCAACTTCATGGTTGATCAAAATCCAAACATGAATTTAAAACAATAGGTCCCAGTCTGAATTATATCCAATGAAGTGAAACTGGATCCAAATCTGAATTCTATATCCAACACTCTATGCAGTCCTAACTTCATGGTCTCCACACAGAGACAGTGTATGCTCTGTGTCGGTAGCGATGCAAAAAGGTCAGATCCGAAACAGCTAAATGTGGAGAATCATAGGAGAAACACATTATGTATAACACGTTGGTGAAGAGATATCGTCGCATACCTCTCCCTGCCATGGCATTTATGCGTGAGACAGGCGATCTCCTCAGTCGAACTGCTCCTGTCGATGAGTACATGCCTTCAAGCAGTGGGTGAGCAGGGACCGATCTTTGTAAGCCTTCAATTTCACACACAACCACTGCCCATCATATGGTGTATATGTAGGTATCCAAAGGATACTTCTGAAGGGTCACCATGCATCATACCAAAAGGTATGATGTATGAGAAGATACACTTTCGAAGGGTCACCATGCATCATACCAAAAGGTATGACGTATGGGAAGAGGCACTTACGAAGGGGCACCTTGTTTCCCAACATTCTCCCACTTGACCCGAGTATGTGAAAGTTCATGTGGATAGGTCTTAAGTCTACTTTATTAGTCCAAATTTTTTTGTTATGCTAAACTCTTAAATTTTATGAGCAAACTTTATGCATAACCAACAAAAGAAAGAAAGAGAGAATCATATCTTTATTACCAAAAATGTGATCACATAAAAGTCAGTGCACATGATTGCAGGATTTCAAACAAGCCCATCATCTTAACATGTTCGGCATATAATCCCGGGGCCAAACCCTTAGTAAGAGGATCAACTATCATTTCCTTAGTCCCAATGTTATCAATATACACCAAAAGATTTTTTGTCCTCTCCTTTACAACAAAATACTTCAACTCCATATGCTTACAAGATGTAGTACTTTTGTTGTTATTGGAGAAGGATACAACGGCTTCATTATCACAGAATGCTTTCAGTGGTCTCTCAATGGATTCAACCACCTGAAGTCCAGAGATGAAGTTTTGCAACCAAATGGCCTGTGAAGTTGTCTCAAATAGAGTTATGAACTCAGCCTCCATGGTGTGGGCAGCAGTAATGGACTGCTTCCCACTCCTCCAAGAAATCTCACCACCGGCTAGCAGAAAAACGTATCATGTGGTAGACTTTCTACTGTCAGGACAACCTCCCAGATCTGCATCTGAATAGCCAATAACCTCAAGGTGGTCCGCCTTTCTGTAGGTTAACATATAACTCTTTGTCCCTTGCAGATAGCACATGACTTTCTTAGCAGCCTTCCAGTGAGCAAGACCAGGATTCGACTGAAATCTGCCAAGGACCCCGACTGCAAATGATATGTCAGGGCGAGTGAATGTCTGAGCGTACTGCAAGCTGCCGACCACTGATGCATATGGTATCATGGTCATCTGTCCTTTTTCTTCTTGAGTCTGTGGGCAGTCTTTAAGGCTCAATTTATCTCCTTTTAATATGGGTGTCGTAGTAGGAGCACAATGCTTCATCCCATATCTTTTGAGAATTTTATCAATATAAGCTTTCTGAGAGATGCCTAGTACACCTTTAGACCTATCTCGATGGATCTCAATGCCGAGAACATAGGCAGCCTCTCCCAGATCTTTCATTTCAAAATGGAAGGATAGAAATTGCTTGGTTTCTGTTAGCATATCCTTATTGTTGGTTGCAAGTAAGATATCATCCACATAAAGTACCAGAATTATGAACTTACTCCCACTTGTCTTGAGGTATACGCATCGATCAATGATGTTTTTTGTGAATCCAAAGGTCAAGATGACTTTGGTGAACTTCATATACCATTGACGGGGGAGGCCTGTTTAAGTCCATATATTGACTTTTTTAACTTGCAAACCAAACGGTCTAACTTATCTTTATAGAAACCTAGAGGTTGTTCCATGTATACCTCTTCACTTAATTCACCATTTAGAAAAGTTGTTTTTACATCCATTTGGTGTAACTCTAGATCAAAAAGAGCTACTAGGGCAAAAAGAATCTTCATTGACTCTTTAGTCGAGACAGGAGAAAATGTCTCATTGTAGTCAATGCCCTCCATTTGAGTGAAACCTTTAGCAACCAACCTTGCCTTATACTTTCGATATTGCCTTTAGAGTCTCTTTTGGCCTTAAAGACCCACTTGCACCCTACTAGCTTGACTCCTCTAGGCAATTCGACAAGGTCCCATACTTGGTTTTTGGCCATAGATTCTAGCTCTTCTTTCATGGCCTCTATCCAAGATGAAGATTGCTCACACTCAACAGCTTCCTTAAAAGAAGATGGACCTTCAATATTTATGAAATCATTGGGCTCCTGTAGATACACCACATAATCTGGATGATAGTAGATCTTTTAATTCTTGTGGATCTCCTGACAGGTGAACTAACTTAATCAACCTGTGGATGCTCTTCAACATGATCCACAAATGGTTCTTCTTGAGTTGGTGTATTATTAACAGAATCAACTTCTGTTTCATCATTCGAATGAATAATGAAAGGAAGTTTTAAATTTTTAGGTGGAGTAACTTTATCCTAAATTTTCTCAAAAGAGAGGTTTTGCAATGCATTTATACCAACAAAACCATCTTCTAAAAATCTAGCTTTATCCGTTTCTACTATTTGTGGTGTATGAGAGGGACAATAAAACCTGAAACCTTTTGACCTTTCTGGATAACCAATGAAGAAACCACTGATTGTCCTGGGGTCAAAAGTTTTAATGTGGGGATTATATAATTTTGCTTCTGCAGGACAACCCCATATGTGCATGTAACTTAGACATGGTTTCCTACCTGTCCACAACTCATAAGGTGTTGTTGAGACAACCTTAGTAAGGACCTTGTTTAAGACATGTACAGTTGTTCGCAGAGCTTCACCCCACAGGGTGATGGAAAGGGTTGAATAATTCAGCATTGCATGTATCATTTCTTTAAGTGTACGATTTCTTCTTTCAGCTACACCATTCTAGTATGCACTTCCCGACATGGTGTACTGAGGGACTATTCCTTCTTTCTTAAGAAATCGTGCTAATGGTCCTTCCCGTTGACCCATCTCAGTGAAACGCCCATAGTACTTGCCACCTCGATCTGATCTAACTATTTTTATTACGTCCCCTGTTTGTTTCTCTACTTCTTTCTTGAAGTCTTTGAAAACATTATAGACTTCAGACTTTTCAAATAATAAGTAGAGATACATGTATCAGGAGTAATCCTCAATGAAGGTGACAAAGTACCTTTCTCCTGTATAATAAGGCGAGAAGGGTCCACATACATCTGTATGAACAATTTCCAACTTGTGGTTGCTCCTTTTGGAACCTTTCTTGTATGTGTTGGTTTGCTTGGCCTTTATGCAATCCAAACACGGTTCCTTAACTGTGAAATCAATGGATTTAAGAATCTCTTCTTTCACAAGTCGTTGGATCCTATCTTTAGAGATATGACCGAGAGGATGATGCCAAAGCATATAGGATTGCTCATCTAATAAGCCACGTTTATTGCCAATCAACACATTTTCTGAGGAAAGGGTTTCATAAAATTGGACATTAGTTTCCAGACGATACAATCCATCACATACATTCGCAGAACCAATAAGAACTGAATTCTTATAGATAGTCATTTTTGAATTTTTAAATTTAAAACAATATCCAATGGAATCCAGTTTTGACACAGAAATGGGGTTTCTGCTGTATGTAGGTACATAAAATGTATCAAATAAGTCCAAAATAAAACCATTTCCCAAAGTTACTCTGTAAGTTCCAACGGCCGTAACATGTGAGCGCATCTTATTTCCTGAGAAGATGCTCCTTTCATGATCCGTTAGATTCCTTCTATTCAGGAAGACCTACAAGGTATTGACAATATGTACAGTGGCACCCGAATCAATCCACCAGCTATTAGTTGGAATGTTGATTAAATTACATTCATGAGAGACAAATGACAAATTACCTTTCTTTGCCAGTCATTTCTTATGTCTTATGCAGTCTGCCTTTAAATGTCCCTTCTTCTTGCAAAAGAAGCACTTGATAGAAGATTATTCATGTGACTTAAGGACTGACCCATTGGACACAGACGCATCTGAGTTCCTCTTTGCCTTTTTCTTAAAGGCATTCTTCTTTGGTCCATGCCTTTTGTGACCTTTATGAGAAGATACGTGAGTACTATGTATCTTCTCTCCTTTCAGTCTCTCTTCTTTCTCAACACACTTGGACATCAAGTCATTGAATGTCCATTCATCATTATGAGTGTTGTAGGAGATCTTGAAAGGTCCATATTCACTAGGCAGAGAAGTCATTATTAAGTGGACCAGGAAGGAATCAGATATGCTGACTTTCATGTCATTCAATTGAGTTGCCATATTTCTCATTTCTAGAATGTGTTGTCGGATGTTCCCCCCACCGGTATATTTCATAGATATTAACCTTGTCATCAAGGCGCTAGCCCTTGCTTTATGTGAACTGACAAACTGCGCATCTATAGCTTCCAGAAATTCTTTTATTATTCTGCATGTGGGTATGGCACTCCTGATATTCTTAGCCACACGAGACTGCAAAAGCAGTAGACTAAGTCTATTTGAGCGCTCCCACTTATCAAAATCAATTTTCTGTTCAGCTGTACTATTGTCAGTTAAAGGTGCAGGCTCAGGCTTGCGCATGGCTAAATCTAGATCCATATAACCTAATGTGAATTGTACAGTTTCCTTCCAATCATTAAAATTCGAGCCGTTTAGAAAAGGAATATGACTTGGACCATTAGAAACCACAGAATTGGACACTATAATGACAAAAGGAACATAAATATTCAAGCACATTCAAGATTTGAAAAGGTAAATGCAATAATAAGACCTCTTTATCATTTACACTTTTCTAGGCAAGTGCTAGGGGTCATTATGGTCCCACTTTGGTGAGTACCCATAACACGCAAATGCAATTCGCCTCCCACTATTTGATAAAACTGAAAAGACATGTAGCTAGAGACAAGTCGACATGGCACCTTTGGGTGCTATATGTTTCATGTACTGGGATACATTCCTTTCATTTTATCCTGCTAGACTTTGAACATGACATCATTGCCTTTGGGCAGTCCTTCATTTCATCAAGTCTAATACAATTCTAATATTGACTCATCCCATTATTGGTACAAAATAACTTAATTAAGCATACATTTGATCACTTTGGTGATTACAAATGCATTTTAATCACAAATCAAATATCATTCTTTATGTCAATATTGTCCATATGATGCACAAAAATACATATTTCTAAGACATTAATGAAAACATCATGCATCATAACATAATGTGAGAAATAAACTAAGTGTTATACATGTAAAGTGCTTAAAACTTCTTAATTGATTCTAAACTGAATGAATCAAACACAACCATACTCCAAAATGGTCCAAGAGAGCCCCAAAAACATTGAACCGACACCATAATCATTCAAACCGATCATTTTATACATAAAATATTCAAAAAGAATGAAAAAACGGTGAAAATGGCTTTTGAACCGGTCATAAAGCAGTGAAACGGTCCAGAAAACCCCCAAATCGGTTTGAAAAAGCTTTGAACAAATCAAAAAAGTATTGAAACGGACTAGAACAGTCAAAACCGATTCTATAAAACATTGAACCGACCCTCAAATGCCTAGAACTGGTTTGGTTATGCCTAGAACCGGTCCCAGAAAACAAGAAACCGGTCTAAAACTGATAGAACCGGTCCTAGAACCGAATGAACCAGTTCTAGAACCGATTTGTTCAGTTTCGGACAGATTTGTTCTGGAACGGGCTTTTCCAGTTCCGAACAGATCGGTTCTGGAACCGATTTGTTCCCTGTTATTCGGTACGGGAACTGGATCGGGTCGGGTTCAATGAGGAACAATATCCGGGATCCAAAATCCAAATGGATTCGGGTACCGGGTCATTAGTCCGGGTCGGATACAGTGTCAGACCCGGATCCAAAAAGCTTTATTGGATCCGGGTTACGGGTCTGGGTCTTCGAATCTGAAGGAGGCCCGAACCCCGACACGACCCAGGTCATGACCCCCCGGATCGGGTCTGCAAACACCAGACCCGATCCAAAAAGTAAAATAAAGGGGGGAAACGACTGGCGGTGGGCCGACCACCAGTGATCGGTGGGCTAACCACCGGTGACCGGCGGGCGGACCACCGGCAACCGACGCCTCTGGAGGAGCACAAAGCATTGTCGTTTCCCGGGGTTGAGGCTCGACCCAAAAGCAAAAAAGGGTAAAGACGAGGCAACGACGAGCGAACGTCGGTCCTCCGGCGACCGACGTCTCCGGTGGCAAGGAGTAGAACAATGTTGGAAAAAGGTTTTCCCGGCATCACTCAGCCACCTTATGCCGGCAGACATCCCTCGGATGTCGCATGTCGTTGGACGGCGAAAGCGACCCTTTCCCCGGTGATAAACCCTCTCTCCTCTGGCGCTTCAGCCCGCGGCGACCCCATATCTGGCTGTCCCGGCGGTAAGGCCCTTCCCTTCTCTAGTTTTTTTTAGCAGTATCCCAGCTACATATGCCGTAGACCGAGACAAGAGAGAAGAGAAAAATGGCATAGCCGAGTCGCTGAGTCACCGAGACGGGTCTCGAACTGAAACAGTTCGATTCTCGAGACGAACGATTCAACCTGGTTTAATAAAATCGGGTCTCTCTACGGGTCAGGTCCAACTGGATCTGACTCAGATCCAAAAGGATCCGAGTCAGAACCGGTTCCAAAAATGGACCCAACCCTAAGGAAAAATGCCGGTTCCTGTTTTCCTTCTTTTCTGTTTTAACAGAAATACAGAGAGAAGAAAAAACATGGATCGTAGGGGGACGAACCAGACTTATAATCGTGGCTCTGATACCACAATGTGGAGCATCATATGAGAAACACATTGTGTACAACATGTTGGTGAAGAGATATTGTCGCATACCTGTCCATGCCATGGCGTTTATGCGAGAGACGGGCGATCTCCTCAGCCGAATTGCTCCTGTCGATAAGTACAGGCCTTAAAGCAGTGGGTGAGCAGTGACCGATCTCTGTAAGCCTTCAATTTCACACACAGTCACTGCCCATCATGTGGTGTATATGTAGGTATCAAAAGGATACTTCTGAAGAGTCATCATGCATCATACCAAAATGTATGATGTATGAGAAGAGGCACTTCCGAAGGGTCACCATGCATCATACCAAAAGGTATGATGTATGGAAAGAGGCACTTACGAAGGGGCACCTTGTTTCCCAACACTAAATATATGAGGAAGTCAGATCTGAAACAACTAAATACATGAGGAAGTCAGATCCGGAACAACCATCCGTAGCAAAATCTTCATCCTTGATCTGACCCATTTGCATCCGTACATGACAGACCCCACCCAACAACCCCACTGGACCCACTTATCCCACTATGATTCATTTAGGACTTCCATATCTACGGGTTGACCCGATTCACTGACCCCAAGGCCTTTGTTCTGTCCATCTACCCAACCCATGATCTACTTGTCTCCACCAACCACCAAGTCAACTGGCCCTTAGACCCTCTCAGGGACAAAGGTCATCTTCATTTGTTAGATGGGCCATCCCTGGTGGACCCAGGGGCAGGATGGAGGTTTTGCAATTTTTGACTGTTGGGAATTTATGAAATTAAATTCCGATCCGAATCCTCATGTATTTAACTGTTCCGAATCCTGAACTGTTTGCATCCCTACCTGGCAGGTCAAACCCACCTTGCAGGGCTCGAGTAAGAGCTGACCCACTTAGTAGACCCATCTAGCCTAGGCTGCACCTACTAGGCTCGACCTGCCTAAGAATCAACCAGCCTGACTCACTGCTAGCTAAATTTTGGTGAATTCTGACGTACCGACAAGGGAACTCTGCCTAAGAAAATGATTTGCCTCTGTGAAAGGCAAGTTTGGAAAAGTTGTCGTAGTGTCGTGTCCCCATGTGACCCAATGGTCAAAATTATCATTATTAGGATTTTCTCAATGGGAGAAAAAAACTCATGATGCATAAAAAAAAGTTGTTTTTTCTTGAGAAAATGATACGAAAAATGTTTTTTCCTGCGATTCTTTTAAATAAATGATACGAAAATGTGGCAATATTTATTTTTAAAAAACGTCATGTTTCTGTGGTATTTTTGAAAATATTGCAATAAAGCAACAGTATTTTGAAAACGTCAACATACTTCATATATTACCACAATTTTATCATGATATTTGTGGGAGCAGATACTTTTATTTTGAAAAATTTCCATTCTTATGGCGATATGTTTTTTTTTTTTTTAATTTTATATTATGTATATTAACTTTATATTTGTATATTTAATTTTAATACGTTTTTTTTTTCGAATCATAACACGAGAAACCACATCTGACACAAAGACTTGGGCGCTCAGCCTGCCATACCTAACGCTGTCGTATCGTCTGTATAAAAGTTAAGAGGCCAAGGACCCTGCACCCTTTGGGTGTTTTTCTTTAATATAGTTTTTTTTTTTTTTTTTTTGTAATATGTGCCCATAATTTTCTCCAGGAGGCTGTTTGTTTCACCTCACTTGGTACGTCGCTTTCCCACCAGGGGGTGAAACGAACACCCAGTAAAAATTAGGTGATGAGGGCTCACTGCTCACCTATTAAATGGTAGATATCATTTTCTAGACAAAATGAAGTCTCACCTTCCATCCAAAGTGTCCCTTTCATGGGAAAGACCATTCCATAATGTTGTCTAATCTAAACAAACGCCCTCTGGATCTTTGGTTTTGTTTTTTTTTTTCTATTTTTAACGTGTAGAAATCCACTACTAGGTTCAGAGGACATCAACGGCTCAACCTATCTGACCGCACTGGTTGCCCTTCCAAAAACCACGTGGCCAATTTTTAGTAGATTTTCTTGACCCTGACGTATGCTTCTACGTCAGCTCATCATTGCTAAAAATTTTCTAAAGGGGTGGGGGGGGTGATTCTCTCTCTCTAAACTTCTGCGCAACTTCCGTTTTTAGAGGAGGTCGCTATAAATACGCAGCGTCGTTGCAGCCCACTTTCCGGGACTCTCTCTCTCTCACACGCACACACACACACACACACACAAGCGAGCCGTCATTTCTGCCTTTACCAAAATCGACCGAGGGCGAAGAGGTTTGTTGAGCGAGGATGAAATAGCGCATTTTGGAAGAAGATTTAGCAGAGGAGTCTCTCTCTCTCTCTCTCTTTGTTCCATCCTCACACATTTCTCGCTCAGCTGTCGTTGCCTATCTCCTCGCTCCCCCATCTTTAGATCCCAAACTCCGCCAAATTTAGCAGAAGGCCATCCTCCTCCCCCCCCTTGATCCTCTCATTCCTCTCTCTCACACAGTTTTTTTCTTTCTTTCTCTTCTTCTTCCTCTCTCTCTCGCTCTCGCTTCTGGATGGTCGCCTTCGTAGACGTATTGATCGTCTGAGTCTTTATATCGTTATCATCATCAACTTCTTCCTCTCTATCTGTTTCGAATCGTCGTCTTCGTCGCCTTGGAGAACGTCTGGGTCACATCCGAATCTTTCTGTCGGTAGGATTTTGCTTCACTGGCTTTGGTTTTCTGTGCTTGTGGGAAATCGTAGGGGTTTCTTTTGGGAGTTGGCGTTTTTTTACAATGATCGGGGTTGCATATGGTGGCTTTTGATATATTGAGGGGTTTTTCGATTGAAAGTTTCTTGGCTTTCTGTATGTAGGGGTCGACAGGGTGGGGTTATCGCTTTTCTATCACGGTTTTGGCGTTGTTCGGATTGAAATTAAGTTTCTTTTGGCTATTTTCTTCTATATGTATGTATATATTTTCTGAACAAACAAGCATGAGTGTGAGAACTCTTGAAATCTAATTTCGTGTGTGTGAATAATATGTGGATGATGCCTTTCTCGGCGTTCTTTTTCCTTTTAATTGTTGTGCGTTTGGTGTTTTCTTGCAAATAAGTGGTCGTGTGTGTTCATCAGTTAGTTTCAGTCTGTCGTTGCGTGCGAATCTTGAATTTGAGTTCTTGATTTTGAAGGTTTTCTTGATGGAGAACTGATCTTCAAACATGATAATCAGGTTTTGGGTTTCTTGTGGGGGTGCTTGCTTATGGTTAGAACCCATATCTGGAGAAAATGAATGTCGTATATTCTCAAGAGTAATATGTCTGTTTGTTCATTTGATTTAATTGCATAGATGTTGCAAATTTGGTGATCGGAGGTTTTTGGTGTACATGCTGAAGATCAATCTTAGAATTTTGCAAATATTTTGACGAGATTGTCGGCGTGATAGCTCTTACGTTTCACATTAAGAACTCTTCGATTCCCTGCCGGACCCAATCGGGAGCTTACGTCCATTCCTAGTTGGGTACAGTTTCTTTCTCTTTCTCCCTTGTAGCCACCACTCGAGTTCATGAGTGTCTGCACCCCACAAACAGACTTGACGAGGAATCCATTATTGCGAACAAGCACAGAGCACCCCTTTCTGAGTATCCATACAAGACCCGAGGAGGTGGGTCGATGTCCCTACGTGGTACCCACTACTGGAAGTACTCTCCCACCCCGAAGAGGTGTCTGTCAGGTTCAGTTCTTCTTAGTTGGGTTGGGCGGTTTTCATCAGAATTGCTGTGCTTACACACAAGAGCACCGGTTTTCCCGAGAACTTCAATGGGACTGCGTTAGGACGACAGATGACGGCCAATAGGGGGTTTATTGCACAAATCCCCTGCAGAGGAAAAGCTTGATCTCAGCGAATATACGACGCTCGGCTTCACGCAACATAGGGATCGGCATGCTTTTGGGAATAACATAGGATAGTAGAGTATCCAGCATGGTTGAGGGGAGAGCCCAGCTGTGTGGATGATGAATCTCCACTCCCATTCGCATGCAGTTGTCTTTGCCACTTATTCGACCAGGAAACATTCAGTTCTATTATTCAAGTGATATTTTGGAAATTTTCGCTTGTAATTATGCAGTGTTGTCTTTTTTGTTTTGTCAAGTACAGCGTGTAATATGCAGTCAGTTCCTGACATGGCTATGCTTATAAAGTCTTGATCTTCTCAAGAACTGAGAAAATCCAATTGTAATCCAACTTTTGCTTCTGATAGTTAAACTGAATCAGTATTGGCTTTGTACTGAAAGCCCATTCCTTCATCCAATTCAAATTCTTAAGTATGAAATTTCGATTGTAACTTAGTTCATGCTGGAGATGATAGTGAGGTACTGTGTTCAGAAGTGTCATTTGGTACAGAGATACCCTTTTTTTTTTCCGGAAGAGATTGACAGCACAACCTAATTGCTTCATATGTTTATTAAGGGAAGCTTATTGGGTTGCAGTTGATTAACCAACCCTGTGGTTGCCCATCTTGGGACAACACTGTGTTGGGAGTTTTTTAGGACTTATCTAAAGATATTCCATCTTGTTATTGTTTGCTTACAGCACTATCATAAATTTGGAGCTCATCTATTTACATGTTCTTTGTTACAATAATTTATTTGTGGATGCTGCATTATTCTTTTTCATTTTATTTATCTTTTTTGATAAAATTGTGAGTTTGATTGTGTTCCGAGTGAGCTTCGAGATAATTTGCAATATCTTATGGCCATGGACAGGGAAGCACTTGTTTTCCTGTTTGGTGTTTTTACATGGATGCCTGAACATCAGTGTACCCTTCCAATCTTGTTCTTGTTTTATATTTTTAAGTTCCATTAATTCCCATAAAAATTGTCATTTTTCCTTCTCATTCTTTTCGTATGCAGTTTCACCTTGTAAACTTTGACGGTTGACCTGCATTGCTGGTTTGGACAGGCACACCAAATGATGCAGTGGGCCCTTGCAAGGACAAACAGAAATAGTACAAAAGTTGCGGATGGGGGAGTTTATACGGCATCAAACAAATCTTTAGCACAGAGTGGTTGCAATATCAGTGCAAATGTCGTACGTTTTCTACTTTCTTCTATTTTTTTCTTCTGAATGGAAATAGTATTTAAGATCCATGGTCCTTGTGATGTAGCTTAATCATGGGTTTGTAATTTTTTGCAGGATCACAAGGTGGCACCCATCACCTTAAACGATTCTGAACAAAGGTGAGATGACTCAAATCATTTCTTGTAGGTATAGTCTGCTTTTCCATCTTACGGGTATGGCCTTGCACTTCCATTTCATGTTAATTGGTTGGGTGGAGCTAAGCTGATGTAGTTTGTGGCCTGCTTTTTGAGTTTTGGGTGATGCTAAAAATTCTTTTAACTGTATTCTTTGCTCGTGTCTTTTTCAGTTCTCTGTGAATAAGTGCCCTCACTTGTCTTGATCTTCAAAATTATACAGAGAGTTCATAAAATGTCACTTTTTTTATTATTTTTTTTGCAGTTTTGTGATTCATAGTCCCATGCTTATTACCCCAGTAAAATATGTTGAGTTTGGCCATTTTGACTTGTCACCTGTGAATTTAAATTGAGGAGAAATGGTTTTGCTGATCTCACCCATTTGTCTTTGGATGTTGTTGGAGTTTATGTCTCTTGATTTGTTAGGAGTAAACAGGTTTCCTAATTCGTGTATGGTTCTGTCCTTTGATGTTTTTAATTTATTAGTTAAGATTTAAAAACTTTTGAAGTTCTTTGACAACATAGTAAATGTAACTCTGGAAGTCCTTTGCCACGTTTTGGTTTTCAGGTACATTGTTTTTTTTACCCTTGAGTTTGATGAACATTGGAATATCCTGGCACCTTTTCTTCTGCCGCTGCAAGGATCTGGTCCAGTCAACCATTTGGCTTCTAAAGCTCATGGGGAAATGGATGGTTTGGAACCAGTGCCATCAGCTATCTTATTCCAGGTTGAGCCACAAAGGGTCCACAGAAGTCATCTTCTTGATCATGCATTTTCTTCAAAGCCATTTATTAATCATTTCTCTCGGCTCAATGATATGGGACAAGTTCGGAGCCGTGTTGCAGCAAAAGTTCAGAGCAGAGCTGCCAAGCGTTCTGCTGATTCTTGGCAGAAAGTATCTGATTTGTTGAATGTTTCTTCTGGCTCCTCTGATCCATACAGTTCTGGTACATCTGATTCGACCAAAAAGGTTAAGGATATTACTAAGGTAGATAAACATGGAAGGAGTTCTAGAAAGAAGCCAAAGAAAAAGCGAAAACATAACAAAAGAACTACAGAGAATATTTCATCTATATCCGTAGAAGAGGAAAGTATTCAGGAAACTTCCCTGTATGATGCTGGTCCTGGGGTTAATCTAGATTGTGCTAATGTAGATGGTTTGGCAGTCAAGTCACCAAGCATGAAAGAATGTGCCCTAGAGGATATTGTGTTGGATAAAGATGATGCGGGGAACATTGAATGTCTGAGTTCTGAAGTTTCTTCTGCAACACCAAAACTATGTTATCTAGATGAACCAACTGTAGCTGAAGAACCTTGTACAATATCTGTGTCTCAAGATTGTGGTGCTGAAGCTATAGATAGCAACATAAGAGGGTTGAAGGAAAATTCTCATGATCATGCTACAAGTACTTCAAGATCACTTCAATCCACTCATGAAACTGCAGCTGCTTTCAGTTTAAAATATGCTAATAGAAGTAATTGTGGTGACATATCTATTGGAGATTTCACTGGTGGGCATGTCACTTGTATTACTGACCCATTTTTGGATGGATGGAACAGTGAAGGCTGTCTTAATGCCAGTGTTGATAGCAACACAAGACTAGCAAGCAAGGAGGAAAATGAGATAATTCCCTCAGGCAGCGGGACAGCCTCAAGTAGTAGTAACTGTAACACCACTTCTCATATTGGACCTTTTGATACAGAATACTTATCTCATGAAAAATCATGTGAACTGAGTCAAGATATGCCTGACAACTTGAATATCGCCCCTGGAGACTGCTCAAGGAATTCCATGGACGATGCAGGCAGAATCAGGTGCAGCAGTGGTAGCTGTAGCAGCACCAACGAACATGAATTTATTCCAAGCAGGAAGTCTAGACGAACTAATAAATCAACTGAGAGTTCAAATGGATTAGCTCAGAGATTTAGCGGTTATGCAAATATGCATGTTCAAACTGGGAAGGAGAACAATCACTCCGCCTGGCAAAAGGTCTTAAAAGGTGCTGGTGATGAATGTGTTAGTGACCCAAACAATCTGAATCATGGTCGGCTTCCACAAGATGCTGTTTGCAAAAGTTCATATTCATACATTAGACATGATAGGGGCCAGAGGAAAAGCAAACAGGAAAGATCTGGTAGATTCACAACTCTGTTTGAAACATCTGTCCGAGCAGATTCTCAGAAGACTGTTTCTGATGCTGTTGATTCAGGTGCATTGCTTTTGAGGGAAGATGTGGTATCAATGAATAAAAATTCTGAAAGGCTGAACGCAAAAGCAAATTTAGAATCAAACCTAGAGCATGATTGCCATCCCAAGAGGAGTCTTCCTGGCAGAAATAGCTTAATTAGGTCTTCTAAGAATAAGATCAATGATTTTCATAATGGAGCAACGGAGGTTTCAGGGAAAGCAATTCATCATAAGAACTTGAATTCTGCTTCTGGATATTCTGAATATGTTCCTACTTCAAAAGTAGATTCTGCCAATGGTGAGATAGTTGATTCCCATAATTTATGCGATGTACAAGACACACAGACTAACTCGACTGTTGCATGTCCTCTAGTGGAACCTTCCTATTCAATGGAAGAAGCATTTGAGCATGAAGTAAAATCAGACAGTGGGGCAATATTCTGTAAGGAACTTACAGAATCTATTCATTTGTCTCCTATTGAAGCTGATCACAGGCAAGAATTGTCTGGAAGCAATTGTTTGCAGATTCATTGTGATGGTGAATCAAACCGTGAATTGGAAGATGCAAACATTTATAAAGAACAGGAAGGTTTATCCCATGTATTTGATCCTCTTTCTTCAACTGATGTGGGATTTGAAGTCATGATAACTAGGAAGTCAAGCCTTCCACCTGACAATGGTTTGGAACAGCCTGAAAAGTCAAGTAACTATGTGCCAAGCATGTACAGAGTAGATTTAAGCACAGTGGCTACCACTGATACGTGCATAGAAAATCGTCCAACTGATCTTACAGGATCTATTCATCTGTCTCCTATTGATGCTGATCACAGGCAAGCATTGTCTGGAAGCAACTGTTTGCAGATTCATTGTGATGGTGAATCAAACCTTGAATTGGAAGATGCAAACATTTATAAAGAACAGGAAGGTTTATCCTGTGTATTTGATCCTCTTTCTTCAACTGATGTGGGATTGGAAGGCATGATCACTAGGAAGTCAAGCCTTCCACCTGACAATGGTTTGGAACAGCCTGAAAATTCAAGTAACTATGTCCCAAGCATGTACAGAGTAGATTCAAGCACAGTGGCTACCACTAATACGTGCATAGAAAATCGTCCAAATGATCTTACAGGATCTATTCATCTGTCTCCTATTGATGCTGCATTGTCTGGAAGCAACTGTTTTCAGATTCATTGTGATGGTGAATCAAACCTTGAATTGGAAGATGCAAACATTTATAAAGAACAGGAAGGTTTATCCCATGTATTTGATCCTCTTTCTTCAACTGATGAGGGATTGGAAGGCATGATCACTAGGAAGTCAAGCCTTCCACCTGACAATGGTTTGGAACAGCCTGAAAAGTCAAGTAACTACGTGCCAAGCATGTACAGAGTAGATTCAAACACAGTGGATACCACTAATAAGTGCATAGAAAATCGTCCAAATGATCAGGAGACATCTTTATCAGAAGATGCTCTCGACAAAATAGTAGAAGCTGTACATGATGCTTATAGAATCCAAGTTGAGTCTGAAGACATTCAATTGGCAACAGGCAGTCACCTTGCTGAATTTGAAAGAGTTTTGCATGCTGCCTCTCCCATGCTTTTTTCAACTTCTAGTGCCTGCTATTGTGAGGGTTGCTCCGACTGTGATCTGTCTCAGGACATCCTTTGTAAACACCAGATTCCTGATCATTCCTTGAGAACAGTTTGGCAGTGGTACGAGGAACCTGGGTGCTACGGGTTGAAAGTGAAGATAGAAGATTGCCAAAATTCCAGGAGATTGGCAGCTTATCAACATGAGTCATGTGCATATTTTCTTCCTCTTCTTTCGGCGGTTCAATTATTCAGACATTCTAAGAGCTCCTTGTCACCTAGCAGCAGCAGCATCTCAGACATTGAAGTAATGGAATTTCACAAGGCTGAGACATCAGATAGTTCAAGTAAATTTTTTCGCTTGCCTATTCTGTCCATGCTTCTACCAAAGCCGGTCAACGCTGATGATGGTGATGCACTGGTGCATACAAGATTGCCATGTATGTCTAACTCATCCACATCTAGCAGTTGTGAAGGACACAATGTTTCATCTGGAAACATGTCCTATGCAACTTGTTCTGATGGTTCAAAGCTGCTGTTTGAGTATTTTGAATCTGAAAGACCTCAGCAACGGAAGCCATTGTTTGAAAAGTGAGTGTTCCCTGTGTTGTATTCTTTGCAATTAGAAAGTTTTCTCTGCAATTGCATATTTCTTTTCACAATGTGAAAGGAAGGGGGTCTTTTCGACCATGATAGATATTGCAGATGATTTTGTAATGAAATATGCAGAAAAGAAATGTATGTCCTACAATGGACATTCACACATAGAAATCAAAGAACAAGTCCAAAAGAGGACATACACAAAAGCCAATAATGGCTAGAAAGCATAAAATCTTATAAATGCACTAAAGGGCTTGAAGAAGCCACACATTACAAAGGGGGAGACCCCACTTATTGTAATGAAATATGCGGAAGAATCCAAGAATGTTAAAGCATTCACTATGTCCCACACGGACAAGTGCAACAAGCACAAGAGAGGAAATCCACTAAGGGATATACGAAGGGCCTTATAAAAAGGCTACACACATGAAAAATAATATCACTATTATTGAAGAGGAGCTCTCAAGAGCAATACAACATACAAGGGGGGTTCCCCCTATTTATAAGAAAAGGAGACCAAAGGGGCTCCCAATAGAGTCGTTGGGAGCCCCCAACGACTCCATTGTGGGGCCCCTTTTCGGTATCCAAAAAGACATTTAAAAAATAAAAAACAAAAAATAAAAAACAATAAAATAAAAGAAATAAAACAAGTACCCCTATTGGGTACTTGTGAAAAGACCATAATACCCCTATCGGGTATTATGGTGAATATACATCTATATTTATATATATATATAGAGATGTATTATTACATATTATTACATATGTTTTAACACCCCCCTCAAACTTTACGGGGGAATGACCGAAAGTTTGTCAAGAAGAAGCGAGGAGTAGGCAGGGCTTTGGTAAAGAAATCTGCAAGTTGATATTCTGAAGTGACATATGGCAGTGTAACTGTCCCACGAAGATATTCATCACGTACATAATGACAGTCCATTTCAATATGTTTAGTCCTCTCATGAAAGGTGTGGTTGCTGGCAATGTAGATGACACTTTTGTTGTCGCAACAAAGCTTCGAAGCACCTGTAATTTCGACTCCCATATCTTGAAGAAGACTTCGAAGCCATACAAGCTCCATTGTAGTAGTTGCCATAGCCTTGTATTCTGCTTCAGTAGAAGACAATGAGACTTTCTGCTGTTTCTTGCACCTCCAAGCAATTAGCGAATCTCCTAGGAAAACACAAAAACCAGTAGTTGAGATTCGATCATTTGGGTTTTCTACCCAGTCAGCATCAGTATAAGCCAGTAAGTCTAAGGAAGAGAGTGAGGATAGGAATAGCCCTTTAGTCAAAGTATTTTTGATGTATCGAATGATCCGAAGCACAACACTCATATGCACAGATGTAGGAGCATGCTGAAATTGGCTTGCAGAGTGCACAACATGAGCAATATCCGGCCTGGTGATAGTCAGATAGGTGAGGGAGCTTATGAGTTGCCTGTAGGGCGTAGGATCATCCAGCAGAACTCCATCCTCCAGTCGTAGTTTAACATTGATAACCTCGGGAGTCTCCACCTTTTTGTCATCTGAAATCTCAGATTTGAAACATATGTCTGCAGCAAGCTTCATCTGTGACAATATATACCCTCGAGGAGAGTATGCTACTTCTATACCAAGAAAGTACCTGAGAAAACCCAGATCAGACATATCAAAATTATGTTTTAACATATTTTTAACATTAAGAATACCACTTTCATCATTGCCAGTGATGATCATATCATCAACATAAAGCAGAAGGATGATGATACTATTACCTGCACGTTTAACAAAAAGAGCAGTGTCAGTATAACATGAGCGAAATCCCAATTGTAACATGATAGCACTAAATCTATCATACCAAGCCTTAGGGGCTTTTTAAGACCATATAAAGCTTTTAATAACCGAAGAGTTTGACCTTGGTTAACGCTAATTCCCGGCGGAGGGTCCATATATACTTATTCATTCAACTGACCATTAAGAAAGACATTTAACATCTAATTGGAATATAGGTCATTTCTTAGATGATGCTATCGCTATTAAAGTTCTAACGTTTGTCATGCGAGCCACGGGAGCAAAAGTCTCCTCATAATCGATGTCATACTCTTGTGAGTATCCCTTAGCAACTAATCTAGCTTTATAACGTTCTAGGGAACCATCGCTTTTTGTTTTGACTTTGTAGACCCATCGACACCCTATAGGTTTCTTATTTGGAGGAAGGTGAACTATTTCCCAAGTTTTAGCCTTATTTAAAGCATCTAGTTCAACTTTCATTGCTTCAACCCAATGAGGTATATTTTTTGCTTGATTATAATGGGAAGGTTCATAGTAAGAATGCAAGGCTATATTTCAGCTCTATAGTTAGGTGAGAGAGTTTCATATGAGACAAACCTATTAGGTGGAATAGATTCTCTAGAAGAACGCCTAAGAGAGGTTTCTTCTAGGGGTTCATTAAGCTGCAAGATTTTTTCTAAAGCACTAATAGGTTGGGCTTCCTCACGCCGAGTGTATACTTGGAGATTGTCACCATTAGTTGGTGATACATCACAATCATGAGAATCATGAGTATTTTCTAAAACTTCCGGATGACTCAAGGAGTCATCATTTGAATCTTCTAAAAGATCATTGATAAACATATAATCAATTTCATTTGGTTTTTCCAATATTTCAAATCCATTTTCATCTTCTAAAAAGGTCACATCTTTGGAGACAAATAATTTATTGTTTTTATGGTCAAAGCATCTATAGCCCTTTTGATTTTCACCATATCCTAAAAATACACATTCTATTGCTTTAGGTGACAATTTATCTCTTTTATGTAAAGGAACAAAGCATTTACACCCAAAAATACGAAGACGATTGTAGTCGGGTGTCATATTGAAAAGTTTTTCATAAGGAGAGATATTGTTTAATTTTGAAGATGGCATCCTATTGATTAAATAGGTGGAGGTTAACACGACTTCGGCCCAAAAACTTTTAGGAATATTTTTAGAAATAAGTAAGGATCTAGTGGTTTCCAAAATATGTCTATGTTTTTTTTCCGCTAGACCGTTTTGTTGAGGAGTTCTTGGACAAGATTTTTGATGACAAATGCCATGTTGTTTTAGATATGATTGAAAATCATTTGATAAGTACTCTCCACCCGAATCGGATCTAAGAATGGATATTTGACTTTGAAATTGATTTTGAACTTTTGCATGAAATTCTTTAAAGAAGTTAAAAACTTCCGATTTAAAGTTAAGAAAATAAATCCATACATATCTAGTATAATCATCAATAAAAGTAACATAATACGAATAACCACCTTTGGATAGAACCGGAGATGGTCCCCAAACATCGAAATGCACCAATTCAAAAGGTCTTGTTGGTCACAAAGGTTCTAATAGGAAAATGAGTAAACTTCATTTTTCCAAAAATGCAATCTTTGCAATTAATATCTTTTTCTTTACAAAACTTGTGTCCAAAAGGAAAAAGATACATTTTAGAGTAACTTGGATGTCCAAGCCTTTTATGCCAAGTTTCAATATTTTTGTCTTGGACATAAGTACAAAATGAGGTATTTGGAAGTATTAAGTTATCCATAAAATAAAGGTCTCCCTTCCTATGGCATTGCCCAATCCGCTTCCCGGACCGGAGATCCTGCAGAAAGCACCCTTGGGATGAGAAAGATATTTCACATCCATGGTCGGCTATTTGAGAAACGGAAAAGAGGTTAAGATTTAATTTTGGAACTATTCTATTCTAACTTTTGGAACAAGGAAATTTTGAACATTTTTAGAATCAAGAGTTCCAACACCATTTATTTTGAGAAAAGTTCTATCGGCCGTAGAGACACAAGATATTTTTGAATTGGTGTGCACATTGGTTAATGCATTTTTATGAGGAGTCATGTGAAAAGAGGCTCCGGAATCTAAAATCCAAGAGTACGTACCGGGAGGTGATGATGAGGCAATGGCGGCACTGGAGGTGGAAGAAGTAGCCTTTAGAATTTGTTGGAGAGCCAAGGAAATTTGCCCAAGAGTATCTTTGAGATCCCCGTTTTTGCCTTCATCTTCTTTGGTGGATGATTCTTCAACGGAAGCCACCTTTGGCTTGAATGCTCCATTTAGCTTTGGGCAAACGGGTTTAATATGCCCCGGCTCATAACACTGATGACATATAATAATTTTTCTTCCACCACTCCCTTGCTTACCAAAATGAGGTGGTTTGTATGTTTTGACATGATTGTCGGGTTTAGATACGGCAAGAACTTCATCAATGCTTTTACCCATATTATGCCTAGTCTCTTCTTGAGTAATCTCGGCAATGGCCTCTTCTAAGGGAGGAAACATAGATCTATGGAGAAGTGAGGATCTAACTTGTTCAAATTCGGGACGAAGCCCAAATAAAAATTGAAACAATCTATCTTGTTCCATTTGTTTTTGTCTTAGTACCACATCCTCCATAGACACCCATTTAGGCTCTAATAGAGCCAATTCATCCTACAAAGGATTTAGAGCACTATAATAGTCTTGTATGCTCATGTCACCTTGTTTTGTGATTCTCACTTTTTCTTGCAAAAAATAAGCTCTTGCAAGATTGTTTTGGGTAAACATACCCTTCATAAAAAACCAAGCTTCATTTGCCTGACGAAATTTTGCAATATTTTCACATACCTTAAGTTCAACATTATTCATAAACCATGCTAGGATTTTTGCATGGTTGCTCTCCCAATCTTCCATTTGGTGATGATAATCTTCAATAGCCTTGAGACGAGCATCGCCTTCAAGTGCTTTCTCTTGATCTTCTTCCATCTTTGTGAGCTTAAGTTGGGGTTCCGGAACGGTTCCCATTACATAACCCCAAAGCTTCTTGCCTTTGAGATTATTCTCCATTGCGGATGCCCACATCATGTAATTTTTCCCATTGAGTTTGAATGATAGATCGATCTTGACTTCCATTGCTACAAAATGGAGGTGAGAGAGAAAAAAAAGTAGAGAGATGATTTTACCTTAGAAGATCGTATGGCTCTGATATCATGTAATGAAATATGCGGAAGAATCCAAGAATGCTAAAGCATTCACTATGTCCCACACGGACAAGTGCAACAAGCACAAGAGAGGAAATCCACTAAGGGATATACGAAGGGCCTTATAAAAAGGCTACACACATGAAAAATAATATCACTATTATTGAAGAGGAGCTCTCAAGAGCAATACAACATACAAGGGGGGTTCCCCCTATTTATAAGAAAAGGAGACCAAAGGGGCTCCCAATAGAGTCGTTGGGAGCACCCAACGACTCCATTGTGGGGCCCCTTTTCGGTATCCAAAAAGACATTTAAAAAATAAAAAACAAAAAATAAAAAACAATGAAATAAAAGAAATAAAAGAAGTACCCCTATTGGGTACTTGTGAAAAGACCATAATACCCCTATCGGGTATTATGGTGAATATACATCTATATTTATATACTATGTCACAGGGATTCGGCTAGCAGGGTGCCGCACCCGCGTCGACGCGTCTCGACGCGGATGCGGGTGCGGCACCGGGTGCGGTCAACCCAATCCTGGGTGCGTTGACTGCACCTAGGATCATTTCGGTCCATTTTTGTTTGGATTTTTTTTAAAAAAATTTGCCCTACGAAATGGGCTGCGAAATTTTTAAATTTTTTTTTTTTCTGCTGACAGCTGCTGCCTTTTCAATTTCGTAAAAGATTTTCTCTCTCCACAATAAATGACAGCAGCTGCTGCTCCTGCCTTTTCAGTTTCGTAAAGGATTTTCTCTCTCCACAATAAATGACAGCAGCTGCTCCTGCCTTTTCAATTTCGTAAAGGATTTTCTCTCTCCACAATAAATGACAGCTGACAGCAGCTGCCTTTTCAATCCTTTTTCGTAAAGGATTTTCTCTCTCCATAATAAATGATAATGATGGTTTTTTAGTAAAGGATTTCCACTGTTCTCCTGACGAAATGGGTGCGTGCAGCACTGCAGCTGTATATAAAATGAAATTTGAAAAAACCCGCGTCGCATATATATATATATATATTATATTTTTGCCCCTGCCGCACCCCCGCACCCGGGTTTTTCGGAAGTGCCGAATCCCCGCACCCGCAGCCGCGCCCGCGCCCGCGCCCGCGCCCGCACCCATGTGACATAGTTTATATATATATATATATAGATGTATTATTACATATTATTATATATGTTTTAACACTTATTTATAGGCAAGAGAGGAGTGAGGGAGAGTTAGAGAAAAGCAAGAGAGTGGGACCACTGGGAGTCCCAACAAGGAGTCGTTGGGCTCCCAACGGTCACAATTGTGACCGTTGGGGGCCCAACGACTCTTTGTTGGGGCCCCCAATGGCTGTGCATTAAATGCACAAAAAGAAACAAAAAAGAAAAAAAAAAGGAAAAAATAGAAAAAGGAAAAAGGGAAAATGAAGAAAAGGAAAAAGTCTAAAATGCCCCCTATTGGGCGAGATTACAAAACTACCCCTTATCGGGTAGTGACTGTTATATATATATATATAAATATATGTATTACATATATTTTAACACCCTCCCTCAAGCTTTTACTAACGGAAAGCTTGTTGAGAAGAAACATGAAACGAGGAGCAGCAAGAGCTTTGGAGAAGAAGTCCGCCAACTGGTACTCGGATGTGACGTAGGGAAGTGCTATGGTTCATTTTAGGTATTCATCTCGAACATAGTGGCAATCCATCTCAATGTGTTTAGTACGCTCATGGAAGGTGTGGTTGCTTGCAATATAGATAGAACTCTTGTTATCACAACACATCTTCGAAGGAATTGAGATGACGATGCCCATATCACAGAGGAGACTTCTAAGTCACACAAGCTCCATGGTTGTAGTGATCATTGCTCGATATTCCGCTTCAGTTGAGGACAATGATACTTTATGCTGCTTCTTGCATCTCCAAGAAATCATAGAGTCACCTAAGAAAACACAAAAACCAGTGGTTGAGACTCTATCATTGGGATTTCCTCCCCAATCAGCATCTGTATAAGCAATTAAATCAAGGGATGATGAGGAGGAAAGAAAAACTCCCTTAGTTATGGCGTTTTTAATGTATCTGACAATCCTTAAGACTGCACTCATGTGCACAGTTGTAGGTGTATGTTGAAACTGACTGACGGAGTGAACTGCATGAGCTATGTCTGGCCGAGTGATGGATAAGTATGTCAAAGACCCAATGAGTTGACGGTAGGGAGTAGGATTCTCAAGAAGTGTCCCATCTTCCAGCCTTAGCTTTGCATTGATAACCTCAGGGGTTTCTGTCTTCTTATCATCCGAAATTCCAGACTTGGAACAAATGTCAGCAACAAGTTTCATTTGTGATAGAATATACCCTCGGGGTGAATATGCAACTTCAATACCTAAAAAATATCTTAAGAAACCAAGGTCAGACATGTCAAAATGTTCTTTTAAAATTTTCTTAATATCATGTTTTCCTTGCTCATCACTTCCAGTAGATACTCCTGGTGTCAGTAGTAGAATAACTACAAAGGATCCTGCACTTTTCACAAATAACGCAGTGTCGGTATAACATGAACGAAAATTTAGGGTAGTCATTACATCGCTAAATCTATCATGCCAAGCCGTTGGAGCTTGTTTTAACCCATAAAGTGCCTTTTTTAGTTTAAGAATTTTGTTTTCACCAATAGATACTCCTGGTGGAGGATCCATGTAGACCTCTTCACTTAGTTCACCATTAAGAAATGCGTTCTTAACATCCAATTGATAGATAGGCCATGTTTTAACGGATGCAACCGCAATAAGAGTCCTAACACTAGTCATTCTAGCTACGGGAGCGAAGGTTTCTTCATAGTCTATTTCGTACTCTTGAGCATATCCTTTGGCTACCAACCTAGCTTTATAACGTTCTAATGACCCATCACTTTTAGTTTTAATTTTGAAGACCCATCTACATCCAATAGACTTTTTTCCCGTGGGTAATGAAGTTATTTCCCAAGTTTTAGCCTTTTCAAGGGCACTAAGTTCTAGTTTCATGACTTCAACCCTTTGAGGAATGTTTTTGGCTTTATTATAGTGTGATGGTTCATGATAAGAGTGTAATGCAATTAGGCATGCCCTATATTTAGGTGTTAGGGACTCATAGGAAACAAACCTATTAGGAGGATTGGAGATTCGGCTAGATCTCCTTAAAGAGGTTTCTTCTATGTTGGAACTTTGAGAATATTTTTCTAAAGCGCTTATGGGAGTTTCTTGACCATGCCTTGTATAGGTTTGAATTGACCTATTTTCAAAATCATTAATTCCATTTTCAACATTACTAAGAGGAGTATCCTCTAAATCATTAGGAACATCCTCTACGTGAGGAGTCACATCTTCTTGAGAAAGAAGATCAAATAAGAAAGCATATTCGCTTTCATCAATATCTTTATTTTTCTCAAAGCCGTTCTCATTTTCTAAAAAGGTAACATCTTTGGATACATATAGTTTGTTACTTTTGGGATCGAAGCACCTAAAGCCTTTTTTATTTTCTCCGTATCCTAAGAACACACATTCGATAGCTTTGCGAGATAACTTATCTCTTTTATGTGTAAGGACAAAACACTTACACCCAAAAATTCTTAATCTATTAAAGTCGGGTGTTCTTTCAAAAAGTTTTTCATATGGAGATATACTTTGTAGGGATGAGAATATCATTCTATTTATCAAATAAGTGGAGGTTAAGGCGTCTTCGGCCCAATAACATTTTGGAATTTCTTTGGAGATGAGAAGAGTCCTAGTGGTTTTCAAGATGTGTCTATGCTTTCTCTCGGCTAGACCGTTTTGTTGGGGAGTCTTAGGACATGACCTTTGATGACAAATTCCATTGGTTTCCAAATATTCTTGAAATTCATTTGACATATATTCTCCACCGGAATCGGATCGAAGAATAGAGATATTAGTTGAAAATTGATTCTTGACAATCATATGAATTTTTTTAAAGAAATTAAAAACTTCGGATTTTAGATTGAGAAAATAGATCCACACATATCGAGTGAAATCATCAATGAAAGTAACATAATATGAGTATCCTCCTTTTGATATGACCAGAGAAGGACCCCAAACATCCGAATGAACTAATTCAAAGGGTCTTTTGGACACAAATGTTCTCTTTGGAAAGGGGGTGAATTTCATTTTTCCAAAAATACAACTCTTGCAAACAAAATGTTTCTCATTACAAAATTTCTTTCCAAAAGGAAAGGAGTACATTTTTGAGAAGCTGGAATGTCCAAGTCTTTGATGCCAAGTTTCTATATTTTTATCTTGGACATGATTACAAAATGATTTAGTGGGAAGTTTCAAATTGTTCATGTAGTAGAGATCTCTCCTCCTATGGCCTTGCCCAATCCGCTTCCCGGATTGGAGATCCTGTATAGAGCAATCCTTGGTTGAGAAGGAGATTTCACATCCATGATCACATATTTGAGAAACAGATAAAAGATTTAAATTAAGTTGATGTACTACTCTTACATTTGGTACAAAAAAATCTTTTGAAAAGTCTAAGGTTCCAAAACTTTTAACTTGTAAAGAGGTACCATCGGCGGTGGAAACAAAAGAATTTTTGGAGTTGCTACATACATTGGATAGTCCATTTTCAATAGGGGTCATATGAAAAGATGCTCCAGAATCAAGAATCCAAGAAGGCGTACCTGGAGGAGAAGAAGAGGCAATGGCGGCTCTCGAAGTTGACGGTGATTTGAGTAGAATTTGAAGTGCTTCGGATAGTTGAGCAAGGGAAAAGGACTCTTTCCCTTTCATTGGCTCCTCCTTCTTTTGTGGGATTTCTTCAATAATAGCAACTTTACCTTTTGGAGGTTCATTTATCTTTGGACAATTAGGTCTTATATGACCCGGTTCTTGACAATGATGGCAAATGGCTTTCCTATAATTGCCATTATAGTTATTTTGCCTCCCAAAGTGTGGAGGCTTATAAGCTTTCATATGATTGCTGGGTTTAAACACGGCAAAAACTTCATCTCCTCCTTTAATCATGCCAAGACGCGTTTATTCTTGGCATATTTCGGCTATGGCATCTTCCAATGGAAGCGGTTTTGATCTATGAAGAAGGGAGGACCTAACTTGTTCATATTCCGGCCTAAGCCCATGTAAAAATTGGAAAAAGTGTTCTTTCTCCATTTGTTCTCTTCTCATTTCCACATCTTCACTTGATACTCATTTGGGTTCAAGAAGGGATAGCTCATCCCATAAAGGTCCAAGAGTGCTATAGTAATCTCTTACACTCATTTCACCTTGCTTAATGGTACGGATTTTTTCTTGAATAAAAAATTGACGAGCAAGGTCTTTTTGGGTATACATACTTTTCATAAAGAACCATGCTTCATTTGCTAGGCGAAATTTAGCAATGTTGGCGCAAATCTTTAGCTCCACGTTGTTCATGAACCATGCAAGAATTTTTGCATGCTTACTTTCCCAATCTTCTACCTTGGATTGGTGATCTTCAATAGCCTTCATGCGAGCATTTCCTTCTAGAGCTTTTTCTTGATCACCATCAATTTTTGTAAGTTGAAGTTGAGGTTCCCTAATGGTGCCCATAACATATCCCCAAAGCTTTTTACCTTTGAGGTTGTTCTCCATGGCGGCGGCCCACATCATGTAGTTAGTACCATTAAGCTTGAAGGAGAGATCAATCTTTTGTTCTCCTTCCATTATATAATCAAGAATGGAGGACAAACAAAGAGAGAGAGAAAACAAGACAACTAACTATATGAATCAAGAGCACAACCAAGGCTCTGATACCATGTAATGAAATATGCGGAAAAGAAATGTATGTCCTACAATGGACATTCACACATAGAAATCAAAGAACAAGTCCAAAAGAGGACATACACAAAAGCCAATAATGGCTAGAAAGCATAAAATCTTATAAATGCACTAAAGGGCTTGAAGAAGCCACACATTACAAAGGGGGAGACCCCACATATTTATAGGCAAGAGAGGAGTGAGGGAGAGTTAGAGAAAAGCAAGAGAGAGGGACCATTGGGAGTCCCAACAAGGAGTCGTTGGGCTCCCAACGATCACAATTGTGACCGTTGGGGGCCCAACGACTCTTTGTTGGGCCCCCCAATGGCTGTGCATTAAATGCACAAAAAGAAACAAAAAAGAAAAAAAGAAATAAGGAAAAAATAGAAAAAGGAAAAAGGGAAAATGAAGAAAAGGAAAAAGTCTAAAATGCCCCTATTGGGCGAGATTACAAAACTACCCCTTATCGGGTAGTGACTGTTAATATATATATATATATATATATATATATATATATATATATATATATATATATGCATTACATATATTTTAACAGATTTGGTAAAGGTCATTAGATTATTCAGTGTTTATGACGTCATGGCATTTAATATATTCTGTTGTTATTTCTTTTGTTTATAAGACAAAATACACTCTTACCATGTGAAATATTAGTTTGTCTGTAGGTTAGATATCACATTTGATCATAGCAGTCAAAATTTCTAGTGTGCATCAATGGCTTGGAAATTTGAAAATGAAAAACATCATTTTCTTATCCACTAGCAACATGGTGGATGATTTAAAAGACAAGAATCCACAGCCTCTCCTGTGTTTTCCTTTTTTCTGAATGGAGTTTTAATTCATTGAGGGCATGTTCTTTGGATATGTTTTCAGGATGTTAATGGTTGCTTGAGGGGTTGTTAACAGGTTACAAGCACCATAATTTGAAAAAAGTTCATTCTAATTAGGAATGATTTTTTTATCACTATCTGACTTTTATAAAACTTAAAGCATTGGGTATGCTATGCTAGTATGATGTGTGAAGACATTTGAATTTGGTTTGTTATTTGCAAATGTTGTAGATTCTTGTTTTTCTTACTATACGTGATTTTTAATTGATACAATTCAGGGTAAAGGAGCTAGTAAGGGCAGGTGCATCTTCAGGTTCTCAAATGTATGGAGACCCATCACTTCTGGAGAACTTGTCTCTGTGTGATCTCCATCCTGCATCCTGGTCAGTGGCAGATATTTTCCTGAAACTTCATTTCTAGATTTTCTTTGGGTGACTAGGTGCATCATTTCCAAATGATTGAGCTATGCTACTATCTGGACCCCTTCTCCCAATTAAAGAGAAACAAAAAAGAAAGGAAATTGTAAAGGACATAACATATTGATGTGACATGCTTCAAATATAAAAATTGCTCTCTTGGGAAATTGTGTGTAATACAAACTGCATTTGAGCGGTTTCATCTCTGAGCATGGACTGTGCTGTGTATCAGGTGTTTGCTCTACCTTATGTCACATTTCCTCTCTCTCTCTCTCTCACTTGGATAAGATGCCATAATTCCTCCAATTCATTCATCACATCTCTCAAATCTAAAAAAGTCTTTGAATGTCCACTCATGTCTATTGTCTGATTCCTGGTCTCACAAATTTGTTATGTACTGGATTTTTCAGGTATTCTGTGGCATGGTATCCAATTTACAGAATACCAGAGGATAGTTTCCGAACAGCATTTTTGACTTATCATTCACTTGGCCATTTTATCACTAGAAGCACTTCATTGGATTCTCCAAGTGAACAGAAATCTCTTGTTGCTCCTGTTGCTGGATTACAGCATTACAATGACCAGGTATTTTTGTATATTTACTTTTCCAAATGGAATTTTTATACTTGTGTAAATTCTTGGTAACTATTTGGAGATCTTTTTATAATACGATTTTTATAGCAATAGGAGAATACCGTCACTGCCATGTTTCTCTAAAGTTTGAAGGAACCATTTATGGTCATTGATACAAAGTTAGAGCTGTTTGATCAGTTGCTTGATTTATCTGCGTACTTTGATTTTCCCTTAAACAAAATTTTAATTTATCTGTTTTCTGCTGAAAGGGGGGGGGGTGGAACTCCTGTTTTTCAATGGGAGTTTGTGGGGCCCACAGAAATGCATGGGGCACCATGCGTTTCCACGGAAACCCTGAATTTCTGTGACATGCAAACCTTCCCTTAAGGTTCATAACAGTCCCCTGTATTTGTTTGCAATATCTACATGCTTCATGTTATATGCTCTAAGGGTATGCTTTTGGATTTTGATTTGTTCAAAGGGGGTTTCTTGTGGGAATGCTAAATACTTTGATGGACCGTCTTAACTGGATCAGGGGAAATTGTTCAATTTGTTTCATGGCCAATGATCGAGAATTGGTATTTTCTCCATTTATTTACTTTTTTTATGGCATCTGTTAATCAATCTGAATCATGACCAGATCATTGGCTATTTCTTGTTTGGTAGTTAGCCTTGCTAGAAAGCATTAATGTCACATACTAATGTAAAAATGTCTATAGAGAAAATATGTGCACAAAAGTACACTATTCTTGATATGAGAAGTGTGCACAAAGGCACAAAGAAAACACTCACAAGTGCACAGATACACATGCACAAAGGCATAAAAAATATATTTCTTTATTGAATCACCAAAGAGAGCTTTATAAAAAGCTTAAATGATACAAGAGGGGGAAACCCCTATATATAACAAAGGGAGACCATGGAGGGGCTCCCAATATGATTGTTGGAGCCCCTCCAACGGTCATAATTAGGACCATTGGAGGGCCCAACGATCATATCGTGTGGGCCCCTCCATGTGCTAAAAGAAAAATTAAAAAAAAAATGAAATGAAAAGACTAATTTACCCTTATCAGGTATATATATATATACCCCTCAAACTTAGGGTGACATAACTGAAAATTTGCCAAGGAGAAAGTTAAATCTTGGAGAATACAACGCCTTGGTGAAGAAGTCTGTCACTTGATATTCTGATGTTACATAAGGGAGATCTATAATTTTTCTTAAGTAATTTTCACGAACATAGTGGCAGTTCATCTCAATATGCTTCGTGCGCTCATGAAATGTATGATTTTTGTCTATGTAGATTGCACTTTTATTATCACAACACAGTTTTGTGGGCCCTTGAATGTGTATACTCATGTTTTCTAGCAATATCCAATTTCAGACAATTTTCATGGTAGTGGTTGCCATGGCTCGATACTCAGCTTCGGTAGATGAAAGAGACACTTTCCGTTGTTTCTTGCATCTCCAAGAAATCAAATATTCTCCTAAAAAGATACAAAAACCAATGGTGGAGTAACAATTATTTGGGTCACCTCCCCAATTAGAGTCAGTATGAGCAATTAAGTTTAATTCAGAGGAGGAAGATACAAATACCCCCTTGTTTATGGTTCTCTTTATGTATCTGATAATTCGGAGAATGACACTCATATGTACTATAGTAAGGGTATATTGAAACTGACTGGCAACATGTACTACATGAGAGATACCAGGTCTGGTAATGCTAAGATATGTTAATGATCCAACCAGTTGCCTGTAAAGGGTGAGATCTTTTAGAGGAATCCCATCATCAATCTTCATTCACAGGCCTTGTCATCTGTAATTCTTGATCTGTCAATAACCTTACAAGCAAGTTTAGTTTGAGACAAAAAATAGCTTCTGTGAGAATAGACAATCTCAATTCCCAAAAAATATGTCAGAAATCCTAAGTCTGACATTTCAAATTTTGTTGTTAATGTGGATTTAATGCTCTTGATTCGTTTGGTATCATCACCTGTTATTAACATGCCATCAACATATAATAATAATATCATAATTTCCGCATCAGATTTCTTGACAAACAACGTAGTGTCAGTATAACATGAGAAAAAACTATTTTCTAACATAACATTGTTAAATCTATTGTACCAAGCCTTGGTAGTTTGCTTTAAACCATAAAGAGCTTTTCGTAAACGAAGAATTTTACCTTGAGAAATTTTCATACCTGATGGAGCATCCATATAGACTTCTTCATTAAGATTCCCATCTAAAAAGACATTTTTGACGTCCATTTGAAAAATATTTTATTTTTCAATTGAGGCGATGGTGATAACACATCTACCGGTGACCATACGTGCTACTGGGGCAAATGTCTCATCATAGTCAATTTCATATTCTTGATTATAACCTTTTGTTAATAAGCGAGCTTTATATCTCTCAAGAGATCCATCACTCTTGGTTTTGACTTTAAATACCTATCTACATTCTATAGTTTTATTTTCATTAGGGAGGTTTTAGAATTCTCATGTGTTAGCTTTCCTAAGAGCTCTAAGTTCATTCTTCGTAGCTTATTTTCATTCGACATATTTTTTGGCTTCCTCAAAGTTTTTAGGTTCGAAATATGAGTAAATGGTACTAAGGCAAGCTTTATATTTTGGTGAGAATGAATCAAAGGATACAAATCTAGAGGGAATTTTTCTAGTTTTTTCAGTTCTCGTAGGATTTATATCATATGCGGATGTAGATTCACCAGGTTCATTATATTGTTCAATTGCACTTCTAAAATTGCTTCTATCTCTATGTGTATAAGTGATAGGATCACTAGATGTCCTTCTTGCTGATGGTTGGAAGATGGATTGGAATAATTGTTGTTTTCGTCTAGTTTATTATCACTAATATCATTATATGTTAATTCATCATCACTATCATCATTTCTAGATAATAAGTCAAATAGAAAGGAATAATCAATATTTTCTTCACGAGGTTCATTTTTTTCAAAACCAGTCATTTTTCAAAAAGGTCACATTCCTTGAGACATATAGTTTGTCATTTTTAATATCATAACATCAAAACCCTTTTTGTGTTTCAAAATATCCAAGAAAAGCGCAAGAAATGACTTTTGGGAAGAGTTTATCATTTTTGTCCGTAAGTGTAAAACATTTGCATCTAAAGATTCTTAACCTATTATAGTTATAATATTTCAAAAGGAGAAATTTTGTTTAGATTTTTGGATGGAAGACGATTAATAAGATAAACAGATGTAAGAGCCGCTTCGGTCCAAAATCTTTTTGGAATATTTTGAGATATGAGTAAGGTTCTAGTGGTTTCAATGATATGCCTATGCTTTCTTTCGGCCAAACCATTTTGTTGAGGGGTTTTAGGACACGATTTTTGGTGAACAATATCGTAGTCTTCAAGATAACTCTTAAATTTATTCAATTGATACTCACACATGGAGTCAGTCCTAAATATTTTTATGTTGCCATTAAATTGATTCTTAATCATCATATGATATGATTTAAAACACGAAAATACTTCATATTTGTGTTTAAGAAAATATATCCAACAATATCTAGAGTAGTCATTCCCAAAGATTACATAATATGCAAAACCTCCTTTTGATATAACGGGTGCCAGACCCCAAACATGGATCTTTGTTCAAAAGGCACACTTTTCATTTTTTTTAAGAATACAATTATTACAAGAGAAAATGCTTTTACAAAGATTTTTGACAAAATGTAGATAGGATAACTTGGTGATGCTTGGATGTTCAAGTCTTTTGTGCCAAACATTTATATCTTTATGTTGGGCAACATTACAAAAATGGTTTTTTGGTATTTGAAAAGAGTCCATATAGTATAAATCTCTCTTTCTAGAGCCTTCTCCAATCAACTTTCCGAACCGGCGATCCTTCATCACGCATTTATCAGATGAGAATTTTACATCATATCCATGGTCCGAGAGTTGAGAGACGAAAAATAAATTTAAATTCAATTTTGGTATAAATCTAATTTTGGGGATAAAGAAATTTTGTCTTTCAAAGTTTTCAATGCCTTTAATTTCAAGATAAGTGTCATCCGCTGTTGAGACAAAAAAATGGTGATGCATTTTTTGAGTATTCGAAAAGAGAAAAAATATTTGGAGTCATATGAAAGGAGGCACCCGAATCTAAAATCCACGAAGTCTTACCGAAAAGAGAAAATGCTGACATGACGACTCCGAAAATAGCTCCTTTGAGAAGCAGTTGAAGTGCTTCTACGATTTGATTTAAAGAGAGAGCTCCATCGGTGGAAGTAGATGAACTTTCTTCTTTTTGTGGTTGAAATGTGGTGGACATAGCCAACAACTTCTTCCATTTTGGGCATATCGGTTTGATGTGCCCCAGTTCTTTACAAAAATAACAAACAATTTTGCTATAATCTCTTCTTCCGCCTTACTATCATTTTCTCTTCCTCCTTGGTTTTGATTTTTAAAATGAGGAGGTTTGTATGTTCTCAAATTATTTTCCGGTCTAGAAATGACATTAACTCCGTCATTTTCTTCTTGATTGAAAGGTGTTGCAAGAACACTTGGATTATTCTTGCTTATGCTCATACGAGTTTCTTCCCCCACTTAATTTGGTAATGACATCTTCAAGAGAAGGAGAAATAAAAGAAGATAGGAGAGAAGATTTAATTTGTTCAAATTCGGGTTCAAGTCCATTTAAGAAGTTGAAAAAACGATCTTCCTCTAATTGTTTGTCGAAGTTCAATGGCTCCTTCACTCTATTTGGGTTCAAGCATGGCAAGTTCTTCCAAATTAGAAGATAGCTCGGCGAAATACTCTTTAATAGTCATTTCGCCTTGTTGGAGGGTTAAGGCCCTTTTTTGAAGGTAATATTTGTGAGACAAATTCTTTGAGGTGTACATTTTTTCAAGGTATTTCCATGCTTGAGATGCTTTTTTGAACTTTGTAATGTTGGCATTGATTCTACATTCAACGGACGAAAAAATCCATGATAGGATTTTGAAATTTCTCATCTCCCATTCTTCATGCTTCTTGCTGTATTCTTCAAGATCTTTGGTTCTTTCTTCTCCCTCAAGAATTTTTATCTTTCCTTTTTCTATCAATGTGGTTTTTGGCTCTGGTTCCGGTATTGAGCCTTGGATGTACCCTCAAAGCCCCTTACCTTTGATATGAGCTTCCATGTTCTCGACCCAAACATGGTAATTGATGCAGGGCAGGACCCGAGTGGGTCTATCGTGCCACCCGATCCGCCACAAAGGCCAGATGAAGGACCCCGCGCATATGACTCACTTGCAGGGATGGAGCCACGACGCAGGGAGGTACCCCTGCGCACCTACGGGTGTGGTGGAGCTCGCATGCCCCAGAACCAGCTGCAAAGAGAGGCTGACCCGGATCGTGGGTCGGATCCAAATCTGGACCCACGACCCGGTCCAGTAAACAGCCTTTAAAAGGCCCTATCTAGGGTTGCGTGAAGGCAGAGAAGATTGAAACTCCAACCGTCTTTACCTTCTTTCAGTTTATTCCTGTTTACTTTCTGCCTACTGTTTTCCTTTACATTCTTTATTGCTTATTGCTTTTCCTCATTGTTCATTGAAACATTTGTTGAGTTTAATAAAGAGTTCAGCCACCGATTCACGGTGGCCATTGTCTTTACTCCTCCACGCAGCTGCACCAAAGTGGTATCAGAGCTGCACCCATCTTCATCAGCGAGATGGCTCTTGAAGCAGGGAGCGATCCGGTGCGAGGCGAGGAACGTGAAGAGGCCGACAGCGAGGACCCATTATTGCGTGTCATGGATGTACTGACGAAAATCCAAGAAAACATGATGCGAATGAGTAAGGATATTGCCGGCCTGTCAAAGAGGATGGACGGGTTCGAAGATCGCGTGTCAACACTCGAGAAACTCCAAGAGCCGTGTGCAACAGTGTGCGCAGGCCTCGTCGAGGGCGCAGCAGCAGATCCACTTCCCAGCTTTACCGCATCCCTGCAGCCGGCGCAACTCCAGCAGGGTCGAAGCACCGCGTTCTTGCCGGCGACAGCCCTCGCCCCTGATCTGAATAACGCACAGCAACACCAGGGAGCCCCGATGAGCCGCAACCCTTTGGTAACAGCCCCACCATCTAAACCGTGCCTCCCTGCGTTGGGATCGCAGGTAGGGCCGAACCTGCAGGGACCCAGCAGTGTGCAGGGGACACCTGCCAGTCCCGGCGAATGGTCGCGCGTACCTGGGACTACGCTGCAGGTCGACCCAAACATGCAGGGTCCCAACCTTGCGCTGGGCCCACCTGCAGGTCCGACCTCGTGGCAGGGCACCACGCGCGAGGCGCAACAACTGGACCTGGGTCGGCAGGGCCCCAGCGTCACGCTGGGCCCAGTTGTAGACCCAGGTTCGTCTGTCCGAATCAGGGGAGAGCCATCTCTCCCTCCCGATCCCGCGCGGGGAGGCTCCGAAATGGTACCTCTACGAGCGGGAGCGGGCCAGACCCATTTGGGGGGACCTGACATCAGAGGGTCCAACTCGGTTTTTGTTCCAGCAGGGCACAGGCCCGTTTCGTTGGGACCAACCCTTGGGTCCCAGAGAGCAGGTTTGGGTCTAGACACCCTCTACCCAGCCTACCTAGTTGGTTCCGGTTCGCGGGCAGCCCCGAACCAGAACCAACCCATTAATTCTGACCCTCAAAATATACCCCAGGCCGACCATAACCCATATCGGACCCGGACGGAGCTCCAGTTTGGATTTGAGCCGGGTCAAAACCAGACTCATCATCTTATGGATCGGGGATCGAGTTCAAACCAAGCTTATTATCCCCACAACGCGAACCCCGATCCAACCCATCCCAATCTGGGTTTGACGAGTAGTGTAGGAATGGGCCCGATCCACATCCCATCGGGCGAGTCAACCCATCCATATACACACCCATACCCATACCCAAACCCATACCCAAACCCAAACCCAAACCCAAACCCACCTGTTTACCCAACCCTGACCCAAAACCCAACTCAACCTCCAGCCCAACACCATACTCCTAACCCACAACCATATTATACCAATTCTACCCGCCAGGAACCAGAAACTCACCCGAACCCTCCCCCTTACATTGGCCTTCCCGTCATTCCAGTACCATAATACCGGCCGCAGATGGTGCCCGCCCCCGGGAAAACCAGACCGAGGAAATGTCAGCAGGAACCGGCGCGCCCTGACCGCCGACCCCCCATAGGGAGAATTCGACATCACCAACATCCCGGCGAGCAATACCGTCCTACGGACAATGAGGCAGCATGGGACGACGACCTTTTCTGGAACGAGCATCCTACCGGAATGGTGGAGCCGCGACAACAGAGAGTACCAGACCACTCCTCCACTTATGGCGTGAAACTGGACCTTCCGGAGTTTGCGGGACGATTCGACGCGGAGCAGTTTTTTGACTGGTCTTATGCAGTGCAGTTCTTCTTCGATTATCACACAATTGCTGAACATCGTCGTGTCTCGCTAGCTTCTACGCGATTGAGAGGCCTAGCACAGACATGGTGGGTGGAGCTACAACGATCAAGGGAGCGGCAGGGATTAGAGCGCATACAGTCGTGGGAGGAAATGCAAAGCCTGATGCAGGCAAAGTTCGTGCCTTCGGATCACGCCGAGCAAGCCTACAAGGAATACCTGACCCTGCGCCAAGGTTCTCGAACTGTAGCAGAGTACACCGCGGAGTTCCATCGTCTTTCCCTGCGTGTGCAGATCGAGGAAACAACTCGTCAGCAGGTCACGAGGTACATTTCGGGTCTCCGCCCTGCTATCTCTGATGATTTTAGTTGTGTCACAGTGGAGACATTAGATCAAGCCAGCAATTATGCCATGAACATCGAGGACAAGCTGAAACGGAGGCAGGAATATCGGACGACCCGTAGTGAGCCCACCAGCCGACCCAAGCCGAGTTTCCCAACCAAGGGAGCAAGCTCCCCTAGTGATTCAAAACCTAGAACAGACCTTAGCAAACCTGACCAGTCAGGCCCATCTTTCCACACCCGGTCCAAAGCCAAACCTAGTGAGTCGACCCTTCGTTGTTTTAGGTGTCAAGAGTTAGGACATGTCACATCCAAGTGTCCGACCGTGAGCAGGAACACCCATCTTGTTGAAGGAATTGTCGAGTCCGCAAGTGAGAGTGATAGTGATGACAATTCATTAGTTGAGGTTGAGGATGAGAGGGGAGTTATAGAGTTCGATGGCAATGTCAAAAGTTTGTTGTCCATCCGTCATGTGTTGACCACACCCCGAGAATCGGCCCCATCGAAATGGCTAAGGAATAACATTTTTAGGACCCGGTGCAACTGTGAGGGGCACGCTTGTGATGTCATCATTGACACCGGAGCTTGTGAGAACATGGTGTCTGAGAGTGTGGTGTCTACCTTGAAACTTAACACCGAAAAGTTGTCCCAACCCTATAAGATGGCCTGGTTCAAGAAAGGAAATGAGGTTCCCATCACTCAGCGATGCCTAGTCCGGTTTTTCATGGGGGAACACTACCACGATGAGGTGTGGTGTGATGTAGCCCCTATGCACGCGTGTCACATTCTCTTGGGACGTCCCTGGCAGTTCGATCGCCAGACAACTCACGATGGCCGCAAGAACACATACTCCTTTGTCTTTAATGGCCATAGAATAGTCCTACCTATCAAGGAGACTGGTTTCCCCACTGTAGACAAACCTGAGCGAGTTCCCCGAATCGCAGGCCTCTCGTACCGGCTCTTCCTGGACCACTGTCAGGAAGATGGCTGTTGTTATGCCCTAGTGGCAAAGCCACTGATGAGTTCGTCCGTGTCCATTCCCGCGGACGTTGCCCCTCTTCTAGAGGAGTTCCGCGACATTATGCCGGATGAACTACCTGATGGATTACCTTCGGCAAGGGTAGTTCAACATGCCATTGACTTTGTGCCAGGGTCGAGTCTACCCAACCTGCCCGCATATCGCATGAACCCCACTGAGCATACTGAGTTATTAAGACAGGTTCAGCAATTGCTGCAAAAGGGTTTCATCCGCGAGAGTGTTAGTCCTTGTGCCGTTCCCGCCTTACTCCTAAGAAAGATGGGTCCATGCGCATGTGTGTCGATAGTCGTGCGATCAATCGCATCACAGTCAAATACCGTTTTCCCATTCCTCGTTTGGACGATATGTTTGATATGTTATCTGGTGCCTCCATTTTCTCTAAAATAGATCTAAAAAGCGGGTATCACCAGATTCGTATACGCGAAGGGGACGAGTGAAAAACAACATTCAAGACGCGTGATGGATTGTACGAATGGTTAGTCATGCCGTTTGGGTTATCTAATGCCCCAAGTACCTTTATGAACATGATGACCCATGTCTTGCGTCCGTGTATTGGGAAGTTTGTTGTTGTCTACTTTGACGACATTTTGATCTATAGTTCCTCATTGTCCGAGCATTTGAGTCACCTGCGTCAAGTCTTAGATATTTTGAGAAAGGAAAAATTGTATGCCAATGCCAAGAAGTGTGAGTTTATGACATCCAGTGTCGTGTTCTTAGGGTTTATTGTGTCATCTAATGGCGTCAAGGCCGACCCTGCAAAAGTCCGCGCGATTGTCGATTGGCCTACCCCAAAGACTATAGGAGAGATCCGTAGTTTCCACGGGTTAGCCACTTTTTACCGACGTTTCGTGAGAAATTTTAGTACCCTTATGGCCCCCATCACGGAGTGCCTAAAAGGTACTAGTTTTCATTAGACGCCAGCAGCCTTTACGATCATCAAGGACAAAATGACCAGTGCTCCTGTCTTAGCCCTCCCAGATTTTAGTGCAGTCTTTGAGGTTGAATGTGATGCCTCTAAAGTGGGGATTGGCGCCGTCTTGAGTCAGAATCGTAGGCCCGTTGCCTTCTTTAGCGAGAAGCTGACTCAGGCCAGGTGCCAATACTCCACTTACGATGTTGAGTTCTATGCCGTTGTACAAGCCCTTCGTTATTGGAGACATTATCTCATTTATAAGGAATTTGTCTTGTACACGGACCATGAGACATTGAAGTATCTGAACAGTCAAAAGAAGTTGAGTGCTCGTCATGCCAAGTGGGTCAGCTTCTTGCAAGAGTACACCTTTTCGCTTCGGCATCAATCGGGTACCCTGAACAAGGTGGCTGACGCTCTTAGTAGGAAGAACAACCTTCTCATGACTATGTCAGTGCAGGTCATTGGTTTTGAGCAATGCAAAGAGTTATACCCTACGGACCCTGATTTTCACAAAGTCTGGGAAAGCTGCACCTCTTCAGATCGCAACCTCGACCCCCGTTTTTGTATTCATAATGGTTACCTCTTCCGTGGTAACCAATTATGTGTGCCCAATTTCTCCCTTAGACTTCAGTTGATTTCTGAATTACATGAAGGAGGGTTAGCAGGGCATTTTGGGCATGATAAGACGTTCGCTCTCTTAGATGAACGATACTTTTGGCCCAAAATGCGCAAAGATGTTGTCAAGTTTATCCAAGGCTGTCATGTGTGTCAAGTGTCCAAGGGTCATCGTCAGAATAGTGGTCTGTACACCCCGTTACCCATTCCTGAACGGCCGTGGGAGCATGTATCCATGGATTTTATCGTGGGCCTTCCCCGCACACCATGTCGTTTTTATTCAATTTTAGTAGTTGTTGATCGGTTCTCCAAAATGGCTATCTTTGTTCCGTGCAAGCGCACCACCGATGCCTCTCTAGTCGCCTCATATTATTTCAAGGATGTTGCCCGTTTCCACGGTCTACCTCACACAATCACTTCCGATCGCGACACGCGTTTTATGAGCCACTTTTGGAAATCGTTATGGGCCCTGTTGAAAACTAAGCTTCAGTTCAGTAGTGCCTATCACCCCCTGATGGCCAAACCGAAGTTGTGAACCGCACCTTAGGAAATTTGTTACGGAGCCTCGTGGGCGAAAATGTCAAAACTTGGGATCTCGTATTGCCTCAAGCCGAGTTCGCCTATAACAACTCCATTAACCGTTCTACTGGTAAATCTCCGTTCCAAATAGTGTATGGTCGGTCTCCCACCCATGTCGTTGACCTAGCCCCTGTGTCAGATCTCTCAGCTCCAGCTCCGGATGCCTTTGATGCCGTTGAATATATGCGTGACGTTCACAGACAAGTCCGGGCCAAACTTGTTGAAAGCTATGAGACCTACAAAGCTTTCGTAGATCAGGGTCGTCGTGATGTCCATTTCGAGGTCGGTCAACTTGTCTGGGTGCATCTGCGTCCAGAGCGTTTTCCTGTAGGCACCTATAGCAAATTAAGTCCTAAGAAGTATGACTCTTTTAGGATCCTTCAGCGATTGGGGTCGAATGCTTACCTCCTTGAGCTACCCGATGATTGGCATATTTCCCCTATTTTCAACGTGGCTGATCTATATGCTTACTGTGGCAACAACAAGTCGACAGAGCCGACTTCTTCCCAACCAGGGGAGAATGATGCAGGGCAGGACCCGAGTGGGTCCATCGTGCCACCCGATCCGCCACAAAGGCCAGATGAAGGACCCCGCGCATATGACTCACTTGCAGGGACGGAGCCACGACGCAGGGAGGTACCCCTGCGCACCTACGTCAGGCGTGGTGGAGCTCGCACGCCCCAGAACCAACTGCAAAGAGAGGCTGACCCGGATCGTGGGTCGGATCCAAATCAGGACCCACGACCCGGTCCAGTAAACAGCCTTTAAAAGGCCCTGTCTAGGGTTGCGTGAAGGCAGAGAAGATTGAAACTCCAGCGGTCTTTACCTTCTTTCAGTTTATTCCTGTTTACTTTCTGCCTACTGTTTTCCTTTACATTCTTTATTGCTTATTGCTTTTCCTCATTGTTCATTGAAACATTTGTTGAGTTTAATAAAGAGTTCAGCCACCGATTCACGGTGGCCATTGTCTTTACTCCTCCTCCACGCGGCTGCATCAGTAATTTGATCCATTGAGTTTGAAACTAAGAAAAATGAGTCTTTTTCCGCCATTTGAGAAGAAAGATGTTTAAAGAGTAGAGGCACTTACCACAATAAGTCTTCAAGGCTTACTTGAAGTGATATGCTTCTCAAGAGTTGTATTGCAAGATTTTTCCCCGCCAAACACCAAGGATGAGGTAGGAACACGTTTTTCGAGGCACACACCGGAGTGAGATAGCACACGATCCATTCTTTTGATGACCGAGCACTGGTACCATGTAAATATGTCTATAGAGAAAATATGTGCACAAAAGTACACTATTCTTGATACGAGAAGTGTGCACAAAGGCACAAAGAAAACACTCACAAGTGCACAAGGGCGTGGATACACGTGCATAAAGGCATAAAAAGTATATTTCTTTATTGAATCACCAAAGAGAGCTTTACAGAAATCTTAAATAATATAGGAGGGGAAAACACCTATATATAAGAAAGGGAGACTATGGAGGGGCTCCCAATATGATCGTTGGAGCCCCTCTAACTGTCATAATTAGGACCATTGGAGGGCCCAACGATCATATTGTGTGGGCCCCTCCATGTGCTAAAAGAAAAAGAAAAGAAAAGAAAAGAAAAGGAAATAAAAAATAATAAAAAAGAAAATTACATATATATTCTTTAAATAAGAATATGCGTAACATGAAGTGGAAAGACCAATTTACCCTTATTGGGTATAATATATATATATATATATATATATATATATATATATTACTTAGATAGATATGTATACATGTATGTACAAGCTATATATGTATATGTATCTCTCTCTCTATATATAAATATATATATAAATGATACAATACAATTTAACAACTAATGGGCTGTCGATGTAGGACATTAGCTCAATATCCTCCTCTTTTCTGTAACACTTTAATAGCTTTGATACCTTATACTAGCCCTTTGGAAAGGATTTTCTTTGAATTTGTTAAATGTAGCAGTTCGTGTTTAATAATTTTCTTTTCCTAATGCTGCTTATCTAGGGAGAATGCTGGTTTTCATTAAAGAATTCAGTGGGGATCCCTGTGGGACATAACCAGCCTCCTGACCCAGCTATAATTCTGGAGAAGAGGTTGAAGACTCTAGAGAAGACGGCTTCCATGATGTCAAGAGCAGCTGTTAAAAAAGGCGAACATGTAACCATGAATAGGCACTCGGATTATGAGTTTTTTCTCTCGCGTAGGTGGTAGTATACCTTCTTCAGGTTTGAACCATCATCTTTTTGCAATAAACATCTTCCCTCATAGATAAGATCTGATGGAAGTTAACAAATAGACCATAACTTATGTTGTTGCATCTCCTGTATATTATCTGTAGATGGATTATTTTCCGGCAAATGTTTTAACTGTAGTTGACAGGGTTAATGTAATTAGCCGCAACCCTCCTGGAGCTGTTAACTGTAATTGACCTCGGCTTTTTATACAGAATCAATTTAAGCGGTTCTGCTAAAATTTTGCAACTTAAAATTTTGAGTGGTAATTGTCTCATGTTGAGTTCCTTATATATTGTAATATTAAGAGTTTATTGCAATTTGGCACTATTGCTGCCAACACTGAAAGTGCTTTGGCCGGAGATGTTCAATCTACGGTTGCCGGGAAGGAAACAGAAGCACAAATCGCCCTGAGAAACGGAAGTAGGAAATGAGGTTTTTTTGGCTGTAGGTAATAAATCTAACATTTGGAAAACGTGTGGGAAGCATAAATATTTTTTATTGTAAATTTTAAATCTTAAAAATCATATAATGCCTTTAAATTCTTTTTCTTTGATTGTGTAAAGACTTAACTCTATATTTGTACATCATTACCGAAATAGGTTATATATATATATATATATATATATATATATATATATATATATATAGATAGATAGATAGAGAGAGAGAGAGAGAGAGAGAGAGAGAGAGTGTAGTGCTTAGGTGCTTGAACATTAGGTACTTGACAAGTACTTGAACATGCTGGCCGTTCATTGTGCACTTGATGGACGGACAGTGTCAAAAACGAGTTTTTCTATCAAGCGAGCAATAGCGGAGACAAGTCACTGCTAACGGTCAATACCAGTGACAAAAATCGCCGCTAAAGATCAATAGCGGTGATGTTTATTGCTGCTATTGCTTGTTTGGGTGGAAAAACTCATTTTTTATGTTAAATTTTTTTTACACTGGCGTCGTCAAGTGCGCGATGGACGGAGAGCATGTTCAAGTACATGTCAAGTACCTAATGTTTAAGCACCTACCACTTTTCTTATATATATATATATATATATATATATATATATATATATATATATATATATATATATATATATATATATATATATTACAAGTGGTGCTGCATGCTAAAATGTAAACTGTAATATATATTATTATTATATATATTTTTCTGTTTCTTTTTAGTATCTAGTTCAATAGGAACTAAGTTGTTTTTCAGTCAAGTTTCAACTAGGAACTTGACTTGTGCTATGATAAGAGCTGTTCTATGATAAGAGCCGTTGGACTAGAGTCTAACGACTCTTCTTGGGAGAGCTCCAAATGAGCTCTCCTCTCTCCCTCTTCTTTGTATAAATAGGGGTGAACCCCTCAATGTATTTTAACTAGAATGTTTCTTAAGCATTTTTATTATCAATAAAGATTTATTTATTTATTATTGTATTCTTCCTTTTATACTCTTTTATAAGTTTGCTTAAAGTGTCTTTATAGACATTCTTTAGGCGGATTCAAGTGCATTTGTGGAATACCACCATTTCATTACATGGTATCAAAGCCGTGGAGATCGTAGATCTTGAAGAGCTTTCACTTCATTTTTCATGCCTCACTTGCAAAAGGTGTTTCATCACCTTATTCTTGGCTTAAGAAGATTCACTGAAGAAAGGAGGCTATTTAAGAGCCTCTTTTCCTACAAAAATTTGTATTTCATCCTCTCTTTTTTCTTTTTCTTCTCTCATCTAATTCTTTTTCACCCTTGTAAAGGATGGATGACAATGATAAGATCACCATCATACCCATGAAGCTAAATGATACTAATTATGTAATGTGGGCTTCGATTATGATGCACCACATTTGAGTAAAAGGGTTATGGGGTACAGTGGATGGTTCTGATTCAGAACCTAAATTATTTTTCACTAAAATAGAGGGTGATAAAGAAGTTCCTCTAACGAAAGAGGAGAAGAGTAAAACGTTAGCCACTTATGAAAAGAATGGAGGATAGAGCATGCAAAAATTATGTCATGACTAATTAATAGCGTAGGCATTAAAAAATGTTCTAGTCTTGCTAAGTTCGAACATGTCGACAAGGCTTAAAAATATCTTAAAAATATCTTAAAAATATGTATTTTCTCAAAGATATTGCACATGTGAAATTTATAAGACAAAGTTCAGGCAATGACTCAAAAGGATAAAACCGTTCGGGAATATTACAATGAGTTGTCTGAACTTTGGGAAGAATTGATTCTTTTAAAGCAAAAATAACATTGTCCCGAAAACATTGAGCTCTATAAAAAACAACTTGATATGGAGCATTTTTATCAATTTATAAATGGTTTAAAACCAAAATTTGAGTCGACTAAATCGGCACTTCTTCATCGAGAAAAAGTTTCCTCTATCGTTGATACTATAGAGGAACTAATTATTGGAGGACAATAGAATTAAAAAGAATACTTCAAAACTAGAGGGTGATAAAGAAGTTCCTCTAACGAAAGAGGAGAAGAGTAAAACGTTAGCCACTTATGAAAAGAATGGAGGATAGAGCATGCAAAAATTATGTCATGACTAATTAATAGCGTAGGCATTAAAAAATGTTCTAGTCTTGCTATGTTCGAACATGTCGACAAGGCTTAAAAATATCTTAAAAATATCTTAAAAATATGTATTTTCTCAAAGATATTGCACATGTGAAATTTACAAGACAAAGTTCAGGCAATGACTCAAAAGGATAAAACCGTTCGGGAATATTACAATGAGTTGTCTGAACTTTGGGAAGAATTGATTCTTTTAAAGCAAAAATAACATTGTCCCGAAAACATTGAGCTCTATAAAAAACAACTTGATATGGAGCATTTTTATCAATTTATAAATGGTTTAAAACCAAAATTTGAGTCGACTAAATCGGCTCTTCTTCATCGAGAAAAAGTTTCCTCTATCGTTGATACTATAGAGGAACTAATTATTGGAGGACAATAGAATTAAAAAGAATACTTCAAAACTAGAAGATGATTCCGTTCTAGTTGTGTCTAGACCGGGTAATCATGTACGCTCTTATAGGCCACCTCATTTCAACAAACAAAATAATGACTTTGACAAGAGAAAAGTCATTTGTCACCATTGTCATGAACCAGGGCACTATAGGCCTCAGTGTCCTAAACTTAAAGAGTTAAGAGAAAAAAGCGCCATGACTGTTGGATTGAAACCCAAAGATCAAGATGCACTAGTTTTTATGGCTCAATTGATGGAGATTCTACCCCTTATCAAAGGAGCTTCCTCCTTCTCTGGAGCAGTTGTTTCATGCTTCTCCGATCTAGGTAACTTTTCTTGGCTCTGGTGCTTCTTTTCATATGACCCCAAATGACAATAGCTTATCTGAATGTTTCAAAAATAAATCAAGTGTGTCAAAAGTTTTTATAGCTGATAGAACATCTCTTAAAATATAAGGAATAGGAAATTTTGAAAAGGTTCATAAAACAATTTTTTTTTTATTTCAAAAGTTAGATATATTCATAAACTGAATTTAAATCTTTTATCTATTTCTCAAATAACTGATTATGGATGTAATGTCTTCTTTTTTTCTCATGGTTGTTGGGTACATTATCGCTTGTCATGAAAGTTGATTGGGGAAGGCCATAGAAAAGGAGGACTGTATTACATTAATTTTTTTGAATTGTCTAAAAATGCATTCTGGTATAATATTCAGAAAATAAAGTTGGATTTGTGGTATAAAAGACTTTGTCATCCTTGTATAGCCAAAAACCAACATTTTCCTAGTCTTGAAATTTTTTATTTGTAAAGACTGTATTCTTGGCAAAATGAAAAGATTACCATTTCATGATAGGACCTTTGTTTCTTTCAAACCACTTGAATTAGTACATTCGGATGTTTGAGGTCCTGCACCAATTGTTTCGAAAGGTGTATTTGCATATTATGTTATTTTTATTGATAATTTTTCTAGGCATACTTGGATTTACTTCCTTAAACATAAGTCAAAAGTCTTCATACTTTTAAACATTTCATAACATATAACATGGTTAAAAACAAATTTCAAAATGATATATCAATTTTTCGCACAGATTTAGGGGGAAATTTTATGTACAAAAAATTCAAAAATTATCTTAATTTACATGGCATTAAGCATCAAAGATCATGTTCATACACACCGCAATAAAATGGACTAGTTGAACATAAACATCAACACATTATGGAAACAATTAAGACTTTATTAATAGCAAATCATATTCCAAATGAATTTTGGGCAAAAGTTGTCCCAACTGCTACTTATCTTATTAATCGAATGCCATCTTCTTTTTTGAAAAATATAACTTCAATTGAAAAACTTGTGAATCTTTCTCCGGATTACTCTAGATTGAGAGTATTTGGATGCAAGTTTTTTTTTTTGCTAACAAAAATAACAAACTCTCTCCTCGTACGATTTCCTGCGCCTTTTTGGGATATGCCAATAATAAAAAAGGCTATAGGTGTTTTGACCTTCAAAATGACCAACTATATGTATCAAGAAATGTATCTTTTCTTGAGAAAGAAAGCTTCTTTGATTTTGAAAAACCTAAGGAAGTCGCTGAATATTCTTTCCTAATAGATTTGACCTCAAAACCTATTGAACATGATCTTGAATGTGACTTTGACAATGATCAAATTTTGATTGATCCCGATCACAATGATGACAATGATGAACAAATCCATAGGGATGTTGGTTTACAATATTTTAGTCGAAGAGAGTCAAATCTTTTATGTGCACTAGAAAAATATTTCAAAGTATCCACAAGGTCATCCCGAGTTTCGAGGCCTGAAAAATGTGCCATACGAATCATTTTTACCCTCATATAGGGCAGTTATTGCATTAATACACTCATATGAGGAGCCATTATCGTACTCTCAAGCCAAAAATCATGTAGAATAAGTAGAAGCTATAAAAACTGAGTTGGATGCACTTAAAAAGGCTTCTACTTTGATTATTCAAGATATTTCTCTAGGTAAGAAACCTATAGGCTGTCGATGAGTTAACAAAGTTAAAATTAAGACTCATGAAAGATATAAAGCCCGACTAGTGGTCAAAGGCTATGCCTGAGAATATGACATTGATTATGAAGAAACCTTTGCCTCAATTGCTCATATGACTACTGTCAGAACCTTAATTGCTTTGGTTTCCATTAGAAAATGGATCATATTTTAAATGGATGTCAAAAATATTTTTCTAAATAGAAACCTAGTAGAAGAAGTGTACATGGAAGCCCTACCTAGTATTAGTATTTTTCAGGGTAAAATTCTTCGTTTAGAAAAAATTCTTTATGGTCTTACACAAGTATCAAAAGTTTGGTGTGAAAGGTTTAGTCAGGTTACGCTTTATATTGGTTTTCAATCTTTTTTTACTGACACTGCTTTGTTTATTAAGATTTTTGATGTAGAGATTATAGTGCTTCTTCTCTATGTAGATGATATGATCATCACTGGAGGTGATAAACAGAGAGTTGAAAACATTAAAAATCTTCTTAAAACTCATTTTGAAATGACTGATTTAGGTTTATTATGATATTTTTTAGGAATTGAAGTTGTTTATTCCTCTCATGGGTATTTAATGTCTCAATCTAAATTTGCTTTTGATATTGTTTCTAGATCTGGAATAACAGATAAGAAAGTGAACACTTCTGAAGTTGTTGTTAAAATGAGATTTGATGATAGAGAACTTCTTGATGATCCTACTCCTTACAAACAATTTATTGGAGTTTTTTTTTTATCTTTCCATTATTAGGTCAGATATAACACATGTTGTTCATACAGTCAGTCAGTTTCAGCATGCCTCCACGTCTGTGCATAAAGGAGTAGTTTTGCGTATTATTATATATTTAAAGTCCACTCTTTTACGAGGATTTTTCTTGTCTTCTTCATCGTCTTTAAATTTACTTGCATATACTAATGCTGATTGGGGAGGTGATCTCAATAATAGACACTCAACCACTGGTTTTTTTATATTTTTAAGTGAATCGTTAATTTCGTGGAGGTACAAGAAGCAACAGAAAGTCTCTCTTTCTTTCATCGAAACCGAATACAGAGTCATGACAACCACCACTATGAAAGTTGTTTGGCTCAAACGTCTGCTAGCAGATATGGAAGCTGAAGCGACACAAGCTTAAAAAATGTACTTTGACAACAAAAGTGTGATCTATATTGCAAGCAACCGGACATTCCACGAGTCCACCAAACACATCGAGATGGACTGTCACTATGTCATAGAGGAATACTTACATGAAACAATTAATCTGCCATATTTTACATCAGAGTACCAATTATCAGACTTTTTCACCAAGCCTCTCGCTATTCTCATATTTCACTTCCTCTTAGACAAACTTTTTCTCATTGTACTGTAAGTTTGAAGAAGCATGTTAAAATGTAAAATTTATATAAATTATAATATATATAATAATATATTATATATATATATATATATTTCTTTAATATTTTTTTGTTTTTTTTAGTATCTAGTTCAACAGGAACTAGATTGTTTTTCATGCAAGTTTCAGAACTTGATTGGCTTGTAGCCGTTGGACTGACTCAACGGCTATAACAAGAGCTGTTGGAACGGCTCTTCTTGAGAGAGCTCTAAATGAGCTCTCCTCTCTCCCTCTTCTTTGTATAAATAGGGGTGAACCCTTCAATGTATTTTAACTAGAATTCTTCTTAAGCATTTTTATTATCAATAAAGATTTATTTATTTATTAGTGTTATTCCTTTTATACCCTTTTATGGGTTTGTTTGAAGTGTCTTTATAGATATTCTTTTGATGGATTCAAGTGCATTTCTGGAAGACCACCATTTCATTACACTGCATACTGAACATGTAGTTTCACTTCTCTTAACCATCCATCTCAACTTTTCTTTGGGTTGAACACCACACCTCTCTAGAAATGTCAAATATGGATAGCTGTCAGATAGGGCAGCTGAACGAGCCCAGTGAACTGAGCAGGACATGTTTGGGATCGGCTCACTTACCAGTGGATTGAGTTCGTGACTCGGCTTGTATTTGTATTTAGCTGAGCCTGCAGGTCATTGAATGAGGCCAGCTGAACACAAGCCATGTTATTTATACATGGCTTGTATAAAAACATTCCATGTTATTTATACATAGAATATATACATATTATAATTAATATATATATATATATATATATATATATATATATATATATATATATATATATATATATATATATATGTATATATTTTCTAGGGTTAATGTTTGCTACCCTCATGCAGAAGGGACCCTCTAGTGAAAAAATGTAATATCTGTTTTTTTGTGCATCTGACCTTCCAGATGTGATTGACATATCGAGTAGAAACTGACCTTTGGATCATGTTATCTGATGTGTATGTCAGATTTTACAAGGGTCAAAAAATCAACAACTTACAATGTACTAAATTTTCAAACCTCAGCAAACATGTTTTTATGTCCAAAAACAATGATCCAAAAGTTGATTCCTACTATTTTGATGAACTCATCCATGTGGTTCAGATATTGTCAAAATAACCTCCCCCTATGAGTTCTAAGTAGGGGTGGCAAAACCTGACATGACCTGCCAACCGGCCTCTTAGGCGGGTTCGGGTTGGGCTTAAGCCAACCCGTTTAATAAATGGGTCGACCCGCGTAACCCGTTTATTAAACAGGTCGGGTTCGGGTTGGGGGTATGCCAACCCGCCAACCCGGCTGACCCGTTTAATAAACGGGTTAGGTGGGTGGGTCAACCCGCCAACCCGTCTGCCAACCCGCCAACCCGACCCGCAAACCCGACACGTTTGCCACCCCTAGTTCTAAGGGGTTCTTTACCCACAAGGGTAGCAAATGCTTTCCCTATTTTCTATACATACTTCTCTTTATTTATATATTTTATGCATTATTTCTTTTATATATTACACTAAAAATATATAGTATACATAAAATATAAAATGTATGCACATTTTATCTATACTAGCTCTCTCTCGGGCCGAGCTGAGCTGAACACTCGACTCTTTTAAGTTAAACGAGCTGCCCATGGCTTGCTAACTATACGAACTGAACACAAACAAGTTCGTGATCAGCAGAACTGAGCTGAGTCAAGAGCTGCTCGGTTTGTTTACTAGGCCTACTGTCAGGCAGGTTGCTGCATGCTCACCATGCTGTGATGCTGCATATAACGTAAACTGTGTATGTGTATTTGTGTATTGGAATAATGTGTATGAAGAATACTTGTTTAACAGTATTATAATAAATTTTTTTGGATAATCCAGGACCGTACATTGGCTGGCCTCCGGTTGGTGAAACCCTTGAGTTTCCCTCTGCCCACTAGGGAGTACACTCAGCTTTGACCTTGCGGCAAGGGATGCCAGCCATGGGTTTCGAACTTGTGACATTCCATTAACTTGGTGACATTCACAAGTCGTCCCTACCAGATGAGTGGAGCCCTTGTAGGCAACAACATTATAATAATTAGTAAGAACTAATAAATGAATGCTTTATAAATTATGTAAATACAGTGATTACTGTTATAAAACAATCACACAAATTGTTTATACTTTATATATACAAATGTATAGCGGGGCTAATGAAATATTAAATATCACCAAAGAAAAATGTTGACATGCATAGTAAGCTTTAACGTTTAAAAAGGCCAAATCCAAGAAATATGGCTTGGATAATGTTTTTCGGACATAAAAATAAAACTTTTCAAATTATGAAATTTTAGTACCTTGTATGCCAAAATCATATATTAAGAAATGCGTGTAAATCATATCTTCAGGGTTTGATCCAAAAAAGAACTCAAGAATTATGAAAACTATAGTTTCTACTAGGCAATTGAGAAATTGAAACATGAAGTTTCTTTGTGGTTTTGGATCTTATGCGGTTCTCAGTCAGATCCAGGTTGGTTGAGACCATATAGTGCCCAGGTCCAATTTGGGCATGGGCAAAAAGGCTCCCCGTGGTTGGTAGGAGCTGTCAGTGCACGTCTCCTTGTGGTGGGACGTTGCAGGTTCAAACTCAGTGGTACGTTGAATAATAACTAGTGGGGTCTGCCTAACCCCAGCTTGCCTTTCAAAAAAAGAGAAGAACTTTGAATTTACATATAAATTCTGTCAGACCTCTTCCAAAGCCCAACTTGAACATGTGCAATATCTCTGAGTTTTCCCATCAATTCTTGTTGACCTTGGACAGACTTGGATTGGGTGAGAATAGTCTAACCTGGATCCGAAAGATATCAACTCTCAAACACAAAGTCCAGGTTACGGGTGCAAACAGATCTGATTTTGTTGGATCTCTGTCTTAGATCCAATGCATTATTTTTGGGTGTGGGTCTTGAAATTGAATCCAAATGCGTTTCCAGAGTTATGTGGTCAGACACTTTTCGATTCTAATTCAGTTTTGAATGCCATTTTATTTAAACGATATTACTTTCTCGATCAATCCATTTCGTTTGAGTTTTTTTATATGTAAACAAAAGCATGCGATCAACCTATTTTTACAGGATACAGTAGCACCATATAAAATAGGATCCAGATTTGAATGCTTCATTGGTCAGTTTCGGGTCTGCATTTTAGAGTCATTGCTTAAAATTTGCATTTGGATTTGGTTCAACCATGATACAGCCCATATGTGATCAGTTTGTACCCTAGTCCAGGTTAGTATGCAATCAGTCCCGTCCCGTTGGATCTGATGTGTGTATGCACTTTGTTGTGCCTGGGACTGAAACAGATCGGACTCAAATAGTTAACACTCCTAACCAGGAGATCCAAAACTAAAGGGTGTCTTTGTCATTTTAAAAGTCAAAGCCTAATGTTGTCCGAAAGTTTTTCTAGAGGGTTTTTCGTGCATTGCACAATATGTTGACCTAGAGAAGCAGAATGTCAACAACCGGCCAGCTTTGTGGCTTGCATGAACCCATGAACGTGCACCACACCACCCCCCTATAACCGTGCCTTGTTTGCAAGCCTCCTCTATAAGAAAACCCACAATGTAGGAACCCTCTACTTCTTAACAGAAAGGTACCAAACTGTTTTTGGAGTGCTGAACCAAGCCCATATGATGAGCCACAGGCTCACATTCTCAACATGCCTCTTCCTCTTCTTGTTCGCCGGCTCGATGCGCTCGAGCCGAGTCATGGCTGGCTTGGACTATACTGATGCCCTCGACAAGACTTTGCTGTTCCTTGAGGCGCAGCGATCTGGCAAGCTCCCACCCAACCAGCGAGTCAGGTGGCGCGGCGACTCCGGTTTGAGGGATGGGTTCGAACAAGGGGTGAGTTCACTTTGCAAATTGTCTCTTTGCTTTTCTCATTTGTCTGAGAGAGGATTTAGTATTGAATGAGACCCTAGTTTGAAAAGGTGCTTATCACGATATTTTTTTTTGAAAAGCTGCTTATCATGATATTTGATGATGGAAAACATGACCAAGTTCATGAACTCTAATGTTTCTAACAGTAGAAAGAAATTTGAGTTTTTCATAATTCACGTGGTTTTTTTTTTTGCAAAATGGGTGGTAACCGTTGGGGGATTCGAACCTGGGTCCCTCTGTTATGACAGTGCGGCCCAACCAGCTATCTCCTTAGACCCCAATGCTTGTGGTTATATGGTTAAAAACCTGCACAGTTCATGAACTTGTTCATAGAAAATTCACGTGAGAACTTCTTTTTTAAACCTATATCACAGGGACACTCCAACTTACCCTCGTGTCATGTTCGATCCACTGTGTACCATTCTTAATAGAAAATTACACGAGCACTGTGTCACCATGTACCATATCTTTTTCTAAGAAATTACAGAAAATATTGGCATATAAAAATTTTAAAAAAGGAAAACTATAAAACAAAAATGCATTGATATCATGATAAATTGTATGATTTTGAAAATGAGTAACCTTTGAGGATTTTTATCATGCATTGTCTGAATATACCGCAGTAAAATCATGATATTTTTCAAATGCTGATATTTGTCACCATGGTTTTCAATGCATACGCTGCAAACCAACTAGCAGATTAATTTAATTAAAAGAATAGCATATTAGTTACTAATGAATCATTTCTTTTAATCAGGTTGACTTGGTGGGCGGCTACTATGATGCTGGTGATCATGTCAAGTATGGCTTTCCTATGGCTTTCACAATTACCATCTTAGCGTGGGGAGTTGTTGAATACGCCAAGGAACTGGGTGCAACCAACCAATTAGATCATGCTCTCGACTCAATCAGATGGGGCACAGACTATTTTATCAAAGCCCATAACCAACCGTTCACCTTATGGGCTCAGGTTATTTAGTTTTTTTTTTCCCACTAAGGCTGGTACGTAGACGAGACGAATGAGCTGAGCTCGGGCCGTTCAGGCCCGGTTGGCTTGTTTTCTAAAAAAAGTTTATTTTCAAAGTGTTTTCTAAGATTTGATCATATATGTATATATTAACGACCCTACACATGGTGAGCCGAGCTGATCTGAACACCCCTTGTTCATGCTCTGCTTTTTATTTTCATTTATAACCCGAGGAAACCGCACCTGGCACAAAGACCTGGTTACGCTGGCTCAGCCTGTCATTCAAGCTCAGCTTGTATATGCTTTTATGAGTTGCCCATGGCTTGGCTCGCTGAGCTTGCTTTACAAATCTGAATGAGTTTTGGGCAAACCCAACAATATCCTGAATGAGTTTTGGGCAAACCCAACATTACCAACCGTTGGCTGGCCTTCAGTTGGTAAAACCCTTGAAGTCCTCCCTGCCTACCAAGGAGTACACCCAGCTTTGACCTTACGGCAAGGGAAGCCACCCGTGGGTTTCAAAGATTTATAGGTATAACTTTATATAGATAAATTCACGAAAAAATGAAATCTCAATAAAAAGTTTTTAATTGAGCAAAAATATATCAGCCATTGCCATCATGAGTACCGTCGTTGAAAGTTCAAGATGACATCTTACAGTCATCATAATGAGTGCTTGGGAGATTATGAAGGTAATCAAAAATTGCTTATTCTGGTAATTGCCTAGGTTGGTGATGGAAGTAGTGACCATTACTGTTGGCAACGGCCGGAGGACATGACTACGCCAAGGACTGCCTACAAGATCGACTTGAACAACCCTGGGTCGGACCTTGCAGGAGAGACGGCGGCGGCCTTGGCTGCTGCATCCCTAGCTTTCAGGCCTTATGACTCTCAATACTCTAGTCTTCTTCTGCTACATGCTAAGCAGGTACATTTAGGTATGCATGCGTGCACGCCCACACACACACATGCACACATACTCACATGCACACAAACAAATACACTATCATTATTACTGTAGTATATATTTAGTAGGAAATTATTGGGGCATGCTTTATCCAGTCAATTGATCCCATAGATGTGTCTTTTTTCTTTTTATGATGAGAACCCTAGCCGAAGCGAGGAAAACCCCGGATGAGGCCTCACGACCACCCTGCCTTAATCTGTGTCACACATGGTTTGCTAATTAGGAAACAGCAGCACCCTTTGCATTGTGCCGGTTTGGCTTAAAACATTCATTTTTTTCTGACATTGAAGCTCTTGAAAATCCTGTTTACATATATATCGGAATAGCACGATATAAAACACAATTTTTTCTTCTTATTAAACAATGTTAATCATATTTGTAAGCCTTGGTTCACTAGACAGTATGATACTAATGGTACTGGCATATCCATTAATGATTAGGAAACATATATGTATACCTGCAAGTGCACTGGCATATCCATTAATGATTAGGAAACATATATGTATACCTGCAAGTGCATCTATGCATTCACTTGACAGATATGTTTATGACTTTATATACTGACGCCTGGTTTTCAACTTTGTGTCATACAGCTCTTTGAATTTGCAGACAGGTTTCGAGGCCGTTACGACGACAGTGTCGCCGTTGCCAAGGAATTCTACCCTTCCACTTCCGGCTATTCGGTAAGCTGAGCTTCTTGAACACTCGGTGCAGACTTACCAAATCGAGATCGAACAGACCAAGATCAGCAAGCCTAGTTGCTGCAGTAGTTATCTGGTGACTACATGATTCAGCTTTGATGATCTTATGTTTTATTGCTGATGTTGCAGGATGAGCTACTGTGGGCTGCGGCTTGGCTCTACAGGGCAAGCGGAAATGCTTACTATTTGAACTATGTGGTAGACAATGCCGTTCAGATGGGTGGGACCGGATGGGCAGTCACGGAGTTCTCTTGGGACAACAAATACGCTGGCCTGCAAGTCCTCCTATCAAAGGTACTCTTTTTTCATAATTAACAAGGTGACACGCAATAAAAACACTAAAACATCAAGCCTGAATGGCCGTGCTGCCACATTTACAGAATAGCGCACGTTCCTTTTGGAAGCGAGAAAAACTTATAGGAAAAGAAAGTTTTGTCTATGAAAAGTTTTACAAAAGAATTTGTTTTGCTTTTTGTGTAGCATGAGAAAAACAAAGTGGAAAAATATGAAAATTTTTGCCGGAGGATAGATGGGTGGTGGTGGAGGAATGTTTCCTGTCAAAAAGCGTATTTTTAGAAAAAAGCTTTCAACGAAAAAGTCACTTTTGTTTGGAAGGGTAAAAAAAATCTGTAGGGATTTTTTCATTTTGCATTACTTTTCCAACAGGAGCTCCGCTTTGCCTGGTAGGAGCAGCTAGTGCATGTCACCTTGTGTTGGGACGTTGCAAGTTCAAATCTCAATGGTATCCTTATATAACTGGTAGGGGTCTGCCTAACCCCAGCTCGCCTTTCGAAAAAAACATGGGGAAAGAAGAATTGTGCGCAAGCACTAATGAGCGCACGTTGACACACACACGTGTGGGAGCCTATGTCATAAGGGAAATGAGGGGGTTAAAAAAAATGCATGCAGGTATTGATGGATGGAAATGGTGGTGCATACAACTCAACATTGCAGCAGTATCAAGCCAAAGCTGAATACTTCCTTTGTGCATGCTTACAGAAGAACAGTGGCTATAACGTTGTAATGACTCCAGGTTTACATCTAACGCCTATTTCTTAGATCTGATCATAGTCTCAATTATCAGCAAAATTTTGAAAATAGTGTGATTTCATCGTGTTATCTGCAAAATTTGAAATGTACAAAAAAAAACATTGCTATCCTCAAAAGACACCCTACATTACAAAAACAGTGTTCTTGTTTTGATATTAATAAGGAATTAAAGCTTATTTCAATTTGTTAAAAATAAAAAAATTTGTGCTTTTGCTTATGCCTTTGAAATTATATATATGGAAGATATTTTCCCAAGGAAAATGTTTTTTGTTTATTTATCATGAATTTTTTTCTCCCAAGAAAATCCCAATTATGAGATTTGTGACATTGATCTGAACCTAATTAACCTAACATTACCAGCCAACATGTTGAGATTAATCATGTTTTTGAATATAGGAACATGGCTTTTTATGATTTGCAGGAGGGTTGTTGTATGTGAGGGAATGGAACAACATGCAATATGTGGCTCTCTCTGCATTCCTCATAGCAGTTTATTCTGACTACCTCAAGTCTGCAAATGCTGAACTCAGTTGCCCTGAAGCCCAATTGCCTTCTTTGGATCTATTGAAGTTTGCACTGTCCCAGGTACACCAACCAAACTCTATCTCAAAGCCCTAATTTTCTTGGCAGCCTATTACAGCTAATCATATTGAAATTAATGCCAACCTGCTTGTTCTGTATTCTCAGAAGGCCTAAAATGGATTATGGGTCAGATTAAGGTCCAGTACTTGTGAGTCTAGACATGATCCTTACCAACTGTTATACCTAGTTCAAATCCTATTTCAGTCAGACCCTCTACGGTGAGACCTGGATTGAGCATATAGGTAGTTTCCTAGGGGTGCAAATGGATCAACAATCAGACTTTGGATCTGAAACCCATACAATAAATTTTGGATATAGATCATAAAATGGGAACTCAATGTGTTCCGGGTGCTATTTGGAGTTATATGGACAAACTTTTCTCTGATTCTGGTCGGCATTTTCTGTAGGATCCCTGTTCTGATGAAAATCAAATTCAACCCATTTGTACTTTTTACGTATAAAATATACATGTTTTCAACCTATTCTTAATGGATCCAACCGTACCATGTAAAATTCAGGCCCAGAGTCAGATCTACTTCACCAGATTACTTCAGATTCAAATTTGGATTGGTCATGATTTGGTTTGGTTCAAATCCGCTTGCAGCACTACTTGCAGTTCTTATACAAAACTTTGGTACGTAGATCCAATTGTTTGGAAATTTTTTCTCTCAAAAGAAAAATTGTTTGGAAATTTTACTGCACAATGCTCGAAGCGAGGTCAGATTCGAGTCTTAATTTGAATATATTACTAGGAACCAGGTCTGGATCTAATAAGATCCGGCTAGCTCTGGTCTGGTTCCATGCCAGACACGGAGGATCCACCAATAAAACTAGGTTGGTACTAGACAATAAGGGAAAAGTATGATTCACCAAACCCAATTTTGGAAATTTCAATATCTCGATAAGCCAGTTTTCTGAAATCTCTTAATTCTCAGATTCTTCTACAAATTACTAGAAACATAAAATCGGCATTTCAGCTTCTCAACTACCAAAAAAAAAAGTGAGCATTTTCTAGAAAATATTGTGCACCCATCCATCCAATTCCTTTTAAGTGTTAATCAATATAATTATTAATTAGTTGGTTAATGTGAAATTACTCTTCAAAGAATGGGCGTACATGATAATTTTAAGACTCTTATTATGGGTCAAAATCTGGATCTTTCAGGCTGATTACATCCTGGGAAAGAACCCGAAGGGCATCAGCTACTTGGTTGGGTTCGGCAACAACTTCCCTACTCATGTTCATCACCGAGGAGCTTCAATTATGTCGATAACTGAAATGGCGACTCTAGTCGGTTGCGCCGAAGGGTTCGAGATGTGGTTCAAACGCATCGACAGCGATCCGAACATGTTAACCGGTGCTCTGGTTGGAGGGCCAGACAAGTACGATAACTACCTTGACCAGAGATGGAAGTATGACCAGACCGAGCCCACCACCTACAACGGTGCACCCCTAGTGGGCCTTTTCGCCAAGCTGTACAGTGCATTCCAAAGCCCAGGGAAAGCATGATGGATGCTGATCTGTGCTTCAATACTGCATCATGGTGTGAAGTTCCAATGTAAACTGGGCCATTGACTAAATGGACCCACAGTAGCTAGGTCCAGTAGATTTCTTAATAATCCTTCCTTGTAGAGAAATTTAAAAAATACACCTGATTATTGATATTTCCATTCTCAAGCCTAACTTATATAGTCCATATCATAGTTACAAATATCGGCCCATTTTTTAAAATCTCACGTTAAAATTTTGAGATTTTCAAAAATCAATATAATCATGAAAAAAATGTGATGTTTTGAAAATATCATGTTTTTATCTTGATGTTATTTTCTTACTAACATGGTATTGATATTCTTATTTTTATCTATTTTTATATAAGTAAGCAATTAAAAACTGTTAATATTGTGATATTCGGAAAATATCACGATTCTTTATTGTACTTTGTCTGATTTTGAAATATTGAAATAAAATAGTGACATATTGTTGCACCACTGCATCCCTCAGGCCAGGCTCTTAGTCATAAAAAGGTGGAATGTCACACTTCGCATGCATACATTTTAATTGAAGAAAAACAAGAACAAGTGAAAATGATGAAGAGGTAGTCGGAAGATATAGATTTTTTTGGGTTATTTACAAAAACATATCCAATTTTTTAAATTCAAATTCATACCCAAAAGGATCGATATTTCAATTACATCATGTATTCTATGGTTAATCAAAATCATTTCCCAAAGTGATGGTACATACCTTCCTTCACAAATCTTCATTTTATCCTCATATTTTTTAGACATTTTTACACTTCCACAAAAATTTTTTGTTAGTCAATCTGGGGAGGGTTGTGTATGTTCGCCCCCGATGATTCACTGAATCCCACGTCCGTGTTCGGGGGATCGAATGAGCGCCACGTATTCATGCACATGGGGCTCGTATTCCCGTGTATGTTGACATAACTTTGCATCAGACTCTGGTGCTGTTGCAAAGACTTAATCACCCTTACTTGCTTTTCTTGCCCTGAAATGACGGTTCGAGGAAATGACAAAAATATCCTCCATTCAAAAGTTGTGAAACGACGGGTGGGGAAAAGGACAAAAAAGTCCTCCTTCCAGAAAGTTTGATGTTAACCATTTAAAGTGGAGACGTTCGCCTGCGCCATCTGCTGTAACAGTGCTCCCATTATCAACGCAAACTTTGCCTTCGTCTCCAGTCGAGCTTTCCGCCTTGTTTTTTATCCTGTTGTACAACACACTGTCGCCTTCTCGTGCCTGCCTTGTGTTACAAAACATTCCATTGTCTTCTCTTCATTTCTGCTGTCGTTGGGCATCATGGAAGAAAGCAATGATTCACAAACATTCCAACCAGTGCCATTAAGCCACCGTGAGTAGCTTTTCATCTCATCATGCTATCGATGAAGAAGGCATGTCGTCTTGTGTGCCATTAAGACATTGTTTGGTTATTGCAGGTACATCTTGTTATTACGAAGGTTGGAAACTTATCGATATTTGTAAGACGCTGGGACCTGTTGACAAGAACGCTTGTTTGCAGATGCTAGGAAGGGCCTCTACCCCATCAGGTATCCTACAGTCACTCATCATATGCATTGTATCTCAAACCGCTGTATTAGTAACAGACTCTCGTTTTTGTGAGATACATTTTTGTTAGTTAATATCGATTTGTTTGCTATTATGTTCAAGTTCTTCCTTATCGATTTATAATTTATTGTGCGATATATTTATCGACCTTTTAGATAGTATGTTTTTGTATCGTCGAGTTATAAGTTATAAATACTGAACTGCCGTATCGATTTTCAATATCTGACAAATCGCTATACATATCGTTTTGTAAGATATTATATGTTTTGTAATATGTATTTGTAAGATATTTGTACACAGACTTTGAAAACGTTTGGGTGCAGAAACACATCTTGACACGCATGGCGGGGCGATTTTCGCATGCATATCGTTGCTCTCTCAGCGACTTCTATTGAACTCGCTTTAGAGCCTCGTGGATATTATGAGAGCGTTATCGTCAACACACATGTACGACATGTTTATTTTATTGGCATGGTAAGCGACACGTTGATGCTCAGCATAAGCAAACATCAAACCGCACTTGCTTTGATACTTTCATTCATTAAATCGTTGCTTTGACTTGCGTAACCCTAGTGGTATCCGTTCTTATATGTATCCTGATTAAATCGTAGTAAACCTATGCCGCTTGCTAACGGAAATTGATATATTGCTTACAAAACATTCCACTGTCTTCTTTTATTTGTCGTTGTTGTTAGGCATTAAGGAAGAAAGCAATGATGCACAAACATTCCAACCAGTTCCATCAAGGCGGCGTGAGTAGCTTCCCAGCATCATGCTATCGATGAAGAAGGCATGTCGTCTTGTGTGTCATTAAGGCTTTGTTTGGTTATTGCAGGTAGATCTTGTTCTTACGAAGGTTGGAAACTTATCGATATTTGTAAGACGCTGGGACCTGTTGACAGGAATGCTTGTTTGCAGATGCTAGGAAGGGCCTCTACCCCATCAGGTATCCTACAGTCACTCATCATATGCATTGTATCTCAAACCGCTGTATTAGTAACAGACTCTCATTTTTGTGAGATAATATCGACTTGTTTGCCATGTTACTGCAAACACAAATTGATATATTGCTTAAAACATTATTGAGCTTATCATCAGGTTGTAATAAAGACGATGTAGCTCAATCAATAGAAAGATCTGGAGAATTGAATATCTATACTTATGACCCAACTGAAGAATTGAACATCTGCACTGACGATGCACATGAAAAGAAGGGTGCAGGCATTAGACCCACTATTGACTTGAATGTTCCAGTGGAGGAAATGCAATTCAATGATGAGGTAGACTACCATGACAGCGCACATAATAAAAGTGTATGCAACGAGAATGTACACGGAAGTACACCTGACTTCAATGTTCCAGGAGAAGAAATGCAATTCAATAATGATCCTGATTTTGATGTCAGTACATTTAATAAAACCGTAGGAACTGGGAATATACATGGAATTGCACTTGACTATGTTCCTGTAGAAGGAATGCATTTTAATAACGAAGAAGATGCATATAAATTTTACAATGATTATGCCTTAAAAGTTGGCTTCAGTGTGAGAAGGTTTTCTTGGTCAAAAAATGCACAGGGTGTCTTGGTTAGAAAGACATATGTCTGTTCCAAGCAAGGTTGAAAGAAATCAATGGGAAATCCAACTAGGAGCACGCCAGAATCAAGATGTGGATGTCAGACGAGATTGGTTTTGAGAAGACATCCGAATGGGAAATTTGTCGTGCGTACTTTAATCAGTGATCATAATCATGATTTATCTGCATCATTTATGACTCCTATGCTAAGGTCACATCGTAAAGTAACTGTAGCTCATGCTGCAATGGCTGAAATAGCCGATAGCGCCGGCATTGCACCAAGGAAGACATACAATTTGTTTACCCGCATTGATGGTGGTCGCGAAAATGTGCCATTCACACCTTTGGATCTTAGAAACCACTTGAGCAGGAAGAGGACAGATAACATGAAAAACGGAGAAATATGTTGTTTGGTTCGTTACTTACAGAATAAATCAAGTAATGAACATGGTTTCTTTAGTGCAATGCAAGTGGACGCAGATGGATATGCCGTGAATATGTTTTGGTTAGATTCAAGGTCTAGATTAGATTATGAATGCTTCAATGATGTGCTTGTGTTTGATACTACAGTAAAGATTAACACTGAACAGTGGCCATTTGCGCAGTTTGTGGGAGTGAACCATCAGGCACAGAGTTGTATATTAGGCGGTGCTTTTGTGTATGACCAGACCAAGGAAACCTTTGAGTGGTTGTTCAGAGTATTTACACAGGCAATGAACGGGAAGCATCCTGAAACTGTACTTACAGATGGTGATCACGCAATTGCGGCTGCAGTGCTTCATGTGTGGCCAGATGCACATCATCGCCTGTGTTTGTGACATATCTTTCAAAATGCAGCAAAGAACATAGGACACATATTTAATCAGAATACAGGGTTTGACAAACATTTTACAAGGTGTATACTTCATAGCGTAGACGAGGTCACCTTTAAGTCAGATTGGGACAAAATGATTAAGACATACGACCTTGCTGACTGTTTGTGGTTACAAAATTTATATGCAGAAAAAGAGAAGTGGGCATTGACATATGGAAGACAATACTTTTGTGCAGGTATGATAAGCACACAAAGAGCCGAATCTATGCATGCCACGCTGAAGAAAACCCTGTATTCATGTTTAACAATGTTTCGTTTCATGGAACAATATGAATTATTTGTAGACGGTCTAAGACAGAATGAGCTTGAACAAGACGTGAAATGCTTCAATACACGACCTCTAACTTTTGGCATGAAAATATTGATGCGACCTGCAGCTCTGTATACACTAACTGTATTTGAATGGATCAAGAAAGAGGTGTTGCATGTCATGAATTGCAGAATAGAAGAAGTGGTGCAAACCGAGAATATGCACAAATACCATATTTTTTGTCAGGGCGAAAAGCATCAGGAAAGGCAAGAAGCGCATGTCACGTACAATGTCGACAACGGAAGGGTAGAATGTTCGTGCAAAATGTATGAATTCAAAGGTATCCTATGCTGTCATGCATTAAAGGCACTCAATCAAGAGAAGATACAAGAAATACCTGAGTCTTACGTAATGCGAAGATGGACGAGACGCGCGAAGATTGAAAAGCTCGTTATGGACAATGCGAGTAAATCTGGTGTTAACGAGAAGTGCCACATAGCCTCCCGTTACCAACAACTGTGTAGGTCATTCATGCATGTTGCTGATTTGGCATCGAGAAGCAAAGAAGGCTATGCATGTGTGAGAAAAGCTGCAACGGAGTTACTTGAAAACGTGGAGTTAATTCACATTAAGTCTGTTGCAGCGAATGAATACCAGCCGAAGATAATGGGATCGAACAACGTAGGTCAAAATCATGTCTCGCTTGACACTCCCGAGAAGTTGCGCCGAAGTGTAAACATTATCTTCAACAAGTCAGTAGTGAACGTTGTTGATTATGATGAACATATTCATGAAGCGCAGGGTATCAAAAGAAAACATGCCTCTGATCGCAGTCGTCGGAGGGCAAAGGGTGCACTAGAATTGGTTGGCAAGAAAAGGACTAAGAAACAACCAACCTGTAATAAAAAACAACAAAGCCCTTCGAATGAATAGGTATGTAAAACATTATATTGCTTCCCATTGCGTGAAGCTTGTCAAATAGCTAACTCGTGTAATGTCCATCATGCAGCAATACCCTGCAGAAGTACCGGCAAACGTTCAAACCTATATTCCTCCAGACCAGATTTCCGGCAACGATCGCTACAGTTTTACAAGGCTTTTGGTATGTAATCGATGTTGCGAGGAGGTACGCATTTCTTGTGAAACATAATTCAGTGTCTAATATTTTCTCTTTCATGACAAGCTATGATGCAGTCGACAGATAGGTTTGGGACACAGGAATCTCGTGTGGGCTATTAACTTAGTTGTCATGCCTCTTTGCATGACCCGATCTCCACAATGCCAGATTTTTTGAGAGTTTATAGTCGTTTGTCATTGACGACTTGCGGTTCGTGGTTGAATTTGTTCAAATCGATAGATAGCGGGTTATTGCTTCTGCAGGAAGGCAAATGATGACATCACTGTATGGCGATTTGTGGTTATCGTTGAATAGCGATATGTGGCATCGCAGCATAGAACGTTGTTGATTATTGTTGGACTGTCAATCTTAGCGTGATGCGAAGGATTGTTCAAGTGTGCTGCGATGTGTGACATCGCAACGTAGGACTGTCAATCACTGTGCTGCGATGCCACAGATCGCTATTCAACGATAACCACAAATCGCCATACACCTCCAGTCAACTTCTTCTCCAGCAAATCTTTCGCGTTCCCGACACCTCCACTTGCCTTTTGAAATCATTATTGTTATCTTGTAAAAAGTTGTATCCATATATTATAAATAAAAGGCTACTCAATGTGTATTTTCCAACGGATACCCATAAATGTTTGAGTTGTCGTACAGTATTCATTGATCATGTTGGTTGAGCAGTACATCTTTTAGGTTATAAATAGTCGCACAAGCACTGGAAGGTGTGTTTGTCTTCTACTTCGTGAACCAGCAACAACCAAACCGATGGTTCCTTCATAAACCTGGAGATCCGCCCTCGAACATAGAAAATTATAGTCGGTGAGGCAGACGAAGACAGCTACACGACCAACAATGGCGAATCATGGGTATATTGTCTACACATAGTCTACATGTTCAGCAAAATCCGTCTCTTTCATGCATTTTTTTTTATTTGTTTTTGTGTACTATATAATGTAATTTAAATATCGGTCGTTGCAATGTCCGCATTCATTTCAGTCGAACATCCACCGACGAAGTTGGGCGAAAACTTAGTCAATCACTCCTGGAGGACATCAACCGAATGCGCAGTGAATTCGCATAATGCAACATGATCAGTAATTTTGTTAATATGAAACTAGTAGTAGTTGTCTATAAACGTAATCCATGTGTACATATGATCAATACAACACAATATTTGCTGCAAACAGACTATATCCGATTTCGTAAATTATATTAAAAGCAACGCACCAAGCCAAACTGTGAGCATCGTCAGCCCATATTTCATGGTATATCAGTTGTATTTTATGTTGCTTTTCATTATTGATTTAGTCCAATTGATTTGTATGTTAACGTTGGTGTTAGCAATATTTCTTTCAGTTTGCAGACTATATTACGCCGTTTGCCATACTCTAGTGGATTTCAAGACGGCAAACCTTATTGGGTTAACGGTAATCACTAGAGAGACCTTATGACAAGTGAAAAGGTAAGCAAACAAACCTACAGTGCAATATTACAGCGTGACAGTGATAACAACATTTTTTCGATCTATTTGCAGATACTGATTCCTACACTCTGGCAGTCTGAAAAGCATTGGGTCTTATACGTGATGGATTTACGCAAAAAACAACTATGGTGTTACAATTCGTTGGAAGTTGACAGTGGTTTACGGCTAGACATTTCCCATCTCGTAAGATTCCATCTATATGAGTATCGTGTAGTGTACTGGGGTCATGAATTTACTTTCGGTCGCATTATTCTCAGATCGGTTTCCTCATAGCCATTTTGGGAGTCGATGTCAGCGAGTGGATCTATCGCACGGCATACCATGCTCCTTTACAAGATAATGGCGTTGATTGCGGCGTATTTGTAATGAAGTACATTGAAGCGATATATAATGGTGCAGAACCCTGTTTCGACGCTGTATGTCATTCCTTGGCCTCTGTTATTGGCAATTAAGGGCATGTCTATTGCTTCTAGTTTACAATCTGTTTTTGCAGGTTGATATACCCGAATTCCGCGAAGAACTCTGCAAAAAGTTGACGTCCTTTCTAATTTCGAAGGAGAAACCGACGGAGGCGAGGTCTAAAAGGCTTGTAATTGATAAAAGATGTGCGCTCAACCCGCGTGATTGACAGTCGCAGGGTGAGACTGCGATGTGTGCAATGAACAAAGACTTCTAATGTTCGAAATGATAATATTCAACATCGCTATGAAATGTTGTATGCTTAAACATCACTTTAATGTCGCGTTCGTATTTTACGAATAGTACAAAGTGATAGGCTTGGTGGTCTAACGTCAAACTACACTGCTACGACCATGAAAACCTGTGCCAGCATTTGAAAATTGCTTGAATTTTAAACGACGATTTCTTCAATTGTGATCTTACAGACCTATGAAAAAGGTATAGACGGATACGACAACTGCGTCGAAGCCGCCTATGCACTCGATTCAAGAATAAGTCGTGTATGCAGGAATTGTCGATTATGTTGGTTCCTTATTCGCGAAGCAAAGTGGAACTGTGTGTTGTGTCATTCAAATATTAATGAAACGTCCTATCACCCTCCGTCAGTTTTCGAGTATATACGTCAGTTTCATTAAACCAAAAGCAAATCTTAAATAAAAAAGCACTCCGCATTAATGAAAACAATGTCATGCCAGAGGGCTATTCTGAATGGTAGTCAATGCGATTGGACCGAATCTTTGGGTCTCAAATAAATCCACAAGTATGTCTAAAGAAATCGCCTTAGGTGTACATTACCGTCGGTTCATCAATACAACGATTTCTAAGAACAAACCTTTCTTATTGATAAGTTCACGTAATGCGATATTTAGAAATATCTTTCGCCAGAGAAAAATATGTTGGTCATACTTGTGCTGGTCGAAAACATCAGCAACCCAACACAATATGCTGGTCGAAACAGAGAAAAACTAAAGAAAATGGGTTACCGCCTGAACTAGGAACCCAAATCTATCATCAAAATTGCACCCAAACACCCAAATAGACCTTCAAATCAGTCCCAATCTATCACACACCAAAAAATGACCAGATTACAATTGATTTGGGCAAACAAAACCCACCGATAGCATCACAATCACAAACTTTTTGCATTCAGTGTACTGTTCATCAGTTTTTTCAGAAAATACAAGAAAATCCACTAAAAATTGAGATTTCATCCGACCATTAAAATTCTTGATTCATTCAATCACAAAAATCAAGAGCTAATGGAATCCAACATCAATCGACCAAAAGTTCAAGACTTCAAGGTTGGTACGGACGTCAGCTGTGGAGAACACAAACTGAGGTGGGTCCCAGCACGACCGATGCAGATGAAGCTTCTTCCTCTCACCGATCTTCAACAAAGTACCCTTTCATTTTCAATAGATCTCTGATACCATATTGAAATCGGGAAACCAGCAAGAACAAAAGGAGAAGAGAGGAGAATAGAGAGGGAAGACAACTTAAGCTTCATTAGCAAAAAACCCTGAAAAGGTTACAACATATAGGGGTCAACCCTCTTTTACGCTACATGACAAAAATTTAGATACCCACTAACACCTTGAAACATTACTACCCCTTACTAGTAGAAATATCTTCATTGCTTAAGAACAACTTTACCAGCATTGGTTATGCGTATACAACACAAAACTATTTCTGAATACAATTTACTTTTCATAGAACACCCGTCAACGGAACGAGATGAACACCCGTCACTGGAATGACAAATCCGCTTAGACCTCGCTAGGGAGAGGAAGATGACTTGGCGGAGCTCCTGCTGGCCACCCTCAGCGCGACTGCACCTACTGGGTTACTGTCGAGGAGGACAGCGAGAACGGTGATGGAGGGTCTCGTTAGGTTGTACAGACAGAGCAATCGATAGGTTTCACTTTATACTATTCGGTCTGCCGTTTGTTTTAAACTCAATCAATTTTCCGCATATTTCGTCGCGTATTATCGGCATATGTTCCTGCAACAAAACAGGTAATGTGAAACCAATATATAACAGGAATACCCAATAACATCGGATACGAAGCTCATACAGCATGGAAACAAGGTTGTTCTCCATTGTATATTGCTTCAATATGCTTCATTATGAATATGCCACAATCGACCCCATTACTTTGTAACGGAGCATCGTCAACACAGAGCAACATCCACTCACCAATGTCGACACCGATTGCCCGTTAAGGAATCCCGCCTGTGAAAAAGGGATAATATATTACAGTCCGGTCCACCTCGAATAACTACTTCACCTTTGGGTACAAGCTTACCAAATGCATAGCATCGCGTTCTACGCCACTGTGGCAGTCCAATGAGTTGTAGCACCATAGTTGTTTTAGCTGAAAATTCATCTCGTATAGGACCCAATGGTTTGGATGTTGCTAGAGTGTAGGAAGTAAAATCTGCGAATCGATAAAATCATTTTTCATTCCAGAGACTTATCGTGATGGGGATGTTACGAATAAACCTTGGATAAGAGGTTTGTTTACTTACCTTTCCAAATTTCGAAATGTCTATGCACTCATCATCGCTGTTCCAACAAGGTAGTGCATATTCGAATCCTATGCCGTATGGCTTTCGTCGGACGTACATCTGTTGCACGAAATAGCAAGGTTTAACCACCAAGAAACGTGAGTACATCATGAAAGCAAACAGAACAACAGCGGCACAGACATACCATGAAATACGGGCTGATGATGCGTACTGTATTGCTCGTTGGGTTGCTCTGAATGTAATTGACAAAATCATACATTGTCTGGTTGCACAAAGTTACGAACTTCAGAACATGCAAACCGATGACCTAGAAATTGATAGTGGACAAATACTTACAAAATTACTGATAGTGTTCCCATCTGCAAATTCATCTTGCATCTGCTCGATGTCATCTACGAACTCGTCAGGGCGTTGCCGCCCACCCGAGACTGTGGATGTTGCACTGAGTGCACCATGAGCGTGGTATTCAGGATTGGACATTGAAATTACTGTCTACAGTAAACAACACTAGTCCAAATACGACATGAAAAGCCAAATGTTCACTAAACCGCTCAGGCGTTTCAAAGAATATACCTCTTAAGCGCTAGTCCTGGTACTGTGGATGTGGTTGTATTCTTGTTCAGAGCCGTGCATGGCCGTTTTGCTGCCATCGTCCACTCCATTGGCAACGTGCCTTGTCGTTTAGCTCCCATCCTCCTATCCGTTTGCTCCGTGCCTGGTCATTTTTCTCCCCTCATCCACTCCTCTGGCGCCGTGCCTAGTCGTTTTGCTACCATCGTCCTCTCCGTTGCCGCCGTGCCCGGTCGTAGTGCTCCCATCGTCTTTGGCGTCGTGCCGGGTCGTATTGCTCCACTAGTCCTCTTCTTGTCCGCCATGGCTGGTCGTACTGCTCCGATTGTCCCCTTCTTCGGCGTCATGCCTGGACGGAGATATCGATGGCACCTTTGCAACGGAGATACTGAAACGCTGTCCTCACCTACAAAGGTAAAGTCTTTTAACGTGCAGCCATTTTTTGAAAACAGCCCGCTAATTAATTGATTGCGTTTAAAAAAAATATAAATACGGCTTTTCGCATGCCGCCTTTTTTTGATAACCGCCGCCAAATTAAATGCTTGCGTTCGAAGTATTCAAAAATACGTCTTTCCATGCCGCTCATTAAGTTTTAAATATTCAAAAATACGTTTTCCACGTGTGATTTGACATTAGAACAATACCCACAAATCACTATGCTGCGATGCCACAGATCGCTCTCTGACTCAAAGCACGAAGTATCCAGCGATGACAACAAATCCTTTCCTTATCTATTGATTATTTAACACAAATACCTTTTCACGATTATCGTAAGTTTTAAATATTCAAAAATATGTTTTCCATGTGTGATTAGACATTCGAACAATACCCATAAATCACTATGCTGCGATGCCACAGATCGCTCTTCGACTCAAAGCACGAAGCTAATTAATTGATTGCGTTTAAAAAAAATATAAATACGGCTTTTCGCATGCCGCCTTTTTTTGATAACCGCCGCCAAATTAAATGCTTGCGTTCGAAGTATTCAAAAATACGTCTTTCCATGCCGCTCATTAAGTTTTAAATATTCAAAAATACGTTTTCCACGTGTGATTTGACATTCGAACAATACCCACAAATCACTATGCTGCGATGCCACAGATCGCTCTCCGACTCAAAGCACGAAGTATCCAGCGATGGCAACAAATCCTTTCCTTATCTATTGATTATTTAACACAAATACCTTTTCACGATTATCGTATATGGATACAAACCTTTGTGCCGTCAGAACTCGTTAAATTATTGTTCATGGCTTAGATCGCCAATACTTTGTGCGCTATTCTTTCGAGGCGAAGACAAATACAGCGATTGCAAAGACAAAGATCTTTGTAAAAGTAATTTCAATTGTAATCATTGCATTTTTGGAAAAATGAGAAGCTTGACTTTTGAACAAAGATCTACGTTTACAAACAAATCTTTTGAACTTGTGCACTCGGATTTATGGGGACCAACACCCGTAGTATCTAAGGGAGGATTTGCTTACTATGTTATTTTTTTTATGATCATTCAAGATTTTGTTGGATATACTTCCTTAAACATAAGCATGAAGTCTTTGCATCGTTTAAGACATATCATATGATGATTAAAAATCAATTTAATGATAATTTAAAAATCTTTACAGTTGATTCCGGAGGAGAGTATCTTTCAAATGATTTTAAAAACTATATTAAAAACCATAGAATAGTTCATCATAGATCTTGTCCAAAAACACCACAACAAAACAGTCTAGCTGAAAAAAAACATAGGTATATTATTGAAACAACTAGAACTTTACTCATTTCTCAAAACATTCCACAAAGTTTTTGGGCCGAGGCGGCTCTTACATCCGTTTATCTTATAAATCACTTTTCTTCAAAAAATCTAAACAAAACTTCAGCTTTTAAAATTTTATACCAAAAGGAACCCAACTAAAATAGGTTAAGAATCTTTGGATGTAAATGTTTTGTCCTTACCGACAAAAATGACAAACTCTCACCAAAAGTCATTCCTTATGCATTTCTTGAATATTCTGAAACTCAAAAAAGATTTAGATGCTATGATGTTAAGAACGACAAACTATATTTTTCTAGGAATGTGACTTTCTTAGGAAACGTTAGTGGTTTGGAGAAGGATGAATCCCATAAAGAGAATATGGATTATCTAGAAATGATGATATTTTTAGTGATGATGAACTCAATTAGTTTAGTAAAAAAGAAAATATAGATGAAGACAACCATCCTTCTTATCAACCTACTAATCCTCCCATAGAGGAAAGTTTATTTATTACCGAGACCCAAAGTCGGAAAGATATAATAATAAAGAATTAAACAGTAAAAGAATTTCACGTTACCACAACTCATTATACAATTACAACAAATGTATAGCGTGATAAAAATGAAAATCTAGGATTTATTCCGAGTCACTGGACGAATCTGATAAAATTTCATAGACTTGTCTCTCACTTTTTATTGGTGGACTGTCTATCCTGGGTGGCCTCCTCGTTGCGAAACCTTGCCTAAGAAGACTGGTCATCATGTCCACCACTGCATTCAATTGGGTCCCCATAGTGCTTACTTCTGTCCTTAATTTCTTATTCTCCCTCTCAATAAGTTCGAACCTTGCGGCAGAGACAGTCTTCTCTTTTGGAGCAAGAGTTCGGTCTTCCTCGTGATTTGTTACTGATGGACTAGTCGTATTAACCAGATCGAGACGACGTTTTGGTTGTAGAGACTCGGCTACAACATGAGAAGGGACAGTTGGGAGGCATGGGTTGACAATTTTCTCAATCTTCCGATTTCGCCGCATTGGTTCCCAATAGCTTTCGAAATAGAAGGGATCAAATTGTCGTCCTTCATGATCATACGGTACGGCAGAGAAACCACCTGAGTTCCAATTTAATAATTCGTCCCTGTAGCGATCGCTCCAATTCACGTGCCTGCCCCCACCATTATTCATCTTCCTTCTCACCTCCAAAGGCTTATTTGGGATAGACTGCCCCAAGCCAGATTGTAGGAGAACTCGACTACCTTACTGCATCTCGGCTTCAAAATTGCAGAATAGCCACAAATCGCGGTCAGACAATCTGGCAGCCTCCGCAACAACGTCTTCATCATCGCCCCCATCTCCATAAGGTCTCCACAAAACCTGTACATTGGTAATTCTTTTTAATAACGAATGACAAATATATTAAAATTTATTTACGCATGATATGGCAACAACGATATGCACTACGGAAGACAATCATGCAGCGATGTATACTTAAGAATGTTGAACATTACAATGACTTATAATACTCAATGGTAAATGCTGACGCGATTGTAAACAATTTTAGAACGTTCACCTCGTTTAATTGCAGCCCATCTAAAATGGACTTAGCATTATAAACTGCGACGTTTATTCTGGCCCAGCGACCGATCTTTGGAAAACCACAAATCGGAGGGCCACACCGTGGACGCAATGAGATAATATGTTCCAACGCCCAGGCCTAACAAAAAAATTATTATTAGCAACGCCACAGACTGCAATGAGATTTGTCTACAAATACTAAGTATGTAATCAACAAATACCTGAACAAATGGCCAAAATCCGCCAACTGTTTTCGTACCATTACTCGCACGGTGGAGTTGACTGTACAGGTGTGCGAGCATAACGGCACCCCAGGCATAGTTGTCGACTTCGTCTAAGTCTGTCAGGTACTGCAGCCACATGGAACTTATTCTCGAACCAGAACAATCGGAAAATAATGTAAGAGCAAAAAAATATAGAAGGAAGCCGCGCAACTCTTGGTCAGCTGTTTCAGATGCACAAGTAGCGAAGTGGCCTTCCCATTTATTACGAAAAACTGAGACCTTCATTGATGTGGAATTGCTTCCACCAGAAATACATTGACTCCATTCGTCCATCGACATTCCTAGAAGGGCAGTGCAGTTTTCCCTTGCATTATAGTTTGAATGCCGTAATAGGACAGCACTGCCATCGCACTTAAGGCCAGTGATCATCGCCACATCTTCTAGAGTCATGGTGATCTCAAAAGAATCAAACTGGAATGTGTTAGTCTTATCATTCCACTTATTTACCAGGTGAGTCATGGTATTCCAGCAAGTTTCAAAATATTGCTGGTCCAAAAGGCCACCGAAGTGCATATTTCGTAGTGGGTCCTTCTGATATGCACTCAGTTGACCATACCAAGACAGAACTACAGGCCATTGACAGCGACCTCCGAGCTTTTCACCTGGTGCTCTACTTCTCCTGTGACCTCCCTGTAACACAAAATAACATATTATTCCTACAAATTATAAATTACTTCCATTTGTACTTATAAATACTATTCTACTAACCGCTATAAATAATATCGGTTGCAGACATACTATCGCAGTAATCGCTATAAATATCAATACCTAACACAGTAATCGCTAAACATATTATTAAATCTTCGCAGACAGGACAAATATATTTACCTTGGTCGCTATTTTCTGCTGTTCTCGCTCCAACCTGGGACTTTCTGGTGGGTCCACTGCCTCGAACTGTCTTTCAATCTCCATCTCTACCGGCTCCACCGTCGCCTTCCTTTCTCTCGCATTCCTTTTCTCATCCTCCTTCTGCTTCCTTTCTCTGTCCCTATTCTCCTCCTCCTCCTTCTGCTTCCTTTCTCTGTCCTTTTCCGCCTGCTCCTTCTGATTCCTTTCTCTCTCGCGTTTCTTCTCCTCCTCCTTCCTTTCTCTCTCCCTTTTCTCCTCCTTCTCCTTCTCCTTCCTTTCTCTCTCCCTTTTCTCCTCCTCCTCCTTCTGCTTCCTTTCTCTCTGCCTTTTCTCCTCCTCCTTTTCCTTCATTTCTCTCTCTCTTTTCTCCTCCTCCTCCTTCTGCTTCCTTTCTCTCTGCCTTTTCTCCTCCTCCTCCTTTCTTTCTCTCTCCCTTTTCTCCTCCTCCTTCTCCTTCATTTCTCTCTCCCTTTTCTCTTCCTCCTCCTTCTGCTTCCTTTCTCTCTGCCTTTTCTCCTCCTCCTCCTCCTTCTCCTTCTCCTTCCTTTCTCTTTCCCTTTTCTCCTCCTGCATCCTTTCTCTCTCCTTTTTCGCATCCTCCTCCTTCTCCTTCCTTTCTCTCTCCTTTATCTCCTCCTCCTTCTGCTTCCTTTGTCTCTCCCTTTTCGCCTCTTCCTCCTGCTTCTTCCTTTCCCTTTCCTTTTCTTCCTCCTCCTTCTCCTCCAGCCGCCTTTCTTTCTCCTCGATTTCTTGTTTCTTTGCCGCAGTTCTTCCACCTGCTTCTTCCTTTCCCTTTCATTTTCTTCCTCCTTTTCCTTCCGTCGCCTTTCTTTCTCTTGCAGTTGTTGTTTCCTTCTTTCCTGCAATTCTTCCTCCTGCTTCTTCCTTTCTCTTTCCTTCTCTACCTCCTCCTTCTCCTTCCGTTGTCTTTCCTTCTTTTCCTCATTCTCCTTCTGCTGCCTTTGCATTTCCTTAGCTTCCTCGAACTCTAACTCCCTCCTTCGCCTTTCCTTTTCTTCCTCAAACTGAGGAATATTCTGTTCCTTCTCTTCCTCCTCCTTATTCATTTGCCTTCGCCTATCCTCCGCCTCCTTCAGTAGCCTTGCCTTGTGTCGCATTGCTCTACTCTCCAAGTTTATCCTATGAGCCTCCGCCATCATATTGCTAACATCCCTTTCCCACACCTCGGCCTTCTTCTTCCTCTTTTCCATCTGCTGTGCGTTAATCCTCCGCCTTCTATTTATATTCTCATCAATATTTCTGGCCTTTGCCTTCTCTTCGTCATCCTTGTTCTGCATCTTTCGTTCTTCAGAGTTCTTCCTTTGGTCCGCAGCCTCGATATCTGATGGATAATCCTCCGCAAAATACGATTCCAAGGCTTTTTCCCTGTCTTCATCGTTCTCAATCTTAAGTATATTTTGGTATCTTTCAAAAACATTAGATAGATGGGACTGGCTGATCACTTCTCTAATAGACAACCCATAGAACGACGGGGTATCTCTAATATGATGAGGCGCAGACATTGCTAACCTGCACAACACAATACATGATCATCATCATTAGAAATCGTCGGAATATTTAGGTTCATAATACAAATCCTTGTATAAGAACCAATCTTCAGATTGAAGAAAGAAAACTTACACGAAACTCACCGAAACGATGGGAATTTGGATATTCCAACTGTAGAGTAAGCAACAGTAACAACTAATACGCAACAGAAGGTGGCAACGATGCTGCGACTGCGCGTAAGATGGAAACAGATGCTCTGGTAAAAAGGAAAGGATGCTCCGGCAACTCGAGATGAAAGCAAAGAATCTCCGGTAGAGTGCTTAGAGCGAGAAAGGATTTTTTTGAACTATTTGTATCATACAACATAACGCTTGCTACATACGCAAACTCTGCGGAACGTTTTCCCGCGATATCGATGGAGGGCAGTTTTGTCATTTTCACGAACCGACGATTCAGTTTTCTAGAAGGAGGGCATTTATGTCCGTCCGAGGAAGAGGAACCGACGATTCAGTTTTCTAGAAGGAGGGCATTTATTTCTGTAAATTTTCAGCGATATCTATTGTCATTTCATTCCCCATTTTAACTTCAACGATACATTACAACCACCTGCGGAACGTTTTCCTGCGATATCGATGGAGGGCAGTTTTGTCATTTTCACGAACCGACGATTCAGTTTTCTAGAATGAGGGCATTTATGTCCGTCCGAGGAAGAGGAACCGACGATTCAGTTTTCTAGAAGGAGGGCATTTATTTCTGTAAATTTTCAGCGATATCTATTGTCATTTCATTCCCCATTTTAACTTCAACGATACATTACAACCACCTGCGGAACGTTTTCCCGCGATATCGATGGACGGCAGTTTTGTCATTTTCACGAACCGACGATTCAGTTTTCTAGAAGGAGGGCATTTATGTCCGTTCGAGGAAGAGGAAGCGAATGGCGGTAAAGGTTACTTAAGTCTTTGCTGCGGCACCAAATTACGATGCAATATGATGGCGACCCACATGGGGATACATGCCGGTCTGCATCTTATACGTGGCGCGGTTTGGAACCCCCGAACATGAGATCTCAGTACCGGCTCTGTAAATTCTTCCGCAAATCGCTATAGCGATTTGTAGTGTCTTCCGCAAATCGCTATAGCGATTTGTAGTGTTATTCAGTAAGCAAATCGCTGTAAATCGCTACCCGAATTAGGACCAACTTGTCAGGGCCATATCTCCCTAACCAGAGGTCATATTCCAAATCCGTAAAAAGTGGTGTCTTCGTTATTGAGTCTAGTTTATTTCTGTAAATTTTCAGCGATTTCTATTGTCATTTAATTCTCCATTTTAACTTCAACGATACATTACAACCACAATCATCAAAAGAAAGATTGCCCAAGCCTAAGAAGCTTCTTGAATCGTTCCTTCAGTTCTTTGCCGGATTCTGCACTGTTGCTTTTGAAATTGTTGGGGTCCTCTCGAGCGAGCTCTCCAAGCAATGTGAGTCCCATCATCGCCAAATCTTCCAAGGTGATCGTCATCTCTCCCCACGGAAACACAAAGGTGTTGGTCTCCCAGCACCATGCTTCAAACAGAGCCCTTATCACGTTGGCCTGACACTTTATGTTCCCTAAGGATGCCTTCAAAGCCCCGTAGATCCCAACCTTGTTCCAACCTCCACCGAACTTGGGTTCCAGTCGCCAGAACCAGTCGAACAGCCCGGGCAGCGGCCTCATTGCACCTTCTAACCTGCAATTTCCGGACCAATCTGCCCTGCCGGACTTGATTTCGGCTTCGAGGGGTGGCATTTCCATCGATGTCTCAAACGCCGCAACCTCCTCTTCTTCTTCCACCTCTCCAACGGTTGGCTGCAACAGTTGGGCTTCACCCTTCCAAACAGCTATGCTCAGAGCAACATGTCAACGTCCCACTGATAGGCAAAACAACATTTCAAAGGTTATTTATCATAATGCCAGCTTTAGTTGAATCTATTTTGATTGCAATGTTTGAAGCATCTCTTTCTTGCTTTGATTGTTTGTGTTTGTTGCTTGCTGCTTAAGTGCTTCTCAGTAAGCAGAATCTGGCCCTCATGCTCATCTCGATTGGATTACTGAGATTCCACCAGTAAGATCCGTAGTCCTTCTTGCTGCTAACTCTTTACATTTGCAGGTTGTTTCTTCAAATGATTATAATAATGACAAATATGCGAAGGAGTTCAGTATCAGTGTTTCTAATGCGCTTGCTACTTGTCCTGCTCGGGTTTTGCCAACTCCTCGTGTGAGTTGATCATATGTAATTTATTGTTTTGTTCATTATTCTGATCAACTCACACGAGGAGTTGGCAAAACCCGAGAAGGACAAGTAGCAAGCGCATTAGAAACACTGATACTGAACTCCTTCGCATATTTGTCATTATTATAATCATTTAAAGAAACAACCTGCAAATGTAAAGAGTTAGCAGCAAGGACTACGGATCTTACTGGTGGAATCTCAGTAATCCAATCGAGATGAGCATGAGGGACAGATTCTGCTTACTGAGAAGCACTTAAGCAGCAAGCAACAAACACAACCACTCAAAGCAAGAAAGAGATGCTTCAAACATTGCAATCAAAACAGATTCAACTAAAGCTGGCATTATGATAAATAACCTTTGAAATGTTGTTTTGCCTATCAGTGGGACATTGACATGTTGCTCTGAGCATAGCTGTGACTTGCAATAAATTTAGAGGCAGCTCATCAGTAAGGACCCACAACAGCCAATGTGCAGGTCAGTCGGTGCTTGATGGAGCAATATAGGATCTTGTGATGGATGTGCACAGAAGCAGAAATAGAAGGGAGAGAGAGCGAGAGATGGTTGATGAGCCCGAACGGGTAGCATCCTGTGAGGGCAAAGGGCCATGAATACGCTGGGAGGAGCCCTCAGACCCCCCTTCTGTAAGGGTAAAAGCTCTGAATCAGACTCCATAACTCTTCAAGTTGAATGATGCTACCCACACTGAGAGAAGCCCCCAGACCCTCCTCCTGTAAGGGTAAAAACTCTGAATCAGGCTCCACAACAGTAAATGTGCAGGTCAGTCGGTGCTTGATGGAGCAATGTAAGATCTTCTGTTGGATGTGCATAGAAGCAGAAATAGAAGGGAGAGAGTGTGTGAAAGGGTTGATGTCCAGGGGAGATATCTTTCTCGGATAATCCTGTAGTGCAGAGACTGGGTCTTAAATAATCATCTTCGGGGCACTTAAGTCTTTACAACCACTCCTTTTCAAGAACCGTCATTTTTTTTTTGCACCAATGGAGGAGAGGGTACTTAAGTCTTTGCAATCGCATCAAACTCCAACGCTATAGCGATTTGTAGTGTTATTCAGTAAGCAAATTGATGTACCTAACCGGAGGTCATATTCCAAATCCGTAAAAGGTGGTGTCTTCGTTATTGAGTCTAGTTTATTTTTGTAAATTTTCAGCGATTTCTATTGTCATTTCATTCCCCATTTTAACTTCAACGATACATTACAACCACAATCATCAAAAGAAAGATTGCCCAAGCTAAGAGTCTTGAGAGAGTAGAGGAGGGCCTCACCACCCACCGAATAACAAAAAATACAACGACTCAACTTCAAGTGCAGTAAGGACCCAGAGTCGAATAAATTTAGAGGCAGCTCATCAGTAAGGACCCACAACAGTCAATGTGCAGGTCAGTCGGTGTTTGATGGAGCAATGTAGGATCTTCTGATGGATGTGCACAGAAGCAGAAATAGAAGGGAGAGAGAGCGAGAGAGGGTTGATGAGCCCCCGGACCCCCCTCCTGTAAGGGCAAAAGGCCATGAACACGCTGGAAGGAGCCCTCAGACCCCCCTTCTGTAAGGGTAAAAGCTCTGAATCAGACTCCATAACTCTTCAAGTTGAATGATGCTACCCACACTGGGAGGAGCTCTCAGACCCCCCTTTCTGTAAGGGTAAAAACTCTAAATCAGACTCCACAACTCTTCAAGTTGAATGATGCTACCCACGCTGAGAGGAGCCCCCAGACCCTCCTCCTGTAAGGGTAAAAACTCTGAATCAGGCTCCACAACAGTAAATGTGCAGGTCAGTCGGTGCTTGATGGAGCAATGTATGATCTTCTAATGGATGTGCACAAAAGCAGAAATACAAGGGAGAGAGAGAGAGAGAGAGAGAGTGAGAGTTGAATGATGCTACCCACGTTGGGATGAGCCCCCAAACCCTCCTCCTGTAAGGGTAAAAACTTTGAATCAGGCTCCACAACAGTCAATGTGCAGGTCAGTCGGTGCTTGATGGAGCAATGTATGATCTTCTAATGGATGTGCACAGAAGCAGAAATAGAAGGGAGAGAGAGAGAGTAAGAGGGTTGATGTTCATGGCCTCCTCCAGGGGAGATTTCTTTTTCGGATAATCCTCCAGTGCAGAGACTGGGTCTTAAATAATCATCTTCGGGGCACTTAAGTCTTTACAACCACTCCTTTTCAAGAACCGTCATTTTTTTTTGCACCAATGGAGGAGAGGGTACTTAAGTCTTTACAATCGCATCAAACTCCAACGCTAATTAATGCTGACAAACATGGGGATACGAGACGCACATGCTTACATACGTGGTGCTCTTTGGGACCCCCGATCATGAGATGTAGCTAACTGCCCTGTTCGGGGGGGGGGGGGGGGGGGAACATATAACCTGCTTCTGTCAATCTGGGGTTAGGCGGACCCCTACCAGTTCATTAAGTAATTTTGTACAAATCACCCAATCAAACATGGGGGCCTATCCTTCCATATTCTGTTGATCTCACCTCTAGCTAATTTAGTTAGCTTTCTCCAAAAAAAAATCAGTTTTACAGTAATTAAATAAAACTTTTGAGCCTATCAAAACTGTAGAGGACATCTATAAGAGTATTTGGCCGAGTTGGGCCCCTACCTTCCAAAAATCGGCCTAAAACAACAGTCAGATCACCCGGACCTGTTTCTATTATTATCTTTACTGTTACATTAGTTTCTTTCATGATTTTCGTCCATGTCCCTATTATCTGTCTCTCAAACTTTCTCATTGTAAACCTTGGGACACGTTTGGAAGAGAGAGAAACTCTCGTAGGAAAAAAAGGTTTTGCCTATGAAAGTTTTTGATACGATAAGTTGTCCAAAAGAAGGTTTTTTACTTGTTTGTTTAACATGAGATAATAGAGTGGAAAAATATAAAAAAAAAATGAGAGAGGAGGAGGATGGTGGTGGTGAGATGGGTGGTGGGGAGCGTAAAAATAAATTTTCTCTTGGTAGAAAACATTCTCCGACCACCTCCATAGAGGAATGTTTCCTATCAAAAACTGTATTTTTAAGAAAAACTCTTTCAGATAAAAAGTCTCCCTACTTTGGAAGGATGAAAAATTCATACAGATTTTCCATTTTCATCATTTTCCTACATCTTTCTTTCTTTCAAATGTGCCCTTAATGTCGCCTCCATGATTACCATGTGCCCCCCATGCCACCCATTCCCATTTTTACCCTTCAAAATTGTTTTCCTATTTTTCTCATCTATTTTGTCCTTTTTAATTTTTTATTTCCAACTTCTAATCTCACGTAGAATTCATTGACCTGCATGAACCTCCATGACAGGTCAAGAAATCATGGAAAGTTTAGAGTGTACAACCCATCTTTTTCCTTCTCATTATAAGAACATGCTGCTTTTACTGGAATAGATGGTATTCTCTCTCTCACACAGTTTGGTCTCTAAATGGATCCACTCTTAAGCCTGCCTGACCCAATTCTAATGCATTGATATAGGTTTTATTTTGAGAGAGAGAGAGAGAGAAAAAAAGTAGGTGGGCACGGTAAATAAAGAGAGAGGAATACATTTATTTTTTTGAAAGGCAAGTGAGAGGAATAAATTAATAAGGGTAAAATAAGTAAACAAAAAAAATATTACTAAAGGATAGTGAGGTATGCATTAATTTGAATAAAAGAAGATAAAATGAAGTATGTATTAAGAATATCAATTCTTTTTACTTATCTGAATTATGCTAAAAAAAACTGGGTACGCTTTTTGTAAAATAATCCTTTTTTTTGGTTGTTGATGAATAACCCACTGGGATGGAATCCTAATGAGCATTCATCTTATACTTTTTTTTTTAAAGGCAAGCTCGAGTTAGGCGGACCCCTATATCAGAACAACAGCTGCCCCCATGTGGCATAGGGATTCGATCCTAGGCCTTCAACTTTCACATGACCCAGCTTACCACAACCAACTGGGACTGAGAAGGCATTGAATGATGTAAAATACATCAAATTGTTGGCCAGGGACTACTATACATCAAATTGTTGGCCAGGGATTACTTGTGGAGGTCTACAAAAACAAGTTAGCAATGGCTTCAATTTGCTCCTCTTATTTTATTTTTAAAATTTTTGCTTACGTAATTTGGATTCCCTGCATAACATAATGAGGTGCAAGTGTGTATAGTGGCTTCTAATCATTAATGAAGGGATCACGACCAGAATGATGCTTCCAACTTGACTGAAAGTAACAAGAAAAATCAACCAAGTTAAAGAAGATTCATGGCTCTTCTAACTGGGCATGTCAATAATATGGTACAATTTAGCCTATCCATCCCACAAAGGCTCCCCTCATCTGGACCTGTGAATGTCGTCGTCAACTCATGGGTGGCAACCCCTGCCACATGGTCTAAGCTGGGTGTACTCCCTAGTGGGTGGGTAGGAGGGACCTCAAGGGTTTTACCAATAGAAGGGTAGCTAATGTGTGGTCGGTGATTGTTTTTTTTTTCATTTAATTATTGGAAAAAAAAACATATCCAGATTCTCTTATTGTTCATCTCTCTTTTTTTTTCATAATTAAGTTTTTTTTTATACATACTGTCTATGTTTAAACTCAAAACCTAGTACCACAGTAAAAGAAGTAAGTCAGATATGTATGGTAAGATTGGATATAGCATTTGCTGGCTGGCTGGCTCTAATCAAACAAGAAAAAGGTGTCCCTATGCTCACAAGACAAGTTCTACTAATAATGATAACGTAATGACAACTATATACTCAAACCTCACATTGTTAGATTGGTCAAAATTAAATATCTATTTTCAATATGAAATGTTCCTATGAAATCTCACTAATTAACCTGTACACTTTTCAAGATCAACATTGTAATCATGACATCAGTCACGGGCTTCGCCATCGATGATAATGCATTACTTACACATGCTGGGTGCTGAAAACATGTACAGCTCTTAAAATCGACCTTAAAATCTTCCAAGAAATGTACAGCTGCCTTTGTCAGCTTGTAAACTCAAAAATATATATATATATAAAAAAGGCATCACACATACCCAAGGGTTTTGGCTTAGTGGGACGAGGCCTAGACCGTTTGAAGGGCAGTACTTAGGTTCAAATCCCATGGGCTTCTCCTCCTGAGTAAGACAAAGCTTGGCGACTCCCTGGGGTAAGCCCTCAGAGCTTTACCCTGACAGGGCAGCGACCGCAAGTATGGCAGGCTGAGCCAGCACTGCTAGGTCTCTGCGCACCAGGGCAGTTTTTCCAAGTAAAAATAAAAAATAGGCATCACAACCCGCACTTTTTGGGCCTTGGCATTATGTTATTATTATTATTATTTGATTGGAAAGTGATTCCTAGGTGAGGCATTTTATTATGCCATTGCAAACATGAAAAAATAGTTCCTTTATATGAGATACTGCATCCAAAAAGGAAAGTGATCCTTCAACTCAGAGGGAAAGAGAACCATGGGTTGATAAAGTGACTCGGATTCTCGTGGGAGATTCAAAATCACTTTATCAAAGCACTTTGGCATTGTAGGATGGACCTTGAACCAAACTGGTAGGTGTTTGGACCCTGACCCAGGAGCCCTAATGGGTCTGAACCTATTAAACTTGCCATGGCAGAAGAGTGATTAGATTTTTAAAAAATATCATTACATTGGATCCACAATGATATATAGTTACATCATTCTTATTTTCTAAAAAAATTGTATATTACGGTACGTTTGACAGGTGATCGGCTTTCCTGCATCACAATCAAACACAAAAACAAATTATGTTTTTTTATGATAGTCCCTGCCCGCGTTTGTGCATATGTTCATTAGTACAAATGCAAAAGAAGAATATCCTTACTTCCCGTCTCAAATGCATGAACTCCCATCCCAGCTACGAAGCCTAAGGAGGCGTTTGTGTGTCACAGAAACTGAGGCTTTTTCGCAGAAACTCATCGATCGAACGTACATTTTTGTTGGCTCCACCCTGACTAAACAAACTGGGCATTCCTTTTCCTCACAGAAAAGGAGGCCCAAAATCTATGAGAACCCTCCATTTTCAGCAGAAAGAGTTCCCGTAAGGGTGGCCTGATTTTGTTTTCGCACTCTAACTTGGAATAAGTGTGATTTCAAATCTTTTGATTTAAAACCCCAGGGCAATCGTGAGATTTAAAATCTCACGTAAATTTTGAATTAGAATGATTCAAAAAACATGGGGGCTGCCTGGAATCTCATGTTCTGTTGAAACATGAGATTTCAGGGTTCTTTTAGAATCACTCTTTCAGGACCCTTAGAGAGTGACCCTAAAAGATGCAACCGAACCTGCCCTAAAATTGAAGATAACTAATTGAACCCCAGCACCAAGGGTGGGGTGGGGGACTGCTTGTTTGGTAGGAGCTGTTAGTGTACGTCACCATGTGTTGGGACGTTACAAGTTCAAAACCTAATGGTATGTTGTGTAACTGGTGAGGGTCTGCCTAACCCCAGCTTGCCTTTAAAAAAAAATAACAGGTCGGACTATTTATCACGAATAAATGGATGCAGAGATAAATGGCTGTTAGTCAAACCCACCCACCCTTAGGGCACGTTTGGTTGCATCCTTTAGAATCACTTTTTAGCATGAGAGAGTGATTCTAGTTTCGAGCAACCCAACATGAAATCTCAAATCTAGAATGACTTTCTAAAAAGCATGAGAATTCAAATCACAGGACACCCATGTGTGATTTGAGATCACAGGGAATCCTTTCCGAAAATGGGATGCGGAACATGCCCTTAGAGTGTGTTTGCATACATGGTAAATTTATCATCAGGGAGAAAAAGTCTCAGAAGTAAGCGGCGATATTTTCTTAATTTTTTAGAAGATAAATTTCTATGTAGAAGGAAAAAACATGTGTTTGATGGCATGAGTGGGGCCCACCTAAAAAAGAGAAAAAGTTTCTCTTAAAAAGCTTGCACCTACGGTCTTACCATCAAACGCAATTTCCAACGGAGCCACCACAACGAAAAAAATATATATAGGAAGAGGACAGGTGAACAACGTGGGGCTTAAAGTTGTTCCACTCAACTACCATTACCTTGAAGAAGAAGAAGAAGAAGAAGGTTGGTGGCACACACTTGAGCAGCTACAAGAGGAGTAAACAGAAAGGTAAACCGACAAAAAATAACAAGTTTCAACTACCATTCTCACAATTTCCACTAGTCAATGGAGTCCCCCTCTGTTACTCCAAAGCTAGATTTCTTTTCCCCCTTCCCTCATTATATGAGGGAGATATATCATGGCATTTGATACTGTCGAAAAACATGGAAATTGGACTTGTTACATCTTTAAGATTATAAAGCTTTCCCATGAATTGTCCGATTCTAATCAAATTGCCCCATTTTCGATTCAATTCTATGGCTGGTTCAAGCCCTCCACTGAATCCGCCAATTCAAGCCCGATTCAGCTGTATCAGGTCTAATCAGTACACACCTGATATATATATATATATATATATATATATATATATATATATATATAGAGAGAGAGAGAGAGAGAGAGAGAGAGAGAGAATGGGTAGGTGCTTAATGAAATTTGCTTAATGATGCATGCTTAATGGGGTTTTCTCCTCTTTCAGTGTTTTTTCGCAGTTTCGACCCCATAAATGTGTTGGGCATGGTCGATTTATGAATAATCCACACCTGAATCATGTGTTTTAGAGGGAAAAAATGATATTTAGAGCCTCAAAAATTTACAAAGATTTTGTACCGTTGATTTTGTGAACCTTATAAAAACCCACCCATGTGTCGGAATTGAACACTTCAAGAGTTGATCCCAATAAAATCAAGTACATATATCACATCAGTGGAGACAGAATTTAAAAATAAAATAAAAAAACTTAAACAAACTATTAAGTATGTATCATTAAGCATATTCATATTTCATTAAGCACCTACCCCTCACTCATATATATATATATATATATATATATATATATATATATATATATATATATATATATATATATATATATATATATATATATAGTAATGGATTGCTAATGATGTACAAACCAAAGTAGCCAGTCGAGAAAGCAGAAGTGAGAAGCGAGACACTTTTAAAATTTTAAGAAGCGAAAAACGTTGAACGAATTAGAAGCGAACTAGGAATAGTCTCAAAAGCAACCTAGGAAACAAACCGAAAGTGAATCAAAAGTAAAGAAGGAAGTGACCTAAGATTCGAGTGAGAAGCGAATAAGAATCGAAAGGAAAACAAAAATGTAATTATATATTTTTTATTTATCAAAAAATAAGATTTATGTTATCATTGACAAAATAAAACATGAGTATCTAAAAACTAAATCATATATGCAAAGTGCAACCATTTAACAAATACATTTGTTGCAATCATTTAATAAATAATAAATAAAGTAAAATTCATAATTCATAATTCATACTCATGTTGCAACCATTTAAAAAATGCATCACGTTGTAAGCATTTAATAAATAATACATCAAAAAGATTCATAATTTATAATTTTATATTCTGGTTGCAACTATTTAACAAATGCATCATATTGTAACTTTCAAGCTTTTAATAAATAATACATAAAAAAATCACAATTCACATTTCTGTTGCAATCATTTAACAAATGCATGCAAGCATTTAATAAATAATAGATTAAGAAAACTAATCAATTTGATTAAGAAGCATGCTTTTTCTAATGAAAGAATCAAATAACTTGTTATTTGATATTGTGAATCTTGTGATCTCTGCAACATAGAAAATAAGAAATTAATAAACTCAAATATTACATAGAGATATGGTTAAATTTTTAAGTACACAAAATAAATTATATATTTAAGTACTAAAAAAGTAAAAACATAATTTAATTTCATGTATTTCAAAGTTGAATTAAAGTATAAACTATAAGCTATAAATTTCTAAACTTTAAACTTAAAATTAATATAATCTACTACTTCACTTCATCATGCAACCTTCAAACAATAGTACATGTCACCGAAATCAAACCAACAAAATATTACAAGACCATGACAAAAAAAAGTAACATAAAAAATTTTAAGTTGGACTACTCCAACTATATTATCAAAAGGATAATTAAAAATTCAAGAGTTCATTTCATTGTCAATAATCAATAATATGTCATCTTCATCTTCCTCTTCAGGTCAGCAATAGATTGAGAAGAACTTCTTGCATCATCGCGTCCTCCTTGCCCTCCATGACCATGTTTTCAAATCCTTCCTTCATTTCCTATAATGAATATGTTAAAAAATTAAAATATCTAAAAACCTTAATCTAAAATATAAAAAATACTAAAGTAAAAATAAAAAATATAATATGCATAATGCATACCTTGCCTAGGTCTCCTGTTAAATAAATGATCAATCCGGACTGGGGGAACTGATGGTCGCTGTTGTATATCTGCACTAGTTCTACTAGTTCTGTTAGATTGATTTGTATCCTCTTTAACCGCTTTTGTACGTATGATTATCAGAGGCAATGGAATTCTTGGTTGTACATCTTTGGTTTTGGATTTGTAAATATTGCTTGATTGTTGCACACTATCATCCAAATATCTCCAATGCATGTCATCTAATCTCAATATATTTTCTTCTACAATAGGAAGTTTTGGATTGATATCCTATTTTCGACTACGTCCATCTTTATAGCGATTGTTGCACATTTTTATAACATGAATATAAAATATGAATGCTAACAAATAATCAATGATAGATAAATATTTTGTAATATATCAAAATAAAAGTACAACACTTTAATTATACATGTCAATCAATCAAAGATTCAAATGAATATACACCAAGGTATCAACACGAATTTCATTGAGCTTATTTCTTTTAACATTATGGATATAGCTATAGGTGCTCTACACTCTTTTTGCAGAAGATGTGTTAATAGATTAAGATAAAACCTTAATGGCTAATAATCTCAACTCGAATGTATCACCACTATAAAATGCCACTAATTAAGAACTGTCATTGTAAGATTCAATGCATCTATTCTTGTTGTATTCTAACTAAATCTTTCACTTCTTGATAGAAAAACTACAAGTTGTGATCTATAATGTGTAGAGAGTTCTTTATTTCCAGCATATATGACTTCAAGCGCGAGCATTGCACCATCTAAGATATCATTGTCTTTTTCTGAAAAAAAAATGTTTAACCATAACAAGAAAATGCAAATAAAATAATAAAATAATTAAATCATTAAACTTTATTAAATAGATAGAATAAAATTTTTACCAAGAGAAACTCGTTTGACCACTCCTGGTGTTGGAATCTTGAGATAGTCTCACTCGTAATATTTGGGAGTAAGTATGTGGGCTAGACTATGGGGGGCACATTCATTCTATTTGAGACAATCTTATAAATCTTTTCATACAAATATGATTGTCCTTTTAGATTGTCTTTGATTACACTTCATCAATTATAGGGTCTTCCTGATCACAAAATTTGATCATCTTATAAATGAGTTTTGCAATCATTAATGCTAAACGAATAGAATCCCAATATTATTCAACAAAAATGAACAAGCACGCCCTCACACTATGTCTTAAAATGATTGGTGCGAGCTATCCAAAGATAGATTCTATTATGTAACCGAGGAAGTTGCAAGGAATCTTTGAGGTTATGCCCATGCTGGGTGCCAAGAATCATGGCAGGTGTGTGTCAAGCTAGCTTGCTGCACAACTATAAATATACAAGAAAATATATACAATAAAAGGAAACAATTCAAAATATATTAAAAATAAAATATCAGGATTTTCTTAGCAAAGGAAAATCTAGCAAACAATAATGTTTTTCTTAGAAAAATCGCTTAAAGATATTGGTGATATTCAAATGTTACAAATATAAAAGACAATATACAAAATATAATAAGATTCAAAATATTCAAATCATAAGTATCTTGTAATACTACAATAATATCACAATAAAAACATGATATTTTCAAAACAAGTGAAAATATCATGGATTATATCAGTTTTTTTTAAATCTTGCAAAAAAAGTCATGACATTTTGTATAATTGTACATTACATGCAACAACCTCTTTCTCTCTCTCATTCAATATGATGCCATGGATGTTTTCATTTTTTTTAGGAGGAACGAAAAAAACTACGTTCAAAGCAAGTGAGACTTGAGTGCTCTGGACTATGTCTGCCAAACCTACGGTCGCTTCTCTAATGGCATAAAATTGTATTGCATCCCTTGTCCCCCAAGGAGTTGCCTTGCTTCAATTATGATGCAAGGGGTTGAAGCCTGCAGGATTTGAATCTAGACCGCTCGTCTAGCCGCCTATGCCTCATCTCACTATGCCAAACCCTTTTGGGGGTGATGCCATGAGTGTTTTAAGCAAAGTTTGTTTGCTAGGGATCACAGTTTAGACCATAATTTTTTAAAGTAATTAAAACTATTATTTTCTTTTATTTATGAAATTTTGGTATGGTGGGAACTGTTGACTTTGCATTCAACAACCTTGTCTACTTGGATTCGCCCTGTTGATCTCCTGTTGACAATCAACAACCAGTTACATCCATAGATGGGACACCTTTTAGTGGCACTTATTCCTCCAAAGCGGACCTTGCACCAGGTGCACCAGACATCAGATACGAGTTGTAAGAGGAAAGGAGGCAAGCCCTGCGTGATGCTAATTTAAATTCTAAGTGATTTTAGTGAGACAAGCAGGAAGAAGAACAATTGTTAAGCATAATGACTGACTGGTAGATTATCACCAACAGACATGAACATTTATCAAAGTTAGATATGGGACTGATGAAGTTGGTCTTGATCTTTGTTCCATAAGCCTAATTCTATTGAGGCTTTTTTGTAAGGGAAAAAATCCACATTCGCTAGCCTTCTGTTGGTAAAAACCCTTGAGGTCCCCCCTGCCCCTGCCCCTGCCTATTGAGGAGTGCACCTAGCTTCGACCTCACGGCAAAGGATACCTACAACCACCGGTGGGTTTTGAACTTGTGACGTCCCATCAACTTGTGACATCTATAAGTAACCCCTAACTAAGCCCCCCTGAGGGCCTAATTCTTGGGAGTTTAATATAATGGAAACTACCAAAAAAGTGCAATATTATAATAACCCGGTAATAATTAATGAAATATCACAATTATGAATTAACAATCCAAATTGGATGGGATGGCTCAGTGTAGAAGATCTAGTACGTTGGTTCACGTCCCCCATTTCTTGACTTTTCTTCCCTTATTTAAAGTCATCTCCAATGAACACCTCCTACCCTATGACCCAACTTTATTAGGTATTGAAATTCTGATTTCACACACTTTGTCAAGTAAAAGAGTACTGCGAGAAATTCTGATATCACACCATTTCATAATGCATTCCCTCGTCATTTACTTGGGGTCAACCAATTCCTTTTGTATGAACAATTAACAAAAAGACACACAATTATGAAGAAGTGGTTGGGCAGTGGGACCGGTTTGGATGGGCTTTCCAAGTACAGTAGGGGGTGTCAACCGAGTCCGGTTTGGTTTGGTTTGGACCCAGGTAGAACCAGACCTGTCACCAATTTTTTGGTATGGTATTGGGTCTGAACCTATGTCTAATCCGATCCATCATAAAAAAACCATACCCGAATCCTATAAGAACTACATGAACCACAACCCGGCCATAATAATATTCTTTTATCATTTTTACATTGAAAATTTGTGGCTCTTAATCATAACTCGGGTCTGGCTCAGGTTTGTTAGAAAATTTTACAAACTATACCTGGATTTATGTATTAATCCGACCTTTTGGTTTGAACCCAGGTCTTAGTCGGGTCTTCTTATTTATCACCATACCGGACCTTATAGGGTTCGGTACAGTTGATACCCCTACTTTTAAACCTTCCTTCCTAGGCCTTGCCCAATCAATGGTATTTGGTAACCAAAGTGATATCATTAAAAGAATAATTGTATTGCACAATTATTTTCCTACCTTTACACTCCACTCACCTCACAAGTTACCACTATGTCCATATCAAATTTGTTTTTTTGCCATGTTAGAGACAAAATAGCAATTTTAAAAATATGTTTGGGTAGGTTTAATTATAAATTTTCAAACACTTAAACAGTTATATCTCTTATGCGTAATGTAATTTCAAACCTATCACAAGGACACGTGACACGTCATTCTTGGGTCATTACCCATACAGCAGTGGCAAAGTGGACACGACAAGAAAGTAAATTGAAGTATCTCTGTGACGAGTTTCCAGCCAGCGGGCAATGTTCCCTGGTGAGTAGGGGTGTCAACTGGCCTGGTTTACCCGGACCCGACTCGAACCAAACCCTATAGGGTTGGGGTATGGTGATAAATAAGAAGTCCCGATTAAGATTCGGTTCAGATCTGAAGGTCCAATTAATACATGGATCCGGATATAATTTATGAAATTTTATTCCAGACCCGCACCCGACCTGAGTTCCAATTAAGACCCGCAAATTTTCAATGTAAAAATGATAAAAAATATAGTTTCACTGGGTATGGTTCATGTAGTTCTGGTCGGGTCCGAGTATGGGTTTGGATCCGATACCTTACCCCAAAAATCTAATCCAAGTCTAATTCCACCTGGTCCAAACCAAACCCAACCAATTGACACCCCTACTGGTGAGACACAGGCTGAGGGAACGACCCGGTTCAATCAGAAAGCTGATCTCGTTGCGGTTCAAAAAAAAAGAACCGATACAGTGGGAACGTTACTCCGAGTTCTCTCTCACCGTCACCGTTCCGTCAACCCGCCGTTACTCACAAACCCACCGACGATTTGGAGAACCAGAATAAAAAAAGTGCGGGGCGATTTCGTCAACCTGAAAGACTTTGTGACGACGCTGACTCCACGTGTCGGTAAGCCACCGGCGGCCAAGACGTACCCTCTCAGAGGATGGCCGACAGGTTACCGCCTGAACCGGTTGACGGACGTCTCCTAACCTACGTTTTGTTTTATTTGACAAGCAGTTTAACCACGGTTAAACCAGGGTTTTCGAACCCCAACAAATAAAAAGCATTTTATTTAATAACTTAAAACAAAAGTTATTGAAACGCTCCCTCCTGTACTGGAAACCTATTGGCTGCCCCTATAATGGGGAACCTCTCTCTCAATAGATAATTTTAAAAAATTCACATAATTTATCAGATATTATAAAAAAGTGCTCGACTTTCTGCTACTATATAAAACCCTATATAAAACCAAATCTAAATCCGTTTGCTTAGTTGTTGTAGAGTAAGCATCATCAAATTCTAATTTGATATGCAATTTCTTATTTGAATCTAAATTGAAAGCGATCGGGCAAATTGCTAAGTCCATTGGTTTGGGTCTTGCATTATTGAAACTGACATAATCAGATTTGGATTCTAATCAAAATTCGATACGATAAGGAAATTTTGAATCCAGATCCAGTTAACTGATGAGTTTTATATGCAATTGGGTTGGATTATCTGCCAGATTTATTTTTAATTCGGATCCAGATTTGGATTGAAGAAAAGCTACGTACCAAGAATTCGATTATTAAATGGATGGTACTTGCTTTACCAATTCCTACTAATTAGATTTTAAATTCGTTCAGATATCCAACCCAATCCTTTCCCTTGATAACGCTAGTTAAAGCCTAAACTTTTTGGCTTTGACAATTTTATTTTTTTTGGAAAATTTCAAAAAGAAAGTCGAGGCTTGATGTAATAATTTAAACGTTGAGCTGATTTTGCGAATAGACGACAAGTTTGGAAGTTTGTGCAGATTAATCTATTAAATAAAATCCATAAATTTTCTATCAAAGCTTCCTATTGGCGGTTTTTTAAATTACGTGCAAATATTACTTTCCTTTTACATCTCTAATCTCTTCTGCCACTTGCCCTATAAGAACAGGAGATTCCTTCTCCTAAATCTACTCTCTCCCACCATCCTCCTCTTTTCTCTGAAGTCTGAACCATCCTCCACATTTCTGTCGTTTCCTGAGGCTTCAGGATGTCTCTTCTTTCTGATCTCATAAACCTCAACCTCTCAGACTCGACAGAGAAGATCATAGCTGAATACATATGGTATTTTTTTAGTTTTTCTTTTTGATTTTTTGGTTTTTCTTTTTTCCTGTGGTTATTGAACTTGGGTCTGTGATTACAGCAGATGTATATGTTTTCCATACCTTTTTCTTCTTCATTTTGATCTTTTGCCATGTGGGTTTTGTGAAACAGGATTGGTGGATCTGGGATGGATTTGAGAAGCAAGGCCAGGGTGAGTGGTTTTCATCCTGAATATGTGTACTTTTTTGTGTTCTATAGTCATGATCTCTTCTTTTTATCAGATGGGTTTACGTGCTTTTGGTTGCTTGGTATTTGTTAACGTTTTTCTCACTCTTTGATGTGTCGACAGACTTTTCCTGGGCCAGTGACTGATCCACACAAGCTCCCAAACTGGAACTATGATGGTTCAAGCACGAATCAAGCTCCCGGTGAGGACAGTGAGGTCATCCTCTAGTGAGTATTCACACCCATAAGTGTGTTTTTCACATCCCCTGTTTTTCTCTTTTTTTCAGTCCTTTCTCATGTGGAACTTTTTTGTTTGTGATTTTGCTATTTAGTCCTCAAGCCATCTTCAGGGATCCATTTAGGAGGGGAAACAACATTTTGGTACTCTTCTTCTTCTTGTTTGTTTTCTCTAGTGATGATTATGATGATGGTGGTATGGTGATGTGGACGATGGTCCTGATCATTACCATGATGGGTTTTCTTTCTTTCTTTGTGAAGGTTATGTGTGATACATACACACCGGCAGGAGAGGCAATTCCCACAAACAAGAGGTGTAAAGCTGCCGAGATCTTCAACCATCCAGATGTTCTAGCTGAAGTCCCATGGTAATGATTTTCTTTCCCAAAGGAAATCTCTCTCTCTCTCTCTCTCTCTCTCTCTCTCTCTCTCTCTCTCTCTCTCTCTCTCTCTCTCTCTCTCTCTCTCTCTCTCCTTTAAGAGGAAGAGAATAAGGTTTGCTTTGTTCCCTTTCCATCCGGCAAAGTGGTTGCGTTTTTTACAGTAACTTTGTTAACAAAAGAAGGGGAATCTTTTGATTTATTGATGGTTAATTTGGCTGGCAAATTTTTTATGTGCTTTTATCTTCTTTTCTTTTTCCTGCTCTTGTTTTTTTCTTCATTTTGGGGTTTTGGTACTATATTCCCATGTCTATGGTTTCAGGTATGGTATTGAGCAGGAATACACTCTCCTTCAGAAGGATGTTAAGTGGCCCATCGGATGGCCTGTTGGTGGCTACCCTGGCCCTCAGGTATTCATATCTCAGAGCACCATTGCTGCTATTGTCCACCTTCTCTACCATCAACCGTCATCATCAATGTCGCCACCACCACCATCAATCTACACTTTCACCCCACCACCATCGTCATCACTATCATTGTCATCATTTATCTTCATCATCATTTATCACGACCATCACCATTTATTGCCACCGCTATACCACCATCTCGATCACCACCTTCATCAATTCACTGCTTCCATCACCGCAACCACCACCACTACTTTCTCCATCATCATAATCACCAACAGAAGCATCTTCATCGCCATCAATGATAGATGCCAAAGCATTACCTCATCTTGCTTGGTTAGGTGTGATTGTTATCACAACCCATCAGATCTGCTAATCGTGATGAGCATCAGTTGTAGACTTGTATGTAATTCAGTACTGGTTAACATATCCAAGTAAAAGAACCTTTGTGGTTCCATTTTTTAGTCCAGTTATGGGATTTACACCCTGAGCTTTAGTTCTACTTTCATGAGTGCTAAATCTTGTCTTTGTACCAATTCAGAAGTAGGCTCTGTTCTGTACAGAAAATAAATCAGGGAGTACATCAATCTAACAAATTGTACTATATTACATATAGATCTAACTTATATAATGTGCTCTGTGGATAAGGGACCCTATTACTGTGCCGCTGGAGCTGACAAAGCTTTTGGTCGTGACATTGTCGACTCACATTACAAAGCATGCCTTTATGCTGGAGTCAACATTAGTGGCATCAATGGTGAAGTTATGCCTGGACAGGTCAATCTCTATCTCTACATGATTTATCTAGTTTTCTTTCAAGATTGTTCCATCCAGACTCTTAAATCTCAAATAGTTGCTTACTCTGTTCCTGCTGGCCTAGTCCTGTTTTTCATTTTCAGAATTGTGTTTTTGTATTAACAGTGGGAGTTCCAAGTTGGTCCTGCTGTTGGTATTTCTGCTGGGGATGAGCTATGGGTTGCTCGCTACATTCTTGAGGTATCCAGAATTGCTTTTGTGATTAGGTTTTGGGGTTTACTTTTTTTTTTAATTTCTGATGTTCATCTTTTCTTCTGCAATGTGCTTATGCACGCTCTTTTTCTTTGATAAAACAGAGGATCACAGAAATTGCTGGAGTTGTTCTCTCTTTTGACCCAAAACCTATTCCGGTAATTCAAATATCCCTCAACTGTTTGCATTGATTGTTTTGTTTCTTTTTGGTTTGCTATCCAACATACATAGGGTAATCACAAAATGAAATTGTAAGTCTCATATTGGTGCATAAATATTTGCATTACTTGTTTGTTTTAAGCATTCTACTGATTCTGTCGATTAATCACAACTTCTGATTTTAGATCTTTCATTTTTGTATTTTCTCTACATTGGCTGAAAAGTAAAGTTTGTGTTTTTTTTATTTCTGGGCCTTTTGTTGATGCTAAAGAGAGAGCATTTCTTCATAAACATTTGCTATTTTAGTTTCCATTCATCAGTAGTTGTGTGTTAACTTCTCTCTTTGATGAAAAACAGGGTGACTGGAACGGTGCTGGTGCTCATACCAACTACAGGTGAGCTTTTTCTCACTCGTCATACAAAAGCTGACTCCATTTTATGCCTAGTCATGAATTCATTGTTATCAATGCTATGTTTGGTGTCCGATATTCATAATTGTCAACTATCCGATTCTTGTCTTTGTCAGCCTTTGTTAACAATTTTCTGTTAAGCAGGAAATCCATCCGAAAGCATTTTCTCCATATTGTACAACACTTTCTCTATATTTTTACTTGCTTTCACAAGAAAATAAGTTGATCTCTTTTTTCGCAATATCATTCAAAATGATATGATTATTTGTTTCCTTAGTACAAAGTCAATGAGAAGCGATGGTGGAATAGATGTCATCAAGGAGGCTATTAGGAAACTAGGCTTGAGACACAAGGAACATATTTCTGCCTATGGTGAGGGTAATGAAAGGCGACTGACAGGGCGCCATGAGACAGCAGATATCAACACTTTCTCATGGGTAAGCAATTGAGCTTGTGTGTTTGTGTGCTATTAAAAAAAGTTGGTTGCTGATTCATTATCGACTAGAAGCTTTCATTCTTATCTTTGTTTTGTGGTTGCTGATTCATCCACTAATTAAACATCTTCCTCCCTTTTTTTGTTTCTTTTTCCTTTAATTGTAGGGTGTTGCAAATCGTGGTGCCTCCATCCGTGTTGGCCGTGACACTGAAAAAGCAGGAAAAGGTGAGGAAGAACTCACAGACAGACTTTGTGGTGTTAGTTAATGCGTCAATAAATATGCTTTGGATAGAGAGGTGCCTTTATTTCGTGGCTTATGTTTGCTCTGATTTCAACTCCTACCACCTTGTGTTAGGTATCTTAGAAAGTTGGTTTAGCATGCTTGCAAAGGCCTAGGAATGCCCAATAGATATTTGCACAAGTATTACCATGCCAAGTCATTGTCAGACTTTAATTGTTAACATGTGAACCTAAGGGGAAGATTCTGTCACCGTGTGCATGTGCAGTTTATGGTATGACCACTGCTTTTGGTAGTCTCTTGTGGCCCACAGGCCCACCATCTCACCAAGCATGTGCATCCACTGTTACTGCTCGGAATTGTTGATGCATTACAGGCCAATAAAGACACTGCCAATGGATGACATCCCTAAGATAATAACACAGTTTTTCTTACAAAGATGTGCTTCATTTAATTATTTATATAGGTCTATTGATCTTAACTAGTGTGCCACACACACACGCACACACACATGAGAGAGAGGGAGAGACTATTTTAAAAGATACCGGGCTCTTCGAGTCTGGTAATTGGAATGAGAGATTATTTTAAAAGAAAAAAGCCTTTTTCCTTTTGAATCCCATTGTGGTTTTTGATTAAAAATTAACTTTCTTTAAGCAATGTTGCTGAAATCGATTTCTGATCTGAATAATTTCTCAAAAAGATTCAGAAAATCAGCCTGAATCTGATTTTGAATGGGTCTATTAAAAAAATGATTTAAAAATTAGAGAATCATAAAAATTCCAAAACTTGCAATTAAAAAATTCAGAAAATTGCCTAAAAAGGGAAAATACAGAAATGAAGAAAATGGTGATTTGGAGGTTCAATCAAATTCTAAAATACACTTTTAGTACTCAAAAAACACAATAGCAAACAAATATCATAATAATTAGAAGATATTAAAAAAGAAAAAATATAGCCGTTTCAGGCTCAGATCAGTGAGGTGCACTGCCATTTCATTTTAACAACATTATCTTTAAGGGGAATTTCTCGTGTTAGTTTAGGTTGTTTTTTTTCACGTATGGCCTTTTTAAAACTTCTTTTTTATACAGAATACTGATAGCATATTTGTCTTTTTGTGCTTTGACAGGCTATTTCGAGGACAGGAGGCCCGCCTCGAACATGGACCCTTATGTGGTCACCTCCATGATTGCTGAAACAACCATCCTCTGGAAGCCTTGAATCTAAGAGGAGATGAAGAAGAATGATGGTGGTGGATTATGACACATTTTTTGAATCATTCTTGTTGGTTTCTGCTCTACTGCTTATATTTAGCCCTTCTACAAATGGTCTGTTTTGTGCCACATTGGCTTTTATCACTTGATTAGTAACTTGGTGTCTTGTGCTTGTTCTATGGGATGGAAGCTGCATTTAGTAGTGGTGTTTAGACGGAACTTTCTGTGTCCATTTAAGGGAAATTGAATAACATGGGAAATAATCAATGAACTCTGTCATGTTTTTCTCTTTCTGTTTTGTTGGTTTTGAAGAGGAGGTGGCCCCAGCCCCAAGGGGGTTGGCACAGTGGGATGGGGGCCTAGGTCATTAGGCTGGTGGTCTAGGTTCAAATCTCATGAGTGTCAACCCCTGCTCCTCGGCACCGTAACTACATCTGGTAGAGCCAGCACCATTAGGTCTCTCTGATCCTTGGACGGTTTCTCTGAGTACAAAAAAAAGAAAAAAGAAGAGGTAGCCCACTGCATTTCCAAAGCTTTGTTTCTTTTGGGTTTTTTGGGAATTGCTGGTCAAAGCACTGTATTGGCGCAGCATTGGTCTTACTAGGGACGTTTGATTCGCAGGACAATCCTGTGTGGGGATAGCAGTGTCCCCTCATGGGATTGTCTCACATTTGAAACTCGCACCCCATGTGGGACAAAATGCGTCCTGCATTTATGTGGGCGCTCAGGCCCAATGCATTGCACGGACAGCTGACACTGCCATATTGTCCCCATGCAATGTAGGACACAGGAGTTGGGTCCCTAGAGGTTAGACTCTTGCATTGTGGACAAACGCACCAGGCAGTGTTTGTCCAGCGAATTAAACGCTCCTGCAGTGGCAATGGTTGCTGTTCGTTGGTAGGCCTGACTCTGAATTGACTTTAGCTTGGGGCTCATTAGTTTACGCCCCTTGTCTCTGGCTAGATCCTGATGCAGAGTTGGTGATTGTTCTTACTGGAAATTTGTGGATGATGGTTCATTGTTCTACGTTTGATCTGCTTGCCTGCCCTATGGGCTTTGAGTGAAGGATTGGGCCCATGGCTAGGCCCTTGTTGGCATTGCTCGACTGAACTCAACCTTGGCAACACCCAGACCGGCCTTAAGCTCGTCTGCTCTCCGGGGCTTTCAGCGGTTTGTGGCTCATCAGCAGGTCAGACAGTCCTTTTCAAAGATGGACCTGGACCGAGCCCTGCCCATCCTTTTGATAGCCCTGCTTGGTCAGGGTGTTGTCCGTTGCCTCCCAGGTCTAGTAGCCAAAGGAACCAGGATTTGGTCTTGGTTTGGATGTCATCCTGTCACCCCAGTGGTCACAAGCACTGAGACAGGGCAAGTTACAGTCTCAACCAAGAATTTTTTATGATCTGTGCTGGATTCGCCATCTGATCAACCTGCATCTGGCTTTCTGGGCCGGATGGATCTGATCAGATTATGGGTTGGACCTGGTAACAGGAACATAGATCCCATCAGATGATGAGTTAGACCTGGTAACAGGATCGAAATGGATCTGATAGCCAAACCATATTTCAATTGAGGATAATAACCTGTCTAGGATGGGACAGAACAACTTGTCCAGGATGAACAGGGCAGTGGTCCTGTCCAGGACAAACTGCGTCCACTGTTTGATAGCAGGTGCATGACATGCGTCTGTGGCATCCCGCATGACACTTGGGACACGCAATCAACCGCACCCTTAAAATACAGTATAGATTATCTAAATGGACATGAGTCTTGTAAAATGAGTACAATCTGATCAGAGACATCTCGTTCAAAATTTAGATCTGATAAGGGCATGGTGTTAATTGGAATTCCGGTTCGAGTGCTAGTGACATTGCCCTTAATTGGCAGCAACCCATACAGACGTAGACAAACAATTTTAAGATTTTCCTGAGCATTCCCTAGAGCAGTACACTACCTTCTTTTCTTTCTTTCTTTTTTGAGAGAGAGAGAGAATCTGCTAATATTATAGTGTTTTTCCCTTTGCATGGCTCGCAAGTATTGTAGCAAACTGTCATTAATAATTTCACCAGTAAAATCAATACCAATGAGACTGAATCGATTCAAAGCAATCGACTAAATGATCTTGAGAAATGATGTATACAAGTAGCAAAATAAAATGGCAAAAAAAAGAGAAGAAAACCCTAGAAAACTTGTTAAAACTTCAAGCTATCACCTAACCCTAAAAGATAAACACTTGGTTTAACGTGGTTCGGTCAAAGGACCTACATTCACAGATAGTTCACCTACACTCAGAAAATTGTGTAGGAGTTTCCCTTAAAGTGTATTTATAGTGCACATGAGGGAAGTAGAGACCCATTTAACAATTCAACTGATGGGTCTCTTGTTAGTTGTTGCTTTTGGAAACATGTTACAAGGATGAGTCTTGATTCTTGACACACTGGGACTCTTCAAAATCTTGGATTCTCTTACTCTTGGATGCCTTGATATTTTTGCTCTTCAACCGTATGTGCCTCCTAGTTACTTTAGGACTCTCCAGTCGTGTGGGTTTCTCTAGATGCTTCCAACGTGTGTCATTCCTTCCTTATTGTGCACGTCACCCAATGTGGGTCGATGGACCTGTGGATCCAGAGTGGATCCTCAAACAAATCCAACACCAACCACAAACTTTTTTTTGGGTGCAGCAGCATGTGATGTAGTGAGATGGGTGTCACTTTTGTTTTTGGGTGCAACGTGATTGCACCTGATTTAGTGTAGATAACAGGCATGCTAAACTTCATTACTGCCTAAAGATCATGCTAGTGGAACTTTTTTCTGAATAATCGAGGGATAAACTCCCCCATCACCTACCACACATTGGCTGGTAAAACCCTTGAGGTCTCCCCTGACCATGGGAGAGTGCACTAGCTTCGACCCCTGAGTTTTGAACTTGTGATGTCTTGTCAACTTGGTGACATTAACAAGTCGCCCCTACCAGATGAGCAGAGCCCTTGGTGGCACTTTAAAAACATGTTTAACACCTCATATTCAAATTCATTCAGTTGGTCTTGTTTCAACAGTTAACGGTAATTCCCTCCATCTAGAATTTAAAAAATTTATTTTTCGTGCAGCATGTTTTTTTTCCAAGATTAACAGATGATCGCTAAGCAAAATATTGAATTTTAACATCTTGGCATGCACTCATATCACCATTCATTTTTTTTTTTGAAAGGCAAGCTGCTGTTAGCAGACCCCCCACCAATTATTATTCAACATACCACTGGGGTTTGAACCTGCAACGTCCCACCACAAGGAGACGTGCACTGGCAGCTCCTACCAACCACCCCAGAGCTCCCCCGTTGGTGCTCATATCACCATTCTCATGGCTGGAGGTGTGAAATCAACATGCTCATTGTTAAAGAATAAGAAGATTTACTAATTGAAATCAGGCTTAAAAGGCCCTTTTTGAACAACACAATTCCATAGCCAACACCCCAACCCTACTTGATTATCCAACTCCCTACATTCAAGCCCCACTCTTACAGATTTAAGAGTGCCTGTACAAAAAAAAACTCCGGTTCCAGCACCCCATTTGGGATATACTACCTAACCGTACAAGAAGTTATCTACCTGCGCATTAAGTGCATTAGAAAAGAACCTCATGCAGATTGGTGGTTTCACCTTGGCCAAAGATAGTACAGATGCAGGCAATGTCCATATCCCATCCCCACATATCAACCCTGATGCAACAGCGGGCCCGTATGCCATTGCCTTCGCCTTGTCGACCCGCTCCCACGCGTACAGAATTAAGCTCCCTACGCACATGTCAATCGTGAAGTAGCCCCCTATGAAGAACGGGATCGCCATGGCCATTGGGATCGGCACATATTGGGCCCACTTCTTGGGCAGGAACATGTTCTTGACCAGGTTGATCACAATGGCAGCTGCAAAGAAGATACAGCACAGCTGAAAGCAGTGGTGAGGCAAGGCAGAAAAACCTTCAACTCCAAGTATGGCGATGTTCCGATAGAGCGCCGCGTACGGTGCTTGGTACTCGCTGTGAGGGGACCCGACCTTGAAGGCCTTGTAGAAGAGCCAGAACACGCTTGGTGCAATCACACAGCCCATAGCAGTTCCAACAACTTGGCTGATAAACATGGACCTTGGAGAGGCTAGCGTCAGATACCCAGTCTTGAAGTCCTGCATCAGGTCAGATGCAGTCGAGACGATACTCATCATCACACCACAAGCAGCCAAGCCAGCAAGAACGCCACCATGATGCAAACCGGCCCAGGAACCAATAATGAAGATGGCCAGCTTCCCGTAGGTGGAGGCAAGGCTCCAGTCAGTGAGGCCACAGCCATATGCATTACAGAAGCCTAGTGCCGGTGCAATGATATAAGCCACAAGGACATAGTACCTGTCAAAAAATTGAAGCTTTGTTTGTATCAATAAAGCAATCACTGTAAATGTGTATCTTTTCTCACTCATTTGGCTCCTAGAAACATGCTAAGATATAACTGTTAGTCTCAGTTCTATGAAGCCCTTCTATGATTTAGGTCTGAGTGGGTTTGATATGTAGAGGATGATTTGTACATATATTATGGGAATTTTCACACATCATCTGAATCATGACCAGGTTCAGTACTGCACAAAACAATTATTCTGAGTTTCATGGTTATGACTCCCAAATTATGATTGGAAACAAATTCACACGATTCATGATTCCAACATGGTATACGACGCATACTATGGGGTTGTAAACCAAAGGTTTAAATCACAGATATTGTTGACAATAAGTCGATAACCCTTCTCACCTCTCTCTCCTTGATTTACGGGATCTGATCTAGACGGTTACAGGAAATATTTATGTGTATCAAGTTGGTTATGAAAACTGTATATCATACCGCTATGATTTTTTCCAAGTTTGTTATATGTTGTGTATTATAAATATTGTATCTCTGATGATTCAAATATAAGAAAAAAAAAAAGAGCGAGAGTGTTTGCCGTGGATGTAGGTCTAATATAACCGAACCACGTTAATTCTTTCTTGCGGAAAATCGTGTTCGTGGTCCATTTAGTACACTGTGTAAATCATTACACAGTGATACCAGCAAATTGCTTCATATCTACATATCGCTACATGGTGGTGTGAGTCATCTCATAAATTGCTACATGGCGATGTCTCATAAATCGCTATGGTGGTATCTCTCATAAATCACTACATGGCGATATCTCGCAAATCACTACATGGTATCAGAGCCCAGTTGATCTCTGGCTGCTGCGTCTTCCTCTCATTCTTGTCACGTGTTTCTGGTAACTGTGTGTGATTCCTTTTCATGGCAAACAGCTCATCAAAACAACCTCAATCTCCATCATCAACAGAGCAAATCCTCGTTCAGGATCAAGTACCTAATACAAAAATCACATAGATATTATTGAATGATACAAATTATATTTCGTGGTCCAAATCGGTTTCCCTATACTTAAGGGGTAGATCTAAACTCGGATATATTAATGGAGAAATAACCAGGCCAAGCATAAATGACCCCAAATATCGTGATTGGAGGTCTGTCAATGACCTTGTTATGTCTTGGCTTATTAATTCGATGGAAAATCGAATTGCTGAGGGTTTCTTATTTTTAAATACCGCTCAAGAAATATGGACCACTGTTAAATAAATGTATAGCGAGCAAAACAATATAACTCGTATGCATCAATTGTCCTACAAGATTCATAACCTCAAGAAGGATACTCAAGATTTCTCTAACTTTTTTGGAAAAATGAAGCGTCTATGGGATGAATATGAGTCACATACATGCACATGCACGGATATGATTTTCTTCAAAAAACTTTGTGAAAAGGAAAAAGCATTCCAATTGGTCGCTGGGCTTGGGAATGAATTTGATCAAGTTCGAATCCAGATCTTGTTATCAACCAAATTACCATCGGTTAACAATATATGCTCTATCATAATGAAAGAGGAAACTCGTCGTCGAGTAATGAATGTAGAGAAGTCTCTCCCTAAAGCATCCGATAGAGCTCTTTTTTCTGATGTTGTAGCTTGTGCAACAAAAAACTATGAGTCATCAGGCCACAAAACAAGAAACAAGATTTCTTGTACCTTTTGTAAAAAACTGGACATACTCGGGATAGATGTTGGAACCTTCACGGTAAACCAAGAACTGCTCCAGCTCGACGTCCCCATAAAGCCGCACCATCTAGTCATGTGGCTACCACTTCAAACCCGAATGATAAAGTTAGCTCAGAAGATTTGTCTACTCAATTGAAGAATATTGTCGAGCTGCTTAAAATCGATTGTCAGAAAAATAATCAAGTAGACATAACGGCCTCCACATCCTCTCCTTCAAATCCAGGTAATATTTTTGCTCATCACAATGATAAAAATTGGATCATTGATTCAGGAGTAAGTGAACATATGTGTTCGACCATAACTGATAAATCCAGGCTAAAACCAATTTGTGGTTGCAAGCATGTTGTCATTGTGGATGGAACAAAAGTTGAGGTAATAGGTATTAATAGATTTCAGCCATTTGATCGTGCAAAAGAACTGGATGTTATGGTAGTCCCAAGTCTATCGGCCAACTTATTATCTGTGTCAAAAATTACAAATGAGCTTAATTGCAATATCACTTTCTCACCATATAATGTGATATTTCAGGACAGGACGACGAAGAAAGTGATTGGTGAAGAAAAAATTTTAGACGGTCTTTATGTGCTTGAAAGACACAAAAAGGCCATGCTTGCTGGAAAATATGAAGGATGTCTGTGTCATAAACGCCTAGGACACCCATCAAGTCAGTCATTGAACATTTTGTTTCCTGATTTTCAATTTGATTGTCATTCGTGTGATGTTTGTAGATATGCCGAAATGACTAGACTTCCCTTTCCTAGATCAGATAATATTGCTGAAAACCCATTTGATCTAATTCATACCGATGTATGAGGACCTTCTCCTATGACGTCTTACTCTGATTTTAGATATTATCTAATATTCATTGACGATTTTTTAAAGGCTACCTGGATCTATTTAAGACAAAAAATGAAGTCCTTGATAAATTTAAAGAGTTTTTTTTATGGTAGAAAACCAATATGATATAAAAATCAAGATAGTAAGATCTGACAACGACACTGAGTATAAGAATACTCAGTTTGACGAATTTGAATAACAAAAGGGTGTATACCATCAATTTACCTGCGTAGGTACTCCTCAACAAAATGGAGTAGCCGAAAGAAAAAATCATCATTTGCTTGAAGTTACCAGAGCCCTGTTATTCCAAATGAATGTTCCAAAAATATTTTGGAGTGATGTTGTTCTGACTGCTTGCTATATTATAAATCATCTGCCTAGCCGGATTCTAGAAAACCACTCTCCTCTTGAGATTCTAAAAGGACAAAAACTCAGTTTAAATCACATGAGAACCTTTGGATGTGTTGTATTCATAGCCAAACAAAGATCGGATAAACTTCGCAGTCATGCTTCCAAATGTGTCTTCTTGGAGTATTTTGCGTCTCAAAAGAGATATAAATGTTATAATGTAGAAGAGCAACATCTTTTTATCACCAGGGATGTTGAATTCAACGAAAATGTTTCATACTTTCAGCAAAGTCAATGCCAGGGGGAAACAACATCTAGAGACATATTTGAGAAAAACTATTCTCAGGAAGAAGTAGTTTTGTCTGCGACCGGCTCATATGAAGAAATTGCAACCAACATAGGAAGAACTTTGGACTCCGCAAGAGGCAAACTGTGAAACAGAAAATCAACCTTTGCTAAGAAGGTCAGAGCATCAATCCAGAGCTCCTTCTCATTTAAATGATTATGTTACATTCTCAGTTATGTACCCTATTGAAAATTATATTGGGTATCACAAAATTAGCAGGACTCACAAAGCCTACATTAGTCGCATTTCTCAGAATAAGGAGTCATCAACATATGAGGAGGCTAGAATTGATCCAATATGGGTTTGAGCTATGAATGAAGAGCTACAAGATCTTTATAAAAATAAGACCTGGGAAGTTGTTTCTTTACCTCTTGGAAAAAAGGCAGTTGGATGTTGCTGAGTATATAAGATAAAACATAACAATGATGGGACTATAGAGAGATAAAAGGCCAGGTTGGTGGCTAAAGGGTATACTCAGACTCAAGGTTTTGATTACGATGAAACATTTGCTTCAGTTGCCAAAATGAATACCGTCAAAATTCTCTTATTCGTTGCTTGTAATTACAATTGACCTCTCTATCAATTAGATGTTAAAAATGCTTTCTTGCAGGGAGACTTAAAAGAAGAAGTTTATATGAAACTTCCACATGGACATCCTGAAGAAGAAAATATTGATAGAGTATGCAAACTACATAAAGCCATTTATGTCCTGAAACAATCTCCCAGAGCGTGGTACCATCGATTGAGCAGTTGCTTGGAACAACATAAATTTGTCTGAAGCAATGCTGACAATTCAATGTTTGTCAAAGGAGAAAGTAATCACTTGGTTATTGTCTTGATATACGTGGATGATATCATTGTGACAGGTACAGATGGTGAAGGCATTCAAGAAACAAAGAGACTTCTATATAAAACTTTTGACATAAAAGATTTAGGCAAACTTTGCTACTTCTTAGGCATTAAAATAGCTCATTCAAGAAAGGGTCTATTTTTTTCTCAAAGAAAATATACGTTAGATCTTCTTAAAAGTGCAGGTAAAATCGGGTGTAAGCCCGTTGAAACATTGGTGGAAAGCGGACAAAAATCTATTATCTCTCGTGATGATGTAACCGTTAATAAGGAAGGATACCAAAGATTAGTTGGAAAACTAATCTATTTAACTATTACTCGACCAGACATTACATATGTTGTCAACCTCACAAGCCAATGTATGCATGCTCCTCAGGAACTACATTGGAAAATCGTAAATCGAATATTGCAGTATTTGAAAGGAACGTCGAGCCAAGGATTATGGTACAAGCGAAACAATTGTCATCAAATTCAAGGGTTCACAGATGCTGACTGGGCAGAAAGTTCAGACAGAAGGTCTACCACAGGATATTGTGTTTTTTGTTGGTGGCAATATGGTTACCTGGAAAAGCAAAAAGCAAGGGGTGGTTGCCAGATCTAGTGCAGAAGCCGAGTATAGGGCCATGGCAACTACTGTCAGTGAAATAACCTGGGCCAAAACTCTCCTAACTGAAATGAAGATGTCAGTCGATCTACCTATTCCCATGTTATGTGACAATCAAGCAACAATACATATTGCAGCAAATTCAGTTTTTTATGAACGGACTAAGCATATCGAAATTGATTGTCATTATGTTCGTAAAAAGGTTCAAAGAGGAGAGATCTCTACTCCATATACTAAAAGTGCAGAACAACTTACTGACAGATTCACCAAAGGACTGAGTCGAGATCATCATCGTGACCTTCTCGACAAGTGGGGTTATGCAAACATCTACACCCCACTTGAGGGGGAGTGTTGACGATAACCCTTCTCACCTCTCTCTCCTTGATTTACGAGATCTGATCTCGACGGTTACAAGAAATATCTCTGCGTATCAAGTTGGTTATGGAAACTATATATCATACCGCTATGATTTTTTCTAAGTTTGTTATATGTTGTGTATTATAAATATTGTATCCCTGATGATTCAAATATAAAAAAAAAGAGAGCAAGAGTGTTTGTCGTGGATGTAAGTCTAATATGACTGAACCACATTAATTTCTTCTTGTGGCAAATCGTGTTCGTGATCCATTTGGTACACTGTGTAAATTGTTACACAGTGATACCTGCAAATCGCTTCCTATCTACATATTGCTACATGGTGGTGTGAGTCATCTCATAAATTGCTACATGGCGATCTCTCATAAATCGCTACAGATATGCAAGAGAATGCATGCAGAATTTTCTTCATAGTCCATTCAAACAATAATATATTTCAATTATTTAATGCAGAATTTGTTAATGGAGGGTACGGAGGCTCGGTTTCATCACTCGTTGACATATACTTAGATGTGTGTTTGTGCATGCACACATGGAGAGAGAGAGAGAGAGAGAGAGAGAGAGAGAGAGAGAGAGAGAGAGAGAGAGAGAGATCACTAACCATTTCAACTGAGGGAAGATTTTGGGGAGGACAGGGGTAGCAATCGCCATGATAGCAACGTAGCCACCGATAGCGTAGTGAAAAGGAATGCTGTCTTTCATGAAGAACTCATTGCGACGCTGCTCATCATAACTGATGGCATGCGGTGAGGCCACACCAGCCACAGGTATTATGGCAGTATCCTTCCTCTTCATCTGCTTATAGAATGCGATTGCAGTGCGAAGCAAGATACTCACAAAATTGTAGAGACCGTCACCAAGTATCAAGGCAATGGAAATGAAGATCTAGAAAAATAGCAAATGCATCACTAAAGTGATGAACATCATTTACATAAACAAATAAGAGAAAAAAGAAAGAAAGAAAGAAAACCTTGTATCCATTAAGGCTATGAAGGGAACTTTTTGGCAACTCTGCAGAATACCAGTGCCCTGCCTTCTTGTCAATCAGAGGCCACATGACTCCCCATGAAAGAATTGCACCTAAAAGCAGAGAGATGTTCACAATATACGGGCATATCATCCCAGCACCAACATAAGTTGAAGAGAAATCAAAGTAAAACCTGCGGTTTCATTAAATCAAACTGTCAGCCTGAATCATCTAAAATGGTCATAGAAAAATGGCATGAGTTAACAAGATACAAGGTGTGCCGTCCTAAATATGACATGTACATCCTACATTGCCGAAGATAACCAGACATCTACTCATAGACATGCTAAGGAGATGAGAAAAATAGGAAAACATGATTGCCCACAATCAGAAGCTACATTAACAAATGGCGATCAGTTTCACAAGTTAGTTTTCAAGGTATCCCTGTGTCAAAGACGAATTGTCCCCCATCCATCCGAGTCCTGCTGTTTCCAAGCACGGTCCAGCTTCAGTTTCTGATGGGATCTAATTTACATAGATTTTGTGTACTAACACCACTTCAATACACATTTTGGTGGATTATTATTGTCAAAAGGCCAAGCTCATACAAACTGCTAAGACTGTTCATGACCAATTTATACATTTGAAAAGCGCATGCCCAGTCACCAATTTTAGAAGTCAAGTTACCTGTTCGTAAAAGCTTTGAGACCAAATGTAGGGAAACGTGCAAACCCACAGTTGTCGCCACCAGTGTAGAACCATTGGAAGAAGCCCCACAAAAAACTAAAAGAGAAAAATCTTCCAAGCACACTCACCTGCTTCCTGTACAAAACACAATAAATAAAATTACATGAAAAAGAACCGCACCTAAACACACTATTAGTGACCGAATCTAAAAGAATACTAAGAATCACTTAGCACAAGCTTAAAGGCACGCAGACCATAGTACCAATCCTTGCTGTTCATAATGCACTCATTAATATGATTAAGATCATTGACAAGTTCCTGAACGATAATAAAAAATGCTATTTCTATGCACACTTTTTGTGGCCGGGTCAGACTAAGCAAAGCTCAGTATGAATCAGCAACTGTTCCATCACTCATTTAGTCATTCCAATTGTCCAATCACACATGCAAAAAACGCACCAAGGAGGGCTTGGCGTAGTGGGGTGGAGCCTTGAAGGTTCAATTCCTATCCCCTCTGCGCAAGCCGACGCCCAGCCTAGGCCCCGGGGGTGGGGGTTGGTGTGGGTTCTAGCCTCGTAGTTTTACACTGCCGGCACAACGACCGTAGGAATGGCAGGCTGAGCCAGTGCGACCAGGTCTTCCTGCCCCCGAGGGAGTTTCTTCGGGTAATAAAAAACAGATGCAAAAACAATATAATTTTTTTCTACAAAGAATAGTTTGGTAAATACTTAGCAAGTTTGGCTCCGTGAGGAGTGTGGAAGCCGTTAATGAGAAAAGCAGTAGCAGTGCCACTCGGATATGTCAGTTTGTAGTCGATAATCATGATCTGCAAAAATAATAAATAAAATTAGTGCATGCACAGGAACGGAGTATTTGAAAAAAGAAAAAAAATTGGTGAACATGAATTAATGTGGTTACCTTCCTAAGGGGTACCACGGAGAAGAGGCCTACAAAACTGACAACGAAGAGGAAGCCAATCATCCATCCTAGGCTCGGTTCCTTTATGTTGAACTCGTCATTGCCTTCGGCTGATTGAGAGGCAATAACTTTGCTCATCCCAAACAAATAGCTTCCAAACCCGCCTGCCCAACGTCCACAAAGCTTATTCACATTTAGAATTTATTGGAAGTAGGAAGTAGTCCCACCCATTGATAGTGGAGCCAGGACCTCGTTTTCTTAGAGGAATGGGAAAAGACTTCTAATGCTCTCTCTCTCTCTCTCAATCTCTCTCTCTCTCTCTCTCTCTGGGCTGTCAATGGATCGGGTCTTTACAGAATACCCGAGCAGTCCCCAAGCCGAATTCTTGGTACGACATAAAAATGCTAACTCGAATATTATTTGGATTAATTCTGTCAAAGAAAAAATATTATTTGGATTAACACTCTCGGGTATGGAGTACTATGTGGATTGGGTTCGGGTTATGATTTTTGTTGGATACCTAACCCATCTTGGCTTGGCTCAAATGTTTTATAGGTATGTTTAGTAAATATAAACTTGTTAAATTATACAGATCAGGGTTTGAGATTTCATTTTTTTTACACAACAGAACTCACACCCAAATCCAAATGTGGCGACTAGTTAATTGGGTGGGTTTGCTTAAGCCTTGATTGGTCGGATATCTGGCCAGTTGACATCTCTCTCTCTCTCTCTCTCTCTCTCTCTCTCTCTCTCTATATATATATATATATATATATATATATATATATATATATATATATATATATATATATATATATATATATAAAACCATGAAGGTGCGTGCCTAAGCCTGCCTAGATGGCATTTAGTTGGATTCCGGTTACGTCAAGGCAAGAAGATAGAAACCCTAAAGACAAAGCTGGGGTTAGGTAGACCCTACCAGTTATACAACCATACCATTGAGATTCGATCTTGAAACGTTCCAACACAAGATGACGTGCACTAACTGCTTCTAGCAGACAAGCAGAGCCCAGTTGGTAGATAGAAACCCAAACTTGAGCTGTATATTTTTAAAAAATCAAATCACATTAAAGAATACATATAACTATGCAACAACAAAAAATGATAGTCTGAAAATGATCATAATTTTAGAAATATGGTGATCTTAGCTCAAAGTTTAATATTTTTATGTTTTCATCAGCACTTTTATGTTTTCCTCTGCCTGTGTATAACTGTTTGGTTATACACTGTCGGTCCCAAGCCCGGATAAAGGAGGAGGGTTGCAATAGGCCAATGACAATCAGCATAAAAACTTAGTCACACCCTATGAATATGAATCAATATGAGAATTTAGTTGAGGTGTTTCCTACTGAGCGACGCGTTGTACTCTATAGGCACGGAAGCAGTGATAAATGGGCAAGGGTTGTTAGGTCGTCGCCTAGAAGCGACGCGTCACACCGGCGTCTGGGTATGGTGTCAAATAGGCAAGGGTTTCCTCATTTTGTTGGCCGGGTGGGGGTAAAGAAGATAGTTCAAGACCATAAAATTAGGTTAGTCACTTGTAATATAAGGTCTTTAACTGGTAAGTTGGTAGAGTTAGTAGATGTTATGTATAGGAGAAAGATGAATATTTTATGTCTACAAGAGACCAAATGGGTTCGTGAGAAAGCAAAAGTGATAGAACCTTGGGGATATAAGATTTGGTATACAGGAATAAATAAGAATGGGAATGGAGTAGGAATTGTTATTAGTCGTGAGTTTATAGATAATGTAGTTGAGGTTTGTAGGAAGGGTGATAGAATTTTACTTATTAACTTAGTATTAGGTACGAATATTATTAATATTATTAGTGTTTATGCACCTCAAGTAGGTTTAGATGATTCCATTAAGCATCAATTTTGAGAAGATTTAGATGGAGTAGTACAAGGGATATCTTATGGAGAAAAGCTTTTCATCGGCGGTGGCCTTAATGGACATGTAGGCATTAGTAAGGATGAATTTGAGAGTATCCACGGAGGCTATGGTATAGGAGAAAGAAACGAAAGTGGAGAAAGGATTTTAGATTTTGGTTTGTCCTATGATATGATCTTAACAAACACTTGGTTTAGGAAGAGAGAGTCTCACCTAGTAACATTTAAAAGTGGGGTTAATACGAGTCAGATAGATTTTTTCCTACTTAAAAAGAGAAATAGGGGTTGTTGCATCGATTGTAAGGTTATACTGGAAGAAAGTGTAGCTACACAACATAGAGTCTTAATTTTAGATCTTAGAATTAGAAAATGCCGCAAAAGGGATAGACATAGGATAGATCCTAGAATTAAGTGGTGGGCACTAAAAGGAGCTAAACAAAGAATGTTTGTAGAGCAGGTAGTTAAGGAAGTTGATTGGTGTCTCGAGGAGGATTCAGAATCAATGTGGAATAAGATAGCGGGTGGCATGAGAAAGGTAGTTAAGGAGGTATTGAGTGAGTCTAAAGGCAGTGCACTGCTAGGTAAGAATACATCATGGTGGAACAAGGATGTCAAATTAACTATTAAGGTTAAAAGAAAGTGTTATAGAAATCTAAGTAAGTGTCGTGATAATGAGAATTTGGAGAAGTATATGATAACAAAGAAGGAAGCTAAAAAGTAGTTTGAAACGTGAAAGATAAGGTATATATGGAGGCTTATGATAAGTTGAACACCAAATAGGGCGAGAAGAATATTTATAGGCTTGCAAAGACGAGAGATAGAAAATCGAGGGATCTGGGTATGGTTAGATGTATTAAAGATGAAACGCAAAGGGTCTTAGTCAAAGATGAGGAGATTAAGGAGAGATAGAAAGATTATTTTGATAAGCTATTTAATGGAAGTCATGCTCAGAATCTTGGAGACTTCTTCATTTCTTTTCATGAGATAAATCGTAACTTCATGCGCAAGATTCAAAAGAAAGAAATTACAGAGGCTTTGAAGAAAATGAAATTAAGAAGGGCAGTTGGCCCAGATGGTATACCTATCAAGGCTTGAAAATGCTTGGGTGAGAATGGTTTAGAATGGTTGACAAATCTTTTTAACAAGATTTGGCGGAAAAATAAGATGTCTAATGAGTGGAGGAGGAGTACTCTGGTGCCTGTATACCAAGAATAAGGGTGATATACAAGATTGCAGAAACTATCATGGTATAAAACTCATGAGTCATACTATGAAACTTTGGGAGTGGGTGATTGAGTATAGGTTGAGTAAGGTTGTCATGATATCGGAGAATCAATTTGGTTTTATGCCTGAAAGATCAACTATGGAAGCTATACATCTTCTTAGACAACTTATTGAGAGATATAGAGAGAGGAAGATTTGTATATGGTTTTTATTGATTTGGAAAAGGCAAACAATAGAGTACCTAGGGATGTTCTCTAGTGGACAATGATGAAGAAAGATGTTTCTCTTAAGTACATTAGTATAATTAAATATATGTACGAAGGAGTAGTAACCAATGTTCGCACTTGTAGAGGGGTGACAACCAATTTTCCTATAACGGTTGGGTTACATCAAGGATCTGCATTAAGCCCTTTTATATTTGCTATAGTGATGGATGAGATCATGAGATCAATTCAAGAAAATGTATTGTGGTGTATGTTGTTTGCTGATGATATTGTTTTAATTGATGAGTATAGAGATGGGGTTAATGTTAAGTTAGAATTATGGAGACAAACATTGGAAGCAAGAGGTTTTAAGTTGAGTAAGAGTAAGACAAAATATATGGAATGTCGGTTTAGTAAGCAACGAAGTAGTGATGGGAGTGTAGTGAAACTTGATGAGCAAAAAATATCGGTGGATGACTGTTTCAAATATTTGAGATCTATCATTCAAAAGTATGGAGAAATTGATGAAGATGTAAATCATAGAATAAAGGTTGGGTGGATGAAATGGAAAAGTGCAACTGAAGTGTTGTGCGATTGTAGAATGCCATTGAGGTTGAAGGAAAAGTTTTATAGGATGACAATTAGGCCCACTTTACTATATGGTACGGAATGTTGGGTTGCCAAGAGACATCATATTCAAAAAATGAGTGTAGCTGAGATGTGTATGCTTAGATGGATGTGTGAAAATACAATAAAAGGTAAGATTCGAAACGAGAAGATACGTAAGAAAGTAGGCGTTGCATCCATTGAAAATAAGATGAGAGAGAATCGTTTACGGTGGTTTGGAAATATTCGGCAAAGGCCTAATGATGCTTTAGTTAGAAGAATGGAGAAATGGGAAAATATATTAGTTAAAAGAGGTCGGGGTAGGCCTAAGAAGACTTGGATGGAGATGATAGGAAAGGATATGAATGCTTTGAACCTCACGGAGGACATGACATTGGATATAAATGATTGGAGGAGAAGGATTCATGTGGAAGACCCAGAATGATTTTCTTTTTTGGTTCATATCACCGATCCCAATTGTTTTGGGAAGAAGGCATAGTTGTTGTTGTTGTGTTTTCTCAAGATTTTTTTGAAAAAAAAAAATTTGGTTTTCGTCTATCGAGAAATTTGTGACATTGACAAATACCTAAGTTGTGGCAGGCTCTGAGTTCCATCCCTGACAAAATCATCCCTCAAGCCCAACAAACATACTTCTTGGACTGGGTTTGGGTCGAGCCTAATAGCATACTGGTCAGCGTTTAAATGCCCATACTCTGAATTTTGTTTGGGTTGGCTCAGATTCCCGACACAGAACTGACCCTTTATCCTCAAACTTGTTGTGGGTTTCAATAAGAGAAAAATCGTTGACCAGAGTGTGGTATTCCACAAATACTGACTCTCCTGGCTAGGAATGCAAATGGTTCGAATCCGAAACAGTTAAACATGGATCCACACCAGCCAAAATTTGCAAAACCTCTATCCTAGATCCGATCCATTTGCATTCCTATTCCTGGTAATGGCCAAGCTGATGCAATAAAATAGACCATGTCACAAAATTGACAATCCAACTCCCAAACCACCTATACGAAGCCAAAACAACCATCTACAAATTCCAAAACAGTGGTTTTACGATTCTGAAAACCTTTTTAAAAATAAATAAATACCTTTAGTTTGACAGGTCAAAGGTTGGTAAAACCCTTTGAGGTCTCCCTTGCCCACCGAGAAGTTCACTCAGCTTCAACTTTGCAGCAAGGGACACCTGCACTGTAGTAAAAAAACCAACACGGAGACACCACCTAGGATCAGGTGGCCTAGCTGCATTGGCTTTGCCTGCTGTACTTACTGTCCTAACAGCATAAAACTTTGTGGGCTTACCCCCCTTCTTGTCCATGGGAAGTCATCACGCTTCCGCTTGCGCAAGAGGTGATGCCCATAGGATTTGAACTTAGATCACCTGCCTAGAAGCTTAGGTCTCATCCCACAATACCAGATCCCTTTGAGGCCCCTATGAGGTGTTCTGAAAACTCTTATGTGTAATTACTGGATTATTAAAATCTTATTTGTTTAACTCAGCAATAGAACTGATAGTTAAGAAAATAAATAACAATAACAATAACCTTGTTCATGGCAAGTTTCCATACACTCCACAATTAAGGATGCCAATGGATCCTATTTTATTCAATATCTAACCAAATCTGACCAATTTAATAGGATTTGGAAAGGCAAAACTATATCCGATTATAAGCATGTGCGGATATGATTTTGATTATAACTGTTAAAAAGACAGAAAAAAATTCTAATATAACATTACATCTCGCTTAAGAAGAAAATTTTAAAATATTACAACTTTTCACAAATGTTCAGTATCGTAGCGAACCAGCCTGAATCGGTAGGAAACATGGCTGATTCAGTTTATTTTTTTCAAAAAATGCTAAAATATTGTTAAAAATAATTTAAATATTTTTAGGGTATGTTTGGTTGCATCTCATGTGAGATGAAATCAAATGTCACATATACGATTCAAAATGTGATTTGGAATCACAAGAGACTTCAAATCACCATGTTTGGTTACCCATGCAAATGAGATTTTAAATCACATTCAAATACAATCAAACGTACCCTTAATATTTTCTGACACATGTCAACCCAAAGTGACCGGTTCAGATCATGGCCGATTCTCTTAATCGTTTTGAAAATCGAAGGGCCGATACTGACAACATACTGGGCTTCCGAAAAAAGACAATCCCAAAGGAGGTGGATCTACAGAAAGAAAGGGACCCACGGTCGCCATCTTGGCTCTCACTGCTAACGGTTAGAGCCTTATAGGGAACGAAGCCTCACCGCCCTAAAACAAACGACGAACGGTAACCTGCGTCGTCTCATTATCTTTATCGTGAAAAAGGAGGGTGAAAATTTGAAACCTAGCTAACGCAGTAGAACTGGAACTACCCGCTAGCGGTTAGATGGAAAGAGATTGCACAGTACGGGAATCGGGAGCTTAGATCGCTACTTCTACCTTCAAAGAAACTAAGGCAAGCTTTGGGAATCCGGTGCTCCTAGCCGCTAGCGGCCAATTTTACCGTGGATTGAACTCGATCCAAGAGATTCGCTTGCATTCTCTCAAGAACCAGGCTTTAGATCAATCCTCTCCCTGAAACCAAAAGAGGCAAAAAGAAAACCAGGAAAAATCGATCTTTACTGTCAATTCCGAAGGCTTCCTCTTGCCACTAGCGGCTACCAGGGAACATGGAGAGAAAGACAAACAGTAAAGAAAAATGCAATCTTTCCCGCGCCGCTAGCGGATAGCGCAAGAAGCACCGAGAGAGAGAGAGGGAGATGCTCACCGCTGAAGGCGATGCCAGAGCAGGCGACAACGCACGTCTGGATGACGGTGTTCTCTTGCCTGGTGAAGGGCTGCCTCAGGAGGCCCGTCTTCTGGAGGAGCTTGGTCCACGTCTTGATGAAGAAGAAGCCAAGCAGCCCCGCCGCCACATTCAGCGACGGGATGATCCCCGTGGTGAGGTTGAGCTTCATCACGATCACGCAGAACATCAAGCCGAGCACGAAGCTCACCACGAACGCCCTGAGGGTGAGCTGCTCCTGCCACGGCGGCACCGTCTCCTTCTCGAACACCTGCTCGACCGAGAGCAACCTCGCCGCTTCCTCCTTCTCCTCCGGTCGGCGCCCCTCTTCCTCCATTTCCACAGAGATAGAGAAAGAGAGAAAGCGGCTGGAGTTAATAGATCTGCCGAAGTTGGAGAGGGGGGGTGGGGGCAAATAAACGGAGGGAGGAGGGCAGAATTACAGTTAGGATTCCAAAAAGGGGGAGGGAGAGGAGAAGAGAGGGGAGGGGCTCTCCTGGTTGAGATTGCCCCGAGATGGAGAGGAGAGGGAGTCCTTTATTAGCGGGTGTTTGTAGGCCGCCCTGTTGGAACTCACGGTGTGTGTTTTTCCCAAAAGACGCACAGTTCGTGTTCGGGTCCGAATGAGCGCCACGTGGGCTCGTATTTCCGTGTATTCGCATCACTTAGCATAGAGTCCTGTGCGATCGCAAATACTCAAGTACTCTTTCTTGCTATTCTAGCCACGAAACAAACGGTTCGAGAAAATAATAAAAATGTTTTTCACTAAAAAAAAACAAACGACGAGAAAAGAAAAAAAATGGCTTTCATCCAGAAAGAGTCGAGAATGATCTTAACTCTTAAAAGTCCAAACAGCGAAATGAGTTTGAAGCGCTCATTTTCTTTTTCATTTAAACTTTTCATTGAGAGAGAGAAAAAAAAAATTAAGGCCTTCCTACTAGGAATGATCGGGATGCTGCCCTCATCCAGCGAGCAATTGACTGCGTCGGCCCCTCTACCGTCTTCGATGGATACCTACAATAGAATTTTCTTCTAATACACCTACAACGAAGTCTTTCAAAGTACAATATGTCTACCTTTACATCGACAATACTTCTCATCAGGGTTATACCTTTCAGGCTACCCTGATGCTGCTCAACACAAGCATTCGCACCATCAAGTTCTGGTGGGCATTCCTCGAGTTCTGGCACTGCGAGGTCATCATCTCGACCTCCGGTGTCGTGCTCTTCGACATGACCCACCTCCCCGCCAACGTCGGAAATGACACGTTCCTCTTCGAATTCCCTGTCATAGACCTCAAGACTGCCATCGGGACGGTTGGCGACTACAACCTTATCACGACGAAGATCGTGCTCAAGGGAGCGGAGTTCGGCATTGCGATTTATGATTTACACACAATAGCAATTTACGAAAATCGCATAACGAAAAAAAATTACAAATCGCTAAATCGAGTAGCGATTTATGAAAATCGCGTAGCGAAAAAAAATAAATGGCAAATCGCTACGCGATTTTCGTAAATCGCTATATCGAGTAGCGATTTACAAAAATTGCGTAGCGGAAAAAAAATGGCAAATCGCTAAATCAAGTAGCGATTTACGAAAATCACGTAGTGAAAAAAATAAAAAATCGCTAAATCGAGTACCGATTTACGAAAATCATGTAGCAAAAAAATCGTTAAATCGAGTAGCGATTTAAGAAAATCGCATAGCGAAAAAAAAAATAGAAAATCGCTAAATCGAGTAGCGATTTACAAAAATAGTGTAGTGAAAAAAAAAACTGCAAATCGTTATGCGATGTTTGTATCAAGATTTACCAACGGTTATTTGATCCGCAAATCGCTACGCGAGTCTAACATGTTATATCAGGATTTGGATCCCCTAAGTAAGACCTGAACATGCATTCGGATATGTTTCTGGATCAAAATTCAATCAGATTGCATTTTTTGCAGCTAAATAGCTTGTTTTTCTTCTATTTTTCTGGATCCAGTATTATCACTTGTATTTAAGATTCATATTCAAGATTTGATTCAGATCTACTATTTGCATTTTTTATTCCGATTCAGGTTTGGTAGGATGAGACCCCAATCCAACCCCTTTGCACCCATAGCAGAATGGCAGTCAACTGGTCGGGTACATGAACAAGCCCAAATAACAAACTGTCGGGTTTGGGTTTTGTCAGCTCACAAAAATGAAATATCAAACCCGGATCCAAGAATTTTAAAAGTTTGCTTTTACTTAAATACATATAAAAGACTCAGGTCGGGTCGGGTCAGGTACCTGGCAGAAAAATCAGGTCAGGTTGACCACCCAGCAAAAATCATAAGCCAAGCCTGGTCCACATATTGCTCAGGTCGGGCTAGGGCAAACATTTTTATGCCCATACCCAATAATTCATGTTCGGGTGGGTACCCAGTATAGACCTGACCCATCGACGGTGCTAATTATGCTACAAATTTTTATGGCTATTTTCTGTTCCATCTCTAAACCCAAACTATGAACTATGGATCTGGGTAACGAGGCACTAATAACTGGATCCAAACCTGGTACTTCTGAAAAAAAATCAGATTTGATAAATCATCTTTCCTTTCGATGTCACCAAAACATCCCCATATTTTTTTTTACCATGAAATGAACTTATTTTACATGCAAATTCAAACAAGTAGGGATTAGGCCCGGATCCAAGAACATCAACACGAAAAGTGGCAGGAATAAATATAGAAAGGACATCGATCTACATTTTGACGAAGACCAACCATATGTTCCTTTGAACTATCCTACAGACAAAATTAGAACCTGTAATGAGATCTGGTAAGGAGACCCAGACCCTATTTTTGGTTTGAAACGAACACCTCTAGATCCGTTTAAGCTGGAGTCGGTTATGCCCGTTTAGGCGACCCGTTTTGAAACGAACACCTCTAGTTAAATGTGCTGTCGGACGGCGTAGATGACGCCTTTGAAACGTAAGCGAAAATATCTCGTGTGAAAGCTCCAGTCTGGTCGTCAAAAAATATCACGTTACCCCCCAGACTCCTTTAGAAATCCAATATACCACACAAACTTTGTCAAAATGCCTGCCTAGCATTGTACTTATTGTTTGTAGCCATATCACATATAATTTTAAGGAGCTTACTTTTACCAAAAATACATATAACCATGGATGAGAAGTTGACCGAGGGAAAATGGGGATTCGTTTGAACTTGCCCCCTTTTAGATCAAGTATGGAAGACATAAATTTGAGAATGGACCCGTGATGAAGGTAAAAATCAAAACCCATACCTGAAAGAAGGTAGGGATGGACTTACTCTCGATTTTCATTAATGAAATTATTATTATACTCATATTATATATATATATATATATATATATATTCTTAACCCTAAACCCTTTTTTTATTTTTTATTTTTTTATTCCTCTTAAAATAAAAATAAAGTTATTTTGAGACGGGGATGGGGATAGGAGTAGAGACAACTATTTTGAGACAGAGATGGAGGGTAAAATTTTGAGACGGGGGCTGGGTGAAGCAAAATCGGGTCCCTGATCCACTGCCATCTCTACATAAAACACACTCGGGTCAAGCAAAACCGGGTTGGATATCTGACAAAAATCATAACCTAAACCCAACCTGCATATTACTCCGGCCAGGTTTGGGGTGACTCAAATAATATTAGGGTCAGCATTTTCCTTTAATGACCATATCTGATAATTTGGGTTCACGTACCCAATGCAAACCTGAAAGATTGACAACCTTAGTTTGTTTAAGCAATTTAACATGTGATAAATGGTAATGGTCACATTCCCAAATCTAATGAGATTCTTTGTGCAAGGAAATATTGCAATAAATATTTTACATGCATTAAGCGAAAGGAGGAGCTCGCCGAGACAGGTCCACAAGCACCTCTCAGCTTTATCACAGAGATACTCTAGTTCACTCACGTGTCGTGTCTTTCTTGTATACTAAATATAATGAAAATTTACACACAAAAAACGTCTCCCATGCTTGTCCAATTCATCGTGTCCTTGTGACATACCCTCTGGGTCATTGGAGGGTGTTTGGAATTTTGTAAAAGTTGTTGGGTTACAACATGATAATAACACAAAGCCATGATTACCAACCGGCGTGGACAAAGTGAAGGATGGGGAGGAGAGAGCGTCAGCGTCGGAGAAGTGGACGTTTTGGACAAGGGAACCCGTGGTTTTGGGGGGGGGGGGCAAAACCGGCAGCTGCGGGCCCTTGTTGCTTCTCGGCGTTTTTGGACCAATGAAAAACTTTGAAGATGCACGTGATATGGTGCGCTCATTGCCCGCTCATCCCCGGAAAAGTTCTTGTTCGTGGTAAATGTATGTGCTGGATTTTATTATTTATAAGAAGGATTTACGGCGGATTTAATCCATGGCTAATCTACAGATTTCTTGTAGTGATATTTTTATAGGAAAGACTCCTCCCAAGGGGGAGTGTTTCCTATCATGCCCCCTCAACCTCGCCAATGCCCTCTCCTCGCACCGCAAAATAGTATAAGGACGGTCACTGGCTAATTTTTTGCAAGCTCATACAACACCAGGCAAACCCAACCTAGCCAGCCTAATTGTCCTAGGCCCCACACTTACCCCATGTGCGACTACCAAATGATTAGCATTGTACATCACCTCATGCACAATTGCCTCAACGGATGTTTGACCCTACGCACCACCTCATGCACAACGACCTAGCCTAAGCCATGACTTTGCGCACCACCCTGTGCACGATGCCACAATGCTTTTCAACAAATGTACGAAAGCAATCATTGATTGAGTTTAGAAGAGGGGCGACGCTCATACCCTTCCAGACCAACAACCCAAATCCAATAGCAATATTGTGCCACCAAGGTTGCAATGTGGTCTTCTGAAAGCATCATGTAGGACACCTGCAGGTACTCATGGTTGGCGGAAGGTCGTTGTCGACCCCAACCTTCCGTCCAATTGACAATATCTTTAGTGAGCAACACTACTAAGATCACTCAGTGATACCTAAGTACTCACTTGTCTAACCTTGTGCCACCATGCATGATTGAGACCACCTAATGTGATACTTGAGTGAATTTGCCTTAATCCACACACACCTTCGTGCGTACAAAACACTATGCATGAGATAAATTTCACCTGAGTCAAAAAGTTATTTTAACCAAATCTTTCAAAGGCATCTATACCCAAAACATTATTGAACAATACACCACATTTTGTGTCATCATACACCATTGCACCAACGCTGATACCATTGTCTATCGGATGACATGTTTCCACCGCACATCACTTGATAACTCAACACCGGGGGAGGTTATATGTCCCCCCCCCACTCCCCCACTCCCCCACCCCACCCCACTACAAGAAAATGTTAATTAGTGACAAAAATTTATGACGGGTTATTTTCATCGCAAATTTATGATGGATTAGCTAAATAAAAGTAATCGTTGCTAAAATTGAAATTCGTTGTAGAATTAGCGACAGAAACATTCTGTCTCAAAATCCATCGCTAATTAGCGATGGATTAACGACGAAAAAGTTTTGTGTCAAACTCCATCGCAACTTTGTGACGGATTAGTGACAGAATTTTTTTGTCGCTACTTTGTCGCTAATTAGCGACGGATTTTGAGACAGAATTGTTTCGTCGCTAATCTGTCGCTAGTTTTCGGTTTAAACTGCACGATTTTTTTTTCACCCCCCCTTCGCACTTTTTCCTCTTTCACTGTACACAATTGCCCCCTGAGCCTTCTCTTCTTCTCCTTTCTCTTCCTTGTCCGCAGATCGGTCGAAGCCACATCATCGTCGACTCCCGTCGGCCGACTCTTGTCTTCCCCTCCTTCCTCTCTCCTTTCCCTTCCCTTCTTCTTTTCCCCTCTTCCTTTCTTTCTCTTGTGTTTCCCCTTTCGTCTGAAAGATCCTCCACCGTACCTTCAATGGCGGAAACCCTAAGGGAGGAGGAATCCCTTTCCGATCTCTTCTTCGACACCCTTGACGATCCCTCCCCTCCGATCCGAGCAAAGGAGCCGGTGATCGTGACGATCCGCCGAGTCCTGCCATGGTGTCTCCTCTCTCGATCGTCGGCAGCGGCGATGGCGGGTTGTGGGGGGAAGCTCAGAGAGAAGACAGAGATCGATCTAGCTGGTATGTCAGTGTCTAGTCCCTTTTATGGCTAACTCTTGCTTTTTTGTTCTTTTTGCTCTGAAGAAGTCCTTTGTTGGCGGGGAAATGCAGAGCTCGAGATGATAAAGGTGTGATTCGTGAAGCTTCTCCTCGGAGAAGACATGTCTGACGGAGGAAAGGGAGTTGGTACGGCCCTCGCCATCTCCAACACCATCACCAACCTCTCTGGTACGTCGTTTCACCCCACATACTCTTCTGCATTTTTTCTCTTCCCCTTTTTTGTACCAATTTCGTTCTATCGTCATCAATCTGAGATTTGTTCTAGCGTCACATTTCGATCGCCGAACTGCCATTTTTGTGTCGCTTGAAATCCTGAGTTTCCGTTTAAACTTAGCTTCTAGGTAGTGGTAGTTGTCGTTTAGAAGAATTTTGCATATTTTGGATTTTCATTAACTGATATGATGAAGTCGTATGCATGCGCTAATAGCAATGGTGTTTGGGGAGTTGTGGAGGTTGGAGCCATTGCCATTGCAGAAGAAGGCATTGTGGCACCGCGAGATGGATTGGTTACTGTGTGTTAGCGACTCCATTGTCGAGCTTATCCCTGTGTTACAGGAGTTTCCTGGTGGCAAGACTTTAGAGGTTTTTACACATTCATGGTTCTGTGTTTTGTTCTTGATCTCGTCCAAATAAGCAGCATTGGGTCATTGAGGATTTCATTTTGTGTGTGGTGAATTCAGGTGATGATAACCCGCCCTCGATCGGATTTGTACATTAACCTGCCTGCACTTAGGAAGCTTGATGCAATGTTACTCGTAAGATCCTAGAGTGATGCTCTGCGTAAGGTTATAGTGATTAATTCCTGCTTGAATTCAATATATATGAAATTGGAAGTGACTGGATATCACAATTGATGGTTTGTAGGGAATACTCGATAGTTTCTGAGAAACAGAGTTTTGGTACGTTGATCACGGGATACTGGTTGATGATGGTGGTGATCCTTGTTGTTCCAAAAGGACACTACAACAAAGCAGTAGATTAGCGACAACCACATTCCGTCGCTACGCCTGTTAGCGACGGATTAGCGACGCCGAGGCGACGGTATGCTTACGTCGCGAATTTTTCGACGCTAACTGGTGACAGAATAAATCCGTCCCCAGGTCCGTCGCTAAGTGCGACAGACTAACGAGCGTTGTATTCCGTTGCCAATCTGCCGGTACTAAACAACGACTACGGCTTGGCGACGGATTTACGTCTGTTGCTAGGCCGTCGCTAGATTTATATGACTAGCGACGGATGGTTCTGTCGCTAATCCGTCACAAACACGAAAAAAAATTTAAAAAAATTATATGAAAATTAAATACCGAGAACTGTGTAATTTATATTTCCTGTACAATTTATATTTCCTGTAAATAAAAAATAAACCACACAAAAAATTCCATATAAAAAGAATTTACAACAATTAATCGTTTCACCTTAAAATTAACAAGTTTAATTATTTACAATTCAACAATTACAATTAGGAAACATAAAAAAATAGAACTTCTTCAACACAGTTCTCTAATCATCGCCAAGATTTTGTGCGTCTTCTTATTCATTGCCTTTATCTGTCCCTTCAGCTCCACTACGCTGATTATCGCTAGCAGCCTACACAAGAAAAGAACAGTCAGTAATGATAAACAAAATATAATGAGATAAATTACACATTATATGTGATTCTATCATGTGCTCATGTGTATTCTAAGGCAATAAAAAAACTCTATATGTGATTTTATCATGCTCATATGTGCTCTAAGGTAGGCAAAAAGTTATATATGTGATTCTATCATGCTCATATGTGTGCTAAGGCAGTCAAAAAACTGAATATGTGATTATAACATGCTCATATGTGTTCTTAGGCAGTCAAAAAACTGAATATGTGATTATAGCATGCTCATATGTGTTCTAAGGCAGTAAAAAAAACTTTATATGTGATTCTATCATGCTAATATGTGTTCTTAGGGAGTCAAAAAACTAAATATGTGGTTATAGCATGCTCATATGTGCTCTAAGGGAGGCAAAAAATGTATATGTGCTTATAGCATGCTCATATGTGCTCTAAGGCAATAAAAAAACTCTATATGTTATTATAGCATGCTCATATGTGCTCTAAGGCAATAAAAAAACTCTATATGTGATTCTATCATGCTCATATGTGTTCTAAGGCAGACAAAAAGTTATATATGTGATTCTATCATACTCATATGTGCGCTAAGGCAGTCAAAAAACTGAATATGTGATTATAACATGCTCATATGTGTTCTTAGGCAGTCAAAAAACTGAATATGTGATTATAGCATGCTCATATGTGTTCTAAGGCAGTCAAAAAAACTTTATATGTGATTCTATCATGCTCATATGTGTTTTTAGGCAGTCAAAAAACTGAATATGTGATTATAGCATACTCATATGTGCTCTAAGGCAGGCAAAAAAATTTATATGTGCTTATAGCATGCTCATATGTGCTCTAAGGCAATAAAAAAACTCTATATGTTATTATAGCATGCTCATATGTGCTATAAAGCAATAAAAAAACTCTATATGTGATTCTATCATGCTCACATGTGTTCTAAGGCAGGCAAAAAGTTATATATGTGATTCTATCATGCTCATATGTGTGCTAAGGCAGTCAAAAAACTGAATATGTGATTATAACATGCGCATATGTGTTCTTAGGCAGTCAAAAAACTGAATATGTGATTATAGCATGCTCATATGTGTTCTAAGGCAGTCAAAAAAACTTTATATGTGATTCTATCATGCTCATATGTGTTCTTAGGCAGTCAAAAAACTGAATATGCGATTATAGCATGCTCATATGTGCTCTAAGGCATACAAAAAAATTTATATGTGCTTATAGCATGCTCATATGTGCTCTAAGGCAATAAAAAAACTCTATATGTTATTATAGCATGCTCATCTGTGCTCTAAGTAAATAAAAAAACTCTATATGTGCTTCTATCATGCTCATATGTGCTATAAGGCAGGCAAAAAGTTATATATGTGATTCTATCATGCTCATATGTGTTCTTAGGCAGTCAAAAAAATGAATATGTGATTATACCTGAGAGGGACCTACAATCGAAGATCCCCTGTTCAACATAAGATTGTTGATCTCATCTCGGAGAAAGAGGGCGACGGTGTCATGGAAGTAGTCATCCAATGTGTCCTTAATGATGTGGCGTACATCATCACCGAAAAGAATAGGCTGCTGCTTGAAGCTTATGTCGGCGAAAGTAGCCTTTGAGCCGTAACTGGAAGAAGCAATAACTGGTGAAGTGTTCAGATTACTCCCAAACCCGAACACACGACTTTTTTTGGGTTCACCTGCTGCAGTCACCCATGCTGCAGGATCAAATGATGGATGCTGAGTAGCGTCATCGCCATATTGTTCTACCATCTGTTGCTCATATGCCTCCTACAAAATAATGTTTAAAGTATGCATTAATAATTAATGATAACATTATGATAATTTACATATTGCAATAATTATTAATAGAATAAATACATACTGTCGTTGTTCTCGCCTTCTCTGATACGAAGACTCCCGTGGTCTTCCGTTTATGTGTTTCAACAAACACATTCTTATATGGTACACTGCCTCCTTTTTCTGCTTCCTATGAAGTTAAATGACAAAAGATTTAGTACACAAGTTTGCAACAATACTTATAAAATTAATATTATATATTAATGAGTTACCATTTTCTTCAGGTGGCTCCCAAATGTCTTAGATCCACCTCTGTGTAGATGGGCTTCGGGCATCTTCGCTCGATTTTTTGCAGCCTTCGCAGAGCGAGTTCTAAATGCATCTCTCGCCCACTTATCGCATATTTCATCCCAGTAATCTCTCCTGATAGTAATAGGGTCATGGCCCTTCCACAGTAGTGGATCATCTAGTACGCCAGATGTTTTTTTTGCTGCAGTCTTCATAGTGTGCAGCATGTCTGCAAATCGATTGGCAACCACCTTCTGTCACACCTTCCTTGCATCATTTTCTTCTACCGTAGTTGCGAAGCGATTCGAAGCCTACAAATATTTTCAGAAAGTTAGTAGACATTACTTAAATAAATTAAATATGAAACACATTAACTATGAGGAACAACTGTATACCGTGAATGAGGACCACAATCTGTCTAACACCTCCTTTGGGTACTCTTTCCATTAAGCAACCAGTCTTGGTAGATGTTGAAGAAGTGAATTCCTAATCTCCCGTACTACTTCTTGTGGTTCAAACCTCGTGTTGCACATGAATTGTTACACAGTAAATATCAATATAAAATATTTATAAGATATGCAATAATTGAAAACAAAATACTTACGGTCGATTATCGATATACACTATTCGAATGAGTCTTCTTGTGCCAGACTGAGAAGACCCTGTTTCCTGTGTTAGCTCCTGACTTGTGTGATCAACTGGTGTTGGTGGGTCGTGTATAGGCGAAACATCATCTGTAAAAAAATACGTTAGAAGTTCTCAGAATGCGCATTTGAACTAATCAAGCATCCAATTAGTTAATCAATATACCTATCACAGGAGCCCGTGAAGATGAATGTTGGGCCTGGCTACTACTGGATGAGCAACCACTGTAACCTCCACGAACCATATTCTAACAAATAACATATGTCATACAATACATTCAAATAATTCATATCAAGTATTACAATACATTCAAGTCATTCGCATCAAGTATTACAGTAATTCAAATCATTCATATCAGGTACTACAATGCATTCAAGTCATTCACATCAAGCATTGCAATGCATTCAAATCATTCGCATCAAGTATTACAATGCATTCAAATAATTCAAATCATTCACATCAAGTATTGCAATAATTCAAATCATTCGTTGCATAAATTATAATACATTCAAATAATTTAAATCATTCACATCAAGTATTGCAATGCATTCGAATCATCTGTATCAAGTATTACAATACATTCAAATAATTCAAATCATTCACATCAAGTATTATAATGTATTCAAATAATTCATATCAAGTATCACAATACATTCAAATAAAATTTGTAATCATTCACATCAAGTGTTGCAATACAACTCATGCATTCGCATCAAGTATTACAATATATTCAAATAATTTAAATCATTCACATCAAGTATTGCAATGCATTCGAATCATTCGTATAAAGTATTACAATACATTCAAATAAAATTTTTAATCATTCACACCAAGTATTGCAATACAACTCACATCAAGTACTGCAATGCATTTAAATAGAGGTTTGTAGTACAAGATTTTTCTCACTATCTTTAGAATTCTTCCTCGTCACTAGTTTGACTTTCTTCTTCTTCTTCTTCTTCATTGTTTGCCCATCCACTTGGTACATCATTTGGATCACATTCCTCTAGGAATGTTTCATCGGTCAATGGAGATATGACATGCATATCATGCGCAACATCGTGACCATAAGCGAAGTCATAGACATCATCTGATTGATAGTAATCGCTGTCTTCAGCTAACTTATATTCCTGTAACTGATCATACTCGGGGTATAGTTTGGACTGTACCTTGCAAACTGCCCACCATTTATTTCTATCTGACTTTTTTATACTCGGATATAAAGTATAATAAACTTGTTGAGCTTGTAAGGCTAATATGAATGGTTCATATGTTCCAAACATGGATTTATGATTCACCTCCACAATGCATGAAGCTTTGTCGAGTCTTGTTGCAGTTGGATCAAACCAATGACACTTGAATAAAGTTACCCTGTTATTCATGCATAAGTAAGTCAACTCCATTATTTCCTCTATAACATCGTAGTAATCATGTTCATTTTTACCGTAGCTGCTACCCTTGACACACACGCCACTATTTATTGTTGATTTGTTTATACCGTAATCTTTTGTATGGAATCGATAACCATTTATGATATACCCGTTGTAGCATTGCATAACTTTGGTCGGACCATTTTCTAAATCACATATTCCTTGATCTTTAACATCACCATGGCGAACCTACGCACAGACATAAACAATGATTGTGATCACGATCAATTTAGTAACTTAGTGTTGTTTATAAGTACAAAATTTATGTTAGCTTCTTTACCAACTGTTTCAACCACTCCACAAACTTAGTTTCACGTTCATTTTGTACTTCTGCATCAATGAGATGTGAAACTTCGCTTTGCAACTCCAGATCAAATCGTCTGCAAACCACAAATACTTATATTACTGAGCCATGTATCCGCATATAGAACATAAAAGGATTTATAATTGAGTTGCATATACATATACTTACTCGATGTATGGGTCGATCGCTGAGCAATTAAAAAGAATATAGATGTGTGTTGCGTCTTGCTCTTGATCTGTCAATAGCCTTGATCGGCAACTACCAAATGCATGCCCAAGTGGTTGAAATATCGACAGCTTGTCAGCTACAGTTACTTGTTCTCCATCATCGTTACGGGGCAGGCATGTGTAACGTGTTGGAATATGAGGATCGAAGTACATAGATGAGAAATTTGAAATCTCTTCTAAAGTGTACGCCTCACAAATAGAGCCTTCTACTCTTGCTTTATTACGAACCTTTTTTTTTAGGTCGAACATGCATCTGACAAGAATATACATTTCAAATTTTAAATATTTGTCATTAAAGAGACAAATATAAAAAAACATATACCTTTCAAATGGGTACATCCATCGATATTGCACAGGGCCACCAACCCTTAGTTCATATGGCAGATGTATGATCAAATGTTCCATAACATCGAAAAATGCTGGCGAAAATATCTTTTCTAGCAGACAAACAGTGGTGATGACAGAGTCCTCGAGATTCTTTACATCTGATACTACGACCTCCGATGCGCACAATGTTCTGGAAAATCTGCTCAACTCAGACAATACCCCCATATAGGTTTGTCTAACATATCATGAAATGTTAGGGGTATCAATCGTTGCATAAAGATATGACAATCATGGCTCTTCAACCCATATAACTGTTCATCGTCAATCTTCATAGCCTGACCAATGTTAGAGACATATCCATCTGAAAATCTCAGTTGTCTCAACCATTGACATACATGTTTTATTTGATCAGGTCTGAGCACGTACTTTGCCTTTGGTTTCAGTACTTTGCCATTATACTCTTTGAGTTCCAATTCTGGTCTTTTACATATTAATTTTAAATCCATACGGGCCTTCGGATTGTCCTTCATTTTTCCTTTAATATTCATTATTGTATTGAACACATTATCAAACACATTTTTCTCTACATGCATCACATCCAAATTATGTCGTATCAATAGGGTCGGCCAATACGGTAGTTCCCAAAAAATAGATTTCTTTGTCCAATTGTGATCTTTCCCAAATCCACGGAAGGGTGTAGGACTGCGGGCATCTGTTAATACATCTGGAAAGTATCGCAATCTTCTTAGAATATCTATGCCAGACAATCTTGAGGATGGACCTTCCATTTCAGTTGTGCCTACTTTAAACGCATTCTTTTATCGTCGGAACAGATGATCGCTGGGTAGAAATCGACGATGTCACTCAAACCAGCAAGGCTTCCTTCCATGCCTCAATCTAAAAGCTTTGGAATCCTCCATGCAGTACGGACAAGCCAACCTCCCATGTGTGCTCCAACCAGATAACATACCATATGCAGAGAAGTCACTGATTGTCCATAGAACAACGGCATTCATGTTGAAATTTTGTTTTTTGTGGGCATCATACGTGGTAACACCGTCATCCCACAATACTTTTAGTTCATCAATCAATGGCCTTAAATATACATCAAGATTTTGGCCAGGTGAGGTCGGACCAGAGATTAACAAAGACAAGAAAAGATTTGGATGTTTCATACACAAGCTTGGTGGAAGGTTGTATGGAGTTACAAATACTGGCCAGCATGAGTATGGAGTTTATCTATCCCCAAATGGATTAAATTCATCTGTACATAGACCGAGTCTAACATTTCGCACTTCCATTGCGAAGTTCTGATGAGTACGATCAAAGTGCTTCCAAGCTTCAGCGTCAACAGGATGCGTGATCTTGTTTTCATCGTGTCAAACTTTATTTGCATGCCATCTCATGTGTTTAGTTGTCCTTGAAGACATATACAATCGCTGCAATCTAGGAGTGATAGGAAAGTAGCGGAGCGACTTGTATGAAACTTCCTTTGATCTCGTGCTACCATTGCCTCTTGTCTTTGGCTTGAACCGAGAATGCCCACATAACGGGCATGATATGTTGTTTTCCTACTCCTTGAAATACAACATGCAGTGATTTGGACAAGCATCAATCTTTTTGTAATACCTAGAGCGTTGACCATAACTTTCTCACGATAGAAATTTTGTGACAATTTCTCATCTTTGGGCAACATACACTTCACAATCATGCACAAACGGTCAAAACATGATTGACTGGGCAACATACTCTTCACAATCATGCACAAATGGTCAAAACATGATTGACTCAAATTATACTCGGACTTCAAATTCATTAGTTGAAGAACTGCAGACAAGATAGTGTGACTCTCGCAATCGTTCCAAAGTGGCTCATCAGCATCTCTAAGTAAATCATAAATTCTACTAGCTGCATCGTTTGATGATTCTTCATCTACGGTAGTTCTTACATTACTAGAACTCATAGCAGAACCCAGTTTTGTTCCTGCGGCATCAAATATCAAATCTGTATATGGATTATCGTGCACCACATTCACCCGTGCATCAAAATCGTTTACAAATTCTTCTCCATGAAACGTCCAGTTCTGATAATCACTCACAAAACCCTTCCTGTATAGGTGATGTCTAACGCTATGAGGTTCTACAAATCGATTATTCTTACAAATCTTGCAGGGATACCTAATCTGACCCGTGGGATCCATTATACTGACACTTGTCATTGCAAATTCAATAAAACTGTCAACACCATCCATATATTCATGCGATAACTCATTGTCCACTATCCTACGGTACATCCATTCACGGTTTGCAGTCATTTTCTTATGATGTTACGAATAATAGCCTACCGAATTAAAAAAAAACAATCAGAATGCTACGATGAAGAACATATCAAAATTATCATGCAATATATGATGTTATACAATAACAAGAATTTTGATGCATGCATTGATAACTTAATATTTTCATGTGCAAACTATCAATGACACGATACAATCATTTGAAACATGCTTTCATTATACAATTTCACATGGAAGTCATAATCAAATCGAAAGTAACTACATGCAAGCATGAATACAATTACATCAAACATTGCAATACATTGTAATCATTCATATAAAACAAATGACAAACATATACCTGCAGCAAACACACTTCAATATCTCACTAACTACTACCATGCCTAGCATGGACTCCGTACTCCAAAAATAAGAACACTTCAATATTCATACATTAAAATCATGCTCAGCATGATCTCTGAACTCCAACAAAGCAACCCTAAATATTAACAACTAAGTGAGTGTGTGAACAATAAAGTGTTACATCTAATAAATTAAATAACATGTGATACGCTTACATCACTTACTCACCACGGGTATTTACCTGATTTGCATTGTTTTTGTCCCTTACTTACCACAAGTGGCTAAGCACGAGCTGGTTCCGTTGAAAAATCTGCACAAAAAAAATGTTGTTTTAAAATGAAGTCACCACAAAAAAAAACTGAAACAAATAAAAACATCTTGCATAGGGCTTGAGAAGCCTAGTACCTAATGACCTACCGAAACCGCAGAGGGTCGACCCCCTGTAGGAACACAGGGGGTCGACCCTCTGCCGGAACATAGGGGGTTAACCCCCTGCCGGAATAGCAGGGGGTCGACCCCCTGCCGGAAACCCCAGGGGGTCGACCCGCTGACGGAAACTGTTTCCGACAGCGGGTCGACACCCTACAAGACACGACAGGGGGTCAACCCTCTGTCAGGGTCGACCTCTGCCATACACGTCAGGTGGTCGACCCCCTGTCGGACATGGCAGAGGGTCGACCCGCTGCCGGAAATGACAAAGGGTCAACCCTCTGCCGGGGTCGACCCCCTACTAGACACAACAAGGGGTCGACCTCCTGCCGGAACCGCAGGGGGTCGACCCCTTGCCTAAACCGCAGGGGGTCGACCCTCTGCCGGGGTCGACCCCCTACCGGACACGGCAAGGGGTCGACCCCCTGCCGGAACCGTAGGGGGTCGACCCCCTGCTGGAACCGTAGGGGGTCGACCCCTTGCCGAGGTCGACCCCCTGCCGGACATGATAAGGGGTTGACCCCCTGCCGGGGTTGAACCCCAGCCGGACACGGCAAGGGGTTGAACCCCTACTGGACACGGCAAGGGGTCGACCCCTTGCCGAAACCGCAGGGGGTCGACCCCCTGCCGAAACCGCAGGGGGTCGACCCCTTGCCGGGGTCGACCCTCTGCCGGGGTCGACCCCCTACCGGACACGACAAGGGGTTGACCCCCTACCGGAACCGTAGGGGGTCGACCCCTTGCCGGGGTCGACCTCCTGACCCGACCCTCTACCGGGGTCGACCCCCTGCCGGACATGATAAGGTGTTGGCTGAAATTCCACTAGAGGGGGGGTGAATAGTGAAATACGATGCAGATCGATAAAATAAAAAATAAGGCAATAAGGCACAACACAATAAACACAGGATTTATTCTAGTTCGGTCGAGTTACTGACCTACATCCAGTCCACAAGTAAAACACTTGAGCCTTCCACTATAACATCCGAGTTACCGGATAAATAGTACAACACCCTCTTCCTCAGAGGTCTTCTTCTCTCAACAGAGAAGGGGAACACCCTCTTCCTCAGAGGTCTTCTTCTCTCAACAGAGAAGGGGAACACCCTTTTTCTCAGAGGTCTTCTTCTCTCAACAGAGAAGGACAACACCCTCTTTCACAGAGGTCTTTTTCTCTCAACAGAGAAGGGGCACACCCTCTTTCACAGAGGTCTACTTCTTTCAACAAAGAAGGAATACAGTGAATAACAGAAAGTTACAATACTTCCTATAGAACCTTCAGAATGATATGAATGCACGTATGAAGGATTCTCAGAATGTTCTGTTCTTTTCACTCAGACAATACTCTTTGTCAAAGAGCTATTTTTGACTTTTTCTTTTTCTCAGCTCTCTTTTTCAAATATTGAATAAGAATTTTTCTCTTTGTAAGCTCACATGTCTTTTTTTAAAAAACTATTTTGTTTGTGTTTATATAGCCTTCAAAAAGTAGTCGTTGCCTTTTTGAAATGATAGTCTTTTTGGGATGTGAGATGCCAAGTCATTTCAAAAATCACTTATGGATATTCGAAAAAGTCTTCTTTCTATAAAAATAGTATTTTGGGTACACTAGTCGTTGTAGTATTTTAGGTATGATATATTTTATGTAAAAGTCTATTTCTCATAATAAATGACTTATAGTACATTGAACGTTGGATTATAAACCATCATGTAGTTTTGTCTTTATTCAAATTAATGATTTGTAGTACTTTAGTATTTTATTTAGAAATCGTCACTTCTTTACTTAAATGGGTGTAAGTACAATAAATGCTTTGAGTCCTTTATTTTGTAAATAGTCATATCTCAAAATGCTTTATGAGGTGTTATTTAATGTCTACAGAAAGAATGATGACTTTAAGTAAGTCGACATTCTTGAGTGGAGATTTTATTATTGAATAAATAGTCATTTCTCAAATGCTTTTGAGGTGGCTTTTAATGCTTACAGAAAGAATGATGACTTTAAGTAAGTCGACATTCTTGAGTGATGATTTTATTATTGAATAAATAGTCATTTCTCAAATGCTTTTGAGGTGGCTTTTAATGTTTACAGAAAGAATGATGACTTTAAGTAAGTCGACATTCTTGAATGTGGATTTTAAAATAAATAAAGTCTTTTTCAAACACAATTGTCTTGTATATAAAATAATATTTGTTTTCTCAAATTGTCAATTCAAGATGAATGGTTGTGAAGTACACTAAATGCTTGAGTAATACTTATATTACAAATAGTCATTTCTCAAATAAATGTTTGTGTATTATTTTTTCATAATTTATCTTTTCTTACATAAATGTTTATGTATTATGAACCAAAATTTCTTACGTAAATATTTGTGTATTATGAACTAATGCATTTTGTCTTTTCTTACATAAATGCTTATGTATTATGAACCAATACATCTTTTCACATTTTGTGTTTTCTTCATAAATGCTTATGTATTATGAACCAATACATTTTTTCACATTTTGTCTTTTCTTCATAAATGCTTATTATTATGAACCAATACATCTTTTCACAATTTGTCTTTTCTTACATAAATGCTTATGTATTATGAACCAAAATTTCTTACGTAAATGTTTGTGTATTATGAATTAATTCATTTTGTCTTTTTCTTTTATATTTGAAATCATTAGCTTTTATATCTTTTCAAGTTGTCTTTTTCATAAATGCATGTTAGAAGATACAATTAATGCTTTTGAAATCATGAGCTATTATATCTTGTCAAAATGTCTTTTTCATAAATGCTTGTAAGAAGTACAATGATTTGTTTCAAAAAGGTGTTTTTGAAATGCTACAATATACATAACGTATCCTTTTATGAAAGCTTAACTTTTTGTAAATAAATGGCTTGTATGATTTCAAAGCATATAGTCTAATATGAAATATGCATGCTTCTGAAGGTTCTGTTACATATGACTCTAAAGAAGAAAAAAATCTTCATCTTGAGGTAGCCGATCTTCTTGAATAATCTTTATGAATGTATGACCCATCAAGCTTTTTCTTCAGAGTAGTATGATTGCATCAAATAGTTGCACTTGATCAAGTTGTCTTCACTCTTCTTAAGTGAAATAACCTTGCATCAAATACTCGTTAAATACATAGCACATCATATCCAGTCATAATATAACATATTCAGTTTCACATATGAAAGCATATCATATTTATCATATCTCATGAAAGCATATCATGTATTTATCATGTATTATATATATACATCATGAAAGCATATCATATTTATCATGTATCATCAAAACATAGTTTCTCAACATTGACCCCCTGCCGGGGTTGACCCCCGGCCGGACACGGCAAGGGGTCGACCCCCTGCCGGGGTCGAGCGCCTGGCGAAGTCGACCCCCTGCCGAAAAACGCAGGGGGTCGACCCCCAATCCATTTAACGGTGGGGCCCGAAAATACATGTGCTTCCTCCGGGAGGCGACAGCGGAAGGTTGATGGAGATCGACTTCCGGCGAACGGTGGGGGCCGGCAGAGAGGTCGACGGGATGGATAGGGCGGCCGAAGGAAGAGGGCGGCAGGAGGGAGAGGGCGGCGGGCGGGAGCGGGAGCAGCGAAAGAAGAAAGGAAAAAGAGGGCTGGGATTAGGGGTTATGCGACATTTAGCGACGGCTTAGCGACAGATTACTTCCGTCGCTAAGCCATCGTAATTCAAAACACGAAAAAGGCGACCAAATATATTTCGTCGCCTAGGCCGTCGCTAAATAGCGACGGAATATAATCCATTGCAATTCCGTCGCTAAATGTCGTATTTATTATGACAAAATATTCTCTCGTAAAATTCATCGCTACTTAGCGACGGATTTTGCGAGGGAAAATAATATGTCGCTATTTTCGTAAAATTCTCCAATTATAGCGACGGATGCATTTCTCTCGTTAATCCATCGCTAAGTAGCGACGGAATAATGTCATCGCTAATCAACTGTTTTTTTGTAGTGGGAGGTCTTACCAACGGCTAAGTGGGTTGTCTGCTGATGCAAGAAAGAAGTTGCAACACTCAAAAAAATGCTTGACTCAAATTCTAAAGGCTTCTTTGGCTATAAATAGCAGCGTACTAGCAGAAATGGAGATACTTGATGTCTACTTTGAGAGCTTGCCAAAGGTAAGTCTTAGCTCTTTTCAGTTGGTTGTGCTAAATGCTTTGCTTGCTTGTGCCCTCAAATAATTTTTATTTACCTGTATATAAAATAAGTGTTTCTTTGTGGCAAATTGTGTGTAGGATTCACTGGGCTAATCCTGAGATTGTATTTTCTTGTTGTGATGGCTTTGTTCTTGCTCGATGTAATTCTATACTTCAAAACAAGACTTTGTGCATCTATATTTTGTGTATCATTTTGCCTATTTTGTCTGGATCATTTTGCATAAATAGGTCATTCTGCTATACTCACACTAAAAGTGAGTATGCCCCTTACTCCCCTGTTGCTAAGAGATTTGAAGATGCTTGAGTCTAGAGTTTCCTTGCTTTCGCCTTTAAACAATTCTAAACCTTTTGGCTGGTCATATGAGAAGTTGATTAGATGACATATAATGTATCCATTGACAACTTATGTTCTAGAGGTCTTAATTTGTTAGTTCAAGAGAGGACGATAGTGTTTTTTGAGATGTTTCAGGTTTGCTTTTGGAATTGGACTTTTTTTATTTTCAGATGATAGACACAATTTGAGATGGCGTTTTGTTCTGAGCCCTTGTTTTGTCAAACTGATGGTTGATGAGATGCATCTTTTAATATGTTTTTCTGTTCTGGTGACAATTGGTGGCATTTTGCAGGTTGCATTGAAAACATTAATAGTTATCCATGGGATGCTAAGAGATGGTAACCCTACTTTCAGGGAAGAACTGCTAATTTTTTCACAAAAGGCTCACATTCTCCAAATGTCCAATTTCAAGGATGATTCAAGTCCTATCGGTTAGTGAAGTAATATTTATATCCACTATTCACCTGTATAGGAATACATAATTGGCATAAATTTATGGTTTTTCACTTTCATTTTCTTTTTCTTTCCCAGCTTGGGATTGTTCTGCATGGGTTCGTACCTATGCTTTATATCTGGAGGAAAGATTAGAATGTTTCAGAATATTGAGGTATGATGTCGAGATAGAGCGTTTAAGGCCGGGACAAGGGCAGGAGAAGGTACACCTGTTAAATATTGCAATTTCTCCTGTTTGTTCTCAGATTTCTGCCAATTTTGGAATTACATAAGTCCGATGATCACACTCCTTGAGTGGCAGGGGCACAGCAGAATAAGAGACATGGATAGTGAGGAATTATTGGAGCAGCTCCCTGCCTTGCAACAATTACTTTATCGTCTTGTTGGTTGTCGGGTACTTCTTACCTTTCAACTTCCATATCTTACTCCATCCATCACAAATGTATAATGCATTCCTATGTAAGATGGGTGTTTCTGCACCACTGAAGCACCCATGTCAACACGGTGCAGTGCAGGTGCTGCACTCGACACGGCTTGTTGTACAGGTCAACAAGCATCAGGTGCAGTCAATCGGCACCCAACCATTGTTTTCCAATTATCAGCACTCTCGCACCCAAGGATTTTGAAATTGCCATAACACGTTGTTCACACCTGCACCTGCACTATGTGTTGTTCTTTCAGTGTTGTTGGTTTCTAGATATATGTAGTGGATTCATAATGGTTTCCAATGCCATCTTTCCAGCCAGAAGGCGAAGCTGTTGGAAATTATGTGATCCAGTATGCCTTATCTCTGGTAAGCAATACTAATGTAATTTGGGTAATGCTTGTCTTTTGTTGAGCTTAAAGTTGTATTATGTATCTTCCTATTTGATGCCCCTCCATAAAATTGATTGAGCATTATGCTTAAAAGTCCACATACTTCTTGATTTTTTCTAATAACCTCAAATAGCATTAGATCAAGATAGAAATTTTTCTCAACAAAGGAGTTCATTATTAGTGAGAAAGCATGAATCTATTGTATCTCACTTCTTGTTTCAAAGTCACCTACCTATTGAGTACAGGTCAGTCTGTGTGCATGCGCGTGTGTGTGTTACGTACTCATCTTGTTCTACTTTTTAAAAGAGTAAATTTAGTAATTGTCATTTAGTTCTTTTTTTTTATCCATGTTCTGTTGAGTTAATTACCTAAAGCCATGCATTTTTTCAATCAGATCCTGCTGATGCTGGAACTTTTGCGAAACTTTTCGTTGGTTCTGTTCCAAGGACAGCCAGAGAAGAAGAAGAAGTAAGTTTATGTTGTACTATATTCCAAACTCTTACCATTAGAATATCGCTTGTGGTTTTTATATTTTCTTTTCATCTTTAGTCAGCTGCATTATATTTTGATGATGATCACACCATATTAGCATGATTTTGAGAGTTAAGACCATTGTCACATGAGCTTAATTTATAGGCTTTAGTAAATGATGATGCTACATGGAGTACATATGATAGCCATGAATGTCTGAAATAGTGTGAACTACTTTGAAGTTTTAGCTGCATATACTACATAAAAAATAGTGCTAGCCATGTGTTGTCTGAATAGTTAGAGCTAGACACAACTGATAATAATTGAAGCAATAGTGCAGATGATAGTTATGAATTTTGGAACATTGAGTTATAGTTGCATTTTCTGTTAAAATGCTTAAACAGTAAAAATCTAAGTTCATTGTCTGCATAGTGTGACTCGTTAGCATTAGTAGAAGCCATAAATAATGTCATACTTTCCCTGTTATGAGTAGGGGTATTATTGACATTTGTATTATGCACAATTTTGTATTTGGCCCTTGTTTTTAAGGGCATCTTTGTGCCAAAAACATTTTCCAGCATGTGTATATATTTGAGTTGTAACGATAGAAGTATTCAATTATGCCCTAATTACTAGTCGTTTCCATCATCACTAGTCGTTTCCATCATCACTAGTCGACCTATGTCACATGGGTGCAGGTGCGGGGGCGGGTGAGGGGGTGTGGCACTTTCAAAAACCTTGGGTGTGGGGGTGCGGCAAAAAAATAAAATAAAATATATATACATATATATAGAAGGGGGGTCCAGGGGTTTCCCCCGACACGGGTTCCGTTTTATGTTTGGGACCCGATTTCTTATAGATCAGACCCAATTTTTTACTAGCAACTTAGTTAAAACTGCATAAAAAACCCTAATTTTTGGTCAAATGAGGACTTTGACCCTCATTTGATTAAAAAATTCAAAGCGTGTATGCCTCGGCTTGAGGCGCGCCTCACCTCGAGGCGTCCGCCTAAAGGCGTATGAGGCGCATGGCTCGGGGTTCTTTTTTTTTATTTTTTTTAAAATTTGTGACGGATTAGCCACGGATAATATCTGTCGCTAATATTCAATGATGAATTTTTGATGATTTGCGATGGAATATATTTCGTCGCTATTTTAGCAAAATAATATAATTTGTCACAAACCCAAATCAATGCTTATTTAGCGACGGATTAGCGATGGATCATGTCTGTCGCAAATTAGTGATGAATTAGTGACAGATAATTTCTGTTGCTAATTAGCAACAAAGATTATGCGACAGAGGCTATCCATCATCAATCTGTTGCTAAATTGTTTAGTGACAGATAGTGTTTGTCGCTAATCCACATTTTTCTTGTAGTGCCCCCCGAACATGCATTGTAGCTACAGTGTGTGTTCAGAGGAGAAGACACAACACCCTCTGGCTCAACGCATATCACTCACTACTACACCCAATGCATTTTTCACTCAATGGTGTTTAACAATGCTCACTACAAGAAAAATGTGTATTAGCGACGGACGTTATCCGTCGCAAACTTCGTCGCTAATGTGTTTAGCGATGGATTAGTGATGAATTATCGACAGATAGCGTCTGTTGCATAATCCTAGTCGCTAAATTGCGACAAACTTTATCTGTCGCTATGTCATCGCTACTTAGTGATGAATTAGCGACGACTTATGTTCATCGTTGATTTGTCGATAATTAGCGGCGGCGTAGCAATGGATTATATCCGGATATAAACTGTCGCTAACTTTTGGTCGACAAGTTAGTGATGGATTAAAGGCCATCACAAAATATTACCTGATTGAAATTGGCAACGACTTAGCGACGGATATAATCTGTCAAGTGACGGATATAATCTGTCGCTAATCCGTCGCAAAATTTAAAAAATAAAATAAAAAAAAGAGCCCTGAGGTGTGCGCCTCATATGCCTTAAGGCGCACGCCTCAAGGCGAGGCGCACATAATCCTTTTTACAATGGGACTTTCAAAGAAGCTTGATGAGGTTGACTACCTCTGTACGTGTTGTTGCATTGTATTATAGCACACTCACCCGATGCCTAGTAATCTTAATTTCATCAATAAACATCAAAAGAAATTCAGTTAACAAAGCAAGCACCGTAGTTACGCGGCAATGCGATCAGAAGAAACTTTGAACACATAAATCAATGAAGACGTAGATGACAACCAAACCGAGAACCCCTAGATGCGGTAAAAAAATAAAAGAACATCCAAGAAACGTGATTCGATCAAATCTCACCACGGTTTTGAGTTCGCCGACCTGCGACCGTTCAATAGCCGGTTGGAAAGTATGAGCGGAGGAGGCTAGGCCGGTTCTTAATCGATTTCTCATTCTGCCTAGTGGATGACGAGGGCAGCGGAGAGGAAAGCGTGGCTAAGACTCTGAAGCTTCAGTTGGAGAGGAAGAGGTTAGGGCACAGATCGATGCAGGGAGACGAGCAAGGGAATGACAAGCTCCCCAATCCAACCAGCATCGGCGACTCCGACTCCTCTTCTTCCTCGCGTTTCTCCGCCACGAAGTCACACTTCAGCTGTCACCTGCAAGGCTTCTCAGGGAAGCCGGACGATCTGAAAGAGAAGCAAAACATATGACGCTTTAATTGAACAACTGGGTCAGTTTAAATTTCGCACGGGGAGAGAGGGAAAATTTCATGCCCTAGATGGGTCAGTTTAAATTGAAAAGTAATGACAGATTAGCGAGGGAATTTTTTTCCGTCGTTAATCTGTCACTAATTAGGGACGGATTAGAGACAAAAAAATTATCTCGCTAATTAGTGGCAGATTAGCGACAGAAAAATTTTCTCGCTAATTTCGTCGCTAATTAGCATTTTTTCGTAATGTTTGGTGACAAAAAAATATCGTCGTTAATCCGTTGCGACTTAGATACGGGAATAATGACGAAAAACTTTTTGTCGCTAAGTTGCGACGAAGTTTGAGTCACCCCATACAACCTTCCTCCAAGTTTGTGTATGAAGCGTCAAAATATTTTCTCGTCTCTATTGATCCCTGGTCCTACCTCTTCGGGCCAAAATCTTGATGTATATTTAAGGTCATTGATTAATGAACTGAAAATATTGTGGGATGACGGTGTTCTCACGTACGATGCTTAGAAAAAACAGAACTTCAATATGAAGGTTGTTGTTCTATGGACAATCAATGACTATCCTGCATATGGTATGTTATTTGGTTTGAATACACATGAGAGGTTGGCATGTCTGTACTGTATGGAGGATACAAAATCTTTTAGATTAAAGCATGGAAGGAAGTCGTACTGGTTTGATTATCACCGTCGATTTCTACCCAGCGACCATTCGTTTCGATGACAAAGAAATGTATTTCGAGCAGGCACAACTGAAATGGAAGGTTCACCTACAAGGTTGTTTGACATAGAGATTTTTAAAAGATTACGATACTTTTTATATGGACTGACAGATGCTCGTAGCCCGACGCCCTTCCTTGGATTTGGGAAGGATCACAATTGGACAAAGAAGTCTATCTTTTGGAAACTACCATATTGGCCGACCTTCTTGATACGACATAATTTGGATGTGATGCATGTAGAGAAAAATGTGTTTGATAATGTTTTCAATACGATAATGAATGTCAAACGAAAAACGAAGGATAATCTGAAGGCCCACATGAATTTAAAAGTAATATGTAAAAGACCAGAATTGAAACTCAAAGAGTACAATGGCAAAATACTAAAATCAAAGGCAGGGTACGTGCTTGGACCAAATCAAATAAAGCAGGTATGTTAATGGTTGAGACACTTGAAATTTTTAGATGAATACGTCTCTAACATTGCTCGGACTGTGAAGATAGATGAGGAACAATTATATGGGTTGAAGAGCCATGCTTGTCATGTCATTATGCAACGGTTGATACCCCTAGCATTCCATGATATGTTAGACAAACCGATATGGAGGGTATTATCCGAGTTGAGTTGATTTTTTAGAATATTATGCACATCAGAAGTCGTAGTATCTGAGGTAAAGAATCTCGAGGATTCTGTCGTCACTACTATTTGTCAGCTAGAGAAGATATTTTTGCCAGCATTTTTCAATGTTATGGAACATGTGATCATACATTTGTCATATGAATTAAGGGTTGGTGGTCATGTGCAATATCGGTGGATGTATCTATTTGAAAGGTATATATTTTTTTATATTTTTCTCTTCAATGCTATTGAGAAATTTATTGTAATCTGAGATGTATATTATTGACATATGCATGTTTGACCTCAAAAAAAAGGTTCAGAATAAAGTAAGAGTAGAGGGCTCTATTTGTGAGGCGTACACTTTAGAAGAGATTTCAAATTTTTCATTTATGTACTTTGAACCTCACATTCCAACATGTTATACATGCTCACCTCGTAATGATGATAGAGAATAATTTACTGTAGCTGACAAAGTGTTGATATTTCAACCACTTGGGCATGCCTTTGGCAGTTGCTGGTCAAGACTCTTGGAAGATCGAGAGCAAGACGCAGCACAAATCTATATCCTTTTTAATTGCTCAGCGATCGACCCATACATCGAGTAAGTATACTTAATATATAATACTAAGTTCTATACGCGCGTACATGGTTCAGTAATATAAGTATTTGTTAAGTGTAGATTATTTAATTTGGAGTTGCGAAGAAAACTTTCATATCTCACTAATGCAGAAGTACAAAAAGAACGTGACAATAAGTTTGTGGCATGGTTGAAAGAGTTGGTAAGGACGATGACAAACATTCTTTTTGTGTAAACAACAATAAGTTACTTAATTGGTCATGATTACAGTCATTAATTATGCTTGTAGGTCCGCCATGGTGATGTTAAAGATCAAGAAATATGTGATTTACAAAATAGTCTATCCAAAGTTGTGCAATGTTACAACGGGTACATCGTAAATGGTTATCGATTCCATATAAAAGACTATGGTGTAAACAAGTCAACGATGAATAGTGGCATGTGCGTCAAGGGTAGCAGCTATGGTGAAAATGAACATGACTACTACGGTGTTATAGAAGAAATAATGGAGTTGACTTACTTAGGCATAAATAATAGGGTAACTTTATTCAAGTGTCATTGGTCTAATCCCACAACAATAAAAGTCGACAAAGCCTCAAGCATTGTGGAGGTGAATCATAAATCAAGGTTTGGAACATATCAACCATTCATATTAGCCTCGCAAGCTCAACAAGTTTACTATACTTTATATCTGAGTACAAGGAAGTCAGATAGAAATGAATGGTGGGCAGTTTGCAAGGTGAAATCTAAACTATACCTCGAGTATGATCAGTTACAAGAAGACAAGTTAACTGAAGAGAGTGATTACTATCAATCAGATGATATGTATGACTTCTCTTATGGTCACGATGTCGCACATGATATGCATGTCATATCTCCATTGTCCGATAACACATGCATGAAAGAATGTGATTCAAATGATATACCAAGTGGATGGGCGACCAATGAAGAAGAAGAAGATAATGAAGAGGAGGAGAAAGAAGAATATGAAAGTCAAACAAGTGATGAGAAAGCATTCTCGAGCTAGTGAAATACATCTTGTAATACATACCATTATTTTATATGAATGATTTGAATGTATTGCAATGACTTGAATGATTTGAATGTATTGCATAAAGTTATTTTCGATTTGATTATGTATCTTCGATACGTATAGAGTTATGATTTGAATATATTATAATGTGTTTAAATGATTTGAAGGTATTGCAATATTTGGATGTCTTGCATGAAGTTATTTTCGATTTTATTATATATCCATGAAGATATAGATTTGTGTAACTGATCAAATTGTATTGAAAGTTAAGGATAAGTTATCCATGATTAGCAAGTGATGTCATATCTTATATTTTAATGTATTGCAATATTTGATGTGAATGATTTGAATTATTTGAATGTATTGCAATATTTGATGTGAATGATTTGAATTATTTGAATATATTGCAATGATTTGAAGGTATTGCAATGTTTGAATGTATTGCATGACATTTTTTATTCTTTGATTTGTATTTTCGATACGTATAGAGTTAGGATTTGAATGTATTGTAATGTGTTTGAATTATTTGAATGTATTGCAATATTTGAATGTCTTACATAAAGTTATTTTTTATTTGATTATGTATTCATGAAGATATAGAGTTGTGTAACTGATCCAATTGTATTGCAAGTTAAGGATAAGTTATCCATGATTAGCAAGTGATGTCATATCTTATGTTTTAATGTATTGCAATATTTGATGTGAATGATTTGAATGATTTGAATTATTTGAATGTATTGAAATATATTGCAATGATTTGAAGGTATGTCAATCTTTAAATGTATTGCATGACATTTTTTATTTGTTAGAATATGGTTCATGGAGGTTACAGTGGTCGAGCACCCAGCGGTAGCCAGTCTCAACCTTCATCTTCACGGGCTGCTTTGATAGGTATATTATTTAACTAATTGTATACTTGATTAGTTTAAATACACATTATCTGAATTTCTAACTCATTTTTCTATAGATGATGTTTCTTCTGCACATGACCCACCTACACGAGTTGTTCATACAAGTCATAAGACAATGCTGGATGGAGGGTCTTCTCAGTCTGACACATGACGACTCATTCAAATAGTGTATATCGATAATCGACCGTAAGTATTTTATTTTCACGTATCTTATACTTATCTTATAAATAATGTATATTGATAGTTAATGTGTATCAATTCATGTGCAGTGCAAGGTTCGAGCCATAAGAAGTAATACGAGAGATTAGACATTCACTAGTTCAACATCTACTAGGACAGGTCGCTCAATGGAAAGAGTACCCGAAAGAGGTGTTGGACAGATTGTGGTCATAATTCATGGTATATAATTGTTTTTCATAGTTAATGTGTTTCATATTTAATTTTTTATTATAATCATGTCTACTAACTTTTTAAAATTATTTATAGGCTTCAAATCGCTTCGCGACTACGATAGAGGAGCAGGACGCGAGGCAAGTGTGGTAGAAGTTGGTTGCCAATCGATTTGCAAACATGCTGGACAATATGAAGACCACAGCAAGAAAAGCATTTGGCAGGATAGATGATCCATTGCAGTGGAAGGGTCATGGCTCTTCTACTATCAGGTCAGATATTTGGGATGCAATATGCGACAAGTGGGCAGGCATGAATTTCGAAACCGCTCAGCGAAGGCTGCACAAAATCGAGCGAAGATGCTTGATGCCCATTTACACAAAGTGGATCTAGGATTTTTGGGAGCCACCTGAAGAAAATGGTAATTCATTAATATATATATTGTCAAATTTATAAGTATTGTTGCATACCTGTTAAATAATTTTTTTATCATTTAACTTCGCAGGAAGCAGAAAAATGAACCATTGTGCCATACAAATATGTGTTTGTTGAAACACATAAACGTAAGACCACGGGAGAGTTCGTATCAGAGAAGGTGAGAACGACAACGGTGTGTATTTATTGTATTAATAAATATTGTAATATACAAGTTATCATAAATATTATAATTCTTAATTATTAATCCATATTGTAATTATTACTTTGTAGGAGTCATACAAGCAACAAATGGTAGAGCGATATGGCGAAGACTCCACTTAGCATCCACCTTTTGATCCTGCTGTATGAGTGACTGCAACAGGTGAACCAAAAAAGAGTTGTGTGTTCAGGTTTGGGAGTAATATGAACACCTCATCAATCGTTGCCTCCTCTAGTCACAACTCTCAGAGTTCTCCTGCCAGCATCAGCTCCAATAATCCGACTGACCCACCTAATTCTTGGGATGGTGTTTGCCAACTTGTTAAGGACACAATGCATGACTATTTACATGAAGCAATTTTCGACGTTGTACGTAATGAGTTGTGCAATTTTTTGGGGACAGAAAAACTTCATCTGCAGGTGCCTGTCAGGTATGAAAGTTTCATGTCATTTGTTTCATGTCGTTAGATTTCAAGCTAGTATATGCATGATTTCATCACATATGAGCATGATTTCATCACTATGAAAGTTTTTCACTGTCTTATAACACATATATGCATGATTTCAGCACTATTAAAGTTTTTTTACTATATTCAAACACATAAGCATGATTCCATCACTATGAAAGTTTTTTCACTACTTTAGAACACATATATGCATGATTGAATCACTATGAGAGTTTTTTGACAACCTTAGAACACATATTTGCATGATTGAATCATTATCAAATTTTTTTCTGTCAGCCTTAGAACACATCTGAATTCTATTAATATCATTCACTTTATTGTTAGCTAGACTATGTGTAATTCACTTATGTTACTTTGATTGCCTTAGCTTAGGTGCATTGCATATAATTTATTTCATTATATTTTGTTTATCAATACTAACCTTTTTTTCTCATGTAAGATGCTGGAGATAATCAGCGTAGAGGAGCTGAAGGGGCAGATCGAGACAATGAAGAAGATGACACACAGAATCTTGGCGATGATTAGATTCATGTGTTGAATTTATTGTACCTTCTTGTTGTTTCAAAAGAAACTTTTTGTAAATGTTCACTTGTAAATAATTAGAATTTGACGAGGATTATAGTAGATCGATAAATTGTTTGTAGTTGCTTTGTATATGTATTTTTTATTCAAGGATATATAAATTGTATCACGAGAAATTTTTTTCTCGATATTTATATTTTAAACAAATTTTTTTTAAAAAAAATAATTTTTTGCAATGGATTTGCGACGGATTTTATCCGTCGCTAATTAGTATCGGCCTTTAATTTAGGGACGGATATTTAACCATTGCAAAACTGAACCGATTGATGTTGTTTGACGGATTTTAATCTGTCGTAATTTCGTCGCTACAATAGTGACAGAATTAGCGATAGATTCATATCTGTCGCAAACCCAAATCTTTGCAGATTAATGATGGCCTTGTGACGAATCATAGCATTCGCTAATTCATCGAAATTTAGCGTCGAAAGTAGCGACAGATATGTTTCATCGCTAATTAGCGACTAGAAAATTGCGATGAAAGTTAGTCGCCGCTACTCCGTCGCTAAACTCTACAACGAGGGATTGGCGACGGCTAAGCGACGAAATACAATCGTCGCTAATCCACAGATTTCTTGTAGTGATAGGTCTCCTCCCCCCCTCCCCCCTCCCCTCCAAAATTCTCGTGATGGCATTGGCCAAGTCCACTCTTCCTGTTTCAAGGACAATCTTCCCTGCAATCTCTGAATTTCTTATGACGATCAACGGGAGGGTGGTGTATGTTCGCCCCCGATGATTCACTGAATCTCATGTCTGTGTTCGGGGGGTCGAATAAGCGCCATGTATTTACGCACATGGGGCTCGTATTCCCGTGTATGATGACATAACTTTGCATCGAACTCTGGTGTTGTTGCAAAGACTTAATCAGCCTTACTTGCTTTTCTTTCCCTGAAATGATGGTTCGAGGAAATGACAAAAATATCCTCCAAAGTTTGATGTTAACTATTTAAAGTGGAGACGTTCCCTATTCATTAAACTCCTGCGCCATCTGCTGTAACAGTAGCTCCCATTATCCACCCAAACTTTGCCTTCGTCTCCAGTCGAGGTTTCCGCCTTGTTTTTTATCATGTTTTACAACACATTGTCGCCTTCTCGTGCCTGCCTTGTGTTACAAAACATTCATGTGTCTTCTCTTCATTTTTGCTGTCGTTAGGCATTATGGAAGAAAGCAATGATGCACAAACATTCCAACCAGTGCCATTAAGGCGGCGTGAGTAGCTTTCCATCTCATCATGCTATCGATGAAGAAGGCATGTCGTCTTGTGTGTTAAGGCATTGTTTGTTTGTTGCAGGTAGATCTTGTTCTTACGATGGTTGGAAACTTATCGATATTTGTAAGACGCTGGGACCTGTTGACAAGAATGCTTGTTTACAAATGCTAGGAAGGGCCTCTACCCCCATCAGGTATCCTACATCCACTCATTATATGCATTGTATCTCAAACCCCTGTATTAGTAACATACTTCCATTTTTTGTGAGATATATTTTTGTTAGTTAATATCAATTTGTTTGCTATTTTGCTGCAAATACCAATTGATATATTGCTTAAAACTTTATTGAGCTTATCATCAGGTTGTAATAAAGATGATGTAGCTCAATCAATTGAAAGATCTGAAGAATTGAACATCTGTACTAATGACGCAACTGAAGAATTGAACATCTGCACTAATGATCCACATGAAAAGAAGGGTGCAGGCATTAGACCTACCCTTGACTTGAATGTTCCAGTAGAAGAAATGCAATTCAATAATGAGGTAGATTACCATGACAGTACACATAATAAAAGAGTAGACACCGGGAATGTAAATGGAAGTACACTAGACTTGAATGTTCTAGTAGTGAAAATTCAATTCAATAATGAGGGAGATTTTGATGTCAGTACACATAATAAAAGTGTAGGAACTGAGAATGTACATGGAATTACACTTGACTCTGTTCCTGTAGAAGGAATGCAGTTTAATAACGAGAAAGCTGCATATAAATTTTACAATGATTATGCCTTAAAAGTTGGCTTCAGTGTGAGAAGGTTTTCTTGGTCAAAAAATGCACAGGGTGTCTTGGTTAGAAAGACGTATGTTTGTTCCAAGCAAGGTTGGAAGAAATCAATGGGAAATCCAACAAGGAGCATGCCAGAATCAAGATGTGGATGTCAAGCGAGAATGATTTTGAGAAGACATCCGAATGAGAAATTTGTAGTTCGTACATTAATCAGTGATCATAATCATGATTTATCTGCATCATTTATGACTCCTATGCTAAGGTCACATCGTAAAATAACTGTAGCGCATGCTGCAATGGCTGAAATAGCCGATAGCACCGACATTGCACCAAGGAATACATATAATTTGTTTGCCCATATAGACGGTGGTCGCGATAATGTGTCATTCACACCTTTGGATCTAAGAAACCACTTGAGAAGGAAGAGGACAGATAACATGAAGAAAGGAGAAATATGTTCTTTGGTTGATTACTTACAGAATAAATCAAGCAATGAACATGGTTTCTTTAGTGCAATACAAGTGGATGAAGATGGATATGCTGTGAATATGTTTTGGGCAGATTCAAAGTCAAGAGTAGATTATGAATGCTTCAATGATGTGCTTGTATTTGATACTACAGTAAAGATTAATACTGAACAGTGGCCATTTGCGCAGTTTGTCGGAGTGAACCATCACGCACAGAGTTGTATATTAGGCGGGGCATTTTTGTATGACCAGACCAAGGAAAGCTTTGAGTGGTTGTTCAGAGTATTTACACAGGCAATGAACGGGAAGCAACCTGAAGTTGTACTTACAGATGGTGATCACGCAATTTCGCCTGCAGTGCTTCATGTGTGGCCAGATACACATCATCGCCAATGTTTGTGGCATATCTTTCAAAATGCAGCAAAGAACATAGGACGCATATTTAATCAGAAGACAGGGTTTGACAAAAAGTTTACTAGGTGTGTGCTTGAGAGCGTAGACGAGATCACCTTTATGTCTGATTGGGAGGAAATGATTCAGACATACGACCTTGAAGATTGTCTGTGGTTATAAAATTTATATGCAGAAAAAGAGAAGTGGGCATTGGCATATGGAAGACAATACTTTTGTGTTGGTATGATAAGCACACAAAAAGTTGAATCTATGCATGTCACGCTGAAGAAAACTCTGTATTCATGTTTAACAATGTTTTGTTTCAGGGAACAATATGAATTATTTGTAGACGGTCTAAGACAGAATGAGCTTGAACAAGACGTGAAATGCTTCAATACACGACCTCTAACTTTTGGCATGAAAATATTGATGCGACCTGCAGCTCTGTATACACTAACTGTATTTGAGTAGATCAAGAAAGAGGTGTTACATGTCATGAATTGCAAAATAGAAGGACTCGCGCAAATCGAGAATATGCACAAATACCATATTTTATAATAGGGCGAAAAGCATCACGAAAGGCGAGAAGCACATGTCACGTACAATGTTGACAATGGAAGAGTTGAATGTTCGTGCAAAATGTATGAATTCAAAGGTATTTTATATTGTCATGCATTAAAGGCACTCAATCAAGAGAAGATACAAGAAATACCTGAGTCTTATGTAATGCGAAGATGGAAGAGACGTGCAAAGATTGAAACCATTGTTATGGACAATGTGAGTAAATATGGTGTTGACGAGAAGTGCCATATAGCCTCCCGTTACCAACAACTGTGTAGGTCATTTATGCATGTTGCTGATTTGGCATCGAGAAGTGAAGAAGGCTATGTATGCGTGAGAAAAGCTTTAATGGAGATACTTGAAAACTTGAAGTTAATTCACCTTAAGTCCATTGCAGCGAATGAATACCAGTCGAAGATAATGGGATCGAACAGCGTAGGTGAAAATCATGTTTCGCTTGACACTCTTGAGAAGTTGCGCCGAAGCGTAAACATTATCTTCAACAAGTCAGTAGTGAATGTTGTTGATTATGATGGACATATTTATAAAGCGAAGGGTATGAAAAGAAAACCTGCCTCTGATCGCAGTCGCCAGAGGTCAAAGGGTACACTAGAATTGGTTGGCAAGAAAAGGACTAAGAAACAACCAACCTGTAATAAAAAACAACAAAGCCCTTCGAATGAACAGGTATGTAAGACATTATATTGTTTTCCATTACGTGAAGCTTGTCAATATCTAACTCGTTTAATGTCCAACATGCAGCAATACCCTATTGAAGTAACACCAAACGTTGAAACCTTCATTTCTCCCGATCAGATTTTTAACAACAATAGCTTCAATTTTACAAGTCTTTTGGTATGTAATCAATGTTGGGAGGAGGTTTGCATTTCATGTGAAACTTAATGGAGTGTCTTATATTTTCTATTTCATGACAGGCTCTGATGCATTCGACAGATAGGTATGGGACACAGGAATCTCGTGTGGGCTATTAATTTAGTTGTCATGCCCCTTTGCATGACCCAATTTCTATATTGTCGGATTTGTTAAGATTTTATAGTGATTTGTCAGTGACGACTTGCGGTCCGTGGTTGGATTTGCTTAAATTGATAGATAGCGATTTGTGGCTTCTGCAGAAAGTCGATTCATGGCATCACTTAATAGCGATTTGTGGTTATCGTTGAATAGCGATTTGTGGCATTACATCATAGTGATTTGCGGGTATTGTTGAAATGTCAATCCAAGTGGGATGAGAAGGGTTGTTCCAGTAAGCTTTTTTGGGCCATTGATCAAGGTTGTGATTCATTTTATGATCTGAGTAAGCTTTCACATGCGTTTTTCAGGTATATGGTTGCACAATGTTGGACTTGTGTAATGATAATAAAAAGAAATCATTCTATGATCTGAGTTTTTTGGTTGATTTAAACAATTTCTTTATTTATTGAATTGTGATTTACATCCAATAAATAGAATGTGTCCCAACATAGCTGCCAATCTACTTCCAAGATAGTGTCATGTTCACAAGCTATGAGTGCCCTTTTTTTTCTTTATACTTGTGCTTCTTGACAATTTTTTTATAGTGCATGCTCGCCCCTCGCAACTAATAATCCTTTAAGCCCTTATCGACAAGAAAAATCGTTGGGTCTACGTGATAAATCGCCTTAAAGTATAAACATCTTGTAAAATAAATTATTATTTTATGTATCATAATTTGCGCTTTAGAAGTCTTTTGGTATGTAATCAATGTTGGGAGGAGGTTTGCATTTCTTGTGAAACTTGTAGTATGTGTCTTATATTTTCTATTTCAATGTTGGAAGTAGATTGGCAGCTATGTTGGGACACATTCTATTTATTGGATGTAAATCACAATTCAATAAATAAAGAACTTGTTTAAATCAACCAAAAAAACTCAGATCATAAAATGATTTCTTTTTATTATCATTACTCAAGTCCAACATTGTGTAACCACCTACCTGAAAAACGCAGGTGAAAGCTTACTCAGATCATAAAATGAATCACAACCTTGATCAATGGCCCAATAAAACTTACTTGAACAACTCTTCTCAGCCCGCTTAGATTGACATTCCAACAATACTTGCAAATCACTATGTTGTGATACCACAAATTGCTATTCAACGATAACCACAAATCGCCATTCAGTGATGTCATGAATCGACTTCCTGCAGAAGCCAAAAATCGTTGTCCGGCTCACAGCACAAACTATCCAGCGATGGGTGTGCCATCCTTCTACCGGTGGCTTGTTGACAAGTATCCAAAGATAGTTGTGGTTGTTAAAGAGGAGAGGACAACAAAGGATGAAAATGGAGTTGAGTTCATAGACACAGACAGACCAAACCCCAATGGGATTGAGTTTGATAATCTTTATCTTGACATGAATGGGATCATACACCCTTGCACAAGTACATTATTCATGAAATTTTTTTATTTATCGTACATTATTCATTCATCACAGTGGTTGAGAAGTAGATCTTTTGGCTCATAAATAGTCGCATAAGTACTAGAAGGTGTGATTATCTTCTACTTCGTGAACCATCAACAGTCAAATCGACGGTTCTTTTATAAACCTGGAGTTTCTCCCTCGAACATGTAACCAGCTACAGCACAAACTATCCAGCGACGAACACAAATCGCTGTCCAGCTGACAGCACACATCACTTTCCCGCGATAACCACAACTCGCTATGCAGCGAATACGAAGTCCACTTACGCAGCTCCAAGCGATAGCCACAAATCGAACCTTACACTTTCGGACAATTAAATCGTCATTCAGCTGATGATCACTACTGCAAATCGTTGTCCAGCGAATACGAAGGACAACCTCAACATGATCAGGCGGCGCGCTTGGAATTCTGCTGCGGAATTGAATAAGGAGGGAAACCAGTCACAAACAACTTTGAATGTAACACCATAATTGTTTTTCATTGTAATCCATCACTTATAAGACCGAATGCTTTTAAGATTGCTAGAGTGTAAGAATCAATATATGCAAATCGATCCACCAATGGTGTTAGGACTGTTTTGCTGTAAGCTTGTATTCGAGGATTGTTTACTTAATTTTTCACTAGACAAAAGGTCTCCGTAATTATTACTGTTATCCCAGTAAGGTAGGCCTTCTTGAAATCCAGTGGACTATGGCAATTATTCTTCTTCTCCTTCCTCTTCTTCTTCGTCTGTATTGATCGAGGTCATAAGACCACCTCATCTAATCGATGTACTACTTACACGCCTCGCATGTTCCACAGTACTCTACGAGTAAAGGAAAATAGGTCCTCAATAGGCTGTCCTAGTAAGGAATAGAACGTTTGTTGTTTACAAATCGCAATACACATATGCGTTGCGTACGGACAACAAAGGATGTATCGTAAATTTTTTGATTTATCGTACATTATTCATTTATCACGGTGGTTGAGCAGTAGATCTTTTGGCTCATAAATAGTCGCACAAGTACTGCATGGTGTAATTATCTTCTACTTCGTGAACCAGCAATAGTCAAACTGACGGTTCCTTTATAAACCTGGAGTTCCTCCCTCGAACATGTAACCAGCTACATAGAAAATTGTGGTCGGTGAGGCAAAGGAAGACAGCTACACGACCAACAATGGCGAATCATGCGTATATTGTCTACACATCGTCTCCATTTTCATCAAAATATGTCTCTTTCATGCCGTATTTGCGATTTGTGTTGTGTACTCTATAATGTAATTTCAATATCGTTCATTGTAATGTCCTTGTTCATTTCAGTAGAACATCCACCGACGAAGTTGGGCGAGAACTTAGTCAATCACTCCTGCAGGACATCAAAAGAATGCACAATGAATTCGCACAATGCAACATGATCAGTAATTTTGTTCGTATGAAAGTAGTAGGAGTTGTCTATATACGTAAGTCATGTGTACGTACGTTAACAACACCATATTTGCTGCAAACAGACTATATCTGATTTCGTCAGTTATATTAAAAGCAACGCGCCAAGCAAGACTATAAGCATCAGCAGCCCGTATTTCATGGTATATCAGTTGTATTTTATGTTGCTTTTGGTTATTGATTTAGTCCAGTTGATTCGTATGTTAACATTGTTGTTAACAAGGTTTCGGTTTGCAGACTATCTTACGCCGTTTGCCATACTCCAGTAGATTTATAGACGGCCTACCTTATTGGGTTAACGGTAATCATTGTGGAGACCTTTTGTTTAATGAAAAAGTAAGTAAACAACCCTAGAGTGCAAGGTCACAGCATAACAGTGCTAACAACATTTTTTACCATCCATTTGCAGATATTGATTCCTACACTCTAACATTCTGAAAAGCATTGAGTCTTATACGTGATGGATTTACACGAAAAACAACTATGGTGTTACAATTCGTTGGAAGTTGACAGTGGTTTACGGCTTGACATTTCCCATCTCGTAAGATTCCATCTATATGAGTATCGTGTCGTGTACTGGGGTCATGAATTTACTTTCGGTCAGATTATTCTCAGATCGGTTTCGTCAAAGCCATTTTGGGAGTCGACGTTAGTGAGTGGATCTATCGCACGGCATACCATGCTCCTTTACAAAATAATGGCATTGATTGCGGCGTATTTGTAATGAAGTACATTGAAGCGATATACAATGGTGCAGAACCCTATTTCGACGTTGTATGCAATTTCTTGGCCTCTGTTATTGGTGATTAAATACATGTCTATTGGTTCCACATTATAATTTATTTTTGCAGGTTGATATACCTGGATTCTGTGAAGAACTCTGCCAAAAATTGACGTCCTTTCTAATTGCGGAGGCAAAACTAACCGAGCCACCACGAGGATCTAAAAGGCAACGACCAACGGTGCCCAACCCGCATGATTGACAGTCGCAGAATTAGATTGCAATGTATGCAATGAACGAAGTCTTCTAATGTTCGAAATGATAATAGTCAACATCGTTATGAAATGTTTGATGTTTAAACATCGCCTTATTGATGACACGCACAGAATGAAAATCGCAGAAGAGATTCGAGATGAATGCGGTGAACAAGAGCCATTAATGTCGCTTTTGTAATTACAAATAGTACACAGCGATAAGACGGGTTTGTTGTTGAGAAATTGTGGTCTAATGTCAGCTTCACTACTACTACCATGAAATCTTGTGTAAGAATTTGAAAATTTTTTGAATTTTAAACGACTTTTCCTTTAATTATGATATTGCATACATATGAAAAGAGTCTACACGGATACCACAACTGCGCCGAAGCCACCTATACACTCGATTCAAGAACAAGTCGTTTTTATAGGAATTGTCGGTTTGTCGGTTCCTTATTTGCAAAGCAAAGTGGAACACATCCTTAACCTGTGTGATGTGTCATTCAAATATTAATAAAACGTCCTATCACCCTCTGTCAGTTTTCAAATAAATACGACAGTTTTAATAAACAAAGAGCAAACCTCAAATAAAATACCCTCTGCATTAATGAAATTGAACAATGGCATGTTAGAGAGCTATTCTCAAAACTAATCAATGCAATTGGACCTGGTAGTTCAAATCACGGTAGCACGTAGCATGTGGGTTTGATTGTAGAAATATTTTTTGGTCTTATATAAATCCACAACTTTGTCCACACGCGTCCCAACAAATCGCCTTAGGTGTACATTACGGATTTACACATCGACATTGGTCGTCCCAAGTCACTCTCATCTAGCCATGCACTACATTCGTTCACGATGAGGCATATATATTACGATTTCATTCTCGTAAGTTCAGCAACACAGTGATTTCTGATAACAAACCTTTCTTATCGATAAATACTTCGTCATTTATTCAAAGCGAACATTACGTGCCTTTGTGGACCACAAATCGCGAAAATCCATTTCCGCGCTTTTCGTTCATGTAATGCGAGCTATACAACGATTTCGGAACAACAACAAAATATCTTCCGTTGTACAGTATTTTTAATTATCGAAGAGCAGCATTACTAGCATTGGTTAAGCACATACAACACAAAACTATTTCTCGATACAATTTAGTTTTTGTAGATAAAGCAGTACAACGATTTACAAGAGTGTTTTGTAATGTTCAAATTATATTTCAACGGAGACAGATTTACAAAAATTGTAGTCTTACAAAATTTGCCTACCAGAAGTCCTTCTTCTACATATCTTCAGTCTGTCTCTATCTCTTTGTGTCTGTCTCTCCGATTGTGTTGATACCAGAAACCAGACGATTCAGATACCGGCGAGATGAACCCCCGTCACCGGAACGACCGCTTCTCTGAAACCTCCTCCTCGCGAGGGAGAGGAAGAGGATGTGGTGGAGCTCCTGCTGGCCACCTTTAGCGCGCTAACCGCGTCCCTCGCCACCGCTTATGGCCGCAAATTAAATGCCTGTGACTGCACCGTCGGCAGCTCCACTTCAGCCAACTCCACCTCTGTCGATCGCTCCTCACCATGTTGCGACTGCACCGCCGGAGTTCGGCGAGAACGGTGATGGCAGAGCTCGTTAGGTTGTATAGACAGAGCAATCGATAGGTTTTACATTACATATTTTGTCTCCCGTTCTTTTTAAACTCAATCAAATTTTTGCATATTTCATCGCGTAATTCTGGTATATCTTCCTGCAACAAAAATATGTAATGTGAAACCAATATATAACAGAAATCCCCAATAACAGTGGATACAAAGCTCATACAGCGTCGAAAAAAGGTTCTTCTCCTTTGTATATTGTTTTAATATGCTTCATTATGAATATGCCACAATCGACCCCATTACTTTGTACAGGAGCATCTTCAGCACAAAACAACATTCACTCGGCAATGTCGATACCCACATAGTCGTTTAGGAATCCCGCCTGTGATAAAGGAAAAATATAGTACAGTCTGGTCCACCTCAAATAGCTACGATTCACCTATAGGCATAAGCTTACCAAATGCATAGCGTCACGTTCTACACCACTGTGGCAGTCCAATGAGTTATAGCACCATAGTTGTTTTTCCACAAAATTCATCTCGTATAAGACCCAATGTTCGGGATTTTGCCACAGCGTAGGAAGTAAAATCTGCAAATCGATACAATAATTTATAATTCCATAGACATATCGTGATGGGGATGTAACGACTAAACCTTGGAGAAGAGGTTTGTTCACTTACCTTTTCAAAATTTGAAAAGTCTACGAACTCATCATCGTTGTTCCAACAAGGTAGTGCATCTAGGAATCCACTGGTGTATGACTTTCGTCGGGCGTACATCTGTTGCACGAAATAGTAAGGTTTAACCACGAAGAAAAGTGAGTAAGTCATAAAAGCAAATAAAACAATGGCAGACCAGACATACCATGAAATAAGGGGTGATGATGCGTACTGTATTGCTCGTTGCGTTGCTTTGAATATAATTGACAAAATCACATATTGTCTGGTTGCAAAAATTTACGAACTTCAAAACATACAAATCGAAGACCTAGAAAATGATAGTGGTTACGTACGTACAAAATTACTGATAGTGTTCCCGTCTGCAAATTCATCTTGCATCTGCTCGATGTCATCTACGACCTCGTTAGGGCATTGTCGTTCACCCTTGTATGTGGATGTTGCACTGAGTGCACCATGAGCCTAGTATTCAGAATTCGACATTGAAATTATTTTCTACAGTAAACAACACAAGTCGAAATATGACATGAAAAGGCAAATGTTGACTAAACCGGTCAGGAGCTTCAAAAAATATACGTCTTAAGCGCTAAAGCTGGTACTGTGGAAGTGGTTGTCTTCTTCTTCGGCGTCGTGCCTGGTCGTATTGCTCTCATCGTGCTTTCTTTTGGCGTCATGCCTGGTCGTATTGCTCCAATCGTCCTCTCCTTTGGCGTCATGTCTGGTTGTACTGCTCTCATTGTCCTCTTCTTCGGCATCATGTCTGATCGTATTGCTCCCATCGTCCTCTTCTTCGGCGTCATGCCTGGACGAAGATATTGATGCCACCTTTGCAATGCAGATATGAATCGATGTCGTCATATAAATGAAACGTCCTTTAACATGCCACCCTTTTTCGAAAACCGCTCGCAAATTAAATGATTGCATTTTAAATAATTAAAATACGTCTTTTCACATGCCGCCCTTGTTCGATAAACGCCCACAAATTAAATGATTGCGTTTTAAATAATTAAAAATACATCTTTTCCCATGCCGCCCTGTTTCGAAAACAACCCGCAAATTAAATGATTGTGTTTTAAATAATTAAAAAAAACGTCATTTCGAATACCACCCTTTATCGAAAACAACCCGCAACTTAAATGATTGGGTTTTAAATAATTAAAAAATCATCATTTCGACTTCATATTATAACAATGGTTGAGTGGGAGATTGACCCGACCCGAACAAACCCGTTTTCCAGGTATGAATAATCTTTGACGATTATTGAATTGATTATAAAATATGGATACATCGATATATTCATGCCACATATCTTAGCCCTTATCGGTTTTTTAACAACAAACGTTCATTATCGCTTTATACTAGTATCATTTAACACCGCAAATCGTTGTTGACTTACAACGTTTACAAAGGGACAAGTCATTGCTGTTTGCGTTGTTGACCTCATGAATTGCAATCCTATTTCGCAGTTTGCATTGAAGGTGTCTCCGCAAATGAGCGATTTCTGACAGGGAACAATATCGTACCGATTTTGGCTGGCCGGCATCCTATTGCGTGATTGCAATTTACTTATGATCATTAGTAGCGATTTCTGAGCATCAAACTTTTCTTATCGCTATTGACTGTTATCATTTACGACGTCAGAACTCGTTAAATTATTGTTCACGGCATACGTCGCAAATCCTTTTTGCGATGTATTATCGAGGCGGAGACAAATACAGCGATTGCTGGGCAGAAATGCTCTATCATAACGATGGCGACCTTAGTCAATGTCACGCATTCTGAACAACAGACATCTATTTTCAATTAAAGTTTATTTATTTACAAGATCCACAGACGAAACGTGTTTGTTACATGTAATAATAAAGAATTAAACAATAAAAGAATGTCACGTTACAACAATTAATTATACAATTACAACAAATAGCTATCGTGATAAAAAAGAATGTCGAGGGTTTATTCTTAGGCACTTGACGAATCAGATGAAATATCATACACTTGTCTCTCTCTTTTTATTGGTGGACTGTCTATCCTGGGTGGCCTCCGGGTTGCGTCCATCTTACTAAAAAAATTGGTCATCATCTCTACCACTGAGTTCAATTATATCCCCATATTGCTAATTTCTGTCCTTAATTTCTTATTCTTCCTCTCCATAAGATCGAACCTTGCGACAGAGACAATGTTCTCTTTTATAGCAAGTGTTCGCTCTTCATCGCGCTTTGTTACTGAGGGAATCGTTGTTGTAACCAAAGAGAGACGACGTTTTGGTTGTAGAGGCTGGGCTGCAATATGAGAGGGAGCAGTTGGGAGGCGTGGGTTCCCAATTTTTTCAATCGTCAGATTTCGGCGCATTGGTTCCCAATACCTTTCGAAATAGAAGGGATCAAATTGTCGTCCACTAGAATCATACGATACAGCACGGACACCACCTGAGTTCCAAATTAATAATTCATCCCTGTAGCGTTCGCGCCAATTCACGTTCCTGCACCCACCATTATTCATCTTTTTTCTCACTTCCAAAGGCTTATTTGGGATAGGCAAGCCAGATTGCAGGAGAACTCGACTACCATGTTGCAACTCGGCTTCAAAATTGCAAAACAACCAAAAATCGCGGTCAGACAATCTAGCAGCCTCTGCAGCAACGTCTTGGTCATCGTCCTCCCCATCTCCATAAGGTCTCCACAAAACCTGTATATTGGTAATTCTTTTATTACAATTTACTTAAGTATGATATGATGACAACGATATATACTACAGAAGACAATCCTACAGCGATGATTACTTAAGAATGCTAAACATTACAACGATTTATAATACTCAATGATAAATACTGACATGATTGTAAATAATTTTAGAACGTTTACCTCATTTAGTTGCAGCCCATCTAAAATGAACTTAGCATTATGAACTGTGACGTTTATTCTAGCCCAGCGACCGATCTTTGGAAAACCACAACTCGCAGGGCCACCACATGGACGCAATGGGATAATATGTTCCCACGCCCAAGCCTAACAAAAACCAGAGTCGTACCTGTGTTTTATGGGGCCTGAGGCGGAGGGAAAAAATGGGCCCCCTATTAATAGTAGGAGTTCGGGGGAAGCACCTCTGGTTTTTTTTTAAAGAATCAAAATAACAATAAAAATTTGCATTCACATTAAACAAATATAATATTCCAAATATTTATATTATATTAAATAAAAATGTATAAAATATTTATATAAACTACCTAAACAATGGGCCCCTAAAATTTTTTTGGGCCCAGGGGCCCTGAGGCCCAAGCCTCATTGGCCTCTTTACAGGTCCGGCTCTGACAAAAACAATATTATTAGTAACACTACAACCTTCAATGAAATTAGTCTACAATTACTAAGTATGCAATCAACAAATACCTAAATAAATGGCCAAAATCCCCCAACTGTTTTTGTTACATTACTCGCACGGTAGAGTTGACTGTACAAGTGTGCGAGCATAGCGGCACCCCAGGCATAGTTGTCGACTTCGTCTAAGTCTGCCAGGTACTGCAGCCACATGGAACTTATTCTCGAACCAGAACAATCGAAAAATAATATAAGACCAAAAAAATAAAGAAGGAAGTCGCGCAACTCTTGGTCAGTTGTTTCAGATGCACAAGTAGCGGAGCGGCCTTCCCATTTATTACGGAAAAATGAGACTTTCATTGATGTGGACTTGATTCCACCATAAATACATTGACTCCATTCGTCCATCGATATTCCTAAAAGGGTCGTGCATTTTTCCCTTGCGTTATAGTTTGAATGCCGTAATAGGACAGCACTGCCATCGCACTTAAAGTCAGTGATCCTCGCCACATCTTCTAGAGTCATGGTGATCTCAAAAGAATCAAACTGGAATGTGTTAGTCTTATCATTCCACTTATTTACCAGGTGAATCATGGTATTCCAGCAAGTTTCAAAATATTGTTGGTCCAAAAGACCACCGAAATGCATATTTCGTAATCGGTCCTTCTGATATGCGCTCAATTGACCATACCACGACAGAACTACAGGCCATTGACACCGACCTTCGAGCTTTTCACCTGGTGCTCTACTTCTCCTGTGACCTCCCTGTAACACAAAATAACATATTATTCCTACCAATTATAAATTAGTTCCATTTGTACTTATAAATAATATTCTACTAATCGCTATAAATAATATTGGTTACACACAGACTATCACAGTAATCGCTATACATATTAATACCTAACACAGTAATCGCTAAACATATTATTAAATTTTCAAAGACAGGATGGATTTATTTACCTTGGTTGCTCTTTTCTCCTGTTCTCCCTCCAACTTAGGCCTTTCTGGTGGGTCCACTGCCTCCAACTGCCTTTCCCTTTCCTTCTCTACTGGCTCCATCATCGCCTTTCTTTCTCTCTCCTTCTTTTTCTTGCCCTCCTTCTCCTTCCTTATTCTCTCCTTCCTTTTCTCGTGCTCCTTCTCCTTCCTTTCTCTCTCCTTCTTTTCCTCGTCCTCATTCTCCTTCCTTTCTCTTTCCTTTTTCTCCTCCTCCTTCTCCTTCCTTTCTCTCTCCTTTTTTGCCTCCTCCTTCTCCTTCCTTTCTCTCTCCTTCCTTTCCTTGTTCTCCTTCCTTTCTCTCTCCTTTTTCTTCTTCCTTTCTCTCTCCTTTTTTACCTCCTCCTTCTCCTTCCTTTCTCTCTCCTTCCTTTCCTCATCCTCATTCTCCTTCCTTTCTCTCTCCTTTTTCTCCTCCTTTTCCTTCCTTTCTCTCTCCTTTTTTGCCTCCTCCTTCTCCTTCCTTTCTCTCTCCTTCCTTTCATCGTCCTTCTTCTCCTTCCTTTCTCTCTGCTTCTTTTCATCGTCCTCCTTCTCATTCCTTTCTCTCTCCTTTTTCTCCTCCTTTTTCTTACTTTCTCTCTCCTTTTTCTCGTCCTCCTCTTTCCACCGCCTTTCTTTCTCTTCCAAATATTGTTTCCTTCTTTCTTGCACTTCCTCCTCCTGCTTCTTCCTTTCTCTTTCCTTTTCTTCCTCCTCCTTCTCCTTCCTTCGCCTTTCTTTCTCTTTCAAGTCTTGTTTCCTTTTTTCCTGCACTTCATCATCCTGCTTCTTCCTTTCTCTTTCCTTTTTTTTCCTCCTCCTTCTTCTCCTTCCGTCGCCTTTCTTCCTCTTCCAAGTCTTGTTTTCTTCTTTCCTCCACTTCCTCCTCCTGCTTCTTCATTTCTCTTTCCTTTTGTTCCTCCTTCTCCTTCTCATTTCATTGCCTTTTTTCTTTTCCTCATCCTCCTTCTCCTGCCTTTGCATTTTCTTACCTTCCTCAAACTTTTTCTCCTTCCTTCGCCTTTCCTTTTTTTCCTCATTCTGAGGCTTATTCCGTTCCTTCTCCGGGAAATCCTTATTCATTTGCCTTCGCCTCTCCTCCGCCTCCTTCTGTAGCTTTTCCTTGTTTCGCCTTGCTTTATGCTCCAAGGCCCCCTTATCCAATTCTGCCCTAGCCTCCATCATTACCTTGTTAAAATACCTTTCCCACTCCTCCTCATTCTTTTTTTGCCTTTCCCTATGCTCTGCCTTCTTCCTCCGCCTTCTTTTTTCATTCTCCTCCTTATTTCTTTGCTTTGCCTTCTCTTCGTCATCCTTCTTCTGCATCTTTCGTTCTTCAGCAATCTTCCTTTGGCCCGCAGCCTCGATATCTGAGGGATAATCCTCCGCATAATAAAATTCCAAGGCTTTCTCTCTGTCTTCATCGTTCTCAATCTTAAGTATATTTTGGTACCTCTCAAGAACCTTAGATAGATGAGACTGGTGGATCACTTCTCTAATACACAAACCATAGAACGACGGAGCATCTCTTCTCTGATGAGCCGCAGACATTGCTAACCTGCACAACACATTAAACAATCATCATGATTATAAATTGTCGCAATATTTGGCTTCATAAGTACACATCTTTGTAAGATTTATCAAACTTAAAAATCGTTGTATAAGAAGCAACCTACAGATTGAATAACGAAACTCACCGAAACGATAGGATTTTGGATATTTCAACTGTAGAGTAAGCAACAGTAACAACTAATACGCAACAGAAGGTTGCAACGATGTTGCGACTGCGCGTAAGACGGAAACGGATGCTCTGGAACAAAGGAAATGATGCTTCGTTGTACACAGATGAAAGCAAAGTATGCTCTGGTAGAGTTTTCTGCTTAGGGCGAGAATGGATTGTTTTGAACTATTTAAATCCTACAACATACAGCTTGCTGCATACGCAAACTTTGCAGAACATTTTGGCGCGATAACGATGGAGGGCAGTTTTGTCCTTTTCACGAACCGTCGATTCAGTTTTCTAGATGGAGGGCATTTATGTTCGTTCGAGAAAGAGGAAGAGAATGGCGGTAAAGGCTACTTAAGTCTTTGCGACGGCACCTAATTATGATGCAATATGATGCAGACACACATGGGGATACATGCCGGTCTGCATCTTATACATGGCGCTCTTTGGGAACACCCGAACATGAGATAGAGTACTGGCCCTGTTCGGGGGGGGGGGGGGGGACATATAACCTGCTCCGACGACCAACCAAGCACACCGCTCTCTATCCTCCAACTTACCTTCCTTTGTGAAGCATCCAGAGCTCTCATTGGTGCTTGGGACAATTGCAGGTGAGAGTTTAATTTATGAGCAACCAGATCAAGTTCTGAACATGTGTAGTATGATGTTTCCCATACCCAGGCAGACATAAGCCGTGGAGTGGATCAGGTCCAAGGAACCTCGGATCCCATCCATCATCAAGATGAACGGTAGCCAAAACTCTGCAGATAAATGCCATACTTCCATGGATGGTCCCCACATGTTCTCTTTGATTCTTTTCTCACTTCTGATCAATTGCATCATAATTGGTTGTAAGATGGAGGACTAGGATGCTTTCATCGGGTTTGGTAGAGTATCTAAATACAATTCATCTTTGACGATGGACTGTACCCGATGTTCCTTGGACAGTTTTTTATCCAAGGTTCTTGGACCTGTCTGCACTACAAGATTGGAACCATTGGATGCATATGGGATCATGCCTCAATATATGGATTATTGTATATCCAAATCCATATGGATTTTACATGTCGAGTGCAAATGTTAATCCAACTCCGAAATAGATCCAGTGAAGTAGGCTTGAATCTGACACTGAATTCTATTTTGTACCATTGAATCCACTAAAAATAAGTTGAAAACAAGTATTTTACGCGCAAAACACACAAAAGGGTCGGATTTGATCCTAATCCAAAACACATCTGACAAATATTTTAATCCAAATTTGTGCATGTATCCAGAAAGAGTCCAACATTATAAGTCCTAACCTGATTTGAGAATATCCATGTATTGAATTCGGATCCGTGATCCAATTATAAACGAATCAGATCTACTTGAATCCATATTATGGCTGGACCCGTTTAGCAGAAAGCATGGTTCATGAGTAGAGTTGCACACCAACCAGTCACAACTAACAAACCACCTCATTTGCCATCAGGCAAAATGTTAGGCATATGTAATATTCTTAACCTTCTAGGCATATCAAGAACTCCTGTATATATAAATAATATTTTCTTAGCCCTACCATTCAATCAACTACCATTCCTTCTTTCTTCTTCAGTGCGCCATATGCTAACAATGATTTTTTTTTGTCAAACCATTTTCAAGGTGGCTTGTTTAGGCAAAGCCTTTGCAGATTCAGGTCTCTCTCTCTCTCTCTCTCTCTCTCTCTCTCTCTCTCTCTTCTTTTGTGTGCTCCTATAAGAAGCTAATTTTTCGTTTTCTCAAGCAGCCTGAGAATCTTTATAACGAGAAATGGCGACTGCAGGCAATAGTCTTACACAAGCAAAGCTGGTAATTTCCATCCTTTTTTTGTTTCAATTTATCATATATATGTTCTTGTGTGTATTGCATAAGATGGCACAAAAAATGGCAGATTTCCTGTGTTTGGTATATATATTAAAGAGTTCTTAAAACACCCAACTGCGTAATTATCTTTCTTTAACAGAGATTGTGTGAAAAAGAAAGAGGCATAATCACAGATATCGGTGATGTTTCTAAAATAGCGGGTATTGTACAATTAAGCCGATAAAATACCAAAGCTATTTTATCGATTTTATCAATTTTTTTTAATTCATCACATTATTTTTCTCTCGTCAAGAAAATATATTGAGAAGAAAGAAAAAACTATCTGTCCATTCAAGTACGGGAAACGGATCCCATCATTTGACATATATAGGATGGCTTCATCATACATTCAATCCTAGCCATCCAGCAGAACCATTTAGTCATTGATTGGATGGCATCCTATTTCAAAATGATGGGATCCGTGTTCTTCAAATACCACCTTCGACTTTTTTATAATAGAGTTTTTTTTTAGCTACCATTTTTCTTAAAGGTCAAGTGCCAATAAAACAATCCATAAAAATGTATATACAGCAAAATCATTTTTACTCAGAGAGTCACAGTATCATAACCGAGGGTCTCAAGTTCAAATCCCATGAAGTTATCCCCAAGCTTGCCTACCAAGAAAAAAAAGCACCAATTTCAAGTCAACCAGGGTATGAGAATTCCTCATTACTAAAGGTTAATGGAGCAATATTGTCATCGTGAGGGCGGATCAGGTGCAATCACATTGCACACTTTGAGTGTGCCTCTGCACCTGACTTCCCTTCATCTCTGGGATACAGCTTGTCAGCTGTGGGGCTCAACAGAAGATGGAGGTCAGATCAGGTGCAGCGGCACACTAAAGTGTGCAATGTGATTTCACCAGATCTGTGTCGTCTAATGTCATGGAACAGCAAAGTTTTCATTTTCCTTCTTGCTTGGCAGTACCCAAAACGGACAGTGCACTATTGAGAGGGACATGTTTGTCCACTTCTAGGGATAGTCAGTGTCATTTCCAGGCAATGCAACCAAGGCCATGCTATGCACTATTTGTCATATGCAAAAATGCCCTTACAACAGTTGAATAGCCAATTGAACATCATTTTCATTGGTAGATTTTTTTTATTTATATTTACACAAATAAACCGCCCTAGAATCATGGACCTAGCCACGCTGACTCTGCCTGCCATACTTATGGCCGCTGTCCTGGCAGCGTAAAACTCCATGGGCTTACCCCTTGCCCATAGGGAGTCGGTTTACACAAGGGGTGACACTCATAAAATTTGAACCTAGTCCACCTGCTTAGCGTCCTAGGTCCCATCCCACTACGCCAAACCCCCTTTGGGGCTTCATTGGTAGATTTCAAGCTTAGTTTTTATCGCTTTGGTTATCCAAATACTAGGCATAGTTTAGGTTTTTGATTACTGCAAATTTATTTAATCTTGAGTTCCTAATTGCAGGTACTACTTGGGGACATGGGGACAGGAAAATCCAGCCTTGTCTTGAGATTTGCGAAGGGCCAGTTCTATGAGTTCCAGGTTCTCTCTTAACCTGCAAACACAATTTTTTCAATGTAATTATTTTTCACCAATGCATCAATGGGAAATCATCAAGTCATCTCTAAATCTTACGACAGGTTGACATGAAAAACCCGTTATAAATGCAGTTCCATGCCACCCAAGAACCTAGAATTTGATGGATTTTCACCAAGCCTAGTAGTGAAAATTGTAACCAATAATTCTTTTAGCCCAATCAAACTTTTATATCAATGGCATGATGGAGCTTATAGGGTACGTTTGGATTTAGGTTGAAAGCGACTCAACTGCACCCAAGATTGGAGACCTAGCCAGCACATTGGTCTTAGCTTACTGCACCTATGGTCAATGTTCCAGCAGTGTAAATCTCCATGGGCGCCCCCTCTCAACATTCAGGGATCATATAGGAAGCTTTAAAATGCCATTTAGGCTCTGTTTGGGAGCTGGTGTTGGAGAGGGGAGGGGTGATGAGAGTGTTAAAGCAAGTAGTAACTCTTATGGTAATTCATGCAGGACAACCTCAGAACCGATAGAGTCCAACGATCTCATCCCAAGGCTCATCGTCAGGTTGTCAATTATCGACTAGTCTGTTATCAATGCATTCCAAATGCAGCTAACAACTCTCATTTTTTGTCATGTAAATGTAAAAAACGGCAACTATATAGCTAAAAACTCGCATTGATTAACTCTCATTAAACTATCTGTTCCGTACCGCCATGTTTTTCACCTTTTTGCTCTGATGTATATACCTCTTTGGCACTCTAGAGTGCTCCACAAGGCCTTACGGCCTAAGAACCCCGTGTATTCGGACCCTCTCTTCCCCTCTTGATGTACTTTGCTTTCAAGTATCTATAAAGAAGTTTTTTGCATCTCTCTCTCTCTCTCTTTGTGCTTGTGCATACGCGTACTCTTGCTTCCGCTCGTGCGCGTGTATTGTGCGTTGCTTGTGCGCTTAAAAGGCCTACCTTCGGTGTGTGTGATTGCCCGAAGCTACGTCACAGGGGGGCTTCGCTTCCCAGCCCATGACAAGTTGGTACCAGATCCTTGTCGACATTGGGAGTGACAATGGCGCCGAAGAAGATTGTCATGACTCCTTCAAGCAATGTGGTTCCTGCTGAAGAGGACTTCATGGCCGATGATCGGGTGTCAGCCATCTCGCGCGATGTGGCGGAGCTGACTGAGTCAGTGACCAACATGGAGAAGTTGGTTAATGGAACTTGTGTCGCTTTCAGAGATCTCAATGCAGAAATCAAGACAGCAGTAGAGGGAGTGAAAGACTCGGTGGAAAGTCTTGCCACTAAACTTAACTACTCGGTGGAGGACTTTTTCACCAGATTTGATGATTTGTTGGGTCGGTTCAACATCATGGCTGCTGAATTGGATGTTGTTAGACGAAAGAATGAACAGTTAGAGCGGCAGTTGAGAACTGCCCCGGCTGGCGGTGGTTCTCCAAGAAGGACATCCCATCGTATTTGAAAGCAGGAAGTTGAACGACGCTGAACGTCGATACACGGTGCACGAGCGCGAGATGTTGGCGGTCATGCATTGTCTCCGCACATGGAAACACTATCTCTTAGGATCACAATTCGTTGTGCGCACTGACAATGTTGCGACAAGCTACTTCCAAACTCAGAAAAAGCTGAGTCCAAGGCAAGCACGTTGGCAGGATTTCTTGGCAGAATTCGATATGGTCCTTGAGTATAAGTCAGGCAGGATCAATGTTGTGGCCGACGCCTTGAGTCGAAAGGCAAAACTTGCAGCTTTGCTCGCTTGGGAGGGCAGTGTGAGCCAACCGACGAGCGATCTTCTTGAACAAGTGCGAGAAGCTTCGAAAAGTGACCCAATGGCTCAACAACTGATTGCATTGGTGAAGGAAGGAAAGACGTGGAGATTCTGGCTAGAGGATGGTTTGCTCCGCGCTGCGAGCGATCGTCTATATATTCTGCGATAAGATACCTTGAGGAGGCGCTTGATGCACGAGTGCCATGATACTACTTGGGCGGGTCACTCAGGACAACAGAGGACCTTGGCATTGTTGGAAGGTGCATTCTACTGGCCGCAGATGGGCGATGACGTAGATGCCTATGTGCAGACTTGCTTGATTTGCCAACAAGACAAGCCCATCAATCAGAGACCCGGTGGACTACTGGAGCCCCTACCTGTGCCTAGTCGCCTGTGGGAGTGCATAACCATGGACTTCATTGTAAGCTTGTCGAAAGCACAAGGTTGCAGTTCGATTTATGTGATTGTGAATAGGTTCTCGAAGTATGCTATCTTCATGCCTGCCCCTGCCACCTGCTCAGCCGCTGATACTGTAAAGTTATTCGTGCGAAACGTAATTAAGCATTGGGAAATTCCAAAGAGCATCGTCAGTGATCGTGATGCACGCTTCACTGGCAAGTTTTGGCGAGAAGTGTTTCACTTAATGGGAACGAACTTGCATTTCAGCACAAGTTTCCACCCCCAAACCGACGGACAGACAGAGAGAATAAACGGCATGCTAGAGGAATACCTGCGGCACTTTGTCAGTGTCAACCAAAGGGATTTGGTTGATTTACTTGATGTAGCTCAATTCTGCTACAACCTTCAAAAGAGCGAGTCATCCGACCATAGTCCATTTGAAGTCGCAACTGGACAACAGTCGTAGACTCCGCACTCCCTTGCTGCGCGAGGACGTGGAAAAGCACCTTATGCATACCAGTTTGTCAGGAACTGGCAAGATCAGACAGAGTTGGCGAAGGCATATCTAAACAAGGCAATCAAGCGCATGAAGAAATGGGCAGATGAGAAGCGTCGCCCAACAGAATTTCGAGTTGGAGACAAAGTGTTGGCCAAGCTTTTTCCTAACCGCACAACTATCTTTCGGGGCCACCACCGAGGCCTTATTCGCAAGTATGATGGCCCCTTCACCATTATCAAACGTGTGGGAAACTTGGTGTACCGGCTGGACTTACCAGCAAACTTTCAAGTGCACCCGGTATTCCATATATGTAACCTGAAGCCATTCCACAAAGATGAAGGAGATCCTCAACGGAGAATGCCTCAACATGCTCCGATCCCGCAGCGAGCTCCTTCAGCAGTTAGTGTACCAGGCAGAGATCCAGATATCATCCTCAACCATTCCAACAACTATCTAGGGGAAGTCAAAAAGTACTTAGTGCAGTGGAAAGGATTGCCAGAATGTGAAGCCACCTGGGAGAAAGCCAGCAGCATGTTTCAGCATCGACAGCTTGTAGAAGGCTACCATGAACAATTGGCGTCGAGGACGGCGCCAACTTAGGCGGGGAAGCGTGTTCTGGACCGCCATGTTTTTCACCTTTTTGCTCTGATGTATATACCTCTTTGGCACTCTAGAGTGCCCCACAAGGCCTTACGGCCTAAGAACCCCGTGTATTCGGACCCTCTCTTCCCCTCTTGATGTACTTTGCTTTCAAGTATCTATAAAGAAGCTTTTTGCATCTCTCTCTCTCTCTTTGTGTTTGTGCATACGCGTACTCTTGCTTCCGCTCGTGCACGTGTGTTGTGCGTTGCTTGTGCGCTTAAAAGGCATGCCTTCGGTGTGTGTGATTGCCTGAAGCTACGTCACGGGGGCCTTCGCTTCCCAGCCCGTGACACTATCTCCCACTCCCAAAAAAAGTCTGACGTGCCTGTAACTGAGTTTTCGGCTGTTGGCTTGGCCCACATTAGTGGGTCGTGGCCATGGTGACTCTCAGTGGGGCCCATGCATTTGAGATGAGTGGGGCTCACTCACCTCAAATACATGGATATATGATAAATTAAGAATTATATTTATCTTAATCCATATTTTATCTAGTTTGATTTTATCCAAATTCATTTTCTAAACCTAATCACGTTTTTTTTTTATATGCCACTACATTTGAGAAGTTGTTTTCTAGTGGGAGTCAATCGTCAGGGCTGATAGCAACACCATGGGGTGTAAACATTATAATTAGGAGCTCAGAGTCTCGATCAGAGATAGTGCATGCATGGGATATATGTGACAAAAGATAACCCCTTGAAGCAAGCCATCAAATCCTCTCTATCTATTGCATCTGGTCCATCATCGGCATTATTATAACAGCCCTTAGGTGTGCCCCGAGAGTCAAAGAGAAATTTTTGCGTTGAAATTGGAGTGAACAGTATCACATTTCATGTGATGCCAGATGTACAGTTACACTGTGAGTCCACTAAGCATAAGCAGAGTATAGCTTTGCATTAGACTAATGTGGAAAAGGTTGAAAAAAGCAGGAATCAACAATTGGAGCAGCGTTTTTCACACAAACACTAGCAGTGGAGGATAAGACTGTGAAATTTGAGATATGGGACACAGCAGGGCAAGAAAGATATCACAGCCTTGCTCCAATGTACTATCGTGGTGCTGCTGCTGCAATTGTTGTCTATGACATATCCAACTCTGTAAGATTATTATTCTTTTTTTCTCATTTCTTTTGACCATAGAAAAATATTACCTGGGATATTGATTGGTAGCTAGACTTAATTTTTTCCATGTGGTTCTGCTTCTTTAGAATGGATTAGCATTAAGAGTCCTGCAATGTCAAGGCATAGAATTGCTGATGGTTTGAATCCATTAATGATCCATAATTAGCTATGTAGGAGCATAATCCAAATAGATCTCTAGATAGTAATGATTGATGTATTATACTTCCTGTTTGTAGGATTCATTTACTCGGGCAAAGAAATGGATTGAACAACTTCGTCAACAAGGTAAAGAAAAAGGATGTTAATTCCACATAAGTTCAACAATAACTCATTCGAGTGCAATAGTTAGTCCAACAACATAAAATGGTGGTTGATTTACCAGGGAATCCAAAAATGGTAGTTGCATTGGCAGGGAATAAGGCTGATCTGGAAGAAAAAAGACAAGTAACAGAAGAGGTATGTGATATGTGCACATGTTACACTGTTATCCCAGTCTAGCCAGAGCAATCAATGAGTTGGGTTTTTGACCCCAGGTCCCCAGCCCTACTTGAGTCCAAGTAGGAATAATGTGCCTAGTCCCAGTGTCCCTATAGTTACAAGTACAGTGTGGTCATATAGAGATTGTTCTATTACACACAGCATTTAAACACATCACCTGTAATAGGTCTTTATTTTCTATTTTCTTGGCATTGTGGGATCTGAATCCTAAATCAATTGATTTATTGGTTGCTCAGCATCCTTATTCCCTAAACATGAAACGTATCATTCTTCTTGTAATAGGTGGCTCAATCATATGCTGCACAAAATGGTCTTCTTTTCAAGCAAACATCAGCAAAGACAGCACAAGGTGTCAACGAGTTGTTTCATGAAATAGGTATATATCTCTTCTCCTGTTATGATGTACAATAGATGCAAAAATGTCTGTAGCTGGAAGGAGAGAGAGAGAGAGAGTTTATTGAGTTTATTTTGAAAAGTTTAGTTGCAGACCCTCATGTTATTTGAATCATCTTGTCTAATTCGCAGCTAAGGGTTTGCCGAAAGTTGAGCCACTAAACCAGCCTGGTCGGATGGTCTTTGTTGATAAATCTTCTGAAGGGGCTACTGGATACTCTTGTTGTTCATAAGAACTAGTAAACAACTGTTCTATTACCTCCAATCTCATTTGTTATTTGTACATTCACGTTGTTTAAGAAGTAACTATAACATGGAGCTCGCTTTCAATTACTAATTGTCATGGTTTCAACATTGTACCATTAGACTTCTTTTCTTCCTTTTATTTTATTGGTTGAGAGAGAGAGAGATTCTTATTCTTGCTTTTGAAGGCTTGATCAATGGTGTTGTGATCATCCATTCAAAACATAGTTACATAATATTAAAAAATAGGGCACCCTAATTTATGAGCAACATTTTTCCTCTATATATTTCATGAGAAAGCCAAAACCATGCATTCTAAATGTTTTAAGTTCCAAGTCTTTTATAAGAATCCCAATCAATGTTTTAAGTTAAAGAATAATATAGAAATGTTTTGGAAATTTTTATTTGTGAAATTATACAACAACTACAACTACGCCTTCATCCCAAAACAATTGGGGTCGGCAATATGAACCAAAAAAGGAAATCATTCTGGGTCTTCCACATGAATCCTTCTCCTCCCCAATCATTTCTATCCAATGTCATGTCCTCGGTGAGGTTCAAAGCATTCATATCCTTTCCTATCATCTCCATCCAAGTCTTCTTAGGCCTACTCCGACCTCTTCTACCTAATATATTTTCTCATTTCTCCATCCTTCTAACTGGAACATCATTAGGTCTTCGCCGAATATGTCCAAACCACCGTAAACGATTCTCTCTCATCTTATTTTCAATAGATGCAACACCTACCTTCTTACGTATCTCCTCATTTTGAATCTTATCTTTTATTGTATTTTCACACATCCATCTAAGCGTACGCAACTCAGCTACACTCATTTTTTTAATATGATGTCTCTTGGTAGCCCAACATTCCATACCATATAGTAAAGCGGGCCTAACGAATTCTATGAATCTAATTAAAATTGCTAATAATTCATGTTTTCTTCCTTTTCTCCTGCATGTTTTTCTCTTATATTTCTTTTTCTTTATCTATTGCACATTAAAATGGTCTTCTTACAAAAACCAAAAAAGTTTGTCGTTTTGCCTTCGTCCACAGAAACAGAGTTGGACCACACCGGATGGGAAAAAGAGGAAGAAGGAAAGAGGTTCGACTGTTTGTCTTGCCACAAGGGCTATGCTGTAGGGGCTACTTATGAATGTCACCAAGTTGACGGGATGTCACAAGTTCAAAACCTACCGGTAGTGCCCCTTGCTGCAAGGTCTAAGCTAGGTGTACTCCCTAGTGGACAACGGGAACCCCAAGGGTTTTACTAACAGGAGGCGAGCCAATGTGGGGGTGGATTATCCCAAAAAATGATGGGTTCAGGGAAAATGCATGGGCCCTGTGCATTTCCATGGAAGCCTCCCAATTTTTGTGGCATACAAACGCGTCCCAAGTAACATAGAAAGAACATTAAATTTGAACTTTCAGGACCGGCTAAAAATCATGGGATTTTCTATAGCCAACCAGCCAGTGACCCTTTTTGTAAAATGGATGAGGAATTGGTCTCCCATATTTTCATTCATTTTAAAAATGTTTGGAATCATAATCATACTTATCTGTTTGGAAATTAAGAGATGCACTCCCTCGCGCTCCATTGAAGAGGATCTTCGTAGATGGGAAAATCAACAATTCCAATCTAAATTTCTCAAGTGAGCATGAATAGTAGCTTTCCAGATCATCATTTGAAAATTATGGTCCATCCGAAACTTGATTGTTTTTTAAGGTAAAACCCTGATTGGGTCTCCTTTCAATAATCTGTTTTATGTAATTTTCTTTAAGTTGCTAACAAATAGGTTGGGATCTGCCAAACCCCATCTTTCATAACATTAAATTTCTTCAAATTTAAAGTGCTGTATTGTGTTGCCCCTTGCAGTGGGCTCCTCTATTATGAGGGTTGGATGATATATTTGTTATATTAAGATGTGTGGCAGATATATACGTGGTTGATTCAGGCCAATTTGAAATTTGATAGTAATTTAATACATGGATTGTTTCAATGTTTCTATGCAAGGTAGATAACGGCATTTTACTTTTTAATCTTGCTCCTTTAAGGAGTTTTTCTTGATATTACTGCTCATTTATATGGGCATAATAGACCCTGGTGGGCCTGCCTAACCCCAGCTTCCCTTAAAAAAAAAAAGATTGTGTCGAAAAGCAAATTAGTCACTCCATAAATTTCATTTTTTTTATAGGCAAACTAGGGGTTAGGCAGCCCCTCACCTAGGGTTGGCAACGGGTAGGGTTTAATTACTCGAACCTGACCTTGACCAAATTCTATAGGGTACGGGTATGGTGACAAATTAGAAAACCTGATTAAGACCCGTGTTTGGGTCTGGACCCGAAAGTCTGATTAATACATGGACCCGGTATAGTTTGTGAAATTTTATATCAGACCCGGCCCCAACGCTAGTTTCAATTAAGACCCTTATTTTCAATGTAAATATGATAAAAAATATTATTTTATCGGGTATGTTTTTGGTCTGGTTCATGTAATGCTTATCAGGTCTTGGGTATGGTTTTTCTTATAGTAGACCCAATTAGACTTGAGTCCGGACCCAATACCATACCCAAAAATTTGGTTCATGTCTAGTCCTATCTGGGTCCAAACCAAACCCGACCTGTTGATACCCCTACCCCACCAGTTATACAACCATATCATTGGGTTTTGAACTTTCAACTTCCCAACACAAGGTGAGGTGCACGAAGAGCTTCTACCAAGCAAGCCGAGCACCCGTTGCATTTTCACACTTTAAGGTGGGACCGTTTGGCTCGGTGTTCACAAATGTCGTCATATAAAGTCTTTTGTAGACATTTTGTAGTTCCAATAAAGGTTTGAATTTTCAAATATATGCTCCAAGAATTCTCTTGCATTAAAAAAAATTTAAAAGTAAAATACTAAACAACAAGGTGTCGTGGTGTAGTTGGTTATCACGTCAGTCTAACACACTGAAGGTCTCCGGTTCGAACCCGGGCGACGCCATTACTTTTGTTCCTACCCATTTTGCTTCGTTCCGTATCTTTTGATTCTCGAGGCCTGACTAGCGTACCGAAGCCTACACTCGATTCAACGGCGCTTGAGTCGACCACAAGCTTGTGTGCATATTCGAACCCATATCGACTTGGTTTTTACTTTAATTTATTTACACAGAGAAACCATCCTCATGATCAGACACCTAGCCACGTTGGCTTTGTCTGTTGTACTTTTCGTCGCGGTGCGGTCCTGACAGCGTAAAACTCCGTTGGCTTACCCAGTTACCCTTTGCCCGCAAGGTATAGTTTTTTTTCATAGACAAATTCTTCAAAATTGCTGAGCTTAGGCTCGGTGACTTAGCTCACCACTCGGTCAATGGGTCAGGTAAAGCTGGATTTTGACCCGCCTTGGATCGGATAGGACACTTGTTTGGGCATAAATAAATAAGTCCGATTAGATCCCATCGGATTTGAACAATATATGGACTTGGGTATGGTTTATGAAAATTTTATTTTAAACCTTATTTTTTATTATGAGCTACTATTCTTTTCAATGCAAAATACGTAAAAAAATTATAATTTATACCCGTTTCCACAACAAAGAATTTCAAATGCTAGGGCATCACGCTTGAAAAACAAGACGTCCAGTATTAGTGGATCCGTGTCACTTCCATCGAGATCCATGGACCATGGTAGCAAGTACCCAAGTATCTCAAAGTTGGTTACGGGTCTGGACAATATGGATCCGTTGTAGGTCCTACCCAAGTTTACAGCCCTACGGCCTACGTGAGCGACGGCTAAGGGTAAATTCGTCATAAACCGTCAAAGGATGCAATAGTCCATTTTCCGTTGACCACTTGGGGCCACGCCCATAAATATGCCAGGACTGGTGGTTAAGGGATTTTCCCTTCCCTCTCTCTGGTTTCCGTTCTAGGGTTTGAAAGATGGGAGCGAGGGATCTCGGACTTGTCATGGCGGCAACTCTGGTCTTCGCGGCTATCTTGCCCCTGGTTGAGGCGGAGGACGCAAGGCCTGAGTTCGAGTGGAAGCCTCTCAGTAGGAGCAACTTCTCTTCGGAGATCCGACTCCACCCCCATCTCCTCCTCCTCGTCACCGTTCCCTGTGAGTAGAGATCAAAACCCTAATTAAATTTGTATTTTTTTACGAATTCTTCATAATGCTTGAAAAACTCCTGATTCGATCAGTTTCTGGATCGAGATGGACTTTTTTTTCCTGATTTTGGAATATTTTCTTTCTTTCTTTTTGGTGAAAATTTGATGATTTTCAGTGGAATCCCTAAATTGGACCATATCTTGAGCTTAATGATGAGATTTTTTTAGGTTTTTCTCTGCTTCATTTGGTTTCTGGTTGTGCTTTTGCAGATCTTTTGGTCGAGTTGTATGTTTTGGACGGAAAATCGTCTTTGATATTGATCTCTCGTTAGTTCCCTGTTGGATATTCTCGATGATTTGTTCACCGTGCAATTTTTATTATAAAAAATGTTCCACTTTTTTTTTCTGGTTTAATCTTTTGTTAATTTTCAGTAGTGACAAGATTGTAGATTGAGGTTTCGTTAGTGATCGTTTAATTTTGTTCCCGATTTAGAAGCCCTCTGTAGGTGAATTTTAGCCGCTTATTTGAACATATTATCTGAATAGTTTCTGTTGGATAACTGGGTTTTCTTTTGTTAAATGACGGGTGGCTATTTTTTCTTTTATGCTAATCTTTTAATGACTGCTTTTCTGGTTTTCCGATACAAAATTTGTATTGCCTATTTATTTCTTGAAAGGAATTCTTGGAGGCTGTTATTATCACAGATAAAAGATATTCTAAGGATTCACTTGTTTAACGTTAGGTCCCGAGACTCTTTTGACCTGGGCAAGACTAGTGTTGCATGTATCATCTGGCCCCCTATGACTCACTAATGTTCTCCTAGTTTGCTGAACTACATCATGCACGCAGCATAAGATTTTGATTTTGTTTTTGTTTTTGTTTTTGTTAAGCAATCCCTGTTAAAGGTCAACGACAAACCTTTGAAGATTGTTGAACAATCCTATTTCATTTTCTTTATATTTTTCAAGTTAGAGTATTACATGTTTGTTAGATATCCTGAAGTTCCATAGGAAGAGCGCCAGAGATCTTAGTCAGAATATAAACCACTGACAGTTCCATAAGTTCCCCAGTAACAATTCCTTTGTACCCTGAAATGCTGAATTGCTTCTGTTTCCCTCATATGTTGGTGGTCAAGGTGCTGCTGTCCAAAATGCTCTCATTTGCAATCTGTTTCAAATCTATGAAACTATATCTTGATGAATGCTTCCCGATTTTCAGGGTCTGGTGAATCTCGAGCTCTTATGAGGGAGATAGTACAGTTAGCAACACAAAAGCATGAAAAATTTGGCCAACTAAAGTTGATGTTTGTTTACAGAGATACTGAAAAGATGCTGGCTGATGTCCTTGGTGCAAGCAAGGCAATAACGTTCTTCTGTTATCACCATTCTGTAGCATACAAATATCAAGGGAGACTCAGGGCTCAGAATATACTAATGTCTGCCTACCATCTTATGTTGCTTCCTCCAAATGAACTACCTTTTAGGCAGTTGAACACTGAGAATGACATTCAGACATTTCTCCAATCCTCAGATAAAGCCGCTCTTCTCCTTGAATTTTGTGGGTGGACACAAATGTTGCTAGCTAAACAGCATGATGATTGGTCTGATGAAAGAGAAGCTGATTTGCATGTGCAAAATATGTCAAGCCCTGGTAAGTGGTTTCTTCTCAATTTCCAAGTTCGATGCCTGCTTGATTTTCCTTTTTTTATCCATTTTTCCCTATAATTTTATGTATGTGGATTCCCTCTTATAGGGCTGCACAGCGAGCCGAGCTAGCTCGGCTCATTTAAACCCGGCTCGGACTCATCTGAGTAAGTAAATGAGACAATGAGATGAACTTGATCAAGCATTCAAGCTTCATTATTCTTGATTTGCCCCATTAAGCTTGCTAATAGAGTCATTTGGTGGCTAGTTCTGGGATATGTAGATTTTTTGTCGAATAATAAGTACAGAAAATGTTTCAGAAGTGGGTAGGGGGTGTTAGCCGTTTGTATATGAGGTTTGGGGTTCAAATCCCACACTCTGTGTATTCACATCAAAAAAATTTAATGAAATCAAATTGGCTTGAGTCGAGCCGAGCCATACTCGAGCTTGAACCAAGCCAAGTTTATACACAGGGCTTTCAAGATCGGCTTGAACAAGCCATGCTTTTTGAGCCTGAGCTCGGCTCGAGCCTTGCTCATGTGCACCCCTACCCTCTTAGATGTTATAATTTTATCTGCTTCAATTTTATGAAATTGTTATCAGTATTCTTAGTCAAGATATATGAATAATGTTCCAAACTATGAGAAAGGTAGAACAAAGAATTCAAGAAAAGAAGGCAGTTTTACATATATACGCGTGTGTGCGCATCTGCATCTGTATATAGAATAATGATGGTACTGTACTATATAGCAGAAAGGTATGTGTTTGTAGTGTGGGAATTTGGTGCATTGTGGGATGTTCATTGGAAAACCTGTCTAATTATCAGAGCATCATAGTCTAAAACGTGTTATTTACTAATCAACTATAGAGATTATGTTTGTAGAGTCTGATCTATGAATAGGATAGATCACTTATATCTGTTTCGATGATGTATACTGTAATGAAATATGCGGAAAAGCAAAGAGTACTATAAGCACTTACAATGTCCACCAACGGACAAAAGAGATACACCCAAATCCTCAAAGAGGCAACACAACATGAAAATATAAATGGCTCTTATTGAAAAGAGAGAGAGAGCTCTCAAGAGTGAAGAATACAAGAGGGGTTCACCCCTATATATACACAAGAAGGAGGGAGAGGGGTGGCCTTAAGGCCTTTAGAGAAGGGCCACCTAGGGGGCTCCCCATGGAGTCGTTGGGAGCCCCCAACGGTCACAAATGTGACCGTTGGGGATCCCATCGATTCCATGGTGGAACCCCTAAAGTGGGTAAAAAAGAAGAAATAAAAGGAAAAAATAAAGTAAGAAAATAAATACAAAAAAGAGAAAAATAACAAGTACCCCTATCGGGTACTTGTGAAATGACAGAAATACCCCTATCGGGTATGTTTAGATTATATATATGTATATATATACATACATATATATATATATATATTGCACATATTTTAACACCCTTCCTCAAGCTTTACGGGGGTATAACCGAAAGCCTATGTCACACGGACTCGGCTAGGGAGGTGCCACACCCGAGTCGACACGCCCCGACAGGGGGTGTGGACACGGGTGCGGCTTTGGACTCGGCCTGGACTCGGTCAACGCCGAGTCAAGGCCGAGTCCGTCCACATTTTGGACTCGGTCAACTTTGACCGAGTCCAAAAATGTCTATTGAAAAAACTAAAAAAATTGATTTTTTTATATAAAAAGAGACAGTGCACAGTGCCTGTGCATGTGCCTGTTTACTATGCTTGTGCATGTGCCTGTTTACTGTGCCTGCGCACAGTACACAGTGTTGTGCCTGCGCACAGTGCACAGTGCTGTGACTGCGGACAGTGCACAGTGCTGTGACTGTGCACTTTTTAAATAAAATAAAATAATATCTTTTTAAAAAAAATAAAATAAAATTATATATATATATAGCTGAGTCCCCGTGTCCAAAAATTTTAAAATTGCGCCGCACCCGTGTTGCACCCACACCCGCACCCATGTGACATAGCCGAAAGCTTGTTAAGGAGAAACATAAAACGAGGAGCGGCAAGAGCTTTAGTGAAGAAATCCGCCAACTGGTACTCAGATGTGACGTAAGGGAGCGCTATGGTTCCTCTTAGGTATTCATCACGCACGTAATGACAGTCCATCTCGATGTGCTTAGTACGCTCATGGAAGGTGTGATTGATTGCAATATAAATTGCGCTTTTGTTGTCACAACACATCTTCGAAGGAGTAAAGATGATAATGCCCATATCATTGAGGAGACTTCTTAGTCATACAAGCTCCATGGTTGTAGTGGCCATAGCACGATATTCAGCTTCTATTGAGGACAATGATACTTTGTGTTGCTTCTTGCATCTCCAAGAAATCATAGTCACCTAAGAAAACACAAAAACCCGTAGTTGAGACTCTATCATTGGGATTTCCTCCCCAATCAGCATCAGTGTAAGCAATCAAATCAAGTGATGAAGAGTAGGAAAGAAAAACTCCCTTAGTTATGGTATTTTTGATGTATCTGACGATCCTTAAGACTGCACTCATGTGCACAGCTGTAGGTGCATGTTGAAACTGACTGACAGAGTGGACGGCATGAGCAATGTCTGGCCGAGTGATGGATAGGTAGGTTAGAGACCCAACAAGTTGGCGGTAGGGAGTAGGATCTTCGAGAAGTGTTCCATCTTCCAACCTTAACTTTGCATACCAGACTTGGAACAAATGTCAGCTGCCAGTTTCATCTGAGAGAGAATATACCCTCGAGGAGAGTATGCTACTTCAATTCCTAAAAAATATCTTAAGAAACCAAGGTCAGACATATCGAAATTTTCCTTTAAAACTTTCTTAATCTCATTAATTCCTTGCTCATCACTTCCAGTGATGATCATGTCATCAACATAAAGTAGTAGAATAACTACTGAAGACCCTGCACTTTTCACAAACAAAGCAATGTCAGTATAGCATGAACGAAAATTCAAACTTGTCATTAAGTTGCTAAATCTATCATGCCAAGCTTTTGGAGCTTGTTTTAAACCATATAATGCCTTTTTAAGCTTGAGAATTTTACCTTTTTCAATACATACTCCTGGTGGGGGGATCCATGTAAACCTCTTCATTTAATTCACCATTTAGAAATGCATTCTTAACATCTAATTGATAGATAGGCCATTTTTTAACTGATGCAACGACGATAAGAGTCCTAACACTAGTCATCCTAGCTACTGGTTCGAAAGTTTCTTCATAGTCTATACCGTATTCTTGAGCGTATCATTTTGCTACTAATCGGGCTTTATAGCGTTCTAATGAACTATCGCTTTTAGTTTTAATTTTGTAGACCCATCTACATCCAATCGATCTCTTTCCAGTGGGTAATGAAGTTATTTCTCAAGTTTTTGCTTTTTCAAGGGCACTAAGCTCTAAGTTCATGGCTTTAACCCATTGAGGAATGATTTTGGCTTCATTATAATGTGAAGGTTCATGAAATGAGTGTAACGCAATTAGACACGCTCTATACCTTGGAGTTAGAGACTCATAGGAAACAAACCTATTAGGAGGATTGGAGATTCTGTTGGATCTCCTTAAAGAGGTTTTTTCTATGTTGGAACCTTGAGAGTATTTTTCTAAGGCACTAATTTGAGTTTGTTGACCACGTCTAACATAGGTTTGGATTGGTCTATCACTTTCATTTTCAACATTGTCAAGAGGAGTATCCTCTAGGTCATTCAACATTTCATTAGAGATTTCCTCTTCTTGAGGAGTCTCATCTTCTTGATAGAGAAGATCAAATAAGAAAGCATATTCGCTTTCGTCAATATCTTTAGTTTTCTCAAAACCATTTTCATTTTCCAAAAAGGTTACATCTTTGGATACATAGAGTTTGTTGTTTTTGATGTCAAAACATCTAAAGCCCTTTTGATTTTCTCCATATCCTAAGAAAACACATTCAATAACTTTAGGGGATAATTTGTCTCTTTTATGTGTAAGGACAAAACATTTACACCCAAAAATTCTTAATCTATTAAAATCGGGTGTTCTTTCAAATAGTTTTTCATATGGAGATGTATTTTGTAAGGATGAAGATATCATTCTATTTATCAAGTAAGTTGCGGTTAAGGCGGCTTCGGCCCAAAAACTTTTTGGAATTTCTTTGGAAATAAGAAGTGTTCTAGTGGTTTCCAAGATGTGTCTATGCTTTCTTTCGGCTAAACCATTTTGTTGAGGAGTCCTAGAACACGATCTTTGATGACAAATTCCATTCATTTCTAGATAATTTTGAAATTCATTTGATAGATACTCTCCACCCGAATCAGATCTAAGAGTAGAGATATTACTTTAAAATTGATTTTTAACTATCATATGAAATTTTTTGAAGAAGTCAAAGACTTCGGATTTTAAATTGAGGAAGTAGATCCACACATACCTAGTGTAGTCATCAATGAAAGTAACATAATAGAAGTATCCTCCTTTAGACATGATCGGAGAAGGACCCCAAACATCTGAATGGACTAACTCAAAAGGTTTTTTGGACACAAAAGTTCGATTTGGAAAAGGAGTGGATTTCATTTTGCCAAAAATACAATTCTTGCAAACAAAATGTTTCTCATTACAAAATTTCTTTTCAAATGGAAAGGAGTACATTTTTTAGAAGCTTGGATGTCCAAGTCTTTGATGCCAAATTTCAATATTTTTATCTTGGACATGATTACAAAAAGAGTTAGTGGGAAGTTTCATATTGCTCATGTAATAGAGATCTCCCTTCCTATGGCCTTGCCCAATCTGCTTCCCGGACCGGAGATCCTGTATAGAGCAATCCTTAGTTGAAAAGGAGATTTCACATCCATGATCACATATTTGAGCCACAGAAAGGAGATTTAAATTCAGTTGAGGTACCACTCTTACGTTGGGCACAAAAAAATCTTTGAAAATAATTTAAAGTTCCAAAACTTTTTACTTGTAAGGATGTACCATCGACACTGGAAACATAGGAGTTTTTAGGGTTATTACCTATGTCACACGGACTCGGCTAAAGGGTTGCCGCACCCGCGTCGACACGCACGGACTCGGGTGCGGACTCGGGTGCGGCTTTGGACTCGGCCCGGACTCGGTCAACTCCGAGTCGGACTCGGTCAACTCCGAGTCGGACTCGGTCAACGAGTCCGGGCCGAGTCCGACCACATTTTGGACTCGGTCAACTTTGACCGAGTTCAAAATTGTCCAGTTCGAGTTTTAAATTTTGTTTTGGATCCGGGTCGGGTTGGGTCCAAACCCGACCCAGATCCAATTTTTTTTTGGCAGCCGAACCCTAAAAGGGGTTTATCGACAGGGAGAGGGGCTTACCCTCTCGATTTTGCCTCTCCCCCTCCGCCCCTGCAGCTTTCTCCTGCAACCACGCCGGCGATCCGAACTCCGGCGACAAGCAGCCACTGTCTCCCCCTCCGTCAGGTATGTCGACCCTGCTCGTAGCCTCCCTCCCTGCACCCTCTGCTCGCAAAGGAGGGGCTCGGCCCCCCTCCCTGCACCCTCTGCTCTCAGGGGAGGGGCTCGGCCCCCCTCCCTGCACCCTCTGCTCGCAGGGGAGGGGCTCGTCCCCTCCCTGCACCCTCTGCTCGCAGGGGAGGGGCTCGGCCCCTCCCTGCACCCTCTGCTGGCAGAGGAGGGGCTCGGCCCCCCTCCCTGCACCCTTTGCATGCAGAAGAGGGGCTCGGCCCCCCTTCCTGCACCCTCTGCTCGCAGGGGAGGGGCTCGGCCCCTCCCTGCACCCTCTGCTGGCAGAGGAGGGGCTTGGCCCCCCTCCCTGCACCCTCGGTTCGCAGGGGAGGGGCTCGGCCCCCCTCCCTGCACCCTCTGCTCGCAGAGGAGGGGCTTGGCCCCCCTCCCTGCACCCTCTGCTCACAGGGGAGGGGCTCGCCCCCCCTCCCTGCACCCTCTGCTCGCAGAGGAGGGGCTCGGCCCCCCTCCCTGCACCCTCTGCTCGCAGGGGAGGGGCTCGGCCCCTCCCTGCACCCTCTGCTCACAGAGGAGGGGCTCGGCCCCCCTCCCTGCACCCTCTGCTCGCAGAAGAGGGGCTCGGCCCCTCCAATATTCCCTGTTTTATTAACTTTATTTTATTTACTTATTTAATTATTTTCTTTTCAGTTTTCACTTTTCAGATATAATGGCGAGTTCTAGCGGTAGTGTCAATACATTTGGTTCAAGTTCTAACCCTGAATTAGATGTTTCTCAACCACTTTGGAGGCTTGTGACAAAAGGGATAAAAGCTAGTAGTGGTGGTGGTGGGAATGTGCAGTTTCATTGTAATCTATGTAAGACTGTTTTCACAGGTTCTTATACGCGTGTGAAAGCACATCTTTTGCATATTCGTGGTCAAGGAATTAGGGCATGTTCTGGGGTTGACAAAGACATGTTAAAGCAATTAAAAAAAGAACAAGAGGAAGCTGAAAAGAAGAAAATTGCAGAGATGAAAAGCGATTCGATTAATTTGTCTTTTCCTACTGCTAGTGATACACAAGAAGAGCTTTTAAAGAAAAGAAAGATGGAAAGCAATAAAACAATACAAGCGTCATTCAAAAACATGGCAAGAGCAGAAATTGATAAAAAGATTGGTCGATTCTTTTACTCAAGCTCAATTCCTTTTAATGTAGCTAGAAGTCCATACTGGAAAGATATGATTACATCTTTGGCTAATTGTAATTTGAGTGGTTATGTGCCTCCTAGTTCAGAAAAACTAAGAACAGTCATTCTTGCAGAGGAAAAAAATAGAATTGAAGACTTGCTAGAGACCCAAAAATTTGCATGGAAACGACATGGAGTGTCGATTGTTTCTGATGGGTGGACTGATATACAAAGGCGACCACTGATAAACTTCATTGCTTACTCACTAAATGGGCCAATCTTTTTGAAGACTGTTGATGCATCTGGAGAGTATAAAGATGCTGAATATTTAAAGCGATTATTTGTTGAAGTGATAAAAGAAGTGGGTGAAGAAAGTGTGGTGCAAATCATTACTGACAATGCTCCAGTTTGCAGTCGTGCAGGAATGAATTTGGCAAGTGAAGATACATATTCACATATTTTTTGGACTCCTTGTGCAGCACACAGTTTAAATTTGGCACTTAAGAGTATATGCAATCCATCAAAAGATGATGCACATGCACATGAACATGAAATGTGCTTATGGATTGAGGAAATAGAGCATGATGTTCGAAATATTAGAAATTTTGTTGTAAACCATCATCATGCCCTTTCTATATTTAATAGCATTCTGATCTCAAGTTACTGAAAGTTGCTGAAACTCGTTTTGCTTCTCTAATTGTTATGATAAAAAGAATTAAGCAACTCAAGAATGCATTGATGATGATGGTGGCTGATCAAGATTGGGATTTTTATCGTACTGAAGATGATGTCAAGGCTCAAGCTATCAAAAAATGCATCTGTGATGATTTTTTGTGGGATAAAATTACATATTTTGTTGAATTTACAGAGCCTATTTGGGAAATGCTGAGAGAAGTTGACAGAGATGTACCCATGCTTCATAGAATTTATGAAATGTGGGACAATATGATTGAAAAAGTTCAAAGTATCATTTTTAAACATGAGAAGAAAGATATTGCACTTGATGATTCAGAATTTTACAATCATGTACATTCAGTTTTAGTGAGAAGATGAGATAAAAGCAATACACCTTTGCATTGCATGGCACACTCTCTCAATCCAAATTACTATGCAAAAAAATGGTTGACAGCAGGTGTTGGTCGTGTTTCTTCAAATGAAGATCCTGAGATATCAAGAAATAAAATGATATATTTGGGAAGAGTTTTTAATGATCCTCACATGTTTAAGGTTGTAAATAGTGAGTTTGGCAAGTTTTCTACTGGAAGATTTGATTCTTTAGCAGCACTTGTGGCAAGGGACGAGGAAGATCCCCTTAATTGGTGGGCAACATATGGATCAGAGACACCAAATCTGCAACGTCTTGCAATGAAGTTGTTATCTCAACCTGCTACATCATCTTGTTGTGAAAGAAATTGGAGTACATATGCTCAAATTCACAACATTAAAAGAAACAAACTCACTAGTAAAAGAGCAGAGGATTTGGTATATGTTCACTCAAATCTACGATTAATTTCTCGCCGCACCAAAGAAGAGTATAGGTACTTTTTTTTCTTTGTATTCAAAGTTTGTATTTAAATATTTCATATTTGTATTCAAAGTTTTAAGTTAGATACTAATATAGTGATTTTTTGATGCAGTTGTGGACCATCCAAGAATTGGGATGTAAATCCAGAAGATTTTGACTTGGAGGGAGAACATAATTTACATACTCTCAACATGGACTACATTGATCCTGTTCTTCCTTCTAATTCAGACGATGAGGCAGATTTATGATAAGTTTTGTTGTTTATCACACTCACAAGCTTCTTTATGTGTTATATTTTGGTAAGTTTGTGTTGTTAAGAATTGCTTTTTTTTTTGCTTTAAAATTTATAATCTTTATGTGTTAATTTATTGTTATATATATATAATTATAATATTTAAAATATATATATTTATAATATATATTTTTTAATATATATATATATATATAGCCGAGTCCCCGTGTCCAAATTTTTTGGAATTGCGCCGCACCCGTGTCGCACCCGCACCCGCACCCGCACCCATGTGACATAGGTTATTACACAAATCCGAAAGCCCATTTTCAAGAGGGGTCATATGAAAGGAAACTCTAGAATCAAGGATCCAAGAAGACATACCTGGAGGAGAGGAAGAAGCTATGGCGGCACCCGAAGTTGATGGTGACTTGAGTAGAATTTGTAGTGCTTCTGATAATTGAGCAAGAGAAAAAGACTCCTTCCCTTTGATAGATTCCTCCTTTTGGGTAGCTTTTTCAACGGTGGCCACCTTATTCTTAGGTGCTTCATTCAACTTAGGGCAATTAGGTCTTATATGACCCGGTTCTTGGCAATGATGGCAAATGGATTTTCTATAGTTATCATTATAATTATTTTGCCTCCCAAAGTGTGGAGGCTTATAGGCTTTCACATGGTTGCCGGATTTAGATACGGCCAAAACATCATCTCTTCCTTTAACCATGCCAAGATGAGTTTCTTCTTGGCATATTTCGGCTATGGCATCTTCCAAGGGAAGAAGCTTGGATCTATGAAGAAGGGAAGATCTAACTTGTTCATATTCGTGCCTAAGCTCATGTAAAAATTGAAAAAAGTGTTCTTTTTTCATTTGTTCTCATCTTAATTCCACGTCTATACTAGAAACCCACTTAGGTTCTAGTAATAATAACTCATCCCATAAAGGTCCAAGAGTGCTAAAGTAATCCCTTACACTCATTTCTCCTTGTTTGATAGTCCGAATTTTTTCTTGGAGAAAGAATTGACGAGCAAGATCTTTTTGAGTAAACATACCTTTCATAAAGAGCCATGTTTCGTTAGCCCTCTGAAACTTAGCAATGTTGGCGCAAATTTTTAGCTCCACATTGTTCATGAACCAAGCAAGAATCTTGGCATGCTTGCTTTCCCAATCTTCCACTTTAGATTGGTGATCTTCAATGGCTTTTATGCGGACGTTTCCTTCAAGAGTTTTTTCTTCATCACCATTCATCCTGGTGAGTTGGAGTTGTGGTTTCAGAATGATGCCCGTAACGTATCCCCAAAGCTTTTTGCCTTTGAGGTTATTTTCCATGGCGGCAGCCCACATCATATAGTTGGAGCCATTAAGCTTGAAGGAGAGATCAATCTTTTGTTCCCCTTCCATTTAATCTCTCACAAGAAGACAAACAAAAGAGATACAAAGAAAACAATATATAGCTATATCAACTAGCTATATTAAGAATCAAGAGCATAAACCTTGCTTTGATACCATGTAATGAAATATGCAGAAAAGCAAAGAGTGCTATAAGCACTTACAATGTCCACCAACGGACAAAAGAGATACACCCAAATCCTCAAAGAGGCAACACAACATGAAAATATAAATGGCTCTTATTGAAAAGAGAGAGAGAGCTCTCAAGAGTGAAGAATACAAGAGGGGTTCACCCCTATATATACACAAGAATGAGGGAGAGGGGTGGCCTTAAGGCCTTGAGAGAAGGGCCACCTAGGGGGCTCCCCATGGAGTCGTTGGGAGCCCCCAACGGTCACAAATGTGACCGTTGGGGGTCCCATCGATTCCATGGTGGGACCCCTAAAGTGGGTAAAAAAGAAGAAATAAAAGGAAAAAATAAAGTAAGAAAATAAATACAAAAAAGAGAAAAATAACAAGTACCCCTATCGGGTACTTGTGAAATGACAGAAATACCCCTATCGGGTATGTTTAGATTTTATATATATATATATATTACACATATTTTAACATATACAACCATACATGTACACATACACCTATAAATATCTATGCATTTATGTGTTTGACACCAATTATTCTAATTATATTAATAGTATTTTGAAATTTTGTAGTTATAATTATTCATCGTTGATATTAGCAATGCCTAATTACGTCCATATGTTGATTGATGCTGTTTGATATGGTTTTTTGTACTGAATTGAGATTGCACTGAGGCCACTGCTCTAAACTGTAGTTATCTGATAAAAGATTATGCTGAAGTTGTTTTGTTAACAGAAAAATCTTTGATCTTTTTCTTCAGCATACATATCAATGGTTGATGCTGATGGTGAACAGCGTATCACAAATCGATTCGCTGGGAAAGAAGACCAGAAGGTGTTTGGTTGCTTTAATTTTGAACACTACACCTCAGTGAGACTGAATTGTGTCCAGAAATATGAGGGCATAGGTAAGGTGATGAAAATCCTGATACCAGGTTTCTTTTGGCTCAAACACAGGGGTCAAACAGTGCTCAGCTAACCTGTGGGGTCGAAAAAGGACATATTGGAAACCCTTGGCTCAATGAATTTACCTTGGCAAATGTAAGTAATTCTTCCGAAGGAACTGGAACTGAAGGGGATGGTGTGAGCATTTCATGTACATTTGATGAGTTTCAACGATATAAATCTTTTTTCTCAAAGCTAGTGACAATTGCACGAGAGTATTTCCTGCCACCAGATAGGTTAAGATATGGTCTAATTTCGAGAAAAGCTTTGCTTTCTAAGTTGGATGTTGAAGACCCAGTTACCTGGTTGTTGTTATTCCATTTTGCGGGATGCCCCAAATGTTCAAGGATATTCAAAGAGGGAGATGACCTCAAGAGCACCTTGTTGATGTGGCATCCCCTTATGACAGAGGTAGGTGCTCAATGTTCTTTGTTCATGTAGCTTAGCTTTCTCTTAGAGCATTTCTTATTTGAAGTACTTTTTGGTATCCAACACATTCTAGACGTGACAGGATGGATTTTTGTATGTTATGACATTATTCTAATGTTCCTTGCACCCCTTACCGTCTTATCATTTTATTTGTTCCATCCTTTTTTGTTACTCTTATCTTTATTGGTGGTGTATTGTCAATCTCATTTGTTCCTAGGCCTTTAAATTGTTTTTTTTTTGGCTTATGCATTGCTTGTTACTAAACAGCGAAAAATTGTTTTCTCCAACAAAAAAATGGTAAGCAGCAATTGTCATCATCACAACATTAAATTGACTTGGTATTTCACCCCTTGCGGTTTCATTTTCCCAAAATCATGCTTATTGGATACTGGAATTAGGGATGCAAAAGGATCAGATTAGGTTGGATTTCCAAGCCAAGAAACACTAATATTTGTATTCAGATTGCATTTAGACTTATATGACTGGACTTTTTCGGATCTGGACTCACATTTTCTATTGGATTTTTAATTGGATCAGGACCAAAATCTGATCCCTTTACATTTTTTACTTTTAAAAACCATGTTTTAACCCTTTTTCTTATTAGTTCCACTATGATCATATCAAATTTGGATCTGGTTTCATCTCTGCTGCTTCATATCTAGTTCGGATTTGTATCTGAACTTAAATCTGTTGCATCGTGTTCAGATTCAGATTCAGATATACCATGATCAGGGTCATATCTGACCAGTTTGGACCACTAGCTGCAAGCCCTTGGTCTGTACCTTTAGTTGCCAGTTGCATTTTCACTTTGTCATGATTTTTTTCTAATTAATTGATTTTATCTTTGCCAACCCTGACACCCTTGTCTTATGAGTACAGTCATCTATTTAACCATGCCTAGGTGTTTGTTCAACAGTTTCACATCGTCTTGGTGACATTTGTGCATTAACGATGTTTAATGTGTAAAAGAGAAACAATTCTGAGTTTTTTGTTGTGCAATTTGTTGGTATCTTGAATGCCTTCTCTTGCTGTATTTATGATGAGTTTCTCCTTAAGTGCTTCCATAAAATGCTCATTTGTTCTCTCTCATGTGTTGTTACAGCTGGAAGACAAGGGACATAATCTTGAACCTGCATTGCCTGCAAACAGACCGTCAATCATTCTTTTTGTTGATAGGTCATCAGAGTTATCGAAAGTACGCAAAAGGAGTGAAGCAGCTCTTAAAGCATTTCGAAAGTTGGCATTACACGGTCAACCAGCCTACCAGATGGCAGATGCAACAGATGGGCCCAAGCTTGCTGAGTTACTAGAACAGGTTATTCCAGAAAAGAAGGGAATAAGTTCCCCAGACTTGTCTAAACTACTGGTGGTTGATGTCTCACAGACTCCAGTATCTGTGGCCTATGGAGATAATATGGCTTTTGTGTTCAACAAGAAAGAGAAGAGTGTGAAAATGGATAACTTTGTTGATACTCATGAACCAACTGCATATGAAATTTTGTTGGATTTTCTGCAACAGAAGAATCCTTCTCTGCAAATCACGAAAGGTGAAGTACGCCTCCTGGAGGGGAAGGTTGGGTTTAATTTGTTGTCTGACTATAAAAAAATCCAAACTCCAGATGCATTACTGGACATAACTCGAACTGATGGTGTATCATTCAGCAGTTTTACTAGTCACAAAGCCCATATATCAGAAGTCTCAGGGAGTCCTGTTAGTGAACATGGTATTGATCGAGATAATCCCAAGTTATTCAAAAGCACAAGCCCAGAACCTGTGAAGCATGGTGAACATGCTGTAGTCACTGGCATCGATATTGCTGACCAGAGAGGCGCTACCACTTCTAATAGTGGGAATGAAGAATCGAGTTTGTTGGGCTCAACCATGGAGATTCTGGATGATGAAATGATGGCCACTAAGAAGAAAATCATTCATGTGGATATCAACAAGCATACATCAGATGCTGGTTTATCCTCAATTGATTGTACTGAACAAATGTCTGGCTTTGGGTGCACTCAGCTTCTTGACATATGTCCTGTTAAAACTGTAAAAGATTTTATTTGTGCTTATTCAGCTGTGGCTACAGTAGATAATTTAATGGCAGCAAAAAGTTCAAACGTGCTAGACAATTTGGAGGGACTGCAGGATCATGAGTTTAGTTTTGATGCTTCTTTTTTCTTTTCTGATGGTGGATATCAGTCACTTATATCCTTGACTGGAGAGTCAAAGATTCCGTCTTTGATTATTGTAGATCCTGTAAAGCAACAACATTATGTGTTCCCTGAAGACTCTTCCTTTAGCTATCTTTCACTCACTGATTTTGTTAGTGGATTTCTTAATGGAAGCCTTGCTTCGTATCAACGATCGGAAACTGTTCCATTAATTCGAAGGGAAGTGACACATCCAACATTTGTAAATCAAGAACTCCACAAGGCTGATCCAATTCCTCACATTACTACAGAAGCATTTTTTGATCTGGTTCTAGAAGATTATCATTGTGATGTTGACAACACAGTTTTATGTGCTGGCACTCATAGTGGTTATCGTTCGTTTAAGAAGGATGTGATTGTGCTTTTCAGAAATTCTTGGTGTGGATTTTGCATGCGAATGGAACTGGTTGTTCGTGAGGTCTATCATGCTTTCAAAGGTCACATAAGGATGCTGCAAAAAAAAAGTATGTATGAAAATATTCACATGAAATCTCTAAATTTCATCTAATGTCATGATTATACAGTCAGGATGATGCTAAATGATCATGGGTACACCATTGTATATTTCCATAGTCCAATCACCCAAAGCTAGGTCTACGTTCACTTCACTGTGTTAGTTGTAAATTTTTCCTTCGGTTCCTGTATTGAGAAAGAGAAGAGAAATAGAGAGGGAGAGAAAAGGGAGAGATCGACTTCGGCTGCTGAAATCGTGACCTAAACTTAGGTATTTAAGTTACATTAAGGTATGGGTCCGGGTCTGGTGTATCCAGACCCGATAAATGAAAAACAAAAATTACATTACATGTTACATGGATCGGGTCAGATCCTATGCACCTTTTTCACCCCCCCTCAAGTTGATCATGGTTTTGGACCATGAACAACTTGCTTTTAAGCATCCAAAAGCGATCCTTGGTTAACCCTTTTGTAAATATGTCTGCAACCTGTCTTTCAGTACTGACAAACTCAGGTTCAATCTCTTTTTCTTCAACCTTCTGTCTCACAAAGTGTTGGTCGATCTCAATGTGTTTGGCACGACTGTGATGTACTGGATTGAATGACATATTGATAGCACTTTGATTGTCACAGAGCAAGGCAGTGTGAGAGATCTTTTCTCCTACTTCAGTTAGAAGATGCCTGATCCATGTGACTTCGGCAGTGGCAGCAGCCATGGATCTATATTCAGCCTCAGTGCTTGATCTAGCGATAGCTTTTTGTTTTCTACTGCTCCAAGAGACTAAATTTCTTTCAATGAAGGCACAATATCCTGATGTAGATCTTCTTTCGTCGGGATCTCCTGCCCAGTCTGCATCACAATATACAGCAATTTCGTGCTCGTTTTGGCCATGGGACTGTGGTAAATATATCAATCCATCCCCAATAGTCCCTTTTAGATATCTAAGGATCCTCTTGACCGCTTCCATATGTCCAGTACGTGGCGCATGCATAAATTGAGACACTTGATTGACTGAATAAACAATATCAGGTCTAGTGAATGTGAGGTACTGTAACATTCCTATTATGCTGCGATACCTGGTGGGGTCATCACACAGATCTCCATCATGAGCGCTAAGTTTTTGATGAAGTACACTCGGAGTTCCTAAAGGTTTGCAGTCTTTCATGTCTGTCTTGCTGAGAACATCTACAGTGTACTTGTGTTGAGTGAGTATCAATCCATGAGCCTAGTTGTCAACTTCTACACCAAGGAAATAGCGTAGAACTCCAAGGTCTTTCATTTTGAACCTTTGACCTAATAAGTCTTTTATTTCTTGAATGTGGTCCGCAGAGTTTCCTGTGATGATAATATCATCGACATAAATTAATAATAGAGTGGTCACAGACTGGCTTTTAAAGATAAATAATGAGTGGTCCAGCATGGAACGTGAAAATCCATGTTTCTGAATTTCAGATGAGAAGCTATCAAACCAAGAGCGAGATGCTTGCTTCAGGCCGTAGATGGCTCTTTTTAACCTGCATACATGGGTTTTACAATTTTGTTCTTGATATCCAGGGGGTTGTTCCATGTATACCTCCTCCTTCAAATCCCCATGTAAGAATGCATTTTTTACATCAAGCTGACTCAACTTCCATCCATGTTCAACAGCCAGGGAAATGATAATTCGAATCGTTCCCATTCTTACAACCGGACTAAAAGTCTCATCATAGTCTTGCCCTACTTCTTGAGTGAATCCTTTTGCTACAAGCCTTGCTTTATATCGTTCAATAGTTCCATCTGGCTTGTACTTGATTTTGTAGACCCATTTGCATTCGACAACATTTTTGTCAGGTGGTCTGGGAACAACTTCCCATGTTCCACATTCATGCAAGGCTTGCATTTCATCATTCATGGCTTCTACCCATTTCATAGAAGTTGCTGCCTGATAATACATGATGGGCTCTTCATCCTTATTGATGGCAGTTAAAAACAATTGAAAGTCCAAGGAGAAGTTGTTATAACTAACCCACCTGTCAATGGGATGCCGTATGCGGTTTGATTTTCTGACTGCGAGGGTATGAGGAGTAGGATTGGCGGCTGAGACCTGATCTAAAAGGCTTGGTGTTGTCGGTCTTTGTCTGGAATAGACAATGCCTTTGTATCTGCCCGGTACTTCCTCTGCATTCTGTGACCCCGACGTCCCAGTGTTCTCAAAAACCTCTTCTTCTTGTCGCACGCAATCTGAGGAACATGTTTCATTGGAGCTAGCAAAAAGTTCTGAGCTTAGCCAAGGATGGTAAATTTCAGTTGGCATACTCGTTGTGTTAGCTCCGTGATCAAAATTTTGTTCATCAAAGACAACATTTCTTGAGGTTCTGATACGTTTGTTGGTGGGATCATAACACCTATACCATTTGTAGTCATATGTATATCCTACAAATCTGCACTTTTGGGCTTTGTCTTGAAACTTGTTTTTCAGGGACTGATCGATATGCACATAGCAAACACATCCAAAAACACGCAGATCATAATAACTAGGATAAGTTCCAAAAAGACAGTGATAAGGAGACTTATTTTCCAGAATAACCATAGGCAGTCTGTTTATCACATGCACGGCAGAATGGAAGGCTTCTGTCGATAAGTTGATGGGAAGATTGTTGTCATGAAGCATACTCATGGCACTTTCAACGATATGCCTGTGTTTTCGTTCAACAATTCCATTTTGTTGAGGGGTGTGAGGACAGGACACCCTTCTTCCTATTTCATTACTTTGAAGAAAAGAGATAAAATCACGGGATGAGAACTCCCCACTTCCATCACATTGGAAAAATTGAATGGACTCAGAAAATTGATTTTTGACAAGTGAAAGAAAATTTTGAAACAAAGAGAAGACTTCCGACTTATTTTTTATGAAATATATCCAAGTGTATCGAGTATAGCTATCAACAAAGATTAGATAGTATTTGCTCCCCGATCCAGAAACAACTGGGGCTGGTCCCCATACATCAGAACAGATGATCTCAAAAGGTTTTGAAGCTCTCTTATTAATGGAATGAAAAGGCAATACATGACTCTTGCAGGAAAGACGAACATTTGTGACTGTTCTCATCCCTATTTAGACTTTCTTTTGGAATGAGATTATTAGATACAAGTTTCTCAATGAAATGACCCCCACAATGTCCTAATCGACTATGCCATAAGAATGGTTTATTACATTCAGAAATACTAAAAACATTAGCAGAAGAAGATGAACATGACTCTAATGAAGGCTCTGAATTCAGGTGGACAGGGCGGACAGCATGACAAGGAGCTTCTTCAAAGACATACATATTGCCTCGTTTCTTTCCTTCAGCGAATGTTTCCCTCGTGCGAAGGTCCTTGACCTGCACAGAGAAGGGAGTGAATTCAACTGAAGCATTATTATCATCAATAAGTTTGGAGACAGAGACAATATTTTTCTTAATGTCAGGAGCATGAAGAACGTCAGAAAGAGTAAGAGTGGAATGTGACATGGGAATGACAGTTTTTCCAACATGAGAAACAGGATGGTGGGACCCATCTCCAGTGACAATCTTACTTTTTCCAAAATAAGGAATGGGATTAGAAATCTTACCTGCATCACCTGTTACATGAGTCGTTGCCCCTGAGTCGACAAACCAGGTGCCTTCATCGCTCTGCTTCAATTTCAACTCTGACAAGGCAGATATCAACAAATCTTTAATCTCTCCACTGCTTGAGAACTTCCTTTTGTTTTCTGTCTGTGGACCCTTTCCTTTATTCTCTGGATTATGCCAACAATTCGCCTTGATATGCCCCTTTTTATTACAAAGGAAGCAGGTAGGAATGGATCTTGACCCCTGCGCATGAGCTGACATATTTGGAGTGAGAAGTAAACCACGCCCTCCGTGTCCACTTCGCCCTTGTCCTCCTCGTCCGCGTCCTCTACCATAAGACACCCCTGTGGCAAAAACTTCTTGAGAATTTGTGTGAACGTGAGATTCCTCAGAGAACCCTTTCAGAGTCATCTCATACTGAATTAATTTTGCTCGCAACTCATCAAAGGTAGGAAGAGCAGGGAGAAATAATAGGGAAGTGACGATCATGTTGTAGTCGGATCCCAATCCACTCAGAGTCTGTTGTACCATATCGCTGTCATTCACCGCGCATCCTATAACTGCAAGTTGATCTGTGATAGTCTTCATCTTGTTCAGATATTCCATGATGGTCATGGAATCTTTTCTCAACATCTGGAATTCCCTCTTGAGAAAAACCATTCTCGCTTGCGAAACTTGTGAATATGTTTGAACCAATTTTTCCCAAAGTTGCAGAGCAGTACAGTTGTCGGGGATGGCAACAAGGACCTCTTGGGACAAGGTGGAAGTGATGTAAGCAACCACTGATTGATCTTTCCTTTCCCAGTTGAGGTACTCAACATTCTTGACATACACAATTGAACTTACTCATTTGTCGTCTTTTTCTTCTCTCGTAACAAATTCGAGTGGGACGGGAGTGGTTCCATCAAGGTGACCTAAGAGACCTTGACTCCTTATAAAAGGAATAATTTGCCTCTTCCAAATCAAGAAGTTTGAGGTAGTTAACTTTTCATAAACGAGTTGAGTGAGAAAACTTGAGGAAAGATTGGATGAAGAGGAATGAAGATCCATGAAAAGGAGTTTTAACAAGAAAGGGAACCCCCTTTTTGAGTATTGACAGATTGCTCAGTCTGCAGTCAGAGTGGTTTGCTGATGGCCTTTTTTTTTTTTTTTTCTTCGGCTGTAGTAACTCAAAGATAGACCGATCAGAAACTGTCAGAAGAAAGCACTGAATTTTCAATGTGAATCCCACTTGTAACAGTCAAAACAAGAATGATACGAAAAAAAAACAAATGAGGGCAAAGGAATGAACAGATTTTCTGTCCCACAGCTGGCTGAACAGCAAAAAAAAAAATTTGTTGGTGTGAAAACAGAAAGAGAAACGAGAAGTGGAGATTGGAATCGTGGTAAAAGAAAAAACTGAAGGAAATGAATAAAAGAGTAGGCGAAACCTCAAACCTTGATTTTTGGCACCTTCGGAATCCACTTCAACCCTTAGTTGGATCTTGGCTCTGATACCATGTAAATTTTTCCTTCGGTTCCTGTATTGAGAAAGAGAAGAGAAATAGAGAGGGAAAGAAAAGGGAGAGATCGACTTCGGCTGTCACGATTTCAATCTGAAATCGTGACCTAAACTTAGGTATTTAAGTTACATTAAGGTATGGGTCCGGGTCTGGTGTATCTAGACCCGATAAATGAAAAACAAAAATTACATTACATGTTACATGGATTGGGTACATGGATCGGGTCAGATCCTATGCACCTTTTTCATTAGTCAGGTTCATTTCCAACTCCAATGGGCTTCACCATGGCTAGTAAGTTGTATGATTCATTTTTCAGAGAATGAAGGATTGAGTATTGTTAGGTTTTATCACCCAAGTTGCATTCACGCATCAGCACCAGAGAGAAAGAGGTTGGAGACGTCTGCAGCAAAGAAGGGCTGCTTCGTTCACTCCTTGAGAAAGTGCCCTAATACATCTTTATATTACTTATGGGTCTAAAGCAGTGTTAAAAACGCGCCTCAAGGCGCAAAAAGCGCACCTCGCCTCAAGGCGAGGGCCTTTGTGCCTTGAGGCGCAGTTAAAAAGCGTAAACCCATGTAGGCGTACGCCTCTTGCGCCTTGAGGCGAGGTGCACCTCAGCGTGAGGCGCACACGCCTTATTTTGTTGGTCAAATGAGGGTCAAATCCCTCATTTGACCAACAATAACATCTCACCCCCGACCCTAATAAGGGTCAGGAGCCCTAATTTCCCTAATCTCCTCTCTCGCAGCCCCTCTCGTCTCTCGCAACCCCTCTCTCCCTGTCGTCTCTTGCAGCCCCCCCCCCCTCTTTCTCTCTCTCGTCTCTCACACTCTCTCGCTTCCCCGCCTCCTCCTTCTCGCCGGAAGTAGCCGCGACGCCGACAACCCTTGCCAGACACCAGGTAACCCTGACCCCCTTCATTCATCTTTGGTTGTTACTACAACCTTTCTTTTGGATAGTGCTGATCAACAGCATAGACAAAAAAAGAACAAGCTTAAATGTTTAAAAGTTGGAAATGTAGTGTGAATGATTATTGATGCAAAAACACTGATTTGGTCCTCTTGATGCTTGCAACTATGTATGGACCAAGCGATTCACGTGCATGGATAGACTGAGTATTTGAGCCAGCTGCGTGGATGGTTTTTCAACCCAAAAATTGTTATGTCCAACTGCCATTCACGTGTAGATGTTTCGGTTGGCTTACTGAGATATTTCAGTGATTTAACTGCCAAGCCAAATTCCAGATATTGAGGTTTTGCTACGAGCAGTATCACGGTGTTGTAGGCCATTAAACAGAAAAAGAAACTATTGAGTTACTCTTTAAGAAAGTGCACTGCAGCCATACATGCGTCCGAAAAAGATTGTTTCCAACCTCTTTCAATTGTGCCTAACCTTTTTTATGAAATGGAGGTTTTGGAGTTTGATTCAGGTGGAAGTGAATCCATGATCAATCTGGACCATGTTTTCGTATAAAAAAATAAAAACAAAAATAGAAAAAGATGCTTGATAACAACATTATCAAGGTCATGGTCCAGTTTCTTCAACCATACAGATAAATTTTTTGGCAATATAGTGGATATAGTAAGAACCCTTAGAATAGGCATACTTCTGATTTGATGTTTGCTTAAATATTGCTAGAATGCAAGTCCAGTGTTAATTACAAACTCTATACTTCTGATTTTATTTTGTGTTGGTTGTTGCTTCATCAATAAAGTATTTCTTATTTATTTATAATTTTAAATAATTTTTATAGTTTTTTTAAGTTAAATTTTTTTTTGAGGCTTACGCTTTGCGCCTCGAGGAGGCTTACGCCTCGCCTCAGATTTTGGTGGAGTGCCTCGCTATGCCTCAACGCTTTTCACAACACTGGTCTAAAGTAATAATAGATAACGGGTCTGCTCCCGACCCAAACTCCCGACCCATGAAGAGATACAAGCATAATACATAATATAGAGATACAATAGTGCAGTGACATAAATACCCCTGGACGACTACCATTCTTAATACCCGCCCTCAAGTTGTGCACGGTTTCGAACCATGGACAACTTGCCCTTTAAGTACCAAAAACGTATATTAGTGAGACCCTTGGTAAACAAATCTGCAACTTGATCTTCAGTGGAGATGTACACTAGGTCAATTTCTCCATCTTCAATTTTCTGACGAATGAAGTGCTGATCAATTTCTATATGTTTAGTACGGCCGTGATGAATGGGGTTAAACGAAATTTGAATGGCACTTTGATTATCACAGTGGAGTGTGGCAGGCAAAAACTTTTCTCCTATCTCGTCCAGTATATGCCTCATCCAAGTGATTTCTGCGGTGGCTGCCGCCATAGACCGATGTTCTGCCTCTGTACTGGATCGGGCAACGGCTCGTTGCTTCTTGCTACTCCACCCCACCAGATTTCCATCGATAAACACACAGTGTCCCGAAACTGATTTTCTGTCATCTGGATCTCCAACCCAATCTGCATCTGAATATACAGTGATGTTTGCTCCCCTCAACCTGAGACCGATGATAAAGTAAGCCATCTCCAATCGTGTCTTTTAAATATCAAAGAATCCTTTTAACCGCATTCATGTGTTCGGTACGTGGATCATGCATAAACTGAGATACCTGATTCACTGCATAGACAATATCAGGCCTAGTAAAAGTAAGGTACTGAAGCATTCCCACAAGGCTACAATACTGTTTGGGATCACGATAGGGTTCTCCATCTTGGGCACTGAGCTTTTGATTCAACACACTAGGAGTAGACAACGGCCTGCAATCTCTCATCCCTGCTTTATCCAATAAATCCATTGTGTATTTATGTTGAGTTAGGGATAAGGTTTCATTTTGTTGATCCACTTCTTCTCCCAAAAAATAACGCAATATGCCTAAATCTTTCATTTTAAATTTTCTTCCCAGTAAGTCCTTGATGATCTCTATATGCTCATCCGAATTGCCGGTGAGAATAATATCATCTACATATATAAGAAGTAGAGTGCTGACCTGTTGATGTTGATAGATAAACAGGGAGTGATCAAGTTGAGATCTGAGAAACCCATGTCGCTGAATTTTGAGCGAAAAACTATCAAACCATGAACGAGATGCTTGTTTTAAACCATAAATAGCCCTTCGTAATTTGCAGACATGTGAACTGGGACCATGTTCTGCATATCCAGGTGGTTGTTCCATGTACACTTCTTCCTTTAGATCGTCATGCAAGAAAGCATTCTTGACATCAAGCTGACAGAGAGTCCATCTATACTGTACTAACAAGCATAGAACCAGTCGAATAGTATCCATTTTAATAACTGGACTGAATGTATCATCATAGTCTTGTCCATATTCTTGAGTGAAACCCTTAGCCACAAGACGTGCTTTATGACGTTCAACAGATCCATCGGGCCTGTATTTGATTTTGTAGACCCACTTGGATCCTACTACATTTTTGTGCGAAGGTCGTGGAACAATTTCCCAAGCTCCACATTCGTGCAACGCTTGCATTTCTTCGTTCATGGCCCCTATCCACCTGTTTGATCTAGATGCATCTACAAAATTGTTCGGTTCCCCTTGTTTTTCAATCTGGGAAATAAAGAATTGTAAATCCATGGAGAAGTTATCATAACTTTCCCATCTTTCAATGGGATGACAGGCTCTTCCAAACCTTCGAGGCTGAACGTCAGGGCATGAATCATTATTGTGGCCATTTCTTCTTGTACAGACAAGTCCCTGAAATCTTGTATTACCATCAGACGTAGATGGTACACTCAACTGGGAATCTGTGACTCTCTCCATCTGAGAATTTTTGTCGGCCTCTTGCGCAATAGTTGGTGATTTACACGAACAGTCATCTCGTGTTTCCGTCTGATCAAAAAGTTTTGCAGCCATCCACGGTTCATACACTTCATCCCTTTTTCTTTGCTCTGCTTGCTTCTCTCCCTGACTCTGCTTTGATGCTCTGTCTGATTCCCCAACAATGAACTCATCAAACGCAACATTCTGTGAGACTTTAATGCGATGAGAGGTTGGGTCATAGCACCGATACCCTTTGTATTGGTTAGCATAACCAACAAAGTAGCACTTGCATGCCTTGTCTTGAAACTTGTCACGTTGAGAACTGTCAATGTGAACATAACAGACACAACCAAAAGCTCGCATTTCGTTATAATCAGGGTGTCTTTGAAAAAGAGTAAAATATGGAGATCTATCTTTAAGCAATTTCATAGGCAAACGGTTTATGACATATGTCGTTGTGTGGAAAGCTTTTGTCCATAAACTCAAGGGAACACAAGAGTCGTGGAGCATACTTAAGGCACTTTCCACGATGTGCGTGTGTTTTCTTTCAGCAACACCATTTTGTTGTGGTGTACGTGGGCAAGATATGCGACGATTAATTTCATTCTTTTGGAGAAATTCAGTAAATTCATGTGATAAATACTCTCCTCCTCCATCACATTGGAGATGTTGGATTTTGGATGAAAATTGATTATAAACAAGGGCATGGAACGAACAAAAGATTTTGAATACTTCAGATTTGTGTTTCATAAAATATATTCAGGTGAATCTAGAATAACTATCAATGAAAATGACATAATAGCGGCTGACAGATAAGGAGGTCTGGGGAGCAGAGCTCAAACATCAGAATATATGATTTCAAAAGGAATTGAAGCTCTTTGATTTATTGAATGAAAGGGGAGTACATGACTCTTACATAACTGACAACTGGAACAAAGAGGTTTTTCTGATCTTTTATTCAAACTAAACTCTGGAACAAGCCCTTCTGACACAAGCTTTTCAATTAACGAACGACCACAATGACCCAACCGACGATGCCAAACTTCTGGCTTATTACACTTAGACAAACTAAGACAATCTTGAGACAATTTTGACTGAACAATTGATGAGATTGGTGAAGCAACATGAACTGAAGATGGTGAAGCAACACGAACTGAAGATGGAGACTCCTTGAGGACATACATATTTCCTTGTCGCTCCCCTTCAACGAGCGTCTTCTTCGTAAGAAGATCCTTAACACATACAGAAGGAGTAAATTCAACAGAAGAGTTAATATCGTCAACAAGTTTAGACACATAAACAATATTTTTAACTATGCTCGGGGAATGGTAAGCATTAGACAAAGTTAGGGAGGAATTAGAAACAGAAAGGTCAACGGTTCCAACATGTGATATAGGGTGAAGAGTACCATTACCAGTCTTAATGCTGAATTTCCAAAATAGGAAATTGGTTTTGAGATCTTACCAACATCACCTGTAACATGTGCTGCCGCCCTAGAGTCAATATACCATGTTCCTTGTTCATTCTGTTTGAAACTCAACCCTGAAAGTGCAGAAATCAAGAGGTTCTTCACATTGTCATTTTCCTCATCCTTCGGTCCCCTATTTCTTTTCCTTTGCAGGGAAGTGTAGCCCCAGTCATCTTTCCTTTGTTTTGAGGGTTATGCCAGCAATTTGCCTTAATGTGTCCTCTTTTATTACATAAATAGCATGTTGGTATATGTCTGGAGTCTTGATTGTTGGAAAATGAGTTTAATTGATTATTTGGAGTAGGCAATAATCCACGTCCTCCAAAATTAGCTCTTCCTTGTCCACGTCCTCCACGAAACTATTTTCGCCCCCTTTCTGATCCCACCCCTGTGATCATTACCTCGTGACTACTGTGATTTGAAAAGGTCTCCCCTTTAATGGTGACTTCATACTGTAGTAGCTTTGCATGGAGATCTTCAAGGTTTGGTAGTGATGGCAGACATAGCAATGATGTAACCAACATGTGATAATCGGGCCCAAGACCATTCATCGTTTGTTGCACCTTTTCTCTATCAGGGATCTCACAGCCCACCATAGCTAACTGATCTGTGATAGTCGTGACTCGATTCATGTACTCTGTCACAGTAAGGCTTTCTTTCTTTAACAGTTGGAACTCTCTTTTCAAATGAAGAGTCCTGGCCTCCGAAATCTGTGAATATGTCTTAGCTAACTTCTGCCACAGCTCCAAAGCAAAGGTATTCACCAATACCTCTTGAGAGAGAGTGGAGGTAATGTATGCTACGACTGCTTGGTCTCTCTTCCTCCATGATGTGAAATCTGGATTGCGACTTACCGTGCTGGAGGCATCTCCTTTGTCACCCTGTTGTTCCTGCGTGATGAACTCGGGTGGTGCGCGGACTGTCCCATCAAGGTGCCCAGAGAGATCCAGACTCCTGATAAATGGCAGGATCTGTCTTTTCCAGGTCAAGTAATTTGAATTGTTGAGCCTTTCAGAAATGAGTTGCCCGAGAAAACTAGACAGCAAAGAGGGAGAATCCATAATGATGAAAGAAGAAGGAAGAACAGTGGGTGAGGATAAGACTGAAAAATTTGTGAATAGATGTGTAAAATCATGTAAAATCTGCCCAAGACTGCAGTAAACGTGCTTGTTGTTTCTCCCTTTTTTTTATATCAAACCTTTTTCTGATAACAACAAGCACCGTAATCAGTCTGATATGAAATCGGATTTGTTATAATCTGATCTGACAATCCAGTAAAGGCAAAATAATTCAGATCTGACACAAGAAGATTCAGATCTGACGCAGTTTTGGGGTAAATCTGAAATAGTTCAGATCTGCTGCAGTTTAGGATATGTATTGAAACTCAACAGACGTATCGAGATAGGGTCCCTTTAAAGTATTGAGAAACAAAAACAAAGGAGAAAAGAGAGCAGATCCGATGGCAACCAAATTTGGGTTTGCCGATCAGACCTAGGGTTGAAGAACTTGATACTAGATTGATACTAGGTCTGATGATGACCAGGTCTGATGACGTAGATGATGAATAAGAAGGGATAAAATGAAAGAGAAGAAGGATGATGGCTAAGGATAGCATTTTAGAGTTGGATGAAGGCTATCGAAGAAAAGATGAATCGCCCAACCTGTGTATGACCGAAGATCTGAATCTCGCGGGGCACTCTCGCTGGAATTCGTCTTGCACACTTTGTATGGAAGTCACAGGCGAACCTGCTTTGATACCATGTTAGGTTTTATCACCCGCGTTGCATTCACGCAGCAGAACCAGAGAGAAAGAGGGTGGAGACGTCTGCAGCAAAGAAGGGCTGACTTTGTTCACTCCTTGAGAACGTGCCCTAATACATCTTTATATTACTTATGGGTCTAAAGTAACAATAGATAACGGGTCTGCTCCAGACCCAAACTCCCGACCCATGAAGAGATACAAGTATAATACATAATATAGAGATACAACAGTGCAGTGACATAAATACCCCTGGACGACTACCATCCTTAATAAGTATTTCTTGTTGCACTATGAAAACCATGGTTAGTAAGACCAGACTCATACATGGCCCAACTTAGGCAGTGCCAAACACATTAAAGGTTGGCTTAGCTTTCTTTTGGTGATTATATCTATTCTAAATCAAAGCCATAATATTGGGTCATATTCAGAGAGAGACGCTGTTGCTGAGGTCTTGAGTATCTTGAACTGCACATTTTCACTAATTATTGGAATGTGTAAAATATGGAAATTTTAAAGCTGATGAAGGAAAATGGTTGCACTTAAACTTAAAGTTGTGATCTTGAATTGAAGGTTATTTTGCCACATGGTAAACTCTCTCACTAAGGGCAGGTTTCAGTGACAACAGCTAAAAGTCTTTATTTGTTGGTTCATGAGGTGAGACAGACTGAATTATGTTGTCTCCATCCTTATCATTCTTTTGCATAGATTTCAAACATTGGATTGGAATTGATGGCTTGTTCTAACCTGAACAAGATTTAAACCCATAAACTTAGCATTTTAAGATTATTTGAACTGAAAATCTGATTTGGAGAATCTTTATTAAATTTCAGTCTCATTTTCTGGAATTGGGCTTTGGAAATATTTCTGGTGTTGATGGAAGGAAACATTAACGCTTGCATAGCCAGTATAAGCCATTCAAATTGATCTCTCTTTCTGCTTCTCTTGCCTGTGTACTTGTTTTACTCTTGGTGCTTAGAACTCTGAAGGCATCTCTTTTGCCCCTGAAAAAAGAGGAATTTTGTGGGCATCTCCATTTTAAACATGTTTCTGTGGAAGGCAGATTTATTGTTTTATTTACTTTATTGAGGTGAAAATAGTCAATATTAGACCTGTGTAACTGACCTACTACCTTTTGAGCTGGGAACTTGTGCTAGAAGCTGTAAACAGCTTCATATCCAGCAATTCCGGGTTGAGTTGACTGAGTGGTTGATGATTCTTTTGTCTTGTAATGGATTTGGCAGATAAGTTGGAAGATAATACGCCGATTGATATACCATCTTTTTTCCGTATGGACTGCACTCTGAATGACTGCACTGCAATTCTAAAATCAGAGAGTCAGGTAAAACACTACCATTCATCTTTTAATCTTCTTTGTTTGTTAATAGAATACATAGCTCCAAAAATTTTGTCCAAAAGGCACTAGTCTCTGACTGTTGCTTCTGTGAAACTGAAATGCAGAGTGAACTTTACCCATCTCTGGTGCTATTTCCGGCCGATAAAAGGAATGCCATCTATTACGAGGGAGACATATCAGTAGCTGGTCTAATTGATTTTATTGTATCTTATGGTAGCACCTCTCATCTTCCTGAAAAGGAAGGTAGACTTGGATTCCCCTTTTCTTTTGCTTCTCAATTGTTGTACTTTACAAAATTCATTATAATGGTGCTGTAATAACCACTTATGCTGTCTAGTTGAATTTAATGAATTCGTTATTCTATTAGGTGTATCATTCTTGGAGTTTAGTATACATTGTTGGCATCACTCTTTGAAATATGAAGTGGTCTTCTTAACCATGCGATTAGTAATTTTGTTCCAATATCTGATAAATTTTAAATGTTGGTGTGAAATTGTCTGACATTTTCTTGGTCATGAATATCTGTCAAGAGATGAAAAGAAAAGGGTGTATCTTTTGCCTGTGCAGCACCTCTGGAAAATGCACCTTAAAAGTTATAGAAAATGGGTCTCCTTGGAAGTGATGCTTTGCCTGATAGTAATAGCTGGTTACCACTATTATATTTACTGCTTTGAAAACCCTAAATTAGGGTCACTATCCCACTAAGAAGTTTCTTATAATGGTTAATGTAAAAGAAACGGAAATCTCACTACTTCATGTTTGAAGTTTGCACTATAGTGCATCATATCTTATTATTTTTTATGACTGCCTAGTGTTTCAGATTATTACTTCTAAGCTATATCATGTTATTATTTGTATTGTTATTTTCTATCATATTCTGTTTGTGTGTGTGATGTTATTATTGCACTTGTATTATTTTCTGTCACATTCTGCCTGCGTGCATGTGTGTGTGTCATGCATGCGTGCGAGCAACCGAGTTAAACCTGATTTAGACATGGTCAATAGATTGTCATTTCTTTTTCTATGTTTTTCTTACAGTGTCACTGATTTTGTGTATCTCAAGTTTCAACATGGAACTGTTATTTAATATTCAAATCCTAATGAAATAGGGATTGTCGTTCAAGAATTTGCACTTTTTGTGATTGTCATTTCTTTTTCCAACAAAAGAAAAGAAATTTGATTTAAAAAATCATTCGATATTGAACCCCTTGTAGAGCACGGAAAGGAAATGATGTCAATGGCTAAGGACTTTCTTTTTTATTACTTGTACTTCCTCATTAGCTTGAAATCTATTCTTCCAATTGGTGATTGCCATATTGAATAGTGCAAGCCTCTCAAGGAAGACCAACCCCGTGCTTTTTAGTCAAAATGGTGCCTAGGTGACCTTGGCAGAGGCCTAGCACCTAGCAACCATGAGTCTTACCGCACTCTCATGTGTGAGGTATAAGCCTTGAATCTTTTGTAAGCTCAGGGTTCAAAGGTGTAATTCTCAAGACAGTTGGGGTGAAACCTTTTAAAACATTGCTTTGTGCTTTGAGCGAATTTAACAGGCCTTGGCTGCCTAAGTGATTGTTCTGGATGGTGGGAATTTCTTTATTTCTTTATGGTTCATCATTTGCCCTTTATTATGTCGAAACCTTGGTCACTGGGTTGCTGGTCATGAAGTCCTGCAAACCCCTGTACGTTGGCTATGATCTTTGAACTAAAAGAATTCCTCAGAATAAGGGTCATAAATGTTTTTTTGCCCAAAATAGAGAACCCCGTAACTGTGATCTAAAATCTAAATTCAAACAGACAATATGGGGGAGTTGTTTATTAGTTGGTCTGATCTTAAGATTCAGCTATGTTCCATGTTATCTCCAAATTCAAATTGTTGTTATTGCTAAATTTATGATATCTTATCCAGAAGAATTCTTCCTTTTAAAGCATTAGTTGGTATCTACTATCTCCCTCCTTTCCACTTCCTGTTTAAGTGCATCAACATAATTGTGTCATATCAGTTTGTCTTGTGGATGAAGATCCATCTTTTTTGCATTCAATTGTTTGCTTCTCAGTAAAAATAGCATTTTGTGAATATGTCTGCTCTCTGTGTTGAACCATGCAGGCCTTTTATGGAAAAAGGGATCAAAATTAAGGAAGTCAAGGAACTCTTCGCAGTATTCCTCTTCCCAACCGAGTGAGAGTCATGCGCCTGCAAGCAAGGGTGAACAACTGGAAATCTTGCTGAAGAGCAGTCAAACTGGAGAGAATCATCAGCAACTTGCTGATTTGCCTACATCAGCAGAGGCATATGAAAGGGAGGATGTCCGCCTTGGGTCGGTTCTTACTGCCAATGATAAGACCAATATTGCACCTCCATTTGACAAGTCTAAGATTGTAATTGTAAGCGTGGATCCACATAAAAGTTTCTATGGCTTGATAGTCAATAAGCAGATTCACTGGGATGTTCTTCTGGATCTAGGTGAGGACAGAGAATTACTCAAGGCAGCACCTTTGTCCTACGGTGGGCCGGTTGTTGTTCCGAATGCGCCTCTTGTTAGCTTGACTAGAGTTTCTACTAATGAAGGCTACTCAGAAATATTGCCGGGTTTCTTCTTTGGTGTTCAATCTGCTACAAGTAGAACCATAGAGATGATCAAATCAGGAAACAAGTCTGCCATGGACTTCTGGTTTTTCTTGGGTTATGCAAGCTGGGAATGGCAGCAACTTTATAATGAACTTGCTCATAGGGCATGGCACCTTGATAATAGCCTAGGCGGTCAATTGGATTGGCCAGCAACATGAATGGGATGCCATTGGTCAGCAACATAAAAAAAGGTTTGTGGAACACCTTGTTTGATTTGGAAGCTGCGACAGGAGTTGGATTCATTAAGGGAGTGCATTTTTGGTTTAAATTCTGTAGAATATTGACTAAAGCCACGGTATCACTGCAATAATTGGCATCAGTTTGAGGAAGCAAAAGTTTCACCGAAAGATACCAGATATGCCGTCATCGTTTGGCATTCTTATCATGCTTTAGTATAAATTACTGCTAGAAACATTTGTTACTTTTTTTTTCCTAATGTTTTTTTATGCCTTCATGTATGAAAAGATCATTGTAAAGAAGCGGCTTTGAATATATTGGGTTCAATAATGAACCAATACGCATGCACATGAAGTGTGAATATATCCACTAAAGGGAAAACACAAGCACATAATGTGCTAACACATAAACCCACAAAGGAGCAAAAATGCCTATATGGCATAAGTTAATATCATTGAACAAAATAAGGGTGTAACACCCATTACATGGAGCAAAAGCTCCTTATTGGAATGAAGAATACAAAGGAGAAAGCCCCTATTTATAAGCACAAAAAGGGACCACCTTGGGGGCTCTCAAAGGAGACGTTGGAGAGCTCCCAACGGTCACATTTGTGACCGTTGGGGGCTCTCAACGTTTCTATTGGGAGGCCCCCAATATGGTACGAAAAATAAAAATAAAAAAATAAAAAATAAAAGAAATATTACAATGCATATTTCAATTGGAATCTGCGTAAAATGATAAATTACAAGAATACCCTTAGGGTATTTTAAGAAGAGAAAATATATATATTTATATATAAATAGAGATACGTACATATATATATATATATATGTTTAAGGATTATATTTCAACATACATATATGTGTACGAGTACACATATTTTAACACCCTCCCTCAATCTTTGCGGGAAAACGAAAAGATTGAAAAAAGGGCAAGACTCCAAGAGGCTTTGGTAAAGATGCTATTGAAACTTGAAAATGCCTTCCTCCAATTGCCTTCTAATGGTGAACACATTTCCCGATCCATCCAGGGTACTTCTTTTTATCTTATCTTTAAGATCTTGTGGAATAACAACAAAGAACAAGTAAAAAAGGTCTTTGCACTTTACTCAAATGAAACATTTCTAACAAGGTGCAAAATTATAACTTATGCATAGAAATTTAAAGCACAGGATAGGATAATTACTTTAGCATGAAAAGAAAATTTAGAAAACCAAGGTTTCAAAATCATATATCATGTTAGTGGGCGGAAATAAATTGCAAAAATGCATAAGGCCCAACATTGGACAAACACAACCCTATAATGGGGAATAACACAATGGTCCACTAAAGGACACCACAAGAAGCCTACGAAGAAGCATAAGTTATATAAACTTCATTGAATGAGGGCCTAAAAGGCCAAAATGAGCATATGCATATACTATCATGAAATGAATCAATACTTAAAAGAAACATTAATGAACATGCTTCAAACATATAGAAAGACAAGGGTTATTGATTTTATCAATTCCTTTGAAAGCGATTTTAAGAGGGAAATGCTTCAAGAGCATAAAAAGAGTGTATGAAGCACAAGATTTCAAAAAGATTTTAAATTCATTTAAGAGGCAAAATAAATAGTGTTATTTGAGTAGAGAACCTCACACTTTTAGGAAAATCTCACTCAAATGACAAAAAAACTCATTTTGCATATCAAAAAGTGGTCAAAAAACCATAAACATTTAATATATAGATTAAATGCCAAAATATTGATTTGATTTTAAAATATGCATATCAAATATATGATTCACTTGTAAAAAGAAAGCAAAAAATGAATGTAATTTCATAACTTTCAACAATAGTTTATCCACTATAAGCAACTACCTCATTAGTCCTCCAAATCCCATAAATCAAGTGTATAAGCTACTAGATCAAGAATATAAATATAATGTCATTAAAGGTCAAATGACACACACAAAGGTGTGCAAAAGAACCTCTTGTCTACATGTAATAATACTTGAAATGAGTGCATCAACGATAAGAACAAGAGAATACACGCCAACATGGATCAAAACCATCTCTTGTCTACGTAAAAATACACTCAAGACCAAATATGTTCAGCTACTAGAACAAGAATATCAAGCCAACCATGGGCTAAAAACACAATACATCTCTTGTCTACATAAAATGACACTTGAATTGAGTGAAAGAAGTCAACCATGGGCATACATCTCAGCGACTAGAACAAGGACACAAATGCCAACATGGACTAAAATCACACGCTATGGTGTGAATCATCGTGTTTTGTCTACATATAATAACACTCAAGACAAGTGTGTTCAGCTACTAGACCAAGAGAACAAAGGCCAACAAAGGGCTACCAACACACAAAGGTGTAATAAAATTTTTGTCTACATATGATGACACTTAGATATGAGTTATAAAAGGAGAAGACTTTTGAGGCAATAAAACTTGTAATGACAAACATATAAATAAAACCTTGAATCAATAGAACAATATTTTTCAAAAAAGAATACCCATATTTTAGAATAAACTATGTAAAAGTATCTTCAACAAGATACTACAACCGATAGAACAATATTTTTTAGAATAAATGTGTGAACATACGCACACCAAGAACACTTGTGCACAAAAGCACGAAATCACAAATGTGCAAATGCACTCATAAGTTTCATAAACAATAAAAGGTTGGACAATAATCCCTACAACCTTGATTTTAATATACCTTAAAACATTTAAGGTTTCAAAACACCATATTTTCATCACATATATAAATAAGAGCATCCATAAGATCAATGACCAAAATCAAACGAGTGACACTAATAATTAGAGATCATATACCAAATCATTCTAGAGTCCCAAGGTGCCCATAACTCACCTCAACCACCATCTATAATATGGCAAGTGGACAATCTAAAATGACATAACACAAGGTGCCCATAACTCACCTTAACAATTATCTCTAATACAACAATAGGGTCATAAAAAGGGATTGATGCATCATATACCTTGTGATGGATAGAAGATAAATGCCATAAAAGGGCAATGAACTCTTAGGGAAAACATTTTCCAAATATGTGATTTTACAAAGAGGGCCGACTCAAAGGTGCAACATAATTAATCACAACAATATGCCATATAACAATAATGTTGCAGATATATGAAATTATGTTCAATCATGATCATTATAAAAAGACTTAATAAATACAACATGAAATATTTAAGCTATGTCATGTGTGAGAAAGGAATTGGAATAATCCAAGAAACAAATCAAGCCTTTATAATTTGCAATTATATGTATACCAAGATGTAAAATGGCAATAATCTTAAATGTGCAAATTTAGGACAACATGTACCAAGATATTGCGGAAGCATTTATAATGATAAAGGAAACAATCTTACAAGTCCATTAAGGGATCAAAACAAACACAAGCCTTAAAAAAGGCAATAAAAACATCTCTTTATTGAAAAGAGAGTACCATGTGAAAATGTCTATGAATAGACAATACACATATAAGTATAAATATTTTATAAAAGAAGTGTACGAAGACACTCTTACAATCACTTGAACAAAATACGCAAAAAGCGTAATAAAGACAAACATGCAATAATGCATGTATTTCATAAAAAGGAACAAATGTTTGAGTCTTTCTCAAGCTTTAATTATGCAATTATATGCTTGATAAATGCAATTTAAGACAAAGAAGACCATATTATGGCCAATATAGGCATCCTTAGAGATACAATCAAGAGGTTTTGAAACCTTATGTGAAAAATACAAACAAACATGTTTATAAAGTTGCATCATTAGAAGAAAAAACAAAAATTAATGAAATCTTTTATACCAAAGGATGCAATAGATACACTATGCATTCTATATAGTGTGAAAAGATTTTTAAAAGATCTTTCCTAATGAACACAATGGTTCATACAACATATTTATCATAAATAATTTTTTTTAATTCTTTAAATAAACCAAAACCATTGAGAGACTTTTAGGAGTTCATAAATATTTATCATTAACAAGAACTACTTAGGGTTCATAAAAAAGTAAACTACAAAGATTTAGATGTGAGAAATTCTCATACAAGAATTATATCAAACATTTAGCAAAGATCATTAACTTATACAAGAATTATACAAGTTATCACAAAAAAATGCACTAAAAACCATACACAAGAGTTTTTAAGCAAAGATTATTAATTTAGCAAGAAATTATATAAAAAGTTAACTTATAGGTTAATCACGAAATTCTTATAAAAAAATCATAAATCTCACATAATTGAAAAACAATTTTGCAAAACATAAATTACTATTATATGCGATGAGGAATCGATAAATATATAACCAAGAATTATAATAAACAAATTTACCAAATTTAAAAGAAGATATTTTAAAATATACGAACACGCGAAATGTGAAAGGAAATGATTCAACTATCAAAAACACTAAATGTGCAAGAAAAATAGTTTCATAATGCATAATATGTTAAGAAAAGAGATACATATCGAAAACTTCTAAAAAGGAGAGGAACAATGAATACTTCACCATTTCTTGAGCACCACGCTTTCCGTTACACCAAGAGATAATTCCATCATAACCTTACTCTGATACCATGTAAAGAAGCGGCTTTGAATATATTGGGTTCAATAATGAACCAATACACATGCACATGGAGTGCGAATATACCCACTAAAAGGAAAACACAAGCACATAATGTGCTAACACATAAACCCACAAAGGGGCAAAAATGCCTATAAGGCATAAGTTATTATCATTGAAGAAAATAAGGGTGTAACACCCATTACATGGAGCAAAAGCTCCTTATTGGAGTGAAGAATACAAAGGGGAAAGCCCCTATTTATAAGCACAAAAAGGGACCACCTTTGGGGCTCCCAAAGGAGACGTTGGAGAGCCCCCAATGGTCACATTTGTGACCGTTGGGGGCTCCCAACGTCTCTATTGGGAGGCCCCCAATATGGTACGAATACGAAAAACAAAAATAAAAAAACAGAAAATAAAAGAAATATTACAATGACAAATTACAACAATACCCTTAAGGGTATTTTAGGAAGAGAATATATATATATATATATATATATATATATACATTTAAGGATTATATTTCAACATACATATATGTGTACGAGTACACATATTTTAACAATCACATGGCACAAAAATGTGTGCATTAAGCACCTGATCACCCTCCATATTGGCAAAGGGCCTGGCAGGTGTGGGGCTCAAGACCTGATGGAAGGCGATCAGGTGCTTAATACACAAAAATTGTGCCATGTGATTGCACCTAATTCGGACTCCCTTTATGTGCCTTTTTTTTCCAAGATGCAATATGGTTCAATTTTACAGATATTTATGTTTTCTTTCATGACCAAATCTAATTTTAGCCCTCCCATCTGGTAAGGGCAACTAGTGAATGTCACCAAGTTGACGGGACATTGCAAGTTTGAAACTCATGGGTGGCATTCCTTGTTGCAAGGTTGAAGCATGGGGCAGGGGGGATGTCAGGGGTTTTACCAACCGGAGGCCAGCCAATGTTGGGTCGGTGATGGGTGTTTCCTTGGTCTATCAAAAAAAACAAATTTAATTTTATGGTTTTTACCTGCGTTGTACTTTTCTATCACTGGTGCATCTTTTTGTCAATAATAAGGTCCATGGAAACCATATTAGATTCTTCTCTCCCAAAAAAAAAAAAAACGTTAGACAAAGAAAACGAAGAGGTCCTTTGTATCCTGACTATTAGGACATCATTGATGTTACCGTTAAAAGAGTTTGGTATGTGGCACGTGATGGCTCTTATCATCCCCCCGACGCTCTGATTTTGTTTCTTGAAGCGTCACTGGATTTTGTACTATTGGTAAGATCTATTAAGCAACCAAACTGGAAACATTCTGTATTAAAATTGTCAAAATGGCTGCTATAATAGAAGTTACAATTCCTTTGTGTTGCTGATGCTTTTGTTTAATGTGGTCGCTCTAACGGGATAAGCGTTTCACCATGGGGATGTGTTTCTGTAATTTTCATTCTGCTAGATATTTCTGCATACCAGAAGTCTCAATTTTTCAGTCCAACCCTAGGATCAATGTTATCAGTATGCGCATTGTATTGGCAGAAATTCGATAAGCCGTAGGCCTGAATAGGCTATTTTTTAATAAATGTAAAAAATACCAAAAAATACTTTTTTATATTATTTTAATGGTTGGTTCTTGGGGCCCTATTTTGTAGACGGGATGGAATCGTCCATGAGACGATTGTGCCCCCCAGCTGGGGTTGTCTCTCATTTGCAAAGAACCAGGATGCGGACAAAGTGGGCCATCTTCAGCCCATTTTCTCCCAAAAATTTGGGACGCAAGAGTTGGACCTGCATCCAAGGATTCAAGCGTGGCATCCAGGCATGCAAACGCTCCCGAGAGCCTAATTGTTTCAATGACTGAGAAAAGAAGGTCCTTTTATAAGAAAGGGCACTAGATGCAAAAGTAGGAAATATGAATATGAAATAAGAGTTCCTCTTTTGAAAATTCCCATCTCACATCAGGGGATCGTTTGTTTGTCAAGGGTGAGGTAATTGAGAGCAGATCAGGTGATCCGTAGTGATTTGACATCTTCACCGTCCATTGCTTCATCCCACGATGACCCCACGGTCTTCACCTAATCTGCTCTCGAGGAATTGCCTATTTTCTTTTGAAAATGAGTTATTTTCTCACAAAACAGGGGTGAAACAAACTGGTGTTAAATACAATTTTTTTCATAGTTTTATAAAAATTATAAAAAGAGATGTTCACCGTTTTTGGCATTTCTACATAGATGCCAAAACTTTTGGTTTTTATGTATCTCCGCCTGACCTTTGACCCACCTAACTAAATGTCTAGATTACTCCTCTCTTTTTTTTATATATAAAGACGAACCCTGTCCAAGAACCAGATCACTTAATGAGCTTGACGTTCTGCAAAGTAAATCCTGAGCGGGGCCATCGACAAACAAAACCCTTACCAAAGGAAGCAGATCAGGTCAGGTTGAACATGAGCCTTTTTGCTCATGCCGACATCGTGGCCGTCTGTTTGCATTTTGGATGAATGCAACGTGGTTTTGTTGACTTTTGACCTTTTTAAAATGCAAATAGGATGGCCACGATGTCGGCATGAGCAAAAAACGCTCATGTTCAGCATGACCTGATCTGCTTCCCTTACCGAAAGCCCACTAGTTGAATGCATCCAAACACCTGGTAGAGTCGAAACTGGTTTGGAGTCACATCACTTTCTCCCAGGCTTGTTGCCACCCCAGCAACTCGAGCGGGTGTGATTGTCGCAAAATATTAATGAAAAAAAAGCTAAAGTGATTCAAGCCGATTATTAATAATTGGCTGGTTTAGGCCAATCTAATTCAATTATAACAATATTGGTTTTAAGTATTAACCGCTTGGGATAGGGACACAACAGGCTTCATTCTTTTCTAGGTCCCACCAGCTAAAGCAGGATTTTCCCTTGTCAAATATCAAAGACAAAAACTAAAAAAAAAGGGCATTTTTTATGCAGCGTCACTTATCTCCACCGCTCATCTCGTTATTTCTCGAGATGGGTGGTACCAACCAATGTTGTCAGTATAGGCCTGAATCATTTTTAATAAATGTAAAAAAAATTGTTTTGGGATGAAGGCGTAGTTGTTGTTGTTGTTGTAAAAAAAAAGTAATTAAATTTATTTATTTTTTATTATTTTAATATTTTTTTAGCTTATTTAAAACTATTCACTTGAGAATCGCTATCGACCGATTCACCTGAAACATTGGCCAAACGATTCAGGGCTGACATTGGTACCAATTGGATGAACCCCCTTTTTAGAGTCTCTCTCTCTCTCTCTCTCTCTCTCTCTCTCTCTCTCTCTCTCTCTCTCTCTTTGTGTGTGTTGGAGTGAGATGGGCCAGAGGTGGTCCTGCTTTGAAGCTCACATCCTACCTATGTCACCAAGACACATATATTCCACTTGCAAGTTTTATTTTTTTGGAAAAAATAGGATACGTGGACATTTTTAATTTTTAATAAATAAAAACCATTTTTGATATTTTAATATTGAAAAATGATTTTTATTAGACATTTAAAACTATTAAATAATATTAAAATACATCAAGTACATAGGGATGGCAGTGGACCGGGGGAAAGCGGAGCCCCGCCTCACCTCGTTTGGACCGAGGATGAAGGGCATGAAACATGGATGGAGGCGGGGATGAAGGTTAAAATCCATCCTCATGCAGGGATGGAGGCCGGGATGGACTTATGCTTTCCCCCGCCCGTCCCCGTCCCCATCTTGATCCCCGCCTTGCCCCGCCCCATCTCCAATCCTTCTAAGGGATGACACTAAACCGAGAGAATGGGCTCCACCCCACCTCACCCCTGTTTGGACCAGGGATGAAGGACATAAAACGGGGATGGAGGCGGGGTGGAGTTTAAAATCTATCCCCGTGCAGGGATGGAGGTTCGGATTTTGAGACAAGGGGTGGAGACCGTGTCCCCCGCCCTGGTCCATTGCCATCCCTACCAATACGTGCCCGCTATGTCATGGGGACACACACCACCAAAATGTCATCTCTCTGACATAGGTCACATCCATTGTCACATAGGTAACTTTTTGATGCAGATTGAGAGAGCTCAATTTACTTGAAAAATCTATCTTATGCTACTTCTATGCACAAAATTTGAAAAAAACAAGAAAAAACAAAAATATACAAAAAATAAAGAGAAAAATATGAAATTAAAGGAAAAGAGAATGACTGATTTATCTCATTTAACTATGCACCCTTCATTAAATAACAAGTATTTATAAAAAAAAATAAAATTCCAATTTTATTTTTGGATCTTAGATAAATTTAATATTTAAATATAAATATCCAAAAACTAAAATCTAAAATGGGTCCAAATTAATCCTTATAAACTCGGGTTTTCTGTTCCGCTCCCGCATCACTTCTCACTTCTGTACCATACATCTCTACAAAATTTCATAAAAAGGGCATAAACATGATAAAAAAATACTCTCACCCAGTCTACAAATCAACTAGCTCCACTCTTATGTCAATTCTTGAAGCTCTCAATTAACATATGATTTATTTTCATTAATACAATTTTGTCTAGGTGTACCCTCTCTTGTGAAAATGATGTTTTCAGAGTAAGAAGACTTTATTAGAGTTGGTGTTAGAAAATCATGTGCGCCTACATACGTTGAACCACACATCGTAAATTTGTCTTAGGTTCAGGCCCGATTCATGTGGTCTAATCAGGATGGGCCCTGTAGTATCTCAAATGGTATGGAACACTGTGTGGAGAGACCTGCCCTGTCTAAAACTCTATAATGGGTTGATCTGAGACAGAGTTCTAAATACCTTAGGTTATGGTCCCCAAACTTTATATTAAGGCACTCTCTCTTCATAATCCTCATTGTCATAAGAAGATTCAGTCTCTCTCATCAAGTTTAGAGAAAGGAAAAGGGCTAATATACAGATTCTGGAAGATCATACCCGTCAACGATCAACCGGAGCGCTATGGATTCAGGTATTGCTTATACTTTTGGTTTTGTTCTGTTTTGATTTAAACGATTTAGCAAGTGCATGTTATCGATGTTGTTTTAGTTTTCGATAGATTTATAATCCAACAATTGGTATCATAGCTTATGCTCTTGTTTAATCGTTGAAACATATTTCTTTATGTTTCATTTTCTTTCAGCATTGATCTTTTGATCGAATTCAGGAGACGGTCGTTCGACCCTCTTCTTGCACAATTTTTTTGGTCATGTCCGATCTCTACCCATTCTTTTTTTTTATCTGAACGGTGGAGGATCAACCCTTTTTTCGTTTTGGTTCGTTTTTTTAAAAAAAGGGCCTATTGGCCCTTTCATGTTTCAGCAGACCGGGGAGGGTGCCGACTGGGCCTCTGCCTAATCACCCTCGTTGAACGTTGGATGACGCTCGACGGTGGTGGTCCAGGCATCTTGATCACCCATCAAACCCTTTATTCATTTTTTGATTCAGGAAGGGATGTTTGGCCCTTCCATCTCTTCTGGCGACCAGGGTGGAACCATCGACGGGTTTTCGATGGCGCACTCACGACGGAGGTCGGATGGCACCTGACAACAGAGGTTGGGCTTTCGAACTGCCCAAGCCGCCAGTGGGTGATCGGATGTAGGCTGTCGATGGATGGGGCACTCTGTTTGCCCAATCGTCGTCTGATGTCAAAAGCAGACTATGTCCGGCGACAACGGTGAGGCATTTGATTCGCCCCAGCCACTGTTGTGGGGTGAATCAGAGTTCAAGACAACCGACGATCGGCACTTGTTCGGCCTTGCGGTAGGTGTTGAACTAAGATCGACCTCACGACAGTGATGCCAGGCCATTTTTTTGGCCTTCCAGATGGTGGTCGACTCAATTAACCATCACGGGCAGCATCAGGCAGGTTTGGTCGTTAGGGAGCATCAGACTGTGTTCGGCATTCGGTTGTCTATCGGTGGGCATCGGCGTGCGTCTTTGATCCGGGTGGTTCAGGATCAGTGACCATCCACCAGCTTCTTTCGGGTACCAGATATCGACTTGTTTTTTCTGGCTAACAGAGTGCGGCCACACAGTTTTTTTTTTTCTTGGGTGGTGCTAGGTCGGACCTGGGCTTTTGGGCAGCACCAGGCTAGTTTTCCAGCCTTCCGGGTGGTGCGAGGCCGACTTAGGCCCTCTACAAGGGACGCCAGACTACGCTTGACATTCAATTGTGCTCAGGCCGGGACAATGTTGGTAGACCTTGCAGGGCCGATACAGTTTTCTCCATTAGTCCTTTTCGGCTAACCGTCTCAGCCCCGTGTGGGCATTAGGTTTGGTTACCGGACGGTTCAGGGCTGCACAAGGGGGGAGTCATTGATAGGATTAGCTGGTTTGGTCTTTAGCCGACCAACTCAGAGCCGGTTCGACTTTTAGCCAACCGGTTTAGGGCTGGATCGGCATTCAACCAAGCTCAGATCGGCTATTCAATTTTATTCTGGATCCGAGCACTGTTGATCTGGTTCAGTCCTTATGTGGGCGCGAGGACTGGATCAAGTCATATACAGGTCGTGCCTATTCAGACTGAACCCTGTGAATTTCTTTCCCACCTGTATGCAGTGAGTTGGATCTGATCTGATCTGATCTGGGTCAAATCCACTTCTAGACCCATGTACTAAGCCTTAAAAAAAATTAGGATCTTATAGGGCTATTTGGCCTGCATTGGGTCACTGTGGTGGGCCGGTATTCAGTTTGTTTTCGACGCATACATGTTATTATGTTTGCTTTACTTTTCATATGCACTCATCGATAATGTTGATATTGTTTCTGATTCTGGGTTTGGTATTTTAAATTGAATTAATTGAATCGACATGTTACCAAAGTAACCTCTGTTGTTTAGGTTAGTTCATTTTAAAATATTGTGATGGCTATATGTTTGCGGTTCATATGAATAGTGATCGGTCCAAAAGAAGATTACTATTTGGCAGGGCCCAAATGTATACTTTCAGTAATGAATATGACACAATCATTCAGTTATCCATGTGAATAATGAGTCGGTCCAAAAAAAAACTCATTGTTTGACATGATTGACTGTCCATATTTTGATTACTATATTGAGAGTATCACTTACAAGTTAACACTTTTGTTCAAAGACTAAGTGTCAATGTTGTGTTGGGTATCTTGTAATGGGATTTACTATTGTTTAATATGTCATTTTATGTTATTGCATGTGAAATTATATGTTAATCATGAGTTTGTCTATTCTTTATTGAGTTAATACCTCAGCTTCTATGATATCTGCCAACATTAATTTCATCCATGTTTTGAGTGGTTCAAATTTTAAGAACTAAAAAAAAATGTTATAATTGTGTTTTGTTGTATGGATCTGGATCTTGCACTATGAGAAGATCAACCACCTGCTCTTATGGATAAGAGCTCTGATAAGGATAAAAAGAACTCTGAGCGGTGAGATCGATCCAATCGCATGGTTATCATGATCATGAAACGTGCGATTCCAGAATCCTTCAGAGGCACCATGTCTGAAGAGGCCAATGCCAAACATTTTCTTGAAGAAATACAAAAATATTTTGTGAAAAATGAAAAGGTTGAGACTAGTATTCTTCTTTCGAATCTTATCTTAATGAGATATAAGGGCAAAGGAAATATTCAGGAGTACATCATGAAGATGTCTCATCTTGCTTCAAAACTCAAGGCACTAAAGTTGGAGTTGTCTGAAGACTTACTCATGCACTTGGTCTTGATATCCCTTCATGTACAGTACAACTAGTTTAAGGTCAGTTATAACTGCCAAAAGAAAAAATAGACTCTTAATGAGCTCATTTCACACTGTGTGCAAGAAGAGAATAGGATAAATCAAGAGAAGACTGAAAGTGCTCATTTGACAGTATCATCTAAGGATAGGTTTAAGAAAAAAAAAGGACTAAGGAAGTTGCAGTTGACCCTCAATCGCAGAAGAAACAGAAAAGACATCAAGACCCAAAGTCTAGTTGTTTCTTTTGCAAAGGAGAAGGTCACATGAAGAAGGATTGTACTAAGTATCATGCATGGCGTGAGAAGAAAGGTGCGCTCCTTACTTTGGTTTATTCTTAAATTAATTTGACTTTTGTGCCTGAGCACACTTGGTGGATGGATTATGGTGCTACCACTTACATAAGTGTGTCTTTGCAAGGTTGCCTAAGTTGTCGACCGTCAATTGATGCTGAAAAATTCATCTATGTGGGCGATGGCAAAACAATTAAAGTCGAGGCAATAGAGACTTTTAGGTTGTCATTAAAGACTGAAAATTTCTTTGATTTGAAAGAAACATTTATTATGTCATCTTTTAGGCGGAATTTGGTCTCTATTTTCATTTTGGACAAATACGGTTATTCTTGTTTATTTAGAAATAATGAATTTACATTGTTTCTTGACTCAAATCTTATTGGGACCAGTTCTTTATTTACAGTTGACAACCTTTATATGCTTGATATTATTGTCTCGTTTAATGAAACCTTGCAAATAAGTTATCGTGGTACAAAATGAAAATTAACAAATGAAAAATCTGCTTTGTTATAACATAAGTGCTTAGGTTATATTTCTAAACAAAGAATTGAAAGGCTTGTGTCACACAAGATTCTTGGTTCTTTTGATTTCACTGACTTTCAAGTTTGTGTTGAGTGTATAAAAAGGAAACGAACAAACATAAAGAAATTAGGTGCCGAAAGGAGAACAAACATCTTAGAACTAATCCATACAGATATTTATAAACCTTTTCCTACGGCTTCTTGGAATAGTCAATAATATTTTATCACGTTCATAGACGACTATTCTCGTTATGGATACCTATATTTGATTCATGAAAAGTCTCAGTTCCTAGATGTGTTGAAATCGTATAAGGCCAAAGTTGAAAACCAACTTGAAAAAAGAATTAAATTTGTCAAATCTGACTGTGGTGGTGAGTACTATGGCAGATATGATGGATCGGGTGAACAATGTTCAGGGCCTTTTGCCAAATTCCTAGAGGAATGTAGGATCGTTCCTCAGTATACCATGTCAGACACTCCTAGCATGAATGGTGTTGCTAAAAAACGAAACATGACTCTTAAGGATATGGTAAGGAGTATGATTTATCATTCTACCTTACCACAGTCCCTTTGGGGAGAAGCATTAGAGACTGCAGCCTATGTTTTAAATAGGGTACCCTCTAAAGCAGTAACCAAGACTTCATATGAATTATAAACAGTCTGAAAGGCTAGTTTAAAACATTTTCATATTTTGGGATGTCCAACTGAGGCTAGGTCGTATAGGCCATATAAAAAAAAACTGGATTCCAGAATGGTTAGTTGTTATTTTGTTGGGTATTCTGAAAGGTCCAGGGGCTATAAGTTTTATGACCCTGCGAATAAGTCTTTTTTTGAAACAGGAAACGATTGTTTCTTTGAGGGTGTTGAGTTTGGGGGAGTGATAAAGTAAAAGACATTACTTTTGAAGAGTATTTTTCTCTTTCTACAATTATGGAGACAATGATCGGATTCTCATTCTTGACATTGTTCCCACAAATTTGGATCAAGGTAATGTTTCAGATCTCTCTACCCAAAATCAAGTTTTTACTTTTGAAGTTCAAACTCAGCAACCTCAAGAAACACTTCAAGAACCAGTGTCATTAAGGAAATCCACTAAAGATAGAAGCAGGGCAATTTCATATGATTATATTGTCTTTCTATAAGAACATGAGGGTGATATTGGCCTAATGGAAGATGATTTAATCAACCTCCATCAAGCCACACAAAGTTTCAACTCTTAAAAGTAGATTGAAGCAATGCATAAGGAGATTAAATTCATGAGTGACAATGATGTGTGAGATCTTGTCCCTTTACCTGAAGGTGTGAAACTCATTGGTTGCAAATGGATATTTAAAATCAAAAGGGATTCAAAGGGTAATGTGAAAAGATATAAAGCTCGTCTTGTTGCAAAAGGATTTACTCAAAGGAAATGCATTGACTATATAGAGACTTTCTCTCTGGTATCTACAAAAGACTCTTTCAGGATTATGATGGCACTTGTGACTCATTATGACTTAGAGCTACACCAGATGAATGTTAATACTGCATTCCTTAATGGGGACATCGATGAGACAATATACATGGTTCAACCAGAATATTTTATCTCAGGCGATGTCAAGAAAATGGTTTGCAAACTAAAGAAATCCATCTATGAACTTAAGCAAGCTTCCTGTCAGTGGTATCATAAATTTCATCAAGTTGTTCTCTCGTTTGGTTTTGAGATGAATGTGGTTGATGAATGCATATACCACAAGTTTAGTGAGAGTAAATTTATTTTCCTGGTTTTATATGTAAATGACATATTGCTTGCTAGTAATGATATAGGCATACTGTACGAAACTAAGAGATTTCTGACAAAGAAATTTGAAATGAAAGATCTTGGGGACAACTCTTTTGTATTAGGGATCCAGATACATCGAGACGGTTCTCGAGGTATTCTTGGATTATCACAAAAGAGCTATATCGAAAAGATTATAGAAAGGTATGGCATGATGGATTGCAAACTAGGGGATACTCCCATTGCTAAAGAAGACAAGTTTAGTATCGCTCAGTGCCCCAAACACTAGTCTGAAATTAAAGCTATGGAATAGATTTCCTATGCATCTGTTGTGGGGAATCTCATGATTGCTCATATGTGTACGCGTCCAAATTTAGCGTACATTGTTGGGATGTTAGGCAGATATCTTAGTAACCCAGGTATGGATCATTGGAAAGCAACCAAATGGGTTATGTGGTATTTGCAAAGAATAAAAGGTTACATGATCACATACAAGAAGCCAGATCAACTCGAGATCATTGGGTATTCTGATTATGATTTTGCGGGATGCCAAGACAGTTGCAGATCCACGTCAGGCTATGCTTTTCTGTTGGCCGGGGAAGTTATTTCTTGGAGGAGTGTCAAGTAGACACTTATTGCTTCTTCCACCATGACAACAAAATTTGTGGCTTGTTATGAGGTATCCAACCATGGGATATGGCTACACAATTTTGTCACTGGGCTGCAAATTTTGGACAATGTTGAAAGACCGCTTAAGTTATTTTGTAACAATAATTCAGCAATGCTATATTCTAATAACCACATGAGCTCGTCGAAGTCAAAGCATATTGACATTAAGTTCTTTGTTGTTAAAGAAAGAGTGCAGAATGGTCAGATATCGATAGAACATATTGTGGCACAAACTCCATGATTGTAGATCTGCTTACTAAAGGTTTGCCACCCAAGGTCTTTCATGAGTATACTGCTCGTATGGGTATTTTATCATTTTATGATATGTTGATTTAGTGGGAGTTTGTATTTGGTCATTCTATGATATAATAAAGTTCTCTTTTGCCACTTTGGTATAAAGTTAAAGTTAAGTTGCATTCTATACTCATTATGTTGAGATCTCACTTAAGTTTTCAGTAGGACCAGTTGAAAATAGGCATGTTTCATCACATTGCGTGTAATTTTCATGCTTCACATTCATACTTGATCCATGTCATTTGGTTATGTCGATATACATGATCATTGATGGATCCAATTATGTTATTTGTAATGAAGACCACTTTAGTTCTATGTTGACAAGATCAATGGACTAGATTGATAGAGATATCAATTGATAAGACAATATTTTTGAGTTCATATGGTTACAATGTGTGATTATAAGGTTTTGTATGTGGCACAAGTGGAAGATTGTTAGAAAATCGTATGGGCCTATATACGTTGAACCACACATCGTAAATCTGTCTTAGGTTCAGACCCGATTTATGTAGTCTAATCAGGATGGGCCTTGTGATATCTTAAATGGTATGAAACACTGTGTGGAGAAACCTGCTCTGTCTAAAACACTATAATGGATTGAGTTGAGATAGAGTTTTAAATACATTAGGTTATGTTCCCCAAATCTTATATTAAGACTCTCCCTCTTCAAAATCCCTATTGTCAGAAGAAGATTCAGTCGCTTGTCAGGTTTAGAAAAAGAAAAATAGCTAATATACAGGTTCTGGAAGATCATACCCATCAACGATCAACCAGAGTGCTATGGATTCAGGTATTGCTTTTGCTTTTGGTTTTGTTCTGTTTTGATTTCAACGATTTAGCATGAGCATGTTATCGATCATGTTTTAATTTTCGATGAATTTACGATCCAACAATTGGTTCTCATGAAAGTAACGGACGAAAAAGAAGCCATTTGATGTGTGCAGGAAAAGTCCCACAAGGGTTCTACTCATGTGGTATAGGTGACTTGTGAATGTCACCAAGTTGACATGATGTCATAAGCTCAAAACACATGGCTGACATTCCTTGCAGCAATGTTGAAGCTGGGTGCACTCCCTGAAGGATCGCTATGAAGGAGAGAGATGGCAGGGGATTTGAGATTGGTTATTATAAATGGCCTTCTTCAAAGGGGGTTTCTACTCACACATCACCACAACAGTGAGTAATCCCCTCACTTTAAAATAGAGAAGGGTTGTTGGGAGTTTTACCTCCCTTTGGGTAGCCGTTTACCCCAACAATAACTTTCGGTTTCACCTGGATCTTATCTCAACCATTAAAGAAAGAGTGGGACCTCCTCTCTTTAACGGATGAAAAATCCCCGTAAACATGGTCACAGTTACTAACATCTCCCACTTTGGCCTCCCACTATTGGAGTGTTTTCCTTGCATCAATATCCTGGAATGAGTTATATATTTGAGTTTCTCATCCAGACATATGTCTATATTAGACATATCTGAATCCCATACTGGATACATGTTTTGAAAACATTTCCTCTGATATACCCTTGGTTAAAGGATCAATAATCATATCAGATGTAGGCAAGTAACTGACTTTGATTTCATTTCTTTTAATCATATCATGAATATAATAGTATTTTAGTATTATATATTTACTTTTTGAATTATCAGCTCCACTCTTCATAAGAGAGATGGCAGCCTGATTATCACAATAAATTTGGACTGGCCCGTTGGTTATTTTCTGCTTCAAATCACTAATGAAGCGGTTTATCCAAACGACAAATGTGGTAGCTGCATTGCATGCAATATATTCAGCTTCCTGAGTATGATGTGCTACACAACCTTGTTTTTTACAAGACCAGGATATTGCACCTCCTCCCAGGAGGAAAACATATCAAGAGGTGGATTTACTATCATCCTTGTTGCCTGCAAAGTCACCATCAGAATATCCAGTTAATTCTAAATAATTACCTTGAAAACATAATTTCAAGTTTATAGTCCCTTTTAAATATCAAAATATTCTTTTTACTGCTTGCCAATGAGGCCAACCAGGATTACTCTGATAGCGACTAACGAGGCCAACAACAAAGCTGATATCCGGCCTAGTACAAAGCATAACATACATCAAGCTTCTGACAGTTTGAGCATAAGGGACATTCAATCTTTCCTGTCCATCACCTGGACTATCATTTTTACTCAACTTAACACCCTTTACCACAAGTGTTCTAACTGGCTTACAATCACTCATTTTGAATTTCTTGAGTATACGACTTAAATATCTTTCTTGACTCAAGCTTAAAAGTTTGGAGTTTCTATCTCGAGTGATTTTAATTCCAAGAACATAGGATGCTTCTCCCGTGTTTTTCATTTCGAATTGTGAATCTAACCATGACTTGGTTTTGACAATCATATCATTGTCGTTTTCAGTAAGAAGAATGTCATCCACATATAGTGAGAGGATAGCAAACTTACTCTCACTTTTCCAGACATAAACACAGTGGTCAAACTTATTTGCCACAAATCCTAATGATGTAATAGCCTTATGAAACTTTAAGTACCACTGACATGGTGGTTGCTTGAGTCTGTATAGGGATTTTTTTAACCTATACTTTATCTTCTCTGCCTTTTATTATATAGACTTCAGGTTGCTCCACAAAAATGGTTTCCTTAAGCTCACCATTAAGAAATGTGGGTTTAACATCCATTTGATGTAGATCTAGGTCGTAGTGAGCTACAATTGCAAGAATTATCCTTATCGAGGCAAACTTTGTAACTGACGAGTATGTATCAACATAATCTAATCTTTCTTTCTAAGAAAAGCTCTTAGCAACTAATCTTGCTTTAAATTTGTCAATGCCACCATCAAATTTGAATTACTTCTTTAATACCCATTTACAACCAATGGTTTTCCTTTCCTCAGGTAAATCAGCTAATTCCCATACCTGGTTTTTCTCAATGGACTCAATTTCCTCGTCCATGGCTTTTACCCAGTCTGTTGACGTACGTGAGTTTATTGCCTCACCATATGACGAGTTATTTTCCATGTCATCCATGTCTAAAGCATAACACAGTTCCTCCGATAGATAGACATAATAGTCATCCAAGTAAGACAAAGGAGCTCTAGACCTTTTGTGTCCAACCTGAGACTGTTGTGAAGAAGAAGTAGTGATTTCAGAAGGTTCGCCTTTACTTATAGGTTCTTATATGTCATCTGAATCATATTGTAGATCAAGAGGATCATCTTTATTTGTTTTTGAAATAACTTCTTCCATGTTTTGATCTTCCAAGAAGATAACACCTCTACTTTCGATTAAACCCTTTTCTGAGTGATAGAATATATAACCTTTAGATCCTTTGGGATATCCGATAAAAATACATCTTATAGATCTGGTATCCAGTTTATCCCTTGTTCGTTTTATAACTTTTATATGAGCTATAAAATCCCATCTTCGAAGGTGGTAGAGAGTAGGTTTTATTCCTGTCCATGATTCATAAAGGGTTGTGACAATAGTTTTACATGGAACTCTATTTAAGACATATGTTGTTGTATGTAAGTCTTCTCCCCAAAATACTTTAGGTAAAGAAGCATTATATAACATACATCTAACCATATAAAAAAGAATCCTATTAAATCTTTCAGCCACACCATTTTGTTGAGGTGTGCCCGGAGTAGTAGTTTGTGGTATGATCCCATTGCCTTTGCAATATTCAGCAAATTCAATTGAGGTATATTCTCCCCCTCCGATCAGACCGCAAAACTCTAATCTTTCTACTAAGTTTTTTTTCAACTTCTTGACGATATTCTTTAATTTTATCTAATGCTTCAGATTTATAAGTGATAAGATAAACATAATTGTACTGAGAGAAATCGTCAATAAAAGATATAAAGTACTGCATTCCTTTATGCGTTGGAGTCCTGAAGGGACCACATATGTCTGTGTGTATGATTTCTAATAATTGAGATGCTCTAGTGACATTTTGTGAGAATGGTTTTCTTATCAATTTTTCATAAATACAAGGTTCACACATATGGAATGATGATTCATCAAAGTCTGATATTAATTATAATTCAACAAGTTTTTCATCTTTTTTAAGTTAATGTGATCTAGTCTTTGGTGCCATACATTTGCATCCACATTAAAGACAATATCAATATAAGCAGAAGTCAAAGTAGTTTTATTCATGTTCGAGTCACAAATTTTGTAAATCCTTGATTTTGATCAAAGACCCCATCAAACAGTACTCAACCATGTTTTCCTATAGTGACCTTCCCTGGTAAGAAGCGAACTTCAAAGACCTTGGCAACCAAGGCCGGGACAGACACTAAATTACGTCTCATTGATGGTACAAACAAGACATTGGACAATAAAACATTATTTTTTGCGGTTTCAATTCAATATGTCCCAACGCCCATAACATCAGAGTAGGTGTTGTTGCCCATGTACACTTGATGTTCACCAAGTTTGTAATCGATCATGTCCACCATCCCCTCATTTGTCATAGCAATATGGCGTGTTGCCCCATAGTCCACCCACCAACCGGAAAGAGATTGGTCCGCATAAGAGCATTCTGATATCACACAGATAATATCTCGCCTCTTCTTTTGTTGATTGCTTCTATTGTTTCTGCGAGGGTGATTATTTGTCCGGCTCCTGCAATCTCTCTTGAAGTGTCTAGGTTTTCCACACTTGATACACTTCACCTGTGAGGCGGCTGACTGCGGTTTGCGGAATGTTGGACCATTTCTCTTATCAGATTTGCCATTTTCTTTATAATATTTCTTCTTGAATTATGGGCGTCTAGGAGGTTTATAGCCATGAGACAATCTATCTTTAACGAAGTGTAATTCGCTCTTTCAATCTTGTTGCATGTGTTGTTGCTCATTTTTGAGTTGAGCAAGAAGTTCTTCTAAGGTTAGGTTTTTTGAATTCAACCTAAGTGTAGTTTGTACTATCTTCTAAGAGGATGGTAAACTGTGCAGAATTGTAGATATCTGCATCCGATTAGGAATCACATTCCCAACAATTGCTAGGTCCTTGGCCATAATTAGCATTTTTTTGACATGGTCAACAACATTGTCATTCTCTTGCATATGACATGAATTGTATTGTTTTAAGAGAAGTTGAATATGTGTTTATGAGGTTGTGTCATATTTCTTGGATATATCATCAAACATAGATTTTGCTGTAGGGTAATCCTCAAAAACCCTAATGAGATCATCATCCATATATGTTAACATGATGGTTCTGGCGAACATGTTGTCCCTCTTGTATTTGGTGTATGAGGTTTTAACCTCGTCAGAAGCAATAGGACCAGGGTCACTCATCTCAATTGTAAGGGCATTTCCCATGCCTTCTAGAGTTAGAACAAGAGGAATCCCCCTCTTCCAAATATGAAAATTTGTCCTATGAGTTTATTAATTTTAGCTAATTTAGTAGCACAAACTCTACTTGTCATATTTCTGTTGTTGGTTTTTTGAATATGACATAACATGATAAGTTTAAGTCCAACAATCAACAAGCAGAATAATAAGAAAATATCAGCCATAAATGCATAAAAGAACATGTTTATAAGCAAAAGAAAATTCATGATCAATTTCACTATTTTATGCAAACACAAAACAATGTTTGACAATCAAGCTCTTTGATTTTAACTAAAATTGAGTTAATTTGCATACTCTGACTACTTTTCTGTAATTTCAGAAAATTCAGTGGACAGTTCTGCAAGAATAATCCCCCAAAAAATAGGACTTAAAAGGGGGCAGGGGTTTTCTGCAAAAAACAACAACAGAAAACTGGCCCTGTTTTGAAAATTTTCTGAAACTGAGTCCTTTTCTAAAATTAGTAGCAAAAACAAAGACTTCTGCTGTAATTAAGGGATATAGAAGTAATAAAGAACAAAGTCTATGATACTACTATAATTGTATAATAGAAGGATATAATCGATAATTAAACTAAAAGCAGGGACAGTAAAGTAAATCAACTGCAACAGAACAGAACTGGCTTTAATGTAAATGTGCGAGGTCAAAAAAACAATTCAGTCAGTCAGGGACTTGATCGAAATTACTAAAAGAAAACTCGATAAAATAGTAAATTGAATTTGACAAGGATATGACCGGACTTTCGGAAAAAGACCAGGGCAACAACATCTTTTGTCTTGAGAAGATGTATAAGTAGATTTTTTTTTTCAAAAATCAGCAGAAGCTTCTCTATGAAGCTTCTGTTTTTGTGTCTTTCCTATTTTGCAGTCGGCGAGATCGCTGCCGGTTTGTTCGTCGGAGAGAAGAAAATCGACGATGGCGCCGGAGCTGGCGTGCTGTCCAGTGGTCGCCGAAGCAGACGTTGGAGCAGGTGTCGTCGGAGTTGCAGCGACGAGAAAAAAAATGGTAATCCCTTTTTTGTTCTGGCTTTATTTTTTTTTTTAGTCGGTGAGTTCCCTGTCCGTTTGTTCTCCGCAGAGAGAGGAACCGCCAATGGCGTCAGAGCTTCCTAGAGGTCGTCAGAGCAGCCTTGTCGTTGATGTGGTGATGAAGAAAAAGAATTTTGAACCGTTTTTGGTCTTTTGCCGGAAGCAACGTCGGACGGAGAGAAAACCTCCGGTCAGACACCGAAGAAAAAAAAGAAAGGGCAGATCAGTGTGTTTTATCCCTTGTGTGTGTGTGTGTGTTTTTTTTTGATGTTTGACAGTCGATAAGAAGACGCCAATTGACTTCGGCTCGTTCACCCGGAACAAAACTGATGAAGGTACCCGGGCGCTGAAGCTGCTCAGAGAACGCCAAAGTGTAGTAGCCGGTGTAGCAACGGAGAAAAAAAAGGTAAACCCCTTTTCTCCTTTTTTGACAGAAAAACAACCAACTGGTAGATCTTTGAATGAAAACGGTAATGAAAATAGAGATCGTCGGTGACTGGCGACCGTCTGACGACAAAAAGGTTCTTTCGTTCCATTTTTTTGTTTTTTTGTTTAGGTCGCCTGATGCTTGTGTAAGCCAAAGCTTGGCGACTCCCTGGGGTTGAGGGGTGTAAGCCCTCAGAGATTTACGCCAACATGGTCAGAGACCAATGTAGCATCGATTGATTCTTATGGTCTCGACCAGAGACTGATACGATACAAGGCTGATTCAATTTTTTTTTTTAAAGACCCCCTTTTTTTTCGAGAAAAGAAAAGCAATGTTAGAAGCTTCTCGATGAAGCTTTTGGTAGGCTAAAATGACTGATGCAGATCCTAGATGGGATCTATTTTTTTTCTTTGCAAAAAAAAAAAAATGATCTCTCCTGCTACGTTACAGAGGTCGGAAACACAGACCTCCTTAAGAGTTTTGCTAACAGGGGTCGCCGGAATCCGACGACTTACCTGATATCTAAAAAAAATAATAGCTCTGACCTGCGATTTTTCGATCTGATTGTCCCGGTGATGGTGATTAGGAGTCGGTCTTCCGCATACCAACGAAGCTGGCACACCACCGAAGCCAGCTTTGATACCACTGAAGGATCGCTATGAAGGAGAGAGATGACAAGGGATTTGAGATTGGTTATCGTAAACAACCTTCTTCAAAGGGGGTTTCTACTCACACATCACTACAACAGTAAGTAATCCCCTCTCTTTAAAATAGAGAAGGGTTGCTGGGAGTTTTACCTCCCTTTGGGTAGCCGTTTACCCTAACAACTTTCGGTTTCACCTGGAGCTTATCTCAACCGTTGAAGAAAGAGTGGGCCCTCCTCTCTCTTTAATGGATGAAAAATCTCTGTAAACATGGCCACTCTTACTAACACTCCCCACTGGGTACGAGACTTCAAGGGTGGCTTGGTGATGAGTTTTTTTTTTCTTGAATTATAAAAAAAAGAGGCGAGGGAGAACATGGTGTAAAAATGGGTTGATGCGATGGAAGCCGAAATGGTTAATTTTGACATTTTATTACACAATGGTAAAAACGTAAATTTACCGAATAGTGGACGCCGCGACGGTTTACGTCGGGACGTTGCGTCCAACGCGGTTAAGCTTCTAGGCGGTAAAATGTAAAATTCGAAAGATTGGAGCTATTTATAAATAATCAAAACATTGGGCGTGCTTTGGTATTTTTTCTAAATACTCTCTCTCTCTCTCTCGTTTACACGACTCCTCTGCCTGTCTCCTGTCTCCCCCGATCTCGAACCATCTCGTCCACTCCAAGATCGAATCGCGGCGCACGAGTCTGTGACCTTCGAGCCAGGTTTGCCCTATTCCATGATTCAATTCCCCCGTCCTACCATTGTGGTAGTTCGGATGGGGATTTTCTGATAAAAGTTTGGGATTGGAGGTTTGTAAGACTCTCTAGCTTGCATTGGAGAAAATTTTGGGGGTTTCCGATTGTTTTTCCCCTTCAAGATGTTGTGGGGTGTGACCAGATTGTCCACTACATCCCCTGTAAGTTGATTTTCCTGTCAAAGCTTTTGATTCTTTTTATTTTTTTCGTTGGGTGCCTCAGAAGATAATTGGGGGGATTCGATCCCCTTTCTTCTGGTCTTTTGAGTATCTTTTTTGGTTAATGTGATCTCTCTCTCTCTCTCAACATATTGATTTGGTACTTGCTGCTTTTAGTAAGCATGGAATGCTTCAAGCAGTCTTATGTTGAAGTTGTGGAAAGTGCACATTGAGGAAATGCCACCCAAGGTTCTTCTTCAAAGGTCCTTCTTTTCTGGAAGTGGGTATGAAAAGCTCGGCAACCACCTTGCGGGAAATAACACAAATCAGGCTGCGCCTTCCCTAAAATTGAGTACAGATAGAGAAATCTATAGGCCGGGCGATTTGATCAATGCAACCATTGAGATTCGAAGTCCCGATGCTGCGGTTGAGTGCTGTGAATCAGACCGTAATGCAGTTGATGCTTGCCCTTTCTTGATTGAAAATCTTACGATTGAGATAAAAGGAGTTGAGAAGTTGGATCCCCAGTGGTTTCTCACGCAGAAACCATTGTCAGGCTCTAAGCAAAGACGAGGTTTGTTTTCCTGATTTGCAGATTGAATTGTAAATGATATCATATAGCTCAGTTGGGCTTCAAATCATTGTGGGTTGCTTACATTATAAACTAATACTATATATTTATGTATTTATGTGTTTATGCATGTATATATGTGTCTATGTATATAGACCGACAGTGAAGTTCAACAAGTTTTGGTATATGATGGAAAATAATGTGAAAGTTTCGTGATTCTGTTTGATGTATCTTTTCAACATTGTAAACAGAAGAGTTAGCCCTAGATCTCTGCCGTGGTCTTTTTTCTAACATCTCCAGTGGGTGATCATCATTTCTGTTACCATACAATATTCTTTTTGAACGAGCTGGATTGGTGCTTGATAAGTTGTTTTATTTGGTGAAACGCTTACTGGTTTGTGTGTATGTGTGTGTGAATATGCATAAAATTTTATGCTGCCTGCTGTCAACGACTTAAGGAATGATTTTCATGTAGAGGTTGCAAATACATGTACTTCTATCTCATGCTGCCTCAAGAGTCAAGGCATATGTCGTCTCAGTTTTTCATATAATCTGGAGTTGAATAAAATTCCTTTATTTGTTTTCCAAGTTTTTGAGTATCCAGTTTGTCGAACTTTTCTTTTTTGATTTGATGAAAGTGGCACACCAAGTAAATAATTTGATTGGGCCCATGTTTTTTAGGTTCTGTTGCTGTCAAGGATGACATTAACTAAGAACTTTTTTTTCCATTTGTATTTTCTTGTTTACCATATTTCAGTTCTAACTTTTCATCCAGAGCAGAAGTTTACAAACCTCAACTGTATCGTTCTTTTTCTTACAGAACACATAAATTTGAAATTTGATGCATTAAGGATGATAGCATGGTTATAACTTTCTTAATGGAGAATTGTCTTGGTATTTCTTTTTTATAATTTTTAATTGTTGTCTTTTTTGAGTTTGTTGCTTCAAAATCATTTTTAATCTTTTTGCCATCTAACTTGCATTAGGTTCGTTGTCACCTCATATAATTCTGCAAGAATATACCTTTTCTAATTATCATAACAATTTCTTCTGTAGGAAGATTTTACATGTCATATTCTACTCTTGGTTCATTTTTCACAAGAATGAGGAAAGCACTGATGATTTGTTTTTGAATCGTTTACTCACATGAACATATGTGAACGTGCAGGTGAGCAGGTTTTCTTGGACTCTAGCAATGCATCTATTGTTTCAAAAGTCATTGTTTCTTCTGGTGGCACAAAAACATGTAAAAATTCCTCATTCCTTCTTTATGTGGATCTTGTTTTATTAGGAAACTGCAATCATTTCCTGGTATGCATTTTTGTTATTCAAGTAGGTTATAATTGCTGCCTTATTTGATTAGTAATCATTTCAAGAACTTTCATATAATAGAAATCTGATTGCAGTGGCATGACGGGAAACAACAGAACATACTTCAGATTTTGTGGTCATATTCTTAGGTTACTATTATGAACTAAAGCAGGTTTCTTTTTAGTTTTATGAGTATAGAAAGCAAAAAGAACTGGATGATTTTGTCTCTCGCTCCTAATGTAATATGGAAGTTCTTTAAATCTTATTTAGTAATGAATTCTTGGTTATGGAAGATATTCCAAGTTCTCTCTACTTATGTTTATGATTTCTAGTTATCATACCCTAGGAAGGGAATCTGAATCACAAATCTGCATGAAGTGAAAGGGGAAGAAGAGGCCTTTTAGGTCCATCTGAAGCAAGAGGAAATGCACACAAGATAAGCGAATTGGGAATCAGCTGGGAGTGCCTGAAAGCTGCACTTCCAAAGAATCATATTTGGGAACCATGTTTCCTATAGAAAGGTATATGCACTTCCCGCATCGTGGAGGCTTGTCTGTTGCTCTTCAGAAGTGCCACAATTTGCACCTTGAAGTGTGTCTAGAAATCTCGAACAGTCATGTTTTTTTAGAGAATTTCCTGGTTGGTTTCCTCAATATAAAGTTCTCCACAAGATTGAATGTGAAAACCAATAACAAAAATAAGATATGATGTAATCACCTTCTTAATCTTGATGAAGATGACCATCCTCCAATGCATGACATTGGAAGGAACAAATTTTGGCTTATGGTGAACTCAAAAGTTATGTAAGATAAACAACTCTTCATCACATGGCAGAGGACTAAGAGGAGCAGTTTATGGTCTTTGATTTAGGATCGACATGGGATCACCATATGCAGTACGTGGAGCATTCTTGGAGTGACGTGGTAGTGTTTGTGCGATGCCAGTCGCCAATGCACTGCACCTGACTAGTTAATATAATATTGATTTGAACTTGGAAGCTGGATGCCAAATACTTTTACTAGATAAAGAAAATATCAAGAAGGGTTTTCTTTGGAAAATAAATAAAATCTCTCAGGGATTTAAAAAACAAAAAAAGGTGAAAAATGATGTTTTAGGAAAATATTGTGCTAATAGTGTTATGTGTTCATTTAAATGATATTTTGGACCTTTCATTTTCAAAGTATCCATGGGACACATGATAAATTGAAATGTCACAAACATATACCAGTTGGTTAATAAGGCAGATGGTAGATTAGTTAAAAGCATGGTCATGCCTCAGCTATATCTTGACGAGACAATATCTTGAGATATTATGAGATTTTCTATAATATGTTAGGAAAATCTCTACATTTGAAAAAATAGAAAAATATAAAATAATTCAAAATATGAAAATAATATGCACACACACAAATATCTACATACATAAATGCATGCATGCATGCATGCAACGAAACATAAAAAAACTAAGAACAATTTATAAAAAAATGCCTACCTTTTGGCATATTCACAAACAGGCGCCTAATGTTTTGAATATTACAACTGCCTGAAATTTGAAAGTAATGCTCAAACTGTTGCTTCAGGTTAACACAATTAGTCTAACACTGGTTTAAGATGGGGTTAGTGATATCAAAACATAGAATTCCCCCACCTTCACATTTCTCTCAATGCAATTGATTTCTGACTGACGAACTTGCAACAATGGATTTTGACAATCTCTCTCTCTCAATGGCAGAGATGCAGAGTTGAGGTTCCCTAGAAAGATCCTACTTCCCATGTATGTATACTGTATCATACCTAGGCTATTCGAGGGGATGGCCATGACCATCCTTCTCCATTGCCATTGCATGACTCACCAAACTATCCTCTTCCTAACTGAAACCCCAATTTAATGGGGAATTCCATCCCCATTCTGTCATTTGCAACAATTTCCCCTCTTTGCCAATCATCATCATAACAATCACCACCACCATCATCATAGTGGGATACTGTTACCATCATTCTGTGCAAATGCAGGTGCTAGTGTAATTTCTCATCCTCTACAACTCTTTTTCCCCCTACCCATCTTCACCAACATCTTCATATATTCATTTAGAGAGGCAGCATCATCACCCACCCTTATTCATCTTCTCCTTGTTGTGCCTTTTGATCTAGTTTTCTATCTTTGAATATTGGTACTCATAAAGGATGACACTGAATAAGAGGGATGTTGACGAACTTGGGATGTTCCAATATGGTATTCCTCGCAAGGTTTATGTATTGTTTTGTAACCCATATCGTTCGGGCCCAAAATAAGATATGTATCGTAAAAAATTATAAATTTTGAAAAAAAATAGAAGTTATAAAAAATAAAAAATAGCAAAAATTCTAAAAAATCATCTCACACAAAATAATGATAAAATGCACAAAATGCAACCATAAAATCGCATGCAAAGCATTTATGTCTCTATGAGCTATATAACACATCATCAATCGTCAGAATAATAATATCTTCAATTAAGAACATGCCACAAGATTCATTAAAAAGCAAAAAAAAAAACAAAGTTTATGATTACTTAACAATTGCAAATTACAATACATAACCAAGTTTTTAAGAAGTATACCATCAATAATCATTATCAACATTATCTTCATCTTCTTATTCTCTTCCTTCTTCGACATTCAAATCATCTCCATTATACGTGGGGTCTTCGTCATCTACGTCCTGAGTGTTAAATTATGTAATCAAACTTGTAATTTCGCATATATATTTTATATATATAAGGTAATACATATACATATATATAATATATGTATATGTATTTACCAATTATATATATAAAATATATATATTCCTAGTAAGGGTAGTTTAGGAATTTTACACATATTCTTTTTCGAGAATATGTTTTTGTATTTATTTTCTTTTTCTTTTTTCTTTATTCCTTTTTCTTTTTACATTTAATGCATTGTACTTGCATTGGAAGGGGCCCAATCCACTAGTCGTTGGACCCCTCCAACGACTATGTGGAGCCCCTCCCAAGGCCTTCTCAAAGCCCTATATATATGGGCAGCTCCTCTTGTATTTTTCTTAAGGGATTTGGGATTATAGCCCAACCTTTTTAGTTGTTTATGAATCTTATGAGTGCATTTGCACATTTGTGATTCGGTGTGTTGTGCTTGTTGTGCACAAGTGTTCTTGGGTGTGTATGTTCACACATTTGTTCTCAAGGTTATTGCGTTATCAACTAAAGTATCTTGTTGAAGATACTTTTACATGGTATCAGAGCTTCGTCGAAGAAGAAGAATTGCGATTCGCCTTCTCTTGCATTCCTCGAAAAGCGTGCCTTCAAGTTTTTTAAAATCAAAGAGCATCACCTTCTTCGAGCAATATTTTAGGAGCCTCTCTTGTCAAGAAAGACGCGAAAAGTAATTAAGGTACGTGCTATCCCTTGCATTCTTTCCTCTCTAATGGGCGAAAAAGACTCCCATTTCTCTCTTGGGTTTAAGCTTAATGGCTCAAACTATCATGTTTGGGCCGGTAATATGGAAGCCCATATTAAAGGAAAGGGGCTTTGGGGTTACGTTCATGGATCCATACCGGAACCGGAACCCAAAATTACCATTATTGAAGGAGGGGATATTACGATCCTTGAAGGGGATGAAAGACAAAAGGCCCTTGAAGAGTATTCTAAGAAACATGATGATTGAGAAATGAAGAACTTCAAGATCTTATCTTGGATTTTTTCATCCGTTGAGACCAAGATAAACACCAATATCATCAAATTTAAAAGGGCTTCCGAAGCTTGGGTATATCTTGAGAAAATGTACACCTCAAGAGATCTATCCCACAAGTACTTTCTCCAAAAGAGGGCTTTGACTATCCAACAAAATGACATGACCATTCAGGAGTACTTTGCCGAATTATCCTCTATTTGGGACGAGCTCGCAATCCTTGAACCTAAATGGAGTTGTGAGGCAATCAAATTAAGGCACAAACAACTTGAAGAAGACCGGTTCTTCAATTTTTTAAATGGCCTTAGACCCGAATTTGAACAAGTTCGGTCCTCTCTTCTCTCCGCCTTCACATCCCCCTCACTTGAAGATGTTATCACCAAGCTAAGTGGTGAAGAAACCCGTATGGGGATTGGCAAAAATAATCCTAGCATTCTTGTTACTTCCTCTACTCAAGAAGATGGTGAAATGGCTAATGCCGTGTCAAGACCGGGAAATAACATGAGGACCTATAGACCTCCTCATTTCAAGAATCAAGGTCAAGGAGGAAATGATCGGTATGGCAAAAAAGACTATAGCAAAGTAACTTGCTATCATTGTAAAGAACCCGAACATATCAAACCCTTGTGTCCTAAATGGAAGAAATTGATTGCAACGGCTATGGCATCTCAAGTTGAAGAACGACCCTCTTTATCAAGTGAGTCTCTTTCTCTTCAACAAATCGTGGAAGCCCTACAACCTCTTCTCAAGGGAGGTACTTCCGGAGCCGCTATGTCATCCTCTTCCCCCGGTAAGACATCTTGGCTTTTAGATTCCGGGGCATCCTTTCACATGACCCCTAGTTATTGCACTCTTTCAAATTTTTCTAAAAATGCTTTTCCATCCTTTGTATCAACCGCGGACGGGACATCTCTTGAGATTAAAGGAATAGGTAATTTTGAAAAACAAGACTTCTTTGTTCCAAAAATTCGTTTTATCCCAAACCTTAACCTAAATCTTCTTTCCGTTTCCCAACTCTCGGACCATGGTTGCAATATAAAATTTTCTTCTAATAAATGTTGGATACAGGATCGCCAGTCCGGGAGATTGATTGGGGAAGGCTCTAGAAGAGGAGACCTCTACTACGTAGATTTTCTTCAAGTTCCCAAGAGTCAATTTTGCAACGTCGTCCAAAACAAAGATATTCATGTATGGCATAAGAGATTGGGTCATCCCAATATAGTTAAAATCTCCTATTTGCCCTTTGTTAAACATTTTTGTAAAAGTGACTTTTTGTGTAATGAATGCATTCTTGGGAAAATGAAATGTTTGCCTTTTCCTTAAAGATCCATGTTTACGACAAAACCATTTGAAATTGTCCATTCTGATGTATGGGGACCGGCTCCGGTAATGTCAAAAGGAGGATTTTCATATTACGTGATCTTTGTGGATGACTATACTAGGTTTTGTTGGATCTATTTCCTTAAACATAAACATGAAGTTTTTTCAACCTTTAAAAGTTTTCACATGATGATTTCAAATCAATTCAATGGATGTTTAAAAATCTTTAGGTCTGACTCTGGAGGAGAATACCTCTCAAATGAATTTAAGAGTTATCTTGAAAATTTTGGTATTCTTCACCAAAAATCTTGTCCGAAAACCCCTCAACAAAATGGGTTAGCCGAACGAAAGCACATGCACATCATTGAAACAACTAGGACTTTGCTCATTTCTCAAAACATTCCAAAAAATCTTTGGGCTGAGGCAACCCTTACTTCTGTCTATCTCATAAACCGACTCCCATCGAAAAATTTAAACAAAATTTCTCCCTTTGAAAAACTGTATGATAAGGAACCTGATTATAACAGGTTAAGGGTCTTTGGGTGTAAATGTTTTGTTCTCACTGATAAGAATGACAAACTTTCTCCTAAAGCCATTCCTTGTGCCTTTCTTGGCTATTCTGAAACCCAAAAAGGGTTTCGTTGTTATGATATCAAAAGTGACAAATTGTATGTTTCCAGAAACGTGAGTTTTTTGGAAAATATTAGTGGATTTGAACGTTGTGACCCCCATAATGAAAATATGGATTATTCTTTTTTATTTGATTTACTGAATAAGGACGATGATACTAGTGATAATGAGTCAGATCAAAATAACCCAAATGAATTTGAAACCGAGGAAAACATCTCCTTGCCTCCTTCGTCACATCAATCTATTGAATTACCTAGAGACCCTATCACCTACTCTCATAGAGATCAAAACAACTTTAGAAGTGCTCTTGACAGATATAATGATGCCAGTTCCAGTGCCTCTCAGAATGAAGTGATCCCTCGTAGAACTGAGAGAAGTAGAAGGCCTCCTTCTAGGTTCATCTCCTATGACTCTTTTTCACCAAGATATAGAGCTTGCCTTAGTGCCATCCACTCTTATATAGAACCTAGAAATTTTGAAGAAGCACGAAAGTGTCCTGAATGGATTAATGCCATGAACAATGAACTTGAGGCTCTAAGAAAAGCCAAAACCTGGGAATTTCAAAATCTTCCTAAAGGCAAGAAAACAATAGGGTGCAGATGGGTTTTCAAAGTAAAAACTAAAAGTGATGGATCCCTTGAAAGGTATAAAGCTTGCTTGGTTGCAAAAGGATATAGTCAAGAATATGGTATTGACTATGAAGAAACTTTTGCTCCTGTAGCTCGTATGGTCACTGTTCGATGTCTTATAACCGTTGCCTTTATCAACAAATGGAACATCTATCAAATGGATGTGAAAAATGCCTTCTTAAATGGCGACTTAAGTGAAGAAGTTTACATGGATGCTCCTCCTGGAATGAAGACTCTTAAGGGAAAGGTGCTTCGTCTTCAGAAAGCACTCTATGGCCTAAAACAAGCTCCCAAGGCTTGGTATGATAGATTTAACTCTGTTATGATTGAGAATGGTTTTTCCTCTTGTTTTACTGACACTGCTCTATTTGTTAGAAAATCCAATGCAGGGATTGTAATTTTACTTCTGTATGTTGATGACATGCTCATCACTGGGAGTGATTCTAACGGGGTTAAGTGTATAAAATCTATCTTAAAAGATAAATTTGAAATGTCTGACTTGGGTTTTCTAACTTATTTTTTGGGAATTGAAGTAGCATACTCTCTTAGAGGATATTTCTTATCTCAAACTAAGCTTGCTTCTGAGATCATTGACAGGTCAGGTATTACAGATGAGAAGCTTTGTGAAACTCCTGCGGTAGTAGGAGCAAAGATGAAAATTGATGATGGGGTTCCCCTTTTGGATCCTACACCCTACAGACAGCTTGTAGGATCTCTGATGTATCTGAGTATTACCAGACCAAATATATCCCATGCAGTCCACACTGCAAGTCAGTTTCAACATGCGCCTACATCCGTTCACATGAGTGCCATCTTACGAGTTGTAAGATACATAAAGGGTACTCTAAATAAGGGAGTTTTTCTGTCATTTTCTTCTGACTTAAAATTGATTGCTTATACTGACTCAGATTGGGGAGGTGACCCAAATAACCGTCACTCTACCACTGGTTTCTGTGTGTTCTTAGGAGACTCACTAATTTCGTGGAGATGCAAGAAGCAACAAAAAATGTCGCTCTCCTCAACTGAAGCTGAATATCGTGCCATGGCAACTACTACCATGAAAATTGTTTGGATTCACCAACTGCTAGAAGATATGGGGATCAAAATTGAAGGACCTACCAAGCTATGCTGCGACAACAAGAGTGCAATCTACATTGCAAAGAATCACACCTTTCATGAGCGGACTAAACACATCGAAATGGACTGTCACTATGTTCGTGAAGCATATCTCCAAGGACTTATTGATCTCCCTTATGTCACGTCCGAATATCAGTTGGCAGATTTCTTTACTAAAGCCTTGTGCGCTCCGCGGTTCAACTTCCTTCTTGGCAAACTTTCGGTCATCTTGCCCTAAGTTTGAGGGGGGGTGTTAAATTATGTAATCAAACTTGTAATTTCGCATATATATTATATATATATAAGGTAATACATATACATATATATAATATATGTATATGTATTTACCAATTATATATATAAAATATATATATTCCTAGTAAGGGTAGTTTAGGAATTTTACACATTCTTTTTCGAGAATATGTTTTTGTATTTATTTTCTTTTTCTTTTTTCTTTATTCCTTTTTCTTTTTACATTTAATGCATTGTACTTGCATTGGGAGGGGCCCAACCCACTAGTCGTTGGACCCCTCCAACGGTTACATTTGTGACCGTTGGAGGGGCTCCAACGACTATGTGGAGCCCCTCCCAAGGCCTTCTCAAAGCCCTATATATATGGGCAGCTCCTTTTGTATTTTTCTTAAGGGATTTGGGATTATAGCCCAACCTCTTTAGTTGTTTATGAATCTTATGAGTGCATTTGCACATTTGTGATTCGGTGTGTTGTGCTTGTTGTGCACAAGTGTTCTTGGGTGTGTATGTTCACACATTTGTTCTCAAGGTTATTGCGTTATCAACTAAAGTATCTTGTTGAAGATACTTTTACACTGAGCTCCATCCATGTTTATCCATTGAAGTTCTCTTCATTCAAGAGGTTTGCTTCTTCTTAAACACATTCATCCAATACATCGAAGTTCTCTAAACTGATGGGATAAAATTGTTCTTTGTGCCTCCTTGGTAACAACTTTTGTATTTGCCTAAAAAGATAACATGAAAATTTAAAATTAATTGGGTTTTGTATATATAAAAAATATTAAATAACACATGAATATGCCAAATAAACTTTATAATTTTAAAATTATCTATGCCCCTGTCGTAGGTTGTAGCGAACATACACAAGGTCATTGAGTCTTTTGTGCTCTAATCTATTTCTTTGCTTTGTATGAATATGCTAAAAAACACTTCAATTTCTTTCGCATCCACTTGCACTGCATGTTTGACTTAGAATGCGAATAGCAAAAGCTCTTAGGTTTGGAACATCAATTCTAAACCTAGTCCACCATGTGTCTAAAAAAACAAAAAAATAAGAAATCAATAAGACAATAACTGATACAAATCATACAATCATACAAAACATCATAATTAAATAACAATATGAAATTGAAATTGAAATTGAAATTGAAATAGACAAATAAAGTTCAACCTTTCAATGCAATCCAAGAGACCCTTTTTGACTTCTCTGTCCATCTTAAATGTAGGGGAGTATCTAAATGCATGATTTAAATAATACACTGCAAAATGAACATGTTGATGAAGTTGCCCAGTCCATCTATACTCAATGGTGTTTCATATAGGCAAATATATATATTTTTTCTTTTCATTTAAATTATCTCTAATGACCTCTATTGCCTTATCCATGGCCTTATAGAGATAACCCATAGTTGGTTTGTCTTCGCTCTCAACCAATCAAGTCACCTTTACCGAAGGTATTGTCAACAACTTCATGCATGAATCCCAAAATTCAATTCTGAATACAATATCTACAATCTCTTGGCTTTCTTTTTTGAGAATGGGGATATGCATTCCGCTCATCTAAAGAAAACATCTTTTTAAGTGCACTTCTATTCTTTACAAGACTTTGCACTGTCAAAAAATTTGTAGCAAATCTAGTAACTATGTTACGAATCAACTCAACACCATTAGTATACTTTCTCATTAAGTTCAAAATCCATGCATAATTATAAATAAATTTTGTAATTTCTTGATAACATTCAACTGTATGTCGTATCTCATCTATGTTGTCATTGTCCTCAAGCATGAGGTCTATGCAATGGGCAACACATGAGGTCCAAAATAATGACTCATAATTTTATCAGTTTTTTACTTGGTGCCTTATAATTTGTTGGATTATCAGTAATGAATTGTACAATGTTTTGAGGTTGAACCTCTTTTACAACCTGTTCAAAAACCCTAAGCAATACATTTTTTGTCTTAGGCATATTAGACAAATCAATTGATTTTAAAAACATAGTTCTTTTGGGGCAATAGACAAGAAAATTTATCAAAGTCCTTGACTTTCTGTCTGTCCACCTATCTACCATGATGCTACACCCAATCTCTCTCTATGACTGCTTCGTCTCATCAAAATAAGCCTTCACTTCATTCACATTAGCATATAAAATCTTTCCTCTCAAAGCATGATATAAAGATATCTTGTATTCAGGCTCAATACTGGTTATGACATCAAATGAAATGAATTTACCACATTGAAAGAAATGTATATATCCTAAAATCATCTCTCAACCGTGACATTCACCTGCTCAACTAAATGCTGAGGAGTTATAGTAGTATGAATGTCAGGTTGCACCCCAGGGGCAATCCTAGGAGGGAAAAAACTCCTAATAGAGCTTTTAGCTCTACCTCCTCTTGAAGAACTCACTCCTACTCTTCTTTATCATCCTTTTCTTTTTGTGTCTGCAACACTACTACATACACCAAGTACACATTTCCTCTTCGTTGTAGAACTTTCTACTTCTGATGTTACGCTAGACGCTGTAGGATCAGAAGTAGAGAGCTCATATTTGTCCTCACAGGGCTCCACATACCTCATTTCTGCTTCACTCACCTTTTTTTCCTATATTTTTTCTCTCAAAACAGTAAGTAATTGTTGGCATTGCCATTTCACGACATCCGGTAATTTCCTTGATGTGCAAGCAACAACATTGATGTGTCCTAGCTAAATGATGCTTCAATTGAGAGATACTACCCGAAATAACAAAATGACAATAGTTACACTCAGTGCTATAAAAAATGAGCCTTGAGGCGCAAAAGGCGCGCCTCGCCTTGAGGCGCGACCCTCTGTGCCTCAAGGCGCAGGCCTGAGGCGCCAATATATATATATATATATATATATATATTTATTTATAACAAGATTGCTGAGACATAATCAACAAGATTTTTGTAGGTTAATCTCATATATTTTCTAGTTATTTCAGTTATGTAATCAGTTTCTTAGTATAGTACTATATTTTAACTTTTGTTGGTTAATCTCATATATTTTTCAGTTGTTTCAGTTATGTAATTAGTTTCTTAATATATTTTAGCTTTTGTTGGTTAATCTCATATATTTTCCAGTTATATAATCAGTTTTTTAGTTACTTTTATATGTTAATCTCATATTTTTTAGAATAATCTCATATGTTTTAACTTTTGTAGGTTAATCTCATATATTTTCCAGTTATTTCAGTTATGTAATCAGTTTCTTAGTATATTTTAACTTTTGTTGGTTAATCTCATATATTTTCCAGTTATATAATCAGTTTTTAGTTACTTTTATATGTTAATCTCATATTTTTTAGAATAATCTCATATATTTTAACTTTTCTAGGTTAAGCTCATATATTTTCCAGTTATTTCAGTTATGTAATCAGTTTCTTAGTATATTTTAACTTTTGTTGGTTAATCTCATATATTTTTTAGTTATGTTTTTTAGTTACTTTTATATGTTAATCTCATATTTTTTAGAAGAATCTCATCTATTTTAACTTTTGTAGGTTAATCTCATATATTTTTCAGTTATGTAATCAGTTTCTTAGTATATTTTAACTTTTGTTGGTTAATCTCATATATTTTTCAGTTATGTAATCAGTTTTTTAGTTACTTTTATATGTTAATCTCATATATTTTAACTTTTGTTGGTTAATCTCATATATTTTCCAGTTCTATAATCAGTTTTTTAGTTACTTTTATATGTTAATCTCATATATTTTAACTTTTGTAGATTAATCTCATATATTTTTCAGTTATTTCAGTTATGTAATCAATTTCTTATTATCTTTTAACTTTTGTTGGTTAATCTCATGTATTTTCCAGTTATGTAATCATTTTTTTAGTTACTTTTATATGTTAATCTCATATTTTTAGAATAATCTCATATATTTTAACTTTTGTTGGTTAATCTCATATATTTTCCAGATATGTAATCGGTTTCTTAGTATATTTTATCTTTTGTTGATTAATCTCATATATTTTCTAGTTATGTAATCATTTTTTTAGTTACTTTTGTAAAAATATCTCAAAGAGAGATAGTGTGCAAACCAAGCACCAACTCCACGAAGGGATATGTGCACAAAGGCACAAGAACACTTATAACAAAATGTACCCAAGGTACAAATGAAGAACACAAATGCCAAAATATAAAGAATTTTATTGAACAATTGGAGAACAATGCTCCAAGCATTGAATACATTTATGAAGGGGGTTCACCCCTATTTATGCAAAAGATGGACCCTTGGAGGGGCTCCCACTAGACGTTGGAGCCCCTCCAACGGTTAGAAATCTAATCGTTGGAGGGGTCCAACGTCTAGTGTTCGACCCCCTCCAAGGGTTGACTAAGTCGAAAAGAAAGGAAAGAAAAAGAGGAAAAGAAGAAAAAAAGAAAAAGAAAAAAAGGAAAAGAAGAGGAAGAAAAAGTATAAACATATTCACTAATGTGAATATGCGCAAAAAGAGAAAAATACCGAAATACCCTTATGGGTTACATGTGAAAAATATATATTTATATATATATATAACGATACATACATATACATATATGTATCATACACATATGTACATGTATCTCTCTTTATATATATATAAATATATGTATACAAAAAATAGAGATACAATTTAACACCCTCCCTCAAACTTAGGGCGCAATGATCGAGAGTTTGCCGAGAAAAAAATTGAATCTTGGAGAGCAGAGCGCCTTGGTGAAGAAATCTGCCAACTGGTACTCTGAGGTCACGTTGGGAAGATCTCTAATTCCTTGCAAATATACTTCTCTAACATAGTGGCAGTCCATCTCAACATGCTTTATGCGTTCATGGAACGTGTGATTTTAACAATGTAGATTGCACTTTTATTATCACAACATAACTTTGTAGGTCCTTGAACCTGAATCCCCATGTCTTGTAGCAGTTGATGAATCCACACAATTTCCATGGTTGTAGAAGCCATGACTCGATATTCTGCTTCGGTGGATGATAGAGACACTTTTTGTTGTTTCTTACATCTCCATGAGATTAGGGATTCACCTAGAAAAATACAAAAGCCTATATTGGAGTCACAATTATTTGGGTCACCTCCCCAATCAGAGTCAGTATATGCAATTAAATTTAGCTCAGAAGATGAAGAAAGAAAAACTTGTTTAAGGTTCCTCTTATGTATCTGACAATTCGGAGAACGACGCCCATATGGACAGATGTAGGAGCATGCTGAAATTGGCTTGCATTGTGCACAACATGTGAGATGTTTGGCCTTGTGATGCTAAGATACATTAGAGACCCCACAAGTTGTCGGTAGGGAGTAGGATCCTCCAAAGGAATCCCATCATTGATCTTCATCTTTGATCCCACAATTTCAGGGGTCTCATAAATTTTATAGTCAGAAATACCTGATCTGTCAAGAATCTCACACGCAAGTTTAGTTTGAGACAAGAAATAGCCTCTATGAAAGTAGGCTACCTCTATACCAAGCAAGTATGTCAAATACCCCAAGTCTGACATTTCAAACCTTTCTTTTAAAGTAGTTTTAATACTTTTGATGGCCTTTATGTCACTACCTGTTATCAACATGTCATCAACATGCAATAATAAAATCACAATTCTTGCATTAGACTTTTTGACAAACAGAGCAGTGTCAGTATAGCATGAAGTAAAACCTTCTTGAATCATAACTTCATTAAATCGATCATACCAAGCCTTAGGGGCTTGTTTTAAACCATAGAACGCTTTTTGCAAACGAAGGACTTTTCCCTTCGGTACGTCCATGCCAGGAGGAGCATCCATGTAAACTTCTTTATTAAGATCCCCATTTAAAAAAAGCATTTTTAACATTCATTTGGTAAATGTTCCATTTTTTAATAGATGCAATGGTGATCAAACATCTTACAGTGACCATCCGAGCAACGAGGACAAATGTTTCTTCGTAATCAATACCGTATTCTTGACTATATCCTTTTGCGACAAGGCGGACTTTATATCTTTCACGAGTGTCATCACTGTTGGTTTTGACTTTAAAAACCCATTTGCATCCTATTGATTTCTTTTCTTTTGGAAGATATTGAAAGATCCAAGTTTTGGCTTTGTTGAGGGCTCTAAGTTCGTTATCCATGGCGTCCCTCCATTCTATCATTTTTTTTAACTTCTTCAAAATTCCTTGATATGAGTGAATGGCACTGAGACATGCCCTATGTTTTAGAGAGAAAGACTCATAGGATATAAATCTAGAAGGATTTTTTCTAGGTCTTTCGGTTCTTCGAGAGTGGTTGAAAGGTTCACCAAGGTCACTGTACTTCTCTATTGCACTTCTAAAGGTACTTTTATCTCTATGTGTATACGTAATTGGTTCAACTGTTATTTCTTCTTCATGTTGGATGGATTGTGGAATACTTTCACTTATGTCCTCATCCTCATTTAATTCATCATTGCTAAACAAATCCTCGTTCCTAGATAATAACTCAAACAAAAAAGAGTAGTTGACATTATCTTCCTGAGTTTTATGTTCTTCAAAACCACTCATATTTTCTAAAAAAGTTACGTTTCTTGAGACATATAGTTTGTTATTTTTAATATCATAACACCTAAATCCTTTTTGTGTTTCGGAATATCCCAAAAACACACAAGAAATAACTTTGGGAGATAATTTATCATTCTTGTCGGTGAGGACAAAACATTTACAACAAAAAATTCTTAGTCTATTGTAGTCGGGTTCCTTTTTATACAAGGTTTCAAAAGGGGATATTTGATTCAAGTTTTTGGATGGAAGTCGGTTTATGAGATAAACCGATGCAAGAGCCGTTTTGGCCCAAAATCTTTTTGGAATTTTTTGAGAAATAAGTAAGGTCCTTGTAGTTTCTATTATATGTCTGTTTTCGTTCGTCTAATCCATTTTGTTGAGGTATTTTTGGGCAAGACCTTTGATGAACAATTCCATTATTTTCAATGTAACTTTTGAACTCATTTGAAAGATATTCTCCCCCGGAATTGGTTCTAAAAATTTGTAATTTACTATTGAATTGATTTTGTATAATCATATGAAAAACCTTAAAGGTAGAAAAAACCTCATGTTTATGTTTGAGAAAGTAAATCTAACTATATCTTGAGAAATAATCAACATAGATAACATAATATGAAAAACGTCCCTTAGACACTACGGGTGCCGGTCCTCATACATCCAAATGCATTTCAAAAGGCTTAATGAAAATATAGTTCTTTGTCCAAAAGGTAAGCTTCTCATTTTACCAAGAATACAATCATTACAATTGAAATTGTCTTTACATAAAGTTTTAGCAAAATGTAAATGAGAGAGCTTGGCAATATTTGGATGCCCAAGGCGTTTTTGCCAAACATTTATATCTTTATGTTGGGCAATATTACAAAAAGATTGTTTTGGAATTTGAAAAAATTCCATGAAGTATAGATCTCCCTTCCTAAAGCCTTCCCCAATCAACTTCCTGGACCGGTGATCCTGTATCCAACATTTATTTGATGAGAACTTGATATCACACCCATGATCCGATAGTTGAGAGACGGAAAACAAATATAAATTCAATTTTTGGATAAATCTAACTTTAGGAATAAAAAAACTTTGTCTTTCAAAATCTCCAATCCCTTTTATTTCAAGAGAGGCCCCTTTGAGTACTTAGAAAGAACAAAAACATTTGGAGTCATATGAAATGATGCACTCGAGTCTAAGAGCCAAAGAGTCTTACCGGGAGGAGAGAAGGTGGTCATGGCGGCTCCGAAGACGGATCCCTTGAGGAGAGGTTGAAGAGCTTCCATGATTTGATTTAGAGACAAAGTAACATGGTTGGAGGTTGAAGGTCCTTCCTCCTTGATTGGTTGGAAAGTTGTAGACATAGCCATCATCTTTTTCCATTTAGGACATACCGATTTAATGTGTCCCGATTCTTTGCAAAAGTGGCATATGATCTTACTATAATCTCTTCTTCCATAATGCCCACCATTTTCTCTTCCTCCTTGACTTTTGTTGAAGTGAGGGGGTTTATATGTTTTGACATTATTCCTCGGTCTTGAGACGGCATAAGCATCCTCATCCTTAAAAGGAACGACCAACACACTTTGATTGGTTTTATTCATCCCCAATCTAGTTTCTTCTACACTTAGTTTGGTAAGCACATCTTTCAATGGAGGAGAAGAAAAAGAAAACAAAAGAGAGGACCTAGTTTGTTTGAATTCGGGTCTAAGCTCGTTTAAAAAGATGAAGAAGTGATCCTCTTCTAATTGTTTGGCTTTCAATTCAATTGCTTCTCCACTCCATTTAGGTTCTTGGAGAGCAAGTTCATCCCAAATCTTGGATAACTCGGCAAAGTATTCTCTAACGCTCATTTCACCTTGTTGAAGAGTTAATGCCTTCTTTTGGAGATAATATTCATGGAACAAATCTCTTGAAGTATACATTCTTTCAAGATACTCCCATACTTGAAACACTTTATTGAACTTCAAAATATTGACATTTATTTTCGTTTCAACGAAAGAGAAGAACCATGAAAGAATTTTGTAGTTCTTCATGCTTTTTGTTGTATTCTTCAAAGGCTTTTTTTCTCTATTCACCATCAAGAACTTTGATTTCACCTCTCTCAATAATGGTGATCTTAGGTTCAGGTTCGGGAATGGTTCCTTTGACGTATCCCCTAAGATCTTTCCCCTTAATGTGAGTCTCCATATTTCTGGCCCAAACATGATAGTTGGAGCCATTTAATTTAAAACCAACTGAAAAATGAGACTCTTTTTCACCCATTAGAGAGGGAAGAGTGGAGAAAAAATACGTACCACAAAGGAATTTTCAAATCTTACTTGACGTAAGAACCTTCCAAAATAATGAAGGAAGAGAAGCCCCCACGCTTTTCACCAAGAAACTAAAGGCACACTTTTCAAGGCACTTGCAAATACGAAGAATCCCACGATCTTCAAACTTCAACCTTGCTCTGATACCATGTAAAACTATCTCAAAGAGAGAGTGTGCAAACCAAGCACCAACTCCACGAAGGGATATGTGCACAAAGGCACAAGAACACTTAGAACAAAATGTACCCAAGGTACAAATACAACAACAACAACAACAACAACTACGCCTTCATCCCAAAACAATTGGGGTCAGCGATATGAACAAAAAAAGAAATTCATTTTGGGTCTTCCACATGAATCCTTTTCCTCCAATCATTTCTATCCAACGCCATGTCCTCGGTGAGGTTCAAAGCATTCATATCCTTTCCTATCATCTCCATCCAAGTCTTCCTAGGCCTACCCCGACCTCTTTTAACTAATATATTTTCCCATTTCTCCAACCTTCTAACTGGAGCATCATTAGGCCTTCGCCGAATATGTCCAAACCACCGTAAACGATTCTCTCGCATCTTATTTTCAATGGGTGCAACACCTACCTTCTTACGTATCTCTTCGTCCCGAATCTAATCTTTTATTGTATTTCCACACATCCATCTAAGCATCCGCATCTCAGCTACACTCATTTTTTGAATATGATGTCTCTTGGCAGCCCAACATTCCGTACCATATAGTAAAGCGGGTCTAATAGTCGTCCTATAAAACTTTCCCTTCAACCGCAATGGCATTCTACGATCGCACAACACTCCAGTAGCACTTTTCCATTTCATCCACCCAACCTTTATCCTATGATTTACATCTCCATCAATTTCTCCATACTTTTGAATGATGGATCCCAAATATTTGAAATAATCATTCACCGGTATATCTTGCTCACCAAGCTTCACTACACTCCCATCACTACTTCGTTGCTTACTAAACCGACATTCCATATATTCAGTCTTACTCTTACTCAACTTAAAACCTCTTGCTTCCAATGTCTGTCTCCATAATTCTAACTTAGCATTAACCCCAGCTCTAGACTCATCAATCAAAACAATATCATCAGCAAACAACATACACCACGGTACATTTTCTTGAATTGATCTCGTAAGCTCATCCATCACTATTGCAAATAGGAAAGGGCTTAAAGCAGATCCTTGATGTAACCCAACCGTTATCGGGAAATTGGTAGTCACCCCTCCACAAGTGCGGACATTGGTTACTACTCCTTCATACATATCTTTAATTATACTAATGTACTTGAGAGAAACACCTTTCTTCATCATTGTCCACCAGAGAACGTCCCTAGGTACTCTATCGTATGCCTTCTCTAAATCAATAAAAACCATATGCAAATCTTTGTTCCTCTCTCTATATCTTTCAATAAGTTGTCTAAGAAGATGTATAGCTTCCATAGTTGATCTTCCAGGCATAAAACCAAATTGATTCTCCGATATCATGACAACCTTCCTCAACCTAGACTCAATCACCCTCTCCCAAAGTTTCATAGTATGACTCATGAGTTTTATACCACGATAGTTTGTGCAATCTTGTATATCACCCTTATTCTTATATAAAGGCACCAAAGTACTCTTCCTCCACTCATTAGGCATCTTATTTGTTCTTCATTTGTACCCAAGGTACAAATGAAGAACAAAAATGCCAAAATATAAAGACATTTATTGAACAATTGGAGAACAATGCTCCAAGCATTGAATACATTTATGAAGGGGGTTCACCCCTATTTATACAAAAGAGGGACCCTTAGACGAGCTCCCACTAGACGTTGGAGCCCCTCCAACGGTTAGAAATCTAACCGTTGGAGGGGTCCAACGTCTAGTGTTGGACCCCCTCCAAGGGTTGACTAAGTCAAAAAGAAAGAAAAGAAAAAGAAAAAAAGGAAAAGAAGAGAAAAAAAAGTACAAACATATTCACCAATGTGAAAACATATTCACTAATGTGAATATGTGTAAAAAGAGAAAAATACCGCAATACCCTTACGGGTTACATGTGAAAAATATATATTTATATATATACATAACGATAGATACATATATATATATATGTATGATACATATATTTATATGTATCTCTCTTTATATATATATAAATATATGTATACAAAAAATAGAGATACAATTTAACAACTTTTATATGTTAATCTCATATTTTTTAGAATAATCTTATATATTTTAACTTTTGTAGGTTAATCTCATATATTTTTCAGTTATGTAATCAGTTTTTTAGTATATTTTAACTTTTTTTGGTTAATCTCATATATTTTCGAGTTATGTAATCAATTTTTAGGTACTTTTATATGTTAATCTCATATTTTTAGTACTTATTTGAGATTTTCTATTTCTTATTGGTTGTTATTTCATCAATAAAACATTTCTTTATTTATTTGTATTTTTAGATATTTTTTTTATAATTTTTTTAAAGTTTAAAAAAAAAATGAGGCTTACGCTTTACGCCTCACCTCGGTTTTTGGTGGAGCACCTCGCTACGCCTCAACGCTTTTCACAACACTGGTAGTGTTATAAAAAACGTGCCTTGAGGCACAAAAGGTGCGCCTCGCCTTGAGGCGCGACCCTCTGTGTCTCAAGGCGCAATTTTTTTTTTACAACAAGATGTTTGAGATATGATCAACAAGATTTTTTTAGGTTAATCTCATATATTTTTCAGTTATTTCAGTTATGTGATCAATTTCTTAGTATATTACTATATTTTAACTTTTGTTGGTTATTCTCGTATATGTTTCAGTTATTTAAGTTATGTAATTAGTTTCTTAATATATTTTAACTTTTGTTGGTTAATCTCATATATTTTTCAGTTATGTAATCAGTTTTTAGTTACTTTTATATGTTAATCTCATATTTTTTAGAATAATCTCATATATTTTAACTTTTGTAGGTTAATCTCATATATTTTCCAGTTATTTCAGTTATGTAATCAGTTTCTTAGTATATTTTAACTTTTGTTGGTTAATGTCATATATTTTCCAGTTATGTAATCATTTTTTTAGTTACTTTTATATGTTAATCTCATATTTTTAGAATAATCTCATATATTTTAACTTTTGTTGGTTAATCTCATATATTTTCCAGCTATGTAATCAATTTCTTAGTATATTTTATCTTTTGTTGGTTAATCTCATATATTTTCCAGTTATGTAATCATTTTTTTAGTTACTTTTATATGTTAATGTCATATTTTTTAGAATAATCTCATATATTTTAACTTTTGTTGGTTAATCTCATATATTTTCCAGTTATTTCAATTATGTAATCAGTTTCTTAGTATATTTTAACTTTTGTTGGTTAATCTCATATATTTTCCAGTTATGTAATCAGTTTTTTAGTTACTTTTATATGTTAATCTCATATTTTTAATAATAATCTCATATATTTTCCAGTTATGTAATCGGTTTCTTAGTATATTTTATCTTTTGTTGGTTAATCTCATATATTTTCCAGTTATGTAATCATTTTTTTAGTTACTTTTACATGTTAATCTCATATTTTTTAGAGTAATCTCATATATTTTAACTTTTGTTGGTTAATCTCATATATTTTCCGGTTATGTAATCAGTTTTTAGTTACTTTTATATGTTAATCTCATATTTTTTAGTACTTATTTGAGATTTTCTATTTCTTATTTGTTGTTATTTCATCAATAAAGCAATTTTGTTATTTTTGTTATTTATGTATTTAGATATTTTTTTATAAATTTTTTAAAGTTTTCAAAAACAATATTTGAGGCTTACGCTTTATACTTTGCCTCAGTTTTTGGTGGAGCGCCTCGCTACGCCTTAATGCTTTTCACAACACTGATGATATGCCTTGTATCTTACAATGCGGTACGATACATACCGGTTTCGTATGATACATACGATACATATATGATACACACTCGTATCACATTACGAGTATGTATCGTACTATGTCATAGGGATTCGACCAACGAGGTGCCGCACTCGTGTTGATGCGACGCGATGCGGGTGCACGTGCGGTCAACCCGTCCCTGGGTGCGGTCAACCCGACCTTGGGTGCGGTCAATGCACCTAGGGTCATTTTGGTCCAGTTTTTGGATTTTTAAAAAAAATTGCCTGATGAAATGGGCTGCGGAGGGGAGGATTAGGGCAAATTTTTTTTGCCCTAATCCTCCCTTCGTCTCCTCTCTAACTCCCTCTGGTCTCCGTCGACCCCGCCTCCGTCACCGCCACTGCTGCTGCCGCCGTTGCCGTCGACTGCTCCAGGTATGCCCCCGAGTCCCTCTGCTGTCCTCCTCTCCTCTCTGATTCCCTCTGTTCTCCTCCTCTACTCTCTGTCTCCCCTCTCTCCCTCTAAGAATGTTGGGGTCTCTGTGCACACAACTTGTGCTTTTTTGGGTCTCTATGTTTGTTTTCCCTTTGCCACAGCGGAATCGTGTCCCTACTCGGTGCTAACAGCTCAACTGCAAGGTTCCTTGTGCATCTTGCTAGAGGGCTTGGACATGCGGTTTGGCAGGCCACACTGCAACGTTCTGTCATTGTTGATTCCCTTGTCGCTATGTGGGCTTTCGGATGTTCGGTATGTGTTGGCTCAGCTGGGGAGTCGAAACAACACTCCTTCTTGCAATGATATTTTCAATGTCGGAATCGACAGATGACGCTACCTGGTTGATCCTGCCAGTAGTCATATGCTTGTCTCAAAGATTAAGCCATGCATACACAAGTATGAACTAATTCAGACTGTGAAACTGTGAATGGCTCATTAAATCAGTTATAGTTTGTTTGATGGTACTTGCTACTCGGATAACCGTAGTAAAGCTAGAGATAATACGTTTACCAAAGCTCGACTTTTGGAAGGGCCGCATTTATTAGATAAAAGGCCATATAGCGGGGAGGTAGTGACAATACATAACAATATCGGGCTCTTCTAGTCTGGTAATTGGAATGAGTACAATCTAAACCCCTTAACGAATATCCATTGGAGGGCAAGTCTGGTGCCAACAACTACGGTTATTCCAGCTCTAATAGCGTATATTTGAGTTGTAGTTAAAAAGCTCGTAGTTGGATTTTGGGTTGGGCCGACCGGTCCGCCTCTAGCCGGCATTTATTTATACATACTCCTGCTATATTTTTTAGAACTTATTGTATATGTTATTGATTTTGCACTCAATATTATAAATCTTGATTGTGTGCATAATTCATTAATTTTAATATAAGTTATAACTTTTTTTTGTGTTTTCAGGACAAAAATGACGGATAAAGGAAAATGACTTGTGTTATCCCCACATGTGAGTTCTGCTGCTAATGTCGCTGATAGTTGTAGTGAGAGTGATGATGCAGGACCACTATGGGTACATGTAGATAAGCTTATAAAAACTGGAGGAGGAGGTGGTGAAAACAAGAGATTTTGATGCAAGCTCTGTGAAAGAGATTTTGTTGGGTCTTACACAAGAGTTAAGACTCATTTATTGTTAAAGATACCAGGACATGACATTTCAGTATGCAAGGCAATGCGAAAATAATACAAGAAAATACAAGATGAATATGAGAAGAGGAAGACAATGAGTGATTCTTGTGCAATTAGTATGTCATTTTTTAGCCACCAAGAAGATGCTAAAAAGAAAAGAAAAGTGAATGTAGTTGGTAGAGGAACGATACAAGCATCATTCAATACATATGGAAGGGATGGTATAAATAGAAAAGTAGCGAGGTATTTTTATTCTAGTTCACTCCCATTTAATGCAGTTAGAAATCTTTATTAGAAGGATTTAGTTACTTCTTTGGCAAATTGTAATTTGAGTGGCTATATACCTCCGAGCTCAGAAAAACTACGAACCACACTTCTTGCAAAAGAGAGGGCAAATGTTGAGAGATTGCTAGAAATTAAAAAATATTCATGGGAGCAAAATGAAGTTTTCATTGTTTCTGATGGGTGGACAGATATTCAAAGGCGTCCACTAATCAATTTCATTGCTTCTTCGCTTAGTGACTAAGTATTCTTGAAAGCGGTTGATGCATCTAGGGAATATAAAAATGCTGAGTATTTGAAGGGTTCTTTTATAGAATTAATAAAAGAAATAGGTGATCAGAAAGTAGTACAAATCATTACAGACAATGCTTCAGTTTGTAAAAGTGCAACATTGAGTTTGAAGAGTGAGTATCCTCATATTTTTTGGACTCCATGTGTAGCACACAACTTGAATCTGACCCTCAAGAGCATCTGCAACCCCAAAGAAGAAGAAAATTCACCAGCATATGCTCTATATTTATGGATTGAGGAATTAGAAAAAAATGTCAAAAGCATTAAGAATTTTATTGTCAACCATCATCATGATAATGCTATATTTATGAAACATGTTTTGCATCCATCATTATGATGGTGAAGATGATTAAAGAAGTGAAGAATACTTTGGTTAGCATGGTAACAAATGAGAATTGGACATTCTATCGTGCTAACGATGATGCCAAGGCTAAAGAAATTAAGAAATTTATTATTGACGATGAGTTTTGGGATAGGGTCGTATATTTCTTTCAATTTACTCAACCTATTTGGGAAATGTTGAGAGAAGTTGATAAGGATGAGCCCATGCTTCACAAAGTTTATGAAATGTGGGATAATATGATTGAAAAAATACAAGTTGTAGTTTTCAAGCATAAAGAAAAAAATCCGACATTAGATGATTCAAATTTTTTTAACCATATTCATTCAGTTTTAGTCAGAAGATGGGATAAGAGCAACACTCCTTTGCATTGCATGATATATTATCTTAATCCAAAATATTATGCAAAAAAGTGGCAGGAAGGTGGTATTGGTCGTGTCCCTCCAAATTTAGACCCAGGGCTATCAAGGCATAAAAATATGTGTATAACAAGACTTTATCCAGAATCACATATTCTAAATCAGGTCACACAAGAGTTTGAAAAATTTGCATCATCGAGATTATATGGACATGCATTACTCGCGAGAGAGGAGGATAATATAGATCTTATTACATGGTGATCAACATTTGAATCAGAAATACCTTTACTTCAACGTCTTGCATTGAGATTGCTATCTCAGCCTGCTAGTTCATCCTGTTGTAAAAGAAATTGGAGCACATATTCTCAAATCCACAACATGAAGAGAAACAAACTCACCAACAAGCGTGCAGACGATTTAATATATGTTCATTTAAATCTTTGACTAATTTCGGGAACCAATGATGAATACAGGTACTAATTTGCTCTCTTAGTTATTTAAATATTTTTTAGTATTTCATTTAAATATACTTGTATTTAACATTTTCAAATTTGGTTTGTAATGCAGACAAAAATCATTCAAATTTTGGGATGTAAACCCAGAAGAGTGTGACTTAGAAGAAGAGCATGATTTCAACATTACAAACATGGATTTATGTGAGCCAAGTCTTCCTTCTTATGATGCATTTGATGATGAAGAAGAAAATTATTAGGATCCGTTACCTCATCGTCATATACGTTGTGTAGGATAAACTTTTAGTATGTAATTATGTATTTTTTGCTTCTTTTGTTAGTATACTATATTATATAATTAACTTCTTTTCTGTTTTACTTATTTGAATGTTTTTATAATTGTGGTGTTGGTTTTTATGATGTAGTCTTCTAGAATAGAATTATAGATTGTTAATTTGATTTATTGTATGCATGATGAATTGATTTGATGATATTGTGATAATTGTTTTTTATTTCATTAGTGTTAATGTTGTTAACTGATAAAACTTAAAAATTATATATATATATATATATATATATATATATATATATATATATATATATATATATATATATTGCCGCACCCCCGCATCCAAGGTTTTTGAACGTGCCGCACCCCCGCACCCGCACCCATGTGATATCATATCATTTTTCTATATAGTAACAATACATATTGCATAGTTGGTAAACTCGTGATTTGGGCTCGGATCGGACCCCTACTTGGCCACCGAGTCTGTTGGTTGACTTGGCGACTCAAACGAGTCAGGACTCTATTTTATAGTGTAAGCACATGAATAAGACATGAAAATAACTAAACTTCAAGCTAATATGTCAATAGCTAAGTTACAAAAACATATAATTATACATGATTATTAATTTTTTTCATTGAACAATATTAGTTTCTGTGAAGAATCCTTGCAAACAATCAAGTTTTCAAATAACTTGATACTTCAAATACTCAATACACAAAATAAATGCACAGTGTTTATAAGCTTTACACCACAAAAGAAGTGCAATAAATGCACAGTGTTTATAAGCTTTACACCAAAGAAAGTGCAATAAATGCACAGTGTTTATAAAGCTTAAGGAGACAACTCCTTACTCTAATACATTCATACAATGGGCTCACATAGCCCTTATTTATAAGCAAACTTAAGAGACGGTGGGCTATTCCCAACAGCTCTTATTAGAGACGTTGGGAATTAGCCCAACGTCTATGTTTTTAAAACTTTGTACACAGTCAATGGCTGACTGTTGTACACTGTACACAGTCAGCCATTGACGGTGTACAAAATCATTATAAAAAAAACAAAAATAAGAAATGAAAAAAAATTACAAAAATAAAAAAATAAAAAGGAGGAATTACAATCATATTCAAAAACATGAATATGCGCAAAATGTAGAAATGACTAAAATACCCCTACAACCAATACAATAAAGAAATACATATTTTATATATACAAGTAGAAGAATATATATGTATATGTATCTTCTTATATATATATAAAATATATATAGAAAATACATTGTCTTATAAATTACAATTTAACACCCTTCCTCAAACTTAGGGCAAGATGACCGAAAGTTTGCCAAGGAGGAAATTGAACCGCGGAGCACACAAAGCTTTGGTGAAGAAATCTACCAACTGATATTCTGAAGTTACATACGGAAGATCTATAACTCCTTTTAGATACGCTTCCCGAACATAGTGACAATCCATCTTAATGTATTTAGTCCGCTCATGAAAAGTATGTTTTTTAGCAATGTATATTGCACTCTTGTTATCACAGCATAGCTTGGTGGGCCCTTCTATTGAGATCCCCATGTCTTCTAATAGCTGATGAATCCATACAATTTCCATGGTAGTAGTCGCCATGTCACGATATTCAGCTTCTGTTGAGGATAGAGACACTTTTTGCTGCTTCTTACATCTCCATGAAATCAGCGAGTCTCCTAAAAACACACAAAAACCAGTGGTGGAGTGACGGTTATTTGGGTCACCTCTCCAGTTAGAGTCAGTATAAGCAATTAATTTTAATTCAAAAGAAGATGATAAGAATACTCCCTTGTTTAGTGTGCCTTTTATGTATCTCACAATCTGCAAGATGACACTTATGTGAACTGATGTTGGTGCATGTTGGAACTGACTTGCAGTATGAACTGCATAAGAGATATCTGGTCTAGTAATACTCAGATACATTAAAGATCCCATAAGCTGTCTGTAAGGGGTGGGATCAGAGAGAGGAATACCATCATCAATCTTTATTTTGGCTCCTACTATAGCAGGAGTTTCACAAACCTTATCATCTGTAATACCTGACCGGTCAATAATCTCAGAGGCAAGCTTAGTTTGAGATAAAAAATACCTATCCTTCAAAATTGATTTTATGCTTTTAACCCCTTTAGAATCACTTCCGGTTATAAGCATATCATCCACATATAAGAGCAGAATGACAATCCCTGCATTGGTTTTTCTAACAAATAAGGCAGTGTCAGTGAAACAGGAAGAAAAACCATTTTCTAACATTACGGAGTTAAATCTATCATACCAAGCCTTAGGGGCTTGTTTTAAACCATAAAGTGCTTTTCGAAGACGAAGCACTTTCCCTTTGGGAGTCTCCATTCTTGGTGGAGCATCCATATATACCTCTTCATTCAGATCACCATTTAAGAAGACGTTTTTAACATCCATTTGATAGATGTTCCATTTGTTGATTGAGGCAACGGTAATGAGACATCGGATAGTGACCATTCGGGCCACAGGGGCAAAAGTTTCTTCATAGTCAATCCCGTATTCTTGACTATATCCCTTTGCAACTAATCAAGCCTTATATCTCTCAAGAGATCCATCGCTCTTAGTTTTTACCTTAAATACCCATCTACACCCTATTGCTTTCTTACCCATAGGAAGATCTTGGAACTCCCAAGTCTTTGCCCTGTTGAGAGCTGAAAGCTCACATTCCATTGCTTTCAGCCATTCATCATTCTTTTTGGCTTCTTCGAAGTTTTTGGGTTCTATATAGGAATGAATGACGCCAAGGCATGCTCTATGTTTAGGAGTAAACGAATCATATGAAATAAACCTAGAAGACATCTTTTTACTTCTCTCAGTTCTTCGTAGGTTTTCATCATTTATTGAATTGGACCCACTAGGTTCACTGAATTTTTCAATTGCACTCCTAAAACTGTTTTTATCTCTATGGGTATATGTTATAGGATCTCTCAATGCTCCTTCACTTCTATGTTGGGAGATAGGTGGATGGGAAGAGCCATCTTCTTTATCATTGACGTCATTATGAATGAAATCGTCATCACTATCATCGTCATGTGCTAACATTTCAAATAAAAAGGAGTAATCCATGTTTTCTTCAAAGGGTTCACTCCTTTCAAAACCATTAACATTTTCCAGAAAACTCATATTTCTGGAAACATATAGCTTGTCATTCTCAATATCATAACAACGAAACCCTTTTTGGGTTTCAGAATATCCAAGAAAAGCACAGGCAATGGCTTTTGACGAAAGCTTGTCATTCTTGTCAGTAAGAACGAAACATTTGCAACCAAAAATTCTCAACCGACTATAGTCGGGTTCTTTGGTATACAATTTTTCAAAAAACGAGATATTGTTCAAGTTTTTAGAAGGTAGCCGATTTATCAGATAGACAGATGCTAAAGCCGCTTCAGCCCAAAAACCTTTTGGGATGTTTTGAGAAACAAGTAATGTTCGAGTTGTCTCTATTATATGTCTATGTTTCCTTTCGGCTAATCCATTTTGTTGAGGGGTTTTTGGACAAGATCTTTGGTGAAGAATACCATGACTTTGAAGATAATTTTTGAATTCACTTGAAAGGTATTCTCCACCAGAGTCAGTTCTAAAAATTTTTAGATTCTCATTAAATTGATTTTTAATCATCATATGATAGGTTTTAAAAATTGAGAAAACTTCATATTTGTGTTTAAGAAAATAAATCCAACAATATCTCGTGTAGTCGTTAACAAAAATGACATAATATGCAAAGCCTCCTTTTGATAGGACGGGTGTCGGTCCCCATACATCCGAATGGATAATTTCAAAAGGTCTTGTTGTAAACATAGATCTTTCACAAAAAGGCAACTTTTTCATTTTCCCAAGAATACAGTCATTACAAGTTAAATCACTTTTACATGGACTTTTAACAAAAAGTAAATGAGAAATTTTTGCAATATTTGGATGTCCAAGTCTCTTGTGCCACACATTAATATCCTTTTGTTGGACAACATTACAACATGGGTTCTTTGGAATTTGAAGGGAATCGACATAGTATAGATCGTCCTTCCTAGAGCTTTCCCCAATCAATCTCCCGGACCGGCGATCCTGTATCCAACATTTGTTAGATGAGAACTTTATATCACACCCATGATCTGAGAGTTGAGAAACAGAAAGCAAATTTAAGTTTAATTTGGGTATAAATCTAATTTTTGGAATAAAGAACCCTTGTTTTTCAAAATTTCCTATTCCTTTTACTTCAAGAGATGTTCCATCCGCAGTTGAAACAAAAGATGGAGAGGAATTTTTTGAGTATTCGGAAAAAGAACTAAAACTTGGGGTCATGTGAAAAGAAGCACCCGAATCTAAAAGCCAAGAGGTCTTACCGGGAGGAGAAGAGGTTGACATGGCGGCTTCGGAAATTGCCCATTTTAAAAGAGGTTGAAGTGCATCCACGATTTGTTGCAATGAAATAACTTCATTTGAAGATGACGAACACTCTTCCTTTTGAGGTTGGGATGTAATAGCCATCGCAAGTAACTTTTTCCACTTTGGGCAAATAGGCTTGATATGCCCCGGTTCCTTACAAAAATGACATAAAAGCTTGCTATAATCCTTCTTCCCTCCTTGACCACTTGTGTTTTGATTCTTGAAGTGAGGAGGCTTGTAGGTCCTTAAGTTGCTCCCCGGTCTTGATACGACATTAACTCCTTCATTATAGGAAGGTGTAGCTAGAACACTTGGGTTGTTCTTGCTTATACCCATACGAGTCTCTTCCCCACTTAGTTTAGTAATTACATCTTTAAGAGAGGGGGAAGTGAAGGCGGATAAAAGAGAAAGATCAGATTTGTTTGAATTCAGGCTTAAGCCCATTTAAAAAATTAAAAAATCTATCTTCTTCCAATTGTTTATGACGAAGCTCTATGGCTTCTCCACTCCACTTGGGTTCGAGCATAGCAAGCTCATCATAAATAGAAGAGAGTTCGGCAAAATACTCCCTTATAGTCATCTCTCCTTGACGAAGAGTTAGAGCTTTCTTTTGGAGGTAATATTTATGAGACGGGTCCCTAGAGGTCTACATCTTCTCAAGGTACTCCCACGCTTGAGAAGCCTTCTTAAACTTGATAATATTGACGTTAATTCTTGTTTCTACGGATGAGAAAATCCATGAGAAAAATTTAAAATTCCCCATCTCCCATTTTTCATGCTTTTTGGTGTAGTCTTCAAGAGCCTTGGCTCTTTCTTCGCCTTCAAGGATTTTTATTTCTCCTTTCTCCATCAAGGTTATCTTTGGCTCCGGTTCGGGAATCGAGCCTTGAACATAACCCCAAAGCCCTTTTCCTTTAATATGCGCCTCCATGTTTCCGGCCCAGACGTGATAGTTGGACCCACTGAGTTTGAAGCCGAGAGAAAAATGAGAGTCTTTTTCACCCATTAGAGAGGAGAGATGATGAAAAAGAATACGTACCACAAAGGATTTTTAGACCTTTCTTGATAGAAGAGTCTTCTAAAATATTGGATGAACAAGCAAATCCACTTCAATCACCAAAAAAATCAAGGGCACAATTTTTGAGGCACCCGAAAAAGTGAGAATCCACACGATCCTTTTTTTTTTCTCCAACCTTGCTCTGATACCATGTGAAGAATCCTTGCAAACAATCAAGTTTTCAAATAACTTGATACTTCAAATACTCAATACACAAAATAAATGCACAATGTTTATAAGCTTTACACCACAAAAGAAGTGCAATAAATGCACAGTGTTTATAAGCTTTACACCAAAGAAAGTGCAATAAATGCCTAGTGTTTATAAAGCTTAAGGAGACAACTCCTTACTCTAATACATTCGTACAATGGGCTCACATAGCCCTTATTTATAAGCAAACTTAAGAGACGTTGGGCTATTCCCAACAGCTCTTATTAGAAACGTTGGGAATCGGCCCAACGTCTATATTTTTAAAACTGTGTACACAGTCAATGGCTGACTGTTGCAGCCACTGACTGTGTACAAAAACATTATAAAAAAAACAAAAATAAGAAATGAAAAAAAATTACAAAAATAAAAAAATAAAGAGGAATTACAATCATATTCAAAAACATGAATATGCGCAAAATGTAGAAATGACTAAAATACCCCTACAGCCAATACAATAAAGAAATATATATTTTATATATACAAGTAGATGAATACATATACATATATGAAATATATATATGTATATGTATCTTCTTTTATATATATAAAATATATATAGAAAATACATTGTCTTATAAATTACAATTTAACAGTTTCTTCATAACAAGTGACTTTATATAAGAATTATGCATTAAAATAATAAAATACATGATAAAAAATTTATTTAATGGGTTGGATCGGCAGTCCTGAATTGTGACCCAGTTGGGGTCCGATCTGGGTCGACTCAGGCGATTCTCGAGTTGACTCATCGGGTTTGCCAACTATGACGTATTGTACCGTATCATACAATACAGACAACCTTGATTCCTCGTGCTTTGTCATCACCCCATCATCATCAGCATCATAATCATCATGGTGTGCTTTATGATTGCTGTCCTGATTCCTGAGTCACCAAGGAACATCATTGGGCAGATGCTGAAGAAACTGGGTGTAGGTAACTTTATTACCTATGTACATGGATACGGATGCAACAGTGGACATGATTCAGATGCACTTGGTAGGATGCGGGGACATGGACGTACACACATAGACGTATGTATGTTTGAGTGCATGTATAAAACAACAATTCTAAATCAACTACCAAATAATGAAACCAAATTGGAATTGATATGTAATGTAATTGATGACAAATTTTAAAAGAAAAAGAACTCAAGTGAATACAAAATAAGTAAATACGATTATAAAAGAAAATAGATAAAGCTAATAGCACAATGTTAACTGTGTGGGAAACTGGTTTGACTATGTCCATGAAGTGTCCGAGTGTCGTGTGGTGTCGATACAGGATACACATGCCAAGTGAAGTGTCTGTGATAGTTTATTAGACATTAAAAAGGAAATAAAGGTGTTTGGAGTTTTTGCTATCAAAGGCAAAAAGGTAATTTTATATGTTAGGTAACTGTCTTCTTCACCCAGCACAACCGAGGTGGAGATTTATTATCCCAGGCGGTTAGTTGTAATATTTGAAACAGTAGGCACCTCCTCGTAAATACTCCAAAAAATAGGTGCCTTTTGTAAATTGTTCAAAAACAAATATGGTCAATATTTAGTTAGGACAGATCTCTCTCTCTCTCTCTCTCTCTCTCTATATATATATATATATATATATATATATATATATAGAGAGAGAGAGAGAGAGAGAGAGAGAGAGAATAAATATGTGACTTTTCCACAAAAAATAGTTTTAACCTTTAATTACCTACTATATAAACTAGATGGATGTAGTTTTTAGCACCTCCAATCATCTTTTCAACTTGGAGAAGGAAAGGATTTGTGCCTGCCTGCCTGAGGTTTGAGGCATCTTCTTATATTGTTGATTTTAGAGGTGGCTACTTGTCTTGATAATTAAAACAAATATTCATGTTTTTTTTCTTTTTTTACTTCTTGTGATAGAGAAACTATATTCATTGATTTTGGTTTAAGTTTTTTCTGAAATTTTTTCTTTTGCAGATTTGGTAAGAGCTGAGCTTCCTAAGGTCCTTCCACCATCATACAAGGGTACTGCCATTCGCTACTTCTACTACATGAGAAGCACTTTGAGTGGCCGGTGGTTGGTGTTGGACAATTATCGGTCTAATGGAGAAATATTGAAAGATCTAATTCATCTGGTATAGTCTAAATTCGTTTCTTTACTTGCTAGAAAATGATGTTACACTATAATGCCTTCTTTCCTTCTTAAGTTTGTGAAAAATATCATCAATGATGAAATAGAATGATCTGTTTTTGGATGGTTATACTCTATTAGTTTCACCTCTTAAAAAATATTTGCATTTTCTAAATAGAAAAATGTGTCTAGGCCAGAGTTGCCTGTCAGAGAAGCGGAAGCGGGAAGTAAGGCACTTTCAAAATTTTAGGAAGCGGGCGCGGGACGACTTAGAAGCGAACTAGGAATCGTTTCGGAAGCGACCTAAGAAGCGAACTAGAAGCGAAAAAAGAGAAAAAGAAAAATACAAAAAAATGAAAAAAGAAGGGGAAGCGAGCTTCTCCTAAATGGGAAGCATGTTTGCCAATTTTTTTGGCGCTTCCTAGCACGTTTCGGAAGCACCACATTTTGTGCTTCCAAAACGCCCTTGGGGGAAGCACGCTTCCCCATGCCCTATGGCGCTTCCGGTAACTCTGGTCTAGGCATGTATGATTACAATTATCCTTCTCTGTGGCATCAAGACATTTTCCTCACTCCCTATTTTGTATCTTCCATTTTCTTTCTTACTTTTAGCTTTTCTTTGTCAAAAATTTCCATATTTTCTTGTAATACTTATTTCCCCTCCTCATTTTGCATGTTAAGTGCTTTCTCAGTCTTGTTAAATGTAAAACAATGTACAACTTTAGTTTTGTACTGGTATGTTCTAATTCTGAGGCACATTAATATGTGATTGAGGATTTTGGACTGCAGGATTTTTTGGATTTTTTAGGATGTCCTTTAATATAACTACAAATGCATGGTTTCTGTTGTTTCAGTGTGGGTTCTATAACACATATTATGACCTTTTGATGACTCTTTTTGGCAGCAAGCACGGAGTCCATTGTATGTTTGGGCAATACCAAAATCTACCACCTTGCCAACAGAAGAGGGTCATACTGATGGTGTGTGCTCTTTTTGAATGTTGCAATCCTAGTTCCATTGCTCTTGATGTTCAATAATTAATAATCTTGATCTTATGCCTTTGTGTCTCTGAGTTTCTTGCTTATTATATAAATGGTTTCACCTATATTTTTGATGATTAAAGAAAAGGAATTGCATTTTATTTGTTGCTTTATTGGTTTGGAATTAATGGAACTCTTTCAAAATTTGTGATATAAGATAATCTTCATGATGTCAGGTTAATCTTTGGCTTTTGTAGCCCCTTTCTACATGTTTAATCATGTTTTGCCCCAAGAGAAGTGATACAATGGACTGCATATATCATACCTGTTAAATTTTAAATATACATGTTTATGCATATAGTATAGTATATATATAGATGTATATGTATATTCATACTTTTTACATATAATATGTATATATAATTTTTATTGTAACATATATTATATATATTTATTGTGATTAAGTCAAACTAGTTGAGTTACTCCCAACTGCTAGAAATCTAGCCGTTGGGAGGTCTCTCTTTCTCTTTCTCTTTTAGCTTTCTCTCTTCTCTCTATTTGTGTAAAAATAGGGATGTTCTCCCCTTTGTAAAGTATTCTCTTCTCTCTATTTGTGTAAAAATAGGGATGTTTTCCCCTTTGTAAAGTATGCTTTTGTACACTTGTTTCATTGAATAAAATATATATATTTATATTGTGTGCCTTAGTGTGTGTATCCCCTTTGTGGGTGTGTTCCTTAGAGAACACTTTTGTGGGGTTCCCTTTGTGGGATTTGTGAGTGTGTTCCTTTTTTGTGGTTATTCACTCAAGTTAGAGTTGGTGGACTCTTGGTTCGTGATTGATAGGTTGGCCATTTCATTGCTATCATTTTCAGATTTCCAAAGCTGGCCATTTTGTTGGTATCATTATCAAAACTGTTATGTTTTAAACTTTTACACAATTTACATGCTTTTCCCAGATGTTCTTTTTATAGGCAAGCTGGCGATAATCCCTGTGGGATTCCTACCCAAGACCCTTGGTTATGGTAGTGCGACCTAATCATCCACCCATCTCATTTGGCCCCTCTCTAAGTTAATTATCATTAGAGGCTGTTTGAATTTGGCTATAGACCCAGATAACTTGACTATATGTGCAACTTACTGTACATTCTGTATCAGCCTTTTTCCTTGTGCCTGTCCCTAAATCTGGCATCAGTTACATAGAAACCCCTCTTTTTCTTCCTTGCCTAGTCTTGTAACTGGATGTCCAGCATCAGGTTTTACATATTGTAGAGAAGGAACAAGAATTGGATTTTGTGCAGCTTTCTTACAATGATACTTAAGATGGATTGGTAAATCATACATGCACTAGCTATATATGAAAATTAGTCACATTATTTATTCAAGTATGTGAGGTTCTTAACCCATGAGGGGCTCCACTCATATGGTTGGAGGGGCTTGTGAATGTCACCAAGTGCTGGGATGTCATGAATTTGATACCCACTGGTATATAGTTCTGTAACTGGTAGTGTCTGCCTAACCCCAGCCTGCCTATCAGAATAAAAGAGGAAAAAGAATGTGTTGTTCTTAGTCATGTTGTTGTCTTTGGAGGTTTTCTAGTGAGAACATCATCTCTGATACTATGTAACAGGGACACAACAAAACACCTCGTGTACTCGTGCCGACACAAACCGACACGGGTACCGGGTGTGGCACGGGTAGGTGTTGGGTCCGGGTCGCGGGTTCAACTTGGACACGACCCCAAAACCCATTTCTCTTTTTTTTTTCGTTGTTTCACAATAGTCAAAAGGCGAGGCCCTATGTCACATGGGTGCGGGTGTGGGGGTGTGGCAAAAAAAATATAAATATAAATAATATATATATATATATATATATATAAAGTCCAAAAGTTGAACATAAATGACCCTGGGTGCATTGACTGCACCCAGGGTCAGGTTGACTGCATCGGGTGCGGGTGCGGCACCTAGTTGGAGAGTCCCTGTGACATAGGCAAGGCCCCTTTTTCAAAACCCTTGCCTCCTTTCCACCTTTGATTGTCGAAGAAGAAGAAGAAGAAGAAGAAGGGGGGGGGGGGAGAGAGAGAGAAATACCCACCTGTCCCTTGTTCTCCTCCTCCATCTTCTTCTTCTCCTCCTCCTCCTGCTCCTTTTTGTCCAGGGAGAGAGAAATGATGGGACAGGATCAGTGAGAGAGAGAGAGATGGTAGGGGTGGGGGTCAATTCACAACCCCCTTTCCCTTTTTATTATAAAAAGAAAAGAAAATTATCCTAATACCCCCTCCTCTTTTTTAAAAAATTCATTTTAACTTTCTTTTATATTCAAAATATCAAATTATTCTCATATATATATATATATATAGAGAGAGAGAGAGAGAGAGTAGGTGCTTGTGATACGTGCTTGATGGTTTTTTCAGGTTTTTTTGTTTCATTTTTAAATTATGACCGTACAGATGTGATCTATGTACTTGATTTTATAGGGATCAGTGTTAAAATATGTATATATATATAAATATACTTATATATAGGCTTGCAAAGATGAGAGATAGGAAATCGAGGGATCTGGGTATGGTTAGATGTATCAAAGATGAAACACAAAGGGTTTTAGTCAAAGATGAGGAGATTAAGGAGAGATGGAAAAATTATTTTGATAAGCTATTTAATGAAAGTCATGCTCAGGATCTTGGAGACTTCTCTATTCCTTTTCATGAGATGAATCGTGACTTCATGCGCAAGATTCAAAAGAAAGAAATTGCAGAGGCTTTGAAGAAAATGAAATCAAGAAGGGCAGTTGGCCCAGATGGTATTCCTATCGAGGCTTGGAAATGCTTGGGAGAGAAAGGTTTAGAATGGTTGACAAATCTTTTTAACAAGATTTGGCGGACAAATAAGATGCCTAATGAGTGGAGGAAGAGTACTTTGGTGCCTCTATATAAAAATAAGGGTGATATACAAGATTGCACAAACTATCGTGGTATAAAACTCATGAGTCATACTATGAAACTTTGAGAGAGGGTTATTGAGTCTAGGTTGAGGAAGGTTGTCATGATATCGGAGAATCAATTTGGTTTTATGCCTGGAAGATCAACTATGGAAGCTATACATCTTCTTAGACAACTTATCGAGAGAAATAGAGAGAGGAATAAAGATTTGCATATGGTTTTTATTGATTTAGAGAAGGCATACGATAGAGTACCTAGGGACGTTCTCTGGTGGACAATGATGAAGAAAGGTGTTTCTCTCAAGTACATTAAAATAATTAAAGATATGTATGAAGGAGTAGTAACCAATGTCCGCACTTGTGGAGGGGTGACAACCAATTTTCCTATAATGGTTGGGTTACATCAAGGATCTGCTTTAAGCCCTTTCCTATTTGCTATAGTGATGGATGAGCTTACGAGATCAATTCAAGAAAATGTGCCGTGGTGTATGTTGTTTGCTGATGATATTGTTTTGATTGATGAGTCTAGAGCTGGGGTTAATGCTAAGTTATAATTATGGAGACAGACATTGGAAGCAAGAGGTTTTAAGTTGAGTAAGAGTAAGACAGAATACATGGAATGTCGGTTTAGTAAGCAACGAAGTAATGATGAGAGTGTAGTGAAGCTTGGTGAGCAAGAAATACCGGTGGATGATTGTTTCAAATATTTGGGATCTATCATTCAAAAGTATGGAGAAATTGATGGAGATGTAAATCATAGGATAAAGGTTGGGTGGATGAAATGGAAAAGTGCAACTGGAGTGTTGTGCGATCGTAGAATGCCATTGCGGTTGAAGGGAAAGTTTTATAGAACGACTATTAGGCCTGCTTTACTATATGGTACGGAATGTTGGGCTTCCAAGAGACATCATATTCAAAAAATGAGTGTAGCTGATGTTAAATTATATACCTAATCATTCTACTTATTATATATATAAAATATATATTTCTGTTTTGTCTAGCCGTAGGGGTAGAATAGTCTTTTCCTCTATTTTACGCACATTCATCTTATGAATGTGATTGTAATTTGTTTTTTATTTTTATTTTTCTTTCTTTTTATTTTTCTTTTTGTAAAGTACCAAAAGGTACCTTGGGGGGGCCACTAGCATAGACGTTGGGCCCTCTCCAACGGTCACATTTGTGACCGTTGGAGGGGCTCCAACGTCTATGAGTGGAGCCCCTCCAAGGCTCTTCTTGTGTTGTTATAAATAGGGGTTTCAGCCCCTTGTATTTTTCATGGCTTTGAGTCAAAGCCCAAGTTCTCAATAAATCGATTCCATTGATTTTTATGCCTTTGTGCATTTGTGAGTTATTTGTGGGTTGTGCTTTTTGTGCACAAGTGTTCTTATTGTGCTTTCGTGGTGGGTTTAATATCAAGATTATTAAGATCTTGATATTAGTATCTTATTGAAGATACTTTCACATGGTATCAGAGCCTCGTTGGAAGAAAGAGGATCGTGCATCTCGTCTCTTGTGAAGCACCTCGAAAAACGTGCCCTCAAGCTAGTGAAGTTTTTGAGTAAAGCATTTACTTCGGGCAATATTTTAGAAGTAACTTTTGTCAAGAAAAGGTTGAAAATCCGTTAAGGTACGCATTATTTTCCATCTTCTCTTCTCTCTAATGGGTGAAAAAGACTCTCATTTCTCCCTTGAGTTTAAACTTAGTGGTTCGAACTACCATGTTTGGGCCGGCAATATGGAAGCCCATATCAAAGGGAAAGGCCTTTGGGGTTACGTTCAAGGTTCCATATCGGAACCCGAACCCAAGCTTTCTATTATAGAGAAAGGGGAAATTAAGATTCTTGAAGGAGAAGATAGACAAAAGGCCTTAGAAGAATATTCCAAAAGGCATGATGAGTGGGAAATGAAGAACTTTAAAATATTGTCTTGGATTTTTTCGTCCGTAGAAACCAAGATCAATGCCAACATCATTAAGTTTAAAAGGGCCTCCGAAGCTTGGTTGTACCTTGAAAAAATGTATACTTCAAGGGACTTGTCTCACAAATACTATCTCCAAAAGAAAGCCTTGACTCTTCAACAAAATGATTTATCTATTCGGGAATATTTTGCCGAATTGTCATCTATTTGGGACGAGCTTGCTATGCTCGAACCAAAATGGAGCGGAGAAGCTATTGAATTAAGGCACAAACAACTAGAGGAAGATCGATTTTTCAACTTCCTAAATGGTCTTAGACCCGAATTTGAGCAAATTCGATCCTCTCTTCTATCGGCTTTCACCTCCCCATCTATTGAAGATGTCATCACCAAGCTAAGTGGTGAGGAAACACGTATGGGGATTAGTAAAAATAATCCAAGCATTCTTGCTACACCTTCTCAAAGTGACTATGAAGTGGTTAATGCCGTGTCAAGACCCGGAAATAATTTGAAGACCTACAAACCGCCCCATTTCAAAAATCAAGGGCAAAATGATCGATATGGCAAGAGAGATTATAGCAAATTAACTTGCCATTTTTGTAAAGAACCGGGACATATCAAACCCAATTGTCCCAAATGGAAGAAATTTCTTGCCGCGGCTTTAGCATCCCAATCGGAGGAACGGCCTTCAACTTCAAATGAACCTCTTTCGCTTCATCAAATTGTGGATGCTCTTCAACCTCTTCTCAAAGGAGGCATTTCTGGAGCCGCTATGTCATCCTCTTCCTCTCTTGGTAAGACATCTTGGTTACTTGATTCCGGTGCTTCGTTTCATATGACTCCAAGCCATTGTTTTCTTTCTGATTATTCTAAAAATTGTCTTCCATCCTTTGTCTCAACGGCGGATGGAACCCCTCTTGAAATTAAAGGAATGGGCAATTTTGAAAAACAAGACTTCTTTATCCCAAAAATTCGTCTTATACCAAAACTAAATTTAAATTTACTTTCCGTTTCTCAACTCTCGGACTGTGGTTGCGATATAAAATTCTCTTCTAATAAATGTTGGATACAGGATCGCCAGTCTGGGAAATTGATTGGGGAAGGCTCTAGGAGAGGGGACCTCTACTATGTTGATTTTCTTAAAATTCCCAAGAATCAATTTTGTAATGTTGCTCAAAACAAAGATATTCATGTATGGCATAAGAGATTGGGTCATCCCAACATTATTAAAATCTCTTATTTGCCTTTTATTAAGCATCTTTGTAATGAAAATTTTGTTTGTAATGAATGTATTCTTGGAAAAATGAGAAGTCTTCCTTTTCCTCAAAGATCCATGTTTACAACAAAACCTTTTGAAATTGTTCACTCCGATGTATGGGGTCCGGCTCCGGTGATATCCAAGGGAGGTTTCTCTTACTATGTTATCTTTGTGGACGATTTCACTAGGTTTAGTTGGATATATTTTCTTAAACATAAACATGAAGTTTTTTCAACATTTAAAACATTTCACATGATGGTTTTAAATCAATTCAATGGAAATTTAAAAAATTTTAGAACCGATTCGGGTGGTGAATACCTTTCCAATGAATTCAAAAGCTATCTTGAAAACTATGGAATTCTCCACCAAAAGTCTTGTCCCAAAAACCCCCAACAAAATGGGTTGGCTGAACGAAAACATAGGCATATTATTGAAACCACACGAACTTTGCTCATTTCCCAAAATATTCCGAAAAAACTTTGGGCGGAGGCCGCTCTTACTTCTGTCTATCTCATAAATAGACTTCCATCTAAAAACTTGAACAAGATTTCCCCATTTGAAAAATTATATGAAAAAGAACCTGATTATAGCAGGTTAAGGGTTTTTGGATGTAAATGTTTTGTCCTTACTGATAAAAATGACAAACTCTCTCCTAAGGCCATTCCTTGTGCCTTTCTTGGTTATTCTGAAACTCATAAAGCTTTTCGCTGTTATGATGTTAAGAGTGATAAACTATATGTTTCCAGAAATGTAAGCTTCTTGGAAAATGTTAGTGGTTTCGAAAAACTTGAAACCAATTACGAGAATATTGACTATTCTTTTCTGTTTGATTTATTAACTGAAGATGATGATACTAGTGATGATGAAACAAATCAAAATGATGAAACTCATTCTGATCAACACATCAATGAAGAACCACATAGAGATCCTATAACTTACCCTCATAGAGATAGTACTTTTAGAAGTGCCCTCGAAAGATATGATAGTGAGTCTACCCCTCCAAGTGAAGGAAATCTTCGTAGGATCGAAAGATCAAGAAGACCTCCTTCTAGGTTCATCTCATATGAGTCTTTTTCACCAAAATATAGAGCATGTCTAAGCGCCATTCACTCATACATAGAACCTAGGGACTTTGAGGAAGCACGAAAATGCCCGGAATGGATAGTTGCTATGAATAATGAACTTGAAGCCCTAAAGAAAGTAAAGACCTGGGAGTTTCAAGACCTTCCTAAAGACAAGAAAGCAATAGGGTATAGATGGGTATTTAAAGTCAAAACTAAGAGTGATGGGTCTCTTGAGAGATATAAGGCCCACTTAGTTGCAAAAGGATATGGTAAAAAATATGAGATTGATTATGAGGAGACTTTTGCCCCCATTGCTCGAATGGTCACCGTCCGATGTCTTATAACTGTTGCTTCAATCAATAAATGGAACATCTATCAGATGGATGTTAAGAATGTGTTTTTAAACCAGAGTTACCGGAAACACCTATAGAATAGGGGAAGCGCGCTTCCCCGGGACGCGTTTCGGAAGCGCAAAACGCAGCGCTTTCGAAACGCGAGGGGAAGCGCAGGTTCAATTGAGGAAGCGCGTCCCCCTTTAAAGGGAAGCACGTCCCCCTTTAAAGGGAAGCGCGTACCTCTTTAAAGGGGTACGCGTACCTCTTTAAAGGGGTACACGTACCCCTTTAAAGAGGTACGCGTACCCCTTTAAAGGGGGACGCTATTATGGAAAGGTCGAGTTTGCCCTTAAATTTTTTTTTACACATGAATATATTTTTTACCGAGGTTAAAATGGGTATTTTATAAAACCCGTGAAAAAATAAAATCAAAAGGGGCTTAGGGTTTTGTTTTTTCACGCGTTCCGACTCCTCTCTCTCTCTCTCTCTCTCTCTCTCGAGTTTTCGGCGAGCTTCGAGTTCCGGCGACCTCAAAAAATTCCGGTGGCCTCCACCGACTTCCGAAGATGAAGATGTTCACCTTAAGGTACGCTATCCCCCTCTCTCACGCTCTGTCACTCTCTCTATCTCTCTGTCGTGCGAGCTCCCCTCCAGTCAGCAACACCAGTGGGATCCAATAGGGTAGTTTTGGGGAAAGTGATCAAGGGTTTTTTCTTTCTCGGTGTAGATCTATCGCAGGGTTTTTTTTTTCAGGGTGTATATCAAGGGGTTTTTTGTTCCTGTAGATCAAGGGTTTGTTTGTAGTTTTTTTAGTTTCTGATTCATTATCGCAACCGTTTTTTTTATTCATTCTGCATGAAGCAGTGGGTTGTTTTTTATTGTCTCCATGATACTAGTCTATTGATAGCGTAAGCAATGTAATATTAACTTCTTATCTAAACAGATGGTACGCATTCGTCACAAAACTTTTCTGATATAGCTGGATTGTTAATTTGCATTGGCCATTATGTGCTGTAGCTTCTTATTTAACTCTTCAGTTGTTTATGATATGATGGTGATAGTGTATGTGGAAGTTCATTTTATACTTCATCAGTTGGCAAAGAAAATCAGTGCACCGGATGGGGTGGAAGTATCATTAGAGATAACATGATATTGTTGATGGTTTTAATGATCTTAACTATTCTACACTGATGAATAATTTTTTTGCTAATTGGTGTATAACGGGTATAATATGCAATATTATTGTTTTATTGGAGAGCATTTGAGTGTGCTGTTCCCACATTTTAAAAGCTATTTCTTCAGTCCAGTGAGAGGCTGAGAGCTGCTGGAGGATGTGAGCCGGTACAAATAGTAAATGAACATTATCATGAAGAAGATAACCGTAATGATTTAGAACCTCAGTTCTAAGTCTATTGTCTCAGAGATCAATGTTTGCCAAGGCTGGTAGCACTTTAATGTTCTCCATTTGTGCAAAATTAAGTTGATGGGTACTTGGAGAATTTCCCAATGAGTCGGGTATTGAACTTTAGTGGAGTCCTGAAAGAAAACTGGATTTATATGTTCTTGATCTGATTTAGCAGTTCAATCAAACTATTCTCTCTCTATATATTCTCAGTTATTTATGTTGCTTGTTTCTTATTAGAACTTGAAGTGCCTGTTTGAGTATTTAGTTCAGTGATAGTCAGATTGCACGTAATTTCCCCCCCTTTTTTAGCTTAGTCTTTTGTTTACATCCCCATGCTTTGTGTTCTTCACTCTCCATTATTTACTGTTAATAATAGCTTTTTTTAAGTGTTTTAGGTTGATTCTGATACTTTTATGATGCAGATATATTTGCATGTTCTTTGCTTCATTAATGACCATCTCAAGCTATGATCACGATAATTCTGATGACGATGACGATTCTTTGTACAATTTGGAGCATGAATCATCTAGTGGTGTTGGGAAGGGCAAGAAGAGGTCTTCTGCTTGTCCATATCAGTTTGAGGACTGAAACGAAAATTGTTTTGATGAGGAAGATGAAGAAGAATATGACTTGGATGACTACTATTCTGAAGATGACCAAGATGATGAACCACCTAGCATGCATAAAACAACAGTGCTATGGCGCCATGTATTGAAACAAAAGAAGAGTGGGCAAGGAAAGCAAGGTGGAACCCAAGTTTTTATGTGCAGGCACTGCAAAAATATTTATCATGGGTCATATACTCGAGTTTTTGCACATCTCATGGGATCTCCAAAGGGACAAAGTGTTGAGATTGCCTTTTGCCCTGAAGTTGCAAAAAATGCAGAATTGGCAAAAAAAATTAAGAGGCAAGTTCGTCGAGTGGAGGTTTCATCAAGTGCATTTGAGTTGAGGAGATCAAGAATTGATACTCCGAAGAAGCCTATTAGTATGACTACATCATCTAGTGGAAGCCGAAAAACAGTTGATATTCGTGATACCTTTAAAAAGGTAGAAAGAGATGATGTAGATCACAAAATTATCAGATTTTTGTGTGCAAATGACATACCTTTCAATGTGCTTCGATCACCATATTGGGAAGAGATGATATCTGCAGTTAGTAAAGTGCCCGGATATAAACCCCCATCATATGAAAAAGCGCGAACAACGTTGCTTGACAGTGAGAAAGAGTGTGTTCACAGGGAGTTAAATGAATTTCGAGAAAAGTTTGAGGAGTTTGGAGTTTCCATTGTCTCAGACGGTTGGACAAATATCAAGAACAAACACTTGATAAATATACTTGCCTCAAACTGTTTTGGCTCGATGTTCTTATATGCAAGTGATTTTTCTAATGTGCAACAGTCAGCTGCAAACATTGCCGATTTTTTGAAGACGAGATTTAAAGTTGTGGGGCCTTCTAATGTAGTGCAAGTGATTGCAGACAATGCAGCAAATTGCAAGTTAGCAGGTGAAGAATTAAAACAAACGTACAAGTATATTTTTTGGTCACCTTGTGTTGTGCACACACTTAATTTGATCTTCAAGGATTTGGCACATGAGTTTCATTGGTTGGGAGAAACATATTTGCAGAGTAAAGAAATTGTGAAGTATATCACAAATCATTCAAAAGCACTAGCAATCTTTAGAAGCAATGAAAAATTAGAATTAATAAAGATTTCAAAAACAAGGTTTGCTTCACATTATACTACTTTGAAACACTTGCTTGATGTGAGGGAGAGCTTAAGGCTCACAGTAATTTCAGATAGATGGAGTGATTGGAAGCAATCATGCACGGATGAAATTATGAAAAAAAAGGCTGTTACAACAGAAACAACTGTTCTTGATGAAGAATATTGGGATTCTGTACGTTTAGCATTATTGATTACAAAACCCATCTATAAGATGATTAAATTTTGTGATCAGGAAGGCCCTATAATTGGTGAAGTGTATGAAGGCATGGACAACATGTTGGGGGAAATCAAATACAATCTAAAAGGACAACCAGATTTATATGAAAAGATTCATAAGATTGTCTCAAATAGATGGGACAAAATGAATGTGCCTCTCCATAGTCTAGCCCACATGCTTACTCCAAAATATTACGAGTCGGAGTATCTCAAAATCCCAGCAGCAGGAGGGGTCAAACGAGTTTCTCCTGGTAAAAATTTAATTCTATCTATTTAATAAAGTTTAAAGTTAACAACAACAACAACAACAACAACTACGCCTTCATCCCAAAACAATTGGGGTCAGCGATATGAACCAAAAAAGAAATTCATTTTGGGTCTTCCACATGAATCCTTTTCCTCCAATCATTTCTATCCAACGCCATGTCCTCGGTGAGGTTCAAAGCATTCATATCCTTTCCTATCATCTCCATCCAAGTCTTCCTAGGCCTACCCCGACCTCTTTTAACTAATATATTTTCCCATTTCTCCAACCTTCTAACTGGAGCATCATTAGGCCTTCGCCGAATATGTCCAAACCACCGTAAACGATTCTCTCTCATCTTATTTTCAATTGGTGCAACACCTACCTTCTTACGTATCTCTTCGTTCCGAATCTTATCTTTTATTGTATTTCCACACATCCATCTAAGCATCCGCATCTCAGCTACACTCATTTTTTGAATATAATAAAGTTTAAAGTTAAATGATTTAATTATTTCATTTGCATTTCTCTTGTTATAGTTACTAAACATTTTTTTTTGCAGAAAAGGATAATGATATCTTAGACGGTGCAATGCTTGCGCTTGAAGTCATATCTTCTGGAAATGAAGAGTTATCTACACTTTATAGGTCACAACTTGTGGCTTTTGCATCAAGAAGTGGAAGATTTAGCCGAAATGCAGCACGAATAGATGCACTGAATCCTACAATGTCAGTGCTTAATTGGTGGCGTTTTTATGGTGGTGATACACCGGAGTTGAGAGCATTAGCCATTAAGGTTTTATCTCAACCTATTAGCACATCTTCTGCAGAAAGAGTGTGGAGCACCTATAGTTACATTCACAATGTTAAAAGAAATAGGCTCAATGAAGATCGTGCTGATACCTTAGTGTATATTCATTCCAATCTTCGATTGATTGACAGGTATAATTAAACTGTGTTGTACTTTTGTTTTGGTATTTTTTTTTCTCTTTTTTTATCATTGATTGTTTATTAGCATTCATATTTTATATTCTTATTATAAAAGGTGCAACAATCGCTATAAAGAAGGGCCTAGTCGAAAATGGGATATCAATCCAGAACTTCCTATTGTAGAAGAAAATACGTTGAGATTAGAGGATATGCGATGGAGAGATTTGGATGATAGTGCACAACAATCAAGCACTATTTCCAAATCCAAACATAAAGATGCACAACCAAAAGCTCCATTACCTCCAATAATTATACGTACAAATGAAGTTCAAGAGGATACAAATCAATCCACCAGAGCTAGTAGAACTGCAGATATACAAGAGCGACCATCAGTTCATCATGGTCGGATTGATCGTTTCTTTAGCCGGAGACCTAGGCAAGGTATGTTGATATTGTGTTTTTTATATTTTAAATTATGGTTTTTGAACATTTTAACTTTTTAACGTATTCATTATAGGAAATGAAGGAAGGAGCAGAAGACATGGTCGTGGAGGACAAGATGCACGTGATGATGCAGAAAGTTCGCGATCTATTGCTGACTTGAAGGGGAAGAGAAAGATGGTAGATTAATGAACTCTTGAATTATTATTTTTTTTTATGATGTAGTTGGAGTTGTCCAACTTAAAAACTTTTATGTTACTTTTTTGTCATGGTCTTATAATATTTTTTTGGTATACTTTTATTTTGAATCTTGCATGATGAAGTGAAGTAGTGGATTATGTTAATTTTAAGGTTAGACTTAGAGTTTAGAACATTGTAGCTTATAATTTACAATTTAGAAATTTATAGCTTCTTAGGTCGCTTCCGGTTCGCTTCCTATGTCGCTTCCGAGACGCTTCCTATGTCGCTTCCGAGACGCTTCCCGGTTCGCTCCTAAGTGGTCCCACGCTTCCCGCTTCCTAAATTTTTGAAAGTGCCTCGCTTCCCGCTTCCGCTTCCCGTATCGCTTCCCGCTCCCGCTTCCTCGACTGGCAACTCTGTTTTAAACGGAGATTTAAACGAAGAAGTTTATATGAATGCTCTTCCTGGAATGGAGTATCCTAAAGGAAAAGTGCTTCGTCTTCGGAAAGCACTTTATGGTTTAAAACAAGCTCCCAAGGCTTGGTATGATAGGTTTAACTCCATAATGTTAGAAAATGATTTCTCATCCTGCTTTACTGATACTGCTTTGTTTGTTAGAAAATCTAATGCAGGGATTGTCATTCTACTACTTTATGTGGATGACATGCTTATATCTGGGAGCGACTCTAAAGGGATTAAAAGCATAAAATCCATTTTAAAGGATAAGTTTGAAATGTCTGACTTAGGCTTCTTAACTTACTTTTTGGGTATTGAGGTAGCTTACTCTTATAGAGGATATTTTCTATCTCAAACTAAGCTTGCATCTGAGATTATTGACAGGTTCGGTATTACAGATGATAAAGTTTGTGAAACTCCTGCTATAGTAGGAGCTAAAATGAAGATTGATGATGGTGTTTCCCTCTCCGATCCTACTCCCTACAGGCAACTAGTAGGATCGTTGATGTACCTAAGTATCACCAGACCATATATCTCACATGCGGTGCATACGGCAAGTCAATTTTAGCATGCACCAACTTCGGTTCACATGGGTGCTATCTTACGAGTCGTAATATACCTAAAGCACACTATTAATAAGGGAGTTTTTTTGTCTTCTTCTTCTGAGTTAAGATTGATTGCATATACTGACTCTGATTGGGGAGGTGACCCAAATAACCGTCACTCCACCACTAGTTTTTGTGTATTCTTAGGAGACTCATTAATCTCATGGAGATGTAAGAAGCAGCAAAAGGTGTCTCTATCATCAACTGAAGCGGAATATCGTGCTATGGCGACTACTACCATGGAAATTGTCTGGATTCATCAGTTGTTGGAAGACATGGGGATCACTATTGAAGGGCCTACCAAGCTTTGCTGTGACAACCAAAGTGCAATTTATATTGCTAAAAATCACACTTTTCATGAGCAGACCAAACACATAGAGATGGATTGTCACTACGTTTGGGAGGCATACCTCAAAGGAATCATTGACCTACCATATGTCACATCCGAATATCAATTGGCGGATTTCTTCACTAAAGCCTTGTGTGCTCCGCGCTTCAACTTTCTTCTTAGCAAACTCTCGGTCATCCTGCCCTAAGTTTGAGGGGGGGTGTTAAATTATATACCTAATCATTCAAATGTAATATATATATTTTATATATATAAGGTAATACATATACATATATTAATATATATGTATATGTATCTACTTATTATATATATATATAAAATATATATTTCTGTTTTGTCTAGCTGTAGGGGTAGAATAGTCTTTTCCTCTATTTTACGCACCTTCATCTTATGAATGTGATTGTAATTTGTTTTTTATTTTTCTTTTTGTAAAGTACCAAAAGGTACCTTGGGGGGCCCACTAACATAGACATTGGGCCCTCTCCAACGGTCACATTTGTGACCGTTGGAGGGGCTCCAACGTCTATGAGTGGAGCCCCTCCAAAGCTCCTCTTGTGTTGTTATAAATAGGGGTTTCACCCCCTTGTATTTTTCATGGCTTTGAGTCAAAGCCCAAGTTCTCAATAAATCGATTCCATTGTTTTTATGCCTTTGTGCATTTGTGAGTTATTTGTGGGTTGTGCTTTTTGTGCACAAGTGTTCTAAAGTGTTCTTATTGTGCTTTGGTGGTAGCTTTAATATCAAGATTATTAAGATCTTGATATTAGTATCTTATTGGAGATACTTTCACAGGTAAGATGCGTATGCTGAGATGGATGTGTGGAAATACAGTAAAAGATAAGATTCGGAACGAGGAGATACGTAAGAAGGTAGGCGTTGCACCCATTGAAAATAAGATGAGAGAGAATCGTTTACGGTGGTTTGGACATATTCGGCGAAGGCCTAATGATGCTCCAGTTAGAAGGATGGAGAAATGGGAAAATATATTAGTTAAAAGAGGTCGGGGTAGGCCTAGGAAGACATAGATGGAGGTGATAGGAAATGATACGAATGCTTTGAACCTCACCAAGGACATGACATTGGATAGAAATGATTGGAGGAGAAGGATTCATGTGGAAGACCCATAATGATTTTCTTTTTTGGTTCATATCGCCGACCCCAATTATTTTGGGATGAAGGCGTAGTAGTTGTTGTATACTTATATATATATATATACATTCGTATATATATAAGTATATATATACATATATGTATATATATACATTTCCCCTTTTATTGAAATACCCGATAGGGGTATTCTTGTAAAACCACAATGTAACTTTTTCTTTTTTCTTTTTTTCTTTTTCCTTTTTTTCTTTTTTATTTTCTCCTTTTTGTAAGACCACAAGGGCCCCACACTTGTAGTCGTTGGGGCCCCAACGGTCAGATTTATGACCGTTGGGGCCTCAACGGTCAGATTTATGACCGTTGGGGCTCTCAACGACTACATGGGAGCCCCTTGTGGTCCCTTCCTTAAGTCTCCCTCCTCTATAAATAGAGGAGGTATTCTCCTCTTGTAAGCAATGGGTTTTCACCCTTCTCTTCCTTTCTTCAATAAATCCAACTTATGACTTTAAGTCATTTTCTACTTTTGAGAGTTTTGTGTGTGCACTTTTAGTGTTTGTGTTCTTGGCTCTGGAGGTCACTCTTAAAGAGTGCTTTTACTCCATTGGTGCTTCCGCCTTTTTTCATTACATGGTATCAGAGCAAGGTTGGTGATTGGGCTTCTCCTTATTATCTTGGAACGTGTGCCTCTCAAATTTTAAGAAAGGAAGGATATTTGGTGCCGATGGAACATGATTCTAAAGTGGAGCTTTCTTTTAAGCTAAATGGATCCAACTATCTCATGTGGGCCTCCGCGATGGAAAATCATCTAAGAGGTAAGAAACTTTGGGGTTTTGTTATGGGAACTACTCCCGAACCCTCTCTTGTTCTCACTAAAATCGAAAATGAGGTTGAAAAAGCTTTAGATGGCGATGAGCGCATCAAAGCTATCAATGACCATCAATCCAAAGTTGAGGATTGGGAAAGTAACCATGCCAAAATTTTGGCATGGTTTATGAACAATGTTGACCTTAAAAATTGTGCTAATATTGCCAAATTTAGAAGGGCCAATGAGGCATGGTTTTTCCTTAAGGGTATGTATACCCAAAAGGATCTTGCTCAACAATTTTTTTGTCAACAAAAAATCCGTTCCACCAAACAAATGGATATGAGTGTCCGGGACTATTTTAGCTCTCTAACCCCTCTTTGGGATGAACTTGCTCTTCTTGAGCCTAAATGGGTGGCTCCAGAAGATATTGAATTAAGAAGGGAACAAATTGAAAAGGAGCACTTCTTTCAATTTCTTCATGGTCTTCGCCCGAAATTTGAACAAGTTAGGGCATCTCTTCTCCATAGAAGCAAAGCCTTACCTATTGAAGACGCCCTCGCCGAAATATGCCAAGAGGAAACTCGACTTGGCTTAAGCATTAAGAATGATGGAGTTTTGGCCGTTACTAGGCCCGGATCAAATGTTAAAGCCTATAGACCTCCTCACTTTAACAAAAATAGTAATGGGCCTAGAAAGGGAATAATATGCCATTATTGTAATAAACCGGGACACATTAGACCAGTTTGTCCCAAACTTAAAGGAAAAGTAGCCGCGATTGGAGAAAATTCTCCAAAGAAGGAAGAAGAAAGTGCCAAAGAGGGAGATATCAAAGAGACTCTTAATCATATCTCTGAAGTTCTCCAACATCTTCTCAAGACTTCTTCCTCAACATCCGGAGCCGCCATCGCCTATTCTTCATCACCTCCAGGTATGTGGATACTAGACTCCGGTGCTTCTTTTCATATGACATCTCATAAAAACTCTCTTTCAAATGTTTTTTCCGAACCCATATCCTCTTATGTTTCAACGGCTGATGGAACATCATTGAAAATTGAAAGTATTGGAACGATTGATTTTAAAAATTCTCAAAAAAATTTCGTTCATAAAGTAAGAATCGTTCAAAAAATTAATTTAAATCTTTTTTCCGTTTCTCAAATCACCGATCATGGATTTCAGGTCTCTTTCTCACCTAAAGATTGCACCGTGCAGGATCTCCAGTCAGGGAGGCTGATTAGGCAAGACCATAGAAGGGATGATCTCTATTTTATGGACTTTTTGACTCTTCCATCTAAATCTTGCAATCTTGTAAAAGACAAAAGTATTGGAATTTGGCATGAGAGACTTGGTCATCCAAATTTTGTAAAAATGTCTCTTTTTCTGTTTTTGAACAATACTTGTAAAGACAATCACATGACTTGTAAAGATTGCATTTTTGGGAAATCTAAAGCTACTCCATTTCCTCAAAGAAGTTACTTTACCACTCGGCCATTTGAACTTGTTCATTCCGATGTGTGGGGACCTTCCCCTATTTTGTCTAAAGGAGGATTTTCGTATTATGTGGTCTTTATTGATGACTTCACTCGATTCACATGAATTTACTTCCTAAGTCGCAAATCCGAAGTTTTCTCATTCTTTAAAGAATTCCATGCAATGGTTAAAAATCAATTTTTGGGAAATCTATCTATTCTTAGGTCCTATTCGGGAGGCGAATATATGTGCAATGATTTTCAAAGCTATTTAAAAGAAAATGGAATTTGTCATCAACGTTCTTGTCCCAACACTCCGCAACAAAACGGTCTTGCGGAAAGAAAGCATAGACACATAATAGAAACTACAAGAACGTTGTTAATTTCAAAAAATATCCCAAAATCCTTTTGGGCCGAAGCGGTTCTAACCTCAACGTATCTTATCAATAAAACCCCTTCATCCTCTTTGAAAAATCTTTCTCCATTTGAAAAACTTTACAATATGTCTCCCGATTATAAAAGACTAAGGATTTTTTGATGTAAATGCTTTGTTCTAACTCACAAAAATGATAAACTTTCTCCTAGGGCTATTGAATGTATTTTCTTAGGATATGGCGAAAAACAAAAAGGTTATCGATGTTTTGACATACTCAAAAACAAACTTTATATCTCAAAATATGTCACATTCCTAGAAGAAGAAAATGGTTTTTCGCACAAACCAAATGAAAATATTGATTATTCTTTTTTATTTGACTTATTGCCTCAAGAAAACATCATAGATGATCATATGGATCCTAGTGAACCCCTTGGTGAAAATCATTTTGAACATCCAAATGGTGATCAAAACTTAGAAGAAAATGTTTCAAGACAAATACAAGTCTACTCTAGAAGGAATGAAAGAAATCCTCCTTGTGCCCTTGAAAAATTCTCTCAAAGTGAGTCAATCGAAGAGACCTCTCAAAGAAAATCAAATCGGATTTCCAAAATACCCAATAGATTTGTTTCTTATGACTCTTTTTCTCCTAACTTTCGAGCATGCCTACTTGCTCTTCACTCCTTTCATGAACCGTCTCATTACAATGATGCTAAACAATATGCTCATTGGAATGAAGCTATGGAACTAGAACTTAATGCTCTTAAAAGGGCGCAAACTTGGGAAATCATTGATCCTCCCAATGGCAAGAAACTCATTGGATGCAGATGGGTTTTTAAAGTAAAAACTAAGAGTGATGGTTCATTGGAAAGATATAAGGCTAGGTTGGTAGCCAAAAGATATGCCCAAGAGTATGGGGTAGATTATGATGAAACTTTTGCCCCAGTTGCTCGAATGACTAGTGTTCGAGCTCTTATTGCTATAGCCTCTGTTAAAAAATGGCCAATCTTTCAACTTGATGTCAAAAATGCCTTTTTGAATGGTAATTTAAATGAAGAAGTTTACATGGAACCGCTTCCAGGTATGAATTTAAATGGAAAAATGCTTTATATGGCTTTGTATGGACTTAAGCAAGCTCCTAAAGCTTGGTATGATAGGTTTAATAATGTATTTAATCAATTTAGGATTTTCTTCTTGCTATACTGACATTGCTCTTTTTGTTAAAAGGACATATGACTCCATTATTATGCTTCTGCTGTATGTTGATGATATGATCATTGTTAAAATGTAAACTGTAATATATATATATATATATATTATTTAATATTATTATATTTTCTTTTTCTATTTTTCTTTATTTCCTTTTTTAGCATCTAGTTCAATAGAAACTAGATATTTGATCAAGTCAAGTTCCTGTTGGAACTTGACTGTGCAAATAGCTGTTGGACTGTAGTCCAACAACTATAATAAATGTTGTTGGACTATAGTCCAACAGCTATAATAATAAATGTTGTTGGACTGTAGTCCAACAGCTATATTAAGAGACATTGGAATCCAACGTCTCTTTTGGAGAGCTCAAAATGAGCTCTCCTCTCTCCCACTTTTTTGTATATATAGGGGTGAACCCCTTCAATGTAAATTACTATGCTTCTTAAGCATTTTGTTCATGAATAAAGTATTATTTATTTTTCAAGTGTTCTTCCTTTTATACCCTTTCAAGGGTCATGCTTGTAGTGTCTCCAATAGACACTTGTTTGTGAGTTATTTGTGCATTTGTTGTAGACCACCATTTCATTACATGGTATCAGAGCTACGAAATCCTTAGATCTTGAAGTGCTTCCGCCTCGATTTCCGTGCCACATTTACAAAAGGTGTTTCATCACCTTGTTCTTGGCTCAAGAAGATTTGTTTGAAGAAAGGCAAACTTGTGCTACAAAAAAATTTGGTTTTGTATCCTCTTTTATTCCTTTGTCTACTCTTTTTCTTTTCTTTTTATTTTTCTCTCTCTCTCCTCCTATTTATTCCTCTCTTACCCTTGTAAAAGATGGATGACAATGATAAGATCACCATCATTCCTATGAAGCTAAATGATACTAACTATGTAATGTGAGCTTCGATTATGAAGCACCACATTTGGGGAAAAGGTTTATGGGGTATAGTGGATGGTTCCGATTTGGAACCTAAACTATCTCTTACCAAGAAAGAGGGTGATAAAGAGGTTCCTCTAACAGAAGAAGAGAAGAGTAAGGCGTTAGCCACTTATGAAAAGAAATGGAAAGAATGGAGGATAGGGCATGCAAAAATTATGTCATGGCTCATCAATAGCATAGACATTAAAAAATGCTCTAGTCTAGCTAAGTTTGAGCATGCCGATAAGGCTTGGGAATACCTCAAAAACATGTATTCCCTTAAAGATATTGCACATGTATGCAATTTACAAGATAAAGTTCGGACAATGACTCAAAAAGATAAAACTATTCGAGAATATTATAATGAGTTGTCCGAACTTTGGGAATAGTTGGCTCTTCTTGAGCCCAAATGGCATTGTGCCGAAGACATCGAGCTTCGCCAAAAGCAACTCGATATGGAACATTTCTATCAATTTGTGGATGGTCTAAGGCCGGAGTTTGAATCCACCAAATCGGCCCTTTTACATCGTGGAAAAATTCCTTCTATTGTTGATACTATAGAAGAGCTCACTATGGAGGAAAATAGACTTAGAAAAAGTACTTCAAAAGTTGATGATGACTCTGTTTTAGCTGTATATAGACCGGGGAATCATACTCGTACTTACAAGCCGCCTCATTTTGGAAGGCAAAACGGCGACTTTGATAAAAGAAAAGTTATTTGTCATCATTGTCATGAACCGGGGCACTATAGGCCTCAATGTCCAAAGTTAAAAAGAAAAGAAGAAAAAAGAGTTGCATCTGAGTCAAAAGATCAAGATGCACCTGTGTCTATGGCTCAACTGATGGAAATCCTTCAACCTCTTCTCAAAGGGGTATCCTCCTCAACCGAAGCCTCAACTGGAGCGGCAGTTGCATCTTTCTCCGGTCCAGGTAACTTTCCTTGGCTTTTAGATTCTGGTGCTTCTTTTCATATGACCCCAAATGTTAATAGTCTATCCGAATGTCTTAAAAATAACTCAAGTGTGTCAAAGGTTTTTACAGCCGATGACACATCTCTCGAAGTAAAAGGAATAGGATGTTTTGAAAATCTTCAAAAATCCCAAAGATTTTTTATCCCAGAAGTTAGATATATCTCTAAACTTAATTTGAATCTCTTATCTGTCTCACAAATATCTTATTATGGATGTAATATCTCCTTCTCTTCTCATGGTTGTTGGGTACAAGATCGCCAGTCAGGAAAGCTGATTGGGGAAGGCCATAGAGAAGGAGGACTTTATTACATGGACTTTTTGGAATTACCCAAGAATGCATTTTGTTATAATATTCAGAAATTAGAATTGGATTTATGGCACAAAAGGCTTGGCCATCCTTATATGTCTAAAATTCAATATTTTCCAAGTTTGGAAAAATTTTATAATTCTGAAAATTTTTCTTGTAAAGACTGCATTCTTGGCAAAATGAAAAGGTTACCATTTCTTAGTAGAACTTTTGTTTCCTCACGACCACTTGAGTTAATACATTCGGATGTTTGGGACCCCGCACCAGTTATTTTCAAAGGTGGTTATACATATTATGTCATTTTTGTTGATGACTTTTCTAGACATACTTGGATTTATTTTCTTAAACATAAATCTGATGTCTTTGCTAACTTCCAAATATTTCATAAAATGGTTAAAAATAAGTTTCAAAATGATATTTCTGTTTTTCGCACTGATTCAGGGGGAGAATTTATGTCCAACGAATTCAAAGACTATCTCAATTTACATGGTATTACACATCAAAGATCATGTCCATACACTCCACAACAGAATGGCCTAGCCGAACGCATTGCTAATTGCAAATCAAGTTCCAAAAAGTTTTTGGGCTGAAGCGGTCCTAACTGCCACCTACCTCATTAATAGGATGCCATCTTCCTCATTAAAGAATACAACTCCAATAGAAAAGCTTGTTAATTTAACTCCAGATTATTCTATATTAAGAGTCTTTGGATGCAAATGTTTTGTTTTCACCAACAGAAATGACAAACTCTCTCCTCGTGCAATCCCATGTGCCTTTTTAGGATATGCTGATAATAAAAAAGGCTACAGGTGTTTCGATTTTCAAAATGACAAATTATATGTGTCAAGAAATGTATCTTTTTTGGAAAAAGAAAGCTTCTTTGAATTTGAAAAATCCAAGGATGTCACTGAATACTCGTTTTTAATTGATCCAACTTCAAAATCCAATGAATGTGATGTTGGATGTGACCTTGACAATGATCAAAGTCCTATTGTTGTTGAAAATGATGATAATGAAGAGCAAATCCATAGGGATGTTAGTCTACAATATTCAAGACGTAGAGAGCAAAATCTTCCATGTGCATTACAAAAATACTCTGAAGTCTCACCTAAAAGAACGTCTAGAATCTCTAAACCTCCAGAAAAATTTGTGTCTTTTGAATCTTTTTCACCCACGTATAGGGCCGCCATTACATTAATACAATCATATGTTGAACCATCATTCTATTCTCAAGCAAAAAATCTTATAGAATGGATAGAAGCCATGAAAATAGAATTGGATGCACTAGAAAAGGCCAATACTTGGACGATACAAGATATTCCTCCGGGTAAGAAACCTATAGGTTGTAGGTGGGTATACAAAGTCAAAACCAAAAGTGATGGGACCCTGGAAAGATATAAGGCCCGTTTAGTAGCAAAAGGATATGCTCAAGAGTATGGCATCGATTATGAAGAAACATTTGCTCCTGTGGCCCGTATGACCACTGTTAGAACTTTAATAGCCTTGGCCTCCATTAGAACATGCCTATCTTTCAATTAGATGTCAAAAATGCTTTCCTGAATGGGAATCTCGTTGAAGAAGTATACATGGAAGCCCCACCTGGTATTAGTATCCCTAAGGGTAAAGCTCTTCGTCTAGAAAAAACTCTTTATGGTCTTAAACAGGCTCCAAAAGCCTGGTATGACCGTTTTAATCATGTTATGCTTGATATTGGTTTTCAACCTTGTTTAACTGACACTGCTTTGTTTGTTAAGAAATCTAATGCAGGCATCATTATTCTTCTTCTCTATGTGGACGATATGATCATCACCGGAGGCGACAAACAGGGAGTTGCAAATATCAAATCTTTTCTTAAAACTCACTTTGAAATGACTGACTTAGGTTTATTAAGATATTTTTTAGGCATTGAAGTTGCTTATTCCCCTCGGGGGGTATTTGATATCTCAATTTAAATTTGCTCTTGATATCGTTTCCAGGTCTGGAATTACAGATGATAAGAAAGTAGACACTCTAGAAGTTATCAATGTTAAAATGAAAATTGATGATGGAGAACTTCTTGATGATCCTACTCCTTATAGACAGCTTGTTGGAGCTCTTTCTTATCTTTTCATTACTAGGCCAGATATAACTCATGCGGTTCATACAGTCAGTCAGTTTCAGCATGCTCCCACCTTCGTGCACATGAGAGCGTTTTTGCGTATTATTAGATACTTAAAATCCTCTCTTTCACGAAGACTCTTCTTGTCTGCTTCATCTTCATTAAATTTAATTGCATATACTGATGCTGACTGGGGAGGTGATCCTAATAATAGACACTCAACTACTGGTTTTTGTGTGTTCCTAGGTGAAACCTTAATTTCGTGGAGGTGTAAGAAGCAACATAAAGTCTCTCTTTCCTCCACCGAAGCTGAATACAGAGCCATGGCAACCACCACTATGGAGGTTGTTTGGCTCAGACGATTGCTAGCGGATATGGGAGCTAAAGCAACGCAAACTTCAAAGATGTGCTGTGACAACAAAAGTGCGATCTACATTGCAAGCAACCGGACATTCCATGAGCGCACTAAACACATTGAGATGGACTGTCACTATGTCAGAGAGGAATACTTACATGGAACCATTGATCTGCCATATGTTACATCAGAATATCAATTAGCAGACTTCTTCACCAAGCCTCTCGCTGCTCCCAGATTTCACTTCCTCTTAGACAAACTTTCGCTCATTGTACCGTAAGTTTGAGGGGGAGTGTTAAAATGTAAACTGTAATATATATATATATATATATATATATTATATTATATTTTCTTTTATTATTTTCTTTTTCTATTTTTCTTTATTTTCTTTTTTAGCATCTAGTTCAATAGAAACTAGATATTTAATCCAGTCAAGTTCCTGTTGGAACTTGACTGTGCAAATAGCTGTTGGACTGTAGTCCAACAACTATAATAAATGTTGTTGGACTATAGTCCAACAACTATAATAATAAATGTTGTTGGACTGTAGTCCAACAACTATATTAAGAGACGTTGGAATCCAACGTCTCTTTTGGAGAGCTCAAAATGAGCTCTCCTCTCTCCCACTTTTTTGTATATATAGGGGTGAACCCCTTCAATGTAAATTACTATGCTTCTTAAGCATTTTGTTCATGAATAAAGTATTATTTATTTTTTAAGTGTTCTTCTTTTTATACCCTTTCAAGGGTCATGCTTGTAGTGTCTCCAATAGACATTTGTTTGTGAGTTATTTGTGCATTTGTTGAAGACCACCATTTCATTACAATCATTACTGGGAATGACAAAAAGGGAGTAAATGATGTAAAGTCTATGTTAAAAGAAACTTTTGATATGTATGATCTTGGATATTTGAGATATTTTTTAGGAATTGAAGTGGCTTATTCCGCGCGAGGATACATCCTATCTCAAATGAAATTAGCTGCAGAAATTTGTACCAAATCTGGAATATCTGATGAAAAGAAAGTTGAGACTCCCGAAGTTATTAATGCGAAACTGAGACTTGAAGATGGTGTTCTTCTTGAGGATCCAACCCCCTACCGTCAATTAATCGGATCTCTCACCTATCTGTCCATCACACGTCCAGATATAGCTCATGTGGTTCATGCAGCAAGCCAGTTTCAGCATGCACCTACTTCGGTTCATATGGCGGCCATAATGAGAATTATGCGATACATAAAAAATTATATATCCAAGGGACTCTTCTTATTCTCTTCATCATCTCTTGACTTAACTGTTTTTACTGATGCTGACTGGGGATGAAATCCCAATGATCGTATCTCAATAACGGGTCTTTGTATTTTTTTAGGTGAATCTCTCATTTCGTGGAGATGCAAGAAGCAGCAAAAGGTTTCACTGTTATCCACTGAAGCTGAATATCGGGCCATGACAATGACAACTATGGAAATCGTATGAATCAGGAGTCTCCTTGGTGACATGGGCGTCCCCATTTCCACTCACACCAAGCTCTGCTGTGATAACAAAAGTGCGATATACATTGCCAACAATCACACTTTTCATGAGCGGACCAAGCATATCGAAATGGATTGCCATTATGTTCGAGACGAATATCTCAGAGGGACTATCTCATTACCATATGTTACTTCAGAGTATCAACTAGCTGACTTCTTCACCAAGGCGCTCCCAACTCCACGATTTATGTTTCTTCTTAGCAAACTTTCGGTCTTCTCCCCGTAAAGTTTGAGGGGGCGTGTTAAAATATGTATATATATATACATATACTTATATATATATATATATATATACATTCGTATATATATAAGTATATATATACATATATGTATATATATACATTTTCCCTTTTATTGAAATACCCGATAGGGGTATTCTTGTAAAACCACAATGTAACTTTTTTTTTCTCTTTTTTTCTTTTCTCCTTTTTGTAAGACCACAAGGGCCCCACACTTGTAGTCGTTGGGGCCCCAACGGTCAGATTTATGACCGTTGGGGCTCCCAACGACTACATGGGAGCCCCTTGTGGTCCCTTCCTTAAGTCTCCCTCCTATAAATAGAGGAGGTATTCTCCTCTTGTAAGCAATGGGTTTTCACCCTTCTCTTCCTTTCAATAAATCCAACTTATGACTTTAAGTCATTTTCTACTTTTGAGAGTTTTGTGTGTGCACTTTTAGTGTTTGTGTTCTTGGCTCTTGAGGTCACTCTTAAAGAGTGCTTTTTACTCCATTGGTGCTTCCGCCTTTTTTCATTACAATCAGTTCTTTAAGTGTTTGATTCTGACATGGGTGGATTTTTATAAGGTTCGAAAAATCAATGGTAAAAAATATTGATAAATTTTCGAGGCTCCAAATATCATTTTTTTCATCGAAAACACATGATCCAGGTATGGATTCCTTGTAAATCGACTATGCCCAACACATTTATGGGGCCGGAACTGCGAAATAAACACCGAAAGAGCAGAAAAACCCATCAAACACGTATCGCAAGCACCTACTCTCTCTCTCTCTCTCTCTCTCTCTCTCTCTCTATATATATATATATATATATATATATATATACTGGTACCCATGTGGCATAGCTCTGATGGCATCATGCAAAGTAGGCTAATTGCACGTGCATGCACATGCACACACTCACATATAGAAAGTTCCATGAATGGTCCTAACATAAGTTTATGTTGTTTTTTACTGTTAGTAAAAAGTGTCCTTTTATTTCCAATATTTGGATGGTGGTTGAGGTGATATTGCTGCCAGTTACATTAAATAGATGTTATCACCATCTCTGCAGATAGGTTGCCAACTGCAGCCCTTCAGATGGATATGCTATGGAGAGAGAAGAGCATGGACTCTGAGTGGGTGAGTGCTTTTAGGTTTCTATATCGAGCCATGAAATTTAACAAATCGATGAAATTCTCATGGTTGAGTGCTATGTATGACAAACCAATGAATAGACTAATTTTGTGTTCATAATTTATTTACAGCGTTCCAAATTTATTTCTCTTTTGCTGAAGAGCTTATTTTTCCATGGGCAGGCTAGAGCTAATGAAGTTTCCAGTGGATTTGAGGATGATTGTGACAGTGCAAGAGATGAGATTTCATCTGTTGCATCCTACAGCCAGTCAAAAGGAAATCTAGAGTCTGCCTTCGGTAGTGCCTTGTCTTTGCAGTCATCTACAATGACTCCAGGAAAGGGATATCACCAAGGAGAAGGTTCCAGTTTTTCTTCATTTAAGGTGGTCCCTCAAGTGTCTACAACAGAAGTCTTGTATGAAGATAGCGGGAGTAAGTAATTGTAATTGCTACCTGTCATTAAGCATATACTGAAGATATTAGACGTTGTCTATTTTATATTAATATATAAAGGAGTGATCTTGTTGGCAGCTCCACTCTCTCTCTATATATATGTAGTAACATTATTGTTATATTTTTTTAACTATTCTATTTTTTATGTTTTAAATATGCTTTTGACTTGTTCTTTTACCCTTTTATTTTTTCAAGAACCTTTTTACATTTTCTTTGCACTTGAGAAAGATACTACAGCATATTCTTTTCTTAATTTTTCCATTAATTTGATATTCTTTTACTTTTTTAAATGTTATATCTCGATATTTCACCTTGCCATGATATAGCTCAAACTGATGTATGTAATCGTCTACATCATGAGACACTTCAATTAGCATGTCATGCTGACATGACACTGAGCATAATCAAACATGTGTTGGACATGTTTAACATTGTGTCTATAACTTCATCTATTTCTTTTTATGATCTTGATTGTTTAATTTGTATTTGTTTGTGTATTTTTCTTTTAAAGTTTATCATTATATTTCAACCTTTTTATAATCGTACACATTTAGAACTATGCACCAAGAGTTGAAGTTAAGATGGAATTATATATATAATGAATGTGTGTACATATCTATGTATGTAATGTACTGCCGTGTCCCCTCTGTCCTTGTTCTTACAAAACTCTTGCATCGTACCTAGTATTTTCCGGTTGTCTTATATCAGTGCCCATGTCTATGTGAGATAGGTGACTGGCATACATATATACACATATGTCATATACACATGCACATATCTATGTATGTGCATATATGTATATCCCATCAACCAATTGCCTTCATATCTTTTTGTTAGAAATTTTCGATCATTAATTGGAGTACACTCTTTTTTTGATAATCAGCTAGAGCAATCTATTACAATGTAGAAATATTGGTCTTTTTTGTCATCTACTCTGCTAGCACTGTGAATATTGACATTTTTCCTTGCCACAGATTTATTGTCACCTGTTGGAAATTCAACAGGAAAGAATTTGTTGCAGAAGAAGCTTGGTTCTTATCCATCAGGTGTGCTTTCTCCAAGTCAGTTGAGAAGACATCCTAACTCCCTTTTTGGCAGTGATGAAATGGGAGAAAACTCATCGACCATTGCTGAAAGTATGGCATGTAAAACACTTTGTCTACGATATCTTCTACCTTCTATATTATCATCATATGCTGTATTATCTTGCTTTTGTTTTTAATTATAGAAAATGAGTAGCTTATCTGTGGAGCACATTTCCTGCAGCAGAGGGTTTCATTCGAGGAAGGTCTTACAATATCAGGATGGATGATCAAGTTTTGCTTCGATTTTCTCCCAAAAACTCTGACTCAACTTATTACTTTAGCGACATGGTAAAATATAATTTTTATCTATTTCTTGTATGTGGTGTTGATCATGGCTTTATCCAATGTCTGTTTATTGTGTTATGGCTTCAGATCGGTGGTGCACTCACTTTTTTCCATGAAGGAGGAACTAGGCGATGTCTTGAGGTGATTAAGATTCAGATCATTTATTGCTCTTTGGATTGCATCCACATTTTATTATGTAAATTATTATAAGGCTACTTTTTTGCTTTCTCCACATTAGGTATCAATAACTCTGGAGACCTCAGAGACTATTAATCAGCCCTACGTGCATCCCTCACGTAGACACTCCCCAACAATTACGAAGGTGAATTGGCAATGCTTTATGCTTGTGCTTGAGAGAATGAGGTGTTTGCCTTTATAATATAATTTCAGTAAAACTGTTTATTGGAGGAAAATACCTGTATCACACTTAGGTTATAGTTTGGTATGCAAGATCTCTCATTGACATATGTGATGGTTGTCATCATAGTTACTAGAAGATCATACATATCTTCGGAAGCTCATTTCCTAAGATTGCAATCTATCCTCCATCCACAGGTCCACAGTGACCATTATGAAGTTGTTGCAGATCTGATTCAATCAAGTTTCCTCTTCTCCATCCCCATGGATGGACCTATGTCTTTCTCTACACCACGTGTTTCCGTGCGGTGGTCCCTTCGTTTTGAATTTGTTACTACCCCCGGCAATGTTGATTGGACCAGGTATGTTTGGCATGTCTGTTTTTATTTTTTTTCAAGTTTTGTTGGTGATCACTTATCTCGCATAATTAACATGTGAAAATAAACACATCGGAAAAGTTTTGCCATTGAAGAGGGGAAAAATCACAATGGTTCTTTGCAAAGGTTACCACCAAACAGTGATTGACACTAGTGTTATTGAAAAACTGTTACGTGTCACCATGATGCACACACATTACTAATATGGCATAGTACGTTGAGTTGGATAAAATTATCATGTGGATGTTATGCTGAAACTTGTTCATCATCATACGTATTCACATTGGAATATTCAGGTTGATTTTTCTGATTGCCTGGCAGCAATTCGTTACTTCTCTTTTCTGTTATCCTTTTTAATAGGTTCAACCTGTGAAAAAAAACTGGGGAATCATGACAATTTCAATTGATTCATGCATTTAAGATCATGCAATTAGTATTCATACATTGTTGTTTCTGTGCTCCATGAGCTTCTGATTATTTATAATGCAGTACTGAGGACTAACTACTGTTGATTTTAGATATGAGCATCCTCTTCTCATAGAAGGAAGAGAGAAAGGGGAATGGGTTCTCCCAATAACAGTTCATCCGCCACCACCGAGGGCACAATCTTCCCAATCAAGGAATGAAAGACCTCTCTCTTCAGATGACCTATGGATTCGGAGCTGAAAGTTGGTGAAAGCCATAAATTCACCATTGTAGTTTTTTTTTCCCTCTTCTGCCATTTTTTCGTTCCTCTTTTTATAATGTTATTGGGAACAAATTTTTGGTTCGTTGCAGCCATGTACCATGCTGGAACCCCTAGTGTTACCGAAAATTGTTTGAATTAGTATTTGTATTTAGCAGGATTGCAAAAATAGCTGAAATTTTTTTCCAAGTCTCACCATAACGATGACTAACGTTGCAAGATATTGCCGTTATCTGCACCATTAATTTTTAAAATCAGTGATATAATGCCTAGTTCCACATGCATAATTAGCAAACTATAGCCAGCTGTACGTGTCCCTTCTGTTTACTTGCCGAAGTAGTTGTCATTGTTGTAGGCTGCTTTGGCTCAATCTTTGCTAATTGAGTTTTGAGTAAGAAATTTTCATTGTGTTTAAAGCATGTACGTTTAGAATGCTGTCACACGTAAAGATGCTGGTAGGGCTGGTGCTACATAGTCTTACAGAAGGGTGCAAGGGTGTGGCTGAGTTGTAGATCTCTCTCTCTCTCTCTCCGATTATTTTCAAGTAATTAATCATGTTCAAGAAGGGATGATTATTGATGGCGACAGCAACAACTGCAATACCATTAGGCCAGCAATTTGATTGGCAATTTCTCATTTTGGATTGCAGGGCTCGCTGAATGGTTAGGGGACATTGGGCAATAAGCATAAAACATGGTAAAGTAGATCATAGAAACAAATGTTCAATCACAACAAGAAAGAAGCACCCGTTAGAGGTGCCTCTTTGCCATGTGGTATAGCAATTTTGGAGTGCCCCAAACAACTCTCGCAAATCAATGAGATGATAAATAACCCCAGTTTTTGTGGATGATTCACATGATGCAGCATGAAAGAGTGGCCACAAAACAAGGTTCCCCAATGTGGGCCCGTTATTCTTTTTTGGGATTGCATGTCAAAATTTATAATCCGCCTCCATAATGATGTAAAAAAAACACCGGTCTCATTCTCTGCATCAGCTAAATCACTGGGGAATGTGGATGATTGCTCTCTCTCTCTCTCTCTCTCTCTCTCTCTCTCTTAATTCAGAAGAAAAAAAAAAAAAAACGCACGAACTTAAGAGTATTCTTTGAAACCCTCTTTTTATATTTACACAGAAAAACCACCTCCATAATCAGAGACTTAGCCATGCTGGCTTTGCCTGCTGTACTTATCATACTAACAAATATCGCAGATTTATGAAAAATCTCGCGATAATATCACCAGAAATTGCCTGAAAATTTAAAACGGTAATTTCTTGTGAGATTTTTAAAATATTGTGAGATTTATGAAAAAACATAAATATTATGATTTAAACGTGATATTTATGTTTTAAATGGCTATTATCATGAAAAACCATGTGTTTTTTATTTTTAAATATTTTTTATTAATATTTTCTGATAAAAATTCTTTTTATTTATTTTTATTGCTGAGATTTTGGCAGAAAATGAAAAATTTATGAAAAAATTTCAAATTCTCATGGGTTTTTGAAAAACAATATTTTGCGTTTTTAACTTTTGTTACTATGGTACTTACCATCATGGTAGTGTAAAACTCCGTGGGCTTACTGCTAAGGAGCCGGCACACTTAAGCTTGCACAAAGGGTGACCCCAATATGATTTAAACCTAGACTGCCTGACTAGGGGGTTTTCACGGTCCTTTTTATGATGAAGTTCTCTGACAAATAATCACTGGGTAAACTCGCTGGCACTCAATTCCTTAAGGAGCCAACCAGTGAAAAGCATTCATAACTGGTGAGAGTTGAACTTGGGAAGGAAGGGATCAGCAACTTCTCTCCAAGCCCTTTACCACTCAGGCCACCTGGATGGCTGTCATATTCAAACGCTTTTTAATCATTTTGAACAACCCCCCGACTAAGGTACACAATATTATTCTTTTTGCAAATAAAATAATAAAGGTTATGTTCTTCTGCCAAATAAATAAGTACTTAGAGCACTTTATTTATTGTTTTTGAGCAACCAGTGGTCACTGATAGGGGTGTTAACGAGTCGGGTTATTGGTGAGGGTTTATCATAATATATATATATATTGTACCACACACTTGAATATATCTAAGCTCCAAACACAAAATCTAACCATTGGATGGTTCTGATTAAAGTTGACTCGAATATAATGTTATATACCATTTTTAAACCACCCTTGTTTTCATGAATTGTGAGCCGTCAATTTTTATTCTCTCTAAAAATGGAATTTTAAGATGTAATACACATGATAAAATCTTCTAAAGTAGTAAATAAACTATGCTAAGTACATATGTATGGTTACATTTACCATTTGGCTGCTAGATCTACACAAACGAGTGTATGCACCATCGCATGGTATCATGGAACAAAATCACCTTATATTTTCCACATCTAGAATATGAAAACTAGAGTGTGAACTAGACATTTTTTTTAATGTTTATTTTACGAATCTAACAGAGAAAATGAGTCTGACATGATCCATTTGCTAGGAATCATGTGTTGGATCATGTTTTTTTTGACAAAAAAACATTATTTTTAGATGCTTGAATATTTATAAAATTGCTGACCCATCAATTTTAAAGCCTTAAAAAAAAACTTGCTTATGCATCATGATTAGTTGATTAAAAATTAATCCCTTTAAAACCAAGCATGTGCATCACATCCATACGGGCAGGTTTAAAAAAAATAAAAAGACCCGTGAATCTCAGTTTACACTATAGTTCTCATATTCTAGTGGCACACACACACACACACACACACATATATATATATATATATATATATATATATATATATATATATATATATATATATATATATATATATATATATATATATATATATATATATATATATATAATATGTTAACTGGAAAAATGTGAACCCTGAGTGTAAACTAGGCATTTTTGATATTTTTTTGCAAATCCAACCCTTCAGATGCATTCAGACTGGTATATTTGCTTTGAATAGATTGTTAGATCATTTATTTTCAATGAAAAATGTAATTTTTGGAAAATTATAAGCCGTTGATTTTCAAGCCTTAAAAGATCTTTCTTATGCAGCGTAATAGGATGATCAAAGTGTATAAAAATCAAGCATCTAGATCACATACTTATGGTGAAATTGAAGAAAAACAAAAAATAGCCATAAAAACTGGGTTCATACTCCAATTCACATATTTTCAGTTAACATATTCTAGGGCCCTATATATTCACTAGAGTCTGACGCTTTTTCACAAATACAACCCTAAAGATGTGTTCAGCACGATCCATTTGCTGAGAATTGACAATTGGACAATGTATGTTCGATGAAAAATGTGGTTTTTGGATGATAAAAAAATTACAAGAATTCTGAGTTGTCGGTTTTCAAGCCTTAAAAAATCCTAGTTATACAGTGTAATTGGCTGACCCAAGAGCTGGTCCCTATAAAACTGAGCATGTAGGTTGCATCTGTATGGTAGGATTTAAGAAAAAAAAAAGCTCATAAAAATCTCAGTTCATACTCGGGTAAACATATTTTTCAGTGACACATAGAATAGTCACTAGAACACGTTTACTGGAGTGTGAACTAGATATTCTGACTTTTTTTCCTGAATCTGACTCTGCAGATGTGTTCGGCATGATCCGTTTGCTAAGAATCAATTATCAGGTTGTATATTTTTGTATAAAAAATACTATATTTAGATTTTTAAATATTTACGAGTATTCCCATGTCGATTTTTAATCCTTAAAAGATCCTGCCTATGCATGAAGAGCCGGTCATCATAAACATATGTTTGTGGCTTCATATATATATATATATATATATAGAGAGAGAGAGAGAGAGTGTGTGTGTAACGCCCCAAAATTTTAATCCAAAATTTGAAGATTTTTTTTTAAACAGCGTAAACAAGAAATAATATAGGATTAATCATTTCGAGACATTACGGTGGAGAGAAAACTCAACACATTTATTTCCTTCCATTTATCAAGGAATAATGACATCAGAGTTTTAAAAACATAAAATGGACTCAACTATCCCTGGAACAATAAATCCAAAAATCTCGATCCGATGCCTCATCCCGCATCCGCTCATAAACCGTAGTCTTTACCTGAAAAATAGAAAATTGATTGGAATTAGACTACCACGTCTAAGTAGGAAAACTGTATTTTTTCTTGTAGGTATATCATGTGTCAAGTATATGATGTGGTTGTCGTGTGTGAATTTTCAGCCTATTAAGACTCACACAAAGAAGGTTATGTAATAGCAGTCACAGACATATATCTAAGCAAATAAGCAGATTATGCGGCAGCAATTAAAGCATTTTACGCAAAAACAACAATTAAACAAGTAAGGCCTTAAGCAATTAAAACATATTCTACAACAACAATAACAGTCATGCATAACATACATGTAGTAATCGCAATATGCATTTGATTATCTCATATCTACATATTGCAGGATGTAATTTTATCACAAGCTCAGAACATGCTGGGAGAATATAAACATGTCTCCCTAGTAACTCCTCTCACTGTGATACCTAACATGTTCTAATTGATGTTTATCTTTTCTTATCCCGCGGGTACACACAGGCCGAGGCAACCATCACAGAAGAGAACGTTCGGAAGTATATTATTTCAAGTTGTTTCATTAACCCGAACATTCTAACTGTGACTGAAATCCCAAGGGAGCGGCCAGTGACCGAGAGAAACTCCCAAAGGGCAAAACCAAAACATGATGCATCCCTAACTTTTGAAGAAGAACATGGAGCTACCACCTAGGACACGATTGGTAGTCCGGGTCCCCCAACTCTGAGGACTGGGATCAACGAGTCGCTTTACGCTCGAAAACAAACACATGTCCCCAGAGTTTTGTACCACCTACCCTCTCCAAGGTAAGCCGGAAACTGAGTGGGTTAATCTTTTCATTTAATTTATTTTCCGAAGTACAGGGCATTTCCCCAACTTCCTTCTACTACCACAGCAGTAGAATTCCCAACCTTAGTCATTTTACCAAGGGTATAGAACAGTCCAAATCCTTTGTCATATTGATTGCATAACACACTCAACGTGCTTCGGTGCCTTTAAACCAGTCAAGCACGAATGCCCCAGTGCCTTTAAACCAGTCGGGCAACAATATTATATTTTCATTTTCATGTGGATTCACATCATAACTTCGATGGTCTATGCATGACCCTCAACACACTGGCTTGACATTCATATGTCCACAACAAACCGACCCATAGGTTCGGTTATCAGATCATCATTCACCATCATTATTATTATTTATTTATTCTTCAATAACAAATTGCCACAACGTACCATTAGGTTTTGACTTGTAACATCTCAACACATGGTGTCATATATTAAAAGCTCTACCAACAAGCAAAGACACTATTGGTGTACCTTATTGAGCATGCAGGGTAATCTTAGAGATTTGGTAATACAACTATATACATTTTTCCAAACACCTTCTCATTTGAACCTTCCACAAGATATATAACTTAGTTGCCATTTGATACTTTCAGCAAATATATAGTGTTAGGCAATAGTACTTCAGAAAAATATACAGTCTAACATGCATATGAACATTGGGGGATAAGCATCTTAATGGCTTTTTGAACCTTCTAGATGATATACACTTAAGGGGCATTGTAACATTTTAAGAAATATGCAATTGAACATCATAAATTATGCAGCTTAATATGCAACTAAATATCAACTTAATATACAAGTTAATATGCAGTTGAACACCAATTTGTATGCAGCTTAATATCTTGAACTGGAAATCACAAATCACCACATGGTAACTAAAAAGGTTGATTCCACCTAATAAACACCTATATCAATCACTCTCATGATTGTTCCAATAAGATCCAGACTTTCATTATACAGCTAAGTAGTAACTCGAATAGCCCCTCATTATGCATAAAAAAAAAACGTTAGGGATCAGCTTGACATGCAACCTAACAGGAGAGGTTGAGCCCTTGCTTAGTGTACAGTTACACAAGCATCAATTAATTATGCAGCTTCCTATGATACAGAATCTCATCATAATAGGCAGCTAACTAGACAGTAACATCAGATTAAATATGAAATTTCATATAAAACAAAATATCATAATAACAGGCAGTTAACATGACATTTGGAATTATGGAGCACAGACAGCTTTATGTGAAATCGAAAATCATTATAATAGGCAGTTAAGTTATCATTGATTACTCATGTGAAAATCAAAAGGAATATGCACATGTTCTGATCCAACTGCAGACCCACATTCTTGTAATTATGATAACCCAAAAATGTACATATATATATGTGTATATATGTATTTCATTAGTACATTTGCAGCAATCAATTAATTAAAACACAAGTGATTCCATGTAATAATTCAACATGTATAGGAATTTGTAGTGCACTTAACCATGCATCACTTTACCCGAGCAAACCCATTTTTTTTTCAAGTTCATCGCATAGTCCTAACCTACCTTATACATACATGTTATTCCGGTTACCCTACATACAGAAAATCACAGCGAATGACCGGAATCGAAACAGTGTGTGGCGTACAGCTTGGGCCCCGAACTTAACTTAGAAACACAATTTTGCCATGGATCCATGCAACAATTCAATTCCTACTAATAACCTATTTATCAGTGTACCTTAAGTAAAAGACAATTCATTTTAGCACAATGACATGAGAGAACAAAAAGGAAACCTGACAGACCACTAATGATAACGTGGTAAAACTGCCTCAAATGAAGCATGAAAAAAAAATTACTGAATCCAACTTTGACTGGGATTTCCCGAAGCATGCTATCCATCACAAATAAATCTTAGAGGCAAGGACACTAATAACGGCTTGTTCAGATACAATGTGCATGGAAAATCTAAAGCACACGCAGCAATCACCAAGTAGCTCGACTACCCTTCAACCTATCGAACAAAACTTTCGCCGAAGACCACCACTCAGGGAGACCGGAAAAATCTCGGTTTCCATGACTTCAAGTCATCTACTCTCTTCAGAAATTGAACTCATCCAGGGAAAACCCCTTCCATACTTGGCAGAATACCCAAGCCAATTTCCTTTTAACGGTGGGACAAATCCGAAATTTCCCAAATCAGGGGTTTGGGATTTCAGATTCTCCAATTTCCAACTATTGGGTTTCGCAGTTGTCGAAACCCCCAACTCCGACTTGGGGGTTTCTGTTAGCCATGAGCCAGGGTTCCATGGCGACCGAAAATCAGAGAGACCCCAGTTGCTCGAGTTAGGGCTTCCCTGTAACCTACTTCAACATGCTCGACACTCTCAATACCCAAGAGAAAAGCACAGAGGTCCTACCTTGACCGGCGTAAGAAACCACAGGAGGTGGCCGTTGTCGCAAGAACCGGATCGCCGGCGCCGACGACTTGCTGTTGAGCGGGGAGGTGTGAAACAGAGAGGGAGATGAGAGCAGGAAACGGGAGGAAGAGGAGTCCCGAATCCCTCTTTAGTAGAAGAGTGGCCTCCCGAAAATGGAGGAAGCTGTTACTCTCGCCCCCGGCGGCTGCTCTCCGGCCCACCCCCTCCCATGCGATATCAGTTAGGGTTCACACTGAACCCTAACTTTCCTTTTTTTTTTTTATCGGGCAACCCATATCGGGTTACCTTTTTCTTCTTCTTCTTTTTTTTCATTACGCTGGGAGCTGGCCTGGGTCCAAATCCGAGACTCGGGATCCAACCGCGCATTGGATCCCTCAAGCGATGTGGATCCGTGACAACTTTACGGAGTGGATCCGAAGGTCGGATCCAAATAGATCCAACTATGGATCCACGCGATATGTTTATTTATATATATATATATATACACACACACATATATATATACTATTATACATATATATATATTATATATATATATATATATATATATATATATATATATATATATATATATATATATATATATATATATATATATATATGGTTCCTTTATGGATCCTTATTCGACTTATCTGGATCCGTTCATGGATCTGGATCTCTTTCTTAGGTGGTAAAGTATTATATTCTGAATACATTTGGTTTATTCTTCAATACGATCTCGTGGGTCTTTCATAGGTTAATATGGATCCGTTTACGTTAACCAAAAATTGACATAACTTAATATGGATCCAGGATCCATTGTGCTTCGTAAATCCTTTTAATAATTTTGGATCCAGAAATCTGAAGTTTTAATTATATGATTTGGAACTATGGATCCAAATGAATTATTATGGATCCAACTAAATATACATTGGTCCTTACGATTTCCATACTAGGATCCAGATTAATATTGAAGTTCCGATGTCGAAGATCCAAATGCAATGTTATGGATCCGAACATCGCCTAGGTTATACCAATCCCACTAAAGTGTTGTAGAACCAATATAGAAATTTTATCATTAAAAATTTGATTTAAACTTCGAGGATCCAATCCATTTGACCAACATCTATCATTAAATATTCAATTTAAGGTTCGTGGTCCGATATCTAAGATCTGAATCAAATATCGGAGTTCTAAATAGGATATTAGGGATCCAACATTGAAGATCCAAATAGGTTATCCAAGATCCAATCACGAATAAACAATTAAAACAATAAAAAAAATAACCTCGAAAGAACTTAACGATTTAAATCTCAAGTTTATTTGTTTGATAAAATTCACGGGTATTATAGAGAGAGAGAGTAATGGGTAAGGGCTAAATTAAATATGCTAAATGGGTTTTTTTGACTTTTTGGTATTTTTCGCAGTTTCAATCTCATAAATGTGTTGGGCATGATTGATTTACCAGAAATCCACACTTGGATCATGTGTTTTCGATGACAAATGATATTTAGAGTTTCAAAAATTTATAAAGATTTTCAACCGTTGATTTTTGAACCTTATAAAAACCCATCCATGTGTAGGACTCCAACACTTCAAGAGTTGATCCCTATAAAATCAACTGCATATATCACATGGTCAAAATTTAAAAACAAAACAAAAAAACCTGAAAAATTCATTTAGCACATCCATTACTATATATATATATATATATATATATATATATATATATATATATATATATATATATATATATATATATATATAGAGAGAGAGAGAGAGAGAGAGAGAGAGAGAGAGAGAGAGAGAGAAAAGAAACATATTTTAGTGATTTCATTTGTATAAAAATGTTCGATTTAACATGTTCTAATTTATTAATAATTTTTGTATTGTTTTTTATGACGAAGAACCCTTGCCAAAGGACAGAAAAATCTCAGGTGAGGCCCCACGACTACCCTACCTTATGTGGCTCACCTTTTACTGGTGCGCCAGCGGGGTCCCTTCATCTCAGCACCCTCGTAACCACTGGTCACGCGGGCGACCCCCATGGTTGTATCATGTTGTGGGAAAAAAAAAACCCAAAGTTCTTTTGATTTAAAAACCTTTTAGAAATGTTTGTATGTGTCTTGAATTTTAAGGTTGTAATGGTCATTTTGGTTAAGAAAAAAGAGTATGCCCTGGGCTAGTCGTGTTCTTCGTCCCCAATTCCTCGTCACTGTCCCTTAGCAACCTCCCCCGTTTTCACCGTCAACATTGCCGGCGTCCATTTTCCGGTGTCATTTCGGCCGCTGCTCGAGTGGCTGCATCTGTTCAGGCCAGCGCCTAGTTTCTTTCTCCTCAAAGTTTTTGGTATATATATGAATGTATCGGTGAAATGATGGCGGTTGTTTTTTATGTTTTTCTCTGATTCGGTGGATCTTGATCTCTTTCCCTTCTTCGATCTGCGTTTGAGTTTCTATGCATTTTTGTTTCGAAGTCAAGGTGTGGATTGTGATTTCTTAGTTCTTATTTCTATATTTTATAGTTAATTTTTCGTATCTCGAGGTCCCTGCTGAATTTTGGTAGTGAATTCTCGTGCAGATTTGAGATTGCTCGAGTCCTTTTTTCCCTTCACTTTTATGAATCCTGGATCCTGGAAGCTTTTAGGAGTCGCTCTTCGTGAATTCTAGGTTTTGTTTGTGAAATTGGGTTTTCTGATATAGTTGGAAGAATGGGTTCAGATTTTCCTTTTTTTCTTTTTGTTTTTCAGTTGCAAGTCGGATAGGATTTGTACACTGTGAGCGCTGATGGCTCTCTTGATGAGTTTGCACCGGGAAAATATATATATATATATATATATATATATATATATATATATATATATATATATATATATATATATATATATATATATATATATATATATATATATATATATATATATATATATTTTGTTCTGCCGGGAATTCATCTGGAAATTATTCTTCATAAACTAATGAAAATCTAATGATTCTGAGTAGGATCTGGTTCAAGAGATGAATCATTTACTGGTTGAGATTATAACGAAACCCGTGAAGCGGAAGCGGGGAATCGAGTGTTGAAAAGTAGAGTAAAGTGGGATGCGGGGTACGATTATGAAGCGATTATGCAAGTTCATGAAAAATGAAAAGAAAACATAGAAAGTAATATGATGCATGAGTGGAAGCAGATAAGAAATGACATAAACACAAATATAAATCGATATAAAACTAACATGCAAGCTTATTATAAAAAAAATTATAATTTTCTTATATGGAAAAGGTAGGAAGTGAGGGGAAAGCAAGTGAGAAGTGAAAAGAAGCCAGAGAGGAACATTAAGGATGCTAAAGAAAATCGATATGGGAGATGAAGAGGAAGCAGGCTTCCTACTAAAGGGAATCAAGTTTTTCATATTTTGGAAGTGTGTTTCCCAAATCTTCTCTTTTTTTTTTTGAAAGGCAAGCTGGGATTAGGCAGACCCCTACCAGTTATACAACTATACCATTGGGTTTTGAACCTGCAACGTCCCAACACAAGGTGACCTGCACTAGCTACTCAACCAGACAGGCGGAGCCCCCATTGGTTCCCAAAGCTTCTCTTGCTTTAGGAGAAGCGAGGAGTTTCCCCCTTCCCAATCGAGCTTCCAGGAGTAGCAAGAAGCTTCCGGTAACTATGGCTCAAATTTCCTTATGAACATTAGTTTGGTGTACTACAAAGTACGAACCTCTCTCAGCACTGAATTTTATGGGCTCACATGTGTGTAATGTAATTAAATCAGGTAACTAACTTTGGATATCATCCTCTTTGGTTGATTCGTTAAGTTACAACAGAGTGCATCTTATTGAGGAATTGGATTCAATTGTTTGGTGTGATCTCCTACTATACTTTTCTCTTTGAAGCATATTTCCAAGCCTTCTATATTTTCATTTGCTATGTCATCCATTTTTGAACATTTTCACTGTGGAAGAAATTTAAGGGTATCCTAGATTTACTAGGAAGATCTCTGGCTTGTTTCTCCACATTACATGTTATTTTCTTATTGATATTATGACATGTTAATGTTCTTTTTTAGCACAATAAATAAGAAAGTAAAGCAAATGGTTTGTGAAGTTTAAAGGGAGTCTTCACTTCTTTTCAGTACTTATTTGCTGATTTGTTTAATATTTAGATGGAAGGACCAACCGGCAAAGTGGGTGGTGGCTCGGATGTGTTTTTGTCAAACTATAAGCTTGGGAAGACACTTGGAATTGGCTCATTTGGTAAAGTGAAAATAGCAGAGCATGTTTTGACAGGGCACAAGGTTGCTATCAAAATTCTCAACCGTCGAAAGATAAAGAATATGGAAATGGAGGAAAAAGGTGCATATGCATAAGCTTGTCAGTTAGACCTTTGTATAGCTAAACGCGTATTGTTGTAGCATTGGATTTTTCAAAACTATGGTTATTGTTGGGCTATACAGATTTTATTCTGTAAATATTGAAGCCATTATTTTCCGAGTCTAGGAGCATCATGTAAAATAATTTGCTTAGAATGGTCAACCTCTTTTTTTCTTTCCATTTATTAGGATTCCTTTGCTTGGAAGTTGCAGAGCTGGTATTCATTTGTTATGCTATGTTGTCTTTTATTAATTTATATTGTTTTACCTTGCTTTTTTGAGAAAGATGCATCAAAGGTTTGCCTCGTTCCTCATGGAACAGTACTCCAAGTCTCCAAGTGAATTGTGCATTCAACTCTATTCTTGATTTCCTAATTTATTTATGGTGCGGATACATGGATATACTAATTACATGCATAGTCAGCTGCACACATATCTGCATGTATCGTTTTTCCTTTTCTTGTTGTTGCTCAACTGTTAGGTGGCTTGGCTGTTTTGTGACATGTGCATCTAAATAAGTCTCATCTATGTATTTTGTTGCTTGTCCTTTTCATATTTGAATAGGTAGGAGATGGGTTTGCCTTTTATTTTTTTATTGCATTATATTCATTTAAGGCACTGAGAGTAAATTTAACTGTATTTTCCTAATGTGTCAACATTGACTTGTTAGTAGGCTCTATTTTAGATACACTTCCTTATTTAGTAGATATTCTCTCTCTCTCTTTTTTATAAATATTTGCTTGTTGCACATGTTGCAAATTATTTGGATGTTTTTTATTTTTCAGCTGGTAAAAAGGGACTTAATTTTAACACTTAGCTCGTTGATTCTGTTGTTCAAAGATGATTCACGGAAATGAGAGATATATTTCAACCATTTTATTTAGTTGTTAACCGAATATATCTCATTCACTAAAGGGTCCAAACTAAAGGTGGTTTGTGCCAAAAATCTGCATTCCAACTGTCTTTCAACTGCAACCAAGCAGAGTTCGAACCAAATTCCCAGGCTAGTCATTGAGTCGATGGCTTATGTTCGCTAGGCTCTACCCTCCTCTTATAGACGCAATTTGCTGCCCTTCAATATTCAAAAGCTCTCCCAATCCAGCTGTAATACCATTAGTAAGATTCAAAGTTTAGTGGGAAAGCAGTAGCACAAAAGGGCCAAGACTCAAAGTGTTTATTATTGAGGGAACCAGAATACAAGAGGCAGCCCCTCTTTTATTAGGCTACACATAAATAAAGAACAATAGACTATAGTACCTTATTACGATAACATACAACATAACCAACAAAAAGACAAAAATGCATTTATGAGGACCTACTTACACAAAAGTACAAGAAACACTAGGAATTGCCGACTATGCCCCTCAAAGCAATGTTGTAATTATCATATAACTCTACCTACCCTATGGTCGATTTTCCAAAAGCATCTGCTTAACAGGTTTATCATTAGGTTGCGAAATAAGGCAGTGTTCAACAAGTTCTGGATCCAGATCCAACATGTCTTGGTATGACCATGAGAACATGTCCTTATACTGGGTTAGGCACTCAACTAAGATTTTTCTCTCTCCTAAATAGTGTCTTGTAACTTTATCGGAGGACTAAAATGAAAAATCACAAAAAAATATAAAAAATACAAAAAGAAAGAGAAAAACCTCTAAAAAATTAAAAAAGAAAAGAAAAAAATGATAGAATGCAATAGAAAAAAAGAACACAAATATATGAATTATGGGTAATTAAACATAAACATTCACTAGAAAAACATTTGAAGTGAAACTGATAATACTACTAACAAACATCTAACATAAGTCACAACTCACAAGCATGATCGTTTGATGTCAAAGTCATGCATTACATGACAAAACAAAAGAAGAAGCATCCTAATCTATCTATGTTCATCAATCATGATGACAACGATATCCAAATGATGAGTCTTCTTCTTCTGAGTCATATATTACTATTTTCAAAAATTAGGATTCTGTGACAGGATCATATATATATATATATATATTATTGTAGAAGGAAGGTCGATGCACAGCCACCTGTGTAGAGAGAGAGAGAGAGAGAGAGAGAGAGAGAGAGAGAGAGAAAGAGAGAGAGTCGGCTGCACAGTAAAGAATTTCATTACTTGGATTAGGGCTTCTCTCTATATTAAATAGAGAGAGGCTAAAAGGAATAATTACATCTAAGTCCATTATGAAAACACAATTTAAAAAAAAAACCCTCTAATATAAAAAGCCTTAAACTAAAAACCACCTATTTTCAACACTCCCCCTCAAGCTGGAGCATAGATATCAATCATGCTCAGCTTGTCACAACATTTTGAGAAATTCGGCCTAGCAAGAGGCTTTGTAAACATATCTGCAACTTGGTCTTCCGACTTTAAATATTTGGTAGTGATATGACCAGCTTGAATCATATCTCTTACATAGTGGCAATCAACCTCAATATGCTTTGTTCTCTCATGAAAGACATGATTGTTTGCTATATATGTTGCCGCTTTGTTATCGCACATCATGGTCATTGGAGAGGAAACCTTCACCTGAAGATCATGAAGAACAGTGCGAACCCACATCAATTCAGCAACTGTTTGGGCCATAGCCCGATATTCTGATTCTGCACTCGACCTGGAAACCACATTTTGTTTCTTACTTCTCCACGAAATCAAGTTGTCTCCCAAAAACACACAGAATCCTGTGGTAGATTTTCTATCTACTACAGATCCAGCATAGTCAGCATCAAAATAGGCTACTATCTCCAGAGTTCCACCTTTTCTGAACAATAACCCCTTTCCAGGAGATGATTTTAGATATCTGAGAATCATTATGGTTGCATTCCAGTGTACCTCAGTTGGTTTGTCCATAAACTGGCTAACTTTGCTTACTGCTAAAGCAATATCCGGCCTGGTCACAGTTACATATAATAGCTTCCCTACTAAGGAGCGATAGCTTTTGCTATCAACTGGTTTTGACCATTCTTCAAACAACTGAATTTTATGGTCCATGGGAATATTTGCTGGTTTAGCTCCCAACATGCCCGTTTTCTTTAATAAGTCAAGAACATACTTCCGTTGAGACAAAACCATCCCTTCACGGCTCCTGGCAACTTCTATACCCAGAAAATACCTGAGTGAACCAAGGTCTTTTGTAACAAAGTGTTTTTGAAGATGAGCCTTTGTGACTTCAATAGCTTTCACATCATCTCCTGTAAGAATGATGTCATCCACATATATCACCATAACAACTATGCCAAAGCTAGTTTTCTTTATAAATAGTGTATGATCTGCTGCTGACCTATTAAAGTCAAAACTTGACATCACTTCAAACAACTTTTGAAACCATGCACGAGGACTTTGTTTCAAGCCATAAATCGCCTTTCTCAATCTACACACCTTCTGACACCCCCCATCAACCTCGAATCCTGAAGGTTGTTGCATGTAAACGGTCTCAGATAGATCCCCATATAGAAATGCATTTTTCACATCTAATTGGCACAAGCTCCAACCATGCTGAACAACTACTGAGAGAACAAGACGGATGGTACCCATCCGTGCAACAGGAGAAAAAGTTTCAAAGAAGTCAATACCATATGTCTGAGTATACCCTTTCGCTACTAATCTGGCCTTGTACCTTTCAATAGAACCATCAGATTTGTACTTTATTGTATATACCCATTTACATCCAACAATGTCAGCATCTGCTGGGGAATCAACTAGATCCCATGTATGCTGAGATACTAAAGCACTCATTTCTTCTTGCATAGCCAGCTTCCAGCGATTATCAAGTTCTGCCTGTTGATAGTTCAGAGGAATAGTTTTAGCAGATAAGGCTGAAATAAAAGACTTCATCTGATTTCCAATTCTGGCATCGGAGACAAAATGAGATATGGGATATAAGGTACATTGTCGTGTCCCCTTTCGTAGAACAATAGGCCTGTTATCATTCTCCTAAAGATCACTATTGTCAGTAGAACTTACCTCAGGAGAAGAAGAAGATGAAGGCTCTTGCGGAGGTGGAGCTCTACGCACATATACCAATGGAGGATTATTAAATCTGGAAGAGGATGAAGTTTGGTTCGGTAATGAGGGCACAGATTCCAAAGGAAGAGGAGGTATAGGTAATGGAAAAGACTCAGCTGGATCAACCTGCAGCGGGGAACCAGAAATAGAGTAATATGGAGTGGATTCCAAGAAAGATACATCCGCACTGACATACTCTCGGCGAGAAATGGGATCATAACATCGATATCCCTTTTGATTTTTGGGATAACCTATAAATATGCATTTTGTGGCTTGAGCAGCTAATTTATCACGGTCAGGGCCAAATTTGTGTACAAAACAAACACATCCAAATATTTTGGGAGAGAAAGAGAAGAGTGGGGTATTGTGTTTTAGAATATGTAATGGAATTTGATCACCCACGGAAGAAGAAGTCATGCGGTTGATCAGGTAACAAGCAGTGGTAATCGCATCACCCCAGTGTAACGCAGGAACATTAGATTAAATCATAATGGTTCGGGCAACATCAAGCAGGTGCCTATGTTTTCGCTCAGCCACCCCCATTTTGTTGAGATGAATAGGCACATGAAGTTTGATGTTGAATGCCATGATCTTGGTAAAATTGTAACAGAACTTTAGATTTAAACTCAAGAGCATTATCAGTGCGAACAATCTTGACAATAGATTCAAACTGAGTTTTTATTTCAAGAATTAAGGATTTGATAATACTTGGAACTTCAGATCGCTCTTTTATCAAAAACACCCATGACAACTTAGAGAAGTCATCAACAATAACTAGATAGTATCGACACTGAGTCCTAGTAGGAATCTTACTAGGACCCCATACATCTGCATGAAGAAGTTCAAAGACTTTATTACTAGACTGACTCTGACTCGAAGGAAACGAACTTCGATGATGCTTGCCCAACTAACATGCTTCACACTGAAATGATGTGGTGGAAGGAATCTGAGGAAAGACCGAACGAAGCTTTAACAATGAAGGATGACCAAGGCGACGATGCCACTGAACAAGACTGAATGAATGTTCCACTGCAACATGAACATTACCCATTGGATGATATAGGTAGTAAACTCCATTTTCTTTATAGCCTCCACCAATCTTCTTCCCCGTCAGCAAATCCTGAAAATGACAGCCTATCGGATCAAATATTTCTCTACAATTTTGTTCTTTTATAAGGCAACTAACAGAGAGTAAACTTTGAGGAAATTTTGGAGCATGAAGAACATTTTGCAACTGTAATGAGGAGGATATAGAAATATTTCCCTGACCAACAACCGGGGAGGAACTCCCATCGGCTAATGAGACTCCTAGCTTGAGCATTAATGTCCTTTAGATCTGAAAAAACACGTGAATTTCCACACAAATGTCTGGATGCACCAGAGTCAATAATCCACTTACTGTCAGTCAGATGAACATGATTTCCGGTTGAATAGGCAACACCAGCTACAGGAGGGGTGAAACTCAAAGGACGAAGAGCTATCAACTCATCATATTCAGCACGACTGAGGGTGATACTACTGTCACTTGCAGAGATATTTTTCTGTGCCTTTGTTGCCTCGAGAGTAGTGACATTTGCTTTAGGAGCATATGACTTTGATGAAGAAGAGGTTGGCCGACCATGCTTATCCCAACAACGATCTTCTAAATGTCCAGATTTTCCACAAAATGTACATTGAAGCTTTTCTCTGTCTCCCATACCACGTCCACGTCCTCGTCCTCGGATATTCTGAATATTTCCACGCCCATAACCATATGAGACATCAAGAGCAGATGACTGAGTCACAGGCTGAGATTGTGGCAGAGAGATCGCAAGTCTACTCAGACGATTGTATGCATCAGCAAGAGTGGGAACATCTGATCCAGTCAACATTTGAACTTTTGCAACAGAAAATTCGGAAGAAAGACCTGTAAGAAAACAAGCAACCATGGTTTGTTCTTGATGATCATTTTGCTTCGAGTAACAAAAAGGCCTGTGAGCATTAAGTCTTTCAAACACAGCTTTGACAGAGGCATAATATTGGGCCAAGGTCTGATCTCCCTGCTGCAAATTATATATCTTCTGTTCTACTTGCAGGATACGACTCACATTAGTTTCTTGTGAGTATGTATCACGAAGATTGTCCCACATCAGTTTGGCTGTATTATAGTAGATCAATCCATCTGCAATATGGGGTTCGACACTATTCATGATCCATGACATAACTATGTCATTATCTTCATCCCAAGTAACATATTTTCCTAATTTTTCAGGGGGTTTGTCTTCCAACAGAATATGTTTTCGACGATGTCCAGATACCGACATCATAAAAGTTCTAGACTATCTGACATAGTTGTTCCATTTTAGAGTCACATTTCGAAGTTTCAGCCATACTGCTCACTTGAACAACAAGTATTCAAGTAGAATTTTCCAACACTGGTGTTTCCAAAAAAAAAACAACCCACAACCAACTGTAAGGAATCAGCCTTGTTGTTTCCAAAAAAAAAAACAGCCCATAACCAGCAGGGAATCACTCCTGTTGCTTTCACGACAAAGGGATAACTTAAACTAACACAACACGAAACAAAACTCGACACAGTAGGGGATCACGACCATTGCTGCGCCCAAACACACCACGACCAACGATAATATTCAGTTGCAAAACAGATGATCACGACAACTGCTGTTCTCCAAACATATAAGGCATAACAACCAATAAGTCTTCAGGACACAATTAAATAGATCAATCATATCTCGATCACACGCAACAAGCACAGGAAATAAATTTCAGAATCACGGCAGACACGCAATCAACACAGAAAAATGAAAACACGGCAGGCATGCAACAACACAGAAACTTGCTGCGTGACCCAAACAGCAGGAACAACCAACAACACATCAATCATGGCAGGCACGCAACAGCAGGAATACAACTCGTCAACAACCAAAAATCACGTCACAGCTGGAACAGAACTCGGCAACATCCAGGAAATCACGACAGGAGATCACGAAAACAAAAAAAACTCTAAACTGAGGAGAAAAGGAGGTTACGGCTCCAGGAAATCCTCGCTGGGAGCTCCATCCTTAGATCTGACGACAGATCTGGGTAACATCCCAGATCTGTTATCAGATCTTCCACAATCGTGCAACAACAAACCTGATTTCACGCAGTCGTTTTTTTTTTTCTCGTTGGTGAAGATCAGTCCTCTCGTGATCACGCTCCCGAGATCGAGGGCTCTGATACCATGTAGTAGGAAGGTCGATGCACAACCACCTGTGTAGAGAGAGAGAGAGAGAGAGAGAGAGAGAGAGAGAGAGAGAGAGAGAGAGAGAGAGAGAGAGAGTCGGCTGCACAGTAAAGAATTTCGTTACTTGGATTAGGGCTTCTCTCTATATTAAATAGAGAGAGGCTAAAAGGAATAATTACATCTAAGTCCATTATGAAAACAAAATTTCAAAAAAAAACCTCTAATATAAAAAGCCTTAAACTAAAAACCACCTATTTTCAACAATTATATATTTATATAATTATCTATATAATATATATATATATATATATATATTATCCATTAAATTTTTAAGAAATATATATTTATAAGCATATTTTTATCATGTCGAACACCGTGCCTATTGTCAGCCATGTGTCGTGTGTAATGAAATGGTGGTCTTCCACAAAAGCACGAGAAACCTTCAAAAGAGTGTCTATTGGAGACACCTCAAGCACAACCCATAAAAGGGTAAAAATGGAAGAACACACTAAAATAATAAATATTTATTTCTTCACAAGAGATGATTAAAAAGCATTAAGATACAAAGGAGGGGGTGTAATGACCCAAAATTTAACCCGAATTTCAAGGATTTTTTTTATAACGGAAATGTTCAATTTAAACCATGTTAAGCATCTCAGGCACGTCATAGGGGAAATCAAAGCAATACCATCCATTCCATTTCTAATAAAAATTAATAATAAACCAAGTGTTATGAACATTATAATAGCAGAATTGAAAATAACTAATCTATTTCTAAACATCTCGGGAACACCAATAATTCATGCAATACGGCTGTACATCATCTCGCAACCGCTCTGATTAATCTATTCTTCACCTGAAAAATAGTAAAGTAAATTGAATCAGACTACAACCAGTCTGAGTAGTAGGAAGATACTATGATTTTGCAGATGTACTTTGTAACAAACATGCAATGTAATTGAATATTCAATGAGAAGTAAAAGCTGAGATATAACATAACAGAATTAAAAGAGTAACATGGAATCATTCAATTGCATATCACATTTATGAACTCGGGCTACGGTTGGCCCGAAATTCATTTTTTTTCAAAAAAGGACCACCTCTACGGGTCGGGTTCAAATTTGGATCGGGTTGGATCCATTGTATATGATCCAAATTAATATGGATATGGACTCAGTCCAAGACCCATATTAAATTAGAGCTGATCCAACTTTGGGCTTAATTGAATTTTTCGATATGGATTTAGATCTTGGATCCGGATCCAAAATCCATACCAAAAAACAATATAAGCTTAAATTCGTTTTATATTCAAATTAAAGTTAAAAAGGCCCCCAGAGGGATAAGATACCTTCTGGAAGCTTTTGGATAATTATTTAGTAATAAATAATTCATAAATAATTAAATTATTATTTAATGGGTATTAATTCCGAATTTTAAGAGTTGCTTTATGGTAAGTCTTTAGAGGGGGTCACCCATATATATAAAAGCGGAGAGTGAGGTGGGAAGAGCTCTTCCTAAGAGTCGATATCCAACGACTATATAGTTGGTCAAGATCTAACTAGATCATGACTAACTAGTTCAAAATGAACTAAAAAATAAAAATAAAGAATAAAAGAAAAAAAAAAAAACTATAAATATATATTATTTTATTAATATATATTATATATGTATTACATATTATATTTTAACACTCCCCCTCAAACTTACGATATAAGGAGTGAAAGTTTGTTTAAGAGGAAGTGAAATCTAGGAGCAACGAGAGGTTTGGTGAAGTCCGCTAATCTATATCACAGGGACTCGGCAAACCGGGTGCCGCACCCGTGTCGACGCGATGCGGGTGTGACACCCGGTGCGGTCAACCCGATCCTAGGTGCGTTGATCGCACCCAGGGTCATTTGTGTCCAATTTTTTTATTAATTTTTTTTCTTCTGGGGGGCGCTGCCCCCCAGAGACCCGCCAGGGGCGCCCCCATTAGACCCCCGCCCGCTGATCGCGCAACGGGAGAGCCCCCGGACCTCCCTTTCTGCAAGGGCAAAAACTCTGAATCAGGCTTCACAACTCATCAGGTCGACCCCTCCCCTGCACAAAGAGGGCACAGGGAGGGGGCTCAACCCCTCCCCTGCATAAATTATATATATATATATATATATGCCTCTCCCCCGCACCCAAGTTTTTTGAAAGTGCCACACCCCCGCACCCACACTCGCACCCGCACCCATGTGACAGCCGCTAATTGATACTCTGATGTAACATATGGCAGATCAATGGTCTCATGTAGATATTCCTCTCTGACATAGTGACAATCCATTTGAATATGTTTGGTGCGTTCATGAAATGTTCGGTTGCTTGCAATATAGATTGCACTCTTGTTGTCACAGTACATTTGTAAAGCTTGTGTTGCTTCAACTCCCATGTCAGCAAACAAACGTCTGAGCCAAATTACTTCTATTATCGTGGTTATCATGGCCCGGTATTCAGCTTCAGTGGACGAGAGAGAGACCTTCTGTTGCTTTTTGCACTTCCACAAAATTAAGGATTTACTTAAGAAAACACAAAAACCAGTGGGTGAGTGTCCGATTATTGGGATCACCTCCCCAGTCAGCATCAAGATAGACAATTAAATCTAATGAATATGAAGCAGACAAGAAGATGCCACGTGAAAGAGAAGACTTTATGTATTTAATAATACGTAAAACTGCTCCCATGTGAATAGAGGTGGGAGCATGCTAAAACTGACTAGTTGTGTGTACAAACGTGTGCTATGTCTGGTCTAGTAATGGAAAGATAGGAAAGCGCTCCGATAAGCTGTCTGTAAGGAATGGGATCATCAAGAGATTATCCATCATCAATTCACATTTTAATGTTGACAACTTCTGGGGTGTCCACTTTCTTATCATCTGTAAGTCCAGACCTGAAAACAATATCAAAAGCAAATTTAGATTGAGATATCAAATACCCCTGAGGGGAATAAACAACTTCAATTCCTAAGAAATATCTCAATAAGCCTAAATCAATCATTTCAAATTGAGTTTTAAAAAGCTTTTTAATATTTTCAATTCCCTGTTTGTCGCCTCCGGTGATGATCATGTCATCCACATAGAGAAGAATAATAATAATTCCTGAATTAGAATTCTTAATAAACAAAAGCAGTGTCAGTCAAACAAGATTGAAAACCAATATCAATCATAACATGACTAAATCTGTCATACTAGGCTTTTGGTGTCTGTTTAAGACCATAAAGAGCTTTTTCTAAACAAAGAACTTTACCCTTAGGGATACTAATACCAGGTGGGGCTTCCATATACACTTCTTCAACTAGATTTTCATTGAGAAAAATATTTTTGACATTTATTTGAAATATGAACCATTTTCTAATGGAGGGCAAAGCTATTAATGTTCTTACAGGGGTCATACAAACAACTGGGGCAAAAGTTTCTTCATAATCGATGTTATACTCTTGGGCATACCCTTTGGCCATTAATCGGGCTTTATACCTTTCAAGAGTTCCATCACTTTTTGTTTTGACTTTGGAAACCTATCGACAACCTATAGGTTTCTTACCTAAAGGAATATCTTGAATAGTCCAAGTGTAAAGCCCGTGAAAAAAAAATCGTGTCCGACTCGTGTCAGACACGTGCCCTGCACGTGTCGGACACGTGTCGGGGGGTCTGGGCAGCTTTGTCGGGCCCGGATCCGGGTCTGTACCGGACCCGAGCCCAACCCGGACCCGGGTTCTCGAACTCTCGAGAACCTGCGTCTTTTAAAAAGACGCAGGCATCTCGGGCGAGGGTTCAAAACCCTCGCACCTTCTCTCTCTCCTCTGCTCCGATCTCCCCCCTCACGCTGCTGCCGGCGATCAGAGACGACGACGAGCGTTTCCGTCCGGCCGCCTCCCCTCTCAGTTCGACGACCTTCGAGCCGACCCTCCACCTTTGCTGCTGCCGGCGATCGAAGTCCTCGGCAGCCCTTCAGCTGCCGACGATTCGCAGCCGGCATCCTCAGCCACTGACGACCTGCGTTCCTCCCTGCGGCCACTGAGCGCCGGCGACTCGCCGCCGGTCACCCGTTTCTTCCCCCTTTGCTGCTTTTTCTCCCTGCAGCTGCTGCCGGGAGGCGCTGTCTCCCCCTCAGTCGCCGGCGACAGCCTTCCAGCTTCGGCAGCGCCACCACCCTCCGTCCGGGTGGCCTCAGCCGACGGTGGCCCTCGGTCCTCCAGCCTGCAGACTCCCCTGTTGCTGCCGTTTTCGGAGGTAAACCCTCCCCTCTCTTTCTCATTTGTGTTGGGTGGATCGACAGGGGGGTTGAGCCCCCTGTCATCACCGCTTGTTGGCAGGGGGCTAAACCCCCCCTTGCCTTCCTTTGTTTTTGGTCGACGGGGGGCTGAGCCCCCTGTTGTTGGCTCTTCTTGGCAGGGGGTTCCGCCCTCTGTCACCTTTTCCCTTTTTGCTGTTGATCGACAGGGGGGTTGAGCCCCCTGTCGCCTCTTGCTTGGCAGGGGGTTACTCCCCTGCCTTTTTGCGGTTGGTCGAGAGGGGGGCTAAGCCCCTGTCGCCTCTTGTTTTGGCAGGGGGTTACCCCCCCTGCCTTTTTGCTGTTGGTCGACAGGGGGGCTGAGCCCCCTGTCGCCTCTTGTCGGCAGGGGGTTACCCCCCCCCCCCCCCCCTGCCTTTTTGTAGTGGGTCAGTAGGGGGACTGAGCCCCTATGCTCTTTTGTTGGTTCTCGGTAGGGGGAGGGGTCCCCCTGCCTTGGTGGTGCCTCTCGGCAGGGGGCTTTGCCCCCCTGTCTTTTGTTTGCCGGCAGGGGGCGAGGGCCCCCTGCCTTCTGTTGTTTCCCCTGCAGGGGGCGGAGCCCCCCTGCACCCTCTATTATTCCTGGCAGGGGGCAGAGCCCCCCCCCCCCCCCTCTGCTCTTCTGTTGCTCCTCGGCAGGGGGTTCTGTCCCCCTGCCTCCTGCGTTGTGCCAGCAGGGGGCGAAGCCCCCCTGCTTTCTTGTTTTCGAGCAGGGGCTTGCCCCCTGCATCTCTGCTGTTCTCTGGCAAGGGGCTTTGCCCCCTTGCATTGTTCTTGCTGCCGGCCGGGGGCTGCGCCCTGTCTCGTGTTCTGACAGGGGGTGTTTCCCCCCTGCCTTGTTGTGGCAGGTGTGGCAGGGAGCCTCTGCTCCCTCCCCTGCCTTTCTTTGTGCCTGGCAGACAGGGAGCTCCTACTCCCTGCCTCTGCTGCTGTTGCCAAGCAGGGCTGAGGCCCCTGCCTCTGGCACCCTTGTCTGCAGGATGCAGAGTTCCTGCATCTGCCTTCTGCAGGCAGGGAGCCTTGCTGCGCTTGTTGCTTCTCGTTTATTTTACGGCTTTTGCTAACGATCTAAGCTCTCCAGGTTGAACGGTGGATCCAGCTTGCCCTTTGTAGCTCGAGCTCTCGTTTGCCTACGCTGCATGCGTACGAGGACCGCAACCCCTTAAGGTAGGGGATTCTTGCGTGAAAGGACAATGAACTGATAAATGCTAAAATAAGAAAGATAACTAAGAGAGGATGATACATGTATACGTATAATGTATATACGTATGTCTTTACCTTCAAGGATGCGGTTTCGCGATCCTTGTCCTCTTTACTTTCTTGCACTTTCCTTTCTGTCGCCGCCGCGCTATATGTGCCTAGGATTTTCTATTCCTGTCTTTACATTCCATGTCTTTTAACTCAAGGACGCGGTTTCGCGATCCTTGCCCTTTTTACTTTCTCGCACTTTACTTTCCTGCTGCCCCGCGCTTTGCGCCCTGGCATTTACTTGCTTATGTTTGCCTTGTTCTCCAGGATGCCTTTCTTGCACCTTACTTCCTGTATTTACTTGTTGCCTTGCGCTTTATGCGCCATGGCCTTTGCTTCTTGCTTTACTCTTCGTGCTTTACTTTCTTGTACTGTCGTGCTTGCACTTGCCTTTTGCTTGTGTTCGTCCTTATCTTGCTGCTGCCCTTCGTGCATGTATTCTTATCTCTGTCGTATGCTTTCTTTCTTGCTTACGCTTATCGTTATCGAGGTGCAACCCCATGCCTCGTGAGTCATCCTTTACACTTGCGTAGTCAGTATAGGATCTCATACCTCACTAGTTGCTTGCGTAGTTGCCTGCTTGTGCGTTACGATGATCGAGGTATGATCTCATACCTCGTGTGGAACTTTAGTGTTCTACCCTCGGGTGCGGCTTCGCCCACCAAGTCTTGTCCCTCGTTTTGCCTTTGTATTAGTATGTGCATGAGTTTGCCTCTTGTCAGCTTGCACTCCCTGAGTGCAACTTTGAGTGTATAGTGTATATCGTCTCACTTGTCTTACAAGCCACAACACACACTTATGCACTTCGGTTCTCCAAAGACATCGTCTTAGGTGCAAACCTATTTTCTAGATGTATAACTTGTAAAGTAGAGGTAGCGGCCGGACCTCCCAAATCGATGTATTTGGGATAAATGTGTACAACCTTAGTTTGCCTATTCGATATGACTTAGATAACCTTGTTTAGGATCCTGTGCACAAGTAGGGCGGGGATCCTAGCGAGGTACTTGCGCCATCACTAGATCCGCGTTACCTCACCTCTGATACGAGACCTAGTTTCTAGGCTTTCTAGTTCAACCATGTTTGTAGCGCCTTCATTCGTGAAGGTATTATTGGATCTCTTACGAGGGATCCATGTTCCTCCTCTAGTAGTTGTACCCTTAGTCACGTACGATATGTTTGGACTACGAAGAGCAGGACGAAAGATCTATAGTAATCTCTAAGCGTGTTTTGACACATTGAGCTAATTCTGTTATATTGTTTTCGCCTAATAGGCAGATTGTTCGCGATTGTCTATAGGATCCGAGCACGATCAGTTGGAACTGGAATGAGTTCACCGTGGGCTTCTGTAAAGCAGAAGTATTGGGATATCCTGCGAGAGATCCTTACCCCTCTCATCGTGGTTGTACTTTTGAACATGTACGTTGCGTACTACGATGAGTAGGATGAGAGGTCTATGTCTGCCTCGAACATGCAATGGCATGTGTTTAAGATCATAAGAGTGATGTTTCTACCCTCACTAAGGATTGACCCCCTTTCATCGTGATTATACATTTGAATAGTTACGATGCGTACTGCGGTGAGTAGGATGTGAATTGTATGGTTGTCTCGAACGCGCAATGGCGCGTATAACTCACTTAAATAATAATCATGCGCCTTCATAGGCAAGATGCTCGATTGGGTTGAAAGACCAGAGCATGAGAATGGGACGACGGTTAAGAAACCCTCCGTCGTGCTCATTCGGGACAGTTCATCAAGAGAGAGGATGGATGGTACAAAACTCCGATGGACAGTCATTAATGGCAATCTCGGGTAAAGATCCGACCTTCCCCAATCATCGGAGGTTAGGGGAAATCCTTTGGGCCACTTCTGCAGAAGTACGGATGCGCATCCATTGGGCCTTTGTTTGCCTTTGGGGATTCACTCTCTTGGTCACAGACCGTCCCCTTAGGAAGCGGACTCAGTCAGTCATTCGGGGTATAATAAAATACATAGCATAATGGACCCCCGAATCGATCTCGGCTGTTTCTACATTTTGCCTTGTGCGTACCCACAACGGCCTGCTCAGTAATGAGACAAGATATAACTTATACACATGATCATGAGATATGCATGTTGTGACGTGCGTTGCTTGCTTGCTTGTTAGCTCGGTAGTTAGGTATGCTACTCGTTGAGCTAGGTACGCCTGTCGAGGCGTTACCCTTGTTGGTCAAACTGCTTGCGCAGTTCTGCTAAGAAATGACTAGCTTCTCATACTAGTCAATTACTTATAATACTAACATTATGCTAGTTGTTGCATGTTGTGATATAACTGCTACATATTTGCCTATCATAGCTGCGGGCTGATAGACTGAACCATATAATGGTACTTGTATGTATTACGAGTGTTGTTATGAATACCTGTCTTATGCAAATGCTTTGCTTGACTGGTAAATAGAGTTAGTTACTCTTCACCTATTATATCTGTGGGATTGCTATAGTTGTTTGTTTAGCACCATAATCCTTCTTGCTCTTGTGTGTAGCTGTTTGCTTTACTAGAGCTTTGCTTACTCCACAACACTTTTGGTTAGATCTGCTAGTCTTGCTTGTTCCTGCTTGAGCTAGCGTTTATCTTGCTTATTGCAGCCTTTGCTCTTTCTTGTCCTTTGCACCCCTACTAGTCTGTTGTGAGACTGACCCATTTCATGGGCAGGTGGTGGACAAGATTTACAGCTTACGATAGCACGATGACACGATGCATTCAAGGCAATGCCCTTTCCTGACGTTGCGCACCTGGGGATACTTTTGATAGATGTGGTATAAGGTTTCTTTGAAAGCATCTATTTTGATTATAACTCTGCATTTCTAAAACTGTATTACAAAAATGTGGTTCTTTTTTTCATCTCAATAAAATATATATTTGAACTGCAAATCGGTTTGTAAGGGGGAATTTGCTTTTGGTTGTAATGTGCCCAAGGTCTAGGGACTTGTTGTTTTGAACCTGATCTTCCGCTGAACTTCTGTTTTAAACTCTGATAAATGATTGATTTCAAAGCTTTCAACCTTTTTCATAAAAGGTTTCAAGTCCACGATTTTGGGGCGTTACACCAAGTGTTAGCCTTTTCTAATGCATCCAATTCTACCTTCAGCTTCTACCAATTTTATATGGTTTTTGGCTTGAGAATAGGATGATGGTTTACGTATGATTGTATTAATGCAATGATTGCCCTGTATGTGGGTGAAAAAGATTCGTATGACACAAATTTTTCATGAGCTCTAGAAATTCTGGATGACCTTCTGGTTGGTATTTCAGAATATTTTTCTAATGTACATGAAAGATTTGACTCTCTACGTCTTGAATATTGTAGACTAACGTTCCTATAGGTTTGCTCTTCATTATCAACATTATGTTCAAAAATAGAACTTTGATCATTGTCAAAATCACTTTCAAGATCACATTCATTAGATTTTGAAGTCAAATCTATTAAAAAGGAATATTCAATGACTTCCTTGGGTTTTTTAAATTAAAAAAATCTTTCTTTCTCTAGGAAAGATATATTTCTTCGTTCATATAATTTCTCATTTTGGAAATCAAAACACCTATAACCTTTTTTATTATCGGCATATCCTAAGAAGACACAAAGAATCGCACGGGCAGAGATTTTGTCATTCTTGTTGGTGAAAACAAAGCACATGCATCCAAAGACTTTTAATCTCGAATAATCAGGAGATAAGTTGACAAGTTTTTTAATTGAAGTTTTTTTTTTCAAAGAATAAAAATGGCATTCGATTAAGATCTTATGTGTGATGCCATGTAAGTGAGATAGTCTTTGAATTCTTTGGATATAAATTCTTCCCCCGAATCAGTGTGAAAAATGAAAATATTATTTTGAAATTTATTTTTAATCATTTTATGAAATGTTTGAAAGCATGAAAAAACCTCAGATTTATACTTAAGGAAGTAAATCCAAGTATGCCTAGAAAAGTCATCAAATAAAATTACATAATATGCATATCCACCTTTTGAAATAACTGGTGCATGACCCCAAACATCTGAATGTATTAATTCAAGTGGTGTAGAGGAAACAAAAGTTCTATCATGAAATGCTAATCTTTTCATTTTGCCGAGAATACAATCTTTACAAGTAAAACCTTAAGAATTAATTTTTTTTTTCTAAACTTAGAAAATGTTGAATCTTAGACATATGAGGATAACCAAGTCTTTTGTACCACAAATCCAACTCTAGTTTCTAAACATTATAACGAAAAACATTCTTAGGCAATTCTAAAAAATCTATGTAATAGAGTCTTCTTTCTCTATGACCTTCCCCAATCAGCTTCTCAGACTGGTGATCCTATACCCAATAACCATGAGAAGAGAAGGAGATATTACTCCCATAATCAGATATTTGAGAAACAGTCAAGAGGTTTAAATTTAGTTTAGGAATATATCTTTATTTTATGAAAATTTTCAAAATTTTCCATTCCTTCTATTTCAAGATAGGTACCATCAGATGTGAAAACTTTTGACACACGTGAGTTATTTTTAAAACATTCGGATAGGCTATTGACATTTGGGGTCATATGAAAAGAAGCACCAGAGTTAAGGAGCAAAGGAAAGTTACCGGGATCGGAGAATGATGAAACAACTGCTCCAGTTGAGGCTTCAGTTGAGGAGGATGCTCTTTTGAGAAGGGGTTGAAGAATCTCCATTAATTGGGTCATAGATACCGGTGCATCTTGATCTTTTAATTCCGATTCGACAAATGCAACTTTCTTTTCATCTCTTCTTTTTAGCTTAAGACATAGAGGCCTATAATGCCCCGGTTCACGACAATGATGGCAAATAACTTTTCTTTTGTCAAAATCACCACTTTGTCTACCAAAATGAGGTGGCCTATAAGTGCGCACGTAGTTACCCGATTTAGACATAGCTAGAACAGAATCATCTCAGATTTTGGAATATTCTTCTTAAGTTTGTTTTCCTCAATAGCCAATTCCTCTATAGTATCAATGATAGAGGGAACCTTTTCTCGATGTAAAAGAGCCAATTTGGTTGACTCAAATTCCGGTCTTAGACCGTTTATAAATTGATAAAAGTGTTTCATATTGAGTTGCTTTGGCGAAACTCGATATCTTCGGAACAATGCCATGTTGGCTCAAGAAGAGCCAATTCCTCCCAAAGTTCAGATAACTCATTGTAATATTCTTTAATAGTTTTATCTTTTTGAGTCATCGTCCAGACTTTGTCTTGCAAATTGCACACGTGTGCAATATCTTTAAGGGAATACATATTTTTAAGATATTCTCAAGCTTTATTGGTGTGCTCAAATTTAGCAAGGTTAGAGCATTTCTTAATGTCAACACTATTAATTAGCCATAACATAATTTGGGTGTGCCCTATTCTCCACTCTTTTCATTTTTTCTCATAGGTCGCCAAGGCCTTATTCTTCTATCCTTCCGTGAGAGGTACTTATTTTCTATTCTCAACTTTTGTGAGAATTAGTTTCGGTTCCGAATCGAAACCATCCATCGTACCCTACAACCCTTTTCCCTAAATGTGGTGCTTCATGATAGAAGCCCACATCACATAGTTGGTGTCATTTAATTTCATGGGTATGATGGTGATCTTATCATTGTCATCCATCTTTTACAAGGGTGAGAAAAAAAAAGAATAGATGAGAGAAGAAAAAAGAGAAAGAGAAAGAGAAAGAGAAAGAAAAGAGAAAGAAAAGAGAAAGAAAAGAGAGAAGAAGAATGAACACAAATATAAATTTTCGTAGTTATCCTTTCTCCAAATGCTTTCCTTCTTCAAAATAGACCTCTTGAGTCACAAACAAGAGAATGAATTACCCTTTGCAAAGGAGGCACAGAAAACGAGGTGAAAATTCTTCAAGATCTAAAAATCTTCAAGATCTAAAAATCTTCAAGGCTTTGATACCATGTAATGAAATGGTCTTCCACAAAAGCACGAGAAACCTTCAAAAGAGTGTCTATTAGAGACACCTCAAGCACAACCCATAAAATGGTAAAAATGAAAGAACACACTAGAATAATATATATTTATTTCTTCACAAGCGATGCTTAAAAAGCATTGAGATACAAAGGATGGGGTCACCCATATATATACAAGAGGAGAGTGAGGTGGGAAGAGCTCTTCCTAAGAGTCGTTGGACCTAGTCCAACGGTTCTATTTATAGCCGACTATATAGTTGGTCAAGATCTAACTAGATCTTGACTAACTAGTTCAAAATAAACTAAAAAATAAAAAGAAAGAATAAAAGAAAAGAAAGAAAAATAAAAGAAATAAAAAAATATAAATATATATAAATATATATATTATATTATTATTTTATTAATATATATTATATGTGTATTACATGTTACATTTTAACATCGTGCACCATATCAATGTGTCAAACATGATGCTGACTGAGTCATACGTGAATCACATCATGTCCCGTTTCCGAATCCGTGTCTTGTTGTATCAATACGCAATTTGCCACCTAAGTGGCATGTCCTTGTGACATAGATTTTCTGTTCCCACCTCCACCCCCTTGCCCTTCTGTTGCCATATCATCTCCAGCTCCTCCTCAGTGGTTCCATTCACACTTCCGGTTGCTTCCCCATAGTCCTTAGGTGGCACTTCTTGATCTTACCAAGGCTGAGACATATTGTAACTCCCAATTTCTGCCAACTCCTGTTTTCTCATTCTCTTCTTCGAAGATTCCTTCAATAGCTCATGCATCTGCCACTTCAGAGTTTCAGGTAACTACCTAGCATTGCATGCAGCCACATTTTGCTTTGTGTCGGCTAAATGATGTTTCATCCTCGAAATGCCTCAATGAGTATCTCTTTTACAATAGTTGCACTTGTTGAACAACCTATTTCCTTCATAAACTGGAATGATCCCATGCCGAGTCTCTTGATTCAGTTATGCTCCAAACCCTCTGAATCAAACCCTCTAGGGTTCATATTTGAGGGTTAGAGGGAAAAAAACTGTTTGTGTAAGATGGAAATAGGCGGATTTAGGGCAAATCACACTACTATGACTTGTTTTTTAAGGTTAGAACTTAGAAGCCAAAAACTGAGTCTGTAGGATGAAAATGAGTGAATTTAGGTTAAATCACCCTTCTAGGATTCGGTTTTGAGGATTAAAAGCCAAAAAAAGGTTGAGTAAAATGGAAATGAGTGAGATGTGAGGTGAATCACACTTCTAAAGCTCAGATATAGCAAAAGCCTCAATTTTTAAGGTGGATTTGATCTAAAAAAATGAGTGGGTGTGCTTAGAAATGAGATTTGGGGAGGGAGAACACAAAAAAGGGGTTAAAATGACCCATGGGGGATTAAAAATGGCTCCTATAAGTGACCAGTCACTACTTTTCCGGCACCGGAAAACCTAAAAAAATTGAAGATGACTCATAATACGGTGTATCGTATGATACACCCTTGCATTGTACAATATGGTCCAATATAGACCGATAATCGTAACATTTACGATATACATGCTATATCGTATCAGTTTATTTGTCGATACTTCATATCTTATTGTACGATAAGATACTGATAACACTGCCTCAAAACATTGCCAAACAAGAAAATACAATTTTCACAATTATGTCCCAACAAATGTTGTGACCTGAGGGTAAGAAATCATTGCTAGATGGGTTTTCAGCTGTTAATTCTACATCATTCTTTGATGATAGGATTTCCAATATTCCTTGCTTGCTTTTCTTTCATTTTCAAAATTCATGATACTGCAGAAAGCTGAATTTCATCCTTTGACAAAGATAGTTAGGTTCTTCTGTTTATTGTAAATAGTTCACTAGAATGAAGAACACTTCTCAAAAGGGTTTAAGGTATTCTTTTGGTTGATTTCTAGTACCAAGACAGAGGAGTGGCCAGGATTCTTTCTGAAAGGAAAACCATCAAGAAGTACCAGTGAAATTTTTTTAAAACCCTTTCTTCAGGTCTATCATCAATAAAAAAGATCCGGAGCTGCTATGTTGAATCTGTTAAATTGCTTTCTGCACATTTATGTTACCGTTGGTTGTGCTTGTTCCATTGATGAAACCCTTATAGTATGAGCCACGATAGTATTTCTTGAGATTCTTGTTTAATGCTTTATCCATGATTCTTGTAGAGAAAGACTAAGGGGTGGGTTAACAAATAAATTAATTAAGGCCTTGTTTGGATGTATTTTTATTTATTGCTTACAAATATAAATTTAAGCACATTTCTTAAAGAAGAATCTTGCCTTTACTTTTAATTAAGCGAATGTTTGGATCACCACCACTATTTAAATTATAATAAAGAAGAAAAGAAGATTAATGAGTAGGGGTGATGATGGTGATGGTAGATGGTGATGGCGGTGGTAATGGTGATGATGGTAATGGTAATGGCAGTGGTGGTGGTAATGACAAAGGTGTTGGTGGTGTTGGTAATGGTGGTGATGACAATAGTGGTGGTGGTGGTAGTGGTGATGGGGATGATGGAAGTGAGATGGAAGAAAATAAGTACTGAAGAAAAGGCCTCACTGTACTTTTGAAAAAAAGAGGCGAAATTTATAAAAAGTCATTAGAAAAAGTTGAAAGAAAAGATCCAAACACCAAAACTTGCTCTTTAAAATAAGCATAAATATCAAGGAGCAATTTATAAAGAGATCCAAACAAGGGGTGACTCTTTTGGTTGCATGTATATCAAAAGTATTTGAAGAGACCGTGTGAGCATCTCTTTGAGCTCGATGTGGTCAACCTCCAGTGGGTGGATATGCATCTAGAAGGGTCTTCTCAAGTTCAAGGTTGGTTTCTCCTTCCTGCTTCACGATTAGGTTTTACAATATTGCTAAATTGGCCCTCTACACAACTATGATACACTAGTTATCTTTGAAGGGTCACTGGTCATGTCATTCCGTGTCTAACTTCCAGATGAAACCATTTTCTAGAATATCTAATAGGTCCTTGATGGGATTGTCCTCCTCTTACACAACCTTGCTGGAGACCAAGGGACCCTTCTGCTTTATTTTACTATGTCCACCTTCAAGGATGAAAGTGTTCACATGGTTTATTTCATCAAGCAGTTGTTCGTCATATCAATATTTGGAAATAATTAATGTTTTTTGGGAACTAATAGTAGGAAGTGCTGGTATTGAAGTCCCGAGTCAGATGAGCTATCAGCCCTATAATGTGGAGTCGTGGACCATATAATGATTATGCTCAGGCATATTCTACAATGTTATAGCTGTAAGAAGATCAAAAGTGAGTCAATCAGTGAATTGGACACAGTCCTGGGGAATATTTTTGTCCTATTGAACATTTACTAAATTTTGTTAGAAATTCTATAATATTGAAAGTTCTGATTTGTGAATTCTTCTAGAAAGGTACTTTGTAGGCATCTAACCAGAAAGGAGTGTTCTTCAAAGAATAGGCCCAGATAATTGTTTGACTATTTTTGTTTGAGTTTATGGTTTATACACACTCTGTGATAGCTATGGCATCCCGTCCTCTCTCTCTCTCTCTCTTGTTACAACTGTATGTCCATGCCCCATGGTTGGCACTGATAGTTTGTGGCTATTTTGTTTGAAAGACTGCTTCCGATTTAATGTCTTGATGAAGAGTATTTGGTTATGTATAATCTACTTTTTCATATTCTATACATCTGGTATGGTACTCTCAATTTTAAGTGCACGTGAATGGTTAGTAACTTGGTAGTTTTTTTTTTCCTTTCTGCAATGTTCCTATAACTAACCCTAGTGCAAACTGTTCATCATACAAACAGTGAATCACTTTTGATGTCATTTTCATTGTGGTATTTTTTGTCTTAATTTTCCTTCATAATTGATTTAATTGATTGTGTTTCAGTATTAAAAATTTGATTATTTTTTCTATCAAATTATCCAGTTAGACGGGAAATAAAGATCCTGAGATTGTTTATGCACCCTCATATTATACGCCTTTATGAGGTCATAGAGACACAATCAGACATCTATGTAGTCATGGAGTATGTGAAGTCAGGTGAGCTGTTTGATTACATTGTAGAGAAGGGTAGACTGCAGGAGGATGAGGGTCGTACTTTCTTTCAGCAGGTAATTTGCCAATTTCCATGTGCATAAGTTTCTCAATCTCAACACTTACTGTCTTTGTGTTTCCATATAAAATGAGAACACTTTAATCACAATCTGTTTTATTCATGTGCCTGGACCTTTTGTGGGTATTCGCCTGAGCATTTTCTCATGGGATTTCTGAAGTCAAACAAAGTACGCTGCTATACAACTGACTCACCTTCCAAAAATATTATATGTGACTGCCATTGTTTCTATTGTTATGACCAAGTCCCACAGTTCTTATTCTGTTTGTTCGTCATTTATTCTCTAGAGGTTCGCCATCATTTTCTCTTTGAAGGGACAAAGGTGAACATCTAGTTCACTATCACTTGATTTTTTCCTTTTAGGTATTGATTTTGATGGAAGGGTGCTTGGATTGGGTTGTTGTGGTCTGGTGTTGAGGACTTGAGGTCAATTTTGTATGCTAGGGTGGATCAGGAATAGGAGTGGACATTGGGTCGAGTACCAGATTGGGTAGTTGGATAGCCAACATGAGATGGGCTGCCTTGTGCAGCATAAAGCCTGAGAAGTGTTAGGCCTGACCTGGCCTGACTAGTCAACAGGCCAGGTTGGGCCTAACACTTATCAGGCTTGAGGCTGCACAAGGCAGCCCATTCTCATGTTGGTTATCCAACTATCTCAATGGGGCCCGGCCTGTTTACTGGTTGGGCTTAAAGGCCCAACCTCATCCACTTGGTTCTAAGCCTGATAAGACCTGGGCCTGTGTGATCGGTGCAAATTTTTTTTTCTTTTCCTTCTTCCTTCTTTTTGAGGGAAAAAAGAGAGAGAAGAAAAAACTCTTTGCAAGGTCTCACTTGACCTTTTGAAAAAGATGTTTTGAAATTTATTCGCTTTTGTTTTGAAATTTTGCGGGAAAATGGAGAGACGGGATTCGCTCGTTGGTACGAGGTTCAACCGTTCTTGGCGCCTTTATCAGGGGTAATTGGACCAAGGATCGAATAAATGCCTTTCACTTTACCTAAATTTGTCTAAGTGATTATTCTGAAATCCTAAATGCACATGGAATCAGGCTTGAGCTATGACTTTTGAATTTTGAGAAAATGTGTGCTTTTCTTGGAAATATTTTAGAAATTTGGATTTTCCAAGTGATTTTGAAAATGAATTTGGAAATATCCTTTTAGAAATGTCTTTGAAGTTCAAAAAATGATTTTTGAAAGGTTGAATTTTGAAATGGACTCTGCTTTGAAAGCTTGCAATTGAGGATTTGAAAATTGGATTCAGAGTTTGAGAATTTTGGAATCTGAAATCGAATTTGAATTGCTTTTAAATTGAACATCAAGATTTAGAAATTGATTAAGTTTTGAAATCATAATTGAATTTGAAGTTTGAACTTGAACTTGAAAGCAAAATTGATATTGAATTTGAACTTTGAATTTGGAATTTGAATATTTGAAAATTGAGTTTATATTTTGAAATTGAAACTTAACTTTGAATGTGGGAATGAATTTGGAAATTGAAACTTGGAATTGAAATAAGAAATTGAAATTGAAATTAAAATGGGAATTTAGAAATGAATTTAGGAGTTGAAAAATTTGGAATCCAAAAATAAGTTTTGAAATTGGATTTTGAATTTGGAACTCGGGATTTTGAGATTGAAATTGAATTGAAATTGGAAATCGATTTTTGAAATTGAATTTGGAATTTAAGATGGGATTTTGAAATAAATTTCAAATATTTTGATTTAGAATTGAATTGAGAATTGAAATAAAATTCAGAATCGAATTTGAAAATGAAAATAGAATTCGAAATTTTGGAATTTTGAAGAAAAGTAAAGATTTTAACATTTGAATTTAAAATAGAATTCTAAGTTAAAAGTAAGAACTTAAAAAAATGGGAAGTTTCAGAAAATCGAATTTGGAATTTTGAAACAAATTTTAAAACTGGATGAAATTGGAAATAAACAAAAGATGAATCTGAATTTGTAAATAAAAGTTTGAAAATGATTTTGAATCTAGAAGTGAAAACTGTGTTTTTGAAAATTTATTTCAAAAATCACTTGTAATTTCGAAAATAATTTGAAAAGATGGCAAATAATGATGCAAAATAATGTATGCATTGAAAGAATTTATTTAAAATTGAAATTTTAAAAGCAAATTTCATTCTTTAATAGAATTAAAATAAGATTAAATTTTAATACATTTATGACTATGGTCACAAATATTTTTTAATCTAATCTTTATTTGAATTCTAATAAAGAATAAAATAAATTTTTGTGCCTTTATAAGATTTAAAACAAAACTAAATTTTAATATATTCATGACTATGGCCACAAAAATATCTCAAATTAATTTATATCTTAAATTCTGATAGAGGAAGAAAATGATATCCATTTTTAGAAAATATGATGTTTTTCAGAAGGGACCTAAAGTGTAGGTCAAATTTTATTCCATAAAAGATAAAAATCCTAAGTATTGTTCACATTTTGATTGTGGCCATAAATACGAATCATTTACTTAGGGTCATTTACCTCTTATTAGAATGGTGCACGTGCCATTCGTGTTTTCTCCATAGTGCTTTTTGAAGAATAAAATAAAATAAAATGCCATAAGCAATTACGAGAATTTAAAATACAACTATATACTCATACATTCTATTCTAAACAGAAAAAGTAGAAATTCTCATTAATAATGAAATTATTCCAGTTTGAAATTGAAATATTAAAACTTCCTATTCTAGGAAAGAAAATCAGGATCTCTCCAGCTTCCCTGTAATTACAAGATAGCACAAAGCAATAGAAATGCAAAATATAGAAGGAAAATTGGAAATGTTATTTTAACACTGACACACGTATGGTTATGCTTATGCTATTATTGAAATGCATGTACATATGGGAAGATGTAATGCTTATGCTTACGAAGAGATGCATATACATATGCTTAAGTGCAATGTTTATGCTTATGAAGAAATGCATATGCATTTGCCTAAGTGCAATGCTTATGCTAGTGAAGAATGCACATGCATTTGCCTAAGTGCAATGCTTATGCTAAATGAAGAAATGCACATGCATTTTGCCTAAGTGCAATGCTTATGCTAATGAGAAAGTACATATGAGAATGTATATGCAATGCTTATGATGATGAGAAAATACATATGAGAATGCATATGCAATGCTTATCTGATGAGAAAATACATAGGAAAATGATATGCAATGCTTTATGCTAATGAGAAAATGTACATGCATTTGCGTAAGGGCAATGCATATGCTAATGAAGGAATGTATATGATGAAGCTTACAGTAGAACCTGGGCATGCTTTGAGAATACATATGAGAATGCATATGCAATGCTTTATGCTAATGAGAAAATGTACATGCATTTGCGTAAGGGCAATGCATATGCTAATGAAGGAATGCATATGATGAAGCTTACAATAGAACCTGGGCATGCTCTGAGAAATCAGATGACATGCTGTTAAGAAGTCTAATGACATTGTAAGAAACCAAATGGCATGCCATAAAGAGTCACATGATATGCTGCTAAGGAATCCAATGACATGTTGTAAGAAACCAATGATATGCTGTGAGAATATCAAGTGATATGATGTAAAAATGTCAAGTGATGTGCTGTGGAAATATCTAGCGATATGCTGTAAAAACATCAAATGATGTGCTATGAAAATACACAGCGATATACTGTGAAGATATCAAGTAACGTGTTGTGAAAATATCCAGCGATATACAGTGAAAACATCAAGTGATGTGCTGTGAAAACATCTAGCAATATACTGTGAAAACATCAAATGATGTGCTGTGAAAATACACAGCGATGTACTGTGAAAATATCAACTGATGTGCTGTGAAAAATACACAGCGATATACAGTGAAAACATCAGGTGATGCTGTGAAGATAGCAAATGATGCCAAGGGATAACATCAAGTGATATCAAATGATATGCTGTGCCGATATCAAGTGATATCAAGTGACTGATAAAATCGGAAGTACAGGTAAGTGGTGATGTGTAGGTAAAGAATCAAATATGCAGTGAATGATGTGCTGTCTGTGCAGGGATCATATCAAAATGCGTTGCCATTGATAATTCAAACTGGTCAATATCTACAACATGAAAAGGATCATCCAAGAAACCATGTTTTCTGTCATGGCTTTTGCGCCGAATGGTAAGCTCTGTTCTTCGCTATCTTTAACAATGTGACTCAGACTATCCAAAGAAAATGCGTTAGATTGTTCAGCAGTTGAACAAATCACAGCCATTTGAACTTTCAAATCAATCCACCATAGTGCAGTAAATCAATGATCTACTCTCCACGGCAGCAAACTGGTATGCAGCAGGTCATTTGTATACAACAAATTGACTTGCTGAAAACCGATTTCTGCCAGCTGGTTTCATCAGCCTCAGCAGATGGACTTTAGCAGCATCAAACAGTGGATTTAGCAGCAGCAGCAGCAGATCGACTTCAGCCAGCACATCGATTTCAGCAACAGTAGGTCAACATAACAGTAAATCAATAGAACAACACTGCAAATTGATTTGCCGATCGATTTTCCTAGCATATGAAAATTTGTTGCCGAAGGCTATGTCCAACTCTTTCCGTTGTGGACAGCTGAGCATGGCATGTGATATGTTGGTATGATTATGGGAGTCTGACTAGTGATTCCCCTTGGGAATTTCCTCATGAACATGAATGGAACTATTGGCTTTTGCAAAGGACGAGTTACTTGCAGCTTGTCAAGTCCAATCCCATAATGTAACGACCTGAGTTTCTTTTTTCGAGCCGGGTTGTCTAGTGATCAAATGGTTATCAATTAATGGTATTCAAGGGACCATACACATTATATGAAATCTGATTCTTCGCTTGTAAGGTGGAGAAGTGAAATGATGTGAAGTGAGGTGCCGTGAGCAATGAAGTGCTGATAAAAGCACAATGCTGAAAAGGAGAAACAGATGAGAAGATCTGATTTAAAATCAGCAGAGCAGTGTGTTTCACGGTATAGCAGAGGAATATTACCTAGCAAATGCAAAAATCTGTGAGAGGCTAATGCTCAGCAGTTTCTGGATTGAATCCAATTCAATACAGAAATCAAGTTTGATGCAATTGAGATCACTATACTAAGTTTGATGCAATCGGTAGCTGGGTTAAGTTTGATGTATCAAAACAAATTACAGAACATTAATGCCATTGCTATGCTGAAACAGGAAATTGATACAGTTGAGATGAAGATGCTGGAAAGCTGATGAGATGAAGAGACGAACTAGGATTAAGATTGGTAGATCCGATGAATATGATGTTAAATGAATGACACAAGAATCGGAAAACAGGAAAAATGCTGAATCAAAAGACGGAGTGCGGATGATGAAATCAAACATGTGATATACAATCTGATGAATGTCAAACAGAGATGATCAAATGAATGGATGATGTACATACAAATTGTGATGATGCAGATGAATCACAACGATGAAAACAAAATTTCAGAAACAGAAGAATATTACTAATGAAACCAGTAAAATGTTGGAAATGAAATAAAGAGGATGGAACTCAGAAATGCAGAAAATGTAGATTGCAACAGTAAATGCAAAACAAACTTAATATAGGAAATACAAATTGCTGAAATCATAGGAAAAACTAAATGAACTTGATACAGGAAATACAGAAGACACAGACGGCTGAAATAAAAAAGTTTCAAATGAACAGGATATTACAGATGCAAGGTATTACAAAGTGCACCACCGGTTGGAATGCAGATGCAGGGTATTACTGAAGATGCAAAATGCAGATGAGATGATGCGATTCAAAACTAAAAAAGAAGAAGGAAAATATGATGTAGTGATGAAGATGGATCGCTGAATCAGAAAAACGCAGATGATGCTGAAACCTATGTCACATGGGTGCGGGTGCGACACGGGTGCGGCGCAATTTTAAAAATTTTAGACACGGGGACTCGGCTATATATATATATATAATAATAATAATAATAATAATATATCCTGTGTGCATATATGTGGATATTGTCCTCTAAAGTTTGGCACTAGCATGAGTGTTTTTATAAACTTTGCAAATTGTACTTTTGCCCTTGCAGAAAGAGGGGTTCGGGGGCTCTCCCGGCACGGGTCCCGCTGCGCGGTGAGCGGGCAGAGGGGGGGGGCAGCGCCCCTCGTAATTTTTTTCTTCTGGGGCTTATGTTTGAGACTCATGCTATATATATATTTTTTAAAAAAATATATAAAAAGATCATTTTTTTTGTTTTTTTCCCTAAAAATGGACAATTTTTGGACTCAGTCAACGTTGACCGAGACAAAAAAAGGACGGACTCATCCTCGACTCGTTGACCAAGTCCGACTCGGCATTGACCGAGTCCGGGCCGAGTCCGAAGCCGCACCAGTGTCCGCACCCGTGTTGGGGCATGTCGACTCGGGTGCGGCGCCTCCCTAGCCGAGTCTGTGTGACATAGGCTGAAACTGAAATTTGCTGAGTGAGGATTAGATCGGATGAGATGAAATAATGCTAAACATTTAGACAACAAATCGCAGAAATATTAAAATGATACAATGCTTATCCGAAATTACGAAATGAAGCATAATTCGGAAATGCAATGCGATTAAGGTAGGATGCTGTAATGAGAATCAGATGTAGCTAACCCGATGAAAATGTCTATAGTGAAGTGCTAATGTGCACAGTGAAGTGAATGCGAGAATGATGCAGAAAATCAAAGTATATGAACCAACAACGAAAGAAATGTAACAAAGAAGAGATCAACATCTTATTGCAAAAATGCAAACCGATGGTGCTATAGGCAGATCGGTAGTGCATATTATGCGTCAATGGAGAAGAAACAAAAACTGATATCATATAAAGAAAATCCAAGCGAAAGGAGAGGAAAAAGGCAAATCCACAGAAAGATAAAGAGGGAGAGGGGATAATTCTTACCTTGGCTACTGTTGCAGGGCTGATTTCCTTCAGTCGATCAAGAAGAGAAGAAAAAGAGAGAGAGAGAGAGGGAAAAGGAAGAAGGAGAGAGAAAGGGGAAAAGGAAAGAGGAGAGAGACAGGGGAAAAGGAAAGAGAGGAAGGCTCGAAGGCCCTTTTGCAGTGCTCGGTGTGAGGATGCGATCGATGCTTGGTGGATCCGAGATGGTCTCTCCTGCGTTGGTTTATAACGGGGGAGGCCGTTACAAATTTTTCAACAAAGGTCCCTCACATTTTTAAAGTTTTTCAAAAAGAAGGTTTTATTACAAGTTTTTTTCAAAAAGAAGGTAAAGCTACTTTTCGAAATTTTTCTTTTATGTTTTTGAAAGAAAAACCTAAAAATACGAGGGAAATGCGAGGGATTTAAGAGATGGGGTTCAGATGAGATTTTTTTGAAAAGTTTACGAAAGTATTGAATTTGAAATTTTGAGAATTTTACAAAAAAGGGGAGTTTTGAAATAGCAGGTTAAATTTTAAAAATCGAGTTTTAAAATGGATCTGGATTCGAGGTTTTGAGCAAACATCGAGTTTGGATCTTGAATTGAGGAAACATAAGAGGGATGGATCCAAATGGAGATTGGATCTAGATAAAATATCTGAGCCACAAAAAAAATTGATTTTGGATTTTTAGATTTTGAATTGTAAATAGGAGATCCGAACTCAGAATTAGATTTGGATATTTGATCTGGATTCAAGATTGGGTCAAATATAGAAAATGAAATTGGATTTCGGATCTTCAACAAGGAAGTGAATCCGAGAAATAATCAGGAGTTGATAAGAAGTTGACCCAATTACTCAGAAGGTGGGGACCAGGGTCAAAAAAGGAATTTTTGAAATTTTTGAAAATTTGGGGTGTTCACAGCCTGGCCCAAACCCCAAAAGAGTCAGGTCAGGATTTTGGGTGGCTGGGCTAGGTTGAGCTAGCCTAATGTCCACATGCCAAGAAAGGGATAAGAAGCACAGCTGGCAGAAAAGGAGTTTTAACGGTGAATGAACATGGTTTACTAAAGAGGGTTTGCAGTGAAATAAAGGGTAGTTCCGTTAAAAATGAGGGTGATGTAGTCATTTCTTTAATGATGGACAAACAACTGATTTCAAAGCTGAATTAGGATTTTTATGATGGAGGTCTTCTCAAGTGTGTCATTAATGTGGCTTGGGAAATCTGAAGGGTTTAAATGTAAAATTTAAATAAGTGAGCTGGTTAAATATGAAACAGATAAAAGGTTATTGGAATTTGTTATTTGATCTAATTAAAGTTAAAATAATTTATTTTGAAATAACATGATCTTTTTTGGGGTATAAAGAGCTCATTTGAGAATGTTCCTAATTTTGCATGATGAAGTTTTCAGCATAACTTACAGTGCATTTTGAAATCAGATTATTTCTGGTGTGGAGTATTGCCACAGAAATATGGTAGTTCACAGGGACCTTAAGCCTGAAAATATTCTCCTAGATTCCAAATGCAATGTAAAAATTGCAGATTTTGGCTTAAGCAATATCATGCGAGATGGGCATTTCCTGAAGACCAGCTGTGGTAGCCCAAATTATGCAGCTCCTGAGGTAAGTACCACTTTCTAGTAGTGATTTTGTATTTAAGTTTTATGGCAAGGGCATTATGGTAAGGTGCTGTGCATCTGAATTTTTTTGTTTCTTCTCTTCTTATGTAGGTAATATCTGGAAAACATTATGCTGGACCAGAGGTTGATGTTTGGAGTTGTGGTGTGATATTGTATGCCCTTCTTTGTGGGTCTCTTCCCTTTGATGATGAGAACATCCCAAATCTGTTCAAAAAAATAAAAGTAATTATTTTGATAAGGACATCCCAAATCTTCCCTTTGATTTTATTGTATTCTTCAGTGTATTTTTTGTTTAATGGTCCTTTGCTCATAGGGGGGGATATATACTTTGCCGAGTCATTTGTCAGTTAGTGCAAGGGACTTAATTCCGAGGATGCTTGTTGTTGATCCCATGAAACGGATAACAATTCCTGATATTCGTCAACATCCATGGTTCCAATCTCATCTTCCACGCTATTTAGCTGTTCCCCCACCAGATACAATGCAACAGGCGAAGAAGGTATGATCTCTCACCTTGATTTGCTCAGATTCTTCTAATCATTTGATCTTTGGTAATGCATATGGCCAGATGGTACTCTTACTTTCTTCACAAAAGCAGAGGCTCATGTAAATAGATTCAGACTAAATTGGTGCAGTTCTATTTGTACTGTGGCCATATCTTAAGCTGGCTGAAGTTCTTATTTGTATTCTTAAAATACAACGTTATGTTGATTTTCATGCTAAAGCTGCTGGCTACAGCATAATTTCAATAGGAAGATTTTGCATTTCTGCTTAAATCTAGTTGGCTCTGCTTTGCTACTCAAATGTGCAGAATCCGCCCTTTGTATTGAATAATAATATATTAAGTGAAAAAATACTTGTTTAAATCTATGGCTGTGTTGCGTTTACTTCTAATAGACAGCCATTGCCATGTCAGACCTATGTCACATGATCTGCAGGGAGGGACATATGATGCAAATAAGCTTTGTAGGAAGACATGGCAGTTCCCAAAAATAAGGATATGGGGAGGTGACCATACCATACACAGACTGTCACGAAGTAGCACGGATCCTGAGGCAACCAAAAGACAAATACAAAAGATCTAAAACATAAACATAATTTATTTAACCAAAGATAAGAAATAACATATTTATTAATACACCCACAAGAACACAAAAAAATAAAATAATTTTTTTTATTAATAATATTTTTTTTTTTTACAAATGAACCTCACTACAAAGACACTCAAATACACCCCATATGTACATCCTCTATTGCCTATACAACAAAAGGATGAGCAATATATAGAGGAAGACATAACCTAGCCGTTAGAGCTAGTCCTAACAGCTAGTTTGACTAGTCAAACTAGCTGTTAGAGCAAATTCCAACTGCTAGTTTGACTTTTCAAACTAGCCATTACAAACCCCAATGGCTAGTTGGTTAATCTCATTTGACCAAAAAAAAGTAAATAAATAAAATTACAAATTTAGTCCTATTAAATAATGACTAATATTAATAAAAATAAAATCCCTATTCTACCCTAAAAGTATACAATATGTATACTTATCCTAAACTATCCTTTTACTAAAATTTAGATCACAATAAGTATACTTGGAATTACAATAAAAAAACAATACAAAAGAAATACAAAAAAAATACCTATAAGTATACCTTAGTATACTTATGTAGATAATACAATGTATATATCTTAACACCCCCCTCAAACTCATGGTTGACAAACGAAAGTTTGCAAACAAAATATAGATCTTCATTGGCTTCAAATAATAATATTTATGGTGAGTTCTTCAACAACAATAGATCTTTCAAAGGAGATTCCATGATCACTATTAGGAATCTACTCTTTCAAATCTCTAAGGAGCTTTATAGCAATCCATGACTTTGATTAGATCCTTTGTAGAGATAACGACACAAGTCAACCACTACAACAAAAGTATTATAACACAAAATATAGAAAAAAAATACAAGAAATATATATATATATATAATATTAGTTACATATATATATATATGGAGAGAGGATGGCCAAATACACCAAAGACATGAGAAAATAAATATAAATTACAATAATTTAAACAATGAGGAGAAAAACTATTTTAAAAAAAATTTGAAAACAATTACAAGAACCAACTAAATATAAGTAAGAGATACTATAGACCTTTCAAACAAGAGTTACTAAACATAATTTCATATCTTCAGTAATTCTAAAATATCCATAGTCACAAAAACAACACATTTCCAATGATAGATAGAAGATATTAAAACACTGGAGACCAAAAATAATCACAATATACACTATCAAGAGGCAAGCATGCACAAATGATATTTCAATAGCTTAGATAGACATTTCATACGAAAATTTAAATCATCAACAAATTTAAACAACTATATCAAATTGTCAATAAGAATCATATAAGAGCAAAACTTTAATGTCTCAAAGAAATGCAAAAGGTCAAAGGATCATAACAATAACAATATCAATAGGAAATAAATGCATTCAAAATGCTAATGGAGACCACAAATTACCATTTCTCATAAAAAGGCAAAAGGGCATTGAAAAAGATTAGAAAATACATGAAACAATTATAGAAATCCCACATCAACAAATTTTAACATCATAAGAAACAACAAGTTTTTTCACAAATCCCATCAAGGCTTTATAAAAACAATAGTTTGGTCACAACAAGCAATCACCAAGAGTTGCCAGTCAGGAAAGCGAGAGCAGGAAGCGATTCGAGAAGCGGAAGCCGAAAGCGAGGCACTTCCAAAATTTTAGCAAGTGAAAAGCGTGGGACGACTTAGAAGCAAACCAAAAATCGTTTTGGAAGCGGCCTAGAAAGTGAGGTGGAAGCGAGGGGGAAGTAAAAAAAGGAAAAAAAAGAAAGAAAAACAAAACAACTACGCCTTCATCCCAAAACAATTTGGGTCAGCGATATGAACCAAAAAAGAAATTCATTTTGGGTCTTCCACATGAATCCTTTTCCTCCAATCATTTCTATCCAATGCCATGTCCTCGGTGAGGTTCAAAGCATTCATATCCTTTCCTATCATCTCCATCCAAGTCTTCCTAGGCCTACCCCGACCTCTTTTAACTAATATATTTTCCCATTTCTCCAACCTTCTAACTGGAGCATCATTAGGCCTTCGCCGAATATGTCCAAACCACCGTAAACGATTCTTTCGCATCTTATTTTCAATGGGTGCAACACCTACCTTCTTACGTATCTCCTCGTTCCGAATCTTATCTTTTATTGTATTTCCACACATCCATCTAAGCATCCGCATCTCAGCTACACTCATTTTTTGAATATGATGTCTCTTGGCAGCCCAACATTCCGTACCATATAGTAAAGCGGGTCTAATAGTCGTCCTATAAAACTTTCCCTTCAACCGCAATGGCATTCTACGATCGCACAACACTCCAGTTGCACTTTTCCATTTCATCCACCCAACCTTTATCCTATGATTTACATCTCCATCAATTTCTCCATACTTTTGAATGATGGATCCCAAATATTTGAAATAATCATTCACCGGTATATCTTGCTCACCAAGCTTCACTACACTCCCATCACTACTTCGTTGCTTACTAAACCGACATTCCATATATTCAGTCTTACTCAACTTAAAAAAAAGAAAGAAAAACAAGAAGGAAAAAACAAAAAAAAGGAAAAAAGAAGAGAAAGTGAGCTTCCCATTAATGGGGAAGTGCGCTTCCCATTTTTTTTTGGTGTTTCCCAACATGTTTTGGAAGTGTCATGTTTCGTGCTTTCAAAACACACTTTGGGGAAGTGCGCTTCCGCCGTTCTTATGGCGCTTCCGGTAACCCTGCAATCACCTCACTGACCTCCAACTCAACATCATCAAAATCCGAGTGTATCACAAGAGATAAAAAAGTGTTAGCAATAACCATACCAGTAACCATGCACCAACAATACCGACTATCTATACTAACAATAAAAATAAGATAAAACCACAAGAGGTGCACACACCTCACCTCATCCATGGTAGTAAAACTATATATAACACCATCAGCTACAACGGGTGCACACAACTCACAACACATATTTGTAAAATTGATATAACATGACCCTTGGCCACAAAAAAGGCCACTCGAATAAGAGGGGAGAGAGGAAAGCAAGAAAGGTAAAGAAATCTTGTAATGAAAACAAACTAATGTTATTAGAAATTTAAGAAATAAAATTTGAAAAATAATATTCAAATCAAGGCAAGAGAAATAAGAGATTTAATTCACATGAACCACCATGGTACACAACAAAAATAGTATAGCCATCACCAGTGTTGTGAAAAGCGTTGTGGCGTAGCGAGGCGCTCCACCAAAAACCGAGGCGAGGCGTAAAGCGTAAGCCTCAATTTTTTTTTGAAAACTTTAAAAAAAGTATAAAAAATATATACAAATACAAATAAATAAAGAAATGCTTTATTGATGAAATAACAACCAATAAGAAATAGAAAATCTCAAATAAGTACTAAAAATATGAGATTAACATATAAAAGTAACTAAAAAACTGATTACATAACTGGAAAATATATGAAATTAACCAAAAAAAGTTAAAATATACTAAGAAACTGATTACATAACTGAAATAACTGGAAAATATATGAGATTAACCTGCAAAAGTTAAAATATATGAGATTATTCTAAAAAATATGAGATTAACATATAAAAGTAACTAAAAAAATGATTACATAACTAGAAAATATATGAGATTAATCAACAAAAGATAAAATATACTAAGAAACCGATTACATATCTGGAAAATATATGAGATTAACCAACAAAAGTTAAAATATATGAGATTATTCTAAAAATATGAGATTAACATATAAAAGTAACTAAAAAAATGATTACATAACTGGAAAATACATGAGATTAACCAACAAAAGTTAAAAGATAATTAATAAGAAATTGATTACATAACTGAAATAATTGAAAAATATATGAGATTAATCTACAAAAGTTAAAATATATGAGATTATTCTAAAAAATGTGAGATTAACATATAAAAGTAACTAAAAACTGATTACATAACTGGAAAATATATGAAATTAACCAACAAAAGTTAAAATATACTAAGAAACTGATTACATAACTGAAAAAACTGAAAAATATATGAGATTAACCTACAAAAGTTAAAATATATGAGATTATTCTAAAAAACATGAGATTAACATATAAAAGTAACTAAAAACTGATTACATAACTGGCAAATATATGAGATTAACCAACAAAAGTTAAAATATACTAAGAAACTGTTTACATAACTGGAAAATATATGAGATTAACCTACAAAAGTTAAAATATATGAGATTATTCTAAAAAGTATGAGATTAACATATAAAAGTAACTAAAAAATTGATTACATAGCTGAAAAATATATGAGATTAACCAACAAAAGTTAAAATATATCAAGAAACTAATTACATGACTGAAATAACTGAAAAATATACGAGATTAACCAACAAAAGTTAAAATATAGTAATATATTAAGAAATTTATTATATAACTGAAATAACTGGAAAATATATGAGATTAACCTACAAAAACTTTGCTGATTATGTCTCAGAAATCTTGTTGGAAAGTAAATTTTTTTTTTTGCGCCTTAGGCTTGCGCCTTGAGGCACAAATGGCCGCGCCTCAAGGCGAGGCGCACCTTTTGCGCCTCAAGGTGCATGTTTGATAACTATGGCTATCACAAATAAAGATCAATACAAGCATATAATCACAATGAATTACACACGCCAAATAAAACTCACATAGCCAGGGATCAAATCAATGTTAGTTAAAGCCAAACTGAGTATCGACACCGCACTCATAAATCGGCAATCTAAACCGATACAACGAGGTTCACACAAATCACCTCAACAAACATCTCTAACCCCACAATTAAAGAGGTGCATGTAATGAAATGAGCGGAAAACAAATACAAGCCAACGAAGGGCATACAAACACACACTACAACCACAAATCCACTTTAAGGATAACACATTAAGCCAAGTAGGGCTTGCAACAAAATGTAAAAAAAAATATCTTTTATTGTCAAAAAGCTTAGCGAGAAGCTTGAAAATAAATGGGGACCTTATGTCCCTATTTATACACATAGAGGGAGCCTTGGGAGCTCCCATAGAGATGTTGGGAGCTCCCAACGGCTATATTTGTAGTTGTTGGGAGCTATCCAACATCTCTATAGGTTAATTCCCATAGAAATCCTTACACTAACCTAAATTACATTTATTAAAAAAATAAAACTATTTACCTAATCAAGTTACATATAGTAAAATGACCAAAATGCCCCTGATGGACATTATATATATATATAAATATATATTAAACATTCATATTTTAACACCCCTCCTCAAACTTATAGTGTATACATTGAAAGTTTGTTAAGTATGAATATGAAACGAGGTGATGCAAGAGCTTTGGTGAAGAAGTCAACAAGTTGATATTTAGAAGTAACATATGAAAGCTCGATGATTCCTTTCAAATATTCGTCTCGTACATACCATTTTGATATGCTTGGTGCACTCATGGAAGGTATGGTTGCTAGCAATATAGATAGCACTCTTGTTATCACAACACATTTTCAAAGGTCTGGAGATGTCTCCATATCTTTAAGAAGATTCCTTAGCCATACAAGTTCCATAGTTGTAGCCATAGCCATATATTCAACTTCAGTAGATGACAATAAAACTTTTTGCACCATCATGAAATTAGAAAATCCCCTAAAAAAACACAAAAACGAGTAGTTGAGACCTTATCATTTGGATATCCTCCCCAATCAGCATCAGTATAAGCAAACAAATCCAATGATGATGATGAGGATAAGAAAGGCCATTTATTTATGGAATTCTTTATATATCTCACAATTTGCAACACAGTACTCATGTGTACGATGGTTAGAGCATGTTGAAATTGACTTGCAGAGTGAACAACATGAGCTATGTCTAGTCTGGTGATGGTTAAATAGGTAAATGACCCAATCAACTGTCTATATAGAGTAAGATCGTCCAAAAGTGTCCCATCTTCAAATTTTAGCTTTGCATTGACAACTTCAGGTGTCTCCACTTTTTTGTCATCTGTTATACCAGACTTTGCATAAATATCAGCAGAAAGCTTTATCTGAGAAAGAACATAGCCCCTGGGAGAATAAAAGACTTTAATACCTAAAAAATATCTTAAAAAATCAAGTCAGACATATCAAAATTTTTGTTTAAAACATTTTTAATTTCAATAACTCCTTATTCATCATTCTCTGTTAGTATCATATTATCTACATATAGCAGGTACATGTACTTTTAACAAAAAAGAGTTGTGTCAGTATAACAAGAATGCAATCCTAAATGAATCATGACACTACTAAATCTATCATACCAGGCTTTTGGGGCATGTTTGAGACCATATAACGCTTTTCTTAATCTAAGAATTTTCTCTTTATCAATACTAAAACCCGACAGGTCCATATAAATTTCTTTATTTAATTCTCCATTGAGAAATGCACTTTTGACATCTAGTTGATAGATAGGCCCTTTTTGTATGAAAGCTACGACTATTAGGGTTCTAATAATAGTCATCCTAGCTACAGGGGCAAAAGTTTCTTCATAGTCAATTTTGTATTCTTGCGAATAACCCTTGTCAACTAGCCTTGCTTTATATCTTTCTAGACTTCCATCACTCTTGGTTTTAACTTTGAACACCCATCTACAACCTATGGTTTTCTTTCCTAACGGTAAAGTAGTTATTTTCCATGTTTTGGCTTTCATAAGGGCATCTAATTCTATCTTTATAGCTTATTTCCAATGAGAAGTTTTTAGCTTCATTATAATTAGACGGTTCATGATAAGAATGTGATGATTACTAAATTTTTATCTAATGATTCTTCTTCGGGAGAAAAGTATTTTTCGAAAGCATTTTGAGGATTATTTTCCTCACGTTGGGTATAAACACGTATGCCTTAAATAGATCTCTTATCTACTATATCACCATCTATAGTATGATGATCACAAGGTTCTATACTCTCATTACTAGGATGGTTATCATCATTATTTAAAGTCTCATTATCATTCCTCGTAGTGAGATCAAATAAAAAAGTGTAGTCTACTTCTTTTTCATTTCTTTGATTAAAGCCATTCTCATTTTCTAAGAAAGTCACATCTTTGGAAACATAAAGTTTGTTGTTAAAATCAAAACATTTATTATCCGTTTTGATTTTTTCCATATCCAATGAAAACACATTCAATGTCCTTTGGGGATAATTTATCTCTCTTGTATAGGAGTACAAAACATTTACAACCAAAAACCTGTAATCTTTTGAAGTCGGGTGTTATTTTAAATAAATTTTTACAAGGGAAAATATTTTGCAATGATAATAATGACATTCAATTTATTAAATATGTTGAAGTCAACACAGCTTCGACTCAAAAGGATTTTGAAATATTCTTAGAAATAAGGAGGGTTCTAGCGGTTTCCATAATATGTCTATGTTTTCTTTGTGCTAGCCCATTTTGTTGGGGAGTTCTAGGACAAGATCTTTGATGGCAAATTCCATGTTTTAAGTATTTTTGAAATTCTTTTGATAAATATTCTCCACCCGAATCGGATCTAAGTGTGACAATGTTACTTTGAAATTGATTTTTGACTATCATATGAAATTCTTTAAAGAAAGAAAATACATCAGATTTTAAATTAAAAAAATAGAGCCATACATATCTAGTAAAGTCATCGATAAATGACACATAATATGAATAACTTCTTTTCGATATAACCGGAAAAGGACCCCAAATATCCGAGTATACTAACTCAAAAGTTTTTTAGAAATAAAAGTTCTATTTGAAAAATGGATAGATTTCATTTTGCTAAGTATACAATCTTTGCTTACCACGTCATTTTCTTTACAAAATTTTTCCTTTTAAGGAAAAAGATACATTTTTGAATAACTTGAGTGTCCAAGTCTTTTATGCCAAGTTTCAATATCATTATCTTGCACATAATTACAAAAATGTTTTGGTGGAAGAGATAAAGAATCTATAAAATAGAGATCTCCCCTCCTATAGCCTTGCCCAATCCGTTTCCCAGACTGGAAATCCTGCATAAAGCAACCTTTAGATGAAAAGGAGATTTTGTAATGAGATATGCGGAAAAACAAAGAGTGCGATAATCCCTTACAATGTCCATCAATGGACAAACAAAAGGGATGACAGCCAAATCCACAAAGGGACAACACAACATAAAAATATAAATGTCTCTTATTGAAAAGAGAGAGAGCTCTCAAGAGTAAAGAATACAAGAGGGGTTCACCCCTATATATACACAAAAAAGGAGAGTGAGGGGTGACCTTATGGCCTTAAAAGAAGCGCCACATAGGGGGCTCCCCATGGAGTCGTTGGGAGCCCCCAACGGTCACAAATGTGACCGTTGGGGGCCCCATCGACTCCATGGTGGGGCCCCTTATGTGGGTAAAAAACAAAATAAAAAAGAAGAAAATAAAGTGCAAAAATAAATACAAAAGAAAGGGAAAATAACAAGTACCCCTATCGGGTACTTGTGAAATGACTAAAATACCCCTATTGGGTATATTAGACAATATATATATATATATATATATATATATATATATATATATATATATATATATATATATATATATGGATTACATGTATTTTAACACCCTCCCTCAAGCCTTACTGGGATATAACCGAAAGCTTGTTAAGGAAAAACAAAAAACGAGGAGCGGCAAGGGCTTTAGTGAAGAAGTCCGCCAACTGGTACTCGGATGTGACGTAAGGTAGTGCTATTGTTCCTCTTAGGTATTCATCACGTACGTAATGAGAGTCCATCTCGATGTACTTAGTACGCTCATGGAAGGTGTGATTGCTTCCAATATAAATTACGCTTTTGTTGTCACAACACATCTTCGAAGGAGTAGAGATGACAATGCCCATATCACTGAGGAGACTTCTTAGCCATACAAGCTCCATGGTTGTAGTGGCCATAGCACGATATTCCGCTTCTATTGAGGACAAAGATACTTTGTGCTGCTTCTTGCATCTCCAAGAAATCATAGAGTCACCTAAGAAAACACAAAAACCCGTAGTTGAGACTTTGTCATTGGGATTTCCTCCCCAATCAGCATCAATATAAGCAATTAAATCAAGTGATGAAGAGGAGGAAAGAAAAACTCCCTTAGTTGACAGAAACCCCTGAAGTCATCAATGCAAAGTTAAGGTTGGAAGATGGAACACCTCTCGAGGATCCTACTCCCTACTGTCAACTTGTTGGGTCTTTAACCTACTTATCCATCACTCAGCCAAACATAGCTCATGTTGTCCACTCTGTTAGTCAGTTTCAACATGCACCTACAACCGTGCACATGAGTGATGATCATAAATTCAGACATGTCAAAATTTTCTTTTAACACTTTCTTAATATCATTAATTCCTTGCTCATCACTACTAGTGATGATCATATCATCAACATAAAGTAGTAGAATAACTACTGAAGACCCTGCACTTTTCATAAACAAAGCACTGTCAGTATAGCATGAACGAAAATTCAAACTTGTCATTACATTACTAAATCTATCATGCCAAGCTTTTGGGGCTTGTTTCAAACCATATAATGCCTTTTTAAGTTTGAGAATTTTATTTTTACCAATACATACTCCTGGTGGAGGATCCATGTAAACCTCTTCATTTAATTCACCATTTAGGAATGCATTCTTAACATCTAGTTGATAGATAGGCCATTTTTTAACTGACGCAACAACGATAAAAGTCCTAACACTAGTCATCCTAGCTACGGGTGCGAAAGTTTCTTCATAGTCTATACCGTATTCTTGAGCGTATCCTTTTGCTACTAATCGGGCTTTATAGCGTTCTAATTAACCATCACTTTTAGTTTTAATTTTGAAGACCCATCTACATCCAATCGATCTCTTTCCAGTGGGTAATGAAGTTATTTCCCAAGTTTTCGCCTTTTCAAGGGCACTAAGCTCTAAGTTCATGGCTTCAACCCATTGGGGAATGTTTTTGGCTTCATTATAATGTGAAGGTTCATGAAATGAGTGTAACGCAATTAAACACGCTCTATACCTTGGAGTTAGAGACTCATAGGAAACAAATCTATTAGGAGGATTAAAGATTCGGCCGGATCTCCTTAAAGAGGTTTCTTCTAAGTTGGAACCTTGAGAGTATTTTTCTAAGGCGCTCATTTGAGCTTGTTGACCACGCCTAACATAGGTTTGGATTGGTCTATCACTTTCATTTTCAACATTGTTAAGAGGAATATCCTCTAGGTCATTCAACGACTCATTAGAGATTTCCTCTTCTTGAGGAGTCTCATCTTCTTGAGAGAGAAGATCAAATAAGAAAGCATATTCGCTTTCGTCAATATCTTTAGTTTTTATAAAACCATTTTCATTTTCCAAAAAGGTTACATCTTTGGATACATAGAGTTTGTTATTTTTAAGGTCAAAACTAGGGTTACCGGAAGCGCCTAGCTAAAAGGGGAAGCGCGAAACGTCGGGCTTCCGAAGCGTGGGGGGAAGCGTCCCCCTTTTTTGGGAAGCGCGCTTCCCTTTAATGGGGGACGCGTTTCCCTTTAATGGGGGACGCGCTTCCCTTTAATGGGAAGCGCGCTTCCCATTACGCTTCCCCCTTGCTTCCCATTACGCTTCTCCTGTTTTTTTCAATTTTTTTGTATTTTTTATTTTTTATTTTTATTTTTTTCGCTTCCCCCTCGCTTCCGAGACGCTTCCTAGGTCGCTTCCGAGACGCTTCCCGAATCGGTCCTAAGTGGTCCCACGCTTCCCCACTTCCTAAAATTTTGAAAGTGCCTCGCTTCCCTCTCCTGCTTCCCGTATCGCTTCCCGCTTCCTCAACTGACAACCATGGTCAAAACATCTAAAACCCTTTTGATTTTCTCCATATCCTAAGAAAACACATTCAATAGCTTTAGGAGATAATTTCTCTTTTATGTGTAAGCACAAAACATTTACACACAAAAATTCTTAATCTATTGAAATCGGGTGTTCTTTCAAATAGTTTTTCATATAGAGATGTATTTAGTAAGGACGAAGATATCATTCTATTTATCAAGTAAGTTGAGGTTAAGGCGACTTCGGCCCAAAAACTCTTTGGAATTTTCTTGGAAATAAGGAGTGTCCTAGTGGTTTCCATGATGTGTCTATGCTTTCTTTCGGCTAAACCATTTTGTTGAGGAGTCTTAGGACACGATCTTTGATGGCAAATTTCATTTATTTCTAAATAATTTTGAAATTCATTTAATAGATATTCTTCACCCGAATCGGATCTAAGAGTAGAGATATTACTTGAAAATTGATTTTTGACTATCATGTGAAATTTCTTGAAGAAGTCAAAGACTTCGGATTTTAAATTGAGAAAGTAGATCCACACATACCTAGTGTAGTCATCAATGAAAGTAACGTAATAGGAGTATCCTCCTTTAGACATGACCGGAGAAGGGCCGCAAACGTCCGAATGGACTAACTCAAATGGTCTTTTGGACACAAAAGTTCGATTTGGAAAATGAGTGGATTTCATTTTGCCAAAAATACAATTCTTGCAAACAAAATGTTTCTCATTACAAAATTTCTTCCAAATGGAAATGAGTACATTTTTGAGAAATTTGGATGTCTAAGTCTTTGATGCCAAATTTCAATATTTTTATCTTGGACATGGTTACAAAAAGAGTTAGTGGAAAGTTTCAAGTTGCTCATGTAATAGAGATCTCCCCTCCTATGGCCTTGCCCAATCTGCTTCCCGGACCGGAGATCATGTATAGAGCAATCCTTAGTTGAGAAGGAGATTTCACATCCATGATCACATATTTGAGCAACAGAGAGGAGATTTAAATTAAGATTCAAATTAAGTTGAGGTACCACTCTCACGTTTGGCACAAAGAAATCTTTGAAAAAATTTAAAGTTCCAAAACTTTTTACTTGTAAAGATGTACCATCGGCAGTTGAAACATAGGAGTTTTTTGAGTTATTACACAAATCAGAAAGCTCATTTTCAAGACGGGTCATATGAAAGGAGGCTCCAGAATCAAGGATCCAAGAAGACATACCTGGAGGAGAGGAAGAAGCTATGGCGTCACTCGAGGTTGATGGTATCTTGAGTAGAGTTTGTACTGCTTTCAATAGTTGAGCAAGAGAAAAAGACTCCTTCCCTTTGATAGTTTCCTCCTTTTGAGTAGCTTCTTCAACGGAGGCAACCTTATTCTTAGGTGCTTCATTCAACTTAGGGCAATTAGGTCTTATATGACCCAGTTCTTGGCAATGATGGCAAATGACTTTTCTATAGTTGCCATTATAATTATTTTGCCTCCCAAAGTGTGGAGGTTTATAGGCTTTCACATGGTTGCCGGGTTTAGATACGACCAAAACGTCATCTCCTCCTTTAATCGTGGCAAGACGAGTTTCTTCTTGGCATATTTCGGCCATGGCATCTTCTAAGGAAAGAGGCTTAGATCTATGAAGAAGGGAAGATCTAACTTGTTCATATTCGGGCCTAAGCCCATGTAGAAATTAGAAAAAGTGTTCTTTTTCCATTTATTCTCTTCTTAGTTCCACATCCACACTAGAAACCCACTTTGGTTCTAGTAAAGATAGCTCGTCCTATAAGGGTTTAAGAGTGCTAAAGTAATCCCTTACACTCGTTTCTCCTTGCTTGATAGTCCAGATTTTTTCTTAGAGGAAGAATTGACGAGCAAGGTCTTTTTGAGTAAACATACCTTTCATAAAGAGCCATGCTTCATTAGCCATCCGAAATGTAGCAATGTTGGCGCAAATTTTGAGCTCCACATTGTTCATGAACCAAACAAGAATCTTCACATGCTTACTTTCCCAATCTTCCACTTTAGATTGGTGATCTTCAATGGCCTTCATGCAGGCATTTCCTTCAAGAGCTTTTTTTTGATCACCATCTATCTTGGTGAGTTGGAGTTGTGGTTCCGGAATGGTGCCCATAACGTATCCCCAAAGCTTTTTACCTTTGAGGTTGTTCTCCATGGCGGCGGCCCACATCATATAGTTGGAGCCGTTAAGCTGAAGGAAAGATCAATCTTTTGTTCCCCTTCCATTTAATCTCTCACAAGAAGACAAACAAAGAGAGATAAAAAAAAAGAAATACAATATATAACTACTCAACTAGCTATATTAAGAATCAAGAGCATACACAAGGCTCTGGTACCATGTAATGAGATGCGGAAAAATAAATAGTGCGATAAGCACTTACAATGTCCACCAATGGACAAACAAAAGGGATGACAGCCAAATCCACAAAGGGACAACACAACATAAAAATATAAATGTCTCTTATTGAAAAGAGAGAGAGCTCTCAAGAGTAAAGAATATAAGAGGGGTTCACCCCTATATAGACACAAAAAAGGATAGTGAGGGGGTGGCCTTATGGCCTTAAAAGAAGAGCCACATAAGGGGCTCCCCATGGAGTCGTTGGGAGCCCCCAACGATCACAAATGTGACCGTTGGGGGGCCCATCGACTCCATGGTGGGGCCCCTTATGTGGGCAAAAAACAAAATAAAAAAGAAGAAAATAAAGTGCAAAAATAAATACAAAAGAAAGGGAAAATAACAAGTACCCCTATTGGGTACTTGTGAAGTGACTAAAATACCCCTATTGGGTATATTAGAATATATATATATATATATATATATATATATATATATATATATATATATATATATATATATATATATATATATATATATGGATTACATGTATTTTAATAGATTTCACATTCATGGTCAGTAATTTGAGAAACCGGAAAAGATTTAAATTTAACTTAGAAACAATCCTAATTTTTGTTTGAGATTCTAAATTTTCAATACTTTTAATTTTTAAAGGTGTTCCATCGACGGTGGAAACACAAGACAAATTTGGGTTAGTGCATATGTGGGATAAAGAAATCTCATATGGAGTCATTAAAGGAAGCTCCCGAGTCAAGAATCCATAAACACTCATTGGGATACGGAGAAGAGGCAATGGCGGCACCGGATGTAGAGGATAAAGATTTGAGTATTTGTTGAAGCGCCATAGTTAATTGACAAAGTGTGTCCTTTAGCTCTCCTCCACTTTTGCCTTCTTACTCTTTCTTTGGTGTGGATTCTTCTACAAAAGCCACCTTGTTTTTAAGCTTTGGACAAAGAGGTCTAATGTGACCTGACTTATTGCAAAAGTGATAAATAGACTTTTTTGATCCTCCGTAGTTGTTCCATGAGCCATTTTGCCTCCCAAATTGTGGAGGTCTATATGCTTTAACATTGTTTCTAGGCCTAGATACGGCCATCACTTCATCTCCTCTTTTAACCATGCCTAGACGAGTTTCTTCTTGGCATACTTCGGCAACGACATCTTTTAAGGGAAGTGAAGATGCCCTATGAAGAAAAGACAATGTTACTTGTTCAAACTTTGAACGTAATCCATACAAAAATTGAAAAAAATATTCTTTTTCCATTTGTTCCCGCCTAAGTTCCACATCTTCGGTGGCCACCCACCTAGGCTCTAATAGTGCCAATTCATCCCAAAGAGGGGATAATGCACTAAAAAAGTCATGGACACTCATGTCCCCTTGCTTGGTTGTTCTAATTTTCTCTTGCAAGTAATGTTGTCTTGCAAGATCTTTTTGAGTGTACATGCTTTTCATAAATAACCAAACTTCATTTGTCTTTCTAAATTTGACAATATTAGCACAAATTTTCATTTCTACATTATTCATGAAACATGCAAGGATCTTAGCTTGATTACTCTTCCAATCTTCTATTCTTGATTGATGTTCTTTAATAGTTTTTGATCGAGCATCTCTTTCAAGGTCTTTTTCTTGACCTCCTTCAAGTTTGGTGAGTTTGAGTTGAGGTTCGAGAATCGTGCCCATCACGTATCTCCAAAGCTTCTTTCCTTTGAGGTTGTTCTCCATAGCGGAGGCTCACATACATCATGTAGTTGGTACCATTGAGTTTGAAGAAAAGATCAATCTTTTGTTAATGCCCCATTTGAATGATAGAGAAAGAGGAGAGAGATGTAGAAGAGTATGACCACTTAAGATCTCACAAACACTTTTGGATGCTTCTTCACGAATACAAACACTTTCCTCAAGATTGAGAGCCCTATCGCTCTGATACCATGTAATGAAATGAGTGAAAAACTGGTAAGATATATACTTAGTATATACATTTGCTGTAAACCGAAATACCCAACAAGGGTATTTTGGTCTTTTATTGTAATAGGCGTCAGCCCATTAGGGGCTGACAATCTTTTACTTTTATTTTATTTAATTTTGTATTTTTTTGTTTTTGATTTTTGTGTTTTTGGGGCAGCTCCAATATAGCTGTTGGAGCTACTCCCAACGGTCATAAATATGACTGTTAGGAGCAGCCCACCAGCCATATTGAGGCCACTCTCTAGTGGTCCATTTGTATTATAAATAGGCCCTTTGTGGCCTTGTATTTTCAACTCATTTTGAGTGACTCTATGCAATAACAAATTTGTTAGACCCTTGTGTAGGTGGTTTGATGATTCAATCAAGTCAAAGTGTCTTCTTGCATGTTTATTGGATTCAATCCATTTCATTACATGGTATCAGAGCTTTGGTTGTCCAAAAGCATTTTTTAGAGGAAAGTTCGTGACAATATCAAGAGGAGGATCGTGAGCTTGGCGGATACAACAAATCGTGGATTGTTGCATCGAGAAGCATGCCACCTCTCAAGAAAGTTTTGTATTATTTTTTTTTCTTTCTCTTCTTCTCTACACTCTCTCTTTCTCTACCCTTTCTCTTGGAATTGTAAAAAAATGGAGAATGAGAGGGAGGTAATGGTCTCCATTCCCGTACGCCTAAACGATACTATGTGATGTGGGCATCCATAATAAAACACAAAATATGAGAAAAAGGACTATGGGGTTTGGTGGACGGTACCGAAAAAGAACCTAAGCTTGTTTTTACGAAAATTGAGAATGGGAAGAAGGTTGCACTTCAAGGAGAGAAAATGAATAAAGCCGTTTTCGACTTTGAAAAGAAATGGAAAAGAGTGGAGGATGTGCCATTCCAAAATAATTAGATGACTCATCAATAATGTGGACATCCACAAATGTCCAGTTTGGCGAAATTTGATTTCGCTAGTGATGCGTGGAAATATCTTAAAGACATGTATAATCTTGAAGATATTGCACACATATGAAATGTTTAAAACAATGTGAGAATCATGACTCAAGGAGAGATGCGCATTAGAGAATACTATAATGCACTCTTTCTTCTTTGGGATGAGTTGACTCTTCTTGAGCCAAAGTGGCATTTCCCACAAGACGTAGAACTTCGTGAAAACCAAATTAAAACAGAGCATTTCTACCAATTTATTAACGGGCTTAGACCCGAATTTGAGGGAACCAAGTCGACCCTCCTTCATAGAGGAGATATTCCTTCCATAATGGAAACTCTTGAAGAATTAACTATGAAAGAAAATAGATTAAAGAAGTCTTCCGTTTCAAAAGATGAAGAGTCTGTGCTTGCCATGTCAAAGCTCGAAAATCATACTAGAAGCTATAAACCTCCTCGTTTTGTTAAAAATGAGAATGGAAGGAACCCCAGCAACTATGAGAGGAATGAAAAGAGGGGTGATCATGACTACAAAAAAAGTGAAAAGATAATTTGTTATCATTGTTACGAACCGGAACATATCAAGCCTTTTTGTCCCAAAAGAAAGAAGGATGATCATAAAGAAATAGTTGCTTTGGTTGAAAGGAGTGAGATAGACGACTCCAAGCTCGCTCTCATTGGCTCAACTAATGGAGGCGCTATAACCTATGCTTAAAGCTCAAGCTCTGCCCTTTTCAGGAGCGGCCATATCTACAAGTGGTGACCATGTTTAGACCTCTTGGATTCTTGACTCCAGTGCTCCCTTTCATATGACACCAAATGAGTCTATATTGTCCGAATGTAAGTTTAACCCAAATGACTATTATATTTCAACTGCCGATGGAACATCTTTGAAAATCAAAAGTTTTGAGATTTTTCAAAAGCATCCAATGTTTCACATGCAAAATATTAGAGTAGTACCAAAATTAAATTTAAATCTTTTATCAGTTTCTCAAATTACGGAACATGGTTGCAAAATATTATTTTCACCTAATGATTGTCTAATTACAAGATCTTCGGTCCGAGAAGCCGATTGGGCGATTCCATAGAAGAGGAGATCTCTATGTTGTGGACAATCTTGAGTTACCAAAACAACCGGTTTGTAATTTTGTAGAAAAGAAAAATATAAAAATTTGGTACAAAACACTAGGACATCCTAGCGTGACCAAATTACATTTGTTTCCATTTCTTTCAAATTATAAAGAAAGAGATTTTGTGTGTGAAGATTGCATTCTTGGTAAAATAAAGTCTTTGCCTTTGGATCAAGACATTTTATAACTAAGAACCCATTTGAGTTAATACATTCGGATGTATGGGGACCAACTCTAGTTGTATCCAAAGGAGGGGTATCCTATTATGTTGTGTTTGTAGATGATTATAGTAGACATTCTTGGATATTTTTTCTAAAACAAAAATCGGAAGTATTTGAGTGTTTTAAAAAAATTCATTGTTATATTAAGAATCAATTTAAAACTAATATTCAAATCCTTAGAATCGATAACGGTGGAGAATTTGTGTCAAAAAAATTCAAAAATTATTTTGACCTAAATGAGATTATTCACCAAAAAATGTGTCCATACACTCATCAACAAAATGGACTAGTCGAGAGGAAACATAGGCACATTATTGAAACCACTAGGACACTTCTTTTGTCTAGAAATGTTCCAAAAGCTTTTTGGGTCGAAGCCGCCCTTACGACAGTCTATTTGATAAATAGAATGCCTTCCAAAAACATTGAAAATATCTCTCCTATTGAAAATTTTTTTAAAACATCTCCCGATTATAAAAGGTTAAGGGTCTTTGGATGCAAATGCTTTGTCCTTACCAATAAGAATAACAAACTTTCTCCAAAAGCAATCCCTTGTGATTTTTTAGGCTATGACAAAGGCCAAAAGGGATATAGATGTTATGATATTGAAAGAGACAAGTTGTATGTTTCTCGAAATGCCACTTTTCTTGAAAAAGAAATTGGTTTTTGTAAAGAAAAAATCCAAGAAAGTTGTGACTATTCATTTCTTTTTTACCTTGTCAATGAACATGAAAAGTGTGAAAATATTCATGACACACATGAGAGTAGAAATGAAGACATGCATAATGCAAGTGAGAGTATGAATGCGGTCTTAATGATATAGACCCGTCTCACAATGATATACAAGCCTATGCTCGACGTACTGAAGATCATCCACCATGTGCTTTAGAAAGGTATTCTCAAAACCAAGACATAGATTCGTCTAGTCTTAAAAAATCCATAAGAATTTCTAAAGCTCCCAGTAGATTTGTATCTTATAATTCCTTTGAACTAAGGTATAGATCATGTCTTATGGCCATACACTCATTCAGAACCAAGATCTTATCATGAGGCTAAAAATCATCTAAGAATGGATTAAAGCGATGAATGATGAATTAGAAGCCTTGGAGAATGCAAAAACTTGGGAAATCCAAACACTGCCTAAAGGAATAAAGACCATAGAATGTAGAGAACATTAGAAAAATACAAAGCTAGGTTAGTAGCCAAGGGATATAGTCAAGAATATAAAATAGAGTACGACGAAACATTTGCTCCAGTTGCTCGAATAACTATTGTGAGAACTCTCATTTCCATAACATCAATTAAAAAATGACCTATCTTTCAAATGGATGTAAAAAATGCGTTTTTGAATGATAATCTGGATGAGGAAGTTTATATGGATCCTCCGCCAGGCTTGGAATTAACACATGGAAAAAGTCTTCGGCTGCACAAAGCTTTGTATGGCTTAAAACAAGCTCTCAAAGCTTGTTATGATAGGTTCAGTAATATGATGAATCAACTTAATTTTAAATTTTGTTTTACTGACACTGTGTTGTTTGTAAAGTCTTTCAATGCAGGGACGATGATCTTATTACTTTACGTAGATGATATGATAATCACAAGAGGTGATAGACAGTGAGTTGATCATATCAAAGATGTGCTTAAAGGCAACTTTGATATCACAAATCTTGGTTTTTACCTATGTCATAGGGACTCGGCAAACCGGGTGCCACACCCGCGTCGCCGCGACGCGATGCGGGTGTGTGTGCAGCACCCAGTGCGGTCAACCCGACCCTACAACAAACAACATGGGTGTAGAGCAGATAACATGGATCACGAATGCCAAATAACATGCCTAGTGCCTTTGACAACTAAAGGCAGGGACCCTGGCCCCAAGAATTTACAAAAAAAATCCTTAGGTTGTATACTTAACTTACATGACTCAGGGGTTTAGTCCAAAAATAATAATAAAATGCTATTACTCTTTCCTTGTTTTCCCTCCCAATGCCTTTTCAACTTCCTTTTTACACTTTTTACGATTTTTTCTTAGAATAGAAGTTGCCTACTCACATCGTGGTTATTTTTTGTCACAGACTAAGTATACAACAGAGATCATTGAACGATCAGGACTCTCGGATGAAAAACTGGTTGATACTCTGGAGGTCATAAATGCCAAAATGAAGAAAGATGATGAAGAGCTTTTGTAAGATCCAACTCCCTACAGACAAATGATTGAGGCTTTGTCTTATCTTTTTATTACTCGTCCTAATATATCTTATGCTATTCATTGCGTTAGTCAATTTCAGCATGCTCCCACTACAGTATATATGAGTGTTGTAATGAAAATTGTTAGATATGTTAAGAAATCCATTAATCATGGCTTGTTTTTATCGTCCTCTTCCTCATTAGAAGTCATTGCATATTCTGATTCTAACTGGGGAGGGATGTAAATGATAGACGCTCAACCACTGGTTTATGTGTGTTTGTAGGTGATTCTCTAATTTCATGGTGATGCAAAAAGTAGCAGAAGATGTCTCTCTCTTTCACTGAAGTTGAGTATCGTGTCATGGCAACAACTACGTCTGAGTTGGTATGGTTGAGACAACTTCTCAAAGACTTGAGAGTTCATATTGTGGAACCTTCAAGGTTATGCTGTGACAATAAGAGCGTTGTATATATTGCAAACAATCATACATTTCATGAGACGACAAAACATATTGAAATGGATTGCCACTACGTTCGTGAAGAATTTTTGAGAAAGACCATCACATTGCCTTACGTTCCGTCTGAGTATCAACTAGCAGACTTCTTCACCAAAGCACTTCCGTCTCCTAGATTTCACTTCCTACTTGGCAAACTCTCGGTTGTTCCACCATGAGTTTGAGGGGGGTGTTAATATATATATATATATATATATATAAGCACTTAAAAAAATAAATGACTCAAAGATCTAAGATAATAATCACACAAAAGCACATATCCACCTAAAATAGGCTAAAACAAAAGAATAACAAATTTGAAACCCATAAAAAAGAATAAACTTTAATTTATCATAAAGTCACCAAATGGACATTCATGAAAAATCAATAGCAATGAGCTTATATGCAAAAATAAGAACAAAAGAACATAAGGGATTTTATAAAAAAAATTAAACAAAAGAACACACACACAATGTATGAGTATAAAAAACAAAAAATAAATAAAATCTCTATTTTACCCTAAAAGTATACAATATGTATACTTATCAACTATCCTTTTACTAAAATCTAAATCACAATAAGTATATTTTAGTATAATTGGAATTACAATGAGAAAGAAAATACAAAATAAATACAAAGAAAAATACCTATAAGTATACTAAGGTATACAATACTATGCATATATCTTAACACAGGTACACATATATAAATATATAATTCTTAACCTTAAGTGATATGAGATGACATGAATATTATTTCAAGTTCCAACTCTTCAGTAACAATTCTAAATCACTATGATTAAATATTCAAATAATAAAACTAAGTTGAGATTGGAATGTAATGTAATTGATAACAAATTTTGAAAGAAAAAGAACACAAATTAATACAGAATAAGTAATCAAAATCACAAAAGGAAATAGATTAAGTTAATGATACAATGTTGACTATGTCCAACACTGGTTTGACTGTGTACATGAAGTGTCCTGGTGTGTCAGAGTGTCCTGTCTTGTGGACATGGAATATGCATGCTAATTGAAGCTTTCATGACCACCACCAAAACTGACACCATCATTTGTTGTCACTTCTGGTATCTCATGCATTTCATTACAATCTTGATGCCCTGTATTGACAGAAACCAAAATAAGGTATACCAAGCGAAATACTGAGGATACCACCTTGGTCATTCAGATCTCAACATCTAGTCATCCTAGATATAGTTCTTATAAAGAAGAAAAGGGGAAGGTGGTGTCTTTTCAAAGTCGATAAAGGAGAACAATCTCTCAAATTCATTGAAAAAATGAAAACAAAAAGCTGCCTCCGAAACTCCATGTCCCACGTTACATAGAATATAAAAAGACAAATAAAGAAATTCCAACAAGGAAAAAATATTCACTTAATATTAACATTTTCAGTCTTTTTTGTACCCTATCATAAGGGAACCATAATACATTACAAGATAACACAAAATAGAATTCAGATGGAAACTTTAAATTCTCTGTGACCTTCGTGGTTAATTGAGTTTGGATGTTGATCCACACTGCATCATAGGAGAAGGTCAACCGTCAACCCAAGTTTCAAACTTTCTTGCTTTGGTTTCTGATCTTCCAGTTCCAATGTTTTTGTGGGTTACAGTTCTACCAAAATTTAATCTGGAATCTTAATCTTAATCTTATGTTTGGTTTTTGTTGTTTTATTCATCTTCATATTTGACTTAACTTCAAAATCTCAAAATGTTTGCTAAAAAATTTTCGACCACTTGATCAAATCTTCAAAGGGCATTTAAATTTTGAAATTGGATGTGGTACATGGAACTTATCGTTATTTGGATTTTGATTATCGATGCAGATGTGAACTCTGATCTTGAACTGTGAATCTGACTAAGCCCAAACCTGTTTTGTTTTTCTTTTCTCCATAAGTGTTGATTCACTATTCAGCAACTTAGAGGACATCAAGGTAGTATGTTGATTGTCTTTGGGATCTTCATCAGATATTGAACCCGCCTTTGATTATAAGTGAGATTACCCTCAACTATGGGACCCTCTTGTGGATCCAAAACTTCAGGATATTATCATAAATTGTGTCCTCAAAATCTTGATTTCCACATGTTTCCTAAAGATAAATCAAAGCAATTCAGTCTCTTTTGATGTACTTGGATCATGTATTTACTTCAGCTTATGAATCAAAATCTACATAGGAGCCTCATTCTCAGATTTTCGTGAAATCCTAAACCAAATTGATATGAACAAGGTTGTCTTTATCGTGCCGTATTGTACAATACATGTTATTACTTTTGGGGTTTGCGATACGATACACACTCGTACTCGTATCGCGATATGAGTGTGTATCATACCCATATCGAGTGTATCGTACGATACACCCTTGTAGCTTGTCATAACGTACGATATAGGACGTATCGTACGATACAGGTGTGGCACACTTAAAAAGGACTCAAAACTCTTTTTTTTTTTGGTTTGGGTTTAAAAGGCCTCTTGAGGGCCGAGTTCTCCATATGGGTTAAGGTGAAAAAATCTTTATTATGAATAAAATTATAAAGCTACTCTCCAAAAAAGATTTGCCTCGGGGGGGAACCGATTGAAAATCAAAGATGGCAAAGATGGTTGGATTCGGTAGAAATCAAAGACGGCAAACCGATACCGTTGGATCCGCGAAAATTAAAGATTTATATCAAGGTAGAAATCAGGCTCCACACTCCTCCAACAAAGATGGCATAAGATGATCCGACATGGTAATGACGGACTCAAGTAATGTGTGGAAACCGATTGAAAATCGAGTGCAACTATTGCCATAATATTTTTGTTTATGCAATATGAAAGTATGAGTCTTGTGGCATGTTCTTAATTGCAAGATATTTAATATTTATGATTCTATATTAGTTGATGTTTGATGATGTCTTATGCAGCTCATAGAGACATAAATGCTTCATATGTGATTTTATGGTTGTCTTTTCTGAAATTCATCATTGTTTCATGTGATATGACCTTTTTAGAAATTTTTGCTATTTTTTTCCGACGTTTTTTTTGGAAAATTTTTATTAAAAATTTATGATACGGTGTTACTATGGGCCCGACCGATACGATACTTACAACCTTGATATGAACTACAACTCCTACCAAATTGGTACAGCAGAAACCAAAGTAACCCCCCATCTCCTCATTCACATAATAAGAAACAAACTCAATAGAAAAGAAAACTGACCAAAATCGTGGCTGACTTTCTATGGAGTGGCAGAAAGAAGGCAACAAGATAATCCCTCGCCCATGGACCTTGGAGGTATGAGAAGGATTAGAGAAGTGAACAGGGCTTTCTTAATCAAATTGTGGTGGAAGCTCCATTTCAACTCTCTTGGTGGGTCTTCTTCATTAGAAGCAAGTATGGAGTTGTTGGGCTGCCATTCAGCTGGTTTTGAAACCTTTAAGGGCCCGTTTGTGTGTCACAGATAAGTACTCCATGCATTGTTCAACGTTGAGCCTCTGTCCGCTGAAACGAAGTCGGACCACCCCCCGTCAGACTTCGTTTCTGCTGAAAGGGTGGTCCTCCCGGTGAAAAATGGGACTCTTTCCACGCAGAAAGGAAATCCCCTGTTTCAATGGGAGGCTGTGGGTCCTGCGGAAATGCATGGGGCCTCATGCGCTTCCGCAAAATCCCTCCACTTTCTGTTGCACGCAAACATGCCCTAAAGGTGGAAAGTTATCAGGCATATGGAAGGGGTGGTGTAGGGTTAAGACTCGAGGACCCCACATCACTGAAATCAGTTTCCAGTCTCATCTCTGGCCATTCAAAGGAACCATAAAAGATGAATTCCTAGGACTGTACCTCTTGGCCATCAACAAGGATTAGACTGTTGCCAACATTTGGTGAGAGCAGGCAGTTCTTGAACATCATTTTTCAAAGAAGGCTCACTTAGTAAAATTGAAGAAGGGATCTCCTTTGATCAACAACTACCACACCTAACACTAAACAGCATTGCACATTTGATCACATAGAAATTCAGCAAAGAAGGTGCATTCTCCGTGAAACCTTGTTCTCTTTTAGAACCGATTAATGCAATTTTCCTGAAGGGGACCATTGTTAAGTTGTACTTGTATATATATATGTATATATATATATATATATCTGTTTCACATTGTACATGTATATATTTGTTTCATATTGTACATTTATATATATTATTTATAATGTTGTAATAGGTACTACCCTTTAGGGGTATTTTTGTCTTTTGTAATAGGCTGTGCCCATTAGGGCCACATCAGTCTTTTTATTCTTATTTTATTTTTATTGTTTTTTTTTGTAATAGGCTAAGGGCACTTTGGTCAAAGGCCCTAAGAGCCGTTGGGAGCAACAGCTATATTTATAGTCATTGGGATGCTCCCAATGGCTCTTTGAGCCTCTTGATGTGTATAAAAAGGGGATCTCACCCTCATTTGTGGTAATGCTTTCCTAGGCATTCTATCTCAATAAAGATTATTATTTTTTATGTTTTTTGTGTTTCTTTTGTGTGTTCTTTGGTGCCTCTTATAATCTCATATATTTGCCATTGATTGGCTTGTGTATTGTCTTTTTGTGGACTTGTGTTTGTGCACATTTAGGCTCTTTTGTAGCCATTGTATGCACTTAGGTGCTTTTGTATTGCCTTTGGCATTTGTATTGTCCCTTGTAGACTTCTTTTTGTGCTTATGCATATTATGATTTCGCTTTTCGCTTGATTTCATTGCAACCATTTGGGGCTCCCATCCCAACCCTAGAGCTGTATACTTCACCTGGCTGGTTGCACTCAAGAAGATACCAACACAGGATCAGTAAATGAGAGGTTTTTACATGGCAGACATCTGCTACATGTTGGACAACAATGAGGAGACTTCATGGTACATTCTTTGTGAGCTTAAATTCTTCTCCGAACTGCTGGATCTAACCTGGACAGACTTTCACATTCAAGATGGAATAGTCTTTCAAAGAAGTCTTGTTGGCTCCATGGGTAGCACAAAAGAAATGGAAATTGGTGTTAAGTGGTGGTTGCTTTTGTTAAATTGTATCTTCTATGTACATATATTTTTACATGTATATGACGAAAGATACATATACATATATGTATGATGTATATGTATCTATTGTTATATATATATATATATATATATATATATATATATATATATATATATATATATATTTCACTTCATGTAACCCCCAGGGGTATTTCTGTCTTTTGTTCTATTTTACGCATATTTACACTTGTAAATATGTTTGTAATTTATTTCTTTTTTCTTTTCTTCTTTTCCTTTTTTCTTTTTTCTCTTTTCTTTTTCTTTTTTATTAAAGTTGACTTAGTCAACCTTGGAGGGGGGTCCAACACTAGTTGTTGGACCCCTCCAACGGTTAGATTTCTAACCGTTGGAGGGGCTCCAACGACTAGTGGGAGCCCATCTAAGGCTTCCTCTCTTCTATAAAAGGGGTTGAACCCCTATTGTATTTTCATTCAATGTGGGGAGCATTGTCCTCCAACTTGTTCAATAAAATTCTTTATATTTTTGCATTTGGGTTCTCTTTTAGTACCTTTGTGTACATTGTTCTAAGTGTTCTTGTGCCTTTGTGCACCTCTCCCTTTGTGGTGGTTGTGCGTATTTATCACTATCTCTCTTGAGATATTTTCACATGGTATCAGAGCAAGGTTGGTGATTGAAGATCGTGTGATTCTTCGTCTTTTTCAAAGTGCCTCATAAAGCGTGCCTTTGGCTTCTTGGTGATTGAAGTAGGGACTTCTCTTCCATCAATATTTTGGAAGATTCTTACGACAAGAAAGACTTAAGAATCCCTTATGGTACGTATATATTCTCCATTCTTCCTTTTCTAATGGGTGAGAAAGAGTCCCATTTTTCACTTGGTTTCAAATTAAATGGCTCAAACTACTATGTTTGGGCCGATAATATGGAGGCTCACATTAAAGGGAAAGGTCTTTGGGGATATGTTAAAGGAACCATTCCCGAACCCGAACCTAAGATCACCATTATTGATAAGGGTGAAATAAAGGTTCTTGATGGCGAAGAAAGAGAAAAAGCTTTTGAAGAATATAACAAAAGACATGAAGAATGGGAGATGAAAAACTACAAAATTCTCTTATGGTTCTTTTCTTCTGTTGAAACGAAGATAAATGCCAATATTTTGAAGTTCAAGAAAACCTTCCATGTATGGGAATATCTCGAAAGAATGTATACTTCGAGAGATTTGTCCCATAAATATTACCTTCAAAAGAAGGCATTGACCCTTCAACAAGGGGAAATGTCCGTTAGAGAATATTTTGCCGAGCTATCCACCATTTGGGATGAACTTGCTCTTCAAGAACCTAAATGGAGTGGAGAGGCTATTGAATTAAGGGCCAAAAAACTTGAAGAGGATCACTTCTTCAACTTTTTAAACGGGCTTAGACCCGAATTCGAGCAAACTAGGTCCTCTCTCTTGTCTTCTTTCTCTTTTCCTCTGTTGGAAGATGCACTTACCAAGCTAAGTGGAGAAGAAACTCGATTGGGGATGAATAAAACCAATCAAAATGTGTTGGTTGTTCCCTCTAAAGATGAAGATGAGGGTGCTTATGCCGTCTCTAGACCGGGGAATAATGTCAAAACATATAAACCCCCTCACTTCAACAAAAATCAAGGAGGAAGAGAAAATGGTGGACAATATGCAAGAAGAGATTATAGCAAAATCATATGCTACTTTTGCAAAGAACCGGGTCACATTAAACCGATATGTCCTAAATGGAAAAAGATGGTGTCTATGTCTACAACGTTCCAACAATATAAGGAGGAAGGACCATTAACTTCCAACAATGCTACATTATCTCTAAATCAAATAATGGAAGCTCTTCAACCTCTCCTCAAGGAATTCGTTTCCGGAGCTGCCATGTCCACCTTCTCTCCTCCTGGTAAGATTCTTTGGCTCTTAGACTCGGGTGCATCCTTTCGTATGACTCCAAATGTTTTTGCACTTTCTAAATACTCAAAAAATTTGTCACACTCTTTTGTTTCTACGGCGGATGGGGCTTCTCTTGAAATAAAGGGAATTGGAGATTTTGAAAGTCAAGGTTTTTTTGTTCCTAAAGTTAGATTTATCCCAAAATTAAATTTAAATTTGCTTTCTGTCTCTCAACTATCAGATCATGGGTGTGATATCAAATTCTCATCAAATAAATGTTGGATGGAGGATCGCCGATCCGGGAAGTTGATTGGGAAAGGCTCTAGGAATGTAGATCTATACTTTATGGAATTTCTTCAAGTTCCAAAACAATCTTTTTTGTAATGTTGCCCAACATAAGGATATAAATGTTTGGCGTAAACGCCTTGGGCACCCAAATATTGTCAAGCTTTCTTATTTACATTTTACCAAAACTTTATGTAAAGACAACTTCAATTGTAATGATTGTATTCTTGGTAAAATGAGAAGCTTACCTTTTGGACAAAGAACTGTGTTTTCAACTAAGCCTTTTGAAATTGTGCATTCGGATGTATGGGGACCGACACCCGTTGTGTCTAAGGGAGGGTTTTCATATTATGTTATTTATGTTGATGATTTTTCAAGATATAGTTGGATCTACTTCCTCAAGCATAAACATGAGGTGTTCTCTGTTAAAATATGATGTATATATATATATATATATCTATATATATAGATTATGACACATACACATATATATTAACATATATATGTCTATGTGTCTATCTACATATATAAATATATATATTTATTTTGTAATACCCAATAGAGGTAAATCTGTCTTTTCACTTGTACACGCATATCCTAGATATGCTTCTTTTATTTTTCCTTTTCATTCTTTTTCCTTTTTTTCCTTTTTCTTTTTTTTCTTTTTTTATTGATTAAGAGGGGTCCACATAGAGTCGTTGGACCCCTCCAACGGTCATAAATATGACCGTTGGAGGGGCTCCAACGACTCTATGGGAGCCCCTCCTTGGGTCCCTTAGTGTGTATAAATAAGGGGCTTGGCCCCATGTATTCTTCAAGCTTCTTATGAAGCCTTTTATGAGTGAAATATATATTTTTTACCTTTTTGTGTGTTTGACCACTTTTTGTGGTTTATTTTGCCCATTAGTGGCCTCTTGTGTATGCGCGTGCTTCCGTGCTTACGCTTGGAGATTTCGCCTCTATCGTTTGACACTTCATTACATGGTATCAGAGCCTTGGTTGAGAAGGCTTCATCGGATCCTCTCTTGACAAGTAATATTTCTCCTCTCTCTTGTCTTCAAAATTCTTTTTCTATAAATGGCCAACAAAGATACAAAAATCGATCTCTCATTCAAATTGGATGGAACCAATTACCGCATGTGGGCGGCCGCTATGGAAAATAATCTCAAAGGTAAAAAACTTTGGGGTTATGTATGTAGAACCATTCCGGAACCACAATTGGAGTTAACTAAGTTTGAAGAAAATGAGGAAAAAGCATTGAACGAAGAAGAAAAAGAGAAGGCTATTCTTGACTACTCTTCTAAAATGGAAGATTGGGAAAGTGAGCATGCTAAAATTCTAGCATGATTCATGAATAATGTCGAATTGAAGATTTGTGCAAATCTTGCAAAATTCAAGAAGGCTAATGAAGCTTGGTTCTTTATGAAAGGCATGTACACTCAAAGAGACCTTGCTAGGCATTTTTTTCTACAAGAAAAGGTAAGAGCTACCAAGCAAGGTGATATGAGTATTAGGGATTACTATAGTGTCCTATCCTCTTTATGGGATGAGCTTGTTCTTCTCGAACCTCAATGGGAAGGTAGTGCTATTGCCATGAGACAAGAGCAAATGGAAAAAGAGAAGTTCTTTTAATTTATTCATGGGCTTCGTCCCGAATTTGAGCAACTTAGAGGATCCCTTCTTCATAGGGCCTCTACCCCTCTAAGTGACATTTTGGCCGACTTATGTCAAGAAGAAACTCGTTTGACCTTGAAAAGAGATGTTGATGAAGTACATGCCGTGTTTAGACCCGGCAACAATGTAAGATCATATAAACCACCACATTTTTGGAAGAATAATGGTGGTGGAAGAAAAATCATTTGTCATAATTGTAATGAACCGGGCCATATTCGTCCGGATTGCCCCGAATTCAAAAAGAAGGTTGCTTCCGTGGGTGAAACTCCTCCAAACACCAATGAAGATTCAAAGAAGGATGGAGACATAAAGGAGTTCATCGCTCATCTAACCGAAACTCTTCAACAATTTATAAAGATGAACTCCTCTACATCATCCTCTTCACCTTCCACCTCCGGTGCCGCCATCTCCTCTTTTCCAGGTATGACTTCTTGGATTCTTGACTCGGGTGCCTCATTCTATATGACTCCAAATGCATCACTTTTGTCAAAACCAAGTCTCAATAAATTCAAATCATATGTATCCACTGCCGATGAAACATCCTTGAATGTTGAAGGCATTGGAAATCTTGAGAAAACTTATGACCAAACAAAGAATTTTTTGTTCCCAAAATCCGAATTATTCCAAAACTTAATCTAAATTTTTTTTCCGTTTCTCAAATTACCGATTTTGAGTGTAATGTCTCTTTTTTACCAACCCATTGCTATGTGTAGGATCACCGGTCCGGGAAGTGGATTGGGCAAGGCCATAGAAGAGGGGACCTTTATTATATGGATTTTTTGTCTTTGCCATCCAAATAATTTTGTAATCATGTTCAATCTAAAGATATTGAGACTTGGCATAAGAGGCTTGGACACCCTAGTATTTCCAAGTTGTACCTCTTTCCGTTTTTGGAAAAATTTTGTAATACAAATACATTTACATGCAATGATTGTATTCTTGGGAAGATTCATTCTCTTCCATATTCACATAGTAATTTTGTGTCAAAAAGACCTTTTGAACTTGTGCATTCCGATGTATGGGGACCGACACCCGTTATGTCCAAAGGGGGCTATTCTTACTATGTTTCTTTTATTGATGACTTTACTAGATATACATGGGTTTACATTATTAAAAATAAATCCGATGTCTTCACTAATTTTAAAGAATTTCACGTTCTTATTCAAAATCAATTTCAAAACAATATAGCCATATTTAGATCTGACTCTGGAGGTGAGTACATGTCTAAAGATTTTCAAAATTATTTTAAAACAAATGGAATTTTGCACCAACGATCTTGTCCTAAAACTCCGCAACAAAATGGTCTTGCGGAAAGGAAACATAGACATTTAATCAAAACCACAAGAACTCTTCTTGTGTCTAAAAATGTTCTTAAAAACTTTTGGGCCGAAGCTTTTCTTACCACAACATATCTTATAAATCGTATGCCCTCTTCTTCTTTGAAAAATGTTTCACCTTTTGAAAAATTATTTAAAATTACTCCTGATTTTAATAGACTAAGAATCTTTGGATGCAAATGCTTTGTACTTATTCAAGGACAAGATAAATTGTCACCCAAAGCTCTTGAATGTATGTTCATTGGCTATGGTGAGAATAAAAAAGACTATAGATGCTATGATGTTCGAAACAATAAACTCTATGTGTCAAGAAATGTAAACTTTCTTGAAGAACAAAATGGTTTTGATATCCACACATCTAGAGAAGACATCGATTATTCTTTTCTATTTGACTTAGCTCCTAGAATTGAGTCCCCTGATGCAATTATTTGTGATACTACTTGTGATGGCATCTTACATTATAATGATATACCACAACAAGATAATGTTTCTCAAAATGAAAACCTTAATGATATAAATGTATATACCCGGCGGTTAGGAAATGAACATCAACCTGCTATTGACAGATACCCTCAAGACTTCTCTTTAGAAGAATCTGTTGATAACAATCCACCTAGGAGATCCTCTAGTACTAGTAGGCCACCACAAAAATTTGTGTCTTATGAATCCTTTTCTCCGAATTATAGGACTTGTCTCATGTTAATACATTCGTATCATGAGCCTACCTCATTCAAAGAAGCTAAAGATCATCCACATTGGATTGAAGCTATGAAAAACGAATTAGAGGCTCTTAACAAAGCCCAAACTTGGAGCATTATTCGTCAACCATTAGGAAAAAAGGCAATTGGGTGTAGATGGGTATATAAAGTCAAAACCAAATGTGATGGGTCTCTAGAAAGATACAAAGCTCGCTTGGTTGCAAAAGGCTACGCCCAAGAATATGGGATTGATTATGAAGAAACCTTTGCTCTTGTAGCCAGAATGACTAGTGTATGAACATTAATTGCTTTAGCCTCCATCAAGAAATGACCGATATATCAACTTCATGTTAAAAATGCTTTTCTAAATGAAACTCTATGTGAAGAAGTTCTTATGAACCCTCCGCCAGGTCTTGAAATTGGGAAAGGAAATATTCTAAAGTTAAATAAAGCTCTCTATAGTCTTAAACAAACACCAAAAGCTTGGTATGATCTTTTTAGCAAAGTAGTTCTTGATAATGGTTTTTCCTCATGTTACACATATACTGCTTTGTTTATTAAAACTTCTAATGAATACATAACAATTTTGTTGTTATATGTTGATGACATGATTATCACAGGTAATGATAAGAAATGTATTGACCTTATTAAAAATATTCTTAAGAAAAATTTTGATATGTCTGACCTGAGTTTTCTAAGGTATTTCTTAGGAATTGAAGTTGCATACTCCCCCAAGGGGTATGTCCTATCTCAGATAAAGCTTGCCTCCGACATTATTGCCCGGTCTGGGCTGACAGATGATAAAAGGGTGGAGACTCTAGAAGTAATCAACGCCAATATGAGAGCCAGTGATGGCACTCCATTAGCAGACCCCACGCCTTACCGTCAGTTGATTGGATCACTAACATATTTATCTATCACCAGACCTGACATTTCACATGCAGTTCATAGTGCAAGCCAATTTCAGACTGCTCCTTCTACTATTCACATGGCAACAATAATGAGGATTATCAGATACTTGAAAAATACCATAACTAAAGGATTATTCTTACCCTCTTCTTCACCTCTTACTTTACTTGCGTATACTGACTCCGATTGGGGGGGGTAACCCCGATGATCGTATTTCTACCACAGGTTATTGTGTGTTTCTTGGTGAGTCACTTATCTCATGGAGGTGTAAGAAGCAACATAAAGTTTCTCTCTCGTCTAAGCAACATAAAGTTTCTCTCTCGTCTACCTGTTAGTTTGGATCGTGGATCCGACCCGACCCACCTCGAGATCCAGCAGTGGCATGTTTGTAATTAGATCTTATTACCTGTGTAAAGTGTATTGTACCACTTATAAATATCAAGTAAAAAGGGAAAACCCTATTGCGCCGACTATTCCTCTCTCTCTCTTCTCGTTCTTTATTTCTGATATTTCTCTAACATCTGCAGGCTGATATCTCTAACATCTGCAGGATATTTCTGACATGGTATCAGAGCACAGGCGCAGAAATCGATCATCTGGAAGGCCTATAAGGACCAGTGCGTGAAAGGACGTAGGCTTCCTCTATCCCTTTTCTGATCTTTTCTCTGTTTCTCTAAATCACGTATCCCTATTTCTTCAGTTTCTCCTTTTTCCCTAGTCTGATTTCACACGTTATTTCTTTTCTCCTTTTTCCCTAATCAGATTTCTTCAGTTTCTCCTTTTTTTCCCTAATCTGATTTCACACGTTATTTCTTCTCTTTCTTCAATTTGCGCATCCTTATTTCTATTTCGATTTCTTCTCTTTTCAAATCCTTTTTTCTGGCTCTCACACATTACAAAGCATTGCTGTTTTTCTGTGCACACAGCATTGCTGTTTCTCTGTGTACACAACATTGCTATTCCTGGCCTGGTTCACACGTTATGCAGCATTAAATTTTTTTTTTAACGTGTGTGTGTGAAGATTAATTTCTGGATTACACGTCATTATATTTTTCTGTGCAATGTGTTGCTGATATCATTTTCAGCACACACAGTATTGCTGTTCTTCTTCTATTAATACACTGTTAAATACAGTTTGTTCTCTCATTCTTCATAAAATCTATGGATTCCAAATTGAACCCTAGTTTTCTTACTCATCTCATGACCCACAAGTTATCACATGATAACTATTTGCTTTGGAAACGCCAAATTGTGCCTTTTATTCGCAGTCATGGTCTTTATGGGCATCTAGATGGACGATCGCCCGCCCCACCTACACATATCATGCAGGAAATAACAGGTGAAGACGGGAAGGTGAGTCAACTTCGAAGCACCAATCCAACTTATGACATATGGGTACAACGGGATCAGACATTAGTCGCTTACATAACTTCCACACTTTCTGATCGTGTTTTACAAACTATCTCTGATGACCAATCCGCTGCCGAGTTGTGGAATGGACTAGCTCATTCTTTTTCTCAGGTTTCCGAATCTCGGGTTTTGCAACTCAAGTGGAAGTTCCAATCCATGCGAAAAGAAAATAAATCCATTACAGAGTTTATGGGGGATGTCAGAGTGATTACAGATCAGTTAGCTGCCATTGGAAGTCCTGTATCAGATAAGGATATGGTACAACAAGTATTAGGTAGTCTTGGACCTGAATATCGCATGTTCTGCACGGCACTCCAGGTTGTCTCAGTCCTTCCATGTTTTGATGATCTTCAATCTAAGCTTTTGCAATATGAGGTCAGTTTAAATCAGGAACACGCGTCAGAGGATGCTCATCCTGTGATGATGACGCATACGCCTATTCAAACAGGAGTTTCATTTACTCCCCCTCGCCCCAATGGAACATCTATGAACAGAGGAGGATTACTGCCTACACCAGGAGGAGGAGGTATTGGTTCAAGCAGTGTACCACGAGGAGGACGTGTTCCTACTTGTTTTCTATGTAACAAACGGGGACATGTTAAAGCAAACTGCTGGTATAATCCTCAGAACCGGAACAAATCAGGGAGGCCAGATAGTAGGCCAGGGCAGAAGGTCACTCATCAGTTTGCCCGTACTCCTCAGGGACAGGTTCTTCCACAGGACGTACAGAATATCCTTATGACTACTTTCAATCAGATGAACTTACGCCAAAATGAGGAAGGTATATGGTATATTGATTCAGGGGCAACAGCACACGTTACTTCTGATGCAGGTAAATTTACCCACTTGACTCCTTACACTGGAAATGGCACTATAGTCATAGGAGATGGATCTCACCACCCCATCTCTTACACTGGAAATGTCTCCATTTCTTTGCCTGAATCTCAATTACCCTTGTCAAATGTCTTACTCACACCTGCTATTCAAAAGAATATTCTATCTGTGTCTAAATTAGTTGATGAAACAAATTCTTCCATTGAATTTACTCCTTCTGTTTATCTTAAGGATCTTCACACCAAGAAGACGCTCGCTAAAGGTGAACGGCGCGGGAACATGTACGTCTTTGAAGAATCTCATGTGCCTTTGAAGACGTCGTCTTCCGTAGCCGTGGCTTCTTCAGCTCATTCTTTTCCAACATTTTTGAGTCGATCCACAGATCATAGTTCTTCATCTAGAGTCTTGAAACTTAATAAGCCAAACTTATGGCATCTTCGTTTGGGTCATTGTAGTCAAGTCTTTCTTGACAAGTTGTCTGCTAAAGGTCTAATACCCGCAGTTAGTTTAGAGTCAAAATGTCCAAGTTGTCATTCATGCAAAAGTCATGTACTTCCTTTTCATAGTATCAATAAAAGAGCATCAAAGCCTTTTGAAATTATATGCTCAGATGTTTGGGGTCCTGCACCCACTGCTTCTCTTTCTGGATCTCGATACTATGTACTCTTTCTTGATTCTTACGCTCGTTTTAGTTGGATTTACTTCATGAAAAACAAACATGAAGTTTTCAAGTTGTTAAAACAGTTTCATGCACTAGTCCAAAACCATTTCAATACCAATGTTGTATATTTCCAGTGTGATGGGGGGGGGGGGGAGAATACATATCCCATGATTTTAGTGAATATTTGAAGGAGCATGGCATTACACGTAACATTTCTTGCCCTCATACCCCTCAACAAAATGGAGTTGCTGAGAGAAAGCACAGGCATATTGTTGAAACAACCTTGAGCATGATGCATACTGTGGGCATCCCTTTTTCCCTTTGGACCGAGGCTTTCCACACAGCTGTTTATGTTATCAACAGGTTGCCCATGACCATCCTTGAAGATAATTCTTCGTATTTTGTTCTTTATAATTGTCATCCATCATATGAAGAACTACATCCTTTTGGTTGCGTATGTTATGTTCATATTGATCATTCATTGAGAAATAAGTTTCAAGACAGAGCTATACAGTGCAAGTTCCTTGGGTATGCAGATGACTATAAGGGATACAAGTGTTATGATCCTCATACAGGCAAAATTCGGATATCCAGAAATGTTGTTTTTGATGATGAAAATTTTGACACTCTGGGTTCATCTTCCACAGATACACAGGACAGTTATGATCCTTGGCTCAGTGACTCACTTTTATATGACTCGTTGCCTCATGAGGATTCATCTTTATTGACAGACAATGAACCCTATACTTTTGATGTGGAACCACATATGGAAGACATTCCTCCTACAACAACTTCCTCACGTTTTTCTGGTCTTGTTTATTCTCGTAGAACTCACCCAGTCAATGCTGAGACTCCCCTACGACATTCCACTCGGGTTAGACATCCTATAGATCGCTGGGTAAGTTATAACAATTTATTTTTGGATTTTCAAACATTTCTAACCAGAGTGTCCAAAGAAACAGAACCTTCCTCCTTTCATGATGCTGTAAATTCTCGTGCCTGGGTAGAGGCGATGAATGAGGAAATGGAGGCATTGCATGAATGCAACACATGGGAAATTGTGCCAAGGCCATATAACAAGAATGTTGTAGGATCCAAATGGGTGTATAAGATCAAGCACAAACCGGATGGCAGTGTTGAGCGCTATAAGGCTCGCCTGGTTGCACGAGGCTTCACACAGCAATATGGGCAGGATTACGATGAAACATTCAGCCCAATAGTAAAACTGGGCACAGTCAGAATTGTCATTGCGTTGGCATTACAACATGGATGGTCACTCAGTCAACTTGATGTTAAAAATGCTTTTCTGCATGGTGAACTAAAGGAAGAAGTTTACATGGAGCAGCCACCTGGATATAGCATGCATGATTCATCAAATTGGGTATGTAAACTTCGACGCTCTCTTTACGGATTAAAACAAGCTTCTCGATCTTGGTTTGAAAGTTTTTCCACAGAGATCCAGCGTCATGGTTTTAATAAAAGTGTTCTAGACCATTCATTGTTCATCTTCAAAAGTGGTTCAGCTATTGTTTGGGTGCTTATATATGTTGATGATATCATTATTACCGGGAGTGATGAGGATCACATATCTTGGGTTAAGTCTATGCTGATGGCTAAATTCAAGATGAAAGACTTGGGTTCCTTGCGATATTTTTTGGGTGTGGAAGTTGATAGTCGACATGAGACTATTACATTGAGCCAACATAAGTACACTATTGATATTCTCCTCGCTACGGGGATGGAGAATTGTAAACCAATTAGCACACCTTGTCTTCTAAATCATAAGTTAAGTGCTAAAGAAGGCACCACTTATCATGATCCTACTTTGTATCGTCGAGTTGTAGGGATGTTACAATACTTAACATTCACTAAGCCTGACATAGCATACTCTGTCAATCAGGCTTCTCAGTTTATGCATGCTCCTATAGATGCACATATGGAAGCGGTAAAAAGAATCCTTCGGTATTTAAAGGGTACGATTGGAGATGGTTTGATGTATAACAAAGACACAGATTATACGTCAGGACATCGACTATTCACCTACACAGATGCGGACTGGGCTGGTGATCCTGATGAGCGCAGATCAGTTTCAGGGTATTGCATCCTTATCGACAATAATGTTGTAACATGGAGTAGCAAGAAGCAAAAGGCAGTGGCGCGATCTAGTACTGAAGCCGAGTATCGTGCAATGGCAGCAGGAACAACTGATGTTACGTGGGTGAGACACCTACTGCAAGAATTACAAGAACCAATCTCGTCCTCTATGCTTCTTTGTGATAATCAGAGTGCTATTAATATTGCCTTCAATCCCATTCTTCATTGTCGCACGAAGCATATCGAAATCGATCAACACTTTGTTAGACAAAAGGTGGAAGAAAAAGAAATTGAACCCGCATATGTTAGGTCAGATATGCAAGTTGCTGACATTTTTACCAAAGGATTATCCACTCATCAGTTTTGGGCACTCAAAGACAAGTTGAACATGATCAAAGACCATACTCAACTTGAGGGAGGCTGTTAGTTTGGATCGTGGATCCGACCCGACCCACGATCCACCTCGAGATCCAGCGGTGGCATGTTTGTAATTAGATCTTATTACCTGTGTAAAGTGTATTGTACCACTTATAAATATCAAGTAAAAAGGGAAAACCCTATTGCGCCGACTATTCCTCTCTCTCTCTTCTCGTTCTTTATTTCTGATATTTCTCTAACATCTGCAGGCTGATATCTCTAACATCTGCAGGATATTTCTAACACTACCGAAGCAGAATATCATGCGATGGCCACTACCACAACTGAGATTGTATGGTTAAGAAGCTTGCTTAAAGATATGGGTGTTTCATTCTCAACTCCTTCAAAGCTGTGTTGCGACAACAAGAGTTCTATCTATATTGCTAGCAATCACACCATTCAACTCCCATATGTTCCTACCGAATATCAATTGGCGGACTTCTTCACCAAAGCTTTGCCATCGTCTCGCTTCTACTTTCTCCTTATCAAACTCTCGGTGATTTCACCGTGTGTTTGAGGGGGGGTGTTAAAATATGATGTGTATATATATATATCTATATATATATCTATATATCTATATATATAAATTATGACACATACACATATATATTAACATATATATGTCTATGTGTCTATCTACATATATAAATATATATATTTATTTTGTAATACCCAATAGGGGTAAATCTGTCTTTTCACTTGTACACGCATATCCTAGATATGCTTCTTTTATTTTTCCTTTTCATTCTTTTTCCTTTTTTTTCCCTTTTTCTTTTTTTCCCTTTTTTTATTGATTAAGAGGGGTCCACATAGAGTCGTTGGACTCCTCCAACGGTCATAAATATGACCGTTGGAGGGGCTCCAACGACTCTTTGGGAGCCTCTCCTTGGGTCCTTTAGTGTGTATAAATAAGGGGCTTGGCCCCATGTATTCTTCAAGCTTCTTATGAAGCCTTTTATGAGTGAAATATATTTTTTTACCTTTTTGTGTGTTTGACCACTTTTTGTGGTTTATTTTGCCCATTAGTGGCCTCTTGTGTATGTGCGTGCTTCCGTGCTTACTCTTGGAGATTTTGCCTCTCTCGTTTGGCACTTCATTACATTCTCTACCTTTAAGGTTTTTCATATGATGATACAAAACCAATTTAATAGTAAATTACAAATTTTTAGAACCGATTCCGGGGGAGAATATCTCTCACATGATTTCAAAAGTTATATTGAAAATAATAGAATTATTCATCAAAGGTCTTGTCCCAAAACTCCTCAACAAAATGGATTAGCCGAACGAAAAATAGACATATAATAGAAACTACAAGAACATTACTCATTTCTCAAAAAATTCCAAAAAGATTTTGGGCCGAAGCGGCTCTTGCATCGATTTACCTCATAATTCTACTTCCATCCAAAAATTTGAACCATATAACCCCTTTTGAAATCTTATATAAAAAGGAACCCGACTACCATAAAGTAAGAATTTTTGGTTGTAAGTGTTTTGTCCTCACCGACAAAAATGATAAATTATCTCCTAAAGTTATTCCTTGTGCATTTTTGGGTTATTCAGAAACACAAAAAGGTTTTAGATGTTATGATATTAAAAATGACAAACTATATGTTTTAAGAAGCGTGACCTTTTTAGAGAACATAAGTGGTTTTAAAGAACACCAAGCTCATGCAGATAATGCCGATTACTCTTTTTTGTTTGAACTATTATCTAGAAATAAAGATTTTTTTTAGTGATGATGAAGTAAATGAGGATGTGGGTAGAAGTGAACGTATTCCACAACCCATCCAACATGAAGAAGAAATACTAGTTGAACCAATCACCTATTATACACATAGAGATAAAAGTACCTTTAGAAGTGCAATAGAAAAATATAGTGACATTAGTGAATCTTCTAACCAATCTCGAAGAATCGAAAGATCTAGGAAAAATCCTTCTAGATTTATATCCTACGAGTCCTTTTTTCCAAAGTATAGGGCATGTCTTAGTGCTATTCACTCCTACCAAGAACCTAGAAATTTTGGAGAAGCCAAGGAAAGAATAGAGTGGAGGGATGCCATGGATAACGAGCTTAGAGCCCTCAACAAAGCTAAAACTTGGGTTTTTCAAGATCTCCCAAAAGGAAAGAAATCAATAGGATGTAGATGGGCTTATAAAGTCAAAACCAAGAGTGATGGTACTCTTGAGAGATATAAAGCCCTCCTTGTCGCTAAGGGATATAGTCAAGAATACGACATTGATTACGAAGAAACCTTTGCTCCTGTTGCAAAAATGGTCACTGTTAGGTGTTTGATCACCATTGCCTCTATTAAAAACTGAAACATTTATCAAATGGATGTCAAAAATATTTTTTTAAACGGGTACCTTAATGAAGAAGTATATATGGATGCTCCTCCCGGCTTGGATGTTCAAAAGGGAAAAGTCCTTCGTTTGCAAAAAGCTTTTTATGGTTTAAAACAAGCTCCTAAGGCTTGGTATGATCGATTTAATGAAGTAATGGTTCAAAATGGTTTTGTTTCATGCTACACTGACACTGCTCTGTTTGTCAAAAGGTCTAATGCAGGTATTGTGATTTTATTGCTTTATGTTGATGATATGTTGATAACAGGTAGTGACATAAAGGGTATCAAAGATATTAAAAACACTTTGAAAGAAAGGTTTGAAATGTCATATTTGGGGTATCTAACTTATTTTCTTGGTATTGAGGTAGCCTATTCTTATAAAAGCTATTTTTTGTCTCAAACCAAACTTGCATGTGAGATTCTTGACAGATCTGGTATTACTGATGATAAAATTTGTGAAACTCTTGAAATTGTGGGATCAAAGATGAAAATTGATGATGAGATTATGTTGAAGGATCCTACCCCCCTACCGGCAACTTGTGGGGTCTCTAATGTATCTTAGCATCACAAGGCCAGACATCTCACATGTCGTGCACACTGCAAGCCAGTTCCAGCATGCTCCTACATCCGTTCATATGGGCGATGTTCTCCGAGTTGTCAGATACATAAGGGGAATTATCAACAAGGGAGTTTTTCTTTCCTTATCCTCTGAATTAAATTTGATTCCATATACTGACTCTGATTGGGGAGGTGACCCAAATAACCGTCACTCCACTACAGGCTTTTGCATTTTTTTAGGTGAATCCCTAATCTCATGGAGATGCAAGAAACAACAAAAGGTGTCTCTGTCATCCATAGAAGCAGAATATCGAGCCATGACTTCTACAACTATGAAAATTGTGTGGATTCATCAACTGTTACAGGATATGGGGATTCAGGTTCAAGGACCTACTAAGTTGTGCTGTGATAATAAGAGTGCAATCTACATTGCCAAAATTCACACATTTCATGAACGCACAAAGCATATTGAGATGGACTGCTACTACGTTAGAGAAGCATACTTGCAAAGAATTATAGATCTTCCATACGTGACTTCAGAATATTAGTTGGCAGATTTCTTCACCAAGGCTCTATGCTCTCCCAGATTCAATTTTCTTCTTGGCAAACTCTCGGTCATTTCGCCCTAAGTTTGAGGGAGGGTGTTAAATTGTATCTCCTATGTACATATATTTTTATATGTATATGACGAAAGATACATATATGTATATGTATCTATTGTTATATATATAAAAATATATATTTTTTCACTTCATGTAAACCCCAGGGGTATTTCTATCTTTTCTATTTTACGCATATTTACACTTGTAAATATGTTTGTAATTTATTTCTTTTTTCTTTTCTTTTTCTTTTTTCTTTTTTCTCTTTTCTTTTTCTTTTTTATTAAAGTTGACTTAGTCAACCTTGGAGGGGGGTCCAACACTAGTCGTTGGACCCCTCCAACGGTTAGATTTCTAACCGTTGGAGCGGCTCCAATGACTAGTGGGAGCCCCTCTAAGGCTTCCTTTCTTCTATAAAAGGGGTTGAACCCCTATTGTATTTTCATTCAATGTGGGGAGCATTGTCCTCCAACTTGTTCAATAAAATTCTTTATATTTTTGCATTTGGGTTCTCTTTTAGTACCTTTGTGTACATTGTTCTAAGTGTTATTGTGCCTTTGTGCACCTCTCCCTTTGTGGTGGTTGTGTGTATTTAGCACTATATCTCTCTTGAGATATTTTCACAGCTTTTCTGTTGGTGGTACACATGGGGAGAAAGGAATAAGGGAATCTTCAATGACAAAAAAGAAAACTTGCTGATCACACATAATATCTTTCAATCTCAGATCACAGTTTATGCTAAAGAAAGATGGGTGAATCGAAGCATAAACTGGTTTGGTTTATGCAGCATAGGAATCCACTCAGCAACTAAATTTTCTACATGACTTCCCATCCCTATTGCGCTATCTCCTGCTTATGCTTTCTTTTTAAATCATTACTACTCTTTGTAGCTCTGGCAACTTCTCATCACCTTAATGAAAATTTTCCTTAACAAACAAAAACAGAAAAAGAAACTTAATCCTACTTGTTCTTATTATCAGAGTTCCTCAATCGTTTCTTAATCTTAAGATAACCTTATTGCATTTTAAGATGACAAAATAAAATTGAAATGGAAACCTTAAATGCGCTTAGTCTTTCATGATGCTATGGATTTGGATTGGACCGCTTCATGTCCTCTCTCTTTTATAATTCAAAGTCGAACATGAATTACATCACTAGGATCGTAAGCTCTCCATGGCATTCCCTTGGACTTTTCCTGAAAATATCTTAAAGTTCACTTGGTGCCATCCAAAAGTTTCTCATGTATAGTATGTCCATCTTGTGGTTAACTTTCCTTATGGTTGATAACTCAAAGTATGCAACTGCGAATGACTAATATGGTCCATGCTGGATGACCACGACAAAATTTTAGAGGAGAAAAGAGGGCAGCACTTCTATGGTTCCTGTTTGACCCAAATGTGATAAATAGGGAATGGTATGGTAACAATTTTTCTTCTATCCCCTCCCATTACCATTAATAGGTTGAAAGTGTTGAATGAAGAATCCTGTTCTCAGTCAGCTAAAGGGATCTATGTTTCTGCAGATGCTGCTACTGTGAAGGCAAAGAAATTTCTCTGCTTTTTGATGGACCGTAGTAGTAGCTAAGATCATAACTTCCTTTGATGTAACATGGTGTTATCTACATTGTGACTGATGTCATTATACCTTTAAAACTTAACGTCCTGTATTTTATTTATTCTTGTTGGATGGATGCTTTCTCTTCATTTTTTTGCTCTTCCTTAACGTTCCACATGATGTAGAGGCTCGAGAAATCCTTGTATGTCTTTATATTGTAAATGTTATATGAAATTGTGAATTGACATGGTGTACGTATGAGGATCATGTATGTTTTTCTTCATGAATATTATTAACAGAGTTGTTTGCATTTAACATGTCTTTAGTTGGAGGATACTGAGGTACTTCATGTTTTATTGCAGATTGATGATGACATTTTGCAAGAAGTGGTTAAGATGGGTTTTGACGGGAAACAGTTGATTGACTCTCTCCTCAACAGAGTACAGAATGAGGTATAAGTAACTCTGGGTGCTATGCTGTCTATGATGTTTGTATGTTTTATTTCTGATTACATGGATGATGATGTTAATTTTACAGGCAACTGTTGCATATTATTTGCTATTGGATAACCGGTTTCGTGTATCAAGTGGATACCTTGGAGCTGAGTTCCAGGAAACGATGGTGAGCAGTTCTGCTTATGCTATCATTTATTTGATGTACTCTCTTTTGTATGGTCTGTTTCAAGGCTTGTGGTCACCCGTAACTCTTGGGACTTGGTTGAGCTTGAGCTCAGAGTACAGAATCTTTAGAAACGGCGATCTCTGCTCATTTGTCTGAATGCATCAGCAGCTCATCCTAAATTAGTCACTTTACGTCCTTGTACTAGCCTGCAGATATACACTGATTCTTAATGTTGGTCTTTGCACAGCATCTTGTTCTATGTCATTATTTTCTTGCATTTCATTTTCTATGATTATGATATTTAATGCATTTTTCCAGGAATTTGGATATGCCCGAATGCACCCAAACGATGCTGGTGCAGTGACTGCTGGACATCGCTTGCCAGAATATATGGACCATCAGGGCATTAGCGTGAGGTCCCAGTTCCCCATTGAAAGGAAGTGGACTCTTGGTCTGCAGGTCTATAATGAACTGTTCCTACTTGTTCTCTATGTATATTGTCTGCGTTGTCTTTTGTATGCTTGATTGTAATGAGATGTTTCTTTATTTTTGCAGTCTCGGGCACATCCACGCGAGATAATGACTGAAGTTCTGAAAGCTTTGCAGGAGTTAAATGTTGGTTGGAAAAAGATTGGACACTACAACATGAAATGCAGGTGGTTCCCTGGCTATCCAAACCAATCTGAGAATGTACTTAATAACCCCAGCCACAGCAACAATATCTACAGTAATGGAGCAGCCATCGTTGAAAGTGATGCTGTTGATGCAAGTGCGGTAAATGTGGTAAAGTTTGAATTGCAGGTATATGTATCAGACATTTTTATTGCAGAAGACCAAATCTCTCTCTCTCTCTCACACACACACACACACACACATGCACGTGTACATAAATTGTAAAGAACGATACAGTATCTTCTAAACCTATTTAATTCTTTCTTGAGTTCTTAGCCTCGTAGTCTTTACTCTTTAATATCTTGCATCTTGAACCTTGATGCCCCCTACAAACTTAGTTCGTTTAGAGCTGGGTGACGGAATCCGACACAAGGCTTTGACCAAGTTGGCAGATTTAGATTACTAGCGCAGAATTTCAAAACATGCACTTTTATATAACACATTGGACTGGTGATCCATCTTTGTCGAGCAAAGATTGAACCTTTGCTAATAATCAAGTATTAAATAACTGCTGCATCATTTGATGAAGTCAACAGGGAATGCAACGCTTGCATGATAAAGAAATGGTAGAGAACTACCAAAACTAAATGCCAAACTGGTGTTTTGTAATTACCGTCAAGCTGGGGGTTTGAACTGAAGACCCCACAGTTGATAGTTTGACTTTTTTTACTGCAATTTTAAAGTCTTGCTATCTTGACCCAAACAAAAATGGTAGGAGTTTGCAATGCTTTATTGGGTAACTTTTTTTTTTGCATCAATATCATACAGGTTTATCACTATGCTCTTCTTGATGGTTTGGAGTGCTTTGTTTGCAGCTTTACAAGACCAGGGAAGAGAAGTATCTCCTTGACTTGCAGAGGGTCCACGGGCCTCAGTTCGTCTTCCTTGATCTTTGTGCTGCCTTTCTGGCGCAGCTTCGTGTTCTGTGATTGTCCAATGTCTCAGTTTGCTGACAAATTTCAATTTGTACCGACCGACTGCGAGCTTACGATGTAATATATGCTGTCTCGCAAGCTTTTTCCTCTATCTTCTTCCTGTTTTCTTTTTGGTTGCTCTGTTTAGTCATGGGAACAAATGCAAGGCCAGGCGTATTTTAGTGGGCTGGCCTCTTGGACTCAAATTCTTATTAGTGAAAGCATGCCTAGGCTACTTAGGCTTTGGTATAGCTTCTAGGAGTTGCTAGGTGCTTAGGCAAGCGCCGAGACGGGGGCACCTGAAAAAATAGTCTATGTATATCTTATGAATTTTGAAAAAAATGTAAGCTTCTCTTAATTGAATTTCATGAAATATGTAAGTTTTTCAGATTTGCAACATTTGGAGAAAGGAATTCATTATCACATCAAAGCCAACGAAAATGTTAGAATCTCGTGTTTGTTTCCTATGCTTGTTTCAATCCTGTGAGAGTAGAAAGGAAATTATCAGCTTCCTATGTTTTTGACTGTATGAAGTGAGATATTTCTATAAGTTGAAGAGTCAATGATGTAACGCCTCAAAATTTTGAACCTTATAATTTTTTTGAAATAGTTGAAAAATTCTTTTTCTTTACAGAGTTTATTTTTAAAATCAACGGAAACGATTTCTTTAAAAGAAAAAGAACAAGTTTGACAACTTTGGTCACGTTAGCGAGAGAACAAAGATTTACCATGAACGATCTGCAATAATACTTAGGAAACCATTTCTTCTATTTAAAGAGAGTATCAAGTTTGTACAAAATTTGGATTTCCTCTATGAAAAACTGTATCAAAAACCAAAATGTTCAGGAAAAGAACTACGAGCAGAAACAGTGGATCCTTAAATCATTTCGCAGTCGCGCCATTGCCTGATGCACCTATTTGTCACATGTACCCATGAAATAACTTAATTTTGCGAAAAACTAGTAGGAGAGCACAAAGACAGAAAGAAATTAGACATAGATAATTTATGCAGCAGGTAGTAATGAGCAAACTAAGTACAACAAATTGAAAGGTGAGCATGCTCAATTTAGTTATCACTTGTTAACCGGCCATGCCGGTACATACATGACACGTGAGTCGAAATAGTCGAGTCCAAGCCGAGTGTTCATTATGTTAAGTATTTTAAGATACCTCGGTTGTCTGATTGAATCCTATTCCTATGGAGATGATCGATGGTCGAGAGAGTAAGTCCCCAATGCTTGATAGAGATGCATTCAACTTCTGTAGAAGTGTTAGGCTAACTTATGTAGCCCCTATCTCCCCCTAACCTCCGATGACTAGGGAAGATGGGTCTTTTGCCTAAAAAAGCCATAAATGGTTCGTCCATCGGAGTTAGTACCCTTCGTCCTCTCTCTTGACGAAGCCAGGTTGAATCGAGCGCGATGGGGTTTCTTAGCAGTTGCCTCATTCTTCATGCTCTGGTCCATTAGACCAAAATGAGCATCTTGCCTATGAAGGCGATCCCATTCTTTTATATGTGTTTTCAACTACGTGCACAAAACACTAATCGATGTCATAAGACCATCTCATTCAATCGTCGTAGTACTAACATGCCTCGCATGTTTAAGAGTACACTACGAGGAAAGGGATATAAGTCCTTAATAGGAGCCTCGGGAGTGTGTTTCGCAAAGATATAATGTTTTAAAAAGCTATTTTTAACATTTTAAATCTTTCGAAACGACCCACAACTTGCCAACATATGGCATGTGATTTTCTCGAATCTGACATCCGATGATGCAGTGTCTGGGTGCTATGCAAGTCACGATACTGGTTTTGGTAAATGGGCTTCGCAAACGAACCCATCACCTAACAACTTGATCTTGCCCCAGATCAAGGGTTTTCTCAAAACATATCGGGTAAAATAGTGGAATAGGTATTCCTCCCAAATACGATGAGTCGATGGCAAGGCAAAAACGAAAGACAATAATGCGAAAAGCAAGAGCCTGGGCGCGAAGCGCGACGACAAACAGAAACAGGAAATGCGAAAGCAAGGACAAGGATTGCGAAACTGCATCCTTAAATTAAAAGACAGTAAGTAGTAAATACAAAAGCAAAAGCCTGGGCGCAAAGCGCGACGGCAAATAGAAACAGGAAATGCGGAAGCAAAGGACGAGGATTGCGAAATCGCGTCCTTGAATTTAAAAGTGTACTTATATATGTATATGTAATTAAGTCCTTTCAACCTTTAATTATTTTAGCTTGATTTAGTTATTTAAGTAATTATGCAACTTCTCTTACCTTGGGGTATTGCGAGAAAGAAATCGTCTACGAGCGTAGGTGATTGTCGGTTTAGTTCGCGGAGCGCGAACGGGCTCCGTTGCGTAACACTGCAAAAGTATGTTGTTTAGCATGCATAAAACGAATAAGGATAGGGAGAAAACTCGGTTTCTCCGCAACTCAATGCAGGGGTCATCGGCCCCTACAGTTACGAAAAAGAACGGGGTAGGGTCCAATGACCCATGCCGTTAAAGGAGATAGGTGCAGGGGCCATCGGCCCCTGCCGAATATCTAAAGGAGGGCAGGGGCCATCGGCCCCTGCCGTGATAACAGTAAGAGGGGCAGGGGCCTTTGGCCCCTGCTGAGTCTTCAAAAGGAGGGGCAAGGGCCTTAGGAGGCCCTTGCTGGTTTTAAAGAAAGGAGGGGCAGGAGCCTTCGGCTCCTGCCAGGTTTTAAAAGAAAGGGACAGGGGCCGATGGCTCCTGCCAAGGAAACGAGTAGGGAGGGGGAGTGCAGGGGCCGATGGCTCCTGCCAAGGAAACAAGTAGCGAGGGGGAGCGCAGGGGCCAAAGGCCCCCCATGCGGCTTAACAGGAGAGGAAGCAGGGGCCAAATGGCCCCTGCCGAGCCTTGCTCGACAGAACACAGGACATGGGCCATAGGCCCCTGTCGGTCTAGAGAGGGGCAGGAGCCATCGACCCCTACCTGAAAGAGAATGGCAAGGGCCGATGGTCCTTGCCGGAACAACAAAAAGGGCAGGGGGCGTAGCCCCCTGCCTGCTAAAAGAGATGAAGTCAAGGGGGGGCGGAGCCCCTTGCTTGACGGAAAAGAGCAAGAAAAAAAGGAGAAAATGGGAGGAGAAGGGGGCTTACCTGGGCTGCCAAGGGAAAGGAGGTCGTCGGGGAGTGGCTGCCGTGAAGGAAGCTCGCCGGAGTGGAGAGCGAGGGATGGAGTCGGAGGGAGAGAGAGCAGAGGCAGAGGGGAGAGACGAGAGATGATAGAGAGAGTCGGGGGGGGGGGGGTCGGGGGAGGCTCGTAAGCCTTCCCCTCTCCCCTCTTGCTTTTTTTTATAAGGTGGGGGCGCACATAGGGCCCGCCCCCTGTGTCGCCGGAGATACCCCTGCCGTGGGCTGCCAGCCTGTTATCGTCGCGAAATTTTTCCCCGTCTTCCCTTCCTTGCGGAAGAGAGAAAGAGGAAACGCTTTCGCGCTTCAAACTTGACCGGATTTTGGAAAATGTTTTTGAAATACTCGCCTCCGTTTTGAAAATTGCGGGAAAATCCATGGGATGGGGCTCGACCTGTCGGTACGAGGTTCGACCGTTCCTGCCGCCTTTAACAGGGGTAATCGAACCAAGGACCAAAATTGTGCTTGACTTAGTTAAATCATCAAAATCATGTTCTATCCTAAATGCACAGAGAATTTAGGCATGTGCTATGAGATTTGGAAAATGCAACTTGGGAAAACATGATGTATGCTTGGAAAATATTTGAAGTTGAAAAGATTTCTCAGGAAAAGAGTAAATTTCTCAGGAAACTCAGATGAAAAGATTTGAAATCTTGAGAAAGTTTATAAAGACTTGGGAAAATCATGAATGATTGGAAGTCCTGAGAAAATGTGAGTAATTCTTAGGAAAAGTGTGAACATTTGAAGGGAAATGCTTGTCAGGAAAACTCCAGCTCTAAAAATTTTATTTGGAAAGAGGATTGAAAATTCATAGGAAAACTTTTGGAGTTGAAAAGCATTTCTTGGGAAAAGGTGAAAATCGATTTCTCAGGAAACTCAAATGAAAGGGGTTTTGAAATCACAAGAAAGTTCATAAAGGTGTGGAAAAATCAGAAATAGTTGAAAATCTTGGGAAAATAGAAGTGATTCTTGAGAAGAAGGTGAACCTTTGAAAAGGGAAACACTTCTTAGGAAAACTTGGACTTTGAGAGTTTTCTTAGGAAAATGATGGAAATTCATAGGAAAGCTCATTGGAGAAGGAAATTCAAAACTTGGGAAATTGAAATCCTGGGAATTTTACCCTTGAAATACTTGGAAATCGATTTTGATCTTGGAAAAAGATTGGAAAACTCTTTTGAAGCTCTTAAGAAAATAACATTTTCCAGGGAAAACTATGGGGAAATTGACTTGGGAAAACCGATTTTGAAAGATTCTTAGAGTTTCTTGAGAAATCGATTTCTTGAGAATGAAATTTTCTTAAGAAAATCATAAGAAAACCAATGATTTCATGATGCAAATGATATGAATGAAAGAATGCACTTTGAAAGGTTTTCTAGAGAAATTTGTTGGAAAAATGTGTATTAAGTCAAAGTAAATCCTTCACATATTCTGACTGTGGCCATGAATATGTTCCGAGTTTAATTGATTTAATGCACAAGATTTTGAAAACATTGGAAATATGATGTGCATTTTCAAGATACCCTAAGAGTGTAGGCTCAATGTGACTAGTAGAAAGATGATGGATCTGGGTCTCGTCCATATTTCGACTAGGGCCGTAAATATGGATTCCACCGAGTTCATCAACTCCCTAAGAGTTGGTGCACGTGCCATTCGTGAATATCCATAGTGCTTTTGAAATAAAATGCATGAATCATATAAGCAGGATATTGCATAAATTCAAACTATATGATATGCATCCTAGTCTAAGAAGGAAATTAACTCTCTTATTCCAAAATTTACATTATTACATCACTAAATAAAGGAAATAAAAGAAATTTGCAGACTTCAGCTCCTTCTTTTGAATGTCCCTGCCAAACTTGAAATAAGGTTAGCTCAAATATGTGGGTTTTTCCAAAATTTTCCAATAATATTATGAAATTATTGGATTTAATTGGATATAAACCCTATGATCATGCTTCCTTGATATTTGAAATGATGTAAATCCAGGGAATTCAGTGGAAAACAGTTTGAAATTCGGAATTGGGGTCAAAATGACCAAAATACCCCTAAAATTAAAGTTACACCTTTAAAATCAGGGTTTTTTGAAGGAAAACTTAGTAAAATTGGGATTTCGAAATTCAAATTGAATTCAATGATGATGAAATGCAGTATGACATGCTGCTAAACACATTAGGACTGTAAAATCAGAATTTGGCATTTTGCAATTTACTCAAAATAACGAATTTCGCTTGTTTTTCACTTGGATCCGGGTCCTGCGGGACCCTATTTTGGTATTGTGGCTAATCCGAACCTCAAATGGATTCCAAATTGCACCAAATTCGGTATGAAGCATCTACTTACTCTGATAAACAGCCTAGAATGCTAAAAATCACGAAATGATATGATTTAAATGCTACAATTCAAAGAAAGTTCTAAAATGGTGGATTTTGCCTATGGATCTGAACCAAATGCAATGCTTAACATGATAATGCAAGATTTACACCATGAAAACTTCTGATATTTTTTAGACTGCTAAAAGACTCGAAATGGAACATTTTTGGTTTTTACAGCCTCGGGATTTGAGCCATGATGAGTTTAATAACAGGGATTTAGTTCTGACAGAGGTAAAAATCACCCTAATCTGATGTAAAATGCCAAACAAATATAAAACAGCCATGGAAATTTATGAAATTAATCCGAGCTATGCGCGACATCTACATAAACAACTTTCATGTTTATGACTTCGACATTTGATCAACATAAACACATAGAAAAATATAACTATTTCTGCCTAAACTAACAGAACAGACAAATGTAGCAAAACAGGGGACTGACAAGAAAAATCCGAAGCAGGTATCAACACTGTTATAAAAATCACAGGCTTTTACATACAAACAGAGGACATCTCGGACACAATTTTCACTTTTTATAGTTTTGGATTTGGAGCAACACACAAAGAGAAACCATAGCCCTAAGTCGATCCAAGATCTCAGAGGCCCAAATTAGGCTCTGACACATGTCCCGAACTCTCGGATTTTTTTAGACATTAACAAAAATCCGGAAAATCTGAAAAAATCATATTAAAAACTAGACATTCTCCCGAGTTCAGAACATTTTTCGGATCGAAAATCGGATCTCCCATGAGGGATATCGCGATTTTACAAGTCGGCAAATGATTTTCAAAACGCATCCCGGGTAACAAAACCCGACTTGCCATTTTGAATGTTTACCGCAGTAAACAAATTCAAATGACTCCGAATTTTTGGCAAAATTTCAGGAACACCTAAGGGCGCATTTCGTGATTTTTTTGGGATTTTTAATAAAAATTAAATGCATGAAATGACGTGTGGACTGACTGACAAAAACAGAGACCTACTGAAAATAAGCATAATTGAAATTGATGCTAAATTAATCCTAATTAATTCGTGAAATATGCTAAATGAATGAAATAAAATGAAAATTAAATCTAGCTAAATGCATGAATGTTAGAAATCATCAAGGAAGCATAATGAAACATTTTTATATATGTCGTTTTATGAGAATAGCTCAATCCATCATTCGGATGAGCTCTTTCTTCAAACGACAACACGAATCAAACCAAAAGAATTATCATAGTGAAATCAATAGGAATGGAGGCTTACCTTGTGTTCTCCAGCGGTTTTGGAACTCCCAAAATGAGTGGCTACCTTGATAATGGGCTCCAGAGGGGCGTGAATCCAGAGGAAACCAAGAAAGAATGAAAATGGAATTCTGAAGTTCAATTCTCAAACAGGGCTCTCAGAGTGAAAATGCTAAATCCAAAAGAAGCTCCTCTAGGCTGGGCATGGGGCCTTGTATTTATAGAGATTTTTGGAAAATTTTGAAATTCAAAGAAGCTTAATCTGAGCCCTCCATGTGGCGCCATCTCAGAGGGTGTTGTCTTGGAGTTTGAAATTCAAATTCTGCTTTATTCTGGAAGGAGGAGAGACTTCCATGTGGCGCCATCTCAGAGCATCCACATTGCCATGTGTCAGAAGGTAGGAGCAGAGGAAGAAAAAGACGCCACCTCAGAGGGGTTTGAATTCTACTTTTTCTGATGAAAGGAGAGACTGACATGTGGCGCCATCTCAGAGCATCTTCATTGACATGTGTCAGAAGGAAAGGCAGAGGATTCAGATGGTGCCACCTCAGAGAGAGTTTGAAATTTAAATTTCTGCTTTTTCTAGAGAAAAGGAGAGACTGCCATGTGGCACCACCTCAGGGTGGCTCCTACAATGACATGTGGCAAGAGGGAGGAAAAGGACACGTGGCACCAATCTCACACAAAATAGAAAAGGTGAAGTTCAGGATTTGCACCACCTCAGACTGGAGTTTGAACATTTGAATTCTAGCTTTCTCTGAAGGAGGCAGAAAGTGACATGTGTCACTTGCTTTTTCTGAAGAAAGCAGAGAGAGACACGTGTCCCTTGCTTTTTCTGAGAAGTGCAGAGGGTGACATGTGTCACTTGCTTTTTCTGAGAAAAGCAGGGAGTGACATGTGTCTTCTACTTTTTCTAAAGGAAGCTGGAGATGACATGTGTCATCTACTTTTCTGAGAAAAATAGGAGGGAGACATATGTCCTCTGCTTTTTCTGAAAGGAGCAGAGATTGACACGTGTCGCTTGCTTTTCCTGAGGAAAGGAGAGAGTGACATGTGTCACCTGCAGGAGACATAATTCAAATGGTGCCACCTCAGGGGAGACAAGTTCTACTTTTTCTGAACAGGACAACACATGACACGTGGCATCTCATGGTGACCTTGGAATGACACTTGGCACAGGGTGAAGATGGTAGACATTGACACGTGGCATAAAATAAAGAGGATGACTAATGACATGTGGCGGCATCTTAAGGTGGTCCCACACTGACACGTGTCAAAGGGTGGCAGAAGAGAGAAGGTGACATGTGGCGCCAACTCTAGGTGAACCCTATGCTGACACATGGTAGGTAAATGGGAGGAGAGAGAAAGGACAAGTGGCACCAATCTAGGGGACAAGGTTCCTATTTTTTTGGGTTTTTCAAAGTTCAGTTTTTTCAAAAGAAAAGTCTATGTGACACCACCTCAGTGTGGGTCCCACATTGCTTCTTTATTGAAATAAGAACAAGACAACAACCGCTTTTTGGAATTTTCATAAAATCTGGGCTAATTGGTAAAACAGAAATTTTTGGAAAGAGTTGGCCCCTGTAGGGCAATTTTGTAAAAGGAAGATATTTGAAATTGTCAAAAGGGCAAAATCTGAGATAAGGTGGCTGAAATCCATATTAAAACTATCCAGATCATTTTCTTGAGGAAATATTTTAAAATTCAGAGCCCTGGGGGTAAAATGGGAAGAACTGATAATTTTAAAGACTCAGGGTTTTGAAATCAATTTTGAAAAGAGTTGAAATTCTAATCTGGATTGAAAATTTTGAAATCAAGAGTTCTGGACCTCGAAATGACATGCTGTGCAGTGCAGTGATATGAATTGCTCATGCAATGCTATACAATGACATGTCTTATGCAATATAATCTTGAACCAAGACTTGGAGATGCCTGTCTCCTGTCAGGAATAAAATTTTGAACATCTGAGCTAAAATAGGGAGACTTTGAGAGTTCCAGATGAAATTTGGACTTTTACAAGGTTCGAACTCAGAAAATGACCATTTTGCCCTCCGGCGATTTCAAAGGCTGAATGATGATGTTTGGTGAAAATGTCAGGGAGGTGAGTGAAAATTTGGGGTGTTTACACAGCCCCTCTGAAAAGGGGTTTTCGAGGGGCTGGGCATGGGTTGGATCCGGGTCGAGTCTGGACCCGACCCGGGTCCGAGTTTTTTTTTAAACTGGGTTTTACATCCAACCCTCCTTAAAATAATTTTCTCCTCGAAATTAAATTAAACTCATCGATCAAAGTACAAGTCATGGTATTTCTCCCTAATATCAGAGTCAGGCTCCCAAGTATATTCCTCTATCCCATGGTGCTTCCAACGCACCTTTACAAGAGATATTGTCTTTGATCTAAGCACTTGATCTCGACGATCAACGATATCGACTGGTCTTTCCTCGAAAGACAAATCCTTCTGAATGTCTACATCATCATAATGGATGACGTGTGATGGGTCGTGAACGTATTTTCGAAGCATGGATACGTGAAAAACATTATGGATCTGAGCGTACTGAGGAGGTAAAGCCACACGATAAGCTGCTTCACCAATCCGCTCTAGGATCTCAAACGGTCCGACAAATCTAGGGCTTAGCTTTCCCTTTTTCCCAAACCGAAATACGCTCTTTGTGGGAGATACCTTAACAAAAACCATATCTCCTATCGAGAAGGTGAGCTCTCGACGACGACGATCCGCGTAACTTTTCTGCCGACTCTGTGCAGTACAGAGTCACTCTCGTATCATCTGCACCTGCTGAGTGTAGTGTTGTAGCACTACAGGAGATTCCATCCTTCGCTCACCAACCTCGTCCCAGTAGAGAGGCGAACAACAGGGCTTTCCATACAAGGCCTCGTAAGGGGCCATCCCGATGCTAGCGTGATAACTGTTGTTGTACGCGATTTCGGCCAGACTGGTATGAGAATCCCATTCTCCCTTCCAGTCCATCATGCACGCACGCAACATGTCCTCCAAGGTCTGAATTGTGCGTTCAGACTGTCCGTCTGTCTAAGGGTGAAAAGCGGTGCTGAACTTTAAATTTGTACCCAAAGCGATTTGAAGTTGTCCCCAAAACCTCGAGGTAAACCTTGGATCACGATCGGAGATGATAGATACAGGAACGCCGTGCAACCTCATAATCTCACGAATGTAGAGGTCCGCCAAACTGTCTAACGACTGACTAATACAGATAGGAAGGAAATGAGCCGATTTGGTGAGTCGGTCAACGACCACCCAAATCGCATCGTTCTTTCTTCGTGTCCTAGGCAAACCGACGATAAAGTCCATAGTGATGTCTTCCCACTTCCATTGTGGGATCTCCATCTGCTGCATCACTCCGCCAGGTCGTTGATGCTCGATCTTAATCTGCTGGCAAGTCAAACACTTAGAGATGTACTCGGCCACGTCTTGCTTCATTCCGCTCCACCAATGCCTGCGTTGCAAGTCCTTGAACATCTTCGTGCCTCCAGGGTGAATCGTATATTTCGATTTACGGGCCTCTTTGAGAATCTTGTCTCTCAAAACAGGATCATTTGGGACCCAAAGACGATTTTTGAGCCAAATGCTTCCATCGTCCTTAAGTCAGAAAGGAGTATAGGTCTGTTGTGTACGAGCCTTCAGCTTCTCGTACAACCCATCAGTCTTTTGCCCAGCAAGGATCTTGGCTAATAACTCAGGTTGAGCTATCAAATTTGAAAGACTGATAGAATTCGACGAGACTGCAAACTGTTTCCATGAGACCAAATCCTCAATCAATTTTCAACCAACATATAATAGGTTGACGAAAATGCTAGAAGCTTTACGGCTAAGAGCATCAGATACCACGTTCGCCTTTCCTAGGTGGTAGGAAAGGGTGAAATCGTAATCCTTGAGAAATTCTAGCTACCGTTGTTGCCTCATATTAAGTTCTTTCTATGAAAACAAGTACTTGAGGCTCTTATGATCTGTAAAAGCCTCGAATTGTTCCCCGTACAAGTAGTGTTGTCATATCTTCAATGCGAACACCACAACTGCTAATTCCAAGTCATGAGTTGGATAATTCTTCTCATGAATCTTAAGTTGACGCGAGACGTAGGCGATTACTTTACCATTCTGCATTAGGACGCAGCCCAAGCCTGTCCTAGAAGCATCAGTATAGATCACGAAGCCGCCTTGTTCTGAAGGCAAGGCCAAGATAGGGGCAGTAGTAAGTCGCTCCTTCAGCAACTGAAAACTGTTTTCGCACGAATCGTCCCAAATGAACTTAGCTTCCTTCTTTAGCAGCTTTGTCATAGGTAGAGAGATTTTGGAAAAGTCTTGGATAAATCTTCGATAATATCCAGCTAATCTAAGGAAACTTCTGATGTCTCGAACATTCCTCGATTGTTGCCAATTTAGTACGGCCTCCACCTTGGCAGGATTTACGGATACGCCTTTCTCGGATATAACATGCCCCCAAAACATAACCTCCTTGAGCCAAAACTCGCTTTTAGAGAATTTAGCAAACAAATGCTCCTTCCGCAAGGTTTCCAAAATGGTGATCAGGTGTTCGCGATGTTGATCCCAGGTCTCCGAGTACACCAGGATGTCATCGATGAACACGATGAGGAAGGTGTCTAAAAAGGGTTTAAACACACGGTTCATGAGGTCCATGAAGGCTGCAGGTGCGTTGGTGAGTCCGAAAGGCATGACAATAAACTCGAAATGCCCATACCTGGTTTGAAAAGCCGCCTTGGAGATATCATCTCCCTTAATTCTGAGTTGATGGTATCCTGACCTAAGGTCGATCTTTGAGAAAATCTTGGTATTCCGCAGTTGATCGAACAGATCTTCGATACGCGGTAACAAATACTTATTCTTTATCGTGGTCTGGTTGAGCATTCGATAGTCGATGCACAACTGCAATGATCCGTCTTTCTTTTCAACGAATAAAATAGGAGCTCCCCAAGGCGAGACACTAGGGCGAATGAATCCTAAATCCATCAACTTTTGTAGCTGCTTCTTGAGTTCCTCGAGCTCGGCTGGCGCCATACGGTATGAAGCTTTAGAAATTGGCGCAGTACCTGGTAGCAACTCGATGTTGAATTCAACCTCTCGTGGTGGGGAAAGTCCTGGCAGCTCCTCTGGAAAGATGTCTGGAAAATCCCGAACTACCTCCAGATCTCTTATAGAAACTTGCATCGGCTCGGACTGGACGACACTGACTAAAAAGGCAGTGCATCCCCTTCTCAGGTAATTTTGTGCCTTTAGAGAAGAAATCAACTTGCTTGCACAGACCGCCTTCGCGAACTTGAATTCCACCTTAGGCATCCCTGGTGGAGATAACACAATCTTGCTTTCATGGCAAAAGATTTTGGCATGGTACTTGTGCAACCAATCCATGCCTAGGATGACGTCAAATTCGGTCATATCTAGAAGGATAGTGCAGGCTGGCAAATGTCGATCCGCCAAGACCACGTCCAAAACTGGCACGTAGGTCGCACAAATAGTGTTTTTCCCAATCGGGTTATAGATGTTGAGAGCATTATTTAACGAACATACAGGTACGTGCAAGAGTTCAACAAATTCTACGGAAATAAAAGAATGAGTGACACCGCAATCAAAGAGTACAAAAGCTGCTTGGTTAACAATCAAGATGGTACCTTGCACAAGCTCGCCTTTGGTCAGCAGTACGACCGTGGTAGTGTAAACGCGTCCCAGTGCTTTCTTCTGGTCGCTGGACTGTGGTTGCTGCGCCTGGTAAGAATGTTGTTGTTGTTGCGGTTGCGGCGGTGGTCGAGGGAGCAGAGGTGCTCCACCATTCCGTCTGAGGTCGTCAACCGCCTTCTTGCGGCACTCGCGAGCGAAGTGGCCCATCTTGCCACAGTACAGGCATTCGCATGTAAGAAGAGGGCATGCCTGCCCAGGGTGAGGTCGTCCACATTTGGGGCAGACATCGCTCGCCTGCTGCCGGGCAAGAGGGTTGCCCTGAGGTCGCTGATGTTTTGAAGGAGGATATGGCTTTCTTCCACCTTCCTTGTTTATAAAAAAGGGCGGTCGCTTGGTTTGACCGCCAAAGGGATATTTCTTTTGATCGCTACCCGCAACGAGTAGTTTCTTGCTTTGGGTGCTCTTGGAGCGTTCCCAATCCTCGGTCAGGAGAGTGGTTGCAACAACAACTGCGGAGAGAGTTGATGGCATGCTGTTTAGGACCCTTGGTCGGAGTCCTTCTTTTAATCCGCGGATGAATTTTCCCACCCGCTCCCGATCATCTTTGAATAAGTTGGGGCAATAACGCTCCAACTCCTGGAATCTGGAGATGTAGTCCACCAGACTTGACGTGCCTTGGCAAAGTTCCAAGAACTTCACCTTTTTCCTTTCCCTTGCATGATGAGGAAAATAGTTCTCCAAGAAAGCCTTTTTGAAGGTCTTACAAGGAATAAACGAATCTGTTGAGAACTGTATGTTCCGAGTCGTGTCCCACCAATGGCGGACGACACCCAAAAGTCTGAAAGTACCGAAAAGAGTCTTCTTGTCTTCTGGGACTGTCAAAACTTGGAATACTTGCTCTATTTCCAAAATCCAGTTTTCAGCTGCATCGGGGTCAGTCTTGCCTGTAAAGGTTGGAGGATCGAGCTTTAAGAACTTTTCATATGATACTGTCGCAGAGTGGCTTGGTTCTCGGGTATGTACTTGGTTGTGCGCTTGATTTTGCATGGCGCTAGCCAATGCGCTCAGGGAATCCATGATGAATCCCCGTTGATCTGACCATTCGTCAGACGAACCTTCGTTCGAACCTTGAACCATCCTTAAAATAACCAGATGATGCGTAAGTCAAAACTTGGAGGAAAAGAATAATATCAGAAAGGTTATCGTATATCCGAGTAATAAAGATTATAAAAGCCCAACAGTGCTGGTACAGGAGGGCACTTACAAAAAGTCAAAAAAACAAAAACTGCCCACGGGTACAAAAACCAACGAGTTTTATCTCCTTTAAGGATGATGAGAGTACTTCTTCAAGTACTCTCTTGCGATACCCGTGCGCCTTAACCCGCACAGAGGGGGAAAATGATGCAAATTCTCATTCGGGACTCCTTGCCCGTGAAGAAGAGTAGTAGGGGTGTAATGTGGCGAGGCATTCGTCGCATAGGGTGGCGAAGCCGGAGTGTACACTGAAGAATCCGGTATGTATTGTGGTGAAGCTAGTGTGTACACCAGAGAATCCGATATGTACAATGGTGAAGCCAGAGCGTTTACCGGAGTATCTGATATGTACTGCGGTGAGTCTGGGGTTGGTGTGTATATTGGTGAGTTGAGGGAAGGCATATGAGTGAGTGAAGCGACCTCCTGAGCACTCTCTAGGGGTAATATTTGTCCATCAAACGATGGTGTGTCAAAAGTACCCTGGACTGAGGATGTTGTGTCTTCCAGATCTTGTGCTGTAGACGCCCTTCTATCGTATGCTTCTCTAAGTTGACAATTATTTATCGTATGTTCTTCCTCACCACAGAATTCGCACCCCATCTGGGCTTGCCAAGGAATTCTGCTTCAAAGGATTCCAGAGAAGTGTGCCGATTAACTAAAACATGATTTGGTACGCGACTTCCTTCCCGAAAGTGCACTGTTGCCCATGTCACTGCTAGCGGTGCTTGGTAGGCATCCAGAAGCGTAAAACCCCAAGATTCCGCAAAAGTGGGAGAGGGCGGCCTGCTGGTCCAATGTTCTGAACCGGTAGTCAAACACTCAAGTCTTCCTATCACAGAGCTTCTGCCCCTTACTGAACGACAGTGCATTCTTCGTGCACCTCTTCTGCGTCCCAATCTCTCACCATCCGGAGGGTTCATTTTCTTTGAACAAGAAAACCCCAAATACTCATGTAAGGTATGTTCTAGTCTAATAGTATAGAAAAAAGAGAAATTAAGTTACTTACAGCGCGATGCGGATGCTCGATGACCAAGAATCACTGTTTCGATCTGCTCTGATACCAAGTTGTAACGCCCCAAAATTTCAAACCTTATAATTTCCTTGAAATAGTTGAAAAATTCCTTTTCTTTATAAAGTTTATTTTTAAAATCAGTGGAAACGAATTCTTTAAAAGAAAAATAACAAGTCTGACAACCTTGGACACGTTAGCGAGAGAACAAAGATTTACCATGGACGATCTGCAATAATACTTAGGAAACCATTTCTTCTATTTAAAGAGAGTATCAAGTTTGTACAAAATTTGGATTTCCTCTAGGGAAAACCGTATCAAAAACCAAAATGTCCAGGAGAAGAACTACGAGCAGAAACAGTGGATCCTTAAATCATCTCGTAGTCGCGCCATCACCTGATGCACCTATTTTTCACCTGTACCCATGAAATGGGTTAGTTTTGCGAAAAACTAGTAGGAGAGCACAAAGACAGAAAGAACTAAATTAGGCATAGATAATTTATGCTGCAGGTAGTAACAAGCAAACTAAGTACAACAAACTGAAAGGTGAGCATGCTCAATTTAGTTATCACTTGTTAACCGACCATGCAGGTACATACATGGCACGTGAGTCGAAACAGTCGAGTCCAAGTCGAGTTTTCATTATGTTAAGTATTTTAAGATACCTCGATTGTCTGACTGAATCCTATTCTTATGGAGACGACCGATGGTCGAGAGAGTTAATCCTCAAGGCCTGATAGGGATGCATCCAACTTCTGCAGAAGTGTTAGGCTAACCTATGTAGCCCCTATCCCCCCTAACCTCCGATGACTGGGGAAGATGAGTCTTTTGCCCGAAAAAGCCATAAATGGTTTGTCCATTGGAGTTAGTATCCTTCGTCCTCTCTCTTGACGAAGCCAGGTTGAATCGAGCGCGACGGGGTTTCTTAGCTGTTGCCTCATTCTTTATGCTCTGGTTCATTAGACCAAAACGAGCATCTTGCCTATGAAGGCGATCCCATTCTTTTATATGTGTTTTCAACTACTTGCACAAAGCACTAATCGAGGTCATAAGACCATCTCATCCAATCGTCGTAGTACTAACATGCCTCGCATGTTCAAGAGTACACTATGAGGAAAGGGATATAAGTCCTTAATAGGAGCCTCGGGAGTGTGTTTTACAAAGATATAATGTTTTAAAAACTATTTTTAATATTTTAAATCTTTCGAAACGACCCACAACTTGCCAACATATGACATGTGATTTTCTGGAATCTGACATCCGATGATGCAGTGTGTGGGTGTTATGCAAGTCACGACACTGGTTTTGGTAAATGGGCTTCGCAAACGAACTCATCACCTAGCAACTTGATCGTGCCCCAGATCAAGGGTTTTCCCAAAACATATCAGGTAAAATAATGGAATAGGTATTCCTCTCAAATACGCTGAGTTGATGGCAAGGCAAAAACGAAAGACAATAATGCGAAAAGCAAGAGCCTGGGCACGAAGCGCGACGACAAACAGAAACAGGAAATGCGAAAGCAAGGACAAGGATTGCGAAACCGCACCCTTGAATTAAAAGACAGTAAGTAATAAATACAAAAGCAAAAGCCTGGGCGCAAAGCGCGACGACACACAGAAACAGAAATGCGAAAGCAAAGGACAAGGATTGCGAAACCGCGTTCTTGAATTTAAAAGCGTACTTATATACGTATATGTAATTAAGTCCTTTCAACCTTTAATTATGTTAGCTTGATTTAGTTATTTAAGTTATTATGCAACTTCTCCTACCTTGGGGTATTGCGAGAAAGAAGTCGTCTATGAGCGTAGGTGATTGTCGGTTTAGTTCGCGGGGCGCGAACGGGCTCCGTTGCATAACACTGCAAAAGTATGTTGTTTAACATGCATAAAACGAATAAAGATAGGGAGAGAACTCGGTTTCTCCGCAACTCAATGCAGGGGTCATCGACCCCTACAGTTACGAAAAAGAACGGGGTAGGGTCTAATGACCCATGCCGTTAAAGGAGATAGGTGTAGGGGCCATCGGCCCCTACCGGATATCTAAAGGAGGGCAGGGGCCTTTGCCCCCCCCCCTGCTGAGTCTTCAAAAGGAGAGGCAAGGGCCTTAGGAGGCCCTTGCTGATTTTAAAGAAAGGAGGGACAGGAGCCTTCGACTCCTGCCAGGTTTTAAAAGAAAGGGGCAGGGGCCGATGGCCCCTGCCAAGAAAACGAGTAGGGAGGGGGAGCGCAGGGGCCAAAGGCCCCCTTGCGGCTTAACATGAGAGGAAGTAGGGGCCAAATGGCCCCTGCCGAGCCTTGCTCGACAGAACATAGGACAGGGGCCAGAGGCCCTTGTCGGTCTAGAGTGGGGCAGGGGCCATCGGCCCCTTCCTGAAAGAGAATGGCAAGGGCCGATGGTCCTTGCCGGAACAGCAAAAAGGGCTGGGGGCGGAGCCCCCTGCCTGCTAAAAGAGATAAAGGCAAGGGGGCGGGGCGCCTTGCCTGACGGAAAAGAGGAAGAAAAAAGGGGGGAAAATAGGAGGAGAAGGGGGGCTTACTTGGGCTGCCGAGGGAAAGGAGGTTGCCGGGGAGTGGCTGCCGTGAAGGAAGCTCGTCGGAGTGGAGAGCGAGGGATGGAGTCGGGGGGAGAGAGAGCAGAGACAGAGGGGAGAGACGAGAGATGAGAGAGAGAGTCGGGGGGGGGGGGGGTCGGGGGAGGATCGTAAGCCTTCCCCTCTCCCCTCTCGCCTTTTTTATAAGGAGGGGGCGCACACAGGGCCCGCCCTCTGTGTCGTTGGAGATCCCCCTGCCGTGGGCTGCCAGCCCCTCTGAAAAGGGGTTTTCGAGGGGCTGGGCATGGGTTGGATCCGGGTCGGGTCTTGACCCGACCCGGGTCCGAGATTTTTTTTTGTTAAAACTGGATTTTACAAATGATAACCCCTGTGGCATTCGACCCGGGCCCCCTTGGGTATGATGGTGCTTCCTAATTGTCTAGATATCTTGTTCAACTCCATTTAAATGTATTTGAATGGATAAACGTTTCAAGGTTTTTCTGCGAATATAAGAATAGGTCCTAGATCCGCCCGTTTTTTTTAAATAGGCAAGCTGGGGTTAGCCTGACCGTTACCAGTTATACAACGATACCATTGGGATTCAAATGATGCCCAAACACAAGGTACCAGACAAGCGGAGCCCCGGTTGGTGTTTAGATTCATGCCACTTGTTGACAGAGATTTGGTCGATTTGGGTTGGAAGTTATGGCCCGGTCACTATTTTGGTTTCATCGATTGAATGTGATTAGGCATGCCAAAGGCAAACCAATAACTCTGATCATGGGCACTGGGCAGTACAAGAAGAAATCATTCCTAATTCATATAGAAAGACGATGAAAAAGTGTTTTTTATCCTATATTTAAAAAAGTCCGTTGGATGAAATAAAAAGTATGATCCTAATTATATTCTGTGAATGTATATCTAATCAGATTGAATTAGATAACTTTCATGAAAGGTACATTTTCTAGCAAACTGAATGCCGAATGCATTTGCAGGGTTAGATTTGTGAAAAATACTTCTAAAACCCCATTCTCTTGCAGTAGGCACCTACTTGCCCCCCCCCCCCAAATGTGGGCATTTTCAACATTTCTTTTTTGCAAATCCAACCATGTGGATGTGCTTGGCATGGTGAATTTGCTAGGAATCAACCATTGGATCATGTATTTTCGATAAAAAAATGCAATCTTTGAATGCTTGAATATTTATGAAGATTACGAGTCACCAATGTTAAAGTAAAAAAAATCTTGTTTATGCATCAAAATTGGATGATTTAAGAGTGGGTTCATATGAAACCAAACATGTAGATCACATCGGTATAGTTAGATTCAAGAGAAAAGAACAAAAAGTCCATGAAAACCGTAGTTCACACAATATTTCTAATATTCTAGTAACTATATATACTCACACCACATTTTTTCCCTCAAGTGGCCTATTCTGTCTATGTACCAGAAGTTTCAACGTTGAAACAGGTAATGAGCATTCTGAATACCGATTTTTCATAGGTTGTGTACACGTCATCTAACCAAATGTAGGCTAATTGGATCAGTAGCCATTGGACCCCTTTTGTTTGGGAAATTTTCGTTTAGGAGCCAAGCTTTTGCTCTTAATTTAAAAAATGAGTCTCACATTTTTTAATTTTCTGATATGAGCTTCTGTTTTCTTAGAAACTGTCAAAATATAGGCTACATTTATTTATGTAGAGGAAACCTCACCGAAAACCAGGTCACTTAATGGGCCCGCCTCTGTGCGCGAGGTAAACCCCAAGATGGGTCACTGCAGGCTCTTACGGAGCCCACCAGTTAAAAGCATCCACGCACACCTGATGGGAGCCGAACCTGGGACAAAGGTGTCAGCTCTCTCTTTCTTCATGCCCACAGCCACTTGGGCATTGTTGTTAAAATCAATCAATCAATCAATCAATCAATCATTCTCTCTCTCTCTCTCTCAAAGGTAATTTACAAAAAGATGCACAAACTCGGAAGTATTTTTTCGAGATCCCCAAACAATTGGTTTTCAAGTTCAATCACTTGTCTAAGTTGTCTTTAATAATTTAGAAAACCCCCTCTAAGGTATAAAATTATTTTTTCTTTGCAGAAAATGTTCTTTTGCCAAATAAATACACAAATACAGAGAATCATTTATAGTTTATTCATTGTATTCTACAAACCAGTGGATACAGGTACGGTGAGTGATTATAGGGCAGAGTGTGTTTATCCTTTCCACTCTTTTAAAAAGAAGGGCCAAAAGTGTCTTTGAAACAAATGCAGGTCAACCCTCAAAAAAGCGGAACGGTTGAGGCTTTGGGCACTTTAAAGTTTAAAACCTAAAAAGGGAAAAGTAGACTCATCTTAGATATTGAAAACTCTCTCTCTCTCTCTCTCTCTATATATATATATATATATATATTAGCTACTAAATGAAAGTACAAAACTAATGGGCTAGAAATCATAGGTAAAAGTTGTATCACTTAGAGCTTTGAATTGTGCTTTTCTGAGGTAAAAAATGTGATCTTTTGAGTTATAAAATTTTGACATATTGTGAGGAGTCGATTTTTGTAGTCCTTTAAAAACCTAATTACTTGTGATAATCACATGATTCAAAACAAGTTTTCTACTAAACAAACCAAACCATGTAAATCGCATAGATTTTTTTTAAGAAAAAAGTGATTTTTACTCATTAATTTTGTACCTTCATTAGTAGCCAATATTAGCCCCTCTCTCATCTTACCCTTTTTTTTTGACCAAGGGCCCTTGGCCTCAGAGACGGGGGATCAAGGTTTGATTGTCATGAATGTCCTTTCTTTGCGCTAGCGGAGTTTTACGCTACCGGCATGACGACTCTAGGTATGGTAGGCTGAGCCAACATCACCAGGTCCTCACTGCAGTTTTTTGGGGTTATAAAAAAAGTGGTTTCAAAGTTCTGGACCCAGATTTGAGTGTTTGACCACTAGGCCTGGACTCACTCAGCTAGGACTTGGCTCGAGTCAGCTAACCAAGTTGACTTGCAGATTGGATGTAGAGCACCCCTTCTCCAGCCAGTTGGGTCATGCTTGGATCCAACTCGTTCATCAAAGACCTAGGGCTCTCAATAGATCCTGGTCCAGGTTTGACATCAAGACGAGGCCTTCTGGATCCAGTTTTCCCATACTGGATCAGGTCCAGATCAAATTGATGTCGTCCCTGTTCCAACAAACTAGAAACCCTATTTTTTTATTTTGGTTTCAAAATTTACATTTATGATGAATTACATATGGTGGTTGGTTGAGGTAATGAATCGGGGTATTAGATCCGAGAGAAGAGTGTCAATGCAAATGTTAATCCTATTCTTAAAAAAGCCCAATCACGTTAAGTTTGAATCCGATCCGAATTTTTCATCCAGATTTTGTTTTAAGACCCATAACTTAGCATATAATGTGTATGCTAAATACTGAATGGATCCAAGTTCATGAACGTGTGATAAGTTTCTAGGTATTTGTTTTGTATCCACATTAAGCATTGCCTCTATAGCTCAGTTGGTAGAGCGTCAGTCTTGTAAACTGAAGGTCTGTAGTTCGATTCTGCATGGAGGCAATTTTGTTTAATTCATTTTTGCTGCTAAGTCTAAACCTGGCCTATTCAATTTGTGACACGATGCCACAGATCTTGCTAGCGGATTTTCAGGACGAAGGGAAATCTTGCGATCAATTAAATATTTTTTGGACGAAATATCATCATATATAAGATTTTTAAGACTAAAAGACATTAAAAAATTAATCTTTTCAGGAATACCTTGGAAAAATATTAGCATATACAAAATTTTAAAAATAAAAAAATGTTGAACACAAAGAAATTCCTTTTTTTTCTTTTGACAACCTACATAACAGAAAGACTTATTAACTTGTGACTAAATGCCACAGATCTTGCTAGCAGGATTTTCAAGGCAAAGGAAAATCTTGCAGTAAACTAGACTTTCATGGAAAAGATTTTTAAAATTAAAATATATTAACTTCTTAAAGAATACCTTGGATAAATATTAGCATCCATAAGTTTTTAAACATATAAAATATATTAAACACAAAGGAAAAACCTTTTCTTTAACAACCAACATAAACAAAAGCTTCTGAAAATATTGATAATATGTTAACGTTTTCAATTAAATCACCATACTTTGAATAGTCTCCCTCTCCTAGACTATCCAAATCTGCCTGTTATTTGATCAGATTTGGAGAAGGCAAATGAGTCGAATACCCGACCTGTTGACAACCTAGTCAATCCAATGGTTCTTTACCTACAAACTATTCCAGTCAATACGGCACTCAATCCACTACAAACAATTCCACTCAGTACAGCCACAATAATTCATATCAATCATCTGTTTACAAACTCAACATGAAGAAATTCCTTCCACAGAAGCAGACTGCAAAGAATCCAAAAGAAGATTATGCAGCATGGGACCTTGCCGTTCTGCCATGCTATCGGTCTTGAGGGAGCTGCAGCCATGGAAAGTTTCCACCCTGCATCTGCTTTTTCGCAGCTGCACGCCGAATTGGAGAAACAAGTCCACACTGCATCAAAGAATTTGCAGATACCTATGTCACACACACTTCATTTTGCCCTCTGTACATATAAGTTTGTATTCAATGTTGGGTTTCCCTCCTTTGTGGAATCCATTGGTTCGATGCACATTCAGTATCGCTACAGAATTTCAAGCATGACGCTTGATCTTCTCGAGGATGATTTGGAGTATTCGTTGGATAGTGATTTGTAGAAGTCCTCTCAGCTGAATGACGATTCAGCTGTTCAGAGTTTGATGTTCAACGATTTATCAATGATGATTTATGGTGAGTGTCTTCAGCTGCATAGCGATTTGTGGTTAGTGTTATGTGCTCCAGCCAGATGACGATTTGTGGTATCGTTGGATAGCGATTTGTGATAAGGCGCTTTAGGCGCATCGTAAGTTATGCAAGACGTTTAGTCTTCCGCATTTAATGTGGGTTTCGTTTTCTATATAAGAGATGAATGAGAGAGAAGTGGGTGTGAGCGAAAAAGGCAAAACATTAGAGCGCGAGAGAGAGAGTATGAGAAACACTTTTAGGGCACCGAAAGGGTGCGAAGAGAACAAAAGCAAGAAGTGCTGCTACACTTCTTTCAGGACAGCTTCGTCAAGCTGGTTCTTCAGATCATTCGTTCTTTGTTCTTCAGTGAGGTATATCCTCTTGTTTATTTCGTTACACCTTATGTGTTTGTAGGGCTTATGCCTTTTGGCCACTTTGTAAGAAGATAGTGGAAGTTGCTGACCTATTGGTCGCCGTGGACGTACCTTAGTTGAGAGGAAACCACGTAAATCGTTGTGTGCTGTTTATTTCCGTTGTTGGTTTATTTTGGTTTTATTTCTTTCACTGTCATTGCTTTATTGTTTCCATCGATTCACACTTATGGGGAGACCTGGTACGTTCATTTTAACCCCAACATCTGGTATCAAACCTTTTGTTTCTAGTCTCAGTTCATCATATATTTGTGTGTGAGTTATGGAGAACAACGTCGATCGCATGATCAGTTTGAATGACACAAACTGGATGACATGAAAAAAAAATGGAAGACCTTTTGGTTTGTAAAGATCTGGATGAACCTATAGAGGGTGATAGCAGCAAACCAAAAGAGATGAAAGATGACGAATGAAGAAAGCTAGACCGAAAGATTGTCGGTTTCATTCGGCAATGGATAGATGATAGTATCTTCCATCATGTATCCACAGAAACTTTGGTGCATGGTCTTTGGACCAAACTGGAAAGTCTTTATGATAGAAAGACAGTAGTGAACAAGGCCTTTCTATTTCGAAAGCCTGTGAACCTCAAATACAAAGAGAGCAGCTCTATTGCAGAGCATTTAAATGAGATCAAAAGCATTGTAAATCAGTTGGTCACAATGAAAATCGCTTTTGATGATGAGTTGCAAGCCTTGTCGCTCCTTAATTTCCTTCCTGAGAGTTGGGAAACCTTGGTGGTCACAGTCAGTAACTCCGCACCTGATAGAACGGTAACAATGAGCCAAGTTATCAGTAGTCTTCTGAATGAAGAGACAAGAAGAAAGTCACCAGGTCCTTATACCTCTGAGGCACTTGTGATTGAAAACCGAGGGAGAAGCAGGAGTAAGAGCAAGACTCCGAACTACAGTGACAAATCCAGAGGCCACTCACACTCGAGTTCAAAGAAAGATGTCAAGTGTTATTATTTCCATAAGAATGAACATATGAAGCGGGAGTGCAGGAAGCTCAAGTTCAAGGAGCACAACAGAGAGAAGAGCTCAGAAGAAAAGCAGAGTGTCACAGTCGCAGTCATAGATAAAGAGTTCATGGTTATCTATGATGACACTAGCATCAATTTGATCAGTCAGGCGACTGATTGGGTGATTGGCTCTGGAGCTTCATTTTATGTTACCTCACAGGCAGATTTCTTCACTTCCTACTCACAAGGTGACTTCAGAAATGTCCGAATGAAAAATTAAGATGTGTCAAAGATTGTTGGCATTGGCGACATTTGCTTAGAAACAAACGTTGGCTGCAAAATATTGCTGAAAGATGTGAGGCATGTACCAGACATCCAATTGAATCTGATCTCTGCCAGAAAGTTGGATGATGAGGGCTATAACAACACCTTCAGTGATGGAAGGTGGAAGTTAACCAAGGGTTCCTTGGTGGTAGCAAGAGGAACTAAGACCTACTCCCTCTACACTTTGCAAGCGAAGACCTGCAAGAGTATTGTGAATGCTATGGAGACTGACTCATCCACAGATATATGGCATAGAAGGCTTGGGCATATGAGCGAGAAGGGACTGCAAGTCGTAGTTAAAAAAGAGCTCCTAGCGGGGGCTGAAGGTACATCTTTAGAACCATGTGTTCATTGCTTCCATGGTAAACAGAATAAAGTTTCTTTCTATAGAAGCATTGCATCTAGAAAATCTCATGTTCTAGATCTTGTACATTCTGATGTCTGTGGACCTTTGAAGGCCAAGACATTTGGTGGTGCATTGTACTTTATGAATTTCATTGATGATCACTCTAAGAAAGTCTAGGCTTATACACTGAGAACTAAAGACCAAGTTCTAGATGTATTCAAGCATTTTCAGGTCATGACTAAAAGAGAAACTGGAGGCAGTTGAAGTGTGTTCGCTCAGATAATGGTGACAAATTTAGGCCATTTGATCAACATTGCACTAATCATGACATCAAGCACAAAAGAACTATGAGGATGACACCTCAACAAAATGGGGTTGCTGAGAGAATGAATCATACCATCCTTGAGAGAGTCCGATGTCTGCTGTCACACTCTAAATTGCCAAGATTTTTCTGGGGTGATGCAATAAGGACAACAGTTGATCTTATTAACTTGTCTCCTTCTATTTCCTTGAAGGAAGATGTTCTAGAGAAAGTTTGGACATGGAAAGAACCTTCCTATGGACACTTAAGAGTGTTCGGCTGCAGAGCTTTTGTTCATGTTTCGAAGAAAGAGAGGTCCAAGCTTGATCCAAAACCAAGCAGTGCATATTCCTTGGTTATGGACATGAAGAATTTGGCTATAGACTCTATGACCCTGTTGATAAGAAGATGGTCGGAAGTCGAAATGTTGTCTTCTTGAAAAGTCAGACCATTGAAGACATTGGTAAATCTAAGCCATCAGAGTCCAGTAAAGGTGATCTTGTTGACTTAGATTCCCTTGATGCGTCGACTGTTCAGGATTTCGTGGAGGAGATGCCACCTCTTCACAATGATGTAGAGGAAGGATATAATGAGACATAAATTGAGGGGGAGCCAACACCTCAAGAGTCACTTCCTCAGACTTCGATAAGGAGGTCTATCAGAGAAAACCAATCATCCAGGAAATACTCATCAAATGAGTATGTGATGATTACAGATCAAGGTGAGCCAGAAACTTTTGAAGAAGTTTTGGAGAATGAAAACCAAACTAAGTGGCTTAAGGTAATGAAAGAGGAAATGAATTCATTGTATGAGAATCACACATTTGATCTGGTAAAGACACCTAAAGGAAAGAAGGTGTTGAAGAACAAGTAGGTCTTCAAGCAAAAGACTGATGTGATCAACTCTCAACTTAGATACAAGGCACCGTTTGTAGTGAAAGGTTTTGCTCAGAAGAAGAGAGTTGATTTTGATGAAATCTTCTCACCAGTTGTAAAGATGTCCTCCATCCGAACTGTGCTTAGTATAACTGCAAACATGAATTTAGAAGTTGAGCAGCTTGATGTGAAGACTGCATTTCTGCATGGTGACCTGGAAGAAGAAATTTATATGGAGCAACTTGAGAGCTTCATTGACAAGGGTAAAGAGCACCTAGTCTGCAAGCTGAAGAAGTGTTTGTATGGATTGAAGCAAGCACCAAGACAATGATATAAGAAGTTTGATTCCTTTATGACTGAGCATGGATATTCAAGAACCTCCACAGACCATTATGTGTTTGTAAAGAAATTTTCAGATGGTAATTTTACCATTCTCTTGCTTTATGTAGATGATATGCTGATTGTGGGCCAAGACATCAGCATGATAAACAAGTTAAAGTTGGAGCTGAGTGAGACATTTGCCATGAAGGATTTAGGTCCAGCAAAATAGATTTTTGGGATAAGAATCGTTCGTGATAGATCACATGGGTTAATTTGGTTATCACAAGAGAAGTATATCAAAAAAGTTCTTGAGAGGTTCAACATGGACACAACAAAGCCTGTTAATTATCCACTTGTAGGCCATTACAAACTTAGCTCAGGGCAATGTCCTGCAAATGATGAAGAAGGAATTGAGATGCAAAAAATTTCCTATGCTTCGACAGTAGGTTCGTTGATGTATGCTATGGTCTGTACTCGACCAGACATAGCTCATGTTGTTAGAGTTAGTCGATTCCTGTCAAATCTAGGGAAGGAACACTGGGCAACAGTGAAATGGATTCTGAGGTATCTTCAGGGCACTTCGAAGTTGAGCCTGTATTTTGGAAAGGGTAAACCTATTCTTGATGGGTTTACAGATTCTGATATTGCTGGTGATGTAGACAATAAAAAGTCTACTTCTGGGTATTTGATTACTTTTGCAGAGAGAGCAGTTGCATGACAGTCGAAATTATAGAAATGTGTAGCTCTCTCCACTATAGAAGCTGAATTCATCGCCATTACAGAAGCCAGTAAGGAATTGTTGTGGGTGAAGAAATTCTTGCAAGAGTTGGGCTTGAAGCAACAAGAGTATGTTCTTCACTGTGATAGCCAGAGTGCGATTCACTTGAGTAAGAATTCCTCGTTTTATTTAAGATCAAAACATATCGATGTTCGATACCACTGGATTTGAGATGTCTTGAATGAAAAATTATTGCAACTAGAGAAAGTGCATACTGATGACAATACATTAGATATGTTGACCGAGTCGTTGCCCAAGGACAAGCATGAGAAGTGTCGATTCCTAGCAGGAATGGAAGAAGCTTCCACATAAGTTGGGAAGGGGGAGAATTGTTGGGTTTCCCTCCTTTGTGGAATCCATTGGTTCGATGCACATTCAGTATTGCTGCAGAATTTCAAGCACGACGCTTGATCTTCTCGAGGATGATTTGGAGTATTCGTTGGATAGTGATTTATAGAAGTCCTCTCAGCTGAATGACGATTCAACTGTTCAGAGTTTGATGTTCAGCGATTTGTCGATGACGATTTATGGTGAGTGTCTTCAGCTGCATAACAATTTGTGGTTAGCGTTATGTGCTCCAGCCAGATGACGATTTGTGGTATCGTTGGATAGCGATTTGTGATAAGGCGTTTTAGGTGCATCGTAAGTTGTGCAAGACGTTTAGTCTTCTGCATTTAATGCGGGTTTCATCTTCTATATAAAGGATGAATGAGAGAGAAGTGGGTGTGAGCGAAAAAGGCAGAACATTAGAGCGAGAGAGAGAGAGTATGAGAAACACTTTTAGGGCACCGAAAGGGTGCGAAGAGAACAAAAGCAAGAAGTGCTGCTACACTTCTTTCAGGACAGGTGGTTCTTCAGATCATTCGTTCTTTGTTCTTCAGTGAAATATATCCTCTTGTTTATTTCGTTACACCTTGTGTGTTTGTAGGGCTTATGCCTTTTGGCCACTTTGTAATCTTTGTAAGAAGATAGTGCAAGTTGCTGACCTATTGGTTGCCGTAGACATACCTCAGTTGAGAGGAAACCATGTAAATCGTTGTGTACTGTTTGTTTTCGCTATTGGTTTGTTTCAGTTTTATTTCTTCCACTGTCATTGCTTTATTGTTTTCATCGATTCACACTTATGGGGAGACCCGATAGGTCTCTTTTAACCCCAACATTCAATTTATAATTTATAATTATACTTTTAGTTTATAACTTTATATTTTTAGTATATAATATATTTTAAATATAGCATATATATTTAGATTATATTCAGTTTATTTGGAATTTATTTTATATATATATATATATATATATATATATATATATATATATATATATATATATATATATATATATATATATAACCGTGTTTCCGTACCCTTATTTTTTTAAATTGCCATGCTGCCTTGGCACCCGCACCAGCACCCATGTGTCACAGGCAAATACTAACACTCGCAGACCTCGATCCAGCAACAGACAAACTGGGGATCACAATCATAGGTCCCCTGTTATCTGTATTTGGGTTTTTGTTCATCCTCAGGAGAGTCATGTCTTGGTACCCCCGGCTTCCAGTTCCAATATGTCATCGTGTATGTGCTCACCGAACCGCTTCTCATACAGACGAGGGAACTGATCCCTCCTGTTGGTTTTGAACGAAATCCACATGGACTTCTGGTTCTTCTCTCCCAACAAATGTAGAGTATTACTCCAGATATTCAGTTCTTTTTTCTATCATGATTTATACTTATATTTTATGGGAAAGAACAAATAAACAAAAAGAAAAAGAAAAAGAAAAATCCGTGCCAATGATTCAAACTATCTACAAAATTTTTTATTCACCATGAGTAACAACAGCAGAGTTCTCCAAATGCGGTATCCAGTTTCTCTAATTTCTCTCCAGTAACTGTTCATCCGTAAAAACGAGTTCATGATATTACATCTCTATAAAGGAGTAAAAGAAGCGCATGTTGTAAACCTCTCCAGTTGCGAGTGGTGCCTGTAATTAGCCAATCGTCATTCATCCTCTAGATGTCAGCTACTAGGAAGTTCCCGGGAATTGTTACCTGCAACATCGATCACAAATTAAATTGGCTCAGACCAAAATGGAGTGGAACACATTAACTCAAGGCAGGAGCGATGATGACGAGCGAAAAATACGCTAGAATTTCTTACCTTTCTCACCGAATTTAAATGGATGTAAACCCCTGTAGAGACATCCACTGCAACGAAATGCATCTTCAAGACCACACTGCATGCAGAGTTTGTGTGGAAAATGTCAGCAAAAATCATGGACAAGCACATTATGGTCACAATTGTAATACATGATTAACTGAAAATGGCATAGGCCTCTTCACTTTAGCAAAAAATGGAACTGAGTAAAACCCACATTTCCACAGGCAGATTGTGGGTTGTTCATTTGCTCTGCAGTCAGAACCAGCTTCTCATCCTTTTTCTCTGCTTCAGCCTGGCCGCATGTGCAATTCTTGCATGCTTTCCTAATGCCACCAATTTCGCAATCTATGGCAAGTGCTAAGGAATCAGTGTTGGACATTATGGGTTACGGGTCCAACCCACAGTCTGACCCGGTTTGACACCCTCTTAGTGGGTCACGTAAGTGGCTGAATAATGGAGATAGTGGGTGGGAGTTACGTGAATGTGGAGAGACCACATTCACGTAACTGCCCAATTCCTCCATTATATAAAGGGCTTAGGGGTTACGAAGATGATGAGAATTCGTAACACTTCCCTGCCCAATTTTTGTTCCGCATTCAGACTCTGCGGAAAGGGTCCTGCTCACCGTCGACATAAGGTTTGGGCTCATTGTGGGCGTCGACCGGCTGAGGAGAATGCCGAACTACCTACACGGACTATGGCGAATCCAGGTACGCTCCCTGTCAATGATGTTTTTACAGGGTTTCGCCCAACATTGGGTTATGGGCCCACAATACCACGCATTTCCGCTGCGTGTGACTGTGTAGGCCGTTTCAGCGTTTACGACATCGATAGAGTCGCCGTGGGGCGACAACCACTGGTAAGCGGCTGATCATATCCTTATAAAAGAAAAAGAAAGGATGATCGGAATATACCTGTGGCTGTCGGGCTGCAGGGATGATCCGCTGTTGCCGGGATGGTCGCTGGAACCATCGCCTGAAAAGTTCTCCGTAGCCATCGGGCGGGTTACTTTTCGCTGGAGTGCTGCCGGTGACAACGACGGTCATGCCGGCGCCATTGATAGCCCCACCTCATCGCCGGAGAAGCCTGTAAACCGGCGACAACAACAAAAAAAAATTAAACCCTTACCTGTTGTCAGAGGGGGGCTGTTTTCGCCGGGGGAAGAGGATCGCCGTGAGGCGATTTGCCGGCAAGGGCTGCCATTGGTCGGCGACAGTCTTGCTAGCACTGCCGGGGCTGCCGCTGGACCGGCAGGCGGCGCCGGTCTTCTGCCATTGAACTGTAGAGCGTCGCCGTGGGGCGACGTCATTTACCCGGGGCGGAGAGGCTATCGCCAGACCGACGTCACCGTGGGGTGACGCAGGTCGCCGGCAACCGGCACCGGTCGCCGTGACGGCGACGTGGAACCGAAAAGGGCGGAAACCGAAAACCCCCTTTTCGGTTTCCCTAAAAATTAAACAGAAACCCATCGGGTTTCTGTTTCAATTTTTTATCTGGGTGCCCGGATCGGGTCCCGCGAGGAGACTCGATGACAGACCCAATCCAAACCCTTTTGGGTGGATCGGGTCTGCTTTTCACTTTTTGGATCTGACCCGGACCTATAAAGGTATCAGGTCTGGGTCTGATCCAGAAAGTATTGGGTTTTTCTCTCGGATCGGGTTTGACCCGGGTCCATTTAGGACCGGGTCTTACCTGGGTCTGATTTTGGATTGGGTCCGATCCGAACCCATTAAGAGCCGGGTCGTACCCGGTATCCAGTTTCGATCGGGTCATACCCGGAGTCTGTTTAGGACCGGGTCTGACCCGGGTCTGTTTTGGACCGGGTCCGACCCGGGACTGTTTCGGATCGGGTCCAACCCGAGTCATGTTCGGGCCGGGTCTGATTCGTATTAAGTAAGGGTCGGGTCAGACCCGGATCCCATTTATACCGGATTGGATCCATAAAAGCAGGATACAAACACTATTGAGACTGAATCAGATCAGGAACCTGATCCGACCCCTTCTAAAACCGGTTCAGAGCTGTTTTGACCGGTTCTTTCCAGTTTTTCACCGGTTCCGAGATGCTGAGACCCTGTTTTCATAAATATAAAGAAATACAGGGATTTTGGCATACAGTTATAGAGTTTTATGAACTTTTGTTCATATTGAGTACCGGTTTATAAGGTTCTGAACCGGTTCGAACCCTTAGATGACCGGTTCGGGGCAGATTCAGACCGGTTCAGAGTGTTTTTAGACCGGTTCCTACTCGTGGACCCTGGGTTTTACCCATATGAGCATGCTTTTGTTATTTTTCATGCTTTATAAAGTATTTATTTTGAATAATGCATGACTTATGCATGTTAATTCATGTATTTAGTGTTGGTTAAGTTGTGCATGATAATTTTTAACATGAATTGTAACTAAATTCATGAAAATTAGTTTATGCATATTTGTTGAAGTATGAACTGATATTAAGTCATGAATATACATGCATTAAAATGTGTGCATGGGCAAGCTCCATAATACAAATAGTTTTTTCGGTAAAAGATTTTGATTAACCGATTCATGTAATCACCAAAGTGATCTGAGTCGTGTTAATTAAGGATTCTTTGGACCGTATTAAGATTCGTAATTATGATTGTGTGTGAATTTATGAAACATCGATTCTACCCAAAGGTAGGTCGTTGTGTTCCAAATTTACACAGAGTGTGATAGTAGATGTGTATTCCAGCCCATGAAGCATGTTCATACCCAAAGGTACAGTGTTGAATTGCCTCTAGATTCATGATCTACTAGTTTCACCAACTGAAGTCAATTCCTTGAGAATTGAAGAGACAGAGCAATTATGAGTATTGTCGTTTTCACCAAAGTGAAACGATAATGGCTCAACTATGCTTGTCTCAGAAAATATGAATAATAAAGGGTCTCATATTTACCTTTTCAATATAAATCTCGTATAGAGCGATTTATCCCCCACTCATACGGAGAATAGAAAAACTGTTTTGAAGGTTGTCTATGAGAAGTGAGAGCGCTCAAAATGATGTCTATGAGAAGATGGAGTATTCAAATAATCTTAGCCTATTGCTTTTGCAATCTTGAGTGCCTTAGAATATTTGAGGTGTTATCTCTCACTGCAAGACAGTGAAGGAATTTCTGAAATCCATTGGGACAGAAATTATTAATTTTATACGAGATTTTATCTCAGGCCATTTGGATAAAGAACTTTATTATGGGTCTTGGTATAGTGGACTCTATTGAGAGACCACTAAAGATCTTTTGTGATAATGAAGCAGCCGTGTCCTTTTCAAATAACAACAAGAGCTCAACATCGTGTCGACACATGGAGTTAAAATATTTTGTTGTTAAAGAAAGGACTGAGAATCATCTGGTATGTATTGATACAATTGGGACGAAGAAAATGACTGCGGATCCCCTTACTAAAGGGCTAGCACCGAGATTGTATTCCCAACATGTAAAGGGGATGGGTCTTTTTGATTCCTTCTGATGTATGACAATACATTATGTAATCACATTTATGTTTATGTTTTGATTCTCTGAGGTTTTGTGTTATTGCTGATTTTGCATAAAGAATCTCTCATATGGGCTAGAGAGAATAGCAGAATAACAATATTAAAGGACCAATAGAATAGGTGAGAGACCAACCTATTCATAAAGGTAATTTCTTTACATGCCTAAGCACTGAAGGTGAATTGTAGTGTAGTATAATGAAATATGACATTTCATAAAGGGGTGTTCATATCCTTGACTCATACGATTCATCATTGTGATAAAGGGTGGCATGTGAACCCACATGAAGAATTAAATCGAGATAACGGTATACACCTCGATTTAGTACACTTTTGGTGTCAATGGGTCAAGTGGGAGAATATTGGACATTATGGGTTACGGGTCCAACCCACAGTCTGACCCGGTTTGACACCCTCTTAGTGGGTCACGTAAGTGGCTGAATAATGGAGATAGTGGGTGGGAGTTACGTGAATGTGGAGAGACCACATTCACGTAACTGCCCAATTCCTCCATTATATAAAGGGCTTAGGGGTTACGAAGATGATGAGAATTCATAACACTTCCCTGCCCAATTTCTGTTCCGCATTCAGACTCTGCGGAAAGGGTCCTGCTCACCGTCGACATAAGGCATGGGCTCATTGTGGGCGTCGACCGGCTGAGGAGAACGCCGAACTACTTACACGGACTATAGCGAATCCAGGTACGCTCCCTGTCAATGATGTTTTTACAGGGTTTCGCCCAACAATCAGATGATGTTCAACATACTCACGAAATGTTATGGTCATAATCCAATAAACTGACCAACTGGCAATTCGGGTCTCTGCAAGTCTTCCTCAGTTAAAAGGCTGTCCTCATCGATGAGATCATCTTCAATTTGAACCTTGGGGAAGCTCTTTGTAGCCTTCTGATGCAGGAGAGAGAGCGTGACACTACCGGGTCCAGTTGGATCCATCTTAATTATTCATGTTTTTTCTTTAATTACACTAGTTGGATATTGGTTTTTTGATCTTCATATCTCAGAGTTTCATATATATTTCAAATCATAGTAGGATTAGGGTTTCTAGGGTCCCCGTGGGTTTGCTATATATATTTGGGAGCTTGATGAATGAATTATGAGATATTTTTAGTGATTTTTTTTTTCATTTTTATGTTAATTTCATGTTTTTCATAGTTTTGTAGCTGTGCTAGGGTGGCGATTCGTGCGGAGTTCAGGAGCTGATCACTGCATCAGTTTCGAACTTGTGACATCCCGTCAACTTGGTGACATTCACAAGTTGTCCATACAAGATAAAGCACTTATGGGATTAACCAAGTCCATCAGTTTGGCTGGAGCAAGGTGATGTCTGACTATCGAAAAGCTCCCACAATTAGATGCAGGGCATGTTTGCAGAGACCTGGAACTGCTTTTTCACCTGAGAAAATACACCATTTTTTAGGTAAGAAAGTTCTTAGAGCTTTGCAAACATGTGGTTAATTTTCTCAAAGAAAATTGATAGAACAAATATATACACGTGAAAGTTATCTCCACTCATGGTCCTGAAAAAAACAGGGCATGCTTTTAACTTTCCTCTGCAATGAACTGGCATCGTTCATTTGTTCCACTGTACCGGTGAGAGGAGCATAGTTAGAAAACTCAACGAGTCTTGTAACTCAGCCTAGTTGATTCGTATCAGCACCAAACATTCAAACCGAGTCAAGAAACTAGCTTGACTCGGTTTAAACCAAATTTGGCCGAGACTTGAGTAAGCTGAGTCTCATTTAAAAAATAAATAAAAAAATAAATATCACTCAAAAGGAAAAACAAAACAAGTAAATTGATGACAGTCTTGAATGCTACATTTAAAAACTTGGCCTAGACTTGGCACAAGTTGTTTCCTTCTAACATCCGACCATTCTGATTTTCAATGTTCCAAGCCTTATTTTATAAATCAAACCTCATATGTTTATTTATCAATATTGTATTTTTTTATATAAAAATACAATTTTATGAGCCTTAAAATTATGAACATTTCATTTATAAGGTAAAATTCTCTAAAACAAATCTAAAAATCGAAAAATTTAAACTGTCTGCACCCTCTTACCAGAAAGAGTTATGATTGCTAAAAATAAACACCCTACAAAGCTCTTTCCAAACCTCTTGCCGGCGGTATCCCAACCGTTCTGCACCAATGTTTATGACATAAGTGACACATTCAATGGAGGCCAGATCACCACATTGCACAAAATGCTTGTGCAGCTGCACCTGACCACCATCATTTTTTCTGACACAACCTATGAACTGTGAGTTCGGATGGGGTGCAATTACATGGCACAAAATTTGTGGATTAAGCACCTGATTGCCCTCCATCAAGCCTTGGGCCCCACAACTGACAAGCCCTGTCCCCAACATAGAGGGTGACCATGTGCTTAATCCACAAATATTTGTGCAATCATATTACACCTGATCTTCCCACGTGAACTGTGGGGCTCAACAGCAAATTGCACCTGATCCCAACTCTTCAATGGGAGATCTAATGAAATTGTTAGATGGTTAGATTATACCGTGATAACCAAAATCTAAGCCTCAAGGGGTTTGATGCAGTGGAGGGGGCCTTGGCACTATTCCAGTTTTCACGGTTTCATTGTCATGAGTGTTAAACCTTTTGCATTAATGAGGACAAGAGATAAGCTCTTGCTCTTGCTCTTGCTCATGCTCAGGGGAAGCTGGGCGACTCATTAGGGGCAAGAAGTACTCCAATTTACAGTGTTGAAAAGGTGATTAAGTACGGTAGGATGAGCCAGTACAACTAGGTCTCTGATCTCGAAGGTGGTTTTTCCGTCCTTCATGAAAGAAAAAACAAAAGGTCTAAGGTTCAAACGGTACAAAGGTTATCCCCTCACTTGTATTGAGCTACAGTACAGGGGTGAGTTATCTCACCCAGCGTTTTACAGGATTCGCTCTCCCCGACTCGTCAATCACCAAAAGAAAAAAATATCAAACATTAAATATATGTACCATGATTTACAGAGCCTACAACAGTTGAGTTAATTATCCAAGTACCCTTATTCGTGCCACGTTCTGTAATCTTTGGGGGCGTTTAATCGCATGGAAAACAGCGTTTGCCCGTCACTACTGTATACGCCCTACGCAAACGTCGGACACGCTGAATGCATGGAACATGGTGTCCCATGCATCCAGTGAGACACTTTTTAGGTGACCCACGTCTCCTAAAGCAGTGGTTGATTTCTGGAACACTTGGGACAACCCCCCCCCCCCCCCCCCCCCTGAAAACAGCCCGTATTAATAGGAAAAGCTCAAGAACAGAAAAGAAGAATGACTAGTTTACCGAGAGGGTGTTGTGTGTTCTCCTCCGAAGATGAGGGGTTTGCTACAGGGCGTGTTCGGGGTCCAAATGAGTGCTACATATATAAGCACATGGGGCTCGTATCTGTGTGTGTGTCAGCATCACTTAGCATCAGAGTTCGGTGCGGTTGCAAAGACTTAAGTACCCTTTCTCGCCATCTTGCCATGAAACGCTGGTTCGAGAAAAAGATAAAAATATCCTTCATCCAGAAAAAAGAGGATGATCTTAACTCTTCAAAAAGTCCAAACATTCTGATTTTGCCCTAAGCAGTAAACTCCTATGCTGTAATAGGAGCTCCCTTTGACGACACTGAAAGTGCACTAGGATCGAGGCAACGAGCACTAGAGGGGGGGGGGGGGTGAATAGTGCTTTTAAAACTTTCTGCGGAATATTGAAGGATTTTGCAAATCTCAAAGCAAACACACAAAGAACACGAGATTTTATCCTGGTTCGGTCAAACCCGACCTACATCCAGTCCCCAAGCAAAACCCGCTTGAGATTTTCCATTATCAACCTTGTAAACTACAAGATCACACAGACCATAACCGGTCCCACTTTCAGTAACAATCCCACTGAAAGCAAACAACTCCTTTACACCAAGGAGTCCTTCTTTTTACAGAAAATAAATAACAACTTACAATACAACCTATGAGCCTTCCTTTTGAATGTAAATGAGATGCAATTGGCTTTTGAGGTTGTTGAAACACTCTACTAACGAATTCACTATCTCTCAAAGTGATTTGAGTGAAAAACTGAAGTGAAAATATCACGTGAGTGAGAAAACAAATACTTGAATGAATAGGAGTGAAAAGCAAGAAGTAATTCAATATAATTCTATTGAATTTGATGTTTTTGAGTGTAGAATGCACTCATATTTATAGTTAAAATATTCCATACGTTGAGAGTATGAAAGGGTGTCAAAACTGTCCATTTTGAACGATCAAAACGTTTGAAAAATGAAAAGACACGCCTTTTTTGAAGTTTCAGGAAAACGGCAAAATTAGTCGACTGAAACATCAGTTAGTCAACTAATAGTTAGTTATTAGTAGACTGACAGTTATCGTCGGTCGACTGATCTGTTAATCGAGCCGTTTGAAAATCTGAACTTTTGAAACTTAGTCGACTTAAGAAAAGTTAGTCGACTGATAATATCATCAGTAGACTGAAAAACCTTTTAGTCGACTGCTGCTAAAAACTTCTAAAAAACAAACATTCTGTTCGGTCGACTGATAAAAAGCATTAGTCGACTGCTGCTAAATTTTCAGAAAACCCATGTTCTGTTCAGTCGACTGATAAAACCATTAGTCGACTGCTGCTAATTTTCCAGAAAACAGACATTCTGTCCAGTCGACTGATAAAACCTTCGGTCGACTAATTTGACAAAAATGACTTTTTAGAAATATGGCGCGAAAGGATTAGTCGACTGATAAGTCTATTGGTCGACTAATAAACATGAAAATTTAAGAAAAGAGTTTTCTAAAAAGATTTTCAAAAGAGTTTCTTTTAGAAAAGTTTTTCTAAAGACTTTTAAGGTGAAATGCAACCTAAATATGCACTCTAAGTAAGGCTCTTACAAGAATCTAAGACTTTTAATGAATTAAACATATGCACACTAGTCTTCAAAGATTCTTCACTGAATTCTTCAATTTCTTCATAGCCTTAGCTGAAATGCAGTTGATTCCACTTGCTCATCATCAAAACCTTGTACTTGAAGTATCATGTATGGCTTCATTGTCGTAACAATCTCCCCCTTTTTGATGATGACAAACTTAATCAAAGATGAAACTTTTTAGATGCATAGATGGAGATTTTACTCCCCCTATCAATATGCTGCAAAACATTAAAAGTTAGCACATTTAAAGCACATATATCACATATTGATTGGTTTGCATTTCTATTCATCATTTTTTCATGCATTTAGAAATACATTCATTCAAAGCTTTCTTTTTCTCTTAATTTTGCATTTCTCATGCAAGATCTCCTGTAATGCTATCTTTATCTTTTTCTCCCCTTTTGTCAGAATAAAAAAGAGTAAGGGCAAAAATAGCATAAGCAGAAATAGAGATACAAGTTTAAAAATATTACAACCCATAAAGTAAGTTTTTCAAAGATCAAAGATCAGAAAAGAGAGTTTAGCAAATCCTTAATGGCAGTTACATCCTTCTGAATTGAAGCAAGTTGTTGAGTCACATCTTCACGAAAGGTGTGTTGATGCAGCTCCAAAGCTTCCAGTCTCTGCATAACTTTATCATGGTCTTGATTTGTCGAAAATTTCTTTCTTTTTGCATGAGATGAAGGTGTCGCAGAAGGTGAAGGTTCAGAAATAGATGGTTCATTAGGATCAGATGGTTCAGTTTGATCAACATTTAAGGGAGGCAGATATTTAATTTTCATTCTTTTAAAAATTGTTTGATCAAAGAATTCTTTTTGCTCAATGTACTTTTCATTTGTTAAAGGAACTTTAAAATGTCTAAAAATACGGGTTAAAAGACAACCATAAGGAAGAAATGGTTTTTGTTTTCACAAGTTTGTAAAATACACATTGGCCCAGTTGACAGAAATATTTCCAAATAAAACATAAAGAGCCGTAGATAGATCTGTGGAATAATAATCAAAAGAACCAGTTTTGGGTAGAACATTGTGGGCAAGGATTCGTCCAGCAATGCGTGCACGAGTTTGAAGATTAGTATTTTTAAAAGGAGGGCAGTGAGGTGCTTCTGGAAGAAGAATTTGTTCAAAAACTCTTTCATCATTCAATTCAATAGTGTTGAAAAGAGTGTCTAAAGGTGGAATTTCAAGAATTTCTCCAAGCAATTTCGAATCAAACTCGATTTCAACATCACGAACAAGAGAAGACAAAACTCCAGTTTCATGATTCATTTGTAAATTCGTGTAAAACAAGTGAATAAGAAAAGGATAGTGAAGGGTGTCTGCACAAGCATCAAAAAGATGTGAAATACCAAGAAATAATTCTCTTATTTTGTAACGAGAAAACAAGTGAAATAGAACATTTCGGCCTGGTAAAATAGGTAGTGCAGAAATTGATCCAAAAGTGTCATAGAGAAGAGGATTGCGAAGTAATCTTAGTGAAAAACCATGTCTTGAAGTAGGTGTAGGAGGAGGAGAACCTAAACCTTTTGCAGATGCAGACTTCGTACGAGGCATGGTTACCAAAATGTCGGCTTCCAAATGACGTCCGACAAAGGGAAAAAGCTTTCCGGCGATAAAAAAAAGACGATGCGGTGGCTGACGGCGAGGAGAGGTCGGCCAAAAGGGGATTCCGGCAATGCACTGTCACGGCAAGAGAGTTCCGGCGTGTTTTTGAAGATGCGTCAGTCACTACAAGAGGATTCCGGCGTTTGAAGATCACAGCCAGAAGATTCCGGCGTCGACGAAGATGGAATCGAACGACACTCCTAGGGTTTTTCGGAAGAGAGAGAGAGAGAGAGGCAAAAGAGAAAGAGGGGTTTTCGATTTAAGGGTTTCATTTAAAAAAAAAATGAAAAGGTACGAAGTGAAACGATGCCTCTTTTAAAAAAAAACGGGTTTTAAAACAAATCCAAGGGGTGTCGGGTCCCTTCACTTAATTTTTTTTTAAAAAAAAATTTAGTCGACTAAAACTTTATCGGTCGACTAAAAAAGTGCGACTTATTCTAAAAATATCATCAGTCGACTAGAACTATATCGGTCGACTAATATGATGCGATACATTCTAAAATATAAAAACACCAGTCGACTAGAATTTATCGGTCGACTAATATAGTGCGATTTTGAGATTTTGTTAAAAAATCAGCATTTTTATAAATCCAAAAACGAGCAAATACCTAGTTCTCTCCTAATTCTCATAAAATCTTCATTTTTAAGAGGTTTAATGAAGATATCGACATGTTGTTCTTTAGTGGAAATAAAATTTAACGAAATATCTCCTTTTAACACATGATCTCTTAAAAAATGATGTCTGACTTCAATATGCTTAGTTCTTGAGTGCTGAATAGGATTTTTCGAAAGATTTATAGCACTAGTGTTATCACAATAAATAGTTGTTGTGGAGTAATTCAAACCAAAATCTTTTAAGGTCTGTTTCATCCAAAGTACTTGTGAACATGCTAAACTAGGCGCTATATATTCAGCTTCAGTTGTTGAGAGTGATACTGAATTTTGCTTTTTACTAAACCAAGAGACTAAGGAATTTCCCAAGAAATGACAAGTTCCACTAGTACTCTTGCGATCAGATTTACTTCCTGCAAAATCTGCATTACTATATGAAACTAAATCAAAGGAAGATGATTTTGGGTAAAACAAACCGAAATCTGAAGTATCTTTCAAATAACGAAGAATTTGTTTTACTGCAGTTAAATGAGATTCCTTTGGATTAGCTTGAAATCTTGCACACATAAAAACACTAAACATAATATCAGGTCGACTAGCAGTTAAGTATAATAGAGATCCGATCATACCTCTGTAGAGCTTAGTATCTACACTTTTATCATTTTCATCTTTATCAAGAGAAGTAGTTGTACTCATAGGATTCCTTCTTGATTTCGATGAGTCCATCCCAAATCTCTTGAGAAGTTCTTTTGTATACTTACCCTGATTGATGAAGTTTCCTTCTTCAGTTTGCTTTATTTGAAGTCTAAGGAAGTAGTTTAATTCGCCCATCAAGCTCATTTCAAACTCTTCCTGCATAGCCTTAGCAAATTCTTTACAAAGAGAATCATTAGTAGAACCAAATATTATATCATCAACATAAATTTGCACAATAAGAATATCTGAATTAAAATGTTTAATAAATAAAGTGGAGTCTACCCAACCAATGGAAAAACCAGATTGTTCTAGAAGATTTCGTAGTCTTTCATACCACGCTCTTGGTGCTTGTTTAAGTCCATACAAAACTCTTTTAAATTTGTAGACCTTTTCTGGATATTTCTCATTTTCAAAGCCTGGGGGTTGCTCTACATAAACTTCTTCATTGATGTGTCCATTTAAAAATGCACTCTTAACATCAATTTGATATAACTTGAAGTTCATGTAACTAGCAAAAGCAAGCATCATACGAATTGACTCTAATCGAGCCACTGGTGCATAGGTTTCATCAAAATCTATGCCTTCTTCTTGATTATAGCCTTGTGCCACTAGCCTTGCTTTGTTACGAATGACTTCACCATTTTCATCCAGCTTATTTCGGAAGACCCATCTTGTTCCAATTACTGGATGATCCATTGGTCTATCAACTAGATCCCAAACATCATTCCTAGTAAATTGGTTAAGTTCTTCAGACATGGCTAAAAGCCAAAATTCATCATCACATGCCTCATTGATATTCTTTGGTTCTAATTTAGATATGAAAGCAACATTTGCAATATATTTTTCTAACTGCCTTCTAGTTTGGACACCACTCTTTATTTCACCAATAACTTGTTCATGTGGATGATTAGGAACTTCTTTCCAAACCGGTTGAAGAGGAATATTTTCTTGAGAAGTACTCTCTATCAAGGGTTCTTCTTGAAGTGTTGCTTCTTCTTCTTCGCTTAGAGGAATAACCTACTCACAATTCTCATCAAATGCAACATGTAGAGATTCTTCAATACAAGATGTTCTTTTATTGAAAATACGATATGCTTTACTTGTAAAAGAATATCCAAGAAATATTGATTCATCTAATTTTGAATCAAACTTATCAAGATCATCTTTGGTATTTAACAAGAAACATTTACTACCAAAAATTTTAAAATATGAGATATTTGGTATACGATCATAATACAATTCAAAACATGTTTTATGTAAAATTGGTCGAATAAGAACACAATTTAAGACATAACATGCTGTATTAATTGCTTCAGCCCAAAAATATTTTGGTAAATTTTTATCTTGAAGCATGGTTCTAGTACATTCTTGCAAAGTTCTATTCTTTCTTTCAACAACTCCATTTTGTGGAGCCGCTCTAGGAAAAGCAAAGTTGTGAGATATACCATGTAAATCACAAAACTTTAGAAAAGATTCATTTTCAAATTCACCACCATGATCACTACGAATTTTAATAATAGATGTAGATTTTTCATTTGTAATTCTTCTACAAAGTTTAGAAAATTCTGAAAAAGCATCATTTTTGCTTTTTAGAAAAATCACCCATGTAAACCGAGAATAATCATCTACTATAACAAAAGCATACTTGCTACCATTCAAACTTTGAATTCTAGATGGTCCAAATAGATCTAAATGTAAAAGTTCAAGAGGACGTTTTGTTGAAACTATATCTTTAGCTTTAAAAGAACTCTTAATTTGTTTACCCCTTTGACAAGCATCACATAAGTGATCCTTTTTATATGGTATTCTAGGTAGGCCTCTTACAAGATCATTCTTGGATAATTTTGAAATAATTTTAAAATTAACATGTCCAAGTCTCTTGTGCCATAACCATTGAATTTCATTTGAAACAATAAGACATTTTTCATTAAAAGAGGGTAATTCATCTAGATATAGTTCATACACATTGTTTCTTCTTTTACCTTTAAAAATGATCTTTTCAGATTGAAAATCAGAAATTAAGCATAAATCATTTTCAAAAGAAACATGAAAACCTTTATCACATAATTGACTAATAGATATTAAATTATGCATTAAACCATCCACTAAAAGAACATTTTCTATCAACGGAAATTTTGGATTACCAATACCTATCACTTTTCCCTTGTTATTGTCACCAAAGGTGACAGTTCCTCCATCCTTATTTTGGAGGGTGGAAAATAACTCCGGCCTTCCAGTCATATGTTTGGAACAACCGCTGTCCAATATCCATTTGCTCCTTATGTTGTGTACCTATAACAAAATCAGAAAACAGAGCATTTGACCCCTTTCTATTTTCGGGTCCATGAGAGTTAGTCTTAGGAACCCATATCCATTTGGATTTTGGTTTCCTTTGATAATAAATATTTTTTCTATAAAAGAATTTAGAATAAACATTTCTAGATGCATTTCTATTAGAACTAGAAAGTTTAGTTTTATGAACAAAAGGTTGAGAATAATGTCTTTGATTTTTCACCACATAGTTTGGTCTATTTTAAGTATCAAAGAAGCTATATCCCAATCCGGTTTTATTAACCGAGCATCTTTGAGAACCAAGAAGTTTTTCTAGATTCTCTTTACCATTTGTGAATTTGGTCACTATAGAAAGAAGATCATTTGACTTTTCTTTAAGACTAAGTATTTCATTTTGTAAGAGATTGGTTCTAACTCCAATTTCTTTTATCTCAAGTGCTTGGCAAGAATTTTCCTTCTTGAGATCTTCTATTTCTTGAAGTAACACTTTATTTTGAGAGTCAAGAGTTAAATTTTCAGTTTTTAACTCTTTATTTTTAGAACTAAGACTCTTAAATTTAGCATATAAATCATTAAATGCTTCAAATAACTCATCATAGTCAAATTGACTTACCGAATCTTCTTGTGCTACAAAACACATGTTGGCGACTTCTTCATTTGATTCTTCATCGGAAGAGGAGTCACTATCATCCCAACAGGCTTGAAATGCCTTTTTCTTCTTGAATTGGTCCTTGGGCTTGAATTTGAGAAGAGGACAATCTTTCTTGATATGTCCTGCCTTTTTGCAGTTAAAGCACTTTACTTCATTGGGAATGAAAGAATCTGCTTTCTTTACCTTTCTTTGAAATCTTTCCTTTTTGATGAATCTTCTGAATTGTCTTGTGATGAGGGCAATATCTTCATCTTCATCTTCTTCAGAATTTTCTGAGTCAGAAGTAGCCTTGAAAGCAAGAGATTTCTTCTTAGGCTCTTCTTCATGTTTGTCTTGAAGTTGGACCTCATATGCCATTAGGTTACCAACTAAGTCTTCAAGAGTGAGAGTATTGAGATCATTTGCTTCTTCAATAGCAGTGGTTTTTTTCTCCCATTCAGGAGTTAAACACCTTAGAATCTTTCTGACTAAATCCACTTGTGAATATTCTTTTCCAAGGGATTTCAAAGTGTTAGTTATATCGGTCATTCTAGTTACCATGTCCGATATAGATTCATTTTGCTTCATTTTGAACAATTCGAATTTATGAACTAAAGAAGCAATTTTAGATTCCTTTACCTTTGACGTACCTTCGTGTGTTACGAGAAGAGTATGCCAGATTTCATTAGCTGTAGAACATTGAGAGATGCGATTGAACTCTACCTTGTCAACACCACAATATAAGGCATTCATTGCCTTGGCATTAAGTGAAGCAGTCTTCTTTTCATCATCGGTTCATCGGCTGAAATCAGTTGATGGAGTTTGGTACTTTTCTGAAACAACTCTCCAGATATCGAGATCCATGGATTGCAGGAATATTGTCATTCTTACTTTCCAGTATCCATAGTTTGTTCCGTCGAAGAGAGGAGGACGAACGGAGGAGCTTCCTTCTTTGTGCTGAGATATTGTAGTTGCCATGCTATTTGATGGTCAAATCAAAGTAATAACAAACCTGTGCTCTGATACCAAATGAAAGTGCACTAGGATCGAGACAACAAGCACTAGAGGGGGGGTGAATAGTGCTTTTAAAACTTTCTGCAAAATATTGAAGGATTTTGCAAATCTCAAAGCAAACACACAAAGAACACGAGATTTTATCCTGGTTCGGTCAAACCCGACCTACATCCAGTCCCCAAGCAAAACCCGCTTGAGATTTTCCACTATCAACCTTATAAACTACAAGATCACACAGACCATAACCAGTCCCACTTTCAGTAACAATCCCACTGAAAGCAAACAACTCCTTTACACCAAGGAGTCCTTCTTTTTACAGAAAATAAATAACAACTTACAATACAACCTATGAGCCTTCCTTTTGAATGTAAATGAGATGCAATTGGCTTTTGAGGTTGTTGAAACACTCTACTAACGAATTCACTATCTCTCAAAGTGATTTGAGTGAAAAACTGAAGTGAAAATATCACGTGAGTGAGAAAACAAATACTTGAATGAATAGGAGTGAAAAGCAAGAAGTAATTCAATATAATTCTATTGAATTTGATGTTTTTGAGTGTAGAATGCACTCATATTTATAGTTAAAATATTCCATACGTTGAGAGTATGAAAGGGTGTCAAAACTGTCCATTTTGAACGATCAAAACGTTTGAAAAATGAAAAGACACGCCTTTTTTGAAGTTTCAGGAAAACGGCAAAATTAGTCGACTGAAACATCAGTTAGTCAACTAATAGTTAGTTATTAGTAGACTGACAGTTATCGTCGGTCGACTGATCTGTTAATCGAGCCGTTTGAAAATCTGAACTTTTGAAACTTAGTCGACTTAAGAAAAGTTAGTCGACTGATAATATCATCAGTAGACTGAAAAACCTTTTAGTCGACTGCTGCTAAAAACTTCTAAAAAACAAACATTCTGTTCGGTCGACTGATAAAAAGCATTAGTCGACTGCTGCTAAATTTTCAGAAAACCCATGTTCTGTTCAGTCGACTGATAAAACCATTAGTCGACTGCTGCTAATTTTCCAGAAAACAGACATTCTGTCCAGTCGACTGATAAAACCTTCGGTCGACTAATTTGACAAAAATGACTTTTTAGAAAATATGGCGCGAAAGGATTAGTCGACTGATAAGTCTATTGGTCGACTAATAAACATGAAAATTTAAGAAAAGAGTTTTCTAAAAAGATTTTCAAAAGAGTTTCTTTTAGAAAAGTTTTTCTAAAGACTTTTAAGGTGAAATGCAACCTAAATATGCACTCTAAGTAAGGCTCTTACAAGAATCTAAGACTTTTAGTGAATTAAACATATGCACACTAGTCTTCAAAGATTCTTCACTGAATTCTTCAATTTCTTCATAGCCTTAGCTGAAATGCAGTTGATTTCACTTGCTCTTCATCAAAACCTTGTACTTGAAGTATCATGTATGGCTTCATTGTCGTAACAGACACAACATTGGCTGTAACAGGAGCTCCTTTTGATGACGCACTCTTTACCATCGTCTGTTGTCGCCAGAGCATCCTTTGTTGTCATCTGTTGCCGTCAGAGCACCCTTTGCCGTCGTCTTGAGTCCAGGCTCTCGCCTTGGTTTTTAACTTATGTTACAACACATTACCGCCTTCTCGTTCTTGCCTTGTGTTACAAAACATTCTTGGGTTCATTCCTACTTCATGGAGATAACTATAAATCGATCAACTGGTTTGATCATTGGTGGGCGTCATAGGGGCATTTATCGACCATCTATTTTTATCGTCTTCTCTTCTTCTTCGTTTTCGTTAGGCAATATGGAAAAAAGCAATGACGTACAAACATTCCAACAAGTGCCATTAAGGCATCGTGAGTAGGGGTGGCAATTTCTGACACAACCTGCCAACCCGCTTCTTAGGCGAGTTCAGGTTTGGCTTAAACGAGTTCATGTTGTAAACGGGTCGACCCACCTAACCCGTTTATTAAACGGGTCGGGTTCGTGTTAGGGCTATGCCAACCCGGCTAACCTGCTTAATAAATGGGTTAGGCGGGCGGGTCAACCCGTTTACCCAAACCCGACCACCCGCAACCCATATATATTTAATTATCTAACCCTATAACCCTAAACCTAAAGTGTAAAGACTTCCCTTCCTTCCTACCCAGCCGCAGCCGACGAAGACCTCTCGTCTGAGTCCTCTCTACCTCGTTGCCATCACGATTCACCGCACAGGTGCACGCCGCACACCACCACCCTCTTCTCTCCACCTCTACACGTCGTCGAACGTTGGTCGCCACCCTCCAATCGGTCACCCCCGACCCCGAGTATCCTCCTCTCTCTCCTTCTCTCCCTCATTCTCTCTTTCACAAAACCCTGAACCAACCTCTGTTGGCCACCCTCTTTTGTCAACATAGGCACCTGACCTTCGTCGCTATATGCCATCCACCGACATCCCTCCCTGTCGGTTCTCCCCCTTCCTTCTCTCTTTTCTCTTTCTACGGTCAGCACCAACCTTTTTCCCTTTTGCTTCCTTGTTTCAGGTATATTAGGGAACTAACAGGACCCACCAACCGGTTGGCGTTCGTCGGTCATCGGCGTAGGCAACCGCCGATGCCCTATTCTGATCCCTCTTCTCTGTTTTGATTCAGGTTTCACTAAACCCTAAACCCGACCCACCAACCCATTTACTCGACCCGACCTGTTTATTAAACGGGTTAGGCAGGTCGTGTCGTATTACCCGTTTAATAAATGGGTCAGATTCGTGTTTGCCACAGCCGACCCGTTTAATAAATGGGTCAGGTTCGTGTTGAGGTATGCTAACCCACCAACCCGTCGACACGACCGGCCAACCCGACCCGATTGCCACCCCTAATCGTGAGTACCTTTCCATGTCATCATGTTATTGTTAAAGAACGTATGTAGTCGTGAGTGCCATTAAGGCATTGTTTTATTATTGCAAGTGGATGTTGTATTTTTGACGGTTGGAAAATTAAAGATATTTGTAGGACGCTGGGACATGTTGACAAGAATGCTTGGTTACAGATGCGAGGAAGAGCCTCTACCCCATCTGGTATCGTCCATTCACTCAGTATATGCAATGTATAGTAAATCACAGTTGTAGTAACATACTACCAATTTGTGAGATATTGTTTTATTTGTTAATATCGATTTGTAAGCTATTATGCTAAATTTTTGTATCGATTTAAAATATATTATGCAAAATGTATATCAATTTGTAAGATATTATGTGTTTTGTAGTGTCAATTTGTAAGCTATTATACTGAATTATCGTATCGATTTATAATTTATTATGCGATATGTATATCAATTTGTAAGATATTATGTGTTTTCTAGTATCGATTTGTAAGATACTTGTAGTATGATTTTAAAACGCGTGCATGCAAAAATACATTGTTGCGCGCTTGCGGTGGCGATTTGCATATTCAAATCGCTGCTCATTTAGCGATTTCTATTGAAATCACTTCACAATGTTGTAGATATAATTAAATTGTTGTCACGTGAATCGCTATCACGAGCACACATATATGATAAATCGTTTCTTTTATTGGCATGGTAAATAACGACTCGATGCATAGTATAAGCAAATAACAAATCGTTGTTGCTTTTATATTGTGATTCGTTAAATCATTTTTTTGACTTGCTTAACCTTATCTATATCCGTTGTTATATGCATCTTGAATAAATCGTAGTAAACGTATACGCTGGTTAACACAAAATGATATCTTGCTTATGACAATGGTGAGCTTATCATCTGGTTGCAATGAAGATGATCTATCTCAATCATTGGAAAGTTATGGAGAAGTGAACATTTGTACTAATGACATACCTGAAGAAGTGAACATGTGCACTAATGATGCATATGATAAGAAGGGTGAAGGCATTGAATTCATTATTGACTTGAATGTTCCAGTAGAAGAAATGCAATTTGATAATAAGGTAGACGATCATGACAATACACTTGATAAAGGTGCAGGCACTAGGAATGTACATGATAGTACACTTTACTCTGTTCCCATAGAAGGAATGCAGTTTAATAATGAGGAAGCTGCATATAAATTTTACAATGATTATGCCTTAAAACTTGACTTCAGTGTCAGAAGGTATTCTTGGTAAAAAATGCATAGGGTATCATGGCGAGAAAGATATATGTTTGCTCTAAGAAAGGTTAGAATAAGTCAAATGACAATTCAACAAGGAGCAAGCTAGATTCAAGATATGATTGTCCAGCGAGAATGGTGTTAAGAAGACTTCTGAATGAGAAATATGTAGTTTGTACTTTAATAAGTGATCATAACCAAGAATTAGCAGCTTCATTTATGACTCATATGTTAAGATCACATCGTAAAGTAATTGAAGCACATGCTGCAATTGCTGAAATAGCTAATAGCGCCAACATTGCACCAAGAAAGACATACAATTTCTGCATGCACATAGATGGTGGTCACGAGAATGTGTTACTCACACCTATGGATCTAAGAAACCACTTGAGAAGGAAGATAACAAATAACATGAAGAATGAAGAGATATGTTGTTTGGTTGATTAATTACAGAAGAAATCAATCAATGACCCTGGTTTCTTTAGTGCAATGCAATTGGATGAAGATGGATATGTTGTGAATATGTTTTAGGCAGATTCAAAGTCAAGAGTAGATTATGAATGCTTCAATGATGTGTTTGTTTTTTATACGACAGTGAATATTAATATTGAATAGTGACCATTTGCACAATTTTTCAGAGTGAACCATCACTCATAGAGTTGCATATTAGGCAATGCTTTTTTGTATGACCAGACTAAGGAAAGCTTTGAGTGGTTGTTCAGAGTATTTACATAGGCAATAAATGGGAAGCACCCTGAAGCTGTACTTACAGATGGTGATCACGCAATTGCGGCTGCAGTGTCTTATGTATGGTTAGATGCACATCATCGCCTATGTTTGTGACATATCTTTCAAAATGCAGCAAAGAACATATGACACATATTTAATCAAAAGACATGATTTGATAAAAAGTTTACAAGGTGTGTACTTGAGATCGTAGACGAGGTCACCTTTATGTCTGATTGGGAGAAAATGATTCAGATGTATGACCTTGAAGACTCTGTGTGGTTACAAAATTTATATGCAGACAAAGAGAAGTGGGCATTGGCATATGAAAAACAATACTTTTTGTGTAGGTATGATAAACACACAAAGAGTTGAATCTATGCATGCCACACTAAAGAACATGTATGTAATACATTATATTGCTTCCCATGTAAATTGCATTATGTGCAGCTTATCAATATCTAACTTATGTAATTTTCAACATGCAGCAATACCCTACAGACGTGCACTACAATGTTGAAACCTTCAATCCTCCCGACCAGTTTGAGTCGAACAATGACATCAGTTTTACAAGTCTTTTGGTATATAATCAATGTTGGGAGGATGTTTGCATTTCTTGTGAAACTTAATGTAGTGTCTTATATTGTTTTGTTTCATGACAGACTTAGTTCAATTCAAAAGTGAGCAATGGAACACATGAATCACGTGTGGATTCTTCAGCTACAAAATTGTATTTGATTGTATTAACATGTTCGATCATTCACATGTATAAATCATTGTCTCATCTAGCCTACAAAGCTACAATTTCAATACCATTGGTAAATCACTGTTGTTCAGTGCATATACCATTAGTAAAAACCGTTTTCTCTTGTAGCCTTCACACGTACAAATCATTGTAGATACATAACACTTTTTTCCTTTTAGTGCAATTTTTATTTATGAATGCTAAACATGTGATGACAATTTATAATAACGGGTTCTTACTAATATAGCATGTACTGACTTTCTCGCATTTGGTAAATTGCTAGTATAAAATCACTAACGCTGACACGTTTGCGGTTGTAAACTACGCCGATGTGTTACATTTACTACCTATGCATGATCACTTTTAAATCATTGTAGCTTAATTTTTATACCATTGATAAATCACTTTTAGGGTGATTTATTTGGTAGATAAATCATGGTGCGATGTAGTGTCCTATCATGATTTACGCAATGACATCTTTGTCAGCTAAAACTGGATGAAAATCGCATTGTACATTATTACAAATCATGGTAAAAGTTTAAGTACAAATTGTTGTCTCATCTAGCCTTCACATATTCAAATAGTTGTCTCTTACTCTTTTCTGCGACAATGCAACTTCTTCTTCTTTTTTCTCCTCCGCCTTCATCTTCTTCTTCTTTCTTCTTTTTCCTTGTATTTTTTTTCTTCTTTATTCTTTTGTGTTCCTTCTATCTGTGCTTGAAAGATGGGACTTGATGCTGATAACCTAGTTGTTTCATGTCGTGAGAAAAGATCTGAATAATCTTCAATGATGATTATGGTGGTTATCTTTTGTGTATACATCGATATATTCATGACACCTACGACTGTGGCATATTTGTCATGAAGTATATCAAAGTTTATACAGAATACAATGACCATAATCATCCTCAATCACCGTCGTCATACCGTAGCAAGTATAAATATTCTGCATGATAGACAGAGGGTGATGCTGATGACCATTTATTTGATCTCTATATGCCGAACCCTCCATCATTCACAAACCATCCTTCGTAGTTGGAAAAATATCTATCTAATCTTCGATATACTTCATGACAAATATGCTACAGTCGTGCGAGCTCTATCTTGTCTGTTTGTAGAGACATATCAACGATGATGGGATCCCATACATTCTGCAACTCCATCTTCTCTGCCTGTTATGCCTTCGAAGCGCACCACTATTTGAACGTGGGGATGATGTTGATGATGATGTATGTTTTCTTTAATGATGATGGCCATGTATTGTATCTAAGCCAAACCATTGGTCATGATGTATTGTAACTAAATACTCATATTTTTTTATAAATAAATATGGTTGTAAATCACGTTGATTTGTAGTTATGAAGTTACCGTGTCAACTATATGCCTTTGTTTGTCTTTATGAATGAAATCGATTTGTATTTATGAAGTTACATTGATTTGTATCGTTAAAGTTACCTCAATTTGTACTTTACTAAGTATAAACATCATGTCAATTTGTTTTTTCTTTCTCTTTTTTGCCTTTTATCATTCATTCTGTAAATCATGATAAGATAAATCGTTGTATATATACTGTATTTGAATCGTTATACCAGATAGTTTCCTATAGAGATAGGTCAAATGAATTTGGTGAGATGGGATGTATTCGATTGAGAGGATGGGTTTAGGTGGGGAAGTGATTAGATTGGGTTGGTTGTGAGACCCATTTAACTCTCATCAAATCCAAACACAATCTAAATATATATATATATATATATATATATATATATATATATATATATATATATATATCATATACATATTAATTAAATTTATTTGGGTCTCAAATGAACCCAAATTCTATTTATTTAAATACGATTCATTTGGAATTTAGATAGATCTAAAACTTATTATATTCTAGTAAAATTCACAGTACACTAGAAAGATTCATTTCAATCATAAGTGAATACAAATCTTGTTTTCTTAAGTAGGATCTATTTGGGTCTTCAATTGAATTCAGATCTAAACAAATTCATTTTACCTTCATGAGATCCATTTAGGTCTCAGTAGATCCAAAAGCCTTACTTATTGAAATTCAATTGGAAATCCAAATGGGTCCAAATGTTAATTTACGTAATGGGATCTAATTGAGTCTTCAAGTAGATTCGATATCTTATTTACTTAGTATGATCCGATTTGGTCTATAAATGAATCTAAAATACTTTTTACATTAGAAGAGATCTATTTGTGTCTTAAATTGATCCAAATCTCTTATAGAACTGGTCCAAACCCTGATCTGAGGCGAAACTTTTTCCATATCTATTTGGGTCGACCCAAATACTCTGCAAAGATCTCATAATTTCTTCAATTAAACATTAAATAACTTGAATAAATACTGAAATATTATGATAATGAATTTATAAATTAGTCAACCGATAAGTTTTCAGAAAAAACTGGTTGCAATCCAATCAGTTATAGAAAGAATTATATAATTATAGAATATTACGTTACAACAAAGCATTATAACTGGTTGCAAGCCAACCAGTATCAAGCAAATTGCGATAGCACGTAGCCTTCATATATACAAATTGTTTCAGTCTTTTATCAATCATTGTATAAATCACGATAGCACGTAGCCTTCATACATACAAATCGTTTAAGCCTTTTATCAATCATTGTGTAAATCACGATAGAAAGACAACTCGTAAAAGCAAATCATAATTTTTACAGTACACAACGCTAAATGCTTCTTCGATTTTTATTTATGAAAGCCAAACATTACAATGATTTGTTCAGTGGCACTTATGTGTTACACTTATTAAAAAGAGAAATATACAATTATAGAATATCATATTATAAAAAAGAATTATAGAATTACAACAAAGAATTATAGAATTACAACAAATAATTATCAGGACGTTGATTTGTATTTATGAAGTTACTGCGACAACGATATGACTTTGTTTATCTTTATGAATGATATCGATATGTAATATCGCGATTTACTCATATCGGTTTGCAACTGTTACTAAAATATTAAGAATGAAACAATGATATCGATTTGCAATTGTTACTTAAGTCGGTATCAAGTTGTAAATCGATTTGTATTTATGAAGTTACCTTGATTTTTACTTTACTAAATCTAAACATCGTGTCAATTTGTGTACACGTGCATAAAACTCTAGTATATATGTAAAACCCTAATATAGATCTGTGTAAAACCCTATTCTATGTAAAACCCTACCCTACTCAACCCGACCCGTTATCCAGGTCTAAAACCCTAATCTATTTAACCTCTCTTACTCTTTTCTGCGGCAATGCAACTTTTTCTTCTTTTTTCTCCTCCACCTTCATTTTCTTCTTCTTCTTCTTCTTCTCCTTCCTTATAATTTTCTTTCTTCTTTGTTCTTCTATGTTCTTCTACCAGTGCTTGATAGATGGGGTTTGATGCTCATAACCTACTTGTTTCATGACATGAGGAAAGATGTGGATAATCTTTGATGGTGATTATGGTGGTTATCTTCTGTGTATACATCAATATACTTCATGAAAAATATGCTACAGTCGTGCAGACTCCATCTTCTCTGTCTGTTGGGATCCATACCTTTTGCAGCTTCATCAGCTCTGTCTCGAAGCTTTCTGCACTAGTAAGCTGGATTTCATGCACACCTGGATTGATCATGCAAAGCCTTATATGTCCTCGATTTGAAATAAATGAGGAGACCATGATTATGGCATATTTGTCATGAAATATATCAAAGTTTATGCAAAATACAACAATGACAAATATGCTACAGTCTTGCAGTTTCATCTTCTCTGCCAGTAGAAACATATCGATGATGATGGGATCCCATGCATTCTACAGCTTCATTAGCTCTACCTTGAAGCTTTCTATACTAGCAAGTTGGATTTCATGTGCACCTGGATTGCATTCAAAGCACATCACTATTTGGATGTGGGGGTGATGCTGATGATGATGTCTGCTTTCTTTGATGATGATGGTCATGTATTGTATCTAAGCTAAGCCATTGGTCATGATGTATTGTAACTATATACTAATTTTTTGTAAATGAATGTGGTTGTAAATCACGGCGATTTGTAGTTATGAGTGTGGTTGTAAATCACGTCGATTTGTAGTTATGAAGTTACCGCGACAACGATATGTCTTTGTTTATCTTTGTGAATGAAATCAATTTATATTTTTGAAATTATCTCGATAGAACATATCATTTACATAGACAAAGCTCGTAAAAGCAAATCGTGATAGGACAAATATTGTTATATTTTGAAACTTAAAGAATTTTGGTTGTAAGTCAATTTGTATTTATCAAGTTACCTAGATTTATAGTTTACCAATAAACATCGTGTCAATTTATTTTTTCTTTCTCTTTTTCATCTTTTGTCAATCATTGTGTAAATCACGATAAGACAAATCGATGAATATATACTATATTTGAATCGTTATACCAGATAGTGTCTTATAGCGATTTACAAAATAATGTCTATGTCAGAGGTAACAATTTGCCTTTGCTACAAATAACAATCCAACTTATTGATGTGTTTAGTAAAATTAAATTTTTATTTCAACCCAGAGAGATTTCCATAATTTATATACACAGTCTTACAAAATTTGTATACAAAATCTATTAGAAATCTCTGCACATCATATTACTCATGGGGAGGGGGGGGGGGTCGCGTCGTTTGTTGCCTTCTAAGTATTCTTGCCAGTTGAGTTTTTTTCTCTTTCATAATTAGAAACTCCCTCAATTTTTTGCATAGTTCTATGCGAAATCCAGGTATATCATCCTGCAATAAAAAGGTAATGTGACACCAATATATAAATTGAGTTCCTACTAATATAGGATAATAAAACATGTTTAAGTGTAGAGCATACAATGTCGAAAATAGGTTCTTCTTCATTGTATATTGCTTCAATATACTTCATTATAAATACACCACAATCAACACCATTATTTGGTAAAGGAGCATCATGTGCGCAGTGAAACCTCCACTCACCAATGTCGACACCCAAAACGTCTTTGACGAATCCCTTCTGTGGTTAATGTAGAAGCAAGTAAATTCTAGGCCACCGTACAAGATACAATATACTTATAGATATAAACTTACCAAATGCATAATGTCACGTTGTATACTAGTGTGAAAGTCCAATGAGTTGTAGTACCATAGTTATTTTTTTCGTAAATTCATCACGTATAAGACCCAATGCTCAAAAGATTGCCATAATGTAGGAATCAATATATGCAAATCGATAATAAAATATCTTACAAATCGATATGGAAATTCATATTGATAGCTTAGAATCAACATACAAATCAATATTAAGAAACAAAACAATGTCTTAAATCGATATAATATCTTATAAATCGATAGTACAAATTATGTTAGGACTGTTATGCCTCATAAACCTTGGACAACAAGTTTCTTCACTTACCTTTTCATTTGACTAAAAGTCTCTGCAGTGATCATCAACCCCCAACATTATATTCCATCTTGAAATCCAATGGCATATGGCAGTTGGCAGACGAAACTCTGTTGAACGAAATAGTGATAATAGTAAGGTTAAAATACGAAGCAACAAGAGTAAATCAAAAAAGAAAATAAACATATAAGAGAACCGATATACCATGAAATAGGGGACGATGATGTGTCTAGCATTGGTTGTTGCGTTGCTTTGAATATACATGACAAAATTGTATATAGTCTGTTTGCAACAAATATGCATGTGTTAACATACATACCCATGACATACGTAAATATATAACTGATAGTGGTTTCATACGTACAAAATTACTGATAGTGTTTTCTTATGAAAATTCATCTTGCAGTCGATTGATGTTATCTTGGAGCTCTTTATTAAGTTTTCGGGCACCTTTTTTTTGTAGATGTTCTACTGACATTAGCAGAATATTCAATAAATGATTCATCATATTATACTGTAATTCCTTTCTATAGTACACAAAATAAATCGAATATATGACATAAAATATATAAATTTTGAATAAACTCATCATGAAGTTTAGAAAATATATGTCTGATTCACAGTAGCTGACCGTGTAGTTGTCGTTGTCTCCTTCTTCGCCATCGATACCCTCTTTGCGATGAAGTAGGTTATATGTTAAACCCACGAACACGTTGTTTATAAAGGAAATGTTGGTTCGTCTGTTCCTTACTGATGAAGCAAAGCAAAGCGACACCCTCCTAAACTTGTGCAACATGTCATTCATTTATAAAGGAAACATCATTTCACATACCACTCCCTTTCAAAAATCATGCACAAAAAAATTGCATTACGCATTAATTAAAAAATGTCATTTCATTTGCCTTTTACAAAAATGAATTATAACTGGCACTACAAGAAAATTGTTAATTAGCGACGGAAATTTGCGACGGATTTTTTCCGTCGCTAATTAGCGACAGATTAGCTAGAGAAACCTTTCTTCATGAATCTGTCGCTCATTCGCGACAGATTAGCGATGAAACAACTTTTATCGCTAATCCGTCGCTAATTAGCGATGGATTAGCGACATCAATTTTTTGTCGCTAATTCTTAATACAAGAAAACCTTTTTAGCGACAAATTTAGAGAGGGAATTGTGTCGTCGCTAATCCATCGCAAATTAGCGACGGATTAGCGACAGAATATATTTCGTCGCTATTTTGGTATTTTGATTTACGACGGCTTAGCGACAAAATTATTCTGTCGCTAAGCCGTCGCTAAATGTCGCGTCAATCCCTAATCCCATCCCTCTTTCTCTTTTTCCTATTTCGCTGTCTTGCTCCCGCCCGCCGCCCTCTCCCTCCTGCCGCCCGTCGGCCTCTATCCGCCCCCCACCGTCCACCGCTCGCCAGCCGCCGCTCCCCGTCAGCCTCCCGCCACTGCCCGGCGACGCGCAAGTAATCATTTCCGGCAGCAGGGGGATGACCCCCCTGCATTTTCGGCAGCAGGGGCTCGACCCCCTTGCGTTTTTGGCAGGGGGTCGACCCCCTGCGTTTCCGGCAGGGGGTCGACCCCCCTGCATTTCCGGCAGGGGGTCGACCCCCCTGCATTTCCAGCAGAAGGGGGTCGACCCTCTGTAAACACCCCAAATTTTCCTCATCCATTCTCAAACAACCCTCCTCGTGCAGTGCCAACCCTGTTAGGTCAGTGTAGGAGTCAAACCCCGAGTCAGTTTCAGAAAATCACCATCTTACCCATTTTCATTAAGAAAATTACCATTTTACCCCTAGGACATCCCAGACCCCAGTCAGTCGGAGTCAACCAAGCTCATTGGTCAGTTCAGGACAGTCAGAATATCAGTCATTTCAAGCTCATTTGAAATCACAGTGAGAAAGTCATTTTCATTTCTAACCATTCATAACAAAATAGGATTATTTCCTCAGAAATGAGCTCATTTCTCACTCAAATCCAAGCCAATTGTCTCTGAGTCAGTCATTCATAGTCAGTCATATTCCTCAGAGTCTAGCTTGAGCTCACCAGGAGTTCGAGTGCTCCTATTTCAGTTCAAAACCATTTCTAAGTGTCCAGGAGCCCATTTTAGCCTGTTCCAGCTCTTTCAGCTGAAATTGAGCTGAGTTCAGTCAGTTGAGCTAGTGTTTGAGCCTCGATTTTAGTTCATCTCAGTATTAGTAACGTTTGCTTCAGCTCAAACCCAGTTCAGGGTCGTAATTCACCTCGCCCCAGTGACCATTCCCTACCATTTCTCTAAAAATGGGAACTTTTCTTGAAAATTCAGTCGGAAAGGTCAGTTGAGTCAGTATCATTATCAGTTCACTTGAGTTCTGAAACTCTAAAACCCAGTTCAATCCAGTTCATTTTAGTTTAATCCAGCTCAAACCCTAATTTCCAATGTCACTCTAGCTTGGTAGAGCTCGAAAATCATTTCTTCAACCATTTTTTTTGCAAATTTTGTCAAATTTAACGCTTTTTGAACTGGTATAAGTGTCAATCGGGGTCTAACATCCAAAATTCTTCATTCAGAGTTAGCATTTCGCATAGCATTTCATGTCATTTCTCATCATTTCATATCATTTCTCAGCATTTCATGACATTTCATCACATTTCATTTCATTTTCGAAGTCCAGAACTCCAGTTTTATAAATTTCAATCCAGATCAAGTTTCAAAAGCTTTCAGAAATCAATTTCAAACCTCGGGTTTCCAAAATTAACATTTTTACCCCCAGGATTCTAAATTTGGAAATATTTTCTCGAGAAAAACAATCTGGATTCATTTCAAAATCAAATTTTCAAATTCTACACTGGATTTGCTTCGCAACGAGGTATTAAACTTCAAAATCCGAGCTCATTTCAAAAACTGCAAAAAATAGCTCATTTTGTTTGAAAATAGTTTTGGAAGCATTTTTTTGAGAAAAACAATCTGGATTTCTTTTAAAATTATATTTTTAAATTCTACATTGGATTTGCTTCGCAATGGAGTATTGAACTTCAAAATCCGAGCTTGTTTCAAAAACTGCCAAAAATAGCTCGTTTCGTCTGGAATTTTTTTGAAAAGACTATTTTACCCATTTAATCATCAAAATGAATTTCAAAAGTGGAATTTGTACCCGCTCTGAGATGGCCCATCCATTTGTATTTTCTTGTTTTAATTTATAAGAAAAAAAATTATCTTTTTCTTTATTTTTTTTTTGGTTTGTTTTATTTTATTTATTTTATTTTATTTTTATTTTATTCTTCCTAAGGTGGGACCCACAAAGGGGTCACCCAAACCTCCGGCCTATTTCTTTTCTTTCTTCCTCCATTTTCTTTTTTTTTTTATTTTTATTTTTCTTTTCTTTCCTTCTTTCTTTCTTTTCTTTCTTCTTCCCTTTTTCTTTCTTTCTTTCCTCCCTTTCCACTCACTCACGTACATCTTTTTCTAGCCTTTCTCTTTCTCCTTTCTCTCTTCTTTCTTCCCTCTTTCCTTTCCTTTTCCTTCTTCCCCTTCTTTCCTTCTTTCTTTCTTTCCCCATTCATTATTGCCCATTCACGTAAGTCTCTCTTCCCCTCTTATTAAAAGATTTCCCATTAAAACTTAGGGAGATTTTTCATTTTCCTAAGTTCAACACCAAAAAAGAGGATACACGGCTGGTGGATTTCTCTTCATTCACGCCTCCTTTGTTTTTTTTTTAAAAAAAAAAAAGAAAAAAAGATCAAAACTGAAATCATTAAACCCTAGATACTTGTCATTTTCCCTAAGTTTCCCCCCTTAAAAAACTTTTCCTTCTTACCTATTCAAAAAAAAAAAAGGGGGCATTCACGCCCAGCCCTGGGAGCCTCTCTCAGCCATCTTCTAACCTCACATCTCTCTCTCTCTCTCTCTCTCTCTCTCTCTCTCTCTCTCTCTCTCTCTCTCTCTCCCCCTTAAGCCCTTCACCCTCATTACACAGCACCCATCTCTGATTGCAGCAAGATAACCAGCCACTTCCAGCTTCCCCTTCACAGTTGCAGCCGTCTCCTTCCTTGACAGCACCACCTACACTTGATGCAGCCCATCTTTCACCACAGCACAACAGCTTCATCTTCAAGTTCCATCAAGCTCCTCCCTAATCAAGGCGGTAGCAACATACTATCATCATCAGCTCCAACTTCCATCGTTGCAGCACCTTCAGACTTCAAGATTTCAGCATCAACCTCTCTCTAGCACCCACCGTCAGCCTCTTCTCCACCACTGGTTCAGCATAGTAGCAGTGATCTTGAAGCAGCCGCTGCAGCTCTTCCACCTTCATACTTCATCACGACAGCAATCTCCAAGCCATCCAACCTTGAGTCCAACAGCACCCTTCCATGTTGGCAGCATCATAGGCCTCATTGGCACCCAGCCTTTTTTTTCCTCTCCTTTGCAACTGGTTATCATCTACAACAACCCTATCAAGTGCAATCAGTCCACATCCATACCATTATCTCCAACCACCCTTTCGGGCGTCGAAACCTCATCCTCAACCGGTTCACTACCATCGTTCCCACCGGTACAAAGGTAAATCCAAGTCTTATTTTATTTTTATGGATGCTATAAAGTCAAGTTGAAGATTTAATTGGCAGTAGTATGAATATTTTATATATATATATATATATATATATATATATATATATATATATATATATATATATATATATATATATATATATATAGTTCTTAAATTAAAAAAAAAATATGATAGTAGTTTCATCTCACGTATTTAGGCTAAGTAAACGATGAGATTCGTCTATCTATGGGATTGATTCTCTCGTTTTGAGAGCCAACATCAAAATAGGTCATACACCCTTCATGATAGTTTTGATTTTATTTTCATGTTTCATACAATTTTAGATTTAAAAATTGCATTTAGTTAAATTCCATCATGTATTTTGTTCATTTCATATAGTTCTATTAATAGTTGATTTAGAATCCATAAGAATTTCAATTTTGTGCAAAATCCATGCATTATTTTATGAAAATTTATGCACCAATAAATTCTGTAAATTTTATATCAAGTAGGATTATATGTCTTTGTTTTATTGCCAAAAATTTGATTCAATTTGGGTTCTGGAACCCTTCTAAACCGATCAAACCTTAAATCGGGTTTTCTGTCATCCAGAAATTTCAATTCCTGCTTTAGCAGACAAAAACCTTCGGATTCACCCTTTTGTGGGATTCAAATCATTCTTAAAAAATCACAGTAGATTCATAATTGAATCTACTAATGATCTGGAAATTTTTAGGTTTTTCCAACTAGTTTTGACCTCTGTAAAAAATCGGATTTCTCAGACCCCTGGGAAAATATCGATTTTCTTTCGTCAGGGTATAGACAGACCTTAATGCACCAAGTCCATCCAATATTTAACTCGTCTGCAAAAACTTTTAACATGAAAGTTGTTACTAACATAATTTCCTGTCATTTCCCAAAATTTGGGAATTTTTGGATCTGTTTAATTATTTTTCTTGGATTTTCTCTTTCTGTCTAACAGATTCCAATGTCCAGAAATTCCAGAGATTTAGGTCTCTGATAATAGTGTGGCCTTTTCCAAACCGTGACCCGAATACCAATGGTGTCAAAAAATAAAATCTTTATCTGTTTGTCAGGGACAGTATACCATAATTTCAGACTTTTTCCCATCTGTATTCCATTTTTCCTATGTTTTCTACCAAAACATGTCTGTTTCCCCTAAATCATAGAGTCGCCGGATTCCCAACCGACTTGCCGGAGTGGCACAGCTCCGACCATAGGTCAAAACCAGAAAATGTAAAATGAACAAATCCTTGCCTTACTGTCCTCTATCACTCCATAAAATTTGGGAAATTTTTATGGAAATTTGATATCCTAAATCCCCTTTAGAATCAACATTTTAGGCAAAAATCACCAAATTTAGGGTTTTTATTTGAATTTTCATATTTAAAAATACAAAAAAATAGATTTTCGAGATCCATTATGTTTCTAGGGTTATTTTAGGTGTCCATGCCAAATTTGGTTTAATTCCAAGTTCATTTGCTCCATGTGTTAGTTTATCTTTAAATTCAAAAGCGAAAATCAGGCGAAAATCAGGTTAAATTCGATGTTTTATGATATTTTTGCCATTTTAGGGTTTTTATCATGTACATAAGCATGTAGAATCATATTAGGGTTCACTTCAATCTCCTTTGCATTTCATATTTTTCAATTTTGCAAAATTTATTTCAGAAAACCCTAGTTTCAAGGCCATAGTCTTGTTATCGGGGGTATTTTGGTCATTTTGACCTAAATTTCGAAATTTCAATTTCTAATTCTCCAAAATTTCATGCATATCATCATATTTTATCATATTATGCTTGATTGATTTCATTTGATTTTCAAAATTCCAAAAATTATAAAAATTCTTTCAGAAAACCCTGATTTCAAGGTCATCAGGGGTATTTTGGTCATTTTGACCCCAACTTCGAATTTTCAAGTTTATTTTCGAAATTTATTCATTATTTATCATGTTTATATCAAAGGGGGTATGAATTTGGGTTTATATCTGAATAATATCTGATAATTTCCCATATTTTCGGATAAATTCAGAAAAACCTACATTTTGGTGTTAACCTTATTTTCTAGTTTTGCAGGAACATTCAAGAAGAAGACTTAGCTTTTATTTTTTTTTTTTTCAATTCAATGTAACCTCAAATGTAATAATTTGGAATAAGAGTTACTTTTTTGCTTAGAATAGGGTTGCATTGCATATAGTTTAGTTTATGCAAATTTCAATATGTGATGTATGATTCATGCACATTATTTCAAATTCACTATGGTTTACACGAATGGCACGTGCACAAGCTCTTATGGAGTTTATAAACTCGGTGGGATTCTTATTTATGGCCATAGTTAGAATACGAAGAAAACCAAGATTTATGATCTTCGTATTAGCCACATTCAGCCTACACTCTTAGGCTAACTTCAAAAATGCACTGCATTTCTCAAAGTTTCAAAAGGATTTCCCAATTCCTTAATGAAATTCCCTTTTTCAAATTCATATTCATTCATTCATATCATTCAAATTGCATTATTTTCAAACTCATTTTCCAATTTCAATTTAAAAAATTTTTCAGTTTTCTCAAGAATTTCCAAGTTTTTCTCAAAATCCTAAGTTTTCAAAAGAGATTTCAAGGCATTTTCTAAGTTCAACCAAAATTTTCCAATGTTTTAAAACTCTCAACTTTCAAAGTCTCAAGTTTAAAAAAAAAAAATCAATTTTCTTAGATTTCCCACTTTCCTGAGAACCCAGTTTCCTGAGAATCCATTTTTCATTTCAAAAGTCATTTCCAATGAATTTCTTAGATTTCCTCAGAATTCTCAAATCCATTTTCTCAGAAAAGCAATTCCAAATTTTAAAATCGATTTTCCAAAGTTCAAATTTTCCTAAGAAATCACTTTCCAATGCAAATTTCTGATTTCCAATAAAATTCAATGATTTTCCCAGGAATTCCATTTTCAAGCATTTTCCAGTCCTTTTCTTAATGCATTTCAATTTTCCAAAGCAAACATCATATTTTCTCAAACTTGCATTTTTCAAAATTCCATAGCACAAGCCTGATTCTTTGTGCATTCTAGGAAAAATAGAGCATAATTTAGATATTTGAGTCAAGTTAAAGCACGTAATTGATCCTTGGTTCAATTACCCCTGGTAAAGGCGCCAGGAACGGTTGAACCTCGTACCGACAGGCGGATCCCATTCCATGGAATTTTTCTGCAAATTTTCAAAATGGAGGCGAGTAAATTTTTAAAACAATTTTCAAAACTTTGGTCGAGTTTGACTCGCGAAATTCGTTTCTCTCTCGCAAGGGAGGGGAAAAATTTTGCAATGATAACAGGTTTGGCGACCGTGATGGGACCTGTCTTCGCCTGATCAAGTATGTGCATTGACTTAGCTCAATTATCAAAATTATGCTCTATGGAATGTCAGCTTTAATTCCTGATATCATGTGAACCTAGGAGCCTAGGCTTGAATCCAGCTGACATGGATTGCATGTAGACTAGGCATGGTTTGGTAGGACCATATTGAGGAGAATTATTCATGCTCACTTAGACTTAGGTCTGAAATACAACACTCCTCAATCTAGGATTTGTATGAAAACAATGTTTGCTTCTTTAAAAAATTTTAAAATTCTATCTCTTTAGGACTTAGAGCCCTCTGTTTGCCTGCATGTGATCATATTTCAAAAAGCACCCCACCTATGTCTACCCGGTCTTCACGTTGCTGGACTCTCTTCCAGAACGATAGTTCGGGACAGAGCCTCACAACTGGGCCACTTATTTGGGCTAACGCCCCCCTGCCACGTACCAAGGGCCATAGTCCAACGTATATCGGCAGGCGCTCAAGGATGTTGGGAAAACACAAGCCTAGACCCGGAGATGAGTTTTATGCCACGTACATCGAGCCTCGGCTCGAGTATATCTGCATAGCATGATTGGACACAGTTGATCTGAGCCTAGAGTCAGGATTAGGGTCCTAAAGCTCTTTCAAAATCAATGCGTTTAGAGTTGGCTTCTTAGGGATTGCTGTATGTGCATAATTGTTTGTAATTAAATGTATGATATTCATTTTCGTCTTATTTTCTCATATTTTTCCCATTTTTTCCAAAATACCAAACAATTTTCCAAAATATCTCATTTTCCATCTTTTGTGAAATATCTCCTTTTTCTCAAAAACCTTGGATGATTTTTTTTCAAATTATCCACCTTTTCTTCAAAACTCCAAGAGATTTTCCATTCTTTCGTTCCTCTGGACTTCGAATTTCTAGCTTTTTATCTTGCCTGCAATTTTCAAAATTCTTGTATTTTTTTCAAAGTCTAATTCCAATCTTCCTATCTTTCAGTCTAATGGCATTCAGTCAGCTCGACTCTGTCTTTCATGAGGGTCACATCTCCTACGAGGTGCGACAAAGTCTTCCCGAGCATCAAGCTCTCAGCACCGGACCCTTCTTCCCCTGGTGGTACTATATCTGGTTCAAAAACTTCTCTTGTATGTTTCCGGACCACTTAAGCGATTGCTGGTTGGAACTGGCATCTGCAGTGGGAAAGTTGACAGTTAATGGCAATCTGATCCATGCACTGACAGAGCGGTGGAATCCGCGCACTTGCACATTTTGGTTCCCATGGGGCGAGATGACCCTATTGATGGACGAATTTTCAGAGATCATGGGACTGCCCGAACTAGCCAGTCAACTTGGACATCCGTTAGAGCAGCAATTTCTGATCAATGTCAAGGGTCTGGACCCTAAAGATGTTGTGGCTTGCATGACAGGACGTAAGTCGTGGCCACTGATTGAAGAAAACGGGAATGAATACGTGAGTCTGATTGAGATCTACCGGCAGTATGGAGAATTCACAGAAGTCAGCTCGTTGTCCAGGACAGTTCGAGAAAGAATCCAGCATGCAATGGTTCTGTGCACTGAAGGGCTCGCCTTCTTCCCAAATATACATATGTGTATGGCAAGCAGTTCAAGCTACTTGGCCCATTTTTCTGTACCTACTACTATCCAGAGTGATGTGTCAAGCAATTTTCTAAGAGACAAAAGCGCGTAGAAGCTCGACTACTATCAGAGGTTATGCTAGAGTTCAACCTTGTATCAGCGCAGTGGTCTAGAACATACCATTTTGCCAGATATGACTGGGATTATTTCATCATTCTCACTCTTTTCTCGGGTCCTCGTGTCTCTGCTGATCATTAAGAGTGGTGGCAGACTGTCTATATGCTCCCTCTTTCTCAAGTCCACTATTGATGCAATCATATTTTTTTTCTTCAATAAACAAAAAAAATCCTTCAACTTTCATTCTATCATGGTTTGACGACCTCGCCTAGGTGACAAGGCATATTTGCAGTTGTTCGTTCTCCTTGCAAAGAATGGCAACATAATTGTCGTGACTCCAGCGGCGACCCAATCCCTAGTAATGGGATGTTCTTTCAATTATCTACCAAATTCTCATCAAATATTCTTCTTATATTCATTTCTATCCTAAATCTTCATAATCGAAATTTAATCATCTATCTCATTCTGTAGAGAGCATCAGTATTCCCAAGTGGTTCAGATCAGATCAAGCAAGAAAACACCACTGCGTCAGTGCATCAGTGATTTTAGAAGCAGGCAAGAAGAAATGGATTCTCCAAGATCTGTCAGAAGACAGAGTATGAATGATAGGGATGACATTGATCCGACTACATATCAGATGTTCAAGAAAATGCTGATTAGGATGATGTCTGAGCAGGCTGAATACAGTCTCAGAAAGGCTCCCATCAAGGAGAAGACATTTGTCTCCTTCTCTCAGAATATCACTGGCAAGAGCAACAAGTGATTCGGCGCGTGTTTGCTTGATATTTTATTCTCGTCGACGTCCTCTATTATCGTGGATTCAGTTCTGAATATTCCAGATGCCTAGACGAAGTTGAAGCCAAAAAAGTCGTGTGAGAGGTACACTAAGGCATTTGCGGTGGTCACGTCGGCTACCAAACTCTTATCAAGCAAATCATCTGGGCGGGATATTATTGGAAGACTATGGTACAAGATTGCTAGCATTTTGTGAAGAAGTGTGCTCTATGCCAGATACATGCACCTTTCATTCATGCGTCAGCAACATATTTGCAATCTGTTATCTCTCCATGGCCGTTTTCTATGTGGATCTTTAATGTTGTGGGCCCCATCACTTCTGCTTCAAACAACTACAAATATTTTCTTGCCGCAACAGAATATTTTACTAAATGGGTCGAAGCTATCACTCTACACATAGTAGAAGGTCGACATGTGGTCTCGTTCATCCACAAAATATCCTATTTCATTTTGGCATACCGCATGATATTGTGTCAGATAATGGCAATCATTTCAAGAATGAGAAAATGAGAACTTTCTGTTCGAAGTTCAAAATCCACCATCATTTCTTCACTCCTTATTATCCTTAAGGGAATGGTCAGGCAGAGGCCACCAATAAAATTCTTATTAGAATCTTGGAGCGAACTTTGAAAACAGGTCGTGACTGTCATGAAAAGATCCATGATGCATTGTGAGCATATAGAACCACCATTCGAACTCCAATTAATGCTACTTTGTCAGAACTTGTCTACGGAACTGAAGTAGTATTGCCTCTACATGTTCAAAACCTGCCTTGAAGTTCACATCACTACTGGAGTTATCGCTTGATCAATATCAGTAGCAGCGACTGGTACAACTTGATTTGCTCAATGAAAGAAGACTCAGAGCAGCAGAGCACGCTGAATCATATCGTCAGAGGATAGCCAGACAATATGCAAAATTTGTCATTCAAAGGAAATCTTGAGTCAATGATCTAGTGCTCAGATCAACGGCCTATCTCAAGCACCGTCTGGGTGACAAATGGTCGCCGAATTGGGAAGGTCCCTATGTTGTCAAAGAGGCATTACATCATAACTCATATCGGCTCATCAATGCCGACAGAGTGGAGTTATTAGACCCCATCAATGCTAAACATTTGAAAATTTTCTATACTTAAATTCTCTATTCCATCCTTTGTAATTCCTCAATATATTTTCTTCAATAATGGTCAAATTCTTCTTTCCCAGTTACACTGGGGCATTATTTTGAAAATTGTTTTCAAAACATCTTGTATGCAGGCAGGATCAAACAAATCTCTCATTTTGCATGCATGTGCATCATTTCGCATTCATTTGCATACATTCGCATTCATCTGCATCAATTTGCATTTGCATCGAGTTTCCCCTTCAGGTTAAGGGATAAATTCTGAGACCCTGACAGTTGTCCAAGTCGTCGTGAGGGTGAAGACTGAAAATCTTCTATCAAAATCAATTAGTAAATTCTCAAAAATCCAGTGTTCATGCTTGTAAGATTTTCAAAATACAGTGTTCGTGCTGGTAAAAATTTTCTAAATCAAGTGTTCGTGCTGGTAAATTCTTCTAAATCCAGTGTTTGTGCTGGTAAATTTTCAAAATCCAGTGTTCGTGCTGGTAAATTTTTTTTTAAATCCAGTGTTCGTGCTGGTAAATTCTTCAAAATCCAGTGTTTGTGCTGGTAATTCTTCCAAAAACAGTAATCGTACTGGTCTATTTTCAAAATCCAGTACTTATACTGGTTCATTTCCAAAATCCGGTATTCACACTGGTACATATTTTAAAATCCATTTTTTATTGGTCAAACTTTCTAAATCTGGTTTTACTAGTTAATGTTTTCAAACCTAATCCATGCTGATCTAGTCTTCTTGCGGGATTCGAGTTTCGACTCGAATTTTCTTTCCTCTGGGATTCGAGTTTCAACTCGAATTTCTTTCCCTTCTGAATTGGTCTAGAAGATTAGAGTTCCGACTCTAATCTTCTTCCAAATCCAATTCAAATGTCCTAGAATTGGTCATGAAGATTAGAGTTCCGACTCAAATCTTCTTCCAAATCCAATTCAAATGTCCTAGAATTGGTCTAGAAGATTAGAGTTCCGACTCGAATCTTCTTCCAAATCCAATTTCAAATATCAAATTTCAAATTTCAAAGTTCCAAATTCTAATTTCGGCCCTCGGGCCACCCAATTTCCAAATTTCCAATTTTGACCTTCGGGTCAATCAATTTCCAAATTTCCAATTTTGACCTTCAGGTGAATCAATTTCCAAATTCCTAATTTTGACCTTCGGGTCAATCAATTTCCCAATTTCCAATTTCCAATTTCAAATACCAAATTTCCAATTTCCAATTTTGACATCCGGGTCACCCAATTCTCTATTTCAACCTTCGGGTCACTCGATTTCTAATTTTGACCTTCGAGTCATTCAAATCCTCAATTTCGACCTTCGGGTTATTCAATTCTTCAATCTCAACCTTTAATTTCCCATTTCGACCCCTTGTGTCATTCGACTCCCAATTTCGACCTTCGGGTCATGTAATTCTCAAATCTTGACCTTTGGGTCATCTAATTTGATCAATCAGGCCTCTGGGCCGTCCACTCTATCAGATTCTCAATTCAAGCCTTCGAGTTACGATCTTACCAACATCAATCATTCTCCTGCCTTCGGTTTACAACTTTGTCAATATCTATCACTTTCCAAGCCTTCGGGTTACAATTTCATTAATGTCAATCATTTTTAAATCAACAAAATTCTGCTTTTGAGCTGGTCGGTCAACAAAATTCTGCTTTTGAGCTGGTCGGTCAACAAATCCTGCTTTCGAGCTGGTAGTTCAACAATTCCTGCTTTTGAGCTGGTAGTTCAACAAATCCTGCTTTTGAGCTGGTCGGTCAACAAATCCTGCTTTCGAGCTGGTCGGTCAACAAATCCTGCTTTCGAGCTGGTCGGTCATCAAATCCTGCTTTCGAGCTGGTCGGTCAAACCAAATTCTGCTTTTGAGCTGGTAAAACAAAACAAATCCTGCTTTCGAGCTGGTAGTTCAACAAATCCTGCTTTCGAGCCGGTCGGTCAATAAATCTTGCTTTCGAGCTGGTAAATCAAAACAAAACCTAACTTTCAAGTTGATCTCTTACTAAAGTATTTTCAGGATTCAGTTTAGTCATGAACGTGTTGCGTTGTGCTTCAAATACTCGCTTCCACAAAGGATTTCAAGAAAATTTTGCCAATTTGTCATTAAATATTTGTTGATTTCAAAATCTTTATTGCACAAAAACATTACCTCAGAATACCTTCAGTATTACTTCCGAAAGGACAACGCTTTCGCGAAAAAAGATTTAAAATTCAGAATCTTTCTATTGGCCGACCAAAAGGATGAAGAATAAATCCTCGTTATGGCCAGCAAAAGAAATTCAATGTTGTTGTAAAGCCATAAGTGATCGGTATTGATCGCAGTCAATGGCACATTTTTAAAGATCATTCTTGGAAAATAAAGCAGTCGAAATATCCTGGGTGATACAGAAAAATCCACTCAATTTCCATATCTCCTCAATCACCTAAGCTGCAATTAAATATCTGCAAAAGGGATCTCTCAATTGTCGTCAAGATGAAGGCGAATTATGCGAGTAGACCCCCGGGGCCAAAGAAGATTTGAATCATCTCCAAGATGACGGAGTTTGTGACGGATCCTTCCAGAGAAAGTTCAGAGCACCGTCAAGATGAAGGCGACTGCGATGAGCTTCCCGACAAACCCTAAAGGATATTTAATTTCTGCTATCATCAAGAGATTTCCAACCAAAGAGCCAATAACCGTCAATATAATCCCTGAGAGAAAAGAAAGATCAGAGCATCTCTGAGATGAAGGAGTTTGTGACGTACCCTTCCAAAAAAAAAAGAGAGAAAAAAGTCAGGCCATCTCCAAAATGAAGGATGATGTAATAAAATCCCCAAAAACCTAAGAGAGCTCTAATTCTGCCAAAAAAAAAGTGGGCAGAAAGATCATCATGAGGAAAGAATCCCAGGATATCAGACTGCCAAATTTGCCAAAGAATCTTCTTTAATTTTGTGAAATTCTATTATCAATATTCTTTCACCAATTGCTCTCACAATATCAAGAATACTCTCTTTTCTGCTCATATCAAGGAAATTGATAGCTTCCTTAAAAGAAAGCCAATTGCAAGCAATTTGAATTCGAATCTTGATTCTACGGAGTTAAGCCCAGTCGGAGGTAATACTTCAGGTAGAAAAGAAGAAAGATTTTCATACCAATATACATCAATTTCAAGCATTTTGAATCAACAAACAATTTTTAACATTTTGGCAATATTTTCTCACTATCTTGACATGAAGTGAAGAGCTCGATGTCCATATTGACACATCCTGATATCACCTTTTACCTCCTTGAGAGAGTAACCTTTACCATCTTTCGCGTTGTCGAAAGAATTCATCTTTTGCGTTGTCAAAAGAATCGCCTTGTTCCTTTGGATCACCTTTATTATCTTTCGTGTTGACGAAAGAATCCATCTTTCGCGTTGTCGAAAGAATTCATCTTTTGCGTTGTCAAAAGAATCGCCTTACTCCTTTGGATCGCCTTGTCATCTTTCGCATTGTTGAAAGAATCGCCTTGCTCCTCTGGATCGCCTTGTCATCTTTCGCGTTGTCGAAAGAATTCATCTTTTGTGTTGTCAAAAGAATCGCCTTGCTCCTTTGGATCGCCTTATCATCTTTCGCGTTGTTGAAAGAATCGCCTTGTTCCTTTGGATCGCCTTTTTCCATCTTTCGCGTTGTCGAAAGAATTCATCTTTTGCGTTGTCAAAAGAATCGCCTTACTCCTTTGGATCGTCTTGTCATCTTTCGCGTTGTTGAAAGAATCGCCTTGTTCCTTTGGATTGCTTTTTTCCATCTTTCGCGTTGTCGAAAGAATTCATCTTTTGCGTTGTCAAAAGAATCGCCTTACTCCTTTGGATCGCCTTGTCATCTTTCGCGTTGTTGAAAGAATCGCCTTGTTCCTTTGGATCGCCTTTTTCCATCTTTCGCGTTGTCGAAAGAATTCATCTTTTGCGTTGTCAAAAGAATCGCCTTACTCCTTTGAATCGCCTTGTCATCTTTCGCGTTGTTGAAAGAATCGCCTTGTTCCTTTGGATCGCCTTTACCATCTTTCTCGTTGTCGAAAGAATTCATCTTTTGCGTTGTCAAAAGAATCGCCTTACTCCTTTGGATCGCCTTGTCGTCTTTCGCGTTGTTGAAAGAATCGCCTTGTTCCTTTGGATCGCCTTTACCATCTTTCGCGTTGTTGAAAGAATTCATCTTTTGCGTTGACAAAAGAATCGCCTTGATCCTTTGGTTCGCCTTGTCATCTTTCGCGTTGTTGAAAGAATCGCCTTGTTCCTTTGGATCGCCTTGTTATCTTTCGCGTTGTCGAAAGAATTCATCTTTCGTGTTGTTGAAAGAGTCACCTTATTCCTCTTCAAGAAAATTGTCTTATTCACTATCCAACTTACCATTTTCATTTCCCGGTCAGGTTAAGGGTTAAACCTGAGCCTCATTTTGATGAGGTATTTCATTTCCCAATCAGGTCAAGGGTACAAACCTGAGCCTCCTTTGATGAGGTATTTCATTTTCCGCCCAATCAGGTTAAGGGTACAAACTTGAGCCTCCTTTGATGAGGTATTTCATTTTCCGCCCAATCAGGATAAGGGTACAAACCTGAGCCTCCTTTCATGAGGTATTTCATTTTCCGCCCAATCAGGATAAGGGTACAAACCTTAGCCTCCTTTGATGAGGTATTTCATTTTCCGCCCAATCAGGATAAGGGTACAAACCTTAGCCTCATTTTGATGAGGTATTTCATTTCCCGGTCAGGTTAAGGGTTAAGCCTGAGCTTCGTTTCTACACGAGGTATTTCCTGTCCCATCCAGGTTAATGGCAAAACCTGAATCTCACTTCTTTTGAAGTAATTTTTTTTCTTTATTCTCCATTTCATATCTACCATTTTCATCAGGGCTAATTTCTTCACACCCAGTCAGATCCTTCTAACTGGGGCATTTTTATAGCCCAAATTTGGTGTGTTTTTCTTTGCCACTAAGCTCGTCCACAAGCCGGCTTAGTAGCAAAGAGGGGCATCTGTAAACACTCTAAATTTTCCTCATCCATTCTCAAACAACCCTCCTCGTGCAGTGCCAACCCTGTTAGGTCAGTGTAGGAGTCAAACCCCGAGTCAGTTTCAGAAAATCACCATCTTACCCATTTTCATTAAGAAAATTACCATTTTACCCCTAGGACATCCCAGACCCCAGTCAGTCGGAGTCAACCAAGCTCATTGGTCAGTTCAGGACAGTCAGAATATCAGTCATTTCAAGCTCATTTGAAATCACAGTGAGAAAGTCATTTTCATTTCTAACCATTCATAACAAAATAGGATTATTTCCTCAGAAATGAGCTCATTTCTCACTCAAATCCAAGCCAATTGTCTCTGAGTCAGTCATTCATAGTCAGTCATATTCCTCAGAGTCTAGCTTGAGCTCACCAGGAGTTCGAGTGCTCCTATTTCAGTTCAAAACCATTTCTAAGTGTCCAGGAGCCCATTTTAGCCTGTTCCAGCTCTTTCAGCTGAAATTGAGCTGAGTTCAGTCAGTTGAGCTAGTGTTTGAGCCTCGATTTTAGTTCATCTCAGTATTAGTAACGTTTGCTTCAGCTCAAACCCAGTTCAGGGTCGTAATTCACCTCGCCCCAGTGACCATTCCATACCATTTCTCTAAAAATGGGAACTTTTCTTGAAAATTCAGTCGGAAAGGTCAGTTGAGTCAGTATCATTATCAGTTCACTTGAGTTCTGAAACTCTAAAACCCAGTTCAATCCAGTTCATTTTAGTTTAATCCAGCTCAAACCCTAATTTCCAATGTCACTCTAGCTTGGTAGAGCTCGAAAATCATTTCTTCAACCATTTTTTTTGCAAATTTTGTCAAATTTAATGCTTTTTGAACTGGTATAAGTGTCAATCGGGGTCTAACATCCAAAATTCTTCATTCAGAGTTAGCATTTCGCATAGCATTTCATGTCATTTCTCATCATTTCATATCATTTCTCAGCATTTCATGACATTTCATCACATTTCATTTCATTTTCGAAGTCCAGAACTCCAGTTTTATAAATTTCAATCCAGATCAAGTTTCAAAAGCTTTCAGAAATCAATTTCAAACCTCGGGTTTCCAAAATTAACATTTTTACCCCCAGGATTCTAAATTTGGAAATATTTTCTCGAGAAAAACAATCTGGATTCATTTCAAAATCAAATTTTCAAATTCTACACTGGATTTGCTTCACAACGAGGTATTAAACTTCAAAATCCGAGCTCATTTCAAAAACTGCAAAAAATAGCTCATTTTGTTTGAAAATAGTTTTGGAAGCATTTTTTTGAGAAAAACAATCTGGATTTCTTTCAAAATTATATTTTTAAATTCTACATTAGATTTGCTTCGCAACGGAGTATTGAACTTCAAAATCCGAGCTTGTTTCAAAAACTGCCAAAAATAGCTCGTTTCGTCTGGATTTTTTTTGAAAAGACTATTTTACCCATTTAATCATCAAAATGAATTTCAAAAGTGGAATTTGTACCCGCTCTGAGATGGCCCATCCATTTGTATTTTCTTGTTTTAATTTATAAGAAAAAAAATTATCTTTTTCTTTATTTTTTTTTTTGGTTTGTTTTATTTTATTTATTTTATTTTATTTTTTTATTTTATTCTTCCTAAGGTGGGACCCACAAAGGGGTCACCCAAACCTCCGGCCTATTTCCTTTCTTTCTTCCTCCATTTTCTTTTTTTTTTATTTTTATTTTTCTTTTCTTTCCTTCTTTCTTTCTTTTCTTTCTTCTTCCCTTTTTCTTTCTTTCTTTCCTCCTTTATTTCCTCCCTTTCCACTCACTCACGTACAACTTTTTCCAGCCTTTCTCTTTCTCCTTTCTCTCTTCTTTCTTCCCTCTTTCCTTTCCTTTTCCTTCTTCCCCTTCTTTCCTTCTTTCTTTCTTTCCCCATTCATTATTGCCCATTCACGTAAGTCTCTCTTCCCCTCTTATTAAAAGATTTCCCATTAAAACTTAGGGATATTTTTCATTTTCCTAAGTTCAACACCAAAAAAGAGGATACACGGCTGGTGGATTTCTCTTCATTCACGCCTCCTTTTTAAAAAAAAAAAAAAAAGAAGATCAAAACTGAAATCATTAAACCCTAGATACTTGTCATTTTCCCTAAGTTTCCCCCCTTAAAAAACTTTTCCTTCTTACCTATTCAAAAAAAAAAAAGGGCATTCACGCCCAGCCCTGGGAGCCTCTCTCAGCCATCTTCTAACCTCACGTCTCTCTCTCTCTCTCTCTCCCCCCCTTAAGCCCTTCACCCTCATTACACAACACCCATCTCTGATTGCAGCAAGATAACCAGCCACTTCCAGCTTCCCCTTCACAGTTGCAGCCGTCTCCTTCCTTGACAGCACCACCTACACTTGATGCAGCCCATCTTTCACCACAGCACAACAGCTTCATCTTCAAGTTCCAGCAAGCTCCTCCCTAATCAAGGCGGCAGCAACATACTATCATCATCAGCTCCAACTTCCATCGTTGCAGCACCTTCAGACTTCAAGATTTCAGCATCAACCTCTCTCTAGCACCCACCGTCAGCCTCTTCTCCACCACTGGTTCAGCATAGTAGCAGTGATCTTGAAGCAGCCGCTGCAGCTCTTCCACCTTCATCCTTTATCCTTCATCACGACAGCAATCTCCAAGCCATCCAACCTTGAGTCCAACAGCACCCTTCCATGTTGGCAGCATCATAGGCCTCATTGGCACCGAGCCTTTTGCTTCCTCTCCTTTGCAACTGGTTATCATCTACAACAACCCTATCAAGTGCAATCAGTCCACATCCATACCATTATCTCCAACCACCCTTTCGGGCCTCGAAACCTCATCCTCAACCGGTTCACTACCATCGTTCCCACCGGTACAAAGGTAAATCCAAGTCTTATTTTATTTTTATGGATGCTATAAAGTCAAGTTGAAGATTGAATTGGCAGTAGTATGAATGTTTTTATATATATATATAGTTCTTAAATTAAAAAAAAATATGATAGTAGTTTCATCTCACGTATTTAGGCTAAGTAAACGATGAGATTCGTCTATCTATGGGATTGATTCTCTCGTTTTGAGAGCCAACATCAAAATAGGTCATACACCTTTCATGATGGTTTTGATTTTATTTTCATGTTTCATACAATTTTAGATTTAAAAATTGCATTTAGTTAAATTCCATCATGTATTTTGTTCATTTCATATAGTTCTATTAATAGTTGATTTAGAATCCATAAGAATTTCAATTTTGTGCAAAATCCATGCATTATTTTATGAAAATTTATGCACCAATAAATTCTGTAAATTTTATATCAAGTAGGATTATATGTCTTTGTTTTATTGCCAAAAATTTGATTCAATTTGGGTTCTGGAACCCTTCTAAACTGATCAAACCTTAAATCGGGTTTTCTGTCATCCAGAAATTTCAATTCCTGCTTTAGCAGACAAAAACCTTCGGATTCACCCTTTTGTGGGATTCAAATCATTTTTAAAAAATCACAGTAGATTCATAATTGAATCTACTAATGATCTGGAAATTTTTAGGTTTTTCCAATTAGTTTTGACCTCTGTAAAAAATCGGATTTCTCAGACCTTTGGGAAAATATCGATTTTCTTTCGTCAGGGTATAGACAGACCTTAATGCACCAAGTCCATCCAATATTTAACTCGTGTGCAAAAACTTTCAACATGAAAGTTGTTACTAACATAATTTCCTGTCATTTCCCAAAATTTGGGAATTTTTAGGTTTGTTTCATTATTTTTCCCAGATTTTCTCTTTCTGTCTAACAGATTCCAATGTCCAGAAATTCCAGAGATTTAGGTCTCTGATAATAGTGTGGCCTTTTCCAAACCGTGACTTGAATACCAATGGTTTCAAAAGATCAAATCTTTATCTGTTTGTCAGAGACAGTTTACCATAATTTCAGACTTTTTCCCATCTGTATTCTATTTTTCCCATGTTTTCTACCAAAACCTGTCTGTTTCCCCTAAATCATAGAGTCGCCGGATTCCGATCCGACTTGCCGGAGTGGCACAGCTCCGACCATAGGTCAAAACCAGAAAATGTAAAATTAACAAATCCTTGCCTTATTGTCCTCTGTCACCCCATAAAATTTGGGAAATTTTTATGGAAATTTGATATCCTAAAGCCCCTTTAGAATCAACATTTTAGGCAAAAATCACCAAATTTAGGGTTTTTATTTGAATTTTCATATTTAAAAATACAAAAAAATAGATTTTCGAGATCCATTATGTTTCTAGGGTTATTTTAGGTGTCCATGCCAAATCTGGTTTAATTCCAAGTTCATTTGCTCCATGTGTTAGTTTATCTTTAAATTCAAAAGCGAAAATCAGGCGAAAATCAGGTTAAATTCGATGTTTTATGATATTTTCGCCATTTTAGGGTTTTTATCATGTACATAAGCATGTAGAATCATATTAGGGTTCACTTCAATCTCCTTTGCATTTCATATTTTTCAATTTTGCAAAATTTATTTCAGAAAACCCTAGTTTCAAGGCCATAGTCTTGTTATCGGGGGTATTTTGGTCATTTTGACCTAAATTTCGAAATTTCAATTTCTAATTCTCCAAAATTTCATGCATATCATCATATTTTATCATATTATGCTTGATTTATTTCATTTGATTTTCAAAATTCCAAAATTTATAAAAATTCTTTCAGAAAACCCTGATTTCAAGGTCATCAGGGGTATTTTGGTCATTTTGACCCCAACTTCGAATTTTCAAGTTTATTTTCGAAATTTATTCATTATTTATCATGTTTATATCAAAGGGGGTATGAATTTGGGTTTATATCTGAATAATATCTGATAATTTCCCATATTTTCGGATAAATTCAGAAAAACCTACATTTTGGTGTTAACCTTATTTTCTAGTTTTGCAGGAACATTCAAGAAGAAGACTTAGCTTTAATTTTTTTTTATTTCAATTCAATGTAACCTCAAATGTAATAATTTGGAATAAGAGTTACTTTTTTGCTTAGAATAGGGTTGCATTGCATATAGTTTAGTTTATGCAAATTTCAATATGTGATGTATGATTCATGCACATTATTTCAAATTCACTATGGTTTACACGAATGACACGTGCACAAGCTCTTATGAAGTTTATAAACTCGGTGGGATTCGTATTTATGGCCATAGTCAGAATACGAAGAAAACCAAGATTTATGATCTTCGTATTAGCCACATTCAGCCTACACTCTTAGGCTAACTTCAAAAATGCACTGCATTTCTCAAAGTTTCAAAAGGATTTCCCAATTCCTTAATGAAATTCCCTTTTTCAAATTCATATTCATTCATTCATATCATTCAAATTGCATTATTTTCAAACTCATTTTCCAATTTCAATTAAAAAAAAATTCAGTTTTCTAAAGAATTTCCAAGTTTTTCTCAAAATCCTAAGTTTTCAAAAGAGATTTCAAGGCATTTTCTAAGTTCAACCAAAATTTTCCAATGTTTTAAAATTCTCAACTTTCAAAGTCTCAAGTTTTTAAAAAAAAAAAAATCAATTTTCTTAGATTTCCCACTTTCCTGAGAACCCAGTTTCCTGAGAATCCATTTTTCATTTCAAAAGTCATTTCCAATGAATTTCTTAGATTTTCTCAGAATTCTCAAATCCATTTTCTCAGAAAAGCAATTCCAAATTTTAAAATCGATTTTCCAAAGTTCAAATTTTCCTAAGAAATCACTTTCCAATGCAAATTTCTGATTTCCAATAAAATTCAATGATTTTCCTAGGAATTCCATTTTCAAGCATTTTCCAGTCCTTTTCTTAATGCATTTCAATTTTCCAAAGCAAACATCATATTTTCTCAAACTTGCATTTTTCAAAATTCCATAGCACAAGCCTGATTCTTTGTGCATTCTAGGAAAAATAGAGCATAATTTAGATATTTGAGTCAAGTTAAAGCACGTAATTGATCCTTGGTTCAATTACCCCTGGTAAAGGCACCAGGAACGGTTGAACCTCGTACCGACAGGCGGATCCTATTCCTTGGAATTTTCCTGCAAATTTTCAAAACGGAGGCGAGTAAATTTTCAAAACAATTTTCAAAACTTTGGTCGAGTTTGACTCGCGAAATTCGTTTCTCTCTCGCAAGGGAGGGGAAAAATTTTGCGATGATAACACCCCCCTGCATTTTCGGCAGCTGGGGGTCGCCCCCCCTGTGTTTTCGGCTGAGGGTCGACCCCCCCTGCATTTCCGGCAGGGGGTCGACCCCCCTGCATTTCCGGTAGAAGGGGGTCGACCCCCCTGCGTTTTCGGCAGCAGGGGGTCGACCCCCCTGTATTTCCGGCAGCAGAGGGTTGCCCCATTTGTGTTTTCGGCAGGGGGTCGACCCCCGACCCCCTGCATTTCCGGTAGCAGGGGGTCGACCCCCCCTGCGTTTCCGGCAGCAGGGGGTCGCCCCCCTGCATTTTCGATAGGGGGTCGACCCCTTGCGTTTCCGGCAGGGGGTCGCTCCCCCTGCGTTTCCGGCAGGGGGTCGACCCCCTGCGTTTCCAGCAGCAGGGGGTTGCATTGCCCCCTTGCATTTCCGACAGGGGTTCGCCCCCCTGAGTTTATGGCAGAACGTCGCAGGGGGTCGCCCCCCTTGCATTTCCGGCAGGCAGGGGGTTGCCCCCCCTGCATTTCCGGCAGGGGGTCGCCTCCCTGTGTTCTGTGAAACTGCATCTGCCTCTTGTTTTTTTTTTTCGGCAGGTGGTTACTTCATTTTAACATAGTGTTTTTTGCAGATTTCTCAACGGAACTCGCTTGTGCCCCGCCACCCGTGGTAAGTAAGTGACAAAAACAATGCAAATCGGGTAAATACCCGTGGTGAGTAAGTGATGCAAGTGCATCACATGTTATTTAATTTATTGAATGTAACACTTTATTATTCACACACTCACTTAGTTGTTGATATCTAGGACTGCTTTGTTGGAGTTCGGAGACCATGCTGAGCATGATTTTAATGTATGAATATGGAAGTGTTCTTATTTTTGGAGTACAAAGTCCATGCTAGGCATGGTAGTAGTTAGTGGGATATTGAAGTGTGTTTGCTGCAGGTACATGTTTGACATTTGTTTGATATGAATTATTTCGATGTATTGCAATGTTTGATGTGATTGTATCCATGCTTGCATGTAGTTACTTTCAATTTGATTATGTCTTCCATGTGAAATTATATACTGAAAGCATGCTTCAAATGAATGTATCGTGTCATGAATAGTTTGCACATGAAAATATTAAGTTATCAATGCATGCATCATAATTCTTGTGATTGTATGACATCATATATTGCATGATAAATTTGATATTTTTTTCATCATAGTATTCTGATGGTTCTCTTTTAACTGGTTAGGATACTATTCGTAACATCATACGACAAAATGACTGCAAACCGTGAATGGATGTACCGTAAGATAGTGCACAATGAGTTATCGCATGAATATATGGATGGTGTTGACAGTTTTATTGAATTTGCAACAGCAAGTGTCAGTACAGTAGATCCCACAGGTCGAATTAGGTGTCCCTGCAAGATTTGTAAGAATAATCGATTTGTAGAACCTCATGGCGTTAGACATCACCTATACAGGAAGGGTTTTGTGAGTGATTACCAGAACTGGACGTTTCATGAATAAGAATTTAGAAACGATTTTAATGCACGGGTGAATGTGGTGCACGATAATCCATATACGAATTTGATATTTGATGCCGTAGGAACAAAACTGGGTTCTGCTATGAGTTCTAGTGATGTAAGAACTGCCGTAGATGAAGAATCACCAAACGATGCAGCTAGTAGATTTTATGATTTACTTAGAGATGCTGATGAGCCACTTTGGAATGGTTGTGAGAGTCACACTATCTTGTCTACAGTTCTTCAACTAATGAATTTGAAGTCCGAGTATAATTTGAGTCAATCATGTTTTGACCATTTGTGCATGATTGTGAAGAGTATGTTGCCCAAAGCTGAGAAATTGCCACAAAATTTCTACCATGCAAAAGTTATGGTCAACGCTCTAGGTATGAGTTACAAAAAGATTGATGCTTGTCCAAATCACTGCATGTTGTATTTCAAAGAGCAGGAAAACAACATATCATGCCCGTCATGTGGGCATCCTCGGTTCAAGCCAAAGACAAGAGGCAATGGTAGCACGAGATCAAAGGAAGTTTCATACAAGTCGTTCAGCTACTTTCCTATCACTCCTAGATTGCAGCGATTGTATATGTCTTCAAGGACAGCTAAACACATGAGATGACATGCAAATAAAGTTTGACACGATGAAAACAAGATCACGCATCCTGTTGACGCTGAAGCTTGGAAGCACTTTGATCGTACTCATCAGAACTTCACAATGGAAGTGCGAAATGTTAGACTCGGTCTATGTACAAATGGATTTAATCCATTTGGGGTAGATCAACTCCATACAACCTTCCACCAAGCTTGTGTATGAAACATCCAAATCTTTTTTTGTCTCTGTTGATCCCTGGTCCGACCTCACCTGGCCAAAATCTTGATGTATATCTAAGGCCATTGATTGATGAACTAAAAGTATTGTGGGATGACGGTGTTACCACGTATGATGCCCACAAAAAACAAAATTTCAACATGAAGGCCGCTGTTCTATAGACAATCAGTGACTTCCCTGCATATGGTATGTTATCTGGTTTGAGCACACATGGGAGGTTGGCTTGTCCGTACTGTATGGAGGATTCCAAAGCTTTTAGATTGAGGCATGGAAAGAAGCCTTGCTGGTTTGAGTGCCATCGTCGATTTCTACCCAGCAATCATCCGTTTCGATGACAAAAGAATGTGTTTAAAGCAGGCACAACTGAAACGGAAGGTCCATTCTCAAGATTGTCCGGCATAGAGATTCTAAAAAGATTGCGATACTTTCCAGATGTATTAACAGATGCCCGCAGTCCTACACCCTTTCATGGATTTGGGAAGGATCACAATTGGACGAAGAAATCTATTTTTTGGAAACTACCGTATTGGCCGACCCTATTGATACGACATAATTTGGATGTGATGCATGTAGAGAAAAATGTGTTTGATAATGTGTTCAATACAATAATGAATATTAAAGGAAAAATGAAGGATAATCCGAAGGCCCGTATGGATTTAAAATTAATATGTAAAAGACCAAAATTGAAACTCAAAGAGTTTAATGGCAAAGTACTGAAACCAAAGGCAAAGTACGTGCTCGGTCCTGATCAAATAAAACATGTATGTCAATGGTTGAGACAACTGAGATTTCCAGATGAATATGTCTCTAATATTGCTCGGGCTGTGAATATTGATGATGAACAATTATATGGGTTGAAGAGTCATGATTGTCATATCTTTATGCAACGATTGATACCCCTAGCATTCCATGATATGTTAGACAAACCTATATGGGGGGTATTGTCTGAGTTGAGCGGATTTTTTCAGAACATTGTGCGCATCGGAGGTCATTGTATCAGATGTAAAGAATCTCGAGGACTCTGTCATCACCACTGTTTGTCTGCTAGAAAAGATATTTTCGCCAGCATTTTTCGATGTTATGGAACATTTGATCATACATCTGCCATATGAACTAAGGGTTGGTGGCCCTGTGCAATATCGATGGATATACCCATTTGAAAGGTATATGTTTTTTTATATTTGTCTCTTTAATGACAAATATTTAAAATTTGAAATGTATATTCTTGTCAGATGCATGTTCAACCTAAAAAAAAAGGTTCGTAATAAAGCAAGAGTAGAAGGCGCTATTTGTGAGGCGTACACTTTAGAAGAGATTTCAAATTTCTCATCTATGTACTTCAAACCTCATATTCCAACACGTTACACATGCCCGCCCCGTAACGATGATGAAGAACAAGTAACTGTAGCTGACAAGCTGTCGATATTTCAACCACTTGGGCATGCATTTGGTAGTTGCTGATCAAGGCTATTGATAGATCGAGAGCAAGATGCAACACACATCTATATTCTTTTTAATTGCTCAGCGATCGACCCATACATCGAGTAAGTATATGTATATGCAACTCAATTATAAATCCTTTTATGTTCTATATGTGGATACATGGCTCGGTAATATAAGTATTTGTGGTTTGCAGACGATTTGATCTGGAGTTGCAAAGTGAAGTTTCACATCTCACTGATGCAGAAGTACAAAAAGAACGTGAAACTAAGTTTGTGGAGTGGTTGAAATAGTTGGTAAAGAAGCTAACGTAAATTTTGTACTTATAAACAACACTAAGTTACTTAATTGATCGTGATCACAATCATTGTTTATGTATGTGCGTAGGTTCGCCATGGTGATGTTAAAGATCAAGGAATATGTGATTTAGAAAATGGTCCGACCAAAGTTGTGCAATGCTACAACGGGTATATCGTAAATGGTTATTGATTTCATACAAAAGACTACGGTATAAACAAATCAACGATAAATAGTGGCGTGTGTGTCAAGGGTAGCAACTACGGTGAAAATGAACATGATTACTACGGTGTTATAGAGGAAATAATGGAGTTGACTTACTTAGGCATGAATAACAAGGTTACGATATTCAAGTGTCATTGGTTTGATCCAACTGCAACAAGACTCGACAAAGCTTTAGGCATTATGGAGGTGAATCATAAATCCAGGTTTGGAACATATGAACCATTCATATTAGCCTCGCAAGCTCAACAAGTTTATTATACTTTATATCCGAGTATAAAAAAGTTAGATAGAAATGAATGGTGGGCAGTTTGCAAGGTGAAGTCCAAACTATACCCCGAGTATGATCAGTTACAGGATGATGAGTTAGCTGAAGACAACGATTACTATTAATCAGATGATGTCTATGACTTCGCTTATGGTCACGATGTTGCGCATGATATGCATGTCATATCTCTATTGGCCGATGAAACATTCATAGAGGAATGTGATCCAAATGATGTACCAAGTGGATGGGCAAACAATGAAGAAGAAGAAGAAGAAGAAGAAGAAAAAGAAGAAGAAGAAGAAGAAGAAGAAGAAGAAAGTCAAACTAGTGACGAGGAAGAATTCTCAAGCTAGTGAGCAAAATCTTATACTACAAACCTCTATTTAAATGCATTGCAGTACTTGATGTGAGTTGTATTGCAATACTTGGCGTGAATGATTAAAAATTTTATTTGAATGTATTGTAATACTTGATACGAATGATTCGAATGCATTGCAATACTTGGTGTGAATGATTAAAAATTTTATTTGAATGTATTGTAATACTTGATACAAATGATTCAAATGCATTGCAATACTTGGTGTGAATGATTAAAAATTTTATTTAAATGTATTGTAATACTTGATACGAATGATTCGAATACATTGCAATACTTGGTGTGAATGATTAAAAATTTTATTTGAATGTATTGTAATACTTGATACGAATGATTCGAATGCATTACAATACTTGGTGTGAATGATTAAAAATTTTATTTGAATGTATTGTAATACTTGATACGAATGATTCAAATGCATTGCAATACTTGATGTGAATGATTTGAATTATTTGAATGTATTGTAATACTTGATGCAAATGCATGAGTTGTTTTGCAACACTTGATGTGAATGATTAAAAATTTTATTTGAATGTATTGTGATACTTGATACAAATGATTTGAATGCATTGTAATACTTGATGTGAATGATTTGAATTATTTGAATGTATTGTAATACTTGACACGAATGATTCGAATGCATTGCAATACTTGATGTGAATGATTTCAATTATTTGAATGTATTATAATTTATGCAACGAATGATTTGAATTATTGTAATACTTGATGTGAATGATTTGAATTATTTGAATGCATTGTAATACTTGATGCGAATGATTTGAATGCATTGCAATGCTTGATGTGAATGAATTGAATGCATTGTAATACTTGATGTGAATTATTTGAATGTATTGTATGACATATGTTATTTGTTAGAATATGGTTCGTGAAGGTTATAGTGGTCGCTCATCCAGTAGTAACCAGGCTCAACCTTCATCTTCACGGGCTCCTGTGATAGGTATATCATATAACTAATTGGATGTTTGATTAGTTCAAATGCGCATTCTGAGAATTTCTAACGTATTTTTTTACAGATGATGTTGAGCCTATACACGACCCACCTACACCAGTTGATCACATAAGTCAAGAGCCAACACAGGAAACAGGGTCTTCTTAGGCTGGCACAAGAAGACTCATTCGAATAGTGTATATCGATAATCGACCGTAAGTATTTTGTTTTCAATTATTGCATATCTTATAAATATTTTATATTGATATTTACTGTGTAACAATTCATGTGCAGCACGAGGTTTGAGCCACAAGAAGTAGTACGGGAGATTAGGAATTCACTTCTTCAACATCTACCAGGACCGGTTGCTCAATGGAAAGAGTACCCAAAGGAGGTGTTAGACTGATTGTGGTCCTCATTCATGGTATACAGTTGTTCCTCATAGTTAATGTGTTTCATATTTAATTTATTTAAGTAATGTCTACTAACTTTCTGAAAATATTTGTAGGCTTCGAATCGCTTCGCAACTACAGTGGAAGAAAATGATGCAAGGAAGGTGTGGCAAAAGGTGGGCTGCCAATCGATTTGCAGACATGCTGCACACTATGAAGACTGCAGCAAAAAAAGCATCTGGCGTAGTAGATGATCCATTACTGTGGAAGGGCCATGGTCCTATTACTATCAGGAGAGATTACTAGGATGAAATGTGCAATAAGTGGGCGGGAGATGCATTTAGAAATCGCTCTGCGAAGGCTGCACAAAATCGATCGAAGATGCCCGAATCCCATCTACACACAAGTGGATCTAAGACATTTGGGAGCCACCTGAAGAAAATGGTAACTCATCAATATATAATATTAATTTTATAAGTATTGTTGCAAACTTGTGTACTAAATCTTTTGTCATTTAACTTCGCAGGAAGCAGAAAAAGGAGGTATAAGGATGTGTTTGTTGAAACACATAAACGGAAGACCACAAGAGTCTTCGTATCAGAGAAGGCGAGAACAACAACGGTATGTATTAATTCTATTAATAATCATTGCAATATATATGCAAGTTATCATAATGTTATCATTAATTATTAATGAATACTTTAAACATTATTTTGTAGGAGGCATATGAGCAACAAATGGTAGAGCGATATGGAGATGACGTTACTCAGCATCCATCATTTGAACCTACAACATGGGTGACTGCAGCAGGTGAACCCAAAAAAGGTCGCGTGTTCGGGTTTGGGAGTAATATGAATACTTCACCAGTTATTGCTTCTTCCAGTTACGGCTCACCGACTTCTTGCGCCGACATAAGCTCCAAGCAGCAGACTATTCTTTTCGGTGATGATGTACGCCAGATCGTTACAGAATCACTGAATAACTACTTCCATGACACCGTCGCCCCTTTCTTCGAAATGAGATCAACAATCTTGTTCTGAACAAGGGATCTTCGATTTCAGGTCCCTCTCAGGTATAATCACATATTCAGTTTTTTGTCTACCTTAGAACACATATGAGCATAATCAAATCACATATATAACTTTTTGCCTGCCTTAGAGCACATATGAGCATGATAGAATCAGATATAGAGTTTTTTGCCTGCCTTAGAGCACATATGAGCATGCTATAATAACATATAGAGTTTTTTTATTGCCTTAGAGCACATATGAGCATGCTATAATCACATATAAATTTTTTTGCCTGCCTTAGAGCACATATGAGCATGCTATAATCACATATTCAGTTTTTTGACTGCCTAAGAACACATATGAGCATGATAGAATCACATATAAAGTTTTTTTGACTGCCTTAGAACACATATGAGCATGATAGAATCACATATAAAGTTTTTTTGACTGCCTTAGAACACATATGAGCATGCTATAATCACATATTCAGTTTTTTGACTGCCTAAGAACACATATGAGCATGTTATAATCACATATTCAATTTTTTGACTGCCTTAGCACACATATGAGCATGATAGAATCACATATAGAGTTTTTTTATTGCCTTAGAGCACATATGAGCATGCTATAATCACATATAAAGTTTTTTTGCCTGCCTTAGAGCACATATGAGCATGTTATAATCACATATTCAGTTTTTTGACTGCCTAAGAACACATATGAGCATGTTATAATCACATATTCAGTTTTTTGACTACCTTAAAACACATATGAGCATGCCAAAATCACATATAGAGTTTTTTTACTGCCTTAGAACATATATCATTTATGATAGAATCACATATAATTTTTTTTGCTTTGCCTGCCTTAGAGCACATATGAGCATGCTATAATCACATAATCAAATTTTTGACTGCCTTAGCACACATACGAGCATGATCGAATCACATATATTGTTTTTTGCCTGCCTTAAAGCACATCTGAGCATGATATAATCACATATAGAGTTTTTCTAGCTGCCTTAGAACACATATGAACATGCTATAATCACATATTCAATTTTTTGACTGCCTTAGCACACATATGAGCATGATAGAATCACATATATAACTTTTTGCCTGCCTTAGAGCACATATGAGCATAATAGAATCACATATAGAGTTTTTTTATTGCCTTAGATCACACATGAGCATATGATAGAATCACATATAGTGTGTAATTTATTTCATTATATTTTGTTTATCAATACTGATTGTTCTTTTCTTGTGTAGGCTGCTAGCGATAATCAGCGTAGTGGAGCTGAAGGGACAGATAAAGACAATGAACAAGAAGACGCACAAAATCTTGACGATGATTAGAGAACTGTGTTGAAGAATTTCTATTTTTTTATGTTTCCTAATTGTAATTGTTGAATTGTAAATAATTAAACTTGTTAATTTTAAGGTGGAACGATTAATTGTTGTAGATTCTTGTTATATGGAATTTTTTGTGTGGTTTATTTTTTATTTACAGGAAATATAAATTGTACAGGAAATATAAATTGTACCATTCTCGGTATTGAATTTTCAAATAAATTTTTTTTAATTTTTTTTCGTGTTTGCGACGGAACCATCCGTCGCTATTCATATAAATCTAGCGACGGAAGTAAATCAGTCGCCAAGTCGTGGTCGCCATTTAGTATCGGCGGATTGGCGATGGAATACAGCGCTCGTTAGTCTGTCGCAATTAGCGACGGACCTGGCGACAGAATAAAGCCGTCGCCAGTTAGCGTCAAAATATTCGCGACGTAAGCATACCGTCGCCTCGTCGTCGCTACGCCCGTTAGCGACGGATTAGCGACAGATTAGCGACGGATTGTGGTCATTGCTAATCTGTTGCTTTGTTGTAGTGTGGTTACAAGCCAATCAGTATCAAGCAACGATATGTCTTTGTTTATCTTTATGAACAAAATCGATTTGTATTTATGAAGTTACCTCGATTCATATCGTAGAAGTTACCTTGATTTATACTTTACTAAGTCTAAACATTGTGTCAATTTGTTTATTATTTTTCTTTACCACCTTTTATGAATCAGTCATTTTGTAAATCGCGATTCGATATCTTATTTTTTTAGTAGGATCCAATTTAGGTGGGGGAGTGATTGGATTAGGTTGGTTGTGAGACCCATATAGCTATTATAAAATCCAAACCTAATCTAAACTATTATATATATATATATATATATATATATATAAAATTTATTTGGGTATCAAATGAGCCCAAACGATCTTTTGAACAAAATCAATTTATATTTATGAAGTTACCTCGATTTGTATTTATGAAGTTATCTTGATTTGTAGTTTACTAAGTTAAAATATCGTGTTGATTTGTTTATTATTTTTCTTTTCTTCCTTTTAAGAATCAGTCATTGTGTATATCGCGATAGGACATATCGTTCACATATACAATCCTCGTAAAAGCAAATTACGATAGGACAAATATTATTATAGTATGAAACTCAAATCGATGTGGTTGTAAGTTGATTTGTATTTATCAAGTTACCGAGATTTGTAGTTTACCAATAAACATCGTATCAATTTATTTATTTTTTCTCTTTTTTGCCTTTTATCAGTCATTGTGTAAACCACGATAAGACAAATCATTGTACATATACTGTATTTGAATCGTTATACTAGATAGTGTCCTATATTGATTTACATAATGACGTCTGTGTTGAAGACAACGATTTGCCTTTGCTATAAATAACAGTCCAACTTATTGGCGTGTTTAGTAAAATTGAATTTTTATTTCAACCTAGAGAGATTTACATAATTTGCCTATTATATGTTCGACCCACAAACTCGTTGTTTATAAAGAAAACGTCGGTTCATATGTTCCTTACTGACGAAGCAAAAAGAAGCGACACCATTGGTGTGAGTTTTGGAAAAACCTTTTTAAAATAATATTTTTTTAATCAAAATCCAATGAAAGCCAAACACCAAAATTAATAAAAATCGGCTCGCACAAGTGGTGGAGTCTGGGTCGATCTCAGAGAACAGGAGATACTTGTATTCAATCACACAGTCTACACTACTCTTTATTGCAAAAAATAAAAGAATTAATTAAATACAGAACTAAGAGAGTGCTGCCCTACGCAGAGGGCTTAAACAAAAGAATAATAAGTGGTTTTATTATAAACCTAATTAATAAAGAATTAAAATCCTAATCTAAAAGAAAAAGTGTCTTCAGTGCTTGAGTCTTTGTCCCCTTGTGTTCCCTTCTTCTGCTTTTCTTATTTGCATATCACTTGTGGTCCCTCTGAGGGCTCCCTGAGGGCTTGAGGGAACCTCACAGGGTACTTTTAGGGCATGAAAAGGGCTCTACCGCATGTTCCAACGCTCCCTGCAAAACACATAAACAAGAAACAAAGCAGTACGAGAAAAACTAACAAAAATCAAGAACTAATGATAAAAAGAATTCAGCTAAAACAAGATTATAATTAACTAAACAAAACAAAACAAAACAAAACATGAACTAAGCTATTTCAAGAAATCAACTTGTAACAACCTACACTAAATGACAAAATAGTAAAACTACCTAACTAACAAGAATTCAAGAACTACTTTTAACAAACTAATTCAAGAAATCAAGGATTCAAACAAAAACTAAAGTAAACTACAGGTCAAGAAAAGAACTCAGCTGAACTTACTAACTAATTAACTATATTAAGGTTAATAAGTTAAGAACATGAACCAGAACTAAAAATTAGCTAGAGGTAAACTACCCTAATCGTCTAACTCGAATTAATTAATCCTAGCTATTAACCATGTGCAAGATAAAAGAAATAACTCACGGATGACAATGAAACACTTAATTAAAAATGCTATTTTCTAATTAACAAACTGAGCATATGCTGGAATAAACTAATCAACCAAAACAGGACATCAATACCTAAGCAACTACATGCTATATGAAATCAGCTAAATGAAATCCAACTAAAAAAATGATAATGAAGTATCATGATTATTTCTATTCTTATAAAACATAAATTTCTGAACATAAACACACTGTCGTTCAACTAATTAAAACAATCTAACTATAAACTATGCTACCAGCAAAACACTAATGGAATGAAGGGAAACACATCAGTTGAATGATGAAAATGATAATCCAAGAAAGACAATACAAGTAAAAAAAGAACAACTATTTCTCATGGGATTTATAAAACTGAAATTTTCTGGAACTAAAATAAAATAAACTAACTGTTTACTGCCAAAAGACAATGCCTAACTTTAATCTAAGCTGTTCTACAAAGAGCGATAATGCAATAAAAGAAAATGTATCGACTAATAAAAAACATTATTTATTTGATCTAAAGAACATCTAAAATAATAAAAACAAAACTGAAACACGTTATTCTAGGTTAGATCTATCCTAAACCTAATCAAGAATTAATCAAGTAATATAAACATCTACAAAACCCTATTCTAAATCTATCGATCTATCTATAAAACACAAATATTCAGTACTTAGATAAAAAATGGCTACCAATATTAAAATGTGTGAACACCCCAAATTTTCAAAATTTCAAAATTTCCCTTTTTGCCCCTGGTACCCACCTTCTGTGCAATTGAGTCAACTTCTAATCAACTCCTGATTATTTTTCAGACTCATTTCCTTGTTGAAGATCCGAAATCCAATTTCAGTTTCCATATCTGACCCAATCTCGGATCTAGATCAGATATCTAAATCCTATTATGAGTCCGAATCTTTTATTTTTCAAAAATAAAAAATCAATTCTCTGTCCAGATCCAATCTCATTTCATTTTCTCAGTTCGAGATTCAAACTCGATATATTTCTTAAAAATCTCAAATCCAGATACATTTTGAAACCCAATTTTAAAATCAATCCTGCCATTTCACAAAACCCTTCTTTTTGTAAAATCCTCAAAATTTCGAAACAAAATAGTTTTACAAAACCTCTTAAAAACTTCATCTAGACCCCTTCCCCCCCCCCCCTTTGTATTCTGGATTTTCTTTTAAGAAAATAGAAAAAGGGCAAAATTTAAGAAAAGCTGTTTTAGGGTTTTTGAAGTTTTTACAAAGTTAAAACTTTCTTTTGAAAATTTTTGGAAAATTAAAGGACCCTTTTGAAAAATCTCCTAACGGCTTCTTCTTATTTAACATGCATCGTGAGGCCATCTCTTCATTCATCAACCACCTCTCTGATCCATCACCATCCTCTCTTCCTTCCCCTTCTCCCGTTTCCCCTCTCCTCTTCTCCCCCTTTCCTCTTTTTTTTCTCCCCTTTTCTCTAGTCCCTCTACTTGATCGACTGGAGGAAGATCTGTTCAGAAGGACTACATACAGAAGAAACACCTCTCTCCTCTCCACTTAAGCCAATCTCACGGTGAGAATATCTCTTCTCCCTCTGTTATTTTTCTGTGAATTTGCCCTTTTCTCCTTCTTTCTCTTAGGTTTTCTTTATGTAATATCAGTTTTTCATCTCTCCTCTACTGAAGCACCATATGCAACATCGATCTGCATTTTGCAATAAGATTTGTTTTCTTTATTTGTTATTTTTCTGCTCTTCCTTTATAAATTCCTTGTGTAAACACCCCAAATTTTCACCCTCATCCAGTGTTTACATTTCATGTGTCACTGCATGCATTTGACATGTCATTTCATTGCATTGCATTTCATTATCGAGATTTAGAACTCCTATTTTCAAAATATTAAATCCAGATTCAAGTTTTAAAATCCTTTCTTTCGAAATCAATTTCAAAACTTGGGTTTTAAATCGACATTTTTTTTTGCCATTTGCCAACCCCCAGGATCTTATATTTCAAAATATTTTCCTCAAAAAACAATCTGGATTCGTTTGAAACTCAATTTCAATTGATCTCAATTCCTAGATGAGGCCCATTTAGATGGTGTCACTTCTGGATTCTTTCAATCGTCAAAAATCTCAAAAATTTTAGAGTCCTAATTGGATCAGGACTCTATCTTTTTATCTTTTTGAATCTTTTTAAAACTTTATTCTGATTTTAAACTAGTTGTGGTCATATCCTTGCACATTTCTGTCATTTTGGTCAAAATTTTAGAGTTCTAGTTGGATCAGGACTCTTTTTCCAGAGTCCTAGTCGGATAAGAACTCTACCTTTTACTACCCCTTTTACCTATTTTTGAGAAAACCTATCAAAATCTTTCATTTTGGCCGAAATCCCAGAGTCCTAGTTGGATTAGGACTCTTTTTCAAGAATCCCAGTCGGATTAGGACTCTTCTTCAGAGTTTCAGTCGGATTAGGACTCTATCTTTCGTAGTTATTTTCAGTCAAATCTTTTAAAATCTTTCGAAAGGAGTAAAAAACTTAGAGTTTTAGTCAAACTAGGACTCTATTCAAAGAGTCCCAGTTGGATCGGGACTCTGACCTTGATTTCAATTCTAAGAGAATCTTTCCAAAATCTCTTTATTTATCTTTTCAAATTTCAAAATTATTACACCTTTATCATAAAATTTCAAAATTCTAGGATTTTATCCCAGAGTCCTGATCGAATCAAGACTCTATCCTGAGTTCATTTTCTCACTTCATTTTCACTGATTTTTAAAAGTTTTGTTTAAACCTCATTATTTGCTTCTTAGAAAACAAAAAATTTTCAGAGTTCTAATTGAATTAGGACTCTTAAAGTCCTAGTCAGATCAGAACTCTAAACCAGACTTCAACTTTATCTTATTTCACCTATTTTTCAAAATCCTTTCATTTGTTTTTTCAGAAAATCCAAAATTCTGAGAGTCCTAGTCCAATTAGGACTCTATCCTCAAAGTCTCAGTAGGATCAAAACTCTGTTTTGATTTCAATACTTGTTGCTATTTTCATTGTTTTCATAAGTTCTTTCATCCGTTTTTCAGAAAATACCAAAAAAATTTAGAGCTTTAGTCCGATCAGGACTCTGATCGAGAGTCCTAATCCAGTTAGGAGTCTATTATGAAGTTTGTTTTCACTTCCATTTTCATTCATTTTCATTTGTTTTTCAAAAATTAGGTCATTTTGCAGAGTTCTAATTGGTTTAGGACTCTATTTCAGAGTTTTGGTTGAGTTAGGACTCTAACCCTGACTGTATTTTTCGACTTATTTTACAAGTTTTGATGAAATCTTTCAAAAAACTTCTTCATTTGACTTTCAAAATTCTAAAATCTTAGAGTTCTAATTGGTTTAGGACTCTGATCCAGAGTTTTAGTTCGCTTAGAACTCTGTTTTCAAAACCTTTGAATTTCACCGAGTATTTCCTCCAACGAGGTTAACTCTATGGAATCTAGAGTCAAATTCAAATTTTGTTGCTATTGGGTTTTTTCAAGGAAATTATTCATTTCCTTGATATGAAAAGAGAGGAATTATTCTCAGTTTCATAAAAAGCAACAAATGAAAAGATATTGATGAATGAATTTCACATAAGAAAAGATGATTTCTGGCAATTTTGGTAGTTTGATGTCTGAGATTTTTCCATGATGATCTTTTTGCCTTCTTTTTGAGACATAAAAATTGAGCTTTCTTGGGGTTTGGCGAGAGGTTCATCACATCACCTTCATCTTGGAGATGTTCTGATTTTCTCTGGAAGGGTACATCACACGTTCCTTCAACTTTGAGGTGTTTCGAGCCTTCTTTGCCTTAAGAATTATACTGATGATATTGTCTCTTTAATTGAAATCTCTTGATGATAATTAAATATCTTTTAGGGTTTGTCGGGAGGTCCATCGCATCAGCCTTCAACTTGGCTATGGTTTGAACATTCCCTGGAAGGATCTGTTACATGCTCCTTCAGCTTGGAGATGGTCTGAATCTTCTTTGTCCCCAAGGGTCTAACTTGTCTATCAATCTTTAACTTGACGATAGTAGAGAGATCCCCTTTTGCAGATAATCAATTATGCTTGCATTATTGAGAAAATGGAGTGGAGTTTTTATCGCTCAGGATATTTCCACTGCCTTATTGCCAGAAGAATCGTCTTTGAAAATAAGTCATATCTATGATCAATATTAATTCATCTCTGGCTTTTTAAAATCATTGAATGTTCCTTTGCGGTCATATTAGGGATTTTCCCTTCATCCTTTCGGTTGACCAACAGGAAAAAGAATTGAATTTTGCTCTTTTTCACAAAGAGTTTCACCTTTTTGAAAGAGATACTAGAGGTAATTTTGGAGGCGATTCTTTTGTGCAATAAGAATTTTGAAATCAACAAATAGTTTTAGTAATAAATTGGCAAAATGTCTTAGAATCCTTAGTGAAAGAATTGCCTGATGTCAAATTGATGAATTGGCTGGAAATTACTTCTCTTTTCCTCAAGAGAAGCTCAGGTTTAACCCTTGACTTGAATGGGGCAGCAAGAAATACTCCTCTTTTCCCTAAAGAGGAGGTGTTTGTAAAACAGAACTTTCAAAGCGAAATTAAGTTTTCATCAAAACTTCTTAATCTTAGGCTTCTCTTATAGAAAGACAACCAAAACTGAGTCAGAAAATATATCATAGAGGAGCGAGTCCATCACACTCTTTCTGGAGAAGGATCCTCTATGATGAGGAGGCCAAAATGAAAAATCGGGGGGCTATAAAAGAAAATGAGCTTCCGTCGAAGCTCTCCGTGTAAGAAAGGGGTTCTTTGTGTAGAGTAAGAAATTGTTGTTTTGCAAACAGTTCATGAAGAAATGAGTCCCTTCAAACTCTCTCTGGAGAACAGGGTTCTTGCGAACGAAAGAAAGAAATGGGTTGCTTGAGAGGAACGAGCTCCCTCGAACTCTCCCTGTCAGAAAGGGTCCTCTACAAGAAAAATCGGTTGATTGAGACATTGGGCCAACTTGAAGAATGAGCTCAACTCAAAGGTTGAAAGACCATCATTGGCAGAATTGCAACCCGGAGGTTGGAAGAAAATGTTTGAAATTGAGAATTTGCAACACGAAGGTTGAGAGAATGGTATAATTTGAGAAATTGTAACCCGAAGGTTAGGAAATGATAGAATTTGAGAAATTGTAACCCAAAGGTTAGGAAATGATAGGATTGAGAAATTGCAACCCGAAGGTTAGGAAATGATAGAATTGAGAAATTGCAACCCGAAGGCCTGATTGTGAAGCAAGCAATTGAATTTGGGAGTTCAACCAGCTCAAAGGCTGGAATTTTAAAGAAAAGTGTTTCATCTGAAGATCGAATCCTCAAAAATTGCCAATGCGAGGGCTGTTTTTTTAGAAAATGGGGTTTGATCTAAGATCAGAAATTTTTGAAAATGACCAGTGTTAGGACTGGGTTTAGGAAATGATTTGACCTATGATCAAATTTTTTTAGAATGACCAGTTCAATGACTGGGTTTTGAATTTGGTTCGATCTAAGATCAGATACTTTGAAAATGGTTCGATCTGGGATCAAATTTTTTGAAAATAACCAATACGGGGACTAGGTCTTAAAAATGGTTCAATCTAAGATAAAAAATGTTAGAATGACCAGTATGAGAACTGGTTTTCAGAGGAGTATTCAATCTGAGATCGAAAATTTTGAGAAAAATCGGTATTATAAACTGAAACTGGAGATTATGAATCTTATGAGGATTCTTGGTGATGGGAAATTTACTGAGATTCTTGTCCCAAGATAGCTCACGATTCTTAACCACTAAAGGCCTTCCCAATTCGGTGACCATTTGCCATGCGGGCGGTACTTGAGATGAGCCATTGATCTGAGGACCAAATCATTGACTCAAAATCTTCTCTCGATTATAGATTTAGCATAATGTCAGGCTATTCTCTAACGATAAGATTGAGCAAGTTCGGCTGCCTTAAGCCTTCTTTCATCTAGCAGATCAAGTTGTACCAACCTTTGTTGTTGATACTGATCAAGCAACAATTCCAAGAGTGATGCAAATTTGAGGGCAGACTTCTGAACGTGGAGAGCCAAGACTACCTTAGTCATGTAAACAAGTTCTAAAGAAGTAGCATTGGTTGGAGTCCGAATAGTGGTTCGGTATGCCCAAAGTGCATCATGGATTTTCTCATGCCAATCACGGTCTGTTTCCACGGTTCTTTTCAAAATACAGATTAGGATTTTATTGGTGGCCGCTGCCTGACTATTCCCTTGAGGATAATAGGGAGCTGAAAAATGATGATGAATTCTGAACTTTGAACAAAAAATCTTCATCCTCTCATTCTTGAAGTGACTGCCATTGTCTGAAACAATATCATGCGGTATGCCGAAATGGCAAAGAATGCTTTTGTGAATGAAAGAGACTATATGACGGCCTTCCACTGTACGAAGTGTGATAGCTTCAACCCATTTGGGAAAATATTTAGTTGCGACAAAAAAAATATTTATGACCATTGGAAGCAGAAGGAGTAATTGGGCCCACGACATCGAAAGCACCACATAGAGAATGACCACAGAGAAACAACAAATTGCAAATATACGGCTGACGCATGAATGGAAGGTGCGTGCATCTGGCATTTGACACACTTCTTTACAAATCGGTAGCAATCTTGTTGCATGGTTTTCCAATAATACTCTGCTCGAATAATCTGCTCGACTAGAGTTTGGTAACCAACATGGCCACCACAAATACTTTCATGGCCTCTTGGACAATTTCCATAGCTTCATCTTTGTCTAAGCATCTGGCATACTCAGAACTGAATCTGCGATAATAAAGGACATCAGCAAGGATGAAATATTAGACAGACATGCACTGGATTGCATGTCTCTCCCTTCTTGGCATTTCTGGTGGAAAGTCACCAGTTTCAATGAAATCTTTAATGTCTTGATACCACGATTTCTCCCTTTGCTCGACCTGATTTATCTGAATTACTGAAATGAAGGCAGGTTGATCAAGTTTGCCGACCTCAAATGAACGACATGATTCATCTCCTTTGAAAGACATGATGAAGCTCAGATTGGCCAAGTCGTCGACTATTTGGTTGTATTCCTTTTTGATATGATTGAGTTGAAATTCTTCAAAGTTGTCGATGAGAGTTGAAGCAATTTTCTGATAAGGAATTAATTTTTGATCCTTTACTTGCCACTCAGCCTTGACTTGACTGACAACGAGCAATGAGTCACCAAAAGCATGCACTCTTTTGACGTTGAAACTTTGCAAAATTCTTAGGCCTTGTATTAGAGCTTTATACTCAACCATGTTATGAGTACATTGAAAGTTGAGCTTGAGAGAGTAAGGGATCATTTCCTTCTCAGGCGTGACCAGTAAGATTCTGATCCCTATGCCAGCCATGTTTTTAGAGCCATCGAAAAATAAATTTCAAACTGGAAATTGTTGGATATTATAGATGCGTTTATTAGAAAAATCATCTTCTGCTTTAATTTCTTTTGTCAGGAGAAAATCTGTCAACTGATCTGTGATGGCCTGACCTTCGATCGACTTCTGAGAAACATACTCTAAGTCGTATTGCATCAGAAGAACTTGCCACTTAGCAATTCGCCCATTGAGAAATGGTTGTTCAAGAATGTATTTGAGAGGGTTGAGCCTTGATAGAAGCTTGATTTCAGATGCCAACAAATAATGTCTTAATTTCTGGCACATCCATACCAGAGCTAGACATGTCTTTTCTATCTGAGAGTATTTCTTTTCATAATCGATAAAGATTTTGCTCATATAATAGATGGCATGCTCTATCAGGCAGCCTTCTTCATATTGTGCAAGAAATTCGCCACATGCACTTTGATTGACAGAAATATATAACAGAAGTGGCTTTCCAAGTTCTAGTGGCTTCAGAACTGGTGGATTAAGAAGATATTGCTTGATGCGCTCGAATGATTGCTAACATTTTGGCCTCCATTCAAACTTTACTCCTTTTCTGAGCAAGTAATTGAAAGGTTCACATCTCATTACTAAATTAGATATGAACCGACAAATGGATTGGATGCGCCCTTGGAGGCTTCACAATTTTTTGAGATTGATCGGTGGTGGCATATCAATGATAACTTTTGCCTTAGTAGGATCCACCTCTATTCCTTTCTTGCTGATTATGAAGCCAAGTAACTTAACTAATTCTAACCCGAAAATGCATTTCTGAGGGTTGAGTCTCAATTTATAGAGAATAAGTCTTTCAAAGACTTGACCAAAAGCATCAAGATGATCCTCTTCTTCTTTGGATTTGACCGGGATGTCATCCACATAAGCGTCCATGATCTTATGCATTTGGTCATGAAAAAAACGGCCATTGCCCTCTGATAAGTTGCTTCAACATTCTTAAGCCCAAACGACATGACTGTATAGCAAAAAGTACCCCAAGGTGTAGTGAAAGAAGTTTTTGACTGGTCACGAGTGGCCAGTTTGATTTGATTGTAACCTGAATATCCATCCATAAAAAAAAACATGGCATGACCTGCTGTGCTATCGATCAAAAGATCAATATTGAAGAGTGGATAATCATTCTTTGGGGTGGTCTTGTTGAGATTTCTGAAATCAATACAGATTCGGACTTTGCCATTCTTTTTGGGAACTGCCACAATATTTGTCAGTCAGCTCGGATAATCAATGGTTCGAATGAATCTTGTCTTTAGCAAATGTTCAAGTCCTTCATTGACTTGTTGCTCAATTTGAGGATCCAATTTTCTTAACCTCTGCTTGATCGGTTTAGAATCTGGCTTTAACCTGAGACGATCCTCAACCAACTTGGGATCCAAGCCTGTCATATTCTCATAGGTCCATGCGAAGACTTCTTGGTGCCTTTTGAGAAAATGGATGAGTTTTGCCTTCTCATCTTCATTCAAGCTAGAACCAATTTTGAGGATCTTAGGATTGTCTTTTGAGCCAATATTAATGTCCTCGGTTGAATCCTGTACCAAGGCTGATGGTTCATCTTGCCTCTGAATGTGAGTAAATTCTGGCAATTCTTGAATAGTTGAGTCAAACTCTGCTGGCTCTTCAATCTGTTCTGCCGCCTTGCTAACCTCTGCTCTTGCCTTGATCTTATGAATCCTTGTTGGCTTGGAGTTATTTTGAGAAAATTTTGGATTGACAACGAGCTTTTTTATTGATTTGGGAGGCATGTTTTAGCAATCCTGAAAATAAAAGAGCAGGGTTTTTAGGAGAGACCATAAACCTCAAATTTATTGGAAAGCATAGAATAGAGATAAGAGAGATGGGGCATCAAAATATGAAGAAAACATCATTTTTTTCATTGATGAGAAAATTGATAACCAGGACTGAATATGTACAAGTATTGACCCAAAAAGACACAAAAGATTGGGACTGACTTGTCCCTACAAGATGACTGAAAAAGGAAGAAAGCAAAAAACTTTGGCATTTGTCTCTCTCATTTTGCCCCCTTGACAAACATGGTTTTCTTGCTGGATTCTCGACTGGTGAACCCTAATCCTGCCTTGGTCGAGTGTCAAATGGGGATGATTGGTTCCACTCTGCCATCCTCATTCCTGCCCATCCCTCAAAAAGGCTGGTAGCTGTGCTTTAGTAGAAGTTTGAATCCCTTTTTGGTTTTGGAGAACTGAGGGAATAAGGGATGATCTTTGAAGAGGCGATAGTGAATACGCCCTCCCAATTTGAAGAACTGTGGTCCTTGCCATTGGATCGTTGCTGTCACATTCTCTGAAGGTTGTATCTCTTTCAACCTGAGCATCTCCAGGCTTTCGCTGAGATTGATTTCATCACTCTCTCGAATGTTGGGGATGTCCACTGTAAATGTTGGGCGAGGGATCATAGGTTGTGGCAGCCTTTCTTCAGAGTCTTCACCCATGATGGTGGTAATAGTTCCTTTTCTCGACCATTTAATGCATTGATGCAGAATTGAAGGAACAACATTGGCATTGTGAATCCAAGTGCGCCCAAGCAAGAGGTTGTAGGTAGGCGGTACATTGACAACATGAAAAAGCACATTATGCATTAAGTAATTGATGAAAATCTTGAAGAATATCTTCCCTTTAGCCATCTGACCATGGTAGTCAAAGCTGTAAATGGTAATTGGGTCTGGCATATACTCTTTTTCTTTCAGGCCTAATGCTTTTGCGGTTACCTCTGGGCAGATATTGAGGCTGCTGCCTCCATTGACAAGTACATGAGAAACTGTCATTCCTCTGGTTGTTACCATGATATATAAAGCATTATTGTGGAAAGTATTGAGGTCTTGGCAAATCATCGTCCGAGAAAGTAATGGGTGCATTTGTCATCGCCTGATTGTGCCATGTCCTCTGGGGTGGTGTTTGGCTTCACCTTGATTTTTCTCAGTAGATCATTCATAGTTTCCTGGTGCTTTGCAGAAGCATGTGTTAACTCTAAAATGGATACGTTGGACAGGGTGGTGATTGGCTTCTGAACTGAGTTCATGCACTCTCCTGATGTTTCTTGCTTCTTGATGAATTTCTACAAGAAAGCTGGGATTTTCTCAACTGTATTGACTGGTATTTTTAGGGGCTCAATTGCCAAATTTTCTTCGCCCAATGTTGACATAATATTCAACTTTCTTTCGGCAAGCTGAGACTGGAGCACCAAGACCTGATGCTGAGATAAGATGTCTTCTTGGGAACATGACCAGATATGATCCTGTGGTTGGAAGAGCTTTTCTGAAATTACTACAACTATATGGTCTGGGAAAGGTGCCGCTAAGATGGTTGGATTTTCTTCTTCCTCAGCCTCTACCAGAAGATTTTGGTCAATGTAATCATGAACAATGTTTTTGAGGATGAAACAGTGCTCAGTGTCATGCCCCATAGCTCCATGGAATTTGCAGAATTGTTCCTTAAATTTGCCCATGATTATCGGAGGATCATCGATCTTGAGGAATTTGATCATTCATTGGGCCAACATGTAGTCCATGACCTTTTCTAAGGGTTGGTTTAGAGGTGTAAATTTCCTGTTGTTGCCCCAATCTTTGTGCTTAGGCTTTTCTTGAACTCTGTCTTTCTGTAGCGGGTTGGGCTATAAAAGCTTATCATTACTTTTAAAAAACTTTCCTTTCTGTCCCTTGAATCCTTCTGCACTGTTGTTGTGGTTATTTTTTTTGTTTTTGCTGCTGGAAGAATCAGCAGAATAGGTGAAGTGGGTCTTCTTCTTGGCATCTTGACCACTCTTCGCAATAGTGATGCCCTCATACACTGTGTTTTCCATCCTCATTTTGAGCCATTCTGCCCGTTTTGTCAACTCAATAAAGGACTAAGAAGGGGATGTGGAAATCAAGCTTCTCAATGATTGGGCAAAGTTGTTCAGAATGATTTGGAGTGTGTGCTCCTCCGAGATTGGATTCCTCATCTTATTGCAAGTAGACCTCCACCTACGGATGAAATCATGGGCTTTCTTATTATCTTTCTGTTTTAAATTGGGCAGAGTGGGCAGAGCCTCTATGTTGAACAAGAATCTTTCGATAAGCATATTAACCACTCTATCGAACTCTCGTAATTCGATTGGATTAACATGTTCTGCATACCACTTGGTTGCGGTTCCCTCCAATCTGCGAGGGAAGCACAAAAATAAAGCTCGGTTATCTCTCTTGAATCTGGCACATTCAATGAAGAACATTGCTAAGTGTGCCTTAGGGTCACCAGATCCATCGAACTTGATAAACTTCCTTGGGAGGTCGTAGAAATCCTCGCTTCTATAGACCCTTTTACCCTTGTCTCTTGCTTGTAAATCCTTGACCATCCTGGTCATTTCTTTCCGCTATATTTGGACAGAGTCCTCAATTGGTTGCATTTTTGGTTTTCTGAGAAATTCCGGTTCGGGGATATACCTTTTAGGCTCGAGATAGGATGGGAAAGGTATTTCTTTCTCATTATCCGAGATTTCTTCTGCTAAATATGATTCCTCTGAAGTACTATCAATCTGAATTCTCTTTTTGGCAATAGTGATATGTTTCTTAATTGCCTTGCCCTTAGCTTTCTTTTTGATGGGAGCCTTCTTGGTTTCTTCCTTAGCTTGTTCAGTCAACATCTTGTTTATCTTTTTCTAAAATAGCTTATACATCGATGGGTCAATGCCGTCATCTTCCGGCTAACTCTTCCCTTTTTTCTGACACCGGGGGACTCATCTCTCTGTCACTATCCAGACTGCGCTGAGACGGAGTTGTTCTTCTCCCTGACCTTGTTTGGACCATTCAAAAATGCCAAAATTTTCTGTAAAACAAAGAAGGGTTAGACTGCTGGAGATGATTTAATAATGAAAGATTTGGGTAAAGGAAGAATTAGAGATTTGGTTGATAATTTAGGAAGATTATCCCATTATCAGGGATTGGGTCGTCACACAAATAGTGACCATTGTGTTATTATTTTCATAACAACTGAAATGTGTCTTGTTACCTAGGCGAGGTCATCAACCATGATGAAGATGCATGAAGATTGAATTGTTTGTTTAGAGAGAATACCTCATTACAAGGAGTGAGATTGTCATAAAGGTAGGATCATCACAACTGAAATGAATTTTGCTTCATTAGAATTATTAATTTTTTAAAAGACATTGAGATAGTACCAAAATACGAGAAAAGTAATTTCATTGATGATAAATCAAAGACAAAGAGAGGGTGGACAAACAGTTTGCCACCACTCTTGATATTCAGAAGATACATTGAGTCCAGGAAATATAGAAAGAGGAATGAAAGAATGTCAAGTATATTTGGTTGCATGGTATGCTCTGAACCACTGATCTGACTGTAGATCAAATTCTGGCATAATACCCATCGGAAAGCGAGTGTTGACACAAATCTGCCGCTGCGAAAACTGCCTGAGACACCTTTCTGGCTGATAATCAACACAGAAGAATGAACCAAGTAATCAGTAGTGCTTTCCACATGCATAAGTGTAGCGAGAAATTGATTCCTGTCGGTTGAAGTAGTCCCAAATGATTTCCTCTTGATGAAGACTTTTGATCAAGGCTCGATACTGAAAAGTGGACTGTGGCTTCTCGCTGTTGAATATGAATAAACTAGCTTTTGATGACACATGTCGTAGGAACCACGACTGTAAGGCATAGATACATCCTTCTACCAAGATAGTTTCACCAAGGGAAAAATGAGTCATACCACGGTAGAGGAAAGCTAAGGCGACCATGGAAATTGAGAGACGATGGGTCTGCCGACTTCCCCACCTTCGCAGGAGTTGGACAACTCAGATATCAACAAAGTTCTGGCCGTCTTGAAAGAAAGTTAATCCCACTATGCATAGGACAATGGCATGCTGAATCCTTTCCTTGGCTGCTTGGGATAAGGTATCAACTTCCTCGTATGCCCCATACTTGCGATAGAGCCCGAATAGATCGATGAACTGACTTCCATTTTAGTGAGTGACCAAGATCTACTCCTGGTTGCTCTGGCTAAGGCATCTCGAACATCCACTTCTTTGATATTGATCAAGAATTGTTGCTCGACGTGATCATTTGGCTGACCAACTGGCTCCGATAGTCCCATGATGTCGTTGAACTCATCCATCAGCAGAGTCATCTCTCCCCATGAAAACCAAAATATGCAGGTACGCGGATTCCATCGTTCTGCCATAGCTTGAATCAGATTTCCATTAATGGTTTGTTTTCCCACTGCCGACGCCAGTTCCAATCCACAGTCATTCAAGTGGTCCAGGAATATACGAGAAAAGATGGCAAACCAAGAATAATACCACAGGGGGAAGAAGGGAAGAGTATGAATGGCTCGATGATCTGGGAATCTTTGCCTTATCTCGTATGAGATATGGTCCTTGGAAAAGATATTATCAAGTGAATTGAACGCCATCGAATAATACTGGGGCATGAAAAAAATGAAAAGGATAAGATAAAATGCAGGACTTTATGAACTAAGAGATAGAATTTAAAGAAATTGAGATCCAGAAAAAAGAGATATATGCCTGGAATTTTGAAAATCAAGGGAATTTTAGAAAAGGATTTCCAAGGTTTTGAGAAAATTGATTTAAAGAGAATGGAGAAAGAAGAAGAAAACGTACACCTGGGTTTTGAAAATAGAGAGGAAATTTTGAAAGAAATACCTAGGGTTTTAGAAAAAAATAATCTGGAAAATACAAGAAAATATAAGGAATAAGTGAGCATCACAGAATAAAAATTGTATACACAAGGATGCGCAAACGACACTCCCTAAAAGGTTGACTCTAAATGTAATATTTTAAAAAGGTTTATAGGATCTTAATCCTAACTCTGAGGTTTAGATCATCTGAATCTGATCAAGATACACTGATATACTCAAGCCGAAGCTTGAAGTACGTGGCATAAGAATAATTCTCTAGTTCTAAGGTAATGGTTTTCCCAACATCCTTGAGCACCTGCCGATATACTTTGGACTATGGCCCTTAGTACGTGGCAGGGGGATTTTTAGCCCAAATAAATGGCCTAGTTGTGAGGCTCTTTCCTGAACTATGATTCAGTGAGACAACCCAGCAACGTGAAGATCAGGACAATATAGGTGGGGATGTTTTGAAAATATGATTCAACATATAAGAAATCAGATGGTTCTAATCCAAAGTCCTAAAGAAATAGTATTTTGAAAATCATAAAGAAGCACAGACTTGTATACATTGTTTGCATTCAATCCCTAGATTAAGAAGAGTTGTATTTCAGACCTAAGTCTAAGTGAGCATGAATAGATCTCCTCAATTTGGTCCTACCAAACCATACTTAATCCTATATGCATTAATGTCAGCTGGGTCAGAGTCTAGGCTCCTAAGGTTTGCATGAAATGAAGTTAACATTTGTGAATAATGACTTAGACAATTTTTAACAAGGCAAAGGCATAAATTTGACTAGATGAAGATGGGTCCCATCACGGTCGCCAAACTTGTGATCGTTTGCAAAACAAATTCTTTGTTCCTTTTTCCTTTTGAGGGGAAGAAGAGAAAGAGAAACTCTTTGCAAGGTCTCACTTGACCTTTTGAAAAAGATGTTTTGAAATTACTCACCTCCGTTTTGAAATTTTGCAAAAAAATGGGGAGATGGGATTCACTCGTCGGTACGAGGTTCAACCTTTTCTGGCACCTTTACCAGGGATAATTGAACCAAGGATCGAATTCATGCCTTTTGCTTTGCCTAAATTTGTCTAAGGGATTATTCTAAAAATCCTAAATGCACATTGAATCATGCTTGTGCTATGATGTATGCTTTTGAAAATATTTCAGAAATTTAGCTTTTTCAAGTGATTTTGAAATAGGTTTGAAAATATCCTTTAGGAAATGGTTCAAAAATTGAACTTAATTTGAAAAGATTGAAATTTGAATCCAAAAACTTGGGATTGAAGTGAATTTAAAAAAGGAAATTTAGAAGTTTGAAATTTTGAAATTTTAAAAAGTTTAAAGTGAAATCAAAAGTTGAATTTGCAAGAAGTTGAAATAAACTTGTGAGATTTTGAGAGTTTAAAATTTTGGAATTTGAAATCTGAATTGAAAATGAACATTTGAAATCGAAAATGGATTTGGAAAAGAGTGAAATTGGGAAATAAAAGACTGAATTTGAAGTTTTAAAATTGAGTTTGTTTCTGAAATGGAACTTGAAATCGAATCAAAATTTGAAATTGAGACTTTGAAATTTGATTTTGAATGTTTGAAATCAGAATTGAAATTTGAATTGGAAATTCAAAGTGAGTTCCAAAATTTGATTTATGATTAAATCGAGAATTAAAACAAAATTCAGAATTTACAATTGAATTTGTAATGAAAATAGAATTCGAAATTTGGAATTTGAAAAGAAGTAAAGAATTTAAACTTAACATTTGAATTTGAAATGAAATTCAAAGTTAAAATGTGAATTTCAAGATTGTGAAGTTCAAAAATAAGAATCAGAATTTGAAATAAGATTTAAAACTGAGTGGAATTGGATTTTTTTTTTTTTAAAAAAAAAGTTGAAATAAGAAGATAAATCTGGATTTGTAAATGAAAGTTGAAAATGGCTTTTGAATATTGAAATGAAAATTGTTTTTGTTTTTGAAAATTTATTTTGAAAATCACTTGGATTTTTTGAAAATAATCTGAAATAACTTGAAAAAGATGGAAAATAACGAGGCAATTTTATACAAAAGGTTTTATTTGAATTTGGAATTTAAAAGCAATTTTTATTATTCAATAGAATTAAAATAAGATTAAATTATAATGCATTCACGACTATGGTCACAAACATATTCCAATCTAATCTTTATTTGAATTCTAATAAAGAATAAAATAAATTTTTGTGCCTTTATAGGTTTTAAGACAAAATTAATTTTTAATATATTCATGACTATGGCCATAAATATATCTCAAATTAATTTATATTTTAAATTCTGATAGAGGAAGAAAAAAAGGAAATTTATTTTAGAAAAACATAATATTTTTCAAAAAGGACCCAAAGTGCAGGACAAGCTTTTTTCCATAAAAGATAAAAATCCTAAGTATTGTTCATATTCTGACTATGGTCATAAATGTGAATTATTTACTTAGGGTTATTTACCTCTTATTAGAATGGTGCAAGTGCCATTTGTGTTTCACCATAGTGCTCTTTTTGAAAAAGAAGATATAAAAATGATATGCCACAGTCAATTATGAAAGTTAAAATATAACTACATGCTCATCCATTCTAATCTAAACAGAAAAATAGAGATTCTCATTAATATGAGTCTATTACAATCTTAAATTGAAACTGAATATTGAAATTTCTTAATCTTGGACAAGAAATCAGGGTCTTCCATGCTTCCTTGCAAAACACAAAATAGCACAAGGCAGCAACAATACAAAATACAAACAAAAAATTGTAAATGCTATATTAAAACTGAAATACATATGATTATGTTAAACTAAAATGCCTTTGCTTATGCTAGAATGGAAATGCATATGCTTGGATAAGATGTAAATGCATATGCTAAAATGCAATGTTTATGCATAAATGAGATGTATATGCATATGCTAAGATGTAGTGCCTATGCTAATAGGAAATGCATGTGTAGACTATACTAAAATGGAAATGAAGATGATTATGTGAAATGGAAATGAAAACGCATATGCCAAAGTGCATATGAGAATGCATATGAAGGTGCCTCTGAAAAATGCTCATGGAAGTGCATATGCTGAAATGAAAATGGATATGCATTGCTAAGATGAAATGCATATGCTTGTGCAAATTGCATATGAGAGTACTTACGCTGAAATGCATATGAAAGTGCAAATGCAATGCATAAGCTAAAATGCATTTATTGAAATACATATGAAAATGTAAATGCTTATGCATATGCTGAAATGCATATGCTGAAATGAGGATGAGAATGCATATGCTGATGCAAGTGCAATGCATAGGCTAAAGTTGGAATGAAGTGCAGAGAATATAGTGCAAGTGCATGTATATATATACATATGTAAAATGCAGCAATGGTATGCATATATAAGACTAATGTACAAATGATACTAACTGATATGCATGTGACTAACATAATGTATAGTTAATAGGAATATTGATCTCTTATAATGTGCAGGTGTTATGCAAGTAATCAAGTGCAGGTGGCTAAGTGCTAAAGTGATGTGCAGAAAATAGTGTGATTGCACACAACACATCAAGGAGCTTTTTACACAACAAATCAGTGGATTCCAGCAACATTAACTAATTAATGTCAGCACAACATCAATCGGTTCATTTCAACACAACATATCAAGATGCGATCAGCAGGAGGCCGGATGATTGCGCACAACATATCAAGGTGCAATGTGCAGTGACATGATATGCATATGTAGTGATGCTGGATGAAGATGAAATGATATAAATGCTGAAGCAAGGCTGTAAACACTCCAAATTTTCACTCACACTTCCATACAATCATCAGAGTCTATCACCCGAGATCCTCAGAAGGCAAAATGGTCATTTTTTGAGCCTGGACCCCGCAGAAGTCCAAATTTCACCCCTGATTCTCAAAAATTTTCTATTTTTGCTCAGAATTCACCTCCAATCGCAAACTTCCAAAGTCTTATCCATATCAGGAGATAGAAATCTCCAATGCTCCATTCAACATATAATTCCCCGAGACATGTCATTGCACATCATCGCATGAGCATTTCATATAGCCGCATGGCACATCATGTCATTTCGAGATCCAAAACTCTTGATTTTCAAAACTGTCAATCTAGAATCAAATTTTAACTCTTGCAAAATTGATTTCAAATCCCTGGGTTTTCAAAATTACCAATTTCTCTCATTTTAACCCCCAGGACCCTGAATTTCAAAATATTTTCTCAGGAAAATGATCTAGATAGTTTTTAATATGAATTTTCAAATTTTATCAACTGGACCAACTTTGTCTGAAAAGGGGGACGAAGCTTTGAATTTAGCAATTTTATCTCAGATTTTGCCCTTTTGTCAGCAATTTCAAATATCATTCTTTTACAAAATCGCTGTACAAGGGCCACCTCTTTTCAAGATTTTTATAATTAGGCCAAGTTTTTATCTGCTAGTTAATCTAGGTTTTTATAAAAATTCCAAAAAGAGATTTTTAGTTTTACCTTTTGCCTTTAATATCGATTTTCAATCAATAAAGAGCTAGATGTGGGATCACCCTGAGGTGACGCCACATGTCTTATTCTCTCTCATCCTTTTATTGTGTCATTTGTCAATGTGGGGCCACTCTTAGGTGGCCACTTGTGCCCTTTCTTCAGAAAAGTTGAAATTCAAAAATCCCAAAAATATAGGAGCCTTGTCCCTGAGGTGGTGCCATTTGGTGCTTCATCTCTCTTGCCACTTGGCAGTATAGGGGCCACCCAGAGATGGCGCCACCATTTTCTCTCTCCTTCCACCATATGTCATTCTCTCTCCTTTTCATTCGTTGCCATTTGGCAATGTGGAGTAACCCTGAGGTGATGCCACATGTCCTTTCTCTGTCATCCCCAGCAATTGCCATGTGTCTTCTCTATTTCTTTCTCTTTTATTTCTCTGTCATGTGTCAGTGTGGGGTCACCCCTGAGGTGATGCCACATGTCCTCCTTCTTGCACCTCCATTAGTTTCCACTTGTCCTCCCTACACCTTCTCTTTTTACTTCCTGACATGTGTCAGTGTGGGGTCTCTTTAAGGAGGTGCCACATGTCTTCAGTCCCCTTCTTTATTCCATGCCACATGTCACATGTCCACCCCCTTTGTTTCTCTCTCACTTGCCACATGGCACTGTGGGGCCACCCTGAGGTGGTGCCACATGGCCATCCTCCATTCCCCTAGAATCCACCAAGTTTGAATTTTAAATGATTCTTGAGGTGGCGCCATCTGAGATGCCTCCTCCTGCAGCTGACACTTGTCAACATGGAACCACCTTGAGGCGCCACATGTCTAGCTCTCCTTCCTCCAGCAAGAGCAAAAAGGCAACCATCCAAAAAGGGCAAAATCACCCCCCTTGAGGTGGCGCCATCTCTGAAAAAGGCTCTCCTCACAAATGGCTCTGCAACTTGATTTTAGGAAAAGCAAGTTCAAAAATTTTCAAATGCTCCTGAGGTGGCGTCATATGCTTCCTCTGCTCCTTCCCTTTGACACATGTCAGCATAGAGCCACCCCGAGTTGATGCCACATGTCCATCTCTACTTCCTCCAGAAAAAGCAAATCTCAATATGGGCCCACACATAGGTGGCGCCACATGGGTAGCGTCTACAAAGAAAATCAAGCCAACCTCACTTCAAAATTTTTTGAATTCTGCCGAGGTGTCTCATTTACAAAATTTGCATTCTATTTATTTCAAGAAATCCAAAATAGCATCCTCTGAGATGGTGCCACATGGAGGGTCCAGATAACACCCTGTTTGAATTTCAAAATCCTCCCAGAAAGTTATAAATACCAGAGCCCACGCCCAGTCCAGGGAGGACTTCTTCTTTTTGGATCTGGAACCCTGGATAGCGCTTTCTCTCTCTCATCTCACGCCCCCTTCTAGAGAACCCCTCAATTCATTTTTTTCATCTTCATTCTCTGACTTTCTCTGCACTTCTATAGAGTCCATCCTTAAGGAGCCATCCTGTAGCCACCCATCTCTGAATCTTCAAAGCATCAAAAGAATACAAGGTGAGTTCCCATTTGAGTTGATTCTATTGAAATAATGCTCTTGTTTCAATTTGCATACTAAATCACATGGATTTTTCATTTTAAAGAAAGGGTTCGTCTGAATGATGGATCAAACCATTCCCATAAAATGACATATATTAAATATAATCATGCTTCCTTGATGATTTTCCAGCATTCGTGCATTAATTAGATTTAATTCATATTTTATTTCATTAATTTAGCATATTTTAGAAGTTAATTAGGTTGTATTTAGTGTTTATTTCAATTCTATCTAGTTTCTGTAATTCTCTGTTTTTAGCAGTTAGTCCACACGTTATTTCATGTTTTTATTTTTCTCCAAAAATACCAAAAAATCACATTATGAGAAAAAATATGTCCCTGATATTGTGCAAAAAAATCAGAGTTGTTTGAGTTCATTTTCTTTGTTCAAAATTTGAAATGCCAAGTCAGGTTTTATGACCCAGGAAACGCTCAGGACATTGAATCTCAATTTGTAAAATCGAGATCTCCCTCATGGAAGATCTGATTCCTGATCTAAAAGATGCTCCAGACTCAAAATTGAGTCTAGTTTTTAATATGATGTTATCATATTTTTATGATTTTTTTTGCTACCTGTCAAATATCCGAGAGCTTGGGACACGTGTCAGAGCCCAATAGGAGCTTCTGAGACTTTGAATCGACTTGAGTCGATTGGTCCTCTCTGAATATAGCTCCAAATCTGAATCTGTAAAAGGGGAACTTTATGTTCTAACTGTCCTCTGTTTGATTCTAAAATTTTGCAATTTTCAGGACTGTCTACATGCCTTTTTCATATTTTTTATTTCGGTCTCCTGTTTTGGCATTTATATCTACTCTTCTGATTTATGCATATAATATCATATTTTTATTTCTCTGTCGGTTAGCCAAATACCAAATCCATATAAATGAAAGTTGTTCATATGCATGTCAGTAGTCCCCTTTTAATTGTCAGAAATTTTGGTCGTAAATTATCATTTTTTATCCATTTTCACAGCAGACCCTATTGATTTCAGTCCCGTCAGAATTAAATCTCTACTACCAAACTCACCGTAGGTCAAATCTTGGGGATGTAAAAGCAAAATATGTTCATTTTCATGTCCTTTAGTAGCCTGAAAAATATCAGATATTTCTATGGTGAACTTATGCATTATTGCGTTAAATGCTATGTTTGATTCATACCCGTAGGTGAAATTTGCTTATTTTAAGGTTTTGTTTGAAATTTTGCATCTAGGCCATGTCATTTCACTCACTTTATCATTCTATGCTGTTTCTAAGGGTAGAGGAATGCTCTCTACCGAATTCGACATGATTTGAGAACCGTTTGATGATCGGTTTAACCGTATCATCAAATCAGGGTTCCTACGGGACCCTTATCCAGGCGAAAAACAAGCGAAATTCATTATGTTGGCCAAGTTTCAAACATCAATTCTGATTTTTACACTCCTAATATGTTTAGCAGCATATCATCATGTCTCATCATGCATTTCATCATAATTTGATTTCATTTGCATTTTAAAATATCTAAATTTTATCAAAATTCCTTAAAAAACCCTGAATTTAAAGGTATAACTTCAATATCAGGGGTATTTTGGTTATTTTGACCATAATTCTGAATTTCAAATGATTTATTACATGATTTTCCTGCATTTTCATCATTTTAAATCATTCAAATATCAAGGAAGCATGAAAATTAGGTTTATATCCAGCTAAGTCTAATAATCTCATGATATTATTGAAAAATCTTGGTAAAACCCACATATTTGAGCTAACCCCATTTTAAGCTTGGCAGAGACATTCGAAGGAAGGAGCCGGAATCTGCAATTTTCTTTCTTTCATTTTATTTAATGATGTAATAAAATGTAACTTTGGAATAAGAGATTTACTTTTCTGCTTAGATTAGGATGCATATCATATGGTTTGAATTTCTGCAATATCCTGATTATGTGATTCATGCATTTTATTTATAAAATCACTATGGATGGACACAAATGGCACACGCACCAACTCTTAGGGAGTTGATGAACTCGGTGGAGTCCATATTTACGGCCCTAGTTGGAATATGGACGAGATCCAGATTCAACATCTTTGTACTAGTTACACCGAGCCTACACTCTTAGGCTATCTTCCGAAATTCACTGCATATATTCAATTTTTACAAATATTTTAGAATTAAATAAGTAAGTTACAAGCATATTTACGACCATAGTCGGAATATGTGGTAATCTTGCCTTAGTTTAATTTTAAAATTGCATATTTTCCTAAAAAAAATTGTTTTCATAAAAAGGCATTCATTCAATTAGGAATAGTCTGCATCATTCCTTCTTTTTTATAGAATCAAGAAAATTCCATTTTCAAGGAAATCGATTTCTCAAGAATACTCTGAAAGTTTTCAAAGTTTGATTTTCCCAAGCTAAGTTTCCCACGATTTTCTTGGAAAATATTCTTTTCTTAGAATTCATTTTCAATTGTTTAAAAGGAGTTTTTCATCATTCTCAAGAATCAAAAAATGATTTTCAATGCTTCAAGACTAAGATTCTCATTTCCTAAGATTTGATTTCCTTTCTCAAAAGGATTTTCCTATGAATCTTCAATCATTTTCCAAAGAAAATTCTCAAAGTTGAAGTTTTTCTGACACATTTTCTCTTTCAATGTTCATCTTTTCTCAAGAATTCTTTCTATTTTCCCAGGATTCTCATTCCTTCATGATTTTTCCAAACCTTTATAAACTTTCTTAAGATTTTAAATCCTTTTATTAGAGTTTTCCTGAGAGATTGATTTTCATCTTTTGCCTTAGAAATATTTTCCAACTCCAAAGCATTTTCTAAGCATACATCATGTTTTCCAACCTACATTTTACAAAGTTTCATAGCACATGCCTGAATTCTTTGTGCATTTAGGATAGAGCATGATTTTGTTAATTTAGCTAAGTCAAGCACACATTTGATCCTTGGCTCGATTACCTCTGGTAAAGGCGCCAGGAATGGTCGAACCTCGTACCGACAGGTCGAATCCCATTCTTCAGAATTTTCCTGCTATTTTTAAAACGGAGGTGAGTATTTCAAAACAATTTTCAAACTTTTGTCAAGTTTGACTCGCAGAAACGTTTTCCCCTCTCTCTCACAGGGAATGTGTGATCATCACAAAATTTTTCCTCTCTCATGGTTTCTCTCTCTTCCTTCTCTTTCCCTTTTTCTAATCTCTTATTTTTCTCCTTTTTGAAGGGAGGAAAATAAAAGACAGAAAAAGAAGAGAGAAGAGAAAAGAAAGAAGAGAGAGGAGGAATTCTTTTGCGGGGTTTCACTTGACCTTGATTTAAAAATATTTAGAAATTTAACTCACCTCCGTTTTGAAATATATTGCAGGAAAATGGAGAGACGGGATTCGCTCGTCAGTACGAGGTTCGACCGTTTCTGGCGCCTTTACCAGAGGTAATCGAACCAAGGATCGAATCTATGCCTTTTGCTTTGCCTAAATATTATCTAAGAATTTATCCTAAGGATCTAAATGCACAAAGAATCATGCTTGTGCAATGCAAGGATGTATGCTCTTTTTGAAAGATGTTTTGAAAATTTCCAAGTATTCTGAGATGAACTTGGAGTGAAGAAATGGTTGGATCTAACTTAGAACTTGAGATAGATCAGAGAAGTTCTAAGTCTTTGAAGTAAATCAGAGTTAGAAGAATAAATCTTGATTTTGAGAAAGAATGATTTGAAGCTTTGAAAATGAAGTTTTAAAGTCAGAAATGGACTTTGAATTTAGATTTAGGAGAAGAGATAAACTCGAAATGGATTTGAATTTAAATTTGAAATCAGGATGGAATTGAGAAATCCAAATGGCATAAAAAGATAGAAATGGAATTAAGAAGTTCAGACGAGATCTGAAAATGGAATTGGATTTTAAATCTGGAAGTGAAAATGGAATTGGATTTGAAAGTTGGAATTAAAAATAGAACTTGATTTGAAACCTGAAATTCAAGATAAAATTGGATTCTGAATTTTAAATAGAATTGGATCCAAGATTTGAAATCCAAGATGGAATTTGGATATGAAATCTGAGATCCAAAATAGAATTAGACTCTGAATCCTAAGATGGATTTTGGATCTGAAGTCTGAAATCCAAAAGTGGAACTGGGTTCTGGATCCTAAATGGATTTGGATCTGAAGTCTGAGATCCAAGGTAGAATTGGATTTTGGATCCTAAATGGATTTGAATCTGAAGTCTGAGATCCAAGGTGAAGTTGAATTCTGGATCCTCAATTAGATTTGGATCTCAAGCATAAGATCCAAGAAGTGAAGATTGTACTTGGAAATCTGGATCCAAGTTGGGATTTTAGATCTAATTTTGGATTTGAATTCTGAAAGTCCAAATGGGACTTTTGAAGATGGATCTGGGTTTTGAAAACCCAGATTGAATTTAAAATTTAGAAAAGGCCAAGCTTTTGAGATTCAGGATCAATCTCAAACTTTGATTTTGAATTTGAAGATAAACTTGGTTTTGAGTTTTGAAGATGAATCAGAAGTTTCAAAGTTTAATTTAAACTTTGAAATTTCATTTAGAATTTGAATTTTGGACATACAAATGATTTTCAAAGTCAAATTGGACTTCGAATTTTAAAGTTAGAATCTGAAAATGATATTTGAATTTGAAAATTGTTTTGAGAAGTGAAGAAGATATCTGAAGGAAATCACTTGGATTTATGAAAAAGAATTTTGAAAATGTGATGTAATTCTATCCTAAATGAATGAATTTAAAGAATTTAAAATTGGATTTTGAAAAGCATATCTCATTCTTTAAATGAATTAAAATAAGATTAAAAATATAATACATCCTTGACTATGGTCATTGAATGTATTATATAATAATCTATATTTAAATTCAGGTGAAGAATGAGACATATTTTGTGCTTTTATAGAGTTTAAAATTGACTCTCAATATACCCTCACTATGGCCATTGGTATATATTTTGAGCCAATTTTAAGTTAAACTCTAATAAAAGAAGGAAATGTTTTGAAAATATGATGATTTTTGAAGAGGATCCAGTGTTATTTTATAAAAGATAAAAATACTAAGTTTTGTTTACATCTCGACTATGGCCGTTGATGTAAATCATCAACTTAGGATTAATTTACCTCTTACGAAATGGTGCACGTGCCATTCGTGTTGCCATTTGTGAGAATTTGAAAAATAAAGGTAAAAAGCATGAAAAACAAACAATTCATGATATTTACAATGCTTATTCGTTCTATCTAAAACAAGAAATGTAAATTCTCATTAAGATCTAACTATTACAACACATGAAATGGAATTTACAACTCTTAATAATGATGTCTCCCACATATTCCCTGCAAAACAACTGGGTTAACATGAAAATAGAAGAAAAATGGCATACCTCTTATGTATATCTAAAAAAAATGTTCATATACCAAGACATGAATAATGGAAAGATGATATATATGCTTATACATATGTATATATACAGGCATATGTTATATATATATAAGTATATATATATATACATATATGTATATAGATATATATGACATGGGAGAGATAATGAGCTAATGGACTGTAGGTAATGAGGCTGGATGAAGGTGGTGGTAATGGGTCATTACAACAGGTGGATTGGGGGCATGGCTGTAAATGGGTAGCACAATGAGGGCCTTTGTATAGGTATAGGATATATAAATAGTGATTTTGCAGCAGATAAGATGGTAAGGTGATGACACTACTGTAGGTAACAATACAGGATGGACAGGGGCGTGATACGACTATGAGCCATAGCAATACCGAGCCTTGCCACAAATGGCTGCAACAATGTGAAGTATTGATGTAGTTGTTTACAGCCATACAGAACACTACTGTGAGTGTTTAAATGGGAATGAATAATAGGTTACAATGATAGATTTCTGCGAGAATGGTGACAGCAACCCTGCTGAAAAGAATGGGGATAGTGCAGGTGGTTTATAACAGAGTATGCTCAGTGCTGCTGCAAACAGTAGCAGCATGATGGTGCATGGTAGGGGAAGAGCTGAAGGATGAAGAACAGGGAAAAGGATACTTATTATACAACTATAGTGATAACATCAACATGCAGGAGATGATGTTATAATTGCAAAAGAATAAAGATGAGACAGTTATGGGTAGTGATGGGGGCTGAGTAGGACACATAAGAGGGTGCTGAAGGTAAAGATGCAGGGGAATGGGTATACAGCCGAGGAACGAAGGGTGCAAATGGTGGAAGATGATAATGAGCTGGCTGTTGTGAAGGTGCAGAAAATGATAATGTACAATATGATTTGCAGGTGATGGTGTGGCTGCAGAGAGCTGAGTGAGTGACGGCTGGAGACAAGTGCAGCAATGTTAAATAGTGTATTCAATAGATGTATGGAGTGGATACCAATGTAACAAATGAAGATGTGCAGTAATGGAAACAATGTGGTGCATCTTAAATTTTAAAACAACAAAAAGAAATCTCCATGAGGCATACACCAGAGGTTTTTTTTATGGATGTATATCAACTATTATAACTGATTGATAGATTCTAGATTTATCCAACTCTGAAAACTTAAACAAGGAAATCAATACAGGATTTCAATAGTCATCATGAAAGCGGTGCGAATGAAATAACAGAGTGGCATAAATAACCATACCTACAGGAGTATTTTAGACAACAAAAGTTTCTCTTATGAAGGGGTGAATCGGCTGGGAAGATGGTAAGTGATGCTGGAAGTGATGAATAGTATATGGATGTGCACAGCTTCATCAAAATTACACATAGCTTCATCAAAATCGTGAACATACAGAGAGGGAGAATGGAATGAGTTCATGAAAGCAACTATGAAAAATGGCTTGGGTAGTCTCCTTATTTTGTCCTGTAAATAAAACAAAAGCAGAAGAATAAGGTGAAAGGCATAATGAAAGACCATCAGGCTGCCAATTCTTGTGATTCCATGTCCATATGCTCAGGCCTTAATGCCTCTAGGAGACCTTACCATATTTCTCTGGTACTGTTGATCAGTTGAAGATCCAATAGCTTATTTCTTCTTCTGTAGTAGTCTTCCAGTGGCTTGCTTTTCTGAACGTATACTGAATTTTGCAAAGCTGTCTCTGTTTTAGTTACTTCAACAAGCGGCTTGGCTTGAAGTATCTAGCTCAACAGAATGTTTGGAGAACTATTTGTACCAAAATCACTTTTAACAGTGTGATCAAGAACCTTGGTAATAGCCTGTTCCAGTCTTTTTGACCACAACCCCAAAATTATGTTGTCTGGAAGTAGATTGCGAGAATAGGGGTCATCAGATTCTCCTGGAAATTAAACATATGGTCCAGCTCATCCGTTAACTCTTGATAACCACTAGACCTTGCAAATCCCACTGATTTTCCAAATACACTAAACTCATGTTAGAATGGGATAGTGGTTCTTCTATATGCATCTCTGAAAGGTTGTTGAAACAATAGCAATGAAGGTGGGATGCAAGGTGGCAGGAAAATACAATTATTTACAAAAATAGATTATATACAAGAATGGTCTTAGTAGTTCCTTTTCAAAAATTGGATGTCAAGGAAGAGTTCTTCCTTTCCACCCTGCAACAGTCCCAAACATATCACCCTTTTTGGCTATATTCAGGGAAGAACCAGAACTAAAAGAAAAAAAAAAAAGTCGTCACCTGCCTCTAAAGCAGCAAGGACACTAAAATCCTGCAGTGGACTCCAAATTCACAACCCAAAGAGAATTTGCAAAAGAAAGCCTTAAGACTGGCTTCATATTTTCATCAAGTTCTGATGGTACCACTTTACGATACTCATTCTTTCTTATCTGTTTCTAAATAACTTACAAAAGAGACAAAGTTGGTGGAATCATAAATTCTGCGATTACCTGAAGCTGATGGGGTTGATGAACTAGTGGAAAACATGTGAGTGGGTGGAGTTATGCAGATGATATTACGGAAGTGGAGAGATACACAAGTTGTGGATGAAGATCAAAGGTAGGAATGAATGAAGGCAAGAGATTGGATGGTGAGTGGTTAGAAGGTAAACCTTCCTCAATGTTTGAGATACGCAGATAAACTGACGACAACTTAACTTCAGTAAACCCAAATCACAGTAGATGTCTTACCTTGCAAACCGACATCCTGGTGCTAATTCAACTGTTACAGGGATTAGATCAGTGAATAAGTGGATCGATGGATTAGACCAACGATCAATAAGCCAAGCAAGTGAATCAGGCAAATGGATCAGGTGAATGGCAAATAAACTAAATGAATGAACTGCATGATATTTCGGGTTTCTTAGAAAATTGCTTTGGCCAACACCTTATCCTTATCCCAGCCCCACGTATTTGATTCCTTTCAAATATTATAATGAATAGGCACTGTGTGGGCATATATCGTCATAAACGACATTCACTGCCATTTCAAAAGTAACATATACCGAAGCTAGAGCAATTACACGATAGTCATTTGCAATAACAAAGACTGAATCAGGGAAAGATTGTAAACATCTTTACCGTCTGACCTCGAATCATCAAATATTGTTTCTGCCTGTGAAGAAGATCGACCTCTGCCACCTTCATACTTTTCAGATAATGGTGGACAAAACCCAATCATGTCAAAACTGTGCCTCACACTCAACGTTTAAAGAAGGATTGCACAGAACTGTAACAGAATGTTGGAAACGGAATGCAAAACAAAAAAAATGATAATAAAACAGATGCTAAATGTCGAATAATCGGAAAATGAGATATGAGAATGCCATCGGATATCATCCCAAAACCATAAATCAAGCATAAATGGAAAATCAGATTGAAACATGAAATCAATGGTCAAAATAAGAAAAGGAAGTAGGAACTAAATACAAGGATATACTGAACTAACTAATATTCGAATTACTTGAACTAAGAAAATTTTTCTAAAAGAAACAACACGATTGTTGGAATCAATATATATTCTTGTTGATGTAGCAGTGGATGGGTCGATTCTGCCATATGCAGGTCGATCCCATCACTCTGCCTTTCGAGATAGAAAAAAAAAGAAGAATAGAATTTAAAATAAAGAGATGCTACGAAGGAAAAACAAAATTTCTGCAAAGAATCAGAGATAAAGGGGACGATCACTTACCTGTAACTGCGGTGGATGGTCGATCGATCTCCTTCGGCTCTGGTTGCTGGGATGATTGATCGACTTCCTTCAGTTGTAGCTTGAGCTTCAAAGTGGTGGTCGATCTTCAGTCGTTTTGGGGGAATAGAAAACAGGGAAATAAGAAGAAGAAAATGAAGAAGAGGAGAGAGGTGGAAGGAGATCGGAAGGAGAAGATGTAATTGTGAAAATGAAAAGTGGAGAGGTGAAAAACGGATGTTCCTGAGATTAAGTGGATGGAAATGGGTGCCGGATGGAAACTCGATCGATGCTTCTCCCCCTTGAGAAAAACTTTCTGCCCCCTTCTTAAAGAGAGGAGGGAAGCTTTTTGAAGGGGAATCGGTTAAGGATCTATGGAGGAAAACGAAGGTGGCTGTTTGAAGATGGACGATGGTGGGGAAAGAGGAGAACGTGCGGGAATGATCCGTTGTGGATTTTCCCTTTTTCAAAAGAAGGGTTCCTTTTAAGAAAAATTTTCATAAAAATGGTTTAAAACGAGGTTTTTTGGCAAAATTCAACTTTTTCAAGTTTTAAAACCATTTGCTTTCCTTAATTTTTTGGATTTTTGTATCATTTTTCTATTTTTTGTATTTTTGTAATATAAAACTAAGATTTTATGAAAAACAAAGTTTAAACACTAAATTTTTGGTATTTTTTTCTGAGAAATATTTATAAAAAAAATGTTTTTCTGAGAATTTCAGGCCATTTTGGGGAAAAATTCTTCAAAAAAATGGGTTTGGACCCGAGTTTCGAGAAAATGTTCGAGTTTTGGAACTCGAATCGAGAAATACAACATGATGGATCCAAATGGATGTCGGAGGGACTGTCCGAGCCTGTTAAAAGGTTATTTTGGTAATTTTGAGAATTTTGATTTAAAAATTGGGCAACGAAGTTCAGATTTGGATCTGGACAATGGATCTGGATCTAAAATCAAGTCAGACATATAAAATGAATTTAATTTCAGTAAAACTTGAGAAATGAACTGGAATTTAGATTTAAAAGTGGTTCAATTGCTCAGAAAATGATATCAAGGGCAAAAGGGGAATATTTAAAAGATTTTAAAAAATTTGGGGTGTTCACAAATGCCCCTCTTTGCTACTAAGCCGGTTGAAAGCCGAGCTTAGTGGCAAAGAAACACTCCAAATTTTGAAAAAATGCCCCAATCAGCAGATCTGAACTGGGTGTGGAAGAATTTATTTGAAAGACATGATTTTAGGCTTAAAACCTGATCCTGAATGGCTTGGGGGAGACGAAATCCTCGAAAATGATATGACTGAATAGAAATTAGGAAATCGTGATGGGACTTTGGGTGAAGATCCCGAAGTGATGAAAGATAAGAATTTTGATCAAGTCTCCTGGGTGAGACAAGATCAGCCTTTGGGATGACTTAGGTTTAGCCCTTAACCTGGATGGGACAAAGATATATCAAGATAATTTGGATGGGGAAAGGAATATATAAAGACCTTGATGGGACTTCTTTGGAAAATGCCTCATGAGATGAAGCTCAAATAGGATCCTGTCCTGGATGGATATACAAAGCATGGATTCCTCGATGGGAAGAACCATGATGGGACTGGAAGAAAACACCTCGTCAAAACGAGAAGCCTCGTCAAAACGAGAAACCTCGTCAAAACGAGAAACTTCGTCAAAACGAGACTCAGGTTTAACCCAAACCTAAAAAAGGAAGATACCTCGATGGGCGAAGTTCAGGATTAACCCTTAACCTGAAGGGGACGACCATACAGAATCCTTGAGTGAAGAGACCATGATGGGACCTTCGAAGTTTGGATGAACAAATCCAAAAGGGGTTCTGCGAAAGAAGGAAGATATGGAGTTCCCTAAAGCTTAGAAAAAGGGATGATCTTGGGCGTCTCATTGCTGAGACTAAATCAGCTTTTGAAGATTGAGGATCTCTCGCAGAAGGTACAGGTTTGACCCTTAACCTGAGTGGGTAAGACCATACGGATTTCTCGAAACCATGATGGGACATGAGAGATACTTCAACTGAATGGGGTAACTCTTCTGTAAGATATAAACAACGCTAGGTGGCACCAAAATGGATATTGAATATTTATTTCATTCTTTAGAATATCTAGAAAATTTTGCCAATAGGATAAAATTGTAGTTGACTCAAATGTTTGAAGAATGTACACGTGTGTGCAAAAGACATTTCCTCTTTTACCTAGAGTATTTCCTTCATCAAGGTTAACTCCTCGGTTTTTAAGAGTCAAATTCAGAATTTTAGCGCTGATGATTTTCTTCAAGGAAGCTATTCATTTCCCTGATATGAGAAGAGAAAAAATATTCTTAATTTCATAAAAACAAGTAGTGAAAAGATATTGATAAAAGATATTTTGCATAAGAAAAGATGATTTCTGGCAATTTTGGCAGTTTGATATCTGGGTGTTTTCTCATGATGATCTTCTTGCACTCTTTTTGAGTCATTGAACTTTTTCAGGCTTTTTACATCATCCTTCATTTTGGAGATGTCCTGACTTTTCTCTATTTTTCAGGGAAGGGTACGTCACAAACTCCTTCATCTTGGAGATGTTTCGATTCTTTATTTTCTCAGGGATTATATATGATGGTATTGGCTCAAAAGGTCTATTTGATGATAGCAGAAATCAAATATCATTTAGGGTTTGTCGGTAGGTTCATCACACTCGCCTTCATCTCGACGGTGATCTGAACTTTCCCTGGAAGGATCCTTCACAAACTCTTTCATCTTGGTAGATGATCCAAATCTTCTTTGGCCCCGGGGGTCTACTCGCATATTCGCCTTCATCTTGACGACAATTGAGAGATCCCTTTTGCAGATATTTGATTGCAGCTTTAGAAATGAGAAGATATGGATTAAGTGGATTTTTTTTGTAGCTCAGGATATTTTCACTGTCTGATTGCCAAAAAATCATCTTTAAACATGCGTCAAAGCTATGATCAATATCAATTCGTTTTTGGCTTTTCAATGTCATCGAATATTTCTTTCGCCAATCATACCGAGGATATTTCTCTCATCCTTTTGGTTGATCAACAGGGAAAAAATTTGAATTTTACCTCTTTTCCGCAAAAAGTTTCACCTTTTTGGAAAGGATACTAGAGGTAATTTGAGGTGATTCTTTTGTGCATTTCAGAATATTTGGAATCAACAAATACTTTTAGCAAATTGGCAATTTTTTCATGAATTCTTTGTGAAATAATCACTTAATATAGATTTTGATACGACCTTTAGTTGCAATTTATAATTTTGGCCATTCTGACCAGTAAACTGGGATCTTTCATTTAACGACCAGCGAAGTAGCTGGGACCTTTCATTTAACGACCAGTAAAAACAGAGACCTTTCATTTAACAACCAGCGAAGTAGCTGGAACCTTTCATTTAATGACCAGTAAAAACTGGGACCTTTCATTTAATGACCAGTGAAGTAGCTGGAACCTTTCATTTAATGACCAATAAAAACTGAGACCTTTCATTTAACGACCAACGAAGTAGCTGGAACATTTCATTTAACGACCAGCGAAGTAGCTGGGACATTTCATTTAACGACCAACGAAGTAGCTGGGACATTTCATTTAATCATTTAGCGACCAACGAAGTAGCTGGGACATTTTATTTAACGACTAGCGAAGTAGCTGGGACATTTATTTAATTATTTAACGACCAACGAAGTAGTTGGGACATTTCATTTAATCATTTAATGACCAACAAAGTAGCTGGGACATTTCATTTAACGACCAGCAAAGTAGCTGAGACATTTTATTTAATCATTTAACGACCAGCGAAGTAGCTGGGTGTGATCATCACAAAATTTTTTTTCTCTCTTGTGGTTTCTCTCTCTTCCTTCTCTTTTCCTTTTCTAACCTCTATTTTCCTCCTTTTTGAAGGGAGTGGAATAAAAAAAAGAAAAGAAAGAGAGAAGAGAAAAGAAAGAGAGAGAAGAGGAACTATTTTGCGCGGTCTCACTTGACCTTAATTTGAAAACATTTAGAAATTTAACTCGCCTCCGTTTTTGAAAATATTGTGGGAAAATGGAGAGACGGGATTCGCTCGTCGGTACGAGGTTCGACCGTTCCTGGCGCCTTTACTAGGGGTAATCGAACCAAGGATCGAATGATATGGTCACAGATATAGATTGAATGTATCTCATTTTATTCTAAAAAGAGAAAAACATTTATAAAAGATTGAAATATGCAATGGTTTTTTAAGATAGCCTAAGAGTGTAGGTTGATTGTGGCTTAAAAGAAGATGATAAATCTGAATTTTGTTCATATTCTGACTATGGCCATAAATACGAACTTAATCGAGTTTATCAACTCCCTAGAAGCTAGTGCATGTGCAATTCATGTAGACCACAGTGAGTTTGAATATGCATGAATCATCATCCATCACACAATTAACATTTATTAAAAAAAATTAAACCATATGCAATGCATGCAATCCTATTCTAAGCAGGAATTTAAACTCTTATTTCAAATTTATTTATAATTTTACATTACTAATTGAATTTAAAAAAAGGAAAATAAAAGAAATACAACCTTGAATGTCTCTGCAAAATTAGAAAAATTGTTAGTGAAGATAGGTTGACTTTTTTGGATTTATCCAGTAATATCTGGAAATTACTGGATTTATCCAGATATAAGCCTTTTCCATGTTATCCTGAAATAAATATAATAAAATAAGATATAAAATTGAAGAAATAATAAAAAAAAAACTTTGAAATTTGGAATTTGGGGAAAATTAATAAAAATACCCCTGAAAACAAGACTATGGCCTTGAAATGAGGGTTTTCAGAAAATATTTTGGTAAAATTTTAGATTTAGGGATAAAAAAAGACTTAAATCGAAACCAAATTGAATATGAAGTGTCCTAGCATGATTATAAACATAAACAATCCCTAAAAACATAAACTTTTATGAAAAAATTAGACATCACAAAAAACATGATTTTGCCAGTATTTTGCTCAAATCGGGACTCTGCAGGCACCCTATTTTTGCAATTTAATCAAACCAAGCCTCAAAATAATCCCAAAATTAATAAAGATTAACATATGCACTTCTGATAACCATAAAATTAAACTGAAATTGAAAAAATATATTTTTGACATTATTTTAATATAAAATTTAAATAAAACCCTAAAATATATGATTTTGCCCGTGGGCAAGTACCAATCATAGTGTCAGGCTCAAATCAGGAGTCAAATCACTATAGAAATTTACAAATATTTACAGAGAGATACTAGACAGAAAAACAAATATTTTCCTTTTTACAGATTAGAAAAATCATCTTTGGTTAGAGAGATATCATTCCGTTAATATACAATCAATTATAACAAATATAAAACATATCAAAACAAGTACTTCTGGTTTCAGATACAGAAAAATATAGCAAATTATATTCCAAAATTAGAAAATTTTATCAATAAATATAAGACATATATAGAAAAATTTCACTTTTTATAGATTATCAATCGGATCTTTAGTTAGGGAGATACGATCGACACAAGTTGATGTAGAGTTTAAATGAAATATAACAAGCTCTGAGAAATTGATTATATCTTCTGATAACGGAAAAATATAAGACAGATGCAGAAAAATATAAAAAACATACAGTAAATACTAGACATCAATACAAAGTCACTGCAATTTACGGATCATAAATCGGATCTCGAATGACAGAAATATCGCTTCTGCAAGTTGCTCCTGAATCTCAACAGCGATTTCATGGTTTGAAAAATAGGGTTCAGTTTTCTATTTTTTTAATAAGGTTCCCGAATCCAAAACAATCTAATTCTTTTAAAGAAAGTCACTGACAAATCCATGAACCAACCCTAAAAAAAATAGATTTTTCTGGTGAAGATTCAACCATGAAACAATACGATTTTCGAGTGCCCGGGGGGTGAAGCACATGGATATTCAATAAAACACTAAAAACCCTAATTTAAACATGAAAAAACATGCAAATAACACAACAAAATTAGATTCGATGCTTGAACATGTAAAATAAATACTAATATGATTAGAAAATAAAAAAATCCAGGGAATACACAGTTAGTTTTGATTTAGCCTTTAAAAAGAGATATTCGACCCATTTAGCGGGTGAATCTCATCTTTTATTGGGCAAAAATATAAAAAGCCCTATTCTAAACCATTCTAATGGATCAAAATGAAAAATAAATCATGGATCAACATTAGATCATGTTTTTTATTTCACTTTAGGGTTCTTGAAGGTAGATCATGCATAAAACCCATAAGCAAGGGGGCGTCAATGGTGGGATTCATGAAATAAGCATAAAAAAATTAGTAAAACAATGAAATAATATTGAAGAAGTTTACCTTGGGGGCTTCAGCTTCAATGGAAGAGGAAGAGGGGCTGGGAGGAGAGAGAAGCTCCAAGAAAAGAGAGAGGAAGAGAGTAGGGGTCGACCCCCCTATCCACCCTTTTTATAAAAAAAAAATAGGTTTAATTAGAGGGGATTCTAGCTTAACTAGAACTCCTATTAATTAAGCATGTGGGGGTGATTTTTGAATAGAGTTCTAACCTAAGTAGGACACTAACCTAATTAGCTCAATTGACTCCTAACTAAACCCTAAAACTCCCTCAAATATGGCACCATCTATGGGCCCACTTTCGGGTTTTTTAAGACTTCTTAATTTAAAAGTTAAAATGGGGTTCAAAAACTCTAAAGTAAAATTTTAAAATCAATTTGGATTTTTTCAACACTCCTAACTTAATTAAGACACTGACTAACTCTAATCTAACCCTGACACTCTCAGATGTGGCGCCACCCAGAGTGGCCCCACTTGATTTTTCAAAATGATTTTGAAACTTGAAAATGAAAAGTTTTTCAAAAAAGATTCAGAATTAGGATGAAAATAAAATGTTTTTTAAACCAAATAGAATTCTGACTGGATCAGGACTCTTCCACATGTGACGCCAACTGAGTGGGCCTCACATCAAAGTTTTGAAAAAGTTGAAATAAAGACTAAAAAATGGTTTAGAGTCCTGATCTGACTAGGACTCTGAAGAAGAATCCTAATTCGACTAGAACTCTGAGAAATTTTGGTTTTCTAGAAAGCAAACAATGAGATTTTAAAAAGAACTTTTGAAAACAAGTGAAAATGAAGTAAGAAAATGAAATCAGGATAGAGTTCTGATTCAATTAGGACTTTGGGATAGAGTCCCAGAATTTTGAAACTCTGTGATAAAAGTATAACAATTTTGGTTTCTAAAGAGATTAATGAAGAGATTTTTGAAAGATTCTCTCAAAATTGAAGTCAGGGTTAGAGTCTTGATCCAACTAGGACTCTTTGATTAGAGTCTTGATTCAACTAAAGCTCTGAGTTTCTGACTTCTTTCGAAAGATTTTGAAAGATTTGGTTGAAAACAAGTAAAAAATGGCAACAAAAGATAGAGTCCTAATCCGACCGAAACTTTGAAGAAGAGACCTAATCTGACTGAAACTCCGAAATTTTGACCCAAAACGAAAGAGTTTGAAAAAGTTTTTCTCAAAACAGATAGAAATTGCAGTAATACGTAGAGTCCTGATCCGATTGAGACTTTGAAAAAGAGTCTTAATCCAACTGGGACTCTAAGATTTTAGCTCTTTTGAAAGTCAGATGAGAAGGTTTTCGAAAACAAGTGTAGAATAGGAGTAAAGGATGAAATCGGGATAGAATCCTGATCCAATTAGGACTTTGGGAAAGAGTCCTAATTTGACTGGGACTCTAAGATTTTAGCCAAAATGAAAAGAATGGGTAAGGGATATGACTATATCTAGTTTAAAATCAAAATATAGTTTTAAAAAGATAAAAAGACAGAGTCCTAATCCAACTATGACTCTAAAATTTTTAAGAACTTTTATAAATGAAGGAATCCAGAAGCGATACCACCTAGATGGATCTCATTTGAGAATTGAAATCAATTAAAATTGAGTTTAAAATGAATCCAGATCGTTTTCTAAAAAAAACATTCTGAAATATAAGATCTTGGGGGTTGGCAAATGGCAAAATGTCGATTCAAAACCCAGGTTTTGAAATTGATTTCGAAAGAAATGTTTTAAAACCCAGATTTGGATTCAATATTTTGAAAATAGGAATGCTAGATCTCGACAATGACATGCAATGCCATGCAATGCCATGCAATGCAATGAAATGTCATGCAATAACATACAATGATGCGAGATGATATGAAATAAAATGCAAAAGACAATCCTTGTCTAAGGGATTTGAAGTCCCAGACCCATAGCAGAAGCAAGGATTGATGATTGAAATTGAGCCCTAATGAAGATTGTCTTTTGGAATATTCAAATTTGGTGCAAACTCGGGCTCTGAATGGCCCTGGCTCAGATATCAACCAACTGGCTCTCTGAAGGGTTTAGAGAATGGGTCCCAGTGGCAAGAGGCAGGAGTTTGTGAATGAGGGTGAAAATTTGGGGTGTTTACAGATGCCCCTCTTTGCTACTAAGCCAGTTGAAAGCCGAGCTTAGTGGCAAAGAAAAATACACCAAATTTGGATTATAAAAATGCCCTAGTTAGAAGAATATGACCGGGTATGAAAGAATTGGCTCTGAGGATAATGGTGGATATGGGATGTGGAATAAAGAAGAAAATTTACCACATCGAAATGAGGCTTAGGCTTAGCTCTTAACCTGGATGGGACAAAAAATTCCTCATGGAAGAACAAGGCTCAGGCTTAACCCTTGACCTGGATGGAGAAAAATCGAATGGAGCAAAAATATTTACCTCATTGGAATGAGGCTCAAGCTTAGCCCTTATCCTGAAGGGGATGAAAAATACCTCGTGGAAGAACGAGGTTCAGGTTTGACCCTTAACCTGAGCGGGAAAAATACCTCATGGAAGAACGAGGTTCAGGTTTGATCCTTAACCTGATGGAGAACAACAAAAATCTTGAAAAGAGAAACCATGATGGAACCTTCGGATTTTGCACAATAAATCTGAGAGGGGTTTGCAAAAGAAAGAAAATGGGGTTCCCTAAAGCTTGAAAAGGGATTGATCTTGGGCGTCATATTGCTGAGACTGGATGGCTTTTAAAATGGATGACCTTTTGTAAAAACAATTCAAGTTTAACCCTTACTCTGAACGGGATCTGTTATGGTGGGACAGTAGGGGAACACAGGGAAGCGTGAGAATCTGAGACCACGAGCACTCAGATTAAAACAAGAAGGGAAGGACCTTGAAAACTCCCGTTATCAAGTCCTAAAAAGGGATAAAAACAACGCCAGGATATATCAAAATGGACATCAAGCTCTCTCACTTCATGTTGGGATAATTTGAAAATATTGTCAATAAGATAAAAATTGTAGTTGATTCAGAAATGATTGAAATGTAAGCTCATTTATATGAAAATATATTCTCTCTTCTATCTAGAGTATTACCTCCAACTGGGCTAACTCCGTAGAATCTAGAATCAAAATCAAATTATTCTTGTTGAGTTTCTTCAAGGAAGCTATCAATTTCCTTGATATAAAAAGAAAGAAATTTGTTCTCAGTATCATAAAAGCAATTAATGAAAAGGATATTGATAAAAGAATTTCACATAAATAAATATAGTTCTTGACAGTTTGGCAGTTTGATATCTAGGGTTTTATCCATGATGATTTTTTTTGCACTCTTTTGAGATATAGAAATTGAGCTTTTCTAGGTTTTGGCGAGAATTTCATCACACCAGCCTTCAACTCGGTGATGTTCTGATTTTCTCTAGAAGGACACATCACATGCTTCTTCAACTCAGAGATGATCTGAGTCTTCTTTGGTCCCAAGAATTATATTGATAATATTGTCTCTTTGTAAATCTTTTTATGATAACAGTGATTAAATATCTTTTGGGGATTGGCGGGAGGTTTATCGCATCAGCCTTCAACTTGAAGATGATTTAAACTTTTCCTAGAAGGACACATCATATACTCCTTCAACTTAGAGATGATCCGAGTCTCCTTTGGCCCCAGGGGTCTAACTCATCCATCAGTCTTCAACTTGATGATGATTGAGAGATCCCTTTTGCAGATACTTGATTGTAGTTTGGTTGATTGGAGAGATATTGAAATTGAGTAAATTCCTTTTATATCGCCCAGGATATTTTCATTGCCTTATTACCAGAAGAATGATTTTTAAAAATGTGCCATAGCTATGATCAATATTGATTCACTTATGGCTTCTCAACATCATTGAAATTTTCCTTTGCCGGTCATATTGAGGATTTTTCTTCATCCCTTTGGTTGACCAATACAAAAGCTAGAATTTTCTTCTTTCTTTGCTAAAGCTTTATCCTTTTGGATTGAATACTGAAAGTAATGTGAGGTAAAGTTTTATGCAATAAAGATTTTGAGATCAACAACTATTTTGATAACATTTTGGCAAAATATTCTTGGAATCCTTGGTGAAAGAAATTGCTTGAAGTCTAAATGATATATCCATGGCTAGATTCTCCTCTCCTTTCCCCAAAGAAGAGACTCAGGCTTGACCCTTACCTGAACGGGTAATAAAAGATACTCCTATCTTCCCTGAAGAGGAGGTGTTTGCAAAATGAACTTTCGAAGAGAAATAAAGTTTTCGTCAAAACTCCCTATTTCTAGACTTCTCTTATGGAAAGGTGGCCGACGACAAAGGTCGAGAAGGATATCATAGAGGAGCGAGTCCATCACACTCTCCTTAGAAAAAGGGTCCTCGATAACGGGATGGCCTAACAAAAGACATTGGGGGTCACAAGGAGAATGAGCTTCTGTCAAAACTCTCCCTGGAAAAAGTGTTCCTTGTGTGATAATAAAGATTGTTTTGTAAATTGTTCGTGAATCACGAGTCCCTTCAAACTCTCCCTAAAAGGGGTTCAACGAACGAACAATAAAGACATGCGAAAGGAGCGATCTCCCTCAAACTCTCCTTGAAAAAAGGGTCCCTCGCAAGAAAATTGATTGATAATTGATTTTGAGCTAATTGGCAAACAAGTTCGACACAAAGGTCGAATCTTGAAAGACCATGATTGACGGATGCGACTCAAAGGTCGGAAAAGTGCGACTGACTTTGATATAATTGATAACTCAAATGTTTGCTTGATATAAATTTATGACCTAGAAGTCTGAAAATGATTGACTGGAGTGACCCGAGGGTCTAATAAAAATTGTTTGGCTCACAGATCTGAAGATTGACATTAAGCCTGAACCCTGATGCAAGATTAGTGTTTGGATTGCGACCAGTATGAAAATCGGATTTTGAAGAAGCACCAGCACGAACACTGGGTTTTGAAAAGGTACCAGCATGAACACTGGGTTTTGAAAACAAAGTACCAGCATGAGCACTGAGTTTTGAAAATAAAGTATCAGCATGAGCACTGGGTTTTGAAAATAAAGTATCAGCAGTGGATTTTAAAAATATACCAGTATGAGCACTGGATTTTGAAAATATACCAATATGAGCACTGGATTTTGAAAATGTACCAGTACGAATACTAGATTTTGAAAATATACCAGTATGAATACTGGATTTTGAAAATGTACCTGTTGATTGTGATGAGAGTTTTTCAATCTACACCCTCACGATGATTTGGACAATTTGTCGGGATCTCAGGATTTATCCCTTATCCTAAATGGAAAATAAAATATGATGCAAATATAGGATGGATGCAAACGAATGTAAACAAATGCGAATGAATATAAATATATGCAAATGAATGTGAACGAATGATGAAAGATTTTGTTTGATCCTGCCTGCATACAGGGTATTTCAAATAAAAAACAGGTTTCATAACGAAAATGCCCCAGTGTATTCCGGGATAAAGATGTTCAGATAAAGAATAATTTAATCATCATTGAAGGAAATTTGTTGAATAATACAAAAGATAGAATGAAAGTTTTCTAAGTGTAGAATTTCTTCAGATGTCGAGCATTGATAGGATCGGGTAATTCTACTCCATCTGCATTAATCAAACGATATGAGTTGTGTGGTAATGCTTCTTTAACCACGTAGGGACCTTCTCAGTTTGGTGACCATTTGCCGCGTGGGCGATGCTTGATATGGGCAGTTGATCTAAGGACCAAATCGTTAACTTGAAATCTTCTCTCAATGACTGTCTTGACATATTGGTTGGCTATTCTTTGACAATAAGACTGAGTGTGTTCATCTGCCTTAAGTCTTCTCTCATCGAGTAGATCAAGCTGCACCAATCTCTATTGTTGATACTGATCGAGTGGTAGCTCTAATAATGATGCAAACTTAAGAGTAGACTTTTGAACATGAAAAATCAATACCACCTCGGTTCCATAAACAAGTTCTGAAGGAGTTGCATTAGTTGGGGCCTGAATGGTGGTTTGATATGCCCAGAGTGCATCATGGATTTTCTTGTGCCAATCATGACCCATCTCAATAGTTCTTTCCAAAATGAGAATCAAAATTTTATTTATAGCTTCTGCATGGCCATTCCCTTGGGGATAGTAGGGAGCTGAGAAATGATGATGAATTTTGAACAAAAGATCTTTATTCTCTCGTTCTTGAAATGAGTATCATTATCTGAAACAATGTCATGTGGTATGCCAAAACGATAAAGAATATCCTTGTGGATGAACGAGACCACATGTCGACCTTCCACTGTGTGCAATGTGACAGCCTCAACCCACTTGGTGAAGTACTCTGTTGTGGCAAAGAAATATTTGTGACCATTAGAAGCAGAAGGAGTAATTGGGCCTACAACATCGAAGGCCCACATAGAGAATGACCATGGCAATCCGATTGATTATAAATATGTGGCCATTGCATGGATGGACGGTGCGTGCATCTGACATTGAACACACTTTTTTACGAAATGGTGGCAGTCTTGTTGCATGGTTTTCCAATAATACCCTGCCTGAATAATCTGCTTAACAAGAGTTTGGTAACCGACGTGGCCACCACAAATACCTTCGTGCCTTCTCGTATGACTTCTTCGGCTTCTTCCTCGTCCAAGCATCTGGAATACTCGGCACTGAATCCATGATGATAAAGCACATTGGCAAGAATAAAATATCGGGCAGACATACATTGAATCACTTTCTGCTCCCCCTTTGACAATTCTGGTGGAAGCTCACTCGTTTCAATGAAATTTTTGATATCTTGGTACCAAAGCTTCTTCTTTTGCTCAGCCTGGTTAATCTGCATAATTGGAATAAAGGCTGACTGATCAAGTCTGTCAATTTCAAAAGAACGATAGGATTCACCATTTCTGAAAGACATAATGGAGCCTAGGCTAGCTAAGTCGTTAGCTATTTGATTAAATTCTCTTTTGATATGAAAAAGTTAGAATTCATTAAAGCTATTGATGAGAGATAGAACAATCTTCTGATAAGGAAGTAGCTTCTGATCTTTTACCTGTCATTCGGCTTTGACTTGGTTGACGATGAGCAAAGAGTCGCCGAAAGCATGCACTCTATTGACATTGAAATTTTACAGAATTCTCAGACCTTGTATTAGAGCTTCATACTCGGCCATGTTATGAATGTATTAAAAATCGAGTTTGAGGGAGAAAGGGATCATCTCCTTCTCGGGTGTGATCAATAAGATCTCGATCCCTATGCCGGCCATGTTCTTGAAACCGTTAAAGAATAGATTCCAGACTGGAGATTGTTGAACATTATGAATGTGCTCATCAGGAAAATCATCCTCGACCTTTACACCTTCTGTCAAAGGAAAATTGGCTAGCTGGTCGGTGATAGCCTGGCCTTTAATTGACTTCTGAGAGACATACTCTAAGTCATATTGCATCAACAAAACTTGTCACTTGGTTATCCGTCCACTGAGAAATGGTTGTTCTAAAATATACTTAAGAGGATTGAACTTTGAGAGAACCTTGACTTCTCATGCTAACAAGTAATGTCTCAATTTTTTACACATCCCGACCAGTGTTAGGATGTCATCTCTATTTGAGAATATTTCTTCTCATAATCAACGAAGGTCTTGCTTACGTAGTAGATGGCATGCTCTACCCAACTGCCTTCTTCATATTGAGCCAAGAATCCACCACAAGCGGTTTGATTGACTAAAATGTATAATAAAAGAGGCTTTCCCAATTCTGGCAGCTTCAAAACGGGAGGATTGAGAAGATACTTCTTAATGCGCTCGAACGACTATTGACATTCTGATCCTCATTTGAATTTCACTCCTTTTCTGAGTAGATGATTGAAAGGTTCACACCTCATGGCCAAATTGGATATGAATTGTCAGATTGACTGCATACGTCCTTGAAGACTACACAGCTCTTTAAGATTAGTCGTTGGTGGCATATCAATGATATTCTTTGCTTTAGCGGGATCTACTTCTATTCCCCTTTTGCTGACTATAAAACCAAGTAGCTTGCCTGACTCTACTCTGAAAACACATTTCTGAGGATTGAGTCTCAATTTGAATAAAATGAGTTGCTTGAAGACTTGACTTAGAGCATCAATATGGTCTTTCTCCTCCTTGGATTTGACCAGGATATCATCAACATATGCATCCATAATCTTATGCATCTGATTATGGAAAATGACTATGATTGCACGATGATAAGTTGCCCCAGCATTCTTAAGTCCAAATGGCATAACCGTGTAACAGAAAGTGCCCCATGGCATGGTGAAGGATGTTTTGGATTGGTCACGAGCGGCCAACTTGATTTGATTATATCTACAATATCTATCCATAAAGGAGAACATGGAATGACTAGCCGTGCTATCAATTAGGAGATCGATGTTGGGGAGCGGATAGTCATCCTTTGGAATAGCTTTGTTGAGATCACGGAAGTCGATACAAATTCGAACTTTGCCATTTTTCTTGGAAACTGATATAATATTTTCTAACCAATCCGGATAATATATTGCTCGAATGAATCCAGCTTTGAGTAAGTCCTCAAGTCCTTCCTTGACCTGTTGCTCAATTCAAGGATCCATTTTCCTCAACTTCTGCTTAACTGGTTTGATATCCGACTTTAAAACAAGGCGATGTCCAACCAATTTGGGAACTAAACCTGGCATATCCTCGTACGTCCATGAGAACACTTCTTGATATTGCCTGAGAAAATCGATGAGTCTTTCATTCTCATCTGTGCTCAGACTGGCACCGATTTTGAGAATCTTCGGATTATCCTCTAAACCAATATTGATGTCTTCAGTTGGATCCTGAACTAGGGATGATGGCTCATCTTGCTTCTGAATCGCTGCAAATTCTGGCAATTCTTAAAGAGACAAATCAAATTCCGTGAGTTCTTCTGACTGCTTTATTGTTTTACTGTCCTCTGTTCTTGCCTTAACGTGATAGATCTTTGCGGGCTTCAACATGATTGAAGGATTGACGACGAGCTTCCTTATTAATTGGGAAGACATTCTGAAATTTTGGAAAAGGAATAGTATTTAGAGAAATTCGTTCATTATTTATAATACAAATTATACAAAATAGAGAAAATAATAACAACGAATTCCAAAGACAAATTGTAGAGAGAGAAGAGAAGGATGGCATCCAGATAGATGAAAAAAATTGATAGCTTTATTAAAGACTTGAATAGAATGATAACAATAAGGGAAATGAAATGAAATGGGTCATCGTCCCTAAAAAATGCAGAAATCAAAGAAGTGAAGTAAAAGAAAAATGATGGTAGATGCTTTTAATGGATCCCCTTGACAAAAATAGTGTTCTTATGAGATCTCTTGCCCGTGAATCCCAATCCTGCTCTGCGCGGGTGATGGTCAGGGATTACTGGCTCTAACCGGCCTTCTCCATTCTTACCCAAGCCTCTGAAAGGATGATAACCATGCTTCAGTAAGAGGTCAAATCCCTTTTTGGCTTTTATAAATTGAGGGAACAAGAGATGATCCTTAAAGGTGTTGTAATCAAGGCGACCTCCGATCTTAAAGAAATGTGGTCCTTGCCATCAGACCATCACGGTGGTATGCTTTGTCTCTGGTGCTGCCTCTAGCTCTAACATTTTGAGGCTTTCGCTGAGAATAACCTCTTTACTTTCCCTGATGCTAGGGATATCAGCAGTATAGGTTGGCTTGAGAATCATAGGTTGTGGCAGTCTCTCTTCTAGATCTTCTCCCAAGACAGTAGTGATCATACCACCCTTGGATCACTTAATGCATTGATGTAGAGTGGATGGCACCGCATTTGCGTTGTAAATCCACGTTCGCCCCAATAAAAGATTATATGTTGGCAGCACATTGACAACATGAAAAAAAACCGTATGGACAGAGTAGTTGATGAAGATTTCCAGAAAAATCTTACCTTTCGCGGTCTGTCCATGGTTGTTGAACCCATAGATGGTGATCGGATCTGGCACATATTCTTCTTCTTTTACACCCAGAGCCTTGGCGATCATCTCACGGCAAATGTTGAGGCTACTACTTCCATCAACGAGTACGTGGGGTACCATCATTCTCTTGGTTCGAACCATAATATATAAAGCATTGTTATGAAATGTGTGAGGCTTCAGCAGGTCCTCATCTGAGAATGTAATAGGAGCATTGGTCATGACCTGGTTGACAATCTGGGCCATGTCTTCAGAAGTCGTGCCTGATTTTACTTTGATCTTTCACAGTAAATCATCCAGGACTTGCTGATGTTTGGGAGAAGCATGTGCCAACTCAAGTATTGAGATATTGGAAAGGGCAGTGATCGGTCTTTATACTATATTGGTCTTTTCCTCTGATGTCGTGCCCTTTTCTAGAGCAGGCTTGATAAAGCATTTAGGAAACCCTGGGATCCTTCTGGCAACTTTAGGGGGTGCTCTGGCAGGCTTAGGTGATATATTCAATCTGCTGAAGGCTAAAATAAGATCCATCTTCTGGGTATTGGACTGAGCCTGACGTAGTACTAATACCTGGTGTTGAATATCGATATCACTGTTAGGGCATGGCCGAATGTGATCCTGTGGCTAGAATAGCTGGTCAGAGATCACTGTTGCAGAATGCTGAAGGAATGGTTGATTTAGTATAGCCATCTTCTCATCTTCTGCACCTTCTACTAAAAGGTTTTTGTCAATATAGTCTTGAATGATATTCTTGAGAACAAAGCAGTTCTCAGTATCATGTCCCATTGCTCAATGGAACTTGCAGAATTTGTCTTTCATCTTTTTCATGGCCACTGGTGGATCGGCTACCCTTGGGAGTTTGATCATATCACTAGTAAGCATATATTCAAGCACTGTCTCGAGTGACTAATCAAGGGGGGTAAACTTGCAATTATAGCTCCACCCTTCGTGCTTCGGTCTTTCTTGAGGTCTCGACCCTTGCTCAAAAAATTTATGGGGTTGCTTATCATGTTGAGGGATTGACTTACCTTTTTGCTCATTTTTGTTGTGGTTTGAACCCCCTGAACCATAACTGTGACCTTTCGCATCTCCCTTGTGATGGTTCTTATTGTTGTTGGTTCAGTAGGTAAAATGGGTTTTCTTTTTAGATTTTTGTTGACTGTTGTTGTTCTTGATAAAAGTGAAACCCTCGTAAACTCTATTTTTCATACTCAGCTCGAGCCATTCGGCTCATTCCGTCAGTTTAATGAAAGTTTTTGATGAAGAGGTAGAAATTAGTCCCCTTAAGGGTTGTGAAAAGTTGCTCAGAATCAGTGACAGTGCTTGCCCTTCTGATATTGGATCCCTCATCTTGTTGCAGGCGGACCTCCACCTGTGAAAAAAATCATGGGCCTTCTCATTCTCCTTCTGCTTAAGGCTGCAGAGATGGCTAAGGGTCGGTAGTGCATCTGCATTGAAGAGGAACCGTTCGACAAAAAGATTGGCCACCTTGTCAAACTCCTTCAGTTCAATGTGATTGATATGTTCTGAATACCATTTGGTCGCGATACCCTCCAAACTACGAGGAAAACAAAGGAATAAGGCTCAATTGTCGCTTTTAAACTTGGAACACTCTGCGAAGAATATGGAGAGATATGCTTTAGGATCACCAGAACCGTCAAACTTGATAAATTTCTTGGGGAGATTGTCGAGACTGTCATCCCCATCTAGTCCATCATAAAAATCTTCACTCGTGAAGACCTTCTTGGCCCTTCTCTCGGGCCTGCAGATCTTTGACCATTTTGACCACATCTTTGAGTTGTGGCTGATCAGGGTTATTAACAGGCTGATCCTTGGATTTATAGGCCGACCCTTGCCCTTGAGTCAACTTTCAAAGTGCTTGTTGAATCTCATATTCTTCATCAGTATCGCCCACTCATTATGCTTCATCAGATGTGTCTACAGGGTGACTCTGCTTTTTGGAGATCCTCACATGTTTCTTCATTGTTCGGCTTTTGACCTTTTTCTTATTATGAGATTTTCCCGGATTAGCCTCTGTTTGTTCAGACAACATTTTGTTCATCATTCTTTGAAATAGTGAATACATCTGAGGGTCAATGTCATCATTGGCATGTTGGCTTCCATTCTCGACAGATCGTGGAGAGGTTATTTCTTGTTCAGAGGGTGACGAATAACTATTATGCTGGATGGGTGCAGTTTTCCTGTCGAACCTTGTCTGAACCATGTAAGATTGCAAGTGCTCTCTACAAAATAAAATGGGCAATTAGATTGAGAGAATAACTTTGGGATAAAACAAGTAGGGGAAAAATATTTGATAAGAGTAGGTTGACAATTTGAAGGATATCCCATTACCAGGGATTGGGTCATTGTTGAAATCGTGACAATTGCATTGTTATTCTTTGTAAAAGAGATAAACAACTAAAATATGCCTTGTTACCTAGGTGAGGTCGTCAAACCATAACAAAAAGATTATTTACAGAAGAAAAATGATTTTATTAATAATAGACTTGACAGAGAGGGGGCAGACAAATAATTTGCCACCACTCATGATAATTATAAGACACTCGAGGACTGGGAAAAATAGTAAGAGTGACAAAAGAATCCCAGTTGTACTTGGCAGAATGGTATGTTTCGGATCACTGAGAAGACTTCAGATCGAATTCTGGCACAATGCCTAACAATAATTGAGCTTCAATTTGCTCTAGCTGATAATAAATAGAGAAGAAAGGTCCGAGTAACTTAAATCGTCTGCCATACGCATAAGTATACCGAGGGGGTGACTCCTGACGGTCGAAGTAGTCCCACACGATTTATTCTTCATAGAGATTCTCGATCATAAATCTGCACCAAGAAGTGGGTAATGGATTCTTGCTGTTATATCTAAATGAGCTGGCTCGAGTTGGTACGTGCCAAAGGAACCAAGATTGTTGTGTGTAGATGCATCCTTCTACTAAGATAGAATCTTTAAGCATGAAACAGGTCAATCTACGGTATAAGAAAGCAAGCGCGGCCATGGAAATTGAGAGACAGTTGGTCTGTTGACTTCTCCATCTTCGCAAAAGTTGTACTATTCTGATATCAATGTAATTTTGTTCATCCTAGAAGAAATCTAGTCCTACAAGACCATCGCATGCTGAATCCTTTCTCGTGCTGCTCGGGATAAGGAGTTGACTTCTTCAAATGCTCTATACTGTCGGTACAGTTTAAATAGATCGACATATTGGGTCTTATATGCCTCTATTAGCGGCCAAGATCTACGTCCAGTCATACGGGCTAAAGCATCTCGGGGGTTCAATCCCTTGACATTGATAAAAAACTACTGCTCTATCGGATCATCGGGCTGACCAGCTGGCTCATGTAGACCCATGATATCTGAAAATTCGTGCAGTAGTAGAGTCATCTCTCCCCATGAGAACCAAAAGGTACAGGTACGCGGGTTCCACCGCTCTGCTAATGCTTGAATCACACTGTCATTGATGATCTGCTCCCCACTATTGATGCCAATTCCAACCTGCAGTCACTCAGATGGTCCGGGAACATACAGGAGAAAAGTTTTTGAGCCAATAATAGTACCACCGGAGAATGAAAGGTCTGGTGCTCAGAGTTCGATAATCAGAAAGACCTTATCGTACCTCATAGGAGATATGGCACTATGGAAAGACTGAACCAAACTGACTGAATGCCATCAGGATGGACTGAAGAAGAAGTAAGGACAAGACTTTGAGAAAAACCCACACAAATTTTTTTTTTAAAGAAATTGTAGACAGGATAAAAACAAGGCTAGAATTTTGAGATCCATAGGGAAGAGGGGATGGAAATCACCTGGAGTTTTGAAGAAAATAGAGGATTTGGAAAATTGTCTAGGGTTTGAAAAGATCTTTGTGGAAATAAAGAGAATATGAGAAAATAAGTAGAAAATAAAGGTTTTTGAAAATCATCCAGTATTTTTAGAAAAATTATAGAAAATATGAGAAAATAAAGGAAAATAACCAAAGTACATTCAATCACATCTTGTACAAACAAGTATGCACATACAGCATTCCCTAAAGGCTGACTCTAGATGCATAAATTTTGAAATAGCTGTAGGACCCTAACCCTAACTCTAAAACTCAGATCATCTGTGTCCAATCATGCTATGATGGTATACTCGAGCCGAGGCCCGATGTACGTGGCATAAAATCAATTTCTCTGGTTCTAGGCTCATGTTTTCACCATCCTTGAGTGCCTGCCAATATACTTTGGACTATGACCCCTGGTACGTGGCAGAGGGGGTTTAACTCAAATAGGTGGCCCAATTGTGAGGCTTTGTCCTGAACTATGGTTCTGGAAGAAAGCCCAGAAACGTGGTGGCCAGGTAAAAGTAGGTGGGTTATTTTTGAAATATGATCAACATGCAAGAAAACAAAAGGCTCTAATGACCTAAAGAAGTAGAGTTTTGAAAAATTTATAAGAAGCAAACATTGTTTTCAATCAGATCCTAGATTGAGGAGGATTGTATTTAACCTAAGTCTAAGTGAGCATGAATAATATCTCCTCAATCAGTCCTACCAGACCATGCCTAAGTCTATATGAAATCCATGTCAGCTGGGTTTGATTTTAGGCTCCTAGGTTCACAAGAAATAGAGCTGACATTGTAGAACACAATTTTGATAAGTTGAATACAGCAAAGCACAAGACTGATCAGACGATGACAGGTCTCATCATGGTTGCCAAACCTGTTATCATTATAAAATTTTACTTTTGCAAGTCAAACTGATCTTTGAAAAAGATTTCGAAAATAACTCACCTCCATTTTAAAATGCAAGATAATTTCAAAGAATGAGACTCGCCTGTCGGTACGAGGTTTAACTGTTCCTGACACCTTTACCAAGGGTAATTGAACCAAGGATCAATCATGTGCTTTGCTTTGCTCAACTTGTCTAAATTGATGTTCTATTTCCTAAATGCACAAAGAATCAAGCATGTGCTATGAACTTCAGAAAATACAGATAGAAAACATGATGTATGCTTCAGAAAATTGAAATACTTGGAAAATTCTTGAAAAAGATGACACTTTGAAAATCGTGAGCTTTATTGAAAGAATATTGTTGAAGGAAAGAAATGTCAATTTCTGAAAAATCCAAGTGTTTTAGGAAAATTGATTTCTGAGGAACTTCAAATAACTTTGGAAAAACTTGATTTCTCTAAATTCGAACTTTATAATAGAGAATATAACTTAGAAAATCATGGATTTAAATTATGAAAGTACTTGAAAAATCCTTGAAAAACCAAGGGTTTTAAGAAAGTCAATTTCTAAAGAAAATCTAGCAATTTTGAGGAAAATCAGTTTCTCTAAAATAGAATTGGAAAATAAGTCAAAAAAAGGGGCATGTAGCCTTGTGAAACTTTTATTTTCATGATGCAATCTAAACCTAAATGATGTATGAATATGATTTTGAGAAAAGATTTTTGAAGATTTTTGAAGATTTTGAGAAAATTGTTTGGAAAAGAGAGTTTATGTGCCTTATAGAACTTTAATGAAGTAAATTCGCCTCATATCCCTAACTATGGCCACAGATATGGATTTAATGTATCTCATTTGATTCTAAAAGAAGAAAAACATTTATAAAAGATTGCAATATGCAATGGTTTTTGAAGATAGCCTAAGAGTGTAGGCTGATTGTGGCTTAAAAGAAGATGATAAATCTGAATTTTATTCATATTTTGACTATGGGCATAAAAATTAGATATATCACAAAAATCATGATGTTGCCAGTATTTTGCTCAAATCGGGACTCCGTGGGCACCCTATTTTTGTAATTTAATCAAACAAAGCCTCAAACGAATTCCAAAATTATTAAAGGTTAACACATGCACTTTTCATAACCCTAAAATTAAACTGAAACTGAGAAAATCTATTGTTGACATTATTTTAATATGAAAATTGAATAAAACCCTAAAATATATAATTTTATCTATGGGCAAGTACCTATCATAGTGTCAGGACCGAATCAGAGATCAAATCACCATAGAAATTCATAAAATTTTATAGAGAGATACTAGACAAAAAAACAAAGATTTTTCTTTTACAGATTGGAAAAATCATCTCTGGTTAGGGAGATATCATTTCGGCAATATACAATCAATTATAACGAATATAAAACATATCAAAACAAATACTTCTAGTTTTAGGTATAGAAAAATATAGCAATATATATTAAAAAATTATAAAATTTTAGCAGTGAATATCAGACACATAGATAAAGATTTCCCCTTTTACAGATTGTCAATCGGATCTCTGGTTAGGGAGATTAATCGATACAAGTTGATCTAGAGTTTAAACGAAATATAACAAGCTCTGAGAAATTGATTCTATCTTCTGATAGAGGAAAAATAGCAGACAGATTCAGAAATATATGAAAACAATATAGTAAATACTAGACATCAATACAAATCCATTTCAATTTATGGATCATAAATCGAATCTTGGATGACAGAAATAATGATTCTGCAGCTTGCTCTTGAATCTCAATAATGATTTCACAGTTTGAAAAATAGGGTTCGGTTTTCTATTTTTTTGACAGAGTTCTTGAATCCAAAACAATCTAATTTTTTTATAGGAAGTCACTGACAAATCCTAAACCAACCCTAAAAAAATCAGATTTTTTCGGCGAAGATTCAACCATGAAACAATATGATTTTCGAGTGCCCGGGGGGTGAAGCACATGGATATTCAATAAAACACTAATTTAAACATGAAAAATAATGAAAAAAATATGCAAATAACATAACGAAATTGGATTTGATGCTTGACCATCTAAAATAAACACTAATATGATAAGAAAATAAATAAAAAATCTAGGAAATACACGGTTAGTTTTGATTTAGCCTTTGAAAAGGGATATTCGACCCATTTAACGGGCGAATCCCATCTTTTATTGGGAAAAAACATAAAAAACCCTATTCTAAACCATTCTAATGGATCAAAAACAAAAAATAAACCATAAAACAACATTAGATCATGTTTTTTATTTCACTTTAGGGTTCTTGAAGGTAGATCATGCATAAAACCCATAAGCAAGGGGGCGTCAATGGTGGGATTCATGAAATAAGCATAAAAAATTAGTAAAACAATGAAATAATGTTGAAGAAGTTTACCTTGGGAGCTGAAGCTTCAATGGAGGAGGAAGACGGTGCTAGGAGGAGAGAGAAGCTCCAAGAAAAGAGAGAGGAAGAGAGTAGGGGTCGACCCCCCTATCCACCCTTTTTATAAAAAAAAAATAGGTTTAATTAGAGGGGATTCTAAACTCTTCTTAATTAAGCATGTGGGGGGTGATTTTTGAATAGAGTTCTAACCTAAGTAGGACACTAATCTAATTAGCTCAATTGACTCCTAACTAAACCCTAAAACTCCCTCAAATATGGCACCATCTATGGGCCCACTTTTGGTTTTTTAAGACTTCTTAATTTAAAAGTTAAAATGGGGTTAAAAAACTCTAAAGTAAAATTTTAAAATCAATTTGGAGTTTTTCAACACTCCTAACTTAATTAGGACACTGACTAACCCTAATCTAACCCTGACACTCTCAGATGTGGTGCCACCTAGAGTGGGCCCCACTCGATTTTTCAAAATGATTTTGAAACTTGAAAATGAAAAGTTTTTCAAAAGAGATTCAGAATTAGGATGAAAATAAAATGTTTTTTAAACCAAATAGAATTCTGACTGGATCAGGACTCTTCCACATGTGACTCCAACTGAGTGGGCCCCATATCAAAGTTTTGAAAAAGTTGAAATAAAGACTAAAAAATTGTTTTAAAATAGAGTTAAAATCGATAGATGAAATTCAGGGGTTTTGAAAATAGAGTCCTAATCGGACTGGAACTCTGGGCCAGAGTCCTGAACTAACTAAAACTCTGAGATTTAGGTTTTGGAAAGCAAAATGAAGAGGTTTTTGAAGGATTTTCTCAGAACTGGTGAAAATAAGTTGGAAAATACAGTCGAAGTTAGAGTCCTAACTCAACCAAAACTCTGAAATAGAGTCCTAAATCAACTGGAGCTCTGCAAAATGAACTAATTTTTGAAAATAAGTGGAGAAATGAGAATGAAGATAGAAATAATAATCAGGATGTAGCCCTGATCGGATTAGGTCTTTGGGTCACAGTTCTGATGAGACTGAAGATCTAGATTTTTGGCATTTTTTCAAAAATATATGAAAGAATTTTTGAAAACCAGTGAAAATAGCAACAAGCAATGAAATCAGAACAGAGTTCTGATCCAACTGGGACTCTGGAGACCCAGTCCTAATTCGACTAAAACTATTAAAGTTTTGGATTTTCTGAGAAAACAAACGGGAGGATTTTAGAAAACAGGTGAAAATAAGGTAGAAATTGAAGTCAGGCTCAGAGTCCTCATCTGACTAAGACTTTGAAGAAGAATTCTAATTCGACTAGAACTCTGAGAAATTTTGGTTTTCTAGAAAGCAAATAATGAGATTTTAAAAAGAACTTTTGAAAACAAGTGAAAATGAAGTAAGAAAATGAAATTAGGATAGAGTCCTGATTCGATTAGGACTCTGGGATAGAGTCCCAGAATTTTGAAACTCTGTGATAAAAGTATAACAATTTTGGTTTCTAAGGAGATAAATGAAGAGATTTTTGAAAGATTCTCTCAAAATTGAAGTCAGGGTCAGAGTCCTGATCCAACTAGGACTCTTTGAATAGAGTCCTGGTTCACCTAAAGCTCTGAGTTTCTGACTTCTTTTGAAAGATTTGGTTGAAAACAAGTAAAAAATGACAACAAAAGATAGAGTCCTAATCCGACCGAAACTCTGAAGAAGAGTCCTAATCTAACTGAAACTCTGAATTTTTGACCCAAAATGAAAGAGTTTGAAAAAGATTTTCTCAAAACAGATAGAAATGGCAGTAATACGTAGAGTCTTGATCCGATTGAGACTTTGAAAAAGAGTCCTAATCCAACTGGGACTCTAAGATTTTAGCTCTTTTGAAAGTCAGATGAGAAGGTTTTCGAAAACAAGTGTAGAACAGGAGTAAAGGATGAAATCGGGATAGAATCCTGATCCAATTAGGACTCTGGAAAAGAGTCCTAATTCGACTGGGACTCTAAGATTTTAGCCAAAATGAAAAGAATGGGTAAGGGATATGACTATATCTAGTTTAAAATCAAAATATAGTTTTAAAAAGGTTTAAAAAGATGAAAAGATAGAGTCCTGATCCAACTATGACTCTAAAATTTTTAAGAACTTTGATAAATGAAGGAATTCAGAAGCGATACCACCTAGATGGATCTCATTTGAGAATTGAAATCAATTAAAATTGAGTTTAAAATGAATCCAGATCGTTTTCTAAAAAAAGCATTCTAAAATATAAGATCCTGGGGTTGGCAAATGACAAAATGTTGATTCAAAACCCAGGTTTTGAAATTGATTTCAAAAGGAAAGTTTTAAAACCCGAATTTGGATTCAATATTTTGAAAACAGGAATGTTGGATCTCAACAATGAGATGCAATGACATGCAATGCCATGCAATGCCATGCAATGCAATGCAATGAAATGTCATGTAATAACATATAATGATGCGAGATGATATGAAATGAAATGCAAAAGACAAACCTTGGCTAAGGGATTTGAAGTCTCAGACCCTTGGCAAAAGCAAGGATTGATGATTGAAATTGAGCCTTAATGGAGATTGTCTTTTGGAATATTCAAATTTGGGGCAAAACTCGGGCTCTGAATGGCCCTGGCTCAAATATCAACCAACTGGTTCTCTGAAGGGTTTAGAGAATGGGTCCTAGTGGCAGGAGGCAGGTATTTGTGAATGAGGGTGAAAATTTAGGGTGTTTACAACTAGCAAACTTGTTAGTGGATAAATGTCAGCTTTTCTAGATTTATCTAACAATATCTGAAATTGAGGGATTTAACCTGATATAAGCCTTTTTTTCATGTTTCTCTAAAATAAATATAATAAAAAATGATGTAAAATTAAAGAAATAATAAAGATTAACAACTTTAAAATTTGGAATTTTGGGAAAAATAACAAAAATGCCCCTCAAAACAAGACTATGGCCTTGAAATCAGGGTTTTCAGAAAAGAATTTTGTAAAACTTTGGATTTAGGACTCAAATAGATTCAAATAAGTACTAAATCGGGTGTGGAGCATCCTAACATGATTATAAACATGATCAAATATTAAAAATATGAAAATCAAACATAAAATTAATGAAGTATGCAAGAAAATATGAATTTTGCCCATGTTTTAGTTGAATCAGGACTTCGCGGACACCCTATTTTTGTGATTTGATCAAATAATATATCAAATTAATTCCAAAATCTGTAAAAATTGACATGGATAGTTTTGATAACCCTAAAATTAAACTACATTCAAAAATATATATTTTTGATATTATTTTAATATAAAATTTTTAAAAAAAATCCTAAAATACGTGATTTTGCCCGTGGGCACATACCTTTCATAGTGTTAGACCCGAATAAGGTATCAAACATCATATAAATTCATATAAATTCATAAAAAATTACAGAGAGATAATAGACATATAAACAAAAAATTCTCTTTTTACAGATTGGAAAAAATATCTCCGGTTAGGGAGATATCGTTTTGGCAATATACGCTTGATTCCGACGAATAAATAACAAGTTGAAATAAACACATCTGATTTTGGGTACAGGGAAATATATCAAACTATGTTAAAAAATTATAAAATTTTAGCAGATGACAGTAGATACATATATGAAAGTACTCTTTTTTACGGATCATTGATCAAATCTCTGGTGAGGAAGATACGATCCACACGAGTCGATCTAGGGTTTAGACAATGCATAACGAGCTCTGTAAAACCGATTCTGATTTCTGTCAGAGAAAAAATAGCAAACATATATATAAAACTATGAAAATTTTATAGAAAATACTAGACAGGATAAGGAACACACTACAACTTACGAATTGTTTTCACGGTTCAAAAAGCACAGTTCAGTTTTTGATTTTTTTGACAGGGTTATAGAACCCAAAATAATCTGATTTTTTATAGGAAATCATTGACATATTCACAGTTTAACCCTAAAAAAACTAGAATTTTATGACAAAAAAATGCACATGAAATAACATTGTTCTTGTGTGCCCGGGATCGAGAATCACATATTATCGATAAACCATAATCTAAACATGCAAAATAAATAAAAAAACTTGCAAATAACACCACAAATTTGAATTTGATGCTTTAATGAATAGAATAAACATGAGTATGATAAAATAATAAAAAAAATTAGGGAATACATGGTTAAAATTTGATTTAGCATTCGGAAAGAGGGATTCAACCATTGAATGGTCGAATCTTGATCTTTTTCAGGCATTTAACATAATAAATGAAAAATAAATATTATTAATGGATAAAAAATGTGTAAGGGACCATCAAACATCAGCTTATCATCATCTTGAGGTCCTCACATGATTTTTTTAAAATAAAAAAAAAGAAAATGCATGCTAAAAGATGCGTCATTGGCAAAGATTCATAAAAAAATAAAAAAAAGGAGAAAGAGAAGAAGAAGGAAGGCTTACTCTGGCTGCACCAATGGAGGAAGGAGGAAGGCTGAGGGAGAGGAGAGAGCCATGAATTTTGGGAGAGAGATAGGGTGAGAAAAAACATTGGTTGACCCCCTTTTAGGTGCCCCTATTTATAGAAACTTCAAAGCATTAATTAGGGAGAATTTTCATTATTTTGAACTCTTTTTAATTGGTTTGGATGAGTCAAATGAGAGGGGGATGGTTTTGTTGAAGAATCCTACCCTAATCCAACACTAATTAGCTAAAATAATTGACCTAATTAACCTTTTTTAAATATCTCAAATATGGCGCCACCTAGTGTAAGACCCTCAAATTTTTTGAGAAAATTATTCAATGAATGATGAAATTTCAAAGTATATATATACGAGCTTCGATACATACATACATATATATATATATATATATATATATATATATATATTCATTTGATTCAAATTTTTGAAAGGTTTTATGATTTTTTTTATTTCCAACAATATTACATTAAAAGAGTTTTTAATTTTTTTTAAATGTTTAAGAAGGATAGAAAAATAGGAAATGTATTCAAACTTTAAGCTTAAATTTCAAAAAAAGAAAGAAAGAAGAAATGGTTTATGGAAATGAATTAAAACAAGAATTTAATAATTCAAAAAGTGGTTTTTTGTAAAGAGTCAAAACAAAATTTAATAAAACTAAAAAGAGTGATTTTGAATTTTTGGAAAGGTTGGCACACAACCAACGTTTTCCTAAGGCATGGGCGCACTCTAGGGTGCAGCCCATGCCAATTTGAAAAAGTGATAAAAAAAATGAAAAGACAATGAAAAGTCAAAAAACCTTGAAATGGGCCCAAATTCAAGGAGGAAAAAGGGGGGAGTGGGTAGCATTAAATGGGAGTCTTTAAAAGGTCAAGAGAAGGGGGGGGGGGGGGGGGCGTGTTCAAGATGGACCCTCCATCCCTCCCTTTTAATCTCAGCCATCCAATGGCTTTATATGCTTTTGAAAAAGCATTAACCGATTGACTTTTCTCTATCTCTTCTCTTCTCTCCCTCTACCAAAATTTGTTGTGTGTGTGTGTGTGTGGTGGACCTCCATTCCAAGAAGAAGCACAGTACCTTCTTCTCCTTCCTTCATGCGATCACGGTGAGTTTATCTTCCACCCTTCTTATGCACACACCACATCTATTCGTTTCTTTTTGTTCTTTTTGTGTTGTTTCTTCTGGTTCCCCCGTTGTGATTGGGTTCACACGGCCTCTTCATGGCTGTGTAGAGCCCCAACTAGAGGGGGGAAATGGGGTAGCTGACTGGAATGCACCCTTGCTGCTGAAAGCAAGGGGTTGCGAGCACCCCCACCTCTTGTTCGCTCATTCGATGGCAGCTGGCTGGGAGGGGTGGAGGTCGAGCCTCCTCTCTTTATTCTTTTCCCCCTCCCACTGTGGCTGCAGCCTTTTTCTGGGGCTATGAAGGAGGTTCAGACCAGGGTGTGAACCACTAGGTTCAGACCTGGTCCGCCTGCAGCAGCTGACCCAGGCCGACCACACCCGGGTCAATTCGGGCCCCCTCTCCCTCTCTCTTTTTCCTATCTTCTGCCACTTTCTCTTTTCTTTTGCGTGCAGCAGTGCCTTGCTGCATGCCAGGCAGGTGCTTAGGACTGATCAGCACCCTGTCCAAGTGCTATGTCTGGGTCCCTAGCACTCGGACTCCCTTATCCCTGCAACTACAGTAGCCTGTGATCATCACAAAATTTTTCCTCTCGTTCATCTTTTTCCTTTCTCTTCGCCTTTCTAACCTCCATTCCCTTTTTGAAGGAGAATAAAAGATAGAAAAGAAGAAGAGAGAATGAGAAAAGGAAGAAGAGAGAGGAACTCTTTTGCGGGGTCTCACTTGACCTTAATTTTGAAGATATTTTAGGAAATAACTTGCCTCCGTTTTGAAATATTTTCGGGAAAATTGGGAGACAAAATTCGCTCGTCGGTACAAGGTTCGACCATTTCTGGCACCTTTACCAAGGGTAATCGAACCAAGGGTCGAATTTATGCCTTTTTGCTTTGCTAAAAGATTATCCAAGAATTTATCCTAAATCTAAATGCACAAAGAATCATGCTTGTGCAATGCAAGGATGTATGCTCTTTTTGAAAAGTGATTTGGAAATCTGAGATTTTCCAAGTGAAAATGTGATGATGGAATGAAGAGATGATTTTTGAATAGTTGAATCTAACTTAGAACTTTGAGATAGATCAGAGAAGTTCTAAGTCTTTGAAATAATCAGAGTTGGGAAAATAAATCTTTGAAAAAGAATGATTTGAAGCTGAGATAAAAGGAAATGAAAGGAAGTTTCAAAGTCAGAATTTGGACTTTGAATCTAGATTTAGGAGAGGAAATGAATATTTGAAATGGAATTGAATTCTATATTTGAAATTTGAGGTCAGAATGAGATTTGAGAAATCCAAGTTGAGTTTGAAGATAGAATTGGTTTCAAGAAGGCCAGATGTGTTTTGAAAGTGGAATTTGGTTTCTGGGAATCAAAGATAGATTTGGATTTGAAATCTGGCATCCTAAATGGATTTGGATCTGAAGTCTGAGATCCAAGATGGAGTTGGATCCGAAATTAGGAATGGAATTCAAATCTGAAGTCTGAGATCCAAAATGAGGTTGAAGTTCTAGAACCCTAAATGGAATTGGATCCAAAGTCTGGGATCAAAAAATGAAGTTGAATCTTGGATCTAGAATCCTGAATGGGAATTGGATCTGAGATCCGAGATAAAGTTGGATTCTGGATCCCAAATGGAAAGATCTGGAATCCAAGATGGAATTTTGGATCTTGAAGTCTGAGATCCAGGATGGAGTTGGATCTGAAATCTTAAATGGAATTGGATCAGAAGTCTGGGATCCAAAATAAAGTTGAATTCTAGGATCCTAAAGGGGATTTCAATCAGAAGTCTAGGATCCAAGATGGAATTGAATTCTGGATCCTAAATGGAATTGGGATCTAAAGTCTAAGATCCAAGATGGAATTGGATTCTGGATCCTAAAATGGATTTTGGATCTGAAGTTTGAGATCCAAGATGAAGTTGGATTTTGGATCCTAAATGGAATTGGATCCAAGATCAGGAATCCTAGATGGAATTGGATTCTGGATCCTAGAATGGATTTTGGATTTTGAAAAGTCCAAATGGGACTTTTGAAGATGGGTCTGGGTTTTGAAAACCCAGATTGAATTTAAAACTTTTTAGAAGAAGAATTGAATTTTGAGATCCAGAATCAATCTCAAACTTTGATTTTGAATTTGAAGATAAGAAAATAAACTTGATTTTGAATCAGAAGATGAATCAAAAACTTCAAAGTTAAATTGAACTTTGAAGTTTGAATTTTGATTTGGAAATTGAAGTTTTGAATACAACATGAATTTGAAATTTCAAAGTCAATTTGGACTTTGAAATTGAATTCTGAATCTTGAAAATGAGATAGAATTAGAATTTGAAATAGAAACTTGAAGAAAGATATTCAAGATCACATGGGTTTTTGAAAAAGAATTTTGAAAATATGATGCAATTCTATCCTAAATGATGAATGAATTTAAAGAATTTGAAATTAAATTTGAAAATCCTATTTTATTCTTTAAGTGAATTAAAATAAGATTGAAGACATAATACATCATTGACTATGCTCATTGAATATATTATATAATAATCACATTTAAATTCAGGTGAAGAATAAAATATATTTTGGTGCTTTTATAAAGTTTAAAATGAAATTAACTCTCAATATATCCTGACTATGGCAATTGATATATATATTGAATTAATTTTAAACTAAACTCTTATAAAAGAGGAAAATATTTAAAGAAAACATGATGATTTTTTAAAAAGGATCCAGTGTGGATCCAGTGTTATTCCATAAAAGATGAAAATCCTAAGTTTTGTTTACATCCTGACTATGGCCATTGATGTAAATCATCAACTTAGGATTAGTCACCTTTTATAAAATGATGCACGTGCCATTCGTGATCCCATTTGTGAAGTCTTTGAAAAATAAGATGAAAATGATATGAAAGCAAACGATTTATGACATTTATATGCTCATTCATTCTATCTAGTGCAGAAAATGTAAGTTCTCATTAAGACATAACTTATTACAACATTTAAAATTGAAATTACAACTCCAAGTAATGACATTTTCCACATATTCCCTGCAAAAACACTTAGTTAGTATGAAAATAGAAAAGAATTGCACATATCATATGGATTTCAAAGATGCCAATGGTGAAATGCTCATATGCCATGATTTTATGATTTATGATGTGGACGGATGAAAAGTGATATATGCCTATATACATACATGTATATACATGCATATACATGTATATATGTGTATATATATATATATGTGCACATATATATATATATAATATATATATATGGCATATATGCAATGCAGGTGAGATATGCATATACATGCACATGGTACAATTAAGTGGCTTGGAAATGGCAGGGGAACAATGCAGGGGATTCCTAAGGCGTTGTTTATAACAGTGCAGCAGGGGGTGTAGGAGATTGCTATTCTTGACAACAACTTTAGCTACAACAGAAGCCATTTCATTTTCATATACGCAGGAGTCAATGGTTGAGGCAGCATGGGCTGCAATATGGTGAAGGTCTGTAGAACATAGCGCCATCCTTGACTCTGATGAATCACCCTTTTGTGCCAGCAGATAGGGGTAACTGCAGTTTGAGATAGTCCAGCAGAAACATTTTGTGACTATTTGTGTTTTGGATTACTAAGTTATGTTGGCACTTGAAGTTTGCCGAAAGGATATTGACATGGACCTGCTGACCGGAGGAAGAACATAAGGCTTTGCTACAGAAGTTTAAGGTGGTAAAATAGCTGGAAGACCTTAATTTTTAGCCATTACAAAATATAGAAAAAAAGTGTGACAGGACATGGAAGATGAGTGTTGGGATGGAGTTGTAGCAACAGGGTGCTAAGGAAGGTATGACTGTGCAAGTGTATATGATATTTGCAACAATATGGGAAAAGTAAGATGTTAGAGAAGGGATTTGGTAGGGAGTCACGGCAGTCCAAGAGGTGCCTAGGTAATGTGTGGTGTAATATACAGGTGCAAGACAGGCAGTGGGTGCCAGTGAGTATGGATAAGTGGTATACAACAGTGAGAAGTGTTACAGGGATATACAGAAATCACTGTGAAGAATGAGTGAGGATGACGATGCACAAATGGAATGGATGCAATAATGGCAATTACAGAAGCTATTGTCATGATTGTTGTGGTTGGCTCTTTCGATCTTTATCATCCCTTTAACATCATTTTGGTCATTGTTGTTCTCAGGTTGCAACTCTTCTCTTCCCCAAGGCTCAAATGTTCTGTAAAATCTTCTTCTTGGGCCTGAAGATCAAGAATATTTTCCAAGAGGAGATATAGATAACAAATCCTCTGCCAGTAAATAACAGAAGCATTCAACAGTGCTTCCTGTCATTGAAATCATGCTTGAACATAAGTTTTCTTTTAAAGCAACATTACTTTACCTACTTTCTTTATCAGCGTGGAGTCCATTCTTGGAATTCCAATCTAATGACACAGATTTGGAGAATTTTGTACCAGCATTTGGCTCTAATTCAAATATCATCAGGCTTAAGTAAGTGTTGCTGGACCGATTCTCACAAAGAAGGGGATCATACTACCATCATCACATAGCCTGACTGTGTTATCACACAGTGATTAGCAGTTTTTCACACATTTCAAATGCACTGACATACAACACAGGCCCATACAAGCATATTGTATACAAGACTTCTGCGTGAGCATTGCTCATAATCCACTTAAATATTTAGGGCTTGACATTAACTGTCTAAAGCAAGTTGACATGAATTGCAGCCAATTTAGCTGAAGACGTCATGACTTAGACAAGATATATATAATGAGAGGAACACAGTGAGTTAATAAATGAAGCTGACAATTGAGCAAAAAAAAGAAGAAAGAAAAGAACATGCAAAAAATGGGGATGCAGAAAGTAACCCTTGAGATTCTATCCCTGTGAAGGAAAATAGCTTCTGAAGGTGGGATTACTTCAGCCCAGCCTATCTCCAGAGGATCTCTCAGTAGGAAGATAAAAAAACGCTCCAAGATGGGGTGATTCCCTTTTCGAATCATAAACTTTCTATGAACATATGAAACAAGACAATAAGGTAAATGAAAACCATGTATAAGAGCAAATGAACATCCTCACATATGACACAGTTGAATGGATCTTCTTCAAATGGAGATCAAAACTATATATATTGTTGTGAGCATACAGATATTTATGGATAAATTAGAAATAAAGCAAAAACTTCAGACCAAGGAGGAATTCGACGGAACCAAGTAATGGTGAAATCAAAAGAAATTTCCCTGTGGGTTTGTTTTCGTCGCAAAATTTTCCCCGTCTTCCCTTCCTTGCGAAAGAGAGAGAGAAATGCTTTCGCGAGTCAAACTTGACTGGATTTTGGAAATTTGTTTTGAAATACTCGTGTTATCATCGCAAAATTTTACTTTTGCAAATCAAACTGACCTTTGAAAAAGATTTTTGAAAATAACTCGCCTCCGTTTTTAAAATGCGGGAAAATTCCATAGAATGGGACTCGCCTGTCGGTACGAGGTTCAATCGTTCCTGCCACCTTTAACAGGGGTAATTGAACCAAGGATCAATCTTATGCTCTACTCTATTCAACTTGTCTAAATCATATTCTAATTTCTAAATGCACATAGAATCAGGCATGTGCTATGAATTTTCAGAAAAATGCACATTTGAAAACATGATATTTGCTTTGAATGATTGAAATATAAAATGTAAATCTTGGAAAATCGTGAATTGGGATTTCAAATATACTTCTGAAAGAAATAAAAATCGATTTTGAGGAATCCTTGACATTTGGTGAAAATCGATTGTGAGAGACTTGGTTTCTCTGAATTCAAACTTGGAAATTGAAATTCTAACTTGAAATTTCGAATTTTGAACTTGAGAAATACTTGAAACATACTTTGAGATTTTCATATTCTGAGAAAATCGATTTCTCCATATGACTTAGAAAATTTTGCGAAAATGAAATTCTTTGAATTCAAACTTTGAAATTGAAATTCTAACTTAGGGAATTTGAATTCGGAATTTGGGAAATACTTGAAATATCATTGGCAAACCGATTTTTGAATAAGACTTAGAAAAATTTTGATTTCTCTAACTTCAAACTTTGAAATTGACTGCATAACTTGGAAAATTGAGTTTATGAACTTGAAAAACACTTGAAATATTCTTTGAAATTCAATGCTTTTGGGAAAATCGATTTTGCTATAAGACTTAGGGGATTTTGAAAAAATGAACTTCTTTGAATTGAGATTGGAATTGGAGTTGACAAATGCATGAAATGAATGAATATTGATTTGAGGAGTTGAGAAATACTTTTTGTATTTTTGAGAAATGCAGTGCATTTTGAAGTTAGCCTAAGAGTGTAGGCTGAATGTGGCTAATGTGAAGATCATAAATCTAAGTATCATTCATATTCTGACTATGGCCATAAATACAAATTCCACCAAGTTTATAAACTTCATAAAAGCTAGTGCATGTGCCATTCGTGTAGACCATGGTGAATTTGTAAAAATATGCATGAATCATCATCCATCACACATTAAAATTATAAAAATAAACTATATGCAATGCAACCTAAGCTAAGCAGGAAATGTAAATTCTTATTCCAAAGTTTAATTACAAATTACATCACTATTGAAATTTAAATACATGGAAAATAAAGTCTTCAATGTACCTGCAAAACTAGAAAACTTGGTTAATGAAAATATGTTGGCTTTTCTAGATTTATCCAACAATATCAGGAAATTGTTGGATTTTGCTAGATATAAGCCTTTTTGCCATGATTCCCTTAAATCAAAATGATAAAATATGAAATAAAATTGAATAAATAAGGAAGATAAGATATGAAATTTCGAAATTGGGGTCAAAATAACCAAAATACCCCTAATAACAAGACTATGGCCTTGAAATTAGGGTTTTTAGAAAGATATTTTGATAAAATGCAAGTTTTGAAATTTAGATGAAATAAACTAAGCTAAATATGATGTGACATGCTTAAATATATGAAAATTTGGGTTAGAGATTTCGAAATTGAGGTCAAATGACCAAATTGCCCCTGATAGCAAGACTATGGCCTTGAAATCAGGGTTTTTAGAAATAGATTTTTGGTAAAAACTTAGGTTTTATGCACTAAATGAAATCAAATGAGCATCAAATTAAACCTAAAACATCCTAATATGATTATGAACATGATTAAACCCTAAAAACATATGCTTATGCACGAAAATCCAACAATGTCACAAAAACTGTGATTTTAGCAGTGTTTTTGGATCTTTCAGGAACCCAGTTTTGCAATTTGCTTAATTCAGCCATCAAATGGATTCCAAAATCCATAAAAATTGGTACCTGCACTTGTTATAACCTTAATGTCGAATTGGAATTATAAAAATAATTTTTTGACATTAAATTAATCCGAAAATTGCATTAAACCCTAAAATATGCTATTTTTGACCTAATTCACCAACCAGTCTCAGTCCAAGACCTGAACCAGGGGTCAAATCTCCATGGAAATTTATGAAATTTTACAGAGACTAACTAGGAAGAAAAACAGAGATTTCCCAATTTACAGATCGTAAAAATAATCTCTGGTTAGGGAGAAACACTTCCGGCAATCTGAGCTAAAATATATCACTTTTAACAGGGATTAAAACAGCTATTCCAGATTGAGAATACAGGAATAAATAACAATCCTAAACAAAAATTTCTGAAATTTTAGTAGTGAATAGTAGACATAAAAATAACAATACTCACTTTTTACAGATCGAAAATCGAATCTGTGGTTTGGGATTTATGGCTAACACAAGTCTGATTAGGGTTTTGGTAAACCCTAACGAGCTTTAAATTTAAAAACAGATTCTCTAAAAGAGGAAAAATACTAAAACAGTGATAAAAAAATCCGAAAATTTCACGGAAGACAGATCTACTCAATGTGAATCCATAGCACTTTACAGATCTAAAATCGGATATAAGATGAGAGAAATATCATAACAGCAAGTTACCTTCTTGATTTTAACCACGATTTTAAAGCTTTAAAAACCCGATTTGATGTCTGATTTTTTTGATAGGGTTCCCGAGATTCAAAACCTCTGATTTTTCTACAGTATCTCAATAACTCATGCATTCACCACATATAAAAAAATCAAAAATAAACAATGAGTGCTTCCATCCGAAATAACATCATCTTTACTGTTCTAAACCTAGAACACACAGAAATTTAAGAAACTTGAAAAACCATGCATTAACTAATGTAAATAAATAAAATAAACCATAAAACAGTAAATAAAAATTATTTCTATGCTATAGAACGTAAAACAAACATGAATAAACCATGAAAATAAAATAAAAACAAGGAATCAATGGCTGAAATTTGATATCACCTTTAAAACATAGATTTAACCCATTAAAAAGGGTAAATCATATATTTTATTGGTTATTAATGCAAAGAATCATATTAAAATCAATTCTAATGGATTAAAATCTCTGTAAATCACCCAAAACAGGGTTGGATCACCTTCTTGGATCGTTCTTGCTGATTCTTGATGGTTCTTGAGGTTGAATCCATGATTTAATCCATGAAGATGATGGTACCAATGGCTAAATCATGTTTAAAACAATGAAAAACATTAAATAAAAAACTAAAAATTAGAGAAAATAGTTACCTTGAGGTTGCTGCAATGGAGGAAGGGCTGGAGAGGAGAGAGAAGCTCCAAGAATCCAAAGGAAAGCCAATTGGAAAAATCGACCCCCCTATGGAGACTATTTATAGAATTTTTTTAGGTTTAAAAATTGGGAATTTTGAATTTTTTGGACTCTAACAAGGGGGGGCGATTTTGGGGTGGAGTTACCTAACTACCCCTAGTCTAAATTATCCTAAATAGTTCCTAATTAACCCCTAGCTAAACCTAAGAATCCCCCAAATGTGGTGCCACTTGGCATTCTCTCACATTGGGTTTTTAAAACACTTTTAAAAACCTTTAAAAACATTAGTTTTAAAAACATTAGTTTTAAAAACTAACTTTCAAAAATGAGTTTTTCAAAATGGTTTTGACTCTCCTAAACCTCTAACACTAACCAAGACATCAACTAACCCTAGTCTAGCCCTGACTTACTCGAATATGGCGCCACCCCGAGTGGGCCCTACTTGAGTTTTTCAAAAAGCGATTTTAAAACTTGAAATTGAAGGAGTTTTCAAAAGATTTTCAAAAGTAAACTTAAAATTAGGATTTTTGAAATGGCATAAGGTCCTAACTGAATTAGAATTCCTCTGGATATGGTACCAACTGAGTGGGCCCACATCGAATTTTGAACATTTTTGAAATAAACACTGAAAATGGCTTTGAAAAGGGGTTAAAATCAGTATTTGAAATTCAAGATCTTTGAAAATAGGGTCTCAAGCGAACTGGAACTCCGGGTTAGAGTCCTGAACTCTTAGGACTCTGAGATTTTAGATTTTAAAAGCCAAATGAAAGAATTTTCAAAAGATTTTATCAAGAAATGATGAAATAAGTCAGAAAACACAGTCAGAGTTAGACTCCCAACTCGACCGAACTCTAAAATAGAGTCCTGAACTAACTGGACTATGTAAAATGACCTAAATTTTAAAAATAATCGAAAAAGATTGAAAATGGAAGTAAAGCAGACTTAAAAACAAACTCCTGACTGGATTAGGACTCTGAGACAGAGTCCTGATCGGACTGAAACTTTCAAAAATTTGAGAAATTTGATGAACAGAGGCATTCAAAAGCGACACCATCTAAATGGGTCTCATCTGTGAATTGAAATCGATTAAAGTTTGAATTTAAAAGGAATCCAGATTTTTTCTGAGAAAATATTTTGAAATACAAAGTCCTGGGGTTGGAAAATGACAGAGTATTGAATAAAAACCCAGGTTTTGAAATTGATTTTGAAATAAAGCTTTAAAATTCAAATCTGGATTGAATGTTTTGAAATAGGAGTGCTGGATCTCGAAAATGAGATGTAATGACATGCAATGCTATGCAGAATACATGCAATGACATGCAATGATCTGTGATGACTTATGAAATGGATAAACACTGGATGAAGGTAAAAATTTGGTGTGTTTACAGATGCCCCTCTTTGCTGCTAAGCCGGTTGAAAGCCGAGCTTAGTGGCAAAGAAAACATACCAAATTTGGACTATAAAAATGCTCTAGTTAGATGAATCTGACTGGGTATGAAAGAATTAGTTCAAAGGATGATGATAGATATGAAATGAAGAATAAGGAGAAAATTTTACTTCGAAAAGAAGTGAGATTCAGGTTTTGCCCTTAACCTGGATGGGACGGGAAATACCTCGTATGGAACGAAGCTCAGGCTTAACCCTTAACCTGAAAGGGGACGATATACGGAATCCTCAAATGAAGAAACCATGATGGGACCTTCGAATTCTGCACAATAAATCCGAGAGGGGTTTGCAAAAGGAAGAAAGGGGGTTCCCTAAAGCTTGAAAAGGGATTGATCTTGGACGTCTCATTGCTAAGACTGAATGGCTTTTAAGACAGATGACCTTTTGCAGAAAATTCAGGTTTAACCCTTAACCTGAACGGGAACTGTCTATGGTGGGACAGTGGGGAGCACAGGGAAGTGTGCGAATCTGAGAGCCCAGGCACTCAGATCAAAACAAGAAGGGAAGGATCTTGGACAACTCCCATCATCCGATCCTAAAAGGGATAACAACAACGCCTGGATACATCAAAATAAACATCAAGTTCTCATTTCATGTCAGGATAACTTAAAAAGATTGCCAATAAGATAAAAAAATTGTAGTTAATTCAAGAATGATAAGCACATATATATATGAAAAATATTCCTTCTTTTCTACTTGAAGTATTACCTCCGACTGGGCTTAACTCCGTAGAATCAAGATTCGAATTCAAATTACTTGCAATTGGCTTTCCTTCAAGGAGGCTATCAATTTTCTTGATATGGACGGAAAAGAATGTATTCTTGATATTGCGAGAGCTATTAGCGAAAGGATATTGATAAAAGAATTTCACAAAATTAAAGAAGATTCTTGATAGATTCGGCAGTCTGATATCCTGGGATTCTCTTCTCATGATGATCTTTCTGCACTCTCTTTTTGACAGAATTGGAGCTCTCTTGGATTTTTTGGGAATTACATCATCCTTCATTTTGGAGATGTCCTGACTTTTCTCTCTTTATTTTTTTTTTTGGAAGGGTACGTCACAAACTCCTTCATCTCAGAGATGTTCCGATCCTCCTTTTCTCTCAGGGATTATATTGACGGTTATTGGCTCATTGGTTGGGAATCTCTTGATGATAACAGAAATTAAATACCTTTTAGGGATTGTCGGGAGGTTCATCACACTCGCCTCCATCTCGACGGTGATCTGAACTTTCCCTGGAAGGATCCGTCACAAACTCTGTCATCTTGGAGATTATCCAAATCTTCTTTGGCCCCGGGGGTCGACTCGTCTAATTCACCTTCATCTTGACGACAGTTGAGAGATCCCTTTTGCAGATATTTAATTGCAGCTTAGGTGATTGAGGAGACATGGAGATTGAGTGGATTTTTCTGTATCACTCAGGATATTTCGACTGCTTTTATTTTCCAAGAATGATCTTAAAAAGTGTGCCATTGACTGCGATCAATATCAATCACTCATGGCTTTGCAACAACATTGAATTTTCTTTGCTGGCCATATCGCGGATTTATTCTTCATCCTTTTGGTTGGCCAATAGAAAGATTTTGAATTTTGAATCTTTTTTCACAAAAGCTTTGTCCTTTCGGAAGTAATACTAAAGGTATTCTGAGGTACAATTTTATGCAGTAAAGATTTTGAGATCAACAACTATTTTTCATGACAAATTGGCAAAATATTCCTGAAATCCTTGGTGAAAGAAATCACTTGAGATCTAAATGACACATCCGTGGCTAGATTCTCCTCTCCTTTCCCCAAAGGAGAGACTCAAAAATTGGAAATAGGATATTGGATGACCTGGAGATCAAAATTGTGATTTGGTCTACTGGAAGCGACATGGGTTCTGTAGGGATTCATCCTAAGAATGACATTGATTCAATTGAGAATGACATTGGTTCACTGGGAACAACATGAGTTCGATAGGTATTCAGCCTAAGAACGACATTGGTTCAATTGAGAACGACATTGGTTCAATTGAGAACGACATTGGTTCACTGGGAACGACATGGGTTCTGTAGGGATTCAGCCTAAGAACGACATTGGTTCAATTGAGAACGACATTGGTTCACTGGGAACGACATGGGTTCTGTAGGAATTCAGCCTAAGAACGACATTGGTTCACTGGGAACGACATTGGTTCACTGGGAACGACATGGGTTCTGTAGGGATTCAGCCTAAGAACGACATTGGTTCAATTGAGAACGACATTGGTTCACTGGGAACGACATGGGTTCTGTAGGAATTCAGCCTAAGAACGACATTGGTTCAATTGAGAACGACATTGGTTCACTGGGAACGACATGGGTTCAATAGGGATTCAGCCTAAGAACGACATTGGTTCAATTGAGAACGGCATTGGTTCACTGGGAACGACATGGGTTCAATAGGGATTCAGCCTAAGAACGACGTTGGTTCAATTGAGAACGACATTGGTTCACTGGGAACGACATGGGTTCAATAGGGATTCAGCCTAAGAACGACATTGGTTCAATTGAGAACGACATTGGTTCACTGGGAACGACATGGGTTTCATAGGGATTCAGCCTAAGAACGACATTGGTTCAATTGAGAACGACATTGGTTCACTGGGAACGACATGGGTTCAATAGGGATTCAGCCTAAGAACGTGGATCAGGAGGACTTCAACCTACAAATCATATATCTAAAAAATACCAATCCAAAAGGAGTTCGACCTAAGGACTGTAAAGAATATTGAATCAGGAGGACTTCAACCTACAGATCGAAATTTTTGAGAACGAGATTGGTTCGAAAGGGGTTCAACCTATGAGCCGTATTGGTTTGACAGGCGTTCAACCTACAAATCACATTGACTCTGCAGGGGTTCGACCTACGAACTATCAATTCCATAGGGATTTAACCTAAGGATCACAATTTAAGAAGGAAGGGTTCAACTTATGGGTTTTGAATTTGGAAAATAAAAATTCTTGGTTCATGATTTGAATGGACCATCATAGTTAACTTTTCAAAGCCTGTTTTCAGGATTAACCCCTTCTCCTGAGCGAGGAAGCTTGATGCAAATGCAGATGAATGCGAATGAATGCCTGCAAATGCAAATGAATGCAAATGTATGTAAAATGATATAAATGGGTGCACATGCGTGCAAAATGAGAGATTTGTTTGATCCTGCCTGCATACAGGATGTTTTGAAGACAATTTCCAAAGTAATGCCTCAATGTAATGGGGGAATAAGAAAGGATAAGTAATTGATATTTGATGAGAATTCTCTGAGGATAACGAGGTAAAACTGACAATGAGCTTCTTGGTTGATCAGAGAGGCACTTTGAAAAAGGTTACCCCTTATAAGAATACATTTAAACATTTGCAAATGAAGAATATAAAAGATGACGCCAGGCCATAAGGAAGATTGACAAATTTATTAATGCATTGAAGAAGGAAATAACAAATTGATAGAAGAACTGAGACTACATTGTTGCTTCAAAATGACAAAATGATGAAAGTGACATAGTCTCGACATTGTCAATTTTTAGAAAACTTACTCAGGATGGTCGACTGGTATTTTCCTCATCTTCAATAAGGATATTCTTGTCGATGCAATCTTGAATGATATTTTTCAGGATGAAACAATTCTCAGTGTCATGCCCTACTGCCCGATGAAATTTGCAAAATCTTTCTTTGAATCTACCCATGATTGTTGCGGGATCAGCTGCTTTAGGTAAACGGATCATATCTTTTGCAAGCATGTATTCCAGAACACTCTCTAGTGTTTGGTCCAGAGGGGTGAACTTTCGATCCGTACTCCAATCCTTGCGCTTTGGCTTTTCTTGATCTTTCTCTTTATGCTGAGGACTAGATTGAAGAGGCCTATCATTGTTGGAGAACTTTCCTTTTTGGCCCTTGGATCCCTCTGAATAGTGATCATGATTTTTCTTGTTGCTTTTGCTATCATTGGCAGAAAGAGTGAAGTGAGCCTTCTTCTTCTGCTCACTCTGATTGTTACCTTGTGTAAAGATGAAGCCTTCATAAACTCCATTTTTCATGCTTAGCTCGAGCCACTCGGCTCGTTCTGTCAGTTTGATGAAGGTTTTTGACGGTGCCGTGGAAATGAGACCTTTCAAGGGTTGTGAAAAATTATTCAAGATTAGTGACAATGCATGCCCTTCTGATATCGGGTCTCTCATCTTATTGCAAGCTGACCTCCATCGGTGGATAAAATCTCGGGCCTTCTCGTTTTCTTTCTGCTTGAGGCCGCAAAGATGACTGAGAGTCGGGAGTGCTTCAGCATTGAATAGAAAGCGCTCAATAAATAAATTGACCACTTTATCGAACTCTTTCAGCTCTATCGGGTTGATATGCTCTGAATACCACTTTGCCGCAATACCCTCCAAGCTGCGAGGGAAGCAGAGAAATAAGGCACGATTGTTCCTCTTGAACCTGGAACATTCTGCGAAGAATAGGGCGAGATGTGCTTTTGGGTCACCCGAACCATCAAACTTGATAAATTTCTTGGGGAGATTATCAAGATCATCATCCCCATCCAGTCCATCATAGAAGTCTTCACTTGTAAAGACTCTTTTGCCCTTGTCACGAGTTTGAAGATCCTTAACTATTTTCATCACATCTTTGAGTTGTGACTACGTAGGGTCGTCAACAGACTGATTCTTGGATTTGTAGGCCGACCCCTGCACCTGAGTCGACCTTTTGAATTCTTGCTTGTTTTCATACTCTTTGTTAGTATCATCTGCTGATTCTGACTCATCAAACATTTCCTCATGACGATTCTGCTTTTTACTGATCTTCACATTCTTGACGGCATGACCCTTATCTTTCTGTTTGATCTGAGTCTGTTCAGCACTGGCTTCAGCTTGCTCTGCCAGCATCTTGGTCATCATTTTCTTAAACATGACGTACATCTGGGGATCCACGTCATCCTCTGCTTGCTGACCCTGACTACGGGGTGAGTCCATTTCCTCTTCTGAAGCGACTGAGTACGTGACGCCTTCAACTGATGCGGCTTTTTTCTGGATCTTGTATCAACCATCAGGTATCGCAAATGTTCTCTTGGGTGTTGTTGATGCTCTCTGCAGGGCAGAACTGATGGTTAGGCTTCTAAAGGAAATTTGGTTTGGAGGAAAATATTTGTTGAGAATTTTGGTAGACAATTGAAATAATATCCCATTACTAGGGATTGAGTCGTCGCTGGGATTACGACAATTGCGTTGCTATTCTTTGCAAGATAAACAACTGAAAATATGCCTTGTTACCTAGGCGAGGTCGTCAAACCAATATAAAATAAAGGAATTTTTATAGAGAGGAAAAACATGATTTTATCAATAATACACTTGACAGAGGGGAGGGGGACAGACAATTTTCCACCACTCCAGATAATCAGAAGATACACGAGGACCAGGAAAAATAGTAAGACTGACAAAAGAATCCCAGCCATGTCTGGCAGAATGGTATGCTCCGGACCACTGATCTGATGCGAGATCGAATTCTGGCAGAACCTCGACTAGTGGACGAATCTCTACGCGCTTCTGCCTCTGAGAGAACTGCCTGACACACCTCTCTGGATGATAATATGCGCAAAAAAATGGGCCAAGTAGCCTGAATTACTTGTCGTATGCATAAGTATATCTGGGAGGTGATTCCTGGCGATCAAAGTAGTCCCATACAACCTCTTCCTCCTGAAGGTTGTCGATCAAGAACCGGTATCGCGCAACTGGAAGAAGCTTTTCACCATTGTATATGAAGGAACTGGCTCGGACTGGCACATGCCGGAGGAACCAAGACTGCAAGGCATCGGTGCACCCTTCGACTAGGATCGACTCTCCGAGTGCGAAACGAGTCAACCCTCGGTATAGAAAGGCGAGTGCGGCCATGGCTATTGAGAGGCGGCTGGTCTGTCGACTTCTCCATCTCCTTAGAAGCTGAACTATTTTGATATCCATGTAATTTCGTCCGTCGGGAAAGAAAGCCAATCCCACCGTGCACAGAACCATTGCATGCTGAATTCTCTCTCGAGCTGTCCTGGACAACGAGCTGACTTCCACAAATGTCCCATGCTGTCTATAGATTTCGAGCAGATCCACATATTCATATTCATTTCCATCTTCTTCAATCAGAGGCCAAGACTTGCATCCTGTCATGCGGGCTAAGGCATCCTTAGGGTCCAGACCCTTAACATTAATCAAAAATTGTTTCTCCAATGGATCTCCAGGCTGACCGGCTGGCTCGGGCAATCCCATGATCTCTGAAAATTCATCCATCAGCACTGTCATCTCGCCCCACGGGAACCAGAAGGTAGAAGTGCTCGGATTCCACCGCTCTGCTAGTGCATGGATCAAGTTGCCGTTAACTGTCTGCTTCCCCACTGCGGATGCCAGTTCCAATCCACACTCGTCCAGATGGTCCGGAAACATACGAGAAAAGTTCTTGAACCATGAATAGTACCACCGGGGAAAGAAGGATCCGGTGCTGAGGACTCGTTGTTCGGGAAAACTTTGTCGCACCTCGTAGGAGATGTGACCCTCAGGGAAGACTGAATCAAGCTGACTGGATGCCATCGGACTGGAAGACATGGAAATTGGAATAAGACTTGGAAAAATACAGGAAATTTGAAGAAAATGCAGGCAGGATAAAAATAAAGTAGGAAATTCGAGATCCAGAAGACAGGAAAGATGGGAAATCACCTGGAGCTTTGAAGGAATTCAAGGGAAATTTGGAAAATCGTTCAGGGTTTGAAGAAATAAATGGAAAATGAAGTATTTGGAAAATCATTCAAGGTTTAAAAACATGGACAGTACATGGACATAGACTGAGGAATTTTGAAAAATCGTCTAGTATTTTTAGAAAATATGACTATAACATATTCAATCACATTCTGCACAAACAAGTATGCACATACAGCATTCCCTAAAAGCTGACTTTAGATGCACAAATTTTGAAGTAGCTGTAGGACCTTAATCCTAACTCTAAGGTTCATATCATCTGTATCCAATCCAGTTATGCCTATATACTCAAGCCAAGGCTCGATGTACGTGGCATAAAATCAATTTCTCCGGTTCTAGGTTCAAGTTTTCCAACATCCTTGAGCACCTGCCGATATACGTTGGACTATGGCCCTTGGTACGTGGCAGGGGGGTTTTCACCCAAATAGGTGGCCCAGTTGTGAGGCTCTGTCCCGAACTATGGTTCTGGAAGAGAGCCCAGCAACGTGAAGACCGGGACAATATAGGTGGGGGTGTTTTTTGAAAAACATGAGCACATGCAATCAAACAGAAGGCTCTAAGTCCTAAAGAGATAGAATTTTGAAATATTTGAAGAAGCAAACATTGTTTTCATACAATTCCTAAATTGAGGAGTGTTGTATTAGACCTAAGTCTATGTGAGCATGAATAATTCTCCTCAATATGGTCCTACCAAACCATACCTAGTCTATATGCATTCCATGTCAGCTGGGTTCAAGTCTAGGCTCCTAGGTTCACATGATATTATAAAGCAAAGCTGACATTCCATGGAAATCGATTTTGACAATTTGAACTAAGTAGAGCATTAGATTGATCAGGCGAAGACAGGTCCCATCACGGTCGCCAAACCTGTTATCATCGCAAAATTTTACTTTTGCAAATCAAACTGACCTTTGAAAAAGATTTTTGAAAATAACTCGCCTCCGTTTTTAAAATGCGGGAAAATTCCATAGAATGGGACTCGCCTGTCGGTACGAGGTTCAATCGTTCCTGCCACCTTTAACAGGGGTAATTGAACCAAGGATCAATCTTATGCTCTACTCTATTCAACTTGTCTAAATCATATTCTAATTTCTAAATGCACATAGAATCAGGCATGTGCTATGAATTTTCAGAAAAATGCACATTTGAAAACATGATATTTGCTTTGAATGATTGAAATATAAAATGTAAATCTTGGAAAATCGTGAATTGGGATTTCAAATATACTTCTGAAAGAAATAAAAATCGATTTTGAGGAATCCTTGACATTTGGTGAAAATCGATTGTGAGAGACTTGGTTTCTCTGAATTCAAACTTGGAAATTGAAATTCTAACTTGAAATTTCGAATTTTGAACTTGAGAAATACTTGAAACATACTTTGAGATTTTCATATTCTGAGAAAATCGATTTCTCCATATGACTTAGAAAATTTTGCGAAAATGAAATTCTTTGAATTCAAACTTTGAAATTGAAATTCTAACTTAGGGAATTTGAATTCGGAATTTGGGAAATACTTGAAATATCATTGGCAAACCGATTTTTGAATAAGACTTAGAAAAATTTTGATTTCTCTAACTTCAAACTTTGAAATTGACTGTATAACTTGGAAAATTGAGTTTATGAACTTGAAAAACACTTGAAATATTCTTTGAAATTCAATGCTTTTGGGAAAATCGATTTTGCTATAAGACTTAGGGGATTTTGAAAAAATGAACTTCTTTGAATTGAGATTGGAATTGGAGTTGACAAATGCATGAAATGAATGAATATTGATTTGAGGAATTGAGAAATACTTTTTGTATTTTTGAGAAATGCAGTGCATTTTGAAGTTAGCCTAAGAGTGTAGGCTGAATGTGGCTAATGTGAAGATCATAAATCTAAGTATCATTCATATTCTGACTATGGCCATAAATACAAATTCCACCAAGTTTATAAACTTCATAAAAGCTAGTGCATGTGCCATTCGTGTAGACCATGGTGAATTTGTAAAAATATGCATGAATCATCATCCATCACACATTAAAATTATAAAAATAAACTATATGCAATGCAACCTAAGCTAAGCAGGAAATGTAAATTCTTATTCCAAAGTTTAATTACAAATTACATCACTATTGAAATTTAAATACATGGAAAATAAAGTCTTCAATGTATATGCAAAACTAGAAAACTTGGTTAATGAAAATATGTTGACTTTTCTAGATTTATCCAACAATATCAGGAAATTGTTGGATTTTGCTAGATATAAGCCTTTTTGCCATGATTCCCTTAAATCAAAATGATAAAATATGAAATAAAATTGAATAAATAAGGAAGATAAGATATGAAATTTCGAAATTGGGGTCAAAATGACCAAAATACCCCTAATAACAAGACTATGGCCTTGAAATTAGGGTTTTTAGAAAGATATTTTGATAAAATGCAAGTTTTGAAATTTAGATGAAATAAACTAAGCTAAATATGATGTGACATGCTTAAATATATGGAAATTAGGGTTAGAGATTTCGAAATTGAGGTCAAATGACCAAATTTCCCCTGATAGCAAGACTATGGCCTTGAAATCAGGGTTTTTAGAAATAGATTTTTGGTAAAAACTTAGGTTTTATGCACTAAATGAAATCAAATGAGCATCAAATTAAACCTAAAGCATCCTAATATGATTATGATCATGATTAAACCTTAAAAACATATGCTTATGCACGAAAATCCAACAATGTCACAAAAACTGTGATTTTAGCAGTGTTTTTGGATCTTTCAGGAACCCGGTTTTGCAATTTGCTTAATTCAGCCATCAAATGGATTCCAAAATCCATAAAAATTGGTACCTGCACTTGTTATAACCTTAATGTCGAATTGGAATTATAAAAATAATTTTTTGACATTAAATTAATCCGAAAATTGCATTAAACCCTAAAATATGCTATTTTTGACCTAATTCACCAACCAGTCTCAGTCCAAGACCTGAACCTGGGGTCAAATCTCTATGGAAATTTATGAAATTTTACAGAGACTAACTAGGAAAAAAAACAGAGATTTCCCAATTTACAGATCGTAAAAATCATCTCCGGTTAGGGAGAAACCCTTCCGGCAATCTGAGCTAAAATATATCACTTTTAACAGGGATTAAAACAGCTATTCCAGATTGAGAATACAGGAATAAATAGCAATCCTAAACAAAAATTTCTGAAATTTTTGTGGTGAATAGTAGACAGAAAAATAACAATACTCACTTTTTACAGATCTAAAATCAGATCTGTGGTTTGGGATTTATGGCTAACACAAGTCTGATTAGGGTTTTGGTAAACCCTAACGAGCTTTAAATTTAAAAACAGATTCTCTAAAAGGGGAAAAATACTAAACAGTGATTAAAAAATGCTAAAATTTCACGAAAGACAGATCTACTCAATGTGAATCCATAGCACTTTACAGATCTAAAATCGGATATAAGATGAGAGAAATATCATAACAGCAAGTTACCTTCTTGATTTTAACCACGATTTTAAAGCTTTAAAAACACGATTTGATGTCTGATTTTTTTGATAGGGTTCCCGAGATCCAAAACCTCTGATTTTTCTACAGTATCTCAATAACTCATGCATTCACCACATATAAAAAAATCAGAAATAAACAATGAGTGCTTCCATCCAAAATAACATCATCTTTACTGTTCTAAACCTCGAACACATAGAAATTTAAGAAACTTGAAAAACCATGCATTAACTAATGTAAATAAATAAAATAAACCATAAAACAGTAAATAAAAATTATTTCTATGCTATAGAACGTAAAACAAACATGAATAAACCATGAAAATAAAATAAAAACAGGGAATCAATGGCTGAAATTCGATATCACCTTTAAAACATAGATTTAACCCATTAAAAAGGGTAAATCATATATTTTATTGGTTATTAATGCAAAGAATCATATTAAAATCAATTCTAATGGATTAAAATCTCTGTAAATCACCCAAAACAGGGTTGGATCACCTTCTTGGATCGTTCTTGCTGATTCTTGATGGTTCTTGAGGTTGAATCCATGGTTTAATCCATGAAGATGATGGTACCAATGGCTAAATCATGTTTAAAACAATGAAAAACATTAAATAAAAAACTAAAAATTAGAGAAAATAGTTACCTTGAGGTTGCTGCAATGGAGGAAGGGCTGGAGAGGAGAGAGAAGCTCCAAGAATCCAAAGGAAAGCCAATTGGAAAAATCGACCCCCCTATGGAGACTATTTATAGAATTTTTTTAGGTTTAAAAATTGGGAATTTTGAATTTTTTGGACTCTAACAAGGGGGGGCGATTTTGGGGTGGAGTTACCTAACTACCCCTAGTCTAAATTATCCTAAATAGTTTCTAATTAACCCCTAGCTAAACCTTAGAATCCCCCAAATGTGGTGCCACTTGGCATTCTCTCACATTGGGTTTTTAAAACACTTTTAAAAACCTTTAAAAACATTAGTTTTAAAAACATTAGTTTTAAAAACTAACTTTCAAAAATGAGTTTTTCAAAATGGTTTTGACTCTCCTAAACCTCTAACACTAACCAAGACATCAACTAACCCTAGTCTAGCCCTGACTTACTCGAATATGGCGCCACCCCGAGTGGGCCCTACTTGAGTTTTTCAAAAAGCGATTTTAAAACTTGAAATTGAAGGAGTTTTCAAAAGATTTTCAAAAGTAAACTTAAAATTAGGATTTTTGAAATGGCATAAGGTCCTAACTGAATTAGAATTCCTCTGGATATGGTACCAACTGAGTGGGCCCACATCGAATTTTGAACATTTTTTAAATAAACACTGAAAATGGCTTTGAAAAGGGGTTAAAATCAGTATTTGAAATTCAAGATCTTTGAAAATAGGGTCTCAAGCGAACTGGAACTCCGGGTTAGAGTCCTGAACTCTTAGGACTCTGAGATTTTAGATTTTAAAAGCCAAATGAAAGAATTTTCAAAAGATTTTATCAAGAAATGATGAAATAAGTCAGAAAACACAGTCAGGGTTAGACTCCCAACTCGACCGAACTCTAAAATAGAGTCCTGAACTAACTGGACTATGTAAAATGACCTAAATTTTGAAAATAATCGAAAAAGATTGAAAATGGAAGTAAAGCAGACTTAAAAACAAACTCCTGACTGGATTAGGACTCTGAGACAGAGTCCTGATCGGACTGAAACTTTCAAAAATTTGAGAAATTTGATGAACAGAGGCATTCAGAAGCGACACCATCTAAATGGGTCTCATCTGTGAATTGAAATCGATTAAAGTTTGAATTTAAAAGGAATCCAGATTTTTTCTGAGAAAATATTTCGAAATACAAAGTCCTGGGGTTGGAAAATGACAGAGTATTGAATAAAAACCCAGGTTTTGAAATTGATTTTGAAATAAAGTTTTAAAATTCAAATCTGGATTGAATGTTTTGAAATAGGAGTGCTGGATCTCGAAAATGAGATGTAATGACATGCAATGCTATGCAGAATACATGCAATGACATGCAATAATCTGTGATGACTTATGAAATGGACAAACACTGGATGAAGGTAAAAATTTGGTGTGTTTACAACTCGCCTCTGTTTTTTTTTTTTTAAATAGCGGGAAAATCCATGGGATGGGGCTCGACCTGTCGGTACGAGGTTCGACCGTTCCTGTCGCCTTTAACAGGGGTAATCGAACCAAGGACCAAAATTGTGCTTGACATAGTTAAATCATCGAAATTGTGTTCTATCCTAAATGCACAGAGAATTCAGGCATGTGCTATGAGATTTTGGAAAATGTAAGCTGGAAAAACATGATGTATGCTCGGAAAATGCTTTGAAGTTGGAACTAGTTCTAAGGCAAATGATGGAAAACAATTTCTCAAGAAAACTCAGATGGAAAGGATTGGAAATCTCGAGAAAGTTCATAAAGATGTGGGAAAATCATGAATAGTTTGAAAATCTTGAGAAAATGTAAGTAATTCTTAGGAAAGGGGTGAACATTTGAAAAGAAAAATGCTTGTCAGGGAAAATTCCAACTTTGAAAAGTTTCTCAGGGAAGTCATTGAAATCCATTAGAAAACTCTGAGGGAGAAGGAAAATCCAAACTTAGGAAATTTAAATTCTGAGAATATTGTCCTAGAAATACCTGGAAATCGATTTTGATTTTGAGAAAGGTGAGAAATTCCTTCTGAAATCTTAGGAAAGAATGTTCTTTAGGGAAAATCCCAGGAAAACTTGACTTGGAAAACCCAACTTTGAAAATTTTCAAAGTTTCTTGAGAAATCGCTTTCTTGAGAATGAAATTTTCTTGAGAAAATCCTGAGAAAAGTAGTGATTTCATGATGCAAATGATATGAGTGAATGAATGCACTTTGAAAAGATTTTTTGAGAAATTTGTTGGAAAAATGTGTAATAAGTCAAAATAAATCCTTCACATATTCTGACTGTGGCCATGAACATGTTCAGAGCTTAATTGATTTAATGCACAATACTTTGCAAAATTGGAAATATGATGTGCATTTTAAGATAGCCTAAGAGTGTAGGCTCAATGTGACTGGTAGAGAGATGATGGATCTGGGTCTCGTCCATATTCCGACTAGGGCCGTAAATATAAACTCCACCGAGTTCATTAACTCCCTAAGAGTTGATGCACGTGCCATTCGTGTACATCCATAGTGCTTTTGAAATAAAATGCATGAATCACATAAACAAGATATTGCTGGAATTTAAACTATATGATATGCATCCTAGTCTAAGCAGGAAATTAAATCTCTTATTCCAAAATTTACATTATTACATCACTAAATAAATGAAAGAAAGGGAAATTGCAGACTTCAGTTCCTTCTTTTGAATGTCCCTGCCAAGCTTGAAATGGAGTTAGTTCAAATATGTGGGTTTTTCCGAGATTTTCCAATAATATTCTGAAATTATTGGACTTAATTGGATATAAACCCTATTTTCATGCTTTCTTGATATTTGAAATGATGTAAATGCAAGAAATTCAGTAATAAATAGTTTGAAATTCGAAATTGTGGTTAAAATGACCAAAATACCCCTAATATTAAGGTTACACCTTTAAAATCAGGGTTTTTTGAAGGAAATTTTGGTAAAATTGAGATTTTGAAATTCGAATTTAATCAAATGATGATGAAATGCAGTATGAGGCATGATGACATGCTGCTAAACACATTAGGACTGTAAAATCAGAATTTGACATGCTATCATTTATCAAAAATAACGAATTTCGCTTGGATCAGGGTCCCGCGGGGCCCTGTTTTGATGATATGGCTAAACCGAGCCTCAAATGAATTGCAAATGCTGTAAAATTCGGTATGAAGCATCTACCTATTCTGATAAACAGTCTAGAATGCTAAAACTCATGAAATGACATGGTTTAGATACTAAAATTTAAAGAAAATCCTAAAAACGGTGAATTTCGCCTACGGACCCGAACCAAATGCAACACTTAATGCAGTAATACAAGAATTCCACCATAGAAACATCAAAGATTTTGCAGACTGCTAAATGACATGAAAATAAGCAATTTTGTCTTTTACAGCCCCAGGATTTGAACTACAGTGAGTTCGGTAACAAGATCCGATGTAAAAATGCTAAAAAAATAGCAAACAACCATGGAAATTTCTGATATTTAACAAAGGAACTAACGACACACACAGGAACAACTTTAATGTTTATGATTTCGGAATTTGATCATCAGAAACAAAGATAAAAATGCGACATTACTTGCCTAAATCAACAGAACAGATAAATATCATAAAACAGGAGACTGACAAGAAAAATTTGAAACTGATAGTAAGACAGTTTTACAAATCATAAAATTTCAGATGCAAACAGAGGACATCCCGAACATGACATTCATTTTTGACAGATTTGGATTTGGAGCAATACTTAAATTGAACCCATCGACTTAAGTCGATCCAAAATCTCAGAGACCCAAATCAGGTTCTGACACATGTCCCGAATTCTAGGATTTTTGTCAGACATAAAAAAAAATCTGAAAAATCGTAGAAACTCATATTAAATACTAGACATCATCCCGCGTTCTAGACATTTTTATGATCGAAAATCGGACCTCATATGAGAGAGATCTCGATGTTACAAGTCAGAAGTAAATTTTCAAAACGTATCCCGGGTAACAAAACCCGATCTACCATTTAGAACATTTACTGCAGTAAATAAATTCAAATCATTCCGAGTTTTTGGCAAATTACTAGGGACACCTAGGGACGCGTACTGTGATTTTTTTGGCATTTTTAAAGAAAAATAAATGCATGAAATGATGAGTGTACTGACTGACAAAAACAGGAAATTACAGAAATGAAGCAGAATTGAAACAAAGGCTAAAAAAAATCTAATTAATTTCTAAAATATACTAAATCAACGAAATGAAATATGAACTAAATCTAATTAATGCATGAATGTTAAAATCATCAAGAAAGCATAATTTTACTTTTAATATATGTCGCTTTATGAGAATAGCTCGATCCATCATTCGGATGAGCTCTTTCTTCAAAACGAAAGTGCAAATCAAGACAAAGGCATTATTTCGAAAAAACCAATTAGAATAGAGGTGCACCTTGTGTTCTTCTGCAGCTTTGAAACTCCCAAAATGAACGGCTATCAATGACTTCTTTCGTCCTTCGATCCGAGCCTCCAAAGGGTCACGAAATTCGATCCACACACCTAGGTTGAGTTGGAATTGATACGAACAAGGTTAGGGCTTCAATGCACCTTCTCAACTGAGCCCAAAGGGGGTGTGAATTCCAAAATTCTGAAACCGTGTAGTAGGGCACTCAGAGTGAAAATGCTAAATCCAAAGGGGGCTCCCCTAGGCTGGGCGTGAGGCCTTGTATTTATAGAAATTTTTGGAAAATTTTGAAATTCAAAGAGGCTTAATTTGAGCCTTCCATCTGGCGTCATCTCAGGGTATGCCATGTTGATTTTTTTGAGAAAATAAAAATGAGAATTTTGTAGGTGAGACACCTCAGCAGAGGAATTTGGATTTTTTCAAAAAGTTTGCTTGATTTTCTCTACAGAAGGCTCCCAAATGGCGCCACCTCAGAGGGTGCTATCTGGGGTTTGAAATTCAAAATTTGCCTTTTGCAGGGAGCCCTCATGTGGCGCCACCTCATGGGGCTATTTTTATTTTGAATAAAATAAAAATAAAAAATGAAGCCAAGTGGGAGCTCTGGAATGGTGCCACCTCAAAAGGGAGTTGTTTCTACTTTTTCTGATGCAGGAAGGTCTGGACATGTGGCAGTTCAGGATGGCTCTGCTTCTGACAAGTGTCAGCTGGCTGAAAGAGTTTTCTCAAATGGTGCCACCTCAGAGGTTGTATTTGAAATTCAAATGAGGCTGGCTCTGGAAGAATAGAGGGTGGTCATGTGGCGCCACCTCAGGGTGACTCCTACAATGACATGTGGCAAGAGGGAGAAAAAGGAGGGAAAGGGACACGTGGCACCATCTCAAAAATGAATTTAGGGCGGAGACTTTAGGATTTGCGTCACCTAAGCCTGGAGTTTGAATATTCGAATTGTTGCTTTTCCTGAAGGAGGCAGAGAGTGACATGTGTCACTTGCTTTTTCTGAGGAAAGTAGAGAGAGGCACGTGTCCCTTGCTTTTTCTGAGAAGAGTAGAGGATGACATGTGTCACTTGCTTTTTCTGAGAAAAGCAGGGAGTGACATGTGTCACTTGCTTTTTCTGAGAAGAGCAGAGAGTGACACATGTCTGCTGCAGGAGAGAATACCTCAGATGGCGCCACCTCAGAAGGAGACAACTCTACTTTTTCTGAAGGAAGCTAGGAATGACATGTGTCACCTACTTTTCTGAGAAAAGTAGGGAGAGATGTGTCATCCTGCTTTTTCTAAAGAGAGCAGAAAATGACATGTGTCCTCTACTTTTTCTGAAGGAAGCTAGGAATGACATGTGTCACTTGGTTTTCTGAGAAAAGCAGAAGGTGACATGTGTCAGTCTGCTTTTCCTGAGGAAAGGAGAGAGTGACTGTAAACACCCCAAATTTTCACTCACCTCCCCGACATTTTCACCAAGCATCAACATCCAGCCTCTGAAATCGCTGGAGGGCAAAACGGTCATTTTCTGAGCCCGGACCTTGCAAAAGTCCAAATTTCATCTGGAACTCTCCAAGTCTCCCTATTTTAGCTCAGATGTTCAAAATTTTATTCCTGACAGGAGACAGGCATCTCCAAGTCTTGGTTCAAGATTATATTGCATAAGACATGACATTGCATATCATTGCATGAGCATCTCATATCACTGCACTGCACAACATGTCATTTTGAGGTCCAGAACTCTTGATTTCAAAATTTTCAATCCAGATTCGAATTTTAACTATTTTCAAAATTGATTTCAAAACCCTAGTCTTCAAAATTACCAATTCTTCCCATTTTACCCCTAGGGCTCTGAATTTCAAAATATTTCCTCAGGAAAACAATCTGGATAAATTTCAACTCAGACTTTGCCCTTTTGTCAAACAATTTCAAATATCTTCCTTTTACAAAATCGCCCTACAGGGGCCAACTCTTTTCAAAATTTCTGTTTTGCCAATTAGTCCAATTTTTATGAAAATTCCAAAAAGAGGTTGTTGTTTTGTCCTTATTTCAATAAAGAAGCAATGTGGGACCCACATTGAGGTGGTGTCACATAGGCTTTTCTTTTGAAAATTTGAATTTTGAAAAACCCAAAAAAATAGGAGCCTTGTCCTTTGGATTGGCACCACTTGTCCTTTCTCTCTCCTCCCATTTACCTACCATGTGTCAGCATAGGGTTCACCTAGAGTTGGCACCACATGTCACCTTCTCTCTTCTGCCATCCTTTGACACGTGTCAGTGTGGGGCCACCTTAAGATGCCGCCACATGTCATTAGTCATCCTCTTCATTTTATGCCACGTGTCAATGTCTACCATCTTCATCCTGTGCCATGCGTCATTCCAAGGTCACCATGAGATGCCACGTGTCATGTGTTGTCCTGTTTAGAAAAAGTAGAACTTGTCTCCCCTGAGGTGGCACCATTTGAATTATGTCTCCTGCAAGTGACACATGTCACTCTCTCCTTTCCTCAGGAAAAGCAAGCGACACGTGTCAATCTCTGCTCCTTTCAGAAAAAGCAGAGGACACATGTCTCCCTCCTATTTTTCTCAGAAAAGTAGATGACACATGTCATCTCCAGCTTCCTTTAGAAAAAGTAGAAGACACATGTCACTCCCTGCTTTTCTCAGAAAAGCAAGTGACACATGTCACCCTCTGCTCTTCTCAGAAAAAGCAAGGGACACGTGTCTCTCTCTGCTTTCTTCAGAAAAAGCAAGTGACACATGTCACTTTCTGCCTCCTTCAGAGAAAGCTAGAATTCAAATATTCAAACTCCAGGCTGAGGTGGCGCAAATCCTGAACTTCACCTTTTCTATTTTGTGTGAGATGGTGCCACGTGTCCCTTTCCCTCATTTTCCTCCCTCTTGCCACATGGCATTGTAGGAGCCACCCTGAGGTGGCGCCACATGTCCATCCTCCACTCCTCCAGGGCCAACCTCCATTTGAAATTCAAATTCTCCTCTGAGGTGGCGCCATTTGAGAAGGCCTCTCCAGACAGCTGACACTTGTCCGCCACATGTCCAGACCTCCCTGCATCAGAAAAAGTAGAAACCCCCCCCTATGAGGTGGCGCATTTTGCTTCCTCCCTTCATGTTCTCCTGCCACATGGCATCGTAGGAGCCACTCTGAGAAAATGCCACATGTCAGCCTCTCCTTTCCTGCAGAAAAGTAGAATTTGAATTCTTCTGAGGTGGCACAGTCTGCTTCCTCCACTCCTATCCCTCTGACACATGTCAAGCACCTCCAGAGATGGCGCCACATGGCATGCTCCTACTGCTTCCAACTTTACACCTCAGAACACCTTTTGAGGTGGCACCAATCCAAAGTCCCACTTGGCTTCAAATTTTATTTTTATTTTATTTTTAATAAAAGTAGCCCACCATGAGGTGACGCCACCTAAGGGATCCCTGCAAAAGCCAAATTTGAATTTCAAACCCCCAGATAGCACCCCCTGAGATGGCGCCACATGGAGGGCTCAGATTGAGCCTGTTTGAAATTCAATTTTTTCAGAAAATCTATAAAAACAAGGGTTCACGCCCAACCTAAAAAGAGATCATTTTTTTTTAGCTCTTGTGAACTTGGAAAATCCAACCTAGCCTTCCTAACATCTGATTTTGAACCTTGGAAATCGTGCCCCCTTTGGCGCATTGAAGAAGGTGGAGTAAAGTTCGTGCCGTGGCCAATCCGATTCCAACAGAGCTCGATTTTGGTGGACCATCCGAAGCTCGGAGCGAAGGACGAAGGAAGCTCGTGATAGCTGCCCCTTTCAAGAGCTCCTATGCTGCGTAACGAAGCAAGGTGCACTTCTTTTCCCCTTGATGTGATTCTATAATCCGAATCGGGAGTCGTTTGAAGAAAAAGCTCATCCGAGGGATGGATTGAGCTATTCTCATAAAACGACATATATAAAAATGTTTTGTTATGCTTCCTTGATGATTTTTAACATTTATATAGTTAGCTAGGTTTAATTTGCATTTTATTTCATTCATTTAGCATATTTCATGAATTAATTAGGATTAATTTAGCCTTTATTTCAATTCTGCTTATTTTTAGTAGGTCTCTGTTTTTGTCAGTCAGTCCACACGTCATTTCATGCATTTGTTTTTTATTAAAAATCCCAAAAAAATCAGAGAATGCGCCCTTAGGTGTCCCTGAAATTTTTCCAAAAATTCGGAGGCATTTGAATTTGTTTACTGCAGTAAACGTTCAAAATGGCAAGTCGGGTTTTTTTACCCGGGATGAGCTTTGAAAATCATTTGACGACTTGTAAAATCAAGATATCCCTCATGGGAGATCCGATTTTCGATCCGAAAGATGTTCTGAACTCGGAAGATTGTCTAGTTTTTATTATGAGGTTTTTAGATTTTTATGATTTTTTTTTTATGTCTGATAAAATCCGAGAGTTTGGGACACGTGTCAGAGCCTAATTCGGGCCTCTGAGATCTTGGATCGACTTAGGGCTATGGTTTCTCTTTGTGTGTTGCTCCAAATCCAAAACTGTAAAAAGTGAAAGTGGTGTACGAGATGTACTCTATTCGAATCTGAAAGCCTGTAATTTTTAGAATAGTGTTGACCCCTGCTTAGGATTTTTCTTGTCAGCCTCCTGTTTTGCTACATTTGTCGGTTCTGATAGTTTAGGCAGAAATAGTTATATTTTTATCTGTGTTTCCGTTGATCAAATGTCAAAGTCATAAACATGAAAGTTGTTCATGTAGGTGTCGTTCATAACTCTGATTAATTTCATAAATTTCCATGGCCGTTTTGTATTTCTTTAGCATTTTTCATCAGATTAGTGTGATTTTTACCTCTGTCAGAACTAAATCTCTGTTATTGAACTCACCATGGCTCAAATCCCGAGACTATAAAAACCAAAAATGTTCCATTTCGGGTATTTTAGCAGTCTGCAAAATATCAGAAGTTTCCATGGTGTAAATCTTGCATTATCATATTAGGCATTGCATTTGGTTCGGATCCATAGGCAAAATCCATCATTTTTAGGACTTTCCTTGAATTTTAGCATTTAAATCATATCATTTCATGATTTTTAGCATTCTAGGTTGTTTATCAGAGTGTTTAGATGCTTCATACCGAATTTGGTGCAATTTGGAATCCATTTGAGGTTCGGATCATCCATAATACCAAAACAGGGTCCCGCAGGACCCGGATCCAAGCGAAAAACAAGCGAAATTCGTTATTTTGAGTAAATTGCAAAATGCCAAATTCTGATTTTACAGTCCTAATGTGTTTAGCAGCATGTCATACTGCATTTCATCATCATTGAATTCAATTTGAATTTCGAAATCCCAATTTTACTAAGTTTTCCTTCAAAAAACCCTGATTTTAAAGGTATAACTTTATAATTAGGGGTATTTTGGTCATTTTGACCACCAATTCCGAATTTCAAATTGTTTTCCACTGAATTCCCTGCATTTACATCATTTCAAAACATCAAGGAAGCATGATCATAGGGTTTATATCCAATTAAATCCAATAATTTCATAATATTATTGGAAAATCTTGGAAAAACCCACATATTTGAGCTAACTTTATTTCAAGCTTGGCAGGGACATTCCAAAGAAGGAGCTGAAGTCTGCAAATTTCTTTTATTTCCTTCATTTAGTGATGTAATAATGTAAACTTTGGAATAAGAGAGTTAATTTCCTGCTTAGACTAGGATGCATATCATATAGTTTAAATTTATGCAATATCCTGCTTATGTGATTCATGCATTTTATTTCAAAAGCACTATGGATGTTCACGAATGGCACGTGCACCAACTCTTAGGGAGTTGATGGACTCGGTAGAATCCATATTTACGGCCCTAGTCGGAATATGGACGAGACCCAGATCCATCATCTTTCTATTAGTCACATTGAGCCTACACTCTTAGGCTATCTTGAAAATGCACATCATATTTCCAAAGTTTTCAAAATCATGTGCATCAAATCAACTAAATTCTGAACATATTCATGGCCACAGTCAGAATATGTGAAGGATTTATTTGGACTTAATGCACATTTTCCAACCAATCCCTCAGAAAATCTTTTCAAAGGGCATTCATTTACTCATGTCATTTGCATCATGAAATCATTGATTTTCTCAAGATTTTCTCAAAAAAACTTCATTCTCAAGAAATCGATTTCTCAAGAAACTCTGAGGATTTTTCAAAATCGGTTTTCCAAAGACAAGCTTTTCCACAGCTTTCCCTGGAAAATGATATTTTCTTAAGAGATTCAAAAGAGTTTTTCAATCTTTCTCCAAGATCAAAATCGATTTCCAAGTATTTCAAGGATAAAGATTCCTAAGATTTCAATTTCCCAAGTTTTGAATTTCCTTCCCTAATGAGTTTTCCTATAAATTTTCCATTATTTTCCTAAGAAAACTCTCAAGGTCCAAGTTTTCCTAAGAAGTATTTCCCTTTTCAAAGGTTCACCTTTTTTCAAGAATCACTTCCATTTTCCCAGGATTTTCAACTATTCCTGATTTTCTCACATCTTTATAAGCTTTCTCATGTTTTCAAAAACCCTTTTTATCTGAGTTTTCTGAGAAATTGATCCTTTTCCTGAGAGATTCTTTCCAACTCCAAATGTTTTCTAAACATACATCATGTTTTCCAACTTGCATTTTCCAAAATCTCATAGCACATGCCTGAATTCTTTGTGCATCTAGGATAGAACACGATTTTGATGATTTAACTAAGTCAAGCATAGTTTTGGTCCTTGGTTCGATTACCCCTGTTAAAGGCGGCAGGAACGGTCGAACCTCGTACCGACAGGTCGAGCCCCATCCCATGGATTTTCCCGCAATTTTCAAAAACGGAGGCGAGTATTTCAAAAGCAATTTCCAAAATCGGGTCAAAGTTTGAAGCGCGAAAGCGTTTCCCTCTTTCTCTTCCGCAAGGAAGGGAAGACGGGGAAAAATTTCGCGACGAAAACAGGTTTTGCGACCGAGATGGGACCTGTCCTTGTCTGACCTAAAATTATGCTTGACTTAGTTTAATTATCAAAATTATGTTCACAAAATGTCTGCTCTTTTACTTTCAATATCATGTGAGCCTAGGAGCCTAGATTCTGACCTAGCTGACATTGATTGCATATAGCTTAGGCATGGTTTGGTAGGACCATATTGAGGAGATATTTTCATGCTCACATAGACTTAGGTCTAAATACAACTCTCCTCAATTTAGGATCTGAATGCAAACAATGTATGCTTCTTCAAAGATTTTCAAAAGTCTATCTCTCTAGGACTTAGAGCCCTCTATTTCTTGCATGTGATCATTTTTTCAAAACTCCCTTACCTATCTTTACCCGGTCTTCACGTTGCTGGGCTCTCTTCCAGAACCCTAGTTCGGGACAGAGCCTCACAACTGGGCCAACTATTTGGGTTAACACCCCCCTACCACGTACCGCGGGCCACAGTCCGAAGTATATCGGTAGGCGCTCAAGGATGTTGGAAAACCTTACCTTAGAACCGGAGTTGAAACTCTATGCCACGTACCTCGGATCTCGATTCGGGTATATCGGCATAACTGGATTGGACAAAGATGATCTGAACTTAGAGTTAGGATTAAGGTCCTACAGCTGTTTTCAAAATGATGCATCTAGAGTCAGCTTCTTAGGGAGTGCTGAATGTGCATAAATGTTTATGCAGGATGTGAGTTTGTATGCTACTTTTATTTCTCTCATATTTTTTCCAAAAATATCTTTCCAAATATCCATATTCTCATCTTTTCCTTTATTTTCTAAAACCCTGGATGGTTTTTCCCAAATATTCAATTTCTTTCAAAACTCCAGGTGATTTTTCATTCTCCCGTTCTACTGGATCTCGAATTTCCAGCTGCATTTTTATCCTGCCTGCGATTTTCCAAAATCATATGTTTTCTCTCATTGGATTTCAATCCTTTTATCTATTTGCAAAATTCTTTATCTTATTTTCCTCATGCATACCTTGATTATTGTGGTGAAAACTGTTTACTCACTTGCCTTCTCCTTATTCTAAATCCGTTTGTGGATTGTTTTTCCAAAAGATATCTCTTTCCTTCAAAAATGGTGTTTTCCTCGTGGTTGACGACCTCGCCTAGGTAACAAGGCACATTTTCCGTTGTTCATTTCTCTTACAAAGAATGACAACATAATTGTCGTGACTCCAACGACGACTCCATCCCTAGTAATGGGATATTCTTCCAATCGTCCACCATATAATTTTCTTCCCAATCCAAAAATTTCCTCAGAGTCTAATCAAGACCTTATCCTGCAGAGAGCCTTCGCAACATTTGATGGTTCAGACAAGGTCAGGGAAGAAGACCGCACCAATTCAGCGTATCAGTTACTCATCAACATCAGAAGGAGAGATGAATTCGCCAAGGTCAGACAAAGACCAAGAGCAGCCAGAAGATGATGGTATCGACCCTCAGATATACGCAATGTTTCAGAAGATGATGAAGAGGATGATGAGTGAGCAGGCTGGCACTAGCTCAGACAAAAATCCATTCAGTCAGAGAATTAGAGATCGTGTGGCCAAGAGGTCAACCAAGTCCTCTGAGGAGAATGTTCAAGATATTTCAGACGAAGATGATACCGATGAAGAATATGAGGTGCCTCCAGCATTTCAGAAACATGGCCAAAGGAGGAGTCACAAATCAAAAAGTCAGGTTGCAGAAGAGCCCCTACAAGCACAATTCAGGGAAATGGCCAGAGTGGTCAAGGATCTGCAAGCCCGCGACAAGGGCAAGAAAGTCTTCACCAGCGAGGACTTCTATGACGGTTTAGAAGGGGATGATGATCTGGAGAATCTTCCCCGAAAATTCATCAAGTTCGATGGTTCTGGCGACCCAAAAGCCCATCTCGCCATGTTCTTCGCTGAATGCTCTAGGTTCAAGAGAGACAACAGAGCATTGTTCTTATGCTTTCCCCGCAGCCTGGAAGGAGTCGCGGAACATGTCAATCCTATAAAACTGAAAGAGTTCGACAAAGTCGTGAATTTGTTCGTTGAACGATTCTTGTTCAATACTGAAGCGCTCCCAACATTGAGCCATCTCTGCAATCTAAGGTAGAATGAAAATGAAAAGGCAAGGGACTTCATTCGCAGATGGAGAGAGACCTGCAACAAAATGAGGGATCCTATATCAGAAAGACATGCTTTATCATTGATCCTCAATAATTTTTTGCAACCTCTGAGAGGATTAATTTCTACCTCACAATCCAAATCTTTCTTTGAACTCATTGAACGAGCAGAATGGCTCGAGTTGAGTGTGGAGAATGGAGTCTATGAAGGCTTCACATTTTCCAAGAACAACCCTCAAGGTGAACAAAAGAACAAGGTTCACTTCACTTTTGCGGCTAAATCTTTCAATAATAGCAAAGGCAACAAGAATGATCATGGCAACAGTTTTGAGGGAATCAAAAAACAAAAGGAGAAGGATATCAACAGTGATAAACCTCTCCAATCCAGCCCTCAGCATCAAAAGAAAGATCAGGAAAAATCAAAGCGCAAGGACTGGAGAACTGATCGAGAATTCACCCCTCTGGATCAGACACTCGAGAGTATCCTCGAGTATATGCTTGAGAAAGACCTTGTTCAGTTGCCTAAAGCTGCTGATCCTCCAGCAATTATGGGCAGATTCAAAGAACAATTTTGCAAGTTTCATCGAGCAATAGGGCACGATACAGAAAACTGCTTCGTCCTTAAGAACATTGTTCAAGACTGCATTGACAAGAAACTCCTCGTTGAAGATGAAAAGGAAGACTAGTCATCCTAACAAAGATTTTTTCTACAATCATTCAAAAAGATGACAATGCCAACAATTTCCCATTTCCCATCTTGCTTTTTCAAAAGAATAATGTAATCCCATTCTCTTTCCTTGATTTTAAAGCATCAATAAAGTCATCAAATTTTTTTCAATAGCTTGGTGTCGTCTTATTTACTTCCTCTTCCTTTTCATAATGTCTCTCTTGCGAGGAATGATCTTGAGGACATCTATCAGTCAAGAAACTTGTCGCCTTATTCATCAATTGTCCTTCTTCTATTCAAAACTTTCTCCCTAGTTACACTGGGGCATTTTTTTGAAAAATTTATCTTTACCTCAAAACATCCTGTATGCAGGCAGGATAAACCATTCTCTCATTTTGCATATATATGCACTCATTTGCATTCATTTGCATTTCATGTGCATGTGCATTGCATTTGCATTGACTATGCACCCAATTCCATTCTCCTTCAGGTTAAGGGATAAACCTGAATCATTTTCCATAATTCTTCAATTTCGACCCTCGGGTCATCCAATTCTTCAATTTCGACCTCCGGGTCACCCAATTCCCAATTTTAAAATCACCAAAATTCTCAATTTCGATCGCCAGGTCATCCAATTTTCATTCCCCGTTCAGGATAAGGGGATAATCCTGAAACCATTCATAGAAGCAATCCAACTCTCTATAATGGTCCTTGTTCTTCATTGAACTGATAGTGTTCCTATGTGAACTGATAATCGTTCTTCATTGAACTGATAGTCGTTCTTCATTGAACTGATAGTGTTCCTAACGAACTGATAGTCGTTCTTCACTGAACTGATAGTGTTCCAAGCGAACTGATAGTCGTTCCAAGCAAACTGATAGTCGTTCCAAACGAACTGATAGTTGTTCTTCATCGAACTGATAGTGTTCTAACCAAACTGATAGTGTTCCAAGTGAACTGATAGCCGTTCTTCATTGAACTGATAGTGTTCAAGTGAACTGATAGTCGTTCTTCATTGAACTGATAGTGTTCCAAGTGAACTGATATTGTTCCAAGTGAACAGATAGTCATTCTTCATTGAACTGATATTGTTCCCAGTGAACTGATAGTCGTTCTTCATTGAACTGATAGTATTCCAAGCGAACTGATAGTCGTTCTTCATCGAACTGATAGTGTTCCAAGTGAACTGATAGTCGTTCTTCATCGAACTGATAGTGTTCTAAGTGAACTGATAGTCGTTCTTCATCGAACTGATAGTGTTCCAAGTGAACTGATAGTCGTTCTTCATTGAACTGATAGTATTCCAAGCAAACTGATAGTCGTTCTTCATCGAACTGATAGTGTTCCAAGTGAACTGATAGTCGTTCTTCATCGAACTGATAGTGTTCCAAGTGAACTGATAGTCGTTCTTCATCAAACTGATAGTGTTCCAAGCGAACTGATAGTCGTTCTTCATTGAACTGATATTGTTCCTAGTGAACTGATAGTCGTTCTTCAGTGAACTGATATAGTTTCTAGCGAACCGATGATCGTTCTTAATTGAACTGATATTATTCCCAGCGATGAGCGTTCTTAATTGAACTGATATTGTTTCCAATGAACCGATGGTTGTTCTGACACTGTTCCCAGTGAACTGATAGTTGCCTCCTTTGGGGAAAGGAGAGGATGATTTTCGTCACGGATGTGTTAAGCAGGACTTCAAATACTCACTTTCACCAAGGATTTCAAGAAAATTTTGTCAATGTGTCAATCAATTACCTGTTGATTTCAAAATTTTATTGCATAAATCTTTACCTCAGTTTACCTTCAGCATTACTTCCAAAAGAGTGAAGCTTTTGCGAAAAGAGATTCAATCTTCAAATTCTTTCTATTTGGCCAACCAAAAGGATGAAGAATAAATCCTCGATATGGCCAACAAAGAAAATTCAATGTTTTGCAAAGCCATAGATGATTGATAGTGATCGCAGTCAATGGCACATTTTTAAAGGCTATTCTTGTAAAATGAGGCAGTGGAAATATCCTGAGTGCTAGAAAAGAGAGCATTTACCCAAACCCTGTCTCCTCAGAATCACCTAAGCTGCAATTAAATATCCGCAAAAGGGATCTCTCACCTGTCGTCAAGATGAAGGCGAATTAGGCGAGTAGACCCCTGGGGCCAAAGAAGATTCGAAACATCTCCAAGATGACGGAGTTTGTGACGGATCCTTCCAGAGAAAGTCCAAAGCACTGTCGAGATGAAGGCAGATGCGATGAACCTCTCGACAATCCCTAAAAGATATTTAATTTCAGCTATCATCCAAAGATCTCCAGACCCATCGTCCAAGAAGGATCGAAACATCTCCAAGATGAAGGAGTTTGTGACGTACCCTTCCAAAAGAGAGCAAGAGAGGAAAAAGAAAGAGAGAAAAAAAAGTCAAAATATCTCCAAAATGAAGGAGAGTGTAGCAAAAACCCAGAGAGCCAAAAGAGTGCAGAAAGATTATCAAGAGAGAAGCTCTCAGGATATCAAGCTGCCAGATTTATCAAGAATCCTCTTTAACTTTGTGAAATTCTATTATCAATATTCTTTCATCAATTGCTTTCATAATATCAAATTCTCTTTCTTGTTCATATCAAGGAAATTGATAGCTTCCTTAAGAAGGTCAATTGCAAACAATTTGGGTTTCCAATTTCGATTCTACGAAGTGAACCTTGTTTGGAGGTAATGCTTTGGGTAGAAAAGAAAGAATATCTTTGCAGCCATGTGCAACATTTTCAAAAACTTGGAATCAACAACAAAATTCTCAATATTTTGATAATATTTTCTAGCTATCCTGACGTGAAGTGAGAGCTCGATATCCGTCTTCGATGCATCCTGACACCAATTTTAAATCCCTCCTAAGGACTTGATTCCTTCCCTTCTTTGAGAGCATGAACTCTCAGATTTACACACTTCCCTGTGTCCCCACTGTCCCACCATAGACAGTCCCATTTCGGTTCGAGGTCAAACCACCAATAATTTCCCGCAAAAGGCAATTTCAAAAGCTGATTTTAGTCTCAACAATGAGACACCCAAGATCAATCCCTTTTCAAGCTTTAGGGACCCCATTTTCCTTCCTTTTGCAAAAAAAAAAAACCCTGTCGGATTTACTGTGCAAAATCCAAAGGTTCCATCATGGTCTCTTCCTTCGAGGATTCCATTCCATTTTCCGCCCAATCAGGATAAGGGTATAAACCTGAGCCTCATCCAATGATGTATTTCATTTTCTGCCCGATCAGGATAAGGGTACAAACCTGAGCCTCAATCAAAGAGGTATTTCATTTTTCGCCCGATCAGGATAAGGGTACAAACCTGAGCCTCAACCAATGAGGTATTTCATTTTCCGCCCGATCAGGATAAGGGTACAAACCTGAGCCTCAATCAAAGAGGTATTTCATTTTCCGCCCGATCAGGATAAGGGTACAAACCTGAGCCTCAATCAAAGAGGTATTTCATTTTCCGCCCGATCAGGATAAGGGTACAAACCTGAGCCTCCATCGAGGAGGTATTTCATTTTCCGCCCAATCAGGATAAGGGTACAAACCTGAGCCTCAATCAAAGAGGTATTTCATTTTCCGCCCGATCAGGATAAGGGTACAAACCTGAGCCTCCATCGAAGAGGTATTTCATTTTCCGCCCGATCAGGATAAGGGTACAAACCTGAGCCTCAATCAAAGAGGTATTTCATTTTCCGCCCGATCAGGATAAGGGTACAAACCTGAGCCTCCATCCAAAGAGGTATTTCATTTTCCACCCGATCAGGATAAGGGTACAAACCTGAGCCTCATTCAAAGAGGTATTTCATTTTCCGCCCGATTAGGATAAGGGTACAAACCTGAGCCTCAATCAAAGAGGTATTTCATTTTCCGCCCGATCAGGATAAGGGTACAAACCTGAGCCTCAATCAAAGAGGTATTTCATCTTCCGCCCAATCAGGTTAAGGGTACAAACCTGAGTCTCATTTCGATGAGATATTCCATTCCCCAATCACGTCAAGGGTCAAAACCTGAGCTTCGTTCCATGTGAGGTATTTCTGTCCCATCCAGGTTAAGGGCAAAAACCTGAACTTCGCTCTCATAGAGCAAATCTTTCCTCTTTACTCTTCGCTTCATATCTACCATCTTCCTCGGGCTAATTTCTTCACACCCAGTCAGATCTTTCTAACTGGGGCATTTTTTTGTATAGCCCAAATTTGGTGTGTTTTTCTTTGCTACTAAGCTCGGCCATGAGCCGGCTTAGCAGCAAAGAGGGGCATCTGTAAACACCCCAAATTTTCACTCACCTCCCCGACATTTTCACCAAGCATCAACATCCAGCCTCTGAAATCGCTGGAGGGCAAAACGGTCATTTTCTGAGCCCGGACCTTGCAAAAGTCCAAATTTCATCTGGAACTCTCCAAGTCTCCCTATTTTAGCTCAGATGTTCAAAATTTTATTCCTGACAGGAGACAGGCATCTCCAAGTCTTGGTTCAAGATTATATTGCATAAGACATGACATTTCATATCATTGCATGAGCATCTCATATCACTGCACTGCACAGCATGTCATTTTGAGGTCCAGAACTCTTGATTTCAAAATTTTCAATCCAGATTCGAATTTTAACTATTTTCAAAATTGATTTCAAAACCCTGGTCTTCAAAATTATCAATTCTTCCCATTTTACCCCCAGGGCTCTGAATTTCAAAATATTTCCTCAGGAAAACAATCTGGATAAATTTCAACTCAGACTTTGCCCTTTTGTCAAACAATTTCAAATATCTTCCTTTTACAAAATCGCCCTACAGGGGCCAACTCTTTTCAAAATTTCTGTTTTGCCAATTAGTCCAATTTTTATGAAAATTCCAAAAAGAGGTTGTTGTTTTGTCCTTATTTCAATAAAGAAGCAATGTGGGACCCACATTGAGGTGGTGTCACATAGGCTTTTCTTTTGAAAATTTGAATTTTGAAAAACCCAAAAAAATAGGAGCCTTGTCCTTTGGATTGGCACCACTTGTCCTTTCTCTCTCCTCCCATTTACCTGCCATGTGTCAGCATAGGGTTCACCTAGAGTTGGCACCACATGTCACCTTCTCTCTTCTGCCATCCTTTGACACGTGTCAGTGTGGGGCCACCTTAAGATGCCGCCACATGTCATTAGTCATCCTCTTCATTTTATGCCACGTGTCAATGTCTACCATCTTCATCCTGTGCCATGCGTCATTCCAAGGTCACCATGAGATGCCACGTGTCATGTGTTGTCCTGTTTAGAAAAAGTAGAACTTGTCTCCCCTGAGGTGGCACCATTTGAATTATGTCTCCTGCAAGTGACACATGTCACTCTCTCCTTTCCTCAGGAAAAGCAAGCGACACGTGTCAATCTCTGCTCCTTTCAGAAAAAGCAGAGGACACATGTCTCCCTCCTATTTTTCTCAGAAAAGTAGATGACACATGTCATCTCCAGCTTCCTTTAGAAAAAGTAGAAGACACATGTCACTCCCTGCTTTTCTCAGAAAAGCAAGTGACACATGTCACCCTCTGCTCTTCTCAGAAAAAGCAAGGGACACGTGTCTCTCTCTGCTTTCTTCAGAAAAAGCAAGTGACACATGTCACTTTCTGCCTCCTTCAGAGAAAGCTAGAATTCAAATATTCAAACTCCAGGCTGAGGTGGCGCAAATCCTGAACTTCACCTTTTCTATTTTGTGTGAGATGGTGCCACGTGTCCCTTTCCCTCATTTTCCTCCCTCTTGCCACATGGCATTGTAGGAGCCACCCTGAGGTGGCGCCACATGTCCATCCTCCACTCCTCCAGGGCCAACCTCCATTTGAAATTCAAATTCTCCTCTGAGGTGGCGCCATTTGAGAAGGCCTCTCCAGACAGCTGACACTTGTCCGCCACATGTCCAGACCTCCCTGCATCAGAAAAAGTAGAAACCCCCCCCTATGAGGTGGCGCATTTTGCTTCCTCCCTTCATGTTCTCCTGCCACATGGCATCGTAGGAGCCACTCTGAGAAAATGCCACATGTCAGCCTCTCCTTTCCTGCAGAAAAGTAGAATTTGAATTCTTCTGAGGTGGCACAGTCTGCTTCCTCCACTCCTATCCCTCTGACACATGTCAAGCACCTCCAGAGATGGCACCACATGGCATGCTCCTACTGCTTCCAACTTTACACCTCAGAACACCTTTTGAGGTGGCACCAATCCAAAGTCCCACTTGGCTTCAAATTTTATTTTTATTTTATTTTTAATAAAAGTAGCCCACCATGAGGTGACGCCACCTGAGGGATCCCTGCAAAAGCCAAATTTGAATTTCAAACCCCCAGATAGCACCCCCTGAGATGGCGCCACATGGAGGGCTCAGATTGAGCCTGTTTGAAATTCAATTTTTTTCAGAAAATCTATAAAAACAAGGGTTCACGCCCAACCTAAAAAGAGATCATTTTTTTTTAGCTCTTGTGAACTTGGAAAATCCAACCTAGCCTTCCTAACATCTGATTTTGAACCTTGGAAATCGTGCCCCCTTTGGCGCATTGAAGAAGGTGGAGTAAAGTTCGTGTCGTGGCCAATCCGATTCCAACAGAGCTCGATTTTGGTGGACCATCCGAAGCTCGGAGCGAAGGACGAAGGAAGCTCGTGATAGCTGCCCCTTTCAAGAGCTCCTATGCTGCGTAACGAAGCAAGGTGCACTTCTTTTCCCCTTGATGTGATTCTATAATCCGAATCGGGAGTCGTTTGAAGAAAAAGCTCATCCGAGGGATGGATTGAGCTATTCTCATAAAACGACATATATAAAAATGTTTTGTTATGCTTCCTTGATGATTTTTAACATTTATATAGTTAGCTAGGTTTAATTTGCATTTTATTTCATTCATTTAGCATATTTCATGAATTAATTAGGATTAATTTAGCCTTTATTTCAATTCTGCTTATTTTTAGTAGGTCTCTGTTTTTGTCAGTCAGTCCACACGTCATTTCATGCATTTATTTTTTATTAAAAATCCCAAAAAAATCAGAGAATGCGCCCTTAGGTGTCTCTGAAATTTTGCCAAAAATTCGGAGGCATTTGAATTTGTTTACTGCAGTAAACGTTCAAAATGACAAGTCGGGTTTTTTTACCCGGGATGAGTTTTGAAAATCATTTGCCGACTTGTAAAATCGAGATATCTCTCATGGGAGATCCGATTTTCGATCCGAAAGATGTTATGAACTCGGGAGAATGTCTAGTTTTTAATATGAGTTTTTTAGATTTTTATGATTTTTTTTTATGTCTTATAAAAATCCGAGAGTTTGGGACACGTGTCAGAGCCTAATTCGGGCCTCTGAGATCTTGGATCGACTTAAGGCTATGGTTTATCTTTGTGTGTTGCTCCAAATCCAAAACTGTAAAAAGTGAAAGTGGTGTCCGAGATGTACTCTATTTGAATCTGAAATCTTGTAATTTTTAGAACAGGGTTGACCCCTGCTTCGGATTTTTATTGTCAGCTCCCTGTTTTGCTACATTTGTCGGTTCTGATAGTTTAGGCAGAAATAGTTATATTTTTATCTGTGTTTCTGTTGATCAAATGTCAAAGTCATAAACATGAAAGTTGTTCATTTAGGTGTCGTTCATAACTCTGATTAATTTCATAAATTTCCATGGCCGTTTTGTATTTCTTTAGCATTTTTCATCAGATTAGTATGATTTTTACCTCTGTCAGAACTAAATCTCTGTTATTGAACTCACCATGGCTCAAATCCCGAGGCTATAAAAACCAAAAATGTTCCATTTCGGGTATTTTAGCAGTCTGCAAAATATCAGAAGTTTCCATGGTGTAAATCTTGCATTATCATATTAGGCATTGCATTTGGTTCGGATCCATAGGCAAAATCCATCATTTTTAGGACTTTCCTTGAATTTTAGCATTTAAATCATATCATTTCGTGATTTTTAGCATTCTAGGTTGTTTATTAGAGTGTTTAGATGCTTCATACCGAATTTGGTGCAATTTGGAATCCATTTGAGGTTCGGATCATCCATAATACCAAAATAGGGTCCCGCAGGACCCGGATCCAAGCGAAAAACAAGCGAAATTCGTTATTTTGAGTAAATTGCAAAATGCCAAATTCTGATTTTACAGTCCTAATGTGTTTAGCAGCATGTCATACTGCATTTCATCATCATTGAATTCAATTTTAATTTCGAAATCCCAATATTACTAAGTTTTCCTTCAAAAAACCCTGATTTTAAAGGTATAACTTTATAATTAGGGGTATTTTGGTCATTTTGACCACCAATTCCGAATTTCAAACTGTTTTCCACTGAATTCCCTGCATTTACATCATTTCAAAACATCAAGGAAGCATGATCATAGGGTTTATATCCAATTAAATCTAATAATTTCATAATATTATTGGAAAATCTTGGAAAAACCCACATATTTGAGCTAACTTTATTTCAAGCTTGGCAGGGACATTCCAAAGAAGGAGCTGAAGTCTGCAAATTTCTTTTATTTCCTTCATTTAGTGATGTAATAATGTAAACTTTGGAATAAGAGAGTTAATTTCCTGCTTAGACTAGGATGCATATCATATAGTTTAAATTTATGCAATATCCTGCTTATGTGATTCATGCATTTTATTTCAAAAGCACTATGGATGTTCACGAATGGCACGTGCACCAACTCTTAGGGAGTTGATGGACTCGGTGGAATCCATATTTACGGCCCTAGTCGGAATATGGACAAGACCCAGATCCATCATCTTTCTATTAGTCACATTGAGCCTACACTCTTAGGCTATCTTGAAAATGCACATCATATTTCCAAAGTTTTCAAAATCATGTGCATCAAATCAACTAAATTCTGAACATATTCATGGCCACAGTCAGAATATGTGAAGGATTTATTTGGACTTAATGCACATTTTCCAACCAATCCCTCAAAAAATCTTTTCAAAGGGCATTCATTTACTCATGTCATTTGCATCATGAAATCATTGATTTTCTCAAGATTTTCTCAAAAAAACTTCATTCTCAAGAAATCGATTTCTCAAGAAACTCTAAGGATTTTTCAAAATCGGTTTTCCAAAGACAAGTTTTTCCACAACTTTCCCTGGAAAATGATATTTTCTTAAGAGATTCAAAAGAGTTTTCCAATCTTTCTCCAAGATCAAAATCGATTTCCAAGTATTTCAAGGGTAAAGATTCCTAAGATTTCAATTTCCCAAGTTTTGAATTTCCTTCCCTAATGAGTTTTCCTATAAATTTTCCATTATTTTCCTAAGAAAACTCTCAAGGTCCAAGTTTTCCTAAGAAGTATTTCCCTTTTCAAAGGTTCACCTTTTTTCAAGAATCACTTCCATTTTCCCAGGATTTTCAACTATTCCTGATTTTCTCACATCTTTATAAGCTTTCTCATGTTTTCAAAAACCCTTTTTATCTGAGTTTCCTGAGAAATTGACCCTTTTCCTGAGAGATTCTTTCCAACTCCAAATGTTTTCTAAACATACATCATGTTTTCCAACTTGCATTTTCCAAAATCTCATAGCACATGCCTAAATTCTTTGTGCATCTAGGATAAAACACGATTTTGATGATTTAACTAAGCCAAGCATAGTTTTGGTCCTTGGTTCGATTACCCCTGTTAAAGGCGTATGGAACGGTCGAACCTCGTACCGACAGGTCGAGCCCCATCCCTTGGATTTTCCCGCAATTTTCAAAAACGGAGGCGAGTATTTCAAAAGCAATTTCCAAAATCGGGTCAAAGTTTGAAGCGCGAAAGCGTTTCCCTCTTTCTCTTCCGCAAGGAAGGGAAGACGGGGAAAAATTTCGCGACGAAAACAGTGACATGTGTCACTTGCAGGAGACATAATTCAAATGGTGCCACCTCAGGGGAGACAAGCTCTACTTTTTCTGAACAGGACAACACATGACAAGTGGCATCTCATGGTGACCTTTGAATGACACATGGCACAGGGTGAAGATGGTGGACACTGACATGTGGCATAAAATAAAGAGGTAGCTAATGACATGTGGCGGCATCTTAAGGTGGCCCCACACTGACACTTGGTAGGTAAATGGAAGGAGAGAGAAAAAAGTCTAGTGGCGCCAATCCAGGAACAAGGCTCCTATATTTTTGGGGTTTTCAAAATTCAGGTTTTTCAAAAGAAAAGCCTATGTGGCACCACCTCAGTGTGGGCCCCACATTGCTTCTTTATTGAAATATGGACAAGACGGTAAAACCTCTTTTTGGAATTTTCATAAAATCTGGACTAATTGGCAAAACAGAAATTTTGAAAAGAGTTGGCCCGTGTAGGGCGATTTTGTAAAAGGAAGATATTTGAAATTTGTTGACAAAAGGGCAAAATCTGAGATGAAAGATCTAGAATCAAAATCCTTATCAAAAATTATCCAGATTGTTTTTCTGAGAAATATTTTGAAATTCAGAGTCCTGAGGGTAAAATGGGAAGAATTGATAATTTTGAAGACCCAGGGTTTTGAAATTGATTTTAAAAAGAGTTAAAATTTAAATCTGGATTGAAAATTTTGAAATCGAGAGTTCTGGATGTAGAAATGACATGTAGTGCAGTGCAGTGATATGAAATGTTCATGCAATGCTATGCAATGACATGTTTTATGAAATGCAATCATGAACCAGGATTTGGAGATTCCCGTCTCCTGTTAGGAGTAGAATTTTGAACATCTGAACTAAAATAAAGAAATTTGGAGAGTTGCAGATGCAATTTGGACTTTTGCAAGTTCCGAGCTCAGAAAATGACCATTTTGCCCTCCGGCGATCTCCGGGGAGGTGAATGATGATGCTGGGTGGAAATGTCGGGGAGGTGAGTGGAAATTTGGGGTGTTTACAGATGCCCCTCTTTGCTACTAAGCTGGCTTGTGGTCGAGTTTAGTGGCAAAGAAAAACACACCAAATTTGGGTTATATAAAATGCCCCAGTAAGAAGGATCTGACTAGGTGTGAGGAAATCAGCCCGGTGATCATGGTAGATATGAAATGGAGAATGAAGAGGAATAGATTTTCTTTATGAGAGTGAAGTTCAAGTTTTTGCCCTTAACCTGGATGGGACAAAAATACCTCGCATGGAACGAAGCTCAGGTTTTAACCCTTGACCTGATTGGGGAATGAAATATCTCATAAAATGAGACTCAGGTTTGTACCCTTAACCTGATTGGGCGGAAGATGGAATACCTCATCAAATGAGGCTCTGGTTTGTACCCTTATCCTGATTGGGCAAAAAATGAAATATTGGATGGTGAATAAGACAACTTTTCTTGAAGATGAACGAGGCAATGGAAATGGAATTGTAAGAGGCAATCTTTGAAGATGATCCGGTGAATTTTTCATCAGTGTGAAATATGAATAACGTAAGGAGTAAGACGACTCTTTTGACAACGCGAAAGATGGATATGGCAATCTTTTGATAAGGTAACTCTTTCGGCAACGCGAAAGACAGACAAGGCAAACTCTTTCAGAGAAGAGTAAGGCAACTCTTTTGACAATGCAAAAGATGAATAAGGCAAATTTTCCAACGAAGAATAAGGCAACTCTTTCGGCAACGCGAAAGACAGACAAGGGAAACTCTTTCAGAGAAGAGTAAGGCAACTCTTTTGACAATGCAAAAGATGAATAAGGCAACTTTTCCAACGGAGAATAAGGCAACTCTTTCGGCAACATGAAAGATGAATGTAGGCGATCCAAAGGAACAAGGAGATTCTTTCGATAACGTGAAAGATGTCAAAGGCAATCCAAAGGAACAAGGCGATTCTTTCGACAATGCGAAAGATGACAAAGGTAATCCAAAGGAACAAGGCGATTCTTTCGACAACGCGAAAGATGACAAAAGACAATCCAAAGGAGCAAGGTGATTCTTTCGACAACGCGAAAGATGACAAAGGCAATCCAAAGGAACAAGGCGATTCTTTCGACAACGCGAAAGATGACAAAGGTAATCCAAAGGAACAAGGCGATTCTTTCAACAACGCGAAAGTTGACAAAGGTAATCCAAAGGAACAAGGCGATTCTTTCGACAACGCGAAAGATGACAAAGACAATCCAAAGGAACAAGGCGATTCTTTCGACAACACGAAAGATGATAAGGCGATCCAAAGGAGTAAGGCGATTCTTTCGACAACGCGAAAGATGACAAAGGCAATCCAAAGGAACAAGGTGATTCTTTCGACAACGCGAAAGATGACAAAAGGCAATCCAAAGGAACAAGGAGAATCTTTCGACAATGCGAAAGATGACAAAAGGCAATCCAAAGGAACAAGGCGATTCTTTCAACAACATGAAAGATGACAGACAATCCAAAGGAACAAGGCGATTCTTTCGACAACACGAAATATGATAAGGCGATCCAAAGGAGTAAGGCGATTCTTTTGACAACGCGAAAGATGATAAGGCGATCCAAAGGAACAAGGCGATTCTTTCGACAATGCGAAAGATGACAAAAGGCAATCCAAAGGAATAAGGCGATTCTTTCGACAATGCGAAAGATGACAAAGGTAATCCAAAGGAATAAGGTGATTCTTTCAACAATGTGAAAGATGACAAAGGTAATCCAAAGGAACAAGGCGATTCTTTCGACAACGCGAAAGATGACAAAAGGCAATCTAAAAGAATAAGGTGATTCTTTCGACAACGCAAAAGATGACAAAGGTAATCCTTTCGGAGAGAAGGCTAATCTTTCAACAACGTGAAAGATGATAAAGGCTATCCTTTCGGAGATAAGGCTAATCTTTCAACAATGTGAAAGATGACAAAGGAAAATCTTTCGAAGGGGTCAAGATGCATCAATATGGACATCAAGCTCTCACTTAACGTCAGGATAGCTAGAAAATATTGTCAAAAGGATGAAAATTTTGTTGATTCAAAGTAATTGAAAATGATGCTCATTGTTGTGAAAATATTCCTTCTTTTCTACCTGAAGTATTACCTCCAAACAGGATTGACTTCATAGAATCAAGATTTTGAATCCAAATTGCTTGCGATTGACTTTCTTCAAAGAAGTTATCAATTTCCTTGATATGAACAGGAAAGAGAATTTGATATTATGAAAGCAATTGATGAGAGAATATTGATAATAGAATTTTATAAATTTAAAGAAGGTTCTTGATAGATTTGGCAGTTTGATATCCTCGAAGCTTCTCTCATGATAATCTTTCTACACTCTTTTGGCTCTCTTGGGTTTTTGCGACATTCTCCTTCATTTTGGAGATGTTCTGACTTTTTATCTCTTTTTTTTTCCTCTCTTGCTCTCTTTTTGGAAATGGTACGTCACAAACTTCTTCAACTTGGAGATGTTTCGATCCTTCTTTGACGGTATTGGCTCATGGGTTAGAGATCTTTGGATGATAGTTGAAATTAAATATCTTTTAGGGATTGTCGGGAGGTTCATCGCATCTGCCTTCATCTCGACAGTGCTTTGGACTTTCCCTGGAAGGATCCGTCACAAACTCCGTCATCTTAGAGATGTTTCAAATCTTCTTTGGCCCCGGAGGTCTATTCGCTTAATTCACCTTCATCTTGACGACAAGTGAGAGATCCCTTTTGCGGATATTTAATTGCAGCTTAGGTAATTTTGAGGAGACAGGGCTTGGATGAATTATCTCTTTTTCTAGCGCTTAGGACATTTACACTGCCTCATTTTCACAAGAATGGTCTTTAAAAATATGTCATTGACTGCGATCAATATCAATCATCTATGGCTTTGCAAAAACATTGAATCTTCTTTTCTGGCCATATCGAGGATTTATCCTTCATCCTTTTGGTTGGCCAATAGAAAGAATTTTGATTTTGAATCCTTCTTCACAAAAGCTTTGCCTTTTTGGAAGTAATACTGAAGGTAAATTGAGGTAAAAATTTATTTAATAAAATTCTGAAATCAACAGGTAATTGATTGACAATTTGACAAAGTGTTCTTGAAATCCTTAGTAAAAGAGATCACTTGACATCCGAGTTGACACATCCTTGACGATGGTACTCAATTTCGAAGGTAAATCCAATACGAAGTTGGAATTTTGAAGGTAAGTCCTGGCATAATGCTGGATTTTGAAGGTAAGCCTAACTCAAAAGTTGGTTTTAAAATACCATCTGAATCGGGACTCAGGTTTTACAAGGAAAGCTGGAAGATTCGAGTAGAAACTCGAGCCTTCAAAGGAAAGCTAGGAAGTTTGGTTTCTAAGGAGATAAAGTTTGGGTCGAAACCCAAATCTTCAAAGGAAACTAGGCCAACTCAGATTTTTGAGTCGAAACTCAAATATTCAGAGGAAAGTTGAAAAGTTCAAGTCGGGGCTCGAATCTCAAAGGAAAACTGGGAAGTTCAGATTTTGAAGGAAAGAAAACTTGAGTTCAAACTTAAATCTTCAAAGGAAAGCAGAAAAGTTCGAGTCAGGGCTCGAATCTCAAAAGGAAACAAGAAAGTTTAGATTTTGAAGGAAAGAAAACTTGAGTTAAAACTCAAATCTTCGAAGGAAAGCAGGAAAGTTCAAGTCAGGGCTCGAATCTTAAAGGAAAAACTTTAATGAGAAGATTGAATTTTTGAAAATCGATAGTGCGAGAGCTAGGATTGAAAGTTTTGAGAATGGCCAGTTCAAGGACTGGATTATTTGACTTGCAATGAAAAAGACCATCATATTTAAATGTATGTGGTCTGATTTTTAGGATTAACCCCTTATCCTGAACGGGGATATGAATGGAAATTAGAAAATCATGGAAAATGATTCAGGTTTATCCCTTAACCAGAAGGGGAAGAAAATAGATGCAGAATTAATGCAAAATGAAATGCAAATGCACATGAAATGTAAATGAATGCAAAATTAATGCAAGTGGGTGCATATAAATGCAAAATGAGATTGGTTTATCCTGCCTGCATACAGAATGTTTTGAGGTATGATAAATTTTCAAAAAAAATGCCCCAGTGTAACTGGGAAGAGGGAATAAAATTTAAAGAGGGCTCTCTGCAGGGCAAAGACCTGATCAGATTTTGAAGAAATTTTTTGGATTTTTAGAAGAAAATATTGAGAAAAATGTGGTAGACCATTGGAAGAGTATCCCATTACTAGGGATTGAGTTGTCATAAGGATTACGACAATTGTGTTGTCATCCTTTTGCAAGGAAAATAAACAACGGAAAATGTGCCTTGTTACCTAGGCGAGGTCGTCAACCACGAGGAAAACACCATTTTGAAGGAAAGAGATATTTCTTGGAAAAACAATCCGCAAACGGATTTAGAATAAGGAAAAGGCAAAAGAGAAGATGGATAAACAAATTTTATTGCAATAATCAAGGTATGCACAAGGAAAATAAGATGAAGAATTTTGCAAATAGACAAAAAGGATTGAAAATCTAATGAGAGAAAACATGTGATTTTGGAAAATTGCAGGTAGGATAAAATGAAACTGGAAATTCGAGATCCAGTAGAACGGGAGAATGAAAAATCACCTGGAGTTTTGAAAGAAATAGGATATTTTAAAAAGTCATCCAGGGTTTGAGAAAATAAAGGAATAGGTGAAAAATATGGATATTTGAAAATATTTTGGGAAAATATGAGGGAAATAAAAGTAGCATACAATCACATCCTGCACAAACATTTAATGCACATACAACACTCCCTAAAAGGCTGACTCTAGATGCATCATTTTGAAAAACAGTTGTAGGACCTTAATCCTAACCCTAGGTTCAGATCATCTTTGTCCAATCCAGTTTTGTCGATATACCCGAATCAAAATTTGAGGTACGTGGCATATAATTTCAACTCTGGTTCTAAGGTAAGGTTTTCCAACATCCTTGAGCACCTACCGATATACTTTGGACTATGGCCCGCGGTACATGGTAGGGGGGTGTTAACCCAAATAATTGGCCCAGTTGTGAGGCTCTGTCCCGAACTAGGGTTCTGGAAGAGAGCCCAGCAACTTGAAGACCGGGTAATGATAGGTAATGGAGGTTTTGAAAAAATGATCACATGCAAAAAATAGAGGGCTCTAAATCCTAGAGAGGTAGATTTTTGAAAATCTTTGAAGAAGCATACATTGTTTGCATTCAGATCTTAATTGAGGAGAGTTATGTTTAGACCTAAGTCTATGTGAGCATGAAAATATCTCCTCAATCTGGTCCTACCAAACCATGCCTAGTCTATATGTAACCAATGTCAACTAGGTCAGAATCTAGGCTCCTAGGTTCGCATGATATCAACAGTAAAGGAGCTGACATTTTGTGAACATAATTTCGATAATTGAACTAAGTCAAGCATAATTCTGATCAGACAAGGACAGGTCCCATCACGGTCGCCAAACCGGTTTTCGTCGCAAAATTTTCCTCATCTTCCCTTCCTTGCGGAATAGAGAGAGAAATGCTTTCGCGAGTCAAACTTGACCGGATTTTGGAAATTTGTTTTGAAATACTTGCCTCCATTTTTTTTTTTGAAAATAGCGGGAAAATCCATGGGATGGGGCTCGACCTGTCGGTATGAGGTTCGACCGTTCCTGTCGCCTTTAACAGGGGTAATCGAACCAAGGACCAAAATTGTGCTTGACATAGTTAAATCATCGAAATTGTGTTCTATCCTAAATGCACAGAGAATTCAGGCATGTGCTATGAGATTTTGGAAAATGTAAGCTGGAAAAACATGATGTATGCTCGGAAAATGCTTTGAAGTTGGAACTAGTTCTAAGGCAAATGATGGAAAACAATTTCTCAAGAAAACTCAGATGAAAAGGATTGGAAATCTTGAGAAAGTTCATAAAGATGTGGGAAAATCATGAATAGTTTGAAAATCCTGAGAAAATGTAAGTAATTCTTAGGAAAGGGGTGAACATTTGAAAAGAAAAATGCTTGTCAGAGAAAATTCCAACTTTGAAAAGTTTCTCAGGGAAGTGATTGAAATCCATTAGAAAACTCTCAGGGAGAAGGAAAATCCAAACTTAGGAAATTGAAATTCTGAGAATATTGTCCTAGAAATACCTGAAAATCGATTTTGATTTTGAGAAAGTTGAGAAATTCCTTCTGAAATCTTAGGAAAGAATGTTCTTTATGGAAAATCCCAAAAAAACTTGACTTGGAAAATCCAACTTTGAAAATTTTCAAAGTTTCTTGAGAAATCGCTTTCTTGAGAATGAAATTTTTATGAGAAAATCCTGAGAAAAGTAGTGATTTCATGATGCAAATGATATGAGTGAATGAATGCACTTTGAAAAGATTTTTTGAGAAATTTGTTGGAAAAATGTGTAATAAGTCAAAATAAATCCTTCACATATTCTGACTGTGGCCATGAACATGTTCAGAGCTTAATTGATTTAATGCACAATACTTTGCAAAATTGGAAATATGATGTGCATTTTAAGATAGCCTAAGAGTGTAGGCTCAATGTGACTGGTAGAGAGATGATGGATCTGGGTCTCGTCCATATTCCGACTAGGGCCGTAAATATAAACTCCACCGAGTTCATTAACTCCCTAAGAGTTGGTGCACGTGCCATTCGTGTACATCCATAGTGCTTTTGAAATAAAATGCATGAATCACATAAACAAGATATTGCTGGAATTTAAACTATATGATATGCATCCTAGTCTAAGCAGGAAATTAAATCTCTTATTCCAAAATTTACATTATTACATCACTAAATAAATGAAAGAAAGGGAAATTGCAGACTTCAGTTCCTTCTTTTGAATGTCCCTGCCAAGCTTGAAATGGAGTTAGTTCAAATATGTGGGTTTTTCTGAGATTTTCCAATAATATTCTGAAATTATTGGACTTAATTGGATATAAACCCTATTTTCATGCTTTCTTGATATTTGAAATGGTGTAAATGCAAGAAATTCAGTAATAAATAGTTTGAAATTCGAAATTGTGGTTAAAATGACCAAAATACCCCTAATATTAAGGTTACACCTTTAAAATCAGGGTTTTTTGAAGGAAATTTTGGTAAAATTGAGATTTTGAAATTCGAATTTAATCAAATGATGATGAAATGCAGTATGAGGCATGATGACATGCTGCTAAACACATTAGGACTGTAAAATCAGAATTTGACATGCTATCATTTATCAAAAATAACGAATTTCGCTTGGATCAGGGTCCCGCGGGGCCCTGTTTTGATGATATGGCTAAACCGAGCCTCAAATGAATTGCAAATGCTGTAAAATTCGGTATGAAGCATCTACCTATTCTGATAAACAGCCTAGAATGCTAAAATTCATGAAATGACATGGTTTAGATACTAAAATTTAAAGAAAATCCTAAAAACGGTGAATTTCGCCTACGGATCCGAACCAAATGCAACACTTAATGCAGTAATACAAGAATTCCACCATAGAAACATCAAAGATTTTGCAGACTGCTAAATGACATGAAAATAAGCAATTTTGTCTTTTACAGCTCTGGGATTTGAACTACGGTGAGTTCGGAAACGAGAATTTGGTTCTGACAGAGGCAAAATCAACCTGATCCGATGTAAAAATGCTAAAAAAATAGCAAACGACCATAGAAACTTCTGATATTTAACAGAGGAACTAAAGACACACACAGGAACAACTTTAATGTTTATAATTTTGGAATTTGATCAACAGAAATGGAGATAAAAATGCGACATTACTTGCCTATATCAACATAACAGATAAATATCATAAAACAAGAGACTAACAAGAAAAATCCAAAACTGATAGTAAGACTGTTCTAAAAATCATAAAATTTCAGATGCAAACAGAGGACATCTCGATCATGACATTCACATTTGACAGATTTGGATTTGGAGCAATACCTAAAGAGAACCCATCGACCCGAGTTCATAGAAAATCATAGAAAATCATAGAAAAATTTCGAAAAATCATAGAAAATCATATTAAATACTAGACATCATCCCGAGTTCAAGACATTTTTATGATTGAAAATTGGACCTCATATGAGAGAGATCTCGATGTTACAAGTCGGAAGTAAATTTTCAAAACGTATCCGGGGTAACAAAACCCGGCCTACCATTTCGAACATTTACTCAGTAATAAATTCACATCATTCCGAGTTTTTGGCAGATTACTAGGGACGCATACTGTGATTTTTTTGGCATTTTTAAAGAAAAATAGATGCATGAAATGACGAGTGGACTGACTGACAAAAATAGGAAATTACAGAAATGAAGCAGAATTGAAACAAAGGCTAAAAAAAATCTAATTAATTCCTAAAATATACTAAATCAACGAAATGAAATATGAACTAAATCTAATTAATGCATGAATGTTAAAATCATCAAGAAAGCATAATTTTACTTTTAATATATGTCGCTTTATGAGAATAGCTCGATCCATCATTCGGATGAGTTCTTTCTTCAAAACGAAAGTGCAAATCAAGACAAATGCATTATTTCGACAAAACCAATTAGAATAGAGGTGCACTTTGTGTTCTTCTGCAGCTTTGGAACTATTGAAATGAACGGCTATCAACGACTTCTTTCGTCCTTCGATCCGAGCCTCCAAAGGGTCACGAAATTCGATCCACACGCCTAGGTTGAGTTGGAATTGATACAAACAAGGTTAGGGCTTCAATGCACCTTCTCAACTGAGCCCAAAGGGGGCGTGAATTCCAAAATTCTGAAACCGTATAGTAGGGCACTCAGAGTGAAAATGCTAAATCCAAAGGGGGCTCCCCTAGGCTGGGCGTGAGGCCTTGTATTTATAGAAATTTTTGGAAAATTTTGAAATTCAAAGAGGCTTAATTTGAGCCTTCCATCTGGCGTCATCTCAGGGTATGCCATGTTGATTTTTTTGAGAAAATAAAAATGAGAATTTTGTAGGTGAGACACCTCAGCAGAGGAATTTGGAATTTTTCAAAAAGTTTGCTTGATTTTCTCTACAGAAGGCTCCCAAATGGTGCCACCTCAGAGGGTGCTATCTGGGGTTTGAAATTCAAAATTTGCCTTTTGCAAGGAGCCCTCATGTGGTGCCACCTCATGGGGCTATTTTTATTTTGAATAAAATAAAAATAAAAAATGAAGCCAAGTGGGAGCTCTGGAATGGTGCCACCTCAAAAGGGAGTTGTTTCTACTTTTTCTGATGCAGGAAGGTCTGGACATGTGGCAGTTCAGGATGGCTCTGCTTCTGACAAGTGTCAGCTGGCTGAAGGAGTTTTCTCAAATGGCGCCACCTCAGAGGTTGTATTTGAAATTCAAATGAGGCTGGCTCTGGAAGAATAGAGGGTGGTCATGTGCCGCCACCTCAGGGTGACTCCTACAATGACATGTGGCAAGAGGGAGAAAAAGGAGGGAAAGGGACACGTGGCACCATCTCAAAAATGAATTTAGGGAGGAGACTTCAGGATTTGCGCCACCTCAGCCTGGAGTTTGAATATTTGAATTGTTGCTTTTCTTGAAGGAGGCAGAGAGTGACATGTGTCACTTGATTTTTCTGAGGAAAGTAGAGAGAGACAAGTGTCACTTGCTTTTTCTGAGAAGAGCAGAGAGTGACACGTGTCTGCTGCAGGAGAGAATACCTCATATGGCGCCACCTCAGAAGGAGACAACTCTACTTTTTCTGAAGGAAGCTAGGAATGACATGTGTCACCTACTTTTTTGAGAAAAGTAGGGAGAGACATGTGTCATCCTGCTTTTTCAGAAGAGAGCAGAAAATGACATGTGTTATCTACTTTTTCTGAAGGAAGCTAGGAATGACATGTGTCACTTGGTTTTCTGAGAAAAGCAAAAGGTGACATGTGTCAGTCTGCTTTTCCTGAGGAAAGGAGAGAGTGACATGTGTCACATGCAGGAGACATAATTCAAATGGTGCCACCTCAGGGGAGACAAGCTCTACTTTTTCTGAACAGGACAACACATGACACGTGGCATCTCATGGTGACCTTGGAATGACACATGGCACAGGGTGAAGATGGTGGACACTAACACGTGGCATAAAATAAAGAGGTAGCTAATGACATGTGGCGGCATCTTAAGGTGGCCCCACACCGACACTTGGCAGGTAAATGGAAGGAGAGAGAAAAAGGTCTAGTGGCGCCAATCCAGGGACAAGGCTCCTATATTTTTGGGGTTTTCAAAATTCAGGTTTTTCAAAATAAAAGCCTATGTGGCACCACCTCAGTGTGGGCCCCACATTGCTTCTTTATTGAAATATGGACAAGACAGTAAAACCTCTTTTTGGAATTTTCATAAAATCTGGACTAATTGGCAAAATAGAAATTTTGAAAAGAGTTGGCCCCTGTAGGGCGATTTTGTAAAAGGAAGATATTTGAAATTTGTTGACAAAAGGGCAAAATCTGAGATGAAAGGGCTAGAATAAAAATCCTTATCAAAAATTATCCAGATTGTTTTCCTGAGAAATATTTTGAAATTCAGAGTCCTGAGGGTAAAATGGGAAGAATTGATAATTTTGAAGACCCAGAGTTTTGAAATTGATTTTAAAAAGAGTTGAAATTCAAATCTGGATTAAAAATTTTGAAATTGAGAGTTCTGGATCTCGAAATGACATGCTGTGCAGTGCAGTGATATGAAATGTTCATGCAATGCTATGCAATGACATGTTTTATGAAATGCAATTATGAACCAGGATTTGGAGATTCTCGTCTCCTGTTAGGAGTAGAATTTTGAACATCTGAGCTAAAATAGAGAAATTTGGAGAGTTGCAGATGCAATTTGGACTTTTGCAAGTTCTGAGCTTAGAAAATGACCATTTTGCCCTCCGGCGATCTCCGGGGAGGTGAATGATGATGCTGGGTGGAAATGTCGCGGAGGTGAGTGGAAATTTGGGGTGTTTACAGGGTCCGATTCATGGCAAGTCAGATACAGGAAACGATAGATTTTACCGTGGATTCAGAATATTTCATAGCGAAGTAGATGTGTATCTGGTTTCAGATCAATAGCATATTCATCAAAATATCTGTTAAAGCTATGGTATTGATAATATATGCTGAAATAACAAATTTAGACAATAAGATGGATGTTAATGAAAAATTATTTTGGAAATGTTACAGGAAAAACCCCAAGATAAGTTTTACCAGGCAGCAGCAAATTATCAGGACAAAAATGAAGACCATACTATTCAAAGTGTAAATTACAACGGTTAGCCCAAAAGAAATTTTAAAACATATATCACACAATGACAGGAGATCAGATTATCCACCTTTATAGCCAAATGACAGTCAGATTCTGTAAAACATGAAATCGACGATGGAAAACCACAAAAGAAAAGGATAAGGCAATTGTCAAAATGATTTTAGAATCAAACATTAATGAAAAGACTGTAAGGTAATCAAATATTACATAAGAATCTGGGATGAAAATGATACAGGAAAGGGTTACTGAAACCAGAGCATCTATGTAGAAAGACAGAACTAAAATCAAAGGAAACGAAAATGGAGAACTAAACTTAAGTCACAGAAAATCATGCTTATATGCAGAGTGAACTTGGTATCCATAACTTTGGTTTGCTAAAACATAAAGAATTCAGTTCAAATTTAACGCTCGGATGGGTGTAATCTCATGTTGATTCTTAGCAGGGGTTTGACATTGAGTGACTATATGAGGTTTATCTATCGGATCAAGGGTCTGGGGAATCCGCTTGGTCTATCCCCTTTGTAATCACTCATAGGGTAGCCGGGCTAAGCACTCGATCTGATGAAGGCAAAATGTGTGTGGTATGATCAATGCTACAAACCATATCGATACAGTGGATAATCAGATACACACTAAAACAGGAAACCAGGCATAAACAGAAGCTTAAAATGTCGCATGAAAATGAAATCAAGACTTTTGTGATCGTCCAGATCGACTGGTTATCCAAAAATGGAAATTCGACAATTAGCAAGTAACTAAGACAAAAGGATATCTACCATCGCTAGGTGATCAGATACACACTGATAAAAACAAAATTATCATCAAAACAGGAAAGAGAGAGCAAGGAGAAATGTGGGAATGAGATCATTCCAATGTTAATGTAGCAATCGGTGGGTCGATCCTGCTATATGCAGGTCGACCTTACCATTGATGTTGTATAAAAGGCAAAAAAAAAAAAGAAATCAAAGAGGAAGGGAAACCATTACTTACCTGTAGAGGAGGCACCAAAGGAAGGAAAGGGGAGGGTTTCCTTCAATGGAGAGGAGGTGATGGAAAACTGGATCGTTGTTCAGAAAATAGATGCTTTGCTCAAAAATGGATCGCCAATGCCTTGTTACTCGAAGAAGATGGATGCTTGATATGAAGTGATGATCAATGGAGGAGATTGATGGATGATTGAAGAGAAAAACTGATGATCAGAAGAGGCTTTGAGGCCTCTTTTTAAAGGGGAAATGGAAAGCTCAAGAGGGGGAAGCAGTTGAGGATGGAAGGTGGAGAGTGAAGAGGATCGTTGGAGATCGAAGGTGGAGAGCAATCCTGCGAACAAGAGCTCGATGGAGGCTTCCAGAGGGGGAATGCGCAGGAACGAGGCCATTGCATATTTCCCGTTTTTTCAAAAAGAGGATCCCTTTAAAATAATTTTTCATAAAGTGGTTTTTAAAAGAATTTTTTAGTAAAACTAATTTTTAAAAGGTTTAAAATCACTCGTTCTTTGCATAGTTTTTTTTATTTTTTTTTTGTTTTTGTGTTGTTCTATGTATTTTTTTGTATTTTTGGAATAAAACCCTAGATTTTACGAGAAAACAAAGATTTAAAAGTAATTTTTTTGTATTTTTGAGAAATATTCACAAAAGAGGTTTTTTGAGAATTCAAGACTATTCTTTTGAAAAATTCTTCAAAAAGTGAGTTTATATCCAGAATTTGGGGTGATATTCGAGTTTTAAACCTCGAATCGAGAAATATAGAGCAGGGGATCCAAACGGATGCCGGATGAATTGCATGAGCTATTCAAAACCATTTTTTGGTACTTTTGTAATTTTAATTTGAAAATTGGACAACGAGGCTGAGATTTCGTTTTTGACAATGGATCCGGATTCGAAATCGAGTCAGATATAAAAATGAATTTAATTTCAGTAAAACTTGAGAAATAAACTGGAATTTAGATTTAAGACTGACTCAATTACTCGGAAAATGGGGCCAAGGGCAAAAAGGGAATATTTATAAATTTTGAAAAATTTGGGGTGTTCACATAGCTTCTATGCTTTGGGCACCCTGTTGTAGCAGCGGCAGGCAGGGCAGTCCACCCCAGCATGGCACCGCCATCACTCCTAGTCTGAGCCACCCTGGCTCAAACCAGGGTGTGGTCCTTTGCAGACTAGAGTCGGTCTGGTCCCATCTGGACCAAACCCAGCTCTCCTGGTCTCAAGCATGGGCGCCCGGAGAGGTGTTGTCAGGGACAGCCTCTTGTAGGCGACAGTAGCATGTCTGTCCTTCACCCGCGCCCCTCTTCCCTATTTGCGTGGCAGCAGCACCCTTGGTCTGAGCCACCCTGGCTCAGACTAGGGTGTGGTCATTTTTCAGACCCAAGCTGGTCTGGTCCCACCTGGACCAGACCTAGCAGTACCCGGTCTCACGGTTGGGTGCCTGAACAATCATTGTCCAGGGAAATCCCTTGCAAGCCGCGGGGCAGCACTGCGCTTGTCTGCACATGCCCCTTTTTCCACTTCCGATTGGCGGTCTGTCCGGCTGCTACTATGCAGCCTGCAGTAGACCCAGTTCCCTCGTGATCAGAACAGCTTTCTAGCCGCAAGTGGGGCTGCAGCCCCTACCGCTGCGGACCAGCCTTTGGTAGCCCCATTCTGCAGCCGAGCAGACTGCGATGTGCACTGCCTTAGCACCCATTTTTCTACCGTTATGGCAGCATGTTGCTCATGTCCCGTCGCAGCCCAATGTTGCCCCCACTTTCTCCGGTTTTGGCAATATGTTTGGTGGCTTCGTTTCTCGCACAAGTGTTGCATGTGCGAGGCACTTTCGTTGGGTTCAGTTGCACTTGTTATGATGTGAACCAACACGTAGAATGAATGCATGATGTTCGCAAATGTTTGGCTGTGTATATTTCCAGCCACCGTGGCTGCGGCATGTGGACCCTCATATCGATATTAGCATATGTACGTTGAAGCACAATTGTCACTATGTGAGTTCTCACAAGAAACACGTACCACAGTATTTCTCGCAAATAGGTTACGCAAGGTTATCTTACATCACTCGCACACCATGATACGTGCATGAGAATCCTTAGTTAAATGGCGTATGAATGATGGCAAAATGAAAGAAATGTGTTGCAAAGTAGGTAAACGCCCTTTGCACTTAATGACATCAAATGTGATGCAAAAAGGCATATGACGTGTCACAGAATTGTAAATGTTTATTTGGCCACAATTACAAATAATATATAATAATGTGTAGTTGGCTCACGTATTGGATATTGTTGCCTACTTACATGTCGCACTTGCACATCTTGACACAAATGTGATATGAAATGTATGTGACATTCGTGGTTAATGTGATTTACATGTGTGTGAAATTGATCGAAACATGTTTGAGTAAAGTTAGAAACTCCACACACTTTGGCACATCATGTCACTGAACTAAAACATGTTAAATTAAGTTAGTTCGTATATCAAGTGTCTGATTCTGCAAAAAGTTCCTATTACGCAATAGAGGTTTAATAGAATTGTATGCATTCTTGACACTTGGTTCATCCCGCATGATAAGGGGACATGGACATCACAGTAGGGTTATGACACTTGTTTTGCATAATTGAATGCTTGTTTGAAACTTCATGACGAGCTGTGTTGGGCATTGGGCCCTGATCGTGAGTAGAGCTCACTTATGCTCGTTGTGTGTCATAAACCCCTAAATAATGAATATGTGATGGTCACCTTCATAGGTGAAGAGCTCTTTTGAGGTCGTGTGAGGCTAGAGCACGTGAATTGGCGGGCTAGATCATGAGTGTTGTTTGTGTTGCCCTGCGGAGAACACAAGGCCAGATGGGCCTAAGTACCTCTAGATAAGGGAAAGTTTACTAACTGAAGCCCTAATAAGATAAACTGCTTTGTTGTTCATTCACAAAACGGTTTACCTTGAAGAGGGTGGATGGTACAACCCTAAGTGACCGGTTGATTTCATGACATGTTTAAGGAGCAAAGGCGTCCTTTGACCTCCAGTCACTCAGAGTTAGGGAGGTCGAGGTGACCTATTTAGGTGTCTCAGCTACTGTAGTAGTATGGATTGCAATTTGTTACCTATGCGAGGTTTTCTCTCAGCTACGAGCCACCCGCATGAGGTTTACTGAGTCTATAGGTACCTCAGTTATCACATAACATATAATAATAAATGTCGATGGTATTTTTCATAGAATGTGAGGTTTCTTCACATACTCAAAGGAGTAAGCAAGACAAAACAATTAAACTAACTTGCTAACTACTGATGTAGAAATTAGTGTTTATGTCGTAGTAAAAATATTAGTTGTTTGACTGCTTAGTTGATTAGATGCTTATCATTCCTTACTTATTCCTGATGCACTTAGTTAGTTAACTCAATCGTTTCTCATTGTTCCATCATGAAAAAGTTAATCATGTCGTTATGATAGTTGGCCTTGTTGTTGTTGTATGCATGTTACTACTGCTTTGTTTTTATGGTTGAAGATATCACCTCACCAGCTCGAAAGAGTACTGACCCCGTTTCATGGGGATACAAGTGATGACTGCTAGAGTGCGATCGTGATGACTGCGCGATAGAGGCTTGGGACCCACACTTTGGACTTATGCGGTCTTGGCAGATGGTTTGAGAAATCCCTATTTTTGGTTTTTGAGAAACCCTTTTGTAAATGAGTGATGTATATCCTCAGTCTCATTTTGTAAATCAAGTGTGGAATGAAATGTTTCTTTTTGTTGTTCACCCTGTAACCCGCTCAAAATTTTCAATTGATTTCCCTTATGATTTTTTTGCTTGTATAATGTTTTCAAAAAAAAATCCTCTAAAAAGCTAAGGATTTTACAAGTTGGGATTTTGGGGAGTTACAGATCTTGGTATCAAAGCGTGTTCAAAGTGTGGTTCAAGACTTTGCGTGCATCGTCTGTCACACTATAAGTATGATTAATTTAGCAATTTATGTTGTTTAGTGTTGATTACTACTTTAATCAGTTATGCATGCATAATTAGACATATGGTTTGTCAGATGACGTTGGATCCGAGACATGAAAGGATTCTTGATGCCCTACATGACTTGGTTTGAGGCGTAGAAGCCATGGACCGAGTCGTTCAGCAGATAGTACGAAGTGCCCAAGTGATTTCATATCCATCATCTTTGTATGGAAGATGCGAGTTATATCATGTGAGACAAATTTGTCTACGTGAACTGAGTGATTGCTCTTATTGTGGCCTTAGAGGGCATATTGAGATCGAGTGTCAGCGTAAATTGGGCGGCAAGATCACGAAGGATAATGCCAAAATGGTAGAAGACGTAGTATCCTAGACAGCCAAGAGGGAGATTTGCGCATTTTGCCAAATTCTCCCCAGTACTTGCCAGCTTCTTATTATCATTCTATTTCCCCTCAGTATGTGTTGACTTCACCTCCTTTATCCTAAGTTCTGAGTTCTTCTGATTACACTTCTGCATCTCCTCCTCGTCCGAAGCAGAGATGGTGTAGAAACTAGAATGATTATCGAGACAGTTACACCAGTAGGAAGTGAAGATGGTCGCCTAGATATAAACATTTTGGTTGGAACACTGAGTTAGTGTTCATTTTTATTTTCGATGTGGTTGGATATGCTTTGTGTAACCTTGTCATAGTAAAGAGGGTATTTTGGCTTGATATGTAATGAAATGTATGCATCTTTTGTTCTATGAATAGAAATCATGTTTTGGACTTGTTCTTTTGCTTATATGAGTTTTTTCTTGTTCAAGATGGCGTGGCGAGGTCGATGTGATGACCTGATGTGTGTGCTATGGGTGATAACCTTCAGCAAGCCACCCAAGGACGAGAAACTCCTACTCCAACCCCAGCTATGGTGGTACCCTACAAGCAGTTCATGAGTTTGAACCATCTGTCTTTTGATGGGAAATTGACTCCTAAAGCTGCAGAAGATTGGGTTTGAGAAATTGAATGAATATTTTGAGTTCTACAAGTTAGTGATGATCGAAAGGTGGACTTTGGGACGTACCAGCTCTGAAAGGATGCTGAAAGGTGGTGGGCGACTACCTTGGAGATCAAATTCGTGATTGAGCCAGTCACGTGGGAGCAGTTCATGAAAGTCTTCTATGCTGCATACTTCCCAATGCACGAGCGAAGTCGAAAGATGCAAGAGTTCCTTGACCTCCAGCAATGGAGCTCTACACTAGCAGAGTATGTCACGAAGTTCCAAAGTTTGAAATGCTATTGCCCCAATGTCTACATCACCGAGAAGGACCGAGCGATGAAGTTTGCTCACAGATTGAAGCCTGCCCTTCGTACGAAGGTTTACACATGTGCCCCTATGACTCTAGATTAAGCTTTGGAGACGGCTACTCTCTTGGACCAGGATTGGTCTGAGTCACAGAAGACGCAACCGTTTAGAGGAAATCAGCATTCAGGCCAAAAGAGTTGGCCTAAGAAGAAAATTTTCCAGAAGAACCCTGGTGGGAAGAAGTTTTATCCACCAACGAAGAAGTATCGCCCTCAGGGTAACAACAACAACCAGCATTGTCAGAACCAGCAACACCAGCAGAAACAGAAGCAGATAACGGCAACACGAGGTTGCCCAAAGTGTCTCATCAATCATCCAGGGCAGTCGTGTCCTTGCGACACTGGAGGATGTCTGTATTGTGGCAAGATGGGCCACTACATCAAGGACTGCCGGAAGAAGCAGTCAGATGACACACTCCATGAACATCACAACCAGTGTATCAACGACCGCCTCAGCAGCAACAATCTTATTAGCAGAAGGCGGGCAGTCTGAGACCAGTGGCAGGACGAGCCTATGCAGCGACCGTAGAGCAAGTGACCAAGGGAGAATTAGTCTAAGGTACGATACTTGTCGCTGGACAAGCAACTTTTACCTTATTTGATTATGGCACTTCTCACTTATTTATTTCTGTTAGATTTGCTAAAATATTGCCTATGTCTGCGGAATCGTTGAATTACCCATTGGAGGTTCGTACTACGACTGGTGATCATTCCTTATGTGTTTCGTATATTTCCAGCATCGAGGTGTCAGTGGCAGGGAAGAACTTGCCTCATAAATATGATATGCATGCTCTAAAATATGTATGTCAGCCCTAGAACCCAAGAACAAGTCTAAAAACATGATAAATAGTCCCAGAAATAAATGTATCGGTTTGAAACTTGATAAACCATAAAAGAAACACCCTTGGAACGGTCTCAAAACGAAAAATAAGTTATGCCAAGTGAAAGAACTGACTCCAAAACCCCAAGAACCAGTTTAAATTCACTTAAACCCGGTCCCGGAATGCCCCGTATCGGTCTTAGAAGCCATATGGACCGATATGGCTTGTTTCGGTTTGTTCTGGGTCATTCTGTCTGTTCCAGAACAGATCGTTTTGTTCAGACAGAAATGGATCTATTTTAGAATAGTTGTTTCGAATGTTCTGTCTGTTCCAGAACACTAGGTTCTGGGACAGTCATACAGGGTGTCCAGAACAGATGTTCCCGATGTCCAAAACGTACTGTCTGTTCCAAAAAAAACATGTTCAGGACAGACGTACCCGATATATTTGGACTTTGGGTCTATGGATCCTGAAACAAACCGACCCGGATTCAGACCCAGACCCGTTATTGTAGCACTGCCTTATATATCAGATTTGGGTTGAAACGATTATTCTGGATTGGGTCCAAACCCGATCCGATTATCGCTTTCAGATCCGGGGAAAATCAGGTATTCCGGATCGGGTCCAGACCCGATCCGGTTTCCCGAGTATATAAACATCGTTATGATGTTTACGAAAAAACCTAGCTGCCTCCAAGCCTCTTCTCTCTCTCTCTCTGTTCCGAAGCATCCAACGATGCGGCCGGTGGATCAGACGAAAAAGACGGCGATGCCCCGGCAGAATAGATGGCGGCGCATCCGACGGAACCTAATGCGGAGCCTGCCGAAATCTTTCATGCTAGAGGCTTCCAGAGAAATGGAAAACAGGAGAAAGAAGAAGAAACTGCCAACCAGAAGTTTCATTGGGCTCCGACGAGCTTATCTGGTTAGCCCCGACCCCCTTCTGTCATCTGACGGTGACCCAACCCTGATCCCTTTCCGCCATCCGACGCGGTGCAGACTGTAGGTCCGGCCAGAATCGACCTCCTTCCCAGCTCCGGTCACCATACAGTGACAAGCTCTGGTCACCATACAGTGACAGAGGCGGAAGTCGGTGAAAATGAGAAAAATGCCCTCTAGAAGCATTTTTTTTACATAGGGTTTTTCCAATGAAATGGTCGGCGGTCAGAGCCATCTGCGATTTCCGGGAGGGTTTGGGTTTAACCCAAAACCTGTTTCCCGTCTTTTCTGGCGAAAATCCCCTAGAAACTAGGGGTGGCAATTTCTGACACGACCCGCCAACCCACCTCTTAGGTGGGTTCGGGTTGGGCTTAAGCCAACCCGTTTAATAAACGGGTCGACCCGTGTAACCCGTTTATTAAACAGGTCGTGTTCGGGTTGGGGGTATGCCAACCCGCCAACCCGGCTGACCCGTTTAATAAACGGGTTAGGCGGGTGGGTCAACCCGCCAACCCGTCTGCCCGACCCGTCAACCCGCCAACCCGACCCATCAACCTGACCCGCCAACCTGCCTACCTGCCAACCCGATCCGTCAACCAACCCGTTTACCCGACCCAACCCATTTATTAAATGGGTTGGCGGGTCGTGTCGGGTTACCCGTTTATTAAACGGGTCAGGTTCGTGTTTGCCACAGCCGACCCGTTTAATAAACGGGTCGGGTTCGGGTTGAGGTATGCTGACACGCCAACCCGACCCGCCAACCCGACCCGATTGCCACCCCTACTAGAAACCCGCATGGGATTTTTGCCGACAACCAACGCAAAAAAGAATCTGGAAAATCACAGTAACTCGACACGAGTGGTGTCGGTCACAGGAGATTCGCCCAGACCCGATACAGGTTTGGATCCAATCTGTGAACCGATCTGGTTCAAAACCTTGACCCGATTCGGTTTACTACCTGATCCGAAACGAGTCTGGTCTGATACAATTCCCAAAACTGGATTGGAAAATGTATCAGACCGGTTCGGATTCCAGAACCCCGATTCAGCTTGAGTGAACCAAAAACTGATTCTGTTTCAAGAACAGAATTGGTCTGTCTGAGCTAGCAAAGCAGCCTGTTTTCCCATCTCTATTTATCCTTATACAGAGATGGAGGAGCAAACCGTAGAGGTCCAGAAAAGCTCTAGCTCTGATACTAATTGTTGGGTCAAATCAACCCTAGAGACTAAAACAATTGGTACATGCATTCTGTACTAAAACATAAAATACAGAGAAACAGAAAATGCATGTACTTGATGTTTGTGTCATTTCTCGATGATGAAACTCGAACGTCTGAATGAAGCGGGAGAGTCTTCTCCTCTAGTTTTTTCTGCCTTAGGTGAGTCACGACACAAGATGAAAAGAATAGAGCAGGGAACCTAACCGTATGTAAAAATCTCTGATCACCAATTCTGGAAAACCTTTAGAGAATCGGATGAACTGCATGCAAGTTCATTTATAAGATTTTCTCGTAACTGATTAACAGAAACAGATAAGCCCATGACTAAATGGGACTTATACCTATTTCAAATCGCCGCATATTTAACATCCATAACCATTAGTTAGAGAAAATGGATCTGGATTCGATCCAAATCCAAAAAGATCCTATTCAAATCCAAAATACTAACATTAACTTCTAATAGAATCCAATCTGGTTTTGAGACTAATCCAAACTAGATAACTATAGCATGAACTGCCATTGCGCATCCCATTAAAAGAGTAAATCCAAAGACGCTAGCTTTCCATGCAAGAAACAGCAGACTGTTTTCTTACTGTTTCATGCTAATCTAAGGGCATGTTTGGAACTGAGAAAAAGGTAGGAAAAATAAAGGCAAGAAAGAAAAAAGTAGGAATTTTATGACCGTTCTAAATGAGAGAAATTTTCTTTGATAGAATTTTTCTAAAAAGTATAATTTTTTATAGAAAACATTCCTCCAACTAAGGGTGGAAGAATGTTTCCTACCAAGAGAAAATTTTATATTTGAAGCTCTCTCTCATCTCCATCTTCCTCCCACCCACCATTTTCAGGTCTCTCGATCTGAGAAAGAGAGCCCTCTCTTTCTTTCGTCTCTTCGCCCTCACTGGATTAGGTAACAAAAAATCTATTTCGGTCCTCGTTTTTTTCTGTTTTTGATGCCTTGAGTGTGAAGTTTTTCGAGTCTTCTCCTCAGATTTTTCTGTAAACTCTAGAAGGGTTTTGTTTAGGAATCTTCGTTATGTTGAGTTCATTACCAATTGAAAAATGCATTAGGCATCTACATTGAGTTGTTTCGCTGTCTTCGTATTGTTTCGGTCAAATATGTAATCGGTGAGAAGGATTGGCGAATAAAGATGACAGGACAACTTATGACGACTGGGTTTTCGGAAGGCTTCACTGGTTTCTTTTGTTTTTATTATCTGACTATTTTTTTATAATGGATGTTGGTAGTGAAATGCGATTTTGGACGAATTAGACAATATCAAACAGAATAATCTTTGTCACAGTTTTTATTAGTTCAACTCCCCATGAAGAGGATGCTAGTTTTCATCGTGAAAGGGCAGTGTTCGTGTGATGACTATCTTCGGGCTTGGCCTTTGGCATCTTGAACTATTTAGTAAGATTTGGAACACCTGTAAACCAGCAAAGTGGTTATCCTTTTATTTTTATGCGCTTTTGAGAAGGAGACCACCAAATTTTGAGTGCTAATTTTGTGTCAATTTTGAATGAATTCATTTTTTTAATATTTTTTATTTTATTTTTCTCATGCTACACAAACAAGTGAAAATTTTTCAAATGATCATATCAAAACTGCTCGTAGGCAAATTCTTTTTTATATAAGAATTTTTCATGCTTCTCAACGTCAACTAAGAGGACAATGATTGAAAGGAGACTGCATGGAATTTTATTCCCACCCTGGAGCTGGAGGCCATCCCACTGGTGTAGAAAGCTTAGTTAATTTACTGGTACCATTATTAGTTTACGCTTTGCATCATCACCTACAAAGCATTTGAAAAACAAAAGCTACATCACTACTTGAGCCACATTTATCCTTCTTTTCTATATATATATATATATAGATAGATAGATAGAGATAGAGAGAGAGAGAGAGGCATAAAACCCTAAATATATAGTAGATTGGTCACACCCTAGTCGTCCATAATGGAATCTTTTGCTTGAATTGTATATGCATTTTGCAAGCATGCGCGCATGTGTATGCTCATTTGAGACTCTGTGGAGGACTAAACAAATCCATAAGTTACACGCCACTAACAATGCGTTAAGAAGTCTTTGAGATGAACTCAACAAGAACTCTATAATATTGGATAGAACCCAATCATTAAGGTGTCACCAGGAACCTATATCTCATTAGGATAATGCCACTCTTCTGCAGTGCAGTGTATTTCTTTTTTTGTTTACAAGACCTACGATTTTTGTTTGGGCATCACGCAAAAAATGACTAAGATCACTATTTTTTTTTTTATAGTCAAGCTGGGGTTAGGCAGACCCCTATATGTTCATTAAAACAATATTTGTTTTGATTTACACAAAAAATCACCCTTCTGTCAAAGGGTTCCAGTCTTAGGGTGATCTTTCCAAGTCTTGGTCATTCCCTTTCTAAGATCACGAATTTCACTACTAGAAAATTTGGTGGCAAGTTAAACTAGAGTTAACGCTAAAGGCATTCTTGGCTTGCAAAACGTGAACATTGTTCATGAACTTGAAAGTGTGTCAGTTAGGTTGAAGTGTCTCCTGTTGCGGATAGAAATGTAAGTTTGTGAACCTTCCACCGATCGTACATTGGCTGGCCTTCAGTTGGTAAAACCTTTAAGAGCTCCTCTACTCACCGGGGGAGTACACCCAGCTTAACCCCACCAGTGGGCTTCGTTCGAACTTGTGACATCCAGTCAACTTGGTGACATTCACAAGTCACTCCTACCGGATGAGCACAGCCCTTGTGGGCAGGTAAATAACCTACTAAACTTAATTAATTATAAAAAATAAAAAAAAACTCTTGAACAGTCCAAGGGATGATGACGTCATCACTGGACGAGTGGAGGACAGCTTAAAGGATTCCGTGGGCGAGTTAGCCCCGTCCACCAATAGTGCCATCCACATCATCACGTGTAATGACGTGGCATTTCTCACACGTGGCACGTGACGTAGACAAATCACGCCTATATATTTCGCTTGCTTGAAGAGAGAATGGTGCAACGTTGTGTGCTTGTGTGGAGCCATTGGAAGGGAGGGGAAGAGAGATGGGGAGTGTTAGGGTGGTGAAGCCCTCAGAGTTAGTGCTGTACATGACTGCCGTACTGCTGTGTTTGTGCTTGTCGCCGGTGGGCTCCACCGGGTTTGACGAGCTTTTCCAGCCGAGCTGGGCGCCCGATCATATGGTGTACGATGGGGACCTGATCAAGCTCGAGCTGGACAATTCCTCTGGTTGGTGCTACTCTCTCTCTCTCTCTCTAGGCTCTCATATTTCACAATATAGGCACTGAAACGTTCTACATCATTACCATTACCATTACAATTATATAGCGCTCTCTCTCTCTCTCTCTCTCATGGGGAATAATAGAATTTCCATTTGCATTGGCAAACATAAGAGCTCGTGGCATCTGCAATCAACAAAAACGGATCTTCATTCTTTTAAAAAAGAAGGAAAAGGATCTTCTTACTTTTGTGTGGGTGTGTGATAAAGTGCCAAGCCTTTTCGCCATCCACCATTTTCTACGTTGCTTCTTTTTAACCAATATTATTGTTAAGCATACTTGCTTATTAAGCATGGCTTAAGAAACTAGGCCTCTGATGATACTGCTGTTGTTGTTATTTGAAGGTTGTGGATTTGCTTCGAAAAGCAAATATCTTTTTGGCAGCACCACAGTTCAGATAAAGCTCATTGAAGGTGACTCTGCTGGAACGGTGACTGCATTCTATGTAAGATTAATCGCCACTCAATATCTCAATTCTCTTCTCTGCATTTGCTTTTAGACTTTCTTTAACTGCTTAACGTCATCCCCTACGCAAGCCGAAGGTGGTGACTCCCCGGAGGCGAGGGGTAAGCCCTCGGAGTTTTAAGTACAGCAGGCAGAGCCAGTACGACTAGATCTATGATCTTAGCCGAGGTGGTTTCCTCGAGTAAAAATAAGAAAAAACAGCTTTTTTTTCTAACTTGCCAATAATTTCATCCAAACCCGGATCCATCAGATAAATGGGATTTTGATCAATGAATTTTAGTTGTTCTAGACTTGGCAAAGTGACCTTGACCGAAGGTAAAGAGGTTTTCATTTGCATTTTGCCTATATACGAAAACGGGAGTTCATTTTCAGCAATGTCACAAATATCGTTTTCGATGAAAATCTTGGCGGGGAAAATCTGATGGTAAATATAACCCTTTTTTTAGAAAATATCTTGACAATATCGGCATACATAAATTATGTGAAAGATGCAATCCTAAAGAAATTATAACATGTAAAAAAAATATTGTATTTGTGTTGAGATCAGGATAAAAATGCGATAATTTCAAAATAGGTGATGTTTTGAGAATATCATGTTTTCTGTTTTTGGACATGAATCAGCCTTTCAGAATATCACGATTAAGATCATGATATTTTCAGAATATTGTTGATATTTGTGACATATATTTGCAGACCTGTTTCACCACTAAGGAGCCAAGATATTTTTCAAGTGGACTTGAACCCATCTGTTTAGATTCTGTGGGATCCAGCTAAAGTGTATGTAATGCATTCGGATTCCGATCCACCAGGATCCAGCCCAGTTATAGCTTATTTATGGCACACTGGAAAGTCCAAAGTTTGCACAATGTGGGCATACCTGCTGTCAACGTGTCGGATATACAACCCATTAGGGTGCACCAAACCTACCAATAACAAGCAGCCAGGGTCGGGTTTGTGACAAGCTTAGGTTTGGGTCAACAAAGCGAAATTGCAAATCCGATCCGTATATTTCAAAGAGCTTCTAAAATGTGTATATTTGCTAAAAAAAATACAAATAAAATGCTCTGCCAAGCCTAGCCGGGTTGGATATCTGACAAAACATAAATCATACCAAACCCACATATTAATTACTTGGGTCGAGTTCAGGTTGGCGTTTTCTATGCCCATACCTGGGTATTTGGTTTTAGGTTGGGTTGGGTGCATGATACAAACCCGATCCATTGACAACCCTACCTAAGAATATCAAACATGATTGGCATCATATCCTCTGAGATCTCCTTTGTTCACAATGTGACCCAAGAATTAATCAGGTTCTATATGTAACATAACTGTCAATAATTTAAGAATTGGCAGATATGCAGTTTGCTCCTTTGCTCTTCCTCCATGCACATAGATTAATCATAGAACTTCAATTTAAGTCCATGGAATAATTTTGATACTGGTACATGGAAAAAATGAAAATGCAGATGTCATCGGATGGTCAAGAACACGACGAGCTTGACTTCGAATTTCTCGGCAACATTTCCGGCCAACCGTATATAGTTCAGACCAATATATACATCAACGGCACTGGAAACAGAGAGCAGCGCCACTACCTATGGTTCGACCCTACAAAGGATTTCCACTCTTACTCATTCCTGTGGAATAGACATCAAATTCTGTAATGGCCGAACCACACCTGATGCATTGCTTTACCTTGTTCATGTTTGGAAAGTAGGTATTGGGCAGAATTGCAGTTCTGCTTGCACCACTAGTTTATATGAGCTGTTGGTGGCATAGTAGTAGGGGGCTTAGCTGCTAGACGGGTGGTCAGGGTTCTATTTCCATGGGCGTCAAGCCTTGCATATAAGAGGCAAGGGTATTATGTGCCTTGATAGTGCCAAAGCAAGGTCACTCCCTAGGGGGCCAGGGATGTGTCACAGGTTTACACCATCGGGAAAGTGACCGTAAGTGCAGAAGTAATAGACAGCCAAACTAGGTCTCTGATCCCGGGGGTGGTTTCCCCGTTGCTCAGAGAAAAAAAAAACTAGTTTGAACACGGTTTATTATTACTTAACAAGCTTATCTCAGCAATGCGCAGCTAAGCAAACACGTTTTCATGTTTGGCTGGGGAAGCCTATTTTTATGAGTTGAACAAGCTCTTCACGAGATGAAGAAATAGGGATTCATCCAATTTCTCAGCAAATTGGTCTGACATTCAACCACCAGGGTGCACCCAAACCCACCCAAAAAACAAGCTTGCACTCGGATTCAGGTTAGGGTTTGGGTTATGCCCGATTGAGAAAATCACATCCCACATCCCAACTACATTATTTCAATTTTTTTTGTTATAAAAATATATAAGAAAACACTCGAGTTGACCTGGTCAGGTCAGGTATCCAGCAAAAATCACATCCCAAGCCTGATCCACATGTTAATTGGTACAGGCTCAAATCCATCCGAATAAATTTCGGATTGGTATTTTTTATGTCCATACCCACATATCAGGGCTTAGATTGGGTTGGATATGATATCCGAGCCTGACCCGTTGACATCCCTAGTCAGCGTGATTTTGAAAGGATCCAGCATTTTTTGTTTTCGAGGAAAAAATGGATGTCATTTTATTGTTACAAAACTGGATCTAGCACGGTATGGTAAATGAATTTACTGACTTTGTACCGATCACATGCAACTCTCAGGTTCATGGTGGACAGAATTCCGATCCGAGCATTAACAAACCAGCCCGTGACCGGACTTCCTTTCCCTGAAAACCAACCAATGTCAGTATATGGATCAGTGTGGAACGCTGATGACTGGGCCACACAAGGAGGGAGGGTGAAGACCAACTGGAGCAACGCTCCCTTCGTGTCTGAATTCCAGGGATTTGAGATTGATGCTTGCAAAATCTTGCCAGAGTCCGGTGATTCCCCAGCAAAGTGCACAGATGGATCCGGGTCTTGGTGGGACCAGCCAGCTATGGCCGTGCTAAGCCCGCACCAGGTGCGCCAGCTAAAGTGGGTGCGCAAAAGATACATGGTCTATGACTACTGCAGTGACGCTGCACGTTTTGTTGTAAAACCATCCGAATGCTAAGGCTCAGTGACCATGAAATCTCTCTCTCTCTCTCTCTCTCTCTCTCTCTCTCTCTCTCTCTCTCTCTCTCTCTCTCACACACACACACACACACACACCAAGGAGTCATCGACCACTGGCCATGTCCCTGAATCTGAGCCAACCAATGCGCCACTAGGGTCCCAACTGATAGGGGTGCAAATGGATCGGATAAGAGTTGTATCAGGTTTGGTTGGAATCAATACCCGAATTGTATGAGATGAATCTGAATAGGGATGCAAACAGCTCGGATTTCGGATCCCAAAATACATTGGGAAGTCGGATTGGTTCGGATCCAGGAAAGGCTTCCTGAATCCGACCAGTTTGCAACCCTAAATCTGAATACGAATCTGGATTGGAATGACATCCAATAAAGTAAAGTTGAAACAAGACCTTGCATTTACATGGTAATAACAAATGCAGTAAAAGGAATCGTGGAAACAGACGTTCTACATGTAAGAATCCCAAAAGGACTTAATCTGGCTCATCGAGGCACGGCCAATTTCATGATCCCTACCACCAACCAAACCTACCATGAATTCAGCCAACGGTTCGTGTAATGCCAATAATGAGTAGGAAAGATTCACCCCTACCAAATTGTCCCCCAGTGTCACAGAACAATGGCAAGGGCTGGTAAACCAGCTGAATGAACCGAGCTTTAATTGTTGAAGAATGGATTACTCTCACAATGAACCAAGCCAAACCAGAGCTCATGACAAGCCCAAGCTAGACGAACCAAGCAGGCTCATTTGAAAAAAAAACATGAACTACATCCGAGAGCTGTAGTGTCCAGAGCCCTGTCTCTAAAACAACCAATTGGCTGGCGAACGGTTCTCATGACAATCTGTTGTGCAAGAAAACAAAACACCATCTAAACGAAAAGCAGGGGGAACAGTTTCAACAGAACCGGAAAGCATGGAGCAGAGATAGGTTCAGATATTTCATGCAATAGAAGCAAGATGGAATTATCAAGTCTGACCGGCCAAAAAGCAAGGAGAAAAGGGGTTCAAACAGATACAGCAGAAGCCAACTAGAAAAGCAAAAAAGGGAGAGAGATGACACTCAAGAGGATGAAGATCCAACCACAAAATTCATGTATCCTGGACAGGGAAAGAATCAGTCGGCCGGCTGATCGATCTCTGCATACGGTGTATCCAGCTGCTGCTGCTCCGCTTCCTGGACCTCCTTCTCCGTCTTCCTCCCCTTCTTTGACTTGTAGTAGACGCTCATGAAGGTGCCCACAGCTCCATACTTCCTCCGGCACTTCTCATAGTGGGTAGCATCAAACATTCGCCAAAAGTTCTTCTCAGTCAGCTCAGAGACGGCGTACTGCGGCTGGTAGCAGCTGTTCTCTATCAGCCATAATTCCATGCGGCGCACCGCTTCTGCTCCATCGAATTCTTCTCCTCGAAAAACAGGTCCAGGTGCATAGTAGACACCCACATCCGTGAACATCTGAGCGTAGTCAGTGTCTCCTTGCCTGCGATAGTGCTCAAAACCATGCTCAGGGTAGACCATGGTCTTCACCGGAAGCTTGAACAACCTATGCGGGCACAGCCAGATGGGGTACACCTGAGCCAATAGAGAATCTTAGACCAAGGCATGGCCGGCTGGATGCGGTGTAGCAGGGAAAATTTTGTTTCACTTTGTACATGAAAAAAAGAACCCATCTAAACCACCATCGATAACATCGTTACAAATACCACACAGGTTTTGAAAATCACAACATTTTCCTGAGATTTTCACAAGGTAATGAAATCCCAAACATATCACAAAAATTGCAAAATCTTGCATATTTCCGATATATCATGGTATTATTGTGATTTTAATGATTCTTTATTTGTTTTCTCTATAATTTTGAACCATATACCGAGATTTTCCCAATATTTTCCTGATAAAACAACTTTATTTCATGATTTTCCCTTGCTGATAGACCTAGAACGACATTTATGGCTACTATGATCAGCGAAAGGGACGCATTTCACTAGATTCAAGACCAAAAACAACAAAACGATAAGTATGCAAATTCGAGATATGGCAGAAAGAAAACCATATTTCAAAGAAACCAACTTCAGTGACATGATATTCTCTAATGAATCACAAATTTTAAGAAACCAAATTTTGTGTCAACATTTTGCGCGACATGAAAATAGAAGGCATTACTTGTCTCACGCCAGATAAATGAAGGAGAAAAACAATAATTGGAAAAAGATCAGAAAATCAGATACCAGAAAAGAAAGGAAGAGGCAATTGCTGAAACAAAGACTAGAAATTTACCTCCATCTCCCGGTGAACCCACTCAAGGGCAGGCCCCACTTTGTATAGAGGAACCAGCATGTCCTGAATCACATGCATTTCATGGTAATAGTTCCTAATAGCTTCACCCTGGGTGGCCTTGAGAAGTGAAACCTTGGGGGGCATGAGCCATCCAAGAGTCCATCTGAACCACCATTGATCCGCGAACGGGAGGATTAGCTTTCCTTCCCAATACAAACAACGAGTGTGCCTGTGATAATACTCCCTAGTTGGAATATACTCCACAAACTCACCCCTTTTTAGAGCCGTCTGTGCGTGCTGGTAAAACCATGGCTTGAACCACCATCCAACACAATTGATCACATTCCCCTTCTTCTTAGCTTCCTCTTTGGATGCATACCTTCCAGTCATAAACACACCTTCTGTGGGTGAATAAATCATGGCTTCGACAAAATCAGGAACCTTTGCAGGGTTGTCTTGATCACCATCTCTGGGTGCAAACGAATCTGCATAAGCCTGAGCAAGCTCCTGCAGATTCCCCACGACTGGTTTATATGTTAGCCTCATGTATTCCTTTACGGGAATAAGTTTAATTTCTGCTGAAACCAAGAGTCCTAGTGTTCCCTGAGACCACGGAATTGCATAGAAAAGGTCAGAGTACTCATTGTCCTTTGTAGCTCTGACCAATCGCCCATCCGCTAGCACAATTTCATAAGCAACAACTGTATCAGAAAAGAGGCCATAAACATGTGAGCTTCCTTCAATGCCATACCCGTTGATAAGACCTCCAACAGTGAGATCATCAAGCTCTGCAACTACAGCGAGTGAAAGGTTCATGGGGACGGTTGCCCTTGTAATCTGACCCATATTGACCAGCGGCTCAACGCGTGCTATCATCCTTTCTTTATCAATCTCAAGAATGTTTCTGAATGCAGAAAGATCAACCTCAAAATGCCGAGCACGTTTGTAGTCAACATTTCTCATGCCAACTGCAATCCACGGTTTCCTAGCTGTGCACACAAGGCCATCTTTTGATGGATTCCTCTGCTTCAAACGATTCACCACTTTCTTCACATTTTCGTCATGCTCCTTCTGCCGGCGCTTGTAGGACTTCCATTCAGATCTCACATCTCCTAGATAGGTGAGAAAGTAGATGGTAAAGGAAATGGGAAGAACCACAAATATGACAATGATCCAACGGACTTTGACAAAGTAGTCCACCCAAATCTTCTTCCTCTTTGGGCGCAGTGGCTTCTCCAAATCAGACATCCTGGCAGATTGTGGGCTATAAAAAAACAAAAGCAGAAGACTATGTCAAACATTAAGCGTTAGGTTATGTGACAGATTCTAGCTCTAAGATAAAGGCTGTTCAGGTTTTTTCTCACAATGCATTTCTTGAAAGGAAGAAAAGGAAGCCAGTGTGCAGCAAAAAGCCCAAGAAGTCAAGCAGAACTCAGTAAGGGCCTGTTTGTTTCATGCCACGCTGGCAATCCTTCCAACCACGGATGAAACAACACCAAAAGGTACACAGGAGAAGTCCACGCTGTCCCTAGTGGCCCCCAGCTTTTCTCGCTTCCTCATTTCCCATGAAAATCCCTTCACACCACCCGGTGAGAAAGGAATTTTCAAGGAAAAGCTGAGCTGGCTTAGAATATCATGTGATTCCCGTGAAAGAGCATTCCCTTCCATGGGTATGAAACATACGGACCCTAGAAGTGACTACATATCCAAAGATGACCATCACTTCTTTGTTATAATTTACACCCAAAAAATATGAACATCAAATCCAGTAGAAGCAAACTCCACTAAAGAAGCCAGTCTCAGAAACTACTACTCCGTCGATCCTAATCTTGGTCCACATGATTGTAAACAAGTCGATGAGGTCAATCAAGGTCAAAACCCGACCTTCAGGAACCTTTGAGAGATGCTGGTTCAGATTCATTCTGATGTACTGCAGGCTGACAGGGACAGAGTCCAGTCAAGCAGGTGAGCATGAATTTCATTGTCATAGTAGCATGTTTCTCAAAACTTAAATAAGAAAATGTAGACAAAGTAAACAATCTACTATGACATTTTTAATTAGAAAAGGATGAGAAGACCAACAAAAAGAAAATCCCCAAAATTATGAGGGCAAGTCATTAAGCACACTGCCAGCAAACTGGGAAAAAGAAATGGTAGCAAGACTACAAACTCTTAAGTACACAAAGGCATAAAATCAATGACTGATCGATGAAGAAAAAAACTAGATATAAATCACAATCTTAAAGGTACAGGACAAGATGTGGCTAACTTTGTGCAGTTTCCTACCAAGAACAGCAGATCCCTGTAGAAAAAAATTCCAAGGGATACTCTTCTCATGAATCAGATTTCCAAAAATAAACAGACTTGTGAACTAATAAAAAAAGAAAAATTGAAGTTGAAATTAGGCGCCTATAGAACACTAGATCAGGCACCACGGGGACCTATCCCTGCTTCCTGTAGGTCAAATCAATATTTAGAGACAGATCGACTCTCACTGTAATAGCCCAAAACAAGTCTCAACCATAAATCCGACAAACAGTCAGAAACAAAGCAACATCCAAACAAGAATACCCAAGAAAAACTGAAATTTCATTGAACTTTACACATTAGGTTTGAACCAATGTCACAAACCTCAGTATTGGAAAAATCTCAAAAATCTCGTGATATTAAAACTTTTTTGTTTTTATGGAAACTCTCAAATAAATTACCAGCATCTATAAATATTAAGAGTATAAAACAACAATTAAAGTATACAACTACAAATAAGAACACAACAAGTGTTTTGTGGCATTAGTATCATGATAAAAAGTGATATGTTCAAAATAGGCAAAATTTTGAAAACCCGCTAAGAAGATCATGATATTTTCAAAAATATGATCCACATTGGTTACACAGGTGACAACTTGGATGTGAATAGTAGCTTTTCTTAGTATAAATAAATAAAAGAACAAGTGATGAAGCAATAAATCAAGAGACTAACACTCAAACTAAGCAACATGAAAGCTCTCTTTTTGGTCCGTAAGTCAAAACCACTTAAAATGAAGACGGATACCCAAAATCAGAGGTTATGTGAAGAAAATGTTAAACCACTTAAAAAGAGCAACATTGTCCAGGTAGATCATATATAAAGCAACGAGCAAATACACCACTTGCAAGAAACTCGCCAGGTAGAACGGAATTTCAAATGTTGCTTAGTATGGAAGAGAAAGAGAACAGATTAGACCGCACAGTTCAAGATGATAAATCAAGACACATTTGGAATAGAATGGAATGAAACTACTCAAGATTACCATATCAGACTAACGAAAATGGATAAACTTAAATAGAGATCGACTGGAGAAAGAAACTCTAAGAAGCTTCAAATCCCATCTTACTTCACAACATTTTCAAAAGTCGATGGATTAGATTCAGGTAAGTTGAAAATTCTTGTTTAAATGGATACGAGACCAACAACAGGGAGATAAGGTTATAAAATGTTAATTCGGAGTTTGAAGCACTCCAAATTTTTCCTTTTTTTTCAAACATCAAAAAACAGGTTTCATAGAAACCTAACAAAGGAGAGCAAAAACCCCAGATCAAGAAACTGTAAACGGAAGAAGCACACAAAAATAAAGCAGACCGTTCTGAGCATGACTCGAAAACTCCTTTTCCTACCAGGAAACCAAAAACCACAAAACTATAGAACCTAAAACTCGAGCAGAGGGTAATATCTTGAGCCACATTATCTCAGAAAATGAAAGTTAACCATTAACAAGAGAAAAACAGAGAAACAACTGACGAAGAAGGTCAACTCACAGAAGGAAACATGCAAAATATACAGAAAATGAAAAGATCGCAAATATAAAACTCCAGACTTCAAGCCAAACATGAAGATTCATATTTCACACAGTGAAATACCATTCTCTGGATCGACCACGAAATAGAAATCATAAACTCCATACAAAGGAAGAATGGCTAAGAACATCATCCACTTTAAGGTCATCATGAAACGAAAGTGAAACCTCGGGAATCAGCAAGCAAGAAACAACAAAGGTATCGCCAGACAACAACCCCAAATTGGAAGGCGAAGTGCTAAAATACAAGCGAAAACTCAAAAGCTTTCAACATTCTCCACACGAAAGACACATATTTCCAAAAGCAGAGTCGATCCAGAAAGGAGACACTAGAAATAGTGCTGAAAATCCATATTCACCTGCATCGAAGGCAAAAACACTGAGATTCAAAAGAAAAGAACTCAGATTTTCACTCACGTTCTCAAAGGAAGCGAACATGAAGCTCAAACGCACAAAGATTCCCTCAAACGGACTAGATCCAATCATCCAAGAAAGAAACTCTAAAATAAAACACAAAACTGTTCCCGCAGAGAGAAACACGGATTTTCTTGAGAATAGACCAGCGGAAGACCGAGAAACACCCAAAAGGTCCACAGAAAGCAGATTTCTTTTGAAAACTCACGAAAACTTAAAACTTTTTTACTCGCATTCGTCATATCAAACGAGCAGAAACCTCAAAAGCAGAGAGAAATCTGAAAGGAGGCCCGATTCAAAAGGAAACACTAAAAAATGCCGCTCTTTCTTTCTCATCGAAACTCCAGGCCAATGTTTTCAAAGAAAAACTAACCAGAGAAGAGAAAACACTAAACCATGGCTTCTGGGCCAAGAGCGAACATCAAAAGCAGAGAGATATCCAAAAAGAAGGCCCGATTGAAAAATCTAACCAGTAACCAGAGAATAGAAAAACTCTAAACCCTAGAAGATAACTGGAAGTAAGAGCGATGCTGTAAGCACGGACCTCACCGTAAGCGAAGGCAATGCTCGAAGAAGAAGGAGGTCGACGGAAAACAGCCACTAGGCGTGCGGCATTGCCGAGCGAACTGCCTGGAGAGCGATGCGTGAAGAGAGCTGCAGGCCTCCGATTTATAGAGACGGAGGGCATATACCGAGGAGCGATCTACCTGAAAGTTTTTATTTTTTCGAGTGTTTCCCTCTCTCTCTATCTCTCTCTCCCTTTCCTCCCCGACCTCTCGCTGGACCTCACGTTGCGAGAATCAGTGAGGCACGTGGTGGCTTCAAAAATGAACCCCGAGAGAGAGAGAGAGAGATGGTACGAGTGGTCCAGTCTGACCTCCATGAGAAATCATTTTTACCTCCATTTAAGAGGAAATCATTTTTTTCCAGTTTCAGACAAAAGATAAGGCCTCTTACTTTTTTTTTCAATCACACCCTCGGAAAAAAAGCCAAATACGAGGGAGCACCATCAAATTGCCAAAATTTTATTTCATGAGATTTTTTTGTTTATTTTCACAACGACACCCTTCCTTTTAGGAGTGCACACGCACTGCCCAATGCTCACACTCATCCACGTTAAACGTAGAGCCTCTTTCTTTTGTAAGGGTGGGCATTGGGCCAAGCCAGTTTGGAGCTTGGTCCATCGGGTTTTAAGTGTGGCCCGGCTCATTTGCTAATAGACTCGGTTTTGGAACAAGCTCGAGTTTGAAGAACAGCTCATGACTAGGCCCATCGGCCAATGAGCCAAATGTGAAGTGGGTCGAGTTCGACCTGACTCAAACTCATTTGTAGGTTAATTTTAATAAAATTATTAAATTAATTAGATAAATATTAATGGTTTTTAAGTTATTATGCAATTAGTTATTTTAAAAAAATATATATATTATTAAAAAATTAATAGATAGCTCAGGCCAATCGGCCGGCCTAGTAACCTGTGGGCCAACCCAAGCTCGATCCATGCATATAACGAGTCGGTTTAAGTTTGATAGCTAACCAACATGGGCCTAAAACCTTAACCCAAACCTGTCCGATAGCAAGGGCCGGCCAAAAGGTAATAAATTAAAAGGGTTATCCACCCTTATTCTTTGTCAGTAGAATCAAAAAGTAATTAACTAAAAAAAATTGTACAATTTGAGTTTCTCCTAAACTTTCTACTCATTGGGAAAAATAGTTTTGTGGACCTTTATGTAAATTTGCATTGGCAGAGTGAATCTCTCACTCAATAAAAGATAAACCCGTTTATTTTTTTCATTATTAAAATACCTTAAAATGGAAAAAAATCTCTCTCGCTCTCAACAATCGGATCCAGATTAAGTATGCATTACCTTGGTCCATGTTCATCCACCCGGTCATGCCAAAAACGCATAACCCGTTGTTAGATACAAATGAGTTGGATCCAACATACACCACTTCCAAGCCTTGTTTGACCCGAAAGACAGAGTGGATGAGCTACAAATGAGTTGGATACATACGGGTCGGGTGCAAAAGGGTTGGACTTGGACATCATCATGATTAGACCGGATCCCATTTTGAGTTCTTTGAATGGATCCAACATCGAAGCTCCAACGGGAAGTGAGATTCTATAAAGAGAGTTGAATCCAGATCCAAATGATACATTGCATACTAAATAAGGTGGGAACTGACTTGTCGGATCTCATCCAAGTACAAGCGTGTGATTCAGACCCAACAATAATCCGATTTAGCAATTTGGGTCTGACTTGAATTTACATTCAGATCTTATTCTAAGGGTCCATATCCGAAAATAGAGTTCTAGATCCCGATAGGGGTCTGCCAAAACCCGATCCGTTTGCACGCCAAATGTAAACATGGTTGGATCCATAAATGAAAAATATTTGTGGTAAAAAGCACAGGAGATTTGAATGTTGGTGAATTTTAGGTAATTCCAAATATACTGCAAACAAAAAGTCCTTTGTCTCAATCAGTACAGTTTTTTGAATTTGCAAGTTGGACTTTTCCACTGGTGTAAGTATGAAAAATTGGTTTGCAATTGGATGACAATTTTGATTTCATTGTAAAAACAAATTAAGCCATGGCAGGTGACTGCTGACACGTACAAAATAATGAAAGTTTTCCTCAGATGGGCCTTGGCTGCTTAGGCGGCGGGTATTTAGGGTTTCATTAGGGGTGGCAATTTCTGACACGACCCACCAACCCGACCCGCCAACCCGCCTCTTAGGCGGGTTCGGGTTGGGCTTAAGCCAACCCGTTTAATAAACGGGTCGACCCGTGTAACCCGTTTATTAAACAGGTCGGGTTCGGGTTGGGGGTATGCCAACCTGCCAACCCGGCTGACCCGTTTAATAAACGGGTTAGGCGGGTGGGTCAACCCGGCAACCCGCCAACCCGACCGCCAACCCGACCCGTCAACCCGTTAACCCAACCCGCCAACCTGCCTACCTGCCAACCCGATCCGTCAACCCGCCAACCTGACCCGCGAACCTGAAAACCCGTTTACCCGACCCAACCCATTTATTAAATGGGTTGGCGGGTCGTGTCGGGTTACCCGTTTATTAAACGGGTCGGGTTCGTGTTTGCCACAACCGACCGGTTTAATAAACGGGTCGGGTTCGGGTTGAGGTATGCTGACACGCCAACCCGACCTGCCAACCCACCAACCCGACCCGATTGCCACCCCTAGGTTTCATTCTCATGCACATCACTTCCTTGCACTATGCCGAAGCAAGATGATTTTCTTGAAGCAAGGGTTTCAACGACCGTAAGTATTGTAGGCATAGTCAGCGTAACTAGGTCGTCGAGCTCGAGAATTGTTTTAGCACGAAATCTACTGCTTTGGAGTTTACAAATGGGTTAGTTTTGGTTAGGGTTGCCGTTTAATGATTTGAAATTATCATTATTAATTACAAATCTTTCTTTCTTTTTTTTAGGTCGGATCCTACAAGGCTAGAAATGCCATCTACAAAGTTTGTTTAGCAGGAAATAAGCTTTAGATTGTGTGATTACCACAAATTGATTTTGGGTAGCCTGAAAATCAGTGACCATGATAATTCATAAAATCATGTTTTTATGTCCAAAAAACATGATTCAAGATGCATTGATTAGCAAAACAGGCTATGTCGAACACATTTGTGAGGTCAGATTGTGCTGATGCATCTCGAATCGATTATTTTCGGCTATGTTGGTCGGTCATGTTGAGAAACTCTGTTTTGATGTCACATAATATGATACACTGTCTTATTTAATTTCATATGATATGATAATATGTCTTTGTGAAAAATGTTATATAATGACTGGATATGTTTTGCCATATATCTAACGAGTATTTAATGCAAGGATATCTCACTAGAAAAGGATGGAGACCTCTTGTTCAAGTACAACTATGATGCAATCATACTCCTTGAAGAAAAAGCTTGTTGAGCCATGCACTCCTAAAGACCATCTAAAGAGATCGACTTCCTCAAGTTGAAGATTTTTTTCTTCTTTAGAGTCATTTGTAACAGAACCTTCAGAATGATGCATATTGCATATTACATACTCACTCATAAAAGTTATTTCATAAAAGTATACGATGGTTTCAAAAAGCTCCTTTTTGAAAACAAATAATTGTACCTTCTTACAACCCTTTATGAAAAAGGTATTTTGACATGATTTCAAAATGTAATAATTGTACCTTATATCATATACAAGACAACATGAAAAGAAATGATTTCAAATATAGGAAAAAGACAAAACATGAAATCGGCTACACAAAGAAACCAAATATAATATGTTTTGAAAAGACTCTAGTTACCTTTTTACAAACTCATAGAATGTCGACTTACTTAAAGTCATCATTCTCTTTGTATAACATTAAATATCTTCTGTAAAGAATCCTTGTTAAATATCCTTCTCAAGAATGTCGACTTACTTGTAGTCTTCATTCTCTCTGTAGACTTTGAAAAACACAACATAAAGAAAACACTTGACATGACTATGTACAAATAAATATCTCAAAGCACTCATTGTACTTACACTCATTTAAAGTAAAGAAGTACCTATGTACCACAAATCATTAATTAGGATAAAGACAAAACCACATGACAACCTACAATCCAACGTTCAATGTACTATTGTAAGAAATAAACTTTTTACATAAAATATGTATTACCTAAAATATTACAACGACTAGTGTACCCTATATTTTACTTTTATGGAAAGAAGACTTTCTCGAATTTCTCTAAAGATGTTTTTTGAAATGACATGACATTTCACAAAGGCTACGATTTCAAAAAGCTAACGACTATTTTTTTAAGCTATAAAAACTCACTCAAATGAACTATTCAAGACAAAAGGGAATGGAATAGACAAGTGAGCTTACAACGAGAAAAATACCTATTCGATATTTGAAAGAGAGCCTAGAAAAAGAAAGAGAAAAAGTCAAAAATAACTCTTTGACAAAGAGTATCTTCTGAGTGACAAACAGAACATTCTGAGAATCCTTCATTCGTGCATTCATATCATCCTGAAGGTTCTATAGGAAGTATTGTAACTTTCTGTTATTCACTGTATTCCTTCTTTGTTGAAAGAAGTAGACCTCTGTGAAAGAGGGTGTTGCCCTTCTCTGTTGAGAGAAGAAGACCTCTGTGAAAGAGGGTGTTGTCCTTCTCTGTTGAGAGAAGAAGACCTCTGTGGAAGAGGGTGTGCCCCTTCTTTGTTGAGAGAAGAAGACCTCTGAGGAAGAGGGTGTTGTACTATTTATTCGGTGACTCGGATGTTATAGTGGAAAGCTCAAGTGGTTTGCTTGGGGACTGGATGTAGGTCAGGGTTTTGACCGAACCAGTATAAATCCTGTGTTTATTGTGTTGTGTCTTATTGCTTTAATTTTTATTATATCAACTTGCATCGTATTTCACTATTCACCCCCCCCTCTAGTGGAATTTCATTTGGTATCAGAGCAGGTTTGCTGGTTTCGACATAACAAGTCTTCTAGCACATATGGCATCTACCTCTTATGCTCGTGATATTGAAGGTCAACATGCATCTCGTCCTTCTTTCTTCAACGGCTCCAACTATGGATACTGGAAGTGCAGAATGGCTATATTTCTCAAATCCATAGATTTTTGCTGTATGAAAAATTGTTGAGCATCCATACACATCTCCTTCCGCAGACTATAACTTATGGTCTGATGAAGAAAAGAAAATGACAAACCTAAATGCAAAGGCTATGAATGCCTTATATTGTGCCATCGATCAGAATGAATTCAATAGAATATCTATATGTGAATCTGCATATAATATTTGGCATTCTTTGGAGGTTATTCATGAAGGAACCAACAAAGTGAAAGAAGTCAAAATCTCATCTCTTGTCAGAAAATATGAGTTGTTTAAAATGAACAAAGATGAACCCATCACAGAGATGTTCACCAAATTCACCAACATCACCAACGATCTGAAATCTCTGGGTGTAACCCACTCTCAGACAGAAAAGGTGAAGAAAATCTTGAGATCTCTCACAACTGATTGGGAGAAAAAGACTACTACTATTGAAGAAGCTCAAGATTTATCCAAACTTTCCCTGGACGATCTAATAGGAAATCTTATGGCATATGAAGTCCACATGAAGGAAAGAAGGAAAGAAGAACAACCTTTGAAGAAAACTCCAGCCTTCCCAGCCCTTTCTGAGGATGAAGACTCAGAAAAAGAAACTGAGATTGCGCTACTCACCAGAAAATTTCAGCGCTTTATGAGAAGGAACCGACTTCCAAATAAGCACAAAGAAAGAAAAGACTCAAAAGAAGATTCTATGTGCTACCAGTGTAATAAGTCAGGTCACCTGAGACGTGACTGTCCTCTTCTCAAAAGAAAATCTAAGACTGAGGAACCAAAGAAAAGGTTTTTCAAGAAAAAGGCTCTGCATGCTCAATGAGATGATTCAGAACCATCCACCAGTGAAGAGTCAAATGATGATGAAGCAGAAACCGCCAACATGTGCTTCATGGCAGAAAGCTCTGTAAGTGAATCTCTTGATTTCTCCTTTGAAGATCTTTAAAATGCTTTTCAGGAACTTTTTGAAGAATCAAGGAAAATGATTCTAAAAAATAAACAGTTGAAATCTGAGAATCTAGAGCTCCTTTTGAAAAATGAAAAACTCAGTATTGAAAATTCTGAGTTACAAAAGAAAAATCTTCTTATTACTTCTGAAATCTCATCTACTAGCTTCAAGACTAAAAATCTGCAAGTAGAAATTTCAGAATTAAAAAGTAAAACTGAGAACCTTATGAAAACGATTTTCAAGTTTACTAAAGGAAAAGAGAACTTGGATAAACTCCTATCCTCTCAAAAAGTCTCTTTCTACAAGAATGGTATTGGCTACTCTCATTTCAACAAGCCTTCTTGTATGAATCAAAAGACCACTTTTGTGAAAAGTTCGTCTGAACCAAATAAGGAGTATTATAAGTTTAATTTTTTTAACTCCTCTAAGGCTGTGGACAAACCCAAATCCAAATGGATATGGGTTCCAAAGTCTAACAAAAAGGGACCCGATTGGGTACCAAAAAGAAATTTTACTTAATGATTTGCAGGCTCCAAACAAGAAGAACAGATGGATTCTAGACAGTGGATGTTCAAAACACATGACTGGACATTCAGACCTCTTTGTTGTTCTTCATAAAAAGGAAGGAGGAACCGTCACCTTTGGAGATAACAACAAAGGTTTGATAATAGGTATTGGTAATATTGGAAATATAGATAAACCTCTTATCAAAGACATTCTCCTGGTTAAAGGCTTAAAACATAACCTTCTAAGTATTAGTCAAATGTGTGATACAGGTTATAATGTTAGCTTTAATCATAATGCTTGTCTTATAGCAGACACCAACGAAAATATTATCTTAAAAGGTATAAGAAAAAATAATATATATGAACTATACCTAGAAAACATCACAAAACATTTCCTCATAGCTAATAATGACTCTCAACATCTATGGCACATGAGAATGGGTCATGTCAATTCTAAGTACATGTCTAAATTAGCTAAAGATAAGTTAGTAAGTGGGTTACCCAAAATATCTTTTAAAAAAAGGATTACTTTTGTGATGCTTGTCAATTAGGAAAACTGTCTAAATCATCCTTTAAATCAAAAAATATCATTTCAAGCAAAAGACCTCTAGAGCTTCTCCACCTGGATCTCTTTGGTCCTTCTAGAGTAGCTAGTCATAATCACAATAAATACATTTTTGTCATTGTAGATGACTACTCAAGATTTACTTGGGTAATATTTTTGAAAAACAAAAGTGATACGTTTTGTCAATTTGAAATTTTATGTAAAAAATTACAAAATGAAAAATCTTGTTCTATTGTTAAAATCCGTAGTGACCATGGAGGAGAATTTGAAAATAAACTTTTTGAAAAAATTTGTAACTTGCATGGTATTTCTCATAACTTTGCATTTCCTAGAGCTGCACCTCAAAATGGTGTAGTAGAAAGAAAGAATAGAACCCTTCAGGAATCTGCTAGAACTATGCTCCAACACAATAATCTTGCTAAATCTTTTTGGGCAGAAGCTGTTAATACTGCATGCTACATAACAAATAGAGTTCTCATTAGACCCTTATTAAATAAAACTCCCTATGAACTATTCTATGATAGAACTCCAAGAATAGACTATTTCAAAGTCTTTGGTTGTAAATGCTTTATCTTAAACACAAAAGATAGCCTAGATAAATTTGATGCTAAATCTATTGAAGGCATATTTTTAGGATATTCAAGTCATAGTAAAGCATACAGGGTTTTCAATAAGAGTTCTAAGTCTATTGAAGAATCTATGCATGTTAGTTTCTGTGAATCTATTGATCAATCTGTTCATAAGCAAACTAACGATGATGATGTTGAAAGTACAGATTTATTTTTAGATAACACAGCTAAGTCTAATAAAGATGATCATCAAAGAACATTTGTCGATATCAAAGATCATCCTCAAAAGCAAATTTTGGGAGAACTGACAAAGGGGGTTCAGACTAGAGCTCAGCTAGAACAGATTGCAAATATGGCATTCATTTCTCAACTTGAACCAAAGAAGATTGATGAAGCCATCATCGATGAGTTCTGGATGCTAGCCATGACTGAAGAACTGAATCAATTCCAAAGGAATGAAGTTTGGGATCTTGTACCAAGACCAAAGGATCATCCGATCATTGGGACAAGATGGATCTTCAGAAACAAGCTAGATAAAACAGGTAATGTTATAAGAAACAGGGCCAGACTAGTAGCTCAAGGATACAACCAGGAGGAAGGTATTGATTTTGATGAAACATTTGCTCCTGTTGCTAGACTTGAATCTATTAGAATGTTTTTAGCATATGCAAGCTATATGGATTTCAAATTATATCAAATGGATGTTAAAAGTGCCTTTTTAAATGGTTTTATAAATGAAGAAGTTTATGTAAAACAACCTCCAGGATTTGAAAATGAACAATATTCAGATCATGTTTTCAAACTAAAACGTGCTTTATATGGCCTAAAACAAGCACCTCGTGCTTGGTATGATAGACTCAAAACCTTTCTATTAAAAACTGGTTTTTCTGTAGGCAAAGCAGACTCGACATTATTTGTGAAAATAGTAAATAATCATACCCTAATTGTTCAAATATATGTAGACGATATCATCTTTGGATCTACTAACAGCACTCTTTGTGAAGAATTTTCTAAGTCCATGCAGAAGGAATTTGAAATGAGTATGATGGGAGAACTCAACTACTTTCTTGGACTGCATATTAAGCAAACCAAGGATGGAGTTTTCATCAATCAATCTAAGTATTCTCGTGAACTTCTGAAGAGGTTCAACATGAACTCAACTGCTTCAAAAACCACTCCTATGAGCACTACTACTGTTTTGGACAAAGATGAAGATGGTAAGTCTGTGGATACAAAGGTATACCGAGGTATGATAGGATCACTACTATATTTAACTGCTAGCCGTCCAGATATTATGTTCAGTGTTTGCTTGTGTGCTAGATTTCAGTCAAATCCAAAAGAATCACATCTTAAAGCTGTAAAAAGAATAATGAGATATTTAAAAGACACAATTGATTTTGGATTATTCTATTCAAAATCCTCTACATTTGATTTAATCTCATACAGCGATGCTGACTTTGCTGGAAGTAAATCTGACAGAAAAAGCACAAGTGGAACATGTCATATGCTAGGGCACTCACTTGTATCATGGTTCAGTAAGAAACAAAACTGTGTATCCTTATCAACTACTGAAGCCGAATACATTGCTGCTAGTCTAGCCTGTACACAAGTTATCTGGATGAAACAACTATTTTCTGTGATAATACTAGTGCTATAAACTTATCTAAGAATCCGATTTTACACTCACGAACTAAGCACATTCAAATAAGACACCACTTCTTAAGAGAACAAGTCTTAAACAACATAATTAAACTCGAATTCATACCTACTAATCAACAGTTAGCAGACATATTCACTAAACCATTGAAACATGAAGACTTTACACAAATTAGAAGAGAACTAGGAATATGCAAACTAAGTGACCTATAAATTAATCACACTTATTATAATACTTCTTATAAGTTTTGTTAAAATCTTATTTTAAAAGTTTTTTCTTCCTATCAATTTTTTTTCAAACTAGGTTTCCATATTCACGTATACTCTAAACTCTTAAGACACATTCTTTATGTCTTTCAACTTGTCATCTTTCAAGTACACATCCATAATGACTCCTTGTCCTATCTCCTTTCACTCATATCCATAAGAACTAATTATATTAAAAACTATCATGACATTATTCACATCACTCATCTCATATCTCCTTTATTATTTGTTGTCCTTTTTTTTGTGAAAACTTCTCTTACAATATGTTGATTCACCTTCAACATAATAACATATTATTTTATGAGAAATCTTACTTTTTTTAGTCAAAATCGTATGATTATTTTTTTAAATATCTAGTTGCTATACGTATAAATTTTACTATATCATCTCTTATATCATATATTACGTACACTCTATTTTTATCATGACTTCCTTTCCTCCTATCGAGACACTTCACTAAAACATTAATGCCTTCTATGAAAAATCAAATGATTATCCTCTTGTACCACCTTTTAAGTTGTTATATTTCACGTAAATTTTTTTTTACTATATCATCTCTTATATCATAGCCTAAGAACAATCTATTATCATCTCTTCATGCTTTACATCTTTTACGAAAATTGTTGTTCTCCTTTCAAAAAATTGTACTCCACTTATAAGTCCGATTTGTATCACCTTTTTATCTCTCTCTCTCTCTCTCTCTACATTATACGAAGTTCCTTTTCATGACTCTCTCATATTTTATATCTCTCTCCAATCGAGACTCATTAAAACCTTGTCCTTCACTCCACTTTATGTCATACATCTCCTATCCAACTTCAAGTGATTTGTGTCTTTTATGACCACTCTCATTTCTTCACACATCCGTATCACCCTCCTTTCACGTATATCAAAATATACACTTCTTAAATAAGAAATTATTGCATTTCCTCATACTCTCATGTTTGTCCTATTCCAAACTCCCTCTTCACGATTTTGGAATACTTTCACATAAAGTAAATTCTTGAAAGTTGTTTGTTCTTATTAGGCCATTATTCACTCTCTATTCTTCATGATCTTCACGAAAATCTTTAAAAACTCTTGAATCATTCTTTCTCTTACGTTTAATATGACACTCCATACTCAATTCATGACTCTTCTCACTATCCAACAAGATTGCCCATAGCAAATTTGTTACATATATAGAAAAATTATTTCGAAACTATGTCCTTAATATCTATACTAATATAATACACTTTCTTCCAAAATTGATTTGATTTGTCATTCACAAGTCTCTTATTTTACAACTCACGCATTTCCTCTTTCCACTAAAATCTAAAAATCTTTCACTTCCAATGTCATTCATTTCTTATCACCATTATTTTTCTTCTTCTATTTATTAGATTGATTCATATCTCTTTCCCACGATTTTCTCTATTCTCTTACAAACTCTTACTCCTTCCAAGATCTTCTCTCTTGCTCGTTTCTTTTAGGCTCTTGCAATGGCATTCTCTTGCACATCCGACTTACTCCAAGCTTCGGAGTTGAGATTTCCGGATCTCATTCACACTTATCACTACATAAAATCTTTGACAATCCTACCAGGCAGCTTGGTTCACCTTGAAGCATTTCCAGCGTTTGACTTACAAACTTCTATTTCTGAACTTATTCATGTTCTAGCCTCTCCAAAACAAATGCCCATCTATCCTCACCTTATCAAAGTTTTCTACACCAACCTTTCTATCGACCATGATCACTCTTCTATCACTTCCATGGTACATGGAAAAATTTTCTCCTTTGACATATCTCAGTTAGGCAATATTTTGAATATTTCTTCTTACGGTATTGAACTTCCCAACATTGTTCCTCTCGACCACTCTGTGTTTCAGAAAATCCTCCTCTCCACTCGCTCCACTCACTTCCCATGGCATGAGAGCAATCTCAAACCTCATGCTCTATTGTTATCCAAAATTCTTTCCTCCAATATCGTCCCCAAGTCGCCCTCCAGGGGATTTATTGCAAATGAAGTCTCCCTTCTTCTTTATGCCATCTTCTCTGCCTTTCCCATCAACTGGTCCAGTGTCATCTTCCACAACATGATCAACTTTCGTTCTTTTAAGTCTCTTCCCTTCAGATATTTCATCACACTCATTCTTGAATTCTTCCAGATTCCTCTTGCAACAGATGTCGTCTACTACTCAAACAATATAATTGATGACTCCTCTCTCCATGAAGAAGAGTCCTCTCCTCTAAACTCTGACGACAAAGCCCCTCTCGAAGCAGATCAAGCAGCAACTTCTAACCTTGACATCTCCACAGCTCTTGTCACTGTCCAGAACACCCAGGATCTCCTTCTGCAGAATCAAGCTTCACTACAACTCGGCCAATATGCATTACTCCGAAAGTTTCACCCTTCCTCCGGCTCAAAATAAACTTATTTTTTTTGGACTGTAATAACTTTAATCACTTTTGGTCTGTAATAACTCTGATACTCTGATCCCTTCCTTTTTGTCTGTGACAAAGGGGGAGAAAACCTGTTTCCATTATTGGAGAAATACTCTCTCTTTAAACATTTTTTATATTTATGATATTATTATTTCTATGCATAATGTCTTTTTGACAGGGGGGAGCATATTTTGTCATCATCAAAAAGGGAGAGAATGTTGAGAAACTTTGTTTTGATGTCACATAATATGATACACTGTCTTATTTAATTTCATATGATATGATAATATGTCTTCGTGAAAAATGTTATATAATGACTGGATATGTTTTGCCATATATCTAACGAGTATTTGATGCAAGGATATCTCACTCAAAAAGGATGGAGACCTCTTGTTCAAGTACAACTATGATGCAATCATACTCCTTGAAGAAAAAGCTTGTTGAGCCATGCACTCCTAAAGACCATCTAAAGAGATCGGCTTCCTCAAGTTGAAGATTTTTTTCTTCTTTAGAGTCATTTGTAACAGAACCTTCAGAATGATGCATATTGCATATTACATACTCACTCATAAAAGTTATTTCATAAAAGTATACGATAGTTTCAAAAAGCTCCTTTTTGAAAACAAATAATTGTACCTTCTTACAACCCTTTATGAAAAAGGTATTTTGACATAATTTCAAAATGTAATAATTGTACCTTATATCATATACAAGACAACATGAAAAGAAATGATTTCAAATATAGGAAAAAGACAAAACATGAAATCAGCTACACAAAGAAACCAAATATAATATGTTTTGAAAAGACTCTAGTTACCTTTTTACAAACTCATAGAATGTCGACTTACTTAAAGTCATCATTCTCTTTGTATAGCATTAAATACCTTCTGTAAAGAATCCTTGTTAAATATCCTTCTCAAGAATGTCGACTTACTTGTAGTCTTCATTCTCTCTGTAGACTTTGAAAAACACAACATAAAGAAAACACTTGACATGACTATGTACAAATAAATATCTCAAAGCACTCATTGTACTTACACTCATTTAAAGTAAAGAAGTACCTATGTACCACAAATCATTAATTAGGATAAAGACAAAACCACATGACAACTTACAATCCAACGTTCAATGTACTATTGTAAGAAATAAACTTTTTATATAAAATATGTATTACCTAAAATATTACAACGACTAGTGTACCCTATATTTTACTTTTATGGAAAGAAGACTTTCTCGAATTTCTCTAAAGATGTTTTTTGAAATGACATGACATTTCACAAAGGCTACGATTTCAAAAAGCCAACGACTATTTTTTTAAGCTATAAAAACTCACTCAAATGAACTATTCAAGACAGAAGGGAATGGAATAGACAAGTGAGCTTACAACGAGAAAAATACCTATTCGATATTTGAAAGAAAGCCTAGAAAAAGAAAGAGAAAAAGAAAGAGAAAAAGTCAAAAATAACTCTTTGACAAAGAGTATCTTCTGAGTGACAAACAGAACATTCTGAGAATCCTTCATTCGTGCATTCATATCATCCTGAAGGTTCTATAGGAAGTATTGTAACTTTCTGTTATTCACTGTATTCCTTCTTTGTTGAAAGAAGTAGACCTCTGTGAAAGAGGGTGTTGCCCTTCTCTGTTGAGAGAAGAAGACCTTTGTGAAAGAGGGTGTTGTCCTTCTCTGTTGAGAGAAGAAGACCTCTGTGGAAGAGGGTGTGCCCCTTCTCTGTTGAGAGAAGAAGACCTCTCAGGAAGAGGGTGTTGTACTATTTATCCGGTGACTCAGATGTTATAGTGGAAAGCTCAAGTGGTTTGCTTGGGGACTGGATGTAGGTCAGGGTTTTGACCGAACCAGTATAAATCCTGTGTTTATTGTGTTGTGTCTTATTGCTTTATTTTTTATTATATCAACTTGCATCGTATTTCACTATTCACCCCCCCTCTAGTGGAATTTCAGGTCAGGTTACCATGACCAAATACTGACCTTTTACAAACTGGGCACTATCACAAGTCAAAATTGGTCACGTTGATTCATTGCAAATTTGAGCCTTTTTAGCATGTCCCCAGTTCAGCTGGGAATGTTCTGCATCGTTGAGGGCACATTTGAAAGAGAAAAACTTTTATAGGAAAAGAAAGTTTTGCATATAAGAGATTTTGATACGAGAAGTTTTTTAAAAAAAAAAGGTTTTCGCTTGTTTGTATAGCATGAGAAAAACATAGTGGAAAAATGTGAAAAAAAACAAGAGGAGGTTGGTGGTGGAGAGTGTAAAAATAAATTTTCTTAGTAGAAAACATTCTTTCACCCCCTCGCTCATGCAGAAATGTTTTTTTATCAAAAAGTATAGTTTTTACAAAAACTCTCAGCCAAAAAGTATCTCTAGTTTGGAACGGTCGAAAAATCCATATGGATTTTCTATTTTGAATAACTTTTCCTATGTTTTTATTGTTTTTAAACGTGCCCTCCGTCTTTTCAAGTAGCTTATGTCTCCATGTTTATGTATATAATGTTGGCGTATTCGCAAAATCGAAACTGCAATGCAAATAAGTATAGTAGACACCGTGGATGCAATATGCGGGTGCTCGACGTTCTCCTCAACTTATCGACACCCACGATGAGCCCAGGCCTTAGGATGATGGTGTGCAATACCCTGAACCTTGTATTTGAAAGAAGGAAACCTTATGGTTGTTCTCATCATGCAACCAGACCTTTCTTATAGCCTTCTAAGGAAGGCATGCGGTGGGAGGAGTGGGTGGTTACCACTTCTAGTGGTTAACATACATGGGCAGTTGCAACAACTGCCCTGTAACTCCCATGAGTCATGCACCACCCCATGAAGTACATATGTCAAACTGGGTCACATTAGGTTGGATCTGATTCATATTTCAATATTCTTCCACTTGACCCATTGACATGGAAAAATATTATATCAAGGTTTTATTGTTATCTTGATTCAATTTTCATGAGGGTTCACATGTTATCCTTTATCACAATAATGAATCATACGAATCATGGAGATTAACAGCTCTTTATAAAATGTCATATTTTTATATACTACAATACAATTCATTTTCAGGGCTTTAGCATGTTAAGATTACCTTTATTAATAGGTTGATCTCTAACACATTTTATTGATCCTTTAATATTGTTATTTTGTTATTCTCTTTAACCAAATGAGAAATCATTTATGCAAAATCAATAATACACAAAGTCATAAAGAATCAATTGATTTTCACAAATATGATCACATAATGTATTGTCATACATCAAAAAAAATAAAAAAGACACATCCCCTTTATATGTTGAGAATACAATCCCAGTACTAGCCCTTTAGTAAGGAGCTCTATAGTCATTTTTTTCATACCAATTGCATCAATACATATCAGATGATTCTCAGTCCTTTCTTTAATAACAAAATATTTTAACTTTATGTGTCAACACGAGCTTGAGCTCTTGTTGTTATTTGAAAAGAGCATGGCTGCTTCATTATCATAAAAGATCTTTAGTGGTCTCTCAATAGAGTCCACACTACCAAGACCCATAATAAAGTTTTTTATCGAAATGACATGAGATGAAGTCTCGTATAGAGCAATAAATTTTGTCTCCATGGTATGAGCAGCAGTTGCAGACTGTTTTTCATTTCTCTATGAGACGACACAACCTACTAATAGAAAGATGTATCCAGTAGTAAATTTTCTACTATCGAGACATCCTCCTAAGTCCGCATTAAGAATATCCAATTACCTCTAGGTGGTCAACTTTTCTATAGGTCAACATGTAGTTCTTCATTTCTTATAAATAACGCATGACCTTTTTCGCTACCTTCTAGTGCGTAATGCCTGGATTTAACTGATATCTACCAAGCATTCTCACAACAAATGCTATATCAGGTCGTGTGCAGGTTTGTGCGTACTGCGAAATTCCAACTGCTGAAGCATGTGGGATAATTGTCATCTGAGCCTTTTTATTATCATCTTGAGAATAGTCCTTTACGCTCAACTTATCCCCTTTCACTATGGGTGTCGAACCAGAAGAATAATTCTCCATCCCATATCTTTTAAGAACTTTAAGGATATAATATTTCTGAGAGAGGCCAATGACACCCTTAGTTCTGTCACAGCAAATCTCGATTCTAAAGACATATGCGGCATCACCCATGTCTTTCATATTGAAATGAGAGAAAAGAAAATTTTGTATCTTATATAGTAGACTCAAATAATTAGTCGCAAAAAGAATATCATCAACATATAAAACTAAGATTATAAACTTACTCTCACTAGTCTTAATGTAAATGCACTGATCAACAATGTTTTCAGTTAATTCAAAATTCATAATTACCTGATTGAACTTTTTATACCACTGGCGAGAGACCTGTTTAAGTCTATAAATTGATTTCTTCAATTTGCAAACTAAATTATTTGAGTCATCTACACTGAAACCAAGAGGTTGTTGCATGTATACCTCCTCTTCCAGATCTTCATTAAGAAAGATAATTTTTGCATCCATTTGATGTAGCTCTAAATCAAAATAAGCTACGAGAGTCATGATTATCCTCAACAATTTCTTAGTTGAGACAGGAGAAAAGGTCTCATTATAATCAATGCTCTCTATCTGTGTGAAACTTTTTGCAATAAGCTCAGTCTTGTACCCCTCCACTTGACCTTTAGAGTCTATTGGGGTCATATAAATCTACTTACAACCAATAGGTTGAGGTACAAGATCTCATACTTGGTTCTTTGCTATAGAGTCAAACTCTTCTTTCATGGCATTGATTCAATGTGTTGATCTTTCACTTTTAATGGCTTCTACAAAGGTGAATGGATAGTCATTAATATTTATGAAATTATTGGACTCTTGCAAATACACCACATAATCTGGATGGATAACAGATTTTCTAGTCCTCGTAAACCTCCATACAGGTACTATAGGTGGTTTAAAATGAACTTCTATATCATGTTGTTATTGTATATCCTCATCAACAACTGGCTCAATTTGGGATTGATGTTCATTGACTGAACTTTTCCTGACATTATCCAAAGAGACAATGACAAAAAAACTGAGTCTTTTTCTTTCACAGGTATGAAACCTGAATCCTACATTTCTTCAAAATCAATATTTTGAGGTGCATCTATCCTAATAGAACCATTTTCAAGAAATCTTGCTTTATCTATTTTCACTATTTGTGGTGTATGAGATGAACAATAAAACCTAAAGCCCTTTGACATGTTTGGATAACCAATAAAAAATCCACTAGTCATCCTAGGATCAAAGGCTTTTATATGTAGGTTATATAATTTAGCTTCAGCTGGGCATCTCCATATGTGTATATATGATAGAGAAGATTTTCTACTTGTTCATAACTCGTAAGGAGTCTTCTGAACAACCTTTGTAGAAAATTTATTCAAAATATACATTGTTGTCCTAAGAGCTTCACTCCAGAAGGTCAAAAGAAGGTTTAAGTGATTCAACATCGCTCAAATCTTTTATGTAAGCGTACAGTTTCTTCTTTCAGCTACATCATTCTGGTAAGCACTACTAGACTTGGTATACTAAGGTACAATGCCTTCCGCTTTTAGAAACTGCGCTAATGGCCCTTCCTTTTATTTCATCTTAGAGAAACGACTATAATATTTTCCACCTCTATCAAACCTAATAATCTTAATAACTCCATCAGTTTGTTTCTCTACTTCTTTCTTGAAGTGCTTAAAAATCTGAAAGACTTCTAATTTTTTCAAAAAAATAAGTAGAGATGCATATACCTTGAGTAATCATCTATAAAAGTGACAAAATACTTTTTACTAGTATAACACGGTAAAAAAGAGTCACAAACTTTTGTATGCACTATCTCCAACTTTTCATTACTGCATTTGTCATCTTTCTTATACGTATTAGATTGCTTAGCCTTTATGCAGTCAACGCATGGCTCTATATCTGTGAAATCAAGGGATCCAAGGATTCCATTTGTCACCAGTCTTTGGACTCTCTCTTTCGAGATATGTCCTAACCTTCGATGCCAAAGCAAGTAGGATTGATCTTCCTGTTCTCAACAGAACGAAATTCTTGAATTTGAAAATCTTTAATTCACATTAGTATAAGTTGTAGATTCTACAAGTTTTACGAATGTCATATGAATAATTCATAAATTTTCAATGATAAGTTTTTCATTCAACTTAAATTATTTAATGTTTATTTTACTATTACCCTGTGGGTACGCACAGGCATAGACCTTGTAGCGGACCGAGACCATATGGGAGTCTATTATTTAATAACCCGTATGACTAGCCGTACGGATATCCAAAGGGGACGGTCTGTGACCGAGAGAGAATTCCTCAATGGCTAGAACAATAAATTAGGATGCACCCTTGACACTTTTGCAGAAGACATGGATCTACCACCTAGGATACACTGGTAGTCCTGGTCCCCCAACTTCGTGGACTGGGGACGCGGTGAGACACCTAGCTCTCACAAAAATACAAGAATGTCCACGAAGCTTGTACCACCTACCCTCTCCAAGGTAGACCATGAGTCCAGTAACATATACCGTCTTTTAGGTATACCCAGAGCCCGAAAAATCCGATAACGTACACCATCTTGCAGGTGTACCCAAAATCTTGAAGGGTTTTATTTTTATATTTTTATTTAACCTCTTCTTTATAACCAGATGTGAGCTATCATACTACAAGGGGTCCGATAACATATACCTTCTTTCAGACATACCCAGAGCCTCATGAATCTCATGTTTTGACTTCTTAATCATTTTTCTGTGCGAGTCATTGTACCATAGAGGATTCTCAAAATCTCGAAATCGACTTGGGGTTCACACACATAGTATTCATTTTTTATTTTTCTTAGTCAGGGTGTCGTAAGCACCATTAAGTTCTTGATAAATTTTCATTGGTCATCAATCCAAACAGTTAACAAGAGGGTTTCTATTGTATCATTTTTTTTAAGCGAGATCTGATGGAGAGAATGTGTGGAGCTGAACACAAAGTCAGGTGCATGTAGCAGTCGTGCACGGCTCCCTCAGCATCCCTTATGGTGGAAGCCATTGGCTAAACCACAATGTCTTACCACATAGGCAAGTAGGTGAATCAGTCCATCCTTGAGCGACCTAATTACTCTACCACCAGCCCCAGTTAATGGTGCTAACTCCATCTACCTTGATGGTGTTCCAGCATAATTGTGCTACAGGCCATTGACCACTTACATACAAAATAACACCCCTTACCTTGTTCGAAGCTTCAACCGGCAACGATGGTGGTTTCTTCTTCACGTTGGAGCGCACTACGTCGCCAATGGAGTCCAGTCGTACAACAATAGAGATCGACACGACCAGCAATGGAGGTTGACCCTCACAATGGAAGAGAAGGAGGAATAGGAAACGTTGAGAGAGAGAGAGAGAGAGAGAGAGAGAGAGAGAGAGAGAGAGAGAGAGAGAGAGAGAGAGAGAGAGACGTCTAGTGTAACTCCCCACCAAAAATCTCTCATTTAACTCCTCTTATTTAGGGGAAGTTAATAAATTTTCAAAACATTAAATTTTCACCCTCATCACACGTTTTTGGTGGGTGATATCTATTTCCAAAAATGCCCCCTCCTCTCTTTGGCATAATTTTCTCTAACTTCCCTCACTATTTGCTTTATGGGTACCCCTCTTTCATGTCACATGGGATCCCCCGTACTTTTTGGAAAAGGAGAAAAAAGTAGCCAAAATGTAGGCTTAACCCAACTCCCATGTTTTTAGTATTCCTATATATATTATTTATTTATTTTTTTCTTTTAATCCCCATCATCCTCTTTTTGTGCAAAAAGGAAAAATCCATGCATAGGGGGTTTTGAACTGGGGTCTTCAACCTATGGTTTAACGAGCCCCGCCACTTGCGCTACATTATTTTTTGTTGCAAAGTGTATGAATTAAATTGTATTTAACCCTATCCATTTTGTTTCGGATTTCATGAAAAAAATATAATGCTTTTCACTTCTACGTGGGTGCCCCGGGGTTTTGATCTCGGATTGTGGCTCCACACAACCGTGCGTCCTACCACTACACCCCACCATCACTTGGTGTTTACTTTTGCAAGAAAACTCTTTTTATGTCATATTGGGACGTTTTTCTTTGTTGTGGATTTCTTCCATTTTCACATGGATTTTTCTCCCATTTGTTCTAACTTGCACTCTCCTACCTTAAATGTATTTCGGATCTCACGCTATTATCCCAAGACTATCGTGTTTCCTATCGGGCCCTGTGAACCGGGTCGGATCATCGGATCTTGCTAAGATTCAGATCCAAATACCTCTTTCGAGGGTTTATTACTGGTTTCTTTCTAGAAACCCCCAAGTCATCAAAATTGTATTGCATAGCATAAAATCTTACTATATCACATAAATGCTCCACTTTTATTCATTTAGAATTTCATAAATTTCACGGGTTTTGCATCCTTCCCCTCTAAAAAGAAATTTCGTCTGTGAAATTTGTAATACATATCAATCAAACAATTGAGGGTATTTGTCCTTCATTGTTGCTTCTGGTTCTCACGTGCATTCTTCTAAACCATGATGTTTCCATCTCACTTTGACTAATGGGATGATCTTATTTCGCATCACCCACTCACTACGATCTACGATTTTGATTGGTCTCTCTTCTACGGTCAGATCTTCTTGCACACTGATGTCCTCAAACTGAATCACGTGTGACAAATCTTGAATGTATTTTCTAAACATTGATACGTGAAATACATTATGAATCTTGGCAAGTTGAGATGGTAGCTCAACTCGATAAGCAGTTTCGCCGATCCGTTCCAATATTGGGAAAGGTTCGACGTATCTAGGACTCAACTTCCCCTTCTTTCTGAATCTGAAAACGCTCTTGGTCGGTGATACCTTGACAAACACTGCATCTCCCACTTCGAAACTAAGATCTCTACGTCGCTGATCCGCATAACTTTTCTGTTGACTCTGTGCTGCTTTAAGTCGATCTCGTATCTTCTGTATCTGTTCAGTGTAATGTTGAAGTATCATTGGTGACTCAACTGCTCTTTTGCCAACTTCGTCCCAATATACTAGTGACCTATAAGGCCGCCCATACAGTGCTTCGAAGGGCGCCATGCCAATACTCGCATGGTAGCTATTATTGTAGGCGAATTCTACTAGTACCACGTGAGCATCCCATTCTCCTTTCCAATCCAGCATACATGCACGTAACATGTCCTCCAGTGTCTGTATGCTCCTTTCTAACTGTCTGTCAGTTTGTGAATGAAAGGTAGTGTTGAACTTCAACTTAGTTCCCAATGCCTTTTGTAACTGCTCCCATAATTGTAAGGTAAACCGAGGGTCTCTGTCGGATATGATCAAGATTGGCACCCCATGTAGTCATACTATCTCCTAGATATACAGGTCGGTCAAGCTCTCAAGGGACTAACTCTTCCTCATCGGTAGGAAATGTGCTGACTTAGTGAGTCGGTCAACCACTACCCAAATAGAGTCATGGTTCTTTCGGGTTCGCGGTAACTCCATCACGAAATCCATCGTGATATGTTCCCATTTCCATTAAGGAATTTCCATCAATTGCATTGTTCCTCTTGGCCTTTGGTGCTCAATTTTGATTTGTTGACACGTCAAGCACTTCGCAACGTATCTCACAACATCACGCTTCATTCTATTTCACCAGTACCTGAGTTGTAGATCTTTAAACATCTTGGTACTGCCCAGGTGAATGGTATACTTGCTCTTATGTGCCTCTGCAATAACTCTTCTCTGGTCTCTAGATCGCTCGGCACCCATAGTCGATCCTTAAACCATATACTTTCATCCTCTTGGCGTTGAAAAGCGGTGTCTTCTAGCAGCGTTAATGCCTCCATCTTCTCGTACTGCGAGTCTTTCTTTTTCTTAATCATGATCCACTCTTACAATTTTGATTGTACCGTCAGGCTAGACAGCCTAAGTATGCCTTGATCGTTGGAGAAAGGTCTCCATTTTGTGAACTCAGAAATCATCTTTCATCCAAGACTTACCAGGCTAGAAGGATTTCCCTCAGCCTTACGACTAAGGGCATCAGCAACAACATTTGCTTTCCCGGGATGGTGCAAGATTGTAAACTCGTAGTCCTTGATGAACTCGAGCCACCATCTTTATCGCATATTAAGTTCCTTCTGAGAAAACAGATACTTCAAGCTCTTGTGATCAGTGAAGACTTCGAACTGCTCCCCATATAAATAATGTCTTTAAACCTTCAAAGCAAAAACCACGACCGCCAACTCCAGGTCGTGAGTGGGGTAATTCCTCTCATGAATCTTTAATTATCGTGATGCATAGGCAATGACCTTGTCATGCTGCATCAGTACACACCCCAGTCCAGTACCAGAAGCATATGTGTACACCACGAATCCTCCGCTTTCAGATGGTAAAGCTAACACTCGAGCTGTGGTAAGTTTAACTTTAAGAGTTTGAAAGCTTTCTTCATTCTTCTCATTCCATTCAAACTTTACCCCTTTTCGTAGAAGCTTGGTCATTGGCATAGCGATTCGGGAGAAGTCTTCGATAAATCGCCTATAGTAGCGAGCTAATCCTAGGAAGCTTCGAATTTCGCTGACATTCTTTGGTTGTGACCAATTCATCACAGCTTCAACTTTGGCAGGATCTACTGAAACTTCGTCCAAGATACAGGACCATCCTGAAACTTGACTGCCCTGGTGGTTTCCCACCATTTTTCAGCATGGTCTTTGAGACGATAAGTCCCAAAGTCCACCTGACACTTCTCAGGTACCTCCAATACACGAAAGATGTGTTCAATCTCTCGGATCCAACTCTTAGCGGCTTCTGGATCCGTCTTTCCGGAGAAAGCAGGAGGATCCATGCCCATGAATTTCTTGTAGGGAATAGTCTCACCGTTTGTACTCTTCTCGTGGGCCACCTGGTGTAAATTGTTGTTCATCTATTGCATTGTTGTAGCTTGCTGGCCGGCCTACTACTTCGGCCAGGTTATGTAACGTTTCCATAATATCGTTGCAGTGGTTTGCCCAAGCCATCTATTTGAGCAATTAAAATCCATTATAACATTAGCTATAATTTTGTGAAAGGATCGTACATACTTATATGGGTTTTTTTTATCTCTATATTACAAAAACAATATTTCTGCATACTTACAGAGCCATTGCGGTCGCTGGAAGAGCCAAGATCTCAAATTATTCAGTCTTGCTCTAATACCAAAGTTGTAATGCCCCAACTTTTATAGTAAAAATTTTGGAGTAAATTTTTTTTTTAAATAGAGAAAGTGCGAAAAACACAAGTCGGGTGCATTACAGGGTAAAACAAAGAAGTACCAAAAAGCATACCATTCATTAATTAAAACATTAATGTCATTAATTACATCTCATAACAGAAATGTAAATCTACTAATCAGAGTTCAAACATAAAATACTGAATTAAATGAGATCGCTTGGCTATATCCATAACAACACCCCGATGCTCTGATTAGTTGCTACCTGAAAAACATATAAAGCAGAAGGGTCAGACTCCCCTGTCTGCGTAAGAAGCATTATATTTATATGTGGTGCTCAGTGTCATATGTACAAATATGTGCAACATCTACAGATATAACTAGCATGGAAATTTGCATCATTCTAAGAAAATAATTATGCTTTCTAATTCATGATACAATGCAAAAGATAATTGAACTAAAGGTACATTCATTCACATTAGTATAAGTTGTAGATTTCACAAGTTTTACGAATGTCATATCAATAATTAATAAATTTTCAATGATAAGTTTTTCATTCAACTTAAATTATTTAATGTTTATTTTACTCTTACCCTGTCGGTACGCACAGGCATAGACCTTGTAGCGGACTGAGACCATACGGGGGTCTATTATTTAATAACCCGTATGACTAGTCGTACGGATATCCAAATGGGATGGTCTGTGACCGAGAGAGAATTCTCCAGTGGCAAGAACAAGAAATTAGGATGCATCATTGACACTTCTGCAAAAGACTTGGATCTACCACCTAGGATATACTGGTAATCCTGGTCCCCTAACTTTGTGGACCGGGGACCCGGTGAGAAGCCTAGCTCTCACGAAAATACAAGAATATCCACGAAGCTTGTACCACCTACCCTCTCCAAGGTAGACCATGAGTCCAGTAACATATACCGTCTTTCAGGTATACCCAGAGCCCAAAGAATCCTGTAACATACACCATCTTGCAGGTGTACCCAGAATCTTGAAGGGTTTTATTTTTATATTTTTATTTAACCTCTTCTTTATAACCAGGTGTGAGCTATCATACTACAAGGGGTCCGATAACATATACCTTCTTTCAGGCATACCCAGAGCCTCATGAATCTCATGTTTTGACTTCTTAATCATTTTTCTGTGCGAGTCATTGCACCATAGAGGATTCTCAAAATCTCGAAATCGACTTGGGGTTCACACACATAGTATTCATTTTTTATTTTTCTTAGTCAGGGTGTCGTAAGCACCATTAAGTTCTTGATAAATTTTCATCGGTCATCAATCCAAACAGTTAACAAGAGGGTTTCTATTGTATCATTTTTTTTAAGCGAGATCTGATGGAGAGAATGTGTGGAGCTGAACACAAAGTCAGGTGCATGTAGCAGTCGTGCACGGCTCCCTCAGCATCCCTTATGGTGGAAGCCATTGGCTAAACCACAATGTCTTACCACATAGGCAAGTAGGTGAATCAGTCCATCCTTGAGCGACCTAATTACTCTACCACCAGCCCCAGTTAATGGTGCTAACTCCATCTACCTTGATGGTGTTCCAGCATAATTGTGCTACAGGCCATTGACCACTTACATACAAAATAACACCCCTTACCTTGTTCGAAGCTTCAACCGGCAACGATGGTGGTTTCTTCTTCACGTTGGAGCGCACTACGTCGCCAATGGAGTCCAGTCGTACAACAATAGAGATCGACACGACCAGCAATGGAGGTTGACCCTCACAATGGAAGAGAAGGAGGAATAGGAAACGTTGAGAGAGAGAGAGAGACGTCTAGTGTAACTCCCCACCAAAAATCTCTCATTTAACTCCTCTTATTTAGGAAAAGCTATTAAATTTTCAAAACATTAAATCTTCACCCTCATCACACGTTTTTGGTGGGTGATGTCTATTTCCAAAAATGCCCCCTCCTCTCTTTAGCATGATTTTCTCTAACTTCCCTCACTATTTGCTTTATGGGTACCCCTCTTCCATGTCACATGGGATCCCCCATACTTTTTAGAAAAGGAGAAAAAAGTAGCCAAAAATGTAGGCTTAACACAACTCCCACGTTTTTACTATTCCTATATATATTATTTATTTATTTTTTTTCTTTTAATCCCCAGCATCCTTTTTTTTGTGCAAAAAGGAAAAATCCATGCACAGAGGATTTTGAACCGGGTCTTCAACCTATGGGGTAACGAGCCCCACCACTTGTGCTACATTGTTTTTTGTTAAAAAGTGTGTGAATTAAATTGTATTTAACCCTATCTGTTTTCTTTCGGATTTCATGAAAAAAAATATAATGTTTTTCGCTTCTACGTGGGCGCCCCGGGGTTTTGAACTCGGGTTGTGGCTCCACACAACCGTGCGTCCTACCACTACACCCCACCATCACTTGGTGTTTACTTTTGCAAGAAAATTCCTTTTATGTCATATTGGGACGTTTTTCTTTGTTGTGGATTTCTTCCGTTTTCACATGGATTTTTCTCCCATTTGTTCTAACTTGCACTCTCCTACCTTAAATGTATTTCGGATCTCACGCTATTATCCTGAGACTATCGTGTTTCCTATCGGGCCCCGTGAGATCGGTCGAATCATCGGATCTTGCTAAGATCCAGATCCAAATACCTCTTTCGAGGATTTATTACCGGTTTCTTTCTAGAAACCCCCAAGTCATCAAAATTGTATTGCATAGCATAAAATCTTACTGTATCACATAAATGCTCCACTTTTATTCATTTAGAATTTCATAAATTTCACAGGTTTTATAGCTCTCACTTCTCAGAAGCAACCTTTTGTTCGGTTGTGCTCTACTCTGTAAGAGCGAGAGGTTCGTCAGTTCTAAGGGTCAAATCAAGGTCTATATAATCCAGAATTAACAACACAATTTCTTTTTAGTCTAAAAAATTAGATCCGTCTAAAAAGAGAATGTTACTAGAATTGTCGATAAGGAAAGAACCTTATACAATAAGAAACAAAAGAGAAGACTTTATTATTGCTCAGACGAGACTTATAATGAAAAGGTAAAAGTAAGACCCTTTATTATTCACCTTTTCTAAGACAAGCATAGTTGAGCCATTATCGTTCCACTTTGGTGGAAATGACAACTCATAGTTGTTTCGTCTCTTCAATTCATAAGGAATTAACTTTAGTTGGTGAAACTAGTAAATCATGTAACTAGAGGCAATTCAGCATTGTGCCTGATCATGCATATATTTCAGGGTTAATTAATATTAAAATATGCATGATTTTTATGAAAAAATGTTTCAAAAACCAAATTTTATGTTAGTTTTCAGTAAATGAGCTAAAAGGATTGAAAATTAGAAAATGCTTGAAAAAGTAGCTTTATTTTGCAATTTAGTTAGTAAAATAATTTTGGTTTTTTTTATAGAAAAGAAGAAAAAAATTTATTAAATATATAGATTAGAATAGTTATATTTTTTTTAGAAAAAATAATCAAATGAGGTTTTGAGGTTTTTAGCAAATAAAAACTCTTTAAATAGTTTTTTTAGATTTTTGAAAATAAAATAAAACAAACCGGTTTACATGGTTTGAGTCTTTTGAAAAAAACTGAAAAAATTGTTACAAACCGGTTCAAGCCGGTTTGGGCTTTTTAAAACCAAAAACAAAAAAAAATAATTTGTCTCCCCATTCTCGCCTGAACTTCTTTCTTTTCCCCTCGTTCCCTCTCTTCCCTCTCTTCTCCACCATTTTCCACCATCACCAGCCCCTTCCTTGCCCTTCCTTCCCCTTCTCCCTATTTCTCTATCTTTTCCAGCCGGTGGTGGTGGTGGATCCTCAATTCGGCGACAGCGTGGGTGGTGGAGACCGCTTCTCTTCTAACCCCTCTGGTTTGGTAAGTTGTCTTCTTCTTCTTCTTCTTCTTCAATTTCTTCATCCATTCTTCTTTGTTGTCTCTTCAATCGGTTATGTTTTGTTTCAGAAAATCAAAAAAAATGTAATTCACATCCGTTTCCCTATTTTTTTTTCTGTTCTTTTCAATCAATCCTGTTTTGTAATTTTTTTATATACATTCATTATTTATGCATTCTGTTTTCATCCATTTGTATATTTTTCACTTGATCTAGCTTCAGTCGTGAATTTCATTTTATTTCATTCCTTGAGTTTCTTGTTAAGCATCGAATTTTATGTTAATTTTCTGTTGGATTTTCGGATTAATTTCTTCTGCCGATCATGTATTAGATTTCTGTGTGTTCATTTACTGAAATTTGTTTTGTTGTTTCTTCATTCAGTTTTTTTTTTCTTGTTTTCCATTTATCACCTGTTTGTTTTTTTTGTTTTTTTCTCTGAATTTCCTGCGTTTTTCCTTAATTTCCTGTTGCTTTCATTATCCGTTTTCATTCATCACACAAATTTCCTGTTTATTTTCAGTTTATATGCATAGTTTTTACTGTTTTCTGCTATAGCAGTTACTGTTTTACATTGCTTTTGATTCGTATGCCTCTGAATTTTCATTTCTCTGTAGATTCATTTTTATCATTTCATATTTGTGTTGCTTTTCATTTTTGCATCTTGCATTTCCTTCTTTCAGTCTCAGTCATTTTATTTTGCATCTTCATTTCATTTTTGAGCAATTTACTTTTACTCTGCATTCATGCATTTTACTTTACAAGTGTTTTCCTGATTTTACTGTTTTAGTTTTAATATAGATTTCATCTTATTTTTTGTTTTGTTCTTAAAGCCCTTTCATGTTTTTAGTTATTTCATGTTCCAGTTTTTGAAATTAATTTCCTGTTTTCCAGTTTTTCATTTCCACTTTTATATTTCCTGATTTTTTATTCAAGTCATTTTCTGTTATTGTAATACTGAATTTCTTGCTTGTTTTCATTCTAATTTTCCGTTTGTTTCATTCTTTAAATTCCTGTTTTTACATTACAGTTAGTTTCCTTTTTAATGCATTAAATTTTCTGTTTTTTGTAATTCTTTGAGTTAATGTTGTTTTTTAAATTACTGAATTCTTGTTCTTTTAATACAGTCAATTCATGTTTCCTTCATTGATTTCTTGTTTTGTGTTCGTAGTTAGTTTACTGTCCTGTTAGTTAATTGAGTTAGTTGTTAGTCAAGTTGATTTGTTAAAATTTTTTTAGTTAGTTAAGTGATTAATTAGCTATTAGTTAAGAAGTAATTGTTAGTCATTTAGTTGCATCTTAGTTAATTAGAAATTAGTTTTATTTAGTTAAGAGAATGTTGTCAGTTAGTTTTGATTTTAAATTTAGTTCTTAAAATTGCTTAGTGAATTACTTAGTCATAGTGTTTTAGCATTGAATTAGCATAATTTGTGTTTAGTATAGTTTTTACTTCTTTCTCTTGTATTGCTCGTGTTCGTTTTATTTGTGCAGGATAACACAGAAGTGGAGCGGAAGCGATTACGTGACACGAAGTACGAAGATAGAAGATTTTTACTTTTCAGTTTAGAATTAGGAATTTGATTCTGAGTTTGTAAATATTGCATTTTACGCCCTCTGTGAAGGGTATTCATTTGTTGTAATAGTTAGTTGTTTTTACTTTTCTCAAACATTTTTCATTTAATAATTTGGCAATAAAGAAAGTTTAGAATTGTGTGTTTGAATACAAAATATTTTCGTTCCCTGAGTTCGACCTGGTCTCATCCACTAGTGAGAACCGGTTTTTATTATTTGATGTCTGGTTTTCACATGTTTTACATATAAAAATCTTTTCAAAGTTACAGCGATTTAAAAGAAGACATTGGTACCTTTGGGTACAAACATGCTTCATGGGCTGGAATACACATCTACTATTATACACTGTGTAAATTTTGAACACAACAATGTGCCTTTGGGTAAAATCATTGTTTCATAAAGTCACACACAATCATAATGATGAATCTTAATACGATCTAAAGAATTCTTAATCAATGCAACTCAAATCACTTTGGTGATTGCATGAATCTATCAATCAAGATCTTCTACCGAAAACATATTCGTATTATGGAGCATGCCCATGCACACATGTTGATACATGTATATTCATGACAAAATATACATTATATCGTCAAAATACTAGTTCATGCTTCAACTTATATGCATAAACTAATTTTGATAATAAAATATCATGAATTTAATCATAATTCATGCTTAAAAATATTATGCATAATTTAACCAATATAAAACATATGAATTAACATGCATAAGTCATGCTTTCTTAACAATGAACACTTATAAAGAATAAAAAATGATAAAAACAAGCTCGTATGGGTAAAACCTAGGGTCTTCAAGCTAGAAACGGTCTTAAAACACCCAAACCGGGTTTAAATGGCTTTGAACCGATCATCTAAAGGTCTAAACCGGTTATGGACCTAATAAATCGGTATAATACATGAACAAAAGCTCATAAAACTCTATAACCGAATAAAAAAATCCCTATCTTTTCATGAATTCATGAAAACAAGGTCTTTATATCTCAGAACCAATGAAAAACCAAAAGGGACTGGTCAAAACAGTTTTGAACCGGTCCCCGAAAGAGCTGCATCGGTCACTGATCCGATTTAGGTATAAATAGTGTTTGGATCCTATCTGATCCGATTTGAATTTAAATCTGATCCATAACAGAACTCGGGCCTGACCCGATCCAAACAGGATTTGGGTCTGACCCGATCAAAAAAGGATCCAAGTTTGACCCAATCCAAATAGGATTCGGGCCTGACCCGATCTAAATAAAAATCGGGTTTGACTCGGTCCAAATTGGATGCAGGTCAGGCCTGGTTCAAACAGGACCCGGACTGACCTGGTCCATACGAAAACTAGGCTATCTGGATCCGGCCTAGACCTGGACAAACTCGATCCAAGCAAGTTCCAGATTGCACCCGGTATAAACCCAGCTTCGCATGGTCCGGATTTTGATCCTCGGTCAAGTAAAACCGGATCAGACCTAGACCTTGAACTCAAATGGGTTTGGGTTCAATCCAGTACCCTAGGTTCAATCTGTAGATCGGGTACAGATGTGATCCACAAGATCCGTTACAGATTTGGATTTGGATCATGTCTTCACCGGGACAGGTGGAAAACTCGATCCACCCAAAAATTATCTAGGTCCGGATCAGACCGTTGCAGACCCAGATTCAATACCCAATCCACAATGATCGAGTTTGGATCAGGCCACAATAAAACTTAAACTTAAACTTAAACCCAATCTAGAATAGTGGTCATGATAAAACTTAAACTGAATGCATTCAGTTTCTCAAAAAACTGAATGCCTTCAGTCACCCCCACGTCGCCGTACAACGTCATCGACCGACGTCGCTCCGACATCGGCCGAACAGGTTATATGTTCCCCTCCGAACAGGGCCGGTAACTCCATCTCATGTTCGAGGGTTCCCAAAGAGCGCCACATATTTAAGCATGTGTATCTCATATCCCCATGTTTGTCAGCATTAATTAGCATTGGAGTTTGATGTGATTCCAAAGACTTAAGTACCCTCTCCTCCATTGGTGCCAAAAAAAAATGACGATTCTATGCATCTCATATCCCCATGTTTGTCAGCATTAATTAGCATTGGAGTTTGATGCGATTGCAAAGACTTAAGTACCCACTCCTCCATTGGTGCCAAAAAAAATGACGATTCTAGAAAAGGAGTGGTTGTAAAGACTTAAGTGCCCCAAAGATGATTATTTAAGACTCATATTCTGCACTGCAGAATTATCCGAGAAAGAAATCTCCTCTGGAGGAGGCCATGAACATCAACCCTCTCACTCTCTCTCTCCCTTCTCTTTCTGCTTCTGTGCACATCCAACAGAAGATCCAACATTGCTCCACCAAGCACCGACTGACCTGCACATTGACTGTTGTGGAGCCTGATTCAGAGTTTTTACCCTTACAGGAGGAGGGTTTGGGGGTTCCTCCTAGCGTGGGTAGCATCATTCAACTAAATGAGTTGTGGATCATGATTCAAAGTTTTTACCCTTACAAGAGAGGGGTCTAGGAGCTCCTCCCAGCGTAGGTAGCATCATTCAACTTGAAGAGTTGTGGAGCCTGATTCAGAGTTTTTACCCTTACAGAAGGGGGGTCTGAGGGCTCCTCCCAGCGTGGGTAGCATCATTCAACTTGATGAGTTGTGGAGCTTGATTCAAAGTTTTTGCCCTTACAGGAGGGGGGTTTGGGGGCTCCTCCCAACGTGGGTAGCATAGTTTTTGCCCTTACAGGAGGGGTTTGGGGACTCTTCCCAGCATGGGTAGCATCATTCAACATGATGAGATGTGGAGCCTGATTCAAAGTTTTTTCCCTTATAGGAGGGGGGTTTGGGGGCTCCTCCCAACGTGCGTAGCATAGTTTTTGCCCTTATAAAAGGGGGGTTTGGGGGCTCTTCCCAGCATGGGTAGCATCATTCAACTTGATTCACTGCAGGATTATCCGAGAAAGGAATCCCCCCTGGAGAAGGTCATGAACATCAACCCTCTCTCTCTCCCTTCTCTTTCTACTTCTGTGCACATCTACCAGACAATCCTACATTGCTCCATCAAGCATCGACTGAGCTGCACACTGACTGTAGCATGGTTCAACTTGATGAGTTGTGGAGCCAGATTCAGAGATTTTGCCCTTACAGGAGGGGGGTTTGGGGGCTTCCCCCAGCGCAATAAAGTGTTTTGTTTAATCAAGGTGCTCATGTTTGCATCAGTTGTTTCTTGCTAAAAGTTTTTGTAACACCCTTTCTCACAATTTTTCTATTTTTTTTTTCTGGTTTGAAGATGGTGACTTCTGAAAGTTACTATTCAATTTCAGGAAATGAACCTGTTACAGAACCTAAAATTCTGTAACCAGTTCCGGTTTTTAACATATTTGAAATATCAAATCAATATATAAAGTTATAAAAATTTCCAATTATAAACTAGACAAATAAAAAAAAACCTTTTTATAGATTTGAAAAATGATCTTTCATTTGGGAGATATGACTCTTGTAAAATGAACTAAAAACCTGAGTAACTCAAACAATATAGTGTGTGACAGGGTCTTGGTTTTTGACCAAAAACAGATATGAAATTACCATAAAAATTGCTTAAAATTGGTAGAAATAAACTAAACTCAGTAATAAAGATGTTGCTTTTTACGGATCGGAAATCCGATCTCCGGTTAGGGAGATACGCCCCCGACAAGTTGGTCTTTATTCAAATAGTGATTTACGTGTGATGACTTATTGAATAACACTATAAATCGTATAGCGATTTGTAGTGTATTTCATGAGTCACCATAGCGATTTGTGGTGTTGTTCAATAAATCATTATATGTAAATCCCTATTGTGACTTATAGTATTTTTCAGTAAATCACTACCTGAATTAGAACCAACTTGTTGGGGACATATCTCCCTAACCGAAGATCAGATTTCAAATTCATAAAAAGCGGTGTCTTTCTTATAGAGTCTAGTTTATTTATGTCAATTTTTAGAAATTTTATAGTCATTTTTTTTCCCATTTTGATTAAAAACCAGACCTCTATTATTCTGCATTATTCAAGTAGCACATATTTTTAGTTTATTTTGCGAGAGTCATATCTCTCCAATGAAATATCATTTTCCAAATCTGTAAAAAGGGTTTTCTTTATTTATGTGTTTAGTTTATATCTAGATTTTTTTATAACTGTTTAAACATATTTGATATTTTAAATTTGTTAAAATTCAGGACTGATTACAAATTAATCTTATTTAACCATGATTAAACAAAATAGTTTTGGTTTTTTATATATTTGAAATATCAAATAAAAATAAATATTTATAAAAATTTCCAAATATAAACTAGACAAATAAAAAAAAACTATTTACAAATTTGAAAAATGATCTCCTATTGGGGAGATATGACTCTTGCAAAATGAACTAAAAACATGAGTAACTCAAATGATATAAAGTGTGACATGGTCTTGGTTTTTGACAAAAAACAGGTATGAAATTACCATAAAAAATGCTAAAAATTAGCACAAATAAACTAGACTTAATAAAAAAGATTCCTCTTTTTACGGATCGAAAATCCGATCTTCGGTTAGGGAGATACGCCCCCGACAAGTTGGTCTTGATTCAAATAGCGATTTACGTGTGACGGCTTACTGAATAACACTACAAATCGCTATAGCGATTTGTAGTGTATTTCATGAGTCACTATAGCGATTTGTGGTGTTGTTCAGTAAATCATTATGTGTAAATCGCTATTGTAACTTACAGTGTTATTAGTAAATCATTGTACAATTTACGGCGTAAATTGCTACCTGAATTAGGACCAACTTGTCGGGGGCATATCTCCCTAACCTGAGATCGGATTTCAAATCTGTAAAAAGCGGTGTCTTTCTTATTGAGTTAGTTTATTTATTTCAATTTTCAGCAATTTTTATAGTCATTTGTTTTCCCATTTTGATTAAAAACTAGACCCCTATTATTCTACATTATTTAAGTAGCACATATTTTTAGTTCATTTTGCGAGAGTCATATCTCCCCAATGAAATATCATTTTCCAAATCTGTAAAAAGGGTTTTCTTTCTTTATGTGTCTAGTTTATATTTAAAATTTTTTATAACTGTTCATACATATTTGATATTTTAAATTTGTTAAAATTCAGGACTGGTTACAGATTAATCTTATTTAACCATGATTAAACAAAATAGTTCTGGTTTTTTATATATTTGAAATATAAAATAAATATATAAAGTTATAAAAATTTTCAGATATAAACAAGACAAATAAAAAAAAACCTTTTTACAGATTTGAAAAATGATCTCCCGTTGGGGAGATATGACTCTTGCAAAATAAACTAAAAACATGAGCAACTCAAACGATATAGAGTGTGATAGGGTCTTGTTTTTCGACCAAAAACAGGTATAAAATTACCATAAAAATTGATAAAAATTATCAAAAATAAACTAGACTTAATAACAAAGATGCTGTTTTTTACGGATCAGAAATTCAATCTTCGGTTAAGGAGATACGCCCCCGATAAGTTGGTCTTGATTCAAATAGTGATTTACGCGTAACAGCTTACTGAACATATAGCAATTTGTAGTGTATTTCATGAGTCACTATAGCGATTTATGGTGTTGTTCAGTAAATCATTATGTGTAAATCACTATTGTGACTTATAGTGTTATTAGTAAATCGTTGTATGATTTACGGCGTAAATCGTTGTGCGATTTACGGCATAAATCGCTACCTGAATTAGGACCAACTTGTCGGGGGCATATCTCCCTAACCGAAGATCGTATTTCAAATCCGTAAAAAGCGATGTTTTTCTAATTGAGTCTAGTTTATTTCTGAAAATTTTTAGCAATTTTTATGGTCATTTTATTCTCTATTTTAATTAAAAACCAGACCCCTATTATTCTACATTATTTGAGTTGCACAGGTTTTTAGTTCATTTTACAAGAGTCATATCTCTCCAATGGGAGATCATTTTCCTAATCTGTAAAAAGGGTTTCCTGCTTTTATTTGGCTAGTTTATATTTAAAACATAAAAACCAGACCTCTATTATTCTAAGTCCTAGATGCACATTGAATCAGGCTTGAGCTATGATTTTGAACTTGAGAAGAATGTATGCTTTTTAGAAATGCTTCAGAAAATTTAAAATTTCTGAGTGAGTTTAGGAATGAATCTGAAAATATCCTTTAGAAAATGACCTTGAAATTCAGAAATTTATTTTTTATTGAAATTTACTGAAGAACATTATAAATTGCAATAGTGATTTAGTGAAGAATATTCTAAATCGCACAATGATTTTCTGAAAGACATTGTAAATCACAATAGCAATTTACTGAAGAACATTGTAAATCGCATAATGATTTACTAAAAAGCATTATAAATTGCACAATGATTTACTGAAAGATGTCACACATAAAATGACAGTTTTAAAGTTTCATAATTTGAAATGAATTCGAATTGAAAGTTTTGAAATCAAATATTCGTAAATCGAAGATTTGGAAATCGAATTCAAAGTCAAGTTTTTAGAATTTTGAGATTTGAATTGAATAGAGACTTGAGATTGGGGTAAAGAATTGAATTAAATATTTGAAATTGAAATGAAATTCAAAGTTGAAATGTAAAATTCAAAAATAGAAATTTAGAAATAAAATTGAAAACTGGAAATTAAAAATAGGTATTTGAAATAGGATTTAAAGTTAGAGGGAATTGAAAAATAAATCTGAATTTATGAAATAAAGTAAAACAATGATTTTAGGAATGAAAACGTTTTCAAAAATTACTTCAAAATTCACTTGGAAATTTGAAATATGATTTGAAAATGATGGAAAACGGTGATGCAATTCTATCTTAAATGATGAATGCTTTAAAGAATTTGTTTTAATTTGAATTTAGAAAGCAAATTTCATTCTTTAATAGAATTAAAATAAGATTATATTTTAATATATTCATGACTATGGTCACAAACATATTCTAATTTAATCTTCATTCAAATTCCAATAAGGAATGAAATAAATTTTGTGCCTTTATAGAATTAAAACAAGATTAAATTTCCATATATTCATGACTATGGTAAAAAAATACTTAGAATTAATTTTTATTTTGAATCCTAATAAAGGAAGGAAATGAATTTTTAGAAAATATGATTATTTTTTAAAAATGACTTGAGAGTGTAAGTTCATTTTTATTTAATAAAGAATAATAATTCTAAGTATCATTCATATTTTGACTATGACCGTAAATATAAACTTTACTTAGTTTTACATATCCTCTATTAAATGGTGCACGTGCCATTCGTGTTATTGAAAAATGAAAATAAAAATGCAACATATTAATTATGGAGAATGAAAACTTAAACTATATGTTCATTTATTCTAAACTAGGCATAAAGTAAACTTCTCATAAATTGATTTATTACAACCCTTAAATGAATTACAATAATTGAGATAATAACAAAGGGGAAATCATGTAAAATGAACAAACTTGTTATAAATAAATGTAGGTTTTTTATGGATTTTTCCTTAATTATTGAAAAATTAAAGAATATATCCAAAATTAGCCTTTTATGCCTCAGAATTAAAGAAAATCAGACAAAATAAAAGTAAATGATGTATGACTTTGCAAAGCATTTGAAAATGGTGCTTTGGAGTTTTGAACTTTTGAAATTAGGGTTTAAAACATATAAATTCACTTTAAAACTTGAATTTAAAGTGAATTTAACCTTCAAATTGAGATCTTTTATGAAAATATATTGAAAATAATTGAAATCAAAGCAAATAAACTCTAAAGCAAATAAGTATAAACTAGACACATAAAAAAAAAACCTTTTTACTAATTTGGAAAATGATCTCCCATTGGGGAGATATAACTCTCGCAAAATGAACTAAAAAACCGTGCAACTCAAATAATACAGAATAATAATAGTCTGGTTTTTAATTAAAATGGGAAAACAAATGACCATAAAAATTGCTGAAAATTGAAAGAAATAAACTAGACTCAATAAGAAAGACACCGCTTTTTATGGATTTGAAATCCGATCTCCGGTTAGGGAGATATGCCCCCGACAAGTTGGTCCTAATTCAGGTAGCGATTTATGTCGTAAATCGTACAACGATTTACTAATAACACTGTAAGTCACAATAGCGATTTACACATAATGATTTACTGAACAACACCACAAATCGCTATAGTGACTCATGAAATACACTACAAATCGTTATTCAGTAAGTCGTCACGCATAAATCACTATTTAAATCAAGACCAACTTGTCGGAGGCGTATCTCCCTAACTGGAGATCGCATTTTCAATCCGTAAAAAACGACATCTTTGTTATTGAGTCTAGTTTATTTATGTCTATTTTTATTAATTTTTATGGTAATTTTATACCTGTTTTTGGTTGAAAACCAAGACCTTGTCACACTCTATATCGTTTGAGTTACTCATATTTTTAGTTCATTTTGTAAGAGTCATATCTCCCCAACGGAAGATCATTTTTCAAATCTGTAAAAAGGGTTTTTTTTTATTTGTCTAGTTTATATCTGCAAATTTTTATAATTTTATATATTTATTTGATATTTCAAATATATAAAAAACCAGAACTATTTTGTTTAATTATGGTTAAATAAGATTAATCTGTAACCAGTTCTGAATTTTAACAAATTTAAAATATTAAATATGTATAAATAGTTATAAAAAAATCCATATATAAACTAGACACATAAATAAAGAAAACCCTTTTTACAGATTTGGAAAATGATATTTTATTGGAGAGATATGACTCTCGCAAAATAAACTAAAAATATGTGCTACATGAATAATGCAGAATAATAGGGGTCTAGTTTTTAATCAAAATGGGAAAAAAATGACCATAAAATTGCTAAAAATTGACAGAAATAAACTAGACTCAATAAGAAAGACACCGCTTTTTACAAATTTGAAATCCGATCTCCGGTTAGGGAGATATGCCCCTGACAAGTTGGTCCTAATTCAAGTAGCGATTTACGCCGTAAATCGCACAACGATTTACTGAAAATACTATAAGTCACAACAGCGATTTACACATAATGATTTATTAAACAACACCACAACTCGCTATGGTGACTCATGAAATACACTATAAATCGCTATAGCGATTTGTAGTGTATTCAGTAAGCCGTTTATTTTTGTCAATTCTCAGCAATTTTTATGGTAATTTCATACCTGTTTTTGGTCGAAAACCAAGACCTTGTCATACTCTATATCGTTTGAGTTACTCATGTTTTTAGTTCATTTTGCAAGAGTCATATCTCCCCAACGGGAGATCATTTTTCAAATCTGTAAAAAGGTTTTTTTTTATTTATTTGTCTAGTTTATATATGAATTTTTTTATAAATTTATATATTTATTTGATATTTTAAATATATAAAAAACCCAGAACTATTTTATTTAATCATGGTTAAATAAGATTAATTTGTAACCAGTCCTGAATTTTAACAAATTTAAAATATTAAATATGTATAAACAGTTATAAAAATTTTCAGATATAAACTAGACACATAAAGAAAGAAAACCCTTTTTACAGATTTGAAAAATGATATTTCATTGGGGAGATATGACTCTCGCAAAATGAACTAAAAATATGTGCAACTTGACTGATGTAGAATATTAGCGGTCTGGTTTTTAATCAAAATGGGAAAAAAATAACCATAAAATTTGCTGAAAATTGACAGGAATAAACTAATCTCAATAAGAAAGATACCACTTTTTACGGATTTGAAATCCGATCTTCGGTAATGAAAAATGCCCCTGACAAGTTGGTCCTAATTGAGGTAGCGATTTACGCCGTAAATCGCACAACGATTCACTGAAAATATTGTAAGTCACAATAGTGATTTACACATAATGATTTACTGAACAATACCACAAATCACTATAATGACTCATGAAATACACTACAAATCGCTATAGCGATTTGTAGTGTTATTCAGTAAGCCGTCACGCGTAAATCACTATTTGAATTAAGACCAACTTGTAGGGGGCGTATCTCCCTAACCAGATATCGAATTTCCGATCCGTAAAAAGCGACATCTTTGTTATTGAGTCTAGTTTATTTTTGACAATTTTCACAAATTTTTATGGTCATTTCATACCTGTTTTTGGTCAAAAACCAAGACCCTGTCACACTATATATCGTTTGAGTTACTCAAGTTTTTTGTTCATTTTGCAAGAGTCATATCTCCCCAACGGGAGATCATTTTTCAAAACTGTAAAAAGGGTTTTTTTATTTATCTAGTTTATATCTAAATTTTTTTTATAACTTTATATATTTATTTGATATTACAAATCTTTAAAAAATTAGAATTGTTTTGTTTAATCATGGTTAAATAAGATTAATCTGTAACCAGTCCTGAATTTTAACAAATTTAAAATATCAAATATGTATAAAAGTTATAAAAAAATTTAGATATAAACTAGACAAATAAAAGAAGAAAACCTTTTTTGCAGATTTGGAAAATGATCTCCCGTTGGAGAGATATGACTCTTGCAAAATGAACTAAAAACTTGTGCAACTCAAATAATGCAGAATAATAGGGGTCCGGTTTTTAATCAAAATGGGGAATGAAATGACCATAAAAATTATTGAAAATTGTCAAAAATAAACTAGACTCAATAACAAAGACACTATTTTTTACAGATTTGAAATTTGATCTCTATAACAGGTTCATTTTCTGAAATTGAACAGTAACTTTTAGAAGTCACCATCTTCAAACCAGAAAAAAAAAACAGAAAAATCATGGGAAAGGGTGTTACGAAAACCTTTAGCAAGAAACAACCGAAGAAAACATGAGCACCACGATTAAACAAAACACTTTATTGTACCGGGGGAAGCCCCCAAACCCCCCTTCTGTAGGGGCAAAATCTCTGAATCTGTCTCCACAACTTATTAAGTTGAACGATGCTACCCACACCGGTGGGAGCCCCCAAACCTCCCTATTGTAAGAGCAAAATCTCTTAATCAGGCTTCACAACTCATCAAGTTAAACCATGCTACAGTCAGTGTGCAGGTCAGTCGATGCTTGCTGGAGCAGTGTCGTCTGCTGGATGTGCACAGAAGCAGAAAGAGAAGGGAGAGAGAGAGGGTTGATGTTCATGGCTTTCTCCACGGGGGGTTCCTTTCTCAGATAATCCTGCAATGCAGGGACTTTATGGATGGAGGACATGTTTGTTCTTTTTTTGAACCATTTGTTTTCCTTTTTTTGAATGAAGGACATTTTTGTCATTTTCTCAAACCATCGTTTTATGGCAAGAATAGCAAAACAGGGTACTTAAGTCTTTGCAACAACACCAGAGTCTGATGCAAAGTTATGTCAACATACACGGGAATACGAGCCCCATGTGCATAAATACGTGGCGCTCATTCATCCCCCTGAACACAGACATGGGATTCAGTGAATCGTCGGGGGAGAGCATACACCACCCTCTCCGACATCGGCGACCAGTCGAAAGGCCGCCAACGACGGCAACCCTCACCAACAATGCACCATTCTTCGACGACGATGGTTTTCTGAGAAAACCACAAAACTGAAAAGAGCAAATGCCCCTTTTTTTTGCATCTAATGAGAGGGGACGTCACCGTTGATGCTGTCGGTGAGGCGACGACCCTCGGCAACATCCAGCGCTTGCTCCTCGGTGAGGGAACCTCCAGCAACCCATATAACTATTGCAGAGTATGTCACCGGTGAGGCTGCCGGTGACTTGATGAAAGTCACCACCAGCGAGGGCATAACGCAGCTAGCGACGCTGGCAAGACCAACGGATTTCTTTGGCCCTCCCTTCCCTTCCAACTTCCCGGCAAAAACGCCATTGACAGGTAATCGACGAAAACCCTCTATTTTTTTTAATATAGAGTTGTCAGTGGCTTCATCTGCCGCTGCAAGCGACCAGCCAATCGGCGTTGCCGGCAAGGCTGGGACCGACTGGATCCCCAACCACCGACAAAGCCCTTCCCCCTTCCTTCCCGACGAAAGTCATTTCTGCAAAGGAGGAGTCCAAATATCCCATGTTGTTCGAAAAAAGAACAGTAATAGGGGGGAGAAACACTTATAGCGTCGGTGACCGAATCTAGAATGCCACCGGTCACCAGTAGCAGAACAAGCATACTCTCATGTCGGCCCTGATTCTGCTACACGCCCGATGACTGCAATTGTCGATGGCATGGGAATGCAACATCAGGGCTGAGACAGATACACCAACATCGACGAGCATAAACTGAGCGCTCCCGATGCACCCACATGCGCAGCGGAATGCGCGATGCATGGGCTCATAACCCAATTGTTGGCGTATTTGCAAAATTAAAACGGAAATGCAAATAAGTATCAGTAGACGCCATGGATGCGACTTACAGACGCCCATAATGAGCTAGCCCAAGCCAAGCCTTAGGTTGATGGTGAACAGGACTGAACCCTGTATTTGATAGATGGGGGACCTTATTGTTGTTCTCATCTTACAACCAGACCTTTCTTATAGCCTTCTAAGGCCTTACAGTAGGAGGAGTGGGTGGTTACCACTTCTAGTGGTTAACATGCATGGGCAGTTCCCATGACTCATGCACCACCCTATGATGTAACCATATCAAATCGGGTTACATCAGGTTGGATCTGATCCATATTTTAACATATAAAACAACCCTTGGTACCAAAAGGGGTTCCACTTGTTTGGTAGGAGTTGTTAAAACCAAATAGTATGTAGTGTAACTGGTGGGGATCAGCCTAACCTCAGCTTGCCTATCAAAAAGAAAAAATAACCCTTCTTTAACTTTTTGTGTGGTTAAAATGTGAAATAAGGGGATTTTTATGACAAAAAAACTCCCAAATTTGTGGGACCTTTGGCATATGAATGCACCCAGCCAATTAGGCTATGAATCCCAACAAGAATAAGTGAATAACCATATAGGCTGCATGTCAGTCCTAATTTGGCAGCCCTAAAGTGGCAACAAGCTTGTCACATGCATACAAACTCACCTACCCATACGCTTTTCAAGTAGATCGGATTGTGCAAATGGACTAAGCATGGTTCATTTGGTATGACAAAGTTTTTTCTATCTAACAATCTGAATGTTAAATTTGTTGTTCTTATAAACATAGGTGCAATATGAGGATGCCTGGGTCTACGGTGGTGCCCGTAGAGTTTTACACCGTCGGGACAACTATCGTAGGTCTGGCAGGCTAAGGTGACAAGGTCTATGAAACCAAATGCGGTTTCTCCTTGTAATAAATGAAAATCGGTGCAAGATGGATCATATGTGAGAAAACTAGCCGGTACATGTTATGGACGGGTACTTCTCTCTTCCTTGGAATCTAGTTTTTTTTAACTGGATGAAAACAATTAGGAAAGAACTTCTAATAGTACCAACGGGAGCTCCACTTTTATGGTAGTAGTAGCTAATGCACATCACCTTGTGTTGGGACGTTAAATGTTCAAAACCCAATGATATAGTTGTATAACTGGTGCCTAACCCCAGCTTGCCTTAAAAAAAAAGAACTTCTAAGAGTACCTTGTCTATCATTCAACACTCTATTTTTTAGACGAAATGTAGGAAATAAATCCTAATGTATATTGGCTCAAGTCAATGATAATTAATCTTGATTGAACGAGTTATATCGTATATGTTTGTTAATGTGAATTATAAACTAAAAAATTTAGCTCAAATTCATGCAATATACATTAGGATCCAGTCAAAATACTTACCCACATGAGTAAGTTTGAAGATTATCTGAATAAGCATAATGTAAGAAAGTTTTTACTTACCTATGTGATTTGGATAACCTTGGTCCAAATTTTATGTTAGATCAAAAGAGTATCATATTAGATATTAATTTATATTAACAGTATGTGATTCAAGATTGCTTTATGCCACTGGATGTTTTGTTGAATATGTTATTGGTGATCTATGCTTAGATCTTATTGGTACATGAATTCAGTTTAGTGTAGATTTTTATGGTGGATCTGGATAAGGTAAAATTGGATGAGTTTTGATGTAAATTATAATTATAACTATAGTCAAATCATAATGATTCATAATTAAGCATATGAATGAACTTGATATATGATAAGTCTAGATTCATATAAATGATAACTATATGTTTGTATCAAGCATATTTTGAATTGGGTATTGGATATTTTAAATCCACATATGTATTGGATTTGAACTATAGTCAAATCCTATATAACCCATGATTCTGCTTGAGCTATCTAACCTTGCAAGAAGATTCAATTTTAACTTGATGATAACATCTCACATGAATTTTATATATAATACATATGAATCCATTAGAATGGGTATGCTAATAACATAGATTTGGACTATAGCCAAATCCAGAATAACCCATAATCGAATGCATAACCAAGTAAATAGAATTTATATCTAAATATGATATTATATTCATTCGACTTAGATGGTAATCATATGAATTTATACAATAGTCAAATGTTGTATGACATATGGTTGTATTTTAAAATAAACTTAATGAATATCTTGTTTATCTTAATGAGAATATCAGGAGCCAGAATCAGATATAAATGAAATCCAATAAACTTGTTCTTAAATCTACATATAAATCTAAAAGTTTGTGTTCATTTGATATGTCAAGAATCTTAAAAATGAGTTTATAGCATTTGACATAATTAGTGTGATGGTATATAAAATAATTTTTCATTGGGTTTGGATCTATTCACATCAAATTGATTTTGTTTAGGGGGCTTTTATCCTAAGAAATAATACATGTGTTTGACAATGTGATGCTTTGCATTAATAAATTGATATCCATGAAAAAAATGAGAGCGTAATTTAGTTTTGCTTTTCATGTAAATATGTTTTTTGAAAATGATAATAAATAATTATCATGAATTGAGCTCCATAAATTGTTTGTTGAATATTATAAGACCAATGCATGGTGTGCAACATGGATTGAATAAGTCGAATTTAAGATGATTTTGATATATATATATATATATATATATATATATTGATCCAAAATGATCAGAAAGTGATAGGCCCGATTAAATTTTTTTTTTTATAATGAAGGAACCCTCACCGAGAACCACGTCACTAGCGGGCATGTCTCTCTACAAGGTAAAACTATGGGTTGGGGACACGACCACCCAGCTTCACATCTCCCAACAGTGTAAAAGAAATAACAGCCCCATGTGATAGTGGGGTTCGATCCCGAACCTTCATCTTAGATACCACTTCAATGGTAGAATATATTTTATAAATATGTGATAAATACAAGTACATGTTTGAAAATACACACAATGTTGATTTTTTTTTATGTTTGAACGGTGCTAGTAGATAACAAGATTTTTGTTTACCATTAAAAAATAGTGTATGTATTTGTTATGAATTAAGATAAGTGATAAATATTTCTCACTAATGTGCATATGACTGCTATATATAAGTTAGGGTATGCTATATTAACTTAGTATAGACTATGTGCAATATTAGCCAAAGATATTGTCTTAAGGTCATGAAAGAGATGATAAAAATGATTATTGAAATTTTCATATATCTATGTGAAATAGACTATTAGTTCATTAATCTTTTGTGTTGTGCAAGATATGAAAATGAAAAATCAGATAGCAATGGCTTATTTGTGTCCATGTGATATGAAATTTGATGTCTTTTATGACATGTGAGTGTTAAAAGTTAGATATTTATAAACAATAGCCTTATGAGGTATGTAAGAGAAATCAAACTGAAAAGCTAAAGACTGAGTACATATGAGTTTGTGGCAATTTCATGTATAACTGCGTACACCTTCGACCCTATCCACCCTTCCGCACACATTCAAAACCTTACAGTATGTGCATATGATTATCACAATATTTGTCCTTTAAAATAAATCACAATTCTTCTAAAAAATATTTTTTTTTATGATGAAAGAAAACCCTCACCAAGAACCAGATCACTTAATGGGTCTGCCCCCTATAAGGTAAAACTTAAGTTAGGATACAACCACCCAGCCTTACGTACCCCAACTGAAACAACAACCCCTATTCACCAGTAGGATTTGATCTTGGGTCTTCAGTTTGACACAGTTTGTGACCTCATAGGGAGCTTCTCACTCGACTTGCCCCTATATATTGCTATTATTTCTTGATAAAATTACCAATTAATAATTAGTACTATGCACACCCATTCGGGTCTTCTGATTGGTAGCAGAAATAGGGAGAAGGTGCTAACCCCTTCGTCCCTCGTTCAACTCCCATTGGCTGTGCGGGTGCCTTTAACTGGTGGGCTCCATAAGAGCTTGGGTGTTTATGACCCCATTCAAGGTTTACAGGGGGTGGACCCATTAACTCAAGGGTTTCTCATCATTAAAAAAAGTTGTACTATGTTTGCCACCAAAATTAAACAGGTATTATAGTTCTTGCTACTAACTATGGGGCGCAGGTCAGAATACAAATTTATGGTTAGTTTTTTTTTTCTTTTGGATAGTCAGATGGGGTTAGTCTGACCCCTACCAGTACAAGATTAAAAGGAATTACTTATTAATAACAGTTGAAAACCAATCTGGAGGTTTATCCTTCCAACTACGAGTGGCTTTAATCACACCTAGTTTGGCCAAATTATATGTGATATAATTACAAACTTTATCATACAAAAAACACAAATCTGATCAACAAGGCTCTGATTAACAAGGCTGGAAGAATTCCAACATTCAACTTCAAAATGAGGAGAAGACGAACTGCTGCTGTAAGTGTGCATGAAATAGCGTATATACCAGATTTTTTAATGGGTTGTGTCAGCCTTTCCCATGTATTGCAGTTGGCAGATCACAAAAGGCAAGCAAGGTCATTTCTCCTTGGATGCATAAATAGCCTCTTCGCCCAAGGAACGCTTAGCGAAGGGAGGAAATGTTAGCAACTACTTGAATAAGAAGACTGGTGGGATTGAGCTTACTGGTTGTCTTTCTTACTGATTTATGGTGAACGCCTGTTGTGTCTATTTGGAACCCTAGCATGAGGTCCGACTAGAATTCTATGGTACTGTCTATGTTGAGGCATTGCATTAGAAAATGACTCCTTGAGGCTGCTGAGGGTGAGATGAAGCTAAGGGGCAGACTCCATATTGAGGAGAGCATGTGGTGTGAGAAGTGCCGCAACAGGTGGCTGAAGGAAGAAAAACAAAATGCGTGAGAAAGAGAATAACATTCCTCAACATACAAAGAAGATGTTAGAAGGTGTTAAATTAATAGGTGTTGGAGCCGCTACAATTGCTTCAGCGGGAGCTACTGTTGGTATTGGATGAGGGATAGAATGTTAGGCATAAATCAAACTCTTTATTTTCCAAACTTTATGAACTACCAATTGAAATGCGACAAGCCATGTTTGTTGCACATTAAAATCTGCAAAATGAATTTGTCTTCATTGTTGGTAAGGTCACTATAATATCTGAATGAAGAATATGACATAAACCAAATAATTGAGATATTTTCTGCTAGTCACTAGAATATGAGAACTAAAATATGAAAACTACAAATATAGGCATTGCCACCACTTTCTTTGCAAATCCAGCCATGTGGATGTGCTTGGCATGGTGAATTTGCTACGAATCAACCATTGGATAGCGTATTTGCAATGAAAAAATGTGATTTTTGAATGCTTGAATATTTATAAAGATTATGAGCCATTGATTTTAAAGCCTTAAAAAATCTCCTTTGTGCATCAAAATCGGATGATTCAACAAAGGGTTCTTATAAAACCAAGGATATAGATCACATCCCTATGGTTAGATTTAAGAGAAAAGAACAAAAATCTAGAAAAACTGTGGATCACACATTAGTTCTCATATTCTAGTGACTCTTTTCTGCCATATATCAGTGGCTATCTTGCAAAATGTGTTCTTGAATTGACCCAAAACCTGACCTGTTCCATTGCCGAAGATTGGACTTGCCCAAGTAGTTCTTCAAAAAATCTTGCAACATTCCAATCACCAAGTACTAATCAAGGCATATGGCCAATTAGATCCCTTCATAATTGACGCATTTAAATATAACACCACCCATAACAACCATATTTAGGCCTTGTTTGGGATCTCTTGACCAGATGACATTGAAGTGGATTCATGGAATCCACACCTTCTCCCTCTCCACACCTTCTCCCTTTGTTTGGGATGAGGGAAAATCGTCGAATCGTGAAACTGGCATGGAACAAGCCAAAGTCAGTTCGACGATTATGGATAGGTGGTAGTCAACAACACTTGCATCGATGCTCATGCCACTACAAGAAAAATGTTAAATAGCGACGGAAATAATTCATCGTAAATTTGTGACGGATTAGCTAGAGAAAACTAGTCATCTCTAAAATTGAAATTAGTTGCTAAATTAGCAATGAAAAAATTATGTCTTAAAATTCATCGCTAATTAGTAACGGATTAGCGACGGAAACATTCTGTCTCAAACTCCATCACAACTTCATGATGGATGAGCGACAAAATTTTTCTATCGCTATGCCATTGCTAATTTGCGATGGAGTTTGAGATGGAATGTTTCTGTCGCTAATCCGTCGCTACGTTTTCCGTAAAACCATAATGCAAGCCCCTTTCTTTCTCTTTTTATTTCATCTCTCTCTTGTCGCCCGCCGCCTGAGTTCTCTCCTTCACCTCCTCCTTCTTCCCTCACTCCGTCTCTGTTGTCGTCGTGTGCCGCCACCGACCATCGACCACCCCCTCTTCGATCGGACCCCGAACCCTCTCCCTCGCCCGACTCTCATAGTTGAACCCTCACTCACCTCGCATGTCGCCTGCACCTGACGTCGATACTCTCCCTCTCGCTGACCCCTTTTTAGGTAACCTCTCACCCCTCTCTCTTTCTCCTATGTCTTCTTCTTCTTCTACTTCTCCTTCTTCTTCTCCTTCTTTTTTGTCGACCGACAGGGGCCAAACCATGGTCGGACGGCAAGTGCTAAAGCCCCTGCCAGTTTTTCCGTCAGGTCGATAGGGGAGACATCCCCTGCCGCCTGTGACAAAGTTTTCAACAGGGGCTTTGGGCCTCTGCCTCGTTCCTTTCAGCCGACAGGGGCTTTTCCCCTACTGTCTGGGTGTTTTCGGCATGTGGTGGAAAGGCTTTTGCCCCACCCGTTCCTTCTTTTTTGCCAGGGAGGGTTCGAGTTTCCTCTCTGTCTTCTTTTTCTTGGTTTTGAGGGAGGGGCTCAACCCCTCCCGTTTCTCCTTCTTCGTAAGGGAGGGGCCAAGACCCCCTCCTTGCTCTCCATGTCTTCTTTTTTCAGTTTTGAGGGAGGGGCTCAACCCCCTCCTGTTTGTCCTTCTTCGTAAGGGAGGGGCCGAGACCCCCTCCCTATTGCTTGGGTTACGAGGGAGGGGTTCGGTCCCTCCCTCGTTCCTTCTTTGTTTTCATTCAGTCGGCAGGGGGCGGAGCCCCCTGTCCTTGGTTCTTTCAGTCAGCAGGGGGCGGAGCCCCTCCACCCCCTATCCACTTTGTTTATCCGACCGGTAGGGGCTCTGCCTCCCTGCTGTTGTCTTTTCTTTTCGGGCAAGGAGGGTGAAGCCCCTACCTGAGTGGTTCTTCTGCCGACATGGGGAGGGGGCTCTACCCCCTATCATGTTCCCCTTTCGTCAGGCAGGGTGGGGCGAAGTCTCTTGTCTGTGTCTTTGTCTTTGGTCGGCAGTCTTTGTCATTGTAGGTGTGTAGCAGAGCAAAATGTGTGATGCTTAATGCTAAGCATCGCATGCGGCTTAAAATGCAAATGCAAAAGCATGTAAATCCGGTAAATACCCGTGATGAGTAAGTGATGCAAACGCATCACATGTTATTTACTTTCTTGGATGCAACACTTTCCTGCTCACACACTCACTTAGTTGTGGATATATATAACTGTTTTGCTAGAGTTTGGAGATCATGTTGAGCATGATTTGAATATATGAGAATAGAAGTACTCTTATTTGTGTAGTTCAAATTTCATGTCAGTCATTATAGTAGTTAGCGGGATATTAGAGTGTGTTTGTTGCAGGCACATGTTTGACATTGTTGTAATATGAATGATTGAATATAGTGCAATGTTTGACATGACTATCCATGCTTGCATGAAGTTATTTTCGATTTGATTATGCATTTTATGTAAAATTGTATCATGAAAACATGCTTAAATTGAATGTATCATGTTTGTGAATATGATTTCATCTTTTTAAATATCCTTGTGATGTGTGTAAATATGTTGTTATGGTGTTACACATAAAAATATTGAATTATCAATACATGCATAATAGTTCATGAAATTGCATTTTTTATTAAGCATGTTTGTGGTAGAGAGGGGGAAAAATTATGCATTAACTGAAACAAAAAAATTGCTTACCAACAATCACCAAACAAGAATTTCTAACAGATTTGTAAACCACAACAAAGTGTTAACCAACTCAACACAAGCAACAAGCAAAATGAAGACTTTATGACCTACAATATGCAAATTATAGCAAACCAACAAGGAGAAATCAGTCATTATATATATATATATATATATATATATATCAAATCATTACATCCACCATCAATGCATGATAAATTAGATATTTTCTTTATCATATCATTATTATGATTCTCTTTTAACTGGTTAGGATAATATTCGTAACATCATAGGACAAAATGGCTACAAACCATGAATGGATGTACCATAGGATAGTTGATAATAAGGTATCGCTTGAATATATAAATGGTATTGACAATTTTATTGAATTTGCAACAGCACGTGTCAGTACAGTAGATCCTATCGGTCGGATCAGGTGCCCATGCATGATGTGTAAGAACAATCGATTTATAGAACCTCATGACGTTAGACATCACCTATACAAAAAGGGTTTTGTCAGTGGTTATCAGAATTGGACGCTTCATGGTAAAGAATTTTAGAATAATTTTGACGCACAGGTGGATGTGGTGCATGATAAGCCATATGTGGATTTGATATTTGATGTCATAGGACTAGAACTGGGTTCTGTTGTGGGTCCTAGTGATGTACCAACTGGGGTAGAGGAAGAAGCAGATGGTAGAGCGATATGGCGATGACTTCACTCAGCATCCACCTTTTGATATTGCTGCATGGGTGACTGCAACCGGTGAACCCAAAAAAGGTAGTGTGTTTGGGTTTGGGAGTAATATGAACACTACAACAGTCATTGCTTTCTACAGTCAGGGCTCTCAGAGTTCTCCCGCCAACATCAACTCCCAGCGTCCGATTGACCCTGTTATTTCTTGGGATGGTGTCCGCTAGCTTCTTTAGGACACAATGTGTGACTTTTTACATGAAGTCATTCCCAACCTTATCCATAATGAGTTGTGCAACTTTTTTCAAGATAAGGAAACTTTGTATGCCTTCAACATGAGCTCTAGTGCCCGTCAGGTATGTATAACATTTATTTCAATACATATCTAAAGTTTCATGTCGTTAGATTTCAATACGTATATGCATGATTGAATCACTATGAAATTATATTAATAGCATTAGAACACATATATGCATGATTGAATCATTATGAAAGTTTTTTGACAACCTTAGAACACATATAAGCATGATTTTATCACTATAAATTTTTTTTGACAACCTTAGAACACATATATGCATGATTGAATCAGTACAAAAAAATTTTGACAGCATTAGACATATATATGCATGATTGAATCACTATAAAAAAAATTTGATAGCCTTAGAACATATATGCATGATTGTATCACTATGATTTTTTTTACACCGTTAGAACACATATATGCATGATTGAATCACTATGAAATTTTTTTGACAACCTTAGACTACATATATGTATGATTGAATCACTATAAATTTTATTTGACAGCCTTAGAACACATATATGCATGATTGAATCACTATAAAAAATTTTTGACAACCTTAGAACACATATATGCATGATTGAATCACTATAAAATTTTTTGACACCTTTTTAACACATATATTCATGATTGAATCACTATAAAAAATTTATGACACCCTTAGAACACACATATGCATGATTGAATCACTATGATTTTTTTTTACAACCTTAGACCACATATATGTATGATTGAATCACTATAAATTTTATTTGACAACCTTAGAACACATATATGCATGATTGAATCACTATAAAATTTTTTGACACCTTTAGAACACATATATACATGATTGAATCACTATACAATTTTTATGACAACCTTAGAACACATATATGCATGATTGAATCACTATGGAATTTATTTGACAACCTTAGAACACATATGCATGATTGAATCACTATAAAAAAAATTGGACCGCCTTATAACACATATATGCATGATTGAATCACTATGAAAGTTTTTTTATAACCTTAGAACACATATTAGCATGATTTCATTACTATGAAATTTTTTTAACAACCTCTGAATTTTGTTAATGGCCTTCACTTTATTGCTAGTCTATGTTTCAGTCAGCCATGTTACTTTAATTGCCTTAGATTAGGTGCATTGCATATAATTTATTTTATTATATTTTGTTTATCAATACTAACATTTAGGTTCTTTTGTAGGATGCTGGAGATGATCAGTGTAGAGGAGCTGATGGAGGCATGGATGGAGGGGCAGATCGAGATAATAAAGAGGATGATGCTCTAAATCTTGAAGAGGATTAGCTTTATGTGTTGAATTTGTTTCACGTACTTATTGTTTCAAACGAAACTCTTTGTATATGTTCACTTGTAACTAATTAGAACTTGGCAAGGATTATACTAGGTTGTTAAATTTGTTTCACTTATAACTTGTGTTAAATTTGTTTCACCTACTTTGTATATGTGTTTTTTATGTGTACTTTATTTTTTATATATAGGTTATATAAATTGTATAACGAGAAATTTTTTCTCGATATTTATATTATAAACAAAATTGTTTTATTTTTTTATTTTGTGATGGATAAGCGACAGATATTATCCATCGCTAATATTCAACGATGGATTTTTCAAAGAAAATCAGTCGCAAAATGGTGACGGTATTTAGCGATGAATAATATCCATCGCCAATTTAGCGACGGATTAGGGATGAATATTTATCTGTCTCAAAAACTGAATCAGCCAATGTTTTGCGATGGAATGTAATCTATCGTCAATCCGTCGCTAAATTGGCGATGGATATTAGAGACGGATACGTATTCATCGTTAAATTTTAGCGATGGATATGTATCTGTCGCAAAATCAAATCAGTGCTTATTTAGTAATGGATTAGAGTTGGATCATGACATTCGATAATCCATCGTGAATTAGCGATGAAAGTAGCAACAAATCAATTATGTCGCCAATTAGCGACCAAGAAATTGCGACAGATGCTATCCATCGCTAAGTCATCACCAATCAGTCGCTAAACAGTTCAACGATGGATTTATGATGAATTAGTGTCGGATAGCGTCCGTCACTAATTCGTGAAATTCTTGTAGTGTGCCCACATTGTCATCAGTTGAGAGAGATGGACATGCAAGGGCCCTCCTTCTCCCTGTGAAGCCCAGAAGGACATTCCTGCCAGTATCCACTATCGGAGTCTATAAGAACCAGCAACAAACAAGAACCTCTGGTGACTTTCCTCAAATAGAGATGGACCAGAAGTAGGGTTTGGTGATGGAGGGGAGGCCTAAGTTGAGGGTGCTCTAGAGGCTCAAGGGGCATCAAGATAGGGTTTGGGCTTTGTATTCCCAGAAGGAAGATAAAAGAGAAGAGACTCTCTCTGGTGTTTTGATGACTAGTATTTGAGACTTTCTGTATATGTTCTTGTGTTTATGGAGTTTTTTCTTTTTGGGCATTCTTTTTTATTATGGTTGATTTTTGTTTATATATATTGGAGATTATGTTTTCTATGGTTTGTAGTATTTTAAAAAAAATCACAAATTGATGGGTATTTATTGAAAAAGATTATGCGTACCAAGTGTTTGTTGAATTGCTTGAATAAATTTCAGTAGCAATTGAATTTGTTGAAAAAAGGGTCGTGGTGTGTGCAATGAAGGCTAGAGAAGAAGTGAGAAAGATTGAGTTTAACAACTTGCTTCAGGGGGGATTCTTGATATGATTATCGAGAGTTTTTTGTGTATCATGTAGAGGCAGGGCCTAGAGTATTTATCCTCCCCTAAGTAATCGTTACCCAGCCAAACCAACTTCATTGGATTCCCAAACTTGTTGAGAATCCAATGAGGAGTGGGCCCACCACTATTCTGGTGATTCTTATCTCAATGGTCTACTACTCAAGTGGGTCATTGGATTCCATGTGAGACTTATTTGGTCACACTAGATCCGTATCAAGATCCAACATCTCTCACTTGGCCATATGGGGCGAACACCTACATTGTATCATAACCAGTGCATTATGTATTGCACTCATAACATTATGAGGTTTTACATACGCTAGTTGGATTTCTTCTTCATGATATATCCCTATCATGAGGCTATCTACAAACTAAGTTGTTTTTCCATCATCTCATAAAATTTTATTGTAACCTTTAATTTGTGTACCAGTTTATTTCAAGTATTCACGGTTTACTGCATACTGGCTCTTCCATGACTATACCATAGGCATGCACACCAGTGGAGTACTATGAAATTTATTAATTCATTGCATGTTGATCACCACCTGATCATTTCATATCAGTATATCCAGATCCAAATAGTCATAAATGTGACTGACCAATAATATTTAGCATTTCATGCATAAAAACAAAATATTCATTCATGCATTTATAAGCATACCATAGGGAACATTATTTATAATGATTATTTATTAAAATAAATATCCTCACAAGCATGTGTAAAATTATAGTGCAACTCCACTTTTCCAATGCATTGTATTTAAGCAATATTTGCATTAAGTCATGACATCATGTAGATATTTTCATACAAGCTGAACTTTTTCTTTATGATATATCATCATCATGAGGATATTCTCATACTAGGTTGATTTTTCAACATAAAGTAAATAATAAATATTCAAATCTAATTTAGATATGCATAAGATCCATATCCAATTAAGAGTTATCATTTGGATATGCCACATATGATAAGTCAATTCCAATGCTTTAATCAAACCACAAGCTTGAACTTTTAAGTTCAAATCCTTTAGCGGATTCACACACACACACACACACACACACACACACACACATATATATATATATATATATATATATATATATATATATATATATATATATATATATATATATATATATATATATATATCAAATTTATTGGATTTGTAGGATTCTATATCAAAATCCAACTTGAGATGTTATTTATCAAGTCCAACACAATCCATATTAAAATGGATCTCCATACAAGCTTAAATAAAATCATGGATTACTCAGAATTTGACCATAATCCAAAATCATATATTTCAAATGCAAATAGATCAATATTACACATCAGGCATTCTACTTATATGGATCTAACCATGTTAAACTCGGACCTATACAAAATATATGTCATTATTAGGTCCAAATATATGGGCTGATACTATCCAAATTTAACATAAAACTTGGATCCAATCTAGATTCATACAAGATATTTAGATTTATCTCTAGATCAATTCTAGACCCATATCTCATATTCAGGCATAACACTCATCCGGATACAATCATAAAATTGGATCAAACTAGATCCATATTCCATATCTGGGTATCTGAACCCATCACTAGGTTTGTTTAATAAGAGAATCCAAGAGTATAACTTGGATAAAAACTTATTCAATCTATACTCAATCCACTTAATCTTATTCTCGTTTTGATATATCCAGATCCATACATATTTAACTATATCCATAATATTTTACTGTATCAAATCAAGGTATGTGTCACCTTACTAGATCAAAATATTTGGTCTAATACTGATCAGATCCAATCTTGACCCAAACATTATATTTAATAGATATTACAATTAAACTTGACCTATATATATAATTTAATCAAACCATACTAGATCCAGATATTAATCATGAATAAAATATTAATGCATATAATAAAAAACATAGGCAGACATAATATTTTTGGATCAAAAAAATATCAGAGCAGAGATATAAAGCAAATCATAATTGGGTTCAAAAAGTTTTACCAAATCCAACGAAGTTTATAAAAAGCTACCTGAATAGCTTGACCCAATCCATATCCAAACTTTTCTGAGGTATTTCTGCTAACCAGAATCATTTTTCTGCAAAATCAGAAATATCAAAAATATTTCTGAGTAAAATCAACAATCCATAACATAATATCCAGAAATCTCTGAGTTAAATAGAAAACTCCAGGTGGTTTTCTATAATTTCAAAAAACATGTTCTTGTGTCGAGTATTAACCAGAAGACAGGTTTGTTTCTGAAAATTCTAGAAAATAGAGCCTCTATTCTAAAAAATAATAAAGGTCTTATAACGTAATATTTCATAAAACAATTACTAAATGTGAAACAACCCAAAAAAGTGATAAAGGTATCGAGATTTTTCAAAACCCTAACCTTTTTTTTCTACCCTTTTCATAAAAAAACTCTTAGGGTTTTCCCTCTTTTATCGTCCAGAGAGGAGATAAAAGGGGGGAGACGGGGGCAATGGTTATCGTCCTCACCGCCACCTTCACCGGGAGATTAGGCAACCGCTGGCCTTCGACACTAGGGGATCTTCTTTACCCTCTGGTAGTGTCGTCACCCTCCAAATGTTGTTGACTAGCATCAGAACTCCACCATCTCCTGGCAATCAACCAACCGGAGCCCTGCTGCTCGTCGGCAGCATCAGCACACCCAACAACCTCTTCTTTGTCGGAGGCTCTGCTAGTTGCACCACTGGAGTTCGTCGCCTCTCAACCAAGCCATAACTAAGGTTTCAGCATCCTCGCTATTGGGATGGTTGCGATCGTCATCTCGGCCGCCTTCCAGGCCCAATTGAGGAGGCGTACAGAATCGCCCAGGCCCAAACCCTCATCGCCCAAGGAAGGAGAGAACAGAGGACGGGGTTTCCACCGCTGCTTTTCTACAGTTGAACCGCCTCCGACAGTTCCTCTGCTCGCAGATGCTTCACCACTCAATTTTCTCTCATCTTCAGCCTCTTCTCAATCCTTTCGTAGAGGTTCGCGGTGCAACGTTCGTTAGGGAAAATCTCCACTGATACAAAGCCCTTGCTCTTCTAGAACTGCCATGGCTCTCTCGTCGGAGGAGCAGAGCCCTTCTAGCTGAAGAGCTCCCTGTGTTGCTCCATGTGTTCTGGTGTTGTTGTCACTTCTGTTGCTCCTCCACCTCGGACCTCGACCCTCCATCTGAATGAAAAGAGCTCCCTCGAGGCTCGCGACTCAGAGGACAAGCGGTGTAGCTCTGCCTGGTTGTAGTCATCTGGGATGTCAGAGGCAGCGGAGTTCGAGAGCGTGTTGAGGCCCATAAGTCGCACGATGATGCTCAATGACTGTCGTTGCCGCTCGCTTTTCTCAGACTCATCAACAGAGCAATCTGGTTGGATGATGTTGGTGCAGATCTGGTCGAAAGATGCTACTGAAGGGCCTCAAGGCCATCACACGACTATCAAGCGACAGTCGGGGGGCTCACGGATGTGCCAAGACAACTTGAACCCGTCCTTGATGCCCAGGAGCTTTGGGTTCTCCGGTGTCATCTTTGTTGTAGCCGACTTCTCCTACGACTTGAAGGTATCACAGAAGATAGAGTCGCAGACAACTTCCGTTATGTCGAGCAGGGTTTTTGGCTGCTCACGACACACCACCATTGGTGCTTGAGCGTTCTTTGGCGTGAATGTCGGCGAATGGCTACTGGGAGATGCCACTGTCTTCTCTCCCTGAGGGGAACCAGAGGAAGAGGTAGCAGGCGGTGAGGGAGCAGGCGGATTGAATACGGGCGACGACTCCCTAATGGAGGGGAGGCGCTTGGGAGAGATGTGCTTCCCAGCAAGGAATTGGTTTTGATCGAAGTTTTAGAGGAAACCGACCATACAACCCATTTTCTTCTCCATCCGCTCCTCCATATTTGGATTGTTCGACTCATGGACTGTTGCTCGAACCATCATTTTTTTTCTTCTTCCCTTATTTTCTGGCAAGTCCTTCGATGCCCTCTCAGGTGATACCCATAATGAAAAGAAACTAATCCATATATATAGAGAGAGAAGGAAATAAGAAATAAAGAATGAAACTAATCCATCGAGTACACTGTGTCCTAGCTCTGATACCACTGTTGGAAAAAGGATTGTGGTGTGTGCAGTAAAGGCTAGAGAAGAAGTGAGAAGGGTTGAGTTTAACAGTCTGCTTTAGGGGAGATCCTCGATATGATTATCAAGAGCTCTATATGTATCCTACAAAGACAGGGGCTTTAATATTTATCCTCCCCTAGGTAGCTATTATCCAACCAAACCAAATTCATTGGATTCTCAAACTTGTTGGGAATTCAATGAGGAGTGGTCCCACCACTATATTAGTGGTTCCTATGTCAATGACCCGCTAGTCAAGTGGGTCACTAGATTCTATGTGAGACCTATTTGGCCACACTGAATCTGTATCAGGATCCATCAGGGTTATGAGTGCTTTGAGTAAGGAACTTAACGATGGTGAAGTTTGTTTTTATAGTTTGTGGGGATGAGAGTTTTAGAGTGGTGGGTGCATCAATGGGGTTGGTTTTGTTGAACGTGGAAGGAATCTAGAATGTGGTATTGCTTGATTCTGTAAAGATGGTTTTTTCTTGTTTCAGAGGCTGACCAAAGGGAGAGAGTGCATTTGCAAAGTTATTGTAGAATGTATGTTCGTCTATGGCCTGTTTCCAAATGCTTATGTTTATTTATTCATATTCATGATTTTTATTTATATTCAAATACACACTACTTGGTACTATAGTTATATTTATTGTTCTGAAGTTTATTAGAGATTAGAGATTAGAGATTATATATTACATTAGATTCTGTCTAGTTTGAGAATTAGGCAAAATTGGTTCTTATTAATTTCTTGTTGTGTATTTTAACAAACAAAAGTCACTTTTTCAACTTATTTGCTCTCAGCTTATGTCTTTAAGATTAAAATTTTGTTGCTCTAAAGGCTAAATAAAGTGCTAATTAGAAAATGAAAAATTGTGTTTTCAATTGCATGTACTCGTTTTGATGTACTTGTTGTCCCTATTTGATAGGATTGTATTGATAGGTTTTATAACTTTATTTTATTTGCTACTGTTTGCATATTATTTATTTATAAATTATATTATATATGTATTATATTATATAATATGCATATTATGTATGTTTTATATATGTATTGTATATATTATATATTATCAAGCTTTAAAAATTATTTAAAAATATTTTTTTTTTATGAAAACAAGCTTGAAGAGGCAACTATGAAATCCACACATCCACCCAAACAACTTCAAAATAAATTTGGTAAGTGCTTGCCAAAATTTTGATGGTGCTCCCCAACAAGCATGTGGGAAGTACCCAATCGACCAGATTTATGGATTTCATACTTCCTATCTACCATAGAAGCTCAGATTTCAAACAGGACCTTACTGTTAAAAATTGATCTGACAAAAGATTGAGCTTTTAAGGTGAGCCCACAACTTGTAGGCACATCGTGTCAACTGTCTCCATAGGCTGCGTAGAATCCTTGAATGAAAATGTCACACAGACACAGTCAATTTGATTTGAGCATCCTGATGACACCGACCGACATGTTATGGCACTATAACATGATCAGACAAGTATAAACATTATTTTAGTATTTTTGATAGTTTTTTTTTGTATTCACAAAAAGTTTATTAAGCCACGTCAAGTGTCAAATGGTAATCATATCTTTGTGATGTTATGAGTATCAACCGGTGGGTTTCGTTCGGACCCAGGTGAAACCAAACTTGGATCAAATTTTTGAGTATATGGTATCAGGTTTAGACCTGAGTCTACTATAAGAGAAACCATACCCGGACCAGATAAAAACTATATGAAACTGTACCATATCTAGTAAAATATTATTTTTTATTATTTTTTATTAAAAAATTATGGGTCTTACTCAAAACTCGGATCAAACTCGAATCTGGTCTAAAATTTCATAAAGTATACCCGAGTCTAATGTATTAATCGGACCTTCGGGTTCAGACACATCAATTGAAGTTGAGGCCCTATGCATATTTCATTGGAGGCCGATATTTCTCCATATTTTTTTTATTGGAGGCCCTCAGCATGAGAAATATAGTCTTTATATATTTTTTTTTCATTTGAGGTCCTAGGCGGTGGCCTCAAATATCAAAGAGGCTAGCCGACCCTGCCCAGGTCTTAGTCAGGTTTTCTTATTTGTCAGCATACTTGGACCTTATAGGGTTTGGTCTGTGTCGAGTCTAGGTAAACTTGACCCGTTTACACCCCTAGTTGTGAGTGTGATTGAATGCAGGCATAACCAAGACTAAGTCTGACCTCTAAAATACTTATAATCAGACCAAGTTTTAGACCAAAGCTTGGCTGACCAAGCCATGAAACTGTCCCAACAAGATTTGGGCTTGAACCTAATTTTCATAAATTATAAGGTTTAAAGGCACCAAACAATAAAGCAATTCATTATTGTTGTTCTCTGCGACCTATTTGGTTGAGTCTTAATGTAAAGTGTTGAGTCACTTGCAATTTTTTTTGGGCCACCCATGAACTTTGGTTTATGTTGAAAAATACCCTGAAGGTTCAACCTGTAGATCTGAACTTTAACGAGCCTTCAGACAAAAATGTGAATGAATGTAAATGTGAAGAGCTTTCTTTTGTTCGCCCTCGTTGTGATTGCTTTTGAGTGATTGTGATTTCTCTCTCTCTCTATTCTCTCGCTCTCTTGCACTTTCAGTTATCAAAGTTTTCACTATTGCAAGCGAGCGATCGGAAGGCTTGCGGCAGTAAGAAAGGACTGTTGCACCGCACTGACCTATTAAAGAAGTAGGCCCATGACACTTTCTCTTCTTTGTAAAAACCCTTCATCATTGTTGTATCACAAAATATGTACTTTTTCCCAAGCATTATTTACGCTCATTGCTCTCAGCCACGAGCTACACTTGGGACTTGTTTGGAATCTCAACGTTGAAGTGAAAAAGTGGGTGCCAGAGTGGTTTGTAGGGTTTCCTTCTGTTAGGGATGGAGAGAAAAGAAGGAATTTGTGGAATTGGCATGGCATTTGTGGATGCCAGTTCCACGTTTCGACTACCACCATCAGGATGTGGTAGTTGGCAAATCTAATGCCGACTCTACTCATGACAATACTCCTAGCTGCCTCTGACGCCCTTCCCACCTACCAAAATTCACTCCCTACTTCCTTCCCTATTTCCACACCTACCAAAATTTACTATTGGTGGGCGGTGCGAGAAGAAGGTTAGAGGATGCCATTATTTTTGTGGAAGAAGGTCACTATTAGAAAACCAAAATTTACTGTTGGTGGGTGGTACGAGAAGGTTGATCATGCATATAATTCAGGGTTTATTAACATTAAAATATGCATGATTTCATAAAATAATGTTTCAAAAACCCAATTTTATGTTAGTTTTCGAGTAAATGTGCTAAAATGATTTAAAAATAGAAAATGCATGAAAAATAGTTTTATTTTACATTTTTATACATATTTTAGTTTTTTTATAATCATAGTAGTTTAGTTTTAGTTTTTTTAAATAAAATAAAAAATAATAGAGAAAAATATTTTTTTCATTTTAAGTGTTTGTTTTTTTTAAAAAAAGAGAAAAAAAATTTTAGAATAGTTTTTTTTTAGTTCTTCATAAATAAGTTTTGTTTTTAAATCTTTGAAAATTTTATATAGTTTTTGATTTTTGAAAATTGCAAAAATAAACACAAACTGGTTCACCCGGTTTGCTTTTAAAAAAAATAAATAAACAAACCGGCTTGAACCGGTTTGCATTTGTTTCAAACCGGTTCTAGCCGGTTCGTTACTTTTAAAAACCCCAAACTCAGAAAAAATCGGGCGTCTCCCCTTTACGCCTGAACCAATTCCCTTTCCCCTCTTTCCCTCTCTTCCCTTTCTTCTCACCCATTTCCGTTGCCGGATTCCCCTTTACCCCTTCTTCTTCCTCTATTTCTTCTTCCTCCTTATCTTCTTCTTCAATCCGGCGGTGGATATGCTTCAGTCCGACGACGGCGTGGTGTGGAGGCCGCCACTTCTTCCCTAATCCCTCCTCTGTTCACGGTAAGTTTTTCCAAAACCTTCCTCTTCTTCCTTCAGATCTTCTTTTTCCTACGATTCTTCTTCTGCTCCTTCAGATCTTCTTTTTCCTACGATTCTTCTTCTTCTCCTTCAGATCTTCTTCAGTCTGATTTTCAGTTCTTCTTCTTCTTCCTCCTTTTCTTCTTCCTCTTCTTCTTCTTCTTCTTCTTCCTCCGATCTTCATTTTCTTCTTCTTTTTATTCCATTTATTTTGTGTAAAACGAAATAAAAATTGTAAAACGAGAAAAAGAAAAAAAATACAGTCAATAGAATCCGATATTTTCTGATTTTATTCTTCTTCTGATCTGTTTTTTTTCATCTTCTTCTTCTTTTTCTTCTTCTTCAGATTACTTCTTCTTATTCTTTTTCAAATTCTTCATTCTTTTTCGGTATTCATTCAAGTTGCTGTGTCTTGTTTCAGAAAAAAAAATGTGTGTAATTGTTTCCCTGTTTGTTTTCTTACTATCTTTTCAATCGATGCTTTGTCATTTTATATTTAGTTTCTTTTCAAGTTTTATGTACACGATTTCCTGTTTGTGAATTCCTTAATTTTCTGTTTTACATATCGTAGATTTCTTTCTTTAATTTCCTATTTGATTAATTCTGTAATTTCCTGTTGCTTTTAATTTTTGAATTTCCTGCGTTTTTCCTTTGTAATATCCTATTTGTTTTACTGTATACATTAGGTAATTTTCTGTTTTTTTTTTAATTGTTTCCTTGTTTCTTTCTTTATTTCCAGCTTTGATTTTCTGAATTTTTTATTTCAAGTCATTTCCAGTTGTTGCAATTGTTAATTTCCTGTTTTTACTCATTGGTATTATTTTTTTTTTCATTCTTTTCCAGTTGTAGTTTTATTTTTGTTTTTAAATTTTTTCCAGTTTTCCTTTTTATACTTTTAACTACTGTTTCTGTTTTCTTTCAATTCAGTGTAAATTCATGTTTTGTTTAAGTCTCTTTTGATTTCATGTTGAGTGTAAATTCAGTTCATTTTCTTGTTTTTGTTAAGTAAGCATTAGTTAGTAGTCCACTAAATAGTTAGTTAATTGTTTTCTAATTAGTTAATTGTTTAGTAGATTTAATTAGAATTAGTTTTTCAATTGTAATTAGTCAATTAGATGTCTTTTATCATTTCTTTCATGCTCTAGCTTTGGTACTGCTCGTGTTCCTTTGAATTGTGCAGGATAGCACAAGAGTGAAGCGGAAGCGATTACGTGACACGAAGTACGAAGAATAAAGTCTTTTTACTTTTTAGTTTAGATTTAGGAATTTAATTGGGTTTGTAAATATTGCACTTTACGCCCTCTGCGAAGGGTATTCATTTGTTGTAATAGTTAGTTGTTTTTACCTTTTCTGAACATTTTTACATTTCAATAATTCGGCAATAAAGAATAGTTTAGATTGGTGTACTTGAATACGAAATATTCCCGTTCCCTGAGTTCGACCCGGTCTCATCTACTAGTGAGAACCGGTTTTTATTATTTGATGTCTGGTTTTCACATGTTTTTCATATAAAAATCTTTTCAAAATTACAACGATTTAAAAGAAGACATCAAATTTTTGGCGTCGTTGCCGGGGAACGGCGTAATATTAGTATTCGCTTTATTGCCTAGTGTTTGTGTTGCATTTAGGTTTAGAACCACGTATGTGCATATCTTAGAGAAGAGCTTATTTTTCTGCACAACCCACCTACTAGGACCCCCTTAGAGGTGACTGTGTACGATTGGTACCGTACACATAGATTTTATATTTCTATGCATAATCTCTTTTATGTGTAACTGCGTGGTGTTTGTTTAGTTTTTGTTGTTTTTAGTTAACTCGCTTTGTGGTTTGCGTGGTTTGGCCGCTTAGTGCGTTAGTTAGGTAGAAAACCAAAGTTAGGACGTGTGCTACACCGGTCTACTCTAAGGTGTAAGCAATGGCTGACGATCATCAATTGATCCGTCCTTTGAGGGAGTACTTCATGCCAAATACGTATACTCCCACCTCCTGCATCACGAGACCTGATGTAGGAGCGAGCCATTTTGAGATTAAGGCCAGTGTGATTCAAATGTTACCTTCGTTTTATGGCCTTAACAATGAGGACCCATATCATCATCTCGACGAATTCCTTGAGATTTGCTCGACTGTGCGAATCAATAATTTTGGAGATGATGCTATGAGGTTAACTTTGTTTCCGTTCTCTCTCAAAGATAAAGCCAAGCACTGGTTAAAATCTCTTGAGACAGTTCGTATTACTAATTGGGAAGGAATGCAAAAAGAATTTTTAAAAAAATATTTCCCAATTGGTAAGATGAACCAGTTTCGTAAAGCTATAACCAGTTTTTTCTCAAATTGAGGGAGAACAATTTCACGAGTCTTGGGAGAGATTGAAAGATCTTCTCCGTAAGTGTCCCCATCACCAGGTGCCTCGTTGGCAGTTGGTGCAGTATTTTTATGACGGGCTTACTGAGAAGCATCGTCAAATGGTTGATTCTTCTTGTGGGGGCACTTTTATGCTCAAAAGTGAGGACGAGGCGTGGTCTCTATTCGAGACCTTGAGTGAAAACACGATGCATCATAATTTGTCTTCACAGCTCGATAGGACTACATCTCTGCCTAGTGGTCCTAGGAAAGTTGGGATTTCCGAAGTTGGGTCCGAATTAGAATTGCGTACCAAGATTGACCAATTGACTAGGAAGTTAGATCAATTCCTAGCCAATTCTTCGAGAAATCCAATAGAAAGAGTGTGCGAGCTATGTGCTAGCCCTGCACACTGTGTTACAGATTGTCCGGCAGCACCATTATATCCTGAATTCGTTCAGGAGCAGGTGAATGCTGCCCAAGGTTTTGCTAGACCCATGCCTGATTCGTTTACATCATCATATACCCCAGGTTGGCGAAACCAGTCTATTTCCCCATCCCATCAGCCCTCCCAGACACAGTATAGACCCAGTAACCCTTCACAAGGTTACTCGCATCCTATATTTCCACAGGTTCATCCTCAGTATTGTCAACCCCATCCTCAGGAGCCCATTCCAAGTTCATCATTTCAAGAGAAGATGTTAGAAGCCTTTTCTGATATCAAGGCCACTCTTTGTTCCCATACGCAGTCAATAGCCAAGCTAGAGACTCAAATGGGGCAGTTAGCTCAGACATTGATAAGGCAAAACCAAGGGAACCTTCATAGTCAGTCTGTTGTCTCAAAGAGAGAGGATTCCATGTCATTTGACTTGCAACCCACTGATTCACATCATGAGCAAGTCAAATCTGTTACATCTCTTCAGTATGGGAAGGCATGCCACTCCACTCAGGAATCGACTCATGAATCCCATATCATTTCTGCTGATGAGTCGATCTCCATGAGACCTCAACAGAAGGGGCCTTACTCACAGCATACCTTTTCATCATATAAAGCCCCATTGTCTCAGCCTTTAGGATCACCAATCGTTTTGAGTAAGCAAGAGGTGCAGATGCAGAAGGTGCTTGACCAAGTCAAGCCAGATCATATTCACCACTTGTCTGAAGTTGCATTCATTGGTACTCGGTCGGTCCTAGACTCTCGATTCTTGACCAGTCTCTCAGATGAGACTAATCTCTGTTCTTCACGTCGAGAGAGTTATGATCCTACAGTTAGAGGTAGACGGGATGGAAACACAGTGCGTAGTGTCACAGATGACACTCTTTTCTTCATAGAGCCCGGTTGAGTCTGACTTCATGTCCATTGATCTCATGGACGATGAAGGATTTTTCCAGGGATCCGTCTGGCTGGACGTGAAACTTAGCGCTTTATGGGAGGCAACCCATATTCTGTACAGTTTTACATTTGTTGTTACGCTTTGTAGATTTCATTTGGTTTTATTTTTCGTTTTCTATCTTTTCTATGAGTTTCATGTTTTGTCATGTATACATTACATTCATTACATTCATAGAACGTGCACTTTTAATTCATGTCAGGTCATTCTACTCTTTTCCCTCATTTATTTCTCTCATGTGCATTCACTTAGTTTCATTCAAGCATGGGGGAGTGCCACTGGGACAGTGTCATTCAAGCATGGGGGAGGGTGTAGAGTGCACACCTTGATATTTTTGTTTACGTTCTTGCACATGTTTACACATCTCTCATGAAAAGTAGATTTTTAAAGAAAGAGTTTAAACTTATATGAATGTTATTTCAAATCTGATGTTTTTAGAGGATTTTTAAGCCCCACGAAAAAAAAAATTCTGACATAGATCTAAAAATTATGGTTGTTTATGCGGATTTCGAGGAAATGATGATAGATACATGTTAAAGTTTATTTTGAATCATAAATATGAATATGCACAGTTTTATTTTTGAAAAACTAAGCAAATGAAAAAGCGTAAAAAATGAGCTCAAAAGAAAAAAAATATATAGCATGTGTTAGGTTGTTTGGATAATTCCACAATCCGTAGTAGATGGAATTTAGATGTAAGTTGAAACTTTTAATTCCATTTTCGGAAAGGAGAGTGGAAAACTTCATGATCCTAAGTAACTGAGAACAGATACAAGTTGAAATATTTGACTCTCAAGTTATAAAGGTGAATGAAGGAAGTCACTTTTATGTCTTAGTTGATATCTTTTGGTATGCATTGAAAAAGTATAGAAGATATTGACATTGCACAAGGCATAAAAGCAGACCACACGCAAGCTATAAGAGAAAAATAAGTGCGCAAAAAGAAAAAGCATGAAAAGAAAGAAAGGAAAGAGCTTAAAAAAGAAAGAAAAGTTCAATGCTTAGAAGTGTGATTGAGAAAACCTGTGTAGAAAACATATGAGTGAGGATAAGTAAATAATAATATGTTTTTATTGGATTTTCTAAGAATAAAACATAAATAATTGTGATTTTTAGAAAAGTGAAAGAAATTCTTTTTCTGTGGTGGTACATAAAAGACTCTAATTATATTTTGATTTTGAAATAACAGGAAATATTTGTGAAAATAAAGTCTTTGATTACCTACTGATTGTGAGGATGTGTAATATTATGCATACATGACAGAGATGTTTGTGGGTAGCATCACTGCAAACCCTCACGAGACCTTACTCGTCCACTGGGGTAACCCAGGGGTTGAAAGGGCTTGTTGCATGAGCTAAATGCAACCGTGATTCCTACGAAAGTGAGTTAAGTGATAGTTTGATTTCTTGCATTTTTCTAGTTTGCTCGAGGACTAGCAAAACATAAGCATGGGGGTATTTGATCATGCATATAATTCAGGGTTTATTAACATTAAAATATGCATGATTTCATAAAATAATGTTTCAAAAACCCAATTTTATGTTAGTTTTCGAGTAAATGTGCTAAAATGATTTAAAAATAGAAAATGCATGAAAAATAGTTTTATTTTACATTTTTATACATATTTTAGTTTTTTTATAATCATAGTAGTTTAGTTTTAGTTTTTTTAAATAAAATAAAAAATAATAGAGAAAAATATTTTTTTCATTTTAAGTGTTTGTTTTTTTTAAAAAAAGAGAAAAAAAATTTTAGAATAGTTTTTTTTTAGTTCTTCATAAATAAGTTTTGTTTTTAAATCTTTGAAAATTTTATATAGTTTTTGATTTTTGAAAATTGCAAAAATAAACACAAACCGGTTCACCCGGTTTGCTTTTAAAAAAAATAAATAAACAAACCGGTTTGCATTTGTTTCAAACCGGTTCTAGCCGGTTCGTTACTTTTAAAAACCCCAAACTCAGAAAAAATCGGGCGTCTCCCCTTTACGCCTGAACCAATTCCCTTTCCCCTCTTTCCCTCTCTTCCCTTTCTTCTCACCCATTTCCATTGCCGGATTCCCCTTTACCCCTTCTTCTTCCTCTATTTCTTCTTCCTCCTTATCTTCTTCTTCAATCCGGTGGTGGATATGCTTCAGTCTGGCGACGGCGTGGTGTGGAGGCCGCCACTTCTTCCCTAATCCTTCCTCTGTTCACGGTAAGTTTTTCCAAAACCTTCCTCTTCTTCCTTCAGATCTTCTTTTTCCTACGATTCTTCTTCTGCTCCTTCAGATCTTCTTTTTCCTACGATTCTTCTTCTTCTCCTTCAGATCTTCTTCAGTCTGATTTTCAGTTCTTCTTCTTCTTCCTCCTTTTCTTCTTCCTTTTCTTCTTCCTCTTCTTCTTCTTCTTCTTCTTCTTCTTCCTCCGATCTTCATTTTCTTCTTCTTTTTATTCCATTTATTTTGTGTAAAACGAAATAAAAATTGTAAAACGAGAAAAAGAAAAAAAATACAGTCAATAAAATCCGATATTTTCTGATTTTATTCTTCTTCTGATCTGTTTTTTTTTTCATCTTCTTCTTCTTTTTCTTCTTCTTCAGATTACTTCTTCTTATTCTTTTTCAAATTCTTTATTCTTTTTCGGTATTCATTCAAGTTGTTGTGTCTTGTTTCAGAAAAAAAAAATGTGTGTAATTGTTTCCCTGTTTGTTTTCTTACTATCTTTTCAATCGATGCTTTGTCATTTTATATTTAGTTTCTTTTCAAGTTTTATGTACACGATTTCCTGTTTGTGAATTCCTTAATTTTCTGTTTTACATATCGTAGATTTCTTTGTTTAATTTCCTATTTGATTAATTCTGTAATTTCCTGTTGCTTTTAATTTTTGAATTTCCTGCGTTTTTCCTTTGTAATATCCTATTTGTTTTACTGTATACATTAGGTAATTTTCTGTTTTTTTTAATTGTTTCCTTGTTTCTTTCTTTATTTCCAGCTTTGATTTTCTGAATTTTTTATTTCAAGTCATTTCCAGTTGTTGCAATTGTTAATTTCCTGTTTTTACTCATTGGTATTATTTTTTTTTTCATTCTTTTCCAGTTGTAGTTTTATTTTTGTTTTTAAATTTTTTCCAGTTTTCCTTTTTATACTTTTAACTACTGTTTCTGTTTTCTTTCAATTCAGTGTAAATTCATGTTTTGTTTAAGTCTCTTTTGATTTCATGTTGAGTGTAAATTCAGTTCATTTTCTTGTTTTTGTTAAGTAAGCATTAGTTAGTAGTCCACTAAATAGTTAGTTAATTGTTTTCTAATTAGTTAATTGTTTAGTAGATTTAATTAGAATTAGTTTTTCAATTGTAATTAGTCAATTAGATGTCTTTTATCATTTCTTTCATGCTCTAGCTTTGGTACTGCTCGTGTTCCTTTGAATTGTGCAGGATAGCACAGGAGTGAAGCGGAAGCGATTACGTGACACGAAGTACGAAGAATAAAGTCTTTTTACTTTTTAGTTTAGATTTAGGAATTTAATTGGGTTTGTAAATATTGCACTTTACGCCCTCTGCGAAGGGTATTCATTTGTTGTAATAGTTAGTTGTTTTTACCTTTTCTGAACATTTTTACATTTCAATAATTCGGCAATAAAGAATAGTTTAGATTGGTGTACTTGAATACGAAATATTCTCGTTCCCTGAGTTCGACCCGGTCTCATCTACTAGTGAGAACCGGTTTTTATTATTTGATGTCTGGTTTTCACATGTTTTTCATATAAAAATCTTTTCAAAAATACAACGATTTAAAAGAAGACATCAAAGGCCCTTTGGGGAATCGACAAAGAATAAGGTCGAAGGGCGCCATTGTTTTTTTGAAAGGTTACTGCTGGTGGGCGGTGCAAGAAGGCCCTTTGGGGGAATCAGCGAGGAATAAGGTGCATTATTGTTTATTTTGGAAGAAGTCACTATTGGTGGGCGATGTGAGAAGGCCCTTTATAGGGCAATCAACGTGATCTTGGGTGTTGGTTAAATTGTTGTATTTTAATGCATGCCATTGATATTTCCTTTGGTTTTCTAAATGTTGTGATGGTGCAAAATGTAGTATTTTGTAGGCTAGTTTTATTGTGGGCAAGTTTGGATTTGTCTGAGTTCTGGATTTTCTTTAGGTTTTCATGGTTGGATTTGGTTTGTTTGATGATAATTTTGTTGGGTTCTTGTAATTGGTACATTTTTTGGTTTGTATAATTTTAATTTTTTGGAGTTGTTTGAGTTCTGGTTTTCTTGGTTGTATAATTTTAATTTTTTTATTTTCTTGTAATTATTATCACTATGCATTACAGGTTTGCAACATTTTTTAGATCCATGAGCTTTCTAGCTTGCCCACAAGGGATCTGCATACCTTTAAAGATGGGTCAGCTTATCTTGCTCACAAGGGATCTGCATGTCTGACTAACTACGCCACATAGGTGAGGGTGAGGGTGCAGCGATGCGGCACCTGCTTGGCCGAATCCCTATGACATAGCTGACTACACATTATCTGGTTCACTGGATTGAAGCTTTTATCAGCTTCCAAATACATTATTACTTGATGTATCTTGAAAAACTGTGTTTACAATAGCAGCATTGCCACGAGCATCTACATTAGTTAGTCCTCCTTTACGTTCTTCAATTTTATCATGAGGATCTTTTGTGGCTGCATTAACATCTCCATTAGTAGCATTGTCATTCTGCCTGGTGCTCTGCCCTGAGCTTTCAATTTCATCATCTAGTGCATAGTTTGCAAGACCAAGTAAATTTCCACCAGTTCAGACTTTGATCAACATTGAACTCTAGCATATGCCTTGAAAGAAGGCAGTTTGTTGCTTGTTGGCTCTATGCAAAAACAATGATAGTTCTGCTTCTGCATCAACCTGAGACATATTCACAACCAAATTATTCATTAATAAATCATAATATTCAGCCAATAAGTTGTCACAAAATATGATGAATAGTTTGCAAGCTATCACATTAAAGCAAAAGGTCCACCATGAGCATGAGTTTTTCATGTGCGCACACAGAGACAAGCACAATCTTAAAATGTTTACCAATAATTGATTAAATAAATTTTAGCTGGTTAAAATCCCTATAAATTTTGTAAGGTTGTAGTCTCAGACACTAAGCTCAAGGTTATCAGGTTCGTCTAGACTACCCTAATACCGTGGAGTAAAGGCATGGACCTAGTTCATGCACCTCCAATATAGAGGTGTAGATCAGTCCAAGCTCTTAAAGGCAATCCAATGCAAATATCATGTTTGCATGTCCGTTTGGAATCCGTGGACTTGAAGAGGTAGCTATGAAATCTGCACATCCTCTTAAACAATTTCAATAATGGATTTGGAAGTTTTTGACCAAATTTTGATGGTGCTCCCAAACAAGCAGGTGGAAAGTATCAAATCTACTGAATTTATAGATTTCATACTTTCTTCCTCAACCACCATGTACGTCGAGATTCCAAACAGGGCCATGTAGAAGCAAGTAGCCGCAAACCTTCAGTTCAGTGATGTCATAAACCAGTCTTACAAGATAAGTCAAGCCCCTACCACTCTAGGGTCGCCCTCATGGCCAGCAAGGTGATTGTGATTGTGAAGGCATTGATATGAAGTGTTGAATCAAACTCCACCAGCACATAGGTGTGTCAGTAACTTTTGAAAGTGGGGTTGTGTAAGGTAGGGTGGTTGTGGGCCCCACCTAGTTCTCACTCAGGGTTTCTCATTGTAAAAAAATGATAAGCGAAGCTCTTAGGGCTTGTTTGATGGTTTATTTAGGATTGAACGAAATGAACAAACAAACAGACAAAATACTCGTTCTATTTGTTTCGTAACAACTATACTAAGTCCAATGTTTGTTTTAATTTGATAACAATGTGTGGATAATTTGGACAGACATAGATAATGGGTCACATTACTTTTCTGAGATCATATGACCCAATCCTTATAGCATTTTATTATGAATTTTTGCCTCCGATGTGGATCGAATTATGAACTTATGCCTAAAATCATGAATTATTTCCTCGAATTAACTAGAATATCATATCTTATTAAATCAAACTATAATATTAAATCTACAATGTAATTATAAAGAAAAGAAAATAACAAGGAGAAAGAATGGAAGTGTTCTAGCATGAAAATAGAACACCCAACAAAATGCACTAAGGGTTGATGATGAAATCTAAATTACAAAGTGAAATTTGACATGAATGTTAGATATTTCATGTGGGCCTACATAAGTAATTAATCACCCATTATAAATTGTCTAAGGTGAAGGCCCATATAAAGTGATCCTATACGGTTGGGTCATATGACATCTTATAAATTATGGTTATAATAATACGCAGATATCTCATGTGCTCTCATATGTCAATTTTTTATTTTATGATAGGTTGAATTGGAAAGAAGACTATAGGGTGGTTACAATTAGGTTATGGTCCCCAAAACCATATATAGTGGTTGTTCTCTTTTGCCTCCCCATTAAGAAAGAAAATTGTCCTTCTCTCATTAATTAGGTTTAGAGAAGAAGGAAATGCCACCTATAGAGGTTTTGAAATATCTAACCTACCAAGATCTACCGAAGCAATAATGGATTCAGCTACGCTTCCGCATTAAGTTTTATTTGTTTATTTTTTTAATGATTTAACATGAACAAATTTAGAGATCAAGAAATATGATTTTACTAATCAAGAATAAAACAATTGGTATCAGAGCAACTTGTTCCCGTTGAATCATTGAAAATTTTAATTTTATTTTAGATTTTTCATGGCTTTTTGTTTGTGGCATTGATCCATCATGATCGCGGTCAGGGAACGAGAAAAGGAGGATTGATCGACCCTTCTTGAGCCATTCAGATGTGCCCGGACGCTGGGAGGGCTGATCGGCCCTCCCCTTAGAGGTTTTCAGACGAGCGGGAGGGTTGATCCGCCCTCCCTCTTCTGACCACCGGATCACCGAAGTTGGCAAAGGGAGTTTACCCCCATTTAGGTTGCTCGACGGGAAAGGCCTTCATGCTCGTTCCCTTCTCTTATTAATCGAACAAAATGGTCGTTCGACCCTTCCCCGATTTTTGGATGGACAGATGGCACACTACAACAAAGCAGTAGATTAGCGACGACCACATTCCGTCGCTAATCCGTCGCTAACATGATTAGCGACGGATTAGCGACAACGAGGCGACAGTATGCTTACGTCGCGAATATTTCGACGCTAACTGGCGGCGGAATTATTTCGTCGCCAGGTCCGTCGCTAATTGCGACGGAATAACGAGCGCTATATTTCGTCGCCAATTCGCCGGTACTAAATGGCGACCACGGCTTGGCGACGGATTTACTTCCGTCGCTAGATTAATATGAATAGCGACAGATGGTTCCGTCGCTAATCCGTCGCAAACACAAAAAAAATTAAAAAAAGTTTATTTGAAAATTAAATACCTAGAACTGTACAATTTCTATTTCCTGTACAATTTATATTTCCTGTAAATAAAAAACAAACCACACAAAAAAATTCATATAACAAGAATCTACAACAATTAATCGTTCCACCTTAAAATTAAGAAGTTTAATTATTTATAATTCAACAATTACAATTAGGAAAAATAAAAAAAATAGAACTTCTTCAACACAGTCCTCTAATCATCGCCAAGATTTTGTGTGTCTTCTTGTTCATTGTCTTTATCTGTCCCTTCAGCTCCACTACGCTGATTATCGCTAGCAGCCTACACAAGAAAAGAACAGTCAGTATTGATAAACAAAATATAATGAAATAAATTACATACTATATGTGATTCTATCATGTGTTCATGTGTGATCTAAGGCAATAAAAAAACTCTATATGTGATTCTATCATGCTCATATGTGCTCTAAGGCAGACAAAAAGTTATATATATATATATATATATATATATATATGTGTGTGTGTGTGTGTGTGTGTGTGTGTGTGATTCTATCATGCTCATATGTGTGCTAAGGCAGTCAAAAAATTGAATATGTGATTATAGCATGTTCATATGTGTTCTAAGGCATCTAGAAAAACTCTATATGTGATTCTACCATGCTCAGATGTGCTTTAAGGCAGGCAAAAAACTATATATGTGATTCGATCATGCTCGTATGTGTGCTAAGGCAGTAAAAAAATTGAATATGTGAATATAGCATGCTCATATGTGCTCTAAGGCAGGCAAAGCAAAAAAAATTATATGTGATTCTATCATAAATGATATATAACATGTTTATCACTACAACAAAGCAGAAGATTAGCGACGACCACATTCCGTCGCTAATCCGTCGCTAACCATGTTAGCGACGGATTAGCGACAACGCGGCAACAGTATGCTTACGTCGCGAATATTTCGACGCTAACTGGCGACGGAATAATTTCGTCGCCAAGTCCGTCGCTAATTGCGACGGAATAACGAGCGCTATATTCCGTCGCCAATCCGCTGGTACTAAACGGCGACCACGGCGTGGCGACGGATTTAATTCTGTCGCTAAGCCGTCGCTAGATTAATATGAATAGCGACGGAATCATCCGTCGCTAATCCGTCGCAAAAACGAAAAAAAATCAAAAAAATTTATTTAAAAATTAATTACCGAGAACTGTACAATTTATATTTCCTGTACAATTTATATTTCCTGTAAATAAAAAACAAACCACACAAAAAAAATCATATAACAAGTATCTATAATAATTAATCGTTCCACCTTAAAACTAAGAAGTTTAATTATTTACAATTCAACAATTACAATTAGGAAAAATAAAAAAAATAGAACTTCTTCAACACAGTCCTCTAATCATCGCCAAGATTTTGTGCGTCTTCTTATTCATTGTCTTTATCTGTCCCTTCAGCTCCACTACCCTGATTATCGCTAGCAGCCTACACAAGAAAAGAACAGTCAGTATTGATAAACAAAATATAATGAAATAAATTACACACTATATGTGATTCTATCATGTGCTCATGTGTGATCTAAGGCAATAAAAAAACTCTATATGTGATTTTATCATGCTCATATGTGTGCTAAGGCAGTCAAAAAATTGAATATGTGATTATAGCATGTTCATATGTGTTCTAAGGCATCTAGAAAAACTCTATATGTGATTCTACCATGCTCAGATGTGCTTTAAGGCAGGCAAAAAACTATATATGTGATTCGATCATGCTCGTATGTGTGCTAAGGCAGTAAAAAAATTGAATATGTGAATATAGCATGCTCATATGTGCTCTAAGGCAGGCAAAGCAAAAAAATTTATATGTGATTCTATCATAAATGATATATAACATGTTTATCACTACAACAAAACAGTAGATTAGCGACGACCACATTCCGTCGCTAATCCGTCGCTAATCCGTCGCTAACCATGTTAGCGACGGATTAGCGACAACGCGGCAACAGTATGCTTACGTCGCGAATATTTTGACGCTAACTGGCGACGGAATAATTTCGTCGCCAAGTCCGTCGCTAATTGCGACAGAATAACGAGCGCTATATTCCGTCGCCAATCCGCCGGTACTAAACGGCGACCACGGCGTGGCGACGGATTTAATTCTGTCGCTAAGCCGTCGCTAGATTAATATGAATAGCGACGGAATCATCCGTCGCTAATCCGTCGCAAAAACGAAAAAAAATAAAAAAAATTTATTTAAAAATTAATTACCGAGAACTGTACAATTTATATTTCCTGTAAATAAAAAACAAACCACACAAAAAAAATCATATAACAAGTATCTATAATAATTAATCGTTCCACCTTAAAACTAAGAAGTTTAATTATTTACAATTCAACAATTACAATTAGGAAAAATAAAAAAAATAGAACTTCTTCAACACAGTCCTCTAATCATCGCCAAGATTTTGTGCGTCTTCTTGTTCATTGTCTTTATCTGTCCCTTCAGCTCCACTACCCTGATTATCGCTAGCAGCCTACACAAGAAAAGAACAGTCAGTATTGATAAACAAAATATAATGAAATAAATTACACACTATATGTGATTCTATCATGTGCTCATGTGTGATCTAAGGCAATAAAAAAACTCTATATGTGATTCTATCATGCTCATATGTGTGCTAAGGCAGTCAAAAAATTGAATATGTGATTATAGCATGTTCATATGCGTTCTAAGGCATATAAAAAAACTCTATATGTGATTCTACCATGCTCAGATGTGCTTTAAGGCAGGCAAAAAACTATATATGTGATTCGATCATGCTCGTATGTGTGCTAAGGCAGTAAAAAAATTGAATATGTGAATATAGCATGCTCATATGTGCTCTAAGGCAGGCAAAGCCAAAAATTTTATATGTGATTCTATCATAAATGATATATAACATGTTCATATGTGTTCTAAGGCAGTTAAAAAACTCTATATGTTATTATAGCATGTTCATATGTGTGCTAAGGCAGTCAAAAAACAGAATATGTGATTATAATATGCTCATATGTGTTCTTAGGCAGTAAAAAAACTGAATATGTGATTATAGCATGCTTATGTGTTCTAATGCAATCAAAAAAACTTTATATGTGATTCTATCATGCTCATATGTGCTCTAAGACAGACAAAAAGTTAAATATATATATATATATATGTGATTCTATCATGCTCATATGTGTGCTAAGGCAGTAAAAAAATTGAATATGTGATTATAGCATGTTCATATGTGTTCTAAGGCATCTAGAAAAACTCTATATGTGATTCTACCATGCTCAGATGTACTTTAAGACAGTCAAAAAAACTATATATGTGATTATACCTGAGAGGGACCTGGAATCGAAGATCCCCTATCCTGAACAGCGGCCTTGATCTCATTTCGGAGAAAGGGGGCGACGGTGTATTTTAAGTAGTTATTCAGTGATTCATTAATGATCTCGCGTACATCGTCACCGGAAAGAATAGTCGGCAGCTTAGAGCTTATGTCGGCGCAAGAAGTTGGTGAGCCGTAACTGGAAGAACCAATAACTGGTGAAGTGTTCATATTACTCCCAAACCCGAACACGCGACCTTTTTTGGGTTCACCTGCTGCAGTCACCCATGCTGTAGGATCAAATGATGGATGCTGAGTAGCGTCTTCGCCATATCGCTCTACCATTTGTTGCTCATATGCCTCCTACAAAATAATGTTTAAAGTATTCATTAATAATTAATGATAACATTATGATGACTTGCATATATATTGCAATGATTATTAATAGAATTAATACATACCATTGTCGTTCTCGCCTTCTCTGATACGAAGACTCCCGTAGTCTTCCGTTTATGTGTTTCTACAAACACATCCTTATATGGTACACTGCCTCCTTTTTCTGCTTCCTGCGAAGTTAAATGACAAAAGATTTAGTACACAAATTTGCAACAATACTTATAAAATTAATATTATATATTGATGAGTTACCATTTTCTTTAGGTGGCTCCCAAATGTCTTAGATCCACCTGTGTGTAGATGGGCTTCGGGCATCTTCGATCGATTTTGTGAAGCCTTCGCAGAGCGATTTTTAAATGCATCTCCCGCCCACATATCGCACATTTCATCCCAGTAATCTCTCCTGATAGTAATAGGACCATGGCCCTTCCACAGTAATGGATCATCTACTACGCCAGATGCTTTTTTTGCTGCAGTCTTCATAGTGTGCAGCATGTCTGCAAATCGATTGGCAGCCCACCTTCTGTCACACCTTCCTTGCATCATTTTCTTCCACCGTAGTTGCAAAGCGATTCGAAGCCTACAAATATTTTCAGAAAGTTAGTAGACATTGCTTAAATAAATTAAATATGAAACACATTAACTATGAGGAACAACTGTATACCATGAATGAGGACCACAATCTGTCTAATACCTCCTTTGGGTACTCTTTCCATTGAGCAACTGGTCCTGGTAGATGTTGAAGAAGTGAATTCCTAATCTCCCGTACTACTTCTTGTGGCTCAAACCTCGTGCTGCACATGAATTGTTACACAGTAAATATCAATATAAAATATTTAAAAGATATGCAATAATTGAAAACAAAATACTTACGGTTGATTATCGATATACACTATTCGAATGAGTCTTCTTGTGCCAGTCTGAGAAGACCCTGTTTCCTGTGTTGGCTGTTGACTTGTGCGATCAACTGGTGTAGGTGGGTCGTGTACAGGCGCAACATCATCTGTAAAAAAATACACACCAAGTTCTCAGAATGTGCATTTGAACTAATCAAGCATCTAATTAGTTATATGATATACCTATCACAGGAGCCCGTGAAGATGAAGGTTGAGCCTGGCTACTACTGGATGAGCGACCACTATAACCTCCACGAACCATATTCTAACAAATAACATATGTCATACAATACATTCAAATAATTCACATCAAGTATTACAATGCATTCAAGTCATTCACATCAAGCATTGCAATGCATTCAAATAATTCAAATCATTGACATCAAGTATTGCACTAATTCAAATCATTCGTTAATTGCATAAATTATAATACATTCAGATAATTGAAATCATTCACATCAAGTATTACAATGCATTTGAATCATTCGTATCAAGTATTACAATACATTGAAATAAAATTTTTAATCATTCACACCAAGTATTGCAATACAACTCACATCAAGTATTACAATGCATTTAAATAGAGGTTTGTAGTATAAGATTTTGCTCACTAGCTTGAGAATTCTTCCTCGTCACTAGTTTGACTTTCTTCTTCTTCTTCTTCTTCTTCTTCTTCTTCTTCTTCTTCTTCTTCTTCTTCATTGTTTGCCCATCCACTTGGTACATCATTTGGATCACATTCCCTATGAATGTTTCATCAGCCAATGGAGATATGACATGCATATCATGCGCGACATCGTGACCATAAGCGAAGTCACAGACATCATCTGATTGATAGTAATCACTGTCTTCAGCTAACTCATCTTCTTGTAACTGATCATACTCGGGGTATAGTTTGGATTTCACCTTGCAAACTGCCCACCATTCATTTCTATCTGACTTTTTTATACTCGGATATGAAGTATAATAAACTTGTTGAGCTTGCGAGGCTAATATGAATGGTTCATATGTTCCAAACCTGGATTTATGATTCACCTCCACAATGCCTGAAGCTTTGTCGAGTCTTGTTGCAGTTGGATCAAACCAATGACACTTGAATACCGTAACCCTGTTATTCATGCCTAAGTAAGTCAACTCCATTATTTCCTCTATAACACCGTAGTAATCATGTTCATTTTCACCGTAGCTGCTACCCTTGACACACACGCCACTATTTATCGTTGATTTGTTTATACCGTAGTCTTTTGTATGGAATCGATAACCATTTACGATATACCCGTTGTAGCATTGCACAACTTTGGTCGGACCATTTTCTAAATCACATATTCCTTGATCTTTAACATCACTATGGCGAACCTACGCACAGACATAAACAATTATTGTGATCACGATCAATTAAGTAACTTAGTGTTGTTTATAAGTACAAAATTTATGTTAGCTTCTTTACCAACTGTTTCAACCACTTCACAAACTTAGTTTCACGTTCTTTTTGTACTTCTGCATTAGTGAGATGTGAAACTTTGCTTTGCAACTCCAGATCAAATCGTCTGCAAACCACAAATACTTATATTACCGAGCCATGTATCTACATATAGAACATAAAAGGATTTATAATTGAGTTGCATATACATATACTTACTCGATGTATGGGTCGATCGCTGAACAATTAAAAAGAATATAGATGTGTGTTGCATCTTGCTCTCGATCTGTCAATAGCCTTGATCGGCAACTACCAAATGCATGCCCAAGTCGTTGAAATATCGACAGCTTGTCAGCTACAGTTACTTGTTCTCCATCATTGTTACGGGGCGGGCATGTGTAACGTGTTGAAATATGAGGTTCGAAGTACATAGATGAGAAATTTGAAATCTCTTCTAAAGTGTACGCCTCACAAATAGAGCCTTCTACTCTTGCTTTATTACGAACCTTTTTTTTTAGGTCGAACATGCATCTAACAAGAATATACATTTCAAATTTTAAATATCTGTCATTAAAGAGACAAATATAAAAAAACATATACCTTTCAAATGGCTACATCCATCGATATTGCACAGGGCCACCAACCCTTAGTTCATATGGCAAATGTATGATCAAATGTTCCATAACATCGAAAAATGCTGGCGTAAATATCTTTTCTAACAGACAAACAGTGGTGATGACAGAGTCATCGAGATTCTTTACATCTGATACAATGACCTCCGATGCGCACAATGTTCTGAAAAATCCGCTCAACTCAGACAATACCCCCCATATAGGTTTGTCTAACATATCATGGAATGCTAGGGGTATCAATCGTTGCATAAAGATATGACAATCATGGCTCTTCAACCCATATAACTGTCCATCGTCAATCTTCACAGCCCGAGCAATGTTAGAGACATATCCATCTGGAAATCTCAGTTGTCTCAACCATTGACATACATGTTTTATTTGATCAGGTCCGAGCACGTACTTCGCCTTTGGTTTCAGTACTTTGCCATTATACTCTTGTAGTTCCAATTCTGGTCTTTTACATATTAATTTTAAATCCATACGGGCCTTCGGATTATCCTTCGTTTTTCCTTTAATATTCATTACTGTATTGAACACATTATCAAACACATTTTTCTCTACATGCATCACATCCAAATTATGTCGTATCAATAGGGTCGGCCAATACGGTAGTTCCCAAAAAATAGATTTTTTCGTCCAATTGTGTTCCTTCCCAAATCCACGGAAGGGTGTAGGACTGCGGACATCTGTTAATAGATCTCGAAAGTATCGCAATCTTCTTAAAATCTCTATGCCAGACAATCTTGAGGATGGACCTTCCATTTCAGTTGTGCCTGCTGTAAATGCATTCTTTTGACGTCGGAACGGATGATCGCTGGGTAGAAATCGACGATGGCAATCAAACCAGCAAGGCTTCCTTCCATGCCTCAATCTAAAAGCTTTGGAATCCTCCATGCAGTACGGACAAGCCAACCTCCCATGTGTGCTCCAACCAGATAACATACCATATGCAGGGAAGTCACTGATTGTCCATAGAACAGCGGCCTTCATGTTGAAATTTTGTTTTTTGTGGGCATCATACGTGGTAACACCGTCATCCCACAGTACTTTTAATTCATCAATCAATGGCCTTAGATATACATCAAGATTTTGGCCAGGTGAGGTCGGACCAGGGATCAACAGAGACAAGAAAAGATTTGGACGTTTCATACACAAGCTTGGTGGAAGGTTGTATGGAGTTACAAATACTGGCCAGCATGAGTATGGAGTTGATCTACCCCCAAATGGATTAAATCCATCTGTACATAAACCGAGTCTAACATTTCGCACTTCCATTGCGAAGTTCTGATGAGTACGATCAAAGTGCTTCCAAGCTTCAGCGTCAACAGGATGCGTGATCTTGTTTTCATCGTGTCGAACTTTATTTGCATGCCATCTCATGTGTTTAGCTGTCTTTGAAGACATATACAATCGCTGCAATCTAGGAGTGATAGGAAAGTAGCAGAGCGACTTGTATGAAACTTCCTTTGATCTCGTGCTACCATTGCCTCTTGTCTTTGGCTTGAACCGAGGATGCCCACATGACGGGCATGATATGTCGTTTTCCTGCTCCTTGAAATACAACATGCAGTGATTTGGACAAGCATCAATCTTTTTATAACCCATACCTAGAGCGTTGACCATAACTTTCGCACGATAGAAATTTTGTGGCAATTTCTCATCTTTAGGCAACATACTCTTCACAATCATGCACAAACGGTCAAAACATGATTGACTCAAATTATACTCGGACTTCAAATTCATTAGTTGAAGAACTGCAGACAAGATAGTGTGACTCTCACAACCGTTCCAAAGTGGCTCATCAGCATCTCTAAGTAAATCATAAAATCTACTAGCTGCATCGTTTGGTGATTCTTCATCTACGACAGTTCTTACATCACTAGAACTCATAGCAGAACCCAGTTCTGTTCCTGCAGCATCAAATATCAAATTCGTATATGGATTATCGTGCACCACATTCACCCATGCATCAAAATCGTTTCTAAATTCTTCTCCATGAAACGTCCAGTTCTGATAATCACTCACAAAACCCTTCCTGTATAGGTGATGTCTAACGCCATGAGGTTCTACAAATCGATTATTCTTACAAATCTTGCAGGGACACCTAATCCGACCTGTGGGATCTACCGTACTGACACTTGCCGTTGCAAATTCAATAAAACTGTCGACACCATCCATATATTCATGCGATAACTCATTGTCCACTATCCTACGGTACATCCATTCACGGTTTGCAGTCATTCTGTCGTATGATGTTACGAATAGTATCCTAACCAGTTAAAAGAGAACCATCAGAATACTATGATGAAGAAAATATCAAATTTATCATGCAATATATGATGTCATACAATCACAAGAATTATGATGCATGCATTGATAACTTAATATTTTCATGTGCAAACTATTCATGACACGATACATTCATTTGAAGCATGCTTTCAGTATACAATTTCACATGGAAGACATAATCAAATTGAAAGTAACTACATGTAAGCATGGATACAATCACATCAAACATTGCAATACATCGAAATAATTCATATCAAACAAATATCAAACATGTACCTGCAGCAAACACACTTCAATATCCCACTAACTACTACCATGCATAGCATGGACTCCGTACTCCAAAAATAAGAACACTTCCATATTCATACATTAAAATCATGCTCAGCATGATCTCCGAACTCCAACAAAGTAGTCCTAGATATCAACAACTAAGTGAGTGTGTGAACAATAAAGTGTTATATTCAATAAATTAAATAACATGTGATGCGCTTGCATCACTTACTCACCACGGGTATTTACCCGATTTGCATTGTTTTTGTCACTTACTTACCACGGGTGGCGGGGCACAAGCGAGTTCTGTTGAGAAATCTGCAAAAAAAAATGATGTTTTAAAATGAAGTCACCATGAAATTATTCGACCATATTAAATCATAAAACCTTAAAATACAAGAAAATAAATTATAAATAAACCAAAACATCATAAACTATAAGAAAAATAAACCATAAAATTAAATAAAAAAGCCACAATTTAAACCTTAATCAAACAAGGAAAAAACCTGCCCAAATCAAATACAAAAAAATCCTTAATCAAATTAACTAAAAAGTATTAATTAAAAAAATGTGATTTAAATCCCTAATTATAGAAAATAAAAATAAAAACTCTAAATAAATAAAAAAAACCTAATCAAATTAACTATAAAAGCCTTAATTAAAAAATTTTGATTTAAAGTCCTAACCAAATTAACTAAAAATCCTTAATTAAAAAAATTATGATTCAAATCCCTAATCATAGAAAATAAAAATAAAAGCTCTAATCAAATCCAAGAAAACCCTAATTAAATTAACTATAAAATGCCCTAATTTTTAAATTTTGATTCAAAGCCCTAATAAAACAAAATCAAATAAAAAACCCTAAATAAATTAACTACAAATAGCCTTAATTTAAGAAATTTGATTCAATTGCTTAATAAATGAAAATCAAAATAAAAAATCCTAATCAATGAAAATCAAAGAAAACTAAACAATAAAAATAAAATAAAAACCCTAATTTCTGAAAAAAGACAAAAAAGAGCAAGAAACCAGGGGGTCGACCCCCGGCCGGACACGGCAGGGGGTCGACCCCCGGCCGGACATCAAAAGGGGTTGACCCCCTGCCGGACAAGGCAGGGGGTTGACCCCTGGCCGGACACGGCAGGGGGTCGACCTCGGCCGGACAAGGCAGGGGGTTGACCCCCTGCCGGACATCAAAAGGGGTTGACCCCCTGCCGGGGTTGACCCCCTGCCGGACACGGCGGGGGGTCGACCCCCGGCCGGACATGGCGGGGGGTCGACCCCCCCCCCCCCCCCCGGCCGGACACGGCAGGGGGTCGACCCCCTACCAGGGTTGACCCCCGGCCGGACACGGCAGGGGGTCGACCCCCGGCCGGACACGGCAGAGGGTCGACCACCTACTGGGGTCGACCGCCTGGCAGAGTCGACCCCCTGCCAGAAAACGCAGGGGGTCGACCTCCAATCCATTTAAGGTGAAATACGTACCTGCAGTTGCTCCGGGCAGCGACGGCGGCAGCGGAAGGTTGACGGAGATCGACTTCCGGCGAACGGTGGGGGCCGGTAGAGAGGTCAACGGGATGTATAGGGCGGCCGAAGGAAGAGGGCGGCAGGAGGGAGAGGGCGGCGGGCGGGAGCAGCGAAAGGAGAAAGGAAAAAGAGGGCTGGGATTAGGGGTAATGCGACATTTAGCGACGGCTTAGCGACGGATTAATTCCGTCGCTAAGCCATCGTAATTCAAAAAACAAAAAAGGCGACAGAAAATATTTCGTCGCCTAGGCCGTCGCTATGTTGCGACGGAATTTTAGCCGTCGCAATTCCGTCGCTAACTGTCGTATTTATTGCGACAAAATATTCTCTCGCACAATCCGTCGCTAAGTAGCGACGGATTTTGCGAGGGAATATAATCTGTTGCTAGTTTCGTAAAATTCTACAAATATAGCGATGGATTCATTTCTCTCGTTAATCTGTCGCTAAGTAGCGACGATATAACTCCGTCGCTAAATTCCGTCGCTAATCAACTATTTTTTTGTAGTGTATATGTGTTCTAAGGCAGTAAAAAAACTCTATATGTTATTATAGCATGCTCATATGTGTGATAAGGCAGTCAAAAAACTGAATATGTGATTATAATATGCTCATATGTGTTCTTAGGCAGTCAAAAAACTGAATATGTGATTATAGCATGCTCATATGTGTTCTAATGCAGTCAAAAAAACTTTATATGTGATTCTATCATGCTCATATGTGTTCTTAGGCAGGCAAAAAAACTTTATATGTGATTATAGCATGCTCATATGTGCTCTAATGCAATAAAAAAACTCTATATGTTATTATAGCATGCTCATATGTGCTCTAAGAAAGTCAAAAAACTGAATATGTGATTATAACATGCTCATATGTGTTCTTAGGCAGGCAAAAAACTGAATATGTGATTCGAGCATGCTCATATGTGTTCTAATGCAGTCAAAAAAACTTTATATGTGATTCTATCATGCTCATATGTGCTCTAAGGCAGACAAAAAGTTATATATATATATATATGTGATTCTATCATGCTCATATGTGTGCTAAGGCAGTCAAAAAATTGAATATGTGATTATAGCATGTTCATATGTGTTCTAAGGCATATAGAAAAACTCTATATGTGATTCTTCCATGCTCAGATGTGCTTTAAGGCAGGCAAAAAACTATATATGTGATTTGATCATGCTCGTATGTGTGCTAAGGCAGTAAAAAAATTGAATATGTGAATATAGCATGCTCATATGTGCTCTAAGGCAGGCAAAGCAAAAAAATTTATATGTGATTCTATCATAAATGATATATAGCATGTTCATATGTGTTCTAAGGCAGTAAAAAAACTCTATATGTTATTATAGCATGCTCATATGTGTGCTAAGGCAGGCAAAAAACTGAATATGTGATTATAATATGCTCATATGTGTTCTTAAGCAGTCAAAAAACTGAATATGTGATTATAGCATGCTCATATGTGTTCTAATGCAGTCAAAAAAACTTTATATGTGATTCTATCATGCTCATATGTGTTCTTAGGCAGGAAAAAAACCTTTATATGTGATTATAGCATGCTCATATGTGCTCTAATGCAATAAAAAAACTCTATATGTTATTATAGCATGCTCATATGTGCTATAAGGCAGTCAAAAAACTGAATATGTGATTATAACATGCTCATATGTGTTCTTAGGCAGGCAAAAAACTGAATATGTGATTCGAGCATGCTCATATGTGTTTTAATGCAGTCAAAAAAACTTTATATGTGATTCTATCATACTCATATGTGCTCTAAGGTAGACAAAAAGTTATATATATATATGTGATTCTATCATGCTCATATGTGTGCTAAGGCAGTCAAAAAATTGAATATGTGATTATAGCATATTCATATGTGTTCTAAGGCATCTAGAAAAACTCTATATGTGATTCTACCATGCTCAGATGTGCTTTAAGGCTGGCAAAAAACTATATATGTGATTCGATCATGCTCGTATGTGTGCTAAGGTAGTCAAAAAATTGAATATGTGAATATAGCATGCTCATATGTGCTCTAAGGCAGGCAAAACAAAAAATTTTATATGTGATTCTATCATAAATGATATATAGCATGTTCATATGTGTTCTAAGGCAGTAAAAAAACTCTATATGTTATTATAGCATGCTCATATGTGTGCTAAGGCAGTCAAAAAACTGAATATGTGATTATAATATGCTCATATATGTTCTTAGACAGTCAAAAAACTGAATATGTGATTATAATATGCTCATATGTGTTCTTAGGCAGTCAAAAAACTGAATATGTGATTATAGCATGCTCATATGTGTTCTAATGCAGTCAAAAAAACTTTATATGTGATTCTATCATGCTCATATATGTTCTTAGGCAGGCAAAAAAACTTTATATGTAATTATAGCATGCTCATATGTGCTCTAATGCAATAAAAAAAACTCTATATGTTATTATAGCATGCTCATATGTGCTCTAAGGCAGTTAAAAAACTGAATATGTGATTATAACATGCTCATATGTGTTCTTAGGCAGTCAAAAAACTGAATATGTGATTCAAGCATGCTCATATGTGTTCTAATGCAGTCAAAAAAACTTTATATGTGATTCTATCATGCTCATATGTGCTCTAAGGCAGACAAAAAGTTATATATATATATATATATATATATATATATATATATATATATATATATATATATATATATATGTGTGTGTGTGTGTGTGTGATTCTATCATGCTCATATGTGTGCTAAGGCAGTCAAAAAATTGAATATGTGATTATAGCATGTTCATATGTGTTCTAATGCAGTCAAAAAAACTTTATATGTGATTCTATCATGCTCATATGTGTTCTTAGGCAGGCAAAAAAACTTTATATGTGAATATAGCATGCTCATATGTGCTCTAATGCAATAAAAAAACTCTATATGTTATTATAGCATGCTCATATGTGCTCTAAGGCAGTAAAAAAACTGAATATGTGATTATAACATGCTCATATGTGTTCTTAGGCAGTCAAAAAACTGAATATGTGATTCGATTATGCTTATATGTGTTCTAAGGCAGACAAAAAACTGAATATGTGATTATACCTGAGAGGCACCTGGAATCGAAGATCCCCTATCCTGAACAGCGGCCTTGATCTCATTTCGGAGAAAGGGGGCGACGGTGTATTGGAAGTAGTTATTCAGTGATTCATTAATGATCTCGCGTAGATCATCACCGGAAAGAATAGTCGGCTGCTTGGAGCTTATGTCGGCGCAAGAAGTCGGTGAGCCGTAACTGGAAGAACCAATAACTGGTGAAGTGTTCATATTACTCCCAAACCCGAACACGCGACCTTTTTTGGGTTCACCTGCTGCAGTCACCCATGCTGTAGGATCAAATGATGGATGCTGAGTAGCGTCATCGCCATATCGCTCTACCATCTGTTGCTCATATGCCTCCTACAAAATAATGTTTAAAGTATTCATTAATAATTAATGATAACATTATGATAACTTGCATATATATTGCAATGATTATTAATAGAATTAATACATACCGTTGTCGTTCTCGCCTTCTCTGATACGAAGACTCCCGTGGTCTTCCGTTTATTTGTTTCTACAAACACATCCTTATATGGTACACTGCCTCCTTTTTCTGCTTCCTGCGAAGTTAAATGACAAAAGATTTAGTACACAAGTTTGCAACAATACTTATAAAATTAATATTATATATTGATGAGTTATCATTTTCTTTAGGTGGCTCCCAAATGTCTTAGATCCACCTGTGTGTAGATGGGCTTCAGGCATCTTCGATGGATTTTGTGCAGCCTTCGCAGAGCGATTTCTAAATGCATCTTCCGCCCACTGATCGCACATTTCATCCCAGTAATCTCTCCTGATAGTAATGGGACCATGGCCCTTCCACAGTAATGGATCATCTACTACGCCAGATGCTTTTTTTGCTGCAGTCTTTATAGTGTGCAGCATGTCTGCAAATCGATTGGCAGTCACCTTCTGCCACACCTTCCTTGCATCATTTTCTTCTACCGTAGTTGCGAAGCGATTCAAAGCCTACAAATATTTTCAGAAAGTTAGTAGACATTGCTTAAATAAATTAAATATGAAACACATTAACTATGAGGAACAACTGTATACCATGAATGAGGACCACAATCTGTCTAACACCTCCTTTGGGTACTCTTTCCATTGAGCAACTGGTCCTGGTAGATGTTGAAGAAGTGAATTCCTAATCTCTCGTACTACTTCTTGTGGCTCAAACCTCGTGCTGCACATGAATTGTTATACAGTAATATCAATATAAAATATTTAAAAGATATGCAATAATTGAAAACAAAATACTTACGGTCGATTATCGATATACACTATTTGAATGAGTCTTCTTGTGCCAGCCTGAGAAGACCCTGTTTCCTGTGTTGGTTGTTGACTTGTGCGATCAACTGGTGTAGGTGGGTTGTGTACAGGCGCAACATCATCTATAAAAAAATACATTAGAAATTCTCAGAATGCGCATTTGAACTAATCAAGCATCCAATTAGTTATATGATATACCTATCATAGGAGCCCGTGAAGATGAAGGCTGAGCCTGGCTACTACTGGATGAGCGACCACTATAACCTCCACGAACCATATTCTAACAAATAACATATGTCATACAATACATTCAAATAATTCACATCAAGTATTACAATGCATTCAAGTCATTCACATCAAGCATTGCAATGCATTCAAATAATTCAAATCATTCACATCAAGTATTGCACTAATTCAAATCATTCGTTAATTACATAAATTATAATACATTCAGATAATTGAAATCATTCACATCAAGTATTACAATGCATTCGAATCATTCGTATCAAGTATTAATATACATTCAAATAAAATTTTTAATCATTCACACCAAGTATTGCAATACAACTCACATAAAGTATTACAATGCATTTAAATAGAGGTTTGTAGTATAAGATTTTGCTCACTAGCTTGAGAATTCTTCCTCGTCACTAGTTTGACTTTCTTCTTCTTCTTCTTCTTCTTTTTCTTCTTCTTCTTCTTCTTCTTCTTCTTCTTCTTCTTCTTCATTGTTTGCCCATCCACTTGGTACATCATTTGGATCACATTCCTCTATGAATGTTTCATCGGCCAATGGAGATATGACATGCATATCATGCGCAACATCGTGACCATAAGCGAAGTCATAGACATCATCTGATTGATAGTAATCATTGTCTTCAGCTAACTCATCTTCCTGTAACTGATCATACTCGGGGTATAGTTTGGATTTCACCTTGCAAACTGCCCACCATTCATTTCTATCTGACTTTTTTATACTCGGATATGAAGTATAATAAACTTGTTGAGCTTGCGAGGCTAATATGAATGGTTCATATGTTCCAAACCTGGATTTATAATTCACCTCCACAATGCCTGAAGCTTTATCGAGTCTTGTTGCAGTTGGATCAAACCAATGACACTTGAATATCGTAACCCTGTTATTCATGCCTAAGTAAGTCAACTCCATTATTTCCTCTATAACACCGTAGTAATCATGTTCATTTTCACCGTAGCTGCTACCCTTGACACACACGCCACTATTTATCGTTGATTTGTTTATACCGTAGTCTTTTGTATGGAATCGATAACCATTTACGATATACCCGTTGTAGCATTGCACAACTTTGGTCGGACCATTTTCTAAATCACATATTCCTTGATCTTTAACATCACCATGGCGAACCTACGCACAGACATAAACAATTATTGTGATCACGATCAATTAAGTAACTTAGTGTTGTTTATAAGTACAAAATTTATGTTAGCTTCTTTACCAACTGTTTCAACCACTCCACAAACTTAGTTTCACGTTCTTTTTGTACTTCTGCATCAGTGAGATGTGAAACTTCGCTTTGCAACTCCAGATCAAATCGTCTGCAAACCACAAATACTTATATTACTGAGCCATGTATCCACATATAGAACATAAAAGGATTTATAATTGAGTTGCATATACATATACTTACTCGATATATGGGTCGATCGCTGAGCAATTAAAAAGAATATAAATGTGTGCTGCATCTTGCTCTTGATCTGTCAATAGCCTTGATCGGCAACTACCAAATGCATGCCCAAGTGGTTGAAATATCGACAGTTTGTCAGCTACAGTTACTTGTTCTCCATCATCGTTACGGAGCGGGCATGTGTAACATGTTGGAATATGAGGTTCGAAGTACATAGATGAGAAATTTGAAATCTCTTCTAAAGTGTACACCTCACAAATAGAGCCTTCTACTCTTGCTTTATTACGAACCTTTTTTTTAGGTCGAACATGCATATGACAAGAATATACATTTCAAATTTTAAATATCTGTCATTAAAAAGACAAATATAAAAAAACATATACCTTTCAAATGGGTACATCCATCGATATTGCACAGGGCCACCAACCCTTAGTTCATATGGCAGATGTATGATCAAATGTTCCATAACATCGAAAAATGCTGGCGGAAATATCTTTTCTAACAGACAAACAGTGGTGATGATAGAGTCCTCAAGATTCTTTACATCTGATACAACGACCTCCGATGCGCACAATGTTCTGAAAAATCCGCTCAACTCAGACAATACCCCCCATATAGGTTTGTCTAACATATCATGGAATGCTAGGGGTATCAATCGTTGCATAAAGATATGACAATCATGGCTCTTCAACCCATATAACTGTCCATCGTCAATCTTCACAGCCCGAGCAATGTTAGAGACATATCCATCTGGAAATCTCAGTTGTCTCAACCATTGACATACATGTTTTATTTGATCAGGTCCGAGCACGTACTTCGCCTTTGGTTTCAGTACTTTGCCATTATACTCTTTGAGTTCCAATTCTGGTCTTTTACATATTAATTTTAAATCCATACGGGCCTTCGGATTATCCTTCGTTTTTCCTTTAATATTCATTACTGTATTGAACACATTATCAAACACATTTTTCTCTACATGCATCACATCCAAATTATGTCGTATCAATAGGGTCGGCCAATACGGTAGTTCCCAAAAAATAGATTTTTTCGTCCAATTGTGTTTCTTCCCAAATCCACGGAAGGGTGTAGGACTGCGAGCATCTGTTAATACATCTGGAAAGTATCGCAATCTTCTTAAAATCTCTATGCCGGACAATCTTGAGGATGGACCTTCTGTTTCAGTTGTGCCTGCTTTAAATGCATTCTTTTGACGTCGGAACGGATGATCGCTGGGTAGGAATCGACGATGGCACTCAAACCAGCAAGGCTTCCTTCCATGCCTTAATCTAAAAGCTTTGGAATCCTCCATGCAGTACGGACAAGCCAACCTCCCATGTGTGCTCCAACCAGATAACATACCATATGCAGGGAAGTCACTGATTGTCCATAGAACAGCGGCCTTTATGTTGAAATTTTTTTTTTGTGGGCATCATACGTGGTAACACTGTCATCCCACAGTACTTTTAATTCATCAATCAATGGCCTTAGATATACATCAAGATTTTGGCCAGGTGAGGTCGGACCAGGGATCAACAGAGACAAGAAAAGATTTGGACGTTTCATACACAAGCTTGGTGGAAGGTTGTATGGAGTAACAAATACTGGCCAGCATGAGTATGGAGTTGATCTACCCCCAAATGGATTAAATTCATTTGTACATAGACCGAGTCTAACATTTCGCACTTCCATTGCGAAGTTCTGATGAGTACGATCAAAGTGCTTCCAACCTTCAGCGTCAACAGGATGCGTGATCTTGTTTTCATCGTGTCGAACTTTATTTGCATGCCATCTCATGTGTTTAGCTGTCCTTGAAGACATATACAATCGCTGCAATCTAGGAGTGATAGGAAAGTAGCGGAGCGACTTGTATGAAACTTCCTTTGATCTCGTGCTACCATTGCCTCTTGTCTTTGGCTTGAACCGAGGATGCCCACATGACGGGCATGATATGTCGTTTTCCTGCTCCTTGAAATACAACATGCAGTGATTTGGACAAACATCAATCTTTTTGTAACCCATACCTAAAGCGTTGACCATAACTTTCGCACGATAGAAATTTTGTGGCAATTTCTCATCTTTAGGCAACATACTCTTCACAATTATGCACAAACGGTCAAAACATGATTGACTCAAATTATACTCGGACTTCAAATTCATTAGTTGAAGAACTGCAGACAAGATAGTGTGACTCTCACAACCGTTCCAAAGTGGCTCATCAGCATCTCTAAGTAAATCATAAAATCTACTAGCTGCATCGATTGGTGATTCTTCATCTATGGCAGTTCTTACATCACTAGAACTCATAGCAGAACCCAGTTCTGTTCCTGCGGCATCAAATATCAAATTCGTATATGGATTATTGTGCACCACATTCACCTGTGCATCAAAATCGTTTCTAAATTCTTCTCCATGAAACGTCCAGTTCTGATAATCACTCACAAAACCCTTTCTGTATAGGTGATGTCTAACGCCATGAGGTTCTACAAATCAATTATTCTTACAAATCTTGCAGGGACACCTAATCCGACCTGTGGGATCTACTGTACTGACACTTGCCATTGCAAATTCAATAAAACTGTCAACACCATCCATATATTCATGCGATAACTCATTGTCCACTATCCTACGGTACATCCATTCACGGTTTGCAGTCATTTTATCGTATGATATTGCGAATAGTATCCTAACCAGTTAAAAGAGAACCATCAGAATGCTATGATGAAGAAAATATCAAATTTATCATGCAATATATGATGTCATACAATCACAAGAATTATGATACATGCATTGATAACTTAATATTTTCATGTGCAAACTATTCATGACACGATACATTCATTTGAAGCATGCTTTCAGTATACAATTTCACATGGTAGACATAATCAAATTGAAAGTAACTACATGTAAGCATGGATACAATCACATCAAACATTGCAATACATTGAAATAATTCATATCAAACAAATCTCAAACATGTACCTGCAGCAAATACACTTCAATATCCCACTAACTACTACCATGCCTAGCATGGACTCCGTACTCCAAAAATAAGAACACTTCCATATTCATACATTAAAATCATGCTCAGCATGATCTCCAAACTCCAACAAAGCAGTCCTAGATATCAACAACTAAGTGAGTGTGTGAACAATAAAGTGTTACATTCAATAAATTAAATAACATGTGATGCGCTTGCATCACTTACTCACCACGGGTATTTACCCGATTTGCATTGTTTTTGTCACTTACTTACCACGGGTGGCGGGGCACAAGCGAGTTCCGTTGAAAAATCTGCACAAAAAAACACTGTTTTAAAATGAAGTCACCACGGAAAAAAAACTGTTTTGGCAAGGGGTCGACTCCCCTGCTGTTCCGGCAGGGGGTCGACCCCCTTACGGAACATAGGGGGTTAACCCCCTTACGGAACGTAGGGAGTTAACTGACCCCCTGTTCGGGCAGCGGGTCGACCTTCAGCCTGTTATGGCAGGTGGTTAACCCTTTGCTGGGGTCGACCCCCTGCTCGGGTCGACCCCCTACTGGAAAGGCAGGGGGCAAGGGTCCCCTGCCGAAAAACGCAGGGGGTTAGCCCTCTGCAAGAAACGCAGGGGGTTAACCCCCTTTCGGAAAACGCGGGGGTTAACCCTCTGCCGGAAAACGCGGGGGTTAACCCCCTCCGTTTTCCGGAAGGGGGTTAACCCCCAGCCGGAAACGGGAGGGGGTTAACCCCCTGCCAGAAACGGCAGGGGACGCAGGGGGTTAATCCCTTGCGTTTTCCGGCAGGGGGTTAACCCCCTGCGTGAACCGGGAGGGGGTTAACCCCCTATGTGAACCGGAAGGGGGTTAACCCCCTGCCAGAAACGGCAGGGGGTTAACCCCCTGCGTGAAAACGGGGGTTAACCCCCTGCCGGAAACGGGAGGGGGTTAACCCCCTGCTGGAAACGGGAGGGGGTTAACCCCCTGCCGGAAATGGCAGGGGGTTAACCCCCTGCGTGAAAATGGGGGTTAACCCCCTGCCGGAAACAGCAGGGGGTTAACCCCCTGCGTTTTCCGACAGGGGGTTAACCCCCTGCCGGAAACGGGAGGGCGTTACCTTTCTCCGGACGGCGAACGGTGGGACCGGCGGACGGTGGGACCGGCGAAAGGCGGGAGCGGGACCGGCGAACGGCGGGAGCGGGACCGGCGAACGGCGGGAGCGGCGAACGGCAGGAGCAGCGAAAGAAGAAAAGGAAAAGCTGCCTGGGATTAGGGTTATTCGAAAGTTAGCGACGGATTCATTCCGTCGCTAAGCCAACGTAAAATCAAATTCACGAAAATAGCGACGGATTATATTCTGTCGCCACATCCGTCGCTATTTAGCGACGGACTAGGTTCCGTCGCTAACATCGTCGGTAAATGGTGCGATCGTACCGACAAAACAGTCTGTCGCAACATCCATCGCTAATTAGCGACGGACTAGGCGACGGACTATCTTCCGTCGCTATTTTCATAAGATTCAGTAATTATAGCGACGAATATTTGTCGCTCGCCAATCCGTCGCTAACTAGCGACGGAATCTTTCCGTCGCTAACGTCCGTCGCTAACAACGTATTTTCTTGTAGTGGCATGTGATAGAAGGCCTCCTGTTTCTCAGACAGACAGACGACAGTAGAGATCCCTCTCTTATTTTGTTGTCAGACGATGGGCGAGTGCATTTCTGATAGCCGGACAAAAGAGGGTTTTCCATTCTTTTTGGATCGCCGGCCAAAAAGAGATGTGTCGTTGTTAGAATAGTTTGCCAATGGAGCCTATCACATTCAGTTTGCCAGATGGACAGAGTCTCGGCCGACCAGTCGGTGATCGATAATGACCTGGGGCATACGGCTCACCCCAAGCCATCGTCAGTGACCTTACAGGGTCGACCATGACCGGTGATGGTGTGCGGGGCATCAGGTTCACCCCAGCCACCATTGTCGGGTGCCTCATGGCCAATAACAGCCATAGATCGCTTATGTTTCGACCACGGTAAGTCAGGGCCAGTTCGGCTTCCAGCCGATCCGACGACCTGAGACATTTCAGTCTTCTCCGGTTTAGCATTGCCTAGGGCCGACTCAGGTCTGAACCGATACAACAATCCATACTGATCTGATGCTCATTAGCCGACTCAGTTGGGTCGGGCAGTTCAATTGTCGGTTGGGCTAGTTCTGCCATCTATGCTTGGGGGGGTATGACCATCGATTCAAGGCTTATTCGACGCTGCTTCAGCCGGCTCAGTTGGGCTAGAGTGGTTCAGCCATCTGATATGGGCCGATTTGGCGCCCCTTCAGTCTGCTTAGTTGGGACAGGCTGTTTCGGACCTTTGTAATAGCCCGATTTGGCGTTCAACTGATAGAACCAGACCAGTTTGGCCCTGTATTTTGCTGAATGCGGGGCTTCACCAGTGACCCGAGTCGGGTTCGGCACCCAGTCTGAAGCTGGGTCGATTTGAGCCATATTCGAGGTGGGGGGGGCTGACCCGGTTCAGTCCCATTTGGTTGTGAGGCTGAACCGAGTTGGGTGGCACCACTGTGCGGGTCGGGCCTGGTTAGACCCGACCCAATAGCACGGGTCTGCACCAGGCTACAACAATGTTGGGTCTGACTTGAACCGGGTCAGACCAATTTTGACCCGCGGGTGGGTCCAGCCCATCAGATTGGGCTGGACCTGTGCATAAGCCTTGAAATAATAAAAAAAAAATATGAGAATTTTATTTTCAGGGCTATATGGTATGCATTAAAAGTACCTTCAGAGGGCCATCTTCGGTCATTTTTTGGCCCTATACAGATTATGATTATGCTTTCTTTTTGTTTATATGCATGTATTGATGTATTTGAACCATGGCATTCTTTTCTGATTCAGGGTCCGATATTTTAAATTAAATTGACTGAAATAATGTTGCCAAAGTAACCTCTTTATATAAATTAACTTGTTTGGAATATTGTGATGTTTATATGTTTGTGGTTCATGCGAATAGTGGTCAGCCAAAAGAAAAATTACTATTTGGTCGAACCCAAATATATAATTTTTTAGTAATAAATATGAGACAATTATATAATTTTTCATGTGAATAACGAGTCGGTCCAAAGAAAGGCTCATTGTTTGACAAGATTAATTGTCCATGTTTGATTACTGTATTGAGAGTATTACTTACAAGTTGACATTTTTATCCAAAGACTAAATGTCAATCTTGTACTGAGTATCTTGTGATGGGGTTCACCACAGTTTAAATATGTTATTTTATGTTAATGCATGTGAAAATGTATGTTAATCGTGAGCTTGTTTTATTCTTAATCCAGTTAATACTTCTACTTCTTCGATATCTGCAAACATTAATTTCATCTCTGTTTTGATTGCTTCTAATTTCAAAAACTGGAAAGCGAATGTTGTGATTATTCTCAGATATATGGATTTGGATATTGTACTACGAGATGATCAACCACCTGCACTTACGGATAAGAGTTCTACTGATGATAAAAAGAACTCTAAGCGGTGGGATCGATCCAATCGCATGAGTCACATGATCATGAAACATGCAATTCTTGAATCCTTCAGGGGCACTATATCCGAAGAGATCAATGCCAAAGAATTCTTTGAAAAAATTGAAAAGCGTTTTGCTAAAAACAAAGAGATTGAGACAAGCACCCTTCTTTCGTGTCTTGTCTCAATGAGGTATAAAGGAAAAGGAAATATTAGAGAGTATATTATAAAAATGTCTAATCTTGCTTCAAAACTAAAGGCACTAAAGTTAGATTTGTTTGAAAACTTACTCATGCACTTGGTTTTGATATCTCTTCATGCACAATAAAATCAATTTAAGGTCAATTATAACTACTAGAAGGATAAATGGACTCTTAATGAGCTCATTTCATATTTTGTGCAACAAGATGATAGGATGAATCAAGAAAAGGAAAGTGTTCATTTGGTAGTAGCCTCTAAGGACAAGTTTAAGAAAAAAAATATGACTAGCGAAGCTACAGTTGATCATCAATCGCAGAAGAAATAGAAAAGACATCAAGTTCCAAAGTCGAGTTGTTTCTTTTGCAAAGAGGAGGTCACATGAAAGAGGATGGTACCAAATATCACGTTTGGCATGAAAAGAAAGGTATGCTCCTTGCTTTGGTTTGTTTAGTATGAAGCATTTTCATATATGGGGATGTTCAGCTAAGGCTAGGCCCTAAAGGCCACATGAAAAGAAACTGAATTAAAAAACGGTTAGTTGCTACTTTGTTGGGTATTCTGAAATATCTAGGGGCTATAAGTTTTATGACCCTAGGAATAAGTCTTTTTTTATATGGAAAACACTTGTTTATTTGAAGAAGCTGAGTTTGGAGAGAGCGATAAGGTAAAAGATATTCCTTTTAAAGAAAAATCTTTTTTTCTTCCTACAGTTGTGGTTGACAATGATCAGATTTTTATTCCTGACATTGTTCCCACATATCCAGATCAAGACAATACTTTAGATCTTCTCATCCAAAATCAAGTTTTTACTCCTGAAAAAAATACCTCAAGTAACTCAAGAAAAAATATCACTAAAAAAAATTATTAGAGAGAGAATAAAGACAATTTCAAATGATTATAGTCTTTCTACAAGAATATGAGGGTGATATTGGCCTAAGAAAAGATGATCCAATCAACTTTCATCAAGCCACACAAAGTTCTAACTCTCAAAATTGGATCGATGTAATGCATGAGGAGATTAAATTCATAAGGGACAATGGTGTGTGGGATCTTGTCTCATTACCTGAAGGTGTGAAACTCATTGGTTGCAAATGGATATTTAAAACCAAAAGAGATTCAAAAGGTAACGTGAAAATGAGTCAGGTATAGGCTGGATCATGGTAGTCATGAATACTAATCAAAATCTTAAGCATTATGTCTGAATCTAGGCCTGAACTAGACCCAATGTAGTTCAACTTTTGGTGGTGTGTCCTTAGTGACACGAATGGACACAATAGGACATGTGGACTTGGACATTGACACGTGTGGTTAATATTGTTTTAATATTATTTTAATGTGTTTAATATTATCTCAATAAAATTGCATTTTAAGTGTTAAAATAACAAAAAATAGCTTTTAATGAGTAAGATTTTGTATCCCGTGTCCTATTTTTAAAAAAAATTGAATTTTCAAGTCGAACACTCATCACACATCCTCATGTCCATGTATCATTATGATAAATATATAATCTCGTTCTGCTCCTTTATTTGACACTGCTACCCCAGCAGCAGCTATTAAAGGTTTTGCTTTGACTCCACAATCACACGTTTGACTTGGGGAATGCAAATCAATTGGAGTTCCGGTTCGGTTCGGAGTTGGTCTGACCTAGAAAATTGGGTATGTAAATTGGAAGTAACACTGCGTAGGCAAATCCAGGTAGGCAAATGTAAGAAGATCCAGGTAAAATTTGAGCGTAGGCAAATCCACTCCTGGAACAGCGTAGGCAAATGTAAGAAGATCCAGGTAAAATTTGAGCCCAAACAAACTTGTTTATGAGGTTTATGTTTTTCATACTAAAAGTAACACAGCCCCCAATTTTAACTCCCAATCGCTGACCGCACATTGGCTGACCTACGGTTAGTAAAACCCTTGAGGTCACCCCACCTACTGGGAAGTAACCCATAGTATCAGTATCGGCAGAAATTTGATATGCTGCAAGCCTGAATGGGTTATTTTTAATAATTGTAAAAAATACGAAAAATACTATTTTAAATATTATTTTAATGGTTTTAACACGTGTCACATTATGATTGACACGTTGTAAATTTTTATTCGTTTTGGAGAATGATTCAGTTTGGACCTTACCATATTGGACCCATTTGCTCCCCACTCCGGGCTGTGCACATGGAGCCACAATTTTTTCTTGGATAATCCAAGAGAAAACCCACCCTGTCACTGACCGCACGCACAATTGGCTGGCTGGGATTGGTAAAGCCCAATGTTGTCAATATCGGAATTGGACCTGTATCGTTTTGGCCAATGATTCAGGTGAATCGGTCAATACCAGTTCTCAAGTGAATTGTTGGTCAAAAAGTAATTAAAAATATTATGTGTCATTCAAAGCATGACACGTGTTATAGCCATTAAAATAATATTAAAATGTTTTTCAAGTTATTTTTTATATTTATTAAAAAATAGCCCATTCAGATCAATTCAATACCATACGAATCGGCCGATGCTGATACACATAGATACGAACAACAATGGTAAAGTCCCTCATGCTCAAGGAGCAAGCTTGTTGTTGCAAGGGATGCCATCTCAAAGTTTTTAATGCTAACATAATTGCATAAAAATTGTACATTAAGCACCTGATCGCCATCCATTAGGTCTTTGCACCTGATCACCCTCCATCTTGGGGACAGGGCGTGTGAGGTGTGGGGCCCATGACCTGATGGATGGCAATCGTGCTTAATGCATAATTTTTGTGCAATCATTTATTGTACAATCATATTGCACTCGATCCTCTGTCCTCAAGATGGAGGGTGACATTCACCCCCATCAACGTGGTGACGTTCACAAGTCGGACCTGATAACAATCTTCAAGATGAACTAGTTGTCCTGTTAATCATGTGGGCCACAACTGAATTTATTGTACAGGGACCAATCACATGCTGCTGCACGTGTGCACATTGTTGTGTCCACCCCCTTGCTGAAAAAGACAGGAAAGGATTACGTATGCCTTACTTAGAGAGTAATGTATAGATGAGGTCCCTATCCATGCTATCCATGTAGGTGGCATGAGTCAGCTACATTCACCCTCAAACGTAGTCTATAGCCAAAGGTATGAATCGGACTTTATCTAAAATCCCACCGAAATTGATTCCATTTGATACCCGATTATATGTGAAAAAAAAAAGGAACAGTTATTAGCTTTTCACTACCCAAATTCGAATCTGAATCTAAATATGTTTAGACAATATCCAATTTAGTTGGATCTAGTATTGGTTACATCCTATCCGAATATGAACGGTAAGCTCATGTTTTGGGGTTTGGGACATTTCAATAACAAAAAACTGAATCTCCCATGCTGTTAAAAGATTTTAACATTATGAGATCCAAGGGGGATGCCGTAGTGGGATGGAGCCAGACTGTTTGGCGGGCAGCCTAGGTTTCAATCCCATGGGCATCACTCTCTGAGTAAACCGAAGCTTGGTGGACTATCTGGGATCATAGTGACAAAAGTTAAAAACTGCAAAATCACGAGAGTCAAAAACTTGGGAGATTTTGAAATGTTTCATAAATCTTGTGTTTTTTTCTGGCAAAATCTTGGCAATAAAAAATAAATTAAAAATATAAAAAAAATAAATTTTATAAGAAAATATAAATAAAACGCATTTATAAATAAAAATAAAAACTCGCAATAAATATCTGCTAAAATGGTAAATATCACAATATTTGCCATGGTTTGAAAATCTCTCAAGAAATTACCATTTTAAACTCAGGCAATTTCTCGCGAGATTTTTATGAATCTCGCGATGTTTGTTACGGAGCCTGGGGTTGGGGGTAAGCCCTTGGAGTTTTACGCCAACAAGACAGCGACCCTACGTACGACCAGCTGAGCCAGCATGACTAGGTTTCTTCCACTTCCACAGGGGCAGTTTTTCCAAGTAAAATATCAAAAGTAAACAGATTTCACATTCTTGTAAAAAACAGTAGATGTGAAAAAAAATCGCCACCTAAAAAGCCAGAGAAAATTTTGTTCTTGCACGTGTAATTGTTTTCAAATGATATGAAGAACAATTTAGTTTTTATATAAAAAACATTTTTATGTGGAAAATTTTTACTTGCAAATGTGGCTAAGTGGGAAAAAAAATCATAGTATGTATATCAATGTTAAATGTTTGGAACTTTACTAAAACTCAAATAGATCTCTAGTTCAAATTCAAAACTTATAAGCCAGACTCACGCCTATATATGATTGAGATCTTGATGGTTCAGCTATGTTAGTTAACCATTTTTTAGAATAGAACAGCTTGTGGTACGAGTGATTAGGGGTGTCAACAGGTCGGGTTTGGTTCGGACTTAGGTGAAACCAGACTTGAACCAGATTTTCGGGTATGATATCAGGTTTAAACTGAGGTCTAATTGAGTCTACTATAAAAGAAACCATACCGGGATCCGATAAAAACTATATGAACCAGACCCAGACCATACCCAGTAAAATAATATCTTTTGTCATTTTTACATTGAAAAACTGCAGGTCCTAATCGGAATGCAGGTCAGGCCCGAGTCTGGTATAAAATTCTATAAACTATACCCGAGTACATGAAGTAATCAGACCTGCGAGAATCCAACCTTGACTGCCTCTCAAAGCCTGCTCCAACTACGCTGTCTCATTTGAGGTAAAAGTTAGTTGCATTGTAACATTTTAAAATTGACAAAAGAGAGTGGTTTGAGTTTAATATAATTTACTAATTTTTTAATTAATTTTTGTTTTTAAAAGTACCCACGTCAGGCAGTAGTTTGTTAATTGGCAAGACAGTGTCATGATTATTTATTTTAATAAAGGGGAATTAGGAATACTACTTACATGGGATTCTATGAGGACATGGTGAGAGAGAGAGATTGATTACTGGATAAGAATGTGAACACATGGAATTTTATCAATATCCAACCTCCATGTAGTCGAATTTGATAAGTCAAAATCATATCCAATTATAATCAGTTGAGTATGGTTTTGATTTTTTTGCTACTGAATCTAACGAATATTTAGATTTGACAGAGATCCCAATATATTTACATGTAAAAAACTGGATTTGGTATGAGATTTTTGCTGTTGGAGTCCGAATTCAAATTATAATCCATTTAGCCAACATTCATGATTAGTCAAATATGGTATTGGCCACACTTGAATTAGAACCCTTGAATTCTTATCATTAAAACAAGCTTGACTCATCATGGTTGATCTGTGTTTTTAGTCATCATGTTTTATTTGTGCATAATTGTGCAAGGACAGGCCGTTCCCTAGTTGTATGCTTTATATGCCATTTATATGAGACCCATCTAAGAGGTAAGCAATCCAACCATGGTGTTTGAAAGGACTGCTAGGTTTCCATCAAGGGTGGGCACAAGGCTTAAACCCCAAGTTATATGACATTCAATCAAACATGGAACTTTGCCTTCAAACAAAGAACATGCAATATAGGGTCGTACCTGACCAGTAGACAGTCATAAATTAAATTTTATCACCAATCATTTTTTTAATTATAACAAACCAAAGGTAATTTGAATAATGCTCAAAAGCAATCGAATATATAACTTTTTTTGTTATACAATCCCAAAAACAAACTTGATAAAAATGAGTTGACACAGAATTTTAAAAGTGAGTAAATCTCATTTATGTGATATTTTCTCATGAGGTCTCGTGAGATTTTAAAATCTAGTTCAAAATTGAATCTCTTTTGAACAATATTTTCACTTTTCAAAAACACACACAGACGCACCCAAGTGTTGCACGAGGGTATGACATATAAAACAAAAATGGCCACCTATTGTCAATGGAGGACATTGACCCACTTGTTGGGGAGGACACCTCACTCAAGGTGGTCCAACCTGACACCAAGTGACCTGTTGTTTTTTGGCACCATAACACAAACACAAAGGCTGGAAATAATGGAGAGAGAAACCAGTAACTTAGTATGTTCAGTGACAAAACCTTGCTGAATTTTTTATACTTATATTTTATTATATACACCAACATTTTCTCGAGATTTTTGAGTGAAAAACTACTAAATAATTTTCGTGAGAATGAGATTTGTGACTATAATTCGTCGATATGGTTTCCAGCCAGCCAAACTTTAATGATAATTTAATATAGAGAGTTGCAAAGTGCAATAAAACGATATAGGTATTGAGGCTGTGTGCACAATCTTGCTTCTGATAAAGAAATCTTGAAAAGTTTGATTACATCCTTTTGTATCACATCGAAACATGCAGGAAAACCATCAGCTCTTGAAGCTTTATCACTTTGGGCTTGTAAAACTGCAAATGGTGCCTTCTTATTGACCCATTGGACTCTAATACGCCTGACCTAGAATTAGCTCGACCGATGTTCCACCTCTAATTGCAATTTAGCATAGGATACCGGCTTTATTATGGCCCAAAAAAAGAGCCCTTGCCCACAAGGGCACCCCTCATCTTGTAGGGGTGACTTGTGAATGTCACCAAGTTAACAGGACGTCACAAGTTCAAAACCCACGGATGGCATCCCTTGCCATTGGGTGTACTCCCCGGTGGGCAGGGAGGACTTTAAGGGTTTTACCAACCGGAGGCCAGCTAAGGTGTGGTTGGTGGTGGAGGGTTTTCTCTTAGATTATCCAAAAAAAAACAGCAGTTACTTATTATACAACGAAATGTTGCACACTAATTCTCAGCAAAATATTTAATAAAAAAATCAGAAACCTAACAGTGGTGTAGTGAGATGGGGCCTACGATGCTAGACAGAAGTCTAGGTTCTAATCTCATGGGTGCCATCCCTTGTGTAAGCCAAAGTGTGGCGACTCTTTGAGAGCAATGAGTAAACTCATGGCTCTCCTAAACACGGGAATTGATTCACATGCCAAACAACTCAAATACAACTCTCAGAAATTGACTCTCCTGGTTTAAGAGTCGACTCATAAGGTACAGCGGTCAACTCTCTTCAGAAAAAGTCGACTCTCCCATTGCAGGGGTTGACCCTTGGTCTGCAATGGTCGACTCTTTAGAGAGCAGGAGTTAATTCTTTTGAAAAGAGTCAGCTCAAACAGTAATACGAGTTAGCTCTTCTTTTGAAGAGAGTCAACTCTTCCAAAACAAGAGTCAACTCCTCTGAACAGGGGTCGACTATTCATAAACAAGAGTCGACAATTGTCTTAAAAACATAGGTCGATCATGTCCAGAGAGAGGAATCAACACCCGAAAGTAGGGGGGCGACCCTCGAGTCTATCCAACCTTCTACAAACAGTAGGGGTTGACTTCCTGTAAAGCAGGAGTTGACTCCTACCCTTTGCAGAATCAGGTAGCTTCCAAAAATTCATTTAGGAGCTAAGAAACACCACCAAAAAGGTGGTTCTATCCCAACAACTTCAACCCAACATGTAGAGGGTTAGAACAAAGGATCTAACACATATCGTTCATAAAATCTCAAGCATAAAGAAGATTTTTAAACATTCATAATATGAATACGAACTTGGATTACATAAGCTAAATGATGCAGAGACGGCGATGAAGCTTATACACAATCTGAGATCCCAATGGATCTCCACTCGCGAAAGCTTAATGTTTTTAACCAGAGAATCAAAATAGGAGTCAATCAATCTACGATTAGAGGAAGGGGCACTCTGTTTCAGCAGTTGGTGCAAACACGAAAAATATGTGCAACAAGCACACCTTTCCAACGGATCTAAGAACACATAAATCATATCGGTGTTGTCCAAATTATCAACAGTTCTTTGAACTAGACAGACTGGTCGCTGGATGTCCAACCGATATACAGTCGGTCGGCTTCAGAAGGGTTTTTGTATCTTCTGACGATAGAGTTTGGGAAAATTCTAAACAGGTAAGTTTTGCAAAAATTGTTGTTTTTTCAACAAACTAAGATTTGCAATTTTTGGATTAATATACTGAAAGTTATCTTCACAATACATTGATGTATTTTCTGTTTCAAATTATACAAGATGATGAGCAGGATTTTAAGCATACAGAAAACAAGTAACTTTTGAGACAAAAAATGTTCAATTCATCAAATACTCAAAACATGAAAGTTATTAATCAAAATGTTATCTTTTCAAAACAACAATTAGATAGATAAACACAGCAGAAATGACAGAGATATGCTTCAAACACCGAACACTAACAAGAATATAAAATGCAGTCCAAAACTCACATATCACTCGAGTAATAGTGATTGATAGGAATTTTAGGCCAGAAAAAAAATGGATTCAGAACAATTGATAAACATGAAAGTTGGAGATCTGAATGCTAGCTTTCTAACAAGCTAAGATTCAGAACTTTTTGTTTAGCTGTTTGGGAGAACATAGCAAAATACCAAACTCTGTCAAGAAATGGATATAACAGGCAACCATGTAAATCTCATTCAAGCAACAGAATTTACCAGTCTTTTTAGACACTTTACAAATTAGATTTAGGCAAAATTCTAAACATTAAAGTTGACGAGTTGGATGTCAGCTTTCCAACAAGCAAAAGTTTGTAATTTTTTGTTCAACCATTTAGGAGAAATGAACAAATTACCGAACCCTGCTAGAGGATTTTAGTCACTTGCTTCCGACTAAATCACAAACCCAAATCTAAAAATATATATTCTTAGATTTGATGAAAATGCAACTCAAACGAATGATATAACAACTTAAGGAATTATATTCCAACTCAATCACAATCATCAAATGTTCAACCAGTTCCACACAGCCAGATTAACAAGATATCACAATCATAAAAATATTTGTCATAAAATTTTAGGAGAATGATAAGCAAGAAAACAAAATAGTGTATCTGTTTATGAAGCCAGCAAGACTCGAACTTCAGCAGCAACACAACTCAAAGGAACTTCTAAAACAAGCTTCAAACAGCCACAACTCAATACTCGAACCCGCAAAACCAAAAATGAAGCAGCCACTTAGCTGAAAAATTGTTCTCCTTTAAAACTTTCTCCACCAAAGAACTTTTCTTCACCCTTCTTTACTTTCCAAATTTTTTCTTCAAAACAAGAGAACCAAGCCCCTTGGTCGACCCCCTAGGGTTCTTAAACCCTAGGGAAGATGTCTCATAATGGAGGTAGATTTTCCCCAAGGCCAATCAAAAGCCTATTTTTGAATAAGAGCATTAATAAACTTCCAACAACCATTTTGACTTTCAAAGTCAAGGCTGAGTTCAAATGAAGACTAAAATTATCCTCTAAAAGGGGCACCATATAGTATCTAGCGGGTTTGGATCTTGGGCAAAATCTAAACTCGCTATAAATTGGATCCTACACAAAAATGCTAGGAACAAAAATTTTCTCAAAAACAGAAAACCACCCCGAAACCCCATACACCCTCTAGTGCCATAAAAAGATCTTACAGAGAACTAGAACTATTCGGATCCGTAGAATCTGGCACCTATAAAAAAATAAAATAATAAAATAATAAAATAAAACAAGAAGAAATATCTAATATGATTCCAAGCTTGTCAAAATGGAATCAAACAGCAATGACAACTAACAAAGGACATGGGTTACTCCGAGGATCCAATTAGACCGAAAAAGTCCTCGATGAGATTGGATCATCTTGGGTAACATTGCCCTGATCACATCTAGAGAGTTGGATTAGGATCCAACTCGTCTTCAATGTTCGGATCTTCTGGATGCTCTGCATCATCTCCCCCAAGTTGAAAAAGCTTCATCCTCGGAACTGAATCCTCGTCACTCTTATCACCATGGTACCGCTCCAAATGCTTGACATTAAACACGTCTGAAGTCTTGAAATGAGGTGGCAACCATGTAAGCATTAGAATTAATAACATTAGTAATTACACATGGACCAATGCGCTTAGGCGCTAATTTAACATGCTTTTCTGGAGGTAAACGTTATTTTGTCAAAGTAACCCATACCAGATCTTCAGTTTTAAAAAGTACATGTTGATGTTTTTTATCATAACTTGATTTATACTTACTGATATTTTCTTGAAGCCTTTGATATACCTGTTATCTTGTATAAAATTTATAACGGGTCCAATAACAGGAATAGGAGCTAAATCAACATGAGAACAAGGATTAAAACCATAAAAAACAAAAAAAATGACTAAAGCCAGTAGAACGATTCACAAATTTATTAAATGCAAATTTAGCTTGTGCAAGTATGTGTGGCCAAGATTTTGGCTTATCATTTATTAATGCACGTAAAAGGTTTTCTAAAGATCGATTCATAACTTCAATTTGATTGTTGGTTTGAGGATGATGAACAATGCTAAATTACAAAGTGGTTCCTAACTTTTTCCACAACTGATACAAAAAATTATATATTGTCAGTTTCTAAAAAAATTATCTTTAAAACATGAGTTTTCCTTTAAAACAAGTCTTGATTTCAAATAAAACATTCTTGAAAATAATCATCTAGTTAAAACAGAATTTCAGTACATGTATTGGTCACAAAACCAAATTTTTAAGCATACTTTGCAATATAAATGAGCTGTAAAAATATCTATTTATCTAGTATATACAGAATCATATTTATAAACACTTTAGAAACAAGTGAGAACTATAAAAATTTTAATTCATAAAACTATTACAGAAAGTTAGTTTGTGAACACTTTATGCAATAGCAACTAATACATATTTGTGTATACATTTTTTCTACTAACTACAAAAATATATCTCTTTGTTCTTAAAGCATAACTCGAGAAAAGATTTGTCAAAACACATAGTTAAGTTGAAAGTCTATGAATAACATGAGTGTAATAGTCCAAAGTTGCACATATTCTACAGATTTATCGCAAAATCCACTCAATAGTCAACTTTTCCAAACACAAAAGTTGACTTTGGGCTAAACTGAGCATAAATAATGTTCAGCAATCAACTCTCCTTTCTGAGGAGACGACCCTCGGGCTAACTGCATCATAAATACATAAAGGAGTTGACTCTCCACTTCAGGAGTCAACTCACTACAAAAAGGAGTCAACTTTTTTGGTGAAAGAGTCTACTCTTTTAAAGAAAAAATCAACTCTTTTGCTTCACAACAACACTGGATGGAACAAGCTTGGAGGAGTCGACCCTCGCGCTAACCAGAATATGAAAATGCACAGGTGTCGACTTCATAAACATAGGAGTCGACCCCTAAGGCATTTTAGTTTCATCTCACACTTTCAAAACTCTGAAACTCATGGTTTGAAGCACACAACTCACTTGATATTCAACCCCAACACATCTAGGGGTGTTTCAAAATACTTACACACCTCTCTCAACAAAAACATCACCCAAAAACAATTCTAAGCATGTTTTTCTACAAAAACACATCCAAACATTCAAAGCATGTTTTTTCACAAAAAACACCACAAAACTAGTTGTAGTCCTAGTATGCTCACTACCTCGAATCGCTATATCTGATAGGTACAAGTCCACTAAATGCATTATGTGCAACTTGCACACACTAGCACAGACTCTCAGTAACTACACACACGCACAAGATAGTTGTCCATATTGAAATATAGCCCTAGACACAAACTAAGGTACCTCTGAACATCGCTCTAGCTGCAACAACTCTAGTAATGGTGCAACTCAACCACAAGGTGGTGGTGAAGCTGGTGATCGTATACCAATGGAGAGAGAAGGTGAGAGTGTGTAAGAGGAGAGGGAGAGAGAGTACAAGAGAGAGAAAAGGAAAACTTGTCGCCCTCTTGAGTTTAAATAGGCTCTCATAAAAACTAGGGTATGGGTTTGGGCAAAGTTGGACCAAAGTGGTCCAGATCAGGTTGGGTTCCAAGTAGCAAGGTTCAGCTGACCCTAGCAGATCTGACCTGCTAGGGTTGGCTAAGCTGTGAGGCAGCAGCTGCTGCAGCTCCAGCCAAAATGACCAAATTGCCCTTAAAACAAAAATGGTTTATATTATCTTTTCTCAAACCCAAATCACAATAATTCCATTGAACCACTTCAAATAATATTGAATATGTCCCCTCATGCAGTTGACTGATTTGGTCAACTCAGAGTTGGACAACTATGTCCTTCAAGACAAAAATACCCTCAAAATAACCCAGAATTAACTCAAATAACCCTAAAACTTATCGTGCACTCCAAACTCATTGCAACTCTATTTTCGACGAAAAGAATATTTTCCTTCTCAAAAAATTGTAAGAATGTAACTAGAAATGATAATTACATAAAAAATCTATCTATATTGTCATTTTTTATAAACTACAAAAGTCAAGAAAAAATATCGAATATTACAATAAGAGTGGGAGGTTCATCAATTTTAAGAGTCAAATTTACATCCATGTAACCCAGAGTGAATAACAATATTTCTTTCCAATCTAAAAAATTTGGCCCGTCTAAGATGGGGATATTACTAGAACCATCAATGATCAATGAACTTGGTACTACAAGAATGAAGGAAAAAAATCATATAAATGCTTATATGAGACTCATATTGAAAAGATAAAATTGACACTCTCTATTATTCACCTTTTCAAAGACAAGCATAATAGGGTCACTATTATTCTACTTGGATAGAAATGATAATCCTCAAAGCTGCTTCGCCTCCTCAATTCTCAAGAAATTGACTTTAATTGATAAAACTAATAGATCGTGTTACCAGAGGCAATTCAGCATTGTACTTTTAGATACAATTATGCTTCATGGGTTGGTGAATTATTATATTCTGTGTGAATTTGGAACACAATGACCTATCTTTGGGTAGAATCATTATTTTATAAATTCGCACACAACCATAAAACTGAATATCAACATGGTTCAAAGAACGTTCAATCAACACAACTCATATCACTTTGGTGATTACAAGAGTGAGTTGATTAAGATCTATTACCACAAACATATTCATATTACAAAGCATGCTTATGCAATCATGATAATGTATGTATATTCATGACAAACTATGTATAATAACATCAAAAATATAAATGCATGCTCCATATCATATGCATAAATAAAATTTTGATGAAACACATCACATATATCATGAATTTAGTCATAATTCATGCTTAAATATCATGAAAAACACAAAGCAACATCAAATGCATGCAAAAGACATGCATCCATGATAAAATTATACATAAATGCATGATTAAAATGATAAAGACATGTTGTTACAGGTAATACTTGGGGTCCTAGTGTTGAAATTGATCATAAAATACCATGAACTGGTCTAAATTGGCCTCAAATCAGTCAAAAAAGACCCTGAACCGGTCCTAAAATAGTTGAACTGGTTGAAAACAAACACAAAAGCTTCTAAACCCCCAAACCAAATAAGAATACCCTTATTTTTTCTCAAATATAAGAAAATAGGGTCTCATCTTGCAGGAACTGGCAAAAAAACTTTCGAAACCAGTCAAAAAAGGCTCTGAACCGGTCTCAAAATGCATTATATCTATCACCAAACTGGTTTTGCTCCTTAAAATGGGTAGATTGTGCATGGATCCAGTTTTGAACTTGATCCAACCTGGTTCGTATTCAGACCCAGTCTAAACGGATCTCGAGTTGAATCACATGACCCAAACCCAGTTCAGATCCAAACCCGATCCAAACGAATCCCGAGTCGAATCCTACAATCCAGACCTAGTCCAAATCCAGACTCAGTCCAACCAGATCCCAGGACGGATCGAGATCCTGAACCGAATCAAGGTCAGACCCAGTCCAAGACTCGAAACTTCTTGGATCGGGTCCCTTCGGATCAAGAGCATACTCGATCCACCCTGAAACCATTTTAATTGGTTCCAGTTTCTAGATCAGGTCCCACCCAGGTCAAGTTCCACTGTAGTTACAGTGCTACAGTGGAAACCTAACACCACCCCTGGTAACGTAACCTTTTTTTTAGGGTTTTGCCCCCCTCTGCCACCCACTTTCATCCGCTGCCAACAATCACCACCGATGGCCTATTCCGACGATGACAGCTAGCCAGAGGGCCAGCTGAAATCATATGTGGCTTTTTATAGCCACGGTCTTCAGCGGCCGGCCTTGATGACTCTGGCAGCCATCAAACACCAATGGTGACAGGGCCTGGACAGCAACCCAATGACCCTACACCCAACTTAGGTGGTGGGGGAGTGAGGAAAACTCCTTAACCTGAAAAAATGGCCACCCAGTTTGTTGGCACCTACACTCATCGACAATGACTTCTATCGGCCTTGATAGAGCCATCACGACATCTTCAACAGATGGCATAAGACAGCATCATTGAATCTAGTGAGCACGGTTAGATCGTTGATGCACCCACATGCGCAGCGGTAGCTTGGGGTGGGCCCATAACCCAATATAGGCAAAAAATCATGGAGAATACAACTTATCGAAAGCCGCCATGGTCGATCCAATTGAAGCTTGGATGGACGTGGGTGGTCGTTGTTCTCTTCAGCCAATCGATGTCCTCGATGAGCCCATGTTGTCATGGTCAAATGGTGAGCAGGTCCCTTGAACTCAGAGAGAGATCACCTTGGTAGTCCTCATCAAGCTACTATAGATCTCCTTATATAGCAGAAGAAGAGTGGGGTTTACATGCATGGCATTCATGCATGTAAACGTTTCACATTCCCATATTGAATTTGGGTTATAAGCCCATCCCTCCCACTCTTACGCATCTCTTGGTGTGCCCTGTGTCAAACCGGGTCCTATCTAAAAAGTCAAACACAAACCCCTCCAACCTGATGAGTGGAGCCCTTGTGGCCAGGTAAGCCATCGTTAACTTGTGATGTCCCGTCAATTTGGTGACCTACACAAGTCGCCACTACCACATGAGGGGAGTCCTTTTGGGCTCACGTTTGATCATTGTTTGGTTCAGATATAAAAGAAACCAAATCAATCCAAGAATCTGTCATCATTCCCAAACCCTTTGTTTGGATCAAAGTTGGCCGGCCTCGTTCAAATTAACACTACAACAACAAAAAAATGTCCGCATAATGGATGCCTCTGTTTTTTTTTTTAACAAGAGATGGAGGACTGAACCCCACTAGTCCTCTTTTTAAGTAAACGTAATTTTACACGCCTAGATTGAATATATATATATATATATATATATATATATATATATATATATATATATATATATATATATATATATATATATATATATATATATATATATATATATATATATATATATTTCAGATACTTGACACAAGTCCCTCAAATATGAGAACTGATGTGTGAACCACGATTTTCAATGATTTAATTTATTTTCTCTTGAATGTAACTGTACCGATTTTGATGCATAATCAAGAATTTTTTAAGGCTTTAAAATCAATGGCTCATAATCTTCATAAATATTCAAGCGTTCAAAAATCACATTTTTCATCGAAAATACATGATCCAATGACTGATTTCTTGCAAATTCACCAGGACAAGCACATTCATATGGTTGGATTTGCAAAAAAAGTGCTTAAAATGCCCATGTTTCTAGTTCTCACATTTCAGTCCTAAAATCTGGCCATCTTTGATTAATGACAGATAACAAAGTCAAAGGCCTTGTGCTATCCTTGTATCCGAAAACAAACCCTGACAGGTTTGAAATGCGGCCTCATACCCTATCAGGTTTTACTAGGTCTCCATAACTTGAGCCAAACCCAAGATTTTCTATTAAGGACCCATATCCGAAACCCTGGGATTTAAAAAGTGTGGTCCCATGCCCAAACATTTCTCATACGGGTCTCCATAGTTTGAACCAAACTGAGAAATGCAGCGTTTGGCCTCTTTCATCAGGTTAAGGAGAGGAAGCATCACATACTGAGACCTCTCTCTCTCTCTCTCTCTCTCTCTCTCTCTCTCTCTCTCTCTCTCTCTCTCTCTCTCTCTCTCTCTTACATACACAAGACAGATTACTGGAAAAACTCAGAATATCTATACAACGTTACATATGGACAATATAGTTACAGGGGAACAAAGCTCACATTTAATTGACAACTTCCGCCGGGAAAATTATCCTCTACAATTAGCATCCAAATAATGTTGGAGAAATGGTAGTGTGATTCTTCTAGCAATAGTACCACCAAGCCATCTGAAAAATTATGAAACCACGAATTCAACACGAAGGCACTACAGTTTAAAAATGAGAATATTAGTTCAAAAATCATGTGAACCATCCAAAACGACACTAAATATCTAAGAAAGCCTTTGGACCTTTCCAGCTCAAAATTTTAAACTGTTAGAACGTCTTGTAGTACCTTGAACTAGCAATAAGAATATCATAGCAGCGTTGCAGTTGAAGAATGGATGTAAAAAACAATTACTTTTCCTCAACAAAACAATGTATGTCAAAACCTAGCAACCTGGGCCAAGGCCACTAGTAGGGCTTTCAATGGGTCAGATTTGTATCCGGTACCAGACCTGACGTGAACCGGAATACCCGGGTATAGTCATAAAAGCATGCCCACCCAAATATCATGTTGGTCAAACCAAACTCATCCTGAGTAATATGCAGGTCGGGTTTGGGTTATGAATTTTCAGACATCTGACCTGACCTGGCTTTGATCCAAGTCTTTATGTGTACTTTTAGTGAAAAATAAGCTCCTTAAATTATACGGATCCAGGTTTGGGATTTCATTTTCGTGACCTGACAAACCCTGAATCCAACAATTAGTTCCCTGGCCCATTGACAGCCCTAGCCACTAGTAACTCAAGTCAATTTGTTGAAAAGCATTCCAGGCATATCAGAATTCAGAACTAGAGTGGAATCAGGACTAACAAGATTTAGTGATGCTGGAAAAAAATCAGCAATGCTCTTAGCGCATTCCCAGAGATGTGAACAGATCATATAATCCAAAAGAAAGGGAAGAGCGGGTGGGGGTGGTTAGGGTTGAAAGAAGTCTTGTACCTCAGGCTATGAATCACCACATTGCGGTTCTTAGCAAAGTTCCAGCAGCTCCAAGATCAAGGACTGAAGAGGTTTGAGCCATCCACATTGAGGGAAATCAAGAATGTGATACTTGTGACTAAGGCAAGCCAAAATATTACTGAACCTGTTAAAGGCACATGGTACAATAGATTTACCAAAGATCAAGAAAGATGTTACAGATAAGGACAGCATAAAAAATGAAATCAAAATGATAAATTACCAAATGGAAAAGATGGACGAAGGAAAGAATAAAAGAAAAAGGAACATGATAGTTGAAGTAGCAACCAGAAGAAACAAGCAAAAATAATACGGAAAATATGTCAAAACTGAATCAGTTGATTTGCAATTCAACATTAAAAATAGAAGAGAAAATATAGTTTCAGTCTTTGACAAAGCACTTAGCAAGCAATAAAACCCACATAATGACCAAATGACAGCACCGCACTGCCAGCAACAACAGCTATATGCAAAACCTATACAGAAAATTCAAAATAAACATTTACCAAGAGAAGCAACGCTTCACATGGGGGGAGTTATCTAACAAGGAAAAAGATATCCTGAATTTCTCATGACGTCGCAAGAAATTCACAGGCCGTGAAAAAACCCCAATGATATAGGAAGATATTGAAATTTTAGCTCTAATTTATCATGATTTTATCATAAATTTCAATAATTTCTAAATACTTCGATTTTGCTATATCCTAGGTATACTGAGATCTTCCCTGTGTTCTCCCAATTTCTTAAAATCTTATAAGTCTTTCCCTTGCCGAGAAGAACTTGGAAATAAGACTTACGACATCAGGTAGAAGGCCACTGAACTTTTGAGTATCCTAGTGCCAATAGAGTATTCCCACATCTAGATATTTGAATTCAAGACATACAATCCAAAAATAGCACCGTTATAACTAAAGAGAGATACCATAAGCTCAACTAATACCTCCAGAGCCTTTGGGTCTGCTTTCAGGGTCAGTGAGAGTCATTGCAAGGTTAGGACCAGATGATCTTTGCATGTTTGGATCTGGCTTAACAGCTTCCTCAGATGATCTTGTGTTTCCAGTTTCAGATGCCACTATTCCCTGAAATTCTTCACTCACGATCAAAGCAGATAAAACATTCATAAAAGTTTCCTTTTCTGTTCCATTGGACGAATTTCCTTCTCTTGGTTCATAGAAGCCTTCAGCTTCTTCATAATATGAAGTTTCATCGTCAGACATGTCACTATCCAGTTGTTCAACAACTATGCTATCATCCTCTTCATCCTCCACATATGCCTTATATGTCAGGCGAACTAATATCTCTCCAGATGACCCTTTAGTGAAAATTCCCCAACCACGTCTCAAGGAGATAATTCTATCTGTAGGGACTGTGTCTTCAAGAGAGAAGAGATCAACCTGAAAAGATGTCACCCTACAGTTAATATGAAAGCTGAAAATAACTAAAACAAGCCTTGCAACCATCAAAGACTAGATACAAAAAAATTTATCAAATTTCAGTCTATGAAATCTAGTTTCTATAGCATAGTCTTTACACTAAGGTCTCGAATCATATCCAATGACAAAGAACTAGACCAGGATAGGAAGGACAGTGTATGCCCCATTAGCAATAATTCATGGGCTTTTAGCATAAATGGTCATATTTAACTTTCAGATGTATATGACAGTCGAAGCTGCCCATGTTTTAGCAATTAAGCACTATGCTTTCCACATGACTATTGCATCTTGAGCACACTTTGTATTTCTGGAAATTGATATACAAGAAAAATATCAGATATATAGTGGATTTGGTGGTAACAGTCAGTATTTATTTATTAAAATCAGTTGCAGTCAACACGAGGACAAAAGAAAGACTGGCTGCTTACTGACAAAGGATATCACAAAATGGAATGAGACTAGGTGTGCTAGAAAATAGTAAACATGCAATGCACAGAATTGACACAAGGAAGCATAAAGATAATGAAATAACCAATCATAAAATTTTCTCAGAGATGTCTCTACAATTGGCCCACATCTTGAAGCAGGCTTCCAGTTAATGCATACATGGTTCTCTGAAGAGTCAATCATAACAATCACTTTGGTATCCAAATATAGATGTGAATAGGCATGACTTGACAATCTCAAGCAGAAACTATAAGAGCATTCACATTGTAATTTAAATATCTGTTTCCATAGTGCACATTGGATTGTGGAACTATAGTTGCCGCATTCAGTTCAAAGGGATCCATTCTCTAAGTAAGATACAAGGTGGTAATATGTTAATCAATCTTCCTCCTTTGTCCTAAACCTACAGATGAACCATAGTGTGCTTTTATTGAATGGGAAACAAGCCTCCCGTGGAATTTTGCCAGAATGAAGAATTTTAGCAGTATTTTCTACTTTAAAGAGTTCAACAGGTGATGCCATGTGAAATTGTCATAAACTATAAAAATGTGTAAGACATTTTTTTTCAATACAGCCAGTTACTAGCAAACTCCTACTGCTTCCAAGTGTTGGATGCATGGTGAGCCGAATTTGAGGACATGAAAATTCTGTAAGAAATATTTTGGCATGAACACACAGAATTTGAATCCTTGCAACCCAAGGTTTTCAAAACCTGAAGAGTGCAAGCATGGAAAGAACTCACTTCTACTAGCATGATATATGATATAATCTCGAATTCAAGAGGAAGAAATACACTTTTGTAAAGCCATCAGTAATCAAAGACAACGATTTCATTCTTCAGGAACTGAGATAGATTGTCTAACAAATTCCAATTGCATAGTTTCTTGAGCATGAATCAGTTGATTTACCTCCCCTGTGCCAACAGTGAAATCCATCAAGCCAAATGAATCTTTCACTTTGATACACAGTCTCTGTTTACTTGGGTCAACAACAAGCATATGGAAATCCTGCCACCAAGCATAGAAAAAATAAAATTTAGCTGATGTGAAGAACCTAAAGCTAGAAAGCAACAAAAATGTAACTTCACGTAGGATCATGAAGAAAATATGCCCAAGCAAAAGACAAGTAGGATGAAGAAAGTATGCACCTGATTCCAGATTGGAGCACCTGGAAGCCCGATTACAGTGGTTTGACTATTCTTTTTACTATGAATCACTTGATCTCCCAGTGTCAGAACAACATGTGGATCTGTTTTCCCTGACAATTTACTGATACTAATTAATTTGATTTCAGAATTAGATAATCAAACAACATAATCACTAAAAGGCAGTACAATTTATTCCAAATTGGAGATGAGAAAAACACTTTAAGAAACCCAGTGTAAGGGCTACACCAGAGAACAAAATGCACAAAGAGAATCACACATACCTATTGGAATATATGGAAGTTTTTGAGCATCAACTAATGTAACTGACAGTTCTCCAACAAAGTCTTTGTTTCCATCATGTATTTCACCAGTTTTGAAATCCCCTAGAACAAGACCAACTGCTTTTCCCTTCTCAAAATCAAGGACAATCTTCTTTGGCCGGACGAACAGTCGAGGCAAATCTTCTGTTAGAAGTTTTGTCAGGAACCTAGATCAACAGAAGCCAATTGAAATTCAGAATGAATAATTCAGAATCAATTTAACAAGCAACCAAACTATTGAAACAAAGCTAGCATTGCTATTAGCACTAAAATACATAATTAATCGGACAAAGACACCTTTCTTTTCATTGAATAAGATGATTCAACATTCAACCATGTATTAGAAAAACAATCTAATCAAAGAAACTATGATCTTTGGAGCATTAGGCATTGAGACTTTGATAGCAGTCCTATTGTTGGGTCGTGTGCTGTGACTGCTGAGCTTTGAAAGTAGTGCTTATTGTGAAATCTTCTCATGCTGGTTTTGATATGCTTGACTACGGTTAGGCGAGATTCCTTTGGTTTGCAGTGTGTTTGTGATATTGCTCTTGTGCGTAGTTTGTGGTATTGTGCAGCAGTTCTTTGGAGATTGTGGCTGTGGGGTTGTGGTGAAGTATGGAGAAGGAAGAATTGGTTCAAATTATACCAACCAAGTTGGATGGAACCAACTATAATTTTGTCAGATTTTATGATGGCTGTTGTGGAAGGAAAAGGACAAGTGGTTATTTGGTTGGAACCATCAGTAAGCACAAGAAGGAAAATAAAGATCATGACAAGCTTTTGAGTGAGTGGAAGAAAAACAATGTCAGAATCAAGGCATGGATTATAGGATCAGTGGAGCAAAGAATAGCAGTAAATAACTCTAAGTACCAAGAGGCAAAGGAAATGTAGGGGGCATTTGAGACAGGTTTACAAACAAGAAAACTGGGCTAGACAGTATCAGTTGATGCAGGAGCTCAGGGGAATGAGGCAAGGGAGCAAGTCCATTCAAGAGTTCTATTAACAAATCTGGCATGCGCTTGCTCTGATGGAGAATCCCAAGAAATGTGATAAGTGTGATAAATGTAAAAATTGTCTAGCATGTGAAGAGATTAATGGCCGGAATAGAGAGAATGCTCGAGTGACAGAGTTTCTTATGACCCTATGTTGTGAGTTTGATGGTGCTAGGAGTGCCATGATTCATAGGACATTCCTTTCATTTGTGGCCCAAGCTCTATCTGAACCTATTGCAGAAGAAACAAAGATGAAGACTCTTGGGGTGAGCTCCTTTGGGGATTCTGTGATGGCAGCCACAAGGAAGTTGAGTGGTTTTGGTGGGGCCAAATTAGGAGCACCCAAGAGTGATATGAGTGGAGTACGATGCCACTATTGTAAGGAGTTAGGTCATATGAAAAAGGCCTGCCCAGTTTTGTAAAGGAAGAACATGAGGGTAGTTGGGAGCAGGGTTACCGGAAACCTATGTCACAGGGACTTGGCCATCTGGGTGCCGCACCCGCTTCGACGCGACGCAACGCAGATGCACATGTGGGTGCGGCACCCGGTGCGGTCAACCTAACCCTGGGTGTGTTGACCACACCCAAGGTCATTTATGTCCAACTTTTGGACTTTATACATACATATATATATATATTTTTTTTTGCCGCACCCCCGCACCCAAGTTTTTTGAAAGTGCCGCACCCCCGCACCTGCACCCATGTGACATAGCCAAAAACGTTATATGACTCGGGGAAGTGCGCTTCCCAGAAACATATTTCGGAAGCGTGAAATGCGTCGCTTCTGAAACGAGCGGGGAAGCGACCATTTTAAATGGAAGGCGCGTTTCTCATTTATGGGGAAGCATGCTTCTCATTATTGGGAGGCTCATGCTCCCTCGCCTGGCAACTCTGGTTGGGGGTGGGTACCTCTACTACAAGTGCATCAAGTGAAGTGAAGAGTTGTGTGAAGAATGAAGAGGGTGGTTACATTGTTATGACCAGAGTTACCGGAAGCGCCTAGGTAAAAGGGGAAGCGCGCTTCGGAAGCGTGAAACGACGCGCTTCCGAAGCGTGAGGAGAAGCGTCCCCCTTTTTTGGGAAGCGTGCTTCCCTTTTATGGGAAGTGTGTTTCCCTTTTATGGGAAACGTGCTTCCCATTTATGGGAAGCGTGCTTCCCATTTATGGGAAGCGTGCTTCCCCCACGCTTCCCCCTCGCTTCCCCATTTTTTCCATTTTTTCGCCTCCCCCTCGCTTCCGGTTCGCTTCCTAGGTCGCTTCCGAGACGGTTCGAAATTTTCTTCTAAGTAGTCCCACGCTTCCCCGCTTCCTAAATTTTTGAAAGTGCCTCGCTTCCCGCTCCCGCTTCCCATATCGCTTCTCGCTCCCGCTTCCTCGACTGGTAACTCTGGTTATGACTTCATCTAATTCAGATGCTCAAGCCTCAGTTTACTCTAGGCTTGATCAATTGCAACTACAACTTCAGTAACTTGCCGAAACTTCCACCTTTGTTTCTCCCTTTTAAGGGTGTCAACGGAACTGGTTTACCCGGACTCAACCTGGGCCAAACCCTATAGGGTCCGGGTATGGTGACAAATAAGAAAACCCAATTAAAACTCAGGTCCAGACCCGAAGGTCCTATTAATACATGGACCCAGTTATAGTTTGTGAAATTTTATAGCAGACCCAGCTCTGACCCGAGTTCCAATTAAGACCTGCAATTTTTCAATGTAAAAATGATAAAAAAATTTATTATTTTATCAGGTATGATCCGGGTCTGGTTCATGTAGTTCTTATCGGGTCCGGGTATGGTTTCTCTTATAGTAGACCCGATTAGACCCAAGTCTGGACCCGATACCATACCCAAAAATCTGGTTCAAGTCTGGTTCCACCTAGGTCCAAAACAAACCCGACCCATTGACACCCTTAGTCCCTCTCCTCCTGGTACCTTTGGTAGTGCTCTAGTAGGTATTTCTGGTATGAGTTCAGGTTGGCTAATAGACTTTGAAGTTTCATGTCATATGACAGTTGATGAGTATATTTTAACCAACTACAAACCTTGTGGTGCATTTTGCACTGCAGGTGGATCCTTCATGACTATTTTTAAAGTTGAAATTGTTTCTTCCATCTCTATTTTGCTAAAAGCTTGAATATTCCTTAAGTTTATTTGCTTTATTCTCTTGCCATGAACTTGATTTTTGTGGGACAAATTACTAAATTTAAATATGATTGAATTCTGTGTATTTTTGGGAGTCATTGGTATCATGAAAAAGTAAGAAGCAACAAAGAGCTTCTGTGTATTCTTTCTACCACAGAAGCCGAGTATAGGGCCATGGCTCAAGGTACGATTGAGATAGTTTGGTTGAAATGGCTACTTGAGGACATGGGAGTCAAAGTGAGTGAGAGAACTCCATTGTTTTGTGACAATCAGAGTGCAATTCAGATAGCGAAAAATCTGAAGTCTCATGAAAAGACCAATCATATTGAAATTGATTGTCATTTTGCTCGAAAAGCATATCAAGGAGTTATCTCACTGATATATGTTGGGACGGCAAATCAACTTGTGAATTTTTTCACCAAGAGCTTTCTTTTAAGACCTTTCAGACATTCCTTCACAAGCTTGGTATGATAGTATTTACATCTCAAGCTTGAGGGTGAGTATTAAAGTATGCCATGTATAATATGTATCCTTATCGTATTTAGTGCCACCCTTTGTCATTGATCCAGTCTCTTTATTAGGGGTATTTTTATAACATGGCAGTAGGTGTAGAGTCAAAGAATTTTGTCTTGTCAGACTAAGGAGGTCAACTCCTTTATAGTGTTGTAACCCTATTTTTTATAATAGTTATGCAAAGATATCTAGAGCTTCTCCTCCCTTTTCTTTTCTTTTCTTTTCTTCTTCTTCTTGGCTTCTCTTTGCATTGTCAAGGTTGGATATCATTGAATATTGTTCACACACCAAGCCACATGCATAACTGAGTTGTGAGGGGATCAATTCTAGGTAGGGGTGGCCATCAGGTGGGACCAGCCCGATAATGGGCCCGCAAAGGCCCAATTAGTGGGAAAAACCGTTGAAAGCCCGACCCGATTGTTATCGAGTTAGGCTTTTTAGTTGGTGCCCGCGACCCGCCCGGTAAGCCCGGGTCAGGCAAGTTGAGAGAAAGAGAGAGAGAAGGGAGGTTTGACAGAAGTAGGGTTTCAGCACATTCCCTCTTCGTGCGCCCCAATGTTACTGTCGACCGCTCCTCTAACATATGTCACAGGGATTCGGCCAACCAGGTGTCGCACCCACGTCGACGCGGGTGCGTGTGCGGCACCTGGTGCAGTCAACCCGACCCTGGGTGCGATCAACACACCCAGGGTCATTTTGGTCCAGTTTTTTAATTTAAAAAAAATATGTCCAATAAAATGGGCTGCAGAGGGGATTAGGGAAATTTTTGCCCTAATCCTCCCTTTGTCTCCTCTCTGACTCCCTCTACTCTCTGCCGACCCCGACGTCGCCGTCGACCGCTCCAGGTATGCCTCCGACTCCCTTTGCTCTCCTCCTCTCCTCTCTGACTCCCTCTGCTCTCCTTCTCTCCTCTCTGTCTTCCCTCTCTCCCTCTTAGAACGTCGGGGTCTCCGTGCGCACAGCTTGTGCTTTTTGGGGTCTCTGTGTTTGCTTTCCCTTTGCCGCAGCAGAATCGTGTTCCTACTCGGTGCTAACGGCTCAACTGCAAGGTTCCTTGTGCATCTTGCCAGAGGGCTTGGACATGCGGTTTGGCAGGCCACACTGCAGCATTCTGCCGTTGTTGGTTCCCTTGCCACTATGTTGGTTTTCGGATGTTCGGTATGTGTTGGCTCAGGTGGGGAGTCGAAACAGCTCTCCTTCCTGCACTGATATTTTCAATGTCGGAATCCTGCCAGTAGTCATATGCTTGTCTCAAAGATTAAGTCATGCATGTGTAAGTATGAACTAATTCAGACTGTGAAACTGCGAATGGCTCATTAAAACATATTTTTTTTAACTGATAACTGATAAAACTTAAAAATTATATAATATGTTTTTTTTGCCGCACCCCCGCACCCAAGGTTTTTGAAAGTGCCGCACCCGCACCCGCAATCATGTGACAGTTTCTAACCTCCTCCCCAGCTCCACATTCACAAGAGAGAGAGAGAGGGCTATTAACTTCCCAAAAAAAGAGAGGCATGTGCCTTTCCCTCCCTCCCTCTTGCCATATTATAACAGCCACCACTTTTTTTTTACTTTTCTTTCATTGGCTACAAAAGAGGTGGGAAGGGGCACAGCTTTTAAAAAATTTACTTTTAAAACTGATTGGTTGTAAAAGAGGTGGGAAGAAGGTGCACATTTTTTAAAGTTTTACTCATAAGCTGATTCGCTATAAAAAAAGGTGGGACTTGGAAGGAACCGAGGAAGAGAGGTACTTTAAAAATTTTACTTTTAAACCTGATTGGCTATAAAAGAGGTGAGAAGAAAGGGCACAGTCCTTAAAAGTTTTACTCATAAGCTGATTGGCTGTAAGAAAGGTGAGAGGTAGAGGCGCACTTTCTACAAGTTTTACTTTTTAAACTACCCCACATAAGGGCCCAACACAGGCTGGGACCAACTTTTTTGAGCGGGGTCTTCAAATGGAAGCCCGAGAGCAACCCGAATCGGGTCGGGTAGGCGGCCCGTTGGCCACCCCTAGTTCTAGGCATCCTTCTACCTTATTTCAAACCTCTAAGCCCCACCTAGCAAGAAGCAGGAATTTTCAAGTTTCTCGTCAATGTCACCTACACGACTTAGGAGTGCTAAAAGAGTGAAGAGAAAGGAGGGACAGTGCCTGAAATATGGATCTGACCTGTCACATGGGTGCGGGTGCGGGGGTGGGGGTGCGGCACTTTCAAAAAACTTGGGTACGGGGGTGTGGCAAAAATATAAATAAATAAATATATATATATATATATATATATATATATATATATATAAAGTCCAAAAGTTGGACATAAATGACCCTGGGTGCGGTCAACTCACCCAAGGTCAGGTTGACCGCACCGAGTTCTACACCCGCGTCGCGTCGACGCGGGTGCGGCACCCAGTTGGCCGAGTCCCTGTGACATAGGATCTGACACATACTCGTTACAAAACCATTCTCCTGCTCGCCCAATGTAAACCTTTCTCCTTGAAAGATAGCCCATAGAAAGAATTATTGGATAATTCATTTATATGGATCATATCTGGCTGAGACCACAAGTGAAAATGACATTGCCAGAAGTTGACAATGACAAGGAGATATTTCTCATTCAGTAAATTAGTACATCTTGAAGCCATAACTGAGTAACCTTGAAACTGAACATAATGCATCAAAAGTTCCTTGAAAAACCAAAAAGGCATCCTTTGAGAAACATCGCGAGGTGCCACTACATGATGTTTTATTTTCCCACAAAAAAATGTTTTGTTTCTCAAGAAAGGCTAGAAAATATACCAACCTTAAACAGAAGAGTTGTTTGCATAGGAAAGCTAATATGGATTCACATTCACATACATGAGAGTTATACAAGAACAGGCAATAACTCTTTGAAAATATATCACAAAATTATTGCTAAAAACATATCCTGATAAACTCATTTTATCAGAAAAATCCAAAAAAGATAGCTATCATATCTAATTTTTCACTCTTTTTTATTCTTATGTTTTTATTTTATTTCCAAAGAGAAATTTAAACTTTTTAGCTTTTATTCACAAATAAAAACCTGGAAAATTAAAGAGGCATCCTGAGACAATCTCGATAAATGCTGTCTTTTAGCTTTTGTCACTGTGTAGTGATGCTACACAGAAAAATATGAGCTTGAAGACGCACGTGTGTGTGTAGTTTTAAAATTTCCGTTAAGATCTCACGAGAACTAACCAAACATCAAGCCGGATAAGCCACTATATGATACATAAAATCTGCAGAGCTGAAAGTAGCATAAGAAATACACGCCAGGCAGCATACAAAATAGGTTGCAGCTTAGAAACTAAAATGATAATGGAGAATTCTGTCATAAGAATGAACATATGAAGGAGAAGATAATTAAAAAGAAAAAGGTCTGTTATAAGAAGACTTCACTGAAGTATGGAGATCATGAGAAATACAGTTACGCAGGTAACAATGGAACTTCACAAAAAATAAATAATAAATCAACAAAAAGAGTCCAGACTGAATATATTTACAAAATATGGACTGAGAAGAAGTGTACTTACATTGAGAGTACTGGGATAGCTGGCAGATGTATTGCCCGTTACATGCATACAATAAAACAGCCAAAGGAACATCAGAAAATTCCCAGAGATAATCATAAAATGTAGACAAAACATAATGCAAAGGAAACAATATACTTGGGGAAAAAGTTTAAAGTTGATCTACATAAAGGCCAGCATCCCACAATTTGCAAAAACCACAACCTGGTGTCTGCAATTACTCTTGCTATGTTACACAGACACCTCACTAAGCATGTGTATCCCGTGTCAACAAGACACGACACACGAGGACACTTCATGGACACAGACAAGCCGGTGCCAGACAATTTCCTTTTGTGATCTTGATTACCTATTTTATATTCACTTGTGTTCTTTGAAAAACTGTCATCAATGGCACCATATTTCAATTTCAACATAGTTTTATTATTTTATTTTCAATTAAACTGATTTAGAATTTCTGTTCAAGCGTTTGCACTCTAAATGATATTTTTAGGTTAAGTAAACACACACACACACATCTGTGTGTTTACAGCCATGTTCCCGTGTCTTAATTTTTTAGAACTGCTGTCATACTAAGTGTATCCGCATCGTGTCCTGTCCTCGCACCTGTATCCATGTGACATAGTGATGATAGTGTGAATCAGCATACCACATGTGATCTTCCAACCTTCTTGATTTTGGTTCTATTTGCCATTTGGATGCAAAGAAAAGGATATCTTGTGAATCAACAGTCTTAGGCAAGACCAGAGTATGTGTGGAGTCCCAAAAATGCGTTTTACATTTACCTAGAACTTACATGTTGCATTAACAGAATTGGTTGTCATGCCCAGTTTCAATGTGACTACTAGATTTGACCAATCAATTAGATGGGCATTGCACGGTTCTCTTTTCCATCTTATTTTCTTTCTTCTCTATTTTGTAATCCATTGTCTTAGAAAATGGAAGGTCTAAATAGTTTGTCTTAGAAAATGGAAGGTCTAAGTCAATGTTGTAAGAATCGTCTCAGGTCATGAACCATTTTCCAAATGATTCAGGTGAATCGGGTGATACCGATTCAGAGCTGAATCGATCTGAATCACCCAACTTTTAACCAGGGAAAGACACATGTCAAAAAATATTAAAAATATAAAAAAACTGTTTTTGACCATTTTTCAGATTTTTTTGAAAATTAGCCGCGGTTCAGGTCATTTGTGTCTCGATTTTCTGCCAAGACAATACGTATCAGACTATTCAGGTTGATACTGACAACACTGGTCTAAGCAGTTCCCTAACTTTCTTCCCTCGTACATAAAATATCTTTGCCTCTCAACTATGTCACATGGGTGCGGGCGCGGGTGCGGGGATTCGGCACTTCCAAAAAACCCGGGTGCGGGGGTGCGGCAGGGGCAAAAATGTAAATATATATATATATATATATATATATATATATATATATATATATATATATATATATATATATATATATATATATATATCATGTATAGTGTATATGTATGAATGTATGGTAGCTGTTAAGGTCCATGACATTTATGCCCAACTTACTTTTTACCATTTTTTTATCTTATATGGTTGTCCCCAAAGATGAAAGTGATGAGTTGTGGAGCCTGATTCATTGTTTTTGCCCTTGCAGGAAGGGGGGTCCGGGAAATTTTTTAAAATTCCGCAGCCCATTTCATAGGGCAAAAAAAAATTTAAAAAAAAAAATCCAAAAAAATGGACAAAAATGACCCTGGGTGCGGTCAACGCACCCAGGGTCGGGTTGACCGCACCCGTGTCGAGTCGCGTTGACGCGGGTGCGGCACCCTGCTAGCCGAATCCCTGTGACATAGCCTCTCAATCTCACAACATAGAGACCTTTATCATAATCACATGATCTTGTTAGACGCACAACAACATCATGGTTTTCAAAATTTATGTCAGTCTTTTGGGATGGAGAAGACAAGTGCAGAACATGGGGCAATTTGCAGTCTACTGATCATGTAATTCAGGATCCACTCACTGGAAAGCTCCATTTTCAGATACAGTTTAACTAAGGGATACACAGGTTGTAACAATCACATACCATAGCTCTAGTATTACCTAAGGCATATGGTTGGCGAAAAAAATGACCATTGATATGAAATGCATCTCAAAAATTTGTTCAGAGTGAAGCTACAGGACATACCCATCAGATTAAACAAACGAAATGGTGCCAGCTCAAATTTGATCTTTGGCAGTGAAACAAAAGCCCATGATACAGATCCTACCCAAGGTTCTGATGGAATTAACCTCAGCTTGACCCAGAGCTCCCCATCAATGTCAAAATCTCGAATACCAACTGGCACAACTATAGGGATGAAACCAAATTTCAATGAAAGCATTAGCAACATACGAGCTCCACCAGTATAACGAAGGCCAATCTGGTACCTGTGTAACACAATGAACCGTATCAGGAATCAAACAAAGCAACATGCACCCTCAATTCACTCAAATTAAAAATTCAAATTTTAAACAGGGATCAAATATAGATTTAAAAAAACAACTAAACACTAGCACCAAGTAGTGGAGAAAACAATAACTTCTCATCGTTTGCTTTTGTCTCTCTAATAAACTTATTGATTTGGTTTTCAGGGATCACCTCTCCTTCTTCAAAATATTTAAGAATAATAATAAAAATAAACTCCAGAATAAAGGTTTTCCTTCCAATCATGATAAGCATGACAATGTTTGCAAAAGAAAAATTAGAATGTTGACCAAACACCAGCTTGCAATGAATGAGCTGAACATCCCTATGACCACATCATCTAAGGAAGCTTCATAACCATAAAACATTCAACTCAATTCGTTTCACCAAGACGTAAGCAGAGCGCAGTCAATTTTTCAACTTATGGATAGAGACCAATAAAAGAAGAAATATGCAATGATAATGGTAAGAATCCTCAGAGAAAAACAAACTTGAAAGTTTGACAGTAGAGATACCACCATAAACCTTAAAAGGTCATACAAATGGTGCGGAGAGAGAGAGAGACATAGGCATCCAACCATCTTAGTCGATCACCCTTTCCAAACAAATAATTATATCATTGAAAGGATATATTAAATATAGCAAACCTGCAACTCTTTCTGCAGGAGACTTATACATCTAATAGGTCAAAGTTAGGGTAAACTAACATGCATAAGTGGAGTAACATAGTATGTACAAATTACAACGAAACTGCAACTCCCTGTACAATAGACCTCATGCCCAACTGAAATAGATCAATATATCTCTCCTTTAAAAACAGGTTAAATATGAACACAAAGAGAGCACACCCATCTATGTATTCTACATTTGCTTTCTTCAGATAATTTACTGGAAAGGATCCATATTCATCTAGAAGATTCTAAATCACATCTTTCTTAACATTACTCTACCTGGACTAAAATGAGAAACCAAATCTGACTTTGGGCTTCATTTGAACAGGGGTTCCATGATGAGGTTAGAAAAAGGTAATCCTTACTCAGTTGTTTTCAAGACATAGGCATTTATGGAAAAGCAGGGTTCAGAGGTTAGAAAAAGGTAATCCTTATTCAGTTTTTTTTCAGGACATAGGCAATTATGGAAAAGCAGGGTTCAGAGGTTGGAAAAAGGTAATTCTTACTCCATTCTTTTCAGGACAAAGGCGCGCATGGAAAAGGTCACAAGAGTTCCATCCTCAGGACAGGAACTAGCAATAAGAACCTCAGTTACCAGTCTACAACTACGAGAGTTCCATTCAAAGGACAAGAACTAACAATAAGAACCTCACCAGACAGTTATAGAGGTGATAATGGGATCCGCTTGGAATCCTCAGCAAACAAGATTTCTATACATGAACCAATGTTCCATCATGCTAGTTTATCTAGCTTATCTTCACATATATCCCTTGAGTGTATCATCCTTTATGCCCCTTGCAAATAACCACTCTTCTCCTATGCTCAATGAGTACGCATGGTAACAATGAAACCAAAACAACAGTGTCTCAGCTCAGTTTAGAAAGCATGAAGAAAAATAACTTCCTTGCTCAGATGTATAAGTAGAAATGTAAAATAATTTGCATATTTTAATGGAGAAAAAGATATTAATCCCAACTTTGATGCAACAATATTATTCTCCAAACACAACTTGAAAAAAGGAAAAAAATACTTATTGGAAAATTATTCTGTTAAAGCATAAGAATCTTAGGAAGCACTTACTGTAAGTCGTTGGCACGGCGAGAGGTCCTGCGCTCAACGTTTCTGACCGATAATGGCTCCTCACCCAAAGAAAACTGCTTGATTTCAACTCGCTTAACATAATCAGGCTTATTGAGGTCATCAATAACAGGCTGAAGCAACCCAGTGATCCAGTTCTCGATACCATTTCGGTACACCTTCCACAATTTCCCTAGCACCATATTCACCCATTCTACCGACTCCTTCCGCTGGAGATCCTTCTCCAGAAACAACGAAAAACTAGTGGGAACTTGAGGCCATATACCTGACCTAGAATCACGAGTCCACTTGTTCCACTTTGTGGATGCCCATAGCTTGTCAAAAATCACTCCCACAAAAAAGAAAAATACGAATAGTCCGGCAACACTCCGATCGATCGGGGGCGGCGGTATCGGTCGAATAACTCCCAGTTGGGACCTTAACTTCTCTACTATGGGGTCCTCCTGAAAATTACTGAAATCTGACACCAAGTCCAATTCATCAGACAACCGCTTGACAATTGTATACTTCTGCGCATCCGAGATTCGCTCGATACATTCATAATTCATGCTAGAGTTACCCGTGTTTAGGCTGCGACATTTCAAGTTACTCCTAACACCAACTGGTGCAATCCTAGGGGCTCCTCTACTTCTACATTTTCGTTCTCCTCTTGGGTCAATTCTATCGAACGGAAGCGAAGCCGACGAGAAATGGGGAAAACTCCAGGCAGAAGAAGACAGTTCTAAAAACATTTAGTACCTGATATTCAGTAGCACTGATTTCAAAGAGGGCTATAGAATTAGCATCAAGTTCGCTAGCAAACATAGACATAAAGCCTAATGGCAACAACTAAGGATCGGGGATGGGAGGTTCACGATGGCAAAGGAAGAGAATGTGCCAAACCATAAAAAATTTCGCCTAAAAACACAGATTTAGAATCACACGTAGGGTGAGAAGTCACTGGTAAACTCCAGGAAAGGACCGGAACTGTCAAGAACAATTGAACCTAGGGTTAGGTTTTCTATCTCGATTTATAGGAAGAAAACGAGAGACAACACAAACTCAATCCAGGATTAACAAACTTAAAGGAAAAAGAAAAAAAAATCGAAATCAAAGCAAACTCTGAATGCAATTACAGACTGCCCAGCCCAAGCTCAATCCAGGATGACCAAAACCGAAACAAAATCTAACCGAACTCAAATCCCAAGCAGGGTTCGCAATTGAGAACGAGTGCGGAACAGAAATCGGCTGCAGAAATGCAGAAAGAAGCCGAATGATGCAATTCAGGGCTCGGGCTCCTCCGGAAGCGAAAACTAACCAAAATCAAAGCAAATCCAAACCAGAAATCGCGCCCGTGAAGGAATGAGCATCAAAACGCGGCCGCAGAAACGCAAAGAGAAGCGGAACAAATGCAATTTAGGGTTAGGGTTCCTTCCAGAGACAAGACGAACGAAGAAACGACCCTATAGTGCACGCGCGAATCACACACACAGAGAGAGAGAGAGAGAGATGAGGATTAGTGTTAGGGAACGAAGTCGCAAGGATTTATATCTCCCAGCAACTGGCCGTTCTGAAGGAGGGAAACGCGGAGGAATTCCGATTCCCGGGAGTCGGAATTCCGCGGTGACGATGGCGAAGGCGGTGGGAACCTTCAACTGGCGCCGGGGGGCGAGGGAGGACGTGGCCATCTACACATTTGGTCTTTCTTTAATTTTCTTTTTGTTTGGTTTCCTTCTCTTTCTGGATTCGTGTGAAGATTCGGAAGCTCGTGGAGGGATATCGGGGAAAGCCGCTTTCTTGCGTTGCTATTGGTGGGTTGTACTGGTGGACCCCACTCCGCTCTTTTTCTGTTTGCCGAAATATGACCAAGAGATTGTCCCGGGTCCCACCCCACGTGGACCCGATTCTCTCCCACCTCTTCCGGATAGCGTCCTCTGGACCCAGGTCCTACCGGGGCAAATCCGATATGGTTCGGGTCGCAGACGATTCTATCCCGAATCAAAGATCCATGTGAATGAGATCACCGTGAGCTTGGGGCTGTCAATAGCAATAGCAATGTTATCTGAATTGTATCGGACCGATTCAGGGAACCGGTTGATTCGGATTCTGAACCAAATTGAGCTTAATTAGGCATTTTTTAACCTGCAAATGACATGTGTCAAGAAAAATATTAAAATACTATTAAAATTATTTTTTTAAGTATTTAAAAAATAAGTCAGATTCAGCTTGTCTCATTTTTTGCCGATATGATACGAATTGACCAATTCAGGCCCATTCGCAACAATACTAAAGTTCTTTTTGAAATATAAAGGCTCAAGCTCTGCTCGGTGTCGTTCGAGCAGTTTGAACTCATTAAGGGTATGTTTGGAAGCCCGTGTTGAAGAGGAGATGAAAGGGCTGTTGGGAATGGAGAAGAAAATGAATGATGAGAGTGGAGTTGCCAATTAGATCGATGTTAGGATCTAGGGGTGTTTATGGGTTGGGGTTACCCGAACCCGACCCAGGCCAAACCCTATAGGGTTCGAGTATGGTGATAAATAAGAAGACCTTCTTAAGACTCGCGTCCGGACCTGAAGGTTTGATTAATACATGGATCTAAGTATAGTTTGTAAAATTTTATACCCGACCCAAGTTTTGATCAAGATCGGCAATTTTTTAATGTAAAAATGATAAAAAAAATATTATTGTACCAGGTTTGGTTCATGTAGTTCTTATCGGGTCTGACTCGAGTCCAGACCAAATACCATACCTGAAAATTAGGTCTAAGTCCTGTAACACCCCAAAATTTCAAACTTTAAAATTTAAGAATTTTTTAAAAGTTTAATAGTCAATCATTTTTCAAAGTTAAAATAATAGTTCAACATAAATAATAGTTTTAAAAAAAACAAGTCTGCAAACCCTGGGCAAGTTAAAGGCAAAATTTTCAACAAATGAATTAGGTCCCTAAATGTCTAGGATTTGGGCTCACATTTTCATACATTCATTAAAAACTATGAAGATTCAAAACAAGGTTTTATATAAAAATATTATTATACAAAAGTTCTTATACAAAATATCAAAATGTGCTCAAGAGCGAACAAAAGAGAGAATGGACTCTTGAAATCATTGCATCATCGTCATCGCCTGCAACATCTGTCTAAACGTCACATGTATCTCATAAAACAGGTTAGACTCATAAAGGTAGGTAAACGATATCAGACAAGAAAACAAGACTAATATCTACATTATCATATTTCAAAACATTGGATCTTACATAAATGAACAAACCATGAATTAGTATAAGCAGTGTATCGTCTTTAGTTTAATAAAGCAGAGTAAATATCATAACTTTTGTTTCGATAATTACCTACTTGTAGGTACTCACAAGATAAAATCGTATAAACAACTCAAACCATTCAAGGGTTTATTATTTTATATAAATTGATAACTCAAAGGACTAGCGAATTCCAATCAAAAGAGAACGGTTTCAGAGACCGAGAGAAAATTTTTCAAAGGCAAGAATAAATGGGAGATGCATCCTAACTTTTGTCGAAGTCTGTGAGATCTACCACCTAGGATAATAATTGGTAGTCATGTTTCCTAACTCTAATGACTAAGAACGCAGAGTGATTTTCACTCATGGAGCACAATTATTAACAATCTTGTCCATCAGATATTGTACCTATGTAAACACCCCAAATTGTCTTCATCCATTCTCAAACAACTCTTTTCGTGCAGTGCCAACCCTATTAGGTCAGTGTAGGAGTCAAACCTCGAGTCTGTTTCAGAAAATTACCACTTTACCCATTTTTATTAGAAAAATTACCATTTTACCCCTAGGTCATCCCGGACCCCCAATCAGTCGAAGTCAACCAGGCTCATTGGTCAGTTCAAAACAGTTAAAATATTAGTCATTTCAAGCTCATTTCAGCTCATAGTGAGAAGGCAATTTTTATTTATGACCATTCCTGCCAAAATGGGATCATTTCTTCAGAAATGAGCTCATTTCTCACTCAAATCCAAACCAATTGTCTCTGAGTCAGTCATTCACAGTCAGTCATATTCCTCTAAGTCTAGCTTGAGCTCATCAGGAGTTCAAGCACTCCAATTTCAGTTCAAAACCATTTCCAAGAGTCCTGGAGCCCATTTTAGCTTGTTTCAGCTCTTTTAGCTGAAATTGAGCTGAGTTCAGCCAGTTGAGCTAGTGTTCAAACTTTGAAATTAATTCATGTCAGTATTACTGACCTTTGTTTCAGCTCAAACCCAGTTCAGATTCGTAATTCACTTCACACCAGTGACCATTCTGCACCATTTCTCTAAAAATGACAGTTTTTCTTGAAAATTTAGTCGGAAATGTCAGTTGAGTCAGTGTTTGGTCAGTTCATTTGAGTTATGAAACTCTAAAACCCAGCTCAATCCAAGTCATTTCAGTTCAATCCAACTCAAACCCTAATTTTCAGTGTCACCCTAGCTTGGTAGAACCCGAAAACCATTTTTTAAACCATTTTGCAAATTTTATCAATTTTAACACTTTTTGAACTGGTACAAGTGTCAATCGGGGTCTGACATCCAAAATTCTTTATTCAGGGTCTACATTTCGCAAAGCATTTCATGTCATTTCTCATCATTTCATATCCTTTCTAAACATTTCATAACATTTCATCACATTTCATTTCATTTTTGAAGTCCAGAACTCCAATTTTATAAATTTCAATCCAGATTTAGTTTTAAAAGTTTTCATAAATCAATTTTAAACCCTGGGTTTCCAAAATTGACATTTTTACCAACGGGAGTCTAAATTTAGAAATATTTTCTCAAGAAAAATAATCTGGATTTATTTCAAACTCAAATTTTCAAATTCTACGTTGGATTTGCTTCGTAACCGGGTATTGAACTTCAAAATCTGAGCTCGTTTCAAAAACTGCCAAAAATAGCTCATTTCGTCAGAAATCTTTCTAAAAAGACCATTCTACCCCTATGATTCTCAAAGTGAATTTCTAATTTGGAAAGTGAGCCCACTCTGAAAACTCCATTTTCATTTAAAAAAAATTTATCTTTTGCTTTCTTTCGTCCTTTTTTATTTTTTTTATTCTTTTATTTTATTTTATATTTTTTTTTGTGAGAGGAGGTGGGATCCACAAGGGAGTCGACCAAGCCTCCAGCCCCATTTCCTTCTTCCTTCCTTTTCTTTCTTCCCTTCCTTTCCTTCTTCTTTCTTTTCTTTCCTTTCTTCTTTTCCTTCTTCCTTCGTTTTCTTCTTTTCTTTCCTTCTTTTCCCTATTCCCCAGCCCATTCATGTAAAGGGTCTTCTCTCCCTCTTTTATTGTCTCATTAAACCCCTAAATACCCTAAGTCTATACCCATCAAAACCTAAGTTTGTTTTTTTTTTAAAAAGAAGAGAAACACTCATACGGCTGCCATCTTTTTTTTTTTAACTCTTTCTCTCTCTCAGCCAAGGCAACCTCCCTTCCTTGACAACCTCCTTGTTGCAGCCATTCCAACATCTTCAAGGCTACCCCACACCATTGTTGTTCAAGGTGACCCCATCAACTCCATCTCTTCCAGCAATACAGCTGCAGCCACCACACAAGAGGACTTCCAGCCGGTGAGCACTTCCTTCAGCCAGCGCAACAACCTTTGCTCCAGCCAGTCCAAGCTACTTCAGCCGGTGCCCCTTGAAGCTTCCTTCCTGCAACCAACCTTGGCAGCACCTCGACCCCATTGCAGCTGATCCAAACTGGTCCAAGGTAAGCTTCTATATGCATTATTGATTTTCATTAGAATTTCATAGGCTTCTCATGGTTGTGGGCTGCATAGAGAGAGGGATCCGTCTGATGAATGAATCAGATCCCTCCTTTCAATAGCCAAAATTAATGAAATGCATCATGCTTCCATGTATTTTCGTTTTCTCATGATCCATATAGTTCCATATTGCATTTAAAATCATATTGTTAGCTAAATAACTGTTTGATTCATTTAGTATAGTTTTATTGGTATTATGTTTAGGATTTGCAATTTTGACTTTATGCGTGAAGGTCAACCATCATTTCGTGTCTAATTTCTCATGAATAAATTCCAAAAATTTCATGATGGCCGTGGTTAGATGTTATTGATTTTTTGGTGAAAATTTGTGTTCGATTGGGTTTCAAAACCCTCTCAAACAAATCAAATCCCAAACTAGGATTTCGCATCTCCAGAAATTCCAGGTTCTGTTTTAGCAGACAAGAACCTATAGGATCTCCTAGATGGACGATCCGAATCTCCCCCTAAAAATTAGGGTAGATTTATGGTGAAATCTACTAATTGTCTGAAAATTTTGGGATGTTTATAAATAGATTTGACTTCTGTCAAAAATCGACTTTCCCAGACCCCTCGAAAAACCTTGATTTTTCCTTGTCAGGTTATAGACTGATCTTAATGTGTTGTGTCCGCTCAATACATGAGTCGTCTACCAAAACTTTCAACATGAAAATTATTCCTAACACATTCCTTTGTCATTTTCCAAAAATTAGGAATTTTTGGGATTGTTCAAGTATTTTTCCCAAAATTATCTTTTCTGTCTGACAGATTCTCATATCCAAAATTTCCAAAGATCAAGGTCTCTGATAACAGCGTGCCCATTTTCAAACCGTAACCCAAATCCCAATTTTATAAAAAAATGAAATTTGCCTCTATTCGTCAGAGACATTTTCCCATAATTCCAGCTATTTTCCCATCTGTTTGCTATTTTCCTCACATTTTCTCCCAAAACCTGCCTGTCTGCCCTAAATCCTAGAGTCGCCGAATTCTGATCCAACTTGCCAGAGCTATCCAGCTCTGACCATAGGTCAAAACCAAAACCTATAAAAGGAAAAAATCTTTCCTAACTGTCCTATATCACCCCATAAAATTTGGGAAATTTTTATGGAAGTTTGATATCCGAAATCTAATTTAGAATCAACCTTTTAGGCAAGATCTTGCATTTTTTAGGATTTTTAGCTATTTTCCATATTAAGAAAATATAAAAAAATAGATTTTAGAACTCCATTCTGTTTATAGGATTAGTCTAGGTATTCATGTCAAATTTGGCTCAATTCCAAGTCGATTTGCTTTATATGTTAGTTTATTTTTAAATTCAGAGACGAAAATCAAGTCAAACTTGATATTTTATGATATTTTTGCCATTTTAGGATTTTTATCATGTAAATAAGCATATAGAATCATATTAGGGTTAATTTTAATATCATTTGTATTTTATATTTTTTATTTTCTATTTTTATAAAATTTACTTAAAAAAACCCTGGGTTTCAAGGCCATAGTCTTGTTATTAGGGGAATTTTGGTCATTTTGACCATAATTTCGAAATTCCAAACTTTGATTTTCTAAATTTTCATGTGTATCATCATATTTCATCATATTGTGTTTGATTTATTTCATTTGATTTTCAAATTTCCAAATTTTACAAAAAAAATTTCAAAAAAACTTGATTTCAAGGTCATCAGGGGTATTTTGATCATTTTGACCCCAATTTTGAATTTTCAAGTTTATTTTCGAAATTTATTCATTATTTCTCATGTTTATATCAAAGGGGGTATGAAACTAGGTTTATATCTGAATAATATCTGATAATTTTCAATATTTTCGGATAAATTCAGAAAAACCTACATTTCTGTGCTAACCTTGTTTTCTAGTTTTGCAGAAACATCCAAGAAGAAGACTTAGCTTTATTCTTTTATTTTTATTCAATATAAAGATGTAAAAATTTGTAATAAGAATTTATATTTTCGCTTAAAATAGGACTGCATTGCATATAGTTTAATTTCTGCAAATTCTGATATCTGATGCATCATTCATGCACATTTTTCCAAAATTCACTATGGTTGACATGAATGACACGTGCACAAGCTCTTATGGAGTTTATAAACTTGGTGGGATTCATATTTATAGCCATAGTCAGAATACGAAGAAAATCAAGATTTATGATCTTCGTATTAGCCACATTTTGCCTACACTCTTAGGCTAACTTCAAAAATGCACTGCATTTCTCAAAAACTCAAAAGGATTTCTCAATTCCTTAATGAAATTCTCTTTCAAATTCATTCATTCATTCATTCAATTTGCATCATTTTCAAAATCATTTCTCAATTTTATTTCAGAAAAATCAGTTCTCTCAAAAATTTCCAAGTCTTTCTCAGGATTTGATTTTCTCAGAATCCTAAGTTTTCACATGAGACTTCAAAGTATTTCCCAAGTTCAAATCAAGATTTTTCAATGTTTTAAAATTCCCAAATTTCAAAATCCCAAGTTTTCAGAAATCGATTTTCTCAAATATCTTATTTTCCTGAGAATCCATTTTCTATGTCAAAAGTCATTCTCCAATGAACTTCTTGATTTTCTCAGAATTCTCAAATCTGTTTCCTTAGAAAAGCAATCCAAATCTCAAAATCGATTTTCCTAAAGTCCAAGTTTTCCTGAGAATCCATTTTTCAATGCAAATTTCTGATTTCCAATGAAATTCAATGATTTTCCCAGAAATTCTAGTTTCAAGCACTTTTCCAAAGTATTTTCCAAGTACATTTCAATTTTCCAAGCAAACATCATCATTTCAAAACTTGCATCTTTTTCAAAATTTCATAGCACATGCCTGATTCTTTGTGCATTTTAGGAAAATAGAGCATAATTTAGATATTTGAGTCAAGTTAAAGCACACATTTGATCCTTGGTTCAATTACCCTTGGTAAAGGCACCAGGAACGGTTGAACCTCGTACCGACAGACGGATCCCATTCCATGAAATTTTTCCACAAATTTTCAAAACGGAGGTGAGTGATTTTCAAAAACCATTTTCAAAACTTTGGTCGAGTTTGACTCGCAGAATCGTTCTTCTCACTCTCGCAGAGGGAGGGAGGAAATTTTTTTCGATGATAACAGGTTTGGCGACCGTGATGGGACCTGTCTTCGTCTGATCAATTGTGTGCTTGGCTTAGTTCAATTTTTTGAATCATGTTTTATGAACTGTCATCTTTTATTTTCTTATATCATGTGAACCTAGGAGCCTAGACTTGAACCAAGTTGACATGGATTGCATGTAGACTAGGCATGGTTTTGTAGGACCATATTGAGGAGAATTTTGCATGCTCACATAGACTTAGGTCTGAAATACAACACTTCTCAATCTAGAATTTGTATAAAAATAATGTTTGCTTCTTAAAAAAAAATCAATTTTTCTATCTCTTTAGGTTTTAGAGCCCTCTGTTTGTCTGCATGTGTTCATTTTTCAAAAAACCACACCACCTATGTCTACCCGGTCTTCACGTTGCTGGGCTCTCTTCCAGAACCATAGTTCGGGACCAAGCCTCACAACTGGGTCACTTATTTGGGCTAATGCCCCCCTGCCACGTACCAAGGGTCATAGTCCAACGTAGTGCTCAAGGATGTTGGAAAAACACAAGCCTAGAACCGGAGATGAATTTTATGCCACGTACATCGAGCATCGACTCGAGTATATCGGCATAATTGGATTGGACACAGATGATCTGAGCCTAGACTCAGGATTAGGGTCCTAAAGCTCTTTCAAAATTGATGCATTTAGAGTCAGCTTCTTAGGGAATGTTGTATGTGCATAATTGTTTGTGATTGAATATATGCTATTCATTTTCATCTTATTTTTCCATATTTTTCCCAGTTTTTCCAAAATACTGGATAATTTTCCAAAATACTTCATTTTCCCATTTATGAAGCATTTTTTTGTAAACCCTGAACGATTTTTCCAAATTATTCACTTTTTCTTCAAAACTTTAGGTGATTTTTCATTCTTTCATTCCTTTGAACTTCGAATTTTCAGCATTTCACTTTATCCTACCTACAATTTTCAAAATTCTTGTATTTTTCCAAAGTCTAATTTCAATCTTTCTATCTTTCAGTCAAATGGCATTCAGTCAGCTCGACTCTGTCTTTCTTGAGGGTCACATCTCCTATGAGGTGCGATAAAGTCTTCCTAAGCATCGAGCTCTTAGCACCAGACCCTTCTTTCTCTGGTGGTACTATACTTGATTCAAGAACTTCTCTCGTATGTTTTCGGACCACTTGAGCGATTACGGGTTGAAACTGGCATCCGTAGTGGAAAAGTTGGCAGTCAACGACAATCTGATCCATGCATTGGCAGAATGGTGAAATCCACACACTTGCACATTCTGGTTCCCGTGGGGAGAGATGACCCTGCTGATGGATGAGTTTTCAAAGATCATGAAATTGCCCGAGTCAACCGATCAGCCTGGAGATCCATTGGAGCAACAATTTTTTTATCAATATCAAGGGTCTGGACCCTAAAGATGCTTTAGCTCGCATGACAGAGCGTAAGTCTTGGCCACTGATTGAAGAAAATGGAAATGAATATGTAAAATTGATCGAGATCTACTGACAGTATGGGGCATTCGTAGAAGTTATCTCACTATCCAGAACAACTTAAGAAAAAATTCAGTATGTGATGGTCGTATGCACTGAAGGGCTTGCTTTCTTCCCAAATATACATATGTGTATGGCAAGCAGTTCAAGCTACTTGTCCCATTTTCCTGTACCTACTACTATCCAGAGCGATGCGTTAGGCAATTTTCTCAGAGACAGAAGTGTGTAGAAGCTCAGCTACTATCAGGGGTTATGCCAGAGTTCAACCTTGCATCAACGCAGTGGTCTCAAACATACCATTCTGCCAGATATGGCTGAGATTCTTTTATCATTCTCACTCTTTTCTTCGGTCCTCGTGTCTCTGTTGATCATTAAGAGTGGTGGCAGACTGTCTATATGCTCCCTCTTTCTCAAGTCCACTATTGATGCAATCATATTTTTTCTTCAATAAAAAAAAATCCTTCACTTTTCATTCTATCATGGTTTGATGACTTTGCCTAGGTGACAGGGCATATTTGCAGTTGTTCGTTCTCCTCGCAAAGAATGACAACACAATTGTTGTAATCCCAGCGATGACTAAATCCCTAGTAATGGGATGTTCTTCCAATTATCTATCAAATTCTCATCAAATATTTTTCCTATATTCATTTCTATCCTGAATCTTCATCATCAAAATTTAATCATCCATCACATTCTGCAGAGGATATTGGTATTCTCAAGTGGTCCAGATCAGATAAGAAGACGCTACTATATCAAGTGCACCAGTGATTTTTAAAGCATCAAGTAAAAAGAGATGAATTCTCCAAGAATTGTTAGAAGACAGAGTCTGAATGATAGGGATGACATTGATTCTGCTGCATATCAGATGTTCAAGAAAATGATGATTAGGATGATGTTTGAGCAAAATGAAGACAGTCTCAAAAAGGCTCACATTAAGGAGAAGACATCTATCTCCTTCTCTCATAATATCACTAGTAAGAGTAGCGAGCGATTTGGCGTGTGTCTGCCTGATATTTTATTCTCGCTGATGTCCTCTATTATCGTGGATTCAATTCTAAATATTTCAGATGCCTAGACAAAGATGAAGCCAAAGAAATCGTGCGGGAGGTACACGAAGGCATTTGCGGTGGTCACGTCAGCTACCAAACTCTTATCAAGCAAATCATCTGGGCAGGATATTATTGAAAGATTATGCAACAAGATTTCTATCATTTTGTGAAGAAGTGTGCTCTATGCCAGATACATGCACCTTCTATTCATGTGCCAACAACATATTAGTAAAACTGTCATCTCTCCATGGCTATTTTTTATGTGGGCCTTTGATGTTGTGGGCTCCATCACTCCTTCTGCTTCAAACGGCTACAAATATTTTCTTGCCGCAACAGAATATTTCACTAAATGGGTCGAAGCTATCACTTTGCGTACAGTAGAAGGCCGACACATGGTCTTATTCATCCACAAGAATATCCTTTGTCGTTTCGGCATACCGCACGATATCGTGTCGGACAATGGCAATCATTTCAAGAATGAGAGAATGAGGACATTCTGCTCAAAGTTCAAAATCCATCATCATTTCTCCGCTCCTTATTATCCTCAAGGGAATGGTCAGGCAGAGGCCACCAATAAAATTCTAATTAGAATCCTGAAGCGAACTTTGGAAACAGGCTGTGACTGGCATGCGAAAATCCATGATGCATTGTGAGCAAACAGAACCACCATTCAAACTCCAACTAATGTTATTCCGTCAGAACTTGTCTACGGAACTGAAGTAGTACTGCCTCTACATGTTCAAAAACCTGCTCTGAAATTTACATCACTTCTAGAATTACCTTTTGATCAGTATCAGCAACAACGACTAGTATATCTTGATTTGCTCGATGAAAGGAGGCTCAGAGCAGCAGAGCATGCTCAATCATATCGGCAAAGGGTAGTCAGACAATATGCAAAATTTGTCATTGAAAGAAAATTCTGAGTTAATGATCTAGTGCTCAGATCCATGGCTTATCTCAAGCATCGCCAAGGTGGCAAATGGTCGCCGAATTGAGAAGGGCCCTATGTTGTCGAGGAAGCATTACCCCGCAATTCATATCTGCTCATCAATGCCGATGGTGTGGAATTATCAGACCCCATCAATGCTCAACATTTGAAAATTTTCTATACTTAAATCCTCTATTCCATCCTTTATAATTTCTCAATATATTTTCTTCAATAATGGTCAAATTCTTCTTTCCCAGTTACACTGGGGCATTATTTTGAAAATTGTCTTCAAAACGTCCTACATGCAAACAGGATCACACAAATCTCTCATTTTGCATGCATGTGCACCCATTTACAACATTTGCATTAATTTGCATTTGCATGTATTCATTCGCATTCATCTGCATCAATTTGCATTTGCATCAAACTTTCTCTCCAGGTTAAGGGATAAACCTGAGTTACCCATTCAGGATAAGGGATAATCGTGAGACCTCGACAATCATTCTCGTTAAAATTTCTAAATACTTTAAGAGCATAGGTCTCTTTCAAAAGTTCAAGTCTCAATTTAAAAACAAGGTATGTTTTCAAAATCCAGTGCTCGAACTGGTATATCTTCAAAACTTAGTGCTTGAACTGGTACATTTTCAAAATCCAGTGATCGAACTGGTGTGTTTTCAACATCCAGTGCTCGAACTGGTACATTTTTAAAATACAGTGCTCGAACTGGTACATTTTTGAAATCCAGTGCTCGAACTAGTACACTTTCAAAACTCAATGCTCGAACTGATATATTTTCAAAATCCAATGTCAATGTTGACATATTTTCAAAACCTGGTATTCATACTGGTATTATTTCAAAACTGAGAACTAATGTTAGTGTCTCACTGATTGGTCGTGTTAGTCGACCTCTTGGGTTCAGTCTTCGCGCTGATCATTCATCAAAATTCAAGATCCAATTACCAATTTCAGCCCTTGGGTCATCCAATTACCAAATTTCGGCCCTTGGGCCACTCAATTACCAATTTCATCCCTCGGGCCATCCAATTTCCAAATTTCTAATTTCGACCTCCGGGTCACCCAATTTCCAGTTTTCAATTTCCAATTTTGACCTTCGGGTCAATCAATTTTCAATTTCTAAATTCCAATTTCCATCTTTTCGGTCACTCAATACCAATTTCAGTCATTTTCTCTTGCGAGAGACCCTTTTTACAAAGAGAGTTCGAGGGAGCTCATTCTTTTCGCATGCTATCCTTTGTTCACTTAGCCCTTTTTTAGGGAGAGTTTGAAGGGACTCCTGTCTTTGTGGACCGTTTGCAAAAACAAATTTCCAATTTCACACAAGGAACCCTTAGTTCAGAAAGAACTTCGACGGAAGTTCACTTTCCTTGTTACCCCAGTTTCATACTAGGCCATTTCATCATGAAGGACCCTCTTTTCGGGAAGAGAGTGATGGATTCGTTCCTTCATGAACAATTCACCGACCTCACCATTACTGACCCCTTTCCATAAGAGAAGCCTAATGTTAGGAAGTTTTGACGAAAGCTTAATTTCTCTTCGAAAGTTCATTTTGCAAACACCTCCTCTTCAGGGAAGAGAGGAGTAATTTCTATTTTCCATTTCTGAATCTTCACAATTGGGGAAAGGAGAAGAAAATTTTTGTCATGGAAGCGTTGAGTCATGCTTTAAATGCTCGCTTTCACAAAGGATTTCAAGAACATTTTGCCAATTTGTCATTAAATATTTGTTGATTTCAAAAATCTTTATTACAAAAAAAATACTACCTCAGAATACCTTCAGTATTACTTTTGAAAGGACAAAGCTTTCACGAAAAAGGATTCAAAATCTAAATTCTTTCTATTGGCTAGCCAAAAGGATGAAGAATGACTCTGCGATATGGCCAGCAAAAGAAATTCAATGTTGTCGCAAAGCCATAAGTGATTGATATTGATCGCAGTCAATGACATATTTTTAAAGATCATTCTTGAAAAATAAAGCAGTCGAAATATCCTGGGTGACACAGAAAAATCCATTCAATTTCCATATCTCCTCAATCACCTAAGCTGCAATTAAATATATGCAAAAGGGATCTCTCAATTGTCGTCAAGATGAAGACGAATTATGCGAGTTAGACCCCCGGGGCCAAAGAAGATTTTGATCATCTCCAAGATGAAGGAGTTTGTGACGGATCCTTCCAGGGAAAGTTCAGATCACCGTCAAGATGGAGGCGACTGCGATGAGCCTCCCGACAAACCTTAAAGGATATTTAATTTCTGCTATCATCAAGAGATTTCCAACCAAAGAGCCAATAACCATCAATATAATCCCTGAGAGAAAAGAAGGATCGAAACATTTCTGAGATGAAGGAGTTTGTGACATACCCTTCCAAAAAAAAAGAAGAGAAAAGTCAGGACATCTCCAAAATGAAGGATGATGTAATAAAAATCCCAAAAACCCAAGAGAGCACCAATTCTGTAAAAAAAAAAGAGAGCAGAAAGATCATCATGAGAAAAGAATCTCATTATATCAAACTGCCAAGTCTGCCAAGAATCCTCTTTAAATTTTATGAAATTATACTATCAATATTCTTTCACCAATTGCTTTCACAATATCAAGAATACTCTCTTTTCTGTTCATATCAAGGAAATTGATAGCTTCCTTGAAAGAAAGTCAATTGCAAGAAATTTGAATTCGAATCTTGATTCTACGGAGTTAACCCAATCAGAAGTAATACTTTAGGTAGAAAAGAGAGAATATTTTCAAAACAATGTGCATCACTTTTAACCATTTTGAATCAACAACAATTTTCAACATTTTGACAATATTTTTTAGCTATCCTGACGTCAAGCGAGAGCTTGAGGTTCATCTTTGGCGCATCCTGACATCAATTGTTATCCCTTTTAGGACTTGATAACAGGAGTTTTCAAGATTTCTTTCCTTCTGTTGGTATAATCTGAGCGCATGGGTTCTCAGATTCGCACACTTCCCTGTGTCCCCACTGTCCCACCATAGACAGTCCAATTTCGGCTTGAGGTTAAGCCACCAATCATTTTCTCGCAAAAGGTCATCAATTTTAAAAGTTATTTAGTCTCAGCAATAAGGCACCCAAAATCAAACCCCTTTACAAGCTTTAGGGACCCCAATTTCATCCTTTTGCAAAACCCCTATCGGATTCATTGTGCGGAAGTACGAAGGTTCCATCATGGGTTCTTCTTTCGAGAATCTCATCATTTTCATTCTCGGTCAGGTTAAGGGTTAAACCTGAGCCACATTTTGATGAGGTATTTCATTCCCGGTCAGGTTAAGGGTTAAACTTGAGCCTCATTTTGATGAGGTATTTCATTTCCCGCTCAGGTTAAGGGTTAAACCTGAGCTTCGTTTCTACGCAAGGTATTTCCCGTTCCATCCAAGTTAAGGGAAAAACTTGAATCTCACTTCTTTTGAAGTAACTTTTTCTTCTTTATTCTCCATTTTATACCTACCATTTTCATCGGGGCTAATTTTTTTTTTATAACCAGTCACATCCTCCTAACTGAGGCATTTTTATAGCCCAAATGGGTAAAGTGGTGTTTTTCTTTGCCACAAAGATCATCCTCAAGCCGGCTTAGTAGCAAAGAGGGGCATCTATAAACACCCCAAATTGTCTTCATCCATTCTCAAACAACTCTTTTCGTGCAGTGCCAACCCTGTTAGGTCAGTGTAGGAGTCAAACCTCGAGTCTGTTTCAGAAAATTACCACTTTACCCATTTTTATTAGAAAAATTACCATTTTACCCCTAGGTCATCCCGGACCCCCAATCAGTCGAAGTCAACCAGGCTCATTGGTCAGTTCAAAACAGTTAAAATATTAGTCATTTCAAGCTCATTTCAGCTCATAGTGAGAAGGCAATTTTTATTTATGACCATTCATGCCAAAATGGGATCATTTCTTCATAAATGAGCTCATTTCTCACTCAAATCCAAACAAATTGTCTCCGAGTCGGTCATTCACAGTCAGTCATATTCCCCTAAGTCTAGCTTGAGCTCATCAGGAGTTCAAGCACTCCAATTTCAGTTAAAAACCATTTCCAAGAGTTCCGGAGCCCATTTTAGCCTGTTTTAGCTCTTTTAGCTGAAATTGAGCTGAGTTCAGCCAGTTGAGCTAGTGTTCAAACTTTGAAATTAATTCATGTCAGTATTACTGACCTTTGTTTCAGCTCAAACCCAGTTCAGATTCGTAATTCACTTCACTCCAGTGACCATTCTGCACCATTTCTCTAAAAATGGTAGTTTTTCTTGAAAATTTAGTCGGAAAGGTCAGTTGAGTCAGTGTTTGGTCAGTTCATTTGAGTTCTGAAACTCTAAAACCCAGCTCAATCCAAGTCATTTCAGTTCAATCCAACTCAAACCCTAATTTTCAGTGTCACCCTAGCTCGGTAGAACCCGAAAACCATTTTTTAAACCATTTTGCAAATTTTATCAATTTTAACACTTTTTGAACTGGTACAAGTGTCAATCGGGGTCTGACATCCAAAATTCTTTATTCAGGGTCTACATTTCGCAAAGCATTTCATGTCATTTCTCATCATTTCATATCCTTTCTAAACATTTCATAACATTTCATCACATTTCATTTCATTTTTGAAGTCCAGAATTCCAATTTTATAAATTTCAATCCAGATTTAGTTTTAAAAGTTTTCATAAATCAATTTCAAACCCTGGGTTTCCAAAATTGACATTTTTACCCCCAAGAGTCTAAATTTAGAAATATTTTCTCAAGAAAAATAATCTGGATTTATTTCAAACTCAAATTTTCAAATTCTACGTTGGATTTGCTTCGTAACAGGGTATTAAACTTCAAAATCCGAGCTTGTTTCAAAAACTGCCAAAAATAACTCATTTCGTCAGAAATCTTTCTAAAAAGACCATTCTACCCCTATGATTCTCAAAGTGAATTTCAAATTTGGAAAGTGAGCCCACTCTGAAAACTCCATTTTCATTTTAAAATAAAAAAAAATATCTTTTGCTTTCTTTCATCCTTTTTTATTTTTGTTATTCTTTTATTTTATTTTATATTTTTTTTGTGAGAGGAGGTGGGATCCACAAGGGGGTCAACCAAGCCTCCAGCCTCATTTCCTTCATCCTTCCTTCCTTTTCTTTCTTCCCTTCCTTTCCTTCTTCTTTCTTCTTTCTTCTTTTTCTTCTTTCTTCCTTTTCTTCTTTTCTTTCTTTCTTTCCTTCTTTTCCCTATTCCCCAGCCCATTCATGTAAAGGGTCTTCTCTCCCTCTTTCATTGTCTCATTAAACCCCTAAATACCCTAAGTCTATACCCATCAAAACCTAAGTTTGTTTTTTTTTTTAAAAGAAGAGAAACACTCATACGACTGCCATCTTCTTTTTTTTTAACTCTTTCTCTCTCTCAGCCAAGGCAACCTCCCTTCCTTGACAACCTCCTTGTTGCAGCCATTCCAACATCTTTAAGGCTACCCCACACCATTGTTGTTCAAGGTGACCCCATCATCTCCATCTCTTCTAGCCATACAGCTGCAACCACCACAAAAGAGGACTTCCAACCGGTGACGACTTCCTTCAGCCGGCGGAACAACCTTTGCTCCAGCCAGTCCAAGCCACTTCAGCCGGTGCCCCTTAAAGCTTCCTTCCTGCAACCAACCTTGGCAGCACCTCGACCCCATTGCAGCTGATCCAAACTGGTCCAAGTTAAGCCTCTATATGCATTATTGATTTTCATTAGAATTTTATAGGCTTCTCATGGTTGTGGGCTGCATAGAGAGAGGGATCCGTCCGATGAATGAATCAGATCCCTCATTTCAATAGCCAAAATTAATGAAATGCATCATGCTTCCCTGCATTTTCGTTTTCTCATAATCCATATAGTTCCATATTGAATTTAAAATCATTTTGTTAGCTAAATAACTGTTTGATTCATTTAGTATAGTTTTATTGGTATTATGTTTAGGATTTGCAATTTTTGACTTTATGCGTGAAGGTCAACCATCATTTCGTGTTTAATTTCTCATCAATAAATCCCAAAAACTTCATGATGGTCGTGGTTAGATGTTATTGATTTTTTTGGTGAAAATTTGTGTCCGTTTGGGTTTCAAAACTCTCTCAAACAAATCAAATCCCAAACCGGGATTTCGCATCTTGAGAAATTCCAGGTTCTGTTTTAGCAGACAAGAACCTATAAAATCTCCTAGATGGACGATCTAAATCTCCCCCTAAAAACTAGGGTAGATTCATGGTGGAATCTACTAATTGTCTGAAAACTTTGGAATGTTTATAAACAGATTTGACCTTTGTCAAAAACCGACTTTCTCAGACCCCTGGGAAAACCTTGATTTTTCATTGTCAGGGTATAGACCAACCCTAATGTGTTGTGTCTGTTCAATCCATGAGTTTTCTGCCAAAACTTTCAACATGAAAATTATTCCTAACACATTCCCATATCATTTTCCCAAAATTGGGAATTTTTGGGATTGTCCAAGTATTTTTCCCAAAATTATCTTTTGTGTCTGACAGATTCTTATATCCAAAATTTCCAGAGATCAAGGTCTCTGATAACAGCGTGCCCATTTTCAAATAGTAACCCAAATCCCAATTATATAAGAAGATGAAATTTGCCTCTGTTTGTCAGAGACATTTTCTCATAATTTTAGCCATTTTCCCATCTGTCTGCTATTTTCCCCACATTTTCTCCCGAAACCTGTCTGTCTGCTCTAAATCCTAGAGTCACCAGATTCCGATCCGACTTGACGGAGCTATCCAGCTCCGACCATAGGTCAAAACCAAAACCTGTAAAAGGAAAAAATCTTTTCCTAACTGTCCTTTATTACCCCATAAAATTTGGGAAATTTTTATGGAAGTTTAATATCCGAAATCCAATTTAGAATCAACATTTTAGGCAAAATCTTGATTTTTTAGAATTTTTAGCTATTTTCCATATTAATAAAATACAAAAAAAATTAATTTTAGAACTCCATTCTGTTTTTAGGATTAGTCTAAGTATTTATGCCAAATTTGGCTCAATTTCAAGTCCATTTGCTTTATATGTTAGGTTATTTTTTAATTTAGAGACAAAAATCAAGCAAAAATCGAGTCAAACTTGATATTTTATGACATTTTTGCCAATTTAGGATTTTTATCATGTAAATAAGCATATAGAATCATATTAGGGTTAATTTCAATGTCATTTGTATTTTATATTTTATATTTTTATAAAATTTATTTCATAAAACCTTGGTTTCAAGGCCATAGTCTTGTTATTAGGGGAATTTTGGTCATTTTGACCATAATTTCGAAATTCCAAACTTTGATTTTCTAAATTTTCATGTGTATCATCATATTTCATCATATTGTGTTTGATTTATTTCATTTGATTTTCAAATTTCCAAATTTTACAAAAAAAATTTCAAAAAAACTTGATTTCAAGGTCATCAGGGGTATTTTGATCATTTTGACCCCAATTTTGAATTTTCAAGTTTATTTTCGAAATTTATTCATTATTTCTCATGTTTATATCAAAGGGGGTATGAAACTAGGTTTATATCTGAATAATATCTGATAATTTTCAATATTTTCGGATAAATTCAGAAAAACCTACATTTCTGTGCTAACCTTGTTTTCTAGTTTTGCAGAAACATCCAAGAAGAAGACTTAGCTTTATTCTTTTATTTTTATTCAATATAAAGATGTAAAAATTTGTAATAAGAATTTATATTTTCGCTTAAAATAGGACTGCATTGCATATAGTTTAATTTCTGCAAATTCTGATATCTGATGCATCATTCATGCACATTTTTCCAAAATTCACTATGGTTGACATGAATGACACGTGCACAAGCTCTTATGGAGTTTATAAACTTGGTGGGATTCATATTTATAGCCATAGTCAGAATACGAAGAAAATCAAGATTTATGATCTTCGTATTAGCCACATTTTGCCTACACTCTTAGGCTAACTTCAAAAATGCACTGCATTTTTCAAAAACTCAAAAGGATTTCTCAATTCCTCAATGAAATTCTCTTTCAAATTCATTCATTCATTCATTCAATTTGCATCATTTTCAAAATCATTTCCCAATTTTATTTCAGAAAAATCAGTTCTCTCAAAAATTTTCAAGTCTTTCTCAGGATTTGATTTTCTCAGAATCCTAAGTTTTCACATGAGACTTCAAAGTATTTCTCAAGTTCAAATCAAGATTTTTCAATGTTTTAAAATTCTCAAATTTCAAAATCCCAAGTTTTCATAAATCGATTTTCTCAAATATCTTATTTTCCTGAGAATCCATTTTCTATGTCAAAAGTCATTCTCCAATGAACTTCTTGATTTTCTCAGAATTCTCAAATTTGTTTCCTCAGAAAAGCAATCCAAATCTCAAAATCGATTTTTCTAAAGTCCAAGTTTTCCTGAGAATCCATTTTTCAATGCAAATTTCTGATTTCCAATGAAATTCAATGATTTTCCCAGGAATTCTAGTTTCAAGCACTTTTCCAAAGTATTTTCCAAGTATATTTCAATTTTCCAAGCAAACATCATCATTTCAAAACTTGCATCTTTTTCAAAATTTCATAGCACATGCTTGATTCTTTGTGCATTTTAGGAAAATAGAGCATAATTTAGATATTTGAGTCAAGTTAAAGCACACATTTGATCCTTGGTTCAATTACCCTTGGTAAAAGCACCAGGAACGGTTGAACCTCGTACCAACAGGTGGATCCCATTCCACAAAATTTTTCCACAAATTTTCAAAACGGAGGTGAGTGATTTTCAAAAACCATTTTCAAAACTTTGGTCGAGTTTGACTCGCAGAATCGTTCTTCTCACTCTCGCAGAGGGAGGGAGGAATTTTTTTTGCGATGATAACAACCTCTTATCCTCTTTCTTGATAAAACTCAAGGATGAATGAGTGTATTGGGCCTTTTTTTATCCAACAACTCATTCACCATGCTTTGGTGTTTTAAACTGAATTGAGCATATTACCTATAAAGGCGATCCAAATATTCAAATGTGATTATCCTATAATATTATTGTATTGCATAATAAGGTTTTGTCATAACCTCAATTTATTCATGGGTGTATGAGCATGTCTGATAGTACCACTGCGATGAAAATAATCCTAATTTTTTAACAAAGAAGGCCAACCAAAATTTTTGGTATTTCAATTATTTCTTTTACTATAAATCGGGGGCATATTCAGGTCATTCCTGAATACAAAATGAAAGGACTTGACGTAAGTACGACCATAGTCTACGTAGTCGAAGTCTCGCGTTTGTTGGTTCAAAGAGAAGACTCAATTGTGAATATCTGAATCATAACAACCTCATCTTATTTAAAGTTCGAACCAAGTAGGAATAGTGTTTTGAAGAACCCTTTAACATTTGGAGAATGTTCGATGCATATAGACGTGAAAACTTTGATGCATGCAAGCACGGAGGTCTTATAAATAATGCAAGATAAGCGGTGCATGTGGACGCCGATTATCCGATGCATGCGGACGTAAAACCCTAGTTTTATTTTGTGAAACGTCAGAGACATGCATACTTAAAATCTCGCATGTGAGCTCTTTTGAAATTGAATTAAAGCAGAAGTGTGAAAAATTATGACTTTAAATAAATGATCACATAATTATTTAAATAGAACAGAAGTATACGAAACTGTGTAATCTAAATAATTATATACGCATATATAATACACATATATTAAAACAATGTCTGACAAAAGACAATCGTAAATAAAGCGAAAGTAAGTAAAACCGTGTACTTGAAATAAATATATAATTTAAATAGGATAATAATACTAAAATTGCATACTCTGAATATATATATATATATATATATATATATATATGTATATCAAAATATCATACGTCAAAGGTCATCATAAATAACGTAAAAGTATGTGAAACTGTGTACTTGAAATAAATGAGTAATTTAAATCGGACAAGAATACACAAAACTATGTACTATATATATATATATATATATATATATATATATATATATATATATATATATATATATATATAAGCATTGTACATCAAAAGGCCATCATAAATAACGCAAAATTGCGTACTTGAAATATATGTATTATTCAAAGAAAACCAAAGTACGCAAAATTACATACTTGAAATAAATGCATATGTATATATTTGACATAAATATAAATACATGTATCTGAAATGTTCAACTATCGTCATCGTATGCAAATTTTTTCTACCTCGGAGATAGTCTAAATGCTTTACTATTTGTGTAGGTGCTAACTTGTTCATATCAAAGGTACGAAGTCTTGTCAATTGTGTCAATGTGATGTGCTCAAAAGGTTTTTATGGAATTGTTTAAAGAATGAGGTTATAAAACTATCTCTAGAGAAAAAGGTGACTACGACATTCCTCAGTCGAACTAAAGCCTAGTTCGAGCTGTCTGGATCAAGCCTGCTTGTCGAGGTTAAACTCGAGTTGGCTTAGTGTAGAAAAGAACCGAGTTGGCTTGGTTACGTTATCTGAACCGAGCTCAGCTTGGTTAAGCCAAATTATGCATGGCTTAAATTCGAAACAAAGAAAGGGTGAGTGTCAGCTGAGGCTTAACCGAGTCGGGCTGGATTAAGCTTGTGTCGAGCTTTTATAAAACCCTAACAATAAAGGGACTTGGCTCAGATAATCTCAATCGAGCCGGGCTCGGTTGAGCTCGAGTCAAGCCCAACACTCAACTCCGGGAGGAGCTATAGCCAGATCAAGTGAGAATTGGAGGCATTGATCAAGCCGGTTTCGGTTGGACCCAACTAAGTCAGGCTCGGTGTGGAGGAACCAAGCTTGGCTCAGTTTTAACTGAGCTCAGCCCGGTTGAGCCGCCACAACAACTAGGAGGGGAGTGGCTGGGGTTAGTGACCGAGCCAGCTCGATTTGCTAACTAAGTCAGACTCAGTTTAAAAGAGGGATCTGGATCTCTTTTAGTTGGACCCAACTTGATTGAATATATATGTGTGTGTATACATAATTAGGTGGTTTGAATTCATCCCCGAAAAACTTATATTTTAGTTTTGAGTATTAAATTGAGGTTGGATTGGATCAAAATTTGGACCCAACTTCAAGCTTTAGGGTTTTGTTCTTCGTTGATTCGGGTTTGAATGGACCCAAACCTTACCTTAACTTATACGAGACTTATTTTGGGTCTCGTTTGGATCTCTGATCCAGATGCAAGTATCTTCGAAGTTTAATATATATATATATATATATATATACAACTATGTTTTCGTTTGAGGAATGACCCAACTTTCTGGATCTATTTCTGGATTTATAATGTTTATCTATATGGATCTTATTTGGATCCAATTTTGTTTTAAGATTGGATCTATCTAACGGATTCAGTCTTATGTCTTAAAGGTTTTGAGCGATCCAAATATATTTTAGAGATCCGGCTTTGAATTATTTTGAATCCGAACTGAATCTACTAAATAGATCTCAGTCCTTGCTATGAGGTTACTTTGATTTGGATCATACACTGGATCCACATCTGTCTAAAACAAGAAATTGAGTGGATGCTTTGTATTTTTAACTTATAGTTGGAACTGGATTTCACAGAGGTCAATTCTTATGGATCTTTTATCGAGATCCAGATCCAGAATGAGATTGTATACACTAGATACCTTTTTAACATCCAAAAGTTCGTCGATTTATTCTCAATCGATGGATTTTCTCATAAAAGTACTGGGAATAACCCCGTATCATTTCTGAAAAGCCCAAAATTTTGCAGACTTTTCAAGTCTGGTTTCACCTGGGTCCAAACCAAACCCGACCCGTTGACACCCCTATTAGGATATAGTGCAAAAAGGTCGATCTTCACTATCGTCTCCATTTTCATAACCTTTCCCATTTCTCAATACCTGGCTTCCAAACATCAGTGAGGGTAAATGGGATAGTTAGTATTTATTAACTTCCCAGCTTGGGCTCCAAAACAGAGCCCAAGTAATAAAGCTTCAACTATGCAGCGTTCTAGCTCCCTTCGTCTCACATTGGAGCTCAATGCCCTACCATAACCTAATCTAATACATGTTTTATTACTAAGTAAGCTGTAGATAATGTGTCTATAAGTTCTAATTAAGCTATTTACGACGGTTTATGCGATAAAATTGTTTATAAGGTACTCATTACCCTATATAAAAATTGTTCTAGGTCTGCAATCATGTCTGAAAAAAGATTGACCTAGCAAGTCCCATTACACATCTGGATCTTATTTTTAACATACATGTTTGATTAAATATGCCAGATCCATATCGTGGGACCAACCGAATGGGATCCATTTGCAATGGTTAATATAATATAAAACCTGAGCAAATCACGTGTATCTTATTGCCTTTTTGTTTGGTCCATGTTCCCGAATTTTATGTGGGTTGGAGTTGACCGGGTCTGGGTGTAGCTAGATCCATAGTTCAGTTAGAATATATAGCATGTGCCTGTGATTAATTACAAGCACTCAGGCTGTGCCTGATCCAACCCTGGCCTATAGACGAGCAGGACACGGGAATGGTCCAAATGGGTTCCAGACAAGGTCCAAAGAGTAACTCGCTTAATGGGACTGGATTAGAGTTCATGATGCTTAGGCATGATTGATTAGCCATTTCTATGGTTTGAATGTTGAACGATCAATTGTATATGTTGTGATTATTTGTTTCAGAGTTTCAATTCAAAATTAGTATTTGATTGAATCGAAATTGATCTAGAATCAGAATCAGTAAGTTTTTCTCCAGTTCTGCATTGGACATGGGCATGCCTCCGCATATGTCTCCATTCTGACCCGTGTACTGAGCCTGGGCTGGTTTAGATGGTCCTACACTTGTTATTGATAAATCGGACCCAGATCCAGATCACGCAAGACATGAACTGATTTCTGGCTAATGGGGACTCTATACGGTCCATTTGGATTCATTTTGGTTATTCGACTTTTTTTTTTTGCAATTATTTAAGTGAATAGTATTAGTGGGTTTGGGGGCTATATATTGGATCTTTGTTTGATTTTGGATCTATCTCAGATCCAAAGTAGGATTTGAGTTTTTAGGGTCTCTCTGGTTTGCTATATATTCACCATAAAGAGAGAGAAAGTATCCCATGTGGTAAGCCGGGTCCTGTGTCAAGCTGAAGGCCCAGGATCAAATCCCTCTGCCACATGGGGCGGCTGTTGTTCGGGTAGGGGTCTGCCTAACCCCAGCTTGCCTTTAAAAAAAAAAAGAAGAGAGTGAGTTTGATGAATGAATTATTGGTGCTTTTTTGTTATTTTCTTATATTTTTGCATTATTTTCGTTTTCGTAAAAAATAGTTTTGGCTAGAGACCATTTACCAAAGCTGGGTGTACTCCTCGGTAGGCGGAAGAGACCGTTTACCAACCAGAGGCCCACCAATGCGGTGTCTTTTTGGTGAACGGTTTTTTCTTAACCTAACTAACGCCTCCGCCCCTACCCCAGAGTAAAAGAAAGAAGAAAAATAAAAAAAAACGTTGCCTCGGACAACTTGGATTATTGAAGAGTCATGGTCGGTGCCAAGTCGCCAAAGAAGGAGGGTGCGTTAGTCTTCCGTCTCCACCTGAAAAATGTGGTTAAAAAGCATGTGAGTCAATGAGCGTTTTATAATGGGCTGTATGGTTAAAGCAAATAGCAATCATGGAAAGCTTCTTCCATGCATACCTCTAGCTCCTAAGCGATGTGTCGAGGATGCTCAAGAGTTTCAACTTCCAACTTCTGAGCTATGTCACAATGATTCGTCGTAGACTCGAGGTTCGGCTCGAAAGTTCAAAATTTTTTCAAAAAATGCGACACGAGAACACCAAATTTTTAATTTTTTAGTCAATAAAAAACTGTTTTTAAATATTTTAACAATAAAAAGTTTTATTGAAATAAAAACAAAGCACAATAAATATTGTATGTGTCAGTGTGTCTGCTGGTGTCACCAAGGACACACAGCCAAATGGCGTATCCCAGTGACATAGCTTCCAAGACTATGTGAGAAATATCGGTGATATTTTAAGAAATTGTGAAAAAAATGTGACATTTTAGGTTGTCATTCTAAACAGCAAAACATCATCATAATTTTAAAATGTCACATTTTTTGTTTAAAAGTTTTTTTTTTTTACGATGAAGTTTCCTGCCCAAGTATTAAGTGATGTTTATGTTTTATTTCATGACAAGGAGCCCTCACCAAAGCGAGGAAAAACCTCAGGCATGGAGACCCACGACTAGGGATATAAATGGTTCGGATTTGAGTCCAACTAGCATAAAACCCAGTATTTACACTTAATCGGGTCGGGTTTAGTAGAATTCAAGTTCGGATTTGAATGCAAAACTTAATATCAAACCCAGATCCAATTATTAATCGGATCCAGCTTTGGCTACCAAACCTGCTTAATAGACTAAAATTCAGGTCGGGTATCGGGTTGCAATAGAACCATTTACATCCCTACTCACGACTACCCTATCTTAAGTGGCCACCTCTCTTTAATAATATTTATTCATTGCTCATAAATTCATTTAAACATTTAAATGCAAACATATATCATTCAAACACAAACTTAAATTTATTCAAATACATTTTAATATGTTCATTAAACATACAAACATATATCTTTATATACACACATGTGAAATGTGTATCCATAAAACTCATTTTAACTTGGAGTTCATAAATTCATTCAAATACATAATAACTACCAAACATCACTTATAGTTTTCATACGTAAAAACCAATTGAAACAAAAAAATAACAAAAAACCTTCAAATTTTTTTAACTAAAATCAAACATGTGGATCATGTAAAATATTGATTTAAAAATACAAAAATAACTAATTATTATTCATCTCACTAAAGGGAGCCACCATCACAGGTGGAGTCATGGAGAGGGTGGAGGGCTGAACCAAATCTGGAGAAAAATATATGGAGAGTGAGGGCCTTGTTGTGGGGTCGCAAGCAAGGGCCATGTTGCAAAGAGGGGGCCATGGGTTGGGTCACGGGCAGGGCAGAGCCACGAAGGAAGCAAATCAAGAGAAGAATGAATGAAGAGTGGGGGGAGGATTATGGGGTTGTGGGCAGGGGCAAAGCTGCGGAGAAAGGGCTACAACCTTGTGGCAGGGAAGGCAAAACTGTGGAATATAGAGAGACAAAAAGAGAGAGAGAAAGGTTGTGTTAATGTGTATTCACCAACAATATGTCCACAGCTACCCAAAACAATCAACACCTCTTAAAAACCATCATCTTTAAAAAAAAAATTAATAACCATTTAGTTTTACATGATACTTGGGATTTACAAACCAACAAATTGCCACCCATAAGCAAAATTCAAAAAGAAAAAAGAAGAAAGGAGAACGCTTGTGAAAATGTGAAATCAGAAATAGGGTTTCCAGTAAATAAAACAAAAGCTCACAATGTAAAATAACTCGATAAATGTATAAAAAATTTCACATATAAAAGGAAAAGAAGGTTCAAAATAAACTAGACAAAAACAATCAGTTTTTCTTATTAATAGCAACAACAAAGTAACATTAATTTTGTGTTAAAAACCTTATTCTGGACGCACACAGATGGCATATCAATGTTCTCTAGATACGAAAACAAAAACATGAACTACAATGGGTAGAACACTCCGTTGTGGGATGAGAGAAAGAGGACCTAAGGTCGTGCTCTGCCACCACACCTTTAGCAGAAAAAAGAAAGGGAAAGGAAGAGAGGAAGCGGAAGAACGAGTATATATATATATATATATATATATATATATATATATATATATATATATATATATATATATATATATATATATATATAGAGAGAGAGAGAGAGAGAGAGAGAGAGAGAGAGAGACTAGGCCGCTCGGCTGTGGGGTCATATGAAGTGGTGGAGAGGAGACCACACTACAAGTGAAGTTGCAATGAGGGCAGAAGGCTGGAGAGGGAAAGAATTAGGGATTTAGTGGGGATTCAGAGAACAAGGAGGGATTTGGGGAAGGGAGGGAGAAGGATCATCGGGTGACCTTTCGATCAGGCACATGGCTTCAGTGCCCTGCCTCACCCATATCCTTTGTGGCATTTCAGTTAGATAGGGCTAAACCCTCTTAACGTGATTTCGGCCCTACTCATGCTCGTATTTAGCTGAGCCCCTAAAGAAGATGGACTGAATACGAGCTGGCTCGTGTAAAAAATATTTCATATTATTTATGCATGTGATATATATATTATTACATTTAAAACATATATATTTTAGAAAAAAATTCATTTAGGGGCCAACCTTTTACCCCTAATCCCAAAAAAGATCTAAAGGCATGCATTTACTTGGTATTAATTTGATATGAAAGAACCAAGAACCAAGAACCAAGAACCAAGAATTTAATTTCTCAACCTTCAAGTTTATATAGTATGTCTCACGTTCTGGTAACCTCAGTTGATAGCAACTAGGGGTGGCAATCGGGTCGGGTCGGCGGATTGGCGGGTCAGCATACCTCAACATAAACCCGACCCGTTTATTAAACGAGTCAGCTTTGGCAAACATGAACCCGACCCATTTATTAAACGAGTAACCCGACATGACACAGTTAACCCGTTTAATAAACGGGTCGGGTCGGGTAAACAGGTTGGCGGGTTAGCGAGCGGGTCGAGTTCGAGTAAACGGGTAGGTGGGCGGGTTGGCAGGTCGGGTTCAAGTAAACAGGCGGGTCGAGTCAGATAAATGGGTTGGCGGGTCGGGTTCGAGTAAATAGGTTGACCCGCCCGCCTAACCCGTTTATTAAACAGGTCAACTGGGTTGGCGGGTTGGCATACCCCTAACACGAACCCGACCCGTTTAATAAACGGGTTAGGCGGGTCGACCCGTTTACAACACAAACTCGTTTAAGCCAAACCCGAACCCGACTAAGAAGCGGGTCGGGTTGGCGGGTCGTGTCAGATTTTGTCACCCCTAATAGCAATCATATTTTAATGAAAGATAATGAAGATCAATCAACTAATTGGGATACATTGGCACTTGGATAGACAAGTAGGCATAAATCAGTTATATGAAAACATTTCACTAGGAAAAAGATTGGTGGAAAGGATAAGTCAGTGTGTAATCATTGTCATAAATGTCTTGTTGGTGGTGCCAAGGCTGAAACTACTTATTTGTATAATCATACTAAGATCTATCATAGGCTTAAGCGTAATAATATTTAGCAATATATTTTGGCTACAAACAAAGCTACAGTGAATGTCGAGAAAATAATAGAGAATTAGCAATTTGTTTAAGATGCTGGGAGAAGAGATATTGCTATGGTGATTATTCTTAGTATGGTTGATCATTATGGGTTTAAAAAATATTTTAATACTCTTAATGTAATGCCCCAAAATTTCAAATTTTATAATTCCTTTGAAATAGTTGGAATTTTTTTTTTCTTTACAGAGTTTATTTTTAAAATCAGTGGAAACGATTTCTTTAAAAGAAAAAGGACAAGTTTGACAACTTTGGGCACGTTAGTGAGAGAACAAGGATTTACTATGGACGATCTGCAATAATACTTAGGAAACCATTTCTTCTATTAAAAGAGAGTGTCAGGTTTGTACAAAATTTGGATTTCTTCAAGGGAAACTGTAACAAAAACCAAAATATCCAGGAGAAGAACTATAAGCAGAAACAGTGGATCCTGAAGTCATCTCGCAGTCGCGTCATCGCATGTGATGCACCTATTCGTCACCTGTACACATGAAATGGGTTAATTTTGCAAAAAACTAGTAGGTGAGCACAAAAACAGAAAAAACTAAATTAGGCATAAATAATTAATGCACCAGGTAGTAACGAGCAAACTAAGCAAATAAGCTAATCAAGAAGGCTTAAACAAGCAATTTACGTAAGCAAGCTAAGCAGATAAACTGGAGAAACAAGCTATGCAACTACGTCAATCATGAAAGCTAACACATGAGCTATCTGCATGCGAGCTAAAAGCTAGAAAGCTAAGTGCAACAAACTGAAAGGTGAGCATGCTTAATTTAGTTATTACTTGTTAACAGGCCATGCGGGTACATACATGGCACGTGAGTCAAAACAGTCGAGATCAAGCCGAGAGTTCATTATGTTATGTATTTTAAGATACCTCGGTTGTCTGACTGAATCCTATTCCTATGAAGACGACCGATGGTCGAGAGAGTAAGTCCCCAAGGCCTGATAGGGATGCATCCAACTTCTGCAGAAGTGTTAGGCTAACTTATGTAGCCCCTATCCCCTAACCTCCGATGATTGGGAAAGATGAGTCTTTTGCCCGTAAAAAGCCATAAATGGTCTGTCTATCGGAGTTGGTACCCTTCGTCCTCTCTCTTGACGAAGCTAGGTTGAATCGAGCGCGACGGGGTTTCTTAGTCGTTGCCTCATTTTCATGCTCTGGTCCATTAAACCAAACAAGCATCTTGCCTATAAAGGCGATCCCATTTTTTTATGTGTTTTCAACAACGTGCACAAAGCACTAATCGAGGTCATAAGACCAACTCATCCAATCGTCGTAGTACTAACATGCCTCGCATATTTAAGAGTACACTACGAGGAAAGGGATATAGGTCATCAATAGGAGCCTCAACAGTGTATTTCGCAAAGATATAGTGTTTTTAGAAAGTCATTTTAACATTCTAAATCTTTCAAAATGATCAACAACTTGCCTAAATATGGCATGCGATTTTATCGAATCTCGCATCCGATAATGCAGTGTCTAGATGCCATGCAAGTCTCGACACTGGTCTCGGTAAATGGGCTTTGCAAAAGAACTCATCGCCCAACAACTTGATCTTGCCCCAGATCAAAGATTTTCCTGAAACATATCGGGTAAACAAAAAAAATAGTAAAAAAGGTACTCCTCCCGAATACACTGAGTCGGGGACTTAGATGCAATTGCGCATTACCCCAAAAAAAATGGGAGACCCAACTTGACCGGCAGAACTATGCAATCGAAGAATGGTGGGAACCTCGTTAAGGACCCAATTAACTTCGAGGTTGCATTGTTTAAGCCTCAAATCCACCATAGTTGCCAGAGTGAGAGTGGTGGAGGCCGAAGCACATTCCATGAGGTCGAAACCATGGAATTCTACGTGAAGAATGCAACAGGGAAAAAAGCATGTGTGATGGTAAGGCAAAAACGAAAGACAATAATGTGAAAAGCAAGAGCCTGGGCGCGAAGCGCGATGACAAAGCGAAATGACAAAAATAAGAAGTGCGTCAGCAAAGGACAAGGATCGCGAAACCGCGTCCTTGAGCAGAAGACAGTAAGTAGTAAATACGAAAGCAAAAGCTTGGGTGCAAAGCGCGGCAGCAAATAGAAACAGTAAATGCGAAAGCAAAGGACAATGATCGTGAAACCGCATCCTTGAATTAAAAGTGTACTTATATACATATATGTATATAAATATGTAATTAAGTCCTTTCGATCTTTAATTATTTAAGCTTGATTTAATTATTTAAGTCCTTGTACAACTTTCCTACCTTGAGGTATTGCGAGGAAGAAGTCGTCTATGAGCATAGGTGATCATTGGTTTAGCTCGCGGGGCACGAACGGGCTTCGTTGTGCAAACTGCAAAAGTATGTTGTTTAGCATGCATTAAACGAATAAGGGCAGAGAGAAGACTTGACTTCTTCGCAACTCAATGCAGGGGTCATCAGCCCCTGCTGTTCGAAAAAGAAAATGGGGTAGGGTTTAATGACCCATGTCGCCAAAGGAACAGTTGAAGGGGACATCGGCCCCTACCGTGTTAAAAGTAAGAGGGGCAGGGGCCTTCGACCCCTGCTGGGTTTTCAAAGAGAGGGGCAAGGGCCTTAGGAGGCCCTTGCTGGGTTTTAAAGAAAAGAGGGGCAGGAGTCTTCGGCTCCTACCGTATTTTAAAAAAAAAGGGGCAGGGGCCGGTGGCCTCTGTCAAGGAAACAAGCAGAGAGAGGGAGCGCAGGGGCCAAAGGCCCTTTGTGGCTTATCAGAAGATGAGACAGAGGCCAAAGGCCCCTGTCGATTATTGAGAAAAAGGGCAGGGGCCATCAGCCTCTGCTGGACTTTGAAAAGAAGAGGGGCAGGGGCCGATGGCCCCTGTCGGAAGGTAAACAGAGAGAGAGAGAGAGTTGCACGCAGGGGCCTTTGGCCCCTGCCTGCCATTATTGAGAGAGGAGACAATGAGAGGGAGGGGACTCACCTGAGGTTGTCAGAGATAAGGGAGGTCACCGGGGAGGTGGGAGGTCGTCGGGCGGTGGTTGCCGAGATGGGAGCTCACCGGAGAGGAGGAACGTCGCCGGTTGGGCTCGCTGGAGAGGAGAGTGAGGGAATGAGGGAGAGATGCAGAGATGCAGAGAGAGAGAGAGAGAGAGAGAGAGAGAGAGAGAGAGAGAGAGAGAGAGAGAGAGAGAGAGAGAGAGAGTTGGGGATCGAGGGAGAGGCTTGTAAGCCCTCCCCTCTCGCCTTTTTATAATGCACAGGGGGCGGGCGGCCCCCTGTGTGTTGCCCACAGCCAGCCCCTGAAAGCCCCTTTCAATCGGCAGGGTTGGCTCGGGTATGGATCCGGGTCGGGTCCAGACCCGACCCGACCCGGTCCCCAATTTTTTTTAACTATGTTTTACACTTAAACCTTTGTTCAAAATGATTACTCGAAACACTGTGAAAAAGATATTCAAAACATTTATAATATGGAACGAGACAAGACAATGAAGTTGTTAGAAAAAACTAAGAGTAGAGTTGTCATCACTACAGACATGTGGTCATCTGCTAATCAAAATAAGGAATACATGGCTATCACTGCACACTTCATTGATAATTCTTAGAGCTTGTAAAGTCGAATCATAAGGTACTTGTCAAATGTCAATCCTTACTAACATGTTTTTTCAATATCAATATTTAATCATCTTCGTTATATTATGTTCAGGTTTTATATGTGCCTTATTGACATACCAAGAAAGTTCTTGTTGAGTGTTTGATGGATTGTTTGTTTGAGTGGAACCTTAATAGAAAGTTGATAAGTTTGATGATAGATAATTATACCACTAATGATGCGATTGTGGATATTTTATTGGATAAACTTTCATTTGGTTCATTAATATTACATGGGCAGTTGTTTTATATGCATTGTTGTGCACATATTTTCAACATGATTGTCCAAGTTGGTTTGGCTGTGATTGGAAAAAGAATTGAAAGAATTTGTGATAGTATTGCTTATTGGACATCATCTCCCATGAGAATACAAAGATTTAAAGAGGTTGCCCATCAAATGCATATTTCAATTACCAAGAAACTTACTCTTGATGTTAAAACTTGATAAAACTCATTTTTTCTCATGCTTCAAACTGTTTTGCTTTATAAAAATGTTTTTACTCGTTTGACATATCGAGATCCTTACTATAAGTGTTGTCTGACAGAAGAGGATTGGGAGGTGGCACAAGATAATTGTGAGAAATTAGAGTTATTTCATCATGCAACAAAATTGTTTTTAAGTACAAAGTATCATACAACCAATGCCTACTTTCCAACTATTTTTGGGATTAGAGTTGAGATCACTAAGTGATCCAAAAGTTGTGGTGAAAAATATGGCGCTTAAAATGCTAAAAAAATTTAATAAGTATTGAAGTGTGAACCATGGTGTTATAGGAGTGACCACTGTTTTAGATCCAAGATACAAGTTGAGTATGTTGGAGTATTATTACAAGAAGATTTATGTAGATAATGAGGCTTTAGATAAAATTACGAGGATTAATAATATTTGTTTGGAGTTGATTAGTGAATATGAAAAACAAGAAAATAACTCCAATGAACTCCAACTTTCTCCTCCTTCTCAATCAAGTATTGGATCCAAATGTTCACTAATTCATGATTTTTTTGACTTTGATAAGTTTATATAATCTAAAGATATGAAAAAAGCATGTGGGAGATCGGAGTTAGAACATTACTTAGAAGATGAAATGATGCTAAGAACTACAGATTTTGATGAACTATTTATTTGAAAGTCAAGTGGTCTCAAGTATCATCTTCTACAAAAGATTGCAAAGGATATATTTGTTATTTTTGTCTCCACAGTTTCTTCAGAGTCTGGTTTTAGTATAGGCTGGAGGGTGGTGAGTCCATATCATATCAGACTTCTTAAAACTACAGTAGAGGCTTTGATGTGCTCTCGGAATTGGTTGTGGGTTGAAACATGAAGTAATGAAATAATAATTTTATAATTAGTGAATGCTTATGTTATAATGTGTAACCAATGCATTGTTTTTTCATTTATAGGTTCATCATCATAGAAGGATCCACAATGTTACACATTCTTGGAAGATATGAATATGGTGAATTTTATCTTTTACTCGCTCTTTTATCTGCAACTATCACTGGATGACAAAATCTATTATGTTTGGTTAATAGAAAAGTGAAGTAGAAGATACAAATGCTATCAATGCTGCTGATGATATTTAAAGTTTAATGAGCTAATGGTAATTTTTTATTTGCAAGTTCATTAGCAAATTGTTAGAAATTTCTCTTGCATTTATGTCATCCAGTTTGGAGAGTTTGTAACCCGCACTTTTACTATTTTGCATTGCGGCATCTGTATGATGTTAGATTTATTATTCTTTACCTCCACATTGTGATATGTGCATTAAATCTTGTGAATTTTTTAAGACCTTAAATCCACAGCAAAAGCTTTTGCTCCATCTAAGAATCCACCTCAAGCTGGATTGAAGAATGGCTCACTGCCAAAGAAGAAAGTGTCAAGCAGTAGTTCGGAAAGTGATTCAGATTATGATGATCCAAGTTATTGCAATAGTGAAACTAGTCAATTTCTTTCAAACAAATTCTACATCACTCGATACCATATATATATATATATATATATATATATATATATATATATATATATATATATCCAATGAATTGTTTGTACTGTGTTGATTAACCTAGTTTTGGGTGGTACTATATTGATTCATTTGGATACAATTGTTGCAATTATTGTTGAAGTGTGAATTCTTGCAATTATTGTTGAAGTGTGATTTTTTTTTAGTTGAGGAATATGGTTACACATTGTTACACCCAATTATATAAATGATTATTGATAAGTGCTTTATGTGGCTTATGAGAACCTTGTTAATATTAAGTTTCGGTAGAGAAAGTAACAAATTTGAGTACAGGGACTCTGTTAGATTGTGCTTATGAGCTTGCTTGCTAGATTTCTTATTCTGCCAATATTTTCTGAAATCCTAAAAAAAAACGCTATTTGATTGAAATGGTTCGAGTCTCTGCATTGAAAATCCAGTGTGTGTTGATTGTTGCTATTGTTATAATTATTTACTTTTGTTGTGAGCATGTCAGGCTATAAGCTATGCACAAGACAAAATGTGAACTAAAGGCAGAATATAAGAAGCTGTTGAATTTTGGAATCCAAGTTTGTGATGCCTTAAAATCTCAGTAAAAGAAAAGAGATGACTGCATGTTAAATATTTAGCAGAGAGGAATTTGAACGGGTTGATTTTCCTATAGTGTAACTTGCTGGATTAGGGACAAAGAAGAGCAGCCTTTGAGCAGTTGATGATGTAAAGCTGGTGATGAAATAGTGCATGAACAATAGTGAGAATCACATTGATTAGTCTTGAAATCATAAAATGGATATTCTTGTCCAATTTCTATCAAGATTAATTTTAGTAGTTTAAATTTTGTTCACCAAATCTTCATGCATGCAATAGCTTGATGGTCAGGTTGCACTATCCGTGTCTTGGGTTCAAATGCCGTCTAGCTAATTCTCAGCATTCTCTACAAACAGAAAAGAAACAACAAAGAGAGATAATGTTCGAGTACCTAGATGGATTGTGGCCAATCCTGAGTTCTCCAATGGAGAAATAGAAAAAAAAATAGAAAACTCTATTTGCAAGAGCACAAAACACAAGTATTCACAACATAAAATCGAAAAAAAGAAACATATCTTTGTTGTGCCGTCTGCTTTATAGCCCTCTTTGTAAAAGCTAGGTTTGGAGTAGGGGAAGTCAATAGTTAGATGAACATAAGTTGATTTGCCTTTTTTTTAGTTTGGGGCCGGGGCGGGGATGGGGATAATTAATTTGATATGGGGCGGGGGTGGAGGTCCAAAGTCCCCCCGCCACAAGGATGGAGGTTAAATTTTTGAGATGGGGCAGGGGTGGAGACCTTGTCCCCCGCCCCCGCCCACTGCCATCCCTATTCCTGCTTAAGCAAAGAAATGACTATAAGCAGCAGTGCCGCCTACAAAGGCCAGTGGCACGTATTGCAATCACATGTTGGGAAACGAGATGGTGGCTTGTCTCTCCGTGGAAGCTGGCAGCTGGGCTGGGTGTTTAGTCATGTGGGATGGAAAGTAAAGTCCACTTGTGTCCGGGTTGGGCCCAGGTCTGGTATAAAATTCCACAAACTATATCCGGGTTCATGTATTAATTAGACCTCTCTGGAATAGAGTCTTAATCAAGTTTTCTTATTTGTCACCATACTCGGACCCTATAGGCATTGGTTTGGGCTGGGCCCGCATAAACCAGGCTCGTTGACACCCCTAAAATACAGTGTCACTTCCCATCCAATAAACTTGATGGATCTTTCTGTTTAGATAAGGATGGTCATTTAGGCTGATCTGACCTGACCTGACCTATTGTCCATTAGAGCCTAATGGACCATCGCCAAAGACGAGGATGTGCAACTTAATTGCACACTTTTTGTATGTTGTTGTATCTAATCACCCACCATCTTTGGGATATAGCCTATCACCTGTGTAACCCAACATCAAGTGGTGGCTAATCAAGTATACTTAAAGTTAGGGGTATCATCGGGTCGGGTTTGGTTCAGACCCAAGTGAAACCAGACTTGGATCAAATTTTTGGATATGGTATGGGTTCAGACTCGAGTTTAATTGGTTCTACTATAAGAGAAATCATACCCGGACCTGATGAGAACTACGTGAACTAGACCCGGTCCATACCTAGTAAATTAATTTTTTTTATCATTTTTACATTGAAAATATGCAGATCTTAATCGAAACTCGGGTCAGGGCTGGGTCTGGTATAAAATTTCACAAACTATATCTGAATCCATGTATTAATTTGACCTTCGGGTCCGGATCCAGGTCTTAGTCGGTTCTCCTTATTTGTCACCATACCTGGACCCTATAGGGTTTGGTCCGGGTAAACCCGACCTGTTAGACACCCCTACTTAAGGTGTACAATTACATTGCACCATACCCATTCAGGTCAGGCCCAAATCTTTTCAGTATTAGGTCAGGTCAGGTAAAAGTTGATTCTTATCGAACCCCAGTGGGCTCAAGTTGGTTAGGGGTGGCTCATATTGGTTTTCATCATCATCATTGTTGTTGTTGACCAGTTCAGTTTCCTGTTCGAGCTGGGTTGGACCCAGTTCTTGCTGAGTTTTTTGTGACCAAGAGCTCATTTAGTACAAAGGCCACTGACTAGGAATCATAACGGGTTGGATAGGTGTGGAACGGATCAGGCTTGATTTGCCACAGTATTCACTTTTTAAGTGAGTCCAGATTTAGATCCAGATCTGGTTACATCTTATAATGAAGCTATAAATCTGGTAGAAATATGAGCTTTCGTGTTGCCATTAGAAAATGTAAAATGCAGTGGGCTAGACCCAGCTGCAACCCAAACTTGATTATATATATATATGAGTAATGGGTACGTGCTAAATGAAACATGTTAAATGGGTTTTCTGCTCTTCCAGTGTTTTTTTCATGGTTCCATGGTTGATTCACGAGGAATCCACACCCGGATCATATGTTTTTGATGAAAATAATAGTATTTGGAGCCTCCAAAATTTACAAAGCTTTTGGACTGTTGATTTTTCAAGCATTATAAAAACCCACCCATGCGTAGGAATCAAACACTTCAAGAGCTGATCCCTATAAAATCAATAAAATATATCACATCTGTTCTTAAAAATAAAATGAAAAACCCTAAAAAACTCATTTAACATATTTCATTTAACTCATCTCTCTCTCTCTCTCTCTCTCTCTCTCTCTCTCTCTCTCTATATATATATATATATATATATATATATATATATATATATATATATATATATATATATATATATATATATATATATATATAACTCGAAGAAACCACCCTAGGCACAAAGACCTAGCCGTCGGCGTGAAACTCCAAGGGCTTACCCCTCAACCTGAAGGAGTGCCAAGCTTCCGCTTAAGCAGGGGTGACTGACGCCCATTGGATTTGAACCTAGACTACCCCCTCAAAGAGTCTAGGCTCCATCCCACTACGCCAAATCCCTTGGGTACCAGATTTGATTATATTTGCTCACTCTATTTTGAGTCGTGTCTGGCTGACCATGTTTTGTTCCAGATGCGACTCAGACTCATACATCTTACCATAAAATTGTTAAAACCTTTTGGTTTTATGTATAAAATACAAAACTAGGGGGGTTAAAGTTAAAGTTAAACCCGATTTGGACACATATCCGATTATGTTTGCTTTCCCTATTTTATGCAAGTTCGAATAGACCCGACCAATCTGATCCAAGTTCGGATGCATAATGTCTGTCATTGAGTTAACCGTATCATTTCTATCTGTAGTAGAAGATGTTAGAAGTATTTTGAGAAATTAATTTTTCTTTTGTATTGAACCAAAATACTAAAATTGTATTTGTAAAAAGAATAAATATAAGATCGCACTAAATAAAAGAAAAGTAAACAATTTGAACTCTTAATGAAGAAGGTCACTATTGTAATTTGACTTATGATTTAACCTGAAACAAAACGTTCACAAAAAATGACATACATATAACAATTTCACTAAAATCTGATTCAAAATAAAAATAATAGAAGTACGGTAATAAGACAGAATAGAATTTAAGAGAGCCAGAATGATGCAATAAGAGATGAAAAATGGAACGTTAACGACGGGAAAATGAAAAACATCAAGAATGAGCCAGTGACTAGTGACAAAAGCTGGATGAAAATTTTAAAAAATCAACTTTACAAAAGAATATCAGGAAAACTTTACGTTAATGTAACATGGTAGAGAAAAAACACCAAGAACTTATGAAAATTTTGATTTGAGCATAGCTCATGCACCTGTCACATACACACATCCCACAAAAGCTGGATAAATTCACAATATCTCAATTTAAAGATGACACAGAAAATTTTTATAATCCCAGCACCTTATGAGGCAACAATGCATGTCTTATAAGTGATCATTACCATGGATGATATAGTTTTAACCTCGGAGGGTGCAGCACAAAGTCGGTAAAAGCAATGATAGTTCCATTCAGGGTTTAAAATTTGGCAAACACGAGACCTTTCAAGAAGGTATGTTCTGATAATAGCTCCAGAAATTCTTTCACTCTTGTCAAATTGTATTTCAACAAATTTATCAAATCGACTGCATCAAAAAATAAAATGTTGTAGGATGATAAATACACTGGATTCCCCATGAATGACTATTGTGTAACTAAACATGAACTTTGAGACCAAGATTTGATTCACTGATATGTTAAGGTCCTTATAGTATCACAGCTGTCAGCTTTTGTGATTTTTCCAGTTGATTTTTAATCAGCCATGTTACCTGCACATAGATATAATATCAACAAATATGATATAATGAAAATAGAAACTCATATTTTACCAGTACTTCAAAATTCATCAAACTTGTGTTCCTTCAGGTGAGGCAATGAGTTCAATTAGTTGTGGCTAAGAAGGAAATGCCTTGGGTTCCTTCAGGTCAAGGTCATGTTGAAATCCTAGGCTCAATTGATTGACATTCAAAGTAGTGCCTTTTTGAGATCTGTGTTGTAATGGTGAAAGGTAGGGGAACATACTTTAGGTTGAAAAGTAGGGTTTTTATGCAATGAGATCTATGGTAGCATGTGGTGATTGATGGATATGCAATTTACTCCTTGAGCTTCTTGGAGTTTTTGTCAAATTCGAATCTCAGAGCACAGTTTTCATGCTTGTGATATACATTTCTTAATTTCCTTGGATTTGCATGTGATTGAGACTCAAAAGACTAGTCACATATGAAATATCTGAAATCTAAACTGATACCTAACATGATTATCTAGTTGAAAAAAAAAGTTGACCTACACCTCTCTCTCTCTACTATGTAATATTACTCCAGAAACCTTCAATGATATATCACATTTTGTGTTCGTTGTAGGGCCAAGTGCAACAATTCCATTCAACCAATCTTTTCACCTTTAGTTTATGAACAACAAAATGCCTCTAATTACATGAATTAGAAAATCAAAATTAAAGATTTCCTGAAGAAACTAATCTCTTCAATTTCATGAATTAGAAAATCAAATTAAAGATTTGATGAAAGTCTTGACTTCATGGCTACTGATGGCGTAAATTTAGTTCCACTTGATTATGTAAGGGAATAAACAAAGATAAGAATTGGGCATGTAGAAAAATCCCTATAAGGAATCATACTGGGCAATGCCGGATGAAGCTTTATTTGTATTGTATTGTCCCACATGATCTGTTGAATGATGCAATTATTCTTTCTGATTTCAATTTACTTAATTTAGGAAGGATTTGTCACTACTTTAGCTTAAACATCATCGGAAATCATACTAGGGATATGTTCCAATAGAATACAAAAGCTACTTAAAGATGATGAAAAGGTTATGTAACAAAGACTTTTTACTCTTCTTTTGTTGGGAAAGCACACGTCTGTGAGGATGCTAGTCTATTTTGTGGTCTTACTTTGTTATTCTCTTCACTACACCTCACTGTTTTCTTGATGTTTAGACAAAGTGAGTGGAGAGATCATGTGACTCTGCAAGCAGCTGCAGATCGGGTATCTTGCAACATAGAATTACTTGGTCTGGTTTAATGCATAATACTGCCAACAAAACCTGCTAATCTATGATTGGTATATTTATAAATGTAGATGTGTTCAATCTGAATATGGTTGTTATGCAAACATGATTACTACATCGATATATATTTTAGCTATTATTAACTAAACCAATGTGAGGATATGTTTATAACTTTATACAAAGTTATATCTGAGGAGATATATATGATCAGAAACACCTTTTGTTTTTATGGGCAAGCTGGGTAATGCCTTTTATATTAAAAATCTGGCAGTTATAATGGTTTGCTTTGTTGTTTTTAATTGCTTTGTTACATTTATTTTTCATCATTTAGGCATTGTATCTTAAATAGGTCATTATGATGGTCAGAGACATGACAGTTTTGTGAGCTTGCCACTTGCTACTATTTTTCTGTGATGTGGATATCTTCATTTTGCCTATTGATAATCTATTATGGAGTATTTCTACTGCAAGGAAAGCATCCACTGCGTTATCCATACATGGTTACTTGGCAAAATGGAACAAGAATGTGAAATAATTTTATGAATATGAAGTAGCCTTATAATAAAGGAAAGATTTAAGCTAAAAGTTTTACCAAGTCTCTATAAGCATTTTTGGCTTAAGTGTTTCAGCCTCTGCATTGTCTCTACAAAATGGCCACTACCTTGATCGGGCAAATCATCTCTGCCAACACTAGTTATTGAATTTTCACTAGAGGGGGGGGGGGGGGGGTGAATAGTGTAATTCGTTGCATATCGATAATATAAAAAATAAGACAATTATGCACAACATAATAAACACAGGATTTATACTGGTTCGGCCGAGTTACTGACCTACATTCAGTCCCCAAGTAAATCACTTGAGCCTTTCACTATATAATCCGTATTACGGGATAAATAGTACAACACCCTCTTCCTCAGAGGTCTACTTCTCTCAACAGATAAGGGAAATACTCTCTTCCTCAGAGGTCTACTTCTCTCAATAGAGAAGGAAAACACCATAAAACAGAAAGTCACAACACTTTCCTATAGAACCTTCAGAATGATATGCAGAGTATGAATGTACGTATGAAGATTCTATCAGAATGTTCTCTCTTTTGAAAATAGGCAGAATAATCTTTCAAGAGAACATAATGTTCTTTTCTTTTTTTTTTTCTTCACACACTTGATTCTTTTGTCAGAGAGCTTTTTTTGTCTTTTTCTTTTTCTTTTTCTAAGCTCTTTTTCAGTGTGTCGAGTAAGAATATTTCTCTTTGAAAGCTCACATGTATATCTCTTGTCTTTGAAATATTATTTTGTCTATATATATATATAGATCTTCAAAAATAGTCATTGCTTTTTGAAATGCTTTGAAACAATTGTCCTTTTGTGATGTGAGATGTCAGGTCATCTCAAAAACAACTTTTATGAGAAAAAGGTGTGTGTACTGTATATTGCTTTTTCAAAGATCGTCATTCCATAGATTAAATAATTGTTAAGTAATAAATGTTTGGTGTATATAAATAATGATGGTTTCTTCAAGTCGTCATTTCTAAATTAAATATTTTGAGGTACAATATACGGTGTATTTAAAAATGAGATTTAATTTGTAATGTGTCTTTTCTCAAATAAATGTTTTGTAGTACATTAGACGTTAAAGTATTTAGAAATGTAATTTATATTGTAATTTGTCATTACTCAAATAAATGATTTATAGTACATTAATTGTTTGAGTTTATTTCTATGACAAATCGTCAATTCTTTGTTTAAATGCATGAAAGTACAATAAATGCTTGTTTAGTACTTTATTTTACAAATGGTCATTTCTTGAGTAAATGTTTTTGAAGTACCATTTAATGCTTACTAAAAGAATGATGACTTCAAATATAAGTCATCACTTTTTGAGTGAGTGTTTTTGAAATTATATTTAATGCTTAAATAAATAAATGGTCATTTCTTAAATTAATTATTTTGTTCAACAATAAATGTTTGTATATAAAAATAATATTTATTTTCTCAAATCGTCATTTCTCAAGTAAATGTTTGTGTATTACGAACTAATACATCTTTTCACAATTTGTCTTTTCTTACATAAATGTTTATATATTATGAACCAAAATTTCTTGTGTAAATGTTTGTGTATTATGAACCAATACATTTTGTCTTTTCTTACATAAATGCTTTTGAAATCATGAGCTTTTATATTTTGTCAAATTGTCTTTTTCATAAATGTTTGTAATTAATGCTTTTGAAATCATGAGCTTTTATATCTTGTCAAATTGTCATTTTCATAAATGCTTGTATGAAGTACAATGATTTGTTTTAAAAAGGTGTTTTTGAAATACATAACGTTATTTTTATGAAAGCTTGTCTTTTTGTATATGAATGGCTTGTATGATTTTAAAGCATATAGTCTACTATGAAATATGCATGCTTTTGAAGGTTCTGTTACATATGACTCTAAAGAAAAAAAATCTTCATCTTGAAGTAGCCGATCATCTTGGATAGTCTTTAATGCATCCCTTTGGCTCGTCAATTTTTTCCTTCAATCCATGAGTATGATTGCATCAGGATGTTATACTTGAACATAAAGCTTTCACTATCTTCAAGTGAAAGAACCTTGCATCAAATACACGTTAGATTCATAGCATATCATATCCAGTCATAATATAACATATCCAATTTCAAATATGAAAGCATATCATATTTATCATATCTCATAAAAGTATATCATATTTATCATGTATCATATATATGCATCATGAAAGCATATCATATTTATCATGTATCATCAAAACATAGTTTCCCAACAGTTATCACCACATAGTCTAATCCCCATGATGCTATTGCTTTAGCAACATTGGCAGGCTCATCATGATCGGGAGAAGGTAGTGTCCTTGACGTCTTTACATTGCAAAATCTAAAAAGATAAGATGTTGGAACTCAGATTGATTGCACTCTTAGATGCTCAGTACCGCCTAAAGTGGTTGAACCAAGCAAAGCTATAAAATAATGCATAAGTAAAACCAATATGGTTTCACTAGTATCACATAAAAGTTAAGCACTTGTGCTAGCAATTCTTAAGAAAGCCTCTGATTGGCTCATACAAAAAGGAATTACTAAATTGATATAGCAAAGCATTCTCAAAGGTTTAGATTAACATAAGAGATAAAGTCTGCATAAATTTTTTTTTTACTATAGCAAATTCATATTTGATGGAAAACCAAGATATAAGGATCTCCAACCAGGGAAAATAGGATGAGAAAAGTGAAGGGAGGTGGGGGTGGTTTGCACAATTTGTGAAGCAAAACAAAAGTTCATAAACTAAGCCATTTTCATTCACGGAAGGAATGAATTACAAAATTATTGGGAATTGTCAACATGAAAAGGTTTGTTGCAGAATAAAGCATAAAAACAGGATTTGAAACTGATTAGAAAAAAAAGCAAATTGCACATTTTCCTCAATATTCTAAGCAAAAGGAAGAACCAAATGTGAAAACTGAATAACAATTAGTCAATGATGCTTTAGATTAAACCAATAGACCAGAAACTTAGAGTAAACAATAAACAACTGACAAAAATAGAAAAGCCAAAAGAGAAACATTGCATGTCTCTGAAACAAGGTAAGGTCCTATGGCAATCTCATAGGGCCAATCATAGAACAAGCCAAAGGGTATTTGTCATGATGGGATCAGGGCACTAGGACAAAAAGCAGGACTGAATCCCATTGCACATGACTTTAGAGCATACAATCTGAGACATCTATATTTTAGGAAAAGAAAAGACATAGTAGTGATATTCAAAATACAGTTGATTGAGCATAATCTGCATTAGGTTAGTGTTTCATATTACTGCTAAAAGAGAAGGATAAGGGGGACATATAATCATCAACAGACTTTTTAAGTCTAAATACTAAAGAAATCCCTTTTTTAGAAGATGCAAGACAGTTCAAACTATAAACAAACTACAACTACACGTATATGAGGTCCAGTAAATGCATCGATGCATGAGGAGCTAACACACATAATATGAATGAGAGAGAAAAAGAGAGCTTACCGACATTTTTGTCAAGTGTCGTTGTGAACTGATTCAAAGCAGGAGGAACCTTAAAAGACTACTTTAGAATCAAACCACATAAAAAAGAACTATTTCAATGAACGAAAATCATCAACTGTTTCAATTAAAGATGACCACAAACCACAGAAAAAGAAAAGATAACGCAAAGAAACCTAATATGAAAATCATCCTGATCCCCCAAAACTCTCTCTCTCTCTCTGTGCGATGGCTAACTTTGTTTTTTTACTAATAGGATTTAGGGTTAACTTAGTTTATATAAATGTGGTTTTTCTATAATTTTATTACTTAGCTTAGGGTATTTTAGTAATCTTATTAATAGGGATTGTAAAACCCACTGTTTTTCTGAGAAAATTACATATGAAATGTGTTTCAGTGTTAGACCTCTCTTGTTTTATTTTAAGAATTTCTCGTAATTTATGCATATATAGCATTCCAAGGTTCTGAATCGTAAATTTGCTTTACGAGGTGATTCAGGGCAAACCACGACGAATTGAACCTCAACATTTCTAGGTTAGATATATATTATATCTAATGAGACTCTCTCTGAATTCGAAACCTAAATGAGGGAAAAAACTTATTATTTCATGTGAATTATCAGTAAACAAGTATCGATAAGATACGAGTCGCGACGAGAGCGAATTTCATCAGAATTAAAAATCTAAATGAATGATTTTAAATCTTAGGTTTTAATTCACAAAATATAAGTTTAAAATAAATTATTTAAATGTTTGAAACCTAGCTTTTAAATGAAAAACTTACCAAGGTTTTATGAAATATTCAAATTAGAATTTTGTAAAATCCAAAGAGGCTTTTTCAAAAATTTTAAAAGGCTTGATTTGGAAATTTGAAAAGGTGGTTAGCATGGGGCCTACTTGAGCATGAGGTCAGCCCATGCCACCTTGGAAATTCAAAAAAAATAATAACATATACACAAAAAATGCATTTAATAAAGGAATTTTGAAAAGTTTGAAAAAGGGCAAGTTGAGGCTTGTTTTTGGAAATTATAGGAAGTGGGTGGCATTGAGCCATGTGAGCATGGGCTCATACCATGCTACTTCCTTTAAAAAAAAAAGGTTTTAAAAGTAGCGTTTTGACCCAAGGTCAAAAAGGAGGGGACAACTCTCCTTAATTCAAGGAGAGTTGGTGTGGTCTATGGGCAAGGGTTGTTGAACCCTTGACCTAGGCCAATCTAGGTCCACCCATGTGGACCTAGGGCACCTGAGGGGGGGGCGTGAGAATGGAGGACACTCCATCCTCCCCATGAAATCTCATCCCTCCATCTAGGATGGGGGCTATAAGAAGGGCTTGAGAGGGGAGGAGAGAGAAAAATGCCCTCTTCTCCACTCCTCCTCTCCTTCTCCCATTTTGTTCCCTCTTTCCCATGGTTTGTTTAAGTGTGAGTGAGAGTAAGGTTTAGAGAGAGAGGGTTGTGAGTGTGAGAGCGGTGAGCACGATCACCAACCGACCCTTCCACCATCTCCAACCGAAGATCCCAAGGTGAAGAGCTTCGACCTTGTGCATCTCATTTTTTTTTTGGAAAATGTATAAAGCACGTAAAGTAAAGTTGTTTTGGCTTTTATTTGATTTGTATGGTTCTTGTGTGTGTGTTCTAGAATGAATGGGGTCACCCTAGCATGTACACACACTCACCAGAGGTTTTACGCAAACGGGACTCGTTCTTCGCATTTTTGGAATTTTGGAACTCCGGAGTCATCTCTGCTAAAAAGACCGTATCTCATCGGATACTGGTCGAATTTTTGCATTTTTAAACGTTTTAAAAAGGGAAGACAATGCTCTCCAACTTTCATGTTGGCAGTTTAGGTTGGTTCGGTATACAAGTGTTTCAAAAAGCAACGTTTTAGCAGACTATTGGACTTTTTGTTAGTGGTCCAGGAAGTTCCAGACACTGTCCGGTAACCCTGTGATATCTCCCAAACCGCTGGTCAAACATCTGCATTCTTAGACTTTTCAAAAAGGTGAGACAATGCTCTCCGACTTCTATGTTGATGTTTTTCTCTGATTCATTTTGCAAATACTTCAAAAACTTACGTTTTAGCAGACTATTGGGTTTTCCGTCAGTGATCCAGGAAGTCCCAGACACTGTCTGGTGATCTTGCGGCACCTCCCAGACCGCTGATTGTATTTTCGTATTCTCAGACTTTTTGAAAAGGCGGGACAATGTTCTACAACTTTCTCGTTGGCAATTTTTCCTGTTCTGGTCTGCAAACCCTCCAAAACCCGTGTTTTAGCAGACTATCGGAACTCTGTCAGCAGTCCAGGAGGTCCCGGATGTTGTTCGGTATTTTTGTGGCACCTCCCAGATGGATGGCCGGATCTTGGTCTTTGTACAAAGCTGACGAACAGCTCGACAAGTTATGTGTTAAGTGCACTCTCTGATTCAGTGCGTAAGAAACCTGAATCTGGACATATTTTTGGTGTTTTTTGAGCAATGTATATAACTATATATATAATGCTGAGACCTCGCCGTGTCTCCGCCCATACCGCTGCAACTGCTGCATTTGGCAGGGTGGTCTAACCCACCTAGGGGTCCAGACCCACCCAGGATGGCCTCCCCCAACCAAATGGGGAAGGGCACCACACGGGTTGCCCTACCGACTCGGGTGACCAGGTGCGCACTGCACCCAGGTCACCTCTTTGCTAGCACGCCCTTCGGATGGCATCATAGCAGCCTGCAGCCTGCTAGGTACACCTGCCACCCAGACCCAGCAGGGTCTGGTCTGGTGTGGACGAGCCCGGCTGGCTGGTTTGGTCCAGCACCCCTAGTGGCACCCCTTTCCCGCGCTTCCCTCGGAACCAGCTGCGGGTAGCCCTATCGGTTTGGACGCCCCGCTCTGGGCTGCTGCCCCATTTTGTCAGTCCCAGTCTGACTCACGGGTCAGACCTGGGGCAGTTCCAAGTCTGGTCCTACGGACCAGACCTCCCAATTTCTCCGTTTTGAGCACCATAGTCGGCGTTGGGTGCTAAGTGCACCCGGGCAGCGTTGCTAGCCACTAGGTGGCGATGGGTTGGGATGCACCCAAGTTGCAGTGAGCCTTGTGGGCTCATTTTCAAGGCCGTGTCAGACCTATGGGTCCGGTATGAGAACCCAAAACACCAGCAGGTGTATCTTTAGTTTCGCGGCCAACCCTAAATGCACGGAAAGCGAGTAAGAAAAAAAAGAGGAAGAAAGGCAAAAATAGAATTTTTGCGGCATGTGTGCGCTGTCCAAGCAGCTCTGTATTGTACCCTTGTCACTGACGGTGCAAGGTATGGGACTGCATTTATGTCCCTATGCCCCACGGTTAGCAGTTTTGACTCGTTGGCACGAGTTTCGCCGCTTTGAACTTACCTAGTGCGTGGTCGGTCCAGAGTGACCACCACGGCCTTCGCTGCCCCCATCTTGGCAGTATGGTGATGTATAGTGTGGTGAGCGGTATGCTACCCACGTAGCTATACATGATTCCCATGTACTGGGTTTTTAGATGTTCTCCTCAGAAAACCATCGTTTTGGCCTTTTTACGTTCCGCAAGTGTGACGACACATCGTGAATGTGCTAATGAAATTCCCGTACGCATGGGATTACGCTAAGACTCATTCTCAACACTCGTGGGAGTTGACCTCGTGAATTCCCTAAGCGAATGGCCTTGCTATGCGTGATGAGCCGACATATGACGTATGAAGCACGCATACTTGGAAAATTCATATTCAAAACCTTGGGCACTCGTTGCATGTGCGATCATGATTGGATATGCATTTTGAGCCTCATATCACTCAAAAATACTAAAATGTGCCTTAGCATAAATATGTATTTGTATTATTGCCTTCACTTTGATAATTGTGCTAAAGGCTTGAAAATGTGTGGCTTTCGAACGTTGGCACATCCTGGCACATTATATTGTTTAGTGTGTACCACATATGGTACACTATTGCCTCATGCTTGAGACATCGAAATGCACTAAAAGGCATGCTATATACTTGATGTGACTCATGAACAAACTGAACACCATATGGGTATTGGCATAGAACCCCTATTGAGGGTTGTGACTCGGCTGGAGTCTTTGGGCGATGGCCCCATGATCGTGAGAGAGAGCTCATGTACTGTAATACCCTAGAAATGAAAATGAAGATGGTGTTAGATCGCTTTCACCGGCGATATGCTCTTTTGTAGCCGTGTGAGGCCGAGCACGTGGATGAAATGGCTAAGACCCCATTGCCTACCTCATGAGAACCACGCGGCATATATGTCTAAATACTTATGCGAAGTTAAATTCGTGCAAAGCGTCACATGTTTGATACGTTTGCATTGACATACTTGTAAATATCGTAATGTGAGCTCTTGTTTATGGTTATGGTTGTCTAACCTCACTTGGCACTTGCACGTATCTACTTGTGAATAAAAATGAAACACGTAAATATTATCGGTTGTGTTTGATGGTTGACTATGTACTCTTCGCATTTACGCATATTGACACGAACGGTCTATGGATCATATGTGACACATATGTATATGTGGTAATTCACCTCTTGACATTACGCTAATGCATGTCGCACACTATGTATCTGACTTGTCCCGACAAAGGTTTGGGATCAACCACCACGTTAGGGTGTTGGCACATTTCCTAACTAATATGGTTGAACTTCATTTAGAGTTAAGCATGGGTGAGGGACCCATCACGTGAGTGAAGCTCACTTGTTTAAATATGTCACATCCCTGATTGTTAATGTATTCGCCTTCGTCAACAATGTATTTCTCTTGTTGTGCCAGAGTACGTAAATGTTGAGTGTGACCTTGACATTTCTGCTTGTGTTGCTCTGCGAGGAACACAAGGCCAGATGGGCCTCAGTACCTCGGAAGGAGGGATTGTGACTGAAGACGCCTAATTAAGGCTAACTGTTGATTAATAAATGTGATGATTTTCATCATCATAATTGCTCCATTATTAAATTGCTTTATGCTTAAATGCCTGAATATCTTCATGTATGTTTGCATTGGGCACACGGTTTACCCTTGACACTTGATCTGTCCCATAAGTATAAAAGGGGACTTGAGGCACATTGTAGAAATATATATGCTTGTCTTCGAGACTGGACTGAATGCTGATTAGGCTCCATCGATAGAGAAGACGTGATGATGAATGAGGAAACCTGTCAAGATCGTGGATCATCAAAATTGAAGTTTTGCGTACCGAGACCATTCTATTGGTCAAAGTGTGTTAGCAACACCATGACATCGAAGAATGCTCATGGGAGCCTGAAGCGTGTATAAGGGAAAACTATCCCGACTTTTGTGTTTGTGATTTCGCGGATGAAATCCTTTTTAAGGAGGGTAGGATGTAAACCCACTATTTTTATGAGGAAATTACATATGAAATATGTTTCAGTGTTAGACCTCTCTTGTTTTATTTCGAGAATTTCTCGTAATTTATGCATAGATAGCATTCCGAGGTTTTGAATCGCGTAAATTTGCTTTACGAGGTGATTCAAGGCAAACCATGATGAATTAAACCTCAACATTTTTAGGTTAGATATATATTATATCGAATGAGACTATGTCTGAATTCGGAACCTAAACGAGGGGAAAACCTTGTTATTTCATGTGAATTATTGGTAAATGAGTATCGACAAGATACGAGTCACGACGAGAGTGAATTTCGTCAGAATTAAAAATCTAAATGAATGGTTTTAAATCTTAGGTTTTAATTCACAAAATATAAGTTTAAAATGAATTATTTAAATGTTTGAAACCTAGCTTTTAAATGAAAAACTTACCAAGGTTTTATGAAATATTCAAATTGGAATTTTGTAAAATCCAAAGAGGCTTTTTCAAAAATTTTAAAAGGCTTGATTTGGAAATTTGAAAAGATGGTTAGCATGGGGCCTACTTGAGCATGAACTCAGCCCATGCCACCTTGGAAATTCAAAAATAATAATAATATATACACACAAAAAATGCATTTAATAAAGGAAGTTTGAAAAAGGGCAAGTTGAGGCTTGTTTTTTGAAATTATAGGAAGTGGGTGGCATGGAGCCATGTGAGCATGGGCTTAGCCCATGCTACTTCCTTAAAAAAAAAAAAAGGTTTTAAAAGTAGCTTTTTGACCCAAGGTCAAAAAGGAGGGGACAACTCTCCTTAATTCAAGGAGAGTTGGTGTGGTCTATGGGCAAGGGTTGTTGAACCCTTGACCTAGGCCAATCTAGGTCTACCCATGTGGACCTAGGGCACCTAAGGGAGGCCTAGCCATGAGGAGGGGTGTGAGGATGGAGGACCTTCCATCCTCCCCATGAAATCTCAGCCCTCCATCTAGGATGGGGGCTATAAGAAGGGCTTGAGAGGGGGAGGAGAGAGAAAAATGCCCTTTTCTCCACTCCTCCTCTCCTTCTTCTCCCATTTTCTTCTCTCTTTCCCATGGTTTGTTTAAGTGTGAGTGAGAGTAAGGCTTAGAGAGAGAGGGTTGTGAGTGTGAGGGTGGTGAGCACGAGCACCAACCAACCCTTCCACTGTCTCCAACCGAAGACCCCAAGGTGAAGAGCTTCCACCTTGTGCATCTCATTTTTTTTTTGGAAAATGTATAAAGCACATAGGGTAAAGTTGTTTTGGCTTTCGTTTGACTTGTATCGTTCTTGTGTGTGTGTTCTAGAATGAATGGGGGTCACTCTAGCATGTACACACTCACCGAAGGTTTTACGCAAACGGGACTCATTTTTGGCATTTCCGGAATTATTGAATTCCGGAGTCATCTCTGCTAAAATGACCGTATCTCAACGGATACTGGTCAGATTTTCACGTTTTTGGACGTTTTGAAAAAGGGAGACGACGCTCTCCAACTTCATGTTGGCAGTTTAGGTTGGTTTGGTTTGTACATTTTTCAAAAAGCAACGTTTTAGCAGACTATCAAAATTTTTGTCAGTGGTCCAGGAAGTTTCAGACATTGTCTGGTAACCCTGCGATATCTCCCGGACCGCTGTCAAAAATCTGCATTTTTGGACTTTTCGAAAAGGTGAGATAGTGCTCTCCGATATTGATATTGATGTTTTCCTCTTATTCATTCTGCAAATACTTCAAAAAGTTATATTTTAGCATACTGTCGGGTTTTCCGTCAGTGGTCCAGGAAGTCCCGGACATTATCCGGTGATCTTGTGACACCTCCTGGACCTCTGATTGTATTTTCGTGTACTCAAACTTTTTAAAAAGGCGGGACAGTGTTCTACAACTTTCACGTTGGAAATTTTTCCTGTTCTGGTCTGCAAACCCTCCAAAACCCATGTTTTAGCATATTGTCGGAACTCTGTCAGCAGTCTAAGAGGTCCCAAACGCTGTCCGATATTTTTGCAGCACCTCCCAGACCGCTGACCGGATCTTGGTGATCTTGGTTTCTGTGTGAAGCTGATGAATAGCTCAACAACTTACGTGTTAAGCGCACTCTGTGATTCAGTGCGTAAGAACCCCAAATCTTGACATCTTTTGAGTATTTTCTGAGCAACATATATAACTATATAACTATAACTATATATATATATATATATATATATATATATATATATATATATATATATATATATATATATATATATATATTTTTTTTTTTTTTTTTGATGAGACCTCGTCGTGTCTCCGCCCATACCGCTGCAACCGTTTCGTTTGGCAGGGTGGTGTGACCCACCTAGGGGTCCAGACCCACCCAGGATGGCCTCCCTCAACCAAATGGGGAAGGGCACCCCACGGGTTGCCCTATTGACTCGAGTGATCGGGTGCGCACTGCACCCGAGTCACCTCTTTGCTAGCGCGTCCTTCGGATAACATCATAGCAGGCTGCAGCCTGCTAGGTACACCTGCCACCCAGACCCAACAGGGTCTGGTCCGATGTGGACCAGCCCAGCTGGCTGGTTTGGTCCAGCACCCCTAGCGACACCCCTTTCCCGCGCTTCTCTCGGAACCGGCAGCGGGTAGCCCTATCGGTCTGGACGCCTCATTGTGGGCTGCTGCCCCATTTGGGCAGTCCCAATCTGACGCATGGGTCAGACCTGGGGCAGTGTCAATTCTGGTCCTACAGACCAGACCTTCCAACTCCTCTGTTTTGAGCACCATAGCCGGCGTCGGGTGCTAAGTGCACCCGGGCGGCATTGCTAGCCACTAGGTGGCGATGGGTTGTGCTGCACCTAAGTTGCAGCGAGCCTTGTGGGCTCATTTTCAAGGCCGTGTCAGACCTATGGGTCCGGTATGAGAACCCAAAACACCAGCCGATGTATCTTTAGTTTTGCCGCCAATCCAAAATGTGCGGAAAGCGAGTAAGAAAAAAAAAGGAAGAAAGGCAAAAATAGAATTTTCGCGGCATGTGTGCGCTGTCCAAGCAGCCTCGTATCATACCCTTGGCACCAACGGTGCAAGGTATGGGACCACATTTATGGCCCTACGCATCGCGGTTAGCAGTTTTGACTCGTTGGCATGAGTTTCGCTGCTTTGGACTTACCTAGTGCGTGGTCGGTCTGGAGTAACCACCACGGCCTTCATTGCCCCCGTCTTGGCAGTATGGTGATGTATAGTGTGGCGAGCGGTATGCTGCCAACATAGCTATACACGATTCCCATGTACTGGGTTTTTCGATGTTCTCTTCAGAAAACCATCGTTTTGGCCTTTTTAAGTTCCATGAGTGTGATGACACATCGTGAATGTGCTAATGTAATTCCCATACGCATGGGATTACACTAAGACTCATTCTCAACACTCGTGGGAGTTGACCTCATGAATTCCTTAAGCGTGTGGCCTCGCTACGCGTGATGAGCCGACGTATGACGTATGAAACATGCATACTTGAAAATTTTGTAATCAAAGCCTTGGACACTCGTTGCACGTGCAATCATAATTGGATATGCATTTTGAGCCTCGTATTGCTCAAAATTACTAAAATGTGCCTTAGCATAAATATGTGTTTGTATTATTGCCTTCGCTTTGATAATTATGCTTAAGGCTTGAAAATGTGTGGCTTGTGAACGTTGGCACATCCTGGCACGTTATATTGTTTAGTGCGTACCTCGTATGGTACACTATCGCCTCATGCTCGAGACATCGAAATGCACTAAAAGGCATGCTATACACTTGATGTGACTCATGAACGAACTGAACACCATATAGGTATTGGTACAGAACCCCTGTTGAGGGTTGCGACTCGGCTGGAGTCTTTGGGCGATGGCCCCATGATCATGAGAGAGAGCTCACGTACTGTGATACCCTAGAAATGAAAATGAAGATGGTGTTAGATCGCTTTCACTGGCGATGTGCTCTTTTGTGGTTGTGTGAGGCCGAGCACGTGGATGAAATAGCTAAGACCCCGTTGTGTACCTCGTGGGGACCACGAGGCGTATATGTCTAAATACTTATGTGAAGTTAAATTCGTGCAAAGAGGCATGTGTTTGATACGCTTGCATTGACATACTTGTAAATATTGTAATGTGAGCGCTTGTTTATGGTTATGGTTGTCTGACCTCACTTGGCACTTGCACGTATCTACTCGTGAATAGAAATGAAACACGTAAATATTATCGATTGTGTTTGATAGTTGACTATGTACTCTTCGCATTTACGCATATTGACACAAACGGTTTATGGATCATATGTGACACATATGTATATGTGGTAATTCACCTCTTGGCATTACACTAATGCATGTTGCACACTATGTATCTGACTTGTCTCGACAAAGGTTTGGGATCAACCACCATGTTAGGGTGTTGGCACATTTCCTAACTAATATGGTTTAACTCCGTTGAGAGTTAAGCATGGGTGAGGGACCCATCACGTGAGTGAAGCTCACTTGTTTAAATATGTCACATCCCCTATTGTTAATGCATTCGCCTTCGTCGACACTGTACTTCTCTTGTTGTGCTTGAGTACGTAAATGTTGAGTGTGACCTTGATATTTCTGCTCTTGTTGCCTTGCGGGAAACACAAGGCCAGATGGGCCTAAGTACCTCGGAAGGAGGGATTGTGACTGGAGACGCCTAATTACAGCTAACTGTTGATTAATGAATGCGATGATTCCCATCATCATAATTGCTCCATTATTAAATTGATGTGATGCCCCAAACCCCAACCTTGTAAAACCTTTTATTTTTGAGCAAATTTTTTTTTACATAAGGATTTAAAACAAATAGCAGAAGTGCAAAGGGCTAAGCAAAAGCCGCAAGTCTGAGCGGGCCACAGTAAAAAATACAACCCACATGTTCATACCAAATACATACAATATGAGAGTTTTACAAATTGAGTCTTAAAAGACCTGTACAACCAGTCTCTCACAAAACGAGAGGAAAACTTCCCTCAAACCCCAAAACAAGACAAGGACTAAGATTTGCAGCTAAGTGTGGGTCTCAAGTTTTCAACCGTACACCGTCGCATCATTGTTGTGTCTACTTATCACCTGTATCCCCATAAAATGGGGTCAAAACTCTTGAGAGTTGGTGAAAAACAACAACATTGTATATCCATTTTATCAAGGAAAAGCACATATCATGAAACAGGTAAAGTGACAGATGTATGTGCAAGTGTCAGGTAAGTGCTCGTGCTAAAAGACTGTGCAACAACAGGTAAGTAACAAGTACTACAACTTGAGTAACAACACGAGAACTAAGCAACAAGGTACAACAACGAACAAAAGTAAGAACAGTACCAAGCTAACATCTACAATATGTCAGTCTGTTTGGTTAGTCATTATGTTTTTCTGATTACTCCTTCGGGTACGCGAAGGAACCTCACATTCTGTGAGACATGCACTCGGCGTCTGTTATTCAATTTCTAATGTGATAACCGGGGATGCTACAGACCGAGTAAACCACCTGCGTATAACGCGCAACTAGGAGAAACTTTTCGCAGAGGCAAATGATTGTAATCCATACTACTGCAGTAGTAGAGGTTCCTGAAAGGGATAACCTCGACCTCCCTAACTCTGAGTGACTTGAGGTCAAAGGATGCTACAGGTCCTCAAAAGAATGTGTCGTAGTAACGACGTGTCACTCAGAGTTGTACCATTCACCCTCTCCCTGGGTGACCATCTCGTGAATGGGGCGCGACATGTTTATCTTATTTAGGCTCATTCATCAAGTCATACCTCCTCTCGAGGTAGTGATGCCTTGTGGTCCCTGCGGGGTACGCAAACGAGGACTTAGCCTGCCCATTCACGTGCTCAGCCTCTCACGGCCACAAAAGCACATCGCATGTGAAGACGATTTCAACACCATTTTCATTTTATACCTAGGGTATCTCATCATGTGAGCACTCTCTCTCACAGACACGGGGCCATTGCCCGAAGACTCCAACCGAGTCCCAAACCTCAACAGGTAAAATTGTGTCATACCCTCATGGTGTTTCAGTTTCAAGTGTATGTCACGTCGAGCGTGAAGCACGGCTCTAGTGCATCGTATATTCATTAATATACGAATGTGAGCCAAACAAGTAGTACTCGACAAACCATAATTAGTGACATACATGTCAGGATGTGCCAAAGTGCATGTGCGAAATAGTAGAAGTTACAAAATCTCAGATTTGCTCAAGTATCAAGTAGTGAGCAACGATACTACAACATATTATTAAAATGGCACAATACACTATCCTTGAGCGATACGAGGCTCAAAAATACATATACATATGCTATTGTAAGTGCAAGAAGTGTTAAGAGCCTTGAATTCATATTTTCCCAAATACGCATATTTCAGACATCATACATCGGCTCAAAACGCGTAGCGAGGCCATTTGCTTAGAGAAATCATGATGTCAACACTCATGATTGTTGAGAAATGATTCTTAACATAATCCTATGTGTACGGGGATTACGTTAGCCCATTCATGATGTGTCGTCGTACTAGTGGAACTCAAAAAGGCCAAAATGATGGGTTTCTAATGAAAATGTTGAAAAACCCAATATGTGGGAATCGTGTAAAGCTATGTAAGCAGCGTACTGCTCGCCACACTATACCCTTTAATACTGCCACGACGAGGCAGCGAAGGCCACGGTGGTCATTCTGGACCGCCCATGCGATGTGCAAAAAAAAGTAAAACGGCAAAACAAGTGCCAAAAAGGCTAGTTGTGGCCTGCAAGGCCCTATAGGCAGTTCTGTACCTTGCACCATCGATGCCAAGTGTACTATACGGGGCTGTTTGGACAGCTCACACATGCCACAAAGATTCCATTTTTGGCTTTTCATCTTTTTGCTTTCGTACACGTATTTTCGTGCATTTTAAGTTGGCGGCGAGGTGGAATTCGCACAGGTAGGTGATTTGGGCCTTCGTACCAGACTCGTAGGTCTGCTACAGCCGTTAATACGAGCCTCACTAGGCTCTATGAACGAGGCTGCAGTGTGGGTGCAGCAGGACTCGGAACCACCTGATGGTTGGCTAAGTCGCTCGGGTGTGCTTAGCACCCGACGCCAACTGTGGGGCTCCAACCAGAATCTTTTGGGAGGTCTGGTCCGCTGAACCAGACCTGGCTCTACCCTTGGTCTGACCCATATGTCAGACTTGGGCTGCTAAGGTGGCAGCAGCCCGCAACGGGCCGCATGCAGCCTGCACCATGGGGTGCGGCTAAGGCGTAGGTTGAACGGCAAGCTGGCCAGCAACCAGCTGGTCTGGTCCACGTCAGACCAGACCCTGCTGGGTCTAAAAGGAAGCCTCCCCGGGTCTAGGGACTGCCGGCAGCGAGGTTGCAGCCTTCTGGCTGCTGGGGCATGCTCCAACGGGAAGGTGACCCGGGTGCAGTGTGCACCCGGTTACCCATACCCGTGTGGCGCCCTTCCCCACGTGATAGGGGGAGACCCTACGGGTGGGTCTGAACCCCGAGTCGGGTCAGACCACCCTGCCATACACAAAATTGCAGTGGTCTGGGCGGGACACAGCGAGTATATTTTTCCCCATTTTTTTTATAAGTATATATATATATAGTTATATATGTTGTTCAGAAAACACCCGAAAGATGTCCAGATTCAGGGTCCTTACGTACCGAATCAGCGAAGGTTATCAACACAAAACTTATAGATCTGTTCATCAGTTTTGCACAGAGATGAAGATCACCAAGATCCGGACAGCGGTCCGGGAGGTACCACAGGATTACTGGATAGTGTTCGGGACTTCCTGGACCACTGACGAAAACCCAACAATCTGATAAAACATGACTTTTTGAAGAGTTTTCAAAATGAATCAGAGGAAATCGTCAACGTCAAAGTCGTAGATAATTGTCTTACCTTTTCAAAAAGTCCAAGAATGCAAAATTCTAGCCATTGGTCTGGGAGGTATCGTAGGATTACCGGATGGTGTCCGGGGCTTCCTGGACCACTGATGGAAATCCGTGGAAGTCTGCTAAAAATAGGGATTTTTGATAAATTTGTAGATCGAGCCAGCAAAAACCGTCAACGTAAAAGTTGGAGAATGTTGTTTTCCCTTTCCGAAAAGTCCAAGATTGCCTCATTTGAACCAGTATCCTGTGAGATACAATCTTTTTAGTAGAGAGAACTCTGGAGTTCCAGAATTTCGGAAATGCCAAAACACAACTTTTTTTGCGTAAAATGTTCGGTGTGTGTGTGCGCATGCTAGAGTGACATCTCAACCCTTCTAGAACACACACATGAGCTTCATGACTTAAAAGAAAACCTGAAACAAGATTTACCCTATACGTTACATGCATTTTCCAAAGAAAAAGGAAGATACAAGGTGGCGGTTCTTCACCTTGGGGTTTTCCAGCGCGGGAACGGAAATGGATCCGGTTGGTGGTGCTGGAGCTCACCACACTTGCTCCCACGTGCCTCACTTGCACACTCCCACAGCCTCACACACCTCTCTCTCTCTCTTCACCCACTCACCCTTAGAGAAAATAGAGAAGATAGATGGGGGAGGAGAAGAGAAAATGACTTTCTCTCTCCTCGCCCCCTCTTTATAAGCCCTCCATTGAGATGGAGGGCTGAGATTAGAGAGGAGGAGGATGGAGGGTCCTCCCCTCTCTCTCAAGCCCTTCTAGGCTAGGTCCAAGGGGTTGACCCCCTTCATAATGGACCTAGTTCAAGGGTCTACAACCCTTGAGCCTAGCCCTCAACTACTCTCCCTAATTTAGGGAGAGTGTGTCTCCCCTTTTTGACCCATGGGTCAAAGCTTTAAAATGCTATATTTTTTATTTATTTTTTAATTAGATGGCTGGGACTACACCCCTAAGGGGCGTCCAACTTATGGGGGTTATGCCACCCACTTGCTTAAATTCCAAAAGAGAGCCTCCATTTTGAAAATTTTCAAACTTTTCAAAAATGCCTACTAAATGCCTTCTTTTTAAAAATCGTATTATTTTTTTTTTTGAATGGTAGCATGGGCTAAGCTCATGCTCACGTGGACCCCATGATAACCACCTTTTCCAAATTCCAAATCAAATTTTTTTTTGAAATTTTGAAAAAACCTCATTTACTTTTACAAAATTCCAATCTTAGTTATTTTAAAAACCTTGGTTAATTTTCATTTAAAAGCTAGGTTTCAATAGTTTAAATATTTCATTTAAAACTTTACAATTTATGAATTAAAACCTAAGTTTCAAATTTATTCATTTAGATTTTCGATTCCAACCAAATTCGCTCTTGTCACGACTGGTATCTTGTCGATACTCGTTTACCGATAATTCTCATGCAATAAATTTTTTTTTCCGTTTAGGTTCCAATTTCGGGGCATGACTAATTAGATGTATTACAAATCGAATTTAGGAATATCGGAGGTTAATTTTTCACGGTTTGCCCTTAATCGCCTCATATATCACAATTATGCGATTTAGGACCTCGTATAATTAATAGTGCATACGTACAAATATGCTACTTCACACGAATTTCTCATAATATATCGAAAATTCTATATTACAAAATTACACTATATAATACAATATTTCAGAAATTTCGTAGGCCTTACAATTGTTTTACTGCTTAAATGCCTGAATATCTTTGTGTACATTTGCATTGGGCACATGGTTTACCCCTGACACTTGATCTGTCCCATAAGTACAAAAGGGGACTTGAAGCACATTGTAGAAATATATATGCCTGTCTTCGAGACTGGACTGAATTCTAGAAACTCCGTGGCGATTTTATGTGGGCAATGGACCCATTTCGTGAGTTGAGCTCACTTGCATTAAAAACATGTGGTTACACGTATCTTCCTTCGTATTATATCCTGTGTGCTTGGATATATAATTGATGAAACATTCATCATTGCCCTCGAACGCAAATGCTAATTCCATAATCCTGCTAATCGTGTGATCATGATAGTACTGCTTATCTTGGATCATGATGCTTGAATTGTATCTTCCTTGTTCACTTACTTAGAGGTTTGATATTATTTGTCTAAGTGTAATAATGCTTAACATTATCGCTTATCACTTAGCGTTATCTTTACTTCATTGCTGGTGTTATTACTATGCTTGTACTTGTCTTGCTCGTAATTCCTTAGCTACTTCTTGTTCAGCAGTGGTTTCACTTAGTTCCTTGCTTTTACTAGTTTCCTTGTTGTACTTGCTACTTTCATTGTTGCTTAGACTTGTAGCACGTGCACTTACTTGACACATGCACATATATCTGTCACTTTACCTGTTACATGCTATATGTTTTTTCCTTGATAAAATGGATATATAATGTGGTTGTTCTTCACCATCTCGCAAGAGTACTGACCCCGTGTTATGGAGATATAGGTGAATGGCTTGTTGTGGTGCGATGGAGCTCAATGTGCGGCGGAGGACTGAACCCACACTCTAGAACTTGAGATCTTGGCAGTTGTATTTTGAAAAGGAAAATGGTGTATATTGCTCATGTATCAATTTGTAATAAATAAAATGTTTCTTCATGTTGTTTCTTCTTGTGACCCGCTCAGAATTTCCAACTGTTTTTCCTTGCCAGTTTTCCTTTTTGCGCAATGCTTTAAAAAAAAATTTACTCTGAAAATTTAAGGATTTTTCAAGTTGGGATTTTGGGGCGTCACAGGGATGGGCCAGGGCGGGGAAAAGTGTTAGTCCATCCCCGCCTCCATCCCCACACAGAGATGAATTTTAATGTTCATCCCTAATCCAAACAAGGTGAGGTGGGGCAGGGCCCCATTTTCCCCTGGTCCACTGCCATCCCTATGCGACATGTTGGTGCATCCTGTTCCCACAATTGGTCCATCTGGTAAAAATGATAACCTAGACGTAGATATGTAATGACAGATATCCATCTGGACCTACCTCAAATCCAAATGTGCAACTCTATGCCATACTCGAATTACCATTGTTAGTGATTCCTCCACTTAATCGGACTAAATGGATTATGATTCTCTAGTATATCCCACTCAAACCCAAGTTGTTGACTGTTAAAATGTAAACATCACATATATAATAATATTATTATCATATATTTTTGTATTTATACTTTTAATTTTTTTTGTAATTTTTCTTTTTCTTTTTGGTATCTAGTTTGGTCAAGTTCCAGTTGGAACTTGACCAACTTTCTAGCTGTTGGAACTTCCAACTTTCTAGCTGTTGGAACTTCCAACAGCTAGAATTCTAGCCGTTGGAAATTCTAGCTGTTGGAAGTTCCAACAGCTAGAAAGGGAGAGCTCCTTATGCGCTCTCCTTAATACTCTTGTATAAATAGGGGTGCATCCCCTTGTGTAAATCATTCCTCTAAATACTTTTTAAGCATTTTGCTCTCATAAATAAAGTGTTATTTATTTTTATGCTTTTTCATTTATAACCTTTTATGGGTCTTGTCTAAAGTATCTTTTAGATACTTCCTTTTGAGTAGATTCAAGTGCATTCGTGGAGCCTACCATTTCATTACATGGTATCAGAGCTACGAAACTCTTAGATCTTGAAAAACTTTCACCTCAATTTTTGTGCCTCTTGTGTAAAGGTGTGTTATTACTTTGTTCTTACAAAAAGTGTTTCATCACTTGCAAAGAAGTGTTTCATCACTTGCCAAAAGAGTGTTTTATCATTCTTCTATCGACTACAAGCGAATCCATTTGGAGAAAAGGACTTGAGCAACAATATTGTATTGTATCCCTTTCTTCCTTTTTCTCTATTTTCCTTTTTTTTCTCCTTACTATCTTCTTCACACCCTTGTAAATGATGGATGACCATGATAAGGTCACCATCATACCCATGAAGTTGAATGATACTAATTATGTGACATGGGCTTCAATTATGAAGCACCATATATGGGGAAAAGGCTTATGGAGAATAGTGGATGGTTCTGATTGAGAACCTAAACTATCTCTCACCAAAAAAAAGGGCGATAAGGAAGTCCCTCTAACGAAAGAGGAGAAGACTAAGGCTTTAGCCTCTTATGAAAAGAAATGGAAAGAGTGGAGGATAGGGCATGCAAAGATAATGCCATGGCTTATTAATAGCATAGACATTAAAAAATGTTCTAGCCTCGCTAAATTTGAACATGCCGATAAGACACGAGAATACCTCAAAAATATGTATTCCCTTAAAGATATTGCCCATGTGTGCAATCTTCAAGAAAAAGTTTGGACATTAACTTAAAATGACAAAACTATTTGTGAATATTATAATGAGTTGTCCGAACTTTGGGAAGAGTTAGCTATTCTAGAGCCAAAATGGCATTGCGCTGAAGATATCGAGCTTCATAAAAAAACAACTCGATATGGAACACTTTTACTAATTTGTGAATGAATTAAGGCCGGAATTTGAATCCACAAAATCGGCTTTACTTCATCATGGTAAAATCCCTACTATTGTGGATACTATTGAAGAACTAACTATGGAGGAAAATCGTCTTAGAAAGAGTACTCCAAAAGTTGATGATGATTTAGTTCTAGTTGTATCTAGACCAAAGAATCATACTCGCACTTATAGACCACCTCATTTTGGCAGACAGAGTGGTGAGTTTGACAAAAGAAAAGTTATTTGTCACCACTGTCATGAACTGGGGCACTATAGGCCTCAATGTCCAAAGCTAAAAAGGAGAGATGAAAAGAGGGTAGCATCTATTGAAATCGAGCTAAAAGATCGAGATGCACCTGTTTCTATACCTCAATTGATGGAGATTCTTCAACCTCTTCTCAAAGAGGTATCCTCTTCGACTGAAGCCTCAACTGGAGCGGTAGTTGCATCTGTATCTGGTCTAGGTAACTTTCCTTGGCTCTTAGATTCTGATGCTTCATTTCATATGACCCCAAATGCTAAATGTTTATCCGAATGTCTTAAAAATAACTAAAGTATATCAAAAGTCTTTACAGCAGATGAAACATCTCTTAAAATAAAAAGAATAGGATGTTTTGAAAGTTTTCAAAAATCCAAAACTTTTTGTATTCCAGAAGTTAGATATATTCCAAAATTAAATTTGAACATTTTATCTGTTTCACAAATTTTTGATTATGGATGTAATATATCATTCTCTTCTGATAGTTGCTGGATACAGGATTGCCAGTCAAGGAAGCTGATTGGGGAAGGCTATAGATAAGCATGATTATATTACATGGACTTTTTGGAACTACCAAAGAATATATTTTATTTTAATGTTCAGAAATTAGAAACAGAATTATGGCACAAAATACTTGGCCATCCTCATATGTCAAAAATCCAATACTTCCCAAGTTTGGAAAAATTTTATAAATTTAAAAATTTTGCTTGCAAAGACTGCATTCTTGGTAAAATGAAAAGATTACCTTTTTTTAGTAGAACCTTTGTCTCTACAAAACCTTTTGAGTTAATATATTCGGACGTTTGGGGACCCGCACCCGTTATTTATAAAAGAGGTTATGCGGATTATGTCATCTTTGTTGATGACTTTTCTAGACACACATAGATTTATTTTCTTAAACATAAATATGAATTTTTTGCTCGCTTCCAAATATTTTATAAAATGGTTACAAACAAATTTCAAAGTAACATTTTTATTTTTTGCACCGATTGAGGGAGAGAATTTATGTCTAAAGAATTTCAAAGTAATACTCATTTAAACTAGCTGAATTCAAGTTTGCTTGTTTATAAAAAAAAAATTACATTGTTTTAGTGCTAGAATAAATGAGATTACACTTAAATACATGTAAAACATATCTAAAATATATTTCTTATTGCCTAACGAGCTTATACGAGCGGAGGCTAAGCCGAGTACCTATTGTTTCGTATTCAGCTTGCCAAGCGTGTTTTACGAGTTTGAAGGAACTCCATGCGAGCCGAGCCGCGAGCAGCTCAGCTTGTTTCCGAACCATAATTTTTAAAATAATTTACAAAAAAGACATCTATGTTATAGGGTATTTACAAATAGGCGCCTTTTTGTAAATTGTTCCGACGTTTTTAACATGTCAGAAGTCGGAACCAGAGCAAGAGCAAAACCCCTTTCTCACTCTCCCCGCCCCTCTCAAAAATGGCGTCGTCTTTCCTCCGACGCCATTTCCTCCTCCATCTCCACCGCCACCTCTCCTCCCCGCCACCACCACCGACGTTTTCGGCCTCCTCTGTCCTGAGCAAGATCAGGCGCGAGCATGACCCCTCCGTCATCCTCCGCCTCATCAGCGACACCCCCTCCACCATCAACTCCGCCACTGGCATCAAAGCCCGCGATCTCGCCGTCCGGCGCCTCGCGAAGTCAGGCCGCTCCGCCGACGTAGAAGCCCTCCTGGAAGGCCTGAAGAAGCACCACGTACACGCCAAGAACCGCGACTCCTTCCTCTCTGGCATCGTCGCCTCCTACGGCAAGGCCGGCATGGTCGACCACGCCGTCCGATCCTTCGACGAGCTGGAGCGGTTGGGCATCCTCCCCTCTCGCCTCTCCTTCAACGCCCTCCTCGCCGCCTGCTTCGAGGCGGGGCGGTTCGACAAGGTGCCGGAGCTCTTCCTTGGCATCCCCTCTCGTTACCCCAAGATCTCGCCGGACAAGGCCTCCTACGGCATCCTCGCGAAAGCCCTCTGCGACATGGGCTCGCCGGAGAGGGCTTTCGCTCTCCTGAAGGAAATGGAGCACAAGGGAATCGAGATCACCGGGGTGACCTACACGGCGATCCTCGACGGCTTCTACAAGAAGAACGACGCCGAGATGGCCGGCATGGTTTGGGATCTGATGCATAAACAAGGTCGTTCTTTGATCGATTCGACGGCCTTTAGCGTCAAAATCGTGCATCTTGCTCGCCGGGGAACGCCAGAGGAGGTTCTGGCGGTGTTTGATGAGATGGGTCGCCTTGGAATCAAGCCGGATGCCCTTTGCTATAACTTTCTCCTCACTTGCTACTGCAAGAATGGGAGGTTTGAAGAGGGCAGGAGAGTTTACAGGGAGTTGAGGGGCAAAGGGTGCTCCCCGAATGCGGCAACGTTTAGGAGTCTGGTGTTCTATCTGAGCAAGAATGGTGAGTTCGGGCCTGCTCTGCAGGCCTGTAAGGAGTGCATCAGCGGGAACAAGGTTCCTGATTTCGGGACAGTGAAGATGCTGGTGGAAGGGCTGGTGAAGGAGTCGAGGGAGGCAGATGCGAGGTGGGTGGTTGCAGAGGTGAAGAGGAGATATCCTGACTCTTTCTTGGAGTCTTGGAAGAAGCTTGAGGTTAGTGCTGGTCTGGTGGAGGGTGGAGAAGGGTGAGAAACTGTAGTGGTTTGCTTAGAAGGGGAACTGTGGGGATGTTGGTGGTTGAGTTTCAAGAGAGAGAGAGAGAGAGAACTGGCCATCTTTTGCAAGGGAAGATTAAATGAAAATGAAAGAAATTATGATGGAGTGCTGTTTGAAGAGTATCTGTGGTGACCATCTTTTCCAAGGGAAAATGAAAGATTCAGGAGAAGAGTGGTTAGATTAAGGCCATGTTTGGAAGTGAAAAATATGTGATGAGAAAAGAAAAATTCTACATATGGATTGTGAAAAAAATTTCTTCTTTGGGTGGCAAGGTTCTTAAGAGAGAGAGAAGAATGGGAAAACTGTCATCTTTTCCAAGGGAAAATGAAAGAAATTGATGACGGAGTGCTATTTGAAGAGTATTTTCCAAGGAAAAATGAAAGATTCATGAGAAAAGTGGTTAAATTAAGGCCATGTTTGGAAGTGAGAAAAAAATGTTATGAAAAGAAAATTCTACATATGGATTGTGAAAAGTTTTTCTTCTTTGGGTGGCATGGGGAAATCAAGTAGAAAAAATGTGAAAAAAGCGGTAATGCCACATATTCAGACTTGTTAAATTTGAAATTGTTGGTTGAGACGTATCAACAAACAATTGGTGTGCCTTTTAGAAGCTACACTTTAGTCTCATATGTCATGAAGCAACATGATAGTGAGCACATTCTAGCTAGCGTGTCAATTGCTAATACTGGATAATGTAGTGGGGATGGTTCATGTACGCGAATTAAACATGCCATCATGGACAATACTCTTCTACTTTTGGTTCCAATGAAGTTTAAAGTTAGACAAAGATGGTTTGCATAGAATGATCATATTGATTTTTTTCATATGCCAAACTTATTTGAATCAATATTTTGAATGCCATCAAGGAGATGTCAAAGCCACAAGCTTTGGTATTGATATGGTTTTGGTTGGCTTAAGCTCTGTTTGGGAGCTGGAGATGGGAGGGGAGATGATATTTATTGAGAGTTTAATTAATACCATTTACCTCCACAGGTGATTGTTGAGAGTGGAGAAGGGAGTAGAGATGTGAGCCATTTTTAACTAAGACTTGGTTTGGAAACTGCTAGTTGGATGAAAATTATGCATTTGAAAAAATGACAGCTATGAAATCTTTGGATTTGGCAGTTTTTTTTTTAAGATCCTCATCTGGTATACATTGTACCATTGGGTTTTGAACTTGCAACATTCCAACACTGACTTGCACTAACAACTCTTGCCAAACAAGTAACAAGTTCTTTAGGGCCTGTTTGGGATCTGTAGCTAGGATGGGCGTTCACGGAGTCTTTGCATTTGAAGAAGTGGCAGCTGCCAAATTCATGATTTAATGTAAAATTGTAAATACAAAGGAGAAAGTGCCTCACTTTCCATCCCAAATGCATAAACGCCTATCCCAGCCCTGAGATTCTAATTAAGTCCACCAAGCTAGTTTGACCAAGATTTTACCTCGGGACTATCAAATTCACGCCCATCCCAGCCTCGAGATTTCAAACAAGCCCTCAGTGTAAATTCAAAGGATAGAGGACCTCACTTTTCATCCCAAATGCATAAACGCCTATCCCCTATTTCAAACGTCTACCATTAAGGTAGTTTGACCAAGTTTTTGCAGATTGCATTAACTCTCGTCTCAGCTACTAGTCTTCATCTCTCATTTTCTTCTTCACTCCCATCAACCCTCTCATCTCATCTCCAACATTGTCTCCCAAACAAAGCTTTAATCATAATTATTAGAGCAAGAGATGCTCGTGGTAAAACAGAGCGTTTATATAATGCCTTTAGGGTCCGATTGCTTGTCAAAGAAAGCAAATCTAAAAAGGATTTTGGTTTCATTTGCTTTGAGCAAGAATTAAAATACCATGTTTGTTTCGTGAACAAGAAAAGTGGCATGATTAACTTTCTAGTGTTTGCAACTGCACCATAGAAAAGTTGGGACTCAACTCCAGTTTTTGTCACAAAGCTATAGTTTATGCAAGTACTATTATCTTTTTTTTTTTGAAAGAAATGCAATTTCATTAAAATGTAAGAAGAATTAGGCATTACAATGCTCCAGCGGGTGATGAGGTATCATTTGCTGCAACAGGAAAACAAAGAACAGAAAAAACACAGCTGCTGTCCATGAAAACTGCAGAGATACGATCAGCTGCTTCAGAAAAACAAGAAAACAGAGTAACAACTCTGTTTTTTAAAGCTCCTCACAGGACGCTCGTCTTGATTTCTTAAAGACAATATGTGAAGAACATGTTAAATCCTTGTTCAAGGATATATTCATGTAAACCGGGAGCAAGCTGCTTGGATCTACTCAACCATCATAGCCAAAAAAAACATCCCGATAAAAGACCCAATAGAAAAATAAAAGTCAGATAGGAACTGATCCCACCACCTTGCACCTAACTTGTCCAGAAAAATTGGGATAAACCAGCATCTCACATTACGGGCGAGGAACTATAGTATCACAACTCAAGGACAGAGAGAGAGCACCTGATGGGGGCCTTCAGCTTGGTTCTCCTTTGCTAATGGGGGTCTTCTTTGGTCTGCTCAGCAGCAAGAGGAAACAGGGTTGCAAAGGAGAAGAGGCAAAAGAAACGAGAAGCTGCATGGATTCTTTTCCCGACCGGGGGGGGGCGGTGAACGAGAAACGAATCCATGCATTCTAATCCTCTCGTTGAAATGCGATCTTCGAATGAGACGAGGATCTCGTTTCTTTTGTTTTGTGAAATTACACGTCTTTCTATAACTTTGCACGGCCTGTTTTCCGTGACAAACAAACGGGCCCTTGGGCCCTTGATACGTGAAGCTTAAAGCGTTTTTGAAACACAAAAGGAAGCGAGTAAGAATTGATAATAGAACCAAGAAATAACATTAAAAAAAAGGTAAAATGAAAACAACGTTTTTAGTTAAGTACATTTTTAAGTCTTTACCCAAGAATATGCATTTTGTGTAAGTTTTATAATAAAAAATATTAAAGATAATTATTCTAACTTGAAAAGCTCATTCCCAACATTAGTGGAAGTTAGATATCATATTGAAGGAAGTTTGTCATAAATTTTTCAAAAGTTGAAAGAAGCATATGGTTTGATGGTTCTAAAGGAAACTGGGTGAGAAGCAAGCTTCCAAGGGTTTTAGGAGCTTCAGGTGACTATGAACTAAACCATAAAAGATTGAATGATCATGAGACTAAGTGGACCTTTGTCACATACCTCAAAAACTAGATCAATTAACGAAAAATGATCGCATTGTACGACAAAGAGGATATATTTTTAAAAATTTCTCACAATTTATCGAATCTGCCGAGTGGACAATATCACACGTTTTCAAATTTTTTATCTCATTTATCCCTCACAGATGCGAATTTCATATTTTCGCATGTCATGAAGCTAAAATAATATACCCACAAAACTCGTCAACAAAATCGTATATGAGGTTTCAAAATTCTAAAAAAAATACAAAAATTCAAACAATTTGTGAAACTCATAATGCAATTTGCAAAAATTTTAAATAGCATCATGCCAGTATTTTAATTTTTGTTTTCTTGTGAGATCTCATAATTCTTTTTACAGAAGATTAGTCAAAAAATCGCTAGAAATGGCCAAAATTTAAAGTTTGTGAAAACAGGGCATCAGGATGCAAAAAAGGGGTTGAAAAACAAAGCATGCACTTCAACAAAATAAAATCATTTATACATTGTATTCATTTTATTTTCATAAAATAAAATTGCTTATAAATTGCATTCATTTTATTATTTTACAAAAATAAATTGTTCATATATTTCATTCATTACATTTTTTGCACAAAATAAAGTTGTTCATACATTTCCTTCATTCTACTATTTCACAAGAATGTTGGTTCTAATTACGTCTTTGATTGAGAGAAAATAGAGTATTTCACCTATACCACGTGATCAAACATTGACTTCATCGACTTTGTGTTGACTATCATAATTTGTTAAAGCGAGATGACCTCAATATTGTTGTATATTTCATCCATATTGTCTGCAGATTTCATTTTTTATCTCACCAATACCATAAGATGCCCTTATCAAAAGCATCGTTGATCTTCTTATTGTCGATGGTTGCTCGTAAAAAAATAACCATAATTTTTCATTGGTTGGATACCACAAAAAACTTAGTTTATGTGAAACACTATGTTTGCTTTTATACTATTCGTAGAGAATTTCACAACAAAAAGGAATTTTGAAATATCAGTGCGATAATTATTTTGAATTTCATAAGGTACGAACTTTTGCAACACTAGAAACTATTTTTGCAAAATGCATTGTGAAACTCATCATGTGTTTCGTAAATTATTTAAAATTTCATAATTTTTTTGAAATTTCGCAATCTCAAATGCGATTTTGTTAAGGAGTTTTGTTGGTATATTATTTTAGCATTATGCCATGCACAAATAAAAATTTTACACATGCAAGACATAAAAACAACAAGAATAGTTTGAGAACCTGCAATATTGTTCATTCAACAGATTTTGTAAATTGTGGGCATTTTAGAAAACATTTTATTTTTGTTATACAATATAGTTATTTTTTGATTAATTAATGATATGTTTGTTTCTCATATCACTGAAATCATATGGTTCTAAATCACAAGGCCTCAATCACATGATAAGTGAGTAAATTGGGCTCAAATCTCACTATAAAAGGGTCTAATTAAGGATGGCTTATGTAAGACCTGCAAATTTTCAGACAAGTTCTGAATAAAATTCATGAGGCATTTTCATCTGAAAATAACATATTCAATCGATATGCGAATCAAATCAATTCCAACGAACCAAATATACTTAGGATATTCGTCGCTTTACGAATATATGCTCAAACACTCTGGAAGTCATAACTTCCTACCTGAACGAAACCAAGAGATTTCCATGATCCAACTTTCTTAGTTACGTCAATACGAAGAGAATGACGTGCTCAGAATTTTTCGAAAAAAAAGGCCAAAAATCCAAAAATTTCGCAAAACCTACAAAAATATTGGTGGGACCTACATAAATATTCTTCGGAAAATATCTGGTGGGACCTACAAAAATATCCCATGGAATTTCCATGTTGGCCCCACACCAAGGAACCTCTTGAAATTAAAAAGAAGCCAAGGGCATAAGGGTAAAAGGAAAACTTGGGGGCCAAGTTTCATTTTCTATAAATAAAGGTGCCCCCTTTAGAAAAAATCCCCCCCCTTTCTAGCCTTCTCTCTCTCTCTCCTCCTTTCTAAACCTTCCCTACCTAACCCACTTGGTCTGAGCCTGCCAGATCTGGACCTAGCCTACTTGACCTGGTCTGAACCCACTTGGCCTAGTCTAAACCCAGTTGACTTGACTTGAACCTGGTTTGGTTTGAAGTCAAAGTCAAGGTCCTTTTTTATCCCAGATTTTGGTTTAATTTTCTGAACCCAGACCTAGCCTACTTGGGCTAAGTCTGAACCTGCTGAACCCAGTTGACTTAGACCGAACCCAGTTTGGTTCAAACTACTTAGGTTGAGAAGCTTGACCTACTCTTCCTCTTTCTCAACTAGGTCGAACCCATCTGACCTAGTCTTACCTCTCAAAGGAAGGATCGAACTCCGTTCAAAGCAGTTGGAGCATTTCAGAGCCGTTTCTTCTGCGGTTTGAAGTAAGTTCGCTTCGTTGATCCATCTCTCTCAAGTATTTGCTTGTTTGTATATAGCATATACTTTCTAAAGTAGTATCTGACTCTAGTTATTGGTTGAGTCATTTAGGACACTTCGGTGTTCAACCACTTGACTCGTAACTATCGTTGAATATATATGTTGAATACGCAATATATGCGTTCTTAAAAATAGTATCTTGCCCTAGTTCTTGGTTGAGCCCTTCGAAACACTTTGGTGTTCACTCGCTCACCTCCTAACTCTCGTTGGATGCCGAACTTCGTATATATCGTCTAGTGACTGTCGTCGCGTCCTATATCGCAAGGCCTTATAATTTACCTTTGTCGTCGTATCGTATGATGCCAAGGCTCTCTGATTTCTGTAATTTCTGATTATGCACTTCTAATTATGCATTTAACTTACACAGTCACGTTGAATGACGCTAAGGCTCCTGCTTTCTGCAAATATATATGTAGAATATTTTGTTCTGTTACACACCCCGAACAATAAGTATATGCATTTCCTTTACGCCGCCGTCATATAAAGCACATGCTTCTGCTTATATTACATATATGGCATATAAATAAGTGTTCAAATGAAAATCAACTCCAAATCGCCTATATGATTCTATTATCGCTCCTCGATCAATATTTTGCTTGACGAATGAAGTTCCTATTGGAAAGACTTTGCTTTTGTCCAAAATCGCATTTTCGTAAAGACTAAGTCATTTGTATATGACCCAAGGTTCTAATCAACCTTGATGAATGCAAAGTACGCACAACGGTGTGCATCCATCCCCAAGTTAAGTATAGCGATTTCCTCGCCAAAGATGGGAGATGCTGCTAAAATGGTTAAAAGAAGCACACACTTTCTCCATCAAAGAGAGAAAGTACTGCTGAAATTTCTGAAGGTAGAAATAGCTCAGAAAGAATGTAGCAGGTTAGTCTGTCATATAGAGGAGTTGCTACCCAGTTCGTTGAACACTTTCTACAACATAGAAAGGATCGTCGCACCCCTGCCGTTGGAGCAGAGAAGGTGCTGACAAAATGGTTGGCAGAAAAGCTGCCAGAACTGGTTAAATGGCACAACGATGCCCGTTGTTGGAATGATACCAGAATGACTCATCTCCCTGATACCTGTAAGGGCACCTTGCTTATAAGGGCTGATGCGCCAGAGTAGTGGTTGCGCCTTGACTAGGTTAAGGGCTCGTTGCGTAAAAATATGTCGAGCATCCGATCGATTGAGATCGTGTCATATGCATGCTCATTAAGAGACTGGTATACAACTAGACTCGTAAGGGCCGCAGAGCCAAAGTACGTTGTCCACCTGTTCCCAACCACCCGAAAGAGGTGAGATGCTCATGATGGCCGCAGTGCTGATAGTAGGGTCAAGCATGCATATGAATAAAATGAAAAGACCCGGTTGATGACCGTGTTAGGGGTACACTGAATGGGGTCGGGTACATACTTCTCAACGACTGCCCTATAAGCATGCATTAAGTAGCTTGTCAGACCGGCAGACCCCTTCAGAATTTTTTCATTGAGGAAGACAGTGATGGTGCAGCCTTGAGTGACATGTATTACCTTCGAACCTGATAGAGTTCATGATGGCCTCCGACACTCAGAGGTATGGAGGTCGTGATTATCCTTAAAATTCTAAGGATAGAACCCAACTACTGCAGTGGCAGGATGCATCCAAATACCTAGTAGGGACTTCTTCCGGTATGATGTACCGTCCTATTAGGGGGATGGGGTCAACAGGTCTCTGGGGTATCTAAAAATACATAGAATAATCACCCCTCAGATCGTCGCGTTGATGCTCAGATATACCTCCCTCAAGCCCAGGGGGAGGGGTTAATTATCGAAACAAAACATTAGCTTAGGTTCAACGATGCTTGAATGTATGAGTCAGTTCTGCATAACCTTTGTGAAAGTGTCATGATCGGTATACGACTGAACCGATTGGGCAAAGACCCGTGTTGTATCCGTAGGACTAAGCGAGGCTCGATAAACTGTCTTTAGATGCGTGAGATACGGAAGTGCCAAGTATAAAAACTTGAGCACGATATTCAACCTGAAAGAGGCTTGCACTAAGTCATGAAGACTTGAACGAATGTTCAACTCATAGCCCTGAGGAGACTCTTGTGATATACGCTGAGTCATGGAGACTTGAGCGTCATTATTGCAAACTGTGACCTTGACTGATCAACGTATTTACTTGAGTTGAATGGATGTATGATTACTTGCTTACCAGACCATAAGTGGTTCTGACCCTGTTTTATGAGGATTTCAGGTGTTGAACCTGCATCGCGATATGCGGAGAAATGCGTCACCGAGTTCTAAGGTTTCTCTAGACAGAGTTGTACTGCTTCATTTTATTGAACCTATGTTGTTTTTTCAAGCAGTGATGTTGTAATAAACATGTGGTTTTCAATAAAATAAAACACTTTGGTGGTCAATGAGTTGCTTGACCACATACCTGTAATGTGCCTAGAGTTTTCTAAAACTGACGATTTATTATCGTATGATTCCGTTGCTAAAAGCTTTTCGATGTTTCGCTATAAAGAAAAAAAAATCATGAAAATTTTAACTTAACTTTGTTTTGGAAATCCGAGACGTTACAACTTAGGATTTCATGAAAAGGAAAGTGATTTCATACAATCTGAAGATGTGACACCACTTGAAAAGAAAATTGTGTGAGAAATGGGTAACATGGCCATCACCATAAATGTATATTAAATAGGGCTGGTAAACAAGCTGAACTCGAGCTCAAGCTTGGCTCATTCTCTTGACCAGTCAAGACAAGATCGAGCTCATAATCTGTATTAATTAATTGTTTATAAAAATATGCTAGAGTTGAAATAAATAGGATTACAACAAAATTATCTAAAATATACATATTACTACCTAATGAGCTTATGCCAGTCGAGCCGAGCTGATTACCTATTGTTCATGTTCAACTTGCCTGTTTCGTGGATCTTTATGAGCGGAATATGAGTCAATCCACGAGCAGCTCAGCTTGTTTCCCATCCCTAATATCAAACAACCGAACAAGGCCTGATGAACGACATCAAAGGGACCCTGAGGGATCATGGGCAAAGGGTACCCCTGACTTGATCGCCCAATTGGAGGCCACCCTTCCCATTGGGCCATAGACCAGCGTATTTAGCAGGTTTTACAAAACGGATCTTGTGTGATCCCCATGCCAGATAAAACTCTCTGTGATCCGAGGCAAGCATTCACCCCTTATATTTTGGATAAAATCTCAATTGTTCGTACTTTTAAAATGTAACGAGCTTATTTTTGGGCTTTCTGTTAGTAGATCTAATATTACCGAATACATTTCTGTCCAGATCCAATCCTATTTTACTGGATCTAATTAGGATCCAAATTCGGATACGGATCTATTGCATACAATTCATATTAGAATTGGAGGAAGCACGACCGGCCCGTACTCGATCTGTTTGCACGGTAGTGGCATTCCCGAAACATTTTCTACATATAAGGGTATTATAATTTTATAGTAGTGCTTTGAGCATACTTTTCATATAAAAGGAACCTCCGCCTCACCGCCCCTTCCATTCTCCTATAGCTCGAAGCAGAAAATTACAATTTTGTGCTCTGTACGATCCCGCCGTAAATCCTTCGTGCCGTCGCCGGGATTCTTCCTCCATCCGGGTGTCTGCTTTTCCTTCATCCGATATCAGAGCGAGTTTTTGTCTCTCCCTTCTGCGATTTCTTCTTTCGCTTTCTCTTTCTTTTTCTTTTTTTTTTTCCCGGGAAAATAGAGCGAATTCACATGGAGAAATTAGGTTTTTCATTGACGACTTTTAGGGGTTTCTTGTTTCTTCGTACAAGGATCTTCGTCTTTCGGATTAGATCTCATTGCGGTTGTTTGTGGGTTTTTCTTCCAATGTGGTTGTGACTTTTGTGGATTTTTTTTTATGTTTTTCGTTGGTTGTCTTTCTTGTGGCAAATTTAGGGTTTTATTTTCTAAGATGGTGATATAACATGATTGTAAATGAGAAATCTGGTAATGGTTTGGCTTTGACAATGCTTCGTGGTTGAATGGATGATTGCTTTTTGTTTGTCGTGCTTGTAGCTTGAATGATGGTTGCTGTGGGTTGGAATTCTGATTCAAACCTCTGAGATTGTGGTGTAATGTGATGTATTCCGTCGTTTTTCCGTAATTGCATGGACCATTCTGTGGTAGATTTCTTTTTTAGTTGTATTCTGATTGAAAGGAAATGCAATTTCAGGAAATCCCCTTGTTGGGATTGTTGGGCATTTCATGTTACTCGTGTTTTCAGAGCTGTATATTAATGCTGCTGCCCAATCTCGCTGCTAATCTTTTCCACTAAATTCTCGTTTTTTGTTTTTTTGGTGATCGTTAGTGACATGCGAATTTTTTAGTTTAACTTAGATTTTTTGGTACTGAATTGTGGTATGGTTGCTCGTGGTCAGGGATCAAGGTGTCTCTTTGATTGCTGTATACCAACATTAAATGCCTGATGTTATGCATGGTTGTATTTACTAATTTTCCTGGTGGATGATTCCTAGGAAACTTAATTTCCATCTTATTGTTGATAAAGGCAATTCCTGTTGAAAGTTCTATTCAAAACCCTAGTTACCACTCTAAGAAGTGTGAGAAACTATGTGCAAAGCATGAAAGAAGCAGCAGCTGTGTAAGAACACCTTACTACGTGAAGCATGAAGTATTTAGAAAGTATAAGAGGAAGCAAGTAAAAACCAGAACGAGAGTAGGAACTAATAAAAACGAATAGATTAAGCCTCTTTTCTACTTAAATATATCTTTTAAGCCCATTTCACAAAAATAATGGACCTAAATGTAGTTTTCAATATAAAAAGATATAATTTTAAGAAAATATGCAATTCTTATGACACTAAAATACGCATTTCCAACTACTTTTCCTGGGTATATGTACAAGGCTCCTGTACCAGTGTCTAGTACTGGGTACTCTTGGGTACAGGTCAACTGAGTTTCAAACTTAGCTCGACCCATTTTATCCATCTTATTATCAAATCAATGAATAGTCTGTTCTCGATATCAAAAGTTCCACTGCTATTTATATAATTATTGATCATTATTTGTTAGTTAACTATATATATTTGACATGTTAGACCTTTTTATTTATAATTAACAATATACTTTCATATCCAGAGCATTTTTTTAAATTATATACGCACACATATATCCCTATGCACAGCTTTTTAGAAATTTCCCTGTCTTACATCAAGGAAGTTTAATTTAATGTTGGGAAAAACAAGTTTTCCATTCTCTGAAAGCATGTTTCTCATATAGGTTCAGAAGCGTGAAAAAGTGTATGGTTTCACACTTTTGAAGCATGCTTCCTAGGAAGCCGCTCTCCTGAGTTCTAATTTGCTTCCTTGGGAATTCTCAGGTACAAGGATTCCTGGGCATTTTCAACCAAACTTTTTAATGAGGATGGCAGAGAGCCATCATGACAATTCTCCATCATACAGTCACACACTTTTGAAGACAGTGGCTGTTAATTTTATGTTAGGAGTTGGGCTTAATTTTCAAGTGGTTGTGAAGGATTGCAACTTAACCAAGAGTTCTCAATCCATGCTTGGTTGATATTTATTCTGCCAGCATTTGGTTGAATTCTGATTAGAGGTTGAATTGAAATGCAACATACCACATATTGCAATAGATCATGCTTTGTGTAACTATCTAAAAAATTTGTTTTGTGCTGCTTTGTCAGATTACTGGGTTAATGCTGTTTAGCCGATAGTTGCATGTGCATGTGTGCCCAAGGCGTGTCGAAACACCGTCTCTGAACTTCATGATTCTACAGAGAGACACTTGACATGGCAAACCATATGGGGAGGGGAGCCCCTTCAACAGGGTCGGTGTATGTTTGTGACTTGCCATCTGGAACAGATGAGAATATGCTGGCAGAGTTCTTTGGCACAATAGGCTTGTTGAAGGTATGCTTACCATTTGGCTTGCACATTGCAAATTGTTATGATGACAGCGTTAATACTTTCTTTCTTGATGTCCTAAATCTTGCAGAAGGACAAAAGGACGGGTCTCCCCAAGATTTGGTTGTACAAGGATAAAGTGACTACAACAACAACAACAACGCCTTCATCCCAAACAATTGGGGTCGGCGATATGAACCAAAAAGAAAATCATTTTGGGTCCTCCACATGAATCATTGTCCTCCACTCATTTCTATCCAATGTCATGTCCTGGGTGAGGTTCAAAGCATTCATATCCTTATCATCTCCATCCAAGTCTTCTTAGGCCTACCTCGACCTCTTTTAGCTAATATATTTTTCCATTTCTCCATCCTTCTAACCGGAGCATCCGGAGCATCATTAGGCCTTCGCCGAATATGCCTAAACCATTGTAAACGATTCTCACTCATCTTATTTTCAATGAATGTAACGCCTACCTTCTTACAGATTTTCTCGTTCTGAATCTTATCTTTTAGTGTCTTTCCACACATCCATCGAAGCATACGTATCTCAGTTACACTCATTTTTTGAAAATGATGTCTCTTGGCAGCCCAACATTCCGTACCATATAGTAAAGCGGGTCTAATTGTCATCCTATAAAACTTTTCCTTCAACCGCAATGGCATTCTACGATCGCACAACACTCCAGTTGCACTTTTCCATTTCATCCACCTAACCTTAATCATATTATTTACATCTTCATCAATTTCTCCATTCTTTTGAATGATAGATCCCAAATATTTGAAACAGTCATCCACCGCTATTTCTTGCTCACCAAGCTTCATTACACTCATCACTATTTCGTTGCTTACTAAACCGACATTTCATATATATTGTCTTACTCTTACTCAACGTAAAACCTCTTGCTTCTAAAGTCTATCTCCATAATTCTAACTTAGCATTAACCTCAGCTCTAGACTCATCAATCAAAACAATATCATTTGCAAACAATAAGTTCATCTATCACTATAACAAAAAGGAAAGGGCTTAATGCAGATCCTTGATGTAACCCAACCGTTATAGAAAAATTGTTTGTCACCCCTCCACAAGTGCGAACATTGGTTACTACTCTTTCGTACATATCTTTAATTATATTAATGTACTTGAGAGAGATACCTTTCTTCATCATTGTCCACTAAAGAACATACTTAGGTACTCTATCGTATGTCTTCTCCAAATCAATAAAAACCATATGCAAATCTTTGTTCATCTCTTTATATCTCTCAATAAGTTGTCTAAGAAGATGTGTAACTTCCATAATTGATCTTCCAGGCATAAAACCAAATTGATTCTCCGATATCATGGCAACCTTCCTCAACTTATATTCAATCACCCTCTCCCAAAGTTTCATAGTATGACTCATGAGTTTTATACCACGATAGTTTGTGCAATCTTGTATATCACCCTTATTCTTATAGATAGGCACCAAAGTACTCTTCCTCCACTCATTAGGCATCTTATTTGTCCGCCAAATCTTGTTAAAAAGATTTGCCAACCATACTAAACCTTTCTCACCCAAGCATTTTCAAGCCTCGATAGGTATACCATTCGGGCCAATTGCCTTTCTGGATTGCATTTTCTTCAAAGCCTCTGCAATTTCTTTCTTTTGAATCTTGCTCATGAAGTCACGATTTATCTCATGAAAAGGAATGAAGAAGTCTCCAAGATCTTGGGCATGCCTTCCATTAAATAGCTTATCAAAATAATCTGTTCATCTTTAACTAAAACCCTTTGCGTTTCATCTTTGATACATCTAACCATACCCAGATTCCTCGATTTCATATCTCTCATCTTTGCAAACCTATAAATGTCCTTTTCGCTCTTCTTGGTATCCAACTAATCATAGACATCCTTATATACCTTATCATTTGCGTTTCAAACTACTTTTTTAGCTTCCTTCTTTGCTACCATATACTTCTCCAAATTCTCATTATCACGACTCTTACTTAGATTTCTATAACACTCTCATTTAACCTTAATAGCTAATTTGACATCTTCGTTCCACCATGATGTATCCTTACCTAGTGGTGCACCGCCTTTAGACTCACCAAAAACCTCCTTCGCCAGCTTTCGCATGCAACCCGCTATCTTATTCCACATTGATTCTGCATCTTCCTCGCGACACCAATTAGCGTTCTTAGCTATCTGTTCTACAAACATTTATTGTTTAGCTCCTTTCAGTGCCCACCACTTAATTCTAGGATATATTCTATGTTTATCCCTTTTGTGACATTTTCTAATTTTAAGATCTAAAATTAAGACTCTGTGCTGTGTAGCTACACTTTCTCCTGGTATAACCTTACAATCGATGCAACAACCCTTATCTCTCTTTCTGAGTAGGAAAAAATCTATCTAACTCTTATTAACCCCACTTTTAAATGTTACTAGGTGAGACTCTCTCTTCCTAAACCACGTGTTGGCTAAGATCAAATCATAGGACAAACCAAAATCTAAAATACTTTCTCCACTTTGGTTTCTTTCTCCTATACCATAGCTTTCATGGGTACTCTCAAATCCATCCCTACTAATGCCTACATGTCCATTAAGGTCTCCGCCGATGAAAATCTTTTCTCCATGAGATATCCCTTGTACTACTCCGTCTAAATCTTTCCAAAATTGACGCTTAATGAAATCATCTAAACTGACTTGAGGTGCATAAACACTAATAAAATTAATAATATTCGTACCTATTACTAATCTAATAAGTATAATCATATCCTCTTTCCTACAGACCTCAACTACATTATCTATAAACTCACGACTAATAACAATCCCAACTCCATTTCTATTCCTATGTATTCCTGAATACCAAATCTTATATCCCCAAGGTTGTATCACTTTTGCTTTCTCACCTACCCATTTGGTCTCTTGTAAACATAAAATATCAATCTTTCTCCTATATATAACATCTATTAACTCTACCAACTTACCGGTTAAAGACCCTATGTTGTCCGTGGCTAACCTAATTATATGGTCTTGAACTATCTTTTTTACCCTCACCCGTTCAATAAACTGTGGGAACCCTTGCCTATTTGACCCCACCCCCGGGCGCCGGTTTGACACATCACTTATGGGCAATGTCCTAGCTACCCTTGCCCACTTATCACTGCCTCTAGGCCTATAGAGTATAAAGCGTCACTTAGTAGGGACTGCCTCAACGAAATTCACATATTGGTTCATATTCATAGGGTGTGACTAAGTTTTTACGCTGGCTGTCACTGGCCTACCACAACCCTCCTCCGTTATCCGAGCTTAGGACAGACAGTGTATAACTAAACAATTATGCACATGATAAAAAAACATGACCTAAAAATGTATAAAAAGCAAGTTTTTTTTGAAAAGAAATGACATGAAAATGCCACAAAAGGAGAGTTTGGCGAAAGTACATAAAAAATACCTTGAATTGTCGTTCATCGAAGGGGGCTACCTCTGTCGCCCGTGTCGGATCTTCCAAGGCATGAAAACCCCCTCCCTGTCGCTGAGAGAGAGAGAGATAGATGTGCGGTGGGAGCTTCGTCTACCTTCGGCGACCCAGGTTCCAACGAGCTTCCTGAGAGAGAGAGAGAGAGAGAGAGAGAGAGAGAGAGAGAGAGAGAGAGAGAGAGAGAGAGAGAGAGAGAGAGAGAGAGAGAGAGAGAGAGAGAGTATCCGGTAGTCGAGGGTTTCAGATTGTGTCCCTGCTCTGGTTCAGGCGACCCCAAAAAGAGAAAAAAAGAGTATCCGTTAGTCGAGGGTTTTGCTTCACTATTAGTCGGCGACCCAGGTTTCGGCGACCCAAAGAGAGAGAGAGAGAGAGAGAGTATCCGGTAGTCGAGGGTTTCAGATTGCGCTCTGCTCTGGTTCAGACGACCCCCCTTGATTTACACCAAAAAATTGAATGAGAATCCCTGAGCCTTTCAGAAATCCACAAAATCCCCAAATCCACTACGCCTACGAATGTCGATTCACGCAAATCTCAACCCCTTCTGGTTCCACTCGTGAGAAAGGTAAGGAGGGAGTGTGGAAAGGCCTCACAAGATAGTGGTTGGCTGCTTGCAGTGGGGGTTGGGTTGCAGCACAAGAGGAATATGCAGTGGGGGTTGGGTTTCCCGATTGCTTACCAGACCCCTTATTTTCTTCTGATCAATGGCGTGGGGTGCCTCTGACAGAGAGGATGGGTCTCCAGATCGGACACAGGGGAAGGCGAGCTCGGCTGGGTCGGTGCTGCCAAAATGAAAGAGGCTCTGCTCAGGTGGGTGCTGCCCGATCTGAGAAACTGCAGCCTTCAGATAGGGTTCCAGTGCAGGGTTCCTACTCTGGAGCGGCGAGAAGGTCGGTGCTGGGCTAGAGCTTGATCAGATCTGTTTTTTTTTTCGCTGCAGAGGAGGTCTGTACAGGGTTAGAGTGCGATCAGATCTCGTTTTTATCACTGCAGAGGAGGTTGGTGCAAGACTGGAGCACAATTAGATCTGTTTTTTTTTTGCTCAAGAAGGTCGGTGCAGAGCTCCAGCGCGCGATCAAATCTGATTTTTTTTGTTTCGCTGCAGAGGAGGTCGAGCTGAGATCTAGTTCTACTCTACTTTTTTTTTACGCTGCAGAGAGGGAGGGAGCGATGGAAGAGGTCGAGAAAGAGAGAGGTCAGGCGATGGTTGCTCCGGCGCAGAAAGGGGCGTCAATATAGAGGTCTGGCGGGCGATGGTGGCTCCGGCAAGCAACGATGTTGCAGAGGAGGTCGAGGTCGACAAGAGAGGTTGTATGCTGCATTCCAAAAGGGAAAAAAAATTGATAACCTTGAGGTGACTAATGAGCCAAAAGGAGATGCAACAATCACATATGAGGACCCACATGCAGCATTAGCAGCTGTTGAATGGTTCCACACAGTGTTATAAAAAACACACCTTGAGGTGCAAAAGGCGCGCCTCTCCTTGAGGCACGGCCCTCTGTGCCTCAAGGCTCAAATTTTTTTTTACAACAAGATTTCAGAGACATAATCAACAAAGTTTTTTTAAGTTAATCTCATATATTTTCCAGTTATTTCAGTTATGTAATAAGTTTATTAGTATATTACTATATTTTAACTGTTGTTGGTTAATCTCGTATATTTTTCAGTTATTTCAGTCATGTAATTAGTTTCTTAATATATTTTAACTTTTGTTGGTTAAGCTCATATATTTTTCAATTATGTAAACAGTTTTTTAGTTAATTTTATATGTTAATCTCATATTTTTTAGAATAATCTCATATATTTTAACTTTTGTAGGTTAATCTCATATATTTTTCAGTTATGTAATCAGTTTCTTAGTATATTTTAACTTTTGTTGGTTAATCTCATACATTTTTCAGTTATCTAATCAGTTTTTAGTTACTTTTATATGTTAATCTCACATTTCTTTGAATAATCTCATATATTTAACTTTTGTAGGTTAATCTTATATATTTTCCAATTATTTCAGTTATGTAATAAGTTTCTTAGTATATTTTAACTTTTTTTTTGTTAATCTCATATATTTCCAGTTATGTAATCAGTTTTTAGTTACTTTTATATGTTAATCTCATATTTCTTGGAATAATCTCATATATTTAACTTTTGTAGGTTAATCTTATATATTTTCGAGTTATGTAATCAGTTTCTTAGTATATTTTATCTTTTGTTGGTTAATCTCATATTTTCTAGTTATGTAATCATTTTTTAGTTACTTTTATATGTTAATCTCATATTTTTTAGAATAATCTCATATATTTTCCAGTTATGTAATTAGTTTCTTAGTATATTTTAACTTTTTTTGGTTAATCTCATATATTTTCCAGTTATATAATCAGTTTTTAGTTACTTCTATATGTTAATCTCATATTTTTTAGTACTTATTTGAGATTTTCTATTTCTTATTGGTCGTTATTTAATCAATAAAGCATTTCTTTATTTATTTGTATTTTTAGATATTTTTTAATATTTTTTTAAAGTTTTCAATTTTTTTTTTGAGGCTTATACTTTACGCCTTGAGACTTATGCCTTGCCTCGGTTTTTGGTGGAGCGCCTCGCTACGCCTCAACGCTTTTCACAACACTGGTTCCACAACAAGGATTTTCATGGAAATAGAATTGGTGTGTTCATTGCTGAGTCAAAGAGCAAGAAACCTGACTTAGGTGTGGATGGAGTGGGTGGTGAGCTAGTGGAGGATGTGTAACGCCCCAAAAATTCAAACTTGCAGACCTTTCAAAAAACAGGTAAGAGACTAGGAAAAATCTCTTTCCTTCAGAGTTTGTTTATGAAATCAGCGAAAGACTATTCTTTGGCAAACTGACAACTTTTGGGCACGTTAGCTAAAAGAACCAAAACTCACAAAATTCGGATATCCTAAGGAAAATCTGTTACAAACCCAAAACGTCCAAGACGCAAGCTAAGAGCAGGAAGAAGAAGTCTTAAAGTCATCTTGCAATCGCGCCATCGCCCGTAGTATACCTAATCATCACCTGTACCAATAGAAGGTTCACGAAAAACTAGTAGGTGCACAAGAGAGACTACAGGAAATTGAATTAAGTACATTTAATTCAGTAGATTATGCAGTTTAAAGCAGATATGCAGTTAAACAGGTAAGCAATGCAAGCATGTGAATAGTGCAAACACGTAAGTACTACAAGCGAATAAGTAGTGCAAGGGAGTCAACAGTGCAAGCGAGTAAGTAGTGCAAATGCATAAGTAGTGCAAACAGCAAGCAATTCAAAGCAAGTAAGCAGTGCAACTGACAAACACAACATACGATTCAATTGATCATAGGCTGTGAACCACCACACAACTAGCTTGCTCTCATTCCTATAACGAGGTCTCTACATTGAATCAATATCAGGACATCATTTGTTGCTCTCAAGACTTCTAACAAACGCTTTGTCCTGAACAACCTTAATCTATTCCCATCTCTCAAGGCCTTACGTGACCAACTGTCACCGGTTATGACTCACTAAGGCGTCATACTTTCTCAGAAAAACCCACCCTTCCGTAGAAGGTCCAAAACATGATCACTAACTCAAATCGCTAACGATCTGATTCTCACATCTGACTCCTGCATGTAATCATGCTAAAACAGAAAGTCGAAGCTATAGATTTATAACTGGCTATATCAAACAATCTTAGAACAGCATCACAGCTCACCATAACTTTTTATGGTAAGCAAAAACACAAGCTCCAAGCCGGATCGCTCAGTCTGGGAGATATACGACCTGACAAGGAATTACCGCCCTAGAGGGTATACCTGGTCTTGGACCATACACTTCCTCACAGGAGTTCACTGACTTTGCGGCTACCCGTTCGTGAACAGTGTACATCCTCACAAAGGTTCTACCGATTTATCCGGGTTACCCGATCTGGGAAAAATACAACCTCACAGTGAAACCTTTGGGAAGCCGGTCCCCAACAAATGCCATATCCAATGAAAATCATTGCGATACACGCATCAACACAAATGACTGCTCTCAGGGTCGATAGCCACTATTACAATCAACAATATCAACGCCAAATCACCTGGTCTGGGAAATGTATAACCTCACAAGAAATTCCGCCCTAGACGGAATACCTGGTCTTGGACCATACACTTCCTCATAGGAGTTCACCGTCTTTGCGGCTACCCGTTCGTGGACAATGTACATCCTCACAGAGAATGTACCACTCTAGTCGGTTACCTGGTCTTGATCATACACGCCCTCGCAGATAATCCTTTGGAGATCAGATCCTCAACAAACACCATACTTAGTGATACATGCATCTATACAATAGACCGCTCTGAACGATTGATCGCTCTTGGGGTCAGTAGCCACAATATGGGCACAAGCATGTATATCGTCAATACACATCATATCACTCCACACAGAAGCATATAATCCTAAACATCGTATTATTGCCACAACGAATATTGCAATCCTCAAATACGACCTCAAAGCATGCGTAAACGACACATGAGAATGCGCAGATATGGCAATCCAGTTGATTTTATAAGCGAAGAATAACTAACTCTATCTGACAGCCAAAACAAAACAACTGAATAAGACAAGCACTCGTAACAATGCTCATAAAACATACAATTACCATAATATGGCTCAGTCCATCAACAAGTAATTAAATTAATCGTAAGGCATAAACCATTGCATCGCAAGCCGTTCATAAGCTATACACGATAAACAATCATACGACAACAGTTATATCATAATATGTAAGCAGCTTATAAGACAAGTGGTCACATCAATTCTAGTTGCCACCAGTTCATAGATTACGAACTGTATGCAATCACATTAATCATAAGAGATGCAAGCCAACAAGTGTTACGCTATAATAAGCACCAAACAGTTCGACCAACGGGTAAAGCAAGTCACATGCTAATATGTAGCAACTGGCATAATGCTATTATTATAAGCATTTAACTAGTATGAGAAGCTCCTTATTACTCCGCAAAGAACTGCGTAAACAGTTTAACCAACTAGAGTAACGTCTTGACAGGCGTGCAGAGCTCAACGAGTAGCATACTGAACTACCGAGCAAGCAAGCGATCGACCAGTGTGAACAAACTTTATGTTTCGATATTACTGGTTCACGGGTATGCGCAGGCAAAACGTAGGAACAACTGAGACTAGTTCGGGCGTCTGTTATTCTATGTATTTTCAATAACCCGAATGGCTAGTTGAGTTCGGTCCTAAAGGGCCAACTTTAGCCAAGAGAGGATTCCCCAAAGGAGGCAGTGCCACGGATGTATCCAACTTTTGCAGAAGCGTTGAGCTAACTAATGTAGCCCCTTTCCTCTTAACTCTAATGTCTGGGAAGGCCAAATCATTGCCCGTGGGGTGGTTGTTAACAACCTATCCATTGGAGTTTTGTACCGCTCTGTCCTCTCCCTTGACAGAACAACCAGAAGTGAATGGGTACGTTAGGGGTTGCTTAACTAACGACCCATCCTATGCTGTGGTCTTTAAACCACTCGAGCATCTTGCCTGTGAAGGCGAATGTGAGGCCATTTATGTGATTACAATATTGTGCATTTAGCACTGTTCGAGGTCACACAACCGTCTCATTCGATCATCGTAGTACTAGACGCGTCGTGCACGACTACAAGTACTCTTGGATGAAGGGGGTATAACTCCTCAATAGAAGACTCAATAGGAGTGTTTCACAAAGATGTAAAGTTTATCAACCTTTATCTTTTGAAACAACAGTACTTTGTGTCAACATTATGCATGTGATTATCTCGAATCTCATCCGCTATCGGGGTATCTACATGTCTCGCATGACTCGATACCGGCCTCAATAGACGGGATACGAGTTTCTCAACAGAGCACCCACAAAGAAGTTCGCTCGAACCCCCAAATCGGGATCACCCGAAATATGCCGAAAAGGCAAATAGAACCAGCCAATCACATCCTTCCAAATGCTTTGATTTGGGGTAGTCTTTGAGGCTTTTGCACAACTCCCTAAATCTCAAGTCGACTCTGCAGGACTGCGTACACGAAGAGCCAGGATCCTTGCGCGAGGTATCCCTCTCCTTAGACGAAGATGTATTGCCAAGCTCTTGACTCAACTCTTGGCGCAAGAGAGAAAGAGCGGTGAATGCCCGAAGATGCCTTTAGGGCATACGCAAAGAGCGAAAACCAGTGCATCATCTGTAATAGCAAGGCAGTAATAACACATATGCAAAAACAAGAGCCTAAGCGCAAAGCGCGACAGCAAGTCAAAGACGGTAAGGAGAAGTACAACGCAAAATCCTTTATGCAATGCGCGACAGCATGGCAAAGGCTTGTAAGCAGGAGTGCAACGCAAAATCGTTGCGCGATGCACGACGGCAAAGTAAAAGACTATAAGTAGGAGTGCAACGCAAAACTTTTGCGTGATGCGCGATGACAAAGTAAAAGACTGTAAGCAAGAGTGCAACGCAGAACCTTTGCGCGATATGGGACGACAAAGTAAAAGACTGTAATCAAGAGTGCAACGCAAAACCTTTGCGCGATGCGCGACTGCAAAGTAAAAGACAAGGGTTGCGAAGCCGTGTTCTTGAGTTAAATGTGTACTCGTATATATATATATATATATATATATATATATATATATATATATATATATATATATATATATATATATTTATATATATATATATATATATATATATATATTTATTTAACGGTCCTTTTTAGTTAATTGAACTCAATTCAATTGTCCAAGTCTTCTGTGCAATCTTTCCCTACCTTGAGGGGTTGCGGTCCCCGTATGCCAGCAGCGTAGGTAAGCACGAGCTCAAGCCACAAAGGGCGAGCAAGATCCATCGTTCAATCTGTGATGCTAAAAATGTTAGCATGCCAAAATAAAAATGAGAAGTGGGTCCGATAAGACCTGCAGCAGTACCGGACCCCGATACGAGGGTAGGCAGGGAGCTCAACTCCCTGCAAAATGCAGAAGAGCAACAAAGGTAGCAAGGCTTCTTGCCTGCAGGCTGCAGAGGCAATAACTCTGCACTCTACTGACCAGGGTGCCAGAGGTAGAGAGGCCTGCTCCTAGATGTCAGAGATACAAAGGCACTGCACCCTACCTGCAAAGGTGCAGGAGACAAGAGCCTCATCCTTGACGACAAAACGCCACAGAGGCAGGGGCTCATGCTCCCTGCCTGCTAGGACAAAAAAGGTAGGGGAGGGAGCAGAGGCTCCCTGTTGAACCTTTCTCAACAAAAAACTGGACAGGGGACGCAACCCCTGCTGGAAATGAGACATGCAGGGGCTCTGCCTTTGCCGGCCACAAGATCAAGGGAGGGGGGGCTCTGCCCTCTGCCTGAAAACAAAGGAGATGCAAGGGGCTTCACCCCCTGCTCAAAATCAAGAAGAAGGCAGGGGGGCTTCGCCCCCTGCTGGGAAACCAAAGAAGGCAGGGGGCTTCACCCCTGCTGGAGAGCATAAGAAGGCAGAGGAGGCGAAGCCCACTACCGAAGACAAATCATTGGCAGGGGGACCTCGCCCCCTGCCGAAGACAAAACAATGACAGGGGGCCTCGCCCCCTGCTGGGAAACACAAGGCAGGGGGGCGAAGCCCCTTGCCAGGAACAAGATGGAGGACACAAGGGCAAAGCCCCATGCTGGAAAACCACAAGAGGCAGGTGGCAGAACCCCCTGCCCAAAAATAGCAGAAGGCAGGGGGCTTTGTCCCCTGCCAGAAGAACAACAAAGAGGCAGGGGCTCTACCCCTGCTAGAAAATCCACAAGAGGCATGGGGGCGGAAGCCCCTGCCGGAAAGGTGGGACGACACAGGGAGCTCTGCTCCCTGCCGGCAAAACAAGAGGGACAGGGGGAGCAGAGCCCTTTGCCGACGAAAAGAAAGAAAAAGGAGAAGGGGAAACAAAGAAGAAGAAGAAGAAGAAGAAGAAGAAGAAGAAGAAGAAGAAGAAAGACGAAAGAAAAAGAGGAGCGTACCTGGAGATCATCGACGGCGGCAACAGCGACGTCGGAGGGAGGTCGCAGGTGGCGTCAACGTCGGAGGGAGGTCGCAGGTGGCGGCAGGTTGACAAGGGTCTCCAGAGAGGGAGGGTGCAGGGACGAGTCGGGAGGAGAACGAGAGAGCAGGAGAGGGGAAGGGGTTTCATATTTGAAACCCCCCTGTCTCGCTGTCTATTGAAGACCCAAGGGAGAGAGATCGAGAGACAAGAGGGGGAAGGAGGTTTCGAGAACCTCCCCCCTTCGTTGTTGCGTGCTTTTAAAAGCACGCAACCGACTTATCAGCCGGGACGGATCCGGGTCTGGCCCAGATCCAAATGATGTTTTTTTTTCACTCGTGTTATTACATCCTACCATCCTTAAAATAATTTTGTCCGCGAAATTTCTATTGCATATGTTAGTCAAAATACAAGTCACGATATTTTTTCCTAATATCTAAACAAACATCAGCAGAATCTTCGTTGGAGTTCTTTATCATCCTTGTAATAAACAAAGAATACCCAAAACCAAAATCTCAGGAAGCTCGAAAAAGAAGCCAAAAACATCTGTACTTTCATGCATAACATGAGTAGTTTACAAAAAACCCAACAATGCTAGTACATAAGTAGAACGTGTCAAGCCACTTAGCTTAACAACACTAATAGCATTTATGAAACGAGAAAAAATGTATACTTACAACGCGATGTGGATGCTCAATGGTCAAGAATCCTTACTTCCCTTAGCTCTGATACCAAGTTGTAATGCCCCAAAATTTCAAACTTGTGGACCTTTCAGAAAACATGCAAGAGACTAGGAAAAATCTCTTTCCTTCAGAGTTTGTTTATGAAATCAACGGAAGACTATTCTTTTGGTAAATCATAAGGCAAGCTGACAACTTTTGGCACGTTAGCTAAAAGAACCAAAACTCACAAAATTTGGATATCCTAAGAAAAATTCGTTACAAACCCAAAACGTCCAAGACGCGAGCTAAGAGCAGGAAGAAGAAGTCTAGAAGTCATCTTGTAATCACACCATCGCCCGTAGTGTACCTAATCATCACCCGTACCCATAGAATGGGTTAGTTTTGTGAAAAACTAGTAGGTCCACAAGAGTGACTACAGGAAACTGAATTAAGTACATTTAATTCAGTAGGTTACGCAGTTTAAAGCAGATATGCAGGTAAGCAATGCAATCAGGCGAATAATGCAAACGTGTAAGTAGTACAAGTGAATAAGTAGTGCAAGCGAGCCAGCAGTGCAAGCGAGTAAGTAGTGCAAATGCCTAAGTAGTGCAAATAGTAAGCAATTCGAAGGAAGTAAGCAGTGCAACTAACAAACGCAACATACAATTCAATTGATCGTAGGCTGTGAACCACCACGCAACTAGCTTGTTCTCGTTCCTAGAACGAGGTCTCTACATTGAATCAGTATCAGGACATCGTTTGTCACTCTCACGACTTCTAACAAACGCTTTGTCCTGAACAACCTTAATCTATTCCCATTTCTCAAGGCTTTACGCTGCCAACTGTCACTGGTTATGACTCACTAAGGCATTATAACTTCTCTGAAAAGCCCACCCTTCCGTAGAAGGTCCAAAACATGATCACTAACTCAAATCGCTAACGATTTGATTCTTATATCTGAGTTCTGCATGTAATCATGCTAAAACAGAAAGTCGAAGCTATAGATTTATAATTGCTATCTCAAACAATCTCAGAAGAGCATCACAACTCACCATAACTTTTTATGGTAAGAAAAAACACAAGCTCCACGCCGGATCGCTCGGTCCGGGAGATATACGACCTGACAAGGAATTACCGCCCTAGAGGGTATACCTGGTCTTGGACCATACACTTCCTCACAGGAGTTCACCGGCTTTGCGGCTACCCGTTCGTGGACAATGTACATCCTCACAAAGGTTCTACCGCTTTAGCCGGATTACCCGATTTGGAAAAAATACAACCTCACCGCGAAACCTTTCGAAAGCCGGTCTCCAACAAATGCCATATCCAATGAAAATCATTGGGATACACGCATCAACACAAATGACCGCTCTTAGGGTCAATAGCCACTATTACAATCAACAAGATCAATGTCGAATCACCTGGTTTGGGAAATGTATAACCTCACAAGAAATTCCGCCCTAGACGATATACCTGATCTTGGACCATACACTTCCTCACAGGAGTTCATCGTCTTTGCGGCTACCCGTTCGTGGACAGTGTATATCCTCACAGAGAATCTACCACTCTATTCGGTTACCTGGTCTTGATCATACACGCCCTCGCAGATAATCCTTTAGAGATCAGATTCTCAATAGACACCATACTTAGTGATACATGCATCTATACAATAGACTGCTCTGAACAATTGATCGCTCTTGGGGTCAGTAGCCACAATATGGACATAAGCTTGTATATCAGCAATACGCATCATATCACTCCACACAGAAGCATATAATCCTAAACATCGTATTATTGCAACAAGGAATATTGCAATCCTCAAATAGGACCTCAAAGCATGCGTAAACGACACATGAGGACACACAGATATGGCAATCCAGTTGATTCTATAGGCGAAGAGTAACTAACTCTATCTAACAGCCAAAACAAAACAATTGAATAAGACAAACACTTATAACAATGCTCATAAAACATACAATTATCATAATATGGCTCAGTCCATCAGCAAGTAATTAAATTAATCATAAGGCATAAACCATTGCATCGCAAGCCGTTCATAGGCTATACACGATAAGCAATCATACGAAAATAGTTATATCACAATATGTAAGCAGCTTATAAGACAAATGACCACATCAATCCTAGTTGCCACCAGTTCATAGATTACGAGTTGTATGCAATCACATCAATCATAAGAGATGCAAGCTAACAAGTGCTACGCTACAATAAGCACCAAACAGTTCGACCAATGGGTAAAGCAAGTCACATATTAATATGTAACAACTGACATAATGCTATTATTATAAGCATTTAACTAGTATGAGAAGCTCCTTATTACTCTGCAAAGAACTGCGTAAGCAGTTTAACCAACTAGAGTAACGCCTTGACAGACATGCACAACTCAAGGAGTAGCATACTGAACTACCGAGCAAGCAAGCTATCGACCAGTGTGAATAGCCTTTATGTTTCGATATTACTGGCCTGTGGGTACGCGCATGCAAAACGTAGAAACAACTGAGACTAGTTTGGGCGTCTGTTATTATATGTATTTTCAATAACTCGAATAGCTACTTGAGTCCGCTACTAAAGGGTCGACTTTAGTCGACAGAGGATTCCTCAAAAGAGGCAGTGCCACAGATACATCCAACTTCTACAGAAGTGTTGAGCTAACTAATGTATCCCCTTTTCCCTTAACTTCAATGACTGGGGAGGCCAGAAAATTGCCCGTGGGGTGGTTGTTAACAACCTGTCCATTGGAGTTTTGTACCGCTTTGTCCTCTCCCTTGACAGAACAACCAGAAGCGAATGGGTGTATTAGGAGTTGCTTAACTAACGACCCATCCTATGTTGTGGTCTTTAAACCACTCGAGCATCTTGCATGTGAAGGCGAATGTGAGGCCATTTATGTGATTACAACATTGTGCATTTAACAATGTTCGAGGTCGCACGACCATCTCATCCAATCATCGCAGTACTAGACGTGTCGTGCACGACTACAAGTATTCAACATGAGTGTTTCACAAAGATGTAAAGTTTATCAACCTTACTTTATCTTTTGAAACAACAGTACCTTGTGCCAAGATTATACATGTGATTATCTCGAATCTCATCTGCTATCGGGGTATCTACATGTCTCGCATGACTCGATACCAGCCTCGATAGACGGGATACAGGTTTCTCAACAGAACACCCGCAAATAAGTTCGCTCCAACCCCCAATTCGGGATCACCCGAGATATGTCGAAAAGGCAAACAGAACCAGCCAATCACATCCTTCCAAATGTTTCAATTTGGGGCAATCTTTGATGCTTTTGCGCAGCTCCCTAAATCTCAAGTCGACTCTATAGGACTACGTACACGAAGAGCCAGGATTGTTGCGCAAGGTATCTCTCTCCTTAGACGAAGATGTATTGCCAAGCTCTCGACTCAACTCTTGCCGCAAGAGAGAAAGAGTGGTGAATGCCCGAAGATGCCTTTAAGGCATACACAAAGAGCGAAAACCTGTGCGTCATCTGTAATAGCAAGGTAGTAATAACACATATGCAAAAGCAAGAGCCTAAGCGCAAAGCAAAGACGGTAAGGCGAAGTACAACGCAAAACTCTTTACGCAATGCGCGACAGCAAGGCAAAGGCTTGTAAGCAGGAGTGCAACGCAAAACCCTTGCGCGATGCACGACGGCAAAGTAAAAGACTACAAGTAGGAGTGCAACGCAAAACCTTTGCGCGGTATGTGACGGCAAAATAAAAGACTGTAAGCAGGAGTGCAACGCAAAACCTTTGCGTGATGCGGGACAACAAAGTAAAAGACAAGGGTCGCGAAACCGCGTCCTTAAGTTAAAAGTGTAATTATATATATATATATATATATATATAACAGTCCTTTTTAGTTAATTGAAGTCAATTCAATTATCCAAGTCGTTTGTGCAATCTTCTCCTACCTTGAGGGGTTGCGATCCCCGTATGCCAGCAGCGTAGGTAAGCACGAGCTCAAGCCACAAAGGGCGAGCAAGATCCACCGTTCAACCTGTGATGCTAAAAAGTTTAGCATGCCAAAATAAAAATGAGAAGTGGGTCCAGTAAGACCTTCAGCAGTACCGGACCCCGATACGAGAGTACGCAGGAAGCTCAACTCCCTGCAAAATGCAGAAGAGCAACAAAGGCAGCATGGTTTCCTGCTTGCAGGCTGCAGAGGCAAGAACTCTGCACTCTGCTGACCAGGGTGCCAGAGGCAGAGAGGCCTGCTCCCAGACGCCAGAGATGCAGAGGCACTGCACCCTACCTGCAAAGGTGCAGGAGGCAGGGGCCTCATCCTTGCCGACAAAATGCCACAGAGCCAGGGGCTCATGCTCTCTGCCTGCTAGGACAGAAAAGGTAGGGGAGGGAGCAAAGGCTCCTTGTCGAACCTTCCTCAACCAAAAGCTGGACAGAGGACGCAACCCGTTGCTGGAAATGAGACAGCCAGGGGCTCTGTCTTTGCCGGACACAAGATCAAGGGAGGGGGGGCTCTGCCCTCTGCCTGAAAACAAAGGAGATGCAAGGGGCTTCATCCCCTGCCCAAAATCAAGAAGAAGGCAGGGGGGCTTCGCCCCTTGCTGGGAAACCAAAGAAGGCAGGGAGCTTCACCCCTGCCGAGGAGCATAAGAAGGCAGGGGAGGCAAAGCCCCCTGACGAAGACAAATCATTGGCAGGGGGACCTCGCCCCTTGCCGAAGACAAAACAATGACAGGGGGCCTCGCCCTCTGCTGGGAAACACAAGGCAGGGAGGCGAAGCCCCCTGCCAAGAACAAGATGGGGGACACATGGGCAAAGCCCCATGTTGGAAAACCACAAGAGGTAGGGGGCAAAACCCCCTGCCGAAAAATAGCAGAAGGCAGGGGGATTTATCCCCTGCCGGAAGAACAAGAAGAGGCAAGGGCTCTACCCCTGCCAGAAAATCCACAAGAGGCATGGGGGCGGAAGCCCCTGCCGGAAAGGTGGGATGACACAGGGAGCTCTGCTCTCTGCCGACAAAACAAGAGGGACAGGGGGAGTGGAGCCCCCTGCCAACGAAAAGAAAGAAAAAGGAGAAGGGGAAACGAAGAAGAAGAAGAAGAAGAAGAAGAAGAAGAAGAAGAAGAAGAAGAAGAAGAAGAAGAAGAAGAAAGACGAAAGAAAAAGAGGAGCGAACCTGGAGATCATCGACGGCGGCAACGACGGCGTCGGAGGGAGGTCGCAGGTGGCGGCAGGTTGACAAGGGTCTCCAGCAAGAGAGAGGGTGCAGAGACGAGTCAGGAGGAGAACGAGAGAGCAGAAGAGGGGAAGGGGTTTCATATTTGAAACCCCCCTGTCTCGCTGTCTCTTGAAGACCCGAGGGAGAGAGACCGAGAGACGAGAGGGGGAAGGAGGTTTCGAGAACCTCCCCCCTTCGTCGTTGCGTGCTTTTAAAAGCACGCAAGCGACTTATCAGCCAGGTCGGATCCGGGTCTGGCCCAGATCCAAATGATGTTTTTTTTTTCACTCGCGTTATTACATCCTACCATCCTTAAAATAATTTTGTCCGCGAAATTTTTATTGCATATGTTAGTCAAAATACAAGTCACGGTATTTTTTCCTAATATCTGAACAAACATCAGCAGAATCTTTGTTCGAGTTCTTTATCATCCTTATAATAAACAAAGAATACCCAAAACCAAAATCTGAGGAAGCTCGAAAAAGAAGCCAAAAACATCTGTACTATTCATGCATAACATGAGTAGTTTACAAAAAACCCAACAGTGCTAGTACATAAGCAGAACGTGTCAAACCACTTAGCTTAACAACACTAAAAGCATTTATAAAACGAGAAAAATTGTATACTCACAGCGCGATGTGGATGCTCAATGGTCAAGAATCTTTACTTCCCTTAGCTCTGATACCAAGTTGTAACGCCCCAAAATTTCAAACTTGTGGACCTTTCAGAAAACATACAAAAGACTAGGAAAAATCTCTTTCCTTCAGAGTTTGTTTATGAAATCAACAGAAGACTATTCTTTTGGTAAATCATAAGGCAAGTTGACAACTTTTGGCACGTTAACTAAAAGAACCAAAACTCACAAATATTGGATTTCCTAAGGAAAATTTGTTACAAACCCAAAATGTCTAGGACGCGAGCTAAGAGCAGGAAGAAGAAGTCTTGAAGCCATCTTGTAATCACACCATCGCCCATAGTATACCTAATCATCACCTGTACCCATAGAATGGGTTAGTTTTGTGAAAAACTAGTAGGTGCACAAGAGAGACTACAGGAAACTAAATTAAGTACATTTAATTCAGTAGGTTACACAGTTTAAAGCAGATATGCAGTTAAACAGGTAAGCAATGCAATCAGACGAATAATGCAAACGCGTAAGTAGTACAAGCGAATAAGTAGTGCAAGCGAGTCAGCAGTGCAAGCGAGTAAGTAGTGCAAATGCGTAAGTAGTGCAAATAGTAAGCAATTCGAAGGAAGTAAGCAGTGCAACTAACAAACGCAGCATACGATTCAATTGATCGTAGGCTGTGAACCACCACACAACTAGCTTGTTCTCGTTCCTAGAACGAGGTCTCTACATTGAATCAGTATCAGGACATCGTTTGTCACTCTCACGACTTCTAACAAACGCTTTGTCCTGAACAACCTTAATCTATTCCCATTTCTCAAGGCTTTACGCGGCCAACTGTCATTGGTTATGACTCACTAAGGCGTCATACTTTCTCTGAAAAGCCCACCCTTCCGTAGAAGGTCCAAAACATGATCACTAACTTAAATCGCTAACGATCTGATTCTCATATCTGAGTCCTGCATGTAATCATGCTAAAACAGAAAGTCGAAGCTATAGATTTATAACTGCTATCTCAAACAATCTCAGAAGAGCATCACAACTCACCATAATTTTTTATGGTAAGAAAAAACACAAGCTCCACGCCGGATCGCTCGGTCCGGGAGATATACGACCTGACAAGGAATTACCGCCCTAGAGGGTATACCTGGCCTTGGACCATACACTTCCTCACAGGAGTTTACCGACTTTGCGGCTACCCGTTCGTGGACAGTGTACATCCTCACAAAGGTTCTACCGCTTTAGCCGGATTACCCAATTTCGGAAAAATACAACCTCACCGCGAAACCTTTCGGAAGCCGGTCTCCAACAAATGCCATATCCAATGAAAATCATTGGGATACACGCATCAACACAAATGACCGCTCTTAGGGTCGATAGCACTATTACAATCAACAAGATCAACGTCGAATCACCTGGTCTGGGAAATGTATAACCTCACAAGAAATTCCAACCTAGACGGTATACCTGGTCTTGGACCATACACTTCCTCACAGGAGTTCATCGTCTTTGCGGCTACCCGTTCGTGGACAGTGTATATCCTCACAGAGAATCTACCACTCTAGTCGGTTACCTGGTCTTGATCATACACGCCCTCGCAGATAATCCTTTGGAGATCAGATTGTTAATAGACACCATACTTAGTGATACATGCATCTATACAATAGACTGCTCTGAACGATTGATCGCTCTTGGGTTCAGTAGCCACAATATGAACATAAGCATGTATATCAGCAATACGCATCGTATCACTCCACACAGAAGCTTATAATCCTAAACATCGTATTATTGCCACAAAAAATATTGCAATCCTCAAATAGGACCTCAAAGCATTCGTAAACAACACATGAGGACACACAAATATGGCAATCCAATTGATTCTATAGGCGAAGAATAACTAACTCTATCTGACAGCCAAAACAAAACAATTGAATAAGACAAGCACTCTTAACAATGCTCATAAAACATACAATTATCATAATATGGCTCAGTCCATCAACAAGTAATTAAATTAATCGTAAGGCATAAACCATTGCATCGCAAGCCATTCATAAGCTATACACGATAAGCAATCATACAACAACAGTTATATCACAATATGTAAGCAGCTTATAAGACAAGCGGCCACATCAATCATAGTTGCCACCAGTTCATAGATTACGAGCTGTATGCAATCACATCAATCATAAAAGATGCAAGCCAACAAGTGCTACGCTACAATAAGCACCAAACAGTTTGACCAATGGGTAAAGCAAGTCACATATTAATATGTAACAACTGACATAATGCTATTATTATAAGCATTTAACTAGTATGAGAAGCTCCTTATTACTCCGCAAAGAACTGCGTAAGTAGTTTAACCAACTAGAGTAACGCCTTGACAGACATGCACATCTCAAGGAGTAGCATACTAAACTACCGATCAAGCAAGCTATCGACCAGTGTGAACAGATTCGGGCGTCTGTTATTCTATGTATTTTCAATAACTCGAATAGCTACTTGAGTCCGCTCCTAAAGGGTCGGCTTTAGTCGATAGAGGATTCCCCAAAAGAGGCAGTGCCATAGATACATCCAACTTCTGCAGAAGTGTTGAGCTAACTAATGTATCCCCTTTTCCCTTAACTTCAATGACTGGGGAGGCTAGATAATTGCCCCTGGGGTGGTTGTTAACAACCTGCCCACTGGAGTTTTGTACCGCTTTGTCCTCTTCTTTGACAGAACAACTAGAAGCGAATGGGTGCATTAGGGGTTGCTTAACTAACGACCAATCCTATGTTGTGGTCTTTAAACCACTCGAGCATCTTGCATGTGAAGGCGAATGTGAGGCCATTTATGTGATTATAGCATTGTGCATTTAACATTGTTCGAGGTCGCACGACCATCTCATCCGATCATCGCAGTACTAGACGTGTCGTGCACGACTACAAGTACTCTAGGATGAAGGGGGTATAGCTCCTCAATTGAAGCTTCAACAGGAGTGTTTCACAAAGATGTAAAGTTTATCAACCTTACTTTATCTTTTGAAACAATAGTACCTTGTGCCAAGATTATGCATGTGATTATCTAAAATCTCATCTGCTATCGGGGTATCTATATGTCTCGCATGACTTGATACCGGCCTCAATAGATAGAATACAGGTTTCTCAACAGAACACCCACAAATAAGTTCGCTCGAACCCCCAATTCGGGATCATCCGAGATATGTCGAAAAGGCGAACATAACCAGCCAATCACATCCTTCCAAATGCTTCGATTTGGGGCAATCTTTGATGCTTTTGCGCAGCTCCCTAAATCTCAAGTCGACTCTACAGAACTGCGTACACGAAGAGCCAGGATTGTTGCGCAAGGTATCTCTCTCCTTAGACGAAGATGTATTGCCAAGCTCTCGACTCAACTCTTGGCGCAAGAGAGAAAGAGCGGTGAATGCCCGAAGATGCCTTTACGACATACACAAAGAGCGAAAACCTGTGCGTCATCTGTAATAGCAAGGTAGTAATAACACATATGCAAAAGCAAGAGCATAAGCGCAAAGCAAAGACGATAAGGCGAAGTACAACACAAAATTCTTTACGCAATGCGCGACCGCAAGGCAAAGGCTTATAAGCAGGAGTGCAACGCAAAACCCTTGCGCGATGCTTGATAGCAAAGTAAAAGACTATAAGTAGGAGTGCAACGCAAAACCTTTGCGCGATACGCGACGACAAAATAAAAGACTGTAAGCAGGAGTGCAACGCAAAACCTTTGTGCGATGCGGGACAACAAAGTAAAAGACATGGGTCGCGAAACCGCGTCCTTAAGTTAAATGTGTACTCGTATATATATATATATATATATATATATATATATATATATATATATATATATATATATATATATATATATATATATATATATATATATATATATATATATATATATAATGGTCCTTTTTAGTTAATTGAAGTCAATTCAATTATCCAAGTCGTTTGTGCAATCTTTCCCTACCTTAAGGGGTTGCGGTCCCCGTATGCCAGCGACGTAGGTAAGCACGAGCTCAAGCCACAAAGGGCGAGCAAGATCCACCGTTCAACCTGTGATGCTAAAAAGTTTAGCATGCCAAAAAAAAATGAGAAGTGGGTCCGGTAAGACCTTCAGCAATACCGGACCTCGATACGAGGGTACGCAGGAAGCTCAACTCCCTGCAAAATGTAGAAGAGCAACAAAGGCAGGAAGGTTTCCTGCCTGCAGGCTGCAGAGGCAAGAACTCTGCACTCTGCTGACTAGGGTGCCAGAGGCAGAGAGGCCTGCTCCCAGACGCCAGAGATGCAGAGTCACTGCACCTTGCCTGCAAGGGTGCAGGAGGCAGGGGCCTCACCCTTGCCGACAAAAATCCACAGAGGCAGGGGCTCATGCTCCCTTCCTGCTAGGACAGAAAAGGTAGGGGAGGGAGCAAAGGCTCCCTACTGAACCTTTCTCAACCGGAAACAAGACAGGGGGTGCAACCCCCTGCTAGAAACGAGACACGCAGAGGCTCTGCCCCTGCCGGCTACTAGATCAAGGCAGAAGGGCGAAGCCCCCAGCCTGAAAACAAAGGAGATGCAGGGCGCTTCGCCCTCTGTTGGGAAACCAAAGAAGGCAGGGGGCTTCACCCTTGCCGTGGGCATAAGAAGGCAGGGGAGGCGAAGTCCTCTGCCAAAGGCAAAACATTGGCAGAGGGACCTCTCCCCCTGCCGAAGACAAAACAATGGCAGGGGGCCTCGCCCGCCAGGAACAAGATGGGGGACAAGGGGGCAAAGCCCCCTGCCAAAAAGCCATAGGAGACAGGAAGCAGAACCCTTTGCCGAAAACAGCAGAAGGCAGTGGGCTTTGTCCCCTGTCGGAAGATCAACGAAGAGGCAGGGGCTCTGCCCTTGCCGGAAAGTCCACAAGAGGCAAGGGGCGGAAGCCCCTGCCGGAAAGGTGGGATGACACAGGGAGCTTCGCTCCCTGCCAGCAAAATAAGAGGGATAGAAGCAGCAGAGCCCCTTGTCGACACAACAAGTGATAGGGGGGTGGTGCCCCCTGCCGACAAAAAGAAAGAAAAAGCAGAAGGGGAAACAAAGAAGAAGTAGAAGAGGAAGAAGAAGAAGAAGAAGAAGAAGAAGAAGAAGAAGAAGAAGAAGAAGAACGAATGAAAAAGAGGAGCATACCAGGAGATCATCGACGACGGCTGCGACGACGTTGGAGGGAGGTTGCGTGTTGACAAGGGTCTCTAGCGAGAGAGAGGTTGAAGGGACGAGTCGGGGGGAGAACAAGAGAACAGGAGAGGGAAAGGGGTTTCGTATTTGAAACCCCCCTCTCTTGTTGAATATTGAAGACCTGAGGGAGAAAGATCGAGAGACGAGAGGAGGAAGGTGGTTTCGAGAACCTCCCCCCTTCCTCATTGCGTGCTTTTAAAAGCACGCAGCCGACTTATCACCCGGGTCCGCATCCGGCCCGGATCCACACGATTTTTTTTTACTTCCGTTATTACATCCTACACTCCTTAAAATAATTTCATCCACGAAATTTCTATTGCATATGTTAGTCAGAATACAAGTCAGGGTACTTTTCCCTAATATCTGACCAAACATCAGCAGAATCTTCGTTCGAGTTCTTTACCATCCTTGTAATAAACAAAGAATACCCAAGACCAAAATCTCAGGAAGCTCGAAAAAGAAGCCAAAAACATTTGTACTATTCATGTGTAACATGAGTAGTTTACAAAAAACCCAACAATGGAGGTACATAAGTAGAATGTGTCAAGCCACTTACCTTAACAACGCTGGAAACATCTATGAAACGAGAAAATTTGTATACTCACAGCGCGATGTGGATGATCAATGGGCAATAATCCTTACTTCGCTTAGCTCTGATACCAAGTTGTAACGCCCCAAAATTTCAAACTTGCGGACTTTTCAGAAAACAGGCAAGAGACTAGGAAAAATCTCTTTCCTTCAGAGTTTGTTTATGAAATCAGCGGAAGACTAATCTTTTGTTAAATCATAAGGCAAGCTGACAACTTTGGGCACATTAGCTAAAATTCACAAAATTCGGATATCAAAAGGAAAATCTGTTACAAACTGAAAATATCCAGGACGCAAGCTAAGAGCAGGAAGAAGAAGTCTTAAAGCCATCTTGCAATCGCGCCATCGCCTGTAGTGTACCTAATCATCACCTGTACCCATATAATGAGTTAGGTTCGCGAAAAACTAGTAGGTGCACAAGTGAGACTACAGGAAACTAAATTAAGTACATTTAATTCAGTAGGTTACGCAGTTTAAAGCAGATATGCATTAAACAGGCAAGCAATGCAATTAGGCAAATAGTGCAAACACGTAAGTAGTACAAGCGAATAAGTAGTGCAAGCGAGTCAGCAGTGCAAGCGAGTAAGTAGTGCAAATGCGTAAGTAGTGCAAATGCGTAAGTAGTGCAAACAGTAAGCAGTTCAAAGCAAGTAAGCAGTGCAACTGACAAACGCAACATACGATTCAATTGATCGTAGGCTGTAAATCACCACGCAACTAGCTTGTTCTCGTTCCTAGAATGAGGTCTCTACATTGAATCAGTATCACGACATCATTTGTCGCTCTCACGACTTCTAATAAACGCTTTGTCCTGAGCAACCTTAATCTATTCTCATCTCTTAAGGCCTTACGCGGTCAACTGTCACCGTTTATGACTCACTAAGGTGTCATACTTTCTCAGAAAAGCCCACCCTTCCGTATAAGGTCCAAAACATGATCACTAACTCAAATCACTAACGATCTGATTCTCACAACTGAATCCTGCAAGTAATCATGCTAAAACAGAAAGCCGAAGCTATAGATTTATAAGTGGCTATCTCAAACAGTCTCAGAAGAGCATCATAGCTCAACATAACACTTTATGGTAAGCCAAAACACAAGCTCCACGCCAGATCGTTCGGTCCGAAAGATATACGACCTGACAAGGAATTACCGCCCAAGAGGGTATACCTGGTCTTGGACCATAAACTTCCTCACATGAGTTCACCAAACTTTGCGTCTACCCGTTCGTGGACAGTGTACATCCTCAAAAAGGTACTACCGCTCTAGCCGGGTTACCCGAACTGGGAAAAATACAACCTCACAGTGAAACCTTTGGGAAGCCGGTCCCCAACAAATGCCATATCCAATGAAAATCATTGTGATACACGCATCAACACAAATGACCGCTCTCAGGGTTGATAGCCACTATTATAATCAACAAGATCAATGTTGAATCACCTGGTCTGGGAAATATATAACCTCACAAGAAATTCTGCCCTAGACGGTATACCTGGTCTTGGACCATACATTTCCTCACAGGAGTTCACCGTCTTTGCGACTACCCGTTCGTGGACAATGTACATCCTCACAGAGAATCTGTCACTCTAGTCGGATACCTGGTCTTGGTCATACACGCCCTCGCAGATAATCCTTTGGAGATCGGGTCCTCAACATACATCATACTTGGTGATACATGCATCTATATAATAGACTGCTCTGAACGATTGAACGCTCTTGGGGTCAGTAGCCATAATATGGGCACAAGCATGTATATCAGCAATATGTATCGTATCACTCTACACAGAAACATATAACTCTACGTATCGTATTATTGCCACAAGGAATATTGCAATCCTTAAATAAGACCTTAAAGTATGCATAAACGATACATGAGAACACACAGATATGGCAATCCAGTTGATTCTATAGGCGAACAATAACTAACTCTATCTGACAGCCAAAACAAAACAACTAAATAAGACAAACACTCGTAACAATGCTCATAAAACATACAAATACCATAATATGGCTCAACCCATCAGCAAGTAATTAAATTAATCGTAAGGCATAAACCATTGCATCGCAAGCCATTCATAATCTTTACATGATAAGCAATAATACGACATCAGTTATATCACAATATATAAGCAGCTTATAAGACAAGCGTTCACATCAGTCCTAGTTGCCACCAGTTCATAGATTACAAGCTGTATGCAATCACATCAATCATAAGAGATGCAAGCCAACAAGTGCTACGCTATAATAAGCACCAAACAGTTCGACCAAGGGGTAAAGCAAGTCACATGCTAATATGTAGCAACTACATAATGCTATTATTATAAGCATTTAACTAGTACGAGAAGCTCCTTATTACTCTGCAAAGAACAACGTAAGCAGTTTAACCAACTAGAGTAACGCCTTGATGGGTGTGCACAACTCAACGAGTAGTATACTGAACTACCGAGCAAGCAAGCGATTGACCAGTGTGAACGGACTTTATGTTTTGATATTACTGGCGTGCGGGTACGCACATGCAAAACACAGGAACAATGGAGACTAGTTTGAGCGTCTGTTATTCTATGTATTTTCAATAACCCGAATAGCTAGTTGAGTCGAGTCCTAAAGGGCCGGCTTTAGCCGAGAGAGGATTCCTCAAAGGAGGCAGTGCCACAGATGTATCCAACTTCTGCAGAAATGTTGAGTTAACTAATGTAGCCCCTTTCCCTTTAATTCCAATGACTAGGGAGGCCATATCATTGCCCGTGGGGTAGTTGTTAACAACCTGTCCATTGGAGTTTTGTACTGCTTTGTCCTCTCCCTTGACAGAACAACTAGAAGTCAATGGGTGCGTTAGGGGTTGCTTAACTAACGACCCATCCTATGTTGTGGTCTTTAAACAACTCGAGCATCTTGCCTGCGAAGGCGAATGTGAGGTCATTTATGTGATTACATCATTGTGCATTTAGCATTGTTTGAGATCACACGACCATCTCATCCGATCATCGCTGTGCTAGATGTGTCGTGCACGACTACATGTACTCTAGGATAAAGGGGGTATAGCTCCTCAATAGAAGCCTCAACATGAGTGTTTCATAAAGATGTAAAGTTCATCAACTTTACTTTATCTTTTGAAACAACAGTACCTTGTGCCAACATTATGCATTTGATTATCTCGAATCTCATCCGCTATCGAGGTATCTATATGTCTTGCATGACTCGATACTGGCCTCGATAAACGGGATACGAGTTTCTCAACAGAACACCCGCAAAGAAGTTCGCTCGAACCCCCAATTCGGGATCACCCGAGATATGCCGAAAATGCGAATAGAACCAACCAATCACATCCTTCCAAATGCTTCGATTTGGGGCAGTCTTTGATGCTTTTGCGCAGCTTCCTAATTCTCAAGTCGACTCTGCATGACTGCATACACGAAGAGTCAGGATCCTTGCGCGAGGTATCCCTCTCCTTAGACGAAGATGTATTGTCAAGCTCTCGACTCAACTCTTGGCACAAGAGAGAAAGAGCGGTGAATGCCCGAAGATGCCTTTAAGGCATACGCAAAGAGCAAAAACCTGCGCATCATATGTAATAGCAAGGCGGTAATAACACATATGCAAAAGCAAGAGCCTAAGCGCAAAGTGCGACGACAAATCAAAGACGGTAAAGAGATGTACAACTCAACATTCTTTGCGCAATGCGCAACAGCAAGACAACGGCTTGTAAGCAGGAGTGCAACGCAAAACTCTTGCACGATGTGCGACGGCAATATAAAAGACTATAAGTAGGAGTACAACGCACAACCTTTGCGCGATGCGCGACGGCAAAGTAAAAGATTGTAAGCAAGAGTGCAACACAAAACCTTTGCGCGATGCGCGACGACAAAGTAAAAGACTGTAAGCAATAGTGCAACGCAAAACCTTTGCGCAATGCGCGGCGGCAAAGTAAAAGACAAGGGTCGCGAAACCGCGTCCTTGAGTTAAATGCGTACTCGTATAAATATATATATTTGTATATATATATATATATATATATATATATATATTTAACGATCATTTTTAATTAATTGAACTCAATTCAATTGTCCAAGTCTTTTGTGCAATCTTCCCCTGCCTTGAGGGGTTGCGGTCCCCGTATGCCAGCGGCGTAGGTAATAACGAGCTCAAGCCACAAAGGGACAACAAGATCCACCGTTCAACCTGTGATGCTAAAAAGGTTAGCATGCCAAAATACAAATGAGAAGTGGGTCTGGTAAGACCTGCAGCAGTACCGGTCCCCGATACAAGGGTAGGCGAGGAACTCAACTCCCTGCAAAATGTAGAAGAGCAACAGAGGCAGCAAGGCTTCCTGCCTGCAGGTTGTAGAGGCAAGAACTCTGCACTCTGCTGACCAGGGTGCCAGAGGCAGAGAGGCCTGCTCTCAGATGCCAGAGATGCAGAGGCACTGCACCCTGCCTGCAAGGGTGCAGGGGCCTCACCCTTGCCGGCAAAAAGCCACAGAGGCAGGGGCTCATGCTCCTTGCCTGCTAGGACAGAAAAGGAAGGGGAGGGAGCAGGCGCTCCTTGCTGGACCTTTCTCAACCGAAAACAAGACAGGGGCACAACCCTTTGCTGGAAACAAGACAGGGGCACAACCCTCTGCTGGAAACAAGGCAGGGGCTCTACCCCTGCCGGCCACTAGATCAAGGCAGGGGGGCGAAGCCCCCTACCTGAAAACAAAGGAGATGCAGGGGGCTTCACCCCCTGCCCAAAATCAAGAAGGCAGGGGGCTTCGCCCCCTGCTGGGAAACCAAAGAAGGAAGGGGGGCTTCACCCCTGCCGGGGAGCATAAGAAGGCAGGGGAGGCGAAGCCCCCTGCTGAAGACAAAACATTGGCAGGGGGACCTCGCTCCCTGTCGAAGACAAAACAACGGCAGGGAGGCCTCGCCCCCTGCCGGGAAACACAAGGTAGGGGGGCGAAGCCCTTTGCCAGGAACAAGATGGGGGACACGAAGGCAAAGCCCCCTGTCGGAAAACCACAAGAGGAAGGGGGCAGAACCCCCTGCCAAAAAACAACAGAAGGCAGGGGGCTTTGACCGCTGCCGGAAGAACAACGAAGAGGCAGGGGCTCTGCCTCTGCCGAAAAATCCATAAGAGGCAGGGGGCGGAAGCCCCTGTCGGAAAGGTGAGCCAACATAGGGAGCATCGCTCTCAGCTGGTAAAACAAGAGGGACATGGGGCGCAGAGCCCCCTGTCGACACAACAAATGTTAGGGGGGCAGACCCCCCTGTCGACGAAAAGAAAGGAAAAGGAGAAGGGGAGAAACAGAATCGAAGAAGTAGAAGGGGAAGAAGAAGAAGAAGAAAAATGAAAGAAAAAGAGGAGCATACCTGAAGATCATCGACGACAGCAGCGTCGTCGTCGGAGGGAGGTCGCAAGTGGCGGCGGGTTGACAAGGTTCTTCAGCGAGAGAGAGGGTGCATGGACGAGTCGGGGGGAGAACGAGAGAGCAGGAAAGAGGAAGGGGTTTCGTATTTGAAACCCCCCTTGTCTTATTGTCTATTGAAGACTCGAGGGAGAGAGACCGAGAGATGAGAGGGGGAAGGAGGTTTCGAGAACCTCCCTCCTTCGTCGTTGCGTGCTTTTAAAAGCACGCAACTGACTTATCACCCGGGTCAGATCCGGGTCCGGATCTGGCCCGGATCCAAACGATTTTTTTTACTCGCGTTATTACATTCTACCCTCCTTAAAGTAATTTCGTCCGCGAAATTTCTGTTGCATATGTTAGTCAAAATACAAGTTAGGGTATTTTTCCCTAATATCTGACCAAACATCAGCAGAATATTCGCTCAAGTTCTTTACCATCTTTGTAATAAACAAAGAATACCGAAGACCAAAATCTCAGGAAGCTTAAAAAAGAAGTCAAACGCATATGTACTATTCATGCGTAACATAAGTAGTTTACAAAAAACCCAGCAATGCTGGTACATAAGTAGAACGTGTCAAGCCACTTAGCTTAACAACGCTCAAAACATTTATGAAACGAGAAAAATTATATACTTATAGCGCGATATGGATGCTTAATGGTCAAGAAACCTTACTTCCCTTAGCTCTGATACCAAGTTGTAACGCCCCAAAATTTCAAACTTGCGGACCTTTTAGAAAACAGGCAAGAGACTAGGAAAGATCTCTTTCCTTGAGAGTTTGTTTATGAAATCAGGGGAAGACTATTCTTTTGTTAAATCATAAGGCAAGCTGACAGCTTTGGGCACGTTAGCAAAAAGAACCGAAACTCACAAAATTCGGATATCCTAAGGAAAATTTGTTACTAACCCAAAACATCCAGGACGCGAGCTAAGAGCAAGAAGAAGAAGTCTTGAAGCCATCTTGCAATCGCGCCATCGCCCGTAGTGTACCTAATCATCACCTATACCCATAAAATGGGTTAGTTTTGTGAAAAACTAGTTGGTGCACAAAAGAGACTACAGAAAACTGAATTAAGTACATTTAATTCAGTAGGTTACGCAGTTTAAAGCAGATATACAGTTAAACAGGTAAGCAATGCAAGCAGGTGAATAGTGCAAACGCATAAGTAGTACAAGCGAATAAGTAGTGCAAGCGAGTAAGTAGTGTAAATGTGTAAGTAGTGCAAACAGTAAGCAGTTCAAAGCAAGTAAGCAGTGCAACTGACAAGCGCAACATACGATTAAATTGATCGTAGGCTGTGAACCACCTCACAACTAGCTCGTTCTTGTTCCTAGAATGAGGTCTCCACATTGAATCAGTATCAGGACATCGTTTGTCGCTCTCACAACTTCTAACAAATACTTTGTCCTGAACAACCTTAATCTATTCCCATCTCTTAAGGCCTTACGCGACCAACTGTCACCCGTTATGACTTACTAAAGTGTCATACGTTCTCAGAAAAGCCCACCCTTTCGTAGAAGGTCCAAAACATGATCACTAACTTAAATCCCTAACGATCTCATTCTCATATCTGAGTCCTGCATGTAATTATGCTAAAACTGAAAACCGATGCTATAGATTTATAACTGGCTATCTCAAACAATCTTAGAAGAGCATCACAGCTCACCATAACTTTTTATGGTAAGCAAAAACACAAGCTCCATGCTGGATTGCTCGGTCCGAAAGATATACGACCTGACAAGGAATTACCGCCCTAGAGGGTATACCTGGTCTTGAACCATACACTTCATCACAGGAGTTCACCGACATTGCGGCTACCCGTTCGAGGACAGTGTACATCCTCACAAAGGTTCTACCGCTCTAGCTGGGTTACCCGGTCTTGGAAAAATACAACCTCACAACGAAACCTTTGGGAAGTCGGTCCCCAACAAATGCCATATCCAATGAAAATCATTGTGATACACGCATCAGCACAAATGATCGCTCTCAGGGTCGATAGCCACTATTACAATCAACAAGATCAACGTTGAATCACCTGGTCTGGGAAATGTATAACCTCACAAGAAATTCCGCCCTAGACGGTATACCTGGTCTTGGACAATACACTTCCTCACAGGAGTTCACCGTCTTTGCGGCTACCCGTTCGTGGACACTGTACATCCTGACAGACAATCTATCACTCTAGCCGGTTACCTGGTCTTGATCATACACGCCCTCGCAAATAATCCTTTGGAGATCAGGTCCTCAACAGACACCATACTTAGTGGTACATGCATGTATACAGTAGACTGCTCTGAACGATTGACCGCTCTTGGGGTCAATAACCACAATATGGCACAAGCATGTATATCAGCAATAAGCATCGTATCACTCTACAAAGAAGCATATAATCCTACGCATCGTATTATTGCCACAAGGAATATTGCAATCCTAAAATAGGACCTCAAAGCATATAATCCTACGCATCTGACTCCTGCAAGTAATCATGCTAAAACAGAAAGTCGAAGCTATAGATTTATAACTGGCTATATCAAACAATCTTAGAAGAGCATCACAACTCACCATAACGTTTTATGGTAAGCAAAAACACAAGCTCCAAGCCGGATCGCTCGGTCTGGGAGATATACGACCGGACAAGGAATTACCGCCCTAGAGGGTATACCTGGTCTTGGACCATACACTTCCTCACAGGAGTTCACCGACTTTGCGGCTACCCGTTCGTGGACACTGTACATCCTCACAAAGGTTCTACCGATTTATCCGGGTTACCCAATCTGGGAAAAATACAACCTCACAGTAAAACCTTTGGGAAGCCGGTCCCCAACAAATGCCATATCCAATGAAAATCATTGCGATACACGCATCAACACAAATGAGTGCTCTCAGGGTCGATAGCCACTATTACAATCAACAATATCAACGCCAAATCACCTGGTCTGGGAAATGTATAACCTCACAAGAAATTCCGCCCTAGACGAAATACCTGGTCTTGGACCATACACTTCCTCATAGGAGTTCACCGTCTTTTCGGCTACCCATTCGTGGACAGTGTACATCCTCACAGAGAATCTACCACTCTAGTCGGTTACCTGGTTTTGATCATACACGCCCTCGCAGATAATCCTTTGGAGATCAGATCCTCAACAGACACCATACTTAGTGATACATGCATCTATACAATAGACCACTCTGAACGATTGATCGCTCTTGGGGTCAGTAGCCACAATATGGGCACAAGCATGTATATCAGCAATACACATCGTATCACTCCACACAGAAGCATATAATCCTAAACATCGTATTATTGCCACAACGAATATTGCAATCCTCAAATACGACCTCAAAGCATGCGTAAACGACACATGAGAACACACATATATGGCAATCCAGTTGATTCTATAGGCAAAGAGTAACTAAGTCTATCTGACAGCCAAAATAAAACAACTGAATAAGACAAGCACTCGTAACAATGCTCATAAAATATACAATTACCATAATATGGCTCAGTCCATCAGCAAGTAATTAAATTAATCATAAGGCATAAACCATTGCATTGCAAGCCGTTCATAAGCTATACACGATAAACAATCATACGACAATAGTTATATCACAATATGTAAGCAGCTTATAAGATAAGCGGCCACATCAATCCTAGTTGCCACCAGTTCGTAGATTACGAGCTGTATGCAATCACATCAATCATAAGAGATGCAAGCCAACAAGTGATACGCTACAATAAGCACCAAACAGTTCGACCAAGGGGTAAAGCAAGTCACATGCTAATATGTAGCAACTGGCATAATGCTATTATTATAAGCATTTAACTAGTATGAGAAGCTCCTTATTACTCCACAAAGAACTGCGTAAGTTGTTTAACCAGCTAGAGTAATGCCTTGATGGGCGTGCACATCTCAATGAGTAGCATACTGAACTACCGAGCAAGCAAGCAATCGACCAGTGTGAACAAACTTTATGTTTCGATATTACTGGCCCGCGGGTACGCGCAGGCAAAACATAGGAACAACTGAGACTAGTTCGGGCGTCTGTTATTCTATGTATTTTCAATAACCCAAATAGCTAGTTGAGTCCGCTCCTAAAGGGCTGACTTTAACCGAGAGAGGATTCCCCAAAGGAGGCAGTGCCACGGATGCATCCAACTTCTGCAGAAGTGTTGAGCTAACTAATGTAGCATCTTTCCCCTTAACTCCAATGACTGGGGAGGCGGATCCTTGCCCGTGGGGTGGTTGTTAACAACCTGTTTGTTGGAGTTTTGTACCGCTTTGTCCTCTCCCTTGACAGAACAACCATAAGCGAATGGGTGCATTAGGGGTTGCTTAACTAACGACCCATCCTATGTTGTGGTCTTTAAACAACTCGAGCATTTTGCCTGTGAAGGTGAATGTGAGGCCATTTATGTGATTACAACATTGTGCATTTAACACTGTTCGAGGTCACACGACCGTCTCATCCGATCATCGCAGTACTAGATGTGTCGTGCACGACTACAAGTACTCTAGGATGAAGGGGGTATAGCTCCTCAATTGAAGCCTCAACAGGAGTGTTTCACAAAGATATAAAGTTTATCAACCTTATTTTATCTTTTGAAACAACAGTACCTTGTGCCAAGATTATGCATGTGATTATCTCGAATCTCATCTGCTATCGGGGTATCTACATGTCTCGCATGACTCGATACCGGCCTCGATAGACGAGATACAGGTTTCTCAACAGAACACCCGCAAATAAGTTCGCTCGAACCCTCAATTCAGAATCACTCGAGATATGTCAAAAAGCGAATAGAACCAACCAATCACATCCTTCCAAATGCTTCAATTTGGGGCAGTCTTTGATGCTTTTGCGCAGCTCCCTAAATCTCAAGTCGACTCTGCAGGACTGCGTACACGAAGAGCCAGGATCGTTGCGCAAGGTATCTCTCTCCTTAGACGAAGATGTATTTCCAAGCTCTCGACTCAACTCTTGGTGCAAGAGAGAAAGAGCGATGAATGCCCGAAGATGCCTTTAAGGCATACACAAAGAGCGAAAACTTGCGCGTCATCTGTAATAGCAAGGTAGTAATAACACATATGCAAAAGCAAGAGCCTAAGTGCAAAGCAAAGACGGTAAGGAGAGGTACAACGCAAAATCCTTTGCGCAATGCGCGACAGCAATGTAAAGGCTTGTAAGCAGGAGTGCAACGCAAAACCCTTGCGCGATGCGCGATGGCAAAGTAAAAGACTATAAGTAGGAGTGCAACGCAAAACCTTTGCGCGATGCACGATGGCAAAGTAAAAGAATGTAAGCAAGAGTGCAACACAAAACCTTTGCGTGATGCGCGACGACAAAGTAAAAGACTATAAGCAAGAGTGCAACACAAAACCTTTGCGCGATGCGCGACTGCAAAGTAAAAGACAAGGATCACGAAACTGCATCCTTGAGTTAAATGTGTACTCGTATAAATATATATATTTATTTAATGGTTCTTTTTAGTTAATTGAACTCAATTCAATTATACAAGTCTTTTGTGCAATCTTTCCCTACCTTGAGGGGTTGCGGTTCCCGTATGACATCGACGTAGGTAAGCATGAGCTCAAGCCACAAAGGGCAAGAAAGATCCACCGTTCAACCTGTGATGCTAAAAAAGTTAGCATGCCAAAATACAAATGAGAAGTGGGTCTGGTAAGACCTGCAGCAGTACCGGACCCCGATACGAGGGTAGGCAGGGAGCTGAACTCCCCGCAAAATGCAGAAGAGCCACAAAGGCAGCAAGGCTTCCTGCCTGCAGGCTGCAGAGGCAAGAACTATGCACTCTGCTGACCAGGGTGCCAGAGGTAGAGAGGCTTGCTCCCAGACGCCAAAGATGCAGAGGCACTGCACCCTGCCTAAAAGGGTGCAGGAGGCAGGTGCCTCACCCTTGCCCGCAAAAAGCCACAGAGGCAGGGGCTCATGCTCCCTGCCTGCTAGGACAGAAAATGTAGGGGAGGATGCAGAGGCTCCCTGCCGAACCTTTCTCAACAAAAAACAGGATAGGGGGCGCAGCCCCCTGCTGGAAATGAGACAAACAGGGGCTCTGCCTCTACCGACCACTAGATCCAGGCAGGGGGGCAAAGCCCCTTGCCTGAAAACAAAGGAGATGCAGGGGGCTTTGCCCCGTGCCCAAAATCAAGAAGAAGGCAGGAGGGCTTTGCCCCCTTCTGCGAAACCAAAGAAGGCAAGAGGGCTTCGCCCCTGCCGGGGAGCATAAGAAGGCAGGGGAGGCGAAGCCCCCTACCGAAGACAAAACATTGGCAGGGGGACCTCGCCCCCTGCCGAAGACAAAACAACGGCAGGGGGGGCTTGCCCCTTGTCAGGAAACACAAGGCAGGGGGCGAAGCCCCGTGCCAAGAACAAGATGGGGGGCACGGGGGCAAAGCCCTCTGCTGGAAAACCACAGAAGGCAGGGGCAAAACCCCCTACCAAAAAATAGTAGAAGGCAGGGGGCTTTGTCCCCTGTCGGAAGAACAATGAAGAGGCAGAGGTTCTGCCCCTGTTGAAAAATCCATAAGAGGCAGGGGGCGTAAGGCCCTACTGGAAAGGTGGGCCGACACTGGGAGCTCCGCTCCTTGCCGACAAAACAAGAGGGTCAGGGGGAGCGGAGCCCCTTGTCGACACAGCAAGTGACAGGGGGGCGGAGCCCCCTGCCGACGAAAAGAAAGTTAAAGGATAAGGGTAGAAGGGGAAACGAAGAAAAAGTAGAAGGGGAAGATGAAGAAGAAGAAAGACGAAAGAAAAAGAGGAGCGTACCTAGAGATCATCGACGACGGCAGCGGTGGTGTCGGAGGGAGGTCGCAGGTGGCGGCGGGTTGACAAGGGTCTCCAGCGAGAGAGAGGGTGCAGGGACGAGTCGGGGGGAGAACGAGACAACAAGAGAGGGGAAGGGGTTTTGTATTTGACCCCCCCCCGTCTCGCTGTCTATTGAAGACCCGAGGGAGAGAGACCGAGAGATGAGAGGGGGAAGGAGGTTTCGAGAACCTCCCCCCTTCATCGCTGCGTGCTTTTAAAAGCACGCAGCCGACTTATCACCCGGGTCATGATCCGTCCCGGATCCAAACAAATTTTTTTTTTACTCGCGTTAGGTAAGGGTTTGAGTGGTATAACTATTATATGTATGAATTCTCATATTAATTTTTGTTCATTGAAAACCAAGAAGGTGATTTTATATAGTTGGACAGCAATTGAACATTATTCAAATCCTGAAAATGTCGTAGATATCTCTATTAATTGTTAAAGATATCTATAAAATTATTAGGTATCGCAATTATTAGAGATATCAAGAAAAACATGAAAACACAATTATTAAAGGTATCTATAAAATTATTAGATATCTCTAGTAATTGTGAAACATGGTCAACAACTGCAACCCTAGCAACTCTTCAATAGAAAGTCATATAAAAGAAATGTCATTTATATTATTTTAATGTATGGCTGAAAAATTGAAAACATTTCTAGAGTTTTTTCTATTTTCCATCAGAATAACAAAACAAATATAGGACAGGCACCACTTCTTTAACCCTGATACATTTTGGGTATGGATTTATCAGTTGTATTGGATGTATGCCAAGAAAAATGTGAACACCTCAATTACATTGTAACTGCAACTTTTCTAAGCTTGATATGACATTTCTAGCACAACCATTTCCAGGTCAGGACCATGCCTTGAGGTTGATAATGATTGAGGCTGATACTTGCCTGAAGGCTGTATCTTCATAGAAATGCTCCATTACTTGTTGAATGATCTCTATTTTCCTTTTGCTTGTTCAACATTTTGAGGGATTTGAATGTTAAGGATCTATGGCACATGGATGCTCCATTTTTCCCTCAGTACACGTGGATACCTGGACATGCCATTTTACCCTCAGTACATACAAGTTCGTATTCAATTTATAATTTATAATTATATTTTTAGTTTAAAGCTTTGTATTTTCAATATATAATATATATTTTAGATATAACATATATATTTAGATTATATTCAGTTTATTTGTTATTTATGTGATATTTAATATATATACAGTTGTGTCTCCGTACCCACGCCTTTTGGAATTGCCGTGTCGTACCCGTATCCGCACCCGTACCCAGGTGACATAGTTAAGGTTGAAAGAAGCTTGGTAACTGAGTTGTATTTGCTTGCAATTTGTTCACGAATATGTTGACAATTTGTCTGTCAATCTAACGTTTTGTGAATAACCAAAAGAAACGTAAAGGCCCATTTTGTGGTGCCTTTAATGATATTCTGACATCATTTCTTTTGTTTGTTTAAGAACTATTTGTCAATGTGGTGATGATGTATAACGATGCTCTGTTCAGATTAAGACTGAAAATCAACAAAATAATCAATAAGGTGCCTGTCATGTCTCGTCAGTCTATTTACCAGTGTTTGTGTTAGTCTGTATCTATGTCATATGGATACAGATACGGAAACGGGATACAGCATGGGCACAGGTTGTACAGACAGCAATTTCTAATGCTATGGTGCTCCGGGCGCACCTACTCCCACCTGCTAGAAATCATAATATCTTCTCAATCAGACCTTATTGATGTACTTAACACAGTTTATTTGATAGAAATTATGTTTTGGATCATGTTTTTTGAACCTCAAAATAAGTTTTTTTAAGTTGTGAAATTTTGGTACATTGTTATCCGTTGATTTTTGAAGATCTTGAAAAACCTATATGTATGCAATAGTCACATTATCCAAAACTTGTTTTTCACTAAATAATGATTGTAGATCATTCATATATATATATATATGATCAATGAAAAAAGTACTCAAATTTTGAAAATTTGAAGCTTCTATTAGGTGGGAGTAGGTGCTCCTTGAGCACCCTATCATTACTATGTGTTGTGAGTTCTCTTTTAAGTTTTGGCTATATGTTGATTAGCCTGTTTCTTTTATTTTTCGCATGCTAACTATACTGGCCATATAAAAGTTCAACAATTAGTGAAGATAAAAAATAAATTTCTTGTAGTTGACATCCTGTTACCATCTTCCTTGAAAAGTTATTCTTTCATTGTTATTTTGATGACCTTAAATTTTTATTTTTCATCAGGGGAGGACGTGGAGGAGGTTATAAGAAGCTAGATGAAGAGGAAATTGAAGAGACAAAACGAAGAGGTAGAGAAGTTGAAGTACCATATCTTCTCCTTTTATTTGATTGTTCAGCACATTTGAAGTGGTCATGTCATTAATTTTATTTTCTCTTCAGGATGATGGTGAGTTGTATGATGAGTTTGGGATTCTTAAAAAGAAGTTCCGTGCTAAAACACAAGAAGCTGTGACTAGACAAGCCACTTCCAGGCTCAGGACGGGCAAGATGGGATGTTGAGGAGCTAGGTATGAAACTAGGGGTTATTGAGTTATTGTAATTATCATATCTTATGTTAAAATATTCTATTTTGAGTAACATGTGGGTGGTGTTGGAGCAAGGTGGAGACCTCATGAAGATACAACTGTTTGGGGAAAAAAGTTGATAAAAAATGCATAAGAAAATTTCTTTAGGTTGTACCTACTTAAAAATTAAAAACTTAGCAAGTCACTAACTTCAAATGACTATCTCCCCGTTTGGTTGCTTTTATAAATAGCTCCTCGTTATTTTTTTTAAATAGAAAATTTTGGTATTTGGTTTGTTTTACCAACAAATTTTTAAAAATATATTGATAAATCAACCCTCTTCTTGAAATCCAAGGGGGACCTACTTTTTTTTCCCTTTAATTTTCTTCCATTCTACCATCATCATATCCGCCACCACTTTTCTATCACCATTACCACCGCCACCACCACTTCCTCACCACCATCAGTGAAATGACCTGTCACAATGGTTTGTGGGATCGAGGGCGAGGGATTCAGATCCTACTCAAAAGTTCATTTTTTTCCAAAAATGGGACACGAGGACAGATTATTTAGTTTTTTTAATCAATAAATGTTAGAATTATAAGATAGACTCTTCGTATTTCTCCCTCATTTTTGGGAAACTCATTTTACTTTAAGGCCTGTTGGAATTATAAGCTAGACTCTTCGTATTCCTCCCTCATTTTGGGAACTTGTTTTACATTAAGGCTATTTGCAGTTTTCTATGCAACTCTTTGGGTTCCTCTCCCATTTATTTCTTTGCCTTGAAAATGTAATAGTCTTTTAGTTTTTCTATGGTAGGAATTTATTATGTAATTAAATTCTGGTTAGGCTTGAATGTTATATATATAACAGCCATGTATCCTCATTTTGACAAGTCATTGGAATGTATTGAAGCCTTTTGTTGCCTTCTCCTTCTCTTGCACCATTTCTGAGTGTTTTTCATTCTAGAGAATAATCTTCTTCTCTAGTTTGTTGCTTTATTTCCAACATAGTGGTATCAGAGCTAGGATGACTTTCAACAATATGGTACAACCACAAGTTCCTTGCTTTGCTGAGAAAAATTACAACAAGTAGAGTATTCAAATGAAGGCATTCTTTGGTTCTCAAGATCTATGGGACATCGTTGAAAGTGGCTTCGATGAGATGGACAATGTGGAGGGCATCACTCAACGACAACAAACTGAGTTGAAGGAAAACCGGAAGAAGAACAATAAGGCTTTGTTCTATATTTATCAAGTTGTTGATGAAGCCATTTTTGAAAGGATATCCTCGGCGAAGTCGGCAAAGGTAGCATGGGATACTCTCTATACAACATACAAAGGAGAAGACAAGGTAAAAATGGTGAGACTACAAACTCTAAGAAGTGAATTTGATTCTTTAAGAATGAAAGAATCTGAAACGATTGAAGCTTTTTTCAATCGAGTCTTCTCCATTGTTAATCAAATGTGAGTAAATGGTGAAAAACTTGAAGATCAAAGAGTTGTTGAAAAAATATTGAGGAGCTTAACTCGCAAGTTTGAACATATTGTTGTTGCTATAGAAGAATCCAATGACTTATCCACCTTGTCCATTGATAGTTTAATGGGATCACTTCAATCTCATGAACTTCGTATAAAGCAATTTGATTCTCCTCCAATCAAACAAGCTTTTCAGACACAACTCTTTATTCGTGGTGGTGCTTGAGGACGAAGAGGAAGAGGATATGGAGGTGGTAGAAATCAAGAAACGAAAGAAGATGCTTGTGATTCATCTTATTCTATGCGAGGAAGAGGTCAAGGTAGAGGTCGAGGTCGTGGTCGCTCTCTCTCACAAGTTCAATGCTTTCATTGTCAGAAGTATGGTCACACCATAAAGTTCTGTAGAAAGAGATTGGCAGAAGAAAATCAAAAGGAGGTAACTTTCATGCATGAGAAAAATGAAATTCTTGATGATGATATTCTCTTTCTTGCTTGTGATACCAAAGAAGAAACACATGATAAAGTATGGTATATTGATAGTGGTTGTAGTAACCACATGACTGGAAACAAAAAATTATTTATGAACTTAAATGAAATGGTTCAAACTAAAGTTAGAACAGGTGATGATAATAGGCTTGCTGTCAAGGGACGTGGTGATATTCTTGTTAAAACTAACCATGGCAGCAAGCACGTCACCGATGTTTTCTATGTTCCAGGCCTCAAACACAATCTTTTGAGTGTTGGGTAACTTATTCTAAAAGGATATGATCTTCATTTCAAAGGAAAAATATGTGAAATTAAGGACAAGAAGAATGCTCTCATAGCCGAGGTGAAAATGACTAAAAAAAAATGTTTCCATTTATATTTCAAAATGCTGCTCTTTCTTGCTTCAATACTATTATTAAAGATCCATCATGGTTATGGCATCTTCGATATGGGCATTTGAATTTCAGTTCTTTATCTCTCATGTGCAAAAAACATATGGTCAGAGGCATGCCTAACATTCATCAGCAAGACAAAATTTGTGAAGGTTGTGTTCTTGGAAAACATCACAGAGACTCTTTCCCTGGTGGCAAATCTTGGCGAGCATCAAAACCACTTGAGTTGGTTCATTCTGATCTATGCGGCCCTATGCGCACCACATCTATTGGAGGTAATTGTTATTTTTTAACATTCATTGATGACTTCAGTCGAAAGACATGAGTTTATTTTCTAAAAGAAAAATCTGAGGTGTTCAAATATTTTAAGCAATTTATGACATTTGTTGAAAAGCAAAGTGATCTTTCTATTAAAACCTTGCGTACTGATTGTGGGGCTGAATATATGTCCAATGAGTTCAAAGAATTCTTGAAAAAGAAGGGCATCCGTCATCAGTTGACTACTCGGTACACACCTCAACAAAACAGCGTTGCAGAAAGAAAGAATCACACAATCATGGAGATGGCAAGAAGTATGTTGAAATCTAAAGGTATGCCTAACATATTCTGGGCTGAATCAGTGGCATGTGCTATCTATCTTCTTAATCATGCCCCCACTAAAAGTGTTCAAGACCTAACTCCTCAAGAAGCTTGGAGTGGGCAAAAACCATGTGTTGCTCACTTGAAAGTATTTGGCAGCATATGTTATTCTCATATTCTTGATGAACGAAGGAGCAAGCTTGAAGATAAATCTGAAAAATGTATCCTCGTTGGGTACAGTGAATGCTCAAAGGCTTATAAGCTTTACAATCCAATCACCAAGAAAATTATCATAAGCAGAGATGTAAAATTCAATGAAGAAGAATCTTGGAATTGGGATGGAGAGAATGAAAATAAAAATTCACATTTCATTAATAAGGAGGAGAGTCATGAACCAAGTGGTGATGGGGATACTTCACTCTCCTCTCCATCTACACATTTATCACCATCTTCCTCATCTTCAAGGAGTTTTGAATCTCCTCCTATGAAGACAAGAAGTCTTCAAGAAATTTATGAAACAACAAGAAGAAATCTTGAGGAAGACTTGGTGAATTTTGCTTTATTTGCGGACGCCGATCCAATTACTTATGAAGAAGCATCTTAAGAAGAGAAGTGGAGAATTGCTATGAATCAAGAAATGGACTCTATTGAAAGAAATCATACTTGGGAGTTGACTGAGCTCCCAAATGGACACAAATCTATTGACGTCAAATGGGTATATAAAACAAAATTCAACTCAAATGGAGAAGTTGAAAAATGCAAAGCTCGGCTGGTGGTAAAAGGTTACAAGCAAAGGTATGGCGTTGATTTTAATGAAGTTTTTGCTCCTGTGGCTTGCCTTGAAACAATTCGCATGGTGTTAGCTTTAGCTGCTCAAAGAAAATGGAAGGTCTTTCAAATGGATGTAAAATCAGCATTCTTGAATGGTCTCCTTGAAGAAGAAGTGTATATTGATCAACCTCCGAGTTATGTAAAGAAGGGTGAAGAAAACAAAGTGTGTCGATTAAAGAAGGCTTTATATGGGCTAAAACAAGCGCCAAGGGCTTGGTATTGTCGCATTGATAGATACTTCTTGAGGAATGGATTCAAACGGTGTCCTTTTGAGCATACTCTATTCATCAAAGAAGGCAATCAAGGGGAATTCTTAGTCATATGCTTATATGTTGATGATTTAATAATTACCGGCACTAGTGCAAGCATGTGTGAAAATTTCAAGAAGGATATGTGTAAACACCCCAAATTTTCACTCACCTCCCCGACAGTTCCACCAAGCATCATCATCCAGCCTCTGAAATTGCTGGAGGGCAAAATGGTCATTTTCTGAGCCCGGACCTTGCAAAAGTCCAAATTTCATCTGAAACTCTCAAAATTTTTCTAATTTTAACTCAGATGTTCAAAAATTTATTCCTGACAGGAGACAGACATCTCCAAAGTCTTGGTTCAAGATTCTATTGCATAAGAAATGACATTACATATCATTGCATGAGCATTTCAAATCACTGCACTGCACAGCATGCCATTTCGAGGTCCAGAACTCTTGATTTCAAAATTTTCAATCCAGATTAGAATTTCAACTCTTTTCAAAATTGATTTCAAAACCCTGGGTCTTCAAAATTATCAATTCTTCCCATTTTACCCCCAGGACTCTGAATTTCAAAATATTTTCTCAGGAAAACGATCTGGATAGTTTTCAATATGGATTTCAGCCACTTCACCTCAGATTTTGCCCCTTTTGACAATTTCAAATATCCTCCTTTTACAAAATTGCCCTACAGGGGCCAACTCTTTCCAAAAATTCTTGTTTTACCAATTAGTCCAGATTTTATGAAAATTCCAAAAAGAAGTTGTTGTTTTATCCTTATTTCAGTAAATAAGCAATGTGGGACCCACACTGAGGTGGTGTCACACAAGCTTTTCTTTTGAAAATTTGAATTTTGAAAAACCCAAAAATATAGGAGCCTTGTCCCCTGGATTGGTGCCACTTGTCTTTTCTCTCTCCTCCCATTTCCATGCCAAGTGTCAGTGTGGGGCTACCCTAAGAAGCCGCCACATGTCATTCCATTTATCTGCCATGTGTCACCCTATCCATCCTGCGTCATGTGTCATTCCAAGATTACCAGAAGATGCCAAGTGTCATAGGTTGTCCTGTATAGAAAAAGTGGAGCTTGTCTCCTCTGAGGTGGCGCCACTTGAAGTGTGTCTCCTGCAGAGGACACGTGTCAACCTCTCCCTCCTTCTAGAAAAGTAGCCTGACACATGTCTCTTCCTACTTTTCTCAGAAAAGTAGGAGACATGTGTCACTCCTAAATTCTTACAGAAAAGGTAGGCTTGTCTCCTCTGAGGTGGCGTCATCTGGAGTGTGTCTCCTGCAGAGGACACGTGGCAAGCTCTCATTTCCTCAGAAAAAGTAGACGCCATGTGTTGTTTTCTGCTTTCTTCAGAAAAACTAGAATTCAAAAGTTCAAAACTCCTCATAGGTGGCGCAAATCCTGAACTTCTACCTTTTTCATGTTGTCTGAGATGGCGCCACATGGCTTGGCCCTCCTTCTCTCCCCTCCGCCACGTGTCATCTTCTGCTTCTTTTAGAAAAAGCAGGTGACACATGTCTCCTTCTCACTCCTTCAGAAAAAGTAGAGGACACATGTCTTCTCCCTACTTTTCTCAGAAAAGTAGGAGACACATGTCACTCCTGGCTTTCTTCAGAAAAAGCAAACCATTCAAATGTTCAAACAAGGCCTAGGTGGCGCAAATCCGGAGCTCTGATTTTTCCAGATGGCCTATGAGGGCGCCACATGTCCCTTCCCTCCTTTTCCTCCCTCTTGCCACATGGCATTGTAGGAGCCACCCTGAGGTGGCGCCACATGTCCATCCTCCAGGGCCAACCTCCATTTGAAATTCGAATTCTCCTCTGAGGTGGCGCCATCTGAAGAACCTCTCCAGCAGGCTGACACTTGGAACCGTCCTGGATTGCCACATGTCCAGATCTCCTTTCACCAGAAAAAGCAAAATTCAAATTCCTCTGAGGTGGCTCCTTCTGAGCCCACTGCTCTGACCTTCTGACATGTGTCAAACACCTTTTGAGGTGGCACCATTCCAGGACTCCACTTGGCTCCATTTTTTGATTTTTATTTTATTTTTTATAAAGGTAGCCCACCATGAGGTGGCGCCACCTGAGGACTCCCTACAAAAGGTGAGTTTGAATTTCAAATTCCAAGAGAACACCCTCTGAGGTGGCACCTTCTGGGAGTTCCCTGCAGAGAGAATCAAGCAAACTTTTGAAAAATTCCAAATTCCCCCTGCTGAGGTGTCTCACCCACAAAATTCCCATTTTTTTATTTTCTCAAAAAAATCAAAATAGCCCCATGAGGTGGCGCCACCTGAGGGCTCCCTGCAAAAGCCAAATTCGAATTTCAAACCCCCAGATGGCACCCCCTGAGATGGCGCCACATGGAGGGCTCAGATTGAGCCTGTTTGAATTTCAAATTTCTTCAGAAAATTTATAAAAACAAGGCTCCACGCCCAAGAGAGAGGAGCATTTTTGGAGACCATTTTTGTGAACTGAAGAATTCGACCTAGCCTTCCTAACATCTGATTTTGAACCTTGGAAATCGTGCCCCCTTTGGCTCATTGGAGAAGATGGAGTAAAGCTCGTGCAGTGGCCAATTCGATTCAAGCGGAGGTCAATTTGGGTGAACCATCCAAAGCCCGGAGCGAAGGACGAAGGAAGCTCGTGATAGCCGCCCCTTTTAAGAGCTTCTACGCTGCGTAACGAAGCAAGGTGCACTTCTTTTCCCCTTGATTTGATGCCACGATTCGAGTCGGGAGTCGTTTGAAGAAAGAGCTCATCTGAGAGATGGATTGAGCTATTCTCATAAAACGACATATATAAAAATGTTTAATTATGCTTACTTGATGATTTTTAACATTCATGTAGTTAGCTAGGTTTAATTTGCATTTTGTTTCATTCATTTAGCATATTTCATGAATTAATTAGGATTAATTTAACATTTATTTCAACTCTGCTCATTTTCAGTAGGTCTCTGTTTTTGTCAGTCAGTCCACACGTCATTTCATGCATTTATTTTTTATTAAAAATCCCCAAAAAATCATGAAATGCGCCCTTAGGTGTCCCTGAAATTTTGCCAAAAATTAAGAGGTATTTGAATTTGTTTACGGCGGTAAACATTCAAAATGGCAAGTCGGGTTTTGTTACCCGGGATGCGTTTTGAAAATCATTTGCCGACTTGTAAAATCGAGATATACCTCATGGGAGATTCGATTTTCGATCAGAAAAATGTTAAGAACTTGGGAGCATGTCTAGTTTTTAATATGAGTTTTTCAGATTTTTCTGAGTTTTTTAATGTCTGACAAAAATCCGAGAGTTCTAGACACGTGTCAGAGCCTAATTTGGGCCTCTGAGATTTTTGATAGACTTAGGGCTGTGGTGTCTCTTTGTGTGTTGCTCCAAATCCAAAACTGTAAAAAGTGAAAGTTGTGTCCGAGATGTCCTCTGTTTGCATCTGAAAGCCTGTGATTTTTAAAATAGTTTTGATACCTGCTTCGGATTTATTTTGTCAGTCCTTTGTTTTGTTACATTTGTCTGTTCTGTTAGTTTAGGCAGGAATAGTTATATTTTTATCTGTGTTTCCGTTGATCAAATGCCGAAGTCATAAACATGAAAGTTGTTCATGTAGGTGTCGTTCATAGCTCTGATTAATTTCATAAATTTCCATGGCTGCTTTATATTTGTTTGGCATTTTACATCATATTAAGGTGATTTTTACCTCTGTCAGAACTAAATCCCTGTTGCCGAACTCACCATGGCTCAAATTCCGAGGCTGTAAAAACCAAAAATATTCCATTTCGGGTATTTTAGCAGTCTGAAAAAATATCAGAAGTTTCCATGGTGTAAATCTTGTATTATCATATTAGGCATTGCATTTGGTTCAGATCCATAGGCAAAATCCACCATTTTAGGACTTTCTTTGAATTTTAGCATTTAAATCATATCATTTCACAATTTTTAGCATTCTAGGTTGTTTATCAGAGTAAGTAGATGCTTCATACCAAATTTGGTGCAATTTGGAATCCATTTGTGGTTCGGATTAGCCATAATACCAAAACAGGGTCCCGCAGGACCCGGATCCAAGTGAAAAACAAGCGAAAATCATTATTTTTGATAAATTACAAAATATCAAATTCTGATTTTACAGCCTTAGTGTGTTTAGCAGTATGTCATGATGTCTCTTACTGCATTTCATCATGATTTGATTCAATTTGAATTTCGAAATCTCAGTTTTACCAAGTTTTCCTTCAAAAAACCCTGATTTTAAAGGTATAACTTTATAATTAGGGGTATTTTGGTCATTTTGACCACCATTCCGAATTTCAAACTATTTTCTACTGAATTTTCTGCATTTACATCATTTCAAATATCAAGGAAGCATGAGAATAGGGTTTATATCCAATTAAATCCAATAATTTCATAATATTATTGGAAAATCTTGGAAAAACCCACATATCCGAGCTAACCCTATTTCAAGTTTGGCAGGAACAATCTAAAGAAGGAGCTGAAGTCTGCAAATTTCTTTTATTTCCTTTATTTAGTGATGTAATAATGTAAATTTTGGAATAAGAGAGTTAATTTCCTGCTTAGACTAGGATGAATATCATATAGTTTAAATTTATGCAATATCCTGATTATATGATTCATGCATTTTATTTCAAAAGCACTATGGATGTTCACGAATGGCACGTGCACCAACTCTTAGGGAGTTGATGGACTCGGTGGGATCCATATTTACGGCCCTAGTCGGAATATGGACGAGACCCAGATCCATCATCTTTCTACTAGTCATATTGAGCCTACACTCTTAGGCTATCTTAAAATGCACATCATATTTCCAAAGTTTTTAAAATCATGTGCATCAAATCAACTAAGTTCTGAACATATTCATGGCCATAGTCAGAGTATGTGAAGGATTTATTTGGACTTAATGCACATTTTCCAACCAATTCCTCGGAAATCTTTTCAAAGGGCATTCATTTACTCATGTCATTTGCATCATGAAATCATTGATTTTCTCAAGATTTTCTCAAGATTTTCTCAAGAAAACTTCATTCTCAAGAAATCGATTTCTCAAGAAACTCTAAGGATTTTTCAAAATCGGTTTTCCAAAGACAAGTTTTTCCACAGTTTTCCCTGGAAAATGATATTTTCTTAAGAGATTCAAAAGAATTTTCCAATCTTTCTCCAAGATCAAAATCGATTTCCAAGTATTTCAAGGGTAAAAATTCCTAGGATTTCAATTTCCCAAGTTTTGAATTTCCTCCTCCAATGAGTTTTCCTATAAATCTTCCATCATTTTCCTAAGAAAACTCTCAAAATCCAAGTTTTCCTAAGAAGTGTTTCCCTTTTCAAAAGGTTCATCTTTTCTCAAGAATCACTTCCATTTTCCCAGGATTTTCAACCATTCATGATTTTCCCACAACTTCATGAACTTTCCCGTGACTTCAAAAACCCTTTTTTCACATGAGTTTTCCTGAGAAATTGACTTTCATCTTTTTCCTGAGAGAATCTTTTCAACTCCAAATATTTTCCAAGCATACATCATGTTTTCCCAAGCTGCATTTTCCCAAAACCTCATAGCACATGCCTGAATTCTCTGTGCATTTAGGATAGAACATAACTTCGATGATTTAACTAAGTCAAGGATAGTTTTGGTCCTTGGTTCGATTACCCCTGTTAAAGGCGGCAGGAACGGTCGAACCTCGTACCGACAGGTCGAGCCCCATCCCATGGATTTTCCCGCAATTTTCAAAAACGGAGGCGAGTATTTCAAAACCAATTTTCAAAATCCGGTCAAGTTTGAAGCGCGAAAGCATTTTCCTTTTTCTCTTCCGCAAGGAAGGGAAGACGGGGGAAAAATTTCGCGACGATAACAATATGATGCACGAATTCGAAATGACTGACATGGGGCTTCTCCATTTTTTTCTGGGCATTAAAGTAAAGCAAGTCGAAGATGGAATATTCATATCTCAAAAAAGGTATGCTGAAAATATATTAAAGAAGTTCAGAATGGAGGGTGCTACACCTCTTAATACTCCCATGGAAGTTGGCTTGAAACTTAGCAAAAATGATGGTGAGAGAAAGATCGATGCAACTCTCTATAGAAGCATTGTTGGTAGTCTTATGTACTTGACTGCTACAAGACCTGATCTTATGTTTGCTGTCAGCATGATTAGCAGATTTATGAAATCTCCTTCTAATATTCATTGGGACATAGGCAAAAGAATTTTGAGATATGTGCGTGGCACTATCAATTATGGAATTCATTATAAATGTGTTGAAGATTCAAAATTGGTGGGTTTTTGTGATAGTGATTGGGGTGAAAATAGAGATGATAGTAAAAGCACTTCAGGTTTCGTTTTTCACATTGGCTCAGGTGCAATCTCGTGGGCATCAAAGAAGCAAGCTGTTGTTGCTCTCTCTACAATCGAAGCTGAGTATATTTCATTGGCTCTTTCTAGTTGTCAAGCTCTTTGGCTAAGGTGGATTCTTCATGAGCTGAAGCATCCTCAATGGGAGAGCACTCCTTTGTTTTGTGACAATAGTTCAGCCATAACACTCACCAAAAATCCAGTTTTTCATGGCAAAAGCAAGCATATTCGAATCAAGTATCATTTCATTAGAGACTTGGTCAAAGATGGAGATGTCAATGTCAAGTTTTGCAAGACCCAAGACCAAGTGGCTGATATCTTTACAAAAGCATTGAAGAATGAAACTTTCAATAAATTGAGAGAGAAATTAGGTGTCGTTATAGTCTAGCTTAAGAGGGGCTGTTGGAATTATAAGCTAGACTCTTCGTATTCCTCCCTCATTTTTGGGAAACTCATTTTACTTTAAGGCCTGTTGGAATTATAAGCTAGACTCTTCGTATTCCTCCCTCATTTTGGAAACTTGTTTTACATTAAGGCTATTTGCAGTTTTCTATGCAACTCTTTGGGTTCCTCTCCCATTTATTTCTTTTCCTTGAAAATGTAATAGTCTTTTAGTTTTTCTATGGTAGGAATTTATTATGTAATTAAATTCTGGTTAGGCTTGGATGCTATATATATAGCAGCCATGTATCCTCATTTTGACAAGTCATTGGAATGTATTGAAGCCTTTTATATCCTTCTCCTTCTCTTGCACCATTTCTGAGTGTTTTTCATTCTAGAGAACAATCTTCTTCTCTAGTTTGTTGCTTTATTTCCAACAATAAAAACTATTTTTGGACATTTTAACATTAAAAATGGCTTTTTATTGAAATAAAATAAAAATGTAATAAAATATTATTTAAGTGTTAAAATAATACTGTGCGTGCCAGTGTGTCCGTTCATGTCACCAGGGACAGCCCAATTGGCTTGTCCCTGTGACATAGGAAATGACACAAAAGGACCGTACTGTTGGTCATTGCCATTTGTCAGTGGCATGAAGAATTTGTCTAGGGCATGCCACTTGCTGAGGTAAGGTTTAAGGCTTCACTGTAGGTGTCAGATCAGGTGTTTTCCATGCCTTGAGGTTTAGGCCTCATGTCTTAATGTTGTGCTTGTCATAGGAATGGGATGTGATTGTTTGTTGTCATATGGCCCTCTGCCATTCAGTTTCCTATTGTTTCATTATCATTAGGTTGGCGTTGTTGAAATATATGCGTTTGTTCATCCTTTTTATAGACTGATTTTTCCTTTACTGATTCACTGTTTTCCTTTGTTGTTGTTGGATATGTTGTGTGCCTGGATTGTCCCTAAATGCTAGGATAGTGTGGGATATTTGTGAATTATGCATATCTTGTTCTCTTGGTCTGTCCTGATGCAGTCCATTTCTCCAAACTTAGGTGGCGTTATGCATCTACTTATCTCAGAAAGGATTAACTGTATATGATATTGTAATAACAACACGAATAATTGTAGTTTGTCCAAGGAAATTGGATGCAGTGTCCTTATATTGTATTAACCATTTTCTCTTTCACATAATAGTTCACACTTCAATTGTTTTGTGCAAATGTCGTGGCAATCAGAATTTCTATGTAGGTGAGTCAAAAGAATGAGTGAACTTCAAGTGCTGATTGGCAGAGTTTCTGGTGTTATTTATCCGGGACCAGGGACCAATAACCAGGTTACTGGTTGGTGTTCAACATTGTGTCTGTCTGTGAATTCATGTTTGGACTATGCGACTCCTAGATGGGTTTACTACAGTTTGTGCTTGTAAGCTATTGTCAGTGATTCTGAGGTTCATAGTAGTAACTGCTTGTCGGAAGTATTGTAATGAAATGGTGATCTTCCATGAATGCACTCCGATCACTCAAAAGGAAGTATCTAAAAGATACTTTAAGCAAGACCCATAAAAGGGTAAAAGCAGAAAACCATAAATAAATAATGCAACTTTATTGAAGTAGACAAATGCTTTGAAGAAGTATTTTTACAAGAGGGGCTGCACCCTTATTTATGCAAGAGCAAGAGGGAGAGCTTATAAGGATCTCTCCTTTCTAGTCGTTGGACTAGTTCCAACGACTAGATGTTTGGTTAAGTTCCGGTTGGAACTTAACCAAACTATATTATCTAGTTCTATATGAACTAGATAATATAAAATACATAAAAAATAAGAAGAAAAATAAAAATAAAAATAAAATAGAAAAAATATATAATATATATATATGTTACATTTTAACACTCTACCTCAAACTTATGGTACAATGAACGAAAGTTTGTCTAAAAGGAAGTGAAATATGGGAGCTGCGAGAGGTTTGGTGAAGAAATCTGCTAATTGATATTCTGATGTAATATATGACAGCTTAATGGTGCCATTTCAGTATTCCTCTCTGACGTAGTGACAATCCATCTCAATGTGTTTGGTACGTTAATGGAAAGTCTGGTTGCTTGCGATGTAGATTGCACTCTTGTTGTCACAACACATTTGTGAGACTTGTGTTGCTTCAGCTCCCATATCAGCGAGCAATCACCTGAGCCAAACAACTTCCATTGTGGTGGTTGTCATGACTCTATATTCAACTCCAGTGAAGGAAAGGAAAACCTTCTGTTGCTTCTTGCACCTTCACGATATTAAAGATTCACCTAAAAACACACAGAAACCAAGGGTTGAGTGCCTATTATTAGGATCACCTCCCCAATCAGCATCAGTATAAGCAATTAAGTCTAAAGATGTCGATGCAGACAAGAAGAGTCTGCGTGAGAGAGAACTCTTTATATATCTAATAATGCGTAAAACTGGTCCCATGTGAACGGAGGTGGGAGCATGCTGAAACTGGTTAGCTGTGTGAACAACACGTGCAATGTCTGGTCGAGTGATAGAAAGGTAGGAAAGTGCTCCAACAAGTTTGTCTAAACGGAGTGAGATCCTCTAGCCATTCTCCATCATCAATTTTCATTTTAACATTTACTACTTCTGGAGTGTCAACTTTCTTATCATCGGTAATGCCATACCTGCAAACAATATCAAAAGCGAATTTAGATTGAGATAGTAAGTACCCACGAGGGGAATAAGCAACTTCTATTCCTAGAAAATATCATAAAAGTCCTAGGTCAGACATTTCAAAATGAGTTTTAAGAAGAGTTTTGATATTGGCTACTCCATGTTCGTCACCTTCAGTGATGATCATATCATCTACATAAAGAAGAAGAATGATGATACATGCATCAGATTGCTTAATAAAAAAAACAGTGTCAGTCAAACAAGAATGAAATCCAATATCAGTCATAACATGACTAAATCTGTCATACCAGGCTTTTGGTGCCTGCTTAAGGTCATAAAGGGCCTTCTCAAGATGAATAATTTTACCCTTAGGAAGACTGATACCAGACAGAGCTTTCATGTATACTTCTTCAATAAGACTCTCATTTAAAAATGCATTTTTGATGTTCATTTGAAATCTAGGCCATTTTTTGATAGAAGCTAAAACAATTAAAGTTCAAACAGTGGTCATTCGAGCCACAGGAGCAAAGGTTTTTTCGTAGTCAATGTCATACTCTTGACCGTAGTCTTTGGCTACGAGTCGGGTCTTATATCTTTCTAAGGTCCCATCACTTTTGATTTTGACTTTGTAGACCCATCTACAGCCTATAGGTTTCTTTCCAAGTGGCAACTCTTGAATTAACCAAGTGTTGGCCTTCTCTAATGCATCTAATTTAGTTTCCATAGCTTAAATCCATTCTATATGATTTTTGGCTTCAAAGTATGATGAAGGTTCAACATAGGATTGAATTAATGCAACGGCTGCACTATATGAGGGTAAAAAAGATTCATAAGAAACAAATTTTCCTGGAGGTCTAGAAATTCTAGAAGTCCTATGAAGAGGAGCTTCAAAAAATCTTTCTAACGCACATGGAGGGCATTGCTCTCCAATTCTTCGTCTTGAATACTGTAAACCAACATCCCTACTGGTTTGGTCTTCACTATCATTTTCAGAGATAATAGGACTTTGATCATTGTCAAAGTTATATTCAAAATCCTCTTCGTTGGATTTTGAAGTTAAATCAATTAAAAAAGAATATTCAGTAATATCTTTGGATTTTTCACTTTCAAAGAAATTTTCTTTTTCAAGAAAAGTCATATTTCTTGACATATACAATTTACTATTTTGAAGATTATAGCATCTGTACCCTTTTTTATTTTCAGCATATCCTAAAAAAACACATGGAATTGCCCGATGAGAGAATTTATCGTTCTTGTTTGTAAATACAAAACATTTGCAACCAAACTCTTAATCTGGAGTAGTCCATAGCTAAATAATAGAGCTTTTGAATTGGAGATATATTTTCTAAAGAAGAAGATGGCATTTTATTGATAAGATAAGTGCCAGTTAGAGTTGCTTTAGCCTAAAACCCTTTTGACACTTGACTTGCTATTAGCAAAGTCCGAGTAGTTTCCATAATGTGGCGATGTTTGCGTTCTACAAGACCATTTTGTTGAGGGGTGTTTGGGCAAGTTCGTTGATGAATAATGCCATATGAATTAAAATAGTTTTTAAATTCTCCATACATAAATTCTCTCCCTAAATTGGTGCGAAAGATGAAAATATTATTTTAAAATTTGTTTGTGATCATTTTATGAAAGATTTTAAAAGTGAACAAAAACTTCATATTTATGTTTAAAAAAATAAATTCAGGTATGTCTAGAAAAATCATCAACAAAGAAGACATAATATGCATAACCACCTTTAAAAATAATGGGTGCGGGTCCCCAAACATCCAAATGTATTAGCTCAAGAGATTTTGTAGAAACAAAGGTTCTACTAGAAAACTGTTATCTTTTTATTTTCCAAGAATGCAATTTTTACAAGCAAAATTTTTAGATTTACAAAATTTTCTTAAACTTGGAAAGTATTGAATTTTAGAGATATGGGGATGGCCAAGTCTTTTGTGCCATAAGTCGGTTTCTAATTTTTGAACATTTAAACAAAATACATTCTTTGGAAGTTCCAAAAAGTCCATGTAATATAGCTCTCCTTCTCTATGGCCTTCCCCAATCAGCTTCTCTGATTGGCGATCCTATATCCAGCAACCATCAGAAGAGAAAGATATATTACATCCATAATCAGAAATTTGATAAACATATAAAAGGTTTAAATTCAGTTTTGGGATATATTCAACTTTTGGAATACATAAAGTTTTGGGTTTTTCAAAACATCCAACTCCTTTTATATCGAGAGATGTTCCATCTGCTGTAAAGACTTTTGAAATAGTTGAGTTATTTTAAGACATTCGGATAAACATTTATAATTTGGGGTCATATGAAATGAGACACCTGGACCGGATACAGATGCGATTGTTGCTCCAGTTGAAGCTTCAACGGAAAAGAATACCCCTTGGAGAAGGGGTTGAAGGATCTCTATTAACTGATGCAACCTTCTTTTCATCTCTCCATTTTAACTTTGGACATTGGAGCCTATAGTGCCTCGATTCATGACAGTGATTACAAATTACTTTTCTTTTGTCAAACTTGTCATTCTGCCTCCCAAAATAGGGTGACCTATAAGCGTGAGTATGATTCTCAACCCTAGATACTGCTAGGATGGAATCATCATCTGCTTTAGAGGAACTTTTTTGAAGACGATTTTCTTCTATTGTTAATTCTTCAATAGTTTCCACCATAGAAGGAACTTTTCCTCGGTGAAGGAGGGCCAATTTGGTGGACTCAAATTCTGGTCTTAACCTAATTATAAACTGGTAGAAATGTTCAGCATCGAGTTGCTTTTAGGGAAGCTCAATATCTTCGGCATAGTGTCATTTTGGCTCAAGAAGAGATAGTTCTTCCCAAAGTTCGGATAACCCATTGTAATATTCTCGAATTGATTTTTCTTCTTAGGTCATCATCCGAACCTTCTCTTGAAGATTGTACACATGTGCAATATCTTTAAGGGAATACATATTTTTAAGGTATTCTCATGTCTTTGGGCATGATCAAATTTGGCAAGACTAGAGTACTTTTTATTGTCAACACTATTGATAAGCCATGACATTATTTTTGCATGTCTCATTCTCCACTCTTTCCATCTTTTTTTATAGGATGCTAAAGCCTTTATTTTCTCTTCTTCTGATAATGGAACAACCTTATCTTCCTCTTTCTTGGTAAGAGATAGTTGAGGTTTCAAATCAGAGTCATCCACAATCCCCCATAAGCCTTTACCCCATATATGGTGCTTCATGAATGAACCCCATGTTACATAATTTGTGTCACTTAATTTCATGGAGATGATGGTGACTTTATCATTGTAATTCATCGTTAACGGGAGGAGAAAAAGAGAAAGATAGAAGAAAAGAACAAAAAAAAGAAGTGAGAAAGGGAAAGAGATACAATACAAAGATGTTGAAGCCCTCCAAATGGTGTGATTTGAAGTCGTTAATGAAGTGATAAAACACTTCTCTCTAAGTGACGAAACACTTTGCAAGAAAAAGGTGATGACACACCTTTTGCACAAGGGGCACAAAAACCCAAGCAACCTTTCTCCAAGATCTAATAATCCCGCGACTCTGATACCATGTAATGAAATGGTGATCTTCCACGAATGCACTCGGATCACTCAAAAGGAAGTATCTAAAAGATACTTTAAGCAAGACCCATAAAAGGGTAAAAGCGGAAAACGACAAATAAATAATGCAACTTTATCGAAGTAGACAAATGCTTAAAAAGCATTTGAAAGTATTTTTACAAGAGGGGATACACCCTTATTTATGCAAGAGCAAGAGGAGCTCTCCCTTCTAGTTGTTGGACTAGTCCAACGGCTAGAAATCTAGCCGTTGGACTAGTTCCAACGACTAGATGTTTGGTTAAGTTTCGGTTGAAACTTAACCAAACTATATTATCTAGTTCTATATGAACTAGATAATATAAAATACATAAAAAATAAGAAGAAAAATAAAAATAAAATAGAAAAAATATATAATATAATATTAATATATATATATATATATGTGTGTGTGTGTGTGTGTGTGTGTGTGTGTTACATTTTAACAAGTATCCCACTTCCTACATGATTATAGAATTTCTGAACCTTTGTCTTGTTGGTGCAGGTTCCTTTGTTTGGATATTGATTGGTGCTTTTGTCATTAAGGTTGTATTGCTGACATGATTCTCCTTGCCATTCTAATTGTGCTAGGCATGATTGAAAGAGATAGTAGAGAGAGAAGCAACGATAGAGGAAAGGGAGAACAGCAACAACTGGGAAAGAGATGGGTACACATATGAGGACCATTGGAGGAGCCGAAGCCGAAGCTGCGAAAGAGACCAGAACCATGAGAAGGACAGAGGAAAAGAGCAGGATAGAGACCGGGGTCACAACCGTGGGAGGGACCGAGATTATGAGTTTGATAATGATAGAAGCCGAGAACATGGGAGAGAACGGGATCACTATCGATGAAGTTTGTCTCAATCGTGGTGCGAGTGCAGATTCTGTTTCGTTTAGTGCTGAGCCATGGGTTGCTGGAGAACTTTTTTTGGTGAGTTTTTTTTCTAGCCTTTCAATGTTGCGGGTTTCGTGATGTACTGTCATTGGGGGCGAAAGAGGGTAAAACCTAATAAAAAATTTTGCGTTCTTGAGAATAAAAATGTTTCTTATGTTATTAACTGTAAAAAATGGCCGTTTCAGCGTGTTCTAAATGCTGAATAGTTTTGTTAGATATGAAGGTAAAAGCAACTGCAATCCTGTTCTATAATATAGCCTCTTTAGTCTACATATTAATGGCCGGTGCTACCTTGAAAGATATGTTAACAAGATACCCAAAGATTTTTTTTCCTATACTCGTCTGTGTCCTGATTTTAATAGCATTAGACAGACGCCACGTGTGACTGTTTTAATTTTGTTATGTTTACATAGCTTGAAAGATTTTTGTCTCACGAGGTTACTCAAGGCTTGATCTGTTTGCACAGCGATTCTTATGGATGGTAGGGATGATCCTATATGTGATAAACTCTGGTGTTTTCCAGTATCGATGTCGGAAAATAATTGGTCAAAAAGTTGGCGGCATTGCCCCATTAATTTCCAGCAGAGCTGTAGACAAAATGATGAATATTGACTGCTGAGGGCTAAGTTCATCCACCTATGCTTGGGGGTGCCATACAAAAGCGCAATCTCCATCAGTTTTCAGTGCTGAAAGATTGGGTATTGGTTGGATAGCAAGATGATAACAAGTAATGGCGGGTAGTTGGTTAGCACGTATTTTTGGTCATCCTATAAAACCAAACGTATAGGAGTATTGTAGTAATATCGATTGGCCATTATTTTTTATGTTGTGTATATTCATTTCTATGATGTTTGTGGAAGCTCTACTCATAAAAAAGAGCAGGCCTGCTGCTCAACTTTATCCCTAATCAAGTCGACTTTGGTGGTCACTGTCCAAGGCAAGCTTTAGATGACATTTGATCAAGTTAACCAAAGTCCGGTTCTGTTTTTCATCCATCCTTCTGTTGGTTTCACTCTGGTAACTGCAACTAGGTTTTATGGTCCGGCTCTTTTTTTGTTGATGAATGTGTTATTCCAACCTTGTGAAAAATGGATTTCAGAAAAGAGATCTCAAGCCTAGAGGCACGTTCTTAAGATCGCTATCTTTAGAACTTCAATCGCCCCACTACGGGAAGTCCGAAGAAGTGAAAAGGGGTTTATGCGACTGAGTTCCCAGGATACAACTAGGCTTGAACCTCCAGAGAGTCACTGCTTTGCAAGAACAGATGATCTCTGCCACACTTGTACTCTGCAAACTAATTCGAGAAGAAGGAAGAAGAAATGAAGAGTCAGAAAATTTTTGTTCTCTCAAAAGACGAAAATAGAAGATATTTATAAACTTTTAGAGAGGTCAAAACGTTTTGCGATAAATGAGATTAATGGTCATAAATCTGACGGTTTGAAATTAGGACAAAAAAGTACCTGAACGGTCACCCACCTTTGACTGTCAATCAAAGGCCTCCAAAGCCGTCCAACAGTCACAATGCAACATTAACTCGATATACATGCAACTTAAAGCTTTTCAAACGGCCAGATAACTCAAAACCGAAAAGTCAAAACGGATATTTGCACCTCATAAGCACCTCGCACCACTGCGAGCGTGCAAAGTGCAAAGTGCGCCATCAAAACGCCACATTGCGCCTCAAGCGCCCTTGCGCACGCGCGCGCGTGTGCACGAACGGCGCGTCCATTGCTGCACGATACGCAACAACGTCCGCAATCCACCTAAAGACTCAAGGCTTACCAAAGTAAAGAATAGATAACAAACTCTCTATTTAAACCTCTTGAAAAACTTTTCTCTCTTAGATATGGGACTAAACTTTTTCAAAACACTTTTGGTAGTAAACAAAATCATTAATATTTTAAAACTTTCCTAACAATCCCCCACTAGTTTTAAAATATATTTGGCTTGCATAGAAACTTATGCATCGTGAGAGTGTCTGCATGACTTGAACCCCCACTATTTGAAAGAAAACCTAAATTAACCAAGGTGCTAAGTGGACTTACCTTGAACTTAGCTCCTTATATTATTAATGGAGTTTTCAATCATACATAGGTTTCCAAAAGTTCGATTGTGTGGATTTCATGTTGGCACATTTAGAGCCTTGTGCTTTCCTGGATTCATGAGTGCTCTAGAGAATTGCCAATTCTCATAAGAAACGGCTCACATTTCTACACTCATATAGGTGAGTTTGTCTAGATGTACTGTAACACACACCCTAGCCTTAAGGCCTACAAACTCATTAAGAGTTATTAGCTCAACCCTCATATTAGTTATAGCTCATGAGCACACATCAGTAATGAGCTTACATAAATATGCTCAATATCTGTCATTCACCAATTCGTTTCCCATTGAACCTATGCATGTGGGATCTCCAACGCTCTAGGTTGGGTATCCTTAGGTGATGACTTAATTGACTTAATTCCCATTCTCATCGATGTTTTATTGATGACATCTCTCAAAAGGCCTTTCGTAAATGGGTCTGTCAAATTTTGACATGACTTCACATATTTCAATGAAATAATATTGTCATCAATTTATAAAACTGTCTTAGACTAATATGTCTAGACTTTTCATTGTATTTCATATTACCTGCTTTACATATAGTTGATTGGCTATCACAAAACATTGAAATAGCAAGTATAGGCTTCTCACCTAGTGGAATATCCACTAGCATATTCTTAAGCCATTCAGCTTCTCTACAAGCAGATGCCAAAGCAATAAACTCAGATTTCATTATAGAATAAGTTATACAGGTCTGTTTCTTAGACCCTCATGCAACTGCTCCTCCACCAAGGGTAAAAACCCAACCACTCGTAGACTTGGAATCTTCAAAGTCGGTATTCCAACTTGCATCACTATACCCTTCAATAACAGCAGGAAACTCGGTATAGTGAATTCCATAGTCTAAAGTATGCTTTAGATATCTAAGAATCATGTTCACTACATTCCAGTGTTGATGACCAGGATTATTAGTGTATCTACACACTTTACTCATTGCATAGGCAATATCAGGCCTTGTGCAGTTCATTACATACATAAGGCTACCTACAACACTGGCATATTTTAATTGTTGAACACTTGCACCAACATTAGGAGTCAATTTTATATTTGGAACATATGGTGTGCATGCCGGTGAACTATTCATATATCCATACTTTGTAAGAATTTTCTCAATATAATGTGATTGACATAGTGCAATGCTATTATTATTTCTTACAATTTTGATTCCTAAAATAACATCTGCCACACCCAAATCTTTCATACAAAACACTAAAGATAAAAATCTTTTTGTTTGATTTATACATTCTCTATTGGAACCCAAAATAAGCATATGCTCAACATATAAACAAATAATGATAATTCAGTTACAATCTATTTTACTGTAAACACATTTGTCAACATCATGAATTTTAAAACCATTATGTACCAGAGAACTATCAATTTTTTCATGCCATTGCTTAGGGGCTTGCTTTAATCCATATAAGGATTTCTCAAGTTTGCAAACTTTGCGCTCTTGCCCTAGCACTACAAAACCTTCAGGTTACTCCATATATATCTCTTCATCTAATTCTTCATTCAAAAAGGTCATTTTCACCTCCATTTGATGGATTTGAAGCTTATATATGACAGCCATGGCAATCAGAATTCTAATAGTAGATATTCTGGTTACAGGGGCAAAAGTATCGAAATAATCAATACCTTCTTTTTGTTTAAAACCTTTTGCAACCAAACGAGCTTTAAATTTATCAATTGTACCATCAATTTTTAATTTCTTTTTGAAAATCCATTTACAGCCAATAGTTTTGCAACCAACAGGTAAATCCACTAATTTCCAAACATTATTAGACATAATTGATTTTATTTCATCATTAATAGCTTCTCTCCAAAAGGCAACATCTTGAGAAGACATTGCCTCTTGAAAAGACACAGGATCATTCTCAATTAGAAATGTATAAAAATCAGAACCAAAATTAGTTGGTTTTCTAATGTGTTTACTGTGTCTAACTTCAGTTTCTGGTTCATCAGCACAATCATTAGAATATTCAATCATGTCATTAACCGGATGTTCATCTACTATAATCTGGCTGCCATCAAGAAGAGAATCAAATGCATTTTTATGTTCTATGAAAGATGCATCTCTAGATTCTATAATAACATCATTAACAATGTCCAAAAATCTATATGCTTTACTATGTTCAACATACCCAACAAATGCACATTTAAATGCTTTAGGTCCAACCTTCTTCCTTTTATTTTCTGGAATTTTAACATATGCTAAACAACCCCAAACACAAAAATAACTAAGATTAGGTTTCTTACCAAAACACAATTCATAAGGTGATTTATCAGATTTGAAATAAGGAACTCGGTTAAGAATATAACAAACAGAAAGTATAGCCTCTCCCCATAAGTTGGAATGCAAACCCGTATTAAGCAGCATAGCATTCATCATTTCTACAAGTGTTTTGTTTTTCCTTTCTGCTACTCCATTCTGTTCAGGAGTTCTAGGAGTTGATGTTTGATGGATAATACCATTATCTTCACAGAATTTATCAAATTCTCCTCCTAAGTATTCACCTCCTCTATCTGTTCTTAAATGTACAATATTTGTTTTAAACCTATTTTGTACTTCAGCAAGATAAAGAAGAAATTTGGAAAATGCTTCAGATTTATGTTTCATCAAATAAACATAACAGAATTTCGAGTAATCATCTATAAATGTAATGAAATACCTATTACCACCACGACTTAAAACATTATCCATCGTACACACATCGGAATGCACTAATTCAAGCAATTTATAATTCTTTTCTACACTAGAAAACGGGAGTCTAGTTAGCTTAGTTTGAATGCATGTCTCACACTTATGTTTATGTTTTATTCTAACATGACAAAGAAAAAGTCCAAAGTTATTCATATTATGAATGCAACAAGAATTTATATGTCCTAATCTTGAATGCCAAAGGAAATAGGAGTCAACCATATAAACAGAAGTAGTAGCTTCATTTATGCTTATCTTGAATATACCACCAGTGGCAAACCCTTTTCCTACAAAGATTTTTTCTTTGGTCACAGTTACAATCTCAGACTCAATAACAATCTTAAAGTCATTTCGTGATAGTAGATCTGCAGAGATTAAATTTTTCCAAACTTCTGGAACATAGTGGACATTCTCAAGTGTTAGGACTTTCCCGGAGGTGAACTTAATTTTCACACTCCCTTTTCCCAGCACCTTAGTTGAGGAAGAGTTTCCCATAAAGAGATTGCATCCCTCCCCCACTACATCATACGACTTGAACAAGTTCCTGTCGTTTGCCACATGAACAATGCTTCCAGTATCCAGGTACCAGTCCTTATTTGCAGCCACCATAAAGGTTTCAGAGATTACAGCAACAAGCCTCTCTTTTGACTCATTTGGCTTAGGACCAGTCCTCTTTCGTTCTCTGCATTCTCTAGCAAAATGGCCAAACTTGCCACAAACATAGCAACTAATTTTCTTTTTATCAGTTGGTTTTTTCCCTTTCACAAAATTCTTTTTGATTTTCTGGGTTTTCATGATTTTGCCACCCTTGTTACTAACAAAATTCACTTTAGGATAACCTTCTTTAGGACTCGAATTCTTTTTGTCACGAAGACGAGTCTTCTCCTCAATTCAGATGTCCTTAAGAAGACCATCTAAAATGATTTTCTCATTTTTATGTTTTAGGTGATTCCTATATTCTTTCCAGGAATCCGACAGTTTTCCAATGATGACAGCAACTTGAAAGTCATCATCAAGATACATACCTTCTCATTTGATCTTATAGGCCAGTATTTGCATCTCATGAATTTGAGCAAGTATCAGCTTATCATCAACAATAGAAAAATTAACATACTGATCTACGATAAACCTTTTGTTACCAGCATCTTCTGCATTGTACTTGATCTCGAGAGCATTCCACAACTCTTTAGCCGACTCCAATGGTGAATACAGGTCAAAGAGAGAATTGGCTAAAGTGATCAGGATATGCCCTTTGCATCGGTAGTTGTCAGTATGCCACTTCTCTCGCTCTTTCTTTTGTTCTTTTGTCTCAACTTCTCTAGCAACGATAGTGGGACAAAGCTTTTTTAGGACATAGTCGATATGCAGCTCGGACAGCAAGAAAAAGACCTTTAATTGCCACCGCTTGAAGTTTGACCCATCAAATCGATCGAGTTTTTCAAGGTCACGACTGAGCAAATTGATGGAGTTGGATGTCGAACCAGAGGCCATATTGAAGTTCTAAAATTGTTATTCCAACCTTATGAAAAATGGATTTTAGAAAAGAGATCTCAAGCCTAGAGGCACGTTCTTAAGATCGCTATCCTTAGAACTTCAATCACCTCACTCCGGGAAGTCCGAAGAAGCGAAAAGAGGTTTATGCGACTGAGTTCCCAGGATACAACTAGGCTTGAACCTCCAGAGAGTCACTGTTTCGCAAGAACAGATGATCTCTGCCACACTTGTACTCTGCAAGCCAAATCGAGAAGAAGGAAGAAGAAGATTTAGAGAGTCAGAAAATTCTTGTCCTCTCAAAAGACGAAAATAGAACATATTTATAAACTTTTAGAGAGGCCAAAACGTTTTGTGATAAATGAGATTAATGGCCATAAATCTGACGGTTTGAAATTAGGACAAAAAAGTACCTGAATGGTCACCCACCTTTGACTGTCAATCAAAGGCCTCCAAAACCGTCCAACAGTCACAATGCAACATTAACTCGATATACATGCAACTTAAAGCCTTTCAAACGGCCAGATAACTCAAAATTGAAAAGTCAAAACGGATATTTGCACCTCATAAGCACCTCGCACCGCTGCGAGCATGCGAAGTGCAAGGTGCGCCATCAAAATGCCACATTGCGCCTCAAGCGCCCTTGCGCACGCACGTGCGCTCGTGCGCGAACGACGCATCCGTTGCTGCACGATGCGCAGCAACGTCCGCAATCCACCTAAAGACTCAAGGCTTACCAAAGTAAAGAATAGATAACAAACTCTCTATTTAAACCTCTTGAAAAACTTTTCTCTCTTAGATATGGGACTAAACTTTTTCAAAACACTTTTGGTAGTAAACAAAATCATTAATATTTTAAAACTTTCCTAACAGAATGTGGTTGATTCACCAAGCTAGCGTGCTAATTCAATCAGATCTTTGTCCGGTTTTGTCCAGGTTTTGGTATTGGGATAATCAAATTCAGATGGAGGGTTAAAAGGCAACGAGTTTGCGAAATATAGATAAGATCTGTCTTGACAGATTTTAACTAGTGGCATAGATAGGACAATAGTTTTAAAATCTTTAAGCTGTGAAAAAACTTATATTATCATGAGATTTTTCAAGTCTCTTATTTTCATTTTGTCATTATTGATGTCTAATCATGGTGTTTTCATGAATTTTATCCCTTTTTAGATTCTTTATACGTTTATGTAATCTTTTGATTTTTCTATATTTTTAATTATGAATTTCTTAAGATTTCCTTGATATATTCTTCAAAAAATCAAAGCATTTCTGTTACGATGCCAAGAGAATCAGCTGTGCTGGATGTGTGACTGTTGTTAACTATGTCGATGATATTACTGATAACATCATGAATTTAATTCCAAAAATGACTGTGTTGTACGGATAATTTGACCTAATTCTTTAAAAACCTACAATTTTCGATATTCTCTTGATGTTCAAAATCGTAAATATCTGATATTGTTAGGATTTTTTTTACCTTTTGCAACTGCGAACGGAAGCCTTATTGTGATAAAACTGCACCCACTCATCGATTAGGTCCAACTCTCACTTAAATTTAGAATCACATATTTTTTATGCGAACTTTATGTACTCATATTATTTTATTTGCGAACTTTCGATGAAATTGAAATCACCAAAATCACAAATATCTTCATCTCTCGCAAATATCTTACTTTTTCACACATAATTCTCAAAATCACACGAATTTATGTGTGAAACTTAAATTAAAGGGAACCAATAAAATCATAAATATCTTATTTAAATATTTGTGATTTTTTTATTATACGCTATTTTTTTAATATTTATGATTTTGTTGAATCATATACATACTCGTTTTTATTTGGGAGTTTTTTCTTCTCATTTGTGTATGCAAAGAACTTATATGTAGAACTCTTACCACAATTACTGCATTTCGAGGATGTTGCGATATTATCCCTATGATCGTATTCCTCACCTAAAGGTTCAAAATAATATATGTGTGTGTGCCTCCATGCATATTTATGTTTAATATAACAACGTACAATAAGGGGTGTAAACGGATCGATCTCGTGATCATTGAATATCCCTATGCATATTTGTGTTTAGTTGTTGCTATTGATGTATTTTGTGTGTTTTTTTATGTTGTCATTGACTTCTCCGGCCATTGGATTTATTGTTTAGGGTTTATTATGTTTATATTTTTTCATACAAATATATATTGGTGTAGATGATTTATGATTGTTTGATTGTTTTTTAGTTAATATTTGTTATTTTTGTTTTGGTGCAATGGGGTTAGGGTTCACTGTGCACAAGCATTGAAATGACTAAAGTACACTATCATAGTTGTTGTAGGCAGCCAATGATGGATGACATTTGAAATGGAGAGAGTACACTATTGTAGGTCTGATTACACTAATTGAAAATTTATAATGGTCTTTAAAAAAATATTACGTTTTGATGTATCGTAAAATTGAATATGTGGTAGACTTATTGAGCCTTCGGTATAGTTATTCTCTAAACTTAAATAACCAAAAAATATTGATAAATGTTAAGAAGAATGATGATGTAAAATTGATGTTTTTTTAGTGGTGATGTTTACTTGGAAGTATGCATAATTAATGAAGGAGCAATTAAACTAAGAGTAGTTGATCAATAAAATGATATGAATTTCGTAGAAAATGTATATGTATCTCAGGCACTATCTATCGAGTTGAGTTCTTTGTCGATTAACCAAGTGTCACAAAAAGTTAACAATCACCACAACAAAGCACTCGATTAGCGACAACCTCATTTCGTCGCTATTCCGTCGCTAACCGGGTTAGCGACGAAGAGGCGACGGACAGCTTACGTCATAAATTTTTTGATGCTAACTGGCGACAGAATAAATCTGTCATCAGTTCTGTCGCTAATTGCGACAGAATAACGAATGACGGATTTTGTCGCAAATCCGCCGGTACTAAACGACGACCTCGGCTTGGCAATAGATTTACATTCGTCGCTAAGCCGTCGCTAGATTTATATGTATAGTGATGGAAAAATCCGTCGCAAACACAAAAAAAATAAAAAAAATTATTTGAAAATTAAATATCAAGAACGCTACAATTTATATTTCCTGTACAATTTATATTTCCTGTAAATAAAAAACAAAGTACAAATAAAATTTCATATAAAAGAAATCTACAACAATTAATCGTTCCACTTTAAAATTAACAAGTTTAATTATTTATAATTCAACAATTACAATTTTGAAAAAAAAAATAGAACTTCTTCAACACATTAATCTAATCATCGCCAAGATTTTGTGTGTCTTCTTGTTCATTGCCTTGATTTGTCCCTTCAGCTCTGCTACGCTGATTATCGCTAGCAACCTACACAAGAAAAGAACAATCAGTATTGATAAACAAAATATATTGAAATAAATTATACACTATATGTGATTCTATCATGTACTCATATGTGTTCTAAGGTAGTAAAAAAACTTTATATGTGATTCTATCATGCTTATATGTGCTCTAAGGCAGGCAAAAAACTCTATATGTGATTCTATCATGAATGATATGTGTTCTAAGGCAGTAAAAAAACTCTATATGTGATTATATCATGCTTATATGTGTTCTAAGGCAGCTAGAAAAACTCTATATGTGATTCTACCATGCTCATATGTGCTCTAAGGCAGGCAAAAAGCTATATATGTGATTCGATCATGCTCATATGTGTGTTAAGGCAGTCAAAAAATTGAATATGTGATTATAGCATGCTCATATGTGTTCTAAGGCAGTCAGAAAAACTCTATATGTGATTCTATCATGCTCATATGTGCTCTAAGGCAGGCAAAGCAAAAAACTTTATATGTGATTCTATCATGAATGATATGTGTTCTAAGGCAGTAAAAACTGAATGTGTGATTCTAGCATGCTCATATGTGTTTTAAGGTAGTCAAAAAACTGAATGTGTGATTATAGCATGCTCATGTGTTCTAAGGCAGTTAAAAAACTGAATACGTGATTATAGCATGCTCATATGTGTTCTTAGGCAGTCAAAAAAACTTTATATGTGATTCTATCATGCTCATATGTGCTCTAAGGCAGGCAAAAAACTTTATATGTGATTATAGCATGCTCATATGTGCTCCAAGGTAGGGAAAAAACTCTATATGTGATTCTACTATGCTCATATGTGCTCTAAGGCAGACAAAAAGTTATATATGTGATTCGATTATGCTCATATGTGTTCTAAGGCAGTCAAAAAACTGAATATGTGATTATACCCGAGAGGGACCTGCAATCAAAGTTCCCCTGTTGAGCAAAAAACTATTGAGCTCAGCTCGGAGAACGTCAGCGACGGTTTCATGGAAGTAGTCACACATTGTGTCCTTAACGATCTGGCGTACTTCTTCACCGGAATGAATAGGCTGCTGCTTGGAGCTTATGTCGGCGGAAGAAGTCTGTGAGCCGTAACTGGAAGAAGAAATAATAGGTGAAGTGTTCATATTACTCCCAAACCCGAACACGCGACCTTTTTTGGGTTCACCTGCTGCAGTCACCCATGCTGCAGGATCAAATGATGGATGCTGAGTAGAGTCATCGCCATATCGCTCTACCATCTGTTGCTCATATGCCTCCTACAAAGTAATGTTTAAAGTATGCATTAATAATTAATGATAACATTATGATAACTTGTATATTGCAATGATTATTAATAGAATAAATACATACCGTTGTCGTTCTCTCTTTCTCTGATACGAAGTTTTCCGTGGTCTTCTGTTTATGTGTTTCAAAAAACACATCCTTATATGGTACAATGTCTCCTTTTTCTGCTTCCTGCGAAGTTAAATGATAAAAGATTTAGTTAATAAGTTTGCAACAATACTTATAAAATTAATATTATATATTAATGAGTTACCATTTTCTTCAGGTGGCTCCCAAATGTCTTAGATCCACCTGTGTGTAGATGGGCTTCGAGCATTTTCGCTCGATTTTGTACAGCCTTCGCAGAGCGATTTCGAAATGCATCTCCCGCCCACTTATCGCACATTCCATCCCAATAATCTCTCCTGATAGTAATAGGGTCATGGCCCTTCCACTGTAGTAGATCATATATTCTGTCAGATGCTTTTTTTGTTGCAGCCTTCATATTATGCAGCATGTCTGTAAATCGATTGGCAGCCACCTTCTGTCACACCTTTTTTGCATCATTTTCTTTCACCGTAGTTGCGAAGCGATTCGAAGCCTACAAATATTTTCAGAAAGTTAGTAGACATGACTAAAAAAAATTAAATATGAAACACATTAACTATGAGAAACAACTGTATACCGTGAATGAGGACCACAATCTGTCTAACACCTCCTTTGGGTACTCTTTCCATTGAGCAATCGGTCCTGGTAGATGTTGAAGAAGTGAATTCCTAATCTCGCGTACTACTTCTTGTGGTTCAAACCTCGTGCTGCACATGAATTGGTATACAGTAAATATCAATATAAAATATTTATAAGATATGCAATAATTGAAAACGAAATACTTACGGTCGATTATTGATATACAATATTCAAATGAGTCTTCTTGTGCCAGACTAAGAAGACCCTGCTTCCTGTGTTGGCTCCTGACTTGTGTGATCAACTGGTGTAGGTGGGTCGTGTACAGGCGAAACATCATCTGTAAAAAAATACGTTAGAAATTCTCAGAATGCGCATTTGAACTAATCAAGCATCTAATTAGTTAAATGATATACCTATCACAGGAGCCCGTGAAGATGAAGGCTGGGCCTGGCTACTACTGGATGAGCGACCACCGTAACCTCCACGAACCATATTCTAACAAATAACATATCATACAATACATTCAAATAATTCGCATCAAGTATTACAATACATTCAAATCATTCGCATCAAGTATTGCAATACATTCAAATGATTCACAACAAGTATTACAATACATTCAAATAATTAAAATCATTCACATCAAGTACAATACAACCCATTCATTCGCATCAAGTATTACAATACATTCAAGTCATTCACATCAAGTATTACAATAATTCAAGTCATTCACATCAAGTATTACAATACATTCAAGTCATTCACATCAAGTATTGCAATGCATTCAAATCATTCATATCAGGTACTGCAATGCATTCAAATCATTCACATCAAGCATTGCAATGCACTCAAATCATTCGCATCAAGTATTACAATGCATTCAAATAATTCAAATCATTCACATCAAGTATTACAATACATTCAAATAATTCAAATCATTCACATCAAGTATTGCAATGCATTCAAATCATTCCTATCAAGTATTACAATACATTCAAATAATGCAAATCATTCACATCAAGTATTGCAATACAACTCATTCATTCGCATCAAGTATTACAATACATTCAAATCATTCACATAATTCATTGCAATGCATTCAAATCATTCGTATCAAGTATTGCAATACATTCAAATAATTCAAATCATTCACATCAAGTATTGCAATAGAACTCATTCATTCGCATCAAGTATTACAATACATTCAAATAATTCAAATCATTCACATCAAGTATTGCAATGCATTCAAATAGAGGTTTGTATTACAAGATTTTGCTCACTAGCTTGAGAATTCTTTCTCGTCACTTGTTTGACTTTCTTCTTCTTCTTCTTCTTCTTCTTCTTCATTGTTTACCCATCCACTTGGTATATCATTTGGATCACATTCTTCTATGAATGTTTCATCGGTCAATGGAGATATGACATGCATATCATGCGCAACATCGTGACCATAAGCGAAGTCATAGATATCATCTGATTGATAGTAATCACTGTCTTCAGCTAACTTGTCTTTCCGTAACTGATCATACTCAGGGTATAGTTTGGACTTCATCTTGCAAACTGCCCACCATTCATTTCTATTTGACTTTTTTATACTCGGATATGAAGTATAATAAACTTGTTGAGCTTGCAAGGCTAATATGAATGGTTCATATGTTTCAAACCTGGATTTATGATTCACCTCCACAATGCTTGAAGCTTTGTCGAGTCTTGTTGCAGTTGGATCAAACCAATGACACTTGAATAAAGTTACCATGTTATTTATGCCTAAGTAAGTCAACTCCATTATTTCCTCTATAACGTCGTAGTAATCATGTTCATTTTCACTGTAGCTTCTACCCTTGACACACACACCACTATTCATCGTTGATTTGTTTATACTGTAATCTTTTGTATGGAATCAATAACCATTTACGATGTACTCGTTGTAGCATTGCACAACTTTGGTTGGACCATTTTCTAAATCACATATTTCTTGATCTTTAACATCACCATGGCGGACCTACGCACAGACATAAACAATGATTGTGATCACGACCAATTAAGTAACTTAGTGTTGTTTACAAGTAAAAAATTTATGTTAGCTTCTTTACCAACTGTTTCAACCACTCCACAAACTTAGTTTCACGTTCCTTTTGTACTTTTTCATCAGTGAGATGTGAAACTTCTCTTTGCAACTCCAGATCAAATCGTCTGCAAACCACAAATATTTATATTACCGAACCATGTATGCACGTATAGAATATAGAAGGATTTATAATTGTGTTGCGTCTACATATACTTACTTGATGTATGGGTCGATCGCTGAGCAATTAAAAAAAATATAGATGTGTGTTGCGTCTTGCTCTCGATCTGTCAAGAGCCTTGATCGGCAACTACCAAATGCATGCCCAAGTGGTTGAAATATCAACAGCTTGTCAGCTACAGTTACTTGTTCTCCCTCATCGTTACAGGGTGGGCATGTATAACATGTTAGAATGTGAGGTTCAAAGTACATAGATAAGAAATTTGAAATCTCTTCTAAAGTGTACGCCTCACAAATAGAGTCTTCTACTCTTGCTTTATTACGAACCTTTTTTTTAGATCGAACATGCATCTGGCAAAAATATACATTTCAAATTTTAAATATCTGTCATTAAAGAGACAAATATAAAAAAATATATGCCTTTCAAATGGGTACATCCATCGATATTGCACAAGGCCACCAACCCTTAGTTCATATGGCAAATGTATGATCAAATGTTCCATAACATCGAAAAATGTTGGCGGAAATATCTTTTCTAGCAGACAAACAATGGTGATGACAAAGTCCTCGAGATTCTTTACATCAGATATTACGACTTCCGATGTGCACAATGTTCTAAAAAATCCACTCAACTCAGACAATACCCCTCATATAGGTTTGTCTAACATATCATGGAATGCTAGGGGTATCAATCGTTGCATAAAGATATGACAACCCATATAATTGTACATCGTCAATCTTCACAGCCCGAGCAATGTTAGAGACATATTCATCTGAAAATCTCAAATGTCTCAACCATTAACATACATGTTTTATTTGATCAGGTCCAAGCACGTACTTTGCCTTTGGTTTCACTACTTTGCCATTATACTCTTTGAGTTCCAATTCTGGTCTTTTACATATTACTTTTAAATCTATACGGGCCTTCGGATTATCCTTTGTTTTTCCTTTAACATTCATTATTGTATTGAACACATTATCAACCACATTTTTCTCCACATGCATCACATCCAAATTATGTTGTATCAATAGGGTCGGCCAATACAGTAGTTCCCAAAACATAGATTTCTTCATCCAATTGTGATCCTTCCCAAATCCACGGAAGGGTATAGGACTGCGGACATCTGTTAATACATTTGGAAAGTATCACAATCTTCTTAGAATCTCTATGCCAGACAATCTTGTGGATGAACCTTCGATTATAGTTGTGCCTGCTTTAAACTCATTCTTTTATCGTCAGAACGGATGGTTGCTGGGTAGAAATCGACGATGACACTCAAACCAGCAAGGCTTCCTTCCATGCGTCAATCTAAAAGCTTTGGAATCCTCCATGCAGTACGGGCATGCCAATCTCCCATGTGTGCTCCAACCAGATAGCATACCATATGCAGGAAAGTCACTGATTGTCCATAGAACAACGACCTTCATGTTGAAATTTTGTTTTTTGTGGGCATCATATGTGGTAACACCGTCATCCCACAGTACTTTTAGTTCATCAATCAATGGCCTTAAATATACATCAAGATTTTGGCCAGGTGATGTCAGACCAGGGATCAACAGAGACAAGAAAAGATTTGAACGTTTCATACATAAGCTTGGTGGACGGTAATATAGAGTTACAAATACTAGCCAGCATGAGTATGGAGTTGATCTACCCCCAAATGGATTAAATCCATCTGTATAAAGATTAAGTCTAACATTTTGCACTTCCATTGCAAAGTTCTGATGAGTACGATCAAAGTGCTTCCAAGCTTCAGCGTCAACAGGATGCGTGTGATCAACAGGAAAAGATTTTTTCTCGTAATATTCTCTCTCTTCTTTCTCTTTTCCTTTCCAACCTTTTATTTTCTCCCTTTTGAATGGAGAAAATAAAAGACAGAAAAGAAGAGAGAAGAGAAAAGGAAAGAAAAGAAGAGAAAGAGGAACTCTTTTGCGGGGTCTCACTTGACCTTAATTTGAAAACATTTGAGAAAATAACTCGCCTCCATTTTAAAATATTTGCGGGAAAACTGGGAGACAGGATTCGCTTATCGGTACGAGGTTCGGCCGTTCCTGGCGCCTTTACCAGGGGTAATCGAACCAAGGGTCAAATTCATGCCTTTTGCTTTGCTAAGAAATTATCTAAGAATTTATGCTAAGTCTAAATGCACAAAGAATCATGCTTGTGCAAATGCAAGGATGTATGCTCTTTCGAAAAATGATTTTAGAAATTTCTCCAAGTATTTCTGAGATGAATCTGATGATAGAGTGAAGAAAATGGTTTTTAACTCGGAACTTAAGATTTTAAAGTTCTAAGTTGTTTGGAATAATCAGAGTTTGCGAAAAATAATCTAGACTTTTGAAAGGAAGGATCTTGAAATTGAGATAAAAGGGAGAAGAAAGGAAACTTCAAAGTCATAAATGGACTTTGAATCAGAATAGAGATGAAATGGAATTGAATCTTAACTTTTGAAGTTTGAAATCAGAATGAAATGTGAGAAATAGAATTGAAAAGAATAGAATTGATTTGAAAGTTGGAATTCAAGATGGAATTTGAATCCAAAGTGTGGATTCTAAATAGAGTTCAAAGTTGAATTTTGGATTTAGAACCCGGAAATAGAAATTGGATTTGAAATCTGAGATGAAAATGAAATTGAATTTGAGAATTAGAAGTTGATTTGACATCTGGTATTTTAAAATGGAATTTGAATCCAAAGTATGGATTCTAAATAGAATTGAGATTTTAAATTTGAATTCTGGATTTAGAATCCAAAATGAGAATTGGATCTGAACTCTGGGATCCAAGATGAAATTGGATTCTGAATTTTAAATGGAATTGGATCTAAGATTTGGAATCCAAGATGGAATTTGGATCTGAAGTCTGAGATCCAAGGTAGAATTGGGTTCTGGATCCTAAAATGGATTTGGATCTGAAGTCTGAGATCCAAAGTAAAATTGGGTTCTGAATCCTAAAATGGATTTGGATCTGAAGTCTCAGATCCAAAGTAGAATTGGGTTCTGGATCCTAAAATGGGTTTTAGATCTGAATCTAAGATCCAAAGTAGAATTGGGTTCTGGATCCTAAAATGGATTTGGATCTGAAAAGTCCCAATAGAACTTTTAAAGATGTATCTGGGTTTTGAAAACCCAGATTGAATTTATTTTTTTTTGGATTTTGAGATCCAGCATCAATCTCAACTTTGATTTGAATCAGAAGATGAATCAGAAACTTCAAAGTTTAAATTGAATTTTGAATTTGGATTGGAATTTTGGAGTTTGAATATAAAATGATTTTGAAATTCCATAGTCAAATTGGACTTTGAAATTGAGATAGAATTGGAATTTGAAATAGAAACTTGAAAAAAAGATATTCAAAATTACTTGGGTTTTTGAAAAAGAATTTTGAAAATATAATACAATTCTATCCTAAATGATGACTGAATTTGAATGATTTTGAAATAGGATTTTTACAAAGCTATTCCATTCTTTAAATGAATTAAAAATGAGGTTGAAGATGTAATATATCCCTGACTATGGTTATTGAATATATTATATAATAACCACATTTAAATTCAAGTGAAGAATAAAATATATTTTTTGTGCTTTTATAGAATTTAAAATGAAATTAACTCTCAATATACCCTGACTATGGCCATTGATATATATATATATATTGAATTAAATTTAAATTAAATTCTGATAAAAGAGGAAAATATTTAAAGAAAATATGATGATTTCTGAAAAGGGATCCAGTGTGGATCCAGTGTTATTTTATAAGAGATAAAAACACTAAGTCTTGTTTACATCCTGACTATGGCCATTGATGTAAATCATCAACTTAGGATTAATTATCTCTTACGAAATGGTGCACGTGTCATTCGTGTTGCCATTTGTGAAAATTTTAGAAATAAAGGCAAAAATGCATGAAAACAAGTAATTCATGATGTTTATGATACTCATTCATTCTACCTAAAGCAGGAAATGTAGATTCTCATTTAAGTCCTAACTTATTACAACATTGAAACTAAAAAAAAAAAATATCAACTGCTTCCAATTCGACTTTTTCACATATTCCCCTGCAAAACACTTGGTTAGCATGAAAATAGAAAAACGACATATATCATATGGATATCTAAGAAAGTATTCATATACTAAGATATAAATGATGGAAAGGATGAAGAATGATATACATACCTATATGCCTATATATATATATATACACATATATATATATATACATTCATACATATATATAAATATATATATGTATATATTTAGATATAGACATCTTACATGTGACAAACACTCAATATAGGTGGATGAGGGATAATCTGGTAGATGCATCAGGAAGATACAACAGTGGATGTTGTATGGATTATAGCAAATGATGCATTTTTGGATTTACAGTCAGTAAACAACATACCTTTGTGGGGTAGCTTTCAGCAAATGTTAACAAAGTACTAAGGCAAATTTTCACTGATTACTAACAGGATGCAGTGGTGGTTGGGCATGGATGACAATTGTGAAGGTGGACATATACAATGTGTATACAGGAAAAAGTAAGATGCTTACTGTGTAAGAGATATAATTCCATGAATGAAGGAAGGGTGCAAATGTATAGAATGTAATGAAAATATAAGTGGGCAATGGGATGACAATCACACAGCCATATGATGTAAATACTGATAAGTAAGCATCAATTATTGTCAAAGCATATGAGTAAATTAACCCGTCAACTTCAGCAGGAGGGCAACTTGATTTTTCTGAACTGATCCATCCCAGTATTACCTCTCAGCAGCAAGTATTAATCGGCAATATGGTTCAGCAGATGAATTCAAAATAAATTGAACCAATTAGTTTCAGCAAGACTTCAGTAGGTTGAACTTCCAGCGATGTCTCTGATCCACAACCCCTGGTGACGTGATCTTGTATCTTCCACAACTTGGCCTTTGATCCACAAGACTGGAGCAAGAGATTGGTCACCCTAGGACAATCCTTAGTCACTTGACATCTCTTCTATTATTATCTTTGTCATCATGTTTGGTAGCCTCTGAGTATTTCTGTTTTCCCACAGTTTTGATTCCTGAAAGAATTGAACTCTGTGAACATCCATTTCATAAAACAAGAACACCAAACTTGCTATTATAGAATTCATGATATTAAAAATAGATGTTTGTGCCCAGGGTTGCAGAAGTCACAAAGCATTCGCCCATGTCCCCCTATCCAGCAGTTTCGGCTTAAGATTTCATTTCCACCTTGAGAAGCCCGAACTTCATGAAAACTATAATCCATCTCCTGAACTGATTACATCTAGATCACTAATCCATTCACTCAGGTAAAGTGTCGAAGATTGTATGACATTCAAATACGTAAACATGTATCCTGGGCAGCTGCGATTACCAAGATTCTGGAGGTCAATGAAATGGTGAACGAGATCAGAGTCATGATGATTAATACACCAGACCTTTCATCTTTCATTTGCAGTCAACATATGAACATGAAAATCCTGCTTTCAGTCAAAATATTTTACCAAAATTGTTTTGTCTTAATGGTGTTCTACATTCTGACTACCTTGGTGTCATCAACATTGATTTATAGCAACATTTTATTACTGGAGCATATAACAGTAATGTAACATATATTTATTACTGAAGCATATGTCATCAATACCTATAACATGACGCTTGTTGATCCCCAACCCTTGAACCCTGTGTTTCTAATTACAAAGTGAGTGAAAGGGGTAATGGCCACCCGATCTAGGATCCCTTGATTCTGGATAATCTTCTGGTGATTTACCTGGCTGATGACATTTTAATAGAGTCTTTGGATTCAGACATGGATGAACATGTTTCCAAGATAACTGTCTTGGCTGAAGGATAGCCCTGGAACATATAGATATCCACTCCAGCAGAGATACTCTCAAGATGAACACATTTAAGGGATGCTGATGCCATTGACATAAATATCATACTCACCTTCAAAGTGTTGAATCATGTGATATGACATCGCACAATATATAGATACATTCTTATCACAGGAATTAACATAAAGCGCAGATCCAGGATTCGCAAATACAGAACAAATGCAGATGGGAACTATGTGAATGATATACACCCCTCTGAAGCTAGAGTGGGAGATATTGTTGGTGGTCAGGTTGAGACAGGATCATGTTCAATATCCAATATGAACGAAAGTAAATTTTGATGCAGCATGCAAATTAACTTATATGAAAGGAATTAATCATCAACTGATATGGTATATGAGGGGAAATTAACTATATGAATGCAAACTTCTACTCGATGACGTCAAATTAACCATTAGGCTGATAAAAAAATTGATATGTTGCAGTGACTAATCAAGGGAAATACAAGCAAGTGTCCAAAATAAACTGTAAAGCTGGAGCTACAGGAATAAGAATGTGATAGATGTACCTGCACATGGATCTGGATATTGGAATCGATTCCTGCAACTTAATGGAGTATTGACAGTCTACTCATGAAAATTTCACCATATCAAGGTGGAACTGCCTCAAAATTTTTTTACGGCTTGAGATTCATGTCAACAGGCTCATTTCATTACTATCAATAGTTAACTCTCAGCGAATCGGATCCTCATGATATCATTAGTTACACTCTCATTACAGGAATTCCAATGTATGCTCCAGCAGATAGTGATAATAAAGAACATCATTCTAACAACGCAGAATCAGTAATTACCTACCTGTTTATGTCGTACTGTCACACCAAAATGTGACAAAACTAGAGCGGAAATGTGAAATCCAAAAAGTTACTACGGTCAGAAAACAGGAGACAGGCAAATGCTGGGAATTTCTATGATGATAATAAGAGTCTGTTTGAGGCTTCCTGTTATGGATCCTGGATTAGAGTTGTTTGTCTCCTTGACTGATATCTCGATGTGTGCGCAATAAATTTTACCATCGCCTTCCAGACTCCCTAGATTGTTGTGTTGGAAACATGAACCCAGATTGTCATTTGAAAAGAAAAACAAGGCATGAGTAGTTACGATAGCATGAATCTTTATACCCTGCGAGAATGTAATTGGCCTGAGGCAAAGCTGTTTGCGAGATATCCAACTACCTCATCCCCATTAGTTCAAGCGAAGCTTCCAGACCATAACTTAGAGAAATCGCTTATTTGACATATAAATTCAGAGTTTAAAACTTCAGAATACTTACCTGTTTTTGAGGGAGTATATACGTAATGTAGCCCATAAGGGTGAAAGAGGTAATGGGTAGCACATGAAATATTGCAGGGAGGCTGTGCAAAGGAATGACAAATATGTGGAGATGATATTGAATAAAACCAAAATAGTGAAAACACGTTACTGATGGCTCAGGGCTACCAGAACAGCAACATACGATTGATCAAAATATTAAAGTTAAACTAAATTGAAGGAAATGCAGGAAATATAGGAAATAATGGGACCTGATACTTAGCTATATTGAATAGGATCTCACCGTCTTGACTTGATCCGGAGTAAAAGCAAACTGGATTGAATGTGATTCGATGCTCCTCAGCTATGTCATCTTCTGTTAAGGGACTTTCAGACCAAACAGATGCTCCAGAGAATATTGTTTGCTTCAAAACAGGAATGGCTAATGTGGGGTGGCTCGAACAGACCTTGTGACAGAAACTCATCTGATCTTATGGCAGAACCACCCTGCTAACAGATTTCCTGATCTCTTTACAACACAAAAGGGTTCAAACACAGGGATGATCCATATCGATCTTACATGGAAACACTGGATTTCTGAGGTAATGAATGAAGGGGGAACTAAAATGATGCTGGAATCTATGTTTAATATGACCACCGTGAGGAATGAAATGAACTAAATGTTTGGATAGGGAGCCTATGATGAACCTTCCTTTCAAAACTCAGACAAAGGTGAACCATCAACGACAGAGCAAGAACCCATTTAAAGTGAAATTGGCATAAGGATAAGTGGAAATATGTGAGCTGCCAAAAGAAAGAAAAGGGGATGAAATATGAACTATTCATGGCTGGGCAGGAGATGGAAGCCATTACAACCATCAAGATCAACTAGCCATAAAAAAAATCAGTAGATGATCAAAGCAAACAGGAATTTAAAAAAAAAATTAACAAATGAGCAAAGTATAAGTCGATTATCAGAACGGAACCAAAAGAAAGAAAGAAAAAAAAAGAATGAAAGAGAAACATAAATAAGAAAACCAAATAAACAAGACATGGATTGAAATCATGATCTAAGAAAATTAGGGAATCGGCATGTATAAAACCGTTGAAACTCACTGATCAAAAGAAAGGAAAGTAAAAATAGGGGAAATTTTTTTTGTTGGAATAGGTGTATTCCGTTGATTTTGCACTGTATAAACCGATGTTGCTGTCTGCAAATCGGTCTTACAAGGGGTGCGTTAACGGGGCTTGAAGTGAGTAAACAAAAAAAAAAGCAGAAAACAAAATGAGAAAGAATACTTACCTTAGCTTGCTTGAGGGTGATCAACTTCCTTCAGTCAAGTGGGAGAAAACCAGAGGGATCAAAAGCAAAGAAGAATAAGAAGGGGAGAGGGGAAGAAGAAAGAAGTAGAGGAAGAAGAAATGTCGAGATGGAGGGGTGAAGGCGATGATCTTAGGGTTTTCTCATCGTGCCCTTCTTAAAGAGAGGGGACGATGGTTCAGGAAGGGTAGGCAGTTGAGGATGAAGGGCAATGAAAGGGGGTTCGGAGGATGGGTGGTTAATGGAGAAGAGGGCGTGCGATGGAGGGGAGGCCGAGAGTCTGCCAGGGAGAGATAGGGTTTCGGTAGAGCAGAGAAAGGGAAAGAGTGCGGCTGAGGGTTTTCTAAGCTTTTGTTTGTGATTTTTTTTGTTTTTCCAAAAGAAGGCTCCCTTAACAAAAAATTTCATAAAAATGGTTTAAAAAATGTTTTTTTTTAGCAAAATTGACTTAAAAAGTTTAAACTCATTTGTTTTTCTCATAATTTTCCCATTTTTTTTGTTTTCGCGTTATTTTTCCAATTTTTATATTTTTAGATAAAAAAAATCCTAAGATTTGCGAGAAAACAAAGATTAAAACTATTTTTTTTTTGTTTTTGCAAAAATATTTACAAAAGGGAATTTTTCTGAGATTTAAAAGTTGTTTTGAGAAAATTTCTTCAGAAAGTGGGTTTATATCTGAATTTAGAGAAAATATTTGAGGTTTTAAAGCCTTGAATCGAGAAATACAGAGTTGAGGATCCAACAGAGCGCCAGATGAACTGCCCGAGCCATTCAAAACCATTTTGGGTATTTTCATAATTTTACTTTAAAAATCGGACAACGAGGCTGAGATTTAGGTTTAAAACACAGGGTTTGGTTCTGGAATTGAATTTGAGTATATCAATATGGAATTCAACCCAGAAAATCTGAAGAGCGATTGAAATTTAGCTTTGGTTTTCTCAGAAAATGGAACCAGGGGCAAAAGGGTCATTTTTACAAAACTTTGAAAATTTTGGGGTGTTCACAAATGCCCCTCTTTGCTACTAAGCCGGTTGAAAGTTGAGCTTAGTGGCAAAGATAACACTCCAAATTTTGAAAATGCCCCAGTCAGCAGATCTGAACTGGGTGTGGAAGAATTATTTTAGAAACATGGCTTCTTAGGCTTAGAACCTTATCCTGAATGGTTTTGGGGAGACGAAATCCTCGAAAATGATATGATTGAGTAGAGAATGAGGAAATCATGATGAGACTTTGGATGAAAATTCCAAAGATGGTGGAAAATAAAAAATTTGATCAAGTCTCATGGGTGAGACAAGATGCGCTTTTGGAATAATTCAGGTTTAGCCCTTAACCTGGATGGGACGAAGATATATCAAAATGAATGGAATGAGGAAAGAAATACATGAGGACCTTAATGGGACATTTTTGAAAAATGCCTCGTGAAATGAAACTCGAGTATGATCCTTTCTTGGATGGATATACGAAGCATAGGTTCCTTGATGGGAAGAGCCATGATGGGATTGGAAGGAAAACATCTCGTCAAAATGAGGGATCTCGTTGGAACGAGACTCAGGTTTAACCCAAACCTTCAAGGAAGATACCTCGCGAAGCGAGGTTCCAGACTAACTCTTAACCTGAATAGGAAATCTACCATACGAGTTTCTCAAATGGAGAAACCATAATGGGACCTTCGGAATTTAGATGAACAAATCCGAAAGGGGTTTTGCAAAAAGAGGAAAATAAGGTTCCCTAAAGCTTTGAAAAGGGGAAGAAATGGGGCGTCTCATTGCTGAGACTGAAATAGCTTTTGAAATCAAATGACCTTTCGTCGAAGGTTCAGGTTTGACCCTTATCCTGAGTGGAGAAATCTACCATACGGATTTCTCAAAATGGAGAAAGCACGATGGGACCTTCGGAATTTGGACGAACAAATCTGAAAGAGATTTTGTGAAAGGAGAAATACCGGGTTCCCTAAAGCTTTGAAAAGGGGAAGAAATTGGGCCTCTCATTGCTGAGACTGAAATAGCTTTTGAAATCTATGACCTCTCGCAGAAGGTTCAGGTTTGACCCTTATCCTGAGTGGGGAAAATCTACCATACAAATTTCTCAAAATAGAGAAAACACGATGGGACCTTCGGAATTTGGACAAACAAATCCGAAAGGGGTTTTTGCAAAAAGGAGAAATATAGGGTTCTCTAAAGCTTTAAAAAGGGGAAGAAATGGGTCGTCTCATTGCTGAGACTGAAATAGCTTTTGAAATCAATGACCTCTCGCAGAATGTTCAGGTTTAACCCTTAACCTGAGTGGGAAAAATCTACCATACAAATTTCTCAAAATAGAGAAAGCACGATGGGACCTTCGGAATTTAGACGAACAAATCCGAAAGAGGTTTTTGCGAAAGGAGAAATATAGGGTTCCCTAAAGGTTTGAAAAGGGGAAGAAATGGGGTGTCTCATTGCTGAGACTGAAATAGCTTTTAAAATCAATGACCTCTCGCAGAATGTTCAGGTTTGACCTTTAACCTGAGTGGGAAAATCTACCATACGGATTTCTCAATGAGAAAACCGTGATGGGACAGGAAGAGATACTTTGACTAAAATGAGGCAACTCTTCTGGAAGATATAAACAGCGCTAGGTTGCATCAAAATGAATATTGAATGTTTATTTTATTCTTGGAATAGCTAGAAAATTTTGCCAATGAGATAAAATTATAGTTGATTCAAACGCTTGAAAATGTGCACGTATATGCAAAACATATTCCCTCTTTACCTAGAGTATTTCCTCCATCGAGGTTAACTCCTCGGTCCTAAGAGTCAAATTCAAAATTTTAGCGTTGATGATTTTCTTCAAGGAAGCTATCCATTTCCTTGATATGAGAAGAAAAGAAATATTCTTAATTTCATCAAAGCAAGTAGTGAAGAGATACTGATAAAGGAATTTTTGCATGAGACAAGATGACTTCTGGCAACTTTGGCAGCTTGATATCTGGGTGTTTTCCCAGGATGATCCTTTTGCACTCTTTTTGAGTCACTGAACTTTCTCGGTTTTTCTCATCATCCTTCATTTGGATGTTCCTGACTTTTCGGTCTTTTTCAGGGAAGGGTACGTTACAAACTCCTTCATCTTGGATATGTTTCCATCCTTCTTTTATCTCAGGGATTCTATTGATGATATTGACTCCAAAAGGTCTTTAGATGATAGCAGAAATCAAATATCTTTTAGGGTTTGTTGGTAGGTCCATCGCACTCGCCTTCATCTCGACGGTGATCTGAACTTTCCTTGGAAGGATCCTTCACAAACTCCTTCATCTCGGAGATGATTCAAATCTTCTTTGGCCCCGGGGGTCTAGCTCGCCTATTCGTCTTCATCTTGACGACAATTGAGAGATCCCTTTTCCAGATATTTGATTGCAACTTAAAATGGATGGGAAGGTATGAGATTGAGTGGATTTTTTTTATAGCTCGAGATATTTTCACTGCCTGATTGCCAGATAGCCGTCTTTAAACATGCGCCATAGCCATGATCAATATCAATTTGCTTCTGGCTTTTCAATATCATTGAAGTTTTCTTTCACTGATCATATCGAGGACATTTCTTACATTCTTTTGGTTGATCAACAGGAAAATATTTGAATTTTACCTCTCTTTCGCAAAAGTTTCGCCTTTTTGGAAATAATACTAGAGGTAATCTGAGGAAATTCTTTTGTGTAATCAGATTTTTAGAATCAACAAGTGCTTTTAGTAAATTGGCAAAGTTTTCACGAATTCTTTGTGGAATAATCACTCAATATAGATTTTGATGAGACCCTGAGTTGCAATCTTTGATTTTGAAAATCCATGACTAGAAAAAAGCTGAAACCTTTAAAATACATGACCAGCAGAAGCTGGAACGTTTTGAAATACATGATCAGTGAAAGCTAGAACATTTGATATACCTGACCAGCGAAAGCTGGAACGTTTGAAATACATGACCAGCAAAAGCTGGAACATTTGAAATACATGACCAGCAAAAGCTGGATCTTTTGGAAATACATGACCAACGAAAGTTGGATCTTTTGGAAATACATGACCAGCGAGATTCTGGATCTTTTGGAAATACATCAGATTTAAGTCAGAACTTGAATTTTGTAAAAGGAAAGAATTTGATCAGAACACTGAATTTAAAAGGTTACCGATGCGAGGACAGGATTTTGAAGAGAGCTAAATTTTCGAAAAGAATTGAAGAATCAAGGATCTTTGGTGAAAATTAATGGACCATCATAGTTTTAACTGTATGTGGTCTGCTTTCAGGATTTATCCCCTTATCCTGAATGGGGGAAGAAGGAAAGAAATACCTCGTTAGCAGGAGGCATTAGGTTTATCCCTTAACCTGGAGGGGAAAGAGGGAAAGAATAAACCTGAATCTTGAAATTTTGAAATGGACTGGCCGGAAGGCTGGATTTTGGAAGAAGGTCCCACCTGGCAATTGGGTTTTTTTGAAAAAAGAAGAGAGTCCAAGTTGGGACTCGTGTATTTTTTAAAGGAGGATGAAATAAAAGGAGAGAACTTGGGTCGGAACCCGGATGTTCAAGATAAAAGATAAGAGAGAAATTTTTGAGTTTGGAAAACTCGAATTCTCGATGCAATCAATTGGTTCTAACGTAAGCATTGGATCCAAAAAGAAAGTCCTAGTCGGAACTCGGAATTTCAAACGAAAATAATAGAGGAAAAACCCAAGCTAGAACTCGGATCTTCAAATCAAAAGATAAAAAGAGGATTTTGAAAAAATCGAAACTTCGACACAACGATTGTTTCCAATGTGAGCGTTGGATTCAAAAGGAAGTCCTAGTCGGAACTTAGAACTTCAAATGAAAATAATAGAGGAAAAACCCGAGCTGGGACTCGGATCTTCAGAAAATAAAGATAAAAGGAAACCCGAGTTTTGAAAACTCGAATTTCTAAAGAAATGATTGGTTTCCAATGCGAGGATTGGATTCAAAAGAAAGTTTTGGTCGGAACTCAGAACTTCAAATGAAAATAATAGAGGAAAAACCCAAGTTGGAACTCGGATCTTCAAAAAATAAAAGATAAAGAAAACCCGAGTTTTGAAAACTCGAATTTCTAAAAAAATGATTGGTTTCCAACACAAGCATTGGATTCAAAAGGAAGTCCTGGTCGAAACTCAGAACTTCAAACGAAAATAATAGAGGAAAAACCCGAGCTGGAACTCGGATCTTCAGAAAATAAAAGATAAAGAGAAACCCGAGTTTTGAAAACTCGATTTTCTAAATAAATGATTGGTTTCCAACGCGAGCATTGGATTCAAAAGGAAATCTTGGTCGGAACTTAGAACTTTAAACAAAAATAATAGAGAAAAAACCCGAGCTGGAACTCGGATCTTCAGAAAATAAAAGATAAAGAGAAACCTGAGTTTTGAAAACTCGAATTTCTAAAGAAATGATTGATTTTCAACGCGAGCATTGGATTCAAAAGGAAGTCCTAGTCGAAACTCAGAACTTCAAACGAAAATAATAGAGGAAAAACCTGAGCTGGAACTCGGATCTTCAGAAAATAAAAGATAAAGAAAACTCGAGTTTTGAAAACTCGAATTTCTAAAGAAATGATTGGTTTTCAACACGAGCATTGGATTCAAAATGAAGTCCGAGTCGGAACTCAGAACTTCAAACGAAAGAATAAAAGGAGAAGCCCAAGTGAGAACTCGGGTTTGTGACAGAAAGTTTTTAATTAAAAGATTGAGTTTTAAAAATTTACCAGTGCGAGGACCGGACATGAGATTAAGAATGACCATTTCGAGGACTGAATTATTTGCATGTGATCTGATAGCTCCCTTATCTTGATTGCGGAGAAAATAAAATTTGAAAAGAACTGACGAGAAGAGATAAAAATTGATGAAATAATTGACAAAATAGTAGAATCAAGGAATTTTAATGGGAATTATTTTTGTAACAGAATTCTCACAGTTAGCGTTGTTGCTCCTATGAGGGGTTTTCAGGATTATCCCTTATCCTGAATGGGAAAGGAATAAAAATTTTGGCAAAAATTGATAAAAGGCTTGATAAAGAATCAACGGAGTTTTATAAAGAAATAAAATTGATAAGGAAAAAGATTTGGCAGATTAATGAAGCTTTAAAAGATGAAAGAAGACATTCAGGACTATCCCTTATCTTGAAGAAAGAAGGATCTCGTAGGACGAGGTTTCAGGTTTACCCCTTATCCTGAAGGGGTAATTTTTTGAAATAAGAATTGACAAGAAGAATTAATAAAATGGATGAACAATTAATAAAAATGAATAAAAGCTGATAAGACTGATAAAGATTAATAAACAAGAAGTTGATAAAAGTTGAGAAAAAGAGTTTGATCCTGCCTGCATGTGGGATCTTTAAAATGAGAGAAGGATATGAGAATATCATATTTTTGGAAAGAAAGATTAACCGCGAGAGCTAATCTTTGTAAGGGGATCATTCACGAGAGATCATGATGAGGGTTAATTTTTTGAAGCAATGATTTGAAAACCAATTCTAAAAAATATGATCAACACAAGGGTTGATCTTTGAATGTGATGGCTTGAAAAAACAATTTTGGAAAATATGATCAACACATGGGTTGATCTTTGAATACAATGATTCAAAATCAATTTTTAGAAAATATGATCAACACAAGGGTTGATCTTTGAATGCAATGATTTGAAATCAAATTTTAGAAAAATATGATCAACACAAGGGTTGATCTTTGAATGCAATGATTCGAAATCAAATTTTAAAAAAATATGATCAACACAAGGGTTGATCTTTGAATGCAATGATTCGAAATCAATTTTTAGAAAATATGATCAACACAAGGGTTGATCTTTGAATTCAATGATTCGAAATCAAATTTTAGAAAAATATGATCAACACAAGGGTTGATCTTTGAATACAATGATTCGAAATCAAATTTTAGAAAAAATATGATCAACACAAGGGTTGATCTTTGAATGCAATGATTCGAAATCAATTTTTAGAAAATATGATCAACACAAGGGTTGATCTTTGAATGCAATGATCAAAAACCAATTTTTTTGGAAAATATGATCAACACAAGGGTTGATCTTCGAATATAATGGTTGAAAACCTATATATTATTATTATTATTATTGTTTTTTTTTTTTTGAAAAGATAATCAACACGAGGGTTGATCTTTGAAAGAGGTTGAACTAAAATATGAAAAATTTTCATGATTTTTGAAAGACCCTCATAGGTAATATCATTTCTCTCATGAATGATGTCAGGATTGTCCAGCATTTTGAAAAAGAAAAAAAATTTAATGCCCCAGTATGGCAAAATAAAGGAAGTATTGAATATCAAAGATAAAAAGAGAATTGACCTTTCATTGATAAGAAAAAGTTGATAACAAAACTGAATATTTACAAGTATTTTAACTAAAAAGTCACAAAAGACTGGGCTGACTTGCCCCTACATAGTGACTGTCGAAAAGGATGAAAGCGAAAAACTTGTGGCATTCTTAATTCTCTGAGTAGTCTGGAAATGGTTCAGGCGAAACTGCAGTCTGCTCTTCTCCTTCCTCTGGAACCAGAAGCTCTTTGTCAATGTAGTCTTGCACAATATTTTTTAGGACGAAGCAGCGCTCCGTGTCATGCCCCCTCGCTCGATGAAACTTGCAAAAGCGATCTTTCCATTTCCCCTTGGTGACAGAGGGATCAACCTGCTTTGGGAGTTTGATCATCTCTTTTGCGAGCAGGTATTGTAGAACTTCTTCAATTGGCTGACCTAGAGGGGTAAGCTTGCGATCATAACCCCAACCCTCATGTTTTGCTTTCTTTGGTTTGCTTGATTTCCACTGAGTGTTGACCCCTGCCTGGTAGCTGGACTGAGCTTGCATGTTTAGGAGATCTGGATGCTTTTCTTCTTTATTTTTGACAAAGAGATTCTTATCTAGGCAGTCTTGAACTATATTCTTGAAGATAAAGCAATGCTCAGTGTCATGCCCTGTTGTTCGATGATACCCACAGAATTGGTCTATATATTTTCCCATGTTTGTGGAAGGGCTGGCGGCTTTTGGGAGCCTGAGTAATCCGCTAGACAACATGTATTTGAGGATTTTGTCGAGCGGCTCATCTAAAGGAGTGAAATCTCGATCCTTGCTCCACTCTTTGCATTTTGGTCCTTCTTGTTTCTTGCCCTTTTGCTGAGGACTGTATTGAAGAAGTCTATCATGGTTTTCACAACATTTCCCTTTCTGGCTTTCGCGCTCTCTTAGGTTGTTGCCTTGGTTGCCTTGGTTGCTGCCCCGACTGGATTTAGAGTTTCCTGCACTGATATGGCTGCGTTCATTCATAGGGAAGGTGACGGATGCCTCTCCTTTGGTGGGAGTTTTTCCGCAACTGGCTTCAGCTTGCTCAGATAATATCTCAATCATCATCTTTTTGAATAATCGATATATCGCGGGATCAATCTCACTCTTGTTGTCCTGAACTCCTTCTCTGACGACCTTTTGAGAATCCATTCCTTACTCTCTGCTTGTAACCGGGATGTTAGAGCAGTGCAATCTTTGATCTTTGCCCGGCTCAACTGATAACGCCAATGCTCTCTGTAGAGCAAAAATGGGGGGTTTTAGAAAAGATCTAAGAAGAAATTTTAATAAAGGAAGAAATCATGATTTGAAAATGAAAATATCCCATTACGAGGGATTGGGTTGTCACCAAAATTTGCGACAACCGCACTATTTTTCTGAAAAAGGATAAAAATGAGAACAAAGATTAATTTTGAAAAGGACATATCCTGACAAAAGATGTTTTATTGTAAAAGGGGAAAAAAGATTTCGAAAGTAGATGGCAAAAGATTTGAGATTTAAAGAATTTGCAGGCAGGATCAAAAGAATTAGAAGAAAAAAGAAAAATACACCTGGGGTTTAGAAAGCAAAGCGAAAATTTTGAAATATACACCCAGGGTTTTTTAGGAAATATAAGGAATATAAAATATCATACAATCACAAATGTACGAATAAAGATGTACAAATAGCACTCCCTAAAGCTGACTTTAAATGCAATATTTTGAAATGGCTTGTAGGACCTTAATCCTAACTCTAGGGTTCAGATCATTTCATTTCAATCAAGATATGTCGATATACTCAAGCCGAAGCTTGAAGTACGTGGCGTAGAAATATTTCTCCGGTTCTAATATAATGGCTTCCCAACATCCTTGAGCACCTACCGATATACCTCGGACTATGGCCCTTAGGTACGTGGTAGGGGGCGCGAACCCAAATAAGCGGTCCAGTTATGAGGCTCTCTCCCAAACTATGGTTCAGTGAGACAGTCCAGCAACGTGAAGACCGGGACAATATAGGTAGAGAGGTTTTCAAAATATGCTCAACATGCAAGAAATCAGATAGCTCTAATGCAAGTCCTAAAGAGATAGATTAAAATGAAAAGAAGCATACACTTGCATACATTGTTTACATTCAATCCCTAAAATTGAGGAGAGTTGTATTTCATACCTAAGTCTAATGTGAACATGGAATAATCTCCTCAATATGGTCCTACCAAACCATACTTAGATCCTATATGCAGCGATGTCATCTTAGGACAGAGTCTAGGCTCCTAAGGTTTGCATGGAAATGAAGCTGACATTTGAAGAATAAAGACTTAGATAATATCAAAGCAAAGTAAAGGCATATCTCGACCAGACGAAGACGAGTCCCATCACGGTCGCCAAAACTGTGATCAACAGGAAAAGATTTCCTCTCGTAATATTCTCTCTTTTCTTTCTCTTTTTCTTTCCACCTTTTATTTCCTCCCTTTTGAAGGGAGAAAATAAAAGATAGAAAATAAGAGAGAAGAGAAAAGGAAAGAAAAGAAGAGAAAGAGGAACTCTTTTGCGGGGTCTCACTTGACCTTAATTTGAAAACATTTGAGAAAATAACTCACCTCCATTTTGAAATATTTGCAGGAAAACTGGGAGACAAGATTCGCTCGTCGGTACGAGGTTCGACCGTTCCTGGCGCCTTTACCAGAGGTAATCGAACCAAGGGTCGAATTCATGCCTTTTGCTTTGCTAAGAAATTATCTAAGAATTTATCATAAGTCTAAATGCACAAAGAATCATGCTTGTGCAAATGCAAAGATGTATGCTCTTTCGAAAAATGATTTTGGAAATTTCTCCAAGTATTTCTGAGATGAATCTGATGACAGAGTGAAGAAAATGGTTTTTAACTCGAGAACTTAAGATTTTAAAGTTCTAAGTTGTTTGGAATAATCAGAGTTTGCGAAAAATAATCTAGACTTTTGAAAGGAAGGATCTTGAAATTGAGATAAAAGGGAGAAGAAAGGAAACTTCAAAGTCATAAATGAACTTTGAATCAGAATAGAGATGAAATGGAATTGAATCCTAACTTTTGAAGTTTGAAATCAGAATGAAATGTGGGAAATAGAATTGAAAAGAATATAATTGATTTGAAAGTTGGAATTCAAGATGGAATTTGAATCCAAAGTCTGGATTCTAAATAGAGTTCAAAGTTGAATTTTGGATTTAGAACCTGGAAATAGGAATTGGATTTGAAATCTGATATGAAAATGAAATTGGATTTGAGAATTAGAAGTTGATTTGACATCTGGTATTTTAAAATAGAATTTGAATCCAAAGTATGGATTCTAAATAGAATTGAGATTTTAGATTTGAATTATGGATTTAGAATCCAAAATGGGAATTGGATCTGAACTCTGGGATCCAAGATGAAATTGGATTCTGAATTTTAAATGGAATTGGATCTAAGATTTGGAATCCAAGATGGAATTTGGATCTGAAGTCTGAGATCCAAGGTAGAATTGGGTTCTGGATCCTAAAATGGATTTAGATCTGAAGTCTGAGATCCAAAGTAGAATTGGGTTCTGGATCCTAAAATGGATTTGGATTTGAAGTCTGAGATCCAAAGTAGAATTGGGTTCTGGATCCTAAAATGGGTTTTAGATCTGAATCTAAGATCCAAGTAGAATTGAGTTCTGGATCCTAAAATGGATTTGGATCTGAAAAGTCCCAATAGAACTTTTAAAGATGGATCTGGGTTTTGAAAACCCAGATTGAATTTAAAACTTTTTGGATTTTGAGATCTAGCATCAATCTCAACTTTGATTATGAATTTTGAAGAAAACTTGATTTTAAATCATAAGATGAATCAGAAACTTCAAAGTTTAAATTGAACTTTGAAATTGAATTTTGAATTTGGATTGAAATTTTGGAGTTTGAATATAAAATGATTTTGAAATTCCAAAGTCCAATTGGACTTTAAAATTGAGATAGAATTGGAATTTGAAATAGAAACTTGAAAAAAAGATATTCAAAATTACTTGGGTTTTTGAAAAAGAATTTTTAAAATATGATGCAATTCTATCCTAAATGATGAATGATTTTGAAATAGGATTTTTACAAAGCTATTCCATTCTTTAAATGAATTAAGAATGAGGTTGAAGATGTAATATATCTCTAACTATGGTCATTGAATATATTATATAATAACCACATTTAAATTCAAATGAAGAATAAAATATATTTTTTTGTGCTTTTATAGAATTTAAAATGAAAATAACTCTCAATATACCCTGACTATGGCCATTGGTATATATATTGAATTAATTTTAAATTAAATTCTGATAAAAGAGGAAAATAACTAAAGAAAATATGATGATTTTTGAAAAGAGATCCAGTGTGGATCCAGTGTAATTTTATAAAAGATAAAAACACTAAGTCTTGTTTACATCCTGACTATGACCATTGATGTAAATCATCAACTTAGGATTAATTATCTCTTACGAAATGGTGCACGTGCCATTCGTGTTGCCATTTGTGAAAATTTGAAAAATAAAGGCAAAAATGCATGAAAACAAGTAATTCATGATGTTTACGATGCTCATTCATTCTACCTAAAGCAGGAAATGTAGATTCTCATTTAAGTCCTAACTTATTACAACATTGAAACTAAAAAAAAAATATATCAACTGCTTCCAATTCGACTTTTTCACATATTCCCCTGCAAAACACTTGGTTAGCATGAAAATAGAAAAACGGCATATATCATATGGATATCTAAGAAAGTATTCATATACTAAGGTATAAATGATGGAAAGGATGGAGAATGATATACATACCTATATGCCTATATATACATACGAGTATATATATATATATATATATATATATATATATATATATATATATATATATATATATATATATATATATATATATATATATATATATATATATATATATATATATATATATATATATACATATATACACGTGTATATATATATATATACATTCATGCATATATATATGTATATATATAGATATAGACATCTTACATGTGACAAACACTCAATATAGGTGGATGAGGGATAATCTGGTAGATGCATCAGGAAGATACAACAGTGGATGTTGTATGGATTATAGCAAATGATGCATTTTTGGATTTACAGTCAGTAAACAACATACCTTTGTGGGGTAGCTTTCAACAAATGTTAACAAAGTACTAAGGCAAATTTTCACTGATTACTAACAGGATGCAGTGGTGGTTGGGCATGGATGACAATTGTGAAGGTGGACATATACAATGTGTATACAGGAAAAAGTAAGATGCTTATTGTGTAAGAGATATAATTCCATGAATGAAGGAAGGGTGCAAATGTATAGAATGTAATGAAAATATAAGTGGGCAATGGGATGACAATCACACAGCCATATGATGTAAATACTGATATGTAAGCATCAATTATTGTCAAAGCATATGAGTAAATTAACCCGTCAACTTCAGCAGGAGGGCAACTTGATTTTTCTGAACTGATCCATCCCAGTATAACCTCTCAGCAGCAAGTATTAATCGGCAGTATGGTTCAGCAGATGAATTTAAAATAAATTGAACCAATTAGTTTCAGCAAGACTTCAGTAGGTTGAACTTCCAGCGATGTCTCTGATCCACAGCCCCCTAGTGACGTGATCTTGTATCTTCTACAGCTTGGCCTTTGATCCACAAGACTGGAGCAATAGATTGGTCACCCTGGGACAATCCTTAGTCACTTGACATCTCTTTTATTATTATCTTTGTCATCATGTTTGGTAGCCTCAGAGTATTTCTGTTTTCCCACAGTTTTGATTCCTGAAAGAATTGAACTCTGTGAACATCAATTTCATAAAACATGAACACCAAACTTGCTATTATAGAATTCATGATATTAAAAATAGATGTTTGCGCCCAGGGTTGACACCAGGGTTGCAGAAGTCACAAAGCATTCGCCCATGTCCTTCTATCCAGCAGTTTCGGCTGAAGATTTCATTTCCACCTTGAGAAGCCCGAACTTCATGAAAACTCTAATCCATCTCCTGAACTGATTACATCTGGATCACTAATCCATTCACTCAGGTAAAGTGTCGAAGATTGTATGACATTCAAATACATAAACATGTATTCTGGGCAGCTGCGATTACCAAGATTTCGGAGGTCATTGAAATGGTGAACGAGATCAGAGCCATGATGATTAATACACCAGACCTTTCATCTTTCATTTGCAGTCAACATATGAACATGAAAATCCTGCTTTCAGTCAAAATATTTTACCAAAATTGTTTTGTCTTAATGGTGTTCTACATTCTGACTACCTTGGTGTCATCAACATGGATTTATAGCAACATTTTATTACTGGAGCATATTGTTGAGAAACTATATTTTGATGACACACAATATGATACACTGTCATATTTGATTTAATATGATATGATAATATGTCTTCTTGAAAAATGTTATATTATGACTGGATATGCTTTGCCATGTATCTAATGAGTATTTGATGCAAGGATATCTCACCCAAAAGGATGGAGACCTCCTGTTCAAGTACAACCGTGGTGCAATCATACTTCTTGAAGAAAAAGCTTGATGAGTCATGCATTCTTAAAGATCATCTAAAGAGATCAGCTTCCTCAAGATGAAGACTTTTTTCTTCTTTAGAGTAATATGTAACAGAACCTTTAGAAGCATGCATATTGCATATTACATATTTTATCATAAAAGTTACTCATTCCCAAAAGCTATATTTCATAAAAGTATACGATAGTTTCAAAAAGCACCTTTTTGGAAACCAATAATTGTACCTTCTTACAAACCTTTATGGAAAATGTATTTTGACATGATATATTAGATCATGATTTCAAAAAGCAATAATTGTACCTTCTATCATGTATAAGACAACTTGAAAAGAAATAAAAGAAATGATTTCAAGTGTGTAAGAAAAAGACAAAACATAGAAATCAGCTAAACAAAGAAAAACATTTAATACCTCCTCTAAAAATCTTTTTAGAAATAACTATTTTAATCTGACTCAAGAATGTGGACTTGCTTAAAGTCTTCATTCTCTCTGTAGACATTAAATAGCACATCATAAAGCAATTCTTGATATGACTATTTACAAATAAAGATCTCAAAGCATTTATTGTACTTACACTCATTTAAGTAAAGAAGTGACAATTTTTAAATAAAATACTTAAGTACTACAAATCATTAATTAGAATAAAGACAAAACTACATGATGGCTTACACATCCAACAGTCAATGTACTATTATAAGAAAAAGATTTTTTACATAAAATATATCATACCTAAAATATTACAACGACTAGTGTACCCCCAAAATACTACTTTTATGGAAAGAAGACTTTTTCAAAAATCCATAAAGATGTTTTTTGAAATGACTTGACATCTCACATCCCAAAAAGACTATCATTTTAAAAAGGCAACGACTATTTTTCTAAGGCTATATAAACACAATCAAATAACTTATTCTCTAAGGACATGTGAGCTTACAACGAGAAAAAATCATATTCGATATTTGAAATAGAGCCTTGAAAAAGAAAAAGAAAAGAAAGAGAAAAAGTCAAGAATAGCTCTTTGACAAAGAGTATCTTCTGAGTGAAAAGAACAGATCATTCTGAGAATCCTTCATTCGTGCACTCATATCATTCTGAAGGTTCTATAGGAAGTATTGTAAACTTTCTGTTATTCACTGTATTCCTTCTTTGTTGAAAGAAGTAGACCTCTGAGAAAGAGGGTGTTGTCCTTCTCTGTTGAGAGAAGAAGACCTCTGTGAAAGAGGGTGTGTCCCTTCTCTGTTGAGAGAAGAAGACCTCTATGAAAGAGGGCGTGCCCCTTCTCTGTTGAGAGAAGAAGACCTCTGAGGAAGAGGGTGTTGTACTATTTATCTAGTAACTCGGATGTTATAGTAGAAAGCTCAAGTGGTTTGCTTGGGGACTGGATGTAGGTCAGGGTTTTGACCGAACCAGTATAAATTCTGTGTTTTATGTGTTGTGCCTTATTGCATTCTATTTTTAATTTATCGATCTATTTAGTATTTCACTATTCACCCCCCTCTAGTAGAATTTCATTTGGTATCAGAGCAGGTTTGCTGGTTTCGACATAACAAGTCTTCTAGCACAAATGGCATCTACCTCTTATGCTCGTGATATTGAAGGTCAACACACATCTCGTCCTCCTTTCTTCAACGACTCCAACTATGGATACTAGAAATGCAGAATGGCTATATTTCTCAAGTCCATAGATTTTGTTGTATGAAAAATTGTTGAGCATCCATACACATCTTCATCTGCAGACTATAGCTTATGGTCTGATGAAGAAAAGAAAATGGCAAATCTAAATGCAAAGGCTATGAATGCCTTATATTGTGCCATTTATCAGAATGAATTCAACAGAATATCCATTTGTGAATCTGCTTATGATATTTGGCATTCTTTAGAGGTTATTCATGAAGGAACCAACAAAGTAAAAGAAGCCAAAATCTTATCTCTGGTTCGAAAATATAAGCTGTTTAAGATGAACAAAGATGAACCCATCATAGAGATGTTTACTAGATTCACCAACATCGCCAATGACCTGAAATCTCTGAGAGAAACCTATTCCCAGACAGATAAGGTGAAGAAAATCTTGAGATCTCTCACAACTGATTGGGAGAAAAAGACTACAGCTATTGAAGAAGCTCAAGATTTGTCCAAGCTTACCCTGGACGACTTAATAGGCAATCTTATGGCCTATGAAGTCCATATGAAGGAAAGAAAGGAAGAGGAACAACCTACAAAGAAAACTCTAGCCTTTCCAGCTCTATCTGAGAATGAGGACTCAGAAAAAGAATCTAAAATTGCGCTACTCACCAGAAAATTACAGCGCTTCATGAGAAAGAACCGGCTTCCAAATAAGCATAAGGAAAGAAAAGACTCTAAGGAAGATTCAATGTGCTATCAGTGTAATAAGCCAGGTCACTTGAGACGTGATTGTCCTCTTCTCAAAAGAAAATCCAAAACTGAGGAACCAAAGAAGAGGTTCTTTAAGAAAAAGGCTCTGCATGCTTAATGGGATGATTCAGAACCATCCACAAGTGAAGAGTCAAGTGATGATGAAGCTAAAACCGCCAACATGTGCTTCATGGCAGAAAGCTTTGTAAGTGAATCCCTTGACTTCTCCTTTGAAGATCTTTAAAATGCTTTTCAGAAACTTTTTGAAGAATCAAGAAAAACGATTCTCAAAAATAAATATTTGAAATCTGAAAATCTAGAGCTTATGTTGAAAAATGAAAAACTCAGTATTGAAAATTCTGAGTTACAAAAGAAAAATTTTCTGATTACTTCTGAAATTTCTTCTACTAGCTCCAAGACTAAAAATCTTCAAGTAGAAATTTCAGAATTAAAAAGTAAAACTGAGAACCTTATGAAAACGGTTTTCAAGTTTACTAAAGGAAAAAAGAACCTGGATAAACTCCTATCCTCTCAAAAAGTCTCTTTCTACAAGAATGGTATTGGCTACTCTCATTTTAACAAACCTTCTTGTATGAATCAAAAGACCACTTTTGTCAAAGGTTCTTCTGAACCTAAAAAGGAGTATTATTTTAATTCCTTGTACTCCTCTAAAGTTATAGACAAACCTAAATCAAAATGGATATGGGTTCCTAAGTCTAACAAAAAGGGACCCGATTGGGTACCACAAAGGATTTTTACTTAATATTTTGCAGACTCCAAAGAAGAAGAACAGATGGATACTAGACAGTGGATGTTCAAAACATATGTCAGGACATCCAGATCTTTTTGTTGTTCTTCATCATAAAGAAGGAGGAACTGTCACCTTTGGAGATAACAACAAAGGTTTGATAATTGGTATTGGTAACATTGGCAATATTGATAAACCTCTTATCAAAAATGTTCTCCTTGTTAAAGGCTTAAAACATAACCTTCTAAGTATAATTCAAATGTGTGACACAGGTTATAATGTTAGCTTTAAACATGATGCTTGTCTTATAGCAGACACCAACGAAAACATCATTTTAAAAGGTATAAGAAAAAATAATATATATGAATTATACCTAGAAAACATTACTGAACATTGCCTTATAGCTAATAATGACACTCAACATTTATGGCACATGAGAATGGGTCATGTCAACTCCAAATACATGTCTAAATTAGCTAAAAACAAGTTAGTACATGGGTTACCTAAAATATCATTTAAAAAGGACTACTTTTGTGATGCATGTCAACTAGGAAAACTGTCAAAATCATCTTTCAAATCAAAAAATATTGTTTCAAGTAAAAAACCTTTAGAGCTTCTCCACCTGGATCTTTTTGGTCCTTCTAGAGTAGCTAGTCTTAATCATAATAAATATGCTTTTGTCATTGTAGATGATTACTCAAGATTTACTTGGGTTATATTTTTGAAAAACAAAAGTGATACGTTTTGTGAATTTGAAATTTTATGTAAAAAGTTACAAAATGAAAAATCTTGTTCTATTATAAAAATCCGTAGTGACCATGGAGGAGAATTTGATAATGAACTTTTTATAATTTTTTTTAACTTGCATGGTATTTCTCATAACTTTGCCTTTCCTAGAGCTGCACCTCAAAATGGTGTAGTAGAAAGAAAGAATAGAACCCTTCAGGAATCTGCTAGAACTATGCTCCAACATAATAATCTTGCTAAATCTTTTTGGGCAGAAGCTGTTAATACTGCATGCTATATAACAAATAGAGTTCTTATTAGGCCCTTATTAAATAAAACTCCTTATGAATTATTCTATGACAGAACTTTAAGAATAGACTATTTTAAAGTCTTTGGATGTAAATGCTTTATCCTTAATACAAAAGATAGCCTGGATAAATTTGATGCTAAATCTGTTGAAGGCATATTTTTAGGATATTCAAGTCATAGTAAAGCATACAGAGTTTTTAATAAGAGTTCATATACTATTGAAGATCAATCTGTTCTTAAGCAGACTAACGATGATGATGTTGAAAGTACAAATTTATTCCTAGATAACATAGCTAAATCTAATGAAGATGATCATCAAAGAACATTTGTTGAAATCAGAGATCATCCTCAAAAGCAGATTTTGTGAGACCTGACCAAGGGGTTCAAACTAGAGCTCAGCTGGAACGGATTGCAAACATGACATTTATTTCTCAACTTGAACCAAAGAAGATTGATGAAGCCATCATCGATGAGTTCTGGATAGTAGCCATGACTGAAAAACTGAATCAATTCCAAAGAAATGATGTTTGGGATCTTGTACCAAGACCAAAGGATCATTAGATCATTGGGACAGATGGATCTTCAGAAACAAGCTAGATGAAACAGGTAATGTTATAAGAAACAAGGCAAGACTAGTAGCTTAAGGATACAACCAGGAGGAAGGTATTGACTTTGATGAAACATTTGCTCCTGTTGCTAGACTTGAATCTATTAGAATGTTTTTAGCATATGCAAGCTATATGGATTTCAAACTATATCAAATGGATGTTAAAAGTGCTTTTCTAAATGGTTTTATAAATGAAGAAGTTTATGTAAAACAACCTCCAGGCTTTGAAAATGAACAATACCTAGATCATGTTTTCAAACTAAAATGTGCCTTATATGGATTAAAACAAGCACCTCGTGCTTGGTATGACAGACTCAAAACTTTTTTATTAAAAACTGATTTTTCTGTAGGCAAAGCAGGCTCTACTCTCTTTGTGAAAATAGTGAATAATCATACCCTAATTGTTCAAATTTATGTGGACGATATCATCTTTGGATCTACTAACAGCACTCTCTGTGAAGATTTTTCTAAGTCCATGCAGAAAGAATTTGAAATGAGTATGATGGGAGAACTCACCTACTTTCTTGGACTGCATATTAAGCAAACCAAGGATGGAGTCTTCATCAATCAATCTAAGTATGCTCATGAACTTCTGAAGAGGTTCAACATGAACTCAACTGCTTCAAAGAATACTCCTATGAGCACAACTACTGTTTTGGACAAAGATGAAGATGGTAAGTCTGTGGACACAAAGGTATACTGAGGTATGATAGGATCACTACTCTATTTAACTGCTAGTCGCCCAGATATCATGTTCAGTGTTTGCTTGTGTGCTAGATTTCAGTCAAATCCAAAAGAATCACATCTTAAAGCTGTAAAAAGAATAATGAGATATTTAAAAGACACAGTTGATTTTGGATTATTTTATTCAAAATCTTCTACATTTGATTTAATCTCATACAGCGATGTTGACTCTGCTGGAAGTAAATCTGACAGAAAAAACACAAGTGGAACATGTCATATGCTAGGGCACTCACTAGTTTCATGGTTCAGTAAGAAACAAAACTGTGTATCTTTATCAACTACTGAAGCTAAATACATAGTTGCTAGCCTAGCATGCACTCAAGTCATCTGGATGAAACAAACTTTAAAAGACTTTGGTCTAAAATTTGAAAATACAACTATTTTTTGTGATAATACTAGTGCTATAAATTTATCTAAAAATCCTATTTTACACTCATGAACTAAGCATATTCAAATAAGACATCACTTCTTAAGAGAACAAGTCTTAAACAACATAATTAAGCTCGAATTTATATCCACTAATCAACAGTTAGCAGACATCTTCACTAAACTTTTAAAACACGGAGACTTTACACGAATTAGAAGAGAATTAGGAATATGCAAATTAAGTGACTTATAATTAATCACACTTATTTGGATTAAAACATCTTATGAGTTCTGATAAAGTTTTATTTTAAAAATCGATTCCTTCTTATCGATCCTTTCTTTTATCTATCATATACATTTTCTTTATAGTCAAACTGTGTCTCCATATTCACGTATACTCTAAACACTCATAAAAACACATTCATCATGACACATTCTTTATGTCTTTCAACTTGTCATCTTTCAAGTACACATCAATAATAACTCCTTGTCCTATTTCCCTTCACACATATCCATAAGAACCATTTACATTAAGTAAATTTATCATGACATTGTTCACATCACTCATCTCATAACACCTTTTATCAATTTTGTCTTTTTGTGAAAACCTCTCTTACGATAAGCTAGCCCATTTGTAAACACCCCAATTTTTCTTCCTCATTCAGTATTCATCAATTTCATGTGTCATTGCTTACCACTGCATAAATTCAGCATATCGTTTCATTGCATTGCATAGCATTGCATGTCATTGCATCCCATTTTCGAGATCCAGCACTCATGTTTTCAAAATATTTAATCCAGATTTGAGTTTTAAAACTTTTTCTTTCGAAATCAATTTCAAAACCTGGGTTTTTATTCAACATTCTATCATTTTCCAACCCCGAGACCTTATATTTCGAAATGTTTTCTCAGAAAACAAACTGGATTCATTTTAAACTCAATTTTCAACTGATTTCAATTCTCAGATGAGACCCATTTAGGTGGTGTCGCTTCTGGATTTTTTTACTTGTCAAAAATCTCCAAAAAAATTAGAGTCCTAGTTGGATCAGGACTCTTTTTTTTTAGAGTCCTAGTCGGATCAAAACTCTAATTTTTACTACCTTTTTACCTGTTTTCGAAAAAAAACCTTTCAAAATCTTCTGTTTTGGCCAAAATTTCGGAGTCCTAGTTGGATCAGAACTCTTCTTCAAAGAGTCTAGTCGGATCAGGACTCTTCTTCAGAGTTTCAATTGGACTGGGACTCTAATCTTTTACAGCTATTTTATCCATTTTCAATCAAATATTTCAAAATCTTTCAAAATGAGTCAGAAACTCAGAGTTTCAGTCAAAGCAGGACTCTGTTCAGAGAATCCTAGTTGGATCAGGACTCTGATCCCGATTTCAATTTTGAGAGAATCTTTCAGAAATCTTTCAATCTACCAAAACTATTACACTTTTATCAAAGAATTTCAAAATTCTGAGGTTTTATCTCAGAGTCCTGATCAAATCAGGACTCTGCCCCAGAGTCCTGAGCAAAGTAGGACTCTATCCAAAATTGATTTTTATACTTCATTTTCACTGGTTTTCAAAAGCTTTGCCCAAATTTCATCATTTGCTTACCAGAAAAACCAAAATTCTTAGAGTTCTGATCGAATCAGGACTCTTTCTTAGAGTCCTAATCAGATCAGGACTCTGAACCAAAACTTTGATTTCATCCTGTTTTTAACTGTTTTTCAAAATTCTCTCATTTGATTTCTCAGAAAATCCAAAAATTGGAGAGTCCGAGTTTAATTAGGACTCTATCCCCAGAGTCTCAGTTGAATCAGATCTCTGTTTTATTTCAATATTTGTTATTGTTTTCACTGTTTTGACAAGTTCTTTCATTTGTTTTTCAGAAAATACCAAAAAAATCTAGAGTTTCAGTCCGATCAGGACTCTGTCCCGGAGTCCTAGTCCAGTCAGGAGTCTGTTTTTATTCCATTTTCATTTATTTCCATTTGTTTTCAAAAATTAGGTCATTTTGTAGAGTCCAGTTAATTCAGGACTCTATTTCAGAGTTCGGTCGAGTTAGAAGTCTGACCCTGACTAGATTTTTTGACTTATTTCACCATTTTCTGATAAATTTTTTTAAAAATTCTTTTAAAAATTCTTTCACTTGGCTTTTAAAATCCAAAATCTCAGAGTTCTAAGAGTTCAGGACTCTAACCTGGAGTTCCAGTTCGCTTGAGACTCTGTTTTCAAAAATCTTGAATTTCAACTATTGATTTTAACCCCTTTTCAAAGCTATTTTCAGTGTTATTTTAAAGATTTCAAAAAATTGATGTGGGCCCACTCAGTTGGAACTATATCCAGAGGAGTCCTGACCCAGTTGGAACTCTATTCCATTTCAAAAAATTTAATTTCAAAGTTTACTTTTGAAAATCTTTTGAAAACTTTCTCAATTTCAAGTTTTAAAATCTTTTTTTTTTTTGAAAAACTCAAGTAGGGCCCACTCGGGGTGGCGCCATATTCGAGTAAGTCAGGGCTAGACTAGGGTTAGTCATTATCCTAGTTAGGTTAGGGGTTTAGAGGAGTCAAAATCAATTTTAAAAATCCATTTTATTTAAGTTTTAAACCATTGGTTTTTAAAGGTTTTAAATTCAAGTTTTAAAAACCAAATGTGGGTCCATACTAGGTGGTGCCACATTTGGACTTTCTAGGGTTTAATTAGGTGTTAATTAGGGATTAATTAGAGTCCATTTAGCTTAGAATTCTCTGAAAAAATCGTCCTCCCCATGTGGTTTATCAAAAACAATTAAAAAGAGTCCAAAAAAATCAACTCTTCCTAAACAAATCCAAAAAAAAAATCTATAAATAGGGGACCTAAAGGGGGTCAAAGGAAGCTCTTTTTCTCTGAAATTTTCGTGGCTTCTCTCTCCTCTCGAGCACCTCCACCTTCCTCCATTGCAGCTGCAGCCCCAAGGTGAGTTATTTAATATTATTTTATATTTTGTTTATTAGTTTTTTATGATTTTTCAATAGATTTTACCATGGAAACTCTTGTGTTCATGAATTTAACCATGGATTTCATCCAAGAACCCCAAAATCAATTCAATAAGATGATCTAACTCTATTCCATGTTGTTTTTCATGATTCTAATCCATTAGAATCGTTTATTGCATTATTTTTTATATTATTAACCAATAAAACATGTGATTTACCATTTTAATGGGTTAAATCCATGCTTTTAAATGTAACATCAAATTCCAGCCATTGATTCCCTGTATTTTATTTATTTGTTTATCCATGTTTATTACACGTTTTCCAGCATAGAAATAATTTTTATTTTACTGTTTTAGTTTTTATTTTATTGTTTTTCATTAGTTAATGCATGTTTTCTCAAGTTTCTTAGATTTCTGTGTGTTTTTAATTTAGAACAGAAAAGAGCATGCTGTTTCGGATTGAAATATTCACTGTTAATTGCTGATTTTTTTATATGTGATACATGCATATGTAAATGAACTACTGTAAAAAAATCAGAGTTTTTGGGATTCGGAAACCCTGTCAGAAAAATCAGACATCAAATCGGGTTTTTAAAGCTTTAAAATCGTTGTTAAAATCAGGAAGGTAACTTGCTGTGATGATATTTTTCTCATCCTATATCCGATTTGAGATCTGTAAAGTGCCATGAATTAATATTGATTAGATCTATCTACTGTGAAATTTGGAGATTTTTTATATATGTTTAGTATTTTGCCTCTGACAGAAAGTGTGATTTTAAATTTAAAACTCGTTAGGGTTTACCAAAACCCTAATCAGACTTGTGTTGTTCATAAATCCCAAACCAAAGATCCGATTCATGATCTATAAAAAGTGAGTATTATTATTTTTTTGTCTACTGTTTACTGTTAAAATTTTAGAAATTTTTGATTAAGTTAGATATTTATGTCTGTATTTTAAATCTGAAGTAGTTGTTTTAACCCTTGTTAGGTTTGTTAGATTCTAGTTCAGATTGTCGGAAGAGTTTCTCCCTAACCGGAGATGCTTTTTCCGACCTGTAAATTGGAAAATCTCTGTTTTTCTTTTTAGTTTATCTCTGTAAAAAATTCAGAAGTTTTCATAGAGGATTGACCCTTGATTCGGGTCTAACTCTGAAACTGGTTGGTGACCTAGGTTAAAAATAGCTTATTTTAGGTTGTTAATGCAATTTTCGGATTAAAATAATGTCAAAAAAATATTTTTGCAATTTCAATCTGATTTTAGGGTTATAATAAGTGTTTATGCCAATTTTTATGAAATTTAGAATTCATTTGATGTCTGAATTAATCAAATTGCAAAACAGGGTCCCTGAAATATCCAAAAATACTGATAAAATCACAATTTTGGTGATATTTCTTGATTTTTGTGCATAAGTGTGTGATTTTAGGGTTTATTCATGTTAATAATCATATTAGGATGTTTCATGTTTGATTCTATGTTTATTTCAATCATAAATCCCAAGTTTTTACCAAAATCTATTTCAGAAAACCCTGATTTCAAGGCCATAGTCTTGCTATCGGGGAAATTTGGTCATTTGACCTAAATTTTGAAATCCCTAACCCTAATTTTCATATTTTTAATTATGTCACATCATATTTGGTTTGATTTATTTTCATTTAAACTTCAAAACTTGTATTTTACCAAATATCTTTCTGAAAACCCTAATTTCAAGGTCATAGTCTTGTTATTAGGAGTATTTTGGTCATTTTGACCCCAATTTCGAAATTTCATATCTTATATTCCTTATTTATTCAATTTTATTTCATATTTCATCATTTTTATTTAAGGGAATCATGGAAAAGGCTTATATCTAGCAAAATCCAGTAATTTCCAGATATTGCTGGATAAATCTAGAAAAGCCAACATATCTTCACTAACAAAGTCTTCTAGTTTTGCAGGAACATTGAAGACTTTACTTTTCTTTAATTTCCTGTATTTAAATTCAATAGTGATGTAAATTAAATTAAATTTGGAATAAGAATTTAAATTTCAGCTTAGACTAGGATTGCATTGCATATAGTTTAATTCTGCAAATATTAAATGTCTGATGAATGCATCATTCATGCACATTTTCATAAATTCACTATGGTCTACACGAATGGCACATGCACTAGCTCTTATGGAGTTGACAAACTTGGTGGAATTTGTATTTATGGCCATAGTCAGAATATGAATGATACCCAGATTTGTAATCTTCGTATTAGCCACATTCAGCCTACACTCTTAGGCTAACTTCGAAATGCACTGCATTTCTCAAAAATACAAAAGGGATTTCCTCAATTCTTCAAAATCAAGTCTTTCAAATCCATATTCATTCAATTCATGCATTTGCAAATTTCAATTTTAATTCAGAAAAATCAGTTTTCTCAAAAATTTCCTAAGTCTTATTCAAAAATCGATTTTCTTAAAATATTGATTTGCCAATGATATTTCAAGTATTTCCCAAGTTCCAAATTCGATTTTCTAAGTTATATTTTCAATTTCAAAGTTCTAATTCAAAGAAATCAAGTTTTCCAAAGTTATTTCACATTTCTCAAAATCGATTTTCACAAAATCCTTATATTTCTTCATAAATCGATTTTCACTTTCTCAAATACAGTATCTCAATCATGATTCACGATTTTCAAAGAGTTTATTTTCCAAATATTTTTTTCAAATTTCAAATCAAACATCATGTTTTCAAATATGCATTTTCAGAAAATTCATAGTACATGCCTGATTCTTTGTGCATTTAGGAAATAGAACATGATTTAAGCAAGTTGAGCAAAGTTAAGCATACAATTGATCCTTGGTTCAATTACCCCTGGTAAAGGCTCCAGGAACGGTTGAACCTCGTACCGACAAGCGAGTCCCATTCTTTGGAATTATCTCGCATTTTAAAACGGAGGTGAGTTATTTTCAAAATCTTTTTCAAATGTCAGTTTGACTCGCAAAAGTAAAAAAATTTGCGATGATAACAGGTTTGGCGACCGTGATGGGACTTGTCTTTGCCTGATCAATTGTGTGCTTAACTTAGTTCAAATTGTCAAAATCGTGTTCCATGGAATGTCAACTTTTATTTCATGATATCATGTGAACCTAGGAGCCTAGACTTGAATCCAGCTGACATGGATTGCATATAGACTAGGTATGGTTTGGTAGGACCATATTGAGGAGGAAATTTTCATGCTCACATAGACTTAGGTCTAATACAACCCTCCTCAATCTAGGGATTGTATGAAAACAATGTTTGCTTCTTTAAATTTTTCAAAAATCTATCTCTTTAGGACTTAGAGTCTTCTATTTGCTTGCATGTGCTCATGTTTTTCAAAAACCACCCCACCTATCTTTACCCGGTCTTCACGTTGCTGGGCTTTCTTCCAGAACCATAGTTCGGTAAAAAGCCTCACAACTGGGCCACCTATTTGGGTGAAAACCCCACTGCCACGTACCAAGGGCCATAGTCCAACGTATATCGGCAGGTGCTCAAGGATGTTGGAAAACTTGAACCTAGAACCGAAGAAATTGATTTTATGCCACGTACATCGAGCCTTGGCTTGAGTATATAGGCATAGCATGATTGGACACAGATGATCTGAACCTTAGAGTTAGGATTAAGGTCCTACAGCTATTTCAAAACTTGTGCATCTAGAGTCAGTTTTTAGGGAATGTTGTATGTGCATACTTGATTGTACAGGATGTGATTGAATGTTAGCTTCTTTTATTCCATTTTATTACATTTTTCACAAGTTTTTCAAAATACTGGACGATTTTTATAAATCTCTAAATTTTTCCATTTGTTTTCATATACTGTCTGAAATTTTCTATTTTATTCAAACCCTGGACGATTTCTCCAAATTCTTCTTATTTTCCTCAAAACTCCAGGTGATTTTCCATCCTTTCGTTCTTCTGGATCTCGAATTTCCTGCTTTATTATCCTGCCTACATCTTTTTAAAAATCTTTGTATTTTCCCAAGTCTTATTCAAAATTTTCCATGTTTTCCAGTCTACCTTGATGGCATCCAGTCAACTTGATTCAATCTTTCCTGAGGGTCACATCTCCTATGAGGTGAGACAAGGTCTTCCAGAACATCGAGTCCTCAGCACCGGATCCTTCTTTCCTCGATGGTACTATTCATGGTTCAAGAACTTCTCTCGTATGTTTCCGGACCACTTGGACGATTGTGGGTTAGAACTGGCGTCCGCAGTGGGAAAGCAGACAGTCAACGGCAATTTGATCCATGCACTAGCAGAGCGGTGGAATTCGAGCACTTCTACTTTCTGGTTCCCATGGGGCGAGATGACAGTACTGATAGATGAATTTTCAGAAATCATGGGATTGCTCGAGCCAGCCGGTCAGCCTGGAGATCCATTGGAGAAGCAGTTTTTGATTAATGTCAAGGGTCTGGACCCCCGAGACGCTTTAGCTCGCATGACAGGATGCAAGTCTTGGCCATTGATCGAGGAGGATGGAAACGAATATGTGGACCTGCTCGAAATCTATAGACAGTATGGGGCATTTGCGGAGGTCAGGTCATTGTCTCGAACAGCTCAAGAAAGAATCCAACACGCGATGGTCCTATGCACTGTGGGATTACCTCTCTTTCCCGATGGACGAAATTACATGGATATCAGGATAGTTCAACTTCTGCGAAGGTGGGGAAGTCGATAGACTAGCCGCCTCTCGATAGCCATGGCCGCACTTGCTTTTCTATACCGAGGGTTGACCCGCTTCACACTTGGAGAATCTATTCTAGTCGAAGGGTGCACTTATGCATTGCAATCCTGGTTCTTCCGGCATGTGTCAACCCGAGCCAGTTCATTCAGATATAATGGTGAAAAGCTTCCGCCAGTTGCGCTCTACCGATTCTTGATTGATAACCTTCAGGAGGAGAAGTCGTATGAGACTACTTTGATCGTCAGGAATCACCACCCAGATACACATACGCTTATGGCAAGCGGTTCAGGCTACTTGGTCCCTTCTTCTGCGCATACTACCATCCGAAGTGGTGTGTCAGGCAGTTCTCTCAGAGACAAAAGCGCATAGAAATTCGTTTACTATCAGGGGTCTTGCCATAATTCGATCTTACATCAGATCAGTGGTCCGGAGCATACCATTCTGCCAGACATAGCTGGGATTCTTTTGTTACTCTCACTATTTTTCCTGGTCCCCGAATGTCCTCTGATTATCAGGAGTGGTGGAAAATTGTTTGTCCCCCTCCCTTTTGTCAAGTGTATTATTAAAATCATATTTTCAATAAAATTCCTTTAATCTTCATTTCATCTTGGTTTGACGACCTCGCCTAGGTAACAAGGCATATTTCCAAGAATAGCAGCGCAATTGTCGTAACTCCAGCGATGACTCAATCCCTAGTAATGGGATACTCTTTCAATTGTCTACCAAAATTCTCAACAAATATCTTCCTCCAAACCGAATTTCCTTCAAAATCCTAATCATCAGTTCTGCCTTGCAGAGAGCGTTAGCAATATTCCAGAGAGAGCATCAGAGCCACACAGCAGCGATGGTCCAATGGCAAGGACCACATTTCTTTAAGATTGGAGGTCGTCTCGATTACAGTACTTTCAAGGACCATCCTCTTTTCCCGCAGTTTGTTGGAACCAAGAAAGGGTTTGACCTGTTACTGAAGCATGGTTATCAGCCTTTCAAAGGATTGGGCAAGAACGGAGATGGCCGACTAGAACCAGTGGTCCCTGATCATCATCCGCACAGGGCAGAATTGGGATTCATGGGCAAAAGATCTCACAAAAATATTGTCTACATTAAAGGGATTCATTAAAAATTTTCTACCATCTATTTTTTCTATTTCATTAATTTGATTTCTGCAGTTTGTAGGAACAATGTCCCATTTCAGTTCATTTTAAATGTCTTCATTTCATTTCAAGTCTTCAATAAAGTTATCAATTTTCTCGTCTATCTGGATGTCATCTTTCTCTTATTCCTCTGCAATTTGTCTTCAAAATTCATTATTTTTATCTTTTTATTCTCATGCAATTTATGTCATAGTGAATGAACTTTTTCTAAAAGCTATTCATTTTCAAAAATTTCAGAACGTCTTCTCAACCGATAAAAAAATTAGTCATCAATCCTTCAATCCTATCGAAACCGGCAAAGATACATCGGGTCCGAGTAAGAGCAAAGGACAGTAAGGTCACAAAGCAGTCAGAAGAAATGGCAGAATTTGATTCGTCGCTTCTAGAGTTGCCAGAATTTGCAGCGATTCAGAAACAAGATGAACCATCGACCCTAGTCCAGGATCCAACTGAGGACATGAATATTGGTTCAGAAGATAGTCCAAAAATTCTCAAGATCGGCACCAGCCTAAGTACAGATGAGAAGGAAAGGCTCAACGACTTTCTCAAGCAGTACCAAGACGTATTCGCATGGACTTATGAAGATATACCAGGTTTAGATCCTAAATTGGTGGAACATCGACTCGTTCTGAAGCCTAATGCGAAACCTGTTAAGCAAAAGTTAAGAAAAAAGGATCCTCGAATCGAGCAACAGGTCAAGGAAGGACTTGAGGACTTGCTTAAAGCAGGATTCATTCGAGCAATAGATTATCCGAACTGGTTGGCGAATATCGTTGCAGTTCCCAAAAAAAATGGCAAAGTGCGAATTTGTATTGACTTTCGCGATCTCAATAAAGCTACTCCGAAGGATGACTATCCACTCCCAAATATTGATCTCCTAGTTGATAGCACGGCTGGGCATGCCATGTTCTCCTTCATGAACGGATACTCCGGATATAATCAGATCAAGTTGGCCGCTCGTGACCAATCCAAAACATCCTTCACTACGCCATGGGGCACTTTCTGTTATACAGTCATGCCGTTTGGGCTCAAGAATGCTGGGGCAACCTATCAGCGTGCAATGGTTGCCATTTTCCATGATCAGATGCACAAGACTATGGATGCATACGTTGATGACATCCTGGTCAAATCCAAAGAAGAAGAAGATCATATTGATGCTTTAAGTCAAGTCTTCAAGCGACTCATTCTTTACAAAATGAGACTCAATCCTCAGAAATGTGTCTTCGGAGTTGAATCAGGCAAATTGCTAGGCTTCTTGGTCAGCAAAAATGGGATAGAAATGGATCCCACTAAAGCAAAGGCCATCATTGACATGCCACCTCCAACTACTCTTAAGGAATTGTGTAGTCTTTAGAGACGTATGCAATCAATTCGGAGATTCATATCCAACCTTGCCATGAGATGTGAACCTTTCAATCATCTACTCAGAAAAAGAAGCCTTGGTACCAAGATATTAAAAACTTTATTGAAATTGGTGAGCTTCCACCAGAACTATCAAAGAATGAGCAAAAAGTAATTCAGCATATGTTCGCCCGCTATTTTATCCTTGCCAATGTTCTTTATCGTCGTAGGTTCAGTTCTGAGTATTCCAGGTGCTTAGACGAAGAAGAAGCCAAAGAAATCGTGTGAGAAGCGCATGAAGGTATTTGCGGTGGTCATGTCGGCTACCAAACCCTTGTTAAACAAATCATTCTGGCAGGATACTATTGGAGAACCATGCAGCAAGACTACTATCGTTTTGTGAAGAAGTGCGTTCAGTGTCAGATGCACGCACCTTCCATTCATGCGCCAGCCACGTACTTGCAATCAGTCGTGTCTCCATGCCCATTTTCTATGTGGGCTTTCGACGTCGTAGGACCCATCACTCCTTCAACTTTCAATGGTCATAAATATTTCATTGCCGCAACAGAGTATTTCACCAAATGGGTTGAAGCCGTCACTCTGTGTATAGTGGAAGGTCGACATGTAGTCTCGTTCATTCATAAGAACATTCTTTGTCATTTCGGTATACCGCACGACATTGTGTCAGATAATGGTACTCATTTCAAGAATGAGAGAATGAAGATCTTTTGTTCAAAATTCAGAATTCATCATCATTTTCAGCTCCTTCTTATCCACAAGGAAATGGTCAGGCAGAAGCAACCAACAAGAGTTTGATTCGCATCTTGGAAAGAACCGTTGAGACGGGTCGTGATTGGCACGAGAAAATCCATGATGCACTTTGGGCATATCGAACTACCATTCGAACCCCAACCAATGCAACTCCTTTAGAACTTGTTTATGGGACTGAGGTGGTGTTACCTCTTCATGTTCAGAAGGCAGCCCTTAAGTTCGGATCTCTTTTAGAGATACCACTCGATCAGTATCAGCAACAAAGATTGGTACAGTTGGATTTACTCGATGAGAAAAGACTCAAAGCAGCAGAACACGCTCAGTCTTATCGTCAGAGGATAGCAAGGCAATATGCCAAGTCAGTCATCGAAAGGAGATTCCAAGTTAATGACTTGGTCCTTAAATCAACGGCTCATCTCAAGCATCGTCCACGTGGCAAATGGTCACCAAACTGGGAAGGTCCCTACGTGGTGAAAGAAGCGTTGCCCCGTAATTCATATCATCTGATTAATGCAGACGGGGTAGAACTATCCGACCCCATTAATGCTCGACATTTGAAGAAATTCTAAACCTAGAAAATCTCTATTCTATCTTTTGTATTCTTCAAAAAATTGCCTTCAATAAATGATCAATTATTCTTTTATCAAAATATCTCTCTTCCCCAGAATATACTGGAGCATTCTTGTTATAAAGTTGCCTTTTATTTAAAACAACCTGTGTGCAGGCAGGATCAAACAAATCTCTCATTTTGCACGCATATGCACCCATTTACATTCATTTGCATTTGCATGCATTCATCTGCATCAATTTGCATTGAGTTTCCCATTCAGGATAAGGGATAAATCCTCAGATCCTGGCAAGTCGTCCAAGTCATCGTCAATAGATGACCCTTCAAAATCCAGTGCTTGTACTGATAACCTTTTTTAAAAAAATTCAGTGCTCGTACTGGCAATCTTTTTTAAATCCAGTGCTTGTACTGGTAATCTTCCAAAATCCAGTGCTCGTACTGGTAATCTTTTAAAACCCAGAGCTCGTACTGGTGACATTTTTTTGAAAATCCAGTGCTCATACTGGCAACCTTTTAAAACCCAGTGCTCGTACTGGCAAACCTTTTAAAATCCAGTGCTCGTACTGGTATTCTTCCCAAATCCGGTGCTTGTGCTGATACTTTTCTAAAATCCTGTTGAAACTCTTTTGGTTTTCTTCCTAGTCAATGTTTCCAAACACAAAACATATTGGTCTAGTTTTCTTTCCTTCAAATGTCTTGAATTGGTCTAGAAGATCCGAGTTCCGACTCGAATTTTCTTTCAAATCCAATTCAGAATTGGTTTAGAAAATCTTAGTTCCGACTCGAATTTTCTTCCAAATCCAATTCATCTAGTTTTCTTTCCTTCAAATGTCTTGAATTGGTCTAGAAGATCCGAGTTCCAACTCGAATTTTCTTCCAAATCCAATTCAGAATTGGTCTAGAAAATTCGAGTTCCGACTCGAATTTTCTTCCAAATCCAATTCATCTAGTTTTCTTTCCTTCAAATGTCTTGAATTGGTCTAGAAGATCCGAGTTTCGACTCGAATTTTCTTCCAAATCCAATTCAGAATTGGTCTAGAAAATCAGAGTTCCGACTCGAATTTTCTTTCAAATCCAATTCGCTTAGCTTTCTTTTAAAAGTTTGAACTTTTACTCAAACTTTCCTGCAAATTTGACAATTGGTCTAGAAGATCCGAGTTCCGACTCAAATTTTCTTCCAAATCCAATTCAGAATTGGTCTAGAAAATCAGAGTTCTGACTCGAATTTTCTTCCAAATCCAATTCGCTTAGCTTTCCTTTAAAAGTTCAAACTTCTACTCAAGCTTTCTTGCAAATTTGGCAATTGGTCTAGAAGATCCAAGTTCCGACTCGAATTCTCTTTCAAAATCTAATTCATCTAGTCTTTCCTTGAAGATTTGAATACCGATTCAAAGCTTCCGACTGAACCTAGTTTTCCACTGGTTCGGTTAAATCCAATTTTCAAATTGGTTCTTTTATGAAATCAACATCGTCTTGATTGCTTTACCAAATCTTGTATTTGTATTGATGATCTTTCAAAATCCAGTGCTCGTACTGGTAACCTTTTTAAAATCCAGTGCTCATACTGGTAATCTTCCAAAATCCAGTGCTCGGACTGATAATCTTCCAAAATCCAGTGCTCGTACTAGTAATCCTTTAAAATCCAGTGCTCGTACTGGTATTTTATTAAAATTCGGTCTTCATACTGGTCGCAACATAAATCTCATATTGGGGTTCAGACTCAATGTTAATCTTCAAACCTGCGAACCAAACAATTTGTATCAGACCCTTGGGTCATTCCATTCTGTTAATCTGACATTCGGGTTGCCGATTTTGTCAAACCTCTAGTCATTCGTGTTATCAAGCAGTTCTTTGAGTTATCAAAATCTATCAAAATCAATCGTCAAGTACTTCTCTTGCGAGGGGCCCTTTTTCTAGGGAGAGTTCGAGGGAGCTCGTTTCTTTTCGCATGTCTTTATTGTTTGTTCGTTGAACCCCTTTTTCTAGGGAGAGTTTGAAGGGACTCGTGCTTCACGAACAGTTTGCAAAAAAATCTTTATTGTCACGCAAGGAACCCTTTTTCCAGAGAGAGTTTCGACGGAAGCACGTCCTCCTTGTAATCTTAAATGTCTTTTGTTAGGCCACCCCCGTCATCGAGGACCATTTTTCCAAGGAGAGTGTGATGGACTCGCTCCTCTATGATATCCTTCCAATCTTTGTTTGCGGCCCCCTTTCTATAAGAGAAGCCTAGAAATAGAGAGTTTTGACGAAAGCTTAATTTTTCTTTGAAAGTTTGTTTTGCAAACACCTCCTCTTCAGGGAAGAGAGGAGTATCTTTTATTACCCGTTCAGGTAAGGGTCAAGCCTGAGTCTCTCCTTTGGGGAAAGAAGAGAAGAATCTAGCCACGGATGTGTCATTTAGATCTCAAGTGATTTCTTTCACCAAGGATTCCAAGAATATTTTGCCAATTTGTCATGAAAAATAGTTGTTGATCTCAAAATCTTTATTGCATAAAATTGTACCTCGAAATACCTTCAGTATTACTTCCGAAAGGACAAAGCTTTCGCGAAAAAGAATTAAAAGTTCAAAATATTTCTATTGGCCAACCAAGAGGATGAAGAATAAATTTACGATATGGCCAACAAAGAAAATTCAATGTTGTTGCAAAGCCAGAAGTGATTGATATTGATCGCAGTCAATGGCATATTTTAAAGATCATTCTTGGAAAATAAGCAGTCGAAATATCCTGAGTGATACAGAAAAATCCACTCAACCTTCATATCTCCTCAATCACCTAAGCTGCAATTAACTATCTGCAAAAGGGATCTCTCAATTGTCGTCAAGATGAAGATGAATTATGCGAGTCGACCCCCGGGGCCAAAGAAGATTTGGATCATCTCCAAGATGACGGAGTTTGTGACGAATCCTTTCAGGGAAAGTCCAGATCACCGTCGAGATGAAGGCGAGTGTGATGGACCTACCGACAAACCCTAAAAGATATTTAATTTCTACTATCATTAAGAGATTCCCAACCAATGAGCCAATAATTGTCAAGATAATCCCTGAGAGAAAAGAAGGATCGGAACATCTCTGAGATGAAGGAGTTTGTGACATACCCTTCCCAAAAAGAGAGAAAAGTCAGGATATCTCCAAAATGAAGGATGATGCAATTCCCGAAAAATCCAAGAGAGCGCCAATTCTGTCAAAAAGAGAGTGCAGAAAGATCATCATGAGAAAAGAATCCCAGGATATCAGACTGCCGAATCTATCAAGAATCTTCTTTAATTTTGTGAAATTCTTTTATCAATATCCTTTTACCAATAGCTCTCGCAATATTAAGAATATATTCTTTTCCGCCCATATCAAGAAAATTGATAGCTTCCTTGAGAGAAAGTCAATGGCAATGATATTTGAATTCAAATCTTGATTCTACGGAGTTAAGCCCAGTCGGAGGTAATACTTCAGGTAGACAAGAGGGAATATTTTTCATATATATGCTTATCATTCTTGAATTAACCACAATTTTTATCTTATTAGCAATCTTTTCAAGTTATCCCGACATGAAGTGAGAGCTTGATGTCTATTTTGATGTATCCAGGCGTTGTTGTTATCCCTTTTAGGATCGGATGATGGGAGTCATCCAAGATCCTTCCCTTCTTGTTTTAATTTGAGCGCCTGGGCTCTCAGATTAGCACACTTCCTTGTGTTCCCTATTGTCCCACCATAGACAATCCCCGTTCAGGGTAAGTGTTAAACCTGAATTTTTCTGCAAAAGGTCATCTGTCTTAAAAGCCATACAGTCTCAGCAATGAGACGCCCAAGATCAATCCCTTTTCAAGCTTTAGGGAAACCCCCTTTCTTCCTTTTGCAAACCCCTCTCGGATTTGTTGTGCAAAATTCGAAGGTCTCATCATGGTTTCTTCATTCGAGGACTCTTTGTGCATTTAGGAAATAGAACATGATTTAAACAAGTTGAGCAAAGTTAAGCATACAATTGATCCTTGGTTCAATTACCCCTAGTAAAGGCGCCAGGAACGGTTGAACCTCGTACCGACAGGCGAGTCTCATTCTTCGAAATTATCCCGCATTTTAAAACGGATGCGAGTTATTTTCAAAATCTTTTTCAAAGGTCAGTTTGACTCGCAAAAGTAAAAAATTTTGCGATGATAACACCATCTTCAACATGATATTGTATTCCTCACTTATTTTATTAGACCTTTACTGATCATTTTTTTCGTTTCTTACATTCAAATGATATATTCTTTTTCATGACTTCCTTTCCTCCTATCAAGACACTTCACTAAACTTTATGTTAAATCAATCTCTTACCAAACTTAAGTAAAGAATAGCATGTAAAAATGATAAAACCACTTTATGAGAAATATTGCTTTTCAAACTTGAGTCATAATCGAGTGTTTATCCTTCTTGTTTTTTATTCACCACCTTTTTCAAAGTTAAGCTCTTTAATATTTCACGTATAAGTTTTCCTATATCATCTTTTATATCATATCTTAAGTACAATCTATTTTTGTCCTTTCATCCTTCACACCTTTTATAAAAAAAACTATTATAAAACTCATTCTCGACAACTTGTCCTTCATTTTTTTTTATTATTCTCATGAGTACTATTAGTACCACCATTTCTTTTTTTCTCTCTCATACGAAGTAAGCCTCCATCTGTAACCATTGACCCCTTTACATTTTTTAAATTCATCTTTTTCAAAAACCATGAACTCCCTCCAAACGAGATTCATTAAAACCATGTCCTTTAAGCAAAACATCAATTCATGTCAATCATAACCTTACTTTATGTCATACATCTCATATCTAACCTCAAGTGATTGTTGTCCTTTATGACTATTCTCACTCCTTCCACGCATATCCATAAAAATATTTCTTAAATAAGAAATTATTGCATCTCTCACTCATATATCCTTTTTGTCTTGTTCTAAACTCCTTCTTCACGAATTTAGAATGCTTTCACATAAAGTAAAAACATCGTATAAAAAGTTGTTTGTTTTATTAGGCCATTATTTCTTTCACTCTATAACAATCCTTACATCTCTTCACTTCCTCACACAAAAATCTTTGAAATCCATAGATTATTCACCTTCTTGACTTTATTCATTCATCACGCATCAAGTCTAATAAGACACTCCATACTCAATGCATGACACATCTCACCATTCGATAAACTCTCCCATAGTAAAATTTTTCTCTATATAGAAAAATTATTTAAAACTATGTCCTTCTTGACATACATACTAATATAATACACTATCTTCCAAAAATTGATTTGATTTATCATTCACAAGCTACAACTCACGAATTTCCTTATTCAACTAAAATCTAAAAATCATTCACTTCAAATGTCATTCATTTCTTATCACAATTATTTTCTTCCTTCTATTTAATAGATTGGTTCATCCCTCATCATTCCACTCGAATTTCTCTATCTTCATACAAGCTATCGCTCTTTCCAAGCTCTTCTCTCTAAGTCTTTCTTTGATAAAAAATACTTGCAAATGGCATCCTCTTCTACATCCGACATTAACATGCTTGAAGCTTCGGAGTTGAGATTTCCAGATCTCATTCACACATATCACTCCATAAACTCCATGACCATCCAACCAGGCAAGTTAGTTCATCTTGAAGCCTTTCCATCTTTTGATTTACAAACTTCCCTTTCCGAATTTATTCATGTCCTAGCCTCTCCAAAATTAATGCCCATCTATCCACATCTCATCAAAGTGTTCTATACAAACCTTTCTGTCGACCATGATCACTCTACTATCACTTCCATGGTTCATGGAAAAGTCTTCTCCTTCGACATGTCTAAGTTAGGCCACATTCTGAATATATCTTCCTACGGGATTGAGCTCCACAACATAGTTCCTCTCGACCAAACCGTGTTTAAGAAAGTCCTCATCTCTACTCGCTCCACCCACTTTCCGTGGCATGAAAGCAACTTAAAGCCTCATGCTCTGTTGTTGTCCAAAATTCTTTCCTCCAATGTAGTCCCTAAGTCGCCCTCTAGAGGATTTATTGCCAATGAAATCTCTCTTCTTATTTATGCAAACTTTTGTGCCTTTCTCATCAACTGGTCCAGTGTCATCTTCCATAACATGATTAACTTTCGTTCCTTTCACTCTCTTCCTTTCGGGTACTTCATCACCCTCATTTTTGAATTCTTCCAAATACCTCTTGCAACTGATGTCGTCTATCACTCCAACCGCACGTTTGATGACTCCTCTCTCCATGAGGAAGAGTCCTTTCACCTAAACGCTGACGACGAAGGCCCTCAAGCAGCAGATCCAGCAGCAACTTCTGACTTTGACATCTTCTCAGCACTTGTCAATGTACAGAATACCCAGGATCTCCTTCTCAAGAGTCAAGCCTTACTGTAAATCGGCCAAGATGCATTACTTCAGAAGTTTCACCCCTCATCCGGCTCAAAATAAACTCTTTATTCATGTTGTCTATAATAACTTTAAATATTTTTTTCCATTTGGTCTGTAATAACTCTACTTACTCTGATCCCTTCCTTTTTGTCCATGACAAAGGGGGAGAAAAACCTGTCTCCAATAGTGGAGAAAAATACTCTTTGACATTTTTCAATATTCTTATGATATTATTATTGCTATGCATAATATCTTTTTGACAGGGGGAGCATATTTTGTCATCATCAAAAAGGGGGAGAATGTTGAGAAACTATATTTTGATGACACACAATATGATACACTGTCATATTTGATTTAATATGATATGCTAATATATCTTCTTGAAAAATGCTATATTATGACTGGATATGCTTTGCCATGTATCTAACGAGTATTTGATGCAAGGATATCTCACCCAAAAGGACGGAGACCTCCTGTTCAAGTACAACTGTGGCGCAATCATACTTCTTGAAGAAAAAGCTTGATGAGCCATGCATTCTTAAAGATCATCTAAAGAGATCGGCTTCCTCAAGATGAAGACTTTTTTCTTCTTTAGAGTCATATGTAACAGAACCTTCAGAAGCATGCATATTGCATATTACATACTCTATCATAAAAGTCACTCATTCCCAAAAGCTATATTTCATAAAAGTATACGTTAGTTTTAAAAAGCACCTTTTTGAAAACCAATAATTGTACCTTCTTACAAACCTTTATGGAAAAGGTATTTGACATGATATATTAACTCATGATTTCAAAAGGCAATAATTGTACCTTCTATCATGTGTAAGACAACTTGAAAAGAAATAAAAAGAAATGATTTCAAGTGTGTAAGAAAAAGACAAAACATAGAAATCGGCTAGACAAAGAAAAACATTTAATACCTCCTCTAAAAATCTTTTTAGAAATAACTATTTTAATCCGACTCAAGAATGTCGACTTGCTTAAAGTCTTCATTCGCTCTGTAGACATTAAATAGCACATCATAAAGCAATTCTTGATATGACTATTTACAAATAAAGATCTCAAAGCATTTATTGTACTTACACTCATTTAAGTAAAGAAGTGACAATTTCTAAATAAAATACTTAAGTACTACAAATCATTAATTAGAATAAAGACAAAACTACATGATGACTTACACATCCAACGTTCAATGTACTATTATAAGAAAAAGACTTTTTACATAAAATATATCATACCTAAAATATTACAACGACTAGTGTACCCCCAAATACTACTTTTATGGAAAGAAGACTTTTTCGAAAATCCATAAAGATGTTTTTTGAAATGATTTGACATATCACATCCCAAAAAGACTATCATTTCAAAAAGGCAACGACTATTTTTCTAAGGCTATATAAACACAATCAAATAACTTATTCTCCAAGGACATGTGAGCTTACAACGAGAAAAATTCCTATTCGATATTTGAAAGAGAACCTTGAAAAAGAAAAGGAAAAGAAAGAGAAAAAGTCAAGAATAGCTCTTTGACAAAGAGTATCTTCTGAGTGAAAAGAATAGATCATTCTGAGAATCCTTCATTCGTGCACTCATATCATTCTAAAGGTTCTATAGGAAGTATTGTAAACTTTCTGTTATTCACTGTATTCCTTCTTTGTTGAAAGAAGTAGACCTCTGAGAAAGAGGGTGTTGTCCTTCTCTGTTGAGAGAAGAAGACCTTTGTGAAAGAGGGTGTGCCCCTTCTCTGTTGAGAGAAGAAGACCTCTGTGAAAGAGGGTGTGCCCCTTTTCTGTTGAGAGAAGAAGACCTTTGAGGAAGAGGGTGTTGTACTATTTATCCGATAACTCAGATGTTATAGTGGAAAGCTCAAGTGGTTTGCTTGGAGACTGAATGTAGGTCAGGGTTTTGACCGAACCAGTATAAATTATGTGTTTTATTTGTTGTGCCTTATTGCATTCTATTTTTAATTTATCGATCTATTTAGTATTTCACTATTCACCCCCCCCCCCCCCTCTAGTGGAATTTCACATATAACAGTAATGTAACAAATATTTATTACTGAAGCATATGTCATCAATACCTATAACATGACGCTTGTTGATCCCCAACCCTTGAACCCTGCGTTTCTAATTACAAAGCGAGTGAAAGGGGTAATGGCCACCCGATCTAGGATCCCTTGATTCTGGATAATCTTCTGGTGATTTACCTCGATGATGGCATTTTAATAGAGTCTTTGGATTCAGACATGGATGAACATGTTTCCAAAATAACTATCTTGGGTGAAGGATAGCCCTGAAACATATGGATATCCACTCCAGCAGAGATACTCTCAAGATGAACACATTTAAGGGATGCTGATGCAATTGACATAAATATCATACTCACCTTCAAAGTGTTGAATCATGTGATATGGCATCGCACAGTATATAGATACATTCTTATCACAGGAATTAACATAAAGCGCAGATCCAGGATTCGCAAATACAGAACAAATGCAGATGGGAACTATGTGAATGATATACACCCCTCTGAAGCTAGAGTGGGAGATAATTTTGGTGGTCAGGTTGAGACAGGATCATGTTCAATATCCAATATGAACGAAAGTAAATTTTGATGCAGCATGCAAATTAACTTATATGAAAGGAATTAATCATCAACTGATATGGTATATGAGGGGAAATTAACTGTATGAATGCAAACTGCTACTCGATGACGTCAAATTAACCATTAGGCTTAACTAGTTATGAAATAACTAATGCAAATACCATGATAAAAAAAATTGATATGTTGCAGTGACTAATCAAGGGAAATACATGCAAGTATCCATAACAAACTGTAAAGCTGGAGCTACAGGAATAAGAATGCGATAGATGTACCTGCACATGGATCTGGATATTGGAATTGATTCCTGCAACTTAATGGAGTATTGACAGTCTACTCATGAAAATTTCACCATATCAAGGTGGAACTGCCTCAAAATTTTTTTACAGCTTGAGATTCATGTCAAGAAAATCATTTCATTACTATCAATAGTTAACTCTCAGCGAATCGGATCCTCACGATATCATTAGTTACACTCTCATTACAGGAGTTCCAATGTATGCTCCAGCAGATAGTGATAATAAAGAACATCATTCTAACAACGCAGAATCAGTAATTACCTACCTGTTTATGCCGTACTGTCACACCAAAATGTGACGAAACTAGAGCGGAAATGTGAGATCCAAAAAGTTACCACGGTCAGAAAATAGGAGACAGGAAAATGCTGGGAATTGCTATGATGATAATAAGAGTCTGTTTGAGGCTTCCTGTTATGGATCCTGGAATAGAGCTGTTTGTCTCCTTGACTGATATCTCGATGTGTGCGCAATAAATTTTACCATCGCCTTCCAGACTCCCTAGATTGTTGTGTTGGAAACATGAACCCAGATTGTCATCTGAAAAGAAAAACAAGGCATGAGTAGTTACGATAGCATGAATCTTTATACCCTGCGAGAATGTAATTTTCTTGAGGCAAAGCTGTTTGCGAGATATCTAACTACCTTATCCCTATTAGTTCAAGCGAAGCTTCCAGACCATAACTTAGAGAAATTGCTGATTTGACATATAAATTCAGAGTTTAAAACTTCAGAATACTTGTTTTTTAGGGAGTATATACGTAATGTAGCCCATAAGGGTGAAAGAGGTAATGGGTAGCACATGAAATATTGCAGGGAGGCTGTGCAAAGGAATGACAAATATGTGGAGATGATATTGAATAAAACCAAAATAGTGAAAACACGTTACTGATGGCTCAGGGCTACCAGAAAAGCAACATATGATTGATCAAAATATTGAAGTTAAACTAAATTAAAGGAAACGCAGGAAATATAGGAAATAATGGGACCTGATACTTAGCTGTATTGAATAAGATCTCACCGTCTTGACTTGCTCCAGGGGTAAAAGCAAATTGGATTGAATGTGATTCGATGCTCCTCAGCTATGTTGTCTTCTCTGAAGGGACTTCCAGACCAAACAGACGCTCCAGAGAATATTGTTTGCTTCAAAACAGGAATGGCTAATGTGGGGTGGCTCGAACAGACCTTGTGACAGAAACTCATCTGATCTTACGGCAGAACCACCCTGCTAACAGATTTTCTGATCTTTTTACAACACAAAAGGGTTCAAACACAGGGATGATCCATATCGATCTTACATGGAAACACTGGATTTCTGAGGTAATGAATGAAGGGGGAACTAAAATGATGCTGGAATCTATGTTTAATATGACCACCGTGAGGAATGAAATGAACTAAATGTTTGGACAGGAAGCCTATGATGAACCTTCCTTTCAAAACTCAGACAAAGGTGAACCATCAACGACAGAGCAAGAACTAATTTAAAGTGAAATTGGCATAAGGATAAGTGGAAATATGCGAGCTGCCAAAAGAAAGAAAAGGGGATGAAATATGAACTATTCATGGCTGGGCAGGAGATGGATGCCATTACAACCATCAAGATCAACTAGCCATAAAAAAAAATCAATAGATGATCAAAGCAAACAGGAATTCAAAAAAAAAATTAACAAATGAGCAAAGTATAAGTCGATTATTAGAACGGAACAAAAAGAAAGAAAGAAAAAAAAAAGAATGAAAGAGAAACATAAATAAGAAAACCAAATAAACAAGACATGGATTGAAATCATGATTTAAGAAAATTAGGGAATCGACATATATAAAACTGTTGAAACTCACTGATCAAAAGAAAGGAAAGTAAAAATAGGGGGAAAAATTGTTGGAATAGGTGTATTCCGTTGATTTTGCACTATATAAACCGATGTTGCTGTCTGCAAATTGGGCTTACAAGGGGTGCGTTAACGGGGCTTGAAGTGAGTAAACAAAAAAAAAAGCAGAAAACAAAACGAGAAAGAATACTTACCTTAGCTTGCTTGAGGGTGATCAACTTCCTTCAGTCAAGTGGAAGAAAACCAGAGGGATCAGAAGCAAAGAAGAAGAAGAAGGGGAGAGGGGAAGAAGAAAGAAATAGAGGAAGAAGAAATGTCGAGATGGAGGGGTGAAGGCGATGATCTTAGGGTTTTCTCATCGTGCCCTTCTTAAAGAGAGGGGACGATGGTTCGGGAAGGGTAGGCAGTTGAGGATGAAGGGCGATGAAAGGGGGTTCGGAGGATGGGTGGTTAATGGAGAAGAGGGCGTGCGATGGAGGGGAGGTCGAGAGTCTGCCAGGGAGAGATAGGGTTTTGGTAGAGCAGAGAAAGGGAAAGAGTGCGGCTGAGGGTTTTCTAAGCTTTTGTTTGTGATTTTTTCTGTTTTTCAAAAGAAGGCTCCCTTAACAAAAATTTTCATAAAAATGGTTTAAAAAATGATTTTTGTTAGCAAAATTGACTTAAAAAAGTTAAACACATTTGTTTTTTTCATAATTTTCCCATTTTTATTGTTTTTCACGTTATTTTTCCAATTTTTGTATTTTTAGATAAAAAAAATCCTAAGATTTGCGAGAAAAAAAAGATTAAAACTAATTTTTTGTGTTTTTGCAAAAATATTTACAAAAGGGAATTTTTCTGAGATTTAAAAGCTGTTTTGAGAAAATTTCTTCAAAAAGTGGGTTTATATCCGGATTTAGAGAAAATATTCGACGTTTTAAAGCCTTGAATCGAGAAATACAGAGTTGGGGATCCAACAGAGTGTCGGATGAACTGCCCGAGCCATTCAAAACCATTTTGGGTATTTTCATAATTTTACTTTGAAAATTGGACAACGAGGCTCGGATTTAGGTTTAAACCACTGGGTTTGGTTCCAGAATTGAATTTGAGTATATCAATATGGAATTCAACCCAGAAAATCTGAAGAATGATTGAAATTTAGCTTTGGTTTTCTCAAAAAATGGAACCAGGGGCAAAAGGGTCATTTTTACAAAACTTTGAAAATTTTGGGGTGTTCACAATGCGTGATCTTGTTTTTATCGTGTCAAACTTTATTTGCATGTCATCTCATGTGTTTAGCTGTCCTTGAAGAATATACAATCGATGCAATCTAGGAGTGATAGAAAAGTAGCGGAGCGACTTGTATGAAACTTCCTTTGATCTCGTGCTACCATTGCCTCTTGTCTTTGGCTTGAACCGAGGATGCCCACATGACGGGCATGATATGTTGTTTTTCTGCTCCTTGAAATACATGCAGTGATTTGGACAAACATCAATCTTTTTGTACCTCATACCTAGAGCGTTGACCATAACTTTTGCACGATAGAAATTTTGTGGCAATTTCTCATCTTTGGGCAACATACTCTTCACAATCATGCACAAATGGTCAAAACATGATTGACTCAAATTATACTCGGACTTCAAATTCATTAGTTGAAGAACTGCAAACAAGATAGTGTGACTCTTGCAACCATTCCAAAGTGGCTCATCAGCATCTCTAAGTAAATCATAAAATCTACTAGCTGCATCGTTTGGTGATTCTTCATCTACGATAGTTCTTACATCACTAGAACTCATAGCAGAACCCAGTTCTGTTCCTGCGACATCAAATATCAAATCCATATATGAATTGTCATGCACCACATTCACCCGTGCATCAAAATTGTTTCTAAATTCTTCTCCATGAAACATCTAGTTCTGATAATCACTCACAAAACCCTTCCTGTATAGGTGATGTCTAACGCCATGAGGTTCTACAAATCAATTATTCTTACAAATCTTGCAGGGACACCTAATCCGACCTGTGGAATCCACTGTACTGACACTTGCCGTTGCAAATTCAATAAAACTTTCAACACCATTCATATATTCATTCGATAACTCATTGTTCACTATCCTACGGTACATCTATTCACAGTTTGCAGTCATTTTCTTATGATGTTACGAATAATAACCTAACCAATTAAAAGAGAATCATCAGAATGCTATGATGAAGAAAATATCAAATTTATCACACAATATATGATGTCATACAATAACAAGAATTATGATGCATGCATTGATAACTTAATATTTTCATGTGCAAACTATTAATGACACGATACAATCATTTGAAGCATGCTTTTATTATACAATTTCACATAGAAGCAATAATCAAATTGAAAGTAACTACATGCAAGCATGAATACAATTACATCAAACATTGCAATACATCGTAATCATTCATATCAAACAAATGGCAAACATGTACCTGCAGCAAACACACTTCAATATTCCACTAACTTCTACCATGCCTAGCATGGACTCCGTACTCCAAAAATAAGAACACTTTCATATTCATATATTAAAATCATGCTCAGCATGATCTCCGAACTCCAACAAAGCAACCCTAAATATCAACAACTAAATGAGTGTGTGAAAAATAAAGTGTTACATCTAATAAATTAAATAACATGTGATACACTTGCATCACTTACTCACCACGGGTATTTACCCGATTTGCATTATTTTTTTCACTTACTTACCACGGGTGACTCAGCACAAGCGGGTTCAGTTGAGAAATCTGCAAAAAATAATGTTTTAAAATGAAGTCACCACAAAAAAAAAACCAAGGCAAATGAAAACATTTTGCATAGGCCTTGAGAAGCCCAGTACCCAATGACCTACCAAAATCGCAAGGGGTCGACCCCTTGTGGGGGTCGACCCCCTGACGAAAACCGCAGGGGTTGACCCCCTGCCGGAAATGCAGGGGGTTAACCCCCTTGCCGGAACCCCCTGCCAGAACGGGGGTCGACCCCCTGCCTGTTCCGGCAGGGGGTTAACCCCCGAGCCGGAACAGGCAGGGGGTTAACCCTTTGCCGGAAAATGTGATCCACGTAATACCTTTCTCCGGGCAAATGGCGAGAGCGGGTGAATGGCGAGAGCGGGCGAACGGCGGGAGCGGGAGAACGACGAACGGCGGGAGTAGGCGAACGACGAACGGCGGGAGCAGCGAAAGAAGAAAAGGAAAAGAGGTCTGAGATTAGGTTTATCGACAATTAGTGATGAATAAATTCCGTCTCTACGCCATCATAAATGAAATTTATGAACATAGCGACGAAATATATTACGTCGCCAATTCTGTCACAAAATAGCAATGCATAATTTTCCGTCGCTAAATGGTGCGTCCATTACGACAAAATGTTTCATCGCAAAATTTGTCGCTAATTAGTGACGAATTTTGCGAAGGGATATAGTCTGTCGCTATTTTCGTAAATTTCATTGATTATAGTGACGGATGTGTTTCTCTTGTTAATCCGTCGCTAACTAGCGACAGAATTATTCTGTCGCTAATCACCTATTTTCTTGTAGTAAATATTGATGTTATACATTATCAATAGATCACTTCAAGGGATATAGAACCACGTGGGCAAAGAAGTGTCAATGATCTTCATCGTATTAATTTGAATGATATACAAGTTTCTTGGGTATACGACAATACTAGGTACAAGTTGTAATTTTGATCTAATTTATTCTTGAGATGTAGGTGTAATGATGAATGTGATATTTTGATGATTAATGTTAAATATTGAAAATGCAGAAATGATACATGCATGAAAGAAAATAAAGCGATAGATACAATGAAATTTGATTTAGTTGGTGCAACTGAACAATCAATTAGTGGTAACAACAATCATGTTGACAGTGAATAATCATATATCATGATAATAAGCATACCACGTCGATAAGAGAACATAAAGACTGTGAACACATAAGACAAATAAGGGTGGGTGAAAGTGATACACCAATGACATTTGATAATGCGAACCCTTGGTTCTCGTTTAATGGGTTCTTATACAATGAAGAATAATTGAAAATTATTGAAATAAAAAATTGAATTGTATGAACAATTGTATAATAAAAGACTCAATGATTGTGAACAATTCCGATGGCTATCAACACACTTAAATGATTGAGAAATTGAAAGATATGTGATCAGGAATAACTATAAAACAAATTTTTTAAAGAGTCACAATAATAGAGTGATTGTTGTATGCATAAGAAAGAACACTCATATGATGGTTGATTGCCCCTGAAAGTATGTATGCAAGTAGTTCATTGCCTTTGACAATAGTACGAAATCAAGGTCCGATCTCACAGTTATAATGTTGATCTTCATAGGTTCTTGTGCTCTTGTAAAAAATGACAGGTTAGTGAGATTTCTTGCGAACATGCGATCACATGCATTTTGCATGAGGGCAACCTACTAGTGGATTACTGCTATAAGTTCTTCAAAGTTGAATCATATAGAGTTTTATATAATTAATATTCATTCTTTTTTATGGTGAATAATGTCCCACACATCGCTCCACCTACTCTTATAGCTATCTATCCACCAAAAGTGATTCACAAAGCAGGGGACTTGAGGTTAATAGACAAAGAGGCAAAACACTAAGATGTGGCATACAAGTGCAGTGTATGTAGTGAGTTTGGCCACAACAAGCGAAAGCACGAATAATATATATATATATATATATATATATATAGTATTGTTTAATAAATTGTTTTTATGTGTGTATATCTAGTATTGTTTAATTAATTGCTTCTTTGTGTATATATCTAGGTAGTTCAAGATGTATAGTCGTAAATGTTCTCACGGTACAAGGGGATTCAAATATCTTAGTGGTTCGAATAGCATGGAAAAATTGATCGTACATCAGGTATAAGTAATATCCAGAATCATGTGTTTATATGTGAGATTAATCGTATACAATTTATTTTGTTGTTATGAACAAATTAATGAAAAAAGAAAATCTATAGAAGAGAACACTCAGAGCCGAAAGAGTATGATTTTGGCAAAAACACTTTCTTGGCAAGTGACGCAAGTGTTAGTTTTGCATGTTAATTTGTTGGTTCTTTTATTACCACACTGAATTTACTATTTAGCATCTAACAAAATTCATAGAAAGACTCCAAGTGGCTCACAACAAGGACAAAAAATGAGATAACTTATCAAAGACCTTTTACCTTACCTCATATTTATCTGTGAGTTTGAAAAGCGATGTTTATATTATTTTACTACCGATTGAAAACTAATTGGTAAACCTTATCTTTTTACAACAAATAATCACAATTAAAGGGCAACGAGGTGGGGCAACTGGCTGCTTGTTCTTGATGTATCATTTTTTATGTTGACAAGGTATGTTTTTACATAACTTTGCATACTTAGAAATAAACTTTCATGTATAAAATGATATTATACTATACTTATGTTGCAACTCTTGATTCCTTTCAACTGAAGCAACATACACTAGGTTATTTGGGAAATGGACATGACGAAAAAGGACTTTAGGCTGTATAATTTTATGCCAAACATATATTTAGCAAATAAAAACCTCAAACAAATAGTATGATAACATAACTTACTCAATAATATACTCATTTTTTTGTGTATGTTTGTTATCTCATTTTTTTTTGTATGTTTGTTATCTTCTTTTTGTGCATGTGTTGCAGGTTTTTTTTTTAGCCCAATTTGTTTTTTACTGTTACAAAGATTGTATGACGCAGACCATGAAGGGTTGTGATCATCGCAAAATTTTTCCTCTCATAATATTCTCTCTCTTCCTTCTCTTTTCCTTTCCAACCTCTTATTTTCCTCCTTTTTGAAGGGAAAAAAGATAAAAGAATGGAAAGAAAGAGAGAAGAGAAGAGAAGAGGAATTCTTTTGCGGGTCTCACTTGACCTTAATTTTGAAAATATTTGATATAACTCGCCTCCGTTTTTTAAAATATTTGCGGGAAAACTGGGAGACGGGATCCGCTCGTCGGTACGAGGTTCGACCATTCCTGGCGCCTTTACCAGGGGTAATCGAACCAAGGGTCGAATTTAGTGCCTTTTGCTTTGCTAAGAAATTATCTAAGTGTTTATCCTAAGTCTAAATGCACAATGAATCATGCTTGTGCAAGTGCAGATATGTATGCTCTTTTTGAAATATTTTGAAGAATACCCAAGTGTTTCTGAGATGAAAGTGAAAAAAATGATTTCTAACTTAGAACTTAAGATTAAAGTTCTAAGAACTTGGGAAAATAAATCTGGAATTTGGAAATTGATCTTTGAAGTCTTGAAATAAAAAGAGAATGAAGGAAACTTTTAAAGTCATAAATGGACTTTGAATTTAGAAGTTTGAACTTGGATGAATATTTGGAATGGAATTGAATTCCAATTTTTGAAGTTTTGATTTGGGAAATCTAAAGGAATTGAGAAATGGGATTTGTAAAAGTTTGGATTTTCAAGATGAAATCCGAATCCAAGTTCTGGATTCTGAATAGATTTTTGAGTTGATTTTTAGGATCCGAAAATAGGGACTTGGTTTGAATGAAATGGAATTGGCTTTAAGAATTGGAATTTAAGTGGAATTTTGGATTTGGAATTTTGAAGGGAATTGGATTTAAGACTTGGAATACGAGATGGTATTTGGATCTGAAATCTGAGATCCAAAATAAGGTTGGACTCTGGATTCTAAGATGGAATTGGATCTGAAATCTGAGATCCAAAATAGAATTGGGTTCTGGATCCTAGAATGGATTTGGATCTGAAGTCTGAGATCCAATGTAGGATTGGATTCTAGATCCTAAGAATTGGATTTTGGATCTGAATCTAAGACCCAAAGTAGGGTTGGATTCTGGATCCTAAGAATTGGAATTTGAATCTGAATCTGAGATCCAATGGTAGAATGAGGATCTGGGTCCTAAATGAAATTTGGATCTGTGATTGGAGATCCAAAGTGAAATAAGGGTTTGGACCCTAAATGGAATTTGGATCTGTGATCGGAGATCCAGAGTAGAATAAGGATTTGAATCCTAAATGGAATTTTGGATCCATGATTTGGAGATCCAAAGTGGAATGGAGTTCTATACTTGGAAATCTGGATCCAAGTTGAGACTAGGATTTGATTTTGGATTTGGGTTTTGAGAAGTCCAAAATAGGACTTTTAAAGATGATCTGGGTTTTTGAAGATCCATATTTGAACTTGAGAAGATTTGGTTTTTTTGAGATTCAAAGTCAATCTCAACTTTGATTTAAAACTTTGAAGAAAAACTGGATTTAGAATCAGAAGATGAATTTAGAAACTTCAAAGTTAAATTGAACTTTGAAATTGAATTTTGAATTGAGTTTGGAAATTTGAAGTTTGAATATGGAATTCCAAAGTCAAATTGGACTTCGAATTTGAGATAGATTTGGAATTTTGAAATTGAAATTTGAAGAAGAGATATTCATAATCACTTGGGGTTTTGAAAGAGAATTTTGAAAATATGATGCAGTTCTACCCTAAATGATGAAATGAATTTAAAGATTTTGAATTTGAAATTTTGAAAAAAAAACTATCCCATTCTTTAAATGAATTAAAATGAGGTTGAAGACATAATACATCCTTGACTATGGTCATTGAATGTATTATGTAATAACTACATTTAAATTCAAGTGAAGAATAAAATATATTTTTGGTGCTTTTATAGAATTTAAAATGAAATTAACCCTCAATATACCCCGACTATGGCCATTGGTATATATTTTGAGTTAATTTTAAGTTTAAATTCTAATAAAAGAAGAAAATATTTTAGGAAAATATGATGAATTTTGAAAATGGATCCAGTGTGGGTCCCATGTTATTTTGTAAAAGATAAAAATACTAAGTTTTGTCCACACCCTGACTATGGCCATTGATGTGGATCATCAACTTAGTATCAATTACCTCTTACGAAACGGTGCACGTGCCATTCGTGTTTCACCATTGTGAGAATTTTGAGAAATAAAAGAAGAAATGCATGAATACAAGTAATTCAATGCTTTTTACAATGCTCATTCATTCTATCTAGGACTGGAAATGTAGAGTCTTCATCATCTTATTTATTTGCAACAATTGGATTTGAGAACATCAAAAAAAATATTTTAATCCTATCCTTCCTTATATTCCTGCTAGATAGAATTTGCAGAAAAGGAGATGAAAAATACGAGTGTAAATGATTATCCAAAATCTTACACAGATGCTTCATTTATATATGGTCTACCCTGTATTTATGAGAAAGCGCACATATATGTAGGAATATATGTATGTACAAAGAGAGAAGGAATTTACAGTGGTTCCTGGGAACCACTTGTAAAATAATGATAAAAATATGGTGATTATGATAGTTCAAAAAGTGAACCATCATAAAAAAAATAAGAGAAGAATTTACAGTGGTTCCTATGAACCACTTGTAAAAGAATGATAAAAAAATATGATGATTATGATAGTTCAAGAGTGAACTATCATAAAATAAGAGAAGAATTTACAGTGGTTCCTGTGAACCACTTGTAAAAGAATGATAAAATATGATGATTATGATAGTTCAAGAATGAACTATCATAAAGTAAGAGAAGAATTTACAGTGGTTCCTGTGAACCACTTGTAAAAGAATGATAAAAATAAGGTGATTATGATAGTTCAAGAACGAACTATCATAAAAAGAAGAGAAGAATTTACAGCGGTTCCTGTGAACCACTTGTAAAAGAATGATAAAAATATGGTGATTATGATAGTTCAAGAGTGAACTATCATAAAAAAAAAAAGAGATTACAGTGGGGATTAGTAATGTATACACAGCAGTGAGATATATAATGAATGAATGAATACAGAGGTGAAAAGATTCGGCTGGTTAAATCTTGTCAATGGTATGGCTTCGGCTAGCTGGATCTTCAGAGCGCCATTAGCTGCCATTTACACATAGGTTAGAGAAATCTTGATTCAGACTTATATTCACACAAGATACATATCAGGACATAATATAATGAGATTTCTGCATGCATTACTTGAGGAATTATCAAAGGAATTTCAATAACCCTGTATCTTGACTAACCAATTTTAGTAAAGTCATAGGCTTCAGCATAGTAAATATTGAATATCAGCAGAATGGTCTTACCTTACAGGTCATGGCCTTTTAAATTTTAAAACAAATGCATTTGCTTCTTGACAAAGGGAAGGTAATGATCCTTAATTAACAGGAAACAAGAGTATTTATACAGCAAAGTAATATCATTAAGAGAGATCCTTAATAACCTCAACAGTAAACATTCATACTGTGACAACATTATGAAATGGCTGTGCATAAATGGGGCTGCTATGTTGGTGGTAACAGATATGACACAGAAACTAAAAGAAAATGCAAGGCTAAACTAAGCATGGCGAATCAAAATTACCTCATTTGATCGAATCTCATCATGATTTCATGATAAGTCGATTGAGTAATGATTTCAATAACTTTCATCAGGGTATTTCACAAAATACTAGCCAGTCCATTTTCATAACAATCTAGCCAATAATCTTAAGAGCATTAATCAACAAATTTTGGCAATATCAGTCAGTAAGATGGTTTTTGCACAGTGAGTCAAGATTTATGACAGGGGCTATCCAGCGAGACACACCAACTTGAATGCCAGATGGAGGGATGCTAAGGTGGGCCAGGGAGACTTGAAGGCATGACGGATCCTGGAAGAATAACAATAGCAAATTTCTGAGATGATATAAAGAAGAAAACGTACCTCCACAGTTCCACAATGCTCATTAAGGACAACAACCCTATGGGCCCTCCTGATTCTGAAATGAACTTTCAGCAGATTCCAAATAAGCATTGAATATAGTCTAGCTAAAGGCCAGTTGTAGGTTTGAATTAATTAAATATCTTGCTAGAGATCTCTGAAAAGAGATATAATCCAAAAGAAGTGTCGTTGAGGCTCATCTCCTGCACTTAACCTCGGATAAAATCAGTATTCATAACATGTAATAATGTTTTAGCTAAAAAAAATGGCGAATGCTGGAATAAGAGTATCTAGTAATATCTGGTAGCCTGCTTTAGCCCCTCCATACAGCGATGGCAGTTTTAAGAGCATTGCCCCCTTTCTTAAGCATGGTGATGGTGTGGGAGTTATGTATGGAGCAATCTAAAACATGACTGGATTTACATGATGTCCATACTGAATATTGTCGACACCCCAGGAGGACTATGAGCACCTGTACACTCCTTCGGCAGCTTCTAAATCTGTAACATTGGATCACATAAACAATGATGGATTGATACCATCCATATAAACCAACCAAGATATATATATCTTAGTTAGTTTATGGCAACAATTGTTTAGCCGATCAAAAGACTATTCTCTCATGTTTGAAGGTAGTGGAAGTAGGTGAGATCTCATATATTAGGTTGATTACACTATATTCCAACAGTAAAAATGTCTCCACCCCACGTTATCCTTGCATTTCGAGCAGGCCCATGCTTTAGGCATCATTGCCACAACACAGATGAATATAATGATAGAACTGATGGGACACCTTATCGAACCTGATTCTGCATGTTAATGATGGGCGAGGATAAGGTTATAATGACATAAGCAAGGCAGGGTACTCAGACGCCACCACTTAATAATTCCCAATATGAAATCTGATGTCAATTAACTATCAGTAGTATGATGAATAACATAAAGCAGAAAATGATGCCTGAACCAGATATATGGAATAAAACTTAAGACATTAAGGGGACTGATGGGAGCTTTATATGCTATGCATAGTTAGGCTAATGCAGAGAATGAGTATTAGTGTACAGGGGATGACCCTGGTTCACACAGAATCGCCAGGACAGTCATGTTAGCATAAATATGGAGCGAAATGCAGAATAATAAAGGAAATAATCAAGATATATGCAGTTTAGCCAAATAAAATTGAAAATTATCAGTTACACACAAAAACAAAAGGAAAATCGCCATGAAGATATGAAGTCAAGATCAAGAAGAAAATGCAAGCCAAAGGGGATGAACCAACCAGTCGAATGAGAAAATAAATATATAATAAGAATAAAAAAAAAATTGTCGAAACAGAATTGTTCCATTACTGTTGCATGAGAGAGGTTGGCATTGCTACAGGCAGTCCAACGCGCTCAATGGTGTGTTAATGGATCGAGAAACTAGAAGAAATAATAAAAAAAAGGAAGAAAATCCGAAAAGGCAAGTAAAGGATGATGAAACAGGGGGGATGTGAAGAGCGATAATGTGAGAAAATATCTGCAGAGGATTTGGAAACGAAAAAGGGGTTTTCTTACCTTCCTTTTGCGAAAGATTTAAGTTCCTTTTAGACAAATCCAGAGGTGATGTCTTGGAGGGGAGTCGCTCTTCAGTAGTTGTGAGTGATTCAGCCGATATTCAACCGATCCTCCATCGATTGAGGAGGAAACCCAGAGATTCGGCTGGAGCTTTTGAAAACCAAAGGCAATTGTGGCCTTAGCTGCAGGATTAATCGTCCTTAGGGGGGGGGTAGGTAGCCTCAATGGATTGTTAATCGGGACAGGAGTGATCGATGAAGTTGCTGGATGGCGATTGCGGATCCTCCAGAGATTGATTTCCTTTGGACTCCTATTGCTGCAGGAGAGGCTGGTTTCCTTCAGTTGGTTCAAAGAAATCAGCAGAAGAGATTAATAGGAAGGATAAAAGAAAGGGGAAGAAGAAGAAGGGGAGATGGTAGGCAATCGGATGAGAAATCAGAAGATGATGAGGTGAAGACGATCATGCATGAAGAAGGGTGTGGGGGTGAGAAGCGGTGTCTGTAGGGTTTACCTCTGCCCATTCTTAAAGAAGAGGACGAAGGTTCGGAAGGGATTCGGTTAGAGATCGACGGGAGGAAAGGGGGGCGATCGGTGGAAACGGAAGGTGGAGATGGAGAGAAGGAGCAGAGAAAGAGAAGGGCGATGAAGAAGGCTTTTAGGGTTTCGGTGGAGAGAGAGGGGAGATACCCCAGTGAGGGAGGCGGCTCTCTTTCCCCTTTTCTTATTCACGAAGGGTTTTCAAAAACCCTAAAGAGCATTTCGCATAAGACCCCCTCTAATTTTTGAGTTTTTACAAAAAGAGGCTCTCAGGGCTTTTTAGCAAAAATTTGACTTTTAAAGTTTAAACTAATTCATTTTTTTTTCAAAATTTTTCCATTTTTTGGGTTTTTGGTGTTATCTTTCTATTTTTTTGTATTTTTAGAATAAAATCCTAAAGTTTTACGAGAAACCAAAGTTTAAACTAATTTTTTGTGTGTGTTTTGCAAAAATATTTACAAAAAGGGAATTTTTTTGAGAATTTAAGAGCTATTTTGAGAAAATTTCTTCAGAAATGGGTTTGGATCCGAATTTTGAGAAAATATGGATTTAAAATATTGGATTCAGATCCGGAGTCGATTTTGAATATGTCAATATGGGTTTTTAATTAAGAAAATCTGAAGAAATGACTTGATTTTCTCAGAAAACGGGGTTAGGGGCAAAAGGGTCATTTTTACAAAACTTTGAAAAATTTGGGGTGTTCACAGATGCCCCTCTTTGCTACTAAGCTGGTTGTAAGCCGAGCTTAGTGGCAAAGACAACACTCCAAATTTTAAAAAAATGCCCCAGTCAGTAGATCTGAACTGGGTGTGGAAGAATTATTTTGAAAATATGGCTTTCCAGGCTTAGAACCTTATCCTGAACGGTTTTGGGGAGATGAAATCCTCGAAGATGATGTAATCAAATAATAGAAATGAGGAAATCGTGATGGGACTTTGGGTGAAAATTCTGAAATGATGGGAAATGAGAATTTTGATCAGGTCTCATGGATGAGACAAGATACTCTCTTTGGAATGATTCAGGTTTAGCCCTTAACCTGGATGGGACGAAAATATATCAAGATGAATTTGAAATGAGGAAAGGAATACACGAGGGTCTTGATGGGATATTTTTGGAAAATGTCTTGTGAGACGAAGCTCAAGTAAAATCCTTTCTTGGATGGATATACAAAGCATGGATTCCTAAATGAGAAGAGCCATGATGGGACTGGAAGAAATCATTTTGTTAAAACGAGGAAACTCATTGGAATGTGACTCAGGTTTAACCCAAACCTGCAAGGAAGATACCTCACGAAGCGAGGTTCCGGGTTGACTCTTAATCTGGATAGGAAATCTACCATACGAGTTTCTCAAAAATGGAGAAAGCACGATGGGACCTTCGGAATTTGGATGAACAAATCCGAGAGGGGTTTTTGCGAAAGGAGGAAATATAGGGTTCCCTAAAGCTTTTGAAAAGGGGAATAAATTGGGCGTCTCATTGCTGAGACTGAAATAGCTTTTGAAATCAAATGATCTTCCGCAAATGGTTCAGGTTTGACCCTTATCCTGAGTGGGGGCACCATACGAAATCCTTGACTGAAGAAACCGCGATGAGATAGGAATAGATATTTCAACTGAATGAGGCAACTCTTCTGGAAGATATAAACAACGCTAGGTTGCATCAGAATGGATATTGAATGTTTATTTCATTCTTGGAATAGCTAGAAAATTTTGCCAATAAGATAAAATCATAGCAGATTCAGATGCTTCTAAATGTGCATGTATGTGAAAAGATATTCCCTCTTTTACCTAGAGTATTTCCTCTAATGAGGTTAGCTCCTCGGTTTTAAGAGTCAAATTCAAAAATTTAGCACTGATGATTTTCTTCAAGGAAGCTATCCATTTCCCTGATATGAGAATAAAAGAAATATTCTTAATTTCATAAAAGCAGGAAGCGAAGAGATATTGATAAAAGAATTTTGCATGAGAAAAGATGACTTCTGGCAATTTTGGCAGTTTGATATCTGGGTGTTTTCCCACGATGATCTTTTTGCACTCTTTTTGAGTCATTGGGCTTTCTCGGGTTTTCCTCATCATCCTTCATTTGGATGTCCTGACTTTTTCTCTTTTTTCGGGGAAGGGCACGTCACAAACTCCTTCATCTTGGAGATGCTCCGATCCTTCTTTTATCTCAGGGGTTCTATTGATCTCACTGGCTCAAAGGTCTTTAGACGATAGCAGAAATCAAATATCTTTTAGGGTTTGTCGGTAGGTTCATCACACTCGCCTTCATCTCGACGGTGATCTGAACTTTCCCTGGAAGGATCCGTCACAAACTCCGTCATCTTGGAGATGTTTCAAATCTTCTTTGGTCCCGGGGGTCTACTCGCTTAATTCGTCTTCATCTTGACGACAATTGAGAGATCCCTTTTGCGGATATTTGATTGCAATTTTTTTAAATGAAATGAGAAGATATGAGTTGAGTGGATTCTTTTTATAGCTCAAGATATTTCCACTGCCTGATTGTCAGAAAGTCATTTTAAAATACGCACCATAGCCAAGATCAATATCAATTCGCTTTTGGCTTTTCAACATCATCGAAGATTTCTTTTACTAATCATATCGAGGACATTTCTTACATCCTTTTGGTTGATCAATCAGGAAAAAGATTTGAATTTTACCTCTTTTCGCAAAAAGCTTTACCTTTTTGGAAAGAAATACTAGAGGTAATCTGAGAAAACTCTTTTTGTGTAGTCAGATTTTTAGAATCAACAAATGCTTTTCGCAAATTGGCAAAGTTTTCACGAATTCTTTGTGAAATAATCACTCAATATAGATTTTGACGCATCCTTTAGCTGAAATTTTGGAGGAAATAACATGAAAATACTGGTTTTATCACACAACATTGGCTCAATAGGGACTCAACCTAAGAGTCGTAAAGAATGTTGGATCCGTAGGGATTCATCCCACAGATTGAAATTTTGGAAAAAAAATGAATTTTTAATTTAATAGGAATTTCAACACAAGAATTTTGTAAAAGAATTTGTGACTAATAAGAATTTATCTATAGACTGCATTTTCGAAAGAATGAATATGGTTCAATAGGATTTTAACCTAGGAACAGCAAAAAAAAAATATGGATCAGTAGGAATTCAAACTACAGATTGGATTTTTGAAAAAAATGAATCTTGGTTTAATAGGATTTCAACAAAAGAATATAGATCAGTAGAGATTCAGCCTACAAAAAATGAATTTTGTTCAATAGGAATTCAACCTAAGAACTGCAAAAGAATACATATTAGTAGGAATTCAAACTACAGATCTACTTTTTGAAGGATAAATGTGGTTCAATAGGAATTCAGCCTAAGAACCGTAAAAGAACATGGGTTGGTAGGAATTCATCCTACAGACTCAAATTTTGGATAGAAGTGAATTTTTTTTTTTTTTTGGTTTAGTAGGGATTTGACCTAAGAACCTGCCAAAAAATATGGATCAGTAGGATTTCAACCTACAGATTTACTTTTTAAAGGATGAATTTGGCTTAATAGGAATTCGACCCAAGAACTGCGGAAGAATAAAGATTAGTAGGAATTCAACCTACAGATTGACTTATGAATGATCTGAAGGGGATTAAAAATGAGAACTGCGAATTAGTAGGAGTTCGACCTAAAGATCGCGGATCAGTAGGAGTTCAGCCTAAAGATCGATGAAAGTAATGGTCCTAAAGGATTTCAACCTAAGGACTGCGAATCAGTAGGACTTCAACCTAAAGCTCGCTGATCAGTAGGAGTTCAGCCTAAAGATCGGAAGAAAGGGTTTCTAAAGGATTTCAACCTAAGGACTGCGAATCAGTAGGACTTCAACCTAAAGCTCGCTGATCAGTAGGAATTCAGCCTAAAGATCAAAAGAAATGGTCCTAAAGGATTTCAAACTAAGGATTGCGAATCAGTAGGACTTCAACCTAAAGCTCGCTGATCAGTAGGAATTCGGCCTAAAGATCGAAGGAAATGGTCCTAAAGGATTTCAACCTAAGGACTGCGAATCAGTAGGACTTCAACCTAAAGCTCGCTGATCAGTAGGGGTTCAGCCTAAAGATCGAAAGAAATGGTCCTAAAGGATTTCAACCTAAGGACTGCGAATCAGTAGGACTTCAACCTAAAGCTCGCTGATCAGTAGGGGTTCAGCCTAAAGATCGAAAGAAATGGTCCTAAAGGATTTCAACCTAAGGACTGCGAAGCAGTAGGTGTTCAACCTAAAGATCGTGGATCAGTAGGAGTTCAGCCTAAAGATCGAAGGAAATGGTCCTAAAGGATTTCAACCTAAGGACTGCGAATCAGTAGGACTTCAACCTAAAGCTCGCTGATCAGTAGGGGTTCAGCCTAAAGATCGAAAGAAATGGTCCTAAAGGATTTCAAACTAAGGATTGCGAATCAGTAGGTCTTCAACCTGAAGTTCGCTGATCAGTACGGGTTCGGCCTAAAGATCGAAGGAAATGGTCCTAAAGGATTTCAACCTAAGGACTGCGAATCAATAGGACTTCAACCTAAAGCTCGCTGATCAGTAGGGATTCAGCCTAAAGATCGAAAGAAATGGTCCTAAAGGATTTCAACCTCAGGACTGCGAATCAGTAGGACTTCAACCTAAAGCTCGCTGATCAGTAGGGGTTCAGCCTAAAGATCGATGAAAATGGTCCTAAAGGATTTCAACCTAAGGACTGCGAATCAGTAGGACTTCAACCTAACATTCGTTGATCAGTAGGGGTTCAGCCTAAAGATCGAAAGAAATGGTCCTAAAGGATTTCAACCTAAGGACTGCGAATCGGTAGGACTTCAACCTAAAGTTCGTTGCTCAGTAGGGGTTCAGCCTAAAGATCGAAAGAAATGGTCCTAAAGGATTTCAACCTAAGGACTGCGAATCAGTAGGACTTCAACCTAAAGCTCGCTGATTAGTAGGGGTTCAGCCTAAAGATCGAAGGAAATGGTCCTAAAGGATTTCAACCTAAGGACTGCGAATCAGTAGGACTTCAACCTAAAGCTCGCTGATCAGTAGGGGTTCAGCCTAAAGATCGAAAGAAATGGTCCTAAAGGATTTCAACCTAAGGACTGCGAATCAGTAGGACTTCAACCTAAAGCTCGCTGATCAGTAGGGGTTCAGCCTAAAGATCGGAAGAAAGGGTCCTAAAGGATTTCAACCTAAGGACTGCGAATCAGTAGGTCTTCAACCTAAAGTTCGCTGATCAGTAGGGGTTCAGCCTAAAGATCGAAAGAAATGGTCCTAAAGGATTTCAACCTAAGGACTGCGAATCAGTAGGTCTTCAACCTAAAGTTCGCCTGTTTTGAGAAGGAATTTTAGTTCAAGAGGAATTTAACCTGTGAGCCATATTGGTTTGACAGGGGTTCGACCTATGGGCTTTTGATTCTATGGGAATTCAACCTAAAGAAATGATTCAACTTGTGGATTGAAATAGACCATCATAGTTAAGCTGTATGTGGCCTGGTTTTCAGGATTAAACCCTTATCCTGAATGAGGCAGAAATAAAATTTTAGCAAGAATTGATAAAAGGTATGATAAAAGAATCAACGAAGCTTGAAAATTTGATAAAGAAAAAGATTTGGCAGAGATTAATGAGGCTTTAAAAGAGGAGGAAAGATATTCAAGACTATCCCTTGTTTTAAAGAAATAAGGACCTCGTAGGATGAGGTTTCAGGTTTATCCCTTAACCTGAAGGGGGAAAAAAAAAGAAAAGAAGGAAAAAGAAATACCTCATGGGAAAGAGGCATCAGGTTTATCCCTTAACCTGAAAGGGTAATTTTTGAAATAAGAATTTGGCAAAAGAATTAATAAAGTGAATGAATAAAATAAAATTTGATAAAGATGAATAAAACTGATAAGACTGAAAAGAAAATTTGATAAATGAAAATTTTGATAAAAGTTTGAAAAAAGATTTGATCCTGCCTGCATGTGGGATCTTCAAAAATGAGAGAAGAATACGAGAAAATTATTTTTGGAAAGAAAGATTTTCTGCGAGAGCTGATCTTTTGAAAGGGGATCATTCATGAGAGATCATCATGAGGGTTAATATTTGAAGCAATGATTTGAAAATCAATTTGTAGAAAATATGATCAACACGAGGGTTGATATTTGAATGCAGATGAAATCAATTTTTTGGAAAATGACATCAACACAAGGGTTGATGTTTTGAATGCAATGAAATCAATTTTTTTTTGGAAAATGACATCAACACAAGGGTTGATGTGTTGAATGTAATGGTTCAAAACTAATTTTTTAGAAAATATGATCAACACAAAGGTTGATCTTTGAATGTAATGATTCAAAGTCAATTTTTTTGAAAATATGATCAACACAAGGGTTGATCCTTGAATGTAATGATTTGAAAAAAAAAAAATTAGAAAATATGATCAACGTAAGGGTTGATCTATGAAATGTAATGGCTTGAAAGACCATTTTTGGAAGATATGATCATCTCAAAGGTCGATTTTTGAAATGCAATAATTTGAATTTAATATGATCAACACAAGGGTTGATCTGTGAAATGCAATGATTCAAAATCAATTTGTAGAAAAATATGATCAACGCAAGGGTTGATTTTTGGAAAAGAAAAAAAAAAGGTTGTAATAAAATATTTGAACTAAAATTTTCATGATTTTTGAAAGACCCTCATAGGTAATATCATTTCTCTCATGAATGATGTCAGGATTGTCCCGAATTTTTGAAAAAGAAATTTTAATGCCCCAATATAGCAAAAAGAAATAAGAATTGAACCTTAAAGATAGGAAGGAAATTGTCATTGCACTTATAAGCAAAATTGATAAAGACTGAAATATTTACAAGCATTCTTGAACGGAAGGTCGTAAAAAGACTCGGGCTGACTTGCCCTTACAGGAAAGAAAATGGAGGATAACAGAAAAAGACTCTAGTGTCATCAGCTTTCTGAAAAAGGTTAAGTCAGGGCGGCGGGCTGTTCTTCAGTTTTCTCCTCTATCAGAAGGTGTTTATCGATGCAGTCCTGGACGATATTTTTCAGAACGAAGCAGTGCTCTGTGTCGTGCCCCATTGCTCGATGATACTTGCAGAACTGTTCCTTGAAGCTGCCCATGACTATTGAAGGATCGCCAGCTTTTGGCAGACGAATCATATTCTTTGTGAGCATATATTCCAGAACTTCATCGAGTGTCTGCTCTAAAGGGGTGAATTCGCGGTCAGAACTCCAATCCTTGCGCTTTGGTTTTTCCTGATTCTTTTCCCGCTGCTAAGAATTAGGTTGGGAAGGCTTATTGTTGTTGGAAGATCTTCCTTTTTGACCCCTGAATCCTTCTGAATTGCTAACCTGATCCTCCTTGTTACCCTTGTTGTCGGATGAGGGACCAGCAGAAAGAGTGAAATGGGTTTTCTTCTTTGCATCTTGATTGCCCCTTGCCAGAGTGGTGCCATCATAGACTCCGTTATTTATTTTCATCTCGAGCCATTCAGCTCGCTCAGTCAACTCAATAAACGACTTGGAAGGGTATGTGTGAACACCCCAAATTTTTCAAAGTTTTGTAAAAATGACCCTTTTGCCCCTAACCCCATTTTCTGAGAAAATCAAGTTATTTCTTCAGATTCTTTGAATTAAAATCCATATTGATATATTCAAAATCAATTCCGGATCCGAATCCAGTGCTTTAAGTCCATATTTCTTCAAAATTCAGATACAAATGTATTTTCTGAAGAAATTTTCTCAAAATAGCTTTTAAATTCTCAGAAAAATTCCCTTCTTGTAAATATTTTTGCAAAAACACAAAAAAAAATAGTTTTAACCTTTGTTTTCTCGCAAACTTTAGGATTTTATTCTAAAAATACAAAAAATTTGAAAAATAAAACAAAAACCAAAAAAATGGAAAATTTCAAGAAAAATGAATGAGTTGAAACTTTTTAAAGTCGATTTTGCTAAAAAAATCATTCTTAACCATTTTTATGAAATTTTTTGTTAAGGGAGCCTCTTTTTGGAAAAACCAAAAATTTTCACAAATAAACCCTTCTAAACCCTCCCTTTTTCCTCTCTCGCCCGATTTCTCTCAGGGTTTTCCTCAGAAACCCTAATCTCGGATGGCTTCCAGCCGCCCCCTCCATCTCTCTCAACCCTCTCTTCCTCTAAGCCCTCCATCGCACGAACCCTTCCTTCCTCCGCTCATCTCCAACAATCTTCTTCCCGAATCCTCTTCCCCTCCCTTAAAAGAGCACGCAGGGCTCTCTCTTCACCATCCGTTATCACCCTTCCCCATTGCACCTTCTCTTTCCTCTCTACATCGCTTCTCACCCCTGCATTTTCTTCCCTCTTCTCATCGCGCCACCTCTCCCGATTCGTCCTTTCTCCAGGTCTCTCAACGCCTACTCCTCACTTTTCTGTTTCCTTATCTCCTCTTTCTACCCCAATTTGAATTTGACCACGCCAGCCAAAGGGGACCGATTGAAACAAAGAGACAGAGGTCCGATAGCAGAGTGCCATTCTTCATCTATCATCCACAAGCCTCCGACCACTAGCTCTGTGCTTCCCCTGATCGTGAAGAAAGCGTTAGTTCTGTGAACAACCAACAAGAAGAATCGCCCTCTTGGATCTCAAGCTCAATCAATTCAAGCCTAGAGCAAAAGAACAATCTTTCTGCAAGGCATCTCTCCTGTAATCGCCGGAAAGTAATTTGATCCTCTGCAAAAACCCGGTAGAAACTCCTCCGCCATCTTTCAATTCCTTTTATATCCTTATTTACATTGTTGATTTCGTTTTATCTAATTTTTCCCCATCTCATTAACGCACTATTGAAGGGTTGGTGTTGTCTGTAACAACATCATTTCCCCCCTATGTGCAAAACTAAGTGGAATAAATCATGTTCCAACATTCTCTTTTGATTCTACAATTTATTTATTTATTGTTAATATATATTATGCAGATCTGATGCTCCTTTACATTTTCTATGGATTACGGCATGTCTGGTCTTCTTTTTCTTTTCTTTTCTTTTCTTTCTTTTTTTTTTCTCTTCGTTTGTCTGAGATTCGCTTCATGTAACTTCACTTTTCACTTGCACCAGCAATACCAATTGCTTGAGTCTCATTAGATTTATTTACAGCAGTAACTTGATATCATACTTGGATTTAATATAAGATGAGTTGTGCTGCATCCTGTTTTAAATTGCCATCCGATACAGCCTTTTATGCATTTGTTCATTACAGGTTGTTGCACACTTGTTTGTTAAAGTAAGTCGTTCATGTTATACATTGCATTCCTATCTAGAATCACCCTATCCATTGTAGTTTATTGCTATTTCGGCTTAGCATTATGTTTTGTTTCATTGATGCTTCACCATTGACACTACCATTTAAGAGATGTTACGGTCCATCTGCAATATCTGCAGTATCAAGTGTCATTGCCCAGCAGGTTGTGATTCGTAGGTTAAAATCATCATCATATTAAACATTTTGTGTTTACTAACCCATTATGCAGATGTTGATCCAGATATACTCCAAGATATGATAAACAAAACTGGGTTGAAATTAATGGAATTCCCCACCAGTTTGGTGGTTTCAAATGACTCTGCATAACTAATTAAGAGAGGACAATGGGGTATATCTGGATCTGTTTCAAGGTGTTTTTCCCAGCTAAGAGATTTCTGGCCTTCATTGGGTTTTCGATGGTCACACAACCACAATCAAGAATAAAGAGATTCAACATTCCATGGATATGTTATGATAAAAAAAAAAAGGGGAAAACATTAGTCTGATGGGAATGAATGTTTGTTCCTGGAATATCTTCTCACTGCTTTCCATGGTCTCTGATGAGAATTATTGATAGTATTCAGTTGCTGCAGAGGGTATATAAATCGACGCCAGCTTCTAATGCTTCAGAAAATGGTGTTCATGCAATGGCGAGGGCAATGGCACAACTGCCTCAAAATTTGCATCTGGTTATTTTTGTTGACAAAATTCTTATGTAGGGGCCTGTCGGCTATCTGAGAGAGTATAAAAATGATAGGTTGGGTATTTTTCTTATTTCATGTTTTAATAGGACTAGAATAGCAGGGTCCACACATTTTTTTTTACCTGTGTTCTATCATCTAGGAACGTCATGCCTTATTTGGGGGCAATTCACCATGCTATTTGATTAGTTCTTTTGCAGGGATTGAGTTGTTAATCAGGAGACTGCAATTGGTATAGTTGGCAATTTTTTTTTTCCTTTTTTTCTCCTTCCCTGTGGCACAACAATGCCTTGTTACCTGTTTTTGTGAAGCAGCACCTTCATTCCCTATGCCTCTGGCATCACTTCTATAAGCAGTCAAGGTATGTCTGAATTAAAAATCTCAGGCTTTAACAGTGGGAGCAAGTAATCCACCATCCATATGAAAGTGTGACGCTCAGGTTCTAGAGCAGTGACCAGAGGAATGAAGTAGATGAGGCTAATCACCTCATGTTCTGCCCCTTTTTGATATATGTAATGCTTCTCAAGAGAATTCCGCTGTTGTCTGCATATTTCACTAGAATCGGTCAAACAACCCCCACCAATCGATCGAAGAATTGCCCCAAAGTATTGGTGAGACGTTGTTTGCCCTCGATGGAGTAACTGTCAGACATACCAGGAGTTCTGGAAGTTTCCTTTTCGGCACATCAGGCAGGTAAGCCACCAAATGGCTGACGAATGGGGAAAATTTCCCACTGTAGCAGGATCCTAAGTCATAAATGATTGGAGATGGGTTAAGCTCCCTTTGTTTTTAGTCATCAACACTTGATGAGTAACCGAAATTCTGTCGGGCTTATGCTTCAGTGCTCTGTTCAAATATTAGATACATGATCAACTTATATAATCCCTGTCAGATCCATTTTACAGGAAAAATCTCTCTGCCTTCAATTATTCTGCGGTAAGCAAGAATGAGAACAGCTCTTGGTAAGTGCAATTTTTTTTTTTTTTTGAAGGAAGTGTCTTTTATGAAAACCAATGAAAAGAAATTGTTGATACTCTTGCACCATATGAACTGTCTAAAAATCCTAATGCTGAATCTGCCCAACATCGATCCATGCAAGACTCTAGCTGGAATCATACTTGACATGCTACCTTCATGTGTCTCTTAGACGAAGATATTGATGGTCGTAACCCATATGCTTCAAAATTATCATTAATGGAGATGTATAATACAGTGAGATAGTTAACAAGTGGATTGATGAATTGTGAGCTCCAATCCTTAGTAGAGATAGAAATATGTACATATCTTCACAGTAATCATAACTGAATTTCTCATCTCAAGGTAGTCATAGAGTTGTTATTCTGCTAAAAAAAGTTTTAACTTATTTATCACATCCACTTAGTGTCTATTACTATCAACTTCACTTTCCCTGCATTTTGAGCACCTTTACTATGCTACACTTGCACCTTCGCCATATCATGGCATCCACTTCACTACATCAACACAGCACATGCATATTTTGTATACACCCTTGCATCTCTTTGCTCACAGTAATGCCAGACTCTAACTCCCACTGTCACCACCTTCACTGCTGCAATGCACTTACAACAACTGCTACTCCCCACCAGAGAGCAGAGACTTGAGCCCCGATAAATCAATATACACCTCTTTGCTGGCTTCATACTGTAAAGGTTTGAATGATGACTATGTAGTAGAATGTCTTCAATCTGACGGTTGCTGAAGGTTTTTGAACTGAATTTGGCTACATTTAGGATTTCGATATGTGCTTTTGCTGAAATAAACCATCAGTTAGCAATGACTAGATTACGTGCGAAATTTCCTTATATCCTGGAAACTTGTGGCAATGCTCCAGTCTCCAGATATATGTGATTTTGGTGCAAGAGTTGGCCATGAATGTCCAGCCTATTGGAACAGATATTCCTACAGATAAGTTGGGTGTCAAGGATCAAGATGGGTAAAAATTCTCTTTGAAATTGTCTATCTAGGCTTCCAGCCTTGAGAATGTTGTCTTATATGTCTGCCCTTATACCACAAGATGCCAACACACACCACTTTCAAACCTGTGCCATGTCAATTGTAGCGTCTTTATATCCTGTTTGTCATTTATGTATTACATTGTTGTTTGCTGTCCTACTTTTATACCCCCTATAATATGTTAGTTTCTGCATAGCTATCCTTCAATTCCATCATCCGTTGTGATAGCACATGCATGTTAATCACTTGTATTTCTGCAACCCTACCCTATCATTTATCTATGTATCATTGAACATCATCATGTGTCCCCATGACATCTTCATATACATTTAGATGGCTAGATTCATGTGGGTATCTCTCATAAAGCATGACCATGATATTTTGAATTTTACTTGGTATCTCCCATCATTATTTATATTCAGGCAATTCGGCTTTGTGGCTAACTCCATCTTTTGCAGGGAATATGTGAAAAATATCCCTACTTGGAGTTGTAAAATTTTCATATATTGTAATAGCTAGATTTGAATGAGAATTTACATTTCCTGCTCTAGGTAGAATGGATGAGCATTGTAAATATCATTGAATTACTTGTTGTTCATGCATTTTTTTTTCTTTATTTCTCAAATTCTCACGATGGTGAAAATACGAATGGCACGTGCACCATTTTGTAAGAGGTAAGTTAATTCTAAGTTGACGATTTACATCAACGGCCATAGTCGGGGTGTAAACAAAACTTAGAATTTTTATCTTTTACAAAATAACACTGGATCCATTTTCAGAATTCATCATATTTTTTCCTAAAATATTTTATTCTTTTATCAGAATTTAACTTAAAATTAACTCAAAATATATACCAATGGCCATAGTCAGGGTATATTGAGGGTTAATTTTATTTTAAATTCTATAAAAGCACTAAAATGTGTTTTATTCTTCTTTTGAATTTAAATATAGATTATCATATAATACATTCAATGACCATAGTCAATGATGTATTATATTTTCAATCTTATTTTAATTCATTTAAAGAATGAAATAGCTTTTCAAAATCCAAATTCAAACTTATTCAAATTCATTCATCATATAGGATAGAATTGGATCATATTTTCAAAAATTTCCTTTTCAAAATTCCAAGTGATTATCCTTCTTCATTTCTCAGATCAAATCTTATTCAAATCCAATTCTATTTCATTTCAATATTCAAAAATTCAATTTCAAAGCCCAATTCGACTTTGAAATTCCAAAATCATTTTATATTCAAACTTCAAATTTCCAATTCAAATCAAAATTCAAATTCAAAGTTCAATTTAACTTTGAAGTTATCTTCTGATTTCAAAATCAAATTCATCCCCCTTGTCTTCAATCAAGGTTTGGGTTTGAATCTCAAGTTTAAATTTGAGTTTCTAAAAAAACCCAGATCCATCTTTAAAGGACCTATTTGGACTTCTCAAAACCCAAATCCAAAATCAAATCCTAGTCTCAACTTGGATCCAGATTTTCAAGTATAAAACTCCATTCCACTTTGGATCTCCAATTACAGATCCAAAAATTCCATTTAGGATCCAAATCCTTATTCCATTTTGGATCTCCAGTTACAAATCCAAATTCCATTTAGGAGCCAGATCCTCATTCCCCTTTTAGATCTTAGATCACAGATTCAAATTCTATTTAGGATCTAGATCCTCATTCCATTTTGGATCTCCAATTACAGATCCAAAATCCATTTAGGATCCAGATCCCATTCTACCATTGGATCTCAGATTCAGATCCAAATTCCAATTCTTAGGATCCAGAATCCAACTCTATTTTGGATCCCAGACTTTAGATCCAAAATCCATTCTTTAGGATCCAGAATCCAATTCTACTTTGGATCTCAGACTTCAGATCCAATTCCATCTTAGGATCCAGAGTCCAACCCTATCTCGGATCTCAGATTTCAGATCCAAATACCATCTTGGATTCCAATCTTGAATCCAATTTCATTCAAAATTCCAAAACCAAATTCCACTTTAATTCCAATTCTTAGAACCAATTCCATTTCATTTCAGATTTCAAATCAAGTTTTCATTTTCAGATCCTAAACTCAAAATTCAACTTTGAACTCTATTCAGAGTCCAGATCTTGGATTCAGATTTCATCTTGAAATTCCAAACTTTTAAATCAATTCTATTTCTCAATTTTCCCAATTCTATCTTTCCTTCTGATTCAATTCCGTTTTCATTTCCATTCTGATTCAAAGTCCATTTATGACTTTGAAAATTCTTTTTTTCTTCTTTTATCTCAAAACTTCAAAATCACTCCTCAAAATCCAGATTTATTTTCCCAAGCTTTTGATTCTTCTTAAAGCTTAGAACTTTAATCCTAAGTTCTAAGTTAAAATCATTTCTTCACTTTATCAAATTCATCTCACTTGGGAAAATCTTCAAAAATATCTCAAAAAGAGCATACATCTTTGCATTTGCACAAGCATGATTCTTTGTGCATCTAGACTTAGGATAAATACTTAGATAAATTCTTTGCAAAGAAAAAGGCATAAAATTCGACCCTTTGTTCGATTACCCCTGGTAAAGGCGCCAGGAATGGTCGAACCTCGTACCGACGAGCGGATCCCGTCTCCCAGTTTTCCCGCAAATATTTCAAAAACGAAGGCGAGTTATTTCAAAATTCTTCAAAATTAAGGTTAAGTGAAACCCGCAAAAGAGTTTCTCTTCTCTTCTCTTCTTTCTTTTCTCTTCTCTCTTTCTTTCAGTCTTTTATCTTTCTCCCTTCAAAAAGGAGGAAAATAAGAGGTTGGAAAGGAAAAGAGAAGGAAGAGAGAGAATATCAAGAGAGGAAATTTTTTGCGATGATCACAGGTTTGGCGACCGTGATGGGACCCGTCTTCGTTCGGTCGAATTTAATGCCTTTTCTTTTGCTTTGACATTATCTAAGTCTTTATTCTTTAAAATGTCAGCTACATTTTCATGCAAACCTTAGGAGCCTAGATTTTGTCCTAAGCTGACATCATTGCATATAGGATTTAAGTATGGTTTGGTAGGACCATATTGAGGAGATTATTCATGTTCACATTAGACTTAGGTATTAAATACAACTCTCCTCAATTTTAGGGATTGAATGCAAAACAATGTATGCAAGTGTATGCTTCTCTTCATTTTAATCTATCTATTTAGGACTTGCATTAGAGCCTTCTGATTTCTTGCATGTTGCACATATTTTGAAAACCTCTTTACCTATATTGTCCCGGTCTTTACGTTGCTGGGCTGTCTCACTGAACCATAGTTCGGGAGAGAGCCTCACAACTGGACCACTTATTTGGGTTCGCGCCCCCCTACCACGTACCTAAGGGCCATAGTCCGAGGTATATCGGTAGGTGCTCAAGGATGTTGGGAATCCATTACCTTAGAACCGGAGGAATATTTCTATGCTACGTACTTCGAGCGTCAGCTTGAGTACATCGGCGTATCTTGATTGGAATCAGATGATCTGAACCCTAGAGTTAAGATTAAGGTCCTACAAAGCCACTTCAAATATTGCATTTAGAGTCAGCCTCTAGGGAGTGCTATTTGTACATCCTTGTTTGTCTATTTGTAAATTGTGTAATGTTTTATATTTTCCCTATATATATTTTTTTTCTAACCCTGGGTATATATTATTCAAAATTTCCTCTTTATTTTAAAACCCAGGTGTATTTTCCTTTTCTTCTCTTGATTTCTTCTAATTCTTTTTTTGATCCTGCCTGCAATTCTTCAAAATTTATTTTTTCTCTATATTCCGTTCCCTACCTTCATTTACAATAAAACATCTTTTTGTCAAGATATGTCCTTTTCAAAATTTATCTTTATTCACATTTTACTTGTCTATCCTTTTCCAGAAAAACAAATGCGGTTGTTGCAAATTTTGGTGACAACCCAATCCCTCGTAATGGGATGTTTTCATCTTCAGATTATGATTTCTTCCTTTATTAAAATTTCTTCCTAGATCTTTTCTAAAAAAGCCCATTTATGCTCTACAGAGAGTATCGGCGCTATCAGTTGAGTCAGGCAAAGCTTAAAGATTACACTGCTCTAACATCCCAGTTATAAGCAGAAAGAGTAAGGAATGGATTCTCAAAAGTTTGTCAAAAGAAGGCTTCAGGACAGCAAAAGTGAGATCGATCCTGCGATATATCAATTATTTAAAAAGATGATGGTGGAGATATTATCTGAACAAGCTGAAGCCAATTGCGGAAAAGCTCCCGAAGAAGGAAAGACACCTGTCGCCTTCCCTCTGACTGAACACAACCACATCAGTGCAGGAAACTCTAAAGCCAGCAGGATCATCCATCAAGGCAACCAGGGCAGCTACTTGGGAGAACACAAAAGCCAGATTGGGAAATATTGTGAAAACCATAATAGACCTCTTCAATACAGTCCTCAGCAGAAAGGCAAGAAGCAGGAAGAACCAAAGCGCAAGGATTGGAGCAAGGATCGAGATTTCACCCCTTTAGATCAACCGCTCGACACAATCCTCGAATATATGATGGCCAACAGATTACTCAGGCTCCCAAAAGCCGCCAGCCCTTCCACAGTCATGGGAAAATATATAGACCAGTTCTGCAGATACCATCAAGTAACAGGGCATGACACTGAGCATTGCTTCATCTTCAAGAATATCGTTCAGGATTGCCTCGATAAGAATCTCTTTGTCAAAAACGAAGAAGAAAGGCATCCAGATCTCCTAAACATGCAAACTCAGTCCAGCTATCAGGCAAAGGTCAGCACTCAGTGGAAGTCAAGCAAGCCTAAGAAAGCAAAGCATGAGGGTTGGGGTTATGACCGACAGCTTACCCCCCTAGGTCAGTCGATCGAAGAAGTTCTCCAATACCTACTCGAGAAAGAAATGATCAAGCTCCCAAAGCAGGATGATCCCTCTGTCACCAAAGGAAAATGGAAGAATCGCTTTTGCAAATTTCATCGAGCAAGGGGGCATGACACGAAGCGCTGCTTCGTCCTCAAAAACATTGTGCATGATTATATTGATAAAGAGCTTCTGGTACCAGAAGAAGGAAAAGAGCAGCCTGCAGTTTCAGCCGGACCTTTTTCAGACCAATCAGAGAATTGAGAATGTCAAGAATTTTTCGCTTTCATCCCTTTCTGTTAGTCACTTTGTAGGGGCAAGTCAGCCCAGTCTTTGTGATTTCTTTCTAGTTAAAATACTTGTAAATATTCAGTTCTGTCATCAATTTTTGCTTATCAATGAAATGTCGATTTTCTTTATATCTTTGATATTCAATACTTTCTTCCTTTTGCTATATTGGGGCATTAAAATTTCTTTTTCAAAAATTCGGGACAATCCTAACATCATTCATGAGAGAAATGATATTACCTATGAGGGTCTTTCAAAAATCATGAAAATTTTAGTTCATATATTTTATTACAATCTTTTTCAAAGATCAACCCTTGCATTGATCATATTTTCTGAAAACTGATTTCGAATTATCACATTTCAAAGATCAACCCTTGTGTTGATCATACTTTCCAAAGAATTGACTTCGAATCATTACATTCAAAGATCAACCCTTGTGTTGATCATATTTTCTAAAAATTGCTTTCAAACCATGACATTCAAAGATCAACCCTTGTGTTGATCTCATTTTCCGAAATTTGATTTCATTACATTCAAACATTAACTCTTGTGTTGATCATATTTTCCTAAAAATTGATTTCAAATCATTGCATTTCAAAAATCAACCCTTGTGTTGATCATATCTTCCAAAATTGGTCTTTCAAGCCATTACATTTCATAGATCAACCCTTGCGTTGATCATATTTTCTAAAAATTTGGTTTTCAAATCATTACATTCAAAGATCAAACCCTTGTGTTGATCTCATTTTCCAAAAATTTGGTTTCATTCAAAGATCAATCCCTTGTGTTGATCTCATTTTCCAAAAATTTGATTTCATTCAAAAGTTCAATCCCTTGTGTTGATCCCATTTTCCAAAAATTTGATTTTATTTCATTCAAAGATCAACCCTGGTGCTGATCTCATTTTTCCAAAAATTTGATTTTATTGCATTCAAAGATCAATCCTGGTGTTGATTATGTTTTCTAAAAAATTGATTTCAAATCATTATATTCAAAGATCAACCTCTGCGTTGATCATATTTTCTAAAAAATTGATTTTGAATCATTGCATTCAAATATCAACCCTTGTGTTGATCATATTTTCTACAAATTGGTTTTCAAAATCATTGCTTTAAAAATTTAACCCTCATGATGATCTCTCATGAATGACCCCCTTTCAAAGATTAGCTCTCGTGGTTAATTCCTTCCTTCCAAAATGATTTTCTCATCATCTTCTCTAATTTTAAAAGATCCCACATGCAGGCAGGATCAAATTCTTTTCTCAAACCTTTTGTTTATCCATTTTTATCAGTTTTATCAATTTTTATTCATTTTTATTATTATTTATCCATTTTATTAATTCTCCTTGATTCTTATTTTCAAAAATTACCCTTTCAGGTTAAGGGATAAACCTGATGCCTCTTTCCCATGAGGTATTTCTTTTCCTTCTTTTTATTTCTTTCTCCCCCCTTTCAGGTTAAGGGATAAACCTGAAACCTCATCCTATGAGGTCTTTATTTCTTCAAAACAAGGGATAGTCCTGAATGTCTTTCTCTTTTAAAGTTTCATTAATCTCTGTTAAATCTTTTTCTTCATTCAATTTTATCAGTTTTATTTCTTAATTAAGTTTTAATTCTTCCAATTCTTTATCAAAGCTTTTTTTATCAACTTCTGTCTAAATTTTATTCCTTTCTCATTCAGGATAAAGGATAATCCTAAAAACCCCTCATAGGAGCAACAATGCTACCTCTGAGAATTCTTTTACAAAAATAAAATTCCATAAAATTTCCTTGATTCTTCTCTTTTGTCAAAACTTCCATCAATTTCTATCCTTCTCAGATTTTATATCCTCTCCAGTCGAGATAAGGGGGCAATCAGATCGCAAGCAAATAAATTCAATCCTCTAAATGGTCATACTCAATCCCAGGTCCGGCCCTCGCACTGGCAAATTTTTGATTAAAAACTTTCTGTCAGAAACCCGAGTTTTCACTCGGGCTTCTCCCTCTATTTTTTAGTTCGAAGTTCTGAGTTCCGACCAGGACTTCCTTTTGAATCCAATCCTCGCATTGGAAATCCTTCATTCTTTTGGAAATCCGAGTTCCAGCTCGGGTTTTTCTTCTATTATTTTCAGTCGAAGTTCTGAGTTCCGACCAGAACTTCCTTTTGAATCCAATCCTCGCATTGAAAATCTTTCATTCCTTTGAAAATCCGAGTTCCAGCTCGGGTTTTTCTTCTATTATTTTCAGTCGAAGTTCTGAGTTCCGACCAGGACTTCCTTTTGAATCCAATCCTTGCATTGGAAATCCTTCATTCCTTTGGAAATCTGAGTTCCAGCTCGGGTTTTGCTTCTATTATTTTCAGTCAAAATTCTGAGTTCCGACCAGGACTTCCTTTTGAATCCAATTCTTGCATTGGAAATCCTTCATTCCTTTAGAAATCCGAATTCCAGCTAGGGTTTTGCTTCTATTATTTTCAGTTGAAGTTCTGAGTTCCGACCAGGATTTCCTTTTGAATCCAATCCTTGCATTGGAAATCCTTCATTCCTTTGGAAATCCGAGTTCCAGCTCGGGTTTTTCTTCTATTATTTTCAGTCAGAGTTCTGAGTTCCGACCAGGAGTTCCTTCTGAATCCAATCCTCGCATTGGAAATCAATCGTTTCTTTAGAAAATCGAGTTCCAGCTCGGGTTGCCCCCTTCAGGTTAAGAGATAAACCTGATGCCTCCCGCTAACGAGGTATTTCTTTCCTTCCTTCCCAGTTCAGGATAAGGAGATAAATCCTGAAAACAGACCACCACGCAGTTAGGATGTGACGGTCTATTGAATTCAGAATCTTTCATCAAAATTTTACTTTCCTAGCTCATCTTCCCAACCCAGTCCTCGCACTGGCTATTTCTCAAAATTTTCAATCATATGTTGAGCTCATTTAGAAAATCCGGTCCTCGCACCAATAACTTTCTACGTTCAATCTTTTGATCAAAATCCTTTCTTCTATAAAATTCAAGTTCTGATTTAAAATCTCCCAAAAGCTGATGTATTTCAAACGTCCCAGTTTTTACTGGTCAGGTATTTCAAACGTTCCAGCTTCTTGCTGGTCAGGTATTTCAAACGTTCCAGCTTTTGCTGGTCAGGTATTTCTAAAAGATCCAACACTCGTTGGTCATGTATTTCAAAAGTTCCAGCTTCTCGCTGGTCAGGTATTTCAAACGTCCCAGCTTTTGCTGGTCAGGTATTTCAAAAGATCCAACACTCATTGGGCATGTATCTCAAACGTTCCAGCTTCTTGCTGGTCATGCATTTCAAACGTTCCAGCTTTTGCTAGTCAGGTATTTCCAAAAGATCCAACACTCGTTGGTCATGTATTTCAAACGTTTCAGCTTCTCGCTGGTCAGGCATTTCAAACGCCCCAGCTTTTGCTGGTCAGGTATTTCAAAAGATCCAACACTCGTTGGGCATGTATTTCAAACATTCCAGCTTCTTGCTGGTCAGGTATTTCAAACGTTCCAACTTTTGCTGGTCAGGTATTTCCAAAGGATCCAACACTCGTTGGTCATATATTTCGAATGTTCCAGCTTCTTGCTGGTCAGGTATTTCAAACGTTCCAGCCTTTTGCTGGTCAGGTATTTCAAAAGATCCAACACTCGTTGGGCATGTATTTCAAACGTCCCAGCCTCTTGTTGGTCAGGTATTTCAAATGTTCCAGCCTTTTGCTGGTCAAGTATTTCCGAAAAGATCCAACACTCGTTGGTCATGTATTTCAAAAGTTCCAGCTTGTTGCTGGTCGGGTATTTCAAACGTTCCAGCTTTTGCTGGTCAGGTATTTCAAAAGATCCAACACTCGTTGGGTCATGTATTTCAAAAGTTCCAGCTTTTGCTGGTCATGTATTTCCAAAATCAAAAGATTGCAACTCAAGGTCTCATCAAAATCTATATTAAGTGATTATTTCACAGAGAATTCATGAAAACTTTGCCAATTTGCTAAAAGCATTTGTTGATTCTAAAAGTCTGACTACACAAAAAGAATTTTCTCAGATTACCTCCTGTATTTCCTTCCAAAAGGTGAAACTTTTTGCGAAAAAGAGGTAAAATTCAAATCTTTTCATGTTGATCAACCAAAAGGATGTAAGAAATGTCCTCGATATGATCAATGAAAGAAATCTTCAATGATGTTGAAAAGCCAGAAGCGAATTGATATTGATCTTGGCTATGGCACATGTTTTAAAATGACTTTCTGGCAATCCGACAATGAAAATATCTTGAGCTATAAAAAGAATCCACTCAAACCCATATCTTCTCATTTTCGTTTAAAAAGTTGCAATCAAATATCCGCAAAAGGGATCTCTCAATTGTCGTCAAGATGAAGGAGAATTAAGCGAGTAGACCCCCGGGGCCAAAGAAGATTTGAAACATCTCCAAGATGACGGAGTTTGTGACGGATCCTTCCAGGGAAAGTTCAGATCACCGTCGAGATGAAGGCGAGTGTGATGAACCTACCGAAAAACCCTAAAAGATATTTGATTTCTGCTATCATCTAACGACCTTTTGAGCCAGTGAGATCAATAGAATCCCTGAGATAAAAGAAGAATTGGAGCATCTCCAAGATGAAGAAGTTTGTGACGTGCCCTTCCCTGAAAAAAAGAGAAAAAAGTCAGGAACATCCAAAATGAAGGATGATGTAAAAGCCCGAAAAAGTTCAATGACTCAAAAAGAGTGCAAGAGAGATCATCGTGGGAAAACACCCAGATATCAAACTGCCAAAGTTGCCAGAAGTCATATTTTCTCATGCACAATTCTTTTATCAATATCTTTTCATTACTTGCTTTTATGAAATTAAGAATATTTCTTCTATTCTCATATCAGGGAAATGGATAACTTTCTTGAAGAAGATCATCAGCGCTAAAATTTTGAATCTGACTCTTAGAACTGAGGAGTTAACCTCATTTGGGGGAAATACTCTAGGTAAAAGAGGGAATATCTTTTGCACAAACGTGCACATTTAGAAGCATCTGAATCTACTATGATTTTATCTTATTGGCAAAATTTTCTGACTATTCCAAGAATTAAATAAACATTCAATATTCACTTTGATGCAACCTAGCGTTGTTTGTATTTTCCAAAAAGGGTTGCCTCAGAAGAAGTATCTCCTCCTGTCCCATCACGGTTTTCTCATTAACGAAATCCGTATGGATGACCCACTCAGGATAAGGGTTAAACCTGAACCATTTGCGAAAGATTCTTTGATTTCAAAAGCTATTTCAGTCTCAGCAATGAGACACCAAATTTCTTCTCCCTTTTCAAAAGCTTTAAGGACTCTATATTTCCTCCTTTCGCAAAAACCCCTCTCGGATTTGTTCATCCAAATTCCGAAGGTCCCATTATGGTTTTCTCCATTTTTTAGAAATCTGTATGGTAGATTTCCCCCACTCAGGATAAGGGTCAAACCTGAACCATTTGCGAAAGATCATTTGATTTCAAAAGCTATTTCAGTCTCAGCAATGAGACGTCAAATTTCTTCCCCCTTTTCAAAAGCTTTAGGGACTCTATATTTTCTCCTTTCGCAAAAACCCCTCTCGGATTTGTTCGTCCAAATTCCAAAGGTCCCATTATGGTTTTCTCCGTTTTTTAGAAACCTGTATGGTAGATTTCCCCCACTCAGGATAAGGGTCAAACCTGAACCATTTGCGAAAGATCATTTGATTTCAAAAGCTATTTCAGTCTCAGCAATGAGCCCCCAAATTTCTTCTCCCTTTTCAAAAGCTTTAGGGACTCTATATTTCCTCCTTTCGCAAAAACCCCTCTCGGATTTGTTCATCCAAATTTCGAAGGTCCCATTATGGTTTTCTCCGTTTTTGAGAAACCTGTATGGTAGATTTCCCCCACTCAGAATAAGGGTCAAACCTGAACCATTTGCGAAAGATCATTTGATTTCAAAAGCTATTTCAGTCTCGGCAATGAGACGCCAAATTTTTTCTCCCTTTTCAAAAGCTTTAGGGACTCTATATTTCCTCCTTTCGCAAAAACCCCTCTCGGATTTGTTCGTCCAAATTCTGAAGGTCCCATTATGGTTTTCTCCGTTTTTGAGAAACTTGTATGGTAGATTTCCCCCACTCAGAATAAGGGTCAAACCTGAACCCCCTACGAGAGGTCATAGATTTCAAAAGCTATTTCAGTCTCAACAATGAGACGACCAATTTCTTCCCCTTTCCAAAGCTTTAGGGAACCCTATATTTTCCTCCTCTCGTAAAACCCCTTTCGGATTTGTTTATCCAAATTCCGAAGGTCCCATTATGGTTTCTCCATTTGAGAAATTCGTATGGTAGATTTCCTATCTAGATTAAGAGTTAACCCGGAACCTCGCTTCGCGAGGTATTTTCCTTGCAGGTTTGGGTTAAACCTGAGTCTCGTTCCAACGAGATTCCTCGTTTGGACGAGATGATTTCTTCCAGTCCCATCATAGCTCCTCCCATCAAGGAACCCATACTTCATACATTCATCCAAGGAAGAATCATACTCGGGCTTCATTGCACATGGCATTTTCCAAAATGTCCCATCAAGGTCCTCGTGTATCCCTTTCCTCAGTTCAAATTCATCTTGATATATTTTCGTCCCATCCAGGTTAAGGGCTAAACCTGAATCATTTCGATAAGAGTATCTGGTCTCACCCATGAGACCTGATCAAAATTCTCATTTCCCACCATTTCAGAATTTCTATCTAAAGTTCCATCACAATTTCCTCATTTTCTACTCAATCATATCATCTTCGAGGATTTCGTCCTCCCAAAACCATTCAGGATAAGGTTTTAAAGCTTGAGAAGCCATATTTTCAAAATAATTCTTCCACACCCAGCTCAGAGCTGCTGACTGGGGCATTTTCAAAATTTGGAGTGTTATCTTTGCCACTAAACTCGGCTTTCAACCGGCTTAGTAGCAAAGAGGGGCATCTGTGAACACCCCAAATTTTTCAAAGTTTTGTAAAAATGACCCTTTTGCCCCGAACCCCGTTTTCTTAGAAAATCAAGTCATTTCTTCAGATTCTTTGAATTAAAATCCATATTGATATATTCAAAATCAATTCCGGATCCGAATCCAGTGCTTTAAGTCCATATTTCTTCAAAATTCAGATCCAAATGTATTTTCTGAAGAAATTTTCTCAAAATAGCTTTTAAATTCTCAGAAAAATTCCCTTTTTGTAAATATTTTTACAAAAACACAAAAAAAATAGTTTTAACCTTTGTTTTCTCACAAACTTTAGGATTTTATTCTAAAAATACAAAAAAATTGAAAAATAAAACAAAAACCAAAAAAATGGAAAATTTCAAGAAAAATGAATGAGTTGAAACTTTTTAAAGTCGATTTTGCTAAAAAAATCATCCTTAACCATTTTTATGAAATTTTTTGTTAAGGGAGCCTCTTTTTGGAAAAACCAAAAATTTTCACAAATAAACCCTTCTAAACCCTCCCTTTTTCCTCTCTCGCCCGATTTCTCTCAGGGTTTTCCTCAGAAACCCTAATCTCGGATGGCTTCCAGCCGCCCCCTCCATCTCTCTCAACCCTCTCTTCCTCTAAGCCCTCCATTGCACGAACCCTTCCTTCCTCCGCTCATCTCCAACAATCTTCTTCCCGAATCCTCTTCCCCTCCCTTAAAAGAGCACGCAGGGCTCTCTCTTCACCATCCGTTATCACCCTTCCCCATTGCACCTTCTCTTTCCTCTCTACATCGCTTCTCACCCCCGCATTTTCTTCCCTCTTCTCATCGCGCCACCTCTCCCGATTCGTCCTTTCTCCAGGTCTCTCAACGCCTACTCCTCACTTTTTTGTTTCCTTATCTCCTCTTTCTGCCCCAATTTGAATTTGACCACGCCAGCCAAAGGGGACCGATTGAAACAAAGAGACAGAGGTCCGATAGCAGAGTGCCATTCTTCATCTATCATCCACAAGCCTCCGACCACTAGCTCTGTGCTTCCCCTGATCGTGAAGAAAGCGTTAGTTCTGTGAACAACCAACAAGAAGAATCGCCCTCTTGGATCTCAAGCTCAATCAATTCAAGCCTAGAGCAGAAGAACAATCTTTCTGCAAGGCATCTCTCCTGTAATCGCCGGAAAGTAATCTGATCCTCTGCAAAAACCCGGTAGAAACTCCTCCGCCATCTTTCAATTCCTTTTATATCCTTATTTACATTGTTGATTTCGTTTTATCTAATTTTTCCCCATCTCATTAACGCACTATTGAAGGGTTGGTGTTGTCTGTAACAACATCATTTCCCCCCTATGTGCAAAACTAAGTGGAATAAATCATGTTCCAACATTCTCTTTTGATTCTACAATTTATTTATTTATTGTTAATATATATTATGCAGATCTGATGCTCCTTTACATTTTCTATGGATTACGGCATGTCTGGTCTTCTTTTTCTTTTCTTTTCTTTTCTTTCTTTTTTTTTTTTCTTTCTCTTCGTTTGTCTGAGATTCGCTTCATGTAACTTCACTTTTCACTTGCACCAGCAATACCAATTGCTCGAGTCTCATTAGATTTATTTACAGCAGTAACTTGATATCATACTTGGATTTAATATAAGATGAGTTGTGCTGCATCCTGTTTTAAATTGCCATCCGATACAGCCTTTTATGCAATTGTTCATTACAGGTTGTTGCACACTTGTTTGTTAAAGTAAGCCGTTCATGTTATACATTGCATTCCTATCTAGAATCACCCTATCCATTGTAGTTTATTGCTATTTCGGCTTAGCATTATGTTTTGTTTCATTGATGATTCACCATTGACACTACCATTTAAGAGATGTTACGGTCCATCTGCAATATCTGCAGTATCAAGCGTCATTGCCCAGCAGGTTGTGATTCGTAGGTTAAAATCATCATCATATTAAACATTTTGTGTTTACTAACCCATTATGCAGATGTTGATCCAGATATACTCCAAGATATGATAAACAAAACTGGGTTGAAATTAATGGAATTCCCCACCAGTTTGGTGGTTTCAAATGACTCTGCATAACTAATTAAGAGAGGACAATGGGGTATATTTGGATCTGTTTCAAGGTGTTTTTCCCAGCTAAGAGATTTCTGGCCTTCATTGGGTTTTCGATGGTCACACAACCACAATCAAGAATAAAGAGATTCAACATTCCATGGATATGTTATGATAAAAAAAAAAAGGGGAAAACATTAGTCTGATGGGAATGAATGTTTGTTCCTGGAATATCTTCTCACTGCTTTCCATGGTCTCTGATGAGAATTATTGATAGTATTCAGTTGCTGCAGAGGGTATATAAATCGACGCCAGCTTCTAATGCTTCAGAAAATGGTGTTCATGCAATGGCGAGGGCAATGGCACAACTGCCTCAAAATTTGCATCTGGTTATTTTTGTTGACAAAATTCTTATGTAGGGGCCTGTCGGCTATCTGAGAGAGTATAAAAATGATAGGTTGGGTATTTTTCTTATTTCATGTTTTAATAGGACTAGAATAGCAGGGTCCACACATTTTTTTTTTACCTGTGTTCTATCATCTAGGAACGTCATGCCTTATTTGGGGGCAATTCACCATGCTATTTGATTAGTTCTTTTGCAGGGATTGAGTTGTTAATCAGGAGACTGCAATTGGTATAGTTGGCAATTTTTTTTTTCTTTTTTTCTCCTTCCCTGTGGCACAACAATGCCTTGTTACCTGTTTTTGTGAAGCAGCACCTTCATTCCGTATGCCTCTGGCATCACTTCTATAAGCAGTCAAGGTATGTCTGAATTAAAAATCTCAGGCTTTAACAGTGGGAGCAAGTAATCCACCATCCATATGAAAGTGTGACGCTCAGGTTCTAGAGCAGTGACCAGAGGAATGAAGTAGATGAGGCTAATCACCTCATGTTCTGCCCCTTTTTGATATATGTAATGCTTCTCAAGAGAATTCCGCTGTTGTCTGCATATTTCACTAGAATCGGTCAAACAACCCCCACCAATCGATCGAAGAATTGCCCCAAAGTATTGGTGAGACATTGTTTGCCCTCGATGGAGTAACTGTCAGACATACCAGGAGTTCTGGAAGTTTCCTTTTCGGCACATCAGGCAGGTAAGCCACCAAATGGCTGACGAATGGGGAAAATTTCCCACTGTAGCAGGATCCTAAGTCATAAATGATTGGAGATGGGTTAAGCTCCCTTTGTTTTTAGTCATCAACACTTGATGAGTAACCGAAATTCTGTCGGGCTTATGCTTCAGTGCTCTGTTCGAATATTAGATACATGATCAACTTATATAATCCCTGTCAGATCCATTTTACAGGAAAAATCTCTCTGCCTTCAATTATTCTGCGGTAAGCAAGAATGAGAACAGCTCTTGGTAAGTGCAAATTTTTTTTTTTTGAAGGAAGTGTCTTTTTATGAAAACCAATGAAAAGAAATTGTTGATACTCTTGCACCATATGAACTGTCTAAAAATCCTAATGCTGAATCTGCCCAACATCGATCCATGCAAGACTCTAGCTGGAATCATACTTGACATGCTACCTTCATGTGTCTCTTAGACGAAGATATTGATGGTCGTAACCCATATGCTTCAAAATTATCATTAATGGAGATGTATAAAACAGTGAGATAGTTAACAAGTGGATTGATGAATTGTGAGTTCCAATCCTTAGTAGAGATAGAAATCTGTACATATCTTCACAGTAATCATAACTGAATTTCTCATCTCAAGGTAGTCATAGAGTTGTTATTCTGCTAAAAAAAGTTTTAACTTATTTATCACATCCACTTAGTGTCTATTACTATCAACTTCACTTTCCCTGCATTTTGAGCACCTTTACTATGCTACACTTGCACCTTCGCCATATCATGGCATCCACTTCACTACATCAACACAGCACATGCATATTTTGTATACACCCTTGCATCTCTTTGCTCACAGTAATGCCAGACTCTAACTCCCACTGTCACCACCTTCACTGCTGCAATGCACTTACAACAACTGCTACTCCCCACCAGAGAGCAGAGACTTGAGCCCCGATAAATTAATATACACCTCTTTGCTGGCTTCATACTGTAAAGGTTTGAATGATGACTATGTAGTAGAATGTCTTCAATCTGACGGTTGCTGAAGGTTTTTGAACTGAATTTGGCTACATTTAGGATTTCGATATGTGCTTTTGCTGAAATAAACCATCAGTTAGCAATGACTAGATGACGTGCGAAATTTCCTTATATCCTGGAAACTTGTGGCAATGCTCCAGTCTCCAGATATATGTGATTTTGGTGCAAGAGTTGGCCATGAATGTCCAGCCTATTGGAACAGATATTCCTACAGATAAGTTGGGTGTCAAGGATCAAGATGGGTAAAAATTCTCTTTGAAATTGTCTATCTAGGCTTCCAGCCTTGAGAATGTTGTCTTATATGTCTGCCCTTATACCACAAGATGCCAACACACACCACTTTCAAACCTGTGCCATGTCATTTGTAGCATCTTTATATCCTGTTTGTCATTTATGTATTACATTGTTGTTTGCTGTCCTACTTTTATACCCCCTATAATATGTTAGTTTCTGCATAGCTATCCTTCACTTCCATCATCTGTTGTGATAGCACATGCATGTTAATCACTTGTATTTCTGCAACCCTACCCTATCATTTATCTATGTATCATTGAACATCATCATGTGTCCCCATGACATCTTCATATACATTTAGATGGCTAGATTCATGTGGGTATCTCTCATAAAGCATGACCATGATATTTTGAATTTTACTTGGTATCTCCCATCATTATTTATATTCAGGCAATTCGGCTTTGTGGCTAACTCCATCTTTTGCAGGGAATGTGTGAAAAATATCCCTCTACTTGGAGTTGTAAAATTTTCATGTATTGTAATAGCTAGATTTGAATGAGAATTTACATTTCCTGCTCTAGGTAGAATGGATGAGCATTGTAAATATCATTGAATTACTTGTTGTTCATGCATTTTTTTTCTTTATTTCTCAAATTCTCACGATGGTGAAAATACGAATGGCACGTGCACCATTTTGTAAGAGGTAAGTTAATTCTAAGTTGACGATTTACATCAACGGCCATAGTCGGGGTGTAAACAAAACTTAGAATTTTTATCTTTTACAAAATAACACTGGATCCACACTGGATCCATTTTCAGAATTCATCATATTTTTTCCTAAAATATTTTATTCTTTTATCAGAATTTAACTTAAAATTAACTCAAAATATATACCAATGGCCATAGTCAGGGTATATTGAGGGTTAATTTCATTTTAAATTCTATAAAAGCACTAAAATGTGTTTTATTCTTCTTTTGAATTTAAATATAGATTATCATATAATACATTCAATGACCATAGTCAAGGATGTATTATATTTTCAATCTTATTTTAATTCATTTAAAGAATGAAAAAGCTTTTCAAAATTCAAATTCAAACTTATTCAAATTCATTCATCATATAGGATAGAGTTGCATAATATTTTCAAAAATTTCCTTTTCAAAATTCCAAGTGATTATCCCTCTTCATTTCTCAGATCAAATCTTATTCAAATCCAATTCTATTTCATTTCAATATTCAAAAATTCAATTTCAAAGCCCAATTCGACTTTGAAATTCCAAAATCATTTTATATTCAAACTTCAAATTTTCAACTCAAATCAAAATTCAAATTCAAAGTTCAATTTAACTTTGAAGTTATCTTCTGATTTCAAAATCAAATTCATCCCCCTTGTCTTCAATCAAGGTTTGGGTTTGAATCTCAAGTTTAAATTTGAGTTTCTAAAAAAACCCAGATCCATCTTTAAAGGACCTATTTGGACTTCTCAAAACCCAAATCCAAAATCAAATCCTAGTCTCAACTTGGATCCAGATTTCCAAGTATAAAACTCCATTCCACTTTGGATCTCCAATTACAGATCCAAAAATTCCATTTAGGATCCAAATCCTTATTCCATTTTGGATCTCCAGTTACAGATCCAAATTCCATTTAGGAGCCAGATCCTCATTCCCCTTTTAGATCTCAGATCACATATTCAAATTCTATTTAGGATCTAGATCCTCATTCCATTTTGGATCTTCAATTACAGATCCAAAATCCATTTAGGATCCAGATCCCATTCTACCATTGGATCTCAGATTTAGATCCAAATTCCAATTCTTAGGATCCAAAATCCAACTCTACTTTGGATCCCAGACTTCAGATCCAAAATCCATTCTTTAGGATCTAGAATCCAATTCTACTTTGGATCTCAGACTTCAGATCCAATTCCATCTTAGGATCCAGAGTCCAACCCTATCTCGGATCTCAGATTTCAGATCCAAATACCATCTTGGATTCCAATCTTGAATCCAATTCCATTCAAAATTCCAAAACCAAATTCCACTTTAATTCCAATTCTTAGAACCAATTCCATTTTATTTCAGATTTCAAATCAAGTTTTCATTTTCAGATCCTAAACTCAAAATTCAACTTTGAACTCTATTCAGAGTCCAGATCTTGGATTCAGATTTCATCTTGAAATTCCAAACTTTTAAATCAATTCCATTTCTCAATTTTCCCAATTCTATCTTTCCTTCTGATTCAATTCCGTTTTCATTTCCATTCTGATTCAAAGTCCATTTATGACTTTGAAAATTCTTTTTTTCTTCTTTTATCTCAAAACTTCAAAATCACTCCTCAAAATCCAGATTTATTTTCCCAAGCTTTTGATTCTTCTTAAAGCTTAGAACTTTAATCCTAAGTTCTAAGTTAAAATCATTTCTTCACTTTATCAAATTCATCTCACTTGGGAAAATCTTCAAAAATATCTCAAAAAGAGCATACATCTTTGCATTTGCACAAGCATGATTCTTTGTGCATCTAGACTTAGGATAAATACTTAGATAAATTCTTTGCAAAGAAAAAGGCATAAAATTCGACCCTTGGTTCGATTACCCCTGGTAAAGGCGCCAGGAATGGTCGAACCTCGTACCGACGAGCGGATCCCGTCTCCCAGTTTTCCTGCAAATATTTCAAAAACGGAGGCGAGTTATTTCAAAATTCTTCAAAATTAAGGTCAAGTGAAACCCGCAAAAGAGTTCCTCTTCTCTTCTCTTCTTTCTTTTCTCTTCTCTCTTTCTTTCCGTCTTTTATCTTTCTCCCTTCAAAAAGGAGGAAAATAAGAGGTTGGAAAGGAAAAGAGAAGGAAGAGAGAGAATATCAAGAGAGGAAATTTTTTGCGATGATCACAGTATGGGAAGATGAGGCTTTTCAGGGGTTGAGAGAAGTTATTGAGGATGAGTTGAAGGGCATGTTCCTCTAAGACGGGGGTTCTCATCTTATTGCAAGTATCTCTCCACCTACGGATGAAATCTATGGCCTTTTCGTTGTCATCCTGCCTTAAACTGCATAAATGATTGAGGGTTGACGGAGCCTCAGTATTGAACATGAATCTCTCTACAAACAGGTTGACAACTTTATCAAAATCACGCAGCTCGACAGGGTTGATGTGCTCTGCATACCACTTAGCTGCTACGCCCTCCAAACTGCGAGGAAAGCATAAGAAGAGGGCCCGATTGTCTTCACTGAACCTGGCACATTCGGCAAAGAACATTGCGAGATGGGCCTTTGGGTTGCCGGACCCATCGAACTTAATAAATTTTCGGGGGAGATCTTCCAAGTTGTTGTCCCCATCTAAACCAAGGTAGAAGTCTTGCCTGGTATATACTCTCTTTCCCTTATCTCGTGTCTGCAGATCTTTGACCATTTTAGTTAATGCTTGAACTGAATCTTCTGTCGGGGCTCCATCTTTAGGCTTGTTGACTGATTCAGGTTCTTCTGCCACTTTCTTGGGCTGTCGCAGATGTTTCGGGACGAATACAAACTGCTCTTCTTCGGAATCCTCTCCTCCTGACTCTGAACCCTCTGAGGTGCTGTTCTGCTGGACCCTCTTCTTGTTGATCCTGACATGCTTCTTTACTGGCTTTCTCTTGGTCTTGCTCTTAGAAGATGTCTTCTTTGAACTTGCCCCTCCTTGCTCAGACATCATCTTTGCCATCATTTTTTGAAAGATCTTATACATCGCCGGGTCAACATCATCTTCCTTTGAATTATGTTTTCGAGACAATCTGGAAGAGTTTATTTCTTCCACTTCGTTATCATCGTGCTGCTGAGCTGCCCTTCTCCTCGCTCTCGTTTGAACCATGATGAAACGTTGACGTTTTTACTGTGAATAAAATGGGAGGTTTTTGGAAAAAGATTTAGGAAGGAAATTTTAATGAAGGATGGAATCACAAATTAGACAATGAAAATATCCCATTACGAGGGATCGGGTTGTCACCAAAATTTGCGACAACCGCATTGTTTTTCTGAGAAAAAGATAAACAAGTAAAATATGAACAAAAAAGTTTAATTTTGAAAAAGGACATCTCCTGACAAAAGATGTTTTATTGTAAATGAGGATAAGAAATAGAATATAGAAAAGGATTTCAAAAAATTTTGAAGAATTGCAGGCAGGATAGAAAAGAATTAGAAGAAATTAAGAGAAGGAAAAAGAAAATACACCTTGGTTTTAAAACAAAGAGGAAATTTTGAATAACAATATACCCAGAGTTTTGGAAAATATAGGGAATATAAAATATCATACAATCATAGATATACAAACAAGAATGCACAAACGGCACTCCCTAGAGGCTGACTCTAAATGCAATATTTTGAAATGGCTTGTAGGACCTTAATCCTAACTCTAGGGTTTAGATCATCTGGTTTCAATCAAGATATGCCGATATACTCAAGCCAAAGCTCGAAGTACGTGGCATAGAAATATTCCTCTGGTTCTAAAGTAATGGCTTCCCAACATCCTTGAGCACCTACCGATATACCTCGGACTATGGCCCTTAGGTACGTGGTAGGGGGTGCGAACCCAAATAAGTGGTCCAGTTGTGAGGCTCTCTCCCGAACTATGGTTCAGTGAGACAGCCCAGCAACGTGAAGACCGGGACAATATAGGTAAGGAGGTTTTCAAAATATGCTCATCATGCAAGAAATCAGATGGCTCTAATGCAAGTCCTAAAGAGATAGATTTAAAATGAAGAGAAGCATACACTTGCATACATTGTTTGCATTCAATCCCTAAAATTGAAGAGAGTTGTATTTCAGACCTAAGTCTAATGTGAGCATGGAATAATCTCCTCAATATGGTCCTACCAAACCATACTTAAATCCTATATGCAAATGATGTCAGCTTAGGACAGAATCTAGGCTTCCTAGGGTTTGCATGAAGCTGACATTTGAAGATAAAGACTTAGATAATGTCAAAGCAAAAGAAAAGGCATAGATTCGACCGGACGAAGACGAGTCCCGTCACGGTCGCCAAACCTGTGATCATCGCAAAAATTTTCCTCTCATAATATTCTCTCTCTTCCTTCTCTTTTCCTTTCCAACCTCTTATTTTCCTCCTTTTTGAAGGGAGAAAAGATAAAAGAATGGAAAGAAAGAGAGAAGAGAAAAGAAAGAAGAGAAGAGAAGAGGAACTCTTTTGCGGGTCTCACTTGACCTTAATTTTGAAAATATTTGAAATAACTCGCCTCCGTTTTTTAAAATATTTGCGGGAAAACTGGGAGACGGGATCCGCTCGTCGGTACGAGGTTCGACCGTTCCTGGCGCCTTTACCAGGGGTAATCGAACCAAGGGTCGAATTTAGTGCCTTTTGCTTTGCTAAGAAATTATCTAAGTGTTTATCATAAGTCTAAATGCACAATGAATCATGCTTGTGCAAATGCAGATATGTATGCTCTTTTTGAAATATTTTGAAGAATACCCAAGTGTTTCTGAGATGAAAGTGAAAAAAATGATTTCTAACTTAGAACTTAAGATTAAAGTTCTAAGAACTTGGGAAAATAAATCTGGAATTTGGAAATTGATCTTTGAAGTCTTGAAATAAAAAGAGAATGAAGGAAACTTTTAAAGTCATAAATGGACTTTGAATTTAGAAGTTTGAACTTGGATGAATATTTGGAATGGAATTGAATTCCAATTTTTGAAGTTTTGATTTGGGAAATCTAAAGGAATTGAGAAATGGGATTTGTAAAAGTTTGGATTTTCAAGATGAAATCTGAATCCAAGTTCTGGATTCTGAATAGATTTTTGAGTTGATTTTTAGGATCCGAAAATAGGGACTTGGTTTGAATGAAATGGAATTGGCTTTAAGAATTGGAATTTAAATGGAATTTTGGATTTGGAATTTTGAAGGGAATTGGATTTAAGACTTGGAATACGAGATGGTATTTGGATCTGAAATCTGAGATCCAAAATAAGGTTGGACTCTGGATTCTAAGATGGAATTGGATCTGAAATCTGAGATCCAAAATAGAATTGGGTTCTGGATCCTAGAATGGATTTGGATCTGAAGTCTAAGATCCAATGTAGAATTGGATTCTAGATCCTAAGAATTGGATTTTGGATCTGAATCTGAGACCCAAAGTAGGGTTGGATTCTGGATCCTAAGAATTTGAATTTGAATCTGAATCTGAGATCCAATGGTAGAATGAGGATCTGGGTCCTAAATGAAATTTGGATCTGTGATTGGAGATCCAAAGTGAAATAAGGCTTTGGACCCTAAATGGAATTTGGATTTGTGATGGGAGATCCAGAGTAGAATAAGGATTTGAATCCTAAATGGAATTTTGGATCCGTGATTTGGAGATCCAAAGTGGAATGGAGTTCTATACTTGGAAATCTGGATCCAAGTTGAGACTAGGATTTGATTTTGGATTTGGGTTTTGAGAAGTTCAAAATAGGACTTTTAAAGATGATCTGGGTTTTTGAAGATCCAGATTTGAACTTGAGAAGGTTTGGGTTTTTTGAGATTCAAAGTCAATCTCAACTTTGATTTAAAACTTTGAAGAAAAACTGGATTTAGAATCAGAAGATGAATTTAAAAACTTCAAAGTTAAATTGAACTTTGAAATTGAATTTTGAATTGAGTTTGGAAATTTGAAGTTTGAATATAGAATTCCAAAGTCAAATTGGACTTCGAATTTGAGATAGATTTGGAATTTTGAAATTGAAATTTAAAGAAGAGATATTCATAATCACTTGGGGTTTTGAAAGAGAATTTTGAAAATATGATGCAGTTCTACCCTAAATGATGAAATGAATTTAAAGATTTTGAATTTGAAATTTTGAAAAAAAAACTATCCCATTCTTTAAATGAATTAAAATGAGGTTGAAGACATAATACATCATTGACTATGGTCATTGAATGTATTATGTAATAACTACATTTAAATTCAAGTGAAGAATAAAATATATTTTTGGTGCTTTTATAGAATTTAAAATGAAATTAACCCTCAATATACCCCGACTATGGCCATTGGTATATATTTTGAGTTAATTTTAAGTTTAAATTCTGATAAAAGAAGAAAATATTTTAGGAAAATATGATGAATTTTGAAAATGGATCCAGTGTGGGTCCCATGTTATTTTGTAAAAGATAAAAATACTAAGTTTTGTCCACACCCTGACTATGGCCATTGATGTGGATCATCAACTTAGTATCAATTACCTCTTACGAAACGGTGCACGTGCCATTCGTGTTTCACCATTGTGAGAATTTTGAGAAATAAAAGAAGAAATGCATGAATACAAGTAATTCAATGCTTTTTACAATGCTCATTCATTCTATCTAGGACTGGAAATGTAGAGTCTTCATCATCTTATTTATTTGCAACAATTGAATTTGAGAACATCAAAAAAAATATTTTAATCCTATCCTTCCTTATATTCCTGCTAGATAGAATTTGCAGAAAAGGAGATGAAAAATATGAGTGTAAATGATTATCCAAAATCTTACACAGATGCTTCATTTATATATGGTCTACCCTGTATTTATGAGAAAGCGCACATATATGTAGGAATATATGTATGTACAAAGAGAGAAAGAATTTACAGTGGTTCCTGGGAACCACTTGTAAAATAATGATAAAAATATGGTGATTATGATAGTTCAAAAAGTGAACCATCATAAAAAAAATAAGAGAAGAATTTACAGTGGTTCCTATGAACCACTTGTAAAAGAATGATAAAAAAATATGATGATTATGATAGTTCAAGAGTGAACTATCATAAAATAAGAGAAGAATTTACAGTGGTTCCTGTGAACCACTTGTAAAAGAATGATAAAATATGATGATTATGATAGTTCAAGAATGAACTATCATAAAATAAGAGAAGAATTTACAGTGGTTCCTGTGAACCACTTGTAAAAGAATGATAAAAATAAGGTGATTATGATAGTTCAAGAATGAACTATCATAAAAAGAAGAGAAGAATTTACAGCGGTTCCTGTGAACCACTTGTAAAAGAATGATAAAAATATGCTGATTATGATAGTTCAAGAGTGAACTATCATAAAAAAAAAAAAGGATTACAGTGGGGATTAGTAATGTATACACAGCAGTGAGATATATAATGAATGTAAGAATACAGAGGTGAAAAGATTCGGCTGGTTAAATCTTGTCAATGGTATGACTTCGGCTAGCTAGATCTTCAGAGCGCCATTAGCTGCCATTTACACATAGGTTAGAGAAATCTTGATTCAGACTTATATTCACACAAGATACATATCAGGACATAATATAATGAGATTTCTGCATGCATTACTTGAGGAATTATCAAAGGAATTTCAATAACCCTGTATCTTGACTAACCAATTTTAGTAAAGTCATAGGCTTCAGCATAGTAAATATTGAATATCAGCAGAATGGTCTTACCTTACAGGTCATGGCCTTTTAAATTTTAAAACAAATGCATTTGCTTCTTGACAAAGGGAAGCTAATGATCCTTAATTAACAGGCAACAAGAGTATTTATACAACAAAGTAATATCATTAAGAGAGATCCTTAATAACCTCAACAGTAAACATTCATACTGTGACAACATTATGAAATGGCTGTGCATAAATGGGGCTGCTATGTTGGTGGTAACAGATATGACACAGAAAGTAAAAGAAAATGCAAGGCTAAACTAAGCATGGCGAATCAGAATTACCTCATTTGATCGAATCTCATCATGATTTCATGATAAGCCGATTGAGTAATGATTTCAATAACTTTCATCAGGGTATTTCACAAAATACTAGCCAGTCCATTTTCATAACAATCTAGCCAATAATCTTAAGAGCATTAATCAACAGATTTTGGCAATATCAGTCAGTAAGATGGTTTTTGCACAGTGAGTCAAGATTTATGACAAGGGCTATCCAGCGAGACACACCAACTTGAATGCCAGATGGAGGGATGCTAAGGTGGGCCAAGGAGACTTGAAGGCATGACGGATCCTGGAAGAATAACAATAGCAAATTTCTGAGATGATATAAAGAAGAAAACGTACCTCCACAGTTCCACAATGCTCATTAAGGACAACAACCCTATGGGCCCTCCTGATTCTGAAATGAACTTTCAGCAGATTCCAAATAAGCATTGAATATAGTCCAGCTAAAGGCCAGTTGTAGGTTTGAATTAATTAAATATCTTGCTAGAGATCTCTGAAAAGAGATATAATCCAAAAGAAGTGTCGTTGAGGCTCATCTCCTGCACTTAACCTCGGATAAAATCAGTATTCATAACATGTAATAATGTTTTAGCTAAAAAAATGGCGAATGCTGGAATAAGAGTATCTAGTAATATCTGGTAGCCTGCTTTAGCCCCTCCATACAGCGATGGCAGTTTTAAGAGCATTGCCCCCTTTCTTAAGCATGGTGATGGTGTGGGAGTTATGTATGGAGCAATCTAAAACATGACTGGATTTACATGATGTCCATACTGAATATTGTCGACACCCCAGGAGGACTATGAGCACCTGTACACTCCTTCGGCAGCTTCTAAATCTGTAACACTGGATCACATAAACAATGATGGATTGATACCATCCATATAAACCAACCAAGATATATATATCTTAGTTAGTTTATGGCAACAATTGTTTAGCCGATCAAAAGATTATTCTCTCATGTTTGAAGGTAGTGGAAGTAGGTGAGATCTCATATATTAGGTTGATTACACTATATTCCAACAGTAAAAATGTCTCCACCCCACGTTATCCTTGCATTTCGAGCAGGCCCATGCTTTAGGCATCATTGCCACAACACAGATGAATATAATGATAGAACTGATGGGACACCTTATCGAACCTGATTCTGCATGTTAATGCTGGGCGAGGATAAGGTTATAATGACATAAGCAAGGCAGGGTACTCAGACGCCACCACTTAATAATTCCCAATATGAAATCTGATGTCAATTAACTATCAGTAGTATGATGAATAACATAAAGCAGAAAATGATGCCTGAACCAGATATATGGAATAAAACTTAAGACATTAAGGGGACTGATGGGAGCTTTATATGCTATGCATAGTTAAGCTAATGCAGAGAATGAGTATTAGTGTACAGGGGATGACCCTGGTTCACACAGAATCGCCAGGACAGTCATGTTAGCATAAATATGGAGCGAAATGCAGAATAATAAAGGAAATAATCAAGATATATGCAGTTTAGCCAAATAAAATTGAAAATTATCAGTTACACACAAAAACAAAAGGAAAATTGCCATGAAGATATGAAGTCAAGATCAAGAAGAAAATGCAAGCCAAAGGGGATGAACCAACCAGTCGAATGAGAAAACAAATATATAATAAGAATAAAAAAAAAAAAGAAATGTTGGAACAGAATTGTTCCATTACTGTTGCATGAGAGAGGTTGGCGTTGCTACAGGCAGTCCAACGCGCTCAATGGTGCGTTAATGGATCGAGAAACAAGAAGAAATAATAAAAAAAAAGGAAGAAAATCCGAAAAGGCAAGTAAAGGATGATGAAACAGGGGGGATGTGAAGAGCGATAATGTGAGAAAATATCTGCAGAGGATTTGGAAACGAAAAAGGGGTTTTCTTACCTGCCTTTTGCGAAAGATTTAAGTTCCTTTTAGACAAATCCAGAGGTGATGTCTTGGAGGGGAGTCGCTCTTCAGTAGTTGTGAGTGATTCAGCCGATATTCAACCGATCCTCTACCGATTGAGGAGGAAACCCAGAGATTCGGCTGGAGCTTTTGAAAACCAAAGGCAATTGTGGCCTTAGCTGCAGGATTAATCGTCCGTAGGGGGGGGTAGGTAGCCTCAATGGATTGTTAACCGGGACAGGAGTGATCGATGAAGTTGCTGGATGGCGATTGCGGATCCTCCAGAGATTGATTTCCTTTGGACTCCTATTGCTGCAAGAGAGGCTGGTTTCCTTCAGCTGGTTCAAAGAAATCAGCAGAAGAGATTAATAGGAAGGATAAAAGAAAGGGGAACAATAAGAAGGGGAGATTGTAGGCAATCGGATGAGAAATCAGAAGATGATGGGGTGAAGACGATCATGCATGAAGAAGGGTGCGGGGGTGAGAAGCGGTGTCTGTAGGGTTTACCTCTGCCCATTCTTAAAGAAGAGGACGAAGGTTCGGGAGGGATTCGGTTAGAGATCGACGGGAGGAAAGGGGGGCGATCGGTGGAAACGGAAGGTGGAGATGGAGAGAAGGAGCAGAGAAAGAGAAGGGCGATGAAGAAGGCTTTTAGGGTTTCGGTGGAGAGAGAGGGGAGATACCCCAGTGAGGGAGGCGGCTCTCTTTCCCCTTTTCTTATTCACGAAGGGTTTTCAAAAACCCTAAAAGAGCATTTCGCATAAGACCCCCTCTAATTTTTGAGTTTTTACAAAAAGAGGCTCTCAGGGCTTTTTAGCAAAAATTTGACTTTTAAAGTTTAAACTAATTCGTTTTTTTTTTCAAAATTTTTCCATTTTTTTGGTTTTTGGTGTTATCTTTCTATTTTTTTGTATTTTTAGAATAAAATCCTAAAGTTTTACGAGAAACCAAAGTTTAAACTAATTTTTTTGTGTTTTTTTTGCAAAAATATTTACAAAAAGGGAATTTTTTTGAGAATTTAAGAGCTATTTTGAGAAAATTTCTTCAGAAATGGGTTTGGATCCGGATTTTGAGAAAATATGGATTTAAAATATTGGATTCAGATCCGGAGTCGATTTTGAATATGTCAATATGGGTTTTTAATTCAGAAAATCTGAAGAAATGACTTGATTTTCTCAAAAAACGGGGTTAGGGGCAAAAGGGTCATTTTTACAAAACTTTGAAAATTTGGGGTGTTCACAAGGGTACTTCTCAACAAGAGAACGGGTAATTATTTTGCATTTGTTTGTGAACTTATTTTGTAAATGTATATGTTTTTCACTTGGTATTTTTTCATTTTACAGGTATAATTATGGCATATTTGTTATACAATATATGTAGTACTTGGGCAAAAACTAGAGATTGTACTTCACGTAGGTATGTGTTATATTTCAATTTGTTTATTAGTTTAAGATGTTTGTTGTAGTTAGTTGTTTGCTAATAAAGAGTTATTTTCAATAAAATATCATAAATATAAGGAATCATATGATCAAGTTCTACAAGTACATGAAGAAAATAGCTTTCAAGGATGCAAAAGGCAATGAAAGGCAGAGACATCGATTAGATAGGTGCCAGAAGAGTCTGTCTGATTAGCTGAGCTATGGACAATTATGCACCTTTGTAATAGATTAAGTTAAACTTACATTTATAATTTGATGGATTAAGTTAAACTTTGTAATTGAATGAATCAAGTTACACTTTGACTATAGTAATAAATTCCATGTATTGAATACAACTTTGTAATTGTTAAACTTTAAGTTATCTGATTTCTTGCAAACCAATTATATTTAGTTCTTGTTAATCATATTAACTTGTCTAAATATAAAAAAACAATTTTACAAAAATAGTCAAATTTTTTTCGATCAGTAGGATTTTTACAAATCTATTTTATGTGATTTCGGAACATATATGCAAAAAAGTCTGATATATGCAAATGAGAATAGTTTCCAAAAGAAAAGCAGGTTGGAGACCACTGGTTGGGGACAAAAGACAAAAAAATCCTGGTTTTTGCAAAATTAAGCAGATTAAGGACTACAACGGGTTTATATATGATTCGAGAAATCTACAAAAAATAAAAATATCATATATTTGTCATAATTTTGTAAATATTAAATTATAATATTTGTGATATAAGGAGATTCACAAATCGTTATGTGAGATCATTTAGTATATACAAATAAGTAGGCTATTTTCTAATTTAGTGGTAAGCGGTCTCACACATAATAAAAAAACAAGATATTTAAAAATATATTTATGTAAAAACTGAAATCACCAAAATCACAAATATATTTATGTGAAATATTGAGGTATATGCGAAAGAGTAGGATATTTACGATTTTGGTGGTTTCAGTTTCACAAAAAAAATCATAAATAAATCTATGTGAATTTATGAGATCCTCATAAAAAAGCCTCTAATTCTGGATTTAAGTGGCAGTTGGACCTAGCCGATGGGTGGTATAATTTTATCGTAATAAGGCTTAAATTCACAGTTATGAAGGGTAAAAGGGTCTTAACGATGTTGAATATTTTTTATTTTGAACATTTAGATAATATAAAAAATTATAGGAGTTTTAGAGAATTGGATCTGTACAAAACGATCATTTTTTATTTTAATTTATAGTTTTCATATATAAAATACTAGTTTTCAACCTATTTTTACCAGATATGTTTATCACCATATCTGAAGAATTGGCTATATTCAATATTACTTGATCTCTCTTTGAACTTACCATAAGCTTGTGACAAAGTCTGAATCAGGTGCATTCACATGGCACAAAATTCGTGCATTAAACCCTTGATCTAGGCCTTGGGCCCTACAACGGAAAGGCTTGTCCCCAAGATGGAGGGTGATTAGGTACTTAATGCACTTAATGCACAAATGTTTATGCAAATCATATTGCACCTTATTTTTTTACCTTGTGACAAAAGCTCGTGAAAGAGGCAAGCACATGGATGTGTTTAGCATGGTTTATTTATAACAAGCTTGTGACCAACGAGCTGCAATATATATATATGTATATATATATATATATATGCATAGTTTTGTACCATGATGCCATATAGTGGTGCACACTCTTGTTTGTATGGATTCACCCACGAAATGATAGATCTAACAGTATAGACATGTTTAACATGATTTATTTATTATGTTAAAAGGTTAGATGCGTTTAACATGGTTTATTTATTATGTTAGAAGGTTTTATCATTACTAATCCATCATAATATTTTATGTTTGAAATAGTGAAAATCAATTGCTCACAATTTATGAAAACAATGGTCGTTAGAAATGGTATAAAACATTATGTTTCAGTCAATTTTAACACATAAAGATAGTAAATAGAATACGTTAAACATGATTCAAAGGTTAGATTTTGCATTTGGAGCGTGAACTTATGTAAATCAAGTGTGTACTACCATAGTATGGTACCACCTATCACTAGGGCTGACAGTGGTTCAGGGCGAGGTACAACGTCTCCACTCCCGCCCCGTCTCAAAATTTTTCCCTCTATTTTTGCACGAGCTTTAATTTTAACCTCTATTTCTGTTTCATGTCTTCCATTCGCAATCTAAATGAGGCGAGGCAGGGCTTGTTTCTCCTTGATCCACTGCCATCCTTAAAGAAGGAAAGAAAGGTTTACTAATGGGAGTCGGGATGGGGCGGTGCAGGAGAAAGCATATCGGTTTTGATTTTAGCCTCCATCCCCATTTTATGTCCCCCATCTTTAATCCAAAGGATGTGAGGCGGGCCCCATTCTCTCCAATTCACTGTCATCTCTACTTGCCATATATATAGCTTATTATCACATCTCGTAGATATGTAGTGTTTTGTCGAAGCAGGTTATATGTTCCCCCCTGAAGATGCACTATTTGCTACAGTGCGTGTTCAGGGGTCCGAATGAGCGCCACATATATAAGCTCATGGGGATCGTATCCCCATGTGTGTCGGCATCACTTAGCATCGGAGTCCGGTGCGGTTTCAAAGACTTAAGTACTTTTTCCCACCATTTTTTCCAAAAAACGACAGTTTGAGAAAAGGACAAAAATGTCCTCCATCTAGAAAAGTGAAACGATGGTTCATGATCCTCCATCTAGAAAAGTGAAACGCCGGTTCGAGAATGATGTTAACTCTTCAAAGTCTAAACATTTCATTTTTGCCCTAAGCAGTAAACTTTTGCACCATCTGCTATAACAGGAGCTCCCTTTGACGATGTACCCTTTAGCGTCGTCTGTTGTCACCAGATCCTTCTTTGTTGTCATTTGCTTCTACCGAAGCACCCTTTTTCGTCGTCTGTTGTCGTCGAAGCACCCTTTGCCATCTTTTGTTGTCGCCAGAGCAACCTTTGCCTTCGTCTACTGCCATCAGAGCACCCTTTGCCATTGTTTGCTGCCGTCGGAGCATCCTTGAGACAACGATTTCACAGTGGCAATATCGTTGCCACCATCGGCTGCGTCTACCTTCTAGGTGTTTCTCCTCCACTATCGGATTACCAAAACTCGTATCATTTCGGTGAGTTTCATAAGGTTTTGTTATGCAAACAAATCGATTTATAAATATGAATGCTAAATCTTATAACTAGTTATACTATTCATGCTAAATAACACCTATTTTCATACTCAAATAAATCAATTTATACCTATCCACCTTCTGGGCGTCGAAAAACAGTTAGCACGATTTGTTATGAAGCAACAACGATTTATACGTTTGAAGCAGTAATGATTTAATGAAATTACCATGATTTATACTTAAGTTTGATAAATCAATCAATGTTTACACATGAAGCCCAAATGTTACAATGATATGTACTTACTTATAAAGGTTGTGATTACTACAACGATTTATAAGTTTGAAGCAACACGAATTTATACATTTAAAGCAGTAGCGATGTGTATTTATGAAGTTACCTCGATTTGTACTTAAGTTTGTTAAATCTTACAATGATGTTTACTTATGAAGCCAAATATTGCGATGATTTGTAATGTTGGTGATTGTTTAACGAATGAAATAATTTATAATATTATATACTTGGGGAGGCGGTTGTAACATATAATGATGCAGTTAAATTTATGTATTGTGTAGGTTAGCAATGTCTAAAGCTCGTCAAACAAGAAATATCCTGCCGTTCGATTTCATGAGACTTAATGAAATGATCCGCCATTCCCATCTATATGAGCGTTATGAAGGGTACCAAACTATAATGAAGATTGAGATTGATAAAGAAAGGGACAAAGCATTAGAATTGTATTATGCGGAGCAATATCCATCAGATATTGAGGTTGAAGATCAAATGAAGCATGAGGAAGAACGATCACTGAAGAAGAAGAAGGATGATGAAGAGAAGAAAAAACAAAGAAAGGAGGAGGAGAATGAAAAGCAAAGGCAAATGAAGAAGGAGGAGAGGGATAGGGAAAGGCAAATGAAGAAGCAGGAGGCGGAGGAGAGTGAAAGGCAAAGAAAGAATGAGGAGGAGGAGGAAGAGAAAGAAAGGAAATTAAAGAAGAAGGATGAGGAAGAGAAGGAAAGGCAAATGCTAAGATGGAAGAGAAAAGGCAAAAAAAGAAGCATCAGGGTGAGGAAGAGAAAGAAAGGAGAAGGAGGAAGAAAAAGAAAGGCAAAGGAAGGAGAAGGAGGATGAGGAAGAGAAAGAAAGGCAAAGGAAGGAGAAGGAGGATGAGGAAGATAAGAAAAGAGAAAAGAAGAAGCAGGAGACGAAAGAGAAGGAAAGGGAAAGGAAAAAGCAGGAGGAAGAGAAAGAAAGAGAAATGAAAAAGCAGAAGGAGAAAGAGAAGGAAAGGAAAAGGAAGAAGCAGGAGGACGAAGAGAAGGAAAGGGAAAAGAAAAAGAAAAAGCAGAAGGATGAAGAGAAGGAAATAAAAAGGAAGGAAGTAATTGAAAAGCGAGTAGGGAGCCGAAGAAGCGAAGGAAGAAAAAAGAAAGTCAGAGGATGGAGGAAGGGGATGAAGAGGAGAAAAGTGTGACCAAGGTACGTAAATCGATCCTGTCTGTCATGATTTACTGTGACAGTTATTACTATGTATATCGATTAATGTGATAGTGATTACTATGTATAATGATTACTATGTATAGCGATTACTATGAACGCTTTACTGTTATAGGTATGATTATGTATAGCGATTACTGTGATAGCGATTACTATGAACGATTTACTGTGATAGCGATTATTGTGAACAATTTACTGTTATAGACATGATTATGTATAGTGATTACTGTGATAGCGATTATTATGTATAGCGAGTGTGCAATGATTATTATTTATAGCGATTACTGTGTACAACGACGTGTAGAAGTACAAGTGGGACTAATTTTGATTTGATCCGAATAATATGTTATTTTGTATTACAGGTAGGGGTGGCAAAATCTGACACGACCCGCCAACCCGCTTCTTAGGCGGGTTCAGGTTTGGCTTAAATGGGTTCGCGTCATAAACGGGTTGACCTGCCTAACCCGTTTATTAAGCGGGTCGGGTTCGTGTTAGGGGTATGCCAACCCGGCTGACCCATTTAATAAACGGGTTAGGCAGGCGGGTCAACCCATTTACCAGAACCTGACCCGTCAAACCTGTTTACCCGACCCCGACCCGCCCGCCAACCCGTTTACCTGACCCATTTATTAAATGGGTTAACCGTGTCGGGTTACCCATTTAATAAATGAGTCGGGTTCGTGTTTGCCACAGCTGACCCGTTTAATAAACGGGTAGGGTTCGTGTTGAGGTATGCTGACCCACCAACCCGCCGACACGACCCGCCAACCCGACCCGATTGCCACCCCTATTTACAGGGAGGTCACAAGAGAAGTAGAGAATCAGGTGAAAAGCTTAGAGGGCGGTGTCAGTGGCCTGTAGTTCTATCGTGGTATGGATAACTGAGTGAACATCAGAAGGATCGATTGTAAAATATGCACTTCGGTGGCCTTCTGGACCAACATTCTTTTAAAATATGCTAGAACACCATGACCCGCGTGGTAAATAAGTAGAATAATAAGACGAACACATTCCAGTTTGATTCTTTTGAGATCACTATGACCCTAGAAGATGTGGCGCAGATTGCGGACCTTAAGTGTCATGAAATTGTTGTCCTATTACGGGATTCAAACTATACCGCAAGGGACAAGTGCATGGCCCTTCTAGGAATGCCGATGGAGGAATGAAGGCAATGTATTTCTGGTACAAGCAATTTCATATCAATAAAAGTTTATTCTTTCTGTAATAAATGGGAAGGTCAGTCTGCTACATGTATATTTGAAAGAGTTGACCAAGAGTTATGCGTCTTCCTTATTTATTTTTTTGGACTTACTTTATTTTCTAATTTGTCTGGTTCGAGAATAAGTTACATGTGGCTGCAATTCTTGAAATACTTAGATAAAGTCGACAACTATGCATGGGGTGTTGCTATGCTCGCACACTTGTACAGTCAACTTTACCGTGCGAGTAATGGTACAAAACCATTGTAGGGTTTTGACCATTTATCCAAGTAATTATTTATTACATATTTTATAGTTGTAGACTAAGATAGTTGAAGGTTATAGTCTTACTAATATATATAATTTGTAGGCCTGGTTGTGGGGGCATATTGTCGCCTTGCATCCTCAGTGTGACCCTACGATTTGTGTTTTTTCAAAGATTGGCCGGTGGGCTAGAATAAATGTAAAGCAACATAATGCTAAGTTTATTTTAGATGGTTTGCAATTAAATGAGGTAAATGATTTAAAATTGTTTACAATCATTTCAGCATTTATCATTCATTAGTATAAATCGTTAAAATATTTAGCATTCTTAAGTAATCATTGTTGCAGGATTTTCACTTCGTTAGTATAAATTGTTCTAATGTTTAACATTCTTAAGTAATGATCGTTGCAGAATTTTGTATTCCTTAATACAAATCGTTATCGCTTTAGCATGTAACTTTCATTAGTGTAAGTCGTCGTAATTGTTAGCATTCTTAAATAATGATCGTTGCAGGATTTTGTATTCCTTAGTACAAATTGTTATCGCTTTAACATTTAACTTTTATTAGTGTAAATCATTGTAATCCTGAGGAAGTGAGAAGGAAGATGAAAAGTGGTGGGGCCAGAAACGTGAATTGACGCAATCGCTTTAGGGAACAATCGGATAGATGGAACAAAGGAGGTGTTTGTGCCATAGCGTATGATTATAAAGAACGACAATATGACCCCAACTATTTCAAAAAATATTGGGAACCCATACGTTGAAATCTGGAGTTTGAGAATAAGCAACGTAGAAATGTTGGGAACCCCATTATGTCGTCTTCTAGCATAGAAAATGCATCCATCATGTCCCTTTGGCTACAACAATGATCCCTTCTGTTAGAGTACACGATAAGGAGCGAACACAACTCACAAAAAAAAGGTAGTCTCCGCCACAAGGTTTGAGATGCTTGAGAGGGAGAATAAGGAGTTGCGAAAGTAGGTGAGGAATTTGGGGAGACAAATGTGGTCACTGGTAGAGCTGATTAGCAGTGGTTTTAATAAGACCGCGGGAACCAAGAGGCCACCAAGGAAAGACAGTCCACCAAGAAAAAGAAAGAGATGATTTATATGTCAAAGTCCATCTGAGCCATCAAGTGCCATTGAATAAACATTATATGATTTTTTTATCTCGATATTTATTTATTGTAATTCTATAATTCTTTGTTGTAATTCAATAATTATTTTTTGTAAAGTGACATTTTATAAATGTATAATTCTTTTTTTAATAAGTGTAACACACAAGTGTTACTGAACAAATCGTTATAATGTTCAGCCTTTATAAAAAAAATTTGAAAAAGCATTTTGCATTATGTACTGCACAAATTATGAATTGCTTTTATGAGCATTCTTCATATCATGATTTATACAAATTGATAAAACGATAAAATAATTTATGCATATAAAGACTATGTACTCTCGTGATTTGCTACATCAGGATCTGTACAACCATCCAAAACCCATCAAATAATCAAACCAAATATGTTTGAATATCTTATTGTGATTTGCCTTTATGAGATTTGTCTAAGCTAACGATACGTTCTATCGCGATTTACACAAATCGACATGATGTTTAGACTTAGTAAAGAACAAATCAAGTTAACTTCAAAGATATAAAAGTCATTGTGTAAATCACGATGGGACAATATCTGGTATAACGATTCAGATACATTATATGTACAACCATTTGTCTTATCACTATTTACACTGACTGATAAAAGACAAATAAATACAAATCTACTTAGAATCGCAATTCTTTAAGTATCATAATATAATAATATTTTTCTTCTAGAGATTTGCTTTTACGAGCTATGTCTATATGAACGATATGTCCATCGCGATTTACACAATGACTGATTCATACAAGGTGGAAAAGAAAAAAAATAAACAAATCGATACGATGTTTAGACTTAGTAAACTATAAATCTTGAAATAGTGGCAAATTCATTTCACTATAACGATACTTGCTGTAGTGATTTGCTTGATACCGATTGTCCTCTCACGAATTAATTTTATGAGCTTTGTATATGTGAACAACATGTCCTACAACGATTTACACAATGACAAATTTATAAAAGGCAGAAAGGAAAAATAATAAACAAATCAACATGTTGTTTTGACTTAGTAAACTATAAATCGAGTTAACTTCAATAATACATTACAACCACATTCATTTACAAAATATATGAGTATTTAGTTACAATATATGACCTTCGCTAGTCACTGGGAATAATAGAAGGCAAATTTATCTACCAATGAAGGTCCTTATCTCTTTGCAAGTTTTTTTGCAGCACATTTGTACCTCTTGATTATGCATAAACTTGTTCTTATGTGTTCCTCCTAACGTATAAGAGCTGCTTGACTTTTCCCATGCATAGACTTTTACCAAGATATGCAGTTGCCCTTTGACATCCACTTCTACCAAATATCTTAACATCAAAATCCAAATTACCATTATACTTGAACACCAAAAAATTTTCAAATTGCAAGGAATGACATGCGACAAATGCTAGCCAACCATTCTTGAGAAACATGGCACCATCTTTAGCTGTTTAAGGTGACATTAACACATTTATCTAACTTGATACGCCTTGCAAAGGCTGGAGGAATGTATTGCAAAAGCAAATGGTCTTTCAGGTCATGCATTTGTCACTAGCCATGGGGAAATTTAACACTCAATCAAATGATTCCAAAAGTTCTCAAATTCTCATCCCAGATAGAACCCCACATAGAACAATCGAAACAAATGAGTATTTAGTTACAATACATTATGAAAAGCTATTTATGGGAGGACATTTTCGTCAAATGCATATCTATCTTTTAGAGACTCCCATTTTTAGAGAAGAGATCACCAAAACATCCATATCACTCATCATCGAGTTCATTTTCTGCTGCAAAATGATTCTATGTGCAACTGCGGATACATCCTCTCCAAGAAAATAAGCTCAAAATGATTTTATGTGCAACTGAGGATATCATTTCTAAGAAAATGAGCTCAAAATGATTCTATATGTAGATGAGGATACTCTCACTACACCATTTTATCATGAAGTATATCAAAGATTAGGCATATATTTTTCCAACTGCAAAGTAAGGTTCACGAACAATGGAGGTACCAAAAGTAGGAATAGATCAAATAGATGGACATCAGCATCACCCTTTGTCTATCATGCAAAATATTTGTGCTTGCTCTAATATGATGGCAACGATTGAAGATTATTATGGTCCTTATATTCTGCGTAATCTTCAATATACTTTACGACAAATACACCACAGTCGTATGTGTCATGAATATATCGATGTATACACAGAAGATAACAACCACAATCATCATCGAAGATTATACAGATCTTTCCTTACGACGTGAAACAACTGCGTCATCAATATCAAACCCCATCTATCAAGCACGGGTAGAAGAAACACAAAAGAAGAAAGAAAAATACAAGGAAAAAAAAGGAGAAAAAGAAGAAGAAGAATAAGACGAAGGTGGAGGAGAAAAAAGAAGAAGAAGTTGCGCTGCTGCAAAAAAGAGAAAGAGAGGTTAAATAGATTAGGGTTTTAGACGTGGACAATGAGTCAGGTTGGGTCAGGTCGGGTAGGGTTTTACATATAATAGGGTTTTACACAGATCTATATTAAGGTTTTATATAGAATAGGGTTTTACCCACATGTACACAAATCGACACGATGTTTAGACTTAGTAAAGTACAAATCGATTTACAACTTGATATAAATATTTAAATAAAAGTTGCAAATCGCTATCGTTGTTTTATATAAGGTGTTCTATCATGATCAGTACAACAACGAACATAAAGCTGAAACGATTTGTCCTATCACGATTTGCATTTATGAGCTTTGTCTATGTAAATGATATCCTATTGCGATTTACACAATGTTATATTAGTAAGAACCTATTATTATAAATCGTCATCTCACGTTTAGCACTCTTAAATAAAAATCATGATTTACACAATAATGCTATATATATTAGTAAGAATCGAGATTAGGGTTTGTTGTCCTATCACAATTTGGTTATACGAGCATTTTCTATGTGAACAATATGTTGTATCACGATTTACATAATGACTGATTCATAAATAAATCAACACGATGTTTAGACTCAGTAAACTATAAAACAAGGTAATTTTATAAGTATAAATTGACGTAACTTCATAAATACAAATCAACATCGTTCACAAAGATAAACAAAGACATATCGTTGTCACTGTAACTTCATAACTACAAATCGACGTGATTTACAACCACATTCATTTACAAAATATATGAGTATTTTGTAAGACCCATGGAATTTCTGAGGAATTTAATAACTATATAGTGGAATTTCAAAGTGTGTGTGTGTGTGTATATATATATATATATATATATATATATATATATATATATATATATATATATATATATATATGTGTGTGTATTCATTTGATTCGAATTTTTGAATAGTTTTAGGATTTTTATTAAAAGAGTTTTTCATTCTTTGTTTTAAAAATGTTTAAGAATGATAAAGAATTAGGAATTTTATTCAAACCTTAAGTTCAAATTAAAAAAAAAGGAGCTTAAAACTCATTTCAACGTAAAACGGTACTTTGAATATGGTTTATGAAATTGCTAGGTTTATCAAAAAAAATAGAAATGTTGTTTCCAAAGATCAAGTTTTAATTTCAAAAAAAAAAGGAAGAAGAAATGGTTTTTGGAAATGAATTGAAACAAAAAAATTTATTAACAAGTTAAAGAAGAGGTTTTTTGAAAAGAGTCAAAACAAAATTTAATAAAACTAAAAAGGGTGGGTTTTGGAATTTGGAAGAAGTTGGCATAGGCCAACGTTAGCCTAGGATCATGGGCGCACTCTAGAGTGCAGCCCATGCCCTTTTTGAAAAGTAAAAAACAAACAAACAAACAAGCAAAAAGGTGATTTTGAAAGCCCCATAAATCCAACATGGTTTTAAGGAGGAAAAAGGGGGGGGGGGGGGTTGGCATTATTGAAGGGGGGTTCAAAGTCAACAAGGGAGGGGGAGGCGTGTTTAAGGAGGACCCTCCATCTCCCCTTTGAAATCCCAGCCCTCCATTACCTTTTAGAAGGTTTTTAAATGGGCCTTGCAAGGGAAGGAGAGAGAAAGAGCCCCAACCGGTTGGACTCTCTTCTCTCTCTCTCCCTCTACCGAAATTGCTGAGTGTGTGTGTGTGTGTGGTGGAGCCTCATTCCAAGAAGGAGAGCAACATCTTCTTCTCCTCTTTCTACCAAACCAATGGAAGGCTTTGTTTCCACTTCTTACCATTTTATTTGAAATGTCTTGATGGAAGCATGAAGTCTTGTATCCTTTTTGCATTCGTGGAAATGCAAGAAGTCTGAGCGGATTTAGTGGGCATAATGAGTGTCATGGTCTGATGTTATGCACACAACCATGCTCACACATGCACCATGTGTTTCTTGCATGAAATGGTTTTTTTTCCTTTTTTTTGCTTTTCTGAGTTGTTAGAGACAACTCTGATAAATTGACTGTATCTCTCTGGATACAAGTCGGTTTTTAGTATTCTTAGACATTTTGGAAAGCTAAGACTCAGTCCTCCAACCTTGTAGTTGAAGACTTGGCCAGATTTGGCTTGCAGAGTCCTTTAAAATTCCTATCAAAATGGCAGAAATTAGGACTGTTATCATTCATTGTTCAATCCAGAACATCCTGGACATTGTCCAGTATTGTCAGGATATATCCCGGCTCCCTCCATGAAAACTTGTTTTTTTGGTTTTGTGGAAAGCTAAGAGTTAGATCCATAACTTTCGTGTTCAGCATCGTGACTAAATCCACTTGTACACATCTCAAAATGTCGGTCTTTCAACCGTTGATCACTCCAACTACTTGTGCCCTAATTGATTCATTTTTGCAAGCCGCTGCAGTAGCCCTCTTGTTTCCGACATCACACGGTCTGGATCAAGTCTGGTCTAGACCTATCAAAGGGTCTTTGGGCAGAGCAGGGGCTTGTACAAGGGCTCCCTGCCCTACAGCCGCTAAGTGGCTAGTGATCTGGTGCAGGCTGCACCCGGGTCGCTGGTCTCATGCCTCCCAGTGCAGACCTGCAGGCCTGTACTACACTGCTTCTCCTTGTTCGGCTGTGGCAGCACCATGGCAGGTTTGGACGCCTCGGTCCAGACCCTTGCTCAGGGACCGAGCATTTCCAACAGAGGGTTGAACGAGTTGGTTCAGAACTAGGCTGCTCGTGTGTCGTGGCCTACACCCAGTTTGGGTTAGGTCGGGGTTGTCGCGGTGGCAGTGCCACATCGGGTCTAGACACCCTGGTCCAGACCTTGCTCAGGGTCTGATCAATCCAGCATAGGTCTGGACCAGTCAGTCCAAACATGGGTTGTCCGTTTTGCTGCAACCTACACCCAGTTTGGGTTAGGTAGTGGTTGTCGCGGGTTGGGCCCCAAGGTGGCAGTGTGCTGGACATTCCATTGGACCTTGTGAAACTTTTGGTTGCTGCATTATGGCAGCAAGAAGGTGTGGACAACAAGTAGCAGCTTTCTACCCACTTGAATCGCCTTAGTCGCAGAAAGACCGCGGTTCTTGCTTGGTCGTAGTCGACTATGCGGCATTTCCCGTCGCCGCCTCATAAGTGGCCGCTTGCTGGCCCTATTCTTTATGTGTGTGCAGATCCGCAACCCTTCCTTGTTGCAGCCTAAGCGCTGTTGTGCTTTGTAGTCCCGTGGATGTCGCTTTGGATGGCTCAAGGCAGTGTGTTGCAAACTGCCTTGGCACCTTTGTCTCTTGCTTATTCGTGCTTATGTTTTGGTACCGAATCGTGGTGCCTTTGTCATTCTTTGTGGTGTGTGATGTTGTGGGCAAAGTCTTGACCATGGAAGTGCTAATGTAATTCTCATACGAACGTAGTAGTCCCACTTGCACATTATGACACTTATGGGTGATGCTTGCTGCGACACTAAATGTGAATGGTATCACTATACATGGCATTTGATGGAGGTCCTTATCACTTGGTAGTTGCACATATCTACATATGGTGATGTGATACTTTTTGCTATGTGTTTGGCTGATGTGCGAAGAAACATAAAATGGTATTGCATGTAGCACACTCGCACTTGGCACCATGACACTTAATTGGTTCGTCATATTTCCTACACCAAGAGTCACATTAAGGATTTGTGCGCCACTATAGATTGTTTCACTTTGGCACTGCACGATGCATGTCACACACTATGCACTCATCTTATCCCGATAATGGGTTGTGACTTACTCACTGTAGTGTATTGGCTCAATTACCTTTTGAGGTTTTGTGACTCTACTTGAGTCTTTAAGCGATGGTCCCATGTTCATGAGTGAGCTCGCGTATTAAGATACCCTAGAAATGAAAATGAAAAATGGTGTTGAATCACCTTCACCGACGATGCGCTCTTTCATTGGTCATGTGAGGCTTGAGCACATGAATGGGTAAACTAAGGCCTCATTTGCGTACCCCATGGGGACCATGAGGCATGTGTGTCTAAATACCTCGGAAGGAGGTATGTTGTCAAACCAACTTAAGAAAGATAAATCGTCGTCGCCCCATTCACAAAATGGTTCACCTTAGAGAGGGTGGATGGTACAACCCTGAGTGACAGGTCGTTACTATGACACATTTATAGGAACTGGGGCATCCTTTGACTTCCAGTCACTCAGAGTTAGGGAGGTCAAGAATACTTGTTGAGGTACCTCCATTACTGCAGTAGTGAGGATTGCAATCAATTACCTATGTGTGGTTTCTCTCAGCTACGAGTTGCCCGTATGAGGTTTACTCAGTCTGTAGCATTCCCGGTTACCACATTAGAAATTGAATAACAGACGTCGGGTGCATGTCTCATAGAATGTGAGGTTCCTTCGCATACCTGAAGGAGTAAGCAAGAAGAACATAATTATTAACCAATCACATGCTGACTTACCTTGATTAGTTATTTAGTTATATCAGAACTGTGTAATATGGCGCCTTGATTTCTTCGTTGTACGTATCATAGTTGCTTTACTTTGGCTGTATGTTTCTTACTGTCTCATTCTGCTGCACTTAGCTTTATACTGCTATCCTTGCTAGTTCTCATACTTGTTGCACGTTGCACATATGTATGCTCACATGCACACATACCTTGGTTAAATATTTTTAACAGTGTCATTATGATAGCTATAGCCTGTTATTTGTAGTTTATGAGCTATGTCATATCTGTTTCTTGTTTCTTGTTTCATGCTTCATGCTTTTCCTTTAAAATGGTATTATATGGATGATTTATCTGACCAACTCGCAAGAGTTCTAACCCCATTTTATGGGGATACAGGTGACGATTGCTAGGGTGTGATCGTGATGACTATGCTGCAGAGGCTTGGGACCCACACTTTGGACTTACATGGTCTTGGCAGTTGTTTTAGGAAATCCCCTTTTGTGGTTTTTAAAAGACCCTTTTGTAACTGGATTGATGTATATCCTCGGTCTTATTTTGTAAAGCAAGTGTGAAATGAAATGTTTCTTTTTGTTGTTCATCCTGTAACCCGCTCAAATTTTTCAACTGATTTCCCTTATAGTTTTTTCGCTTGTATAATGTTTTAAAAAAAAAGTTTCTTCTAAAAATCTAAGGATTTTAAAAGTTAAAATTTTGGGGTGTTACAGATCTTGGTATCAGAGCGTGTCTAAAAGTATGGTTCAAGACTCTGCATGCATCGTCCATCGCACTATAAGTATGATTAATTTAGCAATTTCTATTGTTTAGTGTTGATTATTGCTTTAATCAATTTTGCATGCATAATTAGACATATGATTTGTTAGATGTCGTTGGATCCGAGACATGGAAGGATTCTTGATGCTCTACACGACTTGGTTTGAGGCGTAGAAGCCCTGGACCGAGCCGTTTAGCAGATAGTACGAAGTGCCCAAGTGATTGCACATCCAACATTTCCGTGTGGAAAATGTGAGTTGTACCATGTGGGATAAATTTGTCCACGTGCATTGAGTGATTGCCCTTATTGTGGCCTTAGAGGGCATATCGAGATAGAGTGCCAACGTAAATTGGGCAATGAGATCATGAAGGGTAATGCCAAAATGGTAGAAGACGTAGTGTCTGAGACTAGTCAAGTACCGTCGGAGGTTGATAGCCAAGAGGGAGATTTGCGGATTTCACCAAATTCTCCCCAGTACTCACCATCTTCTTATTCTCGTTCTATTTTCCCTCAGTATGTGCCGACTTCACCTCCTTCATCCCAAGTTCTGAGTTCTCTTGAGTACACTCCTGCATCTTGTCTTCGTCCGAAGTGAAGACGGTGTGGAAATCAGAACGATTATTGAGACAGTTACACAAGTAGAAAGTAAATATGATTGCTTGATGTGAATTTTTTGTTAGAACATTGAGTCAGTGTTCATTTTTGTTTCCGACGTGGTTGGATATGCTTTGTGTAACCCTGTTATAGTAAGGAGGGTATTTTTGCTTGATATGTAATAAAATGTATGCATCTTTTGTTCTATGTATAGAAATCATATTTTAGACTTGTTCTTTTGCTTATACGAGTTTTTTCTTGTTCAAGATGGCATGGCGAGGTTGATGTGATGACCTGATGGAGTCACTCAACAACCTTGCAAAGGTTGTTAGCCGTCAAGCGGAAACCATGCATGCTATGAGTGACAACCTTTAGCAAGCCACTTAGGGACGAGAAACTCCTACTCTAACTCCAGCTATGACGGTACCATACAAGCAGTTCATGAGCATGAACCCTTCGTCTTTCGATGGAAAATTGACTCTCGAGGCAGTAGAAGATTGGGTTCAAGAAATCGAATGGATATTTCGAGTTCTGCAAGTTAGTGACGACCGAAAGGTAGACTTTGGGACGTACCGGCTCTGTAAGGATGCTGAAAGGTGGTGGACGACTACCTTAGAAGTCAAATTTGCAAATAGAGCGGCCACGTGGGAGCAGTTTGTGGAAGTCTTCTATGCCACATACTTTCCAATGCATGAGCAAAGTCGAAAGATGTAAGAGTTCCTTGACCTCCAGCAAGGGAGATCTACACTAGTGGAGTATGTTACAAAGTTTTGAAGCATGAAACACTATTGTCCTAATGTCGACATCACTGAGAAGGACTGAGCGATGAAGTTTGTGCCACCAACAAAGAAGTATCACCCTCAGGGTAGCACAAGCAGATAGCGACAACACCAGATTGCTCAAAGTGTCTCATTGACCATCCTGGCCGTCCATGTCCTCGCTACACCAAAGGATGTATGTATTGTGGCAAGATGGGTCACTACATTAAGGATTGGGAGAAGAAACAGTCAGATGACATAAAGAAAAATACCTCAAGAGCATCGCAATCGGCGTATCAGCGACCGCCTCAGCAGCAATAATCCTATCTGCAGAAGACGAGTAGTCAGAGACCAGTGGTAGGGCGAGCCTATGCAACGACCGTAGAGCAAGTGACTAAGAGAGAATTGGTCCAAGGTACTATACCAGTCGCTGGACAAGCAACTTTTCCCTTATTTGATTGTGGTGCTTCCCATTTATTTATTTCTGTTAGATTTGCTAGAACATTGCCTATGTCTGTGGAATCGTTGAATTACTCGTTGGAGGTTCGTACTCCGACCGGTGATCAGTCATTATGTGTTTCACATATTTCGAGCATCGAGGTGTCAGTGGTAGAGCATAACTTGTCAGCTGATATAATCCTGCTAGACGTGACTGAGTTTGATGTCATTCTAAGTATGGATTGGTTGTTTGCATATCACGCTCAAGTTCTGTGCAAAGAAGGCAAGGTGGTCTTATATCGACCTGATCGATCAGTTTTGGAAATCAGACTCTCTCGATCCATTCGAGACAGTCATTTGATTTCGTTTTTCAAAGCATAGAAGTATTTGCAGAACGAGGGTACTGCGTTCTTGGTTAGTATCACTCTAGTTGAACCAGAGATAGTCTCTATCGAGAACTTAGACGTAGTTTGAGAGTTTCCTGATATGTTTCTTGAGGAATTGCCCAGATTACCTCTGAAGCATGAGATCGAGTTTTGTATCGAGCTATTGCCTAGAACGACTCTAATTTCAAAGGCATCGTATCGTATGGCTCCAACAAAACTCGAAGAATGGAAGCATCAGTTGAAAGAGTTGATGGAGCAAGGATTCATCAGAAACTGTGCATCTCCATGGGTACACCTGTTTTGTTAGTGAAGAGGAAAAACAGATCTATGAGGTTGTACATTGACTACAAAATGCTCAAACAAGCGACGATTAAGAACAAATATCTGTTACTGAGAATCGAAGATCTCTTCGATCAATTGCAGAGAGCGAAGATATTCTCGAAGATCGACCTTAGATCAGGCTATCATCGGCTTCGAATCAAGGAGGAAGATGTCTCAAAGACAGCGTTTCGAACTAGATACGGGTTGTATGAGTTCGTAGTGATGCCATTTGGGTTCACTAATGCACCGGCAACGTTTATGGATTTGATGAATCAGATCTTTCATCCGTTTATGGACACCTTTGTGATTGTGTTCATCGACGATATCTTGATCTACTTAGAGAGTCCTGAGCAGCATCAAGAGCATCTGCATATCATCTTAGGAGTACTTCGGGAGCATAGATTATTCACCAAGTTCTCCAAATGTGAGTTTTGGCTCAAGAAAGTTATGTTTTTGGGTCACGTGATATCCAATGATAGAGTGTCAGTTGATCCAGCAAAAGTTGAAGTCGTGATAGATTGGAAGCAGCCTCATACTGTTACCGATATTCAAAATTTTCTTGGATTAGCTGTGTATTATCGATGTTTCATTCAGGATTTCTCCATAATTACACTACCATTGACGAAGCTTTTATATAAAGGAGTTAAGTTTGAGTGGACTGACTCATGCGAAGAAAGCTTTCAGATTCTGAAGATGAAGCTGATGACCTCTCCGGTGTTAGCTTTACCTTCTAGCAGAGGTAGTTTTGTGGTGTACACAGACGCCTCAAGAACATGATTGGGATGTGTGCTAATACAGCACGACTGAGTTATCATGTATGCATCGAGACAGTTGAAAGTTCATGAGAGAAATTATCCAACTCACGACTTAGAGTTAGCAGCAGTGGTGTTTGCCTTGAAGTCTTGGCGACATTATTTGTATGGAGATACGTTTGAGGTCTTCTCCGACCACAAGAGTCTCAAATATTTATTTTCCCAAAAGAAATTGAATATGAGACAACGTTGTTGGCTCAAGTTCATCAAGGATTATGAGTTCATGTTGTCTTACCACTCTGGTAAGGTGAACGTCGTGGCAGATGTGCTTAGTCGCAAATCGAGCAGTGTTCTGGCTAGTCTTGTGTGAAGTCAGAAGTTGATTGAAGATTTCGTGGCTTAGAAGCCATTTTCGATTGGAGGTGGAACCATTAAATTATCTGGTTTGACCATTCGATCAGATTTTTTGCCTAAGATCATCGAGGCACAGAAACAAGACATGCGTTACAAGAAGTTCGTATATCAAGCTCAGGAAGATGGCTCAGTTTTTTGTGTTGATGATGACGGTAGTATCCATATGAAGCATCGACTTTGGTGTCCAGATGATTCTGAGTTGAAGAAAGAGATTCTTGATGAGGCACATCTATCGAAGTACATCGTTCATCTTGGTGGTACTAAGATGTTCAAAGATCTTCAACAAAAGTATTGGTGAAACGGTATAAAGCGAGAAGTAGCAGCGTACGTATCAAGGTGTTTGACTTGTCAGCAAATCAAGATCGAGCACCAACATCCCAGAGGTTCCATGCAGAGGATCGAGATTCTTCAGTAGAAATGGGAAGATATACAAGTCAGCTAAACTTTCAAGTGACTGGTTGATTCAGATAGGTAAGAAATGAGCAGACTTAGTGAGTCTGCCCATAATTACCCAAATTGCATCGTGCTTTCATCTGGTCTGCGGTGAACCTACCACAAAATCCATCGTGATATCCTCCCATTTTCATTAAGGATTTCATGGTAGGTTTACCGCAGACCAGACAAAAGCATGATGCAATTTGGGTAATTGTGGATTGACTCACTAAGTCTGCTCATTTCTTAGCTATCTGGATCAGTCAGTCGCTTGAAAGTTTAACTGACTTGTATATTTGAGAGATCGTACGGTTACATGGTGTACCGAGATCCATTATTTCAGATTGTGATCCCAGATTCAAGTCACGACTATGGGGACAATTACAATTAGCTTTGGGGACAAGGTTGAAGTTCAGTATTGCCTTTCACCCTCAGACTGATGGACAGTCAGAAAGAATGATTCAGACATTAGAAGATATGTTGCGAGATTATATGCTCAACTGACAAGGTGAGTGGGATTAACACTTGTGTTTAGTCGAGTTTGCCTACAACAACAACTATCACGCTAGTAACGGGATGGCTCTGTACGAAGTCTTGTATAGAGACCTTGTCGATCACCATCATATTGGGATGATATCAGCGATAAATCCAGCGAATCACCGATTGTTCTTCAATACTATACTCAGCAAGTACAGAAGATTCGAGAGCGTTTGAAGGCAGCTCAAGATAGACAAAAGAGTTGCGCCGATAAGAGACGGAAAAAGCTTCATTTTGATGTTAGCGTTATAGTTTTCATGAAAGTATCACCAACGAAGAGTGTTATTCATTTCAGAAAAAAAGGAAAATTGAGTCCTAGATACGTTGGACCATTCAAGATTCTTGAGAGAATCGGAGAAACAACTTATCGGGTTGAGCTGCCTCAGCAGTATGCACAGATTCATAATGTTTTTCATGTATTGATGTTGAGAAAGTATATTTTTGATCCATCACAGATCATTCGATACGAAGATGTAGAAGTACAAGAAGATTTGATGATAGCTGAGAAGCCTATCGATATCGTTGATCGACCAGATCAATTTTTGCGTACCAAGACCATTCCGTTGGTTAAGGTGGGTTGGCAACACCATGGCATCGAAGAATGCACATGGGAGCCTGAAGCGAGCATGAGGGAGAAATACCCTAATCTCTTTGTTGACTGATATTTGTAATTTCACGGACGAAATCCTTTTTAAGGAGGGTAGGATGTAAGACCCGTAGATTTTCTGAGAAATTTAATTAATATATAGTCGAATTTTAAAGTATATATATATATATATATATATATATATATATATATATATATGTATACGTGAATGTATGTGTATATAGTCACGTATATATATATATATATATATATATATATATATATATATATATATATATATATATATATAAAGAAAAACCCTAGAAAAAAAATATATATACATAGAAATATATATATGTATATTCATTTGATTTGAATTTTTGAAAGGTTTTAGGATTTTTATTAAAAGGGTTTTTCTTTCTTTGTTTTAAAAATGTTTAAGAATGATAAAGAATTAGGAATTTTATTCAAACCTTAAGTTCAAATTCAAAAACAAAAAGGAGCTTAAAACCCATTTCAACATAAAATGGTACTTTGAATATGGTTTATGAAAATTGCTAGGTTTATCAAAAAAATTAGAAATGTTGTTTCCAAAGATCAAGTTTTCATTTCAAAAAAAAAAAGGAAGAAGAAATGGTTTTTCGAAATGAATTAAAACAAAAAAAAATTATTAACAAGTTAAAGAAGAGGTTTTTTTAAAAGAGTCAAAACAAAATTTAATAAAACTAAAAAGGGTGGGTTTTGGAATTTGGAAGAAGTTGGCATAGGCCAACATTAGCCTAGGAGCATGGGCGCACTCTAGAGTGCAGCCCATGCTCTTTTTGAAAAGTCGACAAAAAGAAAAAAAATAAACAAGCAAAAAGGTGATTTTGAAAGCCCCATAAATCCAGCCCGGTTTTAAGCAGGGGGGAGGGGGGGTTGGCATTATTGGAGGGGGTTTCAAAGTCAACAAGGGAGGGGGATGCATGTTTAAGGAGGACCCTCCATCTCCCCTTTGAAATCTCAGCCCTCCATTACCTTTTAGAAGGTTTTTAAAAGGGCCTTGGAAGGGAAGGAGAGAGAAAGAGCCCCAGTCGGTTAGACTCTCTTCTCTCCCTCTCCCTCTCCCTCTCCCTCTCCCTCTCCCTCTCCCTCTACTGAAATTGTTGTGTGTGTGCGTGTGTGTGTGTGTGTGTGTGGTGGACCCTCATTCCAAGAAGGAGAGCAACATCTTCTTTTTCTCCTTCTACCGAACCAATGTGAGGCTTTCTTTTCACTTCTTACCATTTTATTTGAAATGTCTTGATCGAAGCATGAAGCCTTGTATCCTTCTTGCATTCGTGAAAAAGCAAGAGGTCTGGGCAGATTTAGTTGGCATAATGAGTGTCATGGTCTGATGTTATGCACACAACCATGCTCACACACACATCATGTGTTTCTTGCATGAAATGTTTTTTTTTCCTTTTTCTGATTTTCCTAGTTGTCAGAGGCAACTTTGATAAATTGACTGTATCTCCCTGGATACAAGTCAATTTTTGGTGTTCTTGGATATTTTGGAAAGATAAGACCTAGTCCTCCAACCTTGTAGTTGAAGACTTGGCCTGATTAAGTTCGCAGAGTCCTTCAAAAATCCCTGTCAAAATGGTGGAAATTAGGACTATTATCAGTCATTGTTCAATCCAGAACGTCTTGGACAGTGTTCAGTATTTTCGGGATATATCCCGGCTCCCTCCATGAAAACTTGTTTTTTTTTGTTCTATGGAAACCTAAGAGTTAGCTTCACAACTTCCATGTTCAGCATCTTGGCTGAATCCGCTTGTACGCATCTCAAAACGTTGGTCTTTCGACCACTGATCGCTCCAACTACTTGAGCCCTAACAAATTCTTTTTTGCAAGTTGCTACAGTAGCCCTCCTATTTCCGACCTCACACGGACTGGACCGAGTCTGGTCCAGACCTGACAAGGGGTTTTTGGGCAGAGCAGGGGCTCGGACAAGGGCTCCCTGCCCTGTAGCCGCTAAGTGGCTAGTGACCGGGTGCAGGCTGCACCCGGGTCGCTGGTTGCAGGCATGCACTGCACTACTTCTCCTTGTTTGACTATGGCAGCACCATGGCAGGTCTGGACGCCTCTGTCCATACCCTTGCTCAGGGCCCGAGCATTTGCAACAGAGGTCTGAACGAGTTGGTTCAGACCTAGGTTGCCCGTGTGTCGCGGCCTACACCCAGTTTGGGTTAGGTCAAAGCTGCAGCGTGTGGCAGTGCCACACCGGGTCTGGACACCCCGGTCCAGACCTTTGTCAAGGTCTGAGCATTCCAGCATAGGTCTGTACCAGTTAGTTCATACCTGGGCTGTCCATTTTGCTGCAACCTACACCCAATTCAGGTTAGGTAGTGGCTGCCGCGGGTTGGGCCCCAAGGTGGCAGCGTGCTGGACATTCCACTAGACCTTGTGAAACTCCCGGTTGTTGTATCGTGGCAGCAAGGAGGTGTGAACAGCAAGTAGCAGCTTGCTGCCCACTCGAATCGCCTTAGTCGCAGCAAGACCGTGGTTCTTGCTTGGTCGTAGTCGACTATTGTGGCATTTCCTGTTGTCGCCTCATAAGTGGGCGCTTGCTGGCCCTATTCTTCATGCGTGTGTAGGTCCGCAACCCTTCCGTGTTGCAGCCTAAGTGTTGTTGTGCTTTGTAGTCCCGTGGATGTCGCTTTGAATGTCTCAAGGCAGTGTGTTGCGAACTGCCTTGGCACCCTTGTCTCTCGCTTATTCGTGCTTGTGTTTGGGTACCGAATCGTGGTGCCTTTGGCGTTCTTGGTGGTGTGTGATGTTGTGGGCAAAGTCGTGACCGTGGAAGTGCTAATGTAATTCCCATACGGACGTAGTAGTCCCACTTGCACATTATGACACTTATGGGTGATGTTTGTCGCGACACTACATGTGAATGGTATCGCTATACGTGGCGTTTGACGGAGGTCCTTATCACTTGGTACTTGCACATATCTACACATGGTGATGTGATACTTTTTGCTATGCGTTTGGCTGATGTGCGAAGAAATATAAAATGGTATTGCATGTAGCACACTTGCACTTGGCACCATGACACATAATTGGTCTGTCGTATTTCCTACATCGAGAGTCACATTGGGGATTTGTGCACCACTACAGATTGTTGCACTTTGGCATTGCATGATGCATGTCACACACTATGCACTCATCTTATCCCGACAATGGGTTGTGACTTACTCACCATAGGGTATTGGCTCAATTACCTTTTGAGGTTTTGAGATTCTACTTGAGTCTTTGGGCGATGGTCCCATGTTCGTGAGTGAGCTCATGTATTGAGATATCCTAAAAATGAAAATGAAAAATGGTGTTAAATCGCCTTCACCGATGATGCGCTCTTTTGTTGGTCGTGTGAGGCTTGAGCACGTGAATGGGCAGACTAAGACCTCATTTGCGTACCCCACAAGGACCATGAGGCATGTGTGTCTAAACACCTCAGAAAGAGGTGTGTTGTCAAACCAGCTTAAGAAAGATAAGTCATTGTCATTCACAAAACGGTTCACCTTAGCGAGGGTGGATGGTACAGCCCTGAGTGACAGGTCATTACTACGACACATTTATAGAAGTTGAGGCATCCTTTGACCTCTAGTCACTCAGATTTAGGGAGGTCGAGTTTACCTGTTTAGGTACCTCCACTACTGCAGTAGTGAGGATTGCAATCCATTACCTATGCGTAGTTTCTCTCAGTTGTGAGCCGCCTGCATGAGGTTTACTTGGTCTGTAGCATCCTCGATTACCACATTAGAAATTGAATAACAGACGCCGGGTGCACATCTCACAAAATGTGAGGTTTCTTCGCATACCCGAAGGAGTAAGCAAGAAGAACATAATTACTAACCAATCACATGTTGAATTACCTTGATTAGTTATTTTGTTATATAAGAACTATGTAATATGGTGCCTTACTTTCTTCATTGTACGTACCGTAGTTGCTTTACTTTGGCCATATGTTTCTTATTGTCTCATCCTGTTGCACTTAGCTTTATACTGCTATCCTTGCTAGTTCTCGTACTCGTTGCACGTTGCACATATGTATGCTCACATGCACACGTATCTTGGTTAAATATTTTTAACAGTGTCATGATAGCTATAGCTTGTTATTCATAGTTTTTGAGCTATGTCATATCTGTTTCTTGTTTCATACTTCATGCTTCATGTTTTTCCTTTAAAATAGTATTATATGGATGATTTATCTCACCAACTCGCAAGAGTTCTGACCCCATTTTATGGGGATACAGGTGACGACTACTAGGGTGTGATCACGATGACTTTTCTACAGAGGCTTGGAACCCACACTTTGGACTTACGCGGTCTTGGCAATTGTTTTGGGAAATCCCCCTTTTTGGTTTTTGAGTGACCCTTTTGTATCTGAATAAATGTATATCCTTGGTCTCATTTTGTAAAGAAAGTGTAGAATAAAATGTTTCTTTTTGTTGTTCATCCTGTAACCCACTCAAATTTTTCAACTGATTTCTCTTATGGTTTTTCCGCTTGTATAATGTTTTCAAAAAAAAAAATTCTTCTAAAAATCTAAGGATTTTACAAGTTGGGATTTTGGGGCGTTATATATTTAGTTACAATACATCATGACCAATGGTTTGACTTAGATACAATACATAACCATCATCATCAAAGAAAACAAACATCATCATATGCCCAATCACGATTAGGGTTTAGGATTTAGGGTTAGGATTTTAGGGGTTTAGGCTTTATGGTTTAAGATTCAGGGTTTGGGGTTTTCAGTTTAGGGTTTAGGGTTTTGGATTTAGGGGTTAGGTTGTAGGTTTTAGGGTTTAACGTTTATGATTTAGGATTTAGGGTTTAGGTTGTAGGGTTTAGGGTTTAGGAGTTTAGGGGTTTAGGGGTTTAGGGTTTAGGGTTTAGGGTTTAGGGTTTAGGGTTTAGGTTTTAGGTTTGGGTTTTAGGATTTAGGTTTAGGGTTTTAGGGGTTTGGGGTTTACGGTTTTATGTTTTAGGGATTGAGGTTTAGGGTTTAGGGTTTAGGGTTTTAGGGGTTTAGGGTTTAGGGTTTAGGAAGTTACCGCGACAACGATATGTCTTTGTTAGTCTTTGTGAACGAAATCGATTTTGTATTTATAAAGTTACCTTGATTTGTATCATTGAATTATTCTCGATTTGTACTTTACTAAGTCTATACATCGTGTGGCTTTATTTATTATTTTTCTTTTCAGCCATTTATTAATCAGTCATTTCGGCTATTGGTCATGATGTATTGTAACTAGATACTAATATTTTTGGTAAATGAATGTGGTTGTAAATAACATCGATTTGTATTTAAGAAGCTACCGCGATAACGATATATCTTTGTTTGTCTTTATGAATGATATCGATATATAATATCGTGATTTACTCATCGATTTATAACTGTTACTAAAATATTGTTTATGTATAAAACGTAAATCGATATCATATTGTAAATCACTTCGAATTTATCTTAATTTTTTTATTGAATTTCACGTCGATTTGTATTTATGGGTTTAGGTGGAGGAGTGATTGGATTGGGTTGTACAACGATGTGTATATTTAAAGGCTAGATGAGACAACGATTTGTTCATGCACTTTTATCACAATTTGTATTTAGGGTTTAGGGTTTAGGTTTTAAGATTTAGGTTTAGGGTTTAGGGTTTAAGACTTAGATTTTTGGGTTTTATGTTTTAGGGAATGGTGTTTAGGGTTTAGGGTTTAGGGTTTAGGTTTTAGGATTTAGGTTTTAGGGGTTTAGGATTTAGGTTTTTGGGTTTTATGTTTTAGGAATTGGGGTTTAGGGTTTAGGGTTTAGGTTTAGGTTTAGGTTTAGAGTTTTAGGGGTTTAGGGTTTAGGGTTTTGGGGTTTAGGATTTAGGTTTTTGGGTTTTATGTTTTAGGGATTGGATTTTACTATTTAGGGTTTAGGGTTGATGAGCTTTGTCTATGTGAACGATATATCCTATCTCAATTTACACAATGACTGATTAATAAAAGGTAGAAAACTAAAACAATATAAAAATCGAGACAATGTTTAGAATAGATAAAGTAAAAATCGAGGTTACTTCATAAATACAAATCAATTTACAACTTGATACAAATTTAAGTCATAGTTGCAAATCAATTTCACTGCAACGATTTGTCCTATCACGATTTGCTTTGACGAGCTTTGTCTATGTTAACGATTTTCCTATCGTGATTTACACAATGATTGCTAAAATACAAAAAAGAGGATGAAAAAACAAATTGACACGATGTTTATTGGTAATGTGAATGATTTGTCCTATCACGATTTGTTGTTACGAGCTTTGTCAATGTGAAGATATGCCAAGAAAAACAATAAATAAATTGACATGATGTTTAGACTTAGTAAACTACAAATCGAGACTTAGTTGCAAATCAATTTCACTATAACGATAAGTGCTATAGCGATTTGCTTGATACGTCCTATCGCGTTGACCAATTTTGTAAAAGGTAGATGAAATGACATTTATTAATTTAATTAATGAGTAATGCAATTTATTTGTTCGTGCTTTTTGAAAGCTGGCAATATTTTTTTAAAACGGTCGATATATGAAACAACGTATCCTTTATATATGAATGACATGTTGCACAAGTTTAGGACGGTGTTGCTTTGCTTTGCTTCGTGAACAAGGAATAGACAAACCGATGTTTCCTTTATAAACGACGTGTCTGTGAATCAAACATATAACCTGCTTCATTGCAAAGGGGTATCGATGTCAAGGAAGGAGAAGACGACAGCTACATGACTAGCGATGGCGAATCAGACATATATTGTCTAAACCTCATGATGAGTTTCTTCAAAATTTATCTCTTTTATGGTGTATATTTGATTTGTGTTGTGTACTGTAGAAAGGAATTTCAATATCATTTCTTGAATATTTTGCTAATGTCAGTGAAACATCCACAAAAAGCGGTGCCTAAAAACTCAACAAAGAGCTCCAAGATAACATCAAACGGCTGCAAAATGAATTTGCAGAAGAAAACACTATCAGTAATTTTGTACGTATAAAACCACTATCAGTTATATATTACGTATGCCATGGGTATGTATGTTAACACGTGCATATTTGTTACAAACAGACTATATCCGATTTCGTCATGTATATTCAAAGCAACGCAACAACCAATACTAGACGCATCTTCACCCTTATTTCATGGTATATCGGTTCTCTTATATGTTTATTTTTTTTTATTTACTCTTGTTGCTTCGTATTTTAACCTTACTATTACTACTGTTTCGTCCACCGATTGTCATACTCCATTGGATTTCAAGATAGACTACATACTGGGGTAACGATGATCACTGCAGAGACTTTTGGTCAAGTGAAAAGGTAAGTGAAGAAACCTCTTGTCCAAGGTTTAGGCATAACAGTCCTAACACGATTTGTACTATCGAGTTGTAAGATATTTTATCGATTTGCATATATTGATTCTTGCACTTTGGCAAACTGCTCAGCATTAGGTCTTATACGTGATGAATTTACAGAAAAAATGAATATAGTGTTACAACTCATTGGACTTTCACACTAGTGTACATCGTGACATTTTGCATTTGGTAAGTTTCCATCTATAAGGGTATTGTATCATGTACGGTGACCAGGAATTTACTTGCTTCTGCATCAACCACAGGTGGGATTCGTCAAAGATGTTTTGGGTGTCGACATTGGCGAGTGGAGGTTTCACTCAACACACGATGCTCCTTTACAAAATAATGGTGTCGATTGTGGCGTATTTGTAATGAAGTATATTGAAGCAATATACAATGGCCGAGAACCTGATTTCGACGTTGTATGCTCTTTATTATCCTCTATTATTGGGGACTCAATTTATATAGTGTCACATTACATTTTTGTTGCAGGATGATATACTTGGATTCCGCACAGAACTATGCAAAAAATTGGCAGAGTTTCCAATTGCGGAAGATAAAAAAAACTCAGTCGGCAAGATTACCTAGAAGGCAACGAACGATGCGACCCCCAGGAGTAATATGATGTACATCGACTTCTAACAGATTTTATAAACTGTACAACCAAATTTTATAAGACTGTGTATACAAATTATGTAAATCTCTCTAGGTTGAAATTAATAAAATTTCAATTTTACTAAACACGCCAATAAGTTGGATTGTTATTTGTAGTAAAGGCAAATCGTTGTTATGTTTGCCCTTCGTAAATGAAAATTAAAAAAGTGATTAGCGTTGTGTATAGTGAAAACGAGTTGTTTTATGTAACGTGACATTATATGAGTGTATACATCTATTTTAATCAATGTAGCACACAAATGTCACTAAACAAATCGTTGTAATGATCAACCTTCGTAAATTAAAACCGAATAAGCATTTATATAAGGCTGAAACGATTTGCACAAACATTGATAAACAACTAAAATGATTTGCAGAAACATTGACCATGCACTTTTACAACGATTTGTACTCATGCACAATGCGATTTTCATCCAGTTGTGGCCTACATTGATGTCATTGTATAAATTGTTATACCATCACGATTTACACAATGACGTCAACTTTTAGACAATGAGCTTTGTCTATGTAAAACCCGTGAAATTTATGAAATTCTAAATGAATAAAAGGGATCCGTTATGTGAAATAGTAAGATTTTAAGTTAGACAGTACAATTTTTATGACTTGTGGTTTCTAGAACGAAACCGATAACAAACTCTCACAAGTGGTTTTGGATCCGGATCTTGGCGAGATCCGATGATCCGACCCGGTTCATGAGTCCAAGTAAGGAAACCCGATGGCTTCGGGATGATAGCGTGAGATCCGAAGCACATTTAAAGTAAGCAAGTGCAAGTTTAAAACCAACGGGTGAAAAATCCACTTGAAATGGAAGAAATCCATCAACAAGGAAAAACGTCCCGATATGACATAAAACGAATATTTTCGCAAAAGTAAACAATAAGTGGTGAAGTGGAGTTATGGTAGGACACATAGGGTTGTAGAGCCACCACCCAAGTTCAAAACCCTTTGTGCACAAATTATTTTTTTTCAAGAAAGTGATGATTTCTACCTTGGTGAAAAGGGTAAAAACGTGGGCTCAAATTAAACCCTACCTTTTTGGTCTTTCTCCACCAAAAACGTGAGCAACTCCTCTCACCTTACCAAAAATAGAGGGGAATCCCATGCATCAGGGGATGAGGGGTACCACAATAAGGAAAAAAGAGAGTGGAAGTTGAAAAAAATGACACATGGAGTAAAGGGCAAAATCGTAAGAGATGCTATCCCAACAAAAATCGTGGGATTTGAAGGAGATTTTTTTTTTAGGGTTGAGTTTTGAAACTCCACCTAAGAAAGAGGAGACAAATCAAGAAGTTTTTCTTTTAGAAATCGTGAAACACGATTTTCTATCTCTCTCTCTCTCTCTCACGGTGGTGGTCGACCTCCATTGGTGGACGGTGTGGACCTCCCTTGCTGAACGCGTGAACATCCATTATCGACGTGGGGTGTCGCTCTAACGAAGAGAAGGGGTTGCAGCCTTGCCGTCGTGAGACTCCAAAGAGGTAAGGAGCATTGTTATTTGTATGTAAGTGCTTGATGCCTTGTTGCACATCTATGTTGCAATAACATAGAGGTTACGTGACAAGCACCACCTATATGTAGGTATGTTTAGGGCCTTGAGACCCAGGTGGCATGAGTTGAAACACCTACTAGCCAATAGGTCAATATGTAGTGGTTCAGCCAATGGTTCTCACCCTTGGCCAACGTTGGGGCACTGTGGTGTTCTTTGTAAGGGCATTTTATTCCTATGTGTGTGCCTGGTAATATGTAGTACTCATATCAAAACCTACAGTTCGAATCTGTGTAGGAAAATGCATATATTTTGGTGTGGGTGTTAGCCATGACGGATTCAAGATCAAAACAAAAATAAAGTAGGCAAATGGCGTGGAACCTTAAGTATCTTGGATTATTATTCATGAAATTATTGTTTGGTTGTATTTTCTTTTTCAATACACCTTTCCTACTTTGTAGATTGAATAGTTTTAATTAAGTCTGAAGTTATGTATACGTGATTGCTATTTCACATCATGGTAAAATAAAGATATATCATTCCTATTGGGTAATTCGATTGGATTCGATATTTTTGAGTGTGGAATGCACTCATATTTATAGTTGAAAGATTCCATACATTGAGGATGAAAGGGGTGGCAAAACAGTCTATTTAGAATGATCAAAATGTTTGAAAAATAAAAAAGATACACCCTTTTAAAAAGTTACAGAAAAACGGCAAAATTAGTCGACTGAGACAATAGTTAGTCGACTGATAATATGTTCAGTCGACTGATAAAAACCTTCAGTCGGCTGCTGCAGAAATTTCCAGAAAACAGACATTCTGTTTAGTCGACTGATAAAACCTTCAGTCGACTGATGCTAAAATTTTTCCAGAAAATAGACATTCTGATCAGTCGACTGATAAAACCTTCAGTCGACTGATGCTAAATTTTTTCTAGAAAATAGACATTCTGATCAGTCGACTGATAAAACCTTCAGTCGACTGATGCTAAAATTTTTCCAGAAAACAGATATTCTGATCAGTCGACTAATGCTAAAATTTTCAGAAAATTGATATTCTGTTCAGTCGACTGATAAACCCCTCAGTCGACTGCTGCTAAATTTTTAAGAAAACGGACATTCTGTCCGGTCGACTGATAAAACTTTCGGTCGACTAAGTTTATGATCAGTCGACTGATAAACCCTTCAGTCGACTACTGCTAAATTTTTCCAGAAAACGGACATTCTGTCCGGTCGACTAATAAAACTTTCGGTCGACTAATTTTATGATCAGTCGACTGCTGCTAAACTTTTCCCGAAAACAAATATTCTGTCCGGTCGACTGATAAATTCTTCGGTCGACTAATTTTACAAAAAAAAAATAATAACGTTTTGCTTAGAAGATTTGAAGCCAAAAGGGTTGGTCGACCGGTGAGCCTATTGGTCGACTAATAAACATGAAAATTTGAGTAAAGAGTTTTCTAAAAGGATTTTCATAAAGGGTTCTTTTAGAAAAGTTTTCTAAAGACTTTTTAGGTGAAATGCAACTGAAATATCTATGAAAAAAATAGTTTTGATGGTAAACTAAATAAGTGATTCACATATGGACTTTAAGATTATGTCCAATACATGAAATGCATATGATAAAGTTGGATATTGCCATGTTGCGGCATAACCAGTGGGGGTACGAAACGTACACTCGAGCTCATAAACAAAACTGAAAATGGCGAATGTTTAAGTACTCGACACAAAGTTGAACCAGAATTATGAGAAATTGTGGTCGGTGCCTTTGAGGCATTCGATGGGTAATGTGCATATACTAAGATCAACTTGAGTACGAATTGGGGTTGTGAAAGTCCCCTGTGGTGCAAAGACTTGCATATAAGAATAAATACACATTAAATATGGGATTCTGTGTATACCTGAAAGATGGTATATGTTACTGGTTTCCTAGGGTTCTGGGTACATCTGAAAGAAGATGTATGTTACTGGATCCAAACAAGTAAGAATGAAAATTTATACACATATAAATTAAATATGTTGGATTCTGGATATACCTGAAAATGGTATATGTTACTGGTTTTCCAGGGCTCTGGGTACACCTGAAAGATGGTGTATGTTATTGGACCCATGGTCTACCTTGGAGAGGGTAGGTGGTACAAGCTTCGTGGACATTCTTGTTCTTGTGAGAGCTAGGCGTCTCACCCGGTCCCAGTCCACGAAGTTAGGGGACCAGGACTACCAGTATGTCCTAGGTGGTAGATCCAAGTCTTCTGCAGAAGTACAGGGTGCATCCTAATTTTTGTTCTAGCCACTGGGGAGTTCTCTCTCGGTCACTGACCGTCCCCTTTGGATATTCGTACGGTTAGTCATACGGGTTATTAAATAATAGACCCCCGTATGGTCTCGGTCCGCTACGAGGTCTATGCCTGTGCGTACCCACAGGGTAAGAGTAAGATAAGCATTAAATAATTTAAGTTGACTAGAAACTTATCTCTGAAGAATTACATTCTGTTGAGTTGACTTTAGTAAAACTTGTGGAATCTACAGCTTGTATTAATGTGGATAAATATACCTCTAGTTCAGTCATCCTTTGCACTGTATCATGAATTAGAAAGCATAATCATCTTCTTAGAATGTTATAAACTTTCATGCTAGTTATATCTGCAGTACTTGCATATATTTGTACACAGGTCACTGAGCACCACATATAAATATAATGCTTCTTACGCAGACAGGGGAGTCTGACCCTTCTGCTTTAAATGTTTTTCAGGTAGCAACTAATTGGAGCATCGGGGTGTCGTTTTGGATAAAGCCAAGAGATCTCATTTATTCAGTATTTTATGTTTGAACTCTGATTAGTAGATTTACAATTCTGTTATGGGATGAAATTAATGACATTAATGTTTCAATTAATGAATGGTATATTTAGTACTTCTCTGTTTTACCCTGTAATGCGCCCGACTTGTATTTTACGTACTTCCGCTATTTCAAAAAAAAAAAATTTACTCCAAAATTTTTACTATAAAAAGTTGGGGCGTTACAGTCTAAGTAAATGACACGTACAATCGCTATTTACACAATGACGTATGAAGGCTACGTGCTATCACGATTTGCTTTTACGGGCTATATCTATGTCAACGATATTTCCTAATCGCTTTTACGGGTGATTGGGGTTTAGGGTTTAAGGTTTATGGTTTAGGTTTTGGGGTTTGGGGTTTAGGTTTTAGGTTTAAGGATTTTTGGGTTTTACTTTAACGATACAAATCGAGTTAACTTCTTAAATACAAATCGATTTCGTTTACAAAGACAAACAAAGATATATCGTTCTCGTCGTAACTTTGTAACTACAAATCTACATGATTTATAACCACATTCATATACAAAAAATATTAGTATTTAGTTACAATACATCATGACCAATGGTTTGGCTTAGATACAATACATGACCATCATCATCAAAGAAAACAAATATCATCACTAGTATGAAACCCACGTCCAAAATAGCGATGTGCTTCTAATGCAATCTAGGTGCAGGATTGTGGAAAGCTATTTATGGGAAGACATTTCCGTCAAATGCATATCTATCTTTTAGAGACTCCTATTTTTACATAAGAGATCACCAAAACATTCATATCATTCATCGTCGAGTTCATTTCCTGGTGCAAAGTGATTCTATGTGCAGTTGAGGATACATCCTCTCCAAAAAAACAAGCTCATTAGTAATGGCAGCCCACTGCACCATTTTCCTTGAACTGAGGTTGATTCTTAAAGACTCTAGCAATGGTGCACTCTTAAGAATATGCTTCACAAACTTCAGCTGAGGCATTGTCCCCTTGAAGGAGCTGATGGGCTGCATGATAAATCACTTTTATGTATTTGTCATGAAGTATATCGAAGATTAGACAAATATTTTTCCAACTATGAAGTATAGTTTGTGAACAATGGAGGGTTCGATAGTAGGAATGGATCAAATAGATGGACATCAGCATCACCCCTTGTCTATCCTGCAGAATATTTGTGCTTGCTTCGGTATGACGACAATGATTGAAGATGATTATGGTGTCATAAATTTATCGATGTATATGCAGAAGATAACCACCATAATCATCATCGAAGATTATACAAATCTTTTCTCATGGCATGAAACAACTACGTTATTAGCATCAAACCTCATCTATCAAACACATGTAGAAGGAACACAGAAGAATAAAGAAGAAAGAAAAATACAAGAGGAGAAGAAGAAGAAGAAGAAGAAGGTAGAGGAGAAAAAAGAAGAAGTTGCGCTGCCGCAAAAAAGAGGAAGAGAGGTTAAATAGATTAGGGTTTTAGACTTGAACAACGAATCAGGTCGGGTCGGGTTGGGTTTTATATATAGATCTATATTAGGGTTTTACATTTTGCAGGATTTTACGCACGTGTGCACAAATCGACACAATGTTTAGACTTAGTAAAGTACAAATCGATTTAAGTAACAGTTGCAAACCGTTGTGAGTAAATCGCGATATTACATATCGATATCATTCACATAGATAAACAAAGACATATCGTTGTCACAGTTACTTTATAAATACAATTAGACATCTCGATAATTACCTATTGGTGATGATATCTATTTTTTTGATGATGGTCATGTAAAAAAAGACTAGATTTTTTCGTAAATGATTGCAGTTGTAAATCACATTGATTTATAGTTTTAAAGTTACTCATTGATTTGCAACTGTTATTAAAATATTGTTTCTGTATAAAATATAAATCAGTATCGTGCTATAAATCACTTTGAATTTACCTTAATTTTTTTTGTTGAATTTCACGTCGATTTATAATTATGGGTTTAGGTGGGAGATTGATTGGATTGGGTTGTACAACAATGTGTATATTTGAAGGCTAGATGAGACAACAATTTGTTCGTGCACTTTTATCGTGATTTGTACTCATGCACATTGTGATTTTCATCCGGTTGTGACTGACATAGACGTCATTGTGTAGATCGCGATAGGACACTACATGGTATGACATCTTACAAATTGACACTGCGAAACACATAATATCTTACAAATCGATATACATATCACAAATTATATTATAAATCGATACAAAAATTCAGCATAATAGCTTACAAATCAATATTACAAAACACATAATATCTTACAAATCGATATACATATCGCAAAATGTATTACAAATCGATACGAAAATTCAGCATAATAACTTACAAATTGATATTAACAAACAAAACAATATCTCACAAATCGGTAGCATGTTACTACTACCACGATTTGCGATACATTGCATATACTGAGTGAATGGATGATACCGGATGGGGTAGAAGCCCTTCCTCGCATCTATAAATAAGCATTTTTGTCAACAAGTCTTAGCGTCTTACAAATATCTTTCATTTTCTAATCGTCAAAAAGACAAGATTCACCTACAATAACAAAACAACGCCTTAATGGCACTCACAATGATATATGTTCTTCTAATAGCATGATGACATGGAAACGTACTCACGACGCCTTAATGACACTTGTTGGAATGCTTGTGCGTCATTGTTTTTTTCCATACTGCCTAACGACAACAAAAAAGAAGAGAAGACTTTAAAAAGAGATGGTCGACAAATGCCTCTATGACGCCCACCAATGATCGAACCAATCAATTGATTTATAGTTATCTCAACAAGGTAGAAACAAACCCGAGAATGTTTTGTAACACAAGGCAAGAACGAGAATGCGACAATGTGTTGTAACATAAGCTAAAAACTAAGGAGGATACCTAGACTCGAGACGACGGTAAAGGCTGCTCTAGCAACAACAAATGACGATAAATGGTGCATCGTAAAAAAAAGCTTATGTTACAGTAGATGATGCAAATAGAACATTTGGACTTAACGTTTGGATTTAGAGTTAACATCATCCTCAGCTTTTTGTATGAAGGATATTTTTGTTTTTTTTTTTAATTTCTCTTTTTTTGGATTAAAGATATTTTTGTCATTTTCTCGAACCGTTGTTTAATGATGAGAATAGCAGGAAAGAGTACTTACATTTTTGCAACTGCACCGAACTCTGACGCTAAGTGATGCCGACATACACGGGGATACGAGCTCCCACGTGCTTATATACGTTGCGCTCAACTCATTCGGACACAGTCCGTCTTCGGGGTAGAACAGGCAACACCCTCCCGTGTTCCGTGGGTGTGTTTTGAATGGGTGCATAGATTTTGTGTTTTGTCCCCCAAGTACTTTATAAAGTACTCGCAGTGAGTGACCCTGGGAAAATCCCAGACGTCAACCGATCATGTCGTGCCGCTGTGTTTGGAAAAAAAGGAGTATGCGCACGTCGGGACGAAAAATTGGACAAAACGTTTGAGGTGGCAGCAAAAGAAGTCTGGCTTTTTCTTCAGAAGCCCCTACGAAGTGACGAAGTCCATTTTCTTCTGAGATGGACACGATCCGAATATTCTGGCGATTCCCTCCCCGTATAAAAACGTCACCTCTTCCCCTCCCGCTCTCGCTTTCCGAAAAGCAATGATCCCTCTTCTCGAGGTGCCGCGGCCTCTCCGCCTCCTCTGCTCCGCCGGTTCCGTCCACCCGATACGCCAACCGCGGAGTCGGATCGTCTCGGAGGCGAGGGAGATCCGCGTGTGCGTGAACCGGACGTGCAACCGGAGCGGGTCGAGGGAGACGCTAGCGCTGCTGGAGGGACTCGCCCCGCCGGGCGTATCGGTGACGTCCTGCGGGTGCCTAGGCCTCTGCGGCGCGGGACCCAACGTGGCGGTCCTCCCCGACGGGGTCGTCGTCCGCCACTGCGCCACTGCGTCCCGGGTCGCCGACGTCCTGGCCGGATACTGCGGTGTCTCGGACCCGGCGGCGGGCCTGGAGGCCCTCGCACTCAGGAAGAGGGCGGAGGGAGAGATGGACGGTGGAAATTTCGCCGGAGCCGTCGGCTTGCTCTCTCAGGTGAGGTTCTTCGTGAGATGTCCTTCTTGTCCCTGATCCGGTTCCGAAATTACCGTCGTAAGCTTTGGTTCTAATCGATGAAATAACGCCTTTCGTTCGTTTTCGCGCAATTGTTGGATTGTTTGATCCATTTCAATTTTTATGTCAAGATGGCCAGTTGTTCATTACAGACATGGATACGATTCGAACACGAGATAAAACTCGTGGATACGTACATGTTTAAAAGTTTATTATATGAGGATATGTTTGAATATTTATATGCACAGTTCAAGGATTAAACTCGAAAGTTAAGAAAAAAACACAAAAATAATTGAAAAAATAACGAAGTGCAAAATTATTAAAAAGTATAGTTGCGTCGAACGCGTGTCAATGGTTTGGTGTTGTTCCTCCTGGAAACAGGACCTCAAAGAGCCTGTCCCTGAGGTATATTGTTGCATGAGGAAAGTATTTCACCTTCGTAATTGGAAGTTTCTAGCCTTCTAAAACAAAAATAGGGCTTAAGAATGGAGTAGATAACAAATTGGTGGTGGCATCTAGAGGGAAGATGACTGATGGAAAGTAATGATCAAGGCTAAAAAATGAGATTTCTACCTGAGCTTGTTGATGAAAAGATTAAAACATATAAAGTTGGAGATCGAATCGAAGGGTCCTTCTTGAAAGGGAGACAAAGTGAAGTTAAGAAACAACATGAAAGGATATGTTGGTATAGAATTACAAGTTTATAACACACTTGTATATGAGAATCGTGCAAGTTCATCGGCATTATTAAAGAATTCAATTCAAAAAGTGGTGTCTGAATTTCAAGTCCTAGTCAATGGTGGATCACCTTGCCTTGTGGTTGCTTGTGATCTAAAATAACCTGCATGGTGGGAACAATTGATTAAACTCTCAAAGAGGCACGAGCTGTGCCACAAGAAACAAAGATTATGAACATTAGAAATGAAGTGCTTGGAAGGACAATTCCAGAAGATGTTATTTCTCGGGGAAGAATTGTCAACTTTCAAAGAAGCAGGAGCTTTGCAACGCTCTATCTTTTTTATAGTAAGTTCATCAAACAAATTTACTCTGGAGCTTGGCCTAACTCAACTCAAGGGGAGAGTGTGCGAGCCTTATTCAAGTTCATCTTTGACAAGCGATTCAGTTCAAACCTTAGAAAATAATCTCAAATATTGCACTATCTGATAATTAGTAGTTCTCTTCACTGCATATTTTTTATTAATAGGACTTGTAGAATTCATCACGCCACTGCCACATCAATGTATTTCCTAAAGTCGAACAACAATACAAGTCATGTTTTATTGATGTTTTTTCTTGGCTGTTTTGACAAGTGAGGGTGATGGTTTAAACTTTTTTGTATTTCAGGCTATCGATCTTAAACCCTCTGGAGGCATGCACTTTATCTACAGAGTCAGGTCTGCAAATCTCATCCTCTCCTATTAGAATGGTTCCAAGTCAATAAGATTGTTATGACATTTAATGGTGTCATTTTATAGGAACTAGAACCTTAATCATTGATAGAGGGACTGTTCCTGCTAATCATTAAAAACCATAGGACATTGCCATCAAAATACGTAACTTCTAATGAAGTAAATGGCATAAAGTCAAGGGAATGTTCCCACTTCCCACCATAACATGAAGCTGCTTCAAGTGGGTTTCACTCTTAATAAGAGATGGATTAGATAAGAGATAGGAAAATTTCTTCACTCTATGGAACATTTTGATGCACTTAAGAATTATCATCATAAGCTTTCTGAGAACAATATGCATTGTGACTCGTGTGTGATGCATAGTTGCTTTGTTCTTTCAGATCTGCTGCAAGGTTAGCAATGGGTGACTATTCTGGTGCTCTTCAAGATGCCACTGAAGCTTCGAGAGTCGCTCCAAATTATCCTCAGGTAAAGCATTTCTTTTGAAACATTTGTCGGACGGATTGTTTTCACGCTTTCCCTTTTTTTGTGGTTGAACATTGTATGGTCGTACAAAATACGCTGGTAAATGAAAGGTCATATTTCCAAGCCTACTGAAGCACTTGTCACTATGTTCTAAGCATGACAGAGTGTTGATTTGGTTGGATATTTGCCATGATATATCCAAAAATATCCATTTGTTAAACTACCAATATATTGCACTAATTATAAAAAATTAAGCTGGTTTAGTTGAAATTATCTTTTAGGCCAATATGATAATTGGGATTTTTCACATAATAGGGCATATTAAAAAACACTTGAGGAAGCTGTAGATAATGGAGAAGAAGAAGACCCAAGCCCATGTGGCCCCTTTAACTTCCTGCGTGAGGTGCAACATACAAATGTCTTTATGTTAAACCTAATTATGGTCAACACAAAGAGCACAAATAATAATCAATAATTACAACATGCCACAAATGTGGTTCTGGCCGGTATTGTACAAAACAAAAAAAAGGAAATGCAGAACATTCAAAAAGCAAAGGAGACACAACTATTCCATATAATACAAAGGACCACAAGTTGTCCACATAAGCAAGAAAAGTTAATACTCCCCCTCAAGTTGTACATTGAGCATACTTGTGTACAACTCGCTCTTCAAATTAGCTAGTCTTCCTTTTGACGCCCTTTGGGTGAATGTCAGTTACTTGATCTTCAGTTCCAATGAATTCTGTGCTTATCTCTTCATTCTCCCCCTTTTGTGAATAAAATGATAGTCACTGTATATATATGTTTTGATCTGTCATGAAAAATTGGTTTTGATGCAAGCGCCAAAGTGCTTCTGTCATCACTATAAATGACAGATGATTCATTACAAAAATCAAAGCTGTTTAATAAGCTTTTGACCCGAGTTATTTCAGATATTGTTCCAGCAATGAGAGAAATGTTTCTCTGAAAAAAATATCAATGAGAGAAATGGATATGTGTGAAAAGTTGGACAAGTTAACATGTATAAGCAACATTTAGCCAAAGACGGGAACACATTGTTAAGGTGTGCTACAAACTTGGTCATTTATTTTATTTTGTTGTCTCAGTGGGTTGAGTTTCAAGTCAATTTTTTTGTGTTATAATCTATGTCACAGGGATTCGGCTAACCAGGTGTCGCACCTGCGTCGACGTGATGCGACACGACACGGGTGCACGTGTGGGTGCGGCTCCTGGTGTGGTCAACCCAACCCTATGTAAAAAAAATGAAAATCACGACGTCGAGGGAAGCTCGCCTGAAGAAGAAGACAACGAGGAAAGAGTGAGGCGAGAGGGAGCTCACTTGAAAGGGGGCCAGAGGGCGCATTGTTGGCACAGGAAGGACCGACGTCGGGTGGCTCACCGGACGTGGGGCTTGCCGGCGTCAGGTGGCCGAACAACGAATGGGAGAGAGGGAGCCTGTGGTGGGGGGAGAAGGTGAGTGAGGAGAGAGAGTGAGCAGCTTGGGGAGGGGGAAGCAGATCAGAACATGAGCGTTTTTGCTCATGCCGCCATCGTGGCCATCCGATTTGCATTTTAAAAAGCTAAAAAGTCAACAAACCACGTGGCATTCATCCAAAATGCAAACAGACGGCCACGATATGTGCATGAGCAAAAACGCTCATGTTCAACATGACCTGATCTGCTTCCGCGTGGGGGAGGGTTTCTCGAATGAGAAACCTTACCATGCGTGCTTTAAATAAGCACGGATTTGGATCCGGGTCGGATCTGAATCTGACCTGGGTCCGATTTTTTTTGCCGCACACCCGCACCCATGTTTTTTTAAAGTGCCGCATCCCCACACCCGCACCCATGTGACATAGGTTATAATGTTGTTCCCTCTTCTATATAGATGTTCTAAGTCTGATGGTCTATGTCACATGGGTGCGGGTGCGGGTGCGGGTGCGGGGTGCGGCACTTTAAAAAAACTTGGGTGCGGGGGTGCGGCAAAAATATAAAAATTATATATATATATATATATATATATATATATATATATATATATATATATATATATATATATAGTCCAAAAGTTGGACATAAATGACCCTGAGTGCATTGATTGCACCCAGGGTCAGGTTGACCGCATCGGGTGCGGGTGCGACGTGGGTGCGTCACCTAGTTGGAGAGTCCTTGTGACATAGCTGATGGTGTTTTCTTGATAAAAAAAAGGCATCTTTTACCAGGGAGATCACCAGTAAAAGTAGCCTATCTGCTCTCCTACCCTTGAGGCTCCCCAGATATGTTTAACATGTTAGTCAATGACTCAATGTTGATGTTAGTGCTTCATTCTTATTATTATTTCTTGTTTTAATTGTGATGATTTAAGGCCATTGGTGCAATAAATGTTGCCATTAGCTTATTCCTTCTTTTGTAACAGAATATATTCTCGCTTAACCTTAGTGGATATTGTTGTTACTGACCTTGCTTGATGTGCTATTTGTCTTCAGCCTTTGTTTTGTTGCTGCTATGTCACATGGACATAGACACAAACATGGATTCAATATGGATACAAGACATAAATACACAATTTTTTGAGATTGAGGATATGATGACACAAGTTTTTTGTTTTAATTGATTTTTTTGATATCTTAATATATAAAAACATATTTTTAATTGAAAATATGTTTAGAAATTATTAACAACATTGAAATAGTATTGGACATATCATAGCATGTCATGTGGTTCGCTAAAAAAAACCCACATCACACCATCTGTACATTGTGTTGTTTTTCATATACATGAAACAATATAGCTGTGAAGAATCCTCCCAAACAATCAAGTTTTCAAATAACTTGATACTTCAAATACTCAATACATAAAATAAATGTAGAGTGTTTATAAGCTTTACACCACAAAAGAAGTGCAATAAATGCACAGTGTTTATAAGCTTTACACCAAAGAAAGTGCAATAAATGCACAGTGTTTACAAGCTTAAGGAGACAACTCCTTACTCTAATAATTCATACAATGGGCTCACATAGCCTTATTTATAAGCAAACTTAAGAGATGTTGGGCTATTCCCAACAACTCTTATTAGAGACGTTGGGAATCAGCCCAACGTCTATATTTTTAACACTGTGTACACAGTCAATGGCTGACTGTTGTACACTGTACACAGTCAGCCACTGACTGTGTACAAAAACATTATATAAGAAAACAAAAATAAGAAATGAAAAAAAACTACAAAAATAAAAAAATAAAAAAATAAAAAGGAGAAATTACAATCATATTCAAAAACATGAATATGCGTAAAATGTAAAAATGACTATAATACCCCTACAGCCAATACAATAAAGAAATATATATTTTATATATACAAGTAGATGAATACATATACATATATGAAATATATATATGTATATGTATCTTCTTTTATATATATAAAATATATATAGAAAATACATTGTCTTATAAATTACAATTTAACACCCCCCCTCAAACTTAGGGCAAGATGACCGAAAGTTTGCCAATGAGGAAATTGAACCGCGGAGCACACAAAGCTTTGGTGAAGAAATCTGCCAACTGATATTCTGAAGTTACATATAGAAGATCTATAACTCCTTTCAGATACGCTTCCCGAACATAGTGACAGTCCATCTCAATGTGTTTAGTCCGCTCATGAAAAGTATGATTTTTGGTAATATATATTGCACTCTTGTTATCACAGCATAGCTTGGTGGGCCCTGCTATTGAGATCCCCATATCTTCTAATAGCTGATGAATCCATACAATTTCCATGGTAGTAGTCGTCATGACACGATATTCAGCTTCTGTTGAGGATAGAGACACTTTTTGTTGCTTTTTACATCTCCATGAAATCAGCGAGTCTCCTAAAAACACACAAAAACCAGTGGTGGAGTGACGGTTATTTGGGTTACCTCCCCAGTCAGAGTCAGTATAAGCAATTAATTTTAATTCAGAAGAAGAGGATAAGAATACTCCCTTATTTAGTGTGCCTTTTATGTATCTTACGACTCGCAAGATGGCACTCATGTGAACTGATGTAGGCGCATGCTGAAACTGACTTGCAGTATGGACTGCATGAAATATATCTGGTCTGGTAATACTTATATACATCAATGATCCTACAAGCTGTCTGTAGGGTGTAGGATCCGAAAGGGGAACCCCATCATCAATTTTCATTTTTGCCCCTACTACTGCAGGAGTTTCACAAAGCTTGTCATCTGTAATACCTGACCTGTCAATGATATCAGAAGCAAGCTTAGTTTGAGATAAGAAATATCCTCTAAGGGAGTATGCTACTTCAATCCCCAAAAAATAAGTTAGAAAACCCAAATCAGACATTTCAAATTTATCTTTCAAGATAGATTTTATACTCTTAACCCCGTTAGAATCACTCCCGGTGATCAGCATGTCATCAACATATAATAATAAAATCACAATCCCTGCATTGGATTTTCTAACAAATAGAGCAGTGTCAGTAAAGCAAGAGGAAAATCCATTTTCAATCATTACAGAGTTAAACTTATCATACCAAGCATTGGAGGCTTGTTTTGGACTATAAAGTGCTTTTTGAAGACGAAACACTTTTCCCTTAGGAGTCTTCATTCCAGGTGGAGCATCCATATAAACTTCTTCGTTTAAATCACCATTTAAAAAAACATTTTTAACATCCATTTGATAGATGTTTCACTTGTTGATAGAAGCAACAGTTATAAGACATCGGACAATGACCATACGAGCTACATGAGCAAAAGTTTCTTCGTAGTCAATACCATACTCTTGACTATATCATTTGCAACCAAACGAGCTTTATATCTTTCAAGGGATCCATCACTTTTAGTCTTTATTTTGAAAACCCATCTGCACCCTATTGTTTTCTTACCTTTAAGAAAATTTTGAAACTCCCAAGTTTTGGCTTTTCTTAGAGCCTCAAGTTCATTGTCCATTGCACTAATCCATTCAGGGCACTTTCGTGCTTCAAAATTTCTAGGTTCTATATAAGAGTGAATGGCACTAAGGCAGGCCCTATGTTTAGGTGAAAAAGAGTCATAGGAAATGAACCTAGAAGGAGTCTTTCTACTTCTTTCGGTTCTACGAGGGATCACTTCGCTCTGAGGAGTACTTGGACTAACATTATCATATCTTTCAAGAGCACTTCTAAAGTTGTTTCGATCTCTATGAGTATAGGTGATAGGGTCTCTGGGTAATCCTTCATCAATATGTTGATGTGATGAAGGGAGCAAGGGGATGTTTTCCTCAGTTTCAAATTCGTTTGAGTTACTTTGATCTGACTCATCATCACTAGTATCATCGTCTTTATTCAGTAAATCAAATAGAAGAGAATAATCCACGTTTTCATTATGAGATTCACAATGTTCGAATCCACTAAGATTTTCCAAAAAACTCACATTTCTGGAAACATACAGTTTATCACTTTTGACATCATAACAACGAAAACCCTTTTGGGTTTCAGAATAGCCAAGAAAGGCACAAGGAATGGCCTTAGGAGAAAGTTTGACATTCTTATCAGTAAGAATAAAACATTTACACCCAAAGACCCTTAACCTACTATAATCAGGTTCCTTTTCATATAATTTTTCAAAGGGAGAAATTTTGCTTAAATTTTTCGATGGAAGTCTGTTTATGAGATAGACAGAGGTAAGGGCTGCCTCAGCCCAGAGATTCTTTGGAATGTTTTGTGAAATGAGTAAAGTTCTAGTTGTTTCAATGATGTGCCTATGCTTTCGTTCGGCTAACCCATTTTGTTAGGGGGTTCTCGGACAAGATTTTTGGTGAAGAATATCAAAAATTTCAAGATAACTTTTGAATTCATTTGAGAGGTATTTTCCTCCAGAGTCGGACCTAAGGATTTTTAGGCATCCATTGAATTGATTTGAAATCATCATATAAAAACTTTTAAAAGTTGAAAAAACTTCATGTTTATGTTTAAGAAAATAAATCCAACAAAACCTAGTGTAGTCATCCACAAAAATCACATAGTATGAAAATCCTCCCTTTGACATCACAGGAGCCGGACCCCATACATTGGAATGGACAATTTCAAATGGTTTTGTCGTAAACATGGATCTTTGAGGAAAAGGCAAACATTTCATTTTTCCAAGAATACATTCTTTACATAGAAAATCGCTTTTACAAAGATGTTTAATAAAAGGCAGATAGGAGATTTTAACAATATTGGGATGACCCAATCTCTTATGCCATACATGAATATCTTTGTTTTGAACAACATTACAAAATTGACTCTTGGGAACTTGAAGAAAATCAACGTAGTAGAGGTCTCCTCTTCTAGAGCCTTCCCCAATCAATCTCCTGGACTGGCGATCCTGTATCCAACATTTATTAGAAGAGAATTTTATATCGCAACCATGGTCTGAGAGTTGGGAGACGGAAAGAAGATTTAAATTAAGTTTTGGGATAAGATGAATTTTTGGAACAAAGAAGTCTTGTCTTTCAAAATTGTCTATTCCTTTAATCTCAAGAGGTGTTCCATCCGCGGTTGAGACAAAGGATAAAAACGAATTTTTAGAAAAATTTGAAAGAGAGCAAGTACTAGGGGTCATGTGAAAGGATGCCCCGGAATCTAAAAGCCAAGATGTCTTACCGGGGGAAGAAGATGACATGGCGGCTCCGGAAATGCCTCCCTTGAGAAGAGGTTGCAATGCCTCTACGATTTGTTGAAGGGAAAGAGACTCACTTGATGATGAAGGTCGTTCTTCTGCTTGGGATGCCATAGCCGTTGCAATTAATTTCTTCCATTTAGGACACATAGGTTTGATATGTCCTGGTTCTTTACAAAAGTGGCAATTCAATTTGCTAGTCTTTTTTGCCATACCGATCATTTTCTCCTTGACCTTGGTTCTTGAAATGAGGAGGTTTATAAGTCTTCACGTTATTCCCCGGTCTTGACACGGCATTAACCATTTCACTATCTTCTTGAGTAGAAGAGGTAACAAGAATGCTAGGATTATTCTTGCTAATCCCCATACGGGTTTCTTCACCACTTAGCTTGGTGATTACATCTTCAAGTGAGGGAGATGTGAAAGCGGAGAGAAGAGAGGACCGAACTTGTTCAAATTCGGGTCTAAGTCCATTTAGAAAATTGAAGAACCGGTCTTCCTCAAGTTGTTTGTGCCTTAATTCGATTGCTTCTCCACTCCATTTTGGTTAAAGGATGGCAAGCTCGTCCCAAATAGAGGATAATTCGGCAAAGTACTCCCGAATGGTCATTTCATTTTGTTGGAGGGTCAAAGCCCTCTTTTGGAGAAAGTACTTGTGAGATAAGTCTCTTGAAGTGTACATTTTCTTAAGATACAACCAAGCTTCGGAAGTTTTTTTAAATTTGATGATATTGGCGTTTATCTTGGTCTCAACGGATGAAAAAATCCAAGATAAGATCTTGAAGTTCTTCATTTCTCAATCATCATGCTTTTTAGAATATTCCTCAAGAGCCTTTTGTCTTTCATCCCCTTCAAGGATCTTAATATCCCCTTCTTCAATGATGGTGATTTTGGGTTCCGGTTCCGGTATTGATCCATGAATGTAACCCCAAAGCCCCTTTCCTTTAATATGGGCTTCCATATTACCGGCCCAAACATGATAGTTTGAGCCATTAAGCTTAAACCCAAAAGAGAAATGGGAGTCTTTTCGCCCATTAGAGAGGAAAGAAGACAAGAAATAATACGTACCTCAAGTATTTTTCGCGTCTTTCTTGATAAAAGAGGCTTCTAAAATATTGCCCGAAGAAGATGATCCACTTCGATCTCAAAAAGCTTGAAGGCACGCTTTTCGAGGTATTCAAATGGAGGAGAATCGCAATTCTTCTTCTTCAACAAGGCTCTGATACCATGTGAAGAATCCTCGCAAACAATCAAGTTTTCAAATAACTTGATACTTCAAATACTCAATACACAAAATAAATGTACAGTGTTTATAAGCTTTACACCACAAAAGAAGTGCAATAAATGCACAGTGTTTATAAGCTTTACACCAAAGAAAGTGCAATAAATGCACAGTGTTTACAAGCTTAAGGAGACAACTCCTTACTCTAATAATTCATACAATGGGCTCACATAGCCTTATTTATAAGCAAACTTAAGAGACGTTGGGCTATTCCCAACAACTCTTATTAGAGACGTTGGGAATCAGCCCAACGTCTATATTTTTAATACTGTGTACACAGTCAATGGCTGACTGTTGTACACTGTACACAGTCAGTAAGGCTGACTGTGTACAAAAACATTATATAAAAAAACAAAAATAAGAAATGAAAAAAAACTACAAAAATAAAAAAATAAAAAAATAAAAAGGAGGAATTACAATTGTAATGAAATGGTGGTCTTCAACAAATGCACAAATAACTCACAAACAAGTGTCTATTGGAGACACTACAAGCATGACCCTTGAAAGGGTATAAAAGGAAAAACACTTGAAAAATAAATAATACTTTATTCATGAACAAAATGAAATGGAAAAGTGCTACTGGAGTGTTGTGCGATCGTAGAATGCCATTGCGGTTGAAGGAAAAGTTTTATAGGACGACTATTAGACCCGCTTTACTATATGGTACGGATTGTTGGGCTGCCAAGAGACATCATATTCAAAAAATGAGTGTAGCTGAGATGCGGATGCTTAGATGGATGTGTGGAAATACAATAAAAGATAAGATTTGGAACGAAGAGATACGTAAGAAGGTAGGTGTTGCACCCATTGAAAATAAGATGCGAGAGAATCGTTTACGGTGGTTTGGACATATTCGGCGAAGGCCTAATGATGCTCCAGTTAGAAGGTTGGAGAAATGGGAAAATATATTAGTTAAAAGAGGTCGGGGTAGGCCTAGGAAGACTTGGATGGAGATGATAGGAAAGGATATGAATGCTTTGAACCTCACCGAGGACATGGCGTTGGATAGAAATGATTGGAGGAAAAGGATTCATGTGGAAGACCCAAAATGAATTTCTTTTTTGGTTCATATTGCTGACCCCAATTGTTTTGGGATGAAGGCGTAGTTGTTGTTGTTGTTGTTGTATTCATGAACAAAATGCTTAAGAAGCATGGTACATTACATTGAAGGGGTTCACCCCTATATATACAAAAAAGTGGAAGAGAGTGGAGAGCTCATTTTGAGCTCTCCAAAAGAGACGTTGGATTCCAACGTCTCTTAATATAGCTGTTGGACTACAGTCCAACAACATTTATTATTATAGCTGTTGGACTATAGTCCAACAGCATTTATTATAGCTGTTGGACTACAGTCCAACAGCTATTTGCACAGTCAAGTTCCAACAGGAACTTGACTGGATCAAATATCTAGTTTCTATTGAACTAGATGCTAAAAAAGAAAATAAAGAAAAATAGAAAAATAAAATAATAAAAGAAAATATAATAATATTAAATAATATATATATTACAGTTTACATTTTAACACTCCCCCTCAAACTTACGGTACAATGAGCGAAAGTTTGTCTAAGAGGAAGTGAAATCTGGGAGCAGCGAGAGGCTTGGTGAAAAAGTCTGCTAATTGATATTCTGATGTAACATATGGCAGATCAATGGTTCTATGTAAGTATTCCTCTCTGACATAGTGACAGTCCATCTCAATGTGTTTAGTACGCTCATGGAATGTCCGGTTGCTTACAATGTGGATCGCACTTTTGTTGTCACAACACATCTTTGAAGCTTGTGTTGCTTTAGCTCCCATATCCGCTAGCAATCGTCTGAGCCAAACAACCTCCATAGTGGTGGTTGCCATGGCTTTGTATTCAGCTTCGGTGGAGGAAAGAGAGACTTTTTGCTGCTTCTTGCACCTCCACGAAATTAAGGTTTCACCTAGGAACACACAAAAAACAGTAGTTGAGTGTCTATTATTGGGATCACCTCCCCAGTCAGCATCAGTATATGCAATTAAATTTAATGAAGATGAAGCAGACAAGAAGAGTCCTCGTGAAAGAGAGGATTTTAAGTATCTAATAATACGCAAAATCGCTCCCATGTGCACGGAGGTGGGAGCATGCTGAAACTGACTGACTGTATGAATCGCATGAGTTATATCTGGCCTAGTAATGGAAAGATAAGAAAGAACTCCAACAAGCTGTCTATAAGGAGTAGGATCATCAAGAAGTTCTCCATCATCAATTTTCATTTTAACATTGACAACTTCTGGAGTGTCTACTTTCTTATCATCTGTAATGCCAGACCTGGAAACGATATCAAGAGCAAATTTAGATTGAGATATCAAATACCCCCGAGGGGAATAAGCAACTTCAATGCCTAAAAAATATCTTAATAAACCTAAGTCAGTCATTTCAAAGTGAGTTTTAAGAAGAGATTTGATATTTGCAACTCCCTGTTTGTTGCCTCCAGTGATGATCATATCGTCCACATAGAGAAGAAGAATAATGATGCCTGCATCAGATTTCTTAACAAACAAAATAGTGTCAGTTAAACAAGGTTGAAAACCAATATCAAGCATAACATGACTAAATCGGTCATACCAGGCTTTTGGAGCCTGTTTAAGACCATAAAGAGCTTTTTCTAGACGAAGAGCTTTACCCTTAGGGATACTAATACTAGGTGGGGCTTCCATGTATACTTCTTCAACGAGATTTCCATTCAGAAAAGCATTTTTGACATCTAATTGAAAGATAGGCCATGTTCTAATGGAGGCCAAGGCTATTAAAGTTCTAACAGTGGTCATACGGGCCACAGGAGCAAATGTTTCTTCATAATCGATGCCATACTCTTGGGCATATCCTTTTGCTACTAAACGAGCCTTATATCTTTCCAGGGTCCCATCACTTTTGGTTTTGACTTTGTATACCCACCTACAACCTATAGGTTTCTTACCTGGAGGAATATCTTGTATCGTTCAAGTATTGGCCTTTTCTAGTGCATCCAATTCTATTTTCATGGCTTCTATCCATTCTATATGATTTTTTGCTTGAGAATAGGATGATGGTTCAACATATGATTGTATTAATGCAATGGCGGCCCTATACGTGGGTGAAAAAGATTCATAAGACACAAATTTTTCTGGAGGTTTAGAGATTCTAGACGTTCTTCTAGGTGAGACTTCAGAGTATTTTTGTAATGCACATGGAAGATTTTGCTCTCTACGTCTTGACTATTGTAGACTAACATCCCTATGGATTTGCTCTTCATTATCATCATTTTCAACAACAATAGGACTTTGATCATTGTCAAGGTCACATCCAACATCACATTCATTGGATTTTGAAGTTAGATCAATTAAAAACGAGTATTCAGTGACATCCTTGGATTTTTCAAATTCAAAGAAGCTTTCTTTTTCCAAAAAAGATACATTTCTTGACACATATAATTTGTCATTTTGAAAATCGAAACACCTATAGCCTTTTTGATTATCAGCATATCCTAAAAAGGCACATGGGATTGCACGAGGAGAGAGTTTGTCATTTCTGTTAGTGAAAACAAAACATTTACATCCAAAGACTCTTAATCTAGAATAATCTGGAGTTAAATTAACAAGTTTTTCTATTGGAGTTGTATTCTTTAATGAGGAAGATGACATCCTATTAATGAGGTAGGTGGCAGTTAGGACTGCTTCAGCCCAAAAACTTTTTGGAACTTGATTTGCAATTAGCAATGTCCTAGTAGTTTCCATAATGTGCCGATGTTTGCGTTCGGCTAGGCCATTCTGTTGTGGAGTGTGTGGACATGATCTTTGATGTGTAATACCATGTAAATTGAGATAGTCTTTGAATTCGTTGGACATAAATTCTCTCTCTGAATCAGTGCGAAAAACAGAAATATCATTTTGAAACTTATTTTTAACCATTTTATGAAATATTTGGAAGTTAGCAAAGACATCAGATTTATGTTTAAGAAAATAAATCCAAGTATGTCTAGAAAAGTCATCAACAAAAATGACATAATATGTATAACCACCTTTGGAAATAACTGGTGCGGGGCCCCAAACATCCAAATGTATTAAGTGGTCGTGAGGAAACAAAAGTTCTACTAAGAAATGGTAACCTTTTCATTTTGCCAAGAATGCAGTCTTTACAAGAAAAATTTTCAGAATTACAAAATTTTTCCAAACTTGGAAAATATTGAATTTTAGACATATGAGGATGGTCAAGCCTTTTGTGCCATAAATCCAATTCTAATTTCTAAATATTATAACAAAATGCATTCTTGGGTAATTCCAAAAAGTCCATGTAATAAAGTCCTCCTTCTCTATGGCCTTCCCCAATCAGCTTCCCTGACTGGCGATCCTGTACCCAACAACCATGAGAAGAGAAGGAGATATTACATCCATAATCAGATATTTGCGAGACAGATAAGAGATTCAAATTAAGTTTAGGGATATATCTAACTTCTGGGATAAAAAATCTTTTGGATTTTTGAAGATTTTCAAAACATCCTATTCCTTTTACTTCAAGAGATGTGCCATCGGCTGTAAAAACCTTTGACACACTTGAGTTATTTTTAAGACATTCAGATAGACTATTAACATTTGGGGTCATATGAAAAGAAGCACCAGAATCTAAAAGCCAAGGAAAGTTACCTGGACCGGAGAAAGATGCAATTGCCGCTCCAGTTGAGGCTTCGGTTGAGGAGGATACCCCTTTGAGAAGAGGTTGAAGGATTTCCATCAGTTGAGCCATAGACACAGGTGCATCTTGATCTTTTGACTCAGATTCAACAGATGCAACTCTTTTTTCTTCTCTTCTTTTTAACTTTGGACATTGAGGCCTATAGTGCCCCGGTTCATGACAATGATGACAAATAACTTTTCTTTTATCAAAGTCGCCGTTTTGCCTTCCAAAATGAGGCGGCTTGTAAGTACGAGTATGATTCCCCGGTCTAGATACAACTAAAACGGAGTCATCATCAACTTTTGGAGTACTTTTTCTAAGTCTATTTTCCTCCATAGTGAGCTCTTCTATAGTATCAACAATAGAAGGAATTTTTCCACGATGTAAAAGGGCCGATTTGGTGGATTCAAACTCCGGCCTTAGACCATTCACAAATTGATAGAAATGTTTCATATCGAGTTGCTTTTGGCGAAGCTCGATGTCTTCGGCACAATGCCATTTGGGCTCAAGAAGAGCCAACTCTTTCCAAAGTTCGAACAACTCATTATAATATTCTCGAATAGTTTTATCTTTTTGAGTCATTGTCCGAACTTTATCTTGTAAATTGCATACATGTGCAATATCTTTAAGGGAATACATGTTTTTGAGGTATTCCCAAGCCTTATCGGCATGCTCAAACTTAGCTAGACTAGAGCATTTTTTAATGTCTATGCTATTGATGAGCCATGACATAATTTTTGCATGCCCTATCCTCCATTCTTTCCATTTCTTTTCATAAGTGGCTAACACCTTACTCTTCTCTTCTTCCGTTAGAGGAACCTCTTTATCACCCTCTTTCTTGGTAAAAGATAGTTTAGGTTCCAAATCGGAACCATCCACTATACCTCATAAACCTTTTCCCCAAATGTGGTGCTTCATAATCGAAGCCCACATTACATAGTTAGTATCATTTAGCTTCATAGGAATGATGGTGATCTTATCATTGTCATCCATCTTTTACAAAGGTAAAAGAGGAATAAATAGGAGGAGAGAGAGAAAAAATAAAAAGAAAAGAAAAAGAGTAGACAAAGGAATAAGAGAGGATACAAAACCAAAATTTTTTGTAGCACAAGTTCGCCTTTCTTCAAACAATCCTTCTTGAGCCAAGAACAAGGTGATAAAACACCTTTTGTAAATATGGCACGGAAATCGAGGCGGAAGCACTTCAAGATCTAAGGATTTCGTAGCTTTGATACCATGTAATGAAATGGTGGTCTTCAACAAATGCACAAATAACTCACAAACAAGTGTCTATTGGAGACACTACAAGCATGACCCTTGAAAGGGTATAAAAGGAAGAACACTTGAAAAATAAATAATACTTTATTCATGGACAAAATGCTTAAGAAGCATGGTACATTACACTGAAGGGGTTCACCCCTATATATACAAAAAAGTGGAAGAGAGAGGAGAGCTCATTTTGAGCTCTCCAAAAGAGACGTTGGATTCCAACGTCTCTTAATATAGCTGTTGGACTACAGTCCAACAACATTTATTATTATAGCTGTTGGACTATAGTCCAACAACATTTATTATAGCTGTTGGACTACAGTCCAACAGCTATTTGCACAGTCAAGTTCCAACAATCTAGTTTCTATTGAACTAGATGCTAAAAAAGAAAATAAAGAAAAATAGAAAAATAAAATAATAAAAGAAAATATAATAATATTAAATTATATATATATATTACAGTTTACATTTTAACAACAATCATATTCAAAAACATGAATATGCGTAAAATGTAGAAATGACTAAAATACCTCTACATCCAATACAATAAAGAACTATATATTTTATATATACAAGTAGATGAATACATATACATATATGAAATATATATATGTATATGTATCTTCTTTTATATATATAAAATATATATAGAAAATACATTGTCTTATAAATTACAATTTAACAATAGCATGTCCCAATGACACATGTTCTCGCTTATTGTACTTTTTCTCTTTCTCCTTACAAAATTTTGGCCTGCAAAGCTCTTCAAAAGAAAGTGTTTCCACTTACAAATTTGGAAATTTAAAGAAATTTGACTATCAGTATTCAGTAGTTTTGAGTGAAGTGCATGAATTATCATTGGCAATTTCTTAAGCTAGAAATTTTATTCTGGTTATAATGAGTGATTTTTTTTGTAGGCTTACATTTGCCAAGGTGACGCTTTCTTTGCAATGGAAGAGTATGCTGCAGCTCAAAAGGCATATTCAGCTGCATTGCAAACTGACCCATCAACTCGTCGTTCAAAATCCTATAAGGTTAAGCAGTAACTTTTTGTTCAAATGTTAGAGATGATTGTGGCTTTCATATTTCTTGTTGACCGTGGGTTTCATAGGAAAATGCTCTCTCATCCACCTCCGATGAAAGCATTTTCATATAAAGTGGGTGCCGTGAAAGAACCCCATTTCTCTCCCATGAGAAATCCTACTGGTTCAACTGTCATGCTTCATCGTTGCTAGAGCTGGTAAATGAGCTGAATGAGCCGAGCTTGGGCTGTTCGGGCTCGGCTCGTTAAGGGTACACCGCAGCTAGAGCTTGGCTCGTGAGCTCATCATAAGCGGAGCTGAGTTTGGCGAGCTGATCATGAGCTGGCTTGTTTTCTTTAAAAATTTATTTTAAGTGTTTTAAAGCTTGGTAATATATAAAAATATATATAATACATAATTATACAATATGTAAAACAAGGCTATACAAGCCAAGCTTGCCATGTTCATGCTTGGCTCATTTACCTAAATGATCTGGATCGTTGAGCTCAATTTCCGAGCCAAGCCGAGCTTCTCACGGGCCAAGTCAATCTGAATGGTGAGCTGCTCGTCTTGTTTCCCAGCCCTAATCGTTTCATCTGCCGAAGTGCTTCATCTCCAAGGTTGTCTAATCACGCTGCTGGTTGTCTGTTTCTAAGATATGGCAGACACATAAATCTTACCATTAATATTATCTTTTGATTAGCCGTTTCATGTCTATCATAACATATTTTGAAGATCTTGCACTTAGCACTCTCACATGTCTAACATTTTGAAGTAATTAATGGATGTAGGTACTTTGCTTACTTGTTTTTTGTGAATAGTTATTAACATATTCTTTTTCTCAATTAACTATTGCTTTGTTAGACATACTGTCTTTCTCTTCTAAAGTCAATGGGTTGCACATAAGTAATTGGCAGATGTTTGCCTGATATTTTATTTTATTTTTATTGTTGATGATGGCCACATTCTAATGGCACTATCTTATTGCACATCATGAGTTTTTTCATGCTGCCCTTTTCATGCCTTACTATGATTCTATTTTCATGCCAGCACCTTTACTTGCATAGTTACATAAATGCTAAGAACCTTCACTTTTCTCATGTGAAACAAACATCAAAATAGCATTTTCCCACCTCGTGAAACAAACATATAAAGGTGGCTTTCATGGGAAAACATTTTCATATGATTTGCCTTTCCCATGAAAAGGTCTTTTCCCTATGAAATGATTTTCCATTTCCTCATACTAAACAAATAACCATTAGTAGATCAGTTTTGTCCTTCTATGTTTCAAATTGGTTTGATATGCATGCCTTATTATTTGATTATTTGTATAGGCACGGATTGCTAAACTTCAAGAGAAAATTTCTGCTGCAAGTACGTCTTAACTTGCAATTTACGAATATAATCACTGAGCCTGGTTGAAAGGACATTTATGAGTAAGTGGAGATTTTGTGTTATTTCCTGATTTTTGAAGTCGAGACTGCAGCAATCGACACTTTAGATGATCTTCTGTAAATATTTCTGTGCAAGTTGTCCAAGTACGAAAGGGATTGGTTATTGAAGAAAAAAAAGCATAAATAGCAATCATATTTTGTTCCATGCAACTGATTTTTTAGATATGAATCTGTAGAACTAGATATCCACCTAGTCTTACTGTGGATCTATTTTACTTATTATTAGTTCATAAAATATCACACAATGCCTTTGTATCTCTTTTTGTGTCAAATACATGACCCTTCAGTAATTCTATCTGATGGTATAGTGCTCTTTCTTGAAAACTGAATCTTTTCTTTTGGCATCTGTAGTAGTCCAAACAAAAGGCCTTTTTTCCCCTGGTGGTTGTCATGTCAAATGCAAGTGAAAGAGGCTATTTTGTCTCTCCATCTAATGGCATTTCCTCCTAGAGGATAGAATTAATATGAGATGCTTAGTTATGATCTTATGTCAGAGCATTAGAGCTAGTTAGCTAGCTGCATGTTCAATTTCATCTCTGTCTTTCAGCCAAAATGAAATTTTATCTTGAGAATGTATCACTGTTTTTTAGGAAATTCATTCAGAGATAAATAAGCTTTGTTTCAACCTTCTTGCTTTCTTTGGTCCCACCTTTAGTTTGGAAGGCTTTTCCAGCTCTCTGATGTGTAATAGAAAAAGATCCATCCCAATGCCAGGAACCAGGATCTGCCTCTAGACGTGGAGTATCCTAAATACTCTTTGCATCTGAAACTAGTGGATACTCAAGGAGAAGAGATTTGAGTGTTGCAGTTCGAGTCCTTGATTCAAGTCCTTGATTCAAGTCCTTGAATGAGTAGGTATTAGCCTGGACTTGCATCACTATCAAATTGAATCAATGTAGAGGGTGCAAACTTACCTCCATAGGAACCATACAACTTTTCAATTTCTGGCAACAACTTGAACTTCCTGCTAGTTTTTACCTTTGCAATGCCTGTCGTATATTTATAGTCAAGAGCATTGCAAGATTGTGGAGGCTTGACTCAAATATGGCATAAAAACAGGTTGACTTGACTTGTCTCTGAGACCATAAGAGTTCTTTGGTTCTTATGAATGTGAAAAAAATAGTAGAATATAAGACTTTCCTGAGAGATAGACATCATAAATAAAAAGAACATAATAGTTTAGGCTTCTATTGTAATGATAAAGGTCAAAAAGTCATGTCAGGAACAAGTTCGTCAGTGGCACTTTTGGATTGAATGGTCTGTCAAGCTTGTAGCATGGGTTGGAGTAGTGAGGGTGGTCAGCTCTTGCAGGAAGCAGAACTTGAGACAGATGAATCTGCCTTCCTCTCCTCTCTATTGAGTCTGTACATTGTTTGTTCACGGGTCTGGATCTGTACCCCTAGACCCGATGACCTTATGCAACATTTATGTAACGTCTTTTGTATTATTGTCATTATTGGGTCTGTCAGACCCGATCCGGGTCCGACAAACCCAATCCAAATTGTAACATATATAATATGAAATATAGGGCATGATGGTGTGTAGAGGATTATTTTCAGCAGCTGCCGCCCCTTGCTCAACACATCTTCTCCTTCTTTGTTGACAATAAGTTGAAGCACACATTCTCACATGGTATCAGAGCAGGATCACATCTGACTTCAGTTCAAGGGCGTGAAACAGATTTCAGAAAGTGTCTCGAGAGATTTGTCTTCTGTTCCAGGTTAGCAAAAAAAAAAACTGTCTTCTATTTTCTTTATCTTTCTGTCTTATCTTTTCTCTCTGTTCCCTCCATCTGTTTCCTTCAAAACCATCGATCTTTAATTTCAAAATCAAACTTCTGATTTTGTTATTTCAATTGAATCTTTGGTTTTCAAAATCAAACTTCTAATTTTATTTTGATTTAATCTTTGGATTTCAGATCTGGTTTTCATTCCAGATATGTTCCTTTTCTTATTCTCGACGTCAAACTTCATTTTTTACCCATCTTTCTCGTTGATTCCAGATCTGATTAGTGCATCATATCTGTTCCTCCAGATCTGTTTCTCTTCTTATTGCCAACGTCAAATTCATTTTTTACCCATCAGATCTGTTCCTCCAGATTTGTTTCTGCCTTGCACCAGTTCCTGTCTTGCATTATCATCAGATCTGACTATTCACGTCAGAATACTCATCTTACAGACTTTATTGAGTTTCAAATCTGCATACCCAATTTTCGTCCGACTTGACTTTATATCTTTGGAATCTGCGAAAAGTCTGATCAGACTCTGACCAGTACAGATCGTGCAGTCCATTAAAGGTATTAGAGAAGCAGCGAGTCAAACCTAAAAAAAAAAGGTGGTGAACTCAGATTATTGGGCCGATTGTTTCGATTGTTTCCCTGGCTTGTTGGACTGTCTTGTTGATCTATTTCTCGTTCTTCTCTTCAACACCATTTATTCTTAATTCTCTTCATGGATTCTCCTTCTCTCCCATCGAGCTTTCTTGGCCAACTTATTTCCGAGAAACTCACCAACTCGAATTACTTAACTTGGAAGAGGCAAATATTGTCTTTTATTAGGAGTTTGGATCTCTCTGGATATCTTGATGAATCTGCCCATGCACTACCAGAGTTTGTCTTGCAAGAGGAGAGAGATGATAAAGGGGAGGTTTCCAACAAATTGGTTTGTAATCCAGAATTCGCAGCATGGAGGAGAAAAGATCAGGCGGTTGTGGCATACATTACGTATACCCTTTCCCAAGAGGTATTAGTGGCCATTCCAGATGAATGGTCGGCTATGGAGCTATGGCAGATATTGGCGCAAACTTATTCAAGATCTTATTGGCCAGGATTCTGCATTTAAAGAGTGAGTTTCAACTTTTGAAGAAAGAGAATTTATCAGTCACAGAGTACATGAACAAAACCAAGACTGTCACAGATCAACTGACAATGGTAGGTTGTGAGATCCCTGATAAGGACAAAGTTCAACAAGTACTTAATGGTCTTGGGACAAACTATCACATGTTGGTCACTTCCCTCCTATGTCTTCCTTCATTGCCCAATTTTGAAGATCTTCGTGCAAAGCTACTACAATATGAAGTTACCATTAGAGGTGAGGAGATGACTATGAATTCCAACAATCAGGATGTGTTAGTCACAGGAATGGTGCTAGGAAGGGGACGTGGTGGTTTTAAAGGAGGACGAGGACATGTAAGAAATAGTCAAGGAGGTCGTGGATTACTGCCCACACCCAACATGCTGACTAACACCTTCTCAGGGAACCAAAACTTCTGAAATGTACCAACATGTTATCAATGCAACAAAAAGAGGCACATTAAAGCGAATTGTTGGTATAATCCACAAAACAAAGGCAAGAATAATGGCGCTGGAGCTTTCACCAGAGGAAAGACAATTGAAGAATCGAAGGATGATGAGAGGGATAATGTGAAGAACCTTTTGATTTATGCTCTTTTAGGGTTGAACTTCAAACAAAGTGAACAAGGGACTTGGTACATTGACTCCGGGGCTGCTGCACATGTGACAGGTGATATCGGTAAGATTTCGAGGCCCATTTCTTATCGTGAAAAATTTAGTATTAAAACTGGAGATGGTGCTCTTCATCCCATCTCTCATACTGGAAATGTCTCTCTTCATGTAACGCCCCAAAAATCCAGGACTTGTAACTTTTAGAATAGTTTAGAAAGGTTTGAAATCATACGATTATTAGAGTTTAAATAGTACTTTAGCGGAAAATGATATTTTTAAAACCACAAGTCAATGGACCTTAAGCGCATTACAGCGTAAACTTTCCTTTGTCGAATCCCGCACAACTATTGAAATCAAATGGTTTTGAAATGCAGTTTCAATAATTGAGAATTTGTTCATGGGATTTTGTAACTCATTATATTTGTTGAAACCAAAAAGAAGTTTACTAAAACAGTTTTAGTAACTCAAGGTTTAATTAAAATAGAATTTTTGAAATACACTTCATACCAAATTTACCAACATGTCCTCAGGAGCGAAACGTCAGGGAAAGAGCTCTATCTTGATCTCATCGCGTCATCGTGTCATCGCAGAGTGTATCACCTATGCATCATCTGCCCATAAAATGGGTCAGTTTCACTAAAAACTGGTAGGTGCACATACAGGACGATATAGAACATAGTTAAGCAAAATAATTTAATATGTCAAGTAGACAGACAATTATATAGCAATTTAATTTCAACAGATTCATGGAGCAACTATCATGAGCAAAATGCTAAAACTATTACAAGCATTTCACTGGCACAAGTAGGCTAATTATTATAAGCAAAGCACTGCATAAGCAATATAACTAGCAAAATACGATGCTACATCAACCACACACACAATTCTATAAGTATTGAAACCCATTGCATGCTATAACTTTCATACGTGCATAACTCAACAAAGTGTGTGATCGGATTTAAATTATATTTCGATATTAACTAGTCAAGTGGGTACGCACAAGGCACGACTCTAGAAACAACCTAGACTGATCCGGGGGTTTATTATGCTATGTATTTTAAGATAACCCGGATAGCTGACTGAGTCCGTACCTAAGGGGACGGTCAGTGACCAAGAGAGAAATCCCCAAAGCAGCATAAACAATGGATGCATCCCGAACATGGAGAGATACCACTTAGGATAATTATGGTAGTCCCATTCCCCTAACTTCGATGACTGGGGAAGCCGAGTCTTTTGCTCGTAACGGCCATTAATCACCTGTCCATCAAAGTTTTTGTACATTCCTGTCCTCTCTCCTGACAGGAGTCAGCGGTTCGAATGAGTACATCAGGGGTAGTTAACTGAAGAGCCATTCTATATGCTCTGGTCTTTCGACCCAACTCGAGTATCTTGCCGGTGAAGGCGAAAATCATCACTTATTTAGGTGATCTCAGCATTTTGTTATTTGCACTCATCAAGGTTGCCACAACCTACTCATCCAATCATCGCAACGTAAGAAGACGTACTTGTCAAAAAGTACGGACGTACTTGTCAAAAAGTACGGACGTACTTGTCAAAAGTACGACTACAATAAAAGGGATATGGTTTCACCAAAGAAACTCCAACAGATATTATCTGTATACGAAGTAACACAACACAATTTGACAAGATAAGTCTTGAATTCATTTCAACAATATTTTGCATATTTCATGATACAAGGTCGTCTCGGATCTCTCGTCCGATCAACAAAGTACTTAACATGTTGTGCATGTCTAAAAGTACGCTACACTGAAAAAGGGAGGTGCATAGGCTTCTCAAAAGGAACACCCAACACACAACTTCATAACGATCCAAAGAATATAGGAGTGCTCATTTGGCACGATTCATCCTTAAAAGCCACAAAGCCACATTGAGTCATTCACACAAGGCACATCACTATCAATCTTGCATCCCAAAATTTATCTTAGTATCGACATGCGACACTAGATTGATAAATGAAGAATGGGTCCTTCAACAGAACCCCACTCATTCATAGGTTCATGCCCCTGATCGGGGTTATTCGAATTGGGTCGCAATTCGAATCGGGGTTATAAAATATTTCTCCCAAGTGTGTGGACCTGGGAGGGCCCAAATGTGACTTCGCAATCCGACAAAACTTAAAATTTAACTTTGCAAAAGTTGTGCATTTTGAAGAGCACTGGGTTTGCAGAAGGAAATCCTCTTTAAAAGAACTATAGCGCACAAGCGCAACTTCTAGTGTTTTGAAAACAACTGAAATCAGGTTAGGCACAAGACTACATTTATGTAAGTACATATTTACCATAAGTGTGAGCATATGCAGATTATAACATGACAACAAGCAACTCTCGACTTGCAATGCCGCACATCGAGCGAAAAACACATAAGTAACACACGAGGTACCAAAACCATACCTTGACCACTTAGATAGGCAAACACATAAGGTCATAAGTAATACACGAGACACGAAGTCGTACCTCACTCAAAGGAAATATGCAAGCAAAAATGGATGCAAGCAAACAAGGGCATATGTATTTCAAGAAATACGAAACCACACCTCAACTCATAAGTAACTATGCAAAATAATGATCGAAGAATGAAATTGTACATCGACCCATAGGAACGTACAGGCAAGTATATATGCAAGCAATTAAGGGCATAAGTATTGCAAAAAGTACGAAACTACCTTCAACCACATAAGCAAATACGCAAATTAATACTCAAAGAGTAAAATCATACCTCGACTTATAAATATGTAGACAAGAAAATATGCAATACTGAAGCAATATAAATCAAAGCATATCTAGCATGGGCATCTTAATTATTTCAACTTATATAGGTTCATTTATTGCCCTTTGTGCAACTTTACCCTACATCGAGGGTTGCATCGCTGCAAGCGTTAGAGAGTGTAGGCGATGCGGGGGCTCGGGTCACGGGGCACGGGTGAAAATCCGTCGCGGAATCTGCAGGAAACCCAAAGTTAGTATGAAAGTGACCAAAGAAGAGGTAGGGAGTAGGAGTGTTTCCCTGCTCGCCGATCGTCAGCCTTGCATGAATAAGAGAGAGTGTCAAAGCACTTCTCTGCTAAAACAGGAAAATATGGGAGGGAGATCGGCCCCTGCCAGGAAAACTAATAAGAGGCAAGGGTGGAGCCCTCTGCCAAGCAACACAGGAATAGCAGGGGAGCCTCGCCCCCTGCCGCGAGCCTAAAAGAAACAGGGGCAGGGCCCCCCGTCGAAAAATGAACAAGGGCAGGAGAGGAGGCCGTAGAGGGAGACAGAGAGGGGCACAACATCACCCTTGCCGACCAAGCCAAAGGCGACAGGGGCCTTGCCCCTATCTGCCGGTGAAAGACTCAAAGGGTAGGGGCGAAGCCCCTGTCGAGAAGGTAAAGGTGGCAGGGGCTTGGCCCCTGCCGGTCTGCCGAAAAGAGGCGACAGGGCCATCGCCCTGTCAGAGGAATCGAAGGTAGCAGGGGCTCAGCCCCTGCTGACCTATTGAAAGAAGGCCCAGGCGACAGGGGTTTGTCCCCTGCCAGCCTGTCGGAGGGCGAGCGAAAAAGAAATCGGCAGGGGCAAAGCAAAAGCCCCTGCCAGACCAAGGGAAAGCATGGCGTCGCCCTGCCTGCCAGAAATCTCAGGCGACAGTGGCCGCGCACTTGCCGAAAAGAGAAGAAGAAGAGGAAGCAGACAACGAAGGGAGAGAGAGAGTGATTGGGTTACCTGAGGGGGAAGGCACGGTCGCCGGCAACGGCTTGTCGGAGGGGAGCTCGCAAGGAGAGGAGCGAGGCGGCACGGGGGAAGCCATCAGCATCGGGCTACGGCAGGTTGACGCGAGAAGAGGGAGCGAGGGGAGGTGTCGGTCGGGGCTGCCGTAGGGAACGAGGAGGGGGAGGGCGGTGTATCGATCCTCCCCTCCCACAACGCTCTTAAAGAGTTCGGGGAGGGGCGATAAACGAGGAAACCCTCAAGGGGTTTCCTTATTCTGCCGAGGGGTGGAGTGGCGCGGGTGAGGTGCGGCGCACAGGGGAGAGGATTTGTTTTTAAACAAATCCTCCCTCTGTGTCGGGTTTTAAAACCCTGCCGATAACGGGCCCGGGTCGGGTCCTGACCCGACCCGGCTCGGGTCCGATATATATATATATATATATATATATATATATATATATATATATATATATATATATATATATATATATATATATATATATATATATATATATATATATATATATATTTTAACGTGGGTTTTACACTTCAACTTCCTACTTTTTCTTTACAATTGTCTGGTGTTTATCATTCTCCCAACATTGTAAAAAATATTGTTTATGTTTCTAAACTTGTTGATGATACTAATTCTTCTGTCGAATTTACTCTTTCTGTATGTTTCAAGGATCTTTTCACGAAAAAGACGCTCGTTGAAGGAGAACGACATGGGAATATGTATGTCATCAAGGAGTCTTCATCTGTTCGTGATGTTTCGCCAAAAGCACAGGTTGTTCAGGCATTGTCATCCAAAAATTGTTTTTGATTATCTCAGTGTAATAAGCCAAGAATCTGGCATCGTCATTTGGGTCATTGTAATCGCTCATCCGTTGAGAGACTTGCGTCTGGTGGACTTGTTCCACGATCTACTTTGAGTGTTGAGTCTGATTTGTCACTTTGTTCCAGTTGTCAATTATGTAAGAGCCATGTTCTTCCTTTCAATTCAATAAATCAACGAGCTTCTGTGCCTCTTGAGATTGTTTATTCTGATGTCTGGGGACCTGCCCCACAACCCTCCTTATCAAGTAGCTATTATGTTACGTTTATCGATAGTTATTCCAGATACACTTGGATTTACTTTATGAAGCATAAATTTGAGGTATTTAAGCTCTTTTGTTCATTTCATGCTCTAGTCTGTAATTAGTTTTCGTCTAAAATTCAACATTTCCAATGTGATGGTGGGGGAGAGATTTATCAAAGGAATTTACTGAATTTCTCCAAGATAACGGAATAAGCCGTCGAATCTCTTGTCCTTATACACCACAACAGAATGGTGTGGAGGAAAGAAAACACTGACACATTGTGGAAAGTGCATTGAGCATGTTACATGATACTTACATCTCCTTAAGTTTGTGGACTGAAGCCTTTCATTCTGTTGTGCACATTATAAATCGCCTGCCAATGAAGTTGCTAGATAATCAATCTCCTTATTTTATACTCTTTGGTGTTCACCTTAACTATAATGAATTGCGAGTGTTTGGCTGTGTATGTTATGTTCATATTGATAGTTCTCAACGTAACAAGTTTCAGAACAAAGCGTACATGTGCAAGTTCGTTGGTTATATTGATCAGTACAAAGGATATCGTTGCTATGATCCTACCACTAATCAAATCAAAATATCATGGAACATTGTATTTGATGAGACTAATACCGAGGATTTAGTGAAGGTAAATGGGCACAACAAAGATGCTGAGAGCTATCAACCATGGCTTGCGGCTGAGCTATTTGATCAGATCGAGACATGGCTCTTCACCACATCATTCATTACCTGTTGAACCGAATGGGCCAAATACACAGATGCAAAGGGAAGAGTCTTCAGATGCACATAACATTGTAATACCTGTCCCAGATATCACAAAGTATCAAGGGGCTGTCTACGTGCGACGGAATAAGAATAATGCTCAGTGTCTTGATGTGCAGCTCCGGAAGTCTGATAGGATTCGTCATCCCATTGAGAGATAGGTAAGTTATGACAACTTTTCTACAGAATTACAATTGTTCATTTCTCAGATTGAAAAACAGGATGAACCCATTAGTTTTGTACAAGCTTATATGTCAATCAAGTGGGTTGAGGCTATGAATGAGGAGATGGAGGCTTTACATGAGTGTGGGACTTGGGAGATTGCCCCTAGACCCTCAGACAAAAATGTTGTAGAGTCTAAATGGGTTTATAAGATAAAATACAAACCTGATGGATCCATTGAGCATTACAAGGCGAGACTAGTAGCAAAGGGGTTTACTCAAGAATATGGGCAAGACTATGAGGAGACTTTTAGCCCTGTGGTAAAGATGGGAACCATTTGATTAATCTTATCTTTATCAGTTCAATATAGATGGACTCTCAATCAGCTTGATGTTAAAAATGCCTTTTTGCATGACACCTTGAAAAAAGAAGTGTATATGGAGCAACCTTCTAGTTATGCAGAACACAGTCCCCGTACACATGTTTGTAAACTCCAAAGAGTCATTTATGGGTTAAAGCAGGCTTCTCGTTTGTGGTTTGATAGCTTCTCACTCGAAATTCAACGGCACGGGTTCCTTAGGTCTCATCTCCATCATTTACTGTTCATTTTCCAAAATCATCAGGTGAACACTTTACTTCTCATATATGTGAATGATATTATTATTACTGGGAACTCTACTGAACATATAAAAGCTACAAAAGACTTGTTGAGTCGGTAGTTTAAGATGAAAGATTTAGGTGTTTTGCGTTATTTCTTGGGGGTTGAGGTCGATCGGCATGACAAATATCTTTTGTTAACTCAGCACAAATATACATTAGATCTATTGGATAAGGCAGGTATGAAAGACTGCAAACCGTTGTCTACTCCTAGCGTACTTAATCACAAGCTTAGCTCACAGGATGGGGAGACATATGGAGATCCTAGGCAATATCGAAGTCTTGTGGGTATGCTTCAATATCTCACCTTCACTAGACCAGACATTGTGTATGCAGTGAATCAAGTCTCACAATTCATGCATGACCCACGCACAGGTAAGTGAATTCTTCGAGATTTAAAAGAAACTCTTGGAGATGGCCTAGTCTATCATCAGTCTAAATCTAAGGGTGAGAGACATTGACTTGTTTTATATACAGATGTTGATTGGGCTGGAGATCCAGATGATAGACGGTCGGTTTCTGGGTACTCTGTTTTCATTAATGGAAACTTAATAGCATGGAGTAGCAAGAAACAATGTGCAGTTGCACGATCCAGCACTGAGGCTGAGTACCGATCCATGGCAGCAGCTACAACAGAGGTTACATGGTTGAGGCATCTCTTGACTGAAATAGGAGAAAATATTCTGCCCACTACCCTTTTATGCGATAATCAGAGTGCCATACAGATTGCCTTCAATCCTATTCACCATAGTCGCACAAAGCATATAGAAATTTATTAGCACTTCATCCGGCAAAAGGTAGAAGATAGAGAAGTGAAACCAGCTTACATTTCAACGACTAATCAGGTGACTGATTTGTTTACTAAGGAGCTTATGAGCATACGGTTTTGGTTCTTGAAGAACAAGTTGTCCATGGTGCAAGACCATGCACAACTTGAAGGAGGATATTGAGTTTGTACGTTGTTTGTTCACGGATCTGGATTTGTACCTCTGGAACCGATGACCTTATGCAACATTTATGTAACGTCTTTTGTATTATTGTCATTATTGGGTCTGTCAGACCTGATCCGGGTCCGACAGACCCGATCCAAATTGTAACATATATAATATGAAATATAGGGCACGACGGTGTGTAGAGGATTATTTTCAGCAGTTGCCGCCCCTTGCTCAACGCATCTTCTCCTCCTTTGTTGACAATAAGTTAAAGCACACATTCTCACACTCTCCCCCAGAAATATGGGACCACACTGTGTAGGCACTTTTTTTTTCCTGGTGGTGGTGGGGGGAGTTTTTGGGTTGAGATTTTGCTATTATGTACTCTTACAACATCAGTAGTGAGTGACACAACAGAGAGAGAGAGAGAGAGAGAGAGAGAGAGAGAGAGAGAGAGAGGATATTAGCAACTTCACTTCATCTACACCAGGTCACTTCCGAAGAGAGTACTTTTAGTTCCAATGTGCTTTTTAACATTTCTATCCTAACTTGTTAAGTAATTAGTTGTAATTTCTTTTTTCTCCTTTAACTATAAAGCACCCATTAATTGAAAAAAAAAGACTTTTATTAGAATATACAGTATGGATGAAGCATGTGTTTTTAATATGAAAATTCAAATTCCAATACATGGTTGGTTATTATGACCGTGAAATTCGAAATTCTCAAACTTACATCAAATTTTACATAGATGCACTCTTTAAAGGGTCATAAACTTATATGATCGTGTCACTAAATGATGCTGGCATACAATTTGTCAAATACTGTGGCAAATATTCCAAGGTCAGAGGGTTCAAGTGTTGGTTCCTTCCATTTCTTTTATATGCCAACAATATTTTGTAGATATTAAGAATGTTCACAATATATCCTTGGACATGAAAATGCTCAAGTCATGATACTTTTGTTTATATAATTGTATTTCTTATTTGTACCATTCTTTGAAATTATTGACGATGAGCCTTATTTATTTGCAAGAGTGCTATTATCATATTTTTAACGTTAGAAGTTATTATGGATATGAAGAAGTCCTTTTGCATCTGCATATGCATGTGTGGGTTCATATTTTTACTAGCTAACATTACATGTTTTGTGCATATTTTCATCAGTGTATTTTTGACATTTCTATGCAAAACTAAAGTCCAGGATGTTGTGGATTTGAATGGCATACTAAGAGTTCCACACTTTCCAATCAGAATATTTGGAAAAAAGGATGAACTTAATATCAGAGAATACAATTATTCCCGCATAGCCTTGTCATCATCTTTGATCTTATATCAACCTTAAAAAACCATCAGCATCTGAATAATGCTCTTCCCTATTTTTGTACATTGATCGTCATCTTCTGCTCTGTCTCACAGTGGTCGCCAACACCACAAACATAATACTGCAAGCCAGTATTTTTTAGAATAATTGAGTCATTACCAGTAGTAAATAACCCCAGGTTGGGATGCATGATGCAACCACTATATGCAGTCGTGTTTACAGCTACCACCGTGTGATATCCCTTTTGGTAATGAAACACTGCCAAATAGATGATGGGTGAGAAAACTCCCAGACAGACTCATATTTCATAACATAATATTTCACAATATATGTAGAGGTAATTCTACATGGTTGAAGAGGCTTACCTAGTGTATCACCGACATGGAAGGTTCTATTTTTGGCCCAGTTTTCATAGTTGTAGTCCAGAGTCCAGCCACTGTTGTCTCCAACTATATGAGTTATGGCTTTTCCAGTGCAAGGATTGAACACTGCCATCACAAGTGAGATAAGGATCAGTAAAGTGATCTGTTTCTGCTTGTTCATATTGTTTTTTGACAAAGTGAAACAAAGTATGATTTGTTTTTATGCAAGAGGAAAGGAAGGTTATGTTCACGCTGTTATTATAGTTGGAGTGGTTTAGACAGATGGTTCTCATGATAATTTGGTGGTAGAAAGCAGCAACTAAATGTGATGCTTCACAAAGAATCTTAACATCTTTTTTACCATTTGTAGGTCTTTCAAAGTATGAAATGACTGTCCATCCCTCTGGTTTTTAGGGCTCCCTAGGTGCATGTTTGGCGTACCATGAAGAACTGTCAAGTTCACGAATTTCATTGTTATTTAGAAATAATGCATAGTGAGCTTAAAATGACAATTTATCAACCATGAAATTCCGGGGAGATTTTCAGAACCTTGCATTTTCTAAAGGGTTTCCAGAAAAATCTTGGCAAAATAAATATTTAAAGGTACAAAAAACATAAACAAGGAATGATACCAGGAAAAGATGCGACATAAAACAAAAGTATTCTTCCCCCGAGGTTTTTCTGATAACTATGTCACAACAAAATCATGATATTTTAGAGATGTCAAAAATTTATCAGTGCTTTTTAGCATTTGTCAAATAAGTTACTCTTGCGACATTTTTCACAATTATCACGATATATCTCACTATGAGTTCCTGTAACCTGGCCATGTTTCCTTAATAATCATTTTGAAGGAAATCAGAGAGTTTTGTTTTTTCCCATTACAACATTGTTTAAGAATCCTAGATAAATGTTGGTGTGATCCATAGTGTGGCATCCTTTAGGGGGGCGTTTGTCTCCTTGTACTTTGTGTGAAATATGAAAGAGGGCCTCTTTCCCACAGATGCTGAAATGAATGCCACTGTGGGAAAGTATGGGTGGACTCCACGAGTTGTGCATAGAATCCGTGATTTCATATGAAATCAGTCACACTTCCTCCCATGGGAAAGCTCTTTCCTGTGAGGGCTAGCATTTTATTTCTGCTGGTGGGCGTGTAAACACCCCCTTAGGGTGGATGAACATGCAGATCCTTGCAGGTCTGCCTGACCTGGTTTCCGCCTATTAGGTTGATCATGTTTTCTGTGCCTTGTTTTTTTTGGTATTTACATGGAGAAACTGTCCCCAGGATCAGAGATGTTGCCGTGCTGGCTCTGCCTGCTGTACTTACGATCACTGTCCTGGTAGCGTAAAACTCTAAGTTTACATGTTGAATAATCAGATCAGACGGTCAAGTATCCTGCAGAAAATGACCAGATAAGCTTTCACCCAGACGGTTTATGTGGTTCAAACATGCATATAGATTCAAATCATATAATAGATTGGGGTTTGGTAACTGAATTCGGGTACAACAAACATCTGAATCTGGTTGCTTGTAAAAGGTATACCAATTTGCTATTTTTAGTTAGTTGGATTCGAATCCAGATCTGACACTGAATCCAACCAAATCTGACCTGTTCACATCCCTAGATGGGAGGCCGGGTTGACTGACATTAATCAGGTTTCAGAAGCTTAGGATCATACCATCCCAATTCGGTTCAAATTTCGTTGGGTCTCCGTTGTCTGGATCAGCTCAACCAATCAGATCTTGGTTCAGGTCATGTTATTTTACTAGAAGTATTACTTAAATTGAAAAAGATAAAAATATATTTTCAACATACGTGAAATTTCTAAAGAGCCAAAAAGCTAAAAAATATTTTAATATACTTGTATAGTTTAATCTTATTATTATCTTTTACCATATTATATATCTATGACAGAAGAATCACATTTTGATAAAATCATGGATATTCTTGAAAATCATATAAATTTTATAGGGCTTAGATTCTGTTCAGGTTGGCTAGGTCAGATCGGCTTCTGCTTTGTGCCACCCTACTGGGTACTTAAGTGTCAGTGTTCTGGTTATCCCAACCGATCAGGTCTTGGGTCAGCTAATGTTATTGTACTAGAAATAAATACAATTAAATAGAAAAAAAATAATATACATACATGTAGATTTTTAGCCTTCTTATTCCAGTTTTGCCATATTATACATAAGAATCACATGTAAATAAGATCATAGATGGTCGTTAAAATTGCAATTTTGTTAGGGTTTCGATTCTGGTCCAGCTTGGCCGGTTCCAGTCAGTTTCGGGTTGGGACCACCCCACCAGGTAGGCCCAATAACTTATCTGGCTAGCCTGGCTTGTTGGTCCTTAGCATGTCTAGCACAAGCTTAGCCTGGCTTATTGTCCAACTCAATGGGTCAAGCCGAAATAGGCCACGCTGACATTATGCCTTTAGATCTTGTATATTTTCATAGGCCCTGCAAGAAATGCCTCTCATGTGAAAGGCACATGGCCACAGCTCAAAAAAGAGAAAAAAAACAATGGGGCTTCACTTGTCTGGACCGTGTTGGGATGTTGCAAGTTTGAATCCCAAATGGTATGGTTGTATAACTGGTAGAGGTCTGCCTAACCCTAGCTTTCTCTGTCAAAGGAAAAAAAAATGGTCCGTGGAGTGCACATTTTTCTGCAACAAGTTATATATGATAACTAGAAAAAAAACATACCAATAGGGGATCGGTCTGGTAGGAGCAGTGAGTGCACGTCACCTTGTGTTGGGCGTTGCAAGTTCGAATCCCAATGGTATGGTTGTATAACTGGTAGGGATCCAGCAACAGGAGGCTCCGCTTGTCTGGTAGGAGCAGCTAATGCAAGTCACCTTGTCTTGGGATGTTGTAGGTTCAAAACCCAATGGTATAGTTGTATAACTGATTGGGGTCTGCCTAACCTCAGCTTGTCTTTAAAATAAATAAAAAAAACTGGTAGGGATATGTCTAACCCCAGCTTGCCTATAAAAAAAACTGGAAAAAATATAGGCAGAACATTTTCATATGAAAATGGCTGATTTCCCCAGGAACGAATAGACCCTTAGATGGTGTTTGCCTTGCATGGAAAGAGCGCTCTTCGAAGAATGTAGAGAAGGGCTTTCTTCCATGGAAATAATGTCAAGATGAGATACTTCCCATGAGAAGAGTGGCTCTCATGTTTTCGGTGGGTTAATAGGTGTTGCCTGTATCTCAGATCCCACGGAAATAATACCATCTCTGCACTGCACCAATAGTCCTTAATTAGATCTTGGCATGGAGTGGGATATGACAAGGAAACCTCCTACTCCATTGGGGTGATAAGTGTTGCGTCAAGCATGGCCTGACACTAGATTGGCTCTATGCAGAGCAGGTTTGGTTACAGATTCGGTTGCGGCTCTAGAGCCTAGATTCAGTGAAGAGTTGTAGATCGGGTTATGACTTTAGACCCTTCCATCTCAGATCCCACTGAAAGGAGGCAAAATATATTGCTTTTTCATGTGCAAAGTGTAAAAAGCCTGTATAACTAGACTAGTCATATGCCCCAAAGGGGTTTAGCGTAGTGGGATGGGGCCTAGGCCACTAGACTGGCGGTCTAGGTTTGAATCCTGTGGGCGTTGTTAGCTCCTTGCATTATTGCCGAAGTAAGGTGACTCCCTGAAGGTGAGGGGTACGCCACTGTTTTACACCTTTGGCGAAGTGTTCATAGGTTGGCAGACATAGTCCAGCCGTGACCAGGTCTCTTGTTCCAGAGGTGGCTTCTCCATTTCTTGTGGAAAAAATTTAGATATGCATCATCAAGATTTGATGAGGGTTAGATCTGACACAAACCTGTCACAAGGACACAATATTCAGGCTCTTATATCTTCTCATGTCTAGGACACGTTATGTGATACGTCTGGCATGTTTTACATTATTGTATCATCATTTTAGCATGTCCATGTGACGTGGGTGAGCTCCAACCGACTTGCACCCCATCTCCCATATGTTCTGGCTCCAATCTGGATATGGAAGGAATGTCTCTATCAATTTAGCAACCGACTGTGCAACCTTGAAAATGAGTCTCATACTCTGCATGGCCAACCCCATGTGGATGGTGGGGACTGGACTTGATGATGATGTTGATGATAGCAAGTTAACCCCTTGTGACTGAACCATGTAAATGAGACAAGGCTTCACGATGATGATGGCGATGTCAAGGATATATCACAAAACTCAGTGGAAGGAATACTTGATACATTTCAACCTGTCCTACTCATAGGATCAGGCATAATGTGAATCCGGTAAAAATAAAAACACAAAATGACTACAGTGTGACAAATGATATGTTTCTCGAAATGCCACCAGTAAACCTTTTGAGGTTTGTGTTTCTTTGATTATCATAAATTCCAACTAAAATGTAGATTTACAAGTTTTTTTTTCGTAACTTAAGAAATTAGTATAACCGAATTGTGAACCTCTTGTAACTTAAACTTGCATAACTTTGCAAATACCATACTAAATTCACAAATACTATGTAAACATCCCTCGACAATTTTATCTTTTAAGCGGTCCACAAATGTTTGTCGACATATACATGAGCAAAATTGACGTGTTTTCTAAAATGCCTCACAATTTACTGAATTTGCTGAATGGATAATATTGCAAGTTCTCAATTTTTTTGTCTCTTTTACCTCTCGTAGGTGTGAATTTTTTATTTTTGCACGTCATGATGCTAAAATAATACACCCACGAAACTCTTAAATAAAATCGCATCTCAGGTTGCGAAATTTCAAAAAATAATGCAAAAATCTAAACAATTTGTGAAACCTGTCACAAGTTTTGCAATGCACAAAAATCCTTTTTAGTGTTTTGGAAGTTCATATGTTGCAAAATTCAAAACAATTACGACACTGGTATTGCAAAAATTCCTACGAATAGAATCAAAGCAAAGCTAGGATTTCATAAAAAATAGGTTTTTTGTGGTATCCAACCAATGAGAAATTATAGACATTTTTTTATGGCCAAGCATCGGCGGTGAGAAGATCAGTGGCGCTTCATTGGCAGAAAATCATCGATGGTGAGAAGATCGACGGTGCTTCCAGTAAAGACATCTTATGGTATGGCTGGGATAAAAATGAAATCCACAATCAATGTTTGATATGGGTGGGATATACAACATTCTTGAGGTCATCCCTTCTAATGAATTGTGATAGCGGGATAGATGTGTTTTCTCCTGATCAACACAAAGTCGATGTACAATCAATGTTCGATCATGTGGTATGGGTGGTATACTATATCTTCTCACAATTAAAGATATAGTGAGAATCAACATTCTTATGAAAGAATGAAATGAATGCAATGTATAAGCGACTTCATTTTATAAAAGAAAGAAATGAATGCAATGTATGATCAACTTTATTTTATAAAACAATAAAATGAATGCAACGTATGAGCAATTTCATTTTATGGAAAATGGAATGAATGAAATATATGAGTGACTTCATTTTGTTAAAGTGCATGCTTCCTTTCTCAACCTCTTTTTTGTATCTTGATGCCTTATTTTTGCAAACCCCGAATTTTGGTCATCTCTAGCGATTTTTTTAGCGAATCTCTTGCAAAATTTTTTTTTGAGATTTTGTAAGAAAAGAGATTTTTGTAATATTTGTGTGATAGGATTAAGAAATGTCGCAAAACCGAAGCCAAATTCCTTTCTGATTTAAAAAAAGTAAATTGCATGTACATTGCAAAATTCCTTTTAGATTTTAAAAAATAAAGTGAAATTTTCTTGCAAAATTTATTCCTGATGTGAAAATCATTAGTTACATAATATGTTCATTCTCTATTATATACACATTATATATATAATTGATTCTAATAAGCAAATCAACCGCCTATTACATAAACAATACATATCAAACTAAAAACAAGATTAAACAATTCCATTCTCTATTACGTACATAATTCATTATCCTTTTATATAAATAATTCATTCTATTCAAATGCCTCAAAAACCATTTTCATAACTTTTTTAACTTATTTACCACTGCAAATGCTACATGAAACATATCACGAAAAACAACAATAGTATGGGCAAACAACAAAATATTCATGTATTTTTCTTTTAAGAAGGCATCATCTATTGTAAGAAGTGGAGGACATCTTTTGACAAACCCATTAATACATGGCTAAAAAGATATAAATATGTACATAAATCTACTTTCTATATCAGACTCAATGAACGCTACTGATTCAGGGTTAGTCTTTATTAAATGATGACAATAAGCAAAAAGCATCCTGAAGGACTCTTCGAATGACCATGATCTGTGAGTTTGTTATCGTATATACAAGAGTGACTCTCTTATTACAACTCTTCACAACTTTTGTTTTAAGGTTATTCCTAACTACATGATCTTTAAAAAACTCACGACACTACTTAAAATCAGTAAATCTTGTGCCACCACTAAATAACATCAAATTTTATATGATCATCATTTAAGACATCTTTCCATATATGTTGGACATCTAATTTTTAAGAACTATAATAAAGGATCATTGGCCCTTCCATGTAGTCGGTTTTATGAGACATCAAAGTGATAAATTATTTATAGCTACTATTTTTATAAACCACTATAAATCTCTAAGTAGGATGATCAATGTCACGGTAATATACTTTGATCCTTTCATAATCCATCATTAACTATTTATACCAACCATAGTATAAATCATACATTTAGTGAGAATAACATATGAGAAAAAGCCATCTATATACCCTTCATATATTGAATTAACAGCCTAACTCTTATACAATAGACACTGATACATTCAATTAACTATTTATAACAACTACTTTGAAAATCAATTACCCACAATAACCTCCAAACCCTTATTCAATATTTGTGCACAGTCAACCCTAACCCCATTACACCAACACAAACCATCAAATATTAAATATAGAACGTAAATCATATACAACACAAACAAATATATCTATGAAAAAACCCTAAACAGTAAATTTGGTGGCAAGTATTAAATAAAACACACAGAAAACATCCACAACAACCAAACACAAATACTACAGTGCCATTAAATGCACATATATACAAAAACAAAGGAAAAAGTTTAGAATGAAATAAAATAATATGCATATATATTGTTTGTATGAAACTCATCTTTCAACCTAAGATGAGAAAAATATTGCGACCTTATTATAATGAAACAAAAAAACCATAAAAATTACCACAAGAGGAGAGGAAAAAGGGTTAGGGTTCTTTAAAAAAATCAAGAAAAAAAACAAGTAAACAAAAATGACTTTATATATAATTTAGCAAGCATGCGAATGTATGCAAATTCACATGTGAACAAATATTTGTGGATCTCATTGAATAGAGAGATTCGTAGGTAGGCTTCACGGACTTTCGCAACACTAAGATGTAAATGTCTATACACATTTGTGAATCTCCTAGAGGATCATTTATTCACGAGATTCACATGGCATCTCGCAAATTTCATACTATATATGCAAATATAGTACCTTATTTGCATACATCGGTAAGAGTGCAAAGGTCTAGGACATTTGTAACACTAAGATGCAAATATCTATAAACATTTGCATATTTCTTAGAGAATCATTTACTTAAAGAAGATTCACATAGCATCTCACGAATATCATACTATATATGCTAATGTATTACCTTATTTTCCGGACATCTACAAGAGTATGAAGGACCAAGATATTCATAACACTAATATAGAATATCCTCACATATTTGTGGACCTCTTTAAGATCAGTTAATTAAAGGAAATTCACACGATGTCTTATGAATGTCATATTGTATATGTGAATTTTTTACTGTATTTGCGACATACGTAGGATTCAGTTATAGGAGGTTCACAAATTTGATTTTTTGCACTTCGTAAGGTACACAAAAACATTGTGAGTGTAAAACTCGCAAAATTTCGATAGTTATCAAAATAAATAAGTGTTAAAATTATTCAAAATAAGTATGGTAATGTGATATGGATTTGATCTAAATGGATCTTGAATCCAAACAGGATCAAATGGATCCAGTATTTGGGTTCGAATATGATAAATAGATTCAGATCCTGGATGGATCCAAAACCCAATTAGAATCCAATTGGATCTTAATAGATCCAAATATGGTTGAATCTCAATCAAGATCCGAAAACATAGTTAGAAAGTTCAGAAGATCTAAAATATAATTTTAGATCTAACTCGTATTTGAGATTTGTCAAGAACCAAAATCGTATATAAAGGAAATAAAGTTGCAAGGTTACACAACGAAGCAAGCTGTTGTATGATCGTTACCTCGCAGGGAGGAGAACTCTGGTTCGAATCCCTCTATGCACCAAGAATTTTGCAAAAACCATCATTCTTTTTTAGAAACTAGCCACAAGGCAAAAAAAATAGTTAAATAAATTTTCGTTGCAAGAGCTTGCAACAAAATGAATCACAACGCACTGGTGGGGCTCGTTATCCCTTAGGGAGAAAAACCCCGTTTCAAATCCCTCTGTGCGCCAAAATGAAGCCTTTTTACAAAAAAAAACTATATAGGTAACTTTCATTTGGATTTCTTTTTGTTTGAAATTCAAAAAGGCAATAAATGGAGACTTAAACGGAGAGGGAGGCGACTTCCCAAAGAAAGAGGGGTTGAACAATTGGGCCACCTTGGAAGCCCAACCGTCCATCATGGTAAAGAGCATCCCTTCCATATTCTCGAGATGGAAGGGAGTTTCAAAAACGAAAATGGGCAGTCGTTTTTTAGGGTTGCAATAAAAGCAAGAGAAAAAAAATGTAATCAATATTGAAGGACATTTTTTTAAGACACTTTACAAAAACCAAGGAGCCTTGAAAACTCCTTCCCTTTCCTCTCCCAACCTTCCCTCTTTTTCCATTCCAGTCGATCCTTCTCTATTAGAGAGGTGAACCGAGCTTCTTTTTCACATACGGTCCGGCCGAACGACGTAAGGGGACGCACAAACCACCATTGATCCCAGCAAGGTGCTTGCACGGGGATACCGGACGTCCGAAAGAAAGAACACCATACCTTTGGATTCGTCACTTCACGAGCTAAGGACATAATCTCTTTATGTGTGTGCATAGTATTATGCAGTATGTGTATGTGCTGGACCATCGGTTTACATATACTAAGATACACATAGGTTCGACTAGCAACCTTAGCCAGGATTGATGCAGCGGTCTCCTTAGGTTTCTATATGTATGTCCATGGAACTCCATAACCATATATATATAAATTTTTATATGGCTTCATGAGAACCAACCATAGTATGTATAATACATACAGATCCAAGGGTTTTTGGATCTATATATTTATAAATATTGTGCAGGCTTAAATCTGTAATTGGGATTCTGGACACACGCTTCAGACCTATACACTTACATTCGGCCGTAGATAGTAGTCATGAAGGATTTAAAAATAAAATAAAATTATATATGTGTCTTGATTCCTCCCGAACTTTATATGAACACGGTTTTGTTTATGTGGTGTGCTGGTGATTTAATCATATAAACAAAATACACTCACAACAGGCACTATCATCTCTCTTGAAATCTCCCATTTGAGTTTAATATATATATATATATATATATATATATATATATATATATATATATATATATATATATATATATATATATATATATAGTGTAGTGTGATTATCATTTTATCCTCTAGTTAAGTTTGAGTTTATATACATTCGGAAATAAAATAGCAATTTTGGACCATATGGGAGTTGACATATTATTAATAAATTCATCCTAGATCTATATACCAACAGAAAATAAATGTGTATGACCGAGACATAATGGTTCATCATGTGTTTTGTAATTTGGGTCAGATCTGGAAAGAACAGGAAAAAATATACATGCATGACTAGGTAATAGTCTGATTTACTATTGGATATGTCAAAGAATGTGCATGATAACATTACACCATCGCTTTTGCTATGCAGTCCGTCAACAAAAAAATAATAATATAATATATTAATAATAACAATAGTAAGTATAACAATAGTAAGTATAGTCGTTATATGCAATAAGTTCTTGGTTTGGCTCTGTTGAGAAATAGATATACATGCGTTAGTGTATGATAGGATAATGTAGCTATCTAGGGTATACATTATGGGAGTTACTTTGGAATTATTCTGAACCGGTTCAAATGGAAGACCAATAGTCATTATTGAATCATATCACAGTTTCCATTTTTAAACGGGTCCAGAATAGGTATCATGATATATTTGATCTCTAATTATTATTAGATCGGTTAGTGTATACAAGGCTTCTATTGTGTTTCAATTTTCTTCAAAATTCATATATATATATATATATATATATATATATATATATATATATATATATATATATATGTGTGTGTGTGTGTATACATAGATGTCACAGATTTGAATGAAACGTTATACACTATGTTTGTAGTATATAGTTTTTACACGATAATGTATGCACACTCGCACTTTACTCAAATCTGATTGCGGATCACTATATATATGAAAAGGAGATTTTTTTTTCATACACGTGCATGGGAAATTAGGGACAGACTTTGGATGACTAGATCCTAGTCGATGTCATCTATTGTTGTGGTAGCTTGGGCTCAACTGGAGACATGGTTCGGTCGACCCTGTATACCGAACACAATGTACTCAGGGCACACAACACCCTATCCGGGTTATTGTCGTGTTGTCATCACACAAGGGCACGCTGGATTGGGGTCTACATTGACCTCAACCTATTGCTTGGACAACACCACTGCCATAGTAGTCGACTGGGTCTGCTGATCACAACTTTTTGTTCCTTGGGTAGTAGGTTCTTGGCCGCACAACATGGTAACATGTGCTGGATAGACCAGCCATGCCTGATCAGCCCGACATCAGGACCTGAGGCTCTATCGACCCTACTCGGGTTGTGTGTTGTCATGCTTTTTGGTTCACAACCAGTGTAGGGTGTTATGTTGGCTTGGGCATTGCAAACCAGAACAACACCATGTGTTGTCTCTATGGGGTTTGCTGCGGTACCAGCTTGACTTTCAATACATATATATATATACATTACTTTGGTTTAGTAGGAAACTTTATAATTGATTGATAATCGAATTCGGGTTGTTTATTGAGTTGCGCATTCAAACCCGAACCCAAATCCGACGAAACACTGCTTGACCAAATTAAGTGTAAATTTCAGGTTTTAAGCTAGTCAATTCCTAGATTGGTTTAATTTAGTTTCATCCAAACAAAATTATGAAACCAGACCAAATTAGCTTATATCTACTTAAGTCGGACTTGGTAATGCCTAAACTTGACCCGAGTTTGGTTCAATATATATAGGTTCATACTTGGGACTCTTAGGGACCTTCATATGCCTAGTCGTAGCTACAAGGATATTGCTACAGGTCAATGACGCGTTACAACCCGACCACAATCTCCAAAGTATATAAATAGCTATTCATATATATATATATATATATATATATATATATATATATATATATATATATATATATATATATATATATATATATATATATATCCTTTTGAGCGACAACAATTTTGTGCTATCTCTAAATAATAAATGCTTGAATTTGAAAGACCTAAATTTTATACATATCCTTGTTTTATTCAATAATCTAAAGAAATATAGAAATTCAGATAGTGTTGGCTATCATTGTGTACACATACCCACTTTTGCAATAGTTGCATATTGTACTATTCATTCTCTAAAATGAATGTTTCTCTCATGTCAGGCTTTGTATGATGTAGAAAAAGAAAATGGCAATTTCACATGATACTCTCCCTTTTAAATGATATATGTATTTCATTGGGAGGTCACGAATATGCACATACTCATCTTAGATAGACATTGATTATGGCACACCTCATTGCAATGCACATGATTAAATAGCATAATGATTGTATTGTCTACCTAGAGAGAGAAATGTTATGTGTTGATGAATATGGCAATTGAATGAGATAGCAATGAGGTATTCATATTGCATACAGTTTTGTATATGGCCTGTTGTTAAATGCATATGTTTGTTATAACTGTCCAATTAAGGAAAACTTTAGTGGCATGGTGGTACAATAGGAAAGCCATGCATACAAAACTCTTGTGATGCCATGTGAACAATTATGTTATGCATTGATTTCATGATGATTGTGTACAAATGATTATGTACATGTTTAGTGTCAGTTTGTATGTGCTTATTTGCAAAAAACTAGTAAAGTAAGGGCATTTGACCTGCCATAAGCAGGTAAAAGTTTAAAACTGAGCTTACAGTTTCACAGAATGCGGATGGTGCTATACGAGCACTTATGAATTGTTAAAGTTTGGAATATGTCATGTAGTAGCATAATCAGTGGGGTGTGACACACACACACTCGCACCAAAAACAAAATTTAAATTAATACATGATCACATAAATGAAAATTCTAGATTCTGGGTATATCTAAAAGACGATATATGTTACCAGTTTCTAAATAGGATTCTGGGTATACCTAAAAGATAGTATTTGTTTCTGGTTTTCTAGAGCATTGGGTACACCTGAAAGATGGTGTATGTTACTGGTCCCAAACAAACAAGAATGAAAAATATGCACATATAAAATAAATAAGGGATTCTGGGTATACCTGAAAGATGGTATATGTTACTGGTTTCTCGGGATACTGGGTATACCTGAAACGGTATATGTTACTAGTTTCCCAGGGCTCTGGGTACACCTGAAAGATGGTGTATGTTACTAGACCCATGGTCTACCTTGGAGAGGGTAGATGGTATAAACTTCGTGGAACATTCTTGTTTTTGTGAGAGCTAGGTGTCTCACTCAGTCCCCAGTCCTCGGAGTTAGGGGGTCAGGACTACCAATGCGTCCTAGGTGGTAGATCCAAATCTTCTGCAGAAGTACAAGGTGCATCCTAATTCTAGTTATACTCATTGGGGAGTACTCACTCGGTCATGAACCATCCCCTTTGGATTTTCGTACGGTTAGTCATACGGGTTATAAAATAATAAACCCCTGTGTGGTTTCGGTCTGCTACGATGTCGAATGCTTGTGCGTACCCACATGGTAATTAACAAGAGAAAACATAAAGTTAGTGCATTTCTGAAGGGCTTCAAGTAGTCGCATAATACTTGAGGTTTCTATGGTTAGAGTATGATTGTGGTTCACTCGTGTGATTCATAGCTCAGACATGTATTTTCTTTAAATACAGAAACAAGATAACCTAAATGTGGTTCATGCATATGATGTATCGTGCTTTGATGCTTATGGAATATATCATGAAATACTTGACCTTATAGAGTCTTAATTTTAGATCTTAGAATTAGACAATGCCGCAAAAGGGATAGACATAGGATAGATCCTAGAATTAAGTGGTGGGCACTGAAAGGAGCTAAACAATGAATGTTTGTAGAGCGGGTAGTTAAGGAAGTTGATTGGTGTCTCGAGGAGGATTCAGAATCTATGTGGAATAAGATAGTGGGTGGCATGAAAAAGGTGGCTAAGGAGGTATTGGGTGAGTCTAAAGGCGGTGCACCGCTAGGTAAGGATACATCGTGGTGGAACGAGGATGTCAAATTAGCTATTAAGGTTAAAAGAGAGTGTTATAGAAATCTAAGTAAAAGTCGTGATAATGAGAATTTGGAGAAGTATATGATAGCAAAGAAGGAAGCTAATAAAGTAGTTCGGAACACGAGGGATAAGGTATATAAGGAGGTTTATGACAAGTTGGATACCAAAGAGGGTGAGAAGGATATTTATAGGATTGCAAAAATGAAAGATATGAAATCGAGGGATCTGGGTATGGTTAGATGTATCAAAGATGAAACACAAAGGGTTTTAGTCAAAGATGAGGAGATTAAGGAGAGATGGAAAGATTATTTTGATAAGCTATTTAATGAAAGTCATGCTCAGGATCTTAGAGACTTTTTCATTCCTTTTCATGAGATGAATCGTGACTTCATGCGCAAGATTCAAAAGAAAGAAATTGCAGAGGCTTTGAAGAAAATGAAATCAAGAAGGGCAGTTGGCCCAGATGGTATACCTATCGAGGCTTGAAAATGCTTGGGAGAGAAAGGTTTAGAATGGTTGAAAAATCTTTTTAACAAGATTTGGCGGACAAATAAGATGCCTAATGAGTGAAGGAAGAGTACTTTGGTGCCTCTATATAAGAATAAGAGTGATATACAAGATTGCACAAACTATCGTGGTATAAAACTCATGAGTCATACTATGAAACTTTGGGAGAGGGTGATTGAGTCTAGGTTGAGGAAGGTTGTCATGATATCGGAGAATCAATTTGGTTTTATGCCTGAAAGATCTACTATGGAAGCTATACATCTTCTTAGACAACTTATTGAGAGAAATAGAGAGAGGAACAAAGATTTGCATATGGTTTTTATTGATTTGAAGAATTCTTACGATAGAGTACCTACGGACGTTCTCTGGTGGACAATGATGAAGAAATGTGTTTCTCTCAAGTACATTAGTATAATTAAAGATATATATGAAGGAGTAGTAACCAATGTCCGCACTTGTGGGGGGTGACAACCAATTTTCCTATAACGGTTGGGTTACATCAAGGATCTGCTTTAAGCCCTTTTCTATTTGCGATAGTGATGGATGAGCTTACGAGATCAATTCAAAAAAATGTACCGTGGTGTATGTTGTTTGCTGATGATATTGTTTTGATTGATAAGTCTAGAGCTGGGGTTAATGCTAAGTTAGAATTATGGAGACAGACATTGGAAGCTAGAGGTTTTAAGTTGAGTAAGAGTAAGACTGAATATATGGAATGCCGGTTTAGTAAGCAACAAAGTAGTGATGGGAGTGTAGTGAAGCTTGGTGAGCAAGAAATACCGATGAATGATTATTTCAAATATTTGGGATCCATCATTCAAAAGTATGGAGAAATTGATGGAGATGTAAATCATAGGATAAAGGTTGGGTGGATGAAATGGAAAAGTGCAACTGGAGTGTTGTGCGATCGTAGAATGTCATTGCGGTTGAAGGAAAAGTTTTATAGGACGACTATTAGGCCCGCTTTACTATATGGTATGGAATGTTGGGCTGCCAAGAGACATCATATTCAAAAAATGAGTGTAGCTGAGATGCGTATGCTGAGATGGATGTGTGGAAATACAATAAAAGATAAGATTCGGAACGAGGAGATACGTAAGAAGGTAGGCGTTGCACCCATTGAAAATAAGATGAGAGAGAATCGTTTACGGTGGTTTGGACATATTCGATGAAGGCCTAATGATGCTCCAGTTAGAAGGATGGAGAAATGGGAAAATATATTAGTTAAAAGAGGTCGGGGTAGGCCTAGGAAGACATGGATGGAGGTGATAGGAAAGGATATGAATGCTTTGAACCTCACCGAGGACATGGCATTGGATAGAAATGAATGGAGGAGAAGGATTCATGTGGAAGACCCAGAATGATTTTCTTTGTTGGTTCATATCGCCGACCCCAATTGTTTTGGGATGAAGGCGTAGTTGTTGTTGTTGTTGTTGTAGTGAACTGTACATTCATAACTTGTCTAAAAGGTTATTAGTTCTATTTAAACATGTTGCACATATACTTGTACACATGACATTGTGCACATTTATATGAATATTATACTTCTTACTCTGGGGTAGTCTGACCCCTTCTGAATTAATATTTTTCAGGAAACAGAACGACGAGCAATTGTGGTCGTGGCTGCGGACGGTGTCATGTGACCATATCTTCTTCCAATGTCCTGAGATATTTTGACTTGTAATAAATCATTAAGTTGTAATTGATAACTTGTAGTATTTTAATGCAATAGTTTATTTTCTTTAATGCTTTGTGTATGTGCTATCATGTGTAACCCGCTCAAATAATTTGATTAAGGATTTAATAAAGCTTTTTCATTGTTTAGTAAAAAAAAAATATTTCAAAATTTTCAAGTTAATTATTTGGGGCGTTACAGTGAGATTATACTTTTTAGTATGAGATTGCGAGTTTGAGACAGCATACATACAAATATATTGGGCGAACCTCAAGATATTTGCTCGTGTGAAGGATAAAAAAGTTCTAAAAAGACAATTATTTAAGATTGTGGATACATGCAGATTTTACGACAGAATGACAAGTTTTCCAAAATGCCCCACAATTTGTACAAGATCGGTCGGACCCACCTTAATCTGAGCACAGGCTTGGTCTGTGATCATCTTGAGCTGTTTATCTATGTGTCCTAACTGTACCAAACATCTGCACATGTGCTTATATACGAGTATCTTTCTCAGATTGGAACTTATGGGTCAGGCCGACGGATATGGGCCCCTCCATCGTGCAAACCATCATGCTCTTCTGAAATTGCTCGTTCTTTTCGGCGTGTCAGTAATTGTTGTGGTTTTATTAGGGCTGTTAATTTGCTGGACATAATTGGGATCCCATGTATGTGGATCTAGGTCCAACCTTTTTTAGTCTGACTACTTGGTCTGGGTAGTTCTAGTTTGGTCCCAGCCCATGCATATAAGTAAGCTGCACAAGTATGGAATATGGACCATGATCCATCGAGACTAGAAAAGATGTCAAATTAGACATGTATCCACCGAATTTTTGCAGGCTTTGGAAAAATGGGGTTACTCCATTGTAAAAAATGTCAGCCTCTAGATTTTTTTTTGGCAAGGAAAGATCTTCTGATAAATTTAAAATTTATTTTTCATAAAATTAAAAGAAAACAATTTTATTTTAAATAATAAAAAATATATATATTAAAAACATATAAAGGAAAATAAAACAGTAGAAAATGTTAGTATTTCTTATTGTCGCAATAAAATAGTGATATTTTCAACATAGGCAATTTGAAAATATTGAAGTTTAACTGGAAATATCGTTGATATTTGTGACTGGGTTACGCTAGGGGTGTCAACGGGTCAGGTTTGGTTCTGACCCAGGTGGAACCAGACTTGAACCTAATTTTTGGGTATGGTATTTGGTCGGAACCAAACCTGACCTTCGGGTCTTAAGCAGGTCTTGGGTCGGGTCAGGTCTGGTACAAAATTTCACAAACTATACCTGGGTTCATGTATTAGTCGGACCTTTGGGTCTGAACCCGGGTCTTAATTGGGTCTTCTTATTTATCACCATACCCGGACCCTATAGGGTTTGGTTTGGGTCGGGTCTGGATAAACCCGTTGACACCCCTAGCTTACACTAGTATTCTGATCACAAACGCCCCAGCAGAGTGGGGATCCTTCCCCTTTATAGATGGACCTGGTACTAGGCACAGGTATTTGAAAGATGGCCCAGATCCAGACCCACCAAACCACTTCACCCCTACTTTTTGCAAACAAAAGGACATAAATGCCCCTGCTATGCCCTAAAACGGATCACTTGTTATAAATTTGTTATCGTACAGTGATTGGTGCACATATCAACATGTCCCAGCTTGTTTATAGCAGAGAGAAATGACAAACACTTGGCCGTTTGCAGAACTTAGGAAAGGTTGTGTCTGCATCAAGAATTTAGGGTGGTTTCTGTAATTCCTCGGTCTTGAAATTCGTTTCATTTTTGTATGATACTCACAAGTAGGCAATAAATTATTTTTTTGTGTCCATTGTTACCTAGAAGACGTTCAGAAATTGCTTTTTATCCTAATGAATTTTCCCAATGCACTTTTAGTGGTACCATTAGAATTGTTTGGATTGTATCTTGATATCAACTAACGTGGCTCTGGACCTAAGCCTGCTAAGTTGTTCATCATGCGTTTGATGGGTTCGGTTAAGTAGGATCCATAGAATACCTAGCTAGTCCATAACTGGTTTGGGCTTTTTGACTTAGGTCTGACCATTTGGCTTGACTTAACATGTTGAGTCATGCGTGGGTGGATACAAAGTCAAGAACTTTATCGGAGCACATTTAATAGATTTACTACCTGTGGGCTCATAAGCTTATTGCAGTCTACCAACTCCAAATCGGATCAAGCCTAATTGGACCTTGACACTTGAGGTGACTGGGATTGAGATCTAGACCTAAAATTCCATCATGTTCACCCCATTCATACATATAAAGCTTTTTAATTCTCTCTCTCTCTCTCTCTCTCTCTCTCTCTCTCTCTCTCTCTCTCTCTCTCTCTCTCTCTCTCTCTCTTTGAGAAATCTCAAATTTTTTGTATGCATTGGTTTGGTAACAATCCAAGGGACACATCCAAGTGCCCTGTGACCCTGGTTGTATCATGTTAGGGAATCCTACATGCTAGAAAAGCCAAGATGCTTGTGTCCTTCTAGCTGAAGAAGAGGCAACATGAGGGTTTGAAATTTTAGGGTTCATGTTTGTCATATTGCAGTTTAAAATGGGATGAGATGGTACTGGCCATAAAAATTTATGGGTCGCATGTTTGTCTTATTGTGGACGTAAATAGGTGGATCCTGAGGGGTCCAAAAACATGGATAGAATGGATATGACAAGGGTTAGACCAGGATTTGGAGGGGAAAAGCTAATATGATCCGACTAGATACACATAATTAGCTTTGGAACTGGCTGATTCAGATTTAAAAATCTACATTGAATCTAAATCTGATTATTAATCAGATGATGTTTAACACCAATGTTGTCAGTATCGGAATCAGACCTGTATCGTTTGGCCAACGATTCATGTGAATTGGCCGATACCGATTCTCAAGTGAATCGTTCTGAATAGGCCAGCAAGGATTTTTCATAAGAAAATTCCATTCGTTGGATGGATTCGGGTTAGGTCCGATCCATTTCTTGTGCGAAAAATCTCTCTCATAGATAATGACGAAAATGCCCTTCTACTTAACCACCGACCATTATTCCCGATGGATCACGGGGGCGTAAAGTGATATTATATTTCTTTGAAAAAAATGAAAAAAAAAACTCAAAACAGTTGTCCTTTTCCCGTTACTACATACGAGTTCTTTGTGTACTTCCTATGCACAAAAATTATTCCAGAATGACTCTTGGAATCCGAACTTGAAACCTATTTCCTTCCTTTTTTTTTTCAACCATGCAAACAGGACTCTCTCTCTCTCTCTCTCTACAATGGTAATAGGCTAATACCAAAGATACTCCTCGTCGGCTGGGCCTTGCCAACGGGTACAAACCAATCTCTCTTTCCCTCTCTCACTTGTTAGGTTATTGGAAAATTTAGGGTTTTTTACAAATTGGTCCCTACTTTATAGCCATTTACAAAATAGTCCCCAGCTTATGTCATTTTGCAAATCGGTCTCTGCCTTTTCATTAACCCTTGCCAATCGGTCCTTGAGGTTAACAGTTGTTAGCTTTCCTGATTGTAACGGTTAAAGTTTGACCAATTTGCAAAATGTGAATCAGGTAGGTACTAATTTACAAAAAGTTAATACACTAACTATTTGATGAAGGACATTTTAGTGACCAAGTTAATACACTAACTATTTGATGAAGGACATTTTGGTGACCAGTTGACCATGGTCAAACTAACAGCTGTTCACAGAAGGACCAGTTTGTCGTTGCAGTGAGAAACATGAGGACTGATTTGAAAAATAGCATAAGGCACAAACTATTTTGCAAATCGGCTGTAAGGCGGAGACCAATTTACCAAAAACCTTAAATTTTAAATAACCAAAAAATATTTTTTTGGTTATAATGCGTGTTTTAAGTAGATTCGAGTAATGTCCAGTTGTCCACAATATATATATATATATATATAGAGAGAGAGAGAGAGAGAGAGAGTATTCTAGCTAGTTTTTATAAAAAAAGTTGGGACTTTTCTTCATACCCTTTCTCACTCATTTTTTCTGAATATTACTGGAAAGAGCTGTCTTGCTTATCGAGTTCATTGGCGTAAAACCCGAGGTCCCCTTACCTATTAGAAACTAGAAAATATATACACCGAAGAGTTTGGGCTTGTGGGCAAAGGATGATGTGCACTCATAGGTTTTGAACTTGTGACGATTCCATCAACTTGGTGGCATTTATAAGTCACCCCTATCAAATGTGTGAATCACTCACGGCCAATTTTTTATTTTAAGTAATAAAAGAAATTAGCATCATAACCAACAGGGGCTCTCCTTGGTTGGTAAGAGCCATCGGTGCACCTTACCTTATGGATAAGGTGGGACGTTGCAGGTTCAAAACCCAATGGTACGTTGAATAACTGGTGGGGGTCTGCCTAACCCCGGCTTGCCTATCTATAAGAAATTAGCATCATAAATTAGTAAAAGATTTACCTTGAATAACGGGTATGCTGGTATAGTAAAACATATCCGTTAAGAGGTCATTTTTATTAATTATGGAGCCAAAAACGTACATTTTGTCTACTTCTAGTATTGGCCAAAGATTTGATTTTTAGCCTTTTCGGTTGTCACCGTTCAAGAATAGTAAAACTTGGAACGGCCTTGGCAATAGGCCAGCTACCTCAATCAACCAGAACTTTCCTTATTTTTGTATACTTTAATTTGAGTGTAATTTTTCCATTATGAAAAAGACAATTACTTCGGGCCCTACTTTAGCCAACATGACCTTGTTGGTTTGAAATGACCATTCCACCCCTTAAAAGTAAAATATTTTGTAAGAATACCAAGTCATCTTCACAAAAGTTCATGACAACTAATATAATTAAGCTCACATGGTTTCAGACTCCTGGATAGGGAGATCTCCTACCGAGTTCCGGCCCTTTTATGTAGGGTTCTCAATGGGTCGGGTTTGAGTCGGACCCGACCTATATCAAACCCTATAGAGAGAGTTTGGTGTTAAAAAAAATAAGCTTCCATTAAAAACTGGGTTGAACCCAAAGGGTCCGATTAGTATATGGAGTAGTGTATGGTTTGTAAAACTTCATAGCAGACCTGAGTCCAACCCGAGTTTCAATTAAGACGTGATTTTGCAATATAAAAAAGATAAAAGTTATTATTTTATCGGCTATTGACTGGGTCTTGCTCATGTAATCCTTATAGGATCTGGGTATGTTTTTTCTTATGGCAGACTGATAAGACCTGAGTCTGGACCCAGTACCAGCACCTAAAACAGACCTGGGTTTGGATTCACCTGGATCCGAACCAGATCTGACCCGTTGACACCCTACTTTTATGGGTATTCTTTTCTGCAAGGCATAGGCAGGAAGGCTTCTTAGAGGCTAAGGGGTCTTTCTGTCAAAAAGAATAATATAATTTTTTTATAAAACCTTGTATATATGTCTGTAAAAGAATAATATAATTATTTTTATAAAAAATTGTATATACATATAGGGGTTTATCTTATTTAACATTAGCTACATGCAACCATTCTTTCCTGCATTAAACTTGGACATAGAGACCTAGATTCCTTTCACTTCTTTTCCCCACAAAAAAAAGTTGAGAATTGATAAAACCTTGATGACTTTCCTGATATTTTATTCTCTGGAAGCCTTTTTAACCATACAATGACATGGCTATGTCGTTGCGGTGCGTGTACCACCAAAAGGCCATAAGATGACAAAAGAATGCAAAAATCCAGCATTGACTTTCAGACTCAAGAAATTGGCAGCAATATCATTCCTTCAATCAATTCAAAAGAAGAAGCCCAGGAGTTCAAATTAATCGTATATAAGGCAACTCTCCTGTTCCTTCCTCTGCCACCATCATCACTCTTGTTTCCTCTCTTTTTTCTCCGTTTTTAGTTTTTTTTTGCTAACCAACAATGCCAGAAGGAACTTGCGATCTGCAGATCCATGTCAATGGCCAGCACACATTCTTTCTGAACCAGGTAAAACAAAAGAGAGAAAAATCTTTTACACTGTTCTTTCCACTTCTTTTTAGTGTTTGTATTGAAGAATTCTTTATATCATTTAGAAACAATGCTAAATCTCAATGACCAATGTCTTTTTCTCAATGGAAAAGAACAACCCATCTCTTCTTGTTCATGGTTCTTTCCATTTCTCAGTGTTTTAATTGAAGAATTATTTACACCTGTAGAATAAATAGCCGAATCTCAACGACCATGTCTTCTTTTCAATTCTTCTTTCCATTTCATGGAATTTGATTGAGAAAGAAACGCTCTTAATTTTAATTCTGGTGTTGCAGAGGGTCATTTCATCATTTTCAGGCAAAGTGAGGAAATCACTAATCCAAGGCAAAGACGCCCACAGCATCAGAGAACTAAATCTTGATGGCTTCCCTGGTGGCCCAGATGGCTTCGAGCTCGTTTCAAGATTCTGCTACAACAATGGCAGGATTTGCATCTCCCCTTCAAACGTCTCTCTGCTTCACTGCTCTGCAGCGTTTCTTGAGATGTCTGAGGAGATCTCCCGCTGCAATTTGCTGCAAAGAACAGAGACTTTCCTGCAAGGCCTCTTTTACTGGACCTGGATTGATATCTTGACTGCACTCAGAAACTCAGAGCCGTTTGTCTCCCATGCAGTCTCCTCAGGGTTGCTCCAGAAGCTCATCAATTCTCTGCTCTCCAAAATCTGTGCCAACTCTGACCTCGTCTCCTCCTCTTCCTCCTCCTCGCCTGAAATTCCCGGCGGTTTCAGACGCTCCTTTGACATCACCACCAAGCCCTCTTTCAGCAGAGCTTGGTGGTTTGATGACCTGACTGCTTTGAGCCCATTCACCATAGAGAAAGTCATGGAAGCAATGGTTGTGTACGGTATAGACAACATGATCATCACCAAGTTTCTGATTCACTATCTCAAGAGAGCAATGCACAGTGGTGGTGGGCCCAGGTTGGAGTATGGTGGTATTGCTGAGGCAGTGGTCCATGGTGTGGTTCAGATGGAGAAGGGTGGTTTCTCCTGCAGGTGGCTGTTTAGGGTTCTGAGCGTGGTTTCTGGTTTTGGGCTGAGTGAGGAGTGCAGGTGCAAGATTGAAGGGACTATTGGTGGCTTGCTGGACCAGGCTTCTTTAGATGACTTGCTGGTGTGTGTGCCCCGTGGTGGTAATGGCGGTGGTATATATGATGTGAGCCTGGTTTTGAGGCTGGTTAGGGTATTTGTGGGTGGGGTTGATCAGGCGTGTGGTGAGAAGATGAAGAGGGTGGAGAAGTTGATTGATAAGTATCTGATGGAGATTGCACCAGACTCAAGGTTGAAGGTTTCAAAGTTCTTGGCTGTTGCAGAGTGCTTTCCAAGCACTGCAAGAGACTGCTTTGATGAAGTGTATAGAGCTGTAGACATGTATCTTGAGGTAAGCTTTTTCTTTCTTTCTTTCTTTTTGTGTTATTTTTTCTGCTTTGTTTCTTGATTATCTTGTTAGTTCCATGAACCCTTCTTTTTTGGATGGGTGTCATATGCAATTATTACAATTATAGAATGGCATTAAATGGTACATTAAATTGTTACTGGAATTTATTTTTACCTTATGATTGTTGGGTACTGGCAGTCGTGGTTGCCTGTGCAGATGTTGCGTCAGAAGAAGGCCAAATTTCTTTTCGGCCACTCTGTCTTCGTGCTGTACGTTTTTGCAAATTGCAATATGCTGGCGTTGCAACCTGCCATTAATTCCAAATTTGCTGTCGTTTAATCATCTCTCTCTCTCTCTCTCTCTCTCCCATACAGTACATATCCATGAGCTAATTGCAATCAAGATCCGGTGTTACCTTTTTCTCATTCGAATTACAAATCCAAATCCGATTAGGTAAGTAATTGCCTGGATCCGTAACTGAGTCTCCTACCCATTTAACCCCACCCTCTCTCTCTCTCTCCACATGAGTTGGACACCAAACTTTGCTTGCTTCTTTCTTTCCTTTTGAGTATAAATTGTTGTTGGTCAATCGTGTAGGGTCGAACATAGTGACAAAAGTTTTTATAGGCAATTTCTCATTTTTAAAAATCTCGTGAGAAATTGAAAAAATTCCATAAATCTCGTGTTTTTAGGCAAAATCTTGGCAATAAAAAAATAATTAAAATTTATAAGATTTATTTTTTATAAGAAAATATTAATAAAAAATATTTAAAAATAAAAATATAGGATTTTTTTGCAATAAATAGCCATTTAAAACATAAATATCGCATTTAAATCACAGTATTTATGTTTTTTCATAAATCTCACGATATTTTGAAAAACTCGTGAGAAATTGCCGTTTTAAACTTTCAGGCAATTTCTCGCGATATTTGTCACACTGGGGTCGAAAACTTGCTCTCTGTTCCTGCTTTTTCCTTCTAGATATAATTGTAATCACTGTTTGTTGTCATTTGTTTTTATTCAAGGGTGAACAATTGCATCGCCCGATAATTTTGAAGCACGAACGAAATAGCAAATAGCTTTCCCCCTTATTTTATTCTTCTTCTTATTTCATTTTTATTGTTAAATGTTCTAGAAATGAAAAGAGACTGGTAGATTTGTTTGTCCTTCTCTCCGTCTCACTATAATCCATAAAGATCGTATTAAATTCAATGAAATGTTCTAATTCATTAATAACGTCCTTCCTTGCTCTGAAATAGGGGTGTCAACCGGTGGGGTTTGGTTAGGACCCAAGTGAAACCAGACTTGGACCCGATCTCGGGTATGGTATCGGGTCTGAGCCCAGGTATAATCGGGTTCACTACAAGGGAAACCATACCCGGATTGGGTAAGAACTATATGAACCATACCCGGACCATACCTGATAAAATAATATTTTTTATCATTTTTATATTGAAAAATTGCAGGTCTTAATCGGAAATCGGGTCGGGTATAAAATTTCACAAACTATACCCAGATCCATGTATTTTGGACCTTTGGGTCTGAACCCATGTCTTAATTAGGTCTTCTTCTTTATCACCATACCTGGACCCTATAGGGTTTGGTCCGGGTAAACCCAACCCATTGACGCCCTTACTCTGAAATGGCCTGTTCCCTTGTTATCAGTTCAAAACCCATGCAAGAGGCAAGGTCGAAGCTGGGTGTACTTGCTCATGAGCCGAGGAACTATGAGGTTTTTACCGATTGGAGTCCGGGCAATGTGCGGTCAGTGATGGAGGGGTTTTCTTAGGGCCTACAAATGGAGGGTGGTCAGGTGTAGCAGCACACTAAAAGTGTGCAATCACATTGCACCTGATGCTACCATAGGGAAGACTAGTAGTCCTTTAACGACAGTTATTAGAAAAACAAATTAAGATTATAGATTATTAAAAAACACAACAAAGCTCATAATTTTGAAGTACTTTCTTTGAGATGCTTGAATTGTTCATTTAAATATGCACGTTCTGGATTTTATAGTGATAGAATAAATTATCTAATGTTGATATCCATGTTCAAGATAAGTTCATGTCGATTCATTAAACAATAAAAGGGAAATCATGAACACTACTTAAGAGTATGATTGTGCTAAATTTCAGCTTTTAACAGACTTACAATGCTCTTCATGCTTATCCTTTGTCACTGACTAATTGCTATATACAAACTTGTTTCAGCTTTGTAAATTGCTTCCTAACTGAAGATTTTCTATAATTCTAGGCACACCCTGGGTTATCATCCAAACAGGCCAAATTATGTAGAGCTCTGAACTTTGGAAAGCTCTCACTAGGAACATGTAAGGATTTGGCAAAGAATCCACGGTTCCCGCCTCGGATCGCCATCCAGGCTCTCTCCTCACAACAATCAAAGCTTCATTCCCAAGCAGATGTGGATTTCCCAATATTACCCTGCAGCGAGTTCGCTGATCGGTCGCAGGGTTTGATAGAGAATGTGATGAGGGCATCACCGGAGGAGGAAGAGTTCAAGAACAAGATGAAGAACATGCAGTGGAGGGTAGTGGAATTGGAGAAGGCATGCAAGGAGATGCAGAGTCAGATGTCTAAGCTCATGAAGACCAAGATTGACAGCCCAATGCACAACCAATACTTGCCCAAGCTATGTTCTTAGTAAACAACATACATCACCAACCACACCTACTGTTCCTCCCTTAAAAAAAGAAAAGAAAAAAGAAGCCAAAAGTCCATCTTTTTTCATTATTTGTTATTGTTGAATTTGTGCTATACTCTTGTTCTCTTCCCTATAGTGCATCAAGTACATAGTTTTGAAAACTAAATGATAAATATAGTTGAAATTCCTTTATTTGTTTGGTAAAACATGAAGTTTCTTGTGGGCATATCTTTATCAATTTGGCTTTTCTAGTAGCACCAGTGGGATGCCATTTTTTTGTGCATAGCAAGCACGTGTACATTGGACTGCTCACCAGTCATAACTAGGGTAATTTATCCATCTTGTTGGGTCTTGGGTCAAATTTGGACCCAAACACTTGCTCTATCATCAAATGGATCTGGATCTGCATGTCTGAATCCGGATTCTCACTTGGTTAGGTGCATCAAGACTGAATCCAGGTTAAGTTCTTGCATGGGTGAACCATTTTATCCAGATAATGCAGCTTTTAGTCTATTGATCAAACCCTTGATCGAGAACGGACCTAGATCCAAACCCCTCAGGGACCTGGTTTATTACAAGTTTATAACACCACCAGCGTCTATATATGGAGATGCAAACCAGGATAACAGCATGCTTCACTGAAATTTTAAATAATCGGGAAGCAGCTTGTGGCAATCGTACATCTAAAAGATCAACTGTGCCCAAAATGGGGATGGTTCTTCACCTATAAGAGTTGGTCCCATAGTCATCCTCATGGGGTTGCACCGTATCATGCATGCTTGGTGCACTCTTTTGTTGCACCTTAAAAAGAAGTCCCCAGTCAACCGTTGCTGCATCCGGCTATTCCAGCATGTCTTCCGGGACGTGGCATTGTCTGATTGGATGCTTAATATATAGAGGGACAGTAGTTTGCTTGAATTTGTTAGATGATATAAAACCTTGATGGGTTACTTTTATCTTTTACGGTAGAGAAAGTAACATTCTCCAAGTCACCCCACGGCCCAACCCAGGGTTTCATCGCTTCAGCAAGGTTAGGTTCCTCGTCATAAAAAAGAAAAGAAAACATTCTCCAAGTCACCGTGTGTTACTGGTAAGCATGCATGTGAGAACAAAAGCAGAGGTCACACAATCAACCTCTGTTGTCTACTGCTGAAGGTGGGTCACCAGCATGAGACCTGTGATCATGGACCCCATGGTCGAGCCAACAATCTGAGACGTCAACCTCCAAACCTATCCATGTCGACCCTAAGGCCTAGTTTGTTTTGGTCCCGTGCGAAGTCAAGACTTGGTTTGTTTTGTTCTCATACAAAGGAAAGGGTTTACATGAAAATGGGCATTGATTCTTGAAAAATCTTGTCAGCAGAGCCCAGGGGCGTAGCTAGGATTCATGTGGGGGGGGGGGGCAAACAGGGGTGTAGCAAAAAAAAATTTATTTGTGCGATAGTCGGGGGTTCGGGGGCAGCACCCCCATTTTTTTTTTGAGATAAAATAAAAAATGGCTACAATTATTAATAAAAATTTATTTCATATGGACAAATCAAACTATTTGCTGCAGTCAGGGCTGGGCTAGGACTGGACTGAGCTACAAAAATGGATAAAAATCTATTTTATATGGAATCAGGGCTGGGCTAGGACTGGGCTTTTAAAACAAAAAACAAAAAAAAATTAACTGTTTCGGGAGGCAGGACTGGGCTACAGCCCAGTCCTGCCCCCCCCTAGCTACGCCCTTGGCTGAGCCTTTTTCACGTAAAAGCTTTCATAAGAGGAATGTATAAAAGGATTTTACACATAAAAAGTGTTAGGTGGGGGAGAAAAGTTAGGACAACTTACAGCATATTACTGTTTCAGTGTGATGATTTGATTGTTTCATTCATAGTGAGAAAGGATTAATGGTTGTCAGCTAAGCATTTTCCCATGTAAGTTGCATGAAACAATGAGACCTTAATGTTGGCGTTTCCTGTAAAATTAAACACAGAAAATGTACATGTAGTTGTCATGGTGTGCAAGTGCAGGTGTTCGGCATTCTCCTCAGTCGGTCGATGCCCGTGATGAGCTCAGGCCTTAGGTCGATGGTGAGCAAGACCTTTTACCACGTAAGCCTTATGTGTTATTTGGAGTAGGCTAATTGCTATGAATCTCTCATTTTCATGTCAGCCTACCCCTTATATAATAGAAGAAATAGACAGTTATGTGAATGTGGTCTCTCCACATTCACGTAACTCCCACTCACTAACCCCATTATGTGACCCACTAATGGTGTCAAACCGAATCACCCTTTGGGTTGAACGCAAACCCATTATGTCCAACATTCTCCCACTTGACCCATTGACACCAAAAGTATACTAAATCGAGGTTTATACCGTTATCTCGATTTAATTTCTCATATGAGTTCACATGCTACCCTTTATCATAAAGATGAATCATATGAATAATGGAGATGTACACTCCCTTATGAAATGTCATATTCTCATGTACTACTGATCATGCATATATTTCAAGGAGAATTAACATTAAAATATGCATGATTTTATGAAAAAATGTTTTAAAAACTCAAGTTTATGCTAGTTTTCGTTAAATGAGCTAAAATGATTTTAAAACAGAAAATGTATGAAAAATAGCTTTGTTTGTATATTTTAGTACATATTTTAATGTTTGATATTAACATAGTAGTTAGTTTTAGTTTTCAATATAAAATAAAAATAAAAAAAAAAATAAAAAAAAATAGAGAAAATAGTTTTATATTCATTTTAAGTATTTGTTTTTTTTAGAAAAGAAGAAAAAAAATTAGTTAGAATAGTTTTATTTTGAGTTTCTTTATAAATAAATAGTTTTTTTTCTAACTTTTGAAAATTTTATAATAAACCGATTTATACGGTTTTTGACTTTTAAAAATGAAAAAAAAAATTGTAGCAAACCGGTTTAACCGGTTTGGTTTTTTTTAAAACCAAGAAAAATAAAGAAAACAAACCGGTGAACCGGTTTGGACTCTGTTAAAAACCCAAAAAAATGAAAAGTTCAGGGCCTCTCCCATTCACGACTGAAGCCCTTCCTCTTTCCCCTCTTTCCCCTCTTTCCCCTCTTTCCCTCTCTTCCCTCTTTTCTCACTCTCATCCACCATATCCGGCTCCTTCTTGCCCTACCTTACCCTTCTCCCTCTTTCTCTGTCAATATTCAGCCGACGGTGGTGGTGGACTCTTCCTTCCGGCGACGGCGTGGTGGTGGAGGCCGCCAACTTCTCCTCTAATCCTTCCAACTCCAGTTACGGTAAGCATTTCATTCTTCTTCTTCTTATTATTCTGATTCCTCTTCTTCTTCTTCTTCTTCTTCTTCTTCTTCTTCTTCTTCTTCTGCCGATCTTCATCTTCTTCTTATTCAGATCTTCCTCCTCTTCTTCTTCTTCCGATTTTCATCTTCTTCTTCTTCTTCTTCTTCTTCTTCTTCTTCTTCTTCTTCTTCTTCTTCTTCTTCTTCTTCTTCTTCTTCTTCTTCAGGTCTTCTTTTGGTTGTTGATATGTCTGTAAAACGAAAATATAAAAAAAAAAGAAAACTGAAAATGAAAAGAAAAAAAATCGATGTTGTTATGTTTTGTTATTTCTGAAAAAAAAACGAAAGAAAAGAAAAATGAAAAAATATATGCATCAGATTCAATTTCCTCTTTCTTTGTGTTTTCTTTATCTTTCTATTTTTGCTTTGTCTTAATTCAGCATATTTCATTTTTACAGATTCTTTGTTTTTTAGTTCTTGTTCTATGCATTATCGCTGCATGTGCTTTCCCCTGTATTCCTTCATTCTACTGTATCACATTAGCATTTCATCTGTAATTTTTGTTTTCTTTAGTTTGTTTATGTTGCGTTTCTACTATAGTCTATATTAGATCGATCTTAATTTCTGTTCTGCAATTCATCTTTGTTGTTTTCTTTTATTTTTGTTCAATTTACATTTTCTTCGTTGCTTTCATTTAAGTTGCTATCGTTAATTGTTTTTTTTTTATTTTCTGCAATTTTTTCCTGTTTTCATTTCAGCAAATTCTTGTTTGATTCCTTTGCTTCATAAATTCCTGTTTTGCATTTTTATTTTTATTTTATTTTCATTCCAAAGTATGTTGTTGATTAATTTCTGAATGTCTTGTAATTTTTTCTGTAATTCCCTGTTTTTACATATCTTAGTTTTTAATTTCCTGATTACTTTCATTTAAGCATGAGTTCATTTTTTTTATATCATTTGATTTCCTATTGTGTTTTTGAGTAATAGTAGATTTCTATTTTAATTCTTGTATCTTTTCTCTCTGTTTTCCGATTTTCTGTTTTTCCTGTTTTTACATTTCATTTTTCTGTTTTTTTTAGTACATTCATTTACTGTTTTTCTTGTATTACATTTACTTTCTGTTTTACATTCATTTTTCTTGGTTTTTTTTAATACACTGATTTCATGTCTTTTTCAATTCAGTAATTTCGTGTTTCCATCTCATTTTACATATCATTTCCTTGTTTTTCTGTAAATCATTCATTTCCTTGGTGTTTCAACTTTTCAATTTTTGTGTTGTTAATTAGGTATTAGTTGTAATTGATTACTTAGTTATTTGTCAATAGATTGCTTTCATGTTTTAGCATTGAATTAGCATAAACTGTGTTTAGTATAGTTTTTACTTTTCTCTCTTGTACTGCTCGTGTTCATCTGAATTGTGCAGGATAGCACAGGACTGGAGCGGAAGTGATTACGTAACACGAAGTACAAAGAGTAGAGCTTCTTTTTACTTTTCAGTTTAAAATTAGGAATTTAATTGGGTTTGTAAATATTGCACTTTACGCCCTCTGCGAAGGGTATTCATTTGTTGTAATAGTTAGTTGTTTTTACATTTCTTGAACATTTTACATTTCAATAATTCGGCAATAAAGATTAGTTTAGATTTGTGTACTTGAATACGAAATATTCTCGTTTCCTGAGTTCGACCCGGTCTCATCCACTAGTGAGAACCGGTTTTTATTATTTGATGTCTGGTTTTCACATGTTTTACATATAAAAAATCTTTTCAAAATTACAACGATTTAAAAGAAGACATCAAATTTTTGGTGCCGTTGCCGGGGAACGGCGTAATATTAGTATTCACTTTTTTGCCTAGTGTTTGTTTGCATTTAGGTTTAGAACCACGTATGTGCATATCTTAGAGACGAGCTTACTTTTCTGCACAACCCACCTACTAGGATCCCCTTAGGGGTGACTGTGTACGATTGGTACCGTACACATAGATTTCATATTTCTTATGCATAATCTTTGTTATGTGTAACTGCGTGGTGTTTGTTTAATTTTTGTTGTTTTTAGTCTATTCGCTTTGTGGTTTGCGTGGTTTGGCCGCTTAGTGCGTTAGTTAGGTAGAAAACCCAAATTAGGACGTGTGCTACACCGGTCTACTCCAAGGTGTACGCAATGGCTGACGATCATCATTTGATCCGTCCTTTGAGGGAGTACTTCATGCCAAATACGTATACTCCCGCCTCCTGCATCACGAGACCTGACGTAGGAGCGAGCCATTTTGAGATTAAGGCCAGTGTGATTCAAATGCTACCTTCGTTTTATGGCCTTAGCAATGAGGACCCATATCGTCATCTCAACGAATTCCTTGAGATTTGCTCGACTGTGCGAATCAATAATTTTGGAGACGACGCTATGAGGTTGACTTTGTTTCCGTTCTCTCTCAAAGATAAAGCCAAGCACTGGCTAAAATCTCTTGAGACGGTTTGTATTACTACTTGGAAAGGAATGCAGCGCGAATTTCTCAAAAAGTACTTCTCAATTGGTAAAACGAATCAGTTTCGTAAAGCTATAACCCGTTTTTCTCAAATTGAGGGAGAACAGTTTCACGAGTCTTGGGAGAGATTGAAAGATCTTCTCCGCAAATGTCCCCATCACCAGGTGCCTCGTTGGCAGTTGGTGCAGTATTTTTATGACGGGCTTACTGAGAAGCATCGTCAAATGGTTGATTTGTCTTGTGGGGGCACTTTTATGCTCAAGAGTGAGGACGAGGCGTGGTCTCTATTTGAGACCTTGAGTGAAAACATGATGCATCATACCTTGTCTTCACGGCTCGATAGGACTACATCTCTGTATAGTGGTCCTAGGAAAGTTGGGATTTTCGAAGTTGGGTCCGAGTTAGAATTGCGTACCAAGGTTGACCAGTTGACTAGGAAGTTAGATCAATTCCTAGCCAATTCCTCGAGAAATCCAGTAGAAAGAGTGTGTGAGCTATGTGCTAGCTCTGCACATTGTGTTTCAAATTGTCCGGCAGCGCCATTATATCCTGAATTCGTTCAGGAACAGGTGAATGTTGCCCAAGGTTTCGCTAAACCCATGCCTGATTCATTTACAGCATCATATAACCCAGGTTGGCGAAACCAGTCTATTCCCCTATCCCATCAGCCCTCCCAGACACAGTATAGACCCAGTAACCCGTCACAAGGTTACTCGCATCCCATTTTTCCACAGGTTCATCCCCCATCCCAACCTGCTTATACTCAACCCCATTCTCATGAGCCTTCGTCTAGTCAATCCTTCCAAGATAGGATATTACAAGTTCTGAGCTCCCATACGCAGTCAATAGCCAAGCTAGAGACTCAAATGGGACAGTTGGTTGAGACCTTCAGTAGGCAAAGCCAAGGGAACCTTCATATTCAGTCTGTTGTCACATCCAAGGGGGAGGATTCCATGTCATTTGACTTGCAACCCACTGATTCACATCATGAGCAGGTTAAATCTGTTACATCCCTTCAGTATGGGAAGGCGTGTCACTCCACTCAGGAATCGACTCATGAACCTCATATCATTTCTACTGACAAGTCGATCTCCATGATACCTCAAAAAAAGGGGCCTGACTCACAGCATGCATTATCATCATATAAAGCCCCATTTTCTCAGCCTTTAGGATCACCGATTGTTTTTAGTAAGCAAGAGGTGCAGATGCAGAAGGTGCTTGACCAAGTCAAGTCTGATCATATTCACCACTTGTATGAAGTTGCATTCATTGATAGTTGGTCGGTCCTAGACTCTCATTTCTTGACCAGTCTCTCAGATGAGACTAATCTCTGTACTTCACGTCGAGAGAGTTATGATCCTACAGTTAGAGGTAGACGGGATGGAAACACAGTGCGTAGTGTCACAGATGACACTCTTTTCTTTATAGAGCCTCATTGAGCGATACTTCATGCCCATTGATCTCATGGACGATGAAGGATTTTTCCAGGGATTCGTCTGGCTGGGGACGTGAAAATTAGCGCTTTATGGGAGGCAACCCATATTTTGTACAATATTATATTCGTTTTTAGGATTTGTAGATTTTATTTGGTTTTATTGTTCATTTTTTATCTCTTTCTATGAGTTTTATGTTTTGTCATGTATACATTGCATTCATTACCTTCATAGAACGTGCATTTTTAATTCATGTCAGATCATTTTACTCTTTTCCCTCATTTATTTCCTCTCATGTGCATTCACTTAGTTTCATATAAGCATGGGGGAGTGCCACTGGGACAGTGTCATTCAAGCATGGGGGAGGGTGTAGTTTGCACACCTGGATATTTCTGTTTACGTTCTTGCACATGTTTACACATTTCTCATGAAAAGTAGATTTTTAAAGAAAGAGTTTGAACTTATATGAATGTTATTTCAAATCTGATGTTTTTAGAGGATTTTTAAGCCCCACGAATTTTTTTTTCTGACATAGATATAAAAATTATGGTTGTTTATGTGGATTTCGAAGAAATGATGATAAATACATGTTAGAATTTATTTTGAATCACAAATATGAATATGCACAGTTCTATTTTTGAAAAACTAAGCAAATGAACAAAAGTGTAATAGCTCAAAAGAAGAAAAAAGAAGCATGTGTTAGGTTGTTTGGATAATTCCACAATCCTTAGTAGATGGAACTTAGATGTAAGTTGAAACTTTTAATTCCATTTCGAAAAGGAGAGTGGGAAACTTCGTGATCCTAAGTAGCTGAGAACAGATACAAGTTGAAATGTTTGACTCTCATGTTATAAGGGTGAATGAAGGAAGTCACTTTTATGTCTTAGTTGATATCTTTTGGTATGCATTGTAAAAGTATAGAAGATATTGACATTGCACAAGGCATAAAAGCAGACCACACGCAAGCTATAAGAGAAAATGAATATGCAAAAAGAAAAAGCGTGAAAAATAAAAAAATGAAGAAAAGAGCTTAAAAAAAGAAAGAAAAGTTCAGTGCTTAGAAGTGTGATTGAGAAAACCTGTGTAGAAAACATATGAGTGAGGATAAGCAAATAATAATATGTTTTTATTGGATTTTCCAAGAATAAAACATAAATAATTGTGATATTTAGAAAAGTGAAAGAAATTCTTTTTATGTGGTGGTATATAAAAGACTCTAATTATGTTTTAATTTTTTTTGTAACATGAAATATTTGTGAAAACAAAGTCTTTAATTACCTACTACTTATGAGGATGTGTAATATTATGCATACATGACAGAGATGTTTGTGGGTAGCATCACTGCAAACCCTCACGAGACCTTACTCGTCCACTGGGGTAACTGAGGGGTTGAAAGGGCTTGTTGCATGAGCTAAATGCAACCGTAATTCCTACGAAAGTGAGTTAGGTGATAGTTTTCATTTCATGCATTTTTCTAGTTTGCTCGAGGACTAGCAAAACATAAGCATGGGGGTATTTGATCATGCATATATTTCAAGGAGAATTAACATTAAAATATGCATGATTTTATGAAAAAATGTTTTAAAAACCCAAGTTTATGCTAGTTTTCGTTAAATGAGCTAAAATGATTTCAAAACAGAAAATGTATGAAAAATAGCTTTATTTGTATATTTTAGTACATATTTTAATGTTTGATATTAACATAGTAGTTAGTTTTACTTTTCAATATAAAATAAAAATAAAAATAAAAAATAAAAAAATAGAGAAAATAGTTTTATATTCATTTTAAGTATTTGTTTTTTTTAGAAAAGAAGAAAAAAAAATAGTTAGACTAGTTTTATTTTGAGTTTCTTTATAAATAAATAGTTTTGTTTTTTTTTTCTAACTTTTGAAAATTTTATAATAAACCGATTTATACATTTTTTGACTTTTAAAAATGAAAAAAAAATTCTGTAGCAAACCGGTTTAACCGGTTTGGTTTTTTTTAAAACCAAGAAAAAAAAAAAAACAAACCGATGAACCGGTTTGGACTCTGTTAAAAACCCAAAAAAATGAAAAGTTCAGGGCCTCCCCCATTCACGGCTGAAGCCCTTCCTCTTTCCCCTCTTTCCCTCTCTTCCCTCTTTTCTCACTCTCATCCACCATATCCGGCTCCTTCTTGCCCTACCTTCCCCTTCTCCCTCTTTCTCTGTCAATATTCAGCCGGCGGTGGTGGTGGACTCTTCCTTCCGGCGACGGCGTGGTGGTGGAGGCCGCCAACTTCTCCTCTAATCCTTCCAACTCCAGTTGCGGTAAGCATTTCATTCTTCTTCTTCTTATTCTGATTCCTCCTCTTCTTCTTCTTCTTCTTCTTCTGCCGATCTTCATCTTTTTCTTATTCAGATCTTCTTCCTCTTCTTGTTCTTCCGATTTTCATCTTCTTCTTCTTCTTCTTTAGGTCTTCTTTTGGTTGTTGATATGTCGGTAAAACGAAAATATAAAAAAAAAGAAAAACTGAAAATGAAAAGAAAAAAATCGATGTTGTTATGTTTTGTTATTTCTGGAAAAAAAACGAAAGAAAAGAAAAAATGAAAAAAATATATGCATCAGATTCAATTTCCTCTTTCTTTGTGTTTTTTTTATCTTTCGGTTTTTGCTTTGTCTTAATTCAGCATATTTCATTTTTACAGATTCTTTGTTTTTTAGTTCTTGTTCTATGCATTATCGTTGCATGTTCTTTTCCCTGTATTCCTTCATTCTACTGTATCACATTAGCATTTCATCTGTAATTTTTGTTTTCTTTAGTTTGTTTATGTTGTGTTTCTGCTATAGTCTATGTTAGATTGATCTTAATTTCTGTTCTGCAATTCATCTTTGTTGTTTTCTTTTATTTTTGTTCAATTTACATTTTCTTCGTTGCTTTCATTTCAGTTGCTATCGTTAATTGTTTTTTTTTTATTTTCTGCAATTTTTTTCTGTTTTCATTTCAGCAAATTCTTGTTTGATTCCTTTGCTTCATAAATTCCTGTTTTGCATTTTTATTTTTATTTTTTTCATTCCAAAGTATGTTGTTGATTAATTCCTGAATGTTCTGTAATTTTTTCTGTAATTCCCTGTTTTTACATATCTTAGTTTTTAATTTCCTGATTACTTTCATTTAAGCATGAGTTCATTTTTTTTATATCATTTGATTTCCTATTGTGTTTTTGAGTAATAGTAGATTTCTATTTTAATTCTTGTATCTTTTCTCTCTGTTTTCCGATTTTCTGTTTTTCCTGTTTTTACATTTCATTTTTCTATTTTTTTTTAGTACATTCATTTACTGTTTTTCTTGTATTACATTTACTTTCTATTTTACATTCATTTTTCTTGTTTTTTTTTTTATACACTGATTTCATGTCTTTTTCAATTCAGTAATTTCATGTTTCCATCTCATTTTACATATCATTTCCCTTGTGTTTCAACTTTTCAATTTTTGTGTTGTTAATTAGGTATTAGTTGTAATTGATTACTTAGTTATTTATCAATAGATTGCTTTCATGTTTTAGCATTGAATTAGCATAAACTGTGTTTAGTATAGTTTTTACTTTTCTCTCTTGTACTGCTTGTGTTCATCTGAATTGTGCAGGATAGCACAGGACTGGAGCGGAAGTGATTACGTAACATGAAGTACGAAGAGTAGTGCTTCTTTTTACTTTTCAGTTTAGAATTAGGAATTTAATTGGGTTTGTAAATATTGCACTTTACGCCCTCTGCGAAGGGTATTCATTTGTTGTAATAGTTAGTTGTTTTTACATTTCTTGAACATTTTACATTTCAATAATTCGGCAATAAAGATTAGTTTAGATTTGTGTACTTGAATACGAAATATTCCCGTTCCCTGAGTTCGACCCGGTCTCATCCACTAGTGAGAACCGGTTTTTATTATTTGATGTCTGGTTTTCACATGTTTTACATATAAAAAATCTTTTCAAAATTACAACGATTTAAAAGAAGACATCAACTACACTATAATTCACCTTCAGTGCTTAAGTATGTTGAAATTATTTTTATGAATAGGTTGGTCTCTTACCTATTCTATTGGTCCTTTAATATTTTTATTCTATTATTCTCTTTAACTCATATGAGAGATCCTTTATGCAAAATCAACAATACATAAAGTCATAGAGAATTAAATTCATATACACAAATGTGATGACATAATGTATTGTCATACATAAAAAAGAATAAAAAAAATCTATCTCTTTTACATGTTGGGAATACAATCTCGGTGCTAATCCTTTAGTAAGGGGATCTGCAGTCATTTCCTTCATTCCAATTATATCAATACATACCAGATGATTCTCAGTCCTTTCTTTAATAACGAAATATTTTAACTCCATGTGTCGACACGATGTTGAGCTCTTGTTGTTATTTAAAAAGGATATGGTTGTTTCATTATCACAAAAGATATTGAGTGGTCTCTCAATAGAGTCCACAATACCAAGACCTATAATAAAGTTTTTTATCCAAATGGCATGTGACGAAGTCTCGTATAGAGCAATAAATTTTGCCTCCATGTTATGAGCAGCAGTGGTAGACTGTTTTCACTTTTTCATGAGACAACACCACTCACTAGTAGAAAAATGTATCCAGTAGTGGATTTTCTACTGTCAATACACCCTTCTAAGTCTGCATTGAAGTATTCAACAACCTCTAGGTGATCAGCTTTCATGTAAGTCAACATATAGTCTTTCGTTCCTTAAAAAAAGTGCAAGACCTTCTTTATTGTCTTTCAATGCGTAATGCCTGGATTTGACTGATATCTACCAAGCATTCCCACAACAAATACTATATCAGGTCGAGTGCAGGTCTGCGCGTACTGTAAACTCCCAACTGCTGAAGCATATGGGACAACTGTCATATGAGCCTTCGTAATATCATCTCATCCTAAAGATAGTCCTTTAAGCTCAATTTTTCCCCTTTCACTATAGGTGCCAAACTAGGAGAATAATTCTTCATCCCATATCTTTTAAGAACCTTAAAGATATAGGATTTCTGAGAGAGGCTAAGGACACCCTTAGTTCTGTCATGACGAATCTCGATTCCAAGGACATATGTGGCCTCACTCATGTCCTTCATATCGAAATGAGAGGAAAGAAAATCTTTTGTCTCATGTAATAGACTCAAATCATTAGTTGCAAGAAGAATATCGTCAACATATAAAACCAAAATTATGAACTTACTCTCACTAGTCTTTATGTAAATGCACTGATCAACAATGTTTTCAGTGAATCCAAAGTTTATAATTACGTGATTGAACTTTTTATACCACTGGCGGAAGGCCTGTTTAAGTCCATAAATTGACTTATTCAATTTGCAAATTAAGTTATTAGAGTCATCTATACTGAAACCAAAACGTTGTTTCATGTATACCTCCTCTTCCAGATCTTCATTCAGGAAGGCAGTTTTCATATCTATCTGATGTAGCTTTAAATCAAAATGAGTTACGAGGGTCATGATTATCCTCAATGATTCTTTAGTTGAGACTAGAGAAAAAGTCTCATTATAATCAATGCCCTCTATCTGTGTGAAACATTTTACAACAAGTCTAGCCTTGTACCTCTCCATATGACCTTTAAAGTCTATTTTGGTCTTATAGACCCATTTACAACCAATAGGTCTAACTTCGTCAGGTCGATGTACAAGATCCCACAATTGATTCTTTGTCATAGTGTCAAGCACTTCTTTTATGGCATTAATCCAATATGTTGATCTTTAACTTTCAATGATTTCTGTAAATATGAAGGAATCTTCATCAATGTCTATGAAATCATTCGACTCTTATAAATACACCACAAAGTCCAGATGAATAGTAGATTTTTTTATTCTCGTGGATCTCCATATATGTTCTACAGGTGGTTCAAAATGAGCCTCTATATCCTGTTGTTGTTGTATATCCTCATTAATAACCGGATCTAGTTGGGATTGATGTTTATTGACTGGACTTTCTCTTACATTATCTGAAGGGACAATTATAGGAAAAATCAGGTCTTTATCCTTAGCAGGTGTGAAACCTAAATCCTGCATTTTCTCAAAATTAATATTTTGAGATGCATCTATCCCAATAAAACTATTTTCAAGAAATCATACTTTATCTGTTTCCACTATCTGTGGTGTATGAGATGAACAATAAAACCTAAAGCCCTTTGACCTTTCTGGATAACCAATGAAGAAACCACTAGTTGTGTAAAACCCATGAAATTTACAAAATTCTAAATGAATAAAAGTGGAGAATTTATGTGAAACAATAAGATTTTAAGTTAGACAGTACAATTTTTATGACTTGAGGTTTCTAGAACGAAACCGATAACAAACTCTCATAAGTGGTATTTGGATCCGGATCTTGGAAAGATCCGATGATCCGAACCGACTCACAGGGCCCAATGGGAAACCCGATGGTTTCGGGATGATAGCGTGAGATCTGAAGCACATGTAAGGTAAGAGAGTGCAAGTTTAGTACAAACGGGAGAAAAATCCATGTGAAAATGAGAGAAAATTCATCAACGAGGAAAAACGTCCTAATATGACATAAATAGAATTTTCTTGCAAAAGTAAACACCAAGTGAGAGTGTGGTGTAGTGGTAGGACGCACGGTTACGTGGAGTCACAACCCAAGTTCAAAACCTCGAAGCGCCCACTTTGAAATAAAAACAAAAAAAACATTGTTTTTTCATGAAATCCGAAACGAAATTAAAATGGTTAAATACAATTTAATCCACACACTTTGCAACGAAAAATAATGTAGCACAAGTGGTGGGGCTCGTTACCCCTTAGGTTGATGACCCTGGTTCAAAACCCCTTGTGCATGGATTTTTCTTTTTTGCACAAAAAGAGGATGTTGATAAAAAAAAAAGAAGGGAAAAACGTGGGGCTAAAGGCTCCTACATTTTTACCAACCCAAAGAGCATGAGGTAACATATTAGGATGTAAAGATGCTTTTCCCAATGTTTTTCCACATTTTTAGGAAAACTCCCCACCATAAGAGGAGGAAGGGTACCATTAAAGCAATGAATTATAGGAAGTTAGAGAGATTTTTGCTAAAAGGTGATGGGAGTGTTTTTGGAAATGAGAACACCCACCAAAAAGAATCGTGGGTTGAAGGTGATTTTTTGGGGTTTGAGTTTTGAAAGAAAGAAAAAAAAACCCACTTTAGTGGGGGAGATAAGATAGGGAGGTTGAGAGAAATCGTGAACCACCATTGGAATCTCTCTCTCTCTCTCTCTCTCTCTCTCTCTCTCTCTCTCTCTATATATATATATATATATATATATATATATATATATATATATATATATATATATATATATATATATATATATACACATGTTCTTCCTCTTTCTCCTTCTCTCCCACCATAGTGGTTGACCTCCATAGCTGAACGTGACGGTCTTCTCCTTTGTGACGAAGTGGGCTCCAACGTAAAGGAAAGAGAACCACCATTATCGCTGGCAAGAAGCTCCGAAGAGGTAAGGGGTGTTGTAGTTTATATGTACGTCATTGATGCCCTGTTGCACAAATATGTCATTGCGGTATCGATTTCGTTATGGACGGCACCATCTACCCTCATTGGTAGTTGGTGTTATGAGGTATGCTCGGTGATGGGCCAAACCGTCCCTTCGTCTAGACAACGACGATCGATGGAGGCTCAGTCAACAGCCTTTTCGTGATTGACGTAGGGATCACACTCTCGCTGCTACAAACATGTACGTAGCATGATGGGAAACTACACAAAAAAAAAATTGGAAAATCCTGTGATCGTGAGGCAGCAACTTACCCAAAGTTATATTTTCTTCCAAGCACATATATATACATTATTGGCATGTAAGTAAATGCTGAATGATACCTCTGAACTTGTAATGGGTAGCAAAGTTATCTTTTTGGCCAGTTTTAATGCTTTATAAAACCATTCAATATAAACTTTTTGGCCAATTATGTTTCTTTATAAGATCAGTCAATATATCTTACATAATACAGTTTGTGCATTACTAATGGAACTTAACTTTCCTTCAGAAACACATACACGCACATGAAAACGCAGAGTTATCCTTGCAACTAACTTTTGTGTGTATTTGCTTGAAGGATACAGAAATCTAGTGTTTCTGTCTGGAAACTATATTACATACAATATGTTCCAACTATCATCTGTACTCGGAAGTGGGTTGCGTATAAGCACCAAAATATTCTTTCCAAGTTGTACTTCCCTTTCTTTTTGGGATTTAAGATTTCATTTTTTGAAATCTTGTATGTGAAGGACTGGATTGCACAAACATGTAGCAAGAGTCAATAAAGAGTTTTCAGAATAAGTGGTTTGAACTAACCTCATTCCATATTTTATACTAATAGTTTTCAGTTAGTGGTTATAAAATATATATATATATATATATATATATATATATATATATATATATATATATATATATATATATATATATATATATATTTGATGGGTCTCTATTATGAAACAATATTTAACTATTTGATCTATCTTTGGTTGGGGGTCTGGTTCATCATTAGAAAAATTGATTCATTTATATCCTTTTGTTCCTGTTAAGTAACATCTACTAAATTTTATTAACTTAGCCTTCATTTGCATTGTCAAGTCATGATTAGGAGTTTTTTTTTTAGTAATGGCAGGCTGTAATAGATTCCTGTTTATAAATGGCTTGCAACGTTTTGAGGACTCTGTAACATGAGAAAAAGAAAAAAATATGAATTGAAACCTATGCTATATTTGGTCACAGCCGGACCAGGTATGTAAGTGAATATACACATGATTTGGGGCATTGGTTCTTAGGTTATTTAAGTGAAATCAGATATACAAAATGATAATTACATTGGTTAGTCGTTATATGAGAATCCAAACATATTGCAATCAGGTAAGTGATTACTATGTGATGAATTCAGTTATACGGGTACTTTCAAAAAATCTGTATGGTTGTGCTGAATGAAAGCACACAGGGATTCGTTTAGATTTCAGCTGGAGAACACCAATTCACGTAGAAAAAAAATGACAAAATTATTTCGTAAAGTGAATCTAGTTGTTGAAACATGGTCCACTATCTTGCATTCTAGTATTGAATGGGTAAGCACATTTAAATGAATATGCAGTGTGGCTTCCACATGCATCAGATATTTCATGATAATGGATATAACTGACGCTGCCAAAGCTTATCAGTAGTTGATGCAATTGCGTCTGAGTTCAGCTTGATTATATTTCATGTATTGAGCATGTTTTATTCTTGTTAGATAGATGTCAAGAAAAAAAATTTTTGATGTTAATGGCAACATAAGATTTCTTGTTAAGTAAACCAAGTTTTTGACTCTGTAACTGTTGAAATGCTGAATGTAAGCACACAGGGATTCATTTAGATTTCAGCTGGAGGACACTGATTCACGTAGGAAAAAAATGACAAAATTATTTCGTAAAGTGAATCTAGTTGTTGAAACATGGTCCACTATCTTGCATTCTAGTATTGAATGGGTAAGCACATTTAAATGAATATGCGGTGTGGCTTCCACATGCATCAGATATTTCATGATAATGGATATAACTGACGCTGCCAAAGCTTATCAGTAGTTGATGCAATTGCGTCAAAGTTCAGCTTGATTATATTTCATGTATTGAGCATGTTTTATTCTTGTTAGATAGATGTCAAGAAAAAAATGTTTTGATGTTAATGGCAACATAAGATTTCTTGTTAAGTAAACCAAATTTTCGACTCTGTAACTGTTGAAAAGAGGCAGTAGATATAAGTGGCGTGCTCATTTTTCTGATCGAAGGCAACTTCTGGTAGTGTTTTTGGACATATTATCTGTTTGCTGCTCTACTACTGTGTTCGTGTTACACTTGGACATGACTAGAACTAATCTTAGATAAATTGTTTATATTAAGTACTGAGGTTTTGAATACTGTTAAAAACAGTAATGTTGGTTGACACTTTCATGTGATTATCGCACTATTCATTTGACGTGATTACATATTTGGTATAGTACCAGATTATTATACGTAAGGTTATCATTGTGGTTATAAAGTATAGACTATCTAAATCTGATATGAGGAGTCAGTTACAACTATGGTCGTGATATCAGGGAGGTTCCAATAAAGATAACAATATTAATAATAACCTCTTTAAAAGAGGGTTGCTGGAGGTTTAATTGATTGTTTGGGATTTATTTTTTCAGAACTTTGATTCATGCTTAACACATCTATGCCAACTGTATACCTATTTCTGGGTTATGCGAAATATGAGTCTGCGGTTAGACCCAGTTGGGAGTCTACACGGTCCCAACCATGAAACCAGACCACCCTAACAGTCATTGGTAGTAGACCGGATGGGCTGGCGGTTGTGGGTACCGCCGGTTAATGGTCTAGCAGTGTGGCGCAGCCTGCTGCTGACGATCAATGTTCGGCTGAAAATGAAACGATAGATCACGGCATTTGTTGACGCTGGCATTGCCAGTATGCGGTCGGAAGAATGACCTGTTGTTAATTGCTTCCAACTAAAACTGGTGTTGATATTGCAACCCGGTACGGTCTGACTGTAGTCAGCAGAACCCAATGTATAGTCTGGGCCAAGCCGATTCCTAGAAAGCTTCACTCATTTGTGGTGTGTATGTCACCCAGACTATAAAAAAAAAAGATCATACAATGAGTGTGAACCCCAAGGCGGGTTCAGGATTTTGAGAATCCTCTGTGGTGCGATGACTCGCACAGGAAAATAGAGATAACATACAAACAATCACATCCTGCACAAACATTCATGCACATATAGCACTCCCTAAAAGGCTGACTCTAGTTGCATTATTTTGAAAATAGTTGTAGGACCATAATCCTAACTCTAAGTTCAGATCATCTTTGTCCAATCCAGTTATGCCGATATACCCGAACCAAAATCCGAGGTACGTGGCATAGAATTTCAACTCCGGTTCTAAGGTAAGGTTTTCCAACATCCTTGAGCGCCTACCGATATACTTCGGACTGTGGCCCGCGGTACGTGGTAGGGGGGTGTTAACCCAAATCGTTGGCCCAGTTGTGAGGCTCTGTCCCGAACTAAGGTTCTGGAAGAGAGCCCAACAACGTGAAGACCGGGTAATGATAGGTAAAGGGGTTTTTAAAAAAATGATCACATGCAAGAAATAGATGGCTCTAAGTCCTAGAGAGATAGATTTTGAAAACTTTGAAGAAGCATACATTGTTTGCATTAAGATTCTAAATTGAGGAGAGTTGTATTTAGACCTAAGTCTATGTGAGCATGAAAATTTCTCCTCAATCTGGTCCTACCAAACCATGCCTAAGTTATATGCAGTCAATGTCAGCTAGGTCAGAATCTAGGCTCCTAGGTTTGCATGATATCAAAAAGTAAAGAAGCTGACATTTTGTGAACATAATTTCGATAATTGAACTAAGTCAAGCACAATTTAGGTCAAACAAGGACAGGTCCCATCACGGTCGCCAAACCTGTTATCGTCGCAAAATTTTTCCCCGTCTTCCCTTCCTTGCGGAAGAGAAAGAGGGAAACGCTTTCGCGCTTCAAGCTTGATCGGATTTTGGAAAATGGTTTTGAAATACTCGCCTCCGTTTTGAAAATTGCGGGAAAATCCATGGGATGGGGCTCGACCTGTCGGTACGAGGTTCGACCATTCCTGCCGCCTTTAACAGGGGTAATCGAACCAAGGACCAAAATTGTGCTTGACTTAGTTAAATCATCGAAATCATGGTCTATCCTAAATGCACAGAGAATTCAGGCATGTGCTATGAGATTTGGTAAATTATAAGTTGGAAAACTATGATGTATGCTTAGAAAATATTTGGAGTTGAAAAAGCATTTCTCAGGAAAAAGATGGAAATCAATTTCTCAGGAAAACTCAGACGGAGAAGGTTTGAAATCTCGAGAAAGCTTTATAAAAATTTGGAAAATCTTGAAGAAGTGATAATCTCGAGAAAATCTTGAGAAAATTTATAAAGACTTGGAAAACTATGAAGAAATGAGAATCTCAGGAAAATGGGAAGAATTCCTGAGAAAAGATGAACATTTGAAAAAGAAAGCATTTGTCGGGAAAACTCAGACTTTGAGAATTTTCTTAAGGAAATGATAGAAAATTTATGGGAAAGCTTTTTGGAGAAGAAAATTCAAAACGTAGGAAATTGAATTCCTGAGAATCTTATCTTTTGAAATGTCTGAAAATCAACTTGCATTCTTGAGAAAGATGAAAAATTCCTTTTGAAAAGAATCTTAAGAAAATAACATTTTCAGAGAAAATCACAGGAAAACTTTGATTTGGGAAATCCAACTCCGAATATCATCATAGTTTCTTGAGAAATCGATTCCATGAAGTGAAAATCTCTTGAGAAAATCATGAGAAAAGCAGATGATGCAGATGATTTGAATGAATGAATGCACATTGAAAAGATTTCTGAAAATTTTATTGGAAAAATGCGGATTAAGCCAAAGTAAAGCCTTCACATATTCTGACTGTGGCCATGAATATGTTTAGAGTTTACTTAAGTTAATTCACAATATTTTGAAAATATTGGAAATATGAGGTGCATTTTTAAGATAGCCTAAGAGTGTAGGCTCAATGTGACTGGTAGAAAGATGATGGATCTGGGTCTCGTCCATATTCCGACTAGGGCCGTAAATATGGATTCCACCGAGTTCATCAACTCCCTAAGAGTTAGTGCACGTGCCATTCGTGTTCATCCACGGTGAATTTTGAAATAAAATGCATGAATCACATAATAAGATATTGCATGAATTTAAACTATATGATATGCATCCTAATCTAAGCAGTAAAAGTAAATATTATTCCAAATTGAATTATTACATCTCTGACATAAAGCAAAATGACTAAAAGAAGTATAAAATTAAAATAGTCAGCATCCTCCAGATTTTCCTGCAAATGAGACTTAAAACAAGAAATGCAATATACAGAACGAAGATTTAAAGTCCGATGTAGATGACAAGACACAGGTGATTTGACATACATTAGAGTGGAAAGCTAAAGAAAAGTTTATGATCAGAAGTGGAAAGGGAAGTATCCAGAAGTCATGCTAAAACTAAAGGGAGGTTATACATATGTGGGCCTAAATAACTAAAATTGCACTGAAGGAAGTCTATATATGAAAACATCTTCATTGAACTAAACATGGAAATTACATCTACATAAATGCCTAAAATGATATCCACATGAGAAACAATGCACAGAAAATGCACCTATATATCCTGATAATTGAGAACAGGAGAAGTGATCACACCTGTATATATAACATATAGATGTCTTGCCTAATGATAGACTAGAATGTAATCATGTGAATATACTAAAGATAAACTTCAATGATTTTCTATATGTGCTACCTAAATGCAATCAGTTTAAGTGATACTGGTGGATTAGAGCAGCAGTCACTTCACTTATGAATAATTATATCATGATACAACAAATTCCATCCATGCGGTGAATGCAGTAACAAGCAAAAGGCACAACCCATGACATTCAGGACAATAATAGGAAAAATGACAGCTGATAAAACCATCAACACCCCCTTTTGCTAAGCACCAATAACGTGAATGATAGCAGCTACGATCTTTTCCAATAAAAGTATAGAGAAGTTCAACACTACAGCATAGACAGCACAAGAAGAGAAAAAAAAATTGAAGAGTTGAGTTGAGCTTCTGAAACTCCCCTTTTTGGCTTCTCCAACATAGCCCAAAGCACTGAAAAGAACAGGAAACCCCCATCTGGTGTACTTCAGTCACCAGTGTCATATACAATGGCTATTGAGAACATGGTTAATGGCATACAGGTTTGAATATCGGCAGGGAGGCTATTGAACAGTACCATCAAACAACAGATTTGAGGCTGAGGAAGCACAAAGAGGAATCATACAGGTCAGGTACATTTCTAACATCACCTTGACAGGGTTAATGACCATTGGGAATATGAATGAGCATGCAAGCAACGGACCAGAGGGCCCATGCCAATCAATTTAAACATTACAAGAATTGGAAAATTGAAACCTTGTGGGGGATAGAATCTATCATGTCTGAATCATTCAGAGACAGCAGTGAGTATCTGCCCTTATCTAATCAACATCAGGTATAACAAGCACTTGTTAATACAATATGTCTTCAATATATTTACTGGGTGCTAATATCCTGATGACAGAATTTTCTACCGAGCAAAAAGGGATCGGATGCCACAACAAAGGTTGTGAACATTGCCCAAGAATGATGCAGCGCCATTACAAAATAGCTAAGCTTTAGATGTAACTTGAGTTGTTCTTACATGGGATAGCGTGACAGTTGATATGATCCTATGAAAATAAAAAAAATTGAAGTGGCATGCGATAAAAAAGGGCAAAAAATGACTAACGAAGGTGTAACACAAAAAAAAAAAAACTGAACTTAGGTGATTCTACAAGTAAATCACCCCCAGCCAAATATTCCCTTTACATAAATCATTATAAGCTTGGGCCGATTACCAATGGAAAGTGATACCGTTGGTAATAATCAGCCGAGGAAAGAGGTATGAGTCGACCTTTGTTTCTCCGATCAGAGAGCATAGCCAGATAACGAACCAGGTAAACAAGTGTATGTCAAAACCATGGCTAAACGCAGACAGACAATCAAGTGTTAGAGTGTGATCACTCTTATGTTGTAGCTTCTGTAAATCGGAGCTGCTATGCCAGCAGTTTGATATTACAGAGGGAGCTTTCACTGAAATCGACAAGAACCAGAGAAGGGAAGATGGGAAAGACAGGATAGGAAGTAAGAAAGGGAAAACAACGAAGGAAAGGAGAGGAATAACTTACCGTTAGTTGACTGTTGGAAATACCCCTTTCAATGCTGGATCAAATCTACAGGGAAGAGGAGGATCACGTTCTTCCTGACTGTCTTTGATCGATCCGTTGCAGGATGATGCTTGGGAAGGAAGAGAGGTAAGAAAAGCTGGATTTGTGGGTCCTTCCGTTGTTGGAGATAATGAAAGCAGGTTTAAAATGGGACACCAGCCGATAGAGGGAAGAAGGAACTGTCGGTGCTGCTCCTGCTGGAAGGAAGGAGATGAAGGATATCTTCACATCGAAGGCCTCTTGAAGGTTCAACCGGGCGCAGGAGGAAGAACGAAGTCCCCTTTTCTCTGGTGGGAATAGAGGAAAGTGGATGCTAGATGGAGGAGGAGAGCCGGAATCTCAAGTTGGGGGCGCTGAAGAGTTAAGGGAAAATTCAAGCTCTCCTTTACGGTGGCCTAAGCCCCCTTTTTTTAAAACTATTCCGCCCTTTCAGCCCAAAGCTCGGGCTCCTTTGTGAAAGATTTTTGATAAGCTTTAAAAAAACTGACTTTTGAAAAATTTCAAAATTGTCGCCATTTGAAAGGGAGGGGCGACTCCTTTTTCTTTTCAGAAGACAATTAAAAAACTTTAGGTAAAATGGAAATTTTGGTAGGGTTTCACGGTGGCTCCATTTGGGGGCTAAAGTAGTAAAAAAAATGAGTAAAAAAATTTGGATTTTGTTTTGGTGATGCCACCTCAACTGAATTTGAAAACTTTGTGAGATGAAAAAAAAATTGGCTTTTCTTGGCAAGGAGCCTTAGTGGGGCGCCACCTACGTGGGCCCACTAATTTTATCAAAAATCAAAATAAGAGAATTTTATAAATCAGTGCCACTTCTGGGTAGGCACTGTTTTGAAAATAGGGGAGATTTTTGAGAATTTGAGTGTGACCCCACCTCGAGGCGGGTCCCACGTCACTTATTTGAAATAAAAGCCAAATGAGATATTTTAGAATTTTCACAATAATAGGCTAGTTTTGGAAAACACGAAGTGGATTTTGGTTTGATTTCAAAACTTAGAAGAAATGGTTCTTCAGGGCAAAATTTTGAAAGAGGTAGGGAAATTCGGAGCCTTTTTATAAAAGTTTAAAATAAGATCTTATGAATTTTGAAATTGTGTCCCCCTCTTTTCAATTGGCGAAATTTTGAAAATCAATGTCAAAAACTATCCAGATCGTTTTCTTGGGAAATTTTTTGTAATTCGGAGTCCTGGGGGTAAAATGGGAAGAATTGGTAATTTTGAAAGCCCAGGGTTTTGAAAAATCAATTTTGAAAAACTTTAGAAATCAAATCTGGATTGACAATTTTGAAAAATCAGGAGTTCTGGATCTCAAAATGACATGTTGTGCAGTGAAATGATATGAAATGTTCATGTAATGCTATGCAAAGACAGGTTCTACAAGATCGCCACTCTGAATTTGAATTTGAAAATTCTGACTTCTGGTTAAGCATGAGATTTTGAGGATTTGCAATTTGAGGGTGTCTCTGAGTCTAAATAGAGAAGTTTTGAGACTCGAGAATAGAATTTAGGACTTTCTGCAAGGTTCAATCTTGGAAAATGACCATTTTGCCCTTCATTGGTTCCGAAGAACAAAAATGTGATGATTGGTGGAAATGTCAAGAAGGTGAGTAAAAATTTGGGGTGTTTACAAGGTTCCAATAAAGATAACAATATTAATAACAACCTCTTTAAAAGAGGGTTGCTGGAGGTTTAATTGATTGTTTGGGATTTATTTTTTCAGAACTTTGATTCATGCTTAACACATCTATGCCAACTGTATACCTATTTCTGGGTTATGCGAAATATGAGTCTGCGGTTGGACCCAGTTGGGAGTCTACATGGTCCCAACCATGAAACCAGACCACCCTAACAGTCATTGGTAGTAGACCGGATGGGCTGGTGGTTGTGGGTACCGCCGGTTAATGGTCTAGCAGTGTGGCGCAGCCTGCTGCTGACGATCGATGTTCGGCTGAAAATGAAATGATAGATCACGGCATTTGTTGACGCTGGCATTGCCAGTATGCGGTCGGAAGAATGACCTGTTGTTAATTGCTTCCAACTAAAACTGGTGTTGATATTGCAACCCGGTACGGTCTGACTGTAGTCAGCAGAACCCCATGTATAGTCCGGGCCAAGCCGATTCCTAGAAAGCTTCACTCATTTGTGGTGTGTATGTCACCCAGACTATAAAAAAAAGATCATACAATGAGTGTGAACCCCAAGGCGGGTTCGGGATTTTGAGAATCCTCTGTGGTGCGATGACTCGCACAGGAAAATAATTGAGAAATCAAATATGAGATTTATGAGGCTCTGGGTATACCTGAAAGAAGGTATATGTTACCGGACCCCTCGTAGTGCGATAGCTCGCACTTGGTTATAAAGAAAATGTAAAATGAAATAAACCTTTGAGACTCTGGGTATACCTGAAAGACGGTATATGTTACCAGATTCTTCGGGCTCTGGGTACACCTGAAAGATGATGTATGTTACTGGACCCATGGTCTACCTTGGAGAGGGTAGGTGGTACAAGCTTCGTGGACATTCTTGTTTTTGTGAGAACTAGGGGTCTCACCAGGTCCCCAGTCCACGAAGTTAGGGGACCAGGACTACCAGTGTGTCCTAGGTGGTAAATCCAAGTCTTCTGCAGAAGTGTCAAGGGTGCATCCTAATACTTGTTCTAGCCATTGGGGAGTTCTCTCTCGGTCACTGATCGTCCTTTTTGGATATCCGTACTGGTAGTCATACGGGTCATTAAATAATAGACCCCCGTATGGTCTCGGTCCGCTACGAGGTCTATGCTTGTGCGTACCCACAGGGTAAGAGTTAGATAAACATTAAATAAATTAAGTTAAATGAAATATTCATTCTTGAAGAATCGTAAACTATTGATATGACTTTCGTAAAACTTGTAGAATCTGCAACTTATGCTAATGTGAATAAATGTATTTTTAGTTCAGTTATCTTTTGCACCGTATCATGAATTAGAAAGCATGATTATTTTCTTAGAATAATACAAATTCCCATGCTAGTTATATTTGTAGTTGTTGCACATATTTGTACACAGGACACTGAGCACCACATATAAATATAATGCTTCTTACGCAGACAGGAGAGTCTGACCCTTCTGCTTTAAATTTTTTTCAGGTAGCAACTAAATCGGAGCATCGTGGGCGTCGCGTATGGTCGTAGTCAAGAGATCTCAGTTTTTGAGTGTTTCTTGTTTGAACTCTGATTAGTAGATTTACATTTCTGTTATGAGATGTAATTAATAACATTAATGCTTTAATTAATGGTATGCTTTTAGTACTTCTCTGTTTCATCCTGTAATGCACCCGACTTGTGTTTTTGCACTTCCGCTATTTAAAAAAAAAATTTACTCCAAAATTTTTACTATAAAAAAAATGTTGGGGCGTTACAAGTTGTCGTAAGATCAAAGGCCTTTATATGTGGGTTATACAATTTAGCTTATGTCGAACGTCTTCATATGTGCATATATGACAAAAAGGTTGCCTACCTGTCTATAACTCATAAGAAGTTTTTTGAACAACCTTCATAAGAACTTTATTCAAAATATGCACTGTTATCCTAAGAGCTTCACCCCCACAAGGTCAAAGGAAGGTTTGAGTGATTCAACATTGCTCGAACCATTTCTTTAAGTGTACGGTTTCTCCTTTTAGCTACACCATTCTGGTAAGCAGTATCTGGCATGGTATACTGAGGTACAATGCCTTCCTTTTTTAAAAATTGCGCTAATGATCATTCCTTTTGTCCTATCTCAGTTAAACGACCATTATATTCGCCATCTCTATCAGACCTGACAACCTTAATAACTTCATCGGTTTGTTTCTTTACTTTTTTCTTGAAGTCCTTAAAAACCTGAAAGACTTCTGATGTTTCAAATAACAAGTAGAGATATATATGCCGTGTGTAATCGTTTATAATGGTGACAAAATACTTTTCACCCGTATAACACGGTGAAAAAGGGTCGCACACATCTGTATGCACTATTTCTAACTTTTCATTGTTGCGTTTGACATCTTTCTTATACCTGTTAGACTACTTAGCCTTTATGCAGTCAACACGTGGCTCTATATTCGTAAAATCAAGGGATCTAAGGATTGTCTCTTTCATGAGTCTTTGGACTCTCTCTTTTGAGATATGTCCTAACCTCTGATGCCAAAGCAGATAGGATTGATCATCCTTTAGGCCACGTTTATTGCCAATCATTGTGTTCTCAATAGAGTGAGATTTTCAAATTTGGTTATTAATCGATACAAACATCACACATATATGCAGAACCTATATTCATTGAATTTTTCATAATAATAAGCTTGAAATTTTCAAATTTAAATACAAAACCAAACTTATCAAGTTTTAAAATTGAAATTAGGTTTCGACTATAGGATGAAACATAGAATGTATCGACCAAATCTAATATGAATCTCGACTCTAACACAATTCTGCAGGTCCTAACGTTCTTGACATGTGAACGCATCTTATTTCCAGAAAAGATGTTTCTTTCATGCTCTGTTGGTTCCCTCTTGTTCAGAAATGACTGCAAAGAGTTGGCAATGTGTACCGTGGCACCAGAATCAATCCGCCAACTATGCAATGGAACATGAATTAAATTGCACTCACGAGAAACGAATGACTTATTACCTTTATTTTTTAGCCACTTCTTATATTTCAACCAATCCACCTTCTTATGCCCCTTTATCTTGCAGAAGAAACACTTTATAGAAGAGCCTTCTGATTGAGATTTAGCTTTCACATGAGAGTTTAAACTCTCCCCAATGTCTTTCTTCTGATTATTCTTCTTGAAAGAGTTTTCTTTTGGCCTCGATCTCTGTTTATTCTTATGAGAGACGGTATGTGCATTTGGCACCCTCTCACCCTTCAATCTCTCATCTTCTTCAACACACTTGGCTAAGAGGTCATTAAAAGACCACTCATCATTATGTGTGTTGTAGGAGATTTTCAAGGGTCCATACGAGGTAGGTAACGAGGTCAAGACCAGATGGACCAAGAAGGAGTCAGAGATGGCAAACTTTGTCATTCAGTTGAGTTGCAATATTTCTCATTTCTAAAATATGTTAGCGGATGTGAATGTTGCCAGAACATTTCATAGACACTAAATTGGACATGAGCGTACTAGCTCTTGCCATATTAGAAGTGACAAATTGAGCCTCAATGGCTTTCAAAAATTCATTCACTGTTCTGCAGTGAGGAATGATGCCTCAAATATTCTTAGCCACTCGATATTGCAAAAGCAATAGGCTAAGTCTGTTTGAGCACTCCCACTTCTCAGAGGCAGCATTCTGATCGGTTGTACTCTACTCTGTAAGAGCGGGAGGTTCATCAATTCTGAGGGTCAGATCTAGATCCATATATCTCAAAGTGAATAACATTATTTCTTTCCAATCTGAAAAGTTAGATCCGTCTAGAAGAACGATATTACTAGAACCGTCGATAAGGAAAGAACCTGATACAACAAGGCACAAAAACAGAAAGATATTACTATTATTGCTCAGACGAGACTCGTGTTGAAAAGGTAAAAGTGAGATCCTTTATTTTTACCTTTTCTGAGACAAGCACAGTTGAGTAATTATCGTTCTACTTTGGTAGAAATGACAATACTCAAAGTTGCTCAGTATCTTCAATTCACAAGGAATTGACTTCAGTTAGTGAAACTAGCATATCATGTAACCAGAGACAATCAAGCACTGTATCTTTGGGTATGAACATGCTTCATGGCTGGAATACACATCTACTATCGCGCCCTGTGTAAATTTGGAACACAATGACCTACCTTTGGGTTGAATCGATGTTTCATAAATTCGCACACAAGCATAATAACGAATCTTAATACGATCCAAAGAATTTTTAATCAACACAACTCAGATCACTTTGGTGATAACATGAATCGGTCAATCAAAATCTTTTACCGAAAATATATTCGTATTATGGAGCATGCCCATGCACACATGTAAATACATGTATATTCATGATAAAAAAATACAATTTCATGCTTCAACTAACATGCATAAACTAATTATCATGAATTTAGTTATAATTCATGCTTAAAACTATTATGCATAACTTAACCAACATGAAACACATAAATTAATATGCATAAGGCATGCTTTCCATACACTAAACACTTTATAAAACATGAAAAATAACAAAAGCAAGCTCATATGGGTAAAACCTGGGGTTCTTAAGCAGGAACCAGTCTGAAATACCCTGAATTGGTTATCCAAGGGTACAAACCGATTCTGAACCTTATGAAATGGTACCAAATATGAAAAAAAATTCATAAAACCCTATAACTGTATGCCAAAATCCTTGTATCTTCATATATTTATGAAAATATGATCTTAGCATCTCAAAATTAGTGAAAAACTAGAAGGAACTGATCAAAAATGACTCTGAACCGGTCTCGAAAAGGACTATATCGATCCTTGATCCAGTTCAGACCAAATAGTGTCTGGACCCTGCAGAAGCATGGGTCTGACCCAGTTCGAAATGTACCCTCGTCGGATCTAATCTGAACCAGACCCGAGTTGGACCTGGGTCAGACCCAGTCCAAACTTTACCTTGGTCTGACCTGATCCTAAATGGACTCAGCTCTGATCTGATCCGAAATGGACTCGGGTCTGACCCGGTCCAAAATGGACCCGAGTCAGATCCGGTTTGAAATGGATCGGGTCTGACCCAATCCGAACTGGACCCAGTCCAAACTTTACCCGGGTCTGATCCAATCCGAAATGGACCCAGATTTGTTTCCAGATCAGACCCAGAAGGTTTATAGGTTTGGGTCTGATCCAGTGGAAACGGCAGACCCGATCCACCCAAAATGGGTTAGGATCGGGCCTGTCACTAGGTCAGAATGCCAGACTTGGTCTGGTTCCACCATAAAAAGAAACAGAAACCCGAGGGTTTCTGTTTACATTTTTTTGAGAAACCAAAAAAAAATCTCCTCTTCGTCACCCCACGGTGACCCACGTCATCGTGTGGCGACCGACACCGGTGCCCAACCGGCGACGATCACCTCCCTCCGGCGACACCAAGGCGATACACATCAACGAGTCTGCACCGCACCCCGTAGGAACTCTTAGAAACTTTAAATGGAGATTTTGCACCACCTCTGTGCTGCGGATGCCACCGGTGAGATCATCGATAAATCGGCAAACCCTGACAATGATCCCCTCTTCCCGATCATCGACCTAAGGCCAGAAACCCCTCTTACAGAAAAATTAATATGGGGTTTCGACGGTCCAATGAACGATCTTGGAAAAATTGGAATGGGGATCAAGCAAATAGTGATGCCAGATGACATAGCTCTTCCCACCTTCCGACGATGACACAGTGCAGCCAGTGGTGCCAACAAAGTTGTCGACCGTCCTTGGCCCTCTCACCAACAGGTAAAGGGTTTTTATTGATTTTTTTTGTCTGCCACCGGGGATGATTGTCGCCCCACGGCGACCACCGCTGCCTACCAGTGATTGTCGCCATTTGTCGGTGACTCATGTCACCCCACGACGATCAGTGGTCACCGTTACCAGTGCCTAGCCAAGCAAAATAACCATGCCAGTGCAAGGGTTTGGGGGTTTTCAAAACCCTAGTTGATGCATGTTGCTGGATGCTGGCGGCGAAAACATCTTCTCGCAGTGACTTTCTGTGGTGACCCGGGCGCAGGTTGACCACCCTGCAACCCGACGGCGTAAGAGAAAAAACAAAATAATCCTCTATTTTTATCAGGGTTAGTCACTCCACCAACGACCAATCGAGGCTATCGGGAAACAGTGTCGCCCCATGGCGACAGTCCTTGAAATTCAAGCGACTATTTTTTTGAATACAGACGAGCCACGTCACCCCACGATGACAGGCTCAGTCTGTTACAGTCGACCCGCACCCTCACAATGATACACTGCGACTTACATCATCCCATGGTGCCAGTTACAGAAAAACGCAAACAGGCCCATGTAGCAAAAGTTTATGGCGTGGGCCCATAACCCAATGTTGGTGTTTTCTGTAAAATCAAACACAAAAAATGTACCTATAGTTGCCATGGCATGCGAGTGCAGGTGTTCGGCGTTCTCCTTAACTGGTCGACGCACATGACGAACCTCAACCTTAGGTCGACGGTGAGCATGACCCTTTACCACATAAGCCTTATATGGTATTTGGGGTAGGCTAATTGCTATGAATCTCTCATCATTTTCATGGCAGACTACCCCTTATATAATGAGAGAAATAGGTAGTTATGTGAATGTGGTCTCTCCACATTCACGTAACTCCCACCCACTAACCCCATTATGTTTCCCACTAATGGTGTCAAACCGGGTCACCTTGTGGGTTGGACCCAGACCCATTATGTCCAACACTTAAAACCCATATTTTACATACGATCATGGCCCACCAAAATACTTGATTATATATATGGAAATTTTTTATTATTTTATTATTTTATTATTTTATTATTTTGTATACCATTGTGATTCGAACTTGCAATGTCCCAACACAAGGTGACATCCACTCAATGGTCCTACCAGACAAGCGGAGCCCTCGTTGGTATACGGGAAAATATTTTGTATCAATGAAGGTAAGGAACTAATGAGGTAGAAATCATCTAACCAAGTTACCAAGCGGGGGGGTCCACTTGTCTAGTGGGAGCAGTTAGTGCAAGTTACCTTGTGTTGGGACATTGCAAGTTCAAATCCCATTGGTATGGTTGTATAACTGGTAGGGGTATGCCTAACCCCGATATTTCTCTGTCAAAAAATCATATGACCAAGTTGTATCAACTCATTCTAACCATATAGATGTCTTAGCATGGATTGTTTGCTAAGAATGAAGCCTTGGATCTGGTATTTTTTATGTAAAAACATGATTTTTTGAGTAAAGAAAATTTGGCACATTGTGGGCCGTTGATTTTTATCCCCTTTTAAAACCTACCTATGTGTCATAATCACATGATTCAAAACAAGTTTCCTACTAAAAAAAACATGTAGATTACATATGTAACATTTGATCTAGAAAAAATTGAAATTTTTTAAACAAAAGAGTAATTTCTACTCATTAGTTCCTTACCTTCATTAATAGATGATACATATATACAGAGAGAGGGACATAGCTGCCTACCGCTCATCGAACAAACATCCAATGATTGTTAGAACACCCAAAATGTCATTTTAACCACAAATTTTTTTAGTAGGTGAATGCATAGTGCTGTTCACTCACCCACTATTCGCTCAATGGGAGGCAGACAACTACTCCTATATATATATATATATATAATGAGAATCATTCAATCAAAGAAAGATCCAAAATCTACAACCAATGATGATCAAATGACTCGCTCTTTTCAATGTTTTAAGCCTTTTATCGATCAAATATTTGTTATTTATAATTTATTTAGTAAGAAATATATTTTACATAAAGATTTTATATAGTCTAGATGGCAAGATATCGAAAGTTGAGTTGTGGACAATTCTAAAAAGTATATGTTAATTACTATTGTAAAATATTGAATGTAAATTTGATAAAATTATCAAACATAAATATATTTTAAATATTTGATGTGGATAGTTCTATAAATATACTTTAAATATCCAATATATTGTAAAATATGTTTTGTATGTTCTGGATGTTCTTTAAACATGCAAAAGTTTTGCAAATTTTGTATGTTTAACTTCATCTCACATTTAATGTTTTGTAACAAGGACATGTGAAAAATGTAAAAATCCAACATATTTATGAGAAAAACCGCATAATTAGGAAGAAAATCATATATTTAGAAGCAAATCTTATATTTAAGAGTAAAATCGCATATTTAGGAGAAAATTATCTCATTAGGAGAAAATTCACATATTCAAATAGAAAATCATATATTTATGACAAAATCTTACATTTAGGATGAACTTTGTATATATTATGATAAAATAGCATAATTAGGAGGAAAATCATATATTTAAAAGAAAAATCATATATTTAGGTCAAAATTGCATATTTAGAAGAGAAATCATATATTCAAGAGTAAATTCACATATTTTGGTCAAAATTGCATATTTAAGAGGAACATCACATATTTAGGATAAAATTGTATATTTAAGAGAAAAAACACATATGTAGAAGAAAAATCTATATTTATGAAGAAATTTGCATATTTAGAATGAAATCACAAATTTAAAAAAAAATCATATATTTAGGACAAAATCAATTATTTTGAAAAGAAATCGCATATTTAGGAGGAAATTTGCATATTTTGGACAAAATCGCATATTTAGGAGAAACATCATATATTTATGATGAAATCACATATTTAACAGAAATTTACATATTTAGGAAAAATTCACATATTTAAGAGAAAAAACAGATATTTAAGTGGTAAATCACATATTTAGGAGGAAAATCACATATTTAGGAGAAAATCACATATTTTTTGTTATGAAAGTCCCTATGTTCTGCACATATTGATCATTGTTTGCAAAATTGTTTTGCGGACTTCCCTATCTTTATAAATCTTGGCCATTCCTCGCATACATCCCTGTGTGAAGTTATTAACTTTAGCCACAATGTGCAAAGTTACATGTAACCTTCAAATTTATATTGGGTAACATTAAAATTTATAGGTATATACACAATTCACTTGTAGCATTCAAATTCACCTATAATATTCAAATTTTCATCGAGTAACATTCAAATTTACAATAGATACACAATTCACCTATCATATTCAAAGTTATATGTAATATTCAAATTTATAGCTATGTACACAATTTACTTGTAACATTGAAATTCACCTATAATGTTCAAATTTACAGCATATACACAATTTACCTATAACTCTCAAATTCACTTGTAATATTCAACTTTATATCATATACACAATTCACATGTAATATTTAAATTTATATACTTGTAACACAATTTATAAAACCATATATCCATTCATAATTTAAAATTAATATGTTATATTCAAACTAAATATATACAATTCAAATTAGTTAAACTATTAAACTTGGTATACATTTGAACTAGTTGAACTGTTAAACAAAAATTCAATTACAAGTGCATTTACAATTATTTATAAAACACTATTTACTTAATTATAATGAATTACAAAACAATCAAAATCAGAGGTCATTGTTGTGGATGCATCAGGCACGCTCATAGCTCCTAAATGATAGTGATAAGGTCATCTTGAGCCCATATAATGAATTCCTTTGCTTGAAGCAAATCCTTCATAATGCAATTTTTAACCAGTGCACGAACCAACTCTGCATATGCTCTACTTGTAGTTCTTTTTTGCTTCGAACTCATTGCCCAAGTTCTTTCTCCTTAATGCCCTTCTTTACAGAGGGGTTACTTACGAATTGCAGGTTGTCAGCAATTATATCCTTGTCATCATAGGCACATACCATGAATGACAAGCGAATGTCTTCATCATCATCATGTCACTCTTTAAGTTCAGACTGGAACATAATAGGGAATTCTTCGTCCGATCCTTCATTGTGCCTAAGAAGGTTATGTTAATTGTGCAAGGGAGATAAGGTGGTTGTAAAAACCCAAACTGTCAAATTACTCGGCTGTTATTACAAAGGAACTCTTATACAAAATTACATAACGTACTCAGGAGCGAACAACAGAGAGAGTGAATTCTTAATATCATAGTATCATCGTTTGTATCATATGTATATAAGTCACCTGTATCCCATAAAATGGGTCAAACTCATGAAAGTGTGATAGGTGCATTGATATCAGACATCAGAACAAGACTAACATATACAATAACATATTTTACAACATTCTGTTTCAAGAGAAGCAAAGTGAACATCATAATCCTGTTTCGATAATTACGACTTGCGAGTACTCACAGAGCAATACGTAGAAACAATTAAGATTGTTTGGGTGTTTATTATTGTATGTATTTTAATACCTTAAACGACTAGCTAAATTTGCTTCAAAGGGGACGATATAAAGATCAAGAAATTATTCTTCAGAGGCCACTTGTAACTGAGAGATGCATCTGAACTTCTGCAGAAGTCAATGGAATCTACCACCTAGAAGAATATTTGGTAGCTCAGTCTCCTAACTCTGATAACCCGAAATACCAAGCCATTGTCACTCGAGGAAAATAGTTATTAACTTGTCCATCAGAGTTTGTACCTTCTATCCTCTCTCTTGAGAGAACCAAAGGATGAATAGATGCATTAGGTCTTATTTTATTTGACAACTCATTCAATATGCTTTGGTCTTTTAAACTAAATCGAGCATCTTCCCGTGAAGATGATCATCTTTGTTTATATAATTTCTTTTAACATGGTGCATTGTTGCACTACAAGGTTATCATAAACCTTCAGTATATTCATTATCATAGTAGCATGTCATGCATGTCTGATAGTACTATAACGATGAGAAAGATATTGGTTTCTTAGAAAGAAACCCAAATACAACAATGAAAATCATGATAATTTCTCCTTAGGCTAGGGAATATTCGAGTCATTCTGGGTACAAAAAAGGACCTGACGTATGTACCACTAAAGGCTATGTAGCCAAAGTCTTTTTGTTATGTTGGTTCTAAGAGAAAACTTAGTTTTGAATTCCTAAACCATGTCAATCTCAACTTATTTTAAGGTTCTAATCAGGTTGAAAACGTGTTTCGAAAAACACTCCAATGCTAGAAAGTTGTCCGATAAGCATAAATGCGACAACATTGATGCATGCTAGCATGGAAGCATTGTTTTATACTTAGGATAAGCGGCGCATAAGAATGTTGAATATTGCGAATATGCAAATGTAAAACACTTGTTTTATTTTTTAAGACCTTGATGCATGCAAGCTTGAAATATCTTATGAAGATTCTTTTGAAATTGAGTTACAACGAGTATGTGCAAATCTTTGCCTTTGAATACATACTAGCGGAATTTGAAGTAAGCAAAAGTACGCAAAAACTGCATACTTAAAATAAATGTGTATAATTTGAAATTAGAACAAGAATACGCAAAACTATGTACCCTATATTCTTATATATAGGATACATATATATTAAAGCAAAAGTTTGTGCACATTACAGCGTGACGATAAAGTAAATAGTGTACAACAGACCCGATGTGTAAAACCACGCATCAGGCTAAATAAATTGCATACGCAAGGCCCGATGTACATAATCATACGTCGGGCTAAGTAAATTGTGTAAGCAAGGTCCGGTGTATGAAAATATACATCCAGCTAAGTAAAATACGTAAAGTAAGAGCTCGTGCATGTTATAACGTGACGATAAAATAAATAATTTAATTTAAATGGTAGAAGAATATACAAAAATTGCATCCTTGAGTTAAAAGCATATATATATATATATATATATATATATATATATATATATATATATATATATATATGACAAAAATATAATACATATATATCAGAAGTGTTCTGCCATTGTTATCACATGCAACTTTCCCCTACTTTGAAGATGATTCGACTCTCTGACAATTTTGAGTGTAGGTTATCAATTTGCTTATGCCTTGGTATACATATTGAAGGTACGAAGTCTCGTCCGTTGCACTGATGTGGTGCACTCAAAAAGATTATTATCGTACTACGTAAGGAACAAGATTAAGTTCTTATATTAGTGGGTGAGGTGACAATCGCGTCGCAGGGGTTGAACCTGAACCTAGTTTGGGTTGACTGGATCAACCGGGTGACTTGGTGAAGTCAAGTCAAACTTGGTGCACCCAAGTCGGCCCGGGGTACTGGGCCAAATCAGGTTGAGCTTAGTGATAGCTGAGCTAAGCTTGGCTCAACCAAACTAGAGACAACAACAACACTAGAAGATGTTATTGCTTGAGCTTATCAAAGGGGACAGAAGAAGAGGGCTCAAATGCTATAGGGAGGCAGAAAGGGGGAGGTACCATAAGAATGCGAGTGCTGGCATGGCCTCCTCTGTTCCAGGCAAAAGATCTTTGCTCACCCTTGGTGGCGCGGCAGGGTGCTCGGATCCAAAGCCCAGCTCAGGTTCACCAGGACCAGCCACCACCGTTGGTGGCTAGTACGGGTCAAGGCAAGGGAGGGGCCCTCCCTTGAACGCAACAACAACTAAGTGGTTGCCTTAGGCAGTCACAAAAGAAGGGGAAGAAGGTGGAAGGAAGCAGGCGCAGGTGGCGCCTGTCCTCCTGTCAATTTGAGGAGGAGGAGAGAGGCAGGAGGGTGTCGCCCTCCTGTCAGAAACATAGAGACAAGGGAGCAAGGCAGGAGGGCGACACCTTCTCGTCGATCACAAAGAGAGGTGAGAAAGTCAAGAGGGCGGTACCCTCCTATCGAAAAATTAGAGGGACGAGGGAGCGAGATAGGAGGGCTATCGATCATAGAGATAGAGACTTACTGAGGGGGGGACCCAACTCAGTCCTCCATGATATATATATATATATATATATATATATATATATATATATATATATAGAGAGAGAGAGAGAGAGAGAGAGAGAGAGAGATGTTTTGGATTTGAATCATTCGAAGATCCAAATAAAAAAAACCTTAAAAAGGAAGGTTTGTAGTCAAACATTCCATTTAAATGGATATGAGTTCTTGTTATATTCTTTATAAGCTCAGATCCATACTAGATTCAAACTTAGTAAACCCAGAGATTCAGGGAATATCTCGAATATTGAAAGTACCCTCAAAACTAGGTTTCATGAATGCCAATTTGTGTGGATCTTCTACCGAGGTCTAGATTCATAATGTGTTTGATTAAGCTCTAAACCTTTTTAACATCCAAGAGTTCATTGATTCAATCATGGTTGATGAGTTTCTCAGAAAAGTACCAAGAATAATCCTGTATCATTTATGAAAAACCTTAAAAAAATGGATTTTACAATAAATACCTCCAACAACACCAACATGTTGGAGATCTTTTTTCTCTCATGCCTCACGTTAATCAAACTTGTATAAAGGTATGTAAGTGACGCTACTCCTCATGCATATTCATTGAAGCTATCTAGGTCTTCTAATAGTTGATTGTATGATCAATGGATCCACTTTACCCCACTATCGATAAATACACGTGCCAAAGAAGTAGAGCAAAAATACTTTCACCTCCTTGTCCACCCTATTTCCACCATTCCCACCAACACAAGATAGCTTCTCCTTCATTCTTGTTGTCCTGCTGAGATCATAGTATTTCCTCAACCATGATAACTTGAGCCTTTTACTTTTGAACACATACTCATCTGCTTGTAGATAAATACTTAAAGCATATCATAAATCTCTCCATCGATGTGTACTCACTGGCTCCCTTTGACACTTAAGTTCGGTAATTTATGCTACATCCAACGTGATGGTCATCTCAATATATTCAAACTAGAATGTGTTGGTTGTTAGATACCGAAACTACACAATGGCCTCTAAGAGACTGTGAGCCATGTCTAGGTCTAGGTTGGGTTCAATAAGGTTAAAAAGAAAGTGAGGGAGAGAAGGATTAGTTTGCAAACCAAACCCACTTGGTTTGGGTTGAACCCAAACCCACTTGGTTTGGGTTGAACCCAAACCAAGTTAGTGTGGTCAAGAAAGAGAGAGAGATTGAGAGTTATGTTGGGTTAGTCCAAAACCTAACTCACTTGGTCTTGTTGTGAGCCCAGACCAAGTGGGGTTGAACCTTATTTGAATACATACATATATGTATGTATAGGTTTATATATATATAGAAAATGTATGAAACCTTGGGACAACCAAATATAGTCCTAGTTAGTCAAATCTAGACTGAACTCAAATCGAGCCTAGTTCAAACGTAGACTGAGTTAGGTCAAACCTACAACATAGTAAAAATTCCAAATTATCCTTGTAGCATGTAGTCTGACATGTGGTCATAACTTCTCATTTTGAACTTGGAATCAGGTGAGGTTTAGTTCGTTAGAATCGGGTTGCAGAGTGGAATTTGTCTGTCATATTTTTTATGATCAAACATGCAACACAAAAAATGAGGTTTGACAGACCACTTCCAAAAGAGGTAGTTTGACAATTTTATAAAATATAGAGAATTTCAATTTAATAATTAAGTGAATCTTTGTGTAATGTACAGATCTGACTACTATTATGAGTGACTCAATTGCAGGGTGAGAGTTTAGTTCTTGCATTCGAGGTAAGGGATTTTATGTGCATGTCTAGTTAATAATAAACATATGTTTATTTACTTGTATGAGATTGCTTGCATGAAACTATGTATGTTTGAGAACATAGTCATTCTTCGCATATGATGTAGTTGTTTTCTAGAAATTTATTTTTATACATTCTTAAAAGATAGAATATGTGCATATGACTTAGCTAAAATGTAGAGAATGATTTTGTGTATCCTTGAGTTTTCAATGTGATATGCATGTTAAAAAATTGTTAGATTTTAGACAAGAATTCATATTCTATGCTTCTTGAGAATATATAACTATATGCATGAGAATAAATTTAGGTAATTGAGTAATTTCTTTGAGTCCCTTCTTTAGTTATATATAAAACAATTTAAGTTATCTTAGCATGCTAAGACTTAATCTCATAAATTCTGAAAGAGGCAACAGATTAAAAGAAATACCTGACGTCGTTAGAGTGAGAGTCGCCATAAGCATGAGTCACCGGTGATTTATTAATGTAGAGACACTACATCTATTGCATGCTTAGAGAGTTAAAGTTTTTAAATATTAGAACCCTAGAAAGATATTTAGGAATTATTAAGTTAGTCAATGTGGGAAAACTAGTGTTGCATATGTATCCTAACGGTTATATTTCATACGGTGTTTGAAACTCTAGGCAAATCATTTATGGTAGAATGTATCATGAACCATAAACCTTAGGTGTAGTATAGCTCCTCAATTTGATTCTCTGGCTAGCTACCGATGGGTTATCTTTCACTGCAATTCCTAATGATCCACGGTTCGGGACCATTCAGAGTGGTTCATAGTCTGGCCAACACTGTAGAATTGAAGTATTTTACATAGGTTGCTATGCTCATAGTAGGCTATTATCGGTATAGCCAAACTAGTGCAGTAGTTAGTATTGAGTGAAAACTTATGAGTTTTGAGAAGGTTAATAGGGGGATTTAAAAGAAACAAACTTTTGTGTTATGGGATGAATAACTAAGCTAAAATTAGGGGCTTATAGTCCACTACAGTTGTAAGTTAGAGTTTTAAATTGCTTATAATTATTTTGTACTGATTTGTAGATTCACCCCTTTAATAATTACAATTGTAGGTTTCAAGGGTTCTACTCAAAACAAAATTTAAAGATTTGACGTAGTTGCTTCTTCAGTAGGTGTTTATCGATGGTCGTAGAGTAGAGCAAAAACTTTTATTTCTTGTTTTTATTTTTTTGAACCTTGTGATGAGTTTGTACACGTTATGTTATGAATGATGTAGCCGATGAGGTTTTTGTTATGAGATTATCATGTTTTGAAAACAAAATTATGCTATGGTTCTTCTGCGCTCACTTTGGACTCTTTCCTCTGAGAAGTAATACCTATGAACCCTGACTTGAGAGATCCTAAGTCAAGGTGTTACACCCCATAGAGTTTTACGCTGTTAGGATAGCAATCATAAATACAACAGGTAGAGCCAATGCGGCTAGGTCCCTGATCCTCTCCTTTTTCTTTTGTTTTTTTTTTACCGAGAAAGTTAAGGTTAAGCATACCCTTACTAGTTATACAACCATATACAATTCGGATTCAAACTTGCAACGTCCCAACACAAGGTGATGTGCATTAACTACTCTTGCCAGACAAGCGGAGCCCCTCGTTGGTTTCTGATCCTCTCCCTTTAAATATCCAAAAAACAAATAATTTCCTTAATTATGCTCTACCAACTTGTCGTCCCCCGTCTTTATATCATGTTCTAAAGAGTCAAATGACAAGTTTCATTGAATTTCTATAATCACTCCCATAGGCATGGCAGGACCGAAAAGACATATGGGGTCATATTCTATTTTATCAATCAAGGTTATTTTCAATATCCACCACACAATGCAATTGATATATGTGAGAGTGGGGACCACTCACATCTCCATCAGGTGAGATGTGCTATAGGGATTCACTATAATTAAAGAATCACTTACATGCAATATGACTTGGTTTGTTCTTTGTTGGATGAACTGTTAGGGTGGGGACCATCAAGTGAGATGTGCCATGGATATTGAAGAATTTGGTTATATACAATATGACCTCATCTGCATTGAGAGGAAGAAGAGTATAAGCATAGACCTTCAAAATATAATTTCCAAGTCTAATATTACTAGCATAACTGCCCAAAATTCTGGAAATTTTTACGTCCAATTGTCCTTTCTTGCTACCTAAAAGCCATAATAATTTCCCATCAATAGTAGCACATTAACTGGCCAACATCTATGAGGTTTCAATTTGGAACTATCAAGGGGTGATCTAATCTCTTGTATCACTTAGCCCTCTTGATAGTGATCCTTCTACCAGAGAATAATCCTTTGAATACAATATCATATTTTGCTAACTTATGGACCCTAACTTTATTTTTTTTGAAAGAAAAAATTATTTATGAATTAACTCTCAAGATTGAAACAATTAAATACTCTAAGTGATGAGATGGTGCTCACTCATACCATTGTTAAAAGGCCAACAAGATAAAGATTACACTTAAAGACTAAAGACATCTTGAGGTCCTTCTCCTTGACCACATCAGACGTATTACTTGGAGTTCACATTTAGCATCTCAATTCCAGTTCTTTTTGTTCTGCACACCTTTTCAGCACTCCCAAGCACTAACTTGATAATGGGCATGGGAAAAATGTTTGTACAACTAGTTTGGGCATCACAAAGGGTATGCGCAGAGGTACGATTAGTCCCCTTAATCGATGATTTGAAGTCAATGTTTGAAGGTAATGGAGCAAGATCGTGCAAAGGATCCCTGCTATAAACTTTAGCCACTATCTGGACCTCTTGCTTCTTAAAATAACAAAAGCCTAGAGGACTAAAGTTAGAATACAAAAGGTTACCAAAAAAGGTCTCTTCAATGGTATCAGAACACATGTAGAGGGAAGAGAAGTTGGGCTATTAATATCTTGGGCCGAGAGACAAGCATCAACTTGTTCTTTACTTGGAACATGACAACTATCAATCTGAACAATAGAAATTGGCTAATGTGGGGGTGTGTTATCGTCGCAAAATTTTTCCCGTCTTCCCTTCCTTGTGGAAGAGAGAGGAAAATGCTTTCGCGATTCAAACTTGACCGGATTTTGGAAATTGTTTTGAAATACTCGCCTCCGTTTTTGAAAATTGTGAGAAAATCCATGGGATGGGGCTCGACCTGTCGGTACGAGGTTCGACCGTTCCTGCCGCCTTTAACAGGGGTAATCTAACCAAGGACCAAAATTGTGCTTGACTTAGTAAAATTATTGAAATCATGTTCTATCCTAAATGCACAGAGAATTCAGGCATGTGCTATGAGATTTGGTAAAATATAAGTTGGAAAACTATGATGTATGCTTAGAAAACATTTGGAGTTGAAAAGCATTTCTCAAGAAATCAATCTCTCAGGAAACTCAGACGAAGAAGATTTGAAATCTCGGGAAAGTTTATAAGATTTGGAAAATCTTGAAGAAGTGAGAATCTCGAGAAAATCTTGAGAAAGTTTATAAAGACTTGGAAAACCATGAAGAGATGAGAATCTCGGGAAAAATGGAAGGAATTCTTGAGAAAATATGAACATTTGAAAAGGAAAATACTTTCAGGAAAACTCGGACTTTGAGAATTTTCTTAGGAAAATGATGGAAAATTTTATAGGAAAACTCATTGGAGAAGGAAATTCAATACTTAGGAAATTGAAATTCTGAGAATCTTGTCTTTGAAATATCTGAAAATCAACTTTGATTCTTAAGAAAGATGAGAAGTTCCTTTTAAAAGCACCTTAAGAAAATAATATTTTTACGGAAAATCACAGGAAAACTTTGATTTGGGAAATCCAACTTCGAATATCTTCATAGTTTCTTGAGAAATCGATTTCCATGAAGTGAAAATTTCTTGAGAAAGTCATGAGAAAAACAAATGATGCAGATGATTTGAATGAATGAATGCACTTTGAAAAGATTTCTGAAAAATTTGTTGAAAAAATGTGGATTAAGCCAAAGTAAATCCTTCACATATTCTGATTGTGGCCATGAATATGTTCAGAGTTTACTTGAGTTAATTCACAATATTTTGAAAATTTAGAAATATGATGTGCATTTTTAAGATAGCCTAAGAGTGTAGGCTCAGTGTGACTAGTAGAAAGATGATGGATCTGGGTCTTGTCCACATTCTGACTAGGGCCGTAAATATGGATTCCACCGAGTTCATCAACTCTCTAAGAGTTGGTGCACGTGCCATTCGTGTTCATCCACGGTGAATTTTAAAAATTGAGATATATGTATCATAGAATCAGGATATTGCTGAAATCAAACTACATGAGATGCAGCCTAATCTAAGCAATAAAAGTAAATATTATTCCAAGTTTGATTATTACATCTCTGACATAAATCAAAATAAATGAAATACATAGTGTAGAAAGAATCAGCATCCTCCAATTTTTCCTGCAAAATGAGAATTAGTACCAAATAACCAAGAAAATGGGTATATATATAATATATACAACGAAGAGATATATATATATATATATATCAAAATGCTAAAATGGGTGCTAAATGACATATAACAATGGAGGTGTATTTATATGAGAAAATAGATACATGGATGCTCATATATGGAAATGAGTGCACATGAAGGGATATATATATAAGCATATATATATGTATATATATACATAACATATATATACATATATATGTATATATATAGGTAGATATACATAGATATACATATATATATAGATATATATATACATATAATGAGAAAATGTACATATTAATGGAAATTCCATATAATGGGTAAAATCAGAAAATAACAGGTATATAAAGTTTCTGTAGGTGATTTCACACAGCCGTATTTCCCAAGTTATAACATATTTCTCAGTAAAAATGGATATGGAGCTTCCCTATATACCAATAATGAAGCGTGCAAATGATGGTCCAAAGATCATGAATGGATATTGAAATATCCGTTCATGAATATGGCTAATTCTCAAGACTGCACACCTGCAGGAAAGGGAATGGGTAAGGGGAGATGAACTAAGCAATATGCTGAGGATGAGCATGCTACAAACAGAAAATGCATTGAGATTACTGGAAATGGAATAAATTTATAACTAGTCCTTGCACTTGTGTAGAGGAGCAAGTCAAATTGTCTTCGTAGAGAATAAAATGCTTGATATTGATCCACAATCAAAACTTCCTCTTTTATTACTTCAAAATGAACATAATTTTGATATTTGTACAAAAAGAATCAAGAGTAACTCAACAATTACAACTATGCACTCAAAGATCCATCATGAATTAACACGTACCCAAGATTATATCACGCCAAACATGAGCCAATCAACTCAAAAGCATAACACATGTGAGGTTCATCTACACATGCTAATCATAATTAGAAATAGCACAATGTCATATGCAACTATACCTGTTTATGCCAATGAGAGATATGTTGCAGATGATGTTCACTAAACACTAGGGGTGCTTCTAATTAGAGATATAGATATATTGCTCTAAAGGAATGCTATTAGCTGTAACAAAACAAGCAAGGGTATACTACTATGATGTTAACTCTGGCATGCTACACACTAGATGAAAATGTTATCTACAAAGACTATATGCAATGAAACAAGTGTGTAAAGCCTAATACTTAGACGCAATTATCATGCAGACACTAGTGAGCTTTTTTTTTTTGACTTGAAAACTGAGTAATACTGCATAAATGAAATGCTAGCATGTGTTAAAAATCAAAACAATACAGCTAGGCAAAACAATACATGTGATGATTAATGGATGCAAAGTTGTCACACGTTATCCATGACAGGTTGCTGATAGAGGATCAAATTATAATAAGAGTTGCAATCACATTCAAGAGAGGACAACTTTGCAGAAACATGTTATACAGAAATCCTCTCAATTTAAAACAAAAATCTATAGTTATTCCACGCATCTGGTCTGGATATACCCCGTTAGTTCCTGCAAATTTATGCACCTGATATGAAGCCTTGCCATTAGTGCTCCTTCTGTAAGATCATACAAAATCTGAATATTGTTGCTTAGTTCGACAGAAGCTGAGCAGGGAAGGGGTGATTCTTTATTGCTGGACTTGAAGGAAAAGGGGCAGCAGCTATTTGGACCCTCTGCATCCTACAAAATGCCACCCAGCCCACCGAGGATTTAAGGGTTGGACCTATTTTCCTGCTGGATGGTGAAAACACTGGATTTTCGGCTGGTGGGCGTTAGATCTTCTTCTGCTGTAGACAACAAGAAAGACCTGCTGATGAGCTGAAGAAGGTGAAGACGTTGGCTGGCTGGGCTTTCCTGCTGATAGTTGAAGCGGTTTGAGACAGCAGCTTGCTTGTGGGCTGAAAAAGATGCAGTTTTGCTGCTAGATCCCCTGCGACTGGTGGGTTGAAGAAGGTGAGAAATAACTGCTTCACGCTGGACCTTCTGCTGATGAGATAAAGAGGATGGGAAGGCAAATCGGCTATGCTGAAGGAAAGGTAAAAGACAACTGCTGTTGGAGGTGGAAAAGAGATCCACGTTGAATGGCCTCTCCTCTACTGGCTGAGTTGAAGGAAAGGTGGGCAGCAGTTGGCTTCTCCTCTGCTGATGGGCTTCAATCGACCTCCTCCTCCTTGGTGAATTCTTCCCGATAAGCACCAAAGCTTTCCCCCCTTTGGTGAATCTCCTGCAATAAGCACCAAAAACCCTCAATCGGCCAGTTTTCCTTTCTCTCTTCTTCCCCAAAACTCCTCTTTTTAAAGATTTTGAAACCTCTTCCAAAAAAATCGCAGCCCCCCCCCCCCCTTTATGGGGTTTTGTTACCTCTTTTGAATTTTGAAAACAACCGTTTCAAGAGGGGCGCATCTTGTTTTTTTTTCAAAACTTTGATTCATTTACCTAAGTTTTAGGTAAAAATGAAATTTATTAATTTTTTTTAATTTTTTTTGGAAGTTCAGTTGTGCCATTTAAGGCTGCATCCTTCTTAAAACAAAATTTATTTAAACAAATCAATAAAAAGGAATAAAATAAAAAAATGAGTATTGAAATAAATGAGAGACTTTTATGGAAATGCCACCTCAACCTACTTTTAAAATCCTTTTAGAAAATAAAGTTTTATTTTGTTTTGGAAAATCTTTTATTTTCAATTGGGGTGCCACATGTGTGTGGGCCCACTAACTAAAAAAACTAATAAATAAATAAATAAACAAATAACTTTAAGAAGAATTTGCAAATTGGTTCGATCTCCGGGTGGGTCCCGCTTGAGAATAAGAAACTTACCTGGGAGTCTGAGTATGATGCTAGTTCAAAGGCGGTTTGTTTTCAAGAATTTGGAAAAATTGGTTTTTCAGGGCAAAAATATGAATAAAATAAATGTAACAAATTTTGTAAAGAGATTTAAAATCTTTTTGCAAAAAGTTTTGAGATAAAATCTTTAAAATCAATATCCAAATATCCAGATTGTTTTCCTTGAGAAAAACTTTTGTAATTCAAAGTCCTGGGGGTAAAATGGGAAAGTTTGGCAATTTTGAAAACCCAGGGTTTTAAAAATCAATTTTGAAAAGTTTAAAAATCAAATCTAGATTGACAATTTTGAAAATCAGGAGTTCTGGATCTCAAAATGACATGTTGTGCAGTGAAATGATATGAAATGTTCATGCAATGTTATGCAAAGACATGTTCTATGAAATGTCATTCTGAGTTTGAATTTGAAGATTCTGACTTCTGGTTAAGCATGAGATTTTAAAATTTTGCAGTTTGAAGATGTCTCTGAACCTAAATATAGAAATTTTGAGGCTCAAGAATGAAATTTCAGACTTTCTGTAATGTTCAATCTCAGAAAATGACCATTTTGCCCTTTATTGCTTCTGAAGAACTAAAATGTGTCGATTGAGGGCGATGTCAAGAAGGTGAGTGAAAATTTGGGGTGTTTACAGGGTGTAACAACATCTTCATCTTCCTGATTATCCTCAAGGGTTTTAAAAGAATTATGATTTTTAGATGAGACTTTTGGGACCCATACTTTTTTGGCTTTACGCTTTTATTGTTGTTACCCTTTGCTAAGACCAGGCGTATTAGATTTCTTACGTGGGTAGTATATAGTGGCATGCGATCTTGCCTTACACACCTCACAAATATACATGTTTGATTCAGCTTCAATATGAAAGTCTCTCTCATAAAACATGCCCAAGACAATAGCGATCAAATCAAAGATCTTTGAATTAGATTGAACTTCTAAGAGAATCCTTCCAAAGTGCAAGCGAACTTGGGTAGAGGTTCTTTCATCAACAACAACTACCTTTCTTTCCAACGCATCTGTTATCAAACAAAAAATATCATTGCATCAATAAACAAGTGGAAGACATGCACTATAATCCATACTATAATAGACCTTAATCCCTGAAATTTAAGCATGCCACATCCGTCCCAAGTTTTCATAAGCAAGGTACGACCAACAACCATCCATGGTCCTCTTCATAGAAATGACATTAGTTCTTCTTGCAATGAAAATCACACCAAGAACTCGCTTTTGAAAGTGCAGAAATGATTGGATTAATAGGAAGCTTCTATCGCTTGCAAAGCACCTGAATATAAAACTCTTATTTCATTTTTCTGGTATCCCGTTTACAAACCAAACAATGGCCTAAAGATTTTCGTCTCTCAACACAAAATTATTGAGGAAGAAGAATAGTGCATTTACCATCAATCATTGAGGACATAAAGGTTTTGAGAAGGCAAAAATGATGAGCGACCTACCACTTGGGGCTAAAAGCGAGAAACAACATGATCGCCACCAAAATTGTCACCACCTGAATCGGCATTGCCATATTGGTCGTCTTGGCCCCCAAGAGCACCACCTGTAATGATGGGCATGCCATTACCATCATGTCCTTCATGGACCAGTGACTTGATCAAAGCATCCCCAATGAGAGGATGATCTTGTTGAGTCAGATTCACCAGCATCAGGGATGGAATACTAGACCTGAGATTCCCAAATGTGTATGGAGCATCTTGGACAACAAGCATCTTCATCAAAAGAACAGTCGGTGTCCCAGACACTGTTGAGACTCTAGCATGCTATAAGGAAACAAAAGACATGTCCTCCCCTATAGGGAGGGGGGATATAGGGCACTCAACCTGTGGGTTTAGAGCCACCCAGACTTTGCCGCAACTCCATCAAGCTGCAGGGAAGCACCAAACTTGACCTCTCCCTATATTCCTCAAGATGGTCCAAGTAAATTAAAGAGCTCAATCACCCATTCTTCCAACTCTCCTTCTATAAATACACAATTTAGTGGAAGAGAAAGCACACATTACTTTCAATACTTAAATTTGTTCCCAAACTTGCTCATTGATTGGCCTTCAACCATGGTTGGAGCTCATCTTTTATGATGAGTTATTTGAAGCATTTAATGATTTATATGCTAAATTTAAGAGTCTTAGTTCTAAAAATAAAGAGTTAAAAACTGAAATTTTAACTCTTGACTCTCAAAATAAAGTGTTACTTCAAGAGATAGAAGATCTCAAGAAGGAAAACTCTTGCCAAGCATTAGAGATAAAAGAAATTGGAGTTAGAACCAATCTCTTACAAAAAGAAATATCTAGTCTTAAAGAAAAGTCAAATGATCTTCTTTCTATAGTGACCAAATTCACAAATGGTCAAGAGAATCTAGAAAAACTTCTTGGTTCTCAAAGATGCTCGGTTAATAAAACTGGATTGGGATATAGCTTCTTTGATACTCAAAATAGACCAAACTATGTGGTGAAAAATCAAAGACATTATTCTCAACATTTTGTTCATAGATCAAATAGAAATGCATCTAATCATGGAAACTATAATGCTTATAAGCCTAGACATTATTCTAGACATGATTATTCTAGACATGATAAATCCTTCTATAGAAAGAATATTTATTATCAAAGGAAACCAAAATCCAAATGGATATGGGTTCCTAAGACTAACTCTCATGAACCCGAAAATAGAAAGGGGTCAAATGATCTGTTTTATGATTTTGTTGTAGGTACACAATATAAGGAGCAAATGGATATTGGACAGCGGCTGTTCCAAACATATGACTGGAAGGCCGGAATTATTTTTCACCCTCCAAAATAAGGATGGAGGAACCGTCACCTTTGGTGACAATAACAAGAAAAAAGTGATAGGTATTGGTAATATTGGTAATCCAAAATTTCCCTTGATAGAAAATGTTCTTTTAGTAGATGGTTTAATGCATAATTTAATATCTATTAGTCAATTATGTGATAAAGGTTTTCATGTTTCTTTTAAAAATGATTTATGCTTAATTTCTGATTTTCAATCTAAAAAGATCATTTTTAAAGGTAAAAGAAGAAACAATGTGTATGAACTATATCTAGATGAATTACCCTCTTTTAATGAAAAATGTCTTATTGTTTTAAATGAAATTCAATGGTTATGGCATAAGAGACTTGGACATGTTAACTTTAAAATTATTTCAAAATTATCCAAGAATGATCTTGTAAGAGGCCTACCTAGAATACCATATAAAAAGAATCACTTATGTGATGCTTGTCAAAGGGGTAAACAAATCAAGAGTTCTTTTAAAACAAAAGATATAGTTTCAACAAAACGTCCTCTTGAACTTTTACATTTAGATCTATTTGGACCATCTAGAATTCAAAGTTTGAATGGTAGCAAGTATGCTTTTGTTATAGTAGATGATTATTCTCGCTTTACATGGGTGATTTTTTTAAAAAGCAAAAATGATGCTTTTTCAGAATTTTCTAAACTTTGTAGAAGAATTACAAATGAAAAATCTACATCTATTATTAAAATTCGTAGTGATCATGGTGGTGAATTTGAAAATGAATATTTTCTAAAGTTTTGTGATTTACATGGTATCTCTCACAACTTTGCTTTTTCTAGAGCGGCTCCACAAAATGGAGTTGTTGAAAGAAAGAATAGAACTTTGCAAGAATGTGCTAGAACCATGCTTCAAGATAAAAATTTACCAAAATACTTTTGGGCTGAAGCAATTAATACAACATGTTATGTTCTAAATTGTGTTCTTATTCGACCAATTTTACATAAAACATGTTTTGAATTGTATTATGATCGAATACCAAAGATCTCATATTTCAAAATTTTTGGTAGTAAATGTTATTTGTTAAATACCAAAGATAATCTTGATAAGTTTGATTCAAAATCAGATGAATCAATATTTCTTGGATATTCTTCTAGAAGTAAAGCATATCGTATTTTCAATAAAAGAACATCTTGTATTGAAGAATCTTTACATGTTGCATTTGATGAGAATTGTGAGCAGGTTATACCTCTAAGCGAAGGAGAAGAAGTAATACTTCAAGAAGAACCCTTGATAGAGAGTACTTCTCAACAAAATATTCCTCTTCAACCTGTTTGGAAAGAAGTTCCTAATCATCCACATGAACAAGTTATTGGTGAAATAAAGAGTGGTGTCCAAACTAGAAGGCAATTAGAAAAATATATTGCAAATGTTGCTTTTATATCTAAATTAGAACCAAAGAATATCAATGAGGCTTGTGATGATGAATTTTGGCTTTTGGCCATGTCTAAAGAACTTAACCAATTTACTAGAAATGATGTTTGGGATCTAGTTGATAGACCTAAGGATCATCCAGTAATTGGAACAAGATGGGTCTTCCGAAATAAGCTGGATAAAAATGGTGAAGTCATTCGTAACAAAGCAAGGCTAGTGGCACAAGGCTATAATCAAGAAGAAGGCATAGATTTTGATGAAACCTATGCACCAGTGGCTCGATTAGAGTCAATTCGAATGATGCTTGCTTTTGCTAGTTACATGAACTTCAAGTTATATCAAATTGATGTTAAGAGTGCATTCTTAAATGGACACATCAATGAAGAAGTTTATGTAGAGCAACCTCTAGGCTTTGAAAAGGAGAAATATCCAGAAAAAGTCTACAAATTGAAAAGAGCTTTGTATGGACTCAAACAAGCACCAAGAGCGTGGTATGAAAGACTACGAAATTTTCTAGAACAATCTAGTTTTTCCATTGGTAGGGTAGACTCCACTTTATTTATTAAAAATCTTAATTCAGATATTCTTATTATGTAAATTTATGTTGATAACATAATATTTGGTTCTACTAATGATTCTCTTTGTAAAGAATTTGCTAAAGCTATGCAGGAAGAGTTTGAAATGAGCTTGATGGGCGAATTAAACTACTTCCTTGGACTTCAAATAAAGCAAACTGAAGAAGGAATCTTCATCAATCAGGCTAAGTATACAAAAGAACTTCTCAAGAGATTTGGGATGGACTCATCGAAATCAAGAAGGAATCCTATGAGTACAACTACTTCTCTTGATAAAGATGAAAATGGTAAAAGTGTAGATACTAAGCTCTACAGAGGTATGATCGGATCCCTATTATACTTAACTGTTAGTCGACCTGATATTATGTTTAGTGTGTGTTTGTGTGCAAGATTTCAAGCTAATCCAAAGGAATCTCATTTAACTGCCGTAAAACAAATTCTTCGTTATTTGAAAGATACTTCAAATTTCGGTTTGTTTTACCCAAAATCATCTTCCTTTGATTTCTTAAAAGATTTTGGTTTGAATTACTCCATAACAACTATTTATTGTGATAACACTAGTGCTATAAATCTTTCTAAAAATCCTGTTCAGCACTCAAGAACTAAGCATATTGAAGTTAGACATCATTTTTTAAGAGATCATGTGTTAAAAGGAGATATTGCGTTAAATTTTATTTCCACTAAAGAACAACATGCCGATATCTTCACTAATCCTCTTAAAAATGAAGATTTTATAAGAATTAGGAGAGAACTAGGTATTTGCTCATTTTTGGATTTGTTAAAATGTTGATTTTTGAACAAAATCTCAAAATCGCACTATATTAGTCGTCCGATAAAATTTTAGTCGACTGATGTTTTAAAATTTTAGAATGAATCGCACCATATTAGTCGACCGATATATTTCTAGTCGACTGATGATATTTTTAGAATGAGTCGCACTTTTTTAGTCGACCGATAAAGTTTTAGTCGACTAATTTTTTTTTAAAAGTTTTAAATGAAGGGACTCGATACCCCTTGGATTTTTTTTAACACCCATTTTTTTTTAAAAGGCATCGTTTCACTTTGTTTTCGTACCTTTTCGTTTTTCTTAAAAATGAAACCCTTAAACCGAAAACCCTCTTTCTCTTTTGCCTCTCTCTCTTCCGAAAAACCCTCGGAGTGTCGTTCGATTCCATCTTCACCGGGATTTTCTTGCCGTAACAAGGAGACGCCGGAGTCCTCTGGCCGTGATCTTGAAACGCCGGAATCCTCTTGCAGAAACTGGCGCATCTTCAAAACACGCTGGAACCCTCTTGTGTGATAGTGCATTGCCGGAATCCCCTTGTGGCCGACTTCTCCTCTCCGTCAGCCATCGTATCCTCCTCTGTTTCTCTTTCACATCGCCAGACAACATTTTCCTTTGCCGAAAAACGTTTGGAAGCCGACATTTTTTTTGGTAACTATATTTTTAACTATGCCTCGTACGAAGTCTGCATCTGCAAAAGGTTTAGGTTCTCCTCCTCCTACACCTACTTCAAGACATGGTTTTTCACTCAGATTACTCCGAAATCCTCTTTTGTATGATACTTTTGGATCAATTTCTGCACTACCTATTTTACCAGGCCGAAATGTTCTATTTCACTTATTTTCTCGTTACAATATAAGAGAATTATTTCTTGGAATTTCACATCTCTTTGATGCTTGTGCAGATACTATTCACTATCCTTGTCTTATTCACTTGTTTTACACAAATCTACAAATGGATCATGAAACTGGAATTTTGTCCTCTCTTGTTCGTGATGTTGAAATCGAGTTTGATTCGAAACTACTTGGAGAAATTCTTGAAATTCCACCTTCAAACACTCTTTTCAATACTATTGAATTAAATGATGAAAGAGTTTTTGAAAAAAATCTTCTTCCAGGCGCACCTCACTGCCCTCCTTTCAAAAATACAAATCTTCAAACTCATGCACGCATTGCTGGACGAATCCTTGCCCATAATGTTCTACCTAAAACTGGTTCTTTTGATTATTATTCCACAGATCTTTCTACGGCTCTTTATGTTTTATTTGGAAATATTTCTGTAAATTGGGCCAATGTGTATTTTACAAATTTGTGGAAACAAAAACTATTTCTTCCTTATGGTTGTCTTTTAACTCGTATTTTTAGACATTTCAAAGTTCCTTTAACAAATGAGAAATACATTGAGCAAAAAGAGTTCTTTGATCAAACAATTTTTAAAAGAATGAAAATTAAATATCTGCCTCCTTTAAATGTTGATCAAATTGAATCATCTGATCATACTGAACCATCTATTTCTGAACTTTCACCTTCTGCGATACCTTCATCTCATGCAAAAAGAAAGAAATTTTCGACAAATCAAGACCATGATGAAGTTATGCAGAGATTGGAAGCTTTGGAGCTGCATCAACACACTTTTCGTGAAGATGTGACTCAACAACTTGCTTTAATTCAGAAGGATGTAACTGCCATTAAGGATTTGCTTAACTCTCTCTTATGATCTTTGTTGTCTAAACTTTCATACTCTATGGGTTGTAATATTTTAAACTTGTATCTCTATTTTGCTATTTCTGCCCTTACTCTTTTTTATTCTGACAAAGGGGGAGAAAAAGATAAAGATAGCATTACATTGATAAAGATAGCATTACATTGAAATTGCAGGAGATCTTGATCTTGCATGAGAAATGCAAAATTAAGAGTAAAAGAAAGATAGCTTTAAATGAATGCATGAAGTATTGATGAATGGAAATGCAAAGCAATCAATATGTGATATATGTGCTTTAAATGTGATAACTTTTAATGTTTTGCAGCATATTGATAGAGTGAGTAATATCTCCATCTATGCATCTAAATGCTTCATCTTTGATTAAGTTTGTCATCATCAAAAAGGGGGAGATTGTTACGATAATGAAGCTATACATGATACTTCAAGTACAAGGTTTTGATGATGAGCAAGTGGAATCAACTGCATTTTCAGCTAAGGCTATGAAGAAATTGAAGAATTCGATAAAGAATCTTTGAAGACTAGTTTGCAATTGTTTAATTCATTAAAAGTCTTAGATTCTTGTACGAGCCTTACTTAGAGTGCATATTTAGGTTGCATTTCACCTTAAAAGTCTTTAGAAAAACTTTTCTAAAAAAAACCCTCTTGAAAATCTTTTTAGAAAACTCTTTTTTTAAATTTTCATGTTTATTAGTCGACCAATAGACTTACCAGTCGACTAATCCTTTCGCGCCATATTTTCTATAAAAAGTCATTTTTGTCAAATTAGTCGACCGAAGGTTTTATCAGTCGACTGGACAGAATGTCTGTTTTCTGGAAAATTAGCAGCAGTTGACTAATGGTTTTATCAGTCGAGTGAACAGAACATGTGTTTTCTGAAAATTCAGCAACAGTCGACTAATGCTTTTATCAGTCGACCGAACAGAATGTTTGTTTTTCAGAAGATTTTAGCAGCAGTCGACTAAAAGATTTTTCAGTCTACTGATGATATTATCAGTCGAGTAACTTTAAGTCGACTAAGTTTCAAAAGTTCATATTTTCAAACGGCTCGATTAACAGATCAGTCGACCGACGATAACTGTCAGTCTACTAATAACTAACTATTAGTCGACTAACTGATGTTTCAGTCGACTAATTTTGCCGTTTTCCTGAAACTTCAAAAAGGCGTGTCTCTTTGTTTTTCAAACGTTTTGATCGTTCAAAATGGACAGTTTTGACACCCTTTCATACTCTCAACGTATGGAAAACTTTAACTATAAATATGAGTGCATTTTACACTCATTAAAACAACAAGAATTCAATCGATTTGAATCATTTACTTATTGCTTTTCACTCCTATTCATTCAAGTATTTGTTTTCTCACTCACTTGATATTTTCACTTCAGTTTTTCACTCAAATCACTTTGAGAGATAGTGAATTCGTGAGTAGAGTGTTTCAACAACCTCAAAAGCCAATTGCATCTCATTCGCATTCAAAAGAAAGGCTCATAGGTTGTATTGTAAGTTGTTATTTCTTTTCTGTAAAAAGAAGGACTCCTTGGTGTAAAGGAGTTGTTTGCTTTCAGTAGGGTTGTTACTGAAAGTGGGACCGGTTATGGTCTGTGTGATCTTGTAGTTTACAAGGTTGATAGTGGAAAATCTCAAGCGGGTTTTGCTTGGGGACTGGATGTAGGTCGGGTTTGACCGAACCAGGATAAAATCTTGTGTTCTTTGTGTGTTTGCTTTGAGATTTGCAAAATCCTTCAATATTCCGCAGAAAGTTTTAAAAGCACTATTCACCCCCCCCCCCTCTAGTGCTCGTTGCCTCGATCCTAGTGCACTTTCAGGTTCACCAAAAGCCAATCTCCAAATTTGTGAGAACTCACGTTCAAAAGAGACTAACTTGACCCTGGTGGAAAAAGGCCTTTACATTGTCTTCTCCATCACGTATTGCAAAATCAACATCCAGCGAAGCAAAATTTTCTGAAATCTTTAAGGGGACTCGAGACCCATGTAATTTGTAATCCTCACCTTTACTGTCAACACTTTCAATTGTAGAAGGAATTTCTGTGGCATTCAAGATTTCTGAAATTTCACAAGATGAAATTAACTTAGTGGGATATATGCTTTCTTTCAAGGCATAAAATCTGCTGATACATGGATAATTGTCATTTTCAATCCCTGAGGGGGTGGGGGGTATATCTTCCTTGGACAACCAATCAGAGGTGATCCCTTCATGTAGGAGAAATGTAACAGTTGGAGTTGTTGAAGGTGCTGACAATGGTGGGGTGTGCACAGGGTTAATGAAATATAAACGCAGTGGGTAGTGTGCACACAGGTGTAACTGGTAGATGGAGAAATGCAGCAGTGTGATATACACTGTGAAAGATGCACAACTGTAAATTATATGCTAAGCAAATGGTAAGTACACAGTGTGAGGTAGTGTAAATGGGTGAAGTAGTAGTGTTGTGTAAAAGTGAGAGGTGCAACAATTATGAAGCTGGAAGATGATTGCTATCCTAAACAAGTTGTTGGGTAATATGCAGTAGATGTTGTAATAAAGAAAGTGCAAGTGAATGTGAGGAGTGTGAAGCTGTGAATGGGTCTTTACAGCTACTTTGCTGAGAGCTACATTCATTATGCCTTCTAGAGGTGATTTATTATGTGTATCATAAAACCCAATATTTTCATCGCAATATTCTTAGTTATATTCATATCAACACGAAGCTCCCCAAACCATGCATTTGTGTCTCTCTCTTTCAGTACACTTGCAATGTATATGCAGGCTAAGGCAATCACATATGGATGATGAATAAGAATGAGATCCATCTTATAGGTGTTACTGACAATGGACCTGCATCATTCACTCATCGAGTTAGCATCTCCACATGGACCATATCTTCCCTCAAAATACAAGTGCCTGCAAAAATAATTGTAAACTTCCTTTTCAGTACTGATAATCAGAATTTTGTGATTTACCTTCAAGCTCATGTTGATGAAGATTACAAACCCATAAAAACCATGATCATGTTGGTACTGATAGTATTACTGGCTTCATAATGCAGCCATCATTTCCAGGCTTTGCTGCCCAAAATTAAGAATTACTTGCCAAAAAATTTCCACCTAATCCAATGACTCTCAGCAATACCACCATATCTTTGTTTCATTAATTGATTCTCTGTTCAATTGCACTATCATATGAAGAATTAGTAGGAATTGATCAATTTAGATTAGAACTCAAAAACTCAAGTTCTTACCATGTCATTCTTACAACTATATCTGAAGTTTACAAAGGGGAGGGGGTGTCAAGGAGATGGCATGCTAGGACGGATGTACAGGTGGAGAGAATGCAGGTACATGAAGGATGGGAGGCATATGCTGAAAGGAACAGAAGCTTCAGAACCTATAGAGATATGTCAGAATATGCAGGGGTAACAAGCATTACGAGGATAACCATGACACTAAATGCGTTCCCGGTTCTTGCACCATCGCCAAAGTCAAGAGTTGTTCCAACACTAAGTACCCTAAGTGCGTAATTAGCTCTTGGAGAATGAATCTTACCTTCTTTGTGCTTAGTGTTACGACAATGAAGCCATACATGATACTTCAAGTATAAGGTTTTGATGATGAGCAAGTAGAATCAACTGCATTTCAGCTAAGGCTATGAAGAAATTGAAGAATTCAGTGAAGAATCCTTGAAGACTAGTGTGCAAATGTTTAATTCATTAAAAGTCTTAGATTCGTGTAAGAGCCTTACTTAGAGTGCATATTTAGGTTGTATTTCACCTTAAAAGTCTTTAGAAAAACTTTTCTAAAAGAAACTCTTTTTAGAAAACTCTTTTCTTAAATTTTCATGTTTATTAGTCGACCAATAGACTTATCAGTCGACTAATCCTTTCGCGCCATATTTTCTAAAAAGTCATTCTTGTCAAATTAGTCGACCGAAGGTTTTATCAGTCGACTGGACAGAATGTCTGTTTTCTGAAAAATTAGCAGCAGTCGACTAATGGTTTTATCAGTCGTCTGAACAGAACATGTGTTTTCTGAAAATTTAGCAGCAGTCGACTAATGCTTTTTATCAGTCGACCGAACAGAATGTTTGTTTTTCAGAAGTTTTTAGCAGCAGTCGACTAAAAGGTTTTTCAGTCTACTGATGATATTATCAGTCGACTAACTTTTCTTAAGTCGACTAAGTTTCAAAAGTTCAGATTTTCAAACGGCTCGATTAACAGATCAGTCGACCGACGATAACTGTCAGTCTACTAATAACTAACTATTAGTCGACTAACTGATGTTTCAGTCGACTAATTTTGCTGTTTTCCTGAAACTTTAAAAAAGGCGTGTCTTTTCATTTTTCAAACGTTTTGATCGTTCAAAATGGACAGTTTTGACACCCTTTCATACTCTAAACGTATGGAATCTTTTAACTATAAATATGAGTGCATTCTACACTCAAAAACATCAAATTCAATAGAATTATATTGAATTACTTCTTGCTTTTCACTCCTATTCATTCAAGTATTTGTTTTCTCACTCACGTGATATTTTCACTTCAGTTTTTCACTCAAATCACTTTGAGAGATAGTGAATTCGTGAGTAGAGTGTTTCAACAACCTCAAAAGCCAATTGCATCTCATTTGCATTCAAAAGGAAGGCTCATAGGTTGTATTGTAAGTTGTTATTTCTTTTGTGTAAAAAGAAGGACTCCTTGGTGTAAAGGAGTTGTTTGCTTTCAGTAGGATTGTTACTGAAAGTGGGACCGGTTATGGTCTGTGTGATCTTGTAGTTTACAAGGTTGATAGTGGAAAATCTCAAGCGGGTTTTGCTTGGGGACTGGATGTAGGTCGGGTTTGACCGAACCAGGATAAAATCTTGTGTTCTTTGTGTGTTTGCTTTGAGATTTGCAAAATCCTTCAATATTCCGCAGAAAGTTTTAAAAGCACTATTCACCCCCCCTTTAGTGCTCGTTGCCTCGATCCTAGTGCACTTTCATTTGGTATCAGAGCACAGGTTTGCTATTACTTTGATTTGACCATCATCTAGCATGGCAACTACAACATCTCAGCACAAAGAAGGAAGCTCCTCTGTTCGTCCTCCTCTCTTCGACGGAACAAACTATGGATACTGGAAAGTAAGAATGACAATATTCCTGCAATCCATGGATCTCGATATCTGGAGAGTTGTTTCATAAAAGTACCAAACTCCATCAACTGATTTCAGCCGATGGACCGATGAAGAAAAGAAGACTGCTTCACTTAATGCCAAGGCAATGAATGCCTTATATTGTGGCGTTGACAAGGTAGAGTTCAATCGCATCTCTCAATGCTCTACAGCTAATGAAATCTGGCATACTCTTCTCGTAACACACGAAGGTACGTCAAAGGTAAAGGAATCTAAAATTGCTTCTTTAGTTCATAAATTTGAATTGTTCAAAATGAAGCAAAATGAATCTATATCGGACATGGTAACTAGAATGACCGATATAACTAACACTTTGAAATCCCTTGGAAAAGAATATTCACAAGTGGATTTAGTCAGAAAGATTCTAAGGTGTTTAACTCGTGAATGGGAGAGAAAAACCACTGCTATTGAAGAAGCAAATGATCTCAATACTCTCACTCTTGAAGACTTAGTTGGTAACCTAATGGCATATGAGGTCCAACTTCAAGACAGACAAGAAGAAGAGCCTAAAAAGAAATCTCTTGCTTTTAAGGCTACTTCTGACTCAGAAGATTCTGAAGAAGATGAAGATATTGCCCTCATCACAAGGCAATTCAAAAGATTCATCAAAAAGGGAAGAATTCAAAAAAAGGCAAACAAAGCAGATTCTTCCATTCCCAATGAAGTAAAGTGCTTTAACTGCAAAAAGGCAGGACATATCAAGAAAGATTGTCCTCTTCTCAAATTCAAACCCAAGGACCAATTCAAGAAGAAAAAGACATTTCAAGCCTGTTGGGATGATAGTGACTCCTCTTCCGATGATGAATCAAATGAAGAAGTCGCCAACATGTGTTTTGTAGCACAAGAAGATTCGGTAAATCAATTTGACTATGATGAGTTATTTGAAGCATTTAATGATTTATATGCTAAATTTAAGAGTCTAAGTTTTAAAAATAATAGTTAAAAACTGAAAATTTAACTCTTACTCTCAAAATAAAGTGTTACTTCAAGAAATAGAAGATCTCAAGAAGAAAAATTCTTGCCAAGCACTTGAGATAAAAGAAATTGGAGTTAGAACCAATCTCTTACAAAATGAAATATTTAGTCTTAAAGAAAAGTCAAATGATCTTCTTTCAATAGTGACCAAATTCACGAATGGTCAAGAGAATCTAGAAAAACTTCTTGGTTCTCAAAGATGCTCGGTTAATAAAACTGGATTGGGATATAGCTTCTTTGATACTCAAAATAGACCAAACTATGTGGTGAAAAATCAAAGACATTATTCTCAACCTTTTGTTCATAAAACTAAACTTTCTAGTTCTAATAGAAATGCATCTAGAAATGATTATTCTAGAAATGTTTATTCTAAATCCTTTTATAGAAAGAATATTTATTATCAAAGGAAACCAAAATCCAAATGGATATGGGTTCCTAAGACTAACTCTCATGGACCCAAAAATAGAAAGGGGTCAAATGCTCTGTTTTCTGATTTTGTTGTAGGTACACAACATAAGGAGCAAATGGATATTGGACAGCGGCTGTTCCAAACATATGACTGGAAGGCCGGAGTTATTTTCCACCCTCCAAAATAAGGATGGAGGAACTGTCACCTTTGGTGACAATAACAAGGGAAAAGTGATAGGTATTGGTAATCTAAAATTTCCCTTGATAGAAAATGTTCTTTTAGTGGATGGCTTAAAGCATAATTTAATATCTAATAGTCAATTATGTGATAAAGGTTTTCATGTTTCTTTTGAAAATGATTTATGCTTAATTTTTGATTTTCAATTTAAAAAGATCATTTTTAAAGGTAAAAGAAGAAACAATGTGTATGAACTATATCTAGATGAATTACCCTCTTTTAATGAAAAATGTCTTATTGTTTCAAATGAAATTCAATGGTTATGGCATAAGAGACTTGGACATGTTAACTTTAAAATTATTTCAAAATTATCCAAGAATGATCTTGTAAGAGGCCTACCTAGAATACCATATAAAAAGGATCACTTATGTGATGCTTGTCAAAGGGGTAAACAAATCAAGAGTTCTTTTAAAGCAAAAGATATAGTTTCAACAAAACGTCCTCTTTAACTTTTACATTTAGATCTATTTGGACCATCTAGAATTCAAAGTTTGAATGGTAGCAAGTATGCTTTTGTTATAGTAGATGATTATTCTCGGTTTATATGGGTGATTTTTTTAAAAAGCAAAAATGATGCTTTTTCAGAATTTTCTAAACTTTGTAGAAGAATTACAAATGAAAAATCTACATCTATTATTAAAATTTGTAGTGATCATGGTGGTGAATTTGAAAATGAATCTTTTCTAAAGTTTTGTGATTTACATGGTATCTCTCACAACTTTGCTTTTCCTAGAGCGGCTCCACAAAATGGAGTTGTTGAAAGAAAGAATAGAACTTTGCAAGAATGTGCTAGAACCATGCTTCAAGATAAAAATTTACCAAAATATTTTTGGGCTGAAGCAATTAATACAGCATGTTATGTCTTAAATTGTGTTCTTATTCGACCAATTTTACATAAAACATGTTTTGAATTGTATTATGATCGTATACCAAAGATCTCATATTTCAAAATTTTTGGTAGTAAATGTTTCTTGTTAAATACCAAAGATAATCTTGATAAGTTTGATTCAAAATCAGATGAATCAATATTTCTTGGATATTCTTCTAGAAGTAAAGCATATCGTATTTTCAATAAAAGAACTAAGCATATTGAAGTTAGACATCATTTTTTAAGAGATCATGTGTTAAAAGGAGATATTTTGTTAAATTTTATTTCCACTAAAGAACAACATGCTGATATCTTCACTAAACCTCTTAAAAATGAAGATTTTATGAGAATTAGGAGAGAACTAGGTATTTGCTCGTTTTTGGATTTATAAAAATGCTGATTTTTGAACAAAATCGCACTATATTAGTCGACCGATAAAATTTTAGTTGACTGGTGTTTTATATTTTGGAATGTATCGCACCATATTAGTCGACCGATATATTTCTAGTCGACTGATGATATTTTTAGAATAAGTCGCACTTTTTAGTCAACCGATAAAGTTTTAGTTGACTAAATTTTTTTAAAAAAAAAAAAAATTAAGTGAAGGGACCCGACACCCCTTGGATTTGTTTTAAAACCCATTTAAAAAAAAAAAAAAAAAAGAGGCATCGTTTCACTTCGTACCTTTTCGTTTTTAAAAAAAAAAAAAACGAAACCCTTAAACCAAAAACCCCTCTTTCTCTTTTGCCTCTCTCTCTCTCTTCCGAAAAACCCTCGGAGTGTCGTTCGACTCCATCATCACCGGGATTTTCTTACCGTAACAGAGAGACGCCGGAATCTTCTGGCCGTGATCTTGAAACGTCGGAACTCTCTTGCCGTGACAGTGCACTGTCGGAATCCCCTTTTGGCCGACCTCTCCTCACTGTCAGCCACCGCATCGTCCTTTGTTTTTTATCGCCGGAAAGCTTTTTCCCCTTGCCGGACGTTATTTGGAAGCCGACATTTTGGTAACCATGCCTCGCACGAAGTCTGCATCTGCAAAAGGTTTAGGTTCTCTTCCTCCTACACCTACTTCAAGACAAGGTTTTTCACTAAGATTACTTCGCAACCCTCTTCTCTATGACACTTTTGGATCAATTTCTGCACTACCTATTTTACCAGGCCGAAATGTTCTATTTCACTAGTTTTCTCGTTACAAAATAAGAGAATTATTTCCTGGTATTTCACATCTTTTTGATGCTTGTGCAGATACCCTTCACTATCCTTTTTTTATTCACTTGTTTTACACAAATTTATAAATGAATCATGAAACTAGAGTTTTGTCTTCTCTTGTTCGTGATGTTGAAATCGAGTTTGATTCGAAATTGCTTGGAGAAATTCTTGAAATTCCACCTTCAGACACTCTTTTCAACACTATTGAATTGAATGATGAAAGAGTTTTTGAACAAATTCTTCTTCCAAAAGCTCCTCACTGCCCTCCTTTCAAAAATACTAATCTTCAAACTCGTGCACGCATTGCTGGACGAATCCTTGCCCACAATGTTCTACCCAAAACTGGTTCTTTTGATTATTATTCCACAGATCTATCTACGACTCTTTATGTTTTATTTGGAAATATTTCTGTCAACTGGGCCAATGTGTATTGTACAAACTTGTGGAAACAAAAACCATTTCTTCCTTATGGTTGTCTTTTAACCCGTATTTTTAGACATTTTAAAGTTCCTTTAACAACTGAAAAGTACATTGAGCAAAAAGAGTTCTTTGATCAAAAAATTTTTAAAAGAATGAAAATTAAATATCTGCCTCCCTTAAATGTTGATCAAACTAAACCATCTGATCCTAATGAACCATCTATTTCTGAACCTTCACCTTCTGCGACACCTTCATCTCATGCAAAAAGAAAGAAATTTTCGACAAATCAAGACCATGATGAAGTTATGCAGAGACTGAAAGCGTTGGAGCTGAATCAACACACCTTTCGTGAAGATGTGACTCAACAACTTGCTTCAATTCAGAAGGATGTAACTGCCATTAAGGAATTGCTAAACTCTCTTTTCTGATCTTTGATCTTTGAAAAACATACTTTATGGGTTGTAATATTTTAAACTTATCTCTATTTCTGCTTATGCTATTTTTGCCCTTACTCTTTTTGATTCTGACAAAGGGGGAGAAAAAGATAAAGATAGCATTACTTTGAAATTGCAGGAAGATCTTGAGAAAAAGATGATAGCAATTACATTACAGGAGATCTTGCATGAGAAATGCAAAATTAAGAGAAAAAGAAAGCTTTGAATGAATGTATTTCTAAATACATGAAGAAATGATGAATGAAAATGCAAACCAATCAATATGTGATATATGTGCTTTAAATGTGCTAACTTTTAATGTTTTGCAGCATATTGATAGGGGGAGTAAAATCTCCATCTATGCATCTAAATGCTTCATCTTTGATTAAGTTTGTCATCATAAAAAAAGGGGAGATTGTTACGACAATGAAGTCATACATGATACTTCAAGTACAAGGTTTTGATGATGAGCAAGTAGAATCAACTGCATTTCAGCTAAGGCTATGAAGAAATTGAAGAATTCAGTGAAGAATCCTTGAAGACTAGTGTGCAAATGTTTAATTCATTAAAAGTCTTAGATTCTTGTAAGAGCCTTACTTAGAGTGCATATTTAGGTTGCATTTCACCTTAAAAGTCTTTAGAAAAACTTTTCTAAAAGAAACTCTTTTTAGAAAACTCTTTTCTTAAATTTTCATGTTTATTAGTCGACCAATAGACTTATCAGTCGACTAATCCTTTCGCGCCATATTTTCTAAAAAGTCATTCTTGTCAAATTAGTCGACCGAAGGTTTTATCAGTCGACTGGACAGAATGCCTGTTTTCTGGAAAATTAGCAGCAGTCGACTAATGATTTTATCAGTCGACTGAACAGAACATGTGTTTTCTGGAAATTTAGCGACAGTCGACTAATGCTTTTTATCAGTCGACCGAACAGAATGTTTGTTTTTCAGAAGTTTTTAGCAGCAGTCGACTAAAAGGTTTTTCAGTCTACTGATGATATTATCAGTCGACTAACTTTTCTTAAGTCGACTAAGTTTCAAAAGTTCAGATTTTCAAACAGCTCGATTAACAGATCAGTCGACCAACGATAACTGTCAGTCTACTAATAACTAACTATTAGTCGACTAACTGATGTTTCAGTCGACTAATTTTGCCGTTTTCCTGAAACTTCAAAAAAGGCATGTCTTTTCATTTTTCAAACGTTTTGATCGTTCAAAATGGACAGTTTTGACACCCTTTCATACTCTAAACGTATGGAATCTTTTAACTATAAATATGAGTGCATTCTACACTCAAAAACATCAAATTCAATAGAATTATATTGAATTACTTCTTGCTTTTCACTCCTATTCATTCAAGTATTTGTTTTCTCACTCACGTGATATTTTCACTTCAGTTTTTCACTCAAATCACTTTGAGAAATAGTGAATTTGTGAGTAGAGTGTTTCAACAACCTCAAAAGCCAATTGCATCTCATTTGCATTCAAAAGGAAGGCTCATAGGTTGTATTGTAAGTTGTTATTTCTTTTGTGTAAAAAGAAGGACTCCTTGGTGTAAAGGAGTTGTTTGCTTTCAGTAGGATTGTTACTGAAAGTGGGGCCGGTTATGGTCTGTGTGATCTTGTAGTTTACAAGGTTGATAGTGGAAAATCTCAAGCGGGTTTTGCTTGGGGACTGGATATAGGTCGGGTTTGACCGAACCAGGATAAAATCTTGTGTTCTTTGTGTGTTTGCTTTGAGATTTGCAAAATCCTTCAATATTCCGCAGAAAGTTTTAAAAGCACTATTCACCCCCCCCTCTAGTGCTCGTTGCCTCGATCCTAGTGCACTTTCACTTAGCAGCACGTATCACCTTAACACAGGGAAAGGAATCCATGCCTATCGATGGCTTTATTCATGGAATACATGGCAGATATCAGAAACCGACCTACGACTTTGGCTGCCAACATTGCCATAATGATCATGGGTCAGTAGAATGCATGACCACTAAGATTCTTGATCTGGTATGCTATTTTACCCAGCATAGGTGAGGATCAGAGAGGGATGAGAGGGAACAACAGATTACAAAGATATCATCCCAGGAAATGTGAACTGCCCCAATTAATAGCATCTTCCAATCATAAATTGTAGAAATATAACCTCAGGAGATAAAAATTGCCAAGATAAATAACATCTTCCAATCATAAATGGCAGGAACACAATCTCATAAGAGATAAGTCGCTTAAGACAAATTGACAACTTCAAATCACAATTTACAGAAATATAATCTCAGAAAATACAAATCACTAAGATGAATTAGCAGCTTCAAATTGCAATTTACAGAAAAATAAAGAGCATAACAAAGAGTGATATGCTGAAATATAAAACATAAAAATGAAAAATAACGAATATAAAAATGACATGATGAACTGAAAAAAAAAGAGTATTGAACCTGAACAATATAAACAGAGAAGTAAATTGGGAACACAAATGAAGGAATTCACAATAAATTATAAAGACAGAGGAAATGTCAGAATGTATACATTCCAGTAATGTTACACACAGGCAGACCGATGTTGTTGTAAGCAACTCGATGCTGTCCAAAGTGTCTTAATGGAGGTGATAGGGAAAAACCAGTAAAAGAGAATGAATGAGAGCAATGCATGTTTATAGTAAATGAGATGTCTGAATCTGAGAATTTCATTTGATATTGCACAAAAGAGGCGTTGATGTTGCTACAAGCAACCCAACACACTCGGTAGTGCATTAATGGGGCAAGAAAAACCAGAAAATCAGAGAAAATAGATGGGAGAGGCTCTTACCTGGTTTTCACAAAGATCATGAAGGAGGGAAATGGTACTCTGTTGTAGGGCTTCCTTCAGAACCAAAATGAGGGAGAAAAAGGCATTGAAGAAGCGATCATACATAATGGAAGGATGGAAACAGATCTCAGGGAGAAGCGTTGTGGAGGGGCAGAAGACAGATCGTGAAGGAGAAGAAGGGTGCGGGGGTGAAACACGATGATCCTCTGAGAGAACAGAGTGGCTTGTTAAATAGGCCAAAGAGGAAAGATTCGAGAAGGGTCGAGAGAGAGAGAGAGAGAGAGAGAGAGAGAGAGAGAGAGAGAGAGAGAGAGAGAGAGAGAGAGAGAGAGAGAGAGAGAGAGAGAGAGAGATCAGGCTTTTGCGGTTTTTGCAACGGAAGGTCGTTACTGGCTTTTCAAAAATTTTCAATAAAAGGGCTCTTTTAAAAAAGTTTTCTCAAAAGGGGTTTTTAAAACCATTTTTTTCTTTTTCAATTCGATTTTTTGTTCTTTTTATTTGTATTTTATGTATTTTTTGTGTTTTTGAAATAAAAACTCTAAAACTACGAGAAAACAAAGGATTTTGAAATATTTTTGTGAAATTTAAAAGTATTTACAAAAGAAGGGTTTTCTGAGAATTCGGGTTTAAACTTTGAAAATTTCTTCAGAAAATAGGTTTGGATCCGGGTTTTGAGGAAGTATTCGAGTTTTGGACCTCAAATCATGAAATATAGAGCAATGGATCCAAACAGATACCAGATGGACTGTCTAAGCCATTCAAAGGTTATTTTTGATATTTTTGTAATTTTAATTTGAAAAATTGGATAACGATGCTCATATTTGGATTTTGGTATTGGATCCGGATCCAGATTTGAGTTAGATATAGAAAATGGATTTGATTCTAGTAAATTTGAGAAATAAATTAGAATTTTGATCAGAATTGACTCAATTTATTCAAAAAATGGGGGTTAGGGACAAAAGGAGAATATTTACAAAATTTTAAAAAATTTGGGGTGTTCACAATCACTTAACTCATCTCCTTTATATACAAATGGTAGGTTATTCATATCTATAAAAGGGGTAGTAGACCCCATAAATCTTTTCAGGCTTAAATCGAGATGGTGAAACAATAAAGCAAAAATAAATAAAATCCCAAGAATCTAAGATAAGTATGTGTGGATCACCCAAGGCTATTTTTTTCTTATGTATAGCCTATGTTTATGCGGTCGCTAGGTTAGGTCACCTACAATATGAAGTAAATATACATACATACATGCACACACACACAAGAAATTGAAATATGTAAACCAACAAAATATGTAAACTAGTATGAACTAAATTTTTTATATTTTTTGCAAATCTAACCCTGCAGATGTATTCAACGTGGTCCATTTGCTTGGAATCAATTATTGAAATATCGTAATAGGTTCAAGAAATGTGATTTTGTATGCTTGAATATTTATGAAAATTTTGGGCATTGATTTTCAAGCTTTAAAAGATTCTTCTTATACATTGTAATCAGATGATCTAAGAGTCTGTTTCTATAAAACCAAGCATCCAGATTGCATCTATACAGTGAACTTTTAGAAAAAAATGAAATAAAAAACTATTAAAATATTGCTGCATACAAGTTTACATATTTTGCTAGTTTACAAATTCCAATTACCCCCCCCCCCCACACACTATATATATATATATATATATATATATATATATATATATATATATATATATATATATATATATATATATATATATATATATATATATATATATATATAAGTTAGGTCACCTACAACATCTACCACATGAAGTAGATATTGCATTGTACCAGAATGACTCCCCCTCTGAATAGTAAAAACTAATAAAGCAGTATTGTTGCTATTCATTGTAATATCCATAATGATGTTAATGTTATGGTAATAATGGGTTCCTTCATGGGTTAAGGTTGGTCCCTTAGAAGGCATTTTGTTCTACCCCCTTTCACATGAAGGAGTCTCCCTTTCGTATGAATGAGAGCTCTTTCCCATAGAGGATGAAACAACTGCTCCCTTCTTGTGAGGGTACCTCTTTGGCACTAAACTAGCTTCCCCCATGGTGGCATGTAACAAGCGCTCCCAATAGGAAGCTTTTGATTACCTAGCAGTGGATTCTGGCATTGGATCTCTGTATTGTAAACTCTAGAAATCCCAGCAATTCAAATCCCCGTGTTTGATTTTTTTTTTTGATAATTACAGGTATAAACCACCCACAAAATCATAAACCTAGTTGTGTTGGCTCTGCCTGCCATACTTAGGATCACTGTCCTGGCTGCGTAAAACTCTGTCAGCTTACCCTTTGCCCCAAGGAGTTGCCAAGCTTGGGGAATTGAGATGTGTTCCTCATCGGTGGTCCGGTTCTCGGTGAGGGTTCCTCATTATAAATAAGACTCACATACATGATACTTAGAAATCTTGAGTGAGTAGCGCACTATTTCTTCAATAATAAGACTCCAACGGACAAGAACCTGTTTGGTTTGTATCCGAGTAGATCTGAATTCTTTAACGGATTTTGGTCAGATCTGGATTTTGTGTTCAGTTCAAACTTGGATCCGGTTGGAGTAATTTGATATTTGACACTGAATCTCAAATCACATGAGATTGAAATCATATGATTTCAAATCACATATTCCGTCATGTAATTTGAAATCACACATCATATCACATTATTTTTTTATTTACATGAGATTCAAAATCACATGTTTGATTAGCTATGAGACACGAGATTCCAAACCATACTTGAATGCAACCAAACATATTCTAAGGTTAAAGGTTATGTTTGAAAGACAGAAAAACTTTCGAAAAAAAAGTTTTGCTTATGAGAGTTTTTTATATGAGAAGTTTTTCAAAAGAAAGTTTTTAGTTTCTTTGTGTAGCATGAGAAAAAAAAAGTGAAAAAATGAGAGAGAGGAAGAAGGTGGTGGTGAGATAGATGGTGGTGGTGATGGTGAGATGATAGGTAGTGGTGGTGGTGAGATGGGTGAGGGGGAGTATAAAATTAAAATCTCTTAGTAGGAAACCCCACTATGGAGGAATATTCTTTTTAGAAAAACTCTCTCAACAAAAAAGTCTCTCGTTTAAAAGGGTTAAAAAATTTATAAGGATTTTTCATTTTGCATCACTTTTTCAACATCTTTCTTGCTTCCAGAAGTACCCTAAATCTAAATATATGATTAGTCTGACGTGGTGTTCTCATGACTCGTCTGCTATAGGGCGTTCACTTTTCTATGAAAGAAACTCATTTCATTGCATCTTTTTTTAATAAAAGGTGATACAGACGTGTGTAGGAAATATATATCTAGTAACCGCGTATTAAATTTAGAAGAACAGCTTTCCTGTCAAAATAGGTTTATACCTCCACTCGGAGAAAGCACTTTCCCTCCGAGGCCCTGTCAACGGAAAAGAGGCTTCCCTCGACTGGCCTTGAGTGGGAGTGTGATACAATTTCTCACGAGAACGCGCTGGGTGCTTCCCTCTTCCTTCGACCCAGGCGCAATGGTTACCCAAATCCTCAAGTTCACGCAGAAACCCTAATTACTCCATTGCACTCTGTATAGCGTTCGGTTCCTTCTTGGCGGAACCCTAATTCTCGTTCCGTTCGATCGGAAAGCCGATGGACTCCATCATCTCGGAGGCCATCGAGGTGATCTGCACGGAAGGCGCCGCTGGTTGCTCGATCTCTGATCTGTGGCGGAGGATCGATCCCGCTATCGCTCGCTCCGGCCTCCATCTGTGCGATGGAGTGAAGGGCGCCGTCTGGAAGCGCCTCCTGAGCGTTCCCGGGATCAAATTGAGGGAGAACGGGACGTCGGTCTCTTCTCGAGACCTCTCGGCGGAGGCGGCGGAGGGGATCGGGGTGAGGATCGTGGCGCCGGAGCATATGAGGGACTCCTGCTTGGGGATTTACGATTTGAAGGCATCGGATGCGGCGTTCTCTCTGAAACAGCGTCTGGTGCTTGAGCGTCTTGCAAAATCCAGGTCAATTCTTTTTTAAACCTATTTGATGATTTTTTTTATGTTTGTTTCACGGAAATAGTTAATACCATCGTTCGTTTCCATGGTTCATTTAAATCATGTATGCTAAACCTTACTGTTGGTGGGTGATATGGTAATCGAAGGATGAGCCTAAGAATCATTGAAGTGGAAGGTGCCCAAGTGCTTAAATGAGAATTTCCTTTTCTTAAAGATGTTATTTGAGTTGCTCAGGGTACATCTGTGGAATGAGCTTGTACTCAACTGTTGGGTGGGGTGGGAGGGGAACCAGGATATGGTTAAGTACTAATTATTTTTTATACCTATAGCTACTTTTGAGGCGCATGCTTGTTTAGATTCAAGTGGGGTGTTTCTGATTAATGCAAGGAGACCCGTTTAAGCTGTTATTTTTTCCTTGTGAAATGTAAGTTGAAAAAAAAAAGAATGGAGAAGCAAGGACCATTGACGTCTCTTTTCTCAGTCATGGAAATGGAAACAATATGTTTGAAACCAAACTTGACAAAGTCAAGAGTAACATGTCTCTTTTCTCAGTTATGGAAATGGAAACAGCATGGACATGCATTATGCCTTATATTCTATATCCCTGGTGCTAAAACATGTCAAAATAGAACTTCTAGCGGTCTGTGAAATTTGGTGGTGCAAGTTAGCCAAGCCTTATTCTCTTGATTTAGAAAATATTAATTGGTCAATTATTCGAAGAAATTGCAAATATATATATATATATATATATATATATATATGATGTTACCAATCACAGATTGAAGGTCTGCTTACCACAAATTTTATATTCCATACTTTTCTTATTGAACTTTTCCGTGCATGTGCTTCTCAAGATGGTACATGTGAGTGAAGGAGAAAGGGAAGAGGCTCAATAGTGACCTCACTGTTCATTCCATTTCTCCATGATAAAAAAAGATGCATACAAAGTACAAACCCCTTATTAGGGTTACTAATTAGTAGAATAATAAAAAAGACCAAAATACCCATATATATTACATAATTACAGCTGTATACAAATGATAACTATGTCCATGCTACTCATTTTCACCCCCCCCCCCCTCAACTTGAGAAAGTGATATGAGAATCATCATGAGTTTGAGAACATGTATGAAAATGAGCAGTAGGTTGTGCCCTTAGTGAAGAAATCTGCAAGCTGGTGTACATAGATAACATAAGGTGACATAATTGTGCTATCAAGATACTCCTGCCACACATAATGACAATCAATCTTTATGTGTTTTGTATGCGTGAAACTTAGGATTCTTAGTAATGTCAATGACTCTCTGATTATAGAGTAGTGTGGGAGATGAGAGGGTTCCACTCCCATGTCTCTAAGAAGTCAACCGAGGCATGCAGTCTCTATCATGGTCTGCGCCATAGCATGTTATCTTTCCTTTGCAGTCGATAAAACAATTCTTTGTTATTTCCTACAACACGATGATGTCAAGGAGACCCGTAGGGAGATTCCAGACCTTGTGGTAGAACATCATCATTCCCCCCCCCGAGTCACAATATGCTGTAACCTGGAGAGAAAAACACCAATTGAAAAGAATAAGGCATAATGCATGTTGTCTTGGACTAAATAATCCTCAACACAGCTGCCATACAAATTGAATGGGGAGCATTCATAGATTGACTAGCTACATGGACTTCGTAAGTAATATTTGAAATGTCTCAGGTGCTGACTGTGTATTCTCTCTTATCTTCATCTTCTCTTTTTCTCTTTCTTTGTTCTTCTTATTTTCTTTCCTTTATCTTTCTTTAATTCTTTCAGTTCAATTTCTTTCTGTAGTTTTCTTCGCATCTCTCTCTCTTCTTCCCTTCTCATTTTCTTCTTCGTCCTCTTTTATTTTCTTTCTTTCTTCCTTCCTCATATTTTATTTCTCTTGTTTTTTTTTCTTCCTACTTTTAATGACAGATGTGCTCTCTTGGATTGGTGTGGATCCACTAAAGGACTAAAAAAATACTTTTTTGGATCTGGATCTCCTGTAGAACACGGAAAACGGCACTTCCAACCAGTCCAATGTAGCTCCTATACTCCTGTTCAACATATCCCTATCATGATGCCTACCGTTCACATTCCCAGCAATCTACCTGCTAGAGCTCCTTCAAGCTCTTACCTCAGTTGTCCTTTCCAAAAATTGACATCAAATTGAATGGAAACAATTACTTCACTTGGAAAGAGCTCATGTGGTGGAGACAGTAGACCACCCGTGTATTATGTGTTCAGCAATGTATGAAAATTTATTGTTAACCAATTCGGAGAGAGACGTACCCCGTGCGATGACATAATCCAGGAGCTTATCTTGGGTAGAGTGGATGTGATAGAACATCCTCTCTCACTGAGCTGCTTGTCGATAGTGAGCAAACGATGGTTAGAGACTGTTGTTGCAGGCAAATTAAGTCTGGATGGCAGATTTCAAAGAATTGCCCAGGTCCTACCCAGACTGCAAGTGATGAGTTACAAGCCGTCCCTCCAAGTTGGCCTACTACTCTTCAGACGGGTGGAGTTGGGAGTATGGACACTCTGGAGGAACAAACCTCCAGATTGGGATGTGACCAAGGGGTGTAATATTGCTTGATGGTTCTCTTGTACATCGTTTTTGGACTGTATATACTTTTAATGAAGGAAGGGGGCCTCCCCCCGGCCAGCTCTTTCCTTATAAAAAAAACACTTTCACTTGGAAAGGAGTTATTTTGCTTATATTAGGCACTTAGTGGCTGATGGGTCACATTGATGGTTCCATTGAAGCTCCACCTGTAATGTGCAGTATCAGTGCGTAGGTCCAGAAGAGAAAAGCATGTCAGTTACATGCTTGGTGAATTTGTAACACGTTTATGTGTTCTTTGCTTTCTTGCTTTGAAATTGTTTTTTCTCTATTGCTTTGTCAGAATCTGAGATTTATATAAAATTTGTTTCTGTAGAAATAATTTTTGTGTAGGTTGGAACTATAAGTATGGGGGTCGTCAATGTGCATATGGAATTAGAAAATGCAGAGGCAGCTTTAGAGTGTGTCAGAAAGCATGATGCCATGAATTTCACATCATCTTTTATAGAACTTATTTTTTCATACTGTCATGACACAACAATGGAAGCTTGAATCATTCCTGAGAAATCTGAGTTGGGAATTTTATGTGCTTTTATGCTTAATCTTTGAACGACTCAAACTTATTCATTACTGTAAACTGTGTGAATAATCCTTGCAAACAATCAAGTTTTCAAATAACTTGATACTTTAAATACTCAAGACAAAATAAATGCACAGTGTTTATAAGCTTTACACCACAAAAGAAGTGCAATAAATGCATAGTGTTTATAAGCTTAAGGCGACAACTCCTTACTGTAATACATACCTTCAATGGGCTCACATAGCCCTTATTTATAAGCACTTAAAGAGACGTTGGGCTATTCCCAACGGCTCTTATTAGAGACGTTAGGAATCAGCCCAACGTCTACCTTTTAAACTGTGTACAATAGTTAGTGGTTGACTGTTGTACACTGTACACAGTCCTCCATTGACTGTGTACAGAAATAGTGCATAAAAGAACAAAAATAAAAAATGAAAAAAATTACAAAAATAAGAAAAAATAAAAAGGAGGAATTACAATCATATTAAAAAACATGAATATGCGTAAAATGTAGAAATAACTAAAATACCCCTACAACTAAAGAAATATATATATTATATATATATATATATATAAGTAGATGGATACATGTACATATATATGAAATATATATATATATATATGTATATGTATCTTCTTTTATATATATAAAATATATATAGAAAATACATTGTCTTATGAATTACAATTTAACACCCTCCCCTCAAACTTAGGGCAAGATGACCGAAAGTTTGCCAAGGAGGAAATTGAACCGCGGAGCACACAAAGCTTTGGTGAAGAAATCTGCCAACTGATATTCTAAAGTTACATATGGAAGATCTATAACTCCTTTCAGATACGCTTTCCGAACATAGTGACAGTTCATCTCAATGTGTTTAGTCCGCTCATGAAAAATATGATTTTTTTGCAATGTATATTGCACTCTTGTTATCACAACATAGCTTGGTGGGCCCTTCTATTGAGATCCCCATGTCTTCTAATAACTGATGAATCCATACAATTTCCATGATAGTAGTTGCCATGGAATGATATTCAACTTCTGTTGAGGATAGCGACACTTTTTGCTACTTCTTACATCCTCATGAAATCAACGAGTCTCCTAAAAACACACAAAAACCAGTGGTAGAGTGACAGTTATTTGGGTCACCTCCCTAGTCAGAGTCAGTATAAGCAATTAATTTTAATTCAAAAGAAGCGGATAAGAATACTCCCTTGTTTAGTGTGCCCTTTATGTATCTCACAATCCGCAAGATGGCACTCACGTGAACTGATGTTGGTGTATGTTGGAACTGACTTTCAGTATGAACTACATAAGAGATATCTGGTCTAGTAATACTTAGATACATCAAAGATCCCATAAGCTGTCTGTAAGGGGTGGGATCAGAGAGAGGAATACCATCATCAATCTTTATTTTGGCTCCTACTATAGCAGGAGTTTCACAAACCTTATCATCTGTAATACCGGACTTGTCAATACTCTCAGAGGCAAGCTTAGTTTGAGATAAAAAATACTCTCTATGAGAGTATGTTACTTCAATACCCAAAAAATAAGTTAGAAATCCCAAATCAGACATTTCAAACCTATCCTTCAAAATTGATTTTATGCTTTTAACCCCTTTAGAATCACTTCTGGTTATAAGCATATCATCCACATATAAGAGCAAAATGACAATCCTTGCATTGGTTTTTTTAATAAATAAGGCAGTGTCAATGAAACAGGAAGAAAAACCATTTTTTAACATTACGGAGTTAAATCTATCATACCAAGCCTTGGGAGCTTGTTTTAAACCATAAAGTGCTTTTGAAGGCGAAACACTTTCCCTTTGGGAGTCTCCATTCCTGGCGGAGCATCCATATATACCTCTTCATTCAGATCACCATTTATGAAGGCGTTTTTAACATCCATTTGATAGATGTTCCATTTGTTGATTGAGGCAACGGTAATGAGATATCGGACAATGACCATTCGGGCCACAGTGACAAAAGTTTCTTTATAGTCAATCCCGTATTCTTGACTATATCCCTTTGCAACTAATCAAACCTTATATCTCTCAAGAGATCCATCGCTCTTAGTTTTTACCTTAAATACCCATCTACAGCCTATTGCTTTCTTACCCTTGGGAAGATCTTGGAACTCCTAAGTCTTTGCTCTGTTGAGAGCTGAAAGCTCACATTTCATTGCTTTCAGCCATTTATCATTCTTTTTGGCTTCTTCGAAGTTTCTGATTTCTATATAGAAATGAATGACGCTAAGGCAAACTCTATGTTTAGGAGTAAACGAATCATATGAAATAAACCTAGAAGGCATCTTTCTACTTCTCTCAGTTCTTCGTAGGTTTTCATCATTTGTTGAATTGGACCCACTATGTTCACTGAATTTTTCAATTGCACTCCTAAAACTGTTTCTATCTCTATAGGTATATGTTATAGGATCTCTCAATGCTCATTCATTTCTATGTTGGGAGATAGGTGGATGAGAAGAGCCATCTTTTTTGTTATTGACGTCATTATGAATGAAATCGTCATCACTATCATCATCATGTGCTAACATTTCAAATAAAAAAGAGTAATCCATGTTTTCTTTAAAGGGTTCACTCCTTTCAAAACATTAACATTTTTTAGAAAACTCACATTTCTGAAAACATATAGCTTGTCACTCTTAATATCATAACAACGAAACCCTTTTTAGGTTTCAGAATATCCAAGAAAAGCGCAGACAATGGCTTTTGGTGAAAGCTTGTCGTTTTTGTCAGTAAGAACGAAGCATTTACAACCGAAAATTCTCGACCGACTATAGTTGGGTTCTTTGGTATACAATTTTTCAAAAGGCAAGATATTGTTCAAGTTTTTAGAAGGTAGCCGATTTATCAGATAGACAGATGCTAAAGCCGCTTCAGCCCAAAAACCTTTTGGGATGTTTTGAGAAACAAGTAATGTTCGACTTGTCTCTATTATATGTCTATACTTCCTTTCGGCTAATCCATTTTGCTGAGGGGTTTTCAGACAAGATCTTTGGTGAAGAATGCCATGACTTTCAAGATAATTTTTGAATTCACTTGAAAGGTATTCTCCACCTGAGTCAGTTCTAAAATTTTTTAGATTCCCATTAAATTGATTTTTAATCATCATATGATAGGTTTTAAAAATCGAAAAAACTTCATATTTGTGTTTAAGAAAATAAATCCAACAATATCTCGTGTAGTCGTCAACAAAAATGACATAATAGGCAAAGCCTCCTTTTGATAGGATGGGTGCCAGTCCCCATACATCCGAATGGATAATTTCAAAAGGTTTTGTTATAAACATAAATCTTTGACAAAAAGACAATTTTTTCATTTTCCCAAGAATACAACCGTTACAAGTGAAATCACTTTTACATAAACTTTTAATAAAAGGTAAATGAATTTTTTTTGCAATATTTGGATGTCCAAGTCTCTTGTGCCACACATTAATATCCTTTTGTTGGACAACATTACAAAACGACTTTTTTGGAATTTGCAGGGAATCGACATAGTATAGATCACCCTTCCTAAAACCTTCTCCAATAAATCTTCCGGACCGACGATCCTGTATCCAACATTTGTTAAATGAGAACTTTATATCACACCCATGTTCTGAGAGTTGAGAAACAAAAAGCAAATTTAAGTTTAATTTGGATATAAATCTAATTTTTGGAATAAAGAACCCTTGTTTTTCAAAATTTTCTATTCCTTTTACTTCAAGAGATGTTCCATCCGCGGTTGAAATAAAAGATGAAGAGAGATTTTTTGAGTATTCGGAAAAAGAACTAAAACTTGGGGTCATGTGAAAAGAAGCACCGAATCTAAAAGTTAAGAGATCTTATCGGGAGGAGAAGAGGTTGACATGACGGCTCCGGAAATAACCCCTTTTAGAAGAGGTTGAAGTGCGTCCACGATTTGTTGCAATGAGAGAACTCCATTTGAAGATGACGAGCACTCATCCTTTTGAGGTTGGGATGCAATAGTTTTGGCAAGTAACTTTTTCCACTTTAGGCAAATAGGCTTGATATATCCTGGTTCCTTACAAAAATGACATAAAAACTTGCTATAATCCTTCTCCCTCGATCACTTGAGTTTTGATTCTTGAAGTGAGGAGGCTTGTGGGTCCTTAAGTTGCTCCCCGGTCTTGAGACAACATTAACTCCTTCATTTTCTTCATTATTGGAAGATGTAGCTAGAACACTTGAGTTGTTCTTGCTTATACCCATACGAGTCTCTTCCCCACTTAGTTTAGTAATTGTTAAAATGTAACATATATATATATAATATTATAATTATTATATATATTTTCTATTTTTTATTTCACTTTTCTTTCATTTTTAATGTAATATATATTATCTAGTTCATATTGAACTAGATAATATAGTTTGGTTAAGTTCCAACCGGAACTTAACCAAACTATAGTCCAAGGACGAGAAGGGAGAGCTCCTTATGAGCTCTCCCCTTTGCTCTTGTATAAATAGGGTTGCAACCCCCCTTGTATTTCCATTCCTTGTAATGCTTTTCAAGCATCTTTTTACATAAATAAAATTATTTATTTATGTGTGTTGTTCCTATTTTACCCTTTTTAAGGGCTTTTGCGTGGAGTGTCTTTTAGACACTTCTTTTGAGTGTTCCAAGGGCGTTCGTTGAAGATTACCATTTCATTGCATGACATCAGAGCACCGGGAATATTAGATCTTGGAGAAAAGCTGCCTCAGTTTCCGTGCCTTTTGCAAAAGTGTTTCGCCACTTAAAGAGAAGTGCTTTATCACTTCATTGGAAGAGCTTCTACATCTTGTATCTCTTTTTCTTTTTTTTCTTTTATTGTTCTTCTCTTCTATCCCTATTCTTTCTCTCCCCTTGTAATCGATGAATGACAATGATAAAGTCACCATCATTCCCATGAAATTAAGTGATACGAACTATGTAACATGGGCTTCAATCATGAAGCACCATATATGGGGAAAGGGTCTTTGGGGGATTGTGGATGGTTCCGATTCGGAACCTAAACTATCTCTTACCAAAAAAGAGGGAGATAAAAAGGTTCCGCTATTAGAAGAGGAGAAAATCAAAGCCCTCGCTTCTTATGAGAAAAAATGGAAAGAGTGGAGAATGGCTCATGCAAAAATAATGCCATGGCTTATCAATAGTGTTGACATTAAAAAGTGCTCAAGTCTTGCCAAGTTTGATCATGCCAATAAGGCATGGGAATACCTTAAAAATATGTATTCCCTTAAAGATATTGCACATGTGTGCAACCTCCAAGAAAAAGTTCGAATAATGACTAAAGGAGATAAAACGATTCGTGAATACTACAATGGGTTGTCAGAACTTTGGGAGGAACTTTCTCTTAGAACCAAAGTGGCATTATGTCGAAGACATCGAGCTTCGCCAAAAGCAACTAGATGCTGAACACTTTTACCAGTTTATAACTGGATTAAAGCCGGAATTTGAAACCACCAAATCGACCCTTTTTCACCGGGGAAAAATTCCTTCCATTGTTGAAACTATTGAAGAATTAACAATGGAGGAAAATCGTCTTCGGAAAGGTTCATCTAAAGCTGACGATGATTCCGTCCTAGCTGTGTCTAGGTCTGTGAATCATACTCGCACCTACAGACCACCTCATTTTGGGAGGCAAAATGACGAGTTTGATAAAAGAAAAGTGATTTGTCATCACTGTCATGAACCGGAGCACTATAGGCCTCAATGTCCAAAATTAAAGAAAATAGATGAAAAGAAGGTTGCATCAGTTGAAGAATCAAAAGATCAGATACACCTGTTTCTATGGCTCAACTTATGGAGATTCTTCAAAAGGCCTCTTCTTCCGCTGAAGCCTCAACTGGAGCGGCAATTGCATCTGTTTTCGGTCCAAGTAACTTTTCTTGGCTTTTAGATTCTGGTGCCTCATTTTATATGACCCCACACTATAAATGTTTATCTGAATGTTTTAAAAATAACTCAAGTATTTCAAAAGTCTTTACAGCAGATGAAACATCTCTTTAAATAAAGGGAGTTGGGTGTTTTGAAAAAACCAAAACTTTTTGTGTTCCAGAAGTTAGATATATCCCAAAACTTAATTTGAATCTCTTATCTGTTTCTCAAATTTCTGATTATGGACGTAATATATCCTTCTCTTCTGATGGTTGCTGGATACAAGATCACCAATCGGGGAAGTTGATTGGGGAAGGCCATAGAGAAGGAGGACTATATTACATAGACTTTTTGGAACTACTCAAGAATGTTTTTTGCTTAAATGTTCAGAAATTGGAAGCAAACTTATGGCACAAAAGACTTGGCCATCCTCATATGTCAAAAATCCAATATTTTTCAAGTTTGGGAAAGTTTTGTAAATCTGAAAATTTTGCTTGTAAAGACTGCATTCTTGGAAAAATGAAAAGATTACCTTTCTCAAGTAGAACCTTTGTCTCTTCAAAACCTCTTGAGTTAATACATTCGGATATTTGGGGACCCGCACCAATGATTTCTAAAGGTGGTTTCACATATTATGTCATTTTTGTAGATGACTTTACTAGACATACTTGGATTTATTTTCTTAAACATAAATCTGGAGTTTTTACTCACTTTCAAGTATTCCATAAAATGGTTACAAACAAATTTCAAAATAATATCTCCATTTTTCGCACTGATCCAGGGGGAGAATTTATGTTTGGAGAGTTTAAAAACTATCTTAATTCATATGGCATTATTCATCAACGATCTTGCCCAAATACCTCACAACAGAATGGTCTTACAGAATGCAAACATCGTCACATTATGGAGACCACTCGTACTTTGTTAATTGCGAGCCAAGTGCCAAAGGGGTTTTGGGGCTGAAGCAACTTTAACTGCTACTTATCTCATAAATCGAATGCCATCTTCTTCTTTAGAAAACATCTCTGATTGAAAAACTTTATACCTCAGCTCCAGACTATTCCAGACTAAGAGTATTTGGTTGCAAATGTTTTGTATTTACAAACAAAAACGATAAATTCTCTCATCGTGCTATTCCATGTGCTTTTTTAGGATATGCCAAAAACCAAAAATGGTATAGATGTTACGATGCTCAAAATAATAAGTTATATGTGTCAAGAAATGTGACCTTCCTTGAAAAAGAATTTTTTTTTGAAAGTGAAAAATCTAAGGATATTAATGAATATTCCTTTTTAATTGACTTAACTTTCAAATCCGATGAAGAGGATTTTGAATGTAATATTGACAATGATCAAAGCCCTACTAGCCATGAACATGATGTTGAAGATCAAACTAGTAGGGATGTTAGTCTTCAGTATTCAAGACGAAGAATTGGCGAGCAACGCCCCCATGTGCATTAGAAAAATTCTCTGACGCTCCTCCTTGTAGAACTTCTAGAATTTCTAGACCCCCTGGGATGTTTGTGTCTTATGAATCCTTTTCTCCCTCATATAGGGCAGCTCTTGCTTTAATTCAATCCTATGTTGAACCTTCCTCATATCTTGAAGCCAAAAATCATGCAGAATGGATTGAAGCTATGATATTAGAGCTAGATGCTTTAGAAAAAGCCAATACTGTCCATCCAAGATCTACCTCTTGGAAAGAAACCTATAGGTTGTCGATGGGTCTATAAAGTCAAAACTAAAAGTGATGGGACCCTTGAAAGATATATGACACGACTTGTAGCCAAAGGCTATGCTCAAGAGTATGACATTGATTACGAAGAAACCTTTGCTCCTGTGGCTCGAATGACCACAACTCGAACTTTAATTGCCTTAGCCTCTATTAAGAAATGACCTATATTTCAAATAGACGTTAAAAATGCCTTCTTAAATGGGAGTCTTGTTGAAGAGGTGTATATGGAAGCTCCTCCTGGTATTAGTCTTCCTAAGGGTAAAATTCTTCGTATTGAGAAAACACTTTATGGTCTTAAACAGGCACCAAAAGCCTAGTATGATAGGTTTAGTCATGTTATGACTGATATTGGTTTTCGTTCTTGTTTGACTGACACTGCCTTGTTTATTAAGCAATCTGATGCAGGTATCATCATTCTTCTTCTTTATGTGGATGATATGATCATCACTGGAGGTGACAAACAGGAGTTGCTAATATCAAAACTCTTCTTAAAACTCATTTTGAGATGTCTGATCTAGGACTATTACGATATTTCCTAGGAATATAAGTTGCTTATTCCCCTAGAGGGTATTTGATATCTCAATTGATTGTTACATAGAAGAAATAATCGAATAATTGTCTTTCCAAGATCACTCAATAAGTGTCTAATCCATATAGCGTCTGTCGTGCCTGCAACCATCGACCTGTATTCAGCCTCTGTACTTGACTGTGCCACTGCCTTTTGTTTTCTGCTACTCCAGGACACTAAATTGTGTCCAATATATACACAATATCTAGAGACAAATCGTCTTTCATCTGGATCCCCTGCCCAATCTGCGTCTGTATAAGTGATGAGTTCATGCCCTCTATGCAGGTTATCGTTCTTGCGATAAACAAGTCCATCTCCTATAGTTCCTTTTAAATATCGTAAAATGCGCTTCACAACTTCCATATGACCTTCCGTTGGAGCATGCATAAACTGGGATACCTGATTGACAACATAAACTATATCAGGTCTGGTAAAAGTCAAGTACTGCAACATTCCCACAAGGCTTCTATACGTTGTTGGGTTGACACAGAGATGGCCATCTTCAGAGCTCAGCCTTTGATGTAATACACTCGGAGTGCTGACTGGTTTGCAATTTGTCATCCCGGCTCTTTCTAGAAGATTAAAAGTGTATTTTTGTTGCATGAGTGTCAATGTGTCTTGTTGCCTGTCAACTTCCACACCAAGGAAGTACCTTAACTCTCCTAAATCTTTCATCTTGAAAGTTTTCATTAAAAACTGCTTCACGTCTTGCACATGATTATATGAGCTCCCAGTGATCACAATGTCATCAACATATATAAGAAGTATAACGATGCCTGTCTTTTGGTAAATAAAGAGCAAGTGGTCCAGAGAGCATCTTCTAAAACCATATAGAGAAACTTTCAAACCAAGAATGAGACGCCTGTTTCAACCCATACAGAGATTTCCTTAGTTTGCACACCCAGACAGTAGGATCCTTTTCGGCATAACCAGGAGGTTGCTCCATATACACTTCTTCCTTTAAAGTTCCATGCAAGAATGCATTTTTAACATCCATCTGGCTAAGCCTCCATCCTCGGTCGACTGCTAGGGATATGATGACACGAATTATACCCATTTTGACTACTGGACTAAAAGTTTCATCATAATCTTCACCATATTGTTGTGTGAATCCCCGAGCAACAAGTCGCGCTTTATATCTGTCAATACTTCCTTCAGGCTTATACTTTGTTTTATAACCCATTTTGAGCCAACTACATTCTTTCCTTCTGGCCGAGGTACTATTTCCCAAGTCTGACACTCATGAAGTGCTTCCATTTCTTCGTTCATAGCTTCAGTCGAATGACGAGATTGAAGAGCTTGATTAAAGCAAGTGGGTTCATCCTGTTTTGTGAGCTGAGACATAAACAACTGGAAATCAAGAGAAAAGGTCTCATAACTCACCCATCGTTGAATAGGATGCCTAATGCGTGACGGCCTTTGAGCCGGATCATTAGCGATGCTTTCCACATTCCTCTGCTTTATATTTTTGTCCCGTCTAGTGTATATCTGTCCAGAGAAGCGTTCTACTGGGGTTGGTTCAACACGCATCTGTCAGTCATCCAACCCCCGGCTCAAGACAAAGGAAGTACAATTCGCCTGACATGTTTCTTCTGTATTAGCAAAAAGATCTGCGCTCATCCATGAATCATATACCTCTACTTCTCGAGATGGCAACGCTTACGAGTCATTTACATGAAAATTTTGTTCATCAAAAACAATATTCCTAGAGGTCCTAATACGTTTTGTAGTAGGATCATAACATCGATAGCCTTTGTATTCATCCGCATACCCAACGAACCTGCACTTAACGGCCTTGTCCTGAAACTTATTTCCCAAAGATGAATCAATATGTACATAACATACACAACAAAAAACACACAATTCATCATAAGAAGGATGTTGCCCAAATAAAGTATAATATGGAGAGTGCTGATCCAGAAGTGCCATAGGAAGACAATTTATGACATGAACAGATGTATGAAAAACTTCTGTCCAGAGACTAACGAGCGCATTGCTATCATGTAACATGCTCATCGCACTCTCGACAATATGCCTGTGTTTCCTTTCCATTTTGTTGAGGTGTATGAGGGCAAGAAACCTGTCGACTTATTCCTTTATCCCGAAGAAAGGCAATAAACTCGTTTGATGAATACTCGCCCCCACCATCACATTGTAAGTGCACAATATGACAGGAAAACTTTGTTTTGACCATCGAATGGAATTCCCGAAATACTTGAAAAACTTCATGCTTATGTTTCAAGAAATATATCCAAGTATAACGGGAATAAGAATCAATAAAGATAACATAGTAACGACTACCGGAAAGAGAAGGAATAGGTGCGGGTCCCCAAATATCAGAACAAATAATCTCAAATGGCTTTGAAGCCCTTTTATTAATAATATGAAACGGGAGAACATGGCTTTTGCAGTGTTCGCATAAGGAACATTTATTATTATCTAAAAATGAACATAAACTAGACTCTGGAAGAAGACCATCAGATACAAGACTTTCAACGAAGCCCTGACTACAATGGCTCAAACGACTGTGCCAAATATCTGGCTTATTACAATGAGATGAATTAAAAACTTCCAACGAAGGGAAAAACAAAGACTCTAAAGGCGAAGACACTGAAGAATGCTTGGACGACTTCAACTGTAGGACTGGGGCTGGAGGTGAAGACATTGAGGGAATCTCCTTGAAGACGTACATGTTTCCTTGTCACTCCCCCTTAGCGAACGTCTCCTTCGTTCGTAGATCCTTAACATAAACAGAAGAGGGAGTAAATTCGACGGAAGAATTCATATCGTCAACAAGTTTAGCTACAGAAACAATGTTCTTTTTAATATTAGGAGCAAGGAGAACATTGGACAAGTTAAGTGAGGACTCTGACATAGGGATATGTGCACTGCCAGTATGACTAATGGAGTGACAAGTTCCATCTCCCGTAACTATACTACCTTTTTCAGAATAAGGCAATAAGTGAGATAACTTACCGACATTACCCGTAACATGAGTGGCAGCGCCAGAATCAACATACCACTCGCCTTGTTCATTTTGCTTGATCGTCATCTGTGACAGCGCTGATGACAAAAGTTGTTGCATATCTGTAGATGGCGTTTTCGTGTCCATAGTAGTAGCTGACTTATTTTCAATTTTGTTTATCTTTCCTCTATTTTGTAGATTAAACCAACAATCAACTTTCACATGTCCTCTTTTGTTACATAAGAAACAAGTGGGCACTCTCCTCTGATTCCCTGTATTAAAAACACCAGAAATATTAGGTGTAGGCAAGATACCACGACCTCCCTGCCCAAAACGTCCGCGACCTCTGCCTCCTTGATGCCCTCAATTTCCTCGTTCAAAACCGACAGAAGTGTCCATGGCCAAAACTAAATGAGAACGAACTGATTCATTTCCTTTTGCTCTTTGTTTCATAATCATCTCATGCTGGAGAAGTTTCGCTTGAAGATCGTCAAAAGTAGGCAAGTGAGGAAGGCATGACAAAGCTGTGGTAAACATGTCAAAATCAGGGCCCAATCCATTGAGGAGTTGTTGAACTTTATCTTTATCTGAAATAGTACTTCCAATAACCGCCAATTGGTCAGTAATACTCTTCAAGCGGCCTATGTATTCCATGACTGACATGAAACCTTTCTTCAAACTTTGAAACTCATTTTTTAAGTACATAACTCGAGCTTCTGATATCTGAGAGTATGTCTAAGACAACTTATTCCACAGATCCGCCGCAATGCACTCATCTGAAAGAGTAACCAACACTTCTTGAGACAATGTTGACGTAATATAAGCAACCAAAGACTGATCCCGCTTCCTCCAGGCTGTATACTCTGGATTCTTAAAGCAAATAGTAATTGTGTCACCCTTCTCATTGGTGGTTTCCTCCAAAATAAACCGTGGTGGTATAGGAACCAAACCATCCGGATGTTCATCGAGATCCTGACTCCGTATAAAAGGAAGTATTTGTCTCTTCCAAGTCAAAAAATTAGAGTGAGTAAGTTTTTCTGTAACAAGCTGACTCAAGAAATTTGCAGAGGGACCGGAGGACAAGGTAGATGACGAAGAGTAATCCATATCAATGGGACAACGAATAAACAAACGAGACGAATGAAGAGAAAGAGAAGAAAATTGAAGATCACTTAATCAATCAATAGAACTTTAATAAGGGATGCACCCGTGATATTAATAGACGTAAACCCTCTTTTTTTTTAGGGTCGAGAATATAGACTGTTATAACCTGCCTATAGGCGTTGCATAGAAATCATTAAACAGTAATAGAAAAGGAAAACTTCTGTAATCAAAGAGGAAATAAATAAAAAAATACTCAATAACTGCAGTAGATTTGATTACAATCAAAAGGAGACTGTAATCAAAGAGGGGAAACTGCAGTTAAAGAGGGAAAACTGCACTCGTTGATGTGAAAACTGCAGACGTAGGGGAAACTGCAGTTAAAGAGGGAAAACTGCAGTCGTTGATGTGAAAACTGCAGACGTTGATGTTGAAGAAGAGAGATAGATGGTGATTGCAGAAGTTACCAGAAATCAGAAGTTACCAATGAACAAGAATCAGAAAAAAAAACGAGTGCAGAAGTTACCGTGAGGAAGGAAGAATGGAAGGAGGAATGGGCGAGGAAATGTATCAAAACAGTTCCTTCAGAAGTTACCAGGACTCGCTGAACACACGTCTGGTAGGGTTCCGCAACCGAGCTCTGATACCATAAAAGATTCTGTGTGGGCTCAGCCTTCATTGCAGAAACTAAGAAGAGAGAGAGAGAGAAGTGGGAGGTTCACAATGGCTGGGGGCGGTGCACGTTAACCCAACCTCCCAGCCCTAAACATTATAAATAGGGAAAAATACAATAGCTGGAAAAATTACAGACATGCCATTAATGAAATGGCATTGAGCATGTGTTAAAAGTTAAAACATAACGTGCGTATGGATCTGGATCCAGATCCATACACATACCATATTTTAACACCTTTCTCTCTCTCTCTCTCTCTTTGTTTCTCAGCTCTCACGCGTGGAACGACCTGAATATTGAAAACCTAACATGGTATCAGAGCCACGCTTCAGCTGAAATTGGAATCGATCTCAAAGGTACGTCTGAAAGATCTATCTCTTCTCAATTTTCTCTTCTAAGTCAAGAAAAACTTTTTCTGTCTCCCCAATCTCGTCTGTTTTTTTTTCTTTCCCTGTTTACGTCTGACCCAGTATCTTCTTTTCTTCTCGATATTATTCAGATCTGATCGAGAATCAGATCTATCTATTTTTTTTTCTGTCCCTTGAACTCGATCAGATCTGACGTTAATCAGATCTGATCAAACTATCTTCCCTACCTAATCTGAGTTAACTCAGAGAGGACTGAGTGACTCAGCCCAGATTTTCGACCCTAAACCCTTTGTTGAATATACCTTTTTCTTTCATTCTTCATTCTGTCATCATTATACCTTGCTTATCGTTTTGATCACAGCGTGATCTAATCACGCAATCGGGGCCCTCTTTTTGATCCAGCTGCACCCTTGACCAGAACTGATCAAGCCGATCCCGCTACACCCTCATTTCTACCATTTTATCTCCTTTAGCTTGAAAGCATTGCGTCAATACCGAGTGGGAATTCATATTCACAATTTTTTTTTGTGATTTTCATATCTAATATTCAATTTCTTATACAAATTAGAAATCTGATAGATATTCAATCTCTGTTTCAAATTAGAAATCTGATAGCCATTGATCTGAATTAGTTTCTGCACAAAAAAAAAGGTTACAGAAACAAATTGTGTAGATTGTGCTGAACACACTCTTAATACTGTGAAACATGGATTCACTTCCTAGCCAGTCGGTTCTTTCTTCAAGTTTCTTCAGTCAACTCGTGTCTGAAAAATTAAACAATGGTAACTTCTTGACTTGGAAGAGGAAAATCATACCTTTCATTAGGAGTCAGGATCTTTCTGGACATCTGGATGGATCTATTCCAGTTCCTCCTGAGTTCATATCACGAGAAGAAAGGGACAACAAAGGGAAATCTACTACAATATATGTTAGAAATCCTGAATTTGTGGCTTGGATGAAAATAGACCAAGCGCTAGTTGCTTATATTACATCTACATTGTCACAAGAGGTACTTGTAGCCATTCCAGATGACTGCACTGCCATGCAACTTTGGAACAAACTTGTTCAGACATACTCACAGGTTTCTCAGGCCAGGATTATGTTTCTTAAAAGAGAATTTCAAATGTTAAGAAAGGATTCAATGACCATCATGGAATACTTGAACAAAATGAAGATTATCACAGATCAGCTAGCAGTTGTTGGAAGTACAGTAACTAATAAAGATTTGGTACATCAAACCCTCAGTGGATTGGGACACGACTATCATATGATTGTTACTTCCCTGTTATGTTTACCTGAGCTGCCTAACTTTGAAGATCTGCGTGCAAAATTGTTACAATATGAGATGAACCTAAAGGGATTTTCTAAAGAACCATCTATGCATACTGGGGCACAAGAAGTTCTTGCTACAGGGGTTACTTATGCACGAGGACGAGGAAGCTATGATATCAAGGGAAAAAGAGCACAAGGGAGAAGTGGTCAAGGAGGTCGTGGATTATTGCCTACACCCAACACATATACCAATCCACAAAGACAGAGGCCAATTCCTACCTGCTTTTTGTGTAATAAAAAGGGGCATATCAAAGCTAACTGCTGGTTCAATCCCCTAAATAAAGGAAAATCAACACAAACTGAAGCAAAAAGAGGCACAGACAGTACAAGGACCAACAGAGAAGTAAAGAAGTTATTGCTGTCAGTTTTAGCAGAATTGAATCTGAAACAAAATAAGCAAGGTACTTGGTATGTGGACTCTGGCACAGCGACTCACGTTACTGGTGATGCAGGTAAGCTCCTAAAACTTGTTCCTTAAATTGGTAGAAGTAGTATAGTTACTGGAGATGGATCACACCACTCTGTCTCTCATATTGGAAACTCCATTATACCCTTGCCCGAATCTTCCATCAACCTTTCAAAAGTTCTTTATGCTCCTAATATCAAGAAAAACATCGTTTCAGTTTCTAAACTTGTTGATGATATCAAAGCCTCAGTTGAATTTACTCACTCTTCTGTTCTTGTCAAGGATCTCTGCACGAAGGAGACGTTCGCTAGAGGAAAACAGTAAGGCAATATGTATGTCTTTCAAGAAGATCCTTCAACACATATTCGCTCTGCAGACCCAAACTTGAACCTCCAATCATCGTTGCCTTTTGAAAATCCTGCCTGTGTTTTCAGTGTCTCTAAAATCAATAAGCCAAATCTTTGACATGGTCGTCTAGGTCACTGCAGTAGTAGTTTCATTGAAAAGCTTGTTTCAAATAACCTCATTCCCAAGTCAAGTTTAGGAATAAATGTCAATGACAACAAATGTTCTAGTTGTCTCTTATGTAAGAGTCATGTCTTACCATTTCATTCTATCAATAAAAGAGCTTCAAGACCTTTTGAGATTATCTGTTCTGATGTTTGGGGGCCTGCTCCAGTTGCTTCCATATATGGAACTAGATATTATCTTTTATTTGTTGACAATTATTCTCGCTATTCTTGGATATTTTTCATGAAACACAAATCTGAGACTTTCAAGTTGTTCCGAAACTTCCATTCCTTTGTCAAAAACCAAATTTCTGAAAACATCCTAAGTTTCCAATACGACGGAGGAGGTGAATTCTCTTCCATTGACTTTACTAACTTTCTTCAAAGTAACGGGATAAGAAAAAATGTGTCTTGCCCACACACACCTCAGCAGAATGGGATTGCTGAAAGGAAGCATCACCTTATTGTTGAGAGTGCGATGAACATGATGCATGACAATAGTCTTCCGATCACTTTATGGATAGAGGCTTTTCATTCTGCAGTTCATGTGATAAATCAATTGCCCATGACTATTTTGGAAAACAAGTCTCCTTGTCTCTTTTTGGTGTACATCCCAACTACTATGATTTGCATGTATTTGGTTGTTTATGCTATGTTCATGTTGACAGTTCAATGAGACATAAGCTTCAGGACAAGGCCCTGAAGTGCAGGTTTGTGGGTTATGCTGATGACTATAAAGGGTACATGTGCTATGATCCGGTGAGCAAGTGCATCAAAATATCAAGAAATGTCATCTTCGATGAATTGAATTTTGATTGTCGATGTACTAGTTCTTCAGAATCAAAACCTAAAGTTGAGGCTTATTATCCTTGGTTGAATTATGAACTTCTCTCAGGAGCTAGTGATGTTTGCTCAAATTGCACTCAAAAGGATAAGAAACCTGTGTCTACTGATGAAATGATTGCCCATGAAAATACAGACCCAACTTTTAATCCAGAAAGGTATAAAGGCCTTGTCTACACTCGACGAGAAAGAGCGCCGCCCACCATAGTTAATTCAGACATGGACACATCCTCTACATCCAACATCGTTGATACTAGAAGATCCACACGTTCTCGCCATCCAATTGAAAGGTGGGTCAGTTATAAAAATTTCTCATTAGATTTTCAACTCTTTCTAACAGCCTTGAATAAAGAAGATGAACCCACAACGTTCTCTCAAGCATCAAATTCCAGAAGATGGATTGAAACAATGAATGAGGAGATGGAAGCTCTACATAAATGTGGTACGTGGGATGTCGTATCAAGACCACCTGACAGAAACGTTGTTGGTTCGAAATGGGTGTACAAAATAAAGTATAAACCAGATGGGACTATAGAGCGATACAAGGCGAGACTTGTAGCCAAAGGTTTTACACAGGAGCAAGGACATGATTATGATGAAACCTTTAGTCCAGTGGTGAGCATGGGGACAATCAGAGTCATACTTTCTTTAGCTATTGAACATCAATGGACTATTAACCAACTTGATGTGAAGAATGTTTTTCTTCATGGAGATTTGAGAGAAGAAGTATACATGGAACAACCCACTGGTTACGCAGAAGGCAATCCTACAAAATATGTCTGCAGACTAAAAAGGGCGATATATGGATTGAAGCAGGCATCTCGATCTTGGTTCGACAGTTTTTCTCTTGAAATACAAAAATATGGTTTTAAGAAGTCTCTTCTTGACCACTCCTTATTTATATTTAAGAACCAAGACACAATTACTCTGTTGTTGATATATGTAGATGATATCATCATCACTGGTAATTCCAATGAGCACATTGAAGAAGTCAAACATCTCTTGAATCAAAGGTTCAAAATGAAGGACCTTGGCAAATTACGATACTTTCTTAGAGTTGAAGTCGACAGTACTTCTGAAGAGATGACTCTCACTCAACATAAATATACCATTGATGTTCTTAATAAAGCGGGTATGAAAGACTGCAAGCCCTTGAGCACTCTTAGCGTTCTTCATCAAAAGCTTAGCTCTCAAGATGGAGATCCATTTGATAATCCCTCACAGTACCGTAGCATAGTGGGTATGTTACAATACCTCACCTTTACTCGCCCTGATATAGTCTACTCGGTGAATCAAGTTTCTCAGTTTATGCATGCCCCATGTGAAGGGCATATGGAAGCAGTTAAACGGATACTTCGATATCTGAAGGGAACGGTTGGGGATGTCCTCATATATAAGCGAAAGACAAATGGGCAAAATGCACATGGGATCACTGTTTATTCTGATGCGGACTGGGCAGGAGACCCAGATGAACGCAGATCAGTATCCGACTATTGTGTGTTTGTTGGGATGAATTTGGTTTCTTGGAGTAGTAAGAAACGAAAGGCTGTTGCCAGATCCAGTACAGAGGCTGAATACAGGTCAATGGCAGCCACCACTGCTGAGGCTACTTGGATTAGACACTTATTGACAGAAGTAGAAGAATCGATTTCTCGATCACTTCTTTTGTGTGACAACCAGAGTGCCATTAGTATGTCCTTTAATCCAATCCATCACAGTCGTGCCAAATATATTGAAATAGACCAGCATTTTGTGAGACAAAAGGTAGAAGAGAAAGAGATCGAGCCTGAATTTGTACGAACTACAGATCAAGTGGCGGATATATTTACAAAAAGATCGACAAAAGACAGATTTTGGATGTTAAAAGGCAAGTTGTTCATGGTTCAAGATCATGCACAACTTGAGGGAGGGTGAAAAGAAGTGTTTTCCCTTATTACGGGTCATGGATCTGGAGATCCAGACCCGTGACATTAACTTCTCATTAATGGCATTGTGTAATTTACTTTATTGTAATGAGGGTACTTTAGTACCCTAATCTTTGTAATAACATGTTAATATAAATGGGTTTACACAGCAGCCGACCCTAAGATAATAGGGTATCGATTTTTCTCCAGCTTCTCTCTCCCTTTCTCTCTCTCTCTGTTTCTCAGCTCTCACGCGTGGAACGACCTGAATATTGAAAACCTAACACACACGGCTAGTCAATTTCAACATGCCCCTACCTCTGTTCACATGGGAGCAGTCTTACGCATTATTAGATATTTAAAGAGTTCTCTTTCACGAGGACTCTTCTTGTCTGCATCATCCTCTTTAGATTTAATTGCTTATACTGATGCTAATTGGGGGGGGGGGTGATCCTAATAATAGGCACTTAACCACTGGTTTTTGTGTGTTTTTAGGTGAATCTCTCATATCGTGGAGGTGCAAGAAGCAACAGAAGATTTCTCTTTCTTCCACTGAAGCCGAATATAGATCCATGACAACTACCACATTGAAGGTTGTTTGGCTCTGAAGACTGTTAGCTGACATGGGAGTTGAAGCAACACAGGCCTTGCGCATGTGCTGTGACAATAAGAGTGCAATCTACATCGCAAGCAACCAGACCTTTCATGAACGCATCAAACACATAGAGATGGATTGTCACTATGTCCGAGAGGAGTTCCTGCATGGCACCATTGATCTGCCATATGTTACATCAGAATACCAATTAGCAGATTTCTTCACCAAACCTCTTGAAGTTCCCAGATTTCACTTTCTTTTAGACAAACTTTTGCTCATTGTACCGTAAGTCTGAGGGGGAGTGTTAAAATGTAACATATATATAATAATATTATAATTATTATATATTTTTTCTATTTTTATTTCATTTTTCTTTCATTTTTAATGTAATATATATTATCTAGTACATATTGAACAAGATAATATAGTTTGGTTAAGTTCCAACCGGAACTTAACCAAACTGTCTAGTCGTTGGAACTAGTCCAACGACTAGATTTCTAGCCGTTAGACTAGTCCAACGACTAGAAGGGAGAGCTTCTTATGAGCTCTCCCCTTTGCTCTTGTATAAATAGGGGTTCATCCCCCTCTTGTATTTCCATTCCTTGTAATACTTTTCAAGCATCTTTTTACATAAATAAAATTATTTATTTATGTGTGTGTTGTTCCTATTTTACCCTTAAGGGCTTTTGTGTGGAGTGTCTTTAGACACTCCTTTTGAGTGTTCCAAGGGCGTTCGTTGAAGATCACCATTTCATTACAATAATTACATCTTCAAGAGAGGGGGAAGTGAAGGCGGATAAAAGAGAAGACCAAATTTGTTCGAATTCAAGCCTAAGCCCATTCAAAAAATTAAAAAATCTATTTTCTTCCAATTATTTATGACGAAGCTCTATGAATTCTCCACTCCACTTAGGTTCGAGCATAGCAAACTCATCCCAAATAGAAGAAAGTTCGGCAAAATACTCCCTTATGGTCATCTCTCTTTGATGAAGAGTTAGCGCCCTTTTTTGGAGGTAATATTTATGGGATAAGTCCCTAGATGTGTACATCTTCTCAAGGTACTCCCACGCTTGAGAAACCTTCTTAAACTTGATAATATTGGCGTTATTTCTTGTGTCTACGGATGAGAAAATTCATGAGAGGATTTTAAAATTCCTCATCTCCCATTCTTCATGTTTTTAGTGTAGTCTTCAAGAGCCTTGGCTCTTTCTTCGTCTTCAAGGATTTTTATTTCTCCTTTCTCCATCATGGTTATCTTTGGCTCCGGTTTAGGAATCGAGCCTTGGACATAGCCCCAAAGCCCTTTCCCTTTAATATGAGCCTCCATGTTTCCGGCCCAAACGTAATAGTTGGTCCCATTGAGTTTGAAACCGAGAGAAGAATGAATATTTTTCACCCATTAGAGAGGAGAGATGATGAAAAAGAATACATACCACAAAGAATTTTTAGACCTTTCTTGATAGAAGAGTCTTCTAAAATATTGAATGAACAAGAGGATCCACTCCAATCACCAAAAAATCGAAAGCATGCTTTTCAAGGCACCCGAAAAAGTGAGAATCCACACAATCTTTCTTTCTCCAACCTTGCTCTGATACCATGTGAATAATCCTTGCAAACAATCAAGTTTTCAAATAACTTGATACTTCAAATACTCAAGACACAAAATAAATGCACAGTGTTTGTAAGCTTTACACCACGAAAGAAGTCCAATAAATGCAGTGTTTATAAGCTTAATGAGACAACTCCTTACTGTAATACATACCTTCAATGGGCTCACATGGCCCTTATTTATAAGCACTTAAAGAGATGTTGGGCTATTCTCAACGACTCTTATTAGAGACGTTGGGAATCAGCCCAACGTCTACCTTTTAAACTGTGTACACCAGTCAGCCACTTACTGTGTACAGAAATATTACATAAAAGAACAAAAATAAGAAATGAAAAAAATTACAAAAATAAGAAAAAATAAAAAGGAGGAATTACAATCATATTCTAAAACATGAATATGCGTAAAATGTAGAAATGACTAAAATACCCCTACAGCTAAAGAAATATATATTTTATATATATAAGTAGATTGATACATGTACATATATATGAAATATATATATTTATATATATTTATATGTATCTTCCTTTATATATATAAAATATATATAGAAAATACATTGTCTTATGAATTACAATTTAACAAACTGTACTGTAGAACTTCTCATATTTTGTTCTTTTTACAGCAAACATTTGTTGTCAACTCATGTACAATCACTTTATTGTATGCAGAACAGCTGGCATCACACAGAATGAACTAGCGAAGGAGTTCAATATTAAAGGTAACAAGCTCTTTTATATAGTAAAGAATCTTGAATGTCGGGGATTGCTGGTGAGGCAATCAGCTACTGTAAGAATGAAAGATTCCGGCCCTGAGGTGGATCCAGGGAATAAGATTGATGCTATAGTAAACACAAACTTGATACATCTATCTCGTTATGCAAAGAATTTGAACTTGAGTTCTCAACAAAGATTTGAAATAAAGAAAGAAAACTCTGTGGACACTTTCTGCTGTGATAGTGGAAGGACACTGACTGGTATGGGTGATGGTAGAGATTGCGTTAAAGAGGATAGACTTGTAAAGGATTATCTACCTGCCATGAAAGATGTCTGCGATAAACTTGATGAAGCTAGTGACAAGGTAAAATACTAGTGTGTTGATTTCATGGGTGTCTCTGATAACTCCTGCATGTTCTCATTTTGGTTTTAATAATATGGCTTTGTTGAAGGTACTTGTTGTTTCAGATCTAAAAAAGGAACTTGGTTACCTCAAGACTAGTGGGCATCGAGCATGGAGAACTGTGAGTATTGTTTAATGCATGTCTTGGCTCCTAGCATCTGCTTCTGAGTTTTGACAGTGCCATTTACTTGTATAATACTCTCACAGGTATTGAAAAGGTTGAAAGAAGCTCACCTTGTTGAAGAATTCTCTGGTCAAGTAAACAATAAGGTTGGTTTTGGTTGTTGCAGGTCTGTTTTCAGTAAAATGATGACATATATATGTTTTGGTTGTGATTCCCCAGATGCATGCTTTTATTTTGCTTGTAAATCCTTCTCCAGTTTCTTTATATATGTAGGCATTCAATGCAATCCAATTAATCTTTCCATTTTTTCCTTCTGGCCTTGCATTTGTAAAGATTTTTATGACATGTTCTAAGCAATATTTGTGATTTATGCCTTTGGTAGCATACTCTTGGGGGAAATGTTGCAGCGGTAGTGTGACAGTGAGTTAACCAACTCCTAAGGATGCTTTTGAAATTAAAAATGATGCATATCCTACAGAGGCAAATATTCCAGCTATTTTTAGGGGATCCATTGGGTTCTATGTTGTGCTAAGGTTTCTGTTGTTCTGATTTGCTTTTTTCCTGATTGCATGGAAACAGTATCTGTGCCTTCTCTTGTTATGTTTGATGTGTTAATTCCCCTTGCCAAAGTTGATTTGATATTGACATTTCTGTCTTTTTTGAAGATCTTAGTGAACTCTGAACCCAAAGTAAGAAATGAGCTGCTGAGAATGCTGTGTTATACATGGCACCTGAAAATATGTTGCCTTGTTCAAGTCCAGGTATCAATTTAAGGTTTTTTTTGAGGTTCTGAGCACACAAATTTCTGGTATTTGGGCAACCATCGTGTTAGTAAGGCAAATATGGTAGGATAAGTTGTACTTATTTTACTAGAGTGCAGAGCTATTTCTAAAGCGCTATAAACTCCTTATGAGCTTAGTTTCTTAGTGCTTTACACCATTTCTGGAATTTTTCTCTGGAGCTCAGAGTACAACAACAACAACTACGCCTTCATCCCAAAACAATTGGGGTCGGCGATATGAACCAACAAAGAAAATCATTATGGGTCTTCCACATGAATCCTTCTCCTCCATTCATTTCTATCCAATGCCATGTCCTCGGTGAGGTTCAAAGCATTCATATCCTTTCTTATCACCTCCATCCATGTCTTCCTAGGCCTACCCCGACCTCTTTTAACTAATATATTTTCCCATTTCTCCATCCTTCTAACTAGAGCATCATTAGGCCTTCATCTAATATGTCCAAACCACCGTAAACGATTCTCTCTCATCTTATTTTCAATGGGTGCAACGCCTACCTTCTTACGTATCTCCTCGTTCCGAATCTTATCTTTTATTGTATTTCCACACATCCATCTCAGCATACGCATCTCAGCTACACTCATTTTTTGAATATGATGTCTCTTGACAGCCCAACATTCCGTACCATATAGTAAAGCGTGTCTAATAGTCGTCCTATAAAACTTTCCCTTCAACCGCAATGGCATTCTACGATCGCACAACACTCCAGTTGCACTCTTCCATTTCATCCACCCAACCTTTATCCTATGATTTACATCTCCATCAATTTCTCCATACATTTGAATGATAGATCCCAAATATTTGAAAGAATCATCCACCGGTATTTCGTGCTCACCAAGCTTCACTACACTCTCATCACTACTTCGTTGCTTACTAAATCGACATTCCATGTATTCTGTCTTACTCTTACTCAACTTAAAACCTCTTGCTTCCAATGTCTGTCTCCATAATTCTAACTTAGCATTAACCCCAGCTCTAGACTTATCAATCAAAACAATATCATCAACAAACAACATACACTACGGCACATTTTCTTGAATTGATCTCGTAAGCTCATCCATCACTATAGCAAATAGGAAAGGGCTTAAAGCAGATCCTTGATGTAACCCAACCGTTATAGGAAAATTGGTTGTCACCCCTCCACAAGTGCGGACATTGGTTACTACTCCTTCATACATATCTTTAATTCTACTAATGTACTTGAGAGAAACACCTTTCTTCATCATTGTCCACCAGAGAACGTCCCTAGGTACTCTATCGTAAGCCTTCTCCAAATCAATAAAAACCATATGCAAATCTTTGTTCCTCTCTCTATTTCTCTCAATAAGTTGTCTAAGAAGATGTATAGCTTCCATAGTTGATCTTCCAGGCATAAAACCAAATTGATTCTCCGATATCATGACAATCTTCCTCAACCTAGACTCAATCACCCTCTCCCAAAGTTTCATAGTATCACTCATGAGTTTTATACCACGATAGTTTGTGCAATCTTGTATATCACCCTTATTCTTATATAGAGGCACCAAAGTACTCTTACTCCACTCATTAGGCATCTTATTTGTCCGCCAAATCTTGTTAAAAAGATTTGTCAACCATTCTAAACCTTTCTCTCCCAAGCATTTTCAAGCCTCGATAGGTATACCATCTGGGCCAACTGCCCTTCTTGATTTCATTTTCTTCAAAGCCTCTGCAATTTCTTTCTTTTGAATCTTGCGCATGAAGTCACGATTCATCTCATGAAAATGAATTGAAAAGTCTTCAAGATCCTGAGCATGACTTTCATTAAATAGCTTATCAAAATAATCTTTCCATCTCTCCTTAATCTCCTCATGTTTGACTAAAACCCTTTGCGTTTCATCTTTGATACATCTAACCATACCCAGATCCCTCAATTTCCTATCTCTCATCTTTGCAAGCCTATAAATATCCTTCTCGCCCTCTTTGTTATCCAACTTGTCATAAACCTCCTTATATACCTTGTCTCTCGCGTTTTGAACTACTTTTTTAGTTTCCTTCTTTGCTATCATATACTTCTCCAAATTCTCATTATCACGACTCTTACTTAGATTTTTATCACGACTCTTACTTAGATTTTTATAACACTCTCTTTTAACCTTAATATCTAATTTGACATCCTCGTTCCACCATGATATCCTTACCTAGCGGTGCACCGCCTTTAGACTCACCCAATACCTCCTTAGCCACCTTTCTCATGCCACCCGCTATCTTATTCTACATTGATTCTGAATCATCCTCGGGACACCGATCAACTTCCTTAACTACCTGCTATACAAACATTCATTGTTTAGCTCCTTTCAGTGCCCACCATTTAATTCTAGGATCTATCATATGTCTATCCCTTTTGCGACATTGTCTAATTCTAAGATCTAAAATTAAGACTCTATGTTGTGTAGCTACACTTTCTCCCGGTATAACCTTACAATCGATGCAACAACCCCTATCTCTCTTTCTAAGTAGGAAAAAATCTATCTGACTCATATTAACCCCACTTTTAAATGTTACTAGGTGAGACTCCCTCTTCCTAAACCAAGTGTTTGCTAAGATCATATCATAGGACAAACCAAAATCTAAAATCCTTTCTCCACTTTCGTTTCTTTCTCCTATACCATAGCCTCCATGGATACTCTTAAATCCATCCCTACTAATGCCTACATGCCCATTAAGGTCACCGCCAATGAAAAGCCTTTCTCCATAAGATATCCCTTGTACTACTCCATCTAAATCTTCCCAAAATTGACGCTTAATGGAATCATCTAAACCTACTTGAGGTGCATAAACACTAATAATATTAATAATATTAATAATATTCGTACCTAATACTAATTTAATAAGTAAAATCCTATCACCCTTCCTACGGACCTCAACTACATTATCTATAAACTCACGACTCATAACAATCCCTACTCCATTCCTATTCCTATTTATTCCTGTATACCAAATCTTATATCCCCAAGGTTCTATCACTTTTGCTTTCTCACCTACCCATTTGGTCTCTTGTAGACATAAAATATCAATCTTTCTCCTACACATAACATCTACTAACTCTACCAACTTACCAGTTAAAGATCATATGTTCCAAGTGGCTAACCATAATTTTATGGTCTTGGACTAACTTCTTTACCCCCACCCGTCCAACAAAGTGAGGGAACCCTTGCCTATTTGACACCACACTCGGGCGGCGGTGTGACGCGTCGCTTCCGGGCGACGACCTAGCAACCCTTGCCCATTTATCACTGCCTCCGGGCCTATAGAGTACAATGCGTCGCTCAGTAGGGAACGCCCCAACGAAATTCTCATATTGGTTCATATTCATAGGGTATGACTAAGTTTTTATGCTGGCTGTCACAGGCCTACCGCAACCCTCCTCCTTTATCCGGGCTTGGGACCGGCAGTGTATAACTAAACAGTTATACACAGGCGGAGTTTCTCTGGAGCTTAGAGTCTTGCCTCATATTTGTAGAGTTGCTTATTTGACATTTTCAAGCTTCCTATGGAGCTTTTACAAAGCTTCTATTTGTCCTGCTTAATGGACACATGTTTCTCATATATTTTCCCCAAAAGATGCATTAGTCTTTTGTCTTCCCTCCTTTTGAAAAGCTATGATCCCCAATTGTTCGTTGCTTTGTTTGGCCAAAGCAGCTGTTGTATTGGTTAACCAGGCTACTTGGATACTTGGAGTATGAGGTTGTTAGATTTCCATCATCTTTTTAGCAAATGTTTGTGTGGAATGAAAAGCTAGTTTTCATAAAAACTGCACTGCAATCCTTTTTAAGTTTTGAATGACAGTTAAGGGTAGATATTCAAAAGGAGTTGCTAATGTTGACAAGCCCAAGTCTATTCCCTTAAGTTTCAACTATAATGTGAAAAGTGGTAGTTCTGGGTGTAAAAATTTGTTTAAAGTTTATACAACAAGTTGTGTGGAACACCGAAGGATGAATTTGGATGCACAACAAATGAGTTAATGAAATTGTTTCTAAACTTTTAGTATTGTAAAGGCAGAATTTTGTGAAAATGTTAAAGGCACTATTTTTTGTGTGTATTGCGTATAAATCGGCAGAGTAGAGACATTAGGAGTGGGTGAACTTATGAATTTTCACCTTCTATCAGTTTCAAAAGATAAAAAAGTTGCCTCAAATATTTTAATTTATAAATTTATATTAAATTGTATGACAATTAAAAAAGGTGATCACCTGTATTTTCTTGTTGTTCTTTTGTAAATCTTTCCCCTTTCAGTTTCTAATGTTCTCATCAGGAAATGTTAACCAACTTTCTTTTCAAAATGTCTTCTAGAGTATGCATTGGATGAGGCGGCTTTGCTGAAATGCATTACTCGAAAAGACCCAAGGATGACGTTTCTTTTATGGAAGTCCCATACCTGTCTGTACTTCTCTTTTCTGTTTCTTTCTTTTCTTGTTCAAACTCCAGCCCATTGATGAAATGATGAGTTAACATGCATAAGCCTGTAGATATCTTTCCCATGATTGATTCGCCAAATGTGAGAAGCTAATTCAGTAAATAAGTATGACTTATGACACTATGATGTATACCCGCATCTGCATATATAGCCTACCATTTTTACAGATATGGATTTAGACCTTCTGTTTGAGATGTTATGAGAACATTTGGATATTAATTAATGGTTACGATACATGAAAGTTTGTTTCCATATTTGAAAGGATAAAAAGGAAAATTGTGCAACTTTTATCTTCCTCGGCATGTATTGGTTTTATATGCGATTTTTTTTGCATTTAAGATACTGTGGTGCTTATATATTCAATTTGATCTCATATTTGCAGATTAAACCTGCATGTATCTAATTTTGTCTTTTGGATAGGTAATTTCCTGTCTACGCTTGGTGAAAAAATTTGACACAAAAAACATTCAGCAAAAATATGCTGGTTATGGATGTGAAGATTTGGATGGAGATCAATCGGTCAAATGTGCAAAGCGAGGCCAGATAACAGATCAACTTTTAGAACTACCTATCGACCAACAAATATATGATGTGATTGATGCTGCAGGATCAAATGGTATAACCGTCCAAGAGGTCAGTTGATTTTTTTCAGTAGATACATTTATCTGATGTCCTTTTTTTTCTCTTTTATTTAAAAATTCCAATATCTTGGTTCCTGGTTTGTGGTAGTTGCCTTTTTTACTGGTTCCTGATTTCATTAACCTTACCCTTTTTAATACTTTATGCGCCTGGTATGACTTGAGTTAGTCCGACTGGCTGATGGTTCTCGATGAACTTTTGGAGCATCTACCTCACTTTGCGTGTGGATAAATTTGTTTCGCCTATAAAGTAGACTATACCCAAGTCGGTTGAACATAACACTTTTGTGGTTACTGAGAATGAAAATGCATAAGCAGGTTCAGCTTCATGCTTTGATTTCATTAGTCATATCTGCTCTGTTGCTTCAAAAGACAATTAGGCTCATACAATTTAAAGAAAACACTTACATTATTGAAAAGGAAATAATAAAAACAAGAAAACTGAAACATTTTGGACACTATTGTAAAACAAAAATGACCTAAATACGGACTTAGTTGTCAAAGACAATAGGTGGAGCCTAGGCAGTGAAGCCCTAAAAAGACTAGGCAGGGCCTAGGCGGACTAGTCAATACCCCAATTATTTTTTTTTTAAATACGCAAAATATGAACATACTACTAAAATTAATAACAAACATGTATACAACATAAATTAAGAAATTAATAAGTGTCCGACCCTTAGTATCAATCTCTCCATCTGACATTATGCTACATCCATATTTGACCCAATGCACTTGGTATTGGTTCAAGAACTTCATTGTTTTCACGATTTCTTTAGCCAAAATTAGCTTTCGCAACTTGTGGTATGATGGAGGCCTCATCACAGGTCCAAATTGGCTTATGACTTCAATCATATTGTAAAAGAAGACAACTTTAATGTATGAAAAGGTATTCCTGCTTTATAAAACCATCTACCAATGTATTTACACACTACATCCCTTTCTTCAGTCTTGAAGTGGTTCTCTAGTGTGGTTTGTTCAATCCATTGCTGCTTCTTTGCCTTCCTTTCTCTGTATCACTTCAAAAATATAAATCCGTAGGTTCTTTTGCTTGTGGTGATTTCAAGCCAAAGGTACTACTTGGCTGCCCTTCCATCTGGGAAACTACAGGTCTTTTAGCTGAATCTGAAGCTGAGAACATGTATTCAGATCTCCCTTCATATATATTAACTCTTTTTTATTTTTTCCATCTCTCTTCTTCTTTGATTTCTTCATATACACATAAAGTATTTTCTTGATTTCTGGTGTTTTATCACATGCCTTCACATTGTTTCCAATCCCAAGTCGATTCCGCTTAATTCTGAATATGCCTCCTTTATAAGTTGTTTTACATTTAGCACACGTCACAAATTTCAAATCATTTTTGTCCTTACCGTATGCCCAATTTCATGTTGGATCAGTAGATTTTTGCTTCAAGCCCATCATATCATCTTCCAATTTTGGAAATTCCACACATGAAGTAGACCCGCTAGCACTTGCAAAAAAAGCCCCTTCCATTGTCGTCCTAAACAAAAAAGAATGTAAATAAATGATTATAAAAAAGAGTAGGCAACAAAAAATATAAGATAATATATATGTGAAAAACAAATACATAAACTATGAAATATATACATATACATAATTGCATATGCTTATAAGTTATAATATGTTAATATAGACATATAATTATATATATTTTCATAAAAAAACAGATTATATATGAACTACACACACATGTATATTATATATCTATACATAATTACATACGCTTAGAAGTTATTATATGTTTATATATATACATTTACATAAAAAAACAGATTATATATGAATTACACACACATACATAAATGAAACACACAAACAGTCAACCAAAAATATAATTCAGAAACAGATAAGAAACATAACTCAGAAAACAGTCAACCAGATTATATATGAATTTCTGAGTTGTGCATGTGAACTGTGAACTGTGAAAAAGATAAGAAAACAGATTATATCTGAATTACACACACTCTATATAATATATATAAACTCGGAAAGAGATATATATGCGTGCATCAACATCTGTTTGTGTGCATGTGAAGTGTGAACTGTGAAAAAGATAAGAAAACGGATTATATATGAATTACACACAAGTATATATAACTCATTAACAATCAACCTGAAATATAATTCAGAAACAGTTAACTAGAAATATAAGTTATATAACTCAGAAACATAACTCGGAAACAGTCAACCAGAAATATAACTCGGAAACAGTCAAACATATTATATATGAATTACACACAGAAATATAAATATAAATATAAATGAAACACACAAGCGCAATATATATTATAATAACTGAAATACAGAATGTATATATCTGAAAAACATAATTATAGCAAAGACAAGAAAATTGAAAGAGAAACAGGAATAAGAAGAAAAAACCAGGAGAGAGCAAACAGAGAGTGATGAAGAAATAAAAAACAGGAAGAAGGGAAAACAAGAAGAAAAATAGGAAAAAGAAAAGAGAAGTAAAAGGTAAGAAGAAAAGGGAAAACAAGAAGAAGAAAAAAGGTGAGAAAGAGAGCGAGAAACAGAGAGAGAGAGTGAGAAACCAAGAGAGAGAGAGCGAGAAATAGAGAGGGGGAGAACGAAAGGGCATACCTTCTTCTTCTTGCTGCTGCTGCAACAAATATATATATATATATATATATATATATATATATATATATATATATATATATATATATATAGAGAGAGAGAGAGAGAGAGAGAGAGAGAGAGAGAGAGAGAGAGAGAGAGAGAGAGAGAGAGCAAGTTAAAAAAAGGACAAGTATAGGCTTACAGCCTAAGCGTCACCTAGATGGGCTAGGCAATGCCTAGGTGGTAAAATAGGACCCCACCGCCCAAACCCAAAAGCCCAGGCGGTAGGGCTGTGCCTAGGTCACCTAGGCGCCGCCTTTGACAATCAAGAATACGAATGAAATTGCATCACTTGATTCATCATCTCCTCCTTGCAGTCCTAGATAAACTTGAAAAGTTCAGCTGGGGAGCCATCAGAGTCCCGTGCCTACCATCCTCGGTTGTCCAACATGCTGCTTAATCTTCTCTTCAATCAGAGGGGCCTCTAAATCCCTATTCATGAATTCAAAATATTCATGAGCACACAGCACAGTCTTGGATGAACTTTGTCTATATGTGACCCTCTTTCTAAAGCTCTATTGATGAGTTCAGTCTGATAGATGCAATCTCTGCCTGCTGGCTGGGATACTGGTTCCGCTGACCTTGCTTTGCATAAGCAATATACTCTTGCAGCCTCTCCCACAGTTTATTTAATCTAGATTCCAGACTGATTCTTTTGTGACCTTTGTCCATTCTACAGTCTTCCTGACAGCAATGCAGATTTTCCTTATGACTCAGAAGGGCAGTGAATTCTCTGTGCTGCTGTTCCTGCGACCACTCTGATATAAGCTCTTTGAATCGTGAGATCTTAATCTCTGCCTGTGGTTAGAGATAGTGTTCAGACATCCCAAGTGTTTGATAGCATCCTATGAAACAAGAAATCCATCCATCCTTTATTGCTCAACTAGGACACTTGTCATCACTGAAAGAGATATCACCAGTTCCGCTTGAACACTGAACTCCAATCCACCTCATACTGTTTCTCCTTATTAACATATTGTTGCTGTCTTCCAGAAACAATGTTGAAATCTTTTCCTGAAAACCCAGGAATGGATTCTTCTACTTCAAAAATTGTTTTATTGCTGTCACATTTTTTCACCTTTTCTTAAATGGTTCTTAACTTCTGGTGCCACCTATCTTGGAATATTCACTGAAAGCTTCTTTAGTTTCTTTGGAGCTTGCCTGTCAAGTGAAAGCTGCTTCCGACAGAAGCTTACTTCTGAATGTTGTAGTGCATACTTCCCATCACATTTTTTGCTTATTTGATAGTTATGACATGCTTTCATTCTCTTTTGCTATATGCTTTCTTAAATATTTACTTCTTGTTATGATACTTCTTGAAGGGCCCCATATTTCATGTATTTCAGTGTAGCTTCATGTGTTCTAGTTCCCACCCTTACAGGCTTACAGCTGCATGATAACCCAGGGTGTACTGGCTAATATTTTTTCTTGACAGATATTTTCAATGACGAAGATGGATTATGCTCATCTAGTGATGGAAATAAGAAAGTCTTGGAGATGATATGGGCATGCCAATAGGCGATGCCATTTAGAGTTTCTAAGTTTTTCTGAATGGTGCTTACTGTAGTTAATAAACAAAAAAGTCATACATCTAATCTGTATCATATAATTCTTGCTGAGTCTTATGAAAGCAGATAACTTTATGTTCATTTTCCTCAAAAAAAGGGAAAAAATTATGTTCATTAGATAGAGTACTAATTATGCATATGTATATAAATATGTTACACCAATGTGAATGTGTCACATGATAAATATGTCTAAGCCAATTCTTATGGATGATTATATGTTTTACCAATAGATGGTATGTTTTACTGTGATGAGCAGGTGTGCAAAAAGCTTGGGATTAACAGTAAAAAGAACTACCACCGGTTTACAAATATGGTTTCAAGATTTGGTTTGCACTTGCAAGCGGAAAGCTATAAAAGGTCAATGATATATCGTTTCTGGACATCAAGTAACTTTAATCCTGCATCACAAAATCTTGAACATGGTTCAAGCAGAGATGGAAAAATGGTCGTTGATATCATACAGAATGAAAAGAATTTACTAGTGGATGGATGTTCATCTTCCAGCTTCCCCAAATCAGATCCTTTTAGTCAGCTAAGGGAATGTCATGGCATGATAGATGAGGGCAAAAGTCAGGCACTAATTCAAGTTGGAAGTTTATATGACCAACCTGATGACGTTGACAACCATGCTATTGTGTCTGAGGATAATATTGGAACAACTGGAAATATGGTAAAATCAAAGGTTGCTCCCAGCTTATCAAAGCTTCAAACTGGTCATGGGTATCCACGCCTTGCTTTGGCTGCAGAGAATGCTCAAAGAGAACAGAGGATACTTGAAAGATTGAAGGTTTTGATTCGGTCACTTTACATTTGTTCCTTTTTGTGACATTGTTTGTCTAATTTTTCCTGTTTAAAAACTCCCTATTATATATAATGTCTTGGTGATTTTTTTCTGAAACTATTTCTATTTTTTATAGCTCACTGGATTCATTCTTAGTTTTCCCAAATTGATGTATCTTTAACTGCTTGACCAAAAGGCGATGTTAGGGAAGGTTAAATGCTTGAAAGTGGATCGATCATAAATTGTAGTTGAAAAGGATTCATTATTTAGTTGACAGCAGAGTGCCATAGATTATATTCTATATTCATACATCTATTATATGAACGTGAAGTAGATTAACTAGATAGCATGCCATTTGTTTGAGAACTTGAAAATGACTTTTTGACAACTATACAATTTCCCCTTTTTTTTTACTCATTTTGTTTCCTCTGGAAATGGTGCTTACTGAAGCAGCACAGAATGTGATGTCTTAAGATATAATTCTCTCTCTCTCTCTCTCTCTCTCTCTCTCTCTCTCTCTCTCTCTCTCTCTCACACACACACACACACACACACACACACACACACACTAAAAAAAAAAGGTAAAAGAAAAAGCTCTCACAAAGAATTGGCAATCCATTTGACTGGCAATAAATTTGATTCTTCACAGCAGATATATGTTTCTGATATCTTGAATCTTTTTTGGGATATTTAATTACTTCTTTTGGTTATGATCTATTCTTTTTTTTTGTTCTCTTTTTTGCGTCTCTTGCGGAGGTGACAATTCATTACCAAAAATGGTGAAATTTCTCAGTTGGAGGGTCAAGATGTTTCTGTGGTTTTCTTTCTGTGTACTTGTAAGTTTATATTTTTTTTACTCATTTTGTTTCCTCTGGAAATGGTGCTTACTGAAGCAGCACAGAATGTGATGTCTTAAGATATAATTCTCTCTCTCTCTCTCTCTCTCTCACACACACACACACACACACACACACACACACACACACACTAAAAAAAAAAGGTAAAAGAAAAAAGCTCTCACAAAGAATTGGCAATCCATTTGACTGGCAATAAATTTGATTCTTCACAGCAGATATATGTTTCTGATATCTTGAATCTTTTTTGGGATATTTAATTACTTCTTTTGGTTATGATCTATTCTTTTTTTTTTGTTCTCTTTTTTGCGTCTCTTGCGGAGGTGACAATTCATTATTTTGATGTTCTCTATTGCCAAAAATGGTGAAATTTCTCAGTTGGAGGGTCAGGATGTTTCTGTGGTTTTCTTTCCGTGTACTTGTAAGTTTATATTTTGTGCATTTATTAGTGAAAAAGCACTAGCCTGAATTGATCTGGGCAACATGGGTGTCGGCTTGTAGGATAGGTGATGCTTACATAGTTACTAAACGTTGAGTTAGGAAAGGGCTTAGCTGAGCCAGTGGACCTAGGGAAGCATCTAAGCAATCTATTCATTATTAGTTCCATGAACGCTTAGACAAGCCAGATGACCAGGCGAGATGAGTCCCAACTCCTTGTACTGCATGGCACTTTTGACTCCAAAGTACATCATTTTAATTTTGTTAACTAATAAATAAACTAGATTAAAATTATTTGTTTCTAGTTAAACAATTGTTTGCTATCCTTTTGTACTTGGATATTCTTAGCATTCAGGCTACTACTATTTAATTGCCTCGTGCCTCATCAGTGCTTTCGCTTATGATTCTATGTGACCTAATAAATTGGTGCAATGCTTTTGCAGGATGAGAAGTTCCTTATAATTAGCGAGCTTCACAGGTGGCTTGAGAATGTTGAGGAGAAACCAACTATGCTGGCTAGGAAAACCCTAACTCGAGTATTGCAAAAACTTCAAGAAGAAGGTCAATGTAAATGCATTTCAGTGAGTGTGCCTGCTGTAACTAATTGTGGGCATAATCGTGTGACAGAAGTCATCTTGAACCCATCTGTTGATATGAAACAACCAGACCTTCTGGTCCAGATTCATGAGAGATTTAGGAGTTTTGATATGGAAGCTCGTGGGCAAGGAGTGGCTCGTTTAAAGAATGAGAAATATGTTCCAATACTAACTGGTGTTAAGCGGGCACGAATTCCTGTTTCATCAGAGTCTCTAGGCGTTCTATTAGAAACCATGCATGCTAACGGGTATGTTCCTGCAAAGATGGTCCGGGTGAAGTTGTTTCACACCTTTTTATGGGGATACATGACCAGTTTACCTGATTGGCAAGCCACTGCTGCTTTTGGAAGAGACAGTTATGACCTTAAAAATTCTCAAAGCTCATTCTTCCTGTTTTCTCTGGATGCTGCTAGTAAAGCAATGCCGATTGAACTATTTTTGCAAGTTGTTGGATCTACAAAAAGATTTGAAGAGCTAGTTGAAAGTTGCAAACAAGGGTTGTGCCTCTCAGAGCTTCCAATAGAGGAGTTTAAGAGCCTCATGACAACGCAGGCAACTGGGAGGCTTTCAAATCTTGTTGACATCTTACGTAGGTTGAAGGTAAACAGCACTTCCTATTCTGTTGAAACCTGGGTTTAATTCTGTTGAGCAAAACAAAAGGTTTCTCTATTGGTTCTTTCATGTCCACAATGTAGAAAGGGGTGGCTCAAATGCATAAGGTTCTCAAGCTAGGATTGTTGGTGGCTTATAAGAATCCTCACTTCAAGCTCTGTGTGTGTGTGTCATTGTTTTGTTGAAAACATAACTTTGTGAAGGGAAGACACCCAAAGGAAAAGACATCTTGCAACAATGGGCCAATAAGAAAGAGGCATGGTACTTTCTCGAAAACCCAAAACCTCATCCCCTTTCTAATCCCATTCTTTTTTGGAAAGGAAAGCTTTTTCAAAGCACAAAACTATCCCTCTCCAATCCTATTCTTTTTTGGAAACCCAAAACTACCACCTTCTGCAACCCCTTTCCTTTTCTTCTTAATTTTAAATGTAGGAGGACTATAAGAGCCCGACTCGGGCTGACATTCATGCCCAAGCCCAATCCGACTTTTATCGCACTGGTTCTGGTATCTCGGCCCGATCCCAACATGTGGCGAGCTGGGTGCTCGAAAACCCAACGGCTACCCAGCCTGATGGCCACCCCTAGTGAGGAGGTCTATAAGCTTTGGTTGATGCTCTTAGTTTGGGGGCGGCCAGGATGACTTCATTGCTTTTGTCCATACCCAACCTTTCCTCCTCTATAGTCAACTCTGTAAGAGTTTCATGTAGAGTTGGAATAGTTGGTCTATGAAGTATTATCCTTGCTCCTTCAAACTTGGTTCTCAAGCCATTTAGGAACATAAAAAAGTGCTCTCTTTTGCGTTGTTTTTGACGAAGATGAAGATCGTTGGAGGTTTCTCACTTGGGTTTCAAGACAGCCAACTCATTCCAAACTTCCACCATCTCATTATAGTAGTCCCAAACTATCTTTTCTCCTTGCTTCATAGTGAGAATGTGTTTGTGGAGATTCTATCAATGAGTGATGTTTTTTAATGTATTCATGCCTTCCAAGAAATCTCATGCTTCTTCAACTACTTTGAATCTAGCCACACTATCAAGAATCGACACATCGACACTATTCATGATCGATGTAAATTTTTTTGCATTATCCATGCATGAATCCATATATGTTTTTTCTCATGTTCTTGAGTAGCTGAAACCTTTTCTTGTGCATCTAGAAATTTTATAGCTCCATTCTCCATTCTAGTGAATGAGAGTTGAGGCTTCAAACAATCACCATCAATATATTTGATTAGCCCTTTGCCAAGATGTGATTATTAGTAGAAGACCATGTCAGGTAATTAGAAGCATTCAACTTGATGGACATAACAAAGACGGAATCTTTCTCCATGATGAGAAATAGAGAGGAGGAAGGAATGTAGAAGGAAGAGGGATGAGAGTAGTTTGTCACTCTTGTGAATACTTCAAGAGTCATGAGCACTTTCAATGACAATCTTGGCACCACAATCACTCCTTAATCACAAACAAGAATTTCAAGGATTAAGAGCTTGTGGCTCTGATACCATGTAATAAAATAGTCCTCAAAAGAGAAGTTTACAAAGCCAATAAGGGCAAACACAAGCCACTAAGAGCAGTAGAACAAATGCACCAAGGCACACAAAAGCAAAACTATAAATTTTATTAGTATTGACCAGGGTTACCATAAGCACCATAGGACATGGGGAAGCGCAAAACGTGGCGCTTCCGAAATGTGCTGGGAAGTGCCCAAAATTTTTGGGAAGTGCACTTCCCCTAAATGGGAAGCTTGCTTTTCCTTTTTTTTGTTTTTTTCTTCTTATTTTTCTTTTTCTTTTTTCCTTTTTTCGCTTCCATCTCACTTCCCATGACGCTTTCGGTTAGCTTCTTAGGTCGCTTCCGATTCGCTTCTCTTCTCTCTTCTAAGATGATTCTTTGTTCACTTCTAAGTCGTCTCACACTTCCTGCTTCCTAAAATTTTGGAAGTACCTCACTTCCCGCTTTCACTTCCCGAATCGCTTTCTGCTCCCGCTTCCCTGATTGACAACTCTGGTATTGACAAATGCACCAAATATGCATACAAGGAAGAGGGACAAAGTCCCTTATATACAACCAAAGGGAGTGATCTACTAATCGTAGAGCATCCAATCTACTAGCTAAGCATTTACAAAAATGCCCTTAATGGGCTTATAAAAGACAAGACATAAAAATCCTAGCTAAAATTTTGGAAGTGCCTCACTTCCCACTTCCGCTTCCCGAATCACTTCCCGCTCCCGCTTCCCCAACGGGCAACTCTGGTATTAACAAATGCACAAAATATGTATATAAGGAAGAGGGACAAAGTCCCTTATATACAGCCAAAGGTAGTGATCTACTAGCCATAGAGCATCCAAACGACTAGCTAAACATTTACAAAAATGACCTTAATGGGCTTATAAAAGACAAGACATAAGAATCCTAGTGTGTGTATATATATAACGGCAGCTGATTCTATGCACTCATGTGCATAGGCAGCCCTATAAACTCTACCGTTTTCTGGCTGTTGTGATACCGGAAACTGGTGAAGTCCGTACCACCTCAAAGGGTGTGATGCCCTATACCCGTATCCGGTCTTATCACAGCCCATAACTGGTCATAAAATATTTAGTTTCATGAATGCTCTTCACTATAATAATTGAGGCAATTTTGGACTCAGTGTGACCTGAAACAAACCACTCCTTGATTTGCACTATTTGGACATCAGATTGGCTGGAAACCATCAGGGTGGCACCGTCCATGCTAGCTTGCGTGACCCTGACAGTTTTAGCCAATCTGATGGTGTAATGTGGCCAGAAAATGCTAGTATCACCAACCTGGTACACTCAAGTGTACGAAACATTTTTCCGTATATAAATACACAAAATATATATATAATTTAACGGAACTCTGGTCTGTGTTTTGTTCTTTTTTTCCCAAGAAATCAATAAAAGTAAATATGTTGCCTTTCCTAATATATATTCTGTTTTTTGGAATAATTTTAGTTTTACTTGTTGATTCAGCAGCAGTAACAAAAATTTCAATGATTAACATGCTTACTATTATTGTTATTATTATTATTTTGATCAGTCTTATGGTTTATTTAGTCCATTGCTGTTTCACTCACATTAAGGAGAGCATTTGGCCGCCTTTCAGCTCTCTTTGTATTATCCACTTTTTCCAGTCATTGATTTACCTTGTTTCAAGGGTATTTGTGGAGGGTGAGAGTTAAAATTGCAAGCAGGTTTTTGTCTACAATCTGTAAATCAATATGTTAAGCTTTCCTGGTTGATGAGATATGCCACTTCTTCTGCATTCTTTTTTGGTGACAAATTTTTTTCCTTTGAGATTGTACTCAATATGCTTTCATAGTTTATACTTGATTGGTGTTTGCCTGTAGTTGCTTAGATTGGTGAGCCAAGGGCATGAAGAAGCGAATACAGCTTCACATACCATCCTTAAATATGCTATGGAACTTAAGCCATACATTGAAGAACCTTTGCAAAGATCCAGACCACGTTTAAATGTTGATCATCGTGATCTTAATCCAAAATTTCGACATGATTTTGTATTTTCGACTGGAGAGGCTGTTGATGCATATTGGAAAACCTTGGAGTATTGCTACTCTGCAGCAGATCCAACAGCTGCAGGGCGTGCATTTCCTGGTTCAGCTGTCCCAGAGGTATGTATTTTGTATTATTTGTTAGTTGGATCTCACATTATTGGTTCAATAGCTTGCCTTTGTGGCATGAGTGAGATGATTGAACTTGGACTCTAGCCTTCTTTCTTTTTTCGGGGGGTGGGGGGGGGGGGGGGGGGCGAGTTGGTGGCATTGATAATGGCATCCCTAATATCTTTTTATTCTAGTATTGTTTCTTTATGATCAAGAACACACTGCATCATAGTTTGTTATTGCAGGCTTTCAATTACAGATCATGGTCTTCAATTCGGGTAATGACCCCTGAGCAACGTGCAGAACTGCTCAAACGTATTTCAAATGATGAGGTGGACAAACGAATTCCATTCAAAGAATGTGTCAAGATTGCTAGGGATTTGAATCTTACCCTGGAACAGGTTAGCTTGTTTTTCGGACATCTGTCTACAGTTCTGATCTTTTCTAGTTTTATGGCTAATATTGGGTAGTGGAAAAACTTGTGCATTGAAAATCAATTGTTACACATGACATGACCTGTGATTCATTACGACACGTTAGAGACAGTCAATTGTGTCATGCTGTGGCCTTTTAAAATTTCAGAGTGCCAAATATTTGTAATTTCGTATGAGAGAGAGAGAGAGAGAGAGAGAGAGAGAGAGAGAGAGAGAGAGAGAGAGAGAGAGAGTAATGTGTCCTCTCCTTTTGCCCTTTGATTGACGTGAGTTACATCAGATGTCATGAAGAGAGAGATTGAGGACATCACATCTTATTTAAGATGAGAGAGAGTATTATGTCTCTTATTTGAAAGAGGGCAGTCTCTTATTTAAAAAATATTACAAAATGCCCACATATATGAGCAATATAAAAAGCTTTATGTTAAGTTTATATTAATACGAAAAGAAATTCTTGTGTGCATAAAACAAATTACGATCTTTTAAATGCATACAACACTATTTTACATTTATATAAAACACATAAAATATGCAATGAAACAACACGTGCACAAGTACAATGCCACAAAGGGCTACAAAGGTGCCAAAATACAAACACAAGGGTCACTTATGGACCAAATACAATAAGCCACTTATGGGCAAGAGCACCTCACACAGAGAACCCACAAGAACACTTAAAATAAATATAAATTGTATTGAATATGCTTAGAAAAGCATTACATACAAAGTGTGGCAAACAGCCCTATATATACACATGCGACACATTGGGGAGCTCCCAATATAAAGCTGTTGGGAACTTCCCAACAGTGGGGAGTCCCAACAGCTCTATGGTCATATTGAGCATAAAGCCCTTAGACAAAACACAAATACAAAAACAAAAAAAGTAAATACAAAAACCCAAAACTGTCCCTAATGGATATCGACTATTACATGAATAAAAAGACCAAAATACCCTGATTCTAATCCAAATTTACAACTAGTTATACATATATTTGAATATATATAACTTATATATATATATAACTAACTAATACAATATAATTTAACTCCCTCCCTCAAACTTACGGTGTAATAACTGAAAGTTTGTCAAGAAGAAAATGAAAATGTGGTGACGGAAGTGCCTTAGTGAAGAAATCCACCACTTGATACTCTGAAGTGACATATGGGAAGATGATTTTATTCAGGAATTCTTCATGTACATAGTGACAATCCATTTCTATATGCTTAGTCCTCTCATAAAATATATGGTTGCCATCTATGTACATTGCACTCTTGTTGTCAATATAGTCTGAAGGGTGTCTGCCGATGAACGCTCATATCTTCAAGTAATCCTCGCAACTAAATAATCTCTGATGTTGTGGTGACCATTGCACAGTACTCAGTTTCACTAGATGATAATATTTTCTATTGTTTTTTGCACTTCCACGACACCAGATAATCACCTAAAAAACACAAAAATCAGTAGTTGAGCATCGATCATTTGGATCTCCTCCTTAATCTGAGTAATAATAAGCAATTAACTCAAGAGAAGAGGAAAAAGATAACAAAAGACCTCTAGAGGTAGAGGTTTGTAAATATCTAATAATTTTCATCAGAGTACTCATGTGAACTGTGGTGGGAGAATATTGGAATTGTCTAGTAGTATGAACCGCATGCGCATTATTAGGCCTAGTAATAGTTAAATAAGTTAAGGCGCCAATCATTTGACAATACAAAATAGGATAATCCAGAGGTATCCTATCATCAATTTTCATTTTTGCATTAGTAACTTCAGGGGTATACTTTTTCGTCAGTAATTTCTCACTTGTCAATAATATAATTAGTAAACTTGGTTTGAGAAAGTAAATATCCCCTAGGAGAATAAGCAACCTCAATTCATAGAAAATATCTAAGAAATTTAAGATCAGTTATTTCAAAATATTTTTTAAGAATACATTTAATATGATTTACTCTCTGTTTGTCTTCACCTGTGATGATCATGTCATCAACATAAAGAAGAAGAACTACGGTTCCTGCAAAAGATTTCTTAGTAAACATGACAATATCAGTATAACAAGATTTAAAGCCAAGTTTGAGCATAACATAGCTAAAATGATTATACCAGGCTTTGGGTGCCTGTTTTAAACCATAAAGAATCTTTTTCAATCGAAGCACCTTACCAGGAGGAGCTTCATATCTAGGTGTATCCATATAAAATTCTTCTTTTAAATCTCTATTTAAAAAATCATTTTTACATCAATTTGGTAAGTAGCCTAACCTTTAACAACAACAACTATGAGAGTTATAGCTGAATTCATTCTAGATACAAGTGCAAATGTTTCATCCAATGTTACTAGAAGCTTCCTAGATAGGTGGGAAGACCACTTTCCGAAAACTCACTTCAGAAGTGCGATGCTCTTCGCTTCCGAAACTTGGTAAGAACCTCGTTTTCTCCACACTTCTCCTATGCTTTCCACACACTTCATCTATTTTTCTTGTATGTTCTCTTACTCAACTTTTCATGTTTTTTATATGTTTTCTCTCACTCACTTCCATGTGGTTTCTCTAAATCGGTAGTCATCATTTTTAGATTTTGTTAAAAATTTAATTCTTACACTAAAAAATCTTGAAATTTAAGAACTAGTCACTTTTATTTTAGTTTTTATTTGTGTTTCATTTTGATTCCCATTCAATTCTTATATATTTTTTATACCTTGCTTCCCGCTTCCTATACATTTTAAAATGCATCGCTTTTCGCTTTCACTTCCCGTATTGTTTCTCGCTTCCCCTTCCTAGTATGACAACGTTGGTTTCATCATAGTCTATCCTATATTCTTGTGCATACCATTTAACAACTATCCAGGGCTTGTACCTTTTTAGGGTCCCATCACTCTTTGTTTTAACTTTATAAACTCATCTGCAACTTATGGTTTTCTTATCCCTAGACAAATCAAATATTTCTCAAGTCTTAGATTTTCTGAGTGCCCTAATTCTTTATTCATAGCTTTTATCCATTCGAGATATTCCTTTGTCTGTTTATATATGACAAGATCAAAATAAGACTAAATTTTAGCTAAACAAGGTCTACACTGTGGAGAACAAGATTTATATGAAACAAATCTATTAGGGGGTCTAGAGGTTTGATATGATCTTCTAACTCCTTCTGGATGTTGTTGGGTTTCTAAGGTGGAGTAACTTTTTAGAGTACTTGGTTGTCTATCATTTTCACATCTTCTATATTGAATCATACTAGTTTTTTCTGATTCAATATTTACACCATCCTGAAGATTCAATTGAGACTCTTTATTACTAACATTGTCAAATAAAGAAGCATTGCTACTTTGAGGTAATAACTCAAGAACAAATACTTAGAATTCTTCTTAGGCACATTTTTGAAAGAAACTTTCATTTTCCAGAAAATAAGCATTCCTTGATATATATAGTTTGTCTTTTTTAAATCAAAACATCTAAATCCTTTTTTAGTTTCCCCATATCCAAAGAATGCACACAGAATAGCTTTAGGAGAGAGTTTATGATTTTTATTAGTGAACAAAATACTTACACCCAAAAAGTTTTAATCTGAGATAATCACGAGAGATTTTAAAAAGTTTTTCATAAGTAGAAATGTTTTGAAGCTTAGATGATGGAAGTCTATTAACAAGATATACATCAGTCGAACAAGCTTGAGCCCAAAAATGTTTTAGAACATTTTTTTAGATTTAAAGAGTTCAAATAGTCTCAATTATGTGCTTATGTTTTCTTTCAGCTAATCCATTTTGTTGAGGTGTATAAGCACATGATCTTTGGTGTAATATTCCATTATGTTCAAAATAAGTTTTGAAATCATTTGACATAAGCTCTCCCTAGAGTCAGAGCGGAAGACAATGTTATAAAAAATGTGCCTTGAGGCTCAAAAGGCGCGCCACGCCTTGAGGCACGGCCCTCTGTTCCTCAAGGCGCAATTTTTTTTTTTTACAACAAGATTTCATAGACATAATCAACAAAATTTTTGTATATTTTCCAGTTATTTCAGTTATGTAATAAGTTTATTAGTATATTACTATATTTTACTTTTGTTGGCTAATCTCATATATTTTTCAGTTATTTCAGTCATGTAATTAGTTTCTTAATATATTTTAACTTTTGTTGGTTAATCTCATATATTTTTCAGTTATGTAATCAGTTTTTAGTTAATTTTATATGTTAATCTCATATTTTTTAGAATAATCTCATATATTTTAAAAGAGGTTGGAGAAATGGGAAAATATATTAGTTAAAAGAGGTCGGGGTAGGCCTAGGAAGACTTGGATGGAGATGATAGGAAAAGATATGAATGCTTTGAACCTCACCGAGGACATGGCATTGGATAGAAATGATTGGAGGAAAAGGATTCATGTGGAAGACCCCAAATGAATTTCTTTTTTGGTTCATATCGCTGACCCCAATGGTTTTGGGATGAAGGCGTAGTTGTTGTTGTTGTTGTAATCTCATATATTTTAACTTTTGTAGGTTAATCTCATATTTTTCAGTTATGTAATCAGTTTTTTAGTATACTTTAACTTTTGTTGGTTAATCTCATATATTTTCCAGTTATGTAATCAGTTTTTAGTTATTTTTATATGTTAATCTCACATTTTTTATAATAATCTCATGTATTTTAACTTTTATAGGTTAGTCTTATATATTTTCCAGTTATTTTAGTTATATAATCAGTTTCTTAGTATATTTAACTTTTATAGGTTAATCTCTTATATTTTCCAGTTATTTCAGTTATATAATTAGTTTCTTAGTATATTTAACTTTTTTTTGGTTAATCTCATATATTTTCCAGTTATGTAATCAGTTTTTAGTTACTTTTATATGTTAATCTCATATTTTTTAGAATAATCTCATATATTTTAACTTTTGTTGGTTAATCTCATATATTTTCCAGTTATGTAATCATTTTTTAGTTACTTTTATATGTTAATCTCATATTTTTTAGAATAATCTCATATATTTTCCAGTTATTTCAGTTATGTAATCAGTTTCTTACTAAATTTTAACTTTTTTTGGTTAATCTCATATATTTTCCAGTTATATAATCAGTTTTTAGTTACTTTTATATGTTAATCTCATATTTTTAGTACTTATTTGAGATTTTCTATTTCTTATTTCTTATTGGTTGTTATTTCATCAATAAAACATTTCTTTATTTATTTGTATTTTTAAATATTTTTTATAAATTTTTTAAAGTTTTCAAATATTTTTTTTGAGGCTTATGCTTTACGCCTCAGTTTTTGGTGGAGCTCCTCGCTACGCCTCAACGCTTTTCCCAACACTGGCGGAAGATAAAAATTTCAGCTTTAAATTGATTTTTAATAAGGTTGTGATATTTTCTAAAGTTTTCAAAAACTTTGTACTTGGGCCTAAGAAAGTATATTAAAGAAAATCGAGTATAATCATCAACAAATATCACATAATAAGAGTAACCACCTTTAGATAGGGCAGGGGAAGGTCTCCATGATGTTAAGACTATAACACAGTGGATGGTTTGGATCCAGATCCAATATGTATGTATACCTTTTGTATTTTCTTCTTGTACCAAAGGGTACTCTTGTAATTCATCATGCTTGTTATTATGATATATATTATGATGGGAGCCTAGAAAAGGTAAGCTCGGTTGATCTTTGGTTGCAAACTCCTCTTTACTAGAAATATGTTTTACTTTAAATTTGAAATCTAAAATTTTTTCTCCCTTTTCTTTTTTCTTTCCTACGTTAAATATTGTTTTCTTTCTTTGTGTATCTGACTACACTCTCTCTCAAGGCTGGTTTATGGATTCGGGGGCAGCACATCATGTTACAGGAGATTCAGTTTAACTCTCTCATGCTGCACCATATTGTGGTAATGGACATATGATTACGGGAGATGATAAACACCATCATATCATTCATGTAGTCACGACAAACTACCAGTAGAGGTCTCCTTTTCTTGTCCAATACTTTACTTGTTCCTAACATTTAGAAAAATCTCATTTCTGTTTCTCAACTTTTTTGTGATACTAATTCCTGTTTCCACTTTTCTCCATCTTTTGTTTCTGTAAAAGAAATTCACACGAATCAGACGTTCGTTGAGAGAAGAAGATGCGAAAATCTGATGTCCTGAATGATGCTCCATAGTCTTTCTCACCACTAGCGTCTCATTCATTATTTGCGTTATCTAGTCCAGAAGCTCATAAAGAAGTTGATGTTTGGCATCGTAGATTAGGCCATTGCAATTCTAGCTTTCTTGATATTTTGTGTAATAAAGGTTTGATTGATGTTAAAAGGAGAAACTCTTCTTGTGTTAGTTATCACATTTTTCTATATCTAATAAAAGAGCTTCTTTCCTAGTTGAGCTTGGTCATTATGATGCTTGGGGTCCTTCCCTAACTGTCTTTTTCTAAATCCAAATATTATGTTATTTTTGTGGATGATTTCACTCATTGTACCTGGATATTTTTCTCAAAAACAAAGGACCAAGTTTTTCTTACTTTTTGTAGATTCAAGTCTGATGTTAAGACTCAATTTTCTCATAAAATCTTAACCCTATGAAATGATGTTGTACTTTATCTTTAACAGCCAATTGGTCAGTAATACTTTTTAAGCGGCCTATGTATTCCATAACTATCATGGAGTCTTTCTTCAAACTTTGAAACTCATTTTTTAAGTACATAACTCGGGCTTCTAATATCTGAGAGTATGTCTGAGAGAGCTTACTCTATAGATTTGCCGCAGTGCAATCATTTGAAATAGTAGCCAACACTTCTTGAGAGAGTGTTGACGTAATATAAACAACCAAAGACTAATCCCGCTTTCTCCAAGCTGTATACTCTGGATTCTTAACAGATTTAGTGATTGTGTCGCCCTTCTCATCCTTGGTTTCTTGCAAAATAAGCCGTGGTGGTACAAGAACAGAACCATCCAGATGTTCATCGAGATCCTAACTCCGTATAAATGGAAGTATTTGTCTCTTCCATGTTAAGAAATTAGAATGAGTAAGTTTTTCCTTGAATGAGTTTATTTAAGAAATTTGCAGAGGGACCAGAATACGAGAAGGAATCCATATCAATGAAACAACGAATAAGCAAACAAACTGATTTGAGATCACTCAATCAATCAACAGAGCTTCAATAAAGAAACCTTTTTTTTGGAAATGAGAATGTAAAACGTCACAGCCTGCCTATAGACGTTGCACAAAAAACACTAATTTTACTACTGATTGAAAAAGAGAAAGGACAGTAATACAAGTTTGAGAAAATCTGATATAATGGTAAATGCTAGACTATGACAATAATATATAAAACAAAATGATATGAATGTCCAGCAATACAAGGAGTATTCACGGCTCACAAACTTAGGAAAGAATCAAAGAGGTAAAGATGGCTTAGGAATGCACAAAGCTAACAAATTCAGAATGGAGGTAAAGAAATTTATGGCAGAAAGAAGACAGAAAGAAGGTAAAGTTTTATTGCAGAAAGAAAAACCCATAAAAGGTTGACGTTGATGGTAGGTAAAGAAAACACACAACGTGAGGGGGAAAGCTAAAACCCTAGAAAAGAGTCGTTGATGGTAAAGGAGAGAAGATACAGTCATTGACGTTGATGGTGAAGAAGAGGCAGTGACATTAATGTTGAAGAAGAAGATGCAACCGAAGATGAAAAAGCAGACAATGATGTCGTGAAGAAGAGGCAGACAATGACGTTGATGTTGAAGAAGATGATGCAGCCGAAGAAGAAATGGCAGACGATGATGTTGAAGAAGAAGATGCAGTCGTTGTTGGTGAAGAGTAGATTACGAAGAAGACAAACCAAGGAGTATTCACGACTGCTTCTTCAGATCTCGTTGAACATGCTTCTTGTAGGGTTCCGCAACCAAGGCTCTGATACCATGAGAGAAATTGAGAGGAGTTTATTCCACATCTTATCCTGCACAAGAAACAGAGAAAAGAGAGAGAGAGGGAGATGCACAATGGCTGGGGCGGCTGAACATAACCCACCACCAAGCCCTAATCTCGTTATATGAAAACGACTTTACAATGGAGACTAAAATATGCGACCACAACAAATATATTACAAAAATGCCATTAATGATAAAGGCATCAACTGCATAGTAAAGAGGATTGACGTGCATATGGATCTGGATCCAGATCCACACACACACACACACACACATATATATATATATATATATATATATATAGTCTTGTAAGAGTTAATGTCTGTTGAAAGTAAGGAGAGATGCACAACAACCAAGGTAGAGAGAGAGAGAGAAAGATAGAGAAAGAGAGAGAGAGAGACGACTGGAGAATAATCTAACTTCTTCAATTCAATTAGGGCTACTCTCTATATTAAATAGAGATAGTCCAAAGAACACAATTACACCCAGGTCCCTCATTAAAGAATAAGATTCAAATAACCTCTAGTTTAGAAAAACTTATTTACTAAAAACATCATAAAAACATCTTAGTCTCAACACTCCCCCTCAAGCTGGAGCATAGATATCAATCATGCTCAGCTTGTCACAACACTTTGAGAAATTTGGTCTCGCCAGGGCTTTGGTAAAAACATCAGCTATTTGATCTTCGGAAGATACATGATCGGTGCAGATATACCCAGCCTGAACCAAGTCGCGGATATAGTGACAGTCAACTTCAATATGTTTAGTCCTTTCATGAAATACTGGATTGTTGGCAATATATGTAGAAACCCTATTGTCACACATCATCAACATAGGTAGGGATACTTTCTCCTGAAGCTCGGTCAAGACTGATTTTACCCACATAATCTCAGCTGCAGTCTGGGCCATTGCTCGGTATTCAGATTCAGCACTCGACCTGGCTACAACGGTTTGTTTGTTACTCCTCCAGGTAACAAGATTTCCTCCCACAAACACACAAAATCCAGATGTTGACTTCCTATCTTCAACAGATCCTGCATAATCCGCGTCAGTGTAAGCAACAACGTCCAAAGATGGATTTCGTTTAAACAACAGACCTTTACCAGGAGATGCCTTTAAGTACCGAATAACCATCATAGCTGCATCCCAGTGAACTTTTGTAGGTTTGTCCATGAACTGACTGATTTTACTCACAGCTAATGAAATGTCAGGTCTAGTAACAGTCACATATAGTAACTTACCCACCAACGATCTAAAGCTGACACTGTCTACATACTCAGACTTCTCATCGAACATGTGAGTTTTGGGATCTATTGGAATATTAGCTGGCTTGGCTCCTAGCATTCCAGTCTCTTTTAATAAGTCCAACACATACTTTCTTTGAGACAACACTAAGCCCTCTTTGTTTCTTGCAACTTCGATACCCAGAAAATATCGTAGGTGACCAAGATCTTTAGTAACAAAGTGTTTCTGAAGATGATCTTTTGTGGCAGAAATATCTTGGGCACTGCTCCCTGTTAATATGATGTCATCGACATATACCACCATAACAACAATTCCAGCACTGGTTTTCTTGATGAACAAAGAGTGATCTGAAGCGGACCTGACAAAGCCAAAACTCGACATTACCTTAAATAATTTGTGAAACCATGCCCTTGGACTCTGCTTCAGGCCATAAATAGCCTTCTTCAACTTGCACACCTTCTTACACTCTCCCTGAACCTCGAAGCCTGGGGGTTGTTGCATGTAGACAGTTTCATGCAAATCCCCATACAAAAAGGCATTCTTGACATCCAACTGAAACAAGGGCCATCCATGGTGCACAGCAACAGAAAGAACAAGACGAATAGTGCCAAGACGAGCAACTGGGGAGAAAGTTTAAAAAAAGTCAACACCATAAGTCTGAGTATACCCTTTTGCAACCAACCGGGCTTTGTACCGTTCAATTGACCCATCCGAGTTATATTTAATGGTATATACTCACTTGCAGCCAACAATATCTGCATCAGTTGGAGGATCCACCAAATCCCAAGTGCTCCTAGAACATAGGGCATCCATCTCATCCTTCATAGCCTGTATCCATTTGGGGTCGAATAGAGCCTGACTGTGATGAAGCGGAACAGAGGAGGCTGACAAAGCCGAGATAAAATTCTTCATAGAAGCCCCAAGATTAACTTCAGAAACAAACTGAGAAATGGGATGAAGGGTGCACTGTCTTTTCCCTTTTCGCAGAGCAATAGGAAGATCCTCATCAACAGCAAAAACTTCAGTATGCTCAGAGATACTAACTTCAGGAGAAGGAGATAATGGGGGCATGGAGGTAGGTGGTAACCTGTGAGTATACACTATAGGAGGGTTTCTGTATCAAGACTCCCCAGAGGATGGAGCCTCAGGCTTTGGAGTGAACGACTCTAAAGGAAAATGGGGAATTGGCAGAGGAAAAACATCACCCTGACTATCTTGTAACCTTGGAGTAGTACTTGAAAAATAAGGAATAGACTCAAAGAAGGTAACATCCGCACTGACATACTCTTTATGAGATATAGGGTCATAGCAACGATATCCTTTTTGGTTCTTAGGATACCCAAGGAAAACACATTTAATAGACTGAGCAACAAGTTTATCTCGATCAGGACCCAACTTATGCACAAAACACATACATCCAAAGACTTTAGGGGGGATAGGGAAGAGAGGAGCCTCTGGATGAAGAATTTGAATTGGGTTCTGGTCTTCTACAGAACTTGACAGCATGCGATTTATAAGAAACCCGGCTGTCAAAACCGCATCGCCCCAGTATGTAGCAGGCATATTGGATTGAATCATAAGGCACCGAGCAACATTAAGGATTTGTCTATATTTCCTCTCAGCCACCCCATTTTGCTGGGAGGTATGGGGACATGTAAATTGAGGTTGAATCCCATTAACAGAGTAGAATTGAAGTAAGTCTTTGGATTTGAACTCAAGAGCGTTATCAGTGCGAACAATTTTAACACATATGTCAAATTGAGTTTTTATCTCTGCAATTAAAGATTTAAGAATGACAGGACCTTGAGACCGATCTTTTAACATGAACACCCACGATAGTCTCGAAAAGTCATCAACAATAACTAGATAATAACGACATTGAGACCTATTCAGAATCCTACTTGGACCCCACACATCTACATGAAGAAGATCAAACAATCCTTGACTTGATGAACTCTGACTGGAGGGAAAATAACTTCGACAATGTTTTCCCAATTGACATGTTTCACACTGAAGAGAAACTGAGGGAGGTATATGAGGAATGACACGACGAAGTTTTGTCACTGGAAGGTGACCCAAACGATGATGCCACAAAAGAGGACTTAGGATGATGTAACAACAGAATTGGCCAAAACCTCTGGTTGGTGTAGGTAATACAGACCACCTTCCTCATAGCCACCACCAATCCTTTTTCCCGTCAGCAAGTCCTGAAAGGTGCATCCCATAGGATCAAAACGTACCCCTTTTTGACCTGTCACAGGTTTTAAACTCACAAAGTTGCTCGAGTTTCCGCACAAGTGACCAGAGGCTCCAGAATCAATGACCCACCTACCACCTTGAGCAGATAGGCCATCACCTGCCGAGAACACAACCTCCGCAACAGAAGGCTTCGAATTGGATGATCGTAAAGCAAGGACCTCGTCATATTCAACCCTGCTAAGAGTTACACAATCATTGGAGGAATCTGCATCTGATTTAACCACTTGAGCCATAATATAAACTGATGGGCTTGATTCACAAAATGCAGGAGCAACCACAGGCGCATACCCACAATCAACAACAAGCCCGACTATATCAAGTTTTGACTTCACCAATGAAATCTAAGAAACACGACCTTCGACTGTTCAGATCCAAACTTTAAATATAATTTTAAGAAACTTGACCAAAACTTTCCACCTCAACCAAGGATGACTATAGGTTGTAAATCAAGATCACACATCCAACACGACTTAGAATGTGTTACCATCACACATCTGCCACTACGACAAACAGTAGCAGCACCCAACACAAAATCTCACTTCAAAAGATAAGGTTCCCACGAACAGAATGTTTTTCCACATGCTGTTTTCAAACATCAATTGAGTCAAAAGGATCACGACACAGCACCCAGCTGCTTGCTAAATAAAATCTGAGCACAACTAGCGATAACATGAGCAGAAACAAAATAATTTTCCCTGTGTAATTTCACGACTGCTTTTCTGATCAGTTTCACGACTGCTTTTTCTGATCAGCAGCAGCCTCAACGCAATACAGTTACAGCACCAGCACACACGACCTGTGCAGAAGGTTCCCTCCTGCTTCACCCTTCACGACTCATGACCTCGACAGGCTGAATACTACGACTATACATCCACCACTATAGAGATGCATATCACAACTAAGATAGAGATGCATACCTCGACTGCACATCCACCACGAATATGCCTCTGATTCATGCTAGAAACTGGAGTCACTCGAACTTGGAGCAGGGCACGAGATCACGCTCCCAAGGACAATGGATCAGATCTTTGCTGTATCTGATTCTTCACAACCTTAACAGAACCGACCCCCACTTGATTTGATTTCGCGACTTCTCTGCATCAGATCTTCACTCGGTCTGAACTTCTCCACCATCCACACTTCAAAGATCATTTGTTTTGAAGCCCGCAACATCCAATCAATTTGCAACGATCAGATTTTTTTTTATGTAAAAATCTGTGTCGACAACATAGAGAATCAAATCAGACCAACGGCATCACACGACCCACGATCTGAGTGCTTCTACGATCAGCCACTTTTCACGTTTCACGACACATGATGCAGCTTGCTGCAGTTTTCCACGATCAGCCACAGCAGCATTACACGACTCACGATCAGCAACGGTATCCCAGGAGGGGACGCGTCTCTGATACCATGTTGAAAGCTATGTCACACGGACTCGGCTAGGGAGGCGCCGCACCCGAGTCGACACGCCCCGACACGGGTGCGGACACGGGTGCGGCTTCGGACTCGGCCTGGACTCGGTCAACGCCGAGTCGGACTCGGTCAACGCCGAGTCGGACTCGGTCAACGAGTCGAGGCCGAGTCCGTCCACTTTTGGACTCGGTCAATTTTGACCGAGTCCAAAATTGTCCATTTTTATAGCAAAAAACAAAAAAAAATGATCTTTTTATATAGTTTTTAAAATATATATAGCATGAAAAAAGCTAATTATCATTTAATTCTCTCTCTCATAAGCCCCATAAAAAATTATTCTTAAATATTATCATCTAATTCTCTCTCTCAATCTTAAAAGCTAATAAATTCTCATCCACGAGTACCAACACTTTTCATCCACCGAGTTCTATCTCTTATAAAGGCTAATAAATTCTCATCCACCAGTACCAACATTTTTCATCCACCGAGATCATTTAATTCTCTCTCTTTTTCAAATCTAGCTTTGAAAAATTAAAAGCTTTTAATGCTTTTAATTAATGTTATAATTTTAGCAAAAGATGTTTAATGCATTTACCAGAACATGCTTTTAGTTAATGCTTTTAATTAATACCTTGATGATGTTTTATTCCCATGGTAGCTAAGACTCAGCCGAGTCAATGATAAACTCAGCCAAGTTTGGTTCTAACCCAGTTATACTACTATTTTAACTCAGTTAATTCAGGATCTGAGACAACTCGGAAGAGTCACGAGCCGAGTGTCCAAAATTTATATAGATATATGCACACACAGGATATATTATTATATATATATATATTTAAAAAAAAAATATTTATATATATAGCCGAGTCCCCGTGTCCAAAATTTTTAAAATTGTGCCGCACCCGTGTCGCACCCGCACCCGCACCCATGTGACATAGGTTGAAAGTAAGGAGAGATGCACAACAACCAAGGTAGAGAAAGAGAGAGACAGCTGGAGAATAATCTAACTTCTTCAATTCAATTAGGGCTACTCTCTATATTAAATAGAGATAGTCCAAAGAACACAATTACACCCAGGTCCCTCATTAAAGAATAAGATTCAAATAACCTCTAGTTTAGAAAAACTTATTTACTAAAAACATCATAAAAACATCTTAGTCTCAACAATGCCTTATAGGGGCATTTTGGTCTTTTCACATATAATAGTAATTGTTTATTATAAATAATATTTTTATTTTTTTTGTTATTTTCCTTTCCCTATTTTTTTCATTCTTTTGGCCATTGAGGGGCTCTATGGTCTTTTAACCATAGAATCATTGGGACTCCCCAACGATCATAAATATGCTCGTAGACTAGAGAGCTCCCAACGACTCTATTTGGGAGCTCCCAATGGCCTCCCTCTCTTTTGTATAGTGTATAAATAGGGATGGTGTTCTCCCTTATTCTTCAATGCTTGGAGCTCAAGCATATGCTCAATAAAATTATATTTTTTTATCTTTTTTGTGTTGCCATTATTGGTTCTTGTATTGTTCCGTCGCGGACTTGTTCTTATGCACTTTGTGGTTGTGTTCTTGTAAGCCCTTAGAGGCCTTTGTTTATATTTTTCGCATATTTCATTACATGTTACCAAAGCCATAATGCTCTTGGTCTTGTGAAAAGTGGCCATAAGTGTTCGTGAGTGTGGAAAAGCATCAGTGTTCATGGTGCTTATGATGACTCAAGTGAACATGTTCTTTATTCTTCTCTTTCTCTCTTCTACCATTCAAAATGAAATATGAACAAAAAATTGATTTCTCCTTCAAGTTAAATAGCTCCAACTAAATGGTGTAGGCATCCACATTGAAAAATAACCTTAAAGGAAAGAAGCTTTGAAGATATGTGTAGGCACTATCTCATAGCCTCAACTCAAGCTCATAAAACGAGCAGATCAAGAGAAGGCCTTAGAAAGAGATGCTCAAATGAAAGCTATTCAAGATCATTAATCTAAAGTAGAAGATTGTGGAAGTAACCTTGCAAAAATTCTTGCATGGTTTTGTAAAAATATCTTCAAAGATATGCACTACAAGCACAAGCTCCACGAAGGGATACATGTACAAAGACACACCAAGAACACTTGAATAAAAAGTACACAAAGGTACAAAGAGAAATCTATTGAGCAAAGGTGAGCACAAAGGCTCCCAAAAGAATGAATACAATTAGAGGGGATACACCCGTATTTATAATCCAAGAGGAGACCAAAAGGAGGGGCTCCTACTAGACGTTGGAGCCCCTCCAACGGTTAGAAATCTAACCGTTGGAGGGGGGGGGGGTCTAACGTCTCCCCCTCCTTTGACTTTTAATCAAAAAGGTGAAAAAGAAAAGAAATAAAGAGGAAGAAAGAAAAGAGAAAAAGAAAAAGGAAAGAGGAAAGAGAGAAAAGAAGAAAAAGAAAATGAAGACAAGTTACATGCACATTTAAAAGGGTGAATATGCGTAAAATGGGAAATGGTAGAAATGCCCCTGGGACAATATATATATATATATATATATATATATATATATATATATATACATATGCATATATATCCCTCTATATACATAAATATATGTATACATGATATAATTTAACACCCCCCTCAAACTTAGGGCGTGACGACCGAAAGTTTGTCAAGAAGAAAATGAAATCTGGGGGAACACAACGCCTTTGTGAAAAAGTTTGTCAACTTGTATTCTGAAGTCACATAAGGAAGGTCTATGATTTTCTGCAAGTAGGCTTCTTTGACATAGTGACAGTCCATTTCAATGTGCTTGGTACGGAAAAGTGTGATTTTTAGCAATATAGATTGCACTTTTATTATCACAACACAGTCTTGTAGGTCCTTGGATTAGTACTCCCATATCCTTCAACAATTGATGAATCCACACAATCTCCATAGTCGTGGAGGCCATGCCTCGATATTCTACTTCTGTTGATGAAAGAGACACCTTCTGTTGTTTCTTACATCTCTATGAGATCAGTGATTCACCTAGAAAAATACAAAAACCAGTGGTGGAGTGATGGTTATTTGGGTCACCTCCCCAATCAGAGTCAGTATATGCAATCAATTCTAAGTTTGAAGATGAGGAAAAAAATACTCTCTTGTTTATTGTGCCCTTTATGTATCTGACAATACGAAGTACAACATTCATATGAACTGAATTGGGGGCATGCTGAAATTGACTCACAGTATGCATGACATGAGATATGTCTGGCAGTGTGATACTTGTAATGAAATATGCGGAAGAATCCAAGAATGCTAAAGCATTCACTATGTCCCACACGAACAAATGCAACAAGCATAAGAGAGGAATCCACTAAGGGATATACGAAGGGCCTTATAAAAAGGCTACACACATGAAAAATAATATCACTATTATTGAAGAGGAGCTCTCAAGAGCAATACCACGTACAAGGGGGGTTCCCCGTATTTATAAGAAAAGGAGACCAAAGGGGCTCCCAATAGAGTCGTTGGGGGCCCCAACGACTCCATTGTGGGGCCCCTTTTCGGTATCCAAAAATACATTTAAAAAATAAAAAACAAAAATAAAAAATAGTGAAATAAAAGAAATAAAACAAGTACCCCTATTGGGTACTTGTGAAAAGACCATAATACCCCTATCGGGTATTATGGTGAATATACATCTATATTTATATATATATATATAGATGTATTATTACATATGTTTTAACACCCCCCCTCAAACTTTACGGGGGAATGACCGAAAGTTTGTCAAGAAGAAACAAGAAGCGAGGAGCAGGCAGGGCTTTGGTAAATAAATCTGCAAGTTGATATTCTGAAGTGACATATGGCAGTGTAACTGTCCCACGAAGATATTCATCACGTACATAATGACAGTCCATTTCAATATGTTTAGTCCTCTCATGAAAGGTGTGGTTGCTGGCAATGTAGATGACACTTTTGTTGTCGCAACAAAGGTTCGAAGCACCGGTAATTTCGACTCCCATATCTTGAAGAAGACTTCGAAGTCACACCAGCTCCATTGTAGTGGTTGCCATAGCCCTGTATTCTGCTTCAGTAGAAGACAATGAGACTTTCTGCTGTTTCTTGCACCTCCAAGCAATTAGCGAATCTCCTAGGAATACACAAAAGCCAGTAGTTGAGATTCGATCATTTGGGTTTCCTCCCCAGTCAGCATCAGTATAAGCTAGTAAATCTAAGGAAGAGATTGAGGATAGGAATAGCCCTTTAGTCAAAGTATTTTTAATATATCGAATGATCCGGAGCACAGCACTCATATGCACAGATGTAGGAGCATGCTGAAATTGGCTTGCAGAGTGCACAGCATGAGCAATATCGGGCCTGGTGATAGTCAGATAGGTGAGGGAGCCTATGAGTTGCCTATAGGGCGTAGGATCGTCCAGCAGAACTCCATCCTCCAGTCGTAGTTTAGCATTGATAACCTCGGGAGTCTCCACCTTTTTATCATTCTTGTGAGTATCCCTTAGCAACTAATCTAGCTTTATAGCGCTCTAGGGAACCATCACTTTTTGTTTTGACTTTGTAGACCCATCGACATCCTATAGCTTTCTTATTTGGAGGAAGAAGAACTATTTCCCAAGTTTTAGCCTTATTTAAAGCATCTAGTTCAACTTTCATTGCTTCAACCCAATGAGGTATATTTTTTGCTTGATTATAATGGGAAGGTTCATAGTAAGAATGCAAGGCATTAGACAAGCTCTATAGTTAGGTGAGAGAGTTTCATATGAGACAAACCTATTAGGTGGAATTGATGTTCTAGAAGAACGCCTGAGAGAGGTTTCTTCTAGGGGTTCATTAAGCCGCAAGAATTTTTCTAAAGCACTAATAGGTTGGGCTTCCTCACGCCGAGTGTAAACTTGGAGATTGTCACCATTAGTTGGTGATACATTATTATCATGAGAATCATGAGTATTTTCTAAAACTTCCGGATGACTCAAAGAGTCATCATTTGAATCTTCTAAAAGATCATCTATAAACATATAATCAATTTCATTTGGTTTTTCCAATATTTCAAATCCATTTTCATCTTCTAAAAAATTCACATCTTTGGAGACAAATAATTTATTGTTTTTATGATCAAAGCATCTATAGCCCTTTTGATTTTCACCATATCCTAAAAATACACATTCTATTGCTTTAGGTGACAATTTATCTCTTTTATGTAAAAGAACAAAACATTTACACCCAAAAATACGAAGACGATTGTAGTCGGGTGTCATATTGAAAAGTTTTTCATAAGGAGAGATATTGTTCAATTTTGAAGATGGCATCCTATTGATTAAATAGGTGGAGGTTAACACGGCTTCGGCCCAAAAACTTTTAGGAATATTTTTAGAAATGAGTAAGGATCTAGTGGTTTCCAAAATATGTCTATGTTTTCTTTCCGCTAGACCGTTTTGTTGAGGAGTTCTTGGACAAGATTTTTGATGACAAATGCCATGTTGTTTTAGATATGATTGAAAATCATTTGATAAGTACTCTCCACCCGAATCGGATCTAAGAATGGATATTTGACTTTGAAATTGATTTTGAACTTTTGCATGAAATTCTTTAAAGAAGTTAAAAACTTCCGATTTAAAGTTAAGAAAATAAATCCATACATATCTAGTATAATCATCAATAAAAGTAACATAATACGAATAACCACCTTTGGATAGAACCGGAGATGGTCCCCAAACATCGGAATGCACCAATTCAAAAGGTCTTGTTGTCACAAAGGTTCTAATAGGAAAAGGAGTAGACTTCATTTTTCCAAAAATGCAATCTTTGCAATTGATATCTTTTTCTTTACAAAACTTGTGTCCAAAAGGAAAAAGATACATTTTAGAGTAACTTGGATGTCCAAGCCTTTTATGCCAAGTTTCAATATTTTTGTCTTGGACATAAGTACAAAATGAGGTATTTGGAAGCGTTAAGTTATCCATAAAATAAAGGTCTCCCTTCCTATGGCCTTGCCCAATCCGCTTCCCGGACCGGAGATCCTGCACAAAGCACCCTTGGGATGAGAAAGATATTTCACATCCATGGTCGACTATTTGAGAAAAGGAAAAAAAGTTAAGATTTAATTTTGGAACTGTTCTAACTTTGGAACAAGAAAATTTTGAACATTTTTAGAATCAAAAGTTCCAACACCATTTATTTTGAGAAAAGTTCCATCGGCCGTAGAGACACAAGATATTTTTGAATTGGTGTGCACATTGGATAATGCATTTTCATGAGGAGTCATGTGAAAAGAAGCTCCGGAATCTAAAATCCAAGAGTACGTACCGGGAGGTGGCAATGGCGGCACCGGAGGTGGAAGAAGTAGCCTTTAGAATTTGTTGGAGAGCCAAGGAAATTTGTCCAAGAGTATCTTTGAGATCTCCGTTCTTGCCGTCATCTTCTTTGGTGGATGATTCTTCAACGGAAGCCACCTTTGGCTTGAATGCTCCATTTAGCTTTAGGCAAACGGGTTTAATATGCCCCGGCTCATAACAATGATGACATATAATCATTTTTCTTCCACCACTCCCTTGCTTACCAAAATGAGGTGGTTTGTATGTTTTGACATGATTGCCAGGTTTAGATACGGCAAGAACTTCATCAATGCTTTTACCCATATTATGCCTAGTCTCTTCTTGAGTAATCTCGACAATAGCCTCTTCTAAGGGAGAAAACGTAGATCTATGGAGAAGTGAGGATCTAACTTGTTCAAATTCGGGACGAAGCCCAAATAAAAATTGAAACAATCTATCTTGTTCCATTTGTTTTTGTCTTAGTACCACATCCTCCGTAGACACCCATTTAGGCTCTAAAAGAGCCAATTCATCCCACAAAGGATTTAGAGCACTATAATAGTCTTGTATGCTCATGTCACCTTGTTTTGTAGTTCTCACTTTTTCTTGCAAAAAATAAGCTCTTGCAAGATCCTTTTGGGTAAACATACCCTTCATAAAAAACCAAGCTTCATTTGCCCGGCGGAATTTTGCAATATTTGCACATACCTTAAGTTCAACATTATTCATAAACCATGCTAGGATTTTTGCATGGTTGCTCTCCCAATCTTCCATTTGGTGATGATAATCTTCAATAGCCTTGAGACGAGCATCACCTTCAAGTGCTTTCTCTTGATCTTTTTCCATCTTTGTGAGCTTAAGTTGGGGTTCCGGAACGGTTCCCATTACATAACCCCAAAGCTTCTTACCTTTGAGATTATTCTCCATTGCGGATGCCCACATCATGTAATTTTTCCCATTGAGTTTAAATGATAGATCGATCTTGACTTTCATTGCTACAAAATGGAGGTGTGAGAAAAAAAAGGAAGTAGAGAGATACACGATTTTACCTTAGAAGATCGTATGACTCTGATACTATGTAATGAAATATGTGGAAGAATCCAAGAATGCTAAAGCATTCACTATGTCCCACACGGACAAATGCAACAAGCATAAGAGAGGAAATCCACTAAGGGATATACGAAGGGCCTTATAAAAAGGCTACACACATGAAAAATAATATCACTATTATTGAAGAGGAGCTCTCAAGAGCAATACCACATACAAGGGGGGTTCCCCCTATTTATAAGAAAAGGAGATCAAAGGGGCTCCCAATAGAGTCGTTGGGAGCCCCCAACGGTCACAATTGTGACTGTTTGGGGCCCCAACGACTCCATTGTGGGGCCCCTTTTCGGTATCCAAAAATACATTTAAAAAATAAAAAATAAAAAACAGTGAAATAAAAGAAATAAAACAAGTACCCCTATTGGGTACTTGTGAAAAGACCATAATACCCCTATCGGGTATTATGGTGAATATACATCTATATTTATATATATAGATGTATTATTACATATTATTACATATGTTTTAACAATACTAAGATACATAAGTGATCCCACAAGCTGCCGATAGGGAGTAGGATTTTCCAAAGAAATTCCATTATCACCCTTCATTTTTTAGAGCACATCTTCCGGAGTCTTGCAAATCTTTTCATCTGTAATGCCGGACCTGTCAAGAATCTTGCAAGCCAGTTTAGTCTGAGACAAAAAATAACCTCTATGAGAGTAAGCAACTTCAATACCCAAAAAGTATGTCAGATACCCTAAGTCTGATATTTCAAACCTTTCTTTTAGAGTGAATTTGATATTTCTGATTCTCTTAATATCACTGCCTGCTATTAGCATATCATCAACATATAACAACAAAATTACAATTCCTGCATCAGACTTTTTGACAAAGAGAGCAGTGTCAGTATAACAACAATTAAATCCAGTTTCAACCATTACTTCATTAAATCGATCGTACCAAGCTTTTGGAGCGTGCTTTAAACCGTACAAGGCTTTTCTAAGACGAAGAACTTTACCCTTTGATATATCCATGCCAGGGGGCCCTCCATATAGACTTCTTCGTTTAGGTCCTCATTCAGAAAAGCATTTTTAACATCCATTTGATATATGTTCCATTTTTTAATAGATGCAGTAGTAATCAAACATCTTATAGTGACCATTCTTGCCACATGAGGAAAAGTTTCTTCATAATCAACACCATATTCCTGGCTATAACCTCTAGCTATCAGCCGGGCCTTATATCTTTCAAGAGTTCCATCACTCTTGATCTTAACCTTAAAAACCCATCTACATCCTATTATCTTTTTTCCTTCAGGAAGATTTTGAAATTCCCAAGTCTTGGCTCTGTTAAGGGCATAAAGTTCATTATCCATTGCATTTCTCCATTCTAATCTTTCTTTAGCTTCTTCGAAGTTTCTGGGTTCTTCGTATGAGTGAATGACACTAAGGCAAGCCCTATGTTTTGGAGAAAAGAATTCATGGGATATAAATTTGGAAGGATTTCTCCTAGGTCTTTCAGTTCTTCGTAAGTTGCTATCTTGAGAGGGCTCACTAAAATCACTATATCTTTCTATCGCACTTCTAAACGTATTTCTATCTCTACGTGAGTATGTAATTGGTTCATTTAAACTTCTACTGGTTGAACAGACAAGGGAACTTCATTATCAACATTTTCATTATTTGTCTCATCATCACTGAAGAAATCTTCATTCGTATTTAGTAATTCAAATAAAAAGGAGTAATCAACATTATCGGGGAGGGTTGAGTCCTTCTCAAAACCACTTTCATTTTCCAAAAAGGTGACGTTCCTTGAGATATACAGTTTATCATTCTGAAGGTCATAACACCTAAAACCTTTCTGTGTTTCTGAATAACTAAGAAAAGCACAAAGAATGCCTTTAGGAGATAACTTATCATTTTTATCAGTGAGAACAAAACATTTGCAGCCAAAGATTCGTAATATGTTATAATCGGGTTCTTTTTGATATAAAACTTTAAAAGGAGATATTTGACTTAAATTTTTGGAAGGAAGATGATTTATAAGATAGACAGATGCCAGGGCAGCTTCGGCTCAAAAGTTTTTTGAAATCTTTTATGAAATAAGTAGAGTCCTTGTAGTTTCAATAATATGTTTATGTTTTCGTTCGGCTAAGCTGTTTTGTTGAGGAGTTTTGGGGCAAGATCTTTGACGAATGATCCCATTACTTTTTATATAGTCTTTAAATTCATTTGAGAGGAATTCACCCCTGAATTTGTTCTAAAGATTTGTAACTTTCTATTGAATTGGGTTTCTATCATTATATGAAAATTCTTAAAAGTGGAAAAGACTTTATGCTTATGTTTTAGAAAGTATATCCAATTGTATCTTGAATAGTCATCAACATAAATAACATAATATGAAAACCCTCCCTTAGATACTACAGGCGTGGGTCCTCATACATCCGAATGCACAATTTCAAAAAGTTTAGTTGAAAACATAGATCTTGAGCCAAAAGGTAAGCTTTTCATTTTTCCAAGAATACAATCATTACAATTGAAATTTTCTTTACATAATGTTTTAGCAAAATGAATATGAGAAAGCTTGTCAATATTTGGATGCCCAAGGCGTTTATGTCAAACATTTATATCTTTATGTTGGGCAATGCTACAAAAATAAGTTTTTTGAACTTGAAGAGACTCCATAAAATAGTGGTCACCCTTCCTAGAGCCTTCCCCAATCAACTTCCCGGACTGACGATCCTGTATCCAACATTTATGTGATGAGAATTTTATATCACATCCAAGATCCGAAAGTTGAGAGACAGAAAGCAAGTTCAAATTTAATTTTGGAATAAATCTAACTTTGGAAACAAAAAAATCTTGTTTTTCAAAATCTCCAATTCCTTTAATTTCAAGAGAAGCCCCATCCACAGTAGAAACAAAGGATGGTGAGAGGTTTTTAGAATAGTTGGTTAGTTACATTTGGAGTCATATGAAAGGATGCACCTGAGTCTAATAGCCAAAGAATTTTACCTGGATGAGAGAAAGAGGACGCAACGGCTCCAGAAATAGATCCCTTGAGGAATGGTTGAAGAGCTTCAATAATTTGATTTATAGATAGATTGGCATTGTTGGAGGAAGGTGACGTCTCCTCTCTGAAGGTTGTCGACATTGCCACCATCTTAATGACACACGATTTTACTATAGTCTTTTCTTCCATATTGTTTGTTATTTTCTCTTCCTCCTTGATTCTTGTTGAAGTAGGGAGGTTTATAAGGTTTAACATTGCTCTCCGGTCTAGATATAATGTAAGCTCCCTCATCCTCGTTTTTAGAGGGGACGACCAACACATTTTGATTGGTTTTATTCATTCCCGATCTAGTTTCTTCTCCACTTAATTTGGTAAGAGCATCTTCTAAAGGTGGAGAAGAAAAAAAAGATAAAAGAGATGATCTAGATTGTTCGAATTTGGGTCTAAGCCCATTTAGGAAATTAAAAAAGTGATCATCTTCAAGTTGTTTTTGCCTTAGTTCGATTGCCTCTCCACTCCATTTAGGTTCGAGGATAGCAAGTTCATCCCATATAGCGGATAATTCGGCAAAATACTCTCTAACCGACATCTCTCCTTGTTGTAGAGATCAAGCTTTCTTTTGGAGGTAATACTTATGGGGCAAGTCTCTTGATGTATACATTCGTTCAAGATACTCCAATACTTTATATGCTTCCTTGAATTTCAATATATTGTCATTAATCTTGGTTTCTATCGAAGAGAAAAACCATGAAAGAATTTTGTAGTTTTTCATCTCCCACTCTTCATGCCTTTTATTGTATTCTTCAAATGCCTTTTTTCTTTCTTCACCGTCAAGGACCTTAATCTCTCATCTCTCAATGATAGTAATTTTAGGTTCGGGTTCGGGAATAGTTCCTATAACATATCCCCAAAGACCCTTATCTTTGATATGAGCCTCCATATTTTCGGCCCATACATGATAATTAGATCCATTTAATTTGAAGCCAAGAGAGAAGTGGGAGTCCTTTTCGCCCATTAGAGAGAAGAAAAAGAGTAAGAGATGCGTACCACAAAGAGATATAAGGTCCTACTTGAGGTAGGATGCTTCTAAAATATTGAATGAAGAAACTAGTCTTCACTCCAATCACCCACACGCTTTTCGAGGCACCCAATAGAGAGAAGAAAACACACAATTTTCTTTTCTCCCAACCAAGCTTTGATACCATGTAAAAATATCTTCAAAAATGTGCACTACAAGCACAAGCTCCACGAAGGGATACGTGTACAAAGACACACCAAGAACACTTGAATAAAAAGTACACAAATGTACAAAGAGAACACTTGAAATGCAAAAGATTGAATCTATTGAGCAAAGGTGAGCACAAAGGCTCCCAAAAGAATGAATACAATTAGAGGGGACACACCCCTATTTCAATCACATTTTCATGTCGCCTTGAGTAAATTTGACTAAACCTATTTTCTCTAGCGAGGACTTGCTCTCCTTTCTCCCCTTGACTCTCCATCCTCTCTCTTCCACCTTCCTTTTCTTCAAAGGGAACCAAAAAGACAAGTCAGTCTAATTTTCTGTCTTTTTTTCATACTGACTAAAATATAGCACATTCTTATGAAACAACGTACTGAGATATCCACACTTCCCTTCTAACAAAATCATAGCACTTGTACCCTTTTTGACCATTGGTGAAACCAATAAAGCAACACTTGACAACCTTAGGAGATAATTTATCTCTGGACAAAACATACACGACCAAACACCTTTAACACATCATAGTTTGAAGCTTTTCCATATAATTTTTGAAAAGGATATATGCCTTTAAGTACTCCAGAAAGCCTACGATTTATTTGATAAATGCTCAGTTGAACTGCATCTGCCCAGAACACTTTGGGTACTTCTCCTCCAAACAGAAGCACTCTTATTATCTCCATGATATGTATGTTCTTTCTTTATTTTGCTCAGGAGTGTAGGGACAAGATTTTTTATGAACTACACCTTTATCTTGCAGGAACCTTTCAAATATATAACTGATATATTCACCACCAGAGTCAGTTTAAAGAGTTTTAATCTTAGTTGCAAATTGATTCTCAATCATGACATAAAAGCTCTTAAAGATTTCAAAAAGGTCACTTCTATTTTTTATAAAATATATCTATATAAATCTTGTACAATTATTTATGAAAGTTACAAAATAGGATGATCTTCCTTTTGACACAACAAAAGGACTCCACACATCTGAATGCACTAGATCAAAAGGACCCCTTGATTCCCTAGCACTAGACATGGAGGACAAAGCATGACTCTTAGCGAGTCTACAACTCACAATCTTTGACATAATTTGACATAGCTAACTTGGTTTTTCCAATACTTCCCAATGACACTAAACTTTTCAACCTAGAGCTGAAAATATGACTCAGTCTCTGGTGCCACTAAACCGACTAATCTATAATTAAAGCTTCATATCCGGTTCCAACTTTCTCTTGCTTTCTCGTGTCAATCCAGTCCAAGTAGTATAAATCTCCTTTTCTATGGTCAATCCCTATCTTCTTCCCTGGCAATTGATCCTGCACAACACAACCAACATAAGAGAAGATAACATTAAAGTTAAGTTTAGTAATTTGACCAACATAAATAAGATTCATTGTAAAGGATGTAACATGGTAAACTTGAGAGAGATTGAATTTACTACCAGGATAAGAATCACAAGTAATTGAACTTACTTTGGAGACGAACATAGAAGAACCATCTGCAGTGCGAAAGACACCGCTTATGGGTTGACAATTATCTAAGATAGATTCATGAGGTGTCATATGACATGAAGCCCCAAAGTCTATTAGCCAGCTAGAAGAATGACTTGAGATACCTGAGAAAGCAGTACCAGAGAAGAATGCATGGGTGGCAGATGAAAAAAGACTAATGGTTGACCGAACAAGAAGCTTTCGTTGTTGAATCTGATGGTGAATCTCATGTTGAACTTGTTCTAACCTCTGAAGCTACCCACCACATATCACTTTGCTACTATCAGATGATAGGCCAACTGACAGATCATCCTTGGACATTACACGACATTATACCCTCACTCTCAGAAGAAGCTGCATATGCCCCACCTTGCTTTTTCTTAAGAATGAGACTATAATTTTTCATATGCTCAAAGTTCTTGCAATAGTGTCACTTAACAGAACTAAGGTCACCTCTTTCACCAAATTCCAACTCTCCTCATCCTCCAGTCTTACCATCACCTTTTCCACCTGATCTACCACCCATCTGCCTAGATACAACCATGACATTATCTCCATATGAATATGATCCAAGAGACTTCATCTTAGTCTCTTCTCTTCTGCATTGACTTGAGTTACAAATGACAAGTGGGAGCGATGCAAAATGACACTCCTCGTTCCATCAAAATCTTGTCTAAGTGCCATGAGGAACTCAATAACTCTATCAGTCTCTCTGTTCAAGAAGCCCCAAACAAGTTTGGCATGATGTACAAGACGTATACTTTGTACATTTCTCACATCTCTTCTGGCGCTTTATAAGTGCAAGCGCATCCGAGATTTTCTGCATATCTTAATAAGATTCTTCTATGGTTTTGTTTTCTTGCAAATACTTCTCAACTCTTGAGTGAGTTGACAATGCCTTGCTCAGTTCTCTTGTCTATAGATTTGCCTGAGGTACCCCTAAGCTTCTTTTGTCTCATGAAATTTAGAAATATTCATGGCAATTCTCTGTTCCACAGACCTGAGAATCCATGCCTTGACTCTCGCATTGTTCATGACCCATTCCTCTACAGTCTTATCGAAACCCTCATCAGAGACCTTGGGTTTTACCTTGGAACCATTCAAGTAGCCTCCCAAACCTTTTTCCATAACCACTGCTTCCAAGAAATCAGCCCAATATGCATAATTAGTTTTATTCAACTTTACTGGGATAATTTGAATCCCTTCGTTCTCCGTAATAACACAAACATCCAATATCACCAAAATTAGAAGGAAATAGACCCACCCAAATTACACCAAAATCCAAATAAGAATCACAAAGCACCGTTTACACATAAGGGATGCTGAAACAGAACATACAGAACACAAACTCAGCAAAGAATGAACAGTCAATACCTTAAAGCCCCAAATATAGCTTACTTCCAGCTATAGTCACTCCAAATGCCATTCAAATATCTTCCAAAACCCCAAAATGTCTGACCCAATCAGTTTCTCCAACCCCTTATACCAGAAACAACCTGAATAGGACTGATTTGAGCCTTAAAAAACCAAAAACTGAAGCAGATTAACTGATTTTCTCAAATCTGACTGAACTTTTCAAGAAACTAAGAAAATCTTGAAAAAATCACCAAAAATTCAAAACAACTCCAAATGAAATGGGGTTTGATTTGTTGATCTTCTAAAATCAAACCCTAACGAGCTGTGGATTTAAACTAACAAAAACTGAGCTGAACAGACCAGTTGTTCTTCTCTTGATGATGTGAGCTGATGTCAGCACAGTACCGATCTTCAAGCTTCTCCTCCTTCCAGAATCAGCTGCTCATCTTCCCTGTTCCCCCTAGCTCTGATACCATGTTAAAATCTGTGAGAATAGAAAGGGAGAAGCAACTAGAGTTTCCAAGAACACCAAAAAAGGAAAGCGGCAACAAATATGCTTTCAATATATCATCGGGAGAGGTTTTGCCTCTTTACATAAAAAAGGGTCGACCCCCTTTAGTGTACAATAAAGAATGACAAAAAGACTAAAATACCCCGTAGTAATAGGTAATGTACAATAAGTCCTAATACAAGAGGTATTACACAAAAATGTAAAACATTATATTACATAGATACATAGTTTTCAATAAGTCCCAATAAATCTGGCCTCTAACTCCTGATCTTCAATTTCTATCTAATGAAGTGTTGATCAGTCTCATTGTTATTTTGTTTGTCCATAATGAAGAAATTTTAGTGGCACTCTTATTGTGACAGAATATATTGGATCTTGGAAGTGTTTAATCTAGCCCATCAAATAGATTTTTGACCCATGTCACTTCAAATGTCATTGCTGCCATGAACTTGTACTCAGTCATACTCTCTGTTCTTGATTGCGCCACTGCCTTTTGTTTTCGACTACTCTGGGCTACTAAGATTCTTTTTGAGAAAAATACAAACACAATATTCAAACCAGATCTTTTGTGCAATGTGAAAAGGAACCGTGGTTGTATCAGTTGATTTTGGCATGCTTTAATATACTGGGTTTCTTGTCTCCATTTAATGAATAATTTACCCCTTGGAACTGACATAAGCATCAATTTGAGGATTTTTCAGATTTTATGAGCTGACTTGTCTAGTCAATGAAAGAAGAATGAATGGTCATTTGTTTCCTGAAGTAAACAAAGTTTGCCTGCTTGTACAAGAAACTAATTTTATTTTTTCCATCAAGTTAGTTTAAATTGGTTTGCATTTAGTCAGGCCAACTTGTATTTCTTACATTACCATACAAACTTATTCCCTCAACTATATGTGTTTCATTTTGTGCATTAGAAAACTTATGGGTTGTTCAGGTATCTGAATGTTTTGTCATTCTGCAAACTTTCAGGTACCAATGCTGAAAAAGCCATTCTTTTATGAATTGAACATTTATATCTTTTCTTGCCTTCTGGTTATTATTATTATTATTATTATTTCTATATTTCATGTTGTTTCTCTAAAATTTTGGGGATGCTCTATGCAGGTTCTTCGGGTCTCCTATGATAAGAACAGACGGTCGTCTCTCCAGAAGTCACGTAAAGAGCTGAGGTTGAGAGATCAACTTACTAAGCATCAGCAATTGATTTCTTGCAAACGGAAGAGGACTTCAGAGGGCAAGTCAATGGCAAATGTGGAAGCAGATGTTGATAACTTATTGGGAAACGAAACACATACAGATGCAAAATTGGCTGTATCTGGTTCCTCATTACCAGACGATGATACAAAAAACCTGGAGCATGAAAATGTTTTCCATGCCCCTGTGCAAGTTTGTGATGTTCAGCTGAATGCATCTGATGATGATACTCATAGCAACACTGCTGAAGAATGTCTGCCAGAAGAGGATATTGAAGAGGTTAATGATTTCATTAGTCAATTCGCTTTCTCAAAATTGCGGCCTACTCGTCAGAGAAAGTTCAGATGGACACAAAAAGCCGATAGGTATGTGATGAACTTGTCTCAACAACTTGATTTGTTTGGCAAAATTATAAGTACTTCTATGCAATACAAGTAGCTGATATCATCCAAGTAATTGCAATTTATCATCTTAACATTCTCATGATGTCCTTCCTCGCAGGCAGCTGCTAATGCAATATGCAAGATACCGTGCAGCTAAAGGAGCAAAATTTCATCGTGTCGATTGGGCCTCCATTCTTGACCTCCCAGCACCTGCAGATAGTTGCAAACGCAGGATTGCCTTATTGAAAACTGATTCAAGTGTTAGAAGGGCTATAATGAACTTGTGTAACCTGCTGGGTGAACGTTATGCTGAGCATATAAAGGAAATAGAGGAAAGGCAAATTTCCAGTGTTGTTGATAATACCTTGATGTGTCGAAATTTCTCATCAAATGGGGCTTCTGGAAGAGGCATTTCCAGGGACTTGGAAAATATAGAGGACTTGAATCCAGGAAAGCCATGCTGGGATGACTTTGAAGATCCATGTATCGAGAAGGCTGTTGATGAGGTGCTTCAGTGCAAGCAGAGGGTTAAATTGGGGATTGTTAAAGGGGCTGGAGTAAGAACTGGGAGAGAACCTGATAGAGATTTGGATAATTGCATGCAGGGAACTTTTCAAGCTTCTATTGATATCAATAAATTTAACTCTGATTCCATGGAGAAAGGGAGTGATTCTCTTTGCTTCCAGGTTTCTGGGACCGAGGATCAGCAGATTTCATCCCTTGATCTTGGAGAAGGAACTCAAGTTACTGGGGAAGGTGTTTCTACATTGGAAAAAAGTAGACCAAATTATCTTCGCCAACGAGGAAAATTTCTTAAACTTCTGCAAAATAGGGGTCATAGTGTCAAGAAGATAGTCCGAAAATCATTGGCAGTCGCCAATGCTCTGGAGCTTATCAAGCTTGTCTTTCTGAATTCATCAGCAAACACTGAGGTGCCTAAGTTTCTGGGAGAGACTCTACGTCGTTATAACGAGCATGACATATTTGCAGCCTTCAATTACCTTCAGGCGAAAAAATTTGTGGTATGTTTTTGTTAGTTACCCAATAGATATATGTTGACATTGGTGTCTGCCACTTGTTGCATAGCTATCTTGCTGATGGAGAAGGCAATCATATTTGGATGGGGTTTGGCTTTTGTGCATATTTGAATGTTTGTGATTGTTTCTTTGGCTCAAAATTTTCACATAATCCCAGATCTACTTGAGTTGTTGATGTGTTGCGTTTGTCGCTAAATGGTGTGGATTCCAATGCACTCCAAGATGATCTTCAAGACTCAAAACATTGTACAAAACTTAAAAATTAAATGACACATCAAAATGTAAAGGGATAATTTATTCATAACAGACATTAAAAGAAATACAAAAGTAAAATTACATTCTAGCCTCACTACAATACACTTAACGAAAAACAATACAAAACCCTAATACTACCTATCACTCTCTAAACCTTAGAGAAAGAGAGAAGAAAATTAAAGAGGAAGAGAGGAAGTCCTCTCAATAGCCAACAAGGGAAGCCTCCCAACTGCTAGAATTTCTAACCGTTGGGACTAAGCCAACTTGTTTGACTTAGTCCCCAATATATATATATATATATATATATATATGTGTGTGTGTGTGTGTGTGTGTGTGTGTGTGTGTGTGTGTGCTATACTATATACATAAGTACGTATATATCAATATATACATATATATAAAAATATACATTTAATCTTAAGACACCCCCTTCAAACTTACAGTGACCCACTGTAAGTTTGTAAATACTAATAAGCAACCCATTATATAAAAATATCATTTGTCTTTATCGATTTTCTTCATTCATTGTTTCCTTCAGGAGGTGCTTTATCATATGCTCCATTACACAAGGGATCTTTAATTGTCATTACTCCTTGAAAACCTGTAAATAGAACAAACAAAACATCCAACTATACAAAAACATATCTTAAGAAGATTTCAAATCATAATTATATTAGCTATATATTTACGGAGAGAGGATGATCAAGCACACAATATAAAAACTATTTAATTTAACATCATTTAAAGATCACAAACCATTAATTTCAAATAAGATAAACTTTTAGCATTTTAATCATACATGAAAACATGCATTATTTAAAGGAAATACACGTATAAAAGACATGATTATTAAAGAAAGAATCCATAAGAGAGTTAAAATCACACGACAGTTTTACATAAAAGAAGACATAAGAGACAAGAGTGTTAAAGAAACATTAATTTTTCAAAAACATTTAAAGTAAGAATTTTGAACAATCATTAACTACAAACATGATAGTCATTGACAAACTCAACAATAATAGAATAATGTTACGAGAGATGAAAACAATGAAAATCATGCACATATATATTTATCCCAAAAGACATACTAATGTATAACAATCATAAATTTTCATCATTATCAATACTACGAAGGAATAACTCAATAACAAACCATCTTTACATAGCAGAAGATATAAATAGGCATAGATCAATTAGAAACAATATTTAAGCTAACAATTAATGCATATATGAAGGAACCATGCAATAGTTTAAAATCAATAAGTCACGTATGGATCAATAATAAATAAACAAACTTTCAAGAACACGTACTAATAAGCAAAAATAAAAGAATCTCAATAAAGTTTCACATAAATACAGTAGAAGTGCCCAAGCACTCACGAGCCATCAAATGCACACAATATCCACTATGGGCATACACATTTAAGATTTTACTAATGAAATGATTAGAAAAACATGTAATAAAATATGCGAAAGTTAAAAAACAAAACAAAATTTAAGACCACATACAAGTCCATTATAACATAAGAGTCAACAAAGGGCAACATAAACAAGAAATATATATATTAACGAGTATATATTTGAAAAAGCATGTACTTATACAAATCATGCAAGACAATTAACCATGAAATAACTCATGCAACTAAAGTATAATGCAAAATGCATGAGAATATTTCAACAACCATTTCTCATAAGAGTTTAGACAAATTACTAATAGATTTACAAAAACACATACATCATAATGAATGAATTTTGCAAATTAAAACACTGGTTTAACCACCACAAGCAATCACCTCCTAGGCCTCCAAACCTCAAATCAAGTGTATCAACGACTAGAACAATATCATAATCATCATGCCACTAAAGGACCAAGACACACACGAAGGTGTGTAAAAACATTTCATGTCTACATATATTGACACTTCAAAAATAAGTGTATCAATGACTAGAACAAGAACATAATGCCTACGAAGGGGTAAAATCACACACGAAGGTGTGAATAAATCTCTCGTCTACATATAATGACACTAAAAAACAAGTGTATCAACGACTAGATCAAGAGTATAATGTCAACAATGGGCTAAAATCACACACGGAAGTGAAAATAAACATCTCTTGTCTACATGTAATGACACAAAAAAACAAGTGTATCGACGACTAAAACAAGAGTATAATGCCAACAATGGGCTAAAATCACACACGAAGGTGTGAATAAATATCTCTTGTATACATATAATGACACTTAGATAAGAGGTATAAAAAAGAGAAGACACCCGAGATAAGAAGGCTTGTAGTAGAAACATACTAATGCCATAAAAAATATTAATTTTAAGCATATTTTGAAACACCATGGTTTCAAAAAATAGATACAACTCACCCCAACAAACATCTCTGATTCAACAATAACAAGGCCAAAAAGAATGGTGCATCATATAAAAGTTTGTGATGAACAATACAAATGCCATAAGGAGGCAATAAATACTCACGAAAATCAATTTTCAAATAAGTGAGTTCATATATAAGAATCGATTTGAAAAATAAAGTATCAAATCAAATCTTAATAACGGTAGATGTAAATTTTGGATGAATATAGTGCAATCATATGCACAAGTGTCAATTGATGCAATTATATGCAATACAAGATGTCTTATAACAATTTTCATAATATTGAATAAGCAAATAAATGAGTCATGCCCAATATAGGCACTCTTTATAGAGGTGGTGGAATTGTAAAGTTTGAGAATCTCACAAAAGATCAAAAGTCTACCAATGAGAGCCAAGTGCAGTAAGTAAATCTTATACAAAAGATTAATAAATCTCATTAAAGAGACAAGAACACATATAACTTAAGAAGTTAGAGCTAAATCATAAGTCTATTATGAAGCAATTGAAGACAATCAAATTGGAGATTCTCAAGTATATCAATATGCAAGAGAGAAATCTCAAAAGATAAACACATTTTATACGATAACTGAAATGAAATGGGAATCTTCGAAACACGAGCTTAGATTCACAAGGGAAAGTGTCAAGAATGACACTAAAGCATAACCCTTAAAAAGGGTATAACTGGAAACAAAATAAAAATAAAAATGTATTCTTTATTGATATGAAAAACCAATTGCTTAAGAAGCATTGGAATTAAATACAAGAGGGGCTGCACCCCTTTATATACATAGCTGAAAGAGGACTCAATAGAGCTGTTGGAATGTGTCAGTCCAACAGCTCTATTGCTAGTCAAGTCTGGACAGGACTTGACTAGCAATAATCATTCTAGTTCAAACTGAACTAGATGACATAAAGACAAAAAATAAAAATAAAGGGGAAAAAATTACAGAAAAGAAAGAAATGAAAAATGTATTTATATATATATATAATAATATAATATTATTATATATATGTACAATTTTACATTTTAACACTCCCCCTCAAACTTATGGTATAATGAGTGAAAGTTTGTTTAAGAGAAAGTGAAATTGGGGAGCAGCGAGAGACTTTGTAAAGAAGTCTGCTAACTGATATTCTGAAGTGACATATGGCAGATCAATTATCCCGTGTAGATATTCCTCTTTGACGTAGTGACAATCCATTTCGATGTGTTTGGTGCGTTCGTGGAATGTTCTGTTACTGGCAATGTAGATCGCACTTTTGTTGTCACAACACATTTGTGAAGCCTTTGTTGCTTCAGCTCCCATGTCAGCAAGCAGTCGTCGGAGCCAAACTACTTCCATGGTCGTGGTTGCCATGGCTCTGTATTCAGCTTCGGTGGATGAGTGAGATACCTTCTGCTGCTTTTTACACCTCCACGAGATCAATGATTCCCCTAAAAAAACACAAAAGCTAGTGGTTGAGTATCTGTTATTGGGATCACCTCTCCAATCAACATCAATATATGCAATTAAATCAAGAGAAGAGGAGGAAGATAAGAAAAGTCCTCGTGAAAGAGAGGACTTGATGTATCTGATAATATGCATGACTGCTCCCATATGAATAGAAGTAGGAGCATGTTGAAATTGACTTGCTGTGTGAATAGCATGTGCTATATCTGGTCTAGTAATGGATAAATATGAAAGTGCCTCGACAAGCTGTCTGTAAGGAGTAGGGTCTGCAAGAAGTTCTCTATCATCAATCTTCATTTTAATATTAACAACTTCTGGACTATCAACTTTCTTATCATCAGTAATACCAGACCTGAAAACAATATCAAAAACAAATTTAGTCTAAGATAATAAATATCCTCTAGGAAAATAAGCAACTTTAATGCCTAAAAAATATCTCAACAAGCCCAAATCAGTCATTTCAAAATGAGATTTAAGAAATGTTTTGATTGTTTCAACTCCCTGTTTATCGCTTCCGGTGATGATCATATCATCCACATAGAGAAGAAGCACAATGATCCCTGCATCAGAATTCTTAATAAACAAAACAATGTCAGTTAAACAAAATTGAAAACCAATATCAATCATAACACGACTAAACCTATCATACCAAGCTTTTGGTGCTTGTTTAAGTCCATAAAGAGCTTTTTCTAAGCGAAGGACTTTACCCTTAGGAATACTTAGACCAAGAGGGGGTTTCATGTATACTTTTTCAACTAGCTTTCCATTTAAAAAAGCATTTTTGACATCCATTTGAAAAATAGACCATTTTTTGATAGAAGCTAAGGCAATTAAGGTTCAGACAGTTGTCATACGAGCCACCAGAGCAAAGGTTTCTTTATAATCAATCCCATATTCTTGGGCATAACCGTTTGGCTACTAAACAAGCTTTATATCTTTCAAGAGTACCATCACTCTTGGTTTTAATTTTATAAACCCATCAACATCCTATAGTTTTCTTCCCTGGAGGAAGATCTTGAATATTCTATGTAGAAGCCTTTTCAAGTGCATCTAATTCAGCTTTCATGGCTTCTATTCATTTGATATAATTTTTTGCTTGAAAATATGTGGATGGTTCTTCATATGAGTGAATTAATGCAATAACTGCCCTATATGTGGGTGATAAAGACTCGTATAATACAAACTTTTCTGGAGGCCTCGAGACTCGGGATGATTGTCTAGTTGGAATGTTAGAATATTTTTCAAGTGCACATGGAGGATTAGACTCTTGTCGCCTGGAATATTGAATACTAGTATCTCTATGAACTTCTTCATTTTCAACATTAAGATCAATAATTCTTTGATCATCATTAAAGTTACAGTCAAGGTCATATTCATCAGATATTGATGTTAGATCTAGCAAAAAGGAGTACTCAGTGACGTCTTTTAATTTTCTAAAATCAAAGAAGCTCTTCTTTTCAAGAAAGGAAACATTTCTAGACACATATAGTCTATTATTTTTGAAGTCAAAACATCTATAACCTTTCTGTTTTTCAGCATATCCTAAAAAGACACAGGGAATCGTACGAGGGAAAGATTATCATTTTTGTCAGTAAATATGAAACATTTGCACCCAAATATTCTTAGTCTAGAGTAGTCTGGAGAAATGTTCATAAGTTTTTTAATGGGAGTGATATTTTGTAACGAAGAAGATGGCATCCTATTAATGAGATAGGTGGCAGTTAAGGCAGCTTATGCCCAAAAGTCTTTCGGGACTTGATTTGCTATTACTAAAGTCTTATTGGTTTCTATAATATGGCGATGTTTTCGTTCTTCCAGTCCATTTTGTTGAGGTGTATAAGGACAAGATCTTTGATGTGTGATGCCATGCAATTTAAGATAATTTTGAAAATCTATGGATAAAAACTCTCCCTCTGAATCTGTGCGAAAAATAGTAATATCATTTTGAAACTTGTTTTTAACCATATTATGAAAAGTTTGAAAGTATGAAAATACTTCAGACTTATGTTTGAGAAAGTACATTCACGTATGTCGGGAGAAATCATCGACAAAAATAACATAGTAAACAAATCTTCCTTTAGAAATTACTGGTGCAGGACCCCAAACATTCGAGTGTATTAATTCAAGTGGTCTTGAAGAGAAAAAGGTTATGTTTTGAAATGGTAATCTTTTCATTTTGCCGAGAATACAATCTTTACAATCAAATGATTCAGAGTTACAAAATTTCCCTAGATTTGAAAAATGTTGGATTTTGGCTATATGTGGGTGACCAAGTCTCTTATGCCATAATTCCAACTCTATTTTTTGAATATTATAACAAAAAGCTTTCTTCAGCATTTCCAAAAAAAATCCATGTAATAGAGTCTTCATTCTCTATGGCCTTCCCCCAATCAGCTTGTCTGACTGGCGATCCTGTACCCAACAACCATGAGAAGAAAAAGAAATATTACACCCATAATCAGAAATTTGAGATACAGATAAAAGATTTAAATTTAATTTGGGAACATGTCTAATTTCTGGAATAGAAAATTTCTTTGTTTTATAATTTTTTTCAAAATTTCCTATTTCTTCTATTTCAAGAGAAGTCCCATCAGTTGTAAAGACCTTTGACACACTTGTTTTATTTTTAACAAATTTGGATAGACTTTGATTATTTGGGGTCATATGAAAAGATGCACCAGATTCAAGGAGCCAAGAAATTTTACCTAGATCAGAAAAAGATGAGGCTGCTGCGCCGGTTGAAGCTTCAGATGAGGAAGATGCACCTTTGATGAGAGGCTGAAGAATCTCCATTAGTTGGGCCTGGGAAACTGGTGCATCCTGATCTTTAGGCTTCGATCCAGCAATTGCAGCTCTTTTTTCTCTCAGCTCCTTAAGTTTGGGACATTGTGGCCTGTAGTGTCCCGGTTCATGACAGTGATGACAAATAACTTTCTTCTTATCATAGTCACCATTTTGTCGGTTAAAGTGAGGAGGCCTATATGATCGAACATGATTCCTTGGTCTAGACACGGCTAAAACGGAATCATCTTCAATTTTTAAAGAACCTTTCCGGATACGATTTTCTTCCATTGTTAACTCTTCAATAGTTTCAACAATAGAAGGAATTTTTCCCCGGTGAAGTAGGGCCGATTTAATGGTTTCAAATTCCGTCCTTAATCCTGTGATAAACTGGTAAAAATGTTCAGCATCAAGTTGTTTCTGACGAAGCTCGATGTCTTCGGTACAATGCCACTTTGGTTCTAAAAGGAAAAGTTCTTCCCAAAGTTCGGACAATCCATTGTAATATTCACGAATAGTTTTGTCTCCTTGTGTCATCATTCGAGCTTTTTCTTGGAGGTTGCACACGTGTGCAATATCTTTAAGGGAATACATATTCTTAAGGTATTCCCATGCCTTATCGACATGATCAAATTTGGCAAGACTTGAGCATTTTTTAATGTCAACGTTATTGATAATCCATGACATTATCTTCGCATGATATATTCTCCATTCTTTCTATTTCTTCTCGTATGAGGCAATAGCCTTGATTTTCTCTTCTTCCGATAGAGGGACTTCTTTATCTCCCTCATTTTTAGTAAGAGATAGCTTAGGTTCCAAATCAAAACCATCCACAATCCCCCATAGGCGTTTTCCTCATATATGGTACTTCATGATTGAAGCCCATGTTCGCTTAGTTTCATAGGCATGATGGTGACTTTATCATTGTCATCCATCGATTACAAGGAGAGAAAGAATAGGGATAGAAGAGAAACAAGAAGGAAAATGAAAAAAAAGAAGAAAAAAACAATACAACAAGATGTGAAATCTTCCCCAATGAAGTGATAAGACACTTCTCTTCAAGTGGCGAACATTTTTGCAAACGGGCACAGAAACCGATGCAGCTTTTCCTCAAGATTTAGTACTTCCGCGGTTCTGATACCATGAAATGAAATGAAATGGGGATCTTCGAAACACGAGCTTAGATTCACAAGGGCAAGTGTCAAGAATAACACTAAAGCATAACCCTTAAAAAGGGTATATCTGGAAACAAAATAAAAAAATTGTATTCTTTATTGATATGAAAAACCAATTGCTTAAGAAGCATTGAAATTAAATATAAGAGGGGCTGCACCCCTTTATATACACAGCTGAAAGAGGACTCAATAGAGCTACACAGTCCAACAACTCTAGTGGACTGTGTCAGTCCAACAACTCTATTGCTAGTCAAGTCTGGACAGGACTTGACTAGCAACAGTCATTCTAGTTCAAACTGAACTAGATGACATAAAGACAACAAATAAAAATAAAGGAAAAAAATTTACAGAAAAGAAAGAAATGAAAATGTATTTATATATATAATAATATAATATTATTATATATATATGTACAGTTTTACATTTTAACAATAACAAGTCAAATTTATGCCTTTCAATAATTAAGGCATATAAAAAAAGAAAATCTTAATCCAACACATGTCATTTGAAAATAATCTTTACTTAATAGAGCAATATTGTTCAAATATATATGAAATAACACATTCAAAAAAGTCTCATTAAAAATAGATCACGATAAAGGATTATGCTTGATTACATCATAAAAATTTCAAAGATAGTGCATACATATGTCAAGAAATATAAATTTTAGTATTTTTCCAAAACACAATATTATAAAAAGCCACATATTCAACTTTGAGTGGATAAATACAAAGGTGTTCACTAAGGAACACACTCACAATACCCACAAAGAGAACAAAAAGGAGGTGTTTTAAACAAACACAATCACAAATCCCATAAGAGGATACACAATAAGGAACAATACAAAAATAAATATTTTTTATCAAATAAAATGAGTGTGTAGAAGCATAAGCAAAATATAGTTTTACACTACACATATCCATAGTCTAAGACATCAAAACATCAAAATTTTTTACATACTTCATAAAAAATATTTATTTTTAACATAATTTTTTTTAAAACTTACCATACGTGTAAAAGACAAGAAGCCAAAGATACATATCGGAATGCAAAACCTTTGAATCCATTTCATTTACTAATACAAATCCTTTCCAAGACCGATGCCTCTCTCTTATACCATGGCACTGATGTTAAATTTTATATATATATATATACATACAATATACCCGATAGGGGTATTTTAGTCTTTTTACATAGTTCTAGAAACAACTATTATAATTAGGTTAGTTTCTTTTTTGTATTTTTTACTTTTTATTTTTCTTTTTCCTTTTTAAATAGCGTTGGGTATCCCAACATAGAGTTGTTGGGACCCCCACCGGTCATAAAGGACTATTGGGGGCTCCCAATGACTCTATGTGGGAGCCCCCAATAGCCTCTCATTCTTCCTCTTTTTGTGTATAAATAGGGAACTTCTTCCCTTGTATTTGTATGTATTCCAATGCTCTCTTTAATAAAGATTTCATTTTTTTATTTGCTTGTGTAGCCTTTCAAGGCTTTTGTATTGTCCTGTTGTGGACTTCTTGTATTTCTCTTATGCCATCGTGCTTATCCATTATTAGACTTTGTGAATGCTTTTACGTTCTTGGGTTATATTTTCGCATACTTCATTACATGGTATTAGAGCAAGGTTTTGCTCTTGATTTTTGTTAAAACTATATATTGATAGCTTGTGATTCGGAAATCTCTTCCACACTTTTTGCTGATCCTCTCTCTAAGTCACTATGGAGAATGAGCATAAGATTGATCTCTCATTCAAGTTAAACGGCACCAACTACAGAATGTAGGCATCCGCTATGGAGAACAACCTCAAGGGCAAAAAGCTTTGGGGATATGTGATGGGCTCCATTCCGGAACCGCAACTTAAAATTACCAAAATTGAAGGAGGACAAGAAAAAGCTCTAGAAGGAAATGCTCGCATCAAAGCCATTGAAGATCACAAATCCAAGATAGAGGATTGAGAAAGCAAACATTGCAAAAATACTTGCATTTTTTGTGAACAACATGAAGTTAAAAATATGTGCCAATATAGCCAAATTCCGCAAAGCAAATGAGGAGCAGGAAGAGCTTTGGTGAAGAAGTCCAACAACTGGTGCTCTGATGTGACATATGGCAATGTAATAGTTCTTATCAGATATTTGTTATGTAGATAGTGACAGTCCATCTAAATATGATTAGTACGTTTGTGGAAGGTATGATTGTTTGCGATGTAAATTGCACTTTTGTTATCACAACATATCTTCGAAGGCGTGTAGATGACTATGCCCGTATCACTGAGAATGCTTCGAAGTCACACAAGTTCCATGGTCGTAGTGACCATTGCACGATATTCGGCTTCAGTTGAGGATAACGATACTTTGTGTTGCTTCTTGAATCTCCATGAGATCATTGAGTCACCTAAAAACGCACAAAAACCTGTAGTTGAGACTCTATCATTGGAATTTTCACCCCAATTAGCATCAAAATAGGCAAATAAATCAAATAAAGAGGATGAGGAGAGAAAAAACCCCTTGGTTATGGTATTCTTGGTGTATCTGATTATTCTTAAGACAACACTCATATGCATAGTGGTATGAGCATGTTGAAACTGACTGACTCACTGAACTGCATGAGCTATGTCTGACTGAGTGATAGATATGTATGTAAGAGATCCAACAAGTTGGCGATAAGGAGTAGGGTCTTCGAGTAGAGTCTCATCTTCTAGTCTCAATTTGGCATTAATGACTTTAGGGGTTTCTATCTTCTTATCATCTGAAATACCAGACTTAGTATAAATGTCAGTAGCAAGTTTCATTTTAGAAAGAATGTACCCTTTGAGAGAGCATGCAACTTCAATACCTAAGAAGTATCCTAAGAATCCTAAATCAGACATCAAAATTTTCTTTTAAAATTTTCTTGATGTCATTGATTCCTTGCTTATCACTTCCAATGATAATCATATCATCTACATAAAGTAGAAGAATAACCACCATAGAACCTGTAGTTTTCACAAAAGAGCAGTGTTAGTATAACACGAATGAAAACTCAGATGAGTCATCACATTACTAAATTTATCATGCCAAGCTTTTGGGGCTTGTTTTAGATCATATAAAGTTTTTTTAAGTTTGAGAAATTTTTCTTTTTCAATACAAATCCCGACGGAAGATCCATGTAAATTTCACTTAATTCACCATTTAAAAAGACATTTTTTACATCTAGTTGATAAATGAGTCATTGTTTAATAGATGCAACAACTATGAAGGTCTTAATACTAGTCATTCTGGCAACAGGAGCAAATGTTTTTTCGTAGTCAATGCCATATTCTTGAGAATATCCCTTAGCCACTAGTCTAGCTTTGTAACGTTCTAAAGTCCCATCACTCTTACTCTTAACTTTGAAAACCCATCTACATCGTATAGGTTTCTTTCCTATGGGTAACAAAGTTATCTCCAGTTCGAGAAGTTGATTGGGCAAGGCCATAAGGAGGGAGATCTCTACTGCATGAACTATCTAAACCTTCCTACCAACTCTTTTTGTATTTATGTCCAAGATAAAAATATTCAAACTTGATATAAAAGATTTGGACATCCCATTTTCTCTAAGATGTATCTTTTTTCCTTTGGAAAAAAAAATTGTAATGAGAAAAAATTTGCTTGTAAGGATTGTATTTTTGAAAAAATGAAATCCACTCCTTTTCCAAATAGAACTTTCATTGCTAAGAGACCTTTTGAATTAGTGCATTTGGATGTTTGGGGATCTTCTCTCGTCATGTCAAAAGGAAGATACTCATATTATATGACGTTTATTGATGATTTCACTAGATATGTATGGATATACTTTATTAGTTTCAAAGTTGATGTCTTCTCATTCTTTAAAAACTTTCGTATGATTGTCAAAAATCAATTTTCAAGCAACATCTATATCCTAAGATCCGATTCAGGTGGTGAATATTTATTAAATGAGTTTCAAAATTATTTAGAAACAAATGGATTTTTTCATCAAAGATCATGTCCTAGAACTCTCCAACAAAATGGATTAGCCGAAAAAAAATCTAGACACATCTTGGAAACCACTAGGGCACTACTGATTTCCAAAGAAATTCCAAAAAGTTTTTTGGGCCAAAGCCGCTCTAACAATAACTTATTTAATAAATAGAATGACCTCATCATCTTTACAAAATGTATCTCCCTATAAAAAATTATTTGAAAGAACACCCGACTTCAATTGATTGAATTTTTTTTGTTGTAAGTGCTTTGTGCTTTTTTATAAAAGAGATAAATTATCTCCCAAAGCTATTGAATGTGTATTCTTAGGTTATGGAGAAAACAAAAAAGGATATACATGTTTTGATCCAAAACATAACAAACTATATGTTTCTAAATATCTAACCTTTTTAGAAAATGAAAATGATTTTGAGAAGACCAAGGACGACAATGAAGTTGAATATGCCTTTCTATTTGATCTTTTACCACAAGAAGAGTTGATCTCTTATGATAATTCCTTGAATTACAAAGGGGATATTCCTAAATATCAATGAGAATAATAATGAAAATATTGAAGAAACAATACATATAAGTTATGATATTGTTAGTAGACCTATGCAAACTTATACCTGACATGATCAAAGAAATCCTATAAATGCCTTAGAAAAATATTCCCAAGGTTCAAACATAGAGGAAACCTCTCTTACAAGATCCAATCGTATTTTCAATCCATCAAATAGATTTGTATCCTACGACACATTACCACCAAAATATAGGTCATGTCTAATTGCATTACATTCATTTCATAAATCATCCCATTATAATGAAGCAAAAAAACTTTCTCAATGGGTTGAAGCTATGAATTTAGAACTTAGTGCTCTTGAAAAGACTAAAACTTGGGAGATAACTTCGTTACCCGTAGAAAATAAATCTATAAGATGTAAATGGGTTTTTAAAGTTAAGACCAAGAGTGATGAGTCTTTAGAACGTTACAAAGCTAGACTAGTGGCTAAGAGATATTTTTAAGAATATGGTATTGACTACGAAGAAACATTTGCTCCTGTTGCCAAAATGACTAGTGTTAGGACCCTCATAGTTGTTGCATCCATTAAACAATGACCCATTTATCAATTAGATGTAAAAAATGTCTTTTTAAATGGTGAATTAAGTGAAGAAGTTTACATGGATCCTCTCTCGTGGATTTGTATTGGAAAAAGAAAAACTCTTAAACTTAAAAAACCTTATATGATCTAAAACAAGCCTCAAAAGCTTGGCATGATAAATTTAGTAATGTGATGACTCATCTGAGTTTCCATTCGTGTTATACTAACACTGTTCTTTTTGTGAAAAGTACAGGTTCTATGGCGGTTATTCTTCTACTTTATGTAAATGATATGATTATCATTGGAAGTGATAAACAAGAAATTAATGACATCAAGAAAATTTTAATGTCTAATTTAGGATTCTTAAGATACTTCTTAGGTATTGAAGTTGTGTACTCTCTCAGTGGGTACATTCTTTCTCAAATAAAACTTGATGCTGACATTTGTATTAAGTTTCGTATTTCAGATGATAAGAAGATAGAAACCCCTGAAGTCATTAATGCTAAATTGAGACTAGAAGATGGGACTCTACTCGAAGACCCTAATCCTTACCACCAACTTATTGGATCTCTTACTTATCCATCATTCGGCTAGACATAACTCACAGAGTTCATTCAGTCAGTTTCAATATACTCCTATCACTGTGCACATGAGTGCTATTTTAAGAATAATCAGATACATCAAGAATACCATAACCAAGGGGTTTTTCTCTCCTCATCCTCTTCATTTGATTTATTTGCCTGTACTGATGCTAATTGGGGTGACAATTCCAATGATAGAATCTCAACTACCGGTTTTTGTGTGTTTTTAGGTAACTCAATGATCTCATGGAGATGTAAGAAACAACACAAAATATCGTTATCCTCAACTGAAGCCAAATATTGTGCAATGACCACTACGACCATGGAGCTTGTGTGGCTTCAAAGCCTTCTCAGTGATATGGGCATTGTCATCTTTACACCTTCGAAAATGTGTTGTGATAACAAAAGTGCAATTTATATCGCAAGCAATCATACCTTCCACGAGCGTGCTAAGCATATTGAGATGGACTGTCACTATGTACATGACGAATATCTGCGAGAAATTATTACATTGACATATGTCACATCAGAGTATCAGTTGACGGACTTCTTCACCAAAGTTTTTTTGTTCCTCATTTTATTTTTCTTCTTAACAAACTTTTGGTCATCTCCCAGTAAAGTTTTAAGGGGAGTGTTAAATTATATATATATATATATATATATATATATATATATATATATATATATATATATATATATATATATATATATACCTGATAGGGGTATTTTAGTATTTTTATGTAGTTGTTCTATAAACAACTATTATAATTAGGTTAGTTTCTTTTTTGTATTTTTTACTTTTTCTTTTTCTTTTTTTTTCCCTTTTTAAATAGCATTGGGGGTCCCAACATCAAGCCGTTGGGCCCCCCAATGGTCATAAATATGGTCGTTGGGCCCCCCAATGGTCATAAATATGGCCGTTGGGGGCTCCCAACGACTCTATGTGGGAGCCCCCAATGGCCTCTCATTCTTCCTCTTTTTGTGTATAAATAGAGGACTTCTTTCCTTGTATTTGTATGTATTCCAATGCTCTCTTTAATATAGTTTTCATTTTTTATTTGCTTTTTGTAGCCTTTCAAGGCTTTTGTATTGTCCCATTGTGGACTTCTTATTTGTATTTTTCTTGTGCCATCGTGTTTGTCCATTATTGGATTTTGTGATTGCTTTTGCATTCTTGGGTTATATTTCTGCATACTTCATTACAACTAAATGGTGCATATTCCAATGCACTCCAAGATGATCTCCAAGACTCAAAACATTATACAAAACTTAAGAATTAAAAGACGGATAATTTTATTCATAATAGACATTAAAAGAAACACAAAAATAAAATTACATTCTAGCCTCACTACAATGCACTTAACGAAAAACAATACAAAACCCTAATACTACCCATCACTCTCTCAACCTTGCACATTCACACACACCCTTTATTTATAGAGGCTAAAGAGAGAAGAAAAGTAAAGAAGAGGAAGTCCTCTTAATAGCCAACAAGGGAACGGCTAGAATTTCTAGCCATTGGGACTAAGTCAACTTGTTTGACTTAGTCCCCAATATATATATATATATACATTTAATCTTAACAGTGTTCTGGTATTTAAATAAGGATGTCGTTGGTGGTATGGTTCGTTTCCTTTTCATTTCAGTTAGTTCTGTTATTTTCCCCCATATTCTGCTTGATGCATCTCATTGTAGCTGATCCTTTTGTTTTCTCATCACCAGGTTGTGGGGCGTGGCAGCCAACCTTTTGTACTCACTCCAAAATTCTTTGAAAGTGCATCCTCTTCTCCCTTCCCAGTTGGCACTGGATTAAGATCTGAGAAATTTGCCAGATGGCTTTGTGAAAGAAAGAATGATTTAATGGGGGACGGAGTCTTCCTAGGTGCTGATTTGCACTGTGGTGACATGTTTCATTTATTTTCCCTAGTTTCATCAGGAGAAGTGTTCATCTCTCCATGTCTACCCTTAGAGGGAGTAGGAGATGTTGATAGCCAGGTTGGCTTAAAGCGCAAAATTGATAAAGAGAAATTAAACAATGGTCATCAAGTCAAAAAAACCAAATTGAACTCCATAAATGATGGTGAACTTTGTTCACGTCGAGAGAAAGGGTTCCCTGGTATTAAATTGTCTTTAAACTATGCAATTATATCAAAATACGAAGCTTTGGAGTTGGATCTGAATGATGAAAAGCTGAAGAGCACTGTTTCATGCACTGGAAGTGACAATTTAAACATCTCTTCTTACACTGATCCTTTAGCTGAAGCTAGCAGTTTAAGCCCATTCCATAGCGGTGAAAATGATAGCTCAGCTGCAAGATCATCTAATGAGTCATCATGGGAAGCTATGTCTAGCATCGCTAGACTTTCCTTACCCATAGATTGTCCTTCAAGAGAAGGTAGCATTTTATGTCCTTATTTGTTTGAAACTGCTTACCATGTCATTCATAAAGCTGGGGATCAAGGTCTGACTCTGGAAGAAGTAGGTCTAGCACTGGCTCTGGAAGGTATGGTTTCTATTTCTGTTTTTCAAATTTTTGTTCATGTTGCATTTTGATACATTTATTTTTTCCATTGTTCATGTTGTTGTTGTTGTTGTTGTTGTAGATATGAAGATTGCTAAACTCATAGTGGGTGTGCTGCATAAAGTTGGGTTGGTTGTAAAGGTAATTCTTGTGTTCTTATAATTTGAGCCGTGGAAGGCTTGAGTTGCACCAATCTATCTTACCTAATATTGCAAAATTCTAAGATATACTAGGAGAGTTTAAGGTAGAAATTTTTCATACTGGATTATATTATATGAAGGTTGTAATATATTTTTAATCAAATACTAAATCAAAATTAAAATATAGACAATATGAAATTCTAAAAATCTATCAGAAAGATTATGTGTGTAAGGCAAATATTTGGTGCTAATGAAGGAATAAAACTATTGAGCTGGAAAACATATGTAGCAACTCAATCTGTCCACCTATATGTGTCCAACGTGGTTTGTTTGCTAGAAATCATTGGATAGAGTCTTTCTAATTTAACGTCACAAATTTTTAGTTGAAAAGTTTTAGTACATTCTGAACCTATGTCACATAGGTGCGGATGCGGGTGCGGCGATGCGGCACTTTTAAAAAACTTGGGTGCGGGGAGAATATATATATATATATATATATATATTAACAGTTTTAAGTTAACACTCCTGTGTATTTGTGTGCATTTATGTATTTATATATATAATATAGATAAAAATGGACTTGATTAGGGTTAACTGAATCTACTTTTGGATAGAAATAAACTTCACTGTGGTTGACTTCACCTAACACAAAGGAAGCTGTGTCCAAGTGTCGCACCCGCCTGGGTGCGGGGGCGGTGCCCTGTTAGAAGAGTCCGTGTGACATAGTTCTGAGCCATTGATTTTGAAGTCATTGGCAAACCTAATGTTTTGTCATGACACATGATTCAAAACATATTTCCTACTAAACAAGCCAGTGGACCATGTAGATCACATCTATAGGTCTGATCTACAAAAATTCAAAAAAACATGAATAAAAGGTGATTTCTATTCAATAGTTCTATATCTTCATTAGTAATGTATATATATATATATATATATATATATATATATATATATATATATATATATATATATATATATATATATATATATTATGTCACATGGGTGTGGGTGCGTCAGGGGCAAAAATCCAAAAAAAATGGACCGAAATGACCCTGGGTGCGGTCAACGCACCCAGGGTCGGGTTGACCGCACCCGCACCCGCGTTGAGTCGCGTCGACGCGGGTGCGGCACCCTGCTAGCCGAATCCCTGTTACATAGTATATATATATATATATATATATATATATATATATATATATATATATATATATATATATATATATATATATATATATAAAGCAATAAATTTATAATATCAAGTAAACCTAATTTTGGTTTTGATAACAGGGAGAAACCACCATGTTGGTTGGATGTCCCATTGTGGGCAGAGAGGTGCCACATTGACATGGCCCTGTTTCGGTGTCCATGGTGTAAAACCCTACTAGTATTCTCCCCCTTCTTATCAGGGATAGTCCCCTTGGCTTTGGCTTTGCAGCAAGGGGTGTGCACCCTGGTTATCAAACTGGCGATGCCCTTCAAACTTGAATGCCTTAAGCCAACCCACCTGGCCAGGCGTGGGGAGCCCATGTGGATAAGCAGGCCTAGTTACTCATCTAACAATTGGCAAATAATATGACATCAACAATAAAAACATACGCTTACAATATGGTGTGACAAACAAGCCACAACATACATGAAACTATAAATGACCAAATAAAACTGGAATACCACATTAAAGTAGTTCTAATAAGTACAATTACTGTCATAGTTCTACAGCCATCAAATAATTAACGATTCTGTGCTGTCTAACTTTCTAGTTATTTTCAGTTTTCTACCAATCAAATTGAGATTGATGCTTGAATGGAGGATTTTCTTCTTGTGTCATCTCCGCTTCCTCCTCCTCCTTATGGTTTTGTGAAATTTGTGGCATTGTTAGTTGTAAGTTAAGACTACATTAAAGGTAGGTCCTCTGTCACCTTGGAAATATCTGTTAAAACATCTGACATCTTCACATAACTAATATATTATTTTTTTTAAAAATGCAAGGATTTTTATTAAAAGATGACAAGGCATCATCTGAAAAACCCTTGTTACATGATTCTAGAGGGTCCGATCCAGGCATAGTCTCTGAATCAAGTCATTTCTTCAAGGAACGTGCTAGAATTTATTTTTCCAGCCATAGTGACATTAGCATATTTTCTGTGAAAAACTCTGCAGTTCCTAGGTATCCACGTGAATCACCACGCCGGTAGGAGCCACCATTTCCATATATATCACCAATTCTCACTTTTCTTTTGCGTAATTGGCCCCAATACCGGTTCTGTGATACATTTCCTGGTCGTTAGGTCCATATTAATATTCTGCCATGCTAATCTGAAAAGGTGCTGGAGAAAAATGAGAACTCCACATGATGTGACTTGTAACTTCATCTGATGAATACATAGCAGTAACTTGCAAGGCTGAACCTCCTTTTCTTGCTCTGTGTGACCTCAGGAACTAGTGAATTCATTCTGCATAAGATTTCTTATAAACTGAATATCCCAGCCACTCTTCCAAATGGGAAAAGGACCTCTAGGTTTTGTGTGTGAAAATGAGGCCTGAAATGATTTCCTTTAACGTAGAAACATTTCCTAAACTGGCCAGAAAAATGGAAAAAACTCATCAGAGAACTTTATGATCTGGCAGATTGACTTGAATCATATAAGCTGTAGCGCTTGTATGATAACACATACTGATATATATGATACACCATATATTACTGTAATTAATGATGTATCGTACTTTATCCTGGTGTGATACAACAACCAATCATACACTTCAATATGATTGTTGCAACATTGATCTTGCCATCTTAGTTCTAGTAAAGGTAGAAATTCAGTTTCAACTGATTCTAGTAGATTCTTGATGATTCTTGGCTATAATAAATAAGTTAATTGACCTTCTGATCACTGAACTCTGTCACTTATGCAAGTTGGTGGAACTTCCTACTGTATGATAGCTGATTTGCAGTACTTGCACTCAATGCTGGTAATTCATGCCGGTCGATTGACCAATACCATGAACCATATTTTTGGGACATACAACTGATGTTGTTTTCACTAAAGTTCTAAACAATCTTATCACCTCTAAAGGACTTCTTGTTTTACTGGAAGCATGATTTTTAGAAATGAGTATGTGTCTTAGTGCTTCTGCTCTGTTTTCAGATGCATGTTACTTCATGCTTTTAAAGCATGCTTCTTGGGAAGTGTGCTTATGCACTCTAGGTAATTCCAGCAATATTGCAAAGACTGGTGAATATCGTATCAATGAGTGTGTGCAACAAGACCTTTCAAGTGTTCAATGAAAACAAAGTGCCTTATTTGTTACAAATGTGTATATCTCACTGTAGACGCATCAGGCTATCTTGTAAACATTTGTAAACACTAACATGAAGCATGGTTGTCAAATTAGAATTCTTTTTTTTGGAAATCCAGTTCTAGTCAGGAGTGTACAACAAACTTGATATACCTGCTCCTACCTACTTATGTCCATTTAGTGTATGCTAGTTGCATATTTTTTTCTCACATAGTAATTTTATTGATGAATCAAGCTTTTATGCACTTTCAAACCATCAAAATTGTGTTTCATGCAGGTAAATGCTTTTGATCATACCCGGGTTGTTGCTACTTATTATGGTGCAAAATATTTGCTGGGCATCCCTTTTGCTGACAGGGAAGATCATGTCTTACCCATTGTGAGAAGTAACGAAAGTTTTCCTACATCTAAAGAGAATGATGATGTTGCATACCATTCAGAGGATATAACTAGTTTGGACCTTTCTGAAGGACATCGAGTGACCATTTTACATGGATCTGATGTCACTATCCTGACATGTAATAATGCTCAAGCAAGTGGAAAGATTGCCAGTGAGCATGACAAACCTTTCTCTTCCCAAGGATATACCAATCATAAAGAGTCGCATGTAAAGTTTGCTGAAGGCTTTCAGCCAATACTGCCATGGCTCAATGGTGATGGTGGCAAAAATCCTATCATGTATGAGGCACTGACACGCCGAATTCTTGGCATTGTGATGCAAAACCCAGGGATTTCAGAGGTAATCACCGAGAATGTAATCTTTTATTGATTAGGATTCACAAAAAATTTATTACATTTGGTTGTGCATGCACCCTCTTTCGTCACACTTCTAGTTCATGTGCCACACTCTTGTTGTTTTAGCACATCTCTGGGCATGGATATGACTTGATTCTGAAAAAGTTCACTTTGTTCTGGCATTTGCCACTACCAGGATGTCTTCCTGGTGTGTGTGTGTGTGTGTGTGTGTGAGAGAGAGAGAGAGAGAGAGAGAGAGAGAGAGGCTGCAAATATTTGTTTCATTGTTCTGGTGTCTAGTTGCTTTTTGGTTGCTATTTCTGGCTCACTTATGTTCACTGGTCATGAATGATTATTGAAAATAGGGTAGTTTACCATAATGTTAGCCATGGATGAGATCTTTGTGAATTTTATTGGATTAGGTTATTCTTTTTTTTTTTTTAATTCGACTTCCCTTTGGTTACAATGCTTTGTACTTAACATTGACTTTGACTGTGGATCTTATTATTTTTCCAAATTGACAGGATGATCTTATTGGTCAAATGGATGTCCTGAACCCACAAGTAAGTGCCTAACCGATGCACAGAAATTTATGCAAAATTATGTTCTAGTATACTATCTTAGTTTCAGGCAAACCAGATTTTCCTAGAAATACTTTGTTGTTTTAAATTTTATGCCTTCAATTGTCAAATAATTTAATGTTATTTTGGTTATAATTCTTACAGAATAACCAAGATGACCAATGTTTTGTTGGAAGCATTGGTCTTTAGCACTATTAACATTTTGTTTTGATGTTCCGATGAGGAAAAGAAGTTTCTATTAAAACAAAAGAATCAGAAATTGTAGAGGGTTTGTCTGGCATTTCTATTTTGGGTGTCAATGACATATCGTGGAATAGTTTGCTTACTTCTCCTTGTTGAACATGCAGAGCTGCAGAAAACTGTTGGAATTGCTGGTTCTAGATAACCATCTCACTGTGAGGAGTATGCATCAGACAACAACTGATTCACTTCCATCCTTATTGGGATCTGTTCTCGGAACCAAACTGAGGAAACCAGAGTCGGTGTACAGGAGACACTTCTTTGCTAATCCCATGAGCACATCCTTGCTGTAGTGAAACTCCCTTATTGACTTACGGTGGAATCTGCAGAAAGGGTTGCACTGTAAATATCTTGTTCCTTTTTTGGAAGTCATTGTAAATTTCTGTAGGGGCCAATGCGTTCATATCTCCCAAACTACAAACAATTTCATGGCGCAATTTGGTATAGAGACTCATTGTATAATAGTAAACAAGCACAAAAAATGGGCCAATATAGTCACACGAAAAATTGGCCCAAAATCAAGAATGTGCATCACTGCAGAATTCCGTCACAACCTGCGGTTTGCCAAAAAACAGCCAATTGCGCACAATCTCTGCAAATTCCACTGACGCATCCTTGTTCATTCCCTTCTACACACTTCTAAGTGTCTGAGGACCAAAAATCAGCCCCAGAGCACGCGTGGATTTGCCAGAATTTGCCTACAAAGTTTATGCTACTCACTGTGCACAATAACACCGCAATTATCTATACAGCTCGCTGGAAAACGGTGATGCTCACTGGAAAATGGAACAATTCATCAGTGCCGTTGGTTCCAACCGAAAACTAACATCTGAATCTTTCAAATGACACCTAAAGCACCAAGAAAAGTGGTCGAACTTGGGACTTGCGTTTACAAGTCACCAGATTTTCTACTATGACAAGATCGAACAAAATTGCATAAATCCAACCGGGAGTCACAAGAATTTGTAAATTTTGGGCTACTCACTATGGCTCAATCCGTGCAAATGCTAAGATAAGGTCTACAGACCTCTAGGAACAAGAATTCACCAACGGATCTGTTGGATCTTGGCCCGAATGTTCAGATCCCAACCTGAACAACTAACCAAATTAGAGAATGACTAAACACTTGATCTAGCTTAGTTCTGGGATAATTACTAGGAAAATCTCTCGTTTCTCATAGATCATAGTTATATCCATTGATTAAGCACAAATCTACAATGAATTCAATGGAAAAACAAGTTAAACAATATCAAATTCACCAGATCTACCTTGATCCAACTGCCAAAAGCTAAGATCTATCTATACTATGCTTGATCTTCAACAACTGACCTTGCTGATCTTGGATTTCGTGGAAATGAAACTCTGGATCTATGAATTAGGCTTCAAACATGATTAAAGTGCTAGATCCACCCAAATCTAGGGTCTGATTGCCGGAATTCTCCATAGAAATCGTCAATTGGAAGGTTCGGCCAACTGTAGGGTGAGGAGCACTCTATAGAGTTCAACTCGAAAGAGTGAGGAGCACATTAGAGCTCTACTCTAATTTAGATATGATTTCCACATATCTAATTGAGAAATTGAAGAAGACAAGTAGAAGAAGTAGTGACTAGAGGAGAAGAGAGGCCAATAAAGAAAATTTAATTCATTTCATTTTCTAGCATATTCTAAATTTGGCCCCAAAGGGGATTTTTAAGACCATAATTTGGATCTTGGGTTGAGATCTATTTTGTGCATGATCCTGAGACCCAAACAACCCATGACACCCTTATTTCAATGAAATTCATGAAAATTTACATGAAATGCAAATGCAATACAACACAAAAGTCATATAGCTAGGGGCTCAAGGTTTGGACAAACCAAGCACACCCCAAGCGTGCGTGGGTGTAATGAGGCTGTATCAATCCACCATGTTTTCCTTAGTTTTGTCCAAAAACATCTCATGTAAGTGCTAAGCATTGAAATTGAAAAGTGGTTCTTGCCCTTCATCCCTTATTGATAAGGCATACACAACTTTATTGGTCACACCTTTCTTGTGCTCAAGTGAGAAGTCATACCCTTGCAACTTTAAAATCCACTATTGTTGACTATTAGTGGAGATCATTTGCCTTATAAGGAGCTTCAAACTCTCGTGGTCGGTGCGTACAAAAAAATGCCCCCCAAGAATTTTAAGTCTCCACTTTTCTGATTAAGACTATAGCTAATATCTCCTTATCATAGATGGAGAGTCCTTTATCCCTATTAGGGAGAGCCTTGCTCATGTGGGAAATTGGATGCAATGTCAGTACCCACTCCCGTATCACATGCATTGGTCTCAATTATAAAAGGTTGAGTGAAGTCCGGTAGCCATAATGCTCGGTTAGGCCAAGAAATCTCCCAAATCCTCTTATGTTTTGAAGTCTAGGCCATTCCACCATGAATTAGACCTTGTTCGGTCCGCTTGCACCCTTTACAAGACTTACTCAGAACTATAATCACTTCTTTTGACGTATAATATATGCTCTCTTTAACACCTCAAGGATTGACCTCACATGTTCTACGTGTTCTCTTGTACACTGAAATGTTACTAATACATATTTGCTAGAGAGTGGTATAAAATATAATTCATAGTGTTAGAATGTTGCTAGTGCATTTGTCAATCCTAATGACATAACTAAAAACTCATATTGCTCATCATAAGTTTAAAGGTTGTTTTATCAATGTCTCGAAAAGCCATTGACAATAGCCTGCCCTTATATCCAATTTTGAAAAGCAGCAAGATCCATATAGCTCATCGATAACCGGTGTTGAATATTTGTCCTTTACCGTGATTGTGTTGAGCGCTTTTTAATCCACACAAAATTTCATGTACCATCTTCTTTCTTCAGTAATAATGCTATAGAGGAGTAGGCTGAATTATTTTGGATTCTAACATTTCATTCACCGTACCATTTCATTCTCTCCCACTACGATAAGTCAGTTCATACCTGAATCCGATTGGTATTGAGTCTGAATCCAGGTTTGATCAATTTTTTCACAAGAGAAACCATACATGGATCTGATAAGAATTTCATAAATCAGACTCGGTTCATACCCACAATTGCGGATAACTTGAGACAGACCAGGGTTTGGTATAAAATTTCATAAACCATACAAGTCATATAATAATCAGACTTTACGGGTTCAGCCCGAATAGTTAATCGAACTCCTTCCTTTTTGTTACCAGACCCTCCTGAATTCAATACGAGTTTAAATCGGGTCATAACCTACCCCTTGAGACTAAGGGTGTCAATGGGTTGGGTTTGGTTCGGACCCAGGTGAAATCAGTCTTGGACCAGATTTTTGGGTATGGTACCAGGTCAGTACCCGGGTTTAATCGGACCTACTATAAAAAACCATATTCGGACCCACTAAGAACTACATAAACCAAACCCAAATCATACCCAGTAAAACCATATTTTTTTTATCATTTTTACATTGAAAAATTACAGGCCTTAATCGAAACTCGGGTCGAGTCTGAGTCTGGTATAAAATTTCACTAACTATACTCGGTTTTTGTATTAATCGGACCTTTCGGGTCTGGTCCCGGGTCTTCTTATTTATCACCATACCTGGACCCTATATAGGGTTTGGTTCCGGTCGGGTCCGGGTAAGCCAGGCCCGTTGACACCCATGCTTGCCACCCTTTTTTAAGTGCGGGCGATGTCATTATGGTATGCTCTCTCCTCCCAGTCCGACCGGGGCTCGTGGGACAATTATCTGTAAGCATGCTGAAGGTCAATTTCTTATGAAATCACAGACACCCAATAATTCTTTTCCAGGCGTTCTGATTCCCCCACTTATCCAGAAAACCGTAATATAAGTTGGGAAATCGCATCATGTAGCACATCAAGATTTCCCAACTTATTCCACTTTTCCTGGCAACCTTCCACAAACACAAATTACTAGGGTTTTAAGAACAGAAACGAGAGAGATAAGGGGGGTGGGGGGCGTATAGTATTACCAAGACCCTGTCCCGTTCGGCGTGGCTGGAAATGAGGATGGGGGCTCGCTCCTTCGGCGGCTGGTTCAGCAGTATGCGCAGCTGCGGGAATTTTATCTCTTGTTCCATGATTGGACCTCTTGAGAGGATCAGAAATGTTGTCCTCATGTATGAAGTTTCTATGCATATATGCAGGAACAGATAGCGCAAAGCCCATGATTAGATATTTTGTCTTACATGTTGATATTTTTTTATCATCACCTGCATATATGTTCACTGATCATGAATGGTTATTGAAAATAAGGTAGTTTACCATATTGTTAGCCATGGATGAGATCTTTGTGAATTTTATTGGATTAGGTTATTCTTTTTTTTTTTTTAATTCGACTTCCCTTTGATTACAATGCTTTGTACTTACTATTGACTTTGACTGTGGATCTTATTATTTTTCCAATTTGACAGGATGATCTTATTGGTCAAATGGATGTCCTGAACCCACAAGCAAGAGCCTAACCGATGCACAGAAATTTATGCAAAACTATGTTCTAGTATACTACCTTAGTTTCAGGCAAACCAGATTTTCCTAGAAATGCTTTGTTGTTTTAAATTTTATGCCTTCAATTGTCAAATAATTTAATGTTATTTTGGTTATAATTCTTACAGTAACCAAGATGACCAATGTTTTGTTGGAAGCATTGGTCTTTAGCACTATTAACATTTCGTTTTGATGTTCCGATGAGGAAAAGAAGTTTCTATTAAAACAAAAGAATCAGAAATTGTAGAGGGTTTGTCTGGCATTTCTATTTTGGGTGTCAATGACATATCGTGGAATAGTTTGCTTACTTCTCCTTGTTGAACATGCAGAGCTGCAGAAAACTGTTGGAATAGCTGGTTCTAGATAACCATCTCACTGTGAGGAGTATGCATCAGACAACAACTGATTCACTTCCATCCTTATTGGGATCTGTTCTCGGAACCAAACTGAGGAAACCAGAGTCGGTGTACAGGAGGCACTTCTTTGCTAATCCCATGAGCACATCCTTGCTGTAGTGAAACTCCCTTATTGACTTACGGTGGAATCTACAGATAGGGTTTCATAGTGGATATCTTGTTCCTTTTTTTGGAAGTCATTGTAAATTTCTGTAGGGGCCAATGCTTTCGTAGGCTTGACTTCTTATTCAATCCACATATAGTAATTCATATAAAGTCTATATCTATATAAAGTCAGTACTAATAATGAGAAATGAAATAATATACATGGATAGTCTATACATAAAACCGTGTTTTTTCCATAATGTAAACCATGGCCATCTTATTTCTACTTAATGAGATTGGATCCTGAAATCGTTCTTCTAAGCATATATTGGAGTTCATATATAATATGTAGCTACGGGTATGTAGCTCGAGCCACTATCACATCAATCCAAGGTCTCTCTCATTCAATTTTCAGTCTGAATAGCTTTACTGCGAATTGGGTTGGCGGGTCGACCTGGCGGGTTGGCGGGTCAGCATACCTCAACCCGAACCCGACCCGCTTATTAAACGGGTCGGCTGTGGCAAACACGAACCCGACCCGTTTATTAAACAGGTAACCCGACACGACCCGCCAACCCGTTTAATAAAAGGGTTGGGTCGGGTAAATGGGTTGGTGGGTTAGCGGGCGGGTTGGTGGGCGGGTTGGCGCACGGGTTGGCAGGTTGACCCGCCCGCCTAACCCGTTTATTAAACGGGTCAGCCGGGTTGGCAGGTTGGCATACCCCTAACACGAACCCGACCCGTTTGATAAACGGGTTAGGTGGGTCGACCCATTTATTAAACGGGTTAGTTTAAGCCCAACCCGAACCCGCCTAAGAGGCGGGTTGGCGGGTCGTGTCAGGTTTTGCCACCCCTAACTGCGAAGCATGCGGGGTCCTAGGAACTTGTCCCAATTATAGGCATGCTTTGCTTCTGAGGGACTTGTCAAGGGTGGTGTATGTTCGCCCCCGATGATTCACTGAATCCCACGTCTGTGTTCGGGGCTTTGAATGAGCACCACGTATACAAGCACATGGGGCTCGTATTCCCGTGTATGTTGACATAACTTTGCATCGGACTCTGGTGTTGTTGCAAAGACTTAAGTACCCTTTCTTGCTATTCTTCTCATAAAGTGATGGTTTGAGAAAATGACAAAAATGCCCTTCATTCAAAAAAGAAAAAACAAACAGTTCAAAAAAAGGACAAACATGTCCTCCATCTAGAAAGTCGATGATGATGTTGACTCTTCAAAGTCTTCTTCTTCTTTCTCCGTAAAACACTGTAAAACCCTCTCTCTCTCTAGAGAAGAAATCAAGGGAGGCAAAAAGTTCTTCCTGGAGAAGGCCATGAACATCAACCATCTCACACTCTCTCCCTTCTCTCTCTACTTCTGTGTACATCCAACAAACAATCTTATATTGCTCCATCGCCATCTTCTTCTTCTTCCTTCTTCGTAAAACACTGTAAAACCCTCTCTCTCTCTAGAGAAGAAATCAAGGGAGGTAAAGAGTTCTCCCTGGAGAAGGCCATGAACACCAACCCTCTCACTCTCTATCCCTTCTCTCTCTACTTATGTGCCTTATTTAGAGTTTTTGCCCTTACAGGAGGGGGGTCCGGGGGCTCCGCGGGCGGGCCGCCCCTGGCGGGGGGCTCGGGGGGCAGCGCCCTCCGAACCATTTTTTTTTTTGGGCCTTCCAACAACGATTTGTAGTATTATCTGGCTTTCCTACAGCAATTTGTAGTATTTTCGGGTCTCCAACGAAACGCTATAGTGATTTGCGGAAGACACTACAAATCGCTATAGCGATTTACGGAAGACACTACAAATCGCAAATCGTTATAGCGATTTGTAGTGTCTTCCGCAAATCGCTATAGGGATTTGTAGTGTTATTTAGTAAGTAAATCGTTGTAAATCGCTACCCGAATTAGGACCAACTTGTCAGGGCCATATCTCTTTAACCGAAGGTCATATTCCAAATTCGTAAAAAGTAGTGTCATCGTTATTGAGTCTAGTTTATTTTTGTAAATTTTCAGCAAATTTTTTTGTTATTTCATTCTTCATTTTAACTAAAAACCAGACCCCTATTATTTTGTGTTATTTGAGTTGCACAACACCATTCTCGCTTGACATCTACATCTTGATTCTGGCATGCTCCTTGTTGGATTTTTCATTGATTTCTTCCAACCTTGCTTAGAACAAAAATATGTCTTTCTCACCACGATACCCTGTGCATTTTTTGACCACGACACCCGGGACCCGTGTCGGGGGGAGCCCCCAGACCCCTCTCCTGTAAGGGCAAAAACTCTAAATTAGGCTTCACAACGAATCAAGTTGAACGATGCTACCCACGCTGGAAGGAGCCCCCAAACCCTCCTCCTATAAGGGCAAAAACTCTAAATCAAGCTCCACAATGAATCAAGTTGAACGATGCTATCCACGCTGGGAGGAGCCTCCAAACCCTCCTCCTATAAGGGCAAAAACTCTGAATCAGACTCCACAACTCATCAAGTTGAATGATGCTACCCACGCTGGGAGGAACCCTCAGACCCCCTTTCTGTAAGGGTAAAAACTCTGAATCAGACTTCACAACTCTTCAAGTTGAATGATGCTACCCACGTTGGGAGGAGCCCCCAGACCCCTCTTCTGTAAGGGAAAAAACTCTGAATCAGGCTCCACAACGAATCAAGTTGAATGATGCTACCCACGCTGGGAGGAGCCCCCAAACCCTCCTCCTGTAAGGGTAAAAACTCTGAATCAGGATCTACAACTCATTTAGTTGAATGATGCTACCCACGCTAGGAGGAGCCCCCAAACCCTCCTTCTGTAAGGGGAAAAAACTCTGAATCAGGCTCCACAACAGTCAATGTGCAAGTTAGCCGGTGCTTGATGGAGCAATGTAAGTTCTTCTGTTGGATGTGCATAGAAGCAAAAAAAGAAGGAAGAGAGAGAGAGTGAGAGGGTTGATGTTCATGGCCTCCTCCAGGGGAGATTTCTTTCTCAGATAATCCTGCAGTGCAGAGACTGAGTCTTAAATAATCATCTTTAGGGCACTTAAGTCTTTACAACCACTCATTTTCAAGAATCGTCATTTTTTTTTGCACCAATGGAGAAGAGGGTACTTAAGTCTTTGCAATCGCATCAAACTCCAATGCTAATTAATGCTGACAAACATGGGGATACGAGATGCACATGCTTACATACGTGGTGCTCTTTGGGACCCCCGAACATGAGATGTAGCTAACTGCCCTGTTCGGGGGGGGGACATATAACGTGCTTTGTCAAGCACATGTAAACATTAAAAGTGCCTATTAAATGCATTTGGGAGATGCATTAGTAAATTCAGATTAAGCACTCAAAATGTTGAACTCTGAAGTAGTTTAGGATGGTTTACAAGACTGTTATAGGCTGTGGGCCGATCAGTATTATATCATAATAAATGAAAAAAACTATTTCTCCACATTTTTTTCTATTATTTTGAACGATCAATCCCTACAAACGGGAAGTACAAGATTTTTTTAGTACAAGGTGATGGTTAATGTGATTATGGCATATAACCAATGGCTCACAATGTTTGAAAATCATGATAAAAAAGATCGTGTTTCTATGTTAGCCAAGAAAATGATCCAAAGTGTGCTTTTCTAGCAAACAAGAGCCTAATGTGCTTAGCTTGGCCTGTTCAAGCTCATTTGTTAAGGCTGATACTGTGCTCAAACATATGATGAGCCAAGCTGAGCCCGATCACGTAGTGATCCATGGCAGGCAGCCAAGACTAAGCTCTCTAATTGAAAGAAGAAGAACCATTGTTACTTAACTAATTAAAATTAATGGATTTTGGAAGAAGGCATCTAGATCTTGGCTTGCCAAACTCAAAAATCACTTGGCTTGGGTAGGCCATAGTTACCAGGAAATGAAATGGACACTAGGAACGATACGTGAAGCAGAAACGAATGTTGAAAAGTAGTATGCTGGAAGTGGGATATAGTTGTAAAATGATTATGCAAACACGAAAATTGAAACGGTAACATATACAAGCACAAAAAGAAGGAAATAAGAAATGACATAAAACATATGTATAATGATATAAAATGAACATGCAAACTTGTTATAAAAAATTTATTATTTTTAATATGAAAATCATAGGAAGGAAAAAATGAACGGGAAGTGATAATAAGCAAAAGAGAAATGTTAAGGAAGCGAAAGGGAATTGATTTGGAAAACAAGGAGGTGGGCTTTCTAGTTTCCCATATTTCGGAAGCGGGCTTCCCAAAGTCTCCTCTCTTTTCAAATAAGCGAAGAGTTTTTCACTTCAAAAGTAAGCTTCCAAGTTATCAAGCTTTCTCAAGTGGCAAGAAGCTTCCGGTAACTATGGCGTAGGCTTAGCGAGTCACAAGGTTGTGCCTGGTTTCAGCCTTAATTAGCTGAGCTTAAGCAAGCCAAGGTCTGATCGTTCATCTCCTTTAGCAGCCAACCTCCTCCTTTTAGGCCAGAAAGCATAACTAACTACTCTCCATTATTGTGGTTACAAGGTAAACTGTACATAAAACATACATACTTTATTTTCTATTACTGACAAGCCACGGCAGTCGAGCCAACGAGTACCCCATGTTCATCTCAGCTCATGCAGCCTTCGTTAGCAGCTAATGGCTTCACTCATCAGCTCAATTTAAACCAGATTTTGACGAGTCAACTGCAGTCAGATTGCCAGCTCCTCATTTCATTTGTGGAAATTTAGTCTCTTTCTTTAAAAAAAAACACGCACACACAACCCTACGAATACATATTTTTTGGTTAGAATTTCTTTGCAATAAGTGAGACCAAAATCTTGGAGGCATGCAAAAATGTCACTTTTTTAAAAGTGACAGTTGCTCCATCGGAGTGAACTCGAATGGAGTAGGATTAAACACAACTAAACTTGCACCTTACGTGCATACCAGTCAATCTTAGCACTTAGAAGATTAGCCACCATGACACGGTTAGTTTCATATAAAGGTGAGAGAGAGAGAGATGGAAAAAAAGAATGAAGAACGAAAAAACGGATGAACATCGCTGATCAAGAATGGTAAAACAGGTAGCATACACTCATAATTGCACAAATGACCACCCCACGACGGCCTACGGACGTTGAGGCTAGCTGTTAAGGCTATGTGGCATGTCCCAAAAGGTAAAAATTGATCCTTACTACCTTGGTTAAACACCTAAAAGAAAAGGTTTAATAAAATCTTTTAAAATTCAGGCCAAATTCAAGTTCAAAGCCAATGTCAAATCCAAACTCCAAAGTCAAAAGTTCAAATTTCAAAGTTCAATTGTCAAGCCCCCTGAGAGCCTGGCCCTCTAACAACTCAGCACATTTTAAACCCAACGTAAGACTAAACATATTTAATGTAGACTTCTTCCAAAACCTATTTCTAAAAAACTAAGGCAAAGAGAGGATTATTTGGCCAAAAAGCTGGGTTCAAAAGCTATAAATTTTGAGCCAAACAACGTTTCACACCTCATGAATGCTTATTGTTGGCATTTCAATATGCCAAACTTACCTCTATAAATTTGAGTTGGAACTATCTACATCGCATTCATTAACCAAAAAGAATGAGCAGACATGAAAGAACCATCGCTTCTTTCACTTTTTTTTCTTTGTTTCTTCACTTCTTTGGCCTCTGGAAGGGTTCCCCTTATCAGATCGAGGGTTTTAGCAATGACACCCGTGTTCAAGATGTTGGCAAATTCGCGGTGTCCAGGTACGATAGAGGGTTCAAGGAACAGCTAGAATTCGTAGGGGTGGTGGAGGCCCAAAAGTTGCTGGTAGCCGGAGTGCAGCTACCGCTTGGTGATTCAGATCACCAGCGATACATTGGCCAAGTTCTACAAAGCTCAGGTGCGGGAGACCCACTTCGTGATGATCCTGGAATCATTTCAGCCCCATTTTACCTCAACTATCTGATTGTGTGATGGTGATTGCTATCAGTAATTTATACTTGTGCAACATGCTTCGAGTCTGCTACGTGATTGATAAGACTGAACTCTACTTTTGTATGAAAGTATTAGCACAATATAACTTTGAATTGAACCGACGGCTTAATTGTTCTAAGAAATTCGTAAGATAACCATATTTTACCCTTGAGATTGACAGAACCATCTCCTTACCCTCACATGAGAACTCACAACGGAGGACAAGCATGCGATGCATATGCAGTACTTACAATCTAGAGAAGGAAAACTGGAGCCAGCTGAGCTGATGGTGTGGTGAGGTGGGTGCACGTTGCCCAGCTCGTGATGAGAATCTGAATGTCCTCTTGACATATCACCCTTCAAAGTTCAGATACAACTCAACGCACCCCCTTACCTAGAAATAAATGGGGAAAAATGCCTCTCTCGCTCTCTCTCACGCACACACAGTATGTAGGGAAGGTAGGGATGTCAATAAATGCATATATGGTTTTGATATTTTGCTAACAGATCCCAGAAATGTCCGAATTTGACAGATATTTGAATCCATTTACATGTAAAAAAGCAGATCTGCTACGTGCTTGTCACCATCCAAATCTGAATCTGAATTTGGATCCATTTAGCCAACACCCGATTAGTCGAATATGGTATTGGCCACATCCAATCCGAATCCGAACTGTTTACAAGGGAAATAGCTTGACAAAAAATAAGGAATTCCAGATGAGGCAAAGGACTAGCGCATTTGACATACAATATTTACAACATTTCCTTCTAAATTGAGTAAGCAGAACTGCTAATTTGCAAATATGTACAGTAGCGACAAAGTTGGTCCTTTTTCCAGTTGAAGGACCACAAAAGAACAGGCTAATTTAGAGACAAAGGATCACCTCACACGGTTACAAGGACTAGAGCCATAAGAAGAGACCACAGTAGTACGTTCATATCAGAGATCCAGCTTTCCATGGGAGTCTGAAAATCTATGATTCACTCACGTTGGCGATAGAATTTACATGCACCACTACGAGTGATTATTCATACACTACTAAGGTTACCCATAAGAACCAGCATCATCGTGATTATTCATGCACTACTACGAGTGTCTTTTCGCATCCAGAAAGGCTCCGAGAGCCAAGTTCTTCTCGTGGACATCTTGAAATTCAACTCTTCTTCCGTGGCCTGCTCATACCAAAATAGTTATTAATCAAGATGGCTACCAACATTAGGACTCGAGTCGAGGAATTCAGGCTAACTCTCGACTTCATACCAAGTCAATGAGGCACTTTTGAAGCCATTCCAGCTCAAAATTGGAACAATTTAAAAGTTCAGCCAATATCACTGCATTAGCTGCAGATGTTGCTGAAACCGACCTTACGCATGGCTCATCCATGATGGGTAGGTTTCCTCAAACACGTAACAATAGCTCCACATTTTTTTTTTGAAGTTAAACGGATAAAAGGATTACCAGATAAGATCCAGTTGAAGTCCAAATCTAATAGTTTCTGCACACTGCTCAATTGAGTAGTAACTGCCAAACACAGAAATAGTAGGTGAGAAAATCATAGGAAAAAAATTCAGTAGAATTACTGTTTGTACCTGAGGCATGGTTGTATTGCTCGAAGATGCTGAGTCTTGACTCCGCAGTATGAGCAAGATGATCACCGGTAAACAAAACCTTTAGTGGTTTGTACAGCAAGCAGACAGAACCCTGGCATTATGTTTTAGGGTAAGGTAACTCAGTGATGGCTACTGGTGCTGTGGTTCTGAAAAGCATGAGTAACATACTATTCTGAACTTATCCAAGGATTTATAGCCCAAACCATATCTATAAAGTCTTCATAGATTGTGATCCAAAGGATCTGAGTTTCAGAATTTAGATGACCTTAAAGGGTAGGACCACATCAAAGCACAGAAATTCAGGACGACTTTAGATTTAGACACTAATATTGGATTGAAGTCCAAAACCACAATAGGATCAACGGATCTACTAGCTATGAGTACAAAGATCCACTTGGATTGAATTCACATGCACTACAATATTTCACTACCCGCTCACAGCCTCTTGAATTCCAAAACATCTATTTATAGTGATAAAGGGGTCACATCGCTTTACAATGGCAATGGAGCTGAGGGAACATATCTCTATGCCTGACATGTCTAGATGTTCAACAAGGTTGGTAAATTAGGCAAAATATGTGTGCCAAAATAATGTTCAATTAATTTAATTAAGAAATTGAATAAGATGTGGATCTGAATCTATATCTAAAAAGGATATAAACTGAAACCCATAAGTCAAAAGAAGGTATAGAAAATCTACAAAAAAGGGAGCTGAGATTTAAAGTAATAAAAACATACGTAGAAAAGGATGAAGACCACTACAACCTTCAATAATGAGATCAAAACAATTAAAGAAATCTTAAGAAAAAAAATTAATGAAGCCCTTCCAAAACCTAGTGACATGGACCAGGGACACCTGAGCAATTAACAACCTAAGCTAAAGTTCCAATGCAGACACACAATATTCAATTTCTGTCAATCCACAGATTTGCCTATTCATGCAGTTTATTAGCAATGAACAGAAGGCAAGCACTGACATAGTTTAGAAAGATCCTGGCAACAAGCCAAACTAAATCATGTCCCAAGTCCCAGAAAAGATGGTATTCAACCTTTTATCCATGCAACATATTTTTCTGGTTATGCAATTTATTGTACATTGAAAGGCAAGTTTGTACCAACAACTTATTAATACATAATGATAACATTTACACAATGCAAATGCAGAGTTATCCATATGTATGTGCTCGTGTATGTATATAATAGTAGTTCACTGATGTACTATACAGAAGTGCTTATTACCAAACCAAGGGCTCAGGAAATAGAACATGATTAACACAAAAACAGGAATTTGAGCTATTTGAATCAAATTCAGTTCAAGCTCTTAGGTTTGTTCATTGTGCAGTCACACCGATCATATTTCCCTGCAATTCTGTCAAATCCCAAAGTGAGTTGTCTGAGTTACTTTTCTGCCTCGAGTTGGGTTTAATTCTTGTTAAGAGCATTGTTGTATGTATACATGTACAGAGATTTGATACAACAAAGTAAAATGTAGTAATTTGATAATCTCACTTACAAGAGTGTGTCCTGGAGTGTATATAAGATCAAAATCAGGACCAATGCTCCAAGGACCATCACCATATAGCTGCATCTCTACATCATCAGTTGACACTTCTATCTGACAAGGAATGTAGTTTTAAGTCGAAGACAGACTGCATGATCCCAGAGAATTAACATTTATGTTCAAATTAAGCACAATTAGTTCCAAGTTGGGTGAGATGCTGATAGACTATGTTCAAGCCCCAAATTGGATAACTAGCAACCCAACTAGAAAATCTCCACACACGAAGTTGCTCAAGGACATTGAAAAGTCATCTTTGGTCATAAGAAAATATATCAAGTCACTTACAGAATCAACTAATTCAGGATAAGATGGATCGGGCCACGTCCTGAATCAGTTTGCTGATCCTATAAATACCAATGAAGTGGGATATATGAAGGTACTTACATCCAATGCATGAAGCATTCTGTCACACTTCAATCGCCTTGACCACTTGTCATGGTCCGCCACATCATCTCTAGTTGGAAATTCAAACATATTAGTCTTCATTTTTCATTCACATGTTTAAAATTAATAGCATAAAAAGAAATATGCATTGCCATACTTGTGAGTAAGAAACATGTATCGTGCTCCACCAAGCTTCTCAATGTTGTATGCAAGTCGCTCTGAATAACGTGGACTACAGGATACAATCACATTAATTTTAGAACCACATTGGAAAAAATAAATAGTTCGAAAAAGTTTGATCTTTCTCATGATTTTCAGTCAGTTTACAACCCAATGGTCATAGATAAATAGGAGTGTCATAATGCTGTCCCATGTCATGCATACACATCTTTTCCAGTTTCCCAAGAGAATTAACAAACTTTCCTTATAAAATTATCCTATATAATTTATAAAGACACCATTTTATGTGTGAATGGTGATCCTCACACATTAAATGGTAGAAATGACCAATCTTTTGGTAGGGGCGAATGAATGTCACCAAGTTGATGGGATGTCATGAGTTCAAAACCCACGTGGGGTGTCCCTTGCCGCAAGGTCGAAGCTGGGTGTACTCCCCGTGGGCAGTGGAAACCTCAAGAGTTTTACCAACCGGAGCCAATGTGCATCTGGTAATGAGGGGAAGGGTTTTTTCATGGTCTAGCACCCCTCCCCCAACCCCCCCCCCTCAAAAAAAAAAGGTGAATCTTTAGTTCTAAGACCTTGCCTATCAACAAGGATGTTTCCCTTGGGATGTACAATCAAATATGAAGTTGCTCCATACGATCTTTCAGAGTGATAACCACAGTGGTATACATCCTGCAAACAGTCAGTAGATAGAATCATAGATGTATAATGACTAGAAGGCAAGCATTTTAAGGATTTAGAGCTTTAAAAATATTTGATATCAAAGCATGTTATAGCTGCACATTTTCTTCCTCTCAGGACATCAACTATTAGTAAATTCATTTGAGATGCAACTAATGCTTAAGACAGCATAAACTACAGAGTCAGAAAATATAGATTAATGAACAAGCAATGAGGATACAAATCTCAGATCTGGACAGTCAAAAGTAAAACATTACCGGAAGCTTCTTCTCATCTATTGGAAGAGGGAACATTTTTTGTACATCAAGGATATCAGAGGGAGCACTTTCAGTATGAATGGAACTTGTAGGGCAGCTAAGCAGTGCCTGTCAGCACAGAAAGGGGAAAACATCAAACAGACACTAAAACACAGGTAAGCAGTGCCTGTAAGCCCAAAAAGGAAAAAAAATCAAACCTATGTCACACGGAAACTGCATTTTTCACTCCGTACCCATGTTGACATGCGTGTCGACATGCGTGTCAACATGCCATTTTACCTTCCGTATATACAAGTATGTATTCAATTTATAATTTATAATTATATTTTCAGTATATAATATATATTTTAGATATATCATATACATTTAGATTATATTCAGTTTATTTTGAATTTATTTTGTATTTATGTGATATATATATATATATATAGCCGTGTCCCGTACCCACATTTTTTGGAATTGCCGTGTAGTACCCTCCGTACCCATACCCGCAGCGGTACCCAGGTGACATAGAATTAAACATGCTACCAAAACAGAAATTTATAAGGGCAATTTATCTCTGCCGAAAAACTCTTAAATAAAATAAATTAAAAACATTAAAATTTTGAAAAAAGAAAGTTATGAAGTCATAAATCTCAGTGCATGTTACTGAAGTCACCAATAGTTGAGAAAGAAGCGCTCAAGCTCTGCATTTCCAAAGTAAAGAGACAAATCTACCTCCACCAAAGGTCGTTTTGGACTCTCAACTTCCCATGCATCTAAGAAAGCTTTAAATCCTGCTTATGTTGCCTTTTGATCATGGAAATGTATCAGAAATGAACATGATAGTAATCCATTAGATTTTTCATATACTCTGCTCTGGCCTCCTTAACAAATGTTTGATCTTTACAGTTTATAGCACCTTAGATTACCATAGATTTCTTTCAACTGACCAGATAGTTTGAACTGGACACAATCAACTTCCGTTGGCAATAGCAATGATGAACATAAGGGAGAGAAAGTTCAGAAATTAAATCAATTCCACAAGTGGTGATTACATGAGTAAGACATGCAATAGCAAATACAATCTACAAATAACCTCAAATATAAACAAGCATCCGCCGATAATTTACAGTAAGACTTCATGTATTTTAACGGTTCCTGTTTCCCGTAACAATAAAAAGGATAGATTCATAAACCAAAATAGAAACTAAAACCATCTCTGATGAGCGAGTGTGTACAATTTCAAGAAGTAAATGAAACCAACTAAAATATATTCCGTGCTACTTGAATCACAAAACTAGACTGAAAATTGGGATAAGGAAAATAGTAAGACCTGCAAAGCATTTAGTCTTTCTTCCTTGGAGCTTGGTTGCCTGGATACTGCAGATTTCTCGTCTATCCGAACAAAAACTTGCTGCAAAAGATTTCGAATAATGATATGAAAAAATCTACTGTAAAGGAACAAACAAAAAGTTGTAAAAATGAGGCTCAATGTATCTGTGTATTGGAGATTACCGGAGCCATCCAGCGGCAGGTATCACAATCTATGCATTTCTGGTCTGTAAATTTCAGAAAAGATCAAAGTTTTCTGTTGAATCAGTTTAATCAAACGATATTTGACCTCAAGAATATGATTCTTAGGGGAATCTCCGATGCACCTACTAATCAAGGCAAACTGGGATAAGCTGGGATTTTGTTTTACATTCCATGACTCAATTTCCCAACTTATCCTAGTTCTCTGGATGAGTGTGTGTAAATCCAAACACCTTTCTTCTTCCACGAGGGTTCGACTTTTTTCAGAAACACGGGATCTAAAGGACCTCTATCGTTTAAAAATCTGGATTTCCCAAAGAAAGAAGAAAGAAGAAAGAAGAAAGAAGAAAGAATAAAGAAGACACACTCACGCACGAGAGAGAGAGAGATCAAAGTAACGGAAACCTACAGTTACGCATATTCACCATCGAATTTAATCACAAGGAAACCCTAGAAACCTTAACGGAGAGGAAGGGGGATTTACCGACGTAGAATTCGCCGGCGACGTTCTGCGGCCGCCTCTCGCGGCGCTCCGTCCTCACCTGGCTGGCCTTCACGGATAGAATCCTGGATGTACCGACCGGTACAGTCGCCGGAATCCATGATTTTCTGAAGAGAGCCTCGCACGACGTTGTTCCCACCTGCATTCTTTTTTTTTTCCTGATCGCAAATTTTCGCCGGAAAGTTCGGTCGTGCTTAGCAGTTTAACCCTCGTATTTGTCTTGTGAGAGGGAGGGGGCCTCACCCTCAGTACGGTGTGGGTGGATAAGAGGCCAAAGTAAGAACGGAAATACCGTCATCAGATGACGAAAAAGCCCCTATAAATCAAGGAAGCCCTTCTCTTCCTAGTCCGGATCGGGTGGGGGCACAAAATTTGTGCATTGAGCACCTGATGGTCTTCCGTCAGGCCTTGGCTCCACAACTGACAGGCCTTGTCCCCATGAAGGGTGATTAATCAAATCATATTGCACCTTCTATCCCTTACAAAAATCCAACGGATCTCTTACCTAAGGTACACCCAGATCCGACCTATATTTTTAGTCAGGACACAGGCAGTTTGTATCCAAACCGCGGCCGGATCTGGAACAAATATAGTCTTTTAAGTTCACGGTTGGAATTGGGCAAGAAAATTGGGCTCTGTTTGGGAGACTTGAATTTGAAGGTGTGTTGGTGTTTCCATGCTGCTCTCTGACTGTTTGGGACCAATGATGTTGCCAAAACACTATATTGGGAATGGAGTTTGGCAGCCCTGACACTACATTTCAACATCATTTGCAAGGTGAGTAGGTTCAGTGTTTGGAGCCTAATGATGTGTTCGGCCCCAACTACTCGATGCCGCCCCCAACCCGGGGCTCCATGCGGTTGGTAACTGGTGGAGGTCTGCCTAACCACAGCTTGCCTTTAAAAATATATACATAAAAAACTATTCGATGCTGCATCAAGGGGGTGCCCCCTTCTTTTAAGTATGGCAAATCAGGTGCAATCACTTCCAGTGTGCTTCTGCAGTGCTGCCCTCCATCTGTTGTTGGGCCCCACAACTGTCAGCCTGTGAGCCAAAGATAAAGGGCGATCAGGTGCAATGGTACACTCGAAGTGTGCAATGGGATTGCACCTGATCCGCCCTCTCCTTTAAGAGGGGGTTCCCACGCCTCATTCAAGGATATTGTTTTTGGCAACTTCATTCTCAAATACCACTATTTAAAAAAAAACATATTTTGGCAACATATGAAAATGGCAACTCGACACTCCCAAACAGAGCCTTAAACCGGTCGAGGATGGACTCAGGTTTACCCGACCCTTTTTATCTCGTGCACCTGAAAATCAAATAGTTTTGCCCTAACCAGATCCAGAACTCACCACAAAATATGAATCAGACCCCATTCTGAATGTAGGCAGTCTTTGAAATTCAGATATACTGTCAGTTCAAGCACGACCCGACCCATATTCAGCATGTTTCACTCTTGGTATGGCCAATTTTCATCCAATCAAGAGCCAGATCTATGCAAACTGGAAATGAGGCTTGGATTGGAGTGCAGAATGCTATCAGTTAGGCCCATGCAGCAAGTTTGGTTTGGATGCCCCACCCATTGATGTCCGTTTAGGGTGAGTACCTTCTGGATCTGAAATCTGATCATGAACGGTTGGAGACGGCATATAATTTCAAATCCAAATCCAAAATATCTATAAATATACAAAAGTCATAAAAGGTCCAATCTGACTGGGATTACCATGTAATTTAAGATCCGAACATAGCAACAAATATCACCGATTTAGAAGATCTCCTTATATTACCGCAGGATATTCACACCCAAAAACCATGAAATCCAGATAATGTTGGATTTTTAAGAAATAATCTATTTCCAATCAATATGTGTATGTCACACATCCGCATCAAGGATTTATTAACATTTGTCCAAAAAATTAAACTTTTTTCCTCCAAATGTTCTTTACATCTGGCCGAGAAAAACCAAGAAAGAAATGTGTGAATATGGACCCTAGGGTAAGCAGTCATTTGGATCTGGGATCTGATAGTGTAGTATAGAAATCCAAGGCCCGATCCGATCGGCTATATTTGGGATAACTACAGAGTATAGAGGGACAATTTGGTAATTGGGTTGGAAAGGGATTTTGTCCTTCCCCTTTGGATAAGGAGATTAGCACGTAGCACATCAGCTGGGCCCACAGCTCTTGATAAGCGCTAATCACGTGGCCGTAGGCACACCTCTCTCTGCAGCACGTTGAGCCATTTCAACGACCATTATTCTGCTCCCAGACAAGCCCACTGCAAAGTAGGGATGGCAGTGGTCCAGTGGATAGGGAAAAACTGGGCCCCGCTCCACCTCGCTCCATTTGAACTGGGGATGGAGGATACGAAACGACGACGAAGGTGGGGATGGAGGTTAAAATCAAAACCTATGAGGCGGGTATGAACCTACGCTTTACTCCACCCATGCTCTGTCCTATTCTTGGTTCTCGTTAATAAAATAACTAAAATACTTAAACTTTAAGGATAATAGTGGATCGAGGAGAAACGGGGCTCCACCCACCTTGCCCCATTTGGATCAGCAATGGAAGACATGAAACAGGGATGGAGGTTAAAATCAAAACCCGTGTGGTGATGAAGACAGGGATGAAAGGCAGAATTTTGAGATAGAGCGGGGGGTAAAGACCTTGTCCTCCCACCTTGCCCCATTTGGACTGGGGATGAAAGACACAAAATGAGGATGAAGGTTAAAATCAAAACCTGTGCGGGGATGGAGGCGGGTATGAACTTAGGCTTTCTCCCACCCGTCTCATTCCCTATCCTCGTTAATAAAATAACTAAAATACCTTTAAGGATAATAGTAGATCGGGGAGAAACGGGCCCCATCCCGCCTCACCTTGTTTGAACCAGAGATGGAGGACATGAAACAGAGATGGAGGTTAAAATCAAAACATGTGCGGCGATGAAGACAGAGATGAAAGGCAAAATTCTGCAGGAGTGGAGATCTTGTCCCCTGCCTCAGCCCCGGTCCACTGCCATCACTACTGCAAAGGTGACATGTTTTAAATGGAAAAGTTTCCTTAAAAATATCATTATTTTTTATGCGTTTTGTGTAAAATCTTGGCAATAAATGAAATATAATAAAACGTAAGAAATCGTATATTTTGGAAGTACGCCTATATTTGGGCTGTTTGAAATGGCAACTTTGAATATAACGTTTAACCATGATTTTTTCAAAATATCGCATCTGCTACAGCACTGTGGTGCATCATCTCACCAGCATTGTCCATCATCGAGATCTCTAGGTGTGCAAGCAAGTTCAGATTCTTAAATCTGAATTTCAACATTAAAAAGATTAGATCCGATAAAAATAGGTTGACAACAAATATCACGAAATTTTGGGGAAAATCTCGGCAAGTTTACATCTCGTGATATACATAGAAATATTGCCGTACATATAAAAAATACAAAGAAAAATAAAAAGAAAAATAGAGTTAAGCCTGTATTCAGACCATATATAGCCATTGGATTTTTGGCCTTGTTTATCCTATTTGGATTTTGATTTAAACCCGATCCTGTCCTTATTTTAGGTGTTTGGCATTCTACACTTGCCATTCATTGAGAGAGAGATTTGGATCTATAGATCCATTTAGTGAAGTTTGGTTCCATTAATTCATGTAAGCAGACCGAGTGTAGCCGTTTTTTTATAATTCGAAGAAACCGCACCTGATATATATGAACACATGGTTTCTCTGACTTAGCCTGCCATACCTATGGTCGTCAAGTCGGCAGCTTAAAACTTTGAGGCTAGAACCCCACCGCCCAGGGTGGGCATCAACTTGCACAAAGGAGAGATGCCCACAAAAATCGAACCTTGACTGCCTGTTTAGCGGCCAAGGCCCTACCCACTAGGTTAACCCCTACTTATTTCTTTTGGACTCAGACAACGGGTTAAGCCCATTAGAATAAGTTGACTCACAAAATCTGAATAGTAGAGGGACTTAGCGTCGGATTAGAGATGGATAGCTTTCATCGCGAATTTTTCGATGCTAATTAATGACGGAATATATTTGTCGCCCATTCCGTCCCTAAGTAGCGACAGAATGTATCTGTCACCAGTTTCGTCGCTAAGTTGCGACGGAATAATGAATGCCAACATCTATCGCAAGGCCGTTGTTACTATACGACGATTTTGGTTTTGCGATGGATTTATAGTCGTCACTAATCCGTCACTACATTCAACGCTAATAGTAATTAACGATAGCTATATCTGTCGCTAATCCATCGCAAATAAGGAAAAAAAATTAAAAAATATTTGAAAATTAAATATCAAGAAAAATTTCTCGTGATACAATTTATATTTCCTATACAATTTATATTTCCTGTGAATAAAAAACAAAATACACATCAAAATACATATAAAAGGAAACTAAAACAATTAATCGATCCATTGTAAAATTCGCAAGTTCTAATTATTTACAATTCAACATTTACATTTTTGAAACAAAAAGAAGGTAGAACAAATTCAACACATGAATCTAATCATCACCAAGATTTTGTGCGTCCGCTTGTTCATTGTCTTGCTCTGTCCCTTCACTTCAGAAAAGAAAGGTCAGTATAGATAAACTAAATATACTTAAATAAATTATACTCTATATGTGATTCTATCATGCTCATATGTATTCTAAGGCAATAAAAAAACTGTATATGTGATTCTATCATGCTCATATGTGTTCTAAGGCAGTAAAAAAACTGTATATGTGATTCTATCATGCTCATATGTGTTTTAAGGCAGTAAAAAATTTGTATATGTGATTCTATCATGCTCATATGTGCTCTAAGGCAGTCAAAAAAATGTATATATGATTCTACCATGCTCATATGTGTTCTAAGACAGTAAAAAAATTTATATGTGATTCAATCATACTCATATGTGTTCTAAAGACGGTAAAAATTTTGTTTTTATGATTCTATCATACTCATATATATGTGCTCTAAGGCAGCAAAAAAATTGTATATGTGATTCTATCATGCTCATATGTGTTCTAAGGCAGGCAAAAAATTGTATATGTGATTATATCAGGCTCATAGGTGTTCTAAGGCAGTTAAAAAACTTTATATGTGATTCTATCATGCTCATATGTGTTCTAAAGGCAGTAAAAAAACTTTATATGTGATTCTATCTTGCTCATATGTGTTCTAAGGCAGAAAATAAACTTTATATGTGATTCTATCATGCTCATATGTGTTCTAAGGCAGGCAAAAAACTGTATATGTGATTATATCATGCTCATATGTGTTTTAAGACAGTAAAAAAAACTGTATATGTGATTGTACCATGCTCATATGTACTCTAAGGCAGTCAAAAAACTGTATATGTGATTCTATCATGCTCATATGTGTTCTAAGTCAGGTAAAAAACTGTATATGTGATTATATCATGCTCATATGTGTTCTAAGGCAGTCAAAGAAACTTTATATGTGATTCTATCATGCTCATATGTGCTTTAAGGCAGTCAAAAAACTTTATATGTGATTCTATCATGCTCATATGTGTTCTAAGGCAAGCAAAAAACTGTATATGTGAGTATATCATGCTCATATGTGTTCTAAGGCAGTCAAAAAAACTGTATATGTGATTCTATCATGTTCATATGTGGTCTATGGCAGTCAAAAAGCTGTATATGTGATTCTATCATGCTCATATGTGTTCTAAGGCAGGCAAAAAATGGATATGTGATTATATCATGCTCATATGTGCTCTAAGGCAGTCAAAAAAATTGTATATGTGATTCTATCATGCTCATATATGCTATAAAACAGTCAAAAAACTGTATATGTGATTCTACCATGCTTATATGTGTTCTAAGGCAGTAAAAAAATTATATATGTGATTCTATCGTGCTCATATGTATTCAAAGGCAGTAAAAAAACTGTATATGTGATTCTATCATGCTCATATGTGTTCTAAGGCAGTAAAAATATTATACTGAAATATTATATAAAAGGTTACTATTGATAAACAAAATATACTGAAATAAATTATATGCAATGCACCTAAGTTAAGGCAATCAAAGTTATATGAAATCTAACGACATGCAATACATCACATGAAACTTTCATACCTGAGAGACATCTGCAAACGAAGCTTCTCTATTTTGCAAAAAACTGTTGAACTCATCCCGGAGAACGTCGACAATTGTTTTATAAAAGTAGTCACGCATTGTGTCCTTAACGATCTGGCATACATCATCCCAAGAATCAGTCGGATGCTTGGAGCTGATGTTGACGGGAGAAGTCTCTAAGTCGTGACTGGAGGAAGCAACGACTTGTGAGGTGTTCATATTACTCCCAAAATCCAACACACGACCCTTTTTGGGTTCACCTGCTGTAGTCACCCATGCTGCAGGATCAAATGATGGATGCTGAGTAGAGTCATCACCATATCGCTCTACCATCTATTGCTCATATGACTCCTACAAAATAATGTTTATAGCATGAATTAATAATTAAGAATTATAATGTTTATGATAACTTGTATATTACAATGATTATTAATACAATAAATACATATCATTGTCGTTCTCGCCTTCTTCGATACGAACTCTCCCATGGTCTTACGTTTATGTGTTTGAACAAACACATCCTTGTAAGGCACAATGTCTCATTTTTCTGCTTCCTACGAAGTGAAATGATAAAAAATTTAGTTAACAGGTTTGCAACAATACTTATAAAATTGATTTATTTATATATTGATGAGTTACCATTTTCTTCAGGTGGCTCCCAAAAGTCCTAGATCCACCTGTGTGTAGATAGGCTTCAGGCATTTTCGCTCGATTTTATGCAACCTTCGCTGAGCGGTTTCGAAATGCATCCCCAGCCCACTTGTCACACATTACATCCCAAACATCTGACTTGATAGTAGGAGGTACATGGCCCTTCCACAGCAGTTGATCATCTATCCCGCCAGATGCTTTTCTTGTTGTAGTCTTCATATTGTGAAGCATGTCTACAAATTGATTGACAGCCACCTTCTGCCACACCTTCCTTGCATCATGTTCCTCCATCGCAGTCGCGAAGCGATTCGAATCCTATAAATATTTTTAAAAAATTAGTAGACATGACTATAACAAATAATTAAATATGAAACACATAAACTATGACAAACAATTGCATACCATGAATGAGGACCACAATCTGTCTATCACCTCTTTTGGATACTATTTTCATTGAGCTATTGATTCTGGTAGATGTTGAAGTAGTGAATTCCTAATATCGCGTACTACTTCTTATGGCTCGAACCACGTGCTGCACATAAATTGGTACACAGTAAATATCAATATACAATATTTATAAGATATGCAATAAGTGAAAACGAAATACTTATGGTCGATTATCGATATACAATATTCGAATGAGTCTTCTTGTGCCAGGCTGAGAAGACCCTACATCCTGTGTTGGCTCCTAACTTATATGATCAACTGTGTAGGTGGGTCATGTACAGGCGAAACATCATCTGTAAAAAAATATGTTAGAAATTCTCAGAATGCGTATTTCAACTAATCAAGCATCCAATTAGTTAAATGATATACTTATCAAAGGATCCCGTGAAGATGAAGGCTGAGACTGACTACTACTAGATGAACGACCACTGTAAGCTCCACGAACCATATTCTAACAAATAAAAAATGTCATGCAATACATTCAAATTGTTTCAAATCATTCACATCAAGTATTTCAATATATTCAAATAATTCAAATCAAGTATTGCAATACATTTAAATCATTGGAATACCTACAAATCATTCAAATCATTGCAATATATTTCAATACATTCAAATAATTTAAATCAAGTATTGCAATACATTCAAATCATTAGAATACTTGCAAATCATTCAAATCATTGCAATATATTTCAATACATTAAAATAATTTAAATCATTGGAATACCTGCAAATCATTCAAATCATTGCAATACATTCAAATCATTCATATCATTCATATCAAGTATTACAATACATTCAAATCATTCACATCAAGTATTGCAATACATTCAAATAATTTAAATCATTCACATCAAGTATTGCAATATATTTAAATCATTCAAATTATTGTCACACATTTCTATACATTCAAATAATTCAAACCATTCACATCAAGTATTGTAATACATTCAAAACATTGGAATACATTCAAATAGAGGTTTGTATTACAAGATTTTGCTCACTAGCTCGAGAATTTTTTCTCATCACTTGTTTGACTTTCATCTACTGTAGTTGTTACATCATTAGGACCCATAGCATAACTCAGTTCTGTTCCTGCGGCATCAAATATCAAATTTATATATAGATTATTGTGAACCACATTCACCCGTGCATCAAAATTGTTTCTAAATTCTTCACCATGAAATGTCCAATTCTAATAATCACTCACAAAACCCTTCATGTATAGATGATGTCTAACGCCATGAGGTTCTACAAATCGATTATTCTTACAAATCTTGCAGGGACACCTAATCCGACCTGTGGAATCCACTGTACCGACACTTGCCATTGCAAATTCAAGAAAACTTTCAACACCATCCATATATTCATGCGATAACCCATTGTCAACTATCCTATGGTACATTCATTCACGGTTTGTAGTCATTTTGTCGTATGATGTTACGAATAGTATCCTAACTAGTTAAAAGAGAATCATTAGAATGTTATGATGAATGAAATATCAAATTTATCATGCAATATATGATGTCATACAATCACAAGAATTATGATGCATGCATTGATAACTTAATATTTTCATGTGCAGACTATTCATAATATGATACATTCATTTGAAGCATACTTTCATTATATAATTTCACATGTAAGTTATAATCAAATTGAAAGTAACTACATGCAAGCATGGATACAATCACATCAAACATTGCAATACATCGAAAACATTCATATCAAAAAAATGTCAAACATATACCTGCAACAAACACACTCCAATATCCTGCTAACTACTACCATGCCTAGCATGAAATCCGTACTCAAAAAATAAGAACACTTCTATTCTCATACATTAAAATCATGGTCAGCATGATCTCCAAACTCCAACAAAGCAGTCCTAGATATCAACAACTAAGTGAGTGTGTGAACAGTAGAGTGTTGCATCCAATAAATTAAATAACATGTGATGCACTTGCATCACTTACTAACCACGGGTATTTACCCGATTTGCATCATTTTTGTCACTTACTTACCATGGGTGGCAAGACACAAGCGGGCTCAGTTGAGAAATCTGCAAAAGACACTGTGTTAAAATGAAGTCACCCTCTGTTGAAAGGAAAAAATTTAGAATAAATATCGAAGTCGGACGAGATTTCAGCGAGGCGGAACGCCTCCCAAGCGTCAACCACCTCTCCGTTCGGCCCAACAGGTTTTCAAGTTCGGCTGTCCAGTCAGTAGGCCAGCGATGTACGACAACAACACGAGGTCTCTGGAGGCAGTGATCGTCTCCCGAAGCGGCAGGTAGAGGGTGATGCCGTGGTGAAGGAACCCGACGATCGTCGGGCGCCCCCCTGCCGGAAAAAAAATGAGGCAGGGAGTCGCCCCCCTGCTCGAAAAAAAAAAGAGGCAGGGGGCGACCCCCTGCCCGAATAAAAAATGAGGCAAGGGGGGCGACCCCCTATCGGAAAAAATGAGGCAGGGGGTCGCCCACCCCCTGCCGGAAAAAAAGAGGCAGGGGGCGACCCCCTGCCGGAAAAAAAGAGGCAGGGGGCGACCCCCTACCGGAAAAGCAGGGGGGCGACCCCCTACCGGAAAAGCAGGGGGGCGACCCCCTACCGGAAAAGCAGGGGGGCGACCCCCCCTGCAGGAAAAAAAAATAAGGCAAGGGGGCGACCCCCTTCCACAAAAAAAAATGAGGCAGGGGGTCGCCCTCCCCTTGCCGGAAAAAAAAGAGGTCGGGGGGCGACCCCCTGCCGGAAAAGCAGGGGGGTGACCCCCCCCCCTGCCGAAAATAAAAAATGAGGCAGGGGGCGACCCCCTGTCGAAAAAAAAAATGAGGCAGGCGCCCCCCTGCCGAAAAAAAAATGAGGTAGGAGGGGCGACCTCCTGCCGAAAAAAAAATGATGCAGGGAGTTGCCCCCCTGCCTGAAAAAAAAAAGAGGCAGGGGGCGCCCCCCTGCCCGAATAAAAAAATGAGGCAATGGGGGCGACCCCCTGCCGAAAAAAAAAAGAGGCAGGGGGTTGCCCCCCCCCCCCCCCCGCCGGATTCTCCGAGCAAAAATAAAAAAACACAAACAAAGAGGGTTTTACCTCAGGGATTGCGACGACGGTGGTGACGGTCGACAGAAACCGAGAGAGGGGCTCAAATCCAAGGTACCCAGAGAGAGGGATGGGGCGGTCGACGGAGAGCGGGAGGGGTGCGATCACCGATAGCCGGAGAGAGGGATGGGGCAGTCGACGAAGAGTGAGAGGGGGGCGGTTGCCAATAGTCGGAGAGAGGGATGGGGCAGTCGACGGAGAGCAGAAGGGGTGCGGTCGCCGATAGCCGGAGAGAGAGATGGAGCGGTCGACGGAGAGCGGGAGGGAGGTGGTCGCCGATAGCCAGAGAGAGGGATGGGGCGGTCGACAGAGAGCGGGAGGGGGGCGGTCGCCGGTAGCCGGAGAGAGGGAGGTGTTGGTTGTTGGAGAGCGGACGAAAACCGGCATGGTGAGAGAGAGAGAGAGAGAGAGAGAGAGAGAGAGAGAGAGAGAGAGAGAGAGAGAGAGAGAGAGAGAGAGAGAGAGTAAAAAAAAAATTGATTTCATGCCTTAGGGCGTTTTACATCGACATTTAGCGATGGATGGGCGACAGAAATATTCCGTTGCTACTCCGTAGCTAAGTAGCATCGACATTTAGCGACAAAATATTTTTGTTGCCCACTCTATCGCTAAGTAACAACGAGAAAACTTTCGTCGCTAATGGTGACTGGTTTTGCGACAAAAACTTCTGTCATTAATCCGTCGCGATTTAGCGACGGAGTGGGCGACAAAAATATTTTCGTCGCTATTTTTGTAAAAATTTCGCAAAGCGATGACTGGTCTTCTCTCGTGAATCCGTCGCAACTTTGCGACGAAAAAAATCTGTCGCAAAGTTTCGTCGCTAACTAGCATTTTTCTTGTAGTGTAGGTTCGTGTAGGTTTTATTTTTTTGATCTACAGTCTAATGGGTTCAGCCCATTAGAATAAGTTGACTCACAAAATCTGAATAGTAGAGGGACCTGGGTCTGGTTGAAAAGTTTATGAACCACAACCGAATTCTTAGTAGAACCACTAGGTTCGTGTAGGTTTTATTTTTTTGATCTACAGTCTAATGGGTTCAGCCCATCAGGTTAAGTTGACTCACAAAATCTGAATAGTAGATGGACCTGGGTCTGGTTGAAATTTTATGAACCAGACCCGAGTCTCCCCAAATATCTGATTGAGATATCGGAATCTTTCATGCAAAATATTCAAAGAGAGAAGTTTTAGGTCTTTTTTTCACCATCTGGATATGGACTCTAATATGGTGCTGCCTTATCCAGGTCTAATTGGACCTAGACCAGCACGAGCACCTCCAAGTAGAAATTGGGTACAGATCCATACACTCTGGCCCAGGTTCATCCTGTTGATAGCCCTAGATCTGACCCAGGTAGGCAGGGTGGACTCGTCTCATAACCGGATCTGTGACTCCACTATGGGTCTGATTATGGTAGGCTTGGAAACTGGATTCACTATTGAAAAGTCGGATGAAATGTTGGTTCAAACTTGAACGGACCTATATATGGTATATTTTCATCCCTGTATTGAAATATAAGCACCAATATGGATATAAATCACATAAATGCTAGAAATATGCAATCTGAATGTGGATCTAACTAATGTCCAAGTAGGGCTGGTAAACCAGCCGAGCTTGGGCCGTTCGAGCTTGGCTTGTTAAGGGTACACCCCAGCTCCAGCTCTTCTCATGATCTCGTCACCAGCTTGGAAGAGCTGGCTTGTTTTCTTTAAAAAATTGTTTTTAAGGCCATGTGCCATGCATCATTTTTTTTAATATCGTTCTTTAGTAGTGGTCAAAACCGCTGCTAAAAAGTGTAAAGCCAGTTTTTTGTGCCACTGAGCGTGCACGCGATCAGGAATGCAAAAACCCGCCCACTTGTATCGGTCAGTTTAACAGTTTGACGCTACTCTCATATATATATATATATTAGTTATTCTACCATCAAACCAGTTAAATTTAACAAAATGACATAAAATAGCATTTTTAGAATTTTTAGAATTGAAGTAAAAAAAGTAACTTTGATAGTTTTATAAATTGTATTTTTTTGGAAAAGGTGTTTGACTTTTGAATTCCCTCCAAATTCAAAAGCTATGTATTATTTTAGGAGTGTATTTTCATAAATTTGGTTTCATCTATTGTTAAAACTAATTGGTTTAACCACACACACACACACACACATATATATATATATATATATATATATATATATATATATATATATATATATATATATAGTGCAAAACATTAGATAGACTCACTTATGCCGTCCACTGTTAGCGCAGTTCTCGATTGCTGCCAAAGGTCAGTTTTTCATCCAGAGGTCTTTGGAGGCCATCCAAGACCGCAGCTAAAGAACCGAAACCGCAAAAAAGTAGACGGCTTAACATCGTTACATTCATATATGTGGTATATATATAATATGCAAAACTAGCTTATACAAGCCGAGCTTGCCATGTTCGTGCCTGGCTCCCCGAGCTCAATTTCCGAGCAGAGCCAAATGGCGGGATGCTCATCTCGTTTATCAGCCCCAGTCCAATCCTATGTTTTTGTTTTGAAAGGATAAACAAACTGCAAAGTCCATATGGTTTGGACATGGATGGATCTAGCTGAATATGGATACGGGTACAGTTTGCTTAAACCGAAGCCACATCTGTATTTGACTCACATTAGATGGATCTGAAGGTGGATGGACCAAACCCCAAGACATCCAACCGGTTTTCAGCTCTGAATCAATCATTTCGTATTGTTGCAAACGGATTGGATACATGCAAGATCATGGTGAATCCGAATCCAATACTGAAAGTTTAAGTGATAAGTCTGAATACCAATCTGAATTTTAAGCAGTAAGTGAGAATCTAGCTCCCAACTCAAAACAGTCCAATGAATTACAATTATATCCAAACCAAAATCTAGATGATACTGTAAATCCAGTAATACATTGTAAAATAAGTGTGAAACATAACAATGGAGAGGATTTGATCCGGGTCCGAATACAGATCAACAGAAAATATTGCTTTGAGCCCTAATCCGAAAAACACCGAAGTCCAATCTGAATATCACATCAGATTCAATTTTGAGATCCATACCTTCAATAAAGTTTTTTTCAGATCCATACACGTAAATCATGTATAGGATTCGGATCCAAATGGATCCAACCGAAACCAACCAAATTATGTAGACGACGCTTGTACTTTTCACCGTCTGAGTAACTAAAGAGATACTAAGAGGTAATTCTATAATAAATGTGAGGGCAAATTCGTCACAATAAAGAGATGGCATTAAAGTGATATATATTCAAGAAAAAGGCTTCCCCGTCAACTCGATAATATAAATAGCACGCGGCGCGAGTTGCGAGCCAAACGCAAAAAATTAAAAGCGAAAAAAGAGAGAGTCGAGGAGTGTAATCCCTGGATGCGCAGAGAAGAAGTAAGGGAAATTCCAGGAAAACAGAGGTAAATTCTTGGAGTTTTCACGATCTAATTACTTGTCTGGATTTCTACTGCATATTTGATCTGTAATTTTCACTATTTTTCCTCTTCTTCAATCGATATTAAAAGAAATCTAATGAAAAAGAATGAGCATTACTTCAATACGAGAATGAACAAGGCGATTCTGTGAAGAGAAAATTGTGAGATGAAAATTTCTGGAAAAATACGACGAGATTCTTTTGTTTTCTCGATGATGTCCTCTTCTTTCATGCTTAACAAAGAACGATCCAGGAAAAATGAAAAGAATTCTAGTGTTCGAGTGAAGTTCCGCGAAAGTTAGGTAAAATATTGCTAACTTTCTTCCGATCCAAGAAGATTTTCGGGTATTTACGTCCAGTTTCTTGATGCTGATCTTTTTCATCGTTCCTCTTCATCCTTTTTGCCTTCGGTTTCTAATTTATATAGAAAATCTTCAGAATTTCTGATAAACCTTGCTTCTTCTTCTTCCTTTTGCGTCACTGGAGTCAGATCCAGATTTCAACTTTGAAAAACAGATATTTCCTGTTTTTTTCTCATCTTGCCTGGATTTTCTTGATTATTTTCTCATTTTTCTTGTTTATTCTTCATCTGCTGCACATGTCAATAGTCATATCTCCGTTTTAGCTGTAAAATTGCATCTCCTATAAATATCTTCTCGTTTTCGCCTTTTTTAATGGAATTTTGCAGCTTTACGATGAATTTTCTTGTATTTTTCCTCGATTTTTTATTTTTCTCCCTCTTTAAATCCACTAGATTTCGTCTGTAATTTTGCGAAGCTGGCTTTGCAATTTGACATCTGCTTCGTCTATGAATTTGTTTTTTTTTTTTTTTTTCAATTTTCATACTTTTCCTTCAAAACTTTCTCGCTGTTTGTGCCTCTTTTGGCTCCCTGGAGGGATCTTGCAAGTGATCCCTTATGTGCCATCAGGCAATCAAGCAACAGAATTCAGGCCCCCACTCAAAATGCGGCATGTAATAGGCTGTGGCACATAAGGGATCACTTAAGAAGTCCCTGGACCCAGAGTTCTGTTTCAAAGCCTCTTAGGGAGTGGGTGTTGTGTGTTCTTCCCCGATGACAGATTAGTGTGTTTGGGGATGTACGGAGGAATATCTTGGGACCTGCCATAATTCATATGCCAATGTTACCCATAATGATTTTATAATAAAATAACATATAAAAAAGATAATATACGTTTGACAGAAATGTCCTCTCGTAAGATATATATGCGTTTGACGAAAATATCTTTTCGTAAATAGCTTTGCACGTTCCGACGAGTTCAGGTTATCACTTTGGTTTTTAGCTTGTGTTACAACACATTGCCGCCTTTTTGTTCCTGCCTTGTGTTACAAAACATTCTCAGGTTCGTTCCTACCTCGTAGAGATAACTATAAATCGATCGACTGATTCGATCATTGGTAGGCGTCATAAGGGGATTTGTCGGCCATCTCTTTTTAGAGTCTTTTCTTCTTCTTTGTTTTTGTTAGGTAGTATGGAAAAAAACAATGACACACAAACATTCCAACAAGTGTCATTAAGACGTCGTGAGTATCTTTCCCTGTCATTATGCTATTGTTGAAGAACATATGTCATTGATGTTGGCTTTTTGATAGTTGAAAAATTAAAGATATTTGTAGGACGTTGGGACCTGTTGACAAGAATGCTTGGTTACATATGCGAGGAAGAGTCTCTATCCCATCTGGTATCGTTCATTAACTCAATATATGCAATGTATCGCAAATCACAGTTGTAGTAACATACTACCGATTTTTGAGATATTATTTTGTTTATTAATATCAATTTGTAAGCTATTATGCTGAATGGTCGTATCGATTTATAATATATTATATGATATGTATATCGATTTGTAAGATATTATGTATTTTTTATAGCAATTTGTAAGATATTTATAGTATGATTTTAAAATGTGTGCGTACAGAATTTATATTGTTACAGACTTGCAGTAGCGATTTGCGTATTCAAATCGCTGCTCATTTAGCAATTTTGATTGAAATCACTTTATAGCATCGTATATATAATTAAATCACTGTCACGTGAATCGTTATCGTCAACACACATATATGATAAATAATTTCTTTTATTAGCATGGTAAATAACAACTCGATGCATAATATAAGTAAATAACAAATTGTTGTTGCTTTTATATTGTGATTCATTCAATTGTTTCTTTGACTTGCTTAACTAATAAATATCTGTTGTTATATGCATCTTGAATAAATCATAGTAAACATATGTGTTGGCTAACGTAAATTGATATCTTGCTTATGACAATGGTGAGCTTATCATCTGGTTACAGTGAAGATGATGTATCTCAATCATTGGAAAGTTATGGAGAAATGAACATCTGTACTAATGACGCGCTTGGAGAAGTGAACATGTGCACTAATGGTGCACATGATAAGAAGGGTGCAGACATTGGATTCACTTTTGACTTGAATGTTCCAACAGAAGAAATGCAATTCGATAATAAGGTAGACGATCATGACTGTACATTTGACTCTGTTCTCGTACAAGGAATGCAGTTTAATAATGAGGAAGCTGCATACAAATTTTATAATGATTATACATTCAAACTTGGTTTCAGTGTTAGAAGGTATTCTTGGTCAAAAAATGCACATGGTGTCATGATGAGAAAGATATATGTTTAATTTAACAAAATTCAACAAGGAGCAAGCCAGATTGAAGATGTGGTTGTCCAGCGAGAATAGTGTTAAGAAGACTTTCAAATGGAAAATATATAGTTCATACTTTAATCAATGATCATAACCATGAATTAGCAGTTTTATTTATAACTCCTATGTTAAGGTCACATCGTAAAGTAACTGAAGCGCATGCTACAATTGCTGAAATAGCTGATAGCATCAACATTGCACCAAGGAAGACATATAATTTGTGCGCACACATAGATGGTGGTCACGAGAATGTGACATTTACACCTATGGATCTAAGAAACTACTTGAGAAGGAAGAGGACAGATAACATGAAGAATGAATAAATATGTTCTTTGGTTGATTACTTACAGAAAAAATCAAGCAATGACCCTTATTTCTTTAGTGCAATGCAACTAGATAAAGATGAATATGTTTTTGGCAGATTCAAAGCCAAGAGTAGATTATGAATGCTTCAATGATGTGCTTGTTTTTTATATAACCATGAAGATTAATACTGAAAAGTAGTCATTTGTGTAGTTTGTCGGATTAAACCATCACTCACATAGTTGCATATCAGGCGACACTTTTTTGTATGACCAGACTAAAGAAACCTTTGAGTGGTTGTTCAGAGTATTTACACAGGCAATGAATGAGAAACAACTTGAAGCTGTACTTACAGATGGTGATCCTGCAATTATGGTTGCAGTGTCTCATGTATAGCCAGATGCACATCATCGTCTATGTTTGTGGCATATCTTTCAAAATGAAACAAAGAACATAGAACACATATTTAATCAGAAGACAGAGTTTGATAAAAAGTTTACAAGGTGTGTATTTGAGAGTATAGACGAGGTCACATTTATGTCTGATTGAGAGGAAATGATTCAGATATATGAGCTTGAAGAGTGTGTGTGGTTACAAAATTTATACGCAGACAAAGAGAAGTGGGCATTGGCATATGAAAGACATTACTTTTGTGTAGGTATGATAAGCATACAAAGAGCTGAATCTATGTATGCCACACTGAAGAAAACCTTGTATTCATGTTTAACAATATTTCACTTCATGGAACAATACGAATTATTTGTAGACAGTCTTAGAAAAAATAAGCTTGAACAAGATGTAAAATGGTTTCAAAACATGCCCTGTAACTTTGGGCATGAAAATATTGATGCGACCTGCAAATCTGTACACACTAACTGTATTTGAATGAATTAAAAATGAGGTTATAAAGGTCATGAATTGTAACATAGAAGGACGTACACAAACCAACAATATGCACAAATATCATATTGTATGGTAGGGCAAAAAGCATCCAAAAAGGCAAGAAGCTAATGTTACGTATAATGTTGACAATAAAATAGTTAATGTATATGCAATTTGTATGAATTCAAAAGTATTTTATGTTATCATGCATTAAAGACACTTAATCAAAAAAAGATACAAGAAATACCTGAGTCATATTTAATGCGAAGATGGACGAAATAAGCAAAGATTGAACTGTTGGATACAGATAATATTAGTGCATCTGGTGTTGATGAGAAGTACCATATAGCTTTCTGTTACCAATAACTATGTAGGTCACTTATGCATGTTGCAGATTTGACATCAAAAAGTGAAGAAGCCTATGTATGCATGAGAAAAGTGTCAAGGGAGTTACTTGAAAATGTGCAATTAATTCACCATGAGTCTATTGTAACTCATGAAGACCAGTCTAAGAAAATGGGAGCGAACAATGAAGGTGAAAATCATGCTTCCCCTAACCCGCATGAGAAGTTGCATCGAAGTGTAAACATCATCTTCAACAAGTCAGGAGTCAACGTTGTAGATTATGATGGACAAATTCACCTAGCGAAGGGTATCAAAAGAAAACTTGCCTCTGATCGCAGTCATCGGAGGACAAATGATGCACTAGAATTGGTTGATAAGAAAAGGTCTAAAAAAAAAACTCCTAAGTAAAAGCAACCAAGTCCTTTGCATGAACATGTATGTAATACATTATATTATTTTTCATGTAAATCACATTATGTACAGCTTATCAATATCTAACTTGTGTAATTTTCATCATGCAGCAATACCCTACAGACATACACTATAACGTTGGAACCTTTAATCCTCCCGATCAATTTGAGTGGAATGATGACATTAGTTTTACAAGTCTTTTGGTATGTAATCAATGTTGGGAGGATATTTGCATTTCTTGTTAAACTTAATATAGTATCTTATATTATTCTATTTTATGACAAGCTCAGTTCAATTCAAAAGTGAGCAATGGAACACATGAATCATGTGTGAATTCTTCAACTACATAATTCTATAAATAAATTATATTAAAAGTAAAAATTGTCGTCTCATCTAGCCTTCACATATACAAATCATTGTATATATACTGTATTTAAATCATTGCGCAAAAAGTTATTTTGTGAATAAACTGTATTAAAAGTAAAAATTGTTGTCTTATCTAGCCTTCACATATACAAATCATTGTAGATATAGTGTAGTTGAATCGTTGCCCAAAAACTTATTCTGTGAATAAACTATATTAAAAGTAAAAATCATTGTCTCATCTATCCTTCACATATAAAAATCATTGTACATATACTATATTTGAATCGTTATACCATAATGTCCTATAACGATTTATACAATGATGTCTATGTCGGAGACAACGATTTACCTTTGCTACAAATCGTTTCATGGCCAAACCATTAGTCATGATAACGACAACGATATGTCGTTGTTTGTCTTTGTGAATGAAATTGATTTGTATTTATGAAGTTACCTCAATAGATAAGACATATCGTTCACATAGACAAAGCTCGTAAAGCAAATTGCGATAGGACAAATATTGTTATAGTATGAAACATAAATCGATGTGGTTGTAAGTTGATTTGTATTTATCAAGTTACCTAGATTTGTACTTTACCAATAAACATAATGTCGATTTGTTTTTTGTTTTGTTTTTTTTGTCTTTTATTAGTGATTATGTAAATTACGATAAGACAAATCATTGTACATATACTGTATTTGAATCATTATACCAGATAGTGTTCTATAGTGATTTACATGATGACGTTTATGTCAGAGACAACAATTTGCCTTTATTAGAAATAACAGTCTAACTTATTGATGTGTTTAGTAAAATTAGGGTAATTATTGAATTTTTATTTCAATCCAGAGAGATTTACATAATTTGTATACACAGTCTTACAAAATTCATATACACAGTCTACAAAATCTGTTACAAATCTATGTACATCATATTACTCCTGGGAGGTTGCATCATTCGTTGCCTTCTAGGTATTCTTGCCGTCTGATTTTTTTTCATTTTCACAATTAGAAACTTTATCAATTTTTTGCATAGTTTTGTGCAGAATCCAGGTATATCATTCTGCAACAAAAAGGTAATATGACACCAATATATAAATTGAGTCTCCAATAATATGGGATAATAAAACATCTTTAAGTGTAGAGCATACATCGTCGAAATAAGGTTCTTGTCCATTGTATATTGCTTCAATATACTCCATTATAAATATGCAATAATCGATGCCATTATTTTGTAAAGGAGCATCATGTGCGCAGTGAAACCTTCACTCACCAATGTCGACACCCAAGATGTCTTTGAGGAATCCCTCCTATGGTTAATGCAGAAGCAAGTAAATTTTGGGCTATCATAAAAGATACGATACACTTATAGATAGAAACTTACCAAATGCATAATGTCACATTGTATACCAATGTGAAAGTTCAATGAGTTGTAACACCATAGTTGTTGTTTTCGTGAATCTATCACGTATAAGACTCAATGCTCAAATGATCGCCATAATGTAGGAATCAATATTTGCAAATTGATGATAAAATATCTGACAAATTGATATAAAAAATTCTATTGATAGCTTAGAAATCGATATTAAGAATCAACATACAAATCGATATTAAGAATCAAAATAATATCTTAAATCGATATAATATCTTACAAATCGATAGTAAAAATCATGTTAGGATTGTTATGCCTCACAAACCTTGGACAAAAAGTTTTTTCACTTACCTTTCCACTTGACCAAAAGTCTCTACAATGATCTTTGTTACCCCAACATTGTAGTTCATCTTGAAATCCAGTGGCATACGGCAGTCGACGAACGTAACTCTATTGAACGAAACAGTGATAATAGTAAGGTTAAAACACAAAGCAACAAGAGTAAATAAAAAAAGAAGATAAACATATAAGAGACCGATATACCATGAAATAAGGGGTGACGACACGTCTAGTATTGGTTGTTGTGTTGCTTTCAATATACATGACAAAACCGTATATAGTCGGTTTGCAACAAATATGCATGTGTTAACATATATACCCATGGCATACGTAAATATATAACTGATAGTGATTTCATACGTACAAAATTACTGATAGTGTTTCCTTCTGTAAATTCATCTTGCAGCCGGTTGATGTTTATTTGGAGCTCTTTGCTGAGTTTTTGAATACTTTTTTTTTGATGTTCCACTGACATTAGGAGAATATTCAATAAATGAGCTATCACATTATATTGCAATTCGTTTCTACAGTATACAAAACAAATCGAATATATGACATAAAAGAGATAGATTTTGAAGAAACTTGTCATAAGGTTTAGAAAATATATGCCTGATTCACCATCGTTGGTCATCTAGCTATCGTCATCTCCTTCCTCATCATCGATACCTTCTTTGTGATGAAGCAGGTTATATGTTTGGCCCACGAACACGTCGTTTATAAAGAAAATGTCGGTTTGTCTGTTCTTACACACGAAGCAAAGCGAAGCAACACCCTCCTAAACTTGTGAGACATGTCATTCATTTATAAAAGAAATGTCATTTCACATACCGCTCATTTTCAAAAATTGTGTGCAAAGTATATAATAAACAAATAAATTACATTGCACATAAATTAAAAACATTGTTTTATTTGCAAATCGCTATAAAAAATAAATTAAAAAATGTTGTGTCGATTTGTTTATTTTTTTTTCTGCCTTTTACAAAAAAGAATTATAACTGGTTGCAAGCCAATCAGTATCAAGCAAATTGCGATAGCACGTACCTTCATACGTACAAATCGTTTCAGCCTTTTATCATTCACTTTATAAATTGTGATAGGAAGATAGCTCGTAAAAGCAAATCATAATTTTTACAGTACACAACGGTAAACGCTTCTTCGATTTTTATTTATGAAGGTCGAATATTACAACGATTTGTTCAATGGCACTTGTGTGTTACACTTATTAAAAAAAATTATATAATTGTAGAATATCATGTTACAAAAAAATTTATAGAATTACAACAAAGAATTATAGAATTACAATAAATAATTATCGGGATGTCGATTTGTATTTATGAAGTTACCACGACAATGATATGACTTTGTTTGTCTTTGTGAACAATATCAATATATAATATTATGATTTACTCATATCAATTTTCAACTATTACTAAAATATTAGAAACAAAACAATGATATCGATTTTCAACTGTTACTTAAATCAATATCAAGTTGTAAATTGATTTGTATCTCTAAAGTTACCTCAATTTATACTATACTAAGTCTAAACATCTTATCGATTTGTGTACACATGCGTAAAACCCTAATCTATGTAAAACCCTAATATAGATCTGTGTAAAACCCTATTCTATGTAAAACCTTACCCGACCCGACCTGACCCATTGTCTAGGTCTAAAACCCTAATCCATTTAACCTTTCTTCCTCTTTTCTGTGGCAGCGCAACTTCTTCTTTTTTCTCATCCGCCTTCCTCTTCTTCTTCTTCTTCTTCTTCTTCTTCTTCTTTTTCTTATTTTTTCTTGTATTTTTCTTTCTTCTTTGTTCTTCTGTGTTTCTTCTACCTGTGCTTGATAGATGAGGTTTGATGTTGATAACCTAGTTGTTTCACATTGTGAGAAAAGATCTGGATAATCTTTGATGATGATTATGGTGGTTATCTTATGTGTATACATCGATATATTCATGACACATACGCCACAGTCATCATCCCTAAATCAATGCCCACAGACATGAATGAAGGGTTTGGTTGCCTGTTGGTCATGCGAAGCCTTATATATGCTCGATCTAAAATAAATGCGGAGACCACGTCTCTGGCATATTTATCATGAAGTATATCAAAGTTTACGCAAAATATAACAATGACAAATATGCTACAATCGTGCAGTTCTATCTTCTCTGCGTATAAAAATATATGGATAATGATGAGATCTCATACATTCTGTAGCTTCGTTAGCTCTGCCTTGAAGCTTTCTGCACTAGCAAGCTAGATTTCACGTGCACCTAGATTGCATTTGAAGCACATCACTATTTGGACGTGGGAGTGATGTTGATGATGATGTTTGTTTTCTTTGATGATGATGATCATATATTGTATCTAAGCCAAACCATTACAAAAAATATACTTCATTACAAATATGCCATAATCCATGCCATTATTTTGTAAAGGAGCATCGGGTGCGCAGTGAAACCTCCACTCACCAATGTCGACACCCAAGATGTCTTTGAGGAATTCCTCCTGTAGTTAATACAGAAGCAAGTAAATTTTGAGTCACCATACAAGATACGATACACTTATAAATAGAAACTTACCAAATGCATAATGTCACGTTGTATACCAGTGTGAAAGTCCAATGAGTTGTAACACCAAATGCATAATGTCACGTGGCAATTGTGTGTTAGACTTATTAAAAAAAGAATTATACACTTATAGAATGTCACATTACAAAAAAGAATTATAGAATTACAAAAAAAAATTATAGAATTACAACAAATAATTATCGAGACATTGTTTTTTATTTATGAAGTTACCATGACAACGATATGTCTTTGTTTTTCTTTATGAACGATATCGATATGTAATATTCTGATTTACTAATATCGATTTACAACTGTTACTAAAATATTATGAATAAAATAGTGATATTGATTTGCAACTGTTACTTAAATCATTATCAAGTTGTAAATCGATTTGTATTTATGAAGTTACCTCAATTTATACTTTACTAAGTCTAAACATCGTGTCGATTTGTTTATTATTTTTCTTTTTCATCTTTATGTTCGTGATTGTTCAAATACTGCGATAGGTCAAACAAAATTGGTGGAATGAGATGTATTTGATTGAGAGGATGAGTTTAGGTGGAGGAGTGATTGGATTGGGTTGGTTGTGAGACCCATTTAGCTCTTATCAAATCCAAACTCAATCTAAACTATTATATATAATATATATATATATATATATATTAAATTTATTTAGGTCTCAAATGAACCCAAATTCTATTTATTTAAGTAGGATCCATTTGGAATTTAGATAGATCCGAAACTTATTATATTCTAGTGAAATTTAAAGTACAGTAAAAAGATTCATTTAGATCATAAGTGAATCCAAATCTTGTTTTCTTAAGTAGGATCAATTTGGGTCTCAAATTGAATTCAGATCCAAACAAATTCATTTTGGCTTCGTGAGATCCATTTAGGTCTCAAGTATATCCAAAAGCCTTTTTTACTTATTGGAATTCAATTGGAACTCCAAATGGGTCCAAATGTTAATTTACATAATGAGATCTAATTTGGTCTTCAAGTAGATTCAATATCTTATTTTCTTAGTAGGATCCAATTTGGTCTCTAAATGGATCTAAACTACTTTTTACATTAGAGGAGATCTATTTATGTCTTAAATTGATCCAAATCTCTCATAAGTCTGGTCCAAACCCTGATCTGAGTCGAAACTCTTTTCATATGCATTTGGATTGACCTAAATGCTTTGCAAAGATCTCATAATTTTTTTAATTAAATATTAAATAACTTGAACAAATGTTGAAATATTATGATAATGAATTTGTTAATTAGTCAACCGATAAGTTTTCAGGAAAAAATTTTTTAATGAATTATAACTGGTTGCAAGCCAATCGGTATCAAGCAAATCGTGATAGCACGTAGCTTTCATACGTATAAATCATTTCAGTCTTTTATCAATCATTGTGTAAATCGCGATAGGTGATGTCTTTTTGCAATCGTTGTAAATTTTGAAAAGATTTTTATATGAAAAACATGTGAAAACCAGACATCAAATAATAAAAACCGGTTCTCACTAGTGGATGAAACCGGGTCGAACTCAGGGAACGGGAATATATTGTATTCAAGTACACAAATCTAAACTATTCTTTATTGTCGAATTATTTGAAATGTAGATGTTCAAGAAAAGTAAAAACAACTAACTATTACAACAAATGAATACCCTTCGCAGAGGGCGTAAAGTGCAATATTTACAAACCCAATTAAAATTCTAATTCTAAATTTAAAAGTAAAAATCTTCTAATCTTGCATCTCGTATGTCATGTAGTCACTTCTGCTCCTCTTTTGTGCGATCCTGCACAAGTCAAAAGGACACGAGCAGTACAAGAGAAAGAAGTAGAAAATCTACTAAACAGAACATCCAGATTAACTAATTGCTAATACTAAAAAAAAACTAAAATATAGTATGAAAGAACTCTAAACTACAAACAAAGATATGCTAATCAGTTAACTAATCTAATTACAAAACAACTAACAATGAACTCATTACATACTTTGTATTTCAAACATCCAAATCACATTGAAAATCAAACTTTCAAGCTGCAAACATCCATCCAATTTTTAAATGAATTTCAGACTATAGAATTTTACTATTCATAACCGGCTGGAATAAATCCAATTCTTCAATCACTGCTGGAATTCAATCACAATTTACAGCTCAAATATTACAATTATCAACTACATTAACTTCAATGGATTCCAAACAGTTGATCAACCAAAACAAAACACTCAGAAAAAAATATATCAGTCACTAAAAAAAAATCCAGTAATCAACTAACTAAGAATCAGTTTCTTTCACACTCACATTGAAATCAAAAAACCAGTTTCTTTCACATTTACATTGAAATAACATTTGTGAAATGAAACTTAATTTCAGCAATGAATAACAATCATGTAATACATTTCACGGTGGCTCAATAATGAAACCATCGGATTCACTGGTTCATGGTAATGATCAGAAATTGGACGACTCACTCAGACTGAAATCAAATTGAAACCAAATAAAAACTGCAGCCATTCGATCGGTCAGTAGATTGGATTCTCATATTCAGTCACCGGGAAATATCAAATAGTAGATGATCTAGTTATTCTCACATTTAATCGACACATATTCCATTAATCTGCAATTCAAAAAGATATTAAAACATTTCTGCCAATCCGTGAATTGATTCAGGCATCCGTTCAATCAACTTCAGCAATCGGTCAATCAAACTCCAGCAGATCTATATTTTTTTTCTGTTTTTTCAATTTTTATCTTTTTATTTTGGTTTTAAATTTAATCAGCAATAAGAAAAAGATCTGAAGAAGATGAAGAAGAAGAAGAAGTTCTGAAAAAGAAGAGAAAGAAGAAATCGGATGAATAAGAAATAAAGAAGAAGAAGAAGAAGAAGAAGTAGGAGAAGAAGGAGAACTGAAGAAGAAGAGGAGAAATAGTTTGGAAAACTTACCGTGAATCACCTGGAAGGATTAGAAGAGAAATCGGACTCCTCCCTCACACCATCGCCCGACTGATAAGAGCCTCCATCGGATTGAAAGAAAGGGAAAGAAAAAGAGGGGAAGAAGATAGGGGAAAAGAGAGGGAAGAAGAATCCGGCGGTGGTTGAGAAGGTAGGAAAGAGAAGGAAAAGAGGGGGAAAGAAGATGGGGTTTGGCGTACAGGGTGAAGACCCCCCCCATTTCGTTTTTTCTGGGTTTTAAAAACAAGCAAACCGGTTTGCTGTTTGTTTTAACGAAATCCAAACCGGTTGGAACCGGTTTCCTTATTATAGTTTTAGTTTTCAGAAATGCAAACCGGTTCAAGCCGGTTTGTGTTATTTTTTTTTCAAAAATTACAAACCATGTAATGGTTTGTTTTTATTAGTATATTTTTTTTCTTTTCATTTTCAAAAATCAAGAAAACCGTATAAATCGGTTTATTATGAAAATTTTCAAAAACAAAACTATTTATTTATAAAGAAACTTCAAAAATTAATCTAACTATATATTTTTTTCTTTTCTAAAAAAAACAAACACTTAAAATGAATATAAAACTATTTTTTCTATATATTTTTTTTTATTTTTTTTATTTTTTTTTAATTGCAAACTAAAACTAAACTACTTATGAATATAACAAAAACTAAAATATAAAAATGTAAAAATAAAACTATTTTTCATGCATTTTCTATTTTTAAATCATTTTAGCACATCTACTCAAAAACTAACATAAAATTGGGTTTTTGAAACATTATTTCATAAAATCATGCATATTTAAATGTTAATAAACCCTGAATTATATGCATGATCAATAGGAAGATAGCTCGTAAAAGAAAATCATAATTTCTACAGTAAACAACGCTAAATGCTTTTTTGATTTTTATTTACAAAGGTCGAACATTATAATGATTTGCTCAGTGGCAATTGTGTATTACACTTATTAAAAAGGATTTATACACTTATAGAATGTCAGGTTACAAAAAAGAATTATACAATTACAACAAAGAATTATAGAATTACAATAAATAATTATCGAGACATCGATTTGTATTTATGAAGTTATTGCGATAATGATATGTCTTTGTTTGTCTTTGTGAATGATATCGATATGTAATATCATGATTTACTCATATCAGTTTGCAAATGTTACTAAAATATTGTGAACGAAATAGTGATATCAATTTGCAATTGTTACTTAAATCGGTATCAAGTTGTAAATCGATTTGTATTTATGAAGTTACCACAATTTATACTTTACTAAGTATAAACATTGTGTCAATTTGTGTATATGTGTGTAAAACCCTAGTATATGTAAAACCCTAATATAGATCTGTGTAAAACCCTATTCTATGTAAAACCCTACCCTACCTGACTCAACCCGTTGTTCAGGTCTAAAACTCTAATCAATTTAACCTCTCTTCCTCTTTTCTGCGACAACACAACTTCTTCTTCTTTTTTCTCTTTTGCCTTCTTCTTCTCCTTCTTCTTTCTTGTATTTTTCTTTCTTCTTTGTTTTTCTGTGTTCCTTCTACCTATGTTTGATAAATGGGGTTTGATGCTGATAACCTAGTTGTTTCATGTTGTAAGAAAAGATCTGGATAATCTTCAATGATAATTATGGTGGTTATCTTTTATATATACATCGATATATTCATGACACATACGACTATGGTGTATTTGTCGTGAAGTATATCGAAGTTTACACAGAATATAATGACCATAATTATCCTCAATCATTGCCACCATACCGAAGCAAGCATAGATATTTTGCATGATAGATAGGGGGTAATGCTGATAACCATCTATTTGATCTATTCCTACTACCGGACCCTCCATCGTTTGCAAACCATGCTTCATTACAAATATGCTACAGTTGTGCATGCTCCATCTTCTCTGCCTATTGAGATCTCATACCTTCTGCAGCTTCGTCAACTCTGCCTCGAAGCTTTCTACAAAAGCAAGCTGGATTTCATGCGCTCCTGGATTGCATTCGAAGCGCATCACTATTTGAATGTGGGGGTGATGCTGATGATGATGGTCATGTATTGTATCTAAGCCAAACCATTGGTCATGATGTATTGTAACTAAATACTCATATTTTTTGTAAATGAATGTGGTTGTAAATCATATTGATTTGTGATTATGAAGTTACCGCAACAACAATATATCTTTGTTTGTCTTTGCAAACAAAATCGATTTGTATTTATGAAGTTACCTCGATTTGTATCATTGAAGTTACCTCAATTTGTACTTTACTAAGTCTAAACATCGTGTCAATTTGTTTAGTATTTTTCATTTCTGCCTTTTATGAATCAGTCATTGTGTAAATTACGATAGGATATATTGTTCATATAGATAAAGCTCGTAAAAGAAAATCATGATAGGACAAATCTTTTTCACTTTATGTCCATGGTTGTATAAATAGAGATAGGACACTTCCTCTATAAAAAAAATTGTGATCTGTTATAGAAAAAATTATATAATTATAGAATGTTACGTTATAATAAAGAATTATAACTAGTTGCAAGCCAAACAGTATCAAGCAAATTGCGATAGCACATAGCCTTCATATGTACAAATCATTTCAGCCTTTTATCAATCATTATATAAATCATGATATAAAGACAGCTCGTAAAAGCAAATCATAATTTTCATAGTACACAACGCTAAACGCTTCTTCGATTTTTATTTATGAAGGTCGAACATTAAAGCGATTTGTTTTGTTCAGTGGCACTTGTGTGTTACACTTATTAAAAAAAATTATATATTTATATAATGTCACGTTAAAAAAAAGAATTATAAAATTATCACAAAGAATTATCAGGATACAAAAATCACATAATGTTTATTCAGTGGCACTTGACGACTCAGATGGACTATGACATATAAATCGTCTCTTTCTTTTCCTTGGTGGACTCTCTTTCCTCGGTGGCCTCTTGATTCTCTCGATCTTATTAAAACTACTGGTAATTATCTCTACCAGTGTGTCATATTATGACTTCATTTGTCTTCCCAAATTCTGCACCTGCTTCTGTAACTCATTATTCTTCATCTCCAACATCTCTAACCTTGTAGTGAAGACTACCTTCTTTTTTGTGAGTTGTGTTGTCTCTTCATCGTGTACTGCAACTGAGAGAATCATAGTTGTAGCTGAAAGGACACAATGAACATTTTTTCTATGTTGGAAGATGATATGTTAGGGGACAGGAGGGACCTTACTTTCACGTTGTTTCTTCGTAATCTCCAGAATTTGATGCATGGGTTTTCAATATTTTTTTAAAATAATTAGTCATATTTTCGTTCTTTATAGTCCTATGCTATGACACAAACACCTTCTTTGTTTCATCTATCCAATTGTTTCCTGAAGCATTTGTGCCAATTCATGTTCCTGGCCCCACCACTATTCATCTTCTTTCTCACTTTCATAGGTTGTTTTGAGGTAGACTGTCCCACGCCAGCTTGTAGAAGAATTTGACTACCATACTGCAACTCGGCTTCAGATTTTCTAAACAGCCAAATATTGTAGCCAGCTAGTCTCACAACCTCATCAACAACCTCTTGGTCCTCGTCCTTCTCATCTTCATACGGTCTCCACACAACCTGTACATTGAAGATTGTGGTTTAGGCATAAACATAATTATTCATGCTAATGAATGCTAAATATTAAAATGATTTATAATAACGAGTGCTAAATATATTACAACAATTGTTACTAATGAGTGTTTTGTATTAAAATGATTTACACTAATGAATGCTAAATATTACAATGATTTATAATAATGAAAGCTAAATGTTAAAGCGATAACATTTTATACTAGTGAAGACAAAATCCTGCAACAATCAATACTTAAGAATGCTAAAGATTATAATGATTTACACTAATAAAAGTTAAATGCTAAAGCGATAATGATTTATACTAAGGAATACAAAATCCTACAACAATCATTACTTAAGAATGTTAACCATTAGAACGATTTATACTAATAAATGCTAAATGCTAATGCGATAACGATTTGTACTAATGAAGACAAAATCTTGCAGTGATGATTACTTAAAAATGTTAAACATTTCAATGATTTATACTAATAAATGTTAAATGCTAAAGCGATAACGATTTGTACTAAGGAATACAAAATCTTGCAATAATCATTACTTAAGAATGTTAAACATTAGAATGATTTATACTAATGAATGTTAAATGCTAATGTGATAATGATTTATACTAACAAAGACAAATCCTGTAACGATGATTACTTAAGAATGTTAAATAGTTCAACGATTTACACTAATGAAAGTTAAATGATAAAGCGATAACGATTTGTACTAAGGAATATAAAATCCTGCAACGATCATTACTTAAGAATGTTAAACGTTAGAACAATTTATACTAATGAATGTTAAATGCTAATGTGATAATGATTTGTACTAACGATGACAAAATCTTGCAACAATGATTACTTAAAAATGCTAAACATTTCAAAGATTTACACTAATAAAAGTTAAATGCTAAAGCGATAACGATTTGTACTAAGAAATATAAAATCTTGCAATGATCATTACTTTAGAATGTTAAACATTAGAACAATTTATACTAATGAATGTTAAATGCTAAATGCTAATGCGATAACGATTTGTACTAACAAAGACAAAATCCTGCAGCAATGATTACTTAAGAATGCTAAATATTTCAATGATTTATACTAATGAATGACAAATGTTAAAACGATTGTAAATGATTTTAAACCATTTATCTTATTTAATTGCAGACCATCTAAAATGAACTTAGCATTATCCTCCTTGACATTTATTGTATCCCACCGACCGATCTTGGGAAAACCATAAATCGTAGGGACACACTGAGGATGCAAGGCAACAATATGCTCCTACGCCCAGGATTATAAAAACAATATATTAGTAAAACTATAACCTTTAACAATCTTAGTCTACAACTACCAAATATGTAATAAATAATTACCTGAATAAATGGTCAAAAACCCTCTGACGGTTTTTGTACCCTTATGCGCATGGTAAAGTTGATTGTACAAGTGTGCGAGCATAGCAGCACCCCATGCATAGTTGTTAACTTCATCTAAGTCTTTCAAGAACTGCAGCCACAAGTAACTTAACCTTGAACCAGATAAATCTAAAAATAAAGTAAGTCCAAAAAAATAAAGAAGGAAGTCCCGCAACTCTTGGTCAGCTCTTTCAGATGCACATGTAGCGGACCAACCTTTCCATTTATTACGAAAAGAAGAAACTTTCATCGATATGGAATTGCTTCCATCAGAAATACATCGACCTCACTCCTTCATTGATATTCTTAGAAGAGCCATGCACTTGTCCCTTGCGTTATAGTTTGAATCCTGTGCTAAGACAACACTTCCATGGCACTTAAGACCCATAATTTTCACCACATCTTCTAGGGTCATGATGATCTCAAAACAATCAAATTAGAGTATGTTCGTCTTATGGTTCTACTTATTGATCAGGTGGGTCATGGTGTTCCAGCACGTTTCAAAATAATGTTGGTCCAGAAAGCCGCCGAAGTGTATATTTCGTAATTGGTTCTTCTGATATTCACTCAGTTGTCCATACCATGACAGAACTACAGGCCACAGACACCGCCCTCTGAGCTTTTCACCTGGTGCTCTACTTTTCTTCTAACCTCCCTATAACACAAAATAACATATTATTCATATTAAATCAAAATTAGTCACACTTATACTTCTACACATTGTTGTATATAGTAATCATTATATATAATAATCATTGCACACTCACTATCACTGTAATCATATACACAATAATCGATATCAAAGTAATCACTATCACAGTAATCGTTATATATAGTAATCGCTATCACAGTAATCACTATATATAATAATACGTATCATAGTAAATTGTTACATAATTCCTATTACGATAATCGCTATACATAGTAATCGCTATCACAATAATCGCTATACATAGTAATCGCTATCACATTAATTTTTATACATAGTAATCGCTATACATAATAATACCTATCATAGTAAATTATGACAGACATGAGCGATTTATGTACCTTGGTCACACTTTTCTCATCTCCATCTCCTCCCTCCAACATATGCCTTTCTTGTTGCTCCATCATTCGCTCCTTCTCCTCCCTCCTTTGCCTTTCTTGTTTCTCATTCATTCTCTCCTCCTCATCAACTCCTTTGCCTTTCTTGTTCCTCGCTCATTCTCTCCTCCTCATCTCCTCCTTTGCCTTTCTTGTTGCTCCTTCGTTCTGCCGCCTCCCTCCTATGCTTTTCTACTTCTTTCTTCCTTCGCTCCTTCGCCTATCTCATCTGCTTTTCTACTTATTTCTTCCTTTCTCTTTCCTTCTCTTCCTCCTCCTGTTTTTTTATTTTCCTTTCCTCCTCTTTTTCCTCCCGCTTCTTCATTTCCCTTTCCTTATCTTCCTAGTCTTCTTCTCCTTCATTTGCCTTTTCTTCTCTTCCTTGTTCTCTTTTTCCTTCCTTTGCCTTCCATTCTCTTCCTCGACCTCCTTCTCCTTCTCCTTCCTTTGCCTTTTCTTCTCTTTATCATCTTCCTTCTCCTTCCTTTGTCTTTTCTTCTCTTTCTCATCCTCCTTCTCCTTCTCATTCCTTTGCCTTTCTTCTTCCATCTTCATTATTTGCCTATCATTCTCTCCCTCCTCCTCCTTATTCTTCCTTTGCCTTTCTCTCTCCTCTTCCTCCTCCTTCTCTTTCTTCTTCTTCAATTGTCTTTTCTTCTCTTCCTCCTTTTTATTCTTCCTTTGCCTTTCCTTGCCCCCCTCCTTCTTCTTGATTTGCCTTTTCTTCCTTTTGCTTTTTATTCTCCTCCTCCTTCCTTTGCTTTCTCCTCCTCTTCCTCCTCCTTCTTCATTTGTCTTTTCTTCCTTTGCTTTTCCTTCTCTTCGCCATTCTTCTTCTTCTCCTTCATCTTTAGATTTTCCTCATCCTTCTTTCTTTGCTCTTCATCTTTAATATCTGATGGATAATGCTTCGTATTATACAATTCCAACACTTCGTCTTGTTTTTATCATTTTCAATCTTTATTATATTTTGGTATATTTCATAACACTCATATATATCGGACTAGCGGATAATTTCTCCAATAGTCATCCCATCGAACGATGGGGGCTTTCTTGTCTTACGAATTTTAGTCATTGCTAACCTGCACAACACATAAATTTAACCACATCATTATATGTTACAACTGTTTCCCCAAGTATATATTATTATAAATTATCACATTCGTTACACAATCACCAACATTATAAATTGTCGCAATGGCTTCATAAGTAAACATCATTGTAAGATTTAGCAAACTTAAGTATAAATCGAGGTAACTTCATAAATACACATCGCTACTACATTAAACGTATAAATCGTTGTTGCTTCAAACGTACAAATCACTACTGATTTAAATATATAAATCGTCCATGCTTCAAACTTACAAATCATTGTAGAAATTGCACCCTTCATAAGTATATATCATTGTAATGTTTCAAACTTAAGTACAAATTATGGTAACTTCATAAATCATAAATACACATCGCTACTACTTCAAACATATAAATTGTTGTTGCATCGAACGTACAAATCACTATTGCATTAAATGTATAAATCATTGTTGCATTTCAACGTACAAATCATTATAAAAATTTAGCCATCATAAGTATATATCGTTGTAATGTTTGGCCTTCATAAGAACAAATCATGCTAACTATTTTTCAATGCCCAGAAGGTGGATAGGTACAAATTGATTTATTTTAATATAAAAATAGGTGTTATTTAGCATGAATAGTACAACTAGTTGTAAGATTTAGCATTCAGATTTATAAATTGATTTATTTACATAACGAAACCTTATACGAAATGACATGAGTTTTGGTAATTTGATAGTGGAGGAGAAACACCCATAAGGTAGTTGCAGCCGATGGTAGCAACGATTCTCCCACTGCACAGATGATGACAAAGGTTGCTTTGATGGCAGTAGACGATGGCAAAGAGTGCTCCGACGGCAGCAAACGATGACAAAAGGTGCTCTGGCGGCAACAAACGATGTCAAAGAGAGCTCTTGTTACAACAGATAGTGCAAATATTTACTGCTTAGGGAAAAAGTGGAATGTTTGGACTTTGAAGAGTTAACATCATCCTTCCTTTTCTAGATGGAAGACATTTTTATCCTTTTCTCGAACTGTCATTTCTCTTTTTTGGATAGAGGATATTTTTGTCCTTTTCTCGAACCATCATTTCATGGTGGAAGTGGTAGGAAAGCATACTTAAGTCTTTGCAACCACACTAGACTTTGACGCTAAGTGATGCTGACACACACGGGGATACAAGCCCCACGTGCTTATATACGTGGAGCTCATTCAAACCCTTGAAGATGCAGTCGATGTCTGATGTGTATGCGATAACAGGTTCTTCCACAGTTAAATTAAAAAATCAACTGACAAAGTAAAACTTTCCATGTGTCTCATGTCTGAAACAGTAAATAAAGTACCATTTTTCTAAAATTTCCTATCGGCTTCATGATACTTTGGAAGTCTAATTAACTTGTCATACACATGCACGAGTGGGCAGCAAGCAATTGGTGTATGCTTATTGAATTGAAAGACGATAATAGATTGATAGACATTTGTTTTCCCTTCCACCTCGCTATATTAACCTGTCTCTCTGGGGCTCTGGTAAATCGGGTTTAAGCCCCTTTGGATCTGCTATGTTAAACGATGGTATGGAATATTACCTATTGCTTTGAACAACTATAAGGTGTATTTGATTGTTTGGTGCGATGAAATCTGAGGAGTAGAGCTAGAAGTATACTTGAATTCCAATTAGCACATGTTTGGACAAAGGAATCACTTTCACATATAAAAAGTGAATCACATATATGAAAACAAACCATATTATTTATAATCTCGTGTATCAGTTTCTTATGTTTTTATGACCTATATGAATTGGTATGTGATTCGTTTTGACATGTTTGTTTTATGCTATAATAAGTTGGAATCCTACCAATTCTTTAAATTGAACTCAATTTCATGTAAATTAATATTACACTTAGATATAGGTTAGTAGACACCTAAAGTTCATGATAAATCCAATTTTAGATGGCACAAGCTCCCTTTGAGCAACTCAAAAAGGCCATAACCAGTGCATGTGTCCTTACAATTCTAGACTTTGCCAAAAGCTTTGTGATTGAGACTAACTCAAGGGGAGGGGGTTGTGTGTTCTCCCTCGAAGATAGATTCATGTGATCCAGGGTATACGAAGGAATATCTTAGTACCCACGATAATTCATATGCCAATGTTACCCATGATGATTTTATAATAAAATAATATATAAAAAATATAAATAACATATAAAAAGGATAGATATGTGCTTGACGAAAATGTCCTCCTGTAAGATAGATATGTGTTGGACAGAAATGTCCTCCCGTAAATAGCTTTGCACATTTGTGAACACCCCAAATTTTTCAAAATGTTGTAAATATTCCCTTTTTGCCCCTGACCCCATTTTCTGAGTAATTGAGTCAGTTTTAAATCTAAATATCAGTTTGTTTCTTAAGTTTTATTGAAATTAAATCCATTTTATATATCTGACTCAATTTCGGATCCGGATCCGGATCCAGATAAAAGATTCAAATCTGAGCTTCTTTGTCCAATTTTTAAAACAAATTCTCAAAATTACCAAGATAACTTTTGAAAAGCTCAGACACTGCGTCCGGTATCCGTTTGGATCCATCATGTTATATCCCTCGATTCAAGGTTTAAAACTCGAATATTCTCTCAAAACTTGGGTCCAAACCCATTTTTTTGAAAGAATTTTTCCCAAAATGGCCTGGAATTCTCAGAAAAACACTTTTGTAAATATTTCTCAGAAAAATACAAAAAGTTAGTTTTAAATCTTCGTTTTCTCGTAAATTATAGGATTTCTCCAAAAATATCAAAAAAAAAATAAATATAAAAAAATAAAAAATAAAAACAAAAATCGGTTTTTGAAAAACTTCTTTTTGAAAAATAAGCCTTTTTACTAAAACCAGTTTTTTGCAAAAGCTTTTGGAAAAGAATCAGCTTTTTTAAAAAAAAAACTTTTGATAAAAAGCTTTCTAACAAAAAAACTAAGGGTTACAGAGGCTCCCTCCATTCTCTCTCACTCTCGCCTTCTCCCCTTCTTTTTCTCTTTCCAGAACCCTCTACCCATCTTCAACCCTTCATCACCAAACCCTCTGTAAACCATCCTTCGTCCATCTCCAACGGCCTCGCATGCTTCCATCTTCCGAGCTCCTCCACCCTCCGATCCTCCATAGCCTCCATCTCCCGTTCATCCTCAACAAACTCTACCCTTCCCGAACCATCGTCCCCCTCTTTAAGAGGGGCACGATGAGGAAACCCGGAGGATCCACTAAGCAGCCAGTTGTATTGATCATCTTCGTCCCTTTCTTCTCCCATCCAGTCTTCGGCCTTCTCCTTCAGAACGCTCATCCCCCCCCCCCTTTTCAGAACTTCTGCGAACAAGATCAACCCCTGGCGTCAAGCAACACCCTTCTATCGCCCATTGTTCACCACTCCGTCCCTCCTTCAGAATCATAGCAAACAAGTCAAAGCCCCCAACCAATCGCCTTCAACTCCAGAGCTCTAACAAGACCATAGTAAGAACCGCCCCTTCCTTCTGGAATCCCTCCTGGAGTTCAAGAAGAAGCCTCTCTTTTCCATCTTTTGAGATTCCACGAAAACAAGTGAGTACCCCTTTCCTTGCTTAGTTTTTTTTTCTGAAAATTTTCTTTTGGCTTCCTGGCTGCAATCCTCATTAACGCACCTTGGATAACATTGGATCGTTTATAACGATCCCAATCCATCCTTGTGCAACACTAACGGAACGATCGTTCCCATAATTTTTAAAAATTTTCTCTTCATTTATGCAGCGATTTTGGGCTCCGGCTGTCAGATTCAATAATCCGATAGGGTTCATCTGAATCCCGGCCCGATTTTGCTACTAAAATCTGCCCTCATTTTGGTTTTTCTATTGAACTACAAATTTCTTGTATAGTTATCTGTTTCGGTGTTTGATTTCTTGCTCTTGTTGGCTATGATACATCAATTTCATTAGTGCTACCATTGTTAGATATTGCTTAAGTTTGATATTCAGTATAGTTTGATTAAGCACTTTATGTAATTTTACGCTCTGCGTTGCGTGATCGTTTACTTTCCCTCATCCATATGAGAATATCTACCCATCTAGCTTCCAGTTTGTATTACATTTTTGAAATGGTCTCTGCAACATGGTCCAATCTGATCCGGTACCAAATCGGGCTCGTTCGGCAGGAGATTCCAACCGATTTCATTTTTTATCGTGGTTATCTGGCCTTTGAATCTCATATTGTGATTTTTCTCAATACAATATGCTTTGTGCCTCTATCATTTGTGATTTGAAATATTATTTGTTCTGGTACCCCCTGTCTTCCTGAGATCATGATTCTGTGGCTTATGATTGAGGTATGTCTTTCATTTCTAGTGAAATTTTCTCTTTCTTTTTATTATGCAATGTTGAATATGTTGTCTCTAACTGCTTACCCACCCTGTATCCTTTTGATTCACGCTGGTCATTACCATGCTACCTTTAGATTTATGTGTTTTCTACCTTGATCAAGCATGGTTAGATATGCCTGTTTCATCTTCATATATATAGCTCCCTCTATATCAACCTGAAACCTTCCTCTACAGACTTTTCTTTTGTTTATTTTCTCTTGATAGGCTAAATTCCCTCAGGATTTCCTGCTGGAATGCAGTGATAAACGTCAAATTGATCAGTTGGGATTGATTCGTGTTGAATGTGAATTTGAAAATTCCAATTCGATAGGTGATCGACTTACAGTAGGGGTCATCAAGCTACTTATGAATCTTTGTGATTGTATGTATTTGTGAGAGCTATTAACTTTTTTTTTACAGCTGTTCAACAGAAATTAAGTTTTGAAACTGTAGTAGAATCCGCTATGGTTCAATTAAATCAGCAGAATTTCATCATGTATCACAACCATTTATTCATGTTTTGAACCTATGCTGATTATGATTAAAGTTTACATCTCTTAAGCATTGTAGCTCACGAACGTAGCCTTAATGCTTGTAGCTCAAGCAAGAATCTGGATGTCCTGTTTCATAAGATGACAGTTATTTATTTTTATTTTTTTGGGGGATGGGGTTCCGTGCTTGGTCCTAGAGTACATACTGTCATTTGTATGAAAATGTGGATTAAGAAAAATTTTGTTTGGTGTAATCGAACATGTAGACAGTTATAGGAAACTGATCGGGTCAGTTTGCTCTTTCTACATTTTTAGCTTTTTGAGTTTTAAGCTTTAAATTGCCATTTCTTCCTTTTTTTATGGCTAAAAAGAAAAAGCGAATCAAGACAACTGTGGGGTATCATTAGCATAAGCCCAGTGACTGGTTGTTATATGCTGGGACTTGCGAAAATTTTAAGTTTGTGCCCTCCAGACTCAAAGCCACGAGACAGGCTCAATCAGAGAAAGGGATGCTCTATGAGGTGAATTCTTGAAAGTAATTTTCAAATCCTTGAACATCGGTGGAGGACTTCTTCTGAATTAGCATCACATCAATAAATGTCTCAGTAAAACCCTTATTGTGCTGAACATCATAATCGTCCCCATCTTGCTCATCCATGGTAAGGGGTGATATTTCCATCCTGTGATTCCTCTTGGTGAAAGATAACTTAAAAATATAGAGGTATATTTTGGGGTTGGGTCTGATTATATGGCTTTCTTGCTAACTTCTTTTTTTTTTACAGGAGATCTGTCTTTTGGTGGATTTGATATCTAGTCTTGTTGGGGTATCCTTCTGCTTTGCCTCTGACGAAGGTAGGTCCATTCTTTGCATGCCAATGTTTCGTTTCTGATATCGTATGTTCACCCTCATTTATTCATCCTTTATCATATGTCGTTTCACACTGTACTAAGTTAATAGGTATTCTAGTATGTTTATGAAATTCATTTTCAGCTAGTTTACCACCATGCTTATGAGTCTTGCTTTGTTTTTTTTTTTTTAATATAGCACAGCTAATAACACCACTCTGATTCCTGCACATCCGTGGTTCGCTATCTCTGTCCTTCATAGATTCCCTCAAGGATAACAATAGGTTGCTTGCACCAATATGGCATGGCAACACTTAGCCATCTATTCCACTATTTATCATCTTGTTTAGTACATGCTAAGTTGTCTGGCAAGTGGTGGTTGTCTGGCATAAGTTAGGCCAGTCCTAACTGATACTTATGAAAGGTAATTCCATTTAATTGTTTTCAAGTCCCATAATATTGCCATTTGGTATTCACGAATTGTATATATAATAACTCCAGGTTCTTTGTATGTTGATTATTTCTGATGATAACGAAATTGTGGCTTTATGATGGATCCATAGTTTGAGGAGCATTAAAAAGACTAATATCGGTTGTCATTTCCTCTGTCTGTATCCTCCTGTGTGAGCATTAATCTAATTAAGATTTGTTGTCATCTCTTCAATTTGTGATTTTTCGTGTATATTTCTTTAAAATATCTGATCATCACCAGAGTTATGTTAATTCAAAAACCTGCGTATCATTTCTCTCTTGTGCACATCTTTACACTGTTAAAAAAAAAAAGAAACAACAGAGGGGTCATTTCTGTTGGAACAAGTCGCAGTCGTGGGCCATAGCTTAGGGACAAGGAGATAGATTTGCCAAAATCTGAGACCGGTGCAAATACCCTGCTGTGTTACATGACAAAAATGCAAAAATCTGAACCAATGGTTTAGTGGATAACAGGAGTAAAGTTTTTTTTCTATTCAGACCAGCAATCGGGTCATATCTGAGCCTTGATCTATCTTATGGTAGGGTATCTAACCGGTGTCAACTGAGTAAAGAATGGTGGTTGAATCCTGATATTATCTCATAGATGATGACTCTGTTTCTCCAGCATTAGACTTTGAAAATGATTAAGCCATATGATATATTTCTAGTTGACCCTCATATGACAACATTTAGGTTAGTGGTAGTGCTACCACCGTATCTTTTGGTGGCAGCTCTATAATGACACTTATAGGAGGCAGGCGTCAGGAGACTTTGATCCACTGGCTGAAATGAAGAATTCACTTTTATCAGCAGATGTCTTTACATTACTTTCATGTACAGCTCAGTATATAGATTTACAGAAGCTAGTTGTAAACTTTATTCAGATTCATGCTTAAATGTCCTTTGTGTATTGTTTTTCCACCACATGATGTCTAACAAATAGGTCTGGAAGCAATTTGTGCTCTCCCCTGTATTTTTATTATTTTCTCCTCCTTCTCTTACTGCATGAGCACATTCACCAGCATCTTGTAACATTACCTGTGTTCACTTTATCTGCAGTTTCACCTTCATTACATATTATCCACCTCATCACTTTCACCGTGACTACATCTTTTTATCACAAATTCCCCATTTTTGTATGATACACACGTATATTGGGGAATAGTGAAAATGTTCATTTAGTTTTCCTTGTTGGGAAAGTCTTTTGCCCTTGGTGTTATATGTTGTGTCTTTTTGAAGGAAAATTTTCAAGGCATCAAATATTGTCGACGGCTGTGCCACCATTCATCACCACCCATGAATGCATTCTTCATTTTGCTGTTTATAGTTCTATTTTGCAAGAGGATGTTAGATGTACTGTTCCACATCCATGGGAACCATTGTCCTTGGTAAGTTTTATTGAGAACTTTGGTATACATGTCATTATATCTTTCACCATTGGCGGTAGAGATGTATATATATATAACATGTACACACACACACACACACACACACACACACACATATATATATATATATATATATATATATATATATATATATATATATATATACATACATATGTGAACTCATCAATAGTTACCCTTCTTTGGACCATCAATGCAGTTTCATTGGGTACTAAGTACCAAGTAGGTGTGTGAATGTCTCATTACTTACCTCTCTGAAATCAATGAGATATGTGCAAATGTCTCTTTTATTTTCATACTAATCAAGTGTTTTGCAGGAAATATGTGGAAAATGTCATCACTTGGGATTTGTATTTTGAGTGTTGTAATAAGTTAGATCTTAATGCAAATTTACATTTCCTGTTCTAGATTAGAATGGATGAGCATATAAATATCATTTATTACATCATTTTCCTTTAATTTTCAAAATTTCACAAATGGTAAAACACGAATGACACATGCACCATTCTAATAGGAGGTGATTAATCCTAAGTTGACGATTTGCATCAATGGCCATAGTCAAGATGTGAACAAAACTTAGGGTTTTCATCTTTTATGGAATAACACTAGATCTACACTGGATCCTTTCTAAAAAACCATCATATTTTTCTAAATATTTTTCTTTTTTATCAGAGTTTAGTTTAAAATTAATTCAATACATATATCAATGACCATAGTCAAGATATATTGAGAGTTAATTTCATTCTAAACTCTATAAAAGCACCAAAATATGTTTGATTCTTCACCTGAATTTAAATGCGATTATTATATAATACATTCAATGACCATAGTCAGGGGTGTATTATATCATTAATCTTATTTACATTCATTTAAAGAATGAAATATGATTTTCCAAATCCAATTTCAAGACTCTTCAAATTCATTCATCATTTAAGATAGAACAACATCATATTTTCTAAATTCTTTTTCAAAATTCCAACTGATTCTTTTTTTTCATTTCTCAGATTAAATCTTATTTATAGATTCAAATTCAATTCTATTTTATTTCAAGATTCAAAAATTCAATTTCAAAGACGAATTCGACTTTGAAATTTCGAAAATATCTTATATTCAAACTTTAAAATTCCAATTCAATCAAAAAATTCAGACTTTAAAGTTCAGATTAACTCTGAAGTTTCTGATTCATCTTCAAAAACCAAGTTTATCTTTTTATCTTTAAATTTCAAAATCAAAGTTTGAGATTGATTTTGAATCTCAAAGCCTGATCCTTCCTAAATTTCAAAATCAATCTGGGTTTTCAAAACCCAGATCCATCTTCAAAAGGCCCATTTGGATTTTTTTTTTTAAATCTCAATCCAAAGTTAGATCAATTTGGATCCAGATTTCTAAATACAATATCCACTTTTGGATCTCAGACTCCAGATCCAAATTACATCTTGGATTCCAGACCTTGGGCCCAATTCCATTTAGGATTCAGAATCCAATTTCATTTTGGATCTCAGACTTCAGAGCCAAATTCCATTTTAGGATCCAGAACCCAGTTCCATCTTGGATCTCAGACTTTAGATCCAAATTCCATTTTAGGTTCCGGATTCAATCCATCTTGGATCTCAGACTTCAGATCCAAGTTTCATTCCCAACTCTAGATTTCAAATCCAAATCTACCTTGATTTCCAGATTTCAAATCCAATTTCATTTTTAGATCACATCTGGACTTCTTAAATCCATTTCTATTTTTAAATACCATTTGGATCTCTCAAAATCCATCCTGATTTCAAATCTCAAAATCTGAAATTCAGTTCCATTTCAAGTATTCATTCCCTCTCCTAAATCCAAGTTTTAAATTCAAAATTCAAAGTCTATTTCTGACTTTAAAACTTCATTTCCTTTTTCTCCCATCTTTAAATCATTCTTTCCAAATTCAAAGATTTATTTTCCCAAAAAAATTGATTATTTCAAAGACTTAGAACTTCAAACATCTATCCAAGATCTATCTAAAAGTTCTAAGCTACTAATCATTTCTTCACTTCATTATCAAGTTCATCTCAGAAACACTTGAAAATTTTCAAAATATTTTCTCAAAAGAGCATACATCCTTGCATTGCACAAGCATGATTCTTTGTGCATTTAGACTTAGAATAAATTCTTAGATGTTATTTAAGCAAAGCAAAAGGCATAAATTTGATCCTTGGTTCGATTACCCGTGGTAAAGGCGCTAGGAACGGTCGAACCTCGTACCGACGAGCAAATTCCGTCTTTCAATTTTTCCTGCAAATATTTCAAAACGGAGGTGAGTTATTTTAAATATTTTCAAAATTAAGGTCAAGTGAGACCCCGCAAAAGAGTTTCTCTCTCTCTTCTTCTTTTTTTTTCTTTTATCTTCTCTCTTCTTTTCTGTCTTTTATTTTTCTCCCTTCAAAAAGGAGGAACATAGAGGTTGAAAAGGAAGAGAGAAAAATATCAAGAAAGGAAAAATTTTGCGATGATCACAGTTTTGGCGACCGTGATGGGACTCGTCTTCGTCCGATTGAATCTATGCCTTTGCTTTTCTTTGATATTATCTAAGTCTTTATTCTAAGATATGTCAGCTTCATTTTTCATGCAAAACTCAGGAGCCTAGACTCTGTCCTAAGCTGACATCATTTGCATATAGGATTTAAGTATGGATTGATAGGACCATATTGAGGAGATTATTCCATGTTCACATTATATTTAGGTCTGAAATACAACTCTCCTCAATTTTAGGGATTGAATGTGAACAATGTATGCAAGTGTATGCTTCTTTTCATTTTAATCTATCTCTTTTAGGACTTGCATTAGAGCTTTCTAGTTTTATCTGCATACTGAACATGTTTTTGAAAACCTCCCTACCTATATTGTCCCGGTCTTCACGTTGCTGGGATGTCTCACTGAACCATAGTTCGGGAGAGATCCTCACAACTGGATAACTTATTTGGGTTTGCGCCCCCCTACCACGTACCTAAGGGCCATAGTCCGAGGTATATCGGTAGGCGCTCAAGGATGTTGGGAAACCTTACCTTAGAACCGAAGAAATACTTTATATGCCACATACTTCGAGCTTCAGCTTGAGTATATTGGCATACCTTGATTGAAATCAGATGATCTGAACCATAGAGTTAGGATTAAGGTCCTACAAGCCATTTCAAAATATTGCATTTAGGGTCAGCCTTTTAGGGAGTGTTGTCTGCACATCCTTGTTTGTGCAGCTATGATTATGCAATATTTCTTGTATTCTTCTATATATATCAAATCTTTTCAAACCCTGGGTGTATTATTCAAAATTTCCCCTTATTTTCAAAAACCCCAAGTGTATATTCTTCCTTTACCTACATTCTTTTTTCTTTTATGTCAAATTTTTCTTTGAAAAACCCTAGAAATCCCTTTTCTAAAAATCCCTTAATCTTTCAAAAAATTTCAGGATTTATGTCTATCCTCTTCTTCCTCATCGAGAGTCTATCCGTAAGTCCTGCATTCTATCTAAAATCTCTTCTTCATTGCCTCAGTATCAATCCAATGGCGTCTAATTCCCTTGATGATGTCTTTCCCAGAGATCATGTCTTCTATCAAATGAGGAGTGAAACCCCGGATCATCGGGTTATCCAGTCTCATTCCTTCTTCCCTCGGTGGTATTATTCTTGGTTCGCCACCTTCTCGCGTATGTTCCCAGACCACTTGGATGATTGTGGATTGGAGATGACATCGGCAGTGGGCAAGCGAACCATCAACAACAGTCTGATTCAAGCTATGACAGAACGGTGGAATCCACGTACCTGCACCTTTTGGTTTCCATGGGGAGAGATGACTCTGCTGATGGATGAATTCAGTGACATCATAGGACTGCCAGAACCAGCTGGTCAGCCAGATGACCCGGTCGAGCAGCAGTTCCTGATCAACGTCAAGGGGATAGATGTTCGAGAAGCATTAGTCGGGGCTACAGGGAGCAGATCTTGGCCTCTCACTGAGATCAACGGGAATCAGTTCATTGACCTGTTCGGACTCTATCGCAAGTATGAAGCCTACGAGGAAGTTGACACCTTGTTCCGAGCAGCGAGAGAAAGAATCCAGCATGACATGGTCCTATGCATAGTGGGATTAGCGTTCTTTCAAGACGGTTAGAGTTTCATCAAAGTCAGAGTCGCCCAACTCTTTCGAAGATGTGGAAGCAAGCAGACTCGTCAGCTTTCAGTGTCCATGGTAGCTTTAGCCTTTCTCTACAGAGGCTTAGCTCGTTTTGCTCTCGGAGAGACCATTTTGGTGCAAGGATGCATGTATGCTTTGCAGTCTTGGTTCTTGCGACATGTGCCGTCAAAAGTCAGTTCCTTCAGGTTCAGCAGCAAAAAGTCGAAGTCTGTTGTTCAGTATCAAACTTTGATCAAGAGTCTGCATCAGGAAGAGATCCTTTGGGATTACTTCAACAGGAATGAGTCAGTTCCTCGTTACACTTATGCTCGTAGCAAGTGTTACAGATTGATTGGCCCTTTCTTCTGTGTCGACTATCAGCTAGAGAGATGTCTCAGACAATTTTCGCAGCGGCAGATTCGTGCCAACACTCGCTTTCCGACGGGCCACATGCCAGAGTTCGATCTGCAGTCGGGTCAGTGGTCTGGGGCGTACCATGTAACCAAATACACTTGGGACTCCTTCATTTTTTTGTCTGTGTTTCCTGGTCCTAATGTATCTTCGGAATATCGAGAATGGTGGCAAACTGTCTGCCCACCTTCTCTTTGTATTTAAATTTTGTCATTAATAAAAATACAACTTTGTATTATGTTAAAAAGCTCTTTATGGCCAAAATTGTATTCTTTTATTTTGTTTTATGTGGTCACGATCCTCGTGACGACCTCATCCCTAGTGATAAGACTTTGCCTTATATTCTTCTTCAAATTATCTCTTATCATGATGGACGACCTCGCCTAGGTAACAAGGCATATTTTTCCGTTACCGCAAAATGGTGACACAATTATCACAAAATTTGTGATGACCCGATCCCTGGTAATGGGATAACTTGTTTAATCGTCTATCAATTCCTCCTTTCTTGTCTTTTTCTCAAAAGGTCGTGTTTTCAAAAAGTTCTTCCGAGCTCTAACCATTCCTTTATTCTGCAGAAATCATTGGCATTGTCAGAATGGTTCAGACAAGAGCCAGAAAGGAAATTGCTCCTCAACACAGCGACAGCGAAGTCGAAGCAATGAACTCTCCCAAGTCAGTCAGAGGGCAGAATCAGAACAAAGGTGATGATATCGATCCTGCTATGTACAGCCTATTTCAGAGGATGATGGCCAGAATGATGTCAGAACAAGCTGAGGCCAGTCAGAAAAAGGTTGTTCCGAAGAGCAAACCAAAAAAGAAAGCTGTAAAAAAGCCGGCCAGGATCGTCAGAAAGAAGGTCCAGCCTGACACCACTTCTGAGGAATAAAAATTGGCTGAGGAAGAATCAGAAGAGGAAGAACAATTTGTCTACCATAAGAATCCTCTACAACAGTTCGTAAAGATCACCGCAAAACCTGAATCTGTGAATAAACCTATTCCAGCTGATGATCCAATGCACGAGCAAATGAAAGAAATGAATCGGGCCATTAAGGACATCCAGGCCAAAAGCAAGGGCAAGCAGACTTATTCTGGTGAAGATTTTTACAATGGCCTAGATGGGGATGACAATCTGGAGAATCTCCCACAGAAGTTCCTCAAGTTTGACGGAACAGGCAATCCCAAGGCTCATTTGGCCACGTTCTATGCAGAGTGCGGCCGTTTCAGGAAAGTCAATCGGGCATTATTCATTTGCTTTCCTCGCAGCCTAGAAGGTACAACGGCCAGGTGGTATGCAGACCACATTAATCCTATCAAACTACGAGAGTTCGATAAGGTCGTAAACTTCTTCATTGAACGCTTCACGTTCAATGTAGAAGCCTTACCAACTCTCAACCATCTGTACAATCTAAAGCAAAACGAGAATAAGAGAGCTGGCTAATTCATCCACAGGTGGAGAAGCACATGTAACAGAATGAAGGTTCCCATAGCAACGAGAGAATCTGCCACTTTGGGGAGTTTGATCATTTCTTTTGACATCATATATTCCAAGATGTCTTCGCGGGATTGCTCTAGAGCTGTAAACTCCCAATCATAACTCCATCCCTCGTGTTTTGGCTTCTCTGGCTGCTTCGCTTCAGGCTGCGGCGTTGATTGGACGGGTTGTGGCTTAACAAATTTTCCCTTCTGGCCTGCAGAGTTTGTTGTTTTGGCTCTGGAGTGTCCAACATTCTTGTTGTGATTTTTCTTGCTTTCCTTGCTGCCCAAACTACTGCTGTTGTCGAAAAAATCTGTGGAGTAAGCCATGTGGGCCTTTTTCTTCTGCTCAGGATTCCCTCTGACAAAAGGGTACCCTTCATATAGGCCGTTGTCCAATCCAGTCTCGAGCCACTCGGCTCTCTCTATTAGCTTGATGAATGATTTCGCAGGAGAGGTAGAAATGAGGTTTCTCATAGGCTGAGCAAAGTTGTTCAAGATAATTTGTAGGGCATATTCCTCCGGGATGGGAACCTTCATTCTGTTATATGTGCTTCTCCACCTGTGGATGAATTAGCCCGCACCACAAGTGGCAGATTCTCTCGTTGCTTTATCAGATATCTCTATCCTGGATCTAACCCATGCTTCCCCAGAATACCAGCAAGTGCTAGAAGATCTACTAAGAAAGATCAAAGTCAAACCTAGCACCACTTCGCAAGACATGGCTCAAATCGTCAATCAGGCTATGACAAATGCACCCATAACATTTTCGGATGAGGATTTGCCAAAACCTTATTCATTTCACAACAACGCTCTCTACATAGTGGTGCGGACCAGGGGCATGACAGTCCCTCATGTGTTAGTTGATGGAGGCAGCAGCCTCAATATCTGCCCGAAGATGACGGCCAAGGCCTTGGGCCTCAAAGAAGAAGAATACACCCCAGATCCCATAACGATCTACGGTTTTGACAACCATGGGCAGACATCCAAGGGGAAGATATTTCTCGAAATTTTCATCAACTACTCGGTGCATACCGTGCTTTTTCATGTGGTCAATGTGCCGCCTACATACAACCTTCTTCTAGGGCGCACTTGGATCCACAATGCCAACGTTGTTCCTTCAACCCTTCACCAATGCATCAAATGGTCAAAGAGAGGCATGATTACCACGGTTCTAGGAGAGGATCCGGAAGAGCGACTCCCGCAACCGATGATTCCCCGTCTTACTTTCACTGACAACATCCCAAGCATCAGGAAAGTCGATGAAATCAATCTGAGTGAAAGCCTGGACATGTTAAAGTTAAAAGAAGTCCAGCCGACAGAAAACGTTGCAATAGTAATCTTGTGGCAGGGACCTCGCTTCTTCAAGCTAGGTGGGCACCTCGATTGCACTTCATTCAAAGATCACCCTCTTTTCCCTCAGTTCTCAAAAGCTAAGAAAGGATTTGATCTTCTGATGAAGCACGATTATCAGCCCTTCAGGGGCCTGGGTAGAAATGAAGACGGCATTCTGGATCCAATCGTCCCCGCTCGGCATGTTGAGGGCACAGGATTGGGTTTTTCAGGACAGTCGTCTGGCAAACGCACCACCTTTGTCAAGGGAATAGAGTAATAAAAACAATGCCAGTGTTTCTGCTTTCTGTCTTTAATATCATCTTGTAGGGGCAAAAATCTGCCCCAGTTTCTTTCCTTCCTTCAAACCATCATCTGTAAATATCAAAGTTACTTAATCAATGAAAGTTTTATTTCCTCTGCTGATCTTGGTGTACACAAATTCTTTGCTTATATCTTTGTCTATATTATCGTTCTCTGTTTATGTACAAAAGGCTATTTTTAAATATCTTACCTTTTCTCAAAAACCTTCTTTGCGCTTTCAGGACTGCCGGAATCATGGCTCCTAAAATCACTCAAAAGGCTCGTTATCAATACCAATTTTTCTCAAAATAAATCCAAACCGTCCAGAATCTGCAAAGCAAAAGCAGAGGCAAAAATCAGCAAGGTAACAAGGCAGATCGAAGAATTGGCAGAGTTCGATTCAGCGATTCAAGAATTGCCAGAATTTTCCAGCATTCAGAAGCAGGATGAATTATCGCCATTGGTTCAGGATTCGACAGAGGATGTCAATATTTGTTCAGAAGATGATCCGAAAATCCTCAAGATTGGCTCCAACTTAAGTTCAGATGAGAAGGAGAAGCTCATCCATTTCCTCAAGCAGCATCAAGAAGTCTTTGCTTGGACTTATGTGGATATGCCAGGCTTAGATCCCAAACTGGTCGAGCATCGTCTCGTGCTGAAGCCAGATTGCAAACCAATCAAGCAGAAATTGAAAAAAATGGATCCCCGAGTGGCACCACAAGTTAAAGAAGGACTTGAGGAGTTGTTAAAAGCAGGATTCATCCAGACTATCGAATACCCAGACTGGTTGGCGAACATCGTGGCAGTTCCCAAAAAGAATGGCAAAGTCCGGATTTGTATTGATTTCAGGGATCTGAACAAGGCCACCCCAAAGGATGATTATCCACTCCCCAACATCGATCTTTTGATCGATAGCACGGCAGGCCATGCCATGTTTTCCTTTATGGATGGATACTCAGGCTACAATCAAATCAAATTGGTCGCTCGTGACCAATCAAAAACTTCTTTTACCACGCCTTGGGGTACATTTTGCTATACAGTCTTGCCGTTTGGGCTCAAGAATGCTGAGGCAACCTATCAGAGAGCAATGACAGTTATTTTTCATGATCAGATGCACAAGAACATGGATGCTTATGTAGATGACATCCTGGTCAAGTCAAAAGAAGGAGAGGATCATCTCGATGCTCTCGGCCAAGTCTTTGAAAGATTTATTCTCTACAAGTTGAGACTCAATCTGTAGAAATGTGTCTTCGGAGTAGAGTCAGGCAAACTGCTAGGCTATGTGATCAGCAAGAAAGGCATAGAGGTGGATCCCGCCAAGGCAAAGATGATCATTGACATGCTGCCTCCCACCAATTTCAAAGAGCTACGAAGCCTTCAGGGGCGCATTCAGTCTATTCGGCGCTTCATCTCAAATTTGGCCATGAGATGCGAGCCCTTCAATCACTTATTAAGAAAAGAAGTTTGAGTGGGGACCAGAATGTCAGCTCTCGTTCGAGCGCATCAAGCAGTATCTCCGCAATCCACCAATTCTGAAGCCACCAGAACTTGAAAAGCCACTTCTCTTATATATTTTCGTCAATTAGAATGCTTGTGGCGGATTTCTTGCGCAGTACGAGGAAGGCAACCGAATAGGGCATGCCATATACTTGTTATCATCGCAAAATTTTTCCCCTCCCTTGCGAGAGAGAAACGAATTTTACGAGTCAAACTCGACCAAAGTTTTGAAAATGATTTTTGAAAATTTACTCGCCTCCGTTTTGAAAATTTGCGGGAAAATTCCGTAGAATGGGATCCGCCTGTCGGTACGAGGTTCAACCGTTCCTGGCACCTTTACCAGGGGTAATTAAACCAAGGACCAATTATGTGCTTTAACTCGACTCAAATATCTAAATTATGCTCTATTTTTCCTAGAATGCACAAAGAATCAGGCATGTGCTATGGAATTTTAAAAAAATGCAAGTTTGAAAAAAATATGATGTTTGCTTTGGAAAATTGAAATATGCTGGAAAAATGATTGGAAAAGTACTTGGAATTGGGATTCCTGGGAAAATTATTGAAGTTCATTGAAAATCAGAAATTTGCATTGGAAAGTGATTTCTCAGGAAAACTTGAACTTTGGAAAATCGATTTTGAAATTTGGAATTGCTTTGCTGAGAAAATGGATTTGAGAATTCTAAGAAAATCTAAGAAATTCATTGGAAAATGACTTTTGAAATGGAAAATAAATTCTCAGGAAAACTGGAAAATATGAGAAAATCGATTTCTGAAAACTTGAGATTTTGAAATTTGAGAATTTGAAAACATAGGAAAATCTTGGTTTGAAATTGGGAAATGCTTTGAAATCTCTTTTGAAAACTCAGGATTTTGAGAAAATCAGATCCTGAGAAAGACTTGGAAATTCTTGAGAAAATTGAATTTTCTGAAATTGAAATTGGAAAATGAGTTTGAAAATAAAGCAATTTGAATGATATGAATGAATGAATATGAATTTGAAAAGGGAATTTCATTGAGGAATTGGGAAATCCTTTTGAAACTTTGAGAAATGCAGTGCATTTTTGAAGTTAGCCTAAGAGTGTAGGCTGAATGTGGCTGATATAAAGATCATAAATCTTGGTTTTCTTCGTATTCTGACTATGGTCATAAATACGAATCCCACCGAGTTTATAAACTCCATAAAAGCTTGTGCACGTGCCATTCGTGTAAACCATAGTGAATTTGAAATAACTATGCATGAATCATACATCACATATTGAAATTTGCAGAAATTAAACTATATGCAATGCAGTCCTATTCTAAGCAGAAAATGTAACTCTTATTCCAAATATTACATTTCTTTTTACATTGAATTGAATAAGATAAATAAATGAAATAACTAAGTCTTCTTCTTGAATGTTCCTGCAAAACTAGAAAACAAGGTTAGCACAAAAATGTAGGTTTTTCTGAATTTATCCGAAAATATGGGAAATTATCGGATATTATTCAGATATAAACCCAAATTCATACCCCCTTTGATATAAACATGATAAATAATGAATAAATTTCGAAAAGAAACTTGAAAATTCGAAATTGGGGTCAAAATGACCAAAATACCCCTGATGACCTTGAAATCACGGTTTTCTGAAAGAATTATTGTAAATTTTGGAATTTTGAAAATCAAATAAAATAAATCAAACATAATATGATAAAATATGATGATATGCATGAAATTTTGGATAATTAGAAATTGAAATTTCGAAATTTAGGTCAAAATGACCAAAATACCCCTGATAACAAGACTATGGCCTTGAAACCAGGGTTTTCTGAAATAAATTTTGCAAAATTGAAAAATATGAAATGCAAATGAGATTAAAATTAACCCTAATATGATTCTACATGCTTATGTACATGATAAAAACCCTAAAATGGCGAAAATATCATAAAATATCAAATTTAACCTGATTTTCGCCTGATTTTCGCTTCTGAATTTAAAGATAAACTAACACATGGAGCAAATGAACTTGGAATTAAACCAAATTTGGCATGAACACCTAAAATAACCCTAAAAACAGAATGAAGCTCGAAAATCTAATTTTTTTTTTACTTTTAAATATGAAAATTCAAATAAAAACCCTAAATTTTATGATTTTTGCCTAAAATATTGATTCTAAAGGGGATTTAGGATATCAAACTTCCATAAAAATTTCCCAAATTTTATGGGATGACAGAGGACAGTAAGTAAAGGATTTTTGCCTTTTACACTTTTTGGTTTTGACCTATGGTCGGAGCTGTGCCACTCCGGCAAGTCGGATCGGAATCCGGCGACTCTAGTAAATGAAGGAAACAGACAGGTTTCGGTAGAAAATGTGTTAAAAATGGCAGACAGATGGGAAAATGGCTGAAATTGTGGGAAAATGCCCCTGACAAACATAGGAAGATTTTATCTTTTGACACTATTGGGATTCGGGTTACGGTTTGGAAAAAACCACACTGTTATCAGAGACCTAAATCTCTGGAATTTCTGGACATTGGAATCTGTTAGACAGAAAGAGAAAATCCGGGAAAAATAATGAAACAGATCAAAAAATTCCCAAATTTTGGAAAATGACAGGAAATCATGTTAGGAACAACTTTCATGTTGAAAGTTTTTGCAGACGGACTACAGATTTGGAGGAGTCGGTGCATTAGGGTCTGTCTATACCCTGACGAAGGAAAATCAAGATTTTCCCAGACGGCTGGGAAATCTGATTTTTGACAGAGGACAAAACTAACTGGAAAAACTTCAAAATTTCCAGATCATCAGTAGATTTTATTATAAATACACTGTGATTTTTGAAGGACAATCCGAATCTTCCACAAGGGTGGTGCCGGAGGTTTTTGTCTGCTAAAGCAGAAATTGAAAATTCAGAGAAGTCCAAAATCCCAGCTTGGGATTTGATTTTTTTGATAAGTTTCCAAAACTCAAACGGATCTAAATTTCTAACATGAGATCTTGGACAAATAAACCTAACTACAAATATTTTTTTTTTGGATTTATTGAAACAAAAATCTATGTAAAATAATGACTGCAACTTATGCTGAAATTAACATCTACAAGTTTTAATACGAATCTTAAGGACATTAAATAAACTACTAATAAAATAATAAAACTAAATTAATGAGATGCCTAAAATGCATATTTAACATAAATATAATGTTTAAAATGAAGAAAAAAAAAAAAAACCGAGGATGTACGAAGTTGACTTGATATTGGCTATTAGTGAGAGATCCAGTCCATCAAAGGGATGGATCATCTCACCTATGTAGCCTTATCATAGAAAATAAGAACTTTCAACCACGCAAAACCTGTCCTAAAATCTGTGTTTTCATATGGGATTCAACATCTTAAAGGGGTAAATATTTTAGAGGAGATCGTTCAACACAAATGGGGAACATAGCCTTACCTTGCGCTCGCTTGGATTGGTAGTTGGACTTGAAGAGGCTGCGTGGGAGTTTGGAAGAGCGTTGGGGCTTGAAACGAGGGGCTGAAGGTAGCAAGCTGGAGCAATGGAGACCTGGAGTGGGAGAAGATTCTGATCGCCCAGGGGCTGTTGCTGGGCTGTGGTGAATGAGGATTGTAGCTGGATGGAGGTCCGGCTGGTGGTGGCGCCTTGCTGCAAAGGAGGTGGAGCTGCCACTTGGTGGCTGCCGGCTAGAGTAGTTGATGCTGCTATGGAGGAGAGGATGGTAGCAAAGGGTGATCAAGGAGCCTCTTGATGTGGCTGAAGCAAAGGGGGAGCTGGGCTTTAAGGTGGCTGAACCGGCTGGGAGGAATGGCTAGAGGAAGGAGGTCCGGCTGGTGAAGGTGGTTGTGTTGCTGTCAAAGTGTGGTTGACACAGGTGGCTGGAGAAGGCTGCTGCTGTGGAGAGCTTGAAGTTTGAAGGTGCTGCAACGATGGAAGTTGGAGCTAATGATGATAGTATGTTGCTGCTGCCTTGATTAGGGAGGAGCTTGCTGGAACTTAAAGATGAAGCTGCTGTGCTGTGGTGAAAGATGGGCTGCATCAAGTGTAGGTGGTGCTGTCAAGGAAGGAGAGGTGGAGAAGCTGCTGTGGATGTTGCAGCAATGGTGAGGAGCTGCTACAAGGAGGATGGCTGTTGTGGCTGCAACAGCCAAGAGAGAAGGAGAGAGCTCAAGGGAGAGAGAGAGAGAGAGAAAGAGAGAGACGTGAATTCAGCTTGGGAGGCCAGCCGTTCTTTTTTTCCTTTTGTTTTTGATTGGTAACTTAGGAAAGATGATATCTTTCCCTAAGTTACCATTGATTAATGAAGAAGGCTGTATAATGCCCAAGGCTACAGCCGTATGGCTTTGGAGGAAGAAAGGAGTAAGGAAGGGAAGAAGGAAAAGGAAAAGGAAAGAAGAGGGGAGAAAGAAAAGGAAAGAAAGGGAGGAAAAGGAGAGGGAAAGAGGAAGAGAAGGGGCTGGATAGGGTATACGTGAGTGGCTGGGAGAGGAAAGAAAGGAGGAAAGAAAGAAAGAAAGAAAGAAGAAAGAAAGAAAAGAAAGAAAAAAAAGAAAAAAAAGGAAAGTAAAAAAAATAAAAATAAAAATAAAAATAAAAAAGAAAATGGAGGAAGAAAGAAAGGAAATGGGCTGGATTGAGGGCTAGGGTGGTCGACTCCCTTGTGGGTCCCACCTTAGGAAAATAAAATAATAAATAAAAAAAATAAAACAAACAAAAAAAATAAAGAAAAAGGTAAAATTTTTTTTCTTTTTTTATAAATTAAAACAGAAAAGGCAAATGGATGGGCCATCTCAGAGCGGGTCCAAATTCCACTTTTGAAATTCATTTTGACGATTAAAGGGGTAAAATAGTCTTTTCAGAAACTTTCCAGATGAAACGAGCTATTTTTGGCAGTTTTTGAAACGAGCTCGGATTTTGAAGTTCAATACCTCGTTGCGAAGCAAATCCAATGTAGAATTTAAAAATGTAATTTTGAAAGAAATCCATATTGTTTTTCTCGAGAAAATGCTTCCAACCGAAACGAGCTATTTTTGGCAGTTTTTGAAACAAGCTCGGATTTTGAAGTTCAATACCCCATTGCGAAGCAAATCCAATGTAGAATTTGAAAATTTGATTTTGAAAGAAATCCAGATTATTTTTCTTGTGAGAAAATATTTCCAAATTTAGACTCCCGGGGGTAAAAATGTCAATTTTGGAAACCCAGGGTTTCAAATTGATTTCTAAAAGCTTTTAAAACTCAATCTGGATTGAAATTTATAAAACTGGAGTTCTGGACTTCGAAAATGAAATGAAATGTGATGAAATGATATGAAATGATGAGAAATGACATGAAATGTTATGCGAAATGCTAACCTTGAATAAAGAATTTTGGATGTCAGACCCCGATTGACACTTGTACCAGTTTAAAAAGCATTAAAATTGATAAAATTTGCAAAATAGCTCAAGAAATGGTTTTCGGGACTCTACTGGGTCAGAGTGACACTGAAAATTGGGGTTCGAGCTGGATTGAACTGAAGTGAGCTGGATTGAGCTGTGTTTTAGAGTTTCAGAACTCAAATGAACAGACCAGGCACTGACTCAACTGACCTTTCCGACTGAATTTTCAAGAAAAGCTGCCATTTTTAGAGAAATGGTACGGAATGATCACTAGAGTGAAGTGAATTACGAACCTGAACTGGGTTTGAGCTAGAACAAAGGTCAGTAATACTGATATGAACTAAAATCAAAGCTTGAACACTAGCTCAATTGACTGAACTGAGCTCAATTTCAGCTGAAAGAGCTAAAATGGACTAAAATGGGCTCCTAGACACTTGGAAATGGTTTTGAACTGAAACTGGAGCACTTGAACTCCTGGTGAGCTCAAGTTAGACTCTGAGGAACATGACTGACTGAGAATGACTGATTTAGAGACAATTGGCTTGGATTCAAGTGAGAAATGAGCTCATTTTTGAAGAAATGATCCCATTTTGGCAGGAATGGTCAGAAATGAAAATGATCTGTTTATTGTGAGCTCAGATGAGCTTGAGATGACTGATATTCTAACTGTCTTGAACTGACCAATGAGCTTGGTTGACTCCGACTGATTGGGGTCCGGGATGACCTAGGGGTAAAATGGTAATTTTCCTAATGAAAATGGGTAAAATGGTGATTTTCTGAAACTGACTCGGGGTTTGACTCCTACACTGACCTGACAGGGTTGGCATTGCCTGAGGAGGATTGTTTGAGAATGAGTGAGGAAAATTTGGGGTGTTTACAGATGCCCCTCTTTGCTACTAAGCCGGCTTGAGGACGGGCTTAGTGGCAAAGAAAAACACACCAAATTTGGGCTATAAAAATGCCCCAGTTATAAGGATCTGACTGGATATGAAAATATTAGCCCTGATGAAAATGGTAGATATGAAATGAAGAATGAAGAAGAGAAATTTACTTCAAAGAAGTGAGATTCAGGTTTTTTCCCTTAACCTGGATGGGACATGAAATACCTCGTGTAGAAACGAAGCTCAGGTTTAACCCTTAACCTGACCGAGAAATGAAATACCTCATCAAAATGAGGCTCAGGTTTGTACCCTTATCCTGATTGGGCGGAAAATGAAATACCTCATCAAAGGAGGCTCAGGTTTGTACCCTTATCCTGATTGGGCAGAAAATGAAATACCTCATCTAAAGGAGGCTCAGGTTTGTACCCTTATCCTGATTGGGAAGAAAATGAAATACCTCATCTAAAGGAGGCTCAGGTTTGTACCCTTATCCTGATTGGGCGGAAAATGAAATACCTCATCAAAGGAGGCTCAGGTTTGTACCCTTATCCTGATTGGGAGGAAAATGAAATACCTCCTCAAAGGAGGCTCAGGTTTGTACCCTTATCCTGATTGGGCAGAAAATGAAATACCTCATCAAAGGAGGCTCAGGTTTGTACCCTTATCCTGATTGGGAGGAAAATGAAATACCTCATCAAAGGAGGCTCAGGTTTGTACCCTTATCCTGATTGGGTAGAAAATGAAATACCTCATCAAAGGAGGCTCAGGTTTGTACCCTTATCCTGATTGGGTAGAAAATGAAATACCTCATCAAAGGAGGCTCAGGTTTGTACCCTTATCCTGATTGGGCAGAAAAATGAAATACCTCATCAAAGGAGGCTCAGGTTTGTACCCTTATCCTGATTGGGCAGAAAAATGAAATACCTCATCAAAGGAGGCTCAGGTTTGTGCCCTTATCCTGATTGGGCCGAAAATGAAATACCTCATCAAAGGAGGCTCAGGTTTGTACCCTTATCCTGATTGGGTAGAAAATGAAATACCTCATCAAAGGAGGCTCAGGTTTGTACCCTTATCCTGATTGGGCAGAAAATGAAATGGATTCCTCGAAGGAAGAAACCATGATGGAACCTTCGGATTTCCGCACAATGAATCCGATAGGGGTTTTGCAAAAGGATGAAATTGGTGTCTCTAAAGCTTGAAAAGGGGTTTGATTTTGGGTGCCTCATTGCTGAGACTAAATAACTTTTGAAATTGATGACCTTTTGCGAGAAAATGATTTGTGGCTTAACCTCAAGCCGAAATTGGACTGTCTATGGTGGGACAGTGGGGACACAGGGAAGTGTGCGAATCTGAGAGCCCATGCGCTCAGATTATACCAATAGAAGGGAAGGAATCTTGAAAACTCCCGTTATCAAGTCCTTAAAAGGGATAACAACTGATGTCAGGATGCGCCAAAGATGAACCTCAAGCTCTCGTTTCACGCCAGGATAGCTAGAAAATATTGTCAAAATATTAAAAATTATTGTTGATTCAAAATAATTTAAAATGATGCACATTGTTTTGAAAATATTCCTTCTTTTCTACCTGAAGTATTACCTCCGACTGAGCGTAACTTCGTAGAATCCATATTCGAATTCAAATTTCTTGCAATTGACTTTCTTTCAAGGAGGCTATCAATTTTCTTGATATGAACAGAAAAGAGAGTATTCTTGATATTGTGAAAGCAATTGGTGAAAGAATATTGATAATAGAATTTCACAAAATTTAAAGAGGATTCTTTGGCAGATTTGGCAGTCTGATATCCTGGAATTCTTTCTCATGACGATCTTTCTGCCTACTATTTTTTTTGGCAGAATTAGAGCTCTCTTGGGTTTTTGGAGATTACATCATCCTTCATTTTGGAGATGTCTTGACTTTTTTCTCTCTTTTTTTTTTTAGAAGGGTACGTCACAAACTCCTTCATCTCAGAGATGTTCCGATCCTTCTTTTCTCTCAGGGATTATATTGACGGTTATTGGCTCTTTGGATGGAAATCTCTTGATGATAGCAGAAATTAAATATCCTTTAGGGTTTGTCGGGAGGCTCATCGCAGTCGCCTTCATCTTGACGGTGCTCTGAACTTTCCCTGGAAGGATCCGTCACAAACTCTGTCATCTTGGAGATGATTCAAATCTTCTTTGGCCCCGGGGGTCTACTCGCCTAATTCACCTTCATCTTGACGACAATTGAGAGATCGCTTTTGCAGATATTTAATTGCAGCTTAGGTGATTGAGGAGATATAGGGATTTAATGGATTTTTCTGTACCACCCAGGATATTTCGACTGCTTTATTTTCCAAGAATGATCTTTAAAAATGTGCCATTAACTGCGATCAATACCGATCACTTATGGCTTTGTAACAACATTGAATTTCCTTTTGCTGGGCATATCGAGGATTTATTCTTCATCCTATTGGTCGGCCAATAGAAAGATTCTGAATTTTAAATCCTTTTTCACGAAAGCTTTGTCCTTTCGGAAGTAATACTGAAGGTATTCTGAGGTAATGTTTTTGTGCAATAAAGATTTTGAAATCAACAAATATTTAATGACAAATTGGCAAGATTTTCTTGAAATCCTTTATGGAAGCGAGTATTTGAAGCACAACGCAACGCATCCATGACAAAAAAATTCTTCTCCTTTCCCCAAAGGAGAAGATTTAGACATTGGAAATAGGAATTACTCCTCTCTTCCCTGAAGAGAAGGTGTTTGCAAAACGAACTTTCGAAGAGAAATTAAGCTTTCGTCAAAACTTCCTAACATTAGGCTTCTCTTATGGAAAGCGGGTCGGTAATGATGAGGTCGATGAATTTGTCATGAAGGAACGAGTCCATCACACTCTCCCTGAAAAGAGGGTCCTTCATGATGAAATGGCTTAGTTTGAAATTGCGGTCACAAGGAAAGCGAGCTTCCGTCGAAGTTCTCCCTGAATTAAGGGTTCCTTGTATGAAATTGGAAATTTGTTTTGCAAACGGTTCACATAGACACGAGTCCCTTCAAACTCTCCCTGAAAAGGGGCTAGGTGAACAAAGGATAGCATGCGAAAAGAACGAGCTCCCTTGAACTCTCCCTGTACAAAGGGTCTCTCGCAAGAGGAAATGATTGGAATTGGTATGAAATTGGAATTTGGAATATTTGAAATTTTGAAATTTGAAATTTGAAATTGGAAATTTGGAAATTTGGAAATTGATATTTGGAAACTGGAAATTGATTGACTCGAAGGTCAAAATTGGTTGACCCAAAAGTCGAAATTGGAAATTTGGAATTTAAAAATTGAAAATTGGAAATTGGGAAATTGATTGACCCGAAGGTCGAAATTGGAAATTTTGGAAATTGCTTGGCCCGAAGGTCGAAATTGGAAATTGAGTGACCCGAAGATCGAATTTGAAATTTGGTTGACCCGGAGGTCAAAATTGGAAATTTGGAAATTGGGTGGCTCGAGGGCCGAATTGGTAATTGGAATTTGAACTTTGATGAATGATCAGCACAAAGACTGAACCCGAGAGGTTGACTGATACGACCCACCAGTGAAACACTAACACAAGTGCTCAATCTTGAAAGAACACCAGCATGAATACCGGGTTTTGAAAATATGTCAACATAGACATTGGATTTTAAAAATATATCAGTTCGAGCACTGGATTTTGGAAGTGTACCAGTTTGAGCACTGGATTTCAAAATTGTACCAGTTCAAGCACTGAGTTTTGAAAATATACCTTGTTTTTAATTTGAAATTTGAATTTTTAAAAGAGACCTATGCTCTTAAAGTATTTGGGAATTGTAACGAGAATGATTGTCGGGGTCTCAGGATTATCCCTTATCCTGAATGGGTAGCGAACTTGATGCAAATGCATGCCAATGAATGCAGATGTATGCAAATATGAAAATGATATAAATGAATGACATGCGTGCAAAATGAGAGATTTGTTTATCCTGCCTGCATACAGGATATTTGTAGATAAAAACAAAATTTTAAAAATGCCCCAGTATAACTGGGAAAGGAGAATTTAATCACTATTGAACAAAATTTGGAGGAATTACAAAGAATAAGACATGGTTTAAGTATAGAATTTTTTCAAATGCCGAGCATTGATGGGATCTGGTAATTCCACTCCGTCGGCATTTATGAGCCGATATGAATTACGAGGTAATGCCTCTTTGACAACATAGGGACCTTCCCAATTTGGTGACCACTTGCCACCTGGGCGGTGCTTGAGATAAGCCGTTGATCTGAGCACTAGATCATTGACTCGAAATTTTCTTTCAATGACTGATTTTGCATATTGTCTGGCTATCCTCTGACGATATGATTGAGCGTGCTCTGCTGCTCTGAGTCTTCTTTCATCTAGCAAATCAAGTTGTACTAGCCGTTGTTGCTGATACTGATCAAGAGGTAATTCGAGAAGTGATGCAAATTTCAGAGCAGGTTTCTGAACATGTAGAGGCAATACTACTTCGGTTCCGTAGACAAGTTCTGACGGAGTAGCATTAGTTGGAGTTCGAATGGTGGTTCGATACGCCCACAATGCATCATGAATCTTCTCATGCCAGTCACGGCCTGTTTCCAAAGTTTGCTCAAGGATTCGAATCAAAATCTTATTGGTGGCCTCTGCTTGGCCATTTCCTTGAGGATAATAAGGAGCGGAGAAATGATGATGAATTTTGAACTTCAAACAGAAAGTCCTCATTCTCTCATTCTTGAAATGACTGCCATTATCTGACACAATATCATGTGGTATGCCGAAACGACATAGGATATTCTTATGGATGAATGAGACCACATTCCGACCTTCTACTGTGCATAGAGTGACTGTTTCTACCCATTTAGTAAAATATTCTGTTGCAGCAAGAAAATATTTATGACCATTTGAAGCAGAAGGAGTAATGGGACCAACAACATCAAAAACCCACATAGAAAATGGCCATGGCGAGACGACAGATTGCAAATATGTCGCTGGCGCATGAATGGAAGGTGCATGCATCTGGCATTGAACACACTTTTTCACAAAACGATAACAATCTTGTTGCATAGTTCTCCAGTAATAACCTGCTCGGATAATTTGTTTGACAAGAGTTTGGTAGCCAACATGACCACCGCAGATACCTTCATGTGCTTCTTGCACAACTTCTTTGGCTTCTTCTTCGTCCAAACATCTGGAATATTTAGAGCTGAATCCACGACGATAAAGGATGTCAGCAAGAATAAAATATCGAGCAGACATGAGCTGAATTGCTCGCTGCTCTCTCTTTGATAATTCGGGAGGAAATTCGCCAGTTTTAATGAAATTCTTGATATCATGATACCAAGGCTTCTTCTTTTGCTCAGCTGGTTTATCTGCTCTACTGGGACGAAAGCGGGTTGATCAAGTCTGCCAATTTCAAATGAGCGACAAGATTCTCCACCCTTAAAAGACATGATGGATCCCAGATTGGCTAAGCTGTCTGCAATTTGATTGAAGTCTCTCTTGACATGGAAAAGCTGGAATTCTTTGAAATTGCTAACAAGAGCTGAGACGATCTTCTGATAAGGAAGTAACTTCTGATCCTTCACTTGCCATTCAGCTAAGACTTGATTGACGACGAGCAAAGAGTCGCCATAAGCATGCACTCTTTTGACATTGAAGTCTTGTAGAATTTTCAGACCTTGTATCAAAGCTTCATACTCGGCCATATTATGAGTGCACTGAAAATCTAATTTGAGAGAAAAGGGGATCATCTCCTTCTCAGGTGTGATCAACAGAATCCCGATTCCTATGCCTGCCATATTCTTGGAACCGTCAAAGAATAAATTTCAAATTGGGGATTGTTGAATATTGCAGATCCGCTCATCGGGGAAATCATCCTCGACTTCAACATCTTCTGCTAGAGGAAAATCTGCTAATTGATCTGCAATTGCTTGGCTCTTGATAGATTGCTGAGAGACATATTCCAAATCGTATTGCATCAATAAAACCTGCCATTTGGCAATCCGTCCACTGAGGAAGGGTTGCTCTAGAATATACTTGAGAGGATTTAATTTGGATAGGATCTTGACTTCAGATGTCAACAGATAGTGTCTCAATTTCTGACACATTCAAACCAGAGCTAGACATGTCTTCTCTATCTGAGAGTATTTCTTCTCATAATCAATGAAGGTTTTACTCACATAGTAAATGGCATGCTCTACCAGACTGCCTTTTTCGTATTGCGCCAAGAATCCGCCACAAGACACTTGATTAACTGAAATGTATAGCAGTAGGGGTTTCCCTAATTCTGGCGGCTTTAACACAGGAGGATTGAGCAAATATTTCTTGATGCGTTCGAACGATTGCTGACACTCTGGTCCCCATTCGAATTTCACTCCTTTTCTGAGCAAATGATTGAAAGGCTCACATCTCATGGCCAAATTGGATATGAATCGCCGAATTGATTGCATACGTCCCTGAAGGCTACGTAATTCTTTCAAATTAGTCGGGGGAGACATGTCAATGATAGCTTTGGCCTTAGCGGGATCAACTTCTATCCCCTTTTTGCTGACTAGAAAGCCTAACAATTTGCCAGATTCGACTCCAAAAACACATTTTTGTGGATTGAGTCTTAGCTTGTAAAGAATGAGCCGCTTGAAAACTTGATTGAGAGTTTCGATGTGATCTTCTTCTTCTTTAGATTTTACCAGAATATCATCGACATAGGCATCCATGATTTTGTGCATCTGATCATAGAAAATGACGGCCATAGCACGCTGATAAGTGGCTCCAGCATTCTTAAGCCCAAATGGCATGACTGTATAACAAAAAGTGCCCCAAGGAGTAGTGAAAGATGTCTTGGACTGATCACGAGTGGCCAACTTGATCTGATTATATCCAGAATATCCATCCATAAAAGAGAACATAGCGTGACCTGCTGTGCTATCAATCAAAAGATCAATATTAGGAAGTGGATAATCATCCTTAGGAGTCGCTTTATTGAGATCTCTGAAGTCGATGCAAATTCGAACTTTACCATTTTTCTTGGGAACAACAACAATATTTGCTAGCCAATCTGGATAGTCAATGGTTCGAATGAACCCTGCTTTGAGTAGGTCTTCTAGACCTTCCTTAACTTGTTGTTCCACTCGAGGATCCATCTTTCTCAGTTTCTGCTTAACCGGCTTGACATTTGGTTTTAGGATGAGACGATGTTCAACCAATTTGGTATCTAGACCTGGCATGTCCTCATATGTTCACGCGAACACTTCTTCATGTTGCTTGAGAAAACGGGTGAGCCTTTCTTTCTCTTCCGGGCTCAAACTGCTGCCAATCTTGAGAATTTTAGGATCGTCTTCTGATCCAATATTGATATCCTCAGTCGGATCCTGAACTAAGGATGATGGCTCATCTTGTTTCTGAATTGCTGCAAATTCTGGTAATTCTTGAAGAGCTGAATCAAATTCTGCAGGTTCTTCTGACTGCTTTGTAATCTGACTACATTTTGCTCTTATTTTAACCTGATGAATCACTGTTGGCTTTGAAAAGGCCTCTGGATTAAGAACGAGCTTCTTGATAGATTGGGAAGACATTCTGAAAATTGGAGAATAAATCGATTCAGGAAAATCTCCTATCATAAAACAAATTACTTTTGTTAAGAAAATAATTTGAAAGATAAAAGAAAAGAATAATGGCAAATTTTCAAAGATTTGATAACGAGAAGTAAAGAGACAAATGGCATCCAGATAGACAAAGGAAATTTGCAACTTTATTGAAAGATTGAATTGAGGACAATGATTGAAATGAAACGGGATATCATCCTAAATGTGAAAACAAAAGAATAGAAATGAAAGACAAGCATATGCCCGTAGTGCGTCCCTTTGATAAAGATAGTGCCCTTCTGAGATCTTCTGCCACTAAAGCCCAACCCGGCCCTCTGAGAATAGTGCTGAGGAATTACTGGCTCAAGACCATTCCCATTTTTTCCCAGGCCTTGAAAAGGCTGATAACCATGCTTTACTAACAGATCAAATCCCTTTTTGACCTTCATAAATTGGGAGAACAGTGAATGATCTTTGAATGTACTATAGTCAATTCGTCCTCCAATCTTGAAAAACTGTGGGCCTCTCCATCGAGTCATGGCCACTGTATGTGCTGGCTGTTCAGCCGTCTGCAGTATTCCCGAATTTTCTTCAAAGCTGACCTCATCAATGCCCCTAATGCTAGGGATATCAGTAGTGAAAGTGGGCCTAGGAACCATGGGTTGTGCAAGCCTCTTCTCCGGATCCTCGCCCAAGACTGTTGTGATCATTCCACCTTTTGACCACTTGACACACTGATGCAGAGTAGACGGCACCGCGTTCGTGTTGTGAATCCACGGTCGTCCCAACAACAGATTATACGTTGGGGGTACATTGACCACATGAAAGAGGACAGAGTGGACCGAGTAGTCAATGAAAATTTCCAAGAAAATTTTCCCTTTAGCTGTCTGGCCATGATTATCAAACCCGTAGATGGTGATCGGGTCCGGGATATATTCCTCTTCTCTAATGCCCAAAGCTTTGGCTGTCATTTCTGGGCATATATTGAGGCTGCTGCCTCCATCTATCAGCACATGAGGAACAATCATTCCTCTGGCTCGAATCACAACATACAAAGCGTTGTTGTGAAACACATGCGGCTTAGAAAGATCTTCATCTGAGAAAGTGATTGGAGCATTTGTCATGGCCTGATTGACTATCTGGGCCATGTCTTCAGGAGTTATGCTCGGTTTCACTTTGATTTTCCGCAATAGATCATTCAACACTTGCTGGTGCTTGGCGGAAGCTTGGGCTAAATCCAAGATTGAGACATGGGATAATGCAGTAATCGGCTTTGGTGCCGATGTCTCACCTTTCTCCGGAGCGGGCTTAATAAAGTGCTTGGGGAGCCATGGCATTCTTTTAGCCACCTCAGGAGATACCCCAGCGGGTTTATCGGATACTTTCATTTTACCAAAAGCTGCAATGAGATCCATTTTCTGAGCTTTGGACTGAGCCTGCTGCAGCACAAGGACCTGATGTTGGACTTGCATATCCCTTTTAGAGCATGGCCTAATATGCTCCTGCGACTGAAAAGGCTGTTCAGAGACGACCGCCGTAGAATGATGGGGAAAGGGTTTCTTTAGAATATCCATATTTTCATCTTCGGCACCCTCTACCAGAAGATTCTTGTCGATGAGATCCTGAACAATATTCTTGAGAACGAAGCAGTTCTCAGTATTGTGCCCCACTGTTCTGTAAAATTTACAAAATTGATCTTTGAATTTTCCCATGGGAACAGGGGGATCGGCCAGCCTAGGCAGTTTGACCATCTCCTTGGTCAACATATACTCGAGCACAGTCTCGAGGGATTGGTCTAGTGGAGTGAATTTTCTGTCATAACTCCACCCTTCATGCTTTACTTTTTCTCGGGGCTTCGGTCTCTGTTCTAATTGAAGTGGCTTATTGTATTGAGGCACTGACTTGCCTTTCTGATCGTTCTTGTTGGAACTTCCTGCCCCATAACAGAAATCTTTGTTCTGCCCCTTACAGTGGTTCCAATTATTATTTCTGATAGAATGAGTGAAGTGAGTCTTCTTCTTCTGCTCATTCTGGCCGTTGTTCTTGGTGAAAGTGAAGCCTTCGTAGAAACCATTTTCCATGCTCAACTCGAGCCATTCGGCTCACTCTGTCAGTTCAATGAATGTCCTTGATGGTGCAGTAGAGATGAGGCCTCTTAGAGGCTGTGAGAAGTTACTCAGAATTAGGGACAAAGCATGTCCCTCTGATATGGGGTCCCTCATCTTGTTGCAAGCTGACCTCCATCGGTGGATAAAATCTCTGGCCTTCTCATTTTCTCTCTGTTTGAGGCCACAGATATGACTGAGGGTGGGAAGTGCCTCAGCATTGAAGAGGAATCGCTCGATGAACATGTCCACTTTATCAAATTCTTTCAATTCAATTGGATTTACATGCTCCGAGTACCATTTAGCTGCGGTTCCCTCCAGATTGCGAGGGAAACATAGGAAAAGTGCACGGTTGTGTCGCTTGAATCTGGAGCATTCAGCGAAGAACATGGCGAGATGAGCTTTAGGATCGCTAGAACCATCGAATTTGATAAACTTTCTGGGGAGATTCTCGAGATTGTCGTCCCCATCCAAACCATCATAGAAGTCTTCACTGGTGAAGACTTTCTTGCCCTTGTCGCGGGCCTGCAGGTCTCGAAGCATTCTGACCACATCTTTGAACTGCGGCTGGTCAGAGTCATTGACAGACTGCTCTTTGAATTTGTGGGCTGACCCCTGCCCCTGGGTAGACTTGCGGAATGCCCGATGGGTCTCAAACTCTTCATCTGAATCTTCCACTGATTCCTCTTCATCAGTTGCATCAACATGCTGGGCAGGCTTCTTGGATATCTTCAAGGCTTTCTTGACTGCCCGGCCTTTTGTCTTTTGCTTCACCTGTGCTTTCTCTGTACTGGCTTCAGCTTGTTCTGTCAGCATCTTAGTCATTATCTTCTTAAACATGGCATACATTTGAGGATCAATGTCATCCTCAACCTGTTGCCCCTGATTTTTGCCTGAGCGCGGGGAATCCATTTCTTCGTCTGAAGCTGTCGAATATGCGATTCCCTCGACTGGTGCAGTCTTCTTCCCTGACCTTGTTTGAACCATTGACTGTCACGAATGCTCTCTGCAGAGCAAAATCGATGGTTAGGCTTTTGAGAGAGATTTTGATTGGAAGAAAATATTCGCTGAGAATTTTGGTAGACAATTTGAAAGAATATCCCATTACTAGGGATTGAGTCGTCGCTGGGATTACGACAATTGCGTTGTCATTCCTTTGCAAAGAAAATAAACAACTGAAAATTAAGCCTTGTTACCTAGGCGAGGTCGTCAAACCAAAAATTGAAGAATTTGCAAGATTTTTATTTATTGAAAGAAAACATGATTGCATCAATAATAAACTTGAGAAAGAGGGGGCGGACAGACAATTTGCCACCACTCTTTATAACTAGCAGAGACACGAGGACCGAGAAAAAGCGAAAGAGTAACAAAAGAGTCCCAGCCATATCTGGCAGAATGGTATGCTCCGGACCACTGTGCTGATGTAAGGTCGAACTCTGGCACGACTCCTGATAGCAGCCGCATCTCTATGTGCTTTTGTCTCTGAGAAAACTGTCGAACACACCGCTCCGGATGATAGTAAGCACAGAAGAATGGACCAAGCAACTTGAATCTCTTGTCATATGCATAGGTGTATCTGGGAGGCGATAATTCTCGATCAAAATAGTCCCACACCACTTCTTCTTCCTGCAGATAGTCGATCAGGAATCGGTACCGCGCAACTGGAAGGAGCTCCTTGCCGTTGTATCTGAATGAACTAGCTTTGGTCGGTACATGCTGAAGGAACCAAGATTGAAGAGCATAAGTACATCCCTCGACTAAGATGGACTCTCCAAGTGTGAAGTGGGTCAATCCTCTGTATAGAAAAGCAAGCGCGGCCATGGCTATCGAGAGACGGCTCGTCCGTCAACTTCTTCATCTTCTCAAAAGCTGAACTATTCTGACATCCACTTAATTCTGTCCATCTGGAAAGAAAGCAAGTCCCACAGTACATAGAACCATCGCATGTTGAATTCTCTCTTGAGCTGTTCTAGACAGCGAGTTGACTTCTGCAAATTTTCCATGCTGTCGGTAGATCTCGATCAGGCTCACGTACTCATTCTCGTTTTCTTCAATCAGTGGCAAAGACTTGCCCCCTGTCATGCGAGCTACGACATCTTTGGGGTCCAGACCCTTGACATTGATCAGAAATTGCTGCTCTAATGGATCTCCAGGCTGACCGACTGGCTCGGGCAGTCCCATAATCTCTGAAAATTCATCCATCAATAGTGTTATCTCGCCCCACGGGAACCAGAACGTGCAAGTGCGCGGATTCCACCGCTCTGCCAGTGCATAAATCAGATTGCCGTTGACTATCAACTTTCCCACTGCAGATGCCAATTCCAACCTGCAATCGCTCAAGTGGTCCGGAAACATACGAGAGAAGTTTTTGAACCAGACATAGTACCACCGAAGGAAGAAGGGTCCGGTGCTAAGAGATTGATGCTCAGGAAGACTTTGTCGCACCTCGTAGGAGATGTGACCCTCGGGAAAAATAGAATCGAGCTTACTAGATGCCATTGGACTTAGGGACAAGAAGACTGGAATTAGACTTTGGAAAAATACAAGAATTTTGAAAATTGCAGGCAGGATAAAATGAAAGCTGGAAATTTGAAGTCCAGAGGAACGAAAGAATGGAAAATCTCCTGGAGTTTTGAAGAAAAGGTGGATAATTTAGAAAAATCGTCCAGGGTTTTTGAGAAAAAGGAGATATTTCATAAAAGATGAAAAATGAGGTATTTTGGAAAATTGTTTGGTATTTTGGAAAAATTGAAAAAAATAAGGCGAAAATGAATATCATACGTTCAATTACAAACAATTATGCACATACAGCAATCCCTAAGAAGCCAACTCTAAATGCATTGATTTTGAAAGAGCTTTAGGACCCTAATCCTGACTCTAGGCTCAGATCAACTGTGTCCAATCATGTTATGCCGATATACTCGAGCCGAGGCTCGATGTACGTGGCATAAAACTCATCTTCGGGTCTAGGCTTGTGTTTTCCCAACATCCTTGAGCGCCTGCCGATATACGTTGGACTATGGCCCTTGGTACGTGGCAAGGGGCGTTAGCCCAAATAAGTGGCCCAGTTGTGAGGCTCTGTCCCGAACTATGGTTCTGGAAGAGAGCCCAGCAACGTGAAGACCGGGTAGACATAGGTGGGGTGGTTTTTGAAATATGATCACATGCAGGCAAACAGAGGGCTCTAAGTCCTAAAGAGATAGAATTTTGAAATTTTTTGAAGAAGCAAACATTGTTTTCATACAAGTCCTAGATTGAGGAGTGTTGTATTTCAGACCTAAGTCTAAGTGAGCATGCATAATTCTCCTCAATATGGTCCTACCAAACCATGCCTAGTCTATATGCAATCCATGTCAGCTGGGTTCAAGTCTAGGCTCCTAGGTTCACATGATATCAGAAATTAAAGCTGACATTTCAAAGAACATAATTTTGACAATTGGGCTAAGTTAAAGCACATAATTGATCAGGCGAGGACAGGTCCCATCACGGTCGCCAAACCTGTTATCATCGCAAAATTTTTCCCCTCCCTTGCGAGAGAGAAACGAATTTTACGAGTCAAACTCGACCAAAGTTTTGAAAATGATTTTTGAAAATTTACTCGCCTCCGTTTTGAAAATTTGCGGGAAAATTCTGTAGAATGGGATCCGCCTGTCGGTACGAGGTTCAACCGTTCCTGGCGCCTTTACCAGGGGTAATTAAACCAAGGACCAATTATGTGCTTTAACTCGACTCAAATATCTAAATTATGCTCTATTTTCCCTATAATGCACAAAGAATCAGGCTTGTGCTATGGAATTTTAAAAAAATGCAAGTTTGAAAAAAATATGATGTTTGCTTTGGAAAATTGAAATATGCTGGAAAAATGATTGGAAAAGTACTTGGAATTGGGATTCCTGGGAAAATCATTGAAGTTCATTGAAAATCAGAAATTTGCATTGGAAAGTGATTTCTCAGGAAAACTTGAACTTTGGAAAATCGATTTTGAAATTTGGAATTGCTTTGCTGAGAAAATGGATTTGAGAATTCTAAGAAAATCTAAGAAATTCATTGGAAAATGACTTTTGAAATGGAAAATAAATTCTCAGGAAAACTGGAAAATATGAGAAAATCGATTTCTGAAAACTTGAGATTTTGAAATTTGAGAATTTGAAAACATAGGAAAATCTTGGTTTGAAATTGGGAAATGCTTTGAAATCTCTTTTGAAAACTCAGGATTTTGAGAAAATCAGATCCTGAGAAAGACTTGGAAATTCTTGAGAAAATTGAATTTTCTGAAATTGAAATTGGAAAATGAGTTTGAAAATAAAGCAATTTGAATGATATGAATGAATGAATATGAATTTGAAAAGGGAATTTCATTGAGGAATTGGGAAATCCTTTTGAAACTTTGAGAAATGCAGTGCATTTTTGAAGTTAGCCTAAGAGTGTAGGCTGAATGTGGCTGATATAAAGATCATAAATCTTGGTTTTCTTCGTATTCTGACTATGGCCATAAATACGAATCCCACCGAGTTTATAAACTCCATAAAAGCTTGTGCACGTGCCATTCGTGTAAACCATAGTGAATTTGAAATAACTATGCATGAATCATACATCACATATTGAAATTTGCAGAAATTAAACTATATGCAATGCAGTCCTATTCTAAGCAGAAAATGTAACTCTTATTCCAAATATTACATTGCTTTTTACATTGAATTGAATAAGATAAATAAATGAAATAACTAAGTCTTCTTCTTGAATGTTCCTGCAAAACTAGAAAACAAGGTTAGCACAAAAATGTAGGTTTTTCTGAATTTATCCGAAAATATGGGAAATTATCGGATATTATTCAGATATAAACCCAAATTCATACCCCCTTTGATATAAACATGATAAATAATGAATAAATTTCGAAAATAAACTTGAAAATTCGAAATTGGGGTCAAAATGACCAAAATACCCCTGATGACCTTGAAATCACGGTTTTCTGAAAGAATTATTGTAAATTTTGGAATTTTGAAAATCAAATGAAATAAATCAAACATAATATGATAAAATATGATGATATGCATGAAATTTTGGATAATTAGAAATTGAAATTTCGAAATTTAGGTCAAAATGACCAAAATACCCCTGATAACAAGACTATGGCCTTGAAACCAGGGTTTTCTGAAATAAATTTTGCAAAATTGAAAAATATGAAATGCAAATGAGATTAAAATTAACCCTAATATGATTCTACATGCTTATGTACATGATAAAAACCCTAAAATGGCGAAAATATCATAAAATATCAAATTTAACCTGATTTTCGCCTGATTTTCGCTTCTGAATTTAAAGATAAACTAACACATGGAGCAAATGAACTTGGAATTAAACCAAATTTGGCATGAACACCTAAAATAACCCTAAAAACAGAATGGAGCTCGAAAATCTAATTTTTTTTTTACTTTTAAATATGAAAATTCAAATAAAAACCCTAAATTTTATGATTTTTGCCTAAAATATTGATTCTAAAGGGGATTTAGGATATCAAACTTCCATAAAAATTTCCCAAATTTTATGGGATGACAGAGGATAGTAAGGAAAGGATTTTTGCCTTTTACACTTTTTGGTTTTGACCTATGGTCGGAGCTGTGCCACTCCGGCAAGTCGGATCGGAATCCGGCGACTCTAGTAAATGAAGGAAACAGACAGGTTTCGGTAGAAAATGTGGTAAAAATGGCAGACAGATGGGAAAATGACTGAAATTGTGGGAAAATTCCCCTGACAAACATAGGAAGATTTTATCTTTTGACACTATTGGGATTCGGGTTACGGTTTGGAAAAGATCACACTGTTATCAGAGACCTAAATCTCTGGAATTTCTGGACATTGGAATCTGTTAGACAGAAAGAGAAAATCCGGGAAAAATAATGAAACAAATCAAAAAATTCCCAAATTTGGGAAAATGACAGGAAATCATGTTAGGAACAACTTTCATGTTAAAAGTTTTTGCAGACAGACTACAGATTTGGAGGAGTCGGTGCATTAGGGTCTGTCTATACCATGACGAAGGAAAATCAAGATTTTCCCAGGCGGCTGGGAAATCTGATTTTTGACAGAGAACAAAACTAACTGGAAAAACTTCAAAATTTCCAGATCATCAGTAGATTTTATTATGAATACACTGTGATTTTTTAAGGACAATCTGAATCTTCCACAAGGGTGGTGCCGGAGGTTTTTGTCTGCTAAAGCAGAAATTGAAAATTCAGAGAAGTCCAAAATCCCAGCTTGGGATTTGATTTTTTTGATAAGTTTCCAAAACTCAAACGGATCTAAATTTCTAACATGAGATCTTGGACAAATAAACCCAACTACAAATATTTTTTTTTTGGATTTATTGAAACGAAAATCTATGTAAAATAATGACTGCAACTTATGCTGAAATTAACATCTACAAGTTTTAATACGAATCTTAAGGACATTAAATAAACTACTAATAAAATAATAAAACTAAATTAATGAGATGCCTAAAATGCATATTTAACATAAATATAATGTTTAAAATGAAGAAAAAAAAAAAAACCGAGGATGTACGAAGTTGACTTGATATTGGCTATTAGTGAGAGATCCAGTCCATCAAAGGGATGGATCATCTCACCTATGTAGCCTTATCATAGAAAATAAGAACTTTCAACCACGCAAAACCTGTCCTAAAATCTGTGTTTTCATATGGGATTCAACATCTTAAAGGGGTAAATATTTTAGAGGAGATCGTTCAACACAAATGGGGAACATAGCCTTACCTTGCGCTCGCTTGGATTGGTAGTTGGACTTGAAGAGGTTGCGTGGGAGTTTGGAAGAGCGTTGGGGCTTGAAACGAGGGGTTGAAGGTAGCAAGCTGGAGCAATGGAGACCTGGAGTGGGAGAAGATTCTGATCGCTCAGGGGTTGTTGCTGGGCTGTGGTGAATGAGGATTGTAGCTGGATGGAGGTCCGGCTGGTGGTGGCGCCTTGCTGCAAAGGAGGTGGAGCTGCCACTTGGTGGCTGCCGGCTAGAGTAGTTGATGCTGCTATGGAGGAGAGGATGGTAGCAAAGGGTGATCAAGGAGCCTCTTGATGTGGCTGAAGCAAAGGGGGAGCTGGGCTTTAAGGTGGCTGAACCGGCTGGGAGGAATGGCTAGAGGAAGGAGGTCCGGCTGGTGAAGGTGGTTGTGTTGCTGTCAAAGTGTGGTTGACACAGGTGGCTGGAGAAGGCTGCTGCTGTGGAGAGCTTGAAGTTTGAAGGTGCTGCAACGATGGAAGTTGGAGCTAATGATGATAGTATGTTGTTGCTGCCTTGATTAGGGAGGAGCTTGCTGGAACTTGAAGATGAAGCTGTTGTGTTGTGGTGAAAGATGGGCTGCATCAAGTGTAGGTGGTGCTGTCAAGGAAGGAGAGGTGGAGAAGCTGCTGTGGATGTTGCAGCAATGGTGAGGAGCTGCTACAAGGAGGATGGCTGTTGTGGCTGCAACAGCCAAGAGAGAAGGAGAGAGCTCAAGGGAGAGAGAGAGAGAGAGAGAAAGAGAGAGACGTGAATTCAGCTTGGGAGGCCAGCCGTTCTTTTTTTCCTTTTGTTTTTGATTGGTAACTTAGGAAAGATGATATCTTTCCCTAAGTTACCATTGATTAATGAAGAAGGCTGTGTAATGCCCAAGGCTACAGCCGTATGGCTTTGGAGGAAGAAAGTATGGCTTTGGAGGAAGAAAGGAGTAAGGAAGGGAAGAAGGAAAAGGAAAAGGAAAGAAGAGGGGAGAAAGAAAAGGAAAGAAAGGGAGGAAAAGGAGAGGGAAAGAGGAAGAGAAGGGGCTGGATAGGGTATACGTGAGTGGCTGGGAGAGGAAAGAAAGGAGGAAAGAAAGAAAGAAAGAAAGAAGAAAGAAAGAAAAGAAAGAAAAAAAAGAAAAAAAAGGAAAGTAAAAAAAATAAAAATAAAAATAAAAATAAAAAAGAAAATGGAGGAAGAAAGAAAGGAAATGGGCTGGATTGAGGGCTAGGGTGGTCGACTCCCTTGTGGGTCCCACCTTAGGAAAATAAAATAATAAATAAAAAAAAATAAAACAAACAAAAAAAATAAAGAAAAAGGTAAATTTTTTTTTCTTTTTTTATAAATTAAAACAGAAAAGGCAAATGGATGGGCCATCTCAGAGCGGGTCCAAATTCCACTTTTGAAATTCATTTTGACGATTAAAGGGGTAAAATAGTCTTTTCAGAAACTTTCCAGATGAAACGAGCTATTTTTGGCAGTTTTTGAAACGAGCTCGGATTTTGAAGTTCAATACCTCGTTGTGAAGCAAATCCAATGTAGAATTTAAAAATGTAATTTTGAAAGAAATCCATATTGTTTTTCTCGAGAAAATGCTTCCAACCGAAACGAGCTATTTTTGGTAGTTTTTGAAACAAGCTCGGATTTTGAAGTTCAATACCCCATTGCGAAGCAAATCCAATGTAGAATTTGAAAATTTGATTTTGAAAGAAATCCAGATTATTTTTCTTGTGAGAAAATATTTCCAAATTTAGACTCCCGGGGGTAAAAATGTCAATTTTGGAAACCCAGGGTTTCAAATTGATTTCTAAAAGCTTTTAAAACTCAATCTGGATTGAAATTTATAAAACTGGAGTTCTGGACTTCGAAAATGAAATGAAATGTGATGAAATGATATGAAATGATGAGAAATGACATGAAATGTTATGCGAAATGCTAACCTTGAATAAAGAATTTTGGATGTCAGACCCCGATTGACACTTGTACCAGTTTAAAAAGCATTAAAATTGATAAAATTTGCAAAATAGCTCAAGAAATGGTTTTCGGGACTCTACTGGGTCAGAGTGACACTGAAAATTGGGGTTCGAGCTGGATTGAACTGAAGTGAGCTGGATTGAGCTGTGTTTTAGAGTTTCAGAACTCAAATGAACAGACCAGGCACTGACTCAACTGACCTTTCCGACTGAATTTTCAAGAAAAGCTGCCATTTTTAGAGAAATGGTACGGAATGATCACTAGAGTGAAGTGAATTACGAACCTGAACTGGGTTTGAGCTAGAACAAAGGTCAGTAATACTGATATGAACTAAAATCAAAGCTTGAACACTAGCTCAATTGACTGAACTGAGCTCAATTTCAGCTGAAAGAGCTAAAATGGACTAAAATGGGCTCCTAGACACTTGGAAATGGTTTTGAACTGAAACTGGAGCACTTGAACTCCTGGTGAGCTCAAGTTAGACTCTGGGGAACATGACTGACTGAGAATGACTGACTTAGAGACAATTGGCTTGGATTCAAGTGAGAAATGAGCTCATTTTTGAAGAAATGATCCCATTTTGGCAGGAATGGTCAGAAATGAAAATGATCTGTTCATTGTGAGCTCAGATGAGCTTGAGATGACTGATATTCTAACTGTCTTGAACTGACCAATGAGCTTGGTTGACTCCGACTGACTGGGGTCCGGGATGACCTAGGGGTAAAATGGTAATTTTCCTAATGAAAATGGGTAAAATGGTGATTTTCTGAAACTGACTCGGGGTTTGACTCCTACACTGACCTGACAGGGTTGGCATTGCCTGAGGAGGATTGTTTGAGAATGAGTGAGGAAAATTTGGGGTGTTCACGTCGGCTACCAAACACTCGTCAAGCAAATCATCTGAGCAGGGTATTATTGGAAGACCATGCAGCAGGATTGCTATCAATTTGTGAGGAAGTGCGTCAAATGTCAGATGCACGCACCTTCCATTCATGCGCCAGCCGCATACTTGCAATCTGTCGTTTCTCCCTGGCCTTTTTCGATGATGGCCTTCGTTGTAGTGGGCCCAATAACCCCTTCAGCTTCTAATGGCCACAGATACTTTCTCGCAGCTACAAAATATTTCACCAAATGGGTCAAGGTTGTAACTCTGCGAATGGTAGAGAGCCGGCATGTGGTTTCCTTTATTCATAAGAATCTTCTTTGCCGCTTCGGCGTCCCACATGATATTGTGTCAGACAATGGCAGTCACTTCAAGAATGAGAGGATGAAGACCTGCTCGACGTTCAGGATTCATCACTACTTCTCAGCTCTTTATTATTCTCAAGGGAATGGCCAGGCAGAGGCCACCAACAAGATTTTGATTCGTATTCTGGAAAGAACTGTGGAAACAGGCCGCGATTGGCACGAGAAGATGCATGATGCACTCTGGGCGTACCGAACCACCATTCAGACCCCAACCAACGCTACTCCTTCAGAGCTTGTCTATGGGACCGAGGTAGTATTACCTCTTCACATTCAGAAGCCAGCACTCAAGTTCGCATCACTCATCGAACTTCCGCTTGATCAATATCAGCAGCAGAGGTTGGTACAGCTTGATCTGTTAGATGAAAAGATGCTCAACGCAGCAGAGCATGCTCAAGCCTATCGTCAGAGGATAGCTCGGCACTACGCCAAATCAGTCATTGAGAGAAGATTTCGAGTTAATGATCTTGTGCTCAGATCGACAGCTCATCTCAAGCATCGGCCGAAGGGCAAGTGGTCACCCAATTGAAAAGACCCTTATGTGGTTAAAGAAGCGTTGCCTCGCAATGCCTATCGCCTGATCAACGCAGATGGGGTGGAACTGCCAGATCCTATCAATGCTCTACATTTGAAGAAATTTTACACTTGAATTGTTCATCCTAGCCTTTTGTACTCTTCAAAAGTCTTTTCAATAAAGCAATAATCTTCTATTGAATTCTCACAATCTTCTCCCTAATACTGGGACATTTTATTTTGATCTATACTTATCTTCCTTCATCATATGCAGGCAGGATCAGACGAATCTTTTCTAAAAATCTTATCAACTTTTCGGTTATTCTTGTTATCTTTACTAAATTGCATTCATTTCACTTTTCAATTTAATCAAGTTTTCATCAATTCATTATCAATTTTATCAATTTTTGTCAAGTTTTATTTGATTATTACTAAATTTTATCAAATCTCTATAAAACCCTTTAAGGTTAAGGGATAAATCTGATGCCTCTTTTCAATGAGGTATTTTCTTATTCGTTAAACCCTTTCAGGTTAAGGGACAAACCTGATGCATCATTTCAATGGGATATTCCCCTTTCAGGTTAAGGGATAAACCTGAATCTCGTCCTGCGAGATCCCTTTCTTTCAAGACAGGGGATAATCCTAAATTCTTTTATCATCATTTTTTTCTCAAAAATTTGGCCTATTTCTACCAATCTTTTTTTCAAATTTTTATTGTCAAATTCATTAATTCTTCTCTTTCCTTAATTCTTTATCCTTTGTCGATTCTTATCAAACTTCCCTGATGTTGTCAAATTCTCTTCGGGATAGGAGACAAATCCTGGAAACCATCATAAATCAAATTCAGATCTTAGGCCATCTTGGGTCAAGGACCTTGAATAAGTTTCTCATCCTCATCGTCGGAATTTGTTCATGCTTTTTGTCAATCCTTCTAAAAATCCGACTCATGGGTAGGAGTTATTTCTTTCCCGTCTGAGTTCCGAGTCAGGTTTTGCTTTCATCTTATTCTTTACTTTTAGAAGATCCGAGTTCCGACTCGGGTTTTTCCCTTTTATTTTCGTCTGAAATTTCGGGTTTCGACTCGGACTTCCTTTTGGATCCAATGTTCGTGTTGGACCAATTGTCGCGTCGAGAATTCGAGTTCTCAAACTCAATTCTCATTCATTCTTTTATTTTGAAAAACCAGGTTCCAACTCGGATTTTCCCTTTTGTATATTCTTATTTCTGAAGTTCCGGGTTCTGACTCAAACTTCCTTTTGGATCCAATGCTCGTGTTGGACCAATTGTTGCGTCGAGAATTCGAGTTCTCAAACTCAATTCTCATATATTATTTTATTTTGAAAAACCGGGTTCCGACTCAGATTTTCCCTTTTGTATATTCTTATTTCTGAAGTTCTGGGTTCCGATTCGGACTTCCTTTTGGATCCAATGCTCGTGTTGGACCAATTGCTACGTCGAAATTCGAGTTCTCAAAGTCGATTCTCATTCATTCTTTTATTTTTGAAAAACCGGGTTCCGACTCGGATTTTCCCTTTTGTATATTCTTATTTCTGAAGCTTCGAGTTCCGACTCAGACTTCCTTTTGGATCCAATGCTCGTGTTGGAACCAATCATTGCGTCGAGATTTCGAGTTCTCAAACTCGATTCTCATTCATTCTTTTATTTTCGAAAAATGGGGTTTCGACTCAGATTTTCCTATTTGTATATTCTTATTTCTGAAGCTTCGAGTTCCGACTCGGACTTCCTTTTGGATCCAATGCTCGTGTTGGAACCAATCATTGCGTGGAGAATTCGATTTCTCAAACTCGATTCTCATTCATTCTTTTATTTTTGAAAAACCGGGTTCCGACTCTGATTTTCCCTTTTGTATATTCTTATTTCTGAAGCTTCGAGTTCTGACTCAGACTTCCTTTTGGATCCAATGCTCGTGTTGGAACCAATCATTGTGTCGAGAATTCGAGTTCTCAAACTCGATTTTCTTTCATTCTTTTATTTTCGAAAAAACGGGTTCCGACTCAGATTTTCCCTTCTGTATATTTCTTATTTCTGAAGCTTCGAGTTCCGACTCAGACTTGCTTTTTGGATATAATGCTCGTGTTGGAACCAATCATTGCATCGAGAATTCGAGTTCTCAAACTCGATTCTCATTCATTCTTTTATTTTTGAAAAACCAGGTTCCGACTCGGATTTTCCCTTTTGTATATTCTTATTTCTGAAGCTTCGAGTTCCGACTCAGACTTCCTTTTGGATCCAATGCTCGTATTGGAACCAATCATTGCGTCGAGAATTCGAATTCTCAAACTCGATTCTCATTCATTCTTTTATTTTCGAAAAACCAGGTTCCGACTCGAATTTTCCCTTTTGTATATTCTTATTTCTGAAGCTTCGAGTTCCGACTCAGACTTCCTTTTGGATCCAATGCTCGTGTTGGAACCAATCATTGCATCGAGAATTCAAGTTCTCAAACTCGATTCTCATTCATTCTTTTATTTTTGAAAAAACGGGTTCCGACTCTGATTTTCCCTTTTGTATATTTCTTATTTCTGAAGCTTCGAGTTCCGACTCGGACTTCCTTTTTTGATCCAATGCTCGTGTTGGAACCAATTATTGCGTCGAGAATTTGATTTCTCAAACTCGATTCTCATTCATTCTTTTATTTTTGAAAAAACGGGTTCCGACTCAGATTTTCCCTTTTGTATATTCTTGTTTCTGAAGCTTCGAGTTCCGACTCGGACTTCCTTTTGGATCCGATGCTCGTATTGGAACCAATCGTTACTTCGAGAATTCGAGTTCACAAGCTCGATTCTCCCTCTTTCTTTTATTTTTAAAAAAATGAGTTTCGGCTCGAATTTTCGCTTTTGTATATTCTTATTTTATCGAGTTCCGACTCAAATTTTCCTGTTGATCCAATGCTCATATTGGACCAAAAATTCCCCTTGCCTTCCCTTTCAGGTTAAGGGACAAACCTGAACTTTCCCTTCAGTATAAGGGATAATCTTGAAACATCGACAATCATTCTCACTTAGTTCTCAAGTATCTTCGAATGTCGATCTCTTTCTCAACTCTCCGTGGGAAAGCCCAGTGCTCGTACTGGTGCATTTTGAAAATCCAGTGCTCGTACTGGTTCAGTTTCGAAGACTCAGTGCTCGTGCTGATGTGCATTTCGAAGACTCAGTGCTCGTGCTGATGTGCATTTCGAAAACCCACTGCTCGTGCTGGTGTGTATTTCGAAACCCAGTGCTCGTGCTGGTGTGCACTTTCGAAAACCCAGTGCTTGTACTGGGGCATTTTTCGAAATCTAGTGATGGTGTGCTTTTCAAAACCCAGTGCTCATGCTGGTATATCTTCAAATCCAATGCTCGTACTGTTATATCTAGCGCTCGTGCTAGTGTCTGGCTGACTGATCAAGTTAGCCCTCCTGGTTCAGTCTTTGTACTAACCAATCATCATCATTCAAGCTCTAAATTCTCAATTTCAACCTTTGGGTTATCATTTTATCAAAATTCAAATCTTTTTCTCTTGCGAAGGACCCCCTTCAAGGAGAGTTCGAGGGAGCTCGTTCCTTTCGCATGCAACCATCTTTTGTTCGCAAGAACCCTCTTCTAGGGAGAGTTTGAAGGGACTCATTTTCTTCGCGAACAGTTTGTAAAACAACAACCAACTTTACACAAGATAACCCTTTTTTCTTCAGGGAGAGCTTCGACGGAAGCTCGTTTCTTTTGTGGCCCCCGTTTTTCTCATCTTTGGCCAACCCCTTTACAGAGGCCCCTCTTTTAGGGAGAGTGTGATGGACTTGTTTCTCTGTAATACTTTCTCAACTTTGTTTTTTTCGGCCGCATTTCCATAAGAGAAGCCTAGAGATAGAGAGTTTTGATGAAAACTTAATTTCTCTTCGAAATTACTGTTTTGCAAACACCTCGTCTTTGGGGAAGAGAGGACTATTTCCAACTTCCCATTCAGGTAAGGGCTAAGCCTGAGTCTCTCTTTTTGGGGAAAAAGAGAGGAGAATTTTGTCACGGACGTGTCAATTCGATATCAAGCGATTTCTTTCATCAAGGATTTCTAGAATACTTTGTCAATTTACTATCAAAAGTCGTTGTTGATCTCAAAACTTTCATCACATAAAAGAATTACTTCAAACTACCTTTAGTATTTGTTATCATCGCAAAATTTTTAACTTTTGCAAATCAAACTGAACTTTGAAAAAGATTTTTGAAAATAACTCGCCTCCGTTTTAAAATGCGGGAAAATTCCGTAGAATGGGACTCGCCTGTCGGTACGAGGTTCAACCGTTCCTGCCACCTTTAACAGGGGTAATTAAACCAAGGTTCAATCTTATGCTCTACTTTATTCAACTTGTCTAAATCATATTCTAATTTCTAAATGCACATAGAATCAGGCATGTGCTATGAATTTTCAGAAAAATGCACATTTGAAAACATGATGTTTGCTTTGAATGATTGAAATATAAAATGTAAATCTTGGAAAATCGTGAATTGGGATTTCAAATATACTTCTGAAAGAAATAAAAATCGATTTTGAGGAATCCTTGACATTTGGTGAAAATCGATTGTGAGAGACTTGGTTTCTCTGAATTCAAACTTGGAAATTGAAATTCTAACTTAGAAAATTTGAATTTGGAACTTGGGAAATATTTGAAATATCATTGGCAAATCCATATTCTTTTGAATAAGACTTAGAAAAATTTTAACTTCAAACTTTGAAATTGACTGCATAACTTTGGAAGATTGAGTTTATGAACTTGAGAAAAACACTTGAAATATTCTTTGAAGATCAATGCTTTTGGGAAAATCGATTTTGCTATAAGACTTAGGAGATTTTGAGAAAATGAACTTCTTTGAATTGAGATTTTGAATTAGAGTTGACAAATGCATGAAATGAATGAATATGGATTTGAGGAATTGAGAAATACTTTTTGTAATTTTGAGAAATGCAGTGCATTTTGAAGTTAGCCTAAGAGTGTAGGCTGAATGTGGCTAATGTGAAGATCATAAATCTAGATATCCTTCATATTCTGACTATGGCCATAAATACAAATTCCACCAAGTTTATAAACTTCATAGAAGCTAGTGCATGTGTCATTCGTGTAGACCATGGTGAATTTATAAAAATATGCATGAATCATCATCCATCACACATTAACATTATTTAAAAAAATAAACTATATGCAATGCAACCTAAGCTAAGCAGGAAATGTAAATTCTTATTTCAAAGTTTAATTACAAATTACATCACTATTGAAATTTAAATACATGAAAAATAAAGTCTTCAATGTACCTGCAAAACTAGAAAGCTTGGTTAATGAATATATGTTGGCTTTTCTAGATTTATCCAACAATATCAGGAAATTATTGGATTTTGCTAGATATAAGCCTTTTTGCCATGATTCCCTTAAATCAAAATGATAAAATATGAAATAAAATTGAATAAATAAGGAAGATAAGATATGAAATTTCGAAATTGGGGTCAAAATGACCAAAATACCCCTAATAACAAGACTATGGCCTTGAAATTAGGGTTTTTAGAAAGATATTTTGATAAAATGCAAGTTTTGAAATTTAAATATAATAAACTAAGCTAAATATGATGTGGCATGCTTAAATATATGAAAATTAGGGTTAGGGATTTCGAAATTTAGGTCAAATGACCAAATTGCCTCTGATAGCAAGACTATGGCCTTGAAATCAGGGTTTTTAAAAAGAGATTTTGGTAAAAACTTAGGTTTTATGCACTAAATAAAATCAAATGAATACAAAATTAAACCTAAAGCATCCTAATATTATTATGAACATAATAAAACCCTAAAAATATATGCTTATGCACGAAAATCCAATAATATCACAAAAACTGTGATTTTAGCAGTGTTTTTGGATCTTTCAGGAACCCGGTTTTGCAATTTGCTTAATTCAGCCATCAAATGGATTCCAAAATCCATAAAAATTGGTACCTGTACTAGTTATAACCATAATGTCGAATTGGAATTATAAAAATAATTTTTTGACATTAGATTAATCCGAAAATTGCATTAAACCCTAAAATATGTTATTTTTGACCTAATTCACCAACCAATTTAAATCCCAGACCTGAATCAGGGGTCAAATATCCATGGAAATTTAAAAAATTTTACAGAGACTAACTAGAAAGAAAAACAGAGATTTTCCAATTTACAGATTGGAAAAATCATCTTCGGTTAGGGAGAAACCCTTCCGGCAATCGGGGCTAAAATATATCACTTTTAACAGGGATTAAAACAGCTGTTTCGGATTGAAAATACAAACATAAATAGCAATCTTAAACAAACATCTCTGCAATTTTAGTGGTGAATAGTAGACAGAAAAATAACAATACTCACTTTTTACAGATCTAAAATCGGATCTGTGGTTTGGGATTTATGACTAACACAAGTCTGATTAGGGTTTTGGTAAACCCTAACGAGTTTTAAATTTAAAAACAGATTCTCTAAATAGGGAAAAATACTAAACAGTGATCAAAAAATCCGAAACTTTCACAGCAGACAGATCTACTCAATGTGAATCCATAGCACTTTACAGATCTAAAATCGGATATAAGATGAGAGAAATATCATAACAGCAAGTTACCTTCTTGATTTTAACCACGATTTTAAAGCTTTAAAAACCCGATTTGATGTATGATTTTTTTGACAGGGTTCCCGAGGTCCAAAACCTCTGATTTTTCTAAAGTAACTCAATAACTCATGCATGCACCACATATAAAAAAATCAGAAATAAAAAATGAGTGCTTCAATCCGAAATAACATCATCTTTACTATTCTAAACCTAGAACACACAGAAATTTAAGAAACTTGAAAAACCATGCATTAACTAATGTAAATAAATAAAATAAACCATAAAACAGTAAATAAAAATTATTTCTATGCTATAGAACGTAAAACAAACATGAATAAACCATGAAAAAAAATTAAAAACAGGGAATCAATGGCTGGCATTTGATATCACCTTTAAAACATAGATTTAACCCATTAAAAAGGGTAAATCATATATTTTATTGGTTAATAATGTAAAGAATCATATTAAAATTAATTCTAATGGATTAAAATCTCTATAAATCATCCAAAACAGGGTTAGATCACCTTCTTGGATTGTTCTTGCTGGTTCTTGATAGTTCTTGAGGTGAAACCATGGTTGATCTTCCATAAGAAGGGGTGTCCAAGCCTAAATCTAGGTTTAAAGCATTAAAAAGCATTAAATAAAATAAGAAAAGTGAAGAAGTTCATACCTTGGAGTTGCAGCAATGGAGTAAGGGCTGGAGAGGAGAGAGAATCTCCAAGAACTCAATAGGAGAGAGATTGGAAAAATCGACCCCCTAGGGGTCCCTATTTATAGAATTTTTTTAGGTTTTAAAAATTGACAATTTAAAAATTTTTGGACTCTTCTAAGGGGGACGATTTTGGGGTGGAGTTACCTAACTACTCCTAGTCTAAATTATCCTAAATAATTCCTAATTAACCCCTAGCTAATTCTAAAAATCCCCCAAATGTGGTGCCACTTGGCATTCTCTCACATTGGGTTTTTAAAACACTTTTAAAAACCTTTAAAAACACTAGTTTTAAAAACTAACTTTCAAAAATGAGTTTTTCAAAATGGTTTTGACTCTTCTAAACCTCTAACACTAACCAAGACATCAACTAACCCTAGTCTAGCCCTGACTTACTCAAATATGGCGCCACCCCGAGTGGGCCCTACTTGAGTTTTTCAAAAAGCGATTTTAAAACTTGAAATTGAAGGAGTTTTCAAAAGATTTTCAAAAGTAAACTTAAAATTAGGATTTTTGAAATGGCATAAGGTCCTAACTGAGTTAGAATTCCTCTGGATATGGTGCCAACTGAGTGGGCCCACATCGAATTTTGAACATTTTTGAAATAAACACTGAAAATGGCTTTGAAAAGGGGTTAAAATCAGTATTTGAAATTCAAGATCTTTGAAAATAGGGTCTCAAGCGAACTGGAACTCCGGGTTAGAGTCCTGAACTCTTAGGACTCTGAGATTTTAGATTTTAAAAGCCAAATGAAAGAATTTTCAAAAGATTTTATCAAGAAATGATGAAATAAGTCAGAAAACACAGTCAGGGTTAGACTCCCAACTCGACCGAACTCTAAAATAGAGTCCTGAACTAACTGGACTCTGTAAAATGACCTAAATTTTGAAAGCAAACGAAAAATATTGAGAATGGAAGTAAAACAGACTTAAAAACAGACTCCTGACTGGATTAGGACTCTGAGACAGAGTCCTGATCGGACTGAAACTTTCAAAAATTTGAGAAATTTGATGAATAGAGGCATTCAGAAGCGACACCATCTAAATGGGTCTCATCTGTGAATTGAAATCGATTAAAGTTTGAATTTGAAAGGAATCCAGATTGTTTTCTGAGAAAATATTTCGAAATACAAAGTCCTGGGGTTGGAAAATGACAGAGTATTGAATAAAAACCCAGGTTTTGAAATTGATTTTGAAATAAAGCTTTAAAATTCAAATCTGGATTGAATGTTTTGAAATAGGAGTGCTGGATCTCGAAAATGAGATGCAATGTCATACAATGCTATGCAGAATACGTGCGATGACATGCAATGATCTGTGATGACTTATGAAATGGACAAACACTGGATGAAGGTACAAATTTGGTGTGTTTACAGATGCCCCTCTTTGCTGCTAAGCCGGTTGAAAGCCGAGCTTAGTGGCAAAGAAAACATACCAAATTTGGACTATAAAAATGGCCCAGTTAGATGAATCTGACTGGGTATGAAAGAATTAATTCAAACGATGATGATAGATATGAAATGAAGAATAAGGAGAAAATTTTATTTCGAAAAGAAGTGAGATTCAGGTTTTGCCCTTAACCTGGATGGGACAGGAAATACCTCGTATGGAACGAAGCTCAGGCTTAACCCTTAACCTGAAAGGGAACAATACCTCATGGAAAAATGAGGCTCAGGCTTAACCCTCAACCTGAAAGGGGACGATACCTCGTGGAAAAACGAGGCTCAGGCTTAACCCTTAACCTGAAAGGGGACGATACCTCGTGGAAAAACGAAGCTCAGGCTTAACCCTTAACCTGAAAGGGGACGATACCTCGTGGAAAAACGAGGCTCAGGCTTAACCCTTAACCTGAAAGGGGACGATATACGGAATCCTCAAATGAAGAAACCATGATAGGACCTTCGAATTCTACATAATAAATCCGAGAGGGGTTTGCAAAAGGAAAAAAGGGGGTTCCCTAAAGCTTGAAAAGGGATTGATCTTGGACGTCTCATTGCTAAGACTGAATGGCTTTTAAGACAGATGACCTTTGCGGAAAATTCAGGTTTAACCCTTAACCTGAACGGGAACTGTCTATGGTGGGACAGTGGGGAGCACAGGGAAGTGTGTGAATCTGAGAGCCCAGGCACTCAGATCAAAACAAGAAGGGAAGGATCTTGGACAACTCCCATCATCCGATCCTAAAAGGGATAACAACAACGCCTGGATACATCAAAATAAACATTAAGTTCTCACTTCATGTCAGGATAACTTAAAAAGATTGCCAATAAGATAAAAAATTGTAGTTAATTCAAGAATGATAAGCACATATATATATGAAAAATATTCTCTCTTTTCTACCTGAAGTATTACCTCCGACTGGGCTTAACTCCGTAGAATCAAGATTCGAATTCAAATTACTTGCAATTGACTTTCCTTCAAGGAGGCTATCAATTTCATTGATATGGACGAAAAAGAATGTATTCTTGATATTGCGAGAGCTATTAGCGAAAGGATATTGATAAAAGAATTTCACAAAATTAAAGAAGATTCTCGATAGATTTGGCAGTCTGATATCATGGGATTCTCTTCTCATGATGATCTTTCTGCACTCTTTTTTGATAGAATTGGAGCTCTCTTGGATTTTTTGGGAATTACATCATCCTTCATTTTGGAGATGTCCTGGCTTTTCTCTCTTTATTTTTTTTGGAAGGGTACGTCACAAACTCCTTCATCTCAGAGATGTTCCGATCCTTCTTTTCTCTCAGGGATTATATTGACGGTTATTGGCTCATTGGTTGGGAATCTCTTGATGATAGCAGAAATTAAATATCTTTTAGGGTTTGTCGGTAGGCTCATCACACTCGCCTTCATCTCGACGGTGATCTGAACTTTCCCTGGAAGGATCCGTCATAAACTCCGTCATCTTGGAGATGATCCAAATCTTTAGCCCCGGGGGTCAACTCGTCTAATTCGCCTTCATCTTGACGACAGTTGAGAGATCCCTTTTGCAGATATTTAATTGCAGCTTAGGTGATTGAGGAGATATGGAGATTGAGTGGATTTTTCTGTATCACCCAGGATATTTTGACTGCTTATTTTCCAAGGATGGTCTTTAAAAATATGCCATTGACTGCGATCAATATCAATCACTTCTGGCTTTGCAACAACATTGAATTTTCTTTGCTGGCCATATCGCGGATTTATTCTTCATCCTTTTGGTTGGCCAATAGAAAGATTTTGAATTTTGAATCCTTTTTCACAAAAGCTTTGTCCTTTCGGAAGTAATACTAAAGGTATTCTGAGGTACAATTTTATGCAGTAAAGATTTTGAGATCAACAACTATTTTTCATGACAAATTGGCAAAATATTCCTGAAATCCTTGGTGAAAGAAATCACTTGAGATCTAAATGACACATCCGTGGCTAGATTCTTCTCTCCTTTCCCCAAAGGAGAGACTCAGGCTTAACCCTTATCTGAACGGGTAACAAAAGATACTCCTCTCTTCCCTGAAGAGGAGGTGTTTGCAAAACGAACTTTCGAAGAGAAATAGAGTTTTCGTCAAAACTCCCTATTTCTAGGCTTCTCTTATGGAAAGGGGGCCGCTAACAAAGATTGAAAGGATATCATAGAGGAACGAGTCCATCACACTCTCCCTGGAAAAAAGGTCCTCGACGACGGGGGTGGCCTAACAAAAGACATTTAGGGTTACAAGGAGGATGAGCTTCCGTCAAAACTCTCCCTGGAAAAAGGGTTCCTTGTGTGACAATAAAGATTATTTTGCAAACTGTTCGTGAATCACGAGTCCCTTCAAACTCTCCCTAGAAAAAGGGGTTCAACGAACGAACAATAAAGACATGCGAAAAGAAATGAGCTCCCTCGAACTCTCCCTGGAAAAAGGGTCCCTTGCAAGAGAAGATGATTGAAATTGGTATTGAGTGACCCAAAAGGGTCGAAATTGGGAATGGCATGGGTTTGATGGGGATTCAGCCTAAGAACGACATTGGTTCAATTAAGAACGACATTGGTTCGCTAGGAACGACATGGGTTTGATAGGTATTCAGCCTACGAACAACATTGGTTCAATTAAGAACAACATTGGTTCACTGGGAACGACATGGGTTCAATAGGGATTCGACCTACGAACTATCTATTCCATAGGGATTTAACCTAAGGATCATAGCTTAAGAAGGAATGATTCCAACTTGTGAGCTTTGAATGGACCAGGTACTAAACTGGGTTTTTGAGGGAAGATTCGAATCGGAATTCAACTCTTCAAGGAAAACTAGATGAATTGGATTTTGAAAGACAATTCGAGTCGGAACTCGGATCTTCTAGACCAACTCGCAGGATAGTTTGAGTAGAAGTTCAAACTTGTAAAGGAAAGCTAAGCGAATTGGATTTGAAAGAAAATTCGAGTCGGAACTCTGATTTTCTAGACCAATTCTGAATTGGATTTGGAAGAAGATTCGAATCGGAACTCGACTCTTCTAGACCAATTCTAGAATCTAGAGGAAAGAAAATTATACGAATTGGATTTGTAAGAAAATTCAAGTCGGGACTTGGATTTTCTAGACCAATTCTGAATTGGATTTGGAAGAAGATTCGAATCGGAACTCGACTCTTCTAGACCAATTCTAGAATCCAGAGGAAAGAAAATTATACGAATTGGATTTGTAAGAAAATTCAAGTCGGGACTTGGATTTTCTAGACCAATTCTGAATTGGATTTGGAAGAAGATTCGAATCGGAACTCGACTCTTCTAGACCAATTCTAGAATCTAGAGAAAAGAAAATTATACGAATTGGATTTGTAAGAAAATTCAAGTCGGGACTTGGATTTTCTAGACCAATTCTGAATTGGATTTGGAAGAAGATTCGAATCGGAACTCGACTCTTCTAGACCAATTCAAGACATTTAAAGGAAAGAAAAGTTGATAAGTATAAAGATGACATTTGGGACTAGTTCAACTAGTACGAGCATCAGATTTTAGAAGAGTACCAATATGAGCACTGGGTTTTAAAAGGTTACCAGTACGAGCACTGGGTTTTAAAAGGTTACCAGTACGAGCACTGGGTTTTAAAAGATTACCAGTACGAGCACTGGTATTTAAAAGATTACCAGTACGAGCACTGGGTTTTGGAAGGTTACCAGTACGAGCACTGGATTTTGAAAGATTACCAGTACGAGCACTGGATTTTTAAAGGATACCAGTTCGAGCACTGTATTTTAAAAGATTACCAGTACGAGCACTGGATTTTTAAAGGATACCAGTACGAGCACTGGACTTTAAAAGGCTACCAGTACGAGCACTGGATTTTAAAAGATTACCAGTACGAGCACTGGATTTTTAAAGGATACCAGTTCGAGCACTGTATTTTAAAAGATTACCAGTACGAGCACTGGATTTTTAAAGGATACCAGTACGAGCACTGGACTTTAAAAGGCTACCAGTACGAGCACTGGATTTTAAAAGATTACCAGTACGAGCACTGGATTTTTAAAGGATACCAGTACGAGCACTGGACTTTAAAAGGCTACCAGTACGAGCACTGGATTTTAAAAGATTACCAGTACGAGTACTGGATTTTTTAAAGGATACCAGTACGAGCACTAGACTTTTAATGGTTACCAGTACGAGCACTGGATTTTAAAAGGTTATCAGTATGAGCACTGAATTTTAAAAGATTACCAATACGAGCACTGGTTTTTAAAAGATTACCAGTACAAGCACTGGGTTTTGAAGGGTCATCAATTGGCGATGACTTGGACGACTTGCCGGGGTCTCAGGATTTATCCCTTATCCTGAATGGGAAATCGATGCAAATGCAAATTGATGCAGATGAATGCGAATGAATGTATAAAAATGCACATGAATGTAAATGGGTGCACATGCGTGCACAAGTGCGTGAAATGAGAGATTTGTTTATCCTGCCTGCATACAGAAAGTTTTGAAGATAAAATGAAAATTTTAAAAATGCCCTAGTGTAACTGGGAAAGAAGAATTTGAACAAAAGGATAAATGATTGATGTTTGAGGAGCGCTCTCTGAAGATGACACGACAATTGGCTTTTGATTTATTCAGAAGAGACTCTGAAGAGGTCATTCCTCATAAAAGAACATTTTGCCGAGGGGAATAAAAAAATGGCACCGAGCTTGCGAGAAAAACTGACAACTTTATTGATGTATTGAAGGAAAGGTAACAAATAGAGGAAAGACAGACGAGATTACATCATCCCTTTGAAATAATAAAAGCAAGATGAGAAATTAGGAAAGTGCTAGTGTTATCAATTTTTTGAATGATTGGGGAGAAACATGATCAGGATGAATGGTCCTCCTTTTCATCTCCAACGAGAATATTTTTGTCAATGACGTCTTGGATAATATTTTTAAGGACAAAACAATGCTCGGTATCGTGACCCATTGCCCGATAAAATTTGCAGAACTGGTCTTTAAACCTTCCCATGGTCACAGGAGGATTTGCTATCTTGGGGAGTCTAACCTTCCCTTTGGCTATCATGTATTTCAGAACTTGCTCCAGTGGCTGTTCTAAGGGAGTAAAATTGTGATCGTACCCCCAACCATCATGCTTTGGTTTTCTTTGGAATTTTAATTCGAATTGGACACTTGAGGAAGACTTGCCATCTCGCTTGTCCATTTTATCCTTTCGACTTGCGAGGTCATTTTTCTCTGAGTTTGGATTTCCTGAGCCTCCAGTATGATTTTTTCTACCTCCTCTTTTGTTTTGTCCATTGCTACTTCTGGTAGAATTGGTAGAAAATATGGAGTGAGCCTTCAGAGACCCGACTGTATCTTTTGTGTGCATGTATTCCAAGAAACTCTCGAGTATTTGATCTAACGGGGCCATCTTGTGGTCCTGGTTTGGATCATCACGCTGCATCTCTTGTCGAGTACTTGATTTTTGCTGAGACTTGGATAAGACAGTTGACCAGTACTCTTTCTCATTTTCAATGAAGAGATTCTTGTCGATATGATCTTTGACGATATTTTTAAAGACGAAACAATGTTCAATATCGTGCCCCGTTGTTTGGTGGAATTTGCAGAAGCGGTCTTTCCATTTCCCTAGGGCGACCAGAGGATTAGCAATTCTTGGAAGCTTAACCATTCCTTTGCTCGGCATGTATTCAAGGACCTCTTCGAGGGGCTGATCTAGAGGAGTGAATTCACGATCGTAACCCCAACCGTCATGCTTTTTCTTCTCTTTCTGTTGACTCAATTTTTCACTCTGCTTTAAAGATTTCTCTTTCTGACTTGTATGATTGCCCTTGTTATCCTTGCACCCCTCGCGGTGGGCCTTAACAGAATTTGTCTTTTTTGAATCTTGATTAATCCTGACGGGAGTGATGCTCTTGTAGAAATCTTTGCTACTGAAGACCTTCTTGCCCTTGTCGCGGGCTTGCAAATCTTTAATCTTCTTTGCCATTTCCTTCAGCTGTATTTGGAACGGATCATCCATTGCTTGATTTTTCCCTTTATAGGTTGTCCCTTGCCTATGAGGGGATCTTTGAAGTGCTTGCCAGACTTCATACTCTTTATCAGTGCCGCCTACTGATTCTGACTCATCAGATGTATCCTTGTGTTGGATATGTTTCTTGGATAGTTTTAAAACTTTCTTGGCTGACCGGCCTTTTGCCCTCTGCTTGACCTGGATCTTTTCTGTACTAGCTTCAGCTTGTTCTGTCAACATTTTGGTCATCATCTCTTTGAACATAGCATATATCTGAGGATCAACATCATCCTCTGCTTGCTGACCTTGACTTCTGACTGATCGGGGTGAGTCCATTTCCTCTTCTGAAGTGACTGAGTATGCAACGCCTTCAACTGATGAGGTTTTCTTTTCGGACCTTGTCTGACCCATCGAGTATCACAAATGCTCTCCTGAATGTTACTGATGCTCTCTGCAAGGTAGAACTGATGATTAGGCTTTTGAAGGAAATTTGGTTGAAGGAAAATATTTGTTGAGAATTTTGGTAGACAATTGAAAGAGTATCCCATTACTAGGGATTGAGTCGTCGCTGGAATTACGACAATTGCGCTGCTATTCTTTGCAAAATAAACAACTGGAAATATGCCTTGTTACCTAGGCGAGGTCTTCAAACCAAGATGAGATATAAAATAAAGGAATTTTATTGAGGGGAAAAACATGATTTTATCAATAATACTCTTGACAGAGGGGAGGGGGACAAACAATTTTCCATCACTCTGGATAATCAGAAGACACTCGAGGACCAGGAAAAATAGTAAGATTGACAAAGGAATCCCAGCCATGTCTGGCAGAATGGTATGCTCCAGACCACTGATCTGATGCGAGGTTGAATTCTGGCAGAACCCCTGCTAGTGGACGAATCTCTATGTGCTTCTGCCTCTGAGAGAACTGCCTGACACACCGCTCTGCGCAGAAGAAGGGGCCAAGTAGTCTGAATCGCTTGCCATAAGCATAAGTATATCTGGGAGGTGATTCCTGGCGATCAAAGTAGTCCCATACGACCTCTTCCTCCTGAAGGTTGTCGATCAAGAACCGGTATCGTGCAACTGGAAGAAGCTTCTCTCCATTGTATCTGAACGAACTGGCTCGGACTGGCACATGCCGGAGGAACCAAGACTGCAAGGCATAGGTGCACCCTTCGACTAGGATCGATTCTCCGAGTGCGAAACGAGTCAACCCTCGGTATAGAAAGGCGAGTGCGACCATGGCTATTGAGAGGCGGTTGGTCTGTCGATTTCCCCATCTCCTTAGAAGCTGAACTATTCTGATATCCATGTAATTTCGTCCGTCGGGAAAGAAAGTCAATCCCACCGTGCACAGAACCATCGCATGCTGAATTCTCTCTCGAGCTGTCCTAGACAACGAACTGACTTCCACAAATGTCCCATATTGTCTGTAGATTTCGAGCAGATCCACATATTCATTTCCATCTTCTTCAATCAGAGGCCAAGACTTGCGTCCTGTCATACGGGCTAAGGCATCCTTAGGGTCCAGACCCTTAACATTAATCAAAAACTATTTTTCCAATGGATCTCAAGGCTGACCGGCTGGCTCGGGCAATCCCATGATCTCTGAAAATTCATCCATCAGCACTGTCATCTCGCCCCACGGGAACCAGAAGGTAAAAGTGCTCGGATTCCACCGCTCTGCTAGTGCATGGATCAAGTTGCCGTTGACTGTCTGCTTTCCCACTGCGGACGTCAGTTCCAATCCACACTCGTCCAGATGGTCCGAAAACATACGAGAGAAGTTCTTGAACCATGAATAATACCACCGGGGAAAGAAGGATCTGGTGCTGAGGACTCGATGTTCGGGAAGACGTTGTCGCACCTCGTAGGAGATGTGACCCTCAGGGAAGACTGAATCAAGTTGACTGGATGCCATCGGACTGGAAGACATGGAAATTGGAATAAGATTTGAGAAAAATACAAGAATTTTGAGAAAAATGCAGGCAGGATAAAATAAAGCAGGAAATTCGAGATCCAGAAGACAGGAAAGATGGGAAATCACCCGAAGTTTTGAAGAAAATAGAGGAATTTTATGAAAATCGTCCAGGGTTTAATGAAATATAAGGAAGTACTTTATAAAATGAAGTGTTTTGAAAATCGTCCAGGATTTAAAACATAGACAGTACATGGACATGGACTGGGGAATTTTGAAAAATCGTCCAGTATTTTTAGAAAATATGACTATAACATATTCAATCACATTCTGCACAAACAAGTATGCACATACAACATTCCCTAAAAGCTGACTTTAGATGCACAAATTTTGAAATGGCTGTGGGACCTTAATCCTAACTCTAAGGTTCAGATCATCTGTATCCAATCCAGTTATGCCTATATACTCGAGCCAAGGCTCAATGTACGTGGCATAAAATCAATTTCTCCGGTTCTAGGTTCAAGTTTTCCAACATCCTTGAGCACCTGCCGATATACGTTGGACTATGGCCCTTGGTACGTGGCAGGGGGTTTTCACCCAAATAGGTGGCCCAGTTGTGAGGCTCTGTCCCAAACTATGGTTCTGGAAGAGAGCCCAGCAACGTGAAAACCGGGACAATATAGGTGGGGTGATTTTTGAAAAACATGAGCACATGCAATCAAATAGAAGGCTCTAAGTCCTAAAGAGATAGATTTTTGAAATATTTGAAGAAGCAAGCATTGTTTTCATACAATTCCTAAATTGAGGAGTGTTGTATTAGACCTAAGTCTATGTGAGCATGAATACTTTTCCTCAATATGGTCCTACCAAACCATACCTAGTCTATATGCATTCCATGTCAGCTGGGTTCAAGTCTAGGCTCCTAGGTTCACATGATATCATAAAGCAAAGCTGACATTCCATGGAAATCGATTTGGACAATTTGAACTAAGTAGAGCATTAGATTGATCAGGCGAAGACAGGTCCCATCACGGTCGCCAAACCTGTTATCATCGCAAAATTTTTAACTTTTGCAAATCAAACTGACCTTTGAAAAAGATTTTTGAAAATAACTCGCCTCCGTTTTAAAATGCGGGAAAATTCTGTAGAATGGGACTCGCCTGTCGGTACGAGGTTCAACCGTTCCTGCCACCTTTAACAGGGGTAATTAAACCAAGGATCAATCTTATGTTCTACTCTATTCAACTTGTCTAAATCATATTCTAATTTCTAAATGCACATAGAATCAGGCATGTGCTATGAATTTTCAGAAAAATGCACATTTGAAAACATGATGTTTGCTTTGAATGATTGAAATATAAAATGTAAATCTTGGAAAATCGTGAATTGGGATTTCAAATATACTTCTGAAAGAAATAAAAATCGATTTTGAGGAATCCTTGACATTTGGTGAAAATCGATTGTGAGAGACTTGGTTTCTCTGAATTCAAACTTGGAAATTGAAATTCTAACTTAGAAAATTTGAATTTGGAACTTGGGAAATATTTGAAATATCATTGGCAAATCCATATTCTTTTGAATAAGACTTAGAAAAATTCTAACTTCAAACTTTGAAATTGACTGCATAACTTTGGAAGATTGAGTTTATGAACTTGAGAAAAACACTTGAAATATTCTTTGAAATTCAATGCTTTTGGGAAAATCGATTTTGTTATAAGACTTAGGAGATTTTGAGAAAATGAACTTCTTTGAATTGAGATTTTGAATTAGAGTTGACAAATGCATGAAATGAATGAATATGGATTTGAGGAATTGAGAAATACTTTTTGTATTTTTGAGAAATGCAGTGCATTTTGAAGTTAGCCTAAGAGTCTAGGCTGAATGTGGCTAATGTGAAGATCATAAATCTAGATATCCTTCATATTCTAACTATGGCCATAAATACAAATTCCACCAAGTTTATAAACTTCATAGAAGCTAGTGCATGTGCCATTCGTGTAGACCATGGTGAATTTATAAAAATATGCATGAATCATCATCCATCACACATTAACATTATTTAAAAAAATAAACTATATGCAATGCAACCTAAGCTAAGCAGGAAATGTAAATTCTTATTCCAAAGTTTAATTACAAATTACATCACTATTGAAATTTAAATACATGAAAAATAAAGTCTTCAATGTACCTGCAAAACTAGAAAGCTTGGTTAATGAATATATGTTGGCTTTTCTAGATTTATCCAACAATATCAGGAAATTGTTGGATTTTGCTAGATATAAGCCTTTTTGCCATGATTCCCTTAAATCAAAATGATAAAATATGAAATAAAATTGAATAAATAAGGAAGATAAGATATGAAATTTCGAAATTGGGGTCAAAATGACCAAAATACCCCTAATAACAAGACTATGGCCTTGAAATTAGGGTTTTTAGAAAGATATTTTGATAAAATGCAAGTTTTGAAATTTAAATGTAATAAACTAAGCTAAATATGATGTGACATACTTAAATATGTGAAAATTAGGGTTAGGGATTTCGAAATTTAGGTCAAATGACCAAATTGCCCCTGATAGCAAGACTATGGCCTTGAAATAAGGGTTTTTAAAAAGAGATTTTGGTAAAAACTTAGGTTTTATGCACTAAATAAAATCAAATGAATACAAAATTAAACCTAAAGCATCCTAATATGATTATGAACATAATAAAACCCTAAAAATATATGCTTATGCACGAAAATCCAATAATATCACAAAAACTGTGATTTTAGCAGTGTTTTTGGATCTTTCAGGAACCCGGTTTTGCAATTTGCTTAATTCAGCCATCAAATGGATTCCAAAATCCATAAAAATTGGTACCTGTACTTGTTATAACCTTAATGTCGAATTGGAATTATAAAAATAATTTTTTGACATTAGATTAATCCGAAAATTGCATTAAACCCTAAAATATGCTATTTTTGACCTAATTCACCAACCAGTTTAAATCTCAGACCTGAATCAGGGGTCAAATCTCCATGGAAATTTATGAAATTTTACAGAGACTAACTAGAAAGAAAAACAGATATTTACCAATTTACAGATCGGAAAAATCATCTCCGGTTAGGGAGAAATTCTTCCGGCAATCTGGGCTAAAATATATCACTTTTAACAGGGATTAAAACACCTGTTTCAGATTGAAAATACAAACATAAATAGCAATTCTAAACAAAAATCTCTAAAATTTTAGTGGTAAACAGTAGACAGAAAAATAACAATACTCACTTTTTACAGATCTAAAATCGGATCTGTGGTTTGGGATTTATGACTAACACAAGTCTGATTAGGGTTTTGGTAAACCCTAACGAGTTTTAAATTTAAAAACAGATTCTCTAAAAAGGGAAACATACTAAACAGTGATCAAAAAATCCGAAAATTTCACAGAAGACAGATCTACTCAATGTGAATCCATAGCACTTTACAGATCTAAAATCGGATATAAGATGAGAGAAATATCATAACAGCAAGTTACCTTCTTGATTTTAACTACGATTTTAAAGCTTTAAAAACCCGATTTGATGTCTGATTTTTTTGACAGGGTTCCCGAGGTCCAAAACATCTGATTTTTCTACAGTAACTCAATAACTTATGCATGCACCACATATAAAAAAATCCGAAATAAACAATGAGTGCTTCAATCCGAAATAACATCATCTTTACTATTCTAAACCTAGAACACACAGAAATTTAAGAAACTTGAAAAACCATGCATTAACTAATGTAAATAAATAAAATAAACCATAAAACAGTAAATAAAAATTATTTCTATGATATAGAACGTAAAACAAACATGAATAAACCATGAAAAAAAATTAAAAATAGGGAATCAATGGCTGGAATTTGATATCACCTTTAAAACATAGATTTAACCCATTAAAAAGGGTAAATCATATATTTTATTGGTTAATAATGTAAAGAATCATATTAAAATTAATTCTAATGGATTAAAATCTTTGTAAATCATCCAAAACAGGGTTAGATCACCTTCTTGGATTGTTCTTTCTGGTTCTTGATAGTTCTTGAGGTGAAACCATGGTTGATCTTCCATAAGGAGGGGTGTCCAAGCCTAAATCTAGGTTTAAAGCATTAAAAAGCATTAAATAAAATAAGAAAAGTGAAGAAGTTCATACCTTGGAGTTGCAGCAATGGAGTAAGGGCTGGAGAGGAGAGAGAATCTCCAAGAACTCAATAGGAGAGAGATTGGAAAAATCGACCCCCTAGGGGTCCCTATTTATAGAATTTTTTTAGGTTTTAAAAATTGACAATTTAAAAATTTTTGGACTCTTCTAAGGGGGACAATTTTGGGTTGGAGTTACCTAACTACTCCTAGTCTAAATTATCCTAAATAATTCCTAATTAACCCCTAGCTAATCCTAAAAATCCCCCAAATGTGGTGCCACTTGGCATTCTCTCACATTGGGTTTTTAAAACACTTTTAAAAACCTTTAAAAACACTAGTTTTAAAAACTAACTTTCAAAAATGAGTTTTTCAAAATGGTTTTGACTCTTCTAAACCTCTAACACTAACCAAGACATCAACTAACCCTAGTCTAGCCCTGACTTACTCGAATATGGCGCCACCCCGAGTGGGCCCTACTTGAGTTTTTCAAAAAGCGATTTTAAAACTTGAAATTGAAGGAGTTTTCAAAAGATTTTCAAAAGTAAACTTAAAATTAGGATTTTTGAAATGGCATAAGGTCCTAACTGAGTTAGAATTCCTCTGGATATGGTGCCAACTGAGTGGGCCCACATCGAATTTTGAACATTTTTGAAATAAACACTGAAAATGGCTTTGAAAAGGGGTTAAAATCAGTATTTGAAATTCAAGATCTTTGAAAATAGGGTCTCAAGCGAACTGGAACTCCGGGTTAGAGTCTTGAACTCTTAGGACTCTGAGATTTTAGATTTTAAAAGCCAAATGAAAGAATTTTCAAAAGATTTTATCAAGAAATGATGAAATAAGTCAGAAAACACAGTCAGGGTTAGACTCCCAACTCGACCGAACTCTAAAATAGAGTCCTGAACTAACTGGACTCTGTAAAATGACCTAAATTTTGAAAGCAAACGAAAAAGATTGAGAATGGAAGTAAAACAGACTTAAAAACAGACTCCTGACTGGATTAGGACTCTGAGACAGAGTCCTGATCGGACTGAAACTTTCAAAAATTTGAGAAATTTGATGAATAGAGGCATTCAGAAGCGACACCATCTAAATGGGTCTCATCTGTGAATTGAAATCGATTAAAGTTTGAATTTGAAAGGAATCCATATTGTTTTCTGAGAAAATATTTCGAAATACAAAGTCCTGGGGTTGGAAAATGACAGAGTATTGAATAAAAACCCAGGTTTTGAAATTGATTTTGAAATAAAGCTTTAAAATTCAAATCTGGATTGAATGTTTTGAAATAGGAGTGCTGGATCTCGAAAATGAGATGCAATGTCATACAATGCTATGCAGAATACGTGCGATGACATGCAATGATCTGTGATGACTTATGAAATGGACAAACACTGGATGAAGGTACAAATTTGGTGTGTTTACAGTATTATTTCTAAAAGAGCAAGACTTTTTGTGGAATAAGAACTGAATTCAAGCTTTTTCTGTTGGTCAACCAAGAAGATGAAGAAAAATCTTAGATATGACCGACAAAGGAAAAATTCAATGATGTTGAAAATCCATAAGTGAATTGATATTGATCATAGCTATGGCACATTCTTAAAGATCATTCTTTTGGCAGTAAGACAGTGGAAATATCCTGGGCAGTAAAAAGGACCTACACAATCCATATATCCTCAGTCATCCAGGCTGCAATCAAATATCTGCAAAAGGGATCTCTCAATTGTCGTCAAGATGAAGACGAATATGCGAGCTAGACCCCCGGGGCCAAAGAAGATTTAGAACATCTCCGAGATGAAGGAGTTTGTGATGGATCCTTTCAGGGAACGTTCAGAGCACCGTCAAGATGAAGACGACTGCGATGAGCCTCCCGACAAACACTAAAAGATATTTGATTTATGCTATCATCTAGAGATCTCGACCCAAGAAACAATGTCATCAGCCTAATTCTTGAGAAAGAAAAAGAAGGATCGAAGCATCTCCAAGATGGAGGAGTTTGTAACGTACCCTTCCCCGAAAAGAGAGGAAAGTCAAGACATCTCCAAAACGAAGGAGGATGTAAAAGCCCAAGAAAGCTCTATGACTCAAAAGAGTGCAAAAGATCATCATGGGAAATACCCAGGATATCAAACTGCCTGAGACTGTCAGGAATCACCTTTATCTATGTGAAATTCTTTTATCAATATCTTTTCACTCAATCGCTTTTATGAAGCTAAGAAATTTTCCTTCCTCTTCATATCAAAGAAATTGATATCTTCCTTGAAGAAGCTCAACAACAACAAATTTGAATTTAATTCCTGATTCTACGGAGTTAGCCCAATTGGAGCTAATACTCTAGGTAGAAAGAGGTGATATTTTCACATATTAACACAATTCAATCATTTTGAATCAACTACAATTTTGGCATCTTATTGGCAATATTTTCTAATTATCCCAACATGAAGTGTGAGCTTGATGATCGTTTTGACGTATTCTGATGTCATCCCACCATAGGACTGAAAAGTCCTTTCCTTCCGTCTGACCTGAGCGCTCTCAGATCTGCACACTTCTCTGTGTTCCCCACTGTCCCGCCATAGACACTTCTCGCTCGTGATAAGGGTTAAACCTGAACTTTCTGCAAAAGGTCTGTTATTGTCAAAAGCTTTTTTTTCAGTCTTAGCAATGAGGCGCCCAAGATCAACCCCTTTTCAAGGTTTAGGAACCCCCATTTTCATCCTTTTGCAAACCCCTCTCGAACTTGTTGTGCGAAGTCTAGAGGTCCCATCACAGTTTTCTCGCTCCTCGAGGATTCTGTATTCATTCAGGCTAAGGATTAAACCTGCTACCTCGCTCCTCGAGGTATCACCCAAACCTTCTGCGAGAGGTCGTCTGTCTTTAGAAAGCTGATTTAGCCTCAGCAATGAGGCGCCCCAGATCATCCTCTTTCCAAGCTTTAGGGAATCCCTTGTTTTCTCTTCTCGCAAACCCCTTTCGAATTTGTTCGTCTAGATTCCAAAGGTCCCATTATGGTTTCTTCATCAGAGGATTCCGTATGGTTGCTCCTTTTAGGTTAAGGGTTAAGCCTGAACCTCGCTCCACGAGGTACTTTCCATTCAGGTTAGGGTTAAACCTGAGTCTTGTTTCGACTAGATATCCTTTCTAGTCCCACCACGATTCTTCGTTTTAAGAATTCGTGTGATTCCCCCCCACTTAGGTCAAGGGTTAAACCTGAATCTTGCTTTGGTGATGCATTTTGTTGTCCCATCACGGCTTCCTCATTCGAGGATTTTGTATGGTCATCCCTTTCAAGATAAGAGTGATGTCTGAACCTCGTTCCACTAGGTATCTTCCTTGCAGGTTTGGTTTAAACCTAAACCTTGTTTCGACAAGGTAATCCTTCCAATCCCATCATGGTTTCCCCCCACAAAGGAATCCATGCTCTATACATCCATCCAAGAAAGGATCATGCTTGAATTTCATCTCACGAGGCATTTTCTCTCAGAATGTCCCATCGAGGTCCGCTTATATTCCTTTCTCCATCCAAATCATCTTGATCTATCCTCGTCCCATCCAGGTTAAGGGCTAAACCTGAGTTATTCCAAAAAGCTAATCCTGTCTCACCCACGAGACTTGATCAAAATTCTTACCTTTCATCATTTTGGGATCTTCAAAGTCCCATCATGATTTCCTCATTTTCTACTCAATCATATCATTTTCTAGGATTTCGCCTCCCCAAGGCCATTCAGGATAAGGTTTTAAGCCTCAAAATTATGTCTTTTCAAAATAATTCTTCCACACCCAATTCAGGTTTGCTAAACTGGGGCATTTTTCAAATGAAGAAGTCATCAACATATGCTTTGTAGCACAAGAAGAATCGCTAAGTCAATTCGAGTATGATGATTTATTAGAAGCATTTAATGATTTATATGCTAAATTTAAGAGTCTAAGTTCTAAAAACAAAGAGTTAAAAACTGAAAATTCAACTCTTGACTCTCAAAACAAAGTGTTACTTCAAGAGATAGAAGATCTCAAGAAGGAAAAATCGTGTCAAGCATCTGAGATAAAAGAAATTGGAATTAGAACCAATATCTTACAAGAAGAAATATCAAGTTTGAAAGAAAAATCAAATGATCTTCTTTCTATAGTGACTAAGTTCACTAATGGCCAAAAAAATCTAGAAAGACTTATTGGTTCTTAAAGATGCTTGGTTAATAAAATCAGATTAGGATATAGTTTCTTTGATACTCAAAATAGACCAAATTATGTGGTAAAGAATCAAAGTCAAAATTCTCAATCATTGGTTCAAAGAACTCAATTTTTTAGTTATAATAGAAATGCATCTAATCATGGTACTTATAAAACTTATAAGCCTAGACATGATTATTCTAGAAATGCTAAATCTTTTTATAAAAAGAATATTTACTCTCAAAGGAAACCAAATACCAAATGGATATGGGTTCCTAAGACTAACGCTCATAAACCCAAAAATAAAAAGGGGTCAAATACTTTGTCTTCCAATTTTGTTGTAGGTATACAAAATAAGGAGCAAATGGATCTTAGACAGCGGTTGTTCCAAACAAATGATTGGAAGGCCAGAGTTATTTTTCACCCTCTAAAGTAAGGATGGAGGAACCGTCACCTTTGGTGACAATAACAAGGGAAAAGTAATCGATATTGGTAACATTGGTAATCCAAAATTTTCCTTGATAGAAAATATTCTTTTAGTAGATGGTTTAATGCATAATTTATTATACATTAGTCAAATATGTGATAAAGGTTTTCTCGTTTCTTTTGAACATGATTTATGCTTAATTTCTGATTTTCGTTCTAAAAATATCATTTTTAAAGGTAAAAGAATGAATAATGTATATGAACTTTATCTAGATGAGTTACCCACTTTTAATGAAAAATGCCTTATCTCTTCAAATGAAATTCAATGGTTATGGAACAAGAGACTTGGACATGTTAACTTTAAATTAATTTCTAAGTTATCCAAGAATGATCTTGTTAGAGGCCTACCTAGAATACCATATAAGAAGGATCACCTATGTGATGCTTGCCAAATGGGTAAACAAATCAAGAGTTCTTTCAAAGCAAAATATATAATTTCAACAAAGCGTCCTCTTGAACTTTTACATTTAGATCTATTTGGATCATCTAGAATTCAAAGTTTGAATGGTAATAAATATGCTTTTGTTATAGTAGATGATTATTCTCGTTTTACTTGGGTGATTTTTTTAAAAAGCAAAAATGATGCTTTTTCTAAATTTTCTAAACTTTGTAGATGAATTATAAATAAAAAATCTACATCTATTATTACCATTCACAGTGATCATGGTGGTGAATTTGAAAATGAATCTTTTCTAAAGTTTTGTGATTTACATGGTATATCTCACAACTTTGCTTTTCGTAGAGCGGCTCCACAAAATGGAGTTGTTGAAAGAAAGAATAAAACTTTGCAAGAATATGCTAGAACCATGCTTCAAGATAAAAATTTATCAAAATACTTTTGGGTTGAAGTAGTAAATACAATATGTTATGTTTTAAATCATGTTATTATTCGACCATTCTTACATAAAACATGTTTTGAATTGTATTATGATCGTATACCAAAGATCTCATATTTTAAAATTTTTTGTAGTAAATGCTTCTTGTTAAATACCAAAGATAATCCTGATAAGTTTGATTCAAAATCAGACGAAGCAATGTTTTTTGGATATTCTTTTAGAAGTAAAGCTTATCGTGTTTTTAATAAAAGAACATCTTGCATTGAAGAATCTTTACATGTTGCATTTGACGAGAATAATGAGCAGATTATACCTCTAAGCGAAGGAGAAAAAGTCATACTTCAAGAAGAACCTTTGATAGAGAGCACTTCTCAAGAAAATATTCTTCTTTCACCGGTTTGGAAAGAAGTTCTCAATCATCTACATGAGCATATTATTGGAAAAATAAAGAGTGGTGTCCAAACTAGAAGGCAATTGGAAAAATATATTGCAAATATTGCTTTCATATCAAAAATAGAACCAAAGAATATCAATGAAGCTTGTGATGATGAATTTTGGCTTTTGACCATGTCTGAAAAACTTAACCAATTTACTAGGAATGATGTATGGGATCTAGTTGATAGACCAAAGGATCATCCGGTAATTAGAACAAGATGGGTCTTCCGAAATAAGCTGGACGAAAATGATGAAGTCATTCAAAACAAGGCAAGGCTAGTAGCACAAGGCTATAATCAAGAAGGCATAGATTTTGATGAAACCTATGCACCAGTGGCTCGATTAGAGTCAATTCGAATAATGCTTGTTTTTGCTAGCTACACGAATTTTAAGTTATATCAAATTGATGTTAAGAGTGCATTCTTAATTGGATACATCAATAAAGAAGTTTATGTAGAGCAACCTTCAGGCTTTGAAAATGAGATATATCTAGAAAAAATCTACAAATTAAAAAGAGCTTTGTACGAACTCAAATAAGCACCAAGAGGGTGGTACGAAAGACTACGAAAATTTTTAGAACAATTTGGTTTTTCCATTGGTTGGGTAGACTCCACTTTATTTATTAAAAATCTTAATTCAAATATTCTTATTGTGCAAATTTATGTTAATGACATAATATTTAGTTCTACTAATACAACAACAACAACAACTACGCCTTCATCCCAAAACAATTGGGGTCAGCGATATGAACCAAAAATGAAAATCATTTTGGGTCTTCCACATGAATCCTTTTCCTCCAATCATTTCTATCCAATGCCATGTCCTCGGTGAGGTTCAAAGCATTCATATCCTTTCCTATCATCTCCATCCAAGTCTTCCTAGGCCTACCCCGACCTCTTTTAACTAATATATTTTCTCATTTCTCCAACCTTCTAACTGGAGCATCATTAGGCCTTCGCCGAATATGTCCAAACCACCGTAAACGATTCTCTCGCATCTTATTTTCAATGGGTGCAACACCTACCTTCTTACGTATCTCCTCGTTCCGAATCTTATCTTTTATTGTATTTCCACACATCCATCTAAGCATCCGCATCTCAGCTACACTCATTTTTTGAATATGATGTCTCTTGGCAGCCCAACATTCCGTACCATATAGTAAAGCGGGTCTAATAGTCGTCCTATAAAACTTTCCCTTCAGCCGCAATGGCATTCTACGATCGCACAGCACTCCAGTTACACTTTTCCATTTCATCCACCCAACCTTTATCCTATGATTTACATCTCCATCAATTTCTCCATACTTTTGAATGATGGATCCCAAATATTTGAAATAATCATTCACCGGTATTTCTTGCTCACCAAGCTTCACTACACTCCCATCACTACTTCGTTGCTTACTAAACCGACATTCCATATATTCAGTCTTACTCTTACTCAACTTAAAACCTCTAGCTTCCAATGTTTGTCTCCATAATTCTAACTTAGCATTAACCCCAGCTCTAGACTCATCAATCAAAACAATATCATCAGCAAACAACATACACCATGGTACATTTTCTTGAATTGATCTCGTAAACTCATCCATCACTATCGCAAATAGGAAAGGGCTTAAAGCAGATCCTTGATGTAACCCAACCGTTATCGGAAAATTGGTTGTCACCCCTCCACAAGTGCGGACATTGGTTACTACACCTTCATACATATCTTTAATTATACTAATGTACTTGAGAGAAACACCTTTCTTCATCATTGTCCACCAGAGAACGTCCCTAGGTACTCTATCGTATGCCTTCTCTAAATCAATAAAAACCATATGCAAATCTTTGTTCCTCTCTCTATATCTTTCAATAAGTTGTCTAAGAAGATATATAGCTTCCATAGTTGATCTTCCAGGCATAAAACCAAATTGATTCTCCGGTATCATGACAACCTTCCTCAACCTAGACTCAATCACCCTCTCCCAAAGTTTCATAGTAAGACTCATGAGTTTTATACCACGATAGTTTGTGCAATCTTGTATATCACCCTTATTCTTATATAAAGGCACCAAAGTACTCTTCCTCCACTCATTAGGCATCTTATTTGTTCGCCAAATCAAGTTAAAAAGATGTCAACCATTCTAAACCTTTCTCTCCCAAGCATTTCCAAGCCTCGATAGGTATACCATCTGGGCCAACTGCCCTTCTTGATTTCATTTTCTTCAAAGCCTCTGCAATTTCTTTCTTTTGAATCATGCGCATGAAGTCACGATTTATCTCATGAAAAGGAATGGAGAAGTCTCCAAGATCTTGAGCATGACTATCATTAAATAGCTTATCAAAATAATCTTTCCATCTCTCCTTAATCTCCTCATCTTTGACTAAAACCCTTTGCGTTTCATCTTTGATACATCTAACCATACCCAAATCCTTCGATTTCCTATCTCTCATCTTTGTAAGCCTATAAATATCCTTCTCGCCTTTTTTGGTATCCAACTTGTCATAAACTTCCTTATATACCTTAGCCCTCGCGTTTCGAACAACTTTTTTAGCTTTCTTCTTAGCTATCATATACTTCTCCAAATTCTCATTATCACAACTCTTACTTAGATTTCTATAACACTCTCTTTTAACCTTAATAGCTAATTTGACATCCTCGTTCCACCATGATGTATCCTTACCTAGTGGTGCACCGCCTTTAGACTCACCCAATACCTCCTTAGCCACTTTTCTCATGCCACCCGCTATCTTATTCCACATTGATTCTGAATCCTCCTCGAGACACCAATCAGCTTCCTTAACTACCTGCTCTACAAACATTCCTTGTTTAGCTCCTTTCAGTGCCCACCACTTAATTTTACGATCTATCCTATGTCTATCCCTTTTGCGGCATTGTCTAATTCTAAGATCTAAAATTAAGACTCTATGTTGTGTAGTTACACTTTCTCTCGGTATAACCTTACAATCGATGCAACAATCCCTATCTCTCTTTCTAAGTAGGAAAAAATCTATCTGACTCGTATTAACCCCACTTTTAAATGTTACTAGGTGAGACTCCCTCTTCCTAAACCAAGTGTTTGCTAAGATCATATCGTAGGACAAACAAAAATCTAAAATCCTTTCTCCACTTTCATTTCTTTCTCCTATACCATAGCCTCCATGGATACTCTCAAATCCATCCCTACTAATGCCTACATGTCCATTAAGGTCACCGCCGATGAAAAGCTTTTCTCCAAAGATATCCCTTGTACTACTCCATCTAAATCTTCCCAAAATTGATGCTTAATGGAATCATCTAAACCTACTTGAGGTGCATAAACATTAATAATATTAATAATATCTGTACCTAATACTAATTTAATAAGTAAAATTCTATCACCCTTCCTACGGACCTCAACTACATTATCTATAAACTGACGACTCATAACAATCCCTACTCCATTCCTATTCCTATTTACTCTTGTATACCAAATCTTATATCCCCAAGGTTCTATTACTTTTGCTTTCTCACCTACCCATTTGGTCTCTTGAAGACATAAAATATCAATCTTTCTCCTACACATAACATCTACTAACTCTACCAACTTACCAGATAAAGACCCTATGTTCCAAGTGGCTAACCTAATTTTATGGTCTTGGACTAACTTCTTTACCCCCACCCGTCCAACAAAGTGAGGGAACCCTTGCCTATTTGACACCACACCCGAGCGCCGGTGTGACGTGTCGCTTCTGGGCGACGACCTAGCAACCCTTGCCCATTTATCACTGCCTCCGGGCCTAGAGAGTACAGCGCGTCGCTCAGTAGGGAATGCCCCAACGAAATTCTCATATTGGTTCATTTTCATAGGGTATGACAAAGTTTTTATGCTGGCTGTCACAGGCCTACCGCAACCCTCCTCCTTTATCCGGGCTTGGGACCAACAGTGTATAACTAAACACACAGGCGGAGTTATGCAGGAAGAGCTTGAAATGAGCTTGATGGGCGAATTGAACTACTTCCTTGAACTTCAAATAAAGCAAACTGAAGAAAGAATCTTCATCAACCAGGCCAAGTATACAAAAGAACTTAAAAGATTTGGCATGGACTCATCGAAATCAAGAAGAAATTCTATGAGCACAACTACCTCTCTTGACAAAGATGAAAATGGTAAAACTGTAGATACTAAGCTCTACAGAGGTATGATTGGATCTCTATTATACTTAACTGCTAGTCAACCTGATATAATGTTTAGTGTTTGTATATGTGCGAGATTTCAAGCTAATCCAAAGGAATCTCACTTAATTGCAGTAAAACAAATTCTTCGATACTTGAAAGATACTTCAAACTTTGGTTTATTTTACCCAAAATCATCTTCCTTCGATTTAGCTTCATATAGTGATGCAGATTTTTGCTGAAAGCAAATCTGATCGCAAGAGTATTAGTGGAACTTGTCACTTCTTAAGACATTCCTTAGTTTTTGGGTTTAGTAAAAAGCAAAATTCAGTATCACTCACAACAACTGAAGCGGAATATATAGCGGCTAGGTTAGCATGTTCATAAGTGTTGTGGATGAAACAATCCTTAAGAGATTTTGGTTTGAATTATTCCACAACAACTATTTATTGTGATAACACTAGTGCTATAAATATTTCAAAAAATCTTGTTCAGCACTCAAGAACTAAGCATATTGAAGTAAGACATTATTTCTTACGAGATCATATGTTAAAAGGAGATATTTCTTTGAATTTTATACTCACTAATGCACAACATGCCAATATCTTTACTAAACCACTTAAAAATGAAGATTTTATGAGAATTATGAGAGAGCTAGGCATTTGCGCATTATTAGATTTATAAATTTGTTTTTGAACGTTTTGTTTTTGAAAAATCTTCACAATCAAACTTTTTAGTCGACTGATGAAAATTGATTAGTCGACTGATGGTTGTTTTTAAATTTTTAAACGGAAGGGACCTGATACCCCTTGGTCTTTGTTTAAAAGGGCAGTCGTTATTTTTTAAACACACTCGTGTGTTTCTCTCTCCTCTGTAGCTGCCAAACCCTCTACCGCCTCTTCCCTCTTTCCTAAAACCCTTGGAAAATTGACATCCCTCTTCTGGTGGACTGCCTCTGCAGCTTGATTTGGCCACTAATAGAGGCCATGATCGTGGATGACCTACTATCCATCGTAACCTCCCCGATGATCAACGGAGCACCGTCCGCATCGCACGAAGTCCACTCCAGTCTTCTTTGGCAGAAAGCTACCATCTTCCACTTATTGGAATTTCCTTGCCTCGCCAGACATCCTCACTGTCTCGTCGGAAGCCATCCTCATCAACGTCTCAATCTCGTCGACAAGCCACTCCCTGCGGCACCTCTTCTCTTCGATAGGTTCATCTTTTCTTGACGACCATGCCTCGTCAGAAAGTCACCTCCGCACAAGGTTTCGCTTCTTCATCTACACCTACAGGCAAAGGACGTCATGGATTTTCTCTTAGCCTACTTAGAAATCCCCTTCTATATGATACATTTGGATCTATTTCTGCCCTTCTCATCTTACCCGGTAGAAGTGTTCTTTTTCACATTTATTCACGATATGATCTTAAGGCATTATTTACAGGGTTCACATCTTTTTTATGCATTTTTCAATCGTGATTATTATTCATTCTTAATTCATTTGTTTTACACAAATTTATAAATCAATCACGATACCGGTTTTATTTCCTCTCTTGTTAGAGACATTGAAATCGAGTTTGATTCCAAACTCCTTGGACAAATCTTCGATGTTCCATCTTCAGGAACTTCATTCAATTCTATTGAACTTAATGATGAAAATATTTTTGAACAAATTCTTCTTCCTGGTACACCTCATTGTCCTCCCTTCAAAAATATCAATCTTTAACCTCGTGCTCGCATTGCCGGATGAATTCTTGCCCATAATGTCCTCCCTAAAACTGGATCCTTTGATTACTTTTCAACAAATCTTTCTACTGCTCTTTATGTCTTATTTGGAAATATTTCTGTGAATTGGGCAAGCGTATATTTTACTACGTTGTGGAAACAAAAACCCTTTCTTTCGTATGAATGTCTTCTTACCCGCATTTTCAAATATTTCAAAGTGCCTTTGACTAATAAAAAATCTATTTTGCAAAAGGAAATCTTTGATTAAACTGTTTTTAGATGCATGAAACTCACTTATCTACCTCCTTCACGTTTTGATACCCCTACATCTTCTAAACCATCACGATCTCCTATGTCACCTCCATCTCAAAGCAAACGAAAGAAGTCCCAATTGATCAAGATCATGATGAAGTTTTGCAACAAATAGAAGCTTTGGAGCTACATCAACACACTTTTCGTGAGGATGTGACTCAACAACTTTCGTCAATTCAGAATGATATTGCTGAACTCAAAGAGATGATCAAGCAACACTTCTCTTGAACTTTGTTTAATGTTATTGCTTTGATAAAACAACATTTTTTTCTAAACATTGATAATTTCTGGGTTGTAATATTTTAAACTTGAATTTGCATTTTGCTTATACTATGACTGCACTTACTCTTTTTTATTGTGACAAAGGGGGAGAAAAAGATAAGCATGGAAATTGCATGAGAAAGCATTGAAAATTGCATAAGAACTTGATACCAATTTCATGAAAAAGAAATAGAAATGCATGAAGTAATGATGGAAATGCAAAACAATAAATATGTGATATATATATATATATATATATATATATATATATATATATATATATATATATATATATATATATGCTTTGATTATGCTAACTTCTTATGTTTTGCAGCATATTAATAGGGAGAGTAAAATCTTCATCTATGCCTCTAAATGCTTCATCTTTGACTAGTTTGTCATCATCAAAAAGGGGAAGATTGTTACGACAATGAAGCCGTATATGACATTTCCAGAACTAGATTTTGATGATGAATAAGTGAATCAACTGCATTTCATCTAATGCAATGAAGAAAGATGACAAGAATTAAAGAATTCAATGAAGAATCTTTGAAGACAAATGTGCAAATGTAAATTTCATTAAATGTCTTAGATTCTTGTAAGAGCCTTACTTAGAGTGCATATTTCAATTGCCTTTTATCTAAAAGGTCTTTAAAAAACTTTTCTAAAAGAATCCTTTATGAAAATCGTTTTAAAAAACTCTTTACTTAATTTTTCATGTTTATTAGTCGACCAACAGACTCACTAGTCGACCAACTTTTTTGCGCCAATTTTTCAAAGCAAAAATGTCAACTTTCTGATTAGTCGACTAATCGACTCTTAGTCGACCAGACAAAATGTTTGATTTCTGAAAAATTTAGCAGGAGTCGACTGAAGGTTTTCTTAGTCGACCGGACAAAATGTTTGTTTTAAGCAAAATTTAGCAGGAGTCGACTGAAAGGTTTTTCAGTCTACTAATGATTTTCATCAGTCGACTAACTTTTCTTTAGTCGACTACATTTCAAACTCCAGATTTTAAAACGGTTCTGTTAAACATAGTAGTCGACTGACGATAACTGTTAGTCTGCTAATAGTTAATTTTAATCGACTAACTACTATTTCAGTTGACTAATATAGTCATTTTTCTGTAACTTTTAAAAGGTGTACCTTTTCATTTTTCAAACGAATTGACCGTTCAAAAGCAACTGTTTTGACGCCCTTTCATGCCCTCAACGTATGAAATCTTTCAACTATAAATAAGAGTGCATTCCACACTCAAAAACATCGAATTACATTAAATTACAAAGATCAAATTCTTTGTTTTTCACTCCTATTCATTCAAGTGTTTATTTTCTCACTCACTTGATATTTTCACTCTAGTTTTTCACTCAAATTCTTTTGAGAGATAGTGAATTCGTGAGTTGAGTATTTTAACAACCTTAGAAGTTAATTGCATTTCATCTGCATTTATAAGAAAGGCTCGTAGGTTGATTATAAGTTTGCTTACTTATATTTTTCTTTAAAAGGAAATGACTCCTTGGTTTAAAGGACTTGTTTACTTTCAGTAGGGTTGTTACTGAAAGTGGAACCGGATTTGGTTTGTATGTTCTTGTGGTTACACAAGGTTAATAGTGAAAATCTCAAACGGGTTTTGCTTGGGGACTGGATATAGGTTAGGAAGACCGAACTAGGATAAAATCTTGTGATTGTTGTGTGAATTTCAAAATCCTTCAAAATTCTAAAGACGTTATTTAAAAGCACTATTCACCCCCCCCCCCCCCCCCTCTAGTGCTTGTTGCCTCGATCCTATAGCACTTTCAACACACAATTATAATATTGAATCTTAATACGGTTCAAAGAATCCTCAATCAACACAACTTAGATCACTTTGTTGATTGCATGTAGGGATGACAGTGGGGCGGGGCGAGGCGGGGGACAAGGTCTCCACCCCCGCCCCGCCTCAAGATTAGAACCTTTATCCCCCGCCTTCATCCCTGTTCCAGGTCCTCCATCCCCAGTTCAAACGAGGATGAGGCGAGGCAAGGCGGGGCGGGGATGAGGCGGGGAAAAGTGGTAGGGATGGGGCAGGCGGGGTGGGGAAAAGGGTACATCCATCCCCACCTCCATCCCCGAACAGGGATGGATTTTAACCTTCGTCCCCGCCTCCATCCCCGTTTCATACCCTTCATCCCCGATCCAAACAGGGCGAGGCAGGGCGGGGCCCCACTTTCTCCCAGTCCACTGTCATCCCTAATTGCATGAGTCAGTCAGTCAAGATCTTTTATCAAAATCGCATTCGTATTATAGAGCATGTTCATTTACACATATTAATGCATGTATATTCATGACGAAATATGAATTATATCATCAAAATACAAGTTCATGCTTTAACATATATGCATAAACTATTTTTTTATGATAACACATTAAAAAATGTTATGAATTTAGTCATAATCATGCTTAAAAAACCTTATGCATAACTTAAATAACATAAAACACATGTTTTAGACATGCATAAGTTATGCTTCCTTAACAATAAACACTTATAAAACATAAAAATTGACAAAAACATATTCATATCGGTAAAATCCGGGGTTCTCAAACTGGAACTGGTCTAAAAATACCCTGAACCAGTTTGAAACAGCCATGGACCTATCATCTAAGAGTCTAAACCGGTTAAGGACCTAATGAATCAGTCTAAAACATGAACAAAAGCTCATAAAACCCTATAACCGAATGAGAAAATCCTTGTTCGTTCATGGATTCATGAAAACACAGTCTCTACATCTTGAAACTGGTGAAAAACTTATAGGAACCAGTCAAAAATGACTCTAACCAGTCCTGGAAAGAGCTGCATTGGTCACATAACCGATTAAAGTGTAAACAGTGCCTGGACCCTATTGCGGATCTAATCCGTTTCAATCTGAATCCATATCCAGTTAGAGCAGATCCTGGGTTGGATACCTCTATTTGGATCCATTTTGGATCCAAACCCATAATATATGGGTCCCAGATTGGATCCAATAATCCCAAAGCGATTTGAACCCAGATCTGATCCATTACAGGATCCGAGTTGAGTCCGAAAACTGTATCTGGTCTAGGCCCGGATCTGATTTGGTTTGGATCTAGACTTGGTCTAACTGGATCAGAACATATCTGGTCCATACCGAAATCAGGTTGAATCCGGATTAAGTCTCAATCCATACAGATCAGATCAGACTCGGACCTTACCTGGTCTGGTTGGTCCCAGATCACAACCCGATTCATCTGGATCAGACCAGACCTAGAACCCAAATGGGTCCTCTCCTGATCCAACCAGGTCGAATTCGATCACCCACCTGATGTTCGAATCAGACCCATACCCTGAATCAGAATGAGTCTGGGTCTTGTCTGAACCCTCATAACGGATCTGGTTTGTCTATAGGATCGGGTCCTAATGCAGATCCGAGTTCTCCAGAACAGACCCAGACCCAAAACCCAAATGGGTCCAGGTTTGAGTCTGGGTCAGAACTGAACTGACCCGGTATTCGGGTAGACCCGATCCACCCAAAAAGGGTTTGAATCGAACCTGCCACCGGGTCAAAATACCTGGTCCGACCCGGGTCACCCAAAACATAAGCAGTTTCGGTTTCTGAGAAACCAAATGATCGATTATCATCGAAAAGGGCAAATGCCCCTTCGGCATCTGGGAGACGGGGGACATCAGCGGCGAGGTTGCCGTTGAAGCGACGACCCCCGGCAGAAAACTCTGGTAAATACCCCTGCCAACGAAGGGGTTCATTTTCTAGCCGCTTGATCCAAATGCCGACCGAAACACCACCAACGACGATGGTTCTCCAATGACCTGTCACATCTGCCAACGGCGCCGATGAGGCCGCCAGCGATCGACGACCCCCTTCACCTCACTGGCGAATGCCACCGATGAAAGGTAAAGGGTTCTGAACTCTAATGATTTTTTTTATTCAGGTATGTCGCCGATAGCAACACTTGCCGCCGAGACTGGTTGTCGCCACCGGCGACGAACCGACAAGGTCGCGGGCTATGGGAATCTTGTCCCGACCTCACCAGCGACCACTCTTTCTGTTCTTTTAATTTTTTTAGAAACCGAAAAACAAACGAGACGCCAGGCAACCACCAGCGATAGTGGTCCTGCCGGCGAAAGCTACAGCGAAGGCTGACGGTTACAGTGTCAACCATCTCCCCCTTCCTGGCGAAAGCTGTTTCTACGAAGGGGGGAAGCCGGATCACCCTCTATTTTTTTTGTTTTTGGAACCGTATCAGGGGTGTAGCGGTACGCTTATCGTCGATGAACTGTGTTCAGAATGTCGCCGGTCACCGATAGAAAAACAGGCATACTCACATGCAGGTCCAATTATGCTACCCGCTATCTCCAGCATCGAAAAAGCGACAACAGGCCTGAGTTTACGTCAGCGGAGTAAATCAAATATACCGACATTGGCGAGCATTGAATGAATGCTCCTGGTGCACCCACACGCGCAACAGAATGAGCGACAGTATGCCTATAACCCATTGTTGGCGTATTCCCAAAAAATAAAACTGAAATACAAACTAAGCATGTACCGGTAGATGCCATGGTCGATGCGACGTGCGGGTGCTCGGCATTCTCTTCAGCCTATCGACGCTCACAATGAGCTCAGGCCTTCAAGTCAATGGTGAGCAGGATCCTTACAGCCAGTAGAAACCATAGTTTCTGGATGCTAATCATACAGTCAAGCTCTTTATTTATATTGGAAGATAGGGAGGGGCAGAATATGAACTCTTTATATTCACGTACCATCCACCCCACTAACTCTCATTAGTGCTCACTATCAGCCCCACTAAACCTCATTAGTGTATTAGTGTCAAACCGGGTCACACCATGAGTTGGTCCCAAACCCAAATGTCCAACACGGCTCACTCGGCCATTGCACCCTCGGATTGAAGCTCAAGGTCGTCGTCCTGCTCGCCAACAACACAGACACCGAGATGGCCACCACTGCTTTGTCCTCCATGCCGACCCCACAGACAACGTGGAGCCACACAAACCACCGCCGCCCCGCCTGCCCAGCCCCAGTCCCCTTAACGCCATCTCCAGCCGCATCCACCAAGGCCTGGCTTGGTCTGCTCCGTCGGGCTCGGCCTGTGGGGTTTGAGTCTGCTCTGACAGGTAAGGCCAAGTAGTAGTACCGGCACTCCTCCTGAAACGGTTTGAATCATGAGCATGAATCCGAGTCTTGGGAAGTGCCATGTTACTTGACGGTTTCCTTTGTTTGTGGGATTGCCTTTCCTTCTTGCGCGCAATTGCTGGTGAGGGGTTGGATATGATTGAACCGAAAATACCGACCCGAGTCATCTACGCTCATGAGCAGGAACGGTTCAGGGGATGAACCGGGCTGGCTGCAGATGTGAGCAACTTGGGTACAGGTCTGGAAAAAAAGCATGAAGAGTCGCCCCGGGACTAGGGGTGGCAAAATCTGACACGACCTACCAACCCGCTTCTTAACCGGGTTCAGGTTTGAATTAAATGGGTTCGTGTCATAAACGGGTCGACCCGCCTAACCCGTTTATTAAACGGGTCGGGTTCGTGTTAGGGGTATGACAACCCGCCAACCCGGCTGACCCGTTTAATAAACGGGTTAAGTAGGCGGGTCAACCCGTTTACCCGAACCTGATCCACCAACCCGTTTACCCGACCCCGACCCACCCGCCAACCCATTTACCCGTTTACTCGAACCTGACCCACCAACCCGTTTACCCAAACCGACCTGCCAACCCGCCTGCTAACCCGCCAACCCATTTACCCGACCCGACCCGTTTATTAAACGGGTTAACTGTGTCGTGTCGGGTTACCCGTTTAATAAATGGGTCGGGTTCGTGTTTGCCACAGCCGCCCCGTTTAATAAACTGGTCAGGTTCGTGTTGGGGTATGCTGACCCACCGATCCGACCTGCCAACCCGACCCGATTGCCACCCCCACCGGGGACTAGCGTAATTGGACCTACCTGTATTGGGTCCTGAACCAAACCGAGGAGCATACTCATAAATATCAGTCAAGTTTTGAAATTTTCATGACTTAACGCGGTATTTTCAAAGGCCCATATAGTACCAAAGTAAAAACCCAATGTTTCAAAATATTGTCGAGTATTTTAATTACGATTTCATGAACATTTTTCTAAATATTTATATTTTCTTAATAAGTTTCCGTAGTTTCTTATGTTTTAAAATTTTATCATATGCTGATATTTTCCCAATATTATTTAGAAAAATGTATTTTATATGTGCAACTTTTTTCATGCCAAGCATATCAAGAATATCCATTTGAATGGTTCGGTAGTTCCGCAAACAATTCGACCACAAACTGCTAGGATTATTTGAATCGGTTCACTAGTTCCACCAATAATTCAACCACGAACTACTAAATACATCAAAAAATCGAAGTCGGTTTCTGAAGCTTGGAAGAAAAGATCCTTCCTCAAACAAATTCGTAATATCAGCTCAGCATCATGCGTGAAAATTTGCAACAAACCATTCACGTGAATTGACCCAATGATCGAGTGAGATCGGTCCGAACTCTGATCTTGATATCTGGGTGATCAAGACGTTCCCGATTAAAACCCTAGACATAGATGGATGTGGCCAGATTTTTCTTTGGCACATGGGACCGCCTAGGACTCGGACTTTGGGACAGAAGAGCTCTCCCTCTCAAAGCAACACCTTATTCGAGCCGTTCAGGTTTTCTAGGTCACTTGCAGCAACGCTATCGCTTGGCTGAATTTTAAAATATGTATTAAAATCTACGCCACAAATGTTGCAAATATTTTTTAAATAACATGGTTTTAATGCAATATTTTGAAAGCCCAATATCATATAAAAAATAGCCTGATATTTTCAAACATGCACCAATACTGAAAATATTGTTTTAACACTTTTAATCTGTTATTAATGTGATAAAAAAACAAAATTTGTCATAATTTTCTGCTATCTATATGTTAAATTTATTTTATATGTTTTACAGACACATCATACCAATATCTTTCTGAGAATTTCAAGAAAAACTAGATTTTTGGAAACATCAAGAGATATTCTCCGGACGAGGTTTCAACAAGGACGAGTTTTGTGGCTAAAAACGATGGTCAAGCAAATCCAATGATAAAAATAGGGAAAATCAATCTCTATCTCTCATCCGTCCTTTGAGGTGAATTGCACTCAAATGTTGGTAGGGTCCTCAATCCTTGAGATGGGCTAACCGTGAAGCATATGATCGATTCTACACCACAAATCCGTCTCTGCAGGCCCCTTGGACCCTTTTTTTCTATCTCGTCTACCTTTCTAAGAACAGAAAAGCAAACACGGCAAGAAATGTCAATACAAGCCACTTGTTTGTACACGAGAGAAAAAGAAGCTAATTGTGCATTACACTAGAGAAAGACCGCCTTTTCTACAGGGTATCAATTCATGGCAAGGTAACCGCTCTCGAAAACCAAACCACTTTGTGTTCACCATAATTCAGGCGAAGAAGATCAACATCATGAGATGGCGTCTTCTTTGGCATTGGTGGCACCTTAGTGCAACAATCGCCTCTTTTCGGGAACCCAATCTCAGCTCATGCACATCCATTTCCGCACTCCAGGGGGGATCCACTAGTGCATAGCTCTCAAATGGCCTAACTCAGATCCAGGTTAGATGGGCCGATCAGGGTTGGGGTCAATAATGGTCTTTTTACTTCCTATTTCTCTATTATCCTTTTCATTTCTCCCTTGCTGTCTATGATCTGCCGGGGTGAACCCTCATCACCTCTTCTGAATAAAGTTTACTTCTTTCATAGAAAAGATCAACATCGTGTATAGATACAGAGACAGGCTTCAACCGGTGGTATGCATTGGAAGCTTGCGAGCCTAGAAACAAGGTCCTCCAGGAGTTGGCCTTGCTACATTCAGCTGCCATTCTGGATGACATTCTGACATTGTTGCTCGGACTGAGGTTTTGAAATCTTACGTAGTGATCTATACTGCAGGCGCACGCTCTCCCCATTGTCTAAAGTCTTCAGAAGGTACCTGAAAAAAGGAACAGAGCTGAATCAAGTAGGATAGGGATGACCGATGAACACCAAACACTCAAATCACACATTCGCAACCAGAATAGAGTCCCACAGGAAATCAATCAACAGACGCTTAGCATTTAGCCCAAATGCCATGAAAGCAAGACGAGAAGGAATTAAATAAAAAGACTAGAAAGTGTATCTTCATTGCATCAAGTGAAAACAATCTTTGAAAAGATTTTTAACTATAGCATGATGAAAAAATCATAAACGAGTGGATGTCAACAGCAATTACAGAACCAACCAAGTAAAAGTTAAATAGATAAAATGTCTTGCTTTATTACGAAAGAGACCCGTTCAAACCAGAAAAGAATGATTACTAGACCTCTTAATTACAAAAGTGAACATCATTTAATAGCAGGAAAAAGAATAAAAACCATAGCAAGCTTCAGACACTTGCAAATTAAAGATATGAGAGAGAGAGAGAGAGAGATGGGCTTCATCATGATGACCTGAAGCCTGATCTTCATATGACCCAAACCTAGGGAAAGTCTACAATAACCTGGCCCTCCTTTGACCCAGGACCAAAGATTGAACCTCGACCTGCGCACCATCCGGCAGGATACCTGACCCTACTTCCGAGCAACATCTCAAATTTCCTAAGCAATTAAACTAGTCGTATACTTCAGCTTTTTAGCTAAATTATCAGTCTACTTTCTGAAACAAATATCTTATATATTACAGGTTGGTTATTCAATATGAAAGAGACGCAACAATATGAAACGAAATAAGGTAAAATATGGCCTGCTTTTGGTTTTAAATTTCCAAATTCTATATTTGCAGAAGCAATTGATGCAAGACAGGATCAACTATTTAATGGAATTACCAGCCATTGAGACATTGTGAAGTGATCACAGCTTCCCTTCCTACAAACTTATCAGGTGTCCTCCTATTCCCCTGCAAAACAGCTCCCCATTTGAATTAAATATTTTACCAATATCTACAAGGGGCCTAATAACTTGCAATAATAAGTGCAACCCTGACCTTAATTATCACTTTCTCATTCACAGAAAATGGATATTGTGACCCCTTCAAACCATGGTTGTCACCATCCGCATTCATATCTACGTCTTCCTACAAGTTGAAAAAACAAGATCACCAATTACTAAATTGTTTTAAGGTTGTCAGAAAAGCCTTCAGAGATTAACAACAATTTATGGCCTATCAATCACAATCACGCTATAACCATTCTTTAGTAAAAGGTGAAAGAATAGTTTGATCACATGGCTGGCAGATTATACAATCATTCAAATATAAGTTGTAAAAAGAACAAACATTTTTTTTAAGAACTCAGAAAAGGTTTTACCTGTTAAAAAATGAGCTGAAATGCTCAAATGTGAGCTTCCTGATAAATACCTTGTTTAGTCGCTTTATTGCATCCACATGCTCAACCACTTCTTTCCTTCGTTTCCGTAGTGCAGCATTATGGAACAGCCTTCTGTCATCCTCGTGCTTTACAGCTGCTGCAGCGGCCCTCAAAGCTGCATAAGTTCTCACTGGTTCAGCAACTTTAGCTAATGATAAAAAGCAAGAATTCTCAAGATCTACATACCAAGATTTGGGATCAATGTCCCCGCATCAATCTCCAAACCACAGATGCTACACCTGGACTATATAATAAACAGGAAATCAATTTTTTGTTTTTCACTGGAAATAGTTGCAGCTGCACAAAGACGTGCTATGAACTGTACACCTGTGAATTTTTGCATCAGATCATATGGACCACAAACAAAGACCAAGCAGTTTCCAAAATAGCTAATTGAAAGAAGCCACACAAGTAGAAAACCATAAAGCAACAATTAAACCCTTTTTTTCATATATATGAATTCCTAGTTAGAGTCATACATAATACTTCTATTAAAGGTCCAAAACAATAAAAAACTCACAAAAACCAATAACATTGACATGCTTTGTAGTTGTACAAATATAACTAGATTGGCAGATAATTTTCCATATTCATTAACAAGTTCAGATAACCATGCACTAAATGATGCTTCCAACAAAATATGGTTCCAACCATAGTTACCGGAAGCCCCAATTAGGAAGTGTGCTTCCAAAGCAGGAAGCTACATGCTTCCTCCAAAAGGGAGAAGGGTCGGGGAAACACGCTTCTCACTCGCTTCTCTTTCATTTCTCACACACTTCCACAATTGCTTCCAAAATGAATTCCGCTTCCTGCTTCACGCTACTTTTTAACACTCGCTTCCGCTTCACGCATTGCTTCTTGTATCCATTTCGCTTCCTGGTAACTATGGTTCCAACCATAGTCACCAGAAACGCCTTCCTAGGAGGGGGAGTGTCCGAAGCAGGATGCGCGGGGGACACTCGCTTCTCATTTGTGGAAGCGCACTTCCTATATTATAATAAGCATGCTTCCCATTCACTTCTCAAATTGCTTTCCCACTCGATTCCTATCACTTTCCCCCTGTTTTTTTGTATTTTTCACTTCTTTTTTGCTTCTCCCTCACCTCCTTCATGTTTCCTTTTTCACTTCTCTCACACGCTTTCACTAACACTTCCAAACGAATCCCACCACGCATCGCTTTCTGTATCCATTTTGCTTCCTGTTAACTATGTTCATGCCGACAATCCATCCACCCCCTACAATCAATGAGAAGAAAAGGTGGGACATGACTTTTGGCCATTCAAGCTCACATCAGTATGAGCCAACCACTGCTCAAGCTTGAGTTCATTAATTGAGTTTCAGTCACAATAAGCTAAAATTGTATTTAAATTCAAAATATATTAAAGAATTCTTCTAACATACAACTTACCATGCAAAAAGAAAGCAAGAAGAATCAAATCTATAATCAAAATATTTTAGTGTCATGACAAATGACATACAAATTTAAAAATTTTGACAAGGAGGTAATATTAGCTCACCATATCAATGACCTTTCTCAGCATCAACCCACCAAATGAGTGACCACAAGAAACAACCGTTGCATCTTCAAGGAACGCACGACTAGAAACAAAATGCTCTTATCAATCAGTGATGTCATAAATAAGCAACAGATTTTGGTGTTCACTCCAGCAAAAGAAATGGTAATAAATGGATCAGCAATAAAATAAAGCAGTTCAAAATCTCAAAACAGCCAAGAAAACACAAACTACGCTAACACAAGTTTAAGGTAAATGCCAATCCTTGGCCAAAAGAAAATGGTTTTCTAGAGAGTGCAACTATTTTTACAATTTCCAAAAATTAATCCAAACCAGTCCTCCAAAACAAAATATTGGATATTTGAGAAATTTGGCCATCTTCCAATTGTGTTTAAAATATATAAAGAATAACAAATATGGAGATGCTATAAATAATTCCCAATCATGACACTTTGTCGTTTTTCTCTCTACTATTTACCCAGTGAAATAGGAAACAAAGGCATGAAGCAACAATCATGAAGTGAGAATCATGAAAGACTAAAATGAGCTTAGGAAAGAAACGAATTAGCTTTCAGTTTGCAGAAATAAAAAGCAACAAAGCCAGTAACAGCTGGCAATCACAAAAAAGAATATTACAAACTAACCAAAATATACAACAGCTTTAAAGCAAAGGTACTTTTTTTAACAATCACTTACGATAATGGATCTGAGAGCACACTCCTCAATGATGGATCTGGATTAATGGTAGTTCGAACATCCTGCAATTCAATTGTTAGAAAGAACATTAGTTGGATATACATAACATCCCTACGTTCTGCCTCAGATATTCCAGCAAGAAGTCATTTCATCCATTACACTCAGAAGCGACTACAACCTCGAGAATTAAGAAACACAAACAAAAAGGCAAAATAATAAATAGTAGCTCCCTCAACATCATAGTGGAAACCAAGACTTTTTCTTCCAGAATTTGAAGCAACTGCTACTTCTACAATCAAATGATTCAGATCCATGAGCCTGATGTGGATGAAGTTTCATACGGTTTATTTAGAAAACAATGAGAAAAATCTGACAGCATATTTGCTTTTGGAAGATCAAATAAGAAAAGAGTGAAAAATGGTGGGACAAGCATCACCACCTACAATAACACATAGAAGAGACACTAGAAATGCTTGGTAATCTAAAATTAGTGAGAGACAATCAACACCTACAACAACACAGAAAAGAGGAAATAGAAATGTGTGGTAATCTAATATTATTATTGCTAAATTGGGCAGGAATGGATTGACAAATCCGAAGTTGTTCCAAAAGGAAAAAAATAGTTTCATCGTTTCATATAGATATTGGCAAAAGTTAAAACCATGAAGAAATCTTGAAATTCAAGTATAAACTGCAGCTTCATATTCAGAGTTTGCAGCTCACAAAGCTAGGATGCTATGATGGGATCCAAGGCATGCATCCCATGATTTTGGTGTTTAAGTATCCTGGTGCTTTAGCAATTAGTTCACGTTGGTTTGGTTAATCAGTTCCAAAAAGACTACACTGATAACTAGCTCATCCAGTCAGATTTCTAGGTCACGCAGTACTCAGAGCAGACAATGGTGGTTTCAGGCTACTCGATATGATTTCAAAGCTTCATTCTGAATTTCACTATATTATGATGCATTTTTTCATCACATGCTATAATTTGCACTTGTTTCTTTGTTACTTAACGCAGTTGCCTCAACAGGTTGGCATCGTGGTCACCTTGGCCATCCATATTTATTCAGTTTTCACATGTTGTCAGGACCAAGACCATCATATAAGTCTGACTTCAAGGAACATTGACAAACATGTATGTAAGACTCAAGTGAAAATAGCAGATAGCTACCATAGATATCATATCTCGAATATCTGGAAAAATTTACTTACTAATAGCTCAAAAGTCTATTAAACTTTATAATTTGACAAACAAATTCCTGTTCATCACAGAAAACTTATAAGCATTGAACTGTGAAAAAACAGCATCATCCTGTGCTCTGTAATGCATCCAAAGTTCAATCTGTATTGTTCTTCTACCACAACGGAGAAAGTTATCCTTTTATTTGTCCATGTGATGGAGGTAAATGGGAAAAGGCAGCTAGCTAGTTCGCTGAAAACAAGAAATCTGAAAACAAAAGGAAGAACGTGAAATAAGGATCAGAAAATCCTCTAGAGAAAGTAAAAAGATTGAGGCTGTGGTATGAGTGATCTATCTTGATCTGCCTCAGGAGAAAGAAAAACTATGATTCTACAGCACAAAGGACAGTCATGAAATCTTCCCTTGGGGGTCCGCTGGCAAAAACTGTGTAGCAGAATCACTAGGTCCCAACAAGTGGCATGTGAACCTAAGGTGCAACAACCTACAAATTTTTAGATGGAAAAAAAGAACCTGAAAACAGAGTAGAAAGAATAGAAGTAGCAGAATATGGTGATAGAGACAGTGGTGGTTGACAGTACTCAGTGCAAAACAATGTGTGGAGAAAGAAACAGCAGGAATAGGGGAAAAGAAAAAGGAGAGCATTCACCATTCAGCACAAATCAGCAGTTGAGAGATGAGAGGAAGAAAGTGCACATTACTTACAAAATCAAAGTCATGGGACCTAAGAAAGGATTTATGCAGACTTACATGATAATATGGAACTTCCACCATCAGGTCACATTGTTAAAATGTATCATTCAACATTTGTAATATTATATATATTTTATATATATAAAGGATAATACATATTCATATATTGTATATATGCATATGTATTATCCTAATTATATATATCTAAAATATATATTTTTCTATTTATAGGCATAGGGGTAGTTTAGACATTTCCAGTTTTACGCATATTCCATTCGGAATATGTTTGTAATTTAATTTAATTTTTTCTTTTTTATTTTTCTATTTTTTTGGGGTTTGCGCCACCTAGGGAAGCTCCCCAAAGAGTCGTTGGGGAGCCCCCAACGGTCACAAATGTGACCGTTGGGGGTTCCCAACGACTCCTTTGGGAGCCCCCTTTGTGGCTCCTCTCTTGTGTTATAAATAGGGGTCTCCCCCTTGTATTTCTTGGAGATTTGGAGGAGCTCTTGCTCCATTGTAAGGGGTTTTTCCCCTCTTCTTCCTTTCTTTCAATAATATTCAACTTATGACTTTGAGTCATATTTTTGCCCCTTGTGTGGGTTTATGTGTTAGCACATTATGCGCTTATGTTGTTCCCTTTAATGGGTTTATTCGCACTTCATGTGCATGTATGGGTTCATTATTGAACCTAATGTATTCAAAGCAACTTTCTAACATGGTATCAGAGCCCGGTTACGATGGGATTGTCTCTTGGCGCAACGGAAAGCGTGGTGCTCAAGAAATGGTGAAGTATTCATTGTTCTTTTTTTATTAGAAGTTTTTCGGTATGTATCTCTTTTCTTAACATATTATGCATTATGAAACTATCTCTCTTGGTCTAGTAGCTGAACACACTTGTCTTGAGTGTTATTTTATGTAGACAAGGCACGTTGATTCACACCATGGTGTGTGATTTTAGTCCATGTTGGCGTTTGTGTCCTTATTCTAGTCGCTGAGATGTAGGCCCATGGTTGACTTATTTCACTCATTTCAAGTGTCATCTTATGTAGACAAGAGATGTATTGTGTTTTAGCTCATGGTTGGCTTGTTACTCTTGTTCTAATAGCTGAACATACTTGTTTTGAGTGTATTTTTACGTTGACAAGAGATGTTTTTGGTCCATGTTAACGTGTATTCTCTTGTTCTTGTCGTAGATGCACTCATTTCAAGTATTATTATATGTAAACAAGAGGTTCTTTTGCACACCTTTGTGTGTGTCTTTGGCCTTTAATGGCATTATATTTATATTCTTGATCTAGTAGCTTATACACTTGATTTATGGGTTTTGGAGGACTAATGAGGTAGTGGTTTGTAATGGATGAACTATTGTTGAAATTTGCAAAATTTCATTCATGACTTGTGTTTTAAGATATTCAAGTGAATCATATTTTTGATATGCATATTTTAAAAATCAAGTTGATTTTTTGGCATATATTAAGTGCTTATGGTTCTTTGGCCACTTTTGTATGCAAAATGTGTTTTTGTCAATTGAGTGAGATTTTCCTAAATGGGTAAGATTCTCTACTCAAATAACACTCTTCGTTTTGCCTCGTAAATGGATTTAAAACCTTGTGAACTCTTGTGTTTATTTTGTCTAAAGTATGCTTGGAGACGTCGTTTCTCTTGTTTAGCACTTCATTACATGTTTAAAGCATGTTCATTAATGATTCCTTTAAGTATTAATTCATTTCATGATAATATATGCATAGGCTCTTTATGGCTTTTTAGGATCTCATTCAATAAAGCATATGTAACTTATGCCTCTTCGTAGGCTTACTATGGTGTCCCTTAGGGGACCATTGTGTTATTCCCCATTATGGGGTTATGTTTGTCCAATGTTGGACCTTATGAATGAATTATGCATTCTTGCAATTCATTTTCGCATAATTTGCTTCCGCTTACCATTTAACATGATATATGATTTTGAAATCTTGTTTTTTTTTTCTAAATTTTCCTCATGCTAAAGTAATTATTTCATCATGTGATCTTGCATAAATATAATTTTGCACCTTGTTAGGAAAGTTCTATTTGAGTAAAGTGCAAAGATATTTTTTACGTGTTCTTTGTTGTTGTTCCACAGGATCTTGAAGATAAGTGGAAAAGGAAGTACCTTGGATAGATCATGGAAGGTGCTCATCATTAAAGACGTTGGAGGAAGACATTTACATTTTCAATGGCATTCGGACTAAAGGCTCTTGAAGCCTTGAGATTCTTCCTCTTGCTTTCTTCAATCTTTTCGTTCCCCCACGCAAAGTTTGAGGGGGGTGTTAAAATGTATCATTCAACATTTGTAATATTATATATATATTATATATATAAAGGATAATACATATTCATATATTGTATATATGCATATGTATTATCCTAATTATATATATATATAATATATATTTTTCTATTTATAGGCATAGGGGTAGTTTAGACATTTCCAGTTTTACGCATATTCCATTCGGAATATGTTTGTAATTTTATTTTATTTTTTATTTTTTATTTTTTATTTTTCTATTTTTTTTTTTTTTTGCGCCACCTAGGGAGGCTCCCCAAAGAGTCGTTGGGGAGCCCCCAACGGTCACAAATGTGATCGTTGGGGGTTCCCAACGACTCCTTTGGGAGCCCCCTTTGTGGCTCCTCTCTTGTGTTATAAATAGGGGTCTCCCCCTTGTATTTCTTGGAGATTTGGAGGAGCTCTTGCTCAACTTATGACTTTAAGTCATATTTTGCCCCCTTGTGTGGGTTTATGTGTTAGCACATTATGCGCTTATGTTGTTCCCTTTAATGGGTTTATTCGCACTTCATGTGCATGTATGGGTTCATTATTGAACCTAATGTATTCAAAGCCACTTTCTAACACACATCAGAGGAACAGAACTGGATATGTATCACTTTTTGAAACTGTCATTCCTAATTTCTGTTTCCTTATCACCATTGGTGACATTTTGTCCTCATTCTATGAAATTTTTGCTCCATGGACTATTTTTTTCTGATTTATAAACTTAATCAAACTAAAACCCCATATTCAGGTTAGTTAACAACAAAAAAACATAGAAATTATAAATGAATCTAGATCCCTGATCACCTATTTATTTGAAAATGCCCAATTGTACACACCTAACATTTCCCCTATACACATTTATTCATCCCCTAATGCAAATGTAAAGGTAAATACTTGGCATATTATTTGTAAAATAATTAGATCAATAGAGCAATTCCTAATTCTTGGAATGGAACTCACATAATTATTGTCAATGTGGTTGCACATCGCAGTTTCTTCAGTAGATAAATCATCCATAAACTGGCTTACGCTTATTGGCACAAAACTTTGGGGGACTATATGACCAGCTGCTGTTATCGGAGAACAATCTAATATGGCATTGCTTTGTGGCATAAGTCTAAACAACAAGGATGTCCTGCATTGACAAAGGGGGAAAGTAACTGCGTGCATGTAATGAGTGGAACTTGGGCCAACTTCCACACACACAGATATACATATTGAGAAAAAAGAAATAAGCTATAAACAAACCTGCCACCAGTTAAAGTGCCCGCAACATAATCAGGAACGGTCCTATATGAAGCTGCATGTCTCAATCCAGCAGTGGCATGACTAAGTGCTCTGCCTGTAAGGAGCAACAGGTCCCCTGGTCCCAAACCACCATCTGCTAGGTACCAACGACCATTGGGGTCACAAACCTACGCAAGAAATGGCTGACAAAAATGATTTGAGGGTCACACCAAAAGCAGTTCCAAAAATATTGGTGAGTGCCTGAGTGGCATGCATTTCAAGAATATTTACTTATGCCAATTTGATTCTTCATAAACTGTCCAGATGTAAAAAAAACTATTAGAATTGAACATGAAAAGCCAGAAAATAACCTATGTTAGATTACTGTTGAAGCTTTGAAAGCTAGATATGAATCACCTGAAGCCCTGGATTGTCTGAAGCAATCAGCGTGAGCAAGCCCTTCTCAACTTCACAGTTTGCCACAGGCTTTCCTCCAATAACACCCTTGCCATTCTGTAATGATGTGTGTGAGTATGTTGCCGCAAGTACAGACGAGGAAGCCTCATTAGCAGGTAACGGGGAGTCATCCAGCAAATGATTGAAAACACTGCCGACAGAATTAAAACAAAAAACAGCAATTAAATAAAAGAAAATGGAATCAACATAAGCTCCAATAGTTAAATCCATTATTACTCGCTCCGGAGACGTAGGTGCCTTGCAATTGCACAAAGTGACAACCGAGATGCCCTCCCCATGAATCTGAAAACTTCCCCCAAACAAGGTGGTGACGAATCTCCTTCTTCAAGTGCCCTAGAAATTATAGCATTTAATAAAACCTAAAATGAATCCCCTTATGCAAAACAACATACACGCATTCTGTAGAGACAACAAAAAGAATGCACAATTCTAAAAGCCAAACTGTCCACCCATCAAAAATCACATGACTGGCCATCATATGTTTTTCCGCTTTCATAAAGTCCCAAAACGAAATACGCTATAATACAAAACAATAATCCCACAGTGGGCACCAGTCCTTTTGCGGAATGGATGAAGGTGCTCAGTTTAATCATTCGTCCAAAATATCATTTTCTTCTTCTTAGTCATTGTTGTTCTGATGACAGATATGGGTGGGCTATTTCCACGCATCATCGATTAAATTTCCAGTTTTGAACATTCAAGACAATGAATACATACGAATCAAACCCATCAAATTTACAAAGTAATGAAACATAGAGCATAACAAAAAGAAGAGGCAAAAAAGAGTGATGAATCCTACCTCCCGGCTCTGTACATGTAAATACCAGAGCGCGCAGGCTTCGACAAATTCCCGCTAATTTGCCCCCGCATCCGGAAATACAACTTCCCAGACTCTAACGCGCACTTCAGCAGAGCAGCTTCCTCGCTCCCCACCACGATCACAGCAGCGTTATGCCTCATCAACGATGCTGAGAGGGCGTCCACTGCTCTGTTATACGTGGGCGATGGAGCACCGTCATACGAAGCAATTTCTGAGAGCTTAATCCTTGGCAGAGGCGACACGGGAGTTGCCACGGACACGGAGGGCTCGTGCAGCGGGTGCGATGCGGCAAGCGGCTCTGCGTTCACCATATGGTCAGCACGGTGATGACAAGATGCCGGAGGAGGGAGAGGAAGGAGGCCCAGAGAGAGGGACGACGCAGACGAGGGTTGTGCCGGAAGAGGAGCAGGGGAAGACCTCGGCATGGAATTGTGTGGGATCGGTACTGGAGACGGTGACATAGCAGACATCTGCATCGCAACTTCGATCATTGATCATTCTTCTCCGGCCTTCTTCGGGATTTCTCGCCTACGGTCAAGGGGTTACAGAAAAAAAACGGAAAGCTTCAGCGTTTTCGGGAATCTGCATCAGCGAGGGAGACTTTCCGCGATTCTGCACCCAAATTTTGGTCATCAATCGTCCTCCTCTGACATTTTGCGCCGATCCCGCCAAACTTTAGGGTCTTAGACTCTTAGAGTATGTAACGAATAAGGCGATCTTTGGGGAAAATCTCAATTTTACGAAATATTTTCAAAAAAATCGTGATATTTAAAGTACAAAGCCAATATAACGTTAACATGCGAAATTTGCAAGTATCTTCTTTCCGAAAATATCGTGCACGACGAATATTTTCAATAGTTTTGTTCTATTTGGTTTCTTTATTTGTATATGTTTAATTACATTTTGTAAATACAGATATTTTACAGAGAAAAAAACAGATATTTGAATATAAGGCGAGATTTTACCGACAACGAGATTTGAGATATGCGGAGCTTACCAAACAAAGACTGGTTTCGCGGTTAGACCGCTTTTTTTTGGAGTTGCGAAGGAATTACGATTGGGAGAAAGTGATTGCAAACATCTGAATGCAGGTTTCAATCATCAACCGCTCGTCTTCTTCATTCTCGGAAGGTTCCCGCTCGTAACTACTCGTCTTTTGACGAGACAATGACGGAAATTATAGGTTTTATGGTTAAGAGTGATCCACGACGGCAAGCAAGCAAGAAAGAGAAAAAGAGAGAGACCGCGGCATTCCGACGCTCGATCGCCCTTCTTCTTCTTTTTCCGCGGGCCCTCCCCTCGATCAGTGCTTCTGAAGGCAAGGAGACCGAAAAACAAAAACTTAGGGTTTATCGTTCCTGGAGAAACTCTCGTGCAAGCGAACGGGGAGAGAGAGAGAGAGAGAAGCCAGAAATCGAAGCTAGACCTCTTCGAAAATTTAGAGATTTTTCTTCATTTTTGCTTCTCCTCGGTCTGTCGATGAAGACGAACCCTCGATTTAGGGTTTTCTTTAATGGTGGAAAGAAGCGGAAGCGAGTGATAAATTAGGGTTTAGGGTTTGGAGTTGCAGAGCAAGCGGGCGGGCGAGTCAGAGAGAGACGACGGACCAGGGGAAATGGTTTCTGCTAAATATAAAGGGTATTTTTGGGTAAAGCATAAATTTTTGGAACCCTTTCTGTTGAATGAAATTTCTCTTTTACCCCTCAGTAATTCCAATTTTTGCGTCCGGCAGCTGAGGAAAGGACCAACAAGTTCCTGCTGGCGGCTGGGTCCTGACTTGAAAAAGGTCGTTTCTGACTTTCTCTTTGGTGGGACGTTGGGTCTACGTGGAGATGAGAGAACTGTTAAGGTACTACCCTTTGAAATTTCAAAGGTAATGCCTCGTTAAGGCTCCAAATTCATATGAAAACTGTTATTTTACAACAAGAACAATAACAACAACTTATTCGTCCCAAACAATTGGGTCAGTGATATAAACCAAAAACAAAATCATTTTGAGTCTTTCACATGAATCCTTCTTCACTCATTTCTATCCAATGTCATGTCCTCGGTGAGGTTCAAAGCATTCATATCCTTTTTTATCATCTCCATCCAAGTCTTCTTAGGCCTACCCAACCTTTTTTAACTAATATATTTTCTCATTTCTCCATCCTTCTAACCGGAGCATCATTAGGCATTCACCGAATATGCCCAAACCATCGTAAAATTGTTATTTTAGGTACGAAAAAATACTTTCTTTCTATGCATATCATTAATCTTAGGGATGGCAGTGGACCGGGGCGAGGGACAAGGTCTCCACCCCGCCCCATTTCAAAATCTGAACCTTCATTCCCGCCTCCATCTCTGCACGATGATGGATTTTAACCTCCACCCCCACCTCCATCCTCAGTCCAAACGAGGGTGAGGCGGGGCGGGGCCCCGTTTTCCTTCGATCTATAGTCATCCCTTAAAGGATTGGGAAAGGGGTAGGGTGGGAAAAAACAGGGATTGAGATGGGGATGGGGATGGGGCGGGGCGGGGAAAAGCGTAAGTCCATCCCCGCGGGATAGATTTTAACCTTCATGCCCACCTCCATCCCCGTTTCATGTCCTTCATCCCCGGTCCAAACGGGGCGAGGCGGGGCCCCGTCATCCCCCGATCCACTGCCAGCCCTAATCACGCTACAAGAAAGAGTGCAAAGAAAGCGAGTTTACAAGGGTGTTCTGCACATTGACACCTCTGGGTCTACTGAAAAAGGATAGCATGTCATAAATAAAGTGTAACGACCCGATTCGGGATTGGTGGACGTTAGCTTTTTGAAGAAAAAAAATCTAATAACTTCATATACAAAATCAAAACTATCTCAATTTTTTATTTTTATTTAAAATAATTAAAGGTTCATATAATCATTTATAATGTCATAACCATCCAAATACAACTATCATATATAGAATAAGCATAATGAAAGTGAATCATACTTTAAACATGGTGAGAGAGTCAAAGTCCTCGACTAATTCCTATGATTGACAGTAATTCCTAAACTTATAATTGCAATTAAGATAGGGGATGAGTCTATAACCCAGCATAATTTCATTTACAAATAAACATTACCATTAAAACTGTAATGAGCTCTAAGTTCATAGTCTTAGTTTAGTTTGTTAATTATACACACATGTTGTTTATGAATTTTACTATATTTTATTGTATCTCTATTATCATTCTCAAACATATACTCTACCATAATTGGTTATTTTGGACATAGTCTCTTCGGGCGTAACAACCCATATAGACAACTCAGAGTCTACGGTGTTGGCTAGACATATGAACCACTCATAATATTATAGTTTGAATCGGTTCAGACTATAAACATAAGTGCTACAGTATAATTGCAAGTTGAGAGCTAAAACAATATAGTTGCAAGCCGAGAGCTAAAAAACTCAATTGATAGCTAGCCGAAGAGCCAGGGTGGCTATACCTGTGACGCCCCAAACTCCGACCTTGAAAAAACCTTTGGTTTTTTAGAAAAAAAATTAAGATATGGATTCAAATCAATAGCGGAAGTACAAAGCAAAGGGGTAAGCAAAGGCCGCAAATCTGAGCGGGCCATAGTAAGTGATGACATGCTTTATGTTCGAATGCTTGAAATGAATGACTCATAGGATGTTGTTCCCTTGTCTATCACTTGACGATGGATGAATAATATATCTTTACCTTTAAATGCTTGATATATTTTCTTTAAGCTTGAGTTTGGGTTGCTTCATCAGACTTTAGCGAGTCTGATCCCGTTTTATGGGGGACAAGTAATGTAGGTAAAGTATGATGAGTAGTTGAAGCGAAGGGTTGGTCGAGTTGCATCCTCGAGGGTCCACTCTTACCTTGTGATCTTGGTATTCATGATCTTTTTGTTTTAAGTACTTGATCATGTAGCGACTGAAGTATTGTTTTCATACTCTGATTTCAAATAAAATTAAAACTTTTCATATTTCAGTCTTATATTATACGTGGTTTGAAATATATATATATATCTCGTACATTTTGATTTGATTGTTATCTTTAGTATAACCGCGCCCAAAGTCTTAACCATTTTTAAAAAGCGTTTCTGCATTATAAGATCTGATTTACTTATACTTATAAAAAAAAATGGTCTCAAAATTTCAATATTTGAACTATAATTAAGGTTAAAAAAAATTATGAGTTACAATACATGCCCTCAAGGTGTCTCAAGAAGCTATACATACCCTCAAGGTGTCTCGAAAAGCTATACCTATTCTCAAGGTTTTGTGGTCCATGCTACATCCTACATACGTCTAGTGGGCAATATTTTAACGCCTAAGGTTAACCTAGGAACGTCTGAGATATTCTCAAAGTACACACGAGGTATACACCTCAACAATGCCCTATATCATGCCTCCTAGTAGAGTTCTTTATTATACTTTGTGTGGTCATCCTATGCACATTATTCATTTCTTAAAGTTAATGCATTATACAATCATCAATGTATATTTAATAACTACTTTTTGACATGTATTCACATGTCATAAATTTAAGGATAATATCTCACCACAGACTTATTAAATCACGACACTTAAAATGTCCCTCCCAAGGCATAAGTGTGACATTCTCATGATAGTTTCTACCCCGAAACTCTGTAACTCTATTGTCAATTCTCAACATCCTACATCAATCTTATACATGCAGAAATGTCATGATTTTCTTCATACATGATACAATCATAATTAAATCTTGTCATGAATCAAAAAACATGCAATACGTATCATCATATTTAAGCATCATACAGAAACATCACAATGCATGGATCCCTAAGCATGGTAAATATTATTTTATTTAAGATAAATAAAACTAACATACTTAAAACACATAGAATCACGTTGAAAGATGTTTAAACCAACTAGCATGTATTTTATTTCACTAGAAAAATTTTATAAATATTCACTTACCTGGAACGCTTCATTTTCAATTCTAAGGAATATCCTTAGCCTCTCACAAGTTTTGATTTGAAATCAACGAATACCTCTGTATTATCATTTATAATATCGTCTTTATAAAACTTTACCAAAATACTTTTAGGCTTTAATATCAAACTTTGACTTCGTTCTTTTAGAGTTTGTCATTGAATCCACCTGTTAATGGATCCTACATGGAGAGAAGAATCCAAAAAACCAAAAATCACTTGAATTTGACTTTGGAGTACCAAATTATGCCTTGTTTACTAATAAGACATACTGAAGGCAACATAGTTTTTTTACTTTTTGACCACTTTTGACTTTATGTAATATTTTTTATTTACACCATATTTAATTCATATTGAATTTCATATCCATATCCATATCCACTCTAATTTCAAAACTGATAGCTGAGGTTTTTCAACCAGAATTTTGACTGGAACTTGGACCCGGTACGCTCGATCCATACCTATTTGTGATGGTTTAGCACATATATGGTGTCTATGATGGTCAATCTTGGATTTTGGACTAAACTCTACTAAGTCCACTTAGTTTTGAATCTACTTGGGTATTTGTGATCTGATTTGCATTTTGGATCTGATTCGTATTAGAAAATTGAGGTCTTCGCTATCTCAATTTTTCACCGCACCCTTTCAAATCTACTTACGTTCATGCACACACACACACACACCTGACACAGTTTGTCCAGTTTGTCTTAGTCTGGACCGAGTCCGGGTTTGTCTTAGTCTGGACCGAGTCGGTTTATCTTGTATATTATTCGAGCTTGATCTGTCAAGAAAACAGACCTGAGGCGGTCTGTCCAGAATGAGTCAATCTACTAAGAAAACATACCTGACCTGTTCTGTCCAAACTGAGTCAGTCTATTATAACCAATCAAACCTGACTCAGTTCGAACAGACCGAGTTAGTCTGCCAAACAAAAAAATAAGATTTGACTCGATCTGTTCAGATGGAGTCAAAATGCTCAGACTCGACTCAGTCTGTCAAATTTTTTTCTTTTTTTTTATAGCTTGGCTCGGTCTGGGCGTGCCCAGACCGAGTCATATCCATGTTCACCCTTACCCGACTCAGTCTGGGCCATGCCCAGACCGAGCGGTATGGCCGACTCAGTTTGCTGAAAATGTAGACTGAGTCTGCCATTCACGATCTATAGCATTTTTGGCAACTCCACTGTTGTTGGACTGTTGCAGTCCTCTGCAAGTGGGGCGGTGCCACTGGCGATCGTTGATCATCGTCGATTGCCCCCCCCCCCCCCCCTCATCTTTTCGCCTGCACTAGCGGGATTTTGATAGCAGAGGGAAAACCCCTCTGCTATGCCCTTTTTTACAGAAGGCAGAGCAACTCACCGGCAACTGTGAGATTGCTAGCGACCTCTGTATTAAAAACATGAGAGGGAGAGGGGGAACTTACCTGTCGGGCGGCGGGTTGCATTGCCTCCTTCTCTCTACTTCTCTCCCTTTCTCTGAGCGATTTCACATAGGGAAGGGAGGAGCCCCCCATGGCTTTTATAGTCATGGGCGAGGGGCGTCTGTTACACCCTCACCCATGTCCTTCCATATACGGAGAAAGTCATTTCCCTTTTCCCTCTCTCACTTTCCATTTTTGTGGGAAGGGGAGAATGGGAAACACTTTCCCCTCTTCCTGTAACCGCCCCAAACGGGCGTTACATAAAGAGTCTCCTTTTTCTTATCGTCTCTTCAATGCTATATTTTTCTTCTCGTCTCCTTCTATTGGTGCATTCATCTGTGATTCTACATCATTCTCTGTTGGTGTCTCTTCTCTCTCGACTGCGACCCATCTCGACTAAAGGTGACTCTCCCTTTCTCTCCTTCTTTGATTTTTTTCTAGACCTCTTGTGTTTTGTTTTTCTTGCAAATCGACCCACTCTCTCTTTTTTTGGTTTTCCCCAAAAAACTTGATTTGTTTCCTTCTTTGTTCTTGATATTAGGTCTAGTCAGATCTGAATATTGTGATTTTCGCTATGTTCAATTTTTTTTTCAACAAACAACAACAACAACTACGCCTTCATCCCAAAACAATTGGGGTCAGTGATATGAACCAACAAAGAAAATCATTCTGGGTCTTCCACATGAATCCTTCTCCTCCAATCATTTTTATCCAATGCCATGTCCTCGGTGAGGTTCAAAGCATTCATATCATTTCTTATCATCTCCATCCAAGTCTTCCTAGTCCTACCCTGACCTCTTTTAACTAATATATTTTCCCATTTTACCATCCTTCTAACTAGAGCATCATTAGGCCTTCGCCGAATATGTTCAAACCACCGTAAATAATTCTCTCTCATCTTATTTTCAATGGGTGCAACGCCTACCTTCTTACGTATCTCCTTGTTCTGAATCTTATCTTTTATTGTATTTCCACACATCCATCTAAGCATATGCATCTCAGCTACACTCATTTTTTGAATATGATGTCTCTTGGCAGCCCAACATTACATACCATATAGTAAAGCGGGCCTAATAGTCATCTTGTCAAACTTTCCCTTAAACTGCAATGGCATTCTACGATCGCACAACACTCCAGTTGCACTTTTCCATTTCATTCACCCAACCTTTATCCTATGATTTGCATCTCCATCAATTTATCCATACTTTTGAATGATAGATCTCAAATATTTGAAACAATCATCCACCAGTATTTCTTGCTCACCAAGCTTCACTACACTCTTATCACTACTTTGTTGCTTACTAAACTGACATTCCATATATTATGTCTTACTCTTACTCAACTTAAAACCTCTTGCCTCCAATGTCTGTCTTCATAATTCTAACTTAGCATTAACGTCAGCTCTAGACTCATCAATCAAAACAATATCATCAGCAAACAACATACACCACGACACATTTTCTTGAATTGATCTCGTAAGCTCATCCATCACTATAGCAAATAGGAAATGGCTTAAAGCATATTCTTGATGTAACTCAACCGTTATAGGAAAATTGGTTGTCACCCCTCCACAAGTGCAGACATTGGTTACTACTCCTTCATACATATCCTTAATTATACTAATGTACTTGAGAGAAACACCTTTCTTTATCATTGTCCACCAGAGAACGTCCCTAGGTACTCTATCGTATGCCTTCTCCAAATCAATAAAAACCATATGCAAATCTTTGTTCCTCTCTCTATTTCTCTCAATAAGTTGTCTAAAAAGATGTATAGCTTTCATAGTTGATCTTTCAGGCATAAAACCAAATTGATTCTCTGATATCATGACAACTTTCCTCAACCTAGACTCAATCACCCTCTCCCAAAGTTTCATAGTATGACTCATGAGTTTTATACCACGATAGTTTGTGCAATCTTGTATATCACCCTTATTCTTATATAGAGGCACCAAAGTACTCTTTCTCCACTCATTAGGCATCTTATTTGTCCGCCAAATCTTGTTAAAAAGATTTATCAATTATTCTAAACCTTTCTCTCCCAAGCATTTCCAAGCCTCGATAGGTATACCATCTGGGCCAACTGCCCTTCTTGATTTCATTTTCTTTAAAGCCTCTGCAATTTTTTTCTTTTGAATCTTGCGCATGAAGTCATGATTCATCTCATGAAAAGGAATGGACAAGTCTCCAAGATCCTGAGCATGACTTTCATTAAATAGCTTATTAAAATAATTTTTCCATCTCTCCTTAATCTTCTCATCTTTGACTAAAACCCTTTGTGTTTCATCTTTGATACATCTAACCATACCCAGATCCCTCGATTTCCTATCTCTCATCTTTGCAAGCCTATAAATATTCTTCTCGCCCTCTTTAGTATCCAACTTGTCATAAACCTCCTTATATACCTTATCTCTCGTGTTTCGAACTATTTTTTTAGCTTTCTTCTTTGCTATCATATACTTCTTCAAATTCTCATTATCACGACTCTTACTTAGATTTCTATAACACTCTCTTTTAACCTTAATATCCAATATTGGTCCATATTCATAGGGTATGACTAAGTTTTTATGCTAGCTGTCACTGGCCTACCGCAACCCTCCTTTATCCGGGCTTGGGACTGGCAGTGTTTTTTTCAAGATTCTAAATTTTTTTCTTATTCATTTTCATATTAGTCGGTCTGGTTTTATTTATTTATTTTTGCAAAACAACACACTCACTCACTCTCTGGTTTTCCCTCAATACCTCAGTTTGTTTCCTTCTTTGGCCTTGATATTAGGTTTTGAGGGTTTGCATTTATTTGAGATCATTTTTTTAGTTGGGGGAAATCTATAAGTGACCATGTGTTCCTATTCTTGTTGGGTTTTCTTTTTTGTGGATTTTGACTTATGAGGTCCTGGTTAAGAAAACAAGGGATTAAGTGGGGGTTTAGGGATAGATGTTTTGGCTATTGAATTGTTTTTTTTTGTTTTTGTTTCTTTTTTTTCCTTCTTTTCCTTTTTCTTCTCATTTATTTGTTTTTTGTTGGTTCAGATATGTTATGATAGTGTTGGATCTATTGAATTTTAAAAAATATGCAATGGGTAATTGTTGGTTGAAGTTTTTAGTAGTTTATTATGTTATTCGAGTTACCAGAATGGGGAATCTAATGTGGTTTATTTGTAGATTTATAGAAGTTAGGCATTCTATCTTGTGGAGACCTCTCTATTATTGATTGAGCTTACTGAACTTCGGTTGAGGAGTTATTCTTCTAGTTTTGAATATGATCTTGTAATAACTTAGATTTCCTTCGAAGGGTTTAGTTTTAAGCAAAGATGTGTCCTTTTATGTATTTTGTTGGTTCTCTTTTTGTTGAACTATTTTTAAGTCGTCACATGGTGAGTTTAGTGAAATTGGTCCAAAACAAGCTTCAATGACATGAAATTTGCATGCATACATCCCTATGTGTTATTGTCTTGAGAGTGCAGTTTTTATGGAACAAGAACTATGGCAGTGTTATTATTATAAATCAAATCATATTCCTGAATTAATTTAAGAAAATAAGATATGATCATTAAACATAATTTTTGCATGCAATTTTCAATATTTCTGAAAATTATTTCATACAAACGTAAATAGAAGAGTGTTATAAAGAAACATGTTTATAGTTAGCATACACAAGAAATGCATGTGGAGCACAATTTTTACCATACTGATTTTTGTTTATAATTAACTTCAGTAGTAAATAGTGTATAATGATGAGCTATCAATTAAAATTTGAGTAATTATGCAGATTATGCTAAGGCCTTGGCATCTAACCTATGTGGTGTTTTGAGTAATCTATATCAGACGATAAAAAGTTTTGTATTTGATCATCAACAAAAACTCTTTTACATGACATTTCATGCAAAGGTGCAAGATTTGTGCTTTATTAGCATCATGTGAAGATTTGAATCATATTTATTAACAATGTCAATGGAATATGCTGAAAGTTTGAAACTCTTACCACAGTATATCTGAATGTCTAAATCATATGCTGATTTTGGGCATAGGAGTAGGGTACCATAGATTCTTTTGTGATCTATGTTTTTTGGGTCTTTTTTTTGTTAGTAAGGTTTTTCATTGGTTTGTTTAAAATTGTAGCCTACAACTACCCTGTTGCCAATATTTAATTTGTGTATTAGGTTATGGACAATGAGAATATTTCAAGAATCAGTAAAAAAGGCATATTGGGATGACCGCATACACAGATCTTTCATTGAAATCTCTCTAAAAGAGGTTCATAAAGGCAATAGACCAAGGACACACTTGACCATGAATTTTTTTTTGCTAAATCAACCTGCCTTACACATCTAAGTAGTTAAAGAACCACTTGGATAATACAAAAAATGATTGAAAAGTGTGGGCATACCTTTCTAAGTAAACTAGGTTGGGTTGGGACCACATCCGATATATATACATTGCATCGACTGAATTTTAGGTTGAGTTTGCAAAGGTATAGTTGAAACTTTTTTTTGTATGGAAAAGTCTTGAATTTTGGGCTGATTTATTATTTATACATGTTTTATGTTTTATAGAAGTTTAAAGATGGTGATAAATTTAGGTTGAGAGGACTTGAGTTTCCTAATAAATGTGATGTTCTCTTTGGGGGACCACTACTATAGGTGACGATATTTTAATCCCATTTGAAGTTCCTTCCTCAAGAATAGAGGTTTCTACTATGCAAAGCAACACTCGTGCAAGCATAGGATTAGATGAGTTTCAGGAGGACGTTGTCGACAGTGCTAGTCATACAAATAGTGTGCTACCTACACAATGTCGTAGAGACTCCATGGAGGATTCAAATTTAGATGATGATGAGAATAACACACATCATAGGAGGAGGTCTAATGCAAATCAGATAATTGAGAGGTTTGACAAAATATATGATGTGATCAATGATAGAAGAAGTAATACAATGTTCAACTTTATAGGTCAAATAATCGAGCTTTTGGAGAGGATGGAGGGTTTGGAGAGAAACAGTGCACTTCACTTATTTGGCTTTAGACTTCTTAGTAATCTACACAAAGCCAAAGTATTTTTGCCAATTCAGAGTGACGAAAGTAGGTTTCTATGGTTGAAGGATGAATATGACAACTATTGACACATTGATTCATGAGCTTGTAATAACGTTGACACTTTGATACTTTATTTTGTGTATGTTTATTATGTAGTGGTTTGTCTATGTTTAGCTGTGTGGTTGCAAGGGCATTGATTTGTCTTCTGTATGCGATATGCAAGAGTGTTGACACATTGATTCACGAGACAACGGATGATTCACAGGTTTTGGATAATGCAGTCAATACTCAGAAATATAAATTTTTTAAGTCCACTTGTGGTAAGTTGTCTTATAAGTATACAAATATACTTAATTTGACATATATTATTATACATGCAATTATAATATATAACTACTTATATTTTATAGAAAAATATTATGTTGACTATGGGTATGCCAACAAGCGCAATGTTTTAGCACCATATAAAGGAGTTACATATCATCTCTAGGACTATCAGAGACAAACCAAAAGCACAAAAAAAATGGTTTATAATCATCTCCATTTGTCCTTACAGAATATCATAGAACACACATTTGGGGTATGGAAGAACCATTTTTCAATTTTACGACAAATCACTTCTTTCTCATATCGCCAACAGGTGCATATTGTCATTACAACTATGACAATCCATAAATTTAATTAGAAAGACTAACTTACTAAACATGTGGTCGTACCCGACATGGATGAGGATCTCGACTAGGGTACAACGAAAGTCCAAGTAGATGTGTCTCCAATGGAGGAATTGGAGATGCATAATATTCGAAAAGCAATCGCATATGAGCAAGGGTGTAGCTAGGGGGGGCAGGACTGGGCTAGGACTGGGCTGTAGCCCAGTCCTGCCTCCCAAAACAGTTATTTTTTTTTTGTTTTTTTTTTTAAAGTCCAGTCCTAGCCCAGCCCTGATTCCATATGAAATAGATTTTTATCCATTTTTGTAGCCCAGTCCAGTCCTAGCCCAGCCCTGACTGTAGCAAATAGTTTGATTTGTCCATATGAAATAGATTTTTATTAATAATTATAGCCAATTTTTATTTTATCTCAAAAAAAAATTTGGGGGCGCTGCCCCCGAACCCTCGACTATCGCACAAATAATTTTTTTTCCTACACCCCTGTTTGCCCCCCCCCCCCTCACATGAATCCTAGCTACGCCCCTGCATATGAGATTGCTCGTGACAAGGGAATTGCTTGAGTTGTCTTTCATGTTTTGTCTTTTTTTTATTTGTCATCTTCAGGTTTATTTTTTGTGTGGCTTATTTATAAACCAGAACTGATTATGGAGCTATCTTTCTTAGCTTATTGATGAACAGATTATGAAGCTATCTTGTTAGTTTTGTCATATCTTGTTAAATTCCTTCTTATAAACATTACAGGTACTATATAGTATTTGAAGAAAAATGAAACAGGAAAGAATAATTTTTTGCTATTGTGGTGCTAGACCCTGTTTGAATACGACAAAAAAGGGACTACACTAGGGTGAACAATTTTATGGGTGTGGATTATGGCACGAAAATGGGTGCAACCTAAAATACAAGTTTATTGAGTCGGTGGATGATACTGGAGAAAGTAGTAGTTACATTTCATTCCCTATTTTTGACAAGGAGATCAAACATGTGCATACGTTGGAATCCCTTATGTCAAGAGTGAAAATGTTGGAAGGAAAAGTAGACGGTTTATATGTGGAGAGGGAAAAGATGAGGAGTACACAAACAACGAATTCAAAGAAATGCGGTAGGATCTCTATTTTTCTCATACTTCTCATCATATTTTTTATTTGGTTATATATATATATATATAAACTGTATTTGATATTTTTTATAAGAAAATATTAATACAACGTAAATATCGCGTTTAAATCACAATATTTCTGTTTTTTTCATAAATCTTGCAATATTTTGAAAATCTCGCAAGAAATTATTGTTTTAAACTTTCAGGCAATTTCTTGTGATATTATGGCAAGATTTTCATAAATCTCGTCATATTTGTCACTATGACGTGTACCATACCTAAATCTGACTCATTTTAGAAGGGTGAGGGTAAGTTGGTCATTTACTATAAAAACAGTGTTTTAGAAGGCTTTCTTAACTATTGCGCCAAACTACGCCATTAATGTTTTAAAAGTCCTTTGAACTTCTAAATTGTGACTTCTACGTAAGTTCACTAGCAATATGGGGAGCCAAACGTGACCTAAAGGAATATCACTAACTCTAATGGGGTGTCAATGGGTCGGGTTTATCTGGACCCGACCTGTACCAAACCTTATAAGGTCCGAGTAGCGGTGATAAATAAGAAAACCTGATTAAGACCCGGGTCCAAACCCGAAGGTATCGCAATTTTTTCAATGTAAAAATGATAAAAAAAAAATTTGTTTTATGGGTATGGCCTGGGTCTGGTTCATGTACATTTTATTGGGTCTGGGTAAGATTTTCTTTTATGGTTGGTCTGATTAAACTCGGGTCTGAACCCGATACCATACCCAAAAATCGAGGCAAGGTCTGGTTCACTTGAGTCAAAACCAAACGTGACCCGTTGATAGGTCGAGATATATCATGGAACAATTTACAAAAACACGGTGAAGTTTTGACTTATTTACATAAACCGACTTAACCTTTCATGCTTTATAAATAGGCGTCAGTTAAGCAAATAATTCACAAACACCCCCCTTTGGCTCAACCTCTGAGCATTAACCCTTGTCAGACTTGTATAGCTAAAGTCAAATAGACGATTCTACCCTTCGTTGATTGAGAGAAATGCCCAACCATGTGGTTTGGGGTGACTCATTGCGGAGAAGGTGCACTTTGGCAGGGCTCGTGTTCTTGTGGTTTGTCGAGCCACCACCAGTCATTGGTGAGCCTTTTGCTGGCAACTTCATCACGTCCAGTTCTATCAGATACTTAAATACCATACAGGGGGCTCCGGGTGGTTGGTAGGCGCAGGTTTCCTTGTGGTGGGACGTTGCAAGTTCAAAATCCAGTGGTACGTTGAATAATAACTGGTAGGGGTTTAACCCCAGCTTGCTCTAAAAAAAAACAGATACGTAAATACCATCTCCATTGTGACCGTGGAGCCGGCGGTTATGGTGGAGAAATCGCGCAACCTGATTCCGGCAGCGAGAGAGGAGGATAGAATCGTCTTCTGACCCAAGATAACCAAGGTTAATGCTTTAGGGTAGAGTTAAGTGGGTGTTTGTGAATTATTTGCTTATCTCAAGCACTCATTCATAAAGTATGAAAAGTTAGGCGACTATTTGCAAATAGGTCAAAACTTTGGCGGTATTCACAAATTTTTTTATATCATGCGTTCGGTTTGGAGGGCCACTATAAATGATGAAAATATGGAAGTATGGATGTGAGCTACATGTTTGGTTTAAAAGAATTAGCTCTTAAATAATCTGATTGTGATACCTAAGTAAAAATGTTTTAAAACTTGAAAATCAATGGTTCTGAATTTTTGTAAATATTAAAACATCTAAAAACTCATTTTTTATAAAACAAGGCATAATCCAACAGTCAATTCCTATCAAACGGACGACCATGTTGAACATGTCTAAAAGGTTAAATTTGTAACAAAGAAAACATAAAAAATGCTTAGTTCTTATTCGAGTGAACCCCTTTTGGATCCCACTAATTTTTTAAAACTTATCCTTCAGTGTAATACCTAATTAAATTCAGGTTTATGGATCCCTACATCCACCCTTTTTTTTTTTCCTTTCTATAAAAGTGCAAGATATTGCTTTGTAGAATACAATACAACATTTATCTAAAAAGTGCAAGATGTTTCTTTTATTTTAGACCTTCATATATATATATATATGATCTCTACGTTTTATTCAGCAGAAAACATGTATTAGTTTTAACATTTTTTTATGTTTAGATGCATTTTTAGCTCAATGAAAAAACCAATAATACCAAAAACTTGATTAACTAAAACTCAACATTTTTTGTTAATTGATTTGATCCAAAACACAATTTTTAGTAAATAATAATTATAAATACATCCACATATTTGGATTAAGCAAAAAACTTGCACAAATATGCTTTTTAAAGAGGTATGAGAAAGTATGAACGATAAATAGTTTAAAAGATATAGATATACTGGGTAACTCTTATTCTAAAATATATATATATATAGGGTAACTAAAACATGTTTACCAACCAAATATGTTTACTGGCATAAACTAAGATTTTATAGGTTTTTTTACTTTTTTTCAAAAATTTTATGGTACTGATGTTATCTAGACGCTTGGTTTTATAGAAACTGACTCTTTGATCATCTAATTATGATGTATAAGAAGAATATTTTAAAGGTTGAAAATCAATGGCTTAGAATTTTCATAAATATTCAAGCATAAAAATTACACTTCTTGAATGGATTACGATGATCCAATAATCTATTTCTAGCAAATGGACCATGCCGAGTGCATCTGTAGTGTAAGATTTGCAAAAGAATTACGAAAATCTCGATTCATTCGAGCAAACATATTTGGTTGGTAAACATATTTCAATTCCCCCATATATATTATTGATCACCAAGATTAGACTTTTTTGGTAGATCAAGTGCTGCTACATATGAGATCTACAAAAGCTACTACATACTCATATGAGATCTACAAGGTTTGGTTAGTAGGAAACGTGCAATTATGACACTATATGGGTCTCTTGACTCCAAGAACATTAGAGGCTTTGGGCAAGTTTGTGGTGGGTGAAAAAGAGCGACTATGTGCATGTTTACTAGAGCTATTAGACCACTCAACCCCCAATCATCATTCCCCATGTGGGATCTCGTTTGTGTAAGTTATTTTGTTCAAATCTACTATACATACAGATTCAACGTGGTAATTTGCTAGAAAACTGGGACCCGCCCCGCCTCATCCCCGTTTGGACCGGGGGTGGAGAACACCAAAAAATTCATGGGAAGCGTGTTTCTCATGCTCTGGAAAATGCATTTCATATGCTATGGGAAATGTGTTTTCATACTATGAGAAACCGTTTCTCAAGTGTTTCCCTTCCATGGGAGACATATTTTTTATTTTTTGTTTCATTAATTTTATTGTATTATATTTTCTGAAACATTTTCTATGTGTTTCCAATCATGTTCTGGTTAGCTTCCTATTTTCCGTTTCACATCCACAATTCCCAAGACGTTTCACCTTTTAGCAACCTCATCCAATGTGGTAAACGGCGTCCTGTGCCAAGCTGAAGTTCCAGGTTCGAATCCTTCTGCCACATGGGGCTTAAGAGATATCTGGTAAGGGTCGAAATAACCCTAGCTTTCCTTTCAAAAAAAAAAAATCCAGCCAATTTCCCATCGGTGATATGTTTTTTTTTTCTTGAACTATAAAAGAAAACAATTTTATGCTGCATCATGAACTCAGAGCAAGATTTATAGACATTTTGTCATTTTTATAATGAGCCAAAGTTGATTAAAGTAGTGGTCCTAACCATAGCGACAAACTGTTTTTTCAGCAAAATCTCGTTTTTCAAAAAACTGGCGACAAATTATTTTTTTTTTTATAAATCTCATGTTTTTTTGGCAAAATCTTGGCAATAAAAAATAAATTTAAAATATAAAAATATTTTTATAAGAAAATATTAATAAAAATTATTTAAAAATAAAAATGCACCATTGTTTCATGATAAACAACGGTTTAAAACATAAATATCACATTTAAATCAAAATATTTATATTATTTCATAAATCTCATGAGAAATTGACGTTTTAAACTTTCAGGCAATTTCTTGCGATATTATGGCGAGATTTTCATAAATCTCACGATATTTGTCACTATGGTCCTAGTCAGGATTGATTTGTCATTAACAAGACCTCAAGAATTTTTGCAATAGCATGGACTCTCAATTTTAGACCTTAGATCTCAAACTCCACCAAGAAGATCTCCATAACAGCCACATCACATTTCACATTTGATAGCACATGATGATAATGATGACACATTGGTCCTGGTGATGATGATGCAGGTTCAACTTTTTTAATTGTTTTTTACCACAACTTATGGATGACTCCAACTTTAACAGAGCATGTATACAGGGATCATTGATGTTAACCTTTTTTTTCTTTTTCACCAACTAATTGGAGAGTAATTATAAAAACTGCCTCCTTAATCAGATGTTTACAAAAAGCAGCACAATTTTTTTTAGTTATTACATTTGAGTTGATTTTCTTCTTCGTTTCAGGTACTTATTTAAGGTATAAAAAACTTTTTTTTCATCTTCCACTCATAAAACAACTAAACTTATTTTTCTTGCTTAAATACACATAATTAAATGTATTTTAGCCATATTTTTTATTAAACATGATCGACTAAGTGATCTTAGAACCAAGCATGTCTTTGAAACAAGAATGAAAAAACAGTAAAACAGTCAATTAAATGTAATAATTGAAAAGCTGGGTCGGTCTCTGCAATCTCTAACAATTTATCCAGAATTAAGTAGTCACATTAGAGTAACCATCACAAAGCTATTCCTGACCGCCCATCTAAAAGATGGACAGCACTACTCAATATAGTTTATCACACTAGTATAGGATATGTGGTAGTTAGATGACCACATTGGCTCCCATCTTTGAAATAATCTTCCAGATGCCCCTTCTGTTGATGATAGGAAATTGAGAAATTCAAGATGTTGAATTTTGCCAGTGAATGAAGCAACCTTGCATGGTCATTTGATGTTTTCAGTATGGAAAAGATGAATCCCTTCAAATTTCTCAAAAGTTGGAACTCCCATTTTTGCTAACAAGATCAGAAAGAATCTTGATTTTTTTATTAACATCCAATGGTGTTATTGCTTGCATTCAATTATGAAAAGGTGAACAGGCAGCAATATATGAACTTGTCCCACTTTTCTATATATGGCTGTAAATTGAAACTCACTGGTGTGCCTCAAATGGACCCACTTATTTTATCAAAACTGATTATCCTGGAACAGTGCATTTTGCTCCATTATGGAAAATCCCAGTCACTTCCAAACAGTACCTAAGATTTTTGGATTTTCAGACTTCCTATTAGCAGGAGGATATCCAAAATCTAGTAAAATGTGGATTCTAGTGTCATTCAAATTTTACCTTGATGTTATAGCATATTTTAAAGTAAATTAAAACAAAATGTTTACTGTACAACCACTATTGCTGACAAAGGAGAGGGTGGTGTATGTTCGCCCCCGATGATTCACTTAATCCCAAGTCTGTGTTCGGGGCTTTGAATGAGCACCACGTATACAAGCACATGGGGCTCGTATTCCCGTGTATGTTGACATAACTTTGCATCGAACTCTGGTGTTGTTGCAAAGACTTAAGTACCCTTTCTTGCTATTCTTTTCATAAAGTGATGGTTTGAGAAAATGACAAAAATGCCCTTTATTCAAGAAAAAAAATAAACAGTTCAAAAAAAGGACAAACATGTCCTCCATCCAGAAAGTCGAGGATAATGTTGACTCTTCAAAGTCTTTTTCTTCTTTTTCCGTTCAAAAAAAGGACAAACATGTCCTCCATCCAGAAAGTCGAGGATGATGTTGACTCTTCAAAGTCTTCTTCTTCTTTCTCCATTCAAAAAAAGGACAAACATGTCCTCCATCCAGAAAGTCGAGGATGATGTTGACTCTTCAAAGTCTTCTTCTTCTTTCTCCGTAAAACACTGTAAAACCCTCTCTCTCTCTAGAGAAGAAATCAAGGGAGACAAAGAGTTCTCCCTGGAGAAGGCCATGAACATCAACCCTCTTACTCTCTCTACTTTTGTGCACATCCAACAGACGATCCTATATTGCTTCATCGCCATCTTCTTCTTCTTCCTTCTCTGTAAAATACTGTAAAACCCTCTCTCTCTCTCTAGAGAAGAAATCAAGGGAGGTAAAGAGTTCTCCCTGGAGAAGGCCATGAACATCAACCCTCTCACTCTCTCTCTACTTTTGTGCCTGATTTAGAGTTTTTGCCCTTACAAAAGGGGGGTCTGGGGGCTCCCCCCGGGCGCGGATCCCTGGCGGGGGGGGGGGCTTGGGGGGCAGCGCCCTCCGGACCAATTTTTTTTTGGGCCTTCCAACAACGATTTGTAGTATTATCGGGCTTTCCTACAGCAATTTGTAGTATTTTCGGGTGATTTGCGGAAGACACTACAAATCGCAAATCGCTATAGCGATTTGTAGTGTCTTCCGTAAATCGCTATAGCAATTTGTAGTGTCTTCCGCAAATCGTTATAGCAATTTGTAGTGTCTTCCGCAAATCGCTATAGCGATTTGTAGATTTTTTCGCAAATTGCTATAGCGATTTGTAGATTCTTCCACAAATCGCTATAGCGATATGTGGTGTCTTCCGCAAATCGCTATAGCGATTTGTAGATTCTTCCACAAATCGCTATAGCGATTTGTAGTGTCTTTCGCAAATCACTATAGCGATTTGTAGTGTTATTCAGTAAGCAAATCGCTGTAAATCGCTACCCTAATTAGGATAAACTTGTCAGGGTCATATCTTCCTAACCGGAGGTCATATTTCAAATCCGTAAAAAGTGATGTCTTCGTTATTGAGTCTAGTTTATTTCTGTAAATTTTCAGCGATTTCTATTGTCATTTCATTCCTCATTTTAACTAAAAACCAGACCTTTATTATTTTGTGTTATTTGAGTTGCACAACACCATTCTCGCTTGACATCCACATCTTGATTCTGACATGCTCCTTATTGGATTTTCCATTGATTTCTTTCAACCTTGCTTAGAACAAAAATATGTCTTTCTCACCGCGATACCCTGTGCATTTTTTGACCACGACATCCGGGACCCGTGCCGGAGGAGCCCCCGGACCCCCTCCTTTAAGGGCAAAAACTCTAAATCAGGCTCCACAACGAATCAAGTTGAACGATGCTACCCACGCTGGGAGGAGCCCCCAAACCTTTCTCCTGTAAGGGCAAAAACTCTGAATCAGGCTCCACAACGAATCAAGTTGAACGATGTTATCCACGTTGGGAGGAGCCCCCAAAGCCTCCTCCTATAAGGGTAAAAACTCTGAATCAGACTCCACAACTCATTAAGTTGAATGATGCTACCCACGTTGGGAGGAGCCCCCAAACCCTTTTCCTATAAGGGTAAAAACTCTGAATCAGACTCCACAACTCTTCAAGTTGAATGATGCTACCCACGTTGGGAGGAGCTCTCAGACCCCCCTTCTATAAGGGTAAAAACTCTGAATCAGACTCCACAACTCTTCAAGTTGAATAATGCTACCCACACTGGGAGGAGCCCGCAGACCCCCATTTTCTGTAAGGGTAAAAACTTTGAATCAGACTCCATAACTCTTCAAGTTGAATGATGCTACCCACGTTGGGAGGAGCCCCCAGACCCCTCTCCTGTAAGGGTAAAAACTCTGAATCAGGATCTACAACTCATTTAGTTGAATGATGCTACCCACGTTGGGATGAACCCCCAAACCCTCCTCCTGTAAGGGTAAAAACTCTGAATCAGGCTCCACAACAGTCAATGTGCAAGTCAGTCGGTGCTTGATAGAGCAATGTAAGATCTTTTGTTGGATGTGCATAGAAACAAAAAGAGAAGGGAGAAAGTGAGAGTGAAAGGATTGATGTTCATGGCCTCCTCCAGGGGAGATTTCTTTCTCAGATAATCCTGTAGTGCAGAAACTGGGTCTTAAATAATCATCTTCGGGGCACTTAAGTCTTTACAACCACTCATTTTCAAGAATCGTCATTTTTTTTTGCACCAATGGAGGAGAGGGTACTTAAGTCTTTGCAATCGCATCAAACTCCAATGCTAATTAATGCTGACAAACATGGGGATACGAGACACACATGCTTACATACGTGGTGCTCTTTGGGACCCCCGAACATGAGATGTAGCTAACTGCCCTGTTCGGGGGGGGGGACATAAAACCTGTTTCGCTCAAGAAGTGCCATTTAAAAACAAAAATATTCTATAAATGAAGGCTCTTGCCAAATTTCAACAACAATATCTTGTCATTGGCCCTACTTAAGCTTTCTATTTTGAAATTAGGTTAAAAATTAGTTTGAGCAGAGCACCAACTGGGCCAATTCAAATTGACAGGGTAATGCATGAAAAAACTGCATTTATACCACAAAGTCTTATTGGGGTACTGCCTTTTACTTTGTCAGAGAGTCCTCTCCAATGCATAAAAAAGTGATATGGGTAGGGATGGCAGTGGACTGGCCCCACCCTGCCTCACCCCGGGGATGGAAGATATGAAATGAGGATGAAGGTTAAAATTAAAACCCATGCAGGGATAGAGGCCCACCTTGCCCAGTTTGGATCAGGGATGAAGGACATGAAACAGAGATGTAGGAGGGGATGGAGGTTAAAATCAAAACTCGTGCAGGGATGAAAGCGAGGACGTAGGTCAGAAGGGTGAAGACCTTGGCCTCATCCTCTGCCCTGGTCCACCGCCACCCCTAGATATGGGTATGATTATAATATCAATGCAGTAATAAGAATTATCAAAGAGCCTCTTTGACACACTTTAATCCTTAAAAGGGCCTTTTCCCCCCGCTAGCTGTTAAATAGTTAGGGTCAACACTTCTCTACACTCTTCTTGAAGTCTTGGACAATCTCTCTTTTTCTTATTACTTCAATACGGGAAACACTGAAGTAGCCTTATATGATCTTGCTTTAGGTAAAATTCTGGTGGATCTGAATCTAAATCCAATATTTAGTAATCCATGGACTGACACTGGATCCAAAATGTACAATCCGATCTTTCTAATAAATCATGGGGGATATCTTTCAAAAGTAACATATAAACTGGTGATATATATATACTAATATATCTAGATCCAAGGAAATTTCTAAAGCTGGTCTGGGGTTGAGTTAATGCGCCTTTTTTATTCGCTCCAATTGGTGGGTGGATCCAGGATCCAATCCATGAACAGCCCTAAAAACAAAGAAATAGCCCAATGCCTTAATATAAATGATAAACTCTTCCTTGGCGTATGACTAATTTAGGATACTTGCTTATTAGGAGTCGGTATAAAGTAGGAGTGTCAATGGGTCGGGTTTACCCCGACCAAACCCTATAGGGTCTGGGTATAGTGACAAACAAGAAGACCCCATTAAGACCTGAGTGGTCTGATTAATACATGGATCCGGGCATAGTTTGTGAAAATTTATACCAGACAGGCTCTCGACCCTTCTGATTATGACCCACAAATTTTCAATGTAAAAATACTAAAAAAATATTATTTTACCAGGTCAAGTTGGTATGGTTTCTCTTATCATGAACCGGGTTAAACCCAAGTCCAGACCCGATACCATACCCGAAAATTTGATCCAAGTCTGGTTTCACCTGAGTCTGAACCAAACCTTACCTGTTGACACCCTTAATATAAACGTACCAGGGGATTAAGAACGAAGATTACGATGCTGGAACATGCATGGGAGTTATGGTGCTGGCTGTTATCAACCAACATCATCAATGGTAGGTCACGGGTTCATTTACGTGTTTGGTTATGATGATTATATCGATGATGATGTTGATGGGGAAGGCAGTGCCGTGGTGGTTGCACATGATAATGATGATGGTGTTGGGTGGGTGTGGTGGTGGGCCGGGGCACGATGATGTGAAAGTGATGATGATGGTGGTGCTTTAGTGGAGTGGTGGTGGGACATGATGATGATGATGAAGATCACGATGATGGCATCCAACTAAATCAAGGCCAGAATTTTCAATCCACTTGCATATCCATATTCTCTGAGATTTAATTCCCGTTAATCTCTCTCTCTCTCTCTCTCTCTCTCTCTCTCTCTCTCTCTCTCTCTCTCTCTCTTAGTTTTAGATCTTTGACTAAGACTGGCTGAAATCAACACAATTTCTAGGGCTGGTAAACAAGCTTTAAGAGACGAGCTTGAAGCAGTCAAGCTTGGCTCATTCTTGTCTCAAGTCAAGCTAAGCCCGAACGAGTTAAATGAGCTGAGTTTGAGACAGCTTGTCTATAAAAAAATACATTATTTTTTTCTTTTACAAAGAAAACATACATTATTTTCTAGCTGAAAGAAATATGATTATAAAAATATAATATCAAAAATATATTTCTTACTACCTAATGAACTTACACGAATCGAGCCGAGCCCAGCCGAATACCTATTGTTTATATTCAGCTTGCCAAACTTATTTTAAGTTTCAACAAGCTCTTAATGAGCATAATATAAAATGGGCCACCAGCAGCTCGGCTTGTTTTTCAGCCCTAACAATTTCAGGTCAAATTTGCGAGGTGTGCTATATCGATACAAAAATTACCAAAGTTAACAGCATAAAAGTAGGGGCAGCAAAACCTGACACGACCCGCCAACCCGCCTCTTAGGCGGGTTCGGGTTGGGCTTAAGCCAACCCGTTTAATAAACGGGTCGACCTGCGTAACCCGTTTATTAAACAGTTCGGGTTCGGGTTGGGGGTATGCCAACCCGGCTGACCCGTTTAATAAACGGGTTAGGCGGGTGGGTCAACCCGCCAACCCGTCTGCCAACCCGCCAACCCGACCCGTCAACCCGCCAACCTGACCCGCGAACCTGAGAACCCGTTTACCCGACCCAACCCATTTATTAAATGGGTTGGCGGGTCGTGTCGGGTTACCCGTTTATTAAACGGGTTGGGTTCGTGTTTGCCACAGCCGACCCGTTTAATAAACGGGTCGGGTTCGGGTTGAGGTATGCTGACCCGCCAACCCGACACTATTGCCACCCCTACATAAAAGTCGAAAGAAGTTCAAAAAATCTTTGAATTCCATTTAGGTGTTTTTAGGTCCTTTCCATTATTTTTTTAAAGGAATTCTGTAGATCAGAAAAGCTGCCCTAATGCATTTTAAAAAGACAGAACCTAAATGCATGGAGGAAGGATCAGGTGCAATGTGATTGCACACTTTTAGTACGCCTATCATTTCTTCATTTCAGGTATATACTCCTGAAGATATAATTGGTAAATTCCACTCTCATCAGTCATTTTTATCACCAATCCAACACCCGCTCTGGAATAGAACCTAAATGGAGGGAGGATTAGGTGCAATGTGATTGCACACTTTTGGTGAGCTGCTGCACCTAATTAATCACCCACCATTTATTGTTAGCCTCCACAGATGCCTGGGTTTTAGATTAAAACATGACAGCCACAAAGATTATTCACTGGTACCTTCAGCAGGACCTTTTATTGGCAGCCAGGATCAAACGTCCGTCATGGATTACTTAATTGATGTTTATCAAAATTGGTGTGTTAGATTTACTTATATTAAAATTATTTTCCTATAAATATAAAGAAATCTAGGTATTAGAGGGACAATAAAGTTGGATTCAAGATTTATTAATTTTTGATTTATTGATTTACTTTCAATTTCATTCTTTCATTCTGCAATTTTTGTTATATTTCATGTTTTTTTAGAAAATTCATTGGATTTTCCTCATACAGTATGAATGAAAAGACAAACAACATAATTGTTAGAAACCATGGAGAGTTTGCCATCTCCTGTATCGTCAAAAGCTTACCTCAAGCTTGCAAATGTCAATGGTGATCAAGTGAAAACTCCAGTTGAAATCTCTAGTGTAAATGAGCAACGTGCAAAGTAAAAAATGTTTTCTAGAAATTACTGTACATTTTGATACTTGCTATCCTTTTTTATTCTTTTATTTAACATGGAAAAACCACCACTATGGTTTAAACATCCCATTATGAGCCCAGAAATGCCGTGCCCCTATTGTTGAAAAAGTTTCAAAATATAGCACATTTTGTAAAGTTTCGGTGTTTTATTGTTTCTACCAAAAGTGCTTTGAAAATGTTTAGTCGTATATCTAAGAGAAAAAAAATTTGTTTGTTCTCTATTCTTACTTTAATAAACCTTATGTGTTAGAGTCACTTGTGGACGGTGCTGCACTTCACGCAGGAATGAACGTATCTGTGCGCAAGCTGCTCCTACCAGACAAGCTGGGGTTAGGCAGGCCCCTACCAGTTATATAACTATACCATTGGTTTTGAACCTGCAACATCCCAACACAAGGTGACGTGCACTAGCGGATCTTACCAGACAAGCCTCTATTTTAAACCTTGCAATAGGGTCACAGTTGAAAGAAATCACTATTGCTTACCTATAAGTCACAGTTTTAAACCTTGCAATAGGGTGATCCGTCACTAATACTTATGTAGACATCACATGTATGTACTTATAGTGATGGTCACAAAAGGAACTAGTAACTGCCCAAGCCGTCACTATAAGTAATAGTCACGACACTAGGCTGTCACTATTACTTATAGCGACGGCTCCAATCGTTTAAGTGATGACTTGGAGCCATCATTAATTGTTCATAGTGGTCTAGTGGCATTTGGAAAAGTGAGATCCGTGCACAACAGTCATCCAGCTTCGGAACTTGGACAAATGTGTACACCCAATCATATCCCACAAGTTAGCTCAAAGCATTGTAACAAAGCAGATTCAGTGATCGGGGCGAACACCCCAACCAGGTAGTGGCTGCCCACCTCCATTAAGAGTGGAGTTGAACACAGCATGTTTGGCCCGATCACACACTTCGTAGCCATTGTAAAAAATCAAATCTCAATTAAAAAAAAATTCTTTCTCCTTCAACGTCTTGTGTTGCCTCACATATTTCTTTTGCCTTTCTTGATTCACATGCAAACTAACCCCAGCTTCTCGTGGATTAATATGGTACATCTCTCTCTCTCTCTAGCATTGTAATATGGTATTAAGAGCGTACAAGCAACTTGGATTCACTTTCATGTGGATTATATGAAGTGTGTGTTTGGATTCATAAGGTAGAATGAGAAACAAATGTACTTGGTTTCAGGATAGGTGATTCATGTTGGGATTTTGAGAACCCCAAAAAACGCAGCTAAAAGTGGTATGACCAACAAAAAACACAAGAGAAAGAGGTGTGAGGTTAGGAAAACAAACACTCAACACAAATCATTCACACACACCTATAGCACACACACACTGTCACTTAGTCACTCAAGAAGAATTTAATTTTATTTCTTGATGCCTCAAAGGAATTACATGAGGGATATATATAGTGCCAAGGGGCTGAGATGATAAAAATGTCCCATGCTAAAATTGGAACAAGAGAGTTAATTAAAACAGATTCCAAAGAGACTTCTTTTGTAAAACCAATAGCCCTATTGGAAGCATTTATTATCTAATAATTGAAATAAAATAAGATACAGGATAGACATCTGCCGACCTACCTAAGAAAGGAAAAAAACATTTGGGACTTTGTTCCTAATTACAAATTAATTTAACATCTTCTCTTAATTTGTAATTCCCAAAATAGATCTGAAATTCTCAAACTTATTTGCAGGCAATGGTTCGGTGAACATATATGCTACTTGTTCAAAGCTTGGAACGAATTTTGTCCAAATTTCTTCTTTCTCAACTAATTCTCTAATAAAATGATGTTAAATCTCAATGTGCTTTGATCGACTGTGAAATACTGAATTCTTTATCATTGAATAGCAAATTTGTTATCGCAATTCATAATGGTTGGTCCCTCGAGTTTCTACTATAAATCCAAAAGAATTCTTCTTTACTTGTTGTGGTAGTGGCTGCGATATATTCTACTTCAGTCAAAGACAATGCAACAACATTCTGCTTCTTCAAAGACCAAGATATTGCTTTCGTTTCTAGTCTAAAAACATAGCTTGAGGTACTTTTTTGATCATCGACCAATCTTGCCCAATCACTATCGGTATAGCCAAGTAGCTTTAAATTGTTCTTGGCAATATACTTGATTTCAAAACTTTGTGTACCCTACAAATACTTTAAAATTCTTTTTTCAGCTACAAGGTGCAGTTTGCTTGATTCACTCAAGAATGTAAAAACAAGGCTTATTCATTTACGATATCAGGTCTTGTATTGGTGAGATAAATTAAAGACCTGACCAAGTTTTGATGCATCGAAGCATCCACCTTTTTTGCCCCATCATTTTTTGATAGCTTCTCATTTACAACCGTTGGTGTGCTCATTGGTTTGCAATTCAGCATACTGAATCTTTTCAACAGATCTTCAAAATATTTTTCTTAAAAAATGAAAATTTATCTTTCTTTTTGCTTTACTTGGATTCCAAGAAAATATTTCATAATCCCTAGATCCATCATCTCATATTCTTTCATCATAGCTTCTTTAAACTTAACAACCATTTCTACATTTGATCAAGCATAGATCCAATCATCTAGATAAAAGCTCACGATAAAAAAATCTTCTCCTTCTCTTTTCACATAGAAAGCAAGTTCACTTAGACTTCTTTGAAAACCATTTGTTTAAAAATATTGATCTATTTTCATGTTTCAAGCTCGTGGTACTTGTTTTAGGCCATATAAGGCATTTTTTAGCTTATACACTTTTTCTTCACTACCTTTATCCATAAATCCAAGAGGTTGCTCAATATAAACCTCTTCTTTGAACTCTCCATTTAGGAAAGAAAATTTCATATCTAGTTGGTACATTGAAAATTTTAATTCAGTAGCAATGGATAGCACGACTCAAATTGTCTCCATTCTCACAACTGGAGCGAAGGTTTCATTGAAGTCTACTCGAAATTTTGAGAGTAGCCCGTTGCTACAAGCCAAGTTGTGTGCTTTTGAATTAAGCCATCTTCATTATATTTTGCTTTAAAAATTCATTTTAGGCTAATGACATCTTTTTTTTTTGCCTATCCACTAACTCTCATGTATGATTCTTCTCTATTGCAAAGATTTTCTCATTCATGGCAGTTTTTCAAATTTTATCTTGGACAACTTCATAATTTTGTAGCTCATAGAAAAATAATGCAAAATCACATGAATTATAGATGTCTACAAGCAATCTGACCTTTCGCAGAGATGACTCAGATTCTGAATTGTAATGCCCCATTTATTTTTAATGTAAATTTAAAAGATTTTTTTCAAAAGACATTCAACTAAATAAATGAGAAGCTACATAGAAATTTGATCTTATTCCATCATAACAGAGCTTATTACATCAAGTTCAAATGTCCAGAAAACATCAAGCAGAAAAGTAGTAGTGCCATGACCATCCCGATGACGCCTCTACCCTCACTCGGATAGATCATTTATAGTTTCTCATGAAAATAGTAAACCACAAAGGAATCAGACTATCACTGTCGGAGTAAGTGATACAGTCCTAAATACATATGTGTAGTGTCATGTGAACAGGTATGTGTGAGCTATGGTTTGACATTAATTTAATACTTATGAAAAAAGACTTTTTTTTCTAATTCTATCATATCTAGTATGATTTCTAAATAAGTGACCCTATGATTTCAATTTCTAAGTTTTGTTCGACTTGAGCTCCTACCTTTTATTATTATCAACTTTATTATCAATGTCATTCAATTATTAACCCTGTGGGTATACACAGGCATTCAACATCATAGCGGACCAAGATTATACGGGAGTTTATTATTTATAACCCATATAACTAGCCGTTCGGATACCCAAAAGGGGCACGATGCTCGATCGAGAGAGATCACCAATTGGCAAGAACTAACATTGGATGCACCCATAACCCTTCTACAGAAGACTTGGACCTACCACCTAGGACTTACTGGTAGTCCTGATTCCCTAACTTCGAGAACTGGGGACCAGGTGAGATGCCTTGCTCTCACAAAACAAGAATGTCCCACGAAGTGTGTACCATCCACTCTCTCCAAAGTGGATCATGGGTCTGGTAACATACACTATGGCCCAATATACCCAAAATCCGAGAATCCAGTAACATATACCGCCTTGGTATACCCATAATCTCGATGAGAACTAATAATATATACTCTTTTTGCGGTATACTCAGATCTCATCCTATAACTTCCCTTTGTAACTTTCATTGATTAATTATATATATATATTTGAATAACAAAGCATACCCCAACACACTGGGGTGGTCACAAAGGTCAAATCACAACCTTAACAACTAGACACTACGACGCTTATCTGTTGTTTTTCTTTTAAGGTGATGAGCCTTGCCGAAAACCACCACATGGCCACCAGCGTGGTCACTGAATACCCACGAAGGTAGGTTGTAGTGATGAAAATCACCAACCCATTGATTAGCCTTCGATTCCTAGATCTTATGCTAGTTTTCGATGTTGGCACCAGTGGTTCACTGACTGGTTTTACCCACTAATTACTAAAATTGAAATCTCAACCATCAATACATAATCAGAGTAACAATATGTCTGTTGTAACCTGTAAGGTGGAATCCCTTGCGGACTGCCACCAAAATCAGTCGCAAATCAAGCTGTATGCCTAATCTGTTCTCAGGCGAACAACAACCCTAAAAGGGGTTTTTTTATAACAGGGACTCACTTACCCGTATGCCAGTCCTTGGCAGGAATAAGTGTGTTTATTCCCTATGAAGCTGGTTTGACATACTGACACCCAATGCTTGATGCGTCTATTAATTTTGTGATCTAGGTCCAGCCTAAAACATGTTTGCATATTCTTATAATTGAACCTGTAGTTTATAAAAAAATTTACATGATTTATCAGCATGTGAAATTAAGCTAAACATTGCCATTCACACTGTTTGCGTTGAATTAATTTGGGTTGGACTTATGGAAGTCTATATATATATATATATATATATATTTTCAATCACCTAGATGCAACTTCATTTGCTCAAATCGTTTATGCATTGAGCACTATTTCAAAGTTTTATGTCAACACCATGAATCCACCAAATTCATAGCATCACAGATTGGAAATGTTTACATATCATTTATATATACGTGTGCATGGACATACACTTTATACATATACATATATATATATATATATATATATATATATATATATATAAGTTGGAATCTGAATGGATTGGGTATACACACTACCCATCACAAGATCAAAACCATTTCAACTACTAACTACATTCATAGATATGCATGTGCTTGTGCTTGATCTCTGACCGTAGGGAATACTATATATAGTTTGCATGGACTCAGTGTGAGTATTACGTGACCAATAATGTCTCACGGTTCGTTGTGAGGTCTTTTATGAATTCAGGGCTAGACTGAGACAAGTCCAAAATAGGAGCCCTTACCAAAACAGAATATAGCATGGGTGGTTGGCGATCTACCACAGAAGACGTACAGGTCTGTTGGGTCCGATCTGTGTATTACTTTAGTAGGAGTGCACCTGTTAAAGCATCTGAAACAGAAGTTTGATGCTTACTATCTCAAACTTCTGTCAGGATATGTAGGCTGGTGTGCATCCTTGCGTAACCCTGAGTCTAGAACTCTATAGTTTCACTTCCTTATTATCTAAAAATCGTGAGACACGATGACTACAACAATCTAAAAAAAAAAACAACTAGTTTGTATATCATCTCCATTTTGTCAAAATGAACCAGTTTGAGATATTCATATAATCTACAAAAATACAGGTATGTTGCAACTACTCAGATGGATGCTTATACATGTACGCACATTGACCTACAGATGGTATTTTTCATGCATACTAGATCACATGATTGCACACGTGTATAGAGAAAGGTACCCCTACCTCATGCAGATACGAATTCGGAGATATGGCGCTCTTCTTCCTCACGGGCGTCGGGTATCCACCCGCGAGCTCCTCATCGGAATCAATGGTGGATGAGAAGCAATGATAAGAGAGGTCACATGACTGGGTTGAGAAGGGAAACTTGAGAGAGAAGGGGGGGGAGTGAGTTTCAAGAACTGGATTTTGTAACTGCCCCACAAATTTTTGTTTTTTTTTTCATTCACCTTCCCCATGTAAACCCTCCTCATAATAGAGGTATTGTAACCCCCCCCCCCCCCCCCCACACACACACACACACCACCACCATCATGAATTCATGGGCCCATTGGGGATGTACCTGCCCCCAAAAAAATCATGGAATGGGCCTTTCCCATTCCACATAGTTGAGTTTCCAACTTTGGCTACCCACTCCAACCCCCTTCTAAAAAAAACAAACTCTTGTTTTTAATGCCTCCCTTAAATCCACCATTTAATGGCTTGTTTCAATTTTTGAATTTTCATTTAAACAAAGCAAAAAGGTTTTTTTGCACACAAGGGGATTTGAACCAGGGTTCTCCTCCCTAAGGGGTAATAAGCCCCACCAGTGCGTTGTGTCTGATTTTGTTGCAACTTCTTGCAACCTAAATTTATTTAACCTCTTTATAGCGGTTTAGCTTTTATTGATAAAACGATTTCTTTAGCAAAATTTTCTAGCGCCCAAGGAGATTTGAACCTAAGACATACTCCCTTCTGGCCGTGTGCCCCACCACCACACTACTTCTTTGCTTCTTGACTTGTTTACTATTTCAATATCTTTTAAGCACGTGTGGTCCTCTGATGCCTTCTTACTCGAACCCGAAGTCCATTGCCCGTAAAGTCCGAGATACCTCGTTTTAGTATTATAATATTACACAACCGGAAATTTTCTTCCTCTCATATTTACTTATTGAAAATATTCAATTTTTTTAGGGTTTTACATCCTTTCCCCCTAAAAAGAATTTCGTCCGCGAAATTTGTTATAAGTCAGATGCAAACAAGTTAGGGTATTTCACTTTTATTGCTTCGTTGGGCTCTTATATACATTCTTTGAGTCCATGGTGTAGCCATCGGACTTTAACCAGGGTGATAGTCTTGTTTGTCATTACTTTTTCGTGACGGTCTACAATCTCCACGGGTCACTCTTCCACTGTCAAGTCTTCTTGTACTCGTAGATCTTCGAAATGAATCATGTGTGAGGGATCCCGTATGTACTTTCGCAACATTGATATGTGAAATACATTGTGAATGTTTGCAAATTGAGTAGGTAACTCAACTCGGTCTGTTGTTTCACCGATCCTCTCCAATATGCTGAACAACCCCACATATCAAGGACTAAGCTTTCCCTTCTTGCCAAACCGAAAAACATTCTTGGATGGCGATACTTTTACAAATACCAGGTCTCCCACTTTGAATGATAGCTCTCTGCGTCGCTGATCTGCGTAACTCTTTTATCAACTTTGAGCGACACACAGTCTATTCTGGATCTTTTGAATTTGTTCTGTATAATGTTGGAGCACTATTGGAGATTCAATTGTTCTTTCACCCACTTCATTCCAATGTACCGACGATCTACATGGTCTTTTATGCAAAGCTTCAAACGATGTCATCTCGATATTTGCATGGTAACTATTATTGTATGCAAATTCTGCTAGTACCATGTGAGTATCTCACTCACCCTTCCAGTCCAACATGCAAGCTCTCAACATATCTTCCAATGTTTATATAGTTCGTTCTGATTTTTCGTCAGTCTGAGGGTGAAAAACTATACTGAACTTCAATTCAGTACCCAGTGCAGACTGAAGTTGTCACCATAATTGAGAAGTGAATCAGGGATCTCGATCTGAGATAATGGAAATTGGCACTCCATATAGCCTGACTATCTTCTGAATGTACAGTTCCGTCAAGCTCTCCAGCGAGTGACCCTTCCTCATCGATAGAAAATGCGCTGATTTGGTCAGTCTGTCGACGATGACCCAAATAGCATCATGGTTTCTTTGTGTGCTTGGTAATCCCATTACGAAGTCTATGGTAATGTTCTCCCACTTCCATTGAAGAATTTCCATCAGTTGCATCGTACCTACTGGTTTTTGATGTTCAATCTTTACTTGTTGGCAAGTCAAGCATTTTGCGACATATCTATTACACAATGTAATTGGTGTAAGTTAGTATTTTTCTTTGACGGCGTTCAAAATAACTTGGGGGTTATAATTCACTTTAACTTACCTAGCGATATCTCATTTCATTCCATTCCACCAATATCCGCATTGTAGATCCTTGAACATTTTTGTACTTTCCGGATGAATGGTGTACTTGCTTTTGTGGGCTTCCTCTAGTAATTCTTCTCTCAACTCTGGGTCGCTAGGAACCTAGAGTCTTTCCCGCATCCATATGCTTCCATCATCCTGTCGCATGAATTCATTGTCTTCTTGTTGAGCCAGCGCCTCCATCTTCCCATACTGAGGGTCTTCTTTTTGTTTTGCTATCACTTTTACTTGAAATTCCGGTTGTACAATAAGATTGTTTACTTTTATAACACAAAAGCTTGTTGTGAATGGATTCCATTCTGTGAAATCTGATATCATCTTTCATTCAATGTTTATTAAACTGGCCAACTCACTGCCTGACTTCCGACTGACGTTCGTCTTCCCTGAATGGTAGGAAAGGGTGAACTCATAATCCTTTATGAATTTCAGCCACCTCCTTTGTCTCATGTTCAACTCTTTTTGTGAGAACAGATATTTCAAACTTTTATGGTCTGTGAATATCTTGAATTGCTCTCCATATAGGTAATGCCTCTATACCTTTAGAGTGAATACCACTGCTGCCAATTCGAGGTCATGAGTGAGATAGTTCCTCTCATGAGTCTTCAACTACCTTGATGCATAGGCTATGACCTTTTCATGTTGTATCAATACACAGCCCAATTCGGTACCCAAAGCGTCAGTGTATATAACAAATCCACCACTTCTTGACGGTAACGCTAGTAGAGGGGTTGTAGTCAGTTTGGTCTTGAGATTCTGAAAACTCTCCTCGCACTTTTCATTCCAATCGAACTTCACTCTCTTGTGTAAGAGCTTCGTCATTGGCATCGCAATTTGGGAGAAGCCTTGGATGAACCTTCTATAATATCCCGCCAGTCCAAGAAAGCTTCTAATCTCACTAACATTCTTTGGTGGAGCCCAATTTGTTACAGCCTCCACCTTTGTTGGGTCCACCGAAACACCATCCTTGGAGATGATATGTCCAAGAAACATAACTTGATCGAGCCAGAACTCGCACTTTGAAAATTTGGCGTATAGCTAGTGTTCTCATAGAGTTTCCTGCACAATCTTCAGATGTTTTTGATGTTCATCTTCAGTCTCCGAATATATCAATATATCATCAATGAAGACAATGACGAAAGTGTCCAAATATGGCCTAAAGACTCGGTTCATCAAGTCCATGAAGGCGACAAGGGCATTCGTGAGTCCAAAAGGCATCCCGCCAAATTCATAGTGGTCGTACCTAGTGCGGAAGGTCGACTTCGAAATGTCTTCATCTTTGATTTTCAACTGATGATAACCGAATCTCAGGTCGATCTTTGAGAAGACTTTAGCATTCCTTAGTTGATCAAATATATCCTCAATACGAGGTAATGGATATTTATTTTTCACCGTCGCTTGATTGAGCATTCTGTAGTCAATATAGAGTCCCATTGATCTGTCCTTCTTTTTCACGAACAACACTGGTGCTCCCCATGGCGATATGCTTGGTCTCACGAACCCACGCTCCATCAGTTCGTGAAGTGTTGCTTTAATTCTTCTAACTCTGCTGGCACCATTCTGCAAGGTGCTTTGGAGATTGGCTTAGTAACTGGTACTAAGTCAATTCTGAATTCCACCTCTCGAGGTGGAGGTATCCCTAGTAACTCATCTGAAAATACATCGAAGAAATCTCTGACAATATCCAGATCATGGATCTGGGTCTTAACTTCGCCCCCAATCACATTCACTAAGAAAGCAGTATCCCTCCTCTGAAGATACTTATATATTTTTAAGGCCGATATCATTCTCTATTTTATGATAAGTCTCGAAAGCTGAAACCCAACTTCTAGTTCATTAGGTCAAGATATGATCACCCTTCCTTCTCTACACAGAATTCTAGCATAATGTTCATACAACCAATTCATACCTAATATGACATCATATTCGGTCATATCAAGTAAAATTATGTTTGCCGGTAGTGACTGTGTCTCTAACATAATCGCTATGTTTGGCATGTAATTTACACATATTTTATTGAACCCTATGGGGTTGTACACAACTAGTTCCTGATTCAGATTTTTTGTAGGAGCCCCTAGTTTTTTTGCAAAGTTTACTGCTATAAATGAATGAATCGCTCCACAATCAAATAAAACTAGTGCATCCTGGCCCGATACGAGAATTGTACCTTGGACCAAATAGCTCTTCTGAAGTTGTTCTATCGAGGTCGCATAAACTCTCCCGGCCATCTTTTTCTGGTTTGCTTGTTAAGGTGGCAGTGCTTGCCGCTGTGGTTGTGGTTGTTGGCCTCCACTTGCCTTTTTTGCATCATCAGCATGTTTCTTGTGGCACTCCCTGATGTAGTGCCCTAGTTTTCTGCAGTAAAGGCAGTCGCTCGTCTCCCAAGGGCATTGTTGTCTCGGATGGAACCGGTTGCACTTTTGGCACCATTGGCCTTGGGCCTAAACTATCTTGTTCTCCACAGAATGCCTCAGTTTCTTGGCGTGTGAGTTGAACTTCTTCTCACCGAACCTCTTCTCGAATTATGACTTTTGCACTCTAGGGCGATTCTTCTGGAACCTTTGCCCTTCCTTCTAGTCATCCTCTAGCAAGGTAGCAACCTAAATGGCTTCATCGAGGGTTTTTGGCCCTCGTGTATACAGGCGGTTTCATAGTCCCGCTTTCAGTCCTTGGGCAAATTTTAACGTCGTGTCCTCGTCCATCATGTATACATTAGGACAATAACGCTCCAAGCTGTGAAACCTTGTGATATACTCTGGCAACGACCCTTCTCCTTGTTGCAGGTCGAGGAATTCCTGCATCTTTTTGGTTCACTCATGTTTTGGGAAGTAGGTGTTATTGAACACCTCCACGAACTGCGGCCACGTCACGGGTCCATTCTGAAACTTCACTGCATGGGTGGTTTCCCACCACTTCTTTGCATGTTCCTTCAAGCAGTATATGCCAAAATCTACTTGTCTTTCGGCCGGAACTTCCAACACATGGAAGATCCATTCGATTTATCGAAGCCAGGACTCCGCTGCCTCGGGATCGGTCTTCCCCACGAACACAAGTGGATCCATATCCATGAACTTCTTGTACGACATAGTCCCATCCGCATTCACTTTGTCCTGGGCCACCTATTGTAAATTGGTGCCCATTTGTTGCATTGTGGTGGCTTGCTGGCTAACCACTCCCGCCAGATTTTGCAAGGTCTCGAGAATATCGTTGCACCTGTTAGCCCACGCCGTCTAGTTGGTATAGTCATGAATATAAAACGAAATAACGTTATAGTGGCTCTATAACTTAGTGGTTAGCAGATACATAAAAATTACCAAATACGGCTACACTAATTATAGTCTTAGTGAATACATCTATTTGTATACTTACAGAGTGATGGCAGGTCGTCGAGGTTGTGATGACTACTACTTTTATGACCTGCTCTGATACCTGAATTGTAACGCCCCATTTATTTTTAATGCAAATTTAACAAATTTTTTTTTTCAAGACATTCAACTAAATAAATGAGAAGCTACATAGAAATTTAATCTTATTCCATCATAACAGAGCTTATTACATCAAGTTCAAATGTCCCGAAAATATCAAGCAGAAAAGTAGTGCCATAACCGCCCCGATGACGTCACTGCCCTCACTCTGATAGATCATTTATAGTTTTTCCTGAAAATAGTAAACCACAAAGGAATTAGATTACCACTGTCTGAGTAAGTGATACAGTCCTAAATACATATGTGTAGTGTCATGTGAACATGTATGTGTGAGCTATGGTTTGACATTAATTTAATACTTATGAAAAAAGACTTGTTTTTTTAATTCTATCATGTCTAGTATGATTTCTAAATAAGTGACCCTATGATTTCAATTTCTAAGTTTTGTTCGACTTGAGCTCCTACCTTTTCATTATTCATTACCAACTTTATTATCAATGATATTTATTCCATTATTAACCTTGTGGGTACGCACAGGCATTCGACATTGTAGCGGACCAAGATTATACGGGAGTTCATTATTTATAACCCGTATAACTAGCCGTACGGATAGCCAAAAGGGGCACGGTGCTTGACCGAGAGAGATCCCCAATTGGCAAGAACTAACATTGGATGCACCCATAACTCTTCTAGAGAAGACTCAGACCTACCACTTAGGACTTACTGGTAGTCTTGATCCCCTAACTCTGAGGACTGGGACCGGGTGAGACGCCTCGCTCTAACAAAACAAGAATGTCCCACTAAGTGTGTATCATTCACTGTCTCCAAAGTGGATCATGGGTCTGGTAACATACACTATGGCCCAGTATACCCAGAACTCGAAAATTCAGTAACATATATTGCCTTGGTATACACAGAATCCCGATGAGAACTAGTAACATATGCCCTTTTTGCGGTATACTCAGATCTCATCCTATATATTCCCTTTGTAACTTTCATTGATTATATATATATATATATATATATATTTATTTGAATAACAAAGAATACCTCAACACACTGGGGTGGTCACAATGGTCAAATAACAACCTTAACAACTCATCACTACGATGCTTATCTGCTATTTTTCTTTTAAGGTGATGAGCCTTGCCAAAAACCACCACGTGGCCACCAGCGTGGTCACTGAATACCCACAAAAGGAGGAAGTTGTGATGAAAATCACCAACCCATTGATTAGCCTCCGATCTCTGGATCTTAAGCTAGTTTTCGACGTTGGCACCAGTGGTTCATTGACTGGTTTTACCCACTGATTACTAAAATTGAAATCCCAGCCATCAATACATAATCAGAGTACCAATATGTTTGCTGTAACCTGTAAGGTGGAATCCCTTGCGGACTGCCACCGAAATCAGTCGCAAATCAGGTCGTCTGCCTAATTCATTCTCAGGTGAACAACAACCACCAAAAGTTTTTTTTATAGCAGAGACTCACTTACCCGTATGCCAGTCCTTGGCAGGAATAAGTGTGTTTGTTCCCTACGAAGCTGGTTTGACATACTGACACCCAATGCTTGATGCGTCTATTAATTTTGTGATCTAGGTCCAGCCTAAAACGTGTTTGCATATTCTTATAATTGAACCTGTAGTTCTTAAAAAAATTTACATGATTTATCAGCATGTGACCTTAAGCGAAACATTGCCATTCACACAGTTTGCGTTGAATTAATTAGGGTTGGACTTATGGAAGTCTCTCTCTCTCTCTCTCTCTCTCTCTATATATATATATATATATATATATATATATATATATATATATATATATATATATATATATATATATATATATATATTCTTTTTTTTCAGTCACCTAGATGCAACTCTATTTGCTCAGATCGTTTATGCATTGAGCACTATTTCAAAGTTTTATGGCAACACCCTGAATCCACCAAATTCATAGCATCACAGATTGGAAATGTTTACATATCATCTATATATACGTGTGCATGGACATACACTATATATATATATATAAAGTTGGAATCTGAATGGATTGGGTTGGGTATACACACTACCCATCACAAGATCAAAACCATTTCAACTACTAACTACATGCATAGACGTACTGGTCTGTTGGGTCCGACCTGCGTATTACTGTAGTAGGAGTGCAACCTATTGCAACATTCGAAACAGAAGTTTGATGCTTACTATCTCAAACTGCTGTCAGGATATGTAGGCTGGTGTGCGTACCTGTGCAACCCTGAGCCTAGAACTCTATAGTTTCACTTCCTTATTATCTATAAATCGTGAGACACGATGACTACAACAATCTAAAAAAAAGACAATTGGTTTGTATATCATCTCCATTTTATCAAAACGAACCAATTTGAGATATTCATATAATCTACAGAAATTCAGATACATTGCAACTACTCAGATGGATGCTCATACCTGTACGTGCATCAACCTATAGATGGAATTTTTCATGCATACTAGATCACATGATGCTGCAAACGTGTATAGAGAAAGGTACCCCTACCTCGTGCAGATACGAATCTGAAGATATGGCACTCTTCTTCCTCATGGGCGTCGGGTATCCACGTGCGAGCTCCTCACCGGAATCAATGGTGGATGAGCAGCAATGATAGAAGAGCTCTCACGACTGGGCTGGGAAGGGAAACTTGAGAGAGAAAGGGGGGGGGGGGAGTTTCAAGAACTTGATTTTATACCCCCCCCCCCCCATCATGAATTCGTGAACTCAATGGAGATGTACCTGCCCCAAAAAAGTCATGGAATGGGCTTTTCCCATTCCACAGAGTTGAGTTTCCAACTTTGGCTACCCACTCCAACTCCCTTCTAAAAAAAACAAGCTCTCTTGTTTTTAATGCCTCCCTTAAATCCACCATTTAATGGCTTGTTTTGAATTTTGAATTTTCATTTAAACAAAATCTTATTTTGGCAAAAAGGTTTTCTTGGCACACAGGAGATTTGAACTGGTGTTCTCCTCCCTAAGGGGTAACAAGCCCTACCAGTGCACTGTGTCTCATTTTTTTGCAACTTCTTGCAACCTAAATTTATTTAACCTCTTTATGGCGGTTTAGCTTTTATTGATAAAATGATTTCTTTAGCAAAATTTTCTGGCGCCCAAGGGGATTCCAACCTTGGACATCCTCCCTTCTGGCCGTGCGCCCCACCACCACACTACTTCTTTGCTTCTTGACTTGTTTACTATTTCAATATCTTTTAATCATGTGTGGTCCTCTGACGCCTTCTTACTCGAACCCGAAGTTCATTGCCCGTAAGGTTCGAGATACCTCGCTTTAGTATTATAATATTACGCAACCGGAAATTTTCTTCCTCTCTTATTTACTTATTGAAAATATTCAAATTTTTCTGGGTTTTACATGAATTGCTTGAGTCAACAACTTCTTTTGTTGTAGTTGGTTCTTTCTTGTTTTGGTGATTGTACTAAGCTTATTTCTAAACTCCACTCACTTTGTTCATCAAATATCATGTCTCTCAAGATTATCAATTCATTTATATTTAGATTAAAGAGATGACAAGTTTTGAAAGTATCACAATAACCAATAAATATGAACTTTTCTCCTTTTTTGTCAAAATTTTCTCTATTTTGAGAAAGAATTTTCCTGAAAGCAACACAACCAAAGACTTTGAAATAGCTTACCTTTGGTTTATACTTATACCAAACCTCGTATGGAGTTTTGTTGAGAATGAATTTTGTAGGAGCTCTTTTAAGAGCATGCACGACAACGTTCACAGCTTTGGGCCAAAAATTATTAGAGGCATTCTTTCCTTTTAGCATGCTCCTCACTATCTTGACAATAGTCTGATTTATATGCTCTATGATGCCATTTTGTTGGGGTGTTTTTGTCACACTTAGATGCCTCTAGATGCCATGCTATTTGCAAATCCCAAAACTCATTTGATGTGAACTCTCCTCTGCGATTTGTCTTCAATATCTTCGTATTATAACCACTTTCTTTTTCCACATATGCTTTGAATTCTTTAAAGATGAAAAATGCTTTTAACTTTTGTTGGAGGAAATAGACCCACATCATCCTATTATAAACATCCATGAAGAACAAAAAATATCACTTTGCACTATACTCAGTTTGCATTGGCCCACAGATGTATGCATGGACCAATTCGAGTGGACGTTTTGCCTTTTAGGATGAGTCTGGGAATGGAAGTCTATAGAATTTGCCATAAATGCATCATTCACATATTTTCTTTTTTTCATTGATATAAAGAAGGCTAACCACCATAGCTTTCTGCTTTAATAATTTAAATGATCGAATCTCAAATGACAAAGATTTGATTAATCTAAAATTTCAGCTTTCAAGGCTTGTCCTTCACATGGGGTCATAGTCATAGGACAAACTTTGTTTATAGTAATTTTCACTTTAGCTATCACTTGTTGAACCTTCTTGTCAATTACAGTGCATTAGTCATTAATAAAATGAACCAAATATCCTTTTTTGCATGAGTTGACCAATACTTAATAAATTTTGAACTAAACTAGGGACATAAGCGACATCATGAATTATTTTAGTCTCACTTTATTTAGTTTTCACTATTATGACTCCTTTGCCTCCAATATTTTAAAATTTATCATCTCCCATTGTTTTTTTAGAGGTGGCGATTTTGTCATGTTTGACAAAGCACTCTCGATTTTCAGTCATGTGGTTGTTGCACTCGCTATCCATATATCATACGTTATGTAACTCTTGTTCAACAATCATGCAAGAGAAGAGCATCTAGCCTTTATCATCTTCATTTTTTGTAAAGTTGGCTTTATTCTTTTATTGAAACCAAGAGTCTTTCTGGAAGTGGTTTGACACTCAGCATCTTGTGCACTTGATTTGTCAATCCCTTGATTTATGACCAAGATTTTTATACATATAGCAATTCTTTTCCAATTGCTTGTGGTTTTTTATTAAAATAGCCTTTTCCTCAACCACGACCTCTAATTCTTGGATTTTCGCTCCCTCTTGCAAGATGAGATTTTTTATTTGAGCTCTCTTTTTCTTCATGATATTGAGCTTTGATTGGAGTGCATGCTCAATATTTTGAGATTCAAACCTTAGATCTATTTCTCATACGCCTTGAGAGAACCCATCAACTCTTGTAATGAAAAGGTTATTTAGTCTTTCAATTATTCGATGGCAACTACAACATCGTCATATTTCATTGGCAAGCTACTTAAAAAATTTAAATGATTTTTTCTCCTCAATTTTGTAGTTATAGCTTTTAATTTGATTTATGATTCCAATAACTCTTGAAAAAAAAATGAATGGATTCACTATCTTTCATTGGCCACTATATTAAAATCTCTTCATAATGCTTGAAACTTGATGAAGATGATTTTTTCGAAGACTTGGAATTCAACCTTTAGAATATTTCAAACTTCTTTTGAAGTAAATGCATTCATAATTTGGGGAAAGATTAAATTACTTACCTCAAATTGGATGCATAGAAGCGTCTTTGCATCTTTCTTATTGTTTTCCTTAAACTCTTTGTGTTTTGCTGGAGTCTATGATACAAGAGTTGCATCATCAGTTGGTTCTTCGAAACCAACTTAGACGAGCTCTCAAAGTTCTTGTGAGGCTAACATAGTCTTCATTTTAATACTTTAAAAAACATAGCCTTCACCATCAAATATGAGCAGTTGGATTTGGGAGAGACAGATGACAAAGTTGCTTGAGCTTGGTGCTATAGTTTTGATGTGAGTAGGATCTCCTTAGACAAGGCTATGATACCACTTGGTGGGATTTTGAAAACACAAATAACACAGCAAAAAGTGGTATGATCAACAAAAAACATGAGAGAAGGAGGTGTGAGGCTAGGGAAACAAACACTCAACACAAATCACTCACACACACACACACACTCAATTAGTCACTCGAGGAATTTTATTTCATTTCTTGATGCCTCAAAAGAATTAGATGAGGGGTATATATAGTGCCAAGGAGCTGAGATGATAAGCACATCACACGCTAAACTTGGAACAAGAGAGTTAATTAAAATAAATTTCAAAGATACTTCTTTATAAAACCAACAACCCTACTAGAATCATCTATCATCTAATAATTGGAATAAGATAAGATAAAGGGGAGACCTCTACCGAACTACCTAAGAAAGGAAAAAAATGTTTAGGACTTTGTTACCAATTATAAATTAATTTAACAATTTGTTGAATGTGAAAAATCCTCATCAGATGATCCTAACCTTTGAACGAAATCCTAAGATGGTTTCACATGACACTTTTCATGTCCTGATTAACTTATACTATTAGCTCATATTCAAAAAGTAAAAATAAGATAAAATATTGTTCAGAACCTGTGAAAAGGAAACTCAAACAAATGAAGATCAAGTGCAATGTGATTGCACACTTTAAATGTGTTGCTGCACCTTATCATGTTTTACTCAGAAAATTATTGCATACACTAGAAATTTTGAGATTGAAGGAGTGGCTAAGTGCCATGGCTATGTGATACTAGCCAATCACATGACAACATTGCATGAGGCCCACAGTTAAAGAGTGTATACCCCACATGAAATGTTGTCATGTGATTGGTTGTGTATAACATCATGATTAGGGATCTCTCAAGTTCGGGTTCATAGGTATTACTTTTCAAAGAAAAGAGTACAAAATACGCACAACGGAACTATGGCATATTTTTTTCTCAAAATAAAACATCATCTCAAATGTCATAATAAAAGTCTCAACGGCCACATCATTCACAACATAGAGTGTGTAAACTCATAACAAGGTTCAATAAAATAAAAAACATGAAATAAAATTTATGCTTGGCACTTGAACCGTCCATGAGCATTGATCTCAAGTCTTGCTTCGAATGGTGCTCTTGAAACCTACAATTATATTTTTAAGAGAGTAAGTCTAAAACTCGGTAAAAAAAATAATTACAAACAATTTAAGACTCTTACTTACAACTATAGTAGACTCAGGCTCCTAGTCTTAGTTTAGTTTTCATCACAGAATAGACAAGTTTGTTTCTTTTAAATCCTCCATTTACCTTCTTAAAACTCATAAGTTAGCACTCACTCATGGCTAACTATTGTACTGGATAGACTATACCGGTATAATAGCTTACTAATAGGCATAGCAATCCGTGTAAAATACTCAATTCTACGTGTTGGCCACATTATGAATCAGTCTCTAGTGTGATCTCGAACCATGAATCAAAAGCCACTATAGTGAAAAGATTTACCGGTAGCTAGCCGAGAGTCAGTCTCAGTGAAGCTATACTTGCTCTGAGGTTCATAGTTTATGCAAAATCCTTGTTTGCTTAGAGTCTCAAATCACTATATAAAACATAACCCATAGGATACATTATGCAACTCTTGCTTTCCCATGTGAACTACATTTCTCTCTATCTCAAGTAAGTTTCTTAGAGTATTCATAGGGTTCTGATATTTACAAAAATCTAAGCATGTAGAAGATGTAGTGTCTCTACATCAATAAATCACATGTAACCCATGATTATGGAGACTCTCACTATCACAACCATCAAGTAGCCATTTGTATCCATTACTTCTTTCAAAATTTATGGTGTTAAGTCTAACATGCTAAGACAACACAAATTTTTGTAAACATAACTGAAAGAAGGAACTCAAGAAAATCACTTAAATACTCAATTCTATTCTCATGTATGTAGCTATATGTTCCCAGACTCAATACTAAGGTTGGTAGACGAATCGAGCAGTTCATGACTTAGCTCAGTTTGGCTCATCACGAACTCATTTGTGATCAATATGTATAGTTTGTGAGCCAAGCCACGAGCAACTAGTTTAGCTTAAATGAGTCTAGCCCAAACATAAGGTGCTCAACTCAACTTGGCTCGATAGTTCTCGTATAGATAAAATACATAAAATTTTATGAATAATATATATTTTATGTAATATATAAAAGGAAGAATGCATAATATATATATATATATATATAAAGTAAGGATGGATGAAATATATATATACATAAAATATAGACTATTAAGTATAATTTATAAAAAGTTATATATATATATATATATTCAAGTATAATATATATTATGTAAAAATAACATGAAATGTTTTTACATGAGCCATCTTGTGTTCGACTCATCTCATTCAGGGACGAGTCAAGATGGAGCTTGGCTCGGCTAAACACAAACATGATCTGAGCCACGAGCTCAATCCAATAGTAAATGAGTTGAGCCTGAACATGCCATGTTCGACTTGTTTACTAGCCCTACTCAATATATATATTTTTGTCAAAAATACAACATTTTTCTAATCATGCATATCATATTAAAGCTTAAGAATATATGAAATTATTCTTAATATTATAGTCAACTCACATGCATTCATTTTGTTTCTCAAGAATGCATAAAAATTATTTCTAGAATATAGCTACATCATATGCGAAGTAACTGACTACATTCTTTAGCATATATAAATTCATGCAAAGTATCTCATATATGCAAATAAAAACATTAGTTATTATTAACTAGACATGCTTATGACATTCCTTACCTTGACTTGCATGTTGAACTCTCAATCTGTAGTTGAATATCTCACAGTAGTAGTCAAAGACCAACTCAATTATCAAACCAATATTTTCTATGTTTTATAAAATTACCAAACTACCCTTACTAAAGATGGTCTATCAAACCTTATTTTTTGTGTTGTGTGTTTGGTTATTAGAATAAGATAGAGCACCAAACCTCACTCGATTTTGAGTTCATGGAGAGAAGTTATGACTATTTTACTAATCATGTATCAACCCACATGCTACAAGAGTAATTTGGTCTTTTTATTGACCTGACTTTGTTTAGGTCATAACTGAGCTCATTCTGAGTTCAGTTCAGACTTGACTAACTGAGCTAGGTTTAGTTGATCCCAAGCTCGCCCTATATATATATATATATATATATATATATATATATATATATATATATATATATATATATATATAGGGTTCAACCCAACCCATTCTTTCTCCCACTCTCTTTCTCACTCACTCCTTTCAAGATTCACAGAATCTAACCCAGACCTAGCTAGGTCTGAGTTCAACCCAAAATGACCCTGAAAAGGTTTAATTTCTATTTTCTTTCTTAGTTAAACAAACTGGATCCATATCCAGTTTAATACAACTGGACCAGACCTAGTTTGGTACAAACTGAACCAAACCCATTTCAATTTGCTTTTGGTACCTACTGAACTCAGATCCAGCTCAGTCTGGATTTGGTACTTACTGAATCTAAAACAGAGATCCAGTCTCTATTGGTACAACTGGACCAGACCCAGTTCAATCTGGGTTTGGTCCAAACTGGATCAAATCTAGTTTTGCCTAGGTTTGGTTCAGCTGGACCAGACCCAACTCTGATGGGGTTTGGTCCAACTGGACTAGACCTAGTTTTGATTGGGTTTGGTCCAACTAGACCAGACCAATTTTTTATGGGTTTGGTCTAACTAGACCCAGACCCAAATCAGCCTGGCTCGTTTGGTTCATGAAAGGAAACCGAGACAGTTTCATATATATATAACAAGACTCGGTCTGAGTCACACCTAGACCGAGTTGGTCTAGTTTCAAACTGACCAGACTCGGTCTAGGTTTCCACCCAGGCCGAGTCAGTCTGTAGTCTATTAAAACCACCGAGATAGAGTCTCTCTCTCTCTCTCTCTCTCTCTCTCTCTCTCTCTCTCTCTCTCTCTCTCTTGCTTGGCTGAGCAACGTCGACAACCACCTGGTTGCCAACGGTTAAGGTAGGGGTGCTTCCTACTATACCTTGCACCTCTTATCATGGCGATACTGCCAGCAACCCCTGGTTGCTAGCGACTGAGTCAGAGGGACATTGTCTGTCTTTCATCTCCTCTTTTCTCATGGTGAGGGTGTTGCCCTTTGTCTTGCCACCTCTCCTCGATGGGGTAACAAAGGTGGTTGACCCTCTATCTCATCCTCTTTTTTCCTTGTTAAACAAATGTCGGCAACCATGGTTGCCGATTTTTGCTTCTCATAAAAAAAAAACAATGAAGGGGTTACCTGATCGGAACTCCTTTGATCGAACATTGCCTCTCTCTCTCTCTCTCTCTCTCTCTCTCTCTCTCTCTATATATATATATATATATATATATATATATATATATATATATATATATATATATATATATTCTCTTGCTCTCTCTCAAACTCTCTCTCTCTCTCTGATTGAATGGTGAAAGAGAGAGAGATGTGCACCTAACTCACCATTTTTCTCTTATCGTGGGAGTCCCCTTACATACATGGAGGAAACTTCCCACACCCCAATGAGATGAGGAAACCACTTCTCATAATACAACTGGATAGCGATTTGTGGTGAAAGACAATTCGCTAGATAGCGATTTGTGGCTGACGATTCAGCTTGATGTATTGTTGGCCATTTAGCTATATTGCAATTTGTCAACGACGTTTCGACTACCACATTAAATGTGAGTCTCATTCTCTGTTTGGTGATATATATGAGAGAGTGTAGAAAACTTCATAGGCGGTGGGCTAGAAGTTTTTCCTCCACTTCTTTTGGGACTGCTTCGTGTGGCTGGTCCTTCAGAATATTTGTTTCTTTGGTGAGGTCGTTCCTCTTGTTATTTCTCTACACCTTTGTGTGTTTGTAAGGCATATGTTTTTGGCCTCTTTGTAAACTCTGTTTTGAAGATAGTGGGAGGAACTGACCTATCGGTCGTCGTGGATATACCTCAGTTTGAGGGAACCACGTAAATCTTGTGTGTGTTTTTATTTTCTGTTGTTATATTTATATTGCTTCCATTGATTTTCGCTTGTGAGAAAGCCTGTTTTTCTCAACATCTGGTATCAAAATCAGGCTAATCCAGTTTTGATTCGTTGTATTTTGTGTGTGAAAATTATGGAAAACAATGTTGGACGTATGATTAGTTTGAATGACACAAATTGGATAACTTGGAAAATAAAAATGAAAGATCTTTTGGTTTGTAAAGATTTGGATGGATCCATAGAAGGTGATAGCGGCAAACCAGAAGAAATAAAAGATGACGAGTGAAAAAGCTACACCGAAAAGTCGTCGGTTTCATTCGACAATGGTTTGATGAATGTGTTTTTCATCATGTCTCTACTGAAAATTCAGCACGTGGTCTTTGGATTAAACTGGAGAGTCTTTATGATAGAAAGATGGTAGTGAATAAAGCTTTCCTATTTCGAATGCTTGTGAATCTCAAATATAAAGAGGGCACCTCTATTGCAGAACATTTGAATGAGATTAAGAGCATTGTGAATCAGTTGTCCACCATGAAAATTACTTTTGATGATGAGCTGCAAGTTTTGTTACTTCTTAGTTTACTTCCTGAAAGTTGGAAAACCTTGGTGGTCACAGTCAGTAACTCTGCACCTGATGGAATGGTAACAATGAGCCAAGTTACCAGCAGTCTGTTGAATGAAGAGACAAGAAGGAAATCATCAGGTCTTTTTCACTCTGAGGCATTTGTGATGGAAAATCGAGGCAGAAATAGAAGTTAGAGTAGGGCTCCGCACAATCGTGACAAATCTTGAGTCCGTTCAAGCTCGAGTTCAAAGAAAGACGTCAAGTGCTATTATTGCCACAAGAAAAGGCACATGAAACAGGAGTGCAGAAAACTCAAGTTCAAAGAGCAAAACAAAGAGAAAAATTCAGAGGAAAAGCAAAATGATACAGCTGCAGTCACAGATGGTGAACTCATGATTATTTGCGATGATACTAGTATTAATTTGGTTGGACAAGAGACAGATTGGGTAATATGTTACCTCGCGGGCTGATTTTTTTACTTCTTACTCGCAAGGTGATTTTGAGAATGTTCGAATGAAAAATGAAGATGTGTCTAAAATTATCGGTATAGGTGACATTTGCTTGAAAATAAATATTGGTTGCAAATTGTTGCTTAAAGATGTGAGACATATACCGGATATTCAACTAAATTTAATCTCTGCTGGAAAGTTGGATGTTGAAGGCTACAACAACAATTTCAGTGATGAGAGGTGGAAGCTATCCAAATGTTCTCTGGTGATAGCAAAAGGAAAGAAGACATGCTCTCTTTACACTATGCAAGCAAAGATTTGCAAAGGTGTTGTGAATGTTGTAGAAAATGACTCGTCCACCGATCTATGGCATAAAAGGCTCGGGCATATGAGTGAGAAAGGATTGCAAGTTTTGTTTAAGAAAGAGCTTCTAGCAGGGATAAAAGGTACATCTTTGAAAATTTGTGTTCATTGCTTTCATGGTAAACAAAATAGAGTATCCTTTCATAGAAACACTGCATCTAGAAAATCTCATGTTCTAGATTTGGTACATTCTAATGTATGTGGTCTTTTAAAAGCTAAGACTCTTGGTGGTGCATTATACTTTGTTACTTTTATTGATGATCATTCTAGAAAAGTTTGGGCTTATACACTGAAAACTAAAAATCAAGTTCTACGTGTATTTAACCATTTTCAAGCCATGGTTGAAAGAGAAATTGGTAGACAACTGAAATATATTCGCTCGGATAATGGTGGTGAATACATTGAGTCATTTGATCAGTTTTGCATCAATCATGGCATCATGCATGAAAAGACAGTCAAAAAGATACCTGAAAAGAATGGAGTTGCAGAGAGAATGAATCGCACCATTCTTGAGAGAGTCAGATGTTTGTTGTCACATTTCAAATTGCCAAGATCTTTTTGAGGTGAGGCAATGAGGACAACAGTTGATCTTATCAATTTGTCTCCTTCTATTCTGTTGAATGGCGATGTTCCAGAGAAAGTTTGGATAGGGAAAGAAGTCTCATATGATCACTTGAGAGTATTCGGCTGTAGAACTTTTGTTCATATTCCAAAGGATGAAAGGTCCAAGCTTGATCCTAAAGCAAAGCAATGCATATTTCTTGGCTATGGTCATGAAGAATTTAGCTACAGGTTATATGACTCAATTGATAAAAAGGTTGTCAGAAGCCGAGATGTTGTCTTCTTGAAAGATCAAACAATTGAAGACATTGACAAGCTTGAGACAACTGAGTCTAGCACTAAAGATCTTGTTGACTTAGATACTCCTGATTCACCTATTATTCAAGATATCATTGAGGAGATGCAAGCATCTCATGATAATATAGAGGGAAAAAATGTTGAGCCAGAGATTGAGGGAACAGTTACCCAAAAAGCCATATCTACAGTCACCGTTAAGGAGATCTACCAGGAAGAAGCAACTGTCTAGAAAATACTCTTCACATGAATATGTGATGATAACAGATCAAGGTGAGCCAGAAACTTATCAAGAAGTTTTGAAGCATGAAAACAAAATTGAGTGGTTTAAGGCAATGAAACAGGAAATGAAGTCATTGCACGAGAATTGCACCTATGAATTAGTGATGCCACCTAAAGGGAAGAAGATTTTGAAAAACAAATGGGTCTTCAGACAGAAGATTGATGGGGACAACTCTCAACCTAGATTCAAGGCACACCTTGTGGTGAAAGGATTTGGTCAGAAGAAGGGAGTTGATTTTGATGAGATCTTCTCACCGGTTGTGAAGATGTCATTCACCTGAACTGTTCTTGGTATAGCTACAAGTATGAATTTAGAAGTTGAACATCTTGATGTGAAGATTGCATTTTTGTATGGTGACTTAGAAGAAGAAATCTATATGGAGCAACCTGAGGGTTTCATTGAAAAGAGAAAGGATCAGTTAGTTTATAAACTGAAGAAGGGCTTGTATTGATTGAAGCAAGCACCGAGACAATGGTATAAAAAATTTGATTCTTTAATGACTGAGCATGGGTATTCAAGAACCACCACAGACCATTGTGTGTTTGTGAAGAAATTTTTAGATGGTAACTTCACTATTCTCTTGCTTTACATTGATGATATGTTAATTGTGGGTCAAGACACAAGCAAGATTAGCAAGTTGAATTTAGCGCTGAGTAAGTCTTTTGCTATGAAGGACTTGAGTCCAGCAAGACAAATTCTTGCAATGAGAATTGTTTGTGACCGATCACATGGGCTGATCTGGTTATCACAAGAGAATTATATTAAAAAGGATCTTGAGAGGTTCAATATGGACAAAGCAAAGCCTGTTAATTGTCCACTTGCAGGTCATTTCAAACTTAGCTCAAGTTAATGTTCTACAAGTGATAAAGAAGAAAATGAGATATAGAAAATTTCCTATGCTTCAGCAGTTGGTTCTTTGATGTATGCCATTGTTTGTACTCGACCGGATATTGCTTATGCAGTTGGGGTTGTTAGTCATTTTCTGTCGAATCCGGGGGAAACAATCTGGGCAACAGTGAAATGGATTCTAAGGTATCTTCAGGGTACTTCTAAAATGAGTTTGTGTTTTGGAAAAAGTGAGTCTATTCTTGATGGGTTCACAGATTCTGATATAGCTGGTGATGTCGATAGTAGAAAATCTACTTCTAGTTATTTGATTACTTTTGCAAGGGGAGCAGTTGCATGGCAATCGAGAATACAGAAATGTATAGCTCTCTCCACCACAGAAGCCGAGTCTATTGCCATCATAGAAGCAAGCAAGGAATTATTATGGATGAAGAAATTCTTACAAGAGTTGAGCTTAAAACAAGAAAGGTATGTTCTTCATTGTGATAGTTCGAGTGCAATTCACTTGAGCAAGAATTCCTCTTTTCATTCAAGATTGAAATATATTGATGTTTGACACCATTGGATTTGTGATGTCTTGAATGATAAACAGTTGCAACTTGAGAAAGTTCACACTGATGACAATACTTCAAATATGATGACTAAGGCATTGCCTAAGGACAAGCATAAGAAGTGTCGACTCTTGGCATGAATGGTCGAAGCCTCCACATAAGTCGAGAGGGGGAGAATTATTGGGTTACCTCCTTTGTGGGACCCATCTTTTTGCTAAAGTAGATCCTTTGTTAATTGATAATTTATGGCATATTCATTGGTAACGCTCATAATCATTATTTTGGTGGAATTCCCAAGAACGACCTTTGATTGTCTCAATGTCGGTTTTTTGTATTCTGCTGGATAGCGATTTGTGGTGAAAGGCAATTCGCTGGATTGCGATTTGTAGTGAAAGACAATTCGCTGGATAGCGATTTGTGGCTAACGATTCAGCTCGACGTATTGTTGGTCATTTAGCTATATTGGGATTTGTCAACGACGTTTCGACTACCACATTAAATGTGAGTCTCATTTTCTGTTTGGTGATATATATGAGAGAGTGTAGAAAACTTCGTAGGTGGCGGGCTAGAAATTTTTCCTCCACTTCTTTTGAGACGGCTTCGTGTGGCTGGTCCTTAAGAACATTTGTTCCTTTGGTGAGGTTTTTCCTCTTGTTATTTCTCTACACCTTTGTGTGTTTGTAAGCCTTATGTTTTTGGCCACTTTGCAAACTCTCTTTTGAAGATAGTGGGAGGAACTGACCTATCGGTCACCGTGGATGTACCTCATTTTGAGGAAACCACATAAATCTTGTGTGTTTCTTTATTTTTTGTTGTCATATTTATATTGCTTCCATTGATTTTTACTTGTGAGAAAGCCTGTTTTTCTCAACAGTTTTTAATGATGAATGTTGTTCATTGATGCACTAGCTGTAACACAAAAAAATGCGTTGGCGCTTATTTGCGCCAATAATGCTTATGACGAGTTTCACGATTGGATGCTACTAGCAAAATTTAGCGCCAATATTGAGACAACTTTGTGTCAATAAACTGATTTACTGGCACAAAAATGTGCTAGCGATGTGTACTCTTGACGCTAATATCCCACCAGAAACATGTTTATTGTGTCAAAAAAAAAAACTCAACACCAACGCAGTTTTGAGCCAGTAATATTGAGTAGTGGTGTTTAAACTCCAATGTATTAAACATCATTGGCACATTTTATAGTATAAATCTCTGGCACAGTATAAATCCCTAGCGCATTATACACACGAGATTTTCATTGAAAATGATATTTTATATATTCATGTAAACCTTACACATATTACAATAATAACTCGATACATAAAAATTATTTCTTATTGCATGGAGTATATTACATATGCAATACAAATTTTTTTTTGGATGCTACGATAAAAAAGAACTTTGGCTCCATCTCACAACGCAAAGTTTAGGGTTTGGAATCTGCAGGAGAGCTGGCCATTCTGGTAGTCCAGGGACTGGACATGTGAAAGTCTGAACTAGACAGCACAAGCGAATCATTTCTTGACAAAGTCAGCATCTGTATTCATCTTCATACACAACTTCGGCATTGGGGCTCATTGTCGAATTCACTGCGCTGAGAATGGTTGTTCCTACAACAAGTGAGAACTTTTTTAGAGGACGGCAGATCAGGTGCAATCACATTGAGAAAAACCTCAAAAGATTAAACCTCAGATGAGAAGCACACCTCTACAAACCCTGTGAGGTTGTTCACTCTGCCTAGCCTCTAAAGAGACAATATTATAGACCATGATTCAACTGCATTTATATTCCAAAGTCAGTTTCTGCACATTATGCATACACTAGTAGTGCATTGTAGTTGGCCCAAAATCTACAATAGTTTTGCGCCAGTAATAGGAAAAGTGACCGTCAACTCTACCTGAATCACCCAAGGATGATCAGGAGAGAGACAAAGAGGATCGGAATATGATATTACCTTCAGCAGCTCCAATATCCACGGTGTGTTCATATGGAATATATATTACATATGCAATACAACGTGGCTCTCCATGTCGCTTCTTAAGAAGAAATCCCACCAAATATCATCTTTGGGAATGCCAATGAATTGGATTTTATCTGATATCTAACTGAATTCAACTCCTTGCGAAAACCACATGCTGTTATAATTGGATGCAGATATGGTTTTGATTTTTTGCTACCAAATCTGAAAGCACAGTTCAATATCACTGAAAATTGGTGATAATGAATATGGGCCAGGCGCACGTTAACATGGTGCTCCCTACAGGAGATAGAGGAAACAACTTGATCGCACAGATTCTTAGCTAGGGCTGTCAACTGGACCGGTATGTATCGGGTACCTGAGCCGACTATAACCCGAATTTTCAGGTATGGGCATCAACAAACCCCACCCGAATAATATTTGGGTATACTTGAAACCGACCCGAGCAAAATGCGGACCAGGTTTAGATCATGATCTTTTGCCGGTTACACAACCGACCCAGCTTTTTGGTTGGGCACCCAAAGCTAATATGGATCATCTCAATGTGACTGATTATAACAATACCAAGAACACAATAAGGCTCATCTAGCTACAAGGAAAGTGATCAAAAGTACCTATGGCAGAGCCAGCGCGGCTAGGTCTCTAAGACGGTTTCTCCCTGTATATATCAAAAAATCTCATCTACTTTCCCCAATATAGACAATTTGTAACCCAAATCATATTAGTCAGACTCATCCTCTACAATTCCTCAGGGGTTCTCATTAGCAAATTGTGAATAATCAGTAAAAAGATCCGTAAACCGTGATTAATCAGAAAAATAGAAAAATCATGATTAATCCGTATAAAAAATGCTTTTGACATTACAATAATGAAAATGCCAGATTGAAATTATAAATTCTAACATAATTTTTTAAAATCCTAAAATGGGTGCACTAAAATTATAAAATAATTTTAAAAAAAATCTTAAAATGGGTGGCATATACTAAATATTTTTTCTCGCTCAAAAAGTTATTAATTTTTTACACATTGTGATTCGTTGAATTTTAAAGTCTTTCACAAATCCGCTTATTTTTACTAAACAAACCATATAGGTCATATCCATGGGGCTTGATCGATAAAAAAAATATAAATAAAAAGTGACTGGATGGGTTGTTTTTACTAAAAGTGTGCAATCACACATTGCACCAGATCCTCCCTTCTAACTACTATAACCTGCTACCAAGAGCGATTTACTCATGTTTTCTGTAGTGTTATAATCACAAACACTGAGATGCATATTTGCTCGAATGTGACTCTCCATGCCGCTTCCTGAGAAGAGATCCCATCAAGTATCGTCTATAATTAATGATATCGCACACATACATGCTTCGTTGTAGTTTTCATATGTCGGTAAGGAGCTGCGACCTCCTGAGATAAGTGGTAAGCTTACAGAGTTTTACGCTATCAAGACCGCAACCTTAAGTATTGCAGGCAAAGTCAGTGCAGCTAGGTCTCTGATCCTGTGTAACACCCCGATCTGGGACCTCGGGAGTCCGAGTTTGGTTGGTATTACTTCCCAAAGGAAAAGAATTCAAAGTTCACATAGAGAAAAATGTGGCTAATTTTTTTTTTTCATTTTATTCTCATAATCAACTTTTTCTTTACAATGTTCATCATTCATAATAAAAGAAAAACAATTACATCTTTATTCAATGACAATAAAATTGAATCTATCAAGTACTCTACTGATGACGAAGAAGCTACTCATGTTCTGTTTGTGCTAATATGCCTTGAACCTACAGTTGTAATTAAATATTAGGGGTGAGTCTACAACCCAATAAAAAATAACTATAAGCAAATAAACATTTAAACTTACAAATGTAGTGGGCTCTAAGCCCCTACTCTTAGTTTAGTTTTCGACATACCACACAAGTTTATATATTTTAATTACCCCCATTAACTTTCTCAACACTATCTCAAAACAATTATCACTAGGTCGGCTATATCGGTCATAGTCGTCTATAGGCGTAGCAACCCCGTAGAACACCTCAATTCTACATGTTGGCTAGACAATGAACCATACACTTCCAGTTATCTCCAGACCACCAGACACTGCAATGAACCACCACGGGGACCCCACTGGTAGCTAGCCGGGAGGCCAAGCTCTCAATCTTCCTATAGTTTATGTTATATCCTAACCATGATGGCTATCAACCATCCATGGTCCTTCAGAGTCTCAAACCCGGTGTGAGTGTGACTCTAAGTCTTGACTAAGTTCAAAACATTGAACCATATTCTCTAACTCGCAGTTCACTCATTCTCTCACGAGTGATGTCATAAACTGATCACAACGAATCTCATTGCTAAATCTCATGATGACCTTAGGACTCACACACATCTCTCACTAAGCATGCAATGATGTAGTGTCTTTACATCATTAAATCATCGACGGCCCACTCTTCATGGTGGTTGTACTATGGCTGCGAACCAGATAGCCCTTACCATAGGTTGCCACTTTCGAGATTTAAGGGGTCTTGTATGCTTATATCAAAATATTCATTCATACAACATGAATAGTATAAATGAGACTTCAATCTAAACATAATCTCATCACAATACATGATATTAATAACTACATAGACATGCATAATTACAAATCTAATCTCTTTCTAACAAGCATGACAAACCACAACACACATGTATATGAATTCAACCCATAATGTCAAGCATAAAAATTTTATGCATGTCAAGATCTCACTCAAAGACTATCATGCTACTTATATTCATTCACAACATTATAATAACATGCAACGTAAAAATGTTTATTCACATCTAAAATTACTTATAATATCTCTTACCTCAACTGCAAACATTGTGCTTTCACCGCAATCGAGTCTCAAGGTGCTCTAACAGTAGGATTTGGTCATTACACCAACATATTTGTATTAATGCACAAAACTTCTTATAGAATTACCAAAAAACCTCGCCCAAATTGACTCATGAGGCCTCAATTTTTGTATCACTAATTTAACAAAAACTAATAAATAAGTATATTCTTCTCTTTGATACGATTCCAATGCATCAAACCTCACTCAATTCTGAGTTTGGGGTGCAAAGTTATGCCCATTTTACTCAAAATGGGTCTCGGGTACTTGAAAGGGTATTCTGGTCACTTCAGCTTTCGGTATAATTTTAGAATTACCCGATCCAGATCCATCTATGATCTAGATCTAATATAGTTTAACTGGATCCAAATCTATTACTCATCTGGGTCCATAACTGTCTGAATGGATCCAGAACATTCTAACTGGTTCTAGACCCAGTTCTAATATGGATCAAGGACTGATCCAATCATATCTACATCAATTAGTCTGGATCCAGAATAGATCCAGATAAAACTGGATCCGAACTAAAAACTTAGATTCAGTCAGACTGAACCGGTTTGGTCTAACTCAGGTTGATCCAAACCGGTTTGGCTCAAACCTGATTCGGTCTGAACCGGTTTCCCGTGAATCAGTTCGATTTGAACTGACTCACATAAACCGGTTCAGCTAGACCCGATTTGGTCTGAACTGGTTCGACTCGAACCGGTTCAACCAATAATTTTTTTTCATACTAATCCGACCTTGGGTTCGGTCTTAGCACGACCCAGACCGACTGGGCCTCACTTAAAAAGGAACCAAAAAGGCAAAGCCCTTTTCTGTTGTAGAGAGGGGGTGGCCACCGAGCCGGCCCTTTCCCCTGCTCTCTTCTGAGCACTGGCCGGCCACCAGCGCCAGTCGATCGTGACAGAGGGATCGTCCACCAACATTGGTCGGCCGACCGACCCTCTCTCTCTATCTGAATCCTCTTTCTCTATCTTTTTTTTTATCAGAAACTCGTCGGCAGCCATGGTTGTCGACCCTCCCCCTTTACCGAGAACGAAAAAAGAAAATGAAAAAGTAGATGAAGAAAAAAAAAAGGGTTGGAGGCTTGCCTCACCGTCGGCACCAAAATCTGGTAAGTGCCCCTATGGTTTTTTTTCTTCACTCTCTTCTGCTCTTTCTCTCTCTCCCCTCTGTCGTTTGCTCGCTGTGTGGTGGAGGGAGAGGGACTGCGTGAGGGATTTTATAGCCCTCACGCAGAGTGAGGGATGAGGATAACCCTCACCTTCCTCCCGTGAATTTGGGGGGTGAGGTTTATCCTCACCCCTTCTGGAAATGGGGTTTTCCTTTTGGGAAAACGTTGTCCCCCCCCCCCCCACCACCACCACCTCCTTTTGTTATTATCCCCTCTGACGGTTTTGTCGGAGGGTTTTTTTACATCCTTGGGTAGTTTCACTGTGTAAATATAAAAAATAAAAGATGTCAGAAAGGTGACGGTTTTGTCAAAGCGGAGAAGATAATAGTGTTATCTGCCAAATTACGGTGAGGAAGTGCTCTAACATCTTTGTCGTCCATTCTTGTGATCAACCGCCGCTAAGATTGCTTCCAATGATAATGTTATCAGCACCTTCATGCCCTCGCCGCTTGCATAGAGGACGGCTACGTAACTGCATGCAGCTTTCTTAAGTAATTTACCTATTATTTCCAAAGATCTTGCACTTTTAAAAATGAGCCTTCTTTGCTAAATGTAACAATTGGCTATGAGAAGTTTTGAACTTAGAGGGAGCATTTCACCTTATCTCGAATAGTGCATCACCATTCACGGAATTGATGGTGTGCACCATATTAGGAATTTATTTAGAAAGAAACCTATATTAATGATACATTAATTTTTGTTGTTGTCTGAATAAGCAAGTGTCCCAATCCTATGAACATGGTAACTGGAAGTAAGTCTAAAGGTTGAATTCATGCTCATTGATAGATATGCATATTTCTTAATAATAATAATCAAATCACATCTTTTTATTTTATTTTATTCTATATTATATTATATTAATTATACTCACTATAAGAAAATAGGTCATTACCGGAAAAAATAGTGATCATAAATTATCGTCATCAATAATAATTTAATCCTGATAACATATAATGTCAGTGAAAACAAATATTGGTGACCATATTTTATCTTCGCTTTTAGCCCATCGGTAATATGAATAGGAAGATGCAAAAGATGGTCGAGAAAAGATATTGTAGATGATATTATCATCGACTTTAAATTACAATAATAATTAATCATCACCAAAAATCTTTTATAATTATGAGAATAATTGATCATTGCCAACTACAAGATGACGATAATTATCATCGATTTTAATATATAGTCGACGATAATTATCTTTTGGCATAAAATCAAATGCTGACAATACTTTATTGTCGATATTTGCAATATAGCCGATGATTTTTACTGTCGGCTATGTTTATTTTTTTTATTTTGAAACTAACATATGTCGATAAATTATTGTCGCTATAAAAAAATAGACAATGATTTTTATTGATGGTTATATCTCTCTTTTTAATTTTAAATCTAATATAGTCAATGTTTAATTATCGCCAGTATAAGAAAAATATCTGACGATTTTTATTGTCGCCTATGTTAGTTTCAAAATTAAAAAAACAATAATTGAATATAGCCGACAATAAAACTCAACGGCTATATTACTTATACCGATGATAATTATTCGTCAACTATGTTATTCAAAATTTACAAAAAAATGGATATAGCCAATGATTTATATTGCTTATACCAACGATAATTATCATTGATTTTAAACTAACACAGTCGTCCAAAGATTACAAATAATCAACATAATTTAATTCATTGAGTAACTAAGAGTGATTTTACACAGAAAATGATTGTAGTGTGTGGCAAATATCACTAAAACAAAATTCACACAACGTTTTTGCAAAAATCACTGATTTTGCATGATATCTGATGCAAAAATCGCTCACGATTTTTACATATATAACAGAATTGTACATGCTATAACAGAATTTAGCATGCTATAATAGAATTGTGCCTCACTATAAGTCAATAACATGCAAAAATCTTGATGAATTTTGTAGAAAATGTTTTAAGAAAATGACACACTTAATGCTTACAAAATTCTCACAATAAAAATGAATTTTGCATCAGTTCATGCGATATTTAAAGATTTATTCAGCATTAATAAGTTGATTATTTATAATCTATTAACAACGATAATTATCATCGTCAATATGTTGAATATTTGTAATCTATTAACGCTGATAATTATAGTCATCAATATGTTGATTATTTCTAAGCCATTGATTTTCAAGCCTTATAAGATCCTTCTTATACATCATAATCAGATGATCCAAGACTTTGTTTCTATAAAACCATGCATCTAAATTGCTTTCATACAATGAAATTTTAGAAAAAAAATAAAAAACCTATGAAAATCATGGTGCATGCTAGTTGACATATTTGATTGATTTACATGTTTTAGTTACCTTGGATCATAGAAAACTAGAATATGTAAACTGGTATGAACCAAGATTTTCATAGTTTTTCTTGCAAATCTAATCATATATTCTAGTTTTCCTTTATATAGGTTAACTAAAATCTGTAAATTGGCATGCATCGATATTTTTATAGTTTTTTCTATTTTATTTTTCTAAAACTTCATCGTACGAATGTGATTTAGATACATGGTTTTATAGATACAGACTCTTGGATCATCCGATTATGATGTATAAAAAGGATCTTTTAAGGCTTGAAAATCAATGGCTCAAAATTTTCATAAATATGCAAGCATAAAAAATCATATTTCTTTATCCGATTACGATGATCAAATATTCGATTACAAGAAAATGGACCACACCATAAACTGGTTTGAACAATGATTTTTATAAGTTCTTTGGAAGATCTAACCCTGCAGATGCATTTGGCATGGTCCATTTGCTTGGAATCGACTATTGGATCACCATAATCGAATCAAGAAATATGATTTTTTATGCTTGCGTATTTACAAAAATTCTGAGCCATTGATTTTCAAGCCTTAAAAGATCCTTCTTATAAATTGTAATCGGATGATTGAAGAGTATGTTTCTATAAAATCATGCATCTAGATCACATCCGTAGGGTGAATTTTTATAAAAAAATACTATAAAATTTATAATACCAACAATAATTATTATCGTTAATATGATTATTGACTGGTTTAGTCTAAAATAGATGATAATCATCATCAATATATCTAAAACTAATGATAATTATGATCGTTAATATTAATCTAAAACTGACTACAATTATCATCGTTAATATGTTGATTAACTAGTTTAATCTAAAACCAACGATAATTACCTTCGTCAATATATCAAAAACCGACAATAATTATCATTATCATTATTAATTTAAAACTAATGATAATTAATGTCATCAATATATTGAATAACTAGTTTAATCTAAAACCAAGGATTATTATCATCGTCAATATATCTAAAATCGGCAATAATTATTGTCATCATTATTAATCTAAAATCGACGATAATTAATGTCATCAACATGAATTTAAAACTGACAATATTTATCATTGTGTATATGAATCTAATACAACAACGATAATTATCGTCGCCCTTAAGGAAGAACTGATGATAAATATAATGTTAAATTTTCATTTTTTCCTAGATCTTTTAGGGGATGATTATTAAATCTAGGATCGGGGTGTGCATTGTATTTCTTGAGGAGAAGAGGGAAGAGAAGTGATTAACGACCTGCTTTAGAGGGGTTCTTCGAACCTCTTTAGTGTGTGTTCTACACAGGCATGGGCTAGAGAATTTAACCTCTCCTAGGCAGTCGTTATCGAGCCCTAATTACTACAAGAAAAATGTTAATTAGCGACAAAAATTTGTGACAGAAATAATCCATCACAATTTTGTGAGGGATTAGCGAGAGAAAATGAGCCATCCCTAAAATTTGATTTAGTTGCAGGATTTGCGATGGAACAATGTCGTCGCCAAATCCATCGCTAAGTAGTGACGGAATTACATTCATCGCAAACTATGTCGCAACTTAGCGACGGAATAGTGACGACTTTTTTTCTATCGCTGATTAGCGACGGTGTTTATGACATAATATTTCTGTCACGAATTTGTCGCTAAGTATCATCGGTATTGGTGACAGAATTATTCTGTCGTGAATCTGTCACTAATTTTTTATGTAAAACGCCCATCTAGGGCACAAAATTAATTATGCTCTCTCTCTCTCAACTGTGTTCCTCGCCCCAGCAATCTACTTCTCTCTGGCGACCGCCCCGGCCACCTACCGCCCTCAGGCGACCGCCCGGCCACCTCCTCCTTCCTGTGTCTGGCAGACACCCCGACGACCCCGAGAACCCCCCCCCCCCCCCCCTCTCTGTTTCTCTTCTCGTTTCCTCAGTGGCCACCGGCGACTAGAGCCATCGGCGACTGCGCCGATGATCTCCCTGTCACCGTCAATTTCTGACCTCGCTCTCCAGGAGGCTCCCTCGGCCGATGACCTCTTTTCCTCGGTGACACCTCCCCCTTCGGCTCAGGTAACCCCTGACTCCCCTCTCTCTTTATGTTGCATCGCCGATCGTTTTATTTTTCGCCAAGGAGGGGTCGAGCCTCCCTGTCTTACGGGATGTGAGGGAGGGGCTCGGCCCCCTCCCTGTGCTTTTTTCGCTGGGGAGGGGTCGAGCCCCCTCCCTGTCTCCCTGCCTTACGGGTTATGCTGGAGGGGCTCGGCCCCTCCCCTTTTTCGCTAGGGAGGGGCTGAGCCCCCTCCCTATTTTTTTCGCCAGAGAGGGGTCGAGCCCCCTCCCTATCTCTCTGTCTTACGGGATGCGCGATAGGGGCTCGACCCCCTCCCTTATTTATTTATTTTTTCGCCAGGGAGGGGCCGAGTCCCTCCCTGTCTTACGAAATGCAAGGCAGTGGCTCGGCTCCCTCCCGTGTTTTTTTTTGCCAGGGAGAGCCGAGCCCCCTCCCTGTTATTTTTTTTGCCAAGGAGGGGCTATGCCCCCTCCCTATCTCCCTGTCTTACGAGATGAGAGGGAGTGGTCGAGCCCCCTCCCTTTTTTTTTACCAGAGAGGGGTCGAGCCCCCTCCCTATCTTACGGGATGCGAGGGAGGGACTCCGACCCCTTCTTGTTTCCTTTTTCGTCAGGGAGGGGTCGAGCCTCCTCCCTGTATTGTTTTATATATTTATGCTTTGCAGGTACATTGTTGAGCTAATTGTGCGATGCTTAGTGCTAAGCATCGCATGCGGCTAAAAATGCAATGCAAAAAGAAATAAGAAAAAAATACAAAGGCAAGAGCAATTTAAATCAGGTAAATACCTGTGGTGAGTAAATGATGCAAGCGCATCACATGTTATTTAATTTCTTAGATGCAACACTTTTTTGTTCACACACTCACTTAGTTGTGGATATCTAGGACTGCTTTGATGAAGTTTGGAGATCAAGTTGAGCATGATTTTAATGTATGAAAATAGAAGCGTTCTTATTTTTGGAGTACGATTTTCATACTAGGCATGGTAGTAGTTAGCAGGATATTGAAGTGTGTTTGTTACAGGTACATGTTTGACATTGTTTTGATATAAACGATTTGAATGTATTGCAATGTTTGATGTATCTGTATCCATGTTTGCATGAAGTTATTTTTCATTTGATTATGCCTTCCATATGAAATTGTATCATGAAAATATGCTTCAAATGAATGTATCATTTTATGGAATGTGATTTCATATTTCTAAATATCCTCGTGATGTGTATAAATATGATGTGATGGTGTTACACACGAAAATATTGAATTATCAATATATGCATAATAGTTCATGGAATTGCATTTTATATTAAGCATGTTTGTGGTATAGAGGGGAAGAAAATTTATGCATTAATTGAAACAAAAAATTGCTCACAAACAATCACCAAACAAGAATCAATAGATAAATTAGATCTTTTTTTCATCATAGCATTATTAAGATTCTTTTTTAATTGGTGATGATAATATCTGTAACATTATAGGATAAAATGACTGCAAACTGTAAATGGATGTACTGTAGGATAGTTGATAATGAGGTGTTGCATGAATATATGTATGGTGTTGACAATTTTATTGAATTTGCAACGGTAAGTGTCAGTACAGTGGATCATGCCCATCGTATCAGATGCTCATGCACGACGTGTAAGAACAATCGATTTGTAGAACCCCATGGCATTAGACATCACCTATACAGAAAGGGTTTTGTTAGTGGTTATCAGAATTGGATGCTTCATAGTGAAGAATTTTGGAATAATTTTGATGCATGAGTGAATGTGGTGCACGATAATCCATATGTGGATTTGATATTTGATGCCGCGGGACCAGAAATGGGTTCTGCTATGGGACATAGTGATACACCAATTGGGGTAGAGGAAGAAGCAACAAATGATGCAGCTAGTAGATTTTATGACTTAGAGATGTTGATGAGCCACTGTAGAATGGTTGTGAGAGTCACACTATCTTGTCTGCAGTTCTTCAACTACTGAATTTGAAGTCAGAGTATAATTTGAGTCAATCATGTTTTGACCGTTTGTGCTCTATCGTGAAAAGTATGTTGCCCAAAGATAAGAAATTGTCAAAAAATTTGTACCGTGCGAAGGTTATGGTCAACGCTCTAGGTATGGGGTATCAAAAGATAAATGCTTATTCAAATCACTGCATGTTGTATTTTAAATATCAAGAAAATAGCAGATCATGTCCATCATGTGGGCATCCCCGGTTCAAGCCAAAGACAAGGAGAAATGGTAGCACGAGGTCAAAAGAAGTGTCATACAAGTCACTCTGCTACTTTCCTCTCACCCTAGATTGCAACGACTGTATATGTCTTCGAGGACAGCTAAACAAATGATCCGTGAAATTATTTTTGATTTGAATAAGTGTCATACATTTGATGTGACTGTATCCTTGCTTACATGAAATTATTTTTTATTTGAATATGTATCCATAAAATTGCATATCATGTAACTGATCTAAATAATATTTTTATTTGTTAGAATATGGTTTGTGGAGATCACAGTGGTCGAGGATCAAGTGGAGGCCGTGGGATATCATTAGGTAAATGTCTTTGTGTTATATTTAAATATAGGCATTCATTATATTTTTGTTTATATGTTGATATAAACATTGTTACTTGTTAATCGTCTTTATAGGATCCCAACTCAGTGATAGGCAGACTTAGCCTTCGTCTTCACGCAATGCTTCAATAGGTATATCATTTAAATAATTATATACTTGATTAGTTTAAATGTGCATTGTGTGAATTTTTAACCCATTGTTCTGTAGGTGATATTTCACCTACACATAACCCACCTACACCAGCTACTCATACACATCATAAGACAACGCCAGATGCAGGGTCTTCTCAGTGTGACACATGATGACTCATTCAAATAGTGTATATTGATAGTGGACCGTAAGTATTTCATTATCACTTGTTCAATATTTATCTTATAAATAGTGTATATCGACAGACCATTGTTAATGTGTAGCAATTCACATGCAGTGTGAGGTTCGAGCAGCAAGAAGTAATACACGAAATTAGGAAGCCACTACTGCAGCATCTTTCCGGACCGGTCGTGCAATAGAAAGAGTACCCAATGGAGGTATTGGACAGATTAATATCCTCATTCATGGTATGTAATCGTTTATCATAACTAATGTGTTTCATATTTAATTTTTTGTTATACTCATGTGTACTAACTTTTTGAAAGTATTTTTAGGCTTCTCATCGCTTCGCGACTGCGAACGAGAAGAAAGACGCGAGGGTAGTATGGTAGAAGGTGGTTGTCAATCCATTTGCAGACACGTTGCACAATATGAATACTGCAGCAAAAAAAACAACTGGTGGGATAGATGATCCACTGCAGTGGAAGGACCATGGGCCTTCTATTATAAGGAGAGATTATTAGGAGGGCATGTGCGACAAGTGGGCGAGCAATGAATTTCAAAATTGCTCAGCAAAGGCTACACAAAACCAAGCGAAGATGCCTGATGTTCATCTACACACAGGTGGATCTAGGACTTTTGGAAGCCACTAGAAGAAAATGGTAACTCATTAATATATATATATATATATATATATATATATATATATTGTCAAAATTGTAAGTATTTATGCATACTTATTAATTGATTTTTTTATCATTTAACATTGCAGGAAGTAGAAAAAAGAGACATTGTGCCTTATAAGGATGTGTTTGTTGAAACACATAAACGTAAGAGCACTGGAGATTTTGTATCAAAGAAGGCGAAAGTGACATCGGTATGTATTTATTGTATTAATAAACATTGTAATATACAAGTTACTATTAATTATGTTATCATAAATATTATAATTCTTAATTATTAATTCATATTCTATTCATTACTTTGTAGGAGTCATACGAGCAGCAAATGGTAGAGTGATATGGCTATGACTCCACTCAGCATCTGCCTTTTGATCCTGCAGCATGGGTGACTGCAACCGGTGAACCCAAAAAGGGTCGTGTGCTCGGGTTTGGGAGTAACATGAACACCATAGCAGTCGTTGCCTCCTTCAACCATGGCTCTCAGAGTTCTCCTACCAGCATCAACTCTCAACGTCTGATTGACCCTACTATGTCTTGTGATGGTGTTTGACAGCGTCTTGAGGACAAAATACAGTATTTTTTAAATGAAGACATTTCCAACATTGTCCATAATGAGTTATGCAACTTTTTTCAAAACAGAAAAACTTTGTCTGCATTCAACATGAGCTTCGGTGCCCGTCAGGTATAAAGATTCATGTCATTTGTTTCATGTCGTTAGATTTCAAGCTAGTATATGCATGATTGAATACATATATGCATGATTGCCTCACTATGAATTTTTTTGACACCTTTAAAACACATATATGCATGATTTATTTACTATATAATTTTTATGACACCCTTATAACACATATACGCATGATTGAATCACTATGAAAGTTTTTTTATAACCTAAAAAAACATATATGCATGATTTCATCACTATAAAATTTTCTTAGTGCCTTATAACACATATATGCATGATTGAATCACTATGAAAGTTTTTTGACAACCTTAGAACACATACAAGCATGCTTTCATCACTATGACAACCTTAGAACACATATGAGCCTGATATTAGCATATATGAAAGTTTTTTAATGCCTTATAACATATATATGCATGATTGAATCACTATAAAAAAAAAATGACTGGCTTAGAACATGATACGCATGATTAAATCACATATAAAGTTTTTTGACTGCCTTAGAACACATATGAGCATGATTGAATCACTATGAAAGTTTCTTGACTGCCTTATAACACATATGAGTATGATATTAGCATATATGAAAGTTTTTTGACTGCCTTATAACACATATATGCATGATTGAATCAATATGAAAGTTTTTTGACAACCTTAGAACACATATATGCATGATTGAATCAATATGAAAGTTTTTTGAAAACCTTAGAACACATATATGCATGATTAAATCATTATAAAATTGTTTTACTGCCTTAGAACACACATATGCATGATTGAATTAGTATAAAATTTTCTTTAGAACACATATGTGCTTGATTGAATCAATATGAAAGTTTTTTTACTGCCTTAGAACACATATGAGCATGATTGAATCACTATGAAAGTTTTTTGACAACATTAGAACACATATAAGCATGATTTCATCACCATAGAAGTTTTTTGACTGTCTTGTAACATATATATGCATGACTGTGATACATAACACATTTATTTGATAGCCTTATAAACCATATATGCATGCGTGAATCACTGTGGCATTCTTTGACAACCTTAGAACACATATTAGCATGATTGAATCACTATAAAAAAAAAATCCAGTCTTAGAACACATATCTGAATTTTGTTAATGTCCTTCAGTTTATTGCTAGTCTATGTGGCATTCAGCCATTTACTTTGTTGCATTAGATTAGGTGCATTGCATATAATTTATTTCATTATATTTTGTTTATAAATACTAACATTTTGGTTCTCTTGTAGGATGCTGGAGATAGTCAGCGTAGAGGAGTTGATGGAGGCATGGAGGGAGGGGCAGATCGAGAAAATGAAGAGGATGATGCTCAGAATCTTGGCAAGGATTAGATTCATGTGTTTAATTCATTTGACGTACTTGTAACTAATTATAACTTGGTAAGGATTGTATTTGGTTGTTAAAGTTGTTTAACTTAGAACTTGTGTTAAATTTGTTTTACCTGTATATGTATTTTTTATGTGTACTTTATTTTTTATAAGCAGGTTATATGAATTGTATAACAAGAAATTTTTCTCGAGTTTCAGAATATTTCAAAAAAAAAAAATTAAACTTAGCGACGGATATTATCTATCGCTACTCCATCGCCAATTTAAATCAGTCGATGGTTTGCGATGGAATTTAAGTTGTCACTAATGTTCATCGCCAAATTGGTGATAGATATTAGCAACGGATATGTATCACTCGTTATAGATTAGCGACGGATTAAATTCTGTCGCATAACCAAATCAGTCTCTATTTAAAGACAGATTCATGATGAACATGATCTGTCGCTAAACTATCGCTAAGTAGCGACGGATTGGCGACAGATAAATTCTGTCGCAGTTTAGCGACTAGGTTATGCGATGGACGCTATCTGTCGCTAAGCCATCGCTAAACATGTTAGCGATAGATTTTGCGATGAATTAGCGATGGATAGAGTATGTCGCTAATACGCATTTTTCTTGTAGTTATCCCATTCGATTCCCGAACATACTGGGTATCCAATGTGTAATGGGCCCCACCATTATCTTGGTGGTGCATATCTCAATGGCCCCACTAAGTGGGTCATTGGATTCCATGTGAGACCCATTTTGGTACAATGGATACATACCAAGATTTAACATCTCTCATTTGGCTATATGGGGTGAATACTCACATTTTATCATAACCAGTGCATTATGTATTGCACTCATGACATTATGAGGTTTACATACGCTAGTTGGATTTTTTCTTCATAATATATCTCTATCATGAGGTTATTCACAAACTAAGTTATTTTTTCATCATGACATAGCTTTCAAGTATTCACCATTCACTGCATACTAAGTCATGCAGTCCATTAATACATTATAATGTGTGTCTCACATAGTCATGGGGTTATATGGTTCTTCCATGACTATACCATAGGCATGCACACTAGTGGAGTAATATGAAATTCATTAATTCATAAATATGTGATTTACCAAACATAGCAAATACTCTCACTTTTTAAATTTTTACCGCAGCTTATACTCTCATTTTCCATGTGCATTATCACATGTTGATCATTACCTGATCATTTTATATCAGTATATCCAGATCCAAATAGTTACTAATGTGACTGACCAACACCATTTAGTATTTCACGCATAGACTTTAAAATATGAAAAATATCCTTTCATGTATTTATACAAGCATACCATAGGGATCATTATTTATAATAATTTATTTATCATCATATAAATATCCTCACATGTTTATATAAAATTCAACTCCTACTTTTTCAATACATTACATTTAAGAAATCTTTGCATTAAGCCATGACATCATGAGGTTTTACATACACCAGTTGGACTTTTTCTTCATGATATATCACCATCATGAGGATACTCACAGACTAGGTTGATTTTCCATCATAAGGTTAAGCTTAAATCTCATACCCAAAATTCAATTTGGATATACACCAGATCCATATTCAATGAGAGTTATCTTATTATCATTTGGATATGCCCAATATGATAAGCCAATTACAAATCTTTAATCAAACCACAACTTTGAACATTATATATATATATATATATCCAATTTTATTGAATTTATAGGATTCTATATCCAAATCTAACTTGAGATGTTATCTATCAAGTCCAACATGATCCATCTTAAAATGGATCTCCATACAAGCTTAAATAAAACCATGGATCTTACATGATTTGACTATAATCCAAAACCATATATTCATATACAAATGGATCCATATTAAATATCCAGTATTCTACTTATCTGGATCTAAGCATGTCAAACCTGGATCCATACAAAATATATATCATTATTAAATCCAACTATCTGGCTTCATACTATCCAGATCCAATATAAAACTTGGATCCAATCTAGATCCATAATATATCTTACAACATATATTTGTCTCCAGATCAAATCTGGATCCATATCCATATTCAGGCATAACACTTATTCGAATCCAATATAAAAAACTGGATCAAACTAAATCAACATTCTATATGGTAGTAGACTTATCCGAATCAATCACAATCTTGGATCCCATATAGTAATTATACTTATCCAGATACAACACTAGATCTGCTCAAATTTAATATTGTCTGGCTCCAAAACTAATTCAACTGGATCTATACTCAATTAATTTGATCTATCAAGATTTGTTTATGTTCAATCAGATCTAACATACTTTACTGGAACAAACTAGGTCTATGCCACCTTACCAGACCCAAGTATCTGATCTAATACTGATTAGATCCATTTTTAAACCAAACATAAGATCAAATAGATCAGAGTCCAATTAAACTTGATCCATAAAAAAAAGGATCAACATGTATCATACCAGATGATGGTGTAATATGATCCAAAACATGAATATAATATTAAGTATAAGAACAAGGCAATAACTCAAAGAATTTTATGATCCAAAAGTTTTACCAAATCCAACCAGATATTTTACAAAAATACATGTACCAACTTGATCCAAACCTGTCACGATGACACTCTGGGAGGTATTCTGCTAACCAGAAACACTTTTATGCAAAATCAGAAAAGTTAGAAATAGTTCTGTGTAAAATCAACAAACCGGAACATTAAAAACATAATATTAAGAAATCTCTGAGTTAAACAGAAAACTTTCATTGGTTTTTTGTAATTTATAAAAAAATTTGTGGCTATTCTGAAAAAAATTGGACATAGCAACCTCGTCTCGGATAATGTCCAGAGAACTGCCTATTTCTAGAATTACCCAGAAAGCATAGCCTCTGTTTTGAAAAACAGAGGAATAAAGCTAGAATAAATTAAAAATTGAAAGGCAGATCCATAAAATTACTAAAAAAAGGTAACTGCCCCATTTGGGTTTTCCATTTTTGAAACATTTTTTGTCACCCTTTTCGTAAAAGAAGGACTCTTAGGGTTTCTCCCTTTAAAGAAAGGGAAAACAAGAGAGAAACTAAAAGGGGCGGATGAGGTAGATGGTTGTCACCCTCGTTGAAAGATTCGGCAACTGCTGGCCATCATCACTGAGGGATCTACTCCACCCTCCGGCAGTGTCGTGACCGCTTCCACGTCGTTTGCATCAACAAGTGGCTCCAGAAGACATCTGGAACCTCTTCCGTATGCAACTAGAATGCCCTTCCTGGCGAACACTCGGTCGACGCAACCACCCCATAAAAGAGGGAGGTGTTCTCCACCACCTTTTCAGTCTGTTCGGTGGTCTGCAATGATCGCACATTCGGTGGAGGTGTCACCACCGCCTCCTCAGGTGAAGCTGCTTGCCTGCGATCCGTCTATTGGTCGTCCTCTAACAACACCATCACCCTCTCAGCAACACGGTCATCCTCTAATCAGAGCACAATCATCTTTTGTTTTCTTTTTCACAGGTTTCTCTGCGGCCAGCGCCACGACCGAGGTTCCAGCAAGTGTCTAGTGGAGGAAAAACGCCTTCACCTCCCCAACTCCACCGCCTATCTGCAGGATGTCTCTCATCCCCTTTTCGATTTTTCCTTTTACAAAAGGAAAAGACAAAAAGAAGAACGAGGATGTGGGGTTGTCGCCACCGCTACTGCGACATCTGATCACTGCTTCACTTGGTGGAGGTCCATCAAGGAGTTGATGAGCCGATTCGGCCCGCAGACGGCCTCAACAATCACGTATGTCCTACCACTGATGTACTTGTAGATGATATGCACGACAACGTCGACGTCGAGTCTGGCCAATGAACTATGCCCAAATACATCTATGTCGACGCTTATACTGATCGATACAGAAGCGAAAATGGGCTAGGCAACCCATTTGGACTTGAAAGAATGGTGAGAGTAGGTCGAAGCTCGAGCAGCACAGTGTTGATTCTGAAGATCACCCGGGTCTCTCTTGGCGTTTTCTCTGTGGCCCTTCTTCTAAAGATTAGTGTCCCGTTAGTGGTTGCAGTTCTTTGTCTCGGAGGTGCCCTGGTTGAGGAAATCACTCCAACTCTGGTTGTCCCAGCCTTACCTCTACATCATCATCAACGCTGTCATTCTCACGATTGTAGTGTCTTCTAGCTTCCAGCACAAGATGAGTGATGGATCCAATGTCGAAGTTAGCCGGAAAGGCGATGGATGGACGGCTGATGGAGTTTGGAGTTTCGACGGAGCTCTAGTTGAGGGTTATTATTTGCCTTCCTCAGCAGCCATTGCTTCTCACTAGAGCACTATAGCCTCTCTGTTGCTTGTTGCCCTCGCCTCTCTGTAGCTCGTTGCCCTCTAGCAGCCCTTCTGCATCTCATGGGGGCACTATGACCTTCTTTTGGCAGCAATTAGTTTGTTTAGTGGGTTCATTCAGTGAGGACCTCTTTTTTTTTCTTTTGGCACTGGTCTTAGCTAGAGAGATCTCGCACATACCCCAATTGCAGGCATCAGTGGTCGTCGAAGTTCGGTAACCATCTGCCGAGAGGGTTTCTTCCTTTTCTATTGCTAGTGGCAGGAGTCATTAGAGTTCGATGACCACACAAGGAGCTCTTCCTATGTTTTTTTTTCTTTCTTGCACTCATCGAACACCAGTGACTCCACTAACTCTGACTCCATCAGCGAGGCTACCGCAGAAGGATCTCCATTTGTCCCTCTTTTGATTTTTATTTCTTCTTTTTCGTCTGCTCATGTCGAAAGTATGATCAGTGAAACACAGTCGTTCGATGGAGGAGCATCCTCTGGTTCCTCTGCAGTTGTTTCACACCTGTAACTTATTTCCTCATACAGCACCAACGATCGAGCCTGGCAGTTCTTGGGTTTTTTTATGAGGGGAGCCCAAGGTTGTCATGTACCACAATGCACACCGGATAACCTTGCTCTGATACCACTGTTAAATCTAAGATTGGTGTGTGTGTTGTATTTTTTGAGGAGAAGAGAAGGGAGAAGTGATTAACAGCCAACTTGAGAGGGTTCCTCGAACCTTTTCATTGAATTCTCAAACATGCTCAAATCCAATGTGTAATGAGCTCCACCATTATCCTAATGGTACATATCTCAATGGCCTACTAAATGGATCATTGAATTTCATGTGAAACCCATTTAGCCACACTTGATCCATACCAGGATCCAAAAGGCCTACCTCCCTTTTTCTTTTGGTTCCCTAAAAAAAATGTAGCATCCTTAAAATTTTACCTCTCTTTCTCGCCTCGTTGCCTTCCACCGCCTCTCCAATCGGGAGCTCAACCCCTCCGCCTCCATCGCCCTCTAATGCCACTCCAACGCCCTCGTGGACGTCCTCCCGCTCGAGGCTGACGTCACCTACAACGTAATCTCCTCCCTCTGCAGAAACTCTAATTCCCTGAATGGCTCCTTGTATGCATTTCCCTCTCTTTGCTCTGTTTTTTTCATCTTTTGTCTCTGTTTCCCCCCTCTCCTATCGATAGTAAGTGTTCTTGAGCCAAGAAGTTTGAGTTCTTGCACCAAAGGTCCAGAGGTAATCATCTACACCTCTAATAGCATCTACTTATATTTTTTTCCTCTCTCGTGCCCTTATTTTTCCGTTTCTGTTGGACAAGATTGTAGATTGTTTTTCAAGGTTCAGTTGAAGGTCTTTGTATAACATCTCTTTCTATAAATCATGTATTTGTAGATGTTTGGGTTATAGAGAAATAAGTAATCAGTTTTTACGATGCTTATTTTGCGTTCAGTTATTAGCATTAAATTGGTGCATAGGTCATGGTTTATTTGGAATAGTCAAAATATTTGATGTTTAATAAAATTGGATCCATGTTTTGAGTTGTAATGTTGGATACAGATTTGGCATACATATGGTATGCATTTGGCATCTATTTCTCCTATTATCCTCATTGAAGTTTTGCATTTTAAAAATCTCTCTCTATCCCTCACTCTCTGCCCTCTGTCCAACGGCTTGTATTAGACAACTGCATGGTTGTGTATGCGTTCCCTTGGAGGGCTGGGTGGTAGAACATGATTGTTTAGTTAAATCATCTTCTAGGCATACATATAGTGGCAACCCTTCTAAACATTTTTTTATACTTCAATTCCTTCTTTGTCTCTGTATGTGTTTACTTGCAAAATTTTTGCAAAACATAGTAGGCAAGAATTTGTTTTGTGAGACATGAGTTTTCCCATTTTCAGTTGCTCATGTTATTGACTATTTTTGTTCTTATCAACCTATTTAGGTCAAATCGACATGCTTCCCTTTCAATGTTTAAAATGGTTTTTTAACTAACCACTGTTGAATAAATTGTTTCATCTTTAAAAGTTAATATATTTGTATGCTACAATGCCCCATCCTATTTTTAAACTTTTTCTTCATTTTCAAGGTTGGTATGGCTAACTTCGTCAATTCCATTATTAGGGCTTGGTTGGAGAGGGATTGTTTCGGTTGGGGAGGGCAAGGTTGTTACAATGTTGATCCATTGTTACGGCTTGGTTGAAGCTCTCTCTCTCTCTCTCTCTCTCTCTCTCTCTCTCTCTCTCTCTCTCTCTCTTTGTATGTGTGTTGTCTAACTTTCATGATGGGCAACACTCTTTCTGTTTCACTTAATTATAAAACATTTTTGTACCTTGTGTTGATTGAGGTCTCTTGTTATGATAAATGTAATGTGGTTCCAGCGATCAATTGTAGAACACCTTTTGAACAATAGTCTTTCTGCAACTAAGATAAATGCCAAAGCTCTAGCAAAACTAACTGTAAGTCCCTACTTATATTAAATATATCTAGAATCTTTATGTTAGTGAGTTCTATGTTTGGTAATCAAGCATAGTTCAACTTTTTTGTTGTGTTTCATTTTTCAGGTAAATGCTTGGTAGAGATGGTTGAAAAGGTAGATTTATGTTGCTAAGGATTCAATATTGTATGACCTTGGCTATTATGAAATTTGGCTAAAATTACTACTAGAAACTAAGATCATATCACTTGTTTTGCCAAAAAAAAATCAACTCACAGGTGAGCTACCTGTTTTACTAACACTACAAGAAACCTGTGGATTAGCGACGACCTAAATCCGTCGCTAAACAGCTTAACGACAGATATCTTCCATCGCAAATTTTTCGATGCTAACTCACGACGAAATATATCTCTCGCCCATTTCATCGCTAAGTAGCGACAGACTGTATTTGTCGCCAGTTCCGTCTCTAAGTTGCAACGGCATAACGAATGCCAACATCCGTCACAAGGCCGTCGTTACTATACGGCGACTTTGGTTTGGCAACGGATTTATAGTCGTCGCTAATCCGTCGCTACATTCAACGCTAATAGTGATTAGCGACGGATATATCTGTCGCTAATCCATCGCAAACAAGAAAAAAATTAAAAAAAAATATTTAAAAATTAAATATCAAGAAAAAATTTCTCATGATACAATTTATATTTCCTGTACAATTTATAATTCTTGTGAATAAAAACAAAGTACACATCAAAATACATATGAACGAAAACTAAAACAATTAATCGATCCACTTTAAAATTCGCAAGTTCTAATTATTTACAATTCAACATTTACATTTTTGAAGAAAAAAAAAGATGGTAGAACAAATTCAACACATGAATCTAATCATCGTCAAGATTTTGTGCGTCCTCTTGTTCATTGTCTTAATCTGTCCCTTCAGCTCCACTACGCTAATTATCGCCAGCAATCTACACAAGAAAAGAAAGGTCAGTATTGATAAACAAAATGCATTGAAATAAATTATACTCACTATGTGATTCTATCATTCTCATGTGTTCTAAGGCAGTAAAAAAATTATATATGTGATTCTATCATGCTCATATGTGTTCTAAGGCAGTAAAAAAATTGTATATGTGATTCTATCATGCTCATATGTGTTCTTAAGGCAGTAAAAAAAACTTATATATGATTCAATTATGCTCATATATGCTCTAAGGCAGTCAAAAAAATGTATATGCGATTCAACCATGCTCATATGTATTCTAAGGCAGTAAAAAAACTTTGTATGTAATTCAATCATGCTCATATGTGTTCTAAGGCAGTAAAAAAACTGTATATGTGATTCTATCATGCTCATATGTCTTCTTAAGGCAGTAAAAAACACTTATATATGATTCAATCATGCTCATATGTGCTCTAAGGCAGTCAAAAAAATTGTATATATGATTCTATCATGCTCATATGTGCTCTAAGGCAGTCAAAAAACTATATATGTGATTCTATCATGCTCAAATGTGTTCTAAGGCAGGCAAAAACTGTTTTTTTTTATTCTATCATGCTCATATATGTTCAAAGGCAGTAAAAAAACTGTATATGTGATTCTATCATGCTCATATGTGCTTTAAGGCAGTCAAAAAATTATATATTTGATTCTATCATGCTCATATGTGTTCTAAGGCAGGCAAAAAACTGTATATGTGAATATATCATGCTCATATGCATTGTAAGGCAGTCAAAAAATTTGTATATGTGATTCTATCATGCTCATATGTGCTCTAAGGCAGTCAAACAACTTTATATGTGATTCTATCATGCTCATATGTGTTCTAAGGCAGACAAAAAACTATATATGTGATTATATCATGCTCATATGTGTTCTAAGGCAGTAAAAAAAACTCTATATGTGATTCTACCATGCTCATATGTGTTCTAAGGTAGTAAAAAAACTTTATATGTGATTCTATCATGCTCATATGAGTTCTAAGGCAGGCAAAAAACTGTATATGTGATTATATCATGCTCATATGTGTTGTAAAGCAATCAAAAAAACTGTATATGTGATTTTATCATGCTTAAATGTGCTCTGAGGCAGTCAAAAAACTTTATATGTGATTCTATCATGCTCATATGTGTTCTAAGGCAGACAAAAAATTATATATGTGATTATATCATGCTCATATGTGTTCTAAGGCAGTCAAAAAAACTCTATATGTGATTCTACCATGCTCATATGTGCTCTAAGACAGTTAAAAAACAATATATGTGATTCTATCATGCTCATATATGTTCTAAGGCAGACAAAAAACTATATATGTGATTATATCATGCTCATGTGTGTTCTAAGGCATTCAAAAAATGTATATGTGATTCTACCATGCTCATATGTGCTCTACGGCAGTCAAAAAACTGTATATGTGATTCTATCATGCTCATATATGTTCTAAGGCAGGCAAAAAACTGAATATGTGATTCTATCACGCTCATATGTGTTGTAAGGTAGTCAAAAAAACTCTATATGTGATTCTACCATGCTCATATGTGCTTTAAGGCAGTTAAAAAATTGTATATGTGATTCTATCATGCTCATATGTGTTCTAAAGTAGGCAAAAAACTGAATATGTGATTATATCATGCTCATATGTGTTCTAAGGCAGTCAAAAAAACTTTATATGTGATTCAATCATGCTCATATGTGCTCTAAGGTAGTCAAAAAACTATATATGTGATTCTATCATGCTCATATGTGTTAAGGCCGGCAAAAAACTATTTTTGTGATTCTATCATGCTCATATGTGTTCTAAGGAACACAAAAAAACTATATATGTGATTATATCATGCTCATATGTGATCTAAGGCAGTTAAAAAAACTCTATATGTGATTCTACCATGCTCATATGTGCTCTAAGGCAGTCAAAAAATTGTATATGTGATTCTATCATGCTCATATGTGTTCTAAGGCAGGCAAAAAACTGAATATGTGATTATATCATGCTCATATGTGTTCTAAGGAAGTCAAAAAAACTGTACATGTGATTCTATCATGCCCATATGTGTTCTAAGGCAGGCAAAAAACTGAATATGTGATTATATCATGCTCATATGTGTTCTAAGGCAGTCAAAAAAACTTTATATGTGATTCTATCATGCTCATATGTGCTCTAAGGCAGTCAAAAAACTATATATGTGATTCTATCATGCTCATATGTGTTCTAAAGAAGGCAAAAAACTATTTTTGTGATTCTATCATGCTCATATGTGTTCAAAGGCAGTCAAAAACTGTATATGTGATTCTATCAAACTCATATGTGCTCTAAGGCAGTCAAAAAATTTTATATGTGATTCTATCATGCTCATATGTGTTCTAAGGCAGGCATAAAACTGTATATGTGATTATATTATGCTCATATATGCTCTAAGGTAGTCAAAAAAACTGTATATGTGATTCTATCATGCTCATATGTGTTCTAAGGCAGTTAAAAAATTATATATGTGATTTTATCATGCTCATATGTGTTCTAAGGCAGTCAAAAAAATGTATATGTGATTCTATCATGCTCATAGGTGTTTTAAGGCAGGCAAAAAAGTGTATATGTGATTCTACCATGCTCATATGTGTTCTAAGACAGTTAAAAAACTTTATATGTGATTCAATCATGCTCATATGTATTCTAAAGGAAGTAAAAAAACTATTTTTGTGATTCTATCATGCTCATATGTGTTCAAAGGCAGTAAAAAAACTGTATATGTGATTCTATCATTCTCATATGTGTTCTAAGGCAGTAAAAAAACTGTATATGTGATTATATTGTGCTCACATGTGTTCAAAGGCAGTAAAACTATTATACTGAAATATTATATAAAAGGTCAGTATTGATAAACAAAATATACTGAAATAAATTATATCCAATGCACCTAAGTTAAGGCAATCAAAGTTATATGAAATCTAACGACATGCAATATATCACATGAAACTTTCATACTTGAGAGGCACCTGCAATCGAAGTTGCCATGTTCTGCAAAAAAGTGTTGAACTCGTCTCGGAGAACGTCGGCAATTGTTTCATGGAAGTAGTCACGCATTGTGTCCTTAACAATCTGGCGTGCATCATCACCATAAAAAATAGGATGCTTGGAGTTGATGTTGACGGGAGAAGTCTGTGAGTCGTGACTGGAGGAAGCAACGACTGGTGAGGTGTTCATATTACTCACAAACCCGAACACACGACCCTTTTTTAGTTCACCTGCTGCAGTCACCCATGCTGCAGGATCAAATGATGGATGCTGAGTAGAGTCATCGTCATATCGCTTTACCATCTGTTGCTCATATGCCTCCTACAAAATAATGTTTACAGTATGCATTAATAATTAAGAATTACAATGTTTGTGATAACTTGTATATTACAATGATTATTAATACAATAAATACATATTGTTGTCGTTCTCACCTTCTCTGATACGAACTCTCCTGTGGTCTTACATATATGTGTTTCAACAAACACATCCTTGTATAGCACAATGCCTCCTTTTTTTGCTTCCTGCGAAATGAAATGATAAAAGATTTAGTTAACAGGTTTGCAACAATAATTATAAAATTGATAATATATATTAATGAGTTACCATTTTCGTCAGGTGGCTCCCAAAAGTCTTATATCCACCTGTGTGTAGATGGGCTTCGAGCATTTTCGCTCGATTTTGTGCAGCCTTCGCTAAGCGGTTTCAAAATGCATCCCCGCCCACTTGTCGCACATTCCGTCCCAATAATCTCTCTTGACAGTAATAGGGTCATGGCCCTTCCACTGTAGTGGATCATCTATTCCGCCAAATGCTTTTTTGCTGCATTCTTTATTTTGTGCAACATGTCTGCAAATTGATTGGCAGTCACCTTCTGCCACACCTTTCTTGCATCATTTTTCTCCATCGTACTCGTGAAGCGATTCGAAACCTATATATATTTTCAAAAAGTTAGTAGACATGATTATAACAAAAAATTAAATATGAAACACATTAACTGTGACAAACAACTGTATACCGTGAATGAGGACCACAATCTATCTATCACCTCTTTTGGATACTCTTTCCATTGAGCGATTGGTCCTGATAGATGTTGAAGTAGTGAATTCCTAATATCGCGTACTACTTCTTGTGGCTCAAACCTCATGCTGCACATGAATTGGTACACAGTAAATATCAATATACAATATTTATAAGATATGCAATAAGTGAAAACAAAATACTTACGGTCGATTATCGATATACACTATTCGAATGAGTCTTCTTATGCCACACTGAGAAGACTTTGCATCCTGTGTTGGCTCCTGACTTATATGATCAACTGGTGTAGGTGGGTCATGTACAGGCGAAACATCATCTGTAAAAAAAAATACGTTAAAAATTCTCATAATATGTATTTCAACTAATCAAGCATCCAATTAGTTAAATGATATACCTATCAAAGGAGACCATGAAGATGAAGGCTGAGTCTGACTACTACTGGATGAACGACCACTGTAAGCTCCATGAACCATATTTTAACAAATAAAAAATGTCATGCAATACATTCAAATTGTTTCAAATCATTCACATCAATGCAATACATTTCAATACATTCAAATAATTCAAATCAAGTATTGCAATACATTCAAATCATTGGAATACCTGCAAATCATTCACATCATTGCAATACATTCAAATCATTCACATCAAGTATTGCAATATATTCAAATTATTCACATCAAGTATTGCAATACATTCAAATCATTGGAATACCTACAAATCATTCACATCATTGCAATACATTCAAATCATTCACATCAAATATAGCAATACATTCAAATCATTCACATCAAGTATTGCAATACATTCAAATCATTCACATCAAGTATTACAATACATTCAAATCATTGGAATACCTTCAAATCATTCACATCATTGCAATACATTCAAATAATTCACATCAAGTATTGCAATACATTCAAATAGAGGTTTGTATTACAAGATTTTGCTCACTAGCTTGAGAATTCTTCCTCATCACTTGTTTGACTTTCATATCCTTCTTCTTCTTCATCATCTTCTTCTTCATTGTTTGCTCATCCACTTGGTATATCATTTGGATCACAGTCTTATATGAATGTTTCATCGACCAATGGAGATATGACATGCATATCATGCACAACATCGTGACCATAAGAGAAGTCATAGATATCATCTGATTGATAGTAATCACTCTCTTCAGTTAACTTGTCTTCATGTAACTGATCATACTCTGGGTATAGTTTGGACTTCACCTTGCAAACTGTCCACCATTCATTTATATCTGACTTTTTTGTACTCGGATATGAAGTATAATAAACTTGTTGAGCTTGCGAGGCTAATATGAATGGTTCATATGTTCCAAACCTTAATTTATGATTCACCTCCACAATGCCTGAGGCTTTGTCGACTCTTGTTGCAGTTGGATCAAACCAATGACACTTGAATAAAGTTACCCTAATATTTATGCCTAAGTAAGTCAACTCCATTATTTCCTCTATAACATCGTAGTAATCATGTTCATTTTTACCGTAGCTGCTACTCTTGACACACAGGCTACTATTCATCATTGATTTGTTTATATCGTAATCTTTTGTATGGAATCGATAACCATTTACGATGTACCTGTTGTAACATTGCACAACTTTGGTCAGACCATTTTGTAAATCACATATTCCTTGATCTTTAACATCACCATGGCGAACCTACACACAAACATAAACAATGATTGTGATCACGACCAATTAAGTAACTTAGTATTCTTTACAAGTACACAATTTATGTGAGCGTCCTTACCAATTGTTTCAATCACTTCACAAACTTAGTTTCACGTTCTTTTTTTACTTCTGCATCAGTGAGATGTGAAACTTCTCTTCACAACTTCAGATCAAATTGTCTGCAAACCATAAATACTTATATTACCAAACCATGTATACATGTATAGAACATAAAAGGATTTAGAATTGTGTTGCGTCTACATATACTTACTCGATGTATGGGTCGATCGCTGAGCAATTAAAAAGAATATAGATGTGTGTTGTGTCTTGCTCTCGATCTGTCAAGAGTCTTGATTGGCAACTACCAAATGCATGCCCAAGTGGCTGAAATAGCGATAGCTTGTCAGCTACAGTTACTTGTCCTCCATCATCGTTACAAGGCAGGCATGTGTAACATGTTGGAATGTGAGGTTCAAAGTACATAGATGAGAAATTTGAAATTTCTTCTAAAGTGTACGCCTCACAAATAGAGCCTTCTACTCTTGCTTAATTTCGAACTTTTTTTTTGAGGTCAAACATACATTTGTCAAAAATATACATTTCAAATTTGAAATATTTGTAATTGAAGAGACAATATAAGAAAACATATACCTTTCAAATGAGTATATCCATCGATATTGCACAGGACCACCAACTCTTAGTTCTTATGGCAAATGTATGATCAAATGTTCCATAACATCGAAAAATGCTGGCAGAAAAATCTTTTCTAACAAACAAACAGTAGTGATGACAGAGTCCTCAAAATTCTTTACAGCAGATACTACGACTTTCGATGCGCACAATATTCTAAAAAATCCACTCAACTCAGGCAATACCCCCCATATAGGTTTGTGTAACATGTCATGGAATGCTAGGGGTATCAATCGTTGCATAAAGATATGACAATCATGGCTCTTCAACCCATATAACTGTCCATCGTCAATATTCACAGCCCGAGCAATGTTAGAGACATATCCATCTAGAAATCTCAATTGTCTCAACCATTGACATACCTGCTTTAATTGATCAGGTCCAAGCACATACCTTGCCTTTGGTTTTAGTACTTTGTCATTATACTCTTTGAGTTCTAATTTTGGTCTTTTACATATTACTTTTAAATCCATATGGGCCTTCGGATTATCCTTTGTTTTCACTTTAACATTCATTACTGTATTGAACACATTATCAAACACATTTTTCTCCACATGCATCACATCCAAATTATGTCGTATTAATATGGTCGGCCAATATGGTAGTTCCCAAAAAATAGATTTCTTTGTCCAATTGTGATTCTTTCCAAATCCAATAAAGGGCGTCGGACTATGGGCATCTGTTAATACATCTAGAAAGTATTACAATCTTCTTAAAATCTCTATGACAGACAATCTTGTGGGTGGACTTTCATTTCAGTTGTGCCTGCTCGAAACACATTTCTTTGTCGTCGGAACGGATGGTCGCTGGGTAGAAATTGATGATGACACTCAAACCAGCAAGGCTTCCTTCCATGCGTCAATCTAAAAGTTTTTGTATCCTCCATGCAGTACGTACATGCCAACCTCCCATGTGTTCTCCAACTAGATAACATACCATATGCAGGGAAGTCATTGATTGTCCATAGAACAGCGGCCTTCATATTAAAATTTTGTTTTTTGTGGGCATCATACGTAGTAACACCGTCATCCCACAGTACTTTTAGTTCATCAATCAATGACTTTAAATATACATCAAGATTTTGGTCAGGTGAGGTCGAACCAGGGATCAATAGAGACAAGAAAAGATTTGGACGCTTCATACACAAGCTTGGTGGAAGGTTGTATGGAGTTACAAATACTGGCCAGCATGAGTATGGAGTTAATCTACCCCCAAATTGATTAAATCCATCTGAACATAGACCGAGTCTAACATTTCTCACTTCCATTGCGAAATTCTGATGAGTACGATCAAAGTGCTTCCAAGCTTCCGCATCAACAGGATACGTGATTTTGTCTTCATCATGTCAAACTTTATTTGCATGTCATTTCATGTGTTTAGTTGTCCTTGAAGACATATACAATCGTTGCAATCTAGGATTGATAGGAAAGTAGCGGAAAGACTTGTATGAAACTTCTTTTGATCTCGTGCTACTATTGTCTCTTGTCTTTGACTTGAACCGAGGATGCCCACATGATGAGCATGATATGTTATTTTCCTGATTCTTGAAATACAACATGCAGTGATTTGGACAAGCATTTATCTTTTTATACCCCATACCTAGAGCGTTGACCATAACCTTCACACGATAGACATTTTGTGGCAATTTCTCATCTTTGGGCAACATACTCTTCACAATCATGCACAAACGGTCAAAACATGATTGACTCAAATTATACTTGAACTTAAAATTCATTAGTTGAAGAACTGCATATAAGATAGTGTGACTCTTGCAACCGTTCCAAATTGGCTCATCAGCATCTCTAAGTAAAACATAAAATCTACTAGCTGCATCGTTTGGTGATTCTTCATCTACTTCAGTTGTTACATCATTAGGACCCATAGCAGAACCCAGTTCTGTTTCTACGGCATCAAATATCAAATCCATATATGGATTATCGTGCACCATATTCACCCGTGCATCAAAATTGTTTCTAAATTCTTCACCATAAAACGTATAGTTCTGATAATCGCTCACAAAACCCTTTCTGTATAGGTGATGTCTAACGCCATGAGGTTCCACAAATTGATTGTTCTTATAAATCTTGCAGTGACACCTAATTCGACCTGTAGGATCCACTGTACTGACACTTGTTGTTGCAAATTCAATAACACTTTCAACACCATCCATATATTCATGCGACAACTCATTGTCAACTATCCTACGGTACATCCATTCACGGTTTGCAGTCATTTTGTCGTATGATGTTACGAATAGTATCCTAACCAGTTAAATGAAAATCATCAGTATCATGAAGAAAATATCAAATTTATCATGCAATATATGATGTCATACAATCACAAGAATTATGATGCATGCATTGATAACTTAATATTTTCATGTGCAGACTATTTATAACATGATACATTCATTTGAAACATGTTTTCATTATACAAGTTCACATGTAAGCCATAATCAAATTGAAAGTAACTACATGCAAGCATGGATACAATCACATCACACATTGCAATACATTGAAAACATTCATATCAAAAAAATATCAAACATGTACCTACAGCAAACACACTCTAATATCTCGCTAACTACTATCATGCCTAGCATGGAATCCGTACTCAAAAAATAAGAACACTTTTATTCTCATAAATTAAAATCATGCTTTGCATGATCTTCAAACTCTAACAAAGCATTCCTAGATATCAACAACTAAGTGAGTGTGTGAATAGTAAAGTATTGCATCCAATAAATTAAATAACATGTGATGCGCTTGTATCACTTACTCACCACGGGTATTTACCCGATTTGCATTATTTTTGTCACTTACTTACCACGAGTGGCGGGGCACAAGCGGGATCCGTTGAGAAATCTGCAAAAGACACTGTGTTAAAATGAAGTCACTATTTGCCGAAAGAAAAAAAATAGAATAAATATCGAAGTCAGACAGAATTCTGGTAAGGCGGAATGCCTCCCAGGCGTTGACCACCTCTCTATTCGGCCTGACCGCCCGCGAGTTCGGTCGGCCAGTCAGTAGGCCAGCGATGTACGACAGCAGCACGAGGTCTCTGGAGGCAGTGATCGTCCCCCAAAGTGGCAAGCATAGGGTGATGCCGTGGTTCAGGAACCCGGCGATCGTCGGGCGCCACCCCGCTCGTCGCCCCCTGCCGAAAAAAAAAAAACTGAGGCAGGAGGGGCAACCCCCTGCCGAAAAAAAATAAGGCAGGGTCGCCCCCCTCCCCCCTGTCGGAATAGCAGGGGGCGACCCCCTGCCCGAATAAAAAAATGAGGCATGGGGGCGACCCCCTGCCGGAAAAAACAAACGAGGTAGGGGTCGCCTTCCCTGCCGGAAAAAAAGCGGCACGAGGGCGACCCCGTGTCCGCATAAAAAAAATGAGGCAGAGGGCGGCCCTCTGCCCGAACAAAACAATGAGGCAGGGGGGTCGCCTCCCTGCCGAAAAAAACAAAACGCGGCAGGGGTTCCCCCCCCCCCCCCCCGCCGGAAAAAACAAACGAGGCAGAGGGGCGACCCCTGTACGGAATTAAACAACGAGGCAGGGGGGTCGCTCCCCTGCCAAAAAACACAAAACGCGACAGGGGGGCGACCCCCTGCCCAAATAAAACAATGAGGTAGGGGGTCGCCCCCTGCCGAAAAACACAAAACGCAGCAAGGGGTCACCCCCCCTGCCGAAAAAAACAAATGAGGCAAGGGGCGACCCCTTGCTCGAATCAAACAACGAGGCAGGGGGGTCGCCTCCCTGCTGGAAAACACAAAACGAGACAGAGGGAAGACCTCCTGCCGGAAAAGCAGAAGGGCGACCCCCTACCCGAATAAAACAACGAGGCAGGGGGTCGCCCCCCTGCCGGAAAAAACAAAATGCAGCAGAGGGTCGCCCCTCTGCCGGGAAATACAAACGAGGCAGGGGGCGACCCCCTGCTGGAAAAAATAAAACGGGCAGGTGCCCCTTTTATTGGAAAAAAACTAAAAAGGGATTTACCTGGGAGACGTCGGGCGGCGGGTGGTGGACTGGGGGGCGACGGACCGGGGAGCGACAGGCGGGGGGGCGGGGAGTGCGTCGGGCGGCGAAGGGTTGCGTTGGGTGGCAGAGGAGTGTGTCGGGCGGGCGGGAGATATGAAACAGAAAAGAGGAAAAATGGCTCTGATTAGGGATTTACGCGAAAATTAACGACGGATTTGGCGACGGCTGAATTCTGTCGCAACGCCATCATAAATTTAGATGACTAGTTAGCGATGGAATGTTTTTGTCGCTAACGTCGCCGCTACGTAGCACGAAAAAATGTATGTCGCCAAATCCGTCGCTACCCATCGCGTTTGTTGCAACAAAAATCTTTCATCGCTAAATAGCGACGGAGGTAGCGATGGAAGTATTTTCGTCACTAGTTTCATAAATATTACAAATCTTAGTGACAGATTAGTTTCTCTCATTAATCCGCCGCAACTTGGCGACGGAAAAAATCCGTCGCAAATATCCGTCGCTAATTGGCAATTTTCTTGTAGTGTAAAAAAAATTCTTGTCATTTCCTTGTTCAATATGTTGTTTGATTTGTACTTTTAGAAAATGTAAGTCATCTGTACCATGAACTTCATAAACATTTTGTGGTCACCCTTTGTTCATGAAGGTAACAGCTCAATGTAAATCATCTATTTTATGTGTCATCTAAGCATAATTTATGTATACACTCCTTGATGCATTTGATTTTTCTTATTATATTAAAACTAAGACATTGATGCTTGAATATCTTCTGAGTATTCAAATGCCTATGTCATTTTATAACAATTGCATCATACTGATTACCTATATAAGCATCACTTTGCTGAAGAATGGTCAAACATGTTGATATTGTAGTCAATCATGCATCTATCAGTAAAAAAAAAGGGTTCATTAACCATTATTTACTCAAGCCTTCCCTTCAAGAAAACATGTTTTCACTAGAACAATCATAATAAATTTTATTGAATTGGAAAAAAGCAATGTCCATACATGCTGCCTTCAACTACAAAAGTAAGAAAAATACTAGATGTTTGACATGAACAATGATCTTTATTCATAACTTGAGAAGCAATGATATTGAGAATATAATGTTGTAAAGTTCCTTTTATCTTCTGAAAACAACTGTTATTTGCATTGATAGTGAGAATATGATGTTGTCTGCATGATTTCTCTGTGTTGAAATCTTTTGTAGCTTCTCTTCAGTAGTCAGTTGTCTTCTTAAATTCATGGGAATCAGCAAAAAGAAATGAACTTGATAAAAAAGTAGAAAGAAACTCTTTCACAAGGCAAATAAATATCAATGTAATGAACAATATCCAGTGTCAAAGGGACATGTGACTAAGCCATTCAGTTGCTTTTAAACACTATTGGACATAACATAAATGATATACATGGTCAATGTCTTGTCCAACCAAGTCCATCCCTGTTTTGAAGTCAATTGTATATGTCTGGGTATTTGAGTTGAACAGTAGGAAGATCAGAAATTTGAATTGAAGTTTGAAGTGTTCTGTAGTAGCAGATCTTGAAGTATTATATTTTTCCATAATAATTGAAGTATTTTTGTAGGAAATTTGCACGATTTCATGCGATTTTTTCAAGAATTGCGCGACTTTTTATATAACAATGTAAATTTTTTATAAAAATTTGCTTGATTTAATGTACATTTCTTTTTCAATTGAGTGAATTTCTATTAAACTATGCGAAATTTCTATGCAAATTCATAAGATTGCATGAGATTTTTTTTTCTAATTATGTGATTTTTTATCAAAATATGCAGTAGTTTGTGCAAATTTAGACAATTTCATGTGATTTTTCTTCTACTTGAGCGAATTTTCATCAAACTATGCAGAAGTTCTATGCAAATTTGCACTATTTGATACGATTTTTCTTCTAATTGAGCAAATTTTGATCAAACTATGTAGAAATTATATGCAAATTTGCACGATTCCATGCAAAAATTGTGCCATTAAAAATATAATTAAAAAAAAACTTTTGTCAATGATATTTGTTGTCGGCTATATCAAAGTTAATAGTGACAATATTTATCGTCAGTTTTCTTAATATAATTGATGATATTTATCATGAGCTATTTGAACATATATGAGGATAATTATCATCGAGTTTAATCTATATCCAACGATATTTATCATTGAATGTTTTTTACATATAGGTTTTTTAATATAAATACAATGATAATTATCACCGCCTTTAAAAGAGAACCAATGAGAAATATTGTTGGTGTTATTAAATTTACTCGATGATATTTATCGTCGAATTTAATTACTATAACTAATGATATTTATAATCGGCTATTTAAACATGTATGATTTTTTAATATATTTACGACTATAATTATCGTCGGTTTTAAATAATATAGGCGACAATATTGATCAAGTTTTAAGTAGTATAGCCAACGATAATTGTTGTTGCCTTTAATTACTATTACCAACGATATTCTAGAACCGACTGTTTTATACCGACTATATCAAATTGCCAAATTTATTTTTATAAAAATGATGATATATAAATATCATCAAAAATAGTAATATAAATGACCGTAAAAAGCCGATGCTTGTGGCGATGATATTTATTGTTGTTTATGTTATTGGCTACTATAAATTATATATTGCCATAAATATCGTTAGCAATGACATGTTTTCTTGTACTGATTAATTCTTATTCGTCATCAATTATTATTTATTTTTAAAACACAAACCAAAATAATGATGCAAAAAAGCAAGAACATTATTTTTTTAATTATTCTCACTCTACCTTGCCTATTTCAAATTTAACACAAGGAGTTACAGTTGAATTGGTCGAACAATATAACTAATAAATAGTTGTTATCTTTTGATATGGATCATGATATCCACAAATAACTTTACCCCACAAGATCTAATTATTTTATCTGAAACCGTTATCTAATTAAATTTTAATTTGAAAGTACTGATTGATCGGCATCAACTGAACTTGTGGAAAATTCTATGACACTTGTAACCTCCCATAGATCTGCTCGTAGAGATGCTTAAGCTTTTATGTGGACTGTTCAGTCCATTTTTTAACCATTGAACCATTAAGATTGATGGTTCAGATTTATCTCACATGATAAATATTATATATAATATTTATTAATAAATATAGATTAAGCAAGCTTAATGGAGCCTAATTGAGCTTAACGAGACTGACAGGCTGATCAAAGTCGCTCAATTGTATGGCCGAGCATGTCGTTTACTGTACAGGCTTGTCTCATACACGAGCCGAGCTTGAGTCAGGCTCGGGTTTACCCTACTCGTTGTGCAGCCCTAGTGGCGGGGCTCTCTTCGGAAACCTGCTCCCAATATCTAATCAGCCCTTTTCAAATCTGAATGCAATAAATTCCCACTTAATTGGGATATTTTGCATCCACAATTTGAACCCTGTTTGATTATGGGCAATTCAGATCTCGACTGGGGCCACCTTGATCCGGAATCTGCGCGATGAATACCACCAATTTTTGGAAAATATCCTGATTCCATCGTGACATTTTCACATCAATGCAATTCCTAAAATATCGTGTACTTCTAAAATTTCATTATCTTGAAAATATTGCAATAGCGTCCCAATTAACATCAATTTCTTATTAATGGATTCATATTTGCCAGTATTTTTTCTGTATGTTTTCCCCTGTAACCAATTTTTTTTAAGAAAATCTTGATGCCGAGATTTGTGACATCAGTCCCATTGGCTTGCTTGACCAAAACGCTTGTCGAATATGTCCCACTGAAATCCAGATAACACGTTGCATCATTAGGACAGGTAAATGAGCCAGGCTTGGACTGTTCCGGTTCGGTTTAAGGGTACACCCTTGCTTGGGGTCAGCTCGTGAGCTTGTCACGAGCTGAGAAGTTTTACGAGCTTGTCACGAGCTGGCTTGATTTTTTGAGAAATGACTTTTTATGTGCTTTTTTTTTAATTTAGCACCAAAGGCGTTTGACGTAGTGGGATGGGGCCTAGGCCACTAGGCAGGCAGTGCGTGATGATTTTCCGGGGGCAAAGGGTACCCACAGAGTTTTCCGTTGTAGGGACAATGGCCGTAAAGGCAGAATTAGCGTGGCTAGGTCTCCTATATTGGGGACAGTTTCTTCGTGTAAATATAACAAAAAGTGTTTTTAAAAAATTTATAATATATAAAATATAATAGTAATGATTGGGTGATCTAGGAGCACCTACTCCCACCTAATGAAGCTTCAAAATTTTAAAAAATTAAACTTTTTTTCATTTTCATAGATATGATCTACAATCATTATTTAGTGAAAAACAAAAGTTTTTTATCATGTGATTTATGGCATGCATGTAGGTTTTTTAAGTTCTTCAAAAAATCAGCAGTTTACCATGTATCAAAATTTTAGAATAGTTATTTTTATATTTAAAAAACAGATTTCAATACATGATTTCTATCAAATAAACTATCTTAATTTCATCTATTAAGTTTGATTGAGAATATGAGTGATCTCTCAGCATTAATATATTATTGACTTGTAAAAGTAAAATTTTGCAATAATAACAATGAGTCTTTTTCAACCTCGTTTAGGTAAGGGTCAAATATGAGCCTCTCTTTGGGAAAGAGAAAGGTTCAATCAAGTCAAGGATTTCATCAATTTGATATCAAGCAATTCTTTCACAAAGGATCATAATAATTTGTTGTCAATATGTTATTAAAAATATATATTGGTTTCAAAAATTTTATTCAATGCACAACGGGTTCACCTCAGGCTACCTCTTGTATTTTTTTTAAAATGGTGAAACTTCAGTGAGATAAGGTGAAAATTCAAGATTTTTCTGTTGGTCAACTAAAAGGGATGAAGGAAAAATCTTCGGTATGATCAGCAGAGAAAAATTCAATGATGTTGAGAAGTCAAAAATGAATTGATATTGATTATAGCAATGAAACATTTAACCTATGCGAACTGAGCTTGTCATGCTCATGATTGGTTCATTTACCTAAACAAACCGGTTGATAGCTCTTTTCATCGAGCTTAAATCAACCAATTTTTTGTCTAGGTTGTTGGCCCTTAACATCAGAGTAGGGGTAGGGTTTGGTTCAGATCCAGGTGGAACCAGACATGGACCTGATTTTCGGTTATGGCATTGGGTCTGGACCCAGTCCTGATCGGATCTATCATAAGACAAACCATACCCGAATAAAATAAAAACTACATAAACCATACCTGATAAAATAATAATTTTTGTATCAGTTTTACAATGAAATTTTGAGGGTCATAATCAAAACTCGGGTCGGCCCTGGGTCTTGTATAAAACTTCACAAACTATACCTGGATCCATGTATTAATCAGACCTTTCAGTCTAGACCCCGGATCTTAATCAGTTCTTCTTATTTATCATCATATTCATACCCTATAGGGTTTGGTTCGGGTAGGATCCGAGTAAAACCGACCCGTTGACACCCTACGTCATAGGTAGGGACGGCAGTGGACCGGGGGAAAGCGGGGGCCCGGCCCGCCTCGCCCCGTTTGGACCGGGGATGAAGGGTATGAAACGGGGATGGAGGTGGGACGAAGGTTAAAATCCATCCCCGTCCAGGGGTGGAGGCGGGGATGGACGTGCACTTTTCCCCACCCCGCCCTGTCCCCGCCTCATCCCCAACCCCGCCCCAACCACTTTTCCCCGCAATATCCCTGCCCCGCCCGACTCATCCTCGTTTGAACCGGGGATGGAGGACATGAAACGGGGATGAAGGCGGGGGTGGAGGATAAAATCCATCCCCGCCAGGGAGGCGGGGCGGGGGTGGAGGATAAAATCTTGAGGCGGGGCGGGGGTGGAGACCTTGTCCCCCGCCCCACTGCCATCCCTAGTCATAGGTATGGTTGCCCTTGTAAATATGATAGAGGCTATAACGGTCAATTTGTCATGCAATATAACAATTCGGTGCCTGCTTGGCCACAGAAGACAGAGCAAGTGGGTTTTGAAGAATACCTCGAAAAGTTTTGACCTTCTGTGTGGGATATATGGGGAATCGGGAAATCTTTTGGGGTTGGGACTCGGGATGGACGCGTTGATGCTTTCTCAATTTCTTTGTTTTTCCCAAAGTTCGCGATTTTCTCTGTCGTCGCCGCGAATTCCTTTATTTTTTGGCCGCGATTTCCTTTATTTGGGTTTTAAACGGATTCAGGTTTGGGTTTGAATGAACAACTTAATACCAAACCCGGATTCGGTTATTAAGCGAATCCAGATATGGTGACTAAATCCTCTTAACGAACCTGGATTCGGGTCGGGTATTGGGTTGCGCCCAAACCGTTTAGATCCCTAAGAAGATGTCTCACCTTTCCAGTGCTTTACGTAACGATGACTGCGACTGGTGTTTGGTTTCTGTTTGGTAAACCAATATCGACGATATGTTTAAAAAATATCATGATTTGGATTTATCATATCCTTTGGAAATTCGGTTTTTTCTTTTCTTTTTGGCTAGATCAAGGGAAAACCCCTCCCCCATCGCTTGGCGCATGTAGTGCATGTTGACAGACCATCTAAATTGGTAAAACTAAAAACCCTTGGGATTAGGGGTGTCAAAAGGTCGGGTTTACCCATACCTGGACGGAAACAAATCCTATAGGGTCTGGGTATATTGACAAATAAGAAGACCCAGGTCTGGACCCAAAGGTCTGATTAATACTTGGACCGAGTATAGTTTGTGAAATTTTATACCAGATCCAGGCCCGACCTGTGTTCTGGTTAAGACACAAATTTTCAATATAAAGATGATAAAAATATTATTTTATCGGGTATGGTCTGAGTCTGGTTCATGTAGTTCTCCCGGTATGGTTTCTCTTATAGCAGACCCGATTAGACTAGAGTCCAAACCCGATACCATACCGAAAAATATGATCCAAATCTGATTTCACCTGGGTCCAAACCAAACCCTACCCTACCCATTGACATCCCAACTTGGGATCAGCCTTTCACGCTTAAAGAGTTTGCATGGCTTTGACCCTTTTTTTTCAACAGAGAAAGCTGCCGTTAGTTACCAGTGTTTTTTTACTCAGAGAAAACAACCCAAGATCAGATACCTAGCCGCGTTGGCTCAATCTGCCGTACTTAAGGTGGTTCCCACTAAACAGACCAGAGACCACTTTGAACATACATAAGATGTTTAAAAAAATGATACAAGGTTCAATACCGACTAAACATACCATTTTGAACATATATAGGATGTTAGATTGAGTAAGAAAAAGCTTGCATCATGAAATCCTAGATCGAGGTACAATCCGTTGTATCCAATATACCTGTTTTGCCAACCGGGGGCCGCGTGGTTGGTAGGAACCATCAGTACACGTCTCCTTGTGGTGGGACGTTGCAGGTTCAAAACCCAGTGTTACGTTAAATAATAACGGATAGGGTTCTTTCTGTTTCTAACCTCAGCTTGACTTTATATATATATTTTTTTATTTTTTATTTTTTTATTTATTTTAACAAGGTTTTTATTTTTACATTTATAACTGTATATTTAATTATTTATATAAGTCTGTTATAGTTTCATAGTTGTCCATAGTTTCTCGAGATTTTCGTCATAAAAAAAAGTTTTTGTTTTATTGATTGGTCGGTTCCTTCGACTGAGGGTTCCCGATGACAAGATTTGTACCATTGGTTGGATTAGGGCACGCATTAATATTTTAAGCTGTATGTGACACGACCGTTTCGTGTGAATGGAATTGGGTCTTGTAGGTTGTCTGTCAGAATTGGGACTAGTCGGTCAGAATTGGCTCATTGATGTGGGCGAGCTCGGCTGGGGCCAACTTGGTTCATCAGGACATCTTAACCTTTGTGCCCAACTTGGTTCAATCGCCATGTTAGGAGTCCATTTTTGAACATGAGATGATTGGTAAAGGGCTGCAAACAGGTTGGGTATCTCATCTATAAGGGTGCCCTAAACTAGGGCTGTCAAAAGGTCGGGTTTGTGTCAATTCAGTGTTTGTCCAAAAAATAACCACCAGTCGGATTTGGACACCGAACCGTCTGGTCAGGTGTCCAGCACAAACCTGACCCATTCACAACCCTAACCTAAAAGCCCCCAAAATAAAAAGTAACCTGGTTTGTAAGATTTGACAGGCCAGATATCCTTGTATCTAAGACCCTAGGATCGAATGTTGACTCGGACTAATTCGAGTATTTGTTTTGTGCGAACAGGACTCTGTAGATCAGGCTTGTCTGGACATTGTGCTGGCTAGGCATAGAGGTGTCCTGAATGAATGAATGTCCCAAGTGTTCCGCTCATTTATTTATTTTTATTGTTGTATCGGATGTCCCAAACACCATTGCTAGGGAAATGGGTGGAACACTGCAGGACACCTAAATGGTGTCCCGCTAAATGCATGGGATGCCGTGCTCCAGTCTCCCAGACCTTCGTTGTTTGTGGCGGGCAGGTGGGGTGTGGACAGCAGCAGCCCGTGGATGCCGCTGTCCTAGACCTTTGGAACATGCTGAACCTGCACATTTTGATAGATAGGGATACAGACGGAACAGATTCGATTCTGCTGAAAATATTAGTGAACACGATATAATTGGATCTGGCCTAATGAGGTCTAGAAATGCGTTCAGAACCGACAGGGGATCCGCATGCCTAGCCCCGGCCCCCGACTTTCCTATAAAAAAAAAGAAATGCGTTCAGAAATCCACTACCGAAACCACATTTTTAATTAATAACTTGACAAGCTTATGCAGTCCGATACAAATCTTTATTGGATTTAAACCCAAATTTGGGATGTAAAAAAGCTATAATCGAATATGAAAGTTTTGCTTAATTAGATCGGTTGGTTCACACCCTAGCCAACCCGATATATGGATAGTCCTATAATCTATTTTTTCTCCAGGTACGGCCCCCTAAATATTCGTTATTATTAAAAAAAAATTAATATTTGGGATTTGTACTCTAAACTGCAGCTTAGGTTTCCCTTCTCTAAAAGAGTTCCCCGTTTTGGCACACCAGGCATTACCCGAGCCTAGTGACCACCTTGATTTTTAGATTCTGTTACGCGACTTGGAAGTCGTACCATCCTGATAAGGCAGCGTTGCAAGTCGGAGATATGCTAAACTCTCTCTCTCTACCGTCCATCTGAACGAGAGAGGGCGGGCGATTTCGACATTTTTGTTCAGCGTGCAGCACTGTAGCAGACCTAATTCCCGTCTTTCATGTAGTGGCATCTTCCCCACTAAAACTTGATCCGACGGTGTACGTTAGCTCAGGGAAGGGCTAAAGAAAGAAAATTCCAATAGACGAAGCCCCGCTCCCTTTGTGGCACCCACCTACGCCAGGCCGGTGAGAATTATTGCGTACAGACTCGCAATTATGAGTCACTGGACGTTATTTCAAATCGCATTAGCAGTACGGTTGGAACAGATACTGAAACGAATCGTAAGTGGGTTTGAGATCATTCGTGCCGGTTCGGACTCACCAGTCTCCAGTTCTCATGTTGACTTAGGGCAATTACGGCCAGTAGAAGCTCCATAATTAAGTAGTCTCAAGGCATTCAAGTTGAAGAACGTCAGCGAGTCTGATGCCTAGAGTGTCTTAAAACGACTCGGACGATTCCCGAATTGCGGTAACCGAGTACTCTCTACGTAGCTTTGCTCATCGTCACCAACCTGGGCTCCGCTTGTGTGGCAGGAACAGTTAGTGCACGTCACTTTGTGTTGCAAGTTCGAATCCTTATGGTATAGTTGTATAACCTATAGGGGGTCTGTTTAACTCCAGCTTTCTCTGTCGAAAAAAAAAAAAACTTTGCATGTTGTCATAGTCAATACCATAAATACCCCTACATTGCATGGGCTTTTAAATCTCAACATGGCAGGTGGCCGACACAGTTGGAGGATAGTTTGGTCATATTAAGCGACGGATCGTTTTCAATATAATACGAATTTCGAATCTCGGGCCCCGGGTTCATTATTTACCGTACGATGGCGCTTCTAGGGATTTTGCCTGGCATCCCTTTTGTCCTCGTTTTCTTTCTTCCCCGTTCCCCCTTTTATAGTCTTAGCTCCTCCTCCTCCTTAATGTTTTGGGTTTTCTCCTCGGCTTTCGAATTCCGCGTCCCCCCTCCCCACTCTCTCTCATCTTTTCCTCTCACGGTCATCGGCGAGCGAGATGAGCGTCGACTTCTTCCAGATGCGCCGGCGACGGAACTCCCATATTTCCTCCAAGCCATTGTGGCTCCAATCCTCCATCAACGGTCAGTTTTTCTTCTATTTTCCATCTTCTTCTTTACTATTTGCGTATTTTAGAAGCTCATGTTTCTGAACTCAGTAGGCCAGGCTTTAGGCTTTTAGCAATGGAAGTCGTGAAAAGGCGGAAATGTCCTCGGATGAGAGGCGTTCCTTTTCTTCTTTCGTGGGGCATTTCGATCCAGTAGTATGTAATCACTAAGTGAGGCCGTTCTCTAGTAGGGTTTCCTTTGCTGCTTCCGGATTGGAATGCCCCCCCCCCCTTTGCCATCTTTCACTGGCGTTTTCCCTCTTTAGAAATCCGCTTTCTTGTTTGGGTTGGCGGAGAATTGGCGAGGCTGACCGGAGCTCGGCCTACCGCTGTTCCCCTTGAGTTACAGCTTTGCCTTGTGTTTCTTTCAGCTGCAGAAAAGGTGACCTTTTTTGTTCTGCTGAGCACCGTAGGGACTAGGGACTAGGGAGTATCCTGGGATTTCTTCTGTACTTTGGAGACTTGGAGTTGCAATGCCGGACGTTACAGCTCCTCTATCCAAACAAATTTAGGACATTGATGTTCATTCATGAAACCTCCCATGTTTGGATAAATCGGTAACTTCCGAGTTCCAACACTAAGCTCTGAGGTGACCTTGTGAAGAAGGGCAGGCTTCACGTCAAATCGAGGTCTGAAGTGTCCGATGGTGTAAGTCTGTATCCGTTAAGAATGTACATTGGGATCTTATTTTAAAATCCGTATCCGAGAATAATCCGTCGGATTCTGATCCACTTGCTCCCTACCACTATGGGCTCGGTTGGGCCCATCAGATGCACCGTTGTCCGACTCGCACAAAAAGTTGAGATCGTCGAGTCTGGTCGCAAGTTCCAACTTGCAAGTACTGGGCTGGCTCATTCAAGTCTCTTTGTTGGTTCTCTCCCCCAAGTGGTTCCTTCTATTCATTGTGGCCAGTGGGCCCATCAAAGCTCACGAGCTTATAAGTAGCTGTAAGTCAAACAAGTTCATGTTTAAGCTTTAGTTCTGGACTTACAAAATTGGGCTTGTCTGGTCTGGTCTGGTCTCAGGCCTAATTCTTTTGGCTGTGTTTGGCTCGCTCACAGCCTGGTTGGCAAGGCGTGGGGGGGGGGGCAGCAGCCTCGGGGAACAATCCCGAGTGGGGCGTACGTTGGTGGAGCATTGTTTTTAGTTAGGAAGGTGTCCATCGTTGTCGTGGCTAGGAGGCGTCCTCCTCATGTTAGAAGTCCCATCATGTGCCCCTTTCGTGCTGTGTTTGTCCTCTTCCACCCCCAAGACTGTCCGCGTGACGACGTTTTCTCGACAGTGTGGCAGCACTGTGGAACACGCAACCATCGCTCTCTCTCGGATTTAATCTGATCCAAAATGACTACTAGGGTGGGACGACGCTGTCCTCTCTCTCTCTCTTATCCTTGGGATCCTAATTCCTAAGAGTGCTGTATCTAATTTGGACTGATCTGTTTTTGCTAGACCTGAACTAAACTCCGCAGTCCAAAGCCCAAACTGATGAGATCAAATGAACCAAACAGGGTGATTCCACCACTTAATCTTATGTGATTAGGTAACCGGAATCCCGCAGAAGGGTACTGGTTTCCTATATGTGATTGTTGAATTTAATTTATCCGGTGGTATTGCAATCATTTCACCATCACGTGAAAATCCTAAATTACCTCACGTAAAGTTATCCTTGTTACCTTGTAGTTGGCAATCGTGCCCTTCTTTTTGTGCCCCTACAAACCTTTTTTTTTTACCTTGTTACTTTCTCTGAGGTGCTGGATTTTGTGCTCGTAGGCATTTAATCATCACTGTTAGTAATGATTTGACCTCTCGTTCTGATTCTTTACTGTTGGGGCTCTTTTACTTTCTCACGTCACGTGTCCCCTGAATTCATCATTTCTGTTTAATGCGACTCGGGCCCCATTGACTGTAGCACTTTGTTAAGTTTATTCTAAGAAATAGGTGCGTCGGAAATTCTCGGGTTTGTCAATTTCCCGTGATTGTCTTCTCTAACCTTTTTTTACCGCGTTGAACCCACCATACTTTTACCTGAGATTCGCCGTCCTGCTGCTGAAAGGGTAGGGACGAACCCCTGCTCTCTGTCCTGTTGATGTCATGGTGGTCATGTTTGCTCCCTGTTTTCCTGAGAGAGTAGCAACGGTCACTTTGCTAATACTCAAATGGACCAAAACGTACACCCAAACACGGTTTGATGATGCTTCATAATTTATCTGCCTTTTCTTTTCTTTTTTACAAGGTTTAGACAAAGTAGTAGTATCACGTAGTCTTTAAAAGAGGACAAAAATACCCATTAGCAAAAACTACCCTCGACTGCACCGTACCTTTTAGTAGAAAACACTCGTTTACATTTTCTTAATATTATTTTTATGGAAGAAAGATCTGTGCATATACGATCGATATGGCTCGTGCAGGCAAAAAATGTTTTGAATCCTTCGATCATGTTGTATAAGTGTTCATCTTGATCATGTGTTCAGAAAGAAGTATTTGCTACCGTCGTGTGTACCGTACCTTTAAGTAGAAATCATCGATTCATATTTTCTTCAATATTTTTTTTTTGTTTTTGTTGCCCTGCGGATATGATGGATATGGGTTCTTTAGTCAAAAATATGTTTTTCTATGTGTACTTGGCTGTTTTTTCTAATGGCTCTAAAAACTCAGCGGTCTTTTATGTTTGAAGTTTTTATTATAAACAACACAAAAGTGGTTTCTTAATAAGAATATCATGCTGGACGCGTTCATATAATCGTGTGGTCAAATTAGTCGAATAAATCCCGCACCTTGGAAATTCTTCTACAGAGTACCGTACTCTACAGAGTATCCAATATTTATTTTCCCTTGGAGTTTTTTTGTGACTCAATCTGGATCCCCCCGCCCGATCCATGGAGTCGTTATAGTGGGTGTTCCCAAACTGATTTTTTTTGTTTTCCGATTCTGCCCCTTTATGCTGGCTGAGACACCCTTTGGGATGCAGAGCTGGAGCAGAGGGTGCAGGAGGCGTCGTTGGACCTGACGGACGACATCGGCGGGGACTCCTTCGCGGAGAGGGCGGAGATTTACTATCGGAAGCGACCCCAGCTCCTCACCCTCCTCCACGACGTCTACCGCCGGTACCTCTCCCTCGCCGACCGGTACACCCACCTCCGCAGCCAACCCCATCCCTCCACGTGCTCCTCGGGCCCCGCCGATCCCCACTCGGACGAGGAGAACGCGAGCAGCAGCGGCAGCAGCACCATCATCTCCTGTCATACTGTGGAAGAGGGGCGCAGCACCGCTGCTGATGGGCTGGACCCGCTGGTCGTCGAGGCGGTGATGAGCCTGGTGGAGGCGGAGCTCCTCCGGCACGAGCTCGAGTGCGAGCGGAATTCAGGGCGGGACTCGGGGAGGAAGATCGAGCTGCAGCGGAGCCTGCTGGAGGTGCTGGAGTCGGAGCGGTTGATCCTGCTGGCGGAGAACGGGCGGCTCTCGTACCGGGTGGCGGCGGTGACAGAGGAGAAAAAAAGGTTGGTGGTGGACGTGATGTTCCTGAAGAGGAAGGTTGGGGAGCTGGGGCGGTGCCTGCTGAAGCTGAGAGACGACCACCGGGTGTGCGTGCTCAGCCGGCGGGTGGAGGACCTGCAGGCGCAGGTGTACGGCCTGGAGAAGCGGAACAGGGAGTGCCTGGGCAGGATGACCGTCGGTGGTGGTGAGGGTAAGGTGGGAGGCGAGGCGGTGGCGGGCGGGTACCGGGTGGAGATGGAGAGGCTGAGGAGGGAGAACTTCCGGCTGAAGGAGGCGCTGGGGTGGAGGGAGCCGTCAGTGGCGTCGACGTCGTCGTCGGCGCTGGCGAGATGGGTCGAGCGGGCCAAGAGGGTTAGGTTCTTCGTCTGCGGGTTCGCGTCGTCCAGCAGGTGCAGCGAGCTGGAGGGCAAGTTTGTCATTTGAGCCTATCTGGCATCTGGTCTGGTGAGAGGGCAACGGGGTTCTGTTCTGGCAAATGCTGTGTATGTTTGTAGATGATCTGCTGGGTAGCCTGGGTTTGGTGCCTTGGTAGGTACAAGGCTTGCCTTTGGCTAGATGTGTATGACGTATATCAGAATCCAAAGGGGCTTTGTAATGTGCGTTCTTAAGTGGTTGGTGTTTGACACTTTTGTTGTGTTTCTTTGTACTATGTCCAATATTTCAACCTTGATCGTAGCCTTTAGAGTGTAACTAATTAGGTAAACAATAAATAATTAGCAAGTTTTCATGGACTAAACTAATTTATCTTTTAAATTTTCATAAAAATAATACAATTAATTATTTTTAAAATTTTATATTATTAAAAAAATAATAAATAGCTAAAGCCCATCGGCACCTTTCTGGCAGCCCATCGGCAGACTCGGACCGGCCCACACAAATATAACATGCCAGGTTTCAGCTTAGTAGCCAACAGTCCTGAGCTTAAAACCTTGACCCAAACCCTGCCTATGGTGGGCCAGGTCGGCTTGGACCAACCCGGCGCCGCCCATAGTCAAGAGTCCCTTTGGTGCCATTTATCCAGTAAATGAACGACACCTTAACATGAGAGGCTGGACCCTTTGCTCTCTCCTGTTCATTGAAAACTTTTGTGGGCCCCATCAGAACAATAAAGCACTCCAACCGTGGTCTGATACTACTTATCACGAAGCATGAGCGGCACTCGGAGGGATCAGAGACCTGATCCACTCCCTTGACTGTCTATCATCTGTCTGGTACACCGTGAGGGTTCCAGATGGTTAGCGGGTTCATTGCCCCGTCTATGTGACACAGGCCATTCACATTACAGCATTCAGGTAAGCAAACCCTGGATCTCGTTTACACCAGATCGCCCAGACTAGCTTCTCAATGCATTGAAACTCACCTTCAGCAATCATATCTAGATATCGGTGTTTTGTTTTAGAATTTTTTTTCGACAGAGAAAGCTCGTGTTGGGCAGACCCCTACCAGTTATACAACTATACCATTGGGACTCTAACTTACAAAGTCCCAACACAAGGTGATGTGCACTATCTACTTCTACCATACAAGCCGAGCTCCTGTTGGTGTGTTTTGGTTTAGAATTGCTTTTGCTTCTTTAAAGTTGAACCTCGTCGGCATACTTTGCCACTTTTTTCATAAATGTTCGTTGTGTTGTGATTTTGAGGCGTGTGCACGGGATCACACTAAGCCAAAATTTGATATTGATGTAATTAGGAAATGTAGACAATCACAATACAAAAACAAAAAAATTATACTTGATTTGATAAAGTCACCTACATTCACGAAAATAATTCTAAGAACCTTTATTAATATAATCAATCACTTAACCAAAGCTACCAACGAAAATAATCACATTTGTCGATTGACCGACGAAAAGGCTAAAACTTCATTACTCTCAAAAAATAAATCATCACATTATCTATTACACTTCTTTCAAAATCTAAGAAATGTCCTAAGCAACGGAGAACCATCAAATCGAACAAAACTACCATCTTTATCTCTCATGTCTCATAGTGAAATTATAAAAAAAGAGATATCTTCTGATTTCTCTCTCACTCTCAACCAAATACATACTTCTCTACCTTTCCAAAAGTAACACATTTTGTTGTCAGCTTTATTGTGCCTAAAGCATTTTGGACTCGATAATTTTAAGGACAATGCAGGTCACGAGAGTGGATCAAATCAAGAGTGTGTCTGATGGTGTTATCGTAATATTTTGGATTGGTGGTATGCACCTTTCGGTGCTTGTTTGCTATGTTCCTCGGTAATCAGTAATACAATTTTCCTTTTCAGGTTGTTCGGATGACACATTTGAAAAGTGCCAAACGGTTTGAATTTGTCATGCGAGCTTCTTCTTTTTTTATATTTACACGGAAAAAACTCTCCCAATATTAGGTCTCTTGCCCTGACAGCGTAAAACTCTATGAGCTTAAAAATACTTGTTTTTTAAAATAGTAAGAATTGTTTTGTATAATCTGATACATAAAATATATTTTTATTATAATATAATAAAAACTGTTTCTGTTAAAATATTAAAATAATGTCAACGACAATATCATGTCACAGTGTGTCCCAAACTGTGTCACCTATGACGTGCTATCATGACCTTTTTTCTCAAGGTGTTCCTGATTCGTGTAGAAAGGGAGATTGACGGGTCGTCTAGGTCGTGCGACACACAACTTGCCTTAGGCGAGAAGCTACATAAGCCTAGCGAAAGAGATATTAGAGTCATGCATATTCCATGCACGCTTAGCACAAAGGAATATCGGAAGTGACAGAGTTGAATGGGTCAATAGAGCGAGGCAATGCCAATTATCAGTGGGAAGAGCCTTTAAGCCTACGAGAAATGGATGCATCACCTTCCTGTGATGAGCGCACAAGCAGTCGAGGGTCGATATAGTCAGTTACGCATTCGAATAAGCATCGTGGACCTTAAAGTAAGCATTGAATTCCAATGATGCACCATCGAAGGGGTATATTGCATTTTGGCACCTGCAGGCCTCGCGGAGTACAGCATGCGCCTTGTGGAGAACCCCCCGCTACAATGGAGAAGAACTTTTGCCCCTTTGCCTAAGTCAGTTGCTATTTGACGTAGTGAAGTACCCCAACCAAAAGGAATCATCGTCGCTCGACATGCACTCGTCAAGCCCCTCGTAAGGGTGCAAGGTTGGGCAGCTAGAGCGGGCCCCGTGCATGCTTGCTGATGCCCATGGGAAATTTGCATACTCATGAGCACCTTTGTGCACTTTTATGTGCTACTCAGAAGATATAGGGGTTATCCACTCTAGATTGCACAGTGGTGCACCAATGCAAGTCAAGAGAAAGGTCTCGTATATAGTTGTTATGGGCGTTGAGCACTCACTAATATGAGGAACCCTAATATCTCTTAAAAATGCATCATTTTTGTTCTCAATGGAGTTCTTGAGCATAAACTTCGTAGTTCACCGAAACGATCACACTGGAGTCTTCGTCACATATAAATGTGTCAGCAAGATTTCGATCTTGGCCCAGTAATTCTCAATGTGCAAAGAGATGCACAACCCCGAAGTTCTGGTGAGCCCGTGTGGCACCTCCGGATGAAGTTGCTTCTTTTTGTGATCTGTAAAACCCACAAAATTTCGCTAATTATAAAAAAAAAAATTTACTATTCTTGAAAATAGATACGGTAAAGTGATATAGAGTTGATCCAAATGGTTCTTGTATCCAAACTGGATCAAATAGATCCAGTATTTGGATTCATATATGATGTATGGATTCAGATCTTGGATGGATCCGAAACCCAACTAAAATCTAATTGGATCTTAATGGATCCAAATATGGTCGAATTGCAATCAAGATCCAAAAATGGTTGAATCGCAATCAAGTTCCGAAAATACAGTAAATAAGAGTTCAAAATTTCTAGGAGAATGATGTTCTAATCAAGTAAGAGGACGATGAGACACAATCCATGCTTAAAGGATATTGAGTCAAGAGGCAAGACAAGAAGAGACGTCTCAAGTTCGAAACCCCCATCCGCAGAAAAAGTATGTGAAAACGTCCATTCTAGGGATTTAGACGGATTGTCATAAGAGGATAAAACAATTTTAGTTGCAATAAGGTGCAACTAAAGAGGATTTGGTGTAGTGGTCAGGATGGTGGACTCTCAGGGAGGAGGACTTAGGTTCAAATCCCTTGGGCAACATAACTTTTTTATTAAAGAAATCATTTTACTTATAAAGGTTAAATACAATGGTGTTGCAAGAATTTACAACGAAATCAATCTTGGTGCATTGGTGGGGCTCGTTACCCCTTAGAGAGGAGTCCCTAGTTTAAATCCCCTTGTGCGCCAACAATGAAGTATATTTTTATAAAAAAATAATATATATTTTTTGGGAAATTTGAAAATAAAGAACGTTACACCTTCTCATTTAAGACGGTTTAAATGGGGAATGGGGTGGCGCACAAGTAAGGTGGGTTGGGCGTTTTTCCCAAAATGGGAAGCCCAACCAAGAGCATTGAAAAAAAAAGAGAGACTCTTGGAATTCAAATGGTGGGGTGGGAGTTACAAGATTGGTTTTTATGAGAAGGATACATGGGGAAGTGGAGGGGAAAAAATGAATGATTTTGGAGGGTTACAAAGCTGGATCCTCTTGAAACTTGCCCTCTTCTCTCTCTTGAATTTTTGCTCCTCCCTCTCTTTATCACTGTGCACTCCCTTTTCCCTCACCAACTTCCTTTCTCTTTCACGCCTAACCTCTCTCAGCCCAGTCGTGTGATTCAACTTCGTTGCGCCTTCCACCATTGATTATGGCGAGGAGGAAGGTTCGATAGTGCCAAAAACCACCAACTGATGTTGAAGGGAAGCATTGGGACAGACAATACCTCAAGACCAGCCTATCAATTTTATTCAGATTTTTTATTTATCGAGAGGTAAGAGCATAACTTCTCTATGCATATGCACAGTGCCGTGAGGCATGTACATGCATTTGGACATGCGATTATACGTACTGTGATACATATAATCCAGTAAGTAGCCATGAAAATAAAGGAATCTACATATCTCTATAGATGTATTTCTAAATTCATGTATCCACATGAAATCTTAGTGTTTCCGCATCTTCCTTTCCTTCTGAAATGTGCCTATACAACAAAAAAAATGTGTTTGTTGATTTTCCCTCTATTATGAAACTCTTGGAATTTTTATTTTGGACTATCATATCATTGTTTGATAGAAAACATTTACTCGGTGTTTGCCAATTTTCTCATGTGGTAAGTTGCGGAGATTTTCATTTCTTGCTAGTAGGATATAAAAGATTTCAGACAGTAATCTGAGCATGAATCTGAATCATGCTGGTGGTATACTTTAGTAACCACTGTCTTGATTTCTGGTTTGCATATAGGTTAGGGTCGAGGTTGTTCGTTGACCTCGAAAGACAGTGGTCAAGCCTATTGACCAGCCTGGATATCCTACTCGGTCTACAGCCAGTGCGGTGACGCTTTTGCATAACAACGAAGGTTGGTTTGCAACCAATGTTGTAATGTTCTCGCACAACTGTACGTGTCGACCTGAAGCCTATGTTGAGGCTTCTCTTGCACACGATACTTGAAGCCATACAAAAAAAAATGTAAACACACGATTAAGTATTTTAGCATAATCAATTTCTGAAATGGGTTTATATAGAAATGCATGGTCCTATCTCATCAGGTTATAATATGTGTGGTATCATATTATTAAGATGTGAATAAGTTTAGATCTATGAATCTGAAAAAAAAAATGTTGGATTAGATTTGTTTGGTAGTGTTGTAGTATAGGCATCATCATATTATTATGAGAAAAAATTTAGATTGTTGTAAATCGAAAACAAAAGCATATGGTCAGTTTTTTTTAATATGTATTATCATGTGGATTATTTTAGATCTGTAAACATGTATGATTGGCTTAATCGTAATCTTATTATACAACAAGTGCTTATTGTTTAAAAAAAAAAAAAACAAAGGGGACTTTTCCCTTGGTTCATACACGTGCAAGGGAAATCAGAGATAGGTTTTGGGTGACTAGATCCCAGCCAACGTCATATGGCGTCGTGACAGCTTGGGCTCAACTGGAGATGTGGGTCGGTTGACCCTGTATATCGATCACTGCGTACTCAACAGTGGCACGTCACAGCCAACATCGAACCATTACATGGCCAACTTAATAACTTTGGGATCAAGTATAGCGTGACTGGTCGGATGACTGTATCTATGGTTAGGTATTGTGGCTTTGCTGCCGCGAGTCATCCTAGCGGGTTGCACTCCCCTTGTTGTTGAGCAGGTGTGGCACCCTGCTGAGCACAGTCATTATGACTGATTGTGTCGAGCATCGTTGTCTGTAGCAGCAGTTAGTACACCACCTAAGTTCCAATTATGACGATATAAACATATAACTGGTAAGTGTTTCCCTAAACTCGACTTGCATGTAAATATATATACATATATATCTAGATATGAAAATTAAATACATAATATAGGATGTTTATATAGATATTTAAAATGAATTATATATATATATGTCTTAAACGACAAGTTTCAAATTAACACAAACAATGATGTTAGTTTGTCGAATATAAATGCTTAATGATTTAATAAGCATAGATTCGACTAAATACATATTAGATATGCTTGTGCTTGACAGGGACACAATGAAAGGTGGAAAAGTAATAGTTTTGGCCATCATTTAATGCTAAATAATAAATATTAGAGTAGTTTCGCAAACATTGATTTCATCTACTAATTTACGCTCAAGAGAATAAATCATTTCCTTGAATGGTAATAAAAAGATTTTGACGATTAGTTCAAATGCATTTACATGAAAATTTTATCAAGCAGGATCGAGTCTCACGGACTCTCATCCATCAAAAGCATGAAAGTATGAATCTTCCACATATGATGGGCATGACCATGGTTCTAGATATAAACCGTTCATTAAGCGTAAAAAAAAATGGGTTATAGGATTGGGTCGTTAAAAGAGGGTCTTGCTTACCCAACTAGAATGGTTGTGCCGGTATATGTTTTCGCAAACGCAAATTTTATCGCATGCACATGAACAAAATGTTATGCTATTTACCAGACCTTGCGAAAGAAGATATGATGATGCTATTTGTTTTACATATAAAATTGGTATGTAATTCACATATGAATGTCATGACCATGTTTACGGTATATGACTATTGTCAAATACATATAATTGATATTTGCATAGTATAAAAAAAAGGGTCATGAGTATACTAACGGTCAAAATTAAGCATGTGGTTTCACAGAACCTTTGTAGTATCACTTGAGCACTTATGAGATTTCTATGTGTGGTACGCTATGCATGTGCTATGATGTGATACATATACCTATGTATTTTACCCATGACTGGGCATGCGGTCGAAAAGACCAATGGGGTACGATACATACACTCATACTTATAAAATTGAATATTTCATGCACATATGCTCAACTCATATATGAGCTTATGATTCTGAGAATTTTTGTTGGTGCATAATGTGCACTATTTTGGTAATGTGCATAGACTTGATCACCCCGAGTGTGAGTTTGGGATTTTAGAAATCCACTGTGGTGCAATGACTCGCAAAAAAAATAAACAAAATATAATATATGCACATATAACCTAACTGAGGGATTTTGGGTACACCTGAAAGATGGTGTATGTTACTGGACCCAAACAAACAAGAATGAAAAATATGCATATATAAAATAAATAAGGGATTTTGGGTATAACTGAAAACAGTATATGTTAATGGTTTCTCGGGATACTAGGTATACCTGAAAATTGTATATGTTACTGGTTTTCCAGGGCTGTGGGTACACCTGAAAGATGGTGTATGTTACTGGACCCAAGGTCTACCTTGGAGAGGGTAGATGGTACAAACTCCGTGGGACATTCTAGTTTTGTGAGAGCGAGACGTCTCACTCGGTCCCCAATCTTCGAAGTTAGGGGGGCAAGACTACCAATGCGTCATAGGTGATAGATCCAAGTCTTCTGCAGAAGTTACAAGATGCACCATGATTCCAGTTCTAGCCATTGGAGAGTACTCCATCGGTTGCGAACCGTCACCTTTGGATATCTGTATGGCTAGTCACACGGGTATAAAACAATAGACCCCCGTGTGGTCGTGATCTGCTACGATGTCAAATTCCTGTGCGTACCCACATGGTAGGTATCAAGAGAAAACATAAAGTTAGTGTATTTATGAAAGTCTTCAAGTAGTTGCATAATGCTTGATGTTGCAACTGTTTAGAGTATATTTGTGATTCATTCATGTGATGCCTAACTTATATCTGGTTTTCTTTACATGCAAATAGTAATAACCTAAGTGTGATTCATGTGGTGCTTAACCCAAATCGGTTTTCCTTTACATGAAAAATATGATAGCTTAAATATGAGTCATAAGATATGATATGATATGTTGTACATTGATGTATATACTTTATGCAATATATCATGAAATGCTTTAATTAAGTGAATGGTACATCCATATTGGTTCAAAAGTTTGTTACTACTTATATAATTGTGTAGCACATATACTTGTACACATGATACTCAGCACATGCATCTAGATATTATGCTTTTTACTTAGACAGGGTAGTCTGACCCCTTCTGAATTCATATTTTCAGGAAACAGATTAAGGCGAGCAATTGCGGTCGTCGCTTATCTTCTGCAAATGTCCTAAGGAACTTTGACTTGTAATAATTTATTAAAATGCAATTTATGACTTGTAATATTTCAATGTAAGAGTTTACTGTTATTGCTTCTGTACTATTACTTGTAACCCGCCCAAATAAATTGACTAAGAATTTAAATAAAATATTTTCGCTGATGTTTAGAAAAAAAAATTATTCCAAAAAATTTAAGTTAATTATTTGGTGCGTTACATGATCTCACTTCACGGATGTGTTTCCCATATATGATTATGCAGAAGAATACTTTACCGTGATGCATGAATTTTGCATGGACGTGTTTCGTTTGGGAGCTTGAAGTTGAGACAGGTCGTGAGTGACATAGCATGGTACATGGCTGCGGGTGGCCGAAGAGACCCCATGGCATGAAGCATGGAGCTGAGAAAATGTACTTAAGAAGTAGTGTGCACACTTTAGACTTTCTTGATGAGCTGCTTACGAGAAGTATAGTATTGTCTCGTGCCACTGCTGCATGCCATAGCCAAGGCATGGGATTTTCACTTAGCAATGCGCATGTCACCATAAGTCTCACCACACTGCACACACATGTGCACCACTTTTGGCTGGTGATGAATAAAGTTTGATATATTCTCCCCAACTAGAACAAATCAACGTTCTTATTAATACTTCTCCAATTGAGAGGCGAATGAATCTAAACCGCATGATATGGTGTAGTGCAAGCTATGAACTGAATCTGAACCACACGTGCAAGATATGGACTGAATATGAACAAGTCCATATGCAAGGTTACAGAGCAGAGTTGGGTTTTGAGATGGATCTCAACGTCAGTCCCTTCAAATGTGGCATCTAGAAGCCACCAATGATGCGTAATGTGAGAATCATCACCAACTAAGATACGCGACCTAGCGAAGCTGCCTAAGGAGTTTCAAAGTTGAAGGTTATCCAATCCTTCTAAGTAGAGTGAGTGTTTGACACCCAACATGGTTCATTAAGCAACACAACACTACCACGAGCAGATGTGACCCAACAATGCAACAACATGGCATATTCTGAAGCTGCTATGAAGTTTCTGATAATAGTCAAGATAGGTCACTTTGTAGAGTGTGGGAATCGTCACTAATGAATATGCATGGAATGGACAAGCCGCCATGAAGCTCCGGAATTGGAAGTGGTTTGGTCCTCCTAACAGAATGGGTGTTCGGCACCTGAGGTAGTCCATTGAGCAAGGCAATACGACCATGAGCAGTCGTGACCCAACAATGCAGCCACATGGCATATTTTCTCCTACTAGAACAAAACAATGTCCTTGTTGATACTTCCCAAATTGATCGGAGATTGAAGCTGCCATGAAGTTTTTGATAAGACAAGACCACTATGTAGTGTGGCAATCATCACCCACGAAGATATGTGGCGTAGGCAAGCCACCATAAAATTCTGAAGCTAGAGGTGGTTCGGTCTTCCTAACAAGGCCAGTGTTTGGCACCTGCGAGTGGTCTGTTAGGCAGATAAACATGACCACGAGCAACTCATGGCCCAAAGATCGTAGCAACGTGGGACAAGGCAGAAATGCAGTTTTCCGTAGAGATGAGATGATCCTTCGACAACTAATGGTCCTTCGAAGAGGGGCTGCAGAGCGTTGACTTCTCCCAACAAAGCACACTTAACAGGTTGGGCATGGATTATCTTCACAATTTGCTCTCATACACCAAAGAGCGAAGGTTTGGCCTCTGAAGGGTATAGCACGAAGTGTCTGAAGTGTTTGCTCTATAAACACAAGAGGAGTGATGGAGTGTGAGGGTCCTCACATCATCCTATTAAAGGTTAATATCCCAAGATGGACGTCGATGTGTGTCATTAAGTCCCGCTGCAAAGATGAAATGCCAAGAGCTACCAATCCTGACGATGCCATTTGTTACCTAGCACAAGGTAGATAAAGATGAACCAAGTAGGTGGTGTTGGCGATCATAAGCCTACATAACCCAACTGTCAATGAGCACAAACAGCACGAAGGCAAGGTGTCGAGTGAATGGACCAAGTGTGTGTGGAGAAGAGAGGCATTTTGACGAGTCTCTCCCACTGAGAAGGTATATAGAATCAGTTGATTGCTCTATGCGACTCTTTGACTGCATTATCACGTGAGCATTAAAAGCAAGCAAGTTTCACCTGCGATACTTACTCTTGAGAGATCGAACTGACGTAGAATTTATCCCCTTAATGCGCTTGAAGAAGGAAGGGTCACTACAACAAAGTGCCCAACCGATGAACAATATCTCATGCAAAACTGAGCAACTGTAGAGACAAACATTACTACGAAGACTTACAAAGTTTCTCATAACCGCCTCGCTAAACAAGGTAGCAACATTCGTCGATAGAAGAAGAAGCCAAGTAGCAGACACGGGTCACTTCGTTGCAACAACAGGCAGTAGGGAGTGAAGGAAGTGTTGGAGTCACTTATGTATTTGAAAACTCGATCATGCAACAATTTGCCTCCAACAATGTTGCAAGTACCCTCACTGAAGAAAATAGATATCTGAGTGTAAACTCTACCACAACTCACACTTACGGTGTGTTGTGTCTCAATCAGTCTGCCATGAACTGATTAGTAAGGGACGATGCAGAGAACTTGAAAAATCTACATAAATGATACCAACAAAGGCCAAATAGCCAACATAGAAGATGCAAATAAAAGCAGTTTCTATTCTGATAGAAGTATGAGTGAATATAAGAATGATCAAAACCGATAAGCAGAAACCAATAACAACTTGGGGCAACTCTTAGACCAATTTGATGCACTTTTATACCAGTGTTGTAGGCTATGATACTAGTTGTCACTACCATTTTTCTCTGCGTCTTCTTGACTCGCGCGAAGAGGAAGATTGACAGGTTGTCTGTGTCATGCGACATGCAGCTTGCTTTAGGAGAGAAGCTATGTAAGCCTAGCGAAAGCAAGATTAGAGTCGTACATATCTCATGCACGCATAACCCAACAGGATATCAGAAGTGACAGAGTCAAACAGGTCAATAGAGTGATGCAATATCAATTGTCAGTGCAAAGAGCCTTCATTCCTATGAGGGATGGTTGTGTCGCCTTCCTATGATGAATGCATAAGGAGTTGAGGGTCGATATAGCTAGCTACGCGTCCGAATAAGCATCACGAACCTTAGAGTAAGCATCGAGTTCCAAAGACGCATCGTACGAGGGGTATATTGTATTTTGACACTTATGGGCCTCATAGACCTTAGCGTGCGCCCTGCAGGTAACCCTCCACTACGATGGAGAAGATATTTCGACCCCCAGCCTAAGCTAGTTGTTAGTTTGACATAGTGAAACTCCATAATCAAGAGGAATCATCATTGCTCAACATGCACTCATCGAGCCCCTCATAAGGGTGCGAGGTTAGGCAACAAGGCGAACGACTAGAGTGAGCCCCGCGTATGCCTCTTGATACCCATAGAGAATTTGCATACTCGTGAACTTCGATGTGCTACTCACGAGATATAGGGGTTGCCTACTCCGGTCTGCACGGTGGTGCACCAATGCAAGTGAAGAAGAAGGTCCCCTATATAGGTGTTATGGCCGCTAACCCCACAAATAGGAAGAACCCTAATATCCCTTGAAAACACATCACTTTTTTAATGGAATTCCCAAACACAAACTTTGTATTTTGCTGAAAAAATCACACCAGAGTCTTTGTCACATATGAATGTGTTGGCAAGATTTTGATCTTGGCTGGACAATTCTAAATGTGCAAGGAGATGTGCAGCTCTGAAGTTCAGGAGGACCCGCATGGCACTGACGTGGCACCAACGAATGAAGTTCTTCCTTTCTGTGATATGACTTCATGAACATGTTCCCCGCATACGATTATGCAGAAAATACTTGATCGTAGTACATGAATTCCACATTGATGTATTTCATTTGCGGGCTTAAAGTTGAGATAAGCTACTGATGGCGTAACACCCACGTAACATGGTACATAGCCGCAGGTGGTCAGAGAGACCCTGTGGCATGAAGCTGAGCAGATGTACTTAAGAAGTAGTGGGCACACTTTAAGTTTACTTATTGTACTGTTTATGAGAAGTGTAGCGTTGTCTCGTGCCACCATCACATGTCATAACGAACACTACAAGAAAAACATGGATTAGCGACGAACGCTATCCATCGCTAATCCGTCTATAATCCATTGCTAAACAGCTTAGTGACGGATTGACGACAGATTAACGATGGATAGCGTTCGTCGCATAATCCTGGTCACTAATTAGCAATAAAACTTATTCGTCGCTAGTTCCGACGTTAGATTGTGACAGATTAGCGACATATATGATCCATTGCGAGTACGTCGCTATTTTATATTAGCGATGAATAATATTTATCGCGAGTCCATCATTGTTTTAAATTAGCGACGAATATTATCCGTCGCTAAATTAAAAAATAAAATAAAAAAAATTTGCTCCCTATCGGGCAATATTCCAGCAGCAATATGCTAGACTTGTACCGCACCACACATGCGTTGCACCAGAGCAGCCCGGCCCGCCACTGCGGGGTCTTTTGCACATAACCGACATGCTCTCCAGTGCGCTCTCTAGCAGGCTCTCTGACGCACTCTCTGGCGCGCTCTGAACCAACGCACTCTCTTACGCGCTCTGAACCGGTGCATTCTCCGGTTTTGCACAACGTAGTGGCTGGTAAGCCAGGAGCCCGTCCTCCTCAACGACACCATCTGCGCCAACTTCGCCTACCGCAAGCACAACCCCATCTTCGAAGACGAGATCATCGCCGCCGCGGAGGCGGCGAACGTTCACCGGTTGATATCAGTGCTTCCACGGGGCTATGACACCCACGTGGGCGAGCGCGACGTCTAACTCTCCGACGGACAGAAGCAGAGGATCGCCATCGCCATAGCCATCATCAGGGACCCCAAGATCCTCCTCCTCGACGAGGCCACCTCCGCACTCGATGCAGAGTCGGAGGGCGTAGTTCAGGAAGCACTAGACAGAGTGATGGTGAACATGTTGACCGTCGCCATCACCCACTGCGTCTCCACAATCAGGGGTGCCGACATGATCGTCGTGGTGAAGAACAAAGCGATTGCTGAGGAGGGTAGCCACGAGATGCTCGTTGGCATCAAGGATGGGCTCCATGTTTTGTTGGCGGCGCTCCACATGGGTTCTTCTAGTTAGGCCTTCCAACTGTGGGGTGTTCTGCACAACGCAGTGGTTGCACCTCTGAGCCGGTGCGCTCTTCGACGCATTCCCAACCTAGTTCCCTCGCTTGTCCGTCGACCTCAAACCATAACCCCTAACAGAATCATTAGGCCAGGAACGTAAAGCCACGCTCGGAAAAGAAAACGACTTACCAGACCGGAGAGGTCGGGCCGACTTGGTCCTCCAGTGCCGGCGGACGACTCCAACTCCTCTTTTTTCTCGCATTCCTCCGCCACGAAGTCGTCATCGTTTGAGAAGTCATCAATTTAAATTTTGAATAGGGAGCGAAAGAAAATTTCACACCTTAGATGAGACAGTTTAAATCTAAAATTAGTGACAGATTAGTGAGGAAAAAATTTTCTCGCCAATCCGTCGCTAATTAACAACAGATTAGCTACATAATATTTTTCTTGCTAATTCTCTTGCTAATTAGCATTTTTCTTGTAGTGTTTGGTGATGAAAAAATTCATCGTTAATCTATCGCTCATTAGCGACAAAATTACGAGAAAAATATTTTCGGTGCTAATTTTGCAAATATTTTGAATGTTAGCGACAAATAGTTTTCTCTCGTTAATACATCGCACATTTAAAGTGAAAAAAATCCGTCGTTTGTTGCTAATCCACATTTTTCTTCCACTTAGCAATGTGCAAGTCACTATAAGCTCCACGGCATTTTCATCGTTTACTTTTCACATCAAGATGAGATTCCTGAGCCCTTCAAACTCCTGACCCTGTCTGAGCTTGGTGACCAGTCAACTTCAGGGTTCAGCTCCCAAAAATGGGCCTGAAATTTTGGATCGAGCGCAGATCACTTTAACATCATGACCTCCCATTGCTTATCCCCTAAAGGACCTCATGGTCCTTGTGTACATTGTGGACGGTGAGGGTGCCAAATCACTTTTTGATCAGATCTCGTCTAAATAGGCATTCAATCCAATCCAACGTGACCCACTTGAAGCTTTGTCCAGCGGCTTTATTTTTTCCCATTCGGCACTTCCCCATAAAAAACAATCAGCCCTTTCCAGCTGTCCACAAGGCTGCGGTAATTTTCAAAATATAGTGAAAAAACGATATTTTGCTACCTTTTTAAATGTTTTATATATCGCGGGATCTTACAACTTTGGGAATATTATCGCTTCAAAAGTAAGTATCATGAGTCCATACTACTTTAGTTGTTTGTGGAGGGCAATGCCCCATTTTACAGATTGCAGGTAGGGATGTAAACGGGGCGAATCGTGTCAGTTTTAACCATTACCAAGTCAGACCTAAACGGATCTGACAAAATCAGAATTGGATTTGGTTGGGGTCAAACAAAACCAAATCTGGATCCAACTAGCTTAAAAATCCGATATTTACATGTAATAGATTCATATTTAAACTCAGATGCAATACTCAATACCAAATTTGGATCCAATTATTAATGGGATTCGGCTAAGATGTTGATCCGATCTGTTGTCATCCCTAAAAGACCCCTAAATCTATAAATCTCTAGTTCAGTGGGCAGGAGGAGTGCACATGGTGGAGGGAGTTAGGGCTTGGAAATGAGTTGCGCAGCTCACCGTTCGGCTCCATTCATATAAGCTCGTTTTACATATTATATATTGTATACATATATTCTATATATTATATACATAGTATGCATGTATTATACATATACTATAATACATGTATTATATATATATTTTGTACATTATCAAGCTTTAAAATTCATTGAAAAGCAATCTTTTTTGAAAGCTAGCAAACCAATAGATCTCAACTTTGAACAAGCTCGTGAACCAAACCCGAGCAGCGGTATGCTCTTAAAGAGCCGAGCCCAAACAGCCCGAGCTGGGCTCGTTTACCAGTCATAAAAGGACCCTCTGGTTTTGTTTGTTTTTCGCATATGGGGATCTCTGGTTTAAGGTCCCTCATTTGTGCTTCAAGCATGAACAAATTCTTAAAGTCACAATTTCACTCCAGGCTTCACACATTGTTTTATGTGCCCACTTATTATTTAGAGGTTTTGTTTGCTTCATGCATGCAACTTACATACGAAAAATGCTGAGTTGACAACCCTAATGTAATTTTTTATCGACAAGAATCAAACAAACGTCAAATCAAATGCCATTCTCGTACAAGCGGTTCCAGTTTTTTCCAATCACCTATCGCTTTTCATGGGTAAATATATTCATACTTTTCATTTATGAAATCTTTCACATGTGCTGAGTTGAAATAATATATTTTTTTTAAATTGTGTCCATTCCCAGGTAAAGGGAAAAAAATGAGGCCTAAGGGCACGTTTGAAAGAGAGAAAAACTCTTATAATATGAGAAGCTCTTCAAAAAAAACTTTTTTGATTGTTTGTGTAGCATGATAAAAACAAAGTGGGAAAATGAAAAAAAAAAGGGAGAGAAGGAGAAGGGTGGATGGTTGTTGTGGTGGTGAGACTGGTGGTGGGGAGTGTAAAAATAAAATTTCTCTTGGTATTAAATATTCCTCCAATACCTCTCATGGAAGAATGTTTCCTATTAAAATGTGTATCTTTTAGAAAAACCTCTCTCAGTAAAAAAATCTCTCATTCGAAAGGGTCAGAAAATCCGTACGGGGCTTTTAATTTTGCATCACTTTTCCTACATCTTTCTCGCTTCCAAACCTGCCCTAAGTAACTACATATGAAAAATAAGATGAACCACTAGCGGCAAGGCTCGTGTTTAGCTTGGCAAGAAACAATAATAATAAGTTTTTTCCTTGTCTTAACTTGGGCTCTTATAAGCTCGTTAACTGGTAATTGATATATTTTAAACAACCTACGTCTTCAAACTTATGTATTTATTTTGTAAATGAGTTAGTTTGAGTTTGGTTGAGTAGGTTTATATTCAAAATTCTATTATCTTGATCCTTGACTTTTTGGTAAATGAGCCAGCTTAAGCTCTACTCATTTAGCTCAGGCTGGTCATGAGCTTAGTTCCTTCGGTTTGTTCACCAGCCCTAGCAGCAACTTCCTAGCTTTTTCTTATCACAGTGAATAAGCAAATAACACACACATAAACATCTGCAAATTTGTGGAAACTATTTTGCAAATTATTAAAAATGTTATATTATATAACTATATATCCCACCACAGACGAATTATGTGAAGGATCCTATTATACTAGTTATTATATATATATATATTTACAATTTTGTATTTTTATTAGTTGTTAATTTTTGTTTATTTTGTTCTCCCTGAGAAGAAATTGCACAGGAATGATATCTGTGACGTCACATCGTTTCTACAGTCACAGATCCAGCCTGAAAGGATACTGGACAACAAGATCTGTAATTTCGAATCTGATCAGGATCCATTCTACACCTATGCAAAATGAACTCGGACCCTTCAAGTCCAACCCTATCCAAGGCTCATGATGCACTCCATAGTCTGCATTAGCGCTAACGTGACTGACCTCTGTAAAAAATTTGGTGGGTTTGAACTGGGATCCAATTAAGACGTGTTGGTAACAGGTTTGGATATGAGTTCAACTGGATCTTCTACAGAAAAACCATACGCGAGTCAAACTTGAACCATACCCCATAAAATAATAAGTTTTATTCTTTTCACATTTTAAAAATGTGAATCTTAATCAGAACGCGAGTCAGATTCGGGTTTGTTTGGAAATTTCACAAACCATACCCGGTTTCGTATGCTAACCAGACTTTACAGGTTCAACCCGGATAGTTAATGGACCCCTTTCCTTTGTTACCAAACTCTGAATACACTGGATCCAGTACAGATCTGAATCGGGTCATACCCGACCCATGGAGTCCGCTCCATAAAAACTTTATCCCTTTCTTCCCGCCAAAACCCAGTCACGTTTTCAGTCCTTCCGCCGTGTAAACTATAAAAGGTGATCCGTACTGAAGATGGCGTCCTTCTTCATCCGTCCCTCTGCGACCAACGTCTTCCTCTCGGGGAGTCCCCGCAGAATGGCTTCCCCGAGAACACTAGCCGACCTCCTGCGCCCTCGCAAGAGGTCTAAACCCTCGTCTTCCCTCCAAACCCTAGCGTCGAAGCCCTCGCTCCCATGGGAACCCCACTCCGGCGATCCCCTCCCTTCCGAAACCCTCTCCGTAAATCCTAACCCTACTTCATCCTCCATCAGCTTCTCTTCTCCCTGCAGTTTCGTGATCGCTGATGTCGGCGGCCCGCATTCTGCTGGAACATCATTCCACAGCCCTAATTTCTCGTATGGTTGTCTTTCTGCAGCCCGGAATGACGAGGGGCGTACCGATGGAACTGTAATTCCGAATCTTAGTGCTGCTCATGTTCTCGGATCGTTGTCGTCTGGTGATGGTGGGTGTTTATGTTCGGAGGACCCCCTGTTGGGAAACCCTAGCTCTGGGTCCTTTGTTGATGGTGGCGGTTTGGGTTCTGCGGGTGGGGGTTCTTCGTCGGTTTCTGATGCTGGGTGCGGAGATCCATGTGTGGTCGAAGCCCTAGTTCGGAACTCTAGGGGTAATCTCGGTTCTGATTCTTCTGTTGTGTTTTCTTCAACGGTTTCTGATGATCGGAACGGAGGTTCGAGTTTGGATGAAGTTCTGATTCAGATTCGTGGTGCCGATTCCTTCGTTGGTAGCGGTGGTTGCGATTCTAGGGTCGGAAGTTCAGTATATGTTTCTGACCATCAGAAGGGAGGCCCGCCTTTGGATGAAACCCTAATTCAGAACCCTAGCTCTGATTCTTTTAGAGAAAGTGACGGTGGTTCTGGTTCTGCGGTGGAGATTTCTGTATTGATTTCGGACGACCAGAGGAAAAGGATAGAGATCAACAGGTCGTTTGCGAGAGCGAAGCGGAATCTAAGGGTCTGCACCGAACGAGTCTCTAAAGCTCGAGGTAGTTCGTGAGAGACTAAGTCAGATCTTCACGAAACTCTATTCTTTGCTTGGTGCTACTCTGTCTTTGCGTAGGAATTAGAATTAATGATAGAGCGCCCTAATTCTTTTTCATTTTTCAGCTGAAGGATTGGGTTCTTTCAAGCTGGAAGAGCTTCTCGTGGAGGAGACGTGGTTGGAGGCTCTGCCTGGAGAGTTTCAGAAGCCCTACATGAAGAATCTGTGCAGATTTATCGAGTGTGAGGTGGGTGGATCCTTTGCGATTTATCCACCGCCATTTTTGATCTTTAATGCCCTGAATTCAACCCCGTTTGACAGGGTGAAGGTGGTGATCATCGGTCAGGTGAACTCTTTTCCTATGTTTGTACCTTCAGAACCATTTTGTTTCATTCACAAATTTACTTGTGTTTATTCACATAGATGTTATGAGTTATGTATGGACAGGTAGACAACTAAAGGTTGGTAGATTTGAATTCCATACGATCTTTTTTATAATCAAGCTTCCTTGTTATTCGGTATAATCATAACAGAACTGAAAAATATAATAAGAGAACTGAAGACTCTCGGTGGACTTTATGCTTACCCTGCATTTGAAGTCCTGTAATAAGCGTTTAGATAGATGATTGGGTATGCAACAAGTAGAGGCTTGTGTTTGGGACAATTTGTATGCCACCAGATACACTTTTAATGGGCCACTAGAATATGTTAACTGGAAATGTTTGAACCGGTGTGTGAACTAGCCATTTTGTCACTTTTTTTTGGTGCAAATCCAATCCTGTGGATGCATTGGGCGTGGTCCATTTGCTAAAAAGCATCTGTTGGATCATGTATTTTTTCATGAAAAATGAGATTTTTGGATGGTTGAATATTTACTAAAATTCTTAGTGGTTGATTTTCAAGCCTTAAAAGATCCTTCTTATGCATCACAATTGGATGATTCATGATTCTGTTTCTATAAAACCAAGCATCTAGATCGTACCACATCATGATAAAGTATGATACATATTGTTACTTTTGGGTTTTGTGACCCTAGGATACAGGGTGTATCGAACGATCCAACTTTGGCGCACTTTAAAATGCTGGAAAGTTTCTTTTTTTTTTTCATTTTGGGTTTTAAATACCTTTTGAGGGCTAACTTCTTTATTTGTCTGGAGGCCATTAGAAGTGCATTTTCACTGTTTTTTCACCCAGGTAATTGGGTTAAGGTAAAAAAAGTACATTTTCATAATTTTTTCACTCAAGAAAATGGGTTAGGGTAAAGAATCATGGATTCGCGAAAATTAAAGATTTACATCAAAGTTGAAATTAAGCTCCACACTCTAACAAAGATGAACTAAGATGATCCGGCCTGGTAATGAGACACCTATGTCACATGGGTGTGGGTGTGCGACACTTTCAAAAAACTTGGGTGCGGGGGTGCGGCAAAAATATAAAAAATTGTATATATATGAAGTCCAAAAGTTGGACATAAATGACCCTGGGTGCGTTGACTGCACCTAGGATTAGGTTGACCGCATTGGGTGCGGGTGCGACGCGGGTGCGACACCTAGTTTTTAGAGTCCTTGTGACATAGTGAGACACTCAAGTAATGAGTAAAAATCGATTGAAAATCGAGTGTAACTATTGCCATTTCATATGTGTCTTGCTATGTCACATGGGTGCGGGTGCGACACGGGCGCGGTGCAATTTTAAAATTTTTGGACACGGGGACTCTGCTACACACACACACATATATATATATATATCCAGTGTGTGCATATATCTATATAAATTTTGGACACGGGGACTCGGCTCGTGACTCTTCCGAGTTGTCTCAAATCCTGAACTAACCGAGTTAAAATAGTAGTATAACTGGGTTAGAACCAAACTCGGCTTAGTTTATCATTGACTTGGCCGTGTCTTAGCTACCATGGGAATAAAACATCATCAAGGTATTAATTAAAAGCATTAACTGAAAGCATGTTCTGGTAAATGCATTAAACATGTTTTGCAGTTTTGCTAAAATTCATAACATTAATTAAAAGCATTAAAAGCTTTTAATTTTTCAAAGCTAGATTTGGAAGAGAGAGAGAGAGAGAGAGAGAGAGAGAGAGAGAGAGAGAGAGAGAGAGAGATATCTCGGTGGATGAGAAAGTGTTGCTACTCGTGGATGAGAATTTATTAGCTTTTATAAGAGAGAGAGCTGGGTGGATGAAAAGTGTTGGTACTTGTGGATGAGAATTTATTAGCTTTTAAGATTGAGAGAGAGAATTAAATGATAATATTTGAAAATAAAATTTTTTCTGGGGCTTATGTTTGAGACTCATGCTATATATATATATATATTTTAAAAAAATATATAAAAAGATAATTTTTTTGTTTTTTGCCCTAAAAATGAACATTTTTGGACCCAGTCAACGTTGATCAAGTCCAAAACAAGGATGGACTTGGCCTTGACTCGTTGACCGAGTCCGACTCGGTGTTAACCGAGTCCGGGCCGTACCCGTGTCGGGGCGTGTCGACTCGGGTGCGGTGCCTCCCTAGCCGAGTCCGTGTGACATAGGTGTCTTGTGGCATGTTCTTAATTGCAAGATATTTAATAGTTTACATTGTTCTTGTGAAATAGTTGATGTTTGATGATGTCTTATGCAACTAAGAGACAAATGCTTCATATGTGATTTTATGGTTGTATTTTCTGCAATTCATCGTTGTTTCATGTGATATGATTTTTTAAATTTTTTTGCTATTTTTTTAGATTTTAGAATTTTTTATTAAAAAATTATGATATTTTATGATACAATACAGTCTTAATTTGGGCTCGACTGATAAAGGTAACGATACAATACTTACAACCTTGATCTCTATCATATCCATACCATGAAATTTAAGAAAAAAAATAAGAAAACCCACAGAAATCTCGGTTTATACTCCATTTCACTTGTTTCCAGTTAACATATTCTAGTGGCCCACTTTTAACATTCAAATCTAGAAAAATAAATTTGAAGCAATTGTATTATGTGATGCAAGTTCCATATTAAAAGTAAATATGTTTGTTTATTTATCAACTCACTCTTTCTACTCTGTTCTTATTCATTCTGTACCTCTTGCAGCATAACGTGTGCTCTCTGCTTAGTTCAGCTGCCTTAGAAATTTGGCTATTATACAATAATGCTTGTTTTCTGTTGATCTACTAGGGCTGGCGATGACCCGAAATATCTTGGTTTCGGGTCACGTTGAAGCCAACCAAACAATGCCTTGGGTCGGGTCACACCATGTTGAACTGAATTTAAGCAATCTTCGGAGACCTACATCCCAGCTGTCCTCTGGCTTACTGGTTGGGTTGGAATGTGTTGTTTTACTGGCAATATGATTGTATTGTTTTATAAGTAATGACACTTCTCATTTCAACAGATAAGAGAATGCGTAACTTTCTAAAATTTTAATAAACTTTTACATTTCAATCTTATTGTAGACCATTTAGCATCTTATATATTATTGTGATTATCTCATAATGTTATTCTTTTATACACGATGTATAGAAAATCACATATCTACTAAGAAAATCATGTATATTTTTATTGGTTCCTGTGTAGGGCATGAACTACCTAAGACCTATGTCACAGGGATTCGGCCAGACAGGTGCCGCACCCGCATCGACGCGATGCGGGTGCGGTCAACCCGACCCTGGGTGCGTTGACCGCACCCAGGGTCATTTTGGTCCAATTTTTTGTTTTTTGTTTTTAAAATTGCCCTATTAAATGGGCTGCGGAATTTAAAAAAAATCTGCTGACAGCTGACCGCGCAGCGGGGCCCGCCCCTTGTTGGATTTTGATTTTGATTTTGGCCTTGATAGCTTCTGTCTCTTTAGAGTTGCCTATTCCCTGACGAGGACTTCCATATTCTTCACCTCTCCCCACCCCTTGCTGGATCCCTACAGGTAGTGATGAGAGAATGAAAGGACAGAACAACCGAAGCGTGGATGCCTGCTTGCTGCTGCTGCTCTTGTTTTATAAAGGGGCACTTGTGTTCACAACATCTGATGAGCTTTGTTGGCATCCCATGCTATTCCTGCCTCCAAACAATGAATTTGCAGCGTTGGAAAACATACTCTTAACTTGGAAATGATGATCCATTTTCCTCAAAAATTAAAACCAAAATCCAAGAGCCTTTTGCAGTCTTTATCCTTCAACCATCCATATCTTTCTTCGTCAAGGATTTTCTCTCTCCATAATAAATGATAATGGTGGTGGTAGCCTTGGTGGCTATTAGTATTCACTTTTCTCCTGACGAGATGGGTGCTCTAGCCGTAGCCTGGTGTAGACCTCCCTTTTCCACATGTCAAATCCAATAAATTTCTTTTAGCTGTCATCTAGATTCCAGACCGAAGATCTGGGTGCAACTGTATATAAAATAAAATTTGAAGAACCCTAGGCAGTGGCGGTGGAGCCGTAGGCCTCGTGAAGACTCTCTCTCCAACAAACCACATCAAACCTTTCACTTATATTTTTTTTCGTGAAGACCAGGGAGTTTCAGAGATGATTGAATCATGATAGTCAGCAGAACGCAGCAGGCTGGGTCGATCAGATTGCCAATCCTTTCGGTTCATCAATTTTGTCCCGTTGCGCCAAAGTACACAACAATTTTATCCCGTTATAAGTCATATATATATATATATATATATATATATATATATATATATATATATATATATATATATATATATATATATATATATATATATATATATATATATATATATATATTTGCCGCACCCCCGCACCACCGCACCCGGGTTTTTTGTAAGTGTCGCATCCCCGCACCCGCACCCATGTGACATAGCCTAAAACTAGACTGAACCCATACAGTAAAGGGGTGTACATTTTGATCCTTCTGCTAACTTGGGTTTAGTAAGGTTGGATCAACCCACTCAATCATGGGTTGAGTTGAGAGGTTTTGCCTATCATATGACTATTTGATTTCTGATAGAGCAGTAATACTCTTAGCTCTCTTATAGTTTCATAGAGCTGTAAGTAACATGTAATGACTACAACTCCTTGTTGGCCTAAAAGTTTTGATGAGTAGTAGAATGAGGATATGACATATTAGTATAGAAGTTTTGCTGATGTGTTTTTTCTACTGTTGAACTGCTAAATTTTAGAATAGATGGTCTGATCTTGTGAAATTTGTGATCTTGTTGAAAGGTGGCTACATTTATTGCTGAACTCTCTTTTGGTGTTACTGATGATACGATGGAATCTCTTCCCCATTATTGATCCGTCTTTGTTTAGAATATAGACCAAAAGGAAATATGTTGGCAGTGGTTTAAGTATTGTTACTGCGATCCTTGATGGTTTGAAAGTCGAGCAACATTGGCTTAATGAAATGTCTGTGAAGATTGTTGAAACATATATGATATACCTCTAATTGCCTCATTGAAAGTCTGCATTAAATGTCACTTGGTATCTAAAAATTGTTTGGTACATCACTGTTTATGCTTCTCTATTTGGTTACCCAAAGCCGTGGGTTGATGACAATGCTTGAAATTGTTTCTCTCTTAAGGATCCATATCATGGACCTGGTCAGGCTATGGGCCTTGCATTCTCTGTTCCACAAGGAGTCAAGATTCCATCAAGTCTGGTTAATATATTCAAGGAACTGCGACAGGATGTTGGTTGCTCCATCCAATCACACGGGAATCTTGAACAGTGGACTATCCAGGTACCTCTCTAGCATCTACATTGTTGTCATCATCATCATAATCATCAAGCCTTATCCCAATCCCATGGGACCAAATTTATAAGCTTAGGACAATTTTTTCGTAGGATATAACTTTTTGCTTCATGGCGGGTTGCCACTGATGCAAACCCTCATCCTTATCCAGGCCTGGGATTCATATTAGTAAGGTAAAACCATGCTAATGGTGGATTTCCAGGTAGTTCTCTATGTACAATTAAATTCTAGCACAATTGAGCCTTAAAATGTGTATTTATATGTTGGGATTATAATGATTTTAGTTTTTATTGCTTTTGTCACAAACATGGCTAATAAATGCCTTTTGTGAAATTTCCTTTCAAACCCATTGGTATCAACATTTAACCCTTTGAAACTTTGCCAATAGCTTGGGAATTTAGGTTATTTAATTGATGTAAAATTTCTGGAACATCAATTATTGTTTTATGTATGTGCATTCACAATTAGTCTGTTTCATGCTTCCTTTAGCTTTCTTAAGATGATTCAAATTAGATGCATATTGCTGGAGATCTAATGTTTTTGGCCATGCATAAATTGAACCAACTAGGATAAGCATGAAAATCAAAGCTTCTATAAATATGTTGAGCTAAAGCTCATAGTTCTGAATAAGAGGTCTTCTTTACCTCAATGCATGCTTGCTTAAGAACACCTGCTGCTTTTCATGGCAACGACTTATGATTGCCTTCTCTAAATAAACAGTAAAGGGGCATCAATGCTTCAATGCCACAATTTCATATTTAGTCACATCAAGATTTCTTATGTTGTATGATTTGCTGCAGGGAGTGCTTTTGCTCAACACTGTATTGACAGGTATGCAACTCACTTTGGTCATTCTGGTTACTCAAGTTATTTTGTTTTATTGGCATCTTTCAATGTTTTTCCTTTTTTTCCGAAGTATTTGTTTTATTGGTATTTCATTTGACATTGATATCAAAGCAAGAACTGAAGTAGAAGAGAGAGAACAAAGGGAGGCATGGTGAGAAAATTTATTCAACATAAAAAGAATTTGTTACAACCCTTATAAAGGGATGGCCTCTCTTTTCTAAATACACTATGAGAATTGGACATAAAAGACTTCAAGACTTTTTTGACTTTTGCAACATGAACAAAGGCACCCTTCATAAATAATGAAATATCCAAGAAGGGCAGTATGAGTACTAGTAATATAAAGTTTTACACTTCTTAACACTCTCAAACTTGAGATGGTGTAAGCGGAATCATTTCAAGTTTGGAGAGGAATGTTTTGAAGTAAGGTGTAAGGCTTTTAGTAAACACATGCAATTTGATCTTCATATTGCACATGTTCAAGTGAGATAATTCCATCTTCATATGCCTTGTAAAGTGATAATCTCTATGTGTTTAATCTGTTCATGGAATTCAGTTTTATTTGTTATATGAATCACACTCATGTTATCACAATACAAAGAAGTTTTGCCATGCACATGTATTCCAAATTAGTTTTGTTGTGACCTTAGTTGTTAAAGGCGCTAGAGGGTGAGCCCCTAAAAAGACTAGGTGAGGTCTAGGCAGTACCCCAAAAAAATACAAAATATGTAAACAAACTACTAAAATTAATAACAAACATGTATACACAAAATCAATCAACCATAAGCAATGGAAAAATAATAACATGTCGAATATTGTAAAGCAATTATATTACATAAAAACAGTCAAATAGATAACTCATACGCATATAGATTATATATGAATTAAGTACACGAATATGTATATATATAATTATGTATATAATATAAACACATAATATATGTTTATGATATGGTAATATATATAATTATATTCAATTACACGGAAAACATATATATGTGTGTGCATCAGATCAAGAGACTACCTTGGCTAGGTTGCCTAGGCTGTGCCTAGGTTCCACCTTTGACAACTAAGCGGAGGGGAGAAAGGAGGAAGACAAAAAATAAGGTTAAAAAAAAAGTAGAAAAAGAGAAAATAAAAAAGAAAGCTTTTGGGGTGGGAGGAAGAAGAAAAATAAAAAAGAAAGAATAGAGACAAAAAATTTAAAAAATATGACAACTATCTCCTTGAGGCTTAGGCATGGATATAGGTAAAAAAAAAAATAGGGCCCTACCACCTAGACCCATAAGCTTAGGCGGTGGCCCTACACCTAGCCAACTTGTGCCATAACCCTATATTCTACCTTCCTAATGGACAATGCAGCCCTTTGTTGCTTCTTACTCTTCAATGGTTTCATAGAGCTTTCAAGGAACATGCAGAACATATTGGTGGATAGTCTTATCACATGTAGACCCTCCAAAATCAGCATTACAATATGTTCTAAGCTCTGTGGAGGATGAAGATGATAAAAACATACCAAAATGCATGGTGTCTCTCACATATTGAATAATTCTCATAACAATAAGATGAACTGTCCTAGGAGAGCTCATGAATTGGCTCACAATATTAACTGCATAAGCAATGTCTGGTATAGAAATAGTCAAGTATATCAAACTCTCAACTAAATGGATCAGCCAACTCTTCTCCATCCATAGATCTTAGCTTCACATTTGGCTCCATAGGTGACTCCACATGCTTTGAGTCATCTGCCAATCTAGCTCTTACCACAAGGTCAATTGCATACTTGTGCTGAGACAAGTATAATTCTCTTCTTGAATATGCAACTTCGAGTCTAAGAAAATACAAGTATTCCATGTCTTTATCTCAAATGCACTAGATAGCTTCTTCTTCTTCTTTGTATCTTCAATTTTCTGCAAATCCTCACCGATCATGTCATCTACATATAACAAGTGCACTTTTCTTGATATGAGGTTGAGACCATTAGAGCTGGACCATGAAAACTCTGTTGAAACCCTAATGCTTTCACAATCGGAGCCGAATTTCTCAAACCATGCTCTTGGTTCTTGTTTAAGGTTATATGAAGCCCCCGTCTACTTTGCAAACTTTGCCCTCACGATCTCAGTACCCTTGTGGTAGTTTTATATATACTTTCTCATTAAAGTCTATTTAAGAAGACATTTTTCACATCTAACTGTCATAAATTCCACTGCTTTATTGTTACCACAATTAATGAAATTCTTATAGTAGTTACGTGAGTAACAAAAGTAAAGACCTCCACATAATCAATCCCAAACTGTTGCCTATTTCCCTTTGCCACCAATATCTCTTTGTATCATTCAATGAAACCATTTGCCTTGGCCTTTATCTTAAAGACCCACTTGCAACCTATGACTTTCTTTCCTGCGAGAACTTTCACAAAGTCTCAAGTTTGCATCCTCTCTAATGCATTAAGCTCTTCAACCATTGCTTGTTGCTATTCTTCCTTGAAAGCAACTCCTACATAAGTAGTAGGCTTAACATAGGAATGTATTAATGCTAAATATTGGGGGTGTCAACGGGTTGGGTTTACCCGGACCCGGCCTGGACCAAACGCTATAGGGTTCGAGTATGGTGACAAATAAGAAGACCCAATTAAGACTTGAGTCTGGACATGAAGGTCAGATTAATACATGGACTCGGGTCCGACCTCAGTTTCGATTATGACTCACAAATTTTGAATGCAAAAATGATAAAAAATATTATTTTATTGGGTAGGGATCGGGTCTTGTTCATGTAGTTCTTATCAGGTCTGAATATGGTTTTTCTTATAGCAGACCCAATTAGACTTGGGTCCTGACACAATACCATACTCGAAAATCTTGTCCAAGTCTGGTTCCACCTTAGTTTGAACCAAACCCAACCCGTTGACATCCTACTAGATATGCATGATGTTTTGGAAAAAAAATTCATTCGATACAAACTGATCCGGTGGAACAAAGATTAGTTAACTTTAACATACATGAGGAGGAAATGAAAGCAAAGAAGAGAGAAGCGATTTGGGGGTCGATCCCTATGAGTGTGTATCATATCGTTATTGTAATGCCTTACAAATTTAGAGACTTAAGATTTTCACAATTTTTTTAAAGCATAACAAAAGTTATTTTTAAAAGATAGAATCTGGTCTGATCTTTGGACCCGTCACAACCAAACCACAATAATCATTTCATTTCACTGAATGAATATCTGAGTTTATACAAGCAAAAAACACAAAGACTTAGCGACAATTCAAATCAACCTAATCTATACCAAAATTTCAATTTAGTCATCGTGTATTGTAGCATATTGAATTTTTTTAAATAAAAACAAGTGAGACAACTTAATATCAAAATATGTACTAGTAGATCTCTATCTGGTCTCTAATATATACAAAATCACGTACACAAAATATATCACACGTCTCATATGCGACATTACACAATATTCATATATAAGCCACATTTCTTTCGTGTGTTCTTATGCAATTAATACATATTTTTATTTCATTTCATATGGCAATCTCTTTAACTGAATTAAATCTAAATACTTGCAATTAATTGAATGATCATAAGAAATTGCTTGCATGTAACAATCCCTTACAAATAATTATGTATCTACATGCATGAATAATATTATTATCTTTCAAATTGAATTGCTTTTGCATTAAATTTTGGGCTAGCAAACATGTTACATAATTAAGTAACTATCTCGATTTAACACCCGAGACACCACTATCTCGGTACACTTTGATGTTCATACCTTCAATGAGTGTTCATTCACATATTTTATTTTACATTTTACCCTTGACTAGCAGAGACGCCAATACCAGAGTCAAGGAACCTTCATGAAGGATTCCTGCAACTGGCTATGATCTTATGAGTTGTGTATATAACCAAAATAATTTAATCTAAATAATCAATAAAGAATTGTTTACACAAAGCATATAATTTTGTATTTACCTGCCTGCCCTATATGAATGAATACTATTATTATCTTTCAAATTAAATTGTTTTTGCATTAAATGTCATGCTAGCAAACATTTCATAGAATTAAATGACTATCTCGATTCAACGATCTGAGCACCGCTATATCGGTATACTGTGAGCGTTCATACCTTGAGGGAGTGTTCATTAACACATTTCATTTTACATTTTACCCCTGACTAGTAGAGACACCGGCATCAGAGTCAATGAACCTTCGCCAAGGATTCTTGTGGCTGGCTATGATCGTAGTTGGACTACCGACTTCTTTTAGCCGAGCCCGAAAATCCCCCCTAATTCATCGTGGTTGAGGAAAAAAATCCATTGTCCTTTAGATTTCCTGAATCTTGGATTTTCATCCTCACAGGGATCTTGATCTTAGATTTTTATCCTCAGGTATTGGGAATTACCTCACATAGACTACTGAAAATTCCACAGGATTGGTGTTGACGTTGGTTCATATTTGACCGACTTGCTCGTCCACCATTTCTCAATGTGACAAGCTCCAAATCATTAGTGCAACTTTTCTTACCATTTTGAAAACATTTTCTCAATGTGTATCATTTCACAATAAATGCAACATTCCCAAAATTTACAATAAGTTGCACTTTTTTGTGTCAATACCCATAAAAATTTTCATGTTATGCAATATGCATTTTAAAAAATAACCATGTTTGTAATACGAATAACATGAATTTACAATTGAAGTATACATTTACTTCATCACACATTTTATACATCACAATACACATTTCAAATCATTTAAACATAAATGATTATAAAAAAGTTGCAACATTTGTATCAACACAATTCAATGCATCATTCTATGTTTTTTCACTCATGAATGGATCTCAGAAGAATTTCAGAGTTCTAAATTAGCACTCATGACTTAAGCATAAACATGTATACGCATGTTTAAAATTATGAAATTCTAAAAATCTAACAATAATTCAAATAAATTCAAGAGAGAGAGAGAGAGAGAGAGAGAGAGAGAGAGAGAGAGAGAGAGAGAGAGAGAGAGAGAGAGAGTCCACCCCAAGGGGGGTATTTATAAGCCCACGGGGTGTCGCCCCTCGGCTGCCACTTCTCAAAAAGGAGGTTTAAATGGAGGCTATAACATATTTTCCTATTTTAATATTTTTATTAGGTTTTTATACAAATTTCAAAAGTAAACCTTGTATTTTTTAATATTTCATATTAAGCACCTATAATTTTACCATTTTGCCCATGGTCAATTTAAATATTTACAAGTATGCCCTTGAAACATGGATCCCGATAAATATTCGGATCCACTAAAAATATATATTTGGATAATATCCAGGACTTTAGATCATGTCCGGTTCTGGTTCAAGATCCATAGGGTTCAATTTCCTATAATGAATTTATTTAACATTTAAAAATTGCAGTTATTACAATTATTTTTTATAGTTACGATACATATTGTATCGTATGATACAATACAATACTTACAACATTGGGTACAAGTACAAAGCAAGTACAAAAAACATTCATCATCTTGTAGTTCGGATATGTATCATATAACTTTTCATATGGAGAGCTACCTTTAAGAACTCCTCAAGGCATGCAATGCAATTAATGCCATATTAATAACTTCAACCCAATATATCTTAGTCATATAGCTAAAAAATAAAAGTGCTTTAGTTTTCTTTAAAATGTGTCTATTCTTTCTTTTTGCAACACCATTTTGTTCTATAGTATATGAACAAGATTTCCGATGTGCAATCCTCCTAAAAAAAGCTTTGAAACACATTGCAAATATATTCTCCCTCAAATCCATATTTAGAACTTTAATATTAATAGAGAATTGAGCCTCAATCAATGCATAAAATTTCTTGAAATTTCAAAAAGTTCATTTTTATTTTTCATAAAGAAGATCCAAGTGAATCTCCTACAATCATCAATAAAAGTGATAAAATATGCAGATCCCCCTTTAGATACAATAGGCGATGGACTCCATACATCAATGTACAAGATCAGAGACTCTCTCTGACTCAACTACTCTAGTCTTGGAAGGTAAAGCAAGATTGTTAGCTAACCTACAACTCTGTCACTCCTTTACATGATTTGAAACAAACACTTTGGACTCTTTAAAACTATCAATAGACATAAGATGCTGAAGTATGAAACTACTAATGTGACCAAGTTGCTGATGCCATAACATGGACTCAACAAATCCATTTTCTGTCTTCTTTTGCGAACTCAACTCAAGCCAATCCAAATAGTATATGTCACCCTCTTATGGCCAGTCTCAATCCTACTCTTTGATAATTGATCCTGCACAATACAATCCATGGGATAAAAAACAATATTGCAACTTTGCCTTGTAATTTGGCCCACAAATATGAGGTTTATAGCTAGAGAAGGTACATGATATACATGTAAAATATTCAAATTTCTGCTAGGAGAAGAATTGAGAGCGATAGACCCAACTTTGGATACAAGCATAGAAGAGGCATCGGTAGTTCGAAAGAAACCACAAAAGGTTGACAATTGGTTAAAATCTGTCACATGGGTGCGGCACAATTTCAAAAATTTTGGACACGGGGACACAACTATATATATATGTATATATATTTTTTAAAATATATATATATATATAATAATATATCCAGTGTGTGCATATATGTGGATATTGTCCTCTAAAGTTTGGCACCAACATGAGTGTAGACTCATGCTATAATATATATATATATATATATATATGTATATATATATATATTAAAATATATCAAAAGATCATGTTTTTTGTTTTTTGCCTTAAAAATGGACATTTTTGGACTCATTCAACGTTGATCGAGTCCAAAACAAGGACGGACTCGGCCTCAACTCGTTGATCGAGTCCGACTCGGCGTTGACCGAGTCCGGTCCGTGTCCGAAACCGCACCCGTGTCTGGGCGTGTCGACTCGGGTGCGGCGCCTCCCTAGCCGAGTCTGTGTGACTTAGGTTAAAATAAATTCATGAGAGAATAGATTCATGAGTTGTCATATGACAAAAGGTCTTTGAATCTATTAACTAACTTGAGGCAATATCAAGTGTACTTGCAAAGGCAATACATGAAAGGAGTAAAAGAAGAAAAAGTGGAAATAACAGATTGTGCTAGGAACTGCTGAATCTGCTTCAAGATATCATGGTGTGCAATAGACGTAGGATCTAAAGATCTTGCTGTGAAAGGAGAAGAATGCTGAGAGCTACTACTAGACTCTGAGGAGTCCTTAGGCTTTACAACCTCTCCTGATGATGCTACATAAACTTTTTTTTTTCAGAACCAGACAAGTGTTCTTCATATGTTCCATCTCTTTACAATAGTGACATCTAATGGAACTCATATTGCCTCTGAGACTTCCAAATTTACCTCCTCCACTCCTTGACTGTCTGGTCACAACAATCACTGCCTCCTCAGTGGCTTGACTACATAGAGACTTGTTCTTGGTCTCCTCAACATTGAGCTCAGCAAGCGTCTGCACAAGAGTAGGTAGTGTGGGGTGATGAAGAATACCATTGCGAACTATGTCACATGGGTGCAAGTGCGGGTGCTGGGATGCGGCACTTTAAAAAACCTTGGGTGCGGGGTGTGGCTGGGCAAAAATGTAAAAAATTATATATATATATTATATATATATAATTTTGAAGTTTTAACAGTTAACATTGTCATAATTTAACAATTAACATTGTCGTAATATCATTCATCATGAATGCAATATATCAAATTAACAATTCTACAATTTTATTCTACATCACAAAAACTAATACCACAATTAAATCAACCTAAATATCAATCAAATAAGTAAAGCAGAAAAGAACTAAATTATATACCAGAAGTATATCTTACAATGTATATGCCGATGAAGTAATGAATCTTAATAATTTTCTGCTTCATCATCAAATGCATCATAAGAAGTAAGACTGATAAGAGAGCATATTAGTACCTGTATTCATCATTGGTTCGCGAAAGTAGTCAAAGATTTGAGAACATATACTAAATCCTCTTCATGTTGTGGATTTGAGAATATGTGCTCTAATTTCTTTCACAACAAGATGAACTAGCAGACTGCGATAGCAATCTTAATGCAAGACGTTGGAGAAGAAGTGTTTCTGATCCAAATGTTGACTACTATGTGATAAGATCTATATTATCCTCCTTTCTCGCAAGTAATGTCTGTCCATATAATCTTCAAACTCTTGTGTGACTTGATTTAGAAGATATGCTCATGAAAAAAAGTCTTGTCATATACATATTTCTATGTCTTAATAGCTTTGGGTCTAAATTTGGAGGGACACGACCAATATTACCTGCCTGCCACTTTTTTGCATAATATTTTAGATTAAGAAAATGAGCCATGCAATGCAAATGAGTGTTGCTCTTATCCCATCTTTTGACTAAAATTGAATGAATATGGTTAAAAAATTCTGAATCATTTAATGTAGGATTTTTTTTCATACTTGAAAACTACAACTTGTATTTTTTTCAATCATATTATCCCATATTTCATAAACTCTGTGAAGCATGAGCTCATCCTTATCAACTTCTCTCAGCATTTTCCAAATAAGTTGGGTAAATTGAAGGAAGTATACCACTCTGTCGCAAAACTCATCATCAACAATGAATTTCTTAATTTTCTGAGCCTTGATATCATCATCAACACGATAGAATGTTCAATTTTCATCAGTCACCATGCTAACCAAAACATTCTTCACTTTTTTAATCCTCTTCACCATCACAATGTTGGACACAAACCGTGTTTTAGCGACCTTCAACAATTTCATGTCAGAATGCCTACTAAATATAACATTAGCACGATGGTGGTTAACAACAAAATTCTTAATGCTTTTGACATTTCTTTTTAAATCTTCAATCCATGAACATAAAACATATGCTTGTGATTTTTCTTCTTCTTTGAGGTTACAAATGCTCTTTAGGGTCAGATTTAAGCTTTGTGCTACACAGGGAGTCCAAAAAATATGAGGGTACTCACTCTTCAAACTCAACGCTGCACTTTTACAAACTCGAGCGTTGTCTGTAATGATTAGCACTACTTTCTGATCACTCACTTCTTTCATGAGTTCTATAAATAACCCCTTCAAATACCGCATTTTTATATTCTCCAGATACATCAATTGCTTTGAAAAATACTAAGTGAAGAAGCAATGAAATTGATTAGTGAGCGCCTTTGAATATCTGTCCAACCATAAAAAACAATAAAAACTCTATTTCGCTCTTATGAATATTTTTTAATCTCCACCAACCTCTCCACATTTGCCCTCTCTTTTGCAAGAAGTGTGGTTTGTAGTTTTTCTGAGCTTAGAGACACATAACTACTAAAATTACAATTTGCCAAAGATGTTACTACATCCTTCCAATAAGGATTTCTAGCCGCATTAAATGAAAGTGAACTAGAATAAAAATACATCCTTACTTTTCTATCCATATCTTCCCTTATATATGTATTTAATGATGCTTGTATCTTTCTTCTACCTTCTACATTGACTTTTCTTTTTTCTTTTAGCATCTTCTTGGTGGCTTCCAAATGACACACTAATTGCACAAGAATCACTCGTTGTCTTTCTCTATTCATATTCTTCTTGTATTTTTTTGTATTGTCTTCGCATTGCCTCATCAACTTTTTTGCATCTTGAAATGCTATGTCGTGGTATCTTCACCAAATGAGCCTTCACTCGTGTGTAAGACCCAACAAAATTTCTTTAACAGAGTTTGCATCGAAATCTCTTGTTTCCACCACCTCCTTCTCCAGTTTTTGCAAGCTTCTCTATATTTTCCAGTTTTTGCATGTACCCATAGTGGCTTCACATCATCACTCCCACCACAACTATCAGCAATACTAGTAGCAAAACTCACATGTGGGGATGAGGATGATGCAAGTCCTTTCCATTTATTTGTCATTTTTGTCTTGAAAACACACAAAAAATTTATATTAAAATCAATTATGCCCATAATCAAGATTTAGAATATTGAGTGCAAAGTCAATAACATATATAATAAGTTTAAAAAATATAGTAGTATGTATAAATAAATATCGAAAGGTACGAGAAAAACATATAAACATTAATCATTAATACAAAAGTGAACACTCCTAAGCATGGGATTATAAAAAATATATTTTATAGGATTAATTAAGCCCTCACGAAAACAACGAGATATATCACTAATTTTATAGTTTTAAAGTGTCTTATTTTTTCATTATGAAATCGTGATCAAAGAGTCGGTTCTCGTTAAATCAAGCAAGCTAAACACATCTAATGGTTCAGATCTATCATAAGTTATGACAGATCCAAACCATTAGATGTGTTTAACATGCTTGGTTTAGTGAGAATCGACTCTTGGATCATGATTTTTTAATGAAAAAATATGATTTTATGACGAAAAAAACCCTATACTGGTAAGATTTCGGTGATCCGAAAGCCCAAACGACGGCAGGGCAAGGCCTCTGTCAAAAAATATTGACATTCGACCAGTCAAGGCCCTTGTTAAAAAATATCGACATTCGATAGGGCTTTGCCCTTGCTTGAGAACAACAAGGCTCCTTTGCCAAAAAGATTGCCGGCAGGGGCCTCACCCTTGGCAGAGGAAAGTTGGTCGGCAGGGGCAAGGTCCCTGCTGAAAGAGGACTGTCGGCAAAGGCCTCGCCCTTGCCATGCCAAAGAAAGCCCGTCGACAGGGGTCTTGCCCTTGTCGAAAAAACAATCGGAAGGGGCAAAACCCCTGCCAGGAAAATGGTGGTCGGTAGGGGCTTTGCCCCTGCCAGAAGATACAGTCGGGTTCCCTTGAGAGACGTCGGGAGGAGAGGGGGCGAGCGAGAGAGCAGAGGAGCGCGAGAGAGGAGAGGAGAGGTCCGCTCGAGGTCGTCGGCGGTGTTGGAGTCCGACGGAGAGATCGGCGTCGGGGAGGAGAGGAAGGAAGGATTAGGGCAAAAAAATTTGCCATAATCCTCTCTTTGCAGCCCTTTTGATCGTGCAAATTTTTATTTTAAGTCCAAAAATTGGACTAAAATGACCCTGGGTGTGTTGACCGCACCGGGTACCGGATCCGTGTTGCGTTGACGCGGGTGCGGCACCTGGTTTGCCAAAACTTAGATTGCGAACACTATCAAACTCTGCCCATAGTGCTATCAAAAGACCAATCACTTGCTGCTGGTCCTTAGCCTCTACTTCAAGCCTCTTACACTCGTCACATCCCTTGCACTTTAATAGCTGCTGGTACTTGGTGAAAGGTTTGAATAAATTCATTTCTTTGCCTTAAAGCCTTTAAGTCTTGCCCCAATTGGTACCTGTGAGCCCAATTAGATTGTTCATATTCATAAACTTGCTTCAAGTAGTTCCACACATGTTTCGTATCTTCGAACTTCAATATATTTAGATCATAGTCACAAATATCAGTATGGTCTATATATTGATGATGCTATTTCTCGTGATATTATAGGTTTGTTGATAAATCTCAGGAAAATCTTGGGGCTTAAAAAATAAAAAAAAGTAATAAAATATCATGTTTAGACAAAAAATACACAAATAAGTAAAAATGTAAAAGAAAGAAGAAAACCATATTTAAAATGTAAAAAATAGACACTAAAACTAATTGATAATATCATGGTAATATCACGAGAATATCATGATATTATTGTGATAATATCACAATATTATCAAATTGGCGATATTTTCAAATATCTCAATATTACCTATATTATTGTTTGCAGAATTTACAGCGATGATATCACGATATATTGAAAATATTGTCGATATCTATGACTATGATTTAGAACAACAATTTGCTCCACCCCTCGCAAGATCCATGACTTCACTTTTGAATTCTCCTTATCCCAACCAGGGAAAGCAATTTCATAATCGTCATCATCATCCTCCATAACCAATCCTTTTTGATCCATCCAAATATCCTCCATAACCAAAACCCTTAATTATAGTCTTCATGTACTCAGCTCAATATGGGTAGTTGTTCGATCCAACTTGACCCGAACAATTTAAACCAATTCCTTCTCCATTTCCACCAACCCCTTAACTACAAACTAGATTCCTGCACAAAAGTGGCTACAACACACTTTTGAACAAGAAGCTGTCCCAACCAAGAACTCTACCAAGCCTCAAAAGTACAAGTGACTATATTCACACAAAACAATCAAACTACAGAGATTATAGCCAATAGTTGCTGTACACCACAGTAACACCAGAAATCAGGGGTCCGAACACCAAAAACCTAGTCACCGCCCTCTATGAACTGTTGAAAACTTGATAAACCCCACAAAATCTCAACTATTGACACCTATGTCACAGGGATTCGGCCAACCAGGTACCGCACCCGCGTCGACGCGATGCGGGTGCGCGTGCGGCACCCGGTGCAGTCAACCCGACCTTGGCCGTGCACCCAGGGTCATTTATGTCCAACTTTTGGACTTGAAAAAAAAGAGGCCCGCTGAAATGGGCATGACAGCCAGAAAACTTAGGAACTGGTTTGTCAACATGGCGAGTTTCGAGACACAACTCTTCAACTTTCTTTACGGCAACCACATGCCGTAGCCAACTACCAAGGAGTATCTTCTCTAAATTGTTTCTTTGGGTCAAGCGCAGGCTCAACCTGCGAAGGTGCCTGGTTCAACAAGAATCGATTGACAACGGTGAAGAGATCGGTTCCTTCTAGCGGCGAGTTCCACTCGCCAACAGCATGTACACAAGCACCCTTCATAAATAATGAAATGTACAAGAAGGGCAGTATGACTACTAATACTATAAAGTTTCACACTTCTTAACAATTGATACTTGTCCTGATTGTGCTGCGTAGATGAATAGGTTAACTATGTTTTTTGAATGAATAAACTAAATGTTTTTTTTGCTCCCATTGTTTTAGTGAGACAACATCAGGCTAATTCCCACGCAAAGAGAGGGTGGGAGGTTTTCACTGATGCTGTAATTCAAAGCATTTCACAGCAGAGAAGTGGTGTAGTGTTTCTTCTATGGGGAAACTCTGCACAGGAGAAGTCAAGGTATGGCAAATCATATTGATGATAATGTTTACCTTTCAATGCATCTTGGAAATATGCTGGCATTGTAGATTTAAGTCCTTCTATTTAGCGATTACAAAAACAATTCTGATCTATGGATGAATTTCTTTTTACTCTTTCAATTCTTGTTGTGCATCACTAAAGCATTTGTCTTGCCAAGTGAATTTTTCTTTTTTCGAAAAGTTGATTCATGCTCCTTAAATGGTCTATTTTCGTTTTTACTTTTCCTCTTGAAACCCTTTTTGTCTTTTCAGTTTTCACTCTTTCCAATTAGGTGTTCTCCAGAGGAACTTCTTTTGAACTTTCCTCATTTCCAACTATCTGTGGCTGCAGGCATTTTTTGTTTCTTGTGTTATTTATTTTTGATCTTCCAGCTCTGACTTGTAAATTTGATTATTGTCTTTCAGAAAGTTGAGGCTCTCCTCTCTTTTTCTGTTGCCCTATTTTTTTGGATTCACCCTGTGTCCCTGTCTCTTTTGTTTTGTGTGGCTTCCCAGACAAGTTTGGTTTTGACTGAAACTGTGCTCTTTTTTTCGTTCTCCTGTTGGTGTCTATTTACTAGAGAATTTTGTATGTTTACGATTAATAGAATTTTGTGCACTTTATTGCATGGGACCTATGTCACAGGGACTCGGCCAACTGGGTGCGCGTGTGGGTGCGGCACCCGGTACACACCCAGGGTCATTTATGTCCAACTTTTGGACTATATATATATATACTTTGCCGCACCCCCGCACCCCCGCACCCATGTTTTTTGAAAGTGCCGCACCCGCACCAATGTGACATAGCATGGGACTGTTTCTGATTGGCTGATTTGTGATGTTTATCGCTATCATTTTAGGACATTGTTCCATTGTGCTCATTTTAGAAAAATATTTCTTTTACACTTTCTAATCTACATTCTCTATGTAGATTGATCGATGTGTCCAAGCACCATATCCTCAAAGCTGCTCATCCTTCTGGTTTGTCTGCACATCGAGGCTTTTTCGGTTGTAGGTTAGTTCTAATGAATATACTGGGTTTAAGATCTTCTGGCATCAATTTTGGTTAATGCAGCCATCATTTCAAATCAATTAGTCTCCAATTGCATAAGTTCTGAAAACCTCTGCTGAGTGGTAAATTTTATGTGCCTTTGAGCAATTCCCATATCAGATTAATTTATTACTTGCTCTAACTTTATCAGTGTATTGTTGCCCCTGTACACTGATCCTGTCTTGCATACAGATACTGCAATTTAGTATTGCTTGGACCATCAAAACTTTATAGATGCATTTTTTTTCAGGGGGTGGTGGTGGTGGTGTATGTAAACGTAGGTTGATGCATGCATGCATGTATTATTTGTCTAATTAATCATCTCTATCCCTTTACTTCTCCGCCTTCCTCCATAATTCCGATTTTGTACTGTGTAAACATTGGTGGTAGCACCTTTTCTTCCATCATTGTCACTTTGGTTGCATTTAAGGAAAACTAGAATAGGCTTTGGATGGGCCTTTAGTAAAATACATCACTAATCTGGATTAATCATTTCATTGCACACGTCAGTCTGCCTATTTTACCTTGTTATATGGTGTCGTTGTATTCATTTTAGGGTTCATATATTTTTTTTTGCATTGAAGCCATTTCTAGATGCATGAAAATCATGTCTTTTTTTCTGTAATATATGACTTTTCTTTGACCGTAAATAATTTTTTCTTGACCTTAGAAGTATAAACTTATAAATATGGCACAACTTTGATATCTTGGCAGCTAGCACAAGATGATAGAATTGAGAAAGAAATCACTAGTAGGATATGACAACTAGAATGGTGACAAAATGTTGGTGTACTGTGTAATAATCAAAGCTAATCATAGTAAACTTACTCTCATGTAAGTGCTAGACTATTGCATACTTGGACGGTGCAGATTATAGTCTAATGGCAAGTAGAGCATGTTATATTTGGAAAATGATATATAGCATGTTGTTCAACTTTCATATAGACTCAAAGGGCATGTTGTTGGTATTAGTGAATAACATAATCAGGAATAAATACCTTAGAAGTTTAAGGGCAATGCTGACATAGGAATAAATGGAAAGTTACTGTTGCACTCCTATTTACAAAAAATGGCACTATTCTGAAAGTAGTGTGTTAAGGATGCAGGCTTCCCAAAATCTATCCTTCATGATAGTGATAATGCCTCGTCCTTTCTTTAATACACCTACAAAAAATTTGTCAAATTGCCGCAATGAAGATGTGTAAAAGATGCATTACAAATACCTTAAGTATGCTCACCCAGGCTGTTTTCGTAACTTATTATGTACTTTCATGTCCTTTAGTTTGGGTTACCTGTTTAGTCCATTGCTTTGTGCACCATTAGATTGCTGTTATGTGGTACCCATGGTTTGTAGTTTGGACACGTTCATAGAAGACATCAAACACAGAAATGATTCAGGTAAGATGAACTGGACAAGGGATATCATGAAAGAGTATGGGTGCTTTATAATCTGAAATCATGGAGAAATACAATGCATAGAGCTTATCTCATGGAACAGAGCCAGTGCCTGGTGGTGACAATGTTTCAAGATACTTATTTAGTAATTAGTCTTTTTTGAGAACATATCATTAAACACTGTAAGGGCATGGACGGTGCTCTATATGCCGCTACATGGTATCAGGTTTATGTTCATGGCATACATGCCAGAAACAAACAATAGGAATATGCATATGCACGTATCTAAGGCTCATAATGACCAACTTAAATTTTTGGAGTATAAATATGGATAAAAGGTGAGCAATGAATCCATCTCAGATTTCATAACAGAATGGGTCTGGTAATGATCTTGGTTTCTGTGGTTTTGGACCCACTTAAAACAGGAAAAATATAATTTTTTTAATGTGAAAAATCAAAACAGGTTGCACTATACCTGATTCCGGCCTTATTCATTCTGACCCCAATCTTATTATACCTGACCACACTTGTTCCTACCTGGTCCATATTTGATATATGCTATAGCTTTTACCCATTTGTGTCCTCATATTTTACACAGCGCTTTTACGAATCCTTGGGGTCCACAATTTCTACAAAAAAATGGAATGTTGCTTTACCAAGCCCTGAGGGTGGTAAAGTAGGTACAACATCCTGCTCCATTTCATCCTTGACTGCAGGATTCTTAAATTGAAAATTCTTCTCCAATGGGAAATGAGAATTCTCGTTGGATTTCCAAATGCAGTTATGTTTTCCTGGCCATTGGATATGAATTAAAATGTAAATGCTAAATTAGAGATCCATCAGTCTTTCCCATTAATAATGGTGCAAAATTCAGGCATGTAGGCCTTGATGTTCAACATTTATATGTTACTTTGCTAGACTTGGAGCATGTTATGTCGATTTCTTGGTTATGCTTATCTATATGTTTAAGATATGACAAAATGTAGCCTTCTTTATCTGCCAAAAGTTAGAGCCGGTATCATGATTTATTTATTTATTTATTTAATGACTTTTATGATGGTGTTCCAATAGACACTTTTCTCAAACAAATCAGATTTTGGAGAGAGCAGGGCTTCTCCCGATTGACTGGCAACTGTAATGCCATCTGGTGAGTATCAAGGGAACTCGATTTATGTTCTATATCAAAAAAACTATATAACTTGCTTAGAAGCCCTTTAAATCACACCTTTCTTTATTCTGTTTTCGATTCCTTGGCTGACATGATTTTCAGAATATTTAACAAGAGCCACCAATTTTGAAGAAGCAAAGCTGTTCAGGTTGATTGGACATGTTGTAGGTAAGCATTTCAGATTGATGTTACTCGTGATTCACTAGGCTGCACTGTAATCTTTGACTTGCCGAAGCACTTGGAGCAAAATTTAAAGACTTCCAACTTGATATGGAAATATGTGTCATAAAGGACACAAGCATGAAACTAGAATTTCATAAAACTAGGATATGGGGACATGGTCATACATTATGTGTAACGACCCCAACTCATACCTTTTGAAAATGCGATTTTTTTTAAACAAATGCAAAAATATTCTCAGAGATCCGGGGCCTTAACAATTTCACTCTCAATTGGATAACCACACACATTACAATAGAGCTTACACTTATCATCCACACCAAACCAAACCATTATTCATTTATTTTAAAGAAAGAATGTTTCAACAATATTTGCAAGAGACATATCAGAGTTATTTAAATGATATAAAAGTAAATAACAAAAAACTGAGCCACACTCTGTAAACCGTCCAGGAAGAACGTGACACTCATAACTTTTCCAGAAACCAGTCGCTTCACTGATCACCTGCGACTGCAACAAATCATAGAAGTATAGTGCTAGAATCGAAATTCTGAGCACAAGTACTTCTAATAAAATAAGTGAGCATAATGAATACAAATAAGATTTCATGCAATCATTTAAAGGAAAACAATTATGACAACTTCATAATTTCAATTAAGCATTCATGCAACGAGAAATAATTTCTAAGCATGAAGAATCATTAAACAATAGCATCAATCACAATTTAATTAAGCATGACATTTAGCATGCATTAGAAATTAAACTTCATGCATTCACCATCATGTAACGATTAAGAGAACAAGTAAAATATGCATGTTCTAATTTTTAACAGGAATGTGCATGATTTATGTGCAATGCATGAACATTTCATTATCTTTCATTAAAGTTTTCTTTTTCATATGTATGCATTATTAAATGCATACAATTTAAGTTTCTCTTTTTAATTACCGTTGCCTGCGGATACACCAAACATGTAAAATTTTTGAGGTCAAGTCGGGTTCAGTAACTTAACACATAATTTATATTTTATTACTGAGTTTCAAACTTAGCCTTCGATTGATATCAGAAAACAACACTATCCATCGAAACATTAGAAAACATTTAATGTCGGGGACACCTGAAACATCAGCATCCATAAGTGCCATTTTTTTTGGTATACCAAAACAACAACTGCGTTTACATACCACCTCTAGGTAAAGTGACAGACTCTTTCTAAAATCGTGGCCATGAGAAAAACCTCAATATCGGGTTCAGGGGCAACAACAACGCACACAATTTTTGTATCCTCACGATCTCCTTAAAACCGTAATATCCAAGATTCCCACATTAAAGAAGAGACATTTATGAAACACAAATTATTGTTCTTTACTTTTTTTTATCTTGTTATTAATTTATCTCTTTTACATTTGCAAATCAACATGCAAAATTAATAACATAAGTTTGCAAATCAACATGCAATCATAAGTTCACAAATCAACATGCGCAACTCTTCATGATCTACCACCTATGACGACAATATAACAACACAATTAAAACTATAATATAAATGTGATTTTTGCTATGCATTTAAACAATTAAAGAAAAAATAACCAAAGCTCAAGGCTCTTCAGGCCTGTGATGATTCATTTAGACAATAGATGCATCATACGCAAAAACCATAACAACCTGCAATGTATGCAACGAGGTCAACGCGTTTTTAAATTTATATTTATATATGTCAATTTAATCATGTTCATGATATGTCACATTCATATGCATGTGTTCACCATTCATGTGCATGTGCCTTTACGAAATCATTCTACATGCATTCACTCATGAATCATCTCAATTGAGACACGTGAACAACTCATGCATTTATGTACATGTGAAACACACATCAATGCATGTATACACATGCATTTGAAATAAACTGTATATAGTATGATGTTTAAGCACGTTACATCAAGTCAAAACATATAAATAATTTCAAATCTTGACATGTCTCGAGAACCAAAATACATGCACACCACATGTTCTGGAAATTTATATGCAGATTCAAAAATGCAAACATGTATCATGTGTATGCTACAAAAATATTCATAAGCATGTCTTTGTTCAATTCGGATGTATACTCAAGTCAACTGCATACTTTTATTCATAAACCAGTTTCAATTAAAATATGTGAACACGCACGCCATGAGGTACGTGCCAAAATACATCAATTCTATGTATGCACATGCATATGCAACCAACCTTACACTAATGTCTTAATCAAGCATAACATGTCGATTCTAAGCACAAGAGAAATATCCTTCTTTCCTTGATTCACCTCTAGCAAAACATGCATACAAGTATATAAGCATGCAAGTGCAATAACAATAAACTTTCATGTTCCATGTTTTCAATACATGCACATGTCCATACATTCACATGCGTAGAAAGAAAAACTAAATCTTCAACACATGTAAACTAGGGGATAATATGAACACTTTTCATATGAGAATATGTATATAGCCATATGCAATATGCTAAGTCAGTGAACTCGAAAACAATTTTGCAAACTTAATCACCACCTAAGCATTGATCTTAATTGGGCTTAAAAAATCAGTTTTATAAGCATCGATCAAGTCATTCAAACTATATCCAGCATGAACTCAATTCAAGAACAAAAAACACAGATTAAAGTATATATATACAAGCATAAATCTTTATCATAACAAACATAAATAAATCTCGATCATAACCCAATATGAGTCCGTTTTTGTATAAAAACCCCATTCACATAATTTTTATGTGTAAAGAACCGAAAACAACCATATAAAAGGTGATTTATAGATCCTCCTCGATGTAATCTAGAGTGAACACATAGAAACATAGAATTACTCTTTAACCATGGATTTGCACTAAATATTGCATGGAAATCGAATCGGTATTCGATTTCTCACATGATTCAAAAGAAAGAACCCATACCTCAGAATCAACGCTTGGAAAACGCTCAGGGATGCCGATGGTGAGGAACGACTCAAGTGGAGGTTGTCGAGGTGTCTGCCGAACACAGGAAGAGAAGGTGAGGTAACTGGTGTGCATGTGCGTATCTGAGTACACGTGTCTAGGACACTTTAGTGTCCTGATATTGGCACAACCTTTCACAATAGGTGTTTATTTTCTAATGACTTGGCAAGACTGTCAATCCAGGCAAAAGCTATTCAAGAACCCATAGAGGTAATGGTGTCACACATATATTACTGTAAGCTTGTGTGTTTTGTTTTTTATTCAGATCTCAGCAAACAGCCAATAGGAAGTATCCAATGTATCTCTTGCCATTACTGAACATGATACATATATAAACTACAAAATATACTTACCGATGTCCAACCTGTCAATATCCCGACACTTAACGATGAATGTTTTAAAATAAAAACTTTATTTAATTCCAACGTCAACCATTCAAGAATTCTATCCATGAATTGAGATTCATAACAACCTAAATCCCCAGTGTGTTTCGATTTGGGACCTACGGCCGACCAAAACCCTTAATGCCAAAATATCACACTTAACATGATCTGAATCCATAAGTCGGAAACTCCTTGTTTCTGTTTTCTATTAGGGATTTACAACTCCTGCGAAACCCACTACAGTATCACCCTTCTCTCCGAATTTTCCGAAACCCCAAATTGGGGCTTTTGGATTTTCGGCACCCCAAAAGCAAATCACAACTTCCTTAGTGTCGAAAATTGGCGATTTAGGCTTCCCACACATTTCAAACCCCAAATTGCCCTTTTTCTAAGGATTTTTGGTAACCCACAACACATATTCGACCCATAAAATACCCCCCCCCCCCACACACAAAAAAAAAAAAAAAAAACAAAAACCTACCTTAAGTCTGTGAGATGAGGAGGAGTCGGCCACGAGTGGGAGCTCGCCGGCGGTCTTGCTGTCGTGCATGAAAATGAGAGGGAAGGAGAGAACGGGAGAGAGATGAGGCAGAGGGGAAGAGAGAGCGAGAGATGAGATGCAGAGCGGAAGAGAGAACGAGGGTGAGTGAGAAAAAAGAGTTCGGACCCTATTTTAAGAGGGGCGACCCCCGAAAAGGAAGGGGATTTTCACCCTCCTCCCGGCGGCCGCACACCCCTCCCCTTGGCTTGCCTCACGTTAGGGTTCCTTCAGAACCCTAACAGCGAGGTTACCTCCTCACTTTATCGGGGAGGCCCTGCTTTTTTTTACTTACAAGTTTTTTTTCCACTTAACAGGGTGCGGGCCTTGAATCATTTACGGTGGTTTGAACATATTCGACGAAGGCTTAATGATGCTTTAGTTAGAAGGATGGAGAAATGGGAAAACATATTAGTTAAAAGAGGTTGGGGTAGGCCTAGGAAGACATGGATGGAGGTGATAATTAAGGATATGAATGCTTTGAACCTCATCGAGGACATGGCATTGGATAAAAATGAATGGAGAATGATTCATGTGGAAGACCCATAATGATTTTCTTTGTTGGTTCATATCACCGACCCCAATTGTTTTGGGATGAAGGCGTAGTTGTTGTTGTTGTTGTTGTAACAGGGTGCGGGCCGGGTCCGAGATTGAGTTTCGGGATCCAACCATGTGTTGGATCTGAGTCCCAATAGCGGTGTGGATCCACGGATTGGATATGGATGGATCCAATCATGGATCCCTTGATATTCATTCGCGTACATATTTTTCATTTATATATATATATATATATATATAAGTTACACCTATATAAGTAGAGATTCTATCTGGATCCGGAATGTGGATCCCAGGCCCAAATCAACCAATTTACGCATAAAAATTCCCAAAAAATAAATGAAAAAAGTACGGTTATTACATTATGGGTGTGTTTTAATTAGTGAACAAACACCCCAGACATTCTAGGCAGTGCTTGTTCAGGACCCGTGAGCCGCACCCCTTGGTGTGCAACTCACAGCTTCCAACAGCCCTGTTGAAAATAAACAGGCAGGACACCCGTTTGTCCTTTCTGGGAAGCACCCTGCTTCGTTTATCAAACACGGGATAGCACCTGGGCAGGGACTGGCCGGGCCCCACCTGAGTGCGTCCTGCGAGTCAAACACCCCCCTGTGTGTGTGTGTGTGCGCGCGCGCACATTCAAAATTTTATTCTAAGATAAAAGCATGAATACCATCTTTAAGTACAATTCTTGAACAAAAATTCAAATTCATTATGAATTAAGCGTTAAATAATCAATCTATTTTGAAACTTGAAAAGTAATATAATTGCGGAACAAATTTTAAAGAAAAATACGTAAATACGAGATAAACAAAAAGGTCATAAAAAGAAATAGATCAAGTTAGACCCATGGTGTTGCTGCGTCCATGAAGTGTCATTGTGTTTGGTTTTGTCTCGGATGTCGTATCATGTTGATACGAAACATGCATGATAAGTGGACTGTCCATGTGACATAGTCCCGGGACACACAAGCTAATTGAATTTTCGTGGGCCCAGATGTCCATAGGTTTATGAGCGTTGTTCTGAGTTAGTGAGTAGTCTCAATCCCATCATGTTTCTGCATCCTTTAAGTTGATGTAATGTTAATTTCTATATGATTTGTGAATATTTAAGATTCTTTCTTCCTACTTTTTGTTTAGTTCTCTATGCAATTTCTTGTTTCCCTTTTCCAGAGTTCCGCAATCCAAAGACTGTTAAATAGACTGACATTTTCGAACCCAGTTTTTGTCTTGTTCTGTGAAGTTGGTCTAGTGCAGCCGCTCACTCGGATTAAAACTATGTGGTGTGATGTATCCGGAGAAGCCATGAGATCAAAGTTATAAACCACAAGGAACAATGCTATCTTAGTTCAGGAGTTAATCAGGAAGACAAATGTTCTCTTTTGCGTTCAATTTTGACTTCACCTTCATTCTCAGGGCCAGCTTTTGATTAATATATTACTTGGGTTCGTGAGGTTTCTAACTCTTTTGGTGGGTATGTTTCATACGTATCCCTGCTAGCTTTATATTGCACAACAAGAGTTTCTTGCAGAAAGGCGTAAATCAACTACCATCTGGGAGTTTGTTGAGTGACGGTGGCCCTGGGCACCAAAAAGAGCCTTTTCATAGTCTGTAGAAAGTGTGTTTTTCTAAGGGTGTGTTTGTTTCACGTCATGTGTCATTTTCATATTAAGAGCATTTTCTCAATGTGATACAAAGCCACTCCCAATGGGGCCCAGAGTCAACGGGAAGCTAGTTTCCTGTTGACTGGGTTTCTTGCTGTCCCCTGTTGGGGAATGACTTACGCCGCCATCACCAGTGCATTGCCTTGCTGCTGCTCTGCCCTCTCCACCCCCTTCGCTGTCTGCTGTGTGTATTTCACGGGCTTGAAGGGTTTAGGCAGTGAGCTGTTTGTTCCTCCTTGCGAGCCCATGACCATCTGTTCCATAAGCTCCAGTTAATCTCTCTCCTCCAGTCTGGCATACTAAAATGATGTCCAGTGTCTGGATTGTGTCGATGCTGTCAGAGTGTCCGACTTGTGTCACCAGGGATATGCCTCCAGAATGGAGTATCGCTGTAACATAGCTAGACTTGTCATGGCCTCAACTCTCAAAGGCACCAGTCTAAATAACAGTCTCACAAACTGGCCCCGTTATGCAGTCATCAAGAGTACTTCCATATCTGTAGATCGTCATGGATATCATCCCAACTGATTCTTCATGTGTTAACACAATCATGGTAGCCATTGGTGAGAGGATAATCATAGAATCTATTACAATTCACAACCCATGCTGTCAGTGCCTTTGTAGCACCTCCAAATGCCTCTGCTACATCTCTTGAAAACATAAAAAGGTTTCTAGAAACCAAATTGTCGCCTGTATTTTCATCACTGGAAGTGACTCCAACATTCTTGTAGGTATTAGTTCACCATGCTTTGTCTAAAATTTAAACAATGGGCAAAGCTTCGTATCGGTTTTTTTGACCTGAATTTAGAGTTTGGCAACAGTTTTGCTTTTTGAGCGGCATATGCAATTGTTCACAAAAACATATATTAAAGAAAAATTATGTTCTTTTTTGTATCGACAAGCCCAAAATGCCTTGTTAAATTCTTTTCTTCAATTGCCATGATAATCTTTCCTAACTGAACATGTCGATAATAATCTGCAACTTCTCATAGTTTCTTCAATTGACGATTCATAATGGAAGTCTTAATTGAGAATGATTATCCATAATAGTAATAAGCCTTCAATTCTTGATATAATTTGGAAAAATTTAATGTATAGGATATGCGTTTGTTACAGCTGTTTTTGTACATTTAGTAGAAAATTGCTAAATTTTCACATTTTTTCCAATTTTTTTGTTAGGATCTAACCTTACATATGTGATCTACATAGTTTTATAGCGAAAACAGGTTTGGGGTCGCAATGTTTAAGACTGAAAAAATCATCTATCTATATTCAATAAATATGATCTAAGGTGTGATCCCAAGCAAACAAACCATTTTTTAACATATGCTGTCAAATTGAGTGCATACAACTTTCCGACATGAGGTGGTTTTGTATCACGATAATATGGTGGTTCCAAACCCATTGTGACAGGTCTATTTCCTTCAATGGGCCAACGCGGCGCGATGGTCCCTCCTCATTGCCGCAAGCCTACTTGTCAACTCACTTGCTGTTCGCGGAAGCTTGTAATTAGAGTGCAAAAGAGAAAGAGAGAATTGAGGGAGAGAAATTGAAATCACAAGAAACAATTACAACGAGGGTGAACAAAAGAAAGCTCAATGCATTTACTTCATTCACAATTTTGCCCGCAGGATATTACAGTTCAAGGATACGGGCCGCCCCTTCAGGATATTGATTCACCTTAACTGGGCAGCTTACATCAGACTCAACAAAAGCAAAACAAACTCTAAGCGCAATTGTACAATGTAAGTCGTAAGGGAATATGCTTTCCCCTTCAAATCATGCGCTGTCCTCGGCGCCATCTGTTTCGTGGTAACCTTTGACTTCAGTCGAGTAACGACTGTTCATTTGGAATGCAGGCTCCCACGTTGGTTCTGTTGTTTCCTCCCATTGCACCAAGTATTTATTTGCCTCTGCCAAGTAGTTGACTTTATGGCGAAGGATTTGTCTGATGTGCTTTTTGGCTCGTTGTGTTGCCGGGGCCCTCTGCATAATGGGAGCGCGCTGTGGCACACTGCGTTTTGGGTCTCCATCATCCGGATGGAACTGCTTGAGGTTGCACACATGAACCACCAAGTGCACGTTGAAGTCTGGGGGCAACTCTAGCTTATATGCCAGCTTGCCCACCTTCTTTGTGATAGTGAAGGGTCCTTCATACTTTCCGCGTTGTCGCCCACAGAAGATGCCTGTACGACCAGGATATAACTTCACCAACACTTGGTCTCCAACTGTCTGCAGATGAAAGCTTGTTGAAAATAACAAATCAGATCCAAATAGCCGAAATACTTCACGCCAGAACTTGCCCGTGAACCGAACATCGCGATAACTCACAATACTCTTTGGTATGCTCCAGTGCTTTATCACATGCTTTACGAACAACTCTGCAGTCTTCTCTACATGGCACTCCTTAGAAGCTGGGATGAATGTGACATACTTTGAGAAACGTTCTACTACAACCAAAATAGAACTGAGGCCCTCTATCTTTGGCAGATTAACAATAAAGTCCATGGAGATGTTATCTCAAGGACGTTCTGGAATTGGTAGAGGCTCAAGGAGATCGACAACCTTCTGGTTTGTCCCTTTATCTTGTAGGCAGATGAGGCATGTCCGCACATACCCCTTAACGTCATCTCTCATCTGCGACCAATAGTAGCCGCGCTCAAGGAGTGCTACGGTCTGCTCCTGACCAGGATGGCCGGCCCATAGTGTATCATGGCACTCCTTAAGTAGTTCTCGGCGAAGGCTTCCCTACTGCGGCACGAAGATGCGTCCCCCTTTTGTTACGAGAAAACCATCCTGTAGCCAAAATCGCCGAGTCTTCCCTGCCTGTGCCAGAGAAACAAGGTCTTGTGCAGTCAGTTCATGTTTCGTACCTTCGCCGATGCGACTCAGCAATGCGCCCTCCAAGTGCACTTCGGCTCCGCACACACAGCTGCCAGTTCAGCCCTACGGCTCAGGGCATCCGCTACAACATTGGTCTTTCCAACCTTGTACTCCAAGGCAAAGTCGAACTCAGCCAAAAATATCTGTCATCGAGCTTGTTTAGGCGTTAACTTCTTCTGCATCTGAAAATAGCTCATAACCACATTGTTCGTCTTGATGACGAACTCAGCACCCAAGAGGTAGTGTCGCCATGTCCTGAGGCAATACACAATGGCAGTCATCTCACGTTCATGCACTGTGTAACACCTTTCAGCATCTTTCAGCTTGCGACTTTCATATGCGATCAGATGACCATCTTGCATAATAACTCTGCCAATGGCAAAGTCTGAGGCATCCATGTGGACTTCAAAGGGTCTCGAATGATCAGACAGTCGCAACACTGATTCCCTCACTAAGGCTTTCTTCAAGCTATCGAAGGCATCTTGGCACGTTCCTGTCCAGAGCCATACCCGATTCTTCTTTAACAAAACTATGAGTTGCGCAACAATGAGAGAATAGCCTTCGATGAAACTTCGATAGTAGTTTGCCAAACCGAGGAATTATCGCAATTCTGGCACTTTGCTTGGCGAAACCCATTCTTGGATGACCCTTATCTTCTGCTCATCCATACGTAGCACACCACGCCCCACAACGTGACCAAGTAAGCTAATCTCCTCCTGCCCGAAGAGACACTTCTCTCGTTTGACACAAAAGTCATTCTCCTTCAACACCTGAAACACTGTTCACAAGTACCCGACATGTTTCTCCATATTGCTGTTGTAAACCACGATATCATCTAGGTAGACTACCACAAACTTGTCTAAGTAAGGGTAGAAGATCTGGTTCATTAAAGTCGTGAACGTGGCTGGAGCATTTGTCAGCCCGAATGACATTACTAAGAATTCGTAAGCATCATAGCGGGTGACGCAAGTTGTCTTTGGCTCATCACCTTCAACAATTCTCACAAGCCAATAACCCGATCGCAGATCTAGCTTGAAAAAGATATGGGCACTGCCTAGCTGATCGAACAAGTCCGCTATCAATGACAATGAGTACTTGTTCTTCACTGTGACCTTGTTCAAAGCACGATAATCCACACATAACCGTTTGGAGCCATTGTGTTTCATTTGGAAAATGACTGGGGCACCAAATGGGGCTTTTGATGGACGAACAATGCCTGCGTCCAACATCTCGTCTAGTTGCCTGCGCAGCTCCTTCGGTTCAGCTGACCCCATACGGTACAGAACCATTGCGAGAGGCTTCATTCCTGGGGTCAACTCAATCTTGTGGTCGACCTCACGTCTTGGCGGAAGACACTTTGGCTATTCTGGAGGCATCACCTCCCGAAACTCTTACAATAGTGGGGCTAGGGTCGGCGACACTGCTGCTTCTACCTTCTCTTCTTTTGCGCGTACTGCCACTAACAATGTCTGCTCCCTATGCTTGACACCCTTCTTCAGCTGCATTGCCGATAACACCGAAGACTTGCCTTTCTGCGTAAAGCACTGCAATGTGTGGGACAGGTCTGACCCCATGATCCTCATCATGTTAAATTTTGGCAGCATCATAACATTTTGTCTTCGCAGAAACTCCATTCCCAAAATCATCTTGAAGTCGTCCAAGGGCACTATAGAGAAGTTAGCTTTGCCGACCCAACTCCCCACTTGAATAGCCACGTCTCTTGCTTCGCCAAGGATGGGCTTGGCCTCAGAGTTTACCGTCTTGAAGGTCCTCTGCTTTGGCCCAGGCTTCAAGCCCAACCGTTCTGCCTCTTCCCGCGAGACAAAGTTGTGTGTGACCCAAGAGTCTATCATTGCTGTAGTAGACTTTTCATTCATAATGACTTTCAAGTACATAAATTTCTTACTGACTTGCATGTTCTTAGCCGCGCAACTTCTAGCTGCGTTAATCGATCGCATGACCCCCATCCTTGGTTGCATCGCTTCAGTGTCACTGTATTCAGTATCACTGCATTCTTCCTGTGCAACATTGACTTGCCCGTCATCCTTTACGAGGCGCTTTGGGCACTGCCTGACGATATGTCTATCGCCGCAGAACCAGCATGTCACAACCGCACCCTTGTTGTTGTTATGCTTTGTGAGGTTGTGTTTCTTTTCAGATTAATGGCGTGTCAACGCCTCACCGTTATCATTGCGCTGCTCACCCTTCTTGCCTCTGTGGTCAAACTTCTTCTCGACTTTGGTTGATGGAGTGAAAGGCTTACGCTGAGTGTCAACTAAGCGTTCGGCCGCCACATATGGATCTTCCAAAATACGGGGGTTGCTCATTTCCACTTCAGAATGTGCCTATGACTGAAGTTCCATAATGAACCAGTTGAGCATGTCGTCTTCTGGCATGTTAGGTATCTCCAACATATGCTTCTGGAACATTCTGATATAGTCTTGCAATGAACCAGAGTGTTTGAGCTCACGAACCATCCGGTATGCCTGTCTCTGCGCATTTCTTGGCATTAAGTAGTTGCACAACTCCATTTTAAAGTCATCAAAGGTGTCTATCACACATTGACCCCTCTCCATGTCATTGCGCTTCCGCCTCCACAAAGCGATAGCATCTCCATCAAGTAAGGTCGTTGCAGCCTTAATCTTCAAATCTTCAAGGGTCACATTCTGGATATCCAAGTAGTCTTTTACTTGGAAAAAGAAGTTCTCAATGGCCTTGCTGTCAGGAGAAGCATTGAATTTTGCGGGTCTTGACACATTAATCCTTGATGGCCTCTCACCATTTTCGCCATTTAGGGTCTCCGTCCGCTGCAACGTACGGTTCTTCAACTGAAGCTCCCTTACTTCAGTATGCAAATCGGCCACTATAGTCGTCAACGAAGTGACCTGCCCCATTAATAAGGTTACCTGCTCTTGCAGGCTCGCCACCACATCATTCAGTCCATTGAATGATTCACATGCGTGAAATCACTTCCTCATGCGAAGTCACCTTTTCAACCAGCTTGTTAACAATTGCAGCCAACTCTTCTTCGCCCCGTGGTGAACCCATCTCCTCAGCTTCGGCAACTGCCTTGCCTTTGGTGTTGCGCAAGTTTTGATAAGGCACCATGATGTCTTGCTTATAAATTGGAGTCTGTCGGCGTGTCTGTTGACACCGACTCCGGAGTCCCTTTTCTAGTACAAAAATGGGCTCTGGTACCACTTGTCACGGGCCTATTTTCTTTAATGGGCCACTGCGGTGCGACAGTCCCTCCTCACCGCCGCAAGCCTACTTGTCAGCTCGTTTGCCGATCACAGAAGCTTGTAATCAGAGTGCAAGAGAGCAAGGGGGAATTGAGGGAAAAAAATTGCAATCACAAGAAGCAATCACAACGAGGATGAACAAAAGAAAGCTCAACGCATTTACTTCATTCACAATTTTGCCCGCAGGCTATTACAGTTCAAGTATACAGGTTGCCCCTTCGGGGTATTGATTCATATGATCCGGGCAGCTTACATCAGACTCAACAAAAGCAACTCAGACTCTAAGCGCAATTGTATAATGTAAGTCGTTAGAAAACACCCATAGTCCTTCCATTTATTTATCAACAGCTGTTGTTAACAATCCAGCATGGCCTTAAAAAACAACATGGAATGAAGAGTCCAACATGGATGCCCTTTATGGCTTTAATATGGCACAAGTAATAATTGAATCTTTTCAAAGCTTTTTTCTAGGAAACAACAATTTGCACTATCTCTCTCCTACCAATGGTATTTATGGGTAATTTTGGAACAATGCATTGAAAGCAGATCAGGTCATGCTGAACATGAGCGTTTTTGCTCATCCTGACATTGTGGGTGTCTCTTTGCATTTTGGATGAATGCCACGTGGTTTTGTTGGCTTTTGAACTTTTGAAAATGCAAATCGGCGATGTCGGCTTGAGCAAAAACACTCATGTTCATCATGACCTGATCTGCTTCCCAACGCATTAGGTTTTATCCCTAGGGGGTGCAAATGGATCGGATTTGGATTGGATCATGTGATATCTGATTTTGAATCCAAAATGGCAGAGTAAAAATTGGATTCAAAAGCATATCCAATAAAGTTACATTGAAGCCGAATTTAGAATATATATAGTAAAATTGAGTCTGGTGAAAATAATTAAAAGCAAGTCTCCTGAGCGTAAAAAAACGCAACAAATTATATTCTATCTAAATCCACACAAAAACTAGTGATTTGAATCCTATCTGAATCCAATCTAAATGTAAATTCAAATCTTACTTTGAATATGTGAATTTGGAAATGACATGTCAAATTTGGATCTGACATGTCAAATTTGGATCTGACATACAATTATATCTAAGCTGTGAGGTCCTCTGGCTTCTAAAGGCTCTTGGGTTTGACGGGTATCCTGTGGATTTTTTTTATTATGGTTATGGAATTTTGTTAAGACAGACTTGTTTTTGTTTTTTGTTTTTTCAGAATTTTATCACGGTACACCTTGCTACGATTGCTTGGGAGACCATTCTTCCTAAGACACTGGGTGAGGCAGATATATCGGCATTCAGGCCCATCTCCCATACTGTATCCTGGTTAAGACTCTTGCAACTAGGATGCAAGCGGTTATGCCAACATCATTAGTACTTCACAGCAGGCCATCGGTTCAGGATTGTGTGGTGCTTGCTTCGAAGGCTATCCACAACATCAAGGGTTGGCGAAAACCTTATTCGATTCTGCGTATGGACATTTCCAAATCCTTTCTCTATTTCATGGCCCTTATGCAGTCATTGCTTAACATGGGATTTGGGGATCGTTGGTGCTCTTGGGTGAGGCACCTAGTTCAGACTGTCGGCTGCAGTCAGCCTAAATGGCGTTCATCGGGGCCTGCGACAGGGCTGCCCGTTATCCCCATTGCTTTTTGATGTTGTAGCCGAGAGGGCCTGGCAAGCCTAGGCAACAGGCCTTATTAATTCCGTGGAATTCTTTGGCTTTAACTTTTCCCTTCTCCAGTTCGCTGATGATTTCATCTTATGTGGAGAAGCGTCTACGCCGCAAATTACTAGGATTCTCTGCATATTGAAGGCATTCGGGTTTCTTTCGGGCCTTCGAATTAACGAAGCAAATAAGTGAGATCTTTGTCTTCAACGGAGACCCATCCATCGCGACCACAGCGTCCCACCGCTTTGGGTGCCGCCTGGGTCAATTTTTGATCAATGTACCTCGGGACTTCCCCTTCACAACCGTATGGTGCGGGCTTCACGGTGGTCCCCTGTAATTGACCGAGTGGAGGCGAGGCTGCAATCTTGGTGTGTGAAGTATCTCTATAGAGCGGGGAGGCTCACATTAGTAAAATCGGTGGTGTCGAATATTATTCCATCTCACTTTATGTTGGTTTTCAATATGCCGTCTAAACAAAATAATGAGGAATTTTTTATGGATTGGATGCATTGATCATTCTAAGATGTGGCTTGTGGCTTGGTCTCGAGTGCTGAATCCAACTAGGAGAGTTGGGCTGGGCCTCACGCCACCTTCAACCTGCAATGAGGCGTTGATCGCTAAATGGTGGTGGGCGATTGCGCAGAACGTTGTGGGAAATTGCTCAATACTTTAGAGCAAAGTACCGGCAATCCTCTGGGATATGACTACTCTGGTGCAGGGTTTGGCCTAGCTTCAAAGCGGGTCTAGCCCCTCCGCTTGACGGCTCGTCTTTATGCTCCTGGTTTCACTCCTCCTCTGGGGACTTTTCGGTGGCGTCATTCTGTCATGCAATCGGCGATATTGGGGCTAATTGTTGGTCAGTTGAGGTAGTGTGGCCCATCTCCAAGATCACGTTTTTCTGGCTGTCTGGTACATTCCAACGCGCGTCTTGACTCGTGAAAACTTGGCACGCCGTGGCTTTTGCATAACGAGCGTTTGCAGCCTTTGTCACTCGCATGTTGAAGACTCGCCACACCTATTCTGGTTCTGCCCCTTCTTCCAGGCCTTATTCCTAGCGTCCTGGCTGCAGCTCAACATCACAGTGCGGGCTCAGTCCTATGCAATGGATCTGCTATTTGGTCCAGGCCTGCCACCTAGGTGCTGGCTGCTCAATGCCTGGTGGACGGTTTGGAAGGAGCGCAACGTCAGATTTTTCGAGTCGATCTAGGACCATTGCATTCCTAATGGTTCAAATCTTATTTGATGTTTTTTACGCAGCTAAGCTCAAATGGCCGGGTGTTCATCTCAGCTGGATCACCTCGATTCTTCGTAAACTGCCCTGCTATTCTTCGTAAACTAGGTGCCGATATCTCATCGACCTGAGTTTCTTCTGCAAATTAATAAAATATTTCACTTTTTTCTAAAAAAAAGTTATATCTAAACAATTTGACTCTACTTATCATTGGCTACATAAAATTAGCAGTATCAACTGGTCGGGTTTGGTTCTGACCCAGGTGGAACAAGACTTGGACCAAATTTCCGGTATTGGGTTCAGATCTGAGTCTAATCGGGTTCACTATAAGAAAAACTATAGCTGGACCCGATAATATCTACATGAACCAAACCTGGATCATACCCTGCATACCCATATTTTTTAACATTTTTACATTGAAAAAATGCGGGGCTTAATTGAAATTTGGGTCTGTTATAAAATTTCACAAACTATACTTGGGTCACATTCAAGTCTGGACCCTGATCTTAATCGGGTCTTCTATTTATCACTATACCCGGAGTCTATAGGGTTTCGTTCGTGTCAGGTCTGGGTAAACCGCGCCCATTGACACCCTTACATAAAATGGTGGTAATGTTATATGAGGGGATCCAATAGATTGAACATAATCAAATACTTGATCCGAATCAGACATAAAAATGGTGGGTATGTGGTAAATAAGGCAGCAAACAGATTGGACATATCAGATATTTAATCTGAACTATCCAAACCGTACAAGAGAGAGAGAGGGGACCTTAGATCTGTTTTTTAGTCTTCTAGCTGACGAGCAGTTGGTATTTGGAGATTCTATATGCATTCAGATGCTAATTTGGGCTTTTGAGATCCAGGAAGAGCTAATGGGATCGAGTAGAGGTTTACCAGATCAAAGCAAAAGGGTCTGTATTTATATGATCTGGGACCGTATCCAATCCATTTGTAGTCTCCTTGTATGTCCTGCTTAGCATCTAAGCATGATCGAAGAACCCTCATGCGTCCAGTTACGGTTGTTAATGGGTCAAATCTGCACAACATCTGATGGTCCAGAAGTGGTTTGACTCTGAGGTGCTAGAATGAGTCTATGGATACGAAATTGGCTCTTAACAGACCTAACACAGAGAGAACCAGCCCCAGATCTGAATATAAATAATGTAAGGGTCTGTTTGGAATCTCGGCGCTGGGATGGGCGTTTATGGATTTGAGATGGGAAATGAGGCCCTTTCTCCTTTGTATTTAAATTAAATCATGGATTTGGCAGCTGCCGCTTCTTCAAATGCATAAACTTTTGAATTTTGGGTTCCGTATGAAATTTCATAAACCATGAGTGTGCATTTGTATCCGTCGGATGATGATCGTGAGGTCTTATTTAAGATCCGAAGATCTCAAATTCATGGATCTTTACACCGAACCCGCCTTGGAATATGTGGATTTCAGGCTAATTTGAAGAAGGTCTGAGATCTAGTTTAAGAAATGCAGCATCAACGATCGGCCCCATGCCTTGATCTGCATTTCCGTGGATCTCCATAGAGATCCACGACATTCAAATGCAGTTCTACCTGACCATTGGATCCTGTGAGTCAAAACTCCGACGCAAATAGGACCCATTATATCATGCCCAATCTCAGGCCTTGTCGAACCCGCTTCGGTTTGGAATTGGTCATACCCGAGCCATTGACAGGCCTAGATGTAGGGGTGTCAAATGGTCCAGATTTGACTTGCACTGGACCTGTACCAAAACCTACAAGGTTAGGGTTTGGTGATATATATGGAGGTCCAATTAAAATTCAGGTCAGATTCAAAGGGTCCAATTAGTATATAGTGAGAGGTTTGGTTTATGAAATTTCACAGTGTGATTAAGAACTATGATTTTTCAATATAACTGGTACTTTACTTTTTTTAGAACTGGGGTATGATTTTTCTTATGGCCGAGCGGGTCTGAATCCGGTATCCTCACCTCAAAGTGAGATCCGGATTCACTCATCTGAGTTCGAACCAGATCCGACCCGTTGACACTCCTAGGTGAGCTGTTGACGTTTCGCACGCGCAAGAAAATGACGTCAGACCTGATTCGCACGTGCGAACTCTAGTCATCGTCTACCGACGTTCCACCCGCTTGCAGAGAGATCTTAGATCGAAGCCGGCTTGAAGAGGCAAGAAGGGCTCGTTTTGTTGCCCATCCCTCTCTTCTTGCTACCTTCCTGGCCGTAGAAACAATGGTGTATTTTGCGAAGCTGGAGGACTCCCCCATGTTCCGAGATCAGGTGGGTTTGGCGTTCTTTATGCTTTCTCGCTCCCCATTTCATTACGGATGTTGTATTGGTGGGTCTAATGATGATTCATTCGGTACCCATGCTTTCTCTCTCCCCATTTCATTACGGATGTTGTGTTTTCTGACTCCCAATTTCGTTATCGATGTTGTATTGATGACTAATGGCGATTCTTTCGATACATATCTTTTCTGTTTTCTTGGTTTATTTAGTGGAACTTCGGCTCTTTATTATAGCGTGTGAATGATGGGTGGTTGTTTCGTGGTGAATGATAACGAGTTTGTGACTTTCCTTATTCCTTTTTTAGCCTCTCAATTTCTTTCCTCGTGGACAGCGTAGCTGGTTTCATGTTTGGGCGATTCATGGCGCGTTTTTGGTTTTAATATTATTGTATTTTAGCTTGATATGAAACTCGTGATGATTGGTGATTGATTTGTGTTGAATAATGATGAATTCGTGATTACCCATTTCTCTTTTTTCTTTTTCTGACTGACCTATTCGGAAAAGTGGGTTCCGGTTACTGGAATCGAGTACTTTGTGTTTAATTTTTGTTCCTTTTTGGTTAAAATCAAGTGCTTTATCGTGTTATGGGTTTTTAGCGCTGTGTATTTGATTTTGTTGGTTTGCTAAAATTACGTGTTATTGTGCAATGAGTTCTTGCTTCTTTGGAAACATTCCCTTTTTTGTGTTGTTGGTTGTCAGCGGTTGAAGTTTTGCTCCCACTGATCAAATAAATTTAAGTAGGGCATCAAATCAATTTGATGTCTGTTCTTCCTTTTCTCTGATTGGTCGTTTGATTCGTTTGGGCTTCACACAGGCTTCTGGTGCCTTTTGTTCATATCGTTTGATTGTTGGTAGTGTATGTATAACCTTGCATGGTTGCACTTAATAAAGTTCATGCAGGGATAGTTTAGCACAGATGAATCTCTTTTATGTGAATTTCGAATATGACATGGAAACCTTTTGGGTGTCATCATCATCATTATTATTATTATTATTATTGAACTAAGGTGTTTGTAATATTTCTTGGATGATTTCTCCTAACTTTGAGGATTGGTAATAATCAGTAACTCATAAAGAGGCCCTCTTTTAATTGAACAGGATACCTTTGATGTATCATCTGACTTTTATCAAATTGTCCCTGACTTAGATTCACTCAATTTTAAGAAGCTCAATCTGAATGAATATTATAATTTAGAATTGTGTACCTAGTAGCGATAAGAAAAAACATGCCATGATGAAAAAAAGAGACTGAAAAAAGGAGAATCTCATATTAAAAAAATAAAAGAAGGTTTCATTATTTTGTATGTGTTTACATTGCTTCAACAGTTCGACCATCCAATCAAACAGACTTGCATTTTTTAGAAATTTAAGGTGATACGTTTTTAATTTAATATATTTTCGTTTAGATTCTTTGCTTGGGTTGAGGGATGTAAACTAGGATAGTGATCATCTATCCTCAACTTAATGAGTACAAAAAATTATATGTTTTCTTGAACAAAACAAGCAACCTTATAGATAAAGTTCAACTTATCTAAATACTTTGCTAGATATAATAACTGAAGATCTTATACTTTAATGTGAACCAACCTTTATCACCTCAAGTGAAAAAAAAGTGAACCCCCTTTAGATGGGTGTTTGGCTGGTTATCATTTAGTTTATAGCTGCACAATTATCCAAGTTTTCTGAAAAGAATTCATAAATATGTGTGCTATCTGGAGAGAAATACGTCTGAGACAGATCAATTAATTCTCTACATGTAGGTTTTTCTTTATAAATATAGGTAACCGACCAGCATTAGTGTTGGCCGCCCTAGGTTTCTCCTCAACCATAAAGAGTTGCATATTTACCAATAAAGTGAAGAAGAGAAAGAGAAAACAACATTAATGAAATTATAATACACTATGTTGTTAAACATGGCATGGTTTGCAGAAGAGCTAGAATTGATAGGGACGGGTATTGGTGTTATTTCCAAAGGCAAACTCATTCATGGTATTTACAAACTTTTTGTATTTGATAGACTAATAATTCTCTTTTTCTTACGTTGAAGAGTAGATTTTGTTTTCATTATTGAATCTTTTACTATTGAATCCATTGATAATATGTGTTCTAAATGTTCTTGAAGAATTTGCTGGATATTTACTCATGAAGAGCATTACATTCTTGCATGCATACATAATACTTATCTTTATTTATATTTTATATTTATAGATGTGCTAGTTTGATTGCCCCTCCTAATGGAATGGTCAAAATCAAAGGAAGGTTGCTAGGTAAAATTGAAGTTCTTCTATGGCGTATTTGGGTAATTCACTCAAACTTATGTTTGAAACTTATATATATATAAACCTACAAAATGGGCACGGTGCTAAATAAGACATGCTATTGGATTTTTGGTGTTTTTTCAAAATTCTGACCATACAGATGTGATCTATATGCTTGTTTTTATAGGAATCACTTTTTGGAGCATTTGACTCTGATGCAAGGATCTGTTTTTATAAGGTTTCAAAAATCAATGGAATACAATTTTCATAAATTTTTGAGGCTCCAAATACCATTTTTTCCATCCAAAATGCATGATCCAATTGTTGATTTCTAGTAAATCAATCATGCTGAACACGGTTAATATATATATTATAGCAAAATACACGATAGGGGTATTTTGGTCATTTTACTGTACATTTTATTTTTCTTAGGATTTCTATTTCTTTATTTTTTGTATTTATTTATTTATTTCTTTTTTTACATTTAAGTGTAATGGGACCATTAGGGGCCCCACACTTATAGTCGTTGGGGTCCTCAATGGTCATTAATATGACCGTTGGGGCTCCCCAACGACTATAATGGGAGCCCCAATGCCCCCCCTCTATGCGCTCCTTTTTCTTATAAATATAGGGTCTTGTAATGAAATGGTGGTCTTCAACAAATGCACGAATAACTCACAAACAAGTGTCTATTGGAGACACTACAAGCATCACCCTTGAAAGGGTATAAAAGGAAGAACACTTGAAAAATAAACAATACTTTATTCATGCACAAAATGCTTAAGAAACATAGTTATTTACATTGAAGGGGTTCACCCCTATATATACAAAAAAGTGGAAGAGAGAGGAGAGCTCATTTTGAGCTCTCCAAAAGAGACGTTGGACTCTAGTCCAACGACTCTTATTATAGCTGTTGAACTACAATCCAACAATTATTTGCGCATTCAAGTTCCAATAGGAACTTGACTGGATCAAATATCTAGTTTCTATTAAAATAGATGCTAAAAAAGAAAATAATAAAAGGAAAAATATAATAATATTAAATAATATATATGTATTACAGTTTACATTTTAACACTCCCACTCAAACTTACGGTACAATGAGCGAAAATTTGTCTAAGAGGAAGTGAAATCTGAGAGCAACGAGAGGCTTGGTGAAGAAGTCTGTTAATTGATATTCTGATGTAACATATGACAAATCAATGGTTTCATGTAAGTATTCCTCTCTCACATAATGACAGTTCATCTCAATGTATTTAGTGCACTCATGGAATATCTGGTTGCTTGCAATGTAGATCATACTTTTGTTATCACAGCACATCTTTGAAGCTTGCATTGCTTCAACTTCCATATCTGCTAGCAATCGTCTGAGCCAAACAACCTCCATAGTGATGGTTGCCATGACTCTGTGTTCAGTTTCAGTGAAATAAATAGAGGCCTTTTGCTGTTTCTTGCACCTCCACGAAATTAAGGCTTCACCCAGGAACACACAAAAACCAGTAGTTGAGTGCCTATTATTGGGATCACCTCCTCAATCAGCATCAATATATGCAATTAAATTTAATGAAGATGAAGCAGGCAAGAAGAGTCATCGTGAAAGAGAGGATTTTAAGTATTTAATAATACGCAAAACTGCTCCCATATGCACGGAGGTGGGAGCATGCTGAAACTGACTGGCTGTATGAACCACATGAGCTATATCTGGCCTAGTAATGGAAAGATAAGAAAGAACTCCAATAAGCTGTCGGTATGTAGTAGGATCATCAAGAAGTTCTCTATCATCAATTTTCATTTTAACATTAACAACTTCTGGAGTGTCTACTTTCTTATCATCTGTAATTCCAGACCTAGAAACAATATCAAGAGCAAATTTAGATCGAGATATCAAATACCCCCGAGGGGAATAAGCAACTTCAATGCCTAAAAAATATCTTAATAAACCTAAGTTAGTCATTTCTGTTAAGATTAGTCGAATGCTTAAGGTGGTTTTTTGCATTTTATAAAAATAATGGTCCTTAGAGTAATTTTTCTTTTAAGGCTAATCACTACTTAAATAGGTGATTAAACTTAATTGTTGAATAAGAAAATCGACTCTTTCTCTCTCATTTTTCTCTCTTTCTCTTTCTCGCACATTCTTCCACTGCCCAGGTATACCACTCTACAATTTCAAAGTGAGTTTTAAGAAGAGATTTGATATTTTCAACTTCTTGTTTGTCGCCTCCGGTGATGATCATATCATCCACATAGAGAAGAAGAATAATGATGCCTGCATCAGATTTCTTAACAAACAAAGCAGTGTCAGTTAAACAAGGTTGAAAACCAATATCAAGCATAACATGACTAAATCAGTCATACTAGGCTTTTGGAGTCTGTTTAAGACCATAAAGAGCTTTTTCTAGACGAAGAGCTTTATCCTTAGGGATACTAATACGAGGTAGGGCTTCCATGTATACTTCTTCAATGAGATTCCCATTCAGGAAAGCATTTTTGACATCCAATTGAAAGATAGACCATGTTCTAATGGAGGCCAAGGCTATTAAAGTTCTAACAATGGTCATACGGGTCACAAGAGCAAATGTTTCTTCATAATCGATGTCATACTCTTGGGCATATCCTTTTGTTACTAAACGGGCCTTATACCTTTCCAAGGTCCTATCACTTTTGGTTTTGACTTTTATACCCACCTACAGCCTATAGGTTTCTTACTTGGAGGGATATCTTGGATAGTAAGTGTTGGCCTTTTCTAGTGCATCCAATTCTATTTTCATGGCTTCTATCCATTATATATGATTTTTGGCCTGAGAATAGAATGATGGTTCAACATATGATTGTATTAATGTAATTGTCACCCTATATGTGGGTGAAAAAGATTCATAAGACAATTTTTTTCTGGAGGTCTAGAGATTCTAGATGTTCTTCTAGGTGGAACTTCGGGGTATTTTTGTAATGCACATGGAAGATTTTGCTCTCTACGTCTTGAATATTGTAGACTAACATCCCTATGGATTTGCTCTTCATTATCATCATTTTCAACAACAATTGGACTTTGATCATTGTCAAGGTCACATCCAACATCACATTCATTGGATTTTGAAGTTGGATCAATTAAAAACGAGTATTCAATGACATCCTTGGATTTTTCAAATTCAAAGAAGCTTTATTTTTTTAAAAAGATACATTTTTGACACATATAATTTGTCATTTTGAAAATCAAAACATCTGTAACCTTTTCTATTATCAACATATCCTAAAAAGGCACATGGGATTGCACGAGTGAGAGTTTGTCATTTTTGTTGGTGAAAACAAAACATTTGCATCCAAAGACTCTTAATCTAGAATAATCTGGAGTTAAATTAACAAGCTTTTCTATTGGAGTTGTATTCTTTAATGAGGAAGATGTCATCCTATTGATGAGGTAGGTGACAGTTAGGACTGCTTCAGCCCAAAAACTTTTTGGAACCTGATTTGCAATTAGCAAGGTCCTAGTAGTTTCCATAATGTGCCGATGTTTGCGTTCGGGTAGGCCATTCTGCTGTGGAGTGTGTGGACATGATCTTTGATACGTAATACCATGTAAATTGAGATAGTCTTTGAATTCTTTGGCAATAAACTCTCCCCCTGAATCAGTGCGAAAAATGAAAATATCATTTTGAAACTTATTTTCAACCATTTTATGAAATATTTGGGAGTTAGCAAAGACTTTAGATTTATGTTTAAAAAAATAAATCCAAATATGTCTAGAAAAGTCGTCAACAAAAATAACATAATATCTATAACCACCTTTGGAAATAACTGGTGCGGGGCCCCAAACATCCGAATGTATTAACTCAAGTGGTCATGAGGAAACAAAAGTTCTACTAAGAAATGATAACCTTTTCATTTTGCCAAGAATACTGTCTTTATAAGAAAATTTTTTAGAATTACAAAATTTTCCCAAACTTGGAAAATATAGAATTTTAGACATATGCGGATGTCCAAGTCTTTTGTGCCATAAATCTAATTCTAATTTCTGAACATTATAACAAAATGCATTATTGGGTAATTCCAAAAAGTCCATGTAATAGAGTCCTCCTCTATGGCCGTCCTTAATCAGCTTTCTTGACTGGCGATCCTGTACCCAACAACCATGAGAAGAGAAGGAGATATTACATCCATAGTCAGATATTTGCGAGACAGATAAGAGATTCAAATTAAGTTTAGGAATATATCTAACTTCTGGGATAATTTTTTTTTTTTTGGATTTTTGAAGATTTTCAAAACATCCTATTCCTTTTACTTCAAGAGATGTACCATCGACTGTAAAAACCTTTGACACACTTGAGTTATTTTTAAGACATTCAGATAGACTATTAACATTTGGGGTCATGTGAAAAGAAGCACCAGAATCTAAAAGCCAAGGAAGGTTATCTAGACCGGAGAAAGATGCAATTGCCGCTCCAATTGAGGCTTCGGTTGAGGAGGATACCCCTTTGAGAAAAAGTTGAAGGATTTCCATCAGTTGAGCCATAGATACAGGTGCATCTTGATCTTTTGACTCAGATTCAATAGATGCAACTCTTTTTTCTTCTCTTTTTTTTTGTTGCAGGTAAGGTGAGAAGCGCAGAAACCGAGGTAGAGAGAGAGAGAAAGAGAGAGAGAGAGAGAGAGAGAGAGAGAGAGAGAGAGAGACGACTGAAGAATAATAGAACTTGTTATTCAATTAGGGCTAATCTCTATATTAAATAGAGAGAGTCCAAGGAACAAAATTACACCCAGGTCCCTCATTAAAGAATAATATTCAAATAACCTCTAGTTTAGAAAAACTTATTTACTAAAAACATTTTACTAAAAACACCTTAGTCTCAACACTCCCCCTCAAGCTGGAGCATAGATATCAATCATGCTCAGCTTGTCACAACACTTTGAGAAATTTGGTCTCGCCAGGGCTTTGGTAAAAACATCAACTACTTGATCTTCGGAAGATACATGATCGGTGCAGATATACCCAGCCTGAACCAAGTCACGAACATAGTGACAATCAACTTCAATATGTTTAGTCCTTTCATGAAACATTTGATTGTTGGCAATATATGTAGCAGCCCTATTGTCACACATCATCAATATAGGTAGGGATACTTTCTCCTGAAGCTCGGTCAAGACTGACTTTACCCACATAATCTCAGCTGCAGTCTGGGCCATTGCTCGGTATTCAGATTCAGCACTCGACCTGGCTACAACGGTTTGTTTCTTACTCCTCCAGGTAACAAGATTTCCTCCCACAAACACACAAAATCCAGATGTTGACTTCCTATCTTCAACAGATCCTGCATAATCCGCGTCAGTGTACGCAACAACGTCCAAAGATGGATTTCGTTTAAACAACAGACCTTTACCAGGAGATGCCTTTAAGTACCGAATAACCATCATAGCTGCATCCCAGTGAACTTTTGTAGGTTTGTCCATGAACTGACTGATTTTACTCACAACTAATGAAATGTCAGGTCTAGTAACAGTCACATATAGTAACTTACCCACCAAGGATCTAAAGCTGCCACTGTCTACATACTCAGACTTCTCATCGAACATGTGAGTTTTGGGATCCATTGGAATATTAGCTGGCTTGGCTCCTAGCATTCTAGTCTCTTTTAATAAGTCCAACACATACTTTCTTTGAGACAACACTAAGCCCTCTTTGTTTCTTGCAACTTCGATACCCAGAAAATATCGAAGGTGACCAGGATCTTTAGTAACAAAGTGTTTCTGAAGATGATCTTTTGTGGCAGAAATATCTTGGGCACTGCTCCCTGTTAATATGATGTCATCGACATATACCACCATAACAACAATTCCAGCACTGGTTTTCTTGATGAACAAGGAGTGATCTGAAACTGACCTGACAAAGCCAAAACTAGACATTACCTCAAATAATTTGTGAAACCATGCCCTTGGACTCTGCTTCAGGCCATAAATAGCCTTCTTCAACTTGCACACCTTCTTACACTCTCCCGAACCTCGAAGCCTGGGGGTTGTTGCATGTAGACAGTTTCATGCAAATCCCCATACAAGAAGGCATTCTTGACATCCAACTGAAACAAGGGCCATCCATGGTGCACAACAACAGAAAGATCAAGACGAATAGTGCCAAGTCGAGCAACTGGGGAGAAAGTTTCAAAAAAGTCAACACCATAAGTCTGAGTATACCCTTTTGCAACCAACCGTGCTTTGTACCGTTCAATTGACCCATCCGAGTTATATTTAATGGTATATACCCATTTGCAGCCGACAATATCTGCATCAGTTGGAAGATCCACCAAATCCCAAGTGTCTCTGGAACATAGGGCATCCATCTCATCCTTCATAGTCTGCATCCATTTGGGGTCGAATAGAGCCTGACTGTGATGAAGCGGAACAGAGGAGGCAGACAAAGCCGAGATAAACTTCTTCATAGAAGCCCCAAGATTAACTTCAGAAACAAACTGAGAAATGGGATGAATGGTGCACTGTCTTTTCCCTTTTCGCAGAGCAATAGGAAGATCCTCATCAATAGCAGAAACTTCAGTATGCTCAGTGATACTTGCCTCAGGAGAAGAAAATAATGGGGGCATGGAGGTAGGTGGTAACCTGTGAGTATACACTATAGGAGGGTTTCTGTATCGAGACTCCCCAGAGGATGGAGCCACAGGCTTTGGAGTGAACAACTCTAAAGGAAAATGGGGAATTGGCAGAGGAAAAACATCACCCTGACTCTCTTGTAACCTTGGAGTAGTACTCGAAAAATAAGGACTAGACTCAAAGAAGGTAACGTCCGCACTGACATACTCTTTATGAGATATAGGGTCATAGCAACGATATCCTTTTTGGTTTTTAGGATACCCAAGGAAAACACATTTAATAGACTGCGCAACAAGTTTATCTCGATCAGGACCCAGCTTATGCACAAAACACACACATCCAAAAACTTTAGGGGGGATAGGAAAGAGAGGAGCCTCTGGATGAAGAATTTGAATTGGGATCTGGTCTTCTACAGAACTGGACGGCATGCGATTTATAAGAAACCCGACTGTCAAAACCGCATCGCCCCAGTATGTAGCAGGCATATTGGATTGAATCATAAGGCACCGAGCAACATTAAGGATTTGTCTATGTTTCCTCTCAGCCACCCCATTTTGCTCGGAGGTATGGGGACATGCAAATTGAGGTTGAATCCCATTACCAGAGTAGAATTGAAGTAAGTCTTTGGATTTGAACTCAAGAGCATTATCGGTGCGAACAATTTTAACAGATATGTCAAATTGAGTTTTTATCTCTGCAATTAAAGATTTAAGAATGACAGGACCTTGAAACCGATCTTTTAACAGGAACACCCACGATAGTCTCGAGAAGTCATCAACAATAACTAGATAATAACGACATTGAGACCTATTCGGAATCCTACTCGGACCCCACACATCTACATGAAGAAGATTAAACAATCCTTGACTTGATGGATTCTGACTGGAGGGAAAAGAGCTTCGACAATGCTTTCCCAATTGACATGTTTCACACTGAAAAGAAACTGAGGGAGGTATATGAGGAATGACACGACGAAGTTTTGTTACTGGAAGGTGACCCAAACGATGATGCCACAATAGAGGACTTGAGGATGATGTAACAGCAGAGTGGGCCGAAACCTCTGGTTGGTGAAGGTAATACAGACCACCTTCCTCATAGCCACCACCAATCCTTCTCCCCGTCAGCAAGTCCTGAAAGGTGCATCCCATAGGATAAAAAATCACTCTACAATTCAACTCTTTTGTCATTCGAATGACTGATAATAAATTCTGTGGAAACGAAGGAGCATGAAGAACATGTGACAATTGAAGAGTAGGGGTAATAGACATGTTTCCCTGCCCTACAATTGGGGAAGAGCTACCATCAGCAAGACGTACCCCTTTCTGACCTGTCACAGGTTTTAAACTCAAAAAATTGCTCGAGTTTCCGCACAAGTGACCAGAGGCTCCAGAATCAATGACCCACCGACCACCTTGAGCAGATAGGCCATCACCTGCCGAGCACACAACCTCTGCAACAGAAGACTTTGAATTGGATGATAGTAAAGCAAGGAGCTTGTCATATTCAGCCCTGCTAAGAGTTACACAATCATTGGAGGAATCTGCATCTGATTTAATCACTTGAGCCATAATATAAACTAATGGGCTTGATTCACAAAATGCAGGAGCAACCACACGCGCATACCCACAATCAACATCAAGCCTGACTGTATCAAGTTTTGACTTCACCAATGAAATCTGAGAAACACGACCTTCGACTGTTCAGATCCAAACTCCAAATATAATTTTAAAGAAACTTGACCAAAACCTTTCACCTCAACCAAGGATGACTATAGGCTGTAAATCAAGATCACACATCCAACACGACTTAGAGTGTGTTATCATCACACATTCGCCACTACTACAACCAGTAGCAGCACCCAACACACGACATAGAGTGTGATACCACAGTGCCCAACACAGAATCCCACTTCAAAAGACACGGTTCCCACAAACAGAATTTTTTTTTCAGCACATCAGGGAATCACGCGACATCTGTTCCCAGCCATATACATAATGCCTGATGAATAAAAAAGATCACTACACAGCACCCAGCTGCTTGCTAAATAGAATCTGAGCACAACCAACTACAAAATTTTTTAACTCACGACATCTGCTCCCAGCCATATACCTCATGACAGCAAAAAAAAATCAATTTCACGACTTCTGCACAACACTTGTACTTATCAACATAGATAAAGGTATTCACGACAGCTGCGTATTTATCAACCAGCCAAAAGGAATTCACGACGGCAACTCCCAGCAATATACACCACGACAGCCAAAAATAATATCAGTTTCACGACTCCCAACAATATAAATCACGACAGCCAAGAGACAAATAGGTTTCACGACAACTGCGTATTTATCAACATAAATAAAGGAATTCACGACAACATCTCCCAGCAATATAAATCACGACAGCCAAGAGAGAAGTCAGTTTCACGACAGTTGCGTATTTATCAACATAAATAAAGTAATTCACGATAGCATCTCCCAGCAATATAAATCTCGACAACCAAGAGAGAGATCAGTTTCACGACTTTTGCTCAGAACTCTTACTTATCAACATGTATATATATATATATATATATATATATATATATATATCCACCATAAACAATAATTCTGATTACAGATCTGAGTCATGACATTTGTCAGATCTCAGATCTGTTATCAGATCTGTATTACTTATTTCAAAACACAGACCGATCACACCTTTTTCCGAAATCACTCGAACTTGGCGCAGGGCACGAGCTCACGCTCCCAAGGACGATGGCTTTGATACCATGTTGCAGGTAAGGTGAGAAGCGCAGAAACCGATGTAGAGAGAGAGAGAGAGAGAGAGAGAGAGAGAGAGAGAGAGAGACGACTGGAGAATAATAGAACTTGTTATTCAATTAGGGCTAATCTCTATATTAAATAGAGAGAGTCCAAGGAACAAAATTACACCCAGGTCCCTCATTAAAGAATAAGATTCAAATAACCTCTAGTTTAGAAAAACTTATTTACTAAAAACATCTTAGTCTCAACATTTTTAACTTTGGACATTGAGGCTTATAGTGCCTCGGTTCATGACAATGATGACAAATGACTTTTTTTTTTTTATCAAAGTCACCGTTTTGCCTTCCAAAATGAGGCGGCTTGTAAGTATTAATATGATTCTCCAGTCTAGACACAGCTAAAACTGAGTTATCATCAACTTTTGGAGTACTTTTTCTAAGTCTACTTTCCTCCATAGTGAGCTCTTCTATAGTATCAACAATAGAAGGATTTTTTCATGATGTAAAAGGGCCGATTTGGTAGATTCAAACTCCGACCTTAGACCATTCACAAATTGATAGAAATGTTCCATATCGAGTTGCTTTTGGCGAAGCTCGATATCTTCGACACAATGCCATTTAGGCTCAAGAAGAGCCAACTCTTCCCAAAGTTCGGACAACTCATTGTAATATTCTCGAATAGTTTTATCTTTTTGAGTCATTGTCCGAACTTTGTCTTGTAAATTGCACACATGTGCAATATCTTTAAGGGAATACATGTTTTTGAGGTATTCCCAAGCCTTATCGGCATGCTCAAACTTAGCTAGACTAGAGCATTTTTTAATGTCTATACTTTTGATGAGCCATGACATAATTTTTGCATGCTCTATCCTCCACTCTTTTCATTTATTTTAATAAGTGGCTAACGCCTTACTCTTCTCTTCCTCTGTTAGAGGAACCTCTTTATCACCCTCTTTCTTGGTAAAAGATAATTTAGGTTTCGAATCAGAACCATCCACTATACCCCATAAACCTTTTCCCTAAATGTGGTGCTTTATATCGAAGCCCACATTACATAGTTAGTATCATTTAGCTTCATAGGAATAACGGTGATCTTGTCCTTGTCATCCGTCTTTTACAAGGGTAAGAGAGGAATAGATAGGAGGAGAGAGAGAGAGAAAAAAGAAAAGAAAAGAAAAAGAGTAGACAAGAGAATAAGAGAGAGGATACAAAACCATTTTTTCTGTAGCACAAGTTCGCCTTTCTTCAAACAAATCTTCTTGAGCCAAGAACAAGGTGATGAAACACCTTTTGTAAGTGTGGCATGAAAATTGAGGCAAAAGCACTTCAAGAATTAAGGATTTCGTAGCTCTGATACCATGTAATGAAATGGCAGTCTTCAACAAATGCATGAATAACTCACAAACAAGTGTCTATTGGAGACACTACTAGCATGACCCTTGAAAGGGTATAAAAGGAAGAACACTTGAAAAATAAATAATACTTTATTCATGCACAAAATGCTTAAGAAGCATAGTTATTTACATTGAAGGGGTTCACCCCTATATATACAAAAAAGTGGAAGACAGAGGAGAGCTCATTTTGAGCTCTCTAAAAGAGATGTTGAACTCTAGTCAAAATGCTTAAGAAGCATAGTTATTTACATTGAAGGGGTTCACCTCTATATATACAAAAAAGTGGAAGAGAGAGGAGAGCTCATTTTGAGCTATCCAAAAGAGACCGTAGACTCTAGTCCAACAACTCTTATCCAACAACTATAATAAGAGCTGTTGGACTCTAGTCCAACAACTATTATTATAGCTGTTGGACTACAATCCAACTATTATTATAACTGTTGGACTACAGTCCAACAACTATTTGCTAGATCAAATATCTAGTTTCTATTGAACTAGATGCTAAAAAAGAAAATAAAGGAAAATAAAAAAAAAATAATAAAAGGAAAAATATAATAATATTAAATAATATATATGTATTACAGTTTACATTTTAACAGGTCTCTCCCTCATGTAAGATAGTTTTTGTTCTCTCCCTTTTTCACTCATTAATAATATTTTCTTTGCCTGGGTTTGTGTATTGTGCACATTATGTGCTTGTGCTACTTGGCTCTTTATTAAACTCTTCTAAGAGTTCTCTTGTAATTTGTATTTTCGCATTCTTCATTACATGGTATCAGAGCCAATTGGTCTCTTTGTAATCTTGGGAGTCTTTTTAAGATCCTTATAAGTTCTTTCTCATCTCTACCTCTCTTCTTCACAATAGAACACAAATTAAGAGTAGAGCTATCCTTCAAGCTCAATGGTTCAAATTATTTGATGGGGGCGTCGGCTATGGAGAACCATCTTCGTGAAAAGAAACTATGGGCCTTCGTGATGGGGACTACTCTTGAACCAACATTGAAGCTCACCAAGATCGAAAGTGGCCTTGAAAAGGCTCTTGATGGTGAGGATCACATTAAAGCTATCAACGAATATCAAACCAAGGTAGAAGTTTGGGAAAATAACCACGCCAAAATTTTGGTGTGGTTCATGAACAATGTTGACATAAAGATTTGTACCAACATTGCCAAGTTTATATGAGCCAATGAAGCTTGGTTCTTTCTTAAGGGTATGTATACCCAAAAGGATCTAGTTAGACAATTTTTTTGTCAAGAAAAGATTAGATCTACTAAATAAGGGGACATGAGTGTCCGAGATTATTTTAGTGCTTTATCTTCCTTTTGGGATGAAGTTTTTCTTTTTGAGCCCAAGTGAGTGGTGTTAAAATGTACTCAATGTATTATATATATCTATATATATATATACATATAGCAGATACATATACATATATGTCCTACATATTGTGAAAATCTCTACAAAAAGAGATTGTGTGTAACACCATAATACAAGAAATACAAAGAGTGCACAAAGGCACAATGGAGAACACTCACAAGTGCACGAAGGCATGAATACACATGCACAAAAGCATGAAACAAAATGAACTTCAATTCATAAGTTCCCAAGAGGGGCTTTACAAAAGCATTGTTATTGCATATGCACTCACAAAAAGGGGATGAGTTTACAAGGGCCACTAAGGCCTATTTATAATGCAAAAAGAAGCCACAGGGTGCAACTCAATATGACTGTTGGAGCTGCACCCAACGGTCAAATTTGTGACTGTTGGGGCAGCTCCAACAGCTATATGGAGCTGTCCCTTTCACAACAGTCAAAAAGAAAAAAAGTGTAAAAAGAAAAAGGTGTAAAAGGCAAATAAAAAAAGAAAAAGTAAAAATGTTAGCCCATTAGGGTGGCTGACACCTATTGAGTAAAAGGACTGAAATACCCCTGATGGGTATTTCAATTTACAGTTAAAAGAGACATAATATTTTAACACTCCCCCTCAAACTTAGGGTGTCACGACCGAAAGTTTGCCAAGAAGGAAGTTAAATCTTGGAGAACACAACGCCTTGGTGAAGAAGTCTGCCAGTTGATATTCTGATGTAACATAAGGAAGGTCAATGGTTTTTCTTAAATATTCTTCACGAACATAGTGGCAGTCCATCTCGATATGCTTCGTGCGCTCATGAAATGTGTGATTTTTGACAATGTAGATTGCACTTTTATTATCACAACATAATTTTGTGGGCCCTTGAACTTGAATATTCATATCTTCAAACAAATTGCGAATCTAAACAATCTCCATGGTAGTAGATGCCATGGCTCTATACTCAGCTTCGGTGGATGAAAGCGATACTTTTTGCTGCTTCTTGCATCTTCAAGAGATTAATGATTCACCTAAAAAAATACAGAAACCAGTGGTGGAGTGACGGTTATTTGTGTCACCTCCCCAATCAGGGTCAGTATAAGCAATTAAACTTAATTCAGACGTAGAAGATAGAAATACTCCCTTGTTTACTGTACCCTTTATGTATCTGATGATGCGAAGGATGACGATCATATGGACTGTAGTAGGTGCATGTTGAAATTGACTAGCAACATGTACTGCATGAGAAATATCAGGCCTGGTAATGCTGAGATACGTTAGGAATCCAACCAGTTGCCAGTAATGTGTGAGATCTTTTAAGAGAATCCCATCATCAATCTTCATCCTTGAACCTACTATTTCAAGAGCTTCGCAGACCTTGTCATCTGTGATTCCTGATCTATCAAGAATCTCACAAACAAGTTTAGTTTGAGACAAAAAATAGCCTCTCTGAGAATAGGCAACCTCAATTCCCAAAAAATATGTCAGAAATCCTAAGTCTGACATTTCAAATCTTGAAGCCAAAATAGATTTAATGCTCTTGATTCCTTTGATATTATCACCTGTTATTAACATATCATCAACATATAACAATAATATAACAATCCTTGCATCAGATTTCTTAACAAACAATGCAGTGTCAGTATAGCATGAAGTGAAACCATTTTCAGTCATTACATTGTTAAACCTATCGTGCCAAGCTTTGGGTGCTTGTTTCAGTCCATAAAGAGCTTTACGAAGACGAAGAATTTTATTTTTAGGGATTTCCATACCAGGTGGAGCATTCATGTAAACTTCTTCATTAAAATCTCCATTTAAAAAGGCATTTTTGACATCCATTTGGTAAATATTCCACTTTTCAATTTATGCAATGGTGATAAGACATCTGACAGTAACCATACGAGCTAGTGGAGCCAATGTCTCTTCATAGTCAATCCCATATTCTTGACTGTACCCTTTAGCTACAAGACGGGCCTTATACCTTTCAAGAGAACCATCACTCTTAGTCTTGACCTTGAACACCCATCGACATCCTATAGTTTTCTTGCCATTGGGAAGAGATTGAAATTCCCAAGTGTTAGCTTTCTTAAGAGCTTTGAGTTTACTCTCCATGGTTTCTTTCCATTCAGTACATTGTTTGGCTTCTCCAAAATTTTTTGGTTCAAAATAAGAGTGAAGGACACTCAAACAAACTCGATATTTAGGAGAGAAAGAATCAAAAGATACGAATCTAGAGGGAGTCCTTCTAGTTCTTTCAGTTCTCCTAGGATGAAAATCATGAGTGGAAATAGTCTCACTAGGTTCACTATATAGTTCATTAGCACTCCTAAATGTGCTTCTATCTCTATGAGAATAAGTGATGGGTTCTCTAGATACATTTTCTTCTTGAGGGGTAGAAGGGTTAGAGTTATTGTTGATCACAGCCATTTCATTTTCACTATTATATGTTGATTCATCATCACTAGAGATATCATCATCCTTAGATAAAAGGTCAAAAATAAAGGAGTAATCGACATTTTCTAAATGAGATTCATTTTTTTTAAAACCACTATCATTTTCCAAAAAAGTTACATTCCTTGAAACATATAATTTATCATTCTTAGAGTCATAACATCAAAATCATTTTTGAGTTTCCGAATAGCCAAGGAAAGCACAAGGAATGGCTTTTGGTGAGAGTTTATCATTTTTATTGGTAAGAACAAAGCACTTACAAAAAAAAACTCTCAACCTATTATAATCGGGTTCTTTTTCATATAGAATCTCAAAGGGAGAAATTTTATCTAAATTTTTGGATGGAAGTCGGTTGATAAGATAGACGAAAGCAAGAGCCGCTTTGGCCAAAAAAATTTTAGGAATATTTTGGGAAATGAGAAGGGTTCTAGTGGTTTCAATGATATGCCTATGATTTCTTTCGGCCAAACCATTTTGTTGTGGGTCTTAGGACACGATCTTTGATGGACAATGCCATAATCCTCAAGATATTTCTTAAACTCATTAGAGAGATATTCACCTCCAGAATCGGTCCTAAATATCTTTAAATTACTATTAAATTGATTTTTTATCATCATATGATATGTTTTAAAACATGAAAAAACTTCATCCTTATGTTTGAGAAAATATATCCAACAATATCGTGAGACATTATCCAAAAAAATCACATAGTAAGCAAAACCACCTTTGGATATGGCAGGTGCCGGTCCCCAAACATCTGAGTGAATAATTTCAAAAGGTTTAGTACTAAACATAGTTCTTGGTTCAAAAGGTATACTTCTCATTTTTCCAAGAATACAATCATTACAAGAGAAAATATTTTTACAAAGATCTTTAACAAAATGTAGATAGGATAACTTGGTAATGTTGGGATGACCAAGTCTCTTGTGCCAAACATTTATGTCTTTATGTTGGGCCACATTACAAAAGGTGTTTTTAGGAATTTGAAGAAAGTCCACATAGTACAACTCTCCTTTCCTAGAGCCTTCCTCAATCAATCTCCCGGACCGGTGATCCTGTATTAAACATTTATTAGATGAGAATTGAATGTTACACCCAAGGTCCGTGAGTTGAGAAACGGAAAGCAAGTTTAAATTTAATTTTGGTATAAGTCTAATTTTTGGAATAAAGAAGTTTTGGGTTTTAAAATTTCCAATTCCCTTAATTTCGAGAGAAGTACCATCCGTGGTCGAAACAAAAGAAGGTGACACATTTTTAGAATACTCGGAAAGAGATGAAATGTTTAGGGTCATATGAAAGGATGCATCCGAATTTAAGAGCCAAGAAGTTTTACCTGGAGGAGAAGAGGTGGATACGACGACACCGGAAATAGCTCTCTTTAGAAGAGGTTGAAGAGCCTCCACAATTTGATTGAGAGATAAAGCTTCTTTTGAAGATTCCTCTTTGGATGGTTGAGATGTAGTTGCCATTGTTAGAAGTTTCTTCCATTTTGGGCAAACCGGTTTGATATGACCCGGTTCTTTGCAAAAGTGACACGAGATTTTGCTATAATCTCTTCTTCCTCCTTGATTACCTTGATTTTGATTCTTAAAATAAGGAGGTCTATATGTTCTTAATTTGTTATCGGGTCTAGAAACGACATTAACACCATCACATTCTTCTTGATTTGTGGACATTGCAAGCACACTAGGATTTTGCTTGCTAATGCCCATACGGGTTTCCTCTCCACTTAATTTAGTTAAGACATCTTCAAGAGAGAGAGGTAAAAGAGGATAGGAGAGAAGATCTTATTTGCTCAAACTCGGGCCTTAGCCCATTCAAAAAATTGAAGAATCGGTCTTCTTCTAATTGCTTATGACGAAGTTCTATGGCTTCTCCACTCCACTTGGGTTCAAGCATGGCAAGCTCATCCCAAATTAAAGAGAGTTCTGCAAAATACTCTCTTATAGACATATCACCTTGAACAAGAGTTAACGCTCTCTTTTGAAGATAATACTTATGGGACAAGTCCCTAGAAGTATACATTTTCTCAAGATACTCCCACGCTTGAGAAACCTTTTTAAACTTTATAATGTTGGCATTAATCCTTGTCTCAACGGAAGAAAAAATCCAAGACAAGATCTTGAAATTCTTCATTTCCCATTCATGTTTCCTACTATATTCCTCAAGAGCATTAGTTCTTTCATCTCCCTCAAGGATTTTGATTTCCCCTTCTTTAACCAAAGTAATTTTAGGCTCTGGTTCCGGAATCGAGCCTTGAATGTAACCCCAAAGCCCTTTCCCTTTGATGTGAGCTTCCATATTTCCGGCCCACACGTGATAATTTGAGCTATTTAGCTTGAAACCAAGAGAAAAATGGGAGTCTTTCTCACCCATTAGAGAGGAAAGAAGAAAGAAAAGAATACGTACCATAATAAGATTTTAAATCTTTCTTGTTGTAGTAATCTTCTAAAATATTGAATGAAGAAGAGTCTCCACTCCAATCACCAAAAAAGTTGAAGGCACGTTTGCCGAGGCACTTGATATTGAGAAGAATCACACCAATTTCTTTCTCCAAACAACCTTGCTCTGATACCATGTGAAAATCTCTACAAAAAGGGATTGTGTGTAACACCACAATACAAGAAATACAAAGAGTGCACAAAGGCACAAAGGAGAACACTCACAAGTGCACGAAGGCATGAATACACATGCACAAAAGCATGAAACAAAATGAACTTCAATTCATAAGTTCCCAAGAGGGGCTTTACAAAAGCATTGTTATTGCATATGCACTCACAAAAAAGGGATGAGTTTACAAGGGCCACTAAGGCCTATTTATAATGCAAAAAGAAGCCACAGGGTGCAGCTCAATATGACTGTTGGAGCTGCACCAAACGGTCACATTTGTGACTGTTGGGGCAGCTCCAACAACTATATGGAGCTGTCCCTTTCACAACAGTCAAAAAGAAAAAAAAAGTGTAAAAAGAAAAAGGTGTAAAAGGCAAAAGTAAATAAAAAAAGAAAAAGTAAAAATGTTAACCCATTAGCGTGGCTGACACCTATTGAGTAAAAGGACTGAAATACCCCTGATGGGTATTTCAGTTTACAGTTAAAAGAGACATAATATTTTAATACATATATGTATACACATCTGTATGTATATATACATAGATATATATATTTATATCACTCTTTGTAAAACCTGATAAAGAGTATTTTTGTTATTTTACCTTTTACATGTATTTTAATTGAAATATGGTTGTATTTTTTACATTTCTTTTTCTTTTTTGTCCTTTTTGTACCCACCTTGGGGGGCCCAATGTAGTCGTTGAGCCCCTCCAACGGTCACAAGTGTGACCGTTGGAGGGGCTCCAACGACCACATTGGAGCCTCTCCAAGTGGTTCCTCTTGCATATTATAAATAGAGGACTTCCCCTTGTATTTATATATGCTTGAGAGCTCAAGCTCCTTCCCTTTTCGAATATAGAGATTCTTTACATGCCATTGTGCATATTTGTGTTATTTTATGCTTTTGTGCATATTTGTTCAAGTGTTATTTGAGTGCCTTTGTGCACATCTCTTGTGAGGTATTAGTGCTTGTATGCCTATTGTTTCTTTGTAGACATTTTCACAGGTGGCTCTGAAAGATATTGAATTAAGAAGGGAATAAATTTAAAAAAATATTTCTTTCAATTTCTTCACGGTCTTAGACTGAAGTTTGAAAAGTAAGGGCATTCCTTCTTCATTGACGCAAGGCTTTACCTATTGAAGATGCCCTTGCTGAAGTGTGCCAAGAGGAAACTCGTATTGGTATGACTCATAAAGGTAATGAGATTTTGGCCGTTACTAGGCCGGGATCCAATGTTAGGCCCTATAGGCCTCCTCACTTTGCCCAAAATAGTGGCTTTAGAAAGGGGTATTATTTGTCACTATTGTAATGAACCGGGTCATATCAAACTGGTTTTCCCTAAGCTTAAAGCAAATGTGGCCGCAGTTGGTCTAAATGTCCAAGATAAAGAAGAAGTGAGTAATAATGGAGGAGACATCAAGAATACTCTAAATCAAATATTGGAGGCACTTCAACATCTCCATTAAGTGTTCATCTACTTCGAGTGTCGCCATCACAACCTCATCAACTCCTCCAGGTATGTGAATTTTGGACTCCGGTGCTTCTTTTCATATGACACCACATAAAAACACCATTTTTAATGTCTATTTCACCCCCACAACATCTTATGTTTCAACGACCGACAAGACTTCTTTGAAAATTGAAAACATTGGAATACTTGATTTAAAACATTCTCAATAATTTTTTGTTTAAAAAATAAGGGTGGTTTCAAAAATCAATTTAAATTTATTTTCGGTGTCTCAAATTACTGATCATGGTTGCAAAGTATCTTTCTCATTTAGAGATTGCACCGTGCAAGATCTCGGGCAAGGCCATAGGAGGGGTGATCTATATTTTATGGATTTTTTGAATTTTTTCATCCAAGTCTTTTTGTAATTTTGTAAATGTCAAAAGTATAAAAGTTTGGTACAAGAGATTTGGCCATTCAAAATTTTCAAAGATGTCTTCTTTCTCTTTTTTGGGAAATTCTTGTAATGAAAAGATTATGACTTGTAAAGATTGCATCTTTGGTAAACTAAAAGCCACTCAATTTTCTCAACGAAGTTTTATCTCTTTACATCCGTTTGAATTGGTTCATTTTGATGTTTGGGGTCCTTTTCCTATCATGTCTAAGGGAGGTTTTTCATATTATGTAATTTTTGTGGACGATTTCTCTAGATACACATGGATCTTCTTTTTAAATCGAAAATTTGATGTGTTTTCCATCTTTAAAGATTTTCATGCAATGATTAAGAATAAATTTCTAAGTAATTTATCTATTCTAAGTTCGGATTTCGGAGGTGAATATATGTCAAATGAATTTCAAACTTATTTATGACAAAATAGAATTTGTCATCAAATATCTTGCCTTAACACACCACAATAAAATTGTAATAACCTCATTCATGCTTATTTTTCTAAAATTGGATCTGGGATCCGTGTTTAGGATCCAGGATCCACAATGGACTATATATATAATATAGTACTATAATAATTATATATTAACGTACATATATATCAATAAATGGGTGAATCCACAGTTGGATCTATATGGATCCAACCTGCAGATCCAACCCCAGGCTAATTACGGATCCAATTGGGCAGACAAGCCGTGGATCCAACATGCAGTTGGATCTCGGGTCTCGCACCGGGACCCAAGCTGTGCCCCGAGTGGCGGGTTAATAATAATAATAAAAAAATAGGACAGCACTAACGCTGTGCTGGCCCGATAAAGTGGGCGTTAGGGTTCAGAATGAGCCCTAACGCAAGCCAATGGTCAGAGGGGGAGTGCGCAGCCGCTTGGAAGGAGGGGGTAACTGCCTCCTTCCTTTTCGGGAGATCATCCCCCTACATTACGCCTCTCCCACTCTCCTCTTCCTCCCACTCTCCTCTCTTCCTCCTCCCTCTTTGTCTCCCTGTCTTTCTCCCCTGTTTTCTCACTTTCCCTCCCGATCGCCCCTTCACGGCCGAGGATCAGTGGTCGACAAATCTTTTTCTCGCATCAGCAGCAGCTTCTAAGCGTCGGTTCTGAGGTACGGGTCTTTTCTTTTGATTTCAAGGGAGAAATTGAATGCCGGTTAGATTTTCGTGTGATATCTTGGATGGAACCAAGGGAAAAATGCTTATACGGCTGATTTCCGGTTGTTCTTCCATCTTTTTCATGGAAAATTTTCTGTGTATGCTATAACAGAATTTTTTATTAAGGTGGAAGTGGTTCTTTTAGAACCCTAGTTGGTGAATATCAATTTCTACGGTTGGATCGTAACATAGACTGAGTTGTGCGTGAAAATATAGGTTGAAATTGCAGAGTATGCATGTATTTTTGCATAAACGAATGTGCATTGGGTGCCTATTGATTCTAGTGGTTATCTATATGCGTCTTTGAATAGGTTTCTGAAATAAAGCCTATTGTCAGTGTGATATTTTCTGAATAGGTATAAGCTTTAATTCGTTCTGCAAACATGTGGCAATGTGGTTATGTATATGCTTAGTGAGACTTGTTTTTAATGTATTAAGCATGCCCGATAGTTTGAAATTTATCTTAGTGTTCCCGTAGGCATGCTGTCTTAAAAGTACATATGTATACACATACAAAAAAATATCTTTTTCGGTGTTAGGCCTCAGTCGACTGTGGTCGGCTGAGCCATATGCTGGCAGCCCCAGCCGACTGGGTCGGCTGGGCTGGGGTTTTGACCCGATCAGTTGGGTGCTGGCCATGTAATATATATATATATATATATAATAGTAAAGTTTCTTTTTGTGTTAAAATTCTTCTGTGTGGGCTGGTGTCAGACCAGCCGAATTCGGCTGGCCTGACATGCTCAACTATGTGGGCATGTTTCAAAAAAAAAAAGATATATAAATAATATATAGGAAATTAAATTTTCAGTTTTAGAAATTCAAATGAGGGTTTAGCTGTTGCCTGGAAAAGGATAATAAGATTCATCTCTTGTGATTGATATATTAAGTTAGATCAAGCAATATTTGCAATGTTGCACCTTATGCACATGAGTACACTGATTTGATGTATGAGCACGTGCACTTACGCTTGAGCGTTTAGATACACATTAAGATGTGTCATTGCAGAAGCATGTATGTCACATGAACATGTAAGATAAAGTATGCAATTACCATAGACTAAAGGAAAGCATGCATTGGACACAAACATGTGTATGGAATGAATGCATGAAATCGAAATGAAGTTGTGAGCTCATGCACAGGTACATTGTTGTTTTATGCACATCTTCAAATGACATATATGAATGTGCATTGTGAAGCATTTAAAAGTAATGCATTGTGGTACGTTGTTATGGTTTTCACATATGATGCATCGAGGATCCAAGTGAATCATCGCAGGCCTGAAGAGCCTCGGGCACTGTGTGCTCCTTCTTTACTTACTTTTAAATGCATTGCAAAAATCATATTTATTTTTATTGAATTATGTTCCGACTGTTCTATGCTCTTCTGCGGGCGATGGTCCCGTAATGGTTTTCGCAGGGGTAGATGCGAGCTTTTGCCCTTGCTTTTGTATGCTGAATTACAAAACATAATAATTAGCATTTAATAAAGAGATAATGAATAAGAACTGTGTAATATACGATCTGAGATCTCCCATAGAAAGAATGAGCATCTTAGAGATTCGGTTTTGGGGGATCACGATGATACAAAAACTCTGTGTGATTTACTTTTACCCTAAACCCGATATTCATGTTCTTTCTCCTGATCATGATTTTAGGGAGAGTCCGCCACTTTACCTGGGGGTGGTGTGTTCGACACAATTGTTGTTTTGATATACCAAGAAAGTGACATTATTGGATGTGGAGATCCTTAGTGTCCCAACATTAGATGTGGAGGGCTAATATCCCAAAGGCGATTCAGTTGAAGGTTAAGTTTGAAACCCAGTATTAAAATATAACTTGTGTGCTAAGCTGTCCTGAGAACCTAACTTGACATCGCAAAATTGTACCCGTTTGGTGTATCCGCGGGCAACCGTAATTAAAAAATGAGGAACTTAAATTGTATGTATTTAATATGACATGCATATGGAAAGAAAAAATTTAATGAAAGATAATAAAGTGTTCATACATTGCAGATAAATCATGCATAATCTTGTTATGCATTAGAAGATGCATATTTTACTTTGTTCTCTTAATTGTTGCATGTTGGGGGATGCTTGATGTTTAATTTCTAATGCATGTTAAATGTTCTGCTTACTTAAATTGTGATTCCTGTTAGTGAGTAATGTTCTTTCATGCTTAATAAATACTCTCTGTTGCATGAATGCTAAATTGAATTATGCAAATGTCATAATTGTATTCCTTTGAATTATTGCATTAAATCTTATCTGTCTTCTTTAACTCACTTGTTTAATTAGAAGTACCTGTCCTCAGGATTTCGGTTCTGACACCCTACTTCTATGCTTTTTCGCAGCCGCAGGTGATCAGTGAAGCGACTGACTTCTAGGAGAGTTACTGGTGTCACGCACTTGCTAGACAGATCATTGATGAACAACGTGACTCTTCTTTTATTTCTTTTTCGTTTTATTTAGTTGTTACTGCACTCTGAATTCTTCATTTATGCAATTGTCTTGAGACTTATCACTTATTATTTCAATAAAGGTTTGGTTTGGTATGGATGATAATCGTAAGCTCTATTGTGGTTGGTTGTTTTATCCAATTGGGAGTGGAACTGTAAAGGCCTTGGGTTTCTGGGAAGATTTCCGGTACGGTTTAAAAAAAAATTTCGTATTTTCAAGGGGTATGAGTTGGGATCATTACAAAAATGGTCTAGCGGAAAGAAAACATAAGCATATTATAGAAACAACTAGAACTCTCTTAATTTCTAAAAATATTCCCAAGTCATTTTGGGCAGAAGTCGCTTTAACTTCATCATATCTTATCAATAGAACTCCGTCGTCTTCTTTAAAAAATGTTTCTCCTTTCGAAAAACTTTATAATATGTCTCCGAATTTCAAAAGGCTAAAGATTTTTGTTGTAAATGTTATGTTCTTACTCAAAAAAATGATAAGCTTTCTCCAAAGGCTATTGAACGCGTTTTCTTAGGATATAGTGAAAAACCAAAAGGATACCGATGCTTTGACTTATCAAATAATAAACTTTATATCTCAAAAGATGTTACTTTTCTTGAAGAAGAAAACAGTTTTGCAAACAATGAACCAAAAGAAAACATTGACTATTCTTTCTTATTTGATTTACTATCCTGAAAAGATGAATAAAATCCGATTGAGTCTCTTGATTCTTTCAATGATGTTGAAAATCAAAATGAACAATGAAAGAAATGACTCATGAAAGTGTAGATGAACATGTAACAAATAATACTCAAGTTTATACTAGAAGAAGTGAAAATCCTCATCCATGTGCTTTTGACAAATTTTCTCAAAATATGTCGTTAGAAGAATCATCTCAAAGAAGGTCAAATCGTATCTCTAAAGCACCAAATAGATTTGTATCTTATGAGTCTTTTTTACTGCATTTTAGAGCTTGTTTATTAGCCATCCACTTCTTTTATGAACCATCTCATTACAATGATGCAAAACAATATGCATATTGGAATAAAGCTATGAAACATGAACTTAATGCACTCAAGAAAGCTCAAACTTGGGAAAAGAAACCCATTGGATGTAGATGGGTTTTTAATGTAAAAACCAAAAGCGATGGTTCTTTAGAAATATATAAAGCTAGATTGGTAGCTAAAAGATATGTTCAAGAGTATGGGGTAGATTATGATGAGACTTTTGCCCAGTTGCTCGAATGACTAGTGTTCGAGTCCTCATTGCAATAGCATCTATTAAGAAATGACCTATTTATCAACATGATGTCAAAAATGCCTTTTTAAATGAAGATCTTGGTGAAGAAGTTTATATGAATTATCCTTCTAGCATGAATTTAAATGAAAAAATTTTGAAATTAAAAAGAATATTATATGGTTTTAAACAAGCCCAAAAAACTTGGTAACACTACTTTCTTTGTTAAGAAAACATGTGATTCTATTGTAATTCTTCTTGTTTATGTTGATGATATGATTATCACGGAAAGTGACAAAGAGAGAGTAAATGACATTAAGTCTATATTACAAAAAACTTTTGATATGTCCGACTTGGGTTTTCTGAGATATTTTTTAGGTATTGAGGTGACTTATTCATCTTGTGGATAAATTCTATCCCAAATGAAGCTGACCGCGGATATCTGCTCTAAGTCGGGGATTTCAAATGAAAAGAAAGTAGACACTCTCAAAGTTATAAATGCTAAATTAAGACTTGAGGATGATATTCTACTTGATGATCCTACTCTTTATCATCAGTTAATTAGATCTCTTACTTATCTATCACCCGACCGAACAGTGCTCATGCGGTTCATGCAGAAAGTCAGTTTTAGCGTGCTCCTACTACAATTCATATGGCCGCTCTCATGAGAATTGTGCGCTACATCAAGAACACCATCTCGAAAATGTTTTTCTTATCATCTTCTTTATCTTTTGACTTAACTGTTTATACTAATGCTGATTGGGGATGTAATCCCAATGATCGAATTTCAACTACTAAATTTTGCATTTTCTTAGGGGATTCACTTATTTCTTGGAGGTGCAAGAATCAGCAAAATGTTTCCTTGTCATTCACAGAAGCTGAATATTGTCCCATAACAACTACAACCATGAAAATTGTATGGCTCAGAAGTTTTCTCTGTGATATGAGGATTCTCATCTCAACTCCTTCGAACATGTGTTGTGACAACAAGAGTGCGATTTACATTGCAAGCAACCATACTTTTCATGAGTGCACCAAGCATATTGAAATGGACTGTCACTATGTTCGAGATGAATACCTCAGGGGAACTATTATATTACCTTATGTTACATCAAAATATCAGCTGACTGACTTCTTTACCAAGGCGCTTCCAACTCCTCATTTTTTGTTTTTCCTTAGCAAACTTTTGGTTTTCTTCCCGTAAAGTTTGAGGTGGGGGTGTTAAAAATATATACATATATCTTCTTTTTCATGTATTTATAGCAAAATACCTTATAGAGGTATTTTGGTCATTTTACTGTTCATTTTATTTTTCTTAGGATTTTCTATTTCTTATTTTTTTGTATTCTTTTTATTTTTTTCTTTTTTACATTTAAGTGTAATGGGACCATTGGGGGCCCAACACTTATAGTCGTTGGGGTCCCCAACAATCATTCATATGACCGTTGGGGCTCCCCAACGACTATAATGGGAGCTCCAATGCTGCCCCTCTATGAGCTCCTTTTTCTTATAAATAGAGCGTCTCTTCCTCATGTAAGATAGTTTTTGCTCTCTCCCTTTTTCACTCATTAATAATATTTTCTTTGCCTTTTGGCATTTTCCCCTTAGTGGGTTTGTGTATTGTGCACATTATGTGCTTGTGCTACTTGGCTCTTTATTAAACTCTTCTAAGAGTTCTCTTGTAATTTGTATTTCCGCATTCTTCATTACAGAACACATCTATAGGGTTGGAATTTCGAAAAGAAAAACACTGGAAATCCAATAACATGTTTCATTTAGCACCATGCTCAATTTGTACGTTTCCATTTCCTCGTGTGTGTGTGTGTATATATATATATATATATATATATTGAAAAGTTGTATTTGAGAACTATAAACAAAAATAATGTTTATGTCACTTTGAATTTCTTACAGAGCCAGCTAATTTTGCACAAGACTGTGTTTGCATAAATTTTAATAGATTTTAATATAATAAAATGTTTGTTACCAGCTTTAGACCCAGCTTGACCAAACAAAACCATTCCTTTGATCTGCACGATTTTTGCATTGAATTGGCTGGAAACCAATAGGTATTCACCAATCTATTGCTACCAAGGAAAATGCCTGCAAGTGGTCATTCTAGTGCCTGTTTTCAGTTGTGATTCTGGTTTCTGGTATTTATGTTGTAGAAGTGTCATGGAATTTTGCTGTTGTTATTGTTGAACTAAATGCCATTGCGGTTGAAGGGAAAGTTTTATAGGACGACTATTAGACCTGCTTTACTATATGGTACGGAATGTTGGGCTGCCAAGAGACATCATATTCAAAAAATGAGTGTAGCTGAGATGCGGATGCTTAGATGGATGTGTGGAAATACAATAAAAGATAAGATTCGGAACGAAGAGATACGTAAGAAGGTAGGTGTTGCACCCATTGAAAATAAGATGCGAGAGAATCGTTTACGGTGGTTTGGACATATTCGGCGAAGGCCTAATGATGCTCCAGTTAGAAGGTTGGAGAAATGGGAAAATATATTAGTTAAAAGAGGTCGGGGTAGGCCTAAATAGACTTGGATGGAGATGATAGGAAAGGATATGAATGCTTTGAACCTCACCGAGGACATGGCGTTGGATAGAAATGATTGGAGGAAAAGGATTCATGTGGAAGACCCAAAATGAATTTCTTTTTGGTTCATATCGCTGACCCCAATTGTTTTGGGATGAAGGCGTAGTTGTTGTTGTTGTTGTTGTTGTATTGTTGAACTAAAGTATCATGGTAGAAAGGCTCTGTCTTTGGTACCCTAGGTAGTGCTGTACTATCTAGTAACCCCTTTCATTTTATAAGATTTGCACTGAACTTTTTGTAGTTCTGATCATACAGGTGCTAGTTTTTTTTAGTGGAGAACATGCATTAGATTAAGCAACTTTGATGTGTACACAAGTTTTTAAAAGAATGTAGAAATCAGTAGCCTACTGTGTACCAATTTTTCATAGTAAAAATATAATTTTTTAGTCAAGATAGTCAGATTCACAGGATATCTATTACTAAATAAATGCTGAGAAACACATTTACAGGAATTTATTTAGAAAATAATGCCTGCAAGGCTGAAACCTACTCTTCGTACTAGATAGTATTAGCAAGAGCAACAACGATAAGCCCTTTGAAAAGTCACAAATATCTGGAATACACATATAAGCATACACATACACCTATTCTACCATTTGTCTATCTGAAGCATATGCATTAAAAACTTATCTTTAGGTCTACATGACTACATCTGTTTGTTGAATTGCCCTTGTCTTTGAAAAGAACTCGAGTCTCTGATTTTGTATTTGCACTTTCTTGTTCCTAATATTTGAAATTTAAGCAGTATTCCATAATCCATTTCTAATAACTCATATAGAACATAGAATAACAAGAAGATATTTCCAGTTTTGAGTTCTTTTTCATGGCAGGATTACTATCATGATGGTTGTGAAAGGAAAATCTAGTTTTACTGACCATGCTTATTTGTCTTGTTGAATGTGCTTGTGTGGATTTTTATGCTATTTATTACTCTGAAAAGGGCTATTGAGTTGGATGTGGCTTGTGTTGGTTTACATTTAAGGAACAAGAGAGAACAATATCATTTGGATTTCCTCCCGTCTAGCTGAACCTAAAAACTGTACTCAGTGTTTCCCTTTTGCTGGCCGGCAGGTCAATTTATCGGAGCAGAGTACAGAACAATTGAAAGAGCGATGTCAAAGGTTTTACAGGGGATGCAAAAAATTTACGTAAGTTATTTCAGTAGAATATGAATTAGTTCCCCAATGATGTAGACTTAAGTCATTTATTGGAAGGTGATAAACATGCTTGATGATTTACATTTATTCAGCACAGTTTTGTTTTTTAAGGATGTTATCCGATATTGGAGGGACAAGGTTGTGCTTTACTTGATGATCGATAAATTGGAGAAAGTAACATGCCAATATAAAGTTATAAACAATTTAAGCAGATGTAAATTTAATAAAGTGATACTGTATGGAATGCATAAAAGCCCTGAGACATTGTCTTAACAACCCTTTGCTAACACATGGTTTAAGCTCTTGGTTAATCATGGAACAGGGAATGTCTTTAGGTAAATAATGGTACTCTTTATATGAGATATTCTGGTTATGTGATAGGTAACTCTTGTAAAGTTACTCATTATTTAGGGCATTTTATATTGTTGTAAATCTAGTGCAGCATGGCACTCATTCATAATAAGTCTAAATGCTTTCCCATCTCTTTTTTCTTTTTTTCAGTCAGGTTAGATTTCTACAATGTATGTAGTCAGTCTCACATCTGTTTTTGTATCAACTTTATTGGAGTTGTCTTCTTAGCTTCTGAGAATAATCTCTAAATTTAACATCCATACAGAAAACAAGCACTTGTATTCCAAAAATTTGTTTTATCAAATAGCTGTCGACCATTGACTGCCCCTGACAAGTGAAAGTACTTGTTCCATGGCTGATATCAACTTATTATTGTGGAATAAATTGTCAGACTTCAAAGTTGAAAGAAACAGCTGTGCTTAGATGGCATCATGAAAGGTAGGTATTTAAAGAGGATGATTCTCTAGAACTGAATCTGTGCAAATAAAAAACTACGGACTTAGTTTTTTTGTTTACCATATACATATTTGAAATGTTTTACCAGATCTACCCATTCATCTAAACAGAATTATTAGGGGCTTGGGGAATTCAGTCTTCCACATTTTTCTACAGATGCGGATAACTATGAGGCACAGATTGCACCCACATGGTTGTGCTTAAAACCCGAGTATGCATGTGTAGACGCACAAACACATTGTGGACACACTTGGATTGAATGATTGTGTTTCAGTTGCTTATCATCAATGATTTCTATCATATCAGAGTTGCTCTTGGAGAAGCATGTGGTGGAGATAATGCTTTTGCTGACACTTTGGAGTCATTTAGCGGTGGACGTGATGATCTCATCAGTGTAGCTATTGGAGGTACTTTAAGCTTTTGCCATGCGTGCATTTGTGTCTTTTACTTGATTGATTCCTATCATATGATGGTGACTTGCAGGTATGTTTTGTCTCCAAAGTGCACAAAGGAGATTTGAAAATTGGGTGCACGAAGTTGCCTCCTTTTGTGCAATGGCTGGGAGATAGTGTCATCGCGTCTTAATTAAGGGGTTCCATCGTCCTTTCATGCCTACCTCCTCCCCAAATGCACATGGAGAAAAAGGGGAAGGAGGGAACAGAAAGGATGTAGGATTTAGTGAAACCATGATTTTGTTCCCTAAGCTAAACCTTATGCTTTAGTTGTTAAATACTAATTTTGATGGAGTGAATGAAGATGTCCTAGACATCGATCATGAATTCATGTTGGTTGGTGGTTCTTGTCAGATTTTGAATCTCCAGGTCTTTCCACGCGTGAGAGCTGAAAAACAGAGAGAGAGATAGAGAAAGGGAGAGAGAAGTTGGGAGAAACCGATGCCCTATTGTGTTAGGGTCGGCTGCTGTGTATATTCCTTTATATTAACATGTGATTACAAAATTAGGGTACTAAAATACCCTCATTACAATAACTTATATTACATAGTGCCATTAATGAAGTAGATGTCACGGGTCTGGATCTTCAGATCCATGACCCGTAACCAGAGAAAACACTTCTTTTCACCCTCCTTCAAGTTGTGCATGATCATGAATCATGAACAACTTGTATTTTAACGTCCAAAATCTGTCTTTTGTCAATCCTTTTGTAAATATATCCGCCACTTCATCTGTAGTTCGAACAAATTCAGGCTCAATCTCTTTCTCTTCTACCTTTTGTCTCACAAAATGCTGGTCTATTTCAATATGTTTGGCACGACTGTGATGGATTGAATTAAAAGACATACTAATGGCACTCTGGTTGTCACACAAAAGAAGTGATTGAGATATCGATTCTCCGACTTCTGTCAGTAGATGTCTAACCCAAGTAGCCTCAGCAGTGGCGGCTGCCATTGACCTGTATTCAGCCTCTGTACTGGATCTGGCAACAGCCTTTTGTTTCTTACTACTCCAAGAAACCAAATTCATCCCAACAAATACACAATAGCCGGATCCTGATCTGCGTTCATCTGGATCTCCCGCCCAGTCCGCATCAGAATAAATAGTGATCTCATGTGCATTTTGCCTATTTGTCTTTCGGTTATATATGAGACCATCCCCAACCGTTCCCTTCAGATATCGTAGTATCCGTTTAACTGCTTCCATATGCCCTTCACATGGTGCATGCATAAACTGAGAAACTTGATTCACCGAGTAGACTATATCAGGGCGAGTAAAAGTGAGGTATTGTAACATACCCACTATGCTACGGTACTGTGTGGGATTATCAAATGGATCTCCGTCTTGAGAGCTAAGCCTTTGATGAGGAACACTAGGAGTGCTCAAGGGCTTGCAGTCTTTCATACCCGTTTTATTGAGAACATCAATGGTATACTTATGTTGAGTGAGAGTCATTTCTTCAGAGGTACTGTCGACTTCAACTCCAAGAAAGTACCGTAGTTTGCCAAGGTCCTTCATTTTGAACCTCTGATTCAAGAGATGTTTGACTTCTTTAATGTGCTCATTGGAATTGCCAGTGATGATGATATCATCCACATATATCAACAACAGAGTAATTGTGTCTTGGTTCTTAAATATAAATAAGGAGTGGTCAAGAAGAGATTTCTTAAAACCATATTTTTGTATTTCAAGAGAAAAGCTGTCGAACCAAGATCGAGATGCCTGCTTCAATCCATATATCGCCCTTTTTAGTCTGCAGACATATTTTGTAGGATTACCTTCTGCGTAACCAGTGGGTTGTTCCATGTAAACTTCTTCTCTCAAATCTCCATGAAGAAAAACATTCTTCACATCAAGTTGGCTAATAGTCCATTGGTGTTCAATAGCTAAAGAAAGTATGACTCTGATTGTCTCCATCTTCACCACTGGACTAAAAGTTTCATCATAATCCTGTCCTTGCTCCTGTGTAAAACCTTTGGCTACAAGTCTCGCCTTGTATCGCTCTATAGTCCCATCTGGTTTATACTTTATTTTGTACACCCATTTCGAACCAACAACGTTTCTGTCAGGTGGTCTTGATACGACATCCCACATACCACATTCATGTAGAGCTTCCATCTCCTCATTCATTGCTTCAATCCATCTTCTGGAATTTGATGCTTGAGAGAACGTTGTGGGTTCATCTTTTTTATTCAAGGCTGTTAGAAAGAGTTGAAAATCTAATGAGAAATTTTCATAGCTGACCCACCTTTCAATTGGATGGCGAGAACGTGTGGATCTTCTAGTGTCAACGATGTTGGATGTAGAGGATGTGTCCATGCCTGAATCAACTATGGTGGGTGACTCTCTTTCTCGTCGAGTGTAGACAAGGCCTTTATACCTTCCTGGATTCAAAGTTGGGTCTGTATTTTCATGAGCAATCATTCCATCAGTAGACACAGGTTTCTTATCCTTTTGAGTGCAATTTGAGCAAGCATCACTAGCTCCTGAGAGAAGTTCATAATTCAACCAAGGATAATAAGCCTCAACTTTAGGTTTTGATTCTGAAGAACTAGTACATCAACAATCAAAATTCAATTCATCGAAGATTACATTTCTTGATATTTTGATGCGCTTGCTCACCGGATCATAGCACCTGTACCCTTTATAGTCATCAGCATAACCCACAAACCTGCACTTCAAAGCCTTTTCCTGAAACTTATGTCTCCTTGAACTGTCAACATGAACATAGCATAAACAACCAAACACATGCAAATCATAGTAGTTGGGGTGTATACCAAAAAGAGACAAGTAAGGAGACTTGTTTTTCAAAATAGTCATGGGCAATCGATTTATCACATGAACTGCAGAATGAAAAGCCTCTGTCCATAAAGTGATTGGAAGATTACTGTCATGCATCATGCTCATCGCACTCTCAACAATATGGCGATGCTTCCTTTCAGCAATCCCATTCTGCTGAGGTGTGTGTGGGCAAAACACATTTTTCCTTATCCCGTTACTTTGAAGAAAGTTAGTAAAGTCAATGGAAGAGAATTCACCTCCTCCGTCACATTGGAAACTTAGGATGTTTTCAGAAAATTGATTTTCGACAAAGGAATGAAAGTTACAGAACAACTTGAAAGTCTCAGATTTATGTTTCATGAAAAATATCCAAGAATAGCGAGAATAACTGTCAACAAATAAAAGATAATATCTAGTTCCAGATATGGAAGCAACTGGAGCAAACCCCCAAACATCAGAACAGATAGTCTCAAAAGGTCTTGAAGCTCTTTTATTGATAGAATGAAATGGTAAAACATGACTCTTACATAAGAGACAACTAGAACATTTGTTGTCATTGACATTTATTCCTAAACTTGACTTGGAAATGAGGTTATTTGAAACAAGCTTTTCAATGAAACTACTACTGCAGTGACCTAGACGACCATGCCAAAGGTTTGACTTATTGATTTCAGAGACACTAAAAACGCAGGTAGGATTTTCAGAAGGCAACGATGATTGGAGCTTCAAGTTTGGGTCTGCAGAGCGAATATGTGTTGAAGGATCTTCTTGAAAAACATACATATTGCCTTGCCGTTTTCCTCTAGCGAACGTCTCCTTCGTGCAGAGATCCTTAACAAGAACAGAAGAGGGAGTAAATTCAACTGAGGCTTTGATATCATCAACAAGTTTAGAAACTGAAATGATGTTTTTCTTGATATTAGGAGCATAAAGAACCTTTGAAAGGTTGATGGAAGATTCGGGCAAGGGTATAATGGAGTTTCCAATATGCAAGACAGAGTGGTGTGATCCATCTCCAGTAACTATACTGCTTCTACCAATGTAAGGAACAAGTTTTAGGAGCTTACCTGCATCACCAGTAACGTGAGTCGCTGCGCCAGAGTCCACATACCAAGTACCTTGCTCATTTTGTTTCAGATTCAATTCTGCTAAGGCTGACAACAACAACTCTTTTACTTCTCCGTTGGTCCTTGTACTGTCTGTGCCTCTTTTTGCTTCAGTTTGTGTTGATTTTCCTTTATTTAGGGGATTGAACCATCAGTTAGCTTTGATATGCCCCTTTTTATTACACAGAAAGCAGGTAGGAATTGGCCTTTGTCTTAGTGGATTGGTATATGAGTTGGGTGTAGGCAATAATCCACGACCTCCATGACCACTTCTCCCTTGTGCTCCCTTTCCCTTGATATCATAGCTTCCTCGTCCTCGTGCATAAGTAACCCCTGTAGCAAAAACTTCTTGTGCCCCAGTATGCATAGATGATTCTTCAGAAAATCCCTTTAGATTCATCTCATATTGTAACAATTTTGCACGCAGATCTTCAAAGTTGGGCAGCTCAGGTAAACATAACAGGGAAGTGACAATCATATGATAGTCGTGTCCTAATCCACTGAGGGTTTGCTGTATCAAATCTTTATCAGAAACTGTACTTCCAACAACTGCTAGCTGATCTGTGATAACCTTCATTTTGTTCAAATATTCCATGATGGTCATGGAATCCTTTCTTAACATTTGAAATTCTCTTTTAAGAAACATAATTTTGGCCTGAGAAACCTTGGCGTATGTCTGAACACGTCTTTTCCAAAGTTGCATGGCAGTGCAGTCATCTGGAATGGCTACAAGAACCTCTTGTGACAGTGTTGATGTGATATAAGCAACTAGCGCTTGGTCTCTTTTCATCCAAGCCACAAATTCAGGATTTCTAACATATACTGTAGTAGATTCCCCTTTGCTGTCCCTTTCTTCTCGTGATATGAACTCAGGAGGAACTGGAATAGATCCATCCAGATGTCTAGAAAGATCCTGACTCCTAATGAAATGTATGATTTGCCTCTTCCAAGTCAAGAAGTTACCATTATTTAATTTTTCAGACACGAGTTGGCTGAGGAAACTTGAAGAAAGAACTGACTGGCTAGGAAGTGAATCCATGTTTCACAGAATTAAGAGTGTGTTCAGCACAATCTGCCTACGCCTGCAGTTTCTGTAACTCTTTTTTTTTCTTTTCAAAAACTAATTCAGATCAATGGCTATCAGATTGCAGAAACTAATTCAGATTGCTGATATGAAACAGAAATTGAATGTCTATCAGATTTCTGATTTGTATATGAAATGGAATATCGGATATGAAAATCACCAAAAAAAATGTGAATATGAATTCCTACTATGTATTGACACAATGCTTTCAAGCTAAAGGAGGTAAAATAGAAGAAATGAGAGTGTATCAGCTTGATCAGATCTGATCAAGGATGCAACTGAATCAAAATAGGGCCCTGTGTGATTAGATCATGCTGCTATCAAGAGCGATAAACTGGGTATGTTAGTGACAGAATGAGGAAAGTGTAGGGATGAAGAAAAGGGATTTTCAACAAGGGATTTGGGTCGAAAATCTGGGCTGAGTCACTCAGTCCTCTCTGAGTTGACTTAGATTAGGTAGGGAGATGGTTTGATCAGATCTGATTAACGTCAGATCTGATCAAGTTCAAGAGACAGAAAGAAAACTGTAAGGAGAAGTCAAATCTGATTATCGTCAGATCTGATTGATATCAGGTCTGATTGAGAAGAAAAGAATGGGATGGGTCAGTCGTGAACCAGAAAAAAAATCAGATGAGATAAGGGGACTGAAGAAGAATATTTTCTTGACTTAGAAGAGGAAATCGAGAAGGGATAGATCTATCAGACGTACCTTTGAGATCGATTCCAGTTTCAACTGAAGCGTGGCTCTCATACCATGTCAGATTTTGAATCTCCAGGTCCTTCCACGCGTGAGAGCTGAAAAACAGAGAGAGAGATAGAGAAAGGGAGAGAGAAGTTGGGAGAAACCGATGCCCTATTGTGTTAGGGTCGGCTCCTGTGTATATTCCTTTATATTAACATGTGATTACAAAATTAGGGTACTAAAATACCCTCATTACAATAACTTATATTACATAGTGCCATTAATGAAGAAGTGGATGTCACGGGTCTGAATCTTCAGATCCATGACCCGTAACCAGAGAAAACACTTCTTTTCGGTTCTCTATTGGTGTATACCTTTTCGATGGATAATACAGTTATTAGGTTCTTTGCTTTTTACAGACTCGTTTCAATTGTTAGTAAGGCCAGCATGAAGATGTTGTGATTGATTGCATTCTTTGGCAGTCTGAGTTGGTAGGAAAGCCAAAACCAATGAGGATAAGGTAGAAATCTTGTAATGTGTGTGCATTTAAATGATTTTGCTCCCATCTATGTCACATAGGTATGGGAGCAGTATGGAGTACAACGTGGATATGACACAAGATTTTTTAAAAGGATAGGTACGGGAGTAAGGCTATGCATACACATACACATACACATACATATACATATACATATACATATACATATACATATACATATATATATATATATACATATACATATACATATACATATACATATACACACATATAGGAAAATGAAGACCTACAAAATGGGCACGGTGCTAAATGAGACATGGTATTGGAATTCTTGTGTTTTTTCGAAATTCTGACGATACAGATGTGATCTATTTGCTTGTTTTTATAGGAATCACTTCTTGGATCATTTGTTTCTGTTGAATGAATAAGTTTTTATAAGGTTTCAAAAATCAATGGGCCTACAATTTTCATCAATTTTGAGGCTCCAAATACCATATTTTTTCCATCCAAAATGCATGATCCAAGTGTCGATTTCTAGTAAATCAATCATGCTGAACACAACTATGTGGTTAGAATTTCGAAAAAAAAAACACCGGAAATCCAGTACCATTTTTCATTTAGCACCGTGCCCATTTTGTAGGTTTCCATTTCCCTATATATATTATAACGAAGGGTTAATATTTGGTGCTATTGAAGGCATGCAATTATTGAGTATAATAAATCACCATATTTTTATATTTTTTCACTTTTTTTTAGATCGGACCTCGTGGATGTGATATGGAGGGTTTGTTTAGTAGAAAATTTGTTTTCAATCATGTGCTTGTGACATGTAAGCAGGTTTTTTAAGGGCTTCAAAAAATCAACGGTGTACAATGCGCTAAAATTTTCCGACTCAAAAATCATATTTTTAGATTAAAACGATGCAATCCAAGGTTTGATCCTTAGCAAACAAACCATGCTGAACACATCTGCGTGGCTAGATTAAGTCAATAAAGCTTGACCCTATGATTTCCAGCTCTATAGTTTCGTACCTTCAATAGCGTCAAATATTAACCCTGTAGTAAAATGCACAACTGTATTGTATTTTACAAAACGATTTAAGCAGTATGTTGTAGACTGTGAATATGAACTAAAGGTCTAAGACATGTTAAAGATATATAATTAACTAACTATGTCACGCGGACTCTTCTAACAGGGCACCGCACCCGCGTCGCACCCTCACCCAGGCGGGTGCGACATTTGGACACAACTTCCTTTATGATAGGTGAAGTCAAACACACTGAGGTCCATTTCCATCCAAAAGTAGATTCAGTTAACCCTAATCAAGTCCATTTTTATCGATATTATATATATAAATACATAAATGCACACAAATACACATAGTGTTAACTTAAAACTGTTAATATATATACTTCCCGCACCCCCGCATCCAAGTTTTTTTAAAGTGCCGCATCCGCATCCGCATCCGCATCCGCATCCGCATCCGCATCCGCATCCGCATCCGCACCCGCACCCGCAGCCGCACCCGCAGCCGCACCCGCACCCGCACCCGCACCCGCACCCGCACCCGCACCCGCACCCGCACCCGCACCTATGTAACATAGTTAACTAACATTTAATTTTTTTTGTGTGTGTATATTAGTTAATATTAGACTTTTTTACCCTGAGTGTTGTCTACATGTTGATTGGATCATGAAATGGGTCTGGGTCGAATCAAGTCTAACACTCAGATGACCATACCTGAAGCACCCAAGTACCAATGCTGGTATGACACAGGTACGATGGGCTGGTTGAAGTACCCATGTTACATAGGCTTCCATGTTCTTGGTTGTAATAAAAATGACCTATTTTACATCAAAAGCAGATTGAACAGTCTTCAAGATTAACACTACCAAAATTATACAAAGGAAACCATGAAGTTGTACCAATAAATGGGAAGATAGTAACTGAAAGAGTGAAAAGCTTTTTATTGTGGGAGTCTATTTGTTATAAGCTAGTATTTTTTTGCAAGGTGATACACTGATAGTAGAAAGGCCAAAAGTCTCCAGTCTTGGTTTCAGGAATTCTAGCCGATTAGATGGCCTTTTTATTCTCTTATTGACCAATTTATGTATTGGTCTCCATTGATCCCACACTTGGGGACTAATAACGGGTGTATTCTACAAAATATGGTATCATTTCTACCTTTTGTTGTCATTCTAGACATTTTATTGAGAATTTAACCATGCTAGTTTGAGATGAAGCAAATAGATCGAAGGATGGATTTATCTTGGCATAAGGGAAATAGAAACAACCAAAAATCCCTTTTAATGACAATATAACTGATGCTTTGTTCTTTTGTTCAAAATATGTTAGAATCTATGTCCGTGTGCTGATGGGAATTGATCATCATTCATGGATTCCATGTGCAATTTTGGAGAAGGTTGAGGTTTACATATGAGAGCTTGAAGCGCCAATACATGTAACTTTGAATAGGGAGAAAAAATGTTTTGAATGAAAAAAACATGAGTATGAATAGTTCATTTGACACCATGTTAGTACATATAGCAAACAAAGATTGTATTATTTTAGGGAAATGCATTGTTAATTTGGTATTTACAAATGCCAATAGTAACTCTTGGAATAAAGGTTCTGAGTCTTCTGACACTTGTTATGGTGCTAATCTCTAGTTATTTAGTGTATCTCATTTTTAACCCTAAGACATATTAAAGCCTGCTAAAATCCTTTTGAATTAGCTTTCATGTCATTGGAAGAAATTGATAATTTCAACCAAAAATTGTATTATTTTGAGGTAATGTGTTCTTGTGGTATTTCCAAATGCCATTACTAACTCTTATTTATTACTTTATATGTAATCTTTTTGATAATTGATGTCTCATCATATGTAGCAGTGGCTTGAATAGTTGCCAGAAATGTTGCAGTCTTTCATGGCGTGCTTTGTGAACCAAAGTTGACATGTGCCCTTTCTTTCCAAGACATGCAATGTTTATAACTATAAAGTTGACAATCCTATCTGAGTATTAAATTCTTGATCCATCAATGGATGCAATATTGGAGTGAAATCATGTGGATATCCAGAGTTAACCTGCAGGCTTTGCTGGTTCATAAGGGTTTAGTGTAATTATGTCTTTTTCCCTTCCATTGTAGGCATAGTCACAAATATCGCCGAGATTTTGAAAATCTCGCAATTTTATCACTATAAAATCACAAACCATGATAATCACGATAATATCGCAATATTTTCAAAATCTCGTTTATTTTAAATATCTCATGATGTTATCTTGTTTATTCACGAATTTATTGTGACTTCCAAACAACACACCCAAAATACATTTATTCAAAGCAATGCATTTAATGCCCACTTTTTTAAAAAACCAAGAAAAGCTTTTAGAAACAAGAGCATTTAATGCCCACTTTCTAAAAAGACTTCAAAAAGCATTGCTGACCTGGATGACTCCACGTGAGCACTTTTGAATTTCAAATTGAATGTGAAAAAGAAACGGAAATCATCCCTTTAAATAGAAGCGGGAAGGGTGCTCTTTCTCCCTCCTCATCGATATGGGACTATTTGTTTTGTCCTTTTTGTAGCTTTTACTTTATATTATTAAGATCCATAGAAAACACCTATTCCACTTCTTTTCAATAGTGAATTATTTTTGTGTTTAGTATTTGTAAAAATGCAATATTTTGTAATGACCCATACCAATGTATTTATTCATTATTTTTTACAATATTTTTATTATATATTTCATTTGATATTTTTTAAACCAATATTTTCCTGAGATTTTCCTGAAAAGAACAAGAAATTTAAAAATCTCGCAAGATATTCCATTGCTGAGAAATTCCCGAGAACTAATTTTGTGACTATGATTGTAAGAGGGGAGAAGTTGCCCACCCAAGTATGAAAGAGAAAAACTGGCAGAAAAAAAGTTCAAATCTGAATTAGACACCAAAAACTAAAAATCCAATTCTAAGGGAGTCAATCCAGCTCAAATCAGTGCCATCCTTCTCCTTAGCGTAAAGGTAGAAATCCTTGTAGATTATCATATCAATCCAGTCAACTATACAAAACTTTTCTTTGAAGATCCTCTTATGCTTCTCCATCCATGTATGTTACACAGGTACAGGTACGGGGTGTGACATTGAAATTTTTGGAAAAATGTATGTGTGTGTCTGTGTACAAAAATGCACAATTATGCTACATTTTGTTAGAATGTGGGTTGTATAAAGCATATATATATGTGGCATGATTGTAATATGTATTACCCTCCATGGGTGTTTTGGTCTTTTGACCAATGTAATTTCTTGTAATAGGTGTCGCCCATTAGGGCCTTTTTCTATTTACTATTGTAATATGTTATATTGTCAAGGTCATTTCTGTCCTTGACAATATAACAACAATATAGCTGTTGGGGCTTCCCAATGGCTAAAAATCGAGCCGACGGGAGCTCCAACAGCCATATTTTGGGGAGTCTCTCACTCCCCTTTTTGCCTATAAATATGGAGCTTCTTGTAAACTAGTGCATTTTAAGTGAAATAAAGATTATATTTTTTATTGTTGTGTGTTCCTCTAAGCTCCTAAGTGGCTATTGTGCTTTTGCCCTTTTTGTGGGCTTTGTGTTGGCCTCTTGTTTGAGGTGTGGAGAGTTCTTGGTTTCATTACACATTTAGATATAAAGTCATCAACTGTCAATTGCAAATTAAATGTGTAAAGCATGTCAAAAGTATATAAGTAACTACTAACTAACAAAGTATGATCAACAGGTATATATAATTATCACAAGCACTTTCGATATTGAGCTTCGATTGCACATTAGTTGGATCATTGGGTTGGGTTTGAAACCTGCTTTACCTTTGACCTTTACCCAGGATCCGTGCAGGTATGACATGTGCATGGCTGCGGGTACGGGGTATGTCATTGAAATTTTTGGATAAATAGGTACGTGTGTATCTGTGTACAAAAATGCACAATGATGCTACATTTAGATATGAAGTCATCAACTGTCAATTGCAAATTTAATGTGTAAAGCATGTCAAAAGTATATAAGTAACTAACAAATGATGATCAACAGGTATATATAATTATCACAAGCACTTTCGATATTGAGAGTGGATTGCACATTAGTTGGATCATTGGGTTGAGTTTGAAACCCACTTTACCTTTGACCTTTGTCCAGCACGTGCATGGGGACATGGTAGAAGTTATGGGTACGACATGTGCATGGGGGCATAGTAGAAGTACCCATGTTTATACGAAATAGCTACCATTTCCAAACAGGGTGTTTAAGCTTTTCCTCTTTGTCCAAGAAGCAAAAAGAATTTAGCTAAAAGAGTAAATCCCCCTCCATCAGTGCTACCTGTCCAACCAAGGCCAAATTGTGTAGTCTTCTGAAAAAGCAACAAGGCCAATTAGGTGGAAGCAAGTATCGTCCTCCATCTTACATAAGACTCAGACTACTCATTTAGAATCCTTTTTCTTCAGTTTTTCATCAGAGGTAATGCAGTTCAAAATGGTCAACCACAAAAACAATGAGGCTCTTGTGTTTGGACTTCGCCCCCATATAGTGTTCTTCGGAAAAGGCTGAGCCAGTGACTATAGCAATGATAGGTTGTATGCTCAAACTGAAAATTGTCCAAAAGAAGTGGCGAGCACTGAGCACAGGGGTGAACTATTCTTTTGCCTTCAATTGAAGGGTATAATTTCATTCCTTCTTCAATTTGTATTATGAATTTTTATTTTGTGCTCATGATACATGGTTTATCACTACAAGCAGAGAATAGTATTTGCAAGCTACACAGAAAATTCAAAACCTATGCATCAATTGAAATCCTGTTCTTCTGTCGGCATTAGAACATGAATCTGATCTAGCAGTGCTATCACTTTTTTTTTATTGTTAGAAGTTATTTTTTGGATCATGTGTCTGTTTAACGGTCACTTTGTATGCTTCATGGATGCTTTCAATTCATGCTTGACTATCAAGAAATTTATGTTGTTTAGTAGAAGCTTTCAGTTTATGTAGGACCAATTAACAAGACCTTTCCTCCTAGTGCTACATCACGTGAATGTTTTTAATTTTTCTCCTCATTCCTTTTCTGAACTTTGTTGTTTTCTTTCTTAGGTCCTGTTATGTCAAAATACATTACCACATTTCGTGAACTTGGTAGCTACAAAGAGCTGCTTCGCTCTCAAGTAATCATCTACTCCTAGTCTTGCATTATTTCACATTTGTGTTTCATTTCATCTAACAGTCTTTCTTTCTTTGTTTCCATACTCCAAAAGAAAACATTCATTTATCACCCAGGTAAAATAAATTTTCAGTTGCTTTGTCAGAACTATGAAATGAGGGGTGAAAGCTGGATGAAACTGGGTGTGAAACATCAAAATAAATTCATGTTCATCAATACCTTGAAACAATGGTTAAAAAGTTCATAGGCTGCAGCAGTAACCCTAATACAAATTACCTAAAAATAGAGTTCACAGGGAACTTGCAGTTATAAACTCTCATGCGCTATAACATTTGCAACATTTACCAATAGATCTGGTTGAGAAAATAGAAGTCTAAACTCCTTTGTATAGGTGATGCATCACTAGGTGAAACCTTAGTTGTCAAAAGCGCTAGTCAGAGCTTAGGCGAAAGACTCTTAAAAGGACTAGTCCAGGCCTAGTCGTCCTAGGCAGGACAAAAAAAGACAAAACATCAAGAAAAATATTTTTTTTAAATAAATAGTTAAATTTAGTAACAAACATATGATTGTAAGTTTGTAACTATGGATGAAGTGTGTAATTCAGTGTAACATGTCATAAAATTGATGAAATTGCATAATATTGAACATACACCAAAACTTGGGGCATACCATCCGATTACTCTCTCTCTCTCTCTCTCTCTCTATATATATATATATATATATATATATATATATATATATATAGAGAGAGAGAGAGAGAGAGAGAGAGAGGATTATCTTACCCTTGTTTCATTAGGTCATTGTTACGACCCTCAAAAAATAATAGTTTTTAAATGTTTTATACTCGATCTTAACCATTAGATGTGTTTATGATTGTTGCTGAGTGGAGAACATGTAATTGATTAAGCATCTTTATGCTCAGATGTGTATTTTAAAGAGGTAAAAAAATCATCAGATATCGTACTAAAATTTTGATAAAATGTTCACTGTTTTTATATCAAATCAATTTGAAACAAAACTTGTTTCTCAATAAATAAGTATTGATAAACACATCTAATGGTTGAAATTGAGCATAAAACACCTAAAACTTTGATATTTGAAGGGTCTTAATGGTGACGTAAAGAAAAAAGGGGATAGGATGAACCCCATATATATATATATATATATATATATATGGGTTAATCTAACATTAAACTAGTTGTGTTTAAAAATAATAGTTTTTAGATGTTTTATACTCGATCTTAACCATTAGATGTGTTTATGATTGTTGCTGAGCGGAGAACATGTAATTGATTAAGCATCTTTATGCTCAGATGTGTATTTTAAAGAGGTAAAAAAATCATCGGATATCGTACTAAAATTTTGATAAAATGTTCACAATTTTTACATCAAATCAATTTGAAACAAAGCTTGTTTCTCAATAAATAAGTATTGATAAACACATCTAATGGTTCAAATTGAGCATAAAACACCTAAAACGTTGGTATTTGGAGGGTCTTAACGGTGACGTGAAGAAAAAGGGGATAGGATGAACCCTATTCTCATATATATATAGGTTAATCTAATATTAAATTAGTTGTGTTTAACATTAGATAGATTCAACCTTATTAGAATGACTAAAAAACCATTAAAAGAATGATATTTTTTGAAAATGCATGCTTACTTTTATGGGCATTATAGGTCTTTTTAACTTGGAGAGAATTGAAAAGTCAAACTCCTTTTTCAAAATATAACTTTATGAATCTATCAAAGTTACCTTTTTGACCTAAAAAAGTAATCATGTATTTTTAATAATACCTTTTTTTAAGAGTATTTTAGTCATTTTAATAAGGTTGAATTCGTCTAATGTTAAACACAAGTAGTTTAATGCTAGTTTAACCCTATATATAGATAGATATGTAGATAACTAAAAAAACATATTTTATATATATGTGTTGTGTGTGTGTAAAAAACACATGCATACATGTAAACAACAAAAATAAAGAAGGAAAAAATATAAAAATGGAGAAAAAGTTAGAAAATAAAAGAAAAGAGTGGAAGGGCGAGATGAGGAAAAAGGAAAAAAAAAGAAAAAATAAGGAAGAAAAGAAAAAAGAAAAAAAAAGAAAAGGAGAAAAGGAAGAAAAAGAAAAAGAAAAAGAAAAAGAAAAAGAAAAAGAAAAAGAGGAAGAGGAATAAAAAGAAAAGCCAGAGCGATGAAAGAGGAGGAAGAAGAAAAAGAGAAGAAAGAAAGGAAAAAAAAGGTAAAAAAGAAAAGCAAAAGAAGAAGAAAATGAGAGAACAAAAAAAAAAGATTTTATGGCTGGAGGAGGAAGAAAAGAGAAAAAAGAAAGAAAGGAAGGAAACCAAATTTTAAAAAATGACAACCATGTCCTTGCGGCTTAGGCAGGGACAACCTAGGTAGCTTAGGTTGAAAAACATGGTGTTAGTTTTGGATCATGGATCCGACCCGCACCACATTTCAAGGATCCATCTTGGGATGCGTGGGCGGTGGCATGTTTGTAATTTGGTTTTACTTCTTGTGTAATGTCATACTATGTACAACACTTATAAATAATAAGTAAAAGAGGGAAACCCTATTGCCGCCGACCCCTCTCTTCTCTCTTTACCTCATCTCTAACCCTTGCAGGTGGATATTTCTGACATGGTATCAAGGCACAGGCGCGGAAATCAATCATCTAGAAGGCCTCTAAAGACCAACACGTGCTGCTAAAGCACGTAGGTTTATTTCTGTCCCTTCTTCCTTAATCAGTTTTTGCTTCTTTCCTCCTTTTTCTTAACCCTCTTTCACATCATTCCAGTTTTTCTTTTTGGTTCTTCTCATTCTCAATATTTCTGGTACGCACGTCTTAAGATCCTGTTTTAGTCTGCCGAGTTTTTGTTTTTCTCCCCAAAATATTTCTGATTCTTTCCCTTTTTCTGTGTAACGTGTGTGCTGATATCATTTTTAGCACACAACAACATTGCTGCTTCATTTTCTCTGTGTAACGTGTGTGCTGATATCATTTTCAGCACACAACAGCATTGCTGTTCCTTTTTCTCTGTGTAACGTGTGTGCTGGTAGCATTTTCAGCACACAACAACATTGCTGTTTTCCTCTTTCTCTGAATAACGTGTGTGCTGATATTATTTTCAGCACACAACATTGCTGTCTCCTCTTCAATACACTGTTAGAACAGTTTTGGCTTCTCATTCTTCATATAATCCATGGATTCCAAGTTGAACCCTAGTTTTCTTACTCACCTCATGACCCACAAGTTATCTCATGATAACTACTTACTTTGGAAATGTCAGATTGTGCCTTTTATTCGCAGTCATGGTCTTTATGGGCATCTAGATGGGCGATCACCCGCCCCACCTACACATATCATGCAAGAAATAACAGGTGAAGATGGGAAGGTGAGTCAACTTCGAACCACCAATCCTGCTTATGACATATGGGTACAACGGGATCAGACATTAGTTGCTTACATAACTTCCACACTTTCTGATTGTGTTTTACAAACTATTTCTGATGATCAATCTGTTGCCGAGTTGTGGAATGGACTAGCTCATTCCTTTTCTCAGGTTTCTGAATCTCGGGCTTTGCAACTCAAGTGACAATTCCAATCCATGCGAAAAGAAAACAAATCTATTACAAAGTTCATGGGGGATGTCAGGGTTATTACAGATCAGTTAGCTGCCATTGGAAGTCCTGTATCAGATAAGGACATGGTACAACAGGTATTAGGTAGCCTTGGACCTGAATATCGCATGTTTTGCACAACACTCCAGGTTGTCTCAGTTCTTCCATGTTTTGATGATCTTCAATCTAAGCTTTTGCAATATGAGGTCAGTTTAAATCAGGAACACGCGTCAGATGATACTCATCCTGTGATGATGGCACATACGCCTATTTAAACAGGAGCCTTATTTACTCCTCCTCGTCCAAATGGAACAACTATAAACAAAGGAGGATTACTACCTACACCAGCTGGAGGAGGCCTTGGCTTAGGCAGTGTACCACGAGGGGGACGTGTTCCTACTTGTTTTCTATGCAACAAGCGGGGACATGTTAAAGCAAATTGCTGGTACAATCCTCAGAACCGGAACAAAACAGGGAGGCCAGGGCAGAGGGCAACTCAGACGTTTGCACGCACTCCTCAGGGACAGGTTCTTCCACAGGACGTACAAAATATCCTTATGACTACTTTCAATCAGATGAACTTGCGTCAAAATGATAATGGTGTATGGTATATTGATTCAGGGGCAGCAACACATGCTACTTCTTGTAACGACCCCAACCATACCCTTTAAAAATGCGGAATATTTTTTTTTCTAAGAGTTGCGGAAAACTTCCCAGAGACCTGGGGTCCCTACAGTTCCAATTTCAGTTGGATAACCACACACCACAAACGAAGTTGCAATTATCATCCATATCAACCAACTAAAACTCTTTTATTAATGAGTAAGAAAATTTCAAAGACAAGGTTTTCTTAACTGAAAGTAAAGTAACAATTGCAGAAATTAAAAGAACTAAAAGACAAAAGAAAGAGCCATTATGTCCTCTACTGAAGCTGACAAGCCCAAGTATAACTCATCCATCCCCAGATGCATGTCCAACTTCACTGTTCACCATATCCTGTGAAAAACCAACAAAGTAGGGTGTCAGAACCGAAATTCTGAGCACAACTACTTCTAAAGAAAACAGGTGAGGGAAAGAACATGGATAAGATTTCATGCAGTGATTTGAGTGAGTACAGATATAAAATTGGCAACATTTAAATATCCATAACTACCAATAATTGCATATATTCACCAGTCAAGAACAGTAAACAATGTCATAGATCAATAACTAAATAATCAAACCTTTCAGCATGATTTCACAAAGTAAGTCATATGCTACCACCAAAAGATGTCATGATATCAAGAATGATTTAAACATGCATGATCTAATGCATAACAGAAAACTGCATGATTATGTGCAATGCATGATTTCTTCTGTTATCTTTAATTTAAGTTCCATCTTTCCATATGCATGCCCTATTATCTGCACACATCCTTAAGTTCCTCTTTTTTAATTACCATGGCCCGCGGATACACCAAACAGGTACAAACCCCGAGGTCAAGTAGGTTCCCAGGGTAGCTTAACACACAATTTGTATTTTATTACTGGGTTCCAACTTAGCCCTCGACCGATATCAGGAAACAACACTATCCATCGGAACATTAGACCTCCACATCTAATGTCGGGGACACAAGGGACACCCCACGCCCACAAGTGCCACTTCCTTGGTACCATAAACTCACAGCTGTGACTAACACACCACTCCCGGGTAAAGTGGCGGCTCTCCCTAAAACCGTGGCCAGGAGAAGAACCTCAATATCGGGTTCAGGGGCAACAACGCACACGGAGTTTTTGTATCCTCACAGTCTCCCCAAGACCGGATATCCAAGATTCTCATACTCCAGATGAGATATCCCAGAAAGTATATTACACTATTCTTATTCATTATATTTTTAATTAAGTTCATTTCTTTAAGTTTGCAACACATGTGCAAAAGTAAAGTGAAAACCCTGCATCCTCCCTTGCAGGGACCCATTCGTGACTCCAGCCCGTGTAAACACATAGAATAGTGTAGTAAAGTGCCAAACCATCTTATGTGGTTTAAGTGATGCTTTTAAAAACATTAATAATAGAAAACCAAACCCACGGCTCTCCAGGCCGATGATGGGCCAATAGGCCATCGACGCATCACATCACAAAACCAAAACTGTGTTTCCTTTATAACACTAAGCAAAAATGCCAAAAGCATATATACTCGTGCAAGTATAAACCCAAACATATGCATGTCATAATTCATTCATATGCATTTTCAATATGTGTGTGTTACCTACACCACATATTTAACCAAATTCATGGTTTCTTTAAGTGTGTGAGTGTACATGTACCAATTCACACAATAATCAACCGTACAGGTTCAAGAAGACTTACTAATAATTGAATCATGCTCACACTCATGTAACTACTGCTTAATAAAGTCAATCACATATACATATCACGGGCAGAACTTATGAGCACATATATTAACCTATCATAGAATAAACCGTATTATAAGCAACATTAACCCTGACGAACATAGTTATGATATTAAGCGTGTTCCAACACACATTGTGCTGCTGCTATGCCTGTTATAGCATCGCTCCAACCAACGCACCTCCATAGTTTCATAACAGAAGTTTACTTTCTTTTTGGCACCGAAGAAACCCACAATATATGAAATTTCATGACAAGAATATCATTTTCTGTTCAATGCTGAAACAGCCCACACATATGCAGTTTAGCAGGTAAAATATTTTAGGTATGGTCAATATTTCATAACCAATTTCAGAGCGAGTCTAAGTATTTAGGAAGATATAAAGAATACAAGCATGCTGGCATGTGTACCCAAATATTCAGAACACGACTAATCAGCATACACTTTTTAACATTGTATCAACCTAGGTATTGTAGTTATTATTCACAAGTAGGGAACATAGCAACTTTTAGAACATGTTAGAAACAGTAGGTCATACCTGTGTTGCCCACTTAATATTAACATGCATCGATCATTCATATGCAAGTACTTGAAACAAATATATTTCACACTAAACTGTTTAGAACTCACGCTAAACTGTGAAAAACACTAACTAAACAACATGTAATCAATTCAGTTCTTTATACCAAAGGATATTGCCGATTAGCTTTACTCGAAAGCACCTTGTATCTATATGAAAACCCTTCAAATTTCGAACTACTTACTTTGGGGTGGAACACAGCATAAGCACTTTTTTTTTTTTCACGAGTCACAGGCCAGCACCCAGCCGACTGGGTCGGCTGGGCCTGCTATGGCCCGGCCCACAAGATGTAAAGCATCCAGCCGACTGGGTCGGCTGGGGCCCTGCTAACACAGCACCCATATACCTATATATATATCTTAAAGAATGATACATGACAGGCCATATGTCCTGATAAAACCAAACCATCCTCTTTCTGCTATTTATAATACAATAGCTAATAAAGGAAACGCAGAAGACCCTCACTAGCATACAAGTAAATTTTTACTTAAACAATCATAGCTCAGTCACAGAATGGGTTCGGTCTTGTACTCAACCGAAAGAAACTCCTTGTATTCTTGAGCACTCCACAGAACTGAATACATTCAATGTTTTTAACACTAAAATTTTTCAGTTTATAATTAAGTTTAATCTATATTCACTATTGCTAATGACTATGCTGCAGTACTGTAGGTTTTAACATGTATGCCAACAGCCAAAACAAGTCTCAAGTATATTCATATTGATTTCCACCAGCTTATCTAGGCATATCCAAAGTGATTATACAACGCAACTCAGGGTTGCGTTAAAGGACTAATGCATTCAGCCAGACTGTGACTTAATAATAGATGATTGGCGGGCTATGTTCTGGATCTAGACATGTACCACCGATCTGTCTTTAACACACCAACAAAAACATTTCATAAATAACTTCAAAATAAGCATGTGAGTTCCACTCATGCGTATAGTCTCTGGATCAGACATCGAAACCATAAAGTTGCAGTTCATTATATATATACCCTCACTATTTCAGATAAGGTCTTGCTGCTATTCTGGGTTTGGGATTTCACCCAGAACGATAACCCCAAACAGGATTTAACATGTATCATGCCTAAATTCCAATTCCAGAAAACCCAAATCGGCTGAATTAGGGTTTTCGTCAAACATCCCCAAATCCCTCATTCGTGACAACCGAAACCCCCAAATCAAAGATTTTGGGGTTTCCATTGTGGGATTTACCAAACTTTGCCCAAAAATTTAAAAACTGAGAACCCCACAATAGGAAGATCTGAAACCCCCAACCCACATAGTTGGGGTTTTAGGTTTAGGGTTGATATAAACCCCACATCCTACCCTCAAACCCCACATGGAATCGAACCCATGTTCGATTCCTCACCCGATTCCAAGGAGCACCGTACCTTTTTACGGTGGTTTTCCGGTGGCTGGAGGCTGCTGTCGTGAAGAAGGGAGTGTGGATGCTTCTTGCCGCGGCCTTCAATGGCAGCCGGTAGCCCACGCTGCCTGACGATGGTGTTTTGCCCTCCGGCGTGCGCACACCGAGCGAGAGAGAGAGAGATGGGGGAAGAGAGGGATCGAGTGAAGAGAGTCCCCTCTCCACTCCCTCTTACTGGGCAAGACCCCTCCCCCCTTCACGCCGAGATGGGGGGAGGTCGGTTACGCCCTGCGTAAACCCCCCCCCCCCCCCCTCCTTTCCTTTTTTCCTGTTAGGGTTCATCGGGCAACCCTTATCGGGTTGCCCCTTTTAAAAAGAACTCGGGTCCAGGTCCCAGCCCTTGACCCGCGATACCAGATCCATTTAAAAAAAAATGGTTCTGGTTCGCCCCTGCACAGTGGATCCTCAGTTGGATCCGGGTGCATCCAACTATGGATCCGACCCCCATATACTAAAATTAATTTATTTTTCTTCTTATAAATGCTATTAATTATTTGTTTAATTAAAAATTACTATTATAAGTATAATTTGACGCCCTTTTGTGGGTTATTTATGGATCCTTTTATGGATCCGATAACGGATCCGAGGCCCAAAATTAGAAAAATACTTGTTATTTTCAAATAAATAATTATAAAAATTGAGGTTATTACACTTCTGATGCAGGTAAATTTTCTCACTTGACTCCTTACACTAGAAATGGCACTATAGTCATAGGAGATGGATCTCACCACCCCATCTTTCACACTGGAAATGTCTCCCTTTCTTTGCCTGAATCTCAATTACCCTTGTCAAATGCCTTACTCACACCTGCTATTCAAAAGAATATTCTATCTGTGTCTAAGTTAGTTGATGAAACAAATTCTTCTGTTGAATTTACTCATTCTGTTTATCTTAAGGATCTTCACACCAAGAAGACGCTCGCTAAAGGTGAACGACGCAGGAACATGCACGTCTTTGAAGAATCTCATGTGCCTTTGAAGACATCGTCTTCCGTAGCCGTGGCTTCTTCAGCTCCTTCCTTTCCAACATTTTTGAGTCGATCTACAGATCATAGTTCTTTATCTAGAGTCTTGAAACTTAATAAGCCAGACTTATGGCATCTTCGTTTGGGTCATTGTAGTCAAGTTTTTCTTGACAAGTTGTCTGCTAAAGGTCTAATACCCGCAGTCAGTTTAGAGTCAAAATGTCCAAGTTGTCATTTATGCAAAAGTCATGTACTTCCTTTTCATAGTATCAATAAAAGAGCAACAAATCCTTTTGAGATTATATGCTCAGATGTTTGGGGTCCTGCGCCCACTGCCTCTCTTTTTTGATTCTTACACTCGATTTAGTTGGATTTACTTCATGAAAAACAAACATGAAGTTTTCAAGTTGTTTAAACAGTTTCATGCACTAGTCTAAAACCAATTCAATACCAATGTTGTATATTTCCAGTGTGATGGGGGGGGGAGAATACATATCCCATGATTTTAGTGAATATTTGAAGGAGCATAGCATTACACGTAACATTTCTTGCCCTCATACCCCTCAACAAAATGGAGTAGCTGAGAGAAAACACATGCATATTATTGAGACAACCTTGAGCATGATGCACACTGTGGGTATTCCCTTCTCTCTTTGGATCGAGACTTTCCATACAACTGTTTATGTTATCAACAGGTTGCCCATGACCATCCTTGAAGATAATTCTCCATACTTTGTTCTTTATAATTGTCATCCATCATATAAAGAACTACATCCTTTTGGTTGTGTATGTTATGTTCACATTGATCATTCATTGAGAAATAAGTTTCAAGACAGAGCTGTACAGTGCAAGTTTCTTGGGTATGCAGATGAATATAAGGGATACATGTGTTATGATCCTCATACAAGCAAAATTCGGGTATCTAGAAATGTTGTTTTTGATGATGAGAATTTTGACACTCTGGGTTCGTCTTCCACAGATACACAGGACAATTATGATCCTTGGCTCAGTGACTCACTTTTATATGACTCGTTGCCTTATGAGGATTCATCTTTATTGACAGACAATAAGCTCTATACTTTCGATGTGAAACCGCATATGGAAGACATTCCCCTTACAACAACATCCTCACGTCTTTCTGGTCTTGTTTATTCTCGTAGAGCTCATCCAGTCAATGATGAGACTCCTCTACGACGTTCCACTCGGATTAGACATCCTATAGATCGCTGGGTAAGTTATAACAATTTCTCTTTGGATTTTCAAACATTTTTAACCAGAGTGTCCAAAGAAACAGAACCTTCCTCCTTTCATGATGCTGTATATTCCCGTGCCTGGGTAGAGGCGATGAATGAGGAAATAGAAGCATTGCATGAATGCAATACATGAGAAATTGTACCAAGGCCAGATAACAAGAATGTTGTAGGGTCCAAATGGGTGTACAAGATCAAGCACAAACCGGATGGCAGTGTTGAGCGCTATAAAGCTCGTCTGGTCGCACGAAGTTTCACACAGCAGTATGGGCAGGACTACGATGAAACGTTCAACCTAGTAGTAAAATTGGGCACCATTAGGATTATCATTGCATTGGCATTACAACATGGATGGTCACTCAGTCAACTTGATGTTAAAAATGCCTTTTTGCATGGTGAACTAAAGGAAGAAGTTTACATGGAGCAGCCACCTGGTTATAGTATGCATGATTCATCCAATTGGGTATGTAAACTTCGGCGCTCTCTTTATGGCTTGAAACAAGCTTCTCGATCTTGGTTTGAGAGTTTTTCCACGGAGATCCAGCATCATGGGTTCACTAAAAGTGTTGTAGATCATTCATTGTTCATATTCAAAAGTGATTCAACTATTGTTTCAGTGCTTATATATGTTGATGACATCATTATTACCGGGAGTGATGAGGTTCACATATCTTGGGTTAAGTCTATGCTGATGGCTAAATTCAAGATGAAAGACTTGGGTCCCTTGCGATATTTTTTGGGTGTGGAAGTTGATAGTCGACATGAGACTATTACATTGAGCCCACATAAGTACACCAGTGATATTTTACTTGCTACAGGGATGGAGAATTGTAAACCAATTAGCACACCTTGCCTTCTAAATCATAAGCTAAGTGCTAAAGAAGGCACTACTTATCATGATCCTACTTTGTATCGTCGAGTTGTAGGGATGTTACAATACTTAACATTCACTAGGCCTGACATAGCATACTCTGTCAATCAGGCTTCACAGTTTATGCATGCTCCTACAGATGTACATATGGAAGGAGTAAAAAGGATCCTTCGGTATTTAAAGGGTACGATTGGAGATGGCTTGATGTACACCAAGGACACAACTTATATTATATGTCAGGGCATCAACTATTCACCTACACAGACGCGGACTGGGCGGGTGATCCTAACGAGCGCAGATCAGTTTCGGGGTATTGCATTCTTATTGGCAATAATATTGTAACATGGAGTAGCAAGAAGCAAAAGGCAGTGGCACGATCTAGTACTGAAGCAGAATATCGTGCAATGGCAGCAGGAACAACCAATGTTACATGGGTGAGACATCTACTGCAAGAATTACAAGAACCGATCTCGTCCTCTATGCTTCTTTGCGATAATCAGAGTGCTATTAATATTGCCTTCAATCCCATCCTTCATTGTCGCACGAAGCATATCGAGATCGATCAACATTTTGTTAGGCAAAAGGTGGAAGAAAAAGAAATTGAACCTGCATATGTTCGGTCAGATATGCAAGTTGCTGACATCTTTACCAAGGGATTATCCACTCATCAGTTTTGGGCACTCAAAGGCAAGTTGAGCATGATCAAAGACCATACTCAATTTGAGGGAGGCTGTTAGTTTTGGATCATGGATCCGACCCGCACCACATTCCAAGGATCCATCTTGGGATGCGTGGGCGGTGGCATGTTTGTAATTTGGTTTTACTTCTTGTGTAATGTCATACTATGTACAACACTTATAAATAATAAGTAAAAGAGGGAAACCCTATTGCCGCCGACCCCTCTCTTCTCTCTTTACCTCATCTCTAACCCTTGCAGGTGGATATTTCTGACACATGGTGGCCCTACAGTCTGCACCTAGCCCACCTAGGCGAAGCCTAGGTGCAGTTTTTGACAACTAAGGGTGGAACATGAATCAATGTTATTGAAGGTGTGTCATAGTCCATATGTTTGGGTGCTGACAGCATAACATGTCAATTATGTTTATCACCTTAACCTTTTCACTCAGGCATGTCACAGTTTGTTGTCTTGTAATTCTTGAAGCTCTCAAAAATCTAGGTTCGAATTAACCCTGCTTGTGCTTGAGCTACATGAAGTATGTAGGTTTTGTAAATGAGCAAAATGAGCCTAGTTTTCCTTTTTGAACATTGAGTTGTTTTGGTTCAATACAAGCTTGACACTGAGCCTATGCTCAGAAGCACAAGCTTGAGATGAGCCTGAGCTATGATTGTCTAAAATAGAGAAAATAATTTATTTTCACAGAGAGACAAGAATAATTACCCTAGGCCCATTTTAGTGTATATATATATATATATATATATATATATATATATATATATAGAGAGAGAGAGAGAGAGAGAGAGAGAGAGAGAGAGAGAGAGAGAGAGAGAGAGAGAGAGAGAGAGAGAGATGCAAACATGCTAAATGAAAAATGCTAAATGTATTTTTTGGGATTTTTTTTTAAATTTGATCATGCAGATGTGATCTATGCAGTTGATTTTATAGGGATAAGCTCTTGGGGTGTTCAATTCTGACACATGGGTGGTTTTTTATAAGGTTTAAAAAATCAATGGTCCAAAATCTTTGTAAATTTTTGAGGCTCCAAATATTATATATTTTCATCGAAAACACATGATCTGGGTATTGATTCCTAGTAAATGGACCATCTCAAACACATCTATGGGGTTAGAATTACATAAAAAACACTGTAAAAGCCAAAAAAACCATTTATCATGTTTGCATCTCTCTCTCTCTATATATAGTCTCAGGCCATATTCTTTTATAACTTATGTTGACCCGTTCATTGTGGTTCCTAGACCCTGCTAGCCATTTGCTTGCTCGAACTGTACACATTCAAAAGAAGGGACAAAACAACATTCACTGCCCTCCCTGAGTAACTGGTTCGTTCCTGCATGTGGAATATCATAAGGAGGTCAATCACTTTCGGAATGGGAAAGAGGGAGGCACAATCGGTCAATCGGGCCTTGGATTCTTATCTCATTCTGACCCTCCATCAATTCTTGTGTGTTTCAACACTATATTACCAATTGCCCTTGGAATTACTGTTCCAACTTTTTAGAAACTTGTTGTTCCAAGGCTGTTGTCTTTCCTCCCGTGTGTGTGTGTGTGTGTGGGGGGGGGTGTGGGTGTGGGGGGAGGGTTGATATTTGCTGCTATTGAAGGCACAAAACTATGTGTTCAGCATGGTTTGTTTGCTAAGAATCAAACCTTGGATCATGTTATTTCAATCTTAAAATATGATCTTTGGAGTCGTGAACTTTTAGTGTATTGTGAGCCATTGATTTTTGAAGCCCTTAAAAAACCTGCTTACATATCGCAATCACATAAGGTCTGGTCTACAAAAGAAATCTGAAAAATATTAAAAGGTGATTTGTACTTAATATTTTCGTGCCTTTAATAGCGCTAGGTACAAATTGCTCTAGATCTCCATGGTGCAGGTTGAAATGATCCAATCCTACCTCATAGATGAATTCAACATGTCCAAAATAGTGGCGATCGGCTTTTGAATTGTGTTTTTCTGATAAAAAATAGTGGTTTTATCTTATGACCTGAAAAAGTATCACACATTGTAGGCTGTTGATTTTTGAAGCCTTGGAAAAGCCTACCTCCATGTCGTATTCAGACAATCTAAGAGCCGATTCTCACTAAGAAAACACGTAGATGACATCTGCAAAGTTAGTTTCATGAAAAAAATATAAAAAAAGAAAAAAAGAAAAGAAAAAAGAGAGGCATTTGTATCTACAAACAACCGTGGCAAAAATGGTCCCATATATATATATATAAAGTAGAAAATGAACTTCCAACTTCTTATATATAAATCATGCCTAGCGGCTGATTTATTTGCACATGGCTGTGTGATATATCCCTATAAAGAGTTATTTTTTTCTTTATGCGCGTACCCAAGCTGAGCTGAGCCAAACAGCCCTTGTTGAAGCTAAGCTTGTTATCCATAACGAGCTCATTATGAGCAGAATAAGCTTTATTTTATAAGCCGGAATTAGCCCATTGCTCAGCCAAACCAAGGAGTTATGAGCAGCTTGGTTCATTTGTTGGTCCTAGTAATGTATGCTCACTAGTGACATGTGCATATTTGAAATGGCAAATGGAATTTGAGCAAAGAAGTGAAAGTTGCATTTGGATTATTCATTTAACCTCCAGTGTCAGTTGGGTGCTAACGAAGAAATTTTTCTGATGGGCATACAGTAGGTTCATTGTCAAATCAGCATGGATGGGGCTTAGGAGCAGTCTGGTTGTCAGAACCAGCTGAGATAAGTATGCTTGTAACTAGGGGTGGCAATTTCTGACATGACCCGCCAACCCGACCCGCCAACTTGCCTCTTAGGCGGGTTCGGGTTGGGCTTAAGCCAACCCGTTTAATAAACGGGTCGACCCGCGTAACCCGTTTATTAAACAGGTCGGGTTCAGGTTGGGGGTATGCCAACCCGCCAACCCGGCTGACCCGTTTAATAAACGTGTTAGGCGGGTGGGTCAACCCGCCAACCCGACCCGCCAACCTGACTACCTGCCAACTCGATCCGTCAACCCGCCAACCCGACCCGCCAACCTGAAAACCCGTTTACCCGACCCAACCCATTTATTAAATGGGTTGGCGGGTCGTGTCGGGTTACCCGTTTATTAAACGGGTCGGGTTCGTGTTTGCCACAGGCGACCCGTTTAATAAACGGGGCGGGTTCGGGTTGAGGTATGCTGACACGCCAACCCGCCAACCCGACCCGATTGCCACCCCTACTTGTAACCAAAGTATGATGATTTAGGCCCTGAATGGATCTGTTTTTTTTTGTTGTTTACAAAAATAAATTAAAGCACATTTTGTAAAGAAAATACTTGCCTTCATTTTTAATCAAGTAAATGTTTGGATCACCAATTAGTTAAACCAAAATGAAGAACAAAAAGAGATTAATAATTAGTGGTGATGGTGATGGATATTGTAATGATGGTGGTAGTAGTGGTGATGATGGTGATGGATATTGTAATGATGGTGGTGGTGATGATGATAAAGGATGAAATCATGGTGGTGGTGAAGTGGTAGTGGTGGTGGGGGTGTTGGTGAAGAAGAGTGATGGTTGTAGTGATGGTGATGGTGATGGTGAGGATGGTGGTAGTGCTGGTGGTGATGTTGGTCATAGTAGTAGAATGGAGTAAAATAAGTAGTAGTGAAAAAAAGTAGGCCCACCTTGTTTTTAAAAAAAGGTGTGATATCTCATTAAATTTATAAAAACTTTAAAAAAATAAAAACAAAAGAACCAAACACCAAAATTTGCTACTGAAAATAAGTATGAATAGCAAGGAGCTATTTATAAACTCATCCAAACAGGTGGTTAGTGATGCAAAATTTTGAGTCCAGTTCTAGTATCTTGAAGGTAATTGACTATTTCACAAATAAATGATGTTCTTGAAATATGATGCTTGCAGTACAATGGGTTTCACATTGCTTAGAATGTTGTACTTACTGCTCAGGAAAAAAATGCTCCACATGACTGGCATTGTATAATCAAATCTGATACCTCATCTTTAGTACACAAATATAAAGTGTGATGTTGGTTAAGTAATTACTAATGTAAACCGTATCTGTATTTTATGTTTTGACTGCTTGCTTTGCTAATTTCTGTAACTATGAAGAATTAGGCTTCTTTTGGTTATTTATGCATATTAGGGTGATTTGCAGTTATATAGATGCATGTAGAATAGAAATTTGTTCTGTTTTTTTTATTTCACTAATATTACAAGAAAACCTTTTAGTATTATTCTAAGATGAGGATTCCAGATTCATGTGCTGTTGTTTATAGGTGGAGCATATGTTAAATAATCGCTTATCACAGTTCATGAACAGTGATCTTCAAGATGTGAAGGTAGTCTATCATCCATTTATATTCTTTTTATATTTGATCAATTCTAAAAATGTTTATGGCATAGGATTTAAAAGCCATAATATCTACTGCTATGTGTAATCATGGATGTCATTTTCCCAGTAAAGCTGGGTTTCTTAGGCTATGACTATGCTAGTTCATTCCTTCAAAAAAGGGAAAAAATAAAAGAATATGCCCAGTTCAAAGAATTTTTGGATATAGCTTGTCATACTCCGATTTTGGGATTAAACCAAGAAATACCCAAAGATTTTGTAATCTTCAGTCTTAAAAATGATTGACCAATGCAGTGAAATCTGTACTAGAAACTGATGTCCACTCTATGGGCTCTGAAAGGACGAGTATCAGAACTAGGTGATAAAGCAGTAACGTTGTACCATGAACTTTTGCACATTTCCTTGTTTCTCTCTACCTAGTCTTGGCTTGAAGTTGGAGTTTGTGGAAGTTTTTGTTTAGGTTAGATGCTTTGTTTTTCATGCTTCTGTTGTATTCTGATCAGATTTTGAAATACTTAAATGGGTCACTTTTCCCTAAGTAATATACTTCTTCAGGAGGATAAGTAATGACATCAATGTGTGGATCTAAAATTTTTAATAAGATTTGTATGTTAACTATGAATTGATGGAAAAGAATAAAAGGTTATGTTGCTTAAGCAAAGACTATAGGAGACTCTGCGAGTGATCTTTTAGAAGAACCGAGACATTTCAAAATCCAAAAGTCAAGCTGGTGGCTTAAAGCATCTGGGTTTATAAGTTATATTTTAATCGCTATAATGAGTATAGCTTGGGACAAGCTGTCTGCTTCAGGTTTTACCTCTATTTCTAGTGAATGATGGAAAATGTGGTTTGAGGTTTGCCTGTAAAAGATGTATGGAACATGGTACCGAGAAAATGTTAGTCTCGGATTGATGATCCTTTGATATGAATAAAGGAATCCTTGTGTTAGATGTTTTTGTTTAGCTTCGAGTTTAGATTCTTTTTTTGTGCTAATCTGATTCCTCTTTGTTTGTATAAGCTGATACAATAAATATTTGTGCTTCCAAGATAATAGCTGACCTGAATTCAAATTGATTATGTTTCTACCCCCTGGATGGGACACTAAATTCAAGCTCCTGCATCTCCATCAATGAAAAGACATGACAAGTACTTTGCTCAAATTTGTTGGTCACATAAATCAAGGTTAAATCTCTCTATTTATTAGCATGCCTCAGCTGCGGATGCCATTGCCCTTTCACTTGACATTTATCATGATAAAGGATTTATCTCCTGTGTCACATAGGTGCGGGTGCAAGCACGAAGGGTACAACATGGAAATTTAAAAAAACTTTGTTGGAGGTGTGAATACTACACACACACACACGATTGGGCATAATAGTGGACATCCAATCATCGGATGAAAATTGGACGCAGCCTGTGTGTTCGATTGTATTTAAAAAGAACATTTAGTGGTGGTCTGGGCGGAAATAACAGCACAAAAACTTTTAGTTTGTATAAACGTGCACGTGTCCGACGTTATGCCCTGCTATATATATATGGGTGCTTCTATGGTGGTACTGTACCACCATAACTTACGGTGGTACACACTTGATTTAAATAAATCTAAGCTCCAAACCTGAAATATAAACTTTGGATGATGTTTAGCAGGTTCTATTTACTATTTTCATTTGTTAAAGTTGACTCAAATAGGATGTTTTATACCATTTCTAAACCGCCCTTATTTTCATGAGCTGTGAGCAGTTGTTTTTTCACCATCTCAAAAATGAATTTGACGGTGTATTTAACATGATAAAACCTTCTAACATATTAAATAAACCATACTAAATACATTTGTACAGTTAGATTTACCATTTAGTGGCTAGATCCATACAAACGAGAGTCTGTACCACCATAAGGTATCATGGTACAGAACCACCATATATTTATCACTGTCATCGATATCGGTAATATTTTAAAAATATCACGAGAAATACCAATATTTTAAGGTAGCCAATATTAAAGGTAATAAATATCTTGTGATATTTTCATAATACTTCCATAAGACAAAATATCAAGATATTATCGCAATATTATCACAATAATATCACAATTTTTTTGGGAAAACTTTTTTTTTAAAGTTTGTATTTCCTATTTTTTGTTTCTTTTATATTTTAAAACCTTTAAAACATGTTTCTTTATATTTTTGGAAGAAAAATAATGCAAAACTTATTATTTTCTTAGCTTTTTTGTTGTTATTTATATTTTTTTTCAATTTCAGTGAAGCTCCCTTTTGCATTTACCCTTGAAGGCCAATCTTTGTCTAGCCTGAGAAAACCTTTACATGCCTTTAATATGCGAACATGAATGGGGAATGGCCATTAGCATACTGCTATGATACATGCACCATAGCCATATTTTTGTTGTGGTGTATAGAGGGATATTGTTAACTTCCTTCACTTTAGGTAATGTTAACTGTTACTCCATCTTTTGCACATTCAACATTTAAAAATGTCGTGGTGGTTCAATGTATTAGTTATGATCATCAGGGAATTTTGTTAAATTTATAAAGGCAGCACGTTAGAAGATGTCTTGTATTTAAGTGCAACTTATAAATGTCACTCAGTATTTAATGCAAGAAATCACATGATATTTTTAAATTTGTTAGGGGCAAAAGATGCGGTGAACTTATTAACGTCCACATATGGCCATGGAAGTTGGCAAGAAAATGATATATATGGGAAAATATTGGCTACATCCAACTGTAACGTCTCCTCTGGTAGAAAATATTTGTTTTTTCTCTTTTTCTTTGGGGACATCAAGCACTATGATTATAATCTACATTTTTTTATTTAGTCAAAATCATATTTTGAATTGTCTGATGGTGTTGTGTAAGTAGGTTTTTTAATAGGTTAAAAAATAATGGTATACGAGGCCCAAAAATTTCATGATTGAAAAATCATGGTTTTAATTGAAACCACTTGATCCAAGGTCTGGTTTCTAAGAAGTAAACTGTGGCGAACACATCAATTCAGTTAAATTGATCATATGAAGCCTGCATCTATCAGTTTTTGCTAGAGAGTATGGTACTTTATAACAAAAACACAACAAGTAACATTCTATTGAAGCCTCGTGAGGGTGTCTATTTGTTGGATCATGCAAAATACCAACGTGTTTAAGCCAATTTTATGACATGATAAAATCACTTGTAAAGTCCTTTTGTTAAGTAAATATATGTTGCTAGGTTTAACATGTTTTATTTATTTATTTTATTGTTATAAAGGATACAGGGGTTTCTTTTTTTTCATTGTTCTTTGCTAAAATATCATTTTCTTCCATGGCTTACTGTAGGAATCTCGTCGCCGCTTTGACAAATCTACAATTGCTTATGATCAGGTATTGCTCTACTATTGTTATGATCTGTAGTTCTTGTTAATAACTTAGTAGAGATCATAGTGAAAAGCTTAAAACTGAAATGAAGCAACTGTCAAATTCTTGTGAGAAATTCAATTTTTTATATTTATTTTTCTTTCAGCAAATTATTGGCAAAAATAAAACATTTGATGTTTAAAAACTATGAGTAAATAAAAAATAGGACGATGAGAAAATGTACAAAACTTGCTTTTCCAAATTATTTTGCCAATAACAACCTAAGGATTATGATAAGATATCAAAGTTCAGGAAATTTTGAAAATATTGCAATATTTTGTGATATTTTCAAACAATATACAAGAACAGAACACAATGACTAGTAAACTATTTTTACAACTAATTTCTGTAATGAAAGAGCAAAAAATACAAATAAATGCCTCTTATGGGCTTATAAGAACGGAAGAACACAAAACAATGACTACTTATGGGTTAATACAAAACTAATACACATAAGCCACTCATGGGTTTGAATCACAAGTAAAAATAATGAATATTATTAAGGGATTGGGTGCTTTAGAAAGCAATACCCAGCAGGGCCAATACACAAATGAGACAGCCAATATAGCTGTTGGGAGCATCCCAACAGCTTGGGAGCAAACAAACCCAGCTATATTTGGTAGGGGTGGCAATCGGGTTGGGTCGGCGGGTCAACATACCTCAACACGAACCGACCCGTTTATTAAACGGGTCGGCTGTGGCAAACACGAACCCGACCCATTTATTAAACGGATAACCCGACCCGACCCGACACGACACGACACGACACGGTTAACCCGTTTAATAAACGGATCGGGTCGCGTTCGTGTTAGCGGGCGGGTCGGGGTCGGGTAAACGAGTTGGCGGGTCAGGTTCGGGTAAACGGGTTGACCCGCCCGCCTAACCCGTTTATTAAACGGGTCAGCCGGGTTGGCATACCCTTAACACAAACCCGACCCGTTTAATAAACGGGTTAGGCGGGTCGACCTGTTTACGACACGAACCCGTTTAAGCCAAACCCAAACCCGCCTAAGAAGCGGGTTGGCGGGTCGTGTCAGATTTCGCCACCCCTAATATTTGGGCAATCACAATATAGCCATTACAAAAACAACAATTTACAAAACAGAAAAAAATAAAGGAAACAAAAAATATACAAAGACACTAGTGCCCCTAGTTGGCACAACCTATACAATGAAAAGACTGAAATACCCTTATTGGATATTATCTATTACAATGCTATGAACATATGTATCATATATTTATATGTATGTATATACATATATGATCATATATATGTGTATGATACAACATTCTCCTATATATATATGATACAATTTAACACTCCCTCAAACTTACTGTGTGATCACCGAAAGTTCGTCAAGTAAGAAGTGAAACCGGGGAGATGGAAGACCTTTTGTGAAGAAGTCAGCTAGCTGGAATTTCGAAGCTACGTAGGGCAGGATAATAGTCTTGAGATATTCTTCACGAATTTAGTGCAATCCATCTCGATGTGCTTAGTAAGTTCATGAAATGTATGATTGTCGGCTATGTAGATGGCGCTTTTGTTGTCACAACACAATCTTGAAAGTGATTGTAGATGCATCCCCATGTCCTTCAATAATCTTCTCATCTGCACGATTTCAAATGTTGTGGTGGTCATGATGTGATACTCAGCTTCCGTTTATGATAGAGACACCTTCGGTTGTTTCTTGCATTTTTAGGACACCGGTGAATCACCTATAAACACACAAAAATCGATAGTTGAGCGTTTATCATTAGGGTCTCCTCCTTAATCATAATCAATAATATGAAATTAATTCAAGTGGAGAAGATGAAGACAAAAAAAATCCTTTAGAAAGAATTTTCTAAATATTTAATAATGCGTAATAACAACACTCATGTGCGCAGTTGTAGGAGAATGTTGAAACTGGCTTGTTGTATGTACTGCATGAGAAATGTCAGGTCAAGTGATCGTTAAATAGGTAAGAGCCTCTGTAACGACCCCAATCCATACCCTTTAAAAATGCGGAATATTTTTTTTTCTAAGAGTTGCGGAAAACTTCCCAGAGACCTGGGGTCCCTACAGTTCCAATTTCAGTTGGATAACCACACACCACAAACGAAGTTGCAATTATCATCCATATCAACCAACTAAAACTCTTTTATTAATAAGTAAGAAAATTTCAAAGACAAGGTTTTCTTAACTGAAAGTAAAGTAACAATTGCAGAAATTAAAAGAACTAAAAGACAAAAGAAAGAGCCATTATGTCCTCTACTGAAGCTGACAAGCCCAAGTATAACTCATCCATCCCCAGATGCATGTCCAACTTCACTGTTCACCATATCCTATGAAAAACCAACAAAGTAGGGTGTCAGAACCGAAATTCTGAGCACAACTACTTCTAAAGAAAACAGGTGAGGGAAAGAACATGGATAAGATTTCATGCAGTGATTTGAGTGAGTACAGATATAAAATTGGCAACATTTAAATATCCATAACTACCAATAATTGCATATATTCACCAGTCAAGAACAGTAAACAATGTCATAGATCAATAACTAAATAATCAAACCTTTCAGCATGATTTCACAAAGTAAGTCATATGCTACCACCAAAAGATGTCATGATATCAAGAATGATTTAAACATGCATGATCTAATGCATAACAGAAAACTGCATGATTATGTGCAATGCATGATTTCTTCTGTTATCTTTAATTTAAGTTCCATCTTTCCATATGCATGCCCTATTATCTGCACACATCCTTAAGTTCCTCTTTTTTAATTACCGTGGCCCGCGGATACACCAAACGGGTACAAACCCCGAGGTCAAGTAGGTTCCCAGGGTAGCTTAACACACAATTTGTATTTTATTACTGGGTTCCAACTTAGCCCTCGACCGATATCAGGAAACAACACTATCCATCGGAACATTAGACCTCCACATCTAATGTCGGGGACACAAGGGACACCCCACGCCCACAAGTGCCACTTCCTTGGTACCATAAACTCACAGCTGTGACTAACACACCACTCTCGGGTAAAGTGGCGGCTCTCCCTAAAACCGTGGCCAGGATAAGAACATCAATATCGGGTTAAGGGGCAACAACGCACACAGAGTTTTTGTATCCTCACAGTCTCCCCAAGACCGGATCTCCAAGATTCTCATACTCCAGATGAGATATCCTAGAATGTAAATTACACTGTTCTTATTTATTATATTTTTAATTAAGTCTATTTCTTTAAGTTTGCCACACATATGCAAAAGTAAAGTGAAAAACCCCGCATCCTCCCTTGCAGGGACCCATTCGGGACTCCAGCCCGTATAAATCAGTTGAACAGCGTAGTAATGTGCCAAACCATCTTATGTGGTTTAAGTGATGCAGTTAAAACATAAGTGAAAGAAAACCAAACTCACGGCTCTCCAGGCCGATGACAGTCCATTTAGGCCATCGAGGCATCACATCACAACACAAAAGTAGTGTTTTATTTATACCACTAAGCCAAAGTGCCAAAAGCATGTGCACTTATGAAAATCATAAATCCACACATATGCATGTCATAATGCATTCATATGCATTTTCAATATGTGTGTGTTACCTACGTCACATATTTAACCAAATTCATGGTTTCTTTAAGTGTGTGAGTGTACATGTATCAATTCACACAATAATCAAGCGTACAGGTTCAAGAAGAATTAATAATAACTGAATCATGCTCACACCCATGAGTACCATAATCATAACAGTCAACTGAAAGCATAAACCCCCACGACAAGTGTTTCCATACAATCCAATACACAAGCTTTTAAATAACACATGGACTCTAGACAAAAAATATAATGTTCAGCTAAAGACATACCATATGTATAATTTCAGTTTCATGTATCCATCCTCCCTAAACAGTGTAACATGAGCACTATTATACACAACTGAAAATTTTCGGGTTATGTTGCAATGATCCCACGCTACATCTTACAGACTTTGAGCTTAACCACACTCAGGCACCATCTTATGTCAATAGACAGCCTACAGCATCACATTAGGTAATGCATGCAAGATGCTATCAGACTTTAACATTTCATGAACCTATCAGCAGTATATTACACCATTCATGTTTTCATGGTTCAGGACTTTGTATATACATTTATGAAAATAGGAAGTCTGAGTAACAACATTCGGCTAACCATGAAAACATATGGAAATCAGCCCTGTCAATAGAAATCAGGACATGTATATATATATATATATATATATATATATATGCTACAGAGACAGAATTAAAACCCCTCTGGCATGAGCAGGTAAAATAGGCATATCAAACATAAAATTTGCATGGTACGTAGGGATGCCCCTTTCAAACATAATTAATCTAATGCAGGTATACCAGCCACCATTCAAGCTGTTCATATCCCCATTTCCGTATTCGTACAACTCCCTGTTTTACAACAGAATGTTTATTCCTATATGGCAGTAACACAACCCAAAGATAAGTGGGTTCCTAACTAGTCCATTCCCAGCAAAATTTTAATTAAAGCTATTCAGTAAGGAAAAAATAGTTTTGTTTTTAAAAGATACACAAGTTCAATCTCAACCTTAATGTCAATTACTATTAACTTTAAAATCAGTCAAGTTGGATGATATTTAAAAGCTTTGAGACTACTCATTCATATCGATTATTTTGTCTAAGTTGACAGAAGTATTAGATGCTAATATTAGGCTCAGAAATTTTAGTTCAAAAACAGTAATTATAAGACCACTCCTTCAGGATTCCTTACATATAGATAAACCCTTAACAGGAAAACAGACCCACCTAAAAGATAATGGATCAGAATCCCTGAAATGTATGCAAGGACACTGTTCCACATGGGTGAAGTATAAGGCACTCTTATTAAAATCAGGGTTGCCGTTCCACCCTAATCAAGCTTCACTCATCTAGAACTTCATTCCAGCAGAGACACAGACTATAATTATCAGTTCTGTATGCTCTTAACCCGAGATTCAAGCTTAATATCACAGATGATAATTTAACTTCATGTAAAGGTAAACCCTGAATGTAGCTGATATGGATAAGAAATCACAAAAAGGTACTTTGTACACAAGCAACCATCTAAAATCTGAAATCATTAATTGACTAAAAAGAATATCCAACTCAAGATTACAGCTATGTACAGTTTTCCTCATGATGATTGCTAGAGCAGTTCATGCCTGAAAGAACAAGTAAAGTGCACAGTGCCCTATGGACACACTTTAATTAATAGGACAGCCGATGCATTAAATTTTCATATAGTTGCCTCCAAGCCATTATCTAATACAGCCAAAAATCCAGGATAATCCAACAAATCACCACATTAATACATGCTAAGTATTAAAATTTCAGAAATTACACTAAATCAAGAATCAATTAGGGAAATAAAATTTTATTTAAATAGAAACCAGAACCACAACCAGAAAACAATCAGATTCCCTCTTTTGTAAATTCATTTACATGCACCATAATCTTCTTTTTATCACAAATCGACCTCAGGCTTCCACTATCAGGTTCATCGAGTCCCCAAAGAGGAAACCCCCAAACCTGGGGTTGTCCATTTCGGGAAAATCGGGAATCCCACGACTAGGGTTATCCGATACCCCAATCGAATCCCAAATCGTTGTGATTTAGGGATTCTGCAGGGTGGGATTAGGGAAGAAAAATACCCAAATCCATTTGGGTTGAAAAAAAAATGTTTTCGGTTTAGGGTTAGGCACCGAAACCCCAACCATAGCTAGGGTTCCGAAATGGGGTTGTCAGCTAAACCCCCAAATCGGGTGTCGTTACTACTCAAAACCCCCAGAGATTTTCTCCTCTCGAAACCACATGCACGGAATCGAATCCCTATTCGATCCCTCACCCTATTTCCAAGAAGTCCCGTACCTGTTTGGAGCTTTTTCGACGATCCTTCCGGCAATCGGAGGCTGCCGTGGCCTTCGGTGGTGGCTGGTGGCCAAGGCTCCACTCACGGCTGCTGTCGTGGTTGTTGGTGGCCGAATCTCACCGGCGACCTCCTCTCCTCCGGCGCACGCACACAGACAGAGAGAACGAGAGAGACGAGGGAGAGAGATGAGGCTGAGTGAAGAGGGCAAGAGCCCCTCTCCACTCCCCTCCTTTATCGGCCCCAGGCCTCCCCCTTCTCTGCCGAGATGGGCGCGGGGTCGTTACGCTATGCGTAACCCCCCTGCCCCTGCGCCCCCCTTTTTGTTTTGTATTAGGTTTTATCGGGCAACCCTTATCGGGTTGCCCTTTTTATTTAATAGGGCAGAAAAATTTATGGGGTGGGGCTCGGGTCCGAACCCGAGACCCGCAACCCGGCCCCAAGTCAACATGGATCCACAAGTTGGATCAGAATGGATCCAACTGTGGATCCTCGGATAAGTTTTAAAAATAAAATTTTATTAAATTTTAATTTCACATTATACGTAAAATTTTTACCCCCATGAAAATGGATCCGCAAGTTGGATCCAAGTGGATCCAACTGTGGATCCTCGAATCCGCTTAATATATATACATATATATATATATGTATATTTCTATTTTATTAATAATATTAATATTATTTATTTATGATTATACATATATATATATATAAAAATATATATATATATATATACATATGTATATGGATCCGGTATATGGATCCCATACCCATCTACGCACCCCTATTGAATGATTATTCTCCAAATTATTTAATTAATTAAAAATTATTGTACTTATACGTACTTATCAAATTTACGAGGTAAATGTATGCAGAAAACCCCCATTATGGGTCCTGGATCTGCAATTTGGATCTAGGCCCAATTTGCATAATTTTATAAAATTTTCGGGTTTTACAGCCTCAATCATTTGCCAATAAGTAGTAGGGTCTTTCAAGGGTGTCTCATCATCGATTTTCATCTTTGCATTGATAACTTCAGGAGTATCCACCCTCTATTCATCTATAATGTTATACTTGTCAACTATGTCACATGGACTCTTCCATAGAGTCGCCACACCTACGTCGAAGCGATGCGGGTGTGACTATCATAAGAATCAATTACATTGGGTGCGGTCAAACATATATGGGTGTAGTCAACCTGCACCCTGGGTTATAAATGTCCAGAAATGGACTCGGTCAACTATATTCGAGTCCATTTTGGTCCAAGTAAAAAAAAACCCACAAAAGCGTGGTTTGGGCGGGAGGAAAGGAAGGTTAGGGCACAATTGCGTAAACCTCCCCCTCCCCTCTTCTCGACCTCTCCTCTGCTTCCCGTCCCCACTCCTCTTCCTACGACACTGACGACGTCTCCTCCTACCGTAATAGTGACATCGATAACGATAAGCCTCTCTCTCTTCTTCCTCTTCCTCCCTCCACCGCCTCCTCCTCTCTCTCTCTCTTTCTTTTTCCTTCTCCTCCTCTCTTTCTCTTCTTCTTCTCCTTTCTCTTCCTCCCCTAGTTGTCGCAAGGGCCGAACCCAAGGTTGGGTTCGGCTCCTGGGTTCAGCAGAACCTGAACCCAGGGTTACTGGGTTTGGCAAAACTTGAACCCAAACCTGAGTTCAAAATAACTGAGCCCAGGCTTGTTGGGTTCGGCTATGATGAACCCAAGTTTGGGTTTGGCAGAACCTGAACCCAGACTTAGGTTCAGCAGAACTGAAACCCAAACTTGGGTTCAGCATAACGAAACCCAGCCTGGTTCGACAGAACTTGAACCCAGCGAGTTCAGCAGAGTCGAATCCAAGTTTGGTTTGGGTTTTGCTTGACTTGTACTTCGTAGTTAATTTGATTTATTGCATGATGAATTGATGATATGATAATTATTTTTATTTCATTAGTAATGCTAACTTAAAATTGTTAAAGTATATATATATATATATATATATATATATATATATATATATATATATATATATATATATATATATATATATATACCCTCCCTACACCTAAGATTTTTTAAAGTGCCGCATTGCCACGCTCGTATCCGCACACACACCTATCTGACATTGCCTGCCAATAATCTCAATGGTAAACTTGGATTGAGTTAAAAAATAACCACAAGCAGAAAATGCTACCTCAATCCCTAAAAAATACCTAAAGAACCCTAGATATGTCATTTCAAAACTTTGTTTCAAAACATTTTCCATATAATTAATTTCATGTTTATCTCCTTCAGTAATGATCATATCATCAACGTAGTGAAGAATAACACCTGCATTAGAGTGCTTAATAGACATAGCCATGTCAGTATAACAAGTCTAAACCAAGTTTAATCATAACATAACTAAATCTATCATACCAAACCTTAAGTGCCTATTTTAAACCATACAAAGCTTTATGTAAATCAAGAACCTTTTTTGTTGGAATTTCATATCCTAGTGGAGGATCCATATATTCTTCTTATTTTAATTCCTAATAGCAACAACTATAAGAGTTCTAACATAGGTTATCTTAGCCAAGGTTGTAAGTATCGTATTGTCACTCGAATCAGTTAGGCTAAAAAAAATATAGTATCGTATCTTATCGTATCGTAAAAAATCATATTTTTTAATATTTTTTTAATTTCAAAAAATAAAAAATCAAAAAAATTAGTGAGAATTTCTAAAAAAATCATAACACATGAAACAATGATGAATTGCATAAATACAACAATAAAATTACATATGAAGCATTTATGTCTCTATGACTTGCATAAGACATCAACAAACATCAACTATCTCAAAATAACAACACAAAATATTAAACATCTTGTAATTAAGAACTTGCCACAAGACTCGTACTTTCATATTACATAAACGAAAATAAATAACGAAGTTTATAAACAATTAAGTGTTAGATAACCAAGTTTTTTGAAAATATAACTTCAACATCATTATCTTCTTGTTCTTTTTTGACATTCATATCGTCTTCAATATACGTGGGATCTTCATCATCTACCTCTTGTGCTCCTTTCACGTTGATCCATTGAATGTCATCTTTATTCAAAATGTCTGCTTATTCTTCAACCTATGCATCCAATGTATCAAAATATTCCAAACTGATGAGATTAAATTGCTCGTTGTGCCTCTTTGATGATACATTTTCCATTTGCCTAAAAAGATGATATGGAAAAATTATAATTACTTGGGTTTTGTATGGTATAAATTTTTTTAAATAAACATATGAAAATGATAAATAAACTGTAATTTTATATGCCTCTGTCTTAGCCGTAAGTTGTAACGAATGTAGACACGATCATTGAGCCTTTTGGGATACAATCTATTTCTTCTTTTTGTATTGATTTGCTTAAAGACCACTCCAGTTTCTCTCGCATCCACTTGCACTACACGTTTGGCTAAGAATGTGAATGACAAAAGCTCTCAAATTTGAAATATCACTTCCAAACCTGTCACATGGACTCTTCCTTAGGGTCACCGCAACTGCATCAACACAACGCAACGTGGGTGTGGGTGTGGCACCCGGTGCGACTACCATAATAATCAGCCTATGTCGGACTTTATTCGTCACTGGTCAAAAGTGGCACACGTGCATGTGCGATGCGGTGGGGCCTATGGTGACACTCACATTCCTAAGTGAAAAGCCCATGTCTTGGCTATGGCATGCGGCGATGACACGAGGCAACGCAACATTGCTCTTAAGCAACTCAATAAGCAAACCTTAGTCTGCACATTACTTCTCAAGTGCATCTGCTCAGTTCCATGTTCCATGGCACGGGGGTCTCTCCGACCACTCGCAGCTATGTGCCATGCTTCGGGGGTGCTACGCTACCTGCGACCCGTCTCAACTTCGTGTCCGCAAACTGAGTCCTTCAATGCGGATTTTATGTGCCATGGTCGAGTATTCTCCAGCATAATCATATGTGGGGAATGCGTCCGTGAAGTCAGAATACAAAAAAGAGCTACTTCATCCGGAAGTGCCCTGTCGGTGCCTATGCGGGCCCGCCCAAACTTCGGGGCCACGTATTTCCATGCACATTGAGAATCTCTGAGCCAAGATCGAAATCTCGCCGACACATTCATATGTAGGGAAGACCCTGGTGCGGTCGTTTCGGCGAAATACGAAGTCTGTGTTTCGAAACACTATTAGGGACAAAAGCGTTGCATTCCCAATGGATATTAGGGTTTCTCCTACTGGTGGAGGGGAAGGAGTTAGCGCCCATTGTTAAAATGTATACTCAAAAACATTATTGTAAGTATAAATATATATATACTTATATACATAGAGATACGTATACATATGTTATATGTATACGTATCTCTATATATAAGTATATATATTTATACATTTTCTCTTTTTACCCAAAAAGGGTATTTTAGTCTTTTTACATTTTGCGCATATCCCATTTGGAATATGCTGTATTTTTTTTCCTTTTATTTTTGTAATTTTTATTTTATTTTTTCCTTTTTGCATATTCAAAAAGGTGCATTGGGGGTCTCCCCAATAGAGTCGTTGGGGAGCCCCCAACGGTCACAATTGTGACCGTTGGGAGCTCCCCAACGACTCCGTTGGGGAGCCCCCTCTTGCACCTCTTCTTTCTTGTATAAATTGGGGTGTTCCCCCTTGTTGTAAAATAAGCTTGAGAGTCTCAAGTACTTGCTTCCTTTTTATGAAATACATGCATTATTGCATGTTTATTATTTATACGCTTTTTGCGTATTGTGTTCAAGTGTTGTGAGAGTGCCTTCATGCACTTCTTTTTTAAGTATTTATGCTTGTATGCGTATTGTCTCTTCGTAGACAATTTCACATGGTATCAGAGCTCGGTTGGTGATTAAGGATCGTGGGATTTTTCTTTTTTCGAGTGCCCTGAAAACCGTGCCTTTGGATTCTTAAAAGTTGAAGTGGTGGATCTTGCTTCTCAAATATTTTAGAAGGATCTTGTGCAAGCTAGAAGTTGAAGTATTGTGTTGGTACGCCTCCTTCTCCTTTTCTTTACTCCTTAATGGGTGAAAAAGAGTCTCACTTCACTCTTGGCTTCAAGTTGAATGGGTCTAACTACCATATTTGGGCCAGGAACATGGAGGCTCACATAAGAGGTAAAGGATTATGGGGTTATGTGCAAGGCACAATTCCAGAACCGGAACCCAAAATTACCATGATAGACGGAAATGAAATCAAGATTCTTGAGGGAGAGGAAATGATCAAAGCTCTTGAAGAATACTCCAAGAAGCACGACGAATGAGAAATGAAGAACTTCAAGATTCTTTCTTGGTTCTTTGCATCCGTCGAAACAAAGATTAATGCCAATATTATCAAGTTCAAGAAAGCATCAGAAGCTTGGCATTATCTAGAGAAAATGTATACATCAAGAGATCTATCCCATAAGTATTACCTTCAAAAGAAGACCCTCTCCCTTACTCAAGGTGAAATGTCCATTAGGGAATATTATGCCGACCTCTCCTCCATTTGGGATGAGCTTTCCATGCTTGAACCAAAATGGAGTACAGAGGCAATTGAAGTCCGCCACAAGCAACTTAAAGAAGATCGGTTCTTCAACTTTTTGAATGGGTTAAGACCAAAATTTGAGCAAATAAGGTCATCAATTCTATCCTCATTTACTCCTCCATCTCTTGAAGATGTCCTCACCAAATTAAGTGGTGAGGAGACTCGTATGAGTTTATGTAAACAAGGATCAAATGTTCTTGTGGTTCCTTGTAATCATGAAGAAAACAATGAGGTCAATGCCGTATCAAGACCCGGAAATAATGAAAAGACCTATCGTCCTCCTCATTTCAAATTCCAAAATCAAGGAGGAGATGGTGGACAACGAGGAAAGAGGGACTATAGCAAGACTATTTGTCACTTTTGTAAGGAACCGGGGCATATCAAGCCCGTATGTCCCAAATGGAAGATGCTTCTCGCTATAGCCACCACCGGTGTACCACAAAAGGAAGATGCATCATCAAGTGGGTCACTCTCGTTAAATCAAATAGTGGAAGCCCTTCAACCTCTTCTCAAGGGAGCTACATTCGGTGCCGCCGTGTCTACCTCTTCCATTCCAGGTAAAGTCTCTTGGCTTTTGGACTCAGGTGCATCTTTTGATGTCCCCAAACATGTTTTCACTTTTCAATTTTTCAAAAAATGCTTCTCCATCCTTTGTTTCCACTGCGGATGGAACCTCTCTTGAAATTAAAGGAATAGGTAATTTTGAAACTCAAAATTTTTCCATTCCAAAAATTAGATTTATACCTAAACTTAACTTAAACCTTCTCTCTGTTTCTCAACTCTCGGACCATGGATGCGATATTAAATTTTCATGTGACAAATGTTTAATACAGGATCGACGGCCCGGGAAATTGATTGGGGAAGGCTTTAGAAAAGGAGACTTATACTATATGGAATCTCTCCAAGTTCCAAAATCATTTTGTAATGTTGCCCGGAACAAAGATATAAACATATGGCACAAAAGACTTGGTCATCCTAATGTCACCAAGTTATCTTATTTACATTTTGCAAGGGATCTATGTAAAAGTTCATTTTCCTGTAATGATTGTACTCTCGGAAAAATGCAAAGTTTACCTTTTGAGCAAAGAACTATGTTCTCATCTAAAACCTTCGAAATTGTTCATTCCGATGTTTGGGGACCCGCACCTGTTGTTTCAAAAGGAGGCTTTTCTTACTATGTTATTTTTGTGGATGATTTCTCCAGGTATTCATGGATCTATTTTCCTAAAGTACAAACATGAAGTTTTTACATGTTTTAAAACCTTCCACTCAATGATCAAGAATCAATTCAACAGTAATATAAAGATTTTTAGAAGTGATTCTGGAGGAGAATATCTCTCCAACCAATTTAAAACATATCTTGAGGATCACAGAATTATTCACCAAAGGTCTTGTCCTAAAACCCCTCAACAGAATGGATTGGTCGAAAGAAAACATAGGCACATCATTGAGATCACTAGGACCCTGCTTATTTCTCAAAACATTCCTAAGAACTTTTGGGCTGAAGCAACCCTCGCTTCTGTTTATCTGATAAACCGCTTACCATCTAGGATATTAGGAAAAATATCACCTTTTGAGATATTATATAAACTTGAACCTGATTATAATAGGTTACGTGTTTTTGGGTGTAAATGTTTTATACTTACGAATAAAAATGACAAGCTCTCTCCCAAAGCTATCCCCTACACCTTTCTAGGGTATTTCGAAACTCAAAAAGGTTTTCGTTGTTATGACCTTAGAGATGATAAGCTATATGTCTCTAGAAATGTAACCTTTTTAGAAAATAAGAGTGGTTTTGAGAAAAATGTTTCTCAACAAGGAAATTTTGATTACTCCTTATTTTATTTATTGTCTAATAATGATGATATATCTAGTAATGATGAGGTATCATTAAACCATGATGAGGAAAATGATGCCGATATTGGTGAACATAACTCACTCAATGAACAAGAAAGTAGAGTTCCAAGTGAACCAATAACCTACTCTCGTAGAAACCAAGACACCTTTAGAAGTGCTATTGACCAATATAGTGAGCTTTCTCCTATTCTTGACCATAGAAGATTTGAAAGGAATAGAAGACCTCGTACTCGTTTTGTATCTTTTGACTCTTTTTCACCCCGATATAGGGCTTGTCTTAGTGTCATTCACTCTTATTTTGAACCAAGAAATTTTGAAGAAGCTAAAAAATGTATAGAATGGCAAGAAGCCATGCAAAGTGAACTTAATGCTCTTAAAAGGGCAGAAACTTGGGATTTCCAAACTTTACCTATAGGAAAGAAAACTATAGGGTGTCGATGGGTCTTTAAAGTTAAAACTAAGAGCGATGGTTCTCTTGAAAGGTATAAAGCTCGCTTAGTTGCAAAAGGGTATGGGCAAGAGTATGGAATTGATTACGAAGAAACCTTTGCCCCTGTAGCTCGAATGGTTACGGTTATGTGTCTTATTACTATTGCATCTATTAAAAATTGGAACATTTTTCAAATGGATGTTAAAAATGCCTTCTTAAATGGTGATCTTAACAAAGAAGTGTATATGGATGCTCCACCAGGCATGATAATTTCTAAAGATAAAGTTCTTCGCCTTCGAGAGGCTCTCTATGGTTTAAAGCAGGCCCCCAAAGCCTGGTATGATAGATTTACCAGTGTTATGCTGGAAAATGGGTTTTCCTCATGTTATACTGACACTGCTTTGTTTACTAGAAAATCTAATGCAGGGATTGTAATTTTGTTGCTCTACGTTGATGACATGTTAATTACATGTGATGATGTTCAAGGAGTCAAGGGTATTAAGTCTGTCTTGACTTCAAAATTTGAGATGTCAGACTTAGGTTTTCTGACATATTTTCTTGGAATTGAGGTTGCCTATTCGCAACATGGTTATTTTCTATCTCAGCCTAAACTTGCCTGCGAGATTATTGACAAGTCAGGTATTTCTGATGACAAAGTATGCGAAACTTCTGAAGTTGTGGGAGCAAAAATGAAGATTGACGGCGGTGTTCCTCTAACCGATCCTACTCCTTACAGGCAGTTGGTAGGTTCTTTAATGTATCTTAGCATTACTCGACCCGATTTGTCACATGCTATACACATCGCCAGTCAGTTTCAGCATGCTCCTACAACCGTTCATATGAGTGCTGTGCTTCGCATCATCAAATATTTGAAAGGAACGGTAAATAAGGGAGTATTCTTATCCTCTTCTTCTGAATTGAAACTGCTTGCTTATACTGACTCAGATTGGGGAGGTGACCCTAGTAACCGTCACTCCACCACTGGTTTCTGTGTTTTCTTAGGTGAGTCCTTGATCTCATGGCGATGTAAAAAGCAACAGAAGGTCTCCTTATCATCCACTGAAGCTGAATATAGAGCCATGACATCTACCACCATGGAAATTGTATGGATTCGAAGTCTTTTGGAAGATATGGGAGTGTTTATCAGAGAACCAACAAAGCTGTGCTGTGATAATAAAAGTGCAATTTATATTGCCAAGAATCACACATTTCACGAGCGAAGAAAGCATATAGAGATGGACTGCCATTATGTCAGGGAAGAATACTTGAAGAAGGTCATTGATCAACCATACGTGACGTCTGAGTATCAACTTGCAGACTTCTTCACAAAAGCTCTTTGTTCGCCTATATTTCATTTCCTTCTTAACAAACTTGCGGTTATCACACCGTAAGTTTGAGGGGGAGTGTTAAAATGTATACTCAAAAACATTATTGTAAGTATAAATATATATACTTATATATATAGAGATACGTATACATATGTTATACGTATACGTATCTCTATATATAAGTATATATATTTATACATTTTTCTCTTTTTACCCGAAAAGGGTATTTTAGTCTTTTTACATTTTGCACATATCCCATTTGGAATATGCTGTATTTTTTTTCCTTTTATTTTTGTAATTCTTTTTATTTTATTTTTTCCTTTTTGCATATTCAAAAAGGTGCATTGGGGGTCTCCCCAATAGAGTCGTTGGGGAGCCCCCAACGGTCACAATTGTGACCGTTGGGAGCTCCCCAACGACTCCGTTGGGGAGCCCCCTCTTGCACCTCTTCTTTCTTGTATAAATTGGGGTGTTCCCCCTTGTTGTAAAATAAGCTTGAGAGTCTCAAGCACTTGCTTCCTTTTTATGAAATACATGCATTATTGCATGTTTATTATTTATACGCTTTTTGCGTATTGTGTTCAAGTGTTGTGAGAGTGCCTTCGTGCACTTCTTTTTTAAGTATTTATGCTTGTATGCGTATTGTCTCTTCGTAGACAATTTCACACCCATAACACCTATATAGGAGACATTCTTCTTGACTTGCATTGGTGCACCACCGTGCAGTCTAGAGTGGGTAACCCTTATATCTCGTGAGTAGCACATCGAAGTGCATTGAGGTGCTCACAAGTATTTAAATTCTCTATGGGCATCTTAGGCAATGTGTGGGGCCCACTCTTGTTGCTCAAACTCGTACCCTTGCGAGGGGCTCAACGAGTGTATGTCGAGCGACGATGATTCCTCTTGGTTAGAGAGTTTTACTATGTCATACTAGCAACTGGCTTCGACTGGGGGTCTAAAGACCTCCATTATAGCGTGGGGTTCTTCGTGGGGCGCGTGTTGCGCTCCGCGGGGCCCGCAGGTCCCAAAAATCAATATGCCTATCATTCGATGCGTCTTAGGAACTCGATGTTCTTTTTAATCTCCGTGGTGCTTATTCAGACATGTGGCTGGCTCTACGACCCTCGATTGCTCATGCGCTCGTCACAGGAAGGCGAGGCACCCGTCCCTTGTTGGCTTGGACGCTTATATGCCAAGGGCTTTGGCATTGCCGCACTATCAACCCATTCTACTCTATTGCTCCAAACATTCTACTATGCTAAGCGTGCATGGGATATGCATTGCGTCGAATCCGCTTCCGCCAGGCTTACGTAGCTCCTCGCCTCTAAGGTAAGTTGCGTGTCGCATGACCCAAACAACCCGCCAAGCTCCCTCTCCGCGTGAGACAAGAGAGAAAAAGGTCGTGACATGTCGTACCAAGTGCGATCAAACTTCTCTAGGTGCGGTCAACCCACACCCAAGGTTATAAATGTCAAAAAATGGACTTAATCAACTATGATTGAGTCAATTTCGGTCCATAGTAAAAAAAATAACAAAATCATGTTTTAGGGGGAGTAGGGCACAATTGCATACCCCCCCTCTTTCTTGACTCCTTCGCTTCACGTCCCCACTCCTCCTCCTCTTCCTACGGTGGCAGCGATGACATCGGTTCTCCTCTTCCGACAACAGCGACACTGGTAAACTTCTCTCCACTGGGTGTGGGTGCGACACCTGATGTGGCTACCATAAGAATCAGCCGCACCAGGTGCGGTCAAGCTTCTCTGGGTGCGATCAGCCTGCACCCAGGCTTATAAATGTCCAGAAATGGACTCAGTTAATTATGATCAAGCCAATTTTGGTCCGTAGTAAAAAACCCACCAAATCATGTTTTTTTTTTGGAGGAGGAGGAGGAGGGGGGTAGGGTAGGGAACAATTGTGTAAACCTCCCTCCTTTGCCTCCTGTCCCCACTCCTCCTCTTCCTATGGCGGCGACGATGACATCAGGTCTCCTCTTCCGACAACAACGACACTGGTAAACCTCTCTCTCTCCTCTCTTCTTCTTTCTCGTCCTCCATTCCTATTCTTCCTTCTCTTCCTTCCTCCGCCGCCTCCTTCTAGGCTTGGGTTCGGCCGAACCAGAACCCTGGGTTGTTGGGTTAAGCTTTGCTGAACCTGAGGTTGCTAGGTTCTGCTTTGCTGAACCCAAGCCTGGTTTCTGCAGAACCTGAACCCAACGTGGGTCAGTAGAACTGAATCCAAGTTTGGGTTAGGTTCTATAATTCTATTCTAAATTTAGTCAGTTATTTTTATGAATTTTATTTAAATAAACTATTATTTTTTTGGTTTTTGGTGCACAATTTTATCGTCCCCAAGTGACCCTTGTAAAATAGTAGATTTTTTTTTTTAAACAATTGCGAAAACAAACCCAAGGATCTTGGGTCTCACAGATTTAATATACCGAACCACCAACCAAACTGTGTTTTGAATCAAAATAAAGAAGTAATCAAAGTTTATTAATCAATCATTAATATCAAATAGACCGACACTAGAATCGTCTATATCAAGAATGAGCTAATCTTTCACAGAACCCAAAACCAGTCACACAAGGCTCGCAGTCTCCAGCCAGCAAGGCAAGACATCATTGAGCATCTGATCCTGTAAAACAATTTTATGAAAACGGGTAAGAACCAAAGGCCTTTGTACGAATTTATTTAAAAATCCAAACAGTAAAGGAAATAGCATAAATCAAATTCATGCATAAATTTCAGAGGAATATCACAACAATTTATCACAATCAACTTACCATTCAAGCATTTAAACAAGATATCATGCAATAACAAAATATCATGTGAAACATAATAAGCATGGATGCATGAACTAATACTGAACAGTAAATATGCATGATTCAATGCACATGCATGAATAACTTATGAATAGACCGTTTGCCCTCTTAAGGTCTTGGCAGTGGTTTATCCTTAGTTTGGTCGAACCAAACCTTTTCATTTTGATTTGAAAACCAGAACTAATGGATTATTCTTCTAGGTTGCAAGTTTTCTTGAATGGCTCTTTGTTAGTTAAGAAAAAAATTGAGTTTCAAGAAGCTCATTAGTTTTTAATATCTTGCATCAGTTATGGAGGAGTGCATTCCGCTGATTTATCATGTGCTTTGTTGATATGTTGTACTGTTATGAATTTCTGTTAACATTTGTCAGTTGCTGATGCATGTCAATTTTTTAGTGCAGAAAATAAATGAATCTTATTGTTCCAATGTTTCTGCAGTTTGTGACAATACCTACTTCAGCCTTGCTTATTTTCTGCTATGCTTCCACTTTTGAATTGTTTCTCAAAATAATAGTATTGGTGCCAACTTTCTGCGTAGCCACTCTTGGTATGGGAGGTTTTTAGTTTTCCTTGTGTTAATATAAGTGCTTGTGTCTTAGGCACGTGAGAAGTTCATGTCTTTAAAGAAGTCCACGCCGCCTGATATTGTTGAAGAACTGGAAGAGGTAAAATTGTTGTGTTACATAGCGATAGTTGTTCTCGGGATATGACTGTTTTGGCTTAATGTTATGGCTCATTGCATGCAGGAGCTTCATAACTCAAGGTCTGCATTTGAGAGGTGTCGTTTTAATCTAGTAGGTTCACATATTTAACTTCCTTTTTACTTGCTGGGCATGCCTTGCTTAGTTACTTTATTTAAATTACACTTTGCTTATTATGTATCAGATAAGTTCCCTTGCAAATATTGAATCAAAAAAAAAGTTTGAGTTTCTTGAATCACTTAGCGCAATGATGGATGCTCATCTACGATATTTCAAGCAGGTTATAATTTTGCTTGTCATTTAATCATTCTCTCATACCTTTGGCCTTTTTGAAGGATTCCTTTCTCTTTTTTTTGTGTTTTTTTTTTGCTTGACATGTTGCTATTGCATGTATAGGGATATGAGTTGCTACACCAAATGGAACCGTTCATTCATCAGGTTAAAACACATGCTTGACTGTAACTCAAATTGCAGACAACTAGTTCTGTTCCATATAACCTTATGTATTCATCTGTTCTATATATTTCTTGGTTTCTGGCACAAGGTTTTGACTTATGCACAGCAGTCAAAAGATATGGCCCTTGCTGAGCAAGATGAACTTGCAAAAAGGATTCAGGAGTTCAGAACCCAGACAGAGCTAGAAAACTTGCAAACAGATAGGGAGCCCTCAACAAGTGGTGATGGTATTCAGGTTGTTGGTTCAAATTCTTACAAGACAATAGAGGCACTGATGCAAGCAACTGCACATGGTAAGGTAATGTCTAGAAAATCTATGTTTGTTCATTCTATCTCAGCAGTTTGCTGTTAAAAGTGTAGAATACTTTCCTCCTCTTGAGTTTTGATGATTGGTTTTCGTTTAGAACTTGAACAATAGAGTTTCCCAGATTGTTGCCTCATGTTCTCTGCTTGTCCTGTTTTATACTTCTTTTATGTTAGTCTAAGTGGAGTAAGTTGGTTTCCTCTTGATGCTTATCATAGAGAACTCTTTCTTTCCAGGTTCAGACAATCAAGCAAGGTTATCTTCTAAAGCGATCTTCAAATTTGAGGGGTGATTGGAAGAGAAGATTTTTCGTACTTGACAGCCACGGGGCACTAAATTATTTCAGAGCACAGTCAAGTAAACCTTTGGTAACAGTCTTTGCACTGGCTGCACATAATCACATTGTGCCTTTTAATTTAAATGAAACCAAGGCTTGGCGTGGTCATATCATTACTGGCACAATAAGTGCAGTTTATAATGAAGCACTCATGTTAGAAGTCTAGTTTTGAACTTTCAACAATCCCAACACAGTTCTCTCTGTATCTTTTGATGTGGTAACTAGACTGTTTTGTTGTCCTGTCTCAAGATGAGATGCTGTAAACCTTTGATAATTGCTACATTACAAATTATTTTCAGAACTTATGCCAACAAATTGTTCTGCAGTCAAAATTTGCAGAGAACAATAGAATTCAAGGAAAGATGCACAAGACTAACTTGGAATTTTGGGCCTAGATATTGTAGACAGGAGAGAGATCAAGGGTCTCTCTCTCTCTCTCTCTCTCTCACACACACACACACACACACACAGTGTGTGTGCATGGCGTATGTAGAAAGATAAACAGGCAGACTGACTTATATATATATATATATATATGTGTGTGTGTGTGTGTGTGTGTGTGTGTGTGTGTGTGTGAAGGTGGATGGTCCTACCCCTTTTCTTGTTAGGTCTCATTAGGACCTTCCGAAAATTGTACTTTCAAGTATTTTTTGCTTGATGTGGATCGTTAGATTGTGAAAGTATCTTCAACAACATACTATTATCAAGACCTTAATATTCTTGATGACAAGCATGTGCACACATGCACAATAAGCACTCTTAGAACACTTGTGCACAAAAGCACAACTCACTAAATCTCACAAAGGCACGAAGGCATAAAAGAATAAAAGCTTTATTGAAGAACACATGGGCTTTGACACAAAGCCTTAAGAAATACAAAGGGGAGAACCCCTATTTATAACAACCCAAAAGGAGCCTTGGAGGGGCTCCATTCATAGACGTTGGAGCCCCTCCAATGGTCACAAATGTGACCGTTGGAGGGGCCCAACCTCTATTTGAGTGCCCCCCCAAGGTACCTTTTAGGTACTAATTAAAAAGAAAATAAAAAATAGAAGAAAAGAAAGAATAAAAATAATTACAATCACATTCATAAAGTGAATGTGTGTAAAACAGTGGAAATGACTAAACTACTCTTATGACTAAAATAAGTAAATATATATTTTACATATATAAATAGATAATACACACACACACACACATATATATATATCATATATATTATGTGTATGTATTATCCTTTATATATGTAAAATATATAGGATTACAAGGTTTCGTAATACAATTTAACATAGATTTCTTTATCATTGCTTATTTACTAAAAAATAAGCTTTCTTTCAAATTGGTTTGATGTAAATATTTTATCATCAAATTTTAGTATAATGTCAACCATTGATTTTCTTACCTCTTTAAAATGCACATATAAGCATAAAAAATCTTAATCGTATTGAGTAAACAATAATCACATCTAACATTACAGATCAACCAAAAAATACTTGAAATTATGATTTTGAAAGGTCCGAAAGGGACCTAACTAAAAGGTGGTAGGACCATCCCTCCTCTCTCTCTCTCTTTATATATATAGGAAAAGTGGTAGCTGCCAGCCACTTTTCTAGCCTACCGTGAGCAAACAATATTTTCAGATTGTTTTTCGCAAATCTGACCTTGCAGATGTGTTCATGATACAGAGCAGGACCAGATCGGGCCTGTACTGCGTGACCCAGTTACGACCAGGGAACCCGACCCACAGGGGATGGACGATCAGACCCAGGAGCTGGATCTGATCGCAGGTAAGGTGACCCGATGCAGGGACATTACCCTGCGCACCTACTCCAGACGAGGGAAGGCCCAGATCGTCCCAGATCCATCTGCAGAGTGAAGATGTCTCGGGTCCAGAACCGGACCCGAGACCCGGGTCCACTTATATCCTTAAATACCCTATTCTAGGATTGCAGCCCTCTTTGATATTGCCTTTCTGCCATTTTCTCTTTTGATTTCTTCATTTCGTTCATTGTTACTTTTTTTTGACATTTTTTTATTTTATTGTTCGATTGAAGTTTCATTGAGATAAAAAAACGAACACCGTCATTTTCGGTGATCTTTCTTCTTATTTTTGCACATCGCACGATCGTGAGGGTCGTGCCCTCATGTGCCGAAGCCAAGAACGCGAAAATCGAATCGCTCGCTGCATCAAAGTGGTATCAAAGCCCCAGCCCTCCTCCTTCGTCAACGGCATGGCGCAAGAAGCGAGGAATGATCCTACAAGCGGAAAAGAGCGGGAGGAAACCTGCAACGAGGATCCGATGATGCGGATGATCGCCATGATGACCAAGATCCAAGAAAACATGCTACACGTAAGCAAGGAGGTAGCCGACATGTCGAAATGACTTGATGGACTCAAAGATCGGATCGTGGCCATTGAGTTGTCCGGGGAGGCGCGCGCGACTTCTATGCTGAAAACGAGAGCGGGATTGGGTGACAGCGCAGACAGTCAAGCACATGCTGCAGCAACCGAACCAGGCCAGCCGATCTCTCATGGCTGCGCCACCACCTCGAATCTGGTACCTTGCCTAACGATGGATCCTGCCACGGCTGCTAATCTGGCCGCCGATGTTTGCCAGCCAAATCATGGGGCTTTGGCCGTGGCTCCCAGTGTCAGCTCAGGTGTGCAGGCCCGACCTTGTGCTATTGTGCCTGTTCCGCAGCCCGGGCCTGGTTTGCAAGGCCCCAGCATGACGCTAGGCCAGGCTGCTGGCACAACAACATCATTAAGGGTCGAGGCTGATTCAACCCACTTTCCCGAGCCCGCGCGTGGGGGCGCTGCTGCAGCCCACTAGCCTGCAGGGGGTAACGAGTCCTTGTGGATGGGTCCGAACCCGAGAGGGTCCGGACTGAACTTTGTGACAGCGGGACCCAGACCCGGATCTCGGGAACCATTTTTTGGGTCCCAAGGAGGGGGTCCGGGCCTCGAACTCCATTACCTGACCTACCCAGTTGGGTCCGGTTCGCGGGTCACCCCGAACCAGATCCAACCTATTACTTTTGAACCCCAATTCAGATCCCCTACCGACCCAAACCTATATCAGACCCGGACGAAGCTTCAACTTGAATTTGAGCTGGGTCAAAGCCAGACCCATCTTGTTATGGATCAAGGATCAAATTCAAATCAGGCCTTCTCACACCACAACTTGATCCATGATCCTACCTATCTCATTCTGGATCCAACGAATAGCCTAGGTCTTGACCCGATCCAGATCCAATCGGGTGAATCATCCCAGTATTACCCCAACCAAACCCAATACCCGTACCAGACCCAATCCGTTAACCCATCCCCGATCCAGAACCCAGTTTCATACCTGACCCACTATCTCTACCCTAACCCAAACCCATATTATCCCATTCCTACCCACCTAGAGCCCGATACCCGACCAACCCGTCCACCTTTAGTAGGCCCTTCTGTCCTACCTGTGCCACAACGCCGGCCACAAATGGTTCCCACCTACGGGGTGAAGCTAGACCTTCCGGAGTTCGCAGGACGATTCGATGCAGAGCAATTCTTTGACTGGGCCTATGCCATACAAATTTTTTCCGACTACCACACTGTAGCTGAGCACCGTCGTGTCTATCTAGCATCCACCCGATTGAGAGGCCTAGCACAAACATGGTGGGCTGAGCTGCAGAGGTTGAGGGAACGACAAGGACTAGAGCGCATACAAACATGGGAGGAGATGCAGAGGTTGATGCAGTCTAAGTTTGTGCCGTCAGACCACACTGAGAGAGCCTACAAGGAGTACCTGACCCTGCTTCAAGGCACCCGTACTGTGGTAGAGTACACTACTGAGTTCCATCGTCTATCTCTGCGAGTGCAGATCGAGGAGACCGCACCCGAGAGTCGACCCCTGCAAAATGGTTGCAGAATAACATTTTTAGAACCCGATGCAACTGTGAGGGGCATGCATGTGATGTTATAATTGATACTGGGGCGTGTGAGAATATGGTGTCCGAGAGTGTAGTGTCCACCTTGAACCTGAAAACGGAGAAATTGTCCCAACCATACAAGATGGCATGGTTCAAAAGAGGAAACGAGGTTCCTATCACCCAGCGTTGTTTAGTTCGGTTCTCCATGGAGGAGCATTAACACGATGATGTGTGGTGTGATGTAGCCCTTATGAGTGCGTGTCACATTCTTTTGGGATGTCCATGACAGTTTGATCGCAAGACCACTCACGATGGTCGTAGGAACACATACTCATTTATTTTTAAGTCATAAAATAGTCCTTCTCCCTATCAAGGAGATCGGTTTTCTCACTGTGGATAAGCCTGAGTGAGTTCTCCGACTCGCGGGCCTATCTTACCGGTCTTTCTTGAGCCATTGTCGGGAGGATGATTATTGTTATGCCTTGGTGGTTAAGTCGTCGATGAGTACATCGTTGCCCGTTCCCACAGACATCGCGCCCTTTGTTGAGGAGTTTCGTGACATTATGCCAGACAACCTTTTTGATAGTCTACCTTCGATGAGGGTGGTGTAGAATGCCATTGATTTTGTCCCGGGGTCGAGTCTACCTAACCTCCCCGCGTATCGCATGAACCCCTCCGAGCATGCCGACTTATTGAGGCAGGTTCAGGAGTTACTACAAAAGGGGTTTATTCATGAGAGTGTGAGCCCTTGTGCAGTACCCGCCCTGCTCACCCTAAGAAAGATGGGTCCATGCGCATGTGTGTTGATAGTCGAGCAATCAATCGCATCACTGTCAAATACCGTTTTCCCATTCCTCGTTTAGATGATATGTTGGTTGGTGCCTCTATTTTCTTCAAAATTGATTTAAGAAGTGGGTACTACCAAATCCGTATCCGAGAGGGGGATGAGTGGAAGACGGCATTCAAGACACGTGATGGATTGTATGAGTGGTTAGTCATGCCATTTGGGTTATCAAATGTAATAACCAGATTTTTTTTTGAATTGATTTGGGCCGGATCCGGACCCGACCCGAGGCCACTGCCTCTTGTTGTCATTAAAAGACAGCGAGGCAGGCAGGAGGGGGGTTACGAAACCCCCTCACCGCCTCTCGCCCTCTCGTTCTCTCTACACCCCTTCCCCTCTCCTGCTCTCTCCCCGACACTCACTCTCTTCCCCTCACCGCCTCTCGCTCTCTCGACCGACTCATCTCTGCACCCTCTCTCTCGCTGGAGACCCCTGTCAACCCGCCGCCACCTGCGATCTCCCTCCGCCGTCGTCGTCGACGATCTACAGGTACGCTCCTCTTCTTCTTTCGTCTTTCTTCTTCTTCTTCGTTTCCCCTTCTCCCCTTCTCCTTTTCCTTTCTTTTTGTCGGCAGGGGGCTCGCCCCCTTGCCGCTTGCTGTATCGACAGGGGGCTCCGCTCTCCCTGTCCCTCTTGTTTTGCCGGCAGGGAGCGAAGCTCCCTGTGTCGGCCCACCTTTTCGGTAGGGGCTTCTGTTAAAATGTATACTCAAAAACCTTATTGTAAGTATAAATATATATACTTATATATAGAGAGATATGTATACATATGTTATATGTATACGTATCTCTATATATAAGTATATATATTTATACATTTTCCCCTTTTTTACCCGAAAAGGGTATTTTAGTCCTTTTACTGTTTTGCGCATATTCCAATTGGAATATGTTGTAACTTTTTTCTTTATTTTTTAATTTCTTTATTTTTTAATTTTTCTTTTTTGTAATTTCAAAAAGGTGCCTTGGGGGTCTCCCCAATAGAGTCGTTGGGGAGCCCCCAACGGTCACAATTGTGACCGTTGGGAGCTCCCCAACGACTCCTTTTGGGAGCCCCCTTGCACCTCCCATTTCTTGTATAAATAGGGGTGTTCCCCATTGTAAATCCTTAAGCTTGAGTGACTCAAGCATTTCCTCTTTTTTATGAAACACATGCATTATTGCATGTTTATTATTTTTACGCTTTTCGCGTATTGTCTTCAAGTGTTGTGAAACTGCCTTCGTGCACTTCCTTTTTAAAAGTATTTATGCTTGTATGCGTATTGTCTCTTCATAGACAATTTTACATGGTATCAGAGCTCGGTTGGTGATTAAGGATCGTGGGATTCTTCTTTTTTCGAGTGCCTCGAAAACCGTGCCTTCGGATTCTTGGAAGTTGAAGTGGTGGATCTTGCTTCTCAAATATTTTAGAAGGAGCTTGTGGAAGCTAGAAGTTGAAACATTGTGTTGGTACGCCTCCTTCTCTTTTTCTTTACTCCTTAATGGGTGAAAAAGAGTCTCACTTCGCCCTTGGCTTCAAGTTGAATGGGTCCAACTACCATATTTGGGCCGGGAACATGGAGGCTCACATAAAAGGTAAAGGATTATGGGGTTATGTGCAAGGCTCTATTCTGGAACCGGAATCCAAAATAACCGTGATGGACGGAAATGAAATCAAGGTTCTTGAGGGAGAGGAAAGGGTCAAAGCTCTTGAAGAATACTCCAAGAAGCACGACGAATGGGAAATGAAGAACTTCAAGATTCGTTCTTGGTTCTTCGCATCCGTCGAAACAAAGATTAATGCCAACATTATCAAGTTCAAGAAAGCATCCGAAGCTTGGCATTATCTCGAGAAAATGTATACATCAAGAGATCTATCCCATAAGTATTACCTTCAAAAGAAGGCCCTCTCCCTTACTCAAGGTGAAATGTCCATTAGGGAATATTATGCCGACCTATCCTCCATTTGGGATGAGCTCTCCATGCTTGAACCAAAATGGAGTGGAGAGGCAATTGAACTCCGCCACAAGCAACTTGAAGAAGATCGGTTCTTCAATTTTTTGAATGGGTTAAGACCGGAATTTGAGCAAATAAGGTCATCTCTTCTTTCCTCATTTACTCCTCCATCTCTTGAAGATGTTCTCACCAAATTAAGTGGTGAGGAAACTCGTATGAGCTTATGTAAACAAGGATCAAATGTTCTTGTGGTTCCTTGTAATCATGAAGAAAACAATGAGGTCAATGCCGTATCAAGACCCGGAAATAATGTAAAGACCTATCGTCCTCCTCATTTCAAATTCCAAAATCAAGGAGGAGATGGTGGACAAAGAGGAAAAAGAGACTATAGCAAGACTATTTGTCACTTTTGTAAGGAACCGGGGCATATCAAGCCCGTATGTCCCAAATGGAAGATGCTTCTCGCTATGGCCACCACCGGTGTACTACAAAAGGAAGAGGCATCATCAAGTGGGTCACTCTCGTTGAATCAAATAGTGGAAGCCCTTCAACCTCTTCTCAAGGGAGCTACATCCGGTGCCGCCGTGTCTACCTCTTCCATTTCAGGTAAAGTCTCTTGGCTTTTGGACTCAGGTGCATCTTTTCATATGTCCCCAAACATGTTTTCACTTTCCGATTTTTCAAAAAATGTTTCTCCATCCTTTGTTTCCACTGCGGATGGAACCTCTCTTGAAATTAAAGGAATAGGTAATTTTGAAAATCAAAGGTTTTCCATTCCAAAAATTAGATTTATACCTAAACTTAACTTAAACCTTCTCTCTGTTTCTCAACTCTCGGACCATGGATGCGATATTAAATTTTCATGTGACAAATGTTTAATACAGGATCGCCGGTCCGGGAAATTGATTGGGGAAGGCTTTAGAAAAGGAGACTTATACTATATGGAATCTCTCCAAGTTCCAAAATCATTTTGTAATGTTGCCCGGAACAAAGATATAAACATATGGCACAAAAGACTTGGTCATCCTAATGCCACCAAGTTATCTTATTTACATTTTGCGAAGGATTTATGTAAAAGTTCATTTTCCTGTAATGATTGTATTCTCGGAAAAATGCAAAGTTTACCTTTTGAGCAGAGAACTATGTTCTCATCTAAAACCTTCGAAATTGTTCATTCCGATGTTTGGGGACCCGCACCTGTTATTTCAAAAGGAGGCTTTTCTTACTATGTTATTTTTGTGGATGATTTCTCCAGGTATTCATGGATCTATTTTCCTAAAGTACAAACATGAAGTTTTACATGTTTTAAAACCTTCCACTCAATGATCAAGAATCAATTCAACAGTAATATAAAGATTTTTAGAAGTGATTCTGGAGGAGAATATCTCTCCAACCAATTTAAAACATATCTTGAGGATCACAAAATTATTCACCAAAGGTCTTGTCCTAAAACCCCTCAACAGAATGGATTGGCTGAAAGAAAACATAGGCATATCATTGAGACCACTAGGACACTGCTTATTTCTCAAAATATTCCTAAGAACTTTTGGGCTGAAGCAGCCCTCGCTTCTGTTTATCTGATAAACCGCTTACCATCTAGGATATTAGGAAAAATATCCCCTTTTGAGATCTTATATAAACTTGAACCTGATTATAATAGGTTACGTGTTTTTGGGTGTAAATGTTTTATTCTTACGGATAAAAATGACAAGCTCTCTCCCAAAGCTATCCCCTGTGCCTTTCTTGGGTATTCCGAAACTCAAAAAGGATTTCGTTGCTATGATCTTCGAGGTGATAAGTTATATGTTTCTAGAAATGTAACGTTCTTAGAAAATGAGAGTGGATTTGAAAAAAATGTTTCTCAACAAGAAAATTTTGATTACTCATTCCTTTTTGATTTATTGGCTAGTAATGATGATATATCTAGTGATGATGATGTATCATCAAATCACGATGAGGAAATTGATGGTGATGTCGAAGAACATAACCCTCTCAATGATCAAGAAAACATGTTTTTAAGTGATCCGATAACCTACTCCCGTAGAAACCAAGACACCTTTAGAAGTGCCATTGACCAATATAGTGAGCTTGTACCTACTCTCGATCACAGGAGATCTGAGAGGAATAGGAGACCGCCAACTCGTTTTGTCTCTTTTGATTCTTTTTCACCCCGGTATAGGGCTTGTCTTAGTGCCATTCACTCTTATTTTGAGCCAAGAAATTTTGAAGAAGCTAAAAAATGTATAGAATGGCAAGAAGCCATGCAAAAAGAACTTAGTGCTCTCAAAAGTGCTGAAACTTGGGATTTCCAAACCCTACCCATAGGAAAGAAAACTATAGGTTGCCGATGGGTTTTTAAAGTTAAAACTAAAAGCGACGGATCCCTGAAAAGGTATAAAGCTCGCTTAGTTGCAAAAGGGTATGGGCAAGAGTATGGAATTGATTATGAAGAAACCTTTGCTCCTGTAGCCCTTATGGTTACAGTTATGTGTCTTATTACCATTGCATCTATTAAAAATTGGAATATTTTTCAAATGGATGTGAAAAATGCTTTTTTAAATGGAGAACTTAACGAAGAAGTGTATATGGAAGCCCCACCAGGCATGACGATTCCTAAAGATAAAGTTCTTCGTCTTCGAAAGGCTCTTTATGGTTTGAAACAGGCCCCCAAAGCCTGGTATGACAGATTTACCAGTGTAATGCTAGAAAATGGTTTCTCCTAATGTTATACTGACACTGCTTTATTTACTAGGAAATCTAAAGCAAGGATTGTAATATTGTTACTATATGTTGATGACATGTTGATTACAGGTGATGATGTTCAAGGAGTCAAGGGTATTAAGTCCGTCTTGACTTCAAAATTTGAGATGTCAGACTTAGGTTTTCTGACATATTTTCTTGGAATTGAGGTTGCTTATTCGCAACGTGGTTATTTTCTATCTCAGTCTAAACTTGCTTGTGAGATTATTGACAGATCAGGAATCTCTGATGACAAAGTATGCGAAACTCCTGAAGTTGTGGGAGCCAAAATGAAGATTGACGATGGTGTTCCTCTAACCGATCCTACTCCCTACAGGCAGTTGGTAGGTTCTTTAATGTATCTTAGCATTACTCGACCTGATTTGTCACATGCTATACACATCGCCAGTCAGTTCCAGCATGCTCCCACAACCGTTCATATGAGTGCTGTGCTTCGCATTATCAGATACTTGAAGGGAACGGTGAATAAGGGAGTATTCCTATCCTCTTCTTCTGAATTAAAATTGCTTGCTTATACTGACTCAGATTGGGGATGTGACCCTAGTAACCGTCACTCCACCACTGGCTTTTGTATTTTCTTAGGAGAATCTTTGATCTCATGGCGATGTAAAAAGCAACAGAAGGTCTCATTATCATCCACTGAAGCCGAATACAGAGCCATGGCATCTACCACCATGAAAATAGTTTGGATTAGACGCCTTTTGGAAGATATGGGAGTAGTTGTCAAAGAACCAACAAAGCTTTGCTGTGACAATAAAAGTGCAATTTACATTGCCAAGAACCACACATTTCACGAGCGAACAAAGCATATAGAGATGGACTGCCATTATGTCAGGGAAGAATACTTGAAGAAGGTCATTGATCTACCATACGTGACGTCTGAGTCTCAACTTGCGGACTTCTTCACAAAAGCACTTTGTTCGCCTAGATTTCATTTCCTTCTTGACAAACTTGCGGTTATCACACCATAAGTTTGAGGGGGGTGTTAAAATGTATACTCAAAAACCTTATTGTAAGTATAAATATATATACTTATATATAGAGAGATACGTATACATATGTTATATGTATACGTATCTCTATATATAAGTATATATATTTATACATTTTCCCCTTTTTTACCCGAAAAGGGTATTTTAGTCCTTTTACTGTTTTGCGCATATTCCAATTGGAATATGTTGTAACTTTTTTCTTTATTTTTTAATTTCTTTATTTTTTAATTTTTTCTTTTTTGTAATTTCAAAAAGGTGCCTTGGGGGTCTCCCCAATAGAGTCGTTGGGGAGCCCCCAACGGTCACAATTGTGACCGTTGGGAGCTCCCCAACGACTCCTTTGGGGAGCCCCCTTGCACCTCCCATTTCTTGTATAAATAGGGGTGTTCCCCCTTGTAAATCCTTAAGCTTGAGTGACTCAAGCATTTCCTCTTTTTTATGAAACACATGCATTATTGCATGTTTATTATTTTTACGCTTTTCGCGTATTGTGTTCAAGTGTTGTGAAAGTGCCTTCGTGCACTTCCTTTTTAAAAGTATTTATGCTTGTATGCGTATTGTCTCTTCATAGACAATTTTACAGCTTCCGCCCCCTGCCTCTTGTGGATTTTTCGGCAGTGCCAGAGCCCCTGCCTCTTCGTGGTTCTTCCGGCAGGGGACAAAGCCCCCTGCCTTCTGTTGTTTTTCGGCAGGGGGTTCTGCCCCCTGCCTCTTGTGGTTTTCCGACACGGGGCTTTGCCCTCGTTCCCCCATCTTGTTCCTGGTAGGGGGCTTTGTCCCCCTACCTTGTGTTTCCTGGCAGGGGGCAAGGCCCCCCTGCCATTGTTCTGTCTTCGGCAGGGGGCTTCGCCTCTCCTACCTTCTTATGTTTCTCGACAGGGGGCGAGGTCCCCCTGCCTTCTTATGCTCCCCGTCAGGGGCGAAGCCCCCTGCATCTCCTTTGTTTTCAGGCAGGGGGCTTCGCCCCCCTACCTTGATCTAGTGGCCGGCAGGGGCAGAGCCCCTGCCTGTCTCGTTTCCAGCAGGGGGCTGTGGCCCCTGTCCTGTTTCCGGTTGAGGCAGGTTCGGCAGGGAGCCTCTGCTCACTCCCCTGCCTTTTCTGTCCTAGTAGGCAGGGAGCATGAGCCCCCTGCCTCTGTGGCTTTTTGTCGGCAAGGGTGAGGCCCCTGCTTCCTACACCCTTGCAGGCAGGGTGCAATGCCTCTGCCCGTGCCTCTGCATCTCTGGCGTCTGGGAGCAGGCCTCCCTGCCTCTGGCACCCTAGTCAGCAGAGTGCAGAGTTCTTGCCTCTACAGCTTGCAGGCAGGAAGCCTTGCTGCCTCTGTTGCTCTTTTGCATTTTGTAGGGAGTTGAGCTCCCTTCCTACCCTCGTATCGGGGTCCGGTACTGCTGCAAGTCTTATCGGACCCACTTCTCATTTGTATTTTGGCATGCTAACCTTTTTAGCATCACAGGTTGAACAATGGATCCTGCTCGCCCTTCGTGGCTTGAGCTCGTGCTTACCTACGCCGCTGACATACGAGGACCATAACCCCTCAAGGTAGGGGAAGATTGCACGGAAGACTTGGACAATTGAATTAAGTTCAATTAACTAAAAAGGACCTTTAAATATATATATATATATATTTATATGAGTACGTATTTAACTCAAGGACGCGGTTTCGCGATCCTTGTCCTTTACTTTGCCGTCGCGTATCGCGCAAAGGTTTTGCGTTGCACTTCTGCTTACAGTCTTTACGTTGTCGTCGCACATCGTGCAAAGGTTTTGCGTTGCACTCCTGCTTACAGTCTTTACTTTGTCATCCCGCATCGCACAAAGGTTTTGCGTTGCACTTCTACGTACAGTCTTTACTTTGCCGTCGCGCATTGCGCAAAGGTTTTGCGTTGCACTTCTGCTCACCCATCGCGCTTTGCGCCCAGGCTCTTTCTTTTGCATATGTGTTGTTACTACCTTGCTATTGCAGATGACGCTCAAGTTCTCGCTCATTGCATACGCTTTTGAGGCATCCTCGTTGAGGATGCAAGAGACATCTACCACTCTCCCTCCTGCGACAAGAGTTCAATCGGGAGATAGCGATACATCCTCGTCAAAGGAGAGAGATATCTCGCAAGGATCCTGGCTGTTCGTGTACGCAGTCCTGTAGAGTCGACTTGAGATTTTAGAGAGCTGTGCAAAAGCATCAAATACTGCCCAAATCCAAGCATTTGGAAGGATGTGATTGGATGATTCTGTTTAGAAACCCGTATCTCGTCTATCGAGTCCGGTATCGAATCATGCGAGGCATGTAGATACCCCGATAGCAGATGAGATTCGAGATAATCACATGCCAAATGTTGGTACAAGCTGCTGGCTGTTTCAAAAGATAAAGAATGTCAAAGTATAGTTTGAGAAACATTACATCTTTGTGAAATACTTCTGATGAGGTTCTTATTGAGGAGCTATACCCCTTTCGTCCTAGAGTACTTGTAGTCGTGCACTACACGCTAGTACTGCGATGAGCGGATGAGACGGTCGTGCGACCTCGAACAGTGCTATATGACAATGCTGTAATCACATAAAATAACCTCATATTCGCCTTCACAGACAAGATGCTCGAGTGGTTTAAAGACCACAACATAGAATGAGTTGTTAGTTAAGCAACCCCTAACACACCCATTCGCTTCTTGTTGTCTCTCAAGGGAGAGGACAAAGCTGTACAAAACTCCAATGGACAGGTTGTTAACAACCACCCCACGGGCAATGATCCGGCCTCCCCGGTCATTGGAGTTAGGGAAAAGAGACTATAATAGTTAGCTCAAAACTTCTGCAAAAGTTGGATGCATCCGTGTCACTGCTTACCTGCCTTTGGGGAATCCTCTCTCGGCTAAAGTCGTCCATTTAGGAGCGGACTCAACTAGCTATTCGGGTTATTGAAAATACATAGAATAACAGACGCTCAAACTAGTCTCAGTTGTTTCTACGTTTTGCCTGCGCGCACCCACAAACCAGTAATATTGAAACATAAAGTCTGTTCACACTATTCGATTGCTTGCTTGCTCGGTAGTTCAGTATGCTACTCGTTGAGCTGTACCCGCCTATCGAGGCGTTACTCTAGTTTGTTAAACTGCTTACGTAGTTCTTTGCTAAGTAACATCTAGCTTCTTATACTAGTTAAATGCTTATAATAATAGCATTATGCCAATTGCTACATATTGGCATGTGACTTGCTTTATCCCTTGGTCGAACTGTTTGGTGCTTATTGTAATGTAGCACGTTGGCTTGCATCTCTTATGATTGATGTGATTGCATACAACTCGTAATCTACGAACTGGTGGCAACTAGGATTGATGTGGCCGAGCTGCTTACATATTGTAATATAACTACTGTCGTATGATTGCTTATCATGTATAGCTTATAAATGACTTGCAATGCAATGGTTTATGCCTTACGATTAATTTAATTACTTGCTGATGGATAAAGCCATTTGATGATAATTGTATGTATTACGAGCATTGTTATGAGTGCTTGTCTTATTCAGTTGTTTTGTTTGGCTATCAGATAAAGTTAGTTACTCTTCGCCTATAGAATCAACTGGATTGCCATATCTGCGTGTTCTCATATGTCGTTTACGCATGCTTTGAGGTCCTATTTGAGGATTGTAATGTTCCTTGTGGCAATAATACGATGCGAAGGATTATCTGCGAGAGCGTGTATGATCAAGACCAGGTAACCGGCTAGAGTGGTAGATTCTCTGTGAGGATGTACACTGTCCATGAACGGGTAGCCGTAAAGACGGTGAACTCTTGTGAGGAAGTGTATGGTCCAAGACCAACTATACCATCTAGGGCGAAATTCCTTGTGTGGTTATACATTTCCCAAACCAGGTGATCCGACGTTGATCTTGTTGATTATTATAGTGGTTATCGACCCTAAGAGCGGTCATTTGTGTTGATGCATGTATCATAATAGTTTTTATTGCATATGACATTTATTAGAGACCGACTTCCCAAAGGTTTCGTTGTGAGGGTATGCATGATTAAGACCAGGTGACCCGGATAGAGTGGTAGATTATCTGTGAGGATGTACATTGTCCACGAACGGGTAGTCGCAAAGACGGTGAACTTGTATGAGGAAGTGTATGGTCCAAGACCAGGTATACCATCTAGGGCGGTAATTCCTTGTGAGGTTGTACATTTCCCAGATCGGGTAATCCGGTTAGAGCGGTAGAATCTCTGTGAGGATGTACACTATCCACGAACGGGTAGCCGCAAAGACGGTGAACTCCTGTGAGGAAGTGTATTGTCCAAGACCAGGTATACCCTCTAAGGCAGTAATTCATTGTCAGGTCGTATATCTCTCGGATCGAGCGATCCGACGTGGATCTTGTGTTTTTGCTTACCATAAAAAGTTATGGTGAACTGTGATGCTTCTGAGATTGATTGGGATAGCCACTTATGAATCTAGAGTTTTGGCTTTCTGCTTTAGCATGATTACATGCTGAACCCTGTTGTGAGAATCAGATCTTTACCGATTTTAGATCATGATCATGTTTTGGACCTTCTATGGAAGGGTGGGTTTTTTCTGAGAAAGTATGACGCCTTAGGTGAGTCATAACCGGTGACAGGCCGCGTAAGGCCTTGAGAGATGAGAATAGTTTAAGGTTGTTCAAGACAAAGAGTTTGTTATAAATAGTGAGTGCGACAAACGATGTATTGATAATGATTAAATGTAGAGACCCCGTTTTAGGAACGAGAACAAGCTTGTAGCGTGGTAGTTCATAGCTTACGATCAAATGAATCATCTTGCTACGTTTTGCCATTTGCACTACTTACGCATTTGCAATGCTTACTTACTCGCTTGCACTACTTACGCGTTTTCACTGCTTACTTACTCGCTTGCACTACTTACGCATTTGCACTGCTTACTAACTTGCTTGCACTATTTACGCGTTTGCACTACTTACGCATTTGCACTGCTTACCTGCTTGCACCGCTTACCGCTTGCACTGCTTACTTGCTTTGAACCGCTTACCTTGTTGCACTGCTTCCCTGTTTAACTGCATATCTGCTTTAAACTGCTTAACATACTTAATTAAATATACTTAATTCAGTTTCTTGTAGTCTCTCTTGTGCACCTACTAGTTTTTCGCGAAACTAACCCATTCTATGGGTACATGTGATGTTTAGGTACACCACGAGCGATGGCGCGATGACTAGATGGCTTCAAGACTTCTTCTTCCTGCTCTTAGCTCGCGTCCTGGATGTTTTGGGTTTGTAACGGATTTTCCTTGGGATATCCGAATTTTGTGAGTTTTGGTTCTTTTAGCTAACGTGCCCAAAGTTGTCAGCTTGCCTTATGAATTAACAAAAGAATAGTCTTCCGCTGATTTCATAAACAAACTCTGAAGATAAGAGATTTTTCTAGTCTCCTGCCTGTTTTCTGAAAGGTTCGCAAGTTTGAAATTTTGGGGCGTTACATCAAATGCCCGAGTACTTTCATGAATATGATGACCCAAGTGTTGCGTCCTTGTATAGGGAAGTTTGTTGTTGTATATTGTGATGACATTTTTATTTATAGTTCTTCTTTGTCTGATCATTTAAGTCATTTGCGTTAGGTCTTAGAGATTTTAAGGAGGGAAAAGTTATATGTCAATGCCAAAAACTGTGAGTTTATGACATCAAGTGTTGTGTTTTTGGGTTTTATTGTGTCGTCTGATGGAGTTAAGGCGGATCCCGCCAAAGTCCGTGCGATTGTAGAATGACCTACCCTAAAGACTATAGGAGAGATCCGTAGTTTCCACAGGTTAGCCACTTTCTACCATCGTTTTGTGAGAAACTTCAGCACTCTCATGACCCCTATCACGGAGTGCCTAAAGGATACTAGTTTTCATTGGACGTCTGCCGTGGGAAAGGCCTTCACGCTTATCAAAGAGAAATTGATTAGTGCCCCCGTCTTAGCCCTTCCTGATTTTAGCGTAGTCTTTTAGGTTGAGTGCGATGCCTCTAAAGTGGGAATTGGTGCAGTCTTGAGTTAGAACCGCAAGCCCATTGCTTTCTTTAGTAAAAAACTAACTCAGGCTAGGTGTCAGTACTCCACTTATGATGTCGAGTTTTATTTCGTGGTACAAGCTCTTCGTTATTGGAGGCATTATCTCATTTATAAGGAGTTTGTCTTCTACACGGATCATGAGGCGTTGAAGTATTTGAATAGTCAAAAGAAGTTGAGTACTAGACATGTCAAGTGGGTCAGCTTCTTGCAAAAGTACACCTTCACTATTCGCCATCAATCAGGTACTCTGAACAAGGTAGTTGACGCACTTAGCAAGAAGAATAATCTTTTGATGACTATGTCCGTGCAAGTCATTGGGTTCGAGCAGTGCAAGGAGTTGTACCCGACGGACCCTGATTTCCAGCAGGTCTGGGAAGGGTGCCTCTCCTCTGCTAGCACAACCGACCCACATTTCAGTTTACATAATGGTTACCTCTTTCGAGGTAATAAGCTATGTGTGCTTGCATTCTCTCTTAGACTTCAATTGATTTCCGAGTTACATGAAGGGGGACTAGCTGGGCATTTTGGACATGATAAGACGTTCACACTGTTAGATGAACGATACTTTTGGCCCAAGATGCGCAAAAATGTTGTCAAGTTTATCCAAAGTTGTCGAGTATGCCAAGTGTCCCAGGGTCGACATCAGAATAGTGATTTGTATCAGAGTTACCAGTCGAGGAAGCGGGAGCGGGAAGCGATACGAGAAGCGGGAGCGGGAAGCGGGAAGCGAGGCACTTTCAAAATTTTAGGAAGCGGGAAGCGTGGGACTACTTATACCATGTAATAAACCCAAATATTAAAACAGAAAATTTTTTGAACTTCAAAGTACCACTGCGTGAGGACTCAGATCCCTACCAGTCATACAACTATACCATTAGATTTTGTGCATCTTCCATATGAAATAAGAAAGATGACCAAATAAACTCAGTTAAAACACAAAATGTGAAATGCTTCTCAACCAATATACTGTTCTTTTCTTTCATGGGACTCACATAAGAATATAAATCACCATCGTATTGATAACACAAAAGATAAAGACCACCATGTTATTGCAATAGGAAAATGAAACAAATAGTCTCTAACAATCCCTATTCCCTAAATGTACCTTCTAGAGAGAATGAAGGGATCAAACCTGCAACACAAACCTCTACTCACGAGTTGAACCTCACACAAGTCAGACACCAGCCCTATATCACTTGAAAACTCTTCATCAACGCGAAATACGGGCCCACCATTTGTGGGAAACAATTTGGATGGGTCGAAACACGTCTAAAGTCTAAACTCATTGACTGACCTTATTTCCCCACCTTAACGCCCTCTGAGTAGCCACACAAATCTCAGATTTCCAGAAAGCGCACCAAAATAAAATTAAGTTAGACAATGATGTCCCAAACCCTAGGTAGAGAATCAGATCTCCAAGGACCAAAACTTTCAGAAAATAAAACTGATAAGCTTTCCGTTTTCAGAAGATCAATGTTACGATTACAAGGCAACGGTAAGCTATAAGCAACCCAATAAACAATGATAAACATAGATAGAATAAATTGTTTCCAACAGCATGCACATGAATAAGCAATTCTGCAGAATCGACAAAGAGTGTAAAACATATTCCCATTTCATCATGCTATTCATAACCTAAATGTCATATTGTATGACTGTAGAAGGATTGCTTGTTCCCTGGAAACGAAAGGGAGAAGAGAGATGGAGGGAAGATATGGAAAGAGAGAGGTCGTGGGAGATACAAAGAGAAGAGATGGAGAGAGGAGAGTACATACCTGAATGGATTCATCGCCGTGGAGGTCGCCGGATGTCGGTGAAGGTCGCCAGATTTTGGGTTCCGCCGATCGGTTGCGAGAGAGAGGAGAGAAGAAGGGAGGAGACTTGGATTGAGCTGCGTGAAAAAACCCTAAAGCCATTTTGGGTTTTGTTTTCACGGGTTTTTCAAAATCTCTTTTTTGCCCTTTTTAAAAAACTCGTTCTTTTAATTTTTTTTGGAAAAAAAGTTTAAAAAAAGACAAATATGTAAATTCGCCCCTTCGTACTCCTTTAATGGGGTACACGCACCCCTTTAATGGGGTACGCGCACCCCATTAAAGGGGTACATGCTTCCCATTTGAAATGTGCGCTTCCCCACGCATTTCGGAAGCGTGACGTTTCGCACTTCCGAAGCGCATATCGGGGAAGCGCGCTTCCCCTTCTATAGGGGCGCTTCCGGTAACTCTGGTTTGTATACTCTGTTGCCCATCCCTGAGCGGCCTTGGGAACATGTTTCCATGGATTTTATTGTGGGTCTTCCCAGAACCACGTGTCGTTTTGATTCCATCTTAGTTGTGGTTGACCGATTTTCCAAAATGGCTATCTTTGTCCGGTATAAGTGAACCACTGACGTCTCGTTAATAGCCTCATACTACTTCAAGGACGTGACCCGCTTTCATGGTTACCTCACACGATCACCTCAGATCGTGACACTCGCTTCATGAGCCATTTTTGGAAATCCTTATGGGCTTTATTGAAAACCAAGTTCCAGTTCAGCAGTGCCTACCACCCATTGTAACGACTCCAACTCATACCTTTGAAAAAATGCGGATTTTTTTTTCTAAGAGTTGCGGAAAACTTTCCAGAGACCTGGGGTCCTTACAGTTCCAATTTCAGTTGGATAACCACACACCACAATCAAACTTACATTTATCATTCATAACCAACCAACTGAACTCTTTTATTCATTAATCAATAAGAGTCTCATATTCAATGTTAAAAGTGAAATAACAAATTGCAGGAAATAAGAAGAACTAAAAGAAAACAAAAGTAGAACCACTATGTCCGTAAGTGAAGCCGTCTGAAACAAATGTGACCCTTGTATTCCCTCAGAAGCGAGTCAATTTCACTGATCACCTGTGTCTGGGAAAAACCAATAAAAGAAGAGGGTCAGAAATCCGAAGAATTCTGCGTACAAGTTTCCCTAATGAATCAAATAAAAAAAAACATAAATAAGATCCATGTAATATTTTGAGGAATACTGTTATAATCAATTCATAAGAAAATTAACTATTCATGCATAATTAAACATTTTACATGAGGGAACACGAAGTAAGTAACAGTGATCACAATTTAATCAATAAGGCAATTAAATGCAAAAGAGATCAATATCATGCAATGATCAATATATAACAATCAAGTTTACAGGTAAACATGCATGAACTAATGCATAGCAAGAATATGCATGATTTATGTGCAATGCATGAACCCTTATTATCTTTCAGTTAAGCTCCCATCTTTCCATATGCATGTCCTATTAAATGCACATAATCTTTAAATTCCTCTTTTTAATTTACCATTGCCCGCAGATACACCAAACAGGTACAGTCCCCGAGGTCAAGTAGGGTTCCTGGGGTAGCTTAACACACAATTTGTATTTTATTACCGGGTTCCAAACTTAGCCCTCGACCGATATCAGGAAACAACACCATCCATCGGAACCTTGGAAAACAGCATCCAAAGTCGGGGACACCATGAAAAACAGCATCCACTGGCGCCACTTTATTGGTATACCAAAACAACAACAGCTGTGTCAAAACACACCACCCCCAGGAAAAGTGACGGACTCTCTCTAAAACCGTAGCCAGGAGAAGAACCTCAATATCGGGTTCAGGGGCAACAATGCACACAGAGTTTTTGTTTCCTCACGGTTTTCCCCAAACCGCAACATCCAAGATTCCCACGCTAAAGCAGAGACATCAAGGAGAAAGTGAATTACACTGTTCTTTACTTTCTTTTATCTGATTATTAATTCATCTCTTTTACATTTGCAAATTTACATCAGAATTAATAACATAAGCTTGCACATCAGCATGCTAAGCTTTTCACGGGACCACAGCCCATGACAACATAGAACAGTGCGGTAAAATATTAATATCACATTTGATTTGTTGTAATGCATCAAAATAACTAAATCAGAGAACAACTGGTTCTCGAGGCTCACCCAACCCCTAATGATCCAATTGACCATCCATGCATTCATAAGCAAAAATCATTAATCACATGCCTCTCTGCATAATTTTCCACATGTTTTTCGATGCATATGTATGACAAATTTTAAAGATGTGCATGAAACAATAATATATTTATGCATGTGCATGAGTTCACTATTCATGTGCATGTGCTTTTATGAAATCATTTCATACACATGCATTCATTTATGATTCATAAGTACATGTGGACATTCAAGCAGTATTGTACATGTTACACACACATCGATTTCATGTATATGCACTTAAACAAATTTTTCGATAGCATAATACTTAGGCATGTCAGATCAAATCAATGCACACGAACAATCTCATTCATAACATGTATTAAAATTACCATACATGCATATAACTAAATCTGGAAATTTAACTTGCAAATTTAAAGATCTAGCTCTAGAATCAAAATAACACTAAGTGTTAAAGTATACACTTAATATATATATATATATATATATATATATATATATATATATATATATATATATATATATATATAATTTTTTTTCACAGTTCCAATATATATTGCCTATGCTAAACAACAACCTATCTCGACCATAATAGGCTTTCTAAACATAATGCAGATAAAACCCTTGAGTTGTTTGACAACCATGTTTCAACCCAAAGTTTGACATAATAGAAAAATTTTGGTATTGACCTGCGGTTTATCATTGATACACACCATAACAACCTTGGAACGATGAACACAACAAAGCCATAGTGATTAGGATTTCATTAATCAACTATATATTTATACCTGTTCTAATAAGCCACACTAGATAGGTACTATTCCCACACCCACACCATGAGCATGTAATAATCTGAGGATGTAAAAGAATTCAGAACATATGTGATTTCTAGCAGGGTTGTTAATCAGCTCCTGCAAGGGTCTGGATATCAAAGCTTCAGAACATATGTTTTATATTCATTGGCAGGAGTTAAAAATTTATACCACGACTTTACATGTTAATAACTAAAACCCACCACTCAGATTATCTATCTATTTTCCTGTTCAATTAACCATCTCAGTAGACGAGAAAAAAACTCCCAATGTTGAGCCTGTACAATAGGTATTCTCAACAACCCCGACATACGAGGATCCAAAAACCTATTTACATATTAACAATTAAAATTTGCTTTTATAATTGATATCTGATCACAAGAGTGTACCATTAAGCATGTCTACAATTTATCTTAGTTTTCATTAACCTCAAAACATAACACAAATGAATATGTACTTTCAGAAATTAGTCCATAAAATTTCCAGACTTTGGTATATTGCAAGCGTTAAGCCTATTCCAATACTTATTAAGACTACAGAGGTTTCACAGCAACATCGAACGACTATTAAACATGCAAAGCTTTATCTAGATGGAATTCACCAGAAAACATAATACTTACGCCAATTAATAAACAGAGGCTTATTCAAAAGGATCGTGTATGGGTATATCTTCCTCCATAAGGACTCAGAGTCATAGTTCAACAACCCAAAACTCCACCCATCAACGGACTGAAATCTCTAAAACTGTCGATTTCGGGTCTCCGGCACATCAAACCCCCAAATCTGCCTCTCTCTAATGATTTCCCTAAAATATTCCATGGAAAACAAATTTGCACCCTCTTTCTCACTCGAAATCAAGAGGAAAACCCGTACCTCTTGAAGAAATTTCCGGCGATCCCTCCGACGATCGAAGGTTGCAGTCGCGTGGGTAGGGCCGGCTGAAATCGTCCCTTGCGGCTACTGTGACAGGGGTACCTACCGTGGCTGCTGGTGGCTGCGGCTTTCCGGCGACCTCCACCTCCCCAAAGCACACCCACACGAGAGAGAGAGAGAGAGAGAGAGAGAGAGAGAGAGAGAGAGAGAGAGAGAGAGAGAGAGAGAGAGAGAGAGAGAGACGAGGGAAGAGAGAAACGAGGGAGACGAGGGAAGAGGGTGAGACCCCCTCTTCCACCTCCCTTTTATCGCCGAACCCCCCCCCCCCCCCCCCTCTTGCCGAGAGGCGCAGGGTTTCGGTTACGCCTGCGTAACCCCCCCTGCCCCTTTCTTGTTTTGCTGCAGACCTAACGGGCAACCCTTATCGGGTTGCCCCTTTCTTTAAAAGGGCTTACACAAGGGCGCGGCTCGGGTCCGGACCCGAGGCCCGTAACCCGACCCCCAAACTAGATCCAACCGTGGATCCTCGGATAAATAAAAAAAAATTTAAATTTTATTTATTTCTTCTTCTTCTTCTTCTTATTATTATTATTATTAGTTTTATTATAGATATGGATATAAAGACCACTTTATGGATCTTAGATCCACATGTTGAATCCATTTGGATCCAAACACGGATCCAACCTTAAATACTTGGTTTTTTTTTATACTATTAATTATTTATTTAAATATTATAAGTATAGTTTTAATACCCCATTGTGGGTTACTTACGCATTCCTTTATCGATCCGGTAATGGATCTAAGGCCCAAATTTAGAAAAGTACCTGTATTTTCCAATAAACTTAAATAATTAGTTGTAAAAAATTGAGGTTATTACACCCATAAACCGATGGCCAAACTAAAGTCGTAAACCGTACATTAAGAAACCTACTGAGGAGTCTAGTTGGTGAAAATATAAAAACTTGGGACCTAGTCTTGCCGCAAGCCGAGTTCACCTACAATAGTTCCATCAACCGGTCCATGGGCAAGTCTCCTTTTCAAGTGGTTTATGGGCGATCACCAACCCATGTAGTAGATCTAGCACCTGTGTCTAGTCTCTCAGACCTAGCCCCAAATGCATTTGATGTCGTTGCGTACATGCGTGATATACATAGACAAGCCTGCGCCAAGCTTGTTGAGAGTTACGAAGCTTACAAAGTTTTCGTGGACCAGGGTTGTCGAGATGTCCAGTTTCAAGTTGGTCAGTTAGTATGTGTTTACCTGTGTCCTGAGCGTTTCCCAGTGGGTACTTATGGTAAATTGAGTCCTAAGAAATATGGCCTTTTCAAGATCCTCCGAGGATTGGGCCCGAATGCCTACCTCCTTGAACTGCTCGAAGATTGACACCTTTCACCTATCTTTAATGTGTCTGATCTATATGCTTACTGTGGAGACAACAAGTCGTCAGAGCAGACTTCTTCCCAACCAGGGGAGAATGATGCAGAGTGGTCTGACTTTTGAAATGCATATTTTTAAAAGATATTTTTCAATAAAAACAAGGGAAAATCGTCAACCAAAGATATAAAAACCGACTTTCCACAGAAGAGGCGAGTACGGGTCGAATCCACAGAGAACGGGATACATTATGACTTAAATCTAAAATAACACTTTATTAATATAACAAAGTTTACAACTAAGTTAATATTACTAATTACATTAAATAACAATCTAAACTATAAAAATAAACTAAAGTAGGAAACTAAGTCTTCTGCAGGTCTCTAGGGGCAATTCAGTCTTTTTACCACATGTGCAATTGCACTTCAACTTTGAAATACACCTGTAAACCTGTTCTAACTTATCAACTTACACAACGAAAACAAAAAGTCAGTAAACTAATAAGAATTGATTCTAAATTACATCTACACATAATGTTAAACTAATGCAGAAATTAAACTCAAGTTAAATAACTACAGAAACTACAATTACAACTTCTAATTAAGAAAATGCATGCTAACTACTCTAACTACTTTTAATTCACTAACTAAAATACTAGAAAACACTAAAACTACATTAATTCAAACAAAAGACTAAATGACTGTTCTGTCCCTAAAGAATGCAAAAGTGGACTTTGACAGCTTTTCGCAAATCGACTGTTTGACAGATCAAACGAATTCCAATTTTTTTGAAATCACTTCTGTTCTGTAACTGACAGATTCAAGAAGATGACACATTTTACAGATTTGAAAAATACGTTATGGATCTCCAGATATAAGTGTTTCAAAATCAGGATAATCTTGAAAATCGCAGGACCCGAAATTTAAAATCCCGAAAAAGCTGTTTTCACAAAACGCTTAAAATCTAGACCAAATCAACTCAGATCGAGCTGAAATTTGGTCTGCAGACAGTTAACACGCAGATGTGGAGAATAGAAAAATAATTTTCAGAAAATTCCAGAAAAATCCACATAAAGTAACGAGTGCTGTAATGAAACAAGGTACAATAGAACAATAGGGAAACAAACACAATGCCAACAAAGGGCTTTAATAAACTCACTTAAAGTTGGTCACTAATGGACCAAATACAATCTCAAAAGAGATAAAAATACCAAACAACACAAGAGGCATACAAGCCTATAAGATGGAAAAAAACTCTAGAGAAAACCCTCAAATGCTTCTAAAAGCATTGAGGAATAACAAGGGAGTGAGGCTCTATTTATAGAGCCTCACTCCAACACATGGGAGGCAGTCCAGCTCTTTGGACTGCCTTCCAATCCAGCTCTTTGGACTGCCTTCCAACAGTCATTATTATGATTGTTGGGTGGCAGTCCAACGTCTAGTTGGACTGCTGCCCAACAGTCATATTTTGATTGTTGTGCACAACCGTCATAAAATATGACTGTTGTGCCCAACAGTCATATTTTGACTGTTGTGCACAAGCCATATTTTTGACTGTTGTGCACAACAGTCATAAATATGACTGTTGTGCCTAAGCTGTATGACAATTTATTTATTTATTATAATGTTAAATTACATTTCAGTCTCTAGTGGACTGTACTATATGATAAAAGACAAAAATACCCTTATTGGGGTATTTGGATACAATTTTATTTTTAACACTCCTAAAACTTATGGGGAAATCACCGAAAGTTTGCTAAGAAGATACAAAAATTGAGGTAGTGGAAGAGCTTTGGTGAAGAAGTTTGCAATCTGAAATTCGGACTGGACATATGGCAATGTAATGGTCCCCTTCAAATATTCTTCACGAACATAGTGACAATCCATCTCAATGTGTTTTGTTCGCTCGTGAAATGTGTGATTGCTGGCTATATAGATGATACTTTTATTATCACAACATAGCTTTGAAGGTTCTGAGACATCAACACCCATATCGGAAAGTAGTGCTCTCATCCACACAACTTCAGTGGTTGTGGTAGCCATTGCCCTGTACTCAGCTTCCGTAGAGGATAAATACACTTTCTGCTGTTTTTTGCATCACCAAGAAATAAGAGAATCACCTAAAAATACACAAAAGCCAGTAGTTGAGTGACGGTTATTGGGATCTCCTCCCCAGTCAGAATCAGTGTAAGAAATAAGACTTAAAGATGAGGAGGAGGATAGGAATAGTCCTTTTGATATAGTTTTCTTGATATATCGAACTATTCTTAATACTTCTCTCATGTGGACGGTTGTGGGCGCATGTTGAAATTGACTTGCAGAATGTACGACATGCGCAATATCTGGCCTTGTAATGGACATGTACATCAACGATCCAATAAGTTGTCGATAAGGGGTTGAATCATCTAATAATACTCCATCTTCAGCTCGCATTTTCACATTTATTACATCAGGAGTATCAGCATATTTTGTATCCGTGATTCCTGAACGCTCAACAATATCATCTGCAAACTTGATTTGAGATAAAATATATCCTCTTGGTGAGTAGGCTACTTCAATTCCTAAAAAGTATCTCAAAAAACCAAGATCAGTCATATCAAAAGATTTTTTAAGCAAAATTTTAATATTTTCAATTTTCTTTTGATCATTCCCTGTGATGATCATATCATCAACATACAAAAGAAGAATGATCAATGAGGTACCTGTAGATCTCACAATAAGAGCAGTGTCAGTGTAACAAGATTTAAATCCAAGTTTTAATATCGTACCACTGAACCGATCATACCATGCTTTAGGGGCTTGTTTAAGCCCGTATAGGGCTTTTTGAAGATGAAGGACCATGCATTTTTCAATAGACAGACTAGGGGGAGGATCCATATATACTTTTTCATTTAAGTTTCCGTTCAAAAATGCATTTTTAACATCTAACTGATATATCGGCCATTTTCGAATGGATGCTATAGCAACTAGAGTTCTAACTGTAGTCATACGAGCTACTGGGGCAAAGGTTTTTTCATAATCTATACCATATTCTTGAGAATATCCTTTTGCAACAAGTCTTGCTTTATATCTCTCAAGAGACCCGTCACTTTTTGTTTTAATTTTAAACACCCATCTACACCCTATTGTCTTCTTTCCGATAGGAAGAGGTTAAATTGCCCAAGTGTGAGCCTTGTGTAATGCATCTAATTCAATTTTCATGGCTTCAACCCATTCATTTATATTTTTGGCCTCGTTATAGTTGGATGGTTCATGATAGAAATGAATGGCTAGAAGACATGCCCTGTAGTTTGGTAAGAAGGATTCATATGAGACAAACCTACTTGGAGGCCTATGTGTTCGTTCTGACCTTCTAACACTAGTTTCTTTAGTATTTGTTAATTGATTATATCTGTCAAGGGCACATGGATGCTCCCCAGTATTTCGTCTAGAGTATTGAAGAAGATCTTGAGATGATTCACTACTTGAGTCATTAATAGACTCAAAGGTTTCAATATCATTACTAATACCTTTATTGGGTAACAAATCAAATAAGAAAGCATACTCAGATTCTTTCTTAGGAACTTCAAAATCAAATCCACTGTCATTTTCTAGAAAGGTAACATTTCTAGAAACATAGAGTTTATCATTTGTTTTATCATAACATCGATATCCTTTTTTATTATCAGCATAACCAAGAAAGACACATTTTATGGCTTTAGGAGAGAGTTTGCTATATTTTTCAAGAAGCACGAAGCATTTACAACCAAATACCCTTAGCCTTTTTAAATCAGGAGAAATTTTAAAGAGTTTTTCAATAGGAGACTTGTTTTCCAAAGTTTGAGAAGGCATTCTATTTATCAGATAGACTGCGGTTAGGGCAACTTCAACCCAAAATTGCTTTGTGTTTCAATGATATGACGATGTTTTCTTTCAGAAATCTCATTTTGTTGAGGTGTCCTAGGGCATGATTTTTGATGCACAATTTCATGATTTTTTAGATATAATTGAAATTCATTTGAAAGAAACTCTCCCCCAGAGTCGGAGTGAAAGACTTTAATATTTGTTTTAAATTGATTTTTAACTAGATTATGAAAGTTTTTAAAACATGAAAAAACTTCGGATTTGAGTTTTAGAAAGTAAATCCAAGTATGTCTACTAAAATCATCTATAAATGTAACATAGTACGAATAACCACCTTTTGACATAACAGGGGCGGGACCCTGAAAAGAAGTGTTTCTCTGGTTACGGGTCTTGGATCTGAAGATCCAGACCCGTGACACCCAATTTCTCATTAATGGCATTGTGTAATATTGATTATTGTAAAAAGGGTATTCTAGTACCCTAATTTTGTTTGTAATCTCATGTTAATATAAAGTAATACACAGCAGCAGCCGACCCATGTACAACAGGGTATCGGTTTTCTCCCAAACCTCTCTCTCCCTTCCTCTACCTCTCTCTGTTTTGCAGCTCCAACGTGGGACGGACTGAAGGTTGCAAAACTAACATGGTATCAGAGCCACGCTTCAGCTGAAACTGGGATCGATTCAAAAAGACATGTCTGAAGATCCTCTTCTCCTCTATTTCCTCTTCCAAAGTCTGAAAATAAAAAAAAAAAGGTACGGCTGTTCCTGTTTTCCTTTCTTTTTGGATTCACGACTGACCCAATCAGTCTCAGCAGATCCTACACCTATTCCCTATTCTTTTCTGGAATCACGACTGACCCAGTCAGTCTCAGCCTGTTTCTCGTCTCTTCTTGGGTTCACGACTGATCCAGACAACTAAGATTTTCTTTTCGGTTTCTGGAAATCCCCTCCTTTCTCATCCAGCCAACTTTGGATTCATTCTCTTCTTTTCTCAATTTTTCTTTCTACAGTTCCTTTTTCTCCTACGTTGGTGGTGGTCGAACCTTGGTTTCGCCACTGTTTGTTTTTATCTCTTGAGTGCTTCAGCCCAGATTCCCTCATTCAGCCATTAACAAGCCGACATTAGGAATACATATGCACATTTTTTTTGGATTTTCATATCCGACATTCCATTTCATATACAAATCAGAAATCTGATTGTCTTTAAATTTCTGTTCCGTATCAGCGATCTGAATTAGTTCCTGCAAAAAAAAAAAAAAAATTACAGAACTGCAGGTGTAAGCAGATTGTGCTGAAATCATTCTTCATTCTGTGAAACATGAATTCCTAACCAGTCAGTTCTTTCTTCAAGTTTCCTCAACCAACTTGTGTCTGAAAAATTAAATAATGAAAATTTCTTGACTTGGAAGAGGCAAATCATACCTTTTATTAGGAGTCAGGATCTTTCTGGACATCTGGATGGATCTATTCCAGTTCCTCCTGAGTTCATATCACAAGAAGAAAGGGACAACAAAGGGGAATCTACTACCGTATATGTCAGAAATCCTGAATTTGTGGCTTGGATGAAAAGAGACCAAGCGCTTGTTGCTTATATTACATCAACACTCTCACAAGAGGTTCATGTAGCCATTCCAGATGACTGCACTGCCATGCAACTTTGGAACAGACTTGTTCAGACATACTCACAGGTTTCTCAGGCCAGGATTATGTTTCTTAAAAGAGAATTTCAAATGTTAAGAAAGGAGTCCATGACCATCATGGAATATTTGAACAAAATGAAGGTCATCACAGATCAGTTAGCAGTTGTTGGAAGTACAGTTTCTGACAAGGATTTGGTACAACAAACCCTCAGTGGATTGGGACACGACTATCATATGATTGTCACTTCTCTGTTATGTTTACCCGAGCTGCCCAATTTTGAAGATCTGCGTGCAAAATTGTTACAATATGAGATGAATCTAAAGGGATTTTCTGAAGAATCATCTATGCATACTGGGGCACAAGAAGTCCTTGCTACAGGGGTTACTTATGCACGAGGACGAGGAAACTATGATATCAAGGGAAAAGGAGCACAAGGTAGAAGTGGTCATGGAGGTCGTGGATTATTGCCTACCCCCAACTCATATACCAATCCACAAAGACAAAGGCCAATTCCTACTTGCTTTCTGTGTAATGAAAGGGGGCATATCAAAGCTAACTGCTGGTTCAATCCTCTAAATAAAGGAAAATCAACACAAACTGAGGCAAAAAGAGGCACAGACAATACAAAGACCAGCGGAGAAGTAAAGGAGTTGTTATTGTCAGCCTTAGCAGAATTGAATCTGAAACAGAATGAACAAGGCACTTGGTACGTAGATTCTGGCGCAGTGACTCATGTTACTGGAGATGCAGGTAAGCTCCTAAAACTTGTTTCTTATATTGGTAGAAGTAGTATAGTTACTGGAGATGGATCACACCACTCTGTTTCACATATTGGAAACTCCATCATACCCTTACCTGAATCTTCCATCAATCTTTCAAATGTTCTTTATGCTCCTAATATCAAGAAAAACATTGTTTCAGTTTCTAAACTTGTTGATGATATCAACGCCTCAGTTGAATTTACTCCCTCTTCTGTTCTTGTTAAGGATCTCTGCACGAAGGAGACGTTCGCTAGAGGGAAACGGCAAGGCAATATGTATGTTTTCCAAGAAGATCCTTCAGCACATATTCGCTCTGCAGACCCAAACTTGAAGCTCCAATCATCATTGTCTTCTTCTGAAAATCCCACCTGCGTTTTTAGTGTCTCTGAAATCAATAACCCAAACCTTTGGCATGGTCGTCTAGGTCACTGCAGTAGTAGTTTCATTGAAAAGCTTGTTTCAAATAACCTCATTTCCAAGTCAAGTTTAGGAATAAATGTCAATGACAACAAATGTTCTAGTTGTCTCTTATGTAAGAGTCATGTTTTACCATTTCATTCTATCAATAAAAGAGCTTCAAGACCTTTTGAGACTATCTGTTCTGATGTTTGGGGGTTTGCTCCAGTTGCTTCCATATCTGGAACTAGATATTATCTTTTATTTGTTGACAGTTATTCTCGCTATTCTTGGATATTTTTCATGAAACATAAATCTGAGACTTTCAAGTTGTTCTGTAACTTTCATTCCTTTGTCGAAAACCAATTTTCTGAAAACATCCTAAGTTTCCAATGTGACGGAGGAGGTGAATTCTCTTCCATTGACTTTACTAACTTTCTTCAAAGTAATGGGATAAGGAAAAATGTGTTTTGCCCACACACACCTCAGCAGAATGGGATTGCTGAAAGGAAGCATCGCCATATTGTTGAGAGTGCGATGAGCATGATGCATGATAGTAATCTTCCGATCACTTTATGGACAGAGGCTTTTCATTCTGCAGTTCATGTGATAAATCGATTGCCCATGACTATTTTGGAAAACAAGTCTCCTTACTTGTCTCTTTTTGGTATTCACCCCAACTACTATGATTTGCATGTGTTTGGCTGTTTATGCTATGTTCATGTTGACAGTTCAAAGAGACATAAGTTTCAGGACAAGGCCTTGAAGTGCAGGTTTGTGGGTTATGCCGATGACTATAAAGGGTACAGATGCTACGATCCGGTGAGCAAGCACATCAAAATATCAAGAAATGTCATCTTTGATGAATTGAATTTTGATTGTCAATGTAATAGTTCTTCATAATCAAAACATGAAGTTCAGACTTAGTATCCTTGGTTGAACTATAAACTTCTCACAGAAGCTAGTGATGCTTGCTCAAATTGCACTCAAAAGGATAAGATACCTGTGTCTACTGATGGGATGATTGATCATGAAAATACAGACTCAATCTTGAATCCAGGAAGATATAGAGGTTTTGTATATACTCGACGAGAAAGAGAGTCACCCACTATAGTTGATTCAGACATGGACACATCCTCAACATCCAACATTGTTGATACTAGAAGATCCACACGTCCTCGCCATCCAATTGAAAGGTGGGTCAGTTATGAAAATTTCTCATTAGATTTTCAACTCTTTCTAACAGCCTTGAATAAAGAAGATGAACCCACAACGTTCTCTCAAGCATCAAATTCCAGAAGATGGATTGAAGCTATGAATGAGGAGATGGAAGCTCTACATGAATGCGGTACATGGGATGTCGTATCAAGACCACCTGACAAAAATGTTGTTGGTTCGAAATGGGTGTACAAAATAAAGTATAAACCAGATGGGACTATAGAGCGATACAAGGCGAGACTTGTGGCCAAAGGTTTTACACAGGAGCAAGGACAGGACTATGATGAAACCTTTAGTCCAGTGGTGAGAATGGGGACAATCCGAGTCATACTTTCTTTAGCCATTGAACACCAATGGACCATTAGCCAACTTGATGTGAAGAATGCTTTTCTTCATGGAGATTTGAGAGAGGAAGTTTACATGGAACAACCCACGGGTTACGCAAAAGGTAATCCTACAAAATATGTCTGCAGACTAAAAAGGGCGATATATGGATTGAAGCAGGCATCTCGATCTTGGTTTGACAGCTTTTCTCTTGAAATACAAAAATATGGTTTTAAGAAATCTCTTCTTGACCACTCCTTATTTATATTTAAGAACCAAGACACAACTACTCTGTTGTTGATATATGTGGATGATATCATCATTACTGGCAGTTCCAATGATCACATTGAAGAAGTCAAACATCTCTTGAATCAGAGGTTCAAAATGAAGGACCTTGGCAAACTACGGTACTTTCTTGGAGTTGAAGTTGAAGTTGACAGTTCCTCTGAAGAAATGACTCTCACTCAACATAAGTATACTATTGATGTTCTCAATAAAGCGGGTATGAAAGACTGCAAGCCCTTAAGCACTCCTAGCGTTCTTCATCAAAGGCTTAGCTCTCAAGATGGAGATCCATTTGATAATCCCACACAGTACCGTAGCATAGTGGGTATGTTACAATACCTCACTTTTACTCGCCCTGATATAGTATACTCGGTGAATCAAGTTTCTCAGTTTATGCATGCCCCATGTGAAGGGCATATGGAAGCAGTTAAACGGATACTACGATATCTCAAGGGAACGGTTGGGGATGGTCTCATATATAAACGAAATACAAATGGGCAAAGTGCACATGAGATCACTATTTATTCTGATGCGGACTGGGCGGGAGATCCAGATGAACGCAGATCAGTATCCGGCTATTGTGTATTTATTGGGATGAATTTGGTTTCTTGGAGTAGTAAGAAACAAAAGGCTGTTGCCAGATCCAGTACAGAGGCTGAATACAGGTCAATGGCAGCCGCCACTGCTGAGGCTACTTGGGTTAGACATCTACTGACAGAAGTAGGAGAATCGATATCTCGTTCACTTCTTTTATGTGACAACCAGAGTGCCATTAGTATGTCTTTTAATCCAATTCATCACAGTCGTGCCAAGCATATTGAAATAGACCAGCATTTTGTGAGACAAAAGGTAGAAGAGAAAGAGATTGAGCCTGAATTTGTTAGAACTACAGATCAAGTGGCGGATATATTTACAAAAGGATTGACTAAAGACAGATTTTGGACGTTAAAAGGTAAGTTGTTCGTGATTCAAGATCATGCACAACTTGAGGGAGGGTGAAAAGAAGTGTTTCTCTGGTTACGGGTCTTGGATCTGAAGATCCAGACCCGTGACACCCAATTTCTCATTAATGGCATTGTGTAATATTGATTATTGTAAAAAGGGTATTCTAGTACCCTAATTTTGTTTGTAATCTCATGTTAATATAAAGTAATACACAGCAGCAGCCGACCCATGTACAGCAGGGTATCGGTTTTCTCCCAAACCTCTCTCTCCCTTCCTCTACCTCTCTCTGTTTTGCAGCTCCAACGTGGGACGGACTGAAGGTTGCAAAACTAACAGACCCCACACATCCGAATGCACTAATTCAAAAATTTTATGTGTCACAGAGGTTCTAGACCCAAAAGGTATCATTTGCATTTTTCCAAGTATACAATCTTCACATACAAAATTTTTATCTTTACAAAATTTTTCCAAAAATGGAAAAAGAGATAATTTGGATATACTTGGGTGTCCTAATCTTTTATGCCAAAGATCTATATTAATGTCTTTGACATGATTACAAAACGAGTATTTTGGTAAACACAGGAAATCCATACAGTAAAGGTCTCCTCGTCTATGGCCTTGCCCAATCAACTTCCCTGACTGGAGATCCTGCACCCAACACGCCTTAGATGAGAAGAATACTTTACAACCATAGTCAACAATTTGAGAGACCGAAAAAAGATTCAAATCCAGTTTGGTAATGACTCTCACTTTTGGAACAAAGATTTTTTTTGAAATATCATCAAGGTTTCCTAAGCTTTTGACTTTTAAAGAGGTACCATCGGCAGTTGACACACATGAAAAATATGATTTAGTGCAATCAGATAATAGAGACTCATTATGAGTCATGTGGAAAGAAGCACCTGAGTCTAGAATCCAAGAGGTCTTACCTGGAGGAGACGATAAAGAGATGGCAGCTCCAGATGTAGAAGGTGCAACCTTAAGAAGTTGTGAGACGGCTTCTGCTATTTGAGCAAGATTTAATTCATTGAAGCTGCCCCCTTTTCTTGATTCTTGAGGTTCTTCACTTAAGGCGGCCACCTTTTTAAATTTGGGGCATTCCGGTCTTATATGTTCGGGTTTCTTACAATGATGACAAATAATTTTTCCTTTGTATCCTCCTCCATTGTGTCCTTCTCCATTGAACTTCTTCTCAAAGTGAGGTGGTTTATATGTTTTCACAAAATTTTCGGGCCTTGCCATGGCAAGGACCTCATCATTAGACTTGTGCATTTCAAGTCTTGTCTCTTCTTGACAAATTTGAGCAAGGGCCTCACTTATAGAAGGAGAAGTGGTCCTATGAAGTAAGGAAGATCTTACTTGCTCAAATTCCGGTCGAAGGCCATAAAGAAAGGAGAAAATATTTTCTCTTTCGATTTGGGTCCTTCTCATATCAATAGCCGAACCTTCCCATTTTGGTTCCAACATGGCTAATTCATCCCAAATAGGAGATAAAATACCGTAAAAATCTCTTACACTTTTATCTCCTTGTTTTGAATTACGTACCTTATCTTGGAGATAATAAAGTCTAGCCATATCCTTTTGGATAAAAGTACTTTTTAGAAAGCTCCATACGTCACATGCCTTCTTGAATTTGATGATATTGGTAGCGATCTTGAACTCCATGGTATTCATAAACCATGAGAGTATTTGTGCATTGCTTGCCTCCCAATCTTCCAATTTATTTTGGAATTCTTCCAAGGCTTTTTCTTTTTCTTCTTCGGACAAGGCTTTGACTTGATCTCCTGCTCTTCTAGTCAATTTGAGTTGTGGTTCACTAGTAGAACTACTAACAAAACCCCACAATTTTTTTCCTTTGATATGATTCTCCATAGTCGTCGCCCACATCAAGTAGTTGTTTTCATTGAGTTTGTAGGTGATGACGGTTGCGAACTCTCTTTCTCCCATAATGAATACTTGAGTTTAGACTAGAGAAGATAGAGAATGATCAATGATCGAAGAACACTTCCTTCACGAGATTCTCCTTCTTTCAAGAACCTCGCTCTGATACCATGTAATGAAACAAGGTACAATAGAATAATAGGGAAACAAACACAATGCCAACAAAGGGCTTTAATAAACTCACTTAAAGTTGGTCACTAATGGACCAAATACAATCTCAAAAGAGATAAAAATACCAAACAGCACAAGAGGCATACAAGCCTATAAGATGGGAAAAAACTCTAGAGAAAACCCTCAAATGCTTCTAAAAGCATTGAGGAATAACAAGGGATATAGAGCCTCACTCCAACACATGGGAGGCAGTCAAACTCTTTGGACTGCCTTCCAAGCCCAACAGTCATATTTTGACTGTTGGGACAGTCATAAATATGACTGTTGTGCCTAAGTTGTATGACAATTTATTTATTTATTATAATGTTAAATTACATTTCAGTCCCTAGTGGACTGTACTATATGATAAAAGACAAAAATACCCTTATTGGGTATTTGGATACAATTTTATTTTTAACAAGTGCCCGACATGATAAAAATCGGTTTTAAGCTTCAGTGCACTATTCATTCATATACATCCACTAAGCAAATTTCACATTAAACCACGAACAAAGACAGTCTTAAATGAATCTAAACTACTGTTAAATTACAGCAAGGACAACAATTAAGCTAATTTATAAAATTAATAAAAGAAATAATCAACTAATGTTAACCCTAATCTAAACGAATCAATAATCCTAATCTAACATAACTAAATACTATTCTAATTAAACTATCAAAATGCCTCACAACTCTAACTAATCCTAATGTACATTATCTACTATTACTAACTAATTAATTAACTAATCAACAATTAGTTCTAAAACATAAGTAAAACACAACTACTATCTAATATTAGTCTAACTAGGGTTATGAACTAAGTTAGAATGACTTACTAACTATTGTTAGGAGGACTAATGTTAAACACTAAATAGGGTTAGGTACTAACTAAGGTTAGCTATCTAGGGTTAAGAATTAATTAGGCTAACTCAAGTTAATTAACTAAATACGGTTTAGGGTTCTAGGGTTGGCTACTAACTTAGGTTAGCTAGGGGCAGTTAGGGTTAACTAACTAGAACTAATAACTAACTATGGTTAGTTGACTAAGGTTAGACTACTAGAATTACTAAAATTAATTACTAACTAGGGTCGACTAGATTAGTTTCTAACTAAGAGGAGTTAGGTACTAACGATTGTTAACCTAATAACTAGGGTTAGTAGGTTTTAACTAATTAGGCTAGCTAATTAATATTAACTAGGGTGGCGGTTTTAGATATGTCTTTAAACTACACACCACCCTATATGGGCTAACTATGCTAACTACATAATATTTACTAAAACACTAACAAAAACCCAATCTAGATCCTAAATTAAATGTAACCTAAAATGAGTACCTACCAAAAAGGGTCAACTCCTAGTTAATCTATCTAATTAAAACTACTAAATGGAATATAAACTAAGGTTAATAAATACCTAAATAGGTCATACACGATTTCTCTAATCTAATCCTAATTCTACACTTACTAAGTTAACTAATATCTAATTAATGCTAAGTCAAACTAGGCAATTAGTAATTAAGGCTTATAAAAGATAAAACACGAATTTGGTAGGGGCCTATCAGATTTTATATCAGGTACAACATCTATAGGAAACAGGGAGAGAGAGAGAGAGAATAATGGCTGGGGCGGCTTACGATAACAACTCTTTTATTTATAATATGAAAAGGAAGAACATGACTTTTGCAGAGTTCGCATAAAAAACATTTATTATTATTATCAAAAAATGAACATAAACTAGACTCTGGAAGGAGACCATCAGATACAAGATTTTCAACAAAACCTCGACTACAATGTCCCAAACGACTATGCCAAATATCTGGCTTATTACAATAAGATGAATTAAAAACTTCCAATGAAGGAAAAAACAAAGACTCTGAAGGCGAAGACACTGAAGAATGCTTGGACGACTTCAACTGGAGGACTGGGACTGAAGACGAAGACACTGAAGGAATCTCCTTGAAGACGTACATGTTTCCTTGTCGCTCCCCCTTAGCGAACGTCTCCTTCGTTCGTAGATCCTTAACATAAACAGAAGAGGGAGTAAATTCGACGGAAGAATTCATATCGTCAAAAAGTTTAGCTACAGAAACAATGTTCTTTTTAATATTAGGAGCAAGAAGGACATTGGACAAGTGAAGTGAGGACTTTGACATAGGGATATGTGCATTGCCAGTATGACTAATGGAGTGATAAGTTCCATCTCCCGTAACTATACTACCTTTTTCAAAGTAAGGCAATAAGTGAGATAACTTACCCGCATTACCCGTAACATGTGTGGCGGCACCTGAATCAACATACCATTCGCCTTGTTCATTTTGCTTGATCGTCATCTGTGACAATGCTGATAACAAAAGTTGTTGCACATCTGTGGATGGCCTTTTTGTGTCCACAGCAGTAGCAGATTTATTTTCAATTTTGTTTATTTTTCCTCTATTTTGTAGATTGAACCAACAATCAGCTTTCACATGTCCTCTTTTGTTGCATAAGAAACAAGTGGGCACTCTCCTCTGATTCCCTGTATTAAAACCCCCTGAAATATTAGGTGTAGGCAAAATACCACGTCCTTCCTGCCCAAAACATCCGCGGCCTCTGCCTCCTTGATGCCCTCCATTCCATCGTCCAAAACCTACAGAAGTGTCCATGGCTAAAACTGAATGAGGACGAGCTGATTCATTTCCTTCTGCCCTTTGCTTCATAATCATCTCATGCTGGAGAAGTTTCGCTTGGAGGTCTTCAAAAGTGGGCAAGTGAGGAAGGCATGATAAAGCTGTGGTAAACATGTCAAAGTCAGGACCCAATCCATTGAGAAGTTGTTGAACTTTATCTTTATCTGCAATAGCACTTCCAACAACAGCCAATTGATCAGTAATACTCTTCAAGCGGCCTATGTATTCCATGACTGTCATGGAGCCTTTCTTCAAACTTTGAAATTCATTTTTCAAGAACATAACTCGGGATTCTGATATCTGAGAGTAAGTCTGTGACAACTTACTCCACAGATCCGCCGCAGTGCAATCATCTGAAAGAGTAACCAACACTTCTTAAGAGAGTGTTGACGTAATATAAGCAACCAAAGACTGATCCCGCTTCCTCCAAACTGTTTACTCTGGATTCTTAATGGAAATGGTAATTGTGTCACCTTTCTCATCCTTGGTTTCCTGCAAAATAAGTCGTGGTGGTATAGGAACTAAACCATCCAAATGTTCATCGAGATCCTGACTCTGTATAAAAGGAAGGATTTGCCTTTTCCAGGTCAAAAAATTAGAATGAGTAAGTTTTTCTGTAACAAGCTGACTCAAGAAATTGGCAGAGGGACTAGATGGTGAAGACGAAGAGTAATCCATATCAGTGGAATAATGAATAAGCAAACAAGATGAATGAAAAGAAATAAACAGATTTGAGATCACTTAATCAATCAGTAAAATTGTAATAAGGCATATACCTGTACGACCAAAAGTGTTGCACAAAGAACACTAAAACAACAATGAAGGAAAGGAAAGGAAACTTGTGGAATCAAAACTGGTTTGAAATAAAGAGGGAAACAGCAGTCGGTGATGTTTTAAAAAAAATTTGGAACCAACACAGACGATAGAGTAACAGAAAAGAGAGAACTTGGGATGAACACAGTCGATGAGCTGTTGTTCACGATCTGCGTTCTCGATGAACACAGTTGATGAGCACGCTATTCACGCTGAAAGGAAAAGAAAAGTACCAACTTTCAGAAGGGGAGATTTCAGAGGATGAGATTTTAAAGGCTGCTGTTCTCGATTTACTGTTTCAGAATTTCTTCACACACAGAATTTTCACGGAGTGCTGCTGTTCACAATCTGCTGCTCACGCTGTTCTCGATGAACACGCTGTCCCCATCTCAATGAACACGCTGAAAGGAGGAACACGCTGAAAGGAAGAACACGCAGTTCACGATCTGCGAAAGGAGGAACACGCTGTTCACGCAGTTCACATTCTGCTGTTTCAGAGCTTCTTCACGCACAGGATGGCCTGTGCTCTGATACCATATCAGATTTTATATCTTGTACAACATCTACAGGAAACAGGGCGAGAGAGAGAGAGCAATGGCTGGGGCGACTTACGATAGCTCGACCTCCAAGCCCTAACCATTTTATATATGAAGCATCTATACAACTATCCTTGTAATATCAGAGATATTACAAGGATGCCATTAATGAGAGAAATACAACATGTGTTTCATTAACATACCATGCGTATGGATCTGGATCCAGATCCATACGCAAGCTATATTTTAACATGGCCAACTCCATTATTTCTTACCTTAATAGCTTATTAGGAAAGCTCTTAATTTCAAAAACTGTCCGGCCTATTGGGACCCACACGTTTTCAATCATTTTCCTTAAAAGCAATAGACTCTTTTGAAAACCTTTCCTCAAACACAATACACGATTTTGGCTGGTCTTAAAAGAGAATTTAGCATTTCAATTTTTGCCAAAATCGTGTAAACCAACTTTAGAAAATCTTTTGAAAGTCAAAGGGGGTTTTCCACATTTAAAACCATAACTCATAGGCAAATTGGCTGGACACATTTATTAAAACTTTCTTAAATTGAAATTCACGAATTTGGAAGAGTATGTCTTCTACCAAAAATGTCTTTTTCAACTACAAAGACCATAGTGCCCTTAACTAAAATACATGATTAACTGAACAATTAATCTAAACTAAGGTTAAGCTAGCTACATTAATCTATGCACAAGCAACTCAAAGGGTATGCAAATTAAAGTACAAATTAAAACGATTAACTATTGTAAATTCTACACTAAAAACGATATTAGCAATTTAATTCTAAAAACTACAAAAACCGAATTACACTAGCTTGAGCCATACACATTAACATATTCTAATCTTAAACCTAGGCTAAAATGCATCAGACAATATTCTCATAAACTACTACCAATAAAATGTAAATAAAAATCTAATTAACCGAAACACTTCATGAACAAACATCAACTAATCTAAATTTGCCTAACAACATGACGCTAACTAAGGATCTAAATGAAATTATACTAACACACATTCATAACTGGAAATTGAAACTATAACACATTGACATTAATCTAAACAACATGCTGTAATTAAATAAATAAAACATAAAAAACGCTAAACAGGAACTTACTCCAATCGAATAATCTAAAACAATAAATAACGTTAATAACCATTAAACCTAGCATAATACTAAACCTACAGAAATCTAAACAGCAGAATTTAACTAATCTGAAACAACTTTATCAACCTAACATTCTACAGAAAACACAACAGCATAACAACACACAACTAATGATTTTAAACAAAACTACAAGAATCGATCTTCACAATTATAATTGAAATTCGACCAGGGCTAAAACGAAATCAAACTTTAACATATACTCCACACAATCAGACCTAAATACTACTGGGAAAATAAAGGAGCACGCAGACCATACACAACAGAAGATCACATCACACGCCTACACCCTAAAACACCAATCGTTGGAATGAAAATCAGAATTAAATAAAACAAAACACCTATAAACCTCTACGTGCTGGTTTATGCACGAAACCTCTATTCTAAGGCTGACGACAAACATAACAACACATCACACCACTCACACACAATATGGGTTTTAACTAGAAGCAATGGATGAGAAGATCTAACCTCCAGGGCGATCCGACGATTGAGGGGAAAGGCAGAGCGGACTTTGCTATGATTTCGCGCCACGAAGGACCTCGTTGATGCTGGAAATACACCATGAGACTGTAGTATGCAGCTGCAACACGTTTGAAGTCCACCGAAGATGGAGGATGAACCGATTCTCGATCGGGTGGCTTAGAAGATCGAATGGGGGTAGAGCCGATCCCTCTTGTTAAAGTGTCTCGCACTTCCACGCAAGAGAAAGTGTCTCCAACCTTTGTTCCACCTGCAAAACACAACAAACATGGGATTAACCAACAGGGAAGAAAAAGAACTGGAAAGGTATGAAAGAAAGGCAAGGGAGAAAGCTTGGATCTCAAGCTTTTCTTCATGCTCTAATGGAGATGGCGTGAGGTGAGGGGTGAGAAGGGGGTTGGACCAAGATTCGTGCCCCTAGGGCACGAAAACCAAAGCAAAGACAAGATGGTGCTGGGCGTCCCTCTCCTCTTTTAACGATTTGGCTATTTTGGGTGTTTTTTCAGAAAAGGGTTTCAAAATAAAATAATCACTGGGCGCCTCTTTCTACAGGTTTTTTTTGGAAAATCTTTTATGATAAAACGTGAATGGGCTGGCTGGAGTGGTTCTACATGTGTTTTGGTCCAGATCCAAGGCCCAAATGGGCGGTTTGGATTCTGAATATCCGATTCAACTCCGAGGTTTGACCCGCAACACTAAAAATGCATTAATTTCCTTAAATTAAGTCCGATTTCGATGAAATTCGAACCATAGCTCTATAACATCATTATGCACCTAAGTGTGGACCTTAAACCTATAGATGATGCATTTATGCATTGAAAATGTGTTAAAAAAACGTAATATTTATGCATCATCACAGAGCATGACCAGATCGGGCCTGTACCGCGTGACCCAGGTACGGTCAGGAAACCCAACCCATAGGGGATGGACGATCGGACACAGGAGCTGGATCTGATCGCAGGTAAGGTGACCCGATGCAGGGACATGATCCATCTGCAGACAAGGGAAGACCCGAATCATCCCAGATCCATCTGCAGAGTGAGGACGTCTCGGGTTTAGGAAGAGGGAGTCTCACCTAGTAACATTTAAAAGTGGGGTTAATACGAGTCAGATAGATTTTTTCCTACTTAGAAAGAGAGATAGGGGTTGTTGCATCGATTGTAAGGTTATACCAGGAGAAAGTGTAGCTACACAACATAGAGTCTTAATTTTAGATCTTAGAATTAGACAATGCCGCAAAAGGGATAGACATAGGATAGATCCTAGAATTAAGTGGTGGGCACTGAAAGGAGCTAAACAAGGAATGTTTGTAGAGCAGGTAGTTAAGGAAGTTGATTGGTGTCTCGAGGAGGATTCAAAATCAATGTGGAATAAGATAGCGGGTGGTATGAGAAAAGTAGCTAAGGAGGTAGTGGGTGAGTCTAAAGGCGGTGCACCACTAGGTAAGGATACATCATGGTGGAATGAGGATGTCAAATTAGCTATTAAGGTTAAAAGAGAGTGTTATAGAAATCTAAGTAAGAGTCGTGATAATGAGAATTTGGAGAAGTATATGATAGCAAAGAAGGAAGCTAAAAAAGTTGTTCGAAACGCGAGGGCTAAGGTATATAAGGAGGTTTATGACAAGTTGGATACCAAAGAAGGCGAGAAGGATATTTATAGGCTTGCAAAGATGAGAGATAGGAAATCGAAGGATTTGGGTATGGTTAGATGTATCAAAGATGAAACGCAAAGGGTTTTAATCAAAGATGAGGAGATTAAGGAGAGATGGAAAGATTATTTTGATAAGCTATTTAATGATAGTCATGCTCAAGATCTTGGAGACTTCTCCATTCCTTTTCATGAGATAAATCGTGACTTCATGCGCAAGATTCAAAAGAAAGAAATTGCAGAGGCTTTGAAGAAAATGAAATCAAGAAGGGCAGTTGGCCCAGATGGTATACCTATCGAGGCTTGGAAATGCTTGGGAGAGAAAGGTTTAGAATGGTTGACAAATCTTTTTAACTTGATTTGGCGAACAAATAAGATGCCTAATGAGTGGAGGAAGAGTACTTTGGTGCCTTTATATAAGAATAAGGGTGATATACAAGATTGCACAAACTATCGTGGTATAAAACTCATGAGTCATACTATGAAACTTTGGGAGAGGGTGATTGAGTCTAGGTTGAGGAAGGTTGTCATGATATCGGAGAATCAATTTGGTTTTATGCCTGGAAGATCAACTATGGAAGCTATACATCTTCTTAGACAACTTATTGAAAGATATAGAAAGAGGAACAAAGATTTGCATATGGTTTTTATTGATTTAGAGAAGGCATACGATAGAGTACCTAGGGACGTTCTCTGGTGGACAATGATGAAGAAAGGTGTTTCTCTCAAGTACATTAGTATAATTAAAGATATGTATGAAGGAGTAGTAACCAATGTCCGCACTTGTGGAGGGGTGACAACCAATTTTCCGATAACGGTTGGGTTACATCAAGGATCTGCTTTAAGCCCTTTCCTATTTGCGATAGTGATGGATGAGCTTACGAGATCAATTCAAGAAAATGTACCGTGGTGTATGTTGTTTGCTGATGATATTGTTTTGATTGATGAGTCTAGAGCTGGGGTTAATGCTAAGTTAGAATTATGGAGACAGACATTGGAAGCTAGAGGTTTTAAGTTGAGTAAGAGTAAGACTGAATATATGGAATGTCGGTTTAGTAAGCAACGAAGTAGTGATGGGAGTGTAGTGAAGCTTGGTGAGCAAGATATACCGGTGAATGATTATTTCAAATATTTGGGATCCATCATTCAAAAGTATGGAGAAATTGATGGAGATGTAAATCATAGGATAAAGGCTGGGTGGATGAAATGGAAAAGTGCTACTGGAGTGCTGTGCGATCGTAGAATGCCATTGCGGTTGAAGGGAAAGTTTTATAGGACGACTATTAGACCCGCTTTACTATATGGTACGGAATGTTGGGCTGCCAAGAGACATCATATTCAAAAAATGAGTGTAGCTGAGATGCGGATGCTTAGATGGATGTGTGGAAATACAATAAAAGATAAGATTCAGAACGAAGAGATACGTAAGAAGGTAGGTGTTGCACCCATTGAAAATAAGATGCGAGAGAATCGTTTACGGTGGTTTGGACATATTCGGCGAAGGCCTAATGATGCTCCAGTTAGAAGGTTGGAGAAATGGGAAAATATATTAGTTAAAAGAGGTCGGGGTAGGCCTAGGAAGACTTGGATGGAGATGATAGGAAAGGATATGAATGCTTTGAACCTCACCGAGGACATGGCGTTGGATAGAAATGATTGGAGGAAAAGGATTCATGTGGAAGACCCAAAATGAATTTCTTTTTTGGTTCATATTGTTGACCCCAATTGTTTTGGGATGAAGGCGTAGTTGTTGTTGTTGTTGTTGTTGTTGTTTTCTTCTTATTTCTGCACATCGCACGACCGTGAGGGTCGTGCCCTCATCTGCCGAAGCCAAGAACGTGAAAGTCGAATCGCTCGCTGCATCAGTTCGACATGGTTGATTTGCTAGGAAGCGACACTTGGATGTTTTTCGACAAAAAAAATGATTTTTTAAGCCTTGAATATTTATGAAAATCCTACACCATCAACTTTTAAACCTTATAAAACCTACTTGTGTGTCCGAGTCGGATATTTAAGAGTCTATTCCTATAAAATCAGGCATGTAGAAAACATCTGTACGGACAGTTTTAAGGAAAACTATGTTACCGCGACACAACACCTTGGGATGCCGTACCCGTGTCGACACGGGTACTGGTACCTATATTATATTTTTTTATATATTATATTTTCAATATATAATATATATTTTAGATATATAATATATATTTTCAGTATGTTTTAGATATATAATAAATAATTTTCAGTATATATTTAGCCGTGTCCCCGTACCCATATTTTTTAGAATTGCCCTGTTGTACTCTCCGCACCCGCACCCGCACCCGTACCCAGGTGACAGAGAAGGAAAACATGAAAAAATCCCCTTCAAAAGCCAGTGGGCTGGCGGTAGGCCAAAAAAGTGGTAGACCGCTACCACCTATTCTCTCTCTGGTATATATATGGGAAGTGAGAGAGAGAGAGGACCGGCCTTAAATGTTAAAAACTTATCTTCATTATTTTTTTAATAAGAAAATGGTGTTCTTGAAGGCAACTCTTTTGAAGTTCATTGATGATTTAACACTTGGCTGTCTGCCACTATAGTTTGACATTTCAAAAATGTGGTTACAGCTCTATGTTGCAACCTTTTCTACATTTCAAATGCTTTTAAGATCAAAATCTATGAAACCCTAAATTAAGTGCTATATGATGTATTTTGGAGAAGTTCTATAACAGAGTAATTTAATGCATTCATGGACAAATATGCCATACCTGGAAATCAGACCATGTTCTTAAAATGGCCAGACCAAAGAACAACCTTCTAGCTCTTTGGCTGGAAATCTCCATGTAGCTAGGGAAGTTGAACAGAAGCTCAGTTGCAAAAGTCAGATGTTTAGGATGCTAATGCCATGTGAGGTCATTGTATCTGATCAAAGCCTCAACGGTTAGGTATTGCAAGTGGATGTCAGAATGGAATAGCGCAACTGGAAAATTGTGCAAACTGGATTTGCCAAAGCTAGTTGAAAACTGGTGCCAGTATTGGACAAGAAAGACTATGAAATGCTAAGGGGTCTTTTGGCACTGAATCAGTCAAAATGCCTTATATGTGGATCCATGCCATTCTAAAAAGTGCTCCTAGCTTACATGGTTGGCAAAATCCCAAGTATCATATTTGTATTAGAAGTTCATAAATAAAGTTTAATGGTGTGGATGTTTCATATAAATTCACACTTAGGCTCGTAGAAGGCTGTTCAATGGTTTTTTGGGTTCTTTACGTCGTGTTTCAGGAATTTGGTATAAAAGGCAGGCACTCAGTGTTTGGATGCTTTATCATTCCATGTTTTCTCTTAAGCAAGGTTTGTGGTGGATCATTTTAGTTGTTATGTTACTATACTGGTTCTTAGAAGTTTGTAAATAAAGTTTAGCAGTGTGGATGTTGCATATAGACACAATTAGGCTGATAGAGGGTTGTTCAACGGATTTTCTAATTCTTTAGGTCGTGTTCAGGCACTTTGTATAAAAGGCAGGCACTTAATGTTTGGATGCTTTAATGTTCTCTGTTTTTCCTTAAACAAAGTCTGCTGGATAATTTTGAGTCATTACTTTCATATTTATTTTTTCAGGGACATCTATCTCAACAATCAACTGGTACATTTGACAGTAGCATGTTTGGTAGATTCAGATCCTCTCGCTCCAAGACACCTCCAACTGATGAGAACCTTCGCTGTCACACAGTGGATCTTCGCACTTCAACCATAAAGATTGATGCAGAGCAGACAGATTTACGATTTTGCTTCAGATTAATTTCTCCATTAAAAACATATACTTTGCAGGTATTCAATTCTCTTATTTACATATATAGTTTTTTTTGTCTTTTATAAAACCAGTCTCCATTCATTCTTTTAATGTACTTGGACATTAGCTCTATGGTACTTGACATGGAAAATCAAGTCGAGAAAGTTGGTGAACCAATGACATGGACTGATGTACAAATGGATGTTGTGGTTTGCAGGCAGAAAATGCAGCAGAGAGAATGGATTGGGTTGATAAGATCACTGGAGTTATAGCATCTCTTCTAAATGCTCCATTACCAGTGGAGGTTGGCTCCTAAACAACTCTTTCTCCATCTTTATTTGAATAGGTTCTTATCACATGGATCTTCATTAGTTTTTTTGTGTGTATATAACTGCCTACTAACAGAATTTCAGATGGATTACTAGCAGCATCGTCCTGGAAAGCTGGGTATGAAGACTAACAGTTATGTTGATATGCATGGTTCTGATTCTTCAATGCTAGACAGTCACCTTCACGGTGCAGGCTCCGAGGATGGCATCACACTTGAAGATCACAATGGGGTTGCCAAGATTCTCAGAAAAATTCCTGGAAATAATGTGTGTGCAGAGTGCAGCACTCCTGAACCAGATTGGGCATCATTGAATCTTGGGGTTCTTCTGTGCATTGAATGTTCTGGTGTTCACCGGAATCTTGGAGTTCATATTTCAAAGGCATGATTCATTTTCAATTTCTTCACTCCATTTAACATTTCCTTTCGTTAGTGACATCTTTGTTTGACTGATAGTTTGTAGTTAACACAAAAAAAAGGGAAACTTTTTAAGCACGTGTAATTTATCTGTCTCCATGCACAAATACACACGTGCATGTGTATACACACAGACATGTATATCATATACATCAAGATTGGTCAGAGAATTATTTCTGTAAATCTCAGGAAATTAATGAAAATATAAAAATTGATTCTGAAGAGAAAGCAATAGTTTTTAGTACTGCAAAAATGTGAACATAAGGTAGAACAGTTTTAAAATATAAAAAGACCAGGCGTATAAAAACTAAGTTTTTTTTTTCAGAATTTACTTTTTTGGGGGGGGTGGGGAGATAGTAAGCAATCTTTGCTGAAAAAGCCAAATATACCTCTTTTATTTGTCCGATAAAATTATCATTTCTGTGGAATCATTGTTAAATGTAACTCTAGCCTTTTGTTTTCTAATCTGGATGAAATGTTTCCTGGCCACCTGTGAAGTTGAATATGAAAATAACTGCCTTTTGTTAAATCTTGAAGTGTGTGCATTTAACACTAACTATGCTCAATATTTGAAGAACCTTTTCAGAAGGCAAAACTAAAAGTGGTCCTATGCACTGTAAGTACATGAAACCTGATATTGTATTATTGAGCATTATCCTTTTGTTTTCCTGAAATGATTGGTGTAAACTCTTGATAAAGAAAGAAGACGAGGAGGTGGAAGGCTGAGAAGTTGCAGCAAATTCCTAAACCCTCAAAAGGCTTAGGTGCCCTTGGGTCTTGAATCTCAGGTCTGACCCTCCTCAAATATGAGGCCCATGGCTTTCAAGCACATCCTTGGGGTTGGGCATCCCACTAGGATTATTGATATTTATTAATCCACATACAGATTAGATGAGTTCGCCTGATTAGTTATGTGTAACTACAGGGGACTAGATATGTGCAATGTACAAATATCTGTTCAAACCGGAGTTACCGGAAACACCTAACCAAGTGGGGAAGCGCGCTTCCCCGAAGCACATTTCGAAAGCGCGAAACATCACGCTTCCGAAACATGCTGGAAAGCGCCAAAATTTTGTGAGAAGTGCTCTTTCCCCTCGTTTCTTCCTTTTTTTCATTTTTTTTGTATTTTTATTTTTATTTTTATTGTTTTTTCTCTTTTTTTGCTTCCCCCTCGCTTCCTAGGTCGTTTTCGGTTCGCTTCCTAGGTCGCTTCTGAGACGATTCCTGATTCACTTTTAAGTCGTCCCCCGCTTCCTGCTTCCTCGACTGGCAACCATGGTTCAAACAATGCCACACACATCCTTCGTGAAAGCTTCACATCTCATGTCATGGTCCATGGCCCTGATGGTTCCATGCTCAATAGGATCCAGCCCAACATTCCAACAATTGGTTATTCTTGGTTGTCACTGTTGGCATGGCATCATCATTAGCTAGTGGTACTGCAGTATACTATAATGGCAGGGATCAAAATTTTTTGGTCTCCAATGATCATTTTCTCGCTTTCATTGTCCTGACCAGTGTTGTTAAAAGTGTGCCTCAAGGCGAAAAAGACGCAAATCCATTAAGGTGCACACCTCGTATGCTATGAGGCGCGCACTCCCCCTATCCTCTCTCACTCTCCCTCCCTCTCTCGTCTCTCGCCCTCCCTCTCGTTGTGTCCCTCTCTCTCTTTGCCGAAAGGAAGAACACCCTCCCTGTAAGTCTCCCTCTCTCTGTCTCTCCCTATTGTTGTCTCTCCCTCTCTTTGTTACGCCATCTCGTTGTCTCCCTCTCTTTGTTACGTTGTCTCATTGTCTCCCTTTCTTTGTTACGCCGTCTCGTTGTCTCCCTCTTGTTGTCTCTGTTTCTCTATGTTTCTCCCTCTCGCTGTCTCCCTCTCTCTCTCTCTCTTTGTTTCTCCCTCTCGTTGTTTCCTCTCTCTGTTTCTCTCTCTCTGTGTGTGTGTGTGTGTGTGTGTGTGTGCATCCCCCTCTCCCTGTTTCTCCCTCTCTTGTACACCTTATTCTTGTCTAGTTTTCTTTCCTTCCAATAACAGATGGGTTTGTGATTTTGTGCATGTGTAATCTATGAGATCTGTCACTCTTGCAATTGTAGATAAATTTGATTTGTTGCTAAGTGCTTTGTAGGTGTTATTAATCTGGTTGCTAGTCTTTCTTAATGGGACTAGTTTTTCGTGAAGTGTTTGGTGTGCTATATTGCTAGGTTGATAGTCTTAGTGAATCTGTCTTGTCAAACCTCAATGTGATTGCTGCAGTGATGAGTGAACAAGCTTGAATGTGTCATCATCCTAGTTTTGCATTAATACTATTGAAAATTTAAACTTGCTGTATGCTGCAATTATAGACCCCAAATGTTTGTGAAAAGTTTACAACATGATGCTCTTGATCTTTTGTTGGGCTATTTAATTACTAAAAGTTGTTAATGCTAATATGCATTTTCTGATGATGACATGATGTTGAGAAATTTGATTGTTAGTGATTTTGTTACTTAATTTTTTATTGAATGCTCATATTTTTTTTTTAGATACTTACATAGATCAAGTTGTTGCATTAATGTTACTTTTACATGTTAATCTCATATTTGTCGGTATTTTTTTGAGATTTTTTATTTCTTATTGGTTGTTTCATCAATAAAGCAATTTTTTTATTTATTTGTATTGTTAGATATTTTTTTAAATATTTTTTTAAGTTTAAAAAAAAATTGAGGCTTACGTTTTACGCCTTGCTTCAGTTTTTGGTTGAGCGCTACGCTACGCCTCAACGCTTTTCACAACGTTGGTCCTGACTTTGCTTGACATGATGTGCTTGTAATAAATGTAACGCCCCAAAAATCCAGGACTTGTAACTTTTTAAAATAGTTTAGAAAGCTTTGAAATCATACAATAATCAAAGTTTAAATAATACTTCAGCGAAAAATGATATTTTTAAAACCACAAGTCAATGGACCTTGAGCGCATTACAGATTAAACTTTCCTTTGTCAAATCCCGCACAACCATTGAAATCAAATGGTTTAGAAATGGAGTTTCAATAATTGAGAATTCCTTTGTTGAAACCAAGAAGAAGCTTACCAAAACAGTTTTATTAACTCACGGTTTAATAAAAGAGAAATTTTGAAACACACTTTATACCAAATTTACCAATATGTCCTCAGGAGCGAAACGTCAGGGAAAGAGCTCTATCTTGACCTCATCACGCCATCGTGTCATCGCAGACTGTATTACCTATCCATTACTTGCCCATAAAATGGGTCAGTTTCGCTAAAAACTGGTAGGTGCACAGACATGACAATATTGAACATAATTAAGCAGAATAATTTAATATGTCAAGCAGACAGACAATTCTATAGCAATTTAATTTTCAACAGATTCACAGAGCAACTATCATGAGCACAATGCTAAAATTATTACAAGCATCTTACGGGCACAAGTAGGCTAACTATTACAAGCAAAGCACTGCACAAGAAAGTTAACTAGCAAAATGAAATGTTTCATCAACCACACACATAATTCCATAAGTATCGAACCTGTTGTACCCTATAACTTTCATACGTGCATAACTGAACACATTGTGTGATCGGATTTAAATTATGTTTCGATATTAACTGGCCAAGCGGGTACGCACAAGGCACAACTCTAGAAACAGCCTAGACTGATCCGGGGGTTTATTATGTTATTATTTTATGATAACCCGGATAGCTGACTGAGTCCGCACCTAAGGGGACGGTCGGTGACCAAGAGAGAAATCCCCAAAGCAGCATAAACAATGGATGCATCCCAAACATAGAGAGCTACCACCTAGGATAATTATGGTAGTCCCATTCCCCTAACTCCGATGATTGGGGAAGCCGAGTCTTTTGCTCGTAACTGTCATTAATGGCTTGTCCATCGAAGTTTTGTACCTTCCTGTCCTCTCTCCTGATAGGAGTCAGCGATTCGAATGAGTACATCAGGGGTAGTTAACTGAAGACCCATTCTACATACTCGGGCCTTTCGACCAATTCGAGTATCTTGCCCGTGAAGGCGGAAACATCACTTATTTAGGTGATCACAACATTTTGTTATTTGCACTCATCGAGGTTGCCACAACCTACTCATCCAATCATCGCAACATAAGAAGGCGTACTTGTCAAAAAGTACGGTCGTACTTGTCAAAAGTACGATTACGATGAAAGGGGAAATAGTTCCACAAAAGAAACCCCAACAGATATTATCTGCAAAAGAATTAATACAACATATCCTGGCAAGATAAGTCTTGAATTCAATTCAACAACATTTTTCATATTTCATGATGCAAGGTCATCTCGGATCTCTCGTCCGATCAACAAAGTACTTAACATGTTGTGCATGTCTAAAAGTACGTTATACTGAACCAAGGAGGTGTGTGGGCTTCTCAAAAGGAACACCCAGCACACAACTTCATAACGATCCAAAGAATAAAAGAGTGCTCATTTGACACGATTCATCCTTAAAAGCCATAATGCCACATTATGTCATTCACGCAAGGCACAACACTATCAATCTTACATCCAAAATTTATCTTAGTATCGACATGTGACAATAGATTGATAAATAAAGAATGGGTCCTTCAACAGAACCCCCCACTCATTCATATGCCCATACCCCTGATCGGGGTTATTCGAATTGGGTCGCAACTCGAATCGGGGTTATAAAATATTTCTCCCAAGTGTGTGGACCTGGGAGGGCCTATATGTGACTTCGAAATCCGACAGGACTTAAAACTTAACTTTGTAAAAGTTGTGCACTTTGAAGAGCCCTGAGTTTGCAGAAGGAAATCCTCTTTAAAAGAACTATAGCGCACAAGTGCAACTTCTAGTGTTTTGAAAACAAGTGATAACAGGATAGGCACAAGATTACATTTATGTAAGTACATACTTACCATGAGTGTGAGCATACGTAAGTTATAACATGTCAACAAACAACTCTCGACTTGCGATGCCGCACATCGAGGAAAAAAATGCATAAGTAACACACGAGGTGCCAAACCATACCTTGATCACTTAGATAGGCAAACACATAAGGTCATAAGTAATACATGGGACACGAATTCGTACCTCACTCAGAGGAAATATGCAGGCAGAAATGTATACAAGCAAACAAGTGCCTATGTATTTCAAAAAGTACGAAACCACACCTCAAATCCATAAACAACTACGCAGAATAATAATCGAAGAATGAAATTGTACATCAAACCATAGGAACGTACAAGCAAGTATATATGCAAGCAATTAAGGGCATAAGTATTGCAAAAAGTGTGAAACCACCTTCAACACATAAGCAAATACGCAAATTAATACTCGAAGAGTAAAATCGTACCTCGACTCGTAAACATGCAGACAAGAATAATAAGCCACGCAAAAGCAATATAAATCTAAGTACAACTAGCATAGACATTTTAATTATTTCAACTTAATCAGATCTCATTGCCCCTTGTGCGACTTTAACCTACCTCAGAATGTCGTGCAGATGCATACGTCTACGGGTGAGGATGATACGAAGGTCGGGCCGCGGAGCGCGAACTGGACTCGTTGCGAACTTTGCAAGAGTGTGAAACATTTAATTATGTTAATCTAATTAATGGTGCAACGGGGCAAGGGTAGGATTAGGCGGCACAGAGTGATCCCCCGACTGCCGACGACAACGGGGCGGCAGAGAAAGAGCCATTGTCAAACATAGCGAGGCGGCAAGGGGCGAGCCCCCCCGCAGACAGCACTGAAGCGGCAGGGGTTGCACCCCTGCCGACGGCACTGAAGCGGCAGGGGTCACACCCCTGCCAACAGCAGTGAAATGGCAGGGGCTAGCCCCTGTCGACAGCGGCGAAGCGGCAGGGATCGCACCCCTGCCGACGGCAGCGAAGCGGCAGGGGTCACACCTCTGTCGACGGCAGCGAATCGACAGGGGGCTAGCCCCTACCGACAGCAACGAATCGGCAGGGGGCTAGCCCCTACCGATAGCAACGAATCGGCAGGGGGCTAGCCCCTACCGATAGCAACGAATCGGCAGGGGGCTAGCCCTTACCGACGGCAGCAAAGCGGCAGGGGGCTAGCCCCTGCCGACAGTACTGAAGCGGCAGGGGTCGCACCCCTGCCGACGGCACTGAAACGGCAGGGGTCACACCCTTGCCGACGACAGTGAATCGTCAGGGGTCGAGCCCCTGCCGATGACAGCGAATCGGCAGGGGCCGAGCCCCTGCCGTCCGGCGAAAGGATGATGGCAGGGGGACAAACCCCTGCCGAAGAGAGAGAGAGATCGGGGCGAGGGGGGTGACACAGGGCCAATGGTCCCTCTGTCGTGCCTTCCGGCGAGGTGACAGAGAGAGGGGCGAAGAGGGAGGAGGAGGGGAGGTGAAAAGGGAGGTGTAGAGGGCGTACCTGGAAGGAGAGGAGGTGAGGTGGCTGGCGGTCGGCGGCGTGCGCAGGAAAGGAGGAGGCGTCGATCGGGGTTGCCGCCTGCAGGGAACGAGAAGGGGGGCGGGGCATCGATCCCCCCCTCCCGCAATGCTCTTAAAGAGCTCGGGGAGGGGCGACAAAAGGGGAAACCCCGATGGGTTTCCCTATCGGGCCGAAGGCGCGATGGGGGGGGGGGGTGTGCGGCGCACAGGAGGAAGATCTCCTGTGTCGGGTTTTTTTTAAAAACCCTAACGGCGATGGGCTCGGGTCCGGTCCGGACCCGACCCGGCCCGGGTCCGATTTTTTTTTTTTTGAAAACGCGGGTTTTACAATAAAACACAATAAATGTGTGTACAATATAAGTGCAACAGGATAATAAGGATGTGTTCAAATACAAGGCCATTAAGGCTAAACACAAAGTCCATTAAGGGCTAAAACACGAGCACATAGGCATACACAGGCACAACCACTAGAGGGCAAGAAGGCATAAAAAGTATATTTTTTATTAAAGAGAAATGCTTAGGAAAAGCACACAAAATATGGGAGTGACCCTGTAACGCCCCAAAATTTTAACCCAGATTTTTGAGGATTTTTTTTTATATAAAGCGGAAACAACTAATAATTCCAGGGTTAAGCATTTCAGAACGATACAGGAAGGTAAAAGCAAACCACACCATTTATTTGTATTTCAATAATAATAGAATCCAACATCAGAGTTTTCACATTATGAGTATCAAAACAAAGATTTCAATCTGAAAGTAAGTAGGACCGCCATAGAACAAGTAGATCAAGTCTTGGTCAGCGACTCATCCCGCGTTTCTCATAGAACTACTCTTTGCCTGAAAATGATAAAAATTATAAGAATTAGACTACCACGTCTAAGTAGGAAAAATTGTACTCTTAATGCAGGTATGTCATGAATCTAATATGTGATGTGGTTGTGTGTGAATTTTCAGCCTATTAAGACTCACACAAAGAAGACTATGTAACAGCAGTAACAGACATATATTTAAGCAGACAAACAGATTAGGCAACAGTTATAATTAAGCAATTAAAACATTTGATGCAAAGACAACAATTAAGCAAGTAAGGCATTAAGCAATTAAAGCATATTCTGCAACAACAATAACAGTCATGCATAACATTCATGTAGCAATCCCAATATGAATTTGATTATCTCATATCTACACATTGCAGGATGTCATTTCATAACAAGCTCAGAACATGCTGGAAGAATATAAACATGTCTCCCTAGTAACTCCACTCACTGTGATACCTAACATGTTCTAATTGATGTTTATTTTTTCTTATCCCGCGGGTACACACGGGCCGAGGCAACCATCACGGAAAAGAACGTTCGGGGGTATATTATTCAAAGTTGTTTTATTAACCCGAACATTCTAACTGTGACTGAAATCCCAAGGGAGCGGTCAGTGACCAAGAGAAACTCCCAAAGGCCAAAACCAAAACAGGATGCATCCCTAACTTCTGCAGAAGAACTACCACCTAGGACATATTGGTAGTTCGGGTCCCCCAACTCCGAGGACTGGGGACCAACGAGTCACTTTAGCTCGAAACTAATAAATATGTCCCCGGAGTTTTGTACCACCTACCCTCTCCAAGATAAGCCCGAATCTGAGTGGGTAAATATTTTCATTTAGTTAACCTTTCAGGGTGTAGGAGCATTTTTCCCAAACCTTCTACTACCATAGTAGTAGATTCCCAACCTTAGTCATTTTACCAAGGTATATAAACCAACCCAATCATTTTCCATATTGTTTGCATAAACCCACTCAGAGTGCTCCGGTGCCTTTAAACCAGTCAAGCACAAAAGTTAATATTTAATTTTCTTACCAATATAATTGAACCAGACCACGTACCTACATTAGGTACTTAACACGTATCGCCCATTAGGCAAGGTTTCCCAAACAACCCCCTAGCAGGAGGGGATAACCATGACTAACTTAATCATTTACCCATTTAGGTTACCACTATATTATTTCCTTTCAATTCACAATGCACCAAGGAAAAGAAATTCACATAATCTGAGTACATGCAATACATAATGTCAATACATAACATCTCTTTGATATGTCTCACTCATTTTCTACATAAAGAGATCAAGGATTTATCTTAAGAATTGAAAACTATCATTGAGCCTAAAACAAACAACCTCACAACCCTTAAAATTAACTTCTAATAATTTCTGTCAGTAAGACGTTCCAGCCACTATCTTGAATGCCAACTCTCCAATTGTCATTGCTTTTAACAGAACAACATGCTGATACAAAAGTACGCAATATCCAATAATAGCTAAAGAATGAGCAACAGATGAGATAATTTGATTACTGTACTTATTCAGCAACTACATATCTGTTTTCGTGCAATACCAGGTACAATCAAATAGGGCATAATCTGAACGTGTAAGTGCGGCAATATACAACCAAAAACATATATATGTGCGGTTTATGAAATAGAATATAACAAAAAACATCTACTCTGTGTTGGGCATGAAGTAACATATAACCAGAAACGATTTTACACCCACTGATCATGGTATAAAATAACATCGAAGTAACCCTATTACACTAGTATTATGTTGTGTAGGCACCGTAATGGTTGAAACGATAGGTGCAACAACTATGCAACCAAACGGGTGTAGCTAGTCAGCATAGCGGATACAATGTGAAAGAAAAAACAAATTGTTTACTAAGGCATGTCTTTATAAAAAGAAGACTCTAGGGGAGGCTCATCGAAATATGCAGATTGTGATTCCATAGATAGTAGCAATAAAAGAAAAAAATCTGTCCTTTATCATATTTCAAGTGTTGCAGACAATTTCAGTTATGGATTAAAAAGGAAAAGAATTACAATCTTAAGCTGATATGAATTGGAGATATAGAACCACAGATGCATGGATGCTAAATACAGACATTTTCAGAATTAAGGTAAAATGCAAAACATAAATTTTTGTTAGTGGACTTCACCGGAAGTATTCTGCTGCAAACACTTAGTCCAGAATTCCTGTCTTAATATCTACTTGCAGAAGAATTTTCCAATGAAACCCCAAAGACGCAAATTTCTATTTTTGTGACTTTCACAGGAATTAAAAAGCGTAATAACATACAGAGACTAAGTGTCAGTTATTGCAAACGAAATTGATGTGCACAGAGACTAATATCATCGTTTTTTTTTTCTTGTTTGGGTTCATAGCAGCTGACACCCCTAAATTTTGGTTTGGGAATTCATGGCATCGTAACCCCCAATGTGGTTCATTCCCAACACCACCGTATCTCTATACTGTCCGAAAATCCCAAAATTAAAACTAACAGGAGGTTACACAAACATGCTATGTACTACTTATCGAAACAGACACCAAATTAGATAACAGGGATTTAGCATAAAGATGTTGTGTTCACCTAAAGGAATTAGACACATACGGAAACAGTAAATCACCTAAACATGCTTAAGTACTGCACAATGAAGCAGACACAAAATCAGATAATCAGGGATTTAACACCAATATGTTGTTTTCACCTAACGGAATTTAGACATATACTGCTAACAGTATTAACCTAAACATGCTTATGTACAGTTAAAGGAAACAAATACAAAAATCAGAAATCCCCAAATCTGGGGTTTCTCGATACAACAACAAAAACCCCCAAATCGATGGGATTAGGTATTGTCGGGTTAGGGTTTGGCAAGAACCCCCCCCCCCAAAATCAATTTGATTTGGGATTTCTGGTTTAGGGTTGAGCAAGAACCCCATCTAAAGCATTAGAGCATGCAACATCCGAGTTCTTTCCCCCATCACTGACCCAATTACCACCAGACATCAATCTAAACCTAGCAAGAAGAGGTACATAATCCTACCATTTTCCGACGAAGATGTTGCGGCAGCCACGAGAGGAGGTCGGTTGGCCTGGACAGCAAGGAGAGATTGGCTTCTCCCGGCAAATGCTTCGAGTTGCAGGCCGGAGCTCGGAGGCGATTCGAACGATAGAGAGGCAGATGAGAGTGAGAAAGGGAAAAGAGAGAGAGAGAGAGAGGTTCGGGGGTCCCCATTTGTAGGAGGGTGGCCTCCCGAAAAGGAAGGACCCCCCCCCCCCTTGTGCTCCCCCACCTCCCTCACCCTCAGCGTGTTAGGGTTCAAATGAACCCTAACAGGTGATTTATCGGGGGAGGAGGTTTTCCCTCCTTATTTTTATCGGGCAACCCATATCGGGTTGCCTTTTTTAATAACCCCCATGTCGTTTCCTTTTGCAGGGTGTGGGCCGGGTCCGAACCGTGACCTGCGACGCTGGATCCGGTAGCGATTTGGATCCGGATGTTTAAAAACGTGGATCCGGGTCGCGTGAATAACAGTGGATCCATGGCTTGGATCCACTTGGGTCCAACGGTGGATTTGACAAGTTTATAACAATAAATATTATTTATTTATTTATTTAGTATTATTATTATATAAATACTTTAATACCCATATATATATTTCTTTTGGATCCGGGTAACGGATCCTTGGCCCAAATCACGTTAATTATAAAATATATATTTTTATAAATATAATTTCTATGTACTGCATAAAATTTGCGGTTATTACAGACCCCATATATAGTCAAGAGAGAAGGAATGCTAAACTCAACTAGCCATTGGGATGGTCCCTACGGCTAGAAAGCCAAAGACCAAAATGCCCCTAGAGAGCATTACCTATTACATAAAACAAAAATAATATATATATGTATATATATATATAAAGAAACAAAAAAAAGAATAAATAAATACATTTAACAGAGCTACTAGTTTCATCCAGAAATATCAGATATTTGAGCCAACAAATTTTGGTGCCCTATGTTATTTGAGTCCTGCTTGTGGGAACCTAGATCCTCATAGGGAACACACTTGTTGGGCTGTCATTTGTATCATTTCATCTTCAATTCATTATTGTTTTAAGTACATATGGTTTTTACTACAAATGCATGGACATAGTCTTTGCCTTCTCCACCTTGATGGTTATAATCTTTTGCATTTATTGTGCATGTCACATTCTCTAGCGTCCCATGTCTACTGCAGGTCAGATCTCTAACACTGGATGTGAAAGTTTGGGAACCCATTGTCATTGATTTGTTTCATCACCTGGGTAACACATTTTGTAACGCTGTGTGGGAGGAGCTTCTTCAGATTGATGATGACAGGTGTGTCCAACCAAGCTAAGATGTGATCATTGTCAAATCTCTGATGTGTTAAATGAATTATGCATACTTAGATAAGTTTTACTAGTTTGTACTTTAATAAACGTGCTGTTTCCATTGAGACATCATGTCATGTTTTGTAACACAAATCCATTTTAATGGAATGGCTTCTTGCAGGAAAGATGAATCAGACATAAATGTGCCACTTCTCAGCAAACCTGATCCCAAGGACCCTTTCCTCAGCAAGGAGAAGTATATCCAATCCAAGGTACGTATGCATTTTTTTTTTAGGTTCTCAGGCTGCTTGAGCATTTATAGTAGTGGATGAAAAGAAGAATTCCTAATAATGGCTTTGTAATTCTTACATAATCTGAGCCAAGGTTGTAAGTAGTGTATCTTTTGTCAAATTGTCTACGAAGAGACAATACGCATACAAGCATAAATACTTTATAAAAGAAGTGCACGAAAGCACTCTCACAACACTTGAACAAAATACGCAAAAAGCGTATAAATAATAAACATACAATAATGCATGTATTTCATAAAATGGAAGCAAATGCTTGAGACTCTCAAGCTTATTTTACAACAAGGGGGAACACCCCTATTTATACAAGAGGAAAGGGGTGCAAGAGGGGGCTCCCCAAAGGAGTCGTTGGGGAGCCCCCAACGGTCACAATTGTGACCGTTGCCCCCCCCCCCCCCCAACGACTCTATTGGGGGGACCCCCAATGCACCTTTTTGTTTATGCAAAAAATAAAAGAAAAAAGAATTAAAAAAAATAAAAGGAAAAAATACAGCATATTCCAAATGGAATATCCGCAAAATGTAAAAAGACTGAAATACCCTTTTTGGGTAAAAGAGCAAAAGGGAAAAATATAAAAATATATATACTTATATATAGAGAGATACGTATACATATAATATATGTATAAGTATCTCTATGTATATAAGTATATATATTTATACTTACAATAATGTTTTTGAGTATACATTTTAACACCCCCCCTCAAACTTACGGTGTGATAACCGCAAGTTTGTCAAGAAGAAAATGAAATATAGGCGAACAAAGAGCTTTTGTGAAGAAGTCCGCAAGTTGATACTCAGACGTCACGTATGGTAAATCAATGACCTTCTTCAAGTATTCTTCCTTGACATAATGGCAGTCCATCTCTATATGCTTTGTTCGCTCGTGAAAGGTGTGGTTTTTGGCAATATAGATTGCACTTTTATTGTCACAACACAACTTTGTTGGTTCTCTGATAGGCACTCCCATATTTTCCAAAAGGCGTCGAATCCATACAATTTCCATGGTAGTGGATGCCATGACTCTATATTCGGCTTCAGTGGATGACAGAGAGACCTTCTGTTGCTTCTTACATCGCCATGAGATCAAAGACTCACCTAAGAACACACAAAAGCCAGTGGTGGAGTGACAATTACTAGGATCACCTCCCCAATCTGAGTCAGTATAAGCAAGTAATTTCAATTCAGAAGAAGATAGAAATACTCCCTTATTCACAGTTCCCTTCAAATATCTGATGATGCGAAGCACAACACTCATATGAACGGTTGTAGGAGCATGCTGAAACTGACTGGCGATGTGTATAGCATGTGACAAATCAGGTCGAGTAATGCTAAGATACATTAAAGAACCTACCAACTGCCTGTAAGGAGTAGGATCGGTTAAAGGAACACCATCGTCAATCTTCATTTTTGCTCCCACAACTTCAGGAGTTTCGCATACTTTGTCATCAGAAATCCCTGATCTGTCAATAATCTCACACGCAAGTTTAGACTGGGATAGAAAATAACCACGTTGTGAATAGACAACCTCAATTCCAAGAAAATATGTCAGAAAACCCATGTCTGACATCTCAAATTTTGAAGTCAAGACGGATTTAATACCCTTGACTCCTTGAACATCATCACCTGTAATTAACATGTCATCAACATATAGTAACAATATTACAATCCTTGCTTTAGATTTCCTAGTAAATAAAGCAGTGTCAGTATAACATGAGGAGAAACCATTTTCCAGCATTACACTGGTAAATCTGTCATACCAGGCTTTGGGAGCCTGTTTCAAGCCATAGAGGGTCTTTCAAAGACGAAAAACTTTATCTTTAGGAATCTTCATGCCTGGTGGAACATCCATATATACCTCTTCGTTAAGATCACCATTTAAAAAAGCATTTTTCACATCCATTTAAAAAATGTTTCAATTTTTAATAGATGCAATAGTAATAAGACATCTAACTGTAACTATTCGGGCTACAAGAGCAAAAGTTTCTTCATAATTAATCTCATACTCCTGCCCATGCCTTTTTGCAACTAAGTGAGCTTTATACCTTTCCAGGGATCCGTCGCTCTTAGTTTTATAACCTTGAAAACCCATCAACAACCTATAGTTTTCTTTCCTATGGGTAGAGTTTGGAAATCCCAAGTTTTAGCTCTTTTAAGAGCATTAAGTTCATTTTGCATGGCTTCTTGCCATTCTATACATTTTTTAGCTTCTTCAAAATTCCTTGGCTTAAAGTAAGAGTGAATGGCACTAAGACAAACCCTATACCGGGGTGAAAAGGAATCAAAAGAGACAAAACGAGTTGGAGGTCTCCTATTCCTCTCAAATCTTCGGTGATCGAGAGCAGGAACAAGCTCACTATATTGGTCAATGACACTTCTAAAGGTGTCTTGGTTTCTACGTGAGTAGGTTATGGGGTCACTTGAAATCCGGTTTTCTTGTTCATTGAGAGGGTTATGTTCTTCAACATCACCATCGTTTTCCTCATCATGGTTTGATGATACATCATCATCACTAGATATATCATCATTACTAGTCAATAAGTCAAAAAGGAATGACTAGTCAAAATTTTCTTGTTGAGAAACATTTTTTTCAAATCCACTTTCATTTTCTAAAAACGTTACATTTCTAGAAACATATAACTTGTCATCTTGAAGATCATAGCAACGAAACCCTTTTTGAGTTTCAGAATACCCAAGAAAGGCACAGGGGATAGCTTATATAAGATCTCAAAAGGTGATATTTTTCCTAATATCCTAGATGGTAAGCGGTTTATCAGATAAACAGAAGCGAGGGTTGCTTCAGCCCAAAAGTTCTTAGGAATGTTTTGAGAAATAAGCAGGGTCCTAGTGATCTCAATGATGTGCCTATGTTTTCTTTCGACCAATCCATTCTGTTGAGGGGTTTTAGGACAAGACCTTTGGTGAATAATTTTGTGATCCTCAAGATATGTTTTAAATTGGTTGGAGAGATATTCTCCTCCAGAATCACTTCTAAAAATCTTTATATTACTGTTGAATTGATTCTTGATCATTGAGTGGAAGGTTTTAAAACATGTAAAACTTCATGTTTGTACTTTAGGAAAATAGATCCATGAATACCTGGAGAAATCATCCACAAAAATAACATAGTAAGAAAAGCCTCCTTTTGAAATAACAGGTGCGGGTCCCCAAACATCGGAATGAACAATTTCGAAGGTTTTAGATGAGAACATAGTTCTCTGCTCAAAAGGTAAACTTTGCATTTTTCCGAGAATACAATCATTACAAGAAAATGAACTTTTACATAGATCCTTCGCAAAATGTAAATAAGATAACTTGGTGATATTAGGATGACCAAGTCTCTTCTGCCACATATTTATATCTTTGTTCCGGGCAACATTACAAAAATATTTTGGAAGTTGGAGAGATTCCATATAGTATAGGTCTCCTTTTCTAAAGCCTTCCCCAATCAATTTCTCGGACCGGCGATCCTATATTAAACATTTATCACATGAAAATTTAATATCGCAACCATGGTCCGAGAGTTTAGAAACAGAGAGAAGGTTTAAGTTTAGTTTTGATATAAATCTAATTTTTGGAATGAAAAAATTTTGAGTTTCAAAATTACCTATTCCTTTAATTTCAAGAGAGGTTCCATCCGTAGTGGAAATAAAGGATAGAGAAACATTTTTTGAGTAATCGGAAAGTGAAAACATGTTTGGGGACATATGAAAAGATGCACCTGAGTTCAAAAGCCAAGAGACTTTACCTGGGATGGAAGAAGTAGACACGGCGACACCGGATGTAGCTCCCTTGAGAAGAGGTTGAAGGGCTTGCACTATTTGATTTAAAGAGAATGACCCACTTGATGATGCCTCTTCCTTTTGTGGTACACCGGTGGTAGCCATGGCGAGAAGCTTCTTCCATTTGGGACATATGGGCTTGATATGCCCCGGTTCTTTACAAAAATGACAAATAATCTTGCTATAGTCCCTCTTTCCTCTTTGTCCACCATCTCCTCCTTGATTTTGTGATTTGAAATGAGGAGGACGATAGGTTTTGAAATGAAATGGGGATCTTCGAAACACGAGCTTTGATTAACAAGAGCAAGTGTCAAGAATGACACTAAAGCATAACCCTTAAAAAGGGTATAACTGGAAACAAAATAAAAATAAAAATGTATTCTTTATTGATATGAAAAACCAATTGCTTAAGAAGCATTGGAGTGAAATACAAGAGGGGCTGCACCCCTTTATATACACAGCTGAAAGAGGACTCAATAGAGCTGTTGGGCACAGTCCAACAGCTCTATTAAGAGTTGTTGGACTGTGTCAGTCCAACAGCTCTATTGCTAGTCAAGTCTGGACAGGACTTGACTAGCAACAGTCATTCTAGTTCAAACTGAACTAGATGACATAAAGACAAAAAATAAAAATAAAGGAAAAAAAAATACAGAAAAGAAAGAAATGAAAAATGTATTTATATATATATATATAATAATATAATATTATTATATATACATATATGTACAATTTTACATTTTAACACTCCCCCTCAAACTTACGGTACAATGAGCGAAAGTTTGTCTAAGAGAAAGTGAAATCGGGGAGCAGCGAGAGGCTTTGTAAAGAGGTCTGCTAACTGATATTCTGAAGTGACATATGGCAGATCAATTATCCCGTGTAGATATTCCTCTCTGACGTAGTGACAATCCATTTCGATGTGTTTGGTGCGTTCGTGGAATGTTCTGTTACTGGCAATGTAGATCGCACTTTTGTTGTCACAACACATTTGTGAAGCCTTTGTTGCTTCAACTCCCATGTCAGCAAGCAGTCGTCGGAGCCAAACTACTTCCATGGTCGTGGTTGCCATGGCTCTGTATTCAGCTTCGGTGGATGAGAGAGATACCTTCTGCTGCTTTTTACACCTCCACGAGATTAATGATTCCCCTAAAAAGACACAAAAGCCAGTGGTTGAGTGTCTGTTATTGGGATCACCTGCCCAATCAGCATCAGTATATGCAATTAAATCAAGAGAAGAGGAGGAAGATAAGAAAAGTCCTCGTGAAAGAGAGGACTTGATGTATCTGATAATACGCATGACTGCTCCCATATGAACAGAAGTAGGAGCATGTTGAAATTGACTTGCTGTATGAACAGCATGTGCTATATCTGGTCTGGTAATGGATAGATAGGAAAGTGCCCCGACAAGCTGTCTGTAAGGAGTAGGGTCTGCAAGAAGTTCTCCATCATCAATCTTCATTTTAACATTAACAACTTCTGTAGTGTCAACTTTCTTATCATCAGTAATACCAGACCTGAAAACAATATCAAAAGCAAATTTAGTCTGAGATAATAAATATCCTCTAGGAGAATAAGCAACTTCAATGCCTAAAAAATATCTCAACAAGCCCAAATCAGTCATTTCAAAATGAGATTTAAGAAGTGTTTTGATTGTTTCAACTCCCTGTTTATCGCTTCCGGTGATGATCATATCATCCACATAGAGAAGAAGCACAATGATCCCTGCATCAGAATTCTTAATAAACAAAGCAGTGTCAGTTAAACAGAATTGAAAACCAATATCAATCATAACACGACTAAACCTATCATACCAAGCTTTTGGTGCTTGTTTAAGTCCATAAAGAGCTTTTTCTAAGCGAAGGACTTTACCCTTAGGAATACTTAGACCAAGAGGGGGTTCCATATATACTTCTTCAACTAGCTTTCCATTTAAAAAAACATTTTTGACATCCATTTGAAAAATAGACCATTTTTTGATAGAAGCTAAGGCAATTAAGGTTCGGACAGTAGTCATACGAGCCACCGGAGCAAAGGTTTCTTCATAATCAATCACATATTCTTGGGCATAACCTTTGGCTACTAAACGGACTTTATATCTTTCAAGAGTACCATCACTCTTGGTTTTAATTTTATAAACCCATCGACATCCTATAGTTTTCTTCCCTGGAGGAAGATCTTGAATATTCCATGTAGAAGCCTTTTCAAGTGCATCTAATTCAACTTTCATGGCTTCTATCCATTTGATATCATTTTTTGCTTGAAAATATGTAGATGGTTCTTCATATGAGTGAATTAATGCAATAACTGCCCTATATGTGGGTGAGAAAGACTCGTATGGTACAAACTTTCCTGGAGGCCTCGAGATTCGGATTGATTGTCTAGTTGGAATGTTAGAATATTTCTCAAGTGCACATGGAGGATTAGACTCTTGTCGCCTGGAATATTGAATACTAGTATCTCTATGAACTTCTTCATTTTCAACATTAAGATCAATAATTCTTTGATCATCATCAAAGTTACAGTCAAGGTCATATTCATTAGATGTTGATGTTAGATCTAGCAAAAAGGAGTACTCAGTGACGTCTTTTAATTTTCTAAAATCAAAGAAGCTCTCCTTTTCAAGAAATGAAACATTTCTAGACACATATAGTTTATTATTTTTGAAGTCAAAACATCTATAACCTTTCTGGTTTTCAGCATATCCTAAAAAGGCACAGGGAATCGCACGAGGGGAAAGTTTATCATTTTTGTCAGTAAATATGAAATATTTGCACCCAAATATTCTTAGTCTAGAGTAGTCTGGAGAAATGTTCATAAGTTTTTCAATGGGTGTGATATTTTGTAACGAAGAAGATGGCATCCTATTAATGAGATAGGTGGCAGTTAAGGCAGCTTCTGCCCAAAAGTCTTTAGGGACTTGATTTGTTATTAATAAAGTTCTAGTGGTTTCTATAATATGCCGATGTTTTCGTTCTGCCAGTCCATTTTGTTGAGGTGTATAAGGACAAGATCTTTGATCTGTGATGCCATGCAATTTAAGATAATTTTGAAAATCTGTGGATAAGAACTCTCCCCTTGAATCTGTGCGAAAAATAGTAATATCATTTTGAAACTTGTTTTTAACCATATTATGAAAAGTTTGAAAGTATGAAAATACTTCAGACTTATGTTTGAGAAAGTACATATACGTATGTCGAGAGAAATCATCGACGAAAATAACATAGTAAACAAATCCTCCTTTAGAAATTACTGGTGCAGGACCCCAAACATCCGAGTGTATTAATTCAAGTGGTCTTGAAGAGAAAAAGGTTATGTTCTGAAATGGTAATCTTTTTATTTTGCCGAGAATACAATCTTTACAATCAAATGATTCAGAGTTACAAAATTTCCCTAGATTTGGAAAATGTTGGATTTTGGCTATATGTGGGTGACCAAGTCTCTTATGCCACAATTCCAACTCTATTTTTTGAATATTATAACAAAAAGCTTTTTTCGGCATTTCCAAAAATCCATGTAATAGAGTCCTCCTTCTCTATGGCCTTCCCCAATCAGCTTGCCTGACTGGCGATCCTGTACCCAACAACCATGAGAAGAAAAAGAAATATTACACCCATAATCAGAAATTTGAGATACAGATGAAAGATTTAAATTTAATTTGGGAACATGTCTAATTTCTGGAATAAAAAAATTTTTTGTTTTATAAATTTTTTCAAAATTTCCTATTCCTTCTATTTAAGAGAAGTCCCATCAGCAGTAAAGACCTTTGATACACTTGTTTTATTTTTAACACATTTGGATAGACTTTGATTATTTGGGATCATATGAAAAGATGCACCAGAGTCAAGAAGCCAAGAAATTTTACCTAGATCAGAAAAAGATGAGGCTGCTGCGCCGGTTGAAGCTTCAGATGAGGAAGAGGCACCTTTGATGAGAGGCTGAAGGATCTCCATTAGTTGGGCCAGGGAAACTGGTGCATCCTGATCTTTAGGCTCCGATCCAGCAATTGCAGCTCTTTTTTCTCTCAACTCCTTAAGTTTGGGACATTGTGGCCTGTAGTGTCCCGGTTCATGACAATGATGACAAATAACTTTCTTCTTATCATAGTCACCATTTTGTTGGTTAAAGTGAGGAGGCCTATATGATCGAACATGATTCCCTGGTCTAGACACGGCTAAAACAGAATCATCTTCAATTTTTAAAGAACCTTTCCGGAGACGATTTTCTTCCATTGTTAACTCTTCAATAGTTTCAACAATAGAAGGAATTTTTCCTCGGTGAAGTAGGGCCGATTTAGTGGTTTCAAATTCCGGCCTTAATCCAGTGATAAACTGGTAAAAATGTTCAACATCGAGTTGTTTCTGACGAAGCTCGATGTCTTCGGCACAATGCCACTTTGGTTCTAAAAGGAAAAGTTCTTCCCAAAGTTCGGACAACCCATTGTAATATTCACGAATAGTTTTGTCTCCTTGTGTCATCATTCGAACTTTTTCTTGGAGGTTGCACACGTGTGCAATATCTTTAAGGGAATACATATTCTTAAGGTATTCCCATGCCTTATCGGCATGATCAAATTTGGCAAGACTTGAGCATTTTTTAATGTAACGCTATTGATAAGCCATGACATTATCTTCGCATGAGATATTCTCCATTCTTTCCATTTCTTCTCGTATGAGGCAATAGCCTTGATTTTTTCTTCTTCCGATAGAGGGACGTCTTTATCTCCCTCCTTTTTAGTAAGAGATAGCTTAGGTTCCGAATCGTAACCATCCACAATCCCCCATAAGCCTTTTCCCCATATATGGTGCTTCATGATTGAAGCCCATGTTACATAGTTCGTATCGCTTAGTTTCATAGGCATGATGGTGACTTTATCATTGTCATCCATCGATTACAAGGAGAGAAAGAATAGGGATAGAAGAGAAACAAGAAGGAAAATGAGAAAGAAAGAAAAAAAAAACAATACAACAAGATGTGAAATCTTCTCCAATGAAGTGATAAAACACTTCTCTTCAAGTGGCGAACACTTTTGCAAACGGGCACGGAAATCGAGGCAGCTTTTCCTCAAGATTTAGTACTTCCGCGGCTCTGATACCATGAAATGAAATGGGGATCTTCGAAACACGAGCTTTGATTAACAAGAGCAAGTGTCAAGAATGACACTAAAGCATAACCCTTAAAAAGGGTATAACTGGAAACAAAATAAAAATAAAAATGTATTCTTTATTGATATGAAAAACCAATTGCTTAAGAAGCATTGGAGTGAAATACAAGAGGGGCTGCACCCCTTTATATACACAGCTGAAAGAGGACTCAATAGAGCTGTTGGGCACAGTCCAACAGCTCTATTAAGAGCTGTTGGACTGTGTCAGTCCAACAACTCTATTGCTAGTCAAGTCTGGACAGGACTTGACTAGCAACAGTCATTCTAGTTCAAACTGAACTAGATGACATAAAGACAAAAAATAAAAATAAAGGAAAAAAAATACAGAAAAGAAAGAAATTAAAAATGTATTTATATATATATAATAATATAATATTATTATATATACATATATGTACAGTTTTACATTTTAACAGTTTTTTACATTATTTCCGGGTCTTGATACGACATTGACCTCATTGTTTTCTTCATAATTACAAGGAACCGCAAGAACATTTGGTCCTTGTTTACATAAACTCATACGAGTCTCCTCACCACTTAATTTGGTGAGAACATCTTCAAGAGATGGAGGAGTAAATGAGGATAGAAGTGACGACCTTATTTGCTCAAATTCCGGTCTTAACCCATTCAAAAAATTGAAGAACCGATCTTCTTCAAGTTGCTTGTGGCGGAGTTCAATTGTCTCTCCACTCCATTTTGGTTTAAGCATGGAAAGCTCATCCCAAATGGAGGAAAGGTCGGCAAAATATTCCCTAATAGACATTTCACCTTGAGTAAGAGAGAGGGCCTTCTTTTGAAGGTAATACTTATGGGATAGATCTCTTGATGTATACATTTTCTCGAGATAATGCCAAGCTTCCGATGCTTTTTTGAACTTGATAATGTTGACATTAATCTTTGTTTCGACGGATGCGAAGAACCAAGAAAGAATCTTGAAGTTCTTCATTTCCCATTCGTCGTGCTTCTTGGAGTATTCTTCAAGAGCTTTGATCCTTTCCTCTTCCTCAAGAATCTTGATTTCACTTCCGTCCATCACGGTTATTTTGGGTTCCGGTTCCGGAATTGTGCCTTGCACATAACCCCATAATCCTTTACCTTTTATGTGAGCCTCCATGTTCCCGGCCCAAATATGTTAGTTGGACCCATTCAACTTGAAGCCAAGAGCGAAGTGAGACTCTTTTTCACCCATTAAGGAGTAAAGAAAAGGAGAAGAGGGCGTACCAACACAATGCTTCAACTTCTAGCTTGCACAAGATCCTTCTAAAATATTTAAGAAGCAAGATCCACCACTTCAACTTCTAAGGATCTAAAGACACGGTTTTCGAGACACTCGAAAAAAGGAGAATCCCACGATCCTTAATCACCAACCGTGCTCTGATACCATGTGAGATTGTCTACGAAGAGACAATATGCATACAAGCATAAATACTTTATAAAAGAAGTGCACGAAAGCACTCTCACAACACTTGAACAAAATACGCAAAAAACGTATAAATAATAAACATGCAATAATGCATGTATTTCATAAAATGGAAGTAAATGCTTGAGACTCTCAAGCTTGTTTTACAACAAGGGGGAACACCCCTATTTATACAAGAGTAATGTGGTGCAAAGGGGGGCTCAGACCGTTGGGGGGGCCCCAACGACTCTATTGGGGGGACCCCCAATGCACCTTTTACAAAAAATAAAAATTAAAAATTAAAAAGAAAGGATTACAAAAAAATAAGAAAAGAAATACAACATATTCCAAATGGAATATGCACAAAATGTGAAATGACAGAAATACCCTTTTTGGGTAAAAGAGAAAAAGGAAAAAATATATAAATATATATACTTATATATAGAGATACGTATACATATAATATATGTATAAGTATCTCTATGTATATAAGTATATATATTTATACTTACAATAATGTTTTTGAGTATACATTTTAACACCATCTTCCCCCAAAAACACTTAATATGAAGCAAAGAATAAGGATTTTTTTATCTTTATCCACTTTTTTGAGTGAAAAAGTGATACAAATGCACTCTTGAAAAAATCGCAAAAGACCTCTCCCTTGCGCACGAATCGGCCTGTAAATCGATATCACATAATCTAGGGTATGTGAGTTCCCTTCTAACAACCTCTAGACATATAGAGAACTCTGCCCTCAAGAGACCTTTTAAACCCAAAACAAAAAAATTGAGTTTCGGGTCATTTTTAAGTGCGCCAAACTCACATCGTACAATACGCCTTGCATCATACGATACGGGGGTGTATCGTACGATATACCCGATACAAGTACAATACACACTCGTATCGCGCTACGAGTGTGTATCGTATTGTAAACCCTAAAAGTAATGATACATATTATACCGTATCGTACGATTTAAACAACCTTGATCTAAGCTATTAAAGCATTTCACAAAATATAAGAAATTCACATACAGATATATAGCCTTTGATGAGGCAGTGAAGAGAAATATCAAAAATATTTTGAGATTGGTCATTAAAAAATGAGAATTATCATGGTATTTTCTAGGGAAAAAAATCCATTAGGGACCAACCTTTTGTCCTTAATTCCAACTATGGGACTCACATTTCTGAAATTTCAAATATGCTCCAAACTTTTCCTAAAAAGAGTCAATTAAGTCCTCATGTTAATATCTATCATCTTGGAAAACATGGTTTCTTTTTTGGTTTCGTGTTGTCCCTTGAAAATTGAAAAATACTCATTCATCTTAGCAAAGTTTGTGTTGTTTCAATGATATGACAATGTTTTCATTCGGCAAAACCATTTGAAATTGATTTTGCACAAGTTTGTGAAATTCTTTAAAATATGAAAATACTTTGGATTTCAGCCTAAGGAAATAAATCCAAGTATATCTAGTAGAATCATCAATAAATACAACATTGTAAGAAAATTTCATTTTCAATATGACTAAAGTTAGTCCCCATGAATCCGAATGTACAAGTTCAAAAGAGATTTCATTTTCTCAAGAATACAATCATTAGATATGAATTCTTTTTCAATACATGAGTCTTTCAAAAATGGAAAAAGAGACAATTTAGATACATTTGAATGGCCTAATCTTTTGTGCCATAAATCAATATCTTTTTTCTTAACAAAATTACAAAATGATTCTTTGAAAATATAAAAAAAATATCATGTAGTAGATAACTTTCCTCCTATGGCTTTTCCCAATCAGCTTCCATGACAGGTGTGTAATCAAGTAAGAGGAAATAGATATAGGGAATGCTAAAGCATACCCAATGTCCTATAAAGGACAACCACAAGTGCAATAGCAATGAACAAGTCCACAAGGGACAAATACAAAAGCCAACAAAGAGCTTACAAATAAAAAGAGGATGTTATTGAGCATTAAGGCTTAGAAAAGCCTACTTTAGAATGGGGTGAACACCCTTATTTATAGAGCTGAAAAAGGGAGAGAGAAGGTTGAAAAAGGAGACAGCATTGGGGGGCTCAACTAGGAGTCGTTGGGCCCCCAACGTTCATATTAATAACCGTTGGGGGTCCCAACGACTTTTAGTTGGGACCCCCAATGCATTACACTATTTAAAAATAAAAAAGAAAAAAAGATAAAACTAAAAATAAGAAAAAGAGAAATAAAGAAAAAGAAAGAAAGAAATAAAAGACAGTACTACTCCTATTGGGCAAATTTACATAAATACCCATTATCGGGTATGAAGTAACATATATATATATATGTACTTAAGTACATATGTTTTAACACCCTCCCTCAAGCTTTACGGGGAGATGACCGAAAGCTTGTTAAGTAGAAAGATAAAGCGAGGAGCAACAAGAACTTTGGTGAAGAAGTCCGCCAAGATGTAACGTATGACAATGTAATAGTCCCTCTTAGATATTCATCGCGTACATAATGACAATCCATCTCAATGTGTTTAGTACGCTCGTGGAAGGTGTGGTTGCTTGCGATATAAATGGTGCTTTTATTGTCACAATACATCTTCGAAGGTGTAGAGATGACTATGCTCATATCACTAAGAAGGTTGCGAAGCCATACAAGCTTCATGGTTGTAGTGGCCATTGCACGATATTCAACTTTTGTTAAGGACAAAGATACTTTGTGTTGCTTCTTGCATCTCTAGGAAATCATAGTCACCTAAAAACACACATAAACCTGTAGTTGAGACTCTATCATTGGGATTTCCTCATAAACAATTAAATCAAGTGACGAAGATGAGAAAAAAAAAACTTTCTTGGTTATAGTGTTTTTAATGTATCTGATTATTCTTAAGACTGCACTCATGTGCACTGTTGTAGGTGCATGTTGAAACTGATTGAATGAACTGCATGAGCAATGTCTGACCGAGTGATGAATAAGTATGTCAAAGACCCTACAAGTTGACAGTAGGGAGTAGGATCTTCAAGAAGAGTTCCATCTTTCAATCTTAATTTGGCATTGATAACTAGGGATGGCAGTGGGGCGGGGCGGGGCGGGGCGGGGGACAAGGTCTCCACACCCGCCCCGCCTCAAGATTAGAACTTCCATCCCCGCCTCCATCCCCGGCGGGGATGGATTTTAACCTCCACCCCCGCCTTCATCCCCGTTTCATGTCCTCCATCCCCGGTTCAAAGGGGGATGAGGCGAGGCAGGGCGGGGATATTGCGGGGAAAAGTGATGGGGACGGGTTTGGGCGAGGATGAGGCGGGGACGGGGCGGGGGAAAGTGTACGTCCATCCCTGCCTCTATCTCCGAACGGGGATGAAATTTAACCTTTGTCCCCGTCTCCATCCCCGTTTCATACCCTTCATCCCTGGTCCAAACGGGGCGAGGCGGGGCCTTGCTTTCCCTCGGTCCACTGCCATCCCTATTGATAACTTATGGGGTTTCAGTCTTGTCGTCGGAAATGCCGGACTTTGAACAAATGTCAGCTGCAAGTTTCATTTGAGAAAGAATGTACCCTCTGGGGGAGTACGCCACTTCAATACCTAAAAAATATCTTAAGAATCCAAGATCAGACATGTCAAAATTTTCTTTTAAAACTTTGCAGGAGAATAACCACCAAAGACCCTGTACTTTTCACAAAAAGAGCAGTGTCAATATAACAAGAATGAAAACCTAACCGTGTCATTACATTACTAAATTTATCATGCCAAGCTTTTGGGGCTTGTTTTAATCCATATAAAGCTTTGTTGAGTTTAAGAATTTTATCATTACCAATACATACCCCTGACGGTGAATCCATGTAAACCTCTTCATTTAGTTTACCATTTAAAAATGCATTTTTAACATCTAATTGATAAATATGCCATTTTTTAATAGAGGCAACAATAATAAGGATCCTAACACTAGTCATTCTAGCATCTGGGGCGAGGGTTTTCCCATAATCAATATCGTATTCTTGAGAGTATCCTTTAGCTACTAACCTAGCTTTGTAGCGTTCTAAGGACCCATCGCTCTTAGTTTTGACTTTATAGACCCATCTGTATCCTATAGATTTCTTTTCCATAGGTAATGAAGTTATTTTTCAAGTTTTTGCTTTTTCAAGAGCACTAAGTTCTAAGTTCATGACTTCAACCCATTAGGGAAAATTCTTAGCTTCATTATATTTGGATGGTTCATGGAATGAGTGAAACACAATTAGGCATGCCCTATATTTTGGTGTTAGTGAATCATAGGAAACAAACCTGTTAGGGGGATTGGAGATACGACTAGATCTTCTAAGTGAAGTTTCCTCTATGCTAGAATCCTGGGAGTATTTTTCCAATGCATTCATGGAAACTTGTCAACCACGCCGAATATAGGTTTGAATTGGTCTACTATCAATGATATTGTTTTCATCAATATTTTAATTTTCAATATTGTTAAGAGGAGTGTCGTCTTAGTCATTGATGCAGGGCAGGACCCGATTGGGTCCATCGTGCCACCTGATCCGCCACAAAGGGCAGATGAAGGACCCCGCGCATATGACTCACTTGCAGGGACGGAGCCACGACGCAGGGAGGTACCCCTGCGCACCTACGTCAGGCGTGGTGGAGCTCGCACGCCCCAGAACCAGCTGCAAATAGAGACTGACCCGGATCGTGGGTCGGATCCAAATCTGGACCCACGACCCGGTCCAGTAAACAGCCTTTAAAAGGCCCTGCCTAGGGTTGCGTGAAGGCAAAGATTACTGAAAAGCTCCAGCCGTCTTTCTTTCCTGCAGTTTTTCCTATTCTTTTACTTGCTTGTTGTTTTTCCTTTACATTTTTCCTGTTTATTGCATTTTCCTATTGCTTATTGAACATTTCTGAGTTTAATAAAGAAGTTCAGCCACACCGATTCACGGTGGGCCATTATTTTCTCCCCTCCTCCAACGTGGATTGCATCAAAGTGGTATCAGAGCGGGCGTTCCACCTTCATCAGCGGTATGACTCTTGAGGAGGGAACCGATCCGGTACAAGGCGAAGTGCGTGAGGAGGCGAACAACGAAGATCCAATGCTTCGTGTCATGGAGGTGTTGACGAAAATACAGGAGAATGTGTTGCGCGTGACCCGGGATGTTGCAGGCCTATCGAAAAGGCTGGATGGGATGGATAATCGTTTGACAGGACTCGAGTCGCGCAAGGGGCCGTGCGCAGTACCAGATGCAGACTTCACTGATGGCGTGTCTGCAAATCTGAACCCCCAGGGGGCTGAATCATCCCAGCCGATACCCCTACAACGAGGACCGGCCTTCCCAGCAGTTCCAGCATCCATGTATGGTCCAGACCATGGTTGCCAGTTGAGGAAGCGGGAGCGGGAAGCGGGAGCGGGAAGCGAGGCACTTTCAAAATTTTAGGAAGCGGGGAAGCGTGGGACCACTTAGGAGCGATTCGGGAAGTGTCTCGGAAGCGACCTAGGAAGCGTCTCGGAAGCGACCTAGGAAGCGTCTCGGAAGCGAGGGGGAAGCGAAAAAAAATAAAAATAAAAAATACAAAAAATTGAAAAAAATAGGGGAAGCGAGGGGGAAGCGTGGGGGAAGCGTGATGGGAAGCGCGCTTCCCATTAAAGGGAAGCGCGTCCCCCATTAAAGGGAAACACGCTTCCCAAAAAAGGGGGACGCTTCCCCCCACGCTTCGGAAGCGCGAGGTTTCGCGCTTCCGAAACGCGCTTTGGGGAAGCGCGCTTCCCCTTTTAGCTAGGCGCTTCCGGTAACCCTCCGGACATCTCTCGACAGCACCAGGGGATCCCGGCGAACAACGATGCCCTGGTAAGAGCACCCCACTCCCGACAACGGGTGACTGCGCTTGTTTCACAGGTGGACTCGAGCCTGCAGGGCCCCAACGGTACGCTGGGTCCACCTGCAGGCCAGGGTGCGTGGCCAGGCGCAACAGCAATTGCGCCGAGGGTCAGCCCGAGCCTACAGGGCCCCAGTGTTGCGCTGGGTCCACCTGCGGGCCCGGGATCGTGGCAGGGCCTCGCTCGGGCTGTGTCGCAGAGTGAGCTGAGTCGGCAGGGACCCAGCGTCACGCTGGACCCTGCTGTTGGCCCGGTCCTATCAGCCCAGCTTGGGAGAGACGTACATTTCTTCCCCGACCCCACACGGAGAGGCTCTGTAGCCGCATCTCTGCGAGCTGGAGTTGGCGAACCTTTGTTGATTGGGCCAGATCCAAGAGGACCCAATCCAGTTTGTAATGCAACGGGACCCAGGCCTGTTTCGCTGGGACCAACCATTGGGTCTTAGGGAATGGGTGTGAGTCTAGACACCCCTTACCCAGCCTACCTAGTTGGTTCCGGTTCGCGGGCAGCCCCGAGCCAGAACCAACCCATTAGTTCCGACCCTCAACATATACCCCAGACCGACCCTAACCCATATCGGACCCGGACGGAGCTCCAGTTTGGATTTGAGTCGGGTCAAAACCAGACCCATAATGCTATGGATCGGGGATCGAGTTCAAACCAAGCTTCTTATCCCCACAACTCGAACCTCGATCCAACCCACTCATATCTGGGTCCGACGAGTAGTGTAGGAGCGGGCCCGATCCATATCCCGTCGGGCGAATCAACCCATCCATATAACTACCAGGCACCATACCCATACCCATACCCAAACCCAAACCCACCTGTTTACCCAACCCTGACCCAGAACCCAACTCAGCCTCCAGCCCAACACCATACTCCTAACCCACAACCATATTATACCAATTCTACCCGCCAGGAACCAGAAACTCACCCAAACCCTCCCCCCTACATTGGCCTTCCCGTCATTCCAGTACCACAATACCGGCCGCAGATGGTGCCCGCCACCGGGCAAACCAGACCGAGGCAATGTCAGCAGGAACCGGCGCGCCCTGATCGCCGACCCCACATAGGGAGAGTTTGACAGCACCAACATCTCGACGAGCAATACCGCTGAAATGAAATGGGGATTTTCGAAACACGAGCTTAGATTAACAAGAGCAAGTGTCAAGAATGACACTAAAGCATAACCCTTAAAAAGGGTATAACTGGAAACAAAATAAAAATAAAAATGTATTCTTTATTGATATGAAAAACCAATTGCTTAAGAAGCATTGGAGTAAAATACAAGAGGGGCTGCACCCCTTTATATACACAGCTGAAAGAGGACTCAATAGAGCTGTTGGGCACAGTCCAGCAGCTCTATTTAGAGCTGTTGGAATGTGTCAGTCCAACAGTTCTATTGCTAGTCAAGTCTGGACAGGACTTGACTAGCAACAGTCATTCTAGTTCAAACTGAACTAGATGACATAAAGACAAAAAATAAAAATAAAGGAAAAAATTACAGAAAAGAAAGAAATGAAAAATGTATTTATATATATATATATAATAATATAATATTATTATATATACATATATGTACAGTTTTACATTTTAACACTCCCCCTCAAACTTACGGTACAATGAGCGAAAGTTTGTCTAAGAGAAAGTGAAATCAGGGAGCAGCGAGAGGCTTTGTAAAGAAGTCTGCTAACTGATATTCTGAAGTGACATATGGCAAATCAATTATCCCGTGTAGATATTCCTCTCTGACGTAGTGACAATCCATTTCGATGTGTTTGGTGCGTTCGTGGAATGTTCTGTTACTGGCAATGTAGATCGCACTTTTGTTGTCACAACACATTTGTGAAGCCTTTGTTGCTTCAACTCCCATGTCAGCAAGCAGTCGTCGGAGCCAAACTACTTCCATGGTCGTGGTTGCCATGGCTCTGTATTCAGCTTCGGTGGATGAGAGAGATACCTTCTGCTGCTTTTTACACCTCCACGAGATTAATGATTCCCCTAAAAAGACACAAAAGCCAGTGGTGGAGTGTCTGTTATTGGGATCACCTCCCCAATCAGCATCAGTATATGCAATTAAATCAAGAGAAGAGGAGGAAGATAAGAAAAGTCCTCGTGAAAGAGAGGACTTGATGTATCTGATAATACGCATGACTGCTCCCATATGAACAGAAGTAGGAGCATGTTGAAATTGACTTGCTGTATGAACAGCATGTGCTATATCTGGTCTGGTAATGGATAGATAGGAAAGTGCCCCGACAAGCTGTCTGTAAGGAGTAGGGTCTGCAAGAAGTTCTCCATCATCAATCTTCATTTTAACATTAACAACTTCTGGAGTGTCGACTTTCTTATCATCAGTAATACCAGACCTGAAAACAATATCAAAAGCAAATTTAGTCTGAGATAATAAATATCTTCTAGGAGAATAAGCAACTTCAATGCCTAAAAAATATCTCAACAAGCCCAAATCAGTCATTTCAAAATGAGATTTAAGAAGTGTTTTGATTGTTTCAACTCCCTGTTTATCGCTTCCGGTGATGATCATATCATCCACATAGAGAAGAAGCACAATGATCCCTGCATCAGAATTCTTAATAAACAAAGCAGTGTCAGTTAAACAGAATTGAAAACCAATTCAATCATAACACGACTAAACCTATCATACCAAGCTTTTTGTGCTTGTTTAAGTCCATAAAGAGCTTTTTCTAAGCGAAGGACTTTACCCTTAGAATACTTAGACAAGGAGGGGGTTCCATATATACTTCTTCAACTAGCTTTCCATTTAAAAAAGCATTTTTGACATCCATTTGAAAAATAGACCATTTTTTGATAGAAGCTAAGGCAATTAAGGTTCGGACAGTAGTCATACGAGCCACCGGAGCAAAGGTTTCTTCATAATCAATCACATATTCTTGGGCATAACCTTTGGCTACTAAACGGGTTTTATATCTTTCAAGAGTACCATCACTCTTGGTTTTAATTTTATAAACCCATCGACATCCTATAGTTTTCTTCCCTAGAGGAAGATCTTGAATATTCCATGTAGAAGCCTTTTCAAGTGCATCTAATTCAGCTTTCATGGCTTCTATCCATTTGATATCATTTTTTGCTTGAAAATATGTGGATGGTTCTTCATATGAGTGAATTAATGCAATAACTGCCCTATATGTGGGTGAGAAAGACTCGTATGGTACAAACTTTCCTGGAGGCCTCGAGATTCGGATTGATTGTCTAGTTGGAATGTTAGAATATTTCTCAAGTGCACATGGAGGATTAGACTCTTGTCGCCTGGAATATTGAATACTAGTATCTCTATGAACTTCTTCATTTTCAACATTAAGATCAATAATTCTTTGATCATCATCAAAGTTACAGTCAAGGTCATATTTATTAGATGTTGATGTTAGATCTAGCAAAAAGGAGTACTCAGTGACGTCTTTTAATTTTCTAAAATCAAAGAAGCTCTCCTTTTCAAGAAATGAAACATTTCTAGACACATATAGTTTATTATTTTTGAAGTCAAAACATCTATAACCTTTCTGGTTTTCAGCATATCCTAAAAAGGCACAGGGAATCGCTCGAGGGGAAAGTTTATCATTTTTGTCAGTAAATATGAAATATTTGCACCCAAATATTCTTAGTCTAGAGTAGTCTGGAGAAATGTTCATAAGTTTTTTAATGGGAGTGATATTTTGTAACGAAGAAGATGGCATCCTATTAATGAGATATGTGGCAGTTAAGGCAACTTCTGCCCAAAAGTCTTTCGGGACTTGATTTGCTATTAATAAAGTCCTAGTGGTTTCTATAATATGGCGATGTTTTCGTTCTGCCAGTCCATTTTGTTGAGGTGTATAAGGACAAGATCTTTGATCTGTGATGCCATGCAATTTAAGATAATTTTGAAAATCTGTGGATAAGAACTCTCCCCCTGAATCTGTGCGAAAAATAGTAATATCATTTTGAAACTTGTTTTTAACCATATTATGAAAAGTTTGAAAGTATGAAAATACTTCAGACTTATGTTTGAGAAAGTACATATACGTATGTCGAGAGAAATCATCGACGAAAATAACATAGTAAACAAATCCTCCTTTAGAAATTACTGGTGCAGGACCCCAAACATCCGAGTGTATTAATTCAAGTGGTCTTGAAGAGAAAAAGGTTATGTTCTGAAATGGTAATCTTTTTATTTTGCCGAGAATACAATCTTTACAATCAAATGATTCAGAGTTACAAAATTTCCCTAGATTTGGAAAATGTTGGATTTTGGCTATATGTGGGTGACCAAGTCTCTTATGCCACAATTCCAACTCTATTTTTTGAATATTATAACAAAAAGCTTTTTTCGGCATTTCCAAAAATCCATGTAATAGAGTCCTCCTTCTCTATGGCCTTCCCCAATCAGCTTGCCTGACTGGCGATCCTGTACCCAACAACCATGAGAAGAAAAAGAAATATTACACCCATAATCAGAAATTTGAGATACAGATGAAAGATTTAAATTTAATTTGGGAACATGTCTAATTTCTGGAATAAAAAAATTTTTTGTTTTATAAATTTTTTCAAAATTTCCTATTCCTTCTATTTCAAGAGAAGTCCCATCAGCAGTAAAGACCTTTGATACACTTGTTTTATTTTTAACACATTTGGATAGACTTTGATTATTTGGGATCATATGAAAAGATGCACCAGAGTCAAGAAGCCAAGAAATTTTACCTAGATCAGAAAAAGATGAGGCTGCTGCGCCGGTTGAAGCTTCAGATGAGGAAGAGGCACCTTTGATGAGAGGCTGAAGAATCTCCATTAGTTGGGGCCAGGGAAACTGGTGCATCCTGATCTTTAGGCTCCGATCCAGCAATTGCAGCTCTTTTTTCTCTCAGCTCCTTAAGTTTGGGACATTGTGGCCTATAGTGTTCCGGTTCATGACAGTGATGACAAATATCTTTCTTCTTATCATAGTCACCATTTTGTCAGTTAAAGTGAGGAGGCCTATATGATCGAACATGATTCCCTGGTCTAGACACGGCTAAAACGGAATCATCTTCAATTTTTAAAGAACCTTTTCGGAGACGATTTTCTTCCATTGTTAACTCTTCAATAGTTTCAACAATAGAAGGAATTTTTCCCCGGTGAAGTAGGGCCGATTTAGTGGTTTCAAATTCCGGCCTTAATCCAGTGATAAACTGGTAAAAAAGTTCGGCATCGAGTTGTTTCTAACGAAGCTTGATGTCTTCGGCACAATGCCACTTTGGTTTTAAAAGGGAAAGTTCTTCCCAAAGTTCGGACAACCCATTGTAATATTCACGAATAGTTTTGTCTCCTTGTGTCATCATTCGAACTTTTTCTTGGAGGTTGCACACGTGTGCAATATCTTTAAGGGAATACATATTCTTAAGGTATTCCCATGCCTTATCGGCATGATCAAATTTGGCAAGACTTGAGCATTTTTTAATGTCAACGCTATTGATAAGCCATGACATTATCTTCGCATGAGATATTCTCCATTCTTTCCATTTCTTCTCGTATGAGGCAATAGCCTTGATTTTCTCTTCTTCCGATAGAAGGACCTCTTTATCTCCCTCTTTTTTAGTAAGAGATAGCTTAGGTTCCGAATCGGAACCATCCACAATCCCCCATAAGCCTTTTCCCCATATATGGTGCTTCATGATTGAAGCCCATGTTACATAGTTCGTATCGCTTAGTTTCATAGGCATGATGGTGACTTTATCATTGTCATCCATCGATTACAAGGAGAGAAAGAATAGGGATAGAAGAGAAACAAGAAGGAAAATGAGAAAGAAAGAAAAAAAAAAAACAATACAACAAGATGTGAAATCTTCTCCAATGAAGTGATAAAACACTTCTCTTCAAGTGGCGAACACTTTTGCAAATGGGCACGGAAACCGAGGCAGCTTTTCCTCAAGATTTAGTACTTCCGCGGCTCTGATACCATGAAATGAAATGGGATTTTCGAAACACGAGCTTAGATTAACAAGAGCAAGTGTCAAGAATGACACTAAAGCATAACCCTTAAAAAGGGTATAACTGGAAACAAAATAAAAATAAAAATGTATTCTTTATTGATATGAAAAACCAATTGCTTAAGAAGCATTGGAGTAAAATACAAGAGGGGCTGCACCCCTTTATATACACAGCTGAAAGAGGACTCAATAGAGCTGTTGGGCACAGTCCAACAGCTCTATTGCTAGTCAAGTCTGGACAGGACTTGACTAGCAACAGTCATTCTAGTTCAAACTGAACTAGATGACATAAAGACAAAAAATAAAAATAAAGGAAAAAAATTACAGAAAAGAAAGAAATGAAAAATGTATTTATATATATATATAATAATAATATAATATTATTATATATACATATATGTACAGTTTTACATTTTAACAACCGCCCTACAGACAATGAGGCAGCATGGGACGACGACCTTTTCTGGAACGAGCATCCGGCCGGAATGGTGGAGCCGCGACAACAGAGAGCACCAGACCACTCCTCCACTTATGGCGTGAAACTGGATCTTCCGGAGTTTGCGGGACGATTCGACGCAAATCAGTTTTTCGACTGGTCTTATGCATTGCAGTTCTTCTTCGATTATCACACAATTGCTGAACATCGTCGTGTCTCGTTAGCTTCTACGCGATTGAGAGGCCTAGCACAGACATGGTGGGTGGAGCTACAACGATCAAGGGAGCGGCAGGGATTAGAGCGCGTACAGTCGTGGGAGGAAATGCAAAGACTGATGCAGTCAAAGTTCGTGCCTTCGGATTACGCCGAGCGAGCCTACAAGGAATACCTGACCCTGCGCCAAGGTTCCCGAACTGTAGCAGAGTACACCGCGGAGTTCCATCGTCTTTCCCTGCGTGTGCAGATCGAGGAAACAGCTCGTCAGCAGGTCACGAGGTACATTTCGGGTCTCCGTCCTGCTATCCCTGATGATTTTAGTTGTGTCACAGTGGAGACATTAGATCAAGCCAGCAGTTATGCCATGAACATCGAGGACAAGCTGAAGCGGCGACAGGAATATCGAACGACCCGTAGTGAGCCCCCAGCCGACCCAAGCCGAGTTTCCCAACCAGGGGAGCAAGCTCCCCTAGTGATTCGAAACCTAGAACAGACCTTAGCAAACCTGACCAGTCAGGCCCAGCTTTCCACACCCGGTCCAAAGCCAAACCTAGTGAGTCGACCCTTCGTTGTTTTAGGTGTCAAGAGTTAGGACATGTCGCGTCCAAGTGTCCGACCGTGAGCAAGAACACCCATCTGGTTGAAGGAATTGTCGAGTCCGCAAGTGAGAGTGATAGTGATGACAATTCATTAGTTGAGGTTGAGGATGAGAGGGGAGTTATAGAGTTCGACGGCAACGTCGAAAGTTTGTTGTCCATCCGTCATGTGTTGACCACACCCCGAGAATCGGCCCCATCGAAATGGCTAAGGAATAACATTTTTAGGACCCGGTGCAACTGTGAGGGGCACGCTTGTGATGTCATCATTGATACCGGAGCTTGTGAGAACATGGTGTCTGAGAGTGTGGTGTCTACCTTGAAACTTAACACCGAAAAGTTGTCCCAACCCTATAAGATGGTCTGGTTCAAGAAAGGAAATGAGGTTCCCATCACTCAGCGATGCCTAGTCCGGTTTTCCATGGGGGAACACTACCACGATGAGGTGTGGTGTGATGTCGCCCCTATGCACGCGTGTCACATTCTTTTGGGACGTCCCTGGCAGTTCGATCGCCAGACAACTCACGATGGCCGCAAGAACACATACTCTTTTGTCTTTAATGGCCATAGGATAATCCTTCTACCTATCAAGGAGACTGGTTTCCCCACTGTTGACAAACCTGAGCGAGTTCCTCGAATCGCAGGCCTCTCGTACCGGCTTTTCCTGAACCATTGTCAGGAAGATGGTTATTGTTATGCCCTAGTGGCAAAGCCAGTGATGAGTTCGTCAGTGTCCATTCCCGCGGACGTTGCCCCTCTTCTCGAGGAGTTCCGCGACATTATGTCGAATGAACTACCTGATGGATTACCTTCGGCAAGGGTAGTTCAGCATGCCATTGACTTTGTTCCAGGGTCAAGTCTACCCAATCTTCCCGCATATCGCATGAACCCCACTGAGCATACGGAGTTATTAAGACAGGTTCAGGACTTGCTGCAAAAGGGTTTCATTCGCGAGAGTGTTAGCCCTTGTGCCGTTCCCGCCTTACTCCTAAGAAAGATGGGTCCATGCGCATGTGTGTCGATAGTCGTGCGATCAATCACATCACCGTCAAATACCGTTTTCTCATTCCTCGTTTGGATGATATGTTTGATATGTTATCTGGTGCCTCCATTTTTTCTAAAATCGATTTAAAAAGCGGGTATCACCAGATTCGTATACGCGAAGGGGACGAGTGGAAAACGACATTCAAGACGCGTGATGGATTGTACGAGTGGCTAGTCATGCCGTTTGGGTTATCTAATGCCCCAAGTACCTTTATGAATATGATGACCCAGGTCTTGCGTCCGTGTATTGGGAAGTTTGTTGTTGTCTACTTTGACGACATTTTGATCTATAGTTCCTCATTGTCCGAGCATTTGAGTCACCTGCGTCAAGTCTTAGATATTTTGAGAAAGGAAAAATTGTATGTCAATGCCAAGAAGTGTGAGCTTATGACGTCCAGTGTCGTGTTCTTAGGGTTTATTGTGTCATCTGATGGCGTCAAGGCCGACCCCGCAAAAGTCCGCGCGATTGTCGATTGGCCTACCCCAAAGACTATAGGAGAGATCCGTAGTTTCCACGGGTTAGCCACTTTTTACCGACGTTTCGTGAGAAATTTTAGTACCCTTATGGCCCCCATCACGGAGTGCCTGAAAGGTACTAGTTTTCATTGGACGCCCGCGGCTAGCAAAGCCTTTACGATCATCAAAGACAAAATGACCAGTGCTCCTGTCTTAGCTCTCCCAGATTTTAGTGCAGTCTTTGAAGTTGAATGTGATGCCTCTAAAGTAGGGATTGGCGCCATCTTGAGTCAGAATCGTAGGCCCGTTGCCTTCTTTAGTGAGAAGCTGACTCAGGCCAGGTGCCAATACTCCACTTACGATGTTGAGTTCTATGCCGTTGTACAAGCCCTTCGTTATTGGAGACATTATCTCATTTATAAGGAATTTGTCTTGTACACGGACCATGAGGCTTTGAAGTATCTGAACAGTCAAAAGAAGTTAAGTGCTCGTCATGCCAAGTGGGTCAGCTTCTTGCAAGAGTACACCTTTTCGCTTCGGCATCAATCTGATACCCTGAACAAGGTGGCTGACGCTCTAAGTAGGAAGAACAGCCTTCTGATGACTATGTCAGTGCAGGTCATTGGTTTTGAACAATGCAAAGAGTTATACCCTACGGACCCTGATTTTCACAAAGTCTGGGAAGGGTGCATCTCTTCCGATCGCACCCTCGACCCCCGTTTTTGTATTCATAATGGTTACCTCTTCCGTGGTAACCAATTATGTGTGCCCAACTTCTCCCTTAGACTTCAGTTGATTTCTGAATTACATGAAGGAGGGTTAGCAGGGCATTTCGGGCATGATAAGACGTTCGCTCTCTTAGATGAACGATACTTTTGACCCAAAATGCGCAAAGATGTTGTCAAGTTCATCCAAGGCTGTCATGTATGTCAAGTGTCCAAGGGGCATCGTCAGAATAGTGGACTGTATACCCCGTTACCCATTCCTGAACGGCCATGGGAGCATGTATCCATGGATTTTATCGTGGGCCTTCCCCGCACACCGCGTCGTTTTGATTCAATTTTAGTAGTTGTTGACCGGTTCTCCAAAATGGCTATCTTTGTCCCGTGCAAGCGCACCACCGATGCCTCTTTAGTCGCCTCATATTATTTCAAGGATGTTGCCCGTTTCCACGGTCTACCTCACACAATCACTTCCGATCGCGACACGCGTTTTATGAGCCACTTTTGGAAATCATTATGGGCCCTGTTGAAAACTAAGCTTCAGTTCAGTAGTGCGTACCACCCCCAGACTGATGGCCAAACCGAAGTTGTGAATCGCACCTTAGGAAATTTGTTACGGAGCCTAGTGGGCGAAAATGTCAAAACCTGGGATCTCGTATTGCCCCAAGCCGAGTTCGCCTATAACAACTCCATTAATTGTTCTACTGGTAAATCTCCGTTCCAGGTAGTCTATGGTCGGTCTCCCACCCATGTCGTTGACCTAGCCCCTCTATCAGATCTCTCAGCTCCAGCTCCGAATGCCTTTGATGCCGTTGAATATATGCGTGACATTCAGAGACAAGTCCGGACCAAACTTGTTGAAAGCTACGAAACCTACAAAGCTTTCGTAGATCAGGGTCGTCGTGATGTCCATTTCGAGGTCGGTCAACTTGTCTGGGTGTATTTGCGTCCAGAGCGTTTTCCTGTAGGCACCTATAGCAAATTAAGTCTTAAGAAGTATGGCCCTTTTAGGATCCTTCAGCGATTGGGTTTGAATGCTTACCTCCTTGAGCTGCCCGAGGATTGGCATATTTCCCCTATTTTCAACGTGGCTGATCTATATGCTTATTGTGGCAACAACAAGTCGACAGAGCCGACTTCTTCCCAACCAGGGGAGAATGATGCAGGGCAGGACCCGATTGGGTTCATCGTGCCACCCGATCCGCCACAAAGGGCAGATAAAGGGCCCCGCGCATATGACTCACTTGCAGGGACGGAGCCACGATGCAGGGAGGTACCCCTGCGCACCTACGTCAGGCGTGGTGGAGCTCGCACGCCCCAGAACCAACTGCGAATAGAGATTGACCCGGATCGTGGGTCGGATCCAAATTTGGACCCACAACCCGGTCCAGTAAACAGCCTTTAAAAGGCCCTGCCTAGGGTTGCGTGAAGGCAGAGATTACTGAAAAGCTCCAGCCATTTTTCTTTCTTGCAGTTTTTCCTATTCTTTTACTTGCTTGCTGTTTTTCCTTTACATTTTTCCTGTTTATTGCATTTTCCTATTGCTTATTGAACATTTCTGAGTTTAATAAAGAAGTTCAGCCACACCGATTCACGGTGGGCCATTATTTTCTCCCCTCCAACGTGGATTGCATCAGTCATTCACAGAATTTTCATTAGAAATCACTTCTTCTTGAGGAAGAAGATCAAACAAGAATGCATATTCCCTTTCATTAATGTCTTTAGTTTTTTCAAAACCATTTTCATTTTTCAAAAAGGTTACATCTTTAGACACATATAGTTTGTTATTTTTGGAGTTGAAGCATCTAAATCCTTTTTTATTTTCTCTATAACCTAAGAATACACATTCAATAGCTTTTGGTGATAATTTATGTCTTTTATGTGAAAGAACAAAACATTTACAACAAAAAATTCTTAACCTATTGAAATCGGGTATTCTTTCAAATAGTTTTTCATAGAGAGATATATTTTGCAAAGATGATGAGATCATTCTATTTATTAAATAAATTGATGTTAGAGCGGCTTCGGCTCAAATTTTTTTTGGAATTTCTTTTGAAATAAGAAGAGTCCTAGTAGTTTCGGCTAAACCATTTTGTTGAGGAGTTCTAGGACAAGATTTTTTATGGCAAATACAATTGGTTTCTAGATAATTTTGAAACTCTTTTGACAAGTATTCTCCACCTGAATCGGACCTAAGGATAGAGATATTACTTTAGAATTGATTTTTGACAATCATATGAAACTTTTTAAAGAATGAGAAGACATCAGATTTTAAGTTAAAAAAATAAATCCATACATATCTATTAAAGTCATCAATAAAAGTAATAGAATATGAATATCCTCCTTTTGATATGACAGGAGAAGGGTCTCGTACATCCGAATGAACTAATTCAAAAGGCCTCTTAAACGCAAAAGTTCTATTTGGAAAAGGAGTGGATTTCATTTTTCCAAAAAATACAATCCTTACAAACAAAATTTTTCTCATTACAATTTTTTTCTCCAAAGGGAAAAGAATACATTTTTGAAAAACTTGGATGTCCAAGTCTCAAAAATTTTATCTTGGACATAATTACAAAAAGAATTGGTGGGGAGTTTCAAGTAGTTCATGTAATAGAGATCCCCCTCCTATGGCCTTGCCTAATCTGCTTTCCGGACCGGAGATCCTGCACAGAGCAACCCTTATTTGAGAAAGAGATTTCACATCCATGATCGGAAATTCGAGAAACGGAGAGAAGGTTTAAATTTAGTTGTTAAACAACTGTAACATTTGGTAAAAGAATTTTTTTTAAAGAGTTTAATGTTCTAATACTTTTGATTTGTAAATATGTTTCATCGGCAGTTAAAACATAGGAGGTTTTTGAATTTGAACATAAGTCGGATAGCCCATTTTCAACCGGTGTCATATGAAAAGATGCTCCTGAGTCAAGGATCCAAGAAGACATACCTGAAGGAGAGGAAGAGGAAATGGCGGCACCGGATGTAGATGGAGATTTGAGTAGAATTTGAAGCGCCTTGTAGGTCTTAACATGGTTGCCGGGTTTGGATACGGTTAAGACTTCATCTCCTCCTTTTATCATGCCAAGATGGGTTTGTTCTTGGCATATTTCAGCAACCGTGTCTTCTAGGGGAAGAGACTTAGATCTATGGAGGAGAGAAGATCTAACTTGCTCATAATCGGGCCAAAGCCCATGTAAAAATTGAAAAAAAGTGCTCTTTTTTCATTTGTTTTTTTCTAAGCTCTACATCTTCACTAGCCACCACCTTGGGTTCTAGGAGAGGGAGCTCATCCCATAAGGGACTAAGAGAGGTAAAGTAGTCATGGACACACATGTCTCCTTGCTTAATGGTATGAATCTTTTCTTGAAGAAAGAATTGTCTAGCGAGGTTTTTTTGTGTGTAGATACCTTTCATGAAGAACCATGCCTCGTTAGCTTTACGGAATTTGGCAATGTTTGCACAAATTTTTAATTCCATATTGTTAATAAACCATGCAAGTATCTTTGCATGTTTACTCTCCCAATCCTCAATCTTGGATTGATATTCTTCAATCGCCTTGATTCACGCACCTCCTTCCAACGCCTTTTCTTGATCTCCTTCCATTTTGGTAAGTTGAAGTTGAGGTTCTGGAACGGTGCCCATCACATTATTAAGATTGTATATGTTCATATGGGTCTATATCTGGACCCGTATCTCTGTATATCCATCTCGGGTCTAGACTGAAGGATCACAAACCCGATCCAATATGTACTTAATATATATGAAGGAATGTAAGGCACAATTATTATTCAATAATCGTGATACCCTATTGTCGTCACTCTCTCCTCTCGTCTTCTACAGTACAACCGACTGAAGAACGAAGATTCACGCCTGGGCAATACAGCTGCAACCTTTGTGCTTAGAGTTACTCAGCGTGTTCTCCATCATTGCTGCCACTTCCGCAGATCCAGACTGGCCTCGTACCAGGTACGCCAACGATCTTGCTGCTCTAACATGGTATCAGAACAAGCTTGAGGTCCATCGATCAGGTCGGGCTTTCTTTCCTTCCTTCCTTTGATTCTAAACCTGTTTCTTTCCCATCCTAATTACTTCTTCCCCATCCTCTTTCTGAAAATCGTATTGAATAAATTTTTTTTTCTTTCTCGTTTAATCATCGTGTCTCTCCTTAGTGTCTTTTTAAATCTGATCATGTCGGATCAGATTTCCCCTTTTACTTAATCACCCTATTTCTTATATCATCCCCTCTCTTTTCCCTAACGTTGAATCTGATCATTTCAGATCAGATCTTAGCGTTTCAGGACTATTCAATTTAGATCTGGTTAGGTTACGGCAAATCAGGTTTCCTTCCACGTGTGTCTCTTATTTTCACATCCCAATCTTTTAAATCCAGTTCATTCTCCTATTCGTTTCTTAAATTTTAGATCTGATAATTTCACATCAGATTAGAACAAATCATTCCTACAAATTTTTTTTTCTGCTTTCATGTGTGTGACTCCTAAAGTTCAAAAGTTTATTTCTGTATCAACTAAATTTTTTATCAGATCCGAAATTGCTCAAATCAAGTTTTCGCAGATTATTTTTGACTGACTATAACCAGACTGTCCGTGTAAAAAAAAAGGTAAAAAGTATCTGACAGTTGTTGGTTTGCTGCACGACTGGACAAAGACTTCCCTGCTGTTTATTATTGTTTCCTTGGATTCCTTTTATTGAGTCAATCTGTGTTTATCATTTCTCATGGATTCCCCTTCGCTCCCGTTCAGTTTTCTTGGTCAACTCATTTCTGAGAAATTGAATAACTCGAATTACTTGACCTGGAAGAGGCAAATTTTGCCTTTTATTCGTAGTTTGGATCTCTCTGGATACCTCGATGGAGCGATTCATGCACCACTAGAGTTTGTCCTGCAGGAAGAGCGAGACGATAAAGAGGAGGTTTCTAATAAACTAGTTTGCAATCCAGAGTTTGCAACATGGAAAAGAAAAGATCAGGCGTTGTGGCGTACATTACCTCTACACTCTCTCAAGAGGTATTAGTGGCCATTTCTGATGAATGTTCAGCTAGTGAACTGTGGCAGATACTAGCATCGACCTATTCACAGATTTCAGATGCTAGGATTATGCATTTAAAAAGAGAGTTTCAGCTCTTGAAGAAACAGAATTTATCGGTTACAGAATACATGAACAAAGTCAAGAGCATCACAGATCAATTAGCCATGGTGGGTTGTATAATTCCTGATAAAGAGAAAGTTCAACAAGCGTTGAATGGTATTGGATCTGTCTATCATATGTTGGTCACCTCTCTTCTATGTCTTCCTTCCTTGCCTAACTTTGATGATATGCGCGCAAAACTACTACAGTATGAAGTTACTATTAGAGGTGAGGAGTTGGCTCTAAATTCCAGCAATCATGAGGTTCTTGTCACAAGCATGGTGGCAGGTCGAGGACGTGGAGGTTTTCGAGGTGAACGTGGACAGGGAAGAGGTAATCAAGGAGGTCATGGATTATTGTCCACGCCCAATGTGTCACCCAATTCATTCCTGGGGAATCAATCTTTTGGACATATACCAACATGTTTTCAGTGTAATAAAAAGGGGCACATTAAGGCAAATTGTTGACATAACCCGCAAAATAGAGGCAGATTTAATGGTGTTGGGTCTTTCATTAGAGGACAAGCAAGGGATGAAAAGGAGAATATGAAGAATCTCTTAATTTTTGCTCTTTCCGAGTTGAGCTTCAAGCAGTCTGAGCAGGGGACTTGGTACATCAACTCTGGAGCTGCTGCACATGTGACAAGTGATGTTGGTAAGATTTCACAACCTATCCCTTATCGTGGTAAATTTAGTATTAAAATTAGAGATGATGTTCTCCACCCTATATCTCATGTTGGAAACATTTCCCTTCCACTCCCCAATTCTTCACTTCGTTTATCTGATGTTTATCACTCACCTAGCATTGTTAAAAATATTGTATCTGTTTCTAAACTTGTCGATGATACTAATTCTTATGTCGAATTTACTCTCTCTTTTGTATGTGTCAAGGATCTTCTCACGAAGAAGACACTCGTTGAAGGAGAACGACAGGGAAATATGTATGTCCTCAAGGAGTCTCCTTTTGTGCGTGTTGCTCAAATAAATTCACAGCCAGTTCAACCAGTGTCATTTAAAGATTGTTTTAGTCTGTCTCAGTGTAATAAGCCAAAAATCTGGCATCGTCGTTTGGGTCATTGTAATCATTCATTCATTGAAAGACTTGTGTCTAATGGACTTGTTCCACAGTCTAGTTTGAGTATTGAGTCTGATATTTCTCTTTGTTCTAGTTGTCATTTATGTAAGTCATATTCTTCCCTTTCAATAAATAAATCAAAAAGCTTCTATGCCTTTTGAAATTGTCTATTCTGATGTTTGGGGACCTGCCTCGAAATTTTCTTTATCGGGCATCCGCTATTATGCCACTTTTATCGATAGTTATTCTAGATACACTTGGATCTACTTTATGAAACACAAATCTGAAATGTTCAAACTTTTTCGCTTATTTTATGCCCTAATTTGTAATCAATTCTCATCTCGAATTCAACATTTCCAATGTGACGGTGGGGGAGAATATCTATCAAAGGAATTTACTGAATTTCTCCAGGATAATGAAATAAGTTATCGAAATATCTTATCCTCACACACCGCAACAAAATGGTGTGGCAGAAAGAAAACACTGACACATTGTAGAAAGTGCATTGAGCATGATACATGACATTCATGTTCCTTTAAGCTTGTGGACGGAAGCTTTTCATTTTGCCGTGTATGTCATAAATTGATTGCCAATGAAATTACTTGCAAATCAATCTCCTTGTTTTACACTCTTTGGGATTCATCCTGATTATAATGAATTGAGTGTTTGGATGCATATGTTATGTTCATATTGACAGTTCCCAACGTGACAAGTTCCAGAACAAGGCATGCAAGTGTAAGTTTACAGTGGTTATCGTTGCTATGATCCCACTACTAATCGCATCAGAGTTTCACGGAATGTTGTGTTTGATGAAAATCATACTGGGAGCTCAGAAAAGGTAGAATACAATGTGAATGATGAAGGTTATCAGTCGTGGATCGCTGTTGAGATGTTCGATCAAATGGCTACTCACGATGCTTCTTCATGTCATACACTATCGGCTGAACAGAATAAACCTGATGTGCAATTACAAAGGGGAGAATCACCAAATATGCAGGACACTATGCCTAGCATTTCAGATATTGCAAAGTTCCAAGGTGTTGTATATGTTCGGCGAAATAAAGACAATGCTCAATGAACTGATGTGCAAACTAGAAGGCCTGAGAGGATTCGTCATCCTATTGAAAGATGGGTTAGTTATAACTTTTCTACATACTTACAATTGTTCATCTCCTAGATTGAAAAGCATGATGAACCTATTAGTTTTTCACAAGCATCTATGTCACTCAAATGGGTTGAAGCCATGAATAAGGAAACGAAAACCTTATATGAGTGTGGGACTTGGAAGATTCTTCCCAGACCATCAAAAAAAAAGTTGTAGGATCTAAATGGGTCTATAAAATAAAGTATAAACCTGATGGATTTATTGAACGCTATAAGGCAAGGTTGGTGGCAAAAGGTTTCACTCAAGAATATGGGCAAGATTACGATGAGACCTTTAGTCTTGTGGTCAAAATGGGAACTATTCGATTAATTTTGTCTTTGTCGGTTCAGTATGGATGGACTCTCAGTCAGCGTGATGTCAAAAATACATTTTTGCATGGTAGTCTGAAAGAAGAGGTGTATATGGAGCAACCCTCTGGTTATGCAGAATACTGCCTCAGCACACATGTTTGCAAACTACGAAGAGCCATCTATGGGTTAAAGCAGGCTTCTCGTTCATGGTTTGACAGTTTTTCCCTTGAAGTTCAACGATATGGTTTCATTCATTCTCATCTCGATCATTTTTTGTTTATTTTCTGTGATCGTCAGGTACGTACCTTGATTCTTATACGTGGATGATATTATTATATTATTATTACTGGGAATTCAGATGAACACATAGAAGCTACCAAGGCCTTACTGAGTCGACAGTTCAAGATGAAAGATTTGGGAGTCTTGATTTATTTCTTAGGAGTTAAAGTGGATAGACAAAATGAATCTCTTTCATTAACCCAACACAAATATACCTTGGATTTGTCAGAAAAGGCAGGCATGGCAGATTGTAAACCACTATCCACTCCTAGTGTATTAAATCACAAGTTCAGCTCTCAGGATGGGGAATCATATAAAGACTCCAAGCAATATCGTAGTCTCGTGGGTATGCTTCAATACCTCACTTTCACCAGACCAGACATCGTGTATGTTGTGAATCAAGTGTCACAATTCATGCATAACCCATGAACAGAGCACATGAATGCTGTTAAGAGAATCCTTCGATATTTAAAAGGGACTCTTGGAGATGGTCTAGTTTACCATCAGTCAAAGTCCAAAGGGGAGCGACATCGATAGCTGTGTACACAGATGCAAATTGGGCTGGAGAGGTCTAGATGACAGGCGATTGGTTTCTGGATATTGCGTTTTTCTTGACGGGAGCTTGATAGCATGGAGTAGCAAAAAACAGCATGCAGTTGCACGATCCAATACAGAAGCTGAGTACCGATCTATTGCGGCTGCCACAACAGAGGCTACATGGCTGAGATATCTTTTGACTGAGATCGGAGAATCTATTATGCCCACTAATCTCTTTTGTGATAATTAGTGTGCCATACAAATTGTCTTCAACCCCATTCATCACAGTCGTACCAAGCATATAGAGATTGATCAACACTTCATTCCGCAAAAGATCGAAGATAGAGAAGTTGAACCAGCCTATGTTCCCACGGTTGATCAAGTGGCAGATTTGTTTACTAAGGGGCTTACCAGAATTCACTTTTGGTTTTTGAAGAACAAGTTGTCCATGGTACAAAACCATGCACAACTTGAGGGGGACTATTAAGATTGTATATGTTCATATGGGTCCAGATCCGGACCTGTATCTCTGTATATCCATCTTGGGTCTGGACTGAAGGATCACAGACCCGATCCAATATGTACTTAATATATAAGAAGGAATGTAGGGCACGATTATTATTCAAGAATTGTGATACCCTATTGTCGTCACTCTCTCCTCTTGTCCTCTCTAGTCTTCTACAGTACAACCGATTGAAGAACAACGAAGATTCACGCCTGGGCAATACAGCTGCAACCTTTGTGCTTAGAGTCACTCAGTGTGTTCTCCATCATCGCTGCCACTTCCGCAGATCCAGACCGGCCTCGTACCAGGTACGCCAACGATCTTGCTGCTCTAACACACATAACCCCAAAGTTTTTTTGCCTTTGAGGTTGTTCTCCATAGTGGATGCCCATACTAAATAGTTTGAGCCATTTAGCTTGAAGGAAAGATCTATCTTTTGTTCATCCTCCATGGTGATTAAGAGAGAGGAGCAAGAAGAGAGATACAAGAAAAGCAAATACAACTTTAACAAGAATCAAGAGCACAACTTTACTCTGATACCATGTAATCAAGTAAGCGGAAATAGATATAGGGAATGCTAAAGCATACCCAATGTCCTATAAAGGACAACCACAAGTGCAATAGCAATGAACAAGTCCACAAAAGACAAATACAAAAGCCAACAAAGAGCTTACAAATAAAAAGAGGATGTTATTGAGCATTAGGGCTTAGAAAAGCCTACTTTACAATGGGGTGAACACTCTTATTTATACAGCTGAAAAAGGGAGAGAGAAGGCTAAAAAATGAGACAACATTGGGGGGCTCAACTAGGAGTCGTTGGGCCCCCAACGTTCATATTAATGACCGTTGGGGGTTCCAACGACTCTTAGTTGGCACCCCCAATGCATTACACTATTTAAAAATAAAAAAGATAAAACTAAAAATAAGAAAAAGAGAAATAAAGAAAAAGAAAGAAATAAAAGACAGTACTATCCCTATTGGACAGATTTACAGAAATACCCATTATCGGGTATCAAGTAACACACACACACACACATATATATATATACATATATATATACTGTTAAAATATATGTAATTCATATATATGTATATATTTATATACATATATATATGTATTATCTAAAATACCCGATAGGGGTATTTTAGTCATTTCACAAGTACCCTATAAGGGTACTTGTTTCTTTTCTTTCTTTTTTTGTAAATTCTTTTTTTTATTTTTTACTTTTTATTTTTTGTATTTTTGCCCACCTAAAAGGGGCCCCACCATGGAGTCGATGGGGCCCCCAACGGTCACATTTGTGACCGTTGGGGGCTCCCAACGACTCCATGGGGGCCTCTAGGTGGCTCTTCTTTTAAGGCCATAAGGCCACTCCTCCTCTTCTCCTTTTGTGTATAAATAGGGGTGAACCCCTCTTGTATTCTTCACTCTTGAGAGCTCTCTCTCTTTTCAATAAGAGACATTTATATTTTTATGTTGTGTTGTCTCTTGTGGGTTTGGGTGTTAGCCCTTTTGTTTGTTCATTAGTGGATGTTGTAAGTGCTTAATGCACTCTTTGCTTTTACGCATATTTCATTACATGGTATCAGAGCCTTGTGTATGCTCTTCTTCTTAATATAGCTAGTTGTGTAGCTATATTTTTTTCTTGTTGTATCTCTCTTCATTTATCCTCTTGTGAGTGATTAAAATGGAAGGAGAACAAAAGATTGATCTCTCCTTTAAGCTCAATGGCTCCAACTACATGATGTGGGCCGCCGTCATGGAGAACAACCTCAAAGGTAAAAAACTTTGGGGATACGTTATGGGCACCATTCCGGAACCACAACTCTAACTAACTAAGATAGATGGTGATCAAGAAAAAGCTCTTGAAGGAAATGCCCACATGAAGGCCATTGAAGATCACCAATCTAAAGTGGAAGATTGGGAAAGTAAGCATGTCAAGATTCTTGCTTGATTCATGAACAATGTGGAGCTCAAGATTTGCGCCAACATTGCCAAGTTTCGGATGGCGAATGAAGCTTGGTTCTTTATGAAAGGTATGTTTACTCAAAAAGACCTTGCTCGTCAATTCTTTCTTCAAGAAAAAATCCGGACTATCAAGCAAGGAGAAATGAGTGTAAGGGATTATTTTAGCACTCTTGGTCCCCTATGGGATGAACTATCTTTACTAGAACCAAAATGGGTTTCTAGTGTGGATGTGGAATTAAGGAGAGAACAAATGGAAAAAGAGCATTTTTTTCAATTTTTACATGGGCTTAGGCCCAAATATGAACAAGTTAGATCTTCCCTCCTACATAGATCTAAGCCTCTTCCCTTGGAAGATGCCATAGCCGAAATATGCCAAGAAGAAACTCGTCTTGGCATGATTAAAGGAGGAGATGATGTCTTGGCCGTATCAAAACCCGGCAACCATATGAAAGCTTACAAACCTCCACATTTTGGAAGGCAAAATAATTATAATGGCAACTATAGAAAAGCCATTTGCCATCATTGTCAAGAGTCGGGTCATATAGGACCTAATTGCTCTAAGTTGAATGAAGCACCTAAAAATAAGGTTGCTTCCGTTGAAGAAGCTACTCAAAAGAAAGAGGAAACCATCAAAGGGAAGAAATCTTTTTCTCTTGCTCAACTATCGGAAGCACTACAAACTCTACTCAAGATACCATCAACCTCTGGTGCCGCCATAGCTTCTTCCTCTCCTCCAGATATGTCTTCTTGGATCCTTGACTCTGGAGCTTCCTTTCATATGACCCCACTTGAAAATGAGCTTTCCGATTTATGTAATAATTATAAAAACTCCTATGTTTCAACTGCCGATGGTACATCTTTACAAGTAAAAAGTTTTGGAACTTTAAACTTTTCAAAAGATTTCTTTGTGCCAAACGTGAGAGTTGTACCTCAACTTAATTTAAATCTCCTCTCTGTTGCTCAAATATGTGATCATGGATGTGAAATCTCCTTCTCAACTAAGGATTGCTCTATACAGGATCTCCGGTCCGGGAAGCGGATTGGGCAAGGCCATAGGAGGGGAGATCTCTATTACATGAGCAACTTGAAACTCCCCACTAACTCTTTTTGTAACCATGTCCAAGATAAAAATATTGAAATTTGGCATCAAAGACTTGGACATCCAAGTTTCTAAAAAATGTACTCCTTTCCATTTGGAAAAAAAATTTGTAATGAGAAACTTTTTGTTTGCTAGAATTGTATTTTTGGCAAAATGAAATGTAACGCCCCAAAATTTCGAACCTTATAATTTCCTTGAAATAGTTGGAAAATTCCTTTTCTTTACAGAGTTTATTTCTAAAATCAGCGGAAACGATTTCTTTAAAAGAAAAAGGACAGGTTTGGCAACCTTGGGCACGTTAGCGAGAAAACAAAGATTTACCATGGACGATCTGCAATAATACTTAGGAAACCATTTCTTCTATTTAAAGAGAGTATCAAGTTTGTACAAAATTTGGGTTTCCTCAAGGGAAAACCGTATCAAAAACCAAAATGTCCAGGAGAAGAACTACGAGTAGAAACAGTGGATCCTTAAATCATCTCGCAGTCGCGCCATCGCCTGATGCACCTAATCGTCACCTGTACCCATGAAATGGGTTAGTTTTGCGAAAAACTAGTAGGAGAGTACAAAGACAGAAAGAACTAAATTAGGCATAGATAATTTATGCAGCAGGTAGTAACAAGAAGACTTAAACATATAGACTAGAGGAATAAGCTAAGTACAACAAACTAAAAAGGGTGTGCATACTCAATTTAGTTATTACTTGATAACCGGTCATGCGGGTACATACATGGCACGTGAGTCGAAACAACCCAGACCAAGCCGAGTGTTCATTATGTTAAGTATTTTAAAATACCTTGGTTGGCTGACTGAATCTTATTCCTATGGAGACGACCGATGGTCGAAAGAGTAAATCCCCAAGGTTTGATAGGGATGCATCCAACTTCTGCAGAAGTGTTAGGCTAACTTATGTAGCCCCTATCCCTCCCCCTAACCTCCGATGACTGGGGAAAAACGGGTCTTTTGCCCTTTTTAAAAAAGTCATAAATGGTTTGTCCATTGGAGTTGGTACCCTTCGTCCTCTCTCTTGACGAAGCCAGGTTGAATTGAGCGCGACGGGGTTTCTTAGCCGTTGCCTCATTCTTCATGCTCTGGTCCATTAGACCCAAACGAGCATCTTGCCTATGAAGGCGATCTCATTTTTTTATGTGTTTTCAATAACGCGCACAAGGCACTAATCGAGGTCATAAGACTCTCTCATCCAATCGTCGTAGTACTAACATGCATCGCATGTTCAAGAGTATACTTACGAGGAAAGGGATACATGTCCTTAATAGGAGCCTCGGGAGTGTGTTTCGCAAAGATATAATGTTTTTAAAAAGCTATTTTAACATTTCAAATCTTTTGAAACGACACACAACTTGCCAACATATGGTATGTGATTTCCTCGAATCTGACAACTGATGACGCAGTGTCTAGGTGCTATGCAAGTCACGACACTGGTTTTGGTAAATGGGCTTCACAAATGAACCCATCACCCAACAACTTGATCTTGCCCCAGATCAAGGGTTTTCCAAAAACATATCGGGTAAAAAGTGGAATAAGTATTCCTCCCAAATACGCTGAGTCTATGGTAAGGCAAAAACGAGAGATAGTAATGCGAAAAGCAAGAGCCTGGGCGCGAAGCGCGACGGAAAATGGAAACAGGAAATGCAAAAGCAAAGGACAAGGATCGCAAACCCGCGTCCTTGAATTAAAAGACAGTAAGCAGTAAATACGAAAGTAAAAGCCTGGGCGCAAAGCGCGACAGCAAACTCAAACAGGAAATGCGAAAGCAAAGGACAAGGATCGCGAAACCGCGTCCTTGAATTAAAAGACAGTAAGTAGTAATTGCTAAAACAAAAGCCTGGGCGCAAAGCGCGACGGCAACAGAAATAGGAAATGCGAAAGCAAAGGACAAGGATCGCGAAGCCGCGTCCTTGATTTAAAAGTGTACTTATATACGTATATGTATATAAATATGTCATTAAGTCCTTTCGATCTTTAATTATTTAAGCTTAATTTAATTATTTAAGTCCTTGTGCAACTTCTTCTACCTTGGGGTATTGCGAGAATGAAGTCGTCTACGAACGTAGGTGATCGTCGGTTTAGTTCGCGGGGCGCGAACTGGCTCCGTTGCGTAACACTGCAAAAGTACGTAGTTTAGCTTGCATAAAATGAATATAGGTAGGGAGAAAACTTGGTTTCTCCGCAACTCAATGCAGGGGTCATCGGCCCCTACCGATACGAAAGAGAATGGGGTAGGGTCCAATGACCCATGTCGTTAAATGAGATGGGTGCAGGGGCCATCGGCCCCTGCCGTGATAACAGTAAGAGGGGCAGGGGCCTTTGGCCCCTGCGGAGTCTTCAAAAGGAGGGGCAAGGGCCTTCGAGGCCCTCTCTGGGTTTTAAAGGAAGGAGGGGCAGGAGCCTTCGGCTCCTGTCAGCCTTTTTAAAAGATAGGGGCAGGGTCCGAAGGCCCCTACCAAGGAAATGCATAGGGTGGGGGAGAGTGCAGGGGCCAAAGGCCCCTATCGAGCCCTTGCTTGCCAGAAAAGAGAGACAGGGGCCTCTGGCCCCTGTCGGTTAAAAGAGGGGCAGGGGCTAAATGGCCCCTGCTTGGTTTCCGAGGGGTGAGGCAGGAGCCTTCAGCTCCTACCTCCTCTCTTAAGGAGAAGGGTAGGGGCCATCGGCCCCTACGTGGAAAGGGAAGGGCAGGGGCCATGACCCCGGCCAGAAAATTAAAAAGGGCAGGGGGCTCCGCCCCCTGCCTGCTAAGAAGAGGAAAGCAAGGGGGGCGGAGCCCCCTTGCTTGTCGAAAAAGAGGAAGGCAAGGGGGCGGAGCCCCTTGCCTGTCGAGAAAAGGAGGAAGGCTCGGCAGGGGCCGTCAGCCACCTGCCGGCCTTCCGGCGAATCTACGGAAGAAAAGTGGGGGGGTGTTTACCTGGGCTGCCGATTGCAATGAGGTCGCCAGGAAGGGAGCTCGTCGGGAGGGGAGTGAGGGATAGAGTCGGGGGGTCGGCGGAGAGAGCAGAGAGTGAGGGGAGAGATGAGAGAGAGAGTCGGGGGGGTCGGGGGAGGCTCGTAGGCCCTCCCCTCTCCCCTCTCACCTTTTAATAGAAAGGGGGCGCACACAGGGCCCGCCCCCTGTGTCGCCGGAGAAGCCCCCTGTCGTGGGCTGCCAGCCCCTCTGAAAAAGGAGTTTTCGAGGGGCTGGGCACAGGTTGGTTCCGGGTCCGGTTTGGACCCGACCCGGGTTCGATCTCTTTTAAAAAAAAAAAATTTACTGGTTTTTACATCCAACCCTCCTTAAAATAATTTCGTCCTCGAAATTAAATTGAACTTAACGATCAAAGTACAAGTCAGAGTATTTCTCCCTAATAGCAGAGTCAGGCTCCCAAGTACATTCTTCTATTCCATGGTGCTTCCAACGCACCTTTACAAGAGATATCGTCTTTGATCTAAGCACTTGCTCTCGACGATCAACGATCTCGATTGGTCTTTCCTCGAAAGACAAATCCTTCTGAATGTCTACATCATCATAATGGATGATGTGTGATGGGTCGTGAACGTATTTCCGAAGCATGGATACGTGAAAAACATTATGGATCTGAGCGTACTGAGGAGGTTAAGCCACACGATAAGCTGCTTTACCAATCCGCTCCGGGATCTCGAACGGTCCGACAAATCTAGGGCTTAGCTTTCCCTTTTTCCTAAAACGAAAAACGCTCTTTGTGAGAAATACCTTAACAAAAACCATATCTCCTATCGAGAAGGTGAGCTCTCGACGACGACGATACGCGTAACTTTTCTGCCGACTCTGTGCAGTACGGAGTCGCTCTTGTATCATCTGTACCTGCTGAGTGTAGTGTTGTAGCACTACAGGAGATTCCATCCTTCGGTCGCCAACCTCGTCCCAGTAGAGAGGCGAACAACTGGGCTTTCCATACTGTTGAGAATAGGTGGTTTTTAGGTTAAGTTGTTCCTTATTAGAGGTTTTCTGAAATACTTTTTTCATAAGGTCTTAGTTGTAATTTCTTTGTTTTGCCTCTCTCTATTTAATATAGAGAGAAGCCCTAATGAGGATTAAGTTTTCTGTTTTCTTTGCACAGCCGTCTCTCTCTCTCTCTCTCCCTCTCTCTCTCTCTCAGGTTCGGTTCATCTTCTACATGGTATCAGAGCCACAGCCGATCGTGGGAACGTGATCGACTGTGAAGTGGGAGCGTGATCGAGATATCGACTGTGACGTGGGTGTAGTCGTGCTCTTCCAGATCTCGGTCGATTCATGGAGGCTTTCATGATCATGATCAAACTTCGATCACGCTGAGTAATGATCTAATCAGGTCAGCACTTTAAATATTTTTTTTGGCATTCTGCTGGTCGTGGATGCCTGCTGTGGGTGTCGTATCATCTGCTGTGGGTGTCGTATCATCTGCTGGGTGTGGATGCCTACTGTGGGGGTCGTATCTCCTCGTGCTCGTCGTGGATGCCTGCTGTGGGTGTCGTATCTCCTTGTTTTCTTTTGTTTTCTCTCCTCGTGAATACCTACGCTGTTGGGAGTTTGCTGCGACCTGGTGGTGCCGAGTCTTCCTGCTGCTATGACGAGTTGTGTGTTGGTTCATAAGGTGTCGAAGGATATTCCTGATGGGTGGAAATAACAGAATTTTTTTTCTGTTGTCGTGAGTGCTGGATTCTCGTCGAAGTGTGTTCCTGCTGTTTGGGAGCAACATAATTTATTTTTTTTGTGGCCGTAAGTGTTGAGTTCTTGCAGAAGCTGATTTTGTGTGATATTTACTGGATGTCATGTCGTATATGTTGGAGAACAACAAGTTTTGGTTGACAGTGTGTCTTGCGACTGCATTTTATCATGTGTGGTGATGTGTTTGGGTGCAGCAAGGATCGGAATTTCTGTGGTAACTACAGCAACTGAATTTTTTTTAACTCCCTGTTGTGTCGAGTGTTGAAGTTACTCTTCTGTCATGGAAAATAGCAAATGTGATTTCATGTTGGATTGATCTTTATGTTGTGGAACAGCAGGAGTGGTTTCCTGCTGAGTTGAAGAAATTTTTTTTTGAACACTTGTTCAAGTGAGTTTTTTTTTTGGTATGGCTGAAACGTCGAAAGGTGATTCCAAAATGGAACATATTGGGGAGTATAAGGCGTTTGCCAACCCCTTCTCGTATGGCTCTTCTGTTAGGTTGAATAAAACCAACTATGCCAGGTGGTCCAGAACTTTTATGATGTCGGTATCTGGACATCGTCGAAAACATATTTTGTTGGAAGGCGAACCCATTGAGAAATTGGGAAAATATGTTACTTGGGATGAAGATAATGACATAGTTATGTCATGGATCATGAACAGTGTCGAACCCCATATTGCAGATGGATTGATCTACTATAATACAGCCAAACTAATGTGGGACAATCTTCGTGATACATACTCACAAGAAACGAATGTGAGTCGTGTCCTACAAGTCAAACAGGAAATATATAACTTGCAACAGGGAGATCAGACCTTGGCCCAGTACTATGCCTCTGTCAAAGCTGCGTTTGAAAGACTTAATGCTCACCGGCCTTTGTGTTGCTCGAAGCAAAAGGATCATCAAGAACAAACCATGGTTGCTCGTTTTCTTACAGGTCTCTCTTCAGATTTTTCGGTTGCAAAAATTCAAATGTTGACTGGTTCAGATGTTCCCACTCTTGCTGACGCTTACAATCGTCTGAGTAGACTTGCGATATCTCTGCCACAATCTTAGCCTGTGACTCAGACATCTGCTCTTGTTGCCCCATCTAGTTATGGCCGTGGAAATATTCAGAATATCAGAGGACGAGGACGTGGACGTGGTATGGGAGGTAGAGGAAAGCTTCAATGTACATTCTGTGGAAAATCTGGTCATTTAGAAGATCGTTGTTGGGATAAGCATGGTCGGCCACTCTCTTCTGCATCAAAGTCATATAATCCTAAAGCTCATGTTACTACTATTGAGGCAACTAATGCACAAGATAATATCACTGCAAATGAAAATAATATCACTCTTAGTCGTGCGGAATATGATGAGTTGATTGCTCTCCGACCTTTGAGTTCCAGTTCTCCTGTAGCTGGTATTGCCTATTCAACCGGGAATCATCTCCATCCGAATGATAGTAAGTGGGTTATTGACTCTGGTGCATCCAGACATTTGTGTGGAAATTCTCGTGTTTTTTCAGATCTAAAGGTCATTAAGGCTCAACTTGGAGTCTCATTAGCCGATGGGAGCTCCTCCCCGGTTGTTGGTCAGGGAAATATTTCTATATCCTCCTCATTACAGTTGAAAAATGCACTTCATGCTCCAAACTTTCCTCAAAGTTTACTTTCTGTTAGTTGCCTTATAAAAGAACAAAATTGTAGAGTAATATTTGATCCAATGGGTTGTCATTTTCAGGATTTGCTGACGGGGAAGAAGATTGGTGGAGGCTATGAAGAAAATGGAATTTACTACCTACATCATCCAATGGGTTTTGTTCATGCTGCATTGGACCCTTCATTCAGCCCTGTTCAGTGGCATCGTCGTCTTGGTCATCCTTCATTGTCAAAGCTTCGGTCGGTCTTTCCTCAGATTCCTTCCACCACATCATTTCAGTGTGAAGCATGTCAGTTGGGCAAGCATCATCGAAGTTCGTTCCCTTTGAGTCAGAGTCAGTCGAGTAATAAAGTTTTTGAACTTCTTCATGCAGATGTATGGGGTCCTAATAAGATTCCTACTAGGACTCAGTGTCGGTATTATCTTGTTATTGTTGATGATTTCTCTAAGTTATCATGGGTATTTTTAATAAAAGAACGATCTGATGTTCCAAGTCTTATCAAATCCCTAATTCTTGAAATAAAAACTCAGTTTGAATCTAGTGTCAAGATTGTTCGCACTGATAATGCTCTTGAGTTTAAATCAAAAGATCTGTTACAATTTTACCAAGATCATGGCATCCAACCCCAAACTTCCTGTGCCTATACATCTCAACAAAATGGGGTGGCTGAGCGAAAACATCGGCACCTCCTTGATGTTGCAAGGACCATTATGATTCAATCCAATGTTCCTGCGTCATACTGGGGTGATGCGATTACCACTGCTTGCTATCTGATCAACCGCATGCCTTCGTCTTCTGTGGGTGATCAAATTCCATTACATATCCTAAAACCTAATGCCCCACTTTTTTCTTTCTCACCAAAAATATTTGGATGTGTCTGTTTTGTTCATAAACTTGGCCCTGACCGTGATAAATTAGCAGCTCAAGCTACAAAATGCATATTTATTGGTTATCCGAAAAATCAGAAGGGCTATCGATGTTATGAACCTATTTCTCGCCGAGAGTATGTCAGTGCAGACGTATCTTTCCTGGAATCCTCTCCATATTACTCTAGTTTCGGTTCTCCGCTGCAGGTTGATCCAGCTGAGTCTTTTCCATTACCTATACCTCCTTTTCCTTTGGAATCTGTGCCCTCCTTACCGAACCAAACTTCATCCTCTTCCAGATTTAATAATCCTCCATTGGTATATGTGCGTAGAGCTCCACTTCCGCAAGAGCCTTCATCTTCTTCTTCTCCTGAGGTAAGTTCTACTGACAATAGTGTTCTTCAGGATGATGATAACAGGCCTATTGCTCTACGAAAAGGGACAAGACAATGCACCTTATATCCCATAGCTCATTTTGTCTCCCATGCCAGAATTGGACATAAGATGAAGTCTTTTATTTCAGCCTTGTCTGCTGAAACCATTCTTCTGAACTATCAGCAGGCAGCACTTGATAATCGCTGGAAGATGGCTATGCAAGAAGAAATGAAGGCTTTGGTATCTCAGCATACCTGGGATCTAGTTGATTCCCCAGCAGATGCTGACATTGTTGGTTGTAAATGGGTATATACAATAAAGTACAAATCTGATGGTTCTATTGAAAGGTACAAGGCCAGATTAGTCGCGAAAGGATATACCCAGACATATGGAATTGACTTCTTTGAAACGTTTTCTCCTGTTGCACGGATGGGTACCATCCGTCTTGTTCTCTCAGTAGCTGTTCAGCATGGCTGGAACTTGTGTCAATTAGATGTGAAAAATGCATTTCTTTATGGGGATCTCTCCGAGACCGTTTACATGCAACAACCTTCAGGTTTTGAGGTTGAGGGGGAGTGTCATAAGGTGTGCAAATTGAGAAAGGCGATTTATGGCTTGAAACAAAGTCCTCGTGCATGGTTTCAAAAGTTGTTTGAAGTGATGTCAAGCTTTGGTTTTAACAGATCAGCAGCAGATCATACTCTTTTTATAAAGAAAACTAGCTCTGGCATCGTTGTTATGGTAGTATATGTGGATGACATCATTCTTACAGGAGATGTGAAAGCTATTGAAGCCACAAAAGCTCATCTTCACAAACACTTTGTTACAAAAGACCTTGGTTCACTCAGGTATTTTCTGGGCATAGAAGTTGCTAGAAGCCGTGAAGGGATGGTTCTGTCTCAACGGAAGTATGTTCTTGACTTATTAAAGGAAACAGGCATGTTGGAAGCTAAACCAGCAAATATTCCCATGGACCATAAAGTTCAGTTGGTTGAAGAAGGGTCAAAACCTGTTGATAGCAAACGCTATCGCTCCCTAGTAGGGAAGTTACTATATGTAACTGTGACCAGACCAGATATTGCTTTAGCAGTAAGCAAAGTTAGCCAGTTCATGGACAAACCAACTGAGGTACACTGGAATGCAGCCATAATGATTCTCAGATATCTAAAATCCTCTCCTGGAAAGGGGTTATTGTTCAAGAAAGGTGGAACTCTGGAGATAGTAGCTTATTCTGATGCTGACTATGCTGGATCTGTAGTAGATAGAAAGTCTACCACAGGATTCTGTGTGTTTCTGGGAGACAACTTGATTTCATGGAGAAGTAAGAAACAAAATGTGGTTTCCAGGTCGAGTGCAGAATCAGAATATCGGGCTATGGCCCAAACAACTGTTGAATTGATATGGGTTCGCACTGTTCTTAATGATCTCTAGGTGAAGGTTTCCTCTCCAATGACCATGATGTGTGATAACAAAGCGGCAACATATATAGCAAACAATCCTGTCTTTCATGAGAGAACAAAGCACATTGAGGTTGATTGTCACTATGTAAGAGATATGATTCAAGCTGGTCATATCACTACAAAATACCTAAAGTCTGAAGACCAAGTTGCAGATATGTTTACAAAGCCTCTTGCTAGGCCTAATTTTTCCAGATGCTGTGACAAGCTGAGCATGATAGATATCTATGCTCCAGCTTGAGGGGGAGTATTGAGAATAGGTGGTTTTTAGGTTAAGTTGTTCCTTATTAGAGGTTTTCTGAAATACTTTTTTCATAAGGTCTTAGTTGTAATTTCTTTGTTTTGCCTCTCTCTATTTAATATAGAGAGAAGCCCTAATGAGGATTAAGTTTTCTGTTTTCTTTGCACAGCCGTCTCTTTCTCTCTCTCTCTCTCTCTCTCTCTCTCTCTCTCTCTCAGGTTCGGTTCATCTTCTACACATACAAGGCCTCGTAAGGGGCCATCCCGATGCTAGCGTGATAACTGTTGTTGTACGCGAATTCTGCCAGACTGGTATGAGAATCCCATTCTTTCTTCCAGTCCATCATGATGCACGCAGCATGTCCTCCAAAGTCTGAATTGTGCGTTCAGACTGTCCGTCTGTCTGAGGGTGAAATGTGGTGCTGAACTTTAAATTCGTACCCAACGCGATTTGAAGTTGTCCCCAAAACCTCGAGGTAAATCTCGGATCACGATCGGAGATGATAGATACTGGAACACCGTGCAATCTCACAACCTCACGAATGTAGAAATCCGCCAAACTGTCTAAGGACTGACTAATACGGATAGGAAGGAAATGAGCCGATTTGGTGAGTCGGTCAACGATCACCCAAATCGCATCGTTCTTTCTTTGTGTCCTAGGCAAACCGACGATAAAGTCCATAGTGATGTCTTCCCATTTCCATTGTGGGATCTCCATTTGCTGCATCACTCCGCCAGGTCGTTGATGCTCGATGTTAATCTGCTGGCAAGTCAAACACTTAGAGATGTATTCGGCCACGTCTCGCTTCATTCCGCTCCACCAATATCTGCACTGCAAGTCTTTGAACATCTTCGTGCCTCCCGGGTGAATCGTATATTTGGATTTATGGGTCTCTACGAGAATCTCGTCTCTCAAAACAGGATCAACAGGGACCCAAAGACGATTTTTGAGCCAAATGCTTCCATCGTCCTTAAGTCGGAAAGGAGTATCGGTCTGCTGTGTACGAGCCTTCAGCTTCTCGTACTGCGCATCAGTCTTTTGCCCAGCAAGGATCTTGGCTAATAGCTCAGGTTGAGCTATCAGATTAGAAAGACTGATAGAATTTGATGAAACTGCAAACGGTTTCCATGAAACCAAATCCTCAATCAACTTCCAACCAACGTATAATAGGTTGACGGAAATGCTAGAAGTCTTACGGCTGAGAGCATCAGCTACCACGTTTGCCTTTCCTGGATGGTAGGAAAGGGTGAAATTGTAATCCTTCAGAAATTCTAGCCACCGTCGTTGCCTCATATTAAGTTATTTATGTGAAAACAAGTACTTGAGGCTCTTATGATCCGTAAAAGCCTCGAATTGTTCCCCGTACAAGTAGTGGCGCCATATCTTCAATGCGAACACCACAACCGCTAATTCCAAGTCATGAGTCGGATAATTCTTCTCATGAATCTTAAGCTGACGCGAGGCGTAGGCGATTACCTTACCATTCTGCATTAGGACGCAGCCCAAGCCTGTCCCGGAAGCGTCAGTATAAATCACGAAGCCGCCTTGTCCTAAAGGCAAGGCCAAGATAGGAGCGGTAGTAAGTCGTTCATTCAGCAATTGAAAACTGTTTTTGCACGAATCGTCCCACACGAACTTAGCCTCCTTCTTTAGCAGCTTTGTCATAGGTAGAGAGATCTTGGAAAAGTCTTGGATAAATCTTCGATAATATCCAGCTAATCCAAGGAAACTTCTGATGTCACGAACATTCCTCGGTTGTTACCAGCTTAGTACGGCCTCCACCTTTGCAGGATCCACAGATACTCCTTCCTCGGATATAACATGTCCCAAAAACATAACCTTCTTGAGCCAAAACTCGCTTTTAGAGAATTTAGCGAACAAACGCTCCTTCCGCAAGGTTTCCAAAATGATGATCAGGTGTTTGCGATGTTGATCCTAGGTCTCCGAGTACACCAGGATGTCATCGATGAACACGATGACGAAGGTGTCTAAAAAGGGTTTAAACACACGGTTCATGAGGTCCATGAAGGCTGCAGGAGCGTTGGTGAGTCTGAAAGGTATGACAGTAAACTCGAAATGCCCATACCTGGTTCGAAAAGTCGTCTTGGAGATATCATCTCCCTTAATCCTGAGTTGATGGTATCCTGACCTAAGGTCGATTTTTGAGAAAATCTTGGCATTCCGCAGTTGATCGAACAAATTTTCGATACGTGGTAACGGATACTTATTCTTTATCGTGGCCTGGTTGAGCATTCGATAGTCGATGCACAACCGCAATGATCCATCTTTCTTTTTAACGAATAAAACAGGAGCTCCCAAAGGCGAGACACTAGGGCGAATGAATCCTAAATCCATCAACTCTTGTAGCTGCTTCTTGAGTTCCTCGAGCTTGGTTGGCGCCATACGGTATGGAGCTTTAGAAATTGGCGCAGTACCTGGTAGCAACTCGATGTTGAATTCAACCTCTCGTGGTGGGGGAAGTCTTGGCAGTTCCTCTGGGAAGACGTCTGCAAATCTCGAACCACCTCCAGATCTCTTATAGAAACTTGCATCGGCTCGGACTGGACGACACTGACTAAAAAGGCAGTGCATCCCCTTCTCAGGTAATGTTGTGCCTTTAGCGAAGAAATCATCTTGCTTGCACGGACCGCCTTCACAAACTTGAATTTCACCTTAGGCATCCCTGGTGGAGATAACACAATCTTGCTTTCATGGCAAAAGATTTTGGCATGGTACTTGTGCAGCCAATCCATGCCTAGGATGACGTCAAATTCGGTCATATCTAGAAGGATAGTGCAGGCCGGATAATGTCGATCCGCCAAGACCACGTCCAAAGCTGGTACGTAGGTCGCACAAATAGTGCTCTTCCCAATCGGGTTATAGACGTTGAGAGCATTATCTAACGAACTTACATGTACGTGCAAGAGTTCAGCAAATTTTACAGAAATAAAAGAATGAGTGGCACCGCAATCAAAGAGTACGAAAGCTGCTTGGTTAGCAATCAAGATGGTACCTTGCACAAGCTCGCCTTTGGTCAGTTGTTCGACCGTGACAGTGTAAACGTGTCCCGGTGCTTTCTTCTGGCCGCTGGACTGTGGTTGTTGCGCCTGGTAAGAATGTTGTTGTTGTTGCGGTTGCGGCGGTGGTCTGGGGAGTAGAGGTGCTCCACCCAGAGTTACCGGAAGCGCCTAGGCAAAAGGGGAAGCGCGCTTCCCCGAAGCGCGCTTCGGAAGCGCGAAACGTCGCGCTTCCGAAGCGTGAGGGGAAGCGTCCCCCTTTTTTGGGAAGCGCGCTTCCCTTTTATGGGAAGCGCGTCCCCCTTTTATGGGAAACGCGCTTCCCATAAATGGGAAGCGCGCTTCCCCCACGCTTCCCCCATGTTTCCCCCACGCTTCCCCCACACTTCCCCCTCGCTTCCCCCTCGCTTCCCCATTTTTTTCATTTTTTTTCGCTTCCCCTCGCTTCCGGTTCGCTTCCTAGGTCGCTTCCGGTTCGCTTCCTAGGTCGTTTCCGAGACGGTTCGGAATTTTCTTCTAAGTGGTCCCACGCTTCCCTGCTTCCTAAATTTTTTAAAGTGCCTCGCTTCCCGCTCCCGCTTCCCGTATCGCTTCCCGCTCCCGCTTTCTCGACTGGTAACTCTGGCTCCACCATTCCGTCTGAGGTCGTCAGCCGCCTTCTTGCGGCATTCGCGTGCGAAGTGGCCCATCTTGCCACAGTACAGGCATCCGCCTGTAAGAAGAGGGCATACTTACCCGGGGTGAGGTCGTCCGCATTTGGGGCAGACATCGCTCGCCTGCTGCCGGGCGGGAGGGTTGCCCTGAGGACGCTGACGCTTGGAAGGAGGATATGACTTTCTTCCACCTTGTTTACGAAAAAGGGCGGTCGCTTGGTTTGACCGCCAGAGGGATATTTCTTTTGATCGCTACCCGCAACGGGTGGCTTCTTGCTTTGGGTGCTCTTGGAGCGTTCCCAATCCTCAGTCAGGAGAGTGGCTGCAGCAACAGCTGCGGAGAGAGTCGATGGCATGCTGTTTAGGACCCTTGGTCGGAGTCCTTCCTTTAATCCGCGGATGAATTTCCCCGCCCGCTCCCGATCATCTGCGAATAAGTTGGGGCAATGACGCTCCAACTCCTGGAATCTGGAGATGTAGTCCACCAGACTTGACATGCCTTGGCAAAGTTCCAAGAACTCCACCTTTTTCCTCTCCCTAGCATGAGGAGTAAAATAGTTCTCTAAGAAAGCCTTTTTGAAGGACTCCCAAGGAATAAGCGAATCTGTTGAGAACTGGATGTTTCGAGTCGTGTCCCACCAATGGCGGGCAGCACCCAAAAGTCTGAAAGTACCGAAAATAGTCTTTTTGTCTTCTGGGACTGTCAAAACTTAGAAAACTCGCTCTACTTCCAAAATCCAGTTTTCAGCTGCATCGGGGTCGAGCTTGCCTGTGAAGGTTGGAGGATCGAGCTTTAAGAACTTTTCATATGATACTGCCGCAGGGTGGCTTGGTTCTGGGGTAGGTACTTGGTTGTGCGCTTGATTTCGCATGGCGCTAGCCAATGCGCTCAAGGAATCCATGATGAATCCCCGTTGATCTGACCATTCGTCAGACGAACCCTCGTTCGACCCCCGAACCATCCTTAAAATAGCCAGATGATACATAAGTCAATACTTGGAGGAGAAGAATAATATCAAAAAGTTTATCGTATTTCCGAGTAATAGAGATTACAAAAGCCCAACAGTGTTGGTACAAGGGGGCATTTACAAAAGCCAAAAACAAAAAACTGCCTACGGGTACAAAAACCAACGAGTTTTATATCCTTTAGGGATGATGAGAGTACTTCCTCAAGTATTCTTTGGCGATACCCGTGCGCCTTAACCCGCGCAGAGGGAGAAAAGGATGCAAATCCTCATTCGGGACTCCTTGCTCGTGAAGAGTAGTGGGGGAGTAATGTGGCGAGGCATCCGGTGCATAGGGCGGCGAAGCCGGAGTGTACACCGGAGAATCCGGTATGTACTGCGGTGAAGCTGGTGTGTATATCGGGGAATCCGATATGTACAGCGGTGAAGCCGGAGTGTTTACCAGAGTATCTGATATGTACTGCGGTGAGTCTGGGGTTGGTGTGTATATTGGCGAGTTGGGGGAAGGCATATGAGTGGGTGAAGCGACGTCCTGAGCACTCTCTAGGGGTAATATTTGTTCATCACACGATGGTGTGTCATAAGTACCCTGGACTGAGGATGTTGTGTCCTCTAGATCTTGTGTTGCAGTTGCCCTTCTATCGTATGCTTCCCTGAGTTGACAATTATTTATCGTATGTCTTTCTTCACCACAGAATTCGCACCCCATCTGGGCTTGCCAGGGGGATTCTGCTTCAGAGGATTCCAGAGAAGTGTGCCGATTAACTAGGACATGATTCGGTATACGACTTTCTTCCCGAAAGTGCACTGCTGCCCATGTTGTGGCTAGCGGTGCTTGGTAGGTATCCGGAAGCGTAAAGCCCCACGAATCCGCAAAAGTGGGAGGGGGCGGCCTGCTGGTCCAATGATCTGAACCGGTAGTCGAACGCTCAAGTCTTTCTACCACAGAACTTCTGCCTCTTACAGAACGACAGCGCCTTCTTCTTGCGCCTCTTCTGCGTCCCAATTTCTCACCATTCGGAGGGTTCATTTTCTTTAAACAAGAAAAACCCCAAATACTCATGTAAGGTATACTCTAGTCTAATAATATAGAAAAAAAAGAAATTAAATTACTTGTAGCGCGATGCGGACGCTCGATGACCAAGAATCACTGTTTGATCTGCTCTGATACCAAGTTGTAACGCCCCAAAATTTCGAACCATATAATTTCCTTGAAATAGTTGGAAAATTCCTTTTATTTACAGAGTTTATTTCTAAAATCAGCAGAAACGATTTCTTTAAAAGAAAAAGGACAAGTTTGGCAACCTTGGGCACGTTAGCGAGAAAACAAAGATTTACCATGGACGATCTGCAATAATACTTAGGAAACCATTTCTTCTATTTAAAGCGAGTATCAAGTTTGTACAAAATTTGGGTTTTCTCAAGGGAAAACCGTATCAAAAACCAAAATGTCCAGGAGAAGAACTACGAGCAGAAACAGTGGATCCTTAAATCATCTCGCAGTCGCGCCATCGTCTGATGCACCTAATCGTCACCTGTACCCATGAAATGGGTTAGTTTTGCGAAAAACTAGTAGGAGATTACAAAGACAGAAAGAACTAAATTAGGCATAGATAATTTATGCAGCAGGTAGTAACGAGAAGACTTAAACAGATAGACTGGAGGAATAAGCTAAGTACAACAAACTAAAAAGGGTGTGCATACTCAATTTAGTTATTACTTGATAACCGGTCATGCGGGTACATACATGGCACGTGAATCGAAACAGCCGAGACCAAGCCGAGTGTTCATTATGTTAAGCATTTTAAGATACCTCGGTTGGCTGATTACTCCTATTCCTATGGAGACGACCGATGGTCGAAAGAGTAAGTCCTCAAGGCCTGATAGGGATGCATCCAACTTCTGCAGAAGTGTTAGGCTAACTTATGTAGCCCCTATCCCTCCCCCTAACCTCCGATGACTGGGGAAAAACGGGTCTTTTGCCCTTTTTAAAAAAGTCATAAATGGTTTGTCTATCGGAGTTGGTACCCTTCGTCCTCTCTCTTGACGAAGCCAGGTTGAATTGAGCGCGACGGGGTTTTTTAGTCGTTGCCTCATTCTTCATGCTCTGGTCCATTAGACCCAAACGAGCATCTTGCCTATGAAGGCGATCCCATTTTTTTATGTGTTTTCAACAACGCGCACAAGGCACTAATCGAGGTCATAAGACTCTCTCATCCAATCGTCGTAGTACTAACATGCATCGCATGTTCAAGAGTATACTTACGAGGAAAGGGATACAGGTCCTTAATAGGAGCCTCGGGAGTGTGTTTCGCAAAGATATAATGTTTTTAAAAAGCTATTTTAACATTTCAAATCTTTCGAAACGACACACAACTTGCCAACATATGGTATGTGATTTTCTCGAATCTAACAACTGATGACGTAGTGTCTAGGTGCTATGCAAGTCACGACACTGGTTTTGGTAAATGGGCTTCACAAATGAACCCATCACCCAACAACTTGATCTTGCCCCAGATCAAGGGTTTTCCAAAAACATATCGGGTAAAAAGTGGAATAGGTATTCCTCCCGAATACGCTGAGTCTATGGTAAGGCAAAAACGAGAGATAGTAATGCGAAAAGCAAGAGCCTGGGCGCGAAGCGCGACGGAAAACGGAAACAGGAAATGCAAAAGCAAAGGACAAGGATCGCGAACCCGCGTCCTTGAATTAAAAGACAGTAAACAGTAAATACGAAAGTAAAATCCTGGGCGCAAAGCGCGACGACAAACTGAAACAGGAAATGCGAAAGCAAAGGACAAGGATCGCGAAACCGCGTCCTTGAATTAAAAGACAGTAAGTAGTAATTGCTAAAACAAAAGCCTGGGCGCAAAGCGCGACGGCAACAGAAATAGGAAATGCGAAAGCAAAGGACAAGGATCGCGAAGCCGCGTCCTTGATTTAAAAGTGTACTTATATACGTATATGTATATAAATATATCATTAAGTCCTTTCGATCTTTAATTATTTAAGCTTGATTTAATTATTTAAGTTCTTGTGCAACTTCTCCTACCTTGGGGTATTGCGAAAATAAAGTCGTCTACGAACGTAGGTGATCGTCGGTTTAGTTCGCGGGGCGCGAACTTGCTCCGTTGCGTAACACTGCAAAAGTACGTAGTTTAGCATGCATAAAATGAATATAGGTAGGGAGAAAACTTGGTTTCTTCGCAACTCAATGCTGGGGTCATCGGCCCCTACCGATACGAAAGAGAATGGGGTAGGGTCCAATGACCCATGTCGTTAAATGAGATGGGTGCAGGGGCCATCAGCCCCTGCCGTGATAACAGTAAGAGGGGCAGGGGCCTTTGGCCCCTGCGGAGTCTTCAAAAGGAGGGGCAAGGGCCTTCGAGGCCCTCTCTGGGTTTTAAAGGAAGGAGGGGCAGGAGCCTTCGGCTCCTGTGAGCCTTTTTAAAAGATAGGGGCAGGGTCCGAAGGCCCCTGCCAAGGAAATGCATAGGGTGGGGGAGAGTGCAGGGGCCAAAGGCCCCTGTTGAGCCCTTGCTTGCCAGAAAAGAGAGACAGGGGCCTCTAGCCCCTGTCGGTTAAAAGAGAGGCAGGGGCCAAATGGCCCCTGCTTGGTTTCCGAGGGGTGAGGCAGGAGCCTTCGGCTCCTACCTCCTCTCTTAAGGAGAAGGGTAGGGCCCATCGGCCCCTACGTGGAAAGGGAAGGGCAGGGGACATGGCCCCTGCCAAAAAATTAAAAAGGGCAGGGGGCTCCGCCCCCTGCCTGCTAAGAAGAGGAAAGCAAGAGGAGCGGAGCCCCCTTGCTTGTCGAAAAAGAGGAAGGCAAGGGGGCGAAGCCCCTTGCCTGTCGAGAAAAGGAGGAGGAAGGCTCGGCAGGGGCCGCCGGCCACCTGTCGGCCTTCCGGCGAATCTACGAAAGAAAAGAGGGAGGTGTGATCATCGCAAAATTTTTCCTCTCGTAATGTTCTCTCTCTTTTTTCTCTTTTCCTTTCCAACCTTTTATTTTCCTTCTTTTTGAAGGGAGAAAAGATAAAAGAATGGAAAAGAAAGAGAGAAGAGAAAAGAAAGAAGAGAAGAGAAGAGGAACTCTTTTGCGGGTCTCACTTGACCTTAATTTTAAAGAATTTTGAAATGACTCACCTTCGTTTTTGAAATATTTGCGGGAAAAATCGGGAGACGGGATCCGCTCGTCGGTACGAGGTTCGACCGTTCCTGGCGCCTTTACCAGGGGTAATCGAACCAAGGGTCGAATTTTATGCCTTTTGCTTTGCAAAGAATTTATCTAAGTTTTTATCCTAAATCTGAATGCACAATGAATCATGCTTTTGCAATATGCAAAGATGTATGCTCTTTTTGAAAATATTTTGAAGAATTTCCAAGTGAAATTGATAAAGTGAAGAAATGATTCCTAACTTAGAACTTAAGATTAAAGTTCTAAGTTTTTTAGAATAATCAAGAGCTTGGGAAGATAAATCTAGATCTGGAAAGAGATGGGTTTTTTTTTTTGAAGTTTTTGAGATAAAAGAAGAAGAAAGAAATTTTCTAAGTCATAAATGGACTTTGAGTCAGAAATAGAAATGGAATTGAATCAGTAGGAAATATAGAATTGGGAAATTTGAACGAAATTTGAGAAATGGAATTGATTTAAAAGTTGGATTTTCAAGATGAAATCTGAATCCAATGTCTGGATTATGAATAGAGTTCAAAGTTGGATTTTGAATTTAGGATCTGAAATGGGAACTTGATTTGAAATCAGGAATGAAATGGAATTGGTTCAAATGAATTGGAACCAAGATGAAATTTGGATTTTGAAATTTTGAATGGAATTGGATTTAAGATTTGGAATCCAAGATGGTATTCTGAAATCTAAGATCCAAGATAGGGTTGGTCTCTGGATCCTAAGATGGAATTGGATCTTAAGTCTGAGATCAAAAATAGAATTGGATTCTGGATCCTAGGATGGATTCGGATCTGAAGTCTAAGATCCAAAGGGGAATTGGGTTCTGGATCCTAGAATGGATTTGGATCTGAATTTGAGACCCAAAGTAGGGTTGGATTCTGGATCCTAAGAATTGGATTTGGATCTGAAGCTGAGATCCAATGGTAGAATGAGGATCTGGATCCTAAATGAAATTTGGATCTGTGGTTGGAGATCTAAAGTGAAATAAGGGTTTGGACCCTAAATGGAATTTGGATCTGTGATGGGAGATCCAGAATAGAATAAGGATTTGAATCCTAAATGGAATTTGGATCCGTGATTGGAGATCCAAAGTGGAATGGAGTCCTACACTTGGAAATCTGGGTCCAAGTTTGAGACTAGGATTTTGGTTTTTGGATTTGGGTTTTGAGATTCAAAGTCAGTCTCAACTCTGATTTAAAAACTTTGAAGAAAAAAACTGGATTTAGAATCAGAAGATAAATTTAGAAACTTCAAAGTTAAATTGAACTTTGAAATTGAGTTTCGAATTGAGTTTGGAAATTTGAATTTTGAATATGAAGTGATTTTGAAATTTCAAAGTCAAATTGGACTTTGAATTTGAGATAGGTTTGGAATTTGAAATAGAAAAGATGTTCAAAATCACTTGGATTTTTGAAAGAATTTTGAAAAATATGATGCAATTCTACCCTATATGATGAATGACTTTGAATAAGTTTGAAATTGGACTTTGAAAAGCTATTTCATTCTTTAAATGAATTAAAATAAGATTGAAAATATAATACATCCTTGACTATGGTCATTGAATGTATTATATGATAATCTATATTTAAATTCAAAAGAAGAATAAAATACATTTTTAGTGCTTTTATAGAATTTAAAATGAAATCAACCCTCAATATACCCTGACTATGGCCATTGGTATATATTTTGAGTTAATCCTAAGTTAAATTCTGATAAAAGAAAAATATTTTGAGAAAATATGATGGATTTTGAAAGTGGATCCAGTGTGGATCTAATGTTATTTCGTAAAAGATAAGAATTCTAAGTTTTGTTCACACCCCGACTATGGCCGTTGATGTAAATCGTCAACTTAGAATTGACTTACCTCTTACGAAATGGTGCACGTGCCATTCGTGTTTCACCATTGTGGGGATTTTGGGAAATACAGGAAAAATGCATGGAATAATCAATTCATGGTATTCTATAACGCTCATTCATTCTACCTAAAGTAAGAAATGTAAATTCTTATTCCAACCTAACTATTACAATGGATAAAATCAAATGTACAACCCCAAATAATGATATCTTTTACATGTTTCCTGCAAAACAACCTGATTAGTGATGAAAAGATAAAGAAGATCACATATATCATGTGGATGTTAATGGTGGAAAGGCTCATATAGCAAGATATTTATAATGGAAAGGATAAAAATGACATACATATCAACATGCCTATATGTATATGTTTGGAAAAATATGATATATATAAAAACCTTGCAGTTAAAACACCTAAAATTTCATAAATCTGGAATTGTAACAATATTTACAAAATTCTGCAGGTAGGATCAAAGCCTCTCCAACATATTCTACATCATTGAAGGGGACTATCTCAACTCCATTATTGCAACTAAAAGGGGGCAGTAGATGTGAAGGTGTTGTAGTGACTGAAAAAGGAGCCGTGGGTATAGTGAAACATGAAGTACTTGGTGGTTGATGGATCTAGGCTCTAATCGGCTGGAACACAATTTGGGGCTGAAGGCCAGAATGTATGAAAACAGAGGCTGGGATATTGAAAAACATAGGGTACAGGGGATGTTGTAAGCACCCAACCAGTTGCTACTGCATACTAATGAGTAGCTAGTATATGCGGCTGTGTAGCAATGAGTCATGCTGGAAGATGATGACAGCAAGGTGCTGTAAGGGTGAAGGGAACATGGTGCAAGTGAAGGTCCTGCTGCTACGCATGTGGCAGCAAGATCTGGTGGGTTTGGTAATGTCACACAGCAAAATATCTTTGCTGACTTCTTCTAAATCTGGATTACAGTGGTTCTTCTGTCAGAGCCAGAAGTGAGCACAGTTGGAGGATGAGGATGGTGAACCTAATGATAAACAATATATGAATAGTGGATAAGAACAATGTAGAGTAAAGATCCATAATAGATCAGAGTAAAAAAAAAATGTGTCTCTAGCATGACATATGTTCAAAGGAGGAATGCTGCTAACGATGTACAGATGTAGGCAGCAATGAGTGCCAATGTTCACTAGGTATAGAGTCTTCCAGAGATTTTCAAAGGGTCGGACATCTTTTCCAACCAGGGGACAATGCTATGATGGGAAGCATAACTAATAAGTGGATTTCAGACCCCTCCCCAGAATTCAGAAGGTTTATGAATCAGAGAAGGTGAACAGGAATATGAGTACACCTATAACAAACAACAAGAAAAAAAAAAAACTAATGTTCAGATGTTTCTAAAAAGGAAAATTCAACAAGATTTTGGCAGGGTTATGCGAAAAGAAATGGAAGTGACAAGAAACATACACCAAGCCAGCGTTTTCAATGCCTACATGAGATCTTTCATGATCCTATTGATTGATTTTTTTTTTGGCGATATGATATCTTGAACAGATATTATATCGAAACAACCTCTGTACCAGCATCTCGCCTCATTTGAGCTGAGCGCTACTGACTAAGAAATCTCATAAGTGACCCCAGTGGATTGGAATTAGCTCCAGATTGAACATGATTCAGCTTAGTATATTAGTGTTTGACTGCTGGATATGCAAAAGAGTGAGCTCCCAGGTGTAGTGAGCCACCAGCGTGGATCAAATAAGGTATACAGGGATCAAGTGATCTCTTCCTCTTACTGCAGAGAACAAAAAGGGGAGAACAAATGCCATTTACAAGGATATTTCTCAGCAGCAGTTAAGTTTTCCTGCGGGGGCAGATTTCCTCCAAAGCAAAAAAAAGAAGACAGCACCAGCGATCCAGCGCATTTTCTAGCAATCTCTCATAACCAAGAGGTGGACAGGTTTGTGCTACTGATAGGACTTAAGCAGATCTTATGCAACAACCAATATGAATTATAATGAATGAGCACATAATGGGCATTGAAATACAGCAGCTGATGAAATGCTGATATGAAGAAATTAAACTGGAATATTAAAATGCTATCAAAAGTATGATAGATTGAAACAAAATTTTGATTCTAATTCAACATAGACAATGGATTTAGCAAGAAATTTGGTTCTTGCGTTTTGAAGGTTTATGAACTGCCCTGTTGCATGGTAACCTGGCATCGACTTTGATGACATGAGTGGCAGACATTATCTACAGATAATCATAACCTGTAACATACCTTCAGATGGAAATCAACATATTTCAAAGATAACTAAAAAAAAAAAAAAACTTTTCATTACTGACCATGACTGACTTGAGGGGATGGATTAAAGAATAATGATGGAAATATAATTTGTAACACATAACAAACAAGTATCGATACACTGACTCATAAGCAGCAAGAATACCAATATCATGCATGATACTATAATGGAGACACTGAGCTATAGGATATAGAAATGGGTGAAAGGTACCCTGGTCAGTTTACGCATCTATTGATATAATTTGAGTTCAAATTTCCAATAATACAAATGGATGTTAGCATCACCAGACTGCTTAACATATCTCCAGATCGACCTTAGCTACTTTCATGTGTTTTGACGGCAACGAGGAGCCCCAAATGCCCACACATGAAGCCTAGCTACTTCAAATACAACACAGGATGAAGAATGTGAGAGCAAACCGGAACATCTCCCAGATATGACTGATGGAGCTGGAGGAAAAGGGTCTCAGGCTTAACATACGTTTGGGCTAAAAGTGTTTCATATCTCCAGTAGATCACCTGATTCTTTACCACCATGTATCTTAAGGGATTCTAGTAACAAAGATAATGAGGTTTTACAATCACTGTGAGGCATCCTACTGGACATCACTATTTCGAGATGAGTCATAGATGGCTTCATCTGACATGATGACCCCAGTATGAATCAGCATCTTTAGATTCCAATGGGTTTAGCAAATTCAACGCAGATTTGTAAAATACGATTGGATGATCTACGATGACCCACAAAAGCATGATGGACTTAAGCAACATAAATAGATCTTCAGAACAGAAAGAGAAAAGAAAAATAAATATTAAAAAAATAATGCAGAGAATACTCAGACTCAAAGATGATAGATGAAAGAAAAAGATGTCGGAATATATAATTCCTATGCTGTAGCACAGGGATATGTCGGGATTGCTGCTGGCAACCTAACATCATCCATGGTGCTTTTAATGGGACCTAAAGATTAAAGGGGAAATCAGAAATTACAGAAAAAAAAGTAAATCATGGAGAAAATCCAAGTTGAACAGACGGGGATTGAAATAAGATTAGAAGTAGATGGAAATTTTGAAGCCTGGGTGGATCGGCGATGCCATTGAGAGGCATCGTCGGTCATCAGGTTATAAGGGAAAATGAAAATCGGAGTTCCATGGTGAATTTGAAATGAAGATAGACATTAGGAATCAATGATGCAGAATTATAAGAACATGAGAAATCGAACTCCAAACCAGCGTAAATAATGATAATAAATAAAAAAAAACAAACAAACCCGAAGATGAAAGGGATTCTTACCTGGCTTGCAGGGGTTTTGAAAGAAAGAAGGAGGGACGAACCGTGGGCCAGGCTCCTCCGGACGATCAGAAGAGGAGCTTTGCTTTTGCTTAGCTCTGCTACAGGGCTTTTCAAATTACTGGAATTCGGAGGAAAAGACCGCCGGTATCCTACCTATTCCTTCGGATTGTTTAAAGCAGAGAAAACTCCATGAATGCTTGCAGATGATAAACTTCGGAGAAAAAAATGGATGATGTAAAGAAGATGGGTTTCCTTCAGGAAAGAGAGAGAGGCTCGAGAGTAATGCGCAGGGGGTATGGAGGCCAAAAATTTTTTCGATCCCCGACCCCTCCTCCTCCACCTCTTCTTATTGAGGGAAGAGGAAGGATCTGGAAGGTGGTTTCGTTGAAGATCGAGGGCGGAGAAAAGGGGGGGCTGTTGAGAATCAGACGACAGAGAGAGGCAGCGAGCATGCAACCGTTGCAAATCCTCGCTATTTCAAAAAGGAGGTCCCCCTTAAAAAGAAATTTTTTATAAAATGGTTTTCCAAAACGAGGTTTTTAGCAAAAACAATTTTAAGAAGCTCAAAGTCATTCATTTTTTGCGTAGCTTTTCTCAATTTTTGATTTTTTATGTTATTTTTCCATTTTTTTTTGTATTTTTAGAATAAAATCCTAAAGCTTTACAAGAAATCAAAGATTGAAACTAATTTTTTTATGTTTTTGTAAAATGTTTACAACAGGAGTTTTTCTGAGAATTTTAGAAACTATTTTGAGACAATTTCTTCAGAAATGGGTTTTTGATCCAGATTTGGAGGAAATATGGATTTAAAGTGCTGGATTCGGATCCGGAGTTGATTTTGAATATATCAATATGAATTTAATTCAGAAAATCTGAAGAATGAGCTTTGAAACTGCTTTGATTTTCTCAAAAAACGGGGTTAGGGGCAAAAGGGTCATTTTTACAAAACTTTGCAAAATTTGGGGTGTTCACAGGAGGGGGGGGGGGGGGTGTTTACCTGGACTGCCGAGGGGAATGAGGTCGCCGGGAGGGCAGTGAGGGATAGAGTCGGGGGGTCGGGGGAGAGAGCAGAGAGTGAGGGGAGAGATGAGAGAGAGAGTCAGGGGGGTCGGGGGAGGCTCGTAGGCCCTCCTCTCTCCCCTCTCGCCTTTTAATAGGGAGGGGGCGCACACAGGGCCCGCCCCCTGTGTCACCGGAGAAGCCTCCTACCGTGGGCTGCCAGCCCCTCTGAAAAAGGAGTTTTCGAGGGGCTGGGCACGGGTTGGATCCGGGTCGGGTCTGTACCCGACCCGGGTCCGATCTCTTTTAAATTTTTTTTTTACTGGTTTTTACATGAAATCTACTCATTTTCCAAACTGAACTTTTGTGTCCAAAAGACCTTTTGAGTTGGTCCATTCAGACGTTTGGGGTCCTTCCCCGGTCATGTCTAAAGGAGGGTACTCCTATTACGTTACTTTCATCGATGAGTACACTAGGTATGTATGGATCTACTTTCTCAATTTAAAATCTGAAGTCTTTGACTTCTTCAAAAAATTTCATATGATAGTTAAAAATCAATTTTCAAGTAATATCTCTACTCTTAGATCCGATTCGGGTGGAGAATATTTATCAAATGAATTTCAAAACTATTTAGAAGTAAATGGAATTTGTCATCAAAGATCGTGTCCTAGGACTCCTCAACAAAACGGCTTGGTCGAAAGAAAGCATAGACACATCATGGAAACCACTAGGACACTCCTTATTTCCAAAGAAATTCCAAAGAATTTTTGGGCCGAAGCGGCCTTAACCTCAACTTACTTAATAAATAGAATGATATCTTCATCCTTACAAAATGCATCTTCATATGAAAAACTATTTGAAAGAACACTCGATTTCAATAGATTAAAAATTTTTGGATGTAAATGTTTTGTCCTTACACATAAACAGGACAAATTATCTCCTAAAGCTATTGAATGTGTTTTCTTCGGATATGGAAAAATCAAAAGGGTTTTAGATGTTTTGACTTGAAAAATAACAAACTCTATGTATCCAAAGATGTAACCTTTTTGGAAAATGAAAATGGTTTTGTGAAAACTAAAGATATTGACGAAAGTGAATATGCTTTTTTATTTGATCTTCTATCTCAAGAAGATGAGACTCCTCAAGAAGAGGAAATCTCTAATGAGTCTTTGAATGACCTAGAGGATATTCCTCTTCACAATGTTATAGATGAAAGTGATAGACCAATCCAAACCTATGTTAGGCGTGGTCAACAAACTCAGATGAGCGCCTTAGAAAAATACTCTCAAGGATCCAATATAGAAGAAACCTCTTTAAGGAGATCCGGTCGGATCTTCAATCCTCCTAATAGGTTTGTTTCCTATGAGTCCCTAACTCCAAGATATAGAGCGTGTCTAATTGCGTTGCACTCATTTCATGAACCTTCACACTATAATGAGGCCAAAAACATTCCCCAATGGGTTGAAGTCATGAACTTAGAGCTTAGTGCCCTTGAAAAGGCAAAAACTTGGGAAATAACTTTGTTACCCACTGGAAAGAAATCAATTGGATGTAGATGGGTCTTCAAAATTAAAACTAAGAGTGATGGTTCATTAGAACGTTATAAAGCACGGTTAGTAGCTAAAGGATCTGCTCAAGAATATGGTATAGATTATGAAGAAACCTTCGCACCTGTTGCTAGAATGACTAGTGTTAGGACTCTTATTGCCATTGCGTCAGTGAAAAAATGACCTATCTATCAACTAGATGTTAAGAATGCATTTCTAAATGGCGAATTAAACGAAGAAGTTTACATGGATCCCCCACCAGGAGTATGTATTGGTAAAAATAAAATTCTCAAACTTAGAAAGGCATTATATGGTTTAAAACAAGCCCCAAAGGCTTGGCATGATAGATTTAGTAATCTAATGACAAGTTTGAATTTTCGTTCATGTTATACTGACACTGCTTTGTTTGTGAAAAGTGCAGGGTCTTCAGTAGTTATTTTACTACTTTATGTTGATGATATGATCATCACTGAAAGTGATGAGCAAGGAATTTATGATATTAAGAAAGTTTTAAAAGAACATTTTGACATGTCTGATCTTGGTTTCTTAAGATACTTTTTAGGGATTGAAGTGACATACTCTCCTCGAGGGTATATTCTCTCTCAAATGAAACTGGCTGCTGACATTTGTTCTAAATCTGGTATCTCCGATGATAAGAAGACAGAAACCCCTGAAGTCATCAATGCAAAGTTAAGGTTGGAAGATGGAACACCTCTCGAGGATCCTACTCCCTACCGGCAACTTGTTGGGTCTCTAACCTACTTATCCATTACTCGGCCAGACATAGCTCATGTTGTCCACTCTGTCAGTCAGTTTCAACATGCACCTACAACCGTGCACATGAGTGCAGTCTTAAAGATCGTTAGATATATCAAAAACACCATAACTAAGGGAGTTTTTCTTTCCTCCTCCTCATCACTTGATTTAATTGCTTATATTGATGCTGATTGGGGAGGAAATCCCAATGACCAAGTCTCAACTACGGGATTTTGTGTTTTCTTAGGTGACTTTATGATTTCTTGGAGATGCAAGAAGCAGTACAAAGTATCCTTGTCCTCAACGGAAGCGGAATATCGTGCTATGGCCACTACAACCATGGAACTTGTATGGCTAAGAAGTATCCTCAGTGATATGGGCATTGTCATCTCTACTCCTTCGAAGATGTGTTGTGACAACAAAAGTGCAATTTATATTGCAAGCAATCACACCTTCCATGAGCGTACTAAGCATATTGAGATGGACTGTTATTACGTACGTGATGAATACCTGAGAGGAACCATAGCACTATCATTACGTACGTGATGAATACCTGAGAGGAACCATAGCACTACCTTACGTCACATCTGAGTACCAATTGGCGGACTTCTTCACTAAGGCCCTTGTTGCTCCTCGTTTTTTGTTTCTCCTTAACAAGCTTTCGGTTATATCCCCGTAAAGCTTGAGGGAGGGTGTTAAAATATATGTAATTCATATATATGTATATATTTATATACATATATATATGTATTATCTAAAATACCCGATAGGGGTATTTTAGTCATTTCACAAGTACCTGATAGGGGTACTTGTTTCTTTTCTTTCTTTTTTTGTAAATTCTTTTTTTATTTTTTACTTTTTATTTTTTGTATTTTTGCCCACCTAAAAGGGGCCCCACCATGGAGTCGAGGGGGGCCCCAACGGTCACATTTGTGACCGTTGGGGGCTCCCAACGACTCCATGGGAGCCCCTAGGTGGCTCTTCTTTTAAGGCCACTCCTTCTCTCCTCCTTTTGTGTATAAATAGGGGTGAACCCCTCTTGTATTCTTCACTCTTGAGAGCTCTCTCTCTTTTCAATAAGAGACATTTATATTTTTATGTTGTGTTGTCTCTTGTGGGTTTGGGTGTTAGCCCTTTTGTTTGTTCATTAGTGGATGTTGTAAGTGCTTAATGCACTCTTTGCTTTTCCGCATATTTCATTACATATATATACTTAAGTACATATGTTTTAACATGGCGATCCTACACCCAACACTTCTTAGATGAGAAGAAGACATCATACCCATAATCCAAAATTTGAGATACCGAAAAAAAGTTTAAATTGAGTTTTGAAACAACTTTAACCTTAGGAACTTGAATATTTTTTGAAATATTTTTAAAAGTTTCAATGCTTTTGATTTCCAAATTAGTTCTATCGGCGGTAGAAACATATGAACTAAGGATAAGAGAGATTTTAGATGAGTCATATGAAAGGAGACACTAGAATCAAGTATCCAAGAAAATGTACATGGAGAAGAAGATTGGAGACAGTGACACCAGAAGTATGAGATGAGGATGTCTTAAGGAATTGTTGAAGAGCCTCCGTTAATTGGTTGATAGTATCCTTAAGATCTCCTTTCTTGTTTGCTTTTTCACCCTTTTTTGTTGATTCTTCAACGGCTGTCACCTTCTTAAGCTTGGGACATTCTGATTTGATATGTCCCAGTTCATTACAAAAATAGCATATTACTCTCCTCCCGCCACCATTATTATTCCTCCCAAAATGAGAAGGTTTATATGTCTTGATATTGTTGTTGGGTCTTGACACAACAAGAAGTTCCTCACTCCCTTTGTTCATGCCAAGTCGGGTTTCAGCTTGTTGCACCTCAACAAGGGCCACATTAAATGAGGTAGTAGTGGTCCTATGCAAAATTGATGACCTAACTTGCTCAAACTCTTGTCTCAACCCAACTAGGAATGTAAAGAGTTGTTTTGTCTCAATTTGCTTTGGTCTCATTTCAATGGTTGGGCCTTCCCATTTAGACTCAAGCAAGGCCAATTCATCCTAGAGAGAGAGAGAGAGTTTCATAGTAACCTCTAATACTCTTATATCCTTGTTTTATGGTTTGAACCTTCTCTTGAAGGAAGTATTGTTATGTCAAGTCCTTTTGCACGAACGTGTTCTCGAAAAAGATCCATGCATTTCTTGAACTTCACAATGTTGGCGGCTATTGTAATTTTCATGCTATTTAAGAACCAAGATAGGATTTGAGCGTTCTCGGCTTCTCAATCCTTCACTTTAATATGATATTCTCTAAGAGTCTTTTCTCTTTCTTCATCATCGAGGGTTTTGATTTGTTTTTCATCTTTTTTTGGTATGAGTTGTAGCTCACATGTGGTACCATTCACGTACCCTCAAAGTTTTTTGCCCTTAAAGATGGTTTTCTATAGCAGCGGCCCACATTAGGTACTTGGAGTCATTTAGTTTGAATGTGATCATCGTCGTGGGTTCTTTTTCGCCCATCTTTGGCAGAAAAAAACAAATGCTTGAGGAATAACCCTTCTTTGTCGCAACCACGAACTTTGGAGAATTATCACACGATCCCATGATGATACCATGTAATGAAACAAGAAGAAATACAATAATGAAGACAATATGCACAAGCACAAGCCCACCAAGGGACAATACAAAAGCACAAAGTGCATACAATAGTCACAAAGGGCAATCACAAGAGAGAACAACACATAAAAAATATAAGATTCGTTCACCAAAATATGTTAAAGAGAAGTATACTTGAATAGCGGAAAGACCCCTATTTATTGAGCTACACACACAAAAGGGGCTAGCCGATCTAGCCATTGGGCTAGTTCCTAAACAGCTAGAATAAAAAAATAATAAAATAAAAGAAACAGAAAACAAAAAGTCAAAAGTGCCCATAATGGCCACTGCCTATTACATGCTTATGAAAAGACAAAAAATGCCCCTACATGGGTAAAACCTATTACAAAAAAAAAGTCATATATATATATATATATATATATATATATATATATATATATATATATATATATATGTGAATATACGTATATACATATAGATAGATAGATAGATATCAATACATCTTAACAGGGACTGCATCACCTCATTTGGCCGAAGCCTCCTGCCATAACAACAAAAAGCCACAATCTCAAAGTTGCCTTATTGGATAAGCAGCAAACTCGGATCTATCAACCAATCCCTAATGAAGGAGAAAAGCATAGAGACGATGACCAAGTTCCAGAAAATGAGATCATGAGATGAAGAGCATGTGTAGAGTCTAGAGTTCCACAAATCAGAGACAAAACAGAAACATAAAAAAAAACTAGCAACACCATAAGATGAAAAGATGCAGATAAGTTGGAGAAATGACAAATATACCATCAAGCACCAAACAACAGACAGAGAGGGATATACTATGACTTCTTACAAAGCACCAAGCTGCCCAGTAGTATCAAAAGACCGACTCTACATTGAGTAAAACACTGTCTAACAACCAAAAACAACAAGAAACAAAGCCTCTCTAGAACTTTAACAACATGATACACAAGAAAAATATGCATTAATAACATGAAAAAGCAATAAATCAATGGGCATTCAATAAATCAATGGGAAGAGAAAGGAGGCGACTTGGAGGTTCCATTCTTGCAAGCAGCATCGATGGATGACCAGTCACTCTCGCCCCATGGTCCAAAGCAATAGCATCCACATGCATGCCTATCCAAACCATGTGAGGCCATGAAGAAAGTCAATTTTGGAAATAGGTGAGTGATTTTTCTTTTCAATTTTTTTTTTATCCTTTTTCTCCAACTCAAGCTTCTAAGTACTTCCAGATTTTTGCTACAGTGTATTAAGACTGACTGGATCATTGTACCCATTACGGGTTTGGGTCTGGACCCGAAATCCATGTATTTATCCCAAAGTCATTGTATTGTTTGTATTGGGTCTGGATCTGATGTAACATAATGTAATATCCAGACCCAATCTAATTTACATATAGGGCACGATCCTTGTTGTTGAGGATCGTACCACTTGTTGCTACAGCCTCCCTCTTTCTCACAGGCATCTTCTCCCTCCTTAGCATCAACCGAACTTCGGTAGATAAATTCTTTCATGGTATCAGAGCGGGATCGCATCTGACTTTAGTTCAAGGGCGTGAATCCCATTCCAGAAAGTGTCTCGAGAGATTCGTCTTTTGTTCCAAGTTAGTAAAACAAAAAAAAAAAATTATCTTCCGTTTTCTCTATCTTTCCTCTCTGTTTCCTCCATCTTTAATTTCAAAACTGATCTTTTTTTCGATTCAATCCTTGGATTTCAGATCTGATTTTTGTTCCAGATCTGCTTCTCTTCTTATCGATTTTTTATTTCAATTCAATCTTTGGATTTCAGATCTGATTTCGTTCCAGATCTGTTTCTCTTCTCTTCCTATTGCAAAAAAAAAAATTTACCCACCTTCATCGTTGATTCCGGATCTGATTAGTGCATCAGATCTATTCGTGTCTTGCACCATCTGTCTCGTATTAACATCAGATCTGACTATTCACGTCAGAACTCTCATCTTACAGAACTTATTGGGTTTCAAACCTGTATACCCAATTTTCGTTAAACCTGACTTTACATCTTTGGAGTCTGCGAGAAATCTGACGAGACTCTGACCAGTACAAATCGTGCAGTCCACTAAAGGTATTAGAGAAACAGTGACCCAGATATAAAAAAAAAAATCGTGAACTCTGATTGTTTCTCTAACTTGTTGGACTGTCTTGTTGATATATTTCTCGTTCTTCTCTTCATTTCCATTTATTCTTATTCTGTTCATGGATTCTTCTTCTCTTCCATCTAGCTTCCTTGGTCAACTTATTTCCGAAAAACTCACCAACTCGAATTACTTAACTTGGAAGAGGCAACTATTGCCTTTTATTAGGAGTTTGGATCTCTCTGGATATCTTGATGGATCTGTCCCTACACCACCAGAGTTTGTTTTGCAAGAGGAGAGATGATAAAGGGGAGGTTTCCAACAAATTGGTTCGTAATCTAGAATTCACAACATGGAGGAGAAAGGATCAGGCGGTTGTGGCATATATTACCTCTACTCTTTCCCAAGAGGTATTAGTGGGCATTCCCGACGAATGCTCCGCTATGGAGTTATGGCAGAGGTTGGCGCAAACCTATTCACAGATTTCAGAGGCCAGAACCCTACATTTAAAGAAAGAATTTCAGCTCTTATCAACTGGCCAACTGGCCATGGTGGATTGTGAAATTCCTGACAAAGAAAAAGTTCAACAGGCACTAAATGGTCTTGGATCTGATTATCACATGTTGGTCACATCCCTCCTATGTCTTCTTTCTTTACCAAGTTTTGAAGATCTTCGCGCAAAGTTATTGCAGTATGAAGTTACCATTCGAGGAGAAGAGATGCATTCCAGCCATCATGATGTATTGGTTAGAGGGATGATGTCAGGATGAGGACGTGGAGGCTTTCAAGGTGGATGTGGATAGGGAAGGAATAGTCAAGGAGGACGAGGATTGTTGCCCACGCCCAACATGTCACCTAATTCTTTTCCGGGGAATCAGAGCTCCAGAAACATACCGTCATGTTTTTAATGCAATAAAAGGGGGCACATCAAAGCTAATTGTTGGTACAATCCACAGAACAAGGGAAAATTTAATGGTGTAGGATCCTCTCACAGAGGAAGAATAAGAGAAGTCTCAAAGGATGATGAAAAGGATAATGTGAAGAATCTTCTGATATTTGCTCTTTCAAGTTTAAGCTTCAAGCAGAATGAGCAAGGGACCTAGTACATTGATTCCAGGGCTGCAGCACATGTGACAGGTGATGTTGGTAAGATTTTAAAACACGTTCCTTATCGTGAAAATTTTCATATTAAAACTGGAGATGGTACTCTTCACTCTATATCTCATACTGGAAATGTTAACCTTTCACTCCCTAATTCTTCTCTAAATTTGTCCAATGTCTATCATTCTCCAAGTATTGTCAAGAACTATGTCACATGGGCGCGGGTGCGGGTGCGGGGATTCGGCACTTCCAAAAAACCCGGGTGCGAGGGTGCGATAGGGGCATATATATATATATATATATATATATATATATATATATACCATAGGTTCCCTCGGCGCGGGTCGGGGTCCAGTTATCGACCCAGCCTGCTGTGTTCTGCTGACTGTCATGATTCAATCATGTCTGAAATTCCCTGGTCTTCACGAAAAAAAATATTAGCAAAGGTTTGATGTGGTGTGTTGGAGAGTCTTTACGAGGCCTACGGCTCCACTGCCACGCCACTGCCTAGGGTTCTTCAAATTTCATTTTATATATAGTTGCACACAGATGACAGCTAAAAGAAATTTATTGGATTTGACATGTGGAAAAGAGAGGTCTACACAAGGCTACGACATCTCGTCAGGAGAAAAGTGAATACTAATAGCCACCAAGGCTACTACCATCATTATCATTTATTATGGAGAGAGAAAATCCTTGACGAAGAAGGATCTGGATCGTTGAAGCCTTGAAGGATAAAGACTTCAAAAGGCTCTTGAATTTTGGTTTTAATTTTTGAGGAAGATGGATCATCATTTCTAAGTTAACAGTGTGTTTTCCAACGCTGCGAATTAATTGTTTGGAGGCAGGAATAGCATGGGAATCTGGGATGCCAACAAAGCTCGTGAGATGTTGTGGACACAAGTGCCTCTTTATAAAACAAGAGCAGCATCAAGCAGTTGTTAGCAGTTTTTTTTTTTAAATTTCGCAGCCCATTTCGTAGGGCAATTTTTTTTTTTTACTCCAAAAAAATAGACCGAACTGACCCTGGGTGCGGTCAACGCACCCAGGATCGGGTTGACCGCATCCGATGCTGCACCCGAACCCGCATCAAGTTGCGTCAACTCGGGTGTGGCACCCTGCTAGCTGAATCCCTGTGACATAGGTCAAGAATATTGTCTTTGTCTCTAAACTTGTTGATGATACTAATTCTTCCGTTGAATTCACTCATTCTTCTGTATGTGTCAAGGATCTTCTCACGAAGAAGACCGAGAACGACAAGGAAACATGTATATCCTCAATGAACTTTCTTCTTCTTCTGTTTGTGGTGCTTCATCAAATTCATCCGCCATTCAGCCAGTCCAGCCCGTGTCGTCCAAAGATTATTTTAGTTTATCTTAGTGTAATAAGCCAGAGATTTGGCATCGTCGTTTGGGTCATTGTAATGGTTCCTTCATTAAGAAACTTGTATCGAGTGGACTTGTTCCAGAGTCTAGTTGGAGTGTTGAGTCTGATACTTCACTTTGTTTCAGTTGTCAACTATATAAGAGTCATGTTCTTCCTTTTAATTCAATAAATCAAAGAGCTTCAGTGCCTTTTGAAATTGTGTATTCTGATGGTTGGGGTCCTGCCCCACAATCTTCTTTATCTGGTAGTCGCTATTACGTAACCTTTATTAATAGTTATTCCATATGTACTTGGATTTATTTTATGAAACATAAATCTGAAGTGTTCAAACTCTTTCATTCATTTTTCGCTTCAGTCTGTAATCAATTCTCGTATAAAATTCAACATTTCCAATGTGATGGAGGAGGTGAGTATTTATCAAAGGAATTTACTGAATTTCTCCAAGATAATGGAATAAGTCGTCGTATATCTTGCCCTCATACACCACAACAAAATGGTGTGGCAGAAAGAAAACATCGGCACATTGTGGAAAGTGCCTTGAGTATGTTGCATGACACTCGCGTTCCCGTGAGTTTGTGGACGGAGGCCTTCTACTCAGTTGTGTGTATCATAAATCGTCTACCCATGACATTGCTAGAGAACCAATCTCCTTATTTTGCTCTTTTCGGAAATGTTTGGTTGTATATGTTGCGTCCATATTGATAGCTCTCAACGAAATAAGTTTCATGACAAAGCATGTATGTGCAAGTTTGTGGGATATGCTGACCAATACAAAGGGTATCGATGCTATGACCCCATCACTCATCGCATCAAAGTCTCACGAAATGTTGTGTTTAATGAAACCATTGTTGAGGACTCAGGAAGTGTAGATGGACACAACGAGGCCGTTGAGTGGTATTAGCCATGGCTTGCCCACTGAGTTGCTTAACCAGATAGAGACGTATGATGTTCCCCCGTGTCACACGTCACCTGTTGAACCGAGTGAGACCGGCGTTGAACCTCAGATAGAAGAATTGAGAAATGCGCAGGTTCCTACAATGTCTACTTCAGATGCCGCAAAATTTCAAGGAATCGTCTATGTACGACGAAACAAGAATAATGATCAGCCAATTGATGTGCAACCCAGACGAATTGGAAGAATTCACTATCCTATTGAGAGATGGGTCAGTTATAACAACTTCTTTATAGATCTGCAATTATTTTTTTCTCAGATTGAAAAGCAAGATGAACCTGTCAGTTTCTCGGATGTATACATGTCAATCAAGTGGATTGAGGCCATGAATGAGGAGATGAAAGCCTTGCATGAATGTGGAACTTGGGAGATTGTCCCTAGACCCTCAGACAAAAATGTTGTAGGTTCTAAATGGGTCTATAAGATCAAGTATAAACCTGATGGATCCATTGAACGCTACAAGGTGAGACTTGTAGCCAAAGGCTTTACTCAGGAATACAGGCAAGACTATGATGAGACCTTTAGCCCTGTAGTCAAGATGGGAACAATTCGATTAATTTTATCTTTCTCGGTTCAGTATGGTTGGACTCTCGATCAGGTTGATGTCAAAAATACATTTTTGCATGGCAGTCTGAAAGAAGAAGTGTATATGGAGCAGCCCCCTGGTTATGCAGAACACAACCCCAACACTAATGTTTGTAAATTACGAAGAGCCATCTATGGACTAAAGCAGGCCTCTCGTTCTTGGTTTGATAGCTTCTCTGTCGAAGTTCAACGACATGGATTCATTCGATCTTACCTCGATCATTCCTTATTCATCTTTCGAGATCGTCAGGTTAGTATTTTACTTCTCATATATGTAGATGATATTATTATCACTGGGAATTCTGATGAACATATAGAAGCTACAAAGGCTCTCTTGAGTCAAAGATGTTGGGGTTCTGCGTTATTTCTTGGGGGTTGAAGTAGACCGGCGGATGAATCATAAACTCAGTACTCTAGATGAGGAGGCATATGGAGATCCCAGACAATATCGCAGCCTCGTGGGTATGCTTCAATATTTCACTTTCACTAGACCAGATATTGTGTATGCAATGAATCAAGTCTCGCAATTTATGCATGATCCACGAACAGAACATATAAATGTTGTCAAGAGAATTCTTCAGTACTTAAAGGGAACACTTGGGGATGGCTTAGTTTATCATCAATCTAAGACTAAAGGCGAGCAACATAGACTAATTGTGTATGCCGATGCTGATTGGGCTGGAGATCCAGATGACAGAAGGTCTGTGTCTGGCTATTGTGTTTTTATTGATGAAAACTTAATAGCATGGAGTAGCAAGAAACAACGTGCAGTTGCACGATCCAGTATTGAGGCTGAGTATCGGTCTATGGCAGCAGATACAACAGAGGTTACATGGCTGAAACATCTTTTGGTAGAATTAGGAGAAACCATTCTACCCACTACTCTTTTGTGTGATAATCAGAGTGCCATCCAGATTTTCTTCAATCCCATTCATCACAGCCGTACAAACCATATAGAGATTGATCAACATTTTATTCGGCAAAAAGTAGAAGACAGGGAAGTTGAACCTGCTTATATTCGAACGACTGATCAGGTGGCGGATTTGTTCACTAAAGGTCTTACCAGCATACAATTTTGGTTCTTGAAGAGCAAGTTGTCCATGGTGCATGATCATGCACAACTTGAGGGAGGATATTAAGACTGATTGGATCATTGTACCCATTACGGGTTTGGGTCTGGACCCGAAATCTATGTATTTATCCCAAAGTCATTGTATTGTTTGTATTGGGTCTGGATCTGATGTAACATAATGTAATATCCAGACCCAATCCAATTTCAATATAAATATAACATATAGGGCACGATCCTTGTTGTTGAGGATTGTACCACTTGTTGTTGCAGCCTCCCTCTTTCTCACAGACATCTTCTCCCTCCTTAGCATCAACCGAACGTCGGTGGATAAATTCTTTAACAGTGTGCCCTTTATGTTGAACTAGAAGCCACTTAAAATACCAATAAGAAGAGCCGTTATGAATTCACCGATCACTTTTTATTGATCCAAGATCTCAACATGAAACAAAACATTATTATCCCTCTAATTCACACTAGGATTCCTTGACAGCTTACTAGGTATTCCACGGCCTGCATGTCCTTAAAGTGAGTGTATTTCCAATTAATACAAAAAGCTCTCTCTCTCTAACATCAAACTGTGAGCTCCCAAGCAGTGGGAGGATAATTTGATCTCTGACCGCGTGCATGTTGAAGAATGAGCCGGCGGCTCATAGGCAGTGGCTTGGTTAAGGGAACCCATCGGAGCTATAACAAAATGGAGTCTTCATAGGGAAATTGTCGCTGCTTATGGGCCCAAACCTGGGTGATCTATCCATGACTAGGATGAAGCTTGGGTGAAACTAAGTGGAGATCCGGACCGACTGATGTTGAAGAATCAGCGGATGAATTGTGGTTAGGGGTGAAATGCCACTTGAACCCAGAGCTAGCTGGTTCTCCCTGGAATGCGTTGAGGCGCAACAGTTGATTGGACATCACTGTTTCGGTGTAGGCTGCGAGAGCAGTACCAAATCGAGGCAAACTCTGAATACTAGATATAATCCCAAAACAAAATAACAGGGATAAAGGTCTGCCAGTGAGACGATGGGGGATAAGCTTCATCGTCGAGAGGCAAACAGCCCGGATCACAAGCTAAGGCCCTTAAATGACCGCTCAGTGATAAAGGAGGTAGGGGTGCAGAGACAACCAGGAGGTTTGTCTCTCATATATATATATATATATATATACTTAAGAACCGAATGAGGGAGCAAATTTATAGCGCTTTATAACTTTCCACAAAATACCAAGTTGTTTGTGTGTAGTGTTCTGTCTTTTTTAGTTTTGTCGAAATTTTTAAGCTTTCAAGGGTGTAAGGTAACCATGAAACATGGGGGTTTTTTCTTGTGACTATGGCAATGCAGTAATTTTACTATTTTTACGTCTTTTGAGGGTTGTCTGGGTAGTCATTTCAGAAATATACGGACATCAGGCACAAAGCTGGATGCCTTTCAATGGACTGCTACATCCTCTCTCTCTCTCTCTCTTCTTAATGGCTTGAGCCAAGACGGCTCATATCCTTTAGGGGGCATTCATATTGCCAGAAAAACTCTCAATGGAGCTTTAAAATCCTAGAGAAAACAGGTAAAGGAAAATTGTGATGGTGGGGCTGGACTTTTGTTTCTACATTTTTTGAGGGTCTGTTTTGCGTATCTTTTCTTTTTACTCAGAAAGAGATCCGGAGTTTGTTGGAACTGTAGATCTTGGGTGGGACCCTCAAATCTATGGTAGAAAACTGTTCCAAAGTGGTCTCCAGATCATTTTTGTGGTGCAGCATTTACTTCTGGGTTAAATTACAAAAAGTTGCTAATGAACCCACACTTTTTCTTTTGGCTGTTTATCTTCATTCTACTTAGACCTGTTAAGTGTTTATTATTTAAAGTTTCAATGCCAAAGATCAAGTAATAAAGAATGACTCTTTTACAGTACGTGGAGAAACTTCTGATAAAAAAGGATGGCTTTGAAATGGGTTCACCTGCGCTTCTCATTTGGAATGCTGTTGAGGCTAATAACATACAAAAATTATACCGCCTCCTGGTTGCTTCAGAAGTAAGTCCCAATACTATCTATGATCAGGCTTATGAACATGACCCTTGTCACCCAGTGGATACCTCAGATTTAGATGACCTCAATGGTGAGAAAAAAAAGTGTGATCAAGCACTGGTCAACTTGGATGGAGCACAAAATTGCTGGCAAGGTTGCTCCTTGATGCATTTGGCTTGTCATGGGAGTGAACTTGCAACAGCGGAACTGCTGCTACAATTTGGTGCAAATATAAATGCTCGTGATTTTCATGGAAGAACTCCTCTTCACCACTGCATTTCTATGAAAAACAATCAGTTCGCAAAGTACCTAATGAGAAGGTAAGAAAATTTAGATTGACTATCCTTGTTGGCAATTCCATTATTGTCTGTTTTTGTGCAAACAAGATACAATTCAGGCTTTGAAATAAAATTTACCAATACCAAACTTTTTGACAAAGTTCTTAATATGCTTCTTTAAATTGGTAAAAAAAATTGTGCAAAATCAAAGAAAATGCTTTGGACTTTGGCGCCACCTAATTATTACTATTTTAACTTAGTTTTTTTGAGTTCTAGGATTCTTTGGGAATTTGCCAACGAATACATGCTAGTTTAATGTGGTGCTGGTAGCTGAAAATTTTTGTATGCTTTGTCACTACCAAGTACCAAGAATTTATTCTCCAGAAGTTGCATATTTTGCTCATTTCAGAATTTTAGGCAGCCATGGCACCAACCACCCAACCTTCTATGAATCAATATAATGATTATAAAATTTTCTAATTCATACTGATTATCGTACATCCTTTTGTTGTATGTTATGCAGAGGGGCACGCCCATCAATTAAAGATGCTGGGGGCCAATCTGCACTAGAAAGGACGATGGAGCTTGGAGCAATCACTGATGAAGAGCTTTTCATTCTTCTCACAAATGATTGAAAATGATTTTAAGTTTGCATTCAAAATGTCTTCAATGTAAGTATAAGTTCAGATCTTCATGCCTTCTGACTTTTGTTGGAAATGTAGAGAGTACAGTCCTATACAAGAACTGAAATCTCATGAAGATGTCTTGGGTACATTTAACACTACAAATTCACCACAAGTTTACAAAATGCAACTTGCAAACTCCTGAAATATGAACTGTAAACGATATTGTTACATAAGTTGGCACATGCATGTGTAAATGCAACATGGTGTAGAAGGGATTTCAGTGCTTTTAGGGATGGTATGCGATACATTCCTAGACAGCTCTGATTTTGATTCGAGGAATTTGGTTCTTGTTTCCTTGGATCAAACTAATCTCCTATAGTGAATGATTCAAAATTTGCTCTCATTATGGGTGAGAGATTAATGGATGAACTGGGATTCGGCTTGAAGAAGGAACCATACATTGAGCTTCCAATCCCTCATTTGATTCCGTGCTATGTAACACGGACTCTTCTAACAAGGCACTACACCCGCTTTGCACCCACACCCATGTGGGTGCGACACTTGGACACTGCTTCCTTTGTTGCAATTGAAGTCAACCACACTGAGGTTCATTTCTGTCTAAAAGTAGATTCAGTTAACCCTAACCAAGTTCAGTTTTATCTATACAACAAAACAACAACTACGCCTTCATCCCAAAACAATTGGGGTCGGCTATATGAACCAACAAAGAAAATCATTATGGGTCTTCCACATGAATCCTTCTCCTCCATTCATTTCTATCCAATGCCATGTCCTCGGTGAGGTTCAAAGCATTCATATCCTTTCTTATCACCTCCATCCATGTCTTCCTAGGCCTACCCCGACCTCTTTTAACTAATATATTTTCCCATTTCTCCATCCTTCTAATTGGAGCATCATTAGGCCTTCGTCGAATATGTCCAAACCACCGTAAACGATTCTCTCTCATCTTATTTTCAATGGGCGCAACGCCTACCTTCTTACGTATCTCCTCGTTCTGAATCTTATCTTTTATTGTATTTCCACACATCCATCTCAGCATACGCATCTCAGCTACACTCATTTTTTGAATATGATGTCTCTTGGCAGCCCAACATTCCGTACTATATAGTAAAGCGGGCCTAATAGTCGTCCTATAAAACTTTCCCTTCAACCGCAATGGCATTCTATGATCGCACAACACTCCAGTTGCACTCTTCCATTTCATCCACTCAACCTTTATCCTATGATTTACATCTCCATCAATTTCTCCATACTTTTGAATGATAGATCCCAAATATTTGAAAGAATCATCCACCGGTATTTCGTGCTCATCAGGCTTCACTATACTCCTATCATTACTTCGTTGCTTACTAAATCGACATTCCATGTATTCTGTCTTACTCCTACTCAACTTAAAACCTCTTGCTTCCAATGTCTGTCTCAATAATTCTAACTTAGCATTAACCCCAGCTCTAGACTCATCAATCAAAACAATATCATCAGCAAACAACATACACCACGGCACATTTTCTTGAATTGATCTCGTAAGCTCATCCATCACTATAGCAAATAGGAAAGGGCTTAAAGCAGATCCTTGATGTAACCCAACCGTTATAGGAAAATTGGTTGTCACCCCTCCACAAGTGCGGACATTGGTTACTACTCCTTCATACATATAGTTTAGTTTTATCTATATTATATATAAATACATAAATGCACACACACACACACACACACACACACACATATATATATATATATATATGTATATATATATCCGCACCTCCGCACTAGTGTGGTGTTATTTTTTATTGACGAGGGATAGCATTTGTAGATTGTTAATTTGATTTATTGCATGAATTTATGCATGATGAATTGATGATATGATCATTATTTTTATTTCATTAGTGTTAACTTAAAACTGTTCAAAATTATATTTATATATACCCTCCCCGTACCCCCGCACTCAATTTTATTGAAAGTGCCGCATCCGCACCTGCACCCGCACCCGCACCTATGTGACAGATTTTGTGTTGTTAGACCTTGCATGGATGACCTCTTGTCATTCATGTTGTAAATAGGTACTCTATATTTAGTTTCTGACTTGTTCAAAATTAATAATGTCAAATGCTTTAATGAACTGGGATTCGGCTTGAAGAGGGAACCATACATTGAGCTTCCAATCCCTCTGATTTCGTGTTGTTAGAGCTTGCATGGATGACCTCTCGTCATCCATGTTGTAAATAGGTACTCTATATTCAGTTACTGACTTGTTCAAAAATAATAATGTCAAATGCTTTGTTTTTCAACAAGCATGTAGTTTAGAATCTAGATGGCTGTTGTGATTTAGTGTTTGCTGTTTTATTTTGTTTTTCTTTGACAATTTTAGTGATCTTTGTTGCAGATAAGTGGTATCACAGGAAGATCTGAGCACCATGCTCTTGGATTTTGCCACCATATCATAGGAGCATCATCCAAGGAGAAGGAAACTGCAGATATTTACACTAATTCATGTGGCATCCCAAGTTTCTGTTGGTAGGAAACTGCAAATTCCACGCTGACGGCAACAGATGACGGCTGATTAAATCATTCCCTTCATCTAGTGCTTGTTCTTGTCATTGGAGAAAGAAAATAGACTCGTCAGCATGTTTTAGTCCTGCATTTGTCTGCTCAAGAGAACGGCCATATTTAGCTAAGGTTCTAGTTTTAAATTATCAAAAAATATTCTTGTAGATTGGTTTCCGTTGATTGCTATTGTACTAACCCTCAACCAAACATTTGTTGCATATCATTAGGCCTGGGCGTGCCTTGTAAGCATTAGCGGAATGGTATCATTGTTTTGATGGATGTTGGTTATGTGGAGGTTGGGCTTGTTCCGGCTAAACGGTATTGAGGAAATTATCAATCAGAAATGGGAAAAGATATGGTTAACTCTTCTCCATCATGCACTTGGAATGGTGGAGATCAATCAGTAAATTGTGGACCTTATTCGGATTCACCCATCAGTTGTAATGGATGGTAAACGGGCTGCCTGAACGCTCTAGTAATATGATTGGAACTCTCTCTCTCTCTCTCTCTCTCTCTCTCTCTCTCTCTCTCTCTCTCACACACACACACACACACAAACACACACAGGATTGTCAAAGGGTCAAATATGGTCTGAACTCAGGTGGGATCTGAATTAAGGTGCTGGAACCAGGCCCAATTGGACCCACCATAAGAGAATCTGTACCCAGGTCCTAAGGATTACATGAATGAACCAGACCCCATATGCTGTAAAATAATATGTTTTTTAAATCTTTTTAACATTGTGAATCATAATCGGAATTTGGGTCGGGCTGGCGTCTGATATGAATTTTTATAAACCATACTTGGCTCCATAGTCTGACTCAGATTTTGATCTGACCTTATATGGTTTGGTATGAGTTGGGTTTCCCTCTCATAAAAAAACAATGGAAAATGACTGTACTGTACCGGTAATTTGACTTGATTCTCAAAAAAATTTATAATTTTTAATATTTTTTTGATATCCAAAATCTCAAATATCCAACATTGTTAGGACTCTTTTTAAAAAATCTATTTGTCTATGTATTTTTTACTTGTATTTGTTATTTTGTATTTGGGGTCTGGATAATATATCAGACCTGATTCATACTGTAAACGAAGGATATATACATATTTTAGGTCATGATTTCAGTATTGGAAATCGTGAGTGGCATCTCTTTCTTTCTCTTTCATCTCTCTTTTCATGTGTGATAGATTTTAGTGAAAACTGACATGGTATTAGAGCAGATGTCCATCTAGGGCTTCAAAGTTGCTTTCAGAAGGTTTGACCTGAGAGATCGACCTGCATCCAATCAAGAGGTTTTCTTCTTTCACACTTTTCTTCTATTTTCTTCTTCTTTCATTCATTTACCTCTCTATTATTTTTCGTACCTGAGTATTCAGATTTGACGTGAATCTGCGTTAGACCTGAAAGGCTCTATTTTTTTTTTCTCTCAGTTTTTCTTTTTTATTCTCGTCTCACAGTTTGTATTGAATATTAAGATCTGATCATGTACATGCGTTAGATTTAAAATCTTCAATCCTTGCGTCAGATCTCAAATTTTCTTGATCGTGCATATTCTCCATCTCACACTTCTTCATTCTGTCAAATCTGAAATACTCAGATCTGATCGTGAATATTCTTGGTCTCGCAATTCTTATTTTTTGCCAAACCTAGTCTGAAACAATTGGATCTAATCATCCATCAGTATCAGATCTGTAATACCATATTTCTTGATTGTTGAATTACATAAATCGTTGTGCCTACAAATCGTTGTGTCTACAAGTCGTTGTGCCTACAAATCATTGTGTCTACAAGTCATGCCTACAAATTGTTGGGTCTACAAATCGTTGTTCCTACAAATCACTGTGCCTACAAATCGTTATGCCTACAAATCGTTGTGCATGAAATACACCTTTTGTTAAATTTTATATTCATGAAACTCTTTGTTCTTGAACCAGCATAGTTTTCGTTTGCTATTTATTAAAGTTTGTTTAGCATGAGTTGTTTTGCTCCCTTTCTTGCATGCAAAAAAAAAAGACAAAGACAAGAAGGGGCGACCAGCAAGTTTCTCAAGCAGTGGACTGTGCATCTCGAGAATACTTTGTTAACCTTAAGTTATGAACTCCTCCCATTCTTCTCAATCTGGTCTCTCTTTGAGTTTTATCAATCAGCTTGTTTCTGAAAAATTGACCACCTCAAACTTGTTGATTTGGAAAAGACAGATAATTTCTTTTATAAGGAGTCAAGGTCTCTTAGGTCATCTGGATGGAACTGCTTCAGCTCCACTGAATTTATTGTGCGAGAAGAGAAGGATGATAAAGGGGTAGTCTCAATTGTGTATCTCAAAAATGTAGAATATCTCAACTGAGAAAAGAAAGATCAGTCAATGGTCGCGTACATTACCTCTACACTCTCTCACGAGGTACTTATTGCAATTTCTGACAATTGCACAATCATGCAACTTTGGGACAGACATATTCACAAGTTTCTCAGGAAAGAATGGTTTTTCTTAAGAGAGAATTTCAGCTACTGAGAAAAGACTCCATGACTATTATAGAGTATCTAAACAAGATGAAGACCATTACAAATTAACTTGCGGTTATAGGATGTGTTTTGAGCGACAGTGATATGATGCAGCAAACCCTAAGTGGATTGTGATCAGAATATAACATGATTGTTACTTCATTATTGTGTTTGCCTGCTCTTCCCACCTTTGATGGGCTTCAGGCTAAATTAATTCAGTATGAAATGACCCTAAAAGGCTTTTCTGAGGATAATCACACTCATACAAATACCCAAGAGGTCTTTGCCACAGGAATGACTTATGATCGAGGACGAGGGCGAGGAGGACAAGGGCAAAATGGGCCCAAGGGACGTGGATTACTTCCCACACCCATCGTTACTTAGGGATAAAGACCCATTCCCATATGCTTTTTTTGCAACAAAAGGGGGCATATCAAGGCGAATTGTTGGCATAATTATAATATCCGAAAATTTCTAAGTTCTTTTCTATAACATTGTGAAATGTCTTGAATTTCGTGTCAATATAGAACCCTAATTTCTTTAAAAATTAATGTTTGAGTATATTCGTAAGGATTAAGGGGTTTAATTATAGTGAATTGTAGTAAATATAAACCCTACATGGTTTGGATATCTGAGAAAATTTTAAGTGATGTCTAATTGAAAACGTCTTACTTAAAAAGAAAATGTTGAATTTTCTTTTAAGTAAAATTATTTAAATAAAGTAAATTAACAAAAGTAGATTTTAAAAATATACATATTAATATGCTTAATAAGATGAAATTAACTTATATTCAATTCCTTTACATTTTCACATGAGTTGTGGTTATATAAAACAAAAACGATTTTTAATTGGAATTTTATGATTATTCAATAATAGTTTAATATAATAGTTTTTTTTTTATAAATTAAAATCCATTTTTATTAGTTTAGTAGGAGCCCATAGGTGGGTCTTCCCATCCTATGTGGCATCTTACTTCAAATTCAAATTGAAAATAAAGGTATAGTGATTTTCAATGTTATTTAAAGTTTGAAAAGTCAAAGTGGAGATCAAGGGCTCCAAATGAATTTCATTAATGAGATCAAGGGCTAGAATTAATTCCAGCACATAACCTAGTTTAAGAAGGGTTATAAAACCCTCCCATAGCCCTTGCCCTCTTCATTTGTGCTGGAAAAAAAAAGGAGAGCTTCTCTCTCCCCCCAAAACCCTCTTCTCTCTCTCCTCTCTTTCCCTTCCCTATTCTCTTCTTTTAGGGTTTCTTTTGGTTCTTGAGTGCAAGATCTAGGCCTCAAGGGGTGTGGATAGGAGATTTAAGGTCCTCACCTTGCTGGAAGAAAGGGCTGATCGGTGGATCGAGCAAAAAGGGCCGTTCATCCATCAAGAAATACATTTTTTTTAATAAAAGGTAGGGTTTCTATGCTTTTCTTGCAAGAACTGAGTTCTTGGCATGGATTTTGATGCTTTTTCATGAGTTTAGATCATGATCAAACCCTCTTAACCGTGGGTTTGACTCAGATCTAATGATCCATGGCAAAAACAAGTTTTTTCCTAAAGAAAACCATTTTTAAAATCGAGTTTATCATAAAAATCGGTTTCTTAGAAATAGATTCGTAAAATATATTTGTATTTGATTTATTCCATGATTTTTATGCAAATATTAGTTTTGATTGATAGATTATGAAGTGTTCCAGTGAATATTTTAGAATTTTCGAAATTTTATTTCAGGCGTATTTTCTATTTCTTCTAATTTTTCTTGGGATTCGGGTGACTCGGTTTGATTCACCCAAATGCAAATCTCGGAATTCCAGGTTTTCCTCTTGACCTCCGTTCAGTAAAATGGTCGTTTCTCCCTCGGCCGAAGGAGTTTTGATGAACGAATTGTTGCGTTGGAAAGCTAACTCCATTGTGCATCTACTGTAGAAATTTGGGCTCTGTTCATGGATCGAGCACGTCTCTGTGACAGTTGAAACAAAAACAAATATGTCTGTAGTAAAACATGCATAACTCTCTCATACGGAGAAGTTTTTACAAACGGTTTGCGGCTATAGATAGCTGACAACAATTCCTATATACTGTAAAAATTTCAGCTCTGTTCATGGAGCCAAAAATTTTCTGTGAGCTCTGTACCAGTCAGACATAGTTATAAAATTGGAAAAAAATTAGGGCAAATTCATAAATCAAGGCTCAAAGGGTGCATAGTATATATGTTTTTATTCAATTTCTTTATAGAATTAGTATGCATTATGTGAATGATTATGCAGGTCTGATTTTATGCAATCTTATATTATTATGGCATGAATTGTAAATAGAAGGTTACATATTAAAGATTTAGGATTAAAAGGTTCAATGAATACAAGTTTATGTTTTAAATTCTAAAAATGTGTTGACTACATGTATGTCCATGATATCGTGATGATATGATTGTTTCATTGATATGGATGTTCATATATATTCTTCTTGTTGCATTGGCCATGTACATGCATATGCATTATGATGTGTGAAAATGAATAAGATGTTTATGCTACGCATGTGCTCAAATGTCTGTTACAAGTTTAATTATATGACTTTGTCCAATGCTTTATAAGAATGCATCCATGACCATAAAGTGATTTAAGTTTGATGTTGCATAAAAAGTATGACTGTAATCAAGTAATCATGTGACATTAAACTCAAAATACTTGCTTGGAGAGTAGCAGGTGATACAAAACTTTGTGGGGCAAGTTCTGTTACGGGCACGGAAGGTTGCTCCTCCCCTCCCATGATTTTAGGGGGAAAACCTCTGCATTAGACTGCATCGTAGAGGTTATAGTACTCATGAAGGAAAAACTGATGCATCGGGTTGAAAGGTGTTGGGAATCTCTCTCGTATTAACCTCCCTCACCCCGTCTTAGTGAATGGACCTGGCCAGGCTAAAGCCACCCCTGTATGTAAAACACGTCCTGTGTCATGGTCCTGATCTGAGAATGTCTGTCTGTGTCGTATCAGCAGGGCTAAGAAGTAATAACTTAAATGGTGTGTGTATTAAGTTGGCATCGCATGCATCATCTAATTAAGAAAATGTAATTAAAGATAAGAATATATGCATGCATTAAAGGGCTTATGCATATGGTAAGTCATGAATTTTGTATTTTGAATGTATGGATTTATGTTTTTCTGTTAAATATAAAAATTCTAAACATGCATGATTTGTTGCATGATTGTTTAAGTTAAATTAAATGTTAGACCATGAAATTTCTATTGAAATCTTTGTCTTGTTATTATGTCTTACAAGTTTAGCATAATTACTCTACTGAGACATGTTGTTTGACCCTATATGGTTTAAAAATTTTCAGGTAATGAGTAGGTACTTACGTGCGAAGGCGGAAGGTTGCGATGAAGATTGAGCCTACCTTTCCTCTGCTTCATGAATTCTGAACTCTGATTTTACTTTAATTCAATTCAAGGACAAATGTGATTAATTTTGGATATTGTGAAACTTGAATTTTATTTCATGCATAGTTAATTAGTTGTTAAAGTTTAAATTTTATAAGTATATGTTTGCAAGCATTCGTCTGAAGTAGCACACCAAGTTTTATGCCCAATGTGTTTTTTCCGTTGTTAACTACTAAAAGATTTAAATGTATTAAAAAAAATCCACCAATTTCGGGTTATAAAAATTGGGGTGTTACAATAATTCTGAAAATAAAGGAAAGTCCCATCAGGCAACATCCAAAAGGAAGTCCAGCAGCACCAAAGACAGTGGAGAGATTAAAGATTTATTAATATCTACCTTGTCAGGATTGAATCTAAAGCATAATGAACAATAAACTTGGTTTGTTGACTCTGGGGCAGCAACTCACGTGATTGGTGATACAGGTAAACTTTTCAAACCTATTCCCTATTTTGGAAAAAGTAAGATTGCCACTCGAGATGGATCTTACCACCCTGTTACTCACATTGGAAAGTCTATCATCCCCATGTCACATTCTACTCTTGAACTCTTCAATGTCCTTCATGCTCTCAATATCAAGAAAAATATTATCGTTGTTTCTAAACTTGTTGATGATAATCATGCTTCAGTCAAATTTACTCCCTTCTTTGTGCAGGTCAAGGACCTTTGCATGAGAGAAACATTCGCTGAAGGAAAGAGACAAGACAATATGTATGTCTTTCAAGAAGATCCATGTCACTCAGCCTGTCCTGCTCACCCGGATTTAAAGTCTCCATTAGAGTTATGTCTTTCTGAAAATGTTCTTAGTATTTCTGAATGTAATAAGCCTTCTCTATGGCATAATCGTTTAGGATATTATGGGAGTCATTTTATTGAGAAACTTATTTTTAATAATCTCATTTCAAAAGAAAGTCTCAATATGGAAGAGAGAAGTCAAAAGTATTTCAGTTGTCTTTTATGCAAGAGTCATGTATTATCTTTTTGTTCCATTAATAAGAGAGCTTCAAAGCCTTTTGAGACAATATGTTCTGACGTATGGGGGCCTGCTTCAATCATCTCTAGATCTGGAAGCAAGTGCTATCTAATTTTTGTTGACAATTACTCTCAATACACTTGGATATACTTCATGAAAAATAAGTCTAAAGCTTTCCTTTTGTTTCAGAACTTGAACTTTCTGTCCTTAGTAAAAAATCAATTCTCCGAGTCCATTCAATTTTTTCAATGTGATGGAGGGGAGTTCACATCCAGTGACTTCATTTCTTTTCTTCAAAATAGTGGGATAGGAAGAAGAGTGTCTTGCCCACACACGCCATAATAGAATGATATTGTTGAGCGCAAACATAGGCATATTGTTAAAAGTGCGATGAGTATGCTTCATGACAGTCATCTTCCCATCAATCTATGGACAGAAGCCTTTCATTTTGTTGTACATGTGATAAATAGACTGCCCATGGTTGTTTTAGAAAACAAGTCTCTTTATCATTGCCTTTTTGGAATTCATCTTGATTATCATGACTTACGTGTTTTTGGATGTGTTTGTTATGTGCATATTGTCCTTAAGAAACAAGTTTTAGGATAAGTTTCAAAAGTATCGATTTGTGGGATATGCAAATGACTACAAATGATACAGATGTTATGATCTCATTAGTAGACAAATCAAAATCTTGAGAAATGTTGTTTTTGACGAGCTGGACTTCGATCATAAAATTGGCACAGGTGACATGTCATCTACCTCAGTTGAAGTTTATTACCCTTGGCTGAATTCAGAGCTCTTTGATAGTTTGAATAAAGAATATCATTCGGACTGTGTGCAACATGAAAAAGAGAGTCCCAAGATCATTGGTACATCAGAATCGCAGAACTGTGAAGCAGCACCACCATTGGAATCAGGAAGGTATAAGGGCATTTCCTACACCAGACAAAGAATGTCTGCTTCAGGACTCCTAAATCAGGCTCAAGAGGCTGCACCTACCTCCTCACACACCCTTGACGTCAGGAGATCCAATCGCATGCGGCATCCTATTGATAGGTGGGTTAGCTACAACAATTTCTTCATGGATTTTTAACTCTTTTTTATTGCTCTCAACAAGAAAGATGAACCTATTATGTACTACCAGGCAGCCACTTCTAAGAAATGGGTAGAAGCCGTGAATGATGAGATGCAAGCCTTGCATGAATGTGGAACCTGGGAAATCGTTCCCAAACTGCATGACAAAAATGTGGTAAGATGCAAATGGTTTTAGAAAATAAAATATAAACCAGATGGGATCATTGAACGATACAAGGCAAGACTCGTGGCAAAGGGTTTCATGCAAGAAGCTGGACAAGACTATGATGAGACCTTTAGTCCAATGGTGAAAATAAGAACGATTCGAATCATTCTTTCCTTAGCTGTTGAACATGGATGGACACTGAGCCAGCTTGATGTTAAGAATGCATTTTTGCATGGAGATTTAAAGGCGGAAGTTTACATAGAACGACCACCTGGATACTATGAGGAAGATTGTAAGACAAATGTATGCAAACTAAAAATGGCTATCTATGGCCTAAAGCAAGCATCTCGCTCTTGGTTTGATAGCTTCTCTCTTGAGATTCAGAAGCATGACTTTGCTCACTCCCTACTAGATCACTCATTGTTCATCTTTAGAGGGCAAAATGTGATCACCTTATTGCTAATTTATGTTGATGATATTGTCATCACAGAAAACTCTGAGGATCATATCAAAGAAGTAAAGAAACTGCTGAGTCAGAGATTCAAAATGAAAGACCTTAGAGCCCTGCGTTATTTTCTTGGAGTTGAAGTTTACAACCGAGCTGATGGGTTGACTCTCACCAAACACAGGTATATGATGGATGTTCTAACCAAAGCAGGTATGAAGGATTGTAAACCTTTAGGAACTCTAAGCATTCTTCACCAAAAACTGAGGGCCCATGATGGAGACTTGTGTGAGGATCCCACCAGGTACCGCAACCTAATAGGGATGTTACAGTATCTCACATTCACTCGATTTAATATTGTTTATTCAATCAATCAAGTGTCTCAGTTCAAGCATGAACTGCGTGCTGGGCATATGGAGGTTGTTAAAAGGATACTCAGATATCTGAAAGGAACAATTGGGGATGAATTGATATATTCTTCAAAACCATCTAGCAAGGACATGCACGAGATTACTATATATTGTGATGCAGACTGGGTAGGGGATCCAGATGAACGAATATCTACATCAGGATATTGCATCTTCATTATAAGAAACTTAGTATCCTAGAGTAGTAGAAAACAAAAGGCCATTGCTAGATCAAGTACTGAGGCCGAGTATAGATCCATGGTTGTCGCTACTGCTGAAGTCACATGGGTCAAGCATTTGCTAACTGAAGTGGGAGAAGTCATATATCGGTCTATCTTGCTATGTGATAATCAAAGTGCTCTCGACATGTCATTTAATCTGGTTCATCACAGTTGTGACAACCTGTGATCATTGCAAAATTTTTCTTCGGGTTTCCTCTTTTCCTTCTCTTTCCCTTTCTAGCCTCTATTCCCTTTTTGACGGAGAATAAAAGATAGAAAAGAAGAGAGAAGGAAAGAAAGAGAGAGGAACTCTTTTGCAAAGGTCTTACTTGACCTAAATTTTGAAAAGATTTTGAAAATTACTTGCCTCCATTTTGAAAATTTGCGGAAAGATTGAGAGATGGGATTCGCTCGTCGGTACGAGGTTCGACCGTTTCTGACACCTTTACCAGGGGTAATCGAACCAAGGGTCGAACTTATGCCTTTTGCTTTGCCTAAATATTGTCTAAGAATTTATTCTAAGTCTAAAAAAATGCACAAAGAATCATGCTTGTGTAATGCAAATGCAAAGATGTATGCTTTTGATAAAATAGTTTGGAAATTTTGGGATTTTCCAAGTGATTTTGAGATAAATTTGATAATGAAGTGAAGAAGTGATTCGAAGGGTTGAAATTGGTTTGAGAAAGTTAGATTTTTGAATCTAACTCAGAATTTAAAATAGATCTGGAAGAAGAGACTTGAAATTCCAAGTCTTGGAATAATCAGAGTTTGGAAAATTAGATTTTGAATTTGAAGAAATAAAAGGAAAAGGAAATTTTGGAACTTGAGATAGAGTTTTAAGAAAAATGGAGTTTCAAAGTCAAAATGGACTTTGAATTTGAATGGATCGGTCCTGAAAAAGGAATTGAATTTGGATTTAAGAAATAGATTTGAAAATAGGAATTGGAAATGGAACTGGATTTGAAATCTGGAATCTTAGATGGAATTTGATCCGAAATTTAGAATCCTAGATGGAATTTGATCCGAAATTTAGAATCCTAGATGGAATTGGATCTGAAGTCTGGAATCCAATATGGATTTGAATCCGAAATCTAGAATCCTAAATGGAATTGGATCTGAAGTCTGAAATCCAAGATGGAATTGGATCCGAAGTCTAGAATCCAAGATATAATTGAATCCGAAGTTTGGAATCCTAAATGGGATTGGATCCAAAGTCTGGAATCCAAGATGGAATTGAAATCTGGAAATGGATTTGAGAAATCCTAAATCGAATTTGGAATTGAAAAAGAGGATGAATTTTTAGGAAAAATCAATTTTCAGAGTTAATACCAAGTTTTGATTTTTAAAGTTTGGTTTAAGACTTAGAATTTTGGAATAAAGAATAAATCTTGAATTCTAAAATCAGAAGATGATCTGGGAGATTTGGGAACCTGAAGTGAAGAATAAAGAATAAAATTTGATTTTTGAAACTTGAATTTTTGAAATTAGATGATAAATCTGGAAATTTCAAAGTTGAATTGAACTTTAAAATTTGATCTGAAATGTAGAATTGAATTTGAAATTGAATCCTGAAAATGAATTTGGAATTTCAAAGTTGAATTAAACTTTGAAATTTGATTTGAATTGGAAATTGAATTTTGAATATAAAAATGAATTTGAAATTTCAAAGTCGAATTGGACTTTGAAATTGAAGTTTGAATTTTTGAAATAAGATAGAATTTGAGAATAGAAGGAAGAATTTAAACTTATAAGAATTGAAGATTGATTTGAGAAGTAAAGAAGATATTTGAAGAATTATCTCAAAATCACTTGGTTTTTTGAAATAATATGAAAAGAATTTTGAAAATATGATGTAATTCTATTCTAAATGATGAATGAATTAAAAAAATTTGAAATTGGATTTTGAAAAGCATATTTCATTCTTTAAATGAATTGAAATAAGATTGGAAATATAGTACATTTTTTACTATGGTCATAAAATGTATTATATAATAATCATATTTAAGTTCAAGTGAAGAATAAAACACATTTTGGTGCCTTTATAGAGTTTAAAATAAAATTAACTCTCAATATATCCTGACTATGGCCATCGATATACATTTTGAGCTAATTTTAAGTTAAATTCTGATAGGGGAAGAAAATATTTAAAAATATAATGATTTTTTTTTTAAAAGAGATCCATTGTAGATCCAGTGTTATTCCATAAAAGATGAAAACCATAAGTTTTGCTCACACCTTGACTATGGTCATTGATGCAAATCAACTTAGGGTTTAATCACCTTTTATTAGAATGGTGCACGTGCCATTCGTGTTCCCATTCATGAATTTTTGAAATAATAATAATAATAAAAATGATGTGAAATAAACATTTCTAAAAAAAATGCATGTCCATACATTCTAATCTAATACTGAAAGTAAAGATTCTTCATTATTATCTAGCTATTACATCATTTGAATGGCATTGGAATTACAGAAATTCTAATCTCAAAATAAAAATAACACTCTTTACACATTTCCTGCAAAAATTGAATTTAACACAAGTAGAACATGTATATGGGAAGGAAACATCACATTATATACAAAATGATGAAATATTCATTTGCCTTATTCAACGCTAGAACCGAGAAGAAGAAAATGTATATATATATATATATGCAGATTCAATACTCAAAAACCAATAAGGAAATCAATGATGAAACAAAGGTATTGCTAAAAGGGATAGTGCTATGTTGATGTTGTTGAAATAAGTCATAAGATGCTTTTTTAATCAAGAGATAAACACTTACAAAAAATGAGATATAACCTGACAATAAAATGAAAATACCAAGAATTAACAAACTTGTATGGCAAAAGCATATGCATGTTATGTAGAAAATATTCAAATATACAAGAAAATATAGACTTTGTTGAAAATGCACATTGAAATATACAGGGGCATACCGAGATATGAATCCATGATAATGTACCACATGCTGCCAGAAAAACTCAAGTATGTCTATAATGTAATGAGAATTACAATGCTTGATGCAGAGATACTGAGTGTTATGGGGGTGTGATAATGCTAGGTGATAAGCAATAGGTGCAAGTGGAGTAGGTGGGTTGATGTGTGAATGTTATGAACAGTGTAGTGAAGGTGGCAGCAAGTAGGGAGTCGATGCTGATAATGTGTGCTGCTGGTGGTACAGTAGGTAGTCGCCACAAAGTGGAGGAGTGATGCTGGACTTTGCCGAGTGAAGTCCTATTTGACAGGGGTTGGGAAAGTAGTATTGTGCTATGGTGGAGTGAAATGGAAGGTGCAAATTGTGTAGGGAGTGGGTGATGATGGGTTCGTGATGTAGTGTAATGTTGTTGTAGCTATGCACAGATGCAGTAGGGGTAGGAAATGATGGTGCTCGTGAAAAGAGAAAGAAAAAAAAAGTGTAGAAATGAAGGTTGTGCTAGATGGTGAAGAGGTAAAGGGGCAGGATAAAAGGAGTTAGATTTGACAATTGATTGGTTCTGCTTTGCCTTAGCCTTCTCCAAATTGGTTGCCACAGCCTTGAATACAACGCTTTTGACAATATCAACCACTGCCCTTTTACTGCCATAACAGACCTCTGATTTCTTCATAGTACCCGCTCCATTTGCAGACAGTATTGTTACAATTCTTATAGCAGATATAGTTCTTTTGAGACTTAATTTCACTCCCGCTTTTCCGCCTTAACGATTGTTTTCTCTTGAATAGAGCCTTCAACTTCCACCTTTATTTTCTTCAATAAGGTATTTTGCTTACTCTCCTCATGTAGCATTAGATGAACTTTTCTTTTCATAGGTACCTCTGGATAGAGCAATTTCACAACACATTTTGGATGATAGGAATGGCCACTTGTTGCATTAATGCAGGAAAGATCGCGGGATTTTGATGTTTTATCCGAGGATCCCAATCGCCCACAGGCAAAACATTGGTGTGGTTTGTGCTGACGGTTTTGGGCAATGAAAATTTTGAATGGCCTTTACTTGTGCATTTGATATACCAAATGATATACAATCTTAATCATAACCTGCTACAACTATTGGATGAAATGACCTCAAGCAGGGCCTTTCACAGCATAAAAATTTTACCACCATTGTTACAGATCGCACAAACAGGATCCAATTAAACTATCTCACCCTCTAAATCAGCATCTACCTCTTCTTAAAACTTCGTTCCTACCTTACTGTCCTTATCACCAGCAGCAACAACAAGTTGTCTCCAGCTGCTGCAATTTGATTTGCAGCAGATCGGATATGCATAACACACTGACAAACTTCTTTTAAGAGGCAGCAAGATAGGAATTTCGGCACAACCAACCATAGACTTTGCACGACAAGTCAGTGGAGTAGGAAGGTAAGTGTGGTGTTGAATAAATTGTGAACTGTGGCAGGTATATAGATCGTGAACTATCCACTAAACCAAAACAAAAGTATATAGGTGTGCTAACAAAATGGGATATGAGACATTGTATGGATATCTGATATAAAATACATATGAGATAGAAAGATATTGTAAAAGAGCAAACAGTGGCTACTGAAAATGTAGAGAGTCGAAATTAATGAATTGTCACCTATTATCGATTGTGATGCTAAAATGCAAGAGACAACTATGGTGGGAACTGTGGGTTTTGGACCCTGAACAAAACTAAATTGGAGAGGCATTTATTAAATAATTTTCACATCCGCATATGCCAAAACCTAAAGCAAAAGTGGAAAAAGATCACTAATTTGAGAGGCATGTGTCTTATCTTTGTTTGAAGGCATGGAAATAAAAACCTCAAAAACAGTAGAACCCTATTCAACTCTCCATATGGAAGAAAAAGTAGATAAGATCAGAGAAAATCTACTATTATTTAATATACCGTACTTCACCTTTTTTTTAGTTAAACCAATCAACCAGCACACAGATAGTGATAAATTCATATGAAGAGATGAGATAAGCACCAACAAAATTGTTGGGGTACTTCTTATTTCCAATGTTAGGCAGCACGGGTGTAATTAAATTAATAAAAAGATTCCAAAATGCATGAACAGAATTGCAAAGGTCTAGTAAGAAAGACCAGGGCAGAAACGCAATTGATCATTTTCTTCCTTTTCGCAGTGTAAAAAGAATAAACAAAAACATAGCAATATTCATATAACTTTAAGAAATAAAACCAAAACGAAATACAACACACAGAAAAAGAAAAAGGAAAATGAAAGATTGTTCATCTCCATTTTTTTTTTAAGTTGGAAATTGGGGGTTGGGTTCCAACTCGTGGAGAGAGAGAGAGATTATCATCTGCAAAGAGAAAACTCAAAACAGAACATAGAAAAAAAGAGTGCCCCCATATTTTATCTACTTTCTTTCAAATTTTGAAAAGAATAAACGAACATACGATAGAGGCCATACGAGGAAAACAAACAATAAAAGAAAGCAAATTAGCAAAAAAAAATTGATGGATCATCCAAAATTTCTGCTTTTCAAGGTCAGATATCATGGTTCAAGACTAAATGACTGAAACAACTTGACTCCCCCAAGAGAGAGAGAGAGAGAGAGAGGCTCACAAGGTATTGGTATGTTGAATATCTACCTCTAATGCCTTAAGTGACTCTTTGAAAGACAATTTTTGCATTGGGTGTAGGTTGGTTCAACATTCATTCACTAGGATGCTAAAGTATGCTGATTGAAGCAAAACTCCACAAATGCAGTGATATGATTATTGAAATCAAATGCTGAAAACAGGTGATATGGGATGTTGAGGGAAATGCTATCAGAGAAACGCTGCAAGAGGTAACACATTTGTGAGAATACAAAAGGGGCAGAGTAAATGAATGCATGCCTTGCAACCAAATCAGCTCGATTTTTTTTTACTAAATGGAATACTTCCCCAACAGGTGTAGCTAAAAGATCTTACGGTGGAATCAATCATAACTATGATTCCGCTAGAAAATCAGATGCCAAGAATTGAATATTATGATGGATGCAGAGAATCCAATGTTGGTTAATCCTATACGATGCAATGCATAAATGAAACAAGGAATCAAAGGTGAATCGGAAATTAGAATGAACATGAGAATCAGAAACGCAAATAAGAAATCACAAATAATCAGACAATTAGAATGAAACAAAACAGAAGATCAGATATAAGTATGCATTCAAAACCCGCAAAAATCAGGGAGACTCTGAAATGATTTGCAAAAGAAAAAAAAATTGTTGGAATTTGAAATTCCATCGATATTGCTCTGTGTGAGCCAATACTGCTATATGCAGATAGGCATCACACATGAGACTTGTTATGCAGGAAAACTCAGAAAACTAAAAAAAAAGCAAAAAAAAGAAGAAGAAAAGGAAATAGCGTGAAAATATAAGAGAAGGAAAATAGAAGAAGAAAGGAAATAGAGATAGGCACTTACGACTTATGTGATCGAGTGGTGACGCTCCCTCTGGAGGTTGAAGATGAATTTGCCTCCTTCAGTCGACTAGAAGAGGAAAACCAAAGAAATAGAAGGAAAGAAGGTAGAGGGGAGGGGAGAAGAGGAGAAGGCTTATGGAAAAGGAGGATCGAGAAGAAGATGGGATGGTGGGGTGAAACGTGGTCGTGAAGAAAAGGAAGGAGTATCAAACATGGGGAGGTGAAAGGTGATGAGGTTGAAGGGAGCCTTCGGCGTGCTTATATAACTGAAATCCGTTGGAGATTTTTCAAAACAAGTCCCTTGATTTTTGTAAAAATTTTCAAAGTGGTTGTCTTTAAAAGAATATATTCAAAAGGAGGGCTCTTTAAGTTTCGAGAATTCCAAAAAGCAATTTTCTTATTTGCAAGGCTTTTCAAGAAAATGGTTTACACTAAAAAATTTTGAAGTCTTTTATGTTTTTTTTAGAAAAATCCTAAAATCATGAAGAAAATATGAGTAAAAACCTAAGGATTTTCAAAAGATGGGATCCAAACGAGGTTTTGAAGTATTTTTACAAAATTTTTGTTTTAAACTTTAAGATTTTTCTAAAATGAGGTTTTTGAGGAAAAACACCCAATTTATCTCAGAAAATGAATTCCAAAATAAATTCGGATCCAAGATTTTTAGAAAATATTGGGTTTGGATCTCAGATTATGATTGGATCCAGATAAAACATCCGATAAAATTCAAAGAATTGATTTTTTTTATTTTTTGAACAATAAGAGATTCGGGATCAGAATTGGATCTGGATATCCAATTTGGATATAGAATTGGGTTAGATATGAAAATTGAGTCTGGATTTTAGTAGATCCGAGAAGATAATGGAAATTTTGATTAAAAATTGGTCTGATTATTCAGAAGATGGAGCCAGGGGCAAAAAAGGAATTTTTAGATTTTTTTGAAAATTTTGGGGTGTTCACACAAGCACATTGAGATATATCAACATTTTGTGAGACAAAAGGTTGAAGAAAAGGAGACCGAGCCCAATCTTGTTAACACCGAAAGACAAGTTGCATACATATTCACAAAAGACTTGACCAAGGATCGTTTTTGGACACTTAAAGGCAAGTTGTTCATGGTTCAAAACCATGATCAACTTGACGGGGGTGAAAAAGTCTATTTGTCTATGTATTCTTTACTTGTATTTGTTATTTTGTATTCTGGGTCTGAATAATATATCAAACTTGACCCATACTATAAACGAAGGATATATATACATATTTTAGGTCACGATTTCAGTATTGGAAATCGTGACAGCTGCAACTCCTCCTTTCTCTTTCATCTCTCTTTTCACGTGTGACAGATCCTAGTGAAAACTGATATCTTTTACCCTTAGTAAATATAAATTTAAAGTTTTTTGAGATAAAATTATACCGTTTGTTTGCTATCTCTAACATCCACTTAAATTCATAATTGCAGATTTTTTTATGTGAAATTAGACTTTACAAACTTTTATAAATTTGTTTGCAAAATTTTGGTGAAACTGAAACCATCAAAATAGTAAATATCCTAATCTATTGCATATAATAAAATATTTTGCATAAATATATTTATGAAATGTCTCATAAATATCTTATTGTTTCGTATACTCTTCTTGAAATTGCATAAATTTATGTGTGAATTACCACTAGTTTCGCAAATAACTTACTTTTTTGCATATACTACATGCTCTCACATAAAGTTATTTGTGAATCTCTAAATATCATAAATATTGTACTTAAATATTTATAAAAATATAATAAAATATGTAATATTTTTTTTTTGTAAATTTCTCAATCAGTCACATATAACAATATAAATAATAGTGAATGTAAGTAAATAGAAATTCAAATTATTTAAACATTCAAACAATTTTAAAACATATAAACAATAACGTTATATACAAATCATTCAACAATGCTTTCATTTTGAATATTCAAATCTTTTAAACATTCGACAATGGTTTCATTTTAAACATTCAATAGAGGTTTCAATTTTACATTTAAATAATTTAAACATTCAATCAATGATATTATATATAAATGAATGACAAAGAAACTGTAACGCCCCAAAAATCCAAGACTTGTAACTTTTAGAATAATTTAGAAAGCTTTTGAAATCATATGATTATCAGAGTTTAAATAGTAATTCAACGAAAAAAGATATTTTTCAAAACAAATCAATGGACCTTGAGCGTATTACAGCGTAAACTTTCTTTTGTCCAATTTCGCATAACCATTGAAATCAAATGGTTTCAAAATGCAGTTTCAATAATTGAGAATTTGTATATCAGAATTACAACTCATTATATTTATTGAAACCAAGAAGAAGTTTAGTATAACAGCTTTAGTAACTCAAGGTTTAATTAAAAGAGAATTTTTGAAAGACACTTTATACCAAATTTACCAGCATGTCCTCACGAGCGAAACGTCAAGGAAAGAGCTTTATCTTAATCTCATCACACCATCGTGGCATCGCAAGTTGTATCACTTGTACACCACCTGCCCATGAATGGGTCAATTTCACGAAAAACTGGTAGGTACGCAAGAGAGTTAATATAGAACTGAAATAAGCAATTAAAATAAGTTATGAGTTTTATTTAGCAGGTGCTATAGACTATGCAAATGAGTAAGCATTTCTAACATGAACATTTGAATATGCAAACAAATAAAGGTTTATAAAATTTTACGGCAAGTAACTACCTCACTCATAAGGTGCAAGCAATTGCACAACAAACAGTTATTAAGTTGAACGCGGTAAGCAATCATACAACAATAGTTATACTAACCACAAGTTGTAAGCAACTCCATTAGCCCTAGTTATAAACGGTCCATGGATTACGAGCTGTAAGCAGTCACATTAATCTTAAGATGCAACCAGTTTGTAGATTACGAGCTATAAGAAATCATATTGACAAGCCAGGATAGTTCGACCAAGTAGTAAAGCATGCCACATGTGTCATATTGCAACTAGCATAATGCTATTATCATAAGCATTTAACTAGCACGAGTAGCCAGTTATTATTAGCAAGGAACTAGTGTAATGCTACAACAAGCGTGCATAACTCAACGAGTAGAATACTGAACTAAATAAGCAAGTCACGTCACGACATGCATATCTCAATAATGTGAATAGTTTATCTTATGTTTCAACATTATTTAGCCAGGCGGGTACGCACAAGGCACGAAACGTAGAAACAGTGGAGACCAGTACGGGCGTTTATTATGCTATGCGTTTTAGATAACCTGGATGACTGATTGAGTTTGCTCCTAAGGGGATGGTCAGTGACCAAGAGAGTAAATCCTTGTGAACACCCCAAAATTTTCAAAGTTTTTCAAAATGACCCTTTTGCCCCTGACTCCATCTTCTGAGAAAATCAAAGCGATTTCGAAGCTAAATTTCCATCATTCTTCAGATTTTCGGAATGAATTCCATATTGATATACTCAAAATTCAATTCCGGAACCAAACCTAGTGTTTTGAATCCAAATCTGAGCCCCGTTGTCCGATTTCCAAAATTAATTACAAAAATACCAAAAATAGTTCTAAAATGCTCGGGAAATTCATCTGGCGCTCTGTTGGATCCCCAACTCTATATTTCTCGGTTCGAGGTTGAAAACCTCGAATATTTCCTAAAAAAACGGATATAAATGTATTTTCTGAAGAAATTTTCTCAAAAATCGCCTTGAATTCTCAGAAAAATTAGTTTTAATCTTTGTTTTCTCGTAAAACTTTAGGATTTTATTCTAAAAATACAAAAAAATAGAAAAATAACATAAAAAACCAAAAAAAAATGGGAAAAGCTACAAGAAAAACGAAGGATTTCTAAGCTTTTTGAAGCCCTTTTGCCAAAAACCTCATTTCTTAACCATCTTTCAAAAATTTCTTAAAAGGGGAACCACCTTTTTTGAAATAGGGAAAAGTTACAACGGAATCCTCCCGTGCTTCCCTCTTCTCCTCTCTCCATCGTCGATCTCAAAACTGACTCCCTTGTTCTTCACCCCACATCCGCAACGAACCTCCGCTAGAAACCTCCATTGGCCCTTTAAGAAAGGGGTTCCAGCAACTCTCAAAAAAAGGGGGGAGAAGCAAGACCCACCACCATTGTCGATCATCTAGTGTCTTTTTGAGCAACTCCTCCAAGTTTCTTCTCGGCACCCATTATAATCCATGAACTTCACCCAGTTTCTGCTCAACGTGTCTTCTGATCGACATCTCTTCTGAAGAAGATACCCATCGCCCACCTCCATCGGCCTTCTGCTGGAGCATCCATCCATCCAAGATCAAAATACATCTCTCAACCGAACTCCTTTTTTTTTCAAAACCCCTGCAAACCAGGTAAGGATCTTTCTCTTTTATCATCCCTGAATTTGTCTTGATTTTCATGAAATATTAGTGTTGGTTTAGAATTTGATCCCTTCTGTTTTATCTATAATTCTATGTTTTAGTGTTCGATGTTTGTCTCTGTTCTGAATCTATGGAGATTTTCGATTTTCTTTCACTTTGATGTCTTTCCCTTCATACTGATATCCGACGATGCCTTGCAATGGCATCGTCGGTTCATCTGAATTTCAAACTTTAGTTTTATCTTCACCTTTTGCTTACTCTTTTTTTATTTATTTCGACGTTATGACTTTGTTTCAAAGCCTCTTGGTGATGTCAAAATTGCTTATGGCAACATTGATCCACCAATGTGCAATAGCAACGGAGGAATCACCTCCAACATCATTTTTTTTATTTTTTTATTCAAATTTCGAGAGTATGTTTAATTTTTTTATTATATTTCAGCAATTGATTTTCACACTAATCACCTTTTCTAGTCTTGAATCTCTCGATTTGCTATTTCGTGATGATAAAAGATTATGACATCTGGTTGACTGCTATGGATTTTGTTAACTTCTCCTTTATGCACCATTTTGTAACATTTTTTTATCCTCTTTACTTCATCATACCATCCTCTCTACCCTTGCTGCATTCGACATCTTCAGCCTTTGCGGAGTTGTCTTAAAAAAAAAAAGATGAGGTAATTCCTTTTCTTTTATCACACAAGGATACTTGGAGACTGATAATCGCAGTTGCTGCAATGAGTGAAGAACTATTGAATGATGCTGGATCAAGAGAATTTGATGAAACTTTTTTTTTGGTAGCTGTGTTTAATGATTTTGTCAAGCGAGAAGTGGTATAGAGCCTACTCAGAAAAGCTCTGTCCCCTTTTCTTTTTGCCGGCCTTTTCACCTTAGTCTGCTTAAATTGTTTCTTTTTTTTTTGCTGGAAGCATCAGAACCTGGTGTCGTTAAGTAGTTGTGATGGCCCCCAAATAATTTGCTGGATCCGACATACTAGGATGTAACGTTGTTTTTTTTTTTACCAGATGATGACAAAGGGATATCTTGTGTTAATGCTGTCATTGCAAGTAAAACAGAACTTTAGCAGGTGTTTGTGCTTCATGAGTTAGAACAGCAATGGTGTTAAAACCATTGATCCAACAGTTCATTCATTCAACCACTTATTATTTTATTTTGATTTCATTTTTGGCTTATCAATCAAACTCTCATCTATTTTGATGGTCCCCTTTATCCTCTTTCCTCTGTCGTTTTATCTCTCTGGTGATCTTAAATTGCCTAGTTACATTATTTTGATCCCTTGTTTTTGGTTTAAGCATTTATCACATATAATCTCTTGCTAATCTCATCAATTTCTAGTTGCTAGTTCATCCTCAATTTCTGATCTCATGTAATACAGTCACCTTGCACATATGTGGTGAATAGTGGTTTCTTTCTAAAATCTGCTGAATATCAACGATGGGCTTCATAGCATCCATCTCACAGCGATGCACATTTCTGAAGATCTTTGCAGTTCAGGGCTTGTATGCATGGAGTAATGTTTGCATGAATTACATTTACCAACTATTGTGCATCTTTCATGTCAATTAAGTATGATTTATCCCCTGCTAGGCATCCAGTTTTGACAATCAACATAAATCACACCATTGCAGGGATTCATTTTGACCTCCATCCAACTATGTATATGCATACGGCTCAGGCTGAGCGATGCACCATATTTTGATGCCTATTGTTGTTTACATAACTGTTGCTTTCGCAAGAAATCATAATTATTACAGCAGTTCTAGAATGACTGGCCAAATATTAGGGTGACATGATTATCAAAAACGTGGTTCTAAGCCAGACTAAGGCTATCTTTCAATTTTTTTTAGCATGTATATATATCATCATCAACCTCTGTTAAGTCCCTGTTAATGCACAACATTCATCATCACTTTTACTACACCCTGATGCACACTATTTGTATATTACCTATCACTTTGTAAAACCCACCAAGAGATCTTTTGATGCCCCATCTACAGGTGTGATTTCAACATCACGTTAGAGCCCAGACCTCCTTATTCAGTACTATCTTCATCAGTGGCATTTCACTGTTTACTCATCCCAACATATCATAATGGTTGTTAGAATAACATCCACTTGTGTTTCCCACCTGTGTTTTCCTGCAAAACCATATCACTTTCCATCTCACCTTTCCCAATACCCTTCACCCATCTAAATATTTACATCAAAGGTCTTATTGTTGGAAGCTTCTCACATCAAGTGTTTGGCCTTGTTGTAAGCAATTACAGCAAATACCTTAAATTGCTGTTAGTATTCATGACCATGTCTTCTATTGTTGTGACATCTACAGCGATATTTGGCATCACCATCAGCACTTCCCGTACCCTCTGTATGTTCGACACACCCTGCACATCATCAGCACTTCCTACAGCCTTTTGCATGTTTCCTATTACTTCATACCCCACAGCATAGCCTCCTGTCATTGCCACATTTACCTCCATCCAGCCCCTCTTTCACAGCATATTACCTACACACACTACCTCATTCCACTACTTATCATAATAATGTCTAATGCAGTTTTTAGCTGCACCTAAACCTGTGTTTACACCTAACACATATTCCCCTTCTTGCTGAGTGCCACCATTAATATCTCACTTGCATTTTCCCATATCTTCCCTTCACAATGCACATGTACCTATGTTGTCACCATCATAGTTGCCTAGTCTACCCTGTCATATATCCTGTCTTATGATGCATTTGTGTTCTATGATTATTCATCGATATGGGTATTTCAACATGTATATTTTCAGTCTAGTCCTGTGTGGGCATTCCATTTTATCCCAGCCTTAGCCTTTCTAAGCATTGATGTATCTCCTAGTATAAGCATTCATGTCTAGATAAGACTAGATATATATATATATATATATATATATATATATATATATATATATATATATATATATATATATATATGTACATATATATATATATATATATATATATATATATACATGTATATATGTACATATGTATATATGTACATATATATACATATATATATATATATATATATGTATATCTTTCATCACACGTATATAAGCATGAGCTTATCTATCTCACTTCTAAGATAGCATTCTTTCATACAATACATTTCACTAATTCCATTTTGCAGGGATATATGGAAGATGTGGCTTTTTTCTTTCCCAGTTTTAAATTTTTTATATATATATTGTAAAAAGCTAGATATTAATGAGAATCCTTTACATTTCCTGCTTTAGGTAGAATGAATGAGCATTGTAAATATCATGAATTACTTGTTTTCATACATTTTTGCCTTTATTTCTCAAATTCTCACAATGGTGAAACACGAATGGCAGGTGCACCATTCCGTAAGAGGTAATTGATCCTAAGTTGATGATCCACATCAATGGCCATAATCAGGATGTGGACAAAATTTAGTATTTCTATCTTTTATAAAATAACACTTGATCCTTTTCCAAAATCATCATATTTTCTTTAAATATTTTCCTCTTTTATCAGAATTTAATCTAAAATCAACTCAATATATATACCAATGGCCATAGTCAGGGTATATTAAGAGTTGATTTCATTTTAAATTCTATAAAAGCACCAAAATATATTTTATTCTTAATTTGAATTTAAATGTAGTTATTACATGATACATTCAATGACCATAGTCAGGGATGTATTATGTCTTCAACCTCATTTTTAATTCATTTAAAGAATGGAATAGCTTTTCAAAAGTCCAAATTCAAATTCTTTAAATTCATCCATCATTTAGGATAGAACTGCATCATATTTTCAAAATTCTCTTTTCAAAAATCCAAGTAAATGTTAATATCTTCTTCAATCAATCTTCAATTCTTGTAAAATCCTATTCATCTCTTCATTTTATTTTCAATCTCAAAGTCCAATTTGACTTTGAGACTTCAAAAATTTATTTTATATTTAAAAAATTCCAATTCAAATCAAATTTCAAAGTTCAAAATAACTTTGGAATTTCAAATTCATTTTGTATTCAAAAATTCCGGATCAAATCGGATTTCAAAGTTCAATTTAAACTTTGAAATTCCAAGTTCATTTCATATTCAAAACTCCAATCAAACTCAAAGTTCAATTTAACTTTGAAATTTTTTATTCATTTTCTAAAAATTCAAATTCAAGTTTTGAATTCAAAGTCTAATTTGACTTTTGAAATTTATCCTCAAATCAATTTTGAAATTCCAAAAAAACCAAAGTTAGATCCTAATCTCAACTTGGATCCAGATTTCCAAGTATGAATTCAATTCCACTTTGGATCTTAGACTTCAGATCCACATTTTTATCTTGGATTCCAAATCTTGGATCAAATCCATTCTAGGATTCAGAATTTCACTTCTACTTTGGATCTTAGATTTCAGATCCAAAATCCATTCTAGGATCCAGATTCCAATTCTACTTTGGATCTCAGATTTCAGATCCAAAATCCATTCTAGGATCCAGATTCCAATCCTACTTTGGATCTCAGATTTCAGATCCAAATCCATTCTAGGATCCAGAACCCAATTCTACTTTGGATCTCAGACTTCAGATCCAATTCCATTCTAGGATCTAGAACCCAATTCCCCTTCGGATCTCAGATCTTAGATCCAATTCCATTTAAAAATCAGAATCCAATTTCATCTTAGATCCCAGAATTCAGATATAATTCCCACTTCGGATTCTAAATCCAGAATTCGATTTTAAATCTCAATTCTAATTTAGAATCCATACTTTGAATTCAAATTTCATTTTGAAATTCCAGATTTCAAAATCAACTTTTATTTCCAATTCCAATCCTTAAATACAATTCCATTTCATCCTAACTTTCAAATCAATCCCATCTTTTCCAAATCTATTTATATTTTCTAAATTTCCTTCTGATTTCAAAGCTTCAAAGCTAGAATTCAATTCAATTTTTAAACATTCATTCAAATTCTAAATTCTAAATTCAAAGTCCATTTATGATTTTGAAAATTTCCTTTCTTCTCCTTTTATCTCAAATTCAAAATCATTCCCTTCAAAATTTAGATTTATTTTCCCAAGCTCTGATTATTTCAAAAACTTAGAACTTTAATCTTAAGTTCTAAGTTAGAAACCATTTCTTCACTCTATCATCAGATTCATCTCAGAAACACTTGAAAATTTTCAAATCATTTTCAAAAAGAGCATACATCTTCGCATTTGCACAAGCATGATGCTTTGTGCATTTAGACTTAGGATAAATTCTTATATAATTTCTTAGCAAAGCAAAAGGCATGAATTCGACCCTTGGTTTGATTACCCTTGGTAAAGGCGCCAGGAATGGTCAAACCTCGTACCCACGAGCGGATCCCGTCTCTCAGTTTTCCCGCAAATATTTCAAAAATGAAGGCGAGTCATTTTCTCAAAATATTTTCAAAATTAAGGTCAAGTGAGACCCCGCAAAAGAATTCCTCTTCTCTTCTTTTCTTTTCTTTTCTTTTCTTTTCTCTTCTCTCTTTCTTTCTCCCCTTTTATTTTCTCCCTTCAAAAAGAAGGAAATAGAGGTTAGAAAAGGAAAAGAGAAGGAAGAGAAAGAATATTACGAGAGAAAAAAAAATTGCGATGATCACAATCCCCAAAGGCATAGGTGGCCCATGGATGCATCCAAACTTCTGTAGAAGTGGCCTGAAAGCTATCTTTTGTAGCCCATTTTTCCTAACTCCGATGACTGGAGAATCTGAGTCTTTTGCTCGTAACAGCCATTAAAGGACCTGTCCATCGTAGTTTTGTACCATCCGTCCTCTCTCTTGACGAACTGTGTCGAACGAGCACGATGGAGGTTTCTTAACCGTCGTCTCGTTCTATATGCTCTGGTCTTTCGACCCACTCGAGAATTTTGCCTGTGAAGGCAAAACCATCACCATTATGTGAATTATATGTGCCATTACACGTTCGAGGTAAACATGGACCTCTCATCCTACTCAACGTAATAAACAACGTACTTGTTCAAAAGTACAACCACGATGAGAGGGGAATGGATTTCTCACATGAAATCCCCAACATGTTTGCTTTGTAAAAGTACACAATGTAACCACTCGAGTTCATATTTGTCATGCTCTAGTCCTTTAGGCCCTCACGATCCTTTTGCCTGTTAGGCGATCATCAACATTACAAGATTACAATAAGGTGTCAAAACACGTTTTGAGGTTACCACAGACCTATCATCCAATCATCGTAACACCAATGTGACGTATCTGTCCAAAGGTACAGCCATGCCTGTCAAAAGGAACGACTACGATAAAAAGAGAAAACGATTTCTCAATAGAAACCCCAACATCTATCTTTTATAAAAGAAGTAATACAATAATTACTCAATTTGACAAGATCAAGTCTTTTAAATTATATTAACAACAATGGCATATTGCACGATACGAGATCGCCTCGGATCTCTCATCCAATCATTGGAGTACCACCATGCCACGCATGTCTACAAGTACGTTACGATGAAAGAGGTATAGATTTCCCAATAAAACCCCCAACACAAAAACTACAACAAGATTCAATGTAAAACAGAAAATGCTCAGATGTCATACTCTCTCTTTTGGAGTGACGATACCACATTGCATGCAGGAGATTGCTATGGATCTTGCTTCCGTTTTCCAAAGACACGACAATTTTGGAGACTTGATTGTTATACTACAACTCCCAAAACCTTCGACCTTGCTTTGCAAGACTGCGCACTCGATAAGTTGTAACCCTTTTTTTTAGAGTTTTCAAGTCATATCAAATTATGGTTGTAAAACATTCTATTCGAAAGTGTTGTCCTGGAAAACTTAGTTGCACTTTCGCAACCTGCGTGACTTTCAATCTTTGCTTTTACAAAACATTAGATTTGAAAAATAGATTCGCCTAAGGAATCCTTTTTAAAGAGAATTGTTGCGCACAAGCGCAGCTCGCATCCTTTGAAGATGAGTGAAAACATGATATATAAAAGACTGAATTTACTTGTATAGAACAACTGCGAGCATGTGCACATTATAGCGTGATATCAAAGTACCAAGCAATACTCGATGTCCAAAATCGCACATTGAGCGAAAGATGCATAAGCAAAATGTATGAGGTACAAAACCGTACATCGACCAACTATCTAAGCAAGTAAGTAAATATGCAAATAATGCACGAGATACGAAACCGTACATCAGTCAAATATCTAAGCAAGCAAGTAAATATGTAAATAAAGCATGAGATACGAAATCGTACTTCAACCAATAAGCGTGCAGGCAAGTAAATACGCAAAGCAGATAAGTATAAGAAGGAAATAAAGTACAATTAGGCATATCTAGCATGACTATTTAATTATTTCAACTTACTTCAGTTCATCTACTGCCCTTTTGCTCAAGTTTTCCCTACCTTGAGGGTTTCAGGGTTGCACGCATCGTTGTACGTAGTAATGTACGTCTTGGGCTGCGGGACGCGAGCATGCTTCGTCATGCAATCTGTGAAGAACAAATAAATAGCAACTCAAATAAGAAATAGAAAGGGCTTGGTGGACTCGGTTGTCATCTTGATCCAACCCGACATTAGACAAGAGAAGTCGGTCCACTAGGGCACTTGGCGGTGACAGAAGGTGGTAGGGGCTTGGCCCTCCGCCCATCTTTTGACATCGCGGACAGAGGCAAAGGATAGAATGTTGCCACCTGCCAAAAGGCAGAAAACTACAAAGCTTAGCTCCTGCCGATAGTTGAAAATCATATGCGTCAGTAGGGGCTCAACCCCTATCGACCCACCGAAAGGACTCAGTCGGCAGGGACTCAGCCCCTGTCGATCTGCTAGAGAGCGAGTGACAGGGGCAAAGCCCACTGCCGGAAGGGGGTGCATGGCAGGGGTTGAGGCCCTGCTCGTTAGAAACATCAAACGGCAAGGGTCAAGGCCCCTGCCTGCCGGAATAAGATGCACGGCATGGGCCGAGGCCCATGCCTGATAAAAACCCCAAATGGCAGGGACTAAGGCCCCTGCCTATTGAAATAATCGCATGGCAGGGGCCCTGGCCCCTGCCTGACGGGAGCAACAGATGGCAGGGGTCGAAGCCCCTGCCTACCAAACAAGTCGAAGGGAGGGGTTGGGTTACGGAGGTCTCACAAGGGGCTGCCAGACTGGGCGATGGCAATGGGTCACTGATAGAAATCGCCATTAGGGCCTGCCAAAAAAATGCTACGAAGAGGGAAGCAAGTGGGAGTCGAGGCAAAGGCGACAACAATGGTGGTCGGTCGTGGCGTCGTGGCACCGCAACTCTGACGAAGCTGCGAGGACCGAAGGCAGAGGGAGGTCGCCGGCATGGAAGGTGAGATGGGTTATGTGTCGCAGAGGAGAGAAGAAGAAAGAGAAATAGAAGACTTACATGTGCGAGGAGGTCAGCGTTGTCAGTGCCACTGCACGCAGAGAAGGAGGAGAGGTGGAAGAAAAAGGAGGATGAGGGGGGAGGTGCAGTGGATGGGAGCCTTCCCTCCCCTCTCATGCTTTTAAAGAGGATCGGGGGCATCGAACAGGGAAACGCCAAAGGGTTTTCTGTTTGTAATGGGGATGAGGGGAAACACAGTTGCGGGGGGGGGAGAGAGAAAAGAAATAAAGGTGAGGGTTTAAACCCTCGTGATAACTGTTTATAACCCTAATGGGTTACGGGTTCGGGTCAGAACCGACCCGGGTTCGAAAGTTTTTTTTTTAAAAAACTTAGGGTTTTACATCCTACGCCCCTTAAAAAAATTTCGTCCAGAAAATTTCATTAAAAGATTATCCGCAAAGATCTTGTTCTTAGTTAATCAGTGTTAATGAGGATGCACCATATACGTGAGTGATCCCAAACACGTATGCTTTTAAAGTAATTAAGACAACTCATAATGAGTTCTCGAGAAAGGTTTTGATTGAAAAAACCATGAGTGATTTTCTTACTAAACTTTTGTTTCTTGAATGGGGTCTCTATACTTTATCATAATCTAGTTATCATTTGTTGTCCTTGCTATATCTAACATACTCTTTGTCCAGAATAGCCTTAACTTATTTTCATATCTCAAGGCCTTCTGCGGCCAGTTGTCCTAACTTCGCTTAAGTTATCATTCTAAGAATGACCCCATCTTTTTATAGAAGACAATAAACATACCTTCGTATCAAGATCTAAAATCAGTAAGGATCTGATTCTCTAATCTGAAACCAATATATAATCATGGTACAACAGAAAGCCAAATCTATAGATTCATAACCGGCTATAATGATCGATCTTCGAAGATCATCACAACACACCATAATTCTCTATGAAATCAAAATCTACAAGTTTCACGCTAGATCACCTGGTCTGGAAAATGTACGACCTCACAAGGAATTACCACCCTAGATGGTTTACCTGATCTTGGACAATACACTTCCTCATAGGAATTTATCATCTTTGCGGCTACCCGCTCTTGGACAGTGTACTTCCTCACAGAGATTCACCGCTCTAGCTGGATTACCTGATCTTAATCATAGATACCCTCATAGAGTATCCTTTGCGGACAAGGTCCTCAACAGGTACCATATTCAGTGATGCATGCATCAAAACAAATGACCGCTTTCAAGGTCGATAGCCACCAATAATGAGCATAAGTATATATAACATCAATACGGATCACATCACTTCATATGACACTTAAATCACAAGATTACACATTTCATCATTAAGGCTCCATGAATCATAGTTCACTATTGAACTTAAACATTTATCGCATGTATTCAATATTTTCTATCATGTGGTATTTTAATTACATCATACAAAAGCATATTACACTACGCATCGTATCATTGCCACAAGAAACATTGTATTCCTCAACTAGAACCTCAAAGCATGCGTAAACAAAGCATGAGTTCTATGCCCATGAGAATATGCACATAATATAATATGAATCAATTAAACTTCAACATACGTCACTCCTACGTAGTTCGGGTTATGCACGTAGGATTCAAGTATATATATCTCTAAGACATTCAGATCATTGCATCATCTTCATAAGCATTCATAATATTTTTTTACATTAAATCACATTCGATTTTATTCAACGTGAAACACACGCACATACCTCCTAAGTAATTTAGTTAGATATTCATGATACTCTTCAATCATGCTATACAGGTATGATATACTTACTCAGACAATCACAATGCAGTTCTCTACAACACCAATATGTAGGTGTGATGTATCATTCAAAAATTAATGTTTGTAGTCGAAAGGTGTCATTCACCTAAGAGTCAAAACTAATCATTTGTAGGCGTAATATGTTGTCCACCTATAAGTCAGAACTAATCATTTGTAGACGTGACATGCCATTCACCTATATGCTAACACAAGCATCACAATCATAGGAGTCTCGGAGGCACAAAATTCATACGTAATTTCATCAATAAGCTCTTACTTGACAAAATACGTACAAAACACACACAAAAAGTCTTAGACTAAGACTATCAAAGCATTTATTAGCTATTCTCTATGTGTTCTGTCGTAGTGGAGTAGACATGGGTTATTGTTTTTAGCCTTAACTTGCGGTTTGTTTCTTTAAATTTGACACTCTAACACCTTTTTACGACAATTTCAGGCAAAATGTCCCATCTTTTCGCAATATAAATAGCCACTAGTGCCTCTGGGGCATTGTTGTCCACAATGAACATAATTGTCATTCAGGCATCTGAGGTTTGACGGTCGTTATGGCTCATTTTCTTCACCAAGTTTATGTTTTTTTGTTTTAGCAGGTCGAAACTTATTATCATCACGATATACAACAGACTTTCTATCGCGACATTGATTAAGGTGGCCTTCATCAGTAGAATGACCCACCTTTCCACATAAAGTACAATAATTGGAGTTCCAAAGGCATATCGGATTCGAGAGAACTTGAGGGATAACACCTCATTCTAGATTGGTGCTTTCGCAAACCAACCTATCCACCTTATGGTCCAGATTTTGGACCATCGCTTGGAGCCATTCAACTGCTTCGATTAATGCGTCTATTGACTTGATCAGTTCATTGAATGACATCTAAGCAGAAACATATTTCATTAATTAAAATAAATATTGAACAATTTAACTAATAATACTTACAGTGCGATGCAGATGTCGGATGATCAAGAATTACTATTTTCCCTGTGGCTCTGATACCAAGTTGTAATGCCCCAAAAATCTAAGACTTGTAACTTTTAGAATAATTTAGAAAGCTTTTGAAATCATATGGTTATCAGAGTTTAAATAGTAATTCAGCGAAAAATGATATTTTTCAAAACAAGTCAATGGACCTTGAGCGCATTACAACGTAAACTTTCTTTTGTCCAATTTCGCATAACCATTGAAATCAAATGGTTTCAAAATGCAGTTTCAATAATTGAGAATTTGTACATCAGATTTGCAACTCATTATATTTATTGAAACCAAGAAGAAGTTTAGTATAACAACTTTAGTAACTCAAGGTTTAATTAAAAGAGAATTTTTGAAAGACACTTTATACCAAATTTACCAACATGTCCTCATGAGCGAAATGTCAGGGAAAGAGCTTTATCTTAATCTCATCACGCCATCGTGCCATCGCAAGTTGTATCACTTGTACACCACCTGCCCATGAATGGGTCAGTTTCACGAAAAATTGGTAGGTACGCAAGAGAGTTAATATAGAACTGAAATAAGCAATTAAAATAAGTTATGAGTTATATTTAGCAGGTGTTATAGACTATGCAAATGAGTAAGCATTTCTAACATGAACATTTGAATATGTAAACAAATAAATGTTTACAAAATTTTACGGCAAGTAACTACCTCACTCATAAGGTGCAAGCAATTGCACAACAAACGGTTATTAAGTTGCACGCGGTAAGCAATCATACAACAATAGTTATACTAACTTGTGATCATCGCAAAATTTTTCTCTCTCGCAACATTCTCTCTCTTCCTTCTCTTTTCCTTTCCAACCACTTATTTTCCCCCTTTTTGAAGGGAGAAAGATAAAAGACGGAAAGAAAGAGAGAAGAGAAAAGAAAGAAGAGAAGAGGAATTCTTTTGTGGGTCTCACTTGACCTTAATTTTGAAGAATTTTGAAATAACTCGCCTCCATTTTTGAAATATTTGCGGGAAAACTAGGAGACGGGATCCGCTCGTCGGTACGAGGTTCGACCGTTTCTGGCGCCTTTACCAGGGGTAATCGAACCAAGGGTCGAATTAATGCCTTTTGCTTTGCTAAGAAATTATCTAAGTATTTATCCTAAGTCTAAAATGCACAATGAATCATGCTTGTGCAAATGAAAAGATGTATGCTCTTTTGAAAAATGTTTTGAAGAATTTCCAAGTGAATTTGATAAAGTGAAGAAATGATTTCTAACTTAGAACTTAAGATTAAATCTCTAAGTCTTTAGAATAATCATGAGCTTGGGAAAAATAATTTTGAATTTTGGAAAATGATTTTGGAGTTCTTGAGGTAAAAAGATAAGGAAATTTTCAAAGTCATGAATGGATTTTGAATTTAGAAGTTTGAATTTGGATGAATATTTGGAATGGAATTGAATTCCAAATTTTGAAGTTTTGATTTTAGAAGGGAATATGGGAACTAAAGTAATTGAGAAATGGGATTTGTAAAAAGTTGGATTTTCAAGATGAAATCTGAATCCAAGTTCTGGATTCTGAATAGGGTTTTGAGTTGATTTTTAGGATCCGAAATAGGGACTTGGTTTGAATGAAATGGAATTGGCTTTTAAGAATTGGAATTTAAATGGAATTTTGGATTTGGAATTTTGAAGGGAATTGGATTTAAGACTTGGAATACGAGATGGTATTTGGATCTGAAATCTGAGATCCAAAATAAGGTTGGACTCTGGATTCTAAGACGGAATTGGGTCTGAAATCTGAGATCCAAAATAGAATTGGGTTATGGATCCTAGAATAGATTTGGATCTGAAGTCTGAGATCCAATGTAGGATTGGATTCTAGATCCTAAGAAATGGATTTTGAATCTGAATCTGAGATCCAATGGTAGAATGAGGATCTGGATCCTAAATGAAATTTGGATCTGTGATTGGAGATCCAAAGTGAAATAAGGGTTTGGACCCTAAATGGAATTTGGATCTGTGATGGGAGATCCAGAGTAGAATAAAGATTTGAATTCTAAATGGAATTTGGATTCGTGATTGGAGATCCAAAGTGGAATGGAGTCTTATACTTGGAAATCTGGATCCAAGTTGAGACTAGGATTTGATTTTGGATTTGGGTTATGAAAAGTCCAAATAGGACCTTTTAAAAATGGATCTGGTTTTTTAGAAACCCAAAGTTTAAGTTTTGAGATTCAAATCCAAACCTTGATTGAAGATAAAGGAGGTGAACTTGATTTTTAAATCAGAAGATAACTTCAAAGTTAAATTGAACTTTGAAACAGAATTTTGAATTGAGTTGGAAATTTGAAGTTTGAATGTAAGATATTTTTGGAATTTCAAAGTCAAATTGGACTTTGAAATTGAATTTTGAATCTTTGAAATGAGATAGAATTGGATTTGGATAAGATTTGATTTAAGAAGAAGAATCACTTGGGATTTTAAAAGAAGTTTTTTAAAAATATGATGCAATTTTATCCTATATGATGAATGAATTTGAATAAGTTTGAAATTGGAATTTTGAAAAGCTATTCCATTCTTTAAATGAATTAAAATAAGATTGAAAATATAATACATCCTTGACTATGGTCATTGAATGTATTATATGACAATCTATATTTAAATTCAAAAGAAGAATAAAATACATTTTAGTGCTTTTATAGAATTTAAGATGAAATTAACTCTCAATATACCCTGACTATGGCCATTAGTATATGTTTTGAGTTAATCCTAAGTTAAATTCTGATAAAAGAAAGAAAATATTTTGGGAAAATATGATGGATTTTGAAAGTGGATCCAATGTTATTTCGTAAAAGATAAGAATTCTAAGTTTTGTTCACACCCCGACTATGGCCGTTGATGTAAATCGTCAACTTAGAATTAACTTACCTCTTACGAAATGGTGCACGTGCCATTCGTATTTCACCATTGTGGGGATTTTGAGAAATAAAGGGAAAATGCATGAATAAACCATTCATGGTATTCTATAATGCTCATTCATTCTACCTAAAGCAAGAAATGTAAATTCTTATTCCAACCTAACTATTACAATGGATAAAATCAAATGTACAACCCCAAATAATGATATTTTTTTACATGTTTCCTGCAAAACAACCGGGTTAGTATAAAAAGGGAAGAAAAATCTACACATATCATGTGGATATCGATGGTAGAGAGGCTCATATAGCAAGATATTTATAATGGGACATATATATCAACATGCCTACATATATATGTATATGTTTGTATGTGGCAATAAATATGAGATATATAAAAACCTTGCAGCTAAAACACCTAAAATTTCCTAAATCTGGAATTGTAACAACATTTACAAAATTCTGCAGGTAGGATCGAAGCCTCTCCAACACATTCTACATCATTGAGTGGGATAATCTTAACTCCATTATTGCAACTAAAAGGGGCAGTAGGTGTAATGCAACTGGGAAGGGATGGAAATTGTGCTGTGACAGAAATGTGACATCAAGGTGAACACATACAACATAGTGAAAATCCAAAAAAAAAAAAAAGATAGACATATCAACAATGTCTAGGTGGATAGGTGCGGGGGATAGGTGTGTGAAAGGTTTGAAGGCAATGGCTGGTGCAAACAGTGGGACAATGGTGTGCTGATGGTGTTGTTGTGGAGGGGTTACTTAGCAGGGAATCACGGCAACAACTGGCCTAAAAAAAATGATCCTAATTCGCATATATGACAGAAGGGTGGTCAGCTTCAAGATTGAGTCTGGTAATTATAACTCCTATTATAGACAGTAAAGTTGATGGCCACAGAACATACCTTTTGGAAGCTCCTTTGGAAGGAGTTTCTGAAATTATGACTGAGTTTAGCAGCATGCTGGAGTCCGCTGGACTACCAATTCGTGTCAGCAGGTATGGGTAATTGTATTTTAACAAGATCTAGCAGAGACCTTTCGTGCCTATCTATGACTATGGATTATATAGGCACTTTGGCTGGAAGGTGGAAGCTATATGTTGTAGCCAATGAAGCCACAGGTGGACATAATGTGAACAGTGCAATACAACCAAGAAATACAGTGTAATAGTGAAGTGTAAATGAAGAGGTGATGCGTCAGGTATGAGAGGAAGTTCAGCAGATGGATATAAGCAGGCTTTATTGTAGATGCTGATAAAAATAAACATTCTCCTAACAAAATTTTACAGTAAGTGAGATATGACTTTATAGTAAATAAGATTTGCAGCCAATAAGATGAGAATTATCTATTGATCGAATGCAAATAGTATCCCCACAGTAATAAAAACACTGTCATGATCCGATCAGATTGCTTGATTCTTATCAACTTCTTGGGAAAATGTTGATTGATGCCTACAATAGTCCTGAGATTCGCACCGTTATACGCCCAAAAATCCACAATCAAAAGTTTTATTCACCATTCTCATGATGGCAATTACCATGAATATCAGACATAACAACGAGCTCTCAACATACCCCCCCCCCTGAACAAGGCATGAATATACCTATTATCACCCCCAACTTGGCCTTGATTTTTCTGCAGGATTCTCTCTGACCCACTGTGTCAAGATCACCCAGTTTCAACTGCGTGAGTAAGCCTGTGGATGGTGATGGAGCACGGTGTCCAAATGATCATAAGCAAATACTGATGTGATAATGCTTATATAACTCTGTTTAATAATACTAACGCAACGATCAATCTAATGGCAAAAAAAAAATGTTATGGAAATACAGATGTTATGGAAATACAGGAACTACCGAAATTGCTAATCTCAAAGATGTTATGGAAATACAGGAGATTCCTGAATACCTGAAAATCGGAGAATGAAACTCGGTCTCCATGAAGAAGCAAGAAGGATTTTTATATATTCCTTTTTTTTATGAACTTTCAACACTCCCATGTTGTTCACGCATATATGATAAAGATGCAGAAGTGTAAAAGGGGCAATGAATCATTAAAGATCAGGCATTAAACAAAAAAAAAAAAAAGATGAACAGAGAATGAATACATGAATGCTAGTAGGCTATCTAACGCAAAAATGGATACTGGTCACTAGCGGCTCAATGTTATTAATCAGTTTTATTGACATCTTCTAAGAACGTATCAATTTCACTAGATCCCAGGGCATGTCACAGGACATAAAAGTGATCTATAGATGAATTGGGGTTGAGGGAGCAGGGGTACTCTCATCAGTAGCAGACTATCTTCTGCAAAATACGTTCCCCCAATGTGAGACGATTGATCTTAACGACAGTGGATCCATGTATTTCAGCATAGGCTCCTAGGTAAATCACTTCATCATAGCCATGTTCCTTCCCTTTTTATTTTATTTTTACAATATCCTGACTTGAACCAATAACAGAATCAGGCTAAATAAAATCGATAGAGGATCAACAGAGGAAAGCAGAAAGTCAAGATCATTACGATCTTCCTGATCAACCGGCCATCAAAGACAAAATAACAAAAAAAAAAAAGTAGGAGTTGACTGTGAAAGAGAGAAGACGCGGAAATGACAACTGAATGCCCATCCGAATTATATGAACCCAATGTTATTAGTAACACAGAAGAAGGAAATAAGGGGAAGTATCGGAATCAAAGGATTCCTGTTGATGTTACTCTGTATGAGCCGATGGTTGCTATATGCAACCTGGCACCATACGTGAGATTTGCCATTGAACCACGCACAAAACTAAGAACCCAAAAAGAGACAAATAAAGAAGATGAGGGAGGATGAGTTCTTGCCTTGTTTTTTTCCTTCTTTTTGTTCTAGAACTTCAAAGCTGGAAAAGGGAGAGGATCGGGGGAAATCAGATCGTGCCTTCGTTGTTGAACTTCAATTTAGGAGAGCTGAAACGGTGAAACCGATTGAGCTCCTTCAGTTGAGATCGATATGAACCAGCGAAAGAGGGAAGGAGAAATAGAGAAGGGATGTGAGAGCCAGAGAGTCCTCGATCCACTTGACAATGGATGTGGGCGTAAAAAAAAAATCGATGCCAGAAGACAGGAGTTGGCCTCTTCTTAAAGAGGAAATGGAAGCTTCGAGAGGGGAAAACCCGTTGAGGATTGAAGGTGGAGAAGAGAGCATGCCATTGCAGATCGGACGATGGAAGGAGGAGAAGTAAGGAGTGCGGGAGGAGTTTGTTGTGGATTTTCTCTTTTTCCAAAGAGAAGACTCCTTTTAAGAAATTTTTTGTAAAATGGCTTTTCAAATGAGGTTTTTAGCAAAAGACAACTTTGCAAAGCTTGAAATCATTTGTTTTTCCTGTAGTTTCTTCGAATTTTTTCTTTTTTCATGTTATTTTTCTATTTTTTTTTATTTTTTTTAGAATGAAATCCTAAAGCTTTACAAGAAATCAAAAGATTGAAACTGATTTTTTTTATGTTTTTGTAAAATATTTACAAAAGGAGTTTTTCTGAGAATTTTAGAAACTATTTTGAGAAGATTTCTTCAGAAATGGGTTTTTGATCCGGATTTGGAGGAAATATGGATTTAAAGTGCTGGATTCGGATCCGGAGTCGATTTTGAATATATCAATATGAATTTTAATTCAGAGAATCTGAAGAACTGACTTGATTTTCTCAGAAAACGGGGTTAGGAGCAAAAGGGTCATTTTTACAAAACTTTGAAAAATTTGGGGTGTTCACAGATGCCCCTCTTTGCTACTAAACCGGTTGAGAGCCGAACTTAGTGGCAAAGACAACACTCCAAATTTGAAAATGCCCCAGTCAGCAGATCTGAACTGGGTGTGGAAGAATTTTTTTGAAAATATGGTTTTTCAGGCTTTGAAACCTTATCCTGAATGGTTTTTGGGAGACGAAATCCTCGAAGATGATATGATTGAGTAGAAAATGAGGAAATCGTGATGGGACTTTAGATGGAAATTCTGAAATAGTGGGAAATAAAAATTTTGATCAGGTCTCGTGGATGAGACAAGATACTCTTTTTGGAGTGATTCAGGTTTAGCCCTTAACCTGGATGGGACGAAGATATATCAAGATAAATTTGAATTGAGGAAAGGGATACACAGGGACCTTGATGGGACATTTTGGAAAACGCCTTGTGAAATGAAGCCCGAGTATGATCCTTTCTTTGGATGAATGTATGAAGTATGGGTTCTTTGATGGGAAGAACCATAATGGGACTGGAAGAAAACATCTCGTCAAAATGAGGAATCTCATTGGAATGAGACTCAGGTTTAACCCAAACCTGTAAGGAAGATACCTCACAAAAGCGAGGTTCCGGTTTTAATTTTTAACCTGGATAGGAAATCTACCATACGGGTTTCTCAAAAATGGAGAAAGCACGATGGGACCTTCGGAATTTGGACGAACAAATCCGAGAGGGGTTTTTGCGAAAGGAGGAAATATAGAGCCCCTAAAGCTTTGAAAAAGGAATGATTTTGGGTGTCTCATTTGTTGAGACTGAAATAGCTTTTTGAAATCAAATGGCCTCTCGCAGAAAATTCAGGTTTTGACCCTTAACCTGAGTGGGAACACCATACGGAATCCTTGACTGAAGAAACCGTGATGGGACAGGAAGAGATACTTCAACTGGATGAGGCAACTCTTCTGGAAGATATAAACAACGCTAGGTTGCATCAAAATGGATATTGAATCTTTATTTTATTTTTGGAATAGCTAGAAAATTTTGCCAATAGGATAAAATTATAGCTGATTCAAATGCTTGGAAATGTGCACGTATGTGCAAAAGATATTCTCTCTTTTACCTAGAGTATTTCCTTCAAATGAGGTTAACTCCTCAGTTCTAAGAGTCAAATTCAAGATTTTGGCACTGATGATTTTCTTCGAGGAAGCTATCAATTTCCCTGATATGAGAATAAAAGAAATATTCTTAATTTTATAAAAGCAGAAAATGAAGAGATATTGATAAAAGGATTTTGCATGAGAAAAGATGACTTCTGGCAACTTCGACAGTTTGATATCTGGGTGTTTTCCCACGATGATCTTTTTGCACTCTTTTTGAGTCATTGGGCTTTCTCGGGTTTTTCTCATCATCCTTCATTTGGATGTCCTGACTTTTTCTCTTTTTCAGGGAAGGGCACGTCACAAACTCCTTCATCTTGGAGATGCTCCGATCCTTCTTTTATCTCAGGGGTTCTATTGATCTCACTGGCTCAAAAGGTCTTTAGATGATAGCAGAAATCAAATATCTTTTAGGGTTTGTTGGTAGGTTCATCACACTCGCCTTCATCTCGACGATGATCTGAACTTTCCCTGGAAGGATCCGTCACAAACTCCTTCATCTCGGAGATGATCCAAATCTTCTTTGGCCCCGGGGGTCTGCTCGCATATTCGTCTTCATCTTGACGACAGTTGAGAGATCCCTTTTGCGGATATTTGATTTGCAACTTTAAACGAATGAGAAGATATGGGTTTGAGTGGATTCTTTTTATGGCTCGGGATATTTCCACTGCCTGATTGCCAAAAAATCATTTTGTAAAACATGCGTCATAACCAAGATCAATATCAATTCGCTTCTGGCTTTTCAATATCATTGAAGATTTCTTTCATTGATCATATCGAGGACATTTCTTACATCCTTTTGGTTGATCAACAGGAAAAGATTTTGAATTTTTATCTCTTTTTCGCAAAAAAGTTTCACCTTTTCGGAAGGAAATACTGGAGGTAATCTGAGGAAATTCTCTTTGTACAGTAAGAACATTTAGAATCAATAAATGTTTTTAGCAAATTGGCAAAGTTTTCATGAATTCTTTGTGAAATAATTACTCAATATAGATTTTGATGAGACCTTGAGTTGCAATCTCTTGATTTTGGAAATACATGACCAGCAAAAGCTGGAACCTTTGAAATACATGACCAGCAGAAGCTGGAACGTTTGAAATACATGACCAGCCGAAAGTTGGAACCTTTTGAAATACATGACAAATAGACGTTGAGATCTTTTAAAATACCTGCCCAGCGAAAGCGGGAACCTTTGAAATACGTGACCAGCGAGGAGCTGGAACCTTTTGAAATACGTGACCAATGAGGAGCTAGAACCTTTTGAAATACGTGACCAACGAGGAGCTGGAACCTTTTTGAAATACGTGATCAGCGAGGAGCTGGAACCTTTTGAAATACTTGACCAGCGAGGAGCTGGAACCTTTTGAAATACTTGACCAGCGAGGAGCTAGAACCTTTTGAAATACTTGACCAGTAAGACCGAAACGTTTAAAATACATGACCAGCAATAATGCTGGAACATTTTGAAAAAAAACGTGACCAACGAGTGTTGGATCTTTTGGGAAATACACGAATGGTTATGAAAAACTGGGTTTTAATAAAAAGGATTGAGAATGATCGAAATTGGGAGATTATAACCCGAGGGTTGAGAAAATAGTGAATTTTTGAAAAATAGAGGTTGGAGAATTGATAATCTGGAGAGATTTGAAAATTAGGAAATGACATATTTGAGAGATTTAAACCCGAAGGTTTTGGAGATGATAGAATGGAGGAATCGCACCCTGAGGGTTTGTTTTATGGAAAAGAGGTTGATTTGGGAGCTCAAAAATTGTGAGCTGGGACTTTTTGAAATATATGACCAGCGAGAGCTGGGTCTTTTGAAAATACACGACCAAAAGCTTAGTTCTTTTTTTTTGGGAATACATGACCAGCAAAGCTGGAACGTTTGAAATGCGTGACCAGCGAAAAGCTGGGACGTTTGAAATGCGTGACCAGCGAAAAGCTGGGACGTTTGAAATACCTGACCAGCAAAAAACTGGAACGTTTGAAATACATGACCAACGAGTGTTGGATCTTTTTTGGAAATTACCTGACCAGCAAGAGCTGGAACGTTTGAAATACATGACCAGCGGCAAGCTAGAACGTTTGAAATACATGCCCAACGAGTGTTGGATCTTTTTGAAATACCTGACCAGCAAAAGCTGGGACGTTTGAAATACCCGACCAGCGAGAAGCTGGAACGTTTGAAATACATAACCAACGAGTGTTGGGTCTGACCAGCAAAAAGCTGGAACGTTTGAAATACCTGACCAGCAAGAAGCTGGAACATTTGAAATACATGCCCAACGAGTGTTGGATCTTTTGAAATACATGACCAGCAAAAGCTGGGACGTTTGAAATACCTGACCAACGAGAAGCTGGAACGTTTGAAATACATGACCGACGAGTGTTGGATCCTTTGGAAATACCTGACCAGCAAAAGCTGGAACGTTTGAAATACCTGACCAGCAAGAAGCTGGAACGTTTGAAATACATGACCAACAGGTGTTGGATCTTTTGGAATACCTGACCAGCAATGGCTGGGACGTTTGAAATACCCGACCAGCGAGAAGCTGGAACGTTTGAAATACATCAGCTTTTGGGAGTTTTTTAAATCAGAAATTGAATTTTGTAGAAGAAAAGGATTTTGATCAAAAGATTAAATGTAGAAAGTTATTGGTGCGAGGATTGGATCCTCCAAATGAGCCCAATATATGATTGGAGATTTTGGGAAATACCCTAGTGCGAGGACCGGGTTGTAAAGATGAGCTAAACAAAGTGGATTTTTGAGAAAATAAAGATTTCTTTGGTAAGAATTAATGGACCATCATAGTTTATTTGTATGTGGCCGACTTTCAGGATTTTATCCCCTTGTCCTGAACGGGGGAGAAATAATAAAAAGAATACCTCATTGAAAGGAGGCATCAGGTTTATCCCTTAACCTGAAAAGGGTAAATTTTTAAAGATAAAGGTAGATGAAAATTTTAATAAGATTGACGAAAATTTGTTTAAAACTTGACATAAATGAGCAATAGCTTGAAGAACATTTACTCAAACCGAAAGTAAATCAAATGAAATGAAAATAAAGATCATAAGATCAAAATGAGAATTAACAAAATTCGAGAAAAAGAGCTTTTGTTTAATCCTGCCTGCATATGATGAAAGAAGATGATTATAGATCAAAATAAAATGCCCCAGTATCATAGAGAAGAATGTAAGAATTGATAGAAGATTGTTATTTTATTTGAAATGGCTCTTTTGAAGAGTACAAATGCTTTAGAATGAACATTTCAGGTATAAAACTTCTTGAGATGTAGAGCATTGATGGGATCTGGCATTTCCACTTCATCTGCGTTGATTAGACGATAAGAATTTTGAGGCAGTGCTTCTTTAACCACATAAGAGCCTTCCCAATTGGGTGACCACTTGCCCTGCGGTCGATGCTTGAGATGAGCCGTTGATCTGAGTACCAAATCATTAACTCAAAATTTTCTCTCAATGACAGACTTGGCATAGTGTCGAGCTATCCTCTGTCGATAAGCTTGAGCATGCTCTGCTGCCTTGAGCCTTTTTTCATCCAGTAAATCTAGCTGCACCAATCTCTGCAGCTGATACTGATCAAGTGGCAATTCTATGAGAGAAGCGAATTTGAGAGCGGGCTTTTGGACATGGAGAGGCAATACTACTTCAGTCCCGTAAACAAGTTCTGAAGGAGTGGCATTAGTCGGAGTCCGAATGGTGGTCCGATATGCCCAAAGTGCGTCATGAATCTTCTCATGCCAGTCTCGACCTTTCTTCACAGTCCTTTCCAGAATACGAATCAAGATCTTGTTGGTGGCTTCTGCTTGGTCATTCCCTTGAGGATAATAGGGAGCTGAGAAATGATGGGAAATTCTGAATTTAGAACAGAAGGTTTTCATCCTCTCATTTTTAAAGTGAGTTCCATTGTCTGAAACAATGTCATGTGGTATGCCAAAGCGGCAAAGAATGTTCTTGTGAATGAAAGAAACCACATGGCGGCTTTCTACTGTGCGTAGAGTAACAGCTTCAACCCATTTTGTGAAGTACTCTGTCGCAGCCAGAAAGTATTTGTGGCCGTTGGAAGCAGAAGGAGTAATCGGGCCGACGACGTCAAAAGCCCACATAGAAAATGGCCAAGGAGAAACAACTTATTGTAGATATGCGGCCGGAGCATGAATATAAGGTGCGTGCAATTGGCACTTGACGCACTTCTTCACAAATCTATGACAGTCCTGCTGCATGGTATTCCAATAGTACCCTGCTCGAATGATCCGTTTGACGAGAGTTTGATAGCCGACATGGCCACCACAAATCCCTTCATGTGCTTCTTGGATAACTTCCATAGCTTCTTCTTTGTCTAAGCATCTGGCATATTCAGAACTGAACCCACGGCGGTAGAGGACATTGGCCAGAATGAAATAACGGGTAGACATACGTTGAATTGCACGTTGCTCCCTTTTGGCATCTCTGGTGGAAATTCATCAATCTCAATGAAATTTTTGATATTTTGATACCAAGGCTTCTCCTTCTGATTAACCTGGTTTATTTGCATGATTGAAGCGAAAGCAGGTTGCTCAAGTCTGCCAACTTCGAAAGAACGACATGACTCACCATCTTTGAAGGATAAAATGGAGCCTAGACTGGCTAAACCATCAGCTATCTGATTGTGCTCTCTTCTGATGTGACTGAGCTGAAATTCTTCGAAGCTGTCCACAAGAGCTAAGACAATCTTCTGATATGGAATCAATTTTGGATCTTTTACTTGCCATTCAGTGTTAACTTGACTGACAACAAGTAGGGAATCACCAAAGGCATGCACTCTCTTGACATCGAAACTTTGCAAGATCTTGAGGCCTTGTATTAAAGCTTCATACTCGGCCATATTATGAGTGCATTGGAAACCAAGCTTGAGAGAATAAGGGATCATTTCTTTTTCTGGAGTGATCAACAAGACTCCAATCCCTATGCCAGACATATTTTTAGAGCCATCGAAGAACATGTTCCAAGCTGGAGTTTGTTGGATATTGCAGATATGCTGATCGGGAAAATCATCCTCTGCTTTAATTTCTTCCGTCAAAGGGAAATCCGCCAACTGATCTGCGATCGCTTGGCCTTTAATTGACTTTTGAGAGACATACTCTAAGTCATATTGCATCAGCAGGACTTGCCATTTTGCAATTCGTCCAGTGAGAAATGGTTGTTCCAAAATGTATCTGAGAGGATTAAGCTTTGATAAGAACTTAATTTCAGAAGCCAACAAGTAATGCCTTAACTTCTGGCACATCCAAACCAGAGCTAGACAAGTCTTCTCCATCTGAGAATACTTCTTTTCATAATCAATGAATGTTTTGCTCACGTAGTAGATGGCGTGCTCTATCAAGCTGCCCTCCTCATACTGAGCGAGGAATCCACCACAGGCATTCTGATTGACTGAAATATATAGCAGGAGAGGCTTTCCCAGCTTAGGCGGCTTCAAAACAGGTGGATTAAGGAGATACTGCTTGATGCGCTCGAACGAGAGCTGACATTCTGATCCCCATTCAAATTTAACTCCTTTTCTCAGCAAGTGGTTAAAAGGCTCACATCTCGTAGCCAAATTGGAGATGAACCTGCGAATAGACTGAATACGCCCTTGAAGGCTTCGCAGTTCCCTGAGATTAGTTGGAGGCGGCATGTCAATAATGGCTTTTGCTTTAGCCGGATCCACTTTGATCCCTTTCTTGTTGATGATGAAGCCGAGCAGTTTGCCGGACTCTACTCCAAAACACATTTCTGAGGGTTAAGTCTTAACTTGTAAAGAATAATTCTTTCAAAAACTTGACTAAGAGCATTAAGGTGATCCTCTTCTTCTTTAGACTTAACCAAAATGTCATCCACATATGCATCCATATTCTTATGCATTTGATCGTGGAAAATGACGGCCATTGCCCTTTGATAAGTGGCCCCGGCATTCTTGAGCCCAAATGGCATCATTGTATAACATAAGGTTCCCCATGGGGTAGTAAATGAAGTCTTTGACTGATCACGAACGGCCAACTTAATCTGATTATAACCTGAATATCCGTCCATGAAAGAAAACATGGCATGACCCGCTGTGCTATCGATCAATAGGTCAATATTAGGAAGTGGATAATCATCTTTCGGGGTGGCTTTATTTAGATCCCTGAAATCGATGCAAATCTGAACTTTTCCGTTCTTTTTAGGGACTGCCACGATATTTGCCAACCAATCTGGGTAATCAATGGCCCGGATGAAGCCTGCTTTTAATAAATCTTCAAGTCCTTCCTTGACTTGTTGCTCAATTCGAGGGTCTAATTTCCTTAGTTTCTGCTTGATTGGTCTGGCCTCTGGTTTCAACTTGAGTCGATGCTCAACCAGCTTGATATCCAATCCTGGCATATCTTCGTAAGTCCAGGCGAATACTTCTTGATGCTTTTCGAGGAATTGAATGAGTCTAGCCTTTTCAATTTCGCTTAGACTCGACCCGATTTTGAGAATTTTTGGATTATCTTCCGATCCAATGTTGATATCTTCAGTTGGATCTTGAACCAAAGATGAGGGTTCATCCTGCTTCTGAATGTGAGCAAATTCTGGCAATTCCTGAATGGTGGAATCAAATTCAGCTGGCTCTTCAGTCTGTTCTGCTGCCTGACTGACTTCTGCTCTGTCTTTCATCTCAGGAAACCTTGCCAATTTTAGATACTTGGGATTGATAACAAATCTTGTCATTGATTTAGGAGTTTAAAAGGTCCTGAAAATGCCAAAAAAAGATTGTTTTGAGAGAAAAATACGAGCCAAATCAAATTTTTTGTATAAAGCAAAGAATAATGACATAGACAAAGCATAATAAGGAAATGATAGATGCTCGAAGAGAAGATTTGATCTTTCATTGATTGAAGTAAAGTATTTACAAGACTCTGACAAAAGATGGGACTGTATTGTCCCTACAAGATTTAAACAAAAGAGAAGAAAAGAAGGCAGGAGAACTAAGGCATCATCTCCACTTGTTTCCCCTGACGAAAACTGTCTTTTTGCTGGAATCCTGGCCGGTGAACCCCAACCCTGAACTGTCCGCATGCCGAACTGGAATGATGGGCTCTATCATGCCGTCTTCATCTTTTCCCATGCCTCGGAATGGATGGTATCCATGTTTTATCAACAGATCGAATCCCTTTCTTGCTTTAGAAAATTGAGGAAATAAGGGATGATCTTTGAAGGAGGCGTAATTAATGCGTCCTCCTAACTTGAAGAAACAAGGTTCCTGCCATTGGACCGTGGCTGCAACGTTTTCCTCCTCCATGACATCTTTTAATTTCAGCATCTCTAGGCTATCACTGGGATTAATTTCATCCGCTTCCCGGATGCTGGGAATATCTGCCGTGAATGTTGGACGGGGAATCATAGGCTGTGGCAGCCTTTCTTCAGGGTCCTCGCCCAAAATGGTGGTGATCATTCCACCCTTGGACCACTTGATGCATTGGTGGAGAGTTGATGGAACTGCATTGGCGTTGTGGATCCATGTTCGTCCTAACAAAAGATTGTAAGTTGGCGGCATGTTGACGACATGGAATAGGATGGTGTGCACGGAGTAGTTGATGAAGATCTCCAAAAAGACTTTGCCTTTGGCAGTTTGCCCATGATTGTCAAAACTGTAAATGGTGATGGGGTCCGGCACGTACTCTTCTTCTTTTAATCCCAGGGCCTTTGCTGTCATTTCTGGGCAAATGTTCAAACTGCTGCCCCCATCAACAAGAACATGTGGGACAGTCATGCCCCTGGTTCTGACCACAATGTAAAGCGCATTGTTGTGAAATGAATGAGGCTTTGGCAGGTCCTCATCAGAGAAAGTGATAGGCGCATTAGTCATTGCTTGGTTCACTATCGGTGTCATGTCATCGGGCGTGGTACTCGGTTTCACCTTGATCTTCCTCAATAGATCATCCAACTTTTCCTGATGCTTGGGAGAATCATGAGTTAATTCGAAGATGGAAATGTTGGAGAGCGCCGTAATTGGCTTCTGGAAATCATCAGCCTGTTCCTCTGCTGCTTTAGAGGTTTCTGCCTTTTCTGCGCAGGCTTCTTTCTTAAAAAAGCTCTTGGGGAAGATTTGGATTCTTTCATTCTTGACTGGCACACTAGCCTGGTCAAGAAGTGAGAAGATATCTATTTTCTGATACACAAGCTGATCCTGATGTAGAACCATTACCTGATGCTGGAGTTTTAGCTCTTCACTAGAGCATGGGTGGATATGACTCTGGGGAAGGAAAGGGTGTTCGGAGATGGTTGATGCCGAGTGCTTCGGAAATGGGGCAGACAAGATTTCCATTTTGCCCTCCTCTTCGTCTTCTACGAGGATGCTTTTATCGATACAATCTTGAACCAAATGCTTCAAGACGAAGCAGTGTTCTGTATCATGCCCCATGGCTCTATGAAATTTGCAGTACTGTTCTCTGTACTTCCCCATGAAGACTGGGGGATCTGCAATTTTGGGCAACTTCACCATCCCGTGGGACAGCAGGTATTCCAGCACTTTCTCCAGAGGCTGGTCCAAAGGAGTGAATTTTCTATCTTTGCTCCAATTGATGTGCTTTGGTTTTTCTTGAAAGTCCCCTTTTTGTTGAGGACCGGTTGGGAGAGATTTGTCATTGCTCTTGAAGAATTTGCCCTTTCTTCCCCTGCTCTGCTCAGGTTTCGACCCGCTGCCACTGTCATTCCTGCTGTTGCTGCCCTGATGGTCTTCGGGGATATCAGCCGAGTAGGTAAAATGGGCCTTCTTCTTTGGGTCCAAGATGTTCTTTGCCGAAGAAACACCTTCGTACATCCCATTTTCTACCCCCATTTCGAGCCATTCGGCCCGCTCTGTTAGCTCGATGAAGGACTTGGAGGGATATGGGAAGAGGAGGCTTTTCAGGGGCTGACAGAAATTGTTGAGGATGACCTGGAGGGCATGCTCCTCAGAAATGGGATTTCTCATTTTATTGCAAATACTTCTCCACTTATGGATGAAATCCCTGGCCTTTTCATTGGGCTCTTGCTTCAAGTTGCACAAGTGGTTCAGAGTAGGCAGAGCCTCCGTGTTGAACAGGAAGCGTTCAACAAACATATTAACAACTTTATCAAAATCCCTCAATTCGATGGGATTAACATGTTCAGCGTACCACTTGGCCGCTATCCCGTCCAAGCTGCGAGGAAAACAGAGAAAAAGGGCGCGGTTATCCTGACTGAACCGAGCGCATTCTGCGAAGAACATTGCCAAATGGGCTTTCGGGTCACCGGTTCCATCAAACTTGATGAACTTCCGGGGGAGGTTCTCCAGATCCTTGTCCCCTTCTAAACCGAGATAGAAATCCTGCCTGGTGTATGACCTCTTTCCTTTATCACGGATTTGCAGGTCTTTGACTATCTTGGTCAGTGCCTGGATCGAGTCCTCTGCAGGGGCCCCATATTTGGGCTTGTTCACTGACACTGGCTCTTCCACTGGCCTCTTGGACTGTCGCAGGTGTTTTGGAATGTAGATCAGCTGCTCTTCTTCTTCAGAGACTTCTTCTGCTGACCCAGAATCCTCAGAAGTGTTGTCCCGTTGCTTCTTCTGCTTACTGATCTTGACTGGCTTCTTCATGGGCTTTTTATTCGCTTTGCTCTTAGAAGCTGCCTTCTTGGGAGCAGCTTTGGCCTGCTCAGCCATCATCTTAGTCATCATTTTTTGGAAGATCCGATACATGGCCGGATCAACGTCGCTTTCAACTCCGGAGTTATTCTTCTTAGACAATCTAGGAGAATTCATCTCCTCTGACTCGCTGTCACTGTGTTGTTGAGCGGCCCTTTTGTCAGCCCTTGTCTGAACCATTTTCAGATGCCTAAGCTTTCCTGCAGAATATGGGAATGGTTAGAGTATGGAGAAGCTTTTTTCGAAAATCACAATTTCTTTGAGAAAAAACAAGAAATGAAGGGATTTGGTAGACAATTTCAAGAGATTATCCCATTACCTGGGATTGGGTCATCACACGATTTGTGATAATTGTGTTACCATTTGATGATAACAGAGAAATGTGCCTTGTTACCTAGGCGAGGTCGTCAACCATGATAAGATATATTAAAGAAATGCGGAAGGAATACCCCTTTTACCCGGGATCAGGTCGTCATCCAAAATTTATGACCTTTATTTGTGTTATAAACAAAAATACAGAAAACAACATTTTTGGCCAAAAAGTAAATTGTTATTGATATCTTTAACTTTCAAAGACAAAGAGAGGGTGGGCAGACAATTTGCCACCACTCTTGATATTCAGATGATACATTTGGCCCAGGAAAAATTGACAGAGAAATAAAGGAGTTCCAGGTATATTTAGCGACATGATATGCCCCAGACCACTGATCCGACTGCAGGTTGAATTTTGACATGTTGCCTGTCGGGAAACGGGTGTTGGCACGGACCTGCCGCTGTGAAAACTGTCTCAGACATCGTTCCGGCTGATAATCGATACAAAAGAAAGGGCCCATCAACTTGTAGCGCTTGTCACGGGCATAAGTGTATCGAGGAATAGTCTCTCTTCTATCAAAGAAATCCCAGGTGATCTCCTCCTGATGCAGCTTCTCGATCAGAGCTCGACATTGGATGACTGTCTTCGGCTGCTTACTGTTGAACCTAAAAGAATTGGCCTTCGAAGGAACGTGTCGCAGGAACCATGACTGCAAGGCGTAAGTGCATCCTTCTACTAGAATGGTCTCCCCGAGAGCAAAGCGAGCCAAGCCTCTGTAAAGGAAGGCTAATGCGGCCTTGGAGACTAAGAGCTGACGGGTTTGCTTGCTTCCCCATCTCCGAAAGAGCTAAGCGACTCTGATATCTATGAAATTCTGACCATCTTGGAAGAAAGCTAATCCAACTGTGCACAGGATCATGGCATGCTGAATTCTGTCTCTCGTCGCTCGAGAGAGAGTGTCAACCTCTTTGTAGGCTCCATACTTTTGATATAGTTCGAATAGGTCGATGAACTGATTCCCACCAATTTCAGTGAGAGGCCAAGATCTGCTCCTTGTTGCTCTGGCCAAGGCTTCTCGAACGTCCACTCCTTTGATGTTGATCAAAAACTGCTGCTCGACAGGATCATCTGGCTGACCAGCTGGTTCGGGCAATCCCATAATATCATTGAACTCATCCATCAGTAGAGTCATTTCCCCCCAAGGAAACCAGAATGTGCAAGTACGTGGATTCCACCGTTCTGCCATGGCTTGAATCAAAGCTCCATTGATGGTTCGCTTGCCTACCGCTGATGCCATTTCCAACCCACAGTCATCCAAGTGATCTGGGAACATACGTGAGAAGGTGGCGAACCAAGAATAATACCACCGAGGGAAGAAAGGACGAGATTGGATGACCCGCAGATCCGGGGATCCATCCTGAATCTGATAGAAGACATGATCTTGAGGGAAGACAGCATCGAGGGAATTTGACGCCATTGAGATGATACTGGGGTAAAAAGAAGAAATGAGGAGAATTAGATAGAATGCAAGACTTATGGATAGAACCTGGAAATTTTGAAAAAGGTTGATAAAATTTTAAAGGAATTTTCCAGGGTTTTGAAGAAAATTTGATCTAAAAGAGAAAAAAAAAAAAGAAATGTAGGTAGATAGAAATATACACCCGGGGTTTTTGAAAATAAAGGTAAGTTTTGAATAATACACCCAGGGTTTTTGAAAAAGGTTTGATACATATATGAGAGAATAAGAGAAATATCACACAACCAAAAGCTGCACAAACAAGGATGCGCATACAGCACTCCCTAAAGGCTGACTCTAAATGCAATATTTGAAATGGCTTGTAGGACCTTAATCCTAACTCTAGGGTTCAGATCATCTGATTCCAATCAAGATACGCCGATATACCCAAGCCGAAGCTTGAAGTACGTGGCATAGAAATATTTCTCCGGTTCTAAGGTAATGGCTTCCCAACATCCTTGAGCACCAACCGATATACCTCGGACTATGGCCCTTAGGTACGTGGTAGGGGGGTGCGAACCCAAATAAGTGGTCCAGTTGTGAGGCTCTCTCCCGAACTATGGTTCAGTGAGACAGCCCAGCAACGTGAAGACCGGGACAATATAGGTAAGGAGGTTTTCAAAATATGTTCAACATGCAAGAAATCAGATGGCTCTAATGCAAGTCCTAAAGAGATAGATTTAAATGAAAGGAAGCATACACTTGCATACATTGTTTACATTCAATCCCTAAAATTGAGGAGAGTTGTATTCAAAACCTAAGTCTAATGTGAACATGGAATAATCTCCTCAATATGGTCCTATCAAACCATACTTAAATCCTATATGCAATGATGTCAGCTTAGGACAAGATCTAGGCTCCTAAGGTTTGCATGGAAATGAAGCTGACATATGAAGAATAAAGACTTTAGAAAATGTCAAAGCAAAAGAAAAAGGCATTAAATTCGACCGGACAAAGACGAGTCCCATCACGGTCGCCAAAACTGTGATCATCGCAAAATTTTTCTCTCTCGCAACATTCTCTCTCTTCCTTCTCTTTTCCTTTCCAACCTCTTATTTTCCCCCTTTTTGAAGGGAGAAAGATAAAAGACGGAAAGAAAGAGAGAAGAGAAAAGAAAGAAGAGAAGAGGAATTCTTTTGTGGGTCTCACTTGACCTTAATTTTGAAGAATTTTGAAATAACTCCCCTCCGTTTTTGAAATATTTGCGGGAAAACTAGGAGACGGGATCCGCTCGTCGGTACGAGGTTCGACCGTTCCTGGCGCCTTTACCAGGGGTAATCGAACCAAGGGTCGAATTAATGCCTTTTGCTTTGCTAAGAAATTATCTAAGTATTTATCCTAAGTCTAAAATGCACAATGAATCATGCTTGTGCAAATGAAAAGATGTATGCTCTTTTGAAAAATGTTTTGAAGAATTTCCAAGTGAATCTGATAAAGTGAAGAAAAGATTTCTAACTTAGAACTTAAGATTAAAGTTCTAAGTCTTTAGAATAATCATGAGCTTGGGAAAAATAATTTTGAATTTTGGAAAATGATTTTGGAGTTCTTGAGGTAAAAAGAGAAGGAAATTTTCAAAGTCATGAATGGATTTTGAATTTAGAAGTTTGAATTTGGATGAATATTTGGAATGGAATTGAATTCCAAATTTTAAAGTTTTGATTTTAGAAGGGAATATGGGAAATCTAAAGGAATTGAGAAATGGGATTTGTAAAAAGTTGGATTTTCAAGATGAAATCTGAATCCAAGTTCTGGATTCTGAATAGGGTTTTGAGTTGATTTTTAGGATCCGAAATAGGGACTTGGTTTGAATGAAATGGAATTGGCTTTTAAGAATTGGAATTTAAATGGAATTTTGGATTTGGAATTTTGAAGGGAATTGGATTTAAGACTTGGAATACGAGATGGTATTTGGATCTGAAATCTGAGATCCAAAATAAGGTTGGACTCTGGATTCTAAGACGGAATTGGGTCTGAAATCTGAGATCCAAAATAGAATTGGGTTATGGATCCTAGAATAGATTTGGATCTGAAGTCTGAGATCCAATGTAGGATTGGATTCTAGATCCTAAGAAATGGATTTTGAATCTGAATCTGAGATCCAATGGTAGAATGAGGATCTGGATCCTAAATGAAATTTGGATCTGTGATTGGAGATCCAAAGTGAAATAAGGGTTTGGACCCTAAATGGAATTTGGATCTGTGATGGGAGATCCAGAGTAGAATAAAGATTTGAATTCTAAATGGAATTTGGATCCGTGATTGGAGATCCAAAGTGGAATGGAGTCTTATACTTGGAAATCTGGATCCAAGTTGAGACTAGGATTTGATTTTGGATTTGGGTTATGAAAAGTCCAAATAGGACCTTTTAAAAATGGATCTGGTTTTTTAGAAACCCAAAGTTTAAGTTTTGAGATTCAAATCCAAACCTTGATTGAAGATAAAGGAGGTGAACTTGATTTTTAAATCAGAAGATAACTTCAAAGTTAAATTGAACTTTGAAACAGAATTTTGAATTGAGTTGGAAATTTGAAGTTTGAATGTAAGATGTTTTTGGAATTTCAAAGTCAAATTGGACTTTGAAATTGAATTTTGAATCTTTGAAATGAGATAGAATTGGATTTGGATAAGATTTGATTTAAGAAGAAGAATCACTTGGGATTTTAAAAGAAGTTTTTTAAAAATATGATGCAATTCTATCCTATATGATGAATGAATTTGAATAAGTTTGAAATTGGAATTTTGAAAAGCTATTCCATTCTTTAAATGAATTAAAATAAGATTGAAAATATAATACATCCTTGACTATGGTCATTGAATGTATTATATGACAATCTATATTTAAATTCAAAAGAAGAATAAAATACATTTTAGTGCTTTTATAGAATTTAAGATGAAATTAACTCTCAATATACCCTGACTATGGCCATTAGTATATGTTTTGAGTGAATCCTAAGTTAAATTCTGATAAAAGAAAGAAAATATTTTGGGAAAATATGATGGATTTTGAAAGTGGATCCAGTGTGGATCCAATGTTATTTCGTAAAAGATAAGAATTCTAAGTTTTGTTCACACCCCGACTATGGCCGTTGATGTAAATCGTCAACTTAGAATTAACTTACCTCTTACGAAATGGTGCACGTGCCATTCGTATTTCACCATTGTGGGGATTTTGAGAAATAAAGGAAAAATGCATGAATAAACCATTCATGGTATTCTATAATGCTCATTCATTCTACCTAAAGCAAGAAATGTAAATTCTTATTCCAACCTAACTATTACAATGGATAAAATCAAATGTACAACCCCAAATAATGATATTTTTTTACATGTTTCCTGCAAAACAACCGGGTTAGTATGAAAAGGGAAGAACAATCTACACATATCATGTGGATATCGATGGTAGAGAGGCTCATATAGCAAGATATTTATAATGGGAAGAATAAAAATGACATATATATCAACATGCCTACATATATATGTATATGTTTGTATGTGGCAATAAATATGAGATATATAAAAACCTTGCAGCTAAAACACCTAAAATTTCCTAAATCTGGAATTGTAACAACATTTACAAAATTCTCCAGGTAGGATCGAAGCGTCTCCAACACATTCTACATCATTGAGTGGGATAATCTTAACTCCATTATTGCAACTAAAAGGGGCAGTAGGTGTAATGCAACTGGGAAGGGATGGAAATTGTGCTGTGACAGAAATGTGACATCAAGGTGAACACATACAACATAGTGAAAATCCAAAAAAAAAAAAAAGATAGACATATCAACAATGTCTAGGTGGATAGGTGCGGGGGATAGGTGCGTGAAAGGTTTGAAGGCAATGGCTGGTGCAAACGGTGGGACAATGGTGTGCTGATGGTGTTGCTGTGGAGGGGTTACTTAGCAGGGAATCACGGCAACAACTGGCCTAAAAAAAATGATCCTAATTCGCATATATGACAGAAGGGTGGTCAGCTTCAAGATTGAGTCTGGTAATTATAACTCCTATTATAGACAGTAAAGTTGATGGCCACAGAACAGACCTTTTGGAAGCTCCTTTGGAAGGAGTTTCTGAAATTATGACTGAGTTTAGCAGCATGCTGGAGTCCGCTGGACTACCAATTCGTGTCAGCAGGTATGGGTAATTGTATTTTAACAAGATCTAGCAGAGATCTTTCGTGCCTATCTGTGACTATGGATTATATAGGCACTTTGGCTGGAAGGTGGAAGCTATATGTTGTAGCCAATGAAGCCACAGGTGGACATAATGTGAACAGTGCAATACAACCAAGAAATACAGTGTAATAGTGAAGTGTAAATGAAGAGGTGATGCGTCAGGTATGAGAGGAAGTTCAGCAGATGGATATAAGCAGGCTTTATTGTAGATGCTGATAAAAATAAACATTCTCCTGACAAAATTTTACAGTAAGTGAGATATGACTTTATAGTAAATAAGATTTGCAGCCAATAAGATGAGAATTATCTATTGATCGAATGCAAATAGTATCCCCACAGTAATAAAAACACTGTCATGATCCGATCAGATTGCCTGATTCTTATCAACTTCTTGGGAAAATGTTGATTGATGCCTACAATAGTCCTGAGATTCGCACCGTTATACGCCCAAAAATCCACAATCAAAAGTTTTATTCACCATTCTCATGATGGCAATTACCATGAATATCAGACATAACAAAGAGCTCTCAACATACCCCCCCCCCCCCTGAACAAGGCATGAATATACCTATTATCACCCCCAACTTGGCCTTGATTTTTCTGCAGGATTCTCTCTGACCCACTGTGTCAAGATCACCCAGTTTCAACTGCGTGAGTAAGCCTGTGGATGGTGATGGAGCACGGTGTCCAAATGATCATAAGCAAATACTGATGTGATAATGCTTATATAACTCTGTTTAATAATACTAACACAACGATCAATCTAATGGAAAAAAAATGTTATGGAAATACAGATGTTATGGAAATACAGGAACTACCGAAATTGCTAATCTCAAAGATGTTATGGAAATACAGGAGATTCCTGAATACCTGAAAATCGGAGAATGAAACTCGGTCTCCATGAAGAAGCAAGAAGGATTTTTATATATTCCTTTTTTTTATGAACTTTCAACACTCCCATGTTGTTCACGCATATATGATAAAGATGCAGAAGTGTAAAAGGGGCGATGAATCATTAAAGATCAGGCATTAAACAAAAAAAAAAAAAAAGATGAACAGAGAATGAATACATGAATGCTAGTAGGCTATCTAACGCAAAAATGGATACTGGTCACTAGCGGCTCAATGTTATTAATCAGTTTTATTTACATCTTCTAAGAACGTATCAATTTCACTAGATCCCAGGGCATGTCACAGGACATAAAAGTGATCTATAGATGAATTGGGGTTGAGGGAGCAGGGGTACTCTCATCAGTAGCAGACTATCTTCTGCAAAATACGTTCCCCCAATGTGAGACGATTGATCTTAACGATAGTGGATCCATGTATTTCAGCATAGGCTCCTAGGTAAATCACTTCATCATAGCCATGTTCCTTCCCTTTTTATTTTTTTTTTACAATATCCTGACTTGAACCAATAACAGAATCAGGCTAAATAAAATCGATAGAGGATCAACAGAGGAAAGCAGAAAGTCAAGATCAATACGATCTTCCTGATCAACCGGCCATCAAAGACAAAATAACAAAACAAAAAAAAAGTAGGAGTTGACTGTGAAAGAGAGAAGACGCGGAAATGACAACTGAATGCCCATCCGAATTATATGAACCCAAAGTTATTAGTAACACAGAAGAAGGAAATAAGGGGAAGTATCAGAATCAAAGGATTCCTGTTGATGTTACTCTGTATGAGCCGATGGTTGCTATATGCAACCTGGCACCATACGTGAGATTTGCCATTAAACCACGCACAAAACTAAGAACCCAAAGAGAGACAAATAAAGAAGATGAGGGAGGATGAGTTCTTGCCTTGTTTTTTTCCTTCTTTTTGTTCTAGAACTTCAAAGCTGGAAAAGGGAGAGGATCGGGGGAAATCAGATCGTGCCTTCGTTGTTGAACTTCAATTTAGGAGGGCTGAAACGGTGAAACCGATTGAGCTCCTTCAGTTGAGATCGATGTGAACCAGCGAAAGAGGGAAGGAGAAATAGAGAAGGGATGTGAGAGCCAGAGAGTCCTCGATCCACTTGACAATGGATGTGGGCGTAAAAAAAAAAAATTGATGCCAGAAGACAGGAGCTGGCCTCTTCTTAAAGAGGAAATGGATGCTTCGAGAGGGGAAAACCCGTTGAGGATTGAAGGTGGAGAAGAGAGCATGCCGTTGCAGATCGGACAATGGAAGGAGGAGAAGGAAGGAGTGCGGGAAGAGTTTGTTGTGGATTTTCTCTTTTTCCAAAGAGAAGACTCCTTTTAAGAAATTTTTTGTAAAATGGCTTTTCAAATGAGGTTTTTAGCAAAAGACAACTTTGCAAAGCTTGAAATCATTTGTTTTTCCTGTAGTTTCTCTGAATTTTTGCTTTTTTCATGTTATTTTTCTATTTTTTTTGTATTTTTTTTACAATGAAATCCTAAAGCTTTACAAGAAATCAAAAGATTGAAACTAATTTTTTTTATGTTTTTGTAAAATATTTACAAAAGGAGTTTTTCTGAGAATTTTAGAAACTATTTTGAGAAGATTTCTTCAGAAATGGGTTTTTGATCCGGATTTGGAGGAAATATGGATTTAAAGTGCTGGATTCGGATCCGGAGTCGATTTTGAATATATCAATATGAATTTTAATTCAGAGAATCTGAAGAACTGACTTGATTTTCTCAGAAAACGGGGTTAGGAGCAAAAGGGTCATTTTTACAAAACTTTGAAAAATTTGGGGTGTTCACATAACTACAAGTTATAAGCAACTAATAAGACAAGCAACTCCATTAGCCCTAGTTATAAATGGTTCATGGATTACGAGTTGTAAGCAGTCACATTAATCTTAAGATGCAACCAGTTCATAGATTACGAGCTGTAAGAAATCATATTGACAAGCCAGGATAGTTCGACCAAGTAGTAAAGCATGTCACATGTGTCATATTGCAACTAGCATAATGCTATTATCATAAGCATTTAACTAGCACGAGCAACTAGTTACTATTAGCAAGGAACTAGTGTAACGCTACAACAAGCATGCATAATTCAACGAGTAGAATACTGAACTAAACAAGCAAGTCACGTCACGACGTGCATATCTCAATAATGTGAATAGTTTATCTTATGTTTCAATATTAGTTGGCCAGACGGGTATACGCAAGGCATGAAAAGTAGAAACAACTGAGACCAGTCCGGGCGTTTATTATGCTATGCGTTTTAGATAAACCGGATGGCTGATTGAGTCTGCTTCTAAGGGGATGGTCAGTGACCAAGAGAGTAAATTCCCAAAGGCATAGGTGGCTCATGGATGCATCCAAACTTCTGTAGAAGTGACCTAAAATCTATCTTTTGTTGCTCATTTTTCCTAACTACGGTGACTGGAGGGTTTCTTAACCGTCGTCTCGTTCTACATGCTCTGATCTTTCTACCAACTTGAGCATCTTGCCTGTGAAGGTGAAACCATTACCATTATGTGAATTATACGTGCCATTACACATTTGAGGTAAACATGGACCTCTCATCCTACTCAACGTAATACACAACGTACCTGTTCAAAAGTATAACCACGATGAGACAGGAATGGATTTCTTATATGAAATTCCCAACATGTTAGTTTTGTAAAAGTGCACAATGTAACCACTTGAGTTCATATTTGTCATGATCTAGTCCTTTAGACCCTCACGAGCCTTTTGCCTGTTAGGCGATCATCAACATCACATGATTACAATAAGGTGCCAAAACACGTTTTGAGGTTACCACAGACCTCTTATTCGATCATCATAACACCAATGTGATGTACCTGTCCAAAGGTACGACCATGCCTGTCAAAAGGTACAACTACGATAAAAAGGGAAAATGGTTTCTCAATAGAAACCCCAACATCTATCTTTTATAAAAAGAAGTAATAGCATAACTACTCAGTTTGACAAGATCAAGTCTTTTAAATTATTTTAACAACAATGGCATATTGCACGATACGAGATCGCCTCGGATCTCTCATCCAATCATTGGAGTACCACCATGCCACGCATGTCTACAAGTACGTTACGATGAAAGAGGTATAGATTTCCCAATAAAACCCCCAACACAAAAACTACAACAAGATTCAATGCAAAACAGAAAATGCTCAGATGTCATACTCTCTCTTTTGGAGTGACGATACCACATTGCATGCAGAAGATTGCTATGGATCTTGCTTCCATTTTCCAAAGACACGACAATTTTGGAGACTTGATTGTTATACTACAACTCCCAAAACCTTCGACCTTGCTTTGCAAGACTGCGCACTCGATAAGTTGTAACCCTTTTTTTTAGAGTTTTCAAGTCATATCAAAATATCAAATTATGGTTGTAAAACATTCTATTCGAAAGTGTTGTCCTGGAAAACTTAGTTGCACTTTCGCAACCTGCGTGACTTTCAATCTTTGCTTTTACAAAACATTAGATTTGAAAAATAGATTCGCCTAAGGAATTTTTTTTAAAGAGAATTGTTGCGCACAAGCGCAGCTCGCATCCTTTGAAGATGAGTGAAAACATGATATATAAAAGACTGGATTTACTTGTATAGAACAACTGCGAGCATGTGCACATTATAGCGTGATATCAAAGTACCAAGCAATACTCGATGTCCAAAATCGCACATTGAGCGAAAGATGCATAAGCAAAATGTATGAGGTACAAAACCGTACATCGACCAACTATCTAAGCAAATAAGTAAATGTGCAAATAAGGCACGAGATACAAAACCGTACATTAGTCAAATATCTAAGCAAGCAAGTAAATATGTAAATAAAGCATGAGATACGAAATCGTACCTCAACCAATAAGCGTGCAGGCAAGTAAATACGCAAAGTAGATAAGTATAAGAAGGAAATAAAGTACAATTAGGCATATCTAGCATGACTATTTAATTATTTTAACTTAATTCAGTTCATCTACTGCCCTTTTGCTCAAGTTTTCCCTACCTTGAGGGTTTTAGAGTTGCACGCATCGTTGTACGTAGTAATGTACGTCTCAGGCTGCGGGACACGAGCATGCTTCGTCATGCAATCTGTGAAGAACAAATAAATAGCAACTCAAATAAGAAATAGAAAGGGCTTGGTGGACTCGGTTGTGATCCTGATTCAACCCGACATTAGACAAGGGAAGTCGGTCCGCTAGGGCACTTGGCGGTGACAGAAGGTGGTAGGGGCCCAACCCTTTGCCCATCTTCTGACATCGCAGACAGGGGAAATGGCTATGTTGTTTCCACCTGCTAGAAGGCAGAAAACTGTAGAGCTTAGCTCTTGCCGATAGTTGGAAATCATAGGAGGTAGTAGGGGCTAAACCCTTGTTGATCCACCGAAAGGACTCAATCGGCAGGGACTCAACCCCTGTCGATCTGCCAGAGAGCGAGTGGCAGAGGCAAAGCTCACTGTGGGAAGGGGGTGCATGGCAAGGGTCGAGGCTTCTGCTCGTTAGAAACATCCAACGACAGGGGCCGAGGCCCCTGCCTGCTAGAATAAGATGCACGACATGGGGTTGAAGCCTCTGCCTACCAAACAAGTTGAAGGGAGGGGTTGGGTTACGAAGGTCTCACAAGGGGTTGCCAGACTGGGCGATGGCAATGGGTCCCTGGCAAAAATCGTCGTTAGGGCCTGCCAAAAAATGATGCGAAGAGGGAAGCAAGTGGGCGTCGAGGCAAAGGCGGCAGCAGTGGTGGTCGGTCGTGGCGTTGTGGCGCCGCAGCATCGACGATGCTGCGAGGACCAAAGGCAGAGGGAGGTCGCCGGCATGGAAGGGGAGATGGGTTATGTGGCGCAGAGGAGAGATAAAGAAAGAGAAATAGAAGACTTACCTGTGTGAGGAGGTCAGTGTCGTCAGTGCCACCGCACGCAGAGATGGAGGAGAGGTGGAAGAGGAGGAGGACGAGGAGGGAGGCGCAGTGGATGGGAGCCCTCTCTCCCCTATCGTGCTTTTAAAGAGGATTGGGGGCGTCGAACAGAGAAACGCCAAAGGGTTTTCTATTTGTAATGGGGATGAGGGGAAACACAGCTGTGGAGGGGGGGGGAGAAAAGAAATAAAAGTGAGAGTTTAAACCCTCACGATAACTGTTTATAACCGTAATGGGTTACGGGTCCGGGTCGGATTCGATCTGGGTCCAAAAGTTTTTTTTTGAAAAACTTAGGGTTTTACATAAATGATTATGTAAAAATTCATTCATAAAAACATTCAAATGACATTATATACAAATCAATGAGTTACACTATTGATCTTTGAATATATAAAAAAAAAAAATCCAATGATCTACGGTTAAGGATGTTGTGATTGTCGTGATCGTGGCTCCTTGATGATCTTTTTTGCATTATCCAAAAGGTCAGCTTGAATATGTGTCATATCCTCTTGAGTACGTGACATATTCTTCAGCATGCAGATTTCTTCAAATGCAAGAGTCGACTCTCTCTTTGATCCACTTACGGTTTTTTATGCTCATCTTCAAGTTTGTTTTCTCCCTAAAAGGCCATCTTTGTTGTTGAAGAACATGAAACCTGTTGGGCGGCTACAAAATCATCATTGGTGGCACATTCTATGGATGACAAGCCGATGTGTTCGCTACCCTCACACTATTTTTTAAGTTCATAGAGGAATAACATGGGGTAATCCTTTGTCTGATCCTTTATGGCATATAATAGAAATTTGTTAATTGCAAGAGGGTGACTAGTTGGTTGTTGAATACACCTAAACTGCAAAACGACTTGGTTGGCCATTTGCTGTTCAACTTCATTCATCTTGTGCATCCAAATGTCTTTCTTGGCGATGTCTCATTCTCCTCTTCCTCCAATGCGCCTTCATTTAGGCACCAATTTACCTACATTTCCTTTATGGTTAGGCCTACACACATGCATTTATCAAGAAAATATACAAAATATCAACAACAATGCTTATGTTTGCCCTAGTCATGCACCAATTTACCTACATTTTTTTTATGGCTAGGTCTGCAGATATGCATTTATCAAGAAAATATACAAAATATCAACAATAATACTCATGTTTTCCTAGTTAGCCTACGAAGCAATGCAGTGCAGTCGGCATGTGACATGTGAAGACCCACCAATCTTCGATCACGATTCTTTTTGTTGCATGATCGACTCCATATTATAGCACGCAAAAATTTATGGGCACTGTCACGCATCTGGGGCCTTTCAATGTATATTAGCTCCCATATCCAAACCTGCATAACAATGATTAATAAAGATCAATACATAGTATATATCAAAATACAATATGTAAGTATAATAATAACTATGAATCACAAGTTTAGGTATAATGAAGAAATAAATACCTCCAACACCAATATCTCGATGAGGTTTTTTCTTCTGCTCCTCATGCTACTCAAACTTGCATATAGGTGTACAAGTTTGGCAGCTCTCCATGCATATTGGTCGGTGAGATTCAGGTCTTCCAACAATTCGATGTACGATGCATGGACCGACTTTTCACTAGTGTCGATGAATAAGCATGAGCCAAAGAAGTATAGCAAAAATGCTCTCATCGTCTTGTCTACTATCGTATTTTTTTCTAACACATATATAAATCCTTTGCAATATATATATATATATTGCAAAGGATTTATACATGTTGCACAGATACATGATAAACTAATTAATTGCATTCATGTATAATAGCAATACATACATACACATATATATATATATATATCTTAATTTAATCAATAAAATTAGTCAATTGCAATGAATTTCTATATGTTTCACACGTACATGACAAACTAATCAATTGCATTCATATATATATATATATATATATATATATATATATATATATATATATATATATATATATATATATATATATCAATTTTATCATTCAAATCAATCAATTACAATGAATTTCTACATGTTGCACACAATCATGACAAACTAATCAATTGCATTGATGTATAGTAGCAATATATACATATATCAATTTAATCAATGAAATCAGTCAATTGTGATTCATTTCTATATGTTGCACACATACATGACAAACTAATCAATTGCATTCATGTATAATAGCAATATATATATATATATATATATATATATCAATTTAATTAAAAAAATCAATCAATTATGATAAATTTTTATATGTTGCACACATACATGATAAACTAATCAATTACATTCATGTATAGTAGCAATATATATATATATGTCAATTTAATTAATGAAGATAGTTAATTGTAATAAATTTTTATCTGTCCATGAGCACTGAACCTTCTTTCTAGTTGCGACTTCTTCGTCGGAGCATGCACTTTATCTTGTGTATGGAGAGTAGCATTAGACTCCTTAACAATATTTGCATCTGACCCAGCCACATGACCCTCAGTTACATCTACTTCTTGAGGAGGGTTCACATTAACCTCAGCTCCTTGGTCAAGTACCTCTTTCACTCTCTTATCACTGCTATTACAGGTGGCCGCATCTCCATCTTCATTTATCTGGGCATTGAGATTAGTAACAACCTCATAGCCGGCCAATGGGTTACCCTCCCCCTCCTTATATACTTTTGAGATGGGAGACAAGATTGTGCCTACAAACTGCTCAACTTTTTCTGCATATTTTGCTTTAGATACGGTCCACTTTGAAACTTGTAGTGGTTCATTGTAGGACAATTCATGTTGTGCATCTAGTTCACTGCTTGAACGCAGTTGTATATGATTATTAATGACATATTTTTTTGTGGAAAACATCAGACACCCATATTTTTGGCAATGAATATAGCTCCTTCTCAAACCACTTATGCACATTAAGTTGCTTTCAAGTTACCAGGATAACCCAGTTAATAGTTCTTAGTTGGCTTTTGTTGTTGTACTTGAGAAATTTTAGATGATATGAGTGTGGTCCCCTTCTTATTGGACATATTTTATTAATAAACATATTCGAGTTTTTCTACAATAACAATACATTGAATATTGAACAAGCATTGCAAAAAAACAAATCATCTTTACATTTCAAAAAAAAAAAAGGGAAACATTATGCCTACCAAAAATAATAAAAACAACATTGCATTTCAAGCAAAAAAAAAAAAGTGAACATTGTTTCATTCTATCGTTAAACAAAATAGAACAATGTTTGATTCAACCGTTAAACAAAAAAGAACATTGTGATTATCAGAAAAACATGTCGATGGTTTAGCAACGATGAAATGCTTCTAATAAATAATTGCCAAAAGGTAAGTAGGTTGAGAACCACTGGTTGAGGATAAAAGACAAAAAAAACCTTAGATTATGCAGAAATAATCAAGTTGGGGACTACAATGGGTTTATATATGATTAAAAAAAATACAAAAAATAAGAAATATCACATATTTTTTAGAATTTCATAAATATTTAAGTACGATATTTACAAGCGATAGCTGAAGATTCATAAATAAATTTATGCTAGAACATGCAATATGTACAAAAAATAAGTCATTTGCGAAATTAGTGGTAAGTGCTTTGCACATAAATTTATGTGATTTCGAGAAGTATATACAAAACAATAGGATATTTGTGAGAAGTGTTTCATAAATATATTTATGAAAAATATTTTATTATATGCAAAATATTAGGATATTTACGATTTTGGTTGTTTAAGTCTCACAAAAAATTTGCAAATAAATTTATACGAGTTTGTGAGGTCTAAATTCGTATAAAAAACCTGTAATTTTGGATTTAAGTGGGTTTTAGAGATAGTCGACGACCAGTACAATTTGATAAAAGCCTAAATTCTCAACTGTAAAGGATAAAAGGATCATAATGATGTTGGATATTTACGATTTTGGACATCAGGACAATATAAAAAATTGTAGGGTTTTTAGAGAATCAGGTCAAATTACTTGTATATAGGGATGGCAGTGGACCGGGGATGAAGGACATGAAACAAAGAATGGACTGGGGATGGAGGTTAAAATCAAAACCCGTGCAGAATAGACTTACTCTTACTCCCTCACCGTCCCCGATCCCCATTAAGGAAATTAGTATTATACCCTTATACATATATATATATATATATATATATATTCCTAACCGTAACATAAAACTCTTTCTCGAATCTCTCCTCTCTCCTTGCTCTAACAAGCCACGCGCGCTCTGATTTCTCTCCTATCCTTCCTCTAACAGCAGAAGGCGACAACGGCAAAAAGATTGAAGAAACGAAACCCCGCTTTGCCTCACCCCGTTTGGACAAGGGAGGGAGGACATGAAACAAGGAATGAAGGTTAAAATAAAAACCTGTGCGGGGATGAAGGACAAAATTTTGAGATGCCCCGTTGTACTTCCATCCCTACCCTTACGGTCATTTTTCAAAAAAACAAAGATGCAGAGAAGAGCTTGATTATTTTTTTACCTTTCAGAAAATGAGCTCCACTGATACTTTGATTGTATAATCCTCCATCCAAGAGAGGGTTGCCGTGGGCTGAAAAGGAATTTATGAAGGCCAAAGATTACAAGTTCGCCAAACGGGCCAGGGACTCTGGAACCATCTTCTCATACCTCAACAAAAAAAAAATCAAAGGAGATGAAGGCTCCAGTGTAACATGATACAAGCACATCACCATATCCAAAACTTCATAGCATGCACCAACCTTTTATTTTGGTCTCATTATTGTTGGTTGAATATGAAGAAAACAAGGAAATAAAAAGAGGAGAAAGCCGTTTATTCATAATCCATTTAAAAAGTATTTGGAGAAACTAGGGCCAGATATTCCAAAAAAATAAAATATCCTATCAAAAACCAAAGTATAATCAACAAAATCTTTTTTGAAATAATTATAATGAAAACAATCATCAAATTGGTTAGAATTGAACAAGGGGACTACGAAAAAAGAAAAAAAAATCAAAAGAAGGTGGTCTAGTAAGATGGTCTAATACCATGAAGCTTCTCATGGTTCAAGTCGTATAAGTCTACTGCAAGGTTCATGTTTCATGGAAACACATCCTTCTTTTTTTTGTTAAGATATGAGACATTATCACCTGAGCAATCTGATCGAGCTCCATAGCCTGAAATCATGAGCTTTATAAATTCTTTCTCGCCCATGGTAACCCTTCTTTGGAGTTTCCATTGTAGCCCTGATTTATGATCTTAGGAAGAGATATATGTAGGAAGGATGACAAGTACAACTTATATATTAAGTCTTAATTATGAAACCATCAAAGGTAAGGGCTCTTTGATTGTGTACTATTTCCTACTTGATTAACTTTTAGACCAAGTTGTTTTTTTATAGGCAAGAAGGGGTTGGGTAGATCTCTACCAATTTATTTCGTAAGGAATCAAAATTATACAAAATCATCTTTTCCCATAAGGGGGTTCCAATCTGGTGGGCGATCTGTCCACCACTTGGTTAGACCCCATTTAGCAAAATTAGACAGACCTCTAGCTAAACTATTTGATGCACTATGTACTATACAAAACCGGATATTACAAAAACTGTACACAACCTCATGGATGTACATCGGGACGTTTCTTGCATTTCCCCTCCCTTCCATCAATGTGTTTTAAGTGTCCAATGAGATCTGATCTTCCATTGTCCACCACAATATGGCTATGATGAATCACCTTTCGAAGAATAGGTTCCTAGGCACACCATTCCTTTTCAGTTTTGACCTATGAGTAGGTGTCAACGGGTCAGGTTTGGTTTGGACACAGGTGGAACCAGACTTGGACCAGATTTTTGGGTATGGTATCGGGTTTGGACCCATGTCTAATCGGGTCTACTGCAAGAGAAATCATACCCGGACCAGATAAAAACTAAATGAACCAGATCTGAACCATACCCAGTAAAATAATATTTTTTATCATTCTTACAATGAAAATTGCGGGTCATAATTGAACTCGGGTCGGGCCCGGGACTGTATAAAACTTCACAAACTATACCTGAATTCATGTATTAATAGGATCTTTGGATCCAGACCCAGGTCCTAATCGGGTCTTCTTATTTGTCACCATACCCGGACCCTATAGGGTCTGGTCCGGGTCGCGTATAAGATTCGTTGACACCCCTACCTATGAGTCCTAGCTTTGAAAAACAGCTTGCTTCAACAAAAAAACCTCGAGAACCACCGCAAGGGTCGCCTACGTGGCCAGCGGGGTGGTTGTGAAGGTGTTGAGTTGAAGACCTTGGATCAAACCCCGCTGGCACATGGGTGTGTCTGTAGCTTTCAGCGGCAGGCCATGTAAGGCAGGGTGGTCATGGGGCCCCACCTGAGGTTTTTCCTTGCTTTGTTTTAGGTTCCTTGTCATAAAACAACAAAAAACCCTTGGGAGTCCCCAACGGCATAGCCAACATGTCAACTATCCTGAAAATGGCTATGGATGCTAATTTTCAACCGTCCCCTTTGGGGTGGTTTTCAAAAATCCTGTGCAGTGTTTTAAAACCCCGTGACTCATCACTCGACTCGTTCTGACTCGTGACTCGGTCAGGTCATGTTAACTTTGTATTTTATATAATATATATATACTATCTATATTTTATAGTATTTTACCAATATATTATATACATTATATGATATTTTTATAATATATTTAATATTTATATTATACTTTATATAATATGTATAATCATATATAATATATATTATATATGTATATATATATGCATGACTCGCCCCTGACTCGGTTGACTCGACCAGGTTTAATTAAAAACAAGTTCAATATATTGTTTGACCTGGGCGATCCGGGCTGAGTCAACCGAGTCATCGGGTGAACCTGGAGAGTTTTTAAACTATGATCCAGTGTGCTCCATTTTATCACAATCAGGATGGTAGAAATTTGCATGAAGTGAAGAATATACTTCCTCATACCAAGTGGGGGCTCAGCTTGTCTGGCAGGATCTCACCTTGTGTTGGGACGTTGCAAGTTTGAATCCCAATGGTATGGTTCTATCTAACCCCAACTTTCTCTGTTGAAAAAAAAATTATATACTCACAATTTTTAGAATCTCCATCTGGATGGAACTTTTCATAGGAAGCATTTGGATGTCGCAGCTGCATGGGAATTGCCCCCCCCCCCCGTCGAAGCAGGAAACGTCTCCATTGAAAATAGGTAACTTTTCATCAATGCCACGGAAGGGCGTGCTGCATCACCTCCTTTCGTGGAAACATTTGTCATGGAAATGGAATCAAACTCCCCCACGGGAACTATTTCCGCTGAAAACCTGAGTCCAGCATGTATTTTGGCACACCCATCGAGGGTTTTCTGCAGAAACGGGAAATTTCACTGTGGGCCCCATGAAAACGGGCACCCATCAATGCATTTTGATAGGAAACAGCTCACTTTTTGTGGGGTGGGTGTTGTGTGTTATCACCAGAACACAAATTGCGTGTTCCGGTGTGTACTGAGGAATATTTTGGGAACCGCAATAATTCATATGCCAATGTTGCCCACAATGACTTTATAATAAAATAACATATCAAAAAGGTAGATAAGCTTTTGACAGAAATGTCCTCTCGTAAGATAGATATGTGTTGGACAAAAATGTCCTTCCGCTCCCCGTAAATAGATTTGCACGCTCTGCCTTTGTTTTTAGCTTTTGTTATAACACATGGTCGCCTTCTCGTTCCTGCCTTGTGTTAGATAGAAAACTTTTCCGGGTTCGTTCTTACCTCATGGAGATAACTATAAATCGAGCGACTGGTTCGATCATTGGTGGGCGTCATAGGGGGATTTGTCGGCCATCTCTTTTTACAAACTTCTCTTCTTCTTCGTTTTCGTTAGGCAGTACGGAAAAAAGCAATGACGCACAAACATTTTAACAACTGCCATTAAGGTCACATCGTGAGTATCTTTCCATGTCATCATGCTATTATTGAAGAACGTATGTCATCGTGAGTGTCATTAAGGCATTGTTTTGTTATTGCAGGTAGATTTTATCGTTTCAACGGTTGGAAACTTAAAGACATTTGTAAGACGCTGGGACCTGTTGACAAGAATGCTTGGTTACAGATGCGAGCAAGGGCCTCTACCCGATCCAGTATCGTCCATTCACTCAGTATATTCAATGTAAAGCAAATTGCGGTTGTAGTAACACGTATATCGATTTATGAGATATTTTTTTGTTTATTAATATCGATTTGTAATATATTATGTTGAAATGTCGTATATCAATTTGTAATATATTATGTGTTTTCTAGTGTCGATTTGTGAGATATTTTTTTTCTTGATAATATCGATTTGTAATATATTATGTTGAATTGTCGTATATGGATTTGTAAGATATTATGTATTTTTTAGATTCATTTATGAGATATTGTTTCGGTTAAAAATCTCGATTTGTAATATATTTTGTTGAATTTTTGTATATCGATTTGTAAGATGTTATGTGTTTTCTAGTGTCGATTTATGAGATATTGTTTTGTTTGTTAATATTGATTTGTAATATATTATGTTGAATTGTCGTATAGTGATCTGTAAGATATTATGTGTTTTCTAGTGTTGATTTATGAGATATTGTTTTGTTTGTTAATCTCGATTTGTAATATATTATGCTGAATTTCTGTAAATTGATTTGTAAGATGTTATTTATTTTTCAATGTCGATTTTTGAGATATTGTTTTGATTGTTATTATCGATTTATAATATATTTTGCTGAATTGATGTAAACGTATGCATTGGCTAACACAAATTGATGTTTTGCTCATGACAGTGTTGAGTATATCAACTGGTTGCAGTGAAGATGATGTGTCTCAATCACTGGAAAGTCATGGAGCAATGGACATTTATACTATTGATGCACCTGAAGAAGTGAATATGTGCACTATTGATGCACATGATGATAAGGGTGTAGGCATTGGATTCACTCTAGACTTGAATATTCCAGCAAACGAAATGCAATTCGATAATGATATTCCATCAGACGAAATGCAATTCGATAATGAGGTAGACGATCATGACAATGCACTTGACAAAGGTGCAGGCACCTCAAGTTTACATGATATTACACTTGACTCTTTTCCCGTAGATGGAATGCAGTTTAATAATGAGGAAGCTGCATACAAATTTTACAATGATTATGCCTTAAAACTTGAATTTAGTGTTAGAAGGTATTTTTGGGCAAAAAATGCACAGGGTGTCCAGGTGAGAAAGGCATATGTTTGTTCTAAGCAAGGTTAGAAGAAGTCAAGTGGAAATCCAATAAGGAGCAAGCCAGGTTCAAGATATGGTTGTTCAGCGAGAATGGTGTTAAGAAGACTTTCGAATGAGAAATATGTAGTTCATACTTTAATCAATGCTCATAACCACGAATTAGCCCCTTCTTTTATGACTCTTATGTTAAGGTCACATCGTAAAGTAACTGAAGTGCATACTACGATTGCTAAAATAGCTGATAGTGTTGGCATTGCACCAAGGAAGACATACAATTTATGTGTGTGCATAGATGGTGGTCGCGAGAATGTACCATTCACACCTATGGATCTAAGAAACTATTTGAGAAGGAAGAAGTCAGACAACATGAAGAATAAAAGAATATGTTCTTTGGTTGTAGAAGAATTCAAGCAATGACCCTGGTTTTTTTAGTGCAATGCAACTGAATGAAGATGGGTATGCTGTGAATATATTTTGGACATATTCAAAGTCAATAGTAGATTATGAATGCTTCAATGATGTGTTTATTTTGTATACAATAGTGAAGATTAATACGGAATAGTGGCCATTTGCGCAGTTTGTCAGAGTGAACCATCACTCACGGAGTTGCATATTAGGCGGCACTTTTTTGTATGACTAGACCAAGGAAATCTTTGAGTAGTTGTTCAGAGTATTTATACAGGCAATGAATGGGAAGCACCCTGGAGTTGTACTTACAAATTGTGATCATGCGATTGCGGCTGCAGTGTCTCATTTATGGCCATATGCATATCATCGCCTATGTTTGTGGCATATCTTTCAAAATGCAACAGAGAACATATGACACATTTTTAATCAGAAAACAAAGTTTGATAAAATGTTTAGAAAGTGTGTACTTTAGAGCATGGATGAGGTCACTTTTCTATCTGATTTGGAGTAAATGATTCAGATGCACGACCTTAAGGGTTGTGTGTGGTTACAACATTTATATGCCGACAAAGAGAAGTGGGCATTAGCATATGGAAGACAATACTTTTGTGCAAGTATGATAAGCACATAAAGAGTTGAATCTATGCATGCTACACTGGAAAAAAAAACCTTGTATTCATGTTTAACAATGTTTTGCTTTATGAAACAATATGAATTATTTGTAGATAGTCTTAGACAAAATGAGCTTGAACAAGATGTGAAATGCTTCAACACCCACCCTGTAACTTTGGGCATAAAAATATTGACGCTACCTGTAGATTTGTATACACTAACTGTATTTGACTGGATTAAGAAGGAGGTTATACAGGTCATGAATTGCAACATAGAAGGACATATGCAATATAGAAATATGCACAAATGCCATGTTGTATGGGAGGGCGAAGAGCATCCAAAAAGGCAAGAAGCACATGTTACGTACAATGTTGACAACAAAATAGTTGAATGTACATGCAAAATATTTGAATTCAAAGGTATTTTATGTCGTCATGCATTAAAGGCACTTAATCAAGAGAAGATACAAGAAAAACCGGAGTCATATATAATGTGAGATGGACGAGATAAGCAAAGATTAAACTGTTGGATAGAAATAATGTCAGTCTATCTGGTGTTGATGAGAAGTGTCACATAGCCTCCCGTTACCAACAACTATGTAGGTTACTTATGCATGTTGCAGATTTGGCATCGAAAAGCGAAGAAGCCTATGTATATATGAGAAAAGTGTCAAGAGAATTGCTTAAAAAAATGCAGTTAATTCACGATGAGTCGGTTGCATCTCGTGAAGACCAATTTAAGATAACGGGATCGAACAGCATAGGTAAAAATCATGCTTCACCTAATTCTTGTGAGAAGTTACGCCGAAGCGTAAACATCATCTTCGATAAGTCAGGAGTAAACCTTGTAGATTATGATGAAAATATTCACCTAGCAAAGGGTATTAAAAGAAAACCTACCTCTGATCGCAGTCGTCGGAGGACAAAGGGTTCACTAGAATTGGTTTGCAAGAAAATGTCTAAGAAACAACCAACCCTTAAGCAACCAATCCCTTCACATGAACAGGTATGTAATACAGTATATTGCTTCCCATAACAATTGCATTACGTGCAACCTATCAATATCTAACTTGTGTAATTTCCAAGATGCAGCAATACCCTACATACCAGTGTTGTGAGAGGCGTACGCCTCAATACCTGAAGTGTACGCCTCAGAGGTGAAGCGCACGCTCAAGGTATTGAGGCGTTGCAGTGAAGTGTTTGAGGCTTGAAACGCACGCTTCACTCATGTGAAGCGCACGCCTCAAGTTGAAACGCGCTTCGCTTCTAAGGCGTACGCATCATGTTGGTGCTAGTTATTTGATGATCATTCTGCTATTTATCGAACAAAAAAACAGAGAAAAGGGAGGGATGGGGGTGTATCACAAAGAAAGAAAGAAAAGCAAGAGAAGAAATGTGGGTTTACCAGTCATGGCAAGAACAAAGAGAGCCCAGAACATGGTGCCCAGAGCAGCCCAATAGAGGGGCCAGACCAGCCAATTGTTGAGGTATGCTGCAGCTACGACAACGTCGCGGACGACGTAGCTCATAGACCTCCATGGATCTTTCAACCAGCAGTGCTTGGGAATGGCAACACGGATCTCGCCCAACGTGAACGGTGGAGGCGCGACGAGGTTGAAAGAGGAGGCCTTCTCCCCTTCAGGAACAGAAGAAACTTTCAGAGGAGCACTCACCTTCAATCCCCAATCTCTGCATTTAGGGGAGACGTCATTCGAAAAAATAGAGGCTTTTTTCCCCTTCAAATGGAACCCCAACTTGGGGAGGGCACCACCATAGGCTAATGGCTTCCTGAATGGTGCATCGATTCTACTGTATAGAGCAACTTTAGGAAGGGGCCTCAACCCACATTCTGATAGCACCAAGGAAGCCATTTTTGTAGCTTTTACTTCTTAGGCGTTCAACGGTAGGGATGAAATCCAGATGGTGGTGGATGAGAGAGAAAGAGAAGGATGATGGCTGCTCTCTTTGGTAACTCTCTCTCTCTCTCTCTCTCTCTCTCTCTCTCTCTCTCTCTCTCTCTCTCTCTATCTATCTATCTCTCTATCTATCTATCTATCTATCTATCTATCTATGGAAGAGTTTTTTCTGCCTTGGAATAGATATGTTATCACGAATGATATGCAGCAAAAGGGAACTCGTTTCGTTTTCCCCTCTTGTAAAGAAAGCAAGCGCTGTCTTTGCAACCCTGGCTCTGGATGATCTTATAGTTGTAGGGTTGGCGTGCGATGGGAGAAAACACTGCTTTAAGTTTAAAACACACGAGACTTTTGACCCTCACGGATCACCGTCCTGCAATTTTACACGAGATTCACACACCATTGACCGTCGGAATCAATCAATGGGCCGCCATTGCAAGACCTGTCCGTAGCTTGACAGAACCCGGCTTACTTGCGAGTCTTGGTTAATTTGGTGACACGAATTATGGTGATTGGTCGGCGGGAACCAGACCCGTTCAGCATATGACAAGCACGAGAGAGAGAGAGAGGTTGGTGCAATATATTCATCCTAAATGACCAAATCTAATGGGTCAAATGTCTGACCCGTTCACAGGCCTTGGTTGGACCATGGCATTGCTCCACCAACTTTGGCTCAGGAAGAAATGGGGTGGTCTGGGATGTGTATGGACCGAGCTGGAGCTCCTAACTGTGTTGATAATTGATCTAGTTGTGCTCCAACTTTGAGTATCTTTCCTAATCTTTAGCTAGGTACAAAATGTTTTACAGAATAAAAAGATCATATTTTTGGCTTTCTTCAAGTTATACCCACAAGCGAGCACAACTTTGAGGTGCCCACAAGGGCTTCCCTCATCTGGTTGGAGAGACTTAAAACAGTTGTTACAGAACGAACAGAACCAATGCTCTGTTTCGTTCTTTTTGTTCATTTCGTTCAACCCTAGACAAGTCATCAAACATACCCTAATTGATCTTGTGAGGACACAATTTATTTTATATTATGGTTTATTAGTAGTTTTTATTTAAAATTTTTATTATTTTATTAATATTATATATTTTTATTAATATTATATATTTTATTATTTTGATCATGAAGCTTACGCTTCAACACCTCGAGGCTTACGTCTCGCTTCATAACAGGCTCAACGCCTCGCTTCGCATCATCGCATTTAACAACCTTGCTACATACTATCAATAATTAACTTGTGTAATTTTCAACATGCAGCAATACCCTACATACGTGCATTACAACGTTAGAACCTGCAATCCACCCGACCTGTTTGAGTAAAACGATGGCATGAGTTTGACAAGTCTTTTAATATGTAACAATTTTGGGATGATGTTTGCATTTCTTGTTAAACTTATTGTAGTATCTGATATTGTTTTGTTTAATGACAGGCTCAGTTCAATTCAAAAGTGAGCAACACAACACAAGAATCACGTGTGGATTCTTCAGCTACAAAATAGTTGTAGCATTTAACTTTCATTAGTGTAAATCATTGTAATGTTTAGCATTCTGTAATTCTTTGTTATAATTCTATTATTTATTATTTTAAATCAATAATTCTTTCTTGTAATTCTATAATTCTTTGTTGTAAATCTATAATTCTTTGTTGTAGTGTTATAATTCTTTGTTGTAATTCTACAATAGAAATCATACTACAAATATCATAAAACTCGTCCCTAGAAAATATATAATATCTAACAATCGATATACAGCAATTGTGCATAATATTTTATAAATCGATATACGGCAATTGACCATAATAGCCTACTAGTCGATATTAACAAACAAAACAATATCTCAACAATCGACACTAAAAAACACATAACATCTTACAAATCAATATATTGTAATTCAGCATAATATTACAAATTGATATTAACAAACAGAACAATATCAACAAATCCACTCTATATCGGGAAGCTTCATTCTAAAAAAGGCATGTTGCGGATACGGTTTTGCCTCATTAATTTCTTCGAGAGAAGAGAGGGTGTGCTGACAAAAACAGTAATCAAACTAACATTAAGAAGCCAAAGATTGAACCCGCTGATGAACCTTTCCCTATTTCATCAATTAATGACCTAAAAGTGACCATTTCTAAGAAAGCTCGTAATTCACTTTGGCTTGATATCTTACAAATCGATTTACAACAATTCAGCATAATATCTTCTAAATCAATATACGGCAAATCAACATAATATATTACAAATCGATATTCACAAACAAAACAATATCAGCAAATTGGCATTCCAAAACATATAATATCTTACAAATTGATATACTGCAATTCAGCGTAATAGCTTACAAATCGATATTAACAAACAGAACAATATCTCATAAATTGATACTAGAAAACACATAATAGCTTATAAATCGATAGGCGACAATTCACCATAATTGCCTATTAATTGATATTAACAAACAAAACAATATCTCACAAATTGATACTAGAAAACACATAACATCTTACAAATCGATATTAATAATTTAGCATAATATTACAAATCGATATTAATAAACAGAACAATACCAACAAATCGACACTATATCGGGAAGCTTCATTCTAAAAAAGGCGTGTTGCGGATGCAATTTTGCCTCATTAATTTTCTCGAGAGAAGAGAGAGTGTGCTGACAAAAACAATAATCAGACTGACATTAAGAAGCCAAAGATTGAACCCGTGTGATCATCGCAAAATTTTTCCTCTTGGTTTCTCTCTCTTCCTTCTCTTTTCTTTTCTAGCCTCTATTTCCCTTTTTTGAAGGGGAAAATAAAAGACAGAAAAGAAAAGAAGAGAGAGAGGAACTCTTTTCGAAGGTCTCACTTGACCTTAATTTTGAAAAGATTTAAAAGATTACTCGCCTCCATTTTGAAATATTTGCGGGAAAATTGGGAGACGGGGCTCGCTCGTCGATACGAGGTTCGATCGTTCCTGGCACCTTTACCAAGGGTAATCGAACCAAGGATCGAATTTATGCCTTTTTGCTTTGCCTTACTATTATCTAAGAATCTATTCTAAGTCTAAGGATGCACAAAGAATCATGCTTGTGTAAATGCAAAAGATGTATGCTCTTCTTAGAAGAATTTCGAAATTTTATTCAAGTGGTTTTGAAATTATGAAGAATATGATGAAGAATATGTTTTTGAAAGTTGAAGACGGACTTGGAGAAGTTAGATTTTTAAACTTAAGATTTAGAAAAGATCTTGAGTTTTGAAATAATCAAAGATTGAGATAAACCTGAATTTGAAGAAGGGAGTTTAGAAAATAAGAATTGAAAGTTGAATATGGACTTCAAAAATGGATCTAGAATTGAGAGTCAAGATGGAATTTGAAAAATAGAGTGGAATTCTAGATTTAAAATTTGAAATCAGAATGAAAGGTGGAAGAAATCTAGATTGGATTTGGAATTTAGAAATGGGTGTGAAATCTGGAATCCACGATGAAATTGGAATCGAAATCCGAAATCTGAGATAGAATTGGATCTAGAATCCAAGATGGAATTGGATCTGAAAAAATCTGAATTTAAGGTGAAACTTTGAAAATTGGAATTGGATTCAAGAAATCCAAATAAATCTTGATGATGGGTTTGGATTTGAGAATCCAGATTGAATTTTGATTTTTGAATTTTGAATTTCAAAATCGATTTTTAGAGCCAACCTAAAAAAAACTTTGATTCTTGATTTCCAAAATAAATTGAACTTTTGAAGATCTAAACTTAGAAAATTACTTAAAGAATTTGAGAATTTGAAGAGAGAATAAACTTAATTTAAAATTCAGATTTTTGGAATCAGCTGATGAATCTGGGATTTCAAAGTTGAATTGAATTTTGAAATTTGATCTGGAATATTGAGTTGAATTTGAATTTGAACTTTCAAGAATGAGTTTGAAAATTTTGAGATGAACTTTGAAATTTGATTTGAATTGGGAATTGAATTCTGAATCTAGAAATGAATTTGAATTTTCAAAGTCAAATGGGACTTTGAAATTGAATTTTTGAATATAAAATGAATCTGAAATTTCAAACTCAAATTGGACTTTGAAATTGAAGTTTTGAATTTTCAAAGTAAGATAGATTTTGAGAATAGAATGGAGGTTTTAAATTTACAAATGAGAATTGAAGATTGATATGAGAGATGAAGAAGATATTTGAAGAATATATCTCAAAATCACTTGATTTTGGAAAAGAATGTTTTGAAAATATGATATAATTCTATCCTAAATGATGAAATGAATTAAAGAATTTTGAAATTTGGTTTTGAAAATCATATCTCATTCTTTAAATGAATTGAAATAAGATTGAAAATATAATACATCTCTGACTATGGTCATAAGATGTATTATATAATGATCGTACTTAAATTCAAGTGAAGAATAAAACACATTTTTGGTGTTTTTATAGAGTTTAAAATGAAATTAACTCTTAATATATCCTGACTATGGCCATTGATATATATTTTGAGTTAATTTTAAGTTAAACTCTAATAAAAGAAGAAAAAATTTGAAAATATGATGATTTTTGAAAAAAAATCCAATGTGGATCCCGTATTATTCCATAAAAGATGAAAATCATAAGTTTTGTTTGCACCCTCACTATGCCCATTGATACAAATCATCAACTTAGGGTTTAATCACCTTTTATTAGAATGGTGCACGTGTCATTCGTGTTTCCATTTGTGAATTTTTGAAAAATAAAGGGCAAAATGATATGAAAACAGGTAATGCATGATATTTACGTACTCATATATTCTACTCTAAACTGAAAAGTAAAGAATTTTCATTAACATCTAATTATTACAAATTTTGGATGACAAAATTTCTAAACTAGGAAGGAAGATAACATTTTCTATCTAATCCCTGCAAAAGTTCAAGTTTAGCACAAAGTAGAATACCAAATATAGAAAAGAGTCTAAGATGCTAATTGGGGATTTAGAGATAATATGAATTGATAAAAAAATTTGAAATGTATGCCTATATACTCTTAAATATAAGGTTTAGAAGAAGGCCTACACAGTTGCAACCTTGGGGAAAATCTATTTAGACAAATGTTAATTACATGAAAATGAACTACTTTGCAAAAATACAAGTGGGATCTAGACAGAGTGTAATGGAGTGTGCAAGTGATGAACGTGAAGGCCTATGATGTTGGCAAATACCAAAGAAAATATGGGAAATGAAATAGCTAAGACTGGAGATGTACCTTGACAGTACAGAAAATCACAGCAGCCCATAGGGCTACTGTGCTGTAAGTGTACAGTGAAGGAACGATTCGTAGTGAGGATGATACAACATGGTGGATACAACAATGCATAAATATAAGATACAAAATGAAGGTGCGAAGTGAAGATGCAAGAAAAGTGGTAGAGTTGTGCTTCTGCAAAAATTCCAAAAAAAACTGAACAGAATATATGTGCAAAGGGATTTCTTGAGCTAAAAAAAAATGGCATGTATGCAGGATATACTGAGACATAAAGTCTGAAACAACATTGAGCTGGGATGTCTCCCATTCAAAATGTTAGCATTATTAAAACTCACTTGATGCGTTGAACCTCTATTGGTGCTTCTGGATAAACCCGATACGCACAGCAGAGAATGTGACCTTCCTGATCTGTTACTCCAGCTTTTCTATTAACTTGCTGCTGATGGATTCATTTGTGGAATATCATGGGAAAAAAACTTTTAATGCATCAGAAGTTTCAACTTTTCTTTCTGTTGTCAGAAGGCTTGAATAAACTGTTGTAAAGTTGTTGGATCCATCTAGCCTATAATCAGCAGTTTTGTCTATTGTCGTTGGGACTGAAGCTTTTTCAATCGATTAAAGTAAAGGAAGAAAAGGGGAAGAAGAAGAGAAAAGGAACTGAGAGAGAAAGAAGACTTGCGAGAACACGGAGGGGTGAAGACGATCGTGAAGGAGAAGAACAGTGCGGGGGTGAGAAGTGGTGAGGAGGAGTCGACCCCTTCGACTCGTTTTATAACAGCATGTCATGAGAAAAATTTTGGAGGAGGTCCCTTTTAATTTTAAAATTAAAAAAAAAGGATTATGTTTACAAGACTTTTTTTCAAAAAAGGGGTTTTAAGCTAATATATATTTTTTTTATTGAAAGCTTTTATGTTTTTTCAAAAAGAATCTAAAAACACGAGGAAAATACGAGGAAAAAATGGAGGATTTTCAAAAGATAGGATCCAGACGAGGTTTTAAAGTATTTTTACAGAACTTTAAGATTTTTCTAAAATGAGGTTTTATGAAAAATGCAAGATTTGTTTCAGAAAATGAACTTCAAATGGATCTGGATCCAAGATTTTCAGAAAATATTGGGTTTGGATCTCAATTTGAGATCGAATCTAGATAAAACATCCAAGAAAATTCAAAGATTTGATTTTTTTTTAAAGAATAAGAGATCTGGGATCAGAATTGGATCCAGATATCCTATTCGGATCAGAAATTGGGTCAGAAATGAAAATTGAGTCTCGATTCTAGTGAATTCGAGAAGTAAATGGAATTTTTGATTAAAGATTGACTCAATTTATTTAGAGATGGAGTTCAGGGGCAAAAAAGAATTTTTTGGATTTTTTAGAAAATTTGGGGTGTTCACAACCCGCTGATGAACCTTTCCCTATTTCATCAATTGATGACCTAAAGTGACCATGTCTAAGAAAGCTCATAATTCTCTTTGGCTTGATATCTTGCAATCGATTTACGTTAATTCAGCATAATATCTTCCAAATCGATATACGGCAAATTAGCATAATATATTACAAATCGATATTCATAAATAAAACAATATCACCAAATCAACATTCGAAAACACATAATATCTTACAAATTGATATACCACAATTCAACGTAATAGCTTACAAATTAATATTAACAGACAAAATAATATCGCACACATCGACACTAGAAAACACATAATAGCTTACAAATCAATATACGGAAATTCACCATAATAGCCTACTAATCAACATTAACAAACAAAATAATATCTCACAAATCTACACTAGAAAACACATAACATCTTACAAATCGATATACGACAATTCAACATAATATTACAAATCGATATTAACAAACAGAACAATATCAACAAATCGACACTATATTGGGAAGCTTCATTCTAAAAAAGGCATGTTGCGGATGCGATTTTGCCTCATTAATTTTCTCGAGAGAAGAGAGGGTATGCTAACAAAAACAATAATCAGACTGACATTAAGAAGCCAAAGATTGAACCCGCTGATGAACATTTCCCTATTTCATCAATTAAAGACCTAAAAGTGGCCATTTTTAAGAAAGCTCGTAATTCTCTTTGGCTTGATATCTTACAAATCGATTTACGACAATTCAACATAATATCACCAAATCAACATTCAAAAACACATAATATCTTACAAATCGATATACCGCAATTCATCATAATGGCTTCCAAATCGATATTAACAAACAGAATAATATCTCACAAATCGACACTAGAAAACACATAATAGCTTACAAATCGATATACGACAATTCACTATAGTAGCCTACTAATCGACATTAACAAACAAAACAATATCTCACAAATCGACACTAGAAAACACATAACATGTTATAAATCGATATATGACAATTCAGCATAATATTACAAATCGATATTAACAAACAGAACAATATCAACAAATTGACACTATATCGAGAAGCTTCATTCTAAAAAAGGCATGTTGCGGATGCGGTTTTGCCTCATTAATTTCCTCGAGAGAAGAGAGGGCATGTTGACAAAAACAATAATCAGACTAACATTAAGAAGCCAAAGATTGAACCCGTTGATGAACCTTTTCCTATTTTATCAATTAATGACCTAAAAGTGACTATTTCCAAGAAAACTCGTAATTCTCTTTGGCTTGATATCTTACAAATCGATATTCGAAAACACATAATATCTTACAAATCGATATACTGCAATTCAGCATAATAGCTTACAAATCGATATTAACAAACAGAACAATATCTCACAAATCGACACTAGAAAACACATATCTTACAAATCGATATACGATAATTCACCATAAGAGCTTACTAATCAATATTAATAAACAAAACAATATCTTACAAATCGACACTATATCAGCATAATAGCTTACTAATCGATATTAACAAGTGCTAGTTGCTTAATTTTGTAAGATGTTTCAAATTTTAAGATATTTGTATTATGATTTTGAAACATGTGCCTGCATAATTGACATTATTGTGATTTGCGTGCTTGAAGTGGCAATTTGTGTATTCAACACACATGTGCCAGTGTGTAATATTGATTTATGGATCCATGTGAATTTTGAACAGTCTTACAAAATTTGTATACACAGTCTACAAAATTTGTTACAAATGTTTATACACAAAAAAATTCTTATGTTTAGGAAATTGAATGTTGAACCAAAAATTGCTATCTCTCTCTCTCAGCAGTAGAACGTAACCCTCTTCACGTTATCCTTGAGAACAAGTAGCCATTTAAAATGGCTTCTTCTTACTCCTGAGGGCCTCGCGTCCTTCATTGCTTTCTAGGTATTCCTGCAGTTTGGGGTTTTGTATTCATCACAATTAGAAAATTCATCTGTTTTTCGCATAGTTCTGTACGGAATCCATAAATATCATCCTGAAAAAATAAAAACTGATAGTCAAACCAATATAGAACTGTAGTCAGCAATAATATAGGATAATAAAACATGTTTAAGTGTACAACATACAACGGTGAATTTTGGTACTCGTTTATAGTATATTGCTTCAATATACTTCATTACAAAGATGCCACAATCGACACCATTATTTTGTAAAGGAGCATCCTTGATGACGTGAATCTTCCACGAACCAATGTCGACACCAACATGTCTCTGAAAAATCCAACCTGGGGTTTATACAAAAGCAAATAAATTTTGGGCCACGGTAAAAGATACAGTAATCTTATAGATAGAAATTTACCAAATGCACAATGTCACTGTCTACACCAATGTTATAGTCCAAGGAGTTGTATGACCATATTTGTTATTTTCGTACATCCAACACGTATAAGACCCAATACTTTTCTGATTGCCATAATGTAGGAATCAATATCTGAAAATCGATGTTAAGAATCAACATAGAAATCGATATTAAAAATCAAAACAATATCTTAAATCAATATTAGGATTCAACATATAAATCGATATTAAGAATCAAAACATCTTAAATCGATATGTAAATTCCTATTGATAGCTTAAAATAGATATTAAGAATCAACATATAAATCAATATTAATAATCAAAACAATATCTTAAATCGATATTAGGATTCAACATATAAATCGATATTAAGAATCAGAACAACATCTTAAATCGATATGTAAATTCCTATTGATAGCTTAAAATAGATATTAAGAATCAACATATAAATCGATATTAATAATCAAAACAATATCTTAAATCAATATTAGGATCCAACATATAAATCGATATTAAGAATCAGAACAATATCTTAAATGAATATGTAAATTCCTATTGATAGCTTAAAATAGATATTAAGAATCAACATAGAAATTGATATTATGAATTAATACAATATCTTAAATTGATATTAGGATCCAATATATAAATCAATATTAAGAATCAGAACAATATATTAAATGGATATGTAAATTCCTATTGATAGCTTAAAATAGATATTAAGAATCAACATAGAAATCAATATTATGAATTAAAACAATATCTTAAATCGATTTAACATCCTGCAAATCGATATGGTCATAAATCTTTTCACTTGATGAGAAGTTTGTCATTTGGTCATCGTCATCCTAGTATTGTAGTCCATCTAGAAATCCAGCCGCATATGGCATTCGACGGACGATAATTTGTTGAACAAAACAGTAATAATAGTAAGTTTAAAACACGCAGATACATTAGTAAATCAAAAAAGAAAATAAACATATAAGATAACCAATATACTATAAAATAAGGGTGACGATGCGTACCAACATGGATAATCCTTTGCTTTGAATATACATGACGAAATTGTGTATAGTTTGTTTACAACAAATATGCACTTGTTAATATACATGACCACGACATATGTAAATATATAACAGATAGTGCTTTTATACGTACAAAATTACTGATAGTGTGTCCTTCTGCAAATTCATCTCGCATCCGATCAATGTTCTCTTCGAGCATTTTGTTGAGTTTTCGAGCACTTTGTTTTGTGGATGTTGCACTGAAATTAGCTGAATATTTAGTAAAGGAACTGTTGCATTGTATTCAGTGAGCGAAATGTAAACTATATAAAAAAGATGAAGCAGGATAAAGCAATCAAAGGTACCATTTTTTGTGGATGGTCGACTGAATCACAACTTCCTTCTTTGACATCGATACAGTTTTTGTGACAATGGTGGTTAACTGATACATCGGGTTTTCTGTTCGTTGTTCACGAAGCAGGAAAATGAAACATCGCATGTTCCTTGCTCTTAAAGGAAATATCGTGTGTTCCTTGTAGAACACACTACCAAAGTTAATCATTTCACATTGTTTCACGTCCCACCCATTTTCAAAAATACTACCTCCAATGATTATATTAAATAAATTAATTAAATTGTGCATTAAATAAAAGATGTCATTTCATTTGCTTGTATCATCGCAATGACGTTAATACGTGTAAATGAATGACACGTTGCTTAACATCAGTACTGTGTCAGATGACGTTTACCTAAACTCTAGACCCTAAACCCAAAACTAATCTTTTGCGACGTTCCTTGCACTTAAAAGAAACACTATAAATAATAAACCCTAAACCAAAAATCGCTTAATGGTTGAGCAAACCTACATACAAATCGTGGTAACTTCATAATCGCTCTACCTAGTAATCGCTATTACAGGAATCAATATACATAATAAACTCAAAAGTAATAACCGCTATACGAATTAGCAAACGTAAGTACAATTCGTGGTAACTTCATAATCTCTATACTAAGTAATCGCTATCACAGGAAACGCTATAAATAATAAACCGTAAACCAGTAATCGCTATATGATATAGCAAACGTAAGTACAAATCATGCCAACTTCAGAATCGCTATACTGACTTATCGCTATGACAAAAATCGCTATAAATAATAAATCCTAAACCAGTAATCACTATACTAATTAGCTACTTGTAAGTAGTAATCGCTAACTTCATAATTCGCTATACTGAGTAATCGCTATTACAAGATTTATTATACATAATAAACTCAAAACTAGTAATCGTTATACGATTGACCAAACGTAAGTACAAATCATGGTAACTTCGTAATTGCTATACATAGTAATCGCTATCACAGGAATCATTACAGAGTAATCGCTATCATAGCAAATGTAAAGAAAGAATTAAATAATTACACTTATTAATCGCTATCTGTGTCACACTGATTAAGGAAAAAATTATATAATTGCAATAAAGAATGAATGAATTACAACATAGAATTATTGAGATACACAAATAACATAATATGTTTATTCACTGGCACTTGACGACTCAGATGGACCTACAAATCGTCTCTTTCTTTCCCTTGGTGGAGTCTCTTTATTCGGTGGTCTCTTTGTTCCCTTGATTTCATTAAACCCACTAGTAATCATCTCAACTAGCGACCCAATTTTTCTCCCTAAATTTTGTATGTCCTTCTGTAACTCCTTATTCTCCCTCTCCAACATCGTGAACCTTCTGTCAGACAATACATTCTCCTTTCAGAGCAGTGTTTGCTCTGTATCGTGTACTGCAATAGATGGAATCGCAGGAAGTGCCAAAGGGACACGAGGGGCGTTACGTCTATGCTGAAAGATGACATGATCAGGGACAAGAGTGTCCTTACTTTCAGGTTGCTGCTTCTCAATCTGTCGATTTGGACGCATGGGTTGCCAATATTGTTTGAAATAATTGGGGTCATATTATCGTTCTTTATAATCATATGGTATGGCACTAACACCTCCTTTGTTCGAGTTATCTAATTGTTTCCTAAAGTGTTTGTGTCAATTCATGTTCCTGCCCCCACCACTATTCATTTTCCTTCTAAATAGCATAGGCTCTTTTGGTACCGACTGTCCCAAGCCAGCTTGTAGGAGTATTTGACTGCCATATTGTAACTCGACTTCACATTTGCTAAAGAGCCAAATATCGCAGACAGACAGTCTCGCAGCTACAACAACAACCTTTTTGTCCTCTTCCTTCACATCTACATAGGGTCTCCAAACAACCTGTGCATTCGAGATTGTGGTTTAGATATAGACATAATTATTCATGCAAAATGTTGAATGCGATAACGATTTGTACTAAGGAAGACAAAATCCTAAAGTGATTATTACTAAAGAATATTAAACATTATAACGATTTACGCTAATGAAAGTTAGATATTATTGATATAACAATTTGTACTAAGGAAGACAAAATCCTAAGGTGATTATTACTTAAGAATACTAAACATTATAATGATTTACGCTGATGAAAGTTAGATGCTAAGGAGATAATGATTTGTACTAAGGAAGACAAAATCCTAAAGTGATTATTACTAAAGAATACTAAACATTATAACAATTTACGCTAATGAAAGTTAGATGTTAAGGATATAACGATTCGTACTAAGGAAGACAAAATCCTAAGGTGATTATTACTTAAGAATACTAAACAATATAACAATTTACGTTGATGAAAAGTTAGATGCTAAGAAGATAACAATTTGTACAAAGGAAGACAAAATCCAAAAGCGATTATTACTTAAGAATGCTAAACATTATGATGATTTACGCTGATAAAAGTTAGATGCTAAGGAGATAACGATTTGTACTAATTAAGAATGCTAAACATTATAAAGATTTTAAACCGTTTACCTCATTTAATTGTTGTCTATCTAAAATGAACTGAGCATTTTCTTCCTTGACATTTATTGAAGCCCACTGGTCGATCCTGGGAAAACCACAAACTGCAGGGCCAAACAGAGGATGCAAGGCGATAATATGCTCCAACGTCTAGGCCTACAAAATCAATATATTAGTAAGACTATAACATTCAACAAGCTTAGTCCACAAGTACTAAATATTTAATAAATAAATACATGAATAAATGGCCAAAACCCGCCGACGATTTTCGTACTATTTCTCGCACGATAAAGTTGATTGTATAAGTGTGTGAGCATAGCAGCACCCCATGCCCAGTTGTCGACTTCATTTAAGTCTTCAGGAACTACAACCACAAGTAACTTATTCTCGAAACAGAACAATCAGAAAATAAAGTAAGTCCAAAAAATAAAGAAGAAAGTCGTGCAACTCTTGGTCAGTTGCTTCAGATGCACATGCAGTGGACCGGCCTTCCCATTTATTACAGAAAAAATAAACTTTCATCGTTGAGGAATTGCCTCCACCAGAAATACACTCACGTCATTCCTCCATCGACGTTCCTAGAAGGGCCATGCAATTGTTCCTTGGGTTGTAGTTTGAATCCTTTATTAGGATAACACTTCCACGACACTTGAGACCTGTAATCCGTGCCATATCTTTTAGGGTCATGGTCATCTCAAAACCCCCAAACTAGAACATGTTCGTCTTATGGTTCCACTTATTGACAAGGTGGGTCATGGTGTTCCAGCAATTTTCAAAATAATGTTGGTTCAGAAGGCCATTGAAGTGCATCATTCGTAATCAGTCTTTCTGATATTAACTCAGCTTTCTGTACCATGACAGAACTACAGGTCACTGACACCGCCCTTTCAGTTTTTCACTTGTTGCTCTATTTCTCTTTTAGCCAACCTGTAACACAAAATATCAAATCATAATTAATTGCTATACATAGTAATCATTATCACAGTAATCGCTATACATAGTAATCACTATAACAGTAATCACTATACAAAGTAATCGTTATTCATAGTAATCACTATACAGAGTCATCGCTATACATAATAATACCTACAACAGTATATCGCTACATCTCGCTATACATAGTAATCATTATCACAGTAATCGCTATACATAGTAATCACTATAACAGTAATCACTATACAAAGTAATCGTTATTCATAGTAATCACTATACAGAGTCATCACTATACATAATAATACCTACAACAGTATATCGCTACATCCAGTAGTGATTAACATATGTTGGTCATAGTTGTTTTCTCTTCATCCCCTCCCTTCCATAGCTTTTGTACTTCTTCCTTCCTTCGCTCTTTTGCGTTCATCCTCTTTTTTTTTATTTCCATTTCCCTTTCCCTTTCCCTTTCCCTTTCCCTTTCCCTTTCCCTTTCCCTCTCTTCCTCCTCCTGCTTCTTCCTTTCTCTTTTCATCTCTTCCTCATCCTCCTTATCCTTCCTTTGTCTTTCCTTCTCTTCCTCGTCCTCCTTCTTTTTTCTTTCTCTTTCTTTCTCTTCTTCATCATCCATCTCCTTCTTTCGTCTTTCCTTCTCTTCCTCGTTCTCCTTCTTCTTCCTTTGCCTTCTCTTCTCTTCCTCGTCCTTCTTCTCTTTCCTTTGTCTTTCCTTTTCTTCCTCTTCCTCGTCCTCCTTCTCCTTACTTTGCCTTTTTTTTTCTTCATCATCCTGAATCTGCTTCCTTTGCCTTTCAGCTTCCTTCTTCTTCAATTGTCTTTGTTTCTCTTCTTCTACCTCTTTCTTTTTAAAATGTCTTTGCTTATCTTCCTCCTTCTTCCTCTTCTTCAAATTTCTTCACTTTTCTTCCTCCTCCTTATTCTTCCTTTGTTTTTCCCTCTCCTCCTCTTCCTTCTTCTGCCTTCGCTTTTCTTCCTCCTCCTTATTCTTCCGTTGCTTTTCCCTCTCCTCCTCCTCCTTCTTCTGCCTTCACTTCTCTTCCTCCTTCTTCTGCCTTCACTTCTCTTCCTCCTTCTCTTTATTCTTCCTTTGTCTTTTTCTCTCCTCCTCCTACTTTTGGCTTTGCTTTTCTTCCTCCTTATTATTTTTCCTTTGCTTTTCCCTATCGTCCACCTCCTTCTTTCGCCTCGATTTTCTTTGCTTTTTTGCTTTATCCTCCTCCTTCCTTTTCTTTTGTTTTTCTTCATCATCATTCTTCTTCTTTTTTATCTGTACTTCTTTCTCAGCATTCTTCATTTGATCATCATCTTCAATATCTGATGGATTAGGCTACGCTCTACACTTTAGCTACAATTACTCTCTTTCTTTGTCATTCGCAATCATTAATATTTTGTAGTACACTTTTAATTGCTCATACAAAGCATATTGTTTGACGATTTTGGTTGCAAATTTTCCCTGGAATGATGAAGTGTTTCTTCTCTTACGAATATAAGCCATTGGTAACCTGCACAACACAAAAACTCACTGAGACGACAAAGAGAGCTTCAGTGAAGAAGATAAAGCATTAGATTTTTTATGGATCATTTATGGGGTAATATTGAGAGGATCTTCTTTTATAGCAGAGGAGTTTAATGCTTATGGGACCCGCCAAAATTTTTATAATAAAATAACATATACCTTTTAGTGATTCACGTTTTAGGTAGTTTACGCAATGATGTCTTTGTCGGCCACAAAGCGATACAAAAATTTTTGTTGATAGCTTATAAATTAATATACATAATCATGATAGAAATCGATATTACGAATCAAAACAATATCTTAAATCGATATTAAAAATATTATGTTTAATTGTCGTATCGATGATTAATATATTATGCGATATGTATATTGATGTGTAAGATATTAGGTATTTTCTAGTATCGATTTGTAAGATGTTATACCATGTATTGTCCTATCGCGATCTACACAATGACGTCTATGTTGGCCACAACTGGATGCAAATCACAATTTGTAGGAGTACAAATCGCGATACAATTGCACGAACAAATCGTTGTCTCATCTAGCCTTCAAATTTATACATCGTTTAGGATTTAGAATTTAGGTATAATGTTTAGGTTTAGGGTTTAGTGTTACGGTTTAGTAAGATATGACACAATTCGTAATATATTTTGCCATATGTACATCAATTTGTAAGATTTTATGTGTTTTGTAGTGTTGATTTGTAAGCTATTAGGCTAAACTTCCGTATCGATTTCGTTCACAAAGAAAGACTTTTGGGATGAATTCATTTTCATGAATCGTGAGCCACAAAAATAGAATTGTTAATATTTTTTGCATCACGATTCATGAAAATGACTTCATTCAAAAAAACGTGAATTCTGTTTAATAATGTATCATTCACATGTACAAATCATTACAATTGGTATCATTCACATGTATAAATCGTTGTCTCATCTAGCCTACAGAGCTACAATTTTGAAAGTCTTGTTGATAGCATCATACAAATCGATATGGAAAGTCCTGTTGATAGCTTATAAATTGATATATAGAATCAGCATATAACTCGATATTTAGAATCATAACAATAACATATAAATCGATATTAAGAATCAAAACAATAACTTAAACTGATATCAAGAATCAGCACAAAAATCGATATTAAGATTCAGAACAATATCTTAAATTGATTTGGAACACTAGTATAGATATATATAAAACCCTGCCCTACCTGACCCGACCCGTGCTTGAGCTGAAGTTTGTGAAGCATATTCTCAAAGTGCACCATTGCTCGAGTCTCTATCAGCCTCAGTCCGAGAAAAATGGTATAGTAGCATGCCATTACTAATGAGTTCATTTTCTTGAAGAGGATGTATCCGCAACTGCAAATAAAATCGCTTTGCATCATGAAATGAACTCGACGATGAACGATACAGATGTTTTGGTGATTGCTTCTGTAAAAATGAGAATCTCATAAAGATAGATATGTGTTTGACAAAAATGTCTTCCCATAAATAGCTTTCCACATTCCCGCACCTGGATTGCATTAGAAGCTCATCACTAATTTGGACTTGGGTTTCATACTTGTGATGATATATGTTTTCTTTCTTGATGATGGTCATGTATTGTATCTAAGCCAAACCATTGGTCATGATGTATTGTATCTAAATTCTAATATTTTTTGTATATAAATGTGGTTTTAAATCATGTGGATTTGTAGTTACGAAATTACGGCGAGAACGATATGTGTTTGTAAAAGCAAATCGCGATAGCACGTGACCTTCATACATCATTGTGTAAATCGTGATGGTACGTGTCATTAACTTAGACAAAGCTAATTGTCTAAAAGACAGACGTCATTGTGTAAATTGCAATGGTACAACAATTTACACAATGATGTCTATGTCGGCCACATCTGGATAAAAATCATGATGCATGAGTACAAAGCACGTTTGTGCAAATCATTTCAGCAATTTATCAAAATTTATGCAAATCGATTCATTACTAGTAGATTGCTTTTACATTTCATAATTCACTGTTTCATACGTTTATTAAGTCAATTGTATAAATCGGGATAGGAACAGCTCGTAAAAGCAAATCAGTGGCATTTTCACTGTACACAACATTAAATGATTGTTTGATTTTTATTTACGAACGCCGATCATTACAATGATTTGTTCAGTGACAACAGTTTAGTTCATTTGCCTTTGTTACTAAAATATTGTCATAGCATCATACAAATCGATATGGAAATTCCTAGTGATAGCTTATAAATCGATATACAGAATCAACATATAACTCGATATTTAGAATCATAACAATAACATATAAATCGATATTAAGAATCAAAACAATAACTTAAATTGATATCAAGAATCCGCACAAAAATCAATATTAAGATTCAGAACAAAATCTTAAATCGATTTATAAATTCATTTTGATATCTTAAAAATCGATATTTAGAATCAAAACAATATCTTAAATCGATATTAAGAATCAAAATATTTTCTTAAATCGATATGGCAAATCCTGTTGATATCTTAAAAATAGTTGTAATGTTTAGTCGATTTTCCTTTGTTATAAAAATATTGTCATAGTATAATGTAAATCGATGATCAAATATCATACAACTCGATATGAAAAATCTTGTTTATAGCTTATAAATCGATATACCGAATCATCTTCATAATCTAGGGTTTAGTTATAGGGTTTAGTTATAGGGTTTAGTTTATAGGTTTTAGGGTTAGGGTTTAGGGTTTAAAGTTTACAAATATATTAAGGGTTTATGGTTTAGCATTGCAGTTTAGTAAGATATTAAGGGTTTAGAGTTAGGGTTTAGGGTTTAGGGTTAGGGTTTAGCAATTTATTAAGGGTTTAGGATTTAGGTTAAGGGTTAGGGTTTAGGGTTAGGGTTTAATAAGATATTAAGGGTTTAGAATTTAGGTTAAGGGTTTAGGGTTAGGGTTTAGTAAGATATTAAGGGTTTAGGGTTTAGGGTTTAGGGTTTAGGGTTTAGGGTTTAGGTTAAGGGCTTAGGGTTTAGGGTCTAGGGTTATGGTTTAGTAAGATATTAAGGGTTTAGGTTAAGGGTTTAGGGTTAGGGTTTAGGGTGTAAGGTTTAGGGTTTAGTAATATATTAAGGGTTTATGGTTTAGCATTATGGTTTAGTAAGATATTAAGGGTTTAAGGTTAGGGTTTAGTAAGATATTAAGGGTTTAGGGTTTAGTAATATATTAAGGGTTTATCGTTTAGCATTACAGTTTAGTAAGATATTAAGAGTTTAGGGTTAGAGTTTAGGGTTAAGGTTTAGTAAGATATTAAGGGTTTAGGGTTAGGGTTTAGGGTTTAGGGTTTAGGTTAAGGGTTTAGGGTTAAGGGTTTAGGGTTAGGGTTTTGGGTTTTAGGGTTTAGGTTTTAGGCATTAAGGGTTTTAGGGTTCCTACTTTAAATGTACAAATCGCTGCTTCAAACGTACAAATCAATGTAGATATCACAACGTTTATAAGTACATATAGTTGTAACATTTGGACTTCAACATTAAACATCGTTGTACGATTTAGCAAACTTGATTACAAATCTTGGTAACTTTATAAATCATAAATCTCTACTATATTAAATGTATAAATCGTTGTTGCTTTAAATGTGTAAATCATAAATCGCCACAACGATTTGCCTTTATTACGAAAATATGTGTCAATCATTTGTAAAAGAAACGTCGCTTCACACCCGGTTCATTGTCAAAAATCGATATGCCTTGTGAGACCTGGATTCTGATTGTGATGTTTGTGATTTAATCAATGACGTCTATGTAAGCAACAACGATTTGCATTTGTATAGAAAATATTGGAATAGTATAACGCAAATCGTAGTTGTAGTAACATACTATCGATTTGCGAGATATTGTTTTGTTTGTTAATATCGATTTGTAAGTTATTATATTAAATTTTCGTATCGATTTATAATATATTATGTGGTATGTATATCAATCTGTAACATACTATGTGTTTACTAGTGTCAATTTGTATGATATTTGTATTTAACATACTATTTACATTGTTGCACGATTGCGATGGTGATGTGCGTATTCAAATCGCTGTTTATTTAGTGATTAAAATTGAAATCGCTTAGCAGCATCGTAGATGTCATTAAATCGTTGTCGCTTGAATCGCTATTGTCAACACACATATACGATAAGTTGTTTCTTTTATTTGCACGATAAATAACAACTCAATGCATAGTATAGTGTGATGCAATGGATGATCATGACAGATAACACAAAGAATGATGTGCATATAGATTTAATTTTGCATGGTCGGCAGGAAGAAATCCTTTTGCCTCATAAGTGCGTGTAGTTTTCATTCTCCTCTTCCTTCTTCATTTGCTTTTTCTTCTCTTCGTCATCCTTCTTTCTCTTCTTCATCTTTAGTTCTTCCTCATCTTTCTCATCTTCAATATCTGAAGGATCAGGCTCCGCATAATAAATATTCAACAGTTTGTTCTTGTCTTTTTCATTCTCAATGTTTTTTACATAACCCTCACATATATTGGATTGGCGGATGATTTCTCCAAGAGTCATCCCCTCAAACGGTGAAGGCTTTCTTGTCTTACGAATTGTAGTCATTGCTAACTTGCACAACACATAAATTTAACCACATCATTATATGTTACAACCGCTTTCCCAAGTATATATTATTACAAATTATCACATTCGTTAAACAATCACCAACATTACAAGCCATCGTAATATTTGGCTTCATAAATAAACATCGTAGTACGATTTAGCAAAATTAAGTACAAATCGAGGTAACTTCATAATTACACATCGCTACTGCGTCAAACGTATAAATCGTTGCTACTTCAAACATATAAATTGTTGTACAAATCGCAACCTTCATAAGTACATATCATTGTTACATTTTGGCTTCCTAAGTAAACATCGTACTACGATTTAGCAAACTTAAGTACAAATCATGGTAACTTCATAAATCATAAATACACATGACTATTGCTTTAAACGTATAAATTGTTGTTGCGTCGAACATACAAAGTGCTCCTTCAAACGTACAAATCATTGTAAAAATCAAACCCTTCATAAGTACATATCGTTGTAAATCATAAATCGCTACTACATTAAATGTATAAATTGTTGCTGCTTTAAATGTATAAATCATGAATCATAAATCATAAATTGCTATTTCTTTAAACATATAAATCGTTGTTGCATCGAACAAATCACTATTGTATTAAATGTATAACTCTTTGTTAATTTCAAACTTATAACTCATTGTAAAAATTTAGCCTTCATAAGTACAAATCATTGTCTTTCATGACTCTTGTTTCAGTATGAAAATAGGTGTTATTTAGCATGTATAGTACAACCACTTGTAAGATTTAGCATTCAAATTTACAAATCGATTTGTTTAGATAACAAAAACTTACACAAAACTCACCTTTTAGGACACAAGTTTTGCTAATCCGACAGTGGAGAAGAAACACCTAGAAGGTAGATGCAGCAGATGGTGGCAACGGTGCTCCGACTATGCTTCGACGGCAACAGACGACGACAAAGGGTGCTTTGGCAGCAGCAGACGATGGCAAAGGCTGCATCGTTAAAAAAAGCTCCTGTTACAGTAGATGGTGCATCATCAAAGAATGATCTGGAACATTTAGGGTGATATATTGCGAGGAGCTCCTATTAAAGCAGAGGAGTTTACTCCTTAGGGAAAAAATAATGATGATTTTAACCATTTTTGGTAGGAGGACATTTTTGTCCTTTACTCGAAACATCATTTTATGGCACCAATGGCGAGAAAGGGTACTTAAGTATTTGCAAACTCTGGTGGGAGGACATTTTTGTCCTTTACTCAAAATGTCATTTCATGGCGCTAATGACAGGAAAGGGTACTTAAGTCTTTGCAAACACACTAAATTTCAATGCTAAGTGATGCAGACACACACAAGGAAATGAGCCCCACGTGCTTACATACGTGGCGCTCATTCAGACCCGAGAACATGCACCTGCGTGTTCTGAGAGAGAACAAATAACCTGCTTTGCTTTTTGTGACACAAAAATGTGCCCTAAAGGGCATTGAAGGAATAAATGAGTGTTCGTTCCCTCATGGTTCCTGCAGAATACACATTGACTAGCCATACTAAAACCCATCCTTTTAAGCCTTTCTTGGGTCAGCAACTTCTTATAAATAGAAAAAATGGGTTGTTAATGTTGCTCTAGGAAAGTTTCCCATACACCAGTCTTTTTCAGATGATATCTCCATTACCTTTTTTTCCACAGAGAATTCCATGCTCTTTCGAACGAAAAAGTTTGAGTTGGGATCCACTTACTCATCCATTTTCCTGGGATTCCAAATTTCTGATTTAGGTTTGCACACATTCTCCCAGTTAATGACGTGAACCCTTTTCATCCCATCAAAAAATTTGAATTATACTTTATAGCTCGATAATGGACAAAGGAATTTTGAAACTTGACATCTAGGGATTGAAGAAATAATTGACCTTATGAGGATCACCCTGTAAGGCCCATGATATTTCTGAGATAATATAATATATGATGTGCTTCAGTGAATGGAATGTCTTGTATAATTACAAAAAAAATTCTTAATTATATATGGATATAGGAGGCCTTAAATCGCGTAAGTGAGATGTACACAGCAATTGAAGGCAATCCGTGACATATTTAATCCCGAGAATCTTAGATCAAATTCATAATATATATATTTAGTTTATCCCCGAATTTGGGATCTAAACGAGGAAAAAACCTTGTTATTTTATGTGAATTATTGGAAACGTATATCGATAGAACGTGAGTCATAACGAGAGCAAATTTCACAAAAGATGAAATTTTTTTGAGATGAGCTTTGAGAATTTAATTGTAATTAGGAATTTAGAGTAAAAATATGTCATGATATTTTAATTATAATTGATGACTTAAATAAAATTTTAGTTATGAACCGTTATCTCGTTTTAGCCTAAGGTCCGACTAAAGGGTTGACCCAAGCCCTTAGTCGACCCTTTTTCTTTTGGCTTTGGATGACCCTAACCACGAAGACCAGTTGGTCAAGTTGACCAGCTGGGACGGTGGCATTCTTGTAAAAGAATGCAATGTTTCAAAAGGGAGGGCCACGATTGGCCCTACCCATATGTGTGACCTCATGGTGATACATGAGACATCATCATGAGGGTGGGGTGCCCCTCCAGAGCATTAGCATGGGGCTGCGCCCCATGGGATTTCTGAAATCCCTTTTTGCTCTTTTCAAAAGAGAGCATCAATGAAGAAAGAAGCCTTCATTGGGTGCATGGGGCGGCAGCCCCATGGCACCCTTGTAAATTTCTTAGATCTATTTGAATTCTAAGGGGCGAGTGGGGGAGGTTGGGCGGCTATGGGGGGGAGGGGGGGCGTGTATGACACCAGCCGTTGGATCTCTCAAAGCGATCATGACCCTTCATTTCATATGCAGTCAAATATAGCCTTTTTAAAAAGAAGATGGAGCCAAAAGTGACGAGTTTTGGGCTCTCCTCTTTCTCTCTCCCTCTCATTCTCTCCTCCTTCTTCCCCAAAATCGAGTGGGTGCTTAGGAGTTTAGCACACCTTATTCGTGAAGCTTCTAAGCACTTCCTTTGAAATCTCCTTCTCCATCTTCCATCCGGACGCAAGGTGAAGTTTCTTCAACTTGGTACTTCCATTTCTTCTTGAAGCAACGTATGTATCATGAGCATGAAGCCACGAATGCCTATTGCATCAGTGTTATGCATGGCGTTTGGGAGGATTAGATATACATTTTTGAGGTTCGAGCATACCTCTATTTCAATCCATGAAAGAAGAGGATGCTTTAAGCCACCCATGTTCAAATGCTTTTGTTTCCTTCTTGTCTCATCTCTTTGCATTTTATGGTATATGAATGTTATTAAAATGCGTTGGTATTCATGCTTTTTCCTTAAAACTTCCATTCGCCCACTGTGTTTTTTGTTTTTGTGTTTCCTTGTTTCATGTTTGCTAGTGTACAAAAATATATATGCGCCTTTTTTTTTCTCTTGGGCTCTAACCGAATGGTAGATTTCAGTTTGTTTGGTACATTTTCCTTTTTTTGGCTTTTGTGAGCTGCCCATTTCCGTTGAGTGAGCTCCTGTCCCCAGCCCCTCATGCTATCATAAGATTGGCTGGGGTCTTGAAACCCCTCTTTTGGTGGTTAAAGCACCGGACTGGGCATTGGTTGTAGCCCAGTCCCGCCATGGCCACCACCTTCAATGGGTTTGTTCTAGCACCATAGTGCTATTTTTTCTTGTTTTTCTTTTCTTGTTCTTGATTGGTCAGTCCCTTATTGGGACAGACCCAATCGGGTGCACCCTGGTCCAAGCAGGCCACTGGGTGCTAACCACACCTGGGTAACTTTGTTTGGGAGCCTAGTTTTAGACCCACTGCCTTATGGCAGTGCCTGGTCTGAACTGTGGGTTCAGACCAAGGGCCTTGTCAGACCTTGTGGTCTGGTCCAGGGGACCAGACCCGTGGCCCCAACCCCCTTCGTATGGACCTTGGCACATAGTGGTCGTTGGATGCTAGTGCACCCGGGTAGCTTGCGGGCCTGGGCCCTTTGCCCCGGGCCTGTTGCTACTTGGCAGCCCAGGTCTGAACCTCCAGGTTCAGACCAGAGCAGGTTCTAGACTACGGTCTGGTCCAGAGGACCAAACCCCACGATTGTCCCCTTAGCCCTTGTTAGGGTGCGACCACGCCGGGTGCTAGTGCACCCGGGTGGTCAAGCCGACCCTGTTGGGGCTTGATCCGGACTGCACACCGAGTGCAGTGCCTAGACTGAACCCTTAGGTTCAGTCCAGGGCCTCTTATGACCCATCGGGACTGGTCCGAAGGGCCAGACTCTGGGGTCGGGTCTTGTTCTTGGTTGGAACACCCAGACTGCACCAGTCCGGGGTGTTCCAGTCCGCCCACCCTTACAACACCCCCTTGGTCAGATCTAGGCAAGGGTGAGGCTAGCTGAGTCTGGTCCTATCTGGGCTAGACTGAGTTGAGCCCTTAGTTGCTTCGCTAAAGGGATGTAGCCATCCCCTCATTGTCGCTAGCTCGCAGAGCGAACAAAAAAGAAGAAGAAAATGAGTTAATGTTTTAAAGAAGGAAAATTTTAGGTGCATAGAACTAAAAGAATTAGGTGTACCCTGATTGCTATCCAGCAGACCCGTTTCAGACACTTAGCACAGATTATGCAGTGTCTGGTGGCCTTCAGAGCCACTTTTGGTGTTTTTGGTCTAGTCGACACCTTGTGCCTTGCACTTGGCACATTCGGGTGGCCGAATGTGAGGTGAGCCCAGAGTAGCTTCTGTGGGTCCTTCACTGCCCCATTATTGGCAGCTTCATAGTGAGTTATTGGGTGAGCGGTACGCTGCCCACATGTACATAAAGATTTTTTCCGTCTTAAGCTTCCGACAATTACACCTAAAAACATCGTTTTAGCATCATTGGGTTCCGCAAGTGCGGCGACCAACCGTGGTAATGCTAATGTAATTCCCATAAGTATGGGATTATTTAAGTATTGAATCTCAACACGTGAGTGTGTCAAAATCATGAATCTCTCTTATGAAAGTGACATCGCAATGCGAGATTCGCCAATTTATGACATTTAAAGTCGAACTGCTTGAAATTGTAATTATAAACATGCAATATTTGTTTCAGCTTATTGTACATGCAATTATGATTAAATTTATGCTCTTTGAATTGCATCTCTTAAAAACGTAGAATAGTACACTCACTTGCACATTATCATGTAATTGAAATGTGTTTTTTCCTATATATGTATATGTATCTTTGCCTCTGTTTCATAATTGTGCGATTAACTTAAGAAAATATGATATTTAGCATCGCACGTGCACATAGCACATCTTAACACATGTACTATCTAGTACGTACCTCGAAAGGTACACTTTGGTCCCGTGCTTGAGGCATAGATGAGTGCATGAAGTGCACATTACACATACGATATAAAGAATGACAGAAAATTTGAACACCATAGGGCATGAACAATACACTTGTTGTGGTTTTTGACTCAGCTGGAGTCTTTGGGCGATGGCCCCATGTTCGTGAGTGAGCTCACGTATGTCTATATCCTAAAAATAAAAAAGATAAAATGGTGTTTTGATCGCCTTCACAGGCAGTGTGCTCTTTGTTGGCCATGTGAGGCTGAGCACGTGAATGGGCAAGCTAAGTCCTTGTTTGCGTACCCCACGGGAACCACGAGGCAAAAATATCTCAAAAGGAGGTATGGCTTGATAAATGAATCTAAGAAAGATAAACTGTCATGCCCCATTCACAAAACGGTTCACCTTAGAGAGAGTGAATGGTACAACCCTGAGTGACTAGTCGTTACTACGACACATATTTTTATAAGAGTTGAAGCATTCTCTGACCACCAGTCACTCAGAGTTAGGGAGGTCGAGGTGACCTTTTAAGGTACCTCACTGTTGCAGTAGTATGGATTGCAATCCTTACCTATGCGAGAGTTTCTCTCAGCTGTGTGCTGCTCGCATGAGATTTACTCGGTCTGTAGCATTCCCGGTCACCACATTAAAACTTGAATAACAAACGCTGGGTGCATGGCTCACAGAATGCGAGGTTCTTTCGCGTACCCGAAGGAATAATCAGAAGAACATTAATACTAACCAATCACAACTAACTTACTTTTGTAGTTTCCTTTACTTGCTTACTTGTTGATGTTCTCGTACTGTTTTCCCTACTGTTCTTAGCTATTTGTCTACAGTAGTTACGTAGTCCCTTATTTTACTGCTACAACCTGTTGTACTTGTTCATCTATTGTTATTTAGACTTGCAGCGCGTACTCTTACTAGACACTTGCACATATACATATGTATTGTCACATGTTCCATGCTATATTCATGCTTTTTCCTTGAGAAAGGGATATATGATGTTGTTGTTTCTTAACCACCTCGCAAGAGTACTGACCCCATTTTATGGGGATGCAGGTGATGAGTAGGTACAACGACGATGCGACGGCGCACAGTCTGGAGGCTTGGGGACCCACACTTAGCTGTAGATTCTGGCTCTTTTTGGTTTTGAGGAGATTTTTCCCTTTTGTTTTGTGAGAATTGATGTATTTTGTCTCATTTTGTACTTAAACACTTTGGGTTGTATATTTTGGACTTGAGACTTGTATGTATCACTTACCTATGGCTCGCTCAGACTTGCGGCCTTGTTACTTTTGCTTACCTCTTTTTCTTTGATTTTTGCTGTTTGTCGTAAAACCATTTTAAAAAAATAATAATATTTTTTTCTCAAAAAAACAAAGGATTTTTCCAAGGTGGGAGTTTGGGGCGCCACACACCCGACCTGCAATACTGAGGAGCAAGTGATGTTGGCATTTTCTGTATCAACATACAAAGAAAGCATACTTGCAAGTGTATCTGCTGACGCCATAAATTGTGCGTGCAGGTGCTCGGCGTTCTCCTCATCCGGTCGACACCCACGATGAGCCCAAGTCTTAGGTCGGCGGTGAGCAAGACTCTATACCACGTAATCTGCATGTGGAATTTGGGTAGGCTTACAACGAAACTATCATCATTTTAATGGCAATCTACCCTTTTGTATAATGGGAAAGAGGCAGTTACGTACATAACTCTCACCCACTATCTCCCTATTATGTGACCCACTAATATGGCCCATTAATGATGTCAAACCGGGTCACTTGAATGGGTTGGACTCAGATCTGTTATGTTCAACATTCTTTCACTTGACCCATTGACACCAAAAGTACACTAAATTGAGGTTTAAACCATTATATTGATTTAATTCTTCATGTGGGTTCACATGCCACCCTTTATCACAAGGATGAATCATATGAGTCATGGAGATGAACACTACTTTATGAAATGTCATATTCTCATGTACTACACTATAATTCACCTTCAATGCTTAAGCATGTTGAAATTACCTTTATGAATAGGTTGGTCTTTTACTTATTCTATTGGTCTTTTAATATTGTTATTCTACTATTCTCTGTAACTCATATGAAAGATCCTTTATGCAAAATCAACAATTTACAAAATCATAGATAATCAAATTTATATACACAAATGTGATCACATAATGTATTGCCATACATAAGAAGGAATAAAAAAGACCCATCCCCTTTATATGTTGGGAATACAATCTTGGTGCTAGCTCTTTAGTAAGGGGATCCAAAGTCATTTTCTTCATCCCAATTGTATCAATACATACCAGATGATTCTCAGTCTTTCCTTTAACAACAAAGTATTTTAACTCTATGTGTCGACGCAAGATTGGGCTTTTGTTGTTATTTGAAAAGGACATGACTGCTTTATTATCACAAAAGATATTTAGTGGTTTCTCAATAGAACCCAAGACCTATAATGAAACTTCTTATCCAAATGGCTTGAGATAAAATCTCATATAAAAATTTTGTCCCATTGGATTTCAGAAATTTCTTCATTGTCCTACAATGAGAGATGACACCTCAAATATTTTAAGTAACTCAAAATTGCAAAAGCAATAAGCTAAGATTATTCAAATACTCCCACTTCTCATGGACATCCTTTTAAGAGCTCCAACTTCTCATAGACAACCTTCAAAACGACTGTTCTATTCTCCGTATGAGTGAAAAATAAATTGCTCTATACAAGATTTATATTGAAAAGGTAAATATGAGACCCCTTATTATTCACCTTTTTTTAGATAAGCATAGTTGAGTCATTATCGTTCCACTTTGGTGGAAACAACAATAATCATAGTTGCTTTGTCTCTTCAATTCACAAGAAATTGACTTCAGTTGGTGAAACTAGTTGATCATGTAACCAAAGACAATTCAACACTTTACCTTTGAGTATGAACATGCTTCATAGGCTGGAAAACACATCTACTATAACACCTTGTGTGAATTTGGAACACAATCTACTTTTGGGTAGAATTGTTGTTTCATAAACTCACACACAATCATAATAACAAATCTTAATATGGTCCAAAGAATCCTTAATCAACATGACTCAGATCACTTTGGTGATAATATGAATCGGTTAATCAAGATCTTTTACCGAAAATATATTCGTATTATAGAGCATGCCCATGCACACATTTTAATGCTTGCATATTCAGGACAAGATATACTTTATATCATCAAAAAATATAAGTTTATGCTTTCACTTATATGCATAAACTAATTTTGATGATAAAATATCATGAATTTAGTCATAATTCATGCTTAATGCTTAAAACCATCATGCATAACTTAACCAACATGAAACACAAATTAATATGCATAAGTCATGCTTTCTATACAATAAATACTTTATAAAACATAAAAAATAACAAAAACAAGCTCATGTGGGTAAAACCCGAAGCCCTCAAGCAAGAATCGGTCTTATACGACCAAGAACCAGTCTGAAAATACCATGAATCAGTCTGAAATAACCCTGAACCGTTCATCCAAGGGTTTGAATCGGTTTTGAACCTTATAAACCAGTGCCAAATATGAACAAAAGTTCATAAAACCCTATAATTGTATGCCAAAATCTCTGTATCTTCACATATTTATGAAAACAGAGTCTTAGCTTCTCGAAACCGATGAAAAACTGGAAGGAATCAGTCAAAAATGGCTCTGAACTGGTCTCAAAAAAGGGTTGAATAAGTCACATATCCGGTTCAGTTTCAAACAGTGCAAGGATCTTGATCCAGTTCATATTATATCCGAGTCTGACTTTGTATAATCTGGATCTGGGTCTAACCCGATCTTTACTGGATCCAAGTCTGACTGGGTACAAACTAAATTCGGGTCTGACCAGATACAAACCGGATCCGGGTCAGACCTGAAACCAAATAGGTCTGGATTCGATCCAACCGAGTCAGATCCGAGTTGTCCGGATAAGATCCAGACTCAAATACCTTATGGGTCTGAACCATAACTCGATCCAAAGATGGATCTGAGTCTTCTGAATCAGACCCAGACCCGAATACCTGATGGGTGTGGATCACAACCCGATCCAAAAAGTTTTGGATCTTGACCCAGTTAAACTGGATCAGACCAGACCTTAAACCAATTGGGTCTGGCTCCGATCCAACCACGTCGGATTCGATCACTGACCCGAACCTGATAAGATCCGGGTCTGACCCGATCCAAAATAGGATCTGGGTCTAACCCGATCCAAATAGGATATGGGTCATCCAGATTAGATCCAGACATGAATTCCTAATGGGTCCGGATCTAGACCCAGGCCCAAATGGATCTGAATCCTATATATAGATTCAGCCCCAAAATGGACCAGACCCAGATACTAAATGGGTCCGGGTTCGATCCTGAGGCTCATTATCCAATGGATCCTGGTAGACCCGATCCATTCAAGATCCAAGTTTGGATCGGATCGGAATACCCGGTCTGACCTGAGTCATTTGTTCAGAAATGGACCAGGGTCTGACCCGGTCCACATAGGCCCCGGTAAGGTTAAAATCTTTTAAAGATCAGTTTCGGTTTATGAGAAAATAGAAATCGAAAGCCTCGCTCTTATAATGGGGAAGAAGGTGAGCAACCTCATAGAGCTTCGCGATGACCCATGTCGCCGATCTTTCCCACATCACCCACGTTGACAGACACCGGTGCCAAGCCGACGACGTACCCCCGACGACGCACACCGACGAGTCTGCACTGCACCGAATCAGGAAATTTCAGAAACTCAAACAGAGATTCAGTGCCGCCTCCATGCTGCGGACGCCACCGGTGAGATCACCAGTGAATCGGCGAACCCTGACAATGATCCCCAAGCGCCGACAAAAAACCCCTTTCAGATCCCGATGGCGAGAACATCAGCATGGCTTGACGGAACTCACGTCGCCCGTAGTTGCAGGCTCCTTCCGACCAAAAAAATGCCGACGATGAAGACCTGCATTCGGTCTCCCGGATCTCCGGCAACGGTCCACCACCCTAACACAGTCCGACGACTAAAGGGAACTCATATAATGGAGGAAAAGGGGAATTTCAAATGTCGCATGTCGTCAGACGGCGAAAGCTCTCCCCCCTTTTGACGACATCCTGAGGCAACCCTGGCACCGACAAAACCCCCTACAGCTCGACGGCCACAGGTAAAACCCTCGATCTATTTTTTTTTAATGAGGGTCGTCGGGGCTGGAACCGCCACTGGCGTACGACTGTCGGGAAAAGGTAGTCGCCCCACAACAACTGTCACCGTCGATCGCTGACCAACGTTGCCCCACGGTAATGGGCGATCACCTCAGGATGGCACTGTCACTGGTGAAGGTTGTTGTCCCATGGCAACAGTCTGCCGAAAAACGCTATCGCCCACGTCGACAGTTGCCAGAGTTCAGGCGACCGTATTACTGAATACAGATGAGCCATGTTGCCTCACGACGACAGGCTCAATCTGTTACAATCACCCCACAGCGACAGACGCTATCAACCTGCGGCTTACCTCGCCCCACGGCGACAGTCGCTGCAAACGCCAGCAGACCTGCACACACCCATGTGCAACAGTATGCGTGAAAGTGGGCCCATAACCCAATGTTGGCATTTCCAGCATCAACATACACATAAAGCATACCTGAAGACGCCATAGAGTGTGTGTGCGGGTGTTCAACATTCTCCTCATCCGATCGACTCCCACGATGAGCCCAGGCCTTAGGTCGACGGGGAGCAGGAGCTATACCACGTAATCTGCATATGGAATTTGAGTAGGCTTACAACAAAACTCTTATCATTTTTATGGCAGTCTACCTTTTTATATAATGGGAAACCACTATCTCCCCATTATGTGGCCCACTAACTCAAATTGGGTCACCTGAATGGGTTATCCGTTATGTCCAACAAGTGATTCCATCATTCCAATTTTGATCTAAACTTCTGAACAGGCTTTTCACACATTGCTTTAATTCATTTTTTTCCTTGGAATAGGGGGAGACCTAAGTACGTCATTGAAAGAGCGGTGGGCATCCACCGTCATAGCTTGAATGGAAGTGCAGCTTTAGTCTGATAGATTAAAAGGAATGAATATAGTCTTATCTTTCTTCACTCTCGACTCCAGCACCTCTTCAAAGCAATTTGAAGCGTTATTCACAACTATAGAATGATCCCACTTAAATCCTTTGATCATGATTGGATTCGCTTATCCCTAGTAGCCATTTGCAAATTAAGCGATAATCTTTCTACAAGGAGCAAAAATAATTAAGGGGATATATGATCCCCTTGTCCAATGCTCCCGCTGCTCCAAAATTGGGCGCTAAGTGCTACAACCCTATTAGGATCCTTAACTTTAAAGCCAAAGTATAAGCCAAGTACCCCTTAGACGATAGGTAGGTGCCCTCTAGCCCAAGCTCCCGGTTCTTTGCTGGATTCCAGTTCACCTTAGTGCTCTTAAACACTAAACACTAACAATTGCCTCAATTACAGACCCGCTAATCTCCCTTGGCCACAATTGGCAGGGTACAACTGGAAATGCCCTCAAAGAACAAAGATTGAAAACTTACAAAACACAAAATACAAACACAATACACAGAGCGTGTATTGTTTCTACACACAACTTTTAGAGCCATATCTCCCAAACCACAAACAATTTCATGGCCCAATTTGGTATAGAGACTCACTGTATAATAGTAAACAAACACAAAAAATTGGCCAAAATGCACTAGAAAATCTTGATATCTTCAAATGAAAAAATTGGCCCGAAATCAAGAATGTGCACCACTGTAGAATTTCGTCACAACCTGCGGTTTGCCGAAAATGGCCAATTGCGCCCAATCTCTGCAAATTCCACCATAGCACACTTGTTTATTCCCTTCTACACACTCCTAAGTGTCTGAGGACCGAAAATCAGTCCCTGAGCAAGCATGGATTGGCCAGAATTTGCATAAAAAGTTTATGCTACTCACTGTGCACAATAACACTGCAATTCTCTCTACCTAAAACGCCAAGAAAAGTGGTCAAAGTCTTCGGGAATTGCGTGCACGTCACCAGATTTTCTGCTATGACAAGATAGAACAAAATAGCATAAATCCGACCAGGAATCGCAAGAATTTGTAAATTTTGGGCTACTCACTATGGCTCAATCTGTGCAAATGCTCAGACAAGGTCTACAGACCTCTAGGAACACGAATTCACCAACGGATCTGTCGGATCTTGGCCGAATTGTTCAGATCTCAACCTGAACGACTAGCCGATTAGAGAATGACTAATCACTTGATCTAGCTTAGTTGTAGGATAATTACTAGGAAAATCTCTTGTTTCTCATAGATCATAGCTAGATTCATTGACTAAGTACAAATCTACAATGAATTCAATGGAAAAACAAGTTCAACAATATCAAATTCACCAGATCTACCTTGATCCAACCGCCAAAAGCTAAGATCGACCTATACTATGCTTAATCTTCAACAACCGACCTTGCTGATCTTGGATTTCGTGGAAATGAAACTCCGGATCTATGAATTAGGCTTCAAACGTGATGAAGGTTCTAGATCCACCGAAATTTAGGGTCTGATTGCCAGAATTCTCCATAGAAATCGTCAATTGGAAGGATTGACCAACGGTAGGGTGAGGAGCAATCTATAGAGCTCAACTCGATAGAGTGAGGAGCACATTAGAGCTCTACTCTAATTTAGATATAATTTCAACATATCTAATTGAGAAATTGAAGAAGACAAGAAGAAGAAGAAGTAGTGACTAGAGGAGAAGAGAGGGCAATAAAGAAAATTTAATTCATTTCATTTACATGCATATTCTAAAATTGGCGCCAAAGGAGGTTTTTAAGCCCATGAGTTGGATCAAGGGGTTGAGATCTATTTTGTGCATGATCCTAGGACCCGAATGTTAGGTGTAAGAAGGAAGGGAGAGAAAATTCAAAGGAGAAACTAGGCTGTTTTGAAAGAGGTGGTCTTGATGAGGTGGAATAGTCCCAAATTGCTTGTGCTTGAGTTTTCTGTGGGCTTTATAAGCTACTTGAGAACTCATACACTTGTTCCTGAGAACAAGGGAGTGGGATGACCACCACACACACACGCGCGCGCGCGCGCGCCCGCCCGCCGTGCTGTGTCGTGTCGTGCTGAGCCGGTCTGGGTTCGGGTTCGGGTAATTGGCCCTTTAGGGCCGGGTTCGGGTTGCTGGGTATGTTTCTGTTAACCCACAAATCTATCACGTTTATGAGCCAACTGAGTGGTTGGTTGGCACTGGGGCTAATGTGCACGTTTGTGCTTATAAGTCTGTCTTTGTCTCATACCAGGCTGCTGCAGGCAGATCCGTGACTATGACCAATTCAACGGATGCAAAGGTGTTAGGGATTGGACGCGTGGATCTGAAGTTTCCTTTAGGACGAGTTCTATCTTTACACAGAGTGCACCATGTGCCGGTAGTTAGGAGGAACATTCTAAGTGGTTCATGTCTTGTTAGAGAGGGTTATGAATTTAACTTTAAATGTAATAAAGTTGTTATTTTACATTCTGAAACTTTTATTGGCAAGGGATATTTAGATGATGGTTTATTTAAACTTCGTGTTGAACATGTTTGCAGTGATAAATTAGAAAATGATGTTTCACTTGATCCATTGTCTAATGTTGCATATAACATAGAATCATCTGACTTATGGCATAATAGATTAGGTCATGTGAATTTCAATTCTATGAAACGCATGATGAACTTGAAAATGATTCCTGAGCATTCCATTGATAAAACTAAAAAATGTGAAATTTGTGTGCAAGCAAAACAATGTAGGAAACCTTTCCATACGATTGTTAGAGATTCTAAAATATTGGATCTGGTGCATACAGATATCTGTGAGTTTAATGGAGTGTTAACTAGAAATCATAAAAAGTATTTTATCACTTTTATAGATGATAGCACTAAATACTGTTATGTGTATCTGCTAAAATCAAAAGATGAAGCTTTTGATAAGTTTCTTAATTTTAAGAATGAAGCAGAAACACAAACTGGTAGAAAACTTAAAAGATTGAGGTTTGATAGAGGAGGAGAATATACCTCTAATAAACTCGATGAATATTGCAAATCTGTTGGAATAGTTCATGAGTTTACTGCTCCATATTCTCCTCAATCCAATGGGATTGCAAAAAGAAATAATAGAACCCTAACTGACATGATAAATACTCTACTTGGGAGTTCTGGATTACCTACCTATATGTGGGGGGATGCTCTGAATACGGCTTGCCATATTCTGAATAGAGTACCTCATAAGCATAAGGATAGTAGCCCTTTCGAACTCTGGAGAAATAGGAAAGCTAGCTTAAAATACCTTAAAGTGTGGGGGTGCCTTGCTAAGGTACTTGTCCCAGAACACAATAGAAAGAAGCTAGGTCCTAAAACAGTAGATGCTGTCTTTTTGGGTTATGTAGAGAACAGTTATGCCTACAAGTTCTTAGTAATTAAGTCTGAGATATCTGGCATAGATGTTAACTCTATTGTAGAGTTTCGAGAAGCTACATTCTTTGAGGATGTATTTCCCATGAAAGTTGGTGTACCTCAGAATCTGTCTTTTTTAGATATACCTTCAACTTCTGGTTCCATTCCCGAACATGTGGAAATGATGAGAGATGTGGGGGTAGAACCATCTTGTTCCCATCCTAGACCCGGTGAGTCTGAGGAAGTGGTTGAACTTAGAAGGAGCAAGAGACCAAGGATTACCAAGGATTTGGGAAGTGACTTTATCACTTACCTTATAGAAGATGATCCTTCCACTTTTCGAGATGCAATGGCTTCATCTGAAGCAAAGCATTGGAAAGATGCCATCAAGAGTGAAATGGACTCCATTATCTCTAATGGTACTTGAGAACTGGTTGACCTCCCTCGTGGTAGTTCCACAATTGGGTGCAAATGGATCTTTAAGAAGAAGTTGAAACCAGATGGATCCATTGACAAGTACAAGGCGAGACTGGTTGCCAAGGGGTTCAAACAAAAGGAGAGAATAGACTATTTTGATACATATTCTCCGGTTACCCGAATGACCACTATTAAGGTGCTTATTGCACTGGCTTCTATTTATGATCTCTCGGTCCATCAAATGGACGTGAAGATCGCTTTCTTGCATGGCGATCTTGAAGAAGATATCTATATGGATCAACCTGAGGGTTATGTGACTCCTGGTAATGAAGATAAAGTTTGTAGACTTGTTAAGTCGTTATATGGACTTAAACAAGCCCCTAAACAATGGCATGAAAAGTTTGATAATATTATTTTATCATTTGGCTTTGTTGTCAATGAATCTGATAAGTGTGTCTATTGTAAAGTTAAAAGTGATGGTTGTATTATTTTATGCCTGTATGTTGATGACATTCTTTTGTTTGGTTCCAATATGGGAATTGTTAATGAGACAAAGTCATTTCTTAGTAGTAAGTTTGATATGAAGGATATGGGTGTTGCAAATGTGATCTTAGGCTTAAAGCTGACTCGTTCAGCTGAAGGGTTAACCATTTCACAATCTCACTTTGTTGAAGAAGTACTTGTGAAATTTGGCTATAACCAAGGGAGATATGTAGCAACTCCATATGACCCTTCTATCCCTCTTCATAAGAATACGACTGGTGTTCCTGTGTCTCAATTGAGGTATTCCCAGATTATTGGAAGTTTGATGTATCTTGCAAATTGCACGAGACCGAATATTTCGTTCTCAGTGACAAAATTAAGTAGATACACAAGTTGTCCAAATCACACTCATTGGAAGGCATTGAACATGGTACTTAGATACCTGAAAGGAACCATTTCCTTGAGTTTGCATTACAAGAGATTCCCTGCAGTTCTTGAGGGATATAGTGATGTGAGCTGGATAGCCATGAACTCTGACAGTTATGGCGTGACAGAGAATATATTTACCTTGGGTGGCGGCGCAGTCGCCTGGAGATCAGTAAAGCAGACCATCTTGTCTCGGTCTACTTTTGAGGCTGAACTCTGTGCTTTAGATGTCACAGGATTGGAAGCTGAATGGTTAAAGGGACTTCTTGAGGAACTTCCTTTAATGTGCAAGCCAATTCCTGCGATATCTGTGCATTGTGACAATATGGCCACAATTGCAAAGATTAAAAGCACAAAATATAACCAAAAGCAGAGGAGACATATCCAAGTCAGAATAAAATCTGTAAGGGAACTGGTGTCTCAGTTAGTGGTTGCTGTGGACTATGTTGGATCCAAAGAGAACACAGCTAATCCATTAACGAAAGGACTAGATAAGTCTTTAGTCCTAAAATCCAGAGAGGGGATGAGACTGAAACCCATCAGTAGTTCATCTGCAGTAGCAACCCAACCTATCTGAGTAGAGATCCCACAAAGTATGTTCAATGTGGTAATAACAAGCTGTAGGGTGAACTGGATAGCACCTTATTTTATATAATACTATGTATCTGTGTTTGTTCTCCTGTTTACTCTGGAAAGATGCTGTAGCTGCAAGTTAAGGAAGAGTTAAAACTCTGATTGGGTTCAAAGTCTTCAAGGCGAGATGTTAGCAGTGCATCTTTGGAGAAGCCCACCTATGTGAGTGTGACTGTGTGGCCGCAGTTTAAGGAATTGGGTTATTCCTAAAGTCACTCATGAAACAGGATTCGGGCGCATGGCCTTTAACGCGTCGCCCCTAAAGATTACAACCAGAACCTTTATCGTGTTGTTGCTAATGGACACTCCTACACCAAAGGTTCAAGTTCAAGACTTCAGTTCACTTCGTTCCTGTGGGGGTAAAGTTAGTCAACTAAGGTAGTGGTTCAAACCGGAAGGTACCATTGCTGAAAGCATGATATGTCCTGTTGCAGATTGTCTCATCTTGCATCTTGGTTTCCTCCCGATTCATTCTTTGAATTTGTGGGGGAATGTTAGGTGTAAGAAGGAAGGGAGAGAAAATTCAAAGGAGAAACTAGGCTGTTTTGAAAGAGGTGGTCTTGATGAGGTGGAATAGTCCCACATTGCTTGTGCTTGAGTTTTCTGTGGGCTTTATAAGCTACTTGAGAACTCATACACTTGTTCCTGAGAACAAGGGAGTGGGATGACCACCACACGCACACACGCGCGCGCGCGCGCCCGCCTACCGTGTCGTGTTGTGTCGTGCCGAGCCGAGCCGGGCCGGGCTCGGGTTCGGGTTCTTTAGGGCCATATCCAATCAAGACAAAGTACCTTTTTACCCAAAGTTTCTTTGGATTTGGATTTGATAACGGGTTATGGGAATGGATAACGGGTCACGACTCCTCGGATTCCGTGCCCGTTATGGCACTTCGGATTCCGTAACGGATTTCGATCTTTCGAAGTCCGTTAGTCCCCTCGGATTCCGTAACGGGCTCCTTCTTCGTTTCATAACCGTTCGTGGGTTATAAAAGCGTGGTCAGGGGTGGGGTTACGGAGAAGCTGAGACAGACTTTCTGAAGAAGAGTTCTGCGATTTCCCATCTCCCTTTTTACTCTCTCTCTCTCTCTTTCCTGTGAGTTATCCCGAAAGGGGTTATTCTGCAACGGTGGTTCGAAGAGGCTGTTTTCGAAGGACGATCCGTCGGAGTGCACCGTTCGGTTCGTCGTGGCTATTGTATCCTGGGGAAGGACGCCGGACCCTGATCTGCACAGTATGTGGAGGCGAATCTTCTCTAAGGGGAGTACTTTCGTACGCCTTAGCCTATTACATAAACTAAACATGTTCCTGTTATTTTCTTTATGTTATGTGCATCTGTTTGATCTTATGCTGTCGTCTGGATTTTGGTTGTTTGCGGAAACCGACATGCCTGCACCCTGCTATTGTTTCTGTCGTTTGTTAATCATGTTATTTACACTGGTGTATTTCCTGATTTATATCGTGCTTTATATCATGATGACGATTGTGAAACTGTGTGATCTGAAAAATGATCCAACATCGAACAACCCATTACACCTTTATTTAAATGAAATTCATGAAAATTTACATGAAATGCAAATGCAAGACAACAAAAAAGCCATACTATATAGGGGCTCAAGGTTTGGACAAACCAAGCACACCCTAGTCGTTCGTGGGTCTAATGAGGCTGTATCAATCAACCATGCTCCCCAAGAATGTAAGGTCTCCACTTTTTCTGGCTAAGCCTATAGCCAGTATCTCTTTATCATAGATGGAGAGTCCTTTATCCCTATTAGGTAGAGCCTTGCTCATGTGGGCAATTGGATGCAATGTCGCACCCACTCCTGTATTACATGCATCGGTCTCAATTATGAAGGGTTGAGTGAAGTCCGTAGTGTCAACATTAAAGCTTAACTCATGGCTTTCTTCAACTTCTCAAAAGCCTCTTATGCTTTATAGCTTCATTTGAAGCCATCCTTCTTGAGTAATGAAGGGGGTAATAACCTATTAGGCCAATAAATCTCTAAAATCCTCTTATGTTTTGGAGTCTAGGCCATTCCACCATGCATTAGACCTTGTTCGGGTCCACTTGCACCCTTTGCCCGGTTATTATATGGTCAAGGTACATGGCTTCCCCAGAACTATATTTGCAATCACTTTTTTAAGGATTGACCTTACATGTTCTACGTGTTCTTCTCATCCTTGTTGTGCACTAAAATGTCAACAAAGAATACTAATACATATTTGGTCAAGAGTGGTCAGAAAATGTCATTCTAGTGCATTTGTCAATCCTAATGACATCACTACAAACTCATATTGCTCATCTTGAGTCTTAAAAGTTGTTAGGAGCCATTTGAATTTGCCCTTTTATCCAATTTTGAAAACCAGCATGATCTATATAGCTCATCCAAAAGCTCATCGATAACCGGTATTGAATGTTTATCCTTTACCGCGATCATGTTGAGCGCTTCATAACCCACACAAAACTCTCATCTATCATATCCTAATAATACTATAGAGGAGTAGGCTGAATTATTTCGGATTCTAACATTTCATTCACAGTACCATTTCATTCACTCCCACTGAGATAAGTGACTTCATACCTTAATCCTATTGGTATGAAGTCTGAATCCAGGTTTGATCGAATTTTTCACAAGAGAAACCATAATGGATCTGATAAGAATTGCATAAATCAGACTCGGCTCATACCCAGTGAAATAATATTTTTAAAAATTTTTAATCAAACAATTGCGTATAACTTGAGTCAGACCTGGGTTTGGTATAAAATTTCATAAACCATACAAGTCATATAATAATCAGACTTTACGGGTTCAGCCCGAATAGTTAATCGCACTCGTTCCTTTTTATTACCAGACCCTACTGAATTCAGTACTAGTCTAAATCGGGTCATAACTAACCCTTGACACTAAGGGTGTCAACGGGTCGGGTTTGGTTCAGACTCAGGTGAAACCATACTTGGACCAGATTTTTGGGTATGGTATCGGTTTAGTACCCAGGTTTAATTGGGTCCACTATAAAAAATCACACCCGAACCTTCTAAGAACTACATAAACCAAACCCGAACCATATTTTTTTATTATTTTTACATTAAAAAATTACAGGTCTTAATCGGACCTCGGGTCCGGATCTGGTATAATTTTTTACAAACTATACCCGAATCCATGTATTAATCGGACCTCGGGTCTAAACCCGGTTATTCTTATTTATCAGCATACTTGGATCCTATAGGGTTTGATTCGGGTCGGATCCGGGTAAATCAGGCTCGTTGATACCCATACTTAACACCCTTTTTAAGTGCGGGCGATGTCATTATGGTACGCTCTCTCCTCCCAGTCCGGCCGGGGCTCGTGGGACTGTCGTCAGATGGCGGAGGGGCCGGTGCCGCAGCTGCGCATACTGCTGAACCAGCCGCCGAAGGAGCGAGCCCCCGTTCTCATCTCCAGCCACGCCGAACGGGACAGGGTCTTGGTAATACTATGCGCCCCCCCCTCTGTCTCTGTCTCTCGTTTCTGTTCTTAAAACCCTAGGAATTTGTGTTCTGGAGTGGAATAGGTTGTCAATTATAACGTTTGAATGAACCCGCTATTGCTGAAAAAGTGGAATAAGTTGGGAAATCTTGGTGTGCTACATGATGCGATTTTCGAACTTATATTACGGTTTTCTGGATAAGTGGGGGAATCAGAACGCCTGGAAAAGAATTATTGGGTGTGTGATTTCATAAGAAATTGAGCTTCAGCATGCTTACAGATAAGGAATAGTTGTTGCATGTTGAGAGGCTTACCCCTGATCATGGCAAACATTAAGGAGCATATCAGACGCATTGCATGTTGAAAGGAGTAATTCTGGGTGTCTGATTGTGGCATGTCGAAAGGATTAATTCTGATTATGACAAAATTAATGAGCACACAGACGTTCTAGTCCGGGATCTTCTTTGCTTCAATAGGGGCGCTCGATACCATGGAGAGTAAAATGAGGAAATTCTTGTCGGGTGGATACGATCATGGAGTTGCCTTCTGTTTGATGGATATCTCAGTTTCAGCCTGCTGGTTTTCTTTTAGCAGTGATTAGCTTTTCAAGGTAATTCCGGCTTTCCGTCTGGTGGGTATTTTTAGGATGCCGAATGGTAGAACAAATCAATCGTTTGTGGTAACACGAGCGAATCGGTTGAGAAACTAACGAATGTTGTGCGATTCTTGCATTAGTAGTGTTTGCGGGTCTGTGGATTGTTTGGGGACAGGGATCTTGGCTTGAGGAAGAAAGACATCTTTAATTCAATTGTGATCACAAAGCGGTCCTAGCGAGTTGTCTTTATATGTGTATAACCTGGCCAACTATTCCAAGGTCTAAATATGGTCAACTAGAAGTGATTTTCTTAGTATCACGAGTGAAATAGGCTAGGCTGTTCATAGTACCAAAGGCAATCCGTTGTCTCAAAGAGGGTTATGAGAACGATTGAGTGGTTGCTGCAACTTGGGTGATCTCCATCCTCAGACATCTCTCCAAACAAGAAACTTAGGACCGTTCCCCATGTGACTTTTGGGTGTGCCAAGCAAGTCTGGAATTTTGTCTCTTGTACTATGATTGGACGTCTTGAGAGGATCAGGAATGCTATCCTCATGTATGAAGTTTCTATGCATATATGCAGGAACAGATAGCGCAAAAGCCCATGATTAGATATTTTGTCTTACATGTTAATATTTTTTTATCATCACCTGCAAACATCACAACTTAATGAAGAACAACTCTGCAGTTGTGTTATAATATACAAACATCTTGATGACCTGAAAGACCACATATTTCCAGTGGTCATCTCCTACTGTCCAAACTACTGAAACATGCATGGAAGGAAACTTTTTTCTCATCTTTTTTCTTTTCCTTTTTATAACTTGGAGTTCTTGCATTTAAATGTTGTAATGCATGACCCTGTCCTTGAATTTTGTATGCGATGCATGACTTGTTTCCAAAACAATCCATCTGTTAAAATTATTATTTATTCAACTAATATGTAACTGTGGTATTAAGAGCTTGTCTTATCTTCTTATAGGAAGTATTTAGAAGCACTATATTGCGTGATGGGCCACCAGAAAGTTTTGCTCTTCAGACAGTACAGGAAGCCATAAAGCCTCAGGTGATTATAGTTCCCCACTGTGGTCCTATTGTATAGTGTGATTTTTTTTCATATATTGTCACACTTTAATTGATTTGTATCAGCAGCAGTTCTCTTTAATCCAAATGCTGATGGTGCACTTTAGTTTGAAATGTAATGAGGTTCATGATTGTCCTATGATATAACAATCGTTTTATTTGGGTAACAATCCTTTCTCTGGGTTTATGTAAACTTTACATGCTCATATACATCTTACTTTGATAGAGACAAACAATTCTGATCCAAGAAGAGAATCAATTGTTGGAAAATGCTTTGCGAACATTGCTTCAAGAACTAGTGGTAAGTTACATTTTTAGTCTCTCAACGTGTCTACATTATTTTCCAGGAGCTCTTCCTCTGCCTTCTGCTTATTTGTTACCATCAGGAATTTGATTTTCTTATTAAATGCACATGTAGTCATCTGCAGTTGAAACAGGAGAACGGGTTATGCTGCATGGGCAGTCCATTGATGATGGAGAAAGCATCCCTGGTCTAATACCACGACTTCTAGGTTTGTCATCTTTTCTCATTATAGCTTAGTACAACACATCTACTTTTATGTTCCATTGATTTATTTGTTCAAAATTATCTGACTGCTGAACAGAAGTAACACATGGTTCTGTTTTACAATTCATTCTACATATATATCTCTTCTTGGATTGTGCAGATATTGTGTTATATCTTTGTGAAAAGGGTCATGTGGAGGGTGGTATGATATTTCAGCTATTGGAAGATTTAACTGAAATGTCTACCATGAGAGATTGCAAGGAAATTTTTGCTTACATTGAGAGAAAGCAAGATGTTTTAGGGAAGGTATGTAAGAGTATTATTTGGGAATTTGATTGATAGTTCCATGATCCTGTGGTTTATTAGCCTTATTGAACTTTATTAGCAAATTACCTATGTACTTACTTCACAAAACTTACTGATATGCAGCAAGAACTTTTTGGTAGAGGAAAGCTTGTGATGCTGAGGACATGTAATCAGCTTCTTCGTCGACTTTCAAAGGTGTGGATGCTTAAACTTGTGTGATGCCGATACTCTTCCTATGTAACACTTACAAAGATTAATATTATTGAAGCCTCAATGTCCTCCTTGTTTGTACTTTCAGCTTATGTATTCAAAGTTGTTTGTATTAGTATTTTATATATTTGGCTGGTAAGTAATTGCCAGTCTGATTTTCTAGATTTTGAAATGATTGGAGTGGTATGTGAAGATAAATTTTTTATCCAGAGTAGAGATTTTCAAGTGCCTTTGAGATGTTGTAAGTTAATAATGGTTATGTATTTGATTTATGATCTATATATCTCACACCAGTGCATATATAAGCATCGTTAATGAGCTGACTTTTTCCTCCCTTCTCTGCTTCACAAGATCCTGTATATTTCCAAATTCAGATGCTGTATTGCATCTTTATGTGTTAGTTATTTTGATGATGCTCTTTTTTTCATTTGTTAGCTGTTCATCTCAGTTTATTTCATATGTCTGAGTAGTAAACTTATTCAATTCTTGACTTTCAAAATACTTGCATTGATTTTTCAGCTTGAATCACCGGATTACCTTCATTTGAGCCTCACATATTTTCTCTCTTTTGTTGCATGTGTATGACTTGCCTACTTTTATTTTACTGACATTTTGATACACCTTTCAGAAGTTGCAATCCTTCTGAGCAGTGTTATCAAAAACGCGCCTTGAGGTGCAAAAGGTGTGCCTTGCCTCGAGGCGTGGCCCTCTGTGCCTCAAGCCTAAGGCACAATTATATTTTTTTTTACAACAAGATTTTTGAGACATGATCAACAAGATTTTTGTAGGTTAATCTCATATATTTTCCATTTATTTCAGTTACGTAATCAGTTTCTTAGTATATTACTATATTTTAACTTTTGTTGGTTAATCTCGTATATTTTTCAGTTATTTCAGTTATGTAATTAGTTTCTTAATATATTTTAACTTTTGTTGGTTAATCTCATATATTTTCCAGTTATGTAATCAGTTTTTTAGTTACTTTTATATGTTAATCTCATATTTTTTAGAATAATCTCATATATTTTATCTTTTGTAGGTTAATCTCATATATTTTCCAGTTATTTCAGTTATGTAATCAGTTTCTTTATCTTAGTTTATTTAAACTTTTGTTGGTTAATCTCATATATTTTCCAGTTATGTAATCAGTTTTTTAGTTATTTTTATATGTTAATCTCATATTTTTTAGAATAATCTCATATATTTTAACTTTTGCTGGTTAATCTCATATATTTTCCAGTTATGTAATCAGTTTCTTAGTATATTTTATCTTTTGTTGATTAATCTCATATATTTTCCAGTTATGTAATCATTTTTTTAGTTACTTTTATATGTTAATCTCATATTTTTTAGAATAATCTCATATATTTTAACTTTTGTAGGTTAATCCCATATATTTTTCAGTTATGTAATCAGTTTCTTAGTATATTTTAACTTTTGTTGGTTAATCTCATATTTCCAGTTATGTAATCAGTTTTTTAGTTACTTTTATATGTTAATCTCATATTTTTTAGAATAATCTCATATATTTTAACTTTTGTTGGTTAATCTCATATATTTTCCAGTTATGTAATTGGTTTCTTAGTGTATTTTATCTTTTGTTGGTTAATCTCATATATTTTCCAGTTATGTAATTATTTTTTTAGTTACTTTTATATGTTAATCTCATATTTTTTAGAATAATCTCATATATTTTAACATTTGTAGGTTAATCTCATATATTTTTCAGTTATTTCAGTTATGTAATCAGTTTCTTAGTATATTTTATCTTTTTTTGGTTAATCTCATATATTTTTCAGTTATGTAATCAGTTTTTACTTTTTAGTTACTTTTATATGTTAATCTCATATTTTTTAGTACTTATTTGAGATTTTCTATTTCTTATTGGTTGTTATTTCATCAATAGAGCATTTCTTTATTTCTTTATATTTTTAGATATTTTTTTATAATTTTTTTAAAGTTCTCAAAAAAATTATTTGAGGCTTACGCTTTACGCCTCGCCTCGGTTTTTGGTGGAGCGTCTCGCTACGCCTCAACGCTTTTCACAATACTGCTTCTGAGAGTTGAAGAGTTCTGCAATTGGTAGGAGGCCATGATAGTATACATGTGTTACCATATAGATACCTTGGAACTTTGAGCCCCTTCTAGCCATCAAATGTGCTTATAGTTGTTGATGATGTGAAATTATTACTTGTGCTTATCAGACCTTAGTGTCATATAAACCCTGAACAGTAGCTGAGTTTCTCCAGAAGTTTGATCTTGACAATGAGGGAGACTCCCTCAGTTTCTCCAGAAGTCTGATATTGATTATGAGGGAGAAACTGTTGGAAAAATGTTGACTGGCTCGAATTGATCATATTTGTGGCTATTTACATTCAACAAATATGTTGAGATAAATGTGAATGAAGTTATTTAAGATGTTTTTTACAAAGCTTTTTATACTGTTTGCAACTTTGCCGAGAAAGCCAAATGTATAAACAACAAACTGTTGCTACAATATCATTTTTTGGCAGCCTACAATCTTCTTCACTGCATTCAAGTTGCATTGCATGTGTTCAATTTCTTGTGCAAAACTCTCGTTGGATTTGCTTGACTAATTGACTTAATATGTGGTGATATCCCATGTTTGTATTTTCATGGTCGAGCCCTACCCTACTTATCTCCCACCTCTGAAACCTTAAAGTTTTATGCTTCTCCACATATTCTTCCAATCCTACCACAAAATTTCCCAAAAAAGGTAGCTCGTAACTAGTATTAGGGGAAGGAGAAAGGCACAGATCCTCCCTTACATACTGGTGGCCAGCACATGGGCCTTGCTTTGACCTACTCCAACACCCTGAGGGTGGTGGGTGGGGAGAACCTTTGAAGAATTATTTTCACAAAAATAAGTCGTTCTGATGGTAGAATCAAAGGGGTTTACCCTTTTTGCTCTAAAAAGTGGATTGGCAACTTCACGAAAAGAAGAGTTCTATGGATTAGCAAAATGTCATATAGGTACCCTTACATTTCAAAATTTCATATAGCTGTCTCTATAAAGGCCTTGAATTAAATTCTTTCAACTGTGTATAAGGTGCATTCTACTATATAGATTTGTATATTGTGCATTTAATTGTTCGACTGCGCATTCAGGCGAATGATGTCGTTTTCTGTGGACGCATTCTCATGTTTCTAGCCCATTTTTTCCCATTATCGGAGCGCTCAGGTAATGTTTGTGTTCAATTTTTTTCTTTTATTGCACTAATACGCTACTCCTACTTGTTTGTTTCTTAAATGTATTTTACCTTCAGCTGTGAACATAAAGGGAGTCTTCAACACAACCAATGAAACAAAGTATGAAAAAGATGCTCCTGATGGTATGTACCACACTTTTGTCAATTATTTAATCCAAGTGGTATTTTCTTATGCAATTTTCAGTTTCTAACCATTTCAAGGATGATTTGTCTCTTTTTTTCTTTCCCAGGTGTACATGTTGATTTCAATTTTTACAAAACCTTTTGGAGTTTACAGGTCTAAGAAGATATTCTTTGTCTCATAAGGATGAAATAACTTTGGCTCTTTATTTCCATATCATGTTTTGCTGTTAGTATAAATGAGGATGAGAAGGGAGTTTTTTATTGTCACCACCACGTTTAGTTTGTAATTTGTAGTTATCTTGAAAGAAAGATGACTAATCGGTATGATTATTAATAAAATGTACTTTCACTTATTATTTGCAATATCTAATTATCAATCATCTGAAGTCTATAAAATCTAAGGTAAAAAATTGCAATAGCATTTATTTTTCTTCATTCATATAATGCAATTATTTGCTTATATATTTTTATTTATCCTAATTTCATCTATGTCACGTGGACATGTTCATAAGCACATGAGCCACCATTTTTTGTGCAGTTTCTCATTTAGAATAGTATCTAAGGAGACATGACACAAATGTAAGTTAAAGTATCCATGTGACAAAATTTCATTTTTGAGAATTCACTTCCAGGAACTTGAGTTTTTTTTTTCCGCTATGCGGAAGTGCCAGATTTGGCATTTATCATATAGGATAAGTTGTGCATTTTTTACAACATTGACTGATTCATTTAAAAATATAACCAAGTGATACTAGAAAAATGTTGTGGTTCTCACCTAAACTTTTTAACTTTGATTAACTCCAAATAACTGAGGAAAACAATGGATTGTATCCAATAATTGAGCAGGCCAACTCAGACTTAAGTTTTTTCAAGTCAATGTGACTATGCCCAATAGTTGAGCAGCCAACTCAGACTTAAGTTTAAATGTGACTATACCAGTAGTTATTACAACCAACTCAAACTTAAGTTTTTTCAAGTCAATGTGACTACCATACTCATAGACAGTGGTTGGCCTCAAGTCGTTAGGGTGCAAAAAGAAAATACTTTAGGATTAAACCCTAAAGCAAACACCGACATACACGCCCGTGCCTTTCGCGACACTAAGATCGACTATGCTTACATCATGCTTAAATGTAAGATCTATTATGCTTACATCATAGATCCAAGTTTTCATAACTTGATTATTCTTTTCTTTTGTCGTGGGATTACAGGAACACTTCTGTAGCCCTGCTTCCTCCACTCTCTCTCCTTCTAAGTGGCAAAGCTTTGCATCAAGTTTAGGGGTATTTCTCTTATCTTCTAGTATTATAATTTATTTTTGTTGCTTGGATGACCTCTTACTTTTTATCTATCTTCTTCATTCTACAACCTAATTGGATCTTATTTTTTGTGTGAAACCTTTTGACTCTTTGCATGTAGGCGATGCTTCTTTTGCTTTTAGTCTTAAAGTTTTCTAACACTTCAGGTTGTCTTGGACACTTTTGATGCTCAACCTTTGAATGAGGATGATGGAAATGCAAATAACCTTGATGAAGAAGAGGCAGTCTCTTTAAGCATAAAATACTTGACCAGCAGTAAATTAATGGGATTGGAGGTAGTATCCTCATATGGATTTGTTTTATGCTTATATGGCAAACTGATCTTGCTGGTAACTATAATCTTTATGGCATCTCTTTTGTTTTCTTCCGTTTTGTTCTACAGTTAAAAGATCCAAGTTTTCGCCGCCATATCCTTGTTCAGTGTCTTATCTTGTTTGATTATCTAAAGGTATGGTTTTATTCCATAACTAATCTATCCTTTGTTTATTGTTGATCTCATACATGGCAAGCAAATTGTTCTCCTTAATTTTGTACCAAAATAATAGTGTGGAACATGAAATTTATGTGAAATTGGCAATTCTATAATGCAAATAAGATCTGAGGTTGCCGAAGAAGGAAGCAGAAGCAAGAAGGGGTTTTAAGGTCCATGTGAAGCGAGAAGCCATGAGTGAATAAAAAACATTCAAGATGTTATTTAGGCATTTTTCCAAATTAAAAAGAGAGAGTGAAGATTGTCATACTATATAATATTGCTGCTAACATCCAAAATTAACTAAATAAAATTTGCTTAGAAGGTTCACAAAATCTAAATTAAATTTCTTATTTTCTTGTATGATTATAGAGTCAGTCCATTCAACCTGTATTAAATTATAAGATGAAGGTTAGCATGAATGTTAGACGAAAATCAGTATTCAGTAATGCCATTGGAATGTACTAAATTGCAAATACCATACTGATTTTTAGCATAAAAATCTATAGAACTTACGGAAAGAATACATGATAGTTTTTTTTGGAAAGGCAATCTGGGGTTAGGCAGACCCCTACCAGTTATACAAAGATACCATTGGGATTTGAACTTGCAACATCCCAACACAAGGTGAGGTGCACTAGCTGATCCTACCAGACAAACAGAGCCCGTTGGTAAGAATACATGATAGTTACATGTTATGATGCGAAGCAAATTTTCAGCACTTTTCCCTTGACTTGTTCATTTAAATGAATCACCTAAAAGACTTTGGGTTTACTTAAGAAACATATACATCTTTTTGTGTTTTAAATAAATTATAGGAAGTGGTTTGCCATCTATAATTTAACCCTGAACTCAATTAAAATAGAGCAATTGTGGTTTCCTTTCTGTTGAAATCACAATTCCTTAATGATGTAACTGTGTTAATTTTCAGTGATACTATAATTCCCACGTAAAGTCCTATCTCTATAAGTGTTTTCCCATATCATGGAAATGAGCTTCAATTCCTGGGGAAGCGAGCTTTCAAGAGGATATGTACAAGATTCTGGCAACCTTAGTTGGAACTATTTTATTTTATCAGTTTTATTTGTCACATTTATATCTTCAGTTTGCACCAGGGTTACCGGAAACTCCACTTACATGTGCGAAACTCGTTTCCTAGGAAATTGTTTTTGAAACCGGAAACCTTGTGTTTCTAAACTTGTGGGAAACTTGTAAAAATGCATGGGAAATTCCTTTCCCATTGAGTGAGAATCCCATTTCACATCACATCACGTCACATGGGAATCCTACTTATTTTATATGGGGAACTTGTTTCACTTAATTGATAAACATGTTTTTGTAAATTTCTTACAAGTTTTCCTTAAATAAGAAATTTATTTTTTCAATGAAAAGTTGAAATATGTGCTATTCGAAGTTTTAATTACTTATTTTAGCTGTAATTATATTAATTCTTACTATATATTATAATACTAGTAAAAAAGTAAAGTTTACATAAACTTATAATATTTTTCATGCATATTGTTGACATTTGCACTTTTGTTGCACATACAATATATATATAGGTCAATCTACCATTAAACCAGTTAAGTTCAACATTAGATGAATTCAACCTTATAAAAATGATTAGAAGACCCTTAAATTAATGGCATTTTTTAAAATTCAAGTTTACTTTTTTGGGCATTACTGGTCTTTTGAACTTGGAGGAAATTTATGTCACTTGGGTACTGGTACGACACGGTAATTCCAAAGACACGACTATATATATATATCACATAACTACCAAATAAACTGAATATACTTTAAATATATATGCTATATCTAAAATATATATACTGTATCTAAAATATATATTATATACTGAAAATATAAAGTTATAAACTGAAAATATAATTATAAATTATAAATTGAATACAAACTTGTATGTACGGAGGGTAAAATGATGCGTCCAAGTGTCGACGCGTATCAACATGGGGACACGCGTGTCGACACGAATACAGAGGGCAAAATGGAGTGTCCGTGTGACATGGGAGGGAATTGAAAAGTCAAACACCTTTTCCAAAAAAGTAACTTTATGAAGCTATCAAAGTTACCCCTTTGACCTAAAAAAGTAACCTTGCATTTTAAAAAATGCCATTTTTTTAGTGTGATTTAGTCATTTTCATAAGGTTGAATCCATCTAATGTTAAACCTAATTGGTTTAATGGTAGCTTAATCTATATATGTACCACGGTCCCATTTCACATGAGCTTTAGAAGGTCTTGTTTTTTGTTTCCGTTTGCCAGCACATTTCTTGTTTCTGTTTCCCTTCCTGGCAACCTTGGTTTGCACACCAAGTAGAAGGTTTCATCCAGTGTCACTATTTGGTCATCAATCTTCTGAACATATGGTAAGTGGACACCATGGTGGATTTTCAAATGTAGAAAATGGTGCATAGAAATGATTATTTTTCTAGGTTCAACGGTTGGGTAAATCAACTGCAAGAAAATGTTGTTTAGATTAGAATTTAGATGGATACAGAATGCTGCATGATGTCAATTTCTGCCCTATGCACTGCATGGATTTGGACTTACTGTTTGCAGCAGCAGCAGATGATCAGTATCCAGTATGAAGCCCATAATATAAACCCTCACTAGTTTCTGCCCTTTATAATGTTAATTATTAGCAAATATATTTTCTGAGCCTTCCCACCTATGTCACACGGACACTCCATTTTGCCCTCCGTAACCGTGTCGACACACGGCAACACCTGGACACACCATTTTACCCTCCATGCATACAAGTTTGTATTCAATTAATAATTTATAATTATATTTTCAGTTTATAACTTTAGATTTTCAGTATATAATATATATTTTAGATATAGCATATATATTTAGATTATATTCAGTTTATTTTGAATTTATGTGATATATATATATATATATATATAGCGGTGTCCCCGTACCCACATTTTTTTGAATTGTCATGTCGTACCCATGCCCGTACCCGTACCCAAGTGACATAGTTTCCCACTCTTTGATAACCGTTTTATATGCAGAAAGGGGTGCCCCCTGTTTTGCCTTTTATATTTTGTGGTAGATTTTTCAACATTGTGCCACTATCCATTTATAGTAGGTTTTGTCTTCATAATGCAGATGATAGAGTCTGCTTTGTTGGTTTCTGTAGGCACCTGGAAAAAGTGATAAGGAAGGGCCTTCGGAGAACATGGTTAGTTTATTGATTTTTCATGGCTTAAACTTTGAGTTATTTCTATGTGCAGTTGTTAATATAATGTTGAAAATGTTCATGCACGTACTTATTAACACCTGACTGATGGTGAATGATGGCACAATCCTGTGTTAGTGCTCTGATTTATGGTAGCATTTATATGCAAATGTTTTCAGAAAGAGGAAATCAGATCATATGAAGAACGTATAAAGAAACTTTTGGAAATGATTCCACCAAAAGGGAAGGAGTTCCTGCATAGCATTGAACATATACTAGAACGAGAAAAAAATTGGGTTAGTTCTGGTCCTTGTGCAACTGCTATTTTCTTCCAGTTTTGAGCACATAATTACTATAATTTGATTTTGGGATTCATATTGTGACCAATTTTGAAGGTTTGGTGGAAGCGTGATGGATGCCAACCGTTTGAGAGACAAGATGCAGAGAAAAATATAGGGCATGATGCAACAAAAAAACGGTAAGTGTTTTTGCTTGTTCTTTTATTTTTTCCCCTAATGCCTAAAGGTTATTGCAAATTGAGTTGCCTAAAACCAAACTCTTTATTGGATCTGGCTTGTTATGAAACAAACTTGCTTCAGTTTCATTTTTGGGTTCAGTGTGGAAAGGGTGAACAAGCATCAATTCAACCAGTTTTAGCTGAGCTGCTATTTTATCTTTTCTGTGCTGCACCTTCTGCATTATCAGTATTGTAGGACCAGAGGCTCAACATGTTGGGACCATTTGGTGCGATTAGGCGGTCTTGCATGGCTTTGATTGTGCTATAGTAACAACAAAGGCAATATTGCATGGACTAGAATGGGTTTATATGTGCAATATTTTTAATACACATAATAATGAATAAGAGCAATCTCATAAATCACAACCCATTAAAATTCTCTTAAACAACCAAGAATGGGTTAAATTTCATGGAACCAAATAATAATCTTTAAAACATATATATATATATATATATATATGTTATCAATGAAATGCATGGAATTTTATCAATAAACATTTTTTCATACAAGGAAAAAACTAGTAAAAGTTTAGAAATTTCATGAAGAAATTTTAAAAATCCCACAAATATCAAGAAATGATATTTTGCAAATCTCAACAATAGTTCGACCACCACAAACAATCACCTCACTAGACCTCCAAACCTCAAAATTCAAATGTATTAGCTACAAGAACAAGTGCACAATCACAATGCCACTTATGAGCTTAACAAACACAAAAAATGTGTGAATAACTAATGGGTGTACATAACTCAGCACATTAACAAAACATCTCTTGTCTACATAAAATGACACTTAAATAAGAGACAAAATTCAACTGTACCAGCTGCTAAAGCAAGAGCATAATACAAACACACAAAAAATATGAATAACCAATGGGTGCACATATCTCACCACAAAATAACATATCTTGTCTATATAAAATGACACTTGACTAAGAGGCATAATATGAGAGAACACACGAGGTAAGAGAGCTTGTAATAAAAACAAATTAATGTCACTAAGAAGAATAAGGATATCAATTTTAACAATCTTTCGAAACACAATGGTTTCAAAAATCGATAGCCATCACAGAAAAATATAATTATTAGCATCCATAATAACAATGACCAACTACACAAATAAGTGATACAATACACTCACAAAACCAAAGATCAAACAAGAGTCAGTTAGAGTCAAACTATAAGTCGACAATCTAAACTGACACACAACTCACCCCAACAAACATTTATGGTTCAATAAAAACAACACAGATCTAGAGGCTAATCAACTATCAATTAGATCTAAGACATGTGTCAACACGACATTCATAAACTTTGTTAATTGCAAATTGATAAGATGACTTGAGGTGCACACATAACTCACCTCAACGGCTAATTCTGACCCAACAACAAGGCCAAAAAGAAATGATGCATCATATAAAAATTCTGTGATGAACAAAACAAATGCCATAAGAAGACAATAAATACTTATGAAAATTAATTTTCAAATAAATGAGTTCATATATAAGAAGTGATTTGAAAAAAATCAAGCTTCAAATCAAATCCAACAACGGTCGATGAAAACTTATAATGAATATAGTGCGATAATATGCACAACAAGATGTCAATTGTTGCAATCATATGCATGGTCAATACAAGCAAGTCTTCTATGAGACAACAAGGACATGCAACATTAAAGAGGGTCAAAACATATATAGAGATTCTCAAAGAACCATATAGGAAACCAAGAGCATACACAAGTGGAACTAATTATAGATACTCATAAAGAGATCAAAATTCATGTATATGCAATAATCTTAATAACTTAAAGTCACATATCCTATACAAAAGCTATGAAGAGTCACATAAGATAGGTATAAGAACACATTTAAGCATATATGCAAGTAATAGATTACTCAAATGGAAGATATATATGAAAAATAACATATGATATATGGCATAATTATCCACAAGGGACACAAAAGAAGGACCAACAATAACATAACTATTTTTACTAACTTTAAAAACATTCACAAAAGTGAATAACTCCCATAAGAAGAGTCCATGCTCAATACCTTATGCAGAAGGATCATATATAAATATAAAAAACATTTATTTAAATTTCAAAAATAACAAAGTATCCATGATCAATAAGATCCTAACCACATTTTTTTGATATTTCATAAAATATTTTATGTTTCACATAATAATACATCAAAGAAAAATCTCATAAAACATATTTGTGAATGATACACCAAACCATTTTAAAATAAATATTTTAAATTATTTTAAAGTATTTAACATTTTTTTAAAAACAAACAAATTTCAATATAACAATAAGTACGAACATGATTTGACATTTATAACCATGAATTGTTCGAATAAAGCATTTAAATGCCAACAAGATATGCTTAAGATTACTAGATCATATACATACATATAAAACAAGTTCAAAAATCTAAGATTCAAACTAGATCTCATAAAAGCATACACACATATCATTTCACCAGATTAAACAAATTTTATAAACCTTATAAAACATTTAATAAGAATAAATCTAACAATAATTTTGAAAAATATTTAAAGATTTTAGTTTTTAACAAAAATAACCAATAACTTTTCAAACACAAAATAAGGGCTTCTAAGAGCTTACAATATCATAAACACAAAGTGCACATGCACATATACAAGTCCAACTAAGAGACAATACAAGAACACAAAGAACACAAAGACACTATACAAGCACTAAGTGCATTCAAGATAACAAAGAATTTAAAAGACGAAAACAAGAACATAAAAAATATATATTTTATTGAGCATGAATACTTAAGAGAAGCATTAAAGAACAATAGGGGGTTCACTCCTATTTATACACAAGCAGTAGTCTCAAATAGAGCCGTTGGACTGTTCAAACAACTCTATTGACTAGTCAACTCTATGTTGACTAGTCCAAAAGGAACTCAACAACTTTATTTGTCAAAGACCAAATAGTCCCGATAAAAACAGAAAAGGACAAAAAAAAACAAAATAAAGTAAAAGTACTAATGTGTTCCTAATGGGCACAGCCTATTACAAGGACTGAAATGACCAAAATACCTCTAATGGGTATATATATATATATATATATATATATATATATATATATACTACTTAACAGTAGATGCCATCTCAATATATTGGGTTCAATCATTTCAACAATTGCAGATTGGTTTATTGGAGCCCGTCATCATATCTGGGTCAATTCCATTATTGTCGGTTCTTGATTGAAGTCATAGAAGAGGGGCGTTTGAAAATATCTCAAAAATGAGATAAAGTGTGCGATAAGCACAACACCACCAATGTGCACAAATGCACAAGAACACTTAGAACAAATGTACACAAAGGTACAATAAAGAAACTCAAATGCACAAAGGCATACAAAATATAAAGAATTTTATTGAGAAGAATGGAGAACAAAAGCTCCAAGAAGTGAAGTTTACAAAGGGGGAACTCCCCTATTTATAAGAGGGAAAAGGAGCCTTGGAGGGGCTCCACTAGCTGTTGGAGCCCCTCCAACGGTTAGAATTCTAACCGTTGGAGAGGCTCAACAGCTAGTGTTGAGCCCTCCAAGGTTGACTTTGAGTCAACAAAGAAATAAAGAAAAAAGACAAAACAGGAAAAGAAAAAAAGAAAAGAAGAAAAGTAAAAAAGGCAAAAAGAATTACAGCATATTCATAATTATGAATATGCGCAAAATGGGGAGAAATGACTAAAATACCCTTTTGGGTTTTACAAGAAAAAAGAAACATATATATTTACGTATATATATATATATATAGATAGATACATATACATATATACGTGATGTATATATGTATATGTATCTCTCTTTATATATATATGTAAATATTTACATAAAGAGAGTTACATTTTAACACCCTCCCTCAAACTTAGGGCACAATGACCGAAAGTTTGCTAAGGAGAAAGTTGAATCTTGGAGAGCAAAGCGCCTTGGTGAAGAAATCTGCCAACTGATATTCTGACGTCACATAAGGAAGATCGATGACTTTTTGTAGATATGCCTCACGGACATAATGACAGTCCATCTCAATCTGCTTTGTCCGCTCATGAAACGTGTGGTTCTTGGCAATATAGATTGCACTCTTATTATCACAACATAACTTTGTGGGTTCTTGAATTGGAATCCCCATGTCTTGCAGCAACTGATGAATCCAGACAATCTCTATAGTTGTAGACGCCATGGCTCGATATTCTGCTTCGGTGGATGATAGAGACACCTTTTGTTGTTTCTTACATCTCCATGAGATCAGGGATTCACCTAAAAAAATGCAAAAGCCTGTAGTGGAGTGACGATTATTTGGGTCACCTCCCCAATCAGAGTCAGTATATGCAATCAAATTTAACTCAGAAGATGAGGAAAGGAAAACTCCCTTGTTTAAAGTTCCCTTTATGTATCTGACAACTCGGAGAACGACACTCATATGAACGGATGTAGGAGCATGCTGAAATTGGCTTGCAGTATGCACGGCATGAAAGATGTCTGGTCTTGTGATGCTAAGATACATTAGAGATCCCACAAGTTGCCGGTAGGGGTAGGATCCTCCAAAGGTTTCCCATCATCGATCTTCATTTTTGATCCCACAATTTCTGGGGTCTCACAGATTTTATCATCAGTAATACCTGATCTGTCAAGAATCTCACAGGCAAGTTTAGTTTGAGACAAAAAATAGCCTCTATGAGAGTAGGCTACCTCGATACCAAGAAAGTAAGTCAGATACCCCAGGTCTGACATTTCAAACATTTCTTTTAAAGTGGTTTTAATGTTTCTGATGCCCTTTATGTCACTACCTGTTATCAACATATCATCAACATACAACAGTAAAATCACAATTCCTGCATCAGACTTTTTGACGAATAGAGCAGTGTCAGTGTAGCATGAGGAAAAACCATTTTGAACCATCACATCATTAAATCGATCATACCAAGCCTTAGGGGCTTGTTTTAAACCATAAAGCACTTTTTGCAAACGAAGGACTTTCCCCTTTGGTACGTTCATACCAGGAGGAGCATCCATGTAAACTTCTTCATTAAGGTCCCCATTTAGAAATGCATTTTTAACATCCATTTGGTAAATATTTCATTTTTTAATAGATGCAATGGTGATCAAACACCTTACAGTAACCATTCGTGCAACAGGAGCAAAGGTTTCTTCGTAATCGATGCCGTATTCTTGACTATATCCTTTTGCGACAAGACAAGCTTTATATCTTTCGAGAGTGCCATCACTCTTGGTTTTGACTTTAAAAACCCATCTACATCCTATTGTTTTCTTTCCTTCTGGAAGACATTGAAAAACCCACGTTTTGGCTTTGTTGAGGGCTCTAAGTTCGTTGTCCATGGCATCCCTCCATTCTATCATTTCCTTAGCTTCTTTAAAATTTCTAGGTTCTTGATATGAGTGAATGACACTAAGACATGATCTATGCTTTGGAGAAAAAGACTCATAGGATATAAATCTAGAATGATTTTTCCTAGATCTTTCAGTTCTTCGAGAGTTGTTGGAAGATTCACTAAGATCACTATATTTCTCTATTGCACTTCTAAAAGTGTTTTTATCTCTATGAGTATAGGTAATTGGTTCATTTATCATTTCTTCTTCATCATGAATGGTTTGAGGAATACTTTCACTTATATCCTCATTCTCATTTAATTCATCATCGCTTAAAAAATCTTCATTTCTAGATAATAGTTCAAACAAAAAGGAATAATCGGCATTATCTTCATGGGTTTTGTGTTCTTCAAAACCACTTATGTTTTCTAAAAAGGTTACATTTCTTGAAACATATAGTTTATCATTCTTAATATCATAACACCTAAAGCCTTTTTGGGTTTCCGAATATCCTAAAAACACACAAGGAATAGCTTTGGGAGATAATTTATCATTCTTATCGGTGAGAACAAAACATTTACAACAAAAAATTCTTAACCTATTGTAATCGGGTTCTTTTTTATACAAGATTTCATATGGAGATATTTGATTCAAGTTTTTGGATGGAAGTCGGTTGATGAGATAAACCGATGCAAGAGCCGCTTCGGCCCAAAATCTTTTTGGAATTTTTTGAGAAATTAGCAAAGTTCTTGTAGTTTCAATTATGTGTCTATGTTTTCGTTCTGCCAACCCATTTTGTTGGGGAGTTTTGGGACAAGACCTTTGATGAACAATCTCATTATTTTCAATATAACTTTTGAAATCATTTGAGAGATATTCTCCCCCGGAATCGGGTCTAAGAATTTGTAATTTACTATTGAATTGATTTTGTATTAACTTGTGAAAAACCTTAAAAGTAGAGAAAACCTCATGTTTATGTTTGAGGAAGTATATCCAACTATACCTTGAGAAATCATCCACATAAATAACATAATACGAAAATCCTCCCTTAGACACAACGGGTGCCGGTCCCCAAACATCCGAATGCACAATTTCGAAAGGCTTAGTTGAAAACATAGTTCTTTGTCCAAAAGGTAAGCTTCTCATTTTACCAAGAATACAATCATTACAATTGAAATTGTCTTTACATAAGGTTTTAGCAAAATGTAAATACGAAAGCTTGACAATATTTGGATGCCCAAGGCGTTTATGCCAAATATTTATATCCTTATGTTGGGCAACATTACAAAAATAGGTTTTTGGAATTTGAAGAAATTCCATGAGATAAAGATCTCCCTTCCTAGAGCCTTCCCCAATCAACTTCCCGGACCGGCGATCCTGTATCCAACATTTATTTGATGAGAATTTGATATCACACCCATGATCCGATAGTTGAGAGACGGAAAGCAAATTTAAATTTAGTTTTGGTATAAATCTAACTTTAGGAATAGAAAAACCTTGTCTTTCAAAATCACCAATTCCTTTTATTTCAAGAGAAGCCCCATCCGCGGTAGAGACAAAAGAAGGTGACAAATTTTTTGAGTATTTAGAAAGTGCAAAAACATTTGGAGTCATATGAAAGGATGCACCCGAGTCTAAGAGCCAAAGAGTCTTACCGGGAGGAGAGAAGGTGGTCATGGCGGCTCCGGAAACGGATCCTTTGAGGAGTGGTTGAAGAGCTTCCATGATTTGATTGAGAGCCAAAGTAGCATGGTTGGAAGTTGATGGACCTTCCTCCTTGGTAGATTGAAAGGTAGTAGACATAGCCACCATCTTCTTCCATTTAGGGCATACCGGTTTAATGTGACCCGGTTCTTTGCAAAAATGGCATATGATCTTACTATAATCTCTTCTTCCATAATGCCCACCATTTTCTCTTCCTCCTTGATTTTTGTTAAAATGAGGGGGTTTATAGGTTTTAACATTATTCCCCGGTCTTGAGACGGCATAAGCACCCTCATCCTCATCTTTAGAGGGAACGGCCAACACACTTAGATTGATTTTATTCATTCCCAATCTAGTTTCTTCTCCACTTAATTTGGTAAGCACATCTTCCAATGGAGGAGAAGAGAAAGAAGACAAGAGAGATGATCTAGTTTGTTCAAACTCGGGTCTAAGCCCATTTAAAAAGTTAAAGAAATGATCCTCTTCTAATTGTTTGGCTCTCAATTCAATTGCCTCACCACTCCATTTAGGTTCTTGGAGGGCAAGTTCATCCCAAATAGTGGATAACTCGGCGAAATACTCTCTAACGGACATTTCTCCTTGTTGAAGGGTTAAAGCCTTCTTTTGGAGATAGTATTTATGGGACAAATCTCTTAAAATATACATTCTTTCAAGATATTCCCATACTTGATATGCCTTTTTGAACTTTAGAATGTTGGCATTAATTTTGGTCTCAACCGAAGAGAAGATCCATGAGAGTATTTTGTAATTTTTCATTTCCCATTCTTCATGCTTCTTATTGTAATCTTCAAAAGCCTTTTCTCTTTCTTCTCCCTCAAGAACCTTGATCTCCCCTCTCTCAAGGGTAGTAATTTTTGGTTCGGGTTCGGGAATAGTTCCTTGAACATATCCCCAAAGACCCTTTCCTTTTATATGGGCCTCCATATTCCCGGCCCATACATGATAATTCGTTCCATTCAATTTGAAGCCAAGAGAGAAGTGAGAATCCTTTTCGCCCATTAGAGATGATACAAAGAGAAATAAATGCGTACCACAATGCGAAATGAGACCCTTCTTGATGTAGGAAGCTTCTAAAATATAGGATGAAGAGCCGAATCTTCACTCCAACCACCACAACTTAATGGCACGCTTTACGAGGTACTCCAACGAAGAGAAAAAAAAAGCACAATCTTCTTTTCCTTTAAGCCTAGCTCTGATACCATGTGAAACTATCTCAAAAATGAGATAAAGTGTGCGATAAGCACAACACCACCAATGTGCACAAATGCACAAGAACACTTAGAACAAATGTACACAAAGGTACAATAAAGAAACTCAAATGCACAAAGGCATACAAAATATAAAGAATTTTATTGAGAAGAATGGAGAACAAAAGCTCCAAGAAGTGAAGTTTACAAAGGGGGAACTCCCCTATTTATAAGAGGGAAAAGGAGCCTTGGAGGGGCTCCACTAGCTGTTGGAGCCCCTCCAACGGTTAGAATTCTAACCGTTGGAGAGGCTCAACAGCTAGTGTTGAGCCCTCCAAGGTTGACTTTGAGTCAATAAAGAAAAAAGACAAAAAAAGGAAAAGAAAAAAAGAAAAGAAGAAAAGAAGAAAAGTAAAAAAGGCAAAAAGAATTACAGTTATGAATATGCGCAAAATGGGGAGAAATGACTAAAATACCCTTTCGGGTTTTACAAGAAAAAAGAAACATATATATTTACGTATATATATATATATATATATATATATATATATATAGATAGATACATATACATATATACGTGATGTATATATGTATATGTATCTCTCTTTATATATATATATATATGTAAATATTTACATAAAGAGAGATACATTTTAACAGGGCGGTGGGGGGCGGGAGGGGGGGGGGGGGTAATGGACTTTGGTCTCTAAATATGACCCAGTTGACTTGTTTCTTGTCCAGCTAGTAAGCTATCATTTTTCTTTTTTTTATATGAATCCCCTTAAACTCATGTCAGCCTGCCTGTATGTGCAACTCATATCTTCTGTACCTATGTATGCCTATCCTTCTTATATTGGAGTCAATATGCACCATTATCTCTCCCACTTTAGGGATTGAAAATTGGTCAATGAGGGAACTGTTCATCGAAGATAACACCTTATTTTAGTGGCTCATGAAAAGAATGTCCTATAAATATAATGTGCATAATATGGTCCATGTTTTTAACCTGTCACATGGGTGCGGGTGCGGTACTTTCAAAAAACCTGGGTGCGGGGGTGCGGCAAAAATATAAAAAATTATATATATATATATATATATATATATATATATAAAGTCCAAAAGTTGGACATAAATGACCCTGGGTACGTTGACTGCACACAGGGTCAGGTTGACTGCATCGGGTGCGGGTGCGACACCTAGTTGGAGAATCCCTGTGACATATAGGGCGAAAAAAATTTTCTTGGCAATTTTTTTTTAAGTCCGAGAATTGGACCAAAATGATCCTGGGTGCGTTGACCGCACCCGGTGCCGCACCCGCGTCGAGTCACGTCGACGCGGGTGCGACACCCTGCTAGCCGAATCCCTGTGACATAGTTTTTAAGCCAAAACCCACACAGTATATGGCATTGAGTGAAAAAACCTTGTCTCTATGCTGAGCTTAGCCAAAAAAGGGAACTCATGTTTATGGAGATGGTGACCAACTTGTGCTAAAACTCACCCCTTGGACAGATCAAGTTTCTAGAATCTTCATTCAGAAACAAGGCTGGGCTAGAACGCCTATATGCCCTACCTGCATGCATGGTCGGACTCTGGTAGCCCCTCCTACCTTCGAATTAAAATACTTGACTGCTATCTTTTACTTTCTAAGAGGTATCTTATCAGAGCAGAAGTCATAGAACTACCTTCAAATTAAAACACGCAACTGCATCTTTTACTTTGTAAGAGGTATCTTATCAGAGCAGAAGTCAGAGAGAACTACCAGGATACCTGATTTTGTGATCTGTCAGTATAGCTGGGAAAATCTAGGGGAAAACTAGGTGAGGAGCTTTCTAAGGTTAAGGGATATGGCTGTTAAGAAGCAGACCACACAGTGGATGCAGAAATAACAGAAAGAATAACTGGAGTAAAGTTTGAAAAATGGATGGTAATTCTAAAGAAAAAAATTCTAATGTAATCCAAACATTCGGGGATGGGAAAGAAATCAGGAAGAAGTCATATAGGAGCTTCTTCATCTATAGGTGTGAGGGAAGCTCAGGTCCCAGGTACAGGATGTTTTTTAACATTCCTTTCCCTGGCATAAACTCAGGATTTTTTGCTCATTTGGTCAGGCATACATGTTTAAGGAAGCAAAATCGTAGTTCAGCAAAATTCAGGTATGTAGTTCCAGGGTATTTACTAGGTTTGTAATGCAGAACCGTTTTACAATAAATATGCATATGGTTGAAAACTCAACCTATCAATGATCATGAACAAACTCAAGCAGTACCGCCCAGGTCTTGTGCAAACTAATATGTAAAGAGTCCAGAATAGTTCTGAAGAACTTTATGTAAATCAGATTGGATGGACTTATGGGCTTTACAGGGTCTGAGTTAAACAGTAGACGTGGAGAAGATTCTGTGAAGGTATTTTGATGCTTAGCTCATGCCATTTACACAATACTTGATCAGGTGTAAGGTACTGGATACTGATATTCATCCATTGTTCTTGTGGGTCTTCACAGAAGATCCCTTAAAAAAGCTTGTCTTTGCTTAGTGTAGGTCAAGCAGAAGAAGGGACCTGGTTTGGCCTTAACGTTCACTAGAGAGGCAAATTATCCGTTGGGCCTCAATTGCTGCATATACCATCATGATGGCAAAGATTGAGCATAGACCACCATAGTGGGAGACTCAAATACCAGAGGAAAATTACTCCAATGTCTCGTATACAGTGATCTTTTCTTCATACCATGGTGAACTCTGCAAATTCTCTCCACTGCGAAGAAAATGGCGAAGAAGCTAGAAACAGGCAAACCTTCCATACAAAAGAAGTCATAGAAGATCGCTTCATTTGCTTTGTCTTCACATGATATAATAACTGATGTCAGTTTTGTGAAATGATTTTAGAAATGATATTTTATTTTGAAAGCAAACGTGAAAGCCAGACACCAAAAATAAAAACCGGCTCTCACGAGTGGTGGAGTCTGGGTCGATCTTAGGAAACAGGGATACTTGTATTCAAACACGCAACTAAACTACACTTTATTGCCCAAAATGAAAAAGTACGAGAAAATAAAACTACTTAGCTATTACATCCAATTTTACCTTACGCAGAGGGTTTAAAATGGTTTTATTACAACCCCAAAATTGAGTGAAATTAAACTTTCTAATCTAAAAGAAAAGAAAAACATCTTCAACGCTTGCGTCTTCTTGTCCCGTCTCGAGGCGTGCTACCATGTATTGCTTGTTCGCTTGTCTTCACTCCACGCTTCCCTGCAAGATACAAAAGCAAAACACGCAGCAGGAACGAGAAATCTACGATAGAAATCAAACAAAAATCTAATAAAAAATCACAAAAACATGAATGAACAACATGAACTAACTATAATGCTAATTGTAACTACTACACTAAATGAAAAATTAGTAAAATAGACTATCTAATAAGAATTCAAGAAATAATTCAAGAAAGCAAGAAATTACTAACTCGAAAGAACAAGAAAGCACTCAGCTGAATATAGCTACCTAATTAATTAACTCAAATCTATACTAATCGGCTAATCTGAGTTAAGCAAAATGCATTATTAGACACATGCAAGATTAAAACGACTAACTAATTTAATTACCAAATTTGAATTGAAACTAACTGAACAACTAGATCTAAGCCACTTAATTAAATGCTGGAAATAATGACTAACTATTTAATAAAGACTAACTTAACCAAGTAATGATTAATATTATTGATGTCTAATGCAAGAAGAATACAGCATGCTAACCTAACTATTTAATAAAGACTAACTCAAAAGCATTGAAATTAACTAAACACGACATGAAAGGGATTCTAATCTAATTGAAATTCAAGAAGACGACATGAAGCAATAAACTAATGCTGGTCCTATTTGCCTAAATAAACTAGTGAGTCAAAAACAAGAACTCGTATGGAACTATACTACGTAATCTTATGTTAACCACTATGTCGATACATAAATTGCTTAATCAGTATTATTCTACTAACCTGTTCAAAACAATCGAATCGAACTTGCTGAATTCAACTTACCTACTGACACTAAATACCAAAGATCTGATTGCAGATTTATTAGATTTAACTAAGAAGCGAAATAACCAAGAGCAAGAACACAAGTTAAACAAAAAGAATTCTATAACCTAATGTGTTGCAGATTCAATCACGGTTACTGAGTTCGACATTGGTGTTTAACAACTTACGCATAACCTAAAATGAAAAACTAAGCAACAGCTGAACCAAAATAAACTATGATAATTGAAAACAACAAAAGAAACATTGCTTGACTAACCTATGTAAAAGAGAACCGGTAACCTAACATGTATATAAACTCAATTACTTACTACACTACAGGAAACGTTAAAGAAAACTAAATACTTCAATTGACTAGCCTCCACTAAAAATCACATAACCTTCCTATATAAAAAGAAACTAATGTTAACTAACCTATAGCATGTAAATTGAACAAATTAACCTATAATGTCAATTAACAGCAAGTAACCTAATTGAAAACTATTACACAAAACTGAAACCAAAGACAATGCATTAGGTAACCGGCTGATAAAAAATTTAAAATGCTATATCTAATATGCTACCATCTAAACACAGGTTAAAACACAACGACCACGAAAAGAAAAGACGTTGATTCCTACTGTGGTCACAGGAAAACGCTGAAGCTAATATTAAACAAAAAAAAACACTTGTATAAACAAAACGTTGACCTAAATAATGAAAAGAAACACACTGAACCTAATTAACAAAAGCCATTGAAGCTAAAAAAGGGGAAACAATGTAACAAAAAAAAATTAAAAATACAACGCTGAAGACAAAAGCTAACTGATGAATAACTGATAAAGAAATAACTAAAGAGACGGTAGATTGCACATAAATGCAAAAACACACAGAAATGTGAGAAAATCAAAATCGCAAATGCAAACAATAAAACACAGATTGAAAGCGAAACACAATATGTTTTTTCTTTAGCATTTTCTATAAGCTATTCACAAATACGTTAAAACAAAAGGTAGAGAAGGGAAAGAAGAGGAAGAAGAGGAGAACTTACCAGATTGTGGCTGGAAGGGTTGAGAGAAAGACTGGTCTCTCCTCGGCATTGACGTTCCCGTTGTAGAAGCACCCCATCGGCGAGAAAGAGGGGTTGAGAAGAGAAGAAGAGGAGGAAGGGAGGAGGAGAGAAGAAGAACCAGTGGGCAAGAAGGGTTGAGAGAGAAGAGGGGAGCCGTCTCTTCCAAAGGGAGGACAAACCCTCTTTTCTCTAAGTTGAGTTTTTAAAGAGAGAAGGGGGGTTTGTTAGTTCTAACCCTAACTCCTTTATTTTTTACGAAATTCCAAAAAGGGCTTAAAAACAAAACGTTTTCTAAAAAACTCTAAAAATCTACATTTTTTACCTAACTATTTAAACTTTCTAAACAAAATAATGCACCTTTATTTTTTTAATCTAATTTAATTAAAAATCTAAATCCTAAGAAAAAATACGTCTAACTAATTTCTAAAGAACCTAATTCACAAAATTAACTTGCAATTTATGCTTTTTCCGAATTTTATCTTTTTTTGTGTGCGTTTTCTCAAAACTAACGATAAACGTGGGATTTTAATGCAATTTCTTATTGGATCATGCATGAATTAAATGACTTAAATGCTAAAATAAATGCATGATCAATAACAATATCAAAATTATTCTGCTTCCTTCCAACCAAGTGCTACTAGTGGCTTTGTCAGTCTTGGTTGGGCTGATAAACCTTGGGGGCTTTGTCCTATATCCTTGAATTCCATTGGACCTAGAAATGATACATTGGAAGAATCTTTTTGGTCTGCCAATATCAATAGATTGATTGTTTCACTCTTGTATCTTCCAAAAGGGAAAAAGATCTCTGAGAGTTGGGAGGGGGTATTGTGAAAATCTCTATAAAAAGAGATTTTGTGTATACACACAATGCTAAAAACACGAAGTGTGCACAAAGGCACAAAGAAGAACTCTCACAAGTGCACAAAGGCACAGATACACATGCACAAAAGCATAAAAAATATCAACTTCAATATATTGGGTCCCAAAAGGGGCTTTACAAAAGCATAGAAAAAACAAAAGGGGATCACCCCTATTTATAAGAACTTAGAGTCATGGGGGGGCTCCAATACACACGTTGGAGCCCCTCCAACGGTTAGAAATCCCTCCAACAGTTAGAAATCTAACTGTTGGAGGGGGCTCCAACATGTGCATTGAGGGCCCCCTCATGTCACATCAATCAAAAGGAAAAAACAAAAAAGTCAACAAATAAAAATACACTAAAAGAAAATAAAAAAGGTACAATCATATTATCCAGTGAGAATATGCGTAAAATATGTGAATTTACATAAATACCCTTATCGGGTTTGATATATATATATACTTAGATAGATACATATATATATATATGTATATATATATATATCTTTCTATATATATATGAATATATATAAAAGAGAGACTACATTTTAACACCCCCCTCAAACTTAGGGTGTCACAACCGAAAGTTTGCCAAGAAGAAAGTTAAATCTTGGAGAGCACAACGCCTGGTGAAATAGTTTGCCAGTTGATATTCTGATGTAACATAAGGTCAATGGTTCTTCTTAAATATTCTTCACGAATATAATGACAGTCCATCTCGATATGCTTTGTGCGCTCATGAAACGTGTGATTTTTGGCAATGTAGATTGCACTTTTATTATCACAACATAATTTTGTGGGCTCTAGAACTTGAATATTCATATATTTCAACAAGCTGCAAATCCAAACAATCTTCATGGTGGTAGATGCCATGGCTCTATACTCAGCTTCGGTGGATGAAAGCGATACTTTCAGTTACTTCTTGCATTTTCAAGAAATTAACGATTCCCTTAAAAAAAATACAAAAACCAGTGGTGGAGCGACAGTTATTTGGGTCACCTCCCCAATCAGAGTCAGTATAAGCAATTAAATTTATTTCAGAAGAAGAAGATAAAAATACCCCATTGTTTACTGTACCCTTTATGTATCTGATGATGCGGAGAATAATGCTCATATAAATTGTAGTAGGTGTATGTTGAAACTGACTAGCAACATGTACTGCATGAGAAATATCAGGTCTCGTAATGCTGAGATACGTTAAAGATCCAACCAATTGCCGGTAAGGTGTGAAATCTTTTAGGAGAATCCCATCATTAATCTTCATCTTCGAACCTACTATTTCAAGAGTTTCACAGACCTTGTCATCTGTGATTCCTGATCTGTCAAGAATTTCACAAGCAAGTTTAGTTTGAGACAAAAAATAGCCTCTGTGAGAATAGGCAACCTAAATTCCCAAAAAATATGTCAGAAATCCTAAGTCTGACATTTTAATTTTGAAGTCAAGATAGATTTAATGCTCTTGATTCCTTTGGCATCATCACATGTTATTAATATATCATCAGCATATAACAGTAATATAACAATCCCTGCATCAAATTTCTTAACAAACAATAGAGTGTCCTTGCAAACAATCAAGTTTTCAAATAACTTGATACTTCAAATACTCAATACACAAAATAAATGCACAGTGTTTATAAACTTTACACCACAAAAGAAGTGCAATAAATGCACGGTGTTTATAAGCTTTACACCAAAGAAAGTGCAATAAATGCACAATGTTTATACGCTTAAGGAGACAACTCCTTACTCTAATACATCCATACAATGGGCTCACATAGCCCTTATTTATAAGCAAACTTAAGAGACGTTGGGCTATTCCCAACAGCTCTTATTAGAGACGTTGGGAATCAGCCCAACGTCTATATTTTTAAAACTGTGTACACCGACTGTTGTACACTGTACACAGTCAGCCACTGACTGTGTACAAAAACATTATATAAAAAAACAAAAATAAGAAATGAAAAAAATTACAAAAATAAAAAAATAAAAAGGAGGAATTACAATCATATTCAAAAACATGAATATGCGTAAAATGTAGAAATGACTAAAATACCCCTACAGCCAATACAATAAAGAAATATATATTTTATATATACAAGTAGATGAATACATATACATATATGAAATATATATATGTATATGTATCTTCTTTTATATATATAAAATATATATAGAAAATACATTGTCTTATAAATTACAATTTAACACCCCCCTCAGACTTAGGGCAAGATGACCGAAAGTTTGCCAAGGAGGAAATTGAACCGCGGAGCACACAAAGCTTTGGTGAAGAAATCTGCCAATTGATATTCTGAAATTACATATAGAAGATTTATAACTCCTTTCAGATACGCTTCCCGAACATAGTGACAGTCCATCTCAATGTGTTTAGTCCGCTCATGAAAAATATGATTTTTGGCAATGTATATTGCACTCTTGTTATCACAGCATAGCTTGGTGGGCCCTTCTATTGAGATCCCCATGTCTTCTAATAGCTGATGAATCCATACAATTTTCATAGTAGTAGTCGCCATGACACGATATTCAACTTCTGTTGAGGATAGAGACACTTTTTGCTGATTCTTACATCTCCATGAAATCAGTGAGTCTCCTAAAAACACACAAAAACCAGTGGTGGAGTGACGGTTATTTGGGTCACCTCCCTAGTCAAAGTCAGTATAAGCAATTAATTTTAATTCAGAAGAGGATGATAAGAATACTCCCTTGTTTAGTGTGCCTTTTATGTATCTCACAATTCGCAAGATGGCACTCATGTGAACTGATGTTGGTGCATGTTGGAACTGACTTGCAGTATGAACTGCATGAGAGATATCTGGTCTAGTAATACTCAGATACATCAAAGATCCCACAAACTGTCTGTAGGGGGTGAGATCGGAGAGAGGAATACCATCATCAATCTTCATTTTGGCTCCTACTATAACAGGAGTTTTACAAACCTTATCATCTGTAATACCTGACTGGTCAATAATCTCAGAGGCAAGCTTAGTTTGAGATAAAAAATACCCTCTATGAGAGTAAGCTACTTCAATACCCAAAAAATAAGTTAGAAATCCCAAATCAGACATTTCAAACCTATCATTCAAAATTGATTTTATGCTTTTAACCCCTTTAAAATCACTTCCGGTTATAAGCATATCATCCACATATAAGAGCAGAATGACAATCCCTGCATTGGTTTTTCTAACAAATAAGGCAGTGTCAGTGAAACAGGAAGAAAAACCATTTTCTAACATTACGGAGTTAAATCTATCATACCAAGCCTTAGGGGCTTGTTTTAAACCATAAAGTGCTTTTCGAAGACTAAGCACTTTCCTTTTGGGAGTCTCAATTCCTGGTGGAGCATATATATATATCTTCATTCAGATCACCATTTAAGAAGGCGTTTTTAACATCCATTTGATAGATGTTTCATTTGTTGATTGAGGCAACAGTAATGAGACATCGGACAATGACCATTCGGGCTACAGGGGCAAAAGTTTCTTCATAGTCAATCCCGTATTCTTGACTATATCCCTTTGCAACTAATCGAGCCTTATATCTCTCAAGAGATCCATCGCTCTTAGTTTTTACCTTAAATACCCATCTACACCCTATTGCTTTCTTACCCTTAGGAAGATCTTGGAACTCCCAAGTCTTTACCCTGTTGAGAGCTGAAAGCTCACATTCCATTGCTTTCAGCCGTTCATCATTCTTTTTGGCTTCTTCGAAGTTTTTGGGTTCTATATAGGAATGAATGGCGCTAAGGCAGGCTCTATGTTTAGGAATAAACGAATCATATGAAATAAACCTAGAAGGCATCTTTCTACTTCTCTCAGTTCTTCGTAGGTTTTCATCATTTGTTGAATTGGACCCACTAGGTTCACTGAATTTTTCAATTGCACTCCTAAAACTGTTTTTATCTCTATGAGTATATGTTATAGGATCTCTCCATTCTCCTTCAATTCTATGTTGGGAGATAGGTGGATGGGAAGAGCCATCTTCTTTATCATTGACATAATTATGAATGAAATCGTCATCACTATCATCATCATGTGCTAACATTTCAAATAAAAAGGAGTAATCCATGTTTTCTTCAAAGGGTTCACTCCTTTAAAAACCATTAACATTTCCCAGAAAACTCACATTTCTGGAAACATATAGCTTGTCATTCTCAATATCATAACAACAAAACCCTTTTTGGGTTTCAGAATATCCAAGAAAAGCACAAACAATGTCTTTTGGCGAAAGCTTGTCATTCTTGTCAGTAAGAATGAAACATTTACAACAAAAAATTCTCAACCGACTATAGTCGGGTTCTTTGGTATACAATTTTTCAAAAGGCGAGATATTGTTCAAGTTTTTAGAAGGTAGCCGATTTATCAGATAGACAGATGCTAAAGCCGCTTCAGCCCAAAAACCTTTTGGGATGTTTTGAGAAACAAGTAATGTTCGAGTTGTCTCTATTCTATGTCACAGGGATTTGGCTAGCAGGGTGCCACACCCGCGTCGACGCGACTCGACGTGGGTGCGGGTGCGGTCAATCTGACCCTGGGTGCGTTGACCGCACCTAGGGTCATTTTTGTCCATTTTTTAAAAAAAATTTTTTTTGCCCTATGAAATAGGCTGCAGAATTAAATTTTTTTTTTGGGTTGCTCAGCCCCCTGTTGACCAACTCCTCACAAAGGAGAAGAAAAGGAGGGGAGGGTTTTTCACCTCGAAAGGCCGCAACAACGGGGCCGTCGGGGTTGCTCGCTGACAACGGCGATCATCGGGAACCACGACAACCATAGCAGCGAGGGGACAACGACAGTGCTGTCGCCGGCAGCTGTAAACGTCAGGTGGCCGGAAGAAACGAGACCGCCGATGTAACAGGGAGAGAGGCTGAGTGGAAGGGGCGCCGACTTTCCTGGCGTCGGGGTTATGGCGCAGCCGATCGCCAGTCAGGAGGTCGCCGGTGATGTCGCAGGTGGCCGTCGGGAGGTCTGCCGAACTCAGAGAGGGGGAGGCGAAGAGGCTCGGAGGTTGACAACTACGAGGGACACATGCGGCGAAGGTGGGGGATCACCGGAGCTTGGAGGCTGTCGTTGGCTTCGATCGCCGACGTCCTGCGACACAGGGGACGGATAGGGGGGGTGCTTGCGTCGTCGGGGGGTCTGCCGGACTGAGAGAGGAGGCGAACAGGTGGCCGGCGGCGAGTCGCCGATGCTCGGTGGCCGCAGGGAGGAGCGAGAGGAGAACGGGCGAGGAGAGAGAAGGGGCGAGGGTTTTTGCCCCTCGCCTGAGACACCTACGTCTTTTAAAAGACGCAGGTTCTCGAGGCTTCGAGAACCCGGGTTAGGGTTAGGCTCGGGTCCAGTTCGGACCCGGATCCGGGCCCGACACAACGGACCAAACCCCCGACACGTGTCTGACAAGTGAAGGGCACGTGTCTGACACGAGTCTGACACATTTTTTTTACGAGCATTACACATGGACCTTAACAGCTACCATACATTCATACATATACATTATACATGATATATATATATATATATACATTTTTGCCCCTGCCGCACCCGGGTTTTTTGGAAGTGCCGAATCCCCGCACCCATGTGACATAGTCTCTATTATATGTCTATGCTTCCTTTCGGCTAATCCATTTTGTTGAGGGGTTTTGGGACAAGATCTTTGGTGAAGAATACCATGACTTTCAAGATAATTTTTGAATTCACTTGAAAGGTATTCTTCACCAGAGTCAGTTCTAAAAATTTTTAGATTCTCATTAAATTGATTTTTAATCATCATATAATAGGTTTTAAAAATTGAGAAAACTTCATATTTGTGTTTAAGAAAATAAATCCAACAATATCTCGTGTAGTCGTAAACAAAAATGACATAATATGCAAAGCCTCCTTTTGATAGGACGGGTGCCGGTCCCCATATATCCGAATGGATAATTTCAAAAGGTCTTGTTGTAAACATAGATCTTTCACAAAAAGGCAATTTTTTCATTTTCTCAAGAATACAGTCATTAAAAGTTAAATCACTTTTACATGGACGTTTAACAAAAGGTAAATATGAAATTTTTGCAATATTTGGATGTCAAAGTCTCTTGTGACACACATTAATATCCTTTTGTTGGACAACATTACAAAACGGGTTCTTTGGAATTTGAAGGGAATCGACATAGTATAGATCACCCTTCCTAGAGCCTTCCCCAATCAATCTCCCGGACCGGCGATCCTGTATCCCACATTTGTTAGATGAGAACTTTATATCACACCCATGATCTGAGAGTTGAGAAACAGAAAGCAAATTTAAGTTTAATTTGTGTATAAATCTAATTTTTGGAATAAAGAACCCTTGTTTTTCAAAATTTCTTATTCCTTTTACTTCAAGAGATCTTTCATCCGCAGTTGAATCAAAAGATGGAGAGGGATTTTTTGAGTATTCGAAAAAAGAACTAAAACTTGGGGTCATGTGAAAAGAAGCACCTGAATCTAAAAGCCAAGAAGTCTTATCGGGAGGAGAAGAGGTTGACATGGCGGCTCCGGAAATAATTTTAAAAGAGGTTGAAGTGCATCCACGATTTGTTGCAATGAAAGAGCTCCATTTGAAGATGACGAGCACTCTTCTTTTTGAGGTTGGGATGTAGCAACCATGGCAAGTAACTTTTTCCACTTTGGGCAAATAGGCTTGATATGCCCCAATTTCTTACAAAAATGACATAAAAGCTTGCTATAATCCTTCTTCCCTCCTTGACCACTTGAGTTTTGATTCTTGAAGTGAGGAGGCTTGTAGGTCCTTAAGTTGCTCCCCGGTCTTGAGGCGACATTAACTCCTTCATTTTCTTCATTATAGGATGGTGTAGCTAGAACACTTGGGTTGTTCTTGCTTATACCCATACGAGTCTCTTCCCCACTTAGTTTAGTAATTACATCTTCAAGAGAGGGGGAAGTGAAGGCGGATAAAAGAGAAGATCGGATTTGTTCGAATTCAGGCCTAAGCCCATTCAAAAAATAAAAAAATCTATCTTCTTCCAATTGTTTATAACGAAGCTCTATGGTTTCTCCACTCCACTTGGGTTCGAACATAGCAAGCTGATCCCAAATAGAAGAGAGTTCAGCAAAATACTCCCTTATAGTCATCTCTCCTTGACGAAGAGTTAGAGCTCTCTTTTGGAGGTAATATTTATGAGACATGTCCCTAGAGGTGTACATCTTCTCAAGGTGTTAGTTTGGATCATGGATCCGACCCGCACCACATTCCAAGGATTCACCTCGGGATGCGTGGGCGGTGGCATATTTGTAATTTAATTTTATTACTTGTGTAATGTTATACCCTGTACAACACTTATAAATAACAAGAGAAAAGGGAAAACCCTATTGCCGCCGACTCCCCTCTTCTCTCTCTTCTCTCTTTACCTCATCTTTAACTCTTGCAGGTTGATATTTCTGACATGGTATCAGAGCACAGGTGCAGAAATCAATCATCTAGAAGGCCTATAAGGACCAACACGTGCTTCTAAAGGACGTAGGATTTATTTCTGTCTCTTTTCCTTAATCAGATTTATTTCTTTCTCTTTTCTTTAATCCTCTTTCACGTCATTCTAGTTTCTCTTTCGATTCTTTTCATTTTCAATATTTTTCTGGTACGCACGTCTTAATATTCTGTTTTAGTCTGCCGAATCTTTGTTTTTTTCCCCAAAATATTTCTGTTCAATATTTTTCTGGTTCGCACGTCACTATTCTTCTGTGTAACGTGTGTGCTGATATTATTTTCAGCACACAACATTGCTGTTTTTCCCTCAATACACTGTTAGTACAGTCGGCATTCAATATTTTTCTGGTTCGCACGTCACTATTCTTCTGTGTAACGTGTGTGCTGATATTATTTTCAGCACACAACATTGTTGTTTTTCTCTCAATACACTGTTAGTACAGTTGGCATTTCATTCTTCATATAATCCATGGATTCCAAGTTGAACCCTAGTTTTCTTACTCACCTCATGACCCACAAGTTATCCCATGATAACTACTTACTTTGGAAGCGTCAGATTGTGCCTTTTATTCGCAGTCATGGTCTTTATGGGCATCTAGATGGGCGATCACCCGCCCCACCTACACATATCATGCAAGAAATAACAGGTGAAGATGGGAAGGTGAGTCAACTTCGAACCACCAATCCTGCTTATGACATATGGGTACAACGGGATCAGACATTAGTTGCTTACATAACTTCCACACTTTCTGATCGTGTTTTACAAACTATTTCTGATGATCAATCTGCTGTCGAGTTGTGGAATGGACTAGCTCATTCCTTTTCTCAGGTTTTTGAATCTCGGGCTTTGCAACTCAAGTGGCAATTCCAATCCATGCGAAAAGGAAACAAATCTATTACAGAGTTCATGGGGGATGTCAGGGTGATTACAGATCAGTTAGCTGCCATTGGAAGTCCTGTATCAGATAAGGATATGGTACAACAGGTATTAGGTAGCCTTGGACCTGAATATCGCATGTTTTGCACGACACTCCAGGTTGTCTCAGTTCTTCTATGTTTTGATGATCTTCAATCTAAGCTTTTGCAATATGAGGTCAGTTTAAATCAGGAACACGCGTCAGATGATGCTCATCCTGTGATGATGGCACATACGCCTATTCAAACAGGAGTCTTATTTACTCCTCCTCGTCCCAATGGAACACCCATGAACAAAGGAGGATTACTACCTACACCAGGTGGAGGAGGTATTGGTTCAGGCAGTGTACCACGAGGGGGACTTGTTCCTACTTGTTTTCTATGCAACAAGCGGGGACATGTTAAAGCAAATTGTTGGTACAATCCTCATAACCGGAACAAAACAGGGAGGCCAGATAGTAGGCCAGGGCAGAAGGCAACTCATCAGTTTGCACGCACTCCTCAGGGACAGGTTCTTCCACAGGACGTATAAAATATCCTTATGACTACTTTCAATCAGATGAACTTGCACCAAAATGATGAAGGTATATGGTATATTGATTCAGGGGCAGCAGCACATGTTACTTCTGATGCAGGTAAATTTTCTCACTTGACTCCTTACACTGGAAATGACACTATAGTCATAGGAGATGGATCTCACCACCCCATCTCTCACACTGGAAATGTCTCCCTTTCTTTGCCTGAATCTCAATTACCCTTGTCAAATGTCTTACTCACACCTGCTATTCAAAAGAATATTCTATCTGTGTCAAAATTAGTTGATGAAACAAATTCTTCCGTTGAATTTACTCCTTCTGTTTATCTTAAGGATCTTCACACCAAGAAGACGCTCGCTAAAGGTGAACGGCGCGGGAACTTGTACGTCTTTGAAGAATCTCATGTGCCTTTGAAGACGTCGTCTTCCGTAGCTGTGGCTTCTTCAGCTTCTTCCTTTCCAACATTTTTGAGTCGATCTACAGATCATAGTTCTTCATCTAGAGTCTTGAAACTTAATAAGCCAGACTTATGGCATCTTCGTTTGGGTCATTGTAGTCAAGTTTTTCTTGACAAGTTGTCTGCTAAAGGTTTAATACCCGCAGTCAGTTTAGAGTCAAAATGTCCAAGTTGTCACTTATGCAAAAGTCATGTACTTCCTTTTCATAGTATCAATAAAAGAGCAACAAAGCCTTTTGAGATTATATGCTCTGATGTTTGGGGTCCTGCGCCCACTGCCTCTCTTTCTGGATCTCGATACTATATACTCTTACACTTGATTTAGTTGAATTTACTTCATGAAAAACAAACATGAAGTTTTCAAGTTGTTCAAACAGTTTCATGCACTAGTCCAAAACCAATTCAATACCAATGTTGTATATTTCCAGTGTGATGGGGGGAGAATACATATCCCATGATTTTAGTGAATATTTGAAGGAACATGGCATTACACGTAACATTTCTTGCCCTCGTACCCCTCAACAAAATGGAGTAGCTGAGAGAAAACACAAGCATATTGTTGAGACAACCTTGAGCATGATGCACACTGAGGGTATTCCTTTCTCTCTTTGGACAGAGGCTTTCCATACAACTCTTTACGTTATTAACAGGTTGCCCATGACCATCCTTGAAGATAATTCTCCGTATTTTGTTCTTTATAATTGTCATCCATCATATGAAGAACTACATCCTTTTGGTTGTGTATGTTATGTTCATATTGATCATTCATTGAGAAATAAGTTTCAAGACAGAGCTATACAGTGCAAGTTTCTTGGGTATGCATATGACTATAAGGGATACAGGTGTTATGATCCTCATACAGGCAAAATTCGGGTATCTAGAAATGTTGTTTTTGATGATAAAAATTTTGACACTCTGGGTTCATCTTCCACAGATACACATGATAGTTATGATCCTTGGCTCAGTGACTCACTTTTATATGACTCGTTGCCTTATGAGGATTCATCTTTATCGACAGACAATGAACCTTATACTTTCGATGTGGAACCGCATATGGAAGACATTCCTCCTACAACAACATCCTCACGTTTTTCTAGTCTTGTTTATTCTCGTAGAGTTCATCCAGTCAATGATGAGACTCCTCTACGATGTTCCACTCGGATTAGACATCCTATAGATCGCTGGGTAAGTTATAACAATTTCTCTTTGGATTTTCAAACATTTCTAACTACAGTGTCCAAAGAAACAGAACCCTCCTCTTTTCATGAGGCTGTACATTCCCATGCCTGGGTAGAGGCGATGAATGAGGAAATTGAAGCATTGCATGAATGCAATACATGGGAAATTGTACCAAGGTCAGATAACAAGAATGTTGTAGGATCCAAATGGGTGTACAAGATCAAGCACAAACCGGATGGCAGTGTTGAGCGCTATAAGGCTCGTCTGGTTGCACGAGGCTTCACACAGCAGTATGGGCAAGACTACGATGAAACGTTCAGCCCAGTAGTAAAATTGGGCACCGTCAGGATTATCATTGCATTGGCGTTACAACATGGATGGTCACTCAGTCAACTTGAGGTTAAAAATGCTTTTCTGCATGGTGAACTAAAGGAAGAAGTTTACATGGAGCAACCACCTGGTTATAGCATGCATGATTCATCAAATTGGGTATGTAAACTTCAACGCTCTCTTTATGGCTTGAAACAAGCTTCTCGATCTTGGTTTGAAAGTTTTTCCACGGAGATCCAGCATCATGGGTTCACTAAAAGTGTTCTAGACCATTCATTGTTCATATTCAAAAGTGATTCAACTATTGTTTGGGTGCTTATATATGTTGATGACATCTTGATTACCGGGAGTGATGAGGATCACATATCTTGGGTTAAGTCTATGCTGATGGCTAAATTCAAGATGAAAGACTTGGGTCCCTTGCGATATTTTTTGGGTGTGGAAGTTGATAGTCGACATGAAACTATTACATTGAGCCAACATAAGTACACTATTGATATTTTACTTACTACAGGGATGGAGAATTGTAAACCAATTAGCACACCTTGCCTTCTAAATCATAAGCTAAGTGCTAAAGAAGGCACTACTTATCATGATCCTACTTTGTATCGTCGAGTTGTAGGGATGTTACAATACTTAACATTCACTAGGCCTGACATAGCATACTCTGTCAATCAGGCTTCACAGTTTATGCATGCTCCTAAAGATGTACATATGGAAGGAGTAAAAAGGATCCTTCGGTATTTAAAGGGTACGATTGGAGATGGCTTGATGTATACCAAGGACACAGCTTATACGTCAGGGCATCGACTATTCACCTACACAGACGCGGACTGGGTTGGTGATCCTGACGAGCGCAAATCAGTTTCGGGGTATTGCATTCTTATCGGCAATAATATTGTAACATGGAGTAGCAAGAAGCAAAAGGCAGTGGCGCGATCTAATACTGAAGCAGAGTATCGTGCAATGGCAGCAGGAACAACCAATGTTACATGGGTGAGACACCTACTGCAAGAATTACAAGAACCGATCTCGTCCTCTATGCTTCTTTGCGATAATCAGAGTGCTATTAATATTGCCTTCAATCCCATCCTTCATTGTCGCACGAAGCATATCGAGATCGATCAACACTTTGTTAGACAAAAGGTGGAAGAAAAAGAAATTGAACCTGCATATGTTCGGTCAGATATGCAAGTTGCTGACATCTTTACCAAAGGATTATCCACTCATCAGTTTTGGGCACTCAAAGACAAGTTGAGCATGATCAAAGACCATACTCAACTTGAGGGAGGCTGTTAGTTTGGATCATGGATCCGACCCACACCACATTCCAAGGATCCACCTCGGGATGCGTGGGCGGTGGCATATTTATAATTTAATTTTATTACTTGTGTAATGTTATACCCTGTACAACACTTATAAATAGCAAGAGAAAAGGGAAAACCCTATCGCCGCCGACTTCCCTCTTCTCTCTCTTCTCTCTTTACCTCATCTTTAACTCTTGCAGGTTGATATTTCTGACACAAGGTACTCCCACGCTTGAGAAGCCTTCTTAAACTTGATAATATTGGCGTTAATTCTTGTTTCTACGGATGAGAAAATCCATGAGAGGATTTTAAAATTCCTCATCTCCCATTCTTCATGATTTTTGGTGTAGTCTTCAAGAGCCTTTGCTCTTTCTTCGCCTTCAAGGATTTTTATTTCTCCTTTCTCCGTCAAGGTTATCTTTGGCTTCGGTTCAGGAATCGAGCCTTGAACATAACCCAAAAGTCCTTTTCCTTTAATATGAGCCTCCATGTTTCCGGCCCAGACGTGATAGTTGGACCCATTGAGTTTGAAGCCGAGAGAAAATGAGTCTTTTTCACCCATTAGAGAGGAGAGATGATGAAAAAGAATACGTACCACAAAGGATTTTTTGACCTTTCTTGATAGAAGAGTCTTCTAAAATATTGGATGAACAAGTGAATCCACTTCAATCACCAAAAAAATTGAGGGCACGCTTTTCGAGGCACCTGAAAAAGTGAGAATCCAAACAATCATTTTTTTTCTCCGACCTTGCTCTGATACCATGTGAAGAATCCTTGCAAACAATCAGGTTTTCAAATAACTTGATACTTCAAATACTCAATACACAAAATAAATGCACAGTGTTTATAAGCTTTACACCACAAAAGAAGTGCAATAAATACACAATGTTTATAAGCTTTACACCAAAGAAAGTGCAATAAATGCACAACGTTTATAAGCTTAAGCAGACAACTCCTTACTCTAATACATCCATACAATGGGCTCACGTAGCCCTTATTTATAAGCAAACTTAAGAGACGTTGGGCTATTCCCAACAGCTCTTATTAGAGACGTTGGGAATCAGCCCAACGTCTATATTTTTAAAACTGTGTACACTGACTGTTGTACACTGTACACAGTCAGCCACTGAATGTGTACAAAAACATTATATAAAAAAACAAAAATAAGAAATAAAAAAAATTACAAAAATAAAAAGATAAAAAGGAGGAATTACAATCATATTAAAAAACATGAATATGCGTAAAATGTAGAAATGACTAAAATACCCTAGAAGATTACTACAACAAGTAAGATTTAAAATCTCATTGTGATGTGTATTCTTTTCTCTATTCTTATCTCTCTAATGAGTGTAAAAGACTTATTTCTCTCCATTGGCTTTAAGCTCAATGGCTCTAATTGTCACGTGTGGGCTAGAAATATGAAAGTCCATATTAAAGGAAAAGGGTTTTGGGGTTATGTTCAAGGCTTGATTTCGGAACCGGAGCCTAAAGTTAATTTGGTTGAAAGCGGAGAGATCAAAATTCTTGAGGGAGATGAAAGAACTAAGGCTCTTGAAGAATAGCAAAAAACATGAGTGGGCAATGAAAAACTTCAAGATTTTGTCGTGGATCTTCTCCTCCGTTGAGACTAGAATCTGTAATAAAATGGTGGTCTTCAACAAATGCACAAATAACTCACAAACAAGTGTCTATTGGAGACACTACAAGCATGACCCTTGAAAGGGTATAAAGGGAAGAACACTTGAAAAATAAATAATACTTTATTCATGAACAAAATGCTTAAGAAGCATGGTTATTTACATTGAAGGGGTTCACCCCTATATATACAAAAAAATGGGAGAGAGAGGAGAGCTCATTTTGAGCTCTCCAAAAAGAGACGTTGGATTCCAACGTCTCTTAATATAGCTGTTGGACTACAGTCCAACAACATTTATTATTATAGCTGTTGGACTATAGTCCAACAACATTTATTATAGCTGTTGGACTATAGTCCAACAGCTACTTGCACAGTCAAGTTTCAACAAGAACTTGACTGGATCAAAATATCTAGTTTCTATTGAACTAGATGCTAAAAAAGAAAAATAAAAAATAGAAAAATAAAATAATAAAAGAAAATATAATAATATTAAATAATATATATATATATATATATATATATATATATATATATATATATATATATATATATATATTGCAGTTTACATTTTAACAGAATCAACGCCCTATTACCTCCAAAAGAGGGCGCTGACCCTTCTTCAAAGGGGAGATGACTATAAGGGAATATTTTGCCGAACTCTCTTCCATTTGAGATGAGCTTGCTATGCTCGAACCTAAGTGGAGTGGAGAAGCCATAAAGCTTCGTCATAAACAACTAGAAGAAGATCGATTTTTCAACTTTTTGAATGGGCTAAGGCCCGAGTTTGAGCAAATTAGATCTTCTCTCCTATCCTCCACCTCCCCATCTCCTGAAGACGTTATTATAAAATTAAGTGACGAAGAAACTCATATGGGCATTAACAAGCAAAATCCAAAGTATCTTGCAATGCCCACAAATCAAGAGGAGTGTGATGGAGTAAATGTCGTTTCTAGGTCCGGGAACAACTTGAGGACATATAAACCTCCTCATTTTAAAAGTCAAAATCAAGGTGGTCAAGGCGGAAGAAAGAACTATAGCAAAATTGTGTGTCACTTTTACAAAGAGCCAGGTCATATCAAACCGATTTGTCCTAAGAAGAAATTACTAGCAATGGCTACCACATCTCAATTACAAAAAGAGGAATCTACAAATGGAGCTCTATCTCTAAATCAAATTGTGAAAGCTCTTCAACCTCTTCTTAAGGGAGCTATTTTCAGTGTCGCCGTGTCTACTCCTTCTCCTCCAGGTAAAACTTCTTGACTTTTAGATTCTGATGCTTCATTTCATATGTCTCTAATGCAAAGCAGGATCGACCTAGATCCATACCACCTGACCCAGGCAGGAGACCGGACCTGCACGGTGGGATCGAGGATCAGACCCAAGTAGTGGATCCGATCCAGATCACAGTACCAAGACGCAAGGGCGATGTACCCCTGCGTACCTATTCCAGACGAGCACATGCCCAGACGACATAGACCCAGCAACAACATGAAAACGGCTCGGGTCCCAGACTGGACCCGAGACCCGGATCCACCAACAGTCTTTAAAAACCCTCTCCTAGGGTTGCGTGCGGCAGACTTGATGGAAGATTTCAGCAGCCTTCTTTGATATTTTTTTGTGTCGTTTTTTTCTTTCCTTTGAATCCCTTTTTTATCGTCAGTGTTATTTCTTTTCTACCAACTGTTTCATTTATTTGTTTGATTGAAGTTCCATTGAAATAAAACAAAAGACCACAACAACACCGATATTTTTTGGTGACTTTTCTTCTCCTTTCTGCACATCGCACGACCGTAAGGGTTGTGCCTTCATCTGCCGAAGTCAAGAACGCGAAAACCGAACCTCCTCGCTCCATCAAAGTGGTATCAGAGCCCAGCTTTCCTCCTTCGTCAGTGGCATGGCTCAGGAGGCGAGGAACGATCCTAGCAGCGGAAAAGAGCGGGAGGAAACTGTTAAAATATAGTTTGCGTATGGATCTGGATCCAGATCCATACGCATGGCATGCTAAATGTAACACATGCTCAATACAGCTTCATTAATGGCATCCTTGTAATATCTCTGATATTACAAGGCTCATTGTATACTTGTTTTATTTTATAAAGCCTAGGGTTTGGAGGTCGAGCTTTAGTGTGCCGCCCCAGCCGATTGTGCATCTCCTCTCTCTCTCTCTCTCTTTACTTTCCTGTGCAAGCTAAACCATGTATACGAAATTTAATATGGTATCAAAGCTTGGGGTTGCGGAATCCTATTAGAGGCCGTGTTCAGCGAGATCTGAAGAAACAGGTTTTGGCTCGTCTTCCCTTTTTTATTCTCCTCTCCCAATCTTTCTATGCAACTCGTCTTTTCCCCTTTTTTATTCTCCTCTCTGATTGCAGCCTGTTTGATTCATTTTTCTTTTGGTTGTAGTCACCATTTTTTATTCTGCTAGTTCTCGATTCTTAACATGATATCAATTTTCTCGATTCTTAACGTGATATCAATCCCATCGTTGCTACTCATAAACAGGTTCCTCTGTTTTTTTTTATTATTATTCTCGTTCATCAACGACTGCAGCCATCGACGTCTGTCAGTTTTTATTCATTCTTTGATTCCATAAATTTTTTTCCACAATCTCTTTGATTTCCACTTCTAACGTCTGTCAGTTTTTATTCATTCTTTGATTCTAGATTTTTTTTCTTTCCTTATTGCTATTTTAGTGTCCCCCTGTGCAACGCCTATAGGCAGATTGTAACAGTTTACAATCTCGAAAAAAAAGGTTATTTCCAGATATCGGTAGCACAGGTACATGTCTTGTAGAAGTTCTCCTGATTGATTAAGTGATCTCAAACCTGTTTGTTTCTTTCCATTCGTTTTGTTTGCTTATTCATTGTCTCATTGATATGGATTACTCATCGTCATCCGGTCCCTCTGCAAATTTCTTGAGTCAGCTCGTTACAGAAAAACTTGCTCATTCTAATTTTTTGACTTGGAAGAGGCAAATCCTTCCTTTTATACGGAGTCAGGATCTCGATGAACATCTGGATGTTTTAGTTCCTATACCACCACGACTTATTTTGCAGGAAACCAAGGATGAGAAGGGTGACACAATTACCATTTCTATTAAGAATCCAGAGTATACAGCTTGGAGGAAGCGGGATAAGTCTTTGGTTGCTTATATTACGTCAACACTCTCTCAAGAAGTGTTGGTTACTCTTTCAGATGATTGCACTGCGGCGGATCTGTGGAGTAAGCTGTCTCAGACATATTCTCAGATATCAGAAGCCCGAGTTATGTATTTAAAAAATGAATTTCAAAGTTTGAAAAAGGCTCCATGACAGTCATGGAATACATAGGCCGCTTGAAGAGTATTACTGATCAATTGGCGGTTATTGGAAGTGCTATTGCAGATAAAGATAAAGTTCAACAACTTCTCAATGGATTGGGTTCTGATTTTGACATGTTTACCACAGCTTTATCATGCCTTCCGTAGTTGCCCACTTTTGACGACCTTCAAGCAAAACTTCTCTAGCATGAGATGATTATGAAACAAAGGGCAGAAGAAAATGAATCAGCTTGTCCTCATTTAGTTTTGGCCATGGACACTTCTGTAGGTTTTGGATGAGGGAATGAAGGGCATCAAGGAGGCAGAGGCCGCAGACGTTTTGGGCAGGGAGGACGTGGTTTCTTGCCTACACCTAATATTTCAGGGGCTTTTAATACAGGGAATCAGAGGAGAGTGCCCACTTGTTTCTTATGTAACAAAAGAGGACATGTGAAAGCTGATTGTTGGTTTAATCTACAGAATAGAGGAAAAATAAACAAAATTGAGAATAAATCAGCTACTACTCAGGACACAAAAGTGTCATCCACAGATGTGCAACAACTTTTGTTATCAGCATTGTCACAGATGACGATCAAGCAAAATGAACAAGGCGAATGGTATGTTGATTCAGGTGCCGCCACACATGTTATGGGTAATGCGGGTAAGTTATCTCACTTATTGCCTTATTTTGAAAAAGGTAGTATAGTTACGGGAGATGGAACTTATCACTCCATTAGTCATACTGGCAGTGCACATGTCCCTATGTCAAAGTCCTCACTTCACTTTTCCAATGTCCTTCTTGCTCCTAATATTAAAAAGAACATTGTTTCTGTAGCTAAACTTGTTGACGATATGAATTCTTCCGTCGAATTGACTCTCTCTTCTGTTTATGTTAAGGATCTACGAACGAAGGAGACGTTCGCTAAGGGGGAGCGACAAGGAAACATGTACGTCTTCAAGGAGATTCCTTCAGTGTCTTCGTCTTTAGTCCCAGTTCTCCAGTTGAAGTCGTCCAAGCATTCATCAGTGTCTTCGCCTTCAGAGTCTTTGTTTTCCCCTTCATTGGAAGTTTTTAATTCATCTCATTGTAGTAAGCCAGATATTTGGCATAGTCATTTGGGACATTGTAGTCGAGGTTTCGTTGAAAATCTTGTATCTGATGGTCTTCTTCCAGAGTCTAGTCTATGTTCATTTTTTGATAATAATAATAAATGTTCTTCATGCGAACTCTGTAAAAGTCATGTTCTTCCTTTTTATATTATAAATAAAAGAGCTTCAAAGCCATTTGAGATTATTTGTTCTGATGTTTGGGGACCCGCACCTATTCCTTCTCTTTCTGGTAGTTGTTACTATGTTATCTTTATTGATTCTTATTCCCGTTATACTTGGATATATTTCTTAAAACACAAGCATGAAGTTTTTCAAATATTTCGGGAATTCCATTATATGGTCAAAACAAAGTTTGCTTGTGATATTGTGTATTTACAATGTGATGGTGGAGGAGAGTATTCATCGAACGAGTTTATTGCCTTTCTTCGGGATAAAAGAATAAGTCGATAGGTTTCTTGCCCTCATACTCCTCAACAAAATGGGGTTGCGTAGAGAAAACACAGGCATATTGTCGAGAGCGCGATGAGCATGTTACATGATAGCAATGTGCCCGTTAGTCTCTGGATAGAAGTTTTTCACACATCTGTTCATATCATAAATCGTCTTCCTATGGCACTTTTGGATCGAAAATCTCCCTATTATACTTTATTTGGGCAACATCTCTCTTACGATGAGCTGCGTGTTTTTCGTTGTGTATGTTATCTACATATTGATTCATCTCTGCGAAATAAGTTTTAGGACAAGGCTGTCAAGTGCAGATTTGTTGGGTATGCAGATGAATAAAAAGGTTATCGATGCTATGACCCTAGTACAAAACGTATTAGGACCTCCAGAAACGTTGTTTTTGACGAACGAAATTTTCAGGTCAATGACTCTGCAACGTTGCCATCTCGAGAATTAGAAGTATATGATCCATGGATGAGCGCAAATCTTTTTGCTAATACAGGAGAAACATGTCAGACAAATTGTCCTTCCTTTGGCTTGAGTAGGGAGTTGAATGACCCACAGATGCATGTTGAATTATCTCCAGTTGAGTCTCCAGTTTAGCCACCCCCAGTAGAACGCTTCTCTGGACAGATATACACTAGACGGGACAAAAATACAGAGCCGAGGAATGTGGAAAGCATCGCCAATGATCCGGATCAAAGGCCGTCACACATTAAGCATCCTATTCAACGATGGGTGAGTTATGAGACCTTCTCCCTTGATTTCCAGTTGTTTATGTCTCAGCTCACAAAACAGGATGAACCCACTTGTTTTAATCAAGCTCTTCAATCCCGTCATTGGACTGAAGCTATGAATGAAGAAATGAAAGCTCTTCATGAATGCCAGACTTGGGAAATAGTGCCTCGGCCAGAAGGAAAGAATGTAGTTGGCTCAAAATGGGTTTATAAAACAAAGTATAAGCCTGAAGGAAGTATTGACAGATATAAGGCACGACTTGTTGCTCGAGGATTCACACAACAATATGGTGAAGACTACGATGAAACTTTTAGTCCGGTAGTCAAAATGGGTACTATTTGTGTCATCATATCCCTAGCAGTCGATCGAAGTTGGAGCCTTAGCCAGATGGATGTTAAAAATGCATTTTTGCATGGAACTTTAAAGGAAGAAGTGTATATGGAGCAACCTCCTGGTTATGCCGAGAAGGATCCTACTGCCTGGGTGTGCAAACTAAGGAAATCTCTGTATGGGTTGAAACAGGCGTCCCGTTCCTGGTTTGAAAGTTTCTCTATGCAAATTCAGAGTTATGGTTTTAGAAGATGCTCTCTGGATCACTCACTTTTTATTTACCAAAAGGCAGACATTGTTATACTTCTTATATATGTTGATGACATTGTGATCACTGGGAGTTCAGATAATCATGTGCAAGACGTGAAGCAGTTTTTAATGAAAACTTTCAAGATGAAAGATTTAGGGGAGTTGAGGTACTTTCTTGGTGTGGAAGTTGACAGACAACAAGACACATTGACACTCATGCAACAAAAATACACTCTTGACCTTCTGGAAAGAGCCGGGATGACGAATTGCAAACCAGTCAGTACTCCTAGTGTATTACATCAAAGGCTGAGCTCTGAAGATGGTCATCTTTGTGTCAACCCTACAACATATAGAAGTCTCGTGGGGATGTTACAGTACTACCAGACCTGATATAGTTTATGCTGTCAATCAGGTATCCCAGTTTATGCATACTCCAACGGAGGGTCATATAGAAGCTGTGAAGCGCATTCTACGCTATTTAAAAGGAACTATAGGAGACAGACTTGTTTATCGCAAGAACGATAATCTGCATAGAGGACATGAACTCATCACTTATATAGACGCATATTGGGCAGAGGATCCAGATGAGAGACGATCTGTCTCTGGATATTGTGTATATATTGGACACAATTTAGTGTCCTGGAGCAACATAATACAAAAGGCAGTGGCACAATCGAGTACAAAGGCTGAATACAGTTCGATGGTTGCAGGCACGGCAGAAGCCGCATGGATTAGACACTTATTGAGTGATCTTGGGGAGACAATTATTCGATCATTTCTTCTATGTGACAATCAAAGCGCAATAAACATTGCATGTAATCCTATTCAGCATAGTAGAACGAAGCACATTGAGATTGATCAACATTTTATACGGCAGAAAGTCGAGATGAAGGAGATAGAACTACGTCATGTTCGAACAAAAGATCAAGTGGCAGACCTGTTTACCAAGGGGTTAAGCTATTGAAGAGCAAGTTGTACATGCTCCAAAATCACGTACAACTTGAGGGAGGGTGTTAAAATATAGTTTGCGTATGGATCTGGATCCAGATCCATACACATGGCATGTTAAATGTAACACATGCTCAATACAGCTTCATTAATGGCATCCTTGTAATATCTCTGATATTACAAGGCTCATTGTATACTTGTTTTATTTTATAAAGCCTAGGGTTTGGAGGTCGAGCTTTAGTGTGCCGCCCTAGCCGATTGTGCATCTCCTCTCTCTCTCTTTACTTTCCTGTGCAAGCTGAACCATACATACAAAATTTAATAGAAACCGGCAATGAGGATCCGGTGATGCGGATGGTCGAGATGATGACCAAGGTCCTAGAAAACATGCTTAGCGTTAGTAGGGACGTGGCCAGCATGTCAAAACGACTAGACGAAATCGAAGGACAGATCATCACCCTTGAGTCACTGGTGGAACAACGCACAACTTCAATACCAAGGTCGGGAGCGGATCCGATTGACGACACAACGGAACGTGCGAATACCATATTCGCGAAAACAAGCCAGTCGATTCATAAAAGTGGTATGCATCCTCAGCATGTCCGCGCCAATGATTCACATCTGATACCCCCTCTCCATCTAGATCCGGTAGCGGTTGTGACTCACACAGCCGGTACCCTCCAGTTGAACCAGGGGATCACGGCAGGACCCCCCCCCCCCCCCATCTCTCGGGTGTGCCTGTGGCTGCATCGCAGGCCAGACCTGGCCTGCAGAACCCCAGCGTCACACTGGGTCCAGCCGCAGGCCTGAGTTCGTGGCCTCGAGCCACGGGGGCAGCGCCACAGGCCAGGTCAGGTCTGCAAGACCCCAGCGTCACACTGGGTCCTGCCGCAGGCCTGGTTCTTTCAGTCGGACCCGGGAAGGATTCCCCTGAGCCCGTGTGTGGAGGCCTCGTGTTAGCACACCCGCGGGCAGCAGGTGGGCCCCCTTGGTTTGGGCCGAACCAGAGAGGGTTCGAATCAGAGTTCTTTTCATCGTGCCCCAGACTCGAATCCCGGGGACCATCCTTTGGGTCCCAGGGAGCGGGTCCGGGCCTCGAACCCTATTACCTGACCTACCCAGTTGGGTTCTGGTTCGCGGGTCGCCCCGAACCAGATCCAACCTATTATTTTTGAACCTCAATTCAGATCCCCAACCGACCCAAACCCATATCGGACCCGGACGGAGCTCCAGCTTGAATTCAAGGCGAGTCAAAACCAGACCCATCTGGTTATGGATCAAGGACCGAGTTCAAACCAGGCCTTCTCACACCACAACTTGATCCATGATCCTACCTATCCCATTCTGGGGCCGACGAATAGTTTACGACTTGACCTGATCCAGATCCACTCAGGTGAATCATCCCAGTATTACACCAATCAAACCCAATACCCGTACCAGACCCAACCCCCCATCCCCGATCCAGAACCCAGTACCATACCCGACCCACTACCCTAACCCAACCCATAACCCAAACCCATATTATCTCGTTCCTACCCACCTAGAGCCTGAGATCCGACCAACCCGTCCACCTTTAGTAGGACCCCCTGTCACACCGGTGCCATAACGCCGGCCACAAATGGCTCCCACCCACGAGCAAGCCAAACCAAGACAGTTTCCAGCAGCCGCCAGGCAAATTCAGCAGGGACCGGTGCGACCTGAGCGCCGACCACACATCATGGAAGTTTGTCAGCACCAACCCCCAGACGAGCAGTACCGTGAAGATGGTGATGAAATACGGTTGGATGATGACAAATTCTGGAAAGAATATCCTGCAGGAATGGTGGAGACTCGCCAGCAGAGAGCACTAAAGCACCCCTCCACCTACGGAGTGAAGCTAGACCTTCTGGAGTTTACAGAACAATTCGTTGCGGAGCAGTTTTTCGATTGGGCCTATGACATAAAGTTTTTTTTCGACTACCACACTGTAGCTGAGCACCGTCATGTCTCTCTAGCATCCACTCGATTGAGAGGCCTAGCGCAAACATGGTGGGTTGAGCTGCAGAGGTCGAGGGAGCGACAGGGACTAGAGCGCATACAGACATGGGAGGAGATGCAGATGTTGATGCAATCCAAGTTCGTGCCTTCATACCACGCTGAGAGAGCCTACAAGGAATACCTGACCCTGCGTCAAGGCACCCGTACAGTGGCGGAGTACACTGATGAGTTCCATCGTCTATCTCTATTAATGCAGATCGAGCAGACCGCTCGCCAGCAAGTCACGAGGTATATTTCTAGTCTCCGTCCTGCTATTTATGATGATTTCAGTTGTGTCACAGTCGAGCCATTGGATCAGGCAAGCAGTTATGCCATGAATGCGGAGGAAAAATTGAAAAGGAGGCAGGAATATAGGACCTCCCGTAGTGACCAGTCCAGTCGACCCAAGTCGAGTTTCCCAACCAGGGGAGCGAGCTCCCCTAGGAAGGAAGATTCAAAGTCCACCCCTAGAGTAGACCCTAGCAAACCCGACCAGTCTGGACCCGCATACCATACTATATCCAAAGCCAAGCCTAGTGAGTCTACCATCCGTTGCTTTAGGTGTCAGGAGTTAGGACATATCGTGTCCAAGTGTCCCACCGTGAACAAGAACGCCCATTTCGTCAAGGGTATTGTTGAGTCAGCATCCGATAGTGAGAGTGAGGGTGAGTCGTTGGTTGAAGGGGATGACGATAGAGAAGTCATGGAGTTTGACGGCAACGTCGAAAATTTGTTATTTATCCGTCATGTTTTGACCGCACCCCGAGAGTCGACCCCTGCAAAATGGTTGCGGAATAACATTTTTAGAACCCGGTGCAATTGCGAGGGGCATGCATGCGATGTTATCATTGATACTGGGGCGTGTGAGAATATGGTGTCCGAGAGTGTCGTGTCCACCCTAAACTTGAAAACAGAGAAACTGTCTCAACCATACAAAATGACATGGTTTAAGAGAGAAAACGAGGTTCCCATCACCCAGCGTTGTCTAGTTCGGTTCTCTATGGGGGAGCATTACCATGATGAGGTGTGGTGTGATGTTGCCCCTATGAGTGCATGTCACATTCTTTTGGGACGTCCCTGGCAGTTTGATCGCAAGACCATTCACGATGGCCGCAGAAACACGTACTCGCTTATTTTTAAGGGTCATAAAATAGTTCTTCTCCCTATCAAGAATACCGGTTTTCCCACTGTGGATAAGCCTGAGCGAGTTCCCCGGCTCGCGAGCTTATCTTATTGGTCTTTCTTGAGCCATTGTCCGGAGGATGGTTATTGTTATGCCCTGGTGGCTTAAGCCGTCGATGAGTACGTCGTTGTCCGTTCCGGCAGACGTCGCGCCCCTTGTTGAGGAGTTTCGCGACATTATGCCAGACGACCTTCCTGATGGACTACCTTCGATGAAGGTGGTGCAGCATGCCATTTATTTTGTCCCAGGATGGAGTCTCCCTAACCTCCACGCGTATCGCATGAACCCATCCGAGCATGCCGAGTTGTTGAAGCAGGTTCAGGAGTTACTGCAAAAGGGTTTTATTCATGAGAGTGTGAGCCCTTGTGCAGTACCCACCCTGCTCACTCCTAAGAAAGATGGGTTCATGCGCATGTGTGTCGACAGTAGGGTAATCAATCGCATCACTGTCAAGTACCGTTCTCCCATTCCTCGGTTGGATGATGTGTTTGATATGTTGGTCGGTGCCTCCATTTTCTCCAAAAACGATTTAAAAAGTAGGTAGCACCAAATCCGTATCCGAGGGGGATGAATGAAAAACGACCTTCAAGACACGTGATGGATTGTATGAGTAGTTAGTCATGCCATTTGGGTTATCAAATGCCCCAAGTACTTTTATGAACATGATGACCCAAGTATTGCGTCCTTGTATAGGGAAGTTTGTCGTTGTATATTTTGATGATATTTTGATTTATAGCTTGTCTTTATCCGATCATTTGAGTTACTTGCATCAGGTCTTAGAGATTTTAAGGAGGGAAAAATTGTATGTCAATGCCAAAAAGTGTGAGTTTTTGACGTCAAGTGTTGTATTCTTGGGTTTCATTGTATCGTCTGATGGAGTTAAGGCAGATCCCGCCAAAGTCCGTGCGATTGTAGAATGGCCTACCCCAAAGACTATAGGAGAGATCCGTAGTTTCCACGGTTTAGCCACTTTCTACCGTCGTTTTGTGAGAAACTTCAGCACCCTTATGGCCCCTATCACAGAGTGCCTAAAGGGGACTAGTTTTCATTGGACGTTTGCCACGGGAAAGGCCTTCACGCTCATCAAAGAGAAAATGACTAGTGCCCCCATCTTAGCCCTTCTCGATTTTAGCGCAGTCTTTGAGGTTGAGTGTGATGCCTCTAAAGTGGGGATTGGTGCAGTCTTAAGTCAGAACCGCAGGCCCATTGCTTTCTTTAGTGAAAAATTGACTCAAGCCAGGTGCCAGTACTCCACTTATGATGTCGAGTTCTATGCCGTTGTACAAGCCCTTCGTTATTGGAGGCATTATCTCATCTATAAGGAGTTTGCCTTGTACACAGATCATGAGGCGTTGAAGTATTTGAATAGTCAAAAGAAGTTGAGTACTAGACATGCCAAGTGGGTCAGCTTCTTGCAAGAGTACACCATCACTATTTGCCATCAATCAGGTACTCTGAACAAGGTAGCTGACGCACTTAGCAAGAAGAATAGTCTTTTGATGACTATGTCAGTGCAGGTCATTGGGTTCGAGCAGTGCAAGTTGTACTCAACGGACCCTAATTTCCAACAGGTCTGGGAAGGGTGCCTCTTCCTTGATAGCACAACTGACCCACAGTTCAGTATACATAACGGTTATCTCTTTCGAGGTAATAAGTTATGTGTGCATGCCTTCTCTCTTAGACTTCAATTGATTTTCAAGTTACATGAAGGGGGACTAGCTGGGCATTTTGGACATGATAAGACGTTCGCCCTGTTAGATGAACGATACTTTTGACCCAAAATGCGCAGAGATGTTGTCAAGTTTGTCCAAAGTTGTCGAGTGTGTCAAGTGTCCAAGGGTCGACGTCAGAATAATGGTTTGTATACTCCTTTGCCTATCCCTGAGCAGAACATGGGACCTAGTCTTGCCGCAAGCCGAGTTCGCATATAACAGTTCCATCAACCGGTCCACGGGCAAGTCTCCTTTTCAAGTTGTTTATGGGCGGTCACCAACCCATGTAGTGGATTTAGCACCTGTGTCTAGTCTCCCACGCATTTGATGCCGTTGAATACATGCGTGACATCCACAGACAGGTCTGAGACAAACTTGTTGAGAGTTACGAAGCTTACAAAGCTTTCGTAGACCAAGGTCGTCGAGATGTCCAGTTCCAAGTTGGCCAGTTAGTATGGATTTACCTGCGTCCTGAGCATTTTCCAGTGGGTACTTATGGTAAATTGAGTCCTAAGAAGTATGGTCCTTTCAAGATTCTTCGACGATTGGTTCTGAATGCCTACCTTCTTGAACTGCCCGAAGATTGACACATTTCGCCTATCTTCAATATATCTGATCTATATGCTTCTTGTGGAGACAACAAGTCGTCAGAGATGACTTCTTCCCAACGAGGGGAGAATGATGCAGAGCAGGATCGACCCAGATCCATACCGCCTGACCCAGGCAGGAGACCGGACCTGCACGATGGGATCGAGGATCAGACCCAAGTAGTGGATCCGATCCAGATCACGGTACCAAGACGCAAGGGCGATGTACCCCTGCGTACCTATTCCAGACGAGCACATGCACAGACGACATAGACCCAGCAACAACATGAAAACGGCTCGGGTCCCAGACTGGACCCGAGACCCGGATCCACCAACAGTCTTTAAAAACCCTCTCTTAGGGTTGCGTGCGGCAGACTTGATGGAAGATTTCAACAGCCTTCTTTGATATTTTTTTGTCTGTCATTTTTTTCTTTCCTTTGAATCCCTTTTTTATCGTCAATGTTATTTCTTTTCTACCAACTGTTTCATTTATTTGTTCGATTGAAGTTCCATTGAAATAAAACAAAAGGCCACAACAACACTGATATTTTTCAGTGACTTTTCTTCTCCTTTCTGCATATTGCACGACCGTAAGGGTCGTGCCTTCATCTGTCGAAGTCAAGAACGCGAAAACTGAACCTCCTCGCTACATCAGTCTCCAAACATTTTCTCTCTTTCCGAATATTTTAAAAGTTTGTCACCGTCTTTTGTTTCAACCGTGGATGATACTTCTCTTGAAATTAAGGGAATTGAAAACTTTAAAACCCAAAACTTCTTTATCCCAAAATTGAATTTGAACTTACTTTCTGTCTCTCAACTCTCGGACCTTGGGTGTGACATTCAATTCTCATCTAATAAATGTTTAATACAGGATCACCAGTTCAGGAGGTTGATTGGGGAAGGCTCTAGGAAGGGAGACTTATACTATGTGGACTCTCTTTAAATTTCTAAAACCCCCTTTTGTAATGTGGCCCAACATAAAGACATAAATGTTTGGCACAAAAGACTTGATCATCCCAATATCACCAAGTTGTCCTATTTGGACATTGCTAAAAAACTTTGTAAAAATACTTTCTCTTATAATGATTGCATTCTTGAAAAAATGAGAAGTATGCCTTTTGAACAAAGATCTATGTTTACTACTAAACCTTTTGAAATTATTCATTCAGATGTTTGGGGACCGACACCCATTATATCCAAGAGAGGTTTTGCCTATTATGTGATTTTTGTGGATGATTTTGTTGGATATATTTTCTCAAAAATAAGCATGAAGTCTTTACATGTTTTAAATCATATCATATACAACAACTACGTCTTCATCCCAAAACAATTGGGGTCGGCGATATGAACCAAAAAAGAAAATCATTCTGGGTCTTCCACATGAATCCTTCTCCAATCATTTCTATCCCGTGCCATGTCCTCGGTGAGGTTCAAAGCATTCATATCCTTTCCTATCATCTCCATCCAAGTCTTCTTAGGCCTACTTTTAACTAATATATTTTCCCATTTCTCCATCCTTCTAACTGGAGCATCATTAGGCCTTCGCCGAATATGTCCAAACCACCGTAAACGATTCTCTCTCATCTTATTTTCAATGGATGCAATGCCTACCTTCTTATGTATCTCCTCATTTTGAATCTTATCTTTTATTGTATTTCTATACATCCATCTAAGCATACGCATCTCAGCTACACTCATTTTTTGAATTTGATGTTTCTTGGCAGCCCAACATTTGGTACCATATAGTAAAGCGGGCCTAATTGTCGTCCAATAAAACTTTTCCTTCAACCGCAATGGCATTCTACGATCGCACAACACTCCAGTTGCACTTTTCCATTTCATCCACCCAACATTTATCCTATGATTTACATCTCGATCAATTTCTCCATACTTTTGAATGATAGATCCCAAATATTTGAAACAATCATCCACTGGTATTTCTTGCTCACCAAGCTTCACTACACTCCCATCACTACTTCGTTGCTTACTAAACCGACATTCCATGTATACTGTCTTACTCTTACTCAACTTAAAACCTCTTGCTTCTAATGTCTGCCTCCATAATTCTAACTTAGCATTAACCCCAGCTCTAGACTCATCAATCAAAACAATATCATCAGCAAACAACATACACCACGGTACATTTTCTTGAATTGATCATGTAAGCCCATCCATCACTATAGCAAATAAGAAAGGGCTTAATGCAGATCCTTGATGTAACCCAACCGTTATAGGAAAATTGGTTGTCACCCTTCCACAAGTGCGGACATTGGTTACTACTCCTTCGTACATATCTTTAATTATACTAATGTACTTGAGAGAAACACCTTTCATCATCATTGTCCACCAGAGAACATCCCTAGGTACTCTATCGTATGCCTTCTCCAAATCAATAAAAACCATATGCAAATCTTTGTTCCTCTCTCTATATCTCTCAATAAGTTGTCTAAAAAGGTGTATAGCTTCCATAATTGATCTTTCAGGCATAAAACCAAATTGATTCTCTGATATCATGATAACCTTCCTCAACCTAGACTCAATCACCCTCTCTCAAAGTTTCATAGTATGACTCATGAGTTTTATACCACGATAGTTTGTGTAATCTTGTATATCACCCTTATTCTTATATAGAGGCACCAAAGTACTCTTCCTCCGCTCATTAGGCATCTTATTTGTCCGCCAAATCTTGTTAAAAAGATTTGCCAACCATTCTAAACATTTCTCTCCCAAGCATTTCCAAGCCTCGATAGGTATACCATCTGGGCCAACTGCCCTTCTTGATTTCATTTTCTTCAAAGCCTCTGAAATTTTTTTCTTTTGAATCTTGCGCATGAAGTCACGATTCATCTCATGAAAAGGAATGGAAAAGTCTCCAAGATCCTGAGCATGACTTCCATTAAATAGCTTATCAAAATAATCTTTCCATATCTCCTTAATCTCCTCATCTTTGACTAAAACCCTTTGTGTTTCATGTTTGATACATCTAACCATACCCAGATCCCTCGATTTCCTATCTCTCATCTTTGCAAGCCTATAAATATCCTTCTCGCCCTCTTTGGTATCCAACTTGTCATAAACCTCCTTATATACCTTATCCCTCGCGTTTCAAACTACTTTTTTAGCTTCTTTCTTTGCTATCATATACTTCTCAAAATTCTCATTATCACGACTCTTAGATTTCTATAACACTCTCTTTTAACCTTAATACCTAATTTGACATCCTTGTTCCACCATGATGTATCCTTACCTAGCGATGCACCGCCTTTAGACTCACCCAATACGTCCTTAGCCACCTTTCTCATGCCACCCGCTATCTTATTCCACATTGATTCTGAATCATCCTCGAGACACCAATCAACTTCCTTAACTACCTGCTCTACAAACATTCCTTGTTTTAGCTCCTTTCAGCGCCCTCCACTTAATTCTAGGATTTATCCTATGTCTATCCCTTTTACAGCATTTTCTAATTCTAAGATCTAAAATTAAGACTCTATTTTGTGTAGCTACAATTTCTCCCAGTATAACCTTATAATTGATGCAACAACCCCTATCTCTCTTTCTAAGTAGGAAAAAATCTATCTGACTCGTATTAACCCCACTTTTAAATGTTACTAGGTGAGACTCCCTCTTCCTAAACCAAGTGTTTGCTAAGATCATATCATAGGACAAACCAAAATTTAAAATCCTTACTCCACTTTCGTTTTTTTCTCCTATACCATAGCCTCCATGGATACTCTCATATCCATCCCTACTAATGCCTACATGTCCATTAAGGTCACCATTGCTGAAAAGCTTTTCTCCATAAGATATCCCTTGTACTACTTCATTTAAATCTTTCCAAAATTAACGTTTAATGAAATCATCTAAACCTACTTGAGGTGCATAAACACTAATAATATTAATAATATTTGTACCTAATACTAATTTAATAAGTAAAATCCTATCACCCTTCCTACGGACCTCAACTACATTATCAATAAACTCACGACTAATAACAATCCCTACTCCATCCCTATTCCTATTTATTCCTGTATATCAAATCTTATATCCCCAAGGTTCTATCACTTTTGCTTTCTCACCTACCCATTTGGTCTCTTGTAGACATAAAATATCCATCTTTCTCCTACACGTAACATCAACTAACTCTACCAACTTACCAGTTAAAGACCCTATGTCCAAGTGGTTAACCTAATTTTATAGTCTTGAACTATCTTCTTTACCCCCACCCGTCCAACAAAGTGAGGGAACCCTTGCCCATTTATCACTGCCTCCGGACCTATAGAGTACAACGTGTCACTCAGTAGGGAACGCCCCAACGAAAATTGGTTCATATTCATAGGGTGTGACTAAGTTTTTATGTTGGCTGTCACTGGCCTACCGCAACCCTCCTCTTTTATCCAGGCTTGGGATCGGTAGTGTATAACTAAACAGTTATACACAGGCGGTATGATGATCAAAAATCAATTTAATAATAATTTAAAGATATTTATGACCAATTCCAGAAGTGAATATCTATCTAATGAATTTAAGAAATATCTTGAAGACTATGGTATTGTCCATCAAAGATCGTATCCTAAGACCCCACAACAAAATAGTTTGGCCGAAAGAAAACATAGACATATCATTGAAACCACTAGAATCCTTCTTATTTCCCAAAGCATTCCAAAAAAATATTGGGTTGAAGTGGCTCTTGCTTCCGTTTATCTTATTAATCGTCTTCCATCAAAAAATTTAGATAAAATCTCTCCTTTTGAAATTCTATATAAAAAAAAACCCGATTATAATAGATTGATAGTTTTTTGTTGTAAGTGCTTTGTCCTTACAGATAAAAATGATAAACTCTCACCAAAAGTCATTCCTTGTGCTTTTCTTGGCTATTCTGAAACCCAAAAAGGGTTTTGATGTTATAATACTAAGAATGATAAGTTATATGTGTGAGATTTCTCCAGAACCTGCGAACAAGAAGTTAAGAGAGGGAAAAGGTGGAGGCTGCAATGAGTCACGATTTCTCAACAACAGAAATCGTGACCTATTTCATTAATAAATAGGCAAAAGCCCTAATACATAGCCTTTACAATAACCCTGATAAGCTGGGGTTATTTACAAGTATACCATTATGCTATATACAAGTAGTTTAGATCCGGATCCGGATCCAAACTGTAAATACAAAACTGTCTAATAGTCTAATAGTCTCCCTCAAGTTGTGCATGATTTTGAATCATGGACAACTTGCTCTTTAGAAACCAAAAACGGCACTTTGTGAGTCCTTTAGTAAACAAATCAGCCACTTGGTCTTCTGTTTTAATATAATGGGGCTCAATCTCTTTTTCTTCAATCTTTTGCCTGATAAAATGCTGATCAATCTCAATGTGCTTGGTCTTGCTGTGATGAATGGGATTAAGAGATATTTGAATAGCACTTTGGTTATCACAAAAGAGAGAGCAACTAGCAATCGGCTCTTTAAGCTCTGTTAACAAATGTCTAGTCCATGTTACTTCTGCCGTAGCAGCAACCATCGCCCTGTATTCTGCTTCTGTGCTAGATCTAGCCACTGCCTTCTGTTTTCTACTACTCCAGGAAACAAGATTGGCACCAATGAAAACCCCATACCCTGAAACTGACTTTCGATCATCAGGATCTCCTGCCCAGTCTGCATCTGAATAAGCAATTATGTCATGAGCAGTATTCATGGATCTGCTTTTGGTGTACAAAAGTCCATCTCCAACAGTACTCTTCAAGTACCTCAGTATCCTCTTTATTGCATCCATGTGTCCCATCCTTGGCTCATGCATGAATTGAGAAACTTGATTGACTGAATATGTAAAATCGGGCCTGGTAAAAGTAAGATATTGAAGCATTCCCACTAGACTCCGATATTTGGTGGGATCATGATACAAGTCTCCGTTTTGCACACTTAGTTTCTGGTTAAGCACACTAGGTAGCAAGAGGCTTGCAATCTTTCATTCCACCCTTTTCTAACAGATCCAGGGTGTATTTATGTTGGGTCAAAGTAAGTTTATTTCCTTGACTATCCACTTCTACTCCAAGAAAGTACCGAAGGTTTCCAAGGTCCTTCATTTTGAACCTTTGACTCAGAAGGTCTTTAGTTTCTTGAACATGGTTCTCACTACTTCCTGTAATAATTATATCATCAACATATATTAACAAGAAGGTAGTAAACTCCTTACCTCGAAGAATAAAGAGGGAGTGATCCAATTGCGATCGATAGAAACCATGTTTTTGAATTTCTAGAGAGAAACTATCAAACCAAGATCGAGATGCTTGTTTCAGTCCATAGAGAGCTCGATTTAATTTGCATACATATTCCTTTGAATCTACTTCTGTATAGCCTGGCGGTTGTTCCATGTATACTTCTTCCTTCAAATCGCCATGAAGAAAGGCATTCTTCACATCTAGCTGACTTATTTTCCAACCATAATCGACAGCTAATGAAAGAACAATGCGAATTGTACCCATTTTCACAACTGGACTAAATGTTTCATCATAGTCTTGTCCAAACTCTTGAGTGAATCCCTTGGCTACGAGACGAGCTTTGTATCGTTCAACACTTCCATTCGGTTTGTATTTGATCTTGTAGACCCATCGTGAGCCAACAACATTTCTATCTGGAGGTCGAGGAACGACAGTCCATGTTTGACACTGGTACAAAGCTTCCATCTCTTCATTCATGGCTTGAATCCATTTTTTGGAATTAATGGCTTGATGAAAATGTCTAGGCTCAGTCTCTTTCTCAATCTGTGACAAAAATAACTGAAAATCCATGGTGAAATTCTCATAACTGACCCACCTTTCAATAGGATGCCGAGCTCTTTCAGATCGTCTGATCGGAATAGCTACTGTATTAGAAATTGAAGTAATGTCATTGGATGGATCAAGCATAGGATCTTCTTGTTCAATATCGTCCGCAGTCAAGAGTGAGTCCCTTTCTCTTCTCCTATAAACTTGCCCAGCAAACTTGTTAATCTCTGGAGGATGTTCTATTTCAAGTTCCTGTATGCCATTGTATCCATCTTGAGAGGATGTTCTTTGAGCACAGGAGGAAGGACACTCATCATTGGTTGCAGGAAAGAGCTCTGCACTGAGCCATGGATCATAAAATAGAGTATTCATATTGGTTTGGGCAGAAGCATATTCTCCATCTCCAAAATCATTCTCATCAAAAACTACATTCCTAGATATCTTAATTCGTCTATTGTCAGGATCATAACACCTGTACCCTTTGTGGTGATCTGTATATCCGACAAATCTACACTTGGATGCCTTAACCTGAAACTTGTTTCGCAGAGAAGAGTCAATATGAACATAACACGTGCAACCAAAAATTTTTAGTTCATCATAATCAGGATGCTTCCTAAATAGGACAAAAAAAGGTGATTTATCTTCTAAAAGCTTCATGGGTAGACGATTAATAATGTAAACAGCAGAGTGAAAAGCCTCTGTCTAGAGTCCTATGGGAGTATGACTTCCGTGCATCATGCTCATAGCGCTTTCCACAATGTGACGGTGTTTCCGTTCTGCAATTCCATTCTGTTGGGGTGTATGCGGGCAAGATACTCTACGATTTATCCCATTATCTTGGAGATAATTGATAAAATCCCTGGATGAGTATTCCCCCCACCATCACATTGGAAATGTAGAATATTAAAAGAAAACTGAGTTTTGACAAATGTATGGAAACAACGAAAAATAGAGAAAACTTCCGATTTATTCTTCATGAAATATATCCAAGTGAAGCGAGAGAAATTATCAATAAAAATAACATAATATTTGCTGCCAGAATTAGAAGGATTAGGAGCCGGTCCCCATACATCGGAACAGACGATTTCAAAAGGCCTTGAAGCTCTCTCATTTATTGAATGAAAAGGAAGAACATGACTCTTACACATTTGACAACTTGAACACATTTTATTATCTGGTCTAGGAATCAGGCCAGACTCAGGAATAAGACCATCAGATACGAGTCGCTCAACGAAGACTCGACCACAATGACCAAGACGCAAATGCCAAAAATCAGGCTTATTACATTTATTTGAAGATTGCAAATTGAACACATGAATATGCTTGGACGACATGGACTGAGGAGATGACTTCAAGGTAGGTCGAACACAAGTAGAAGGGTCCTCCTGGAAGACATACATATTTCCCCGGCGTTCCCCTTTAGCGAATGTCTTCTTCGTTTGTAGATCCTTGACATAAACAAAAGACGGAGTAAATTCAACAGAAGAATTGGTATGATCAACAAGCTTAGAAACAGAAACAATATTTTTTGTAATATTTGGGGCATGAAGAACATTGGAAAGATGAAGTGGGGATTTAGGCAAGGGGATAAAAACATTTCCAATGTGGGTGATGGGGTGGTGTGACCCGTCTCCAGTGACGATGTTACTTTTTCCAAAATAAGGAGTTAAAGTAGAGAATTTACCCGCATTACCTGTGACATGAGTAGCTGCCCCCGAATCAATGTACCAGACGCTTTTATCATCGCGTTTCAGATCAAGTACAGACAATGCAGCCAAAAGAAGCTCTTTCACATCGCCACCAAACTTTGAAGGGTTCTCCTTTCGTCCTGACGAACTCTCACCCTTTTGGAACTTTCCTTTGTTCTGTGGATTGTGCCAACAGTTGGCTTTGACGTGACCTCGCTTGTTACAGAGGTAACAGGTGGGCACGTTTTTCAGATTATAAGGAGAGGCATTCGGAGTGGGTAGTAACCCACGCCCCCCTGGGGTACCTCGTCCTCGTCCTCTGCCTGCACCAAAATGACTATCACCGCGTCCCTGGCCAAAGGAAACACTAGTAGCAAGAACCTGGCCACCAATGTCATGTGACATCCCCTTTAAGGTCATCTCATATTGAAGGAGTTTCGCTTGCAAGTCTTCAAACGATGGTAAGCTGGGTAGACATAACAATGAGGTCGAAAGAACATGGAATTCCGATCCTAATCCATTCAAGGCTTGCCTGACTTTATCTTTGTCTGTAACTTCATATCCGACAACAGCCAGTTGATCGCTTATGTTCTTGACCTTGTTCAAGTATTCCATGACAGACATGGAACCCTTAGCGAGGAGTTGAAATTCACGCTGAAGAAAGGAAATCCTAGCCTCTGAAATCTGAGAATATGTCTTCACTAGCCGGTCCCATAATTCTTTTGCTGAGCACTCATCTGGAATTCCCACCAATACTTCTTGAGAGATAGTGGAGATAAGGAAAGCAACTGCAGCTTGATCACGCTTCATCCAATTTTCATATTGGGGATTTGGTATTCGTTGTATAGGATCAACCTCGTTTCCATCCTTAGTTTCTTGTATGACAAATTCTGGAGGGGCTGAAATTGATCCATTTAAATGTCCAGAAAGACCTTGACTTTTAATGAATGGAAGAATTTGTCTTTTCCAGATCAAGAAATTGGAATTGGTAAGTTTTTCAGAAATAAGTTGGCCAAGAAAGTTGGATGAGAGAAAAGTTTGAGAAGAAGAAGAATCCATGACTTAGTGTGCAATCAGTATATAAATGCAACAACCTTTTTTTTTAGAGCTGAGAATTCAGCGTGAATCTGATAATCAGAACTGATACCCGAATTATCAGATCTAATCTGATTTGATAAAGGAAGCTAAGACTTCTTCTTTAAAAATTGCACACAACAAAAGGAATATCGCTGATGCACAGATGTATCAGCAGTCGATAAAACTCAAATAGATATCGTGAAATCAAAGAAATTGGCTGATTTGGTACAAATCCAAAGAAGCAAATCCAAATCGAGAGATCTACCGATTCGATGAACAAAGATATCGTGAAAATGGATTTTGGCCCAAACCCAAAACAGTTTCAGCAATCAAACTGGATGTAAAGAGATGTGAAGATGGAGGAATAGATAGAAGGGAGAAGTACGAACAGAAAAAGTACCTGGGGCTGGGTCTCGTAGTCCAGTAGAGAAGAAGAACGAACAGATTGGAGGAAGGAGATCTGAAGATGGCAGCTGGGGCTGAGGCTCGTATTCCAATAGAGAAGGGAAGATCTCGTATGGACGTACCTGTGTAGAAGAATTCCAGCCCTTGGATCAGACTTGCTCTGATACCATGTGAGATTTCTCCAGAACCTGCGAACGAGAAGTTAAGAGAGGGAAAAGGTGGAGGCTGCAATGAGTCACGATTTCTCAACAACAGAAATCGTGACCTATTTCATTAATAAATAGGCAAAAGCCCTAATACATAGCCTTTACAATAACCCTGATAAGCTGGGGTTATTTACAAGTATACCATTATGCTATATACAAGTAGTTTGGATCCGGATCCGGATCCAAACTGTAAATACAAAACTGTCTAATAGTCTAATAATATGTCTCAAGGAATGTAACTTTTTTGGAAAATGATAGTGATTTTGAAAAGAATGAATCTCATTTAGAAAATGCCAACTATTTATTTCTTTTTTATCTATTATCTAAAGATGATGATATCTCTTGTGATGATGAATCAACATATAATAATAACAATGAAGTGGTTGAAATCAACAATAACTTTAACCCTACTACTTCTTAAGAAGAAAGTATAACTAGAGACCCTATCACCTATACTCATAGAGATAGATGCACCTTTAGAAGTACTATTGAGCAATATAGTGAACCTAGCAAATCTATCTCCACACATAATTCAAACCCTAAAAGAACTCCCTCTAGATTTGTATCCTTTGATTCTCTCTCCTAAATATCGGGCTTGCTTAAGTGTCATTCACTCATATTTTGAACCAAAATTTTTTGAAGATGCCAAACGTTGTATTGAATGGAGAGAATCCATGGAGAATGAACTCAAAGCGCTTAGGAAAACCAACACTTGGGAATTTCAAAATTCAAACGCTTTCCAGTGGAAAGAAAATTATAAGATGTCGATGAGTGTTCAAAGTCAAAACCAAGAGTGATGAATCTCTTGAGAGGTATAAAGCTTGTCAAGAATACATGATTGACTATGAAAAGACATTTGCTCGAGTAGCTCGTATGGTTACTATCAGATGTCTCATCACCATTGCTTCCAGTAGAAAATGAAATATTTACGAAATGAATGTCAAAAATATCTTTCTAAATGGTGATCTTAATGAAGAAGTTTTCATGGATGCTCCACTTGATATGAAAATTCCTAAAAATAAAGTTTGTCTTCGTAAAGCTCTTTATGGCTTGAAACAAGCTCCCAAAGCTTGGCACGATAGGTTTAACAATGTAATGACTAAAAATGGTTTCACTGTTAAATTGTAATTTATAAGACAATGTATTTTCTATATATATTTTATATATATAAAAGAAGATACATATACATATATATATTTCATATATGTATATGTATTCATCTAAGAAGTCTTCACGTTATTCACAAGAAAGTTGAAGGCATGCTTTTCAAGGCACTCAATATTGTGAAGAACCGCAAGATTTTCTTTCTCCAAGCAATCTGGCTCTGATACCATGTGAAAATCTCTATAAAAAGAGATTTTGTGTATACACACAATGCTAAAAACACGAAATGTGCACAAAGGCACAAAGGAGAACTCTCACAAGTGCACAAAGGCACAGATACACGTACAAAAGCATAAAAAATATCAACTTCAGTATATTGGGTCCCAAAAGGGGCTTTACAAAAGCATAGAAAAAACAAAAGGGGATCACCCCTATTTATAAGAACTTGGAGTCATGGGGGGGGGGGGGCTCCAACACACACGTTGGAGCCCCTCCAACGGTTAGAAATCTAACCGTTGGAGGGGGCTCCAACATGTGCATTGAGGGCCCCCTCATGTCACATCAATCAAAGCAAAAAAAGCAAAAAAAGTCAAAAAATAAAAATACAATAAAAGAAAATGAAAAAAAGGTACAATCATATTCTCAAGTGAGAATATGCGTAAAATATGTGAATTTACATAAATACCCTTATCGGGGTTGAGATAAATATTTATATATATACTTAGATAGATACATATATATATATATATATGTATATGTATCTTTCTCTCTCTCTCTCTATATATATATATATATATATGAATATATATAAAAGAGAGACTACATTTTAACAGGTATCACCTACAATGCAGTCTTTGGGCCTTTGTTAGGTTTGGTAACATTCGCCAAATGATGGAAGGGCTGTGTAGAATGACAAACATGGTTCTTGTGCAAATTCATAATGTGACTTGCAACATGAAGATTGGCATCAAGGGTAAAAATTGTATTGGAGGAGAGCTTAGTTGCTCCGGCTTCTTATCAAGCAAAACATCCAATTGACCTTCCTCCTTTGTCTGCCAGGATTGCTCTGATACTCATTCAAACCCCCATCTTAAATGAGACCCTTCCAATGATGAAATGCTTAATCAGACCAAAATGCTTATGCTCGTCCCTGGTCCTGACCAAACACATGAATAAGCTGGCTCCATCTTTCAAAACTGTACTCTCTGAGTTGATATGCATTGAGTGGTTTTCAGAACCGAAATTTTGATGCTACATGTATTCTTTCTACCCTCATTAACAGCTTGGTGCATTTTCCCATAAGAGTAATGGTGTTTGGTGGACTGGTTCCTTTAGAAAACCTTACTGAAGATGGCCTTTAGGGATATCATCTTGCAGAATGTACCCTTTCTGGAAGAGAGGAAGACTCCTATCGACATCTTCTCTTCAGTTACACAATCTTCAGTTTCCTCTTCATCCAGGTGTATCTGCAACACAAAAGAACAACCAGCCTTCCATGACAGCCCATCTGTTTTGGAAGAGATCCACCTATCCATATGTAAAAAAGTTGACTATTGGAATCAAAGCATGGGCGTAATCTTGATCAAGCTGGATGACAGACGAACATGGCAGGGGAGAAGATTCAAATATAACTCAGGCTCTGCTTGGGAAGCTCCTGTTGGAGGACGCCGGAGCATAACTGTGGGATCCACAGTGTCAAAGCATGTTTTGGATTATGGAAAAATGGGAGAATAGTGTGCTGTGGTAGGAGCTGCTGAGTCCAACTCGACAATTTGACTGCCACTGCTGGGAGGTGGTAGTTACCAAATATCATGCCAACATCCACTCTGATGGTGCTCCATCAACACTCCAGTGGTGCTTTCATTCACTGGGTAATGATTCCTCTTACCCAAGCATTCCAGTGGAAATGGCAAGTTAATGACTGATGTTTCCAAACAAGAATAATCGAAAGTCATAAATCCATAGTTTCACCAGAATCTGTGGAATCCATAAATGCAGCCTCAGTGTCTGGTTCCTAAACAGAGGGTTAATGCGTAAATTTTTGGTGGTTTGTTAATTATGACTTGATGGTTGTCAAATCTTGCCATTATCTTTGAGGTTTGTTTTTGTGAATAAAACCTGCCTTTCTTTTGAGAAAAGAAAATGCAAGTCTACTTTGCACGTTAGAATGTCTCTTGGCGGCACACATTCTGACCCTTAATGAGTACAGTCATGATTAGAAAAGTAGGTGATGCATGGTTATGCATCTCATACAATTTCTTTTTACTGGTAAACTAAAAATTGAGTCAATTGTGTGACCTTGTAAACTTGTGTGTCTTATACCAATTATTGATACTTTGTTCTCTGTCGTTGATGCATTTTGTCATTGTTATTTTTGTAGTAAACTACGATGGAGGCTTGGAAACAAGGAGCTTTCCCAATTATGGAAATGGGCAGAACAGAATCCAGTATGTTTTTTTCATTGTCAACTTGGCATGCTTATACATTTCTACTTATTCAAAAAGCTATTTTCATTATTTTCTTGAATTGAGCCTTCCAGTTCGTCTTTGGTTTATTTATTTATTTTTTAACATTTCCGTTGTAGGTATTATCATATGACTCACCTAGTTATTGAGTGTCCAAGATTCTGTTTGCCACCTGGTCTTGGCATACATGCATAACCATGATGCATCTGAAAACCTGCTGCTGGAATCAGTACCATGTAAATGTTTGTGTCTTATTGCAATCATAATTAATGCATTAGCTGCTAGTGATACATCTTATGTTGCTAACTATAATGAAAATAGTGAAGAAGTGCACAAACACAAGTCCACTATGGAACATACACATAAACCACTAAGGGAAAGAACAAGAACTCAAGAGCACACACACAAGCCACTAATGGGCTTAAGCACAATATAAAAATATTATTTTATTAACCATAAACTGCTCAGGAGAAGCGTACCTTTACAAGGGGGTTTAACCCCATATATATATATATATATATACAAAATAAGAGAGAGGAGTAACCGTTGGGCTAGTCCCCACCGCTAGCACACAAGGACCAACAAGCCCCTAAAAAGGGGATAAAATACAAAAAAACAAAAACAAAAAACAAAAACACAAATTCCTAAAATACAATATACAAGTATACATATATACCAAGTATATGTATATATAAGAAAACATATATAAATTAATATATATATATATATATATATATATATATATATATATATATATATATATATTTAACACCCCCTCAAACTGGCACTGAAAGTTTGCTAAGGAAAAACGAGGCGCCAACAATGCTTTTGTGAAGAAGTCCACAATTTGGTATTTGGATGTCATATTAGGGAAATTCAATAGTGTCTCTAAGAAACTCTTCCCAAACATAATGACAATTCATCTCTACATGTATCGTACACTCGTGGAAGGTGTGATTGCTAGCAATGTAGATAACACTCTTGTTGTCACAATACATTTTCGATGGAGTAGAGATGGTAACACCTATATCATTCAATAGACTTCTTAGCCAAACGTTTTCTGAAGTGATAGTTGTCATTGCCCAATACTCAGCTTCGATGAAAGAGAGCGACACCTTTTGTTGCTTCTTACACTTCCAAGATATAAGTGAGTTGCGGAGAAAAATGCAATAACCTATAGTAAAAATACAATCATTAAGGTTGTCTTCCCAATCTGAATCCGTATAAGAAATTAAATTTAAACAAAAAGAAGATGAGTGGAATAAACCTTTAGTTCAAGTCACTTAATATATCGAATGATCCACATTACTGCACTCATGTAAATTGAAGTGGGTGCATGTTGAAACTGGCTAGCGCTATGTACAACATGTGCTATGTCAGGTCGGTATATAAGAGATCCAATCCGTTTTCTATAAGACGTGAGATCCTTTAAGGGAGTTCCATCGTTGACTCTCATTTTAGCATTGACGACTTCAGAAGTATCCACAAACTTTTCATCGGATAACCATTACCTAGCAACAATCTCATATGTCAATTTCATTTGAGACAAAACATACCCTCGAAGAGAGTAGGCAACCTTGATACTTAGGAAATACATCAGAAAACCAAGATTGAACATATTAAAATTGTTTTTAAGAATGTTTTTAATAAATTCGACTCCTTTTCTATCACTATCAATAATAATCATATCATGTACATATAACAATAAAATAATGATGCATGTTTCTGTATTCTTGATAAAAAGAGCAATGACGGTATAACAATATATAAAACCAAGATCAATTATAACTTTGCTAAAATGGTCATACCATGCCTAGTCGAAGAACTTTACCTTCCTTAACGTCAAGTCCGGGTGGAGGGTCCATGTACACTTCTTCATTAAGATCCTCATTAAGAAATACATTCTTAACATCTAATTGGTAAATCAACTATGTTTTAATAGAGGCTATAACTATGAGAGTCCTAACACTTGTCATTCTAAGTATAAGTGCAAAGGTTTATTCATAGTCGATCCCAGAGTTGCCAGTCGTGGGAGTGGGACTAGAAAGCGATTTGGGAAGTGAGGCACTTCTAAAATTTTAGGAAGCGGGAAGCACAAAACGACTTATAAGCGAATCGAGAATCGTCTCAGAAGCAAGAAGGGAAGCAAACCAGAAGTGACCTAATAAGCGAACCTAAAGTGACCAAGGATTCGACTGAGAAGCGAATAGGAATCTAGTTTTTTCGATATTGGGCAAAAAAAATTTATTAAAGGGTCCAAGCCTTAGGAGATAATTTGTCATTTCTTTGACAAACGACAAAACATTCATAAAAAAAAACTCTTAATTTTTTAAAACCCGGTTCAATATTAAAAAGTTTTTGTAAGGGAGAGATATTTTTCAAAGCGAAAGATGGCGTTTTGTTTATTAAATAGGCGACAGACCGACAGTAAGAGCGGTTTTGACCCAAAATTTTTGAGGAATATTTTTTGAAATAAGTAATATTCTAGTAGTCTCTATAATGTATTTGTTTTTTCTTTCAACGAAGCCATTTTGTTGTGGGGTTCTTGGGGAAGATCTTTGATGTAAAATATTATTTTCCTTCAAATAACACTTGAATTCATTTGATAAAATTCGCCTCCCGAATCCGAATAAAAATTATGAATGTTAATTTGAAATTGATTTTTCATTAAATTATGAAATTCCTTCAAACAAGAAAATGTTTTCTATTTTTGTCTAAGGAAATAAATTATGAAATTCCTTAAAACAAGAAAATGTTTCTAATTTTTGCTTAAGGAAATAAATTCAAGTATATCTAGTATGATCATAAATAAATGCAACATAATAGCAAAATCCTCCTTTAGACATGATCGGAACATGTCCCCATACATCGGAGTGCACAAATTCAAAAGGTCTCTTAGTTTCATAAGATCAAGAAGAAAAAAGGAAAGTTTTCATTTTTCTAAGTATACAATCTTTGCACACAAAATCTTTCTAATTGCAAAATTTTTCCAAAAAAGGAAAAAGAGAGTTTAAATACACTTGGATGACCTAATCTTCTATGCCAAGTTTCAATATTTTTTTCTTGGGCATAGTTATAAAAAAAGTATCTTGGAATACACAAAAAGTCCATGCAGTATAAATTCCTCTTCTATGGCTTTCCATAATCAGCTTCCTTGATTAGTGATTCCACCAAGCAACCCTCAGATGAGAAGAAGATTTCATACCCATTATCGGAGATTTGAGAAACCGGAGAAGATTTCATACCCATTATCGGAGATTTGAGAAACCGGAACAAATAAATTTTTAGAAACATTTTTTAAATCTCCAATGCTTGTGATTTCTAAAGAAGTGCCATTGATGATAGAAACACTAGAATTTTTTTTATTGGTGCGACAATTGGATAATAGAGATCCATTAGGTGCCATGTGAAAAGAGGCCCCAAGTCAAGCATCCAAGATGACATATCTGGAGGAGAATAAGGTGAGACCACGATACCCGAAGTAGGACTAGAGTCTTAAAAAATTGTTGTATAGCCTCTGCCAATTGTACAATTGAAAGATCTTTAAGTTTACCTCCTTTTTTGTTGACATCATTGCTTGTTTTGAAGGAGTCTCCAACCGAAGCCACTTTTTTTAACTTTGGGCAAGCTGACTTTGTGTTCCGGATCATTGCAAAAGTGACAAATAATTTTTCTAGGTCCTTTGTTTTCCAAAATGTGGAGGTCTACATGTTTTGGTAGTGACATCAGGTTTGGAGGTGGCAAGAACGACGTCACTTACTTTGTCTTCCTTGTCCTCCAATTTTTCTTCCTTCGTACTCAACTCGGTAAGAGTCTCATGGAGAGAAGGAATTTTGGGTTTATAGAGTAGCATCATTCTCACCCCTTCAAACACAGGCCTTAGACCATTAAGGAACATAAAAAATTGTTCTCTTTTGAATTGTTATTGTCTAAGGTGAAGATCCCTGGTGGTTTCCCACTTAAGCTCCATGACGACAAATTCTCTCCATAGAAGGGTCGTGTTGTTGTAGTAGTCTCAGATGGTTTTGTCACCTTGCTTCAAAGACATCATGCTTTTGTGAAGGTTCCACCAATGAGCCATGTCCTTCATAGTCTACATTTCATAGTATACTCGTCTCTTAAGAACTCCCATGCTTCCTTAGCCACTTTGGATTGGGCTACACTGTCAAGAATGGAAGCATCTACAGTACTCACAGTCCATGCTAAGATTTTTGCATTGGAGCCATTTTGTGTCTTCTTTTAAAGTCAAGAGTGTCGGTGCTCTTTTCATCTTTATCAAGGAACCTCAAATTCCCTTCCACAATTTTTGTGAATGAAAGTTGAGGCTCTGGACAAACACAGACTTCTTCTCTATGATGAGCAAGAGAGAGTTGATGAATATATAGAGAGCACACAAATATAACTGTGCATAGAAGTATATAGTGTATCCTATATAGTATGTAATATATCTATGGATGGTAGAGTACCCAGAAGCAGCCAGCACCAGCACCCAGAAGTGCCGACATTGTCATGGGTACATTGGGTCCTTTGGAAGACCGTGTTGCATAGGTTGTTGTGAACATGACTGTGCAGCTTTGTAGCTTTGAATCTTTTTATACATCAATTTTCCTGGCTTTCTTTTCCAATCACAATTTTGTAATTACTGGTTTTTTGCAATGACTTTTTAGACTTGAATTGTGTAGTAAAAATTTTCTCCTTGTTCTTCTGTGAAACTCCAGAATGCGTTAACTGATGCCCAGCGTGTTCGGATGCCTTCTGTCACGGAGTACTGGAAACCCCTTGCTGAAGATGTAAGCACATCAGTTATAACTTTTTCTGAACCTTGAAATGATTCATGCCCTATTGCCAGAATAATTTTCATTTCTGACCTTTTTATCATGCTAACTCTTTCCATTTCATAAAACTAGTTACCACATCTCTTTTTATACTAGCTTGAACGTTTTTTAACTGGATTTTCCTGGTGAAATGCAGATGGACGCTTCTGCTGGAATAGAAGCTGAATATCATCACAAGAACAATCGGGTGAGTTAATGTTACCTTAGCATTCCTTCATTGTAGCATACTGTTGTAGACTTATTTGCGGTCTCGCGTAATCAGTTATATTCTATCTTTCTACATGCATTCCTTCAAGATGTTTGCAGGAAGAAGTCTTATGCCCCTGCCTTGCGTCACCAACTACTTGCAATAATTTTATGAATGAGAAATTCAGAATCATACAATAACAAGACCAAAAGGTTTTCACTTAGTCTGAAGATTGCAACTTCAACAAATCCTCCGAGAAATGCAGAATTTCTCCAAAAGTTGAAAAGAATCCTGAAAGAAACAAATTAAAGAGACTAAAAACACCCTAGAATGGGTTGAGACCCAGATCAATGAGACATTGAGGAAGGTTGACAACAGTATTGATACAATGAGGCAATGTTTTCCACTGCCCATTTACTTCATTTTCTACTTGGTTGCAACTGTTTAGCCTGAGAGTGCCAAAGTAAACTGGCACTGCTAATTCCGCCTCCTGGTTTCGCGCTTATCACAGCCATTCTGCATAAGTTTAACATGCATAGGTCAGCTTGATTGACAATGTCTTAATATTATCTTCTTTTTAGGCCTTATTTTCTCCTGTTCTCCAGGTCTATTGCTGGAAAGGTCTACGGTTTTCTGCTCGGCATGATCTAGAGGGTTTTTCAAGGGTAAAGTTCTTAATTCAAAGATTAAGTGCTGTAGTGCTATTCTTTCTCATCACTCAGAAAATAAATTACTTTGATTGGTGTTGCAGTTTACAGATCATGGTATAGAAAGTGTGGTTCCCCCAGAATTGCTGCCACCTGAGATGCGCTCCAAGTTTCACACAAAATCTGGTGAGAGATCTAAACGAGCCAAAAGGGAAGAAGAAACAAAAGGCACTGCAAATCATGCTGAAGACAACCAGGTATATTGAAGAACTTTTTATTACTATTATCTTGGAAAAGAGATTACAGAAATACACATTTGTACATTTAGCGTAAGTCTCCCTGTGGTGTAGCAAAGGGCTTTTCTGGTGAGAATATAAAAATAAGTAGTTTTTCTCTGAAAAGTCGCAGGTGTGTTTTGAAACCAAAACTAAGAGAAAAGGAAAACTTAAGTACAATATCATAACATCACAATATTATTGTGATTTTTTTTCTGAAAATTTCAATTTACTGCATATTTGTCTTTTTTGGTTAATGAAATGTTTTATTACCCAATAAATTCATAGAATCATGATATTCTGTAGCCATGAGATTTAGGTGTCAAAATATATGTTAATTTTTGGTGAATGATGGTGGTCTTGTTGAACTTTGGATAGTGAGAAGATTCATAGAATTCTATTACCTGTTCAAAAGTTTGTTTATCGCTTAACTCTCAGTAAGTTCTTATACCTGATGAGAGTACCAAAGTTCTTGCAACTTTTTTGAGTTTCAAAATCTTTGCAATTTTTCTTTTACTTGAGAACTACACATGTATATGACTACTGCTTTTGATAAAAAACAGAATACCAGTGCCACAGCCGAACTTGATGGTGGTGGAAACGGGGCGGAGCTTGAAGATCCTTCTGCAGCAATGGATGCTGATGCTGATGCTGCCGGAACTGCAACACAAAGTGGGGCCCCAACGCCTGATGAAAGTCAGAGGCAAGGATCTGACTTGGAAATGGCTCAGGAGGTGATGGAGGCTGAGGAGGAAGGAGAAGAAGCTGAAGTTGAGGCTTCTCCAGAACTCACTAATAATGATGTTCAAGGCGGACAAGATGAGAGTCCTCAAGACGCCACAACCATCTCTGCCTAGTGCAAGTACTCAATGGCGACCTCATAGGAGGAAGTCGAAGAACATGCATGTCTTGGTCAATGAATCAACTGTTTTTTTTTTTTGAGTTTTTTCTGGTCCCAGAGAAAAAGCATATCCTGGTCAATTGATCTTTTTGTTTTTCAAAATTTTGTGGTCCCATAATCGAGTCGAACTTTTATTGGTTTCATAGTGCGTGCATAGCTATGCATGAAAATTGTGATGCCCACTAGAATAAGTGACCTTCAAATCGTTGTTACCACTCCAGATTATTGATCGGATACAATGATGGGAAAATATCCTGTAACTGTTCTTGACTGTTGCCAACAAGAGCTGACCTTTAAATTGTGTTATAACTTTAGATTCTGTATCCTATACAAAAATAGGAAAAATGCCCTGTAACTTTTGTTAGTTCTCGACTGATTATCAACAAGTACTGTTCTTGACTAGTTTTATGCACCAATTAATTTTTTTAACGGATTGGTACGATCCAAGTATCTTTGGACCACTTTTTAAATTGATTCGTACGGCGACTTTGGGAAATCCAAAAGTCAAGTTCCATCACGTTATGTTGCTACTTGTATCATGGGTATATTTAGCATTAAGAGAAAAGGTCAATGAAATTTCTAGAACTTTCCAGGCTTATTTCTAAAACTCCCATCTGATTGAAGAATTGTTTTTCCTTGGTGTCTGCAAAACTATCACCCATCTTATAAGGTTTAGGACTCCACATGCATGAAGGTTCGTGTGAGAGATGCTAAGGCAGTTAGCAAGATTAAATGATTTTTTTTTTGGAGATAACTAAGGAAACCACCATTTTACCCTGATCCTGTGCATTGGGAACGTCTGTCCCGGATATCGAATTCGTGACCATCAATTTGGAGCAACATATGCCAACCCACCTGACTAGTGGGATTCCCTGTTTCGTATGTTGTACAAAATTATCCCAAACTTTTTTCATACTTCCACACGTGACCTATAGAAACATAAGATGATTCAGAACCAGAAAATTAGGTGTTAGATCATTTTTTCCAGAAAAAAGGTAGAAAGAAGAAAACAACTTGGAAGAGAAAAGCATTTGCTCAGAATTTGCAAGTCAATCTGTAACAGCATTTTCTTCCTGCAAAAAATTCAAATTCCAGAGTTTCTTTAAACTACTTCCCTATTTACAGAACTGTATTTTCACAACGGCCATCATCATATATGTTGATAGGCTTCAGCTCCCCAAAGCAGCTCTCTTTCAGCACCCAAAACTCAAAATTGGTTACATGGTATGTAACTGCAAAAAATCAGATCAAAATCACTTCTCTGACCGTGGGGGATATGTCTGGCTTGACTTCCACATGCAACCCTCGCCGAGTCATCAAGCGGGCATAGCGGAGAGCATGTCCCTGTTCCAGCAAAGAACTTAGGTATGCTACTGCTAGCAGTCTAAAACATGGCAAACTACTGGAGAGAGAGAGAGAGAGAGAGAGAGAGAGAGAGAGAGAGAGAGAGAGAGAGAGAGAGAGAGAGAGAGAGAGAGATTGGTCTAAATCCAATCACAACAGTAGGTGCAGTGCAAAAACAATGAGATAGCATAAGTCTGGCATAATGCTCTGACAGGGGCTTACCCTCACAGTAACTGTCACAATAGCTTCGCCATAACTCTGGGACTGAAGGAACAGTTGTTTGGCTTCATCAACCGTAATAGATGTCACCACTTGCGGCAAAACTGATACAACTACAAGAAAGCAACAATGGCATTGTCACAAGGAAATTTCTCAACCAACCCAACATTGTATGAAGAGAAATAGTAGTTTCCATCTGCTTTTCTGGATTCTGAAGTTCTTGAAACTTCTGCTCATCAACTATGGTCTTATAAATTATAATCACATAAACAGTACACAAGTAGCTACAGTAGTCACGGATGTAGCTAGCCATTTTAACATAACTGTCACTAATAGAAGATCTTTGAGGTTGAACTACAGCAGCATATAGACAGCTCTCAAATGCTTCAACAGAATGATGTGAATAGAACTGCAGTGAAGAATAAATGTAAAGTACACCACAAATACTAGTTTTATTTTTTTCCTTTCTTGGTTATATAGTTGATAAAGCTTGAATTCGATGCATAACATCAAACCAGTCAACTCATCTTCAGCTCTAGTTTTATTTTTTTGACAGTTCACCACCACATATCAAGCCACTATGTTATGGAAGGTTCTTATTCTCACAAATTTAACAACCAGACAATTCTGTACATGGTAGTTGGCTTCATGCTTAACCTTGAAACAATTGGTAGAGCTCAAGCATAATCTGCATGGTGATGGAGGAAAGAGGAAAGACTCTTCCTCGAACCAATGTGAAGCATTTAGGTATAAAATTGACTTTTTTTACTGATTAATTAACATTAATTAACATTTAGGTATAATGGAAATGGCCCAAATTCAGCCCTTAATTAAGCAAAACAAATTGCCAACATAGGATTTCCTTTTCTTCTTTTTCAACTCACCTTCTTTTCACAACACCCTCCACAGCTCCACCCCAGTGACCATCAACACCAGTGGTGATCTTTTAGTATTCTACATGTCATGGTATATTCTTATAATTTCTAAATGCTATGTTTACTCTTGATGGTTAATCACAATGCATATTTTGGTTTTTATACATTTTCTTAGAATATAGGTGCATCCTTATAACAGAATTTTTCTCTCCACATTAGCCTTTATAGATGATCATTACCCTACAAATGATCCACCTGGTCCTTTTAATGCCCTCTCCAACCTGCATAACCTGACCTGTCGGCTAAAATAGGCTGCTTTTGAAAACTTGGAGTCGTCAAGAACCAGGTCAAAATCAGACCCATTAATAAATGGACCTAGTCATTTCTCGGCTTGGTCAGTCTTGAAACTTGACGGCCAAAGATAAACAGGTCCAGATCGGGCAGAGTCAGCCCGTTGCCCACCCCTACCTTGAACATTGTTTTTCTCCAACAAATAGGTAGAGATGCAAATGGGTCAGATCCAGGATGGAGGTTTTGCAATCTTTGGCTGTTTTGGATCCGACTTCCCCATGTATTTAGTTGTTCCTGATCTCACCTGTTCACATCCCTTCATATAAGAGACAATTTTGCTTCAAAGGGCCACTCACCTTTATTGTAATTGCTAAAAATGCCTTTGAGTAGACCCAAGGGGTTTGGCGTAGTGGGATGGGGCCTAGACCGTTTGACGGGCAGTCTACATTCAAATCCCATGGGCGTCACCCCTTGCATAAGCCAAAGCTTGGCGATTCCCTGGGGTTGAGGGGTAAGCCGTCAGAGTTTTATGCTGTCATGGACAGTGACTGTAAGTACGACAGGCCGAGCCAGCGCGGCTAGATCTCTGTGCCTGAAGCGGTTTCTCCGAGTAAAAAAAATGGCTTAGAGTGTATACAACTTACAATATGACATGATAGAATTTGAATTTTAAGTTTTCCATGTATTACTGCTCATGGTAATATCTGTAGAGCTAAGTTGGCTGCTTAAAGTCTAAAAATGAAACAAATATTATGGTGCTGCTTGTGGGAAAATATCAAGTGCATCTACAGAATTAATAGAAGGATAAAGAGAAATCCTGAAAATAAAAATCACACTTTACACAGCAGCAAAGAAAGAAAAACATGTTTCTTCAAACAGCGAAGTAATGTGCTCAAAGAGTAAGTCATACTGGTTGCTTGTAGTTTAGGAAGTTTTCTTTGCAGCATCTACTTCAATTTGTTTATTAGTTCTTAAAGCATTCATGATTTGTACATATGGCAACATGTCAGGTGATGGAACTGGGCTTCCTGAATGCACTAAAACCCTACAGATTGATACCCGAAGCGGAAGCTACACTAAATTATCTAAGAATATCTAGAAAATGCAGGAAATTGAAAGAGAAAACATGAAATATCTGGAATAACAAAAAAATCAGGAAATAATCTCATATCCAATTCTGGTCCTAACTGCAAGTACTAAATGGGCTTTGGTTCGATTCATCGGTTCTTCTACCTTCTAACCCATTTGAGACCCGTTTTTATGTGCAAAACTGTTTCCCAGCCCCTTGTAACCCTCAGCACTTCAGATTGGACCTGAACCCCAATCCGAATAGCCCAAACTTAACCCTATTAAACTTAGATTCATCCCAGAGATCACCAAATCTGACCCAATTACGGCCAAATACTACCCAAACCCACCTAAACTGATTCATTCAACCCTTAGTACTGGTGAATCAACCTATATTCAAGATATATCCTATCCATTTGACCCATTTGCAACCCAAGCCCATTTAGATCCGATCAAGATTAACTTGGATGTAAATAGTCATAACTGGATCCAAGTGGATTTTTGTGTGGATCTCTCCAACTTGACACAGATATTACTCATAGATCAGTTTGCTATCTGTCTACATCGACTGTGTGGCAGCAAGATCCACATACACCTCATGATCAATCCTTTTGCGAAATGGATCCTACCTTTGTTAGTTCCACATGTGACATATCTGCATCAACAATTGATGCTTGCACTAGATCAATGATTCATGTTGGTGGAGAGAAATTAGAAGAAGCAAAAGTGCATGATCCAGACTCGAGGTCGAGTCTTCAACCTGGGGAGAATGATACAGAGCACAAGTGGGTCGCAACCTGGGTCTATTTTCGATCCATTCAGTGTTATTACAGTCCTTTGTTATTTGGGTCTTTATATTGGGTTATTGGATCATTTTAGATCCATTTTACAGTTTGGATTGTTTTAGATTTTATTTAATAAATATTGGATCTATGTAATAGATTCATATCTACTTTTAGCAGTTTGGTAGAATTAGGATGCTTCCCTATTTGAATGTTTATCAAGATAGGAAACTTGAATCATCAAGATTGTAATCCCTCATCTATATAAGGATGAGAGGGCCATAGTCAAGATCAGAGTTGGAATATGAGAAATTTTTAGTTCAACTGGATTTCTTTGTTATTTCAAGTTATTTCTTTCTTTTGTGTTCAATTTTCAGTTTTTGCTAAATATTATTAAATTATTTATCTTCTATCTGCGTTCGGGTATCAAATCTGTAAGTTTTAGGAACGCCTGTCCTGAATCGCTACATCATACCTGGACTGCTAGGACAATATGATTGCACACGTTTGGTGTGCTGCTGCACCTGATCACCCACTCTTAAAATATAGTCTCTTTATATATATATATATATATATATATATATATATATATATATATATATATATATATATATATATATATATATATATATATATATATATATCAAACCCGATAAGGGTATTTATGTAAATTCACATATTTTATGCATATTCTCACTTGAGAATATGATTGTATTTTTTCTTTTCTTTTTCTTTTTCCTTTTTGTATTTTTTTTTTTGCTTTTTGTTTGATGTGACATGAGGAGGCCCTCAATACACATGTTGGAGCTCCCTCCAACGGTTACATTTCTAACCGTTGGAGAGGCTCCAACGTATGTATTGGAGCTCCCCTATGTCCCCTTTAGTATTTTTTATGCTTTTGTAAAGCCATTTTTGGTACCCAATATATTAAAGTTGATATTTTTTATGCCCTTGTGCATGTGTATCCATGCCTTTGTGCACTTGTGAGAATTCTCCTTTGTGCCTTTGTGCACACTTCGTGCTTCAACATTGTGTTTATACATAAAATCTCTTTTTATAAATATTTTTACATGGTATAAGAGCAAGGTCGCTTGGAGAAAGGAATTTGTTTCATTCTTCACAATATCAAGTGCCTCGTGAAGCATGCCTTCAACTTTTTGGTGATTGGTGTGAGTTTTATGAAACCCTTTTCAAATAATATTTTTAATTAAAATTCAGTGAAAGCCAGACACCAAAAATATAAAACCGGCTCGCACTAGTGGTGGAGTCCGGGTCGATCTCAGGGAACGAAAAATACCTTGTATTCAAACACACAAGCTAAACTACTCTTTATTGCCAAAATAAAATTAATTAAATAACTAACTAACTAAGAGAGTACGGCCCTACGCAGAGGGCTTAAACAAAATAAATAAATGGTTTTATTACAAACCCAATTAATAAAATAAAATAAAATCCTAATCTAAAAAGAAAAGAAAAGGCTTTAGTGCTTCGAGTCTTCTTGTCCCTTTTTGAGGTAATGTATGTTTTCTTGAACTTTTGCTTTTCTGAGGGTACTTTTGAGGGCTTGAGGGGACCTGAGAGGGTACTTTTAGGCACGAAAAGGCTCCACCGCACGTTCCAATGCCTCCCTGCGAAACACAAAAACACAAACGCAGCAGTACAAAGCTATCTAAACTAAATATGCTAGTTAACGAATTAAAAATCAGAAAAAAAATCTAAACTATGCTAAAAGACAGAATATCCAAACAAACTAACAAATTATAAACCACTTCAAGAACTAACTAAATTAACGTAAATATTTAAATCTAAATCCAACTACTAAATGAAAACTGGAATTGACTATAAAAACATACGATTAATGAAACTTAACATTAAAAGAAAGAACAATGAATAACTAATAAAATACCTAGCTATTGAGCTACAACATTGTATACTATAAAATATTCATATAAAATGTTAATGGACTGAACTACTGTAAGAACACATAACATAAAACACACTAACTTGTTGATGAAAGAACGTGTAAACAAAACAACTAAGTGAAAAAAAAAAATTAATCAACTAATCTGCTGAAACCGTTAATTCTAATCACAGATAACAATAAAATAAGTTTAACTAATGGGTAATGACTGAATGCTAATGAAATAAGATAACCTAATGAAAAACCTAAACAAAACAAAACAAACAATGACTGTTACTAAAAGAAAAATGTTGATGCTAACATAACTTAAACCATTATTCGCTAACCTATATAAAAATTGAACACACTAGCCTATGTAAAAATCAAATAACTAACCTATGTAAAAATCAAATAACCTAACCTATTTAATAAACTGACTAGAAAGAAATCAAACAAGCAACATTCAAAAACGTGAAACACAATAACGTTAAAACAACTACTAACTATTAGGGATGCCAACTGATTTACACTTATGGCTGAACACGGCTGCATACCAAATGTAAACGGTTTACCAAGAAACAATACAAACAATCGACTCCTATGCACTAATTAACGATAATGTAAAACAAAAATCAAAGGAAAAAAAAATCTGAACTGCAACCAAATAACGTGAATCTAGACTACATAGTTGTATCCAGAACTAACATTCAGCTATCAAAACTATGGTTATTTTAAAACAGCAAAACACTTATTAATTGACTCTTCAAGAAAACGCTGATCAGAAATCAAGAGATTGATTCATCTATAAAAATGACACATATTTTTGTTTATTTTAATTTTCTATTTTTTTTATTTTTGTCTTCACATAAGAGAATGTTATGCTATGCAAATCTACATGCAAGATGCAAATAAAACAATAATAAAATCATGAACCACTAAGCTGCAATGCAATATATATAAAAAGAAAAAAGAAAGGACAAAGAGGCAAACCGTGATTTGCTTCCGATGGAGGGATTGGGAAGAAGAGGGTGGTGATTCCAGCTGCGTGCACACGATCCCGATGAAGAGGAAGAGGCTGCCGATGAAGAAGGGGTTCGAGGCTTGATGCAACGGAGGGGGAAAAAGAAGAAGGGGGGAAGAAGAGAGGAGGAGAAATCGGCAATAGAGGGAGAGAGAGCAAGGGAGAGAGAAAAGAGAGAGGCAAGATGGAGGGGTTGTGAGAGCTGCTGGAAAAACATCTTCTCCAGCCCTATTAACCTTATTTATAATCCCTAATTAGGTTAAAACAAGTTTTTTCAAAAAGAGTCCAAAGATTTTCGCTAATTTCCAAAACAAGGTCTCTTATGAAAAACATGTTTTTCTAAAAATCCAAACTTACTAAACTAACTAAAATTTAGCTAATACAAGCCTAAACTAATTGAACTATAATTAAGAAAATCTAAATCTAATAAAAATACTAAAACTGTAGGAAAAGCTTTAAAAAACTCGATTTTCTGATAAAATTCAATTCAATGCGGTTTCTCAAAACTAACGATAAAAATGGGTTTTTGAAGCGATTTTAACATGGATCATGCATAAATAACGATTAATAAAATGCAAATATTATGCATGATCAAATACCCCCATGCTTATCGTTTGCTAGTCCTCGAGCAAACTGAAGCAAAAACAAAAATACTAAACTAGACAAAATAAAAACCTAACTCACTTTCGTAGGAATCACGGTTGCATTTAGCATATGCCACAAGCCCTTTCAACCCCTGGGTTACCCCAGTGGACGAGTAAGGTCTCGTGAGGGTTTACAGTGATGCTACCCACAAACATCTCTATCAAGTATGCATAAAAACACAAGGCATTAGGCAATTAAGGAGTTTGTTTTCACAAATATTTCATGCCATTGCATTATCAAAACATGATTAGAGTCTTCTACCTACCACCACAGAATAAAATATTTTCTTTCACTTTTCTAAATAGCATAATCATTTATGTTTCATCCTCAGAAATTCAAATACATACATATTATTATTTACTTCTCCTCACTCATATGTGTTCTACACAGGTTTTCTCAATATTTGCTTTTAAGCAATGAACTTTTCTCTTTTACGCTCTTTTCTTTTTCTTGATTTTCAATTTTTCTCATTTTTCAATTTTTTCTGAGCACTATACCCAATTTCTAGTTTCGTGACCCGTGTAACGAGCTTTGGGTCAGTGACTCCCAGGCCAGACGACCTTAGGGCACCAGATACAAAGTATCTCTCAGACTTAATTGCTCGAGTCACTAGACCTTTAATTTTCTATAGTTTACGTATAGTCTACTTCTCTGTCATGTGCAATGTCAATATCTATTAGGCTCTCTATAAAGTCCATGTAACGAGCTTTCGGGCCGATGGCTCCCAAACCAGATGGCTTTAGGGCACCAGGTGTAAACACCCCTCAGGCTCTACTTGCTCGAACAAAATAGGCCACAGATATCAACGTAGACAAATAATTGACTTCCTTCGTTATCCTTTTCAACATGGACTCAAACACTTCAACTTGTGTCTAAGCCCAGCTACTAGGGAGTACGAAGATATCAAACAACTAAACGTATGCTCGTTTCACTTTTTGAGCTCTTTTGCAACGTTGTTCATTTGCTTAGTTTTCAAAAATAAAACTGTGCATATTCATACTTGTGATTCAAAATAAACTCTAACATGCATCCATAATCATTTCTTTGAAATCCACATAAACAACCATGGTTTTCTAGATTCGTGTTAGAAAAAGTTTTTTGTGGGGCCTAAAAATTCTCTAAAAACGTTAGATGTTGCAAAGCAGTCATATAAGTTCAAACGCATTCCCTAAAAGCCTAATCTTTATGAGTTGACATAAAAATGCAAGTACAAAGACATGAAAAAAAATTGGGTGTGCAAACTACACCCTCCCCCATGCTTGAATGAAACTGTCCTCAGTGGCACTCCCCCATGCTTGTATGAAACTAAGGGAATGCATATGAAACCAAAAAAAAACTGAGAGAAAAAGGAGTAGAAGTCACCTGATCTTATTGTGAAACCTTACCAGATACGACATGCGAATGGCTCTGCATAGGTTCCACCTGTCTCACAGTTTACAACTCATAGAGATATGCAAAAGAATGCAATGCATACATGATCTAGGCTTGACGCTTATGAAGAAAAACTACCTAAAAACAAAAACTATTAAAGCTACTAATGGTACATCAAAAATATGGGTTGCCTCCCATAAAGCGCTAAGTTTTACGTCCCCAGCCAGGCGGATCTCTGGAAAAAACCTTCATCGTCCATGAGATCAATGGACATGAAGTCTCGCTCAATCGGGCTCAATGAAGAAAAGAGTGTCATCTGTGACACTACGCACTGTGTTTCCATCCCGTCTACCTCTAACTGTAGGATCATAACTCTCTCGACATGAAGAACAGAGATTAGTCTCATCTGAGAGACTGGTCAAGAAATGAGAGTTTAGGACTGACCGAGTATCAATGAATGCAACTTCAAACAAGTGGTGAATATGATCAGGCTTGACTTGGTCAAGCACCTTATGCATCTGCACTTCTTGCTTACTAAAAGCAATCAGTGATCCTAAAGGCTGAGAGAATGGGGCTTTATGAATATGTGATGATAATGCATGTTGTGTGCCTGGCCCATTCTGTTGAGGTATGATGGAAATCGACTCGTCAGTAGAAATGATATGAGGCTCATGAGTCGATTCCCGAGTGGGGGGACATACCTTCCCGCTCTGAAGGGATGTAACAGATTTGACTTGCTCATGATGTGAAGTAGTGGGTTGCAAGTCGAATGACATGGAATCCTCTTCTTTTGAGACAACAGGCCTACTAGATGGGTTCCCTTCGCTTTGCCTACTCAATGTCTGAGCTAACTGTCCCATTTGAGTCTCTAGCTTGGCTATTGACTGCGTATGGGAGCAAAGAGTGGCCTTGATATCAGAAAAGGCCTCTAACATCTTCTCCTGGAATGATGAACTTGAAATGGGCTCCTGAAGAGAAGGTAGACTAGACTGGGGATGAACCTGTGGAAAAATGGGCTGCGAGTAGCCTTGTGAAGGGTTACTGTGTCTATACTGTGTCTGGGAGGGCTGATGGGATGGAGAAATGGACTGGTTTCGCCAACCTGGGTTATATGATGGTGTAAATAAATCATGCATGGGTCTAGCGAAACCTTGGTCAGCATTCACATGCTCCTGAACGAATTCAGGATATAATGGCGCTGCCGGACAATCTGAAACACAGTGTGCAGGGCTAGCACATAGCTCGCACACTCTTTCTACTGGATTTCTCAAAGAATTGGCTAGGAATTGATCTAACTTCCTAGTCAACTGGTCAACCCTGGTACGCAATTCTAACTCGGACCTAACTTCGGAAATCCCAACTTTCCTAGGACCACTAGACACAGGTGTAGTCCTATCGAGCCGTGAAGACAAGGTATGATGCATCGTGTTTTCACTCAAGGTCTCGAATAGAGACCATGCCTCGTCCTCACTCTTGAGCATAAAAGTGCCCCCACAAGACGAATCAACCATTTGACGATGCTTCTCAGTAAGCCCGTCATAAAAATACTGCACCAACTGCCAATGAGGCACCTGGTGATGGGGACACTTGCGGAGAAGATCTTTCAATCTCTCCCAAGACTCGTGAAATTGTTCTCCCTCAATTTGAGAAAAACTGGTTATAGCTTTACGAAACTGATTCGTCTTACCAATTGGGAAATATTTTTTTAAAAATTCTTTTTGCATTCCTTCCCAAGTAGTAATACGAACCGTCTCAAGAGATTTTAGCCAGTGCTTGGCTTTATCTTTGAGAGAGAACGGAAACAAAGTCAACCGCATAACATCATCTCCAAAGTTATTGATTCGCACAGTCGAGCAAATCTCAAGGAATTCGTCGAGATGACTATATGGGTCCTCATTGCTAAGGCCATAAAACGAAGGTAACATTTGAATCACACTGGCCTTAATCTCAAAATGGCTCGCTCCTACATCAGGTCTCGTGATGCAGGAGGCGGGAGTATACGTATTTGGCATGAAGTACTCCCTCAAAGGACGGATCAATTGATGATCGTCAGCCATTGCTTACACCTTAGAGTAGACCGGTGTAGCACACGTCCTAACTTTGGGTTTTCTACCTAACTAACGCACTAAGCGGCCAAACCACGTAAACCACAAAGCGAGTAAACTAAAAACAACAAAAACTAAACAAAAACCACGCAGTTACACATAACAGAGATTATGCATAAGAAATATGAAATCTATGTGTACGGTACCAATCGTACACAGTCACCTCTAAGGGAATCCTAATAGGTGGGCTGTGCAGAAAAGTAAGCTCGTCTCTAAGATATGTACATACGTGGTTCTAAACCTAAATGCAACACAAACACTAGGCAATAAAGTGAATACTAATATTACGCCGTTCCCCGGCAACGGCGCCAAAATTTGGTGTGAGTTTTATGAAACCCTTTTCAAATAATATTTTTAATTAAAATTCAGTGAAAGCCAGACACCAAAAATATAAAACCGGCTCGCACTAGTGGTGGAGTCCGGGTCGATCTCAGGGAACGGAAAATACCTTGTATTCAAACACACAAGCTAAACTACTCTTTATTGCCAAAATAAAATTAATTAAATAACTAACTAACTAAGAGAGTACGGCCCTACGCAGAGGGCTTAAACAAAATAAATAAATGGTTTTATTACAAACCCAATTAATAAAATAAAATAAAATCCTAATCTAAAAAGAAAAGAAAAGGCTTTAGTGCTTCGAGTCTTCTTGTCCCTTTTTGAGGTAATGTATATTTTCTTGAACTTTTGCTTTTCTGAGGGCACTTTTGAGGGCTTGAGGGGACCTGAGATGGTACTTTTAGGCACGAAAAGGCTCCACCGCACGTTCCAATGCCTCCCTGCGAAACACAAAAACACAAACGCAGCAGTACAAAGCTATCTAAACTAAATATGCTAGTTAACGAATTAAAAATCAGAAAAAAAAAAATCTAAACTATGCTAAAAGACAGAATATCCAAACAAACTAACAAATTATAAACCACTTCAAGAACTAACTAAATTAACGTAAATATTTAAATCTAAATCCAACTACTAAATGAAAACTGGAATTGACTATAAAAACATACGATTAATGAAACTTAACATTAAAAGAAAGAACAATGAATAACTAATAAAATACCTAGCTATTGAGCTACAACATTGTATACTATAAAATATTCATATAAAATGTTAATGGACTGAACTACTGTAAGAACACATAACATAAAACACACTAACTTGTTGATGAAAGAACGTGTAAACAAAACAACTAAGTGAAAAAAAAAAATTAATCAACTAATCTGCTGAAACCGTTAATTCTAATCACAGATAACAATAAAATAAGTTTAACTAATGGGTAATGACTGAATGCTAATGAAATAAGATAACCTAATGAAAAACCTAAACAAAACAAAACAAACAATGACTGTTACTAAAAGAAAAATGTTGATGCTAACATAACTTAAACCATTATTCGCTAACCTATATAAAAATTGAACACACTAGCCTATGTAAAAATCAAATAACTAACCTATGTAAAAATCAAATAACCTAACCTATTTAATAAACTGACTAGAAAGAAATCAAACAAGCAACATTCAAAAACGTGAAACACAATAACGTTAAAACAACTACTAACTATTAGGGATGCCAACTGATTTACACTTATGGCTGAACACGGCTGCATACCAAATGTAAACGGTTTACCAAGAAACAATACAAACAATCGACTCCTATGCACTAATTAACGATAATGTAAAACAAAAATCAAAGGAAAAAAAAATCTGAACTGCAACCAAATAACGTGAATCTAGACTACATAGTTGTATCCAGAACTAGCATTCAGCTATCAAAACTATGGTTATTTTAAAACAGCAAAACACTTATTAATTGACTCTTCAAGAAAACGCTGATCAGAAATCAAGAGATTGATTCATCTATAAAAACGACACATATTTTTGTTTCTTTTAATTTTCTATTTTTTATTTTTGTCTTCACATAAGAGAATGTTATGCTATGCAAATCTACATGCAAGATGCAAATAAAACAATAATAAAATCATGAACCACTAAGCTGCAATGCAATATATATAAAAAGAAAAGAGAAAGGACAAAGAGGCAAACCGTGATTTGCTTCCGATGGAGGGATTGGGAAGAAGAGGGTGGTGATTCCAGCTGCGTGCACACGATCCCGATGAAGAGGAAGAGGCTGCCGATGAAGAAGGGGTTCGAGGCTTGATGCAACGGAGGGGGAAAAAGAAGAAGGGGAGAAGAAGAGAGGAGGAGAAATCGGCAATAGAGGGAGAGAGAGCAAGGGAGAGAGAAAAGAGAGAGGCAAGATGGAGGGGTTGTGAGAGCTGCTGGAAAAACATCTTCTCCAGCCCTATTAACCTTATTTATAATCCCTAATTAGGTTAAAACAAGTTTTTTCAAAAAGAGTCCAAAGATTTTCGCTAATTTTCAAAACAAGGTCTCTTATGAAAAACATGTTTTTCTAAAAATCCAAACTTACTAAACTAACTAAAATTTAGCTAATACAAGCCTAAACTAATTGAACTGTAATTAAGAAAATCTAAATCTAATAAAAATACTAAAACTGTAGGAAAAGCTTTAAAAAACTCGATTTTCTGATAAAATTCAATTCAATGCGGTTTCTCAAAACTAACGATAAAAATGGGTTTTTGAAGCGATTTTAACATGGATCATGCATAAATAACGATTAATAAAATGCAAATATTATGCATGATCAGTGATTAGCGTAAAGACTCCTCTTCATCCAATATTTTAGAAAGTTACTACAACAAGATTTAAAATCTTATTGTGGTACGTCTCCTTTTCTCTCATCTTACCGCTCTAATGGGTGAAAAAAACTCCAATTTTTCTCTTGGTTTCAAGCTAAATGACGCCAATTATCACGTATGGGCTAGAAATATGGAAGCCCACATTAAAGGAAAAGGGCTTTGGGGTTACGTTCAAGACTCGATTCCAGAATCAGAACCTAAAACTACGTTGATTAAAGAAGGTAAAATCAAAATTCTTGAGGGAGATGAAAGAACTAAGGCTCGTGAAGAGTATAATAGAAAACACGAGGAGTGGAAAATGAAGAACTTCAAGATCTTGTCATGATTTTTTTTTCATTGAGACAAAAATCAACTCCAATATTATAAAGTTTAAAAAGGCTTCTCAAGTGTGGGTGTACCTTGAGAAGATGCACACTTCTAGGAATTTGTCTCATAAGTATTACTTCTAAAAGAGGGCGCTTACGCTTCTTCAAGGGGAGATGACTATAGGAGAGTATTTTGCCGAACTCTCTTCCATTTGAGATGAACTTGCTATGATCGAACCCAAGTGGAGTGGAGAAGCCATAGAGCTTCATCATAAACAACTAGAAGAAGATCAATTTTTTAACTTTTTAAATGGGCTAAGACCGGATAACTATTTAGTTATACACTGCCAGTCCCAAGCCCGAATAAAAAAGGAGGGTTGCGGTAGGCCTGTGACAGCCAGCATAAAAACTTAGTCATACCCTATGAATACGAACCAATATGAGAATTTCGTTGGGGCGTTCCCTACTGAGCGATGCGCTGTACTCTATAGGCCCAGAGGGAGTGATAAATGGGCAAGGGTTGCTAGGTTGTCGCCCGGAAGCGACGCGTCACACCGGCGCCCGGGTGTGGTGTCAAATAGGCAAGGGTTCTCTCACTTTGTTGGACGGGTGGGTGTAAAAAAGTTAGTCTAAGACCATAAAATTAGGTTAGTCACTTGGAACATAGGGTCTTTAACTGGTAAGTTGGTAGAGTTAGTAGATGTTATGTGTAGGAGAAAGATTGATTTTTTATGTCTACAAGAGACCAAATGGGTAGGTGAGAAAGCAAAAGTGATAGAACCTTGGGGATATAAGATTTGGTATACAGGAATAAATATGAATAGGAATGGAGTAGGGATTGCTATGAGTCGTGAGTTTATAGATAATGTAGTTGAGGTCCATAGGAAGGGTGATAGGATTTTATTTATCAAATTAGTTTTAGGTACGAATATTATTAATATTATTAGTGTTTATGCACCTCAAGTAGGTTTAGATGATTCCATTAAGCGTCAATTTTAGGAAGATTTAGATGGAGTAGTACAAGGGATATCTTATAGAGAAAGGCTTTTCATCGGCGGTAACCTTAATGGGCATGTGGGCATTAGTAGGGATGGATTTGAGAGTATCCATGGAGGCTATAGTATAGGAGAAAGAAACGAAAGTCTCTCTTTCTTAGCAAACACTTGGTTTAGGAAGAGGGAGTCTCACCTAGTAACATTTAAAAGTGGGGTTAATACGAGTCAGATAGATTTTTTCCTACTTAGAAAGAGAGATAGGGGTTGTTGCATCGATTGTAAGGTTATACTGGGAGAAAGTGTAGCTACACAACATAGAGTCTTAATTTTAGATCTTAGAATTAGACAATGCTGCAAAAGGGATAGACATAAGATAGATCCTAGAATTAAGTGGTGGGCACTGAAAGAAGCTAAACAAGGAATGTTTGTAGAGCAGGTAGTTAAGGAAGTTGATTGGTGTCTCGAGGAGGATTCAGAATCAATGTGGAATAAGATAGCGGGTGGCATGAGAAAGGTGGCTAAAGAGGTATTGAGTGAGTCTAAAGGCGGTGCACCGCTAAGTAAGGATACATCGTGGTAGAACGAGGATGTCAAATTAGCTATTAAGGTTAAAAGAGAGTGTTATAGAAATATAAGTAAGAGTCGTGATAATGAGAATTTGGAGAAGTATATGATAGCAAAGAAGGAAGCTAAAAAAGTAGTTCGGAACGCGAGAGATAAGGTATATAAGGAGGTTTATGATAAGTTGGATAACAAAGAGGGCGAGAAGGATATTTATAGGCTTGCAAAGATGAGAGATAGGAAATCGAGGGATCTGGGTATGGTTAGATGTATCAAAGATGAAACACAAAGGGTTTTAGTCAAAGATGAGGAGATTAAGAAGAGATGGAAAACTGATTTTGATAAGCTATTTAATGAAAGTCATGCTCAGGATCTTGGAGACTTCTCCATTCCTTTTCATGAGATGAATCGTGACTTCATGCACAAGATTCAAAAGAAAGAAATTGCAGAGGCTTTGAAAAAAATCAAATCATTAAGGGCAGTTGGCCCAGATGGTATACCTATCGAGGCTTGAAAATGCTTGGGAGAGAAAGGTTTAGAATGGTTGACAAATCTTTTTAACAAGATTTGGCGGACAAATAAGATGCCTAATGAGTGGAGGAAGAGTACTTTGGTGCCTCTATATAAGAATAAGGGTGATATACAAGATTGCACAAACTATCCTGGTATAAAACTCATGAGTCATACTATGAAACTTTGGGAGAGGGTGATTGAGTATAGGTTGAGGAAGGTTGTCATGATATCAGAGAATCAATTTGGTTTTATGCTTGGAAGATCAACTATGAAAACTATACATCTTCTTAGACAACTTATTGAGAGAAATAGAGAGAGAAACAAAGATTTGCATATGGTTTTTATTGATTTGGAGAAGGCATACGATAGAGTACCTAGGGACGTTCTCTGGTGGACAATGATGAAGAAAGGTGTTTCTCTCAAGTACATTAGTATAATTAAAGATATGTATGAAGGAGTAGTAACCAATGTCCGCACTTGTGGAGGGGTGACAACCAATTTTCCTATAACGGTTAGGTTACATCAAGGATCTGCTTTAAGCCCTTTCCTATTTGCTATAGTGATGGATGAGCTTACGAGAACAATTTAAGAAAATGTGTCGTGGTGTATGTTGTTTGCTGATGATATTGTTTTGATTGATGAGTCTAGAGCTGGGGTTAATGCTAAGTTAGAATTATGGAGGCAGACATTAGAAGCAAGAGGTTTTAAGTTGAGTAAGAGTAAGACAGTATACATGGAATGTCGGTTTAGTAAGCAACGAAGTAGTGATGGGAGTGTAGTGAAGCTTGGTGAGCAAGAAATACCAGTGGATGATTGTTTCAAATATTTGGGATCTATCATTCAAAAGTATGGAGAAATTGATGGAGATGTAAATCATAGGATAAAGGTTGGGTGGATGAAATGAAAGAGTGCAACTGGAGTGTTGTGCGATCGTAGAATGCCATTGCAGTTAAAGGGAAAGTTTTATAGGACGACTATTAGGCCCGCTTTACTATATGGTACGGAATGTTGGGCTGCCAAAAGACATCATATTCAAAAAATGAGTGTAGCTGAGATGCGTATGCTGAGATGGATGTGTGGAAATACAATAAAAGATAAGATTCGGAACGAGGAGATATGTAAGAAGGTAGGCGTTGCACCCATTGAAAATAAGATGAGAGAGAATCGTTTACGGTGGTTTGGACATATTCGGCGAAGGCCTAATGATGCTCCAGTTAGAAGGATGGAGAAATGGGAAAATATATTAGTTAAAAGTGGTCGGGGTAGGCCTAGGAAGACATGGATGGAGGTGATAGGAAAGGATATGAATGCTTTGAACCTCACCAAGGACATGGCATTGGATAGAAATGATTGGAGGAGAAGGATTCATGTGAAAGACCCAGAATGATTTTCTTTTTTGGTTCATATCGCCGACCCCAATTGTTTTGGGATGAAGGCGTAGTTGTTGTTGTTTGTTGTTGTAATGGGATAAGACCCGAGTTTGAGCAAATTAGATCCTCTCCCCTATCCTTTTTCACCTCTCCCTCTTTTGAAGACATCATTACATAAATTAAGTGGAGAGAAAACTCGTATAGGCATTTGCAAGCAAAATCCAAGTGTTCTTACAATACCCACAAATCAAGAAGATTGTGATGGAGCAAATGTTGTTTCTAGGCCCGAGAACAACTTGAGGTCATATAAACCTCCTCATTTTAAAAGCCAAAATCAAGGAACTAATGGTGGTCAAGGCGGAAGAAGGGACTATGGCAAAATTGTGTGTCACTTTTGCAAAGAGCCGGATCATATCAAACTGGTTTGTCCTAAATGGAAGAAATTACTAGCAATGGCCACCACATCTCAACCACAAAAAAGAGGAATCTAAAAATGGAGCTCTCTCTCTCAATCAAATTATGGAATTTCTTCAACCTCTTCTCAAGGGAGTTATTTTCGTTGCCGCTGTGTCTACTTCTCCTCTAGGTAAAACCTCTTGGCTTTTAGATTCGGGTGCTTCATTTCATATGTCTCCAAACATTTTCTCTCTTTCTGAATATCTTGAAAGTTCGTCACAATCTTTTGTTTCAACCACGGATGGCACTTCTCTTAAAATCAAGGGAATTAGAAATTTTAAAACCCATATTTTCTTTATTTCTAAAATTAGATTTATTCTAAAATTGAATTTAAACTTACTTTTCGTCTCTTAACTCTCGGACCTTGGGTGTGACATTAAATTCTCAACTAATAAATGCTTAATACAAGATCATCGATCCGGAAAGGCTCTAGGAAGATAGACTTATACTATGTGGACTCTCTTCAAAATCTTAAAACCCCATTTTATAATGTGGCCTAACATAAAGATATAAATGTTTGACACAAAAGACTTGGTCATCCCAACATCACCAAATTGTCCTATTTAGACTTTGTTAAAAATCTTTGCAAAAATACTTTCTCTTGTAATGATTACATTCTTAGAAAAATGATAAGTATGCATTTTGAACAAAGATCGATGTTTACCACTAAACCTTTTAAAATTATTCATTCGGATGTTTGAAGACCGACACCTGTCATATCAAAGAAAGATTTTGCTTATTATGTGATTTTTGTAGATGATTTTTCATGATATTGTTGGATATATTTTCTCAAACATAAGCGTGAAGTTTTTTCACATTTTAAATTATATCATATGATGATAAAAAATCAATTTAATAGTAATTTAAAGATATTTAGGACCGATTTCAGAGGTGAATATCCCTTTAATGAATTTAAAAAATATCTTGAAGACTATGGTATTGTCCATCAAAGATCGTGTCCTAAGACCCCACAACAAAATGGTTTGAACGAAAGGAAGCATGCACATATCATTGAAACCACTAGAACCCTTCTTATTTCTCAAAGTATTCAAAAAAAAAATTGGGCTGAGGTGGCTCTTGCTTTCGTTTATCTTATTAATCATCTTCCGTTAAAAAATGTAGATAAAATCTCTCCTTTTGAGGCTCTATATGAAAAAAAAAACCAATTATAGTAGATTGAGAGTTTTTTTTTGTAAGTGCTTTGTCCTTATAGACAAAAATGATAAACTCTCTCCCAAAGCCATTTCTTGTTGAAAGTGTTGTAGGATCGATGCAACGAGCACTAGAGGATGGGTGAATAGTGATTTTAATCATCGTCTTTGAAATTTGAAGGAATTTGAATACTGCAAAGCAATCACACACAAAGAATACAAGAATTTTATCTTGGTTCGGTCTTCTAGAACTGCATCCAGTCCCCAAGCAAAACCTGCTTGAGATTTTCACTATCACACATCTGTCACCACAAGATCAAACAGACCAAAACCGGTTCCACTTTCAGCAACAACCCTGCAGAAAGCAAACTTTTTCTTTAAACCAAAAAGACTGTCCTTTTATAGAAAAATTGAAATAACCAACTTACAATCAACTTATGAGCCTTTCTTATGAATGCAAATGGGGTGTAATAGACTTCTAAGGTTGCTGAAATACTCAACTCATAATTTCACTAACTCATAAAAAGAATTGGAGAGAAAAACTAGAGTGAAAATACTCAGTGAGTAAGAAAACAAACACTTAAATGAATATGAGTGAAAAACAAAGAATTCGATCTTTCAAATCAATGTAATTCGATCATTTTGAGTGTAGATCACACTCTTATTTATAGCTGAAGAATTTCATAAGTTGGTGGTATGAAATGTTACGACAATGAAGCCGTACATGATACTTCAAGTACAAGGTTTTGATGATGAGCAAGTGAAATCAACTGCATTTCAGCTAAGGCAATGAAGAAATTGAAGAATTCGATGAAGAATCTTTGAAGACTAGTGTGAAAATGTTAAATTCATTAAAAGTCTTAGATTCTTGTAAGAGCCTTACTTAGAGTGCATATTTAGGTTGCATTTTACCTAAAAAGTCTTTAGAAAAACTTTTCTAAAAGAACCCTTCATAAAAATCTTTTTAGAAAACTATTTTCTTAAATTTTCGTGTTTATTAGTCGACTAATAGACTCACCAGTCGACTAATCCTTTCGCGCCATATTTTCTAAAAAGTCATTTTTGTCAAATGAGTCGACCAAAGGTTTATCAGTCGACTGGACAGAATGTCTGTTTTCTGGAAAATTTAGCAGCAGTCGACTAATGACTTTATCAGTCAACTGAACAGAACATTGTTTTCTAGAAATTTAGCAGCAGTCGACTAATGCTTTTATCAGTCGACCGGACAGAATGTATGTTTTTCAGAAGATTTTAGCAGCAGTCGACTGAAAGGTTTTTCAGTCTACTGATGATATTATCAGTCGACTAATTTTATCTCTAGTCGACTGAGTTTTAAAAGTTTAGATTTTCAAACAGCTCGATAAACAGATCAGTCGACCGACGATAACTGTCAGTCTACTAATAACTAACTATTAGTCGACTAACTACTGTTTTAGTCGACTAATTTTGTCGTTTTTCCTGAAACATCAAAAAGGAGTGTCTTTTCATTTTTCAAACGTTTTGATCGTTCAAAATGGACTGTTTTGATACCCTTCCATACCCTCAACGTATGGAAACTTTCAACTATAAATATAAGTGCATTTTACACTCAAAAGAACTTTAATTCAATCAATTTGAATCAATTACTCTTTACTTTTCACTCATATTTATTTTCTCACTCACGTGATATTTTTCACTTCAGTTTTTCACTCAAATTCCTTTGAGAGATAGTGAATTTGTGAGTAGAGTATTTCAACAACCTCAAAAACCTATTGCATCTCATTTGCATTCAAAGGAAGGGCTCATAGGTTGTATTGTAAGTTGTTACTTATTTTCTGTAAAAGGAAAGACTCCTTGGTTTAAAGGAGTTGTTTGCTTTCAGTAGGTGTGTTATTGAAAGTGGGACCGGATTTGGTCTATATGATCTTGTAGTTACACAAGGTTGATAGTGGAAATCTCAAGCGGGTTTTGCTTGGGGATTGGATGTAGGTCGGGAAAGACCGAACCAAGATAAATTCTGTGTTCTTTGTGTGTTTGATTTTCAAATTGCAGAATCCGTCAATATTCCGCAGACAATTTTTAAAAGACTATTCACCCCCCCCTCTAGTGCTCGTTGCCTCGATCCTACTACACTTTCATTTGGTATCAAAGCAGGTTTGCTATTATTTTGATTTGATCATCATCTAGTATGGCAACTACAACATCTCAGCACAAAGAAGGATGCTCCTCTGTTCGTCCTCCTATCTTTGACGAAACAAACTATGAATACTGAAAAGTGAGAATGACAATATTCTTGTAATCCATGGATCTCGATATTTGGAGAGTTGTTTAAGATAAATACCAAACTTCATCAACTGTTTTCAGTCGATGGACCGATGAATAAAAGAAGACTGCTTCACTTAATGCCAAGGCAATGAATGCATTATATTATGCCGTTGACAAGGTAGAGTTCAATCACATCTCTCAATGCTCTACAGCAAATGAAATCTGGCATACTCTTCTCGTGACTCACGAAGGTACGTCAAAGGTAAATGAATTTAAAATCGCCTCTTTGGTTCATAAATTTGAATTGTTTAAAATGAAGCAAAATTAATCTATATCAGACATGGTAACAAGAATGACCAATATAACTAACACTCTGAAATCCCTTGGAAAAGAATATTCACAAGTGAATTTAGTCAGAAAGATCCTAAGGTGTTTAACTCCTGAATAGGAGATAAAAACCACAACTATTGAAGATGCAAATGATCTAAACACTCTCACTCTTGAAGATTTGGTTGGTAACCTAATGGCATATGAAGTCCAACTTAAAGACAGACAACAAGAAAAACCCAAGAAGAAATCTCTTGCTTTTAAGGCTACTTCTGACTCTGAAAATTCAGAAGAAGATGAAGATGAAAATATATCCCTCATTACAAGGCAATTCAGAAGATTCATCAAAAAAGGAAGATTTCAAAGAAAGGTAAAGAAAGCAGATTTTTCCAATCTCAATGAAGTCAAGTGCTTTAACTGCAAAAAGGCAGGACATATCAAGAAAGATTGTCCTCTTCTCAAAATCAAGCCCAAGGACCAATTCAAGAAGAAAAAGGCATTTCAAGGATGTTGGGATGATAGTGACTCCTCTTCCGATGCAGAATCAAATGAAGAAGTCGCCAACATGTGTTTTGTAGCACAAGAAGATTCAGTAAGTCAATTTGACTATGATGATTTATTAGAAGCATTCAATGATTTATATGCTAAATTTAAGAGTCTAAGTTCTAAAAACAAAGAGTTAAAAACTGAAAATTTAACTCTTGACTCTCAAAACAAAGTGTTACTTTAAGAGATAGAAGATCTCAAGAAAGAAAACTCCTGTCAAGCATTTGAGATAAAAGAAATTGAAACAAGAACCAATCTCTTACAAAAAGAATAACTAGTCTAAAATAAAAATCAAATGATCTTCTTTCTATAGTGACCAAATTCACAAATGGTCAAGAGAATCTAGAAAGACTTCTTGGTTCTCAAAGATGCTCGGTTAATAAAACCGGATTGGGATATAGCTTCTTTGATACTCAAAATAGACCAAACTATGTGGTGAAGAATCAAAAACAATATTCCCAACCATTTATTCATAGAACTAAATTTTTCAGTTCTAATAGAAATGCATCTAATCATGAAACTTATAATGCTTATAAGCCTAGACATGATTATTCTAGAGATGCTAAATCTTTTTATAGAAAGAATATTTATTATCAAAGGAAACCAAAATCCAAATGGATATGGGTTCCTAAGACTAACTCTCATGGACCCGAAAATAGAAAGGGGTCAAATGTTTTGTCTTCTAAATTTGTTGTAGGTACACAAAATAAGGAGCAAATGAATATTGGACAACGGTTGTTCCAAACATATGACTGGAAGGCCGGAGTTATTTTCCACCCTCCAAAGTAAGAATGGAGGAACCGCCACCTTTGGTGACAATAACAAGGGAAAAATAATAGGTATTGGTAATATTGGTAATCCAAAATTTCCCTTGATAGAAAATGTTCTTTTAGTAGATGATTTAAGGCATAATTTATTATCTATTAGTCAATTATGTAATAAAGGTTTTCATGTTTCTTTTGAAAATGATTTATGCTTAATTTCTGATTTTCAATCTAAAAAGATCATTTTTAAAGGTAAAAGAAGGAACAATGTGTATGAACTCTATCTAGATGAGTTACCCACTTTCAATGAAAAATGTCTTATTGTTTCAAATGAAATTCAATGGTTATGGCACAAGAGACTTGAACATGTTAACTTTAAAATTATTTCCAAGTTATCCAAGAATGATCTTGTTAGAGGCCTACCTAAAATACCATATAAGAAAGATCACTTATGTGATGCTTGCCAAAGGGGTAAACAAATCAAGAGTTCTTTTAAAGTAAAAGATATAGTTTCAACAAAACATCCTCTTGAACTTTTACATTTAGATCTATTTGGACCATCTAGAATTCAAAGTTTGAATGGTAGCAAGTATGCTTTTGTTATAGTAGATGATTATTCTCGATTTACATGGGTGATTTTTCTAAAAAGCAAAAATGATGCTTTTTCAGAATTTTTCAAACTTTGTAGAAGAATTACAAATGAAAAATCTACATTTATAATTAAAATTCGTAGTGATCATGGTGGTGAATTTGAAAATGAATCTTTTCTAATATATTGTGATTTACATGGTATATCTCACAACTTTGCTTTTCCTAGAGCGGCTCCACAAAATGGAGTTGTTGAAAGAAAGAATAGAACTTTGCAAGAATGTGCTAGAACCATGCTTCAAGATAAAAATTTACCAAAATACTTTTGGGCTGAAGCAATAATTAAAGCATGTTATGTTTTAAACTGTGTTCTTATTCGACCAATTTTACATAAAATATGTTTTGAATTGTATTATGATCGTATACCAAAGATCTCATATTTCAAAATTTTTGGTAGTAAATGCTTCTTGTTAAATACCAAAGATAATCTTGATAAGTTTGATTCAAAATCAGATGAATCAATATTTCTTGGATATTCTTCTAGAAGTAAAGCTTATCGTATTTTTAATAAAAGAACATCTTGCATTGAAGAATCTTTACATGTTGCATTTGATGAGAATTGTGAGCAAGTTATACCTCTAAGCGAAGGAGAAGTACTTCAAGAAGAACCCTTGATAGAGAGTACTTCTCAAGAAAATGTTCCTCTTCAACCGGTTTGGAAAGAAGTTCCCAATCATCCACATGAACAAGTTATTGGAGAAATAAAGAGTGGTGTCCAAACTAGAAGGCAATTGCAATATATTGTAAATATTGCTTTCATATCTAAAATAGGAGAGAACTAGGCATTTGCTCGTTTTTTGATTTATAGAATGTTTTTTTTTAACAAAATCTCAAAATCGCACCATATTAGTCGACCGATAAATTTCTAGTCGACTGATGCTTTAAAAATTTTACAGAAGGAATCGCACCTTATTAGTCGATTGATAAAATTCTAGTCGACTGATATTTTTAAATTTTTTTTAAAAGGACCCGATACCCCTTGATTTTTAACGCATCGTTTCATTTCATTTTCACACCTTTTCGTTTTTATTAAAAACGAAACCCTTTGAAAAACGAAAACCCTTTTTTTCTCTCTTTCCTCTCTCTCTTCCGAAAAACCCTCGGAGTGTCGTTCGAACCTATCATCGTCGGAATTTTCTGACCGTGACAGGGAAACGCCGGAATCCTCTTGCAGTAACCGGCGCATCTTTAGATCTCGCCGGAATCCTCTTGCCGTGACGGTGTATCTTCAGTCCTCGCTGGAATCCCCTTGTGGCAGCCTTCTCACCCGCCGTCAGCCACCGTATCCTCCTCTATTTCTGTTGCACGACGCACGACAACATCTTCCTCCCGCTGAACGCCATTTGGAAGTCAACATCATTCTCTGCAACTATTTTTTGAGGTGAATCTATTTTTTTTTTAACCATGCCTCGTTCGAAGACTGCATCTACAAAAGGTTTAGATTCTCCTCCTCCTACACCTTCTTTAAGACATGAATTTTCTCTCAGATTACTCTAAAATCCTCTTTTATATGATACTTTTGGATTGATTTCTGCACTACCTATTTTACCAGGCCGAAATGTACTGTTTTATCTGTTTTCTCGTTACAAAATAAGAGAATTATTTTCAGGAATTTCACATCTTTTTGGTGCCTGTGCAGACACCCTTCACTATCCTTTTCTGATTCACTTGTTTTATACGAATTTACATTTTGATCATGAAACTGGAGTTCTTTCCTCTCTTGTTCGTGATGTTGAAATTGAGTTTGATTCTAAACTACTTGGAGAAATCCTAGAAATTCCACCTTCAGACACTCTTTTCAATATTGTTGAACTAAATGATGAAAGAATTTTTGAACAAATTCTTCTTCCCAGTGCACCTCATTGCCCGCCTTTCAAAAATATTAATCTTCAAACTCATGCACGCATTGCTGGACGAATCCTTGCCCACAATGTTCTACCTAAAACTGATTCTTTTGATTACTATTCCACAGATCTATCTACGGCTCTTTATGTTTTATTTGGAAATATTTCTGTAAATTGGGCCAATGTGTATTTTACAAATTTATGGAAACAAAAACAATTTCTTTCTTATGGATGTCTTCTAACTCGTATTTTGAGACATTTCAAAGTTCCCTTAACTAATGAAAAATATATTGAGCAAAAGGAGTTCTTTGATCAAACTATTTTTAAAAGGATGAAAATCAAATATCTGCCGCCTTTAAATGTTGATCAAACTGAACCATCTGATCCTACTGAACCATCAATTTCTGAACCCTCACCATCTTCTGCGACACCTTCATCTCAAGCAAAAAGAAAGAAATTTTCTACAAGTCAAGACAATGATGAAGTTTTGCAGCGACTGGAAGCTTTGGAGCTGCATCAACGCACTTTTCGTGAAGATGTGACTCAACAACTTTCTTCGATTCAGAAAGATGTTACTGCAATCAAGGACTTGCTTAACTCACTTTTCTGATCTTTATTTTCTGTCTTTACTGAACTTTAATATTTTATGGGTTGTAATATTTTAAACTTGTATTTACATTTTGCTTATGCTATTTCTGCCATTACTCTTTTTTATTATGACAAAGGGGTAGAAAAAGATAGCATTTTGCATGAGAAATGCGAAATTAAGAGAAAAAGATAGAAATTGCACATTGCATTATGACATGGAAATTACATCATGTGAAAGCACTGAAAATTTCATTTATGAAAAAGATTTAAAAATGCATGAGGTAATGATGGAAATGCAAACCAATCAACATGTGATATATGTGCTTTGAATGGACTAACTTTTAATGTTTTGCAGCATATTGATAGGGGGAGTAAAATCTCCATCTATGCATCTAAATGTTTCATCTTTGATTAAGTTTGTCATCATCAAAAAGGGGGAGATTGTTACGACAATGAAGTCGTACATGATACTTCAAGTACAAGGTTTTGATTATGAGCAAGTGAAATCAACTGCATTTCAACTAAGGCAATGAAGAAATTGAAAAATTCAATGAAGAATCTTTGAAGACTAGTGTGCGAATGTTAAATTCATTAAGAGTCTTAGATTCTTGTAAGAGCCTTACTTAGAATGCATATTTAGGTTGCATTTTGCCTAAAAAGTCTTTAGAAAAACTTTTCTAAAAGAACCCTTCATGAAAATATTTTTAGAAAACTATTTTCTTAAATTTTTGTGTTTATTAGTCGACTAATAGACTCATCAGTCGACTAATCCTTTCGTGCCATATTTTCTAAAGTCATTTTTGTCAAATTAGTCGACCGAAGGTTTTATCAGTCGACTGGACAGAATGTCTGTTTTCTGGAAAATTTAGCAGCAGTCGACTAATGACTTTATCAGTCGACTGAACAGAACATGTGTTTTCTGGAAATTTAGCAGCAGTCGACTAATGCTTTTATCAGTCGATTAGACAAAATGTATGTTTTTCAGAAGATTTTAGCAGCAATCGACTGAAAGGTTTTTCAGTCTACTGATGATATTATCAGTCGACTAATTTTATCTCTAGTCGACTAAGTTTCAAAAGTTCAGATTTTCAAACGACTCGATAAACAGATCAGTCGACCGACGATAACTGTCAGTCTACTAATAACTAACTATTAGTCGACTAACTACTGTTTCAGTCGACTAATTTTGTCGTTTTTCCTGAAACTTCAAAAAGGCGTGTCTTTTCATTTTTCAAACGTTTTGATCGTTCAAAATGGACTGTTTTGACACTCCTGCTAAATTTTTCAAAAATCGAACATTCTGGCTGGTCGACTAAGAGCTGATTAGTCGACTAATCAGAAAGTTGACGTTTTGCTTTGAAAAACTAGCACAAAAAATCAGTCGACTGATGAGTCTATTGGTCGACTGATAAATTTGAAAATGTGGGTAAAGAACTTTCTAAAATGATTTTCGCCAAGGGTTCTTTTAGAAAAGTTTTTCTTAAGTATTTTTAAGTGAAATGCAAGTAAGATATGCAATCAAAGTAAGGCTCTTACAAAAATCTAAGACTTTTAAAGAGATTTACATTTGCACACTTGTCTTCACATATTCTTCAATTCTTTTCATCTTTATTTATTGCCTTAGCTGTTAGTTGTTCATCATCAAAATCTTGTACTTGAATTATCGCGTATAGCTTTCTTATCTGAACACTCTCCTTCTTTTTGATGATGACAAACTAGTCACAAATAGAGCATTGATAAACAAATAGAAAACTTACTCTCCCTATCAATATACTGTCAAAACATAAGAAGTTAGCATAATATCAATATTGTCAAAACATATTATTTTTTTTTCATGTATATTATTTTTCTTTTCCTCCTTTGTCATGATCAAAAGGAGTAGGTGAAGTCAGAGTATAAAAAAAATACATATACAAGTTCAAAATATTACAACCCAAAAAAAAATCTTATCAAAGAAATATCAGTAAACAAAGTTTAAGAGAAGTGTTGCTTGATCATTTCCTTGATTTCAGCTATATCAGACTGAATAGATGAAAGTTGTTGAGTAACATCTTCATGAAATATACGTTGTTGAAGTAATTCAAACCAAAATCTCTTAAGGTTTGCTTCATTCATAGTACTTGTGAGCATGCTAAACTAGCCACTATATATTCTGCTTCATTAGTTGATAGTGATACCGAATTTTGCTTTTTACTAAACCAACAGACTAAGGAATGTCCTAAGAAGTGACAAGTTCCATTAGTACTCTTGCAATCAGATTTGCTTTAAGCAAAATCTGCATCACTATATGAAACTAAATCGAAGAAAGATGACTTCGGGTAAAACAATCCAAAGTTTGAAGTATCTTTTAAGTATCGAAGAATTTGTTTTATAGCAATTAAGTGAGATTTCTTTGGATTAGATTGAAATCTATCACACATACATACACTAAACATTATATCAGGTCGACTAGCAGCTAAGTATAATAGAGATCCAATCATACCTCTGTAGAGCTTAGTATCTACAGTTTTACCATTTTTGTCTTTGTCAAGAGAGATAGTTGTGCTCATAGGATTTTTTATTGATTTAGATGAGTCCATGCCAAATCTTTTAAGAAGTTTATTTGTATACTTGGCTTGGTTGATGAAGATTCCGTCTTTAGTTTACTTTATTTGAAGTCCAAGGAAGTAGTTTAATTCACCCATTAAGATCATTTCAAATTCTTTCTGCATAGCTTTAGCAAAATCATGCTCTTGGTGTTTATTTGAATCTGTACAAAGTTTTTTTTAATTTATAGACTCTTTCTGAATATTTCTCATCTTCAAAGCTTGGAGGTTGTTCTACATAAACTTCTTCATTGATGTATCCATTCAAAAATACACTTTTAACATCAATTTGGTATAACTTAAAATTCATGTAGCTAGCAAAAGCAAGCATCATTCAAATTGACTCCAATCGAGCCACTGATGCAAAGGTTTCATCAAAATCTATGCCTTCTTCTTGGTTATAGCCTTGTGCTACTAGCCTTGCTTTGTTTCAAATGACTTTATCATTCTCGTCCAGCTTATTCCAGAAGACCCATCTCGTTCCAATTACCGGATGATACTTTGGTCTATCAACTAGATCCCATACATCATTCCGAGTGACTTGGTTAAGTTCTTTAGATATGGCCAAAAGCCAAAATTCATCATCATAAGCTTTATTGATATTCTTTGGTTCTGTTTTTTATATGAAAGAAAATTTTACAATATATTCTTCCAATTGCCTTCTAGTTTGGACACCACTCTTTATTTCTTCAATAATCTGCTTATGTGGATGATTACGAAGTTCTTTCCAAACCGGTGGAAGATATTGAGGAATGTTTTCTTATGAAGTGCTTTCTATCAAAGGTTATCCTTTAAGTATGACTTCTTCTCCTTCGCTTAGAGGTATAACCTGCTCACAATTCTCATCAAATACAATATGTAAAAACTCTTCAATGCAATAAGTTCTTTTATTAAAAACACGATAAGCTTTGCTTTTAGAAGAATATCCAAGAAATATTGCTTTGTCTGATTTTGAATCAAACTTATCAAGATTATTTTTGGTATTTAACAAGAAGCATTTACTACCAAAAAATTTAAAATATGAGATCTTTGGTATACGATCATAATACAATTCAAAACATGTTTTATGTAAAAATAGTCAAATAAGAATGTGGTTTAAAACATAACATGTTATATTTATTGCTTCAACCCAAAAGTATTTTGGTAAATTTTTGTCTTGAAGTATGGTTCTAGTACATTCTTGCAATATTCTATTCTTTCTTTCAACAACTCCATTTTGGGAAGCTGCTCCAGAAAAATAAAAGTTTTGAGATATTCCATGTAAATCACAAAACTTTAGAAAAGATTCATTTTCAAATTTTCCTCCATGATCACTACGAATAGTAATAATAGAGGTAGATTTTTCATTTGTAATTCTTCTACAGAGTTTAGAAAATTCAGAAAAAACATCATTTTTGCTTTTCAGAAAAATCACCCAAGTAAAATGAGAATAATCATCTACTATAACAAAAGCATATATACTATCATTCAAACTTTGAATTCTAGATGGTCCAAATAGATCTAAATGTACAAGTTTGAGAGGACGATTTGTTGAAATGATATCTTTTGCTTTGAAAGAACTCTTGATTTGTTTACCCATTTGGCAAACATTACATAAATGATTTTTTTTATATGATATTTTAGGTAGGCCTCTAACAAGATCATTTTTGGATAACTTAAAAATTAATTTGAAGTTAACATGTCCAAGTCTCTTGTGCCATAACCATTGAATTTCATTTGAAGCAATAAGATATTTTTCATTGAAGGTGAGTAACTCATCAAGATAAAGTTCATATACATTGTTCCTTCTTTTTCCTTTAAAGATGATCTTTTTAGAACAAGAATAAGAAATTAAGCATAAATCAAGTTCAAAAAAAATGAGAAAACCTTTGTCACATAATTGACTAATAGATAATAAATTATGCATTAATCCATCTACTGAAAGAACATTTTCTATCAAGGGAAATTTTGAATTACCAATATTACCAATATCGATTATTTTTTTCTTACTATTATCACCAAAGGTGACAGTTCCTCCATCCTTACTTTGAAGGGTGGAAAATAACTCCAGTCTTCCAGTTATATGTTTGAAACAGTCGTTGTCCCAAGATCTACTTGTTTCTTATTTTGTGTACCTACAACAAAATTGGAAGACAAAGCATTTGACCTCTTTTTATATTCGGGTTCATGAGAGTTAGTCTTAGGAACCCAAATCCATTTGAATTTTGGTTTTCTTTGAGAATAATTACTCTTTCTATCATAAAATGATTTAGCATTTTTAGAATGATAAGATGAATAATCATGTCTAGGCTTATATGCATTGAAAGTACCATGATGTGATATGTTTCTACCATGATATACATGTCTATAAAACTGAGTTCTTTGAACCAATCATTGAGAATTTTGACTTTGATTCTTTACCACATAGTTTGGTCTATTTTGAGTATCAAAGAAACTATATCCCAATCTAGTTTTGTTAACCGAACATCTTTAAGAACCAAGAAGTTTTTCTAGATTTTCTTAACCTTTAGTGAACTTAGTCACTATAGAGAGAAGATCATTAGATTTTTCTTTCAAACTAGATATCTCTTCTTGTAAGACATTGGTTCTAATACCAATTTCTTTTATCTTAGATGCTTGAGAAAAGTTTTCCTTGAGATCTTTCATCTCTTGAAGTAATAAATTGTTCTTAGAGTTAAAAGTCAAATTTTCTGTTTTCAACTCTTTGTTTTTAGAACTTAGACTCTTAAATTTAGCATATAAATCATTAAAAGCTTCTAATAAGTCATCATAATCAAATTGACTTACCGAAACTTCTTGTGCTACAAAGCACATGTTGGCAACTTCTTTATTTGATTCTTCATCGGAAGAAGAGTCACTTTCATCCCAACTTACTTAAAATGCCTTTTTTCTTCTTGAATTGGTCCTTAGGATTGATTTTGAGAAGATGACAATCTCTTTTGATATGTCTAGCATTTTTGCAGTTCAAACACTTGACTTCATCAAGATTTAATGGTTCAATTTTCTTTATTTTTCTTTGGAATCTCTCATTTTTAATAAATCTTTTGAAATGCCAAGTGATAAGGGAAATATCTTCATCTTCATTTGAATCTTCAGAGTTTGAAGTGACTTTGAATGCAAAAGATTTATTCTTTGATTCTTTTTTTTGTCTATCTTGAAGTTGAACTTCATATGCCATCAAATTACCAACTAAATCTTCAAGAGAAAGGGTATTTAAATCATTGGCTTCCTCTATTGTTATGGTCTTTCTCTCTCATTCATGAGTTAAACACCTTAGAACTTTTCTAACTAAATCCACTTGCAAATATTCTTTCCCAGAGGATTTGAAAGTATTAGCAATATCAGTCATTCTAGTTATCATGTCAGAAATTGACTCATTTTTCTTCATTTTAAATAACTCAAATTTATAAACTAAAGAGGCAATTTTAGATTTATTTACCTTGACGTACCTTCATGAGTCACAAGAAGAGTATGCCAAATTTTATTTGCAGTAAAACATTGAGAGATATGATTGAAATCTACTTTGTCAACAACACAATATAGTGAATTCATAGCTTTGGCATTTAGTGAAGCAATCGTCTTTGCTTCATCGGTCCATAGACTGAAATCAGTTGATGGTGCTTGATACTTTTCCGAAATGACTCTCCAAATTTTAAGATCCATGGATTGTAGGAATATCGTCATTCTTACCTTCCAATAACCATAGTTTGTTTCATCAAAGAGGGGAGGACGAACTAAGGAGCATCCTTCTTTGTGCTGAGAAGACGATGTTGTTGTCATGCTAAATGATGGTAAGATCAAAAGATAGCAAACCTTGCTCAGATACCAAATAAGAGTGTTGTAGAATCGATGCAACGAGCACTAGAGGGGGGTGAATAGTGCTTTTAATCTTCGTCTTTAAAATTTGAAGGAATTTGAATACTGCAAAGCAATCACACACAAAGAATACAAAATTTTTATCTTGGTTCGGTCTTCCAGACCTATATCTAGTCTCTAAGCAAAACCCGTTTGAGATTTTCACTATCACACTTGTGTCACCACAAGATCAAACAAACCAAAACTGGTTCCACTTTCAGCAACAACCCTACTGAAAGCAAACTTTTTCTTTAAACCAAGAAGACTCTGTCCTTTTACAATAAAATTGAAATAACCAACTTACAATCAACCTACGAGCCTTTCTTATGAATACAAATGGAGTGAAATAGACTTCTAAGGTTGCTGAAATACTCAACTCACAATTTCACTAACTCACAAAAAGAATTGTAGTGAAAAACTAAAGTGAAAATACTTAGTGAGAAAATGAATACTTGAATGAATAGGAGCGAAAAAATAAAGAATTCAATCTTTCAAATCAATGTAACTCGATTTAATTTGATCATTTTGAGTGTAGATCACACTCTTATTTATAGCTGAGAAGTTTTATACATTGGTGGTACGAAAGGGTGTCAAAATAGTCAGTTTTAAATGGTCAAATCATTTGAAAAACTGAAAAAATGTACCTTTTAAAAGTTTTAGAAAATGACTATATTAGTCAACTAGAATAGTTATTAGTCGACTGAAATCAAATATTAGCAGACTGAAAGCTAAAGTCAGTCGACTACTGTGTCTAGCCAAACAGATTTAAATTTTGGTTTTTGAAACTTAGTCGACTAAAGAAAAGTTAGTCGGCTGATGAAAATCATCAGTAGACTAAAAAAACTTTCAGTCGACTCCTGCTAAATTTTTCAGAAATCGAACATTTTGGCAGGTCGACTAAGAGTCGATTAGTCGACTAATCAGAAAGTTGACATTTTGCTTTGAAAAACTGGCATAAAAAATCAATCGACTAATGAGTCTATTGGTCGATTGATAAACCTGAAAATGTGGGTAAAGAGCTTTCTAAAATGATTTTCGCCAAGGGTTCTTTTAGAAAAGTTTTTCTTAAGTATTTTTAGGTGAAATGCAAGTAAGATATGCAATCAAAGTAAGCTTCTTACAAAAATCTAAGGCTTTTAAGATATTGACATTTGCACACTTGTCTTTATAGATTCTTCAACGAATTCTTCAATTCTTTTCCTCTTTCTTCAATTCTTTTCATCTTTCTTCATTGTCTTAGCTGAAATTCAGTTGTTCATCATCAAAATCTTGTACTTGAATTATCATGTACAACTTCTTTGTCTTAACACTTGTGCTTTTCTTGGCTATTCTGAAACTAAAAAAGGGTTTCGATGTTATGATACTAAGAATGATAAGTTATATGTCTCAAGGAATGTAACATTTTTGGAAAATGATAGTGGTTTTGAAAAGAATGAATCTCATTTAGAAAATGTCGACTATTCCTTTCTTTTTGATCTATTATCTAAAGATGATGATATCTCTAGTGATGATGAATCAACATATAATAGTGACAATGAAGTGGTTGAAATCAACAATAATTCTAACCCTACTACTTCTCAAGAAGAAAATATAACTAGAGACCCTATCACCTATACTCATAGAGATAGACACACCTTTAGAAGTGTTATTGATCAATATAGTGAACCTAGTTAATCTATCTCCTCACATGATTCAAACCCTAGAAGAACCAAAAGAACTAGAAGAACTCCCTCTAGATTTGTTTCCTTTGATTCTTTCTCTCCTAAATATTAGGCTTGCTTATGTGCCATTCACTCATATTTTGAACCAACAAAATTTGAAGATGCCAAACAATGTATTGAATAGAGAGAAACCATGGAGAGTGAATTCAAAGCGCTTAGGAAAACCAACACTTGGGAATTACAAATGCTTTCTAGTGGAAAGAAAACTATAGGATGTCGGCAAGTGTTCAAAGTCAAAACTAAGAGTGATAGATCTCTTGAGAGGTATAAAGCTCGTCTAGTAGCTAAAGGGTATAGTAAAAAATACGGGATTGACTATGAAGAGACATTTGCTCCAGTAGCTCGTATGGTTACTGTTAGATGTCTAATCACCATTGCTTCCATTAAAAAATAGAATATTTACCAAATGAATGTCAAAAAATGTCTTTTTAAATGACGATCTTAATGAAGAAGTCTACATGGATGCTCCATCTGGTATGAAAATTCCTAAAAATAAAGTTCTTCATCTTTGTAAAGCTCTTTATGACTTAAAATAAGCTCCCAAAGCTTGGCACGATAGGTTTAACAATGTAATGACTGAACATGGTTTCTCTTCATGCTATACTGACACTGCATTATTTGTTAAGAAATCTGATACAGGGATTGTTATATTACTGTTATATGTTGATGATATGTTAATGACATGTGAGGATACCAAAGAAATCAAGAACATTAAATCTATCTTGACTTCAAAATTTGAAATATCAGACTTAGGCTTTCTGACATATTTTTTGGGAATTGAGGTTGCCCATTCTCACAAAGGCTATTTTTTGTTTCAAACTAAACTTGCTTGTGAGATTCTTGACAGATTAGAAATCACAGATGACAAGGTTTGTGAAACTCTTGAAATAATGGGTTTGAAGATGAAGATTGATGATGAGATTATTCTAAAAGATCTTACACCTTACAGGCAATTGGTTGGATCTCTAACGTATCTCAGCATTTCTAGGCCTGATATTTCTCATGTAGTTCATGTTGCCAGTCAATTTCAAAATATACATACTACAGTTCATTTGAGTGTCATTCTTCGCATCATCAGATACATAAAGGGTACAATAAACGAGAGAGTATTTCTATATTCTTCTTCTGAATTAAATTTAATTGCTTATACTGACTCTGATTGAGGAGATGACCAAAATAATCGTAACTCCACCACTAGTTTTTGTATTTTTTTAGAGGAATCGTTAATTTTTTGGAGATGCAAGAAGCAACAAAAAGTATCTCTTTCATCCACCGAAGCTGAGTATAGAGTCATGACATCTACCACTATGAAGATTGTTTGGATTCGCAACTTGTTGAAAGACATGAATATTCAAGTTCTAGGGCCCACAAAATTATGTTGTGATAATAAAAGTGCAATCTACATTGTCAAAAATCACACATTTCATGAACTTACAAAGCATATCGAGATGGACTGCTACAATATTTGTGAAGAATATTTAAGAAGAACCATTGATCTTCCTTATGTTACATTATAATACCAACTGACAGACTTCTTCATCAAGGCGCGGTGCTCTCCAAGATTTAACTTCCTTATTGGCAAACTTTTGGTTGTGACACCTTAAGTTTGAGAGGGGGTGTTAAAATGTAGTCTCTTTATATATATATATATATATATATATATATATATATATATATATATATATATATATATATATATATATATCAAACCTGATAAGAGTATTTATGTAAATTCACATATTTTATGCATATTCTCACTTGAGAATATGATTGTACTTTTTCTTTTTCATTTTCTTTCTTTTTTTCTTTTTTTCTTTTTTTGCTTTTTGTTTGATGTGACATGAGGGGGCCCTCAATACACATGTTGGACCCCCCTCCAACGGTTAGATTTCTAACCGTTGGAGGGACTCCAACATATGTATTGGAGCCCCCCCCCCCCCTTCCATGTCTCCAATGCTTATAAATAGGGGTGATCCCCTTTAGTGTTTTTTATGCTTTTGTAAAGCCCCTTTTGAAACTCAATATATTGAAGTTGATATTTTTTATGCCTTTGTGCATGTGTATCCGTGCCTTTGTGCACTTGTGAGAGTTCACCTTTGTGCACACTTCGTGCTTCTAGCATTGTGTTTATACACAAAATCTCTTTTTATAGAGATTTTTACACCACCATCTGCTCTTGGACCCCTGTATCCCAAAGATGAAAGGTGATGCAGCAGCACACTAAAAGTGTGCAATCACATTACATCTGATCCTCCCTAATCATATAGGGTAATAAGTGAGAATGTGGACGGCCAGTATAGATTCAGTTGGATGATTAAGAAAATGCCATATGATACTAGTCGCTGAAGCAAATATATTGGAAGATGTTTAGAAGGTTTGGGTTTCTCTAGAAACAGAAAAAACATCCCACAAAAAATTATGAAGAAAAAAAGATGAAATATGGGCAACCAAGAAAATGTCAAATTTAGAATTTTACAATAATCTCAAGATACCATCGCCACAAAAACAAGATAAACTAAACGAAGCAACAACATCGAGATATTTTATCTTGAAAAATATCAGTGAAAATATTCCAATATTGTTGAAATATTAGAGCTATTCGTGACACAGCATATGCTCTCTCTCTCTCTCTCTCTCATTGCAAGAATATAAATTACAACTTTCCTCATCTTCCTATAAAAAATTCTACATCAACAATGAATTGGTTCATGTCCACAACGTATCCTAGTGACTTCAACTGCTTGTCCATTCCATGCAACAGTGATTCTATCTCCTTCATGAATGCATGGGATTTATCCCCTGCAACAAACTCAATAACTTCACCATCCACTTCAATCAAACTGCATCCTGGTGTCTTCCTGACCTTCTTCTCTTCCATCCCCTTCCTTACTCTGGCCACATCCTCCCACCTCTGAGCAGAAGCATACATGTTAGAGAGAAGAACATGAACGCCACCATGATCAAGTCCCAAGTCACCCAGCTTCCTAGCCATCTCTTCTGCTAGCTCAACATCACCATGCACCTTAGCAGCACCAAGCAGAGCTCCCAAGACGTAAGCATCAGGCTTCACCGGCATCGTCAGGACGAGCTCCTTTGCCTCTTCCAGCATCCCTGCCCGGCCATACAGATTCACCATGCATCCGTAATGCTCAATTCCAGGCACAATGTTAAAAATACGGCTCATGTTCTCGAAACACCGCCGACCATATTCCTCCAGACCAACCTGCCCGCACGCACTCAACACACCTATGAAGGTGATTTCATTCGGCCTCACCTCACTCCCCTGCATCTCCACAAACAGCTCGATCGCGCACTCGCCATGCCCATGCATCGCGAAACCAGATATCATCGACGTCCACGCAAATACATCTCTCTCAGGCATCTGAGCGAAAACTTGGTGGGCAATGTTTATACACCCACACTTTGCATACATGTCGATCAAAGCCGTCCCTAGCGCGCAGTCGAACCCCATCCCCTGCCTACCTACGTAAGAATGGATCCACTTCCCTTGCTCCAACGCTCCCAATTGCGCACAAGCACACAACGCACTGACGATCGCCGCATGGTTCGGCCTCAACCCTGCGAGCTGCATTTCACAGAACATCTCCAGCGCTTCATTCGCCATGCCTCCCTGCGCGTAACAAGCGATCATCGTGCTCCAAGAAACAACATTCTTCTCAGGCATTTTATCAAACAAGAGGCGCGCGGTCTCGATCCGCCCGGCTTTCGCGTAGCCGTTAACAATCGCGGTCCAAGAAACAACGTCTCTCTCAGAGCTTTCATCAAACACTTGGCGGGCGTCGTCCACAAGGCCAAGAACCACGTACGCGTGAATCAAACCGTTCTGCACGAAATCATAAGAAGCCCACCCGAGCTTAACAATCTGACCATGAACGCACTTCCCTTCGAAAACTCCACGAATGCCCACGACCGACCTGAGGAGGAAAGAGAAAGTGTAGTTGTTGGGGCGATCACCACCGTCCATCATCTGCCTGTAGAGGGAGAACGCCAAGTTGGGTCGGTCTTTTTCGAGGCAACCCTTAATGATGGTGTTCCACATGAAGGTGTTGGGGTGGGGGATGCGGCGGAAGAGGGAGAGGGAGTAGTCGAGGTCGCCGGCGGGGGAGGTGGCGGAGAGGGAGATGATCTTGCTGAGGGAGAACTTGTCGGAGGAGCGGCCGCTCGTTATGATGTGGGCGTGAATCTGGTAGAGTTGGCGCATCGATAGGAGGAGACATCCTTCTTCTTCTTCCTGTTGTTGCAGGAGGGAGAGAGTCTTCTTGCTGGCTCGGAGTCTTCTCCTCACTGCATTGGGGAGCATAGATCTGTGGACGCCTTTGTTGTTGTTTGGGTGTTGGGAGAATTGAGCAGTGTCAAGTGACTCCAGTCAATATCGAGAGAAATTACCTGAAAGATAAAAACGGCAATTTCTTGCGATATTTTCAAAATCTCGCTATTTTTTGGTAGAAACATAAATATCGCATTTTAACGACACTATTTAAGTTTTTATCGGCTATTTATCTTAAAAAATCATCTGTTTTTATTTTTAAGTTTTTATGTGTAATTCTTTATAAAAATTATTTTTATATATGTCTAATATATTTTTTACTGCCTATATTTTGCCAAAAAATGCGAGTTTTTTTCGAAAAAGTTATTTTTTCCACAAGATTTTGGCTGCCGATATTTTGCCGGTTTTAACTTTTGTCACTATGGTCATTCTTACAAGTCGGGCAAACGGTTTACAAAGATAAGCCTGAAGGATTACAAAGATAGATGTGTAGCTCTTGATCATAAATATGAGGAAAAACAATTAAAGCATTAAATAATAGTAAAATAGCCTATATTTTTTATTGATATTGTGCCCATATAAATGTAAATATAGTAGTGAAATTGTGACACATGATATTTAAAAATATTTCAATATATATATATTTTTTTTGGGGGTAGGCCAAGGGAAAACCCAGGTAGTAAAACCCTTGAGGTCCCTATGAGGTGGGATCAGGTGCAGTCACAAATAGGGGTGTCGGACCCAACCCTATAGGGTCCCGGTATGGTGACAAATAATAAGACCCGGGTCTGGTCTCGAAGGTCTGATTAAGACATGGACCCAGGTATAGTTTGTCAAATTTTATACCAGACTCGGGCCTGACCCGAGTTCCAATTAAGACCCTTTAATTTTCTATGTAAAAATGATAAAAAATATTATTTTACCAGGTATGGTCCGGGTCTGGTTCATGTAGTTCTTATCAGGTCTGGGCATGATTTCTCTTATAATAGACCCGATTAGACCCAGGTCCAGACCCGATAAGTTTGGTTCCACCTGGGTCCGAACCAAACCCGACCAGTTGATAACCCTAGTCATAAATATAATGCACAAATGATGCAATGCGTGGCATTACATTTTATGTAATATGATTGCACAGCAAAGGACATTCTGTCCTTTTTTTTTTCCTCCTCACATGCCTTCTTCCTTGCTGAGTTTTGAATCATGGTGGTTTCATGTCAGGTGACAAACCACAATCATCTCTAGCCATAAAGGTAGAGCCCCTGTGGGCAATATTTCAATATTTTTGGATGTTGAAAATAATGACTATAATGTCGTATTTTTCACGATATTATCCAAAACACTGCTGATACTTTTGTCATTTATTAACAATACTGAATATGCAAATCAGGATTCAAACTTAATTCAGAATATGGAAGCCTGACAAACAAATTCACAAAAGAGAATTTGGCAACCAGAATAGAATGCGCTTTGTTTGACAAAGCCAAGTTGAATCCAAATCCGAGTTGCAGTCGGTAGTACTGGGTCTATAGGGAAAAGGTGGGAAACAGGGTTTTTTGCACATAAAAAGTGCAAACGAATTAGATTAATCTGAATTGGGGTACAATCGGAGGCCGAGCCAGTAAAGGGTGGAAACAAATGTGGATGCATGCGTGTATGCACACGTGTATATAAAGGTTTATATTTGGTACAATAGATTGTACCTACAATCTAGTTTGAATATCATGATGCAGGTTGTTTTAACGCAATCTAACCTCATAGTTGTGTTAAGTATGCTCGATTTAGTAGGAATCAACTCTGGGATCATGTTTTTTTTGACAAAAAAATATGTTTGCTGTTGATTTTTGAAGCAGCGGAAAAAACTTTGGATTTCAACTATCCAAGTGCCGGTTTTCACTAAACAAAACATGTAGATCACATCTATGGTGTTAGACGTGAGAAAAAATAAATAAATAAGGGGGTTCACCTTATTTGTTAGGTTGGGTCAGGTGCACACTGCCCACCTCCTTTTGGGATTTTCACTATAAAAAAAATGTGGATTAGCGATGGACTTTTTCCGTCGCTAACGTGTTTAGCGACGAATTAGCGACAAAATAGTTCATCGCATAATCCTGATCGCTAAATAGTGACAAAACTGATATGTTTTTATTCCATCGCTAATTAACGACATATCAGTTTTGTCGCAAATTCGTCGCTAAATAAGCGACAAATTTAGTTTTGCTATGGATAATATCCATCACTAATCCGTCACAAAAGTTAAAAAAAAAATTTTAAAAAATTTGAAATATAACACCAACTATTTCAACAGAAGGCAGTGATATTCATGATAAAGTTTTCCATGTCTAATGCTTGTCCATAGATAATTTGACATTGTTATGAAAATGAATCATGAATAGTTTTGTTCTTATAGGATACACAAGAAGAAATGATATTGTAAGCACCGATCTTAGGTTATATTCATTTGCAGTTGTTTCACTAGAGGGTCGGGTCACACCAAAGCCCACTTCAAGTGCATATGCCAAATCAAGTGTCCGGTTAGTAGTGTGTATATCCTGAAACAGAGAAGGCATTTGAGGTAACAATAACTCCCTCACATGCATGCACACATAAGCATAAAAACCTGAAATCGACAAAACAAGCGCAACAAAAAGAAATCTACTCGACTGCTTTTGACTCCAATAGAATAACACGAAAACCAGAAGGAAGCAATGGAGCATCATCAGCAAATAACTCGTCAATAGGAGCAAACACAAGTTGTGCACATGCCCCAACTGCATTCTCATCAACTCCACTGCAAAGCCGCAAACAAAGAACATGAAATCAATTATTTACAAGAAAAAAAATGCACCACCATGCAACATTCTTTTGACAACAATGGAAACACTTGACAGACACCAACCTGTAACAAATACATGTCTCTAGGTAAAGCAACCTGCCCACCAGAAAAACCTCCAAACCTGGAACCAGGAATAGCATAAGGGCTATCCTTGAGAGAGGCAGCAGAGAAAGCATCAACACCACAATCAGCCCACTCTGAACGGTGTTCTCTGAGAAATCGAACAAGCAATGCTGGGGGCACATTCTACACAACATAAATTAAACCCATCAGAGTACGGTAAAAGTAGACCCATATATCTGAAAAATAGAAAGGAAGCCAAGACAGTCAAAGCAACTCTAATAACTTAACCTAACATTGGTATTGCAAGTATCACAACAAAATAATGGAAAGTAGAAGATTAAATAAGCACAAAAGAAAAAACTAAATGCTCAAGTTGAAATTAGATGATCATCTAATTCATATATTAAATGCAGACATAGAAGGCAGACTAAAATAAAATCTGAAGCAACATGGATGCCTTTGCACAAAGGATACCACTACCAGAATTACAGAGTGTCGTGGAAGAATTAAGGTGACCACCCAGAAGTTGGCTAGGAGAAGCATTCACAACAATAGTCACATCCTCCACCCCATCACTACTCATTAAAGACCATCCATCATCAGCAAACTCATTCACAGCATCATTGAATCCTCTACAAACAATTCATTGTAAATGAGGGAGACAATAAACCTAAGAAATCATCAAGAAGACAAACATGAATTCATGTTAAATAGAATGGTTTACCTGCTCAATATTTGACTGAAGGTCCTAAAAACGGCCGACTGACGACCCCCACCAAAAACAATTTCGCCACTTGTCACAAGTGCTACTTGTCTGATGTGACACAGTGCCTGTTAAAAAGAATCCAAGCACATCATTTCTCAGTTGCATAAGATGCAAAAGGAAAAGGGTATTACCAAAAAGGGTGTTTACAGCAAGGGTCATTTTCTGAGCAAGGATTTTAGATGATCCATACAGTGGTCGGTGCTTAAAATGTAGTGAAAATCGATGGTGCCTTCGCAATTACCAATTTATCCAAGAAAAAATGGGATAAGCTATGAAAAATTGCATTTTGGTAAGAAAATAAAGAGCGCAAAAACCAGATCGATGGGGGTGATCGTACAAAGACCACAAAAAACTCATGTTTGGGCAGTACTTGGCGATCGCGGTGGCGAGGGACTTAACGATTCCAGCATTGATGTTGAAGAGATCATCGTGTGTCATCACGGGCTTGCGGGGGACGCCGGTCGGGATGATGACCACATCGGAATCCTCCAATGCTTTCCCTAGTTGATCCTCACCCATGTACCCAATCACCTAAACACATCTTTCTCCCAAAACGTAAGACACCCAAAAAAAATGAGATCTGCAATCTTATCTCAGGAAACACCAAAAAGATCGTGAAGAAAGAAGAGTAGGGGGAAAGGGAAGAAGAGGCCGACGACCTGAGCCCTGGAGTTGATGTCGCTGACATCGACGGCAACGCTGGGGGTTTCGGTGATATCGTAGAGAGCGAGGCTGGAGACAAGGGGGTTGAGCTTCATGAGGAGGGCGAGTGGCTCCCCGATACCTCCCGCCGCCCCCAACACCGCCACCTTTTGCTCGGGGGCGCTCCCCGAGGAGGACAAGCATCAGTGCTGAGCAGAGGAGGAGGCGGGCGACCTCCTCAGAGTCGTCCCGACGGATCAGACAATTGCACCCTTCATCTTTTTTCTTTCACTGTAGAAACCTACACGCCGAGAGAAAATAGGAAAGTGAGTAAGGTTTTTTTATCGAAAAGTAGAATTTCGCACCCTAGATGGGTTGGTTTAAATCGAAAAGTAGCGACGAAATTAGCTACAGAAAAAATCCGTCGTTATTCCGTCGCTAATTAGCGACGGATTCGCGATGAAAAAATTTTGTCGCTCATCCGCCGCTAAGTTGGGACAGAGTTTGCAACAAAAGTTTTTCATCGCAAAGTTCTGTCGCTAATTAATGTTTTTCTTGTATTGGAATTTAGTGACGAAAAAAATTTTGTCGCGAATTAACGACGAAAAACTTTCTGTCGCTAAATTGCAACGGAGTTTGAGACATAATTTTTTCGTCGCGAATCTGTCGTTAATTAGCGATGGATTCGCGATGGAATTTTTTATGTCGGTAATTCTGCAAATATTTCAAATGTTAGTGATAGATAGTTTTTTCTCGTTAATCCATCGTAAATTTTCATCGCTAATTAGCATTTTTCTTGTAGTGTTCAGCTAATATGTGAGCCCTTATTTCTTCATATTTTTTAATTGGAGGACCTCAACATGAGGTATATGCATGTGCCATGTTTTATTGGAAGCCCTCAACATATGAAATATAAGGTTATATATATATATATATATTCATTTGAAGCCTTGAGCGGTGGCCTCAAATATCAATCAGCCCGAGTGACCGCAACTACTGTAGGCAGAACCATCGCAGCTAGGTCTCTGTTCCTGTTCCTGGGAGTGATTTTTTCGCATAAATAAATAAATAAAAAATCATCAAGTTCGTCCAGGTAAAACCCAAGCAAGCAGTACAAATAACTTACAGTCTCATGGCAAAAAAAGACACCCACCCATTTGGACAAACCAGTTGACATTCACGAGTCGTCTTACGAGATCGTAAGTGGAGCCTTCACGAGAGTAGATAAGTTGATCTGCCGAATCAGGGAGGAAAAGCGCTCCAACAATATCCCTACTGTTAATGATGGTGCTCAACCACCACCATAATAGCCGAATGATGCCATCCATACCTTTATGATTGGCCCCCAACACCTGGATAAAATTGGGTCCAATAGACGGTGGGAGATGCTACAGCATTTCTCAATCAAAATTCGACCGAACACCTCTGATGCACTCTCATCCTTCACTGCTAAGAAACTAGCTTCTGTGTGTGAGAGAGAGAGAGAGAGATATGCAACCAACAAATCAAAAATCAAAAGAGATGTAATTGGTAAGTTGATGCAAACCAACCAAATGGAAGCAATCTCGTTCACCATATCACCATCATCATCAATGCAAAAAAAAGCCACGCACTGCATTGCACTACGATTGCAAAAAGTCATCACTTTATTACGATCCTTTTGCCAAAGTCATGGTTCAGCATTGTACATCAGATACGCAACGATCTCAGGTTTCTCAACGGGGAATATTGGTGGACCAACTTTTTTCCTCACATTTCACTAAAAACAGTTAGATCTTTTATGTATGATATATATTTTAAGTTTAATGCATGAATAAAAGAATGCAAAAGAAGGACGAATGAAAAATGTAAGCATGAACTATTAAGTGTAATATGCAAAAATATATACTTTAATTGATATATAAAAATATGCATAAATAACATAGAATGTTTTTATACGAGTCGGCTCCTGATCGGCTCGTCTTATTCTGGGACATGCCAAGCTCAAGCTCTGCTCGACTAAACATGGACACGAGCTAAATCCACTGGTAAATGAGTTGAGCCCCAACAAGCCCTGTTTGGTTAGTTCCACTCGCGTACCAGTGCTATATGGTACGGAATGTTGGGCTGCCAAGAAACATCATATTCAAAAAATGAGTGTAGTTGAGATGTGAATGCTTAGATGGATGTGTAGAAATACAATAAAAGATAAGATTCGGAACAAGGAGATACGCAAGAAGGTAGGCGTTGCACCCATTGAAAATAAGATGAGAGAGAATCGTTTACGGTGGTTTGGACATATTCGGTGAAGGCCTAATGATGCTCCAATTAGAAGGTTGGAGAAATGGAAAAATATAATAGTTAAAAGAGGTCGGGGTAGGCCTAGGAAGACTTGGAGATGATAGGAAAGGATATGAATGCTTTGAACCTCACCGAGGACATGGCATTGGATAGAAGTGATTGGAGGAAAAGGATTCATGTGAAAGACCCAAAATGAATTTCTTTTTGGTTCATATCGCTGACTCCAATTGTTTTGGGATGAAGGCGTAGTTGTTGTTGTATCTCTCTACACTGGTTTCCCTGCTACCAAAGATTACAGCCAAATTTGATTTTGGTGAAATTTTTTGCCATAATTTAGATAAGGAAGCCAATAGCAACAACTATACTCGTTTTTTTTTATAATGATAAGCTTGGGGTTAGGCAGACCCTGACCAGGTAGACACTATATGACTTTGCTAGTCGAGTTTTAATCGAACTAGTATGCCTGATCAAGCTTGGCTCGTTTGCTTACTCGGACGAGTTTGAACTGCATTTAAACGACAAGAGCCCTAGTTAGCTCGGCTCGTTGTGCAGCCCTACTCTTAGCTGCCGAGTTAGAAAACTGTTAGTTTGCAATGTAAAATTACATTTTTATCACGTTTAGCTGCTATTTGCCCTTGATGTACACTCTTTCTCTCTCAGGAGAGTTTTACTGGGCCATCAATAATTTAAAGAAAAAGAAGGTTTAAAACTTTCATTTTCAAGAGGTTACTAGATTTAGGTGAATAAAAAGTAACATAGGTGGTTATTTGAGTAATTTCTGAAAAAGTGAGCCATTCATATCAAATATTTAACACCACAAGCAGGAGGAAAATTTTGCATGTATTGGAGCCAGAATTCGAACCAGAGATCTGTGGGATTTGAGCACAGCGAGCTTCCACTGCGCCACTGTGTTTTATAGTCAATTACACCTTATTTTTTATCAATTTGTTTAATTAGTTTGGCTTCCCTCCCGGAACCGACAGGACATAGGTCTGATCTGGGTCAGCAAACCTCATCCATTCACTACCTGATAGTGTTGTAAATATCTAATTCATGTTACACCACCCCCTAGTAGTTAAATTATCCACCAAGTCGGTAGGGTCCTTTTTTGTTCTGTCCCAACCAAGTAAAGACCTCTGAGAAAGGCTTTTTGTCCCATGGAACCGATCCTACCTATACCCTACAGATCCCCAATGCCCCCTCTTTATCCTACACACAAAGCCAATCATTTCCACAAAATCTCAAATTTTATGCCCAAAAATTCCCTTTGTTGCAACAGAACCATATCTTGAAGGGGAAGTGAAGCCCTAGGAACCCTAACTATCACCCTCTCATAACTTGTCTTTTTGTATCCCTACAAAAGGTTTGTTAGTGACATGCATGAAATCAGAATAAAAAGATGGAATATTTTCTTTGATTTTTTTTTATGCTTTTGACACTATATCTTTCTGAATTTTGGAAAGCGCATGTGTAGTAGAAAAAGGCAGTCTCTCTCTCTCTCTCTCTCTCTCTCTCTCTCTCTCTCTCTCTGGGACCAGGTGTTCACACATTATGGTCCCAGCTTTTTCAAAGTCTAGATACAAGTTCAAAATGGGTACGGGGCCAACAAACATTGGTCAGTATGGAGCAACTACCGGGTCTGGTTAGGGTCAACCCTAATTGACTCATATAATCAAGTCATGTTAGATCTTGAGGTCAGGTATTTATGGGGGTAAAGAAAAAAGTTACGATAGAGAGGAAAAGAGGGGAGTGATGGAATGTCCAGCCCTCTCTCACTCTCTCGCTCACTCCTTCACTCTGTCTTCCCCTCAGCATCAACCCATTTTTTTTTGTATTAAAACTTTCAGATCTTTGGAGGGACGGTACTACTCACCTTTCCAGCCATAGTTGGTGCAGTTGATAAAGTCAGCCAGCTAAAGAATTCAGTTGGTAGAGATTTTTGGAGACACCCAGCCTAAGGGTGAAGCCTAGTTGACCTGGGTAAGTCGGCTCTTCCGTCTTTATTTTTTCTTGTATTTTTTTCATTCTTAGGTGATGATTTTTTCAAAAAAAATTGTCTTTTTTTTATTGTGTTTTTATTCTAGACGATTTTAAGGAGAAAAACTGTCGGAGAGTCACACTAGAAGGTGTGTTTAGTAACGCCTAGGGATTATACTTGTCAGACTTTGTGAATCAAGGTAGGTGCCAACCCCTTCTATGCGGTAGTAGCATGTGTTAGGCCTGTTGTGAGTTAGGCTTTGTAAAAAGAAAAAAAGATTTCAATCACTGTAAAATCTGTGATTTTCTCTAGCTTTGTAGACTGGATAAAATTTTGTCTTGATGAAATGTTATGCTAGATAATCAAGGAAAAAAATGTGCAATATACATAACTATGTATATATAATTTTTTATTTTTGGCTTAGTTTCGCAATACTTGTTTGATTTGGACTAACTAAAGTTGGGTTAATTAAGGAGGAAGGAAACTTCACATTGTAGAAAATACTTTTAGAAGTGTTTTTGTGTAGGTCAAACTATAAACCTTAAAACTAAAATCAAAATAATATAATTTTTTATTTGTATTATTTTATAAATGTGTTGGTGTAACTTAAAATTTCATCTAGAAAGACCCACTGTCGATATTTTGGTCATAACTCTGTCTTCTGAAGTAAAAAATTTTTGTGGTTTAGCTCATTGAAAAGCTATCAAACTCTTTGATAATCTTTTTGTTTTACGCTTTTCCAAATTTTAGATTTATCACTGTAAAAAATATACTGGAACAGAGAGGACAACCACTCAGGTTACTGTCCAGGGTTATGTCAGTTCATCCCACCATTTAGTCTGTATCTGGGTCTTCCAAACTCAAAAAATTCTGATTTTTATTGTGTTAGATCGAGAACAGATAGGACAACAACATGGGTGACTGTTTAGGTCCGTATCAGTCTAGCCCACTGTTTAGTCTGTTTCTGAGTCATCCATACTCGGAAAATCTTAATTTTTATTTTGTTGGACCGCTAACAAGTATATCTACAATTTTTATATTCTGCCTAACGACAGAAACAATAAACTTCAACCTTATTTGAGATTGTCTTTAATTGATCTATCCCAAGTAGGGAAAACCCAAGTCCATAACCAGTTTTCTGGTCTGAACCATAATTCGACAATCAGTGGTCAAAAAAATTAAAATTTTAGCTCGATACAAAAGTGAAAAAACTATCTACACTTTATATGTTGATCCCATTTACAAAATAGGCCTGCTGCTAATTCAAAATACAGAAAGACTGTACTGCCAATCATAGTTATAAAAAGAAGCGTTCTTGCTTTTGTGCCCTACATGCAGATAAAAATAATTGTTTGGCATGGTTGAATAATTCTGTCATGTTGCACTTGGAATGAATATTTTTCATGCCCGATTTCCATATATTTCATGCGTATAAAAAAATAAAAAGAATTATATATATATAATAATGATAACAAAAAAAAAAGTTAGCTTGAAAAAAAAGGTGAATTAGGTATGTTTCGAATAATCTATCTAGATACAAATAAGTAAATCTAGAGATGAACATGCATTTAACCCTTAAGGCTATTAAAAAATAATAATATTAAAGCAATATATATATATATATAATATTATATAAATAAATAGTAGAAAAAAAGAAAAAAAGAAGAAGAGAGGAAAGATAGAAAACTAAAAACTATATTTTTAGTTGTTCTAAAGCCTTGAATAATGAATTAGACTTAGAAATAAAGAAAATATTTAAAATAAAGAAGAAAGAACAATTAACCTGTACAAGGGCCTGGGTGTTGTGTATGAGATTTGGAATTCGTAAATTGTGAATTTATGAATATCCTCAATTTTTTTTTATTTTTTTAGGTATGAACTTTGGGAAATGAATTTTCCAAGTGAGAGTTTACTCGCTAGGTACAGTAATAACTTATTTAGAGTTCAACGAGATGTTTGCACTATCTCAAGAAAAATGATATTGTAAAAATAAATTTTAGTGTGTCTTATTTGGCAAGGCCATAAGTACCTAAAGGGTACTTGAGAGATTAAGAATTGATAATGAATCAGAAATTAAAATAAACATGATACACATGTTTTGGTTATGCCCTGAAAGATGGGGTAACTTGTCACCTTGAGTGACTTTTCACTTGCCTTGAGAGTGAGCTTGCACTCAACCCCGTGAGATTGTGCCGAGTTGCTGACAGACTCTTTCTCAGCTGACGGTGGCATGTCACTTTTGTGGGCCTCGCTTTGGTCACTAGGGTGGACCAGTCCCTGACCACGGTGGCTTAGGGGACAAGATTTTTTTTTGTGTGGGTCTAGCTATGTACGCTAGCGGTAGTGCACTACAACTATTTTCTAAGGTAAGAAACTCCTTGACGAAGGATTTTGTACATTGGTGTTGGCGGCCTCTGTTTTTGTGGGGTTTAAAATAAAATATTAAATCACTCATGAATGCACACATCCATATCGACCGACAAGCCTATAGCGACCCGAGGCAGTGGTGTCCTCGTAGAGATAATAATGAAAGTGAGAACTAAGAAAAATTGTAATGTGCATTGGTAGAGAGCAATAAATGAATCTAAGTAAATGAAAAGAAAATTTTACATGCATGCATTTAGGTTATGTTGAGTTGTTTGTTTGACCTCTCAAGTTAGAGGTCTTATCGAGTCAGGATTTGAGACTCGTTATTAGTCATAGACTTAGTTGGAGTCCAGTTTGGCTTGATGACCTACCCATGTTCGCTATTGAGTAGTTGGTGATCATGTTACTTACTAAAGCTTGTAGTTTGTTTCACTTTTGCTCATTTTTTTCTTCAAAAAATCATGAGTAGATGGGTTTGGCGGTGACATATGCGCATAACTTGAGTATCTTTGAAGCTGGATCATGAACCCTTCTTTTCTTATGAGTGTTATATATTTTAGAATTTTATCAGAAATGTAATTGATTATAATTTTGTAAAACTCAGTATTAATTCACCCATTGAATTTTGTAATCAGTAATGAATACATGAATGAAATGAAACTTTTGTAAAATTGTTTGATCTTCCTTAGTGCTAGAAAACATTTGCAAAAAAAAATTATGACAAAATACTTTAAAAAAATAAATATTTGATTTTTCACCAAAAAAATGGCTTAATTTTTCATGCAATCTTACTGAAGGTCTCACATCTTGGCAAAGCATCAATAGTCGATGCCAAGCCTGTCTCTATTCCTCTTAGCTCCTTCTCCACATTAACTCATGATAACTCTCCACTATTCCAAGATGTTTTCCTTTACTGCACTATTCGTTCCGACATTGACTCATTGGTCAGCAAAACACATTCTAATAGGTGCCTTGATGATCGAAAGTCTACAGGAGGGTTTGATCCTGGTCCTCTTGCAAGCAACACAAACACTGAGGCCGAATATAAATATCTTGTGTGTGCAGTTGCAGATCTTTCCTGGTTAAAGGCATTATTGCGGGAACTTAGTTTTGTTGATCACACTCCTATGACTCTATGGTGTGACAATCTTGGAGATCTATACCTCGCCGCTAATCACATATTTAATGCACATACTAAGCATGTGGAAATAGATTTGAGGCCATCATGAAGTCTGATTCATTTCTTCGGCTCTAAACCTTTAGCTTCGCTATTTTTGGAGAAAAGCTCAACGTGTTCAACCAAAAGCTGCCCTTGTTGGGGCATGTTAAGGCCACTCAAGACTCCTTCTCAGAGTCCAGCAAGGCTGGACTGTTGACTTCATATTGCAGTTCCAACAAACCCATCATTTTTCAAATTTTAAAGTTGATCACGTCTGTCATCCAGAATTGACGTTAGCTAATGAAGAAAGAGTTTAATCCAGTATAGAAAGTTGCCAACAGAATCTGGGTCAATTCAGAAAACATAAAAGGAAAGAAACGTGATCTATTGTGAGGTCTCCTAACGTGGTTCCAACTTGTGTTAAGTATATCTTTGTTAACTGTATTTTTATGTTATCATGTTATGTATTTGTAAAGCTGTGAAAACCAATTCTATATAATAAAAAAACCTTTAATCTCTCGGTGTATAAGAGAGTTTCAGAGTTTTCACGTCTTGAGATCTTTTCAGGCCCAACAGGCCTGACTCAAACCACGGCGTATCATGAGCCAGGAAAAGTTATAATAGGGTTTACTCAGGCCTCGGCCAGGCCTTCAGGCCCATTTAGTTAATCAGGTTGGGCGTACAAAATGCAGAGAGAGAGGAAATTAGAGTCCATGAGTTCACTCATGGACTGGAAGAAAGAAAAGGGCAAAAGAGAACAGGGAGAGCGGATCAGGTCCAAGGAGACTTGGACAGAAAAACCGTCCAAGGCACCTGGATGACATTCATCATGAAAATGAACAGCATCAAAAGACTCGGACCATCTATGTAAAGGCCATTCTTTTAGATGAGTCTGGTGCCCTCCATCTCCATGATCTACGGCATCCAAAGACTCACTTAGACCTGATCACTCTCGAGAACAGGACCTTCTTCTAAATTGGAGCCACGAAATTGGGGAGAGAGAAAGGTGAAAAGGAGAACATAAAGAAAAAGGGATTCTCTCATATATCAAAGGGGGGATTAGGATTTTGCACTTTAAGTACAAAATCTGATACGAAAAATCTCTCACGGGTCTTCCGGGAAGCGTTAAGAGAAAAGTTATTATAGAAACGAAGAAGCTTACAAAAGGACAAAAAGGCTCTGACCACTCTCTCTCTCTCTCTGTGCCATTACTGTCCTGAATAAAAGCAAAAACAACAGAAGGCAGATTCTCTCCAGGATCTCTTCGACCCATATATCGAAAAGAATAAGAAAAAAGAAAAAGGAAATTTTGAAAAACAAAACAGTGATACCCCGAAATTCCCCCAACTCCTATTCCCCCCATTTTCTCGATTTCTTCGACACCAACTTCAGAATTCCCCATTTTCTTAGACACCAACTTCAGAATTCCCGATTTTCTTCGACGCCAACTTCATATTTTCCCCGAAATCAAATCTCTCTCTCTCAGGCGACATCCATCGTTCTCCCGGGCTTCCTGTCGAAGATCCTCTGGCCGGGTGCCAGCATGTTGAGCGGGTCGAACCTCGCCTTCCTCGCGGAGAACCTCTGCCACCCGACCTCCCCGAAATGGTCCATCCACTGCCTCTGGCTCGCGTAGGAGGGCAGGTACTGCTTGGCAGAGAGGCCTCCCGTGGCAGACTCGGTCACCCTCTGGTTCTGCCGCGCGATCTGCCTCAGGCACGGCGTCGCAGCCACACACTCTGCCGCCGCAGAGCGCAGGACTCCCACTATGTAAAGCACGCTGTCACTCCTGTCCGTTTCTGGAACAACAACCGACATGTTCCCATTCCACCTGCAGAGAAAGAAAGATTTTACTTCAGTCCTTTCTCTTCTTTTTTACTCTTAAGTTGTTTCCCATTAAATGAGTGCAAAACTTTCGAAAGATTTTGTTATTATATGCCCCATAGTACATAATCACAGTTGTATGTGTCGCTTTACAGAAGATTTTCCAAAATCCTCTTAAAAACAATGATGGAATTTCAAAGATTTCATGAGTTTAACTTTGCATGGTACAACAATAGCGTATAGTTCGAAATATGAATCTTTTTATCGACAGTAAGAATCTTATTTTTAACACCCCACCACCCTTTATTTTTATACACAGTAAAAAGCTTTTTAAGTTGGTTTAAAAGTAAGGAGTAAAGATTTCGGAGAGAATAGCAACATTGAGAAGAAAGTGAGATTGTGACATTTGCTTGAGTATTTATTTCTGCCAGAGCAGGAATTCTCAGGGGTTGATCTGCTCGAACAATGGTACTGTAACAGTTTCAATATCCAAAAGGTTGTTTTTTTGAGAGAGGATCAGGTCAGAGCCTCCTTGGATGCCGTTCATCTTAAAAATGAAAGCCAACCCTCAAACAGTGAATAAGGCTCATTGTGAGTGGTTCATTTTTAAACCATTCAGATGCCGTTCATCTTGAGATCATCGGCATTCAAAGGACTGACCTGATCCTGTCTCGTTTTTTTTTTTTCTGTTTCACTGAGGATATTGTTATTTGTACATGAGCAGACTGTGCCAGAGGCAGAGCTTGTCTTCTTTTATCCTGACAAAAAGATAAGCAATGCAGGATTTTGGGTTTTATATGGTAGATGGCATAGTAGCATACTAATGGCAGCCACTTCACCTCTTTTTTCTTTTTGGGGCCTGTTTGGAATCTAGAAATTGAGATAGGAGTTAATGCATTTGCCAAAAAGTTGGTCAAAGTACCATCTGATGGCTGTTTGGAAACTGGTAACTGGCATTTGGGATGGAAAGCCAAGTGGCATTGTATTTACACTAAAACATGAAATTGACAGCTACCATCTTTAGGAGGTGGTAGCTGCCAAATCCTGGATTTGTCCACTTTCCATCCCAGCTACTAGTTTTCAAACAGGGCCTTAAAGTGAGAAGAGAGAGAGAGAAGGCAGGGCGGGGGAGAGTGGTCCACTCCACACAGTTACTGCACAAATAGAAAAGGACCAAACGGTGGCCCAGGTACCACAAGGGACCTGAATGCCGTTCAACAAAGATTGTGTCACTATTTGGATCAGTTGGTGGCGTGCAACCCACCGAAAATTTGGCACCCAAATAATTCCCAAAGAAAAACATTTTTTTGCCATTTCAGTTTCACCGAAGAAGCAATATAAAATTCCAAAAATAAAAAAGGTAAAGACAGACAAACTAGAAACGAGGTTCTCTAAATAAAAAAACATGGAAACAGTTCTCTTTTTTATGTTAGCCATGGAAAAGCAATTTTTAACAGAAACAAAACCAATAAATTTTTTTTCCTAGTAAAGACAAATTAGAAAAGAAGCAAAATAATTCCCCAAAGACAAACATTGTTTGATTCACCTAAAGTACCACAGAATAATATAAAATTCAAAATAAAACGACACGCAAACTAAAAACGTAGTTCTCTATAGCAAAATACAAGGAAATAGTTTTTTGGGCATGGAAAATTTATTTTAACAGAAAAAGGCCAATAAATTACTTTTTTTAGTACCTACCAGAAGACTACAATATTAGAAAGGAAGCAGCAAACCCCACCAAAATACCGTATCTATATATATATATATATATATATATATATATATATATATATATAGAGAGAGAGAGAGAGAGAGAGAGAGAGAGTTTTCTCTTACTTGTCTGCCCTGATTGGGTAGATGAGTACAGGACCCTCAAAGGTTTTGGGTGAGATGTTCTCCAGCAGGAGGTCCTTGAACTGGGTGATTGATGAGGGAGGCACAAACATATTGAGCCATGGGTGTGGAACGTCCCAGAGCCCCCTCCCCCTCAGATTCTTCTCCTCCATCCTCACACGGTTCAGGAAATCGAAGTAGGAAACCTCCACACTATACACAAGCGAAGGGATGTGGCTCAGCCGCCCCAATACTTCTTCTATCTGTAGTTCCCACAGAGACAATGGAGAGAAAATAGTAGCCAGCAAACAGAATTACAGAAGAAATATAAAACTAAGTTTCCTGTTTTTTTAATGTTTTACTATTGACTGTGAATTCTTCGTTATTTTATTCTATCACAAAGAAAAAAACATGCGAGCCAAAAGAACTTGTAAATTTAGTTTTTCATAGTTACATTACAAATATAGCTATCCAGAAAAAAATTACTTTTTTTTATTGACTGGTATTTCTACGCACGACAGAAGTTTTCCGGACAAATACTAAACTCGCGTTTAACAAAATTACCATCATAGAGAAACTCCAAATACCCATAAACCAAGGTGACCAGATGCTTCAGTTTTCCTTTTGAGACCAAAATTTGGAGATGGAAGTTGAAAGAAAGATAATTCCCTTTTTGAATCAGACCACATCAACTCCAGTAAGTAAGCAAGTTCTCCCAAATACCAGCCGGGAAATGGTAATAAAGCATATAAAAAAAAGAAAGAAAATAGCTCCCCAGAATACATAGAATACAATATACATGGTCAGTGAGGGAAAAGGTCCACACTGCAAATGTTGCAACCTTTGTCATAATGGCATAAATGTAAGCTTTGTCATCTTCCTATGCCACTAAGGCGGGTCTTTTTCTCAACTGGCCTTCCCAAATGATAAAATCATGCTTCAACCATAATGTAATAATCTAAATTCACAACAAATTTATCCTAGTAAAAAAAATGAATATGTTGACCCTTTACTAATCAAAATGAAAAAAAGTGAGTCATTTTAATTTTTTATCTTTATTTACTTTTCTTTTTCTTGTTATTGACGTATTGTTAATAGGATTTTCATATGCATTGAGGTCCCACTTATCCTTGTACAAGGTCTCAAGAAAGGTCCCCAAAAAACCCATGGAAGAACCTTCCCAATGGTTTTCAAATGGAGGTAGATGAAAATGTTTTGGTCCATTCTATAGATCCATTTCATAACAGCTGGGTCCATGTTGCACACTAGAATGATTTCCATATCCATTTTTTATCATTTCCAATTTTTATATATATCCAACTTTGAACTGAATGACGAGCGTACCTTTTCGGCATTGGATCCCTTGTTTTGGTGACAATAAACAGCAAACTCAATGCAGTAGTAGATGTCTGAGCTGTCCCCGTGAAGGCTTGGACGCGAATCCAAATTGGCTGGGAAAGCAACAAAGGAGCTCAACAGAGACTGCTCGTTCAAAACAATAAAACCTTCCACGTAGTCCACCATGTCCTCCATTGAGGTCACCAATAGCTCCTGGTCTCTTTTAAACTTATCAAAATCATCATAAAATACTCTCACCCATTTCACCTAAAAGCCACCAAAAGAATCCCATCACCAATCCAACACGCCACACTTAAACAGACCATCAATCCCATCTACCCACCTGAGAGAGAGAGAGAGCTTATATGGAAACAAAATGAAGATCAAAGTTACCTTATGAGGAGCCTCTTCAAGCACTATTCTAGCTCTTGTGATGATACCAAACTGACCTAAACCTCCCAAAACTGCATAAAAAAGCTCTGAGTTTTGGGTGGCAGAGCAAGTTACAAGCTCTCCTTTGCCTGTTTCAAGACACGCCATTAATTCCCAATCACCTAAAACAGAAAAGAAAAACAAATCCCTTTTTCTTTCTTAATGGCGGGTTTTTACCTGTGACCACATCCAACTGAAGAACATTAGTGACTTGGGGGCCTTTTTTGAATGTCTGACCGCTAATACCACCATTAGACAGGGTACCACCAATCGTGAGATAGAGGTAATCCGTCCAAGATGTTGGGGCTAGACCCATCTTGAGACACTCTTTCAAGAGATCAATCCATAGGGCACCCCCACTGACATCTGCATAAGAGTACCCATTCTCTCCACTGCTTCTATGTATCTCTATGGAGTTAGGCAGAGACTCCATCTCAATCGCAATGCCATTGAGGGCCTGAGCCTGACCATGAATGGAGTGGCCTGCCCCTCTAGCAGCCACAGTCACCTTGCTGAAGGAAGACCCATACAGGAACTTCAACAGGAGGGAGATCTCTTTGGGGGATGTTGGTCTCAAGACTGCAGCAGGGGAGTTGAAGTGCATCCTTCCAAAATCAATAGAGGAAGTTGGGGTGGCCAGCAGGAAGCTTGAGGGGCCAAAGTCCATAGGGCTCTGAATGAACTTACAAGGAGCACAGAGCACAAGAAGAACGACCAGAACATTTATATGGTTAAATAGGAAAGCAAACTCCATTGCCAACAACTAACAGAGCTAGAATTATAAAGGCTGAGTTTCTTCTTCTTTATCTAGAAATCCCAGAAACAAAGATAAGCAGATGCGCAGCTGTGATCTTTAACACGGAGAAATGACAGAGAAGTTTGAGGGAATAGGAATTAGAAAAGATATTTAATTTCTGAAGTTCCAAAACAATATTATAGGCTAATCTATGAGCAGCAGATATTGCTAGAAACAAACATGAAATAGTTCTTTTTTTTTTATATGATAGTTTCTAAGAGAAAAGAAGAAGGGAGCATGATTCTCAATCTAAAGTTTAGAAACTAGAAAATACAATGAAAATTGTGTTGCCAAAAGGAAAAAGATAGAGAGAGATCAAAATAAAACAGAGGAAATCAACGTGAGTTTTTTTCAAAAGAATGCCATAAAATAAATGTAATAACAAAATAGTAGAAAGGAACACAAGAAAAGAAGCAAAACCCAGTGTGCTATGTATCTTTCAATGAGAAAAGAGAGGATTAACAGTTCATTGAAAAGAAAACTGAAAGAGAAACCTCCTGTTTTGTCAATAAACGAAAAAGGACAACACATACACTTCCTGTTCTCCCTTCAATCTACACTTGTTTTCTTGACCTTCTTCTCTTGTTAAACGTCAAAGAAGAGAAAACCAAAAACAAGAGAGCACCAATGGTTGTAGAGAGAGAGGCAACGTTTATGAGGGCCAGGAGAGAAGAGAAGGTGAAGACTGAGAAAGAGATCTCTGAGATGGACAAGAGAGAAGAGACAGTTGGAAAAGATGTTTTTTTTTTTTTCAGAGATGAGGATTAAGAAAAAAAACCCAGAAGAAGATCAACTCTGTCTTATTTATAGAGGACAGGCCTGAGGTTATCAAAATACAGCAGGGGTTTGCTAACATACCGACATGGAGATCATGAAAAGATTTTTTTTTACAATTTTTAGTTTTTTACCACTTTCCTCATTTAGGTTGAGTCCGGATCGGGTGCAATTGTATGGCACAAAATTTGTGCATTAAGCACCTGATTGCCTTCCATGAGGCCATGGGCCCTACAACCATGCTGACAAACGTTTTTATCGGCAAAAATCTCGTTTTCCAAAAACTCTCAAGAAATTGAATTTTTTTAATAAATTTTGCTTTTTATCGGCAAAATCTTGGCAATAAAAAATTAATTTTATAAGAAAATATTAATAAAATTAAATCACGGTATTTATATTTTTTCATAAATCTCACAAAAGTTATCATTTTAAACTTTCAGGCAATTTCTCGCAATATTATCATGAAATTTTTTCATAAATCTCGGAATATTTGTCACTATGCCTACAACTGACAAGCCTGTTCCCCAAGATCGAGGGTGATCAGGTGCTTAATGCACAAATATTCTGACCTTAACACATTCAGATTTCACACGTACGGGCCATTGCACGGTAAGAGTAAGGACAGAATGGTAAAACAATAATAAACATTTTTTTTTTCAAAATATACGGAACAAAACCTAAAGGGTATTTTGGTCATTTCGTTTAAGACTTTGGCATTTCTTCGTTTAGGAAGTTGGATAATTTGTTATTTCAAGATTAGGTTGATAGGGTTGGATCTGAGCTGGACCTTTCCCTGAGCCTGAGGTGATTTTTTGATCAAGTTGGATGTTATTTCTCAAAATGGATCAATATTATAGTTTTTCAGAAAGTATCTCCAAAAAAATGTAGCTTTTAGTGTTCTAAACATTTCTCCAAAAAAGGAAAAAACAAAATTGCCCACAATCCAGAAAACAGAGTTTCTCTAATGTTTTGTATTTTATAATTTTTATGGAAAATCTGTTTTAAACAAAGTTTTGCTAATTGCGCACACAACAGTCTGGGTACTTGGGGGTGAATCCAGTTTAAGCATTATCTCAATCTCATCCCATATGCAAACTCAAAAATGGGTTTCACATTTCTTTAGTCATAATTAAGGATGGAAGTGAATTAGGATGGGTGCAGAGGACAAGGTCATCACCCCCTGCCCTGTACCAAAATTTTGCCCTCCATCTCCGCACAAGTTTTGATTTTAACCTCCATCTTCCATTCATTCATTCTCCGTTTTATGTCCTTCATCTCCGGTCTAAAGGGGGCGAGACAGTGTGGAGCTCCGTTTTTCTAATCTTCCCACCATTGCCGCCTTTCACCGTTAGAGTAAGGAGAAGAAGGATATGAGAGAAATGAGAGCATATGTGGCTCGTTAGAGGAAAGAGTAGGGCAGGAGCAAGAGTAAGTCCATCCCCGCCTCTATCCCTGCATGGGTTTTGATTTTAACCCTTATCCTCGATCCATTCTTCATTTCATGTCCTCCATCCCCAATCAAAACAGGGAGGAGTCTTGTTTCCCCTCGGCCCACTGCCATCCCTAGTGATAATAATCCATGTCATGAGCCTTAGAATTCTATACACACTTTATAGATAAACCAAGTGGAACACGAACCCGGACCCATCTCAGACTTACCTAAGCCCTTTTTTGAAGCTTAACTTAATGATAATTAAATTGGTATTTTACTACTTTCTCAATGGTCAGATCCTCTCTCAAATTACAGTTCATGTCTAAATGTTCCCAATCGAATTTCAAATGGTATACGGATTTACAGTTGTTCTACTGTATGCCATGCATCCAATTTTTTCCATTATTCCAATGCTACTTAACTAGCATGATATTCTCCTTTCACTTTATCGTAAGGAATTTATTACACAGTGATCTGTGTGGATACATGCTTTAGAATGGAAAAATATATGTATTAAGAGAGAGAGAGAGAGAGAGAATTTACCCTATAAGTGATGTGAAATTAGGGCAATAACATATTCGATTAGGTTATCTACAAACTCATGTCATGCAAAACTTTCTTTACCCAAATGGTGAAGAACCTTTTTTCATCTATAAATGGAGCACTGATCCTAATAATTTATGGTTTTTGAAGACCAAAGCCACCCTTTTGAGGCACCCTCAAGGCTCTTCTTCTTCTTCCTCCTTTCAACAGAGGTACCAAAGTGTTGTTGCACTAGAAATTTTCTTCTTTTGGTTTCTTACATGGTTTAGAGTAGAGGTGTCAACGGGCCTGGTTTACCCTGACCAAAACCTATAGGGTTCGGGTATGGTGACAAATAAGAAAACCCAATTAAGACCCAGGTCCGGACCCGAAGGTCCTATTAATACATGAATCCGGGTATAGTTTGTGAAATTTTATACCAGACCCAGGTCTGACCCATATTCCGATTAAGACTCTCAAATTTTCAATGTAAAAATTATAAAAAATATTGTTTTATCGGGTCTGGTTTATGTAGTTCTTATCGGATTCGAGTATGATTTCCATTATAGTAGACCCGATTAGACCCTGGTCTGGACCCAATACCATACCCAAAAATCTGATCCAAGTCTGGTTTTACCTGGGTCCGAACCTTGACACCCCTAGTTTAGAGTGCCCTAAATCAAGACATAAAAGTTTTAAACCTTCATCTTCCCAAAGTTAAGTCTTGTAACTACTGTGTAAAATAATAAATTACAAGGCCCAAGGATGATAGTGGCGATAAAGAATGGCATATAATTTGAGACTGTTTGGTTTGTTGGTTGACTATTGCATTATTTGTGGTCCATTGGGCTGGTGTGCTCGATTTTTTATGGCATTGTTGTTGGCGTCACTCCCCCCACAACCCTAGGCTATACTGCAAGTTGGTCATACCACTTGCCTCATTTGGGTATCTGCCAACCCTTGGTGCATGACTTAGCCACGCCACACCCAAAATGTACGGTTAATCTTGGAGGCCTTGAGCCCCAATTACAGTAATTAGGAGCATAGTTACAAATATAAATGACGATATTTTCGTTAGCTTATATTAAACAAAAATAAAAAATGCAATTGATTTAAAATATTAATTTTTTGAAGAACAAAAAGTTGTGCTTTATTGTGATATTAATGCAATGCAGAAGCATTTGACATGGTTTTTCTTATGATTACTATTTTGGTTATATATATATATTTTTTCCTAATTTTTATTTTAGAAAACTGGGTTTTTAAAAAGATCGGCAGATTTTTCCTCTTTCAATCCTCTTTTGACATAGTGGGCCAACGAAGAAGGTGCTGGCCCCATCCTCCCAGGTTCGACTCCTACTAGGTGTGCAGGTGCCTTTAACTGGTGGGGCTCCGCAAGGGCTTGGGTGCTTATGACTCCACCTGAGGTTTCCCGCATACGAGTGTACCCATTGGCCGGATTTTTGGTGATGGTTCTTCGTCACTCTCCTCGTGGGACCATAATGCACGTCGACAAGCATACCCCGTAAGGCATGGGATCGGTAGACTACTTGGGGTTTACTTTGTAGGGAGGTGGGCTCATTAAGTGACTTGTATCCTTAGGAAGGTTCCTCGTCATCAAAAAAAAAAAAAAAAAATCTCCGGCCACATACCGAGTCCAGCCAACTATTGGTGTTATTAACCAACTGGGGGGACTCGACGTTGCAGGTTCAAAACCCAATGGTGTAGTTGTATAACTGGTAAGGGTCTGCCTAACCCTAGCTTGCCTTTCCAAAAAACAAAAACTATTGGTATTAACATTGATCTAAAAATTATAAGTTTTCTCAGGAGAGGTGGGTTTGTCTTTTCAATTATCGAAAAAATGACAGTCTTATGCAGACTTGGCTCAAATTTACCCAAAAGGCTACTCGAGAGGCGGATCAGGTGCAATCACATTGCACACTTTGAGTGTGCCATGACACCTGATATCCCTTTGGGATACTGCCTGTCAGCTGTGGGGGCCCAACAGAAGATAGAGGTTAGATTAGGTGCAGCGGCACACTAAAGTGTGCAATGTGATTGCACCTGATCTGCCATCACTCGAGAGCATTGCGTATGTTCGAATTCTTAATACTAATGTTTGAATAAAAGTAATTCTAATCGCCTTGGCCCCTTACCATCAGGGTCTCCGCTTATCTGCTAGGAGCAGCTAGTGCACGTCACCTTGTATTAGGACGTTGCAAGTTCAAATCCCAATGCTATCGTTGTATAACTGGTAGGGCCCAGCTTATCTTTCAAAAAAAAAAAAAAAGCCTTTGCCACTTGCAAATGCAAATAGGAGGGAGCACATTTTAGGTTTGGCTTCATATCTGGCCAAATTGGGGCCCTTTTAGTTGGCTTCAGTAAAGAAAACCACATCTAATAACCAATTAGTCTTGGATTTCGGATTTGGTTCTACTGTTATTGTGTTTAAATATGAATTCAGATCCACAATGTTTGAACCGTTAACATAATTGAATATATACATCCACATTTGGTATAAGCTCTCTCCATCTGACGTTGAATCCGGCTCTGATTTAGATATACCAATATTCAATTACATCTGACCCGAGTTCGAACCAAACCGTCTTTTTTAAGGCAAGCTGTGGTTAGGCAGACCCAAACAATTGTACAACTATACCATTGGGTTTTGAACCTGTAACGTCCCAACACAAGGTGACGTGCATTAGCTGCTTCTACCATACGGAGCCCCCCATGGTTGAACCGAACCATTTGCTTCCTAAAAAATCAGCTATGAAATACAACATTAGATGAATTCCATGTTACAGCGGCCAGCCTATACCACAAATTTCGGTATTGTGATTTCCTTAAAAGAATTTTTTATGATAAATTAAATCTACTTTTAGAAATTAAAAATTCAAAGAATCTAAAACATAAACTTTATTATGATGAGAAAATCTTGTTATTTTGAAAACATCACTTTTTTAACTAGTTTTATTGGTTTTCGTTATATCGCAATGAAATCACGATACGAAAATATCGCTGGTTTTTTGTGGCCATGGTACAATTACAATATAACTTTAAAATTTTAGGCGCTTTAGGGTTTGTTTGATGGCTTGTCCAAGATTGAACGAAATGAACAAAAAAATGCAATGAACAACTCGTTTTGTTCATTTTATAACAATTTTACCAAGTTCAACATTAGTTTCTACTATACAAGAGGTTGTGCTCTTTGTGTCCAACATTTGGTTTACATTATGTGCGGACAATATAAACACACACGGATAATGGGTTGGATAACTTTGTTTTGGATCGCACGACTCGAATTTTTCTACAATATAAGTGTTTTGACATGTTTATTATGAATTTTAGCCATGAATATGGATCTCAGATTGAATTTAAAAACTAAAAAAATGTTTACAATTTGAGTCATTTGAGAAAAATAAGAAATAATATATATATATATATATATATATATATATGATTTAATCAATATCATATCACATTTAATTATGAAAATTTATCATAAAAATATCAAACAGGCAAATCAAACTATCAAATCCTATTAAATTATAAATGCTTAAAATACAATAATATAAATCATAAATAAATACTATAGCTTGCTCGGCCCGAATAATTGGCCGCCATGGGCCGGGCCTAGTCCAGTATAATTGGCTCTTGCCCAGCCTGAACCAAGTACTTTGGCCCAGGTCAGCCCGGTCTATAGCCCGTTATTATATGTATAACATAATATATAATAGGCCAGGCCTGGCGTCGCCCATGTGCTAACCGGAGAGCCGTGTGCAAGGGTTTTCCCAACAGGCCTGCCCATCATTGATGGGTCGGGCCATTGACCGGGCCGGCCTGATTAACAGCCCAGTCAGCCGGGTTCATTAGCAGGCGGCTCCATGCCCCCACCCCTACTCAAAGGTCACGTGCTGAAGCAAAAACCCTAGTGGGTAGTTTTGTCACATTTTTTTTATCACCGCTAGTCGATTGTATCCTTGACCTAAGGGGTGGGGCTTAGGGTTTGGTAATATTTTAGGGTTTTGACTCTCTCCCCTCTTTATTTTTCGCGTTTGTGGTTTTCTAGGGCTTGAGGAGAGCTCTGTCTGTCTGTCTCTCTCTCTAAGAGAGGGGGGAGGAGGCCGTTTGGGGGCACGTGCATGTTGGTCTGGTCGCGCCTGCGACGCAATCAAGGGACGGAGATTCGAATCCCGTGCATTAGATTGAATGAAAGTGAGTTGATACAGAGAGAGAGAGAGAGGGTGGCCCCACACCCCCCCCCCCCGCTTGCGTCAGCCCTACTAATTCCCTTCCAAGTATCGCAACATCATAGGTACACCTCACTCCACTCATATGGTGGCCCCCCACGACAATTCGCCTCATTCTTGGCCACACAACCCAAAATCCATCGTATTATTTGGCAATAATTCCATTACAAGAATATCATGAATCATGTTATGCTTCAATTATTTCAATTAACCTATCTCTCTAATTTCTTAAGTTGATTCATTCTTTTGGTTGCAAACAATTTGTGTTGATTTATGTTAAAACATAAGTTGGTATGTAACTTTACCAACCTCCCCCCCCCCTCTCTCTCTCTCCAATTTCCTACAACCGATTGTCATTTTTGGTTGCCATCAATATGTGAAGTTTTTATTTTGATTTGAAGATTGGAAGGATTAGCAAGGAAATGCTCTCTGCTGCAGTAGTGGGACTCTAATGCAAAACATATTTAGTGAAAAATCATACTTTAGAGCCCAAGCTTTCTTAGTCTTTGGGTGGCATTTTTTTTTCTTTTTTTAGATAGGCAAGATGGCACCAGGTATATACGTTCATACCATTGGGATTTGAACCTGCGGTGTCCCAAACACAAGTTTCTTGGGTGGTAAAATTGTGTTCTTATAAATTTAATTAAATAATTGTAGAGTGATCGCCCATGGATGGGACAATTGCTCCGTGTAGCTTTCCATTCATGAGTTGGTTGTAAAATTATGAAAAAAAGAGGAATGTGCATCTGCCCATTTTCTGATTAACAAGACCAAAAAATGTTTTTTTTTTGAAGAGAATCTTTTACCATGAGTTGGCCGATGAATGATGGAAAGGATGACAAATAACCATCATTTGTTTACCAGTCCTTGGCGAGACGAATGGTCAGATCAAATAAAGGAAAAAAAAAGAGGAATGAGGGTAAAAATTGTGGAAAAGAAAAGAGGCATTTGAGAGAGAGAGAGGAATAAACGAAGTTTTAAAAAACTATTTATTTTTTTAGGACAACATTTTGGCCATCAAAACACAATTTTCATAACACGCTTTTAATGCAATATTGTTTTCAAAACACATTAGTGTTAATTTCTTATAATTTATATCAGCTTGTAGCAACCACTAAAAAACTACCCAGTAATATTGATGAGATATAGCAGAAAGTTGATTCAGAAGACCTGAGTTCACAAGAATCAATTTGGATTCGTTTTCATTTTAGATTTTTATTTTGGTTCTTGTGTTTGGATCACTATATTTGATCCGTATCTTTAGGATAAATCTTATCTTTTAAAAAGTTTATCATATTGAGTAATTTGCTTTAATTAGAATTAGGTAGACGAGGGATATAAGAGCTGAATCAATTATTTTTTTCTTTAATTTCCTCTTTATTTCTTACATTTTACTTTTACTTTGTGTTTTTCTTAGATAAGTATTAGAGATAATTGTACTTTGGTTGCTTCCCACAAAAAATTTACGTCAATTTGGTATCTGAGTGATTTTTTTTTTTGTAAATCAAGCCCACTCTGACTCAGTTTACATCAGTTGGTATTAAAGCCCTGGTGCTATCATCGTGGATTCGACAAGTGATCCTTGTCTCGATAAGCGATCTTGTTGATTTCATCAACATGATCAACCTGAGGAGTAGATCTTGATGAAAAATTGATGTACGACTCTTCAACATATTCTTCCTACTGGTGACATCCACCACCGCCTGTCGACCACATACCAACTTGCTGCATACCAGTTGTTGGATGGTCATGGCTTCCTTCCTCATCATCTTCCCCCTCCTCTCATTGTCCCTTTCTTCAGGCCTTCCCTAACCAGCAATGGGTGGCATGCCCAGGCAAAGCCCCTCCTTTGGTCTCTTCTGGTGGTCTTCTCAGGCCGAGTATTGACCGGCCAGCTTTGACAGGCAGCAACTACCCTCAATTCCGAAGTCCAGCCAAACTCCCTCCCTGATGCCTGCTGGTTTCCCTCCACCATTTGAGGAAGCAAATGGCTTTCCTAACGTGGGAGGGCGACTTCTGTCTCACTATTTCAGGAGAACTGCTTTGGATATGAACCAGTCCTCACCATCTGGTTCTTCCCATGGTTTATAACTTTATACCACCAGACGGGGTTCTAAAGTTCCCCCACCCCAGTTCCTTGGTTGAGAATCATATTCTTGTGGTTCTAAACTAGGGATGGCAGTGGACCAGGGGAAAGCGGGGCCCCGCCCCGCCCCGCCCCGTTTGGACCGGGGATGAAGGGTATGAAACGGGGATGGAGGCGGGGATGAAGGTTAAAATCCATCCCGGTTCGGGGATGGACGTACCCTTTTCCCCACCCCATCCCTGCCACTTTTTCCCGCCCCGCCTCATCCCCGTTTGAACAACCGGGGATGGAGGACATGAAACGGGGATGAAGGCAGGGGTGGAGGTTAAAATCCATCCTCGCCGGGGATGAAGGTTCTAATCTTGAGGAGGGGCAGGGGTGGAGACCTTGTCCCCCGCCCCGCGCTACTGCAATCCATGTTCTAAACCCAGATCTGACCGTTCAAAACCCATGGTGAGCCTCCTTTGCTGCAAGGTTGAAGTTGAGTGTGCTCCGCGGTGGGTACTAAGAACTTCAAGGGAAAAGCTTTATTATGATAATATAATAAAAAAGATAAAAAAAAAAGGATTGTTACATCTAGGTTAGTGTTTAGAAAGTGATCAATTGATTACATTAATTATGGATTGTCAATATGAAAAAAAATAAATAGAGAAATCACTCAAAGCCCTTTGTGTAAATCATTTGTTGCAAATTTTAATGACCAAACAAGGGCATCTATTGTTCCTAGGCCGTCCTAAGTGAAGTGGGACCTCTTCAAATGCACATGATCAACAAAGGTGGACTATGTGTCCCACCCTTCACTTTTTATATATAAAAATACTAAAAATAAAAAAATTAGGTTAATTAACATGGTTGTTTCTTACTTGCCCTAAGTGTACTTGAGAGGAGAACAGAACCTAGAAGCTAGGGTGTGATGTATGTCTTATTCTTCAACCCTTGTCTTAGTTAAAGACAAAAAAAACTAATGCCAACTCATTCGCTTATTTGTCCTTGTATTTTTCAAGAGAGAGAGAGAGAGAGAGAATATCTCCAAAGGAGATTCACCGTGTCTCCTTTTTGACAAACAAATTACAAGAGTTGAAACTACCATTGATGAAGACATACATCACACCCTATATTTTAGAAAATATCTCTATATTTGACAAGGCAGTGTGCCAAATATCTCTATATTTTAGAAAATACAGTGAGCAATCTCGATACTTTCACAATAAGTTTGGTTTTATTGGCAATTTCTCGGTAAAAAAAAAACATAACTTTGAATTTTATTTACTTTAACGTTTTTATTATATTTATTTAATTATTTAATTATTTAATTATTTAATCAGGAGTTTTTTTTATGAGAGAAGCTGGGGTTAGGCAGACCTCTACCAGTTATTCAACCATACCATTAGGGATGACAGTGGATCCAGAGGAAGCGAGGATCTGTCCGAACCAGCTCCGTTTGGGGTGGGGATGGAGGACATGAAATGGGGAATGGAGGTGAAAATCAAAACCTGTGTATGGATGGAAGCAGGGATGAACTTACTCTTGCCCCCGCTTTGTTTTCGATCATCGTTAATGAAATTATTAATATGCTTGACATTTAAATATTATATATATATATATATATATATATATATATATATATATATATATATATATATATATATATATATATATATAACCCTAAGTTCCTCCTTTCTAACCTTAAAAATGATTTTTTTTCTTCTCTTTCCTTCCTTTAATAGCTCTAACCAAGGACCATTTACAAATGGGAACTCGTTCAAACCCACTCCATTTCGGGCAGAGATGGAGGATATGAAACAAGGAATGAGACGGGGATGGAGGGAAAAATGTTAAGATAGGACCGGAGTGGAGAGTTTGTCCCCCCGTACCCACCCCGGTCCACTGCCATCCCTAAATACCATTTGGGGTTCGAAGTTGCAACGTCCCAACACAAGGTGGCATGCACTAACTGCTCCTGCCAGAAAAGCTGATCCCCCGTTGGTTAATCAGTTGTATTTTAGGAGGCCAATAAAAAAACCCAAGAAATTTGAAAACTTTCAAAATCTTCCAATAAATACTTGACCGATAACTGTCCTTTTTTCGTAACTTTTACTATGTGGCCAATAGACAATCAAAGCCCACAAAAAATTTGGCTCATTTTCTCACGGTGAGTAAAGGACCGACCAAAGGATCAGCATAAAGATCCCATAATAACTGTGATGATAAATGTACGTGCTCTGATTGCCTCAGTACCATGTTGGATAATCTTCAAGGATGCTATCAATTTGCACACTGCACCTGACCTATCGGTGAAAAAAAAATAAGGGTGTTTTAGTTGTATACAGATGCGACCACATGCACATCCTGTGTTCCCCCAAAAAGGTTCACTTCTTTAACTAATGTTACAAGGACACGGCAAAAAGGATACGAGACACTTTATTTTTTGCGAAACTTTTCATTAAGAATAATATACAAGTGGACACGGCGTGGGACTGCAATGGAGTATCCTTGTGACAAGGTTTTTAACCATAATTCACACACATCTAACGTCCTTTAATTGATACATGTGTTTCAACTTTTTTTTTGTTTTTTACTTCGAGAAACTGTCCCAAGAACAGAGACCTAGTCATGCTGGCTTTGTCTGCCATACTTAACTCGCTGTTGTGGCAGCGAGGGCTTACCCCTCGACCCTAGGGAGTTGCCAAGCTTTGGTTTGTGCAGGAGGGCAATGCCCATGGAATTTGAACCTAGACTGCCCGTCTAGCGGCCTAGCCCCCCCTCCCACTATGCCAAACCCCTTGGGTCTACTAGTGTTTCAACTCTTGTGACACAAGAATGCACAAAAGTGGGACAATGGAAAAACACTTGTGAAAGGCACATCATGGGGTACTATGTCTCAGCTTAACTAACCCCAAACTTGAAAACATGTAAAATATTCATGAAAAGAAAACAACATAACAAAACAAAAACAAGAACACAACACAACCTTCTCCAAAAGTTGCATAAATTCTTGGTGTAAGACAAACAGAGGCCTAATTTTCAGAGGGCCAAGCTATAGGAAGCTTCAAGAAACCGATGAAAAGGAATTTCACAATTTCGGGTTGTTTTTACTCTGTTGCACGTTTAAATAAGTTTTTTATTGCTTTTGGAAAGGGATTAGTGCTCAAGATTGAAGTATACATCATTAAATAAGTTTTTATATTTGATTACATATTTTTCATGTTGGGGATTGATTGGATATTTAGCATGGCGTGAGAAATATAAAAAATTTTCATGGTGGGGATTGATTGGATATTTAGCATAGCATGAGAATTATAAAAGTTACCAGTCACTGTAATTGACGTCAAATGCCATTTATTTTTTCTATGGTTCATTATCGATCAACCATATGGGCCCCTGAAGACCTCTCTACCTTTGGGAAAAACTCTTCTGCAGACCAATCTAAATAGGTCTCTATCCTAGACTCATAGTTCACCTTTTCTGTATACTTACTGTCATTTGGTCTATGTGCTAATCATGTCCAATCTTGTAAAAACCTAGGCTTCCAATTACAAAAAATACCATAAAAAACTCTTTGGATAACAATCTAACTAGGTCTCTATCCTAGACTTAAACTCATAGTTCACCTTTTTGCATACTTACTGTCATTTAGTCTATGTGCTTATCATGAACAATCTTGTAAAAGCCTAGGCATCAAATTACAAGAAATACAATCCAAAAAAAAAAAGAACATGTCTGAGTGAGTTAGGTAGACCAACATCATAATTATATGCTGTTCTCTTATAGTTTATTCTTCATGGAAGCTCGCAAGATTTACACTACATTTGCTTTCATCAGCCTAGCCTACGATGTAGGCTGTCCCTGCCCCTTGTAGCTTCCTCTTATTATACTATCCTGATACCAACATTTACTGCTAACAACAGTTATAGCTCTCAAACAATTATGTGTATTGAAGTTAAAATAATACCAACGTGATATTGGTGTCTGTCTTTTGTTCTAAATTTTTTAATATTAGGTATTTTTCTCAATTGGTACATCGATCAAGGCATGGTGTAAGAAACTCGTGATCCCCATGTTTGGCCCTATTAGCTACGACAAAGGTTCGACTACTTGCATGTTTTTAAACAACCAAGGACACTGTAGCACATGAACATAGCTTCTTTGTCTAGAGAAGTAAGAGCAATGTGGCCTTTGGTCCACCAATACCAAAGGTACTATTATTGTTGTTATTTCTACTAAGTTGCTTTCATTCACTTTTCCCTAGGGACAATCTCAGGATTGGATCCCCACAAATGCTGTACCCTCCCCCACAGAGAAAGACACCATCAACTCAATGATGCTGCCTTTAAGGCTTTCCCTTTCCCTCCATTCCCATATTTTCCTTTCTTGTCTATCAAACCTTTTTCCAATAGTCCATGGTGTCTAAGGATCTTCTCTTTAGTTGGCCTATGTTCATTCTTATCATAATGCTCTCTCTCTCTCTGAAAGATATCCCAATCTAGTAGCTGAGCCCATAGAATATAAAAGAGAGGAGCCGAACTCATACTGTTGATGGCACCTGCCTGGCCTTTTATCGCCAATATTGCATTTGATAATGTTACAATGGGGAAGATGCAATCAAACTCCACATGAAACATATGTGGCATTATCTAAACATTGGATTAGATATAATCCAATGGTCTAAAAAATTAAAGGATTTATAAATAATTTATGAAACTATCTCTTACGTGGCAACTCATTTATGTCTGTTTTTTAAATTTTAAGTTGAATTTGGATGCTTAGATTGAATATAATCTAGTGGCCTAGATGATGTCACGGATGCTCCACATAGAATTGGTTGCATTTTCTTCCTTCCCTTCATTATATTTTATACTCCCTCGTATTTAGGAACTTTGCTAAACTAAAGCAAATTAGAAGACCAAGTGCAGAGTTCCCATTCAGTTTTCCAATCAAATGTTGATGATATGTAAGACTCGTGTTGTGTTGGAATTCTCACAGTAAGAGAACACATTCTTCGGGTGCTCAGCAATTCAGAGAAGGCAGTAGCAATACAGTGGAGACGTTTGGCATGTTGGTTTCCGCCTCAATTGGGCTGGGTATAGATTAATGTATGTGGAATGCATGGAGGTTAATTTGTTTATACCATCCGAAACCTTACAGGATGCTTTGTTGCAGCAGGATGTTTCTCCAAAAGTGAAAGCTTGAATGATAAGGAATGGTGCAGCTGGCCAATGATTCTCCCTTTGGTAGACCAGAGTTCCAAGGTTATTTTCGAACCTGGGAGGGCTGACCTAGTGGCTGGAACAAACAAGTTTTTGGAAGGTAAAAATCCATCTCAAAACATTCTGCAAGAGGTGGGACAAATTTTGTATAGGTTTGACAGATTAAATGTACAGAAATCAAAGTTTAATTCTAATTGTATAGCAAGACATTTAGCAAAATTAGCAAAGAGGATAAAAAAATCTTACAAGGAGCACCTCCCCAGATTGGTTCCCTGCAAGGGGTGACATGCGAGTCACTGTATTGGAAATTTCTAATTAAATGAATCTGGTAGGGGTCTGCCTAACCCTAGCTTGCCTTTAAAAAAAAACACTATAGTTCCCTATAGTTGATATTTCCTCTGCTTTCAATGCATCTCACCGGACGCAACTACCCTTCCATATATCATAAAATGTTTTGGGCTTTCACTTGGGCAAATTGGCGTGGATTGGGCTCTAGTATCAATCAATGAACAAAGATCTAGGGCCCATGTTTCTCCTTAGATCTATGATGAAACTTTCAGCAGTAGTTCTGTTAATTTTTTTTAATGCTTAAATTGATTGGTGGCGAGCACATTCTGCTGTACAAGTAAATGGTTTTATAAAAGCTGGTCTAGTTGGCACCACCAATATCCATTACCATTTTTCCTTGTCCCTAGTAAGGGTGGCTTGTTTGCTAGCCTGGTTTTGAATGCCATCTTTGGATGAATAGTGGACTCTTGGACATGCTGACGAGGATTTGGAGGCCTAATAATCTTGAGGAGACCATGGTGTTCCCTTCGTACTTGAATGAATCTTGGATTTAGATTTTGTACTATAGCAGATCCAAATTAAGAAATTGGACAATGGGATATCCACCTCAAAGTGGTATGAGATGGCATTTGATTGATTGAGTGTGAAAAATACATTAGGCTAGTGCCATTCTATTTATGAGTTGATAGCCTTTAGCCACACACACAAGAGAGGATTTTTTGGCATCATATGTCGATCCTAGCTGTCTAACTGAATTCATATAGATGCTTAAGATCATATGTACAAACAAGTGGGAATGCAGATGACCAGGATGCATTAGGTTGGACGGTTAGGATTGGCCTATGTCATAGGGGGGAGAGAGAGAGAGAGAGGCTTCATTACCAGCCTTACAATTGGATACTGGAAAAGCCAATTAAATATCAACATTCAATTCTTTGATGTTAGTTGCCTCTCTTAAGCATGATGTGACAAAGGTTTAATTATTGACCTACAAGTTTATCAGCCTGTCTCCCTAATAATAAGAAATTGCCACTTGATCTTATGGAACATTGATATAAACCTCTCTATATCTCTATCTCTCTCCAGTAGTTTATCTTCTGATCATTTAAATACTACTGAAAAGCCTATTTACTTTAATAATCCACTATGGGCCTAATGTCAATTCTAGTGAAGGCAAAATTTTGGAGTTAATACTTTGTCATGACTTTTTTTTTTTAAAAGGCAAGGCGGGATTAGGCAGACCCCTACCAGATATCATTAAAAATAGAAAATACAGTAAAAGCTATATGTCCCTTCTATCGGGGGGTGGTGGTCCTTCCAGGACTTGACAATATCCCCCTTGGCAATCTTTGCTAACAATTGAGCTATACATTTAGAATTGTATTTCAAAATTTGCAAATTGAAACTACAAAAAATATACAAAAAAAGGTTTGACATATTGAAGGACTTGACTGTGGTGACCCCTCTCGTCCAGCTCCTCTCTCATTTTAGCCACAACGTCAAATCTACCTGATTCCATAATGACTTGTGCCTTAGGATCAATGAAGCTTAAGACCTTTGGCCAGTCACACCATTCCGTGGCTTCCTTACCTTTGTGGACTGAGAAATAACCATCTCTCAAAGTGACTCACATGGTTCTTAATTGTGCATCCAGAATGCTATTGTGTGAGAAATATGCTGCAGAAATTAACCGTGGTCCAGTCCTTGGTGAGAGGGAACCCTCAAGCAAGACAGTGTCACCTTATCGCAATAGCCTTTTCCGAATTATGAAGGATTTATAGAATTGGCCGCCGTGCCCACCGGCGACCTAGCTCTCTATTGATCTACGTTAATACCTTCATTGGGGTCCGATGGCGGGGAGGGGGGAAGGAAAATCTGCCCAATGATCCAGGGCTGATACTTTGTCATGAGTACTTGACAAAATGGAAAACTGATGACTGCATTTGATAATTATGTATTTGTGGTCTTTAAACCATGGACTTACAAGGAACTAATCCTCATTTATTGGAATCATTTAACAGTCAAGTCTATGGAAGAATCCAGGTCTTCTTTCAAGGGAAAAACAAAAACAATAGAAACCAATATTAGCCTTGTGAAGTCAATTAACATGCCACTGTGTTAAGACACTGAATTTTTTGTGTAGGTCAAGGGAAAATTCCCCATCACCAACCATTGATTGGCAGGTTTTTCCCACTCTGCTCACTAGGAAGTACATCCAGCTTTGACCTTGTGCCAATGGACTGCCCCCATGGGTTTCAAACTGGTGACGTCCGGTCAACTTGGTCATTTTCAAAAGTCACCCCTACCGGATGAGCGGACTATCCCAAAGCATTGTGCCACCTGTTGCTTAGATTTTGATGAGATTCTTGATCATAATAGGTGTCAGCTGGTTCCCATAAATGATTTATGAGGTACAGTTAGTGTGTATAATGATACGAAAACAACCATATTATTTGTTAACTAAGGGGTCCTAACCAACAATTATTTGCAAATTATCACTTATGGAGGGCCCAATGGATTGATGCTTATCATATTTGCTTTATGAATGATATGACCAGAAAGTGTACTAAACCAACTCTTATTATGTTTGGTTGCATTCAAATGTGATTTGGAATCTCATGCAAATGAGAGAATGAATCTGGTTTCAATGCTAACCAAACAAGTGATTTGGGAATCTCATTTGCAGCAGATAACCAAAACATGTGATTTCGAATCTCATGCAAATAAGAAACCTAATGTGATTTGAAATCACATTTGAAGTGAAACCACATGGGGGAATATGCGACTTCAAATCACATCTGATATTTTCTTTGACATATATGGTTTGTGTTTCCTTCCCCCTTGTTTAATAAAAACAATGGATCAATGGTTGTATTGTATATTATGCAACCTCATTATTCTTCACGAGAGATAATGAAGTAGATTTTGCTATCTGTTGGATTTCTTAGAGATGTGACTCATCCAGATCTGAAGGATAAATAGCTGTCAAATATAAGCAAACTTAGACGTTGTGACATTGAACTACTTGGGGTTTAGGTTGATATCAAAGATTTGGTCCCCCGCCTTTGCCTTCCTTGATGGTAGCTCACCAAATGAAGCTATGATGATGGCAGAAGTGCAGGATTGTGAAGTGAGAAAACTTATGATACAACACACCATTAAAATTTTAGTACCCAATTGTTCAGGCCAGTGATTTTATATTTTGCAACCAAATTTTAGTGAGGGTTCTTTAAAAAGCTGTCAGTGAGTTGGATTTGGGTTGGATTCAAGTAAGTTGGATTTGTCTATCATTATGCTTCTGTCAAAATGCAAACCCAGGTACAGCAGGCTATAAATTATGTATCAAACCCAAATCTGGGGCCGGGTTGAATAAGATAACCCGTGTCGATACAGACACTTCACTTAGCTTGTCTCACGTGTCTACAAGGCACCGCACTCAAACACGTTTTGGACACAATCAAATTAGTCTCATACATAGTCAACATTATGTCATTAACTTTGTCTATTTTCTTTTATAATATTTTTTTTACTTATTCTGTATTCACCTGATTTTTTTTTCTTTTAAAATTTGTAATCAATTACATCAAGTTCCGGTTTCAACCTAATTTCATTGTTCGATGGTTCCTAACTATAGTGATTTCAGATTGCTTTTTATTTCACATAATCTATGCATCTTATGTCCATGGCTCCATATCTTAATTTTTTAAAATTATTGTATCGTACCAAACGTATCTGCATCGCATCCCATCCCGTCATCAGTATTAGAGATGGCAGTGGACCGGAGGAAAACCGGTCCCCGCCTCACCCCGATTGGACCGGAGATGGAGGACATGAAACGGGGATGGAGTCGGGAATGGACTTAAGCTTTCCCCCGTCGTGCCCCTTCCCCATCCCGATCCTTTCCTTGCTCCACCCTGCCCCATCCCCAATCCTTCTTTAGGGATGGCAATGCAATGGACCGAGGGGAAACGAGTCACCCCGCCTCGCTCCGTTTGGACAGGGAATGGAAGACATGAATCAGAGATGAAGGTTAAAATCAAAACCTGTGGGGGCGGGAGTGGAGACCTTGTCCCCCCCCCCCCCCCCCCCACACACACACACACACACATAACAGTTGTGAAATTTGATGGATGTTGAACAGTGAGCTGAAAAACACCTTATTGCAGATGTTGGAACTTTGGATGTAGGGAGGGCAGATGGAAATAGAAAGATATCATTATCATTTTCCAGCAGGGGGCGGGGGGTCTAGATGAGCATTTAATTAGTTGTCTAGTGACTTAGTCACTAGTGTGACAGCTGAATGGGTTGAGTTGCCCTTTATCTTTACCAACCGGTTTGATTCCCCATCTATGGTTAACCAGAATCTGGCACAAAATTTGTGCATTAAGCACATGATTACCCTCCATATAAGGCCTTGGCACAGGCCCTGTCCCCGAGAAAGAGGTGATTAATGCACAGATATTTGTGCAATCATATTGCACCTGATCTTTTCACGGGCCAAGCTGGCCTGAGAACAAGGAAATGTGAAAATCTCATCCCATTGAGATGAGCGACTAGGAAGGGGGCCTAGGCCGCTACACAGGCAGTCTAGGTTCAAATCCCATGGGTGTCACTCCTTGTGCGAGCCAAGGCGTGATAACTCCCTGTCGGCAAGGGGTAAGCCCACAAAGTTTTACATTGTTTTCATAAGTAGGGCAGGCAGAGCCAGCGCAGTTAGGTCTCTGTTCCTGGGGTCTGTTTATCTGTGTAAATATATAAAAAACAAGACTTGGGGTTTTTGGTTACTAGACTATTTGGACTTTGGATATTAGACATCTCTCAACGGTTCAGCCAAACCAATGGGAACGGTTAAAATGCTGCCATGATATATGTAGGAGTTTGAGATTGAAACCCAATTGCAAAACAGTACTTTCTTTTTTTTTGAAAGGCAAGCTGAGATTAGACTAACCCCGAACAACAGCCGCCCTTTGTGGCACAGGGATTCGATCTTAGGCCTTCAGCTTGACACAGGACCCTGCTTACCACATGGGATACCGGTGGTACCAAAATAATAATTATTGTTGGATTGTGGAGATCAAATCCAAATAATATAATCTAGTTAAAAAAAAAAGTTGCAGCCTTAAAAAATGCTGTGTTTGGAATCATGAACTAATGAGGTTTGTCAACTGTCTAAAGGCTCCCAATCATCATTAGTTTTTTTTTTCATCTAATTTTCTTAGTGAGAACAACTTCAAAAATCATGTTGAAGCTTTTCATTCCACAACATCATAGCGAGTGCTTCAATCTTTTAGAGATTCTAACGAGACAAAAAAAAAATACATCAATCTTTTAAAGATTCGATATCGGGAAACTATTGACGACACTCGTGGGTTTCAAATCCACGACTGAAAGTCACTTTTTTTTAAGACCCTCCAAATATGATATACTTGTTTGGTTTAGTAAGGATCGGCCCTTGGATCATGTTTTCTAGTATGTATGTGAAAATCAACTGCCGGTAATGTATCAAATTCTTATTCCTCGGAAAATCTTATTTTTGTATTGGAAAAACATGATTTAAGGGTCAATTCCTATCATTTGAATGATGTTGCACATATCTATAGGGTTAGATTTGGTCAACACAACCTTCCCTATGAACTTCGTCTAGGGAACCCAGGAGTGTAGCCAATATTTTTCTTTCTACACATGAGGAAGATATTATGATGAGACTTAGGGGAAGTCAGCCACTTCTTGATACTAATTCGGCAAAAAACTGAGATGGGTTCACAAAGGAATTTGCATGACTTAAGATTTTATGCTTCTAGGCATGGGCAGGGCACACAAACTTTAGGAACATCTTTTTTTTTTGTATATTTACACCGAGAAATAGCCCTCAGGATCAGATCAACCTAGTTGTGCTAGCTCTGCCTGTTGGACCTTAGGGTTTTGATAAAATGAATTTTTGGATCATAGGTGAAAACCCAGAAAACTAAAGCAACGATACATGCATTCTGTAACAAAACCAGAAGTACAAAATCAGATAAAATAGCATGTACTTGTTGTCCCTGCCATTGTTTGATGAGGAAAAAAACTCAGGCGTCTTGAATGTGTGGAAACGAGAGAGCCTTCTCCTTTAGGTTTGTCTTTGCCTTACGTGAGTCATAACACAAAACGAGAAGAATAGAGCAGGGACCCTAACCGTATATGAAAACCTCTCTAATTACCGATTCTTGAAAACCCTTAGAAAATCGGATGAACTGCCCTCAACAATGCATGTTCATTTATGAGATTTCCCCCGTAACTGATTAACAATTACTGATAAGCCCATGTTCAAAAAAGGGCTTATCTCTAATTCAAAACATCGCATATTTGAAAGTCCATTACTGATAGTTATGAAAAATGGATCTGGATCCAATCCAAATCCAAAGCTACTAACAATCTTTCACTTAAACAAAAAATATGCTATTATCAAATGATTTGAATTACAACTTGAATAGATTGGCCTTAATTCTATTCGGGTCCAATTTATATTGCTCAAAAAAATTCTATACACAGAGAAAAACTTTATGCAATATAAATAAAAGAATCAACATTTACACTATGTGATCACATGTACAAAATGTGTATATGATTACAATGAAATAGACAAACCCATCCTCTTTACACGTTCAACATATAATCCCGAGGCCAAACCCTTAGTAAGAGGATCTGCAACAATTTCTTTGGTACCAATGTTATCAATACACACATGTTGATTCTCAGTCCTTTCCTTGACAGCAAAATACTTCAATTTTATATGCTTGCATGATGTAATACTCTTGTTGTTGTTAGAAAAGGACACAATGACTTCATTGTCACAAAATACCCTAAGTGGTCTCCCAATGGATTCAACCACTTTGAGTCCAGATATGAAGTTCTGCAACCAGATAGCCTGTGATGTCGTCTCAAATAGTGCAATGAATTCTGTTTCCATGGTGTGGGTAGCAGTAGTGGACTGTTTCCCACTCCTCCAAGAGATAACACCACCATCAAGAAATAAGTTATATCCTGTTGTAGACTTTCTACTATCAAAACATCCTCCTAGATCAGCATCTGAATAGCCAATCACTTCAAGGTGCTTCGATCTTCTTTAGGTCAACATATAATCTTTTGTCCCTTGCAAATACCACATGATCTTCTTTGTAACTGTCCAATGGACATACCCTGGATTTGACTGAAATCTGCCAAGAACCCTAACTGCATAGGATATCTCAGGTCGGGTGTAGGTCTGCGCATATTACAAGCTACCAACAACTGAAACATATGATATTTGGTTCATGAGTTCCTTGTCTTCTTCAGTTTGAGGACAATCCTTGAGGCTCATTTTATCCCCTTTAAGTATGAGTGTCGTAGTAGGAGAACAATTCTTCAATCTCATACCTTTTGAGAACTTTATTTATATAGGTTCTTTGAGAGAGGCCTAAAACACTTTTTGCTCTGTCTCAACGGATCTCTATGCTGAGAACAAAAGTAGCTTCTCTCATGTCCTTCATCTCAAAATGAAGAAAAAAAAACTCCTTAATTTCTGTGAGCATGACCTTATCGTTTGTTGCAAGTAATATGTCATCTACATATAAAACCATGATTATGAACTTACTCCCACTTGTTTTAAGGTATACATATCGGTCAACGATGTTTTCTGTAAATCCAAAAGTTAGGACAACTTCGATAAATTTGATGTACCATTAGCGGAAGACCTGTTTAAGTCCATATAATGACTTATTTAACTTGCAAACCAAACGTTCAAACTCACCTTTAGAGAAACCTTGAGGTTGATCCATATAAACTTCCTCATCAAGATCACAATTTAGAAAAGTTGTTTTTACATCCATTTGGTGTAGCTCTAAATATAAATGAGTTACTAGGGCAAGTACAATCTGTATTGATTCTTTAATTGAGACATGCAAAAATGTCTCACTATAGTCAATACCCTCTATTTGGGTAAATCCTTTTGCAACAAGTCTTGCTTTATACTTATCAATATTACCTTTTGAGTCTCTTTTGGTCTTAAAAACCCATTTACACCCAACAGGTTTAACTCCCCTAGGTAATGTAACAAGGTCCCATACTTTGTTTTTGGCCATAGAGTTTAGCTCTTCTTTCATGGCCTCAATCCAAAGTGAGGATTGCTTACTTTCAACAGCTTCCATTGGGATCATCATCTATGAGATTTACGGGCTCCTGTAAATACACCATGTAATCCGGATGAATAACAAATCTTCTAACTCTACTAGATCTCCATACAAGTGGAGGTTCTTGATCCTCCTGTATGTCCTCTCCAGTATTATTCATTAATTGTTCTTTTGTAGTGGGTGCATCACATGTGAGTGCAACACTTGGTTGAAAAATGATAGGCAATCTATCATCTATCTCAGGGGTATTATCATTATCTTGAGATTCCTTAAAATTGAGATTTTGTAATGCATCTTTCCCAACAAAACCATTTTCTAAAAATCTTGCCTTATTCGTTAATACTATATGTGGTGTATGTGATGAACAATAAAACTTGTAACCCTTTGACCTTTCTAGATAACCAATGAAGAAACCACTGGTTGTTCTAGGGTCAAAAGCCTTTATGTGGGGGTTATAAAGTTTAGCCTCTACAGGGCAACCCCATATATGCATGTAAGTAAGGAAAGGCTTTCTACTTGTCCATAACTCAAAAGGAGTTTTTGGAACAGTCTTTGTAGGAACTTTGTTCAAAATATGCACGTCTTTCCTTAGGGCTTCACCCCACAAGGTTACAGGTAATGTTGAATAATTCAACATTGATCGAACCATTTGTAAGACCCATAAAATTTTTGATAAAATTATTTAAATTATGGTGGAATTTCAAATCTCTCTCTCTCTCTCTCTCTCTCTCTATATATATATATATATATATATATATATATACACACATATATTCATTAGAATCGAATCATCGAGATTTTTAAAAATGGGAATGAACTTAGGTGGACTGTCCATCTTCCCCTCTTAATCCCAGTCATCCAATACAAACCCTAAGTTATAAAAGGTTTTGAGAAAGAAGAAAAGAGAGAAACACTAACCGTGTTTTGCTTCTCTCTCTCCACTCCTCTCTTCTCTCTCCCACCGGCAGTGTGTGGAGGCTTGAGGGTGCGCCGTTACCTTCTTCCTTGAGCTCTTGTGTAGGGTGAGGTACCACGTAGGGACTTCCCCCTACACTTCCAGCCAAGAAAAGCTTAAATTCTTTCGGATCTCCTCTTCAAACCAAAGGTGAGTTTATCTTTTCTATGCTTTAACATTTTTTTTTCTCCTTTGAAAATGCATGCATGCCATGACCAAATGCCATAAAGCCTATTACCCTTCTTGCAGTCGATGAAATGCAAGGGGTTTGGGTAGATTAGATAGTGCATATGCTTATTCTTACATTTTCCCACCATTTTTGTGCACACATGCCTCACCTACTAGTTGTTTTTGCTTTTTTTCGGTTTTCCCATTATGGTTGAGTTTTCACGGCTTCTTCATGGTTGTGTGGAACCCCAGCTAGAGGGGTAGAACAGGGTAGATGGCTGGAACACACCCTTGCTGCTGGAAGCAAGGGGTTGTTGTTCCAGCACCCCCACCTCTTTGTTTTCTCGTTGGGTGGCAGCCGGCTGGGAGGGGTGGAGGCCGCACCTCCTCTCTTATCCCTTTTTCCCTTACACCACGGCTGCAACTCTATTTCTGGGCTAACAGGAAGGTTTAGACCAAGGTTTGAACCACTCGGTTCAGACATGGTTTGGTTGCAGTAGGTGACCCAGGCCAACCACACTCGGGCCCCCTCTTCCTCTCTCCTTTTCCTCTCTTCCGCCCCTTCTCCTTTTTTCTTTTGGTGCAGCGGCGCCTAACTACATGCCAAGCGAGTGCTTGGGTCTGGCCAACACCCCTGTGCAGGTGCTGTGTCCGGGTCCCTAGCACCCGAACCGACTCCTCCTTGCCACTACAGCAGCCCCGGTAAATCGGGTGCCCTGCTGTATCCGTGGCATGCAAGGTGGTCCAGCCCAGCATGGCACCAGCCTGTGCACCCTGCGTGTCAGGCTGCATGCCAGGCTGATAGCATCACCCTTGGTCTGAGCCACCCTAGCTCAGACCAGGGTGTGGTCATTTTCAGACCAGAGCAGGTCTGGTCCCACCTGGACCAGACCCAGCTCACTCGATCTCAAGCTTGGGCACCTGAACAGTCACTGTCCGGGGCAGTCTCTTGCAGGCCGCAAGGCAACACCGTGCTTGCCCTGCACCTGCACTCCTTCCCACTTTTTGGTTGGCGGCCTGATAGGCTGCTACTGCACAGCCTGCAGCAGGCCCAATTTCCTTGTGTTGGGACAGTGTAAGACCTGCAATTTTTCAGTACAACTTCTAAATAAATTCACGAGGCATTTCTATGTGAAAATAACATTTGTACTTAAAATGTGAAGCAAATCGATTTCTACGAACCAGATATACTTAGGATATTTGTATCTTTGCGAATATATGATCAAATAGTCAGGGAGTCATAACTTCCTCACTTAATAAAATCAAAAAATGTATATGAGCCAACTTTCTTAGTTACGTCAATACGAAGAGAATGACGTACTCAATTTTTTCAGAAAAAAAAATCATCGTAAACCCAAAATTTTTGTGGGACCCACAAAAATATTCCTCAGAAAATATCTTATGGGACCCACAAAAATATCTAGTGGGCCCCATCTGAAAGAAACCACTTGGAAATTCTGGAAAGCCAAGGGTAAGATGGGGAAAGAGCTCTTCAGATTTTTCTAAAAAAAATCAAAGAGGAGGTGGGTTTACTTGGGGGCCAAGTAAACTTGGTCTATAAAAAGAGGTAACCCCCTCCTTGAAAAATAGCCAACCCCCCCTCTCTCCTCCTCATCTTCTCTCTCTCCTAAATCTCCCTTACCCAACTTAGCCCTTCTGAGCCCACCTGACCTGGTCTGAACCTGTCTGACCTGGTCTGAGCCTGCCTAACTGGTCTGAACCCATTTGACTTGGCTTGAACCCTGTAGGGTCTAGTCAAAGTCCATTTTGGTCCTGAAATATGATTTTATTCATTTATCCTAGACCCACCCTAATTGGGCTAACCTGCTTAACCTAGTTGACTTAGACCAAACCTATTTTGGTTCAAACCACCTAGGTTTAGCAGCTTGACCTGCTCTTCCTCTTTCTCAACTAGGTCGAACTCATTTGACCTAATCTGACCTCTCGAAGAAAGGATCAAACCTTGTTCAAAGCAGTCAGAGCATTTTAGGGCCGTTCTTCACCAATCAGAAGTAAGTTCGTTTTATTGATTCATCTCTCTCAAGAATTTGCTTGTTTGTATATGACGTATACTTTCTAAAGTAGTATCTGACCCTAGTCCTTGGTTGAGCCCTCTAAGATACTTCGATGTTCACACGCTCGCCTTGTAACTATCGTTAGATATATATGTTTGAATGCATAGTATATGCGTTCTTAAAAATAGTATCTCACCCTAGTCTTTGGTTGAGCCTCTAGGACACTTCAGTGTTTACGCGCTCGCCTTGCGACTATCATTGGATATTGATTCCTGTGTATAATATATTTTGTCTTACCGTTGCGTTATATAATGCCAAGGCTTCTGCTTTCCGTAATTTATATTACGCATTTTGTCTTGTCGTTGTGTCGAATGATGCCAAGGCTCCTGCTTTCTACAATTATATATGTAAGATATTTTATTCGGTTTCACCCCCTAAACAATATGTATATGCACTCATTTACACAGTCGCCATATAAATCACAAGCTTCTTCTTATACTAAATATAGTATGCATAAATAAGCGTTCAAATAGAGATCAATTCCAAATCGCCAATGCGATTCCATTAATGCTCCTCGATCAACATTTTGCTTGATGAATGAAGCTCCTATTGCAAAGGCTTCATCTTTGCGCAAAACTACTTTTTCATAAAGACCTAAGTCACTTGCGCATGACCTAGATATGGCCAAAGGCTCTATCGAACCTCGATGGATACAAAGTACGCACAACAGTGCGCATCCATTCCAGAGTTAAAGCGTAGTAATTTTCCCGTTAAAGAGGAGAAGTGCTGCTGGAATTCTGAGAAGATGCTCATCAAGCTTAAAAGAAACACATGCTTCCTCAGATAAAAAGAGAGAGTGCTCCAAAAATTTCTGAAGAAGATCAACCAAGCTCGGAAATAGCATAGCATGTTACTTCATCATACAGAGGAGGTGTTGCCCATATTTTGTCAAGTAATTTCTACAACGTAGAAAGGTTCGACTCACTCCTATCGTCGAAGAAGGAGAAGTGCTGTCAAAATGGTTGACAGAAGAGCTACCAAAACCAGTTGAATGGCACGAGGATGCCTTGTTGTTGGAACGCTGCCAGAATGGCACGCTTCCATGTTTCTCCTGTAAGGGCACTTTACTCGTAAAGGCCACAGAGTTAGAGTAGTTGTTTCATCTTGACTAGGTCATTGCTCGTAAGGGCCACAGAGCCAGAGTAGTTATTACGCCTTGAATAGGCCAACTACTCATTATGGTGATTTACGCCGAGTAGCCAATCCATTAAGATCGAGTCATATGCTTGCTCATAGATATTATTATACAACTAGACTCGTAAGGGCCGCAGAGCCAGAATACGTTGTCTACCCAAAAGAGGTGAGGTGCTCATGATGGTCGTAGTCCCGAGAGCTCAGTTAAGCATGCTTATGAATAAGACTTAAATGTCTTATGAACTCCGTGACTGATAGCCATGTTATAGAGGATTACTGAATGGGATTGGGTACATATATCTTCAGCGCTGGATGCACTGGCTTGTCCGAATGGCAAGAACATATTCGACAAGTAACGATTAGACTGACTGACCCCTTCAGGACTAACGCTCTCCATGGCAGACGGTGATGGTATAGCCCGAGTGACATGTATGGGGTTCTTCTGGTACGAGTTTACCGTCCTAACATGGATGGGGTCAATAGGCCTTTGAGGTATCTAAAATACATAGAATAATCAACCCCCAGAACGTCGCATTGATGCCTGAACAAAAGTTCTCTCACGTACCAGGGGTGAAATGCTAATATCAAAATAATGCATTAACTATAGGTTCAACAATGTAATGAATGTATGAATGAATGAGCGTTGTTGTGTCAAGTCCTGTATAACCTTAGTGAAGGTATCATGATTGATATACTACTGGACCGATTGGGCGATGACCCATGTTGTATCCGTATGACAAGTTAAGCTTGAGGAGCTCACGCTTGGATTCATGGGATACAGATGTGCCAAGTATGAAGACTTGAGCTTTAACATCCCAATTGTGACCTAAAAGAGGTCAATGCTAAGTCATAGAAACTTGAGCGAGAGATTCAAATCACAACTCTGAAGATGCTTGCGCTAAGTCATGAAGACTTGAGCGAGGTGTTCAACTCATAGCCTGAAGGAGGCTCTTGTGATATACACTAAGTCGTGAAGACTTGAGCGTCATTATTGTGAACTGTGACCCTGAGTGGTCAACACATTTACTTGAGTTGAATGGATGTATGATTGCTTGCTTACCAGACCATCAGTGGTTCTGACCCCGTTTAATGGAGATTTCAGGTGTTGGACCTGCATTGCGATATGCAAAGCAGGGCAGCATCGAGTGTCAGAGTTTCTCTAGATAATGTTGTATTGCTTTCTTTATTGAACCAAATACTGTTTTTTTCAAGCAGTGATGTTTGTAATGAACGAGTGATTTTGATAAATAGAACACTTTGGTGGTCAACGAGAGCTTGGCCACATACCTGTGACTTGCCCAGAGTTTTCTAAAACTGATGACTCATTATCGTTTGGTTCCACTGCTAAAAGTCTTTTTCTAAGCTTCATTGCAAAGAAAAAAAAAGAAATTCATGAAAATTTTAACTTAGCTTTGTTTTGAAAATCTGGGGCATTGCAGAATTGGTATCAAAGCCAGTATTTGAGAAACCTGGTTTAAGATCCATCTTGTTTGCGGTAGCTCATTGTAAGTATAAATTTTATACTTTTTCTGATTGGGGTGCATCTTTGTATAGATGGCAACTCATGACTCGCGTGACTATTGCTATCGGTGCAAGTTCATGTATAATGAGTGGATATGCTCGTTGGAAGTCCAAGACTGCGAGTATTGTAGCAAAGATGGCCATTCCGCCAATGAATGCCAAAGAAGGTATACCGTCGATATGGGTCAACGAGCATCGCTTGGTCTGAAGGACGAGACCTCGCGTATCAGTGGATCACATCACTCAAGTGTTGGGAGTAGTCATACCCCATCGACTTCTTTGTGAAATACAATTGCTTGCAAAGCTATCAACAAGCATCACATACGCCTAGCTTGCACAACCTGAATGAGGGGCACAACTCATGGTATTCTCTCATTATGATTTCAGATTCTCTGAGTCATAATGCTACAGCATGGGAGAATGAACTGGCATCCCATACGTCGAGCCTGAATGGTCAGGATGAAAGATACAACTTCTTCTACAATCCCATTACGATTTCGGATTCTCTGAGTCATAATGCTACAAAATGGGAGAATAGACCGGTATCACATACGTCGAGCCTGAATGGCCAGGACAAAGGGTATAACTCCTATTATTCTATTATGATCTCAGACTCCCCGAATCATGACGCTACTGTGTGAGAAAGTGAACCGACTTCACTAATCTATCCACAAAATTCGCTCAAGAGTGCAGAAGTGTTGCCCAAGCCAACTCCAACTGTGTCTAAGCCGAAGCGATGCGGCAATCAACGGGCCTACTTTGGGTCATTTATGTCAAAAAAAAAATCTAGTTCTTAAGAAACTGGTTATTATATGTATGGTTTCTCGCCGCCAATGTCATCCAGTGTAGTGTGACACTTATATAAAATAGCGATGCATGTAAATGGAATGTATATGAGTAAATAAAGTTTTACTTCCCTATATACATCGAAAAACTAAAACATATCATTGTGTGTGAATAGATAAATGACTCCTACGATGAGAAGAACCATGTTGAGCGAGGAGTCCCATATGCAGGGGTTCCTACTAGAGACACTCAACAACCTGGTAACTGTCATTCGTGAAACAAGGCAAGAACCAACCCCTCCTCGCAATGAGAACCTCGAAAGAATAACTTATAAAAAGTTTCTCAAACTTGACCCATTAGTTTTCGTCGACAGAACTGATCCAAAGCTTGCAAAAAGCTGGATCAAGAAAACAGAGCGTGTATTCCTGGTATTGAGAGTACTAGAGGACAAAAAGACTAACTTCAGCATATATTGACTGAAGGATAATGCACGAAAGTGGTGGGATACCACTAAGATCATCCAGTTCTCACAACTTGAGGTCATTCTTTGGGATGACTTTCGGAGAACGTTTATGGATAACTACTTTTTGTTGTATTTCAGAAACAAGAAAAAGAAGAAATTTCTAGAATTGGAGCAGGGTGGTATGAGTCTCATCGACTATACCACCAAATTTCAAAATCTTGAGCGGTACTGCTCTCGGTTGTTCGAAATGGACTAAGAAATGGCCGACAAGTATATTAATGGACTACAGAAAGGGTTGCAGTCTCGTGTAATAACTAGCAGGCCCCAAACTTTTCAATCTGCTGTGACGGCAACTTCGAAAATTTATGTTTACTGGGAGCGATCTAAGGTGATAGTATCAAAGAGGCCAATTGCGGATAGTGGGAACCACAAGAGGATGTTCTCGAGTAGGTAGGGATCACAACAACTCTTTCGTAAGAGAGAGTTCTAAAAAAAGAACTCCCCTTAGTAGGTCGTAAAGCCACCACCAAGGCAGAATATGGCTCAAAATAGTCAGAAATCCAACTCTAACTGCTTGAAATGTTGTCTGAATCACCCAAAAAACCGTGTCCTCGTGACATAGGTGGTTGCCTTTATGGTGTCAAAATATGCCACTTTATAAGGGATTGCAATAAGAAGGCTGCAGATGAACAGAGGAGGAATGCTGGATCAGTCAGACCCTCTCGACAAGCACCATAACACCCTCAGTTCCAACGACCGCCACCTAGAGTAGAACAAAGACCTGCAGTAGGTCGTGTGTATGCTGTAACAACTGAACAAGTCGAAAATAGTGACCTGATTAAAGGCACCGTACCTATGAATGAATATGTTGTTTATGTCTTATTTGATTATGATACTACTCATACTTTTATTTTTGATGATTTCACTGAATAACTCCATGCTTCAGTGCAACCGGTTGATAAAATGATTGAAGTCTACAACTCGTTAGGTTCACGCACCAAATGTATTAAGTGTGTCAAGAACCTGGATATAGAGATAGCATGACAACATTTGCCTACTAATGCCATCCTAATCGATATGGTGCAGTACGATGTCATTCTGAGAATAAACTGATTGACCCAGAATCATGCCAGGATTTTGTGCCACGAGGGCAGAGTTATCTTATCTCGACCGGGTTTGCCTAAGGTGGAATACCAGTTATCCAAACTTGTCTCACAGAAATGGCTCATATCAGCTCTTAACGTACAAAAAATACCTTAGGAAGGGTTGTGTGGTCTTCCTACTAAGTCTCTCGACAAAAGACTCAACTGCCAAGCCTCTTGAGAGTTTGAAAGTGGTGCGAGAATTTTTCGATGTATTTTCTGAGGAATTGTCAGAACTCTCGCCACTTTGTGAGGTTGAATTTGAAATTCAATCCTTACCTGGAACTGCGCCAATATCCAAGGCCCCTTATCGAATGGCGCTAGTAGAGCTCAGTGAGCTGAAATGTCAGTTGGAAGAACTGATGGAACTAGGGTTCATCCGTCTAAGTGTATCACCGTGGAGGGCTCCGATGTTGTTTGTAAAGAAGATGGATAGATCCCTTCAGTTATGCATCGATTATCAGATGCTTAACCAGGCAACCATTAAGAATAAATATTCGTTGTCTCAGATTGAGGATTTATTCGATCAACTAAAAACAACGAGAGTATTTTTCAAGATCGACCTTAGGTCTGGGTATCATCAACTCAGAGTTAAGGAGGAGGACATACCCAAAATTGCCTTTAGAATGAGATATGGCCATTATGAGTTTGTAGTAATGTCATTCAGACTCACTAATGCACCAGCGACCTTTATGGACCTGATGAATAGGATATTTAGGCTCTACTTAGACACATTTTTCATTATTTTCATTGATGACATTCTCAATTATTAAGAGAATGAGGAACAACACAAGGAGCACTTGAGAATTATCTTGAAGACTCTTCAGGATAATCAACTCTATGTCAAGTTTTCAAAATGTGAATTCTGGCTAGATAAAGTGATGTTCCTTGGCCATGTGATCTCTAAAGAGGGAATCACAATGGATCCTGCAAAGGTGGAAGCTGTGTTGGATTGAAAATAGCTAGAGAATATCGCAGATGTCTGCAACTTCTTAGAACTTGCCGAATACTACCGAAAGTTCATACAAGACTTTTTCTGAATTGCCTTACTCATGACAAAATTATTGAAAAGGGAGTCAAGTTCGAATGGAATGACCAATGTAAGGAATGCTTCGAGATTCTTAAACAAAGGCTTACTACAACCCTTGTCCTTACCTTACCTTCTAGTCAAGGAGGCTTCGTGGCTTATACTGATGCCTTAGGTATGGGTCTGGGTTGCGTGTTGATGTAACACGATAAAGTGATTGCATATGCATCACGACAATTAAGAATTCATGAAAAGAATTATCCAACCCATGACCTGGAGCTTGCCGCGATAGTGTTCGCACTTAAAATTTGGCAACACTATCTGTTTCAAGAAAAGTTTGAGGTCATGTCAGACCATAAAAGCTTAAAATATTTTTTCTCCCAAAAAGAATTGAATATATAGCAACGACGATGGCTGAAATTCCTTAAAGACTACAAATTTACGCTTTCCTATCACCCTGAAAAGGTGAATGTCATAGCAGATGCCCTTAGTCGCAAGACTGTTGACACTCTCGCCAGTCTCGCAGGACAATGGAAGTTGATGTAGGATTTCATCAACTGGAAGTCATTCTTGGTTGATTCAGGCAGAATTCGATTGTCAAGTTTGACAATGCAGCCTGAGATTTTGAATCGGATTGTAGCCAAACAATTCAAGGAACTGAAAGGTAGGGTTGAAAAAGATGATACTTTCTTCCACTTAAAGGATGATGGAAGTTTATGGATGAAAGAAAAGATATAAGTTCCAAATAACCCTGAGCTCAGAGAAGAAGTACTTCAGGAAGCACATAGTAGCAAGTATACTATCCACCCTGGAGGTACAAAAATGTTTTAAAATTTACAAATGAAGTACTGGTGGAGGGGTATGAAGAGAGATGTGGCTACATTTGCCTCAAAGCGTTTGATATGCCAGCAAGTTAAGATCGAACATCAGCGACCTGGCAACAGAATGCAACAGATCAAAATTCTATAATAGAAATGGGAAGGTATTACGATGAATTTCATCATAGGACTACCTCGATTCAAGAGACAACATGACTCCATATGGGTGATTGTGGACATACTCACCAAGTCTGCTCACTTTCTGCCAATCAACACCTGATATTCAACTGAAAGATTGGTGGAAATCTACGTTTGAAAAATTGTTAGATTCCATGGAGTGTCGATATCAATCATATTTGATCATGACCCAAAGTTCACCTCTCACTTTTAGGAGCAACTGTAGAGAGGCCTGGGGACGAAACTCAAGTTTAACACTGTATTTTATCCCCAAACTGATAGGCAATTTGAGTGAACCATACAAACTCTTGAAGATATGCTAAGAGCCTGTATGTTTGAATGAAAAGGAGATCAGGATTCTCACTTAGCATTGACTGAATTCACTTACAACAATAGCCATCACACTAGCATTGGAATGACACCATATGAAGCCCTGTATGGACGACCCTGCCGATCACCAATCCATTAGAGTGAAGTGGGTGAGCGAACCTTGGACTCACCTCCTATTTTGCAACATTATACTGAGCAAGTTCATATGATCAGAAAGAAGCTATTGACTGCTCAGAGTCGATAGAAGAGCTATGCATATAAAAGACGTAAGGAGCACACTTTTTCGGTTAGAGACAAGGTTTTCGTTAAGGTCTCCTCAATCAAGATTGTGCTTCATTTTGAAAAAAATGGGAAGCTCAACCCCAGATTCGTTAGTCACTTTAAAGTTTTGAACTGAATCAGAGAAGCTGCCTACAGAGTAGCATTGTCACTGCAGTATGTGCAGATATACAACGTATTGCATGTGTCAATGCTTAAAAAAATATGTTCATGACCCTTCTCACGTTATCCAATATGAAGACATTGAGATTCAAGAAGATATGATGGTGGAAGAAAGGCCGGTAGAAATCGTGGACCGTCAGGAATAAGTGCTCAGAACAAAGGTCATCTCATTTGTTAAAGTGAGATGGCAACATCATGGGATCAACGACTGTACTTGAGAGCCCGAATTCAATATCCGAGATAAGTATCTTTAGCTATTCACTTAGTACTTTTAACAAAATTTCGTGGACCAAATTCTTTTAAGGGAGTAATGTTGTAAGACCTGTAATTTTTCAGTACAACTTCTGAATAAATTCATGAGGCATTTCCATGTGAAAATAGCATTTATACTCGAAATACAAAATACATTGATTTTTACAAACCAGATATACTTAAGATATTCGTATCTTCATGAATATATGCTCAAATAGTCATGGAGTCATAACTTTCTCCCTAAATAAAATCAAGAGATTTGTACGAGGCAACTTTCTTAGTTATGTCAATACAAAGAGAATGACATACTTAGATTGTTTTTCAGAAAAAATCACCGAAAACCCAAAATTTTTGTAAAATTTTTTTGGGACTCACAGAAATGTTGGTGGGACCCACAAAAATATTCCTCAAAAAATATCTTGTGGGACCCACAAAATATCCTATAGAAATATCTAGTGGGCCCCACCTAAAAGGAACCTCTTGAAAATTCTGGAAAGCCAAGGGTAAGAAAGAGAAAGCGCTCCTTGGATTTTTCTAGAAAAATCTAAAGAAGAGGTGGGTTTACTTGGAGGCCAAGTAAACTTGGCCTATAAAAAGAGGTGACCCCCTCCTTGAAAAATCACCAACTCCCCTCTCTCCTCCTCTTCTCTCTCTCCTAAACCTCCCCTACCTATCCTAGCCCTTCTAAGCCCACCAGATCTGGTCTGAGCCTGCTTAACTGATCTGAACCCATTTGACTTGGCTTAAACTCTGCTGGGTCTAGTCAAAGTCAAAGTTCCTTTTGGTTCTGAAATCTTATTTGATTCACTTAGCCTAGACCCAGCCTACTTGGGCTAAATTTGAACCTGCTTGACCCAATTGACTTGGACCAAACCCAGTTTGGATCAAACCACTTAGGTTTAGCAGCTTGACCTGCTCTTTCTCTTTCTCAACTAGATCAAACTCATCTGACCTAGTTTGACCTCTCGAAGGAAGGATCAAACCTTGTTCGAAGCAGTCAGAGTCGTTCTTCACCAATCAGAAGTAAGTTCGCTTCATTGATCCATCTCTCTCAAGTATTTGTTTGTTTGTATACGACATATACTTTTTGAAGTAGTATCTGACCTTAGTCCTTGGTTGAGCCCTCTAGGACACTTCGGTATTCATGCGCATGCCTTATGACTATCGTCGAATATATATGTTTGAATGCATAGTATATGCGTTCTTAAAAATAGTATCTCGCCATAGCCCTTGGTTGAGCCCTGTAGAATACTTTGGTGTTCACGCGATCACCTTATGACTATCGTTGGATACCGATTCTCGTGTATAATATATTTTGGCTTGCCATCACGTTATATAATGCTAAGGCTCCTGTTTTTTGCAATTTACATTATGCACTTACATTACGTATTTTGTCTTGCCATCACATCAAATGATGCCAAGGCTTCTGCTTTCTGTAATTATATATGTAAGATATTTTGTTTAGTTTCACCTTCCGAACAATATGTATATGCACTCCTTTACGCCGTCGTTATATAAAGCACATGCTTCTTCTTATACTAAATATAGTGCGCATAAATGAGCATTCAAATGAAGATCAACTCTAAATCGCCAGTGTGATTCTATTACCGCTCCTCGATCAAGATTCTGTTTAACAAATGAAGCCTCTATTGGAAAGGCTTTGCCTTTGTGCAAAACTGCTTTTTCGTAAAGACCTAAGTCACTTGAGCAAGGTCTAGATATGACCGAAGGTTCTATCGAACCTCGATAGATGCAAAGTATGCACAATGGTGCATATTCATTTCTGAGTTAAAGCGTTGCAATTTTCCCGTCAAAGAGGAAAAGTGCTGCTGGAATTCTGAAAAGATGCTCACCAAGCTTAAAAGAAACACACACTTCCTCAGATAAAGAGAGAGAGTGCTGCAGAAATTTTTGAAGAAGCTCAACCAAGCTCGGAAAGATCATAGCATGTTACTCCATCATACAGAGAATGTGCTGCCCATATTTCATCAAGTACTTTCTATAACGTAGAAATGTTTGACTCACTTCTACCATCGAAGCTAGGGAAGTGTTGTCGAAATGGTTGGCAGAAGAGCTGCCGGAACCAGTTGAATGGCACGAGGATACCCTATTATTGGAACGCTGCTAGAATGACCTATTTTCATGTTTTGCCTGTAAGGGCACTTTACTTGTAAGGGTCACAGAGCCAGAGTAGTTGTTGCACCTTGACTAGGCCACTGCTCATAAGGGTCGCAGAGCTAGAGTAATTATTGTGCCTTGAATAGGCCAACTGCTCGTTGCGGTGATTCATGTTGAGCAATCGATCCATTGAGATCGAGTCATATACATACTCATGTTATACAACTAGACTCGTAAAGGCTGTAGAGTCACAATACGTTGTCCACTCCAAAAAGGTGAGGTGCTTGTGATGGCCGTAGTGTCGAGAGCTCAGTTAAACATGCATATGAATAAGACTTAAATGTCTTATGAACCCCGTGGCTGATGGTCATGTTAGGGAGGATTACTGAATAAGGTCAAGTACATCTATCCTCAGCGCGGGACGCACTGGCTTGTCTGAATGGCAAGAGCATATTCGACAAGTAACGGTTAGACCGATGAACCCCTTTAAGACTAACACTCACTGTGGAAGATGGTGATGGTACAACCTGAGTGACATGTATTTTATTATGAACCTGACAGAGATCAATGGGACCTCAGTCACTCAAGGGATTTGAGATCGTGGTTATCTTTAAGATCTAAGGATTGAACCAAACTACTGTAAGTAGAGGATACATCCAAACCAACCTGTTAGGGTTCTCTTGGTACGAGTTTACTGCCTTAAAATGGATGGGGTCAACAGGCCTCTGGGGTATCTAAAATACATGGAATAATCAACCTCTAGAATATCGCATTGATGCCTGTATAAAAGTTCTCTCACGTATCAAGGGGTGAACTGCTAATATCAAAATAATGCATTAGCTCTAGGTTCAGCGATGTATTGAATGCATGAGTGAATGAACGTTATTGTGTCAAGTCCTGCATAACCTTAGTGAAGGTATCATGATCGTTATGCTACTGGATTGATTGGGCGAAGACTCATGTTGTATCAGTATGACAAGTTAAGCTCGAGAAGCTCATGCTTGGATTCATGGGATACGAATGTGCCAAGTATGAAGACTTGAGCTTTGACATCTCAATTATGACCCGAAAGAGGTCAATGCTAAGTCATGGAGACTCGAGCGAGAGATTCAAATCACAGCTCTGAAGAGGCTTGCGCTAAGTCATGAAGACTTGAGCGAGGTGTTCAACTCATAGCCTGAAGGAGGCTCTTGCGATATATGCTAAGTCATGAAGACTTAAGCGTCGTTATTACGAACTGTGACCCTGAGTGGTCAACATATTTACTTGAGTTAAATGGATATATGATTGCTTGCATACCAGACCATCAATGGTTTTGACCCCATTTAATGGAGATTTCAGGTGTTGGATCTATGTTGCGATATGCAGAGCAGAGCGGCATCAAGTTCCAGGGTTTCTCTAGACAATGTTGTACTGCTTTTTTTATTAAACCAAATACTATTTTTTTCAAGCAGTGATGTTTGTAATGAACAAGTGGTTTTGATAAATGGAACACTTTGTTGGTCAAGGAGAGTTTGACCACATACTTGTGACTTGCCCAGAGTTTTCTAAAACTGACGACTCATTATCGTTTTGTTCCGCTGCCAAAAACTTTTTCTAAGTTCTGCTGCAAAGAAAAAAAATTCATGAAAATTTTAACTTATCTTTGTTTTGGAAATCCGGGGCATTACAGACAGCGTTCTGGTCTGCAGGTGGAGCTACAGCCGCTGTTGTTGCAGGTCTGCCTTGGGCAGCACCATTTCGCAGCTCTATGGACTGTGAAGCGTGCTACATTGGCACCCATTTTTCTATCGTTATGGCAGTGGGTTGCTTGTGTCTCGTGGCAGCCGAATATTGCCTCATTTTCCCAGGTTTTGGCAATATGTTGGGTGGCTTTCGTATCACGCACGATTGTTGCATGTGTAAGGCACTTTTGCTGGGTTTTGTTTTTGCGTTTGTTACGACATGAACCAACTTGTGGAATGCATGATTCTCGCAATTTTTGGCTGCATATTTTTTCAGCCATTCTGAATGCGACAAGTGGTCTCTCGCATTGATACTGGCATATGTATATTGAAGCTCAATCGCCAGCATTCAAATCTTAGAAAAGAATAGCGTGCCAAAGTAATTCTCGCAAATAGGTTACGTAATGTTATCGCACATCATTCGCCCATCATGACACGTGCATGAGAATCCTTCGTTAAATAGCGTACGAATGATGACAAAATAAAAGAAATGCATTACGAGTATATGCACCGCCTTTGTACTTAATAGCATCAAATGCGATATAAAAAGGCATGTAATGTGATGCAAAATTGTAAATGCTTATTTGGTCACAATTGCAAAATAATACATAATAATGAGTAGTTGTCTTATGTATCAATTGTTGTCGCCCAATTACACTCCTCACTTGCACATCATGACACATGTATGATAACCTTTTGTTAAATTGTGTAAGAGTGAGCACGCAGTGAAAAGAGTGTGTTGCAATTATGTGAATCACCCTTGCACTTAATGATGCAAATACAATGCAAAAAGTCATGTGATATAACGTGCAATTGCAAATACTTGTTTTGTCGTAATTGCAAATAATATGCAAAAATGTATAGTTGGCTTACATATCGAATATTGTTGCCTACTTACACTTCGCACTTGCACATATTGACATAAACACGATATGAAATGTATGTGACATGCGTAGTTGATGCGATTTGCATCTTAGCATGTGTGCGAAATTAATCAAAACATGTTTGATTAAGTTAAAAATGTCACACACTTTGGCAAATCATGTCACCAAACTTAGATGGATTGAATGAATCATGTCCACAGTCAAATGCCTTATGTGTATAGTTGAACATGCCTTTAAATCAAGTATCTTATGTTAATGATGTTCTTAGCATGCATTGAATGCATGAATGACTTCATGTGCATTTACACTGACACATAATGCACACTTGACACTTGGTTTGTCCTGAATGTCAAGGAGACATGAACATTACATTAGGGTTATGACACCTGTTTTACGTACTTGGATGCTTGTTTGAAACTCCGTGATGAGTTGTGTTGAGCTATGGGTCTTGTTCGTGAGTAGAGCTCACTTGTGCTCGTTGTATCATAAACTCCTAAATAATGAATGTGTGATGGTCGCCTTCACAGGCCTAAGTACCTCGAAATGAGAAAAAGTTTACTAATTGAAGCCCTAAAAAGATAAACTACCATGTTACCCATTCACAAAATGGTTCACCTTGGAGAGGGTGGATGGTACAACCCTGAGTGACCGATCGATTTCACGACATGTTTAAGGAGCAAAGACGTCTTTTGATCTCCAGTCACTCAGAGTTAGGGAGGTCGAGGTGCCTCAGCTACTGCAGTAGTGTGGATTGCAATTTGTCACCTATGCAAGGTTTTCTCTCAGCTATGAGCCACCCGCATGAGGTTTACTCAGTCTGTAGGTATCCCAGTTATCACATAATATAGAATAATAAACGTTGGTGGTACTTTTTACAGAACACAAGGTTCTTTCACATACCTGAAGGAGTAATAAAGACAAAACAAATAATGCTTATGTCGTAGTTCAATTCTTAGTTGTTTAACTACTTAGTTGTTTAGATGTTTATTGTTCTTTACTTGTTACTGTTGCACTTAACTAATTATTTCAAATGTTTCTGACTGTTTTATCATGCTAAAGTTACTTATGTCATTATGATAGTTAGCCCTATTGATATCTGCATTCCTGTCATGACTACTTTATTTTCATAAATGTATGGTTGAAGATATTGCCTCACCAACTCACAAGAGTACTGACCCCATTTCATGGGAATACAGGTGATGATTGTTAGGGTGCGATCGCGATGACTGCACGGCAGAGGCTCGGGATCCACACATTGGACATACGCGGTCTTTGCAGTTGGTTTGGGAAATCCTAAATTTTGTTTTGGGAGACCCTTTTGTAAATGAGTTGATGTATATCTTGTGGTCTCATTTTATAAATCTATTATGGAATGAAATGTTTTTTTTTGTTGTTCACTCTATAACTCGCTCAAATTTTCCAACTGATTTCCCTTATGGTTTTTTCGCTTGCATAATGTTTTCAAAAAAAAAAATCCTCTAAAATCTAAGGATTTTACAAGTTAGGATTTTGGAGTGTTACACTATTTTCTTAAGTGTTCGATTTTGCCTTTTGGCTACACCATTCTGATATGCAGTACCGGGCATGATGTATTGAGAGACAATGCTCTCTTCTTTGAGAAATTGTGCTAATGGTCCTTCTTGTTGTTCCATATCAGTAAATTGCCCATAGTATTCTCCATCTCTATCAAATCTAACAATTTTGATTATTCTTCTTGTTTGTTTTTCTACCTCTTTCTTGAAGTCTTTGAAAACTTGATAGACCTCAGATTTTTCAAATAGGAGATACAAATACATAAACTGAGAATAATCATCAATAAAGGTGGCAAAATACTTTTGGCCCATAAAATATAGGGTAAACAGTCCACATACATCGATATGAATGATTTCCAATAATTTATCACTTCTTTTGGCATTTTTCTTATATGTGTTTGTCTGCTTAGCCTTGATGCAGTCCAAACACGGTTCATTATCCGTGAAATCTAAGGATCTCAAGATCCCTTTTTCACAAGTTGTTGAACTCTCTCTTTCGAGATGTGTCCTAAACGACGATGCCAAAGAAAATAGGATTGATCATTTATCAGGTCACGCTTATTACCAATTACTTGATTAGTATTAAGAGTTTTCTGGATATGGATTTGGGTTTCCAGACGATACAATCCATCACACAATAATGTAGAACCAATCAAGACATTATCTTTATTGATATATAATTTGGACTATTCAAACTTTATACAATATCCAAATTTATCAAGTCTTGATACAAAAATAAGGTTCCTGCTATAGGATGGAACATAAAAAGTTTCTACCAAATACAAAATGAAACCAGTATCTAATACTATTTTGCAAGTCCCAACAACCTTCACATGAGACCACATCTTATTTCTGGAGAAGATGATGCTTTCATGACTTGTTGGTTCCCTCTTATTCAGAAATGCCTGCAGAGAATTGACAATGTGCACAGTGACACCTGAGTCAATCCACCAACTATTAATTGGAACATCAATCAAATTACATTCATGAAAAACTAATGACAAGTTACCTTTCTTACTCAACCAAAACTGGTACTTTACACACTCTACCTTCTTATATCCATTCTTTTCGCATAAGAAACACTTTACTGTAGGAACATCAGACTTAACATGTGCTTGGTTGGGCTGGGAGGCTGACTTTTTCTTGGGCTTTTTCTTAAAAGATTTCTTTTTTGATCCACTCTTCTATTGAATCTTATGAGAAGCTATATGTGCCCTATGCACATTCTCACCCTTTAACCTCTCATCTTTCTCAACACACTTGAACAAGAGATCATTAAAAGTTCATTCGTCATTATGTGTGTTATAGGAGATTTTAAAAGGACCGTACTCAGCTGGCAATGATGCCATAATAGGTGGACAAGGAAGGAGTCTGAGATAGTCAGCTTCATGTCATTAAGCTGTGTGGATATATTCCTCATCTCTAGTATGTGTTGTCGGATGTTACCCCTATTCATATATCTCATAGATATTAACCTAAACATAAGGGTATTCGCCCTAGCCTTGTTGGAACTGACGAACTATGCCTCTATAGCAGTCAGAAAATCCTTTATAGTCTTACATGCGGGAATGACATTCATTATGTTCTTAGCCACCCTAGATTGCAACAAAAGCAAACTGAGGCGGTTAGAATGCTCCCACTTCTCAAAATCGGATTTTTGTTCCAGAGTGCTAGTAGGTGTTAGTTCAGCAGGTTCTTCCTTCTTGAGGGCTAGGTCTAAATCTATGTACCCTAAAGTAAATAAAATTATTTCTTTCCATTTTCAGAAGTTAGAACCATCTAGAAAAGGAATACTAGGTGAGCCAAAAACTGTATTAGGTATTGTATTGACAAAAAGATAATATTATTATACATAATGAGACAAGTAAATGCAAAGATAAATACATGAATAAGGCCCTTAATTATTTACTCTTTCCTAGGCAAGTGTTAGGGGTCATTATGGTACCACTTTGGTGGTTACCCATAATACGTGAATGCACTTCTTCTCCCACTACTCGATAAAACTGAGAGAACATGTACCCAGAGACAATCGACATGGTATCTTTGGGTACTACACATCTCATGTGCTGTGAGACACTTCCTTCATTTTATCCTACTAGCCTCTGAATATGATAATACCATCTTTGGATGACACATTATTTCTATGAGGCTAATACAATTTCAATGTTAAAAATTTCTAACTAGACATTTGCAAAAATATACATCAGTTCACTTTGGTGAAAATAGATACATATAAATGCAAATTTCATGCTAATTCCTATATCAATATTAATGTGAATGCTTAAATAATCATGCATACTAAATGACAACACTACACATATCTTTATGCATTCATAAATATGCATACATATGCATGAATAGGCATAACATCAATAGAAACATATACATAAACATTAAAACTGACTTCAAAATATAATGAATCAGTAATATAACTAAATATGCTTAAAATGCATCATAAATATGTTATGCATGCTCTAAAACTTGTATGTTGGCCCTAGAACCCATGAACCAGTCCAAAAACATGATGAACAATCTTAGAAATAAATGTATCGGTTCAAAACTTGATGAACCATAAAAGAAACACCCTCAGAACATACTCAAAACGAAAAACCAGTTATGTCAAGTGAGAGAACCAACTCAAACACCCCAGGAACCAATTTAAATTCACTCAGAACCGGTCCCAGAATACCCCGTATCGGTCTTAAAAGCCATATGAACCGATACGGTTTATTCCAGATCGTTTTGTCTGTTCCAGAATAAACCGTTCTCCTCAGGCAGGATAAATCTATTCTGAGACAACTGTTCCAAACGTTCTGTCCATTCCAGAACACCATGTTCCAGGACAGTCACATTGGGTGTCCGGGACAGATGTTCCCGATGTCCGGAACGTACTGTTGTTCCAGAATGTCTGGGACAGACGTACCCAGTGTTCCTGGACTTTGGGTCTATGGATCCAGAAATAAGCCGCTCTGGGTCCAGACCCGATTATTGTAGCACTGTCTTATGTTTTTGGATTCAAGTGGAAACGAGTATTCCGGATCGGGTCCAGACTCGATCTGATTTCCTGAATATATAAACATTGCCATGATGTTTGTCGAAAACCCTAGCCACTACAAAAACTCTCTCTCTCTCTCTCTCTCCATTCTGAAACATCCGGCGAGGCGGCTGATGGCTTTGACGAAACAGACGACAATGCCCTCGACAAGACAGATGGTGGCACTTCTTGCAGAACCTAAGGCGGAGCTTGTCGGCATCTTCCACACCAGACGCTTCTGGAGAAGATGGAAAGAGAGAGAGAAGGGTTGTCCTCCAGAAGCTTCGTCGGGGCTCCAACGAGCTTTTTTGGCTAGCACCGACCCCAGCCCGACAGCTTCTGCGGCGCCCCAAACCCCGACCTTGGAAAAAGCTTGAGATTTCCATGGATTTTTTTTTTAAAGTTTAAGCAGAAAATCATCGGAAAGCAAGCGTGGGAAAACAACAAAGCCGCAAGTCTGGGCGGCCGCCACAAATAAGGAACAGTGTAACCAGACAGGGTAACTACGAAGTAAAGAGGGGAAACACCCCAATAGTTTTAAAGATTTCACAGATAATAAGTACAAAAGGTACAAAATAGGGAGTACATCCCATCAACAACCAAAAACTCAAAAACCACCAGGTACAGGAACTGCAGGTCAAGTGTGTGGGTCCTTTGAGCCTCTACCGTGTATCATCGCATCCGCACTATACCTGTTCGTCACCTACATCCCCATAAAACGGAGTCAATCCTCTTGCGAGGTGGTGAAGAAACAACCACAAGCAAATGTATATATATATATATCTCATGTACACAGGAAAGCAGGAAATAAGCTGACAAGTATAAGTGCCTGTGTCAGGTAAGTGTAAAGTGACAAGTACTAGCCAACCAGCTATATCAACAAGAAAAACAAGTGGCTAAAGCAACGAACTGAAACGTAAGTGAACTGAGCAGCAAGTAACCAAAGTAACACTGAAGTGACTGTAACAACTGAAGTAAGTCTACAACACAAGTAAAGCAACATCTACTGTAAGTCAGCTGTTTGGTTAGTTCTTAAGTTCTTATGATTACTTCTTCGGGTACGCGAAGGAAACCTCGCATTCTGTGAAACATGCACCCGGCGTTTGTTATTTAAATTCTAATGTGGTAACTGGGGAAGCTACAGACCGAGTCAACCTTATGCGAGCAGCACACGGCTAAGAGAAAACACTCGCATAGGCAAGGATTGTAATCCATACTACTGCAGTACTGAGGCCCTAAGAAGGTAACCTCGACCTCCCTGACTCTGAGTGACTGGAAGCCAAAGGAACGCTACAGCGCCTGTCAAAACACGTGTCGTAGTAACGACAAGTCACTCAGGGTTGTACCATCCACCCTCTCCCAAGGTGAACCATTTTGTGAATGGGGCGAAGCAGGTTTATCTTTGTTAAGGCTCAAGTTCAATCATACCTCACAATGAGGAATCTGCCTCGTGGTCCCCGCAGGGTACGCAAAACGAGGACTTGGCCTGCCCATCCACGTGCTCAGCCTCACACGACCAACAGAGCACACTGCTCGTGAAAACAGTCAAAACACCATATTATTTTATCTTCTATTAGGGTATATTATACAAGAGTCCACACAACACAAGGGTCACTGCCCGCGAACTCCAACTGAGCCCACAACAAGTAATTTCAATATTCATACCCTATGATGTTCTATTTTCTCTCTTTTCGTAAGTGCACCTAATGCGCTTAATGATGCCTCAACGATGTACATCCTTCGGGTACGTACTACTCACAACTGCGTCAAGATGTGTCAAGTGCAAAGTGTAAGAGTAATTACAATTTCTACCCTTTTGCACAAATGTAACTACAGAGACATTAAATGATATTTAAACTGCACTATATTAAGTATTGTGTCATCAACATTTTCATACTCAAGGGTCGAAACTGAATTTAACCCATCATTTTGTCTAATGGGAATAACATTGGTTTCCCCAAGGTGAATCGTTGCTCTTGCACGGAAGATGCAACTGCGACCCAAAAGACCATTTCATGTGGTTCGATGCACTTACATGTTTATGGTGAAATCTAAGATATTCTTGTCTTATGGGGACAACATTAGCTATTTCCACGGTATGGGGAGTCGCGCCTGCGGTCCCGAACAAACCGTTGTCAAAATGAACGTAGGACAACACTGATCGATTCAAAGTGTAACATCATCAAGAGAAAATGCTTGGGCGGGACACACAAGTGTCGTATGTCCATTCGGTCATGCAGAACAGTCATCATGTAGTCTGGTATACCGGTGTGTATCAACCTATACCTATGTACATATATTCATTCATATTCAAGTACATATAGATAACCAATATATATATATATATATATATATATATATATATATATATATATATATATATATATATATCGAACTCAATAAAACCCAAGGCATGTAAAATTTTGCCAAAACCCTAACCGATTAACGTAAGGGTGCAGGGCAAGGCAAATACTAGTTGAACCGAGTGTGGTTCAGCTTGAAGTAGCCACGAACTGGTTTTTTGATAGGAAGGCATTGACGGTCATCATAGTGGCTCTACAAGGCTGCAAGGGTGCCAATGTGGAGGCCACACGCTTGCTGCCCAAAAATCCAAACTAACAGATGGTCTGGTCCCATGGACCAGACTGTCATACACCCTAACCAAATCTGATCAATCTTGTGGATCATTCCAAAATCATTACAGGAAATCGGTTATGACTGGCCCAAGCCCCGACAAGGGTCAACCGAAAGTCAAATGAAAAGGAGCACTCACTGCGGTGTCCAAGTGTCGGGTCCCTAGGACCAAACTGCAACTAGAACGGATTAGGGTCTGAACCAATTGGGTTCAGACCCGAACCTAAGGTGGTTCAGCTGAAAAGGGGTTCTCGTAAGTGTCCAACATCAGTTGACTGACACCCGGCTCCAACTAGGTAGAGCCGCGGCTGGCACTAAGTGCTAGCCGGCCTGCCAAGAGTCCAGGTCTAAACCGTGGTTCAGACCAGCACTCAATGGGTACTAACCAGGTAATAAAAGATGCACAGCACCCACGGTGTGCATGCCCAGCTCCAGCCAAGTGGAAACTGGCTGGGCCAGGTTCGCCCAACTCGGGTCAACCGGCTATGGGGCAGGTCTGGACCCTCGATTCAGATCCGCACCTTGACCCATGCCATCTAACACTATGCGTAGCACGAACCTGTAAGGAAATGCATCTAACTGTATAATATGATTATTACTATATATTATTTATTATTATTATTTTGAAACTATTGCTACTAGGCGCGGGGGCCATTTGCACAGCGCCTGCTCCATTCTTGGAGTGAAATGAAGGGAAAATGGGGGGGGGGTCTGGTCCACTAGACCAGACTGAGTCACCCTTGCCAACGTGAACCATAGCACAAGGGCTCGGTTCACAGCAGCTAAGAGGTTGTGTTGGGGACACTTAAGGTCGGCCCAGCTGCTCCAGTCCGGGTCTCAAAAGGGAAAACCGAAAACGAAAAAAAATAAGAACAACATCATGACTAAAAGAAATACCAAGGTTAACACCCTAACCATCGACAGGCTGTCCTTTGGACGTCTCAAAGAAAGTGGTCACATAGTGACCCAGGCTCATAGGGTAGGCTGCAACACCAGTCCCATTGTGCTGGGACTGGGTTTAGCCGAAAACCCAAAAGAAAGAATGCCCAAAAAACAAAAAGAACAAGAAAAGAAAATGAAAAGGGGGCTGACGGATTGGGTGTAAGCTGGGCGAGCCCAGCTCGGTCCAGCACACCCCTATGATGAGAATGCCATTAAATAAACCATCAAACAAAAGAAAACCATGGCATAGCAGCATTATCCTAAAAAATGAACAACTAACATGTATAGAAGAAGCAAGAACAAAGACGCCAATGTAGGAATCAAAAGGAAATCTATTTCCAAGGCATGCAATACAAAAGCTTATGAAAACAATGAAAATGCAATACTCAAAACTGCTTTTCTAACTAATCCGCCACTTGGGCTTGCATGCATTGATGCAAAGCGCCAATGGCTTCATGTAAATCCGTAATCGACAAGAAGGTGAGTCTTCACCTTAACTTCTTGGAGAAGATGAAGGATGATGCAGCAACACTCCACGCCCAGGTGGTTTCCACGGTTCGGAGGGAGGAGACAAGATGAGAAGAAGGAGGTTTTATGTGAGATAAGAGAGAGAGAGAGAGAGTAAGTTAAGAAAAATCGCCCATTAGAGAGGGGCCCGTTTTTTTTTGAGTTTTAAAGAATGTGCTTTAGGGATGGACGACTGGGGTTGTTTCTTCCAAGATGGAGAGCTGAGGAGTTCTACGCCCCCCAACAACCAATGCATGTAGAGCTTCCAAAAGATTTTAGAAAACTTTCTAAATTGTCACTATTAAAAGCCTTTAAAACTTTAAACAATTACAAGGGGGCACCCTTGGCTGCCACCCAACTCCACCTATCGATTTTGAGGGTTTGAATTTTTTTAAAAACCTTTCAAATTTGCCATGAGGCGCCAGCCCCATGGCTCCTTTTTAGAAATGATGCCCCTCATGATGGATCCTTGGCTTCATCATGAGGTTTCTTGAAAAGATGAGTGGCCAATGAAGGCCTTCTTTTAAATGCCATGCAAAAGTATTTCAAAATCGCCATCCAGCTGGTCAATCCTTGACCAGCTGGTCAACTATGAACATGGGTGTCCACTATAGGGTCGTCCAAGGGTTTTGGATCCACTAGATGCTTCAGATCCAAATCCAAAACCGCATGTTATGTATATCATAAAGAAACGCCTATTTAATGCATTAAAATAATAATTTAATTTCAACAATTTATTTTGTTCTCTTTATGACCTTAATTATCGTAGAATGATCAATGTCGCTTAAGGAAATTACCTCTCCTTTGCTTGAATTAAGCGTTTTAAGATTCGGGTCCAATCGTAGATCAAAAGTCGTAATTCACATGCACAGACGAGGTTTCTTCGTCATTCAGATCTCAAATTCGGGGTGTATCACTACAACCCTATTCTATGTTACGACAATGAAGCCATACATGATACTTCAAGTACAAGGTTTTGATGATGAGCAAGTGGAATCAACTGCATTTCAGCTAAGGCTATGAAGAAATTGAAGAATTCAGTGAAGAATCTTTGAAGACTAGTGTGCATATGTTTAATTCATTAAAAGTCTTAGATTCTTGTAAGAGCCTTACTTAGAGTGCATATTTAGGTTGCATTTCACCTTAAAAGTCTTTAGAAAAACTTTTCTAAAAGAAACTCTTTTGAAAATCTTTTTAGAAAACTCTTTTCTTAAATTTTCATGTTTATTAGTCGACCAATAGACTTATCAGTCGACTAATCCCTTCGCGCCATATTTTCTAAAAAGTCATTCTTGTCAAATTAGTCGACCGAAGGTTTTATCAGTCGACTGAACAGAATGTCTGTTTTCTGGAAAAATTAGTAGCAGTCGACTAATGGTTTTATCAGTCGACTGAACAGAACATGTGTTTTCTGAAAATTTAGCAGCAGTCGACTAATGCTTTTTATCAGTCGACCAAACAGAATGTTTGTTTTTCAGAAGATTTTAGCAGCAGTCGACTAAAAGGTTTTTCACTCTACTGATGATATTATCAGTCGACTAACTTTTCTCCAGTCGACTAAGTTTCAAAAGTTCAGATTTTCAAACAGCTCGATTAACAGATCAGTCGACCGACGATAACTGTCAGTCTACTAATAACTAACTATTAGTCGACTAACTGATGTTTCAGTCGACTAATTTTCTCGTTTTCCTGAAACTTCAAAAAAGGCGTGTCTTTTCATTTTTCAAACGTTTTGATCGTTCAAAATGAACAATTTTGACATCTTTCATACTCTCAACGTATGGAATCTTTTAACTATAAATATGAGTGCATTCTACACTCAAATAACATCAAATTCAATAGAATTATATTGAATTACTTCTTGCTTTTCACTCTTATTCATTCAAGTATTTGTTTTCTCACTCACATGATATTTTCACTTCAGTTTTTCACTCAAATCACTTTGAGAGATAGTGAATTCGTGAGTAGAGTGTTTCAACAACCTCAAAAGTCAATTGCATCTCATTTGCATTCAAAAGGAAGGCTCATAGTTTGTATTGTAAGTTGTTATTTATTTTCTGTAAAAAGAAGGACTCCTTGGTGTAAAGGAGTTTTTTGCTTTCACTGGAATTGTTACTGAAAGTGGGACCGGTTATGGTCTGTGTGATCTTGTAGTTTACAAGGTTGATAGTGGAAAATCTCAAGCGGGTTTTGCTTGGGGACTGGATGTAGGTCGGGTTTGACCGAACCAGGATAAAATCTTGTGTTCTTTGTGTGTTTGCTTTGAGATTTGCAAAATCATTCAATATTCTGCAGAAATTTTTAAAAGCACTATTCACCCCCTCTCTAGTGCTCGTTGCCTCGATCCTAGTGCACTTTCATTTGGTATCAGAGCACAGGTTTGCTATTACTTTGATTTGACCATCATCTAGCATGACAACTACAACATCTCAACACAAAGAAGGAAGTTCCTCTGTTCATCCTCCTCTCTTCGACGGAACAAACTATGGATACTGGAAAGTAAGAATGACAATATTCCTGCAATCCATGGATCTCGATATCTGGAGAGTTGTTTCAGAAAAGTACCAAACTCCATCAACTGATTTCAGCCGATGGACCGATGATGAAAAGAAGACTGCTTCACTTAATGCCAAGGCAATGAATTGCTTATATTGTGGCGTTGACAAGGTAAAGTTCAATCGCATCTCTTAATGCTCTACAGCTAATGAAATCTGGCATACTCTTCTCGTAACACACGAAGGTACGTCAAAGGTAAAGAAATCTAAAATTGCTTCTTTAGTTCATAAATTTGAATTATTTAAAATGAAGCAAAATGAATCTATATCGGACATGGTAACTAGAATGACCGATATAACTAACACTTTGAAATCCCTTGGAAAAGAATATTCACAAGTGGATTTAGTCAGAAAGATTCTAAGGTGTTTAACTCCTGAATGGGAGAGAAAAAACACTGCTATTGAAGAAGCAAATGATCTTAATACTCTCACTCTTGAAGACTTAGTTGGTAACCTAATGGCATATGAGGTCCAACTTCAAGACAGACAAGAAGAAGAGCCTAAAAAGAAATCTCTTGCTTTTAAGGCTACTTCTGACTCAGAAAATTCTGAAGAAGATGAAGATGAAGATATTGCCCTCATCACAAGACAATTCAGAAGATTCATCAAAAAGAGAAGATTTCAAAGAAAGGCAAAGAAAGCAGATTCTTTCATTCCCAATGAAGTAAAGTGCTTTAACTGCAAAAAGGCAGGACATATCAAGAAAGATTGTCCTCTTCTCAAATTCAAGCCCAAGGACCAATTCAAGAAGAAAAAGGCATTTCAAGCATGTTGGGATGATAGTGACTCCTCTTTCGATGAAGAATCAAATGAAGAAGTCGCCAACATGTGTTTTGTAGCACAAGAAGATTCGGTAAGTCAATTTGACTATGATGAGTTATTTGAAGCATTTAATGATTTATATGCTAAATTTAAGAGTCTTAGTTCTAAAAATAAAGAGTTAAAAACTGAAAATTTAACTCTTGACTCTCAAAATAAAGTGTTACTTCAAGAAATAGAAGATCTCAAGAAGGAAAATTCTTGCCAAGCACTTGAGATAAAAGAAATTGGAGTTAGAACCAATCTCTTACAAAATGAAATATTTAGTCTTAAAGAAAAGTCAAATGATCTTCTTTCTATAGTGACCAAATTCACAAATGGTCAAGAGAATCTAGAAAAACTTTTTGGTTCTCAAAAATGCTCGGTTAATAAAACCGGATTGGGATATAGCTTCTTTGATACTCAAAATAGATCAAACTATGTGGTGAAAAATCAAAGACATTATTCTCAATCTTTTGTTCATAAAACTAAACTTTCTAGTTCTAATATAAATGCATCTAGAAATGATTATTCTAGAAATGTTTATTCTAAATCCTTTTATAGAAAGAATATTTATTATCAAAGGAAACCAAAATCCAAATGGATATGGGTTCCTAAGACTAACTCTCATGGACCCAAAAATAGAAAGGGGTCAAATGCTCTGTTTTCTGATTTTGTTGTAGGTACACAACATAAGGAGCAAATGGATATTGGACAGCGGCTGTTCCAAACATATGACTAGAAGGCCGGAGTTATTTTCCACCCTCCAAAATAAGGATGGAGGAACCGTCACCTTTGGTGACAATAACAAGGGAAAAGTGATAGGTATTGGTAATCCAAAATTTCCCTTGATAGAAAATGTTCTTTTAGTGGATGGTTTAATGCATAATTTAATATCTATTAGTCAATTATGTGATAAAGGTTTTCATGTTTCTTTTGAAAATGATTTATGCTTAATTTCTGATTTTCAATCTAAAAAGATCATTTTTAAAGGTAAAAGAAGAAACAATGTGTATGAACTATATCTAGATGAATTACCCTCTTTTAATGAAAAATGTCTTATTGTTTCAAATGAAATTCAATGGTTATGGCATAAGAGACTTGGACATGTTAACTTTAAAATTATTTCAAAATTATCTAAGAATGATCTTGTAAGAGGCCTACCTAGAATACCATATAAAAAGGATCACTTATGTGATGCTTGTCAAAGGGGTAACCAAATCAAGAGTTCTTTTAAAGCAAAAGATATAGTTTCAACAAAACGTCCTCTTGAACTTTTACATTTAGATCTATTTGGACCATCTAGAATTCAAAGTTTGAATGGTAGCAAGTATGCTTTTGTTATAGTAGATGATTATTCTCGGTTTACATGAGTGATTTTTCTAAAAAGCAAAAATGATGCTTTTTCAGAATTTTCTAAACTTTGTAGAAGAATTACAAATGAAAAATCTACATCTATTATTAAAATTCGTAGTGATCATGGTGGTGAATTTGAAAATGAATCTTTTCTAAAGTTTTGTGATTTACATGGTATCTCTCACAACTTTGTTTTTCCTAGAGCGGCTCCACAAAATAGAGTTGTTGAAAGAAAGAATAGAACTTTGCAAGAATGTGCTAGAACCATGCTTCAAGATAAAAATTTACCAAAATATTTTTGAGCTGAAGCAATTAATACAACATGTTATGTCTTAAATCGTGTTCTTATTCAACCAATTTTACATAAAACATGTTTTGAATTGTATTACAATCGTATACCAAAGATCTCATATTTCAAAATTTTTGGTAGTAAATGTTTCTTGTTAAATACCAAAGATAATCTTGATAAGTTTGATTCAAAATCAGATGAATCAATATTTCTTGGATATTCTTCTAGAAGTAAAGCATATCGTATTTTCAATAAAAGAACATCTTGTATTGAAGAATCTCTACATGTTGCATTTGATGAGAATTGTGAGCAGGTTATTCCTCTAAGCGAAGAAGAAGAAGCAACATTTCAAGAAGAACCCTTGATAGAGAGTACTTCTCAAGAAAATATTTCTCTTCAACCGGTTTGGAAAGAAGTTCCTAATCATCCACATGAACAAGTTATTGGTGAAATAAAGAGTGGTGTCCAAACTAGAAGGCAGTTAGAAAAATATATTGCAAATGTTGCTTTCATATCTAAATTAGAACCAAAGAATATCAATGAGGCATGTGATGATGAATTTTGGCTTTTAGCCATGTCTGAAGAACTTAACCAATTTACTAGGAATGATGTTTGGGATCTAGTTGATAGACCAAAGGATCATCCAGTAACTGGAACAAGATGGGTCTTCCGAAATAAGCTGGATGAAAATGGTGAAGTCATTCGTAACAAAGCAAGGATAGTGGCACAAGGCTATAATCAAGAAGAAGGCATAGATTTTGATGAAACCTATGCACCAGTGGCTCGATTAGAGTCAATTCGTATGATGCTTGCTTTTGCTAGTTACATGAACTTCAAGTTATATCAAATTGATGTTAAGAGTGCATTTTTAAATGGACACATCAATGAAGAAGTTTATGTAGAGCAACCCCCAGGCTTTGAAAATGAGAAATATCCAGAAAAGGTCTACAAATTGAAAAGAGCTCTGTATGGACTCAAACAAGCACCAAGAGCGTGGTATGAAAGACTACCAAATTTTCTAGAACAATCTGGTTTTTCCATTGGTCGGGTAGACTCCACTTTATTTATTAAACATTTTAATTCAGATATTCTTATTGTGCAAATTTATGTTGATGACATAATATTTGGTTCTACTAATGATTTTCTTTGTAAAGAATTTGCTAAGGCTATGCAGGAAGAGTTTGAAATGAGCTTGATGGGCGAATTAAACTACTTCCTTGGACTTCAAATAAAGCAAACTGAAGAAGGAATCTTCATCAATCAGGCTAAGTATACAAAAGAACTTCTCAAGAGATTTGGGATGGACTCATCGAAATCAAGAAGGAATCCTATGAGTACAACTACTTCTCTTGATAAAGATGAAAATGGTAAAAGTGTAGATACTAAGCTCTACAGAGGTATGATCGGATCTCTATTATACTTAACTGCTATTCGACCTGATATTATGTTTAGTGTTTGTATGTGTGCAAGATTTCAAGCTTATCCAAAGGAATCTCATTTAACTGCAGTAAAACAAATTCTTCGTTATTTGAAAGATACTTCAGATTTCGGTTTGTTTTACCCAAAATCATCTTCCTTTGATTTAGTTTCATATAGTGATGCAGATTTTGCAGGAAGTAAATCTGATCGCAAGAGTACTAGTGGAACTTGTCATTTCTTGGGAAATTCCTTAGTCTCTTGGTTTAGTAAAAAGCAAAATTCAGTATCACTCTCAACAATTGAAGCTGAATATATAGCGGCAAGTTTAGCATGTTCACAAGTACTTTGGATGAAACAGACCTTAAAAGATTTTGGTTTGAATTACTCCACAACAACTATTTATTGTGATAACACTAGTGCTATAAATCTTTCGAAAAATCCTATTCAGCACTCAAGAACTAAGCATATTGAAGTTAGACATCATTTTTTTAAGAGATCATGTGTTAAAAGGAGATATTTTGTTAAATTTTATTTCCACTAAAGAACAACATGCCAATATCTTCACTAAACCTCTTAAAAATGAAGATTTTATGAGAATTAGGAGAGAACTAGGTATTTGCTCGTTTTTGGATTTATAAAAATGCTGATTTTTGAACAAAATCTCAAAATCGCACTATATTAGTCGACCGATAAAATTTTAGTCGACTGGTGTTTTATATTTTGGAATGTATCGCACCATATTAGTCGACCGATATATTTCTAGTCGACTGATGATATTTTTAGAATAAGTCGCACTTTTTAGTAGACCGATAAAGTTTTAGTCGACTAAATTTTTTTTAATTTTTAAATAAAGGGACCCGACACCCCTTGGATTTTTTTAAACCCGTTTTTTTAAAAAAAAAAGGCATCGTTTCACTTCGTACCTTTTCGTTTTTTTTTCTTAAAAACGAAACCCTTAAACCCCTCTTTCTCTCTTGCCTCTCTCTCTTCCGAAAAACCCTCGGAGTGCCGTTCGACTCCATCATCGCCGGGATTTTCTTACCGTAACAGGGAGACGCCGGAATCTTCTGGCCGTGATCTTGAAACGTCGGAACTCTCTTGCCGTGTTTTAAAATAGAGATACGAGTTAAAAGTCTATTTTGCTTATGCTATTTTTGCCCTTACTCTTTTTGATTCTGACAAAGGGGGAGAAAAAGATAAAGATAGCATTACATTGAAATTGCAGGAGATCTTGAGAAAAAGATGATAGCAATTACATTACAGGAGATCTTGTATGAGAAATGCAAAATTAAGAGAAAAAGAAAGCTTTGAATGAATGTATTTCTAAATACATGAAGAAATGATGAATGGAAATGCAAACCAATCAATATGTGATATATGTGCTTTAAATGTGCTAACTTTTAATGTTTTGCAGCATATTGATAGGGGGAGTAAAATCTCCATCTATGCATCTAAATGCTTCATCTTTGATTAAGTTTGTCATCATCAAAAAGGGGGAGATTGTTACGACAATGAAGCCATACATGATAGTTCAAGTACAAGGTTTTGATGATGAGCAAATGGAATCAACTGCATTTCAGCTAAGGCTATGAAGAAATTGAAGAATTCAGTGAAGAATCTTTGAAGACTAGTGTGCATATGTTTAATTCATTAAAAGTCTTAGATTCTTGTAAGAGCCTTACTTAGAGTGCATATTTAGGTTGCATTTCACCTTAAAAGTCTTTAGAAAAACTTTTCTAAAAGAAACTCTTTTGAAAATCTTTTTAGAAAACTCTTTTCTTAAATTTTCATGTTTATTAGTCGACCAATAGACTTATCAGTCGACTAATCCTTTCGCGCCATATTTTCTAAAAAGTCATTCTTGTCAAATTAGTCGACCGAAGGTTTTATCAGTCGACTGGACAGAATGTCTGTTTTCTGAAAAAATTAGCAGCAGTCGACTAATGGTTTTATCAGTCGACTGAACAAAACATGTGTTTTCTGAAAATTTAGCAGCAGTCGACTAATGCTTTTTATCAGTCGATCGAACAGAATGTTTGTTTTTCAGAAGATTTTAGCAGCAGTCGACTAAAAGGTTTTTCAGTCTACTGATGATATTATCAGTCGACTAACTTTTCTCCAGTCAACTAAGTTTCAAAAGTTCAGATTTTCAAACAGCTCGATTAACAGATCAGTCGACCGACGATAACTGTCAGTCTACTAATAATTAACTATTAGTCGACTAACTGATGTTTCAGTCGACTAATTTTGCCGTTTTCCTGAAACTTCAAAACATGCTGTCTTTTCATTTTTCAAACGTTTTGATCGTTCAAAATGGACAATTTTGACACCCTTTCATACTCTCAACGTATGGAATCTTTTAACTATAAATATGAGTGCATTCTACACTTAAATAACATCGAATTCAATAGAATTATATTGAATTACTTCTTGCTTTTCACTCTTATTCATTCAAGTATTTGTTTTCTCACTCACGTGATATTTTCACTTCAGTTTTTCACTCAAATCACTTTGAGAGATAGTGAATTCGTGAGTAGAGTGTTTCAACAACCTCAAAAGCCAGTTGCATCTCATTTGCATTCAAAAGGAAGGCTCATAGGTTGTATTGTAAGTTGTTATTTATTTTCTGTAAAAAGGACTCCTTGGTGTAAAGGAGTTGTTTGCTTTCACTGGGATTGTTACTGAAAGTGGGACCGGTTATGGTCTGTGTGATCTTGTAGTTTACAAGGTTGATAGTGGAAAATCTCAAGCGGGTTTTGCATGGGGACTGGATGTAGGTCGGGTTTGACCGAACCAGGATAAAATCTTGTGTTCTTTGTGTGTTTGCTTTGAGATTTGCAAAATCATTCAATATTCTGCAGAAATTTTTAAAAGCACTATTCACCCCCCCTCTAGTGCTCGTTGCCTCGATCCTAGTGCACTTTCATTCTAAACTTACCTTGAAAGTTTCGGAAGTTAATTCGCTCTAGATTTCCCGAAATCACTCTTTTTACATAAAATTACGCAATTTTACCCGATTCTCAAATTAAGCAAATCATCAGAAATTGCCAAAACATAAAAATTCATCGATTCCCATATAACTACACAACATACATCAAAATTAGAGTCATGGATCTTACATCCTGCCCTCCTTAAAAAGGATTTCGTCCTCAAAATCACCCTTAGAAGGTTACAAAAAGTTCTGGATAAGTCTCTCTCATGCTTGCTTCTGGTTCCCATGTGCATTCTTCAATGCCATGGTGCTGCCATCGTACCTTAACTAACAGAATAATCTTGGTACGCAGAACTTGATCTCATCGATCAATAATCTCGATAGGCCTTTCTGATAAAGTCAGATCTTCTTGCATGTCCACATCTTCATAACGAATGACATGCGATGGGTCAGGAATGTATTTCCTGAGCATCGACACGTGAAAAACATTGTGGATGTGGGCATACTGTGGAGGCAATTCGACACGATATGCTACCTCGCCAATCCGCGCCACAATCTCGAATGGTCCAACGTACCTCAGACTCAACTTCCCTTTTTTTCCAAAACGAAATACGCTCTTAGTCAGCGAAATTCTGACAAAAACCATGTCTCCAACATCAAAAGACAATTCGCGGCGTCTCTTATCGGCATAACTCTTCTGTCTATCTTGCGCTGCCTTCAAACGTTCACGAATTTTCTGGACCTGCTGTGTGTAGTGTTGAAGAACAATAGGTGATTCACTCGATCTATCGTTGATGTCATCCCAATAAGATGGCGATCGACAAGGTCTACCATACAACGCTTCATACGGGGCCATCCCGATACTAGCGTGGTAACTATTGTTATATGCGAACTCTACCAAACATAGGTGTGAATCCCATTCACCCTTCCAATCAAGCATATATGCTCGCAACATATCTTTCAACGTTTGAATCGTTTACTCGGACTGCCCATCCGTCTGAGGATGAAAGGCTGTACTAAACTTCAACTTCGTCCCCAATGCAGATTGCAACTGACCCCATAGTCGCGAAGTGAACCGGGGATCATGATCAGAAATAATAGACCTCGGTACACCGTGAAGTCGAATGATCTCTCTAATATACTAGTCAGCTAGGCTCTCAAGAGACTGACTGATCTTGATCGGCAAGAAATGGGCAGACTTGGTGAGTCTGTCCACGACTACCCATATCGCATCGTGTTTATGCCTAGACAGTGGCAATCCTACCACAAAATCCATCGTAACATTCTCCCATTTCCACTGAGGAATCTCAATCCTCTGCAAGGTACCACCGGGACGCTGATGTTCCGCTTTAACTTGCTGACACATCAAGCATCTCGCAATGTAAGCCGCTATCTCGCGCTTCATACCACTCCACCAATACTTCCGTTGTAAGTCCTTGAACATCTTTGTTCCTCCGGGATGAATCGTATATCTTGACATATGAGCTTCGTCAAGAATTTCTCGCTTCAGCTCAGGGTTGTTCGGAACCCAAAGGCGATCTCTCATACGAACACTGCCATCTCTAGACACTATGAAAGAAGAATCTGCTTGCTCAGCCAAGGCTAGAAACTTGCCATACTGGTCGTCAAGCTTCTGAGCCTCTACGATCTTTGGCAAAAACTCGGATCGAATGGTTAGACCAGACAACCTGATCGAACCACCACCAATAGAAAAATGTTTCCAAGCAACGAAATCTTCGATAAGCTTCTGGCTCCACACAAGACTAGCTAGAACGCCACTCGCTTTGCGACTAAGCGCATCTGCCACAACGTTCGCCTTACCAGGATGGTAAGACAATATGAAATCGTAGTCCTTGATGAACTCAAGCCATCGTCGCTGCCTCATATTCAACTCCTTCTGAGAGAACAGATACTTTAGGCTCTTGTGGTCTGAAAAGACCTCAAACGATTCCCCATATAGGTAATGTCGCCATGATTTCAAAGCAAACACGACTGCTGCCAACTCTAAATTGTGTGTCGGATACTTTCGCTCGTGAGTCTTCAATTGCCTAGAAGCATAGGCAATTACTCTGCCATGCTGCATAAGCACGCAACCTAAACTGGTACCAGAGGCGTCTGTGTACACCACAAAGCCACCTCTGCCAGAGGGTAAAACCAATACCGGCGAGGTTGTCAACTTCCGCTTCAGGATCTGGAAACTGTCCTCACAGGCACTGTTCCACATGAACTTTATACCTTTACGCAATAACTTCGTCAAAGGTAAAGCGATCCTCGAGAAGTCTTGGATAAAACGTCGATAATAACCGGCCAATCCAAGAAAGCTACAAATCTCAAACACATTCTGGGGTTGCTTCAAACCCAAAATTGCTTCGAATTTCACTGGATCAACGGATACTCCGTCCTTCGATATCACATGGCCAAGAAACATGACGCGCTCGAGCCAAAACTCACACTTAGAGAATTTGGCGAACAACTGATGCTCGTGAAGAGTACTTAACACAATCCGTAGATGCTCTCGATGTTGCTCCGGACTCTCTGAATAGACCAAGATGTCGTCGATAAATACTATCACGAACGAGTCCACATATGGATGAAAAATTCGGTTCATCAAATCCATGAATGCTGCTGGAGCATTCGTGAGGCCAAAAGGCATCACCACGAACTCATACAACCCATATCTCGTCCGAAAAGCTGACTTCGCAATATCATCCTCTCAAATACGAAGCTGATGGTAACCCGACCTGAGATCAATCTTCGAGAAGACCTTTGCCTTATGCAACTGATCGAAAAGATCTTCGATCCTCGGCAACAGATACTTGTTCTTAATTGTCGCTTGGTTGAGCATCTGATAATCGATGCACAACCTCAGGGATCCATCTTTCTTCCGTACAAACAGTACTGATGCTCCCTAGGGTGAAGCACTAGGCCGAATAAAACCCTGATCAAGGAGTTCTTCCAACTGACGCTTCAACTCTTCAAGTTCCGCTGGAGCCATACGATATGGTGCCTTGGAAATCAGTGTCGTTCCAGGCATCAATTCGATACCGAACTCGATCTCTCGCCTCGGAGGTAACCCAGGTAGCTCCTCTGGAAACACATCGAAAAAATCTCGGACCACGTCCAAGTCATCGATCAAAACCATCTCGTGTTCAACTAGGGCAATACTGACTAAGAATGTAGTACCTCTGTTTCGCAAATACTTCTGAGCCTTGAAAGAAGAAATCATGCGGCTATCGCGCAAAGGTCGAGGAAGCTTGATCTCCAGAACAGGACGATCAGGCTGAGAAAGAACGATTTTGCCTTCCCGACAAAAGACTTGAGTATGGTACTCAAAAATCCAATCCATGCCCAAAATCACGTCGTACTCTGTCATGTCTAACAGGATAACGTCAGCTGACAGGTTTTGCCCTGCCACTGACACCGTGATGTTTGGCATATACGAGTCACAAAAAGATTGCTCTTCAGTCGGAGTGCGGACCTCCAACGGAAAAATCAAAGGCTCAACCGACAAAGGCAAGGTACGAGCAAATCTAGCTGCTATAAACGAATAAGTAGCTCCACAATCAAACAAAGTAAATGCTTCATGACCGGCTACCGAGATCGTACCTTGGACCAACTCTGCCTTGGTCACCTGCTCGACTGTTGCCGCGTATGCTCGACCAACAATGACCTTCTGGTTTGTTGTCTTCGATGGATATGACTGTTGCTGCTGCTGCGTCGCTGGCTGTCATTGCGGCGTCGGCTGGGAAGTACTTGGCGTATTCCTGTGTTGGTCATCTGCTTGCTTCTTCCTACAATCTCGGATGTAATGACCCATCTTCCCGCAATATAAGCATCCGTTTGTGTCCGGTTGTTGGCGTTGCTGGTACTGGGGTCTATGGTTCAGATACTGATTCTGGCGGGTGTTGCTGTTGTTGTTGTTTCGCTGCTTCTTCGACTGAGGATGGAACCTCCTTCCATCCTGATTCCTCTGAGAATGTCTCTTCCTTGGCCAACTCCTTTGGCCAGAATTCTGCTGCTGCTGACGCGGTAAGGGAGTCTTCTGCGATTCTGTCCAGTCATGTTCAAGCAAGGAGGTCGTCTCTAAAGCCTCATCAACTGTCATAGGTGCACGTGTGTATACCTTCGTCCTTAAGACTGGCTTCAGACCCCGAGCAAATTTAAGAGCTCGCTCCTTTTCTGTCGTATATAAGTACGAACAAAACCTCTCCAAGGTTCGAAACCGCATGACATAATCAGAGAGAAAAGAACTACCCTGTTGGAGGTCAAGAAACTCCTGTATTTTCCGACTCCTCTCGTGAGCTGGAAAATAGGCTGCGTAGAACGTTTCCACAAATTGCTCTCAATCAACTGGCTGGTTGTCAAACTTTATCTCCCAGGTGGTTGCCCACCACCTTTTCGCATCATTCTTGAGACGATATGTCCCAAAATCTACTTTCCGATCATCACCAACTTGTAACACACGAAAGATACGCTCTATTTCTCTGATCCAATCCTCGGCTGCTTCCGGCGACGACTTTCCATCAAACGAGGGAGGGTTCAAGCTCATAAACTGCTTATATGGGACTGTTGTAACAGGAATCTGGGCAGGTGTTCCCTGTCCCTGGGCGGCCTGCTGGAGGTGCTCGCCCATGTTCCTCATGGTCTCTGCTTGTCGTCCTACAACCTCTGTAAGGTTGTTCAGAGTCTCCATCAGGTCGTCACATCTGGCGCACCACGCCATCTAAATACGCAACAATCTATACATAAGCAACCAACTACTACACGGAGATAGGAAAATTTCTATTTCATTAATAAAGAAAACTGAAACATTACATAAGCACCCTTCATCAAGATAGGGTTAAACACGCACTGCCAACAATTTAAGCACGACAAAAGCAAAAACGAAACACTGACTCAGTGTTTCTAACATCTAAGTATCACATCACAATTTCACGACTTGCTAGTGTAGAAGTCCTTGTAGTCCTTCCGACTACCACAGCGTCTCGGCCTAACACATGGAGGAGAAACAACATTCATCAGCGGTGTGTCAGAGATCTCCTGGACTTCCTTCAGAATCAGCGACACGTACTCCGAAGAAACAACATAGGGGTAGGACTCGGAAGAATATTGGGGAGAATCGATCGCTCCTCGCCTTTCTCCGTCCTGGCTATCCACTTCCAGAACCAAAGGTCCAGAAACCGAAGAAACATCCTCGATGTCTTCCGCATTGCTCTTCCAGAGCTCATCCCTCAGCTTCGTCTGGCATTCCTCTTCGACATGCCCACGAAGACTATAGTAGGGGCACTCAGCCAACTCACAGGGACAGATCTGTCCCGCGTGATCTTCCAAACACCTTGCATATGGAGGTGCCAACATGTGCATATTTCGTGCCAAATGTCGCACAGCTCCACTCAGAGCCTCTTCACCTCGAGTCAGGTTTTGGAGAGCCTCCAAAATCTTGTCGTAGGTCGGGTTTGTCGACATCTATTACATACACAGAACCACAAACACAACCCATCTAAAAAGCAGGAAATGAAGAAAATAAAGAAGTTAAACTTATACTTACAGTGCAATGGATGATGCACGATGAAGCTCTGACCACACACTTAACCTTGCTCTGATACCAAACACTGTGGAGCCCCAAACCCCGACCTTGGAAAAAGCTCGAGATTTCCATGGAATTTTTTTTTTGAAAGTTTAAGCAGAAAATCATCGGAAAGCAAGCGTGGGAAAACAACAAAGCCGCAAGTCTGGGTGGCCGCCACAGATAAGGAACAGTGTAACCAGACAGGGTAACTACGAAGTAAAGAGGGGAAACACCCCAATAGTTTTAAAGAGTTCACAGATAATAAGTACAAAAGGTACAAAATAGGGAGTACATCCCATCAACAACCAAAAACTCAAAAACCACCAGGTACAGGAACTGCAGGTCAAGTGTGTGGGTCCTCTGAGCCTCCACCGTGTATCATCGCATCCGCACTATACCTGTTTGTCACCTACATCCCCATAAAACGGAGTCAATCCTCTTGCGAGGTGGTGAAGAAACAACCACAAGCAAATGTATATATATATATATCTCATGTACACAGGAAAGCAGAAAATAAGCTGACAAGTATAAGTGCCTGTGTCAGGTAAGTGTAAAGTGACAAGTACTAGCCAACCAGCTATATCAACAAGAAAAACAAGTGGCTAAAGCAACGAACTGAAACGTAAGTGAACTGAGCAGCAAGTAACCAAAGTAACACTGAAGTGACTGTAACAACTGAAGTAAGTCTACAACACAAGTAAAGCAACGTCTACTGTAAGTCAGCTGTTTGGTTAGTTCTTAAGTTTTTATGATTACTCCTTCGGGTACGCGAAGGAAACCTCGCATTCTGTGAAACATGCACCCGGCGTCTGTTATTTAAATTCTAATGTGGTAACTGGGGAAGCTACAGACCGAGTCAACCTTATGCGAGCAGCACACGGCTAGGAGAAAACACTCGCATAGGCAAGGATTGCAATCCATACTACTGCAGTAGTGAGGCCCTAAGAAGGTAACCTCGACCTCCCTGACTCTGAGTGACTGGAAGCCAAAGGAACGCTACAGCGCCTGTCAAAACACGTGTCGTAGTAACGACAAGTCACTCATGGTTGTACCATCCACCCTCTCCCAAGGTGAACCATTTTGTGAATGGGGCGAAGCAGGTTTATCTTTCTTAAGGCTCAAGTTCAATCATACCTCACAACAAGGAATCTGCCTCGTGGTCCCCGCAGGGTACGCGAAACGAGGACTTGGCCTGCCCATCCACGTGCTCAGCCTCACACGACCAACGGAGCACACTGCTCGTGAAAACAGTCAAAACACCATATTATTTTATCTTCTATTAGGGTATATTATACAAGAGTCCACACAACACAAGGGTCACTGCCCGCGAACTCAATCTGAGCCCACAACAAGTAATTTCAATATTCATACCCTATGGTGTTCTATTTTCTCTCTCTTCGTAAGTGCACCTAATGCGCTTACCGATGCCTCAGCGATGTACATCCTCCGAGTACGTACTACTCACAACTGTGTCAAGATGTGCCAAGTGCAAAGTGTAAGAGTAATTACAATTTCTACCCTTTTGCACAAATGTAACTACAGAGACATTAAATGATATTTAAACTGCACTATATTAAGTATTGCGTCATCAACATTTTCATACTCAAGGGTCGAAATTGAATTTAACCCATCATTCTGTCTAATGGGAATAACATTGGTTTCCCCAAGGTGAATCGTTGCTCTTGCACGGAAGATGCAACTGCGACCCAAAAGACCATTTCACGTGGTTCAACGCACTTACATGTTTATGGTGAAATCTGAGATATTCCCGTCTTATGGGGACAATATTAGTTATTTCCATGGTATGGGGAGCCGCACCTGCGGTCCCGAACAAATCGTTGTCAAAATGAACATAGGACAACACTGATCGATTCGAAATGTAACATCATCAAGAGAAAATGCTTGGGCGGGACACACGAGTGTCGTATGTCCATTCGGTCATGCAGAACAGTCATCATGTAGTCTGGTATACCGGTGTGTATCAACCTATACCTATGTACATATATCCATTCATATTCAAGTACATATAAATAACCTATATATATATATATATATATATATATATATATATATATATATATCGAACTCAATAAAACCCAAGGCATGTAAAGTTCTGCCAAAACCCTAACCGACTAACGTAAGGGTGCGGGGCAAGGCAAATACTAGTTGAACCGAATGTGGTTCAGCTTGAAGTAGCCACTGACTGGTTTTTTGATAGGAAGGCATTGACGGTCATCATGGTGGCTCTACGAGGCTGCAAGGGTGCCAAAGTGGAGGCCACACGCTTGCTGCCCAAAAATCCAAACCAACAGATGGTCTGGTCCCACGGACCAGACTGTCATACACCCTAACCAAATCTGATCAATCTTGTGGATCATTCCAAAATCATTACAGGAAATCGGTTATGATTGGCCCAAGCCCCGACAAGGGTCAACCGAAAGTCAAATGAAAAGGAGCACTCACTGCGGTGTCCAAGTGTCGGGTCCCTAGGACCAAACAGCAACTAGAACGGATTAGGGTCTGAACCGATTGGGTTCAGACCCAAACCTAAGGTGGTTCAGCTGAAAAGGGGTTCTCGTAAGTGTCCAACATCAGTTGGCTGACACCCGACTCCAACTAGGTAGAGTCGCGGCTGGCACTAAGTGCTAGCCGACCTGCCAAGAGTCCAGGTCTGAACCGTGGTTCAGACCAGCACTCACTGGGTACTAACCAGGTAATAAGAGATGCACAGCACCCACGGTGTGCATGCCCAACTCCAGCCAAGTGGAAACTGGTTGGGCCAGGTTCGCCCAACTTGGGTCAACCGGCTATGGGGCAGGTCTGGACCCTCGGTTCAGATCCGCACCCTGACCCATGCCATCTAACACTATGCGTAGCACGAACCTGTAAGGAAATGCATCTAACTGTATAATATGATTATTACTATATATTATTTATTATATATATTTTTTATTATTATGAAACTACTGCTACTAGGTGCGGGGGCCATCCGCACAGCGCCTGCTCCATTCTTGGAGTGAAATGAAGGGAAAATGGGGGGGGGGGGGGCTGGTCCACTAGACCAGACTGAGTCACCCTTGCCAACGTGAACCAGAGCACAAGGGCTCGGTTCACAGCAACTAAGAGGGTGTGCTGGGGACGGCTAAGGCCGGCCCATCTGCTCCAGTCCGGGTCTCAAAAGGGAAAACCGAAAACGAAAAAAAACTAAGAACAACATCATGACTAAAAGAAATACCAAGATTAACACCCTAACCATCGACAGGTTGTCCTTTGCACGTCTCAAAGAAAGTAGTCACATAGTGACCCAGGCTCAAGGGCTAGGCTGCAACACCAGTCTCATTGTGTTGGGACTGGGTTTAGCAGAAAACCCAAAAGAAAGAATGCCCAAAAAAAAAAAGAACAAGAAAAGAAAATGAAAAGGGGGCTGACGGGTTGGGTGTAAGCTGGGCGAGCCCAGCTCGGTCCAGCACACCCCTATGATGAGAATGCCATTAAATAAACCATCAAACAAAAGAAAACCATGGCATAGCAGCATTATCCTGGAAAATGAACAACTAACCTGTATAGGAGAAGCAAGAACAAAAACGCCAATGTAGGAATCAAAAGGAAATCTATTTCCAAGGCATGCAATACAAAATCTTATGAAAACAATGAAAATGCAATACTCAAAACTGCTTTTCTAACTAATCCGCCACTTGGGCTTGCATGCATTGATGCAAAGCACCAATGGCTTCATGTAAATCCGTAATCGACAAGAAGGTGAGTCTTCACCTTAACTTCTTGAAGAAGATGAAGGATGATGCAGCAACACTCTACGCCCAGGCGGTTTCCACGGTTCGGAGGGAGGAGACAAGAGGATAAGAAGGAGGTTTTGGGTGAGATGAGAGAGAGAGAGAGAGTAAGTTAAGAAAAATCGCCCAATAGAGAGGGGCCCGTTTTTTTTTTTAGTTTTAAAGAATGTGCTTTAGGGATGGACGGCTGGGGTTGTTTCTTCCAAGATGGAGGGCTGGGGAGCTCCACGCCCCCCAACAACCAATGCATGTAGAGCTTCCAAAAGATTTTAGAAAACTTTCTAAAATGCCACTATTAAAAGCCTTTAAAACTTTAAACAATTACAAGGGGGCGCCCTTGGCTGCCACCCAACTCCACCTATCGATTTTTGAGGGTTTGAATCTTTTTAAAAACCTTTCAAATTTTCCATGAGGCGCCAGCCTCATGGCTCCTTTTTAGAAATGATGCCCCTCATGATGGAGCCTTGGCTTCATCATGAGGTTTCTTGAAAAGATGAGTGGCCAATGAAGGCCTTCTTTTAAATGCCATGCAAAAGTATTTCAAAATCGCCATCCAGCTGGTCAATCCTTGACCAGCTGGTCAACTATAAACATGGGTGTCCACTATAGGGTCCTCCAAGGGTTTTGGATCCACTAGATGCTCCAGATCCAAATCCAAAACCGCATGTTATGTATATCATAAAGAAACGCCTATTTAATGCATTAAAATAATAATTTAATTCCAACAATTTATTTTGTTCTCTTTATGACCTTAATTATCATAGAATGGTCAATGCCTCTTAAGGAAATTACCTCTCCTTTGCTCGAATTAAGCGTTTTAAGATTCAGGTCCAATCGTAGATCAAAACTCGTAATTCACATGCACTAACAAGGTTTCTTCGTCATTCAGATCTCAAATTCGGGGTGTATCACTACAACCTTATTCTAAACTTACCTTGAAAGTTTCGGAAGTTAATTTGCTCTAGATTTCCCGAAATCTCTCTTTTTACATAAAATTACGCGATTTTACCCGATTCTCAAATTAAGCAAATCATCAGAAATTGCCAAAACATAAAAATTCATCGATTCCCATATAACTACACAACATACATCAAAATTAGAGTCATGGATCTTACAGCTTCTGTCACCCGACGGTGACCCAGACCCTCTCAGGCGCCGGTAAGAGTAGTCTCTGGTTCCCGGGAGGGTTTGGGTTTCACCCAAAACATATCCCCTATCCTTTCTGACAAAAACCCCCATAAAACAGAATGGGGTTTTCACCGGCGACTGGTGGAAAAAGATCCTGTCTCGACAAAAATGTTGAAAAAGAAATAGTGATCCGACACGAGTCGTGTCGGTCACAAGGAACTAGCCCAGACCCGATACGGGTCTGGATCCAAGACTTGAACCAGGCGGTTCAAAACCTTAACTCGATTCGGTTTACAACCGAATCCAAATCGGGTCAGGTCCGATACAGTTTCCAAAACCAGATTCGAATCAGGTCAAGTTCGATACAGTTTCCAAAACCAGATTAGAACGTGTATCGAACCGGTTCGGTTTCCAGAAACCGCTTTATTTTGTTAGAACCAAAATCGATTCTGTTTCAAAAACAGAATCGATTTTTCTGGGCTTGCACATTTTTCTGTTTCTGTTGTAACATAATACAGAAACATAGGATGTGTTATGCGCAGGAACCGAGTCTCAGAAATTCTGAGACTCGTCTCTGCCCCCCATCTCTATTCTTCCTTATACATGGATGGGTGAACAGGCCCAAAGGACCACAACCTGGCTCTGATACCAAATGTTGGACCTTAGGGTTCGGATAAAATGAATTCTTGGATCATAGGTGAAAACCCAGAAAACTAAAGCAATGATACATGCATTCTGTAACAAAACCAGAAATACAGAATTAGAGAAAATAGCATGTACCTGATGTCCCTGCCATTGCTCGATAAGGAAAAAAACCTGGGCGTCTGAATGTGTGGAAACGGGAGAGCCTTCTCCTCTAGGTTCATCTCTGCCTTAGGTGAGTCACAACACAAAATGAGAAGAATAGAGCAGGGACCCTAACCGTATATGAAAACCTCTCTAATTACCGATTCTTGAAAACCCTTAGAAAATCGAATGAACTGCCCTCAATCATGCATGTTCATTTATCGATAAGCACATGTTCAAAAGAGGGCTTATCTCTAATTCAAAATGTTGCATATTTGAAAATCCATTACTGTTAGTTATGAAAAATGGATATGGATCCAAAGCTACTAACATTGCCTGCCTTTCTTACGGTCACAGTCCTGTCAGCATAAAAGTCTGTGGGCTTACCCTTGTCTCCAGGGAGTTGCCACGGTAAAAGTTTATCAACCATTCTCAAAGAAAAAAAAAACTTTTACCAACCATTTAATGGAAAGCACACATGATAATCACTGACTACATTTTACGTGAGTTTAGAACATAATCACAGGATCTTGGCCTCAGAATTTTGTCAGTAAGGAAGATCTGGTAAAATTCAAAAATCTTTAAAAAATTGGGAAAATGACTGTAATTTTATGACTAAAATTAAAAATTGTAAAAAACAAGAACAAAAAAAATCAGATTCAATCACATGAAACCACAGTATATTGAAATTACTCCTTAAATTGTATTATTGCTACAAAATTGTGATAAATTCAAATTATTGCTGAAATTTGAATCCATGGAAACTGTTTGGACTAATTTAGACAATCTTATAATTATGATTGTGTAGGTCCAAAATAAATCTGCTGTGATTTTCTCGTAATCTATACTCCATTAATTTTCTGTGTCTAGAGTAGAACTCAAACGTGCTGCGAAGCCCTTAGTTAAATTTCTAATGAAGAATTCTAATGAATGCTATGTTTGCTGTTTATGCCTTAGGCTTAAAGCCAGACTTGTATTGGAGAATAAGTGAATAATTACCACTCATTATCTTGATATGCCAAAAGTTTTTTCAAGAAATTACCAGATATATATTTGAAAATTTTCAATAATTAAATCATATATTTATAGCAAACATAAGCAGAAACTGTGATATGAATCAGTGGTCTTGCTTTTTTCGACTAAAAAAAGACAAGCTGTTTGACGTTTAGAAAATGGCATGACCTTAATTGAAAATGATAATCAGTGCATAAATACAAGCCACAAGAGTTTGATCATGTCTTAATCCAGAAATATGATATTAAATCATGTATGATTACCTCATATATTTTGTTAGCTAAATGGATGTAGAAGAATTGAACAGGATATATATATATATATATATGACCTTTTAATATGGTTGTTGCTATCCTTTAAAACCTAGTTGGCATGAAATCTAAAGAATCCATTATCAACCAATCATGACATGAGTCCACGATTACAATTATTATTTGATGTACAATTTCACAGTCATACCTTATCTTGTGATTAATCTGTAGTTTATCATGTGGCTTACAATATAAGCACACTCAACCTCAGGGTTGAAAAGTTTGTGTTTTGATTATAAGATAGTGGGATCAACATGGGTCCAGATCCATATCTAACTAACATTGAACTTCTGGTGGATATGTAAATATGGATGGATCTTGTATCTCGTGCAACATGGCTTACATTGAATGAAAATTTAGAAAAACCTATCTATACACCTTTTGCGTGTAATTCAAGACTTTTTAGATTTAGGTTAGACACAGATCCAAGTAGAATCTGCCTGCAGATGGCCATACTTGGGTACAAAGGAAACCCAAGTGGCTCAGCTTAATTAGGACCTAATAACTGCAACCTTGTCTGTCATTGAACGCGAATTGGCTGGCCTCCGGTTGGTGAAACTTTTGAGGTCCTCCCCAGTGTGACAAATATTGCGAGATTTATGACGATAATATCGTGAGAAATTGCCTGAAAGTTTAAAACGGCAATTTCTCGCGAGATTTACAAAATATCGTGAGATTTATGAGAAAACATAAATACCGTGATTTAAGGCAAATTGGCTGGCCTCCGGTTGGTGAAACTTTTGAGGCCTTCCCTGCTTTGCCCTCACAGCAAACGAAACCTACACATCCTCCTCTTGTTTGTTTGTAGCAAAGTGCAACAGGAAACAGACGCCAAGGGCTTTGCTCATCTGGTAGAAGTGAATCACAAAAGTCACCGAATTGAAGGGACATCATGAATTCGAAACCTACACATCCTCCTCTTGTTTGTTTGTACTAATTAAATCAAGTGTGACAGAAAGAAGGCCCCAACTCAAGGGCTTTGTTCATCTGGTAAAGGCGACTCACAAAAGTCACCGAGTTGAATGGGCATCATGAATTCAAAACTTACACACCCCTTTCATAAAAAAAAAAATGTGAGAAGAAAAGGCACCAAGGGCTTTGCTCATCTGGTAGAGGTGACTCACGAAAGTCACCGAGTTGAGGGGACATCATGAATTTGAAACCTACTGGTTTACGCTCCTTACCGAAAGGTCAAAGCTGGGTGGGACCTGGGATTTTTTACCAATGAGCTCGATAAACAAAAAAAGTTTGACAGAAAAACGAAAATTTAAAAAATCAAGCTGGCCAAACAATGTGCCATCACGTTATATTTCTGATGATGGGCAATCTCTTGACAAACCAGTGCACACCTCTTGATATCTCCATTTTCAAATGCTTTACTTTTTCCTGTTTAAATATATGAGGAATATGCCGCTAAGCTATTTATCCGAGAAAATAAAATACTTAAACCATTTCAAGAAGCAAGATACCTGTGAAATGAAGAAGTTTTTTTTTTTTTAAGCAAAAAAATCTTTTTTGAACTACCCAAGAAGTTTTTCAATCTCACACTGGATTTCTTTGAATAATCTATTAGATGCTATCAAAGAAAAAATTCCAAGTTCGTTGGCATAAAACATCAAGTCTCCCTTGCCCACCAGGGAGTAGGGGTGTCAACGGGTCGGGTTTGGTTCGGACTAGGTAGAACCAGGAACAGATTTTCAGGCATGGTATCGGGTTCAGACATGGGTCTAATTGGGTCCACTATAAGAAAAATCATACCCAGACCTAATAAGAACTACGTACGTGAACCAAACTCATACCATACCCGGTAAAACCATATTTTTTTATCATTTTTATGTTAAGAAATTACGGGTCTTAAACCAAACTCTGGTTGGGGTACGGGTCTGGTATAAAATTTCACAAATTATACTCGGGTCCATGTATTAATTGGACCATCGGATCCGAAGTCGGGTCTTCTTATTTATCACCATACCCAGACCCTATAGGGTTTGGTTTGGGTCGGGTCCTGAAAAACCAGGCCCATTGACAACCCCAGGCCCATTGACAACCCCTACCAAGGAGTACGTACAGTTTAGGCTTTGTGGCAAAAGATGCACACCTGTGTTTTAGGCTCATGACCTCCAGTCAGTTTGGCTACATTCACAGGCCTTCGCTGCTAGATGAGCAGAGCCCTAGTGGTATGAGTGTTGGAGTCGGATTTGGTTTGGATCCAAGTGAGCCCTAACCTGTATCTGTCTTTGTGGTGCTGGTACCCGGTCTACTATACAAAAAACCATGCCCGGCTATAAGGATTACATGCACCAGACTCAGTTCATACCCAGTAAAATAATATTTTATCCTTTTCTATATTGAAAATTCATGAGTCTTAGGAACTCGGGTCAAACCTTAGTCTGGTATGAAATTTCACAAAGCATACCTAGGGATGGGCATCGGGCCGGGCCGGCCCACACCCCTTTAGAGCTCGGCCTGGCACAGAGATGGCCTTGCCCATTTACTAATGGATCGAGCTTTGTCTTGGTTCTTAACGGGCTCGGGTTTGAAGAGCAGCCCATGACCTGGCCCATTGGCTCAATGAGTTAATGTAAAGCAGATCAGGTCAAGCCCAGTCCGACCCAACCTGGCCCAAATCCAACTAATTAGTGCAACTAATTAGGTAAATAATAAATAATTAATAATTTTTCATGTACACAACTAATTAGTTTTTTAGTTTTCATAAAATTAATACTATTAATTAGGTAAATAATAATAATTACCAAATTATTATGAAATTATTTTTTTTTAAAAATATATATTATTAAAATTTTTAAAATAGATCAGGCTCATCGAGCTAGCATGGTAGCCCGTGGGCCGACCTGTACCCGGCTCATGTATATAACCGGCGTGGTTGACCCAGTGAATGGCAAAGTCCAGCCAAGTCATCCTAGTCACCTGGACAAGTTCTCAACTATGGAATGGACTGCTCATGTACAGTTGTTACCAATAATTTCAGCAAGTAGTGACTTGAAAATGAAGTTGGGTGTTCGGCCCTTCCACTTCAAAGCATTTCAGTGGAACAGTTTAAAAGTATTTGAGTACATATAAAATTAGTGGAAGGTTCAATATACTAAGACATGACTTAAAACTTTTTAGGGCTAAAGTATTGGAGCTTTTGGTTTGGGCCCAACCGAATGTGACTGTTTGAAAGAGGGCATACCAAAAAGCAAAGAATGAGAGTAGGGAGGGCTGTTATGTAAATGTGAAAAACTCACATTCATTACGAGCATGTAAACCCCAGTCTTCTCTCGTATATAAAGAGATGCATGGTTGCTTTATGAGGACAATGATCCCTCTCTTTCACGTTGGGTGCAGATCAGGTCATGCTGAACATGAGCGTTTTTGTTCATGGGAACATCGTGGCCGTCTGTTTGCATTTTGGATGAATGCCACGTGGTTTTGTTGACTTTTGAGCTTTTTAAAATGCAAATTGGATGGCCATGATGTCAGCATGAGCAAAAACGCTCATGTTCAGCATGACCTGATCCGCTTTCCTCACGTTGGGTTCAAGGGTCCTACTCACCTTTTGACTTAAAGAATTGGGCTTACCGAAGGTGTCGATAGGCTGAGGAGAACACCGCCTAAGTCTATACAAGCTTTGACTGGACCGACAACAATGACTTTCGATAAATTGCATTCCCCATTTGATTTTCACGAACATTAGGTTATGGCCCACACTCCTCACTACAATTGGCGGGCAGGTTATATGTTCCCCCAGGAAGGGTCCCCGCTGAGCGTTGCGTGGCACTTCGAAGCAGGTTATATGTTACCCCCCCCCCCCCTCGAACAAGGCATCTCATGCTCGGGGGTCCCAAAAAGCACCACGTATTTAAGCATTTGCATCTCGTATCCCCATGTTTGTCAGCATTAATTAGCATTGGAGTTTGATGCGATTGCAAAGACTTAAGTGCCCTCTCCTCTATTGGTGCCAAAAAAAATGACGACTCTAGAAAATGAGTGGTTGTAAAGACTTAAGTGCCCCGAAGATGATTATTTAAGACTAAGTCTCTGCACTGCAGGATTATCCGAGAAAGAAATCTCCCCTGGAGGAGGCCATGAACATCAACCCTCTCACTCTCTCTCTCCCTTCTCTTTCTGCTTCTGTGCACATCCAGCAGAAAATCTTACATTGCTCCATCAAGCATCGACTGACCTGCACGTTGACTGTTGTGGAGCCTGATTCAAAGTTTTTACCCTTACAGGAGGAGGGTTTGGGGGCTCCTCCCAGCGTGGGTAGCATCATTCAACTAAATGTGTTGTGGATCCTGATTCAAAGCTTTTACCCTTACAGGAGAGGGGTCTGGGGGCTCCTCCCAGCGTGGGTAGCATCATTCAACTTGAAGAGTTGTGGAGTCTGATTCAGAGTTTTTACCCTTATATAAGAGGGGTTTGAGGGCGCCTCCCAGCGTGGGTAACATCATTCAACTTGATGAGTTGTAGAGTTTGATTCAGAGTTTTTGCCCTTACAGGAGGAGGGTTTAGAGGCTCCTCCCAGCGTGGATAGCATCATTCAATTTGATGAGTTGTGGAGCCTGATTCAGAGTTTTTGCCCTTACAGAAGGGGGGTTTGAGGGCTCCTCTCAGCGTGAGTAGCATCGAAACGAACCTTAATCATTTCGCTGATGGTGATCCGGTGAAATGATGGTGAGCCGACGATCCGATGGTGAGTCGGCAATCTGATGGTCATCCGGCGAAACGAACTTGAGCCATCAAAAATGTTTGTTTAAACTTTTCATCGTCATCTTCTTCTTCTTTCTTCTACGTAAAACACTGTAAAACCCTATCTCTCTCTCTAGAAAAGAAATCAAGGGAGGCAAAGAGTTCTCCCTGGAGAAGGCCATGAACATAAACCCTCTCACTCTCTCTCGTTTCCCTTTCTACTTTTGTGCACATCCAGCGATTTGAAATATGACCTCCGGTTAGGGAGATATGGCCCTGACAAGTTGGTCCTAATTCGGGTAGCGATTTGCTTACTGAATAACACTACAAATCATTATAGTGATTTGCGGAAGACACTACAAATCGCTATAGTGAGATCCAACAACACTATAAATCGTCGTGGGGCTCGATGGAGACCCAAAAACACTACAAATCGCTATAGTGATTTGCAGAAGACATTACAAATCGTTGTTGGAAGACCGGATAACACTATAAATCGCTGTGGGTCTTGTTGGAGACCCGAAAACACTACAAATTGTTGTAGGAAGGGCCGACAATACTACAAATCGTTGTTGGAAGGCTAGATAACACTATAAATCGTTGTTGGGCTCGTTGGAGACTCGAAAACACTACAAATCGTTGTAGGAAGGTCTGACAATACTACAAATCGATGTTGGAAGACCGAACAACACTATAAATCGCTGTGGAGCTCGTTGGAGACCCGACAACACTAAAAATCGCTGTAAGAGAGTCATTGAAAAAATCGTGAGAAAGAAACAGAAAAAGAAAAAGAAAAATAGAAAAATCGTGGGCAAGGGGTGTTACGAAAATCTCAAGCAAGAAACAACCGAAGGAAACATAAGCCCCACGATTAAACAAAACACTTTATTGCTCTTTTTTTTTATAGTTATAAGAGGGAAAGAAAATAAAAAAATTATACAAGGCCCCAAAAAAAATTGGTTCGGGGGCGCTGCCCCCCGAGCCCCCCCGCCAGGGGGGAGCCCCCGGAACCCCCTTCTTTAAGGGCAAAAACTCTAAATCAGGCTCCATAACTCATCAAGTTGAATGATGTTACCCACGCTGGGAGGACCCCCCAAACCCCCTCTTGTAAGGGCAAAAACTATGAATCAGACTTCACAACTCATCAAGTTGAACGATGCTACAGTCAATGTGCAAGTCAGTCGGTGTTTGATGGAGCAATGTAGGATCGTCTGTTGGATGTGCACACAAGTAGAGAGAGAAGGGAGAGAGAGTGAGAGGGTTGATGTTCATGGCCTTCTCCAAGGGAAACTCTTTGCCTCCCTTGATTTATTTTCTAGAGAGAGAGGGGGTTTTACAGTGTTTTACGGAGAAGGAAGAAGAAGATGATGACGATAAAAAGTTCAAACATACATTTTTTATGGCTTAGGTTTGTTTCGCCGAATGTCCATCGGATCACCGACTCACCATCGGATCGTCGACTCACCATCGTTTCGTCGGATCACCATCGGCGAAACGATTAAGGTTCGTTTCGTTGTGTAGACTTTGAAGAGTCAACATCATCCTCGACTTTCTGGATGGAGGACATGTTTGTCCTTTTTTTGAATTGTTTTTTTTTTTTTTGAATGAAGGGCATTTTTATCATTTTTTCAAACCATCATTTTATGAGAAGAATAGCAAGAAAGGGTACTTAAGTCTTTGCAACCACACTAGACTCTAATGCTAAGTGATGTCAATATACACGGGAATATGAGCCCCATGTGCTTGTATACGTGGTGCTCATTCAGACCCCGAACACATCTGTGGGATTCAGTGAATCATCGGGGGAGAACATACACCACCCTCTCATGACACTTAGTGGGGTGTAAGGGGGATACATCCTGGAGGGTGGTGTACAGCTCTCCCGTACACCCCACTGAGCACGCTCAGTGGGAACCCCGAAACATGCAATGTAGCTACAATGAGTGTTCCGGGGTTGCACACGCACCACCCTTCCTTGCCATTGTGCGTGTGGGTGCATTGGTGCACTCTGCTGGGGAGCAAGATCGTCGGAATCCATTTTCAGTTGAGTTTTCAGAGCCCTCCCATAGAGCAACTACCGCCCCTCGACTGACTGTTTCACCGCAGTAGGATTGATGAACACGTCAGTGGCAATTGGCTGTCAACGACCGGCTGTCACCACCACTGGCGCAGGCCGGCAGACTGAGGCGGTTGCTATCGGCTAAGACTACAGATAGTGGAAAAGGGGTTAGCCCCATACAATCTACCTTCCACTATAAAAGCCATCGTTGTTAGTGTTGGGATGCCACCGCAGGAGTCAGGTCACTGTGGCTGATGATGACAAACTGTCGGTTCCCAGTCATCCCCGTTGGCTAGTCTGCCGGCAAAGGAGGAAGAGGGAGATACCCTGAGAAACAGAAGAAATTTCGGTTTTCAGGCCCACCAGCCACATCTAGGCTATCACCTTCGGCAGAAGGGCGTGGTCAATGGCTGCCAACCACCTGAAGTCGATTGTCACCAATGGTCCGTGTAGCCGGACACGGGTGGTGGTAGATGCGTGTTAAGGGAACATGGATTGCTTCTTATTCCCTACTAGGGGCTTTTCATCGTTGTAGTTGTTGGTGGACGATTGTGGCCGATGGCGGTTGGTGGTAGTTGTAGCCGATGGAGGTTGCTGGGAAGAGGGCTTAAACCCTCTGCAATTTTTTTTAACGAGTTGCTGTGAGCGGAGGTCGAGATTCAACATTGTAGCAACTACAGTGGATCCCGACCAAGGCAGGGCCCCACCCAGACCCAGACCCGATACTAAGTTCCTGGTGGTTCGGGTCTATGCCTGTCTCGTGGGGACCTGGATCCGATAAAGAGGACCGAGTCTCCATTCAACCCTTGGGACTCTATCTGGACTGGACCCGTTGGGAGTTCCAGGTTCGGGTATGAACACGATCTGTTTGGATCCAATCCAAGGTCTAGAACCATCACTGAGTTTCGAACATACCGGTTTCGTGACTAACCCTTTTGGCTTGATCCATGACTTGGGACCCGATTGGATTGGGTGTGGATCATGTGATATGACCCGAGATCCGGTTAAGACTGGGTCTGGGTCCATGAGATCCGAACTGAGATCCATTGAGTTTGGATTTGAATCCAAACTGGGTCAAATCAGGTCTGAAACTGGATCTATATATTGTATACCCCTTTTAAGGAGCATAACCGATTTGATGCTTTCTGGGACTGGTTTGGAGCCTTTTCTGACCAGTTCCAATCAATTTTTTCACTGGTTCCTGGATTTAGAGACTTGTGTTCTTGTATCCAAAAAAGAATAGGGGTTTTCATTCTGTTTGAGGGGTTTATAGGTTGTGCATGTTTCAGACTGGTTTATCACTTCTTGGATCTGTTCAGAAACTTTCTTGGTCGGTTTGAGGTCATTTTAGACAAGTTTAGAGTACTTTTCGGTCAGTTCCAACACTAGGACCTAGGGTTATTACCTATAACATGTTATTTTTTTACGCTTTATGTGTATTTATTATCATTAATGCAAGACTCTTGCATGTATTTTATGTTATTTTTAGTTATTCATGATATTTAAGTGTGAACTATGACTAAAGTCATGACATATGTGATGTGTTTCATCAAAATTTTATTTATGTATATGAGATGAAGCATAAATTGTTTTTTTTATGTTATTATACATAGTTTGACGTAAATGTACATTCATTATCATGAGCGCAAGCCCTCGTGCATTATAATACGAATATATTTATGGTAAAAGATCATGATTAACTGACTCACGCAATCACCAAAGTGATCTGAGTGAGTTGTATTGATTGAGGATTCTTTGGACCATATTAAAATTTGGTATTGTGATTGTGTGTGACTTGATTAAACAATGATTTTATCCAAAAGAAGGTAATTATGTTCTAAATTTATACATAGTGTAATAGTAGGTGTGTATATCAACCCATAAAACATGTTTGTACCTAAAAGTATAGTGTTGAATAGTATCTGGTTACATAATATGCTAGCTTTACCAATTGAAGTCAATTATTTTAGAATTGAGGAGGCGAAACAACTTTGAGTATTATTGTTTTTCCCAAAGTGAAATGATAGTGACCCTATTATGCTTGTCTCAGAAAAGGTGAATAATAAATTATTTCAATTTTACCTTTTCAAAATAAGTCTCGTTTTGAGCCTTTATACAGTTTTTCCTTTCGTTCTTGCAATACCAGGTTTATTGATCATTGATGGTTCTAATAATATCCCCATCTTAGATAGATCTGATTTTTCGTATTGGAAATAAATAGTGTTATTCACTCTAGGTTACATGGACTTAGACTTGACTCTTAAATTTGATGAACTTTTCATTCTTATAAAACAAAGCACAGCGTATCAGAAGGCTTTCCATAAGAAGTGAGAGTGCTCAAATAGACTTAGTATATTGCTTTTGCAATTGAGAGTAGCTAAGAATATTCGAGGCGTCATTCATCATTGCAGATAGTGAAGGAATTCCTTGGAGCCATTGAGGCTCAATTTGTCAGTTCTAATAAGGCTAAGGTCAGTACTCTGATGTCTAAGTTAGTGTCTATGAAATATTCTTGTGACAGTCACATTCGACATCATATTTTAGAAAGAAGAAACATTGTATCTCAATTGAATGACATGAAGTTCATCATTCATAATCTTTTCTAGTCTAATTGATTTTGACCTCATTGCCTATTGAACATAGACCATTTAAGATCTTTTATAACACATAATGATGAGTGGTCCTTTAATGACCTCTTGACCAAGTGTGTTGAAGATGAAAAAAGATTAAAGTATGAGATGATGTTGAGTGCCTAAATGGCTTCTCAATAGAGAAAGTATAGGTCAGGGGCAAAGAAGGGTTCTTTAAAGAAGAAGAACAAGAATAATACATCTAAAGAAAGTTCTAACTCTCAGAGGAATGTCAAATTTCAGTCCAGAGGTTCTTCTATAAAATGTTTATTCTATAATAAGGGACATAAGAAGGTGAACTGCCTGAAACATAGAAAATGACTTGAAAAGAAAGGTAATGAGTCATTCATTTTTCTTGGGTGCAATTTAATTCATATTCCATTGAATTGTTGGTGGATTGATTTTAGTGCCACAATGCATATTGCAAACTCTTTACAGACATTTCTTAACTAAAGAGAACCAACAAAACATGAAAGAAACATCTTCTCAAGAAACAATACGCGTTTACATGTCAAGAATGTTGAGACCTGCAAAGTTGTGTTGGAGTCTAGATTTATTTTGGATTTGGATAATACTTTTTATATTTCATCCTATAGTTGAAACCTCATTTATATTTCAAAACTTGATAAGTTAGGTTTGCATTTAATTTTGAAAATCCCAAGCTTATAATTATTAAAAATTCTATTTCTATTGGTTTTGCATATGTGTGAGATGGTTTGTATCCTTTAAAAACCAGATTTCAAATATGAGAATCTCACTCCGTTGAGAATATAATGATTGAAAATAAATGTAGTCTAAAGTATAATCAATCATCTTTGTTTTGACATCGACAGTTAGGGCTGTTGAGAAACTCGGTTTTGATGTCACATAATATGATACACTGTCTCATTTGATTTTATATGATATGATAATATGTTCTCTTGAAATAATGTTATATTATGACTGAATATGTTTTGTCATAAATCTAACGAGTATTTGATGCAAGGATATCTCACCCAATAAGGATGGAGACTTCCTGTTCAAGTACAACTATGGTGCAATCATACTCCTTGAAGAAAAAGCTTGATGAGCCATGCTTTCCTAAAGTTCAAATGAAGAGATCGGCTACCTCAAGATGAAATTTTTTTCTTCTTTAGAGTCATATGTAACAAAACCTTTAGGAACTTGCATATTGCATATTACATACTCATTCATAAACACTATATCATAAAAGTATACGATAGTTTCAAAAAGCTCCTTTTTGAAAACCAATAAGTGTACCTTCTTACAACTTTTTATGAAAAAGATATTTTGTCATATAATAATTGTACCTTCTTACAACCTTTTATGAAAAAGACATTTTGTCATTATACCTTACACTATATACAAGACAACATGAAAAAAGGAATGTAGAAAAAAGACAAAAACATAACATTGACTACATGGAGAAAACAAATAAAATATGTTTTTGAAAAGACTCTAGTTTCCCTCTTTAAAGAAATATTTTTTATAAGAAGAAGACAAAAACATAAAATCGACTACATAAGAAAAACAAATAAAATATGTTTTTGAAAAGACTTTAGTTATCTTCTTTAATGAAATGTTTCTTAATACAAGAAGAAGACAAAAACATAAATCGGCTACACATAAGAAAAAAAATAAAATATGTTTTTAAAAGGACTCTAGTTACCTTTTTTCATAACCATAGAATGTCGACTTACTTGAAGTCATCATTCTCTTTACAAAGCATTAAATGCCTTCTGTAACAAATCCTTGTTAAATATCCTTCTCAAAGAATGTCGACCTTCTTTTTGGTCCTTATTCTCTCTGGAGACTTTGAAATACACAACATAAAGAAAACACTTGACATGACTATGTACAAATAAATATCTCAAAGCACTCATAGTACTTACACTCATTTAAAGTAAAGAAGTACTAATGTACCTCAAATCATTAATTAGAATAAAGACAAAACTACAACCCAACGTTCAATGTACTATTGTAAGAAATAGACTTTTTACATAAAATATGTATTACCTAAAATATTACGACTAGTGTACCCTCTATTTCACCTTTATGGAAAAAGGCATTCTCGAACTTCTCTAAAAGATGTTTTTGAAATGACCTAACATTTCACATTTCAAAAAGTTACAATTCCAAAATGTAACGACTACTTTTTATAAGCTATATAAACACACACAAATAAACTATTCAAACAATGGAATGAAATAGACGTGTGAGCTTACAAAGAGAAAAATTTCTATTCGTGATTTGAAAAGAGAGCCTTGAAAAAAAAAGAGAAAAAGAAAAAGAACGAAAAGAGAAAAAGTCAAGTCCAGCTCTTTGACAAAGAGTATCCTCTGAGTGACAAACAGAACATTCTTAGAATCCTTCATTCGTGCATTCATATCATTCTGAAGGTTCTATAGGAAGTATTGTAACTCTGTTATTCACTGTATTCCTTCTTTGTTTAAAGAAGTAGACCTCTGTGAAAGAGGGTGTTGCCCTTCTCTGTTGAGAGAAGAAGACCTCTTGGGAAGAGGGTGTGCCCCTTCTCTGTTGAGAGAAGAAGACTTCTTGGGAAGAGGGTGTTGTACTATTTATCCGGTAACTCGGATGTTATAGTGGAATCTCAAGTGGTTTGCTTGGGGACTGAATGTAGGTCTGGATATTGACCGAATCAGTATAACTTCTGTGTTTTATGTGTTGTGCCTTATTGCTTAATTATTTTATTTTATCAATCATTATCATATTTCACTATTCACCCCCCCTCTAGTGGAATTTCATTTGGTATCAGAGCAGGTTTGCTGGTTTCGACGTAACAAGTCTTCCAGCACAAATGGCATCTACCTCTTATGCTCGTGATATTGAAGGTCAACACGCATCTCGTCCTCCTTTCTTCAATGGCTCCAACTATGGATATTGGAAGTGCAGAATGGCTATCTTTCTCAAATCCATAGACTTTGTTGTATGGAAAATTGTTGAGCATCCATACACATCTCCATCCGCAGACTATAACTTATGGTCTGATGAAGAAAAGAAAATGGCAAACCTAAATGCAAAGGCTATGAATGCCTTATATTGTGCCATTGATCAGAATGAATTCAACAGAATATCTATATGTGAATCTGCATATGACATTTGGCATTCTTTGGAGGTCATTCATGAAGGAACCAACAAAGTAAAAGAAGCCAAAATATCATCTCTTGTTAGAAAATATGAGTTGTTCAAAATGAACAAAGATGAACCCATCACAGAGATGTTTACCAGATTCACCAACATCACCAATGATCTGAAATCTCTGGGTGTAACATATTCCCAGACTGAAAAGGTGAAGAAAATCTTGAGATCTCTCACAACTGATTGGGAGAAAAAGACTACTGCTATTGAAGAAGCTCAAGATTTATCTAAACTTGCATTGGACGACTTAATAGGCAATCTTATGGCCTATGAAGTCCACATGAAAGAAAGAAGGGAAGAAGAGCAACCAGTAAAGAAAACTCTAGCTTTCCCAGCCCTATCTGAGAATGAAGACTCAGATAAAGAATCAGAAATTGCGCTACTTACCAGAAAATTCCAGCGCTTCATGAGAAGGAACCGGCTTCCAAACATGCACAAGGAAAGAAAAGATCTTAAAGAAGATCCCATGTGCTTTCAGTGTAATAAGCCAGGCCACTTAAAACGTGACTGTCCCCTTCTCAAAAGAAAGTCCAAAACTGAGGAACCAAAGAAGAGGTTCTTCAAGAAAAAGGCTCTGCATGCTCAATGGGATGATTCAGAACCATCCACTAGTGAAGAGTCAAGTGATGATGAAGCCGAAACTACAAATATGTGCTTCATGGCAAACGAAAATTCGGTAAGTGAAATCTCTGATTTTTTCTTTGAAGAACTTCTAGATGCTTTTCAAGAACTATTTGAAGAATCTAGAAAATTGAGTTTCAAAAATAAAGTTTTAAAATCTGAAAATTTAAAGCTTTCTCAAGAGAATGAAAAACTCAACAGTGAAAATTTTGAGTTGAAAAAGAAAAATCTTTTGCTTATGTCTGAAATTTCTTCTACTAGCTCCAAAACTAAAAATATGCAAATAGAGATTTCAGAGCTAAAAAGTAAAACTTAGAACCTCATGAAAACGGTTTTCAAGTTTACTAAAGGTAAAGAGAACTTGGATAAACTCTTATCCTCTCAGAAGGTCTCTTTTTACAAGAATGGTATTGGCTATTCTCAATTCAAAAAACCTTCTTGTATAAATCAAAAGACCACGTTTGTGAAAAGTTCATCTGAACCAAATAAGGAGTATTATAATGATAATCTTTTTAACTCCTCTAAAGAGATAGACAAACCCAAATCCAAATGGATATGGGTTCCAAAGTCTAACAAAAAAGGACCCGATTGGGTACCAAAAAGGAGATTTACTTAATGTTTTGCAGGCTCCAAAGAAGAAGAACAGCTGGATACTAGATAGTGGATGTTCAAAGCACATGACAGGACATCCAGACCTTTTTGCTGTTCTTCATCATAAAGAAGGAGGAACCATCACCTTTGGAGACAACAACAAAGGTTTGATAATTGGTATTGGAAATATTGGTAACATAGACAAACCTCTTATCAAAGACGTTCTTCTTGTTAAAGGCTTAAAACATAACCTACTACGTATCAGTCAAATGTGTGACACAGGTTATAATGTTAGTTTTAATCATGATGCATGCCTCATAGCTGACACCAATGAAAACATCATCTTAAAAGGTATAAGAAAGAATAATATATATGAACTATACCTAGAAAACATCACAGAACATTGCCTCATAACTAATAATGACACTCAACATCTATGGCACATGAGAATGGGTCATGTCAATTCTAAATACATGTCTAAACTAGCTAAAGATAAGTTAGTACGTGGGTTACCCAACATATCTTTTAAAAAGGATTATTTTTGTGATGCATGTCAATTAGGAAAATTGTCAAAATCTTCTTTCAAATCAAAAAATGTCATTTCAAGTAAAAGACCTTTAGAGCTTCTCCACCTGGACCTTTTTGGTCCTTCTAGGGTAGCTAGCCTTAATCATAATAGATATGCTTTTGTCATTGTAGATGATTACTCAAGATTTACTTGGGTAATATTTTTGAAAAACAAAAGTGACACGTTTTGTCAGTTTGAAATCTTATGTAAAAAATTACAAAATGAAAAATCTTGTTCTATTGTTAAAATCCGTAGTGACCATGGAGGAGAATTTGAAAATGAACTCTTCGAAAATTTTTGTAACTTGCATGGTATTTCTCATAACTTTGCCTTTCCTAGAGCTGCACCTCAAAATGGTGTAGTAGAAAGAAAGAATAGAACCCTTCAAGAATCTGTCAGGACTATGCTCCAACACAATAATCTTGCAAAATCTTTTTGGGCAGAAGCTGTTAATACTGCATGCTACATAACAAATAGAGTTCTCATTAGACCCTTATTAAATAAAACTCCCTATGAACTATTCTATGACAGAACTCCAAGAATAGACTATTTCAAAGTCTTTGGATGTAAATGCTTTATCCTAAACACAAAAGATAGCCTGGATAAGTTTGATGCTAAATCTGTTGAAGGCATATTCTTAGGATATTCAAGTCATAGTAAAGCATACAGAGTTTTCAATAAGAGTCATAATACTATTGAAGAATCTATGCATGTTAGTTTTTGTGAATCTATTGATCAATCTGTTCATATACAAACTAATGATGATGATGTTGAAAGTACAGATTTATTTTTAGATAACACAGCTAAGTCTAATGAAGATGATCACCAAAGAACCTTTGTCGATATCAAAGATCATCCTCAAAAGCAGATTTTGGGAGAACTAACAAAGGGGGTTCAAACTAGAGCTCAGCTAGAACGGATTGCAAACATGGCATTCATTTCTCAACTTGAACCAAAGAAGATTGATGAAGCCATCATTGATGAGTTCTGGATGCTAGCCATGACTGAAGAACTGAATCAATTCCAAAGAAATGACGTTTGTGATCTTGTACCTAGACCAAAGGATCATCCAATCATTGGGACAAGATGGATCTTCAGAAACAAGCTAGACGAAACAGGTAATGTTATAAGAAACAAGGCCAGACTAGTAGCTCAAGGATACAACCAGGAGGAAGGTATTGACTTTGATGAAACATTTGCTCATGTTGCTAGACTTGAATCTATTAGAATGCTCTTAGCATATGCATGCTATATGGATTTCAAATTATTTCAAATGGATGTTAAAAGTGCTTTCTTAAATGGTTTTATAAATGAAGAAGTCTATGTAAAACAACCTCCAGGATTTGAAAATGAACAATACCCAGATCATGTTTTTAAACTCAAACGTGTTTTGTATGGTTTAAAACAAGCACCTCGTGCTTGGTACGAAAGACTTAAAACCTTTTTATTAAAAACTGGTTTTTCTGTTGGCAAAGCAGATTCTACACTATTTGTCAAAGTAGTGAATAATCATACCCTAATTGTTCAAATTTATGTCGACGACATCATCTTTGGATCTTCTAACAGCACTCTCTGTGAAGATTTTTCTAAGTCCATGCAGAAGGAATTCGAAATGAGTATGATGGGAGAACTCACCTACTTTCTTGGACTGCATATTAAGCAAACCAAGGATGGAGTTTTCATCAACCAATCTAAGTATGCTCGTGAACTTCTGAAGAGGTTCAACATGAACTCAACTGCTTCAAAATCTACTCCTATGAGCACTACTACTGTGTTGGACAAAGATGAAGATGGTAAGTCTGTTGATACAAAGGTATACCGAGGTATGATAGGATCACTTCTTTATTTAATTGCTAGCCGTCCAGATATAATGTTCAGTGTTTGCTTGTGTACTAGATTTCAGTCAAATCCAAAAGAATCACATCTTAAAGTTGTAAAAAAAATAATGAGATATTTAAAAGACACAGTTGATTTTGGATTATTCTATTCAAAATCCTCTACATTTGATCTAATCTCATACAGCGATGCTGACTTTGCTGGAAGTAAATCTGACAGAAAAAGCACAAGTGGAACATGTCACATGCTAGGGCACTCACTAGTATCATGGTTCAGTAAGAAACAAAACTGTGTATCATTATCAACTACTGAAGCCGAATACATTGCTGCTAGCCTAGCCTGTACACAAGTCATCTGGATGAAACAAACTTTAAAAGATTTTGGTTTAAATTTTGAAAATACAACTATTTTCTGTGATAATACGAGTGCTATAAACCTATCTAAGAATCCTATTTTACACTCACGAACTAAGCACATTCAAATAAGACACCACTTCTTAAGAGAACAAGTCTTAAACAACATAATTAAACTAGAATTCATACCCACTAATCAACAGTTAGCAGACATATTCACTAAACCATTAAAACATGAAGACTTCACACGAATTAGAAGAGAACTAGGAATATGCAAACTAAGTGACTTATAAATTAATCACACTTATTACCTCTTATAAGTTTTGTTTAAATCTTAAATAGTTTTCCTTCTTATCGATTTTTGTTAGTCAAACTAAGTTTCCATATTCACGTGCTCTTCATATTCTTATAAGACACATTCTTTATGTCTTTCAACTTGTCATCTTTCAAGTACACATCCATTATGACTCCTTGTCCTATCTCCTTTCTCTAATATCCATAAAAAAAAAAATTTTAAATTATATTAAAAGGTATCATAACAATGTTCACATCACTCAACTCCTTTATTTTTTTTTTTACGATTCACCTCTCTACTTAGTTTATGAGAACTCATACTTTTCATTAGTTAGAATCGAATGACTCTTTTTGGTCCTTTTACCTTTTTCTAAAAGATCTAGTTGCTATATTCTCACGTAAATTGTTTTTACTATATCATTTGTTATATCATAGCCCAACAAACTATCTATTATCATCTCTCTCATATACAAATTGAGCCTCCATTCTCGTCAATTCTTGTTTAAAACTTAACCTTATTCTCTAATAACTATGAACTTCCTCAAATCGAGCTTCTTTAAGAATATAAACAATAATTCATATCAATCATAACATTATGTCTTTCATCAATCATGTTTTTTTTATTACTTCTTTATCCTACACAAAAATCCATATATGTCATCTCATTTCTCTCTATGACAACTCACAATTATTACTCTTCACTCATAAATATTTCCTTGTCTCCTCATTTTATCTCTCGAATACATTTTTTATTATATATTTTTGAATCTGACTCCTCCATGTCTATTCTTATTTTTAATCTATCATTTATCAATTCTTATATACTTTTGACTCTTTCTCCTTTTTGACTCATCATCTCTTTTACCACTAGTCAAAGTCCAAATGTATCCTTCTCATATCTACGTATACTCATAAAAATTACAAATATGAAAACACATTAATCATGAAACATTTTTTTAAGGCACTCTTTTCTTTAAAATGTCATATCTTTCAAAATACACATCACATGATCACCCTATGACCTATTTCCATAAAAACTATTTCTATATTAAATAAGCAATCATGACTTTTCTTTCCATCCGTGACCTTGCCTCTCTCTTATTGTATATCTCACTAAAATCGAGAATCATTAAAGTCTTGTCTCCAAGCAAACCTTTATTTATTCTACCTCTACTTTATGTCATATCTTAATCAAGTAAATGTTGTCCTTTATCACCTTTCTCTCTTCTCTACATATCCATATCATCTTTTTTTGTCCTTAACTCTCCATTCACGAATTTAGAATCCCTCCACATAGAGTAAAAAGTTGCTTGTTTTATTAGGCCATTATTTTCAAGATCAATCACTCTTTTTTTTTGTTCAACATGACACCTCATACTCTATTAATGGCTTCTCTCACTAGTCGATAAACTCATCCATAGTAAAATCTATATATTTCAATAACTATGTCATCCTCAATCTAATATAATACACTATCCTCAAACATTGATTTGATTTGTCATTCACAAGTCTCTTAACTTACTACTCACGGATTTCCTTATTTGACTAAAATCTAAAAATTACTCACTTCCAATGTCATTCATTTCATATCAACAATTATTTTCTTCTTTCTATTTAATCAATTGGTTCATCTCTTACCATTCCATTCGAACTTTTCTATCCTTATACAAACTTTCTCTCGGTTCAAACTCGCTCTCCTTAGTTCTTTTTTTTACAAACTCTTGCAATGGCCTCTTCCTCCTCTACCAATGTAATCACCTCCGCCGATCTAAGGTATCCTGATTTGTTTCACAACTACAACTCACTCTGCTCTCGCCCCATTCATGAAGGAAAATTGATCAACTTTGACGACTTCATGTTCTTCGACTTAGACACCTATCTCCCTGAACTCAAACCTCTCATAGGATCTTCATCTCCAGCTGTCTATTATCCCGAACTAGTCCGACTGTTTTATACCAACTTCTCTACTGATCATGAACAAACCTCAATCACCAGCAAAGTTCGAGGACAGCTGATGATTTTCGATGCTTCCGACCTAGGAAGAATTCTAAACCTACCTTCCACCGGTACCGACCTTAACACCATAGTATCAATCGACCGATCGGCACTTCAAAAAATACTTCTCTGCACCAACTGCTACCAACTTCCGTGGCACATGAGGAATCTCCAACCTCATGCTCAGCTACTTGCCCAGATTCTTCTCCACAACATCTATCCCAAGCGTCCCCGCCAGGGATTAGTTCCTCGAAAAATCTCTCTTCTTATCTACGCAATCCTTTCTTCTCTTCCGATAAATTGGTCATCCATTATTTTCGACCTCTTTATTCGTTATCAGAAATTTGAGCCTCTTCTTTTTGGGTGTTTTATAACTCTCATTCTCAAATACTTCCAAGTACCACTTCACAACGAAGTCATCCTCCGTCCCTCTCACGTCCTCGATGGTACCACCTTCAATCTAAGGTCCCTGCACATGCCCGACTCTGATGAAGCAGATTCAATGTCCTCCTTCAATTACTTTTCTGCTATGATGGATATCGAGCAAACTCAGGATCGAATCCTTCGTAATCAAGCCCTGTTGCAGCAGACTCGCAAGCGGAATCGCGCCAACCGACCACCTTCACCTTCTCCACCTTCGAGATAGACTCATTTTTATATATATTTGGTCTGTAATAACTTTCTTACTCTGATCCTTCCTTTTTGTCCATGACAAAGAGGGAGAAAACCTGTCTCCATTATTGGAGAAATATTCTCTCTTTAAACATTATTTCACTTTTTTATCATATTATTATTTCTATGCATAATGTCTTTTTGACAGAGGAGCATATTTTGTCATCATCAAAAAGGGGGAGAATGTTGAGAAACTCGGTTTTGATGTCACATAATATGATACACTGTCTCATTTGATTTTATATGATATGATAATATGTTCTCTTGAAATAATGTTATATTATGACTGGATATGTTTTGCCATAAATCTAACGAGTATTTGATGCAAGGATATCTCACCCAATAAGGATGGAGACTTCCTGTTCAAGTACAACTATGGTGCAATCATACTCCTTGAAGAAAAAGCTTGATGAGCCATGCTTTCCTAAAGTTCAAATGAAGAGATCGGCTACCTCAAGATGAAGATTTTTTTCTTCTTTAGAGTCATATGTAACAGAACCTTCAAGAACTTGCATATTGCATATTACATACTCATTCATAAACACTATATCATAAAAGTATACGATAGTTTCAAAAAGCTCCTTTTTGAAAACCAATAAGTGTACCTTCTTACAACCTTTTATGAAAAAGATATTTTGTCATATAATAATTGTACCTTCTTACAACCTTTTATGAAAAAGACATTTTGTCATTGTACCTTACACTATATACAAGACAACATGAAAAAAGGAATGTAGGAAAAAGACAAAAACATAACATCGACTACATGGAGAAAACAAATAAAATATGTTTTTGAAAAGACTCTAGTTTCCCTCTTTAAAGAAATATTTTTTATAAGAAGAAGACAAAAACATAAAATCGACTACATAAGAAAAACAAATAAAATATGTTTTTGAAAAGACTTTAGTTATCTTCTTTAATGAAATGTTTCTTAATACAAGAAGAAGACAAAAACATAAATCGGCTACACATAAGAAAAACAAATAAAATATGTTTTTAAAAGGACTCTAGTTACCTTTTTTCATAACCATAGAATGTCGACTTACTTGAAGTCATCATTCTCTCTACAAAGCATTAAATGCCTTCTGTAACAAATCCTTGTTAAATATCCTTCTCAAAGAATGTCGACCTTCTTTTTTGTCCTCATTCTCTCTGGAGACTTTGAAATACACAACATAAAGAAAACACTTGACATGACTATGTACAAATAAATATCTCAAAGCACTCATAGTACTTACACTCATTTAAAGTAAAGAAGTACTAATGTACCTCAAATCATTAATTAGAATAAAGACAAAACTACAACCCAACGTTCAATGTACTATTGTAAGAAATAGACTTTTTACATAAAATATGTATTACCTAAAATATTACAACGACTAGTGTACCCTCTATTTCACCTTTATGGAAAAAGGCATTCTCGAACTTCTCTAAAAGATGTTTTTGAAATGACCTAACATTTCACATTTCAAAAAGTTACAATTCCAAAATGTAACGACTACTTTTTATAAGCTATATAAACACACACAAATAAACTATTCAAACAATGGAATGAAATAGACGTGTGAGCTTACAAAGAGAAAATTTTCTATTCGTGATTTAAAAAGAGAGCCTTGAAAAAGAAAGAGAAAAAGAAAAAGAACGAAAAGAGAAAAAGTCAAGTCCAGCTCTTTGACAAAGAGTATCCTCTGAGTGACAAACAGAACATTCTTAGAATCCTTCATTCGTGCATTCATATCATTCTGAAGGTTCTATAGGAAGTATTGTAACTCTGTTATTCACTGTATTCCTTCTTTGTTTAAAGAAGTAGACCTCTGTGAAAGAGGGTGTTGCCCTTCTCTGTTGAGAGAAGAAGACCTCTTGGGAAGAGTTGTATGCCTGATGCTTACAAGAATTGTGTAGCTGAAAGAAGAAGTTGTATGCTTAAGAAAGTGGTTTAAGTGACGTTAAATCACTCAATCCTTCCATTGACTTTGTAGAGTGAATCTCTTAGGACAAGAGTGAACATATTGAACAAGGTTCAACTTGTCTAGGATCATTTAGTTTTTTTATAACTCAAAGAAACTACACCTGGCATGAAAACCTAGTCTACAGTCATCTTGTCGGTGGTGTAAAACTCTAAAGCTAGGACCCGCTGCTCGGGCCTATGCCTAATCCATGGCCAGTTAGAAACAAACATTGATCCACTACATCACCTCAAATTCAGGTCCAGGTGGGGCAAGGGTAGCGTCGCCTTGTCAGAATGGTGGGCACATGCCCACCTTGACCCATAAAAATCCTCCCTTGTAGGTCAGGGTGGGCAGTGACTACCCTAGTCCACAAGATATGCGGGTTGTGCCCACCCTAACCCCCAAGGCAAGTGGGAAATGCCTTGGGTTAGAGTGGGCACCTGTTATCACTGCAAAATTTTACTATTGCAAGTCAAACTGCCATTTAAAAAAGAATTTGAAAATAACTCGCCTCCGTTTTTAAAATGCAGGAAAATTCTGTAGAATGGGACTCGCATGTCGGTACGAGGTTCAACCATTCCTGGCGCCTTTACCAAGGGTAACTGAACCAAGGATCAATCTAGTGCTTTGCTTTGCTCAACTTATCTAAATCACGTTTTATTTCTAAATGCACAAAGAATCAGGCATATGCTATGAATTTTCTGAAAATGCAGATTGAAAACATGATGTTTGCCTTGAATATTTGAAATACTTGACAAACTCTTGAAAAATATAACACTTTGAAAATCGTGAATCATGATTGAGAGAGAGTTTCTGAATAAAAGAAAATCAATTTATGAAGAAATACAAGTGTTTTGTGAAAATTGATTTCTGAGAAATTTCAAATAACTTTGGGAAAACTGAGTTTCTCTAAATTCAAACTTTGAAATTGAAGATAATATGACTTGGAAAATCATGATTTGAACTTAAAAAATACTTGAAAGCTCAGAGTTTTGAGAAAATCAATTTCTGAGAAAGATTTAGAAAGTTCTAAGAAAATCGATTTCTTTGAAATGAAATTGGGAAATGAGTTTGGAAATAATGCTAATTGAATGAATGAATATGAATTTGAAAGATAATTCTTTAAGGAATTGAGAAAATCCTTTTGAAATTTTGAGAAATACAGTGCATTTTTTAAGTTAGCCTAAGAGTGTAGGCTGAATGTGGCTAATACGAAGATCACAAATTTGAGTTTCAATCGTATTCTGACTATGGCCATGAATACGAATTCCACCGAGTTTGCAACTCTCTAAGAGCTAGTGCACGTGCCATTCATGTAGACCATGGTAGAATTGAAAATAAATGCACATGAATCACATCAGATATTGAAATTTGCAGAATTCAACTATATGCAATGCAATCCTATTCTAAGCAAGAAATATAAATCTTATTCCAAATATTACAACTTTGATAATACAATGAATTGAATAAAAGAAAAATAAAGAAAAGTCTTTTTCTTGAATAATCCTGCAAAACTAGAATATATGTTAGCACAGAAATATAGGTTTATCTCGATTCATCCGAAAATATTAAGAAATCATCGGATATTATCCAAATGTAAACCCAATTCATACTTCTCTGATATAACCATAAATGATGAAATTGCATTGAAAATATGAAAATGAGATTTGAAAATTCAAAATTGGGGTCAAAATAACCAAAATGCCCCTGATAGCAAGACTATGTCCTTGGAATCAGGGTTTTTAGAAAGATAGTTTGTAAAATACATGTTTTAAAATTCAAATAAGAATAAATCAAACATAAGATTATATGATATTATATGATCAAAAATAAGAAAATCTAAGTTAGGGATTTCGAAATTTAGGTTAAATAACCAAAATGCCCCTAATGGCAAGACTATGGCCTTGAAATTAAGGTTTTCAGAAAATATTTTGGTAAAAACTTAGGATTTTGGGTTTAAATAAGATCAAATAGCAGCTAAATTGAACATGAGGTGTCCTAGCATGATTTTAAGCATGAACAAACCCTAAAAATATGAACTTATAACCAAAAAATCAGAAATATCATGAAAATCAAGATTTTGGCAGTGTTTGAAGATCCTACAGGTACCCTGTTTTGCCATTTAACTCATCCAAGCATCAAATGATATCCAAAATTGATAAAAATCAACATTTACACTTTTTATAACCCTAAAAGTAGATTGAAAACAGAAAAATCATATTTTTATATAATTTTAATACGAAAATCATATAAAACTCTAAAATATGCTATTTTCGCCCGCGGACACGTATCTGTTTCAGTGTCAGACCCGAATCAGGGATCAATCCACCATAAAAATTCATAAAATTTTACAAAGAACTACTAGACAAAGAAAAAAAGATTCTCCTATTTATAGATTGGAAAAACCATCTTCGGTTAGGGAGATATTGTTCTGGCAATCTGTACTTGAATTTAGCGAATATAAAATTGATAAAAACAGACACTTCCGGTTTCAAATACAGGGAAAAATAAAAACCACATCAAAATTTTCTGAGATTTCAGCAGTGAATAACATACATGTAAATAATGAACTTCCCTTTTTATAGATCATGAATCGGATCTTTGGTTAAGGAGATACGATCAATACAAGTTGAATTAGGGTTTAAAGTAAGCGTAACGAGTACTAAAAAGTTGATCTGACTCTTTGACAGGGGAAAAATACAAATAGTGACAAAAAATTATCAACATTTTACAGTAAATAATAGACTCTAATACGAAGCTATTGCAATTTACGGATTCTGAATAGGATCTTGGATGACAAAAATAACGCAACTACAAGTTATACCTGAATATGAATAACAATTTTAACCAATAGGAATCACGATTCTAAGTTATATTTTTTTAATAGGGTTCCCGAATCCCAAAACCTATAATTTTTTTACAGGGGTTCACTGACACATCCATGGACTACATATAAAAAAAATCAAAAATTTCTAACAGAGTTTCAGATACGAAATAGTATGATTTCTACGGATTTAAAATCAGAATATGCAAAAATCCAATAAAACACTAAAAAGAACATGATTTAATAATAAAAAATACCTAAACAGCAAAACAAAATTTAATTTAATGTTGAAATACATGAAATAAACATTAATATGATAAGAAAATAAAAAAAATGCAGGGAATCTATGATGGAGATTGATTTTACCTTTGAAAACTTGGATTCAGCCCATTTAACGGGTAAATCGCATGTTTCATTGGTTAAGAACGTAGAAAATGTACCTCTCATCGATTCTAACGAATTAGAATCCTGAAAATTACCCTCAAACTGAGTTAGATCATCTTCTTGGGTTGACTTTGGGGTTCTTGGATGAAATTCATGGTTAAATACATGAACACAAGGGTTTCCATGGTGAAATCTATTGAAAAATCATAAAAACTAATAAAAAAGCATAAAATAAAGTATAAAAAAATACCTTAGGGGCTGCAGCTGCAATGGAGAAAGGAGGAGGTGCTGGAGAGGAGAGAGAGGCCACGAAATTGGGAGAGAAAAAGAGCCTTTTTTGACCCCTCTAAAGACCCATTTTTATAGATTTTTGAAAATCCATGTAATTAGGGTTAATTTGGAGAGTTTTTAATTTTTTTGGAGTTTATCAAGATAGGCTAAATGGAAAGGACAATTTTTGGTGGCTTTCTAACCCTAAAGGGACCCAAACTAACCCTAATTAAACTTCTAAATGTTTTAGAGAACTTCTCAAATGTGGCGCCACTTGGCGTTTTTCAAAAACCCTAATTTAAAACTTTAAAATCATGGTTAAAATCTAAAGTAAAAATATGACTTTTAAAATCAAATTTGGACTCTTCTAGATTCCTAATCTAACTAGGACACTGACTAACCCTAAGCTAACCCTGACCTTATCAAATGTGGCACCACCTCGAGTGGGCCCCACTTGTTTTTTTTCAAAAAAGATTTTAAAACTTGAAAATGAAAGGTTTTTCAAAAGATATTCAAAAGTAGACCTAAATTGAAAGTTTAAAATGGCACAAAGTTCTAACTGGGTCAGAACTCCTCCAGATATGGCACCAACTGAGTGGGCCCCACATCAGAGTTTTGTAAAATTTGAAATAAAGACTGAAAATGGCTTTAAAAGGGGGTTTAAATCAATAGGTGAAATTCAAAGGTTTTGAAAATAGAGTTCTGAGCGAACTGAAACTCTAGACCAGTGTCCTAAACCAGTTAGGACTCTAAGATTTTAAAATTTTGAATGCCAAATGAGGAAGTTTTTTTGAAAGATTTTATCAAAACTGGTAAAATAAGTTAGAAAATACAGTCAAGGTTAGAGTCCTAACTCAACCGAAACTCTGAAATAGAGTCCTGAACCAATCGAGACTCTGCAAAATGACCTAATTTTTGAAAAATAAATGAAAATGAACGAAAATGGAAGTAAAAACAAAGTTTAGAATAGACTCCTAACTGGATTAGGACTCTGGGACAGAATCCTGATCGGACTGAAACTCTAGATTTTTTTTGGTATTTTCTAAAAAATAGATGAAAGAATAGTGAAAACAGTGAAAATAACAAGTATTGAAATCAAACAGAGTTATGATCCAATTGGAACTCTGGGGATAGAGTCCTAATCAAAATAGGATTCTCAAAATTTTTAGATTTTCTGAGAAAACAAATGAGAGGATCTTGAAAAATTAGTGAAAATAAGATAAAATTGAAGTCTGGTTCAGAGTCTTGATCTGTCTAGGACTCTGAGGAAGAGTCCTAATTCGACTACTACTCCGAGAATTTTTGGTTTTCTAAGCAAATGATGAGATTTAAATAGAACTTTTGAAAACCAGTGAGAATGAAGTGAGGAAATAAACTTTGGACAGAGTCCTGATCCGATCATGACTATGGGCAGGACTCCGGGATAAAATCCCAGAATTTTGAAATTCTATGATAGAAATGTGATAATTTTAAAGTTTGGAAAGATAAATAAAAAGATTTTGGAAAGATTATTTCAAAATTGAAATCGGGGTTAGAGTTTTGATCCAACTAGGACTCTTCGAATAGAGTCCTGGTTCAACTAAAACTCTAAGTTTTTGACTCATTTTGAAAGATTTGATTAAAGATAGGCAGAATACCAACGACAGATAGAGTCCTGATTCGATTAGAAATCCGAGAAAGATTCCTAATCCGATTAGAACTCTAGAATTTTGGCTAAACTGGAAGATTTTGAAAATCAGATAAGAAGGTTTTAAAAGCAAGTGAAAAACAGGAGTAACGGATGAAATCTGGATAGAGTCCTGATTCAATTAGGACTCTGAGAAAGAGTCTTAATTCGACTGAGACTCTAGAATTTTGGCCAAAAACAAAGGATTTTGATAGATTTTCTCAAAAACAGGTAAAAAGGGTAGTAAAAGGTAGAGTTCTTGTAAGACCCGTGAATTTTCTGAGAAAATTATTCAATAGAAGATGAAATTTCATAGTTGTCATTATCTATGTATTTGTATATATATATATATATATATATATATATATATATATATATATATATATATATATATATATATATATATATATATATATATATATCGGAAAACCTAATGTGGACAAGTATTTATATACTTATTGAAATAAATGCATATGCATGCATATTTCGGTGCATCGGTCATCAAAACCCTAAGTTTTATCCAAATTGCATGAGATCAATCGGATCTTAAATCGAGAAATTTAAACGATGTTAAAACCTCATCATTTTATGTAAATTAATAAGAAATGTAAATTTTAAAGAGGTATGGGTCATATCGAAGAAGGTTTTTCACGAAAAATAATAATTTAAAATATATTTTAATATTCAGGTTATATTTGAATTTTTGTCAGGTTTGAGACCAATTAAAGAGGGGTTGACCTAGCCCATGGTCGACCATAAGTGGACATGGATAACCCTGGAGATCAGCTGGTCAAGTTGACCAAGCTGGGAGGTGGCAATTTTGTAATTTAAAGAAAGACTTTTCTAAGAAATGATTCTGATTAGTTTCAGCCATGTGACACTTCTTGAAAAATTTTAAAGCAAAGAGGGCATAATATAGCTTAATTAATTGCATTCTTGAAAGACTTTTTAGAGAATTCAAATGAAATAAGCATATTGGGTGCAGGAAAAGTAGAATTAAAGTATTACAAGTATGTCATCACCTAGAAGGGTGTGACATACATCCTAGTCATTCATTTCTAACTTTTAATCTCAGCCATCCACTTAAAACTCTAGCATATTTAACCTTTGAGAAGAGAGAGAAAGTCATTCTCTCCTCTTCTTTCTCTCTCCCTATCTCTCTCTCCCAAAACCGTGGGGCTCTCCCACCATAGTCAACCCCTTCTTTCTTTCCACCTTGCTAGTGTGTAGGGTTGGGTACTACATGGGACTCCATCCTACACACCCAAGCAAGAGGAGATCCCCTCCATCATTTCGAAAGCCATTGAAGGTGAGATTTCTTTTATTGTCCATTTGTATCTTCTTTCTTCATGAAACCAGATTTTCCAAATGCATGTGTGTGAGTTGCATGTGTATTAGATTTATATGTTGTTCCTTATATTCAGTTTATAGCACTTGTGTGAGATGCGTCACGTGAACACACACACACACTTATGTATCAATATATATATATATATGTATTTTGTCAAAACGAGTTTCCCGAATTTAGGGTCAGGGTTGAATCTTCGTTTAAATATCTCAAAAATATCAATCTTTCTGTTGTTATAGGAAGTCATGATTTTCTTTTAACTGGTTTTAAATCTCTCTCCTTTTGGGGCCGAGTTGGGTGCGGCCCAGCTGAGACACCAAGTCACTGAACTCAAATTGCCTAATTATGCTAGTTTATCATCTAATATGGTTGAATTGAGATTAGCCAACATGCAATGTCATGCTTATATTGCTTTGATTTATATACGCTTACATACTACATGAAAACAATGTGACATAAATATTATAACGCAAATGAGTACTTTCACTTGCACATCATGTCACCAAACTTAGAGTAATTGCATGAATCATGTTGATAATTCAAGTGTCCTAGCCTTTAATGAATTTTTGATTATGTTTCGTGTACGTTTGCATTAATCACACGATTCACCTTTGGCACTTGATTTATCCCGTAAGTATAAAGGGGACTCGAGGCCCCTTGTAAGGGTGTATTTGTCAGTGAGACTTTGTGGAATGCTAAAAACTCCATGGCGAGTTAGTGTGGGCAATAGACCCACCTTGTGAGTTGAGCTCACTTATGCCAGAAATGTGCACTTACCCGTACTTTCTTTCTTATGAATATCTCATGCGATATAATTCTAGAGAGGTCTTCCTTTGGTTAGATAATTAATGAAATATTCATTGTTGAATGCTAATGTCAATCATGTTAGTTGATTGATCATGATCGTACTGCTTATTTTTTATCATAATGCTAGAGTTGTATCTTTCTTGCTTACTTGCTAGATATTTAATGTTACTGTCTAAGTATGTTAGTGGTTGATATTGTTGTTTATTTCTTAGCATTATTCTCTACTTATTGCAGTTACACTTATTTAATCACTTCAATTATGTTAATTGTCTCACCACGATGCACATATATGTTCACTTGTATATATGCATTGATTGTGATATTTTACTTGTTCTGTCATAATAAATTCACTTGTGCTATTGCTCTGGTTAATTATGTTATTAGATGCTTATCATGTTATGAATGCAATGATTTGCGCAAATGGATTGTCATTGTTGATTTCTCACTAGCTCGCAAGAGTACTGACCCCATTTTATGTGGATACATGTATTTTACTTCTCATGGTGCGATGAAGCTCGATGTGCGGCGGAGGACTAAACTCACACTTCTAGAACGTCAAAGATTTTTGCAGTTAGTTTTTTTGTAAAAAGGAAAATGTTGTATCATTATATAAAATGTGGTTAATAAAATGTTTCATCTTGTTGTTCTCTGTAACCCGCCCAGAATTTCCACTTGTTTTTCCCTTTCGGTTTTTTTGCTTCGCACAATGTATTTAAAAAAAATTATCCTGAAAATCTAAAGGATTTTCCAAGCTGGGATTTTGGGGCATTATAGTTTTGGTATCAGAGCAATGTTTTAGAAATGTGGTTCAAGTCTCTGCACGCATCGACCATCGCACTGTAAGTATGCTTAATTTAGTAGAATTGAGTTTATGTTGCTTTATTGCTTTTCATACATGTTTAGATAAATTTTTATGATATTACGGTTGTCGTCTGATGCGAGACGCGATTTTATGTTTAAAGCCTTATATGATTTGGCTCAAGGTATCAAGTGTCGGAACCAAGAGGTTCGATCTGTCATGTAAGATGGATTTATGAGGTGAATCTATCTTGGTGAACTGAGTATATGTGCCTATGGTGGCCTGAGGGGACACTTAGAGATTAAGTGTCGGTTGAAGTCGGTGTAAAATTCATGAATGATAGTGCTTTTATGCTTGAGGATATAGTTGCCCAAGCTAGTTCATGTCAACTCCTGTGAGAGTTGAAGTCGTTGATCTAACCCAGACACCTCTTGCGTATTTCACCTTCTCGTTCCACCTTACTTGAGTGGAGATGGTGGATGAATCGTAATGAATATCAAATTGTTGCACCAATCGTGTTAAAGACAATGTGGTTTTGATGAGAATCGTCGGATAAGGCTCTAAGTTCATGGTTTTCCTTTTCCAACTTCGTTAGAGATGTTCATGACCCTGTCTTGGATGAAGGGTATTTCTTCGGGTGTGATCTTCGGATAGAAGGTGAAAGCTTTGTCTGTGCCGGTTGAGCCTTTGAGTTCCTCATTGGAGAATGTTGTTGATCCCCAATCGTTCTCGGTGATGAGAATGCGCCTGATATTGAGCACCTAGCTTATGTCTTTTGTGTTGCCGATGATGACAATTGACTCCTGAGAGGGTCATTGTTGGGGATAGCATAACATCGATCTTCAGGGTGTTGTTGCTCTTGAGAGAGCGTTGTGAGAATTTTTGTTTCCCAACCACAGTCGGGAGGATTGTGGTGAGTTGGCTCAGGTGGTGATTCCTGGTAGTACCAATTATGTCGTTGGAGTGGTGACTCTTCAGCAATGCCGTTAGGGTGGTGATTCCCTAACGATGCCATTAGGGTGGTGATTCTCTAATGATGCTACTAAAGTGGTGATTCTTCAGTAATGTCGTCAAGGTGGTGATTCTCTGACGATGCCATTAGGGTGGTGATTTCCTAATGATGCTACTAGAGTGGCGATTCTCCAGTAATGCCACTAGGGTGGTGATTCTCTAGTGATGCCATTAGAGTGGTGATTCTCTAATGAAGATCGTTTAAGTGGTGATTCTCCAGTGACACCGTTGGAGTGGTGACTCTTCAGCGATGTCATTAGAGTGGTGATTCTCTAACGATGTCGTCAAGGTGGTGATTCTCTGATGATGCCATTAGGGTGGTGATGCTCTAATGATGTTGCTGGGGTGGTGATTCTCTGACGATGCCATTACGGTGGTGATTCTCTAATGATGTTGTTGAAGTGGTGACTCTTCAACAATGCCGTTAGAGTGGTGATTATCTAACAATGTCGCTAGGTTGGTAATTTACTAACTATGTCATATGAGTGACGATTATCTTTGTTTTGTTGTGTTAGAGTGGTGATTCTCTAACAATAGTCATCTAGAATGGTGATTTTCTAGTGATAGCGGTCTTGTATGGTGTCACTTGAGGTTGTTCGAGGAACGTGTTTATATGTCGTGTTGCTGCACGATTAAGTTGTGGTGTATTTTGCTTGAATTATGTGTAGTGCGCCCGATGATTTTGGAATGATTGCTGCGATTATCGTTTAGCGAGCATGGTTGCCAGACCTATTGATTAATTATTATGTCTTTTTGTCATGATAGATGACTTGGAAGACCAGATGCAATGATATTATGGGCACTATGAGCAACCTTGCAGAGGTTGTGCAATAGCAAGTGGTTGAGATACAATAGATGGGTGCAAACCTTCAATGCGTAGCCCAAGGTGCATAGAACATAAGTACGGTTACTTACAAGCGTTTCATGGAATTGGATCCTCCTGCCTTTAAGGGTAAGACAGACCCTGAAGCTGCAGAATCATGGATACGTGAGATAGAACATATTTTTTGTGTTTTGGATGTCCAAGAGGAACTGAAAGTGAACTTTGGTACCTATCGTTTGAATGACCACACTGAGAAGTGGTGGGACACGATCTCATTGGTTAAATTCAAAGAAAAGAATGTTACATGGGATGAATTTGTTGAAGTTTTTAACTCGGCATATTTTTCTAAGCATGAACGAAGTAAGAAGATGCAAGAATTCCTAGACCTGCAACAGAAGACGACGACCTTGTCTGACTATATTACTAAGTTTTGTTATTTGAAGCGATATTGTCCAAATGTTTACGTTGCAGAAAAGGAACGAGCAATGAAGTTCGCTCGTGGTTTGAGGCCTACTCTGAGAACCAAAGTGTTCACTAGCGGGCCAAGGTCGCTCGAAGAGGCTATTGAGGTAGCTACTCTATTGAAAGCAGACCAAGCCGAGCAGCAGACCAAGGTTTTTGCGATTGCGAGTGAGAAGAATCCCAGTAGGAAGGAGTCATCGCCACCTGCTAGAAAGCGGAAGCGTCAGAAAAGACATCAGAACCGTCAGCAAAGGCAATCCCAGTGACCAAATGCTCAGCGAAAGTGTCGACGATGCAATAAAGATTATTCTTTCGGAGCTTGCCCTCGCTACGATGGTAAGTGTTTCAAGTGTGGACAACCAGAGCATATTGCCAAGTTTTGTCTGAGGAAGTCTACTAGAGACTTAGTTGTTGCCGATTAGGCACCGTCAGAGGAGATCTGGTCATTTTGTCATTGTTTGGTGTTTTGTGATTTTGCGGACGAAATCCTTTTTAAGGAGGGTAGAATATAAGACTCGTGAATTTTCTGATAAAATTATCCAATAGAAGATGAAATTCCATAATTGTCATTATCTATATATTTGTACATAAATATGTATATGCATATGTATGTATGTATGTATGTATATATATATATATATCAGAAACCCTAATGTGGACAAGTGTTTATATACATATTGAAATAAATGCATATGCATGCATATTTCGATGTATCGGTCATCAAAACCCTAAGTTTTATCCAAATTGCATGAGATCAATCAGATCTCAAATCAAGAAATTTAAAGGATGTTAAAACTTCATCATTTTATGTAAATTAATAAGGAATGTAAATTTTAAAGAGGTATGGGTCATACCGAAGATTATTTTTCACGAAAACTAATAATTTAGAATATATTTTAATATTCGGGTTATATTTAATTTTTTGTCAGGTTCGAGACCAACTAGGGGGGTTGATCTAGCCCATGGTCGACCATAGCTGGACATGGATAACCCTGGAGACCAGCTGGTCAAGTTGACCAAGCTAGGAGCTGGCTATTTTGTAATTTAAGGAAAGACTTTTCTCAGAAATGATTCTGATTGGTTCCAGCCATGGGACACTTCTTGAAAAATTTTAAAGGCAAGAGGGTATATAGACCTTAATTAATGACATTTTTAAAAGACTTTTTAGAGAATTCAAATGAAATAAGTTTATTGGGTGCAGGAAAAGTAGAATTAAAGTATTACAAGAATGCCATCACCTAGAAGGGTGTGACATACGTCCTAGCCATTCATTTCTAACTTTTAATCTCAGTCATCCACTTAAAACCCTAGCATATTTAACCTTTGAGAAGAGAGAGAAATGAAATTCCACTAGAGGGGGGGTGAATAGTGAAATTCGTTAAAGATCGATAAAATAAAATAATCAGGCAATAAGGCACAACACATAAAACACAGAATTTATACTGGTTCGGTCAATACCCAGACCTACATCCAGTCCCCAAGCAAACCACTTGAGCTTTCCACTATAACATCCGAATCACCGGATAAATAGTACAACACCCTCTTCCTCAGAGGTCTTCTTCTCTCAACAGAGAAGGGCACACCCTCTTCCACAGAGGTCTTCTTCTCTCAACAGAGAAGGGCAACACCCTCTTTCACAGAGGTCTACTTCTTTCAACAAAGAAGGAAAACAGTGAATAACAGAGTTACAATACTTCCTATAGAACCTTCAGAATGATATGAATGCACGAATGAAGGATTCTCAGAATGTTCTGTTTGTCACTCAGAGGATACTCTTTGTCAAAGAGCTGGACTTGACTTTTTCCCTTTTTTTCTTTTTTTTTCTTTTCTTTTTTTCTTTCTTTTTCAAGGCTCTTTTTTCAAATATCGAATAGGAATTTTTCTCGTTGTAAGCTCACATGTCCATTCCATTCCATGTTGAATAGTTTATTTGAGTGTGTTTATATAGCATTTAAAAAAGTAGTCGTTACATTTTGAAATCGTAGCTTTCTTGAGATGTGAAATGATATGTCATTTCAAAAACATCTTTAGAGAAATTCGAAAAAGTCTTTTTCCATAAAAGAAAAATATAGGGTACACTAGTCGTTGTAATATTTTAGGTAATACATATTTTATGTAAAAAGTCTATTTCTTACAATAGTACATTGAACGTTGGATAGTGGTTTTGTCTTTATTCTAATTAATGATTTGAGGTACATAAGTACTTCTTTACTTTAAATGAGTGTAAGTACAATGAGTGCTTTGAGATATTTATTTGTACATAGTCATGTCAAGTATTTTCTTTATGTTGTGGTTTTCAAAGTCTTCAGAGAGAATGAGGACTACAAGAAAGTCGACATTCTTGAGAAGGATATTTTAACAAGGATTTCTTACAGGAGGTATTTAATGCTATACAAAGAGAATGATGACTTCAAGTAAGTCGACATTCTATGGGTTTGTAAAAAGGTAACTAGAGTCTTTTCAAAAACCTTTATTATATTTGTTTTCTTTGTGTAGCCGATTTTCATGTTTTGTCTTTTACCCATATTTGAAATCATTTCTTTAAAGAAGGTAACTAGAGTCTTTTCAAAAACATATTATATTTGTTTTTCTTTATGTAGCCGATTTCATGTTTTGTCTTTTTCTTACATTTCTTTTCATGTTGTCTTGTATATGATGTAAGGTACAATTATTATATTTTGAAATCATGTCAAAATACCTTTTTCATAAAGGGTTGTAAGAAGGTACAATTATTAGTTTTCAAAAAGGAGCTTTTTGAAACTATCGTATACTTTTATGATATAGTTTTTATGAATGAGTCTGTAATATGCAATATGCATGTTCCTGAAGGTTCTGTTATATATGACTTTAAAGAAGAAAAAAGTCTTCATCTTGAGGTAGCCGATCTCTTCAGTTGATCTTTAGGAATGCATGGCTCATTAAGCTTTTTCTTCAAGGAGTATGATTGCACTAGTTGTACTTGAACAGGAAGTCTCCATCCTTTTTGTGTGAGATATCCTTGCATCAAATACTCGTTAGATTTATGGCAAAACATATTCAGTCATAATATAACATTTTTCAAGAGGACATATTATCATATCGTATAAAATCAAATTCGACAGTGTATCATATTATGTGACATCAAAACAGAGTTTCTCAACAAGAAAGTCATTATCTCCTCTTCTTTCTTTCTCTCTCTCTCCCAAAACCGTGAGGCTCTCCCACTATAGCCAACCCCTTCTTTCTCTCCACCTTGCTAGTGTGTAGGGTTGAGTACCACATGGGACTCCATCTTACACACCCAAGCAAGAGGAGATCCTCTCCATCATTCCGAAAGTCATTGAAGGTGAGATTTCTTTCATTGTTCATTTGTATCTTCTTTCTTCATGAAACCAGATTTCTCAAATGCATATGTGTGAGTTGCATGTGTATTAGATTTGTATGTTGTTCCTTATATTCAGTTTATAGCACTTGTGTGAGATGTGTCATGTGAACACACACATACTTATGTTTCAATATATATATATATATATATATATATATATATATATATATATATATATATATATATATGTATGTATGTATGTATTTTGTCAAAACGAGTTTCCAGAATCTAGAGTTGTCAAAAACACCTTCGAATATTCAATCGTATCTCCCTAGATAGTGGTTGGATTTTAGTGTTTTTGGATATTCTGGAAAGCCCAGACAGAGTCCGTCAACTTTGTATTTGAAGACTTTTCCAGATTCGGAATAAAAAGTTCTCTAAAAACTCTGTCAAAAATATTATTTTTGCATGCATTGATTCTTTCCTGAATCCAGAGTTGTCAGAGACACCTCTGATAAATTGACTCTATCGCTCTAAATACATGTCCGATTTTGGTGTTCTTGAATATTCTGAAAAGCTCAAAATGTAAGCCTTTAACTTTGTAGTTGAAGGTTTGGTCTGATTCAGTCTGCATGGTCCTCTAAAATCTCTATTAAAAATGTCATTTTTGCCTGCATTGGTTTTTCCTGAATCCAGAGTTGTCAGAGACACCTCTGATAAATCAACTATATTGCTCTGGATACATGTTTGACTTTTGTGTTCTTGGACATTCTGGAAAGCTCAAATGCAAATCTCTAACTTTATAGTTGAAGGTTTGGTCTGATTTGGTTTGCATGGTCCTCTAAAATCTTTGTTAAAAATGTCATTTTTGCATGCATTGGTTTTTCTTGAATCTAGAGTTGTCAGAGATATCTCTGATAAATCGACTGTATCGCTCTGGATACATGTCCAATTTTGATGTTCTTAGATATTTTAGAAAGATCATATGCAAATCTCTAACTTTTTAGTTGAAGATCTGGTCTGATTCGGTTTGCATGGTCCTCTAAAAGCTCTATTAAAATTATAATTTTGCATGCATTGGTTTTTCCCGAATCCATAGTTGTCAGAGATACCTCTGATAAACAAACTGTATTGCCTTGGATACAGGTCAGGTTTCCATATTTTTAGACATTTTAGAAAGCTAAGACATAGTCCTACAACTTGTTAGTTGATGACTTGTCCTGATTCGGTCCGCAGAGTCTTTAAAATTTACTGTTAAAATATTGAACATTCATATTTTTGTCAGTCCCTGTTCAGTCCAGAATGCTCTGGACAGTGTCTTGTATTTTTGAGATTTCTCCTGACTCCCTCCATAAAAAATTGATTGGTTTGATTTTATGGAACGCTAAAAGATAACTCTACAACTTTTATGTTTAAGGTCAGGGTTGAATCTTCGTTTAAATATCTCAAAAATATCAATATTTCTGTTATTTTAGGAAGTCATGATTTTCTTTTAACTGGTTTTAAATCTCTCTTCTTTTGGGGTCGAGTTGGGTGCGGCCCAGCTGAGACACCAAGTCACAGAACTCAAATTTCCTAATTATGCTAGTTTATCATCTAATATGGTTGAATTGAGATTAGCCAACATGCAATATCATGCTTATATTGTTTTCATTTATGTACGCTTATATACTACATAAGAACAATGTGACATAAATATTATAATGCAAATAAGTACTTTCACTTGCACATCATGTCACCAAACTTAGAGTAATTTCATGAATCATGTTGATAATTCAAGTGTCCTAGCCTTTAATGAATATTTGATTATATTTCGTGTACGTTTGCATTGATCACACGATTCACCTTTGACACTTGATTTATCCCATAAGTATAAAGGGGACTTGAGGCCCCTTGTCAGGGTGTATTTGTCAGTGAGACTTTGTGGAATGCTAAAAACTCCATGGCGAGTTAGTGTGAGCAATAGACCCACCTTGTGAGTTGAGCTCACTTATGCCAGAAATGTGCACTTACCCGTACTTTCTTTCTTATGAATATCTCATGCGATATAATTCTAGAGAGGTCTTCCTTTGGTTAGATAATTAATGAAATATTCATTGTTGAATGCTAATGTCAATCATGTTAGTTGATTGATCATGATCGTACTGCTTATCTTTGATCATAATGCTAGAGTTGTATCTTTCTTGCTCACTGCTAGATATTTGATGTTACTGTCTAAGTATGTTAGTGGTTGACATTGTTGTTTATTTCTTGGCATTATTCTCTACTTATTGCAGTTACACTTATTTAATCACTTCAATTATGTTAATTGTCTCACCACGGTGCACATATATGTTCACTTGTATATATGCATTGATTGTGACATTTTACCTGTTCTGTCATAATAAATTCACTTGTGCTATTGCTCTGGTTAATTATGTTATTAGATGCCTATCATGTTATGAATGCTATGATTTGCGCAAATAGATTGTCATGGTGGATTTCTCACCAGCTCGCAAGAGTACTGACCCTGTTTTATGGAGATACAAGTATTTAATTCTCATGGTGCGATGGAGCTCGATGTGCGGCGGAGGACTAAACCCACACTTCTAGAACGTCAAAGATCTTGGCAGTTGGTTTTTTTGTAAAAAGGAAAATGTTGTATCATCTTATAAAATGTGGTTAATAAAATGTTTCATCTTGTTGTTCTCTGTAACCCGCCCAAAATTTCCACTTGTTTTTTCCTTTCGGTTTTTTCGCTTCGCACAATGTATTTAAAAAAAAAATTATCCTCAAAATCTAAAGGATTTTTCAAGCTGGGATTCTGGGGCGTTACAGTTCTGATCCGACTAAGACTTTGGAAAAAGAGTCCTGATCAAACTAGGACTCTAAAATTTTGACCAAAATAACTGAAATGTATAAGGATATGACCATAATTGGTTTAACATCAGAATGGAGTTTTGAAAAGATTCAAAAAGATAAAAAGATAGTGTCCTGATTCAACTAGTAGTCTAAAATTTTTTAGATTTTTGACGAATGAAGGAATCCAGAAGTGACACCACCTAAATGGGTCTCATCTGAGAATTGAGATTAATTAAAATTGAGTTTCAAACAAATCCAGATTGTTTTCTGAGAAAATATTTTGAAATATAAGATCCTGGGGGTTGGCAAATGGCAAGAATATCGATTGGAAACGCAGGTTTTGAAATTGATTTTGAAAGAAAAGTTATAAAAACTCGAATCTGGATTTAATATTTTGAAAACAGGAGTTCTGAATCTCGATGATGAGATGCAATGACATGCAATATCGTGCAATGCAATGAAATGATATGTCGAATGCATGCAGTGATATGCAATGACATGTAAAATGTAAACCTTGGATGAGTGACTTGGAATCCTGGATCCCTGGCAGAGACAGAGAATTTGGAGATTTTCATCCGATGATGAGAACTGATAATTGAAATTGAGCCAAAATGAGGGTTGAATCTTGATTGTAGGATGAAGTATTGAAATTTTTGTAAAAATTTGGGTTGTGAATAGCCCTGACTCAGATTTCGACCAGCTAGTTCCCTGAAGACTGCAGAGAGTGGGTCCCAATGGCAGGAGGCAAATGTTTGTGGATGAGGGTAAAAATTTGGGGTGTTTACAGATGGCCCTCTTTTCTACTAAACCGTTATACGGCCGAGCTTAGTGGCAAAGAAAAACACACCAAATTTGGGCTACATAAAAAAATGCCCCAGTTAGAAGGATCTAACTGGTTATGAAGAAATTGGCCCTAAAGAAAAATGGTAGATATGAAATAGAGAATGATGAAGAGAGTCTCATCTTGTAGAAGTGAAATTTGGGTTTTGCCCTTAACCGGGATGGGGCGCGAAATACCTCATATAGAAATGAGGCTCAGGTTTGACCCTTGACCTGATCGAGAGATGAAATACCTTATCAGAATGAGGCTCAGGTTTGAACCCTTAATTTGATCGGGAAATGAAATACCTCATCAGAATGAGGCTCAGGTTTAAATTTTTAACCTGATCGGGAAAATGAAATACCTCATCAGAAGGAGGCTCAGGTTTAAACCCTTAACCTGATCCGGAAAATGAAAATGATGGAATCCTCGACTGAGAAAACCATGATGGGACCTTCGAACTTTTGCACAATGAATCCTATAGGGGTTTTGCAAAAGGATGAGAATTGAGATCCCTAAAGCTTGACAAGGGGTTGATTTTGGGCGCCTCATTGCTGAGACTAAATAACTTTTGAATTTGATGACCTTTTGTGAGAAAATAATTGGTGGCTTAACCTCAAGCCAAAATTGGGATTGTCTATGGTGGGACAGTGGGGACACAGGAAAGTGTGTGAATCTGAGAGCCCTGGCGCTCAGATTATACAAAAGAAGAAAGGAATCTTGAAAACTCCTATTATCAAGTCATAAAAAGGGATGACAAATGACGCCAGAATATGTCAAGAGCGGACAATAAGCTCTCACTTCATGTCAGAATAGCTAGAAAATATTGTCAGAATGTTAAAAATTGTTGTTGACTCATAAATGATTGAAAATAGTGCACATTGGTGCGAAAATATTTCTTCTTTTCTACTTGAAATATTACCTCCAACTGGACTTAACTTCGTAGAATTAAGATTCAAATTCAAATTATTTGCAATTGACTTTTTTTCAAGGAGGCTATCAATTTCCTTGATATGAACGGAAAAAAAGAATTCTCATTGTGAAAGCAATTGGTAAAAGGATATTGATAAAAGAATTTCACAAAATTAAAGAAGATTCTTGGCAGATTCGACTGTTTGATATCCTGGGATTCTTTTCTCATGATGGTCTTTCTGCACTTTTTGGAGCTCTCTTGGGTTTCTGGAGAGTTTATTACATCATCCTTCATTTTGGAGATATCCTAGCTTTTCTCTTTTTTGGAAGGGTACGTCACAAACTCCTTCAACTTGGAGATGCTCTGATCCTTCTTTGTCTTAGGAATTATACTGATGATATTTGGCTCATTGGTCAAAAAAAACTTTAGATGATAGCAGAAATCAAATATCTTTTAGGGTTTGTCGGGAGGTTCATCGCATCCGCCTTCAACTTGCCGGTGATCTAAACTTTTCCTAGAAGGATCCGTCACAAACTCATTCATCTTAGAGATAATCCAAATCTTCTTTGGCCCCGGGGGTCTAGCTCGCATATTCGTCTTCAACTTGACGACAATTGAGAGATCTCTTTTGCAGATATTTAATTACAGCTTCGGATATTCAAATGATCGAGGATATATGGGAATTGAGTGAATTCTTTTTATCGCTCAGGATATTTCCACTACCTCATTTTTACAAGAATGGTCTTTAAAGATATGACATAGCTGCGATCAATATCAATCACTTATGGCTTTGCGATAACATTGAATTTTCTTTGTTGACCATATCGAGGATTTATTCTTCATCCCTTTGGTTGGCCAATAGAAAGAATTTGGATTTTGAATCCTTTTTCGGAAAAGGTTCGCTTTTTTTGGAAGTAATATTGAAGGTATTCTGAGGTAAAGTTTTGTGCAATAAAGATTTTGAAATATTAAGTAATTGACGACAAATTGAGAATATGTTCTTGAAATCCTTGGTGAAAGCGAGTATTTGAAGTCCGACTTAATGCATCCATGACAAAAATTCTCCTATCCTTTCCCCAAAGGAGAAGATTCAAAATAGGAAATAGAAATTACTCATCTTTTTCTTGAATAGGAGGTGTTTGCAAAATGAACTTTCGAAGAGAAATTAAGCTTTCGTCAAAACTCCCTAACATTTAGGCTTCTCTTATGAAAAGGGGGTCGGTAATGGTTAGTTCAGTAAATTGGTCACGAAGGAACGAGTCCATCACACTCTCCCTGAAAAGTGGGTCCTCCATAATGAAATGGCCTAGTATAGAAATTTGGGGGGCTACAAGGAAAGCGAGCCTCCGTCGAAGCTCTCCTTAAAATAGGGGTTCCTTGTATAAAATTGGAAATTGTTTTGCAAACGGTTCACAAAGACATGAGTCCCTTCAAACTCTCCCTGACAAGGGGCTAAGTAAACAAAGAATAGCATGCGAAAAGAATGAGCTCCCTCGAACTATCCCTGTAAAAAGGGTCTCTCATAAGAGAAAATGATTGAAATTGGTATTTGGTGACCAAAAGGTGGAAATTGAAAATTGAAAATTGAAAATTGGAAATTGGATGTTGGAAATTGGAAATTGAGAATTTGAATGTCCCGGAGGTTGAAATTGAGAATTGGGTGACTCAGAGGTCGAAATTGGCTAACTCGAAGGTCGAAATTGAGGATTGAATGACTCAAAGGTCGAAATTGGAAATTGGAATTAATATAAAGATTGAATTTTAAAGAATGACCAATACACATACAAGAATTGGTAAAATAACCAACGTGAGGTTAGATTTTGTATAAGAACCAATTTGAAGATTAGATTTGGGAAGGATCGATGCTAAACCGGGTTTTGGAATGACCAATTCAAAGTTTGGTTTTTGGGACGAACCGATGCTAAACCGAATTTTGGAAGGACCAATTCGAAGATTGGTTTTTGGGACAGACCGATGCTAAACCGGATTTGATAGAAAGATTCGAATCGGAATTCAAATCTTCAAGGAAAAACTAAATGAATTGGGTTTTGAAAGAAAATTTGAGTCGGAACTTGGATCTTCTATACCAATCACGAAATTGCAGAAATAATGAGTAGAAACTCAAACCACTAAAGGAAAGCTAAGCGAATTGGATTTGGAAGAAGATTCAAGTCGGAACTCTAATCTTCTAGACCGATTCTAGACATTTGAATTAGATTTGAAAGAAAATTCGAGTTAGAACTCTAATTTTCTAGACCAATTCTAGACATTTGAATTGGATTTGGAAGAAATCTTGAGTCGAAACTCTAATTTTCTAGACCAATTCAGAGGAAAAAGAAATTTAGGTTGGAACTTGAATCATGAAGAAAATTAAACCGAATTAAGGTTTTAAGGAAAGAAGATTTGAATTGGAACTCAAATCCCAATGGGAAATTAAACTATTTAAAGTTTAAAGGGAAGAGAACTTGAGTCGGAACTCGAATCCTGAAGGAAAATTAAACCAGTGTGGACTAGGTTTTGTTTTGATGGACCAGCTCGAAAGCAGGACTTTGATTTGACCAATTGGCTCGAAAGCAGGATTTGTGTTTTGACTTACCAACTCGAAAGTAGGATTTTTTTAACCGACCAGCTCGAAAGCAGGATTTTTTTTTACCGACCAGCTCGAAAGCATGATTTATTGACCGACAGCTCGAAAGCAGGATTTGTTGACCAACCAGCTCCAAAGTAGGATTTTGGTTGACTAACCAACTCAAAAGCAGGATTTTGGTTACCGACCAACTCAAAAGCAGGATTTTGGTTGACCGACCAGCTCGAAAGCAAAATTTTGGCTGACCGACCAACTCAAAAGCAGGATTTTGGTTGACCGACCAGCTCAATAGCAGAATTTTGGTTGACCGACTAGCTCAAAAGCAGGATTTGGTTGACCGACCAACTCAAAAACAGGATTTGTTGACCGACCAGCTCGAAAGCAGGATTTTGGTTGACCGACCAGCTCGAAAGCAGGATTTGATTGAAAGGTTAATTTGACGGTTGAAAATGATTGATATTGACGAAGTTGTGACCCGAAGGTTTGAACATGACAGACATTGGTAAAGTTGTAACCCAAAGGCAAGAAAATAACTGATATTGGTAAGATTGTAACCCGAAGGGTTTGACTAGATTGGCCGACCTGGAGGTCTGTTTGTAGAAATTTGGCATTAAGCATGAGATTGAACCATTATAGAGAACTGTGTTACTTCTATGAATGGTCTCAGAATTTATCCTTTATCCTGAACGGGGATATGAATTTGTTGCACATGAATGCAAATGTATGCAAAATGATGTAAATGGGTGCACATGCATGCAAAATGAGAGATTTGTGTGATCCTGCCTGCATACAAGATGTTTTGAAAACCAATTCTTTAAAAAAAAAAAAGATGCCCTAGTGTAATGGGGGGAGAAGATTTCGAACAAAAGGATAAATGATTGACGTTTGAAGAACGCTCTCTGAAGGTGACAAAGCAACTGACTTTTGATTGATTCAGAAGAGACTCTGAAGAGGGTCACTCCTCATGAAAGGACATTTTGTAGAGAAAAAGAGCAAAAGGTGGCATCAAGCTTATGAAGAAAATTAATAATTTTATTGATTGCATTGGAGGAAAAATGACAAATCAAGAAAAGATAAACATGATTACATCATCCTTCTAAAATAAAAGCAAGATGAGAAATGGGAAAATGCTGGCATTGTCAGCTTCTTGAATGATTGAGGAAAAAAGCTTAGTCAGGATCACTGGTCCTCCTTTTTATCTTCAACGAGAAGATTTTTATCAATGCAGTCTTAAACGATGTTCTTGAAGATGAAACAATGCTCGGTGTCGTTCCTCATTATCTGATGAAACTTGCAGAACTGATCTTTAAACCTTTCCATGATCACAGGGGGATCTGCCATCTTAGGAAGTTTAACCATCCCCTTGGTTATCATATACTCAAGAACTTGCTCAAGTGGTTGTTCTAAGGGAGTAAACTCGCGGTAATATCCCCAACTGTCATGCTTTGGTCTCACTTGGGGTTTTAATTCTTGTTGGATGCTCGCGGGAGGACTGTCATTCTGCTTGCTTATTCTGTCCTTTTGACCTGTGTGGTCATTTCTGCCGAGATTTAGGTTCCCTGACCCGTCGATGTGGTTCTTTCTGCCACCGCTTTTGCTTTTGCCATTGTTGTTGACAGTGGTATTCATAAAGAAAGCAAAGCATGACTTTTTCTTAGTATCTAAGCTGCTCTTTGAGAGTGTGAGACTCTCATATACTCTATTCTTTATTCCCATTTCGAGTCATTCAGCTTGTTCTATCAATTCGATGAAAGATCATGTTGGGAAAGTAAAGATCAGGCCGCTCAAAGGTTGGGAGAAATTATTTAGGATGATCGACAACGCATGCCCTTCCAATATCGGATCTTTCATTTGATTGCAAGTAGATATGGATAAAGTCTCTGGCCTTTTCAGTGTCTTTCTGCTTCAGGTTATAGAGGTGATTCAGGGTGGGTAGTACCTCTGTGTTGAACAAAAATTGCTCAATAAAAAGATTGACCACCTTGTCGAATTCCTTAAACTCAATGGGATTGATATGCTCTGAATACCATTTTGCGGTGGTGCCCTCCAGACTGCGAGGAAAACATCTAAACAAAGCGTGATTGTCTTTCTTGAATCGATTGCATTCCGCAAAGAACATAGCCAGGTGAGCCTTGGGATTGCCGGTATCATCAAATTTGACAAATTTACGGGGGAGATCCTCTAGGCTGGCATTTCCTTCCAAACCATCGTAGAAATTCTCACTTGTAAATACCTTCTTGCCTTTATCGTGGGCTTGCAGATCTTTGACCATTTTGAGCACGTCTCTGAGCTGTGACTGGTCGGGGTCATTAACAGATTGATCCTTGGACTGATTGGCTGACCTCTGCCTTTGAGTCATCTTCTGAAAAGTTTGTTGAGCTTTACACTCTTTATTGATGTCACCCTCTGACTCGGTTTCTTCTGAAATATCCTCCTGCTGAACTCTTTTCTTTGAAATTTTTGGGTGTTTTTTCAAGACACGGCCCTTAATCTTCTTCTTGGTGGGAATCTTGCCAGAACTGGCCCCTACTTGCTCTGTCACCATCTTATTCATCATCTTCGGAAATAATGAGTATATTTGTGGATCCACATCATCACTGGCTTGTTGATTCTGTTTTCTGGCAGATCGTGGCGAATCCATTTCTTGCTCGCTGCCACTGCTAGAGTATTGAGGCGACACTATCTTCTTTCTTGATCTGGTTTAAACCATTCTACAACTCCAAAATTCTCTGTATGACAAAAGGATGATCAGAGTGATGGAAATTTTTTTGAAGGCAATGACTTTGAGAATAGATGGAAAACAATGGATGAAGAATTTGAAATTAGGTTGACAATTTGAAGAAAATATCCTATCACCAGGGATTGGAATTGCAATGACTGCGTTGTTATTCCGTGAGAGGAAACAAACAACCAGGGCATGCCTTGTTACCTAGGCGAGGCCGTCAACCACAAAGAAAAATGTCAATTTTGAAGGAAAGAGATACCTATTGGCAAAAACAATCCACAAAAAGACTTGAAAAGAGGGGAAAAGGAAAGGTGGATAGACATTTTTCACCATAGTAATCAAGGAATGTACGAGGAAAATGAGGTAAAGAATTTTGTAGATAGATAAAAGAATTAAAAATCCAGGAAAAATAGGAGAAATTCTAGGATTTTTTGAAAAAAAAATTGCAGGCAAGATCAAAATAAGGCTGAAAATTCTAGATCCAGAAGGTAAGAAAAGGGAAATCGCCTAGAGTTTTAAAGAAAAAGTGGATAATTTAGAAAAATCATCCAAGGTTTTGAGAAAATACAAAGAAGGGTTTCATAAATTGAAAAATGAGGTATTTTAAAAAATCATCCAATATTTTAGAAAAATTAGAAAAATATGACAAAATAAGATGAAAAATGAATACATCACATCCTACACAAACAATTATGCACATACAACATTTCCTAAGAAGCTGACTCTAAATGCATCAGTTTTGAAAGAGCTTCTAAGACCCTAATCCTGACTCTAGGCTCAGATCATCTGTGTTCAATCATGCTATGCCTATATACTCAAGCCGAGGCTCGATGTACGTGACATAAAATCAATTTTTATGGTTCTAGGTTCATGTTTTTCAACATCCTTGAGCGTTTGCCGATATATGTTGGACTATGGCCCTTGGTACGTGGCAGGGGGGTTGTGAGGTTTTGTCCCGAACTATTGTTCTGGAAGAAAGGCCAGTAACCTAAAGACCGAGTAGAGATAGGTGGGGTTGTTTAAAAATAAGATCACATGCAAGAAAACAGAGGGCTCTAAGACCTAAAGAAGTCAAAATTTTGAAGAAGCAAACATTGTTTTTATACAAATCCTAGATTGAGGAGTGTTGTAATAGACCTAGGTTTATGTGAGCATGAAAATTTCTCCTCAATTTGGTCCTACCAAACCATGCCTTGTCAACATGCAATCCATGTCAGTTGGGTTCAAGTCTAGGCTCCTAGGTTCACATGATATCAGAAAGTAAAAGCTGACATTTCATGGAACACGATTTTGACAATTTGAACTAAGTCAAGCATACAATTGATCAGGCAAAGACAGGTCCCATCACGGTCGCCAAACCTGTTATTATTGCAAAATTTTACTTTTGCAAGTCAAACTGACCTTTGAAAAAGATTTTAAAAATAACTCGCCTTCGTTTTTAAAATACAGGAAAATTTTGTAGAATGGGACTCGCATGTCAGTACGAGGTTCAACCATTCCTGGTGCCTTTACCTAGGGTAATTGAACCAAGGATCAATCTAGTGCTTTGCTTTGCTCAACTTATCTAAATCATGTTTTAATCCTAAATGCACAAAGAATCAGGCATATGCTATGAATTTTCTGAAAATGCAGATTGAAAACATGATGTTTGCCTTGAATATTTGAAATACTTGACAAACTCTTGAAAAATATAACACTTTGAAAATCGTGAATCATGATTGAGAGAGAGTTTCTGAAGAAAAGAAAATCAATTTATGAAGAAATACAAGTGTTTTGTGAAAATTGATTTCTGAGAAATTTCAAATAACTTTGGAAAAACTGAGTTTCTTTAAATTCAAACTTTGAAATTGAAGATAATATGACTTGGAAAATCATGATTTGAACTTGAAAAATACTTGAAATACCACTTGAAAGCTCAGAGTTTTGAGAAAATCAATTTCTAAGAAAGATTTAGAAAGTTTTGAGAAAATGGATTTCTCTGAAATGAAATTGGGAAATGAGTTTGGAAATAATGCTAATTGAATGAATGAATATGAATTTGAAAGATAATTCTTTAAGGAATTGAGAAAATCCTTTTGAAATTTTGAGAAATGCAGTGCATTTTTTAAGTTGGCCCAAGAGTGTAGGTTGAATGTGGCTAATACGAATATCACAAATCTGAGTTTCAATCGTATTCTGACTATGGCCATGAATATGAATTCCACCGAGTTTGTCAACTCTCTAAGAGCTAGTGCACGTGCCATTCGTGTAGACCATGGTGGAATTGAAAATAAATGCACATGAATCACATCAGATATTGAAATTTGCATAATTCAACTATATGCAATGCAATCCTATTCTAAGCAAGAAATATAAATCTTATTCCAAATATTACAACTTTGATATTACAATGAATTAAATAAAAGAAAAATAAAGAAAAGTCTTCTTGAATAATCCTGCAAAACTAGAATGTATGTTAGCACAAAAATGTAGGTTTATCTCGATTCATTCGAAAATATTAAGAAATTATCGGATATTATCCAAATGTAAACCCAATTCATATTTCTCTGATATAACCATAAATGATGAAATTGCATAGGAAATATGAAAATGAGATTTGAAAATTCAAAATTAGGGTCAAAATAACCAAAATGCCCCTGATAGCAAGACTATGGCCTTGGAATCAGGGTTTTTAGAAAGATAGTTTGTAAACTACAAATTTTAAAATTCAAATAAGAATAAATCAAACATAAGATTATATGATATTCTATGATCAAAAATAAGAAAATCTAAGTTAGGGATTTTAAAATTGAGGTCAAATAACCAAAATGCCCCTGATAGCAAGACTATGGCCTTGAAATTAAGGTTTTCAAAAAATATTTTGGTAAAAACTTAGGATTTTGGGTTTAAATAAGATCAAATAGAAGCTAAATCGAACATGAGGTGTCCTAGCATAATTCTAAGCATGAGAAAACCCTAAAAACATGAACTTATACCCAAAAAATCAGAAATATCATGAAAATCATGATTTTTGTAGTGTTTTGGGATCCTATGGGTACCCTGTTTTGCCATTTAACTCATCCAAGCAACAAATGATATTCAAAATTGATAAAAATTGACATCTACACTCTTTATAATCCTAAAAGTCGATTAGAAACAGAAAAATCAAATGTTTACATAATTTTAATATGAAAATCATATAAAACTCTAAAATATGCTATTTTCACCCGCGGACACGTACCTGTTTCAGTGTGAGACCTGAATTAGGGATCAATCCACCATGGAAATTCATAAAATTTTACAGAGAACTACTAGGCAGAAAAAAATTCTCCCTTTTACATATCATAAAAACCATCTTTGGTTAGGGAGATATCATTCCGGATGTCTGTACTTGAATTTAGCGAATATAAAATTGATCAAAACAGACACTTTCGGATTCAAATATAGGGAAAAATAACAAAACATATCAAAATTTTCTAAGATTTCAGCAGTGAATAACAGACATGTAAACAATGAACTTCTCTTTTTACAAATCATGAATCGGATCTTTGGTTAGGGAGATACGATCAACACAAGTTGAATTAGGGTTTGAAGTAAGCGTAATGAGTTCTAAAAAGTTGATTTGTCTCTCTGACAGAGGAAAAATACCAAATAGTGACAGAAAATTATGAACATTTTACAGTAAATAATAGACTCTAATATAAAGCTATTGCAATTTACGAATCCTGAATCTGATCTCGGATGACGAAAATAACGCAACTACACGTTATACTTGAATATGAATAACGATTTTAACCAGTAGGAATCACGATTCAAATTTATATTTTTTTAACAAGGTTTTCAAATCCCAAAACCTCTGATTTTTTTACAGAGGTTCACTGACACATTCGTGCACTATATATAAAAAAATCAAAAGTTTTTAACAGAGTTTCAGATACAAAATAGCATGATTTCTACGGATTTAAAATCATAATATGCAAAAATCCAATAAAATACTAAAAAGAACATGATTTAATAATCAAAAACAATAAAAAATACCTAAACAGCAAAACGAAATTTATTTTAATACTGAATACATGAAATAAACATTAATATGACAAGAAAATTAAAAAAATATAGGGAATCTATGATGGAGATTGATTTTATCTTTGAAAACATGGATTTAGCCCATTTAACGGGTAAATCGCATGTTTCATTGGTTAAGAACGTAGAAAACATACCTCTCATCGATTCTAACGAATTAGAATTCTAAAAATTACCATCAAACTGAGTTAGATAATCTTCTTGGGTTGACTTTGGGGTTCTTGGATGAAATCCATGGTTAAATCCATGAACACAAGGGTTTTCATGGTGAAATCTATTGAAAAATCATAAAAAACTAATAAAAAAACACAAAATAAAGTATAAAAAAATTACTTTTGAGGCTACAACTGCAATAGAGGAAGGAGGAGGTGCTGGAAAGGAGAGAGTGGCCATGAAATTGGGAGAGAAAAAGAGTCTTTTTTGACCCCCTCTAAAGACCCATTTTTATAGATTTTTGAAAATCCATGTATTTAGGGCTAATTTGGAGAGTTTTTAAATTTTTTGGAGTTTATCAAGATAGGCTAAATGGGGAGGACAATTTTTGGTGGCTTCCTAACCCTAAAGGGACCCAAACTAACCCTAATTAAACTTCTAAATTTTTTAGAGAACTTCCCAAATGTGGCGCTACTTGGCATTTTTCAAAAACCCTAATTTAAAACTTTAAAATCAAGGTTAAAATCTAAAGTAAAAATATGACTTTTAAAATCAAATTTGGACTCTTATAGATTCCTAACCTAACTAGGACACTGACTAACCTTAAGCTAACCCTGACTTTATCAAATGTGGCACCACCTCGAGTGGGCCCCATTTGTTTTTTTCAAAAAGCGATTTTAAAACTTGAAAATGAGATGTTTTTCAAAAGATATTCAAAAGTAGGCCTGAAATTGAAAGTTTTGAAATGGCATAGAGTTCTAACTGGGTCAAAACTCCTCCAGATATGGCACCAACTGAGTGGGCCCCATATCAGAGTTTTGTAAAATTTGAAATAAAGACTGAAAGTGGCTTTAAAAAGGGGTTAAAATCAACAAGTGAAGTTCAAAGGTTTTGAAAATAGAGTTCTGAGCGAACTGAAACTCTGGACCAGAGTCCTAAACCAGTTAGGTCTCTGAGATTTTAGAATTTTGAAAGCCAAATGAGGAAGTTTTTTTGAAAGATTTCATCAAAACTGGTAAAATAAGTCAGAAAATACAATGAGGGTTAGAGTCCTAATTCAACCAAAATTCTGAAATAGAGTCATGAACCAACCAAGACTCTGCAAAATGACCTAATTTTCGAAAAATGAATGAAAATGGAAGTGAAAACAAAGTTTAGAATAGACTCCTAACTGGATTAGGACTCTGGGACAGAGTCCTGATCGGACTGAAACTCTAGATTTTTTTGGTATTTTCTGAAAAACAAATAAAAGAACAATGAAAATAGTGAAAATAACAAGTATTGAAATCACACAGAGTTCTAATCCAACTGGAACTCTGGGAATAGAGTCCTAATCGGAATAGGATTCTCAGAATTTTTGGATTTTCTGAGAAAACAAATGAGAGGATCTTAAAAAATAGGTGAAAATAAGATAAAATTGAAGTCTGGTTCAGAGTCCTGATCTGACTAGGACTTTGAGGAAGAGTCCTAATTCGACTAGAACTCCGAGAATTTTTGGTTTTCTAAGAAGCAAATGATGAGATTTAAATAGAACTTTTGAAAACCAGTAAGAATGAAGTGGGGAAATAAACTTTAGACAGAGTCTTGATTTGATCAGGACTCTGGGATAAAATCCCAGAATTTTGAAATTCTATGATAGAAATGTGACAATTTTAAAATTTGGAAAGATAAATAAAAGGATTTTGGAAAGATTCTCTCAAAATTGAAATCGGGGTCAGAATCTTGATCCAACTAGGACTCTTCGAATAGAGTCCTGGTTCAACTAAAACTCTGAGTTTTTGACTCATTTTGACAAATTTTAAAAGATTTGATTAAAGATGGGCAGAATACCAATGAAAGATAGAGTCCTAATTCGATTAGGAATCCAAGAAAGAGTCCTAATCCGGTTAGAACTGTAGAATTTTGGCTAAAATGGAAGATTTTGAAAATCAGATGAGAAGGTTTTAAAAGCAAGTGAAAAACAGGAGTAACGAATGAAATCTGGATAGAGTCCTAATTCAATTAGGACTCTGAGAAAGAGTCTTAATTCGACTAAGACTCTAGAATTTTGGCCAAAAACAAAGGATTTTGATTGGTTTTCTGAAAAATAGGTAAAAAGGGTAGTAAAAGGTAGAGTTCTGATCCGACTAAGACTTTGGAAAAAGAGTCCTGATTTAACTAGGACTCTAAAGTTTTGACCAAAATGACAGAAATGTATAGGGATATGACCATAACTGGTTTAACATCAAAATGGAGTTTTGAAAAGATTTAAAAAGATAAAAAGATAGTCCTGATTCAACTAGTACTCTAAATTTTTTGAGATTTTTGGTGAATGAAGGAATCCAGAAGTGACACCACCTAAATGGGTCTCATCTGAGAATTGAGATTAATTAAAATTGAGTTTCAAACGAATCCAGATTGTTTTCAGAGAAAATATTTTGAAATATAAGATCCTGGGGGTTGGCAAATGGCAAGGATGTCGATTTAAAACCCAGGTTTTGAAATTGTTTTCGAAAGAAAAGTTTTAAAAACTCGAATCTGGATTTAATATTTTGAAAACAGGAGTTCTGTATCTCGATGATGAGATGCAATAACATGCAATGCCGTGCAATGCAATGAAATGATATGTCGAATGCATGCAGTGATATGCAATGACATGTAAAATGTAAACCTTGGATGAGGGACTTGGAATCCCGAATCCTTGGCAGAGACAAAATTTGGAGATTTTCATTTGAGGATGAGAACTGATAATTGAAATTGAGCCAAAATGAGGGTTCAATCTTGATTGTAGGATGAAGTATTGAATTTTTTTGTAAAAATTTGGGCTGTGAACAACCCTGACTTAGATTTCGACCAACTGGTTCTCTAAAGACTACAGAGAGTGGGTCCCGATGACAGGAGGCAAATGTTTGTGGATGAGGGTAAAAATTTGGGATGTTTACAGCACCACTCGTGCTTTATGACCCCGACCCAAAGGGGGCACACACAACCCACCTAATTTCGACTCAGAGGGGATTATAATAGCATGAATGTTTTGATTTTAAGGATTTTATTTCCTCTTTTTTGGCATAATGTATAATGCTTGTTAAGGTTTCCATTTTCTTAAATAAAATAAATGTTTAATTAGGGTTTTAAGGTTTTTTTATGTCTTAATTAGGGTTAGGCATGTAATGAACATTTGATTTTAGTTAAAATATAAGGATTTTTTTAATGAACGTAAATTTATGATTTTTTTAGAGATTGGGGCATTGATTTGCATTTTTTAAATGATGCAAATGTTTAATTACAATTTTTAGTTTTTTTGTGTTATTTTTTCTTTTTATATATCATTAAGCATGATTCCATTAATGAATGCTTGATTTTGGTTATTACTTATCAAACCCCTAAATCTTTGATTTTTGTTAGAATTTAAGTTTTTGATTTAGTTTCTTAAATGTTATGAATATTTAATTAGGTATTTTTATCTTTTTTAATCAATATTAAACACGATTTGTGAATGCATGCTTGATTTTGTTTAGAATTTTAAGGTTTTTATGCTTCTTTTTTCAATTATGTTTGTTATTGTGTATTTGTGTCCACCCTAGTTTCGATTCCTTGCTTAGACCTTGGTCAGGGGTCCAAATTGATACCTATTGTGACAAGTAGAGAATTTTGAAAGAAACTATCCATGGATTCTCTTGATCCATTTTGTTTTTCTTTCCCTTTCTTAAAACGATTAAAGGACCATGAGCTAATTCAGATCCGGCACTTTTCCAAGGCCCTATTCCAACCCAACTTGCACATTCTTGGATCCAAAACTTACCCAAATGTGGACTGGAACTAACCCAAAAAATTTACTACCTGACAGATCCAAGCTATTTGTATGTTGAACATACTTTTATGAACATAGAAAATGGGCTGGATCTTCCATGTAGGGATATGTAAATATTAGGAATAAGTAGGCAAAGGTGGATGTTTTTGTTCTTTGTGTTATTTCTTGCTGCTGCTATCTTTTGTATGTTCAATCTTTAAAATGCTTTTGGATCTTATTTTCTTGCTGTTATGTAGGATTTTTCAAAAAAAGCTGATTTGCAAGACCAATGGCTCTCCCTGCAAAAGGTGTGGCATTTGTGCAATATATGTTTCTGATTCTATGCATTTTCTTTATTTTATGATACTTAGTTTTTGTGTTCACTATGACAATGTTGTTGGGTTTCCCTTCTTTGTGGGACCCATCTATTTACTAAATAAGAACCTTTGTTAACTGATATTTATTGGCATGCTCATTGGAACCGCGCATATTTATTATTGTGGTGGGATTCCCAAGCACAACCTTTGATTGTCTCAAGGCCGATTTATGTATTATGTTGGATAGCAATTTGTGAATGACGGTTCAACTACCTAGCGATTTGTGAATGGCGCTTCAGCTGCCTAGCGATTTGTGGATGGCGTTTTGACTTCCACATTAAATATGAATCTCGTTCTCTATTTAGAGAGGAGTGGTTCGGCTAGCAAAAAGGTTTTTTTTCCACTTCTTTTTGGGGTTGCTTCGTGCAGCTGGTTCTTTAGAACATTTGTTCCTTTTTCGGTGAGGTCTTTCCTCATGTTATTTCTCTACACCTTTGTGTGTTTGTAAGGCTTATGATTTTTGGTCACTTTGTAAACTCTGCTTGAAGATAGTGGAAGAAACTGACCTATCGGTCACTGTGGACGTACCTCAGTTTGAGGAAACCACGTAAATCTTGTGTGTTTCTTTAATTTTTGTTGATATATATATATATATATATATATATATATATATATATATATATATATATATATATATATATATATATATATATATATATATATATATATATTACTTCCATTGATTTTCACTTGGGAGAAAGCCTGTTTTTTTCAACATCTGGTATCAGAGCTGAGGTTAATCCAGTTTCGATTCGTTGTATTTTGTATGTGAAAATTATGGAAATCAATGTTGGGCGTATGATTAGTTTTAATGACACAAATTTGATGACTTGGAAAACAAAAATGGAAGATCTTTTGCTTTGTAAAGATTTGGATGAACCCATAGAGGGTGATAGCGACAAACCAAAAGAAATGAAAGATGACGAGTGAAAAAAGCTAGACTGAAAAGTAGTCAGTTTCATTCGGCAATGAATTGATGATACTTTTTTTCATCACGTTTCTACTGAAAATTCAGCACATGGTCTTTAGACCAAATTAAAGAGTCTTTATGATAGAAAGACGACAGAAAATAATGCTTTTCTATTTTGAAAGCTTGTGAATCTCAAATATAAATAGGGCACTTCTATTGCAAAACATTTGAATGAGATTAAGAGCATTGTGAATCAGTTGGCCACCATGAAAATTACCTTTGATGATAAGTTGCAAGCTTTGTTACTTCTTAGTTCACTTCCTGAAAATTGGGAAACCTTGGTGGTCACTGTTAGTAACTTTGCACCTGATGGAATGGTAACTATGAGCCAAGTTACTAGCAGTCTGTTAAATGAAGAGACAAAAAGAAAATCATCAGGTCCTTCTCACTGCGAGGCTCTTGTGATGAAAAATCGGGGGAGAGGTAGGAGTAAGAGTAGGGCTCTGCACAATCGTGACAAATTGAGAGGTCGTTCAAGCTCCAGTTCAAAGAAAGATGTTGAGTGCTATTATTGTCACAAGAAAGGGTACATGAAATGGGAGTGCAGAAAACTCAAGTTCAAAGAGTAGAATAAAGCAAAAAATTCAGAGAAAAAGCAAAATGATACAGTTGCAGTCACAGATGATGAACTCATGATTATCTGTGATGATACTAGCATTAATTTGATTGGACAAAAGACAGATTGGGTAATTGATTCTGGAGCTTCATTTCATGTTACCTTGCAGGCTGATTTCTTTACTTCTTACTCGAAAGGTGATTTTGGGAATGTTCGAATGAAAAATGAAGATGTGTCAAAAATTATTAGTATAAGTGACATTTGCTTGAAAACAAATATTGGTTGCAAATTGTTGCTTAAAGATGTGAGGTATGTATCAGATATTTGACTAAATTTAATCTCTATTAGAAAGTTGGATGATGAAGGCTACAACAACAATTTCAGTGAAAGAAGGTGAAAGCTATCCAAAGGTTTTGTGGTGTTAGCAAAAGGAAAGAAGACTTGTTCTCTTTACACTATGTAAGCAAAGATTTGCAAGGGTATTGTGAATGCTGTGGAGAATGACTCATCCACCGTTTTATGACATAAAAGGCTCGAGCATATGAGTGAAAAATGATTACAAGTTTTGATCAAGAAAGAGCTTCTAGCGGAGATAAAATGTATATCTTTGAAAACATGTGTTCATTGTTTTCATGGTAAACAAAATAAAGTATCATTCCATAGAAATATTGCATCTAGAAAATCTCATATTCTAGATTTGGTACATTCTAGTGTATGTGGTCCTTTAAAGGTTAAGACACTTGGTGGTGCACTATATTTTATTACTTTTATTGATGATCATTCTAGAAAAGTTTGGGCTTATACACTGAAAACTAAAGATCAAGTTCTAGATGTATTTAAGCATTTTCAAGTCATGGTTGAAAGAGAAACTGAAAGACAATTGAAATGTGTTCGCTCGGATAATGGTGGTGAATACATTGGGTCATTTGATCAGTATTGCACCAATCATGGCATCAGACATGAAAAGACAGTAAAAAAAATACCTCAACTAAATGGGGTTGCAGAAAGAATGAATCACATCATTCTTGAGAGAGTCAGATGTTTGTTGTCACATTCCAAATTGCCAAGATCTTTTTGGGGTGAGGCAATGAGGACATCAATTGATCTTATCAATCTGTCTCATTCTATTTCGTTGAATGGCGATGTTCTAGAAAAAGTTTAAACATGGAAGTCTCCTATGATCACTTGAGAGTATTCGGTTGTAGAGCTTTTGTTCAAATTTCAAAGGATGAGAGGTCCAAGTTTGATCCTAAATCAAAGCAGTGTATATTTCTTGTCCATGGGATGAAGAATTTGGCTACAGATTGTATGATCCAATTGATAAAAAGGTTGTTAGAAGCAGAAATATTTTCTTGGAAGATCATATTATTGAAGACATTGACAAGCTTAAGACAACTAAGTCTAGCACTGAAGATCTTGTTGACTTAAATCATCTTGATTCACCTGTTGTTCAAGATATCATTCAGGCATCTCATGATAATGTAGAGAAAGAAAATATCGAGCTAGAGATTAAGAAGAAGCGGTCACCCCAAGAGCCACCTCTACAGTCACCGTTAAGGAGATCTACCAGAGAGAAACAACTGTCTAGAAAATACTCTTCACATGAGTATGTGATGATAACAAATCAAGGAGAACCAGAGACTTATCAAGAAGTTTTGAAGCATGAAAACGAAACCGAGTGGTTTAAGGCAATGAAAGAGGAAATTAAGTCATTGCATGAGAATCACACCTATAATTTGGTGGAAACACCTAAAGGGAAGAAGATTTTGAAAAACAAATGGGTCTTCAGGCAAAAGAATGATGGGAACAACTCTCAACCTAGATTCAAGACACAACTTGTTGTGAAAGGTTTTGGTGAGAAGGGAATTGATTTTGATGAAATCTTCTCACCAGTTGTGAAGATGTCCTCCATCCGAATTGTACTTGGTATAGCTGCAGGTATGAATTTAAAAGTTGAACAGCTTGATGTGAAGACTGCATTTTTGTATAGTGACTTAGAAGAAAAATTTTATATAGAGCAATTTGAGGGTTTCATTGACAAGGGTAAAGATCAGTTGGTTTGCAAACTAAAGAAGAGTTTGTATGGATTTAAGTAAGCACCAAGACAGTGGTACAAAAAAATTGGTTCTTTCATGACTGAGCATGGGTATTCAAGAACCACCACAGATCATTGTGTGTTTGTGAAAAAAAAATAGATGGTAATTTTACTATTATTTTGCTTTATGTTGATGATATGCTAATTATGGGTCAAGACATAAGCAAGATTAACAAGTTGAAGTTAGAACTGAGTAAGTCTTTTGCCATGAAGAACTTAGGTCCAGCAAGACAAATTCTTGGGATGAGAATTGTTTGTGACAGATCACATGAGCTAATCTGGTTATCATAAGAGAATTATATTAAAAAGGTTCTTGACAGGTTCAATATGGACAAAGCAAAACCTGTTAATTGTCTACTTGCAGGCCATTTCAAACTTAGCTCAAGTCAATGTCCTACAAATGATGAAGAAGAAAATGAGATGCACAAAATTCCCTATGCTTCAACAGTTGGTTCTTTGATGTATGCCATGGTTTATATTCGATCGAATATTGCTCATGCAGTTGGGGTTATTAGTCAATTTTTGTCAAATCCGAGGAAAGAACACTGGGCAGCAGTGAAATGGATTATGAGGTATCTTCAGGGCACTTCAAAGATGAGTTTGTGTTTTGGAAAAGGTGAGTATATTCTTAATGGATTCACAGATTCTGATATGGTTGGTGATGTTGATAGTAGGAAATCTACTTATGGGTATTTGATTACTTTTACAAGAAAAGCAGTTGCATGGCAATTGAGATTACAGAAATGTGTAGCTCTCTCCACCACAGAAGTTAAGTTCATTGTCATCACAGAAGCAAGCAAGGAATTATTATGGTTGAAGAAATTCTTACAAGAGTTGGGTTTAAAACAAGAAAGGTGTGTCCTTCATTGTGATAGTCAGAGTGCAATCCACTTGAGCAAGAATTCTTCATTTCATTCAAGATCGAAACATATTGATATTAGATACTATTAGATTTGTGATGTCCTGAATGATAAACTGTTACATCTTGAGAAAGTTCACATTGATGATAATACTTCAGATATGTTGACTAAAGCATTGCCTAAGGACAAGCATGAGAAGTGTCGACTCTTGGCAAGAATGATTGAAGTCTTCACATAAGTCGGGAGGGAGAGAATTGTTGGGTTTCTCTCCTTTGTGGGACCCATCTATTTACTGAATAAGAACATTTGTTAACTGACATTTATTGGCATGATCATTGGAACCGCACATATTCATTATTGCGGTGGGATTCTCAAGCATGATCTTTGATTGTCTCAAGGTCGATTTATGTATTCAGCTGCCTAGCGATTTGTGAATGATGCTTCAGCTGGCTAGCGATTTGTGGATGGCGTTTCGACTTTCACATTAAATTTGAATCTCGTTCTCTATTTAGGCATGGGTGGTTCGGCTAGCAAAAAGTTTTTTTTTCATTTCTTTTTGGGGTTGCTTCGTACAATTGGTTCTTTAGAATATTTGTTCCTTTTTTGGTGAGGTCTTTGCTCTTGTTACTTCTCTACACCTTTGTGTGTTTGTAAGGCTTATGCCTTTTGACTACTTTATAAACTCTGTTTGAAAATAGTAAAAGAAACCGACCTATCAATCACCGTAAACGTACCTCAGTTTGAGCACGTAAATCTTGTGTGTTTCTTTAATTTTTGTTGATATATATATATTGCTTTCATTGATTTTCACTTAGGAGAAAGCCCATTTTTCTCAACAAATGTGAGCATTTGCTTGGCAGCTCCTCCTAAGAAGTCTGATGCTAAGTCTCAGGCCTTAAAGGCAGCCAAGACTGTGAAGTCGGGATCATTGACGCTGAAAAAAGGCAAAGAATATCCGTACTTCTGTAACTTTCCATCGACTCAGGCACTGAAGAAAGAACGAAATCCCAAGTATCCTTGTCTCAGTGCACCACCAAGAAACAAGCTCAACCACTATCAGATCCTCAAGTATCCGCCCACCACTGAATCAACCATGAATAAGATTGAGGACAACAACACCCTTGTTTTCATTGTGGACCTCAGGGCAGACAAGAAGAAGATCAAGGCAGCCGTGAAGAAGATGTATGACATCCAGGCAAAGAAAGTCAACACATTTATCAGGTATCCCTTTTTCTGTTTTCTCTTATTTTAGTTTTCAGTTGCTGCATTTAAATCTTTTTCTGATAAACTTTCTTTTTATAAACTTGAATAGACCTGATGGGACCAAGAAGGCATATGTGAGGCTAACACCAGATTATGATGCTCTGGATGTTGCAAATAAGATTGGCATCATCTAAACCGGAGGTATCTCTTGCTCCTGCTCCTTGCCTCTGGAATTTTTTTGCATTTATGTACTGGAGACTCAGATACAATGGAAAATGCGTTAAAACAGTTTTGTTAACTCGAATTTAGTATGGTATTGAGTGCTTTCTTATTTGTCTCTGGTTGTTTTGATCCTTTTTTCTCGGATGATATTCATCATTGTTGTTCAGGTAGCCATGGTGAATCCAGTAGTTTTAGGAAAACTAGATGAATGAATTGACGTGGAACCTGTTAATGCATTTTATTTAAAGCAGGTTGTAGATTTGCTCTACCTTTTTCCCCAGTATGATGTAAACTGGCCTGACTGCAGCCATGATTGATTTTGATCTGGGTATATCCGTGTATAGGTGAGTGTGATTTATTAAGTTGCCTATGTCAGTGATGTCGTCAGTTTGGTTGGGGAAGGCTAGCTGAGACAGGCCGGGTCTTAATCCATTCATGGTCAAGTTCCACACTAGGATTGACTTGTAGTGGGCCCTATGCGTGATGAGTTCTTACAGTATTGGATTATTTACATAGTGTGAAATTGGAATTGAATTGTTATCTAATTTTCCCATCAAAATCATAACAGACTTTATGGTACTTGGGTTAACACGGGCCTACTTGCACCAGTCAAGCTTTTTTTTTTAAGAAAAATAATTCATTCAAGAGCATATGTTAGGCGAGAGTACATAATATAGAAGAACCAGTCAAGCTATTGAATAAGCCTGCATGCACAAGGGAATGAAACTTGTGAGGGATCCTAAAAATGATCTTTGCTTGCGCATGGCAGTAATCTTATCCCGGTGCAAGCCTTCTGTGATTCCAGGCTTATTCAATCGATTTATTGTTCTTGTTGTCGTCATCGTGCGAACCCTTTGTGGCTTACTGCATGTGTTTTGGGTGATTGTATGCTCTGTGTATGTTGCTACTGATCACCTTTGATCTGTGCTGGTGAGGAACTTGTACACCACACTCAGTTTTGTACGTGGCAAATTTGTCAGGGAACTACCATTTTCTTGAGTATAAAAGCTTGCAGTTATCAAGTCACGGAGTTTATGGTTCCAATTCTAGGTGACATGTTCGGACGTGGTTGGCTTGGTTCAGAGGAGGATGATTAAGCCAGAACTTTGAGTTAGAATTTTGTGACCTGGAGAATCCTCCTTTCATAGATTTGAGAGCAACTAGACGTGATTCAGCCGAGTCTTGCTTCACAGATGTGTAGAAGTTTTTGAACAGGTTTGGCTTGATACTTACTGCCGACGGGATCACCTTCCTTTCAGCAGAATCACTTCCTATGAGGTGCAGGGGGTGCGGTGCGGTGGGGTGGTGCAAATTTGTTTTAGCGGAGGAGGCTTTGCAGGGATTGCGGCCCTCCTCCTGCGGTACACAAACGGGGCTCTGCTTGTCTGGTTGGAGCAGCTGCAGCTAGTGAACGTCACCTTGTACGTGTTGAGACGATGCAGGTTCAAAACCCAGTGGTATAGTTGTATAACTAGCTGGTACGGGTCTGCCTAACCCCAGCTTGCCTTTCAACAAAAGAATGCCATCCTAAAACGAGGAAAATGTGAAGTGATGGTTTTCTTGCTTTTTCATGTGGGCCGAAGTGAGCCTAAAAAGCTCGTAGCTGTCTCATTGTTTGTTCAATAGATGACAATTCTCTCGAGAATCGCTTGGTGCCCGTTTGAGTGCCACGGGAACAATGGGTGGCGCAGAAAAAAATGATGCAAAATCAACGGGATCTCAATTTTGTTTTCATGGAAGGACACTCAACGCGGAAGCGTCCTTTCGTGGTCGAAGCAGGTTATATGTTCCCCCTGGAACACATAGGTGCGTGTTCTTGGGTCTGAATGAGCGCCACATATGTAAGCATGTGGGGCTCATTTCTCTGTGTGTGTCGGCATCACTTAGCATCAAAGTCTGGTGCGTTTACAAAGACTTAAGTATCCTTTCTCGCCATTAGCGACAAAATGATGTTTCGAGTAAAGGACAAAAAAGCCCTCCCGTAAAAAAGGATTAAAATCATCATCATTTTCGACCTAAGGAGTAAACTCCTCGGCTTTATCAGGAGCTCCTCGCAATATGTCGCCCTAAATGTTTCGAATCACCCTTTGACAATGCACCATCTGTTGTAACAGGAGCTCTGATTGACGACACACCATTTGTCGTCGTCTACTGACGCCGGAGCACCCTTTGTCGTCGTCTATTATCGTCGGAGAACCCTTTGCAATCATCTGTTCGTGAGAAATACTTGAACTACCAAAGAAATCAACATTTTGTCTATTATTTATCATGCTACCAGGATGCAAGCATCGAACTGAGTAGACATAGAATAGTGATTTATAGCAGAGATAATGGTGGCAATGTCGAACTGAGTAGAATATCGATTTATAATAGAAAACAGATAAGAGAGTAGCAGTTTACAGTAGAAATCATATCAGAGAGTAACGATTTACAGTAGAAATCAAATCAGAGAGTATCAATTTACAGTATAAATCAAATCAGAAAGTAGCGATTTACAGTATAAATCAGATAAGAGAGTAATAATTTACAGTAGAAATCAGATAAGAGAGTAGTGATTTACAATACAAATCAGATCAGAGAGTAGCGATTTACAATAAAAATCAAATCAGAGAGTAGCGATTTACAGTAGAAATCAAATCAGAGAGTAGCAATTTATAGTAGAAATCAGATCAAAGAGTAACGATTTACAGTATAAATCAAATTAAATAGTAGCGATTTATACTATAAATCAGATTTCTACTATAAATCGCTACTCTCTGATCTGATTTCTACTGTAAATCGCTACTCTCTGATTTAATTTCTACTGTAAATCGCTACTCTCTTATCTGATTTCTACTGTAAATCACTACTCTCTGATTTGATTTCTACTATAAATCACTACTCTTTTATCTGATTTTTACTGTAAATCGCTACTCTCTGATTTGATTTCTACTGTAAATTTATACTCTCTTATCTGATTTCTACTGTAAATCACTACTCTCTGATATGATTTTTATTGTAAATCGCTACTGCCTGATTTGATTTTTACTGTAAATTGCTACTGTCTGATCTGATTTCTACTGAAATCGCTACCCTCTGATTTGATTTATATTGTAAATTGTTACTCTCTTATCTAATTTCTACTGAAATCGCTACCCTCTGATTTGATTTATATTGTAAATTGTTACTCTCTTATCTAATTTCTACTGTAAATCACTACTCTCTGACTTAATTTTTACTGTAAATCGCTACTCTCTTATCTGATTTCTATTATAAAATACTTTTTTTAACAGAGAGAGAGTAAAAAAAACCATGGTCGCCCAGAGAGAAATCTTATTGCTCTTTTCAACCGTTATAAGAGATAAAAAAAAAGAATTTATACAAGGCAAGGATAACAACCCTAAATCTAAACAAGTCTGGTCTGATCCATAAGAAACTGAGTCTCAAATATAAGTCCAAGAAAAATTTGTTTTGGGGGCGCTGCCCCTCAGAGACCCCCGCCCGCTGATCGCGCAGCGGGACTCGCACCGGGAGAACCTCCAAACCCCCCTTCTGTAAGGGAAAAACTATGAATCAGGCTCCACAACTCATCAAGTAGGAACGAGAAGGCGGCCATGTGTTGTAACACAAGCTAAAAACAAAAGTGAAACGTGCAAATTTATTTATGGAGAGCGAGAGGACATTTTGATTCAACACATATCTATCTTATGGAAGAACATTTTCATCAAAAGCATATCTACCTTTTTTATATATTATTTTATTATAAAGTCATCGTGGGCAACATTGGCATATGAATTATCGCAGGTCTCAAGATATTTCTCCATATACACAGGAACATGCGAATTTGTGTTTCGGGGAGAACACACACCACCCTCTCTTTCGCGGTAGACAAAGGCTCCTTAACATTTGTTTGTTTTGCCCGGTATGACTATCGTACTTTAAGAGATTTGACAAATTTTCCTAGCCAAACTTTTTTGGCGTCATCACCAAATGATGACAAAATATAGGTTAACTCATTGCCTTACAAATTCATGTGGAATTAAGTTACCCCCGTGATTTTTTTTTTCTTTAGGAAAAAAATGGGTATGCCTGATAAATTAAAAGGAAAGACATGTTTAAGAGAGAGATCTGAAAAATGGCCTCAATGCAGGACGGGTCATTGAAAGTGTGAACTGGAATGTTAATTGGTTATGTAGACCTAAAACTTTCTGGCACATTTGGTGCCATGACGGATTGGAGTGGGTAAGGGCTAGCGATGTAAATGGGCCCGATTAGCCATTATTAGGTCAGACTTAATCAGATTTGGAGTTGGAGGAGATCAGGCAAAACAAAATCGGGATCCGACTAGCTTAAAAGCTAATATTTACACAGAATGGGATTCAGATTGGAATTCCGATGCAAAACTCAATACTAAATCCGACTTTTCAGACTCAGATTCGGGTCTGCTATTGAATTACATCCAACCTATTGCCGCACATGGATTTAGCCATTAAATGCTAAATTTTTATTAATTGCGTGTCTGCACATAATTTTCATCATTCATCTTAATCCTATCCTAAAAGTCGAAACCTTCATAAAAGCCCAAATTAATGTAAGGTGGAGCCCTAAACATTTGATTGCACAATTCTTAACTTAAAAAAAAGAAAAAGAATGGCCTATAAGTTAATTCCAAGTAGTGGAGTATTTGGGAGATGCCATGAAGGTGGTCATAATGGGACTGCCACTTTGGATTGGATACGATCGAAAACTCGATCCGGGTGGCATAGTGACAAACGTTTTAAACGACAATTTCTTGCTTTTAAAAAACGGGAGAAATTGAAAAAATGTCATAAATCTCACATTTTTTGGCAAAATCTCAACAATAAAAAAATAAATTAAAAATATAAAATTTAATTTTTATAAGAAAATATTAATAAAAATTATTTAAAATAAAAATACACATTTTTTCATGATAAATAGTCGTTTAAAACGTAAATATCATGTTTAAATCATGGTATTTAGGGTTTTTTCATAAATCTCGTGATATTTTGAAAATCTTGCGAGAAATTGCCGTTTTAAACTTTCAGGCAATTCCTCGCAATATTATCACGAGAATTTCATAAATCTCGCGATATTTGTCATTATGCTGGGTGGTTGATCACATTTGTACCGATTCTCTTACTGTAATATCTTTATCTCAATTCCATCATCTTCATGCTATCCCTCAACTCTAATTAAAGCATGTAGGTTAGACTGGCTTCCAACCATTAGCACATTCAAAGATTCGGATGGCTAATTAGCCATTGTTGACAGTCCGGTCAACGGTCAAAAGCAAGCTAGATGCAGATCTTCGAACCCGAAGCAATTAAGCTAAGTTGCTAAGGTTCCAAGTGTGCTAATCTTGGGCACTGGCGGTTCTAAAGAATCATTGAATAGTGGGAAGCAGATCAGGTGATGCTGAACATGAGCGTTTTTGCTCATGCTAACATCGTGGCCATCCGATTTGCATTTTAAAAGGCTCAAAAGTCAACAAAACCACGTGGCATTCATCCAAAATGCAAACAGACGGCCACGATGTCGGCATGAGCAAAAACGCTCATATTCAGCATCACCTGATCTGCTTCCTGAATGGTGAGCCTTGCAAATTGTTTTTTTTGAAGGGAAGCTGAGGTTAGGCAGAGATCCCTACCAGTTATACAACAATACTATTGGGATTCGAACTTGCAACGCCATAACACAAGGTGACATTCACTAACTACTCTTACCAGACAAGTGGAGCCCCTTTGGTATAATCTGGATTGGGTGCAATCACATGGCACAAAATTTGTGCATTAATTGTGATTAGGTGCTTAATGCACATATATTTGTGCAATCATATTTCAACTGATCCTTTCACAATGAACTTGGCACCACCAAACCTTGGAATCTTTTCTTCGATAGCATATTAATCAGGAGATGATTTGAACATCTTAAAAGAAAAAAAATCATTTAAATGAGGTTTAATTGTCAATGACGTGTTGTATAAGCTAATGCTGTCATTTTCAGAGTAAATAGCACCAAATTACCATCTTGCGAATTATTTTGGAATAATTTACGAGAAAACCACCTAATTTGTTAAAAATATTTATAAAAAGGTTAAAAACTGCTTGGTGTGTAACACGAGCCTCATAAAATAGATTTTCAGATAGATGTCTAATGTCTGGTAAATTTACGACTAGCCTCCTCTGTTTCCAACACCTAAGAAAACTATTTTCATAAAATTGCTCAAATGATACTTTTAATTTTAAATTTGCTTATATACTACCCGGGCAATGGAGGGGCTTGACTGGGCCGTTGACGGTGCACTTAGTCAAGCCCCACTTGTTGACCAATCAGGTCAGGCCTCGTTCTAATATAAATCCCGCAAGTCCGCCCAGTGGCCCATGGGCCTTATTCGGGCCGGCCCTGATTGCAAGCTATCTTATATTCACCATATTTAGGATCCATTCTCTTAAATGCATAAAATTGTTTTAGTAAAATTTTCAATAAGTAAAAATAATTTATTTTTTTAAATTCATATACCTAATTATGTATATATATATATAGCATTTGCTACCTTCAAGAACAAGAAACCCTTTAGTTGAAAAATGTTAAAAGTGTGATTTGAAAGAGTTAACTAGAGTTAAGGTGATATAAAAAGTAACTCAGACGGTCATACAAGCAATCGCGTTGAAAAGTAGGCATTTATTTTAAATATCTGAAAATTAAATCATCTAAACAAAATTTTATCACATACGAAGAAGCCTAATTTCTCGAGAACTTTGGATCCAGAAGCTTCTTCCCACCTTATTAAAATGCGTTAAAAAAAAGGAAAAATTGCAGAAAAGAATCAGTGGCATTCTGGTATTTTTGCCCCTGTTGGGGGACTTGGGAGTGGGTTAAAAACTAACCATGGTCCACTCCAGCCCCAATTCTCTCTCTCTCTCTCTCTCTCTCTCTTCTGCAACTCTCATGGCGACCATCAATCTCCTTCCGCAAATCCTCTTCATTTCCTTGATGGGTTTCCTCACGGGGGGCCAAGCGAGGCCTGGCGTCCACTTCCACCCTTGCAGAACCTTCCTCATCTCCTTCTCCTACTCCCTTTCCTCCTCCCCAAGGCAGGAGGACTCCCTCCAATTCCAACCCCTCGACACCCTCGTCTCCCCCTCCTTCCGATTCCTCGACGACCCATCGGATTTCTCCCTCCGCCGCGGCGAATTCGACGGTTTCGCCCTCCCCCGCCCCGCCGATCTCCTTCCTTCGGCCGCCACTGTGAGGAGCCAGGAATTCGTCGTCCCTGCGAGGCCCGAGAGCTTCGATACGAGGAGCTCGCTCCGCGACCGCGCCAGCGACATCCTCAGCGTGGTGATGTCTCTGATCTTCGGCGCCGCCTGCGGCGCCCTCGTCGCCTGCACCATGTACCTCGTCTGGTCGTTGATGAACAACGGGTGCGATTTCCACTCCCACGAAGATGGCGAGATCGCCGGCTACGATGAGTACGTGAAGATCCCCACGGAACCCGTGAAGACAAAGGAAGGGTATGAGGGGAATTAGGGTTAGGGTTTCGGTTACTTGTATGATGGGTATGTGGGGTTTTGGAATGTGAGGAATTTCATGATGTGTGGTTTGCTTAATTATGTCCCTGTAGAATCTATACGACGCTTCTCTGTGGATTGTTGAAAGAAGTTGGTTTCCCTCCTTTCTTATATATGTGTTCAATGCGTTTGGTATACTACGTGACGAGTCTATGTTTCTGTGAATTCTTAATTATCTGTTCAGTAAATCCGTTAATGTCTTCTGCTTTCTCGCTCGCATTTTGTTCATATGGTTGTTTTTTCAAGTTGTTAGCTTGATTGTTGATTTTGGGGGAATTATTTGGTTGAACATTCTGTTAATTCTTTGTTTCTTTCTCCTTGTGGCTGCTATTATTTTCTCTGATGGAGTTGATGTTGGTGTCAAATTGTTGAGTATCTGTTCGGGAATTTTTGGTTCTTTTGATTTATTCTTTGTGTTTTATTCGTGTAGTGGGTTTTTTGATGGGTGGTTCTTGTGGCTTTAGTAAACCTTGTTGAACTTCTTAGGTGGCTGCTCATTTGGTCACATCCTGCAACTGGAAGCCGTTTTCTGGTGCTTGTTTTATGAATGCTGGTGCATAGTGATTTCTTGAGTATCTATATAGAAATTGTTGGTTCTTTTGCTTTCTTTGTTGATCTTTGCATTATCTGTTTGATTTATATTTTTTGGATTGCAATGAATGAACTTTGTTGCTTTGTAAACCTTGTTGAATGTCATGTGTGATTGCTGTTGCTTTAGTCGTCCCCTGGATTAAAAAGGTTTCATCATCTTTTTTATGAATCTTTGTTTCTGTGTGCACTCTTGATTATCTGCTTGGAAATTTTTGGTTCGTTGACTTTCCTGTTTGTGTTCATTAGTTGCTAACTTTCTGTTGGATTGTTTGCTTGATTTAGTGTTGGGATTTGGATGAGAGGTCTTGTTGAATTTTTCACTTAGTTGGTGTTGGTTTCATACTTTCATCCTATTCAGGACTGGAACAGGTCTGATGTTGTTTGTTTAAGAGTTGTTGGCAGTGTTTCATTCATGTTAGCTGTTTCAATTGTTGATTCTTCTGCTTTCTTGTTTGGATTTTATTCATGAAGATGGGTTCTGATCAATTTTCTTGGATTTTAATTTTCATCTACTTATAGCATGTTTTAAGTTTTCAACTTGTTTTCTTCTAATCTTAACATGTTACAAAAAGAGGGGGCCTACATCACATGCAAACAGTTTTGGGTGGGGTTGGTACTGTATGAGAATTCTTGTTGGACTGGTAATTCAATTTCTTGTTTTTGGTTCTCATTCGGTAATATGTAGGTCTAAAACAAATTTATATGGCATATTGATTGGTTATTATGGAGTCATCATACAACTATAATTGATCAATATCTTCTTTTGGATCTGAATTGTTGTGATAAAATGCAACATCTAGCGTACGAAATCGTGAGTTACTTTTCATCTTTTGGGCACGTTATCTGATGGGCAGTAAGATACATATATTCTGATGTAAACCGGAGGGGCTGATTTACGAGAAAATCTACCCAACAAAGAAATTATCTAGGAAAAGCTGAAAATAACAGGAAATCACTAGAAATTGCGAAAAATTAACGCAAAGTAGAAAATGAATCAAATAAACTGAAAATTGACTAATTTCATTATCCTCGTGAACTCCTGTGAACTATGAACTGTCTAACCTCCTAGGCCTTCCCTATATTTATAGGGAAAGAATTTTAATCATAGTAGACTCAATCTACTATTATTGATAAACATCAATTAAGAAAGCAAATCCTAATTCTATTAAACTACTAAAAGGAGATATTGATCGATTACTAAGATCCAATATTCATTACAATGACTTAAACAAGAAAATATCCAAACTAAAATTATATGTATCTCAAATGATCCAATAGATCGTGTTGACCCGGATATGTGTTGCTCCGCTCATGCACCATTCTCCCCGGGTTGGAGAAGACTTGCCCTCAAGTCTTGATCTCTCTTATGCTTCCAACAATTGCACTCTAATTGTAAGAAATAATGAACTGTTGAAACTTTTAGAAGGCATAAATCTACTAGCACCGGCACAATCCGATCTGATCCAAAGAATGTCCAAGCAAGTGCAAAATGAAGAGGATCATCCAATGGCTGGTGTAGTGGAGGGACAAAGGGGTCTTTATATGGGTCGGATATGTTAAGTGTATGGGTTAAGTTCAAATATAGATTAGGTTGAATGGATCTAGGAGGGTTAAAAAGAATGATTGGGTTCAAATGAATAGGGTGTGTAAGGTTTAGGATTGAGTTTGGGTCCAAAACAGAAGAGCATAGGTTACATAGGACTGAAATCGGTGGTTTTGGACCTAGAACCGATTGATTTTGGCTTGGACTTGATATGATTGTAGTCCAAATCGGACTCATACCTGTTTGGAACCCGGTTTTGAGATCAAACCAGTTTAGGAAACCGGTTTGGAGGTAGGCCCAACCCAATGAAACAGGTGAGAACCGGTGAATCGGCTTCAACTGTTTCATCGGGTGGAGGTTTCCCACCCTCGTTAGGGAAAAGAATAGGGAGGAAATGATGAGAGGCAGAGGAGCCCGCTCCCACCACCATTTTTATTGGCGGTTTGGATGGGGCTCCCGTCGGCAAGGGGTTCTTGCCAGCCTACCTTGTCTTGCGCCAAGTCTTTGGACGACAGATAGCTGATGGGAGCTCCCTCCCTCTCTCGCCTATGATGAGAGAAGGGTGACAGGGTGTTGGTGGGCCACATGTCACCGTCGGTGGGTTAGTCTCCATTGGTCGGCACCGCCCACCGATGGGTATGCTGGTTGGTGACCAAAGGTGCAGCCGGTTTGACGATAACCCCGGTTTGACGACAACCCTTTGACCGACTGTAAGGCCATCAGTGGCAGGTTGGTTGGCTTGCAGTCCAGAGGAAGAGGGGGGAGAAGGAAGCGAGGGGTCGGATGGGGTGAGGGTACATGTGGGAGTTTGAGAGGGAAGAGTGGAGGACGATGGGTAAGGAGGATGTGTGTCGGGGAAGTTGGTGTAGGGTGAGGATGGGGAAACATGTGGTGAAATAGGGAGGCGGGCGACAATGGGAGAAGGGTCGGATGATGGTGATATTGGATTTGTTGGCGGTTTCTAACCTGATTCGGCAGTTTATTAGTGGAGTATCATCATCAACATCAATGATATGTTCTGCTGCATTGAGTACAATCTTTGATCCAACTCATCAAATATTCTATCCATTTTCGCATCGGATTCTACACTCATGTGTGTATCTATGACTTTTCTCCACTTGTTCTTCAAACTGTGAGACATCATGAACATGCGATCGAAGTGTGGCTCTGATACCAATTGATGTAAACTGATGTAAACTGGGGACTGATTTACGAGAAAATCTACCCAATTAAGATATTATCTAGGAAAAGCTGAAAATAATAGAAAATAGCTAGAAATTTTCGAGAATTAATGCAAAGCAGGAAATAAATCAAATAAACTGAAAATTAACTAATTTCATTATCCTCATGAACTCTCTCATCTGTGAACTCTGAATCATCTAACCTCCTAGGTCTTCCTTATATTTATAGGGAAAAAACTCTAATCCTAGTAGACTCAATCTACTATTATTGATAAACATCGATTAAGAAGGCAAATCTTAATTCTACTAAACTACTAAAAGGAGATATGGATCAATTATTAAGATCCAATATCCCTTACAATAACCCAAACAAGAAAATATCCAAACTAAAATAATATGGATCTCAAATGATCCAATAGACTGTGTGGACCCGGATATGTGTCGCTTCGCTCCTGCATCGTATCCTCTGTAGTCTGTGAAGTTTTGGAGCTTGGGATTTACATGTGTAAGTTGTTTCTTTGACATTAAGTTGGTGTCCAACAAACACTTCAATGCATACAGCATGATCATCCTCTACGTGACCTAGCGTTTGTCTATTCTTTCTTCCTGCTTGAGTTTGTGTGGCTGATAAGGGCACTTATATTTGCATGTTAAGTTCTTTCTTAGCTTTCTAATGAAGAACAAATATATGTTAATTCTGGTGTTTATCTTTGCAAAAGAATCATAAGAAAAGCAGGACAAAAATATTAGAAATACAAGGAAATAAGATGCAGCCTTGAACTCCATAGGGTCTTCTAAGGTGTAGAGTCTTCTTGATGTGCCTTCATATGTTTCTTCAACTCATGTAGCTTATGCTTGGACTTGCAACTTCTATTTGTAGAAATTATATTGTTTCATATTTGCTTCTCCATGAAGTTCCTTTTTCAGTCTTCACAAGTACATTTTCGTATTATTTGATGAAAAGCTAATTGAGAAGGGTGAACTTGGTGATCAAGTGGGTGAAATGTGCAAATTATCTCATAATAGTTGACAGCTGTCACAATGGTACAAATGTGGGTATAGGATATGATATGGGTGCAAAAGGTACAACATGGGAAATTTTTTGGAATTCTTTTGAGACACAAGAAATTTTGAAAAGATAGGCATATTTATTTTGGGTTGTGGCCCCGACTGAAGTGGTACCCTGATACCTTGCAGTGCAATACCGAGTCCTGATTCAGATTGCTGGCAGGAACAAAAACGAAATTCCAAAAAAGCTTGTGTCCTCGAACTATTTTCAGATCAGATCCATCATATTCATACATACAGATACATATGTATGCTGGAAAAATCAACATTGATTTTGTCCAAAAATTGGACGGATCTGGGTAGTGCTTGTTGACTTCACTTTGTTACTTAATGAGTCAAAGGCCTGAAAACTTTGATGAAACCGTCAAGGACAACATTGACTAAAACCAAAAAAATGACAATTGGTCCAGTCAATGTAGATGAGTCCAAAAAGCTGGACAAATGCGGTTGCCGCTAGTTGACCACACTAGGCTCACGTGTGGACAGAGGCACTTGGGTTGTTGGGAAGTGCTCATGTTACATAGTGCAAACTTTTGAGTGCATTTTTTTGTGAGCTATGTCACATGGACCTTCACTTAGCATGCGGTGTCAACATGGCACACTATTTGGAGACATTAGAATCTTTCATGGACACAATCAATCTAGTGTTGGACATAGTCAATGTTAAAATGTAATGTAATACAGTTAGTTATATTCTAGTTAGATAGTTAGATTGTAATTAGGTTAGGTTAGGTTTTATTTCTGTTTTTTTGACGTTTTTAGACCTCTTTAGTAACATGTGCTGCACTTGAGAGTTGGGCGTTGGGAGTCCAACAACTCCCTCCTAACTCCCTCTTGTGAGCATTATATATATGGGGTAAAACCCCCTTGTAAAATCACTTTTTTGTGTTGGTTTCATCCCACTTGAATGAAATATTATTTTTGCCTCTTTTTGTGTGCACTCCTTTGAGCATTTTGGTTGTTGAGTGTGTTTTGTTCATTGAGAAAGATCCTTTGTGATATTCATTTGAAGTTTCGGTTGTAGATTTCATCTTCTCTCATGGTATCAAAGCAAAGGTTGTGTTCAAGTTTTTTTGTCTCATTGCATTGGGAAGCATGCCATTCAAGCTTTGGAGAAGAAGAGACGTTCTTCTTCAAATATATATAAGGGTGTATGTATCTATCATTTGTGGTAGAGTATATCCATTTTCTCTACTCTTATTGTTCTTTGCTTTTTCTTTTTTTTTCTCCCTATTAAGCCTTGTAAAATGGATGACAACGATAACGTCATCATTAAACCCATCAAGCTCAATGATTCTAACCATGTCACATGGGTTTCGATTATGAATCACCTTATATGAGGAAAGGGGTTGTGGGGATTAGTGGATGGAACCGACTTGGAATCTAAACTAATCCTCACAAAGATCGAAGGAGAAAAATAAATACCTCTTATGAAGGTAGAAAAAACTAAAGTTATTATTGCTTATGAGAAAAAGTGGAAATAATGGAGAATGGGTCACGCCAAGATTATGTCTTGACTTATAAGTAGCATGGATATAAAAAAATATTCAAGTGTTGCAAAGTTTGAACATGCAAATGACGCTTGGGACTATCTTAAGAGAATGTATTCTCTTAAAGACATTGCACATGTGTGCAATTTACAACATCAAGTTCGGAATATGGTTCAAGGCAACAAAAGCATTAGAAAATACTATAATAACTTGTCCAAATTATGGGAAGAGTTGGCTCTTCTCGAACCAAAGTGGTATTGCCCACAAGACATCGAATTCCGCCAAAATCAACTGAATGCAGAACACTTTTTTCAATTTGTCAATGGACTAAGATCAGATTTTGAAGCTACAAAGTCCATTCTTCTTCATCGAGGAAAGGTTCCTTCAATTGAAGATAATATAGAAGAATTGAGCATGGAGGAAAATTGGCTCAAAAGTAGAATTGCAAAAAATGATGATGACTCGGTTCTAGCCGTATCTAGACTAGGGAATCATGTTCGTACTTACAAACCTCCAAATTATGGAAGAACGAATGACATAAATGATTTTGAGAAGAGAAAAGTAATTTGTTACTACTGTCGTGAGCCAGGATATGTAAAAGTTTATTGTCCAAAGTTGAAGAAACCATATGAAAAGAAAGTTGCCTCTGTCGGACCTCCGCAAGAATCCAATGAATCTTCTATTGGAAGCATGTCTCTAGCACAACTGGTCGAGGCACTTCAACCACTGCCCAAGGGGGCGTCTTCCTTTATTGGAGCCGCAATATCTTCCATTAGCACTTCAGATCTAGGTAAATCTCTTTGACTTCTTGACTTATGTGCTTCTTTTTATATGACTCCAAATATTAATGTCTTATCTAAATGTCATAACTCAAATGGGTCAAACGTGTTTACTGCTGATAGAACATCTTTTGAAATTAAAGGAATAGGAGATTTTGAAAACTCAAAAAAGTTTTACATTCCACAAGTTAGATATTTCAAAACTCAATTTAAATCTTCTATCTGTTTCACAATTAACTGACCATGGATGTAATATTTCTTTCTCCTCTCGTGAATGTCGAGTGCAGGATCACCAGTCAGGGAAGCTGATTGGGGAAGGCCATAGAGAAGGAGGCTTGTACTACATGGATTTTTTTGGACATACCTAAGAATACATTGTGTTGTAATGTTCAAAAGGTTGACTTTGACTTATGGCACAAGAGACTTGAACATCCGAGTGTATCCAAGCTCCAGGTATTTTCAAAGATGATTTTTTTTTGTAATTTTGAAAATTTTAAATGTGAAAAATATAGTCTGAGAAAGATGAAAAGACCACAGTTTCAAGCAAGAACCTTTGTCTCTTCTCGACCACTAGAGTTAATACATTCTGATGTATGGGGCCCACACCTATTAGTGGTTTTATTTATTATGTAATTTTTGTAGATGATTTCACAAGACACTTGGATTTATTTTCTTAAACACAAATCTGAAGTCTTTTCACACTTTCAAATATTTCATCAGTTAGTTAAAAATCAATTCAAAGAGGATATTTCAATTTTTCGCACTGATTCAGGGAGAGAATTTTTGTTTAAAGAATTTAAGGATTACTTAAACTTGCATGGCATTATACATAAAAAATCATGCCCCTATATCCTTCAACAAAACAGGTTAGCAAAAAGAAATCATAGGCACATCATAGAAACAACAAGAACCTTACTTATTACACATCAAGTACCAAAGGTTTTTTTGAGTTGAAGCCACGTTAACCGCAGTTTACCTTATCAACAAGATGCCATCATCTTCCTTAAACCATATATCTCTTGTTGAAAAACTTTTTAAACAAATCCCAGATTACTCAAGGTTAAGAGTTTTTTGGTGCAAATGTTTGTTTTTTCAAACAAAAATGATAAATTCTCTCCTCGTGCTATTTCATGTGCCTTTTTAGGGTATGCAAGTAATAAAAAAGGCTATAGATGCTTTGATCCCAAAACAAGAAAATTATATGTTTCAAGGAATATATCCTTCCTGAAAAGTGAAAGTTTTTTTGAAAATATGAATTCTAAAGAAATAGATGAATATTCTTTTCTATTGGATCTAGTTCCAAAAATTGTTGAAGATGATCTAGCAAAAAGTCCAGAAGAACAACTTGATATAACAAATTCAGAAGCTTTTAGTGACCCTTCTGAATACTCTAGGCGAGGTAATTTAGAGAAACCATGTGCTCTCGAAAAATACATTAAAGAACATGAACAAGTATCCACTAGAAAGTCATTGAGAATCTCTAAAGTTCCCGAAAAATTTGTGTCATACGAATCTTTTTCACCAAAGTATCAAGCTTATATTGCTTTGATACACTCTTATGTAGAACCCTCTACCTATGATACAACAAAAGAAAAATCTGAATGGGTCGAAGCAATGCCAGTAGAGTTAAGAGCCCTAGAAAAAGCAAATACTTGGACTATCCAAGATCTTCCATCGGGAAAAAAGCCTATCGGATGTAGGTGGGTGTACAAAGTAAAAACCAAAAAGGTTTAAGGCTCGTTTAGTTGCCAAAAGATATTCCCAAGAATACGGAATAGACTATGAAGAAACGTTTGCTCCGGTTGCAAGAATGACCACAGTTAGGATCTTGATAGCTTTAGCATCTTCAAAGAAATGACATATATACCAAATGGATGTTAAAAACACATTCCTTAATGGAAACCCAGTTGAAGAAGTATATATGGAACCACCACTTGGTATTAATATTCTCAAAGGAAAGGCTCTTCGATTAAAGAAAGCTTTATATGGACTTAAGCAAGCCCCAAATGCTTGGTATGATAAATTTAGCCAAGTTATGATTGATTTTGGTTTTCAATTTTGTCTTATTGACACAACATTGTTTGTTAAGAAATCTAATGCATGTATCATCATTCGTCTTCTCTATGTAGACGACATGATCATCACTAGAAATGACAAACAGGGAGTTGATAACATTAAAAAATTTCTCAAAACACATTTCGAAATGAGTGATTTGGGTTTCTTAAAAAAAAATCTTAGTATAGAAGTTGCTTATTCTTCCAGAGGCTATTTACTAACTCGGTCTAAATTTGCCTTGGATATTGTTGACAGGTATGGTATCACGGACGAAAAACAGGTTGGCACTCCTGAAGTTAACATCAAAATGAAGATTGATGATGGAGAATTACTTGAAAATCCAACTCCCTACAGACAACTTGTTAGAGCACTGTCTTACCTCTTTATTACCAGACCTAATATTGCACATGTCGTTCATACAACGAGTCAATTTCAGCATGCTTCCACCACTGTTCATATGAGAGTTGTTTTACACATTATTCGATATATTAAAACTTTAATTTTTCGAGGACTTTTTTTGTTCGCTTCTTCCTCCTTTGATTTAACTGATTATACTTATGCAGATTGGGGAGGTGATCCCAATGATCGACACTCAACTACTGGTTTTTGTGTGTTTTTAGGTGAATCATTGATTTCGCGGAGGTGCAAGAAGCAAGAAAAAGTTTCTCTCTCGTCAACTGAAGTTGAATACAGAGCGATGGCTACAACCACTATGGAAGTAGTATGGTTAAGGCGTTTGTTTCATGACATGGGTGTTGAAAGTACATGAGCATCAAGACTATGCTGCGACAACAAAAGTTTTATTTACATTGCTAGCAATTGAACATTCCCTGAGCGCACCAAGCATATTGAAATAAATTGTCACTACGTACGAGAGAAGTTTCTACAGGGCACCATTGATCTACCATATGTTTCCTCAGAATATCAACTGACAGATTTCTTTACCAAACCTCTCGTTGCTCCTCGATTTCACTTTCTCTTGGACAAACTTTCGGTTATTCAACCGTAAGTTTGAGGGGGAATGTTAAAATGTAATGTAATACAGTTAGTTATATTCTAGTTAGATTGTAATTAGGTTAGGTTTTATTTCTGCTTTTTAGACTTTTTTAGACCTCTTTAGTAACATGTGCTTTTTGACGACAGTCAAAAAGCACCTGGACTTGAGAGCTGTACGTTGGGGGTCCAAGAACTCCCTACTGGCTCCTTCTTGTGAGCATTATATATATGGGGGTAAAACCCCCTTCTAAAATCACTTTTTTTGTGTGGGTTTCATCCCACTTGAATGAAATATTATTTTTGCCTCTTTTTGTGTGCACTCCTTTGAGCATTTTGGTTGTTGAGTGTGTTTTGTTCATTGAGAAAGATCCTTTGTGATATTCATTTGAAGTTTCGGTTGTGGACTTCATCTTCTTTCAGTCAACACCGTGTCATCATCATTGTTAACTATTTTCTTTTATGATATTGATTACATACATGGACACAATCAATCTAGTGTTGGACATACATGCATGCATGTGTGCATTCATCTGTGTATCTACAGCCATGTTCCTGTGTGCTAGCTTTTGAGAACTGTTATGTCATGCCAAGCCTATCCACTTTGTGTCCCGTTCCTACATATGTTTCCATGTGACATCATTTATGAGCACTCAGGTGAAGACCTTATCTGCCATTGGGCAGGCGTAAGGAATAATGTGAGGAGTTGATAACTCCTGTAAAGTAAACAGCCAAGCGGCAAGGGAAGCATTAGTAGAAAAGTAGTAATAGAGGAGTGGGTATTTGTGGTAAGCACCAGGCTAAGGATTGTAATATATGCAACTTTTAGGATGAGAGTCACTGACATGACACCTATCTCCTTGTGGCAAGAGGTATGGAATGATGTTTCCGGTGGTGGTGACTCATGGAGAAAATGGTCGAGGTATGGAAGCATCGAGGCATAATTAATGAGAGAGTTGGAGTTTTAATGCCAGTCGTAAGCAGGAGGCTGAAGATTGTTATTTATGTAATTGTTACAATGAGATTCACCAACATATCCTGTGAGAGCCCAAGCAGTAAGCTTGATCTTGAAGAGGCACAGGCACGACATCTAGTACAAAAATGGAAAGACAGAAACAAAAGAAACAAATATGTATATAAAATTTCTCAGTAAATATGTTACATTTCGACCCTTGTAATTCTCAGGACCTTTTCTAAACAAGATAGAAAAGTCACTTTACACATCAAAAGAAAGGAAACAGTAAAAGGAAATAAAACGAAAAAGAAAAAGAAAAGGAAAAGAAAACTTTAGAACATCTTTAGGTAGTCAGCTTGTATAAGTGAAATTGAAGATTGACTTTATCGTTTGCTTTACTTGGATTAGTTTTCAATCTTTTATCTCCTTTCTAGCCAGTAATATTTTCATACTTGATGTTGAAAGGTATACCATCGAATAATGTGCTGCATCCCTACCTTGCATCTCACTGACTTCAAATGCCTAGGCAATTAAGCATCCAAAAACAGGTTGTTGCTGATGTGCACAAACCTTTTCTAGTTTCTCTAGGTTCATAGCCACGTGTCTACCACATTGACAAGTTTAACCTTGCATTTTATACCTAAAACCACAGCCCATCAAGAATAAATTTTCCCTTTCTATTTGAACCAACCCTGGAAATACACATCTTTTCTATAGTTATTTACTTAAGTTAAAACAATTATTCTGTTTATTGATCACCAAACTTAAATTTAATACCGCATTTTGCATGAAAAAAGAGATCTGCTATGACAGGAGATGTATAAACTATATGAATTAAAGAATAGGGATCAGTGGAGAGTGTTAGTTTGAAATAAACAAGTTTAGATGGTTTAAAAGAGCTTAGAAACTTATTAGTGCATGCTGTATTGGGAATAAGTATATGATGCTTTGATATAACAAGAGGCAGCATATGTTTGGTTTGCCTAATGGACATGCACATGCACATGCAGTAGAGTTTGGTGTACAAATTAGAGGGGTTGTGACATGGTATTTCTCCCAGCCTCCCGTACCAGTGTCATACCCACACTGGTACTTGTGTTGGGTAATTACCAATGGGGGCTCTTGGTTGGTAGGAGCTGTCAGTGCATGTCTCCCTGTGGTGGGACGATGCAGGTTCAAAACCCCAGTGGTGCCATTGAATAATAACTGGTGGGGGTCTACCTAACCCTAGCTTGCCTTTCAAAAAAAAAACATGTGTTGGGTAATTCTGTGATGGGTGAACTTTGTTCCAGTCCGCATGTAGTTAATACTCAGGATCAAAAGCATCTAATGTTAATTATATGAATTTTTATTATTAATTGTTATCTAAATATACATCTTTGACATGTTTTAAGCTTTTAGTTCATAATTCACAATACAATTTCATACAAGAGCATTTTTAGAGTGCAGTATAGTTGTGCATTTTTTCTATGTTTGTGTGTATGGAGAGAGAGAGAGAGAGAGAGAGAGAGAGAGAGAGAGAGAGAGAGAGAGAGAGAGAGAGAGAGAGATTGTGTTCATCAGGACCCTGCAAAAAGATCATAGTGGTGAGTGCCTTTTGCTTAATTTGTACGAACATACTAAAAAACATGCTTTAGATCAAATTTGTTTAACAAAAGAACTTGAATTCTTGTTTTTTTTTCTAGTTTTAGTGTTTTGAGCCAGTGATTTTTTGCCTCTTTAAATAACAGATCTGGGCATGAAAAATATTTAATGTGTTGCATGTTTTGTGCTGAATAAATTATGATAAACACATCTACATGTTATATACATATGTGTGTGTGTGTGTGTGTGTGTGTGTTGCTGTAACCCTGTATCCATTTATAAATTCTTGTGTCGAAAATTGTACTGAAGTTCTGGAAAGGTGGCCATGAATCAGCATGTTTGTTTTCTGAATCATCTTCTTCTACGATAAACTGCTTGAATTCACAGTAGTAGATCAACGGTAGCACACAGATCTTAATTGTGAAAATAAAGAAGATTCACGATGTCGGCGGGAGTGGCTTCTGAAGTTTGGGAATAACTAGTCTTTTGTTCATGCATTTTTTCCCTTTTTTTGCTGTCTTATACTTTTGTGGTGTGATTATTTCAAGGTGTAACTTTGATGTTGAATTTTGCATGTAGAGATGGATTTTGCTGTAATGTGCATGTTTCCTCGGGTGTGCTGAGTCCAAATGTTTTTATGTTCTTGTATGAGAGTTTTGAAGATATTGTGTTTGTATAAAATAAATCCTGCTCTATGTCACATAGACAGAGACACGGACATGGGATGAGGCAAGGACACACTTGATACGAGTCCGGCACAAACTTCTGTAAAACTAGGACATAGCCATACATCATGCAAGTGCATGTGTGTGTTTCTGCATTTGGTCATTTATTTGTGCGTGCGTGATCTAAATCAATAAATCATGAATGCCATCTTAAGTGCAACTTCTTGATCAGCCATTTTAAATCATCATAATTAAAAGTATTTAAGACTAAAACAAACTTAATTTTTTTTAAATATAAATGTAATCAGCCCCACCAAATAGAAGTTTTTTTTTTCAGCGATGGCAATTTTTAAAACAAATACACTCAAAAATACAAAGTAAACAAACGATGTGACAAAAAGAAGTTATAAACATGCTGTTGACAGTGTCCCACATAGCTTTAACTGCATCTATGAAGTGTCATTGTGATGGTGCCCATTGTCCATGTGACAAATCCTGATAGTGGTAAATGTCATGGCTGGACTGAAGTTTTTTAAGGTACGGAGATATTTCTAATAAAACAGGAAGAAAAAAAAAATCCTTCCAGCTTCCCTTTGCAGTTCTGGCTATGTGGCTTCCTGTAAGTTTGAGCATTTCTGTTGGTTTCTAAGGAAGCAACAGTGACATAGATTGCCTCCTTGGTTGGTTCAATGGTTGGAAAGAGACTCAAAACTTCTAAAGTAGTGTTGAACTCTCAACCTACCTAATGAAAATCATACACACAGAAATCCCACATGTTTTTGGGTGGTTTTGATGTGTACAGGTTATATATATAAATGTATCATTATAAAGGTAAATAAGTAAATAAATAAATAGATGATCACATCAGTGGCACATTTGACAGTAACACTGGCGCTTTGATCGTCGTTCATCTTAAAAATGAACGCCAACCATCAAAACAATGAATAAGTTCATTGTGAGCTGTTCATGTTGAACCATTCGCTTGGTGGGGCCCATCCAAGTGATGGGCATCTCATTGGTACAGGTTTTGGATGCCATTCATCTTGAGATCAATGGCATCTAAAAGTGCTGTGACTGAAAATCGTCAGAGCACACTCTGACCTGATCCCATCTCATAAATAGATAAAACATATATGTTCTTTTGAGATTCTTTTTGTTTAGGGAAGGAGCTCATCTCACTCACTCTTGTTCTTTTTCTTGGTTCATTTGAGGGATCCCATTGGGACTTGGTGATCCAGTTTGTGCCAATAGAAAGCTACAGCCACCCCTTGTGTGGTCATGTTGAACACTGTGTGCATGATGCGGGTGACGACCAAAAAATATCACCATAAAAGGAATGTGTTTGGTTTGGCCTGATTAGGACATTCTTGTTTCATTCATATATCATACGGAAAATTTCACCTAGGTTACCACTTTTTGCCCCCATTTTTTAAAAGACATTTCAGGACCTAACTTTTCACAGCAACTGTCAAATAGAAACTTTTTTGTTATAGTCAAGTTGGGGTTGGTCCGACCCTACCAGTTATACAAACATACCTTTGGTATTCGAACTTGCAACTTTTCAACACAAGGTGACACGCACTCACTGCTCCTACCAGACAAGCGGAGCCCCATTTGGTAACTTATGGATAAACGTTTGCTATAGTCGTTTCTACATAAATCTAATAGAAAACACCAAAAATTTCAACTTTTTTGCTATTTTCTTGTGGATCTAACCTTACAATGTGATCTACATAGTTTGTTTAGTAGTAGGTTTTGGCTCATTTATGTGCAACATGTTATCCATTTTTCAAGGGTTCCCACAATGTGCCAATTTTTTTTATGAATCAACAAATCATATTTTTACATAGAAAATATATAATCCAAGGTGTGTTTCCTAGCAAAGCAAACACCTTACTAAACTTTCTTATTGCATAATAAAATTGGCAAAACGCTACTTTTCAGTTCACAGGTTAAAATTGATATACTGTGTAAATCTTAACCGTGAAGTTAACTTCACGTTTCTATTTGACAGTTTCAGTGAAAGGTAAAATAAGGTCCCTGATATGTCTTTTGAGAGAACATGTGGCTCTTTTTGGAATAGCAGGCAAGAGGTGGGTCTCTAAATGGAATTTCTCTATACTATAATATAAAACATTTTCCAAAACAAATAATTAATGTATCCAACTAGCCAAATATATGTGCCTGACTGTTCTTTGTTGCTTCTTATCCCAAGTATAAGATTTGTCTAACAGCCACCACCCCCTGCCAACTGTGTTGGACTTATATGCTGCTGATAATGCAATTGGATGATTTAATGGGAGTGGAAAGGTGGAGAGAAATGGAATGCAATTGAGCTTGATTCATATTACGTTATTCAAGCTGGTGATATTGTCGAAACGGATTGGTTCTTTTCTTGAATTACCATGAGTTTACACAGTCGGGACAGTGACCACACGTACAGCAGGCAAAGAGCCAGCACCACTAGGTCTCTGATTCCGGGGGTGGTTTCCCTGTTCCTCGTGAAAAAAATGCAGTGTTGCTGAAATATTCCGTTGCCAAAATTATGTAGTGTCAAAGGATGGAGTTGCCAAAAGCATCCCCTTGTAAATGATACTGAAATGCAGTGGTGGAGTTGCCAACTCCACCCTAATGGCTCCAAACAAAGAAATTTCCTCGTTTGAATACACAAGGGCTAGCACCAATTAAATATCTTGAGTCGGCTATGCTTTTTGTAACATTGAATGCAGGCTGGATATACTATTTTCATGTTGTTCTGATGGCAAGATGGGACCAACAAAGTGATTCCACGTATTCCCAACTTTGGGTAAGACCCCACCACTCTCAATGTGCCATGTAATGAAGAGCCAATATTGTTTTCCAATAAAAAGGCATTACAAAAAGGTTGAAACCCAGATTGGTGGGGGGTGTCGATTGGCGTCTTTCTTGGATACCCATTGCATCTTGTTGGTATCTCATTTTCATTTTCTTATTCATGTAGGTATCTCATTTTCCTTTTCTTTTCTGCCATATTAGGCAATAATCTCCCTCTCTCTCAGTTTTTCTACTTTCTGAATTGACTAACATAAGAAATTCAATGTCATTCTTCATTCTTCTTGAGAAAAAAAAATTGGTAGGGGTTAATGATTGTGGTCAATGATTCAATCTTTTGATGGCACTGAAATAAGAAATGGAAAGTTATGAAGCCCAGGATCATAATGGTGGATATATATACAAGGAATTTTACCTTTATAGAATATCATATATCTGACTAGTATCTCTCCCCTTTTCTTCTGTTATAAAGCGAAAGATTCTGCTACAGATTCCGCCACTGCATTTTGTCCAATAGTCTAGGCTGGCTTGCTTCCATAAATCTCTCTCTCTCTTATTATTTTCTAACTAATATGAGGTGGGGGGGGGGGGGTTGTTGCAAAGATTAATATAAGATAAACTACGAAGTTTGCTTGAACTTGAAATGGTTAATGACCTTAGCGCTGTCCTCACACTAGATGCTCTAAACTTTCAGTAGGGGACCAACCTTACTCGTGGTCCCATCCCAAATTCTAACTCCCAAGCCATGCCAATCCCTTGGTTCTTTAAATAAATGATGGCCACGTTGGAGAATCTGAGCTCTATAACATATTAATTCAGGACCTAGGCTAGGTGAGGTATATAGGTACCTTCCTTTCTTTCTTGCCTTCTTGGTATCCAACCAACCTTGGAATCTCATGCTTAGCCACCATGACAAAGCCAATCTCTCTCTGTCTCTCTTGGCCATACTATTCGAAACTTTATTGATCACTAGTTAACGTACTGCAGGTGCACATGATACACTCAGGAATTGGCTCACTAATGGTTAATTTGACAGGTTTTTTATTAGTGTCGCAGCTTTGCATGTGGGCCCAAGGCATTAATCCTTATTGTTGAACAGAAAAATCATGAGAAGGGCATTGAGGTCTAGTACCTAAGGTGCAATACGCAAGTGGAAGAATGTCACGTACCTTCACCAAATATTCACCATACAAAATTGGCTGCCTATTCTCCATCAACATAAAGCAGAAGATTCTGTCAATAGTATCACTGCCTTCTTCACGTCCACTGCTCTCTCTCTCTCTCTCTCTCTCTCTCTCTCTCTATATATATATATATATATATATATATATATATATATATATATATATATATACACGCACACACGAAGATCCTTGAGTGTGAAGACACACGAACACAAAAGTCTCTCCAAAACAACTTTAAGCAGTCAGTGGCCGCTAAAGGGTGCAACACTGGAACCCTTTACAGTGGTCGCGACCACCACTAAAGGATCTTTTTTTTTTTTGCATCCCATCTGATCTTTTATTTTAGATGCTTCACCATCGCTTGCACCGAGAGAGAGAGAAAGAGATGCATGCTATTTCTTCATTCATCTGTTCAATAGTAAGCGCACTGAAATAAAGAAGGATAAAAATACTGTTCGAACATTCATAGATAAATGGGACTCAAATCAGTAAATCATATGTCCCTAGCTTGGACAGGTGCCCTGAACTTTGAAAAATAATGCACACATCAAAAGGTTTCCAGAATCCTACCACAAACAAACAAGATCGATCGGTACCTTTCTTCAGTACTACATATACCTTTGGGATCTTTTAGCTTTTAACAACTAAAGCAAAGGGATTCTAACAAAGTACGTTGCTCGATGAACAGTCAAATTCCTCTCTCTCTCTCTCTTTTGTTGGACATATGGATCGGGTCCAACCCATTGGATAACCCGCTTTGACATTAAAAGAAGGTAGTGGGCTAATGGGCATGATAGTGAAAGGCAGTTAATGTCATTAGAGAAGTGGTTACGTGAATGTGGATGTCCACATTCACTGTATCCCTCTCCCTCCTCCACTATATATTGGGTTGGCCGGCTGCAATGGATGATAAGTGACATTGCATAGCCTTAGCCTAACCCACGTTAAGCTTCAATTGGGTTCAGGGTCCTGCTCATCGTCAATCTTAGGTCTGGGCTCATCGTGGGCATTGACCGATTGAGGAGAATGTTGAATACCCTACATGTGCTCTATGACGAATACATGTATGCTTTCTATGTTAGTTTTACAGAAATCATCAACATTGGGTTATGGGCTCACTTCCCACGCATTCTGCAGGGCGTGCGGGCGCGTAGGATTTTCCTGCATTTTCTGAATTCAAGCCACGCTCATGTACCACTGACGACATGTCATCGTGGGGCAACATGGGTCACCGATCATTCTAGCAGTCTGTCGCAAACTGTGACAAATGACAACGATGCTGAATTCCTGGCAAACTATTGTCGTGGGGCGACAACAAATATATATATATATATATATATATGTTTGCTGGGAAGTAGCTATGGCCATCGAAGGAAGGCGTCACTGCTATTTTTCACCAGGAAGAAGGCGACCAATGGGTCGCCGCTTCACCGGCATCCTCATTGGCGAAGTCCCTCGACAGCAGATAGGTCACCATTGTCGACGGTTTTTCGGTCGGAAGGTGTCTGCTACTGCACGTCGTTGTGAGGCAGTGTGTGTGCTGATGCAGTCAGAATCCACAGGGTGGGTGGGGGGGGGGTCACCATCGTGGGCGGCCTTTCGGCTAGCCACTAGTGGCGATGACATTCTCGACGACCCTCTGTTTTATTATAAAAAGGGTCTACCTTGGCCAGGATGTCGTCGGGGTTGTCACCTAGAGCATCACCGCAGACGTCATCGGAAGGTGCCGGATTGCCGGCGTCCGTCTGCGATGCATGAAATCCGAGGATTAACCCCCCCCCCCCCCCCCCCCCCCCCCTTATTTTTTTTTCAGTCGTGGGGCTGCAATGAAGTCTGCCCTCGCTGGTGAATCGGATTGATCGTCATGGGGCGATATGCCGATAGGGGCAGCCATCAATCATCGGCGGCTTTGTCTGTGCCGCTGGGAGCATTAGGGCGCATCTGAGCACTGGTTGCCATCGCCATCAGGAACTGCAGAAAGATCAGCCGGTGCCAGGGTTATCGTTGGGTGTGCATCGCCGGAAGGGGTGATCGTCGCCAGTCATGCATCGGTGTCGATTGTCGCACGACGATGTGGGTCCTCATGGAGCGACGAAGAAGAAACCCTTTTGGTTTCTAAAAAAAAATGCCAACAGAAATCCTCGGGTTTCTGTTTCTTTTTATGGAGGAATTAGATCAGGTCCGATGTTTCAACCCGGTGACAAGCCCGATCCAAACCCATTTTGGCTGGATCAAGTTTGTTGTTTCCATTGGATCAGACCCAAACCCATAATGGTTCTGGGTCTGGTCCAGAAACAACCCGGGTCCATTTCGCCTGTGTCCATTTCGGACAGGATCAGACCTGGGTCCAGTTAGGACCGGGTCCAACTTGGGTCCATTTCAGATCGGGGCAGACCCGGGTCTAGTTCGGATCGGGTCCATTTCAAACCGGGTCAGACCCGGGTCCATTTTAAACCGGGTCAAACTCAGGTCCAGTTCGAACTGGGTCAGTCCCGGGTCCAGTTCAGACCGAGTTAAACCCGGATCCTATTTGGACCGGATTGGATCCATGCTACTGCAGGATCCAAACACTATTTGGCCCGAACTAGATCAGAAATTGATTTGGCCCTTTTTGGGACCAGTTCAGAGTCATTTTTTATCGGTTCCTTTTCGTTTTTCACCGGTTCTGAGATGCTAAGACCTTGTTTTCATAAATATAAGAAGATATAGGGATTTTGGCATATAGTTATAGGGTTTTATGAACTTTTGTTCATATTTGGTATCGGTTCATAAGGTTCTCAACTGGTTTGGACCCTTGGATGACTAGTTCGGGGTCATTTCAGACCGGTTTGGGGTGTTTTCTGGCTGATTCCTACTTGAGGACCCTAGGTTTTACCTATATAAGCATGCTTTTGTTATTTTTCATGCCTTATAAAGTATTTATTCTAAATAATGCATGACTTATACATGTTAATTAATGTGTTTTGTGTTGGTTAAGTTATGTATGATGGTTTTAAGCATGAATTATGACTAAATTCATTACAGTTAGTTTATGTATATTAGTTGAAGCATGAACTTGTATTATGTCATGAATATGCATGCATTAAAATATGTGCATGGGCGTGCTCCATAATACGAATAGGTTTTCAGTAAAAGATCTTGATTGACTGATTCATGTAATCACTAAAGTGATCTGAGTCGTATTGATTAAGGATTATTTAAACAGTATTAGGATTCATTATTATGATTGTGTGTGAATTTATGAAACATCAATTTTACTCAAAGGTAGGTCGTTGTGTTCTAAATTTACACAGGGTGTGATAGAAGATGTGTATTTCAGCCTATGAAGCATGTTCGCACTCAAAGGTACAATGTTGAATTGCCTCTGGATACTTGATCTGCTAGTTTCACCAACTGAAGTCAATTCTTTGAGAATTAAAGAGACAGGTTAACTATGAGTATTGTCATTTTCATCAAAGTAGAACGATAATGGCTCAACTGTTCTTGTCTCAGAAAAGGTAAAAATAAAGGGTCTCACTTTTACCTTTTTAACATGAGTCTTGTCTGAGCAATAATAGTAATGTCTCTCCGTTTTCGTTCCTTATTGTATCAGGTTCCCTTCCTTATCGATGGTTCTAGTAATATCCCTCTTTTAGATGGATCTAACTTTTCATATTGAAAAGAAATTATGTTATTCACTTTGGGTTATATGAATTTAGATCTTACCCTTAGAATTAACAAACCTCTCGCTCTTACCGAGTAGAGTACAGTCGATCAGAAGGTTGTCTCTTAGAAGTGAAAGCGCTCAAACAGATTTAGCATGTTGCTTTTGCAATCTCGGGTGGCTAAGAATATTTGAGATGTCATTTCTCACTGCAGGACAGTAAATAAATTTATGGAAGCCATTGAGGCTCAATTCGTCACTTCTAATAAGGCAAGGGTCAATACACTCATATCCAAATTAGTGTCTATGAAATATTCTTGCGACAGTCACATCCGACAACATATTTTAGAAATGAGGAATATTATGACTCAATTGAATGACATGAAGTTCGTTATCTCTAACTCCTTCTTGGTTCATCTGATATTAACCTTATTACCTACTGAGTATGGACCTTTCAAAATCTTCTACAACACACATAATGATGAGTGATCTTTTAATGACCTCTTGGCCAAGTGTATTGAAGAAGAGGAGAGATTGAATGGTGAGAGGGTGCCAAGTGTACATATGGTCTCTCATAAGAATAAACAGAGGTCAAGACCAAAGAAAAGCTCTTTCAAAAAGAAGAATCAGAAGAAAGTCACTGAGGAGAGTTCAAACTCTCAAGAAAAAGCTAACTCTCAGTCAGGAGGCTCTTCTATAAAGTGTTTCTTTTGCAAGAAGAATGAGCATAAGAAGGTGAATTGTTTGAAGTATAAGAAGCGACTAAAAAATAAAGGTAATAAGTCATTCGTTTCTCATAAGTGTAATTTAATCCATATTCCATTGCATAGTTGGCGGATTGATTTTGGTGCCACGGTACACATTGCCAACTCTTTACAGGCATTTCTAAATAAGAGGGAACCAACAGAGCATGAGAGGAGCATCTTTTCTGAAAATAGGATGCGTTCGCATGTTAAAAATGTTGAGACCTACAGAATTGTGTTAGAGTCATGTTTCATATTGGATTTGGTTGATATATTTTATGTTTCATCGTATAGTCGAAGCCTGATTTTAATTTTAAAACTTGATAAGTTTGGCTTTGTATTTAAATTTGAAAATTTCAAACTTATTATTATGAAAAATTCAATGAATATAGGTTCTGCATATATGTGTGATAGTTTGTATTGATTAAGAACTAAATTCCAAATTCGAGAATCTCACTCCATTGAGAACACAATGATTGACAATAAACGTGGCGTAAAGGATGATCAATCCTATCTGCTTTGGCATCGAAGGTTAGGACATATCTCGAAAGAAAGAGTCCAAAGACTCATGAAAGAGAGAATCCTTGGATTCCTTGATTTTACGAATATAGAGCCATGTGTTGACTGCATAAAGGCTAAGCAGTCTAACGCGTATAAGAAAGATGCCAAATGCAGTAATAGAAAGTTAGAAATAGTGCATACGGATGTGTATGGCCCTTTTTTACCATGTTATATGAGTGAAAAGTATTTTGTCACATTTATAGACGATTATTCACGGTATATGTATCTCTACTTATTATTTAAAAAATCAGAAATCGTTGAGTTTTTTAAGGACTTCAAGAAAGAAGTAGAGAAATAAACCGATGAAGTCATTAAGGTTGACAGGTCTGATAGATGTGACGAATATTATGGTCGTTTCACTGAGATGGAACAAAAGGAAGGGCCATTAATGCGGTTTCTAAAAGAAGAAGGTATTGTACCTCAGTATACCATGTCTGGTAGTGCTTACTAGAATGATGTAGCTGAAAGAAGAAACCGTACGCTTAAAAAAATAGTTTGAGCGATGTTGAATCACTTAAACCTTACTTTGACCTTGTAGTGTGAAGCTCTTAAGACAATAATGCATATTTTAAATTAGGTTCCTACGAATGTTGTTCAAAAGACTCCTTAAGAGTTATGGATAGATAGAAAACCTTTTTTGTCATATATGTGCATATGGGAATGTCCGACAGAAGCTAAATTGTATAACCCACATATAAAAACTTTTGATCCTAGAACAACTAGTGGTTTCTTTATTGATTATCCAGAAAGGTCAAAGGGCTTTAGGTTTTATTGTCCATCTCATATACCACAGATAGTGGAAATAGATAAAGCAAGATTTCTTGAAAATGGTTATGTTGGGATAGATGCGTCTCAAAATATTGATTTTAAGGAAATGCAGGATTCAGGTTTCACACCTGCTAAAGATAAATGTCCAATTTTTCCTATCATTATCCCTTCAGATAATGTAAGAGAAAGTCTGGTCAATGAACATCAATCCTAACTAGATCTGGTTGTTAATGGGGATATACAAGAACAATAAGATACAGAGGCTCATTTTGAATCACATGTAGCACCTATATGAAGGTCCACCAAAATCAGAAAATTTGCTATCCATCCGGACTATGTGGTGTATTTACAAGAGTCAAATGATTTCATAGACATTGATGAAAATCCCTTCACATTTGCAGAATCCATTGAAAGTGAAAGATCAACACATTGGATCAATGCAATGAAAAAAGAGCTTGACTCTATGACAAAGAACCAAGTGTAGGATCTTGTACCTTAACCTAATGGAGTTAGACCTGTTGGTTGTAAATGGGTTTATAAGACCAAAACTGACTCTAAAGGTCATGTGGAGAGGTATAAAGATAAGCTTGTTGCAAAAGGTTTTATACAGATAGAGGGCATTGGCTATAATGAGACTTTTTTTCTTGTCTCAACTAAGAAATCATTGAGAATAATCATGACCCTCGTAACTCATTTTGATTTAGAGCTGCATCAGATGGATGTGAAAACTGCCTTCCTGAATGGAGATTTGGATGAGGAGGTATACATGCAACAACCTTCTGGTTTCGGTATAGATGACTCGAATAACTTAGTTTGCAAATTGAATAAGTCAATTTATGGACTTAAACAGGCCTCCCGTCAGTGGTATAAGAAGTTCAATTAGGTAATTATGAACTTTGAATTCACTAAAAACATTGTTGATCAGTGTAATTACATTACGACTAGTGGGAGTAAGTTCATAATTTTGGTTTTATATGTTGACGATATTATTCTTGCAACTAATGATTTAAGTCTATTACATGAAACAAAAGATTTTCTTTCCTCTTATTTCGATATAAAAGACATGGGTGAAGCCACTTATGTCCTTAAAATCGAGATCTGTCGTAACAGAACTAAGGGTGTCATTGGCATCTCTCAGAAATCTTATATATTAAGGTTCTTAAAAGATATGGGATGGAGAATTGTTCTTCTGGTTCGGCACCTATAGTGAAAGAGGATAAATTGAGCTTAAAGGACTGTCCTCAAGATGATATTGCGAAGGCTCAGATAGATGTTGTTTCATATGATTCAGCAGTTGGGAGTTTGCAGTACGCGCAAAGCTACACTCGACCTGATATAGCATTTGCCGTGGGAATGCTTGGTAGATATCAGTCAAATACAGGCATTGCACACTGGAAGGCAGCAAAGAAGGTCATGCGCTATTTACAAAGAACAAAAGACTATATGTTGACTTACAGGAAAGTTGACCACCTAAAGTCGTTGGATACTGTGATGCGGACTTAGGAGGGTGTATGACAGTAGAAAATCTACTACTAGGTACATTTTTCTACTAACGGGTGATGTTGTCTCATAGAGAAGTGAAAAATAATTTACCACTGCTGCTCATACCATGGAGGCACAATTTATTGCTCTATACGAGACTTTGTCACAGGCCATTTGGATAAGAAACTTCATTATAGGTCTTGGTATTGTGGACTCTATTGAGAGACCACTAAAGATCTTTTGTGATAATGAAACAGCTGTGTCCTTTTCAAATAGCAACAAGCGTTCAACATTATGTTGACACATGGAGTTAAAATATTTTGTTGTTAAAGAAATGACTAAGAATCATCTGGTATGTATTGATATAATTGGGACGAAGGAAATGATTGTGGATCCCCTTACTAAAGAGATAGCACTGGGATTGTATTCCCAACATGTAAAGGGATGAGTCTTTTTTATTTTTTTTGATGTATGACGATACATTTTGTGATCACATTTTGTGTATATGTAATTGATTCTCTATGGCTTTATAAATTATTGATTTTGCATAAAGGATCTCTCATATGGGTTAGAGAGAATAACAGAATAACAATATTAAAGGACCAATAGAATAGGTAAAAGACAAATGTATTCATAAAGGTAATTTCAATATGCTTAAGCACTGAAGTTGAATTATAGTGTAGTACATAGAAATATGATATTTTATAAAGGAATGTTCATCTCCATGACTCATTTGATTCATCCTTGTGATAAAGGGTAGCATGTGAACCCACATGAAGAATTAAATCGAGATAACGGTATAAACCTTGATTTAGTGCACTTTTAGTGTAAATGGGTCAAGTGGGAGAATGTTGGACATATGAATCGGGTCCAACGCATTGGGTGACCCGCTTTGACATTAAAAGAAGATAGTGAGCTAATAGGCATGATAGTGGAGGGCAGTTAATGCCATTAGAGAAGAGGTTACGTGAATGTGGATGTCTATATTCATTGTATTCCCTCTTCCTTCTCCAGTATATACTGGGTTGGTTGGCTGCAATGGCTGCAATGGATGATGAGTGACATTACATAGCCTTAGCCTAGCTCACGCTAAGCTTCAATTGAGTTCAGGGTCCTGCTCACCGTCGATCTTAGGCCTGAGCTCATCATGGGCGTCGATCAGCTGAAGAGAACGTCAAATACCCTACACATGCTCTATGACAAATACAAGTATGCTTTTTGTATTTGTTTTACAGAAATCGCCAACATCTCTCTTTCTCTCTCACAGATTATCCAAAGTGCTATAGAAGTGTTGTAGTCATGGATTCACATAAAGAGCCCAAACATGCACTAAATTAACCAGCTTGGTATCATGTAACCCTCTAAAGATATTAATATACTTTTCTGAAGTATCTATCCTTTTAACAATAAACTAGCATTCTAAGAATATTGTTCTTTATGGTTGCCAAACTCACGACAGCATTAGGTTCCATTAAATGAAATTGGTATGAGAGGAGAATGGCACTGGATGGTGACTTCTATTTTGGATGTTTCCCAATCAAATTACTCACAAGCACCAAACCAGAAGGGTTGGCAACCTAACATTAAGAATTTCCCAATAGCACCACCCTTTCATTTTCAACCCACTTGGTCTTAGAGGATCCAAGGATGCAATTTGATTCCAGTTTTAAGATCTTTGCCTTTCGTCTCACTTAGAGGTGGCCAAGAGGCCAATCAGCTAATGGATCGAGCTGACTGGGTCAACCAGCTCGATCAAGTGTCAGGCCCGTAAATGATCGGTCTGCTTGTTGGGAAGACCCCAACCCTCTTATGGGCATATATATATATATATATATATATATATATATATATATATATATATATATATATATATATATATATATATATATATATATTGGCTACTAATAAAGGTACAAAACTAATGAGCTAAAAATTATAGGTGTAAGTTGTATGGACTCAATCTAACTACACAAAAATGTGCTCAGCATGGTTTGTTTGCTAAGGATCAAGCCTTGGATGATGCTTTTCTGATGTAAAATGTGATCTTTGAGTTATAAAATTTTTACACATCGTGGGCCGTTGATTTTTGGATCTCTTTAAATACTTAGTTACTTATCATAATTACATAATTCAAAACAAGTTTTTATTAAAACAAACCATGTAGATCACATAAAAAATTTATTTAAAAAAAAATGACTTTTACTCAGTTTTGGGTCGAGCCTGGCCACGTGTCAGACCGCAGCCCATTCTCACCCGATGAAAGGTGATATATCACCCACGTAAGACAAGTTCAACCATCCCATCTATTGATGTGACGAGTAATGCAACCTAAGCAATTGCAGGGTCAATTGAATTGACTGTGGAATTCGATTTATTCGCTGACAAACCGACTTTTTTTTTTTTTTTCAGAAGCACTTTTTTTTAAGCCGGGGTTAGGCGGACCCCTAAACAACTGCCACCCCATGTGGCAGAGGGATTTGATCCTGGGCCTTCAGCCTGATACAGGACCCAGCTTACCACATGGAATACCTTATACTGTAGTTCTTGAATATTTTTTTTTCTTGATTAGTAAGTTTGTCTATAGGTTGGAGTTCTTAAAGTTGTCACGTTTATTTTGAAACAAACAATACTCTTGATCGCACACGACAAATCCATTAGAGTTCATCAACTTGGTCATGTTTCCATTTTGAAATAAACAAACAAATCAAAGGCTTTTTTACTGTACTAGAACAGTAGCTCATTTTTTTGGCGGGTTAAACCAAGGTAAAACCCCACAGCACTGATTACACGTGGGTAGGTCTTTAGTTATTAAACTAGGCTTGCAAACGGTTTGGATTTTAGATCAGAAAATACATTGGGAGTCGGTTCAATTCGGATCCAAAATAGTCAAAATTTACAAAACCATCATCTCATTACTGAAACCCTTGCAACCCTGAGTAAAACCCTTTAAAAGCGAGAAAGATGTTGGAAAAGTGATGCCAAATGAAAAAAAAATCGTACGAATTTTCTGACCCTTCCGAAAGAGAAAAACTTTTCGCTGAAAGTTTTTCTAAAGAATACACTTTTTTATAGGAAACATTCCTCTTATCAAAAGAAAATTAATTTTTACACTCCCCACCACCCTCCTCTCTCTCTCAATTTTTTCACAGTTTCTCACTGTGTTTTCTCATGTTACACAAACAAGCAAAAAAAAAAACTTTTCTTTTGGAAAACTTCTCATCAAAAACTCTCACAGGCAAAACCTTTTTCTTCTTATAAAAGTTTTTCTCCCTTCCAAACGTGCCCTTGACTTGTGTCTTGCGGCAATAGATGCTCCTTGTATGTGTAAAATTCGTGACGTCCCATCAACTCAGTGATATTTATAAGTTGCCTTTACCAGATGAGGAAAGACCTTGTGGGTATAAAGATGGTTTCTTTTGTTTTTGCTACCAACCTTTCCAAAGTTAACTAAAACTATGGTTCCCGCTTATTGTGATCAAAATGACAATGAAATTCTTAAATTTTTTTTTTTATCTTAGAACACTAGCTTTTGGCTGTGAAGAGAGTGACAAAAGTTTCTTATTCTTTCATGGCATTAATACGATCAAAATTGGTATCATCTTAAACCCCCACCCAAAGAAAATGATCTTGGAATAAAAAAATAGACAACTTTTGTACATGGGAAAAACCAGGTTAATAAATCCAAAATTAAAGGCATGTCTTTATGCAGATGCTCTGCCTTTATACGCCACTAACAACAGGCAAAAGTGAAACCACAAAACGAAAGATTACTTCAAACAAAACTAGGTGGGTTTCAAATAGTAGGGAGGCCTCCACATGCAGTGGGGTCCATGACATATTGGCCAGGCGCCTGTAGTTTAGTTGTCAAGGCCTCCCTACCAAGCAGCCACAAAGGGCGAACAGCTGCTTGGTAGGGCAGTATAATTAGGGGTGTCAACTAGGGGTGGCAATTTCTGACACGACCCGCCAACCCGCCTCTTAGGCGGGTTCGGGTTGGGCTTAAGCCAACCCGTTTAATAAACGGGTCGACCCGCGTAACCCATTTATTAAACAGGTCGGGTTCGGGTTGGGGGTATGCCAACCCGCCAACCCGACTGACCCGTTTAATAAACGGGTTAGGCGGGTGGGTCAACCCGCCAACCCGTCTGCCAACCCGACCCACCAACCCGTCGACCCGTCAACCCATCAACCCGACCCGTCAACCTGACCCGCGAACCTGAGAACCCGTTTACCCGACCCAACCCATTTATTAAATGGGTTGGCGGGTCGTGTCGGGTTACCCGTTTATTAAACGGGTCGGGTTCGTGTTTGCCACAGCCGACCCGTTTAATAAATGGGTCGGGTTCGGGTTGAGGTATGCTGACCCGCCAACCCGACACGATTGCCACCCCTAGTGTCAACGGGCCTGGTTTACCCGGAACCAAACCCTATAGGGTCCGGGTATGGTGATAAGTAAGAAGACGCGAGTTTGGACCCGAAGGTCCGATTAACACATAGACTTGGGTATAGTTTGTGAAATTTTATACTAGAACCCAGACCCGACCCAAGTTTCCATCAAGACCCTTAATTTTTTAATGTAAAAATGATAAAAAATATGGTTTTATTGGGTTTGATACATCGGGTCTGGGTATGTTTTTTTATAGTGGACCCGATTAAACCCAAGTTTGGACCCGATATCATACCGAAAAATTGGGTCCAAGTCTGATTCCACCTGAGTCTTAATCAAACCCGACCGGTTGACACCCCTAGTGATAATGCCCAAAGGTTGAAGGAAAAATACCATGTTGCCACTTGATTTTTGGATGTGGCATTTTCAAACCTTAATTACCAATTACCAACCAACATGAAGTTCACTTGAGGATATCAATCTTTATATTGTGCCTTGGTGAGGAAAGTTTTTGTTTATTGCTAATAAAAAGAAATTGTGTTTATAAGTAGCTTTTTAAAAAATAAAAAGCAATATGTTTTGTTATTTGATCATATAAACTCATTTGATAAAACAAGTCGTCGGAATTGCCATGGCAAACTTTGCACGCCTGGCTAGCTGGGTTGGCTTAAAAGTGTTCAAGTTGAAGACTGTCGCGAGTTTGATGTTCAGCCCAGTATCGGTGTGTATCGTGTCACCAGAAAATCAATATGATACTGACTTGAATCAGTTGTTTTTTATTAAATATAAAAAATAGCTTAAATTAAATTTTAAATATTATTTTAATGGTTTAACATGTATTAGTATTTCTAAATTATTTTTTTGCCGATTCAGAATGATACACTTATCGGCATTGGCCAACACATCTGAATCGTTGGCCAAACAATACAGGTCCTATTCTGATACTGACAACATTGGTCCAACAAATGTGTCTCTTACCACAAAGTTGAAGCCAACGGAAAACTGTCATGTGGCCGGCCGGTGGCGATCTTGTATAGGTGATCAGAGGCAGAGATAGGTCCAGTGAACACTAAAAAAATACAGATTAAAGAAAAAAAAATCTAATGCTTTTAGAAGAGGTTGATTTTTATTATAATTTATAAATAATTAATCAAACACAATTAAACATTAAAAACTCATTTATTTTAAACATAAATAAAAGCGCCCTATTTAATAAACAAAGAGAAACACTACCTTTGAGAGTAAAAAACGTTCAATAAATTATCAAGTCATTAAGATGCTTTTTTTTTTAGCTCATATCCCAAGAAACAGCCATCTCAAGCAAGGTTAATGCATTAGGGCACAATAATACATTTCATAATAAATTTTTGCTTTTTCACATATGGAAATTAGTGCTTGCTATGAGAATCACGGCTTTTTAATAATATGATTGGCTCTAAACAGCCCCACATTTAGGGAGATGAACTCCATGGAAATTGGTGATTAGCACAAGGGCCTGTTTGGAATCTAGTAGCTGGGATGGGCGTTTATGCATTTGGTGTTCCCTAGGTAAAATCTTGGTCAAACTACCTTGGTGGTCCCGTTTGGAATCTGGTAACCGGGATGCGAGTTTATGCATTTGAGATGGGAAGTGAGGCCCTTTCTTTTTTGTATTTAGACTAAGAGGGGCGTTTGCTTGTAACCCCCTTCCATGGATTCCACTGCTGTGAAAACATAATCAGACCCTTCCACAAGAACCATTTTTTGCGGAAAAGCGGAGGGTCCATAAGTGTAAAATGGCAAATCCGCGATGCCATGCTTGTTTTGGCATTTTGAGCTCCACAAAAATACATGTCCTTCAATGCATTTTTGCAAAAAAAAAACTTGGATTTTCTGTAACACTCAAACACCCCCTAAATAATGGATTTGACAGCTGCCACTTCTTCAAATGCATAAACGCACATGATTCCATCTCAGTTACCAGATTCCAAACAAGCCCCAAATGCTTATTGGCCCAAATCCTCACTTGGACCACCTTTCCCACATGGTAGGGATTCCATAGAAAAAGTGGGCCCCACGTGGTCTTGATGACCTATTGTTGATTTGTTGTCCTAACGGACAGTCTGTGCATCATTTTAATTATTTATTTGTTTTTTAATCATCTATCTAATCATGGGGGGACGTTTATTTTGCAATCAAATGACAGTTGTATCAAATGCAACAACCTTCATACGATTTAACATAAGTTATTTTTTGGGGGTAAGCCAAGGGAATTCCTCTTTATTGACCGCACTTAACGTAAAAAGAAAATGTCATTTATGACAATGCATGTTGTTAAAAAATCAATTCACTAGGTGAATCGTTTTCCTAAAAAAAATAACTCTAAAATTCGATCTGAATCGGCTACATTCAAGCTGATTAAGACCAATTCTGACCACATTGATTCATGGGTTTCCGACGGTAATTGTTTTATATGTCACATGACAAACCACGATTGTGATTGTGTTGGGGTTTGTCTCAAAACTATTTAATTAAATCTTAGTTTAATTCTTTTTTTTCCTACATTTACCTACGTGAGTGAGTTATTAAACCCTTCAAAAGTTTAGTTTTTCACATGTTTGAAGTCAAGTGTGATGCATCTCATGTGGGCATTGGCGTCGTCCTTATAGTCAAAACCGTCATCAGATTGCCTATTGGAATTCTATGTCGTAATACAAGCCCTTCGTTATTGGCAGCATTACCTTATTTTATAAGAAGTTTGTAATATACATGGATCACGAAGCCCTCTAACACCTTATTAGTCAAAAAAAGTTGAATGCCGAACACGTTGAGTGGATTAGCTACTTGCAAGAGTATAGCGAAAATTTGATACTCTTAACAAAGTAGTTGATGCACTTAGTCAGACAAAATAGTATCTTTAGTACTATGTCTTCAAGTTATTGGGTTTGAAGCATGTAAGGATCTTTATCCATCTTATTTTGATTTTAATACACCTTAGAAAAACTATACCTCTAATGAGATCCACATGACCCATAGTTTCAAATTCATGTGAGGGAACAAGTTATGCATTCTCAATTTTTCTCTTAGGTTGTACTTAATTTCATAATTATATGAGGGGTGGATTGGCAGGGCCTTTAGGTTAAGATAAAACTTATGCATTGTTGAGTGAGCATTATTATTGGCTTAGGATGAGGCGCGATTTCGAAGGATTTGTTCATGAATGTCGTGTGTGTCAAGTGTCTAGGAGGCTACATTAATTTCTCTTCTCATTCTTGATCGCCTTTGGAAATACATATCTATCAATTTTGTGTTAGGGTTGTCCAAGACTTGAGGCTTTGATTCTATCGTAGTGGTTGTTGATATATTTTCCAAGATGACTATTTTTATACCATGTAAATGCACCACAGATGCCTCCCAGGTTCCATCTTACTATTTTTGTGATGTGTCATGTTATCATGGTCTTCCCCGTTATTGTGATATATGCTTTTAGGTCATTTTTTGAGATCTTTACTGACTTTGTTGAAGACTAAACTCCAGTTTAGTAGTGTATATCATCATATCTGACTGATGCTCAAATTGAGGCAGTTAATATATCACACTCTGGGCAATCTGTTAACCAGTTAAGTTGGAGATAATCACAAGACCCATGATTTGGTTTTGCCTCACGCTGAATGTGCATATTGTTACACTGAATTGATTTACTGGGCGGTCACCATTTCAAACTGTGTATAGACGGCCTCCCATTCACATCGTGAATTTGGCTATGATTCTTCGAGTTGGTGAGGTCGTGGCTATTGCCCAAGTTATATATGCAAGAAGTCCATTCTCAAGTTAATAGGAAGCTTGAATAAAGTTTAGTGATTTATAAGTCTCATGTGGATCAAGGCTGATGTGAAGTTAGTTTCAAAGAGTGTGATTTAGTCATAGTTTATTTGTGTCTAGGATAATTTTCTATAGACATATGGGAAAACACAAATATAACCCTTTTGGGGTTCTCAAGCTATTGGGTATAGCAATGCATACTTGATTGAGTTGCCTGAAAGTTGACAAATGTCGACGTCGGAATTTTCAATGTATCATGAACAATTCAATTGGTTGGAGAGGAATTCTCTCCAGCCAGGTGAGAATAATGCAGAGGCAATCCAAAACAGCCACATATCCAAGATCCAAGTGACATGCCAAATCCAAATGAACAAGGCAATATGAAATTTCATATAGAGTCATTACCGAATCTAGAACCAAGTCAAGTTGTAGGTTTAACAGGGCAATTAGAGAACCAAGAAAGTGTATGTACAATCCATCACACTAATTCATGTTTCCACTACAAAAAAACAGTTGATTAGCGACGGAGTTATATCGTCGCTACTTAGCGACGGATTAACGAGAGAAATGAATTCGTCGCTATATTTGTAGAATTTTACGAAACTAGCGACAAATTATATTCCCTCGCAAAATCCGTCGCTACTTAGCGACGGATTGTGCGAGAGAATATTTTGTCGCAATAAATACGGTAGTTAGCGACGGAATTGCGACGGCTAAAATTCCGTCGCAACATAGCGACGGCCTAGGCGACGAAATATTTTCTGTCGCCTTTTTCGTTTTTTGAATTACGATGGCTTAGCGACGGAATTAATCCGTCGCTAAGCCGTCGCTAAATGTCGCATTACCCCTAATCCCAACCCTCTTTTTCCTTTCTCCTTTCGCTGCTCCCGCCCGCCGCCCTCTCCCTCCTGCCGCCCTCTTCCTTCGGCCGCCCTATACATCCCGTCGACCTCTCTGCCGGCCCCCACCGTTCGCCGGAAGTCGATCTCCGTCAACCTTCCGCTGCCGCTGCCGCTGCCGCCGCCGCTGCCCGGAGCAACCGCAGGTACGTATTTCACCTTAAATGGATTGGGGGTCGACCCCCTGCGTTTTCCGGCAGGGGGTCGACTCCGCCAGGCGGTCGACCCCGGTAGGTGGTCGACCCCCTGCCGTGTCCGGGCGGGGGTCGACCCCCTGCCGTGTCCGGCCGGGGGTCAACCCTGGTAGGGGGTCGACCCCCTGTCGTGTCCGGCCGGGGGGGGGGGGGGTCGACCCCCCGCCGTGTCCGGCCGGGGGTCGACCCCCCGCCGTGTCCGGCAGGGGGTCAACCCCCTGCCGTGTCCGGCCGGGGTCGACCCCCTGCCGTGTCCAGCCAGGGGTCAACCCCCTGCCTTGTCCGGCAGGGGGTCAACCCCCTACCGTGTCCGCCAGGGGGTCAACCCCTTTTGATGTCCGGCCGGGGGTCGACCCCCTGTCGTGTCCAGCCGGGGGTCGACCCCCTGGTTTCTTGCTCTTTTTTTTCTTTTTTCCGAAATTAGGGTTTTTATTGTTTAGTTTTCTTTGATTTTCATTGATTAGGATTTTTTATTTTGATTTTCATTTATTAGGCAATTGAATCAAATTTCTTAAATTAAGGCTATTTGTAGTTAATTTAATTAGGGTTTTTTATTTAATTTTGTGTTATTAGGGCTTTGAATCAAAATTTAAAAATTAGGGCATTTTATAGTTAATTTGATTAGGGTTTTCTTGGATTTGATTAGAGCTTTTATTTTTATTTTCTATGATTAGGGATTTGAATCATAATTTTTTTAATTAAGGATTTTTAGTTAATTTGGTTAGGACTTTAAATCAAAATTTTTTAATTAAGGCTTTTATAGTTAATTTGATTAGGGTTTTTTTATTTATTTAGAGTTTTTATTTTTATTTTCTATAATTAGGGATTTAAATCACATTTTTTTAATTAATACTTTTTAGTTAATTTGATTAAGGATTTTTTTGTATTTGATTAGGGCAGGTTTTTTCCTTATTTGATTAAGGTTTAAATTGCGGCTTTTTTATTTAATTTTATGGTTTATTTTTCTTATAGTTTAGGATGTTTTGGTTTATTTATAATTTATTTTCTTGTATTTTAAGGTTTTATGATTTAATATGGTCGAATAATTTCATGGTGACTTCATTTTAAAACATCATTTTTTTTTGCAGATTTCTCAACAGAACTCGCTTGTGCCCCGCCACCCGTGGTAAGTAAGTGACAAAAACAATGCAAATCAGGTAAATACCCGTGGTGAGTAAGTGATGCAAGCGCATCACATGTTATTTAATTTATTGAATGTAACACTTTATTGTTCACACACTCACTTAGTTGTTGATATCTAGGACTGCTTTGTTGGAGTTCGGAGATCATGCTGAGCATGATTTTAATGTATGAATATAGAAGTGTTCTTATTTTTGGAGTACGGAGTCCATGCTATGCATGGTAGTAGTTAGTGAGATATTGAAGTGTGTTTGTTGCAGGTACATGTTTGACATTTGTTTGATATGAATTATTTCGATGTATTGCAATGTTTGATGTGATTGTATCCATGCTTACATGTAGTTACTTTCAATTTGATTATGTCTTCCATGTGAAATTGTATACTGAAAGCATGCTTCAAATGAATGTATCGTGTCATGAATAGTTTGCACATGAAAATATTAAGTTATCAATGCATGCATCATAATTCTTGTGATTGTATGACATCATATATTGTATGATAAATTTGATATTTTCTTCATCATAGCATTCTGATGGTTCTCTTTTAACTGGTTAGGATACTATTTGTAACATCATACGACAGAATGACTGCAAACCGTGAATGGATGTACCGTAGGATAGTGGACAATGAGTTATCGCATGAATATATGGATGGTGTCGACAGTTTTATTGAATTTGCAACGGCAAGTGTCAGTACGGTAGATCCCACAGGTCAGATTAGGTGTCCCTGCAAGATTTGTAAGAATAATCGATTTGTAGAACCTCATGGCGTTAGACATCACCTATACAGGAAGGGTTTTGTGAGTGATTATCAGAACTGAACGTTTCATGGAGAAGAATTTAGAAACGATTTTGATGCACGGGTGAATGTGGTGCACGATAATCCATATACGAATTTGATATTTGATGCTGCAGGAACAGAACTGGGTTCTGCTATGAGTTCTAGTGATGTAAGAACTGCCGTAGATGAAGAATCACCAAACGATGCAGCTAGTAGATTTTATGATTTACTTAGAGATGCTGATGAGCCACTTTGGAATGGTTGTAAGAGTCACACTATCTTGTCTGCAGTTCTTCAACTAATGAATTTGAAGTCCGAGTATAATTTGAGTCAATCATGTTTTGACCGTTTGTGCATGATTGTGAAGAGTATGTTGCCTAAAGATGAGAAATTGCCACAAAATTTCTATCGTGCGAAAGTTATGGTCAACGCTCTAGGTATGGGTTACAAAAAGATTGATGCTTGTCCAAATCACTGCATGTTGTATTTCAAGGAGCAGGAAAACGACATATCATGCCCATCATGTGGGCATCCTCGGTTCAAGCCAAAGACAAGAGGCAATGGTAGCACGAGATCAAAGGAAGTTTCATACAAGTCGCTCTGCTACTTTCCTATCACTCCTAGATTGCAGCGATTGTATATGTCTTCAAGGACAGCTAAACACATGAGATGGCATGCAAATAAAGTTCGACACGATGAAAACAAGATCACGCATCATGTTGACGCTGAAGCTTGGAAGCACTTTGATCGTACTCATCAGAACTTCGCAATGGAAGTGCGAAATGTTAGACTCGGTCTATGTACAGATGAATTTAATCCATTTGGGGGTAGATCAACTCCATACTCATGTTGGCCAGTATTTGTAACTTCATACAACCTTCCACCAAGCTTGTGTATGAAATGTCCAAATCTTTTCTTGTCTCTGTTGATCCCTGGTCTAACCTCACCTGGCCAAAATCTTGATGTATATCTAAGGCCATTGATTGATGAATTAAAAGTACTGTGGGATGACGGTGTTACCACGTATGATGCCCACAAAAAACAAAATTTCAACATGAAGGCCGTTGTTCTATGGACAATCAGTGACTTCCCTGCATATGGTATGTTATCTGGTTGGAGCACACATGGGAGGTTGGCTTGTCCGTACTGCATGGAGGATTCCAAAGCTTTTAGATTGAGGCATAGAAGGAAGCCTTGCTGGTTTGATTGCCATCGTCGATTTCTACCCAGCGATCATCCGTTCCGACGTCAAAAGAATGCATTTACAGCAGGCACAACTGAAACGGAAGGTCCATCCTCAAGATTGTCTGGCATAGAGATTCTAAGAAGATTGCGATACTTTCCAGATGTATTAACAGATGCCCGCAGTCCTACACCCTTCCATGAATTTGGGAAGGATCACAATTGGACGAAAAAATCTATTTTTTGGGAACTACCGTATTGGCCGACCCTATTGATACGACATAATTTGGATGTGATGCATGTAGAGAAAAATGTGTTTGATAATGTGTTCAATACAGTAATGAATATTAAAGGAAAAACGAAGGATAATCCGAAGGCCCGTATGGATTTAAAATTAATATGTAAAAGACCAGAATTGGAACTCAAAGAGTATAATGGCAAAGTACTGAAACCAAAGGCGAAGTACGTGCTCGGACCTGATCAAATAAAACATGCATGTCAATGGTTGAGACAACTGAGATTTCCAGATGGATATGTCTCTAACATTGCTCGGGCTGTGAAGATTGACGATGGACAGTTATATGGGTTGAAGAGCCATGATTGTCATATCTTTATGCAACGATTGATACCCCTAGCATTCCATGATATGTTAGACAAACCTATATGGGGGGTATTGTCTCAGTTGAGCGGATTTTTCAGAACATTGTGCGCATCGGAGGTCGTTGTATCAGATGTAAAGAATCTCGAGGACTCTGTCATCACCACTGTTTGTCTGTTAGAAAAGATATTTCCGCCAGCATTTTTCGATGTTATGGAACATTTGATCATACATTTGCCATATGAACTAAGGGTTGGTGGCCCTGTGCAATATCGATGGATGTACCCATTTGAAAGGTATATGTTTTTTTATATTTGTCTCTTTAATGACAGATATTTAAAATTTGAAATGTATATTCTTGTCAGATGCATGTTCGACCTAAAAAAAAAGGTTCGTAATAAAGCAAGAGTAGAAGGCTCTATTTGTGAGGCGTACACTTTAGAAGAGATTTCAAATTTCTCATCTATGTACTTCGAACCTCATATTCCAACACGTTACACATGCCTGCCCCGTAACGATGATGGAGAACAAGTAACTGTAGTTGACAAGCTGTCGATATTTCAACCACTTGGGCATGCATTTGGTAGTTGCCGATCAAGGCTATTGACAGATCGAGAGCAAGATGCAGCACACATCTATATTCTTTTTAATTACTCAGCGATCGACCCATACATCGAGTAAGTATATGTATATGCAACTCAATTATAAATCCTTTTATGTTCTATATGTGGATACATGACTCGGTAATATAAGTATTTGTGGTTTGCAGACGATTTGATCTGGAGTTGCAAAACAAAGTTTCACATCTCACTGATGCAGAAGTACAAAAAGAACGTGAAACTAAGTTTGTGGAGTGGTTGAAACAGTTGGTAAAGAAGCTAACATAAATTTTGTACTTATAAACAACACTAAGTTACTTAATTGATCGTGATCACAATCATTGTTTATGTTTGTGCGTAGGTTCGCAATGGTAATGTTAACGATCAAGGAATATGTGATTTAGAAAATGGTCCGACCAAAGTTGTGCAATGCTACAACGGGTATATCGTAAATGGTTATCGATTCCATACAAAAGACTACGGTATAAACAAATCAACGATAAATAGTGGCGTGTGTGTCAAGGGTAGCAGCTACGGTGAAAATGAACATGATTACTACGGTGTTATAGAGGAAATAATGAAGTTGACTTACTTAGGCATGAATAACAGGGTTACGATATTCAAGTGTCATTGGTTTGATCCAACTGCAACAAGACTCGACAAAGCTTCAGGCATTGTGGAGGTGAATCATAAATCCAGGTTTGGAACATATGAACCATTCATATTAGCCTCGCAAGCTCAACAAGTTTATTATACTTCATATCCGAGTATAAAAAAGTCAGATAGAAATGAATGGTGGGCAGTTTGCAAGGTGAAATCTAAACTATACCCCGAGTATGATCAGTTACAGGAAGATGAGTTAGCTGAAGACAGTGATTACTATCAATCAGATGATGTCTGTGACTTCGCTTATGGTCACGATGTTGCGCATGATATGCATGTCATATCTCCATTGGCCGATGAAACATTCATAGAGGAATGTGATCCAAATGATGTACCAAGTGGATGGGCAAACAATGAAGAAGAAGAAGAAGAAGAAGAAAGTCAAACTAGTGACGAGGAAGAATTCTCAAGCTAGTGAGCAAAATCTTATACTACAAACCTCTATTTAAATGCATTGTAATACTTAATGTGAGTTGTATTGCAATACTTGGTGTGAATGATTAAAAATTTTATTTGAATGTATTGTAATACTTGATACGAATGATTCGAATGCATTGTAATACTTGATGTGAATGATTTCAATTATCTGAATGTATTATAATTTATGCAATTAACGAATGATTTGAATTAGTGCAATACTTGATGTCAATGATTTGAATTATTTGAATGCATTGCAATGCTTGATGTGAATGACTTGAATGCATTGTAATACTTGATGTGAATTATTTGAATGTATTGTATGACATATGTTATTTGTTAGAATATGGTTCGTGGAGGTTATAGTGGTCGCTCATCCAGTAGTAGTCAGGCTCAACATTCATCTTCACGGGCTCCTGTGATAGGTATATCATATAACTAATTAGATGCTTGATTAGTTCAAATGCACATTCTGAGAATTTCTAATATATTTTTTTACAGATGATGTTGCGCCTGTACACGACCCACCTACACCAGTTGATCACACAAGTCAACAGCCAACACAAGAAACAGGGTCTTCTCAGGCTGGCACAAGAAGACTCATTCGAATAGTGTATATCGATAATCGACCATAAGTATTTTATTTTCAATTATTGCATATCTTTTAAATATTTTATATTGATATTTATTGTGTAACAATTCATGTACAGCACGAGGTTTGAGCCACAAGAAGTAGTACGGGAGATTAGGAATTCACTTCTTCAACATCTACCAGGACCAGTTGCTCAATGAAAAGAGTACCCAAAGAAGGTGTTAGACAGATTGTGGTCCTCATTCATGGTATACAGTTGTTCCTCATAGTTAATGTGTTTCATATTTAATTTATTTAAGCAATGTCTACTAACTTTCTGAAAATATTTGTAGGCTTCGAATTGCTTCGCAACTACGGTGGAAGAAAATGATGCAAGGAAGGTGTGGCAGAAGGTGGCTGTCAATCGATTTGCAGACATGCTGCACACTATGAAGACTGCAGCAAAAAAAGCATCTGGCGTAGTAGATGATCCATTACTGTGGAAGGGCCATGGTCCTATTACTATCAGGAGAGATTACTGAGATGAAATATGCGATAAGTGGGCGGGAGATGCATTTAAAAATCATTCTGCGAAGGCTTCACAAAATCGATCGAAGATGCTCGAAGCCCATCTACACACAGGTGGATCTAAGACATTTGGGAGCCACCTAAAGAAAATGGTAACTCATCAATATATAATATTAATTTTATAAGTATTGTTGCAAACTTGTGTATTAAATCTTTTGTCATTTAACTTCGCAGGAAGCAGAAAAAGAATGCAGTGTACCATATAAGGATGTGTTTGTAGAAACACATAAACGGAAGACCACGGGAGTCTTCGTATCAGAGAAGGCGAGAACGACAACGGTATGTATTAATTCTATTAATAATCATTGCAATATATATGCAAGTTATCATAATGTTATCATTAATTATTAATGAATACTTTAAACATTATTTTGTAGGAGGCATATGAGCAACAGATGGTAGAGCGATATGGCGAAGACGCTACTCAGCATCCATCATTTGATCCTACAGCATGGGTGACTGCAGCAGGTGAACCCAAAAAAGGTCGCGTGTTCGGGTTTGGGAGTAATATGAACACTTCACCAGTTATTGATTCTTCCAGTTACGGCTCACCGACTTCTTGCGCCGACATAAGCTCCAAACAGCCGACTATTCTTTCCGGTGATGATGTACGCGAGATCATTAATGAATCACTGAATAACTACTTCCAATACACCGTCGCCCCCTTTCTCCGAAATGAGATCAAGGCCGCTGTTCAGGATAGGGGATCTTCGATTCCAGGTCCCTCTCGGGTATAATCACATATATAGTTTTTTTTACTGTCTTAAAGCATATCTGAGCATGGTAGAATCACATATAGAGTTTTTCTAGATGCCTTAGAACACATATGAACATGCTATAATCACATATTCATTTTTTTTACTGCCTTAGCACACATATGAGCATGATAGAATCACATATAAAATTTTTGGTTTTGCCTGCCTTAGAGCACATATGAGCATGCTATATTCACATATTCCATTTTTTTACTGCCTTAGCACACATACGAGCATGATCGAATCACATATATAGTTTTTTGCTTGCCTTAAAGCACATCTGAGCATGGTAGAATCACATATAGAGTTTTTTTAGATGCCTTAGAACACATATGAACATGCTATAATCACATATTCAATTTTTTGACTGCCTTAGCACACATATGAGCATGATAGAATCACATATATATGTATATATAACTTTTTGTCTGCCTTAGAGCACATATGAGCATGATAGAATCACATATAAAGTTTTTTTGACTGCATTAGAACACATATGAGCATGCTATAATCACATATTCAGTTTTTTGACTGCCTAAGAACACATATGAGCATATTATAATCACATATTCAGTTTTTTGACTGCCTTAACACACATATGAGCATGATAGAATCACATATATATATATATATATAACTTTTTGTCTGCCTTAGAGCACATATGAGCATGATAGAATCACATATAAAGTTTTTTTGACTGCATTAGAACACATATGAGCATGTTATAATCACATATTCAGTTTTTTGACTGCCTAAGAATACATATGAGCATATTATAATCACATATTCAGTTTTTTGACTGCCTTAGCACACATATGAGCATGCTATAATAACATATAGAGTTTTTTTACTACCTTAGAACACATATGAACATGTTATATATCATTTATGATAGAATCACATATAAAATTTTTGGCTTTGCCTGCCTTAAAGCACATATGAGCATGCTATATTCACATATTCAATTTTTTTACTGCCTTAGCACACATACGAGCATGATCGAATCACATATATAGTTTTTTGCCTGCCTTAAAGCACATCTGAGCATGGTAGAATCACATATAGAGTTTTTTTAGATGCCTTAGAACACATATGAACATGCTATAATCACATATTCAATTTTTTGACTGCCTTAGCACACATATGAGCATGATAGAATCACATATAGAGTTTTTTTATTGCCTTAGATCACACATGAGCACATGATAGAATCACATATAGTGTGTAATTTATTTCATTATATTTTATTTATCAATACTGACTGTTCTTTTCTTGTGTAGGCTGCTAGCGATAATCAGGGTAGTGGAGCTGAAGGGACAGATAAAGACAATGAACAAGCAGACGCACAAAATCTTGGCGATGATTAGAGGACTGTGTTGAAGAAGTTCTATTTTTTTTATTTTTCCTAATTGTAATTGTTGAATTGTAAATAATTAAACTTCTTAATTTTAAGGTGGAACGATTAATTGTTGTAGATACTTGTTATATGATTTTTTTTTTGTGGTTTGTTTTTTATTTACAGGAAATATAAATTGTACAGGAAATAGAAATTGTATAGTTCTCGGTAATTAATTTTCAAATAATTTTTTTTTAATTCTTTTTCGTGTTTGCGACAGATTAGCGACGGAACCATCCGTCGCTATTCATATTAATCTAGCGACGGAATTAAATCCGTCGCCAAGCCGTGGTCGCCGTTTAGTACCGGCGGATTGGCGATGGAATATAGCACTCGTTATTCCGTCGCAATTAGCGACGGACCTGGCGACGGAATAATTCCGTCGCCAGTTAGCGTCGAAATATTCGCGACGTAAGCATACTGTCGCCTCGTTGTCGCTAATCCGTCGCTAACCATGTTAGCGATGGATTAGCGACAGAATGTGGTCGTCGCTAATCTACTACTTTGTTGTAGTGTTCATGGAACTTTGAATCCAAGATCCAATGGATTTGTGTGAGCTGAGATTTTTTATATGATACATATGATAGAATAAAGGTTTTCGTTTTTTCATATAAATTGTAGAGAAAAAAGGGAAAGAGAAACTTGTGATGATTCAGATTTCTTAGATGATAGTAATAGTCGTGGATCTACTTGTTGACCTGGCGACATGGGTTGCATCACTCACCTTGGTCAAGGCTATCCTTAAGTTGAACTTAGAACCTAAACCTATATTGAGTCTAGGGTCTACCTAACATAGTTAAGAGGTTATTCAAAGTGGCTCCTTTCCAGTTGCTCGGTTTCACTCAGTGCAGATAATAGATTGATAGTGGCAAATAGGTGAAAGCTTAGTTGTGTCTTGAAGGTGTGATTACACAAATACCCATTAATGCAAGTGAGACAATTATTGTTTTTAAGATAATACATCTAACGTGTGTGAGACAATTATTGCTTTAAAGATAATACATTTAACGTGTGCCTCGGAGCGTGCATGTTTCAATCTCAGTTTTCATACCCACTTAGAGATAATTTCTTAACCGATTGCTCCTAACCAAGAAGAAAGAGTTGCGTGAGGAATATAATATAGCTAATTACAATCAAAATGGTGAATTTCTTCATTTTTGTATCCACCATACATTCATCTCTAGATCAATCCCATGTAGATTGATCCTGTCAATATATAGCAGAACATGGTCTTATTAATGCCTTCCCTGTCATGTAAAATGAACATAGTGCGATCTTAGTTTTCAATCCTTGAATGTATTACAATCAACTGTGCCATATTTTTTAGTATGGACCTCTTTTTTAGATCTATAATAAAGAATCATGTTTAAGACAATTATATTGCGTTATAAACAAACGTTTTAAGATTATCTAAAAAACACAAAAAAAATCAGGATTAAAAGATTCATCTTTTCATGTCAAAACCAATAGATCCAAAGAGTGATTCCTAATACACAAACTATGCCTGACATACCTTTGGAGTCACATGATTATATAAAACTTACACTTATAATTTTTTTTTGCCAGAGAATATGATATGATTGAATGTAACCAACATATATATATATATATGTGTGTGAAGCGCATCGGCTGGCTTGACCCAATTCAGGCTAGGCCACGTATATAATGGATCTTGTCATTTTAATAAGTTGAATGCCATCAATTTCAAGCAAAATTAGTTTAATGTTTGATAAATAAATATCAATAAAATTTGTTTAATATTATATATATATATATATATAAACAGAGAGAGAAGGGAGAAATATTCTTGGATCAAACAAAGAAAAGGCATTTGTGTAATTTAACTTGGAAAGAAGGGTGCCCACTAAGGATTTGAAAGGAAACGACGGCTAAACAGGGGGAAGCAACACCCAGCTCTTTTGTTTTTGTCACTGTCCCGTTCTTATCTTTGTAAACGTAGAAAAATATAAAACAAAGTTAATGGAGAGAGAGAGAGAGAGGAGGAGGCTGTTTTGCACGCCAATCAAGAGGGGTTGTTGGTGGTGGACCAGAGAGGCAGAGAGCCGGACGGGCCGTTTTCCACAATTATTGGCATCAATGCCTTCTTGGGATTTGCACTGTTGCTGAATTCCAAGACCTCTCTTACTTAAGTTCCCCTTTCTCTCCCCCAATAAAACCAGCGGCCCCATCCCGCGTTCTCTCTCTCTCTCTCTCTCTCTCAGGTTTCCTCACTATCTTCTGTATCTACCGGCTGGACACTTGTCAATCTCTCTCTCTCTCTCTAAGGTTTTAAGAGATTCTTAGTGCTAGAAAACGAAAGATCTCTCCTTCTTTGTCTCGAGTTCCCTGGTGAGAGGGCGTGCACCTCCCTCTGACGCTCCTTTCTACGTTTCCCCGTTACTTCTCTCTCTCTCCTTTTTTAGTTGCGAAGTTTCTTTCAATGTAAGGAGAGGTACCGAGGGCGCGGAATCCGCTCTCCCCAACTCCCCTCTTGCGATTTTTTTGGAGCTCAAAGCATCCCCTCCGTCCCCTTTCTTTCAAAGTTTGTTTAGAAGATTGCAGAGCACGAGGAGATAAAAGAAAAAGGGATAAATGGCGACGAATTCGAACATGGGTTTTCACCAGGGGACGTTGATGCCCCCTCCTACGGCGTTCAATCGCCACGCCACCTCCTTCCACTCCGGAGCAACCAATAGCTCTGCTGGAATCCTCTCGCCCGACTCCGGCGGGTTCGGTGACGCTTTCTCCACGCTCAGGCGCGACGCTGGGTTGGCCGTTGAGTGGTCGCCTGAGGAACAGTCCGTACTGGAAGAAGGCCTAATCAAGTCCTCTCTCTCTCTCTCATTTTTTTTCTGTTTGATCATGTCGGTGTTCTATTTCTTTTGTTGTATTTGCAGAATTTAAGGCTTTCTTTTTTTTAATTCTTATGGTAATTCATTCTTTTGAATGACACCCATCTTGCCTAATTAATAGTGCTTCGTTTTTTCTGGCATTTTTGCCGTTGTGGATTTTGCCTTTATTCTATTTTTAGGAAATTGAAACCGGAATCATGTGAAATTTGATTTATTTGGTGTTTTTCAACATTTACTTAAACATGTTTAACGGGTCTGTTGCTTGAATTTCCTTATCCAAATGCCTGTATTGGTTGTTTAGCATTCTACTGTGTTATATGCTAGGGTCATGGTTTCTTTCCATGTTTTGGACTTTATTAACATTAAACTTTCTATAACATAAATTCAATGACTCTAGAATCTACGCTGCTATATATCGACACCAAATGCGAGCAAGTCTCTGTTGGTTTTCTACTATGTTTTTAACGTCTGTTTCAGCTCTTTGTAACTCAACATGACGTTTTCTGTTTTCATGTTTATACCAACATACATAAAACTGCTTGGTCTTGGGAATTCAAGTTTATATCACTGGGTACTCATTTTCTTCTCTCTTTTTTCCTCTCAGATATGCTGATGAGACTAATATTATGAAGTACATTAAGATTGCTGCTGACTTGCAAAATAAGACCGTGCGTGATGTTGCTCTTAGGTGTCATTGGATGACAGTAAGTTCTCTTTTTCTTTCCTTCTTCATGGATAACAAAGCCCCGGTAGTTTCTCACCATATTGCTGTGAATGGACTGTAAATTGACTATCTTAAGAGGTGAACTGAACTCGTAATTCTGAAGTTGCTTATCCTTTGATGCCTATTTTTGGCTAGTTTTTTAATGGAATTTTCTGCTGTACTTTGGCTTAGCTTTCTTCACTCTTTTTGGTGTCTGTTTGGTTGGTCTGGTGCTGTTTAAATGTGATTTGTATCGTGATCATTGTCAGCGTTCTTTTTTTTTCCTTGGATTGCGTGAGATTGGAACTTCTGTTTATCTTGGGGAGCATGAGAAATACAATTGAGGCAAAAAGTAAAAAGTATTATATTGTGATTTGTGAACTTACTTGAATAATATGGAAAATTATAGCAAAAGGTATACCATATGAAATTTCAAAGCGTTAGTTCTAGCATGAGATATCCATAAATTGCCTGCCACTATATTACCACATTTTTGAAAGGTCTAACAGAAACAGTATGTTGGTCATGGCTTGTGAGGGGGTGTGAGTGGTTGGAGATGTATGCCATGTGTTTTTTCTTGTCTGAACAGAAATGTGGTTGTGTTGCTGCCTTGCTTGTTCCTGGACGTTGTGATCTATTGGTCACAGTATGGCAATGCAGCTTGCTGGGTTGACTGTGTGAATCAACACGCAAACAGCAATCAATTCCGTGACAGATCACCCCTCTTATTATCTGACCTGGATCTGATTCTGTTTGTTTCCTACTAGCTTGGTGCTCCTTTTCTCTGGGCTATGAAAGGGAATCTTCCACTAGCGGCTATGAAAGGGAATCTTCTACTAGCTTGTTACAGGACATTATATTATGGCGTAATAATTATGTGAACTGTAGGGGCCTGCTTAGTTCTAGGGTTCTGAAGCATCGCATTTCTAGAGTTTTGGAATTTGTTTCCAGAATTTTCTGCTTGCAGGGGCATTTTGTTGCTATCCTAGAATCCTAGCATTTTCATAGTTCATTATAAGAATTAATCTGGAAAGTACCTCTCTCTCTCTCTCTCTCTCTCTCTCTCTCTCTTCAAACCCATTCCAAAGCATGACCTTTGATTTCCTATTAAGACAACATTACTCATCTATTAATTTTTTTGCTGCTTTTGTGTCCACAATTTGTTTAACTAAAAGCATGATCTTTTGCTTTTTTTTTATTGACTTAGAAAATTTAAATCATGGAGCTGAGCTAGGAAAGGCCTAGCAGTGTGCTTAGTAATGGCATTTTCTAAACTATGTATTAGATTTCCTAGTTTCCTACCATCCAGGAAACTATAGCTTAACATGATATTCTTAAGCTGGCATGAATAATGTTTCATCTCTATATGCTTAAGATGCCAATTACATGAAAAATATCTGTCCTACAGCGTGGCATTTCATCTTGTGATGGAATTATGGGTAGAATTATATACATGCATGCTCCAATCACTAGAATGAAGAATCCATTGAGATGAAAGCCTTTGCATGTGTGTTATGGTTACATGCACCCATAAATTCGTACAACATACATTTTTTTGTACATGCAACTCTCTTGTATTGGTTGAGGAAAACCAAAGATATTCATTTAAGGACTGGTTATGGATATTCTAACTTCAAATACTTACCAATCCATCCTAATCCATATGGTCTAACATTGCCAAGCCCTAGTATCCAACTTCAAATATTCATCACCAAACCTTGTTGGTTTTGGGTAATATCTGTCATTCCACTGCAAGTACATGTTTTAAGTATGTATCAGGAATTTCAGGTTGTGTGATTAGAGGTCGTCAGTGGACATTTCATGTGGCCTATTCATATGGTTGGGTTCTTATTCGTCTCTCTGACACCAAGTAAGAAGCAAAAACAGTTCAATTAAAGTTGTCCACATTGACATTTTCTCTGTGCAAGACATGCATTCTTGTCTGGAAATATCTCAGTGCTTGAGATGCAGCTTGTTGGTTTTTGAATCAACAATTTCCTTCAAATTCATTTGGGTGGGTGTAACTAGCTTGGCATTCTTATGCAGCCTATGACCTTGTGACTAGTTTCTCAAGTCCCTTTTTTTCCTTCTGTTTTTCTTCCAGATGCTACAAGAATGTGTCTGCAGAATTATACTATAATACAGCCTATCATCATATTTGTGACAATCACCTTTCTGTAACCCTGTATATGTAGGTTAGATTTGCCTTTCAGTATGAAGGGTGGTGTGCATTTTGGCTTTGTGGACTCAGGTGTTTCCTTCTCTTGTTGTTTTTGTGTCTAAATTCTACACATCATGTGTTTTATCAGTTTATGGTTACATTAGCATGTCTTTTTTGCTTTCCACCTTTCTGCTTTAGTGCTGTCTTTTTTATGCCTAGTTTGTCATTTGAAAATCCTCACATCCTAGTAAGTTGATCATGTTTTCATTGCTTGTGAATCAAATTGAGATCATCAATATTTGATGTTGTAGTTATTGCTAGATATGAAATGTATGCCCTTCCAATTTTACTTGGCAATGCTTTTTCCTTTTTCTATTTAAGTGCTAGAAGCTTTGCTTCTGCCTTTTTTTAGTGTGATCATATGGACCTTCATTCGGTCTTGAGTTCTGTCCTCATCATTAGCCTGTTATAAAACTTCATCTTAGTTACAAAGGAAGGAAAGTGGAAAGCGGAGGAAGCCAGAAGACTATTATGCTGGGAAGAAGTTAAAAGATAGAAAGGTAGATGGCTTTTTCTTCTCCCCATTTCAATCATCATCTTTTTTGATGGAGTCATTAATATCCATTTTGTAAATAGTTCATCTTTTAAGGAGATGATCCAGTTATCAATCATGTAATAATCTTAGTGGAAGTTTGACACTTTTTTTTCATATTACATAACCAATTATTGTGGATTCCTTTATTATATAAAGATTTCAACGTCTAATGATTGCAGCGACCCAACTTATGATGTCATATAAAGGCATTAACTTTAGCAATCAAACCAATAACTTGGAGTGACAAAAAACTGGAGCTTCTTCAAAGCACCATCAATCACATAAACTTTTCCACATCACTATCCTATAGTGCATGTGTCCCCATGAAAATATCCTTCAAGAAGACACTATATATGCATGCATGTATGTATATATACACATACATACATATATGTGTGTGTAACTAATAATTATGTATATATGTATGTACGTGTGTATGCAGATCCCTGCAGAGTGTGGATGTGTTTTTATTGTCTATTTTTGGATTTATAACCTGAAGAAACCGCACCTGGCACGAAGACCTGGTCGCACTGGCTCAGCCTGCCATACCTATGGTCGTCGTGCCGGCAGCGTAAAACTCCGAGTCTAGGACCCTATTTACTATTTTGTTAGATTCAATCATATCTAGCAAGGTGTAAGATCGACCTTTCAAGAGGCCAAGAGGGTAAAAAGTCAATGGTTTATATTAAACTAAGAATTTCATGGCCAAGTAGTTGCCCAAGTTATCAAATTAGGCTTGATCTTAGCATATGGGAATAGTGAATATGCTACAATAAACATATTCCAGGAGTTAGTTGTAGCTTTTGAAGATCAGGTCTATGCAAACGATCACAACAATAAGGTATCATGGTGCAGTATCATAATACACATTGATAGACTTGTTCCTTTTGTATTACTTTCATAAACCTTAAAAAATTTCTCCCCAAACATAGATCATGTCTAGGAATGTTTTTTCAAATTTCTAATCAAGCTGCAATTCTTCAGGAGAAGATTGTGGATTCTACCAGTAGGACAAACATATGCCCTGTTCCTCAGTCAAACTTGGCTACATATCCCTTCGTGATGCATCAGATGGACAACAGCAATGCCTTAATGTGCCAAGGTAGGTTATATTCTTCGTATTGCTTTTTTGGAGTCTATGCTATTGTCCTCAACTTAGCATACTTTTGGAATGTCTATTATCTTAGTGCATTTTGTATCAAATTAGGATTACTGCTTGAAAACAGGGTTCTCTTTCAACATGATGTATAAGTTTATGTTAAAGTGAAAATTGCTCTTCAATTTGGATCTCTCTCTACATAAAAAAAGCACAGGTTTGGTAGAACTAGATGTTGATGGAGAAAAAACTGGAAAGTGTAATGAAATGGATAAAATCCAATACACATGCAAGAACACACCTTCAATCAAGTTGAATGCTTGATTGAATCACCGAACCACCCACACAAGGGTCTAAAGAATGTTGTTATTGCATACTCAAAAAGTGTGTTATAATACATGGCCACTAGTGGCCTATTTATACTACAATCACCACAAGGGGGGCAGCCCAAAGTGGCTCTTGGGCTGCTCCCAACGGTTAGAATTATAACCGTTGGGAGCAGCTCCAACAGCTACTTTGGAGCTGCTCCCAAAAAGCTGCAACAATAAACAGCAAAAAGAAACAGTAAAAAAGACAAAAAAAACATGTTGTCAGTCCCTAGTGGGCTGACGCCTATTACATTGAAAAGACCGAAATACCTTCTATGAGTATTTTGGTTTACAGAAATTTATACATATACATATACGTATATGTATATATTTAGGGACCCTATTTGCTACAGATGTGATCCACATGTATCTCTTAGTGGGAATCAGCTCTGAGATCATCAAACACATAGGTAGGTTTTTATAAGGCTTCAAAAATCAATGGCCTGTAATGTGCAATATGTCACAGGGATTCGGCTAGCAGGGTGCTGCACCCGACGCGACGCGGGTGCTGGTGCGGTCAACCCGACCCTGGGTGCGGTCAACGCACCCAGGGTCATTTTGGTCCAATTTTTCAGACTTAAAAAAAAAATTGCCAAGAAAAATTTTTTTGCCCTATATGTCACAGGGATTCTCCAACTAGGTGCCGCACCAGCACCCGATGCGGTCAACCTGACCCTGGGTGCAGTCAATGCACCCAGGGTCATTTATGTCCAACTTTTGGACTTTATATATATATATATTTCCGCACCCCCGCACCCGCACCCACACCCGCACCCGCACCCATGTGACATAGTGTGCAATAGTTTCCCATGTTACAAAATCATGTTTTTGGGTAAAAAAAAACATGCTTCAAAAGCCAATACTTTATTGTACATGCTGAATCCATCTATGAGCTTTGATTGGATCGAAACAACCTGCACTATGGTGATCCAGAGGCGTCTATACATACAAATGTTTGTAGCAAATATTTTCCCATATATACATACACAGACACGTAACTTTTATTGTGCAAATTGAACACTCTTCCTACTCTTGGAAATACTGAAATGATTTTTCAGGATAACATGCCATTCTTTATCGCTTTGGTAATATTGAAATGATTTTTCAGGATAATATGCCATTCTTTATCGCTTTTCTATTATAGTTTTTTAGTCTCTGCTATCTCATTCAATTTATGAGGCAATGTTTTTTCTGCAGCAATGTCTTCAACAATGAATAGCACAACCAGACATCTTTTGGAAGAAAATGTCCGGGTATTTAACCAGATTTCTGCCAATCTTGCAGCATACAAGGTGAATTATCTAGACCTTTTATTTTATTTCTGCCATTCTTTTCTGCTACATCTTCAACCTTTAGGTTGTGTTTAGATAGGTAACAGAAGGTAGGGTCCGTAAGCTGTGGTTGGATAGGTGTGCAAAGAGGGGTTTGTAGGCTTTCTTTAGATGATGGCATTGGGAAGGATCTGCGTTAAGACTGCTTTTCCATCAATCACACCTTTCAGCATGGGGAAATTTCAATCACAGCCTATAAAATTTTGATGAAACTTTGATATTTTCATTGGACATATTCTACTCCCTTTGAAATTTCAATGTCAGCTCCAGAACATGCAAGTTCTATGAAACTCAAGCAGCAGCAGATCTAGGGACTGGATTTGAGAGAACCTGTCTGGAACCTCATAGCTCATGGCCTTCAGACTTTTGCATGGCCTGGACAGGAATGGATTTGTACTAACAGGCTGTCAGGTTGTTTATGGTCCTGCCCTTTATTAGCATCTGCACAAGGCTAGTCCTTTAACCTTCTCAAATGACCTGCTGGCCTTTTTTGGTCACTGCCCTTCCACAGAGAGAGTTTTTTCTCACTGAAAAAGCAGGAGGTCATTGGCGTTAAAGCATATCTATATATATATATATATATATATATATATATATATATATATATATATATATATATATATCTTGATGTAATAGGTAAAACCCATTAAGGGTATTTTAGCCATTTCATCCTATGTAATAGATTGTGCCCATTATGGGCACAACAGTAAAGTGTTTAGGTATTTTAGGTATTTCTAAGCTTTTGTATACAAATGTCCTTTAGCTAATAGCTAAAGGGCATTTAAGCCTTAGTATAGAGTCATTGCTAGCTGTAGGGGAGGGTCCCAAGGCCCCTGCAGCTCTATTTCTAGTTGTTGGGGAGGGTCCCAAGGCTCTCTCTCATGTCTTTGTGTATATAAGGGGGTAGAACCCTTCTTGTATTTTAAGCTTGTTCTCAAACATTCTTTCAATAAGATCCTTATATTTTTTATGTTGTTTTTCATGACCATAGGTGGCATTGTGTTTATGATTGTATCTTGACCCATAAGTGGTCTCCATTTGTGTTTGTTGTTCTTGCCCATAAGCGGCACTTGTTTGTGTTGATCCCATTTCATTACATGGTATTAGAGCCTTGATGCTCTTGGGTTGTAACTTATACATGAAGATCAAGAGTTGGATTGTGAAATTGGTAGAGCATTGGCTTGTTGCCTTGGAAAGCACACCATCAAACTTCTTCAACACATTTTTTGCAATCATCTTCTCTTCTTTTCTCTTTTTTTTTCTCGTCTCTTACTGTTTCTTTTCTTGGTATGATGGCCGAACAAGAAGTAGTTACGATTGTTCCCATCAAATTTGATGGGACAAATTATAATATGTAGGTCACCGCCATGAAAAGAATTTAGTTGGCAAAGATTTGCGGGACTATGTTGATGGATCCATATCTGAACTTCATCCTATTCTCACAAAATCTATTTGTAGGGAAGATGAAATTACCAAAGATGAGTCTCTTAAAGATAAAGAGAGAGAAAATGCTCTTTTAAACTACAAAAAAGCTATTAAATCATGGGATGTTGGACATGCCAAAGTTTTATCTTTATTTGTGGGAAGTATGTGTAAAGAACCTTGCGAAAATATATTGAAATTTGGGAGGGCCGATGAAGCATGGGTTTATTGTTAGAAATCATGTTAGAAATCATGGATTCCTCTTGTCATACACAAGACTCAGCACAGGTGGAAGGGAAAACACGTGAGGGCTGCATAATCCTCAATGAGAGGCTGTGGTATTGGGCTTCCCATCAAATACACATTGTTACAATTACTAGGGTACGAAAATACCCATCATACAACAAAGGTAATTTACAATATGCCATTAATGCTATTAATGAACATGTGTTGAAATATGTAATTAGATAAACACGAATTGGGTTTGGATAAGATCCAAACCCAGTTCGTGAATGATGACTGATTTTCATCCTCCCTCAAGTTGAACATGATTTTGACCCATGAACAACTTGCCTTTCAACATCCAGAATCTGTCCTTGATAAGCCCTTTGGTAAACAAGTCAGCAACTTGATAAGTAGTCCGAACAAATTCTGGTTCAATTTCCTTCTCTTCGACTTTTTGTCTTACAAAATGTTGATCAATTTCAATATGCTTGGCATGACTGTGGTAGATAGGATTGAATGACATGTTGATGACATTTTGATTGTCACATAAGATAATACATTTAGATATTGATTCTCCTACTTCTGTTAATAGATGTTTGATCCATATTACTTTAGTTGTAGCAGCTGCCATTGATCTATATTCAGCTTCTGTGCTTGACCTGACAATAGCCCTTTGTTTCCTACTGCTCCACGAGACAAGATTTAGGCCAACAAAAATACAATATCCTGAGACTGACTTACGCTGATCTTGGATCTCCTGCCCAGTCTGCATCTGTGTAAACAAGAAGTTCATGCATGTGATGTTCACTCATACTCTTTCTGTACAAAAGACCATCTCCAATAGTTCCTTTCAAATATCGGAGAATACGTTTAACAACTTCCATATGTCCAATACGTGGTTCATGCATGAACTGTGATACCTGATTGACTGAATAGACAATATCAGGACAAGTAAAGGTGAGATATTGAAGCATCCCTACTATCCTGCGATATCATGTAGGATCCTCATACAAATCTCCATCTTGAGAACTGAGTTTCTGATGAAGTACACTGGGCGTGCTTAGAAGCTTGCAATCTTTCATACCTGCCTTGCTTAGAACATCAATAGTATATTTATGTTGGGCAAGTGTCATGCCTTCAATAGTTCTGTCAACTTCTACTCCAAGAAAATATCCTAGCTTACCAAGGTCCTTCATCTTGAACCTGTGATTCGGGAGTTCTTTGACTTGTTCAATATGTTCATTAGAGTTACCTGTAATGATAATGTCGGCTACATATATCAGTAACAAGGTAATTGTGTCTTTATATTTGAATATGAAAAGAGAATGATCAAGAAGAGATCGACTAAAACCATATTTCTCTATTTCAACAGAAAAACTGTCAAACCAATATCGAGAGGCTTGCTTCAGACCATATATAGCTCTTTTTAATTTACACACATATTCTTTGGAGTTTCCTTCTGCATATCCAGTGGGTTGCTCCATGTACACTTCATCCTTTAGAGTTTCATGTAGGAATGCATTTTTTACATCCAGTTGACTGATAATCCACTGATGCTCAATAGCCAATGATAGTATGATTCGAATAGTGCCCATTTTCACAACCGGACTGAAGGTTTCATCATAATCTTGTCCTTGCTCCTGAGTGAATCCCTTGGCGACTAGTCTAGCCTTATAGCACTCAATAATACCGTCCGGCTTATACTTTACTTTATACACCCATTTGGACCCAACCACATTTCGATTATGTGGTCTGGGAATAATCTCTCAAGTGCCACATTCATGAAGAGCCTCCATTTCTTCATTCATAGCTTCAATCCATCGCTTAGAATTTGCTACTTGATAAAATATAGTGGGTTGATCTTCCTTACCTAAAGAAGATGAGAAGAGTTGGAAATCCATAGTGAAATTCTCATAACTTACCCATCGATCAATAGGATGTCGGGGTCGAGTGGATCATCTGGGGACAGATGATAGAGTAAAATCCGAAGAAGAATGCATCTCCTGATCAGAGTTGGGGAGAGTCCCCTTCTCACGTCGAGAGTAAACAATGCCTTTATACCTTTCGGGCGGCAAGAGTGGATCCGAAATGACACTTTCCTGAGTCCTTTCTACAACATCGGACATGTGGCCCTTAACTCTTTGATTACTGAAGGACAAACATCACCAACACTAGAAAAAAGGTCAGAGTTCAACCAGGGGTGATAAACTTCAATTTCAGGGGGAGTGTTAACATTGTGGTCAAAATTCAATTTATCAAATACAACATTCCTGGATATTTTGATACGCTTGCTCACGGGATCATAGCATTTGTACCATTTATGATCATCAGCATACCCAATAAATCTACACTTCAAGGCCTTATCCTGAAACTTGTGTCGCATTGAACTGTCAACATGAACATAACATACACACCCGAATACTCGCAAATCATGATAATTTGGATGAACACCATGTAAAGAAAAGTAGGGTAATTTGTTTTCCAAGATATTTATGGGCAACTGGTTGATGATATGAATGGCTGAATGAAAAGCCTTTGCCCAGAAGGTAACTGGAAGGTTACTATTATGCATCATGCTCATTGCACTCTCGACAATATGGCAATGCTTTCGTTCAGCAATCTCATTCTGTTGAGGTGTATGAGGACAAGACACCTGTCTACGTATTTCATTTGTCTGGAGAAAATTAATAAAGTCATTTGAGGAGAATTCACCCCCTGCATCACATTGGAAACAAAGGATATTATCAGAGAATTGATTTTGAACAAAAGAATGAAATTTCTGAAATGACTTGAATGTTTCAGATTTGCATTTCATAAAGAAAATTCATGTATACCGAGAATAACTATCAACAAAAATGAGATAATATCTAATGCTAGACATCGAAGAAACTGGGGCTGGACCCCAAACATCAGAACAAATAATTTCAAATGGTCTTGAAGCTCTTTTATTAATAGAATGAAATGAAAGAACATGACTCTTACATTGAAGACAACTAGAACACTTTTTATCATTGACATTGAAACTTAAACTTGACTTGGGAATAAGGCTGCTTGAAACAAGCTTTTCAATGAAACCACTACTACAATGACCTAAACGACCATGCCAAAGATCCGGCTTATTACACTCAAAAAGACTAAAAACATTCTTAGGAGGAACTGAAGAAGAAGATGATGTGAGCTTCAAGGTGGAAGGATTCTCTTGGAACACGTACATATTTCCTTGTCATTTTCCTTCAGCGAACGTTGCCCTCGTATGAAGGTCCTTGACATGAACAGAAAAATGAGTAAACTCAACTGAAGCATCGATGTCATCTACAAGTTTAGAGACAAAAACAATATTTTTCTTGATATTTGGAGCATAAATGACATTTGAAAGAGCAAGAGAAGAGGTAGACATAGGAATGACAGAGTTTCCAATGTGAGAAATACGATGGTGAGACTAGGGTTACCGGAAGCGCCTAGCTAAAAGGGGAAGCGCGGAACGTCGCGCTTTCGAAGCGTGGGGGGAAGCGTCCCCCTTTTTTGGGAAGCGCGCTTCCCTTTAATGGGGGACGCGTTTCCCTTTAATGGGGGACACGCTTCCCTTTAATGGGAAGTGCGCTTCCCATCACGCTTTCCCCTCGCTTCCTCCACGCTTCCCCCTCGCTTCCCCACGCTTCCCCTGTTTTTTTCAATTTTTTGTATTTTTTATTTTTTATTTTTATTTTTTTCGCTTCCCCCTCGCTTCCGAGACACTTCCTAGGTCGCTTCCGAGACACTTCCCGAATCGCTCCTAAGTGGTCCCACGCTTCCCCGCTTCCTAAAATTTTGAAAGTGCCTCGCTTCCCGCTTCCGCTTCCCGTATCGCTTCCCGCTCCCGCTTCCTCAACTGGCAACCATGGGTGAGACCCATCTTCAATGACTATACTATTTCTACCAGCATAAGGAATAAGAGTTAGGAGCTTACCAGCATCACCAGTGACATGAGTGGTTGCACCAGAATCAACATACCAAGTGCCTTGATAATTTTGTTTCAAATTCAATTCAGCTAGAGCAGATAGTAATAACTCCTTGACTTCGCCACTAATTTTCAATTTGTCTGGCATTTTGTTGGTTCCTGGTTGTTTGCCTTTATTTTGAGGGTTAAACCAGCAATTAGCTTTGATATGCCCCCTTTTATTACATAGAAAACGAGTTGGTATTGATCTTTGCCTCTATCCATTGGGTGGAATATTGGGTGTAGGTAGGATGCCACGACTTCCTGTCTATTTCTTTATTGACCCCCTCTTTTCCGAAAATCAAACCTACCACGTCCTCGTCCATAGACAACTCCTGTGGCAAGGACATCGTGTGCTCCAACTTAGGCATAAGTATCTTCAGAAAATCCCTTCAAGGTCATCTCATACTGTAAAAGCTTGGCACGCAGATCTTCAAATGTAGGTAAATTTGACAGACACAATAAAGAAGTAACCATCATATGATAATCCGATCCCAGTCTACTCAAAGTTTGTTGAACCATATCTTTGTCGCTAACTGCGCATCCCACGATGGCCATCTGATCTGTAATGGTCTTCATTTTGTTCAAGTACTCCATGATAGTCATGGAGTCCTTCCTCAGCATTTGAAACTCTTTCTTTAAAAATAATACTCTGGCCCGAGAAACTTGAGAATATGTCTGAACCAATCGGTGCCATAATTGCAGTGCGGAGCAGTCATCTGGAATTGCCACAAGCACTTCCTGTGACAATATAGAAGTAATATAGACGACCAACGCCTGATCTCGCTTCATCCAGGACACATACTCTGGATTTCTAACATAGGTAATAGAAAGATCTCCCTCACAATTCTTTTCTTGCGGTATGAACTCTGGAGGAACAAGAACAAAACCATCCAAATGTCCAGAAAGATCCTGACTTCTTATGAATGCTATGATTTGTCGCTTCCAAGTTAGAAAATTGGAATTGGTCAATTTCTCAGACACGAGTTGACTAAGAAAGTTTGAGGAAAGACCAGACTGAGAGTGAGGAGAGGAATCCATATTCTATCAAAACCAAAAGAAATAAGAAAGAATAGGGAATAAGAAAATGGCTTTATATTGAATTGTAATAAAATTCAGAACAAAAACTTGATATCAGAAAATTTTGCTCCCACCGTCTTTTTTTTTTACCGGAGGCAGGAAGCCAGAACTATGCAGTGAGAATCTGTTCTGAATTAAAACTCAATCAGAGGGGCATGTTACCTTGAAAATAACATATTTTCTTTGAGAAAGTATAGACAGACAGTGCAAAAACAGATTGCACAGATAGAAAAGAAGACAGATCTAGTGCAAAAACAGATTGCACAAATAAAAAACAAGTCAGATCTGGGATCACTTCCAGATCTGTATCAGATGTGCCCTCAAGGTGCAAAAGAATATGACGTGATCTTATTGAAGCTTTGAAATCACGCAAAGATCAAATGATTCAAATCCGATCTTGCGTGATTTTCTGAAACTGTTGATATATAAGAACACGTGCAACAGTGAGACAATATGGAGACGTGAGCAGGAAATGCACGCGAGCAAAAAATCAGCAAACAGAAAATCTGGGTTTTGTATAGGAGAAGGAGATCAGCAAACAGAAAATCTGGGTTTTGTATAGGAGAAGGAGATCAGCAAAACAGCAAACAGAAAATCTGGGTTTTGTATATGAGAAGGAGATCAGCAAAACAGCAAACAGAGAATCTGGGTTTTGTATAGGAGAAATATGTTGGGGAAGGAGATCTGTAAAAGAAAGAAGAAGATCTAGGAGATAAGGAAGCTTTATCGTTCATAAGAAGATCATGATCCTTAAGGTTGGATCTGAGGCTCTGATACCATGTTAGAAATCATGGATTCCTCCTGTCATACACAAGACTCAGCACAGGTGGAAGGGAAAACACGTGAGGGCTGCAAAATCCTCAATGAGAGGTTGCGGTATTGGGCTTCCCATTAAATACACACGGTTACAATTACTAGGGTACGAAAATACCCATCATACAACAAAGGTAATTTACAATATGCCATTAATGCTATTAATGAACATGTGCTGAAATATGTAATTAGATAAACACGAATTGGGTTTGGATAAGATCCAAACCCAGTTCGTGAATGATGACTTCTTTTCGTTTATATCAAACAAACTTATACCCAACATGATGATGCTCATAAATAAGACTTGCAAGATAAGATTTACAATTGCAAGCAAGGAGAAAGAAGTGTTAAAGAGCACTATGGTACTATCAAAAGACTATGGGACCAAATGGCTAAAATAGAGCCTATTTGGGATACCATTGATGATGCTCGTCGTAGGAAAAATCAAATCCTTAGTGAGCAATTTTTTCAATTTATGAGAGGGCTTAGGCCCGAATTTGAATATGTTCGAGTTTCTATCATCCACAGGAACAAAAATCAAGAGGGTCTTCTTTCTTTACATGAGATTCTAGCCCAAGTTTGCATGGAAAAGCAATTCTAAAATCCATGACCGAATCTAGAGAGTCTAGGTACAATGTATTGGCGGTTGATAGACCCGGTGCCAATACTTATTCTTATAAGCCTCCTCACTTATATAATAATAATTCTTGGAAATCAAGGAGCAATGATAGGAGGTATGATGAGAGAAATGATACAAAAAGAAAAATTACTTGTCATAACCCTAGAGAACCAGGGGACACCAAACATTTTTTGCCCTGAATTAAAAAAAGATGAGAAAATAGTAGTTACCCTAGAAGCTCATTAAGAAAACAAGGAATCCTCCAACTTTGATTATCAAGGCATGTCCTTGTCTCAACTTGCAAAACCTTTACAATCGCTCAAAGGTCCATCCTCCTTAACTGGTGTCGCAACCTCCTCCTCCTCCTCACCTCCCGGTAAGACTTCTTGGCTCGTAGATTTCAGTGCTTCATTTCATATGACTCCTAATAGTATTAGCCAGGCTCTCTGATTGTGTTGCTAACTCAAGTAGATATAATGTTTTTATTATGGGTGGATCCTCTCTTGGAATTAAAGGAATTTAAAATTTTCAAATTCTTCAAAACTTTCTATTAAAAAAATCAAAATTGTTTTGAAACTTAACTTAAATCTTCTTTCAATTTCCCAAATAATTAACCATGGTTGTAAGGTCTCCTTCACATCAAACCTTGTTTTATACAGGATCTCCAGTCCGGCAAGCAAATTGGGGAAAGACATAGAGAATGAGATATTTACTGCATGGACCAGTTGATCATTGTCAAAGATTTATTTTGCTTCAATATAAAAAAATTAGACATTTTTTTATAGCATCAAAGATCGGGTCATCATAGCATTTCTAAATTATCCAATGTATTTCATTTGAGAAAATTTTGTAATGAAAAATTCCAATATACTAACTGTATTCTTGGGAAAATAAAAGTCATTCCTCATCAAGAGAGAACTTTTGTTGCTTCCAAACCACTTGAATTACTACACTCGAATTTTTTGGGTCCTGCTCCTATTGCCTCTAAAGGAGGATTTACTTATTATGTGATATTTGTGGATGATTACTTTCGTTTCACTTAGATTTTCTTTCTTCTGCATAAATATAAAGTTTTAAAAACTTTCAAAACGTTTCACAACCTTGTTAAGAATTTTCTTAAAACCAATATTTCTATTTTTTGGTCTAATTCAATGAGAGAGTATATGTCAAAAGACTTTAAAAATTATTAGGAGAATCATGACATTTTACATCAAAGATCTTGTGTACACATGCCTCAGCAAAATGGTTTGGTTGAAAGGAAACACAGGCATATAGTGGAAACCACTAGAACTTTGTTTATATCTAAACATGTCTCAAAACACTTTTGGGTTGAAGTTGCGCTTACCTCGGTTTATCTCATAAACAGACTTCTTTCAACCAAACTTTAAAATATTTTTCTCTATGAGAAACTTTATAAAACTACCCCTGACTATTTCAAACTAAGGACTTTTGGTTGTAAATGTTTTGTCCTTACAAATAAAAATGACAAACTTCCACCAAGAGTCATTCCTTGTGTTTTTCTTGGTTATAGAGAAACCCAAAAAAGATTTAAATGGTATGATTTTAAATATGATAAGCTCTATATATCAAGGAATGTTACTTTTATAGAGCAAACAAGTTTCTTTGATGTGCCTATTAAAGAAAAAAATGATTACTATTTTCTTGAATTACTTTCTAAATATAATGATGATATATTAAACAATGTTGTTAATGATGAACCTCGATCCAACATATAGTATGGTGAGTCTAATGGTGAACCTCCAGTTATCCAATATGAAAGAAGAACTCGTGATAGACATCCAAATGCCTTAGAACAATATTCTAACATAGAACCAAGCACTCTTAGGAAATCAACCTGAATTCATAGGCCTCCAGATAAATTTGTATCATGTGAAAACTTTGTTTCTCAATATAGAGCTTGTCTAGCAAAGTTTTTTTCTTATTTTGAACCCTCTTCATACAATCAGGCCAAAATTTGTCCCGAATGGATGAGTGCTATGAATGATAAAATACAGGCCTTAGAAAAATAAAAAACCTAGAATATAAGAAGTCTTCCTTATGGAAAGAAGACAATAGGTTGTAGATGGGTCTTTAAAATTAAAACCAAGAGTGATGAAACTTTATAAAAGGTTAGATTAGTGACCAAGGGTTACTCTAAGGAATATGGTATAGATTATGATGAAACTTTTGCCTCAGTTGCTAAGATGACTTTCGTTAGAACTCTTATAGTTGTCATTGTCATTAGATGTTGGCCTATTTATTAAATGGATGTCAAGAATGTCTTCCTTAATGGTGAATTGAAGGAAGAAGTTTATATGGACCCATCACCTAGATACGAGATTCCTGTTGGAAGGGTACTTCACGTAAGGAAAGTCATTTATAGTTTGTAACAAGCGCCTAAAGCCTAGTATGATCGTTTTAGTTCTGTTATGATGAAATTAAGCTTTATTTCATGTTATACTGACATTGATATGTTTATTAAGAAATTTGATGCAGGTATTGTTATCCTTCTCTATGTGAACGACATGATCGTCATTGGAGGAGATAAACAAGAAGTTAATTTTATTAAAAATATTTTAAACAAAGTTTTGAAATGACTGATTCAAACTTTCTTAGATATTTTTTAGGGATTGAGGTTGCATATTCTGCTCGTGGCTATTTTCTAACTCAATCTAAGTTTGCTTCTAACATCATAGATAGTCTGGAATTATAGATGAGAAAAGGGTGGATACTCATAAAGTGATAAATGCAAAATTGAAGATAGATGATGGTACATCTCTGGATGATCCTACTCTTTACCACCAAATGATTAAGACCCTGACATACTTGACTATTACCAGACCTGATATCTCACATGCAGTTCATACTACCAGTCAATTCCAACATTCTCTTACCACTGTGCACATGAGCGCCATCATGCATATCATTAGATATTTACAAAATTCTGTTTAAAAGGGATTGTTTTGTCTTCCTCTTTCTCACTCGAATTAATTGTTTGTACTGACTCCGACTGAGGAGGAGATCCTAATGATAGACGGTCAACTACAAGTTTTTGTGTGTTTATAAGTGACTAATTGGTGTCTTGGAAATGCAAAAAGCAACAGGAAGTGTCATTATCATCTATCGAAGCTGAGTATCGTGCGATGACCACTACATCATCTGAAATTATGTGGTTGAGAAGATTGTTGAAACTTGAAAGACATGGAGGCGTATATGTAATCACCCTAAAGGTTATGTTGTAACAATAAAAGCGCTATATACCTAGACGACAATGACACGTTTTATAAGCACACCAAACATATTAAAATGGATTGCTATGTTCATGAAAAGTACCTGAAATTTTAGTTGGCCGACTTCTTTACGAAAACTCTTCATTCTCTCCGGTTTCATTTCTTGCTTGACAAACAAGTTTGAGAAGTGTTAAAGTATATATATATATACTTTTTGTTAGTGTGTATGAACATATCTACATACACATGTTAATGTGTGTATATATATTTCTTGATGTAATATATAAAACCCATTAGGGGTATTTTAGTCTTATTCTATGTAATAGATTGTGCTCATTATCTGTCACATGGGTGGGGGTGCGGCAAATATATATATATATATATATATATATATATATATATATAAAGTCCAAAAGTTGGACATAAATGACCCTAGGTGCGGTCAACGCACCCAGGGTCAGGTTGACTGCATCGGGTGCCGCACCTGCATGCACACCCGCATCGCGTCACATCGATGCGGGTGCGGCACCCAGTTGGCCGAGTCCCTATGACATAGGTAGGTATTTTAGGTATTTCTAAGCTTTTGTAAACGAATGTCCTTTAGCTAATCGCTAAAGGGCATTTAAGCCTTTGTGATAAAGTTATTGGGACCTCCCCAACAACTCTATTTCTAGCTGTTGGGGAGGGTCCCAGGGCTCTCTCTCATGTCTTTGTGTATATAAAGAGGTATAACCTCTCTTGTATTTTAAGCTTGTTCTCAATCTTTCTTCCAATAAGATCCTTATATTCTTTATGTTGTTTGTCATGCCCGTAAGCGCCATTGTGTTTATGATTGTATCTTGACCCATAAGTGGTCTCCATTTGTGTATGTTGTTTTTGCCCATAAGCGACATTTTTTTGTGTTGATCCCATTACATTACAGTTAGAAGAAGAGGGTAAGGGAAGTCAAAAGACTAAAAACTTATTGGGGAGTAGAGAGAACGATGAAGAAAGAGAATTTAATGAACCCTGTAGATTGAAAAAGACAGCGGTATCTTTTCGGATACCTCCCTTTGACTGTAGCTAATCTTTATCCATTGTCACCAATGGCTATCACCATCCCAACTCCTAACTAAAGAGGAAGTGGATAAACTAGAGATTTAGGGTGTGAAAGTTATGATTCCTCTTTCTCTCTTTTTTTTCTCCTTTCTTTTTTGAACTGCATACAGATGGACCTATTAGGGTTTATGAGGCCACCAAGGTCTATGTCTTCAGACTGGCCCCAAAATGTCAGCCTAGACCAGGCCAGGTCACCACGATCCAGTGGGCAGCCCAACCTTGTACCTGCCCTTAGATCCAAAGTCATCCACAAGGACTATATGCTGTTTTTCTTTTCTGTTTAACACTACTTGATGTAATTTCGTAAAATTTCTATGGGATTTAAAGGTGCTATTTAGATTTCAAGTTTTTGGATTGCAGTATTCTCTTCTCATCATAGTTAATCTTCTTATAAATTAATAAAGCATGCAGAAACCAATGGAAAATAAAATAAACTTATGGATAGAAAAGAAATGTGTACGGAAGACTATTGGTTAAATAAAAAGGTATTGACCCTATCCTTGGACTGTCAAGGTTGACTTGTTAGGTCAAATTAGGGTATGACCTGGTTCCAACCCTAATCATGCATAATCAATATCTCGTAAAGTATTCAGGTTGGTCTCACAGGATTCAAGTGTGCAGACTTCAGGTATTGTTTATGAAATTTTGTATCAGACTGAGGTCCAACCGAGTTTCAATTAAGATCCATTGTTTTCAATTTAAAAAAAATGAGAAGTTGAAATTTCATTGTATCTGGTTTACGTTATCTATATTCAGATTTTTTTGGTTCTTAATGCAAGATCCGGTTGGACCCAAACTTGTGCACGGTACCAGCATCTCAAAGTCAGATCTGGGCCTGGACCCCACATGAGTCCAATGCAGGTGTCACAAAAATGACACGGATCCCAATACACTCCATAATGGACTTCAAAATACAATACATTTGGATAAAAACATAAGTAAAGGATATATGAAAAAGTAAATGAATAACTTTATTCAGAAAAATTACATTGGTGAATGACTTTAGTCATAATGGATACTAAAAATAAAAAGAAAAAAATACATATAAACCTTACTACAAATACGCTCAACACACAAACCTAATCTACCCATTACTACTCTATCTCTCTTACACATGCACACACATCCTTTTTTATAGAGGAGGAGGAGAGAAAGAAGTAGAGGAAGAGAGAGAAGAAGCCCTCTCAAATAACTAAAGGGAGAGACCTCCCGATGGCTAGAACTCTAGCTGTTGTGACTAGTCCCCTATATATATTTATAATAAATATATATATAATTTAAATATATACATGTAATATTATATAAAGATATATACATAAACATCTCTATGTACAAACAATATACGTGTATATATATATATATATATATATATATATATATATATATATATATATTATATACACACACAAAAGAGTGCATTGATCTTAAACACCCCCCCCCCCCTCAAATTTACACTAACTCATTGTAAGTTTGTAAATACAAACAAATAACCCTTTACATAAAATATCATCATTTTTCTTCATCAAGATCTTCTATTTGTTGCTTTCTTAAGGGGTGCTCTTAATCTTCAATCATAGTCTTTAAATTTTTCAATATCATGTGAGAACCGGTAAATAGAGCTCACAAATTTTTTTTTACTATACACATATATATCATAAGAAGATTTGAAAAGATTAGTAATTATATATTATGGAGAGAGGATGGTCAAGCACACATAGTAATACCATTTAACACAAACAAATCATATGATAAATTTTTTATCACTTTAATCATTCATGAGAACATGCATTATTTAAAGTGAATACACATTTATCACATAAAAGACATGATCATAAATAAATAATTCACAAAGGAGTTAAAATCACATAACAATTTTACACAGGGGAAGACATAAAAAACAAGTGCTAAGAAACATTAATTTTTTTAAATATTATACCATGTGCCAAATACACACAATAGCCACTATGGACATACACGTAAGAGATTTCACTAATGAAATGCTTAGAAAAACATGTAGTGAAATATCCAGAATTACAAAAACAAAGTACAAAAGTACATAAGTCCAAGCATGGACAATACAAAGGCACAATACAAGCACAAAAGTTTATAAGCACAAGTCTATTATGGGACAATACAAAGAGCCAACAAAGGGCAACACAAGCAAAAAAATATATATTTGTTTATTGAATATATGCTTGAGAAAAATATAACCTTATGAAAATTATGCTAGATAATTAATCATGGAATAACTCATGCAACTAAAGCATATACAATACAAAATGTATGAAAATATTTTAACAACTATTCCTCATAAAAGAGCAAATGAGTTTAGAAAAATTACCAAGAGATTTTAAAAATCTTATACATTATAATTAATGAATTTTGCAAATTAAAACACTAGTTTGACCATCACAACAATCTTCTCACTAGATCTCTAATCCTCAAAAATCAAGTGTATCAACTACTAAAACAAGAGCATATACATAATGTTACAAAAAAGTCAAAGACACACATAAAGGTGTGTATAAACATCTCTCGTCTACATACAATGACACTTAAAACAAGTGTATCAAGGACTAGAACAAGTGCATAATCACAAAGTCAATGATGGTCTAAAATCATACACGAAGGTGTGAATAAATACCTCTTGTCTACATATAATGACACTCAAAACAAGTGAATCAACGACTAAAATAAGTGCATAATCACAAAGCTAAAGATGGGCTAAAATCATACACGAAGGTGTGAATAAACATCTCTTGTCTACATATAATGACACTAAAAAATAAGTGTATCAACGACTAGATCAAGAGTATAATCATAATACCAACAATGGGCTAAAACACACATAAAGGTGTGAACAAACATCTCTTGTCTATATATAATGACACTCGGGTAAGAGGCATAAAAAAGAGGACACTCGAGGTAAGAAAGCTTGTAATGAAAACACGCTAATGTTATTAATACAAATATCAATTTTAACAATCTTTTGAAATACCATGGTTTCAAAAATATATAGCCATCACAGATAAAGAGTTATAAGCATCCATAATAACAATGGTCATACAACAAATGAATGATACAACACACTCAGATACAGATATCAAACAACTGTCAGTTAGAGTCAAACCATAAGTTGACAATCTAAACTGACATAAAACGAGGTGTACACAACTTACCCCAAGAAACATCTTTGAATCAACAAAAGCATATATAGATTCAAAGACCAATCAACTATCAATCAGATCCAAGTCTGGTGTCAACACGAGACTCATAAACTTTTATGATTGCAGACTAATAAGATGATTTGATGTGCACACATAACTCACCTCAACGACTAACTCAAAATACCAATAATAATAAGTTCAGAGGCCAATCAAACCTATGACAAGTGACAACATGTCACTCATAACCCTTGAAAATCTAGATTGATAAGATGACATGAGGTGCACACATAACTCATCTCAACAACTAACCCTGACCCAACAACAAGGCCAAAAGAGATGATGCATCATATAAAATTCTGTGATGGATAAAATCAATGTCATAAGAAGGCAATAAATACTTACGAAAATCAATTTCCAAATAGGTGAGTTCATATTTTTAAACGAGTTTCAAATCAAATTCAATAAAGGCAGATGAAAACTTTAGCATGAATATAGTGAAATAATATGCACAACAATATGTCAATTGATGCAATACATGATGACCATTTTCACAAATTTAAACAAGCAAGCAATCGACAAGGATCATGCTCAATTTAAGCAATCAACATAGAGGATGAAATTTTTAGAAATTTTTAGATTACCCTTCATAAATTCTCCAATCAGGGGACACGTGCACCAAGGCACACAAATTCAATAAAAGGAGACAAGAATAATAGTTTTAAGAAACTTAATCTAAATTATAAGTCTACTATAAGACAATGAAGGCACATATGTAGAGATTCATGAAGATGCTTCATATAGATATTTAATCTAGGTTGTCAAGCTGAGAAGTGGAAGCTGAAAACAATATGGGAAGCAAAAGCGAGAAACAATGCATTCTCAAATGTATAGGAAGTGGGAAGCGAGAAATAAGAAAAAGCAATATAAGAATTGATTGGGAATCAAAATGGAACACAAATAAAAACTAAAATAAAAGTGAGTATTCTAAAATTTCATGACTTTTACTATAAAAATTAAATTTTTAACAAAATCTAAAAATGATGATTGCGAATTTAGAGAAACCACATGGAAGTGAGTGAAAAGCGTGAGACGAAACACATAAAAAACATGAAAAGTAAAGTGAGAAAACATATAATAAGAATAGATGAAGTGTGTGAAAAGCATAGGAGGAGCGTGGGAGAATGGAGATTTTCATCAAGTTTTGGAAGCGAGGAGTATCGTGCTTCCAAAGCGAGTTTTCGGGAATCGGGCCTCCCACTTATCTAAGAAGCTTTTAGTAACTTTGTATTTAATACATAATCTTCTCTAATCACAAACTCACATGTCATATAACAAATATGAAATTTCTAAGAAGCATGATATAAAATATCAAAGTGTGAGAGAGAAACCACTAGGAGTTGCAAGAGTGCACAAGTACCCAAATCAATAAATCACCACTGGACAAAAACACATAAAGTCACAAGGACTAAATGATAAGTATAAAGGAAAAAATTAAGTTTTAACAATGTTCAAAGGAAGCATAAACACAATAATCTTCTAAGAGAAGGATACAACTCACAATAAGGAAACACATTTATTATTTTAAAATATGCATTCGAGTATATGATAACAAGCCATGCTTAAAACTCATAAAAATTACTTGAGGCATATACCAAAAGATTTTAAAAATTATTAATTTGTAAATAATCTTACTTAATAAGTTGTATAATGATAGTCATATCACTCACACGTATATGAAATAACACATTCATATCATGATAGAAAAGACCTCTATGAGAGAATAATATTTTGGTTTCATAATTAAAAGTAACCTAAAGAAACATCACAATATATTAACAATCTCAAGATAGTCCATATATACACATACATTAAAAAACACTCAAACATGAAATTTAATATTTTGCAAAACATGAACACATATAGGATTTTAAGAATTCACATATCTTTGCAAAAATGTAGTTTTTCAACATATATTTCATATATCAAAAGATAACAATCTCTATATATTCTAATTTTAAAAAAAACATGTAATATTAACATAACCCATTTAGAAAAACCACCTACCATACATATAAAGGTAGAGAGACAAAGATACATACACAATCATAAATATGAATCCTTTCTAAGACCATGATGTCAAGGTTAGAATATCATGTCATGAAATGACACGAGTCCCAATACACTCCATAATGGACTTCAAGAACACAATACATTTGGATAAAAAATATAAGAACTAAAGGATACATAAAAAAGTAAATGAATAACTCTATTCATAATGGGCATTAAGAAAATAAAAGGAAAGTTACATTGGTGAATGAATAACTTTAGTTATAATGAACATTAAAAATAAAAATAAAAATAAAAAATACATATAAACCTCACTAGAAATACCCTCAACACACAAACCTAATACTACTCATTACTCTCTCTCTCTCTCTCTCTCTCTCTCTCTCTCTCTCTCTCTCTTACACATGCACACACATCCCTTTTTATAAAGGAGGAGAGGAAGAAGTAGAGGAAGAGAGGGAAGAAGCCCTCTCAAATAACCTATGCCACATGGGTGCGGGTGCGGGGGTGGGGCAAATTTTATATATATATATATATATATATAAAATTTGTGCAGGAGAGGGGTTGAGCCCCCTCCCTGCGCCCTCTTTGTGCAGGGGAGGGGTCGAGCTGATGACTTGTGGAGCCTGATTTAGAGTTTTTGCCCTTGCAGAAAGGGGGGTCCAGGGGCTCCCCCCAACGCGGGTCCCGCTGTGTGGTTAGTGGGCGGGGGTCTCTGGGGGGCAGCGCCCCCTAGAACAATTTTTTTTTAATAAAAAAAAATTGGACACAAATTTTTTTTTAATAACGTCGAGTCGCATCGACGCGGGTGCGGCACCCTGCTAGCCGAATCCCTGTGACATAGCAAATAACCAAAGGGAGAGACCTTCCAACGGCTAGAATTCTAGCCGTTGGGACTAAGTCAACTCCCATATATATATATATATATATATATATATATATATATATATATATATATGCACACACACACAAAAGAGTGCATTGATCTTAACAGCAGGTCCTACCTGTTGGCAACCCCAGCTTTAGCCCTTCCAAGATGCTGCACACACATTTTTACTCCCTCTTAGAAAGGCTCTTTTTTATCGAATACTGATAATAAGATTCTCATATTGGTTTTAAGAAAGTTAAAATGTTAAATTTATGTGGCTTCACATAAAAGGAATCTGATCTGATATGCATTCAACACATAACGTGACAAAAAGCAAAGACCGATAAACCGTGTATATAGGTAATAGGACACCTTCTGGAAAATATGCAATTGATTTTCTGTATGTCTAAATATGTGAATATATTATCCCAGTAGCGAAGGCCGTTTAATATATCAATAGGTGATTAAAATATCATGCAATAAAAGAGTGGCAGATGCTTGCTTTGATATTTTGCTGAAGGAAAGGAAAACAGGAAGTATGTTATGTAGTTTTTTTTACAACTCATTCTTTTCACTGTTTGGTTAATTATGGTGCTTCTTAGAACAGTTTCAAATGAACACCTCTGGCAAACCATTTGGGCCGTATCTTCTGCGAGCAACTGTCCATGATATCATGTTTCTCATGGGAATATTAATGTCAACTGTACTTAGTATCTAGTCAGTTTAAAAGTTTTTAAGTTGAAATACATGTTCCCCTTCTATTTTGATGTTACTGCAGATTCATATAATTGCTCAACTATCTTAACAATCGGATTTTCATGTAAATTCTTCTAATTCTTCTAATTCTTCGGTAGATTTGGATGAATCAATTTGCAATATAGTTACACTCTGCAGGAAAGCTCATTTTGGTTCCAATTAATGTGGAGTTTCTTTTTAAATTTATCAGGTACAGGACAATATTGATCTTTTCTGTCGTAGCAGAAGCAATATTGAAGCTATCCTAAATGAGTATGTCAGCATGCATTGGTGTTTCCTCGTCCTGATTTATATTCTTATGTGCTGTTTCTGATTTCTATCTTGTGGATGGTCCTGCTTAAATGTGTACAGCATGAGTGAGATGCCCGGGATAATGAGTCAGATGTCCTCGTTACAGGTCACAATCAATGAAGAACTTGCAAGTACCATTCTGCCCAATAGCACTCAGGTGACTCTCTCTCTCTCTCTCTCTCTCTCTCTCTCTCTCTCTCTCTCTCTCTCTCTCTCTCTCTCCATGTGCTTATTCCAATGTTTTAAACCATGAAATTAAGTGCATTGCAGGGGTTTATCTGAATAGCCAGTGTTTGTGCTGGTTATTTAAAAACTATACAGCAAGTGACATGAATTCAAATTTATAATGTCCTGTGCCAAGACTGTTTCTAACATCTCAGCGACTTGAATTTTTCGGCTTAAACAAAATTATGCCCAGTTCTTGGCCATTTCCTCAGTGTTAACCAGCATTAAATTCCTGACCCTTGCATGAGTTGTGCTGAATCAGCCCCAAATTTTAGTCAAATAGTCTTACATGAACATCGGGTTCATCGAGCTGAGCTGGATGCTCTTTGGTGCTGTTGGTGCAAGTCTCATTTTGCTAGGTCATTCAGGTGGTGGCGATCCAGTCTGATTCTGACTAGACTCCTATATCTGTTCCATGATCTTAACCTTTTCCCATTTCAGTGTGGAGTTTACATTTCTTCAAAACTGTCTAGCTTCTAGATTGGTTGAATTTGCTTGGAGAACTTATTTATCTTGTGATTAGGGGGCCTTATATTGTGATCCTGCAATTCACTTGAAGCAAGAGCTGATGAGATGATGGGCTAAAAAAAGAAAGATGGTCGATCTGCGAGTAGGATGACCTGATAGTGTAAAATACAAGAGCCGGTTGGAGCTACTTCAAATGTATGTAACACAACGCTATACGCACACACACACAACGCCCACCTGAGAGTGCACCTATGTGCACATGCAAGCATGCAAGGCCTCATTTAGAGCACTGCAAATGTAAGTTACTTCATGAAGCTGCTGGAAATAAAATATATGTTTTGCCCTTTCCTCCTATTGCTAAATTCTCCATGTTCCGTTCATTCTGACAATCGCTTTTTCATGGGAACCTGAGAATCCCCTGAGAAAGCTCAAATCTCAAATCATTCTGATTCCAAATCAGAGGGCAGTTGAGGTGCCTAACTTTCCCTTTCTTTTCTTATTCTCGTCTCTTTCAACTGTCATTGGATTTGGTGAAAATGAATTCTGCAGAAGCTTTCACACCAAGATGATAATTCTGTGGTTTATATGCAGCAGCATGACATGTGCCGTGGAACTCGTTTTCAACCAAACTGGCAGAATTTTAAGCAGGCAACTTAGTTTGTTGCTATTGCTACACCAAAACAGTGGAGCTGAATTCTGCTGAGCATGGTTGATGGGATATTTCAATTTTTATCTAATCCCCACAGTGCCCATGGGCGTTAAGCATTAACCAACACAAGACAGCATCTACTTAAATTTTTTTTTGCGGGGGTTTCTTACATTGAGGAACTGCACTCAAGACCAATAGCCTCCCTGATCTTAGGCTGCCATACTACATCAAGGTTCTTCACCTGAAAGTGGCCATTTTCCCCTCCCTTCAGGGTGAAACAAACGGCCCCTTAGGAACCTATTTTCTCGCTTTCTAAGATTATTTCTGGAGGAAAAACTCAAATGAATTCAAACTTATCTAACCTAGAAGAATAGAAAAGAATACTTTTTTCGACATTAAAATTATTGCAAGGCTTCCCGTTTTTTCAAAAGGTTTGGAGTTAAAAAATGCGTTCCTCTTTCATGGCAAAGTGTTTACCACCTTGCTAAAGGAAAATTTAGAGGTATATGTTATGGAGAAAGGTAAGGAAAAAGTAGGAGCAAAGGACTATCCCTTTCATTGTGACATAATTATGTTGAACAGACACCCACAAGGGCTTCGCTTATCCGGTAGATGAGACTTGTGAATGTCACAAGTTCGAAACCTACGAGTTGCCACAAAGTCGTTGTTGGTGTACTCTCCGATGGGCAGGGGGCTCAAGGGTACCAACCGGAGGCCAGCTAATGTAAGGTTGCTGATGCGGCCGATTAAGCTATTAAACTAACCCCAGTAAAACCAGGTTTGGAGTTTAAATCAGCTCTCTTGTATATATTTTCAGGTTAGGCTGAATCTAGCATAAAAATTGGACCCCCATCTTCAATAGAGCATATCTAGCGTACCTTGCAAAGTGCTCTGCAACAATAAGTGAATGTCACACATCTTCACAACCCCCACTGGATGATATGTGGCATCTAGTGATTGGACCGAGTACCTAATTATCTCAGAGAGAGCTTTGTTCAATGCTTGCCCCGACTATCTTTTTCTTTGAAATTTACATGGAGGAACTGATCGGGTGCAATCGTCCATGGTCAGAGACTTAGTCGTGCTTGCCATACTTACGGTCGCTGTCCTGGCAGCATAAATATTTTTTAAAGTGCAACCATTTGTAAAGGCTTTTGAGATGCCATTACTTGTCCGAGAAGGGTGACCTACGAAAAGCCCCCCCCCCCCACCACACACACACACACACACATTCTATTTACAAAAAAAACAGCCAACGTTTGAGATATTACATTCAACAGCCTACTTTATTTTAATACATTTCAAATAATGACAGATAATTTTGTCCATCTTTTATAGAACTCATTGTACGCTGTCTTGTGATTTTGTGAAGCAAATCAACAGCTGAGTGTTTTAGTCCTTATTTATTTATTTATTTATTTTTGAAAGAAGTTTTAGTCACTTTATTTGGCCAAGGCAAACCGAATATTTTTTTTGACAGAGAGAGCTAGGGTTAGGCAAACCCCTACCAGTTATACAACCATACCATTGGGATTCGAACTTGCGATGTCCCAACACAAGTTGACGTGCACTGACGGCTTCTCGTATATTACTCATAATTTATGTATTGTTTCGATCAATGTTGTTAAAATCGGTTCACTAGGTGAATCGGTTTCTTGAAAAAAAACCCTAAGAAACCAATGTCATTGGACAACTTTTCACCATAAGATGACAAGTGCCATTAAATGATACAACATATTAAAATAAATATTAAACCATTTTTAACCCCTTAAAAATATTAAAAAGTTTGAATTCAAAAGACGTGTGAATTGGCTAAGGGCAATTCAGACCCATTTTGATAACATTGGTTTCGATCATGTGAAGGGATCCAATTTCACCACAAATATAATATATTCATGTGGCTTCTTGCATGGATATGCTAACCTAGTAACTCTTGTTATTTTCTATTCTAAGCACAGGTTCCAGAACTTTATTTTGGATGTGTTTGGCTGAGTGAAATGGAGTTTGAGAGAATGTTTTTTTTTTTTATAGGCAAGTTGGGATTAGGCAGACCCCTCCCAGTTATACAACAATACCATTGGGTTTTGAACCTGCAACGTTTGAACGCAAGTTGATGTGCAGTGGCTGCTCCTACCAGACAAGCAGAGCCCCTATTGGTGAGTTTGAGAGAATGTTATACCAATGGAGTTATGATAAGTTTTGCCTTTCTTTAAGGCCAGTTCTCCAAACGATGTCATTCTATTCGGTTAGCCGTCATGACTGGTTATATTCAATCGCCACCACACATCTCACTTGGAAACCATGCACATCGTTTGCGAACTGAAAGAGTGGGCCCATGCAGATCCACGTACAGTGCGGATTGAATCAGTTATATTCAATCTGACTTGATCTCCCCAATTCTAATGTTAAATGAAAAAAAGCACTAATTAAACAATGAATTCCCATCTTTCTTTACTTAATTAATTGTGCCCTAAGCTCCAAATCACCTTTTTGTCTAACAAGTTGAACTCATACACCGGACACACACATGAAACATGATTGAGTTGAAATCTGGTATGAAGAAAAGTGCCAAGGTGCACACTGTCCTCGCTTCAAACATCTCATCATCAAAATGGTGTACCGAGGGTAATGGGTGATGATGGTGATAGAATGACTCCTTTTTCTATTTGTATTACTTTTTTTTTTTATGGGGTTGTGCATTTACAAGATTTATGCGTTTTTTCTATCATGGCATTAGCATCTAGGACCCAAAAAATGCTACATTTACCTCTCTCTCTCTCTCTCTCTCTCTCTCTCTCTAAGAGATGAGAGCTATCAAGACTTCTTGTAACACAGCAGTGGCATCGTTGTAGCATGCTTGGGCCAGCTGCATGCTTTTGGTCTTGATGGCTTCATCTAGCTGCAAACATCATACACCAAAGATCACAATCATCATCCACATAAAAAAAAGTAAGAATAAAGAGCCAACCTTAATTTGTCTAAACAGGCCTAAAGTTGGGCAAGCCATAGCGACACATTGTAATTAAATAAATATATCACAATTTTATCATAATAACCGTGTATTTATCAGCAAAAATCTTAAAAAAAAAGATTATATTTAAATTTTTTTCTTTTTATTATATGTAATAAAATTTTCAATTTGTTGTTTTTTGTTGAGAATTTTTCTAATTCAAACCTTAGAAAGTGAGCTTACGAGAAAATCACTGCAAAATAACTGTCAATTTAAACTGTTCACACTATCTATGCCCAGCCTCTAGCTCATGGCGTTTGACTATATTTTCTCTTTCAAAACACTTCATTTTTGTGCTACTATCATTCAACATGGCAGGGTTGCATAAAGAATGAAGTCCTTGATAGAAGATCATAAATTTCAACCAAAGTTCTTGTTAGTGAACATAATTCACATACCTCCTCCATGCAACAAAACAATTTGTTTGCTAGCTCTGTCAATGGCTGCTTCTGTTCCTCGGGAGCGGCTGCAATGAACCGACTGAAGTCGCAGAACAAAAATGTCGACCTCAAGCGAAAATCCTGCGCTATGAATTCCCATGACTCTTCATCCATCTGATCACCGAAGGTGAGCATATGGCGGATGCATTTCCTTATCCGGGAAAGACTTCCCTTGGCCGCCATGTTTGGTGTGCACAGGTGCTCTTTTTAGCAAATTAGGGACCTGCAAGGGGGGTGCTAGATATTTATTTTCGAGCATGAATTAGGACAAATATCTGTAAATGAGCTGAACAAGCCGAGCCTAGGCTAGCTGTTGAAGCTCGTCTAGTCTAGGCGAACCCGAGCTAGTGGGGAGCTAAGCTAAGTCCAAGCTCATGACGATCAAGCACAAACCAGAAAAACAAAGAACCTTTAATTGATGGTGAGACTCAAGCCAAATATCTCCAAGTTACAAGCCACATGAAAAGAATGTCATACGTCATAAAAATTCACCGATGTACTTGTACGGAGAGTTGATCGATCGTGGCTAATTAGGGAGTACGATACAGTAGACATTATACTGGAGAATAGTGAGCACCATCGTGCAAATCCACATAAATACCACCATTTAAAAACTTTTGTTTTTTATGTTCTGGTATAAACTATAAACTCTATAGACCTTACTTGACTGTATAATTGATTTGATACAATGCCTATATATATATATATATATATATATATATATATATATATATATATATATATATATATATATATATATATATATATAGAGAGAGAGAGAGAGAGAGAGAGAGAGAGAGAGAGAGAGAGAGAGAGATCAGACTACTTTTTATTGATTAAAAATTAAAACAGTTTTTTATTGATTAAAATTAAAAATTCCACATCCTCGTGTCCTATATTCTAACAAATTTTCGAATTTTAGGATTTAAACCTGCATCACACGTCTTCGTGATCGTTTATCTTTGTAGAGAGAGAGAGAGAGATCAGGCGACTCATTTTGTAAAGAGCAGTGCCCTCTTCACATTCATCTGACAATGGAATTATCTTCTGCTGTGGCTGACTTCTTTTATGTTAAAAAAGAAAATTGATCATTTTAGAAACATGATTTACAAAACAAAATGGCACAGAAGTTATTGGTTAAACCCAGCCGAGCCCGAACAAACCAAGCTTTGGCTCTTTCAGCTCATTTATCAGCCCTCGGAAGAGGGCATTGTAAATCTTTTATTATTGCCGATTCATGAAAGCAACCAAACCAAAAGCATAGAAAATAAAAAAAGAAGAAAAGAACAGATTTTTAATAAAAATAAACTATAATCTTCATTCAAGGAAAAAAAGATGCATAAAGAATAAAAAACTAAAAAGAAGTTAAGAAGAAGAATCAAAGAAAATTTACCAGAGACGGATTTCTTTTTTTCTCTTTGCTTCTGATGATCACAATGGAATCCCTCTCTCTCTCTCTTCCCGTCTCTCTGTTTTCTTCTTTTTTTTCTTAATTTGTTTTTTGTTGATAGGTTTGTATGTTATTAAATAACTCTTGGTGAGCTCGGGCTCCACTTGACGGTCGGCGCGCCGAAGCCGACACTGAATGGTTTTGGATCAGCAGAAAACTCTGTGGTTGTGCGCCGGGCTCGGATTCGGCTCCACGCGTGGCAAGTCCGTACGGTCCCCACACTGGCGGGATGCGTGCGAGGGTGGGACTTTCCTGGGTTGTTAACCGAGAGCATCATCACCACCTGACGTAACCACCAGCTTATGCTGACTGGTTTTCATTTGGGTGTCAACGGGTCGGGTTTGGTTCGGATCCAGGTAGAACCAGACTTGACCCTGGTTTTCGGGTATGATATGGGGTCCGTACCTAAGTCTAATCAAATCCACCATAAGAGAAGCCATACCCGAACCCGATACCATACCTGGTAAAATAATATTTTTATCATTTTTACATTAAAAAATTCTGGGTCTTAGTCGGAACTCGGGTCGGATCCGTGTCTGGTATAAAATTTTACAAACTATACCCGGATTCATGTATTAATCGGACCTTCGGGTCTGGACCCGAGTCTTAATCAGGTCTTCTTATTTATCACCATACCCAGACTTTATAGGGTTTAGTATGGGTCGTTCAGGTAAACCCGACCCACTGACACCCCTAATTTTCAGTCTTTTGCTAATATCTGATAATTTTCAGTCTTTTCTTTTTCCTGGTTGAGATGGGCAAGGGGTCTTCAGTTTTTGGGTAAATAAACTTTGTTTTGTTCTTAGTATTGTTACCATAATGACAAAAGTTAAAAACGGCAAAAAATATTGGCAGCCAAAAACTCACGAGAATTATTATTATTTTTTTTAAGATTTCACATTTTTGACAAAAACTCAGCAATAAAAAATAAATTAAAGATATAAAGAAATATATATATATGTATATATATATATAATTACTTTAAAATAGAATCCACATGTTTTTTTTCACGATAATTAGTCAATAATAACATAAAGTTTGTATTTAAAATGTGATATTTATGTTTTTGACAAAAAACTCATGAGAATTTATCGTTTTAAATGTTCAGGCAATTTCTTGCGATATTTATCACTATGATTATTACCCCTTATTTTTTTTCTTTTTTCTTCTTTCCCAAACAGTTATACAACCATACCACCATTTGGTATTCAAACTTGCAAAGTCGTAACACAAGGTGACGTGCACTAACTGCTCCTGCCAGATAGATAAACACAGCTCCTTATTTTTCTCTTCTTGGGTATAGAGTTTCCATTTTAGATTGTGTTGTTGATTGTTTGAATCTTTGAAGAATTTTTATTTATATTTTTTAACCACTTATTGTCTAAAAACTCACGTGTTATATTTTTCCTAACTTTTAAAATTTTAATTTATTAAATCATTTTTAACATATGCTCCCAAAAAAATTAATTCCCAACTATGTGGTTCAGCATGCAACTGCATTACACCTATAAAGTTCTTCGTTGGGTAGGTGGTATCCCATGTGGTAAGTGGTGTTTTCTTTATCAAGCTGAAGGCCCAGGATCGAATCCCTCTGCCACATGGGGCGGCTGTTTAACAGTCCTCCTAACCCCAACTTGTTGACCTCTGCCATAGGCCTTAGCATGAAGGGAGAACGCCTTTAGGCTTGCTGCAAGAGAAGCTCAACATGATAATTGTAGTGTTTTTGGTTTGTTCTATCTTCCAAGATATACGCATTAGAGTATTGAAACTGACAAATTCACGATGCTATAAGGCTCTAAAAAACAAGAAGAAATACATTAATACTTAGCTAATGGGGATTACCTCAACCCGATATGTCAAATTCAAATTCTCATGTATTTAGCTGTTCCGGATCTAAACCATTTGCACAGGACATACAAGGCCCGTTAGGAGGTCATTTGAGACGATAATGAGTCGGTTTGCATTTACTTTAAATTGAGTCATGTTTGGGTCCACTTAGAGTCCAAATGTCCATGTGAGAAGGGTCTAAAAAGGTGATGCACAAATGTGAAGAAAAATAGAGAAAATTATTAGAATTAAGGAACCTCCTCCTTTGAGACTTGAGAGTAAGGCTGCAAATGGATAGGTTACGTATGTCATGGTCAGATATCCAATTCGAGTCTCAAATGTTATTTTTTTGGATTTGGATCCTTTAAGTAAAACAAAAAAAAAAAAAAAACATTTGGAAAGAATTGGGACTTGTTCAGTTGGATTACTTTTGGACTCAGATGGGTAAGATTAAGTTGGATCTGGAATTGTTTCCTATCAAAATCTTATGTGGTTGCATTTTTTACAAGTAAATATCTTGTTTTGTTCTACGTTTTTCATACCCACTATTGCTACATGTATCTCTGACTCAGATAGGGGTGGGCATCGGGCTGGCCCGACCTGGGTCAGGTCAATTTAGAGCTTGACCCATCGGGTTTTAAGTGTGACCCAGCCCAAAGATGGCCTGACCCATTTATTAATGAGCCAGGTTTTGGCCAAATTCTTAATGAGCTCGGGTTTGAAGAACAACCCATGTCCCAGCTCTAACGGGTCAATTCAGCCCATTTCAAACCCATTTGTAGATTATTTACAAATGAAGTTTATAAATTAATTTCTATAATATAAAAAATAATGAACTAAATAAAAGATTAATGCACTCATCTAATTGTCTTTATATTTCTTATATAATCAATGTAACTAATTAGGTAAATAATAATACTTACCAAGTTACTATGCAACCAGCTACTAAAAAATTAATTAAGTAGCCCAGGCCTATTGGGTTGATCCGGTAGGCCGTGAGCCGACCTGAGCCAGACTCATGTATATAACGGGCTGGGTTTCGGCCCGGTAGCCAACATGTCAAGGCTTGAAACCTTGACCCAAACCTGGCTCATGGTACAAAAGCCCCGCCCCATCGACCACCCCCAAGATTCAGATTCAGCCTTACATCATTGGATCTTATTCAAATATGAATCCTGATTCTGATCATTTGTTTGTATTTCAGATCCAAATTCAAATCTGCCAAAATTCAGCCCAATCTCGATTTTGCACCCCTACTTGAAAGAGAAGGAAGGAACCAGTTCATCACAACAAGCCCTGTTTTTACCACGCCAGGAAAAGTTTTGTCTATACAACTATTCAGAATTGTAGAAAAGATAGTACCTGATATGAAATATCATGTAAGTAGTTGGACTGTATGAGAAAATTGACCAGTGAGAGAGAGAGAGAGAGTCTTCTGCAACGCCCCTTTTCTTCTCCCCTACTGCATCCAACAAGTAGGAGTTTTTCTTCTCCTCTCAGAGTCGACCTTATGATGGTCTGAACCAGCACACCATCTCTCTCTTTCATCTGCACCTCCCGTGAAGATCTTCACTTCACCCTCTTCAATGGCGTCGGATTCTTTGATCCGTCAGGTTCGTCACCTATTCGACAGATTCAGCACGCTCTTGACGGCCAGAGTTTCCGATCTGCTGCTGTTATTGTCGAATCACAAGGTATTATTTTGCCTTTGTCGGTTTGGTATGCTCGATTCGAAATCGTAAGTTTTCGTTCTTCGTTTTTCTCCTTCTGACATTGGTGTCATCTTTTACCTCAAACGGGCATTTTTTTCCTTCTCCTATAATTATTGCGATTTTTTTTGGGTGATATATATGAATTTACGATGTGGGTGTTTGAGATCATGAGAGAGGGTGACGTGGGGATCTCTCTTTTCTCTTTTTTTCTTCTTTTTTCTTTTTTTTGTAATTATCTTGTTGAAATTACAATAATGGAATTCATAGGTGAAAGGGGAAAGCTTTTTTAGTGCTCAATGTGGTAATATTTCTGGTTTGGGGTTGTCTACTGTATGTATTGGTTGAGTTAATAATGGTTTGGTAGTTGTTAGGCGTGGTCCCTTTTGCTTAATGTAATGAATTTTGCTTAAATAAGCGATACCCAAGTGGTAAATCACGCAAATTCATCGTATTTCACCGAATACGCTGTAACTCTGCATGTTGATTGAAGACCATCTTCACTTCTATCAAAGTACAAGTGGAGAGTGTCTTAGAAGTGATCGCCTTCCTAGCTTTTTATTTTCTGCCTGGTAAGCAATGTTCCGACTTCCAGCGATCTAGACCTCATTGCTTTTAAGGATCCTGACCTTGGTCTCATTGTTACCTTTAACCTCTACCCTATTTTCCTTCCTTTCCAAGTCCCCTAGTCGTCGAATTTTTCTATATTATTATGATATGGATTATGCGACGCATCAGCCTCATTTGAAGCCTACAAGACAGCTGTAAAAACACTCATTGTCATGAGCAAGACATAGAAACAAAGCATTCCTTACCTAACCAGCTTACAGAAGGTCATATCTCAAAGAGAGCATTGACTGAGGTGGATTTTGGAATAGATCAAAGATCTTCCTGCTAGGGTGGGAGATTATGGCACATCATGCCATAAATAAATATGCTTTATGTGGGGCTTCACTGTTATTAGTGTTATGACCGAGCCTCATTGTGTGCAAGGTTGGACAAAATCTTATGCAGCTCTCTTTGAACTAAACAACCAGTAGCTGCCAATGTGGTAAAACCTCTTTTACTGTGCTATTGCTTGCATCACCACTGATATTTGGAGTTTTATGGTGGGTTGCTTGGGAAATGTCAGTGAGGGACCTGAGAATGGTCACTAGCATATTAGCTTTTGAGCACAGTCATAGATGTAGGTGTTATTTTGAAAATATAGTGATGTTAGTGAGGTACAATGAAAGTAAGCAAGACTAAAGATTAGCAGACCTATTATCCTCCTCTTCAATTTGGTGGGTTAAGCGTAAAATTATATGCAAAAAAAGTTTTAATATCATATGAAATTTGACATGCTGTAATATTTTCAATAGCATCTTAAGTATTGCAAGATGCAGGCATATATAAAAGTGTTCATTTTACTAAATAATCACAAACTAGCATTGTAGTAAGTATTTGGGAAGGTAAAATCTACGTATGAAAGAAAATATTCCAAATGTATTTGGTATGCATCTAAAAATACATATATTCATAAATAAGATTGTATGGAGTATTGAACTGAATCCTGTCAATCCAATATTCCAACAAAAAAAAGGAAAAGAAAGAGCTGAATGGAGGTAAATCTCGATCATCACATCATCATCATCATCATCATCATCATTGCCACCAACCTCATTAAACTTTCCCTTGTGGACTTCCACTTAAGCTAAAATAAAATGTCAACATAAAAATACCTAGGCATTCGCCTAGTACTAGTACCTAGGTTAGCCTTTGCTTAGGTGCCTAGGGCCTTTGAGTTGTAATTTCGATTTTTCTTAGTAAATCTTTCTACTCATCACACATAATACCTTTAGTGTCATTCCCTCCTAAGCAGACTATTTGGGATAGGAACAATTGCCTAGAGTCATCATCTTTATAGAGCTAGTTTTACACCACACAGTTCTTGCCATCAACATAGGGTTACTGTTTTCATCTTGTTGCTTTCTTTGCTTTTGAACTATTAAATCAGAATATTCTTTTTTTTGCTCATTACCTGCTACTGGGTTGTGTTTATGGAGTCCCTTGGTTGAATGAGGAAGGTGTACCTTCAAAGATATTGAATTATAGAGGATCATCATTTGGAAGGTTGACACAATTAGAAGTAAAGAGTTGATTCTATAATGGACATGGTGGCTCCTTGATGGTGGAAGATAAGGATAGAGTGTATTAGCCAGATGCTCAAAGGAAATCTGCAACATAAACATTTCCTCTTGAGGTTTGCCATAAGTTATGAGGAGCAATGTTCATTTTGTGTTGCTGTAATTGATTTAGATCATCCTTAGTCTTGATCTAGATAAGTTAACATGAATATAAGATATACTTGACATTTGGATTTTGTAAAAACTATTTTGAACCTTTCTTTCTGGATGTTGATTTTTCCTTCATGCCTTGAACTTTGCCTTGACCATGTACTTCCATCTATTTATCTTTTTTACAGTAACTCCTAAGTCTCCCCAACTTTTGGTTCATGAAGTTATCATCCATTGCCATCAAGTAATAATGTTGTGAGTCAATTTCTCAAAAGTCTTCCTATTGTTGTATGAAAACTAAGAAACCTGTAAATTCCAACAAGCAGGAAATGACTCTGAGTTTGCAAGAATCTACGTGGCTGTTGTGGATCCTCCTAACCTTATAGAGGGAACATAATACATACAGAACAGTGTTAGTTATCTTCATAATCTATAGTTTTGGCTACTTTGAATATGTTTTGTAGTGAGGACATGAACTCACTCTTTTCTTCTCTCTCTCCAATCATTTAATGTTAGTTTTGTTTTGGGGGGAATATAACCGAATAAAAGGGCTTAGGATGTTCATGTTTCTCACTGTTATTTGTATTTGCTTCATTTTTTCCTCCATCCCAACAATTTGGTTACTGTTCAACTCAATGTTTAAGATGTGACTTGGATGTTTCTAAATATTAAGCATTGCTGAAGAATATGGGTGCACTCTCTCTGCCACAAAAGATGCACATGCTAGAGAGCTATGCCACAGGGACACCCCAATTCATTCTTGTGTTCTATGTCACAAAGATACGAGTGTGTGAAAAGACGTGCGTGTTCTGTTTATAATGGGTCATGGGTCAAGGGATCCAGACCCGTAATCATGCCCTTTCATTAATGGCACATATGTAATTATTTCTTATTGTGAAAGGGTATTTTAGTACCCTAAAATTTGTATTAGTAATGGCATATAAATGAATAAGATTAGCAGCCGACTCCAGCAAGTGGAATCGGGTTTTCTCTGCAGCTCCTCTCTCTCTGTTCCTCACCCTTCACGCATGGTAGAACTCTAAATTTACAAAATCTAACATGGTATCAGAGCCACGCTAGAGCTGAATCTGGGATTGCTTCCAAAGGTATGTCTAAAAAGATCTGAATCTGATCGTTCAGTCTCCCAAGTCAGAAAAATTGATTCTCAATATTTTTTCTCCTCGATCTTGATCAGATCTGATCATGTTTTTCTGTCAAAACCGATTCTGTCTTGTCATCTTATTCCCAACATATTTCTTGGTATCTCGATCTTGATCAGATCTGATTAAAATCAGATCTGATGACGTTTTTCTGTCAAAACCGATTCTGTCTTGTCATCTTATTCCCAACATATTTCTTGGTATCTCGATCTTGATCAGATCTGATCACGTTTTTCTATCAAAACCGATTCTGTCTCGTCATCTTATTCCCAACATATTTCTTGGTATCACCATCTTGATCAGATCTGATCACGCTCCTCTGTTATTAATATTTTCTGTGTTGTCTTCTTAGCTTTTAATCTGGTTCTAACTTATCTTGTTGATTGGTTTTGATCAGAATCTGATCTGATCACGTAATCGGTTGTCTATTAATCTCGTTTTATCCTTTCTTGATCAGATTCAGATCTGGCTTCTTTTGCCATTTGACATCTTCATTCTTTTCATTCTTGATCGACTTTAAATCAATATCGGATTTGAGTTTTACTCATATGTTCTTTTAAATTTTCGTATTCAGTGCTTAATTGTTTATTCAAATATGGATAATTACAGATCTGATCGGAATTCAATATCTACTCTAAATTAGATACCAGATTTGGATTAGATATTGAATCAAGTTTTCCTTTTATTTATTGCCTATTGTTCTTTACATAGCCTGATATAGTCCATTCTGTAAAAAAAAAAGGAGGTTCCAGTTACTTTAGTCATCTGCATGACTGTTCTGTCAGCAAAAAAAAAAGTAAGAGGTTGCAGGAATTTCCTTGAAGTTGAAAGTTGTTTTTTGATATACTGATTTCTTTAGCTATTATCGGGTTGTGTGATGGACACATTATTATTATTGTGAAACATGGATTCATTTCCTACTCAGTTGGTATTTCTTCAAGCTTTCTCAGTCAACTCGTGTCTGAAAAATTAAACAATTTCAATTTCCTGACTTGGAAGAGGCAAATCATTCATTTCATTAGGAGTCAGGATCTTTCTGGACATATGGATGGATCTGTTCCAGTCCCTCAAGAGTTTATATCACGAGAAGAAAACGATAGTAAAGGAGCATCTACCACTGTATATGTTAGAAATCCAGAATTTGTAGCTTGGATGGAAAGAGACCAGGAGCTAGTTGCTTATATTACCTCTACGTTGTCACAAGAGGTGCTTGTGGCAATTCTAGACGACTGTACTGCCATGCAACTTTGGGACAGACTAGTTCAGACATATTCACAGGTTTCTCAGGCCAGAATTGTATTTCTTAAAAGGGAATTTCAGATGTTAAGAAAGGATTCCATGACTATCATGGAGTACTTGAACAAAATGAAGATCATCACAAATCAACTCGCAGTTGTTGGGTGTGCAGTGACTGATAAAGATATGGTACAACAAACTTTGAGTGGATTGGGGCCGGACTATCATATGATTGCTACTTCCTTATTATGTTTACCTGAGCTACCCAGATTTGAAGACCTGCATGCAAAATTACTTTAATATGAGATGAACTTAAAGGATTTTCTGAAGAATCATCTATGCATACAGGGACGCAAGATGTTCTTGCCACAGGGGTAACTTATGGACGAGGACGAGGACGAGGAAGTTATGATGTTAAGGGAAGGGAAGGAAAGGACAAGGAAGAAGTGGACAAGGAGGTCATGGACTATTACTTACACCCAACATATATCCTAACTCACAACGATAGAGGCCAATTTCTACTTGTTTTCTGTGTAATAAAAAGGGGAACATCAAATCTAATTGTTGGTTCAATCCCCTAAATAAAGGAAAATCAACACGAACTGAAGCGAAGAGAGGAACATATAACACAAAGGCCAATGGAGAAGTAAAGGAGTTATTGTTGTCAGCTTTAGCAGGATTAAATCTGAAACAGAATGAGCAAGGTACTTGGTACGTAGACTTTGGGGCAACGGCTCATGTTACTGGTGATGCCGGTAAGCTCCTAAACCTTGTTCCTTACATTGGTAGAAATAGTATAGTTACTGGGGATGGATCCCACCATTCTATCTCTCATATTGGAAATTCCGTTACACCTATGTCAAAGTCCTCTCTCAGTCTTTCAAAGGTTCTTTATACTCCTAACATCAAGAAAAACATTGTTTTTATTTCTAAACTTATTGATGATATCAATGCTTCACTTGAATTTACTCCCTCTTTTGTTCTTGTCAAAGATCTCTGCACGTGTGAGACGTTCGCTAAAAGAAAACGACAAGGCAATATGTATGTTTTCCAAGAAGATCCTTCTGCTCGTGTTCGCCCTGTTGACCCAAACTTGAAGCTCTCCTCATCGTCGTCATCCGTGATTCCTATATGTGTTTTTTGTGTTTCTGAATCCAATAAGCCAAATCTTTGGCATGGTCGTTTAGGTCATTGCAGTAGTAGTTTCATTGAGAAGCTTATCTCAAATAACCTCATTCCCAAGTCTAGTTTAGGAATAAATGTCAATGACAACAAATGTTTTAGTTGTCTCTTATGTAAGAGTCATGTTTTACCTTTTCATTCTATCAATAAAAGAGCTTCACGACCTTTTGAGATTATCTGTTCTAATGTTTGGGGGCCTGCCCCAGTTGCTTCTATATCTGGAACTAGATATTATCTTATATTTGTTGACAGTTATTCTCATTATACTTGGGCTTTCTTTATGAAACACAAGTCTGAGACCTTCAAGTTATTCCAAAATTTTCACTCTTTTGTCAAGAATCAATTTTCTGAAAACATTCTTTGTTTCCAATGTGACGGAGGGGGTGAATTCTCTTCAATTGACTTTACTAACTTTTTTCAAAGTAATGAAATAAGGAGAAGGGTGTCTTGCCCTCACACACCTCAGCAGAATGAGATTGCTAAAAGAAAGCATCACCATATTGTTAAGAGTGCAATGAGTATGATACATGATAGTAATCTTCAGATTACTTTATAGACAAAAGCCTTTCATTCCGCAGTCCATGTGATAAATCGATTGCCCATGACTATTTTGGAGGACAAGTCTCCTTACTTTTCTCTATTTGAAGTTCATCCCAACTATCATGATTTGCGCGTGTTTGGTTGTTTATGTTATGTTCATATTGACAGTTCAATGAAACATAAGTTTCAGGATAAGGCTTTGAAGTGTAGGTTTGTGCGCTATGCAGATGACTATAAAGGATACAGGTGCTATGATCCCATGAGCAAGCGCATCAAAATATCAAGAAATGTTATCTTCAATGAATTGAATTTTAATCATCGATGCATTAGTCCTTCTGAATCAAATTTCAGAGTTGAGGTCTATCATCCTTGGTTGAATTTTGAACTTTTCTCCGACACTAACGATATTTGTCTTTCAGATTGTGATCAAAAGGATAAAGAATCTATGTCTGCTAATAAGTTGATTGCACATGAGAGTATAGAGCCATCCTTGGACCCCAAAAGGTATAAAGGTCTTGTTTACACACGACGAGTAAGAGAGGCGCCCACTATTGTTAATCAGGAAATGGATACATCCTCTACATCCACTTCTACCTTTGATGTTAGAAGATCCACTCGCTCTCGTAATCTGATAGAAAGATGGGTCAGTTATAAAAAAAATTCACTGGATTTTCAACTTTTTCTAACATCTTTGAGCAAGGAAGATGAACCCACAACATTTTCTCAAGTATCAAATTCTAAAAGATGAATTGAGGCAATGAATGAAGAAATTGAGGCTCTACATGAATGTGGTACGTGGAATGTTGTACCGAGACCACCTGACAGAAATGTAGTTAGGTCAAAATGGGTGTATAAAATAAAGTACAAACTGGATGGAACTATAGAACGGTACAAGGCGAGGCTTGTAGCTAAAGGATTTACACAGGAGCAAGGACATGATTATGATGAAACCTTTAGTCCAGTGGTGAAAATGGGGACAATCAGAGTCATACTCTCTTTAGCTATTGAATATCAATGGACAATTAGTCAACTTGATGTGAAAAATGCTTTTCTCCATGAAAATTTGGAGGAAGTATACATGGAACAACCCACTGGCTATGCAGAAGGCAATCCTACAAAATACGTATGCAAATTGAAAAGGGCGATATACGGGTTGAAGCAGGCATCCCGTTCTTGGTTTGATAGTTTCTCTCTTGAAATACAAAAATATGGTTTTAGGCAATCTCTTCTTGACCATTCCTTGTTTATATTCAAGAACCAAGATATAGTTACTCTGTTGTTGATATATGTAGATGATATTATCATCACAGGTAACTCCAAAGTGCATGTTGAGGAGGTCAAACATCTCTTGAATCAGAGATTCAAAATGAAGGATCTTGGTAAACTATGATACTTCCTTGGAATTGAAGTTGACAGTACTTCTGAAGAAATGACTCTCACTCAACATAAGTACACTATTGATGTCCTCAATAAGGCAGGTATGAAAGATTGCAAACCCTTGGGAACTCCTAGTGTTCTTCACCAGAAACTCAGTTCTCAAGATTGAGATCTATATGAGAATCCTACAAAATATCGTAGCATAGTAGGCATGTTACAATACCTCACTTTCACTCTACCTGATATTGTTTACTCAGTAAATCAGGTGTCTCAGTTCATGCATAAGCCATGTGAAGGGCATATGGAAGCAGTTAAACGGATACTTTAGTACTTGAAGGGAACTGTTGGGGATGGTCTTTTACATAAGAGAAAGACAAATGAGCAAAATGCACATGAAATTACTGTCTATACTGATGCAGATTGGGCGAGAGACCCAGATGAACGTAGATCAGTATCCGGCTATTGTGTGTTTGTTGAGATGAATTTGGTTTTCTGGAGTAGTAAGAAACAAAAAGCTGTTGCTAGATCAAGTACAAAAGCCGAATATAGGTCAATGGCAGTCGCTACTGCTGAAGCTACCTGGATTAGGCACTTACTGACAGAAGTGGAAGAATCGATCGCTCGATCTCTTCTTTTATGTGACAATCAAAGTGCCATCAATATGTCATTTAATCCCATTTATCACAGTCGTGCCAAACATATTGAAATAGATCAACATTTTGTGAGACAAAAGGTAGAAGAGAAGGAGATTGAGCCTGAATTTGTATAAACTACAGATCAAGTGGCTGATATATTCATAAAAGGATTGACAAAAGACAAATTTTGGATGTTGAAAGGCAAGTTGTTCATGGTTTAGTACCATGTACAACTTGAGGGAGGTTGAAAAGACGTGCGTGTTTTGTTTATAATGGGTCACGGGTCAAGGGATCCAGACCCGTAATCATGCCCTTTCATTAATGGCACATATGTAATTATTTCTTGTTGTGAAAGGGTATTTTAGTACCCTAAAATTTGTATTAGTAATGACATATAAATGAATAAGATTAGCAGCCGACTCCAGCAAGTGGAATCGGGTTTTTGCTGCAGCTCCTTTTCTCTCTCTCTCTCTCTCTTTGTTCCTCACCCTTCACGCATGGTAGAACTCTAGATTTACAAAATCTAACAATGTGTACATGTATGTGACTCGTAAAGGTGACACCAATTTGGGAAAATCTTAAAAATTATGACACGGCGACAGGATGCGTGTGTGTATATGTTTGAAATAAAGTGTTTTATATTAACATAAAATATTTTGTACTATTCATTTTAAACAAGTTTTTCTTTTTTTGTTGTGTTTTGCAATAAATACTTATGAAAATGTTTTATATTAATATAAGATATTTTATATTGGCCACATACAAGAAAAAATTTATAATATTTATTAAGTGAGATGAGATGGCTCTCTCTCCAATGATGTGATTCATTGAAAAAATAAAACAAAGATGACAAGTTCATGTTTCTTTGACAACTTGTCATCTCTCTCTCTCTCACGGACAACAAAAGTCTCTTTATTTTTTTCTTGAGTATTTTTTGTCAAAATAAATGTGAGAGTAAACACAGCCAAAATGAGTCCGACATGTTTTAGAGCATGTCATAAATGTGTCACGTACTAAAACGTGTCAGACTTCGTGTCTGTGCGTGTCATCAGTGACACTGACCCATTTGGGCTTGTCATTGTGACATAGCTAGAAAGCTGCTGACTTATCTAATTATATTGTATATCATTTAGATGCCCAAGGAGATTGACCATTCAACAGATGTAGATCTTAGAATAATACAGCATGGATTCATCATAACAGTCTGTTGTTTGCTCTTTGCAAGGATGGATAACAAGCATTATCATTAACTTCACAATCACATTACTTCTTGACAACTGTTCACATTCACTATGTTTGATATGCTTTCATCTCATTTCACTATTATCCCCATTTATTCAATGAAATTTTGTGGTGCATATAAGACAACCACTGCCAGTGTCACGGGCCTATTTCATTCAATGGGCCAGTGCGGCGCGACGATCCTTCCTTACCGCCGCAAGCCTACTCGTCAGCTCGCTTGCCGGTCGCGGAAGCTTGTAATCAGAGTGCAAGAGAGCAAGAGAGAATAGAGGGAGAGAAATTGCAATCACAAGAAGCAATCACAACGAGGGTGAACAAAAGAAAGCTCAACGCATTTAATTCATTCACAATTTTGCCCGCAGGCAATTACAGTTCAAGTATACGGGCTGCCCCTTCGGGGTATTGATTCACCTGAACCGGGCAGCTTACATCAGACTCAACAAAAGCAAAATAGACTCTAGCGCAACTGTACACTGTAAGTCGCAAGGGAACATGCTCCCCCCTTCAAATCATGCGCCGTCCTCGGCGCCATCTGTTTCGTGGTAAGCCCTGACTTCAGCCGGGTAGCGGCTGTTCATTCGAAATGCAGGCTCCCACGTTGGTTCTGCTGTTTCCTCCTACTGCACCAAGTATTTCTTCGCTTGCCCCAAGTAGTTGACCTTGTGGCGAAGGATCTGACTGAGGTGCTTCTCGGCCCGTTGTGCTGCCGGGGCCCTTTGCATGATGGGAGCGCGTTGTGGCACACTGCGTTCTGGGTCTCCATCATCTGGATGGAACTGCTTGAGGTTGCACACGTGGAACACCGGGTGCACCTTGAAGTCTGGGGGCAACTCCAACTTGTATGCCAGCTTGCCCACCTTCTTTGTGATGGTGAAGGGTCCCTCATACTTTCTGAGTAGTCCGCGGTGCCGCCCGCGGAAGATGCCTGTGCGACCAGGATATAGCTTCACCAACACTTGGTCCCCAACTTGGAACCCTGCGGGCCGACGGTGTTTGTCCGCCCACTTCTTCATTCTCTTCGCCGCTTTGTGTAAGAATGCCTTCGCCAACTCATTCTGCTCGTGCCAGTCGCGAACAAACTGATAGGTGAAGGGTGGCCTTCCCTTTTCTTGTGCGGCAAGAGTGTGCGGGGTCAGTGGCTGCTGCCCCGTGGCTATCTCAAACGGGCTGTGGCCTGAAGATTCGCTCTTCTGCAGATTATAACAAAACTGTGCCACATCAAGGAGCTTCACCCAATTTTTCTGATTGGCACTAACAAAGTGCCTAAGGTACTGCTCCAGTATCCCGTTGATGCGCTCTGTCTGCGGATGGAAGCTTGTTGAAAACAGCAAATCAGAGCCAAGTAGCCGAAATACTTCACGCCAGAACTTGCCCGTGAAGCGAGCATCGCGATTGCTCACAATGCTCTTTGGTATGCCCCAGTGCTTCACCACATGCTTTACGAACAACTCTGCAGTCTTCTCTGTAGGGCACTCCTTGGAAGCTGAGATGAAGGTGACATACTTTGAGAAACGATCCACCACGACCAAAATAGAACTGAGGTCCTCTACCTTTGGCAGACTAACAATAAAGTCCATAAAGATGCTTTCCCAAGGACGTTCTGGAATTGGTAGAGGCTCAAGGAGACCGACAACCTTCTGGTTTGTCCCCTTATCTTGCTGGCAGATGAGGCATGTCCGCACATACCCCTCAACATCGTCTCTCATCTGCGACCAATAGTAGCCGCGCTCAAGGAGTGCTAAGGTCCGCTCCTGGCCAGGATGGCCGGCCCATAGTGTATCATGGTACTCCTTGAGTAGCTCTCGGCGAAGGCTTCCCCATCGTGGTACAAAGATGCGTCCCCCTTTTGTTACAAGGAGGCCGTCCTGTAGCCAAAATCGCCGAGTCTTCCCTGCCTGCGCCAGAGAAACAAGGTGTTGTGCGGTCGGATCCTGCTGCGTACCCTCGCGGATGCGGCTCAGCAATGCACCCTCCAAATGCACTTCAGAAGGCTCTGCGCGCGCAACAGCTAATTCAGCCCTACGGCTCAGGGCATCCGCCACAACATTGGTTTTTCCAACCTTGTACTCTAAGGCAAAGTCGAACTCAGCCAAAAACATCTGCCATCGAGCTTGCTTGGGCGTCAACTTCTTTTGCGTCTGAAAATAGCTCGTGGCCACATTGTCCGTCTTGACGACGAACTCGGCACCCAAAAGGTAGTGCCGCCAGGTCCTGAGGCAATACACAATGGCGGTCATCTCACGTTCGTGCACTGTGTAACGCCTCTTTGCATCCTTTAGCTTGCGACTCTCATATGCGATCGGATGACCATCTTGCATAATAACTCCGCTAATGGCAAAGTCTGAGGCATCCGTGTGGACTTCGAAGGGTCTCGAATGATCAGGCAGTCGTAGCACTGGCTCTCTCACTAAGGCTTTCTTCAAGCCCTCGAAGGCATCTTGGCACGCTCCTGTCCAAAGCCATACCCGATTCTTCTTCAACAAATCTGTGAGGGGCGCAGCAATGAGGGAATAACCTTCGATGAAACACCGATAATAATTTGCCAAGCCGAGGAATGACCGCAATTCTGGCACTTTGCTTGGCGGAACCCATTCCTGGATGACCCTTATCTTCTGCCCATCCATACGCAGCACACCACGCCCCACAACGTGGCCAAGAAAGCTGATCTCCTCCTGCCCGAAGAGACACTTCTCTCGTTTAACACAGAGGTCATTCTCCTTCAGCACCTGAAACACTGTTCGCAAGTGCCCGACATGTTCCTCCATGTTACTGCTGTAGATCACGATATCATCCCGATAGACTACCACAAACTTGTCTAAGTAAGGGTAGAAGATCTGGTTCATTAAAGTCGTGAACGTGGCTGGAGCATTTGTCAACCCGAATGGCATTATTAGAAATTCGTAAGCACCATAGCGGGTGACACAAGTTGTTTTCGGCTCATCACCTTCAGCAATCCTCACCTGCCAGTAACCCGATCGCAGATCTAACTTGGAAAAGATACCGGCACTGTCTAGCTGATCGAACAAGTCCGCTATCAATGGCAATGGGTACTTGTTCTTCACCGTGACCTTGTTCAAAGCACGGTAATCTACACATAACCGTTTAGAGCCATCATGTTTCATCTGGAAAAGGACCGGGGCACCAAATGGGGCTTTTGATGGATGAACAATGCCTGCGTCCAACATCTCATCTAGCTGCCTGCGCAGCTCCTTCAACTCTGCTGGCCCCATACGGTATGGAACCATTGCGGGAGGCTTTGCTCCCGGGGTCAACTCAATCTTATGGTCGACCTCGCGTCTTGGCGGAAGACGCTTTGGCAATTCCGGGGGCATCACCCCTCGAAACTCCTCCAACAGTGGGGCTAGGGTCGGTGGCACTGCTGCTTCCACCTTCCCTTCCTCTGCGCGCACTGCCACTAAGAATGTCTGCTCCCCATGCTTGACACCCTTCTTTAGTTGCATTGCCGACAACACTGAAGACTTGCCTTTTTGCGTAAGGCACTGCACTGTGTGGGACAGGTCTGACTCCATGATCGTCAACGTGTTGAATTTTGGCAACATCATAACATTCTGGCTTCGCAGAAACTCCATACCCAAAATCATCTTGAAATCGTCCAGGGGCACCACAGAGAAGTTGGCTTTACCGACCCAACTTCCCACTTGAATAGCCACATCCCTTGCTTCACCAAGGATGGGCTTGGCCTCAGAGTTTACCGTTTTAATGGTCCTCTGCTTTGGCCCATGCTTCAAGCCCAACCGCTCTGCCTCTTCCCGCGAGACAAAGTTGTGTGTGGCCCCGGAGTCTATCATTGCTGAAGTAGACTTTCCATTCATAATAACTTCAGCGTACATGAGTTCCTTACTGACCTGCATGTTTTTAGCTGCACAACTTCTGGCTGCATTAATCGATCGCATGACGCCCATCCTCGGTTGCATGGTCTCAGTGTCGCTGCATTCAGTATCGCTGCATTCTTCCTGTGCAGCATTGGCTTGCCCGTCGTCCTTTACAAGGCGCTTTGGGCATTGCCGGGCGATATGTCTATCACCACAGAATCAACATGTCACAACCGCACCCTTGTTGCTGTTGTTATGCTTTGTGTAGTTCTGTTTCTTTTCGGATTGATGGCGTGTCGACGCCTCACCTTTATCGTTGTGTTGCTTATCCTTCTTGCCTCCGTGGTCAGGCTTCTTCCCAACTTTGGTTGATGGGGTGAAAGGCTTGCGCTGAGTGTCAACTAAGCGCTCAGCCGCCACATATGCATCTTCCAAAATACGGGGGTTACTCATTTCCACTTCAGACTGTGCCCATGGTTGAAGTCCCACAATGAACCAGTTGAGCATGTCGTCTTCTGGCATGTTAGGTATCTCCAGCATAAGCTTCTGGAACGTTCTGACATAGTCTTGCAACGAACCAGTATGTTTGAGCTCATGAACCATCCGGTAAGCCTGTCTCTGCGCATTTCTTGGCATGAAGTAGTTGCGCAACTCTACTTTGAAGTCGTCAAAGGTGTCTATCACACATTGACCCCTCTCCATGTCATTGCGTTTCCGCCTCCACCAAGCGATAGCATCACCATCAAGTAAGGCCGCTGCAGCCTTGATCCTCAGATCTTCGAGGGTCACATTCTGGATATCCAAGTAGTCTTCTACTTGGAACAAGAAGTTCTCAATGGCCTTGCTGTCGCGAGAACAATTGAATTTTGCGGGTCTAGGTACATCAATCCTTGATGGTCTCTCACCATTTCCGCCATTCAGGGTCACCGTCCGCTGCAACGTACGGTTCCTCAACTCAAGATCGGTCACTGTAGTCGTCAACGAAGTGACCTGCCCCATTAGTAAGTTCACCTGTTCTTGCAGGCTCGCCACCACATCATTCAATCCATTGAATGATTCACATGCGCGTGAAATCGCTTCATCATGCGAAGTCACATCTTCCACCAGCTTGTTAACAGTTGCAGCCAACTCTTCTTGGCCCCGAGGTGAACCCATCTCCTCAGTTCCGGCAACTGCCTTGCCCTTGGTGTTGCGCAAGTGTTGATAAGGCGTCACGATGTCTTGCTCACAAATCGCAGCCTGTCGACGTGTCTGTCGACACCGACTCCGGAGTCCCTTCCCCAGCACGAGAACGGGCTCTGGTACCACTTGTCACGGGCCTATTTCCTTCAATGGGTCAGCGCGGCGCGACGGTCCTTCCTTACCGCCGCAAGCCTACTCGTCAGCTCGCTTGCCGGTCGCGGAAGCTTGTAATCAGAGTGCAAGAGAGCAAGAGAGAATAGAGGGAGAGAAATTGCAATCACAAGAAGCAATCACAACGAGGGTGAACAAAAGAAAGCTCAACGCATTTAATTCATTCACAATTTTGCCCGCAGGCGATTACAGTTCAAGTATACGGGCTGCCCCTTCGGGGTATTGATTCACCTGAACCGGGCAGCTTACATCAGACTCAACAAAAGCAAAACAGACTCTAGCGCAACTGTACACTGTAAGTCGCAAGGGAACAGCCAGAGTCTTAACACTAAGTAAGCTGAAATCAGGCTTGGCTCAACATGTTGTCTTAATGCCGAACTCAACCTTGGATTGAGGTTGAACCCAGCAGAAGAGTCTGCACCTTAAGATTGGCAACTTAGGCTCAAGAAATCACATAAGCTGCCAACCTAGCCATCGAACCAGCCCTACCCCTTCGCAACCCTAGTGAATTTTTGTTTTGCTAATTTTGGCACACTAGAAATTTGAATCTCATTTTATCTGCTTCTGCATAACACTACCACATTGAGATTCTTGCTAACGTTTGGCCGTCTACCCACTGATCCAACCTGGGCTTTTTGCATTGTTGGTTTCTGACTTCAGTAATAATGGCTTCGTCACAAAAAATATGTGTTTCTTTGAAAGAATCACAATATTATCACTTAAAGAAAAAACTGCCGAAGGTAAAATACCACAATATTTTCTGGAATTTTGCAAATTTCTCCATGAAAAGTAGTTCTGTAAGTATGCATGCAAAATTAGGTTGTGAAACCTAGAGAAGTTGAACCTCAGATGTTGATTAAGGACACCTGTTTTTCCTTGTTGTGATACTCAATTTATGCATTACACACAAATTTTCAGGTATGATGAGGAATACATCTGCTTGATCCATTATTTTTCTGAATCTGGATACCCTTCAAGTCGGTAACAATTAGGATACCATGCACAAGTAGAAAGTGGTACACATTGACTCCCTAGAGAAAGCAGGTACCAATAAGGACTTCTGCAACTCATGCGATAATGGATATCTTTTTAGAACTTTCACCTATGTCTTGGTATTATCTAATATTTCATGTACCCAAAAAATAAAAAAATGGGGACCCTTTATTAATAATCCATGTAGGCATTTTGATATCCAAATTTTAGGGTTATTTTGCTCACCTTTATACCTGAATGCTCTTTTGTGCTGTTAAAGCCATTAGTTAATGGTGCTGAAAGGACTCATGGATAATGTATTCTCACGAGCTATGGAGTGCGTGAAATCGACACCAACAGGGAGTAAAATATCAGCAAGTTGGGTGGTCAATGTGGTAATATTAGATGATTGCCTCTTTCCTTGAAAATCATGGGATTCTAGCATGCTGCATTTGATGCTAGAAAAATTTGACAACTTGAATATCACTGCTCACTCATAGATGTGTACATTTTACATAGAGATTGTAATTGTCTGGTTTCTTTTTTTTTTTGTTATTTTAATTTTTATCATATTTTCTTTCATAATAGTAGAAAAATGAAAAAAAATCTTTTTTTGCTTTAAACTCCCTTTTGTTTTTCTTTCCCCTTATACACAAACAAATTCTCATTTTCAGAGTGCTGGTTCAATTGGTGCTCTTGCTGGACTTGCTATTGCTATAGCATTCACCTGGAAGTTCTTGAAAACCCCTGATGGACGCCAGAGACGGCAACAGAAACGAAGGGGTTCATCAAATAGTGGTGCTGGGAATCAAGCAAATGAAGTTTCTCGCAGTTCTGAAGAGAGTGTACTCTTGAACCCACAGGGTCACACAGCAAGTGAAGAGTTCCAACCCCCTCTGCAAGTAAGCTTACACTTCCAAGGTGGTTATTGCACTATTGCCAATTTGCGGAACAAACTGTAGCTCATATTGAAGCTTGTCTTTTGGCTTTGTAGCTGACCCTGGGACAAATTGTAAAGAAGAAACTAAATGGTGGCAGGAAGGTAACAGCTCCCTTCTATCCTTGCTAGTTCAGTGGATGAATTCTGGTGCTCAGTAGAATTTCAGGAACCAGTGAACTTTCTCAAGTCAGTTATTCATTTTTTATATCATAAAATCTAACCGTTCTGGTAGTGCAGTTATTGTCTCATAAAACTGCTATGTTCTTATGGATGATGGAAATCATCACTTTCTTTCATCATTTTGACTACAGCAAGATCAATCACATTTTTGTACAGAGAGATTGGTCAAGTTTCGGATTAATGTGTGATCGGTTTACGTTGTGGGCTGTGGTTACTCTAAAGATATAGGCACCAAGATATCTCAGTAATGAAAAAATAGATAAATGAATTACAAATTAAAACTTACAAATTGTGAGATTTTCCCTCTGGACCTGTTTTGTGAGAAGAGAAAGAAAGAGAAGAATAGAGGCTGTAGCTGTCACGATTTCAATAATGAAATCGTGACCTAGAACCATGTATTAATATGTGTTGGTATACAATATGGGTCCGGGTCTGGTATAACATTCAGACCCAGAATGAAATAAAGACTATACATAGTATGGACCCGGGTCTGATATGATATCCAGACTGAAAAAATACAATAAACGCACTTTTTCACCTCCCCTCAAGTTGATCATGGTCTTGAACCATGAACAACTTGCCTTTAAGCATCCAAAAATGATCTTTTGTCAAGCCCTTTGTAAATATGTCTGCAACTTGTCTTTCAGTATTAACAAACTCAGGCTCGATCTCTTTTTTTTCAACTTTTTGTCTTACAAAATGTTGGTCGATCTCAATATGCTTAGCACGACTGTGATGGACTAGATTGAATGACATGTTGAGAACACTTTGATTGTCACATAGCAAGGTAGACCGAGAGATAGTTTCTCCCACTTCAGTTAGTAGATGCCTGACCCATGTGACTTCGACAGTAGCGGCAGCCATGGATTTATACTCAGCCTCAGTGCTTGATCTAGCAACAACCTTTTGTTTTCTACTACTTCAAAAGACTAAGTTTCTTTCAATAAAGACACAATATCCTGATGTAGATCTTCATCAGGATCCCCTGCCCAGTCTGCATCACAATATACAGTAAGTTCACGCACATCCTTGCCAGACGACTGTGGAGAATATATCAACCTGTCCCCAATGGTCCCTTTCAGATATCTGAGTATCCTCTTAACCGCCTCCATATGTCCAGTACGTGGTGCTTGCATAAACTGAGACACTTGATTGACTGAATAAACAATATCAGGACGAGTGAATGTGAGATATTGTAACATCCCTATTAGACTGCGATACCTGGTGGGGTCCTCACAGAGATCTCCATCATGAGTACTGAGTTTTTTGTGAAGCACACTTAGAGTTCCTAGATGATTGCAGTCTTTCATACCTGCCTTGCTGAGAACATATATGGTATACTTGTGCTGAGTGAGAGTCAAGCCATGAGCCTGGTTGTCAACTTCTACATCAAGAAAATAGCGCAAGGCACCAAGATCTTTCATTTTGAACCTCTGACCTAATAGGTTTTATACTTCTTTGATGTGAGCTTCAGAGTTTCTTGTGATGACAATATCGTCAACATAAATTAATAATAGGGTGATTACATTCTGACTTCTAAAAATGAATAATGAGTGATCCAGTAGAGAACATGAAAATTCATGCTTTTGAATCTCAAGTGAGAAGCTGTCAAACCAAGAACGGGATGCTTGTTTTAGGCCATAGATAGCTCTTTTTAGCCTACACACATGGGTTTTACAGTTTTGCTCATGATATCCAGGGGGTTGTTCCATGTAGACTTCCTCCTTCAAATCCCCATGCAAGAATGCATTTTTCACATCAAGTTGACTCAGCTTTCATCCATGTTCGACAACCTAGGAAAGAATAATTCGAATCGTTCCCATTCTCACCACTGGGCTGAAGGTCTCATCATAGTCTTGCCCTGCTTCTTGAGTGAACCCTTTTGCCACAAGTCTTGCCTTGTATCGTTCAATGGTTCCATCTGGTTTATACTTTATTTTGTAGACCCATTTGCATCCGACAACATTTTTGTCAGGTGGTTTGGGAACAATTTTCCAAGTTCCACGTTCATGTAAGGCTTGCATTTCATCATTTATGGATTCTACCCATTTAGTAGAAGTGGCTGCTTGATAATACATAATAGGTTCATCTTCCTTATTGAGGGCAGTTAAAAAGAGCTGAAAATCCAAGGAGAAGTTGTTATAGCTGACCCACCTATCAATGGGATGTCGCATGCGATTGGATCTTCTGACCTCAAGAGTATGAGAGGAAGTAGGATCAACTGCTGGGGCGCAATTTAGAAGGCTTGGCACTGTCGTTCTCTGTCTAGTATAGGAAATGCCCTTTGTATCTGCCCAGTACCGATGATGGTACTTCTTCCCAATTTTGTGATCCCGATGTACTAGTAGTCTCAAACATTTCTTCTTCCTGTTGCACACAGTCTGGAGAACAGACTTCATTGGAATTAGCAAAAAGTTCTGAATTCAGCCAAGAATAATAAACTTCGGTTGTGTTAGGAGACATATCTGTTGTGCCAGCCATGTGATAAAAAATTTTCTCATCAAAGACAACATTTCTTGAGATTTTGATGCTTCCGTTGGCAGGATCATAACACCTATATCCTTTGTAGTCGCCTGCATATCCCATAAATCTACACTTCTTAGCCTTGTCCTGAAACTTGTTTATCAGGGACCGATCAATGTGCACATAACAAACACATCCGAAGGTACGTAAATCATGATAACTAGGATGAACTCCAAAAAGACAGTAATAAGGAGACTTATCTTCCAAAACAACCATAGGCAATCTATTTATTACATGTACGGCAGAATGAAAAGCTTATGTCCACAAATTAATGGGAAGATTACTGTCATGGAGCATGCTCATGGCACTTTCAACGATATGTCTGTGTTTTCGCTCAGCAATCCCATTTTGTTGAGGTGTGTGTGGACAGGACACCCTTCTTCCTATCCCATTATTTTGGAGAAAAAAAATAGTCACTAGATGAGAACTCCCCACCTCCATCACATTGGAAGAATTGGATGAACTCAAATAATTGATTTTTTACTAAGAAAAGAAAGTTTTGAAACAAAAAGAAAAGTTCCGACTTATTTTTTATGAAGTATATTCAAGTGTATCGATAGTAGCTATCAACAAAAATTAAGTAGTATCTGCTTCCAGATCCAGAAGCAACTGGAGCAGGACTCCATACATCAGAACATATTATCTCAAAAGGCTTTGAAGCTCTCTTATTAAAAGAGTGAAACGACAATACATGACTTTTGCATAAAAGACAACTGTGACACTTTTGACTTTTCTCATCCACATGGAGACTTTCTTTTGGAATGAGATTATTAGAAACAAGTTTCTCAATAAAATGACTCCCACAATGTCCTAACCGACTGTGCCATAGGAAAGGCTTATTACATTCAGAAATACTAAAAACATTTGCAGAAGAAAAAGAACACGACTCTAACGAAGACTTCAAATCCAGGTGAGTAGGGTGGACAGGATGACGTGGAGCTTCTTGAAAGACATAAATATTGCCTCGTCTCTTTCCTTCAGCAAATGTTTCCCTCGTGCGAAGGTCCTTGACCTGCACAAAGAAGGGAGTAAATTCGATTGAAGCATGATTATCATCAACAAGTTTAGAAACAAAGAATATTTTTTTTTATATTGGGAGCATGAAAGACATCAAAAAGTTCAAGAGTAGAATGTGACATGGGAATGACAAATTTTCCAATATAAGAAACATGATGGTAGGATCCGTCTCCAATGACAATCTTACTTTTGCCAAAATAAGGAATAGGTTTAGAAAGTTTACCTGCATCACCAATCACGTGAGTTGTTGCTCCTGAGTCAACAAACCAGGTTCCTTGATCATTCTGCTTTAAATTCAATTCTGACAAGGCAGATATCAACAAATCTCTAATCTCTCCACTGTCTCTGATATTGCTGAACCTTCTTTTTGGTTCCGTCTGTGGAGTCTTTCCTTTTATTTTCAGGATTGTGCCAACAATTCACCTTGATATGCCTCCTTTTGTTACAAAGAAAGCAAGTGGGGATAGATCTTTGTCCCTGAGCATGGGTCAACATATGCCTCCTTTTGTTACAAAGAAAGCAAGTGGGGATAGATCTTTGTCCCTGAGCATGGGTCAACATATTTGGGGTGGGAAGCAAACCACGTCATCCGTGTCCATTTCGCCCTTGTCCACCTCGCCTCTGTCCTCGACCATAAGTCACCCCTCTGGCAAAAAGTTCTTGAGAATTTGCATGAGCGTGGGTTCCTTCAGAAAATCCCTTCAAAATCATTTCATATTGAATTAATTTAGCTCGCAACTTATCAAAAGTAGGAAGGGTAGGTAAGCACAACAATGAAGTGACGATCATGTTATAGTCGGATCCCAATCCACTCCGAGTTTGTTGCACCATATCATTGTCACTCACTACACATCCTATAACTGCAAGTTGGTCTGTGATAGTCTTCATCTTATTTAAATATTTCATGATGGTCATGGAGTCTTTTCTCAGCAGCTGAAATTCCCTCTTGAGAAAAACCATCCTCGCCTGTGAAACTTGTGAATACGTCTAAACCAATCTCTCTCAAAGTTGCAGGGCTCTACAATTGTCAGGAATTGCAACAAGAACCTCTTGAGGCAAGGTAGATGTAATGTATGTAACTAATGATTGGTTTTTCCTTTCCCAGTTGAGATATTCTGCATTTTTGACATACACAATTGAACTTGCCCTTTTATCATCTTTCTCTTCTCTCGCAACAAATTCTAGTGGGACTAGGGTGGTTCCATCCAAGTGACCTAAAAGGCCTTGGCTCCTTATAAAAGGAATGCTTTGTCTCTTCCAAATCAAGAAGTTTGAGGTGTTTAACTTTTTGGAAACAAGCTGATTGAGGAAACTTGAAGACAGACTCGATTGAGAAGAATGAGAATCCATAAAGGAAAAAGAATTGAACAAGGATATTCGGGTGTTCACGAAGTGCCCAGTCTACTGCCAAAGAGGTTTGTTGCCCCCCACCCCTCCTTTTTTTTTGGGAGCTGAGCAACCTTCGAGAAACTAGCGATTAGAGACTGTCAGATTCAAAGAGAGATCAGATCTGAATTTTCCCTTCCCTTTTTTTTTTATAAAATTTGAGATTGACGCAATAGAAATTTATCACCCGTTGAACAGAAGTTGAAACTAATTGCGTTTTCAAATCTGGACAAAAAACAGATGTGGATGACGTTGACAGACAACTGTTATGTGAGTACCAGTTGTGACAACGATAAGAAAATAGGCTAAAAGGTGGAGACACTTGGTAGAAATGAAAACAAATTAAAATTCTGCTGTCAAATATCAAATCTGGACAGCAAAAGCTTGATATTTCAGATCTGATGCAACTTCACACTCAGATCTGAATGTTCCAGTCCAAGTGGCAGAAGGATGCGCAGGGGTGAAGTGCTCCAGATCTGGTGCAAAAGCACAGTCAGATCTGAATATACTAGACGAATAAAAAAATGGGTTGACTTTAGGTTTTCACGTGAAACAATGGATTCACGTGAGGCATGATTTTTTTTTAATACAAGGATAAGAAGTAGGATATTTAAGAGATTCACGATTCACGTGATGATTTAGAGATTCACATTAGGGATTCACGTGAGATGTGAATCCTCCAGGAAAGAAACGAAAAGAGAGATGAAGAAAATCGAAAGTGAAGAAAAATGAGAGAGATGAAGAGATCTCAAACCTCTGGTCGCACCTTTTGGAAGCCCCCTTCAAACCCTAGGTGGATCTCTGCTCTGATACCATGTGAGATTTTCCTTCTGAACCTGTTTTGTGAGAAGAGAAAGAAAGAGAAGAATAGAGGTTGCGGCTGTCATGATTTCAATAATGAAATCGTGACCTAGAACCATGTATTAATGTGTTAGTATACACTATGGGTCCGGGTCTGGTATAACATCCAGACCCAGAATGAAATAAAGACTATACATAGTACGGGTCTGATATGATATCCAGACTGAAAAAACACAATAAACACACTTTTTTTCACAAATAACTTGAGGTAAGGGAATTTCTGAGGTAGAATGAAGATATGAGTAAATAAAGGAAACCAAGGATTCTATGGTTTGAAAGAAAAAGAAAAAGTCTATAATAAGATGAAAATACAAAATGGGGCTTAGGAAGGCAAATCGTTATACAATTCTCAAAGTGATCTATGGTAATGAAAAATGGGGCTGTTTTTTAAGGCTTTTCAAATGCGGGGGTTCAAGTTGTGTCATAGACCACTTTGAGGATTTAGCTCTTGCAAGGTGATGCGCTTGTTTGCAGCTATGAGAACTTACAAGACCCTACTTTGTTGCCCTCTATATCACTTGTTATATTGCCTTATTTAGTATCAATGTTGTGAAAAGTGTTGAGGCATAGCGATGTGCTCCACCAAAAACTAAAGCAAGGCATAAGCCTCATTTTTTTTAAAACTTAAAAAATACTTAAAAAAAATCTAAAAATATAAATAAATTATAGAAATGCTTTATTGATGAAGCAACAACCAATAAGAAAAAGAAAATCTCAAATAAATACCGAAAAATATGAGATTAACATGTAAAATTGACATTAATGCAACAATTTGATCTATGTAAGTATCTAAGAAATAAAATAAAGCATTCAATAAAAAATTAACAAAATCTCTAACAATCAAAATTCTCAACATTATGTCATCATGAGAAAAACTGTTGAAGATCGAGTAGTTACGGCTGAACTACTTGTGTTGGTAGAAACAAAAAAAAAACATGGCTAACATAAAAAAAAAGAATGGTTAATTGTTCATGTCGCCAGAGAGAGAAAGACAGTTTGGACCAAGGTTGCCAGACTAGGAAGCGGAAAATGATATGGGAAGCAAAAGTGAGAAGTGATGCATTTTAAAATGTGTAGGAAGCAGAAAGCAAGAAATAAAAAAAAATTAACATAAGAATTGAATGAGAATTAAAATGGAATGCAAATAAAAGCGACTATTCTTAAATTTCATGATTTTTAATGTAAGAATTAAAGTTTTAACAAAATCTAAAAAAAATGACTGCCAATTTAGAGAAAGCACATGGAAGTGAGTGTGAAGTGTGAGAGAAAACACATGAAAAGAAGAGTGAGAAAACATATGTGAAAAGCATAAGAGAAGCATGGGAGAATCAAGATTCTCATCAAGTTTCGGAAGCAAGGAGTATCGTGCTTCCGAAGCGAGTTTCTAGGAAGCGGTTTTCCCACCTATCTAAGAAGCTTTCGGTAACTCCATTCTAGATGTCTTCTGGCAGAGAGAGAGAGAGAGAAGGGGCCTCGCCTACGGGCGAGGTAAAACGACGTTGGCCAGTATATAGATTTTTCTCTAGATTTGCTTGCTTAAAAACTTTTATGCATTATATTCTGCAACCTAATGATATTTCAGTCTGTATAATTTGAATAATTATCCATAACTGCACACTGCATACAAATTCCTGACATCAACTGCTCTTTACCATTTTCGACATCGTTCTTTCTAAGTGGTTTGGTGCTTAAGGGCAGATATTCATGCTAAAATTGGGGGTGTTTTCTGCAATTGATTATGTTACAAAGATTGATGTACATGCATTTTTTGGTTCCAACCTCTTATATGTTCTTCTGTTTCCTTGTAGACTGACTATTCTTTGTTGTTTCAACAGTCCAATTTTGAATTACTTTTGCTTTCTCCTTTGATGCAGATGACGTGCCAGCTGCTTGGCATCATACTTGAGGAGAGTACACCAGAAGAGCTGCAGGTCAACAAGTGAATATGTCAACCATTCTGAAAAGTATGGAAATTAATGAGTAATTCTTTTTATTTTTTCAATGGCAGAAGCATGCAACAGTGAGGTCGTCTGTCGTTGAAGTTCTTCTGGAGATTACAAAATATTGTGATATTTATTTGATGGAAAGGATTCTTGATGATGAGAGTGAAGTGAGCATTCTTTCCCCTTTTGTCATGATCATGCTTATGTTTGTAGAGCCTTGTCTTAGACTTTGAATTCCTAATTCTGCTGTGTTTCTTTATGTTAGAATGTATATATAGGTGTATATATGTAGCTATATTTTCCTATATAATATGATTTTATATATATATACATAAATATGTATATATGTATATATGTGCGGGTGCAGGTGTGGCACTTTCAAAAAACCCGGGTGCGGGGGTGCGACAAAAATATAAATATATATATATATATATATATATATATATATATATATATATATATATATAAAGTCCTAAAGTTGGACATAAATGAGCCTGGGTGCGTTGACTGCACCCAGGATCAGGTTGATCGCATCAGGTGTGGGTGCTGGTGCGGCACCTAGTTGGAGAATCCCTATGACATATAGGGCAAAAACAATTTTCTTGGCAATTTTTTTTTTAATTCCGAGAATTGGACAAAAATGACCCTGGGTGCATTGACCGCACCCAGGGTCGGGTTGACCACACCCGGTGCCGCACCTGCGTCGAGTCGCGTCGACGCGGGTGCGGCACTCTGCTAGCCGAATCCCTATGACATAGATATGTATATATGTTATACTTGTAAATACCAATTAGAAGTATTTTTATCATTTCACATTATGTAATCGATAGTGCCCATTAGGGCACTTTTGACTTTTTATTATTTCTTTATTTTTATCTTTTTCTTTTTGGCTAAGGGCATTATTTATAATGCCCCAGCCATTTGAGCCGTTGGGGGTCAACAACTATATTTATAGCTGTTGGCAGTGCTCCCAATGGCCTCTTGGCTCTCTCTTGTCTATATAAAGGGGTTGAACCACTTCTTATAAGATATGCTTTCTCAATCCCTTTGTTTCCTAATAAATCTTATATTTTTTACTTGTGTTCTTGACCCCTTAACGGGCTTATGTGCATGTGTTCTTGTATTGACCCATAAGTGGTCTTTGTGTTCTTGCTCTTGTGTTCTTGTAAGCCCATAAGAGACACTCTTTTATATTGTTTTTTCTTCTTTATTACATGGTAATAGAGCATTGATGCCCTTTGATTGTAATTTGTATTTAAAGATAGTGTGGTGGATTGTGAAGATCGAAGGTGCATCGGTTCGTTGCTTCGGCAAGCGTGTCACCAACCATCTTCAACTCTTTCTTTTCTTTCCTTCTCTCTTCTTTTCTCTTTGCTTCCATGGTTGGCAAGGAAGTTGTAATTGTTATTCCCATCAAATTTGATGGGACCAACTCCAACCACCACAGCGAAGAGAAAGTTAGGAAAGAATTGTGGCACTTGGTCGATGGTTCTACTCCGAAACCTCAACCTATTCTTACCAAGGTTATTATGGGAGAATATGGTACAACTAAAGAAGAGACCTTCAAGGGAAATGAAAGAGATAAAGCTCACTTGGAATACAAAAATATGCTTATTATGTAATCTTTGTTGATGATTATTCTTGATACACATGAATTTATTTTCTTAGGCACAAAAATGAAGTATTTAAAAATTTTAAATCCTTTCATAATTTAGTCAAAAATTTATTTGAGTCCAATATGACCATTTTCACTCTGATTCAAGGGGAGAGTTTATGTCAAATGATTTAAAACATATTTAGAACTACATAAAATTGTACACCAAAGATCTTGTGCTTATATCCCTCAACAAAATGTCTTGGCCGAGAGAAAACATAGGCATATCATAGAAACTACTTGAACTCTTATCATTTTAAAAAATGTCCCAAAGGAATTTTGTGTTGAAGCCACCCTTATCGTTGCTTATCTTATAAATAAAATTCCTTTTGTCAAGCTTCAAAACATTACATCTCTTGAAAAACTTTATAAAACTTTCCCTGATTATTCTACATTGAGAGCTTTTCGATGCAAATGCTTTGTTATGATAAATTGTCCCTTCGAGCAGTTCCTTGTGTTTTTTCTCAGATACAAAGAAGCCCAAAAAGGATTTAGATGTTATGATATTCACAATGAAAGACTTTATATCTCTAAAAATATGACATTTTTGAAAAAATAAAGGTTTTTTTATCAAAATGTGCCTAACAAAGATAGCAATTACTCTTTCTTGTTTGAATTGCTTCCTAAAGATAAGAAATATTATTTAAGTATTGATATTTTGAATGAAGGACCTCAACTAAATATTCTTGGTGATGTGAACCAGGATCTAGATAGAAGTAACTATCTCATTCTTCAATATAGTACAAGGGGCAATAATAGTTAGCCTAATGCCTTAGACAAATATTCTAGCCGTGAGTCACAAAAATCTAGTACCCTTAAGAGATCCACTAGAGAATCTAGACTCCCAGATAGATTTGTATCGTATGAATTTTTTTCTCCTCAATATAAAGCATGCCCAAACAAATGTTTTTCTTATTTCGAACCTAATTCTTATAAACAAGACAAAACCCACCCATAATGAATAGAAGCCATGAACATAAAAGTTAATGCTTTAGAAAAATCTAACACATGAAAAATAACATATTTACCTAAAGAGAAAAGTGCATAGGTTATAGATGGGTTTACAAGGTTAAAACCAAGAGTGATGGCTCCCTTGAACGATATAAGGCTAGGTTAGTTGTCGAGAGTTGTTTCTAAAAATATGGTATAAACTATGATGAAACCTTTGCACCAGTAGTTAGGATGACCTCTGTCAAAACCCTCGTAGCTATAGCTGCTATTAGGAATTGACACATTTATTAGATGGATGTCAAAAATATTTTTTTAAATGGTGAATTAAAAGAAAAAGTATACATGGATCCTCCACCAAAATTTCAACAGGAAAGGTTCTTCATTTACATAAAGCTTTGTATGGTTTGAAACAGGCTCCTAAACCCTAGTATGATAAATTCAGTTCATTATTATTATTAAACTTGGTTTTAAATCCTGTTATTCTGACACTGGTATATTTGTTAAGAAATCTAATGCACATGTTATTCTTCTTTTCTATGTTGAGGACATGATCAACTCGAGGGGACAAACGGGGAGTCAATTATATTAAAAATATTTTAAAAAAGGTTTTGAAATGATCGATCTAAGTTTTCTTAGGTATTTTTTAAGGATTGAGGTTGCATCTGCCTGAAGTTATTTACTGACTCAATGCAAGTTTGCTAATGATATGATTGACAAGTCTGACATTACAAATAAAAAAAGGGTGAATACTCCTTTAGTGATTAGCGCAAAAATGAAGATAGATGATGACACACCCTTGGATGACCCTATTCCTTACTGCCAAATGATTGGGGCCCTTACTTATTTAACTATTACCAGACCTAACATTTTTCATGCAATGCATACAACCAGTTAATTCCAACATTCTCCTACAACTGTACACATAAGTGTTGTTATGTACATTATTAAATATTTACAAATTTCATTTTCTAAAGAAATTTTATTATCTTCTTCCTCTCCACTTGACTTAATTGTCTATACTAACTCTGTCTGGGGAGGGGATCCTAATGATAGACACTCAACTACGGGTTTTTGTGTGTCTATAGGTAACTCATTGGTGTCTTGAAAATGTAAGAAGTAGCAAAGGTATCTCTGTTATCAAATAAAACTAAGTATCGCACCATGACCACCACGATGTCTAAAATTGTGTGGTTGAGAAAATTGTTAGAAGACATTGGGGTGTATATGAGTCACCCTCAAGCTATGTAGCATGAACTCTTCTAACAGAGCACCGCACCCACGTCGCGCCCGCACCCATGTGGGTGCGACACTTGGACAGGGATTCCTTTGTGTCAGGTGAAGTCAACCACACGAAGGTCCATTTCTGTCCAAAAGTAGATTCAGTTAACCCTAACCAAGTCCAGTTTTATCTATATTATATATATAAATACATAAATGCACACACATACTCGTAGTGTTAACTTAAAACTGTTAAAAATATATATATATACCCTCCCTGCACCCCCACACCCAAGTTTTTTTAAGTGCCGCATCCACACCCGTATCCGCACCCGCACCCACACCTATTTGACATAACTCTCAAGGTTATATTGTGATAACAAAAACACCATCTACATTGTTGTCATTCATACATTCCATAGATGAACCAAACATATTGAGATTGATTGCCACTATGTTTGTGAAGGGTATCTTAAGAAGACTATTATCCTGCCATATGTAGCATTAAAATTTTAGCTCGCTGACTTCTTCACAAAGGCACTTTCTTCTCCCTGTTTTCATTTCTTACTTAACAAACTTTTCAGTGGTTACACCGTAAAGTTTGATGGGGAGTGTTAGAATGTATATCTATCTATCTATATATACATATATATTTTCTTGTACTTGTAATATGTAATACCCATTAGATGTATTTTTGTTATTTCACGTTATGTAATAGGTAGTACCCATTAAGGGCACTTTTGACTTTTTATTATTTTATCCTTTTCTTTTTTACTAAGAGCATTATAGTCTTTATAATGTCCTGGCCCTTAGAACTGTTGGGGGTGCTCACAATGGCCTCTTGGCTCTCTCGTCTATATAAAGGGGTTGAACCCCTTCTTGTAAGGTATGCTTTTTCAAGCACTTTGGTTCCTAATAAATTTTATATTTTTTACTTGTGTTCTTGGCCCCCAAGTGGCTTATGTGTATGTGTTCTTGTATTGACCCATAAGTGGTCTTTGTGTTCTTGTAAGCCCATAAGACACTCTTTTGTATTGGTTTTTCTTCTTTCATTACACTTTAGGCATACTCTTTAAATTTACTTTGTGATGATCGGGTTCAATTTAATCAAATTCTAGATGTTTTAATTCTTCAATTAGATTGGATGTATGTAGTAAAAAATCAACAAGTGTATCAATTAGGCAACTCCTACTCAACCGACCTCCCTGGCCACCTAAGGTGCCCTAAACATTTGGCTGCAGGCCCTTAAATGGTTCCTTGCTTAGACCACCTGCTTGACATGGTTGCCTGCATTGCCTGCCACCCCTATGGCAGATAAACCTGAGCCTAGTGCTGCGTTTGCATGGGACAAGCCATCCACCAACAGAGGTTGGTGAGGAAAGGGCACGGTTTCCTCAGAGAAACTACCTCCAGTGTCTACTTCTTGTGGTGTGGGTCCCACTGGGAGCAGGCTTTTCCATGGGAATGGTCAATGTTCTCTAGGCCCATCCTTTTAAAGGTGTTTTCTTCATTTATCTCTCATTTTTTGATGAAAGACCTTTTTGGTTCATCTTAGACATGAATGCATTCTCTCGACATATTGTTGAACATTCTTTGAGATCAAACCCAAGCGCTTCAAGAATTTGACAATTTTCAAAAGGCTTCTTGAAGAACATAAAAACAACCCATATCTTTGCATCCTTATTTTTTCTTTATTTTCATCCATTTTGGAAGCTTGATTAATGGTTAATCTAAGGAAGTTTATCCCAAGAATTCCTAGGGACAAATATTTACTACTTTTGCTTGTGATATTTCTGTTTGTATGGTTGTCCGTTCGTTCGTTTATGCACCTCAAGTAGGTTTAGATGATTCCATTAAGCATCAATTTTGGGAAGATTTAGATGGAGTAGTACAAGAGATATCTTATGGAGAAAAACTTTTCATCGCCGGTGACCTTAATGGACATGTAGGCATTAGTAGGGATGGATTTGAGAGTATCCATGGAGGCTATGGTATAGGAGAAAGAAATGAAAGTGGAGAAAGGATTTTAGATTTTTGTTTGTCCTATGATATGATCTTAGCAAACACTTGGTTTAGGAAGAGGGAGTCTCACCTAGTAACATTTAAAAGTGGGGTTAATACGAGTCAGATAGATTTTTTCCTACTTAGAAAGAGAGATAGGAGTTGTTGCATCGATTGTAAGGTTATACCGGGAGAAAGTGTAGCTACACAACATAGAGTCTTAATTTTAGATCTTAGAATTAGACAATGCCGCAAAAGGGATAGACATAGGATAGATCCTAGAATTAAGTGGTGGGCACTGAAAGGAGCTAAACAAGGAATGTTTGTAGAGCAGGTAGTTAAGGAAGCTGATTGGTGTCTCGAGGAGGATTCAGAATCAATGTGGAATAAGATAACGGGTGGCATGAGAAAAGTGGCTAAGGAGGTATTGGGTGAGTCTAAAGGCGGTGCACCACTAGGTAAGGATACATCATGGTGGAACGAGGATGTCAAATTAGCTATTAAGGTTAAAAGAGAGTGTTATAGAAATCTAAGTAAGAGTCGTGATAATGAGAATTTGGAGAAGTATATGATAGCAAAGAAGGAAGCTAAAAAAGTTGTTCGAAACGCGAGGGCTAAGGTATATAAGGCGGTTTATGACAAATTGGATACCAAAGAAGGCGAGAAGGATATTTATAGGCTTGCAAATATGAGAGATAGGAAATCGAAGGATTTGGGTATGGTTAGATGTATCAAAGATGATACATAAAGGGTTTTAGTCAAAGATGAGGAGATTAAGGAGAGATGGAAAGATTATTTTGATAAGCTATTTAATGATAGTCATGCTCAAGATCTTGGAGACTTCTCCATTCCTTTTCATGAGATAAATCGTGACTTCATGCGCAAGATTCAAAAGAAAGAAATTGCAGAGGCTTTGAAGAAAATGAAATCAAGAAGGGCAGTTGGCCTAGATGGTATACCTATCGAGGCTTGAAAATGCTTGGGAGAGAAAGGTTTAGAATGGTTGACAAATCTTTTTAACTTGATTTGGCGAACAAATAAGATGCCTAATGAGTGGAGGAAGAGTACTTTGGTGCCTTTATATAAGAATAAGGGTGATATACAAGATTGCACAAACTATCGTGGTATAAAACTCATGAGTCATACTATGAAACTTTGGGAGAGGGTGATCGAGTCTAGGTTGAGGAAGGTTGTCATGATATCGGAGAATCAATTTGGTTTTATGCTTGGAAGATCAACTATGGAAGCTATACATCTTCTTAGACAACTTATTGAAAGATATAGGGAGAGGAACAAAGATTTGCATATGGTTTTTATTGATTTAGAGAAGGCATACGATAGAGTACCTAGGGACGTTCTCTGGTGGACAATGATGAAGAAAGGTGTTTCTCTCAAGTACATTAGTATAATTAAAGATATGTATGAAGGAGTAGTAACCAATGTCCGCACTTGTGGAGGGGTGACAACCAATTTTCCGATAACGGTTGGGTTACATCAAGGATCTGCTTTAAGCCCTTTCCTATTTGCGATAGTGATGGATGAGCTTACGAGATCAATTCAAGAAAATGTACTATAGTGTATGTTGTTTGCTGATGATATTGTTTTGATTGATGAGTCTAGAGCTGGGGTTAATGCTAAGTTAGAATTATGGAGACAAACATTGGAAGCTAGAGGTTTTAAGTTGAGTAAGAGTAAGACTGAATATATGGAATGTCGGTTTAGTAAGCAACGAAGTAGTGATGGGAGTGTAGTGAAGCTTGGTGAGCAAGAAATACCGGTGAATGATTATTTCAAATATTTGGGATCCATCATTCAAAAGTATGGAGAAATTGATGGAGATGTAAATCATAGGATAAAGGTTGGGTGGATGAAATGGAAAAGTGCAACTGGAGTGTTGTGCGATCGTAGAATGCCATTGCGGTTGAAGGGAAAGTTTTATAGGACGACTATTAGACCCGCTTTACTATATGGTACGGAATGTTGGGCTGCCAAAAGACATCATATTAAAAAAATGAGTGTAGCTGAGATGCGGATGCTTAGATGGATGTGTGGAAATACAATAAAAGATAAGATTCAGAACGAGGAGATACGTAAGAAGGTAGGTGTTGCACCCATTGAAAATAAGATGCGAGAGAATCGTTTACGGTGGTTTGGACATATTCGGCGAAGGCCTAATGATGCTCCAGTTAGAAGGTTGGAGAAATGGGAAAATATATTAGTTAAAAGAGGTCGGGGTAGGCCTAGGAAGACTTGGATGGAGATGATAGGAAAGGATATGAATGCTTTGAACCTCACCGAGGACATGGCATTGGATAGAAATGATTGGAGGAAAAGGATTCATGTGGAAGACCCGAAATGAATTTCTGTTTTGGTTCATATCGCTGACCCCAATTGTTTTGGGATGAAGGCGTAGTTGTTGTTGTCGTTGTTGTTGTTGTTGTATGGTTGTCCGTTCGTTATTCTTTGCTTATTTGTTATTGGCATTTTATATGTTCATAGTCTAGTTTCTTATTTGTTACTTGGTTCTGTAATTTTGGACTTTATAGTTAGAGCTTCAGCTATTAAATGTGCTTTTACAATTGCTTTTAGCTTTTCTATCATGATTTTTTTTTCATAATTATGTTTTACTGCTTACATTTTGTCCATCAAATACTCAGAAGCATGTGCTTTGAAAGGTCGTTGCCTAGCCCTGGCCTTGCTGCATTTTACTGCATATGATTTGGACTAAGTAAAAAGCTCATTCTTCTATGATTAGTCTTGGTGGTTTATGCCCTTTATAGTAAATCACAGCATAATTCCTTTACAGCATGCTGGTTTATTATCATATTGACATAGAGCTTCTTGTTCACAGGAAAGAGTAGTCTCAGCTTTGGATGATGCTGGGATTTTCACTACTGGCGGACTGATGAAGGACAAGGTACATGGAATAACAAATTTATTTTGTACTAGGTGATAAAAAATTGGGACTACTCAATCTGAGCAATTTAAGCGTTTGTAACTAGCATGATGGTTGATGTGACCTGGCTAAATTAGGTCTTGTGACTGGCGGTTGCAGTCTCTGTTTTTAACTTGCTCAAGGCTGATGTAGCCTTTATTCTTTAGGTTTTGGCATGGAAAGCTGCTTACTTTTAAAAGTTCTAATGCAGATGTCCTTGGTTGCAGATGAACAGTAAATACTTCTTTGCATGCAGATATGCTTGCCATGTTTAAATAATATCCAACTGTTTGACAGATGCAAAGCCTAATATATGGCTACTCTAGTTATTAATCTGATCCCTGGAATGTCCAATCACTTATTCCTGCCTATTTTGTGGCATTGATGATCGATCCTGAATCTATTTACAGGTTCTATTTTGTAGCACGGAAAATGGCAGGATATCTTTTGTTCGTCAACTTGAACCAGATTGGCATGTTGATTCAAGTACGGAGATAGTCTCTCAGCTCTCTGTAAGTTTCCACTACTGCTCTTTTTCATATTGGTTTTCTATCCTTTTGTTCATGAGATGAGATGTTTATCCTCAGTCTTAATTAACCACCTGTTGGTTCTATTTATCACAAAAAATGTTTGGTGCTTAATATATGGAGGTGGACAAGCTTGCCGTAGTCAGGAATATCATTGATATTTTGAAAATAACATGATATTTACAAGGAAAACACCCTAGCTGATACTAAACACAAGATATCCCAATATTTTCAAAATATTGCCAATAACATAGATATCATGATATGCTTGTGATAATATCACAATATTTTAAAATATCTTACTTTATATGCTTAAATATATATTTTTCCTATTTACATTTATTTTATTTTTAAAAACTTTTTCTAATTTAGTTTCTTTAGGTTTTCATAACAAATACTGCTAAAACCTATTATTTCTTATACTTTCCATTTTTTTAGGTTTATTTTTTTTTAAAGCATCATAGGTTTCCCCAAGATTTCCAGAGCAAAACCACTTTTTGAAAAATACTCCCGAGAAATTTTCAGGAACAAAATTTCTGGCTATGAAGCTTGCCTACTCACAGACGTAAGTGCTTCTTGTTTGTGCATCATCCATTTTTTATCTTGACCAGCAGAGTTGGCCCCTTGATGGAAGGGCCTTTCCCTTCCTGTTCTATGTTTGTTTTTCTTATATTAAGATCTTTCCAACTGTGTTCCCTTTGCTACTGTGGCGGCACCAGCGATTCATAAGGTACCAACTTCATGTCACACCAACTGGATCATGCTACATGGCACCAAACGTTTTGAGCTCGATTAGCTTAGAACAGTACTTCTCAAGCACGGACCAAAGCTAAGTAATTGTAAGTGAATGATTTTGTATTAACTGTGTGATTTGTATGTTAAGGTCCATCATTCACGTGTGCATGTGGTTGTGGACATTAAGAACTTCTGCCCAAGATAGAGAAGGCTCACTTAGTCACTTTGTAAAAACTTTGTAAAAATCTAGTGTGCAAATTCATTGGTTCATTTGCCATAGACTTTGTTTATACAAGTTGCTTAAGGACCCCATTTTGTTTTCCTGAAACCAAGTTGCCTTAGTACTTATTTTCTCATTTATTATACGGGAAACCAACACTGGGTCGGGTGACCTGCTGTTCTGGAAAGTCTTGCCAAGCTGTGGCGGCCATGTTTGCAGCATAAAACCCTGAGGTTGCTCCCTTTGCCTACCAGGGAGCCTGTGGCTTTGACCTTTGGCGAAAGATGCACACTGCAGGTATTGAACTCTTGACATCCTTGAGCTTGAAATCCTTAAGCCAACCCACTTAGCAGGGTGTGGAGCCCTTGTGGGCAAGTTGCCTAAGTAGTTTTTCGATGTGCACCAAAACTTTTCCGAAATTAATATATGTTGGCCATGGTTTCACACTTTTCAAATAGCTCCCAAGCTTTTGTCACCTTCAAGCAAATACCTCTAATTCTCTACCACCTTTAGTTTAATCTTGGAGTTAATGTTCTCTATATGATGAAAGTTAGCATGTTACCCCCATTAAAATATGTGCACAAATTTCCCTTTATTCTTGATATGATTTTTACCTTTCTACCTTTAAAATATCACTGTGGTGGTTGCCTGCCTTTGAACTGGAATGCTTCGTCTATGGAGGATTCTGATCTATGGTCGTGCTGATCATGATGATTATTAAATGTTCTTTATGGGTTTTTTTTGGTTCTCAGTGCACTCAACTGTCCTGATTCTTTTCAGCGATTTTTTTCCTTGTGCCTAACTTGAGTAATGATCAGCGATTTTTTCTCTTGTGCATATATATATATATATATATATATATATATATATATATATATATATATATATATATATATATATATATATATATATATATATATATATATATATATATAGTAATGATAGGGTGCTCCAGGAGCACCTACTTCCACCTAATAGAAGCTTTAGATTTTCAAGTTTCTCGAACTTTTTTTGTTGATCATACCATATAGATATGATCTACAAGCATTATTTGGTAGAAAACAAGTTTTGGATCATTTGACGTGTAGTTTTTTAAGACCTTTAAAAATCAACGTTTTATGATGTATCAAAGTTTCATGACTTAAAAAATATTATTTTTATGTAAAAAAAAACATGATCCGAAGCTTGATTCTTATCATATAAACTATTTTGAATACATCTATAAGGTTTGATTGAGAAGATGCAACCTGCAACTATGATTTTTAGAATGTGGGAGTACTGGGTATTACATGATATTTTATAATATAATTTTTGTACAATTTTACTAATATATGTATAAGCATCTTTTTATATATAATATATAATACGTGTATTTAACGTAATACGTCTCTCTCTCTCTCTCTCTATATATATATATATATATGCATGGCTCAGCTAGATCAGCCTATGAGTCACTCGCTGGGTTGACTTGCCGAGTTTTATACACTAGTGCTGTTTATGCCATGTCCATGTTACACCTTTAATCCTTTATGATGGGCTCACGGCTTGTATAATGGACGGAAGAATAGGAGATGGACACGTGGAAGGTGATGATGCCAGATCACCTATGATTGATGATTTTTTGACAGATCACCTGATCTGGTACTCAAATGAGATTTGCAGTGGAGATTGAATATGAGTCTTGATCAATTACATTTAACATGATAATTAGGGGTGGACATTGGGTGGACTGAGCCCACAAATGCCTAACTGACCTGACAAAGTTGAGAGCTGCTGACAGACAGATCTGGTTGATATCGGGTCAGGCCTGGCCTGACTTCGGTCAGACTAGGGTTTACTAATCAAGTTCGTGGCCCGCTGAGATACCCAGTCTTGTATCAAATCTGACGGGCCCGAAAAGAGAGAGAGAGAGAGAGAGACGAGTCTGTTTCAAACAAGTCGGTAACAAATGATCATTTTAAAAAATCAACAAAAAAGCTTGTTCTCCTGCGAGAATAGTTTAGCATTAAGGAAAATTAAAATTATACAAACATTTTAGAAAATTGAATTATGGATTTAAGTTTAACAGATCTTGGTTTGGGGCCACGCTGATTCATGTTTTTGAATCATGTCGTTCTTATACCCTACCCTAACTCGATTTTCAGAATAAAATCTTATATATACGTTTGGATTTTTTAATTCCATTTATGAAATTAAAACTGACTTAAACTCGTCTATATTATTTGCTGATTTTCTTTGTGACTCATTTTGTTATGCCGATCCTTTGTTATGAATACCAAACAATCTTTTGCCGTTTTTTTTTTCAAGGGCAAGCTGGGGTTACGAAGACCCCCAAGAGTTATAAAACAGTACCATTGGGTTTCGAACTTGCAAGGTTTCAACAACTTGCACTAACTGCTCCCACCAGACAAGTGGAGCACAATTGGTATCTTTTGTCATTTCACGTATCACTAATTATGGTCAAACATGTGACCCAAAGTTCCTGTTAAGATCCTCGGATCTCAACCTCGGAGGCATTCAGAGGGCACATTTGGAAGAGAGAAAGATATAAGAAAAGTGATGCAAAATGGAAAATCTATATAAAATTTTCAACCCTTTCAAATGTGTGAGACTTTTTGGTGAGAGCTTTTTTTAAAAAGTACACTTTTTGATAGGAAACATTCCTTCATGAGGTGGTGGAGGAATGTTTCCTATCAAGAGAAAATTTATTTTTACACTCCACACCACTCATCTCACCACCTCCACCACCACCCACTATCACCACCACCACCACCACCATTTGTCTAACCACCATCCTCTTCCTCTTCTCTCTCATTTTTTTTACATTTTCTCACTCTGTTTTTCTCATGCTATACAAACAAACGAAAAACTTTCTTTTGGAGAACTTCTCATATAAAAAACTCTCATAGGTAAAACTTTCTTTTCTTATGAGAGTTTTTCTCTCTTCCAAACGTGCCCTAAAATAAAAAAGAAAGAACAAATGGATCCAAATTCAAGTTTAAGATGGTTAATTCTCTATACCCATCTATGAGAGTTTTTCTCTCTTCCAAATGTGCCCTAAAATAAAAAAGAAAGAGCAAACGATCCAAATTCAAGTTTAAGATGGTTAATTCTCTAATTCATCATGCACATGTTTGGACCTGATCTTAAACCCAATTCGGATCCAAATCATCTCAGCATGTGCACGCCTAACTCCACACAAGTTCCTATTTGAAAGCCAACAAACCAAAGCTGGCAAATCCCACACCAAAAAAACCAAAAAGGCAAATGAAAAAGGAATGGGGAGAGAACGAATGATATTGGTTCGGATCTTAGTTGACCTAATCCAAATTCTAGGCAATCTAGATCCACACCCGAGCAGGTAGGTGAAATTAGGGTCCAATCCAGATCCAAATTCTATATGTTACCAATGAATTCGATGACAAATGTTGGAAACCTGACACTTACTTTTTTGGTTTTTCAATGCAAAGGATGAAAAAAAATTGGGATTCGATCCTCATTAAAACATGGACCTACCAGAAGCTCCAACCCAAATTGGATTCCAAAAAGAGCTTAATTGGATGAACCAAGGGTCTCATTTTTACAATCCATATCCTATTCATATTCAGGTTCGAGGTCCAAAAGAATCTGATCCATTTGGACCCCTGTTATCATGCAAAATTTTACTTTCACAAGTCAACTGACCTTTTGAAAAGGTTTTTAGAAAACTCATCTCCGATTTAAAAAATATGAGAAAAGTTGAGAAATTTAGATCTGCCTGTCGGTACGAGGTTCAACCGTTTCTGGCGCCTTAACCAGGAGTAATCGAACCAAGGATTGAACGATATGCCTTGCTTTATTCAAATGCCTAAGAAAGTATTCTAAATCTTAGAATGCAAAATGAAATCATATATGTGACATGATTTGGAAAAATTTATTGAAAAACATGATACATGCCTGGAATTACTTTGAAAATGCTTTTAAAATGAGATATTTTAAGAAATCAAATTTCTGAAAGGAAGAACCAGATGATTGGGTGTGTGGCCCTATGATGAAACCTATGTCTAAATAATGCATGAATGCAGTTTACCAAAATTCTTTTTGAAAGATTTGAGAAAAATCATTGATAAGTTTCCTTTGTTTTTAACATTTATTTTGAAATAAAAGGAAGATTTTGTGCCTTATAGAATTTGAATAAGATAAATTCGCCACATATCCATGACTATGGCCACAAATATGTTTTAAATATATCATATTAAATCCTAATAGGAGAACTTTAGGAAATACATGAAAAGCTTTTGAAAATATGCAATGATTTTGAAAAATAGCCTAAGAGTGTAGGCTTTTTGTAACTTAAAAAAAAATAATAAATTTGAATTCCATTTGTATTCTGACTATGGTCACAAATACGAATTCCATTAAGTTTATTAACTTCTTAGAAGAAGGTGCATGCGTCATTCGTGTTTCACCATTGTGAAATTTGAAAAGTGCAAATGCATGACAAACCATAGCAATTAATATTAAGAAATAAACTATATGCTTATGCAATTCTAATCTATGGAGAAAAGTAAAATTTTACTATTTTTTATTTTTTATTACAAATTATATTAGAAAATTAAATAATAAAATAAATAAAGAAAAAAAATCTTGAGCTTTCCTGCAAAATCAGCAAACATGTTATTAGAAAAATATAGGCTTTTCGAGATTTATCCAACAATATCTGAAAATTGAGGGATATTATCCTGAAACAAGCATTTTCCCATGCATTCATAAAATAAAATTCTAAAATGAAATAAAGGATAATGCATGATTTAATAAACTCTAAAAATAAACTGATTATAAAATTAGAAATTAGAAATTGAAAAAAAAATGACTAAAATACCCTTAAAACTTGGCATTAATTATAAAACTGTGTTACAAATCAGGGTTTTCAGAAAACAGTTTTGAAATGTGCCTAATCCGAAGACCAAACGAGTTTGAATCGATGCCAAATCAGGTAGAGAGCACCCTGACATGATAAAAAAAATAATCAGAATATAAAACTATAAAAACTATTTATGAAAATGATAAAATAAATAAGAAAATACCGAATATACCTGTATTTCTGCAGAACAAGGTTATGCAAGAAACCGATTCTTGGAAAAGAATAAGATAAATATCAAATGACCTTCAAAAAATCTAAAAATTGACATGAATAGTCCTAACAACCCTAAAAATAATGTACAATCAAAAAATAAATTTAATGAATATGCTAAAAATAAGTATTAAATTAAAAAGTGAAAGTAGGTTGTTGAATAGGCTATTATGTACCTATCACGGTATCTAATGAAGAGATTCATTTTTACGGATCAGAAAATTATTTCCGGTTAGGGAGATATGACTTTGACAAGATGCACCTGATTCTGAACATTGCTTCACAATTCAAGAAAAAGAGATTCTGGTTCTTAGTTGAAATAAAATAGCAAACAATCAGTAAAAGTCACCACAATGGATAAGTCACTTTTTATGGATCAAAGAGATCATCTTCGGTTAGGGAGATATAACTCTGGCAGGATGATCCTGGATCTGAACAATGTCTGATGATTAAAGAAAAATAAAATAATAAACGATCATAAAAAATCACCAAAATCACGCGAAAGAAACTAGACATGCAGGTAAAGAAGTCACTTTTTATGGATCTGAAAAATAATGTCCGGTTAGGGAGATATGATTTCGGCAAGTTGCTCCAGATTCTGCACAGCGTTTTGACGGTGCAGAAAACAAGTTTCGGTTCTTGATTTTAAAAATGGGATATCAGATCTCCAAAAATCATGAAATTTTACCAGATTTCTGGTGACATATATATATATATATATATATATAACCCTCATAAAAAAATTAGATCGAAACAACAAAAATACGCATATAAAATAATGATGCAAATGCGAGACCAGATTCAAGATTTATGCATGACTGTTAAAGAACATGAAAACCTAATTCTAAACATGCATAAAGAAAGGAAAAGAACACAAGATTGGATGATTTTGATTATGTATGGATGAAAATAATGCAAATCTAAGTCTAATATGCATAAAATATAGAAAAGAAATAAAATAAATGAATGCATGAGAATGATTTAATGTAGCCGACTAAAGAGGGACTCGGTTTTATAAAAAACTGAGTTCCAGCTCCATGATGGCTGTGACAGGAAAAAGAAAACACAACATCAAACTAATAAATGGAATAATAAAATAAAATACAGAGAAAGAGGAGAGATTAAGTTCCTTTACCCTTGTTGCAATGAGAATGAAAAGAAAAAGAACTAGAGGGGGGTGGCACTTAGGGAAGAAGAAAAGAAAAGGAAGAAATCAAGAAGAAGGAGAGAGAGAGAGCAAGAGGAGAGGGTTGTTGGGCATAGGGTGGCCCTCCCTCTAAGGTCCCTATTTATAATAAAAACTTGGGCTAAAGATAGGGATTCTAGGGTTTAATTAATTAACCTAATTGACAAACAATTAGCAAAACGTGGGAGGAGAGATTTTCTCAAATAGAGTCCTAATTGAAATTTTATTTTGACTTTTTCTTTTTTTCAAACCTAATTAAACTCTAAAAAAAATCTTCAAATGTGGCGCCACCTAGGTGGGGTCCATATTTGTTTTTAAAATAATTAAAATAAAATTTTTGAAAAAGTAAAAAACAAAGTTAAAAATGAAAGGGTAAAATCAAAAGATAAAAAGCAAAAATCAAAGTCCTAAATCAACTAATTTTTTAAAATAACAAGAAAGACAAAATGAAAAGAAGAATCCATAGGTGATGCCACCTAGGTGGGTCCCATCTAATGTGAATGGATTGGATCTAAGATGCATTTTGAAATTTGAGCTTGATAAAAATCCAAATAAAAAATCCAATCTGAATCCAGATCTGACACATTGAAAAAAATGTTTTTTTTGAAAAAAGCAATTCAAAATGTCAAATGTAAAGCACTGGGTTTAGATTAAAATCTAAAAATCAGCTTTGAACCCAGGTTTGAAAAATTGAAGTAAAAGAAAGATTTGAATTTGGATCTGGATCTGAAGTTTCGAAATGACAAATGGGTTTGGATCTCAGACAATGGGTCTGAATCCATAAAATGATGAAGGATCCTGGATCAAGGATAAAACATTAAGAATGGATCCTGGATCTTGATAAAATAGATGAAATGGCTCCTGGCTCAGAGATAGACTTAAAAAGTGGATCATGGATAAGAAATAAGGTGGAAATAGATCTTAGATATTAAATGAGAGTTGAAAAATGGATTCAAAATGACAAATGATTGGATCTTGAATATCTTATGAGATAATCCAGGTTCAGAAAACAAATTGAACTCTAAATATAGATAACAAAGTGAATTGAATAAAAGGATCTAGGTCCGGAATAGAGAATGAATATTGGATATTAGATCCGATACTAGATCAAATCAATTGTCCAAATTGAAATATGAATTGGATCTCGGATATAGATATAATTTAAAAAAAGAAATTGATCTGAGTCCAGACTAGAAATTGATTGAATTGCCATTCTGAGTAGAAATAACCAAGATCAGAAATGATTTTGCCTCGTAAGGCGAAGAGTGACACTTGGAAGACTGGTTTGAACAAGGTTGAACTGAATTGAACTGGGTTCTAAGGTTTCTGAACTCAAGTAAACTAAAAAGACACTGACTCAACTAGACTCCTAGACCAGGTGATTGGAAACATACATGATTCTTAGTGGAATGTGAAGAATTCACTATAGAATGAAGTGAGTGATGAGAATGCATTGAGTTTGAGCTAAAATGGACACTAACTGAGTTAAGGTGAACTAAATCCGAAGCTAAATCCCAGCTGGCTCTGGTAGGCTCCTGATATCAGTGAATTCGTCGAGAAGCAAAGTCATCACTCTCTATGGAAACCAAAAGGTGCAGGTGGCGGATTCCATCGTTCTACGAGGGCTTGAATAATATTACCATTGATAGTATGCATGCCCCTTGCTAACGCTAGTTCCAATCTGCAGTCGTTTAGATGGTCCATAAACATATGGGAAAAGTTGGTGAGCCAAGAATAGTACCACCGGGGAAGAAAAGGACTGATGTCGAGGATCCTATGCTCTGAAAGACCGTACCTTATCTCATATGAGATATGTCCCTCAAGAAAAATGATGTCATTATAGCTAAACGCCATTGGAACATACTCGAAAACAAGAAGATGACAAGATTTAAAAAAAACTAAAGATAATGGATGACAAGATCAAGTTCTGATTGAAGAATCGAGATCCAGGATAACAAGAAGGAGAAAAAGACATACACTTGTGTTTTTGAAAATAAAGGGAGAATTTAGAAAAGACACCCAGGGTTTTGAGAAAATTATGCTGAAAAATACAAGAAAATGTAGGAATCAAATAATAAAGGATCGTAGAATCAAATTTGCATCACAACAAAGTTGTACAAACAAAGATACACATACAACACTCCTTAAAGACCGACTCTATCATGCAAGTTATTTGAAAAGGCTTATAAGACCCTACTTTAACTCTAAGGGTTCAGATCATCTGTGTTCAATCATGATATGCATATATACTCGAGTTGAGGCTCAATGTATGCAGCATAAAATATCTCTAGGGTTCTAAGGGTATGACTCTTCGACATTCTTGATCGTCTGCCAATATACTTTGGACTATGACCCTTGGTACGTGACAGGGGGATATTAGCCTAGATAAGTGAACCAGTGGTGAGGATTTATCTTGAACTATGGTTCAGGGAGAAAGCTCAGCAATGTGGTGGCTGGGACACCATAGGTAGGAGTTGTTTTAGAAATATGAGTCAAGCATGCAAGAAATCAGAGGGCTCTAAGGCCTAAGAAGATAGAGTTTTGAAAAGCATAAGAGCATACACTTGTATACAAGGTTTGCATTCAAGCCTAGATTTAGGAGGGTCGTATTTGACCTACGTCTAAGTGAGCATGAATAGACCTCCTCAATCAGTCCTACCAAACTACGTCTAAGCCTATATACATCAATGTCAGCTGTGTCAGATTCTAGGCTCCTAAGTTCACAAATAAAGGCTGACATTTGTAGAATAATAATCGAGACATTTAAACAAGACAAGGCATAAGTTCAATCAATTTGAAGATAGGTCCCATCTCGGTCGCCAAACTTGTTATCATGCAAAATTTTACTTTCGCAAGTCAACTAACATTTTGAAAAGATTTTTAGAAAACTCACCTCCATTTTGAAAAATATTGGAGAAGTTGAGAAATTGATATCCACCTGTCGGTACGAGGTTCAATCGTTCCTGGCGCCTTAACCAGGGATAATCGAACCAAGGATTAAACAACATGCATGCCTTGCTTTATTCAAATGCCTAAGAAATTATTCTAAATCCTAGAATGCAGAATGAAATCATACATGTGTCATGATTTGGAAAAAAATATTGAAAAATGTGATGCATGCCTGGAATTACTTTGAAAATGCTTTGAAAAGGAGATATTTTAAGAAATCGAATTTCTGAAAGGAAGAACCAGATGAATGGGCGTGTGGCCCTATGATGAAATCTATATCTAAATGATGCATGAATGCAGCTTACCAAAATTCTTTTTGAAAGATTTGAGAAAACTCATTGATAAGTGATGATGCATGAAATTCACATCATTCTTATTCAAAATTCATGATTTTCACATGTTTTTAATGGTTTAAAACCCATGAATGGATGAATTTAGATGCACAGAGGTCTTAGTTCAAATTTTACTCGAATTGGAGTTAAAACGAAAAAAATATTGCATTTTCATAGTTTTGGATCGATTTTCGATGCAGAGCGGATCCAGATCGAACCTAGGAGCTCAAATTCGGATCTTGGACAGGATCCAAAGCATAAATTTCCCAAACCCATGTGATCCAAAGTAGTTTTAATAAATATTTTCCAAAAAAACCCCTCTTTCTAACTCATTTTGGTAGTTAGATGCAATTAACATAGATTTTTAGAGTTTAGTTAGAAATAACTTTATAATTAAGAGGCTTTTTGAATTAGTTAGAACTTAGGGTGTATAAAAACCTCAGAAAAAGAGGAGAAGACATTTTTTGGAGTTCTGGAAAAACTGCTCTCTCTCTCTCTCTCATCTCTTTCTTCTCGTTCTCCCTCTCTTACACACCCCTCTCTTACACACCCCTCTCTACGAGTGTGTTCTTCTCTTCATTCATTAATATATATATATATATATATATATATATATATATATATATATATATATATATATATGTGTGTGTGTGTGTGTGTGTGTGTGTGTGTGGAGCATATTTATAAGATAACTACTTTGAATATTGCAATTCATTGATTAATTTGAGGTATATATTTACATGTTTATAGGATAACTAGTTTTAAAATATATTTTAATTAATTTATTTTATATATATATATGTGTGTGTGTGTGTGTGTGTGAAGCATGTTTTTAGGATAACTATTTTGAATATATACATTCATTAATCTGTCATACATATATACATATGTGAAGCATATTTTTAAGATAACTAGTTTGAATCATTGTAATTATGTAATTATATTTGTGTGTAATTCAATGATTAATTTGACTGATTTTAGCAAAATAAATTGTAATTGCATGATCCGCAACAAGAAAATTCAAAGTATTCAACAAGCCACATGCATTGATTCTACTATTTCTAAGCACATGAGTGGTTCTTAAAACTAACAAAGGAAGTGAAGGATAGGCTGGATCAGATGCGTTTCCAAAATTTTTTAGAGATCACACCATGAAACATCAATCCTAGTCTCCTAGAGTCTATTGTGCAATTCTAGAATCTGGAAATCAACACATTCTAGTGCAAAGATATTAAGATGATCATCACGTTGGAGGACATGACAGAAATCATAGAATTTAAGTGCCACGAGGAGACAATGAGTAAACATCGGTGGGAAGATTTTAAGTACATGTTAGGTGTTTATCTACAAATGGATGAAGAAACATTTAAAGGAGAAAGGCTGGAGTTAATGTGGTTAAGGAACCACTATGACCCCAGTAGACAGCGAAGCGTAAAGGAGAAGTTATCATGTATTGGAGGGAAGGGCGGTGTTAGGGTGGATAAGGAGGTGAGTGCATTCTTGTTATACTTCTTTGGTACATGTTTATTGATCGACATTGGTGGAAAATCAATCCATATATCGTAGATCGAACTATTGCAAGACTTGGATTGTGTTAATGAATACACATGGGGAGTAGCCTCACTTACACACCTATATGCAAGTTTGACTATGATGAGACATAGAGGAAAAAACATTGTTAGCAAGTTTGTTGTATTGGAGGTATTTATTCCTTTATTATACATAAACTTTTGAGTTATTTAACACTATTAATGTATTATATTGTATATTAATTTATGTGAATCCTTGTATTGATAATTGCATATTTCGATATGGGAGCACATACCCATTGGAAGGCCCTTGAGACGCGACTGTCGCCCTAATTTTTCATATGTTGTAATGTGGACTCTATCACGCAACGAAGAGAAGGGGAATGATAAAAGAGCATTGGGTCCTCACATGAGAAGGTCCCATTACGCTACATTGTTGTGCGTCCTGACTAGAGTACATGTAAGTATTCTCAAAACAAATTCCTATGTTTTTATATATATTGTGATATAGGACTAACTATGAATGAAACTTTATTTTATTGATAAGGTGGTGCCCGTACGAAGATGTATAAGAGGAGGAAGAGAAATAGGATGTGGTTCTGCAAGCAAAGAACATCACAATGAGGAACATTTGGTTGCACAACATGAATGAAGTTGAGTGTCAAATAGCCAACTGAGTGGTTTGACAGTTTGAGTTTTTCCAGCAACCACCCTATCACCCTCATGTAGTTAGCAGAATCATATCAATGACAAATATAAGATCAGACGAAGGATTACCTCATGGTGTTTTTCCCTGAACTTAAAGACTGGCATGACGGTAGTGAAGACATCTACTTGTCATCCATGGTATATGCCTACGATGGCAAAAATGTAGTTGTTGATAACTTGCACTTTGCAAGGAGTCCCTTTGAAAAGAGGGGCATTAAGGAGGAAAAAGTTGCAGTGAGATGTCTAAAGCATAGAAGGATTGCAAGTGGAGTGAAAAGTGAATTGGCTCTTGCACTGGCTGAAATATGCATGCTGAAGGAGTTGTTTGAAGCAAAGAAGTCCATTATACAAACTCAAACTAACCTTATTGCCAACAATAATAAGGTCATTGAGGAGCTACAAGCGCACCAGACACATCAACATCAATGACTTCTGCTTTTTATTGTTTTATAAATCATTATAATTAATTAAAAAGTATTTTGTAAATAATTATACACCAGGTTGTAATTGATTTATGTTTAATAGTTTAATTAGTTTGAATGTATACCAAGTTTAACAGTTTAACTAGTATATATCTATAAATTTGATTGTTACTGGTGAATTTGAATAATATAAGTGAATTGTGTATTTATTATAAATTTTTAGTTATTACATGTGAATTTGAATGTTGAATTGCGTATCTATTATAACCAGTTTGAATTTTAATGTTTCTGAATTTGAATTGTGTATCTATTGTAAATATGTGAACTTCCTATAACTGAAACCTATCAAAAAATTTCAAATATTCTATTAAATTTGCATATATATATATATATATGTAGTTCGCATAAACAAATCTACAAACATTCAATTTACTAAAATATGTCAAAACATATAGTACAAAGTTTTCATAACCAAACTCGTGAACTTTCTATAACTGAAACATGTCATAACTTGGAAAATATTCTACTAAATTTGCATATATAATACAAAGTTTATATAAACAAATTTGTGAACTGAAACTTGTAACTTCTCAAATATTTCACTAAATTTGCATATATAATATGAAGCTCGTATAACTAAATTTGTAAACTTTCTATAACTGAAATATGTTGTAACTTCGCTAATATTTCACTAAAGTCACATATATGATATGAAATTTGCATAACCATATTTGCGAACTTCCTATAACTGAAACCTGTTGAAACTTCACATATCCAGTACGAAGTTTGCATAACCAAAATTATGAACTTTCTATAATTAAAATATGTCAAAACTTTGCAAATATTTTACTAAATTCACATATATAGTATGAAGTTCACATAGAACTGTGCATATTTCCTTTAAGTAATTGATCCTCAAGGAAATTTGTAAATATGGGGTGATCTGCGCATATAACACATTTCGAAGTTCTATGAAATTCATACTCCCAAAAGACTATCGCAAATAAGATCATTGTGAATATGATCTTTATATGCAGATTTTCTGACATTTGTGGATTTGTGAAAATGTCCCAAATAATTAGGATGAATAAAATACAAATTTCTTTCTTTTAGTGGAGTTTTGTTCAATCTTAATATGCATGAAGTTACTCAAAAATATGTTGATTTCCTACATTTTGTGCATTTCCTTGTTACAAAACTGCAAACACCTCAATTTTAACCAGGTCATTATAAAGTTCTGTTAGCTTAAACTTTTGGACTTCAAAACAGCATTTTCTAGACTTATGTTCAAAATATCAATTAAACTAGAGGATCTTAACTTTTCAAGAAGCTAAAAATCAAGCCAATATGATATCAGAGTAGAAAGTTATGACAAAAACAATATAATTTGTTCAATGAAAATCCTATGTTTTAGATAAGGCCTACTTTGAGTGCATGTTTTACCACCAAAACAATTAAATTTGATTTTATACTTTAAATATGAATTAAAGTTGGGGATGTTATATTTCTAATGCATCAAATGGTGCCTCAATTTGACATCTAAACAAAAAGTTATGGCCAAAACAAGTTACCTTATCATAATAGATCCAAAGTACAATCTGATTTAAGCGTGAAGATTCAAAATTCTATTATCCAATCCATATAAAACCTCTAGAAACCTTATCTACATGTGTCATTTAGATAAAAACCACCCAAAAGCCGATCTTTATCTCCCTAGAACTCAAAAAAATAGGATCATATTTAACCCAAAGTCCTATCCCAAGCAGAACTCTTCTTGGATGAGTCTTATCCTCCATAAGGATAAGTGCATATCCATTTGGGTTGGATTCAAACTCAGTAATTTCTAAATCCATATCACATGCAGAATTCATATAAATAAGGGTAGTCCCTTATACTCTAAAGCATCAAAAAATTTGGAAATCCCATACTTAAGTGTTGATCCTGCAGAATAAGCATACGCGAAGGTGTTGACACACGAAAATGAGCTTAAAGGCTAAACGGACCTTTAAGTATGAAAAATGTAATTTTTTAGATCATTTAATTAAGCTTGTTCTTTCATTTTAGTTTTCAATATTCTAGAATAGAAACACACAATCAGTTTTTATTGCATATCTGGGTTTCTCGACGGTGCAATTTGAGCTATAGAAATCGAAAAACCTATTTTAGCTTTACCTTTCCCTCAGTAAAGGACGGTCAAGACTTGCATACAACATCCTCATACCTTTTAGAAGGATTTTGCGAATCTGGGTAAGTCAAACCTTTCCCAACTTATAAATTTTTATCAACAGTTTTTTGGCGATCACAATGGGATGCCATATTTTTTTATTTTTTTATGGTTAGAAGTACATTGTCAATAGGATTTGGGTTCTAACAAACCCAAAACCTTTAAATTTCAGATTTTTTTGGGTTCAAACACTCAAGGACTAAAACAACAAAATAGTTCGGTCATCCAGGGACTAAAACGACAAAACTCTTTTGTTGCCTGGTCCCTGTAATTTTTTTCTAAATTGCTAGTCTTTTGAAGAATGTATCTTTGTTCTCCCATATTGAAATCAAGCCATTTTTTATGCATTGGAAAGCTGAGATTCCCAACTTTATTTGATTTTTTAGGTGTTTTCTTGAAACTATATATTTATACCCCAAAAGTTTTTGAATTTTTTTTGTTTCTATTTTGAGATAGAATTTTTGGACAGTTTCTATTTCGGGAAGGAGATCTTCACGCTTCAGCATCAAAATTATGTGTTTTTTATTTATTATGAAAGATAACTCATTTTTATAAATTTTATCTTCTATGAGTAATTTTTTAATATGAGAATTTCGGGGTCTAAATTACCCAAGAAGTTTTTGTTTCCTATTTGGTAGCGGGTAAGACGACAAAATAATTTCTATTTCGGGATGTGTTTCTCTCTGCTCGGGTGTCAGATCTGAACAAAATAAGTTTCTTTTGAAAGCTGACATCCCAAGCGTTTTTTGATCTTTTGAGAAAAAAATCTATAAAAATGATTTTCTTGGTTAAAATTTATCAAGAAAATTCTGTTATGTAATTTTGGAGCAGAAAAGTTCATTGGCGTTTTGGCATTTTGAATAGCATATATTCGCGCTCTGCAATCTAATTCTCGTGATGTTTTTTTTTTTGGGATAATATCATCCTTTTTAAGGTTGCTTCTTAGTGTCTTGCCTATTGTTTTTTTTTTATATCGAATATAGGATTTGCATTAGGTGCATGGATACATATCAAGCTTAGGTTTTATCACATTTTAGAAACACTTGCTGCAGAAAATTCATGTCACATAGAAAATAGAAAAAATATCACCTCCAACAAGCCAGGGTTGATTGAGACCTTGTTTGATTCATTATATGTTCTTTATATTTTTTTATCCCTTTTCTTAGGTTAGAGCCCCTTTTTTATTTGGGTTTTTCTTTATGTTTTTTGTCCTATCATTCGGATCTCCGGATTCCCCCACTACTACTCTTAAGCAGTGAGCTTGAGTATATCGGTGGTGGTACCTTAAAGCTGAATAATTCATTCATCAGTACCTTTAAGCGGTCACCTTGGGTATATCGATAGTGGATCCAAAAGAAAGCCTGGTTAAACTTTTGCAGTGGTATTTTTTTAAAACATTATTTTCAATAAAATCATTTGAAAAATCATCAACCAAAAATAATAAAAAACAACTTTCTACTTTCGAGGCGAGTACGGGTCGAATCCTCAGGGAACGAGATACATTCATAATTATCTCTAAAAATTGCAATTTATTAATATCATCAATGGTTGATTTTTTATGAATGCTCTTTTTAAAAGATAATTTTTCAATAAAATCTTTGGAAAATCGTCAACCAAAAGTAAATAACCGACTTTCCACAAAAGTGGTAAGCACTGGTTGAATCCATAGGGAACGAGAATTACTCAATTATTTCTAAGAAATTCAATTTATTAATCAACAAATATCAGTCAACAAATACACTGCTAATAACAATTACAAATTAACACTAAATATAACTAGAAAAGCACTTCAATCTTTTGTTGCACGCCAAGGTTATCTCTGTCTTTTCGCCACTTATCAATTTTTTCGCACTTGGACAAGAATCTCCTGGAATTTTTTTATATGCTTTTCAACCTAATAACACAGGAAAATGCAAAGTTAGTAAATAATTCAATGAAAGTAACTAAGATTTAAACTAAACCTAATTCTGAAAAACTTAACACAAGTGGTGTGAGTTTTATGAAAACCCTTTTTAAAACAATATTTTTAATAAAAATCCAGTGAAAGCCAGACACCAAATAATAAAAACCGGCTCACACAAGTGGTGGAGTCCGGGTCGATCTCAGGGAACGGAAAATACTTGTATTCAAACACACAAGCTAAACTACTCTTTATTGCCAAAATAAAATTAATTAAATAACTAACTAACTAAGAGAGTACGGCCCTATGCAGAGGGCTTAAACAAAATAAATAAATGGTTTTATTACAAACCCAATTAATAAAATAAAATAAAACCCTAATCTAAAAAGAAAAGAAAAGGCTTCAGTGCTTCGAGTCTTCTTGTCCCTTCTTGAGGTAATGTATGTTTTCTTGAACTTTTGCTTTTCTGAGGGCTCCCTGAGGGTCTAAGGGCTCGACCGCACGTTCCAATGCTCCCCTGCAAAACACAAAAACACAAAAAACAAAGCAGTACGACAAAAACTAACACAAATTTACTAACTATGATAACAGAAATCAGCAAAACAAGAGTTGAATTAAGTAACTAAACTAAACATGAACGACTAATCTATCCTAACACTAAAAGACAAAATAGTAGAACAACCCAATTAACTAATCAATGGTTAACTAATTTAAGAAATCAAGAAACTAACTACGACATGGCTATGTAATTAAATAAAGCTTTAAATGACTAAAAACGTGAGATAAAACACGACAATATGATAGATCAATTAATTACAGCAAACTGAATTAAATGGCTAAATTACCTAGCTAACAACTAAGCAACACATGAATTGACATAACTAAGATATATGTAATTAAGCTATTCAAAGCAAACAACTAAACTAAAATGTTAAACAATATAAATAATAACCTTAATGACCTATTGAACCAAGTAATCAACTACCCTATCCTATTGACATTAAGTAATTTATTTAACCTACTAAAATACACTAACGTCACACACAAAAACAAATTCTGGACTGACCTATTCACTTAACAAGTAAACTATTCTACCTATGTAAACAAAGCCACATAAACAACTAATGAATAAAGAACATATGCAATGAACTACTTAATAACCAACTAATGGACTTATCTAACGTAGGTAATAACAAATGCTGAATAAAAAAAACTATGACAGAATCATGACTGAATAAAACAAACTACCACCAACGTTGAACCAACTATTACACAACGCTACAACTAATTAACACAAAATGACTAATCCTAACCACATAAAAAAAAACAATTGCTGACTAAGGAACCGACTGATCTTATTTCTGTAAGCTATTCAATCACACGTCTGCAATATAAAACCTTCAAAGTGAACGGCTGCAACTAGAATATGCCCAACAACGTTCTTTTGTTTTTTTTTCTTCACAGCATGAAACACTGTGTAATTTTTTTTTTAAAACTAAACTAAACTAATGACAAACAACGATACCAACAATCAAAATAACTAACTGAACCAAACAAAGATCAAAACAAGAAACACGGTTAAGGAAATCTACTCTTTGCAAAAACAAATAAAGAGAAGGGGAAGAAGAGACTTACCGAGATCGGCTGGATGGGTTGAGGACAGATTGGTTAATCCTGGCTGTTGCTGCACCTTCCCAATGAAGAAGATGGACTTACCGATGCTGGAGAATACAATAAGAAGAACAAGAAAAGAAAAAGGGAGAGGACGCAGGAGAGAGAGAGAGAGAGGCTTCAAAGTGGGCTGCATCAATTCCAACGTGAGAGCCCTTTTTTCTGCTGTAGAAGGCTACTTATAATATTAAATTAGGGTAAAAGAAAAAATTTCAAAACAAGTCCACAATTTTCAATATTTTTCAAAAGACCCATTTTAGTAAAACATGTTTTATTGTCTAAAAACAAACAAACAAACTTCCTAAACTGATTAAAAATTAGCTAATAAAAACCTAAGCAAACTAAACTATGATTAAGACATTCTAACTATAATAGAAACACTAAAAAAAATATATGCAGGGAAAGCTTTGAAAAATACGATTTTCTGATAAAATTCAATTCAATGCAATTTCTCAGAACTAACAATAAAAATGGGTTTTTAGAGCGATTTTAACACGGATCATGCATAAATAATGATTAATAAAATGCAAATATTATGCATGATCAACAAGCAAAACCTAATTAACACTACAATAACAAATAAAATATCAAAATAATTAGAAAATTAAGCAATCTAGGTCTAACTATGATGATGATGCAGATGCAGCAACTAAAATGCAGAAAATAATGAAAATTGACCGAAAATGACTAAACTAGTGAAATGACTATCTTACCCCTAAATAGTGTAAAAATGACTTCTGACAGCTTTTCGTAAATTGACTGTTTGACAGGGAAAACAAAGTCCAATTTTTCTGACATTTATTCTATTATGTAAATAACAGATTCAAGAATCTGACAGTTTTTACAAGATTGAAAAATGATATCTGGAACTCCAGATATAAGCGTTTCAAAACCAGGGAAAATCTGGATATCGCAGGTCCCAAAATTTGAAAACCCGAAAAAGCTGTTTTCACAAAACGCTTAAAAACCAGACCAAACCAACTCAGAATGAGCTGAAATTTGGTCTGCAGACAATGAACACACCAATAAAGAGAATAGAAAAATAATTCTTAGAAAACTCGAAAACTTTGCACATAAAATGACGAGTGTGCGACAGGGCAAAAATCGAGTTTCAAGTTCAATTCACTATTCACTTTGGAAGTCTATCTTTAGCACTAAGAATGCAATCTAACACTAATACTGACCTAAATGATGCTGAATTATAGTCTATATGCAAACAATGAATGCAATTATGCTAAATGCAAGGAAAATTAAATAAAATATGCAAATCACGACTAGAGCTAATTTAACTAATACATCAAATGCAACTAATTTAACTAAAGATGCAAGCCTAACTATATGAACTAAAGGCTGAAGTTAATTAATACTAAACCCAACAAATTAAATGAGTTGCAACAATCAACCACACAATAAACAGTTATAAGATGACTAAACACCTACTTCTAAAGAATAATCAACTCAATCAAATGACTAACTAAACTAACTTACACTATATCTAATATTACTTAAATTTAAAGTTAGATAAACAACTAAGGATCAATAGGATGCGGTTTTAGGATTTGCATAAGCTTAGTTTCACGCCACCCTAGATGGGTCAATTAGGTTGACCCACTTAGACACTTACTAATTAAGGAATCTAAATAGTGAAAATCTAATTAATAAAAACCTAAAATAAAAATGACAACTTACTATAGTGACCTTATCTACTTTATTTACCCCTAGAGAATATAATTAATATGATTATAACCTACCTAACTAAGATGCACTATTGCTAAAATCGATAGCTAATTAAATGATATCTAACTAATGCACCTAATCTAAATTAATAAAGAAGGTTAGAAGGAGGTAATAAATAGTGGATAATAAATTTTGGAAAAGTTGATTTAGCAAAAATGTCCAGCCTAAAGGGATAAAAATTACCTTAATTGCTTGCTAAATCAAATAGGGAATAAAGAGTTGAAACCGTCCAACTCACAGGGGGGCCACATGTTTTCAACTTAACATTAAAAACACTTGACCATTTTTTAAAACATTCCCAAAGACCTTAAACATGTTTTTTGGTTGTCTTTAGAAAGAAAAGATAACTTTTAAAATCAATCCCAACAATCGTGTATAGCCCTTTTAGAAAATATTTGAAATCCAAATTTTGTTTCCAAAAATTTTAAGAGAGAGAAGCTTTCTCTCTTGGCTGGATCATAAAAGTCAATACTTGCCTTCTACGAATTTGGATAAATCAATGCTTACCAAAATTCGTTTTCTACCACAATTACTCCCTTCTCCTCTTTCTAAAAAAATATACTAATTATTCTAGACAACGAAATTAAACTAGTTAAGACAAAATTTAACTAATTGCAAGAAAGGTTAGAATTGGAAAACACGAATTTCTAAAATTAAGGAAATAACATTTAATGCACCAATTACCAAATGAGTAAAAACGTCTAAAACCATCCAACTCCTAATACAATGAATCTAGACAGCCTAATGAACTTTCTCTATTCACTTGAATCCTACCAAAAGCAGCATTAGAGCTCTAGTGGAGCTCCAATGGCCGACACCCCTACTTGGGGAAGATGACTCTACACGCCTAAATCAAATTTCAAAATTAAGCTAAACACACCATGACAATTACAAATCTAGGCTAACACATGACTATAACTAACTAATTGAACTAACGAAAACCCAACCTAACTAGATACTATGCTGGAAATTAAACAATACATAAAACGTTAACAATAATCTAACTAAACGCCTAACCTAAAACACAAAATATGTAAAATTAATAATAACTAACTTTACTGCAAAATTAACTTCGACTTTACCTAAACATTAATCAGCAACTTATACTAATTTTAACAAAATAAACTCTATGGAAAACCCTACAGCCGGCTGGACGACACCTACAACTTGGAGAACAAAACTCGATTTTTTATTTTCACAAATCTCAAAACACCAATACAATGAAGGGATATTTATACAATTCCTACGAGCATGAATTTGATCAACACGAAATCTATGGGAAGGAGAAACCAACAAAACAAATGCAGACACATGACTTGCAAACTGAAATCACACGCACTTACCTAAAATCAAACTCTCACCCAACGGTTTTTCAAAAACAGATCACACGACACAGTTGGGACCAAACCAACTTGCACCTTCCCTGAAATCACACTGAATACAATGTGAACGAGGTCTGAATGACCACGTTCTACCTGCAGAAAAAAATCCAGAACAACTAACCACTACAATACCAAGATCGACTAGGATGAATCTAGTCGATTCTTAGGTTTTGACTCAAACAAGACCCCAAAATACATTCAACGACAACCTGGACATAAATTAGATTTTCAAATACGTTTTATTTGCTAAACTAACACAGAAAACCAGAAATAATAAAAAACAAAAATTGGCTAGAAAGGGTCTAGCCGATTTTCATGTTTTTGTTGAAAACAAGATAAAGTACCCAAAAACAAATGAGCAACCTAGATCTAACGTGCTGTTCTATGCACGAAATCTACCCTAAGGCTGGAAAGATAAAACACAACACACAAAAAAACAAAAACAAGAAAAAATTATCACACACGATTTGGGTTTTAACTAGAAGACAGAAAAGAAGAAGACCTACCTCCAGGGCGATTCGACGATTGTGGGGAAGAAGACAGCGGAAGATGACTTTGGATTGACGTTTCGGGTTGTTCAATGATGTTGGAACATCACCATGATCATGGGTTTTACAGCTGCAACACGTTGGAAATCCACCGAGGATGGGAAAGGAGCCGATTCACGATCGGAGGGCTTAGAAAACTGGATGGAGGTAGAGCCGGTTCTTCTTGTTGGAGTGTCTCGCACTTCCATGCAAGATCAGTGCTTTCCACCTTTGCTACACCTGCAAAAACACAGTAAATCAAGATTAGATCCAGCAAGGAAGACAAAGCAATGGAAGGAATGGTGAAGGGAGATAAAGAAATGCTTGATTTTCAAGAAAAACTTGATCCTCAATGCAAATGGCGTGAAATGGGGGGTTGGAAGAGGGGCTGGAGCAAGATTCACAAGGGGGGCATCAATTCCAAAGCCAAAAACATCTAGGGCTGGAGCAAAAAGTATATTTATACTTTTGGCAATTTTCAGAAATAGTGTTATAAAAAAGTATTTCACTCTGTGCCACTTTCTGAGGGGTTTTCTGAAAATGTTTTCTAAATGGGTATGGATATGCGTGTGGGTTGGATTTTGGCTTTATAAAGGTTGATCCAAGGTCCAAAACAGCCTAATTGGGTCGGATATGGATCTGATCCACCTTGAAATGTGTGCTCGAACACTAAAATAGCCATAACTTTCTCGTTTTAACTCTGATTTTTCTGAAATTCGAACCACAACCCCTTGATATCAAAATACATCTAAACATGGGTTTTAAACCTTAAACTCACTACAAAATGCATGAATAAATAGCTAACATGATGTGCATTTCATGCATCATCAATCAATGTTTACAACTAAATTAATTACTGCAAATCTAATGAAGTTACAAACTAAAATTAAAAATGAACTAAAACAGATTGCTAAGTCTTCTCCGGATCGCCAGGGGTATTTTCATCTTTTCACCACATGTGTATTCGCACTTTCATTCTGTCTACACCTATTAACTTGAAGTTAACTTACCAACCTAACCAAAAGAAATAAAAAGTTAGTAACAATTCAATAAGTAATTCTAAAATTTAAACTAACACTAATTCTAAACTAATTACTAAACTAAATTATAATTAAAAACAAAAATAACTAAAAATGCAATTTCCAATTAAACTAAGTAAATAAAATCTAACTAAACTATCTACTATAAGTACACTAACATTATGCAGTAAAATGAGAAAAACTACCGAAAATCAATTAATTAGGTAAATGACTGTTCTGCCCTTGATGTAGTCCAACATGGAATTCTAATAGGTTTTTGAAAATAGTGAGTTTGAAGGGGCAAACAAAGTCCAAATTCACTGATTTTTCTTTTGTTATCTTCTTGACAAATTCAAGAATCAGTCAGATGTTACAAATTTGAAAAACTCATTTGGAAGCTCCGGATATAAGAGTTTCAAGTTCATAAAAATTCTGGAAATCGCTTGTCCCGAAATTTAAAAATGTGATAAACCTAATTTTGCAAAACACTTAAAAACCAAATCAAATCAACTTGAAATGAGCTGATTTTTGGTTTGTAGCCAGTTAACACATCAATGAATGGAATAGAACAAAAATTTCAGAAAAACTCATAAAATTTACACATAAAATGACGAGTCTAAGTTGGTGCAAAAATATGGTTTTGAATTCAATGCACTATTCATATCAAAGCATCCAATTTTTGCACTATCTAACTTGAATTTAGGCAAAACAGATTTACAGACCTATGTACTGTTAGAATACAGTAAATACCATCATTTAAACTAACTACATGAATATAACAATACTTTAACAATTTAATTCTAATTCAAATCTAAGCTATGTGCTATTCCTAAACTCACTTAAACTAAATGAAATTACAAATCAAAGTATCTAAATTAGTGAGGTGAACTAACCTAATACAACTAATCTTTAATGTAAACTAACTAATTAACTAAGAAAAGGAAAAAGTAAATTTAAAACTATCTTTAAATTAAAGTTAAATATTAACTTAATCTAACTAAGGTTAGTCACCTAACTAGGGTTAGTCAAGGGGACGGATTAGGGTCTGGAAGTTGACTTTGTCATAAGCTCACGCCACCCTAGATTGACCCCACTTGGAATTAACTAAATGTTACAATACAATAAAATGCACTTACTAATATACACTAAAATACACGCCTAAATCAAACTTCCTGGCTTAATAAATATACTATACTATATTAATCTAAATGCTTGAATGAGGAAAGGCATTAATATGAGTTAGCTAATTTAGCATTGAGTGGGTCCCTAACTATACTTGCCTTAAAGAAGGAATAGGCTATTTCAAAGTCAAAACTTGTCATTTTTATTGGGCTCACATGATTGTTGAATTGCCATAAAACATGATTGCCCATTCAAGATTCTTCCCAAAGCAACGCAACACGAATTTAGAAATAAATTTAAAACTTCAAATCTATTTCCTAAATAAAAAAAAGGGAAGGAATCTCTCTTGGCTGGACTCATTAAAGGTCAAAACTTTCCTCAAATGTAGTTCACGAATTTGGGGAGCCTCAACACTTGCCAAAATCGCTCCTACAAAAATACTAATATGCCTTTCCTTCTAGATTTTGAACTTGACAAATTAATTAAACTAAGCCCTAACTAACCTAATCAAACTAATGTCTAAATGAATTAATATATGGACATAGATGGAATGTACACTAAAAATCGATAATGCTGGAATTAAAGCTAGATCTTAAATTAATTAACTATTGATTACTTTACAAATGAATCATACAATGCATCTAGACACTAAAATGGATTTTCCTAAACTTGCTAAACTTACCAAATGACACCTAGAACCTTGTTGCTGGACCAGTCATGGCTGCCATCCCCTTGGAGAAGACGACAACCTTGAACTTAATCTACACGCATGACCACACCAAATACAAATTATCAAAAGAAAAATAGATTTAAATGGAACACAACTAATTATTGGTTTATTTTAACCACAAACCACATCCGACCTTGGACTGTAAGAACATCAAATATGCTGGCTGGCATCACAGCACAATCAAAAGATGATGAGTGATTAAGAAATTGTAAGAATCGGCTAGATAGGGTCTAGCCAACTTTTTTTTTTTGCAACTTAATGCCCACAAAGATATGAACACAACCAACTGTGAAACCCTGCCAAACTCGACCCTATACTGTAAGATAAAAATGATTTTCAGAAGTTGACACAGACCAAGACACCCTAACTCGATTTTACCAAAAACACCAAAGAATTTGATTTTTGTATTAACACAATAAAACCAATAAAAATCTAATTAAAATTAAGCTAATCACACGACTAGACTAAGACTCTAGGCTGCATAAAACCACACTTTTTAACATGTTGTTACATATAGCAAACGAGAGAAAGAAATTAGACATGACACTAAATCGGCTAAGCTATACTTAGTCGATTTTTGCTATTTAGACTAAACACCGTTCACGAAAATGATTGAACACCTAAACTAACACCTACACTCAATCTTAACATCTAAACACATATTATAGATAGTGGTTTTACTGTCAAAAACCAGAAAATAAGAAAGGGTTTGGGGTTGAGAAGAATGGACAATGGTGGACTCGAATTACCTAAAAGAAAGGGGGAGAAGAGAACCTACCTCAATGGAGATTCGACAAAGGTGGGGGTGAGATAGAGCAGTCAGTTGGAGTTGAAGAATATGCCCACACGTTCCTTGATGGTCTGGTAGGTCTCCTTTTGTTGTTGCACCCATTGGAGAACCAAATTGAAGAAAGAGAGGATAAGAAGAGGAAGAGGACCGTACGAGGGAAGTGACGGCCAACCCCGTGGTGTAGACGGCACACCATCGAAGCCAAGCTCCACCATTGATCTGCAGCACCTACAAGAGAAATACATCAGCCATCTAAAGAATAAACAAAACAAAAAGTAAAAGGGAGGGAAAGAAACACGCCATGGGCGTGTGAAGTAGAGAGGGAAGAGGGAAGAGAAGAGAGGGGGAAGGACGATTTTCCAAGCTCCAAAAAATGTCCAACCTAAAAAAATGATACTATTTATATTATTAGTTTAACCTAATTCTAAAAACTACCTAATTCTAAAGTTATTTTCAGAAAAAATGCTAAACTATTTAGTATTTACAACTTGGTGACTAAACGAGTTAGAGAGAGGCGGTTTTTGGAAAAATATTTATTTAAACACTTCAAATCACATGGATTTGGGAAAAAATAAGGTTTGGATCCAGTCCAAGATCCAAAATTGAGCCCTTGGATTGGATTTGGACCCGCTCTGCATCAAAAACCAATCTGATACCCTAAAAATATGATATTTTCCTTGATTTAACTTTGATTTGAGCGAAATTCGAACCGTAGCCTATTCATGTGATGCTTCAAACCCTGACCTTGTAAAATCTTAGTTTTTAAGCAAATTTTTTATATATATAGTTTGAAAACAACCAGCGAAAGTACAAAAAAGAAATAGGGATAAAACAATGGCTACAAGTCTGAGCGAGCCAAAGTAAGGAAAACAAACCACAAGTCGAATCAAATTACATTTCATTACCACAATGTTTACAAAATTACAAAATAAGACTGGGTACATCAAAACAAAACAGTCTCTCAAAATGAGAGGAAAAAAACCTCTCAAACCCCAAAATCAGAAGGAGCCAAGATCTGCTGCTAAGTGTGGGTCTCAAGTCTCCTGTTGTGTGTCGTCGCATCGCTGTTGCATCTACTCGTCACCTATATCCCCATAAAATGGGGTCAGGACTCTTGCGAGTTGATGAGATAAACCATCCATACATTATCATTTTTAAGGAAAAGCATACAGTAACGAGCAAGATACAGATATGCTACAACTACAAGTAACATGCTATAACTATCATGATGGGACAGTTAGAAACAAAAGTATAAGTGCATGTCAGGTAGGTACATGTGCTACAAAACAATACAATAACGAAGTAAGTAACAAGTGCAACAACTAAAACAACAGAACAAGAACTAAGCAACAAAGTAAACAAACGTAACAAAAGTATGAATGGTACTAAAGCAAGCAAACAACTACAGTATGTCTGTCTGTTTGGTTAGTAATTATATTCTTCTGATTACTCCTTTGGGTATACGAAGGAAACCTCGCATTTTGTGAGACATGCACTCAGCGTCTGTTATTCACTTTCTAGTGTGATAACCGAGGATGCTACAGACCGAGTCAACCACCTGCGGGTAGCACACAACTAGGAAAAACCTTTCGCAGGGGCAAAGGATTGCAATCCATACTACTGCAATAGTAGAGGTCCCTGAAAGGGTAACCTCGACCTCCCTAACTCTGAGTGACTGGAGGTCAAAGGATGTTATAGCTCCTCAAAAGAAAGTATCATAGTAACGACATGTCACTCAGGGTTGTACCATTCACCCTCTCCCTGGGTGACCATCTTTATGAATAGGGCACTGCAGGTTTATCTTATTTTGGCCCATTCATCAAGTCATACCTCCTCTCGAGGTAGTATGCCTCATGGTTCCCGCGGGGTACACAAACGAGGACTTGGCCTGCCCATTCACATGCTCAACCTCACACGGCCAATAAAAGAGCACATCGCATGTGAAGACGATCATAACACCATTTTCATTTTATACCTAGGGTATCACAATACGTGAGCTCTCTCTCTCACGAACAAGGGGCCATTGCCCGATGACTCCAACTGAGTCGCAAACCTCAATAGGTAAATTGTGTTATACCCTCATGGTGTTTCAGTTTTCAAGTGTATGTCACGTCGAGTGTGAAGCACGTCTCTGGTGCGTAGAATGTTCATCAATATACGAACGTGATCTAAAACCAATAATACTCGACAAATCAAACCAGTGACATACGTGTCAAGATGTGCCAACGTGCATATGCGAAACAAGCAAAACCACACAATCTCAAACATTCGCACAAGTATCGAGCCAGAGCAACGATACAAACATATATTCATAATATGGAACAATTCACTATTTTTGAGCAATACAAGGCTCAAAATGCATATACAATCACTATTGTTTGTGTAAAGAGTATTCTGAGCTTGGAATACGTATTTCCCAAATACGTGTATTCCAAACATCATACCGCGGCAACACTCACATAGCGAAGCCTTCTGCGGAGGATCTTTGTGAAATCGACACTCACGAGTGTCGAGAATGAGTCTTAACTTAATCCCATACTTATGGAGATTACATTAGCATTCCCAAAAGCGTGGCCGCACACTGCCCGCACACACAGGGCACGAACGAAGCCATCTGCCGGAGTGGCCGACGAAGGCAAGAAATACTCGTACGTGTGTAGCATGACACACGTTACAAGCTCAACACAATGCTTCCACGATAGGATAGTGAGGCACGGACATCTGATGCCCAAGATCGCAACAATCTCGTTGCTTACAAGCTAATTTCCTCACTTTATAGCTAATGGTTTCGTCTTGCAGGATGGCGGCAACGAGGGGGATGTTGCAGCCACCTATTGAGCTCTTGCGAGATGCTCAACAAGGTAAAGGCAACCAGATCTGAGCCCTGGTATGGCTCAGACTATGGGCTGCGGAGTGAGCGTAGTCCAGCCCAAGGCTGCACTAGTGGCAGCAAGATTGTTGGGTGCCTTAGCACCTGGTGCCAATGTGGCACCAAGAGGAAGGTCAAATCCCGAAGGGGGCCAGCTGCGAGACTGAGCCATAGAGCCCAAGTCTACCTTGGTCTTCACCCTACATGCAGACCAAGTGTTGTTGCGCTGCAGCACTGGCCATGGGGCCAAAACCCAGCTCACCCGGGTGCACTATCACCTGACTAAGCATAGAGCTCCAAAAGCTCGGCTGGGGCAAATGCCCAAGTGGGTAGAGCTAGAACCACCTAGCCGAGTCTGGTCCAGGGGTGACCCAACCCAGTTGGGTCATGGGAAGGGCCTCTGGTCTGAACCCAGGGGGTTCAGACCTGGGTAGCAGACTTAGCCTGCACCCAAATGGGGTGCAGCTAGCCCAAAGACCCGATTTGGTGGATCAAGCCATGACAGCATGGTCTGGACCCTGTGGGTCCAGACTTTGTTGTGCCAAATGGGAAGGGTGCACACATGATTGTGCCCAGCCTATACCTCTGGTCTGACCCAAGGAAGGGCCTGAACCAGGGCCACAAGTTGGGATTGCACCCGCACCTAGGTGCGCACAAAAGGGGGGGGGTGCACCAACCAAGGAGCATGGTCTGGACCCTGTGGGTCTAGACCCTACTGGGTCAAGGGGAAAGCTGCTAGCTGGGGGTCTGTACCCCCTGGTCTGACCCAAGCATGGGTCCGGATCATGGCCAATCCATGGCATGTGCCCCACAAGGTGGGTGCACCAAGGGAGTGACAACCCGGGTGCCATGTGCACTCGGTTCTTGTTGCCATAGGGAAACCGACTGGGAGGTGGCCCCCAATGGTTACCCCACTCAGAGAGTGGGTCACCAGGGTAGGTCTGAGTCCCATAATGCCCCAGACCTCCCTGCCATACTAAGGAGGCTGCAGCAGCTCAGTTGGGGGCTGCTGCAGTCATGTGCTAAAACCGCACAAGGGGAGCAATGAAGGGGGAGGCCCGGACTCACCAACCCTTGGTCAGTCAGGGGGCTTGCTGCCATGGTTGCAGCAGCCCCCAATGAGCCATGGGGCCCACAACAAGGCAATATGTAGGTCTGGGCTGGCTGCGAAGGAGTCCAACCTGGCTGCCAACAAGCACAACCCCACAAGGGGCGTTCCACCGAAAATGATACAAGGCATTTCAAGGGTGCATAAAAGGAAAAAGAAATTCATGCTATGCATACATGAAGGAAAATGGAAGAAAGAAAAAGAAAACAAAAGGTCTCCATTCAGTATGCTCATGGCATCAAAACACCCCAAGTCATTTGCACACGGTGTGTGCAAGTTCGGTTTGTGTGCTCATGCCCAAACCGAAATACATTTCCCTAAAATGAAAAAGCAAAGAAGGAAACTCACCTTAGTGGAGGATGAAGTGGATTCCTTCAGTTGGGGGCTGTGCCACACTCCCACACATATCCACACAACACCAAAAAGAATGAAAATGTAAGAAAGGGGAGAAGAGAGAAGAAGGAGAGAGGGGACGAGAGGGAGTCGATCTTCTCTCTCATCTCCTTCTTCTAACCTTATAGAAGGGGACACAATGGAGATGAGATGGAGGGTGGAGAGCAAAAAAGAGAGAGATGGAGAGTCCTCCCTCTCCACGCCCCCCCCCCCCTAAGGGTCTATGGTCAAGGGTGGCCCCAACCACCCCCACCAACTCTCAACTAAATCACTCCTTGGTTTAGGGGGAGTTGTCTTGTCAAAGGCAAGCCCCCTCTAAGAATCCGATTTTTTTTTAAATTTAGACCTTTATTTTTTTTTTTTGAAGGGCATTAATGGCAGCATAGGCTACCCCCTAAGGGGCTCTCAAACCTCCTTGAAAATCATTGGCTTTTGGCTAACTACTTCCTAAAACTCCAAACACCAATTTCAAGTTGGGTTTTTTCCAAACTTTTCAAAAACTCTTTATAAAGTGTATTTTTTTTATTTGGTTTTTAATATTTCTCAAAATAGCATGGGCTGAGGTGGGTCACATGCTAACCACTTTCTACAAATTTCAAAACAAGCTTTCTTTTCAAAACTTTTTGAAAAACCTTGCTTCGGTTTTGTAAAAATTGTAATTTACTTATTTAAAAACCCTAATTGCTTTTTATTTAAAAAGCTAGGTTTTAAATAGTTTAAATGCTTTAATTTAAACTTATTTTTCACAAATTACAACCTAAGTTGTAAAAATCATTTACTTAGATTTTCAATTCCGACGAAATTTGACCTCGTTACGACTCGTACTTTATCGATATACCCTTTGTCGCTAATTTACATAAAATGATAAGGTATTTTCCTCGTTTAGATCCTGAATTCAAAGTGTGTCTAATTAGATATATTATAAATCTAATCTAGGAATATCATAGTTTAATTTCTCGTAGTTCATCCTTAATCGTTTTATAAAGCAAAATTACGCGATTCAGGACCTTGTATAGCTATATATGCATAATTACAAGAAATTCTCACAATAAAACAAGAAATTAACAACATTGAAACATATTTTAATTTAAATTATCTCAAAAATATCATGGGTCTTACAATTCATCTCTAAATACATCAATACATAGGTTCTAAACCTTAAAAATACATGAAAATGCATGAATATTATATTAAAATAATGTGCATTTCATGCATCATCAAATACCCCCATGCTTAAATATTTGTTAGTCCCTTAACAAACTCAGCTAAACTAAGTTAATATGCTATAAACTAAGAATAAACAATGCATGTAAAATAAAATAAAATTCCTAACTTACTTTCGTAGGAATCACGGTTGCATTTAGCTTATGCAACAAGCCTTTTAAACCCTTGGGTTACCCTAGTGGATGAGTAAGGTCTCGTGAGGGTTTGCAGTGATGCTACCCACAAACATCAATGTCATGCAGGAAATAAAAATTCTTTTTAAAAAATATTAGGCAATTAAGAAATGAGTTTAAGCAAATATTTCATGTAATTTTCATTCTCATAACAAATTTAGAATTTTATGCCTCTATAGTAAAAAAATTTCCTTTCACCTTTCTAAAATTATAATTATTTATGATTTTTCTCAGAAAATCAAGTATTATCATGTTATTTCTCATTTATCATCACTTGTATATTTTCTGTACAGTATTTCTTAATTATTCCTAAGCAATGAATTTTTCTCATTCTTTTTCTTTTGATTTTCAATTTTCCCATTTTTTAATTTTTCTTAGTTGAGCACTATTTCAAATTTCCAATGTGTGTGACCTGTGTAGCGAGCTTTGGAGCGATAACTCCCAAGCCAAACGACCATAGGGTACCAAATACAAAGATTCCTTGGCCTTAATAGCTAGAGTCACTAGACCTTCCATTTTAATAGTTTACGTATAGTCTTCCTCTCGTCATATGTAATGTCTCTATCTATTAGGCTTTCTATGAAGTTCATGTAACGAGCCTTCGAGTCCGTGACTCCCAAGCCAGACGGCTTTAGGGCACTAGGTGTAAAACACCCTTCAAACTCTACTTACTCAAACCATATAGGCCACAGATATTGACTAGACAAGAAGATGATCTCCTTCGTTATCCTTTTTGTCATGAGACTCAAACACTTCAACTTGTGTCTGAGCTCAGCTACTGGGAATCACGAAGACATCAATAACTAAACATAAGCTCTTTTTCTTTGAAGCTCATATTTCTTTATATTTTTTCAATTGCTTAGTTTTTTAAAATATACTGTGCATACTTATATTTTAGTGATTCAAAATAACTCAAACATTCAAATATTATCTTTTCTTTAAAATTTACATAAATAACTACTCTTTTCATATTAGTTCAGAGAAAATTTTTCACATGGGTCTTAAAAATTTATAAATTGTCAAATTATGACAAAAACATTCATATATGCTACAAACTTGTTCTTAAAGACCTAATTTTATGAGTTTTTAGCTACCCGACATAATTTTTTTTTTGTGCATCTAAACCATCCCCCCATGCTTGAATGACATTGTCCCTAGTGGCATACAAAATATGCAAACATGCAATGCAGATGCACACTAAAGAACAATAAAATAAATATAAGAGAAATGATAGATACAACCTGATATGTGTCGGGCCTCTGAAGTTGATGATTGACTTGACTTCGCACCACCACTATGCATATACGAATGCATAGTTTTCTGCTGATCTGGTCAATGGTCTGCTCCTAAAGTCGTACTTTGTGTCTGGTAACTTGGACTCATACATTGATACAATATTCATGCATGACAACAATGAAATCCAGATAAGAATAAAATCAAAACAAATAAATAAAACTCTATTTCTAATATATACATATGATACACGATGAATAATAATTAACAAAATAAAAGCACTGAAACCCAAAGTAACTAAACGATGTCAGACTTACTCTATAAAGACAAATCTAAATCTAAATCAACAAATTTAGCAAATAATCTATTATAAGCAATGTCAGAACAATCTAACTAATCTATGAAATAAAAGAACAAAATCTAATCTAGATAACAAAATCAATAAATACAGGAAATCACCACTATGTTCTCTAAGACTCACTTGTCTAATCGCTCATTGAATCATGAATTTCAATGAATCCTAGGAAAAACATGTAGATCCTATTTTTGCTAACCATGTTAAATCCTACTGACTAAAACAAATAAAAACAACTAACTAAACACATATTAATAAACTGAAATCTCAGAAATAACAGAATATAATCGTCGTTCGCCGACAATGACGCCAAAATTTGGTTAAACTTTTATAGTGGTATTTTTAAAACATTATTTTCTATAAAATCATTTGGAAAATCGTCAACCAAAAATAATAAAAACCGACTTTCCATGAATGTGGCAAGTACGGGTCGAATCCTTAGGAAACGGGATACATTCACAATTATTTTTAAAAATTGCAATTTATTAATATCATCAATGTATACAACTAAGTTAACATTACAATTCTAATTAAATTACAAACTAAAAATGAAAATTAACTAAAAACAGGTGCTAAGTCTTCTACGGATTGCCAGGGGCATTTTCAACCTTTCACCACACATGCATTCACACTCGCATTTTGAATACACCTGTTGATCTGTATCTAACTTATCAACCTAAACGGAAGAAAATAAAAAGTTAGTAAAGGAAATAACTATAAATAATGTCAAACTATAATTAAGTCTAATTCTATAATTAATTACTAAAATTAAATTATAATTAAAATAAAAATAACTAAAATGCAGAATCTAATCAGACTAATTATTGATATTAATTCTAACTAAGCTAACTATTGTTAATACACTAACATTATGCATAAAAATAAGAAAAACTACTGAAAATCAACTAATTAGTCAAATGATTGTTTTGCCCTCAATGTACTATAAAATGGAATTCTGATAGATTTTCAAAAACAATGAGTTTGAAGGGGAAAACAAAGTTCAAATTTGTTGATTTTTTTTGTTCTCTTTGTGACAAATCCAAGAATTTGTCAGACCTTACAGATTTGAAAAACTCATCCGGAAGCTCCAGATATAAGCATTTCAAGTTCATAAAAATTTTGGAAATCGCTTGTTCCGAAATTTAAAAATGTGCAAAACCAGATTTTGCAAAACGCTTAAAAATCAATCCAAATCAACTCAAAATTAGATGATTTTTGGTTTGTAGTCAGTTAACACCCAGATAAATAGAATAGAATAAAAGTTTTGGAAAAACTCAGAAAAATTGCACATAAAATGATGAGTGCAAGTTGGTATAAAAATCTTGTTTTGAATTCAGTGCACTATTCATATCAAAGCATCCAATTTTTTCACTATCTAATTTGAATTTAGAAAAAACAGATTTACAAACCTAGGTACTGTTAGAATACAGTAAATACCATCATTTAATCTAACTACATAAATATAACAATACTTTAACAATTTAATTCTAATTCAAATCTAAGCTATGTGTTATTCCTAAACTTAAACTAAATGCAATTACAAATCAGAGTATCTAAATTACTGAGATTAACTAACCTAATACAACCAATCTTTAATGTAAACTAATTAATTAACTTGAACAAGAAAGAAAAAAAATTAAATTTGAAGCTAACTTTAAGTCCTCTTCATTACTTTCTTGTTTTGTCATTCTTCGTGTGTTGTTTCTTTTCTTTTTCCAGAAGTTGCAGACTACGTGGAGCTTCGCTTTGTGGTGTGTTGTCTACACCAACTTGGTTGGCCATCCCTTCCTCCACACGACTTCATCTTCTTCTTCGAATCCTCTCCAAATCGGCTTCAACGTGGGTGCAGCCGTGCAAAGGAAAAGTGCAGCATCTTAAAGGATGTGTTGGGCGTATTCTACAGGCTCCATTTATCGCTCTACCTCACCCCTCCCTCGTCGGATCGCCCTTGAGGTAGGTCTTTTCTTCCTCCTTTCTTTTAGTGTAGATCGAGTCCACCATTGGTCCATTCTTCTTATACCCAAGTCATTTCTTATTTTCTGATTTTTGACAGCAAAACCACTGTCTGTACTTCTATATTTTTTGTAGTTTGAAGGTATTGTCTGGTCTTAGGTTAGGCGTCAATCCAGTCCAATGGTGTGTGTTAGCCAAATCTCAAAATCGGCTCGATCTAATCTAGCCGGTTTTGACATTTGCACATTTTCTTGTTCTAAATTTTTTTTGCAGAAACAGTAGTTTAGAAAGAGTTGTTTCATGTAATTTCGGATTGAGTCTGGTTTAGTTTTTTGTTCGATTTAGGTCTGAGTCATTGGATGTGTCAACTTACAAAAATCGACTAGATTTTGTCTAGCCGATTTTTGCTAGTTTAGCATAATGAAAGTTCTAATCTTGTTGGTCCTGCTTCCAACAAATTTAAGAGGTATTGTGTCAGTCCTAGGTATGAGTCAATCAGTAGTAGTGTGGAGTCAATGTTAGATTCAATAGAGTTAGATTTTTATTTCAATAAAAATCATTTTTCATAGTATAGGCAAAATTGTTTTAGGGTGTCTTAGGAGGCTGTCATCATCTCCAATGAGACAACAACCATTGTCAATCCTAGCAAGCTTTAGTCATTTTTGGTAAGTCCTATTGAGTTTAGGAATGTTCATTTTAGGGTCTAGGTTCAATGCATCTCGAGTTAGGTAGGTTGCATGTCATATTTAGTTAATTTGATTTTTTGAATTGTGTTATTTAGCAAGGGTCACGATTTTTATTTCATTTCAATTGAGTCCATGTAATTAGTTAGTTAGTGACTAAGTTAGCATATAGGTAATTAGTTTAAGTTAGCACAATTAGTGATTTTCGAATTTGGAAGGGCAATTTAGGAAGTTTCCATAGGTGGCGAGTTTGGTATTCAGTGAGATTTCTAAAAATGCATTGAATCTTAATTTAGTAAGGTTTGGGTCTTTGAATTGCCTTCCTAAATATTTAGGAAAGTGCATTTGAATTTTCAAACCTTACCTAAATCCATCTTGCAATGAATTAAGGAAAGGACAATATTCTCTTGATTTTTTTTTTTTGGGGGGGGGGGAATCAAAGAATTGTGTGGGCCCCTATGGGATGGTGATTTTGGAAAGTTGTAATGTCGCCACTGGATTCCAAATTCGTTACATAGCATTTTTACCTTCTTTCAATTAATTGTTTAAGCTAGTACAGTACTTACATATTTTCATTAGTTATCTTAAGAAATGTTTGACTTTGATTGGGGTCTCCAAAATTCGTGTAGGTGTCCAATTAGGTAAGTCTAACCAAGGTTGATTAGTGACTAACCCTAGTGGGGTCCACCTAGGAGGGAGTGAATGCCTATGTCAAACCCTAACCGCCCCCTTTAGTGCCCTAGTTAGGTTTAGGTTAGTCTTTAACTTTAACTTAAAGTTAGTTTCAAATTCAATTTTCTTTTTCAAGTTGATTAATTAGTTTACATTAATTTAGTTGAATTAGGATAGATAACTTCATTAGTTTAGTTACTTGAATCCATAGTTGTATTGTATGTTAAATTAGTTTCGCAATTACATGTGATTTAGAAATTTAGTTTAGAATTAACTTGTATTGTTTTTAAGTAATTTAGATTTTCATGATTAGATTGAAGTCTTTATTGTATTTACTGTTAGTTAATGTTATTAGATTTGTAAATGACTGTTTTGCAAGTATTTTAATTTATTAGTGCATAAATTGAACTCTTTCAAGTGAATAGTGCACTGAATTTCAAAACCGTATTTTGCACTCGTTATTTTATGTGCATTTTTTTTTAGCTTTTCTAAAAATTTTGTTCTATTCTTTTCGTTGGTGTGTTCACTATTAGTAGACCAAAAATCAGCTCAATTGGAGTTGATTTGGTCTGATTTTTAAGTGTTTTGCAAAAACCGGATTTTTAGAAATTCCAATTTTGGGACAGGCCTGTTTTTAGAAATTTTCTAAACTTGAAATGCTTATATCCGAAGCTCTCAAATAAATTTTTGAGATCCGTAAAGTCTGACAGATTCTTGAATCTATCAGAAAGAGAACAGAAGAAAAATCATCAAATTCAGACTCTGTTTGGGCATCCAAACGGTCTGTTTCCAAAAACTTATCAGATTTCAATTTTGCACTTTATTGAGGGCAAAATAGTCATTTGGCTAATTAGTTGATTTTTGATAGTTTTTATTGTTTTCGGTATTTTAGTTAGTATGTTTACAGTAGTTAACTTAGTTAGAATTAATATAATTAGTTAGTTTAATTAAATATTATATTTTATTTTATTTTTAGTTTAATTGCTATTTAGATTTGGTAATTAGTTTTAGAATTAGTTTTAGTTGTAATTTAGGATTTATTATAATTGTTTGAATAATAATATTTTATTTTACTTTTGTTTAGGTTGATAAGTCCAATACAGGTCAATAGGTGCACCCATATTGAGAGCACAAATACAGTTATAGTGAAAAGACTAAAATGCCCTGGCGATCTGGAGACGACTTTAGAAACTTGTTTTTAGTTCATTTTTGTTTCTAGTTTGTAACTTAATTAGATTTATAGTATCCGACTAAGTACAACCAATAAGTTTCCTTTATTTTAAACATTTATTTTGAAATAAAAAGGATTTTTTGTGCCTTATAGAATTTGAATAAGATAAATTCGTCACATATCCATGATTATGGCCACAAATATGTTTTAAATATATCTTATTAAATTATAATAGGAGAGTTTTAGGAAATACTTGAAAAGCTTTTGAAAATATGCAATGATTTTGGAAAATAGCCTAAGAGTGTAGGCTTTTTGTAACTTAAAAGAAATTAATAAATCTGAATTCCATTAATATTCTTACTATGGTCACAAATATGAAGTCCACTAAGTTTATTAACTTCTTAGAAGAATTTGCACATGACATTCATGTTTCACCATTGTGGAATCTGAAAAGTGCATATGCACAACAAACCATAGCAATTAATATTAAGAAATAAACTATATGCTTATGCAATTCTAATTTGTACAGAAAACTAAATTTCCATATTTTTTTATTTTTTATTACAACTTACTTTGGAAAATTGAATAATAAAATAAATAAATAAAGAAGAATAAAATCTTAAGCTTTTCTGCAAAATCAGCAAACATGTTAGTAGAAAGATATAGGCTTTTCGAGATTTATCCAACAATATATGGAAATTGAGAGATATAATCCTTAAATAAGACTTTTTTCATGCATTCATAAAATAAAATTCTAAAATGAAATAAAGGATGATGCATGATTTAATAAACTGTAAAAATAAACTGATTATAAAATTAGAAATTTGAAATTGATGGCAAAAAGACTAAATTACCCTTAAAACTTGACATTAATTGCAAAACAATATTAAAAATCAGGGTTTTAAAAAAATGATTTTGAAATACGCCTAATCCAGAGACCAAATGAGTTTGAATCAATGCCAAATCGGCTAGAGAGCACCTTGACATGATCAAGAAAATAATCAGAATATAAAACCATAAAACTATTTATGAAAATAATAAAATAAATGAGAAAAGGTAGAATATGCCCATATTTCTCTAGAACAAGGTTCTACACGAAATCGGTTCTTGGAAAATAGTAAGAAAAAAATACCAAACAACCTTCAAAAATTCTAAAAATCGACATAAGCAGTCCTAACAGCCCTAAAAAAAGCATACAAATGAAAAATAAATTTAATGAATATGCTGGAAATAAATATTAAATTAAAAAGTAAAAACAGACTACTCAATAGGCTATTCTGTACTTCTCATGGTGTCAGACCATAATAAAATATCAAACGGATATAAAAATTTATGAATTTTTTTAGAGATATAATGGACATGACAATAAAGAGATTCTTTTTTACTGATCAAAAAAATCATCTTTGGTTAAGAAGATACAACTTTGGCAAGATGCACCAGATTCTTGACAATGCATGATGATTCAAGAAAAATAGATTCTGGTTCTTAATTAAAATAATATAGCAAATAATCAGCAAAAATCACTAAAATCACACAAAAGAAACTAGATACGTAAACAAATAAGTCATTTTTTACGGATCAGAGAGATCATTGTCGGTTAGAGAGATATAACTTTGGCAATATGATCCTAGATCTGAACAATGTCTGACGATTCAAGAAAAGTAGGTTCTAATTTTAGGACAAACTAAAATAGCAAACGATCATAAAAAATTATCAAAATCACACAAAAAACACTAGACACATAGGAAAAGAAGTCACTTTTTTACGGATCTGAAAAATGATCTTCGGTTAGGGAGATATGATTTTGGCAAGTTGCTCTAGATTCTGCACAACATTTTGACAGTGCAGAAAACAGGTTTCGGTTCTTGATTTTAAAAAGCGGTCATCAGATGCCCAAAAATCATTAAATATTACCAGATTCATGGTGACATATGGATATAACCCTCATAAAAAAATCAGATCGAAATGCAAAAATATGCACATAAAATAACGATGCGAATGTGAGGCCAGAATCAAGATTTATGAATGACTGTTAAAGAACATGAAACCCTAATTCTAAACATGCATATAAAAAGGAAAAGTACACAAAATTGAATGATTTTGATGATGTATAGATGAAAATAATGCAGATTCAAATCTAATATGCATAAAATATAGAATAAAATAAAATAAACAAATGCATGAGATAGATTTAATGTAGCTGATTGAAGAGGGGCTCAGTTTTATTAAAAATGAAGTTCCAGCTCCATGATGGTTGTGACAGGAAAAAAAATGCAGCATCAAACTAGTAAATGGAATAATAAAAGAAAATACAGAGAAAGGGGAGAGATTATCTTCGTTTCTTCACCCTTGTTGAAATGAGAATAAAAAGAAAAAGAACTAGAGGGGGTGGCACTTAGGGAAGAAGAAAAGAAAAGGAAGAGATAAAGAAGGACAGAGAGAGAGAGAGAGAGAGAGAGAGAGATAGAGAGAGAGCAAGAGGAGAGGGTTGCTAGGCATAGGGTGGACCTCCCCTCAAGGTCCCTATTTATAATAAAAACTTGGGTTGAAGATAGGGATTCTAGGGTTTAATTAATTAACCTAATTGGCAAACAATTAGCAAAACGTGGGAGGGGAGATTTTCTCAAATGGAGTCCTAATTGAAATTTTATTTTGACTTTTTCTTTTTTTCAAACCTAATTAAACTCTAAAGAAAATCCCTAAATGTGGCGCCACCTAGGTGGGGTCCACATTTGTTTTTAAAATAATTAAAATAATTTTTTTGAAAAAGTTAAAAACAAATATACAAGATGTTCTGGGCGAAGGCAAAGTTTCATAATAAAGATGCCTCAGTATAACAAAGGAAAAGAATGTTGGACAAAAGAAATAAGGATAAACGATCATCACCAAGAAAAACTTTTGGAGAATAGGTGTTTGGACAATGTTCACATAGACAAAGTAGAGGGACAAACAACACGAGTCAGGTTGACAATTAGAAAGGATATCCCATTATCAGGGACTAGGTCGTCACTGAAATTATGACAATTGTGTTATTATTTCGTGAAAAGAGATAAACAACTAAAGGATGCTTTGTTACCTAGATGAGATCATCAACCATAATGGAAATGTTGTTTTGAAAAAGTGATAGTTCGACAAATGGAAGTTTTAAAAAGCTTTCCAAGGAAAGACAATAAGTAAGAAAACGAAAAGACAAAGGACAAGAGTTGGGTTGACAATTAGAAAGGATATCTCATTATCAGGGATTGGGTCATCACAGAAATCACGACAATTGCGTCATCACCCTATAAAGAAAGTAAACAACTAAAATGTGCCTTGTTGCTCAGGAGGGGTCGTCAACCATGATGAAAATGCCATAAAGGTCCACTTGAGAAAATAATTTTATTGAAAGAATGATGTAAAATCATAGACAAAAAGAGGTCAGACAGACAATCTTCCACCACTCAAGATAATCAGAAGATGCGTTGGGTCCAGCAAAGATGGAGAGACTGATAAAAGAACCCCAACTATATTTGGTGGCATGGTAAGCTCCGGACCACTGAGCAGACATCAAATCAAATTCTGAAATGATGTCTAATAGTATACGAGTGCCGACTCACCTCTACCTCCACGAGAACTACCTAACACATCTATCTGGCTGATAATTGACACAAAAGAATGGTTTGAGCAATCAATAGCGCTTGCCACGTGCATAGGTGTAACGAGGGAATAACTCTCGCTGGTTGAAGTAGTCCCAAATGATCTCGCCTTGATATATATTCTCAATCTGGGCTCGGTATTGGGGAGTAGGTTGTGGCTCTTTGGCATTGTATCTGAAGGAGCTGACTCTCGTTGGCACATGTTAGAGAAACCAAGATTGTAAGGCATATGTGCACCCTTCCACCAAGATTGCCTCACCGAGAGTGAAGTGGGTCAAACCATGATAAAGGAAGGCTAGGGCGGCCATGGCATTAGAAAGGTGGTTGGTCTGTTGACTTTCCCACCTTCGCAAAAGCTGGATGGTTCCGACATCCACGTAGTTTTGTCCATCCCAGAATAAAACTAGCCCTACAATGCATAGGATCATAGCATGTTGGATTCGCTCTCGGGCTACTGTAGATAGAGTGTCGACTTCTTCATATGTCTCGTACTGGCAATAGAGCTCAAATAGATTGATGTACTGATTTCCAGATTCTTCGATAAGCGGCCAAGATCTGTCTTTTCATTCAAGCTAGAGCATCTCGGGGGTCAAGTCCTTTGGTATTGATCAAAAATTGTTGCTCTAAGGGATCATAGCTGGCTCTGGTAGGCCCATGATATCGATAAATTCATCGAGAAGCAAAATCATCTCTCTCCATGGAAACCAAAAGGTGCAGGTGCGCGAATTCTATCGTTCGGCCAAGGCTTGAATAAGATTACCATTGATAATTTGCCTACTTATGCTGATGCCAGTTCGAATCCGCAATCATTCAGATGGTTCGAAAATATTTGGAAGAAGTTGGTGAGCCAAGAATAGTACCACCGGGGAAGAAAAGGACTGGTGTTGAGGATCCTATGCTCTGGAAGACCGTACCTTATCTCATATGAGATATGTCCCTTAGAAAAAGTGGTGTCATTCTAGTTGAACGCCATTGGAACACACTGGCAAACAGGAAGACAAGATTTGCAAAAGATTGAAGATAATAGACAACAAGATCGAGATATGATTGAAGAATCATGATCGAGGATAACAAGGAGGATAAAAAGACATACGTCTAGGTTTTGAAAATAAATGGAGAATTTAGAAAAGACACCCAGAGTTTTGAGAAAATTATGTTGAAAAATACAAGAAAATGTAGGAAGCAAATAGTAAGGATCGTATAATCAAATTCACATCACAACAAAGTTGTACAAACAAGGATGCACATACAACACTCCCTAAAGGCTGACTCTATCATGCAAATTATTTAAAAAAGCTTATAGGACCCTACCCTAACTCTAAGGGTTCAGATCATATATGTCCAATCATGATATGCATATATACTAGTGCCGAGGCTCAATGTACGTGGCATAAAATATCTTCGGAGTTCTAAGGGTATGGCACTTCAACATCCTTGATCGCCTACCGATATACTTTGTACTATGACCCTCAGTACTTGACAGGGGGTATTAGCCCAAATAAGTGGACCAGTTGTAAGGCTTTGTCCCAAACTATGGTTTAGGGAGAAAGCCCAGCAACGTGGTAGCTGGGACAACATAGGTAGGAGATGTTTTAGAAATATAAGTCAAGCATGCAAGAAATCAGAGGACTCTAAGGCCTAAGAAGATAGAGTTTTTAAAAGCATGAGAGCATACACTTTTATACAAGGTTTGCATTCAAGCTTAGATTGAGGAGGGTTGTATTTGACCTAGGTCTATGTGAGCATGAATATACCTCCTTAATCAGTCTTACCAAACCACGCCTAAGCCTACATGCACCAATGTCAGCTAGGTCAGATTCTAGGCTCTTAAGCTTACAAATAAAGACTGACATTAGTAGAATAATAACTAAGATATTTAAATACGACAAGGCATAAGTTCAATCGATTTGAAGATAGGTCTCATCTCGGTCGCCAAACTTGTTATCATGCAAAATTTTTCTTTTGCAAGTCAACTGACTTTTAAAAAAGGTTTTTAGAAAACTCGCATCCATTTTGAAAAATATAAGAAAAGTTGAGAAATTGGGATACGGCTGTCGGTACGAGGTTCAACCGTTCCTGACACCTTAACCAATGATAATTGAACTAAGGATTAAACAATATGCCTTGCTTTATTTAAATGCCTAAAAATTATTCTAAATCCTAAAATGCAGAATGGAATCATACATGTGACATGATTTGGAAAATTTTATTGAAAAACGTGATGCATGCCTGGAATTACTTTGAAAATGCTTTCAAAAGGAGATATTTTAAGAAATCGAATTTCTGAAACGAAGAAGCAGATGAATAGGCGTGTGGCCCTATGATGCAACCTATGTCTAAATGATGCATGAATGCAGTTTACCAAAATTCTTTTTGAAAGATTTAAGAAAAATCATTGATAAGTTTCCTTTATTTTTAACATTTATTTTGAAATAAAAGGGTTTTTTTGTGCCTTATAAAATTTGAATAAGATAAATTAGCCACATATCCATGACTATGACCATAAATATGTTTTAAATATATCTCATTAAATCATAATAGGAGAGTTTTAAGAAATACTTGAAAAGCTTTTGAAAATATGCAATGATTTTGAAAAATAGCCTAAGAGTGTAGGCTTTTTGTAACTTAAAAGAAATTAATAAATCTGAATTTCATTCCTATTCTGACTATGGTTACAAATATGAATTCCACTAAGTTTATTAACTTCTTAGAAGGTGCATGTGTCATTCGCGTTTCACCATTGTAGAATCTGAAAAGTGCATATGCATGACAAACCATAGTAATTAATATTAAGAAATAAATTCTATGCTTATGCAATTCTAATCTATGCAGAAAAGTAAATTTCTACTATTTTTTTATTATAATTTACATTGAGAAATTGATTTAAAAAAAAAAAGGAAATAAAGAAAAATAAAATCTAGAGCTTTTTTGCAAAATCAACAAACATGTTAGTAAAAAAATATAGGTTTTTTCGTGATTTATCCAACAATATTTGGAAATTGAGGGATATTATCCTTAAATAAGCCTTTTTCCATGCATTCGTAAAATAAATTTCTAAAATGAAGTAAAAGATGATGCATGATTTAATAAACTGTAAAAATAAACTGATTATAAAATTAGAAATTAGAAATTAAAGGCAAAAAGACTAAAATACTCCTAGAACTTGACATTAATTGCAAAACATTGTTAAAAATCAGGGTTTTTAGAAAACGGTTTTGAAATATGCCTAATCTGACAACCAAATGAGTTTAAATCGGTGCCAAATCGGGTAGAGAGCACTCTGACATGATCAAGAAAATAATCAGAATATAAATCCATAAAAACTAATTATGAAAATGATAAAATAAATGAGAAAAGGCCGAATTTGCCCATATATTGCAGAAGAGGGTTTTACAAGAAATCGGTTCTTGGAAAACAATAAGATAAAATATCAAACAACTGTCAAAAATTCTAAAAATCCACACAAACAGTTCTAACAGCCCTAAAAACAGCATACAATCAAAAAATAAATATAATGAATATGCTGAAAATAAACATTAAATTAAAAAGTAAAAACAAACTGCTGAATAGCTATTCTGTACTTGTCACGGTGTCAGACCAGAGTAAAATATCAAATAGAGATAAAAATTTATGAATTTTTTCAGAGATATAATACACATGACAATGAAGAGATTCATTTTTACGGATCAAAAAAATCATCTTTGGTTAGGGAGATACGACTCTAGCAAGATGCACTTGATCCTGGACAATGCCTGACGATTCAAGAAAAATATTTCCTGATTCTTGGTTAAAATAAATTAGCAAACGATCAGCAAAAATCATACAAAAAAAACTAGATACGCAGATGAATAAGTTACTTTTTACGGTTCAGAGAGATCATCTCCGGTTAGGAAGATATAACTCTGGCAAGATGATCCTAGATTTGAACAATGCTTGATGATTCAAGAAAAATAGGTTCTAATTTTGAGATTAAATAAAATAGTAAATGATCTTTAAAAATTATCAAAATCACACAAAAAAACTAGACACACTGGCAAAAAAACCACTGTTTACGGATCTGAAAAACGATCTCCGGTTAGGGAGATATGATTCTAGCAAGTTGCTCCAGATTATGCACAATGTTTTGACAGTGCAAAAAACAGGTTTCGGTTCTTGATTTTAAAAAGAGGTCATCAGATGCCCAAAAATCATTAAATTTTACCAGATTCATGGCGACATATGGATATAACTCTCATAAAAAATTCAGATCAAAATGACAAAAATACGCACATAAAATAATGATGTGAATGCAAGGCCAGAATCGAGATTTATGCATGACTGTTAAAGAACATGAAAACCTAATTCTAAACATGCATAAAGAAAGGAAAAGAACACAAGATTTGATTATTTTGATGATGTATGGATTTAAATAATGTAGATCAAAATCTAATATGCATAAAATATAGAAAAGAAATAAAATAAATGAATGCATGAGACTGATTTAATGTAGTTGATTGAAGAGCGACTCGGTTTTATAAAAAACCAAGTTCCAACTCCATGATGGTTGTGACAGGAAAAAGAAAATGAAACATCAAACTAATAAATGAAATACTAAAAGAAAATGCAGAGAAAGAGGAGAGATTACCTTCCTTTCTTCACCTATGTTGAAATGAGAATAAAAAGAAAAAGAACTAGAGGGGGTGGCACTTAGGGAAGAAGAAAAGAAAAGGAAGAAATCAAGAAGAAGGGGAGAGAGAGAGAGAGCAAGAGGAGAGGGTTGCTGGCATAGACTGGACCTCCCCAAATGTCCCTATTTATAATAAAAACTTGGGCTGAAGATAGGGATTCTAGGGTTTAATTAATTAATCTAATTGGCAAACAATTAGCAAAACGTGGCAGGGGCGATTTTCTCTAATGAAGACCTAATTGAAATTTTATTTTGACTTTTTTTTTTCAAACCTAATTAAACTCTAAAGAAAATCTTCAAATGTGGCGCCACCTAGGTGGGGTCCACATTTGTTTTTAAAATAATTACAATAAATTTTTTGAAAAAAATAAAAATGAAAGGGTAAAATCAAAAGATAAAAAGCGAAAATCAAAGTCCTAAATCAACTAATTTTTTGAAATAAAAAGAAGGACAAAATGAAAAGAAGAATCTATTGGTGACACCACCTAGGTGGGTCCCATCTAATGTGAATGGATTGGATCTAAGATCCATTTTGAAATTCAAGTTTAATAAAAATTCAAATCAAAAATCTCGTCCAGATCCAGATCTGACACATTGAAAAAAATATTTTTCTGAAAAAAGCATTTCAAAATGTCAAATATAAAACACTGGGTTTAGATTAAAATGTAAATATCAGTTTTGAACCCAGGTTTGAAATTGAAGTAAAAGAAAGATTTGAATTTGGATTTGGATCCGAAGTTTCAAAATGACAAATAGGTTTGGATCTCAGACAATGGGTTTGGATCCATAAAATGATGAAGGATCCTGGATCAAGGATAAAACACTAAGAATGGATCCTGGATCTTGATAAAATAGATGAAATGGCTTTTGGCTCAGAGATAGACTTAAAAAGTGGATCCTGGATTAGAAATAAGGTGGAAATAGATCTTGGATATTAAATGAGAATTGAAAAATGGATTCGAAATGACAAATAATTGGATCCTGAATATCTGATGAGATAATTCAGGTTCAGAAAAAAAATTGAGCTTTGAATATAGATAACAAAGTGAATTGAATAAAAGGATCTAGGTCTGAAATAGAGAATGAATATTGGATATTGGATATTGGATATTAGATCTGATACTAGATCGAATCAAATGTCCAAATTGAAATATGAATTGGATCTTGGATATAGATATAATTTGAAAAAATGAATTGATCTGAGTCCGGACTAGAAATTGATTGAATTGCCATTCTGAGTAGAAATAACCAAGATCAGAAATGATTTTGCCCTGTAGGGCGAAGAGTGACACTTGAAAGACTGGTTTGAATAAGGTTGAACTGAATTGAACTGGGTTCTAAGGTTTCTGAACGCAGGTAATTTAAAAAGACACTAACTCAACTAGACTCTTAGACCAGGTGATTTGAAACAGACATGATTCTCAGTGGAATGTGAGGAATTCATTATAGAATGAAGTGAGTGATGAGAATGTAGTGAGTTTGAGCTAAAATGGACACTAACTGAGTCAAGATGAACTAAATCCAAAGCTAAATCCTAGCTGGGTTGACTAGGGTTAGCTCAATTTTAGCTGAAATAAGCTGAACTGAGCTAAAAATGGATTTCAAGAATATAGAAAACAAATTTAAACTAAAACTAGACTACTTGAACTCTTGGTGAGCTCAAGTTAGACACAGAGAAATAAGATCTACTGGAATTGACTGACTCTAAGACAATTGACTTGAATTTGAGCTAGAAATGAGCTCATTTCTCAGAAAATGTACTAATTTTAGCAGAAATGAACAAATTTTATTTATCATGAGCTCATGGGAGCTAGAAATGACTGACAATCTAGTTCTTCTAAGGCTGATGAAAAGAAGTTCAACCCAAAGGTTGATTTGAAAAGGCCGGTGAGAACCAATTTTTGAAAAAGGGGCTAAACATGAGGGTTGACTTCGAAAAATCTGGTGAAAACTAGTTTTGATAAAAAAGACTCAACCTGAGGGTTGATTTTGGAAAGGCCTGCGAAAATTGGTTTTGAAAAAGAAGTTCAACCCGAGGGTTGATGTTGAAAAGTTCGACACTTTGAAAGATCTCGGTGATCATGATGGAGATTTTGTATATTTTTAAAAAGGTTCACGATTTTGGAAAAAACCCTATAGGTAGTCCTATCGCTCTTATGAATGATCTCAGGATTATCTCTTATCCTGAGTGGGTTGAAAAAGAGATTGATCAAGACATGATGATGCCTCGAGAGTTTATGAGAATTTCTTGATCCTACCATATATACAAGATGTTCTGGGCGAAAGCAAAGTTTCATAATAAAAATGCCTCAGTATAACAAAGGAAAGGAATGTTGAACAAAAGAAAGAAGGATAAACGATCATCACCGAGAACAAATTTTACAGATTTTTTAAAGGAAAGACAAAGAATGGGTGTTTGGACAATGTTCACATAGACAAAGTAGAGGGACAAACAACACGAGTCAGGTTGACAATTAGAAAGGATATCCCATTACAAGGGACTAGATTGTCACTGAAATTATGACAATTGTGTTATTATTTCGTGAAAAGAGATAAACAACTAAAGGATGCCTTGTTACCTAGACGAGGTCATCAATCATGATGAAAATGTTGTTTTGAAAAAGGGATAGTTCGACAAATGGAAGTTTTAAAAAGATTTCCAAGGAAAGACAATGAATAAGTAAGAAAACGGAAAGACAAAGGACAAGAGTTGGGTTGACAATTAGAAATGATATCCCATTACCAGGGATTGGGTCATCACAGAAATTGTGGCAATTGCATCATCACCCCTATAAAGAAAGTAAACAACTAAAATGTGCCTTGTTACCCAGGAGGGGTCGTCAACCATGATGAAAATGTCATAAAGGTCCACTTGAGAAAATAATTTTATTGAAAGAATGACGTAAAATCATAGACAAAAAGAGGGCAGACGGACAATCTCCCACCACTCAAGATAATCAGAAGATACACTGGGTCCAGGAAAGATGGAGAGACTGACAAAAGAACCCTAACTATATTTGGTGGCATGGTATGCTCCAGACCACTAAGAAGACGTCAAATCGAATTCTGGAACGATGTCTGATAGAAGACGAGTGTCGACGCACCTCTGCCTTTGCGAGAACTGTCGACACATCTCTCTGGCTGATAATGGATACAAAAGAATGGTCTGAGCAATCAGTGGGGCTTGCCACGTGCGTAGGTGTAACGAGCAAATGACTCTTGCCGATTGAAATAGTCTCAAATGATCTCGTCTTGATGTTGATTCTTGATCAGGTCTCAGTATTGGGGAGTAGGTTGTGGCTCTTTGCCATTGTATTTGAAGGAGCTGACTCTCGTTGGCACATGTTGGAGAAACCAGGATTGCACCCTTCCACCAAGATTGCCTCACCGAGAGTGAAGCGGGTCAGACCACGATAAAGGAAGGCTAGGGCGGCCATGGCAATAGAGAGGTGGTTGGTCTGCTGTCATCCCTACCTTCACAAAAGTTGGACGGTTCTGACATCCAGGTAATTTTGTCCATCATGAAAGAAAACTAGCCCTACAGTGCATAGGATCATGGCATGTTGGATTCGCTCTTGGGCTACTCTAGATAGAGTATCAACTTCTTTATATATCTCGTACTGGCAGTAGAGCTCAAATAGATAGGTGTATTAATTTTCAAATTCTTTGATAAGTGGTCATGATTTGTGTCTTGTCATTCGAGCTAGAGCATCTCGGGGGTCAAGTCCTTTGGTATTGATAAAAAATTGTTGCTCTATGAGATCATCTGACTGACCAGCTGACTCCAGTAGGCCCATGATATCGGTGAATTCGTCGATAACCAAAGTCATCTCTCTCCATAGAAACCAAAAGGTGCAGATGCGCAGATTCTATTGTTATGCCAGAGCTTGAATAAGATTACCATTGATAGTCTGTCTGCTCCTTGCTGATGCAAGTTCCAATTCACAATCGTTCAGATGGTCCAGAAACATATGGGAAAAGTTGGTGAGCCAAGAATAGTACCACCGAGGAAGAAAAGGATCAGTGTCGAGGATCCTATGCTCTGGAAGACCGTACCTTATCTCATATGAGATATGTCCCTCAAGAAAAATGGTGTCATTCTGGCTTAACGCCATTGGAACACACTGACAAACAGGAAAATGACAAGATTTGAAAAAGAATGAAGATAGTAGACGGCAGGATCGAGATCTGATTGAAGAATCGAGATCCAGGATAACAAGGAGGAGAAAAAGACATACGCCTGGGTTTTTGAAAATAAAGGGAGAATTTAGAAAAGACACCAAGGGTTTTGAGAAAATTATGATGAAAAATACAATAAAATATAGGAAGCAAATAATAAGGGTTGCAAAATCAAATTCACATCACAATAAAGTTGTACAAATAAGGATGCACATACAACACTCCCTAAAGGTTGACTCTATCATGCAAATTGTTTAAAAAAGCTTATAGGACCCTACCCTAACTCTATGGGTTCAGATCATCTATGTCCAATCATGAAATGCATATATACTCAAGTCGAGGCTTAATGTACGTGGCATAAAATATCTCTAGGGTTCTAAGGGTATGACTCTTCGACATCCTTGATCGCCTGCCTATATACTTTGGACTATGGCCCTCAGTACGTAACAGTGTGGTATTACCCCAGATAAGTGGACTAGTTGTAAGGCTTTATCCTGAACTATGGTTCAGGGAGAAAGCCCAGCAACGTGGTAGCTGGGACAACATAGGTAGGAGATGCTTTAGAAATATAAGTCAAGCATGCAAGAAATCAGAGGGCTCTAAGGCCTAAGAAGATAGAGTTTTGAAAAGCATGAAAGCATACACTTGTGTACAAGGTTTGCATTCAAGCCTAGATTGAGAAGGGTTGTATTTGACCTATATCTAAGTGAGCATGAATATACCTTCTCAATCAGTCTTACCAAACCACGCCTAAGCCTACATGCACCAATGTCATCTAGGTCAGATTCTAGGCTCTTAAGTTCACAAATAAAGGCTGACATTTGTAGAATAATAACTAAGACATTTAAACATGACAAGGCATAAGTTCAATCGATTTGAAGATAGGTCTCATCTTGGTCACCAAACTTGTTATCATGCAAAATTTTACTTTTGGAAGTCAACTAACCTTTAAAAAAGATTTTTAGAAAACTCGCATCCATTTTGAAAAATATAAGAAAAGTTGAGAAATTGGGATACGGCTGTCGGTACGAGGTTTAACCGTTCCTGGCACCTTAATCAGAGGTAATCGAACCAAAGATTAAACAATATGCCTTGCTTTATTCAAATGCCTAAGAAATTATTCTAAATCCTAAAATGCAGAATGAAATCATACATGTGACATGATTTGGAAAAAATTATTGAAAAACATGATGCATGTCTTAAATTACTTTGAAAATGCTTTCAAAAGGAGATAATTTAAGAAATCGAATTTCTGAAACGAAGAAGCAGATGAATAGGCGTGTGGCCTTATGATGCAACCTATGTCTAAATTATGCATGAATGCAGTTTACCAAAATTCTTTTTGAAAGATTTGAGAAAAATCATTGATAAGTTTCCTTTATTTTTAGCATTTATTTTGAAATAAAAGGGGTTTTTTGTGCCTTATAGAATTTGAATAAGATAAATTCGCCACATATCCATGACTATGAGTACGAATATGTTTTAAATATATCCCATTAAATCATAATAGGAGAGTTTTAGGAAATACTTGAAAAGCTTTTAAAAATATGCAATGATTTTGGAAAATAGCCTAAAAGTGTAGGCTTTTTGTAACTTAAAAGAAATTAATAAATCTAAATTTCATTCGTATTCTGACTATGGTTACAAATACGAATTCCACTAAGTTTATTAACTTCTTAGAAGGTGCACGTGTCATTCGTGTTTCACCATTATGGAATTTGAAAAATGCATATGCATGACAAACCATAGCAATTAATATTAAGAAATAAATTATATGCTTATGCAATTCTAATCTATGCAGAAAAATAAATTTTTACTATTTTTTATTTTTTTATTATAATTTACATTGAGAAATTGAATAATAAAATAAATAAAGAAAAAAGAAAATAAAGAAAAATAAAATCTTGAGCTTTCTTGCAAAATCAGCAAACATGTTAGTAGAAAAATATTGGCTTTTCGAGATTTATCCAACAATATCAGGAAACTGAGGGATATTATCCTGAATAAGCCTTTTTCCATGCATTCATAAAAAAAATCTAAAATAAAATAAAAGATGATACATGATTTAATAAACTGTAAAAATAAACTGCTTATAAAATAAAAAATTAGAAAGTAAAGACAAAAAAACTAAAATACCCCTAAAACTTGACATTAATTGCAAAACAATGTTAAAAATTAGGGTTTTTAGAAAATGGTTTTGAAATATGCCTAATCTGAAGACCAAATGAGTTTGAATCGATGCCAAATTGGATGGAGAGCACCCTAACATAATCAAGAAAATAATCAAAATATAAAACCATAAAAATTATTTATGAAATTGATAAAATAAATGAGAAAAGGCCAAATATGCCCATATTTCTGCAGAAGATGGTTTTGCAAGAAACCAATTCTTGGAAAATAGTAAGATAAAATATCAAACGACTTTCAAAAATTTTAAAAATCGGCATGAACAGTCCTAACAGTCCTAAAAATACCATATAATTGAAAAATAAATTTAATGGATATGCTGGAAATAAATATTAAATTAAAAAGTGAAAAAGGCTATTGAATAGACTATTTTATACTTGTCACAATGTCAGACCAAAATAAAATATCAAACAACAATAAAAATTTATGAATTTTTTCAGAGATATAATAGACATATTAATGAAGAGATTTTTATTTACGGATTGAAAAAATCATCTTTGGTTAGGGAGATACGACTCTGGCAAGATGCACTTGATTCTGGACAATGCCTGATGATTCAAGAAAAATATATTCTGGTTTTTTGTTAAAATAAAATAGAAAACAATTACAATAAATTACTAAAATCACACAGAAGAAACTAGATACGCAGACAAATAAGTCACTTTTCACGGATTGGAGAAATCATCTTCGATTAAGGAGATATAACTCTGGCAAGATGATCCTGGATCTTAACAATGACTGACGATTCAAGAAAAATAGGTTATACTTTTGGAATACAATAAAGTAGTAAACGATCATCAAAAATCATTAAAATCACACACAAAAAAACCAGACACATAGATGAAGAAGCCATTTTTTAGGGATCTGAAAAACGATCTTCGGTTGGGGATATATGATTCTGCCAAGTTACTCTAGATTCTGCACAACATTTTGACGGTGCAGAAAATAGGTTTCGGTTCTTGATTTTAAAAAGGAGTCATCAGATGCCCAAAAATCATTAAATTTTACTAGATTCATGATGACATATGAATATAACTCTCATAAAAAATTTAGATCGAAATGACAAAAATACACATATAAATTAACGATGCGAGTGCGAGGCAAGAATCAAGATTTATGCATGACTGTTAAAGAACATGAAAACCTAATTCTAAACATGCATAAAGAAAGGAAAAGAACACAAGATTGGATGATTTCGATGATGTATGGATCAAAATAATGTAGATCTAAATCTAATATGCATAAAATATAAAAAAGAAATAAAATAAATGAATGCATGAGACTGATTTAATGTAGCTGATTAAAGAGGGACTCAGTTTTATAAAAAACTAAGTTCCAGCTCCATGATGGCTGTGACAGGAAAAAGAAATCGCAGCATCAAACTAATAAATGAAATAATAAAATAAAATACAGAGAAAGAGGAGAGATTACCTTCCTTTCTTCACCCCTGTTGCAATGAGAATAAAAAGAAAAAGAACTAGAGGGGGGTGGCACTTAGGAAAGAAGAAAAGAAAAGGAAGAAATCAAGAAGGGGAGAGAGAGAGAGAGAAGAGGGTTGTTGGGCATAGGCTGGACCTCCCCCCAAGGTCCCTATTTATAATAAAAACTTGGGCTGAAGATAGGGATTCTAGGGTTTAATTAATTAACCTAATTGGCAAACAATTAGAAAAACGTGGGAGGGGAGATTTTCTCAAATGGAGTCCTAATTGAAATTTTATTTTGACTTTTTTTTTCAAACCTAATTAAACTCTAAAGAAAATCCTCAAATGTGGCCACCTAGGCGGGGTCCACATTTGTTTTTAAAATAATTACAATAAATTTTTTGAAAAAATTAAAAATGAAAGGGTAAAATCAAAAGATAAAAAGCGAAAATCAAAGTCCTAAATCAACTAATTTTTTGAAATAACAAGAAGGACAAAATGAAAAGAAGAATCCATAGGTGATGCCACCTAGGTGGGTCCCATCGAATGTGAATGGATTGGATCTAAGATCCATTTTAAAATTCAAGCTTGATAAAAATCCAAATAAAAAATCCGATCTGGATCCAAATCTGACACATTGAAAAAAATGTTTTTCTGAAAAAGGTATTTCAAAATATCAAATGTAAAACATTGGGTTTATATTAAAATGTAAAAATCAGTTTTGAATCGAGGTTTGAAATCAGAGTAAAAGAAAGATTTGAATTTGGATCTAGATCCGAAGTTTCAAAATTACAAATGGGTTTGAATCTCAGATAATGGGTCTGGATCCATAAAATGATGAAGGATCTTGGATCAAGGATAAAACATTAAGAATGGATCCTGGATCTTGATAAAACATATGAAATGGCTCCTGGCTCAGAGATAGACTTAAAAAGTGGATTCTGGATAAAAAATAAGGTGGAAATAGATCTTTGATATTAAATGAGAGTTGAAGAACGAATTCAGAATGACAAATGATTGGATCTTAGATATCTGATGAGATAATTCAGCTTCAGAAAATAAATTGGACTCTGAATATAGATATCAAAGTGAATTGAATAAAAGGATTTAGGTCCAGAATAAAAAATGGATATTGGATATTGGATATCAGATCCAGTACTGGATCGAATCAAAATTTCAAATTGAAATATGAATTGGATCTCGAATATAGATATAATTTTAGAAAAGGAATCGATCCGAGTCCGAACTAGAAATTGATTGAATTGCCATTCTGAGTAGAAATAACCAAGATCAGAATTGATTTTGCCCTGTAGGGCGAAGAGTGACACTTGGAAGACTGGTTTGAACAAGGTTGAACTGAATTAAACTGTGTTCTAAGCTTTCTGAACTCATGTAAAACTAAAAAGACATTGACTCTTAGACCAGGTGATTGGAAACATGCATGATTCTCAATGGAATGTGAGGAATTCACTATATAATGAAGTGAGCGATGAGAATGTACTAGGTTTGAGCTGAAATGGCCACTAATTGAGTTCAGGTGAACTAAATTCGGAGCTAAATCCTAGCTGGGCTGACTGGGTTAGCTCAATTTTAGCTGAAATAAGCTAAACTGAGCTAAAAATGGATACAAAGAATATGAGAAACAAATTTAAACTAAAATTGGATCACTTGAACTCCTGGTGAGCTCAAGTTAGACACAAAGAAATAGGATCTACTGGAATTGACTGACTCTAGGACAATCAACTTGAATTTGAGCTAAAAATGAGCTCATTTATCAGAAAATGAACTAATTATAGCTGAAATAAATAGTGTTTACTCATCATGAGATCAAATGACCTAGAAATGACTGACATTCTAGTTCTTCTTAGCCTAAAATGAACTTGGTTGGGTCTAACTGATAAGGGTCTAAGTTAACCTAGAGGTAAATTGATAATTTTTCTAACAAAATGGGATGAAATGACACCTAAACTGGAATGAACCTAGGGGTTAGACTCATACACTGGGTAATAGGGGTTGGCATCTGTAAATGGGGGTATCCGAAAGTGAACCTGGAAAATTTGGGGTGTTTACACCCCCCGAGAGTGGAGGGATATTATGGTTATTATGATCAAAACATTTTTCCAGGGCCACCCATCACGAACGACCAAAGGCGGCCCTTGGGCAGATGTCAAGGTGTTAGATATTATCTAATACCTAACCTGAATCCGAATGTGATTAGTCGGATCCTTTAGTTAAAGTTCCTAACTCCATATTTAATTTTGCATCTGAATTCAAGTCTGAGTTTGAATACATGTAAATGTTAGATTTTAAAGGGTCGGCACAGTGGAGGGGGCTTGGCCACTAGACAGGTGGTCAGGGTTCCATTCTTATATGTGTCAGCCTAGTTACGATGATAAGTCTGTATTAGGCTGAAGTTTGGCGACTCCTTAGGGAAGTCCACCACATGTTTAGACCATTGGGAAACAATAGCGGTAAGTATGGAAGGATTAGCCAGCATGATTAGGTCTTTGATTTCAAGGATGATTTTTCTGTCTAAAATAAATAAAATAAAATAATCAAATTCGGATCCGAATTCGCTTTTATTTGATCCATTCTACTCCAACTCCGGATTTGATTAGGTCGGACCCGACTAAGTGGATTCGGCATTGCATAGATGTGACACCCCAAACCCCGACCTTGGAAAACCTTTGGTTTTTGAGTAAATTTTTTTTAATATATAGTTTGAAATCAACAACAGAGGTACAAAAAGGAAAGGGATAAGCAAAGACCACAAGTCTGAGCGGGCCACAGTAAGTGATACAAACCAAAATCAAAGTCCAATATATATAGTGCCAAAAGGTTTACAAAATGAGACATAATACATCAATACAACCAGTCTCTCAAAAGGAGAGGGAAAATCCCCTCAAACCCCAAAACGAGAAGGAGCCAGGATCTACAGTCAAGTGTGGGTCTCAAGTCTCCCGTTGTGTGTCATCGCATCGCCACTACATCTACTCATCACCTGTATCCCTATAAAACAGGGTCAGAACTCTTGCGAGTTGGTGAGATAAACCATCCATATATTATCATTTTAAAGGAAACACATACAATATGAAGCATGATACAAATATGTCACAACTACGAGTAACAGGCTATAACTATCATGATGGAACAATTAGAAACATTTGAATTAAAGTACAAGTGTGTGTGTCAGGTAGGTGCATGTGCTACAAGTCTAAGCAACAACGAAGTAAGAGCAAGTGCAACAAAATGAGGAAACTAAACAACAACGAACAACGAGCAACGAGCAAGGCAGGAATAAGAGCAGTACTAAAGTAAGCAAACAACTACAGTATGTCAGTCTGTTTGGTTAGTAATTATGTTCTTCTGATTACTCATTCGGGTATGCGAAGGAACCTCACATTCTGTAAGACATGCACCCAGCGTCTGTTAGTCAAATTCTAGTGTGATAACCAGGGATGCTACAGACCGAGTCAACCACCTGCGGGTAGCACGCAACTAGGAGAAACCTTTCGCAGGGGCAAAGGATTGCAATCCGTACTACTGCAGTAGTAGAGGTCCCTTAAAAGGGTAACCTCATCCTCCCTAACTCTGAGTGACTGGAGGTCAAAGGATGCTACAACTCCTACAAAGAAAGTATCGTAGTAACGACATGTCACTCAAGACTGTACCATCCACCCTCTCCCTGGGTGAATCATTTTTGTGAATGGGGCGCGATAGGTTTATCTTACTTAAGCTCATTCATCAAGTCATACCTCCTCTCGAGGTATTTATGCCTCATGGTCCCCGCGGGGTACGCAAACGAGGACTTAGCCTGCCCATTCACGTGCTCAGCCTCACACGGCCAACAAAAGAACACATCGCCGGTGAAGGTAATCACAACACCATTTTCATTTTCATTTCTAGGGTATCACAATACGTGAGCTTTCTCACAAACATGGGTCATCACCCAAAGACTCCAGTCGAGTCGCAAACCTCAACGGGTATTTTGTGTTATACCCTTATGGCGTTCCACTTTTCAAGTGTATGTCACGTCGAGTGTGTAGCACGCCTTTGGTGCATAATACAATCATCAATATATGAACATGAATCAGCAACAAGAAACACTCGACAAATCCAAACCAGTGACATATGTGTCAAGATGTGCCAGCGTGCACGTGCGAAACAAGGAAAGCCACAAAGTCTCACTCATTCACATAAGCATCGAGCAAGAGAAATGGCGCAAACATATATTTATGAAATGACACATTTCAATAGTTTTGAGCGATATGAGGCTCAAAATGCATATTCAAACATGATCACACGTGCAATGAGTGTCCAAAGCTTTGAATATGGTTTTTCCACGTACGTGTATTCCAAATGTTGTACCGCGGCAAGTTTCGCGTAGCGAAACCACTTGCGTAGGAACTTCACGAAAACAACACTCACGAGTGTCGAGAATGAATCTTAACTTATTCTCATTCGTATGGGAATTACATTAGCATTTTCAAAACGTGTTGCCGCACTTTGTCAACACTATCGGGGCACAAGTGATGCCATCTATCAGAGTGTCTGATGAAGGCGGGAAAGTACTTGTAAGTGTATAGCATAACACTTGCCATGAGCCTAACACATTGCTGCCACGATAGGACAACGAGGCACAGGCATCCGATGCCCAAGTCGCAACTTTCTCATTGTCCACTGTATACTTTGTCTCATTTTATAACTAGTTGCTTGCTTTGCAGGTTGGCGGCAACGAGGGGGGGTTGCAGCAGCCTGCTGAGCTCCCAAGGGACGCTCAGCTAGGTCTGGTCTCAGTGAGATCAGACCTAGCTAGGCTCAAAACCCACCTTGGTGTGGTGCCCCAACCGACCCAAAGGCAAGACCATAGGGTCTGGACCTTTGGACCAGACCTCACGGGGTCAAGGGCATTCAGGTCTGAGCCCGAAAATGGCTCAGACTATGGGCTGCGGACTGAGTGCAGTCTAGCCCAAAGTCTGCACTAGGGGCAACAAGGTTGCCGAGCGCCTTAGCACTCGGTGCCAACATGGCGCCAAGGCGAACCATGGTAATGGTGGGGTTTGGTCCTCGAGACCAGACTGCAACCATGCCACCATCCCTGGTCTGAACCTCAGACCAGGTGTTGCATTAGCAGCAAGGCCCCCACATGACACCCAAGTCAGTGGACTACCCAAAAGTCACACCAAGGTGGGTGCGGCTAGCGCACCACCCGAGTGAGCTGGGCCAAGGCAAACCAGCTTGGTCTGGTCCAAGTCGAACCAGACCCAACTGGGTCCAAAACAAGACACCACTAGTCTGAACCAGAGGGTTCGGAGCAGGGTTGCAGGCTTCAGCCCGCACCCAACTATTGGGTGGGCTGAAGGTGCGTGCCCAAGGGTCCGGCTAGCACCCGACTTGGGTGGGTCGCACCCTAACAACACGATGGGTCCAGATCCTGCTGAGTCAAAGGAGGAGGGAGCACACTAGGGTGTGTGCTGCATCTATACCCCCTAGTCTGAACCGGTAAAGGGTCCAGACCAGGGCCACGGGCTGTGGCCTGCGCCCCACTAGTAGGTGCGCCCAAGGGGTGCGGCTAACACCCACTATGGTGGGTCGGACCTAATCAGCATGGTCTGGACCCTATGGGTCCAGACCCTGCTAGGTCAAAGGGCAAGGGGTTGTGCAATCCCCCTGGTATGAACCTGAAAGTGGTTCAGACCAGGGCTACTACCGTAGCCCAAGCCCCACGAGGTGGGTGCGCTCAAGTCATGAACCCGGGTGTTGTGTGCACCTAGTTCACTGTTGCTACACAACAACCAAGGGGAGGTGGTCCCCGACTGTGACCCCACTCAGTGAGTGGGTCACTCAGGTGGGTCTGGGTCCCGAAATGGCCCAGGCTAGCCTGCTACAACGAGGAGGCCGCAGCAGCTCAGCTGGAGCTACTGCGGTGGCTTGGTCACGACGCACAAGAGCGGGCAAAGAAAGGAGCCCAGACTGACCAACCCTTGGTCAGTCCGGGAGCTTGCTGCAGGGGTTGCAGCAGCCACCAACGAAGGCCATGGGGTTCCAAATAAAAAAATAAAGGCCCAGGTTTTGCTACAAAGGGGTCCAGCCCGACTACCAACACTCAACCAAAATCGATACAAAAATGCGAATATTCGAACAAAACCAAACCATAAAAAACGAAAAGGCCAAAATGCAAAAGTATGAAAACCATTTCTAGAGGAAAAACAAACACATCAGTGGGTCTAAATCCACTACCAAAAATCCTTTTCTCATTTTATGAGACAAAGTATGCCATATACTAATCCAAAATAAATCAAATATAAAGTTAGTAAACTCACCTTAGGGGATAAAGATGTATTCCTCCTTCAACCGGAAGGGTTGATGTCACACACACACACACACACACACACAATAGAAAAAGGAGAAGAGAAGATGGGTGAGAAGAGAGAAGAAGGAGAGAGGGGAGGAGAAAGAGCTGACTCTTTCTCTCTCCTCTCCTTCTTCTAGCTTTATAGTGGGGGACAAAAGGAGGAGGAGATGGAGGGCTGGGAGAATGGAGGGCTCTCCATCTCCACGCCCCACCCTCTCCAGCCTAAGGTTGGCCCTCAAGACTAGACCTTGAGGGTCCAACCACTCCCACCAACCCTCCCCTGAATCCCTCCTTGTTTTTAGGGGGGTTGTCCATTGACTTTTCAAAGGCATTTTTTTTCAATTTCGTTATATATATATATATATATATATATATATATATATATATATATATATATATATATATATATATATATTTTGAATCTTTATTAAATGCAGCATGAGCTACCCCCTAAAGGGCGCCCAAGCTACCTTAGAAGTCGTTGACCTATGCCAACCACTTCTTACAATTCCAAAAACCAACCTCAATTTGATTTTCTTTTTAAACTTTTCAAAAATCCTCTATTAAATGCATTTTTTTGAATTTTGTTTTTAATTTTCTCAAGGTAGCATGGGCTAACGTGGACCCCATGCTAACCACTTTCTAAATATTCCAAAATAAGCTTCCTTTTCAAATTTTTGGAAAAACCTCACTTAGGTTTTGTAAAATTGCAATTTACTTGTTTTAAAGCCCTAATTGCTTTTTAGTTAAAAGTTAGGTTTTTAATAATTTAAATATTTTATTTTAAACTTACATTTCATGAATTAAGACCTAAGTTTTAAAATTATTTACTTAGATTTTCAAATCCGACGAAATTCGTTCTCGTTACGACTCGTATCTTGTCGATATTCGTTTTTCACTAATTCACATGCAATAGCAAGGTTTTTTTCTCGTTTAGGTTCTAAATTCGAGGAGTGACTAATTAGATATATTATAAGTTTAATTTAAGAATATCAGAATTTAATTTATCATGGTTTGCCCTTAATCGCTTCACACATCTTAATTACACTATTTAGGACTTCATACATCCATGTATGCATAATTACGAATGTTTTTTTGCGATAATACAAGAAATTACCATCAAACGCATCACATGTAATATACAATAGATCCGACCCGTTTACATCCCCTTAACGACGAACGACCAGGGGCAAATTTGGAAATATCGAAGCCCACGATAAATACCCAATACGCGAACCCACCCCATCGCAACCAGTGAGCTCGGCGGCTTCCCCAAAAACCCAATCCTCCCTCTCTATCTTCCAAAGGTATGCCGAGGAAACCTTAACCCTAGTTTCATTTTCTTATTCTTCTTTCTCATGTCTTCTTCTTCATTCTTGGAGTAATTCGTCGGGAGTTTTTAGTATTTTGATTCCATTTGTTGCTTTTTTGGATGGATTCATGGAATGGGTATTACTCTCTCTCTCTCTCTTTTCGAAAGGTATGCCGAGGAAACCTTAACCCTAGTTTCATTTTCTTATTCTTCTTTCCATGGAATGGGTATTACTTTAGGGCTTTTAGGATTTCCGTCTCGGATTAGTGGGTTTTAGACGGAAATCGGGTGTTAGCGTTTGCACTTGTTTGGTTTCTTTTGTTCTCAACGTTCTCTGTTTATTTAGAAGGATTCTGGTGGTTGGTCTTTTTATTTTTCTGTTTTTATTGATAGTTTACTTCCTCCCTTAGTTTTTAGTGTTATAGGGTCTACGGTCTGGCATCTGAAGTTTGGACTTTGGAGGGAGTTCAAGATTGTGTCTTTTTTGGTGATTAGGTTTTGAAGGAATCAGAGGTTGGTTGAGAGAGGCTATAGGAGTGAGGCTTTCCTCTTTTGTTGGGTTTTGGTGCGGAGAAGTTGTAGTGTGTAACTGTGTTCTTTCTTTCGTTCTGCATCGTCTTTTTTTTCTTAGAGTTTTGGTTCTTCTTCTGCTTTTGCCTTGGAAAGTGGATGCCTAGGTTTTCGTTTTTATTGCCTTTCATTTCTTTGATTTTTAAGAAGGGAAGAGGAAGGCTGTGCATGCTTTATTTTGGTCTGAGTTTGAAGATGCAATGATGGGATCGAAGATGGAGATATATAGAATCTTTTTTTTTTTTGCATTTTTAATGTAAAGATTGAATGTCGAATTCCTGTTCGAATCCTGGGTTGTGTGATGAAGGAATTGTGGAAATAAGGCAGCTGAGTCACTTTCACAATTGGTGTTACGATGTTATGATTGTTGGGTTTTGCACATTCTTCACTGTTGTCCTTGACCCTTTTGAGCTTTGGAAAAGTAGGGGAGTCCATTTTTTGTAAGGGACATGATATTGAAGTGACCATTAGCAATTTGGAGAGTTCACAATAGAAAAGAAGACACTTTTCTTATTGTGTATGACGGGTTGACCAATCTTTAGAGATAGAAGCCTCTCAATGCAGAATCTTGTTGTATGATCTATCTGTTCATTTCGAGTGGTGAAAGGTTGTTAAAGGATCAAGTATGCAGAGGACCAATAGGATGCTTGTGTTTTCTAGCACTCAAGCCATGTTGGAGCTATTACATATGTTTTGATGTTATGGTGTGGGTAGACATGATGTGCCTGTGTGCACACATGTTCCTCTTTCCTAGGCATAGGGCATGCTGATGCTATGAGGCTATTGTGATTGCTCACACAAGGTGAAAAGAAAAGTAATAGTGAAATGGAGATTGTGTTTGTTAGAGATTTGGTTACTGATAACCAAATAAGTCAGGACGTAAATCGCATTTGCAGAAACTATGTTGTAGCCATTTACAATCCATGTTGTGGTTTATGGCCTATAAACTGTTTATGCATAAGTGCAATATATCCTGGACTGTGGTTCCATAGTTTTGTTATATTATCTCTTGTGCAGTAAGATAATCTGATTCTGTTAGTTTATGCATGACACATTGTTTCTGTGTTCCCACTTCCCTGCTTCAAAATGAGAAGCATTTTCTTCACTGGATCATGGATGTCCCGTTTTGGTAGTCCAACTATGATTTGATATTCTTATATCCTTCTACATTGGATGTTGGAAAAGTAAATTGCATTTCACGTGATCCCTAGTTGCTTTTCATGTGAATCCTGTAGTAGAAATGCTTTGTACATTACAGGATTCTGATGCTGATGCTACGTTACTTAGATGCAACAAAATTATAGATCTATCTCTTTTACTGTGTTCCTTACTATCTCATTTTTTATGAAAAGGTATGTAGACGTCATAGCTTTTGGAGAGGAAACCTTCATGCTTCTGTATATAGATCAAAGACTGATCCACCTGTGCTCGCTTGTATGAATATTTTTGCACGCAGATGAATAGGGAGAAGCTAATGAAGATGGCTGGTACCGTCCGCACCGGTGGAAAGGGTAGTATGAGAAGGTGTGAATTGTTTTCGCTTTTGTTGTTTTTCTTTTCCTTTCCAAGTCCTTGAAAGTAAGATGTGGGACAATATCAGACTATTCTCAAGTAAAGTTAGGTGACTTTCTCTAAGTTAAAATCTATGAAATACACACATTAAAATCAAATTCAGTCCCAAACTCCATGAGCGATGTAAATTTTACCTTTTTGTTTTTAAGATGTTTTGAGTTTAGAACAATTAGCATTCTTGGAATTGAAAAAGTTTGATGATGGATGGAACTTGCATGCTTGAAATGATTTCTTCCATTTTATATTTCTTTTGAAGTAGAAAGTAAGTGCCACTGTTCTCTTTCTGAAATTTAAAGCAGCTTATTTTTCTGGTTTCTAAATGTTATGGATGAAAATCTTTGACAGTCTTCCCTAGAAATTTCTCTATACATGAGGTGAGGATGCCTACACCATTTGTACAATTTTCAGACCAAAACATATGCCAAATTATTTGATTCTGTGTATTTAGTGGGGCATGTGTTTATAAAATTTTGCTTGCAAAGCTATGAGAAAAAAAACTGTCAATGGGTGAAATCCTTCCTGTTAAATGTTTTAGGTCTGAGGTGTTTTGTACTTTATTGCAATTTCTTGGCATCCATGTGCGCCTAATTTTATCATATGCTATGACATGTATATCTTGGTCTGTTCCCTTTATTAGCATATTGTTTGGTTGACCATTCAAAAGTTGGCATCTTTGTGGATATTTTATTTATGGACATCTACATGAAGTCATCCTCATTGCGGCTTATTTGTTCGCTGTTATGTTTGATTTAAATCAGAAAGAAGAAGGCAGTTCACAAGACCACAACAACTGATGATAAAAGACTTCAGAGCACCTTGAAAAGAATTGGAGTAAATACAATCCCAGCTATTGAGGAGGTTAACATATTTAAGGATGATATTGTGATCCAGTTTCTAAATCCAAAAGGTAGTCTCTTTTCTCCCTAAGGTGTTATCTCATGTGTTCAGGATTCTATATACGCCTGACTGCTTTTCTTTATTCTTATATTCTCTTTTTTTGTTTATCGTATTGCAGTACAAGCCTCTATTGCCGCCAATACTTGGGTGGTTAGTGGATCTCCTCAAACAAAAAGTATTGCTCTCTCTCTCTTTCTCTCTGAACACACACAAGCACTTACAGGTGTATATGTTTCTCCCAATATTTTGTTGATAGTTGACATTTTCTAAATCTAAAAAATGTATGCTATGTTAAAGTAGTGCTAGGTTTAATGTATCTCGCCATTTTTCTGTATACTCTCACATGATTCCCCCAGTTTTCTCCCAAAGACTGAAACACCTGGTAATTTTCCATATGTTTTCTTTTTTGAGAGTTTTTGCTTTTGAGACCACTTCAGGAGCAAATATTTGTATGCTGGGATGTATTTTATTTTCTAAAGTTGTTTACCAATTTCTTTTGAGTAAAACATTTCCTTTTTTCAGCATTTTCTGTTTAGCACAAATTATTTATGCTAGTTTGAAAACATTGCTTAAACTTTTTGATGTCCACTTTGAGTTTATCATAACAGTATCAATTTATCACAGGATTATATTGATATTGTCCCAAAACTTTTGTCTTATATCTAAAAGATACATTTTGTATTTAATTCTTCTTGATGTTTTCTTGGATTTTACCCAGTTATTTGTTAAGAAAAGGACAATATCCAAAAATGATATTTTTTGACATTTTAATTCGTGGTTCTGATTTTGCCTGTGAAATCTTGTTATGTCTTTTCCTTCGTCATGTTCATTTTAAGTGATGGTACCTTTATGAAATTTAGCCTGAAGATGCCAGAGGTGTCTTCAATGTATGGGCAAATGTTAGTTGCCAACTATGAGGTTGTATTGAAAGTGCTGGTCCTGCTGGATGCTTGAACTTATTCATTTATAAGTTCTCTAAGTGCTTTCTAGTCAAATATGTTATTACACAGTTAACCATGTATGTTGAAGAACCTTATAGGAATACTGTGAGAGCCTTCATAAAAAAAGGATCTTATTTTCCACTTCATTTCATTTCTATCAATCAATCATGGAACTGAATCCAGATTGGGCTTTCATAATCATTTCTGGGAGTTTTTCAATTGAACCTTATGGGAGTTTCTGATCTGTGAATTTGAGTTGTTAAAACTTGGTAAATTCGAGTAAAGATGTGTGGCCTGGCTGCATGGTACTTTTCCCTGGTTATCACAGTAAAGTATATCCCTCTTTTACAAGCTGGTTATTGCAAAGGAACTCTACTCATACTGTATTGTTAGTGAATTTTTGACCTGGGGATGAGAAGATTGTCTGTCGAGCATGATGTCTTTAAACTATTTATGCACCTGGACATGTTTCTGGCTCATATGTTCCGTCTTTCATGGATCAAATATACTATGAGCAAACTTCTTTTTGTATAGTCCAAGTAGAGAGGTCATGTACGTGCGAAACACCACTCACACTGGACTGTTGTGAAATTTTGATGATTGTGAGAAGATACACCTTGATGCGTTTCTGGTTTGAATGTTCTGTCTGTTTCTTGGATCAAATATATTGAGCAAACCCCTTTCTGGTATGGTCTAAGTAGTTGGTGGTAGGGATCCCATACACTTGAAACAGATGGATGTTTGTTGATGGACGAGTTTCTTTGTGTTCCTTCTCTTTGAATTTTATTTGCCTTTACTAGGTTTGGTTGAAGTCTTGGTTTTGTATCTGCTATTCAAGTGCACTTTCTAGGCTAAACTGTATCCGTTGCTCAAGTTCTGTGTTCCACTTACAAAGCTAGTGCCCATGGCTCATCAAGAGGTGGCCTGCAAGTAATGTGCAGAATGATGTTTTGCAACCCCCCCTTCTCTCTCTCTCTCTCTCTAGCAGTAAGCTAAGTCGACCGCATTCCAAGCAACCCATGATATTATGGATTATAAGTTCATTCTGCAGCTAATTTAGTCATTGAGGTGGGCTTTGAGTTTAGAGTTGGGCAAGAGCAAGGTTGAGTCCAATGTTTCTATACGTGTCTCTTTATTGAGTAATACTTGCTGCTTACTTTGCCTAAGCTGACTGCACTTATTTTAGTTTATTCTTACCACTAGGAGTTAGGCACAGTTAAATACCTTGGGGAATCTATGGATAAATGAGACATTGGTTAATATTCAAAAGGTTGTGTTTCCATTTTCTAGGAAAGGTATTAGCCCTTGCTAACACTCCTAACAATTGTTCTTTCTTTTTTCCTTCTGCTTCTGCCAGAGCTACAAGATATTCTACCTGGAATCATCAATCAACTCGGTATGTATTTACTCTTCTAATTTGCTTCTCCACATATTCCTCAGTATCACACCCTGGTTGTAAGTTAAGGCTTTTGCTTTCGCGAGTACTTGCTTATAAGTTTTATCTAATTAGCAGTAACTGCCTGAGGATAGTGTACTTCATGTATGTGGCTTCCTTTTCTGCGTTCTCTTGATATCTATTGCATGTAAATATGTTCAGGACTGGACAATTTGGACAATCTGAAGAAGCTTGCTGAGCAATTCCAGAAGCAAGAATCGGGTGCAGCCAAACCTGATGACGATGATGATGAGGTTCCGGAACTTGTTGCTGGACAGACATTTGAAGCTGCAGCAAACGATGGTGCAGCAGCCTCATAGAGAATCTAAGTGTGTTTACGCCCCACTAATCCTTGCTTCTCTCTAGTTTTGCCCTTTTTTGCTTGTGACCATTTTGAGTAGCCGTTTTTATGGCAATGACTCTTCGGAAGTTCCTGGATTCTATTGTATGTGAGGTACCCTTTAGGGAGGTATCAAGGTATAATTGATATCCATTTTTTCTTGACTCGATTACTTCTGTGATCATGGTCCCTTGATGAATCTTCACATATTAGCCAATTGGCATCTCAGCTATGGGTACACTGTGGGTGCTGCGGTCATCCTTCTCAAGCTCTGGGCTGGTTTGGTCTAACCAGCTTGTTTGTGGAGTTCGGGATTTTCTTGGACTTAAATAGAATGAAAGAGGCTTTCTGGATGTTTCTTTCTGCAAGTGATTAAGGAGTTAACAGTACCATAGTTACTGGAAGCTTCTTAAAAATCTTACTTCATAAGCATTTCATAACGCAGGTTTTTTGTAACTTTATAAGCAACTCCAGTTCTTAATTTGGAAATTACACGCACACACTTGTGCACAAGCCCTGTTCCAGTCCGCCAAGTTTTTCACTTTGTTTCACCAGTAAGCCCGTAACCCTGCACTTGCTCTTTAGAATGGGCTCGCACGGTGGAGGTCTCGGTCTGTATATGAGGTGTGTCCTCTAGATGTTTGTCAAGAAACCCACGAAAACTCTTAAGCTCCTTCATAAAAAGAGTCCCAGATAGGGTCAGAACCAAACTTGTCCTATAAATATCTGAATTAAGTCACCCAACATTTCAGATGCTTTAGGTAGGGGCATCAACGGCTCGGACCTTCACCGTGCTTGATCTGATTCTGAGGTGCTGGTACGGAATCTGGGCCTGACCGGACCTACTATAGGAAAACCCGTTGCCGGGTCCTAAAAGGATCACATAAGTCAGATGCAGGTTCATACTTGGTAAAAAATACTAATTTTGTGCTTTTTACATTGACATTTGCATTTTTAAGTCCTTGGACCAGGGTTTGGTTTGAAATTTCATAAACTATAACTGTGTACCACTGAATTCTTCACCAGACTTCTTTATTACCAAATTGAGACCAGATTCATGTTAGGATCGCGTCATAGGTGATCCGTTGATACCCTAAGTGCCCACTTATAAAGCTTATTAAGCCTACTCAAACTTTGTGGACTCGCAAAAACAAATTTTTTTAGATCCATTACATTATTCTGTCGGACTTGATGCCTCTCTCAAAAATCCTCATAAGTATAGGTTCGAGTAAGAAATTCAATGTATCTCTAGGCGCGAAGAAGAAATATAGCATATATAAATTTTAGTCGTTTGATTATCACAAGCTGTTGAGATGGCCGAGTTGGTCTAAGGCGCCAGATTAAGGTTCTGGTCCGAAAGGGCGTGGGTTCAAATCCCACTCTCAACAATTGTTTTTCCTTATTTATTTTCTCTCTATTTTTCTGAACGTATTGTTGCTATTCACAAAGATGCATCCGATACTGGGGCTGAGATGTAAAACCACTTTTTTTTGTCTGATGTTAATTAAATAATTCATTTTTTCTTGCTTAGCAATTAAATACTGGATCTTGTCTCTTCTTGCTAAAGCAATAAAAAAATCCATGGAACGTTAGACAGTTGTTTTTTTTGTTTTTTTTAACCTAAAAAAAGGTCCCTGAGTGATTTTAGTGCTGAGCATGGTTGGTGTGAGGGGGATAAATCTTTGGCTTGGCTACCCTGCGTGCCTACTTGTGAATATGCATCTGAATTAATTAGCCAAGTCCCTCGCGTAAGTGTAGTGGTGCAGTTCCCAAGCTGTGCCTTGCCCCTTCGATAGCTGGAAGGAGTTGTTAGACTGCTAACCTCCTTAGCACAGTACACGAAAAATTTATCCGCATGACAGCTGGGCTGACATGATGCGTTTTCAGACTCATCAAATAGGTGCAGCTGACATTCGTCTCTCTCTCTCTATTTATATATATATATATATATATATATATATATATATATGTTTAACATGGTTTATTTATCATGTATAATACTTCATAAGACCATATTTTTTAGACAGTGAAAATCAGCAGTTCATAAATGCATAAAACATTACATTTCAGTCAACTTTAACAAATGGAAATACTAAATAGAGCCTTGTTAAACATGATCAAAAGGTTAGATTTTGCATCTGAAGTTTTGATCTATGTAAATTGAGTATGTACCACAATACAAGCATCCATTATCTCTCTCTCTCTCATATATATATATATATAGAGAGAGAAAGAGTGGTGGCTGCCTAAAACTTTTTGAGCCTACCACCAGCCTACTATGAGTGAATAAGGATTTTCGGGTTGTTTTTTGCAAATCTGACTCTATAGAGGGGTTCGGTATAGTCAATTTTCTAAGAATTGACACTTGGATCATGTTTTTCGATAAAGATGAATTTTTAAGCATTGAATATTTTTTAAAATTGTAGGCCATTGTTTTTTAAATCTTATAAAAACCTAACTGTATGTCGGAATTGGACAATCCAAGAATCGATTCCTATAAAATCAAGCATGTAGATCACATTTATATGGTCAGATTTTAGAAAGAATAGAAAAATCCTTCTAAAGACCCGTAGGCTGGGGGTAGGCTCAAAAAGAGTTAGACAGCTACCACCTACTATACTATATATATATATATATATATATATATATATAGAGAGAGAGAGAGAGAGAGAGAGAGAGAGAGATGCATTTGTGGGGTCATTCCGTTGCTGCCATTGCTTGGACTAGTTAAGCATAACGTCAGTCTTAAATATGCTGCATATTTCTTTTACATGCTACTGTACTTATAAGGATAAGCAGCAAAGATTCAAACTCATTGAAAATGGGTAAAAACAATAATTTTTTACCAACGTATCCAATTTTAATAAATTGTTGGACTGGATATATATATAACTCGAGTTAGATCAGTAAAAATTGTCTGACCAGACCTGATTTTTACAACATTGATTCTATAATAAATTGTTTGACGGGATATATATATATATATATCGAGTTAGACCAGTAAAAATTGTCTGACCGGACCTGATTTTCACAACACTGATTTTATTCTCCTTGGACAGAGGCATTAGGATGATTCTTTACTCAAATCCCTTCGAATGATTCCACTGATTTTCTCAATTTACTATTAACTTGAGCCTTAAGAAAACTGCGAGCTAGCACTCATGTTGCGAAGGATTTAAATGTAATGGATTGGTTTTACATATAGCTGTTTAAATCTCAAGGGTTTTACCAACCAGAGGCCTGCCAAGGCCCTAGACTAAAAAAAAGGAAAAAAATAATCCGATATTGCTTAATTGGATTTGAAATCGGTTCTGGTTCACATCCAACTAGCAGTCACAATTATCAGCATTATTTTGAAAAAAATCATAACTTTAGCCTGATACTTTCAAAGGCCAATACATTCCTGAAAAACCCATGATATTTCTAAAATACCGTTTATTTTAAAAAATCCCACATTTTTATCTTGATAGTAAAGTGATGAAAGCAAAATGTTGATATTTTATATTGATTTGTATTTTAACATATTTTACATGTGCCTACCCAAAAATACAAAATTTTTGATGTTTGTGACTATGTAGCTAACTAGATACATGCCCCAAAAGGGTTTGGCATAGTGGGATGGGTCCTAGGCCGCTTGGCAGCTGATGTAGGTTCAAATCTCATGGGTGTCACCCCTTGTGCAAGCCAAAACGGGGCAACTTCATGGGGAAAAGAGCTAAGATTTCAATTGTTCCATGTTTCAGCAGTAGCATATTGCTCCATGGAGCTAAGGTCCAAAATATGGAATAAACAAGTGTTTCCACGACTCTACCACCCGGTCAATTCTGTTTCACTTAATCCCTCTTTCACGGCCACATATCTTTCCGGCTAAGGAATGGGAAATCTTTCTCCTGGTGCATGAATCAAATGTTTCATTTCATCCGGGAAAAGCCATCTCTTTCTCAACAATGTCTTTGTCATTTGATCCAATAGCGTTCCGTTATTAGATAGGAACATATTTGATAAATACTGATAACTCTCGGATAGAGTATTAGAACGGAAAGATCCATTAGATAATGAATCCATAGAGTTTTATGCTGTCAGTACCGCAAACAAAGCCAGCGCAGCTAGGTCTCTGATCTTGGGGGCAGTTTCTCCGTGTAAATAAATAAAAAAAACTAGATACAGTTTTTACATGTGCATTCACTAGATTCGGAGTCAGTTCAGATTTGGATTCAGATGTAAAACTCTAATCAGAATCCAAATCCATCTATGAATAAATGTTGTTTGGGGGGTCTATTTTTCCATTGTAAAAAGTGAAAAAGCAAAGAAAAATTGTCCCACTTCTCGCATTTACAGTTTTACCATTGGCATACTGCAATAGGATGGGAAAGACAGAATCTGAGCCATTCAAACCAAAATTTGCACTGGACAGAGACAATTTGACTTCAACACTGGTAGACATCACAAAATTCCTCGACCCTTGAAGCCACCACACGTTATTCAACCTTATTGCTAGAAAGGATGCAAGGCAAATTTTTTTTTTTTTTTTGGAACCAAGACGCCTTTTTAGTGCCCATGCTGCTGAAGGAAACCTTCCGGCTCAAGTTGTCAACATCCTCTTCAAGTCGAGAGACTGTGACTGGAATGGTGTGATGCCTCCCCAGCTTCCAATATTCGATCACTCCCAATGCTTCAAGTCGAGAGACTGCTCATTTACCATGTTGAACTACAGTGCTCTTGTGAATAGACAGGGTGAAATATATCAGTATGATTGTTCCCATGCTAGACCTGTAAACAATCAATGGAATGAATTCAATAACTAATCTGATTCTTTGAAAATTGAAATGTTTTGGGTGAGAATGCTTTAAGCAGGTATCAGCAGTGGTGGCAATGCTGGTTCCACTAATTATGTGAATTTCTATTTCTATATGCTTTTGGGACTCATGCCTATTCTCGGCTCAAATCAAGAAATGTGAAAACTAAACAAACGTTAGTCTTCAAGCCCTTCAAGAGTGCCTTCAATAATCTATTTCTGTTCTTTAAGAAGGAAAAGAGAAGTTTTGATGGTATTGGAAGGCTCACAATGTAGCAAAGATGAGAAGGATTTTTCTTGGGTGGATGGCAGTGAAGCGGTTGAGTTTCTTGCATCTCCCCTCGTTGTTGTCTCCAATAATTGATGAAGGACAGGCAGATGAATTCAGAGGGAGGAGAGATTTGGTGGCCACCAGCTGTTGTTTCAAGGCCTCCAACTGTGACGCTACAGCTCCTGCATACAGAGGTTTGAATGCTCCATGAATTAGACTGACAAAAAGGGAAGATATTCTCCACTTTTTAATGTGAGCCCATAATTCAAGTCCCTATTTTTCTTTCACAAGTTTATTTTTGCGTACCACCGATTTCATCAGGTATGCGAGGCCTTAATATTTTCTGTTAACTCTATGTTCACTTTTCTTGAAAGTCCACACTTCAGAGTTCATGTGATTCTTTCCATGATTAGGGGTGTTTGTTTCAGCCCCATTCTTATGAAAGAGGCGCTCTTTCATAAGAAAGAGAACCTCCTCTCTCTGACATGGGACGGAACAAAAAGAACCGTGAGAAAGAGGCGGTGGGCCCACTCATTAAATGCAAAACCCCGTTTAGCTACGTAAATAAGGCCACACCTCGCTCCGTGGGGAAGCACTTTCTCTTTTGGGCATCCCTTTCACGAGAAAGTGCCTTCATATGGGTGGGTGTGTAACCTTACCCCTAGGGATTTCAAGAATCTCAATCCACGTCGGAGTGGTAGATTCCAAGGTTTACAGAGATCCTGGTTTCAAAGTCCTAGAGAATCAGGTTCCCCAAGGGAGCTTGCCAACTTGGTAAATTGAAAATTTTAAACTATTTAATGAAGGTCCAAATCTGACACAGCCAGTCTCAACCCATGTCACAAATTTTAATATTGGGATCTTCTCGGCAATGCAGATTTTTTTGTTTATAAATTAAAATTGTATTTTCCGGGAAAATCCTTGAAAATATCTGCATATAAGTTTAAAATCAAATAAAATATAAAAACAAAAAAAAAACAGAATATAGAAATATGTTAATATCATGAGACAATTACAATACTTTAAAAGTAAATGATATCGTAAAGTATATCTTTCATGAAAATGCCGCAAGAAAATTACAATATTTTTTATCACCGACATCTATGTCTGTAGTCCTTTTTTTTCATGAAAGATGGGGAAACCACCCTCAGGATCATAGGCCTAGCCGTGCTGGCTAAGCCTGCTGTACTTATGGTTGCTGTCCCGATGGTGTAAACCGTCACGCATCCCTTTTCCCCAAGGAGTCGCATCTTTGATCCTATTTCATTTCTAGTTCGGGTACACGGTCGGCCCTATACTGGGTTCACACACACACACACACACACACCTTGTGCGCATTTAGCAACAACTTTGGAGAGGGATTCATCGGTTTCTTGCTCCTCACATAGTGGTCGGTCCACACGGCAAGAACCCTTACGAGAAAGCGCTCTCTGTTTGGCAGACCATAAAAAGAGAAGATTCAGTCAGATATCAAATTATCAATAACATGTTTGCCATCACCAAGGAACGTGAAGTAGAGTTTAAGAACTTGGTCACGTTTCATGTAATGCCAGCCTTCTCACAGAGCAAATTAAATGGATATAACTCGGAAAATAATATGCCCATTCTGAACAAACAGCAAGCCTTGCCGCTTTCTGACCAGGACCAAGATCTGACGTATTCACAGCCATAACCCAGCGTAGCCAATGCATGTTTTTTATCCAGACCAGCTTAGCCATAACCAAGCTGAACCCAAGCTTGGTTTAATAGTTAACTAACCAAACTTTTTGTTTTTTGGATAGTCCAAGGGAAAAACCCTATCACCGACCAGCACATTTGGCTGGCCTCCAATTGGTAAAACCCTTGAAGTCCCTCCTGCCCATCATAGAGTATACCCAGCTTCGACCTTACGGCAAGAAAGGTCAATCATGAGTTTCAAACTTGTGACGTCCTATCACGTCCTATCACGTTAGTGACATTCACAAGTCACTCCTACCAGATGGGTTGGGATGGCCTCTTTAAGCTCAACTAGTAAATGGGCCAGGCAGGGCAAGGTTACACTAAGTTGCCACTATAGGCCTATCGAGACCAGGAACCATTTACTAGTAGGGAAGAGAGAGAGAGAGAGAGAGAGAGAGAGAGAGAGAGATCACAATCAATTTGGGGCTTCTTGAACACTTGTCAGGGGGCAGAGGGTTTTCTACATCCAGGACCACTTCCATTGCAGCAAGGCTCTGCACACAATCGCAGGTTAGCATTTAATAATAAGAGCATGACATGACTGGCGATCAAGCACACCAGATAAGCGCACCATAAGGCTCGAAAAATCAAAAGTATCTTCCCAGTGTGTACCGGATCAATCTTTATGCCATAAAAAGAGCGTAGAAAATGGTGATAAATGAAGGTTTTCCAACCTTCCAAAATCAAAATCTACATATTAGGCTCATCAAAGGCAAATAAACACCACGTCAAAAAGTAAATCATGCTACACAAAAAAAAAAGCTAATGCTGTAAGTATGGATCTCCATATAGCTGATCCAGGGCATTTTAGGACTTGCAGGGAAAGGGAGAATATGGAGGATAGGAAATGTGGGGAACGACATCCTCCCAACGCTTTGCAATAAAGGAAAGATTAGGATTTCCCAAGGAAGAGCTGCACTTTAGCAGCGAAAATTAACAGTAAGCAGCACAAAGGTTTTGAAAGGGGAATCATGAAGTACCCTCTATTTAGAATGCAATTTACTACGAGGGTGGGTCTCTTGAAATAACCCCATCTTAAAATGCATCATATATATTTTGGATGATCATAGATGTGATAAACAAATAAGTGAGAAGTATATTGAATGTTTGGAATTTTCCTTTGTGAATTTCAGGATGTGTTGAGAACTTGGTCCCGAAATCATCATCGACAAACAAACGTGCAATTTTGAACAAAAGGCCAAGTTCATAGTGACATTTTGGAATATCTGCTGACAATAAGAGCAGAACTTATTTTTTACAAACGAACGGAATTTATTTATTGAAATCAGTTTTGTCTATCAAGAGGGCAACAAGGAAAGAAGCAAACTTAATACTAACCTGAACAAGAGGCTCTTCCATTGCTCGTTCAGTAGCTGGCCAGCATGCTTGAAGTAAATGCTATAATATGGGAAAATCTACACGAAACAAGGAAAAGGAAAGAATAAAACGAAAACCGCGTGGAGAGGGAAGGTTTATCAGTACACAAGCATGTAAACCTGCTAGAGGAGACCCAAAAGAAAGGTGAAATCAAAACAGGGAATTTAATTGCCCCAGTGTGCACAACGGGAATGCTTCGTTCAGTGGCACGGGGAATTGTAAAGTTTGTAGCCTTCACAGACTTTCTGTCATAGTTAATTGGTCGTTAAAGTTCCCGGTCGTTTGTAAATGGTAATAAATCTGCCATTGCTTAGTTGACGGTGACTCGGGTAAAAAAGATCCTTTTGTTGTTATGTGTGTGATTTAGCACTAGTAAAATAGAGTGTGTCATGATTAGAGAAAGACCCCGTTTACCACCGAGGTGGTATCCCATGTGGCAAGCGAGGTCCTGTGTCAAGCTAAAGGTCCAGGATCGAATCCCGCTGTTGTTCTGGTAGGGGTCCGCAGCTTGCCTTTCAAAAAAAGAAAAGAGACCCGCCGTTTCAAAACGATAAAATGACCAGGGAACACGAAAACCGTTTGCCACTGCCCCAAGGTTTGCTTTTGCCTGCCATATGTTACGACTCAAGTAGTCTAGTGGCGATAATGAAGTGCCTATCAACTTGCTCCATTTCTAAAACATATGAGGCCTGCGTAGGAGTGGCATCTGACAACGGCTTATGGGAGATTAATAAATTCATCAACCATGTTATATTCTGGCAACTATGACAACCGCCAGCGAGAGAGATGAACATCATAATCCAATGAAGCTATTTTACACACTATCCAAGTTTAGGGAGAATGGTTGGATGTGGATCTGGTAAGGAATCAAACCGCAGATTTTATTCAATTGAGAATCCACTTGTATTAACTTCGGGTATATGACACCCAAATCCACCCGACACATGGGCCTTACGGTCATATCGTTTTACATAAAACATTTTAGGAGAGCTATGACCGACGTAATGTATGTAACCTTACGGTCATATCGCATGCAATCTCTACCGTGCATCTCACTTGGGAGGCGTGGGATATGTGAGAGTGGGGCCCACGCATACTTTCAGCAATGTGATCATAACTGTTCTCCCTGATCCCAAGTCCTTGTAATCGTGTGTAATTGGAATCCAATTCCGTCAAAATCCTCAAGTAAAAATTGAAAACGGAATATCTCTATGATGGGAATGGATTACAAATCTACAACTTCACACAAATCACTACAGGAAATCTGGCCACCCCTAACCATTTCAAGGGGAATCTCCGGCACCCTTGCTAATAAATGCTAATGAAGATTCGTGGAGAAACAGAAAAGCGTGGGGTCCTTCAATGCCCCGCAAATCCTGTTCTTTCCGATCTTCAAATATAATCCTCATTAATGCGGACTTCTATTTACGGCCGATTTGCCTTTTTTTTTAACCAAACGCACCCTCAAATAAATCATAGAACCAGTCGGTTCTCTGAAGTCTGAACCATTCACTGAAGAAGATGGTTTCCGGCGTCGGGTCATGCTAGCTGACATGAACCGAATATTCACGCTGAACTAAAAAGTCAGTGCTCTGGTCCAGAGTATGGCCCTCTGACTCGAGTCTGTCCTTCCGTCCCTTTTTCTTAACGAATTCCAAAAAAGGAGAGAGAGAGAGTACCTAGATCGCCCAATGGCCAATTCTTTATCGCACATGGAGACGGCGACCCTGCAAGAAAAACGATTCAAGAAAATGAGGCGACGATTGTCGAATCTCTTGAGGAATGAAATCGGGAATTGGAGAAATCAGGTAGAAAATGGGTGATTTGTGAGCTGACTTCTCCTCAATGACCCATCCAAGTTCAGTAGAACGAAAATCCTTAACGAAACCCCGCTACACACAAGTGGCACAAAGATCGGCGACTTTTCTTATGATTTCTTAAAAAACTGGGAGTTTTCAACAAACACCGACCTTGTCACAAGCGATCGTCCATTCCCTCTAAATCTCAACGAACGGGAGCGTATGAGATTCAAGGACGCCAATTTCAGTGATAGAAGCTCTGATTACGAGGGAAATTAGATGGAAAGAGCCTCCGGAAGACCAAACTGTATCAAAGCACGATCTTTTTTCGGAAAAATCGGCTATCCTTCAAAGTTCAAGCACAATGCGAAAGTTGGAACAGATATTTACCCAAAAATTAGAACTTCCGTCTAAATTTCCCCTAAAGATGAACATAACAGATCTCCAGCAAATTATCCTCAATTTTACGCAAGTTTCAGGGAAGGAACACCGGAGATTCGATCTATATGAACGAATCGACGTCCCAACGAAATGCCGAGGAAATCGGCTAGCTTATCGCGATCTTCACGCGAAAAAACAGAGATTTCTGTTGAAACTTCGCCAAGAGAAACCACGGATTGCGAATGTGAAATTTTTAAGATCCAGATAGCGGTTGATCCCACATCCGCAACGAATCGCCGATTTGCATGCGCTTTTTCAGAAAAAAGGGACTAAACAATCGCCGAAAACCCGATCACCGTAGAAAAACTACGGTTTTCCGTTAGGATCACGATGGAATGAACTCCAGGGAGCCGATCATCGCAGATTAAAGGCAATCGCGAACAATCAAGAAGCTGATCACTACATCGAGTCCGTGATCGGGACCAACTTTCGAGGAAATGGACTCTCGTGCGAACGGGAATGCAGAACGAGTAGAGCAGCGCAGAGGAGAAGCAGAACGAGTAGAGCAGAGCAGAGCAGAGTACAGAAGAATCAAAACGTACCATGGCCACAACGAGCTCTGTGCGTGATACTTTACTTTTCGGAAAAATCCTCAGGATCGATCGAACGAGAATGCAGAATTTGTAGAGCCGAGCAGAAGAGAGAGAGAGCCAAAACTTACCACGGCCAGAATGAGGCGAGCACTACGCGTGATTCTTCCTCAGGAAGCTTTTCTCTCTCTCTCTCTCTATCTATCTATCTATATATATATATATATCAAGGAAGGTCAGACCAATATATGTTGTCAGTATCGGAGTTGGTATCGGAGTTGGTGATCGGCTGATACCCATTCTCAAGTGAATCTTTCTGAATAGGCCAAAAAAATAATTAAGAAATTATTATTTATCAATCAGAAGGTGACAAGTGTTAAAGTTATTAAAATAATATTAAAAAATAATTTTAAGCTAGTTTTTATATATTTATTAAAACATAGCTGATTCAGGTCAGTATCCTATCAATTTCTGGTGATATGATAAGTACCGGCCGATTCACTGATACTGACAACACTGGGTCAGACCCTAAACCCAACACAACACAACACAATCTTGGTTGAAGTTAAGCCAATTCTCTCTCTCCCTATCTAATTTTCAAAAATTATACATATCTATAAGAGATTTGGTGTAGTAAGAGTGTAGGACTATCTTAATAAATTTTAAAATTATCCAACTAATTTGAGAGGCATTGGTGGCACCTATCCAAAGAGGAAAGGACACCTTATGAGACGTGATCTCTTAAAGTCATATTAAATAAATACAAGAAAATAAAAACAAAAAGACAATTGAGTAGGACCCTTCAATAAAACAAAAGAGGGCCAAAACGGACTTGGTGCCCAACATGGATCCAAACATGTTAGGGATCTAGATTTAAATTCATTGCAAACATGATTCATCCAAATCCAATAAATTTTGGATCCAAGTGTATATCTAAATACAAGATATATAATTGAATGAGACCAATCACAAAAAGTTGTCCAAATGGATCCGGCACAATACAAGGATCCAAACATATTATGGATCTTGAATTAAATTCATTGCAAAAAAGACTCGTTCAAATTAATAAATTTTGGATCCAAATCTCTCTCTCTCCTCTCTCTCTCTCTCCTTCTCTCTCTGGATCTCCGGTGACTCCCCTGGTAGGTCCTACGTTCGTCCGCTGCGTCTCTCTCTCTCTCTCTCTCTCTCTTGCAAATCCTTTTCCCACCCCGCCCGAGGCCACTGGTGATGACCCACGGTGCCGCCCTTCGGCAGTGGTCGGACGACCATTGCCGATACCCAGCCGACCCTCTCTTCTCTTTCTTTTCCCATTCCCCATAGCCGAAAACCCCCTTTTGCTCCAGCCTACACCCCTTTTCTTTTTGCCTCTCTCTCCCTTTCCCTCCTCTGCCTCCTCTCCTGATACCCTCTCCCCTGCGTGCCCTAGTTTCTCCTCCTACCGGTGATCGGCGTCTTATCACCTCCGGCACAGGTACACTTCCTTTCCCCATTTTGCTTCCCGAAAAAGGCCCCCACAACAGCCCCATTTACTGCCCGACCCTCTCTTTCCGTCCGGTCGAAAAGGGGCCAGCCGACAACCGCTCTCTATTTCTACCTCTCAATCTCTCTCATTATGACAGGAATAGGGGCACCCACCTCCTCCTCTCTCCCTATCTGGCCGAACATTAGGCAGTGACACACCATTTGCCGTCTACCCTTCTCTCATTATCTCTCTTTCTGGCTAGACCTTTTCGTCTCCCTCTGTATTGCTGGCCGAAAAAGGGCCAGGCAGCAGCCCCTTTCCTGGTCTTCTCATCTTCCCCTCTTCCTCTCTCTCTCTCCTCGACAACAAATATAAGGTCCGGCACCTCTGCTCCACCTCTTCAACAAGTGATATCCCTTGCGAGATAGTGGTACCTTTGCTTCACCTCTCCAACCGACGAAATCACTCAGGCAGTAGCACCAGCTGCATCTGTGTGTATAAAAGGAATAGATTGAGCCAGCCGGTGACAGACCTTCGGCATTTGACCGACGATGTTCGGACAACAACATAGGCTGACGGTGCTAAGCCACTGCCGGAGCCTTCCCTTCCGCCGGCCGTGAAGCCAGGAGAGCGTTCAGCCTTGACTGCACCACCAACCCCACTGTCTCGTCGCTGCGACCCTCGGTGCCCAAAGAGCTCTAGTGGATTCCCTGTTCCTGTTCGAGAGAAAGGTTTCTCGTCTACCGCCTTCAGATCCTTCCGCGCCTTCATCACGAAGGCATCCTTGTCGAAGCAGCAGGGTAACTCTCTCTCTCTCTCTCTCTCTCTCTCTCTCTCTCTCTCTCTTTGCTGATGATGAGAGGCAAGTTGCGGGGGTCGGATCGATTTTGGAGCCTCTCGTGTAGTCGGTCAATTTCGCACAACAAAAAAGCTCTCTTGGAGTTAGCGAAGGGTATTAATGCTTGGGCCTTCGCGGTGTCGCTCCAGAAGTGGGGAGTTTCGGTTAGGGTCTCGTTTAGGCTATCTCAGGGATTCTTCGCATCATTATCTGGATTCTTGGTCCGCGGTTTGTGTCGACGAGCGCTTGATATAAGGGATGTTCGGTGGTTTGTCAAGTCTCTTCACAAGGAAGCTTTGGAAGAAAATGAGATTCAAGGGTCGCTCAATGCTTCTTTCTTTCGGCCCTACTCTAACAAGGATGTACTAAAGGGGTGGAATCTGGTTTGGCCGACGTGGTAACCTTTTTTCTGCAGCCTTAGGCGACGGACGGATACGTGTCGGGCGAAGCCGGGAGACTGGTGGTGTACTGTTTGTTTCAATCGCAACTTCCGTTCAAGAGTTTTCTGTCACAGGTGTGGCTCGGATCGTTCAAAAATTCGTCATATTATTTGCCTCTCTGGCAAGTCTTGTATGCCGGAACCTTCATCACACGCCAGGCACCGGGTCCATGACCCTCGTCGACCTGTTGTATCTTTCAGTGATGTGACGCAGGTGTGTACCATGGAGGCAGGTACATCTTCATTTTCAGCGGTTAAGATAGGTTCGCTTTAGGTAACGTTGAAGGCATCCAATGCCGTCTGTCCATCCCATGATGTCGGTCGTTCGTCAGAGTTATACCACTCGTATCCTAAAGCGTCCATCGAGAAGCGTCCTTCCAAGCCGACAATTTGTCTCATCCGCCCTGATGAATTAATGAGTAAAACTACTTTCGAGATGGAGCGTGGGTCCACTTGCGTTGAGATTTCTTCGGGCTCTATATGTTCATCCGGTTTGCCTCTTCAACTATTGGGCCGCCAGCACGATCTTGCTTCTGGGAGTTGTGTTGCATCTGTCGCCCATGATGGATCCTGGGCCCGTTCATTTTTCGATCATCATGGGAGCTTGTGTTCAGTCGATTCTACAATTCGTATTCTGACGATATTCCTACCATGCAAAGGCGTCCTGGTGTGCATGGGGTTTGCTCCAACGTGTGTTTTGGGTTTTACTTGTGTGGTCTCGTTGTCACCTTGCATGCTGCACCCAACTCACTTTTTGAGTTCAGTGGACTGCTTGCCCGATCAAGACGAGAGTTGTCCCATGGAGGGTATCGGAGCATCGGTTCAGGGGAACTCGGGGGCCTCCTGCTTGCAACCAGTGCATCCACAACCTTGCCCAGATTCATCAAGTTCGGGGGGTGAGTCGCAGGGGGTCGATGACTTGTTTGACATATGGGGTATGTCATTCGTCGAGGCTGTGCAGGCACTAGGAGTGCAGATTTCAATCGGGCAGCTTTCTTCGATCCAACAACAGATTGTTCCTCGAGCTCGATCGGCGATCAGGGTCAGAAATAGTCTTCGTAGAGCTAAATCATTGGCTCGTTCGCAAGCCCAGATTCAGGCAGATGGCTCCAGCTCAGTTCGACGCTCAGCCAGGCAAAGGCGTACTAGGGTGTTGTCTGATTATTTATCATGAAGATGTGTATTTGGAATATTAGAGGCATGAATTGCCCCCGTAAGCGGTTGTTTTTAGCTAATTGGATTAGGTATGAAAGTCCTGATGTTGTTGCAATTTGTGAAACCAAAATGGAGGATATTCCATTAACAGTGGTATCTTTCTTATGAAGAGGGGCGGCATATGATTTTAAGTCGTCCGTTGGGTTTGCTGGGGGAATCCTGGTTCTTTGGAAAGCTTCTCTTAAGGTGGCGATAGTAGATATTGGTCTTTATTCAATCTCCCTTTCTGCAAACTTGTTGCCGTCGCTGCAAGATGTTGTTCTCACCTTTGTGTATGGTCCTGTCTACTTCGTGACCAATGTTTTGGGCTGATTTGGATCGAGTTCTGGTTACATTTGGAGCTCTTCAGTGTTTAGGAGGGGATTTCAATTGCCTGTTGTCCACGCAGGATTCTAGTTTACCGGTTCTTCTCAACCCCTCCATTAGGGGGTTTAGGAGTTTGTTCAGTGGAACCAACTTTACTCAGTACCTCATGTGGGGGAGCAATTCTCGTGGTCAAATATGAGGTCTCGTCGTTGCTTGCGGATACTTGATCGCGTTTTTCTCTCCCCAGAACTATTTCACGCAGTTCCGGATGTCACTGCTTGTCTGCTGCCACGGACCATGTCCGATCATGGACAAATGACTGTTTCGTGGGGCGCAGGCTTCAAGGTGTGTCGTAGGTTCTTCTTTGAGGAATGGTGGCTTCGGGTGCCAGACTTTCAGCAGTTGGTAGGTCAATCATGGGCTCAACCTGCTACGGGATCTTCGGTGGCCATCCGCATCCATGCTAAGCTTCTTCGTCTTCAAAAACGTATTAAGGAATGGCTAAGTTTTAATAACATGAACAAGTTTAGGTTCATCGGCCAGTGGGAAGCCGAGCTCTCCGATTTGGCCCAATGTCAGGTTGATCTTGTTGGTGTACCGGAGGGTCAAGTGCTTCAGTTGCAAGAGCATATCGTCGTACTCTCTGCTCTCGTTGCAGAATGGAGAGCACGAGATGAGCTTAGATGGAAGTTGAGGGCTAGAGTTGCATGGTTGTCTAATGGCGATGATAATACACGATTTTTTCATATGAACGCATCAAATAAATACAGTAAGAACCGGATACTCTCGATCGAGATCGATGGATGTCAGTTTGGTTCGCACAATTGCCTGACAGCTATTACTTCTTATTTCTCCAGGTTGTATTCGGCCGACTTAGGCGTCAGGGGTGTCATCGACGATATGGGCTATAAGCGGTTGGCGGCAAACCAATCTGTTTCTTTGCAGGTTAGATTCACTGAAGTGGAGATTTCAAATGCTATTAACGAACTATCGGGATGGAAGGCATCAGGCCTTGATGGTTTTCACATCGACTTCTTTAAAGCATTTTGGTCAAGTGTTAAAACTGACCTGCTCCACTTGTTCGATGAATTCTATCGTAATGCGAGGTTGCCTAAACCATATCATGTGGCAGTCATCTCTTTGATTCCTAAGAGGCAAGGGGCGTCAGACATATCCAACTTCAGGCCGATTTCGGTGATGGGTGCTCTGTATCGCATTATATCTAAGGTGTTGGCTAATCGATTGCGCGCTGTCATTGATCAACTAGTTTCTCCGAACCAGGGTGCTTTTATTCCAGGTCGAAGTTTGCAAGGATCTTTTATTTGTGCAACTGAGCTTCTTCACTCTTTACAGTCGATTGGATCACCGCACTTCATGCTAAAATTGGATTTTCACAAGGCTTATGACAGTCTGACATGGGATTTTCTGATTGAATCTCTAACAAATATGGGGTTTGGTAGCCGGTTTATAGCATGGGTTAAGGAGTTGGTCACAAAATCCGTATCATCAGTTTGCATCAATGGAATGAGAGGGGAAGAATTCAAGTTGGCTAGAGGTGTACGACAGGGTTATCCTCTAGCACCTATCCTTTTTAATATCGCGGTAGATGGTTTACCTATTCTCATGAAAAGGGCAGAAGAAACAAGCTTCTTGGAATCCTTGGGCATTTCTGGTTTTGTTGGTCACACAATTCAATATGCAGACGATACTTTAATATTTGGACATGCGAATGTTAATCAAATGTCCAGGTTGTGCTTCATTATTAAAGTCTTCGCTGCAATTTCAGGCCTTCGCCTGAACGAGAGTAAGTGCGCTCTGGTCTTACTCAATGCTGACCCTCTTCTCCAATCGACTGCTGCAAGGATCTTCAACTGCCCAATATCCGACCTTCCTGTCAATTTCTTGGGTCTATCGTTGCACTCTCTGCAGCCAGCAAGAACTTCTACTTGGATGTCTACCATAGAGCGGGTGCAAGGGAGATTGCAGGCTTGGAAGGCTCGATATTTATCTTTTGCGGGACGAGTGATGCTCATTCGCCATGTTTTAGCCAGATTACCAGAGTTTCGAATGAGCATGTCTATTATACCGACGATAGTAGAGCAGACGATTAACCGTTTGCTTTCGCACTTCCTTTGGTCTGGGAATGTGTCGCACAAAAAGTACCCGCTTGTTTCTTGGCAATAGATCGTTCTCCCGAGGCAGCGAGGCGGCTTGGAGATTCCAGCTCTGAGAAAGAGGAGCATCGTTTTAGTCTTGAAGTGGGCTTGGGAAGCTTCCACATCTCAATCTTCTTGGGCTACGTTTGTTAGGCAAAAATATGGTAGTCTACATGAATCCCTACTTTCCACACCCAGTTCAGTGTGTCACTCGTCCCTCTGGCTGGAGTGGAGGAAGACACTTCGATCCTTCAGTGGCAGAGATCTTAGGCTGGTCTATGGCCTGTCGTGGCTTCACTGGGCCATGGCGAGCGGAGATAGGTTCTCCATTAAGCAAGTTTACCATTTTTTGTTGCCGTCCGGGACGGACTGGTTTCCCAGTGATTGTATGTGGGGTAAGGGGCCAGCTCCAAGGGCAAAAGCTTTGGCGTGGCTCTGGATCGTGTTCAAACCCAAATTAATGTCAGGAAACGAGGGATTCAATTTCCAAGCATGTGCGTTCTTTGCGAAAAGGCTGTAGAGGACACGACTCACCTATTTTGGCTCTGCCCGATCGTTCTAGACTTATTTTTTCAAACTTGGGGTGCGCCACCTGTTCAAACTCGTCCGTGCTCCGTTATTCGGGACCTCTTGCTTGGTCCGAGGATTGTACGACACAAAAAAAATTGAGATTATTGTGGCGGGTTTGGTTGCTTTCAGCATGGTGGGTCATATGGACCGAAAGAAACATCTTTTTCAGGGGCATCAAATTCGATTTCGGAAGGCTTCAGCAATGGGTCATGTCTGATGTGTATCTGGATCTTAAGTTACATAGTAGGGGGGAGGGGCTGATCGGCTTGTACTCTGATCTATGCACAATCACCATCTAGATTGTGGTTGTTTTGCTCTTATGTTTCTCTTTTGTCTCTCCCATCCAATATTCTGTTGGATGTATTTTGGTAATGTTGAATGGTGAATGTTCTCTCTCTCTCTCTCTCATGTTTATCCATTTTCTCAAGAAAACCAAGAAAATTACTTTGGTAAAAACTTGTTTCCTACTTTACCCTTTTTCTCTTTCATGTGTTTTTATAAGGAAACCAAGAACATCACTTTGGTAAAATGTTTTGTAGTTCTCTCTCTCTCTCATGTACATCAGTTTTTCAAGGAAACCAAGAAAATTAATTTGGTCTATCAAAATTTTTTTTCCTCTCTCTCATGTACATCCATTTTTCAAGGAAACGAAGAAAATTACTTTGGTGTATCAAAACTTTTTGTTTCCTCTCTCTCTCTCTCTTGTGCTTAACGGTGGCATAATTAGGGGTGTCAGAAGGCAGGGTTTGGTTCAGATCCAGGTAGAACTAGACCTGGCCCCGATTTTAGGGTATGGTATCAGGTTTAGACACAGGTCTGATCAGACCCACCATACCTGGACCCGATAAGAACTACATAAATAAGACCTGGGCTAAAATGATATTTTTTATCATTTTTTTATAGAAAATTTTGGGTCTTAATTAGAACTTGAGTCAGGGCTGGGTTTGGTATAAAATTTCACAAACTAAACCCGGCTTCATGTATTAATCAGAGCTTCGGGTCTAGATCCGAATCTTCTTATTTATCACCATACCTGGACCTTATAGGGTTTGGTACTGTTCGGGTCTGGGTAAACCCTACCGATTGACACCCCTAGATATAATAACAGAACTTTTGACAATTTTAAAAATGCCATCTATACTTAGAATGGCTTTTATGTCATTTTTAAAAAGTTTACAAAGCAAAATATTTAAGCACACCAATGCCACTCTTCTATCTTTAAGGAGTAGTAAGAAAAATATTGGGAAAATCTAGTAAATATAGTCATATATAAAGATATATAATTATAAATAAATTATAAAAAATCAATGTGTTTCTATCTTGTTAATATCATGATAATACACAATTCTTTCCAAATGATGATGCTTTAAAGACAGAGCTTGCAAAGATCATGATAGGAGTTCAGATCGGGTGCAATATGATTGCACAAAATTTTGTACATTAAGCACTCCATGGCCTTCCATCGGGTCTTGGGTCCCACACTCTCCCCAAGATGGAGGGTGATCAGGTGCTTAATGCACAAATATTTGTGCAATCATATTGTACCTAATCTTTCAAATAAGTGCATGGCCTCTATTATTAATGACTTTTTGTCCATTACAACAAAAATATCATATTGCTGAGCCAAAAAGGTATTGGCATAAAATTCTTTAGCCAGAAGGTTGGTAGCATAATTATTTTATTATGGAGGGTGAAAAGGCCATTTTATCCTTTACTAAAAGGCATATAGCTCCTTAAGCATAGGTCAAATGGTTAGATGTGATAATAAAAAGTTTAGGTGGTTAAATGTAAATAGGTGATGAGCCAAAGGCTTCAAATAATTGGATCATATATTTCATATGGACCTGGTCCCGCCAAATCTGAGAATGGGTCCGGCTCATAGTTGGAAACCTCAAGTGTCTGGATGATGTTTATGCACGGGCAAGGTGGGCCCTTGTTGGATCCATAGTCACAAATATCGACAATATTTTGAATTTTTTTATTTTATATCACTAGAAATTCACATCCCATGAAATCTAGGTAAAATCAAGAGAAATTAGACTTATCACCTACTTTGATTATACTCATAACATAATTTTATGGGTTTTTTTATTATTTTACATGTATTTAATTATTTTCTTATACTTTTACGTTTAAACCTACCAAGAATTCCCTGATATTTTCTCATAAAATACTTGTCATGGGATTTTCCCTTACCGTGAGAATCTTAATAACAAGAATTTCCTTGCTCAATCGAGTGGTAGCGAGCTTAGGGAGAAGGCATGTATCACCCTTTGTCTTATATTGGAATCTAAGGGGGGTCTGCGGGTGCATTTCACTCAGAGTCGGACCTGTCAAGAGGCCAATGAGACTTGGGCCTCAGGTCCCCTGGGCCAAAAAAAAAATTAGGGGACCATTTTTAATAGGGACCCCACAAAAATTAGAAGTGCTGTCCTCGAAATCCTACTATTAATAGGAGGCTCAAAAAATTTTGAGGCGCTGCCCCCGAACTCCTACTATTAATAGGGGGCCTATTTTTAAGGAGCCCATTTTTAATAAGGGCTCAAAAAATTTCGAGGCCCTGCCCCCGAACTCCTACTATTAATAAGGGCCCATTTTTTCCCTCCTCCTCAGGCCCCATAAAACACAGGTACGACCCTGGTGTCACTGGTAGTAGACTTCTTAAGACTTTGAGTGTCAGTGACCCCACCTGAAGATTACCCACTTACACTCATCATTAAAATTATTTGATTACCACATGTGAGCAGGTTTTCAAGATAAGTATTATGTTAAAACAAGATAAGGAGAACATTTGTTTCGCATTATAGATGAAGCTTTGTTGCAGCAGTCGCCATTGCCATGGCCATGGCCATGGCCATCGCCATCGCCATGTCGTCACCAACATCACCATCTTCATAAACATACCCGATATAAGATTGAAAATGTCAAATCTGTGGAGACACACCTACCATCTTCACAAGGAAATTCTACTTTCGAAAAACAACACAAAATAACAAAAAACAGCAAGAAGGCATTTTTTTCATTTTTTTTTATGCAGCGTTGCTGACAGCCACCAATTTTAACAACTCTCAAGATGGAGACCATTCCCATCTCGAGAAATGCCAAGATACCCGTGTGTGTGAAAAGAATTATCTTAATTCTTTCATTAAAAAAAGTTACATTATTATATACAGCAGCAAAAGAAGGAAACAACTTCCAACAGAAATTTAAAATGTAAATCTAAAGTGTAAAACTGAATTATCTGCCTCCAGCCTCGCATGTGACGTTGCTGCTGGAGATAAAGAAATAACGCACACAAAGTTGCAGCTTGAGATAACGCCATGTCATGATAACTTTGATACTCTCCCTCAATTTGGTGCTTGAGGATGAATCAAGCCCAACTTGCCAAGCAAATATTGAAGTTGATCTCGAGTGTTTTGGTGAGGTTACCGGCTCGCTGGTGTTTGCTTAGGATATATTTTATACAAATAACTTGTAGCTCGAGTTTTTCATGAATAAAATAGTAATCATGCTTGATATGTTTGATGTGTTCATGAAAAACCGAATTTGATGCAATTTGCAAAGCAGATTGATTATCATTATATAAAATTACAGGTGCAATATGAGAAAAACCAAGATCTTGTAGCAAATACCTTAACCAAATAATCTCACTGGTAGATCTGTATTTAGCTTATGTAGATGACCATGACACAATGTTTTGGGAACATCTCTCAAGAATGCATAATATCTGGTAGTAGATCACCTCGTTAAAGGACAACCAATCCAATATTTGAATCGGCATAGCATGAAAGTTAAATGGTGTTGGTGGCACTCAATAAAATCCCTTTGTTAGGAGTTCTTTTCAAATATTTAAGCAGTTTCATGGTTGCATCCAAGTGAGGTTGATGTGGTTCATGTATGAACTGGTTTAGAATGTAAACCAAATATGTGATATCGGATCGTGTAATGGTCAAGTATATAAGCCTTCCCACAAGTCTTCATTATGAAGTCCTATTAAAAAGAAAAAGTTTTTGGTATGAAGTTGAATCTTTAAGAATCTCTCCAGTATGATCCAAGTTCAAGTGTTGCTCCATTGGGATGTCATTGGGTTTGGATCCAAGATATCTCACATCTGTCAATAGATCTAAAGTATGCTTTCTTTGGTTTAAGAATATCCCTTGTTTGGATTGAGCTAGCTCAATTCCTAGAAAATATTTCAATTTTTACAAGTCTTTGATGTGAAACTACTTATGAATAAAATCCTTCAATTTGGATATAGGGAGCTCATCATTCCCCGTAATAATAACATCATCAACGTAGACGAGAACAATACCTTTTTTATTTTCATTATCAAGGAAAACAATGAGTAATCAACTAAAGACAATTTAAAACTTATTTTCTTTAGAGCTTGTGAAAACTTAGTGAACCATTGCATGAACCCTATTTGAGGTTATAAAGAGACTTGTTTAGGCAACAAATAAGTTTATTTTCCTCTTTTAAATATTCGGGTGGCATTTGCATGTATATTTCTTCCTCCAAATCTATGTGTAAAAATACATTATTGACATCTAATTAGTATAAGAGCCAATTAGAAATGATTGCTATTGATAATAAGCATCTCATTATTACAAGTTTAGCGACTGGGTTGAAAGTATCATGATAGTCTAGTCCTTTCTATTGTGTGTACTCCTTAGCCACCAAACACGCCTTGTACCTCTCAATGAATTCATCAAATTTATATTTAATTTTGAAAACCCATTTATTACCAATTACTTTCTTTCTCAGGGATAAGTTTATAATGGTCCAAGTATTGTTTTCTTTCAGTGCCTTGATCTTAGCTCTCATGGCCTCACACCATTTATCATCCTTCATAGCAGTACGATAATCATTTGGTTTATCATGAGAAAAAATAGAAACCAAAAAAGTTATATGTTCCTCAGAAAATTGAGAAAAAGATAAACACTGTGAGAGTGAAAAATAGGAACACTTTACATTAGAGTCTAACGTGTGTGTGCACAGAGTGCAACATACGAACATTGGTGGTCATTTAGGTACACAGGTCGCGTTTTGGTTCTAGTAGACTTCCAACATAGGTATGATTCTTTTATAGGAAGAATAATGGGTCCGGTTTCAGGTGAACTTTCATTTGGTTCGATGTGCGCTTAATTTTTTGGGTTGGATATGATAAGTTTTGGGTCTTGATTTTGGTTATCTAAGATAGGAATAGGTAAAACATGATCACTAAGAGATTTTTCAATATATGAATAAAAGGAAAATACCTCTTCATGAAAAATGACATCACGACTCACAAAAATAAATTTTTTTTCAAGATTGAATACTTTATATCTCTTTTGTTCATGAGTATATCCAACAAAAATATATTTGCAAGCATGAACATCAAATTTGTGTTTGTAATTGATATTGTGGATAAAATATAAGCAAGCAAAAACTCTTAAATGATGATATTTTGATTTGACTTTTTACAACCCCTCATATAGAGTTTTATCAAAAATTGCATCCAATCATGAAATGGGTAATCTGTTTATCCAATAAGTTTTAGTAGGAACACATTTACCCCAAATTTTGATTGATAAATTTGCTTAAAATCTTAGGACTCTAGCCACTTCAAGTAAGTATTTGTGCTTACGTTCACTAAGTCCGTTTTGTTGGGGTGTCAAAACACAAGTGTGTTGTTGCAACGTGATACTGGTAGATAGAAAATTTTGCATATCATGGAAAAAGAATTTAGAACCATTGTCGGACCTAATGCATTTAACTTATGAGTTAAATTGCACTTTAATCATATTAATGAAGGTCTGAAATGATTTTTTAGTTTGAGATTTGAAACACATAAAAAATAACCAAGTGACACATAAAAAATCATCCACAATATTAAGAAAGTAATTTACTCCGGTAGTAGATGGAATAAAATATCCTCCCCAAATATTGACATGAATTAAATAAAAAATATAAATAGAACGTGAGTCACTATAAAAAAAGGTAAACGAGCTTTTTTGCTAATGGGCAAACATCACATTGACAATTATTAAAGAAAATCAACTTATTATTTTGGTATAAATGTCTTAGGCATTGAGAAGATGGGTGACCTAGTCGCCAGTGTCATAGATTGAATGAAAAGAAATGATCGATGGAGATTACAACAATCTGGTTTGGCTCTGTCTCTAGGTAGTATAGTCGTGCACACACCCTACCCATGTCAATCATCCTCTTCGATTGAGGGTTCTGGATTTCATAATGAGTAAGAAAAAATGAACATTACAATTCAAGGATTATGTGAGTTTGCTAACATATATTAAAATGAATTTAAATTATAGTACATAAAGAATATGTTTCTTGGATTTATTATAGCAAAAAAGACTCATAGACTTTTTTATTAAATGAATCTTATGCTGGTGTAAGGTGCCAAATTTTGATTATAGACCCCTTGTTGAATGTTAATAAGGCCTACAACTTATTATTATAAGAAGAAAGGCAGAAAGAGCTTCATGTTATGTCGATCATTAAAAATAATATGGTTGCTTTTATCGATAATGGTGGGCCATTGAATCGAACACTATAAGGCAATCCTCGTGTCAAGGCAAGGGATAAAGCGAGTGCCCAAAATGTGACAATTGTGGAAAGTTAAGTCACACTAGAGATTGATGCTACTGTGTCAATGGTTTTTCAACAAAGAATGCTAATTATCATAATCAGCATGTTGGAACTCAAAGTACAGCCAATCGGTCAATCTCAAAAGCTTTGCAGCACAGGTTCAAGTCAAGCCATCATCTTTGACCATCAGTCATGCTCCTCAACTCACCATAGAACAATACAACCAGTTCTTATCTCTCATATCAATAAGTAAAGAGCCAATGGTGAACATGACAAGTAATCATTTTGCAAATTTAATTCATTTATTTTCTAACATGTGGATTCTTGACTGTGGAGCAAGCAATCATATGTATTGCTCATTACCCACACTATCTTCTATTCAACTCTATTGTTCCAAGACTATTAGGCTTTCAAATGTGACACTTTCTTAAAAAGCCATTCTTTCTTTAAACATAGCCCACAAACAATAGTTTTAAAAACTCGTCGGGTCAACCCAATGACTCGGTTAACTCTATCAGGATCGCCCAATCACTGGGTCAAAAATGAGTACTAACTCATTTTGTACAAAACTCGACCAAGTCACCGAGTTGACCCGGCTGAGTCAGTCATAGGACACTCAAGGATGAACCGAGTGATGAGTTAATAAGTTTTAAAATGATGTTAAAAACACATGCAGAGAGGGCAAGTTGTGTTGACAACTCGTCCCATAATATTTTTATGTTCGTATAATAAGTTGAAATGAAGAGATTTTTTTGATGTAGTGTCACAATAAAGTGATGAATCTGAAAATTTTGTGATCCATTGGTTTGAGAAAATTGCTCATGAAGATCATGTTACACATCGGATGTTGTTTTTGCATATATGATGCTTTTCGTCAAATCTTTCGATAATGAATTTAAGATCCATGAAAGTATCATGTTATTGCATCTAGTCCAGGTAGCAAGGTTGGGTGAGGATGTGTTCGGTTTCGTAATCAAACCATCAACAAAACCCAATTTATTTATTTTTTTCGAAAGAGCTACCATCATGGCTCGGTTCCATGACATATAGTTATCACCCATGAAGGAACTGGTAACAAATATTTAGCTCTGGTTATCCAAATGATGTAGAAAGAAGGAATTATCATTTGACTCACTGGTAGCTTAGCCTGATTCCTCGCTGCCAGACCCACTGCTCTGCGTCAACCTACCACCTTCACTTGCCATGTTGAAAAAATGCTAGGAACCAAAGATACGAAGCTAGAAGTTTCATACCATGTGAAAAGAATTATCTTAATTATTTAATTCAAAAAAGTATACATTATTATATACAGCCGCAAAAAAAAAAAAAAACTTTCTACAATATTTGAAAGTTACAGCATAGTAGGAAAGTTACAGCAGAAATTTAAAATGTAAATACAAAGTGCAAAACTGAATTATCTGCCTCCAGCCTTACATGTGACGTTGCTAAAGTTGGAACTTGAGATAACGCCGTATCAAGATAACTTTGATAGTGTGGGCGATGCATGATGCAGCGCAGCTTCACATTATGTGAACACAAAAAAACAATATATATAAGGGCAATGTCAAGCAAAGACCATGGTTTCATCTTCATTTTTATTGGTTACCTTGTTTTATTTATTACATGAATAGATAGGGTTTCACCCCAACTCCCCCACCTCGGTCCATGTCCATTTTTTTTTCAAAGGCAAGCTGGGGTTAGGCTGACCCCTACCAGAACAACAGCGTGGCAGAGGGACTAGATCATGTGCCTTCAGCTTGGTATAGGACCCTGTTTACCACATGAGATATACCACCTCGGTCCATATCCGTGCCCTCTTCAACGCCTACACTTTTCTTTAGTTGGCATATGAAAAACAATATATTTACTCACAAAATTGCCTATAGGTGGCCGCAAATTGGCTGCACTAAGATTTGCAAAGTCTACCAACTGGGGCTCGGCTTGTCTGGCAGGAGTAGTTAGTGCACGTCACCTTGTGTTGGGACATTGCAAGTTTGAACCCCCAAGTAATATGTGGTTGTATAACTGGTAGGGGTCTGCCTAACCCCAGATTTCGCTGTCGAAAAGAAAAAAAATACCAAGGCTAAGCAATGCCACACATATGGGTTCGACCAGACAAGCAAGTTCAAAAACTTTTTGAAAATTAGGATACAACGGCATGGACTTTTTTTTTACTTGTAACCAATAGAAAACTGTACATAAAAATATGTTTTTATTAAAACACTATTAAAAAGTATTAAAATAACGTTTGTATGTGAGTGGTATCAGTGTGTCTGTCTTGTGTCGAGTTGAGATCAAAGGAGCGGTTAAGTGACATGGCTAAGTGTGGTAGCCAATCACATTCCAGAATTGCATGGAGTCCACAGTTTCAGAGGGGAGGGTGGTGTATGTTCGCCCCCGATGATTCACTGAATCCCACGTCTGTGTTCGGGGGGTCGAATGAGTGCAGGCCCCAAATAAAATGTTGTCTCATGATGGGCTATGGCACTTAGTCATGGCATATAGCCACTCCCCGGTCTTATGTCACCATGACACCTAAATTTTCGGGCAGGCACGGAGTCTAAGAGATTTTATTAAATATACCTCAAAATTAGCAATGCAAATTACGTAAGCCTAATTCTAGAATTTGGATCAAGTGCAATCGCATTGCACAAAGTGCATGTGCAGCTGCACCTGACCACCACTCATTTGTTGTTGGGTTCCAATTAACAGGATGTCGGAAGAATGAATGGTGGTCACCAACAGGAGCTCCGGCTTGTTTGGTAAGAGCAGCTAGTGCATGTCACCTTGTGTTGGGATGTTGCAGCTTTAAAACCCAATGGTATAGTTGTATAACTGGTAGGGGTCAAGCCTAACCCCAGCTTGCTTTTCAAAAAAAAAAAAATGGTAGTTAGGTGCAGAGCTCATGTTTTCCTGCAATCTAAAGGATTGGATCTATATATATATATATATATATATATATATATATAGAGAGAGAGAGAGAGAGAGAGAAAATTAGTGTTTTCACTTTTTTTTTTAAAGACAAGCTGGGTTACCAGTTATTCAACTTACCACACGGTTTTGAACCTGCAACGTCCCACCACAAAGAGACTTGGCACTGACATTAGTTTTTTCACTTGTAAGCTTGGAACCGATAAGGCGTACACAATTTTTCTCTCATATGTATTTATATATTTATGGGGTGATAAAATTAATTTGTTTCATATTTTATATACATACACCAACCAATCATTGTTGGGCATTAATGATATTTATGATCACAAGCCCCAACCATCATCATCATCATGAAACCATCTATCACCCTTAACATGGGAAGGACAGTAGTTTGTGAGGTGGAAGTATCTTTTGGTTCCAGAAAAGTAATCACCACATGGGAAAGACACTTTTTCTCTCTGGAAATAAGGGCAAAGGCCAAGTAAAATTAAAGAAAGGAAGGAATTTGGGCATTGCATGGGAAAAGCCAAAGGCAAATCTTTATCACCCTGCCCCCCACACAGCCACACTTTGTCTTTGCTTTCACCATCAAGCTGTCAGGAAACATGATTTTTAGAAACGCTTTTGCTTGGTATTGAAAAATATTGATTTTAGCACGCTTTTGTGCATGTGCGCACCTTTTCATTTTCTACCATTAATGTTGAGGGTAGGTATTGCCTCCATTCCTGTTTTTGAGAGAGAGTTCTCTCAAGACCTAAATTTTTGTGCATGTGCGACATAGCATCCCATACCGACTAGCACCTCCAACCGAAAGACCAAATGTGCATTGTGTACACTGTCACATAAGCTAAAACATACTTTTGCGGCACTGTCAACTTAATCAACATCCAACACAGGTCATATAAGGAGTGTGGCGCACCTTTTAGCTTTTACCGATGTGTGCCAAGCCCCCGAATATCATTCCAATATTTTACTTTACCAACGAGGGATTCGGTTGTCTGCTAGGACTTGACCTCAGTAAAAAAAAAAAAAAGAAAGAAAGAAAAGAAACAGAGAGTTTTTGTTGAATGGCTCCCTCTAGCCCATTATAAAGATGGTTCAAATAGCATCTCTCTCTCTCTCTCGGGCTGGTAGACGAGATGAACAAACTGAATAGCGGCTTTTTGGGCTCGGCTTGTTTACATTCTGATAGTGTTCCGGTTTGGCTTATCTGGCTCGTGCAAGCCAAACCAAGCTCAGCTCGTGTAGGCCTGAACTGAGCAAGCATGGGCTGACTCATTTAAGCGAAAAAACAAAAAAAAAAGTTTAATGGAACCTCTAATTTCATGGTTGCAACTTGCAAGTATGTCCGTGTAATCAGTGCTTCTTTTAAGTTGTATCATGCAGAAATACTACGTAAGGTATCTAAACGAGACTATAAAAGCTGAGCCAAGGCAAACGCCCCCTGTTCGTGCTCGAGTCGGCCATCTGCAAGAAACAAGCTTGCACTCATCCCCCAATCTAAATAAACCCAACATGAACAAGAAGAATTGAGCTGAGCCATGAGTGCTATTCAACATAAACTTTTGTAATGCCCGCGTGCACACACAGAATGAGGACATTGCATTGATATATTTAGGGGTGGGCAATTGGGCCGAGCGGCCCGATGGGCCAAGCCGATCTGGCCATCCATGGGCCGGGTTTGGGCCAAGGTTTTAGGACTGGGCCTGTTAGGTACCAGGCCAAAAGTCAACCCGTTATATACGTGAGTCGGGCTGGCCTGATGGGTCTGAGTTATTTATTAATTTTATAATAATATAAAATTTTTAAAAGGTGACATATTGTGGCCCTTTACATATGATTTTATTAATGCTTTAAACAAGGTGGATCAAATGCCAATCTAAATTAAATATTGGTTTTGGAACCTTTTTTTTTTTTAACATCACCTTGTGTTGGGATGTTGCTGGTTCAAAACCCAATGGTATTGTTGTATAACTGATAGGGGTCTGCCTAACCCCAGCTTGCCTTTCAAAACAAAAGACAAAAAACAAAACAAAAAACTTGAGGTCTTCCTACCCACCTGGGAGTATACCCAGCTTCGTCATTTCGGCAAGAGATACCTCCTGTTGGTTGCCAACCATGGTTATTGCATGTGGTGACAAACTACGGTTGCCCTTAGCTAGGGGTGTCAATGGGTCAGGTTTGACCTGGACCCAACCTATACCAAACCCTATAGGGTCAGGCTAATTTGGTTATAATTAAAAAGGTCTGATTAGAATCCAGGTCCGACCCAAAGGGTCCAATTAATATATAGAGTCAGGTATGGTTTGTGCAATTTCATACCAGATCCTGGCCCGACCTGAATTCCGACTATGATCTGCAGTTTTTCAATGTAAAAAAGATTTAAAAATATATATTATTTTACTGGGTATGGTCCTGGTAGGGTTCATGTAATCTTTATAGGATCCGGGTAAGGTTTCTCTTAATTATGTGAGTCCAATTGGACCAGGTTCTGGACTAGTACCATCATCTCAAATTTGGTCAGAGTCTAATTCCACCTGGGTCGGAACCAAACCCAACCCACTGACACCCTTAGCCACGTAGGCAGAGCCCTTGTCCAACAATATTTACAGTAGAACTGATGCATTTGGATTGAATCAGACTTCCGTTGAAAACTGATGGTTTCATGAGTGCTAAAAAGAGATTTGGATTCCTTGACATTTGGATCTGGATTGGTAAAATAGTAGTATATCGTGCATTTTGTGGGTAGTGTATGAGTGGGAATCATTTTGTATGTTGAATATATAGCTCGTGTCTTGTAGTTTAGAGCCTGATTGAGTTGGACTCATATGGACCCACATATATGAGTACGGACCAAATATCAGGGTATTTTTTCAAGTATCATGAAAATGTCACACAAACATTAGGTCTTACTATTACAACATGTTCCATTCCCTTAGTAGCATCATCCCCTTGATACTTCCAATGCTTAACGTGTATCTGATGCCCTTGTGCTTAAATCTTCGTCCCTACAAACCAATCCTATATAAGAATTAATTATAAATTTGTTACAAGTAGATCTATTAGATCGGTTTGGCAATAGGTTTAAGCCATAATCTCACTTTGTTTTAGGAAATGATATTATGATATTTTGAAATTATGGTGATGTTTACAAATGAAAATATCACAATTGTATGTTGATTGTGTGCATACATATTACAATTTAAATTTTTTAAATTTCATTTATTTTGTGAATATATTGCCAATAAAACTGCGAGAACCGCAAAAAATTCATTTTCTCACGAAATTAAAGGTCATGTGGCTGCAACTTTAAACTTTTGTCAATATGTCAGGGACTAGGGGGGTAGTACGTAAACCTGTATTACTAAACAATGAGTCCAGCCACAGGCTTTCAAAGCTTTTTCTTTATTTTTACTCTAGAAACTGCCCCAGGCACAGACCTAGCCGCCCTGGCTCAGCCTGCCCTACTATGGTCGCCGTCCATATCGATCGGCGTAAAACTCCTGAGTCAACACCAGGTAGTTGCCATGCTTGGGCAGGCCTTAACTTGACAAGAGTATCAATTAGAACATTCATCTTTCTGTTTAACAGCACTCAGATCCATACCCACAGTGGTTATTCTGAAATTGGTAAGCAGCCTAGAGGCGATGCATTTTGATCCATATCCAATTAAGATTTGTGCTAAACAGCCAAAGCATGTGTTTGGATCCATGCTTGCATAATAGTAGGTGGTTAACTAGTTAATCTTTATATGTTTAGTACCTGTAATCCTTGGAAGTGGCATGCTTTTGCAAGGAGGGTTGATTCCAGGTAGAAAATCATCCTTGACCTGGATCTGTCTCACTCTAGTAAGGATGTCTAGAGGTTGGATTTGGGTCGATAAATATTTTACCAAACCTAAACAATTAGATCCTTATAAGCATTGTCAGATAAACCTAAACAATTAGATCCTTATAAGCATTGTCAGATGCTTTACACATAGTTGGGTTTCAGTGGGTGATCAGATTTGGAGGTGAAAAGCCAAAATCAGATCAGAGCCAAATTAGCTAAACAAATTTGGAAAGGCCTCTCTAATACTAATCTGATAGAGTTTGTTTTTAGTACTCATGTTTACATGATGACATTATAATTCATATAATTAATTCTTGGTGCACTGAAAACTTGTTTACTGTCTTTTTTCTAATATGGTTGAGAATAAATTATGCCGTTAATTTTTCTATGATTTATATGCAATATTATGTGGGATTTACAAATTCTCTAGAGTAATTTATAGAAAGCCACCTGATTTATCAGCTATTTAAGAAAAGAGACCTAACCTTTTTGTAATTGCAAATAGCTCCCCATTTTATAATTTTTGTGTCTTTTTTTTTGTTTTTTTTTATAACGAGGAACCCTCGCCAAGAACTGGGTTGCTTAATGGGCCTACCCTCCTGCAATGTAAACCCCGACTAGGTTCACCGACACCCAAGCTCTTATGGAGCCTGCCAGTTAAAGGCACCTACACACTCAGTGAGAGTCAAACCTGAGACAAAGGGGTCAACACCTTGGTCTTAAAATGATTCATTTGAACTTTGTTCAGGCAAACAAAGTGAACAAAACACCTCTTATCTTGATTTGTTTACAATAGTCTGGAAGATAACATACGATGGTTGTTCTACCAAAAAAAAAAGTGGCAAAAATGTTTTATATCTCATGTGGGTATTTGAAATGAATAAAGTTAAAGTAGGTGGTTGAATGTAATATCCCAAACTTCCGCTGGGGTTTTGTAAATTACTTTTCTCTTTATCTTTTTCCTTGTTTCGTTGTTAAACATCACTTTTCCATCTTTTGCCGACTATGAATCACTTGTTTTCTTGTTGTTATTCAAATCTTCATCTACTAGCCACCTAGACCATATCTCACCAAACTTATATTGATCTAAGAGAAATCATATTGTCCTTTTTCATGAACTAAGCATCAAGTAATTCTTATACAAGATGATTTGGAAAAATAAGATAATTTATGGACTTCATTAGCTTCATGCATGCATGACATTTCTTGACAAATTTCAAATTAAAAGTAAGCTAAGCTTGTGGTATTTCTTTAGATTTGTAGTCCTTGCAACTTTTGGGGTATAGTGATAATTAAGTTTTGCTGCAATTATTGCATACAAATTTGACCATAAACCTAACTTAGATCGTTGTCCTATATTGGCTTTGTCTTATACCATGCTTCAAGAATGATAATCTTTACCAACATATTTTAAAAATTAGCCAAACTAGATGTTTTGTAAATTCCACCTGAATGGGCATGGTAGTACAAGTTAGGGTTTCATTCACCCTGTGCATGGCTGGCCTTGTTCAAAAAGGATTCCATCCTATGTGGATCCTAGCTATCCAGTTATAAGGCATCTGGACAGTTATGATCAGTCCACATCCAGGTGAAAATGTGGAATCTTAGCCGTTGATTGGATGGCTAGGTTTGAATGCGGGATGGAACTCATCCTGTGTCAAATGATGGGATCCATACTCGGGCTTGTTGCATCCTGAAAATTGGATGTGGCAGATCCTGTTTACATCGTAGCATGGGGGCCACAGAGATCGAATCCATCAATTTTAGTGAACCCTAAAAAATTCCCAACATTTAGTGCATCATATACAATAGAGACCAGCTAATATATTTTATCCTGCAAGATGGCCACGGAGTGTTAAGTTAAAGACCTCGGATCAAACCTCACTGGTGCACGGATGTGTTCATAGCTTTCAGAGGTCACGTAAGGAATGATGGTCGTGCCACCCAGGCTTTTCCGTTGCTTCAGTGTGGGTACCTCATCATCAATATATATATATATATATATATATATATATGAACTAAAATATGTAAACTAGTATGAGCAAATATTTTCTTCCCTATTTTGCAAATCTGACCCTGGAGATGCATTAGGCGTGGTCCATTTTGCTTGGAATCGACTATTGAATCATCGTAATCCGATGAAGAAATGTGATTTTTTATGATTGAATATTCACAAAAATTTGAGCCATGGATTTTCAAGCCTTAAAAGATTCTTCTTATACATCATAATAAGATCAACTAAGAATCTGTTTCTATAAAACCAAGCATCTAGATGGCATCCGTATGGTAAATTTTTAGAAAAAAATAATTAAAAAGCTATGAAAATCATATTGCATACCAGTTTACATATTTTGTTAGTTCACATATTTCAGTTGCCCTATATTATCGGGTCACAACCTAATACAACTAAACTTGCTCTGCGTATACTTCATGTCATTCTTGTTTACAAAGTTCTCATACAATCCTTCTGGACACAAAGGCTCACTTTTTCCTAACCTACTTTCACAATGTCATTGTATATGCCTAGCCCACTCAGGATGTGGGTCTAATCTAGGATCCTTCCACTTATTTGGGCTTGGGCTCCTCTCATATTAGGGATGTAAATGGTTTGGATTTGGGTCAGATCTAGGCATTATCAAGTCCGACTTAATCGGGCTTGCATGGAAAAAGATAAAACCAAACCCAGTCTGACTAACTTAAAACCTGGTATTTACATTTATATAGGTCAGTTTTTAAGGCGAATTTGAGTTTTAGTCTTATTCGGGTTCAGATTTGAATGCAAAACTTAATACCAAACCCGGACCGGTTCAGATTTAACTACTAAACCCGCTTAATGGACTTGGATTCGTGTCGGGTATCAGGTTGCACCCGAACTGTTTACATCCCTATCTCAGAGCCAATTCAACTCTAAATGCACAAGTTACCAACTAAATTTAACAAGTGCAATAAAGCACAATCTAGCCAAAATCTTTGATTTTTAGAACAAACTCAAAATATGTGCCCAAAAGCAAAAGGATTCTTAGAATCCAATGTTGTATGAGTCCGCAAATTTTAAGGGTGTTGGAGTTCTAGAGTCTTGATTCTACATGTTTGTTTTGATCACAGGTTTGTAGCTGTAAAAGTGATTTATGTGATTAACATTCTCAAGCATTAACTTTCTCTTGTTTGCCTTTAGGTTGTGAATTTGAGTCTTGTGAAAATCTATCCTGTAAGAATGAATCATGTCGTCGTGTCACTACTTTTAACACATTCAAAGGTAAGCATTAACGCTTGTGAAAGCTTTATACACCATCAGATTTGTGTAAAACTTTCACAAGTTTTGTGGCTTCAACATTCACAGATGGGAATCACATTCACGGGTTGCATTTTTGCATGTTTGCAATGCCCCTGTGAAAGTACTAAAATGTGATTTAGAATCACAAGAAACCTATGAAAATTACAAAATCACAGGTGTTGCAAACATGTACATGCATGGGCCTCAAACTGTTGAGATCATATGTATGTACATTTTGGATTTTTAAGAACCTTTTTAAGCTAATATGATCATCAACTCAGCAAAACTTATTTAATGGGCTATGGTCAACTGACCTAGGATTAGTCCAAGCATTGTAAACTAGTGGGCTAGGTCTGCTCAGGCCTTACAAGCCTTCTGCATGCCAAGTAAAGCAGGTGTAAAATTTTCTCCGAAACCTGTCTTATTGGGGGACAACTTTAACCATATGTGCTTCCCTCCTAACAATGAGATACTCGGTTCTCCTTAGTGAAGTTTACAACCCTAATGCCTGCAAGAAAACCAAGGAAAAACCAGTAGTAACGTAAGTGGATCTTTGTTTCACCGCATAACCTGGGAAAGAGACCCTCTTTCATACGAAAAATGGCCCGTTTCCATGAGCGAGTGTGGCTGTGTGAGCATCCATGCCTTGAAAAAATGCTAGTGGGGGCACTAAAAAATACGGCTTTCTTACAAAAGCCATGTCATACCGCCACTCCCTCGGGAAACAATTTCCCTTAAGAGGTTGCTTTCACGTGAAACCCGCATCCCAGGGGACACGTGGATTTTCTCAAAGTCTTGCAACTGTAAATCGCAATCAGAACACTTTATCAAGGTTAGAGAGACATGAGAAATGCAAGTTATGATTGTGATTGTTTTTGTCTTGAATCTTGTAAATTTTTGCTTGTTTGTTCTTTTTTTTTTTGAAAGGCAAGGCAAAATTCATGGATTCAAGTATTCATTTTCCCTCCTCCTAATGAAGATAGTCTCCTGGAACATTAGGGGCCTACTGAGACTTTCCAAAAAAAAAAAAAAGTATTCATAATTTTCCCTGTTCCTTACGGAAAACTCCATTTGAGAACATTCCTAAAAATTGTTGCTAGATTTTTCAGTAGGATCCACAATTAAGAACTCAAGCAGTCGATGGAACTTTTAAGTTCAACACTTTTGTTTGGGTGAAGTGAGAAAATTGCACTAAAATCAACTTCATTAGTTTTTCTAAAAATTGAAGACAACCGTAACCCTTTTTTTGAGGGAACACTCACTACCATTGCCTAGATAGTAATGAGAATTATGAGAGTTCGAAAGAATAATTTTCCATGTTTTCTATTGTCTACAAATCCAAAGTAAAGATTAACGATTCCAATTTACCATCTAATTTCCCCAGTCAACCCATAAAGAAAATTTTCAAGTGGAAGAATTTGGGCATCTGTTTTCCACTATTTTCTCAACCCTGAGATATTCCTAAAACTTTCAGTTTTGCCTTTGTTAAGCCTTATCCAAACACTAATTGACATCTAAAATTGTACTCAAATCTGTGAAAAATCCCCATAAATACATCTTCAGTGCCTGTTAAAATATGATAATAACAAAACTCTGTGTGAGCTTCAAAAAGGGATCATAAGAAAAATATGCCCGTACCATGCCAGACATGTGAATGCCTAGACAGACATGTGGGGTGTGAGTAGGCGTGGCAACTGGTCAGGTTTCGGTTGGACAAACCCACTTCAGTCCATCCAAGCTGGGTCCAGGTCCAACTTGGTTTCTGTCACCCATATCCAGTTAACCCAAAATGTGGTGTTTCTATGCCTGACATTCATCAACCCCTTTGTCTGATTAGAATATTCAACCCTTTTTCTTTGTCATTGGATGTGCATTATTTGATGGTTTTGGAGCCAAATGACCAATCTGAATTTGATAAGAATGACAACCCTATCGTTGTAGGAGACAGACATTTGGACATCCCTAGATCCCATCTTGAGCTGGCCCATTTACAGTGTGGCTGGTTGGAGTATTTCTTAATCCAAGTTCCTCCTTGTGTACTTGGCTGAGTGAAATTGGAAGTTGGCACCAGTAGGTGTAGAAAAACCAAGATTTTTGGCTAAGAAACTCCAAGGACACACAATTTGAGGTTTTGGATTACCAATGGTGGGTCCAAACTATTAGCTCACAAAGCTAGGAAAATGGTAGTGCTGTAAACTTTAGACTGTTGGACCAGGTGGGCACTTGATCTTAGCCTGCTTCAGGTAAGGACTAAGGATTGACCCTACCGGTTGTAGGATAAAGCGGGCAACATCCCATTACATATAAAACTTCGGGTAAAATATTTGTTGGACCCACACCTAGGCACATGAGATCCAATTTCTGAGAACATAAAAAGGCTTGGTCTGATATGGATTCCAAGATGATATATACATCATAATAACTGGTTGGATCTGGATTTTAGTCTCAAGTAATTGACTCATTTAGAGTCTTATAGCTGAAAAGGGAAGCCTGTTTTCCGGTTGGGGTGGACCTTCTGACATTTCTCTGGCAAAACCAAAGAAAATAAGGCCTGTGAGGAGGGCTGTAAAATGGGTTAGATCCAGAAAATGTATACAGGTCTCATTAACTAAGCTACTTAAAACTTGGGGGGTGTTCAGAGAGAAAGACAAGAGGGAGCTGACCAGGTACTTTTGCCCCCCAAAATAAAAATTCTACATTAAAAACTGCACCAACCATATTTTACTATAGGGCATGCCAGCTCTTTCATCAATTTGATACCAACTTCTGTGATAATGCTGCTGATTCTAGCCAATTTCTGGTCACCAAACTATTCAGGCGATGGCACCAATTAGATAGGCAGCATTATTGGCAGAGAGAGAGTTCATCTTTGTTTTTTATTTCTATGTAAGGCACCAACCTCACAGGTTAGATCTGACTAGACTACCGCAGAGAAAGAGAGAGATGTGTGGAAGACAAGCTACCCAGATCATATATATATATATATATAGAGAGAGAGAGAGAGAGAAAGGTGTGTAGAAGACAAGCTACCCAGATCATATATATATATATATATATATAGATAGATAGATATAGAGAGAGAGAGGGAGGTGTGGAAGACAAGATAACCAGATCATCTTCGCTGTTTATTTCTTTAGGAAAATTCCATCTATGGGCCAAACCTTTGCCCCAATCTCAGTAAAGGCCTCATATTTCTCGAATTTCTTAATAAAAGCCTTCATTTTTCAGGAAACTGCCAAACAGAGATGTACTCTTTGAGTCAAATGACAAAAAAGACCTGGAACGACCACTATACTATACCTACCTTTCTCTTTTTTCTATCAGGGTAAATAAGTACTTTTCAAATCAAAAGGTCAAATTATAAAACGAAGAGAATCACGTTTCCCAATATGATTGAGGTTAACCAGAGATCTCTGTCGGGGAGTTTTCAGAAAATAGAGGCATGTATCAGAAAATTCAGAAATGTTAGGCTCTTTTTTGGGGTTAGGGAAAAAAATGTTGGCCCATAAATAGAAATTTCCATTTTTTTTCTTTTATGAAAGACACAAAATGGTTTAGTTCATCTGAATATGCTGTACAATTTTCTACTTGTAGTTCTAACCATCAAGAAGCTTGCAATGTGTACCACTCACTCTACCATCCAATTGACAAAAAACTAATGGATTTTGAGATGGAAATGCTCGTTCTAAGATATTTTATTACTCCAGCTATCCCTCACTATTTCATTCAGTAGGAAGCATCCTGACATGCAAAACTAACTGAAACAATTCTTTAGCAGGATTTCTTGTTGTATTGGGTACCAACTGATTAAACAAATAAATATTACATAAAATAAAAAGCAGGTATTTAATTTTTCCACAATTTTTAGAAAATATTCACTGAAATGATCTGTACTCTGTTGTCCAAGAATAATTGAATAATGCAAATAATCCGAGAAATAACGAAACCCCATGCACCAAATAATTGTCCAAGGACATGGATTCCTAGCATGGGCTGGCAAATTTGACCATGTATAGACCCTTACCATAACCAAACAGGAATTCTTTTCACTTTTCCCAAAAAGAAAATGTAACCCTGTTCCTATCTTCAGATCAATTATGGAGTTGTATAGATCAACTTGCCACGAAAAACCATGAAATTTGTTTTTTTCTTTTCTTTTTTGAATCTTAGATTGGTTTATTTAAATATTTTAAATAATTAAAAGTCTGCAATATTATACTGTGCACGCATGATGATTCCAAATGATCTTGGTATGCTTAAATTAGAGAGGGTGAGAGCTTAAGTCCATTTCTTGAAAATGTTGAAAGTTAATAGTCCAATTTGAGAGGGACACTTTGACTATTCCTTAAGGAATATTTTGGGCTTCTTAAAGAAGTGTTGTCTTTTCTTGATTTGTTGAAAGATCTCGTTTGTATTGAATTGATAAAACCAATAGAATTTTGACTCGTTGCGAATTTCAACAAGTTTAATTTTCCTGTTTGTTCTTCTTTACTAAGATTAATGACCAATATTTGTTGATTATGAAATCTTAGGATTTCTGGATGATAAATACCATTAAATGGGTTACACTACAAGAAAATAGGTTGTTAGCGACGGACGTTAGCGACGGAAAGATTCCGTCGCTAGTTAGCGACGGATTGGCGAGCGACAAATATTCGTCGCTATTATCACTGAATCTTATGAAAGTAGCGACGAAAGATAGTCCGTCGCCTAGTCCGTCGCTAATTAGCGACGGATGTTGCGACAGATTGTTTTGTCGGTACGATCGCACCATTTACCGACGACGTTAGCGACGAAAACTAGTCCGTCGCTAACTAGCGACGGATGTGGCGACAGAATATAATCCATCGCTATTTTCGCGAATTTGATTTTACGTTGGCTTAGCGACGGAATTAATCCGTCGCTAAGCCGTCGCTAACTTTCGAATAACCCTAATCCCAACCAGGTTTTCCTTTTCTTCTTTCGCTGCTCCTGCGTCGGTCCCGCTCCCGCCGTTCGCCGGTCCCGCCGTTCGCCGGTCCCGCCGTTCGCCGGTCCCACCGTCCGCCGGTCCCACCGTCCGCTGGTCCCACCGTTCGCCGCCCGGAGAAAGGTAACGCCCTCCCCCTCCCGTTTCCGGCAAGGGGTTAACCCCCTGCCGGAAAACGCAGGGGGTTAACCCCCTGCCGGAAACGGCAGGGGGTTAACCCCCTCCCGGTTCACGCAGGGGGTTAACCCCCTCCCGGTTCACACAGGGGGTTAACCCCCTACCGTTTCTGGCAGGGGGTTAACCCCCTCCCGGTTCACATAGGGGGTTAACCCCCTGCCGTTTCCGGCAGGGGGTTAACCCCCATTTTCACGCAGGGGGTTAACCCCCTGCCGTTTCTGGCAGGGGGTTAACCTCCTCCCAGTTCACACAGGGGGTTAACCCCCTGTCGTTTCCGGCAGGGGGTTAACCCCCGTTTTGACGTAAGGGGTTAACCCCCTGCCGTTTTCGGCAGGGGGTTAACCCCCTTCTGGTTCACGCAGGGGGTTAACCCCCATTTTCACGCAGGGGGTTAACCCCCTGCCATTTCCGGCAGGGGGTTAACCCCCTCCCGTTTCCGGCAGGGGGTTAACCCCCTCCCGGTTCACAGGGGGTTAACCCCCTCCCGTTTCCGGCAGGGGGTTAACCCCCTTCCGGAAAACGGAGGGGGTTAACCCCCACGTTTTCCGGCAGAGGGTTAACCCCCGCGTTTTCCGGAAGGGGGTTAACCCCCTGCATTTTTCGGCAGAGGACCCTTGCCCCTTGCCTTTCTGGTAGGGGGTCGACCCGGGCACGGGGTCGACCCCCTGTCGGAACAGCAGGGGAGTCGACCCCTTGTCAGAACAGTTTTTTTTCCGTGGTGACTTCATTTTAAAAATTTGTTTTTTTGTGCAGATTTCTCAACGGAACTCGCTTGTGCCCCGCCACCCGTGGTAAGTAAGTGACAAAAACAATGCAAATCGGGTAAATACCCGTGGTGAGTAAGTGAGGCAAGCGCATCACATGTTATTTAATTTATTGAATGTAACACTTTATTGTTCACACACTCACTTAGTTGTTGATATCTAGGACTGTTTTGTTGGAGTTCGGAGATCATGCTGAGCATAATTTTAATGTATGAATATGGAAGTGTTCTTATTTTTGGAGTACGGAGTCCATGCTATGCGTGGTAGTAGTTAGTGGGATATTGAAGTGTGTTTGCTGCAGGTACATGTTTGTCATTTATTTGATATGAATGATTATGATGTATTGCAATGTTTGATGTAATTGTATCCATGCTTGCATGTAGTTACTTTCAATTTGATTTTGACTTCCATGTGAAATTTTATAATAAAAGCATGCTTCAAATGATTGTATCATGTCATTAATAGTTTGCACATGAAAATATTAAGTTATCAATGCATGCATCAAAATTCTTGTTATTGTTTGACATAGTATATTGCATGATAAATTTGATATTTTCTTCATTGTAGCATTCTGATTGTTTTTCTCTTAATTCGTTAGGATACTATTCGTAACATCATACGACAGAATGACTGCAAACCGTGAATGGATGTACCGTAGGATAGTGGACAATGAGTTATCGCATGAATATATGGATGGTGTCGATAGTTTTATTGAATTTGCAACGGCGAGTGTCAGTACGGTAGATCCCACAGGTCGGATTAGGTGTCCCTGCAAGATTTGTAAGAATAATCGATTTGTAGAACCTCATGGCGTTAGACATCACCTATACAGGAAGGGTTTTGTGAGTGATTATCAGAACTGGACGTTTCATGGAGAAGAATTTAGAAACGATTTTGATGCACGGGTGAATGTGGTGCACGATAATCCATATACGGATTTGATATTTGATGCTGCAGGAACAGAACTGGGTTCTGCTATGAGTTCTAGTGATGTAAGAACTGCCGTAGATGAAGAATCACCAAACGATGCAGCTAGTAGATTTTATGATTTACTTAAAGATGCTGATGAGCCACTTTGGAACGGTTGTGAGAGTCACACTATCTTGTCTGCAGTTCTTCAACTAATGAATTTGAAGTCCGAGTATAATTTGAGTCAATCATGTTTTGACCGTTTGTGCATGATTGTGAAGAGTATGTTGCCTAAAGATGAGAAATTGCCACAAAATTTCTATCGTGCGAAAGTTATGGTCAACGCTCTAGGTATGGGTTACAAAAAGATTGATGCTTGTCCAAATCACTGCATGTTGTATTTCAAGGAGCAGGAAAACGACATATCATGCCCGTCATGTGGGCATCCTCGGTTCAAGCCAAAGACAAGAGGCAATGGTAGCACGAGATCAAAGGAAGTTTCATACAAGTCGCTCCGCTACTTTCCTATCACTCCTAGATTGCAGCGATTGTATATGTCTTCAAAGACAGCTAAACACATGAGATGGCATGCAAATAAAGTTCAACACGATGAAAACAAGATCACGCATCCTGTTGACGCTGAAGCTTGGAAGCACTTTGATCGTACTCATCAGAACTTTGCAATGGAAGTGCGAAATGTTAGACTCGGTCTATGTACAGATGGATTTAATCCATTTGGGGGTAGATCAACTCCATACTCATGCTGGCCAGTATTTGTAACTCCATACAACCTTCCACCAAGCTTGTGTATGAAACGTCCAAATCTTTTCTTGTCTCTGTTGATCCCTGGTCCGACCTCACCTGGCCAAAATCTTGATGTATATCTAAGGCCATTGATTGATGAATTAAAAGTACTGTGGGATGACGGTGTTACCACGTATGATGCCCACAAAAAACAAAATTTCAACATGAAGGCCGCTGTTCTATGGACAATCAGTGACTTCCCTGCATATGGTATGTTATCTGGTTGGAGCACACATGGGAGGTTGGCTTGTCCGTACTGCATGGAGGATTCCAAAGCTTTTAGATTGAGGCATGGAAGGAAGCCTTGCTGGTTTGATTGCCATCGTCGATTTCTACCCAGCGATCATCCGTTCCGACGTCAAAAGAATGCATTTACAGCAGGCACAACTGAAATGGAAGGTCCATCCTCAAGATTGTCTGGCATAGAGATTTTAAGAAGATTGCGATACTTTCCAGATGTATTAACAGATGCCCGCAGTCCTACACCCTTCCGTGGATTTGGGAAGGAACACAATTGGACGAAAAAATCTATTTTTTGGGAACTACCGTATTGGCCGACCCTATTGATACGACATAATTTGGATGTGATGCATGTAGAGAAAAATGTGTTTGATAATGTGTTCAATACAGTAATGAATATTAAAGGAAAAACGAAGGATAATCCGAAGGCCCGTATGGATTTAAAATTAATATGTAAAAGACCAGAATTGGAACTCAAAGAGTATAATGGCAAAGTACTGAAACCAAAGGCGAAGTACGTGCTCGGACCTGATCAAATAAAACATGTATGTCAATGGTTGAGACAACTGAGATTTCCAGATGGATATGTCTCTAACATTGCTCGGGCTGTGAAGATTGACGATGGACAGTTATATGGGTTGAAGAGCCATGATTGTCATATCTTTATGCAACGATTGATACCCCTAGCATTCCATGATATGTTAGACAAACCTATATGGGGGGTATTGTCTGAGTTGAGCGGATTTTTCAGAACATTGTGCGCATCGAAGGTCATTGTATCAGATGTAAAGAATCTCGAGGACTCTGTCATCACCACTGTTTGTCTGTTAGAAAAGATATTTACGCCAGCATTTTTCGATGTTATGGAACATTTGATCATACATTTGCCATATGAACTAAGGGTTGGTGGCCCTGTGCAATATCGATGGATGTACCCATTTGAAAGGTATATGTTTTTTTATATTTGTCTCTTTAATGACAGATATTTAAAATTTGAAATGTATATTCTTGTCAGATGCATGTTCGACCTAAAAAAAAAGGTTCGTAATAAAGCAAGAGTAGAAGGCTCTATTTGTGAGGCGTACACTTTAGAAGAGATTTCAAATTTCTCATCTATGTACTTCGAACCTCATATTTCAACACGTTACACATGCCCGCCCCGTAACGATGATGGAGAACAAGTAACTGTAGCTGACAAGCTGTCGATATTTCAACGACTTGGGCATGCATTTGGTAGTTGCCGATCAAGGCTATTGACAGATCGAGAGCAAGATGCAGCACACATCTATATTCTTTTTAATTGTTCAGCGATCGACCCATACATCGAGTAAGTATATGTATATGCAACTCAATTATAAATCCTTTTATGTTCTATATGTGGATACATGGCTCGGTAATATAAGTATTTGTGGTTTGCAGACGATTTGATCTGGAGTTGCAAAGCAAAGTTTCACATCTCACTAATGCAGAAGTACAAAAAGAACGTGAAACTAAGTTTGTGGAGTGGTTGAAACAGTTGGTAAAGAAGCTAATATAAATTTTGTACTTATAAACAACACTAAGTTACTTAATTGATCGTGATCACAATAATTGTTTATGTCTGTGCGTAGGTTCGCCATGGTGATGTTAAAGATCAAGGAATATGTGATTTAGAAAATGGTCCGACCAAAGTTGTGCAATGCTACAATGGGTATATCGTAAATGGTTATCGATTCCATACAAAAGACTACGGTATAAACAAATCAACGATAAATAGTAGCGTGTGTGTCAAGGGTAGCAGCTACGGTGAAAATGAACATGATTACTACGGTGTTATAGAGGAAATAATGGAGTTGACTTACTTAGGCATGAATAACAGGGTTACGGTATTCAAGTGTCATTGGTTTGATCCAACTGCAACAAGACTCGACAAAGCTTCAGGCATTGTGGAGGTGAATCATAAATCCAGGTTTGGAACATATGAACCATTCATATTAGCCTCGCAAGCTCAACAAGTTTATTATACTTCATATCCGAGTATAAAAAAGTCAGATAGAAATGAATGGTGGGCAGTTTGCAAGGTGAAATCCAAACTATACCCCGAGTATGATCAGTTACAAGAAGATGAGTTAGCTGAAGACAGTGATTACTATCAATCAGATGATGTCTGTGACTTCGCTTATGGTCACGATGTTGCGCATGATATGCATGTCATATCTCCATTAGCTGATGAAACATTCATAGAGGAATGTGATCCAAATGATGTACCAAGTGGATGGGCAAACAATGAAGAAGAAGAAGAAGAAGAAGAAGAAGAAGAAGAAGAAGAAGAAGAAGAAGAAAGTCAAACTAGTGACGAGGAAGAATTCTCAAGCTAGTGAAAAAAATCTTATACTACAAACCTCTATTTAAATGCATTGTAATACTTGATGTGAGTTGTATTGCAATACTTGGTGTGAATGATTAAAAAATTTATTTCAATGTATTGTAATACTTGATACGAATGATTCGAATGCATTGTAATTTATCTGAATGTATTATAATTTATGCAATTAACGAATGATTTGAATTAGTGCAATACTTGATGTCAATGATTTGAATTATTTGAATGCATTGCAATGCTTGATGTGAATGACTTGAATGCATTGTAATACTTGATGTGAATTGTTTGAATGTATTGTATGACATATGTTATTTGTTAGAATATGGTTCGTGGAGGTTATAGTGGTCGCTCATCCAGTAGTAGCCAGGCTCAACCTTCATCTTCACGGGCTCCTGTGATAGGTATATCATATAACTAATTAGATGCTTGATTAGTTCAAATGCACATTCTGAGAACTTGGTGTGTATTTTTTTACAGATGATGTTGCGCCTGTATACGACCCACCTACACCAGTTGATCGCACAAGTCAACAGCCAACACAGGAAACAGGGTCTTCACAGGCTGGCACAAGAAGACTCATTCGAATAGTGTATATCGATAATCGACCGTAAGTATTTTGTTTTCAATTATTGCATATCTTTTAAATATTTTATATTGATATTTACTGTGTAACAATTCATGTGGAGCACGAGGTTTGAGCCACAAGAAGTAGTACGGGAGATTAGGAATTCACTTCTTCAACATCTACCAGGACCAGTTGCTCAATGGAAAGAGTACCCAAAGGAAGTATTAGACAGATTGTGGTCCTCATTCATGGTATACAGTTGTTCCTCATAGTTAATGTGTTTCATATTTAATTTATTTAAGCAATGTCTACTAACTTTCTGAAAATATTTGTAGGCTTCGAATCGCTTTGCAACTACGGTGGAAGAAAATGATGCAAGGAAGGTGTGGCAGAAGGTGGCTGCCAATCGATTTGCAGACATGCTGCACACTATGAAGACTGCAGCAAAAAAAGCATCTGGCGTAGTAGATGATCCATTACTGTGGAAGGGCCATGGTCCTATTACTATCAGGAGAGATTACTGGGATGAAATGTGCGATATGTGGGCGGGAGATGCATTTAAAAATCGCTCTGCGAAGGCTTCACAAAATCGATCGAAGATGCCCGAAGCCCATCTACACACAGGTGGATCTAAGACATTTGGGAGCCACCTAAAGAAAATGGTAACTCATCAATATATAATATTAATTTTATAAGTATAGTTGCAAATTTGTGTACTAAATCTTTTGTCATTTAACTTCGCAGGAAGCAGAAAAAGGAGGCAGTGTACCATATAAGGATGTGTTTGTAGAAACACATAAACGGAAGACCACGGGAGTCTTCGTATCAGAGAAGGCGAGAACGACAACGGTATGTATTAATTCTATTAATAATCATTGCAATATATATGCAAGTCATCATAATGTTATCATTAATTATTAATGAATACTTTAAACATTATTTTGTAGGAGGCATATGAGCAACAAATGGTAGAGCGATATGGTGAAGACGCTACTCAGCATCCATCATTTGATCCTACAGCATGGGTGACTGCAGCAGGTGAACCCAAAAAAGGTCGCGTGTTCGGGTTTGGGAGTAATATGAACACTTCACCAGTTATTGGTTCTTCCAGTTACGGCTCACCAACTTCTTGCGCCGACATAAGCTCCAAGCAGCCGACTATTCTTTCCGGTGATGATGTACGCGAGATCATTAATGAATCACTGAATAACTACTTCCAATACACTGTCGCCCCCTTTCTCCGAAATGAGATCAAGGCCGCTGTTCAGGATAGGGGATCTTCGATTCCAGGTCCCTCTCAGGTATAATCACATATATAGTTTTTTTGACTATCTTAAAGCATATCTGAGCATGGTAGAATCACATATAGAGTTTTTCTAGATGCCTTAGAACACATATGAACATGTTATAATCACATATTCAATTTTTTTACTGCCTTAGCACACATATAAGCATGATAGAATCACATATATATATATTTAACTTTTTGTCTGTCTTAGAGCACATATGAGCATGATAGAATCACATATAAAGTTTTTTTGGTTGCATTAGAACACATAAGCATGCTATAATCACATATTCAGTTTTTTTACTGCCTAAGAACACATATGAGCATATTATAATCACATATTCTGTTTTTTGACTGCCTTAGCACACATATGAACATGCTATAATAACATATAGAGTTTTTTAACTGCCTTAGAACACATATGAACATGTTATATATCATTTATGATAGAATCACATATAAAATTTTTGGCTTTGCCTGCCTTAGAGCACATATGAGCATGCTATATTCACATATTCAATTTTTTTACTGCCTTAGCACACATACGAGCATGATCGAATCACATATATAGTTTTTTGCTTGCCTTAAAGCACATCTGAGCATGGTAGAATCACATATAGAGTTTTTTTATATGCCTTAGAACACATATGAACATGCTATAATCACATATTCAATTTTTTGACTGCCTTAGCACACATATGAGCATGATAGAATCACATATAGAGTTTTTTTATTGCCTTAGATCACACATGAGCACATGATAGAATCACATATAGTGTGTAATTTATTTCATTATATTTTGTTTATCAATACTGACTGTTCTTTTCTTGTGTAGACTGCTAGCGATAATCAGGGTAGTGGAGCTGAAGGGACAGATAAAGACAATGAACAAGAAGACGCACAAAATCTTGGCGATGATTAGAGGACTGTGTTGAAGAAGTTCTATTTTTTTTATTTTTCCTAATTGTAATTGTTGAATTGTAAATAATTAAACTTCTTAGTTTTAAGGTGGAACGATTAATTATTATAGATACTTGTTATATGAATTTTTTTGTGTGGTTTGTTTTTTATTTACAGGAAATATAAATTGTACAGGAAATATAAATTGTACAGTTCTCCGTAATTAATTTTTAAATAATTTTTTTTTGATTTTTTTTCGTTTTTGCGACGGATTAGCGACGGATGATTCTGTCGCTATTCATATTAATCTAGCGACGGCTTAGCGACGGAATTAAATCCGTCGCCACGCCGTGGTCGCCGTTTAGTACCGGCGGATTGGCGACGGAATATAGCGCTCGTTATTCCGTCGCAATTAGCGACGGACTTGGCGACGGAATTATTCCGTCGCCAGTTAGCGTCGAAATATTCGCGACGTAAGCATACTGTCGCCGCGTTGTCGCTAATCCGTCGCTAACATGGTTAGCGACGGATTAGCGACGGATTAGCGACGGAAGGTGGTCGTCGCTAATCTACTGCTCTGTTGTAGTGTTACCTTATATTGGAGTTGGAATAATATCAAATTAAGGGCACGTTTGGAAGAGAGAAACTCTCATAGGAAAAGAAAATTTTGCCTATGAGAGTTTTTTATATGTGAAAGTTTTCTAAAAGAAAGTTGTTTGCTTGTTTGTGTAGCATAAGAAAAACAGAGTGGGAAAATGTGAAAAAATGAGAGAGAGGAGGAGGAGGAGGAGGGTGGTGGTTGTAAGATGGATGGTAGGGGTGGTGGTGAGGAGTGTAAAAATAAATTTTCTCTTGGCAGGAAACATTATTCCACCCTTCCCCCCTCATCGGGGAATGTTTCAACTGTGTACTTTTTAGAAAAACTCTCTCTATGAAAAAGTCTTTCATTTGAAAGTTGTTCCTACGAATTTTCTATTTTGCATCACTTTTTCTACCTCTTTCTCGCTTTCAAATGTGCCCTAAGGCAGTAATGTTAGGCAATTTAATGGAGATTGGAGGTTTTAGCCTTTGATGGCAAAGCAAGGTATTCAAGGCTAATCAAGTGTCATTAATATGTTAAACATAAAGTGAAACACTTAATCTTATTAAAATAGTATGGCATAATGCAAAATTAATAAATATGCATGTAATTATCATTGTATATATAAGTTAAAAAACCCTTATCACTGGCCACACACTAGCAGACCTCACTTTGGTAAAACTCTTGAGGTCCTTAAACCCTCAGAGTTTTAAGCGACTTTAAGTACGGCAGCGCGGCTAGGTCTACGCATCTGGAGGGGTTTCTTTGAGTAAAAAAAAAAAAATCTTGAGTTCCCCTTACTCTCCAAGAAGTACACCCAGCTTCAATCTTGCAACAAGGAATGTCTCCTATGGGTTTTGATGTTAGGTGACAAACTAAGGTTGCCCCTGACCTGGAAGGCAGAGACCTTGTGCGCCGTATAGTGATTTCTGCCAATGTCATAGTTCATAAGGACGCACTTTTTTCTATGTGTCTAGGTCGTGACATGACATGTTCTCCACATGTGCGTACAATAATTTATCATTTTTAATAAATTTTAAATTCTTTAGTATATTCATTAATATATAAATAATAAATATATTCCTATGTACTAATATATTAAAAAATATTTTTAAATCAATAAAATCATTAAAGAAATCAGTATCCTCATACTACGAACCCAGATCGAGTTTACACCATTGGAAAAGCGTGCGATTAGGTCTCTGATCCTAATGGTGGTTTTCTCTTTTATTATAAGAAAAAAAAATTAAGACTAAGAAAGTCATTTTGTATGGTCTATGGAAGGTGACCTTACCTTGACCCTAACCTAAAATCTTGAGCCTGAGCCTTTGGGGCTCGATGATGACTATCCCCAACCGTAAGAAATAAACCTGACTTACACGCCAACCTAAAAAGTGTTTGAGGGTCAAATGGAGCCCACTGGTTCACCCACCACTTTGCACGGCGTGATTTAAACAAGACAAGAAAGATAGTAAAAGGGTCATGGGGCCCACTTTGGCCCTGTCCCAAGGGCTAGGTTTTTATCTCTTGGCTGTTGGATCCAATCGGGTTGGACAGTATAGTGTGTCTCCGATGGTACGGTACATTGTTGCTCACTTTTGCTTTAGAGTAGTACTTATTTACTAAAAGATGCTCAATGTTTCAATTGTTACATATAGCTGCCTTTTCCTTTTTATTTTTTCTCTTTTTTTTATTTGATGATAATGGTTAGGTTTGGGGACAATCCATGTTTAGAGAAGAGTTGACCAATATCCGAATAATCATCTAGCCCTTTTTCTCTTTTATATTTGTCCTTCCTTATTTTTTATCATATAATAGTGGTTGGATCTTGGAATTATTCAATGGATAAGAAACCAAGATCTAAACAACCAGCTGGCTGGCCCTTGCTCTTTCTTATGTTCCCTTCTACTTTTTTATTAGACGATAATTTTTAGTTCTACAAAACATCCACATCCTATGGATCGGATCGGATATCCAATCCGTTAGGTAAATTCATTACCTTTTATTACATCTCTTTTTCGTTTTTTTAGCTATAGGCCACCCCAAAGCCCTTGCAGATGGGTTGGATCCAGGAAGATGAATTTGCAAATTTTGGCTGTCCCCGATCCGACTCTTCAATGTATGCTATTTTGGGATCTAAAACCCAACCTATTTGCATCCCTACGTAAAACCCTTGAGATCTCTGCTACCCACTGGATGGTACATCCGACTATGACTGCTACCCACTGGAATGGCCCCCATGAGTTTTGAACCATGTTTTTCTTGCCCATCAAGGGATACACACAGCTTCATCCTCGCCACAAAAAATAATAATAATAATTTATGCCCATGGGTTTTGAACTTAAACTCGATACTTTTTAACAAAAAAAAAAAAAAATCTAAACAACTTAAAAAGCTTTGCAGCTTGACTCATTTATTTACTTTTTTTAATTTTTACTCAGAAAAACTACCCCAGGCTCAGATGTCACTGTCCATGTCAGCATAAAACTCTGAGGGGCTTACCACCCCCCTCGACCCCAGAAAGTCACCAAGCTTCGGGTTAATTGCAGGGGTTGACACCCATGAGATTTGAATCTAGACTGCCCGTCAAACTAACTAGGCTCCATCCCACTACGCCAAACCCGTAGGGTGTAGCTTACTCATTTATGCTCTGACATATAGGGTCATACTCAGTGTAGTTCCATACTTTGAATACTGGAGAGCAATTTGTTAAAATCCGTATAATAAGAATCGAATCGTTTGTGAATGGATAACTTTTTATCATCAGATGACACGTGTCATTTGAAAATAAAAGTTATTCAAAAAAAAATGTACTCCCTTAAAAGAATATTAACAAACCCATCTGAATCGGCCCTTTTAGAATCGCTGTTGTGTCAATTTGATCTGAATCGGTCTAATCGATTTTAATAACATTGCTGGAGCGGGACACACCAGAGTTTGTCATATCCTATTGATGCAAGAAGTGATCACCCTCAGGTAGGGATGGCAGTGGACCGGGGGGAAAGCGGAGCCCCATTCGGCCTCGCCCAGTTTGGACCATGGATGAAGGGCATGAAACGGGGATGGAGGCGGGGATGAAGGTTAAAATCCATCCTCATGCGGGATGATGGCGGGGATGGACTTATGCTTTCCCCGACCCTGTCTCGATCCCCGCCTTGCCCCGCCCCATCCCATCCCCAATCTTTCTAAGGGATGACACTAAACCGAGGAAAAATGGGGCCCCGCCCTGCCTCACTCCCGTTTGGACTGGGGATGGAGGCGGGGGTGGAGGTGGGGATGGAGGTTCGGATTTTGAAACGAGACGGGGGTGGAGACCTTGTCCCCTGCCCCCGCCCCGGTCCATTGCCATCCCTACCCTCAGGACTCGAACCTAGGGGTGCAAACGGTTTGGATCCCAAACAGCTAAATACATGGAGATTTGGATCAAAATCAAATCCAAAACAGCCAAATATTGCAAAACCTCTATCCTAGATCCAACCCATTTGCATTCCTACTCGAACCCAGCTGAGCACTCTGATTACTCTACCATTTCATCAAAAGATGGCCCTCAGACCCCTACTTGGATATGCTGATCATCTACATAAATCTCATCTCACTCCTGAAAAAGGTCCGATTCTAAACAGATCATGTTAAAACCCAAATCGGGCCTGATTTAGATCTGAGGAACTGGATATGGATATGGTATTTATACAATACAGTTTCTGGTGATTGGGTTTTTTTCATGTGAAAAGAATAGAATGAGTTACACATTATCTGAATCCATACATTAATCTGATAGAAATTATTTTTCTGCATATGGATCCAAATCTGAAAAGATGCACTCTGATCAATCGGAGTATAGTTTGAATGGTTGAACAGATCGTATTTAGCACTCAAATCTGAAAAAAAAAATGCTGGATCCAAGTGAGAGGTCAGATGAATCCAATCCGTTTTCACTCCAATCTCATGGCAAATTCTCTTACTAAATCGCAAGAAAGATTTCTTTCAATTGGAATTGGAACTAGGGATGGCAGTGGACTAGGGGGAATCGGGGCCCCGCCTCTCCCTGTTTGGACCGGGGGATGGAGGTTAAAATCAAAACCCATGTGAGGATGAAGGCGGGGATGGACTTATACTTTCTCCCAGCCCCGCCCCATCCCAATCCTTCTTTAGAAATGGCAATGGGTCGAGGGGAAACGGGGCCCTATTCCACCTCGCCCCGCTTGAACCGGTAATGGAGGACATGAAACAAGGATGAAGGCAGGGATGAAGGTTAAAATCAAAACCCGTGCTGGAATGAAGGCGAGGATGGAAGGCAGGATTTTAAGATGGGATCGGGTGGAGACCTTGTCCCCTGCCCTTGCCCGGGTCCACTCCCATCCCTAATTTTATCCTTTATGCAGTCATAAATTGAGACTGCGAAAACTAGTCGTCGTAACGTAGTTATAATTCGACAAGAAATTACTAGCGTTTAAATATAATAACCAAAGTTTGTGTTTTTCTAAATCGGTAATAAGTTGGGTAGCTTTTGCAATAAGAAATTACGCTTGAATAAACCATAGTCACAAATATTGACCACTTCTTTAAATATTGTGATTTTATCATAAATTTTTTAAAAACTGACATGATATCTTTCATATATTGTCTATTTTCCAAATATTGAGCTTTCAATACATAATTAACGTGATATTTATAAATTTTATATTTTATTTTTTATATTATTATATATTTTAAATTTTAAATATAATGATATTTTCTTGAGTTTTTTTTAGAAAACCAATTTTTTAAATTTATCACAGGATTTTTCATTGCTAAGAAAATCCCAATAACGAGATTCGTGGTTGTGGAATAAATTGCATGCTTTCTCACACTTTCTTAACTTTTTGTTTTTTATGGATCAAGCCTTATTTATATTTATATTTAGTCAAAAATATGTTTTGAATCATTTGACTGTCTTGCTTAAGCATGTTTTTTAACAGATTAAAAAATTAATGGCTTACACTTATACGACCATATTGTGTTTTTATGGTGAAACCACTGCAATCAAAATGCTAATTTTAGTCTATGAGATCACTGTCCATATGAGGCTTGCAACTACGATTTTTTTTTTCAAAGGCAAGTTGGGGTTAGACTAGGGGTGGCAATAGGGTAGGGTTGGCCGGTCGACCCTGTGGGTTGGCAGGTCAGCATACCTCAACCCGAACCCGACCTGTTTAATAAACGGCTGTGGCAAACACAAACCCGACCCGTTTATTAAACAGGTAACCCAACACGACTCGCCAACCCGTTTAATAAATGGGTTGGGTCGGGTAAACGGGTTATCGGGTTGGGTAAACGGGTTATCGGGTCGGGTTGGCGGGCGGGTCGGGTCGGTAAATGGGTTGATGGGTCGGGTTCGGTAAACGGGTTGACCCACCTGCCTAACCCGTTTATTAAACGGGTTGGCGGGTTGGCATACCCCTAAAACGAACCCGACCTGTTTAATAAATGGGTTAGGCGGGTTGACCCGTTTATTAAACCGGTTAGTTTAAGCCAAACCTGAACCCGCCTAAGAGGCGGGTCGTGTCAGGTTTTGCCACCCCTAGGTTAGACTGACCCCTACCAGTTATACAACTGTACCATTGGGTTTTGAACGTGCAACACCTTAACATAAGGTGACCTGCACTAGTTGCTCTTACCAGACAAGCGAAGCCCCCCGTTGGTAGGAAGTACTAGATTTTTTAGGGAGCACCGTATAATTGAGTGATGCCAAGTGGCTCTTTTTTTTTCAAATTTATCACCATATAATGGAGTTGAACGAACCGAACAAGGCATGTTAGGGCTCGGCTCATATGGCTGATGCAAGCAGAGCCAAGCTAAGCTTGTGTGAGACCCAGCCAAATGAGCAAATCCCCAGCTGTTCAAAAAAATGTCAGTGGAAAAAAAGTGGAACCCTGGGGTCCAGCGTTTTTTCCTCAAATTTGAGGACATTTTATCCCTAAAAATGCTCCCTCAAAAGTAAGGCCGGTAAACGAGAAGAACGAACCAAACAAGGGCTGTTCAGGCTTGGTGCATTTACAGCCGTGTTGTGTTTCGGCTCGGACTGTATGGTTCATGTAAGCTGAGCTAAGATCGTATGAGACTTAGCCAAGCAAGCCAATCCTGAGCTGTCTCGCCTAAATAAAATAAAATAAAAACACTTTTTTATTAAAAGGTCCATAGAGATAACAGAACACCTGACCTGTTGAATGCAAGTAAGACTATCCACCCAGTTGAGATACCGATATATGTTGTCTAAACGACACTATAAGAGTCTAGCAGAGGAGAACACAATTTGTTCATGCTTGACTCAGCTAATATAATGACAGAACTCGAGCCCGGCTCGCCATCCAAGTGAACCGGACACGAGCGAGCTTGGGACGAGAAGAGCCGTGAGCTGCTCAGATGTTTTCGCAGCACTACTCAGAGTAACTTGTTTTTTGGTATGTTGTTGGGCTTTGGGGTTAGCTTCCTCTCTCTGCTTCAACTTCAAGCCTACCAACGGGGGGGGGGGCTTGATTCATGAGCGAAGCAAAAGACCCAGGTTCATAAAGAGATTCATTTTGATGTTTTAGGAAAAGTTTTTGTATTTAAGTCATTTTGTAATGGATATTAGATCCTTAATTCATATTTTAATTAAGATAAGATTATCTTTTAACGAGTTTTATCAAATTAGGTAGTTCAGTTGAATTAGGATTTAGAAGACCTACCACCGGTGACATCCCATGTGGTAATCCCGCTGCCACACGAGGCGGTTGTTATTCTAATAGGGGTCCGCAACTTGCCTTTAAAAAAAAATAAGAATTTGGAAGTCCTCATCTATAAAAGGATGAGAGACCTATGTACAGTTTAGAGTTTATAAAAAATATTAAAATGATTATTTTTCATTTAATTTCAATTATTTCTTGTTTTTGTTAATTTCATGCAATTTTTGTCGATATTTCTTGCTTTTTTTATTAGTTTTCTCTCAAATCGAGCCCTATTGGCTTACATTAAATTAGTATCAGAGCAATGGATCATCATCTCTATTCTATTCGATGAAGGATTGTCATATTTGTCAAGTGCAACTCGAGGAGTGCATCGATTGATCATATGCCCCATGACCATCGGTGACAATCATGACTGACAATAAGCAGTATTGCATGATCGTATGACCTATCCCAGCATTCACCCACGGCGATCAACACAACCAGCCATTTCACATGGTCATCTAATTCATGATGGCAACAACCAATAACAGCCCAGGTATACTCATCTCCACCATTGTCCCTATCCCCCTCTTCCTTGACCCCACCTCAAGCTAGCCAAAACTTCACCACTGGGTATCCTTCGTTGATCGAGGCTAGTTGTTGGGTCGTTCCCAGAACCCCTGGCCCCTACCTCATCACCTCTTCTTCCCTTTCCCCAATGTCTTCTATTGTGGTCTCCCACCCAACCAGCCACCTACAGTGTGCACCATCTTCTTCCTCGTCTGACCCTTATGCGCCTTCCATGCCCTACGCCTCTTTATCTCCACCTTCCACATTGCCTTTTCACCAACCACCACAACTATTCTCCTATCCTCTACCACCATCACAAGCCTCGTCAACCTCTCCTGGGACCCTTGCTCCACCCAATTTTTTTATTTCTTATCCTTCTTCCTCCTACTTTCTCTTTAACCTAACAGACTGTTGGTAATGCTCAAGGTCGTGGCAAGGTGGATCCAAAGCCACGTCTGTTCTTTGTGCTCAAGGGAGAAGAAGTGGGTAGGGCATCCAATGCCCACGATTTGCTTGAAGGGCACTCAAAAGCCCACGATTAGTTAGTTTTCCTTGTTATTAGGAAATGCTTTTTGTTAGTAGGGAGAAATGGTTGTATACGTGTGTTAGCTTTCCTACTTTTTAGCCTAGGTTTCTATTTTCATGTAAAGTGCTTTTGTCCTCTATAAATGTGGTACCTCTTCATGTTAAAAATGTAGAGAGAAAGTGTAGAGAGTGTAGAGAGAGTGTGTTAGAGAAAAGGGAGTTCATGACTTAATATATGGTTGAAGTTTATTTGCTTTTCAGTGGTTGTTCTTTGTGATATTTCAAGTTTTGTATTTTGTGCTTTTTACCCTATGTTTCTCTCAAATCTTGGTATCAGAGCACAGGTTCGAATCGGAGCTGGGCGTTCGAGAAAAACACAATAGGAGCATTGCCGAAGCAAGGGGTTCCTATAGATTCGAAATTTTTTTGAAGGATAATTGTTGAGTAAGTTTGGTATGGCAAATAATTCTAACTCTCTCAATTTGTCACAATCGTTAGTGCCAATTTTTAATGGTGAAAATTATGAATTCTGGAATATTAAGATGAAGACTTTCTTTATCTCACAAGACCTCTGGGAGTTGGTTGAAAATGGCTATGCAGATGTTGAAGGATCAAAGGCAGCAGAAAAAATCGATGTCAAAGAAGCTCGAAAGAGAGATGCAAAGGCATTGTTAGTACTACAACAGGCTGTGTCTGAAATCATTTTTCCAACTATTGCCGGTGCAACTAAGTCAAAAGAAGCCTGGCAACTTCTGAAGCAAAATTTTCATGGTGATAAGAAGATCACTACGGTTAAACTTCAGACCTTAAGAAGAGAGTTTGAAACGTTTTCTATGAAAACCAGTGAGTCAATTCAAACTTTCTTTTCTAGACTCTCTACTATTGTAAATCAAATGAAGACCTTTGGTGAAATTTTAGATGATCGAAAAATAGTAGAAAAAGTTTTAAGGTGTCTACCTTCTAAATTTGATCATGTTGTTATTGCAATTGAAGAGTCCAAGGATTTATCTGTGTATTCTATTGATGAATTAATGGGGTCTCTTTTAGCCCATGAGCATCGCATAAACAGGTCTTCAGAAAAGACATTGGAACAGGCCTTTCAATCGAAAGTTGAAATTCCAAAAAAAAAGAATACTCAGTTTGATCAAAAGGGTGAAGGTAGAGGTCGAGGACGAGGAAGTTTTAGAGGATCCTTTCGTGGACGTGGAAGAGGTCAAGGAAGGTTCTATGATACTTCTCAAAGGAATGATGGAACAGAAAAAGGTAATCAAAATCTGTTCTTTAGAGAGAAACAATGTCATTTTTGTAAGAAATTTGGTCATATTGAAGCCCGATGTTTTGAAAAGGCAAAGCAACAAGCAAACTTTGCAGATGAAAATGAAAATTTGTTTCTTGCAAGCATAAATACTAACAGTTGCAAAAGTGAAATGTGGTTTGTAGACAGTGGTTGCAGTAATCATATGACCGGTGATAGAAATCTTTTTAAGAATATTGATGAGACTGTGAAGTTGAATGTGTGGCTTGGGGACAACAATAAAGTAGACGTCAATGGCAAAGGAACAGTTGCAATCAAGACAAAATCAGGTAATGAACGATACATTCAAGATGTGTATTATGTTCCTGGTTTGGCTCAGAACTTATTGAGTGTAGGGCAATTGGTTAAAAAGGGTTACACTCTTTTATTTGAAAATGACGTCTGTGAGATTAAAAACAAGAATGGTACAGTTCTTGTAAAAATAGATATGGTTCAAAATAAAATGTTCCCACTTGAAATTATCAAGATAGATGATTGTGCCTTTATGGCAAATGGTGTTGATCAATCTAAACTGTGGCATTTGAGGTATGGGCATCTTTATTTTAATGGTTTGAAACTCTTGCATCAAAAAAATATGGTGGTTGGTTTGCCCGCCATTAATTGTACAAATGAGATATGTGAAGGGTGTGTGTTGAGAAACTCTGTTTTGATGTCACATAATATGATACACTGTCGTATTTGATTTCATATAATATGATAATATGTCCTCTTGAAACATGTTATATTATGACTGAATATGTTTTGCCATAAAACTAACGAGTATTTGATGCAAGGATATCTCACCCAAAAAGGATGGAGACTTCCTGTTCAAGTACAACTAGTGCAATCATACTCTTTGAAGAAAAAGCTTGATGAGCCATGCATTCCTAAAGTTCAAATGAAGAGATCAGCTACCTCAAGATGAAGACTTTTTTTTCTTCTTTAGAGTCATATGTAACAGAACCTTCAGGAACATGCATATTGCATATTACATACTCATTCATAAAAACTATATCATAAAAGTATACGATAGTTTCAAAAAGCTCCTTTTTGAAAACTAATAATTGTACCTTCTTACAATCCTTTATGAAAAAGATATTTTGTCATGTAATAATTGTACCTTACACTATATACAAGACAACATGAAAAAGAAATGTAGGAAAAAGACAAAAACAGAAAATCGGCTACATAGAGAAAAACAAATATAATATGTTTTTGAAAAGACTTTAGTTACCCTCTTTAAAGAAATGTTTTTAATATAAGAAGAAGACAAAAACATAAAATCGGCTACACAAAGAAAAACAAATATAATATATTTTTGAAAAGACTCTAGTTACCTTCTTTAAAAGAAATGTTTTTAATATAAGAAGAAGACAAAAAACATAAAATCGGCTACACAAAGAAATACAAATATAATATGTTTTTGAAAGGACTCTAGTTACCTTTTTACAAAACCATAGAATGTCGACTTACTTGAAGTCATCATTCTCTTTGTACAAAGCATTAAATACCTCCTGAAACAAATCCTTGTTAATATCCTTCTCAAAGAATGTCGACTTTCTTTTAGTCCTCATTCTCTCTGAAGACTTTGAAAAACACAACATAAAGAAAATACTTGACATGACTATGTACAAATATATATCTCAAAGCACTCAGTGTACTTACACTCATTTAAAGTAAAGAAGTACTTGTGTACCTCAAATCATTAATTAGAATAAAGACAAAACTACAATCCAACGTTCAATGTACTATTGTAAGAAATAGACTTTTTACATAAAATATGTATTACCTAAAATATTACAACGACTAGTGTACCCTATATTTTTCTTTTATAGAAAAAAGCATTCTCGAATTTCTCTAAAGATATTTTTGAAATGACATAACATTTCACATTTCAAAAAGGCTACGATTTCAAAAAGTAACGACTACTTTTTTAAAGCTATATAAACACACTCAAATAAAATATTCAATATGGAATGGAACAGACGTGTGAGCTTACAACGAGAAAAATTCCTATTCAATATTTGAAAAGAGAGCCTTGAAAAAGAAAGAGAAAAAGAAAAGAAAGAAAAGAGAAAAAGTCAAGTCCAGCTCTTTGACAAAGAGCATCCTCTGAGTGACAAACAGAACATTCTGAGAATCCTTCGTTCGTGCATTCATATCATTCTGAAGGTTCTATAGGAAGTATTGTAACTCTGTTATTCACTGTTTTTCTTCTTTGTTGAAAGAAGTAGACCTCTGTGAAAGAGGGTGTTGCCCTTCTCTGTTGAGAGAAGAAGACCTCTGTGAAAGAGGGTGTTGTCCTTCTCTGTTGAGGGAAGAAGACCTCTGAGGAAGAGGGTGTTGTACTATTTATCCGGTGACTCGGATGTTATAGTGGAAAGCTCAAGTGGTTTGCTTGGGGACTGGATGTAGGTCTGGGTACTGACCGAACCAGTATAAATTTTGTGTTTTATGTGTTGTGCCTTATTGCCTGATTATTTTATTTTTATCGATCTTTATCGTATTTCACTATTCACCCCCCCTCTAGTGGAATTTCAGTGTGTTTTTGGTAAACAACACCAACTATCATTCCCAGTTAGAAAAGCATGGAGAGCTAAGGAACCTCTTGAATTAGTTCATGCTGATATATGCGGGCCCATGAGAACTCCTTCATTAAACAATAGCAAATATTTTTTGTTTTTAACTGACGATTTTACTAGAATGAGTTGGGTGTATTTTCTTACTCATAAATCTCATGCATTTGATAGATTTAAGGAATTTAAGTTTCTTGTTGAAAATGAGAGAAGAAAAACTATAAAAATATTGCGCACAGATAGAGGAGGAGAATTTTTATCTGATGAGTTTGGTTTGTTTTGCAAAGATCATGGTATTCGCAGGCAACTGACAGTAAGAAAGACACCACAACAGAACGGAGTGGCAGAAAGGAAGAATCGTACAGTGGTAGAAATGGCACGCAGCATGCTAAGTGAAAAGAAGGTGCCAAATGAGTTTTGGGCAGAAGTCGTTAACACTGCAGTACATATCTTAAATATTTCTCCAACAAAGGCAGTTCGAAACAAAACACCTTATGAGGCCTGGTGGAATCGAAAGCCAAATGTAAGTATGTTAAAGGTATTTGGCAGTATAGCATATGCTTTGATTGACTCTTCTGAAAGAACCAAGTTAGATAAGAAGAGTGAAAAGTGCATATTTGTTGGTTATAGTAATGAGACTAAGGGATATCGTCTCTATAATCCTTCTTCTAAAAAAATGATTATAAGAAGGGATGTTATTTTTTATGAAAAAGCATGTTGGGAATGGACCAACAATGAAAGCGTGAAGTTGCAAATTGATGAAGTGGTATCGCAATCAAATCATACTACTGAAGTATTATCTCCAGAAACGTCAAGTATGGGAGATGAATTTACAGAAAATATTGAGTCCACACTTGATGTGAACACTCCTCCGAAAAAGGTACGGTCTCTAGAGGATATTTATAAATGTGATTTTGCTTTTGTTGTTCTAGAACCATCATCATTTGATGAAGCATGCGCAGATAAAAAATGGTTAGATGCAATGAAAGAAGAAATGGAGGTCATTAAGAAGAATGACACATGGGAGATTTCCAACTTGCCACCTGGAAAGGAATCAATTGGAGTAAAGTGGGTTTATAAGGTCAAGTATGATGCTGGTGGAAACGTTAAAAAATATAAGGCAAGGTTAGTTGCTAAAGGGTTCGTGCAAAAATATGGAATTGATTTTATTGAAACGTTTTCACCTGTTGCAAGATTTGAAACTGTGAGAATGATTCTTGCGATTGCAGCTCAATTCAAATGGAAAGTTTATCAATTTGACGTTAAGGCTGCATTTTTAAATGGTTTTCTAAATGAAGTCGTGTATGTTGATCAACCACCTGGATTTGTTGTTAAAGGAAAGGAAGAAAAAGTTTATAAGTTAAAAAAGGCTTTATACGGGCTAAAACAAGCTCCACGTGCATGGTATAGTTGCCTTGATAAATTCTTCCACTAAAATGGTTTTCAAAGAAGTGATAGTGAACCTACACTCTATGTCAAAGTAAATGGGAATGAATTGCTCATAGTAAGTGTCTATGTAGATGATATTATCTACACTGGTTCTTCATTTAAGCTTATTGCAGAATTTAAACATAGTATGATGAAGGAATTTGAAATGTCAGATTTGGGGATGCTATGTTTTTTTCTTGGTCTTCATGTCGTGCAATCTGAAGAAGGGATTTTCGTGTCTCAAGAAAAGTATGCTTTGGAACTGCTCAAAAAATCAAAGATGTTGAATTGCAAAGTTTGTGAAACTCCGATGAATGCGAATGAAAAATTGAGTTTGGAAGATGGAATGGCAAGAGCAAATGAAAGGTGTTTTAGAAGCTTGGTCGGTGGATTAATGTATTTAACTCACACTCGGCCAGATATTGTATTCTCAGTCAGTATGATTTCAAGGTTTATGCACAATCCATCTGCGCAACATCTAGGCGCAGCAAAAAGGATTCTCCGCTATATACAGGCAACAATCAATTATGGAATTTTTTATAATCATGTTACTGACTTTGATTTGATTGGATTTACTGACAGTGATTGGACAGGTTCAATGGATGATCGAAAAAGCACAAGCGGGTTTGCTTTCAGTTTTGGTTCAGGAATTGTGTCGTGGTGTTCAAAGAAACAAAATTCAATAGCGCTATCATCTTCAGAAGCGGAATATATTGCGGCTACATCTGCTACCTGTCAAGCAATCTGGATGAGGCGTGTTATGAAGGATCTGCATGTAGAGCAAAATCTCCCAACTAAGCTCTATTGTGATAATCAGTCTACAATCTCTATTGCTAAAAATCCTACTTTTCATGGTAGGACAAAGCACATTGAGCTTAGATATCATTTTATAAGGGATGCAGTGGAAAAAGGTGAAGTAGTGCTGAAGCATTGCTCTACAAATGATCAAGTTGTTGATGGTTTCACAAAAGCCTTGTCATCAAAAAAAATTTTGATGTTCAGAGAATCCATAGGCGTGCAAGGCCTTTCACATTAAGGGGGAAAATGTTGGTAATGCTCAAGGTCGTGGCAAGGTGGATCCAAAGCCACGTCCGTTCTTTGTGCTCAAGGGAGAAGAAGTGGGTAGGGCATCCAATGCCCACGATTTGCTTGAAGGGCACTCAAAAGCCCACGATTAGTTAGTTTTCCTTGTTATTAGGAAATGTTTTTTGTTAGTAGGGAGAAATGGTTGTATACGTGTGTTAGTTTTCTTACTTTTTAGCCTAGGTTTCTATTTTCGTGTAAAGTGCTTTTGTCCTCTATAAATGTGGTACCTCTTCATGTTAAAAATGTAGAGAGAAAGTGTAGAGAGTGTAGAGAGAGTGTGTTAGAGAAAAGGGAGTTCGTGACTTAATATATGGTTGAAGTTTATTTGCTTTTCAGTAGTTGTTCTTTGTGATATTTCAAGTTTTGTATTTTGTGCTTTTTACCCTACGTTTCTCTCATAGACACAAGAGCTGAGCATGCCCGATGACACCCCAGTTCGCTGATCACCAGTCCTACTGGTAGCAAGCCATGGACGGTGGGAGAGGAACGATACCTAAACCCTAACTCCACTTATTCCTCTTCATCTCACCTAGCCGACAACCATGAAGGTTAGACCACCGTCGGTCAGTGATCGTCGACCATCCTTGACCGACAACAGGCTTGGTCGATTGCTATTTCACCGCCTGACATCCCACCACCTGCACCTCCTCTCTCTCTCTCTCTCTCTCTCTCTCTCTCTCTCCCTATCTTCATTCTTCCCACCTAAATTTGGAGAAGATCGGGGCTTTTGTCGGTCAGGGCTTGACTGGTGTCGTCAACCAGGCGACCCCACCGGTGGTTGGACTGGAGGTGGTGAGTGGTTCTCCCCCAACCCTAGACACAGCCCTCAACCTATCATGGGTAAGGAACAAACCAGTTTGTTTCGCCTTCATCCCATTCCCCTTTGCATTCCCACCAGGTTCCCTCTTCACAAACCAGTTTTGTTACTCAAAACTAGCTTTTAGCCCAAATCCCTTCTCAAAACCCATGTGTGTCGACACAAATCACTCTATATGCTAACCCAAAATCGGATTTAACCAATTTTAACCTTGTTTTGGACTCGAACCAATTCCAAACTTGACCTCACTCGTATTTGGACTCACTATTGTCTCAAAATCCTCCTACTTAGACCTAGTATGACCCAAATATCCAATATAAACAACGTACCTACCCAGCTCTACCAAACAATACCTATATCTATATCCTAATCTAGTCCAAGATCCACAATAAAACCAAATTCAAACCTTAACCAAGCACCCAAAACTTGCACAAGCCCCAAAACTTAAATATTCATCAAAACCCCCAAAACAATGACTAGAGAATTGGATTCGCACTGAATATGGGGAAGAGTTTCGTATTTCATAGTTCACAGGTTGTTGAGATCCAAAAATATTTTTTAATTGGATTTAGGCAATCAAACAGATTTTTGAGGAGAACCATATCCTAGAATATCAAAATTACTCCTAATCAGGCTTGTATTATGTCAGGAGCCTAGAAGGTAGTTCAGGGACATGCAACTTGCTTATATGAGAAGAGGGGACAAAAATCTAGTTAAAGCAAATGATGCAGGTATGTTTTATAGGTCTACTACCCCTTGTTTTTGGCACAAACGATACCCAAAACCAATTAGAGCCCATCCCAAATGAGCCATCATCCATTCAAGATCTATCTGAAGTCCCATATTTAATTAAAGATGTTTTGGATCCAAGACCCCTTGGTGACTCCAAACCACTTTTAGTGAATCCGCTTGAACCCAACTTAGGTCCCAAGATTCAACCCTAAACCCACTTAACCCAATCAAAAAGTGGCCATTTGCAAAACCTATCAATACCTAAATATATCTCAAATTCAAACATTAATAACTAGATTCAAAACTTTCTTAAATTCATATTCTACAACCTAAACCCATTTAAGACCTTGAACTTGCTCAAATTGGATCAATATGGGCTTCCATAAGCGACTATGAATGATGTACATCACGAGTAGATCAAAATTTTGTCTTAGGCATATGCTTCTGATTTGTTTGACCCATTTTCCATTTGAGGCATCTCGCATGACTTTGGTTGGTTTGAAAATAATGTTTCAGTTTTTTAGATACATATTGGATCTGATCTTGCTTAGTCTACTCAGTTTGTAGTGCGATATAGGGATTCATTTCTGAATTGTAGGGTCCTAACTCACAAGGTTAAACGGGATTAGAAAAAATACAAGTTGGATCACGACTTGAAAGCAAGTCTTCTCCAACATGGAGAGAATGATGCAGGAGCATAGCAAAAGACTCGGGTTCATAAAAATCTATTTTGATATTTTAGAATACTTTTATCGTTTGGATCATTTTTTCGTATTTAGGTCATTTTGTAATGGATATTGGATCATTATGCTTGATCAATATTTTAATTAAGATAAGTTTTATATTTTTAAGAGTTTATCAAATTAGATAGTTTACTTGAGTCAGGATTTGGGAGACCTCATCTATAAAAGGATCAGAGACAGAGTTTATGAAAATATTGAAATTGGTATTTTTTAGTTAATTCTAGTTTTTTTTTCGTTAAGTTTTTGAAATTTCTTTCAGTATTTTTTGTTTTTTGCGATTTTTGTGTATAAGAACAGCGTAACATAGTTTTTTGTAAATCAGGCCATGTCGATTTACCTCAGGGCTCCAATTGTCTGGTAGGAACAGTGAGTGCATGTCACCTTGTATTGGAACGTTGCATCTTTAAATCCCAATCGTAGATAACTGGTAGGGGTCAACAATCGAGCCAAAATCTGGCTCGTTATGTAAATGGGCCGGTCCCAGGTCTGGCCACAAGCTATCGGACCCACTAAATGGGCTATAAAAACTAAAGCTAATAGCTGCATTAATGAAACTATTAATGGAATTGTGAATTTTATGATTGTTTATTAACTTATTAATTTTAAAATTAATTTGTTAACTTAATTTTCAAAATAACTTACAAATGGGTTTGGGTGGGTCAAACCAGCCCGTTAAACATTGACCCATTGGGCAAATGGGTTGCCTTTCAAACCCGAGCCCATTAATATCCGGGCTAAAATCTGTCCTGTTAACAAATGGGCCGGTCCGTTTCTCAGCTGGGTCATGCTTAAGGCCAGATGGGCTGAGCTCCAAATGAGCCTAGGCTGGGCCAGCCCAGGCCGATGCCCACCCCCCAGTAGGCTAGAATTGGTCCTTCCACCACTCCAATCTACGCGTTCTTTCTTAATGTCATTTACTAAAACTCACTAAACAATTTCAACAGTTCTTGTGCCCTTTGATCAAAATCGCTTAAATTTTAAAAAAAAAAAAATGTGTTCTTACAATTTTGAGCATAGTAACGAATTTATTTTAAATTTCACTAAATTTACAAATTCTTCGATTGCTTTCCTTTAAAAAAAAAAAAAGTGAATAAGAAAACGGTTCTTAAATAATAAAAAAAACACCATTATTTTCAGTGATGTTTTTTTTAAAAAAAGACATTGTTAATAAGAAAAATTGAGCCGTCTGCAAAACAAAGCGTCCATGTTGCATTTTGGGTGACCCAAACTTTTAAAGATGTACTCTCATATCCGACCTAATTTGATGATGTTTAGTTGCATTTGGTAAGCCAAAACTATGTCCGATTATAGCCAGATGCAGATATGATTTTAATTTTTTGCTTTTGAATCCTACAATTATCTGGAATTGATGGATATTCTAATCTGTTTACATGTAAAAAAAGAGGATCCTAATCTCTGAATTCAAATCCATTTAGCCAACATTGAGTTAGTCAAATATAGCATTGGCATGATAGGATGGGACTGTTTGACAGCCACTCTAGGTTCAAATCCCATGATCATCAATCACCCCCTGCATAAGCAAAAGCTTGACCGGTCCTTTGGAGTTTTACAGTAACAGGACAGCGACCATAAGTACAGCACAGCACAGCAGGCTGAGCAGTTAGGTCTCTGCGCCTGGGGCGATTTTTTCCGAGTAAAAAAATAGTATTGGCTGCATCCAATTGGAATCTTGTCCCTTAATCATAGTGTATGTTACAAGGACAACATGGAAAACGCGACTTTTTTGTGCAATTTTCTATTAAAAATAACATACAAAGAGACGCGACACAAGTTGAAGAATCCCTGTGACACGGGATCACAGTCCATCAGTTGTGAATCTCACAGGAAGGTTTGGAAGCTAAGTCGCAATTTACCCCGAAAAAAAAAAAAAAGCCGGGGTGGAGGGGCCGTCCGATCGTGGAGATCGGACGCCGATAAGAGAGGATCACCCAAGATACATGATAACGACATGCACGGAAGCAAAACCCGCGTGTGAGCTCCAAAACTCGCGTTAAAGAACGTCATGGAATGCATGCGGCACCGGGGAACGTAGAACCGCCACGTGTCGGTGGGCAGCCGGTAACCTTCCGGTATTTAAAGAAAGGGACAGGGCGCCTTGAAGTCTGCCCCTGCATGGCACTGCAGTGCCACATCACCTTGCTTCCCGGTAAAAAAATTAATTTTTTTTGTGAGGTTTTCTTCCTTTTTTTCTGTTTCCCTCCTTTTTTGCCGTTGCTGCACAGTGAGTTTGACGGGAATTTAACGTGGAGAATTCCAGAGGGTCAATCGGCAGTCTAGGTTTCCCGGCACCGATATTGCTGGATTTGATCTCGCCTCCGCCAGAAGAACCGAGATTTATGTGGTTTTCCGGCCCCGGATTGCTGCTTTCCGGCTGGTTTGGATTGGAGAGGAGAGGTTCCCGGGTTTTCCAGTTGGAATCGTGGGATTGAGTTCGTTTTCCTGTAAGAAAACGGAGATCTTCGAAGTTTTCTGTCGACGTAGTTGTGGTTTGTGGATCTTGACCTTCGTTCATGGCGAAGAGTTGCGTTTGTGAGTGTGCATGAACTCGCTTCCGCGTGGAAGAAAAAGGAGTTTTTGCGGTTTTTCAGGCTACGGAGTTGTGGACTGGAATTGAGTTCGTTTCCTAAAGAACGTTGATCTTCTGTGGGGTTTTCCGTCTGATCGCGCTGGATTTGAGCTTGTTTCCGGAGGAAGAGAGCAGATCGTCAAAGGCTTTCCGGCGAGGGATTGTAGATTCGAGCTTGCTTCCTGGCGAAAATCGAAGATCTTCTGGCTATTGCTTGCTGGATTTGAGATCATTTCCGACGAAAGAAGATCTCTCTCTCTCTCTCTCTCTCTCTCTCTCTCTCTCTCTCTCTCTCTCTCTCTCTCTCTCTCTCTCCAGCGAAGTTCTCTTTCCGCGCAGCTTCCTTGTAACTTCCTTTGAGCAGTAGGCTTTTCTTGATAATCTTTACGGCGTTCTATTAGAAGTAAAGAGTGAGGCGATCCTGTCAGAGAATTTAGTTTTCCGTCCCCGGAAGTAGCTTCCGATCTCATTTCCGGCTAACGAAAGGCATCTCTTCTGTCTGGATTTGACTTCTTTCTTCCTAACCTCCAAAACTCACGTCAACTCCTGCAGTAAGATTTGGATTTTTATACAGGTTTCACCTGTGCCGACGCGTATCGGAGCTCATTGTGGAACGGTCGACGCCCGAGATATCGTCGGAAATTGGTTGTCAGGAAGAGCTTCTGTTCCTAGAATAGTTCAGGTGACTCATCTGCCATAATTGCTCCATTTAATTCGATTTATTCCATATATAAATAGTTTTTCATTGATACATAAACCGGTAGTGATTATACATTTATTTGTTTTTAAAAGCGGATTAGTTTCTCCTCGTTTATTAAGAATATCAGTAATTTTATTGAGAAAGGAGGGTAATTTCTTGAATGCCTGTGTTCAAGTAATTTTTTTCTCAGATCTGTATGGAATCTTTTTCGGTTTTTAGTGCGGGATTTCACTAGTAGAGAGTATAGATTTGATGGAAGAAATGCATGCTTCGGCTGCGCCTGTTGAAAATGAGAATCTTTTTTTTTCTTCTCTTGGTTGAAACTTGAATGTGGTTGATGAGGTCGGTTGGATTTCAGTAGCATGATCCCATTTGCTTGCTTTTCAAGTGATTTTTTTCTCTGATACATATGACGATTCTCGGCTAATTTCCTCACTCAAGCGGTTCTGAAAAACAATGAAGAGAGAGAGAGAGGGGGACCGTGTTGGGTTTAACACTTAACAGTCAATAACTGTACATTCACTCATAATTGCAGGAATCCTCTCTCTCTCTCTCTCTCTCTCTCTGGTCATCTGGTGACTGGCGAGTCTCATAAGAGTTAAGACGATTGATCCGTCATTCGTCCTTGTTTCTGTACCACTTCGGTCCTCTCAATTTCAGATCTGAAACGATTATCGTGAGAAACGAGGGAGAGAGAGAGAGAGATTTTGTATAGAATTTCTACAACTACATGATACTGACCTATTACCTTCGATTCGTGTCTTATTTCCCAGTATTATAGTAATTTGGAATTTCTTTAATCCTTCAACCTACAATTATTTTAATAAGAAGTTATTAGTTCTGATGAATTCTTTAATCTCTCACTCTTGGTTGTTTGTAGTAGGAACTTGCTAGTCACTAACTTTTGGTTATTACACTCTCCCTCATTCTTTTAGGGCGTTCAAATACTCGAGGAATAAAGAAGCCCACCTGTTCTTCTGCACCTCCTGAATTGAGTTCACGTGAGAAGGGGCGGTGTCTTGTTTCCTGACTGTCTTGTCTTTAACATAGTGAAAGAGTGGGTAGAAAGAGAGAGGGAGGGAGGGAGGGAAGGTCTCGAGTTTGGTGAAAAGGACGGATTGAACACCTCCGACTTTCAAAGGGGAAGAAGGAAAGACGAATGCAGGAAAACCACAGAAAACAACTCTGATGCCTTCTCCTGCCCGCCTTACAGAGTGAGTGAAAAAAATGGCAGACGGGAGGAGTCTTTTTGGGCCGAAAACGACCCTTAACTCCTCATCACTCCCCTCAAGAGATGCCGACGTCTCGCTGTGAGTAGAGTCGACAAAGGCATCGTGTTTTCTTGGAGCTCGATAACGACGAGAAAGGCAGATCGCATGCCTATTGGATGCCGCTAGCGTCTGAGGGAATGAAAGCGTTTAGGGTTTAGAAGAAGAAGCAGAAGAAGTGGCTCTGTTTCAGAAGATGGCGGAGGGATGCAGGAAGTAGGCGAGCGGGGTTTCTCACCACCCGCCTGCAGAATCGACGATTGGATTGAGCAGAGGCACACAACTTCTCGAAAATCGCCTCCTATGAGCTTGCCTCCCCAAAAAACGCCGATGGGATCGCCGATACTCACCCCACAGAAGGCACATTCATCGTGATACTCGCTGGAAGGACACCCACCCAACCAACAACTCACACCAAGACTCTGCTGCGTTCAAGAAGGGCTACCCATCTACCGTCTGCCACTCGATGTAGGAACAGTCGGTCGATAGGAGGGAAGCGAACCAAATGGGATCGAACTCGAGAACGGTAGGAGAGCTCCCCCTGCTCTGCCTCCTCTTCCTCCTCCTCTGCCTTCGATTCTCCTCATCCGACGACTCGGAGTCCCTTCTGGCCCTGAAGAAATCCCTCGACCCCGGAAACGCTCTCAGGTGGCCGGCACGCGGCGGCTTTTGCCGGTGGCCGGGCGTGAAGGAATGCATGAACGGGCGGGTAACGAAGCTCGTGATGGAGTCCCAGGGCCTCAACGGCACCCTGGACGGCACCGCACTGAACGCCCTGGACCAGCTGAGGGTCCTGAGCCTCAAGGGCAACGCCCTCGCCGGCACCCTCCCAGCCTTCACCGGCCTCACCAACCTCAAGAGCCTCTTCCTCAACAGGAACCGCTTCTCCGGCAGCTTTCCTGCCTCCCTCACTGGCCTTCACCGCCTCAAGATCATCGTCATCTCCGAGAACCGCCTCTCTGGAGCCATCCCTTCGGAGCTCGCGCTCCTGCCCCGCCTCTACGCCCTCCTCCTCGACAGCAACCTCTTCACAGGTCCCGTCCCTGCACTGTCGCAACCCACGTTGCGCTTCCTCAATGTCTCCAACAACGCCCTCACCGGCCAGATCCCTGCAACTGAGGCATTGCTTCGATTCAACGAGTCGTCGTTCGCTGGCAACCCAGGACTCTGCGGCGAGCAACTGGGACAACCCTGCGTCACTGCAGGGCCGCCGGCATTTCCGCCAGCGAGCTACTCGCCGTCGTCCAGAGCCCAGCCGGGCTCCAGACGTAAGCGGCTGACCAGAGCGGAGCTGGTGGCGTGCATCGTGGGGGCGATCCTGGTTTTGGTGGTGATCACGGCTCTCTTGGGATGGTGGGCTAAGAGCAGGCGGTCCCGTGCTTGCCCGTGCGACGAAGTGATCGGGGTGGTGGGGGGCAAGAGAGGGACCGAAGAAGGAGGCGTCGGCGTCGGCGGCGAGGGCGGAGGGAGGAGCCGCGAGATCGGGGAGGGAGAGGGGGAGAAGAGCAGGGGGTTCCCGTGGGAGGAGGAAGGGATTGGCAGCCTGACCTTCTGCGGAGGGGTGCAGGGGATGTACGGGCTGGACGACCTGTTGAAGGCGTCGGCGGAGATACTGGGGAGGGGGACGGTGGGAAGCACCTACAAGGCGGTGATGGAGAGCGGGTTCATCGTGACGGTGAAGCGGCTCAAGAACTCGAGGAGCCCCGGGCCGGAGGAGTTTAGCAGGCAGATGGAGGCGTTGGGGCACCTCAAGCACCCGAACGTGGTGCCGCTCAGGGCCTACTTCCAGGCAAAGGAAGAGAGGCTGCTCGTCTACGACTACTTCCCCAACGGCAGCCTCTTCTCTCTTATCCACGGTAAGGATGATCAAAGGATCCTTCCCTTTTTGCTCAATCTCTTTGCATAGTTCCTGTTAAAACACTTTTTGAATTGATTGGTATCTCGTGAATTGATCTAGGGGAAGGGGATAGAATGGGATGTTGTTTCGTGATCTAACAAGCAATTTCCAGCTTTTTCTGGATAAATGGGGGTGTTTGCTCTTCTTTTTTTGAAGGGGTGTTTGGCTCTTAAACCTTTTGATTGGTGTTCATGAAACCTCAATTAGCCAGAAGAAAGGGTTATATCGAGTGTTGGTTTACGATCTAACATTCCATTCCCAGCTTCTTCTTTTTCTGGATAAATGAGTGTTTCCCTCTTAAGTTAAGTTAAAACGCTTTGATCGGTTTGATGAAAACCCACTCTTGTCCAGAAAAAGGGGATAACACGGGATGTTGGTCTGTGATTTTGATTTCCAACTTTTTCTGGATCAATGGGTGCATCCAAACACCCACTGTATTGTGGGTGTTTCATCTGCTTTTGGAGACTTGATGATGTCCGGCCACCGTAAATGCTGGACTTGCTCGGGTTAATTGGGGTGTCAATGGGGTTCTGTTTGAGATGGATCTCTGAAGTTGAGTTTTGCACTACCTAGTCATACCTTATTATACCTGTATTTGACTCTGGGAAGAGGTTTTGGAGCTCCAACCTATAAAGATCAAAATCTGATTTGAGATGTGAAATCTATGAGACCTTTTTCTCACAGTGAAAAGTTCAGATCCTACACTAGCATGGCTTTAGTCTATATTTGTGGGTTGCAGCTTCATGTTTTAGAAATAAGATCAACTCTTCCCAGTTTCGTTGATCAGTTTCTCAGGATCCAATTGGACTTGCTAGGTTGATGCAAAACCTCTAAATCTTAGTTAAATCTTCTGGTTTCATGAATTAGCCTCAACCAAATCTGTGATCTGCAGGAACGAGGCCCACTGGTGGGAAGCCTCTACACTGGACATCCTGCCTGAAAATAGCAGAAGACTTGGCAACTGCACTCGTCTACCTCCATCAAGTTGCTGGAATAGTCCATGGCAACCTCAAGTCGTCCAACATCCTACTTGGCCCCGATTTCGAGTCGTGCCTTACTGACTATGGGCTCACTCCCTTTAGACCTGAGACACTTGATGAAGGTTCCTCCATCTTCTACAAGCCCCCCGAATGCCGTGGCTCCACGAAAAACTTCACCACAAAAACGGACGTCTACAGTTTCGGCGTTCTCCTCTTGGAACTCCTCACCGGAAAAACTCCCTTCCAAGACATGGTCCAAAATCCTGGAGTGGATATTCCCAAGTGGGTCAGGTCGGTCCGCGAGGACGAAACAGATTCCGGTGGTGCCTCGGAGGATCCAGCATCGGGGGCCGAGGGCTCCGAGGATAAACTGGTGGTCCTCCTCAACATAGCAATGACTTGTGTCGGCCCAATACCAGAGAACCGCCTAGCCATGAGGGAGGTCCTGAAGATGATCCACGAGGCGAGGTCAGATCCGCATGCTTCATCAAACAGCAGTGACCACTCACCTGGGAGATGGTCTGATACGGTTCAGAGTTTACCCAGGGAGCAAGGGTCAGAGCATCTGAACTTTACAGAGAGGGATTGAGGTCTTGGGGTTTTAGAGAAAGGGCTTTGTGTCGTGCAAACTATCCATTGGAGATGCTTTAGGATTTGGAATTTTGGATTTGTGGATTTGGAGGGGATTGTGGTTTCAGGTAGTGAATGGGTGTGGAAGGATTTTGGGGGGATCAAATAAATGTATAAAGACAATACAGGCCGTGTTGTTTGAAAGGGGTGCGCCATTCATGTGCAATTATTTTTTATCAACAGTGTGTTGAGCAATTCTCTTCTTGATTGTTGAAGACATTCTCCCAAATTATCGCCGAGTGAGTGCTGTGTAACACCTTTTCTTCATTGTAGATTTTCAATGAAAGAATAGTTTACCCTCCCACAAAGTATCAAGTTTCTCCAAACTCCCACTTGTTTTCTCTACCACCCTTCTTTTTAGCTTGAAACTTATGTTGGGGAAGCCTGAGTTTGGATCAGGTGCAACCATGTTGCACAAAGTGCATGTGCCGCTGCACTTAACCACCACCGATTTGATTTTGGGCCCCACAGCTCAGAAAAGATGGTGGTGGTCAGGTGCAGCGGCACAAATATTATGTGCAATGTGATTGCACAGCCACCCTCAGTTTTGGACGTTGGCGAACATCTTCAAATTTATACTCTTTTATTTTCAAATCCCTCAACCCCCAATCTTGTCACAAGTATCATTATCGACATTTTCTTGGTGAGGGGGATTCTCGTGGTAAATTATATAAAAAAAAAATTGTTTATTGAAAAAAACATTTGACAAATCACCAAGATTGTGTACAATGCCGTCTGAGTAAAACATCTGCGTATTTAAAATTTAGAAAATGTAAAAAGTATACAGAATATAATGAAATATATAAAAAACATAAAAGTTAAATAAGAACTGTGGTAAAAACATCCCAATATTTTCAAAAAGTGATATTTTGTAAAGATCTCAACATTCCAAAAATTTAGGGCCTGTTTGGAATCTAGGAACTGGGATAGGAGTTAATGCATTTGGCAAAAAGTTGGTCAAACTACCACCTGTTGGCTGTTTGGAAACTTGTTGCTGGGATGGGAGTTAATGCATTTGGGATGGGAAGTGGCATTGTATTTACACTAAAGCATAGAATTGACAGCTGCCACTACCTGTAATGCCACTTCCCATCCCAGCTACTAGTTTCCAAACAGGGCTTCATTGTCTTTCGAAATTATTACAATAAGATTTTGATATTTTCAAACTATCGCCATGTTTATAATTATGCTCCAAATGATCATAATTTCAGCCATCATCCCTCTCTCTTTCTCTCCCATATTTACGTGTGCAGGAAAATTTTGGCTGTAAATGTAGACTTATATCAATGTATGATGTAATAAAATGGAGTGACTGCTGTCAGGTGGTTGAAAGAATATTTATTGATCACTGTTGCCTCAGCATGACTATCCAACTTGATACAAATGGTCCTAAAGATTGAGCTGCTTTCACCATCCTAAGATTCTAAAACATATTGGGCAGCATCGAGCCAGTGCTAAGCTGACTATTGGTCTTTGAAATCGTTACCTATATCCACACGATTGACTGTACCTTATGTTTTTAGGTAACATTTATGTGGAGATGCATCCATGACTTGCACAAAATATGGTTCCAAAGTTCAGCAGGTTTTGTATTTAAATCCATGCCCTCATACAAAAGCTAATCATATTGTCATATAGCCAAAGGCTGAATTCTAGCAGATCCCAATCTAAGTTGACCGATAAACATCCTTATCATATTGAAGGCTGTATCAATCTCATATAACTGGCATTCATCTTAAAGTTTCACCTTAGAATTTCTCATTCTCAAAATGCAAAAGAGGAAAAAAAAAACTGAGAACTACCAAGAAAAAAAGGAGGAAAACAATGAAACAATTAAGAAGACTGTAAAGCTTGAGATCTAGCAGCAGCTTTCTCTAAGGCCTTCAGTCGATTAGCCTCTATTCGAGCCTTCTGCTCTTCTGTTATCTGCATTTTGGTTATTGGGTTGATAGTTTCACTTTCTATTGTGGGTTCTGGTAACTTCTCTGTAGCTGGGTTACTGTCGGTAGGTGCTTCCTTGTTGGAAGTAGCAGCTGTGTCCTGCAATGCACAGGTAACTCTCATAAGGAATCATGGCCACGACAATATTGATATATGCCCATCACTTTAAAATGGCTATCAAGCTGCTTTAACTCAATGGCTGGCACAATTAGGATTGATTGCATGGATTTGAAACCACATAAGAAACACCGGACTGAACTAATATCCTTAAATGAACCTTTCAAATTTATCTTCCTATTAATGAGTATTAACCTTGGTTTATGATAAAAAAATCAGGCTCCATGGCCATAACAGCAAGCATGAATCATGTTATAGACCACTCAAGAAAAGTGTCTCTCAGCATGTTGTAAGTGAAGAGAGATTATGTAAGGTACCTCTGTTGCCTGTCGATAAATTTCATCAAACATGTCTTCATGCATTTCATCAGCACCAGCATTCTCAACAGGTGGATCTTCCATGCCGTGAACCTCCTCCACATTCATGCCTCCATCTTCACCTATAAACCTCACAGTAGAACTATCAACTAGATGTGCCATGTTGTTTTAATTAAGACTTAAAGGAAACCTAAACATAACCTCGCATATCATGTCCTATAAACTTACTGAAGACTGTCTTTCAAGGATATCAACGGACATTGCTCAACCAATAATTTTCTCTACAAGATGTCATGTATAATAGTTATACCTTTTTCAACAGGGGGTTCATGTAACTTTGTGGGATCCCCGCCCTTATCTACCCTCTCTCTCAATTCTCTGACAGCCATCTGTTTCAGCAAAAGGACCACTCAAACTGTTAGATGAGCATAAAAGAAGTATGACGCAACAGAAAAAGGAAAGAAACTTCTCTTGGAAAGCAAAGAATGGTAATTGGTAAAAAGGAGCATTAAAATCAACTTATCAAGTGAATGGCTTCTATATAATACCAATTTACTTATGCTAGCAAAAATGGGTTGATTAACTGAAGAAGAAATGGAAGAAAAATGATTTCTATATGTTGTATCGGTTACATGAGGTAGTATTTATAACTTACAGCAAAGTAAAAAGTTACAAAAACAAAAGAAAGAAATCTTTATGAGTATAGAAGTTATCGTAGAATCCCAATTGACGCTAACCAATTCCTTGATTAGCGTCAATTGGTTGATCCACCAATATCTTATCTGATTCCGTGATTTCCTCTTGACACTCCCCTTCAAGTTGATACGTGTGAAGATCTGTCACGTTCAACTTGGATACCAAAAATTTGAATTGATCCCTTCCGAGTGCTTTTGTGAATATATCTGCGATCTGCATTTTCGTAGGCACAAAATTGGTCTTAATGATCCCTGCTTGTATTTTTTCTCGAATTAGATGACAATCAATTTCTATGTGCTTCATGCGGTCGTGAAACACAGGATTTGACGCAATGTGAAGTGTTGCTTGGTTATCACAATGGAGATTCATGGGTTCGTCATGTATAAAACCGAACTCTGATAATAAAGCCTTGAGCCAAATCAATTCACAAGTGGCTAATGCCATCGCCCTATATTCTGCTTCTGCGGATGATCTTGCTACGGTATTCTGCTTCTTTGTTTTCCATGAGATTGGGCTGCCCCCGATGGTTACAAAATATCCGGAAGTGGATCTTCTAGTCATGGGACAGCTGGCCCAGTCAGAATCACAATAAGCTTCTATTTGCATTTTGCTTTTAGAAGGCAGAATGACGCCATGCCCAAGTGTAGACTTCAAATACCTCAATACTCTTATGGCTGCATGGTAATGTGGTGTACGTGGTGCTTGCATAAACTGGCTTAAGAGATTAACAGAATACACTATGTCTGGTCGTGTAACTGTCAAATATATTAGTCGACCTACCAATCTCCGATATTGTGACGGATCATCAAATAACTCCCCTTCATCAGATGTAAGTCGGAGTTTTTGATCCATGGGAAAATCACTTGGTGCAGCTCCAAGAAGTCCTGAATCGGATAAAATGTCTAATGTATATTTTCTCTGGCTTAGAAATATACCTACTGGTGACTTGGCAATTTCAATACCTAGAAAATATTTTAGAGGACCCAAATCTTTAATGTGAAATTTTGCATGCAGAAAAGACTTCAAAGAAAGAATATCTGGATCATAATTCCCTGCAATAATGATGTCATCGACATATACAAGTACCACTGTGATTCAAGAATCACATTTCTGAGTGAAAAGAGTGTAGTCGGCATTAGATTGGACAAATCCCGCAGAGAGTAAGGCATGAGTCAATTTGCTAAACCAGTTGCGTGAGGACTGCTTAAGTCCATATAAAGACTTTTTGAGAAGACATACTTGACGCTCCCCTTTGCGATGGATGCCATCAGGTAAATCCATATATATTTCTTCATCAAGGTCCCCATGAAGAAAAGCATTGCTGACATCAAGTTGGTGTAACCGCCATTGAGAGATGGAAGCAAGAGCAAGAAGACATCGCACAGTAACTAGTTTCGCAACAGGGGCAAATGTGTCATGATAATCGAATCCTTCTACCTGTGTATAGCCCTTAGCGACGAGACGTGCTTTGTATCTTTCCATGGAACCATCTGCACGCCGTTTGATTTTGAAGACCCATTTACATCCAATCGGTCTCTTATTGGGTGGCAGTGTGACCACTTCCCATGTGTGATTGTCCTCAAGAGCTTTAAGCTCTTCGGCCATTGCCGCTTGCCAATTTGGATTCCGAACAGCATCACTAAAATGGTGTGGCTCTTGATCAGAGAGAACTGCACTAAGGAAAGCTCGATGGGAAGCCGAAAATTGATGAAGGTGTAAATAACTGGTGATGGGATAAAGGGAGGTGGGAAGCTTACCGTTTGAGGCGGGTAGGATGCTGGCGGAATTGCACACAAAGTCGGTCAGGTAGTGAGGTCGGGTGTGGGTTCGACTTGAGCGACGTAGTGGTGGGGGAGATGATAGAGCAGGTGTGTTATCCGGGATGGATGTAATTGGTGGTTGACTAAGGGATTCAATGGGTGAAGAGAAATCATCGTTTGTGTCATTAAGGATGGGGGAGGGCAGGACGAGGTTAGGAGGGATTGGTGAGGTTTCATGGTTTCTGAAAGGAAACTCGTTTTCATAAAAGATAACATCTCGGCTAGTGAAAGACAGATGGGTATCGAGGTCAAAAACTTTATAGCCGTGTTGACTAAACGGGTAACCGATAAATATGCAACGTTTAGCTCGTGCAGAAAATTTATCTTTGTGAGGATTTGTATTATGAGCATAACAAAGACAACCAAAAACGCGTAAATGTTCATAAGACGGAGTTTTATGAAAGAGCATTTCATATGGGGTTTTTCCATGAAGAAGTGGAGTGGGAATGCGATTAATGAGGTAAGTGGCAGTGAGAATGCATTCTCCCCAAAAATGAATGGGTAAGCAAGCTTGAAAACGCAAGGCTCGGGCAACCTCAAGGAGGTGCCGATGCTTGCGCTCAACACGCCCGTTTTGCTGGGGAGTATTGACACAAGTACGTTGGTGAAAAATACCATTGTCAGAAAAAAATTGTTGTGTCATGTGAGAAAGAAATTCCGTACCATTATCCGTACGTATTTTTTTTATGACCAAATGGAATTGAGTTTTGATCATTTTGCAAAATTGAACGAGAGAATAAGTTTCAGATTTAAATCTCATCAAATAAACCCATGTGCAGCAAGAAAAATCATCGACTATGGTGAGGAAGTAACGTGCACCGGTGTGTGATGGTGTATGGTAGCCACCCCAAATGTCCACATGAATGAGATCAAAAGGAAAATCACTCTTAGAATTATTATCAGAAAAAGGTAAACGTGATAGTTTTGCTCGATGGCATGCATCACAAATATGTAAGGGACAGTTGGTTATAAAATCGTGATTGCGAGCTAATTGAGCAAGTCGTTCCTTGGATGAGTGACCGAGTCATTCATGCCAAATAGTATATTTATTTGGGGATGCAGCAGACATGGCTTGAGAAGGGATGGTGGGAATGTGAAGGTGGTACAATCCGTCATGCAAACTACTCGCTCCAATCAGCGTCTTCTTGGTTGGCTCCTGGAAAATGCAAAATGTTGGGAAGAATATGGCAACACAATTAAGAGAGTCAGTGAGTTTATGGACGGAAAGAAGATTAAATTGGAAATTAGGAACATAAAGGACATTGTATAAAATGAAATTTTTGGAAATGTGACTTGTGCCATAATGTGTAACATGTATGGTTTGACCATTAGGTAATCTACCTGGTTTAGAACTAGGAAAAGTTTGGACGTCACAAAGCAGTGATAGGTCAGATGTCATGTGATCGGATGCTCCAGTATCTATAATCCAAAGAGCAGAATAGTGATGATTACCAGCCATGTTAGCGGTTGCTGTGTTGGGATCCAGAGAGATGAGCGACAATAGCTGTTTTATTTGTTCCTTGGTCAACATGAATGTGGCATCACTTTGGGTATCACTTGCTGCAGTGGAAAGGCATGCCTTGGGGCCCGTGACTGTATCATGAGGCTCCTTTGATCCAAATGGCTTTATATTGTTTTTTTCTTGCTGAAGATGTGGGGGATAGCCGTGAAGTACATAACATCATGCTTTTATGTGGCCGAGCATGCCACAATGATCGCATTTGGGTCATCCACGGCCTCGCCCTTGTCCTGCTGATCGAACTTGTGGCCGATTGACACAGACACTTAGTGCACTAGAGTCGACTTGATGAACAGCCGATTGAAATAAGTGTTGGCTTTCTTCTTGCTGGACCATTGCATATACCCTGCTAATGCTGGGAATAGGATCAATGGCTAAGATTTGACTCCTAATGGTGTTATACGAGTCATTCAAGCCAATGAGGAATTGAAATATTTTTTCCTTTTGATGAAACGAACTATGTTCCCTCAATGCCCCACAAGTACAGTTTGGTATGTCCAGGTAAGACTGCAGTTCATCCCATAGGGTTTTCAATCCTGTAAAATACGTAGATAAGGAATTCTGTTCTTGCCGATAATCTGATATGAGTTTTTTAAGGTGAAAAATACGGGCTGAATTGCCTTGAGAGTATCGTTCTTCAAGATCGAGCCAAACTGCTCGAGCTGTATCAGCGTATATAACACTGCTAGCAATTTCTTTGGTGACTGAATTAAGGAGCCACGAAAGAAGCATGTCGTTACATCGATGCCAAGCATGATAGCTTGAAGCTGATATAGATGGTTCAGAGATGGAACCATCAAGAAATCCGAATTTGTTTTTTGCATTGAGTGTCATTTTCATGGCTCGTTTCCAGGTAGCATAATTATCCCCATTCAAGAGATTAGAAACAAGAATGGCACCTGGGTTATCGGAATGATGGAGATAAAATGGAGAACCGTCAATATCAGAGGTCCGATCTGATCGTGCTCCAGATAAATCGTTGGATGGTCCTTCATTTGCCATGGAAAAACTTGATGAAGATCCTTAACAGACAATGCTCTGCCGACTGTGAGAAGCTGCTCCTACAGATGGCTGCAGCAACCAAAAAAATTTGTTGGATAGCTCTTGGGCAACTATCTTGTGATGGAAATATCTCACGGTTCCAGAGAAAGGCCACTGAAGAAGGTGAAACGAAACAGTGGAAAAAAGAGGAACGGTACTACTGCTCTGATACCATATGAAGAAGAAATGGAAGAAAAATGATTTCTATATGTTGTATCGGTTACATGAGGTAGTATTTATAACTTACAGCAAAGTAAAAAGTTACAAAAACAAAAGAAAGAAATCTTTATGAGTATAGAAGTTATCGTAGAATCCCAATTGACGCTAACCAATTCCTTGATTAGCGTCAATTGGTTGATCCACCAATATCTTATCTGATTCCGTGATTTCCTCTTGACATTAACATGATTGCATATAAAAGTAAGCCATTGCATTTCTGCATGAACTTTTGTCATACAAGATCAGAAAGAATTTTACTAGGCATACCCTGACACGCTTTGTTGTACCAATTTTTTCCACCTTTTGTACAAACTGTTCAAACGAAAAGTAAGGGAGCAAGTGGGCATGCCATTGAGCGTATAATCCAATCAAGTTCCCAAGGTCTTCAACCTGAAAAATAAATAAGATAGATATAAGTTTCTATGCCACAGATATGGAAAGAATATAACTCAGGCTCTCAATCTCTTCATCCTGAACAACCAATAAGATTTATATGTTTTCACGCCAGACATGGAAATTTACTGGGACACCACCCCACATACTTGATCACAAATCCAGCATAAATAGAGTTTGCTTTCAGTCAGAAGCAAAAGAACATCAAACCAAATTACTGTTGGGGCATGTAAGGCTGGGTGGTCGTATCCTCAACCAGGAGTTTTACTTTGCAGGGAAGCGGGCCCATTAAGTGACCTGGTTCTTGATGAGGGTTCCTTCATCATCAACAAATATCAAACCAAATTACTCACATTATCACGACAAGATTGACAAGTGCACGTCTAGGTAGTGTCAGCATATCAAATGTTCAAATGTACTTCTATGGACATCGCATTAGAGCACCTTCATGCTACCATTTTTATTCTTCTCTGTCCAACCAATGGCAAATCACAGCATTTCAAGGTAACCAGGCTTGCTAATATGGCTTTAAGTGGGAACCCATGCCAGTAAGCTCATTTATTAGGATAAAAAAAAGCTATATATATATATATATATATATATATATATATATATATATATATATATATATTCAGTACTATGTCACACGGACACTCCATTTTGCTCTTTGTACCCGTGTCGACATGGGTGTCCCCGTGTTGACACACGTCAACACCTAGGGATGCCATTTTACCCTCCGTACATACAAGTTTGTATTCAATTTATAATTTATAATTATATTTTTAGTTTATAACTTTATATTTTCAGCATATAATATATATTTTAGGTATAACATATATATTTAGATTATATTCAGTTTATTTTGAATTTATTTTGTATTTATGTGATATTTAATATATGTATAGTCGTGTCCCCGTAGCGGCATTTTTTTAATTGCCGTGTCATACCCTCTGAACCTGCACCCATGTAACATAGCTTCAGTAGCATCATAAGCTCATGCTATGGCACCTCAAGGTCCGCAACATATTGCATTAAGCAAGATTGGACATTAGGAGGAAGAAGTTCAGTGCTTACATAATAATACTGTAAAAGTAAAACCCATATCTTTTGGTGGGAATCTATTCCTCTCCCCCACTTTTGTGAGTGTGAGAGTGAAGAGCCCCACATTTAAGGTGAATAATGGGAGCCTCTCCCTCTCCCCACGTATGTAGAAGTGGGGAGAGTGGGGGAGACCTCACCTTAAATGAGAATAGTCATGGGTTCTATATAAACCCATGAGCGCTCTCTAATTTTTCTCCATTTCACAAAGAGAGAAAAAGAGAGAGTTTGAGGGTGATCGGAGCGCCATCTGACGAAGGGAGAGTGACCAGCAGGTAAACCGCTCTCTTTGTCCTTTTTCTATTACATTACAGAGAGAAAAACGACACTAGCAAACTGGGAGAGGTTGTCGGCGTCATCGTCAAAGCCATGAGAGAAAGAGAATAAGCCAGACGAAGCTCAGGTGTGGCCAAGAGACCAGCAGGATAGAGAGAGATGCCCTCTGTCTTGGCCGCTGTTATGCGAGCCAGACCGACTCGGTTTGAGTTTGAAACCAGACCGAGACGGTCCGAACCTTGTAAAGATAGGCGAGACAGAGCCCTCTCTGTCTCGGTCTGTCATGGAACGCAATCAGACCAAGTCTGATCTAATGCGCGGGCTCTCTATCTCGACCTGTTGGTGGACAGACTGACTCGGTCTGGATCGGGTGGTGAAAGCGAGATAGAGAGCGAGCACTATCTATCTTAGTCAGTCGGTGCAGACCAGACTGACTCGGCCTAGGTTGTAACCAACCCAGACCGAGTCTGGTCATACGCGACAAGACAAAGAGAGTGGAAAATCTGTCTCAGTTTCAAGTTGTGAACCAAACCAGGTCTGGGTCCAGTTTGGGTAAATTGTGAGTGAGGGAGACAGAACTAGGTTTTGTCTCATGTTCGGTTCTGATTGAATCTAGACTCAATTGGGTCTAAGTTAAGTTCAGTGGAATCGGGAAAAAAAATGGAGTGAGAGAAGAAAAAAAGGAGTTGGTTTTAAAATTTAAACCAAACAGACTTGGTTCAGGCTAACCCAAACCAAGTCAGTTTTGTCAAGATTGAGAGTTATTTTGGGTTGGTTCAAAACCCAACCCACATGGTCTCAGTGTAAGCCTAGACCTACTTGAATGAACTGTATCCGATGCATACATATATGTATGTATATATATAAGATGTGTGAACCCTTGGGTCAACCAAATATGGTTTCAGTCAATCAAATTTGGACTAAACTCAAACCGAGCCTAGTTCTGACCTGGACTGAATCAATAAAAAGACCAAATTACCCTTATAGCATATAGTCCGACATGTGTGTTAAAATGTATCTCTTATATATATATATATATATATATATATATATATATATATATATATATATATATATATATATATATATATATATATATATATATATATATATATATATATATATATATATATTACATCAATACCCGATAGGGGTATTTTTGTAATTTCACATAGTTGTTTAGAAAACAACTATTTTAGATTTTTGATAAAATGTATTTTTTATTTTTTTCAATTCTTTTTTGTTATTTTTGAGGACCAAAAGGGGCTCCAACTATAGAATCGTTGGAGCCCCCAACGGTTGTGACCGTTGGGGGCTCCCAACGACTCTATGGGAGCCCCCTTTTGGGCTCTCCTTTTTAGGCCTTTGGCCTCTCCTTCTCTTCTCTCCCTCTTGTATAAATAGGGGTGAACCCCTTGTATATTTTTCATCCTTGAGAGCTTTCTCTCTTCTCAATAAGAGACTTTTTATTGTTGCCTTCTTAAAGGCTTGTGCTTGTATTGTCCCTTTGTGGACTTGTGATATTGTCTCTTTTTCATTGTTGTAAGTGCTTGTATGCACTCTTTATATTTCCGCAATATCTCATTACATGGTATCAGAGCCACTCGATTCTTGAAGGAAAGGTGTGATTTGTGTATCTCATATTTAGTGGATATCTTCTCACTTCTTGGCAACATCATGGAGGCAAAGATTGACCTATCTTTCAAGCTCAATGAAAAGAATTATATGATGTGGGCATCGGCAATGGAAAATAATCTCAAAGGAAAGAAGCTTTGGGGTTTTGTCATGGGTACCGTTCCGGAACCTAAGCTTATGCTCACAAAGGACGAAGAAGGTCAAGAAAAGGCTCTTGAAAGAGATGTTCGCCTAAAGGCCATTGAAAATCATCAAAAAGAAGTGGAAGATTGGGAAAGCAATAACGCAAAAATCCTTGCGTGGTTTATGAACAATGTTATACCCAAAAGGATCTTGCGAGAGCATACTTCTTGCAAGAAAAGATTAGAACCACCAAGCAAGGTGATTCTAGCATTCAAGACTATTATAGTGCCCTAAACCCACTATAGGATGAATTGGCTCTTTTGGAGCCAAAATGGGTTTCTATGGAAGATATTGATTTAAAGCAAAAACAAATGGAACAAGAGCGATTGTTTCAATTCCTTTTTGGGCTACGTCCCGAATTTGAGCAAGTGAGATCCTCACTTCTCCATAGATCTATTTTTCCTCCTATTGAGGATGTTATTGCCGAAATCACTCAAGAGGAGACAAGGCTTGGCATGAGTAAACATGTTGATGAAGTCTTTGCCGTATCAAAACCGGGTAACAATGTTAGAACCTATAAACCTCCTCATTTTGGGAAACAAGGAAACTACAATGGATGAAGAAAAATGATTGTTTGTCATTATTGCAATGAGCCGGGTCACATTAAACCCGCTTGCCCAAAGCTTATTGGAACCTTCAAGCCTAAGGTGGCCTCTCTTGAAGAAACTACCACCAAAGAAGATGAAGGCAAGAACAATGACATCAAAGAAACTCTTGGGCAAATATCTATGGCTCTCCAACAAATACTTAAAGTTTCTTCCTCCACATCGGGTGCGGCTATTGCCTCGACATCATCACTCGGTACGTATTCTTGGATCCTTGACTCCGGAGCTTCTTTTCATATGACCCCCCATGAAAATGCACTTATTGATGTTTGCACCAATTCAAAGGACTCTTGTGTCTCTACGGCCGATGGAACCTTTTTAAAAATTTCAAGTATTGGCTCTTTTAAAGATTCTCAAAATTTTTGTGTTCCAAAAGTAAGAGTTGTTCCCAAACTAAATTTAAACCTCTTTTCGGTTTCTCAAATTTCCGACCATGGATGTGAAATATCTTTCTCATCTAATGGTTGCTTTGTGCAGGATCTCCGGTCCGGAAAGCGGATTGGGCAAGGTCATACAAAGGGATACCTCTATTATATGGACCATCTCGATCTCCCTACAAATTATTTTTGTTCTTATGTTTAAGAAAAAACCATGGAAACTTGGCATAAAAGACTTGGTCATCCAAGTTATTCCAAAATGTATCTCTTTCCTTTTGGAAACAAATTTTGTAAGGAAAAAGAAATTAATTGCAAAGATTGCATTTTTAGAAAAATGAAGTCTATTCCATTTCCAACTAGAACTTTTCTTTCATCAAGACCTTTTGAATTGGTGCATTCGGATGTTTGGGGGCCTTCTCCGGTTATGTCTAAAGGAGGCTATTCATATTATGTTACGTTTATTGATGACTTTACTCGGTATGTTTGGATTTATTTTCTTAGTCATAAATCAGAAGTATTTACTTTCTTTAAAGATTTTCATAAAAAGGTTCAAAATCAATTTCAAAATAACATATCTATTTTAAGATCTGATTCCAGTGGCGAATACTTATCTCACGAATTTCAAAACTATTTAACCCAAAATGGCATTTGCCATCAAAAGTCATGTCCTAGGACTCCCCAACAAAATGACCTAGCGAAAAGGAAACATAGGCACGTTATAAAAACCGCTAGAACATTACTTGTTTCTAGGAATATTCCAAAGAAGTTTTGGGCCGAAGCCGTTTTAACCTCAACTTATCTAATCAATAGAATGCCCTCTTCTAAGTTAAAAAATGCTTCTCTCTATGAAAAACTCTTTAAATTTTCACCTGATTTCAATCGTCTTCGTATTTTTGGTTGCAAATGTTTTGTCCTATTACAAAAAAGGGATAAGTTATCTGAAATTCCACTAGAGGGGGGGTGAATAGTGAAATATGATAATGATCGATAAAATAAAATAATTAAGCAATAAGGCACAACACATAAAACACAGAAGTTATACTGGTTCGGTCAATTTCCAGACCTACATCCAGTCCCCAAGCAAACCACTTGAGATTCCACTATAACATCCGAGTTACCGGATAAATAGTACAACACCCTCTTCCCAAGAGGTCTTCTTCTCTCAACAGAGAAGGGGCACACCCTCTTCCCAAGAGGTCTTCTTCTCTCAACAGATAAGGGCAACACCCTCTTTCACAGAGGTCTACTTCTTTAAACAAAGAAGGAGTACAGTGAATAAACAGAGTTACAATACTTCCTATAGAACCTTCAGAATGATAAGAATGCACAAATGAAGGATTCTAAGAATGTTCTGTTTGTCACTCAGAAGATACTCTTTGTCAAAGAGCTGGACTTGACTTTTTCTCTTTTCTTTCTTTTTCTTTTTCTCTTTCTTTTTCAAGGCTCTCTTTTTAAATCACGAATAGAATATTTTTCTCTTTGTAAGCTCACACGTCTATTTCATTCCTCTTGTTTGAATAGTTTATGTGTGTGTGTGTTTATATAGCTTATAAAAAGTAGTCGTTACATTTTGGAATTGTAACTTTTTGAAATATGAAATGTTATGTCTTTTCAAAAATATCTTTTAGAGAAGATCGAGAATGCCTTTTTCCAGAAGAGTAAGATAGAGGGTACACTAGTCGTTGTAGTGTTTTAGGTAATACATATTTTATGTAAGAAAGTCTATTTCTTACAATAGTACATTTGAACGTTGGGTTGTAGTTTTGTCTTTATTCTAATTAATGATTTGAGGTACATTAGTACTTCTTTACTTTAAATGAGTGTAAGTACTATGAGTGCTTTGAGATATTTATTTGTACATAGTCATGTCAAGTATGTTCTTTATGTAGTGTATTTTAAAGTCTCCAGAGAGAATGAGGACCCAAAAAGAAGGTCGACATTCTTTGGGAAGGATATTTAGAAGGGATTTGTTACGGAAGGCATTTAATGCTTTGTAAAGAGAATGATGACTTCAAGTAAGTCGACATTCTATAGTTATGAGAAAAAGTAACTAGAGTCCTTTAAAAACATATTTTATTTGTTTTTCTTTTGTGTAGCCGATTTATGTTTTTGTCTTCTTCTTGTATTAAGAAACATTTTAAAGAAGATAACTTAAGTCTTTTCAAAAACATATTTTATTTGTTTTTCTTATGTAGCCGATTTTATGTTGTCTTGTATATAGTGTAAGGTATAATGACAAAATGTCTTTTTCATAAAAGGTTGTAAGAAGGTACAATTATTATATGACAAAATATCTTTTTCATAAAAGGTTGTAAGAAGGTACAATTATTATATGACAAAATATCTTTTTCATAAAAGGTTGTAAGAAGGTACACTTGTTGGTTTTCAAAAAAGAACCTTTTTGAAACTATCGTATACTTTTATGATGTAGTATGTATGAATGAGTATGTAATATGCAATATGCAAGTTCCTGAAGGTTCTGTTATATATGACTCTAAAGAAGAAAAAAATCTTCAACTTGAGGTAGCCGATTTCTTCATTTGAACTTTAGGAAAGCATGGCTCATCAAGCTTTTTCTTCAAGGAGTATGATTGCACCATAGTTGTACTTGAACAAGAAGTCTCCATCCTTATTGGGTGAGATATCCTTGCATCAAATACTCGTTAGATTTAAGGCAAAACATATTTAGTCATAATATAACATTATTTCAAGAGAACATATTATCATATCATACAAAATTAAATAAGACAGTGTATCATATTATGTGACATCAAAACCGAGTTTCTCAACATTATCTTCAAAAGCAATTGAATGTGTTTTTCTAGGATATGGTGAAAATCAAAAAGGGTATAGATGTTATGATTTTAAGAATGATAAACTATATGTTTCAAAAGATGTAACATTTCTAGAAGAAGAGAACGGTTTTGATAAAATAGAAGAAACAAATGAAATTGATTATATATTCTTATATGATCTTATTGATGACATACAAGAAGATTTTCTTGAAAACATAGATGATACACGTGAGGTATCCCATGTTGACATAACACCCTCAAATGATAGTGATTCAAATATAAATGTTTATGATAGTGATACCAATATAAATGTTTACTCAAGAAGAAATCAAGAAAATCCTATTAGTGCCCTCGAAAAATACTCTCAAATTTCTGAATCCACTGAGGAACCACAAGTTAGACATTCTTCTAGAATATCAATACCCCCAAATAGGTTTGTATCCTATGATTCCTTAACCCCCAACTATCGGGCGTGTTTAATAACCCTACACTCTTATTTTGAACCGGCTCACTATAATCAAGCTAAATCTACACCACATTGGGTCGAAGCAATGCAAGTTGAACTAAATGCTTTAAAAAAAGCCAATACTTGAGAAATAGTTAATCTACCCTCACACAAAAAACTTATTGGTTGTCGTTGGGTCTTCAAAGTTAAAACTAAAAGCGATGGCTCTTTAGAACGATATAAAGCTAGATTAGTCGCTAAGGGATACTCTCAAGAATATGGCATTGATTATGAAGAAACATTCGCTCCCGTAGCTCGAATGACCAGTGTCAGGACCTTAATAGATGTCACATCAACCAAAAAATGGCCTATTTATCAACTTGACGTAAAAAATGCCTTTTTAAATGGAAGTTTAAGTGAAGAAGTTTACATGGATCCGCCACCCGAAATTAATATTAAGCAAGGTCAAACACTTCGGCTTTTGAAGACATTGTATGGTCTTAAACAAGCTCCTAAGGCTTGGTATGATCGTTTCAGTGATATCATGGTAAAGTTAGGATTTCATTCTTGTTATGCTGACACTGCTCTTTTTGTTAAAAATGCAGGTACTAGTATCGTAATATTGTTGTTTTATGTTGATAACATGATTATCACTGGGAATGATCAAAATAGTATTATTGATGTTAAAAATATGTTAAAAAATAATTTTGATATGTCTGATTTAGGTTTTCTTAGATATTTTCTTGGAATCGAAGTTAAATATTCTTCTCGAGGATATATTTTGTCACAGATGAAGCTTGCTGCAGATATCTGTTCTAAGTCTGGGATTTCTGATGACAAGAAAGTAGAGACTGAAATGAAATGGGGATCTTCGAAACACGAGCTTTGATTAACAAGAGCAAGTGTCAAGAATGACACTAAAGCATAACCCTTAAAAAGGGTATAACTGGAAACAAAATAAAAATAAAAAATGTATTCTTTATTGATATGAAAAACCAATTGCTTAAGAAGCATTGGAGTAAAATACAAGAGGGGCTGCACCCCTTTATATACACAGCTGAAAGAGGACTCAATAGAGCTGTTGGGCACAGTCCAACAGCTCTATTTAGAGCTGTTGGAATGTGTCAGTCCAACAGCTCTATTAAGAGCTGTTGGACTGTGTCAGTCCAACAGCTCTATTGCTAGTCAAGTCTGGACAGGACTTGACTAGCAACAGTCATTCTAGTTCAAACTGAACTAGATGACATAAAAACAAAAAATAAAAATAAAGAAAAAAAATACAGAAAAGAAAGAAATTAAAAATGTATTTATATATATATATAATAATATAATATTATTATATATACATATATGTACAGTTTTACATTTTAACACTCCCCCTCAAACTTACGGTACAATGAGCGAAAGTTTGTCTAAGAGAAAGTGAAATCGGGGAGCAGCGAGAGGCTTTGTAAAGAAGTCTGCTAACTGATATTCTGAAGTGACATATGGCAGATCAATTATCCCGTGTAGATATTCCTCTCTGACGTAGTGACAATCCATTTCGATGTGTTTGGTGCGTTCGTGGAATGTTCTGTTACTGGCAATGTAGATCGCACTTTTGTTGTCACAACACATTTGTGAAGCCTTTGTTGCTTCAACTCCCATGTCAGCAAGCAGTCGTCGGAGCCAAACTACTTCCATGGTCGTGGTTGCCATGGCTCTGTATTCAGCTTCGGTGGATGAGAGAGATACCTTCTGCTGCTTTTTACACCTCCACGAGATTAATGATTCCCCTAAAAAGACACAAAAGCCAGTGGTTGAGTGTCTGTTATTGGGATCACCTCCCCAATCAGCATCAGTATATGCAATTAAATCAAGAGAAGAGGAGGAAGATAAGAAAAGTCCTCGTGAAAGAGAGGACTTGATGTATCTGATAATACGCATGACTGCTCCCATATGAACAGAAGTAGGAGCATGTTGAAATTGACTTGCTGTATGAACAGCATGTGCTATATCTGGTCTGGTAATGGATAGATAGGAAAGTGCCCCGACAAGCTGTCTGTAAGGAGTAGGGTCTGCAAGAAGTTCTCCATCATCAATCTTCATTTTAACATTAACAACTTCTGGAGTGTCAACTTTCTTATCATCAGTAATACCAGACCTGAAAACAATATCAAAAGCAAATTTAGTCTGAGATAATAAATATCCTCTAGGAGAATAAGCAACTTCAATGCCTAAAAAATATCTCAACAAGCCCAAATCAGTCATTTCAAAATGAGATTTAAGAAGTGTTTTGATTGTTGCAACTCCCTGTTTATCGCTTCCGGTGATGATCATATCATCCACATAGAGAAGAAGCACAATGATCCCTGCATCAGAATTCTTAATAAACAAAGCAGTGTCAGTTAAACAGAATTGAAAACCAATATCAATCATAACACGACTAAACCTATCATACCAAGCTTTTGGTGCTTGTTTAAGTCCATAAAGAGCTTTTTCTAAGCGAAGGACTTTACCCTTAGGAATACTTAGACCAGGAGGGGGTTCCATATATACTTCTTCAACTAGCTTTCCATTTAAAAAAGCATTTTTGACATCCATTTGAAAAATAGACCATTTTTTGATAGAAGCTAAGGCAATTAAGGTTCGGACAGTAGTCATACGAGCCACCGGAGCAAAGGTTTCTTCATAATCAATCCCATATTCTTGGGCATAACCTTTGGCTACTAAACGGGCTTTATATCTTTCAAGAGTACCATCACTCTTGGTTTTAATTTTATAAACCCATCGACATCCTATAGTTTTCTTCCCTGGAGGAAGATCTTGAATATTCCATGTAGAAGCCTTTTCAAGTGCATCTAATTCAGCTTTCATGGCTTCTATCCATTTGATATCATTTTTTGCTTGAAAATATGTGGATGGTTCTTCATATGAGTGAATTAATGCAATAACTGCCCTATATGTGGGTGAGAAAGACTCGTATGATACAAACTTTTCTGGAGGCCTCGAGATTCGGGATGATTGTCTAGTTGGAATGTTAGAATATTTCTCAAGTGCACATGGAGTATTAGACTCTTGTCGCCTGGAATATTGAATACTAGTATCTCTATGAACTTCTTCATTTTCAACATTAAGATCAATAATTCTGTGATCATCATCAAAGTTACAATCAAGGTCATATTCATCAGATGTTGATGTTAGATCTAGCAAAAAGGAGTACTCAGTGACGTCTTTTAATTTTCTAAAATCAAAGAAGCTCTCCTTTTCAAGAAAGGAAACATTTCTAGACACATATAGTTTATTATTTTTGAAGTCAAAACATCTATAACCTTTCTGGTTTTCAGCATATCCTAAAAAGGCACAGGGAATCGCACGAGGGGAAAGTTTATCATTTTTGTCAGTAAATATGAAACATTTGCACCCAAATATTCTTAATCTAGAGTAGTCTGGAGAAATGTTCATAAGTTTTTCAATGGGAGTGATATTTTGTAACGAAGAAGATGGCATCCTATTAATGAGATAGGTGGCAGTTAAGGCAGCTTCTGCCCAAAAGTCTTTAGGGACTTGATTTGCTATTAATAAAGTTCTAGTGGTTTCTATAATATGGCGATGTTTTCGTTCTGCCAGTCCATTTTGTTGAGGTGTATAAGGACAAGATCTTTGATGTGTGATGCCATGCAATTTAAGATAATTTTGAAAATCTGTGGATAAAAACTCTCCCCCTGAATCTGTGCGAAAAATAGTAATATCATTTTGAAACTTGTTTTTAACCATATTATGAAAAGTTTGAAAGTATGAAAATACTTCAGACTTATGTTTGAGAAAGTACATCCACGTATGTCGGGAGAAATCATCGACAAAAATAACATAGTAAACAAATCCTCCTTTAGAAATTACTGGTGCAGGACCCCAAACATCCGAGTGTATTAATTCAAGTGGTCTTGAAGAGAAAAAGGTTCTGTTCTGAAATGGTAATTTTTTCATTTTGCCGAGAATACAATCTTTACAATCAAATGATTCAGAGTTACAAAATTTCCCTAGATTTGGAAAATGTTGGATTTTGGCTATATGTGGGTGACCAAGTCTCTTATGCCACAGTTCCAACTCTATTTTTTGAATATTATAACAAAAAGCTTTCTTCGGCATTTCCAAAAAATCCATGTAATAGAGCCCTCCTTCTCTATGGCCTTCCCCAATCAGCTTGCCTGACTGGCGATCCTGTACCCAACAACCATGAGAAGAAAAAGAAATATTACACCCATAATCAGAAATTTGAGATACAGATAAAAGATTTAAATTTAATTTGGGAACATGTCTAATTTCTGGAATAAAAAAATTTTTTGTTTTATAAATTTTTTCAAAATTTCCTATTCCTTCTATTTCAAGAGAAGTCCCATCAGCAGTAAAGACCTTTGACACACTTGTTTTATTTTTAACACATTTGGATAGACTTTGATTATTTGGGGTCATATGAAAAGATGCACCAGAGTCAAGAAGCCAAGAAATTTTACCTAAATCAGAAAAAGATGAGGCTGCTGCGCCGGTTGAAGCTTCAGATGAGGAAGAGGCACCTTTGATGAGAGGCTGAAGAATCTCCATTAGTTGGGCCAGGGAAACTGGTGCATCCTGATCTTTAGGCTCCGATCCAGCAATTGCAGCTCTTTTTTCTCTCAGTTCCTTAAGTTTGGGACATTGTGGCCTGTAGTGTCCCGGTTCATGACAGTGATGACAAATAACTTTCTTCTTATCATAGTCACCATTTTGTCGGTTAAAGTGAGGAGGCCTATATGATCGAACATGATTCCCTGGTCTAGACACGGCTAAAACGGAATCATCTTCAATTTTTAAAGAACCTTTCCGGAGACGATTTTCTTCCATTGTTAACTCTTCAATAGTTTCAACAATAGAAGGAATTTTTCCCCTGTGAAGTAGGGCCGATTTAGTGGTTTCAAATTCCGGCCTTAATCCAGTGATAAACTGGTAAAAATGTTCAGCATCGAGTTGTTTCTGACGAAGCTCGATGTCTTCGGCACAATGCCACTTTGGTTCTAAAAGGGAAAGTTCTTCCCAAAGTTCGGACAACCCATTGTAATATTCACGAATAGTTTTGTCTCCTTGTGTCATCATTCGAACTTTTTCTTGGAGGTTGCACACGTGTGCAATATCTTTAAGGGAATACATATTCTTAAGGTATTCCCATGCCTTATCGGCATGATCAAATTTGGCAAGACTTGAGCATTTTTTAATGTCAACGCTATTGATAAGCCATGACATTATCTTCGCATGAGATATTCTCCATTCTTTCCATTTCTTCTCGTATGAGGCAATAGCCTTGATTTTCTCTTCTTCCGATAGAGGGACCTCTTTATCTCCCTCCTTTTTAGTAAGAGATAGCTTAGGTTCCGAATCGGAACCATCCACAATCCCCCATAAGCCTTTTCCCCATATATGGTGCTTCATGATTGAAGCCCATGTTACATAGTTCGTATCGCTTAGTTTCATAGGCATGATGGTGACTTTATCATTGTCATCCATCGATTACAATGAGAGAAAGAATAGGGATAGAAGAGAAACAAGAAGAAAAATGAGAAAGAAAGAAAAAAAAAAAAAAACAATACAACAAGATGTGAAATCTTCTCCAATGAAGTGATAAAACACTTCTCTTCAAGTGGCGAACACTTTTGCAAACGGGCACGGAAACCGAGGCAGCTTTTCCTCAAGATTTAGTACTTCCGCGGCTCTGATACCATGAAATGAAATGGGGATCTTCGAAACACGAGCTTTGATTAACAAGAGCAAGTGTCAAGAATGACACTAAAGCATAACCCTTAAAAAGGGTATAACTGGAAACAAAATAAAAATAAAAAATGTATTCTTTATTGATATGAAAAACCAATTGCTTAAGAAGCATTGGAGTAAAATACAAGAGGGGCTGCACCCCTTTATATACACAGCTGAAAGAGGACTCAATAGAGCTGTTGGGCACAGTCCAACAGCTCTATTTAGAGCTGTTGGAATGTGTCAGTCCAACAGCTCTATTAAGAGCTGTTGGACTGTGTCAGTCCAACAGCTCTATTGCTAGTCAAGTCTGGACAGGACTTGACTAGCAACAGTCATTCTAGTTCAAACTGAACTAGATGACATAAAAACAAAAAATAAAAATAAAGGAAAAAAATACAGAAAAGAAAGAAATTAAAAATGTATTTATATATATATATAATAATATAATATTATTATATATACATATATGTACAGTTTTACATTTTAACAGAGACTCCCGAAGTTATTAATGCCAAATTACGGTTGGAGAATGGGGTTCTTCTGGAAGGCCCCACGCCTTACAGACAACTCATTGGGTCTCTTACCTATTTAACCATCACCAGACCAGATATCACCCATGCGGTTCACTCAGTTAGCCAATTTCAGCATGCTCCTACAACTGTGCATATGAGTGTTGTTCTCCGAATCATCCGCTACATTCGGAATACCATCAATAAAGGGCTTTTTCTATCCTCCTCTTCTTCCTTGAATCTTCTTGCTTATACTGATGTCGATTGGGGAGGTAATCCCAATGATCGAGTCTCAACTACTGGTTTTTGTGTCTTTTTAGGGGACTCTTTGATTGCCTTGCGATGCAAGAAGCAACAGAAAGTTTCACTATCATCCACTGAAACTGAGTATCGGGCTATGGCAACCACGACAATGGAACTTGTATGGCTTCGTAGTCTGCTTAAAGACATGGGGGTTGATATTACCGAAGCCTCAAAATTATGTTGCGACAACAAGAGTTCCATCTACATTGCGAGCAATCATACCTTCCATGAGCGTACAAAGCATATCGAAATGGACTGCCACTATGTTCGTGACGAATTCTTACGAGAAACTATTACTCTACCATATGTCACTTCAGAATATCAGTTGGCGGACTTCTTCACTAAAGCTCTTCCGGTTCCTCGCTTCATGTTTCTTCTTGGCAAACTTTCCGTCATTTCCCCGTAAAGTTTGAGGGGGGGGGGGGTGTTAAAATGTATCTCTTATATATATATATATATATATATATATATATATATATATATATATATATATATATATATATATATATATATATATATATATATATATATATATATATATATATATATATTACATCAATACCCGATAGGGGTAATTTTGTAATTTCACATAGTTGTTTAGAAAACAACTATTTTAGATTTTTGATAAAATGTATTTTTTATTTTTTATTTTTTTCAATTCTTTTTTGTTATTTTTGAGGACCAAAAGGGGCTCCAACTATAGAGTCGTTGGAGCCCCCAACGGTTGTGACCGTTGGGGGCTCCCAACGACTCTATGGGAGCCCCCTTTTGGGCTCTCCTTTTTAGGCCTTTGGCCTCTCCTTCTCTTCTCTCCCTCTTGTATAAATAGGGGTGAACCCCTTGTATATTTTTCATCCTTTAGAGCTTTCTCTCTTCTCAATAAGAGACTTTTTATCGTTGCCTTCATAAAGGCTTGTGCTTGTATTGTCCCTTTGTGGACTTGTGATATTGTCTCTTTTTCATTGTTGTAAGTGCTTGTATGCACTCTTTATATTTCCGCAATATCTCATTACAATGTGGTCATAACTTCTCATCCCGAACTCGGATCGGTGAGGTTTAGTTCATTAGAATCGGTACGCATAGAGGAATCTGTCTATGCTATTTTCATGACCAAACACGCAGCACAAAAAAAATGTCTGATAGACCACCTTCAGGAGGGGTAGTTTGGTAATTTTATAAAATGTAGAGAATGTCAATTTGATAATTGAGTCTTTGTGCAATGAATAGATCTGACTATTACGAGAGAGACTCGACTACAGGGTGAGAGTTTAGTTCTTAATTTCAAGGTAAGGGATATTATAAGAGTGTCTAGTTAATAATAAATAATTTATTTATTTACTTGTATAAGATAGCTTGCATGAAACTATGTATATTTGAGAACATAACAATACATCGATATACAAATATTAGAACTTCTGCATACTTAGATTTTTGTAAATATCAAAACCCTAAGAAGACCTTGAGAAACTTATTTGAAATACAAAGAAAATGAATTTGAAGTAGTTCATGTGGAAAAGCAAGAGTTGCATAAAATATCCTAGGAGTTATATTTCACACAGTATTTGAGACTCTAGGCAGATCAGTTATGGTAGGATGTAGCATGAACCATAAATCTTAGAGGCAAGTATATCTCCCCAGACCGACTCTTTGACTAGTTACCGATGGATCATTTTTCACAGAAGTGCTTAGTGATACACAGTCTGGGATCGCTTAAAGTGGTCCATTGTCTGGCCAACACCATATAGTTGAGGTATTCTATAGGAGTTGCTACGCCCATAGTAGGATATGACCGCGATAATCAATCTAATGCGGTAGTTAGCATTGAGTGAGTGCTAGCTTATGAGTTTTGAGAAGGTTAATGGGGGATTTAAAAAAACAAACTTTTGTGTTATGAGAAGAAAAACTAAACTCAAATTTAAAAAAATAAACTTTTGTGTTATGGGATGAAAAACTAAACTCAGACTAGGGGGCTTAGAGTTCACTCGAGTTGTAAGTTAGAGTTTTAATTGCTTAGAATTGTTCCTTACTGGGTTGTAGACCCACCCCTTTAATAATTACAAATATAGGTTCCAAGAGCATCGTTCAAAGCTGGACTTGAGACCTGACGTAGCCGTCTCTGTCAACAGGTGTTCATGGACGGACGGAGAGCCGAGCAGAGACTTTTATTTTATATTTTTATTTTCTTGAACCTTGTGATGAGTTTGTAGTTTGTACTCTTTTTTGTTATGAATGATGTAGCCGATAAAACTTTAATTATGAGTGGATTGTGTTTACTTTGAAAAAAAAAATACGTATGCCATGGTTCTTCTATTCTCACTTTGGATTCTTCCCTTTGAAAAATAATACCTACGAACCTGGACTTGAGAGGTCCCAAATTGGGGTGTTACAAATACCTAAACCAAAAAGCTTATTCTCTACAAGTCATGCACCTCTTTATGGAAATCTTGGTAAAGGCAAATGACATACAAACAGGTTACACACAGCATGTCAGGCAAGCTCCATGGAAACACATTGAGAGTTCTCACTCAAAAAGTTGCTCTAACTTGCCCCATTGATCACCCAACAAATGGAATATGAACATGAATGGGGTGAAAAAGTTGCAGTAGTGGACACCATTTAAAAACTTTGTGTGAATCTAAACTTGAATTTGAATACAAGGAAATTAATTGTGTGACCAAAAATTTATGTATACAACGAATTGCACAAGAACAGGCATCATGAATGCAATAAGCAAATTGTGCAAATATACCACCAGCATAGGCTTGGGCTCCATGAAGAGTGCTAAGTTCTCCCAAGTTTGTATTTGACTATAAAATCTAATATAAAAAATACCTTCCAATATTAAAAATATAATAATAATAATAATAACTAAAACAGATATATAAATGGATATATATATTTGCCCAAAGTAACGAAAATATCATTAGGAGTTTCAAAAAACAATTGTACTAACTTGCTCCAAAATGGAGCAAAAGTTTAATGTTTTAACTTTTGCAAGGACGGAAGTTACATGACTTTACAATATGACAGTTGAATACCTTTGAAAAGGAATCCATCACCTATTGTCCTAATTCATTTGTGATAATGAAGTATATATCAAGAAAAAATCAAGATGCCTGATGAGAAATTCAAATATATTAGTTCAAACTTCAAAGTATAAGAAAACTCTACAAGATGCCTTCTATCATTGGGTTTTCTAGTTAAGATATGAGGTATCATGGCTTTTAGAAATCGAGATAAGTGATGCAACTACTAGCCAGGTGCTCTAGATAGGACGTGTGTCTTTATTTAAAAGGTTGTAACTTGTAAGCCCTCTTCCCCCTCATCCATTCAAGTGTGCCAAAAGCAAAAAGGTGGAATTATAAGAGAATATTGACAACAAAGTGGGTCTGGACTATTGTGTGTGTTGGGCATTCAACTTCAAAGTTGGATTGTTTCATCTAAGATTAGGCCGAGTCTTATTACTGAAGCATTTGGTTCATCCACGCTTAGCCCAGGTTCTAACATAAAGCAATTAGCTTCCTATTGAGCATGTCTGACTATATATTTAGAATCATTTGTTTAGAGTCAGTTTGGTTCGTTTTATAAAGTCAGCTAAGCTATAATGGATTTAACCTACTGGGCTTGAGCCAACTTTGTTGTCTTCTGAGCAAGTCCGTTGGTCTTGAACATAAGATTTGGAGAGCAATTTAGTTTGGCACAATGATTAGGCTGTGCTAGGTTCAATCCAAGAAACAACATAACTTTAAACCCTTTACATCCTCGACTCAAATGAGCACAAAAGGCATCAACCATCTTAAATGCATCCAAACTAATTTCTAATTTCTTTGATAACCTCACATCTGTCTTTAACAATCATACTAAATCAAGAACCTCTGAGAACTTAAAGTTTTAGATAACTATTTAATATCATGTTGTTTTACTTTTAGACCCAAGAACCAGACCAACTTGCCCAACTATCTGAAGGGACACCACTAAAACCAAGGGAAAAGAACTTCACTGGCTCACTCCACAAATCTGATTATACCATAGTATAAACAATAGATTAAGACACACAAAACTAAATCAATCAACCACATACTAAAAAAACTCAACAGAAGCAACATATAAAAGCACAACCATCTCAGACAAGATTCAGACAATTGGAGCAATCCAAAATCTGAACCTCTCATCAAATGCAGCTTATATTAGAAGCAAAAGAACCGGATCTATTTGCCCTATACCGTCCAATCTATAAGACCACGTTCACCTAGTTCTCCATCTCAGAGTGTCGGGGGCTTGCCGAACTTGGAGCAAATCCAATTTATCAATTCCTCCCAAATAGCAGTCTGAACTCTGAAGAATCGGTCGAGTGGATCGAACTTAGAGAGCAAGTCCAACTTATCAATTCTGCCCAAACCGACTGTTTAGATTACGAAAATTCCATCTGATTACTCTGAAAATCCATGCCTAAACTACCTAAACTTGCAAACAAGCAAGTGATATCACTTCTAAGATTTCTATAACTACCACATCAAGACACACCAACATTGCCACTTCCGCTGCCAGATACACGTGAAACCAAAAGCGATAATATCAATACCCACATCAAAATCTTGGAGCAATCAAATCAACGATCAATTCAAAGACTAATGATTTTCACCATACCGCAATACCCACAAACAAAAAATCCTTCATTTCGCAAAACTGGCAAAGGTTTCTCCAAATTTTACGGTACATCCCTAAGACACATACCTCATGGCCGTGGCCGCGGGCCTTAAAGACACGGGGGAAATGGCGGAGAACGAAACCGAGACCGTCGTCAGAACAAAGGACCTGGGGCGTTAGCTTTGGCCTCTCCCTGGGGAGCTTCTTGGGTGGCTGGCTGTGCTTTCGGACAGGCTGGAATTCGGATTTTTGGGCATGATTGGGAAAGGTGCGGTCGGATGCGGATGCAGGGCAGTCTCTGGACCAGTGGCCGGGGCGGCCGCACTTGAAGCAGCCGGTGGGTGCCGCCTCTGGCCGGGATGCGCGGCTCACCGGTTCGGGAAGGGGGCGGTCTGGTCCGGAGGCCGCCGGGCAGTCGCTGGACCAATGGCCTGGGAGGCCGCATTTGTAGCAACCGGTCGGTGCCGCCTCCTCCGAAGCTCCGCCCTTCTCTGCCATCCTCTCTCTCTCTCTCTGGATCTGATAAACGAGAAAAGGAGGGAAAGTGAGGGTTTCGTGGGAAACGATTTGGCGGGAAGGCGTTTTCTATTGTACTTTTTTTTTTTTTGAGCAATTTACATAAAACCGCCAACTTATCATCTATTTATAGAAAGTAGACAAAAAATTTGACACACTCAAATAAAACAAGCACCTTAGATGTAATAATTGAAATTTTTTGCATCTCCTAGTATATACTTTACGATTTATGTTGTTTTTCGTAAATTTCTCTTTCTTTCACGCAGAAACGAATTCAAAATGGCACCTATGCTTTTGGATAATTCCAAAAAACACACTTAAAAAGGGTTTTTTCTGTAACACTCAAAACTTTATTTTATTACATTGTATACTTCATTTTATGAGCATTTGCTACCCTGGTTGGAACTCATAGAGTGAGGTTATTTTGTTCAAATCTGAAGGCATGCATCATGCATGGTCAAAATAGGAGGATACCACCCTTTTGATCATAGTTTTTCAATGTTAACGGGTTGCAGGTCCTCGATCGCTAGCTCTGAAGATCTCCTGAGATCCAGGAGCAGCACAAGTGATATTATAAGACGAGACATGCAGCACCTCATAGTGACCTTCATAACACAACAACGATGTTTTGTAGGCACAGGACATTTTCCTGCAACCTATCGTAAAGTCTTTTTGCTGCCTCCAAGGCAACAGAATTCATGGTGATCTTACTATAATAAAAGTGTACAACTCTAACCATCTTAGGAAAACCAACAAATATTCTTTAACGTTCGAATTCAATGGATAACTACGATCTCCATACTATAATGCAATGCATGAACCTGTCGTGCATCAGCAACGTCTTTCAAGTCTTTATCTAACTCATGTCAACACTATCCATAGTGGAAGCATAACACTGCCCAACAAAGCCCAGGCATGAAACACCCAAACATACATACGACCTTACTAATACTAGCGATATGGATCTAGCTGTTGCCGATAAAGTAAGAAATGCAACCCACTCTGGTGTTATCGATCACACACAAGCTGATGCTGACGATAAAAAAAGACACGTAAAGTCTGGTGTAATTGATAACACAGATGTTGTTATCACATTTGCTGTCGATAATACGGGCAATGCAACTCACCCACCGAATATCACGTGAAGGCTTATGTGCGCTATCACACTTGGGTTGTTAACTGAATATCATACCAGATATCAAATGTTGTTGAGTCGTTATCCTTTTGACTTATCTTAAATGTAACAACTATATACACGCATATATATATATATATATATATATATATATATATATATATATATATATATATATATATATATATATATATATATATATATATATATATATATATATGTGAAGGTGTAAAATGTTAGCAACAAATTAGAGAAAATAATACATCGATTCTGATGAAAATTAACTATCTCCTTTTTTGTTAGGGTATCAAAGCCTCGATAGAGGCTATCATCCTCACGATTTTATATGGCTTCCTCTTTCTCTTCTTCAATCACTGCATCATTGTAGCCAATTTATCCCTACCCATCCACATTAAACGTGAAAAATTGTCTCCCTCAAACTCAATCTAATTAATTACCTCTTGTGGAAGACCCAAATTTTGGGATTGATAGAAAGTCAAGATCTTCTTGGTTTCATCAATGGTGCAACTCTTATGCCACAACCTATCATCAGCTCCCTCACACCCGGATTTCCTGAAAAAATATTAGAAAACCTAATGTTCAAGGCATGATCGACTTTTAAGGGGATGGATCACCAGAACTCTATCCGAAGAGGTTCTTGGCCTAATCGTAAGACAAGAAATCGTTGCCCAAGTTTGGGCGACATTGGAGGAATCCTTCGCTCTTGACTTTCATGAAAGAGAGTGTTACCTAATCCAACAATTACAGATGTATCACAAGCGAAATTCGTCCATCGCCGAATACATTAGAGTTTTTAAAAACATTTATAACGAGTTGGTGATGATTGAAAAACCGATAAGTGACCGAGCAAAGGTTTTCAATCTCCTGAATGGACTCGGATCAAGTTATAAGTCATTTGTCACTGCTATGCTGAAGACACCCACTCCATCATATAGGGAGATTATCCCTCTAGGAACTTCCATGTTGTAATCGAGAACCCAGAGGCAACAAACAACAATGTTGGCTTCTTTGTGTAGCAACAATGAAAATGAGGACCAAACAAAAGGTTCTCTTCGAGGGAAAGAGGATTTGCTCCATTCGGGCAACAAGCCTCCCGCCAAGGTGACACTTCCAACAAAACTAATATTTCGGAAAGATCTCATTAACAAGCTAAACACTTTGGTAACAATCAATCACATGGAGCATACAAAGGATCTCAAAAGGAGAAGGATGCTATTTGTCAGATTTTGTTTCAAGCCCAATCATACTGCACTTAAATGTTGGCACAGGTTCAACCAAACTTACCATGCAGAAGACGTAAGCTCTGGCAGTCATGGGCATCTTTGACAATCAAGAAGATCATGCATGGTTCCCTGATACTAGTACGTCATGTCACATGACATCGGATCTAGGTAAACTCCAAAATCTTGTTGAATATGAGAGACCAGAGCAAATCATGATCGAAAATGGTAATAAATTGGTGATATCCCACATTAGTTCAACATATATTAAACTTGACAAAAAGGAATTACACTTAGAAAATGTGTTGGTAGTTCCAAAAATAAAAAGAGTTTTGATTTCAATCAGTCAGTTGATAGAAGAACAACCACTAATTGTTGAATTTTTTGTTGAAGGTTTTTTTATAAAGGACAGGAACACACAAACAGTGATCACCAAGGGTTGTAGGAGCGGGGACTTGTATGTATTGAAACCAAGATCTCAAGAGGCATTTTTCTCTACTCGGTTTCGGATTGTCAGTGATGATCTTTGGCACCAAAGGCTCGGTCACTCCCACATGGACATCGTCAATTTTTTTGAAAAATAAATAAATTGATAACTAATAGTTCTAGTTTCTCCAATAAGTGTAAAGTATTTGCCCAAGTTGTGTCATAACCAAGGTGTGTAAACTTCCATTCATAGAATCTGATTTTATTTGTAAACATGCTTTTAATAAGATTCATTGTGATCTATGGGGCTCTGCACCCATAAGATCAAACCAAGGTTTTCAATACTATGCCATTTTGATAGATGATCACTCTCAATTTTCTTGGATTTATCCACTTAAAAAAAGTTAGATTTTATGAATTACTTTGGTGATTTTAGAAAGATGGTTAAGACACAATTTGAGAAAGAAATCAAAATTTTTCAATTTGATGGCGGCGGGGAATTCGTTAACCATAAAATGACAAAAAAAAATTGAGAGAATGGGATACACCATAGTATCTCGTGTCCTGGCACACCGAAATAAAATGGTTGGGCATAACACAAACATAGAATTTTAAATGCTCAAAAGATTGTTGAGCTTTCGGATTCTATTGAAAGGTCTTTTCATTGATACAATCAGTCAATGGCGCAGCTATGCTGCTAAAATGTGGGATAAACCTCGTATAGAAGGAAGCTAATCCATGAAAACTGCGAACGATAGTGATAAAAGTTGGCACAGGCCAATCTCGAATCGACTCGACCTTCGAAGGGTCAACAGATATACCCAAAGTTGACACCACATAATCGAGAAACAAAACTTCAGTGGCCAAGAAGACACACTTATCTATGGATGCATAAAATTGCTCTCGTTTAAGGATGTAGAATACTAAATATAAGTGTTTCGTATATTCGGGCTCAGTTTGACTGTAAATGAGAATATCATCGAAATAAATGTCCAAAAATTTGATGATGTAAGGTCAGAAATTTTGATTCATGATTCTCATGAAGGTAGATGGAGTATTGGATAATCTAAATGACATCATGAGTCATTCATAGAGTCCATCACGAGTTTTAAATACGGTTTTCCATTCATCTTCAGGTCCAACTCGTATTTGACGATATCCACTACGCAGATCTAATTTGGAGAATATTTTTGAACCAGTCAGTTGGTCCAACAAATCATCCAATCTTAGAATGAGGAACATATACTTGACGATTATTTTGTTGATAGCTCGACTATCAATCCACATTCGCCATGTCTCATTTTTCTTTGGCACAATAAGAGCAGGAAACGCGCAGGGACTAAGACTCTCACGAATGTGACCCTTAGTCAATAATTCTTCAACTTGTCTATAAAGTTCTTCATACTCCATAGAACTCATGCGGTAATGCAGGGCATGTGGTAACACTGACCTTGGATGGAAGTCTATATGATGTTGGACTTTCCGCAGAGGGGTAATCCATTAGGTAATTTGGTGTTAATTTTAGGAAAACCCTTTTCAAAACAATATTTTTAATGAAAATCTAGTGAAAGCCAGACACCAAAAATATAAAAACTGGCTCGCACGAGTGGTGGAGTCCAGGTCGATCTCAGGGAACGGGAAATACTTGTATTCAAACACACAAGCTAAACTATTTCTTTATTGCCACAATGAAAATATAAGAGAAAAGTAAATCTAATTAACTATTACATCAAATGTTTGCCCTACGTAGAGGGTAAAAAAAAAATGGTTTTATTACAAACCCAAAAATTGAATAAAAATTAAACTCCTAATTCTAAAAGAAAAGCAAAAGTGTCTTCTACACTCGTGTCTCATGTCAGATATGCTCCACCATATATCTTTCTCGCTTACCTTCACTCCACGTTATCCTGTGAAACACGAATACACAAAGCAGCACAAAAACAACAACTGGCACTACACTATAAAAGTGGAAATAAACCAAAATGCTAAATGAACTAAATGCAAAGTATACATGACAAAAAAAAATACTATACTAAATGACTTGCGACTTCTATAATGCAATGATATGCTTAAAAATGAAATAGTATGCCTAAAATGACATGATATGTTGTGAGACTCAATTTAAAACAACCCATCCGTGAAATTGATTTTTAAAACAATAAACTGTGAAACCCCTTTTTTTTTTTTTCAAAAGCAAACCGTGACATTCATTTTTCAAGGCAAACTGTGAAATTCATTTTTCATGGCAAACATGGGAAACCCATCACTTTCACGATGGCTTAGAGAGAGGGTAAGGTACCAGAGAGCAGCAGAGAAACTGCCAGTGAGGTGGACCTCCAGTGGTTCTGCGTGCACTGTAGTTCATGGCAACCAAAAAAAAACATAGCACTGAGGACTCCAGCCAGATTGGGGAATGCCGCTAGAAAAGGATTCAGGGCAAACCAAAAATGTTTGTTCGATCAAGCATTCTGGCCGGTAGAAGCAAGGAATCCAGCCGGAGACAGAGGAACTTCCGGCCGATGAGGATGAATGCCTCTGTGAACCAGTTCAGGCGCTGGTTTTCACGACTGCTTCAGCTGGTGATTTCCATGATAAATGCACACGATTTCCACAGATCCAAATTTTCACAAGGAATCGGTTGCATAAAATATCTTCTCAGTAGATCAGATCTGTATTTCTCTGCAAATCGTGGTGCTCAGTAGCTGAGCAACTCGTTGCAGATGCACATGAATGAACGTCAATGCAGGTAATGAAACAGAAAAAAAAACAGATGCAATGAGTGAAATGCAGAATGAACACAAATCAAATTGTTGAAACAAAGTAAATGAACAACTAATGAATCAAAATAATTGAAACAAACTAAAAATGAAATGTAGAAAAAATCAAAATACGCATAAATCATTTGATGACAGACATTTTTTTTTTGTTTTCTAAAATCAATCACACCAAAAACAAATGGATTAACCTACACTACGTGAAAGAGAGAGGGAAAGAAGGAGAGAAGAAGAAAAGAAGAAGTGCTTACCCCGGTTTGGGTTGAGGAGAGAATGGCCTCTCCCTTGCCACTGCGCCATCCCTTGAGAAGAGTAGGATCTCCGGTGAGGAAGGAGGAAAGAAGAAGATCAGAGAGGAGAAAAAAAGGGTTGAGAAGAAGAGAAGGGAAACGTATAGGCAATGGAGGACCCCTCTCTCAAACCCTACATAGGGTTTTTAAAGAGAGAAAGGGGTTTTGCTCTTTTTAAAACTTACTCCTACTATTCTGCAAAAATTCCAAAAAGAGGTTTTCAAAAGAAATGTTTTCTAAAAAAAACTTCTAAAAACCTACACTAACTACTAAACTTCCTAGAAGTCTAATATCCTAAATAAAATATTTCTAACTAATTCCTAAACGACCTAATTCACCAAATTAACTTGCAATTTATGCTTTTTTTCAATATTTATCTTTTTCATGTGTTTTCTCAAAACTAATGATAAATATGGAGATTTAATACTATTATTCATCAAATCATGCATGAATTAATATTATAAAATGCTAAAATACATGCATGATCATAATTCATCGAAAAAGACTTCACGAAATTCTTCTAACAGGGGTTTGACTCTATAATCTACAACAACAGGACTAGGCTCACCAGGTGATGAACCAGAATCAACAAAGAACAGAAAGTAACACATGCTTGATTGACTGAAAGCCTCTTTGAGCTCATGTCTGGCAATAAAAGCACTTAAAAGCTTAACATTCGATGCAGTAGGCTTGGATGAAGTGGGGTGGGATATTTGGGTGGTAGATAGAGTACGAGATGACAATGCAGATGAAGATGAAGAAGACAAAGGTGGTAAATCCTTGGACAGCTTCAAATAAAACTTTCGTCCTTCGAATATGAATGAGTAGGAGTTAGATTGACCATTATGGATAATTGAACGATCATGCTGCCAAGGCCTTCCGAGAATGAGATGGCTCGCATCCATAAGTAGCACATCGCACCAAACTTGATCAAAATAAATGTTCTCAATAGAAATTTTGACCAAGCATTGTCGGTCGACACAAATATCAATGCTTTTTTGGAGCCATGACATCTGATACAGACGGGGGTGCGTCCAGCAACTCAAGCCTAATTTGGTCATGGCTTCAACCGATATCACATTTTCACAACAACCGAAGTTAATGATGATTCAACACACTTTTTCATTGATGGTACAAGCAGACTTAAAGATGTGAGTTCATAGCCAACAGTCATTTGTTTCCTGACGCGGGGCTAAAAAAATTCGTCTACAGACGAGGGCTTCACCTCTATCAGGTAGCAACACCTCCTCCTCCATGCATTCCTCTTCCAGTTCTTCTTCAAAGGATTCAATCTTCGGATCATAAGTGGGATCGAATTCGGGATTGAATTGAGCATCCTCTTTCTCATGAGACTCATCGACGAATAAGGCTTTGCCACGACATTCTGTGGACTTATGACTAGGTTTTTTACAAGTATAGCACTTGATGGTGGAGCTCGAACTAGAGGTCCTAGCCTGATTTCCTACTGAGTCATTCTGGCTCGTAACTCTACGTAGGTTTGACGTATTAGGGTGATGATAGGGTGGGGCAACTTTCGCATTGGGGACAATAGGGGCCCACGCTGCTGGTCTAGTCACAGGACTAGGCTTAGCCAAGATCTTTCTCTGGGTGAACCTCTCCCATTGACTTGCCTTTTGATGTACCTTGGACACCGTCCAACACTCAACAAAATTCAACATATCTTGTAATTGAAAGTTCAGACCTACAGTATACTTCAAGACTAATTGCTTCTCACTTTCACGGATGTCATTCTGTGCAACAAGATCATGAAAATCTTCGTTGTACTGATCCACCGATCTGGTTCCTTCTTTCAGACTTTGATATTTTTGATATATTTTTCGGTAATTGTTCAATAGCAGGAATTAAGCACGAAGCTTCTACTCCATGTGCTCCCAACGCTCAATCGGGGTACGACCCTGATGCTTGTGTGTTTGCTTGAGTTGTCGCCACTAGGCTGTAGCTTGACCCTTCAATTTGAGGGATATCAATCCCACATGACAATCTTATGAAACTTCTTTGAACTCTAGGATTTCACGAACTTCGCTAATCCAATCTAAGAACTCTTCGGGAGTTCCAATTCTCTTGAATTTTTGGATTTCAAAATAGAGACCAGAATCCCAATGTGATCTCCGCGGTTGGAAGTTATCTCTTCTTTTTGGGCTATGACGATTTGACTCAAAGTCATCGTCAGTATCGAAAGATTGGGTCTCACGTGTTCCTCAGAAAAAACATGGACTTCGCTTCGCTCGTCATTCTTGTATTCTCCCGCTTTCGGCCAGTTGATGAGTTAATTCTTCAATTTGGCACCTAGCTTCGGTGAGTCACCTTTGAAGATCTCGAACTTCGTAACGCTAATCACGATCATCTCTTCCTCTATTAAGGTCATTTTGACCCCGACCGTCCATTCAACTCGACATGGTGAATGGTACCTCAAAAAAATTTGACTTCCTACAACATCAAGAATTATTTCGGATTGAGAAATCCGGCAATCCTCGCTTTGATACAAAAAATGATGTAGACTCAATAAGTATCGATCCACTATCCAAGGTTCAAATGGATCTCGATACGTACGGAAGCGTTTCATGGGAGTGAGTCTGAATAGAACTCTAGAAAATAGAGTCTTTGGGACCCGTGCACTCTGTTTAGACAGAAGCGGTCTAAAAGAAAGTTGTGCGCGACTCACACGCCTTTCCAAAAAATCAAAAATCACCAGATTCAGATCAAAAATGTCTGCTCCACAGACTCGAAACTGAGACTGGTAGTCAAATCTATGACAGACTCTCCGGGTTTGGTGGACAGCCTGTTCGAAGAGGCTATCGACTCCTTAAACGGTGGAGTTTACGAAAACTCCCAACAGAACTATCGTAAATCAGATCCAGACCTTTCTAACGAGCTATAATTTTGATTTTTTTAAGTTTTCTATGTTCCTCTACGGATTTTTGAACTTTTGAAACAGTATATGATACTTGATATAAGTTATAATCTAGGGCTCGTAACATGCATTTATATCAACGTGAGTTTCAGACTTGCAGAAGTACCAATCAAATGAAACTCAAAAGAGGAATTAAGTTCAACAATATTTTAGCTAACTAATTTAAATTCCAAATTCACAAGTCATGCAGGAAATATCAGGAAATCAGAAATCTCAAAATTCTAATTCAGGATATTAACAAAGGATATTAAATTCCCAACTTTTCGACAACAGCAGAAAGATGGATAATTTTGAGACCCTTTGGCAAAGATTCAGCCACAACGATGAACATGAAAGTTTTAGAGTTATGTCTTAGCTTTTCACATAATCAAACAAATCAAAATTTCATAGAGAGAGTCAGGAAAAATCCCAAAAATATAGAACACTATTCACAATGTTCTGGACAAGACAGGAGCTGACAGGCTCTATTCAACCGATGACTTGACAGGGAATTTTTGGGACCCTATCGACTGAATCATGTCGCAGCCTCAACAGTAAAGTTGAAGGTTTATGTCTTGGCTTTCTAGGAAGCCTAAGAACACCAGAATCTGATCAGTATCTAGACAGATACGGTCGATTCTTTGGGGTTGTCTCTAACAACTCAGGATTCGGGAATTTGATTTTTTTTTACAGGAAATTGAAATAACAAATTTTGATAGGTTCAGCCACAAAACACGAACAAGAGTCTCACTCAGTAACTCACACACCACATGCATGCATTCAGATAACAACAACAAACTTTGGCAGATTTCATTCATCAAGCAGTGATATTAGCAATCAACAAGAAGAGTGACGAGGAAATCAAACACCATAGCCTTGTGAAGGCCAAGAAGGAGTGTTGTTGGGCAACGATAGACACCGTCTGATTTCCTTGAGCATCAACCCATTGTTAGCCTCTCCAAATTCCAGCACCCACAAACTAGAGCAGCCACAGCCAGCCACTAGTCGATCTTCACGCCCACAAGGGGATTCATCTCAAACCCGATTTTCTCTTTCCCAAAGAAACTTCCAGCTTCTTCCCCTTTTTTTTCTCAAAACAAACCAACCACCCCCATGGTCGACCTTCATGAGGGTCTTAAGCCCTCAAGGAGGTCGCCATCATTAGGCCGCTCCCTAGCCCCAATCACACACAAGAGAGGGAGGCCTTCTTCTAAGGTTGTCGCCTACTTGACCACTTAGAGATCTCCATTTGAAAAGGAGCATTATTACCCTCCAACAACTTTTTTTGACCCTCTATGGTCAAAGTAATTTCAAATGAGGGTTATAGATGTCCAACCAAGGTGGCGCCATCTATGGTTGGATCCCATATGGGTTTGGATCTCGAGACGATCCAAATGTTCGATAATTTGGATCCAACAAAAAAAGAAATGCATTAAGAATAAAATGCAGAAAAAAATTAAAATAAAAAAATCTACCTGTAGACCCTATACACCCTCTATGACCGCAAAACAATCCTACAGAGCACTAGAACTATCCGGATCCGTAGAATTCGACACCTAAAAAATAAAATAAAGTTACATAAAATAAAGGTTGTCGACAAAATGTCCAAAATATGATTCCATGAAGAGCGTAATGGAATCAAGCGAAGGATCAAGGCGCGCATCGACTAAATTGCAGATCCACTAAGACAAGGGACGTCTTGCAAGTGGGTGGATCGCCTCGGGTATCGATGCTCGGATCGGGTCTAGAGAGTTGGATTGGGATCCAACTTCACTTCTGAACTCTGAACCTCTGGATGCTCTGCATCAGGGAGGTTATAGCCTTGAAGGATTCTCATACACTAGCTTGATCGGGGTCATGTGAGGCAAATAAGTAAGATGATTCACATTTGACAATAAAAAAGATGGTTGATAGAGGTTATGTATTTGATCCGGCGGCTTTTATACCACTAATTGATGCATTGGGCAAGGAAGGAAACAAGCAAGAGGCTGATAAACTTGCAGACACAATGATGGAGATAGCTGCCCAATATGAGGATTTCAATGCAAGGATTGGAAGTTCCATCCATCACATTAGATCGAATATAGAACTGCAAAACACGCAAAAAAGGAAGGTGGCTTCAACACTAGCGATTGGCGTACTTTATTGCATCGGTATTCACAAATTAATTTGCTGTTTTTCTTTTCAAATAAATTTCTGAACTTATTGTCATCAATTTAGCTCTTAGATTTCTGTATGTTTGCCATCGTTTTCAGTAACCAGATTAAACTATCTAATTTCTATTTGAACTTATACCTCAGGTTAGTAAAACATGCTTTAAACACAGTCAAACTTTAGTTACAGTGATCCTTTAGTGCAGCTTGTGATGTGGTTGACTAGAGATCAACCCTTTTGGCACCTTTAGCTATTAGCCTGTCATCATTTTGCTCATGTATGACGTGGTTGACTAGAGATCAACCCTTTTGGCACCGTTACCTCAGTTTGTTATCATTTTGCTAATGTATGATGTGGTTGACTAGAGATTAACCCTTTTGTCACCATTAGCTGTTCGTTTGTTATCATTTTGCTCATGTATGATGCAGTTGACTCCAGATCCGCCCTTTTGGCACCGATAGCTATTAGCTTGTTATCATTTTCTTCTCCTTATGTTAGGAGTTGGCGGAGTTTCCTACAATTGGTTTTTATCCAATAATAGATAGAAAGTGACTTATTCTATACTATTTGTTTCTATAACTTTTCTAGCAGTCCAATGCTATCTATTTATGATTTTCAGTTAAGATAGTTTGCTCAACTGGTTTGGAGTCTCAGATGAATCTTTCACTGTGCAGGGATGATGGAAGTCCAATTGCACTGAAGGTGTTCAAACGGGTAGAAGAAGGTTGGGGTCAAGGAACCATAACAAACTTTCTGTCAGAGAAGAATGATGACCTCGATAACTGGGAAGATGTTGGATAATCTTCTTCATTTTCCATCTGGCGAATTTTTTGTCACAAGGGTGGAAAAAATTAAAGTGCCACTTTACCTTGTCAAGGTTGAAGTCTATTCTTTCAAGTATTTAGCGGAAGGTAAGGACTCCCTTCTCCATGGAGCCGTGCTTTTAACTAGGGTTATGTGTGATCTATCAGACGGAATAAAATTCTGTATTAATTTGTTCTCTGCGTAAAAGTGAGCAAATTGGTTGTGGTGGAAGGAAACCATCAATTGACTAGATGTCGAAGGGAAGAGTAACCAGAGCATGTGGTTGTTTTGGCATCTAAGATCATCAATGCCATCCCTCATTTTCATGATGTCCATTCCTGGGTATGTGTCGTTTCAATTTTCATTTCATCGTGTTATCCCTTAAAATTTCTAACCAATTTATTTGATTTTTTTTTCTGCATAAGAACTTGTCAATAGATGGTGTTAGGTCACTAGAACGAGGCTCTTTGTTGTGTGTAAGTCAACAACTTATTTGTTTAGTACACCTAACCTCAGCTTACAGTATAGTTTAGCATCACATTACATGGTAATACTTTCATGCCTTAATGTATACTTCAGTTTTTTTTTTCCATGGGTTTATTTTGTGATTTTTACTTCAGGTACAGGAAACTGCTGCCCAGAGTTTCTAAATCTGGTTGAAGGCATATCCTTTTGAAGAAAATGCCAATAAACCAACAGGGTACCATATTGAAGGAAGAAAATGCCAATAAATGAGGTATATCATCATGATTGCATATAAATTGTATTTACTTATTTTTGCAATTGAAAACACTAACAGTAACAGGCGGTAAGCTATAAAGATTTATCAGATTTATAACATATTCATGCAAATAAGAGATAGAGAGAAACCGTTCTATGAAATTGCAAATGGGATTATACCCTAAGGTTGCCTTGGTACATAAGGGGATGCTACGGTATTAGATTGTAACTTTTTCACAAAAATAAAAAATGGGTTTTGGTCTAATAAAAGTTTCAGTGATTCATACAGATAGTGAGTCTGTAAGCATTAAGGAGTCAAAGATATGATTTGTCCTGCACTTGAATGAGACTATTACAATAAATCCAAAATGCTGATGGTGTAAGTGTATTTTCAAGTAGTTAAATTCATTATTCCTTAGTATATAGTACTATAGCATCGTATTTTTCAGCATCTCCAACGACCATGCATGATGAAGATCTTCAGCATGTCATTGATATAATTTGAATGTTGCATTCACTTTGTCACTTTAATTTAAATTAGGAAACCATTAAAGCTCCTGGAAACATTCTTGAACTGAAGGTTTATCAGTTGAATCTGCCATTTGCTTTGTTTGATGACCAGACTCAGAAGCAACTGGATTTCCTATATCTGCAACCCTTTGTAGTCCAGGACTTCGACGATGCACTGCTCTTGATGGACTGATGTTTTCGGAATGTTGTTGCTTACCTATATCCAGAATTAAATTTATGTTTTATCCTTTCTTCTTTGTCCAAGCTTGTTGCGAAGTGTGCATTGTGGCTCACAGAAATTGCTGTACGTAATTCAGCTCCTATGTTTATTATGTTAGCATTGTTGATCTTTTTCAGTTATTGATCAAATGCATAAACCAAAAAAAGTATGGATGATTGACACACTGATCAATCCAACTAGTTCTACAAGTGAGATGCATCAATCGTTAGGCACTTGAAATATAACTGGTTTTGTATCCATCACCTTAGGGGGGTAGTGTTTGATAACCCTGGATTTCATTATGGAGATCCTTGGATTTGAAATTCAAGCATCTTAAAACGTGGGAGGCGTGGTGGGGGGTCAGTTCTGGAAGCAAGGATCTTAAAACGTGGGAGCTATTTGGCGGCATCGAGTGTGGCGGCCATAGTTTAGCAGGATTTTCCGGTGGGGTCAGTCTCCCTATCTGACAATGATTTCTCTGTCTGTGTGTGTGTGTGTGCGCGCGTGAGAGGGAGAGAGAGAGAGAGAGAGAGAGAGAGAGGGAAACAATAATGATCTACCTACTTGTCATTGACATTTCTCATGATATGGTGGGCGATAATGATGATGACACAACTAATTGTCATTATCTAAATTTCACTGTGCAACCATAAATCCAACTGCACTTCACAAATGAGTATTTAGTAGGTAATTAATCCGCATTAGTACAGGAGTTCGTTGCATTGTCACTTTTAGGATATCCATCGAGATGGGTGAAGGTGGAGTTCTGAATTCTTAATCTCGTGATTCAGCTATAGATCAAGCTAGCGTACCTATTGAGTGAGTGACTCTGTTTGGGAGTAGGTTACCGAAGGAGTTGCGATGTAACAGGAGACCGTTATTTGACGTGGCAAGATAAGCATTTGGCTGACGTTTGGGAGGAGTTGGAGGGAGGCGATATTTTGCGCTGAAAATCAGCCTACCCTAATGCACATTTGAACTCCCCATAGAAAGAGGAGGTATTTGCAATAGATTCCGGTGAGTATCGTAAACATTGGATGTTTCAAAAATTTTACTACAGTAAATTCTCTATTTACTATGCCTCCTACCTCGGTTGTTTATCTACTCAAATACCATGCTATGGGTTCCCAAACATGGTGAGGAAACAGTAGTAGTTGAATGCCTGAATCTTTTAATGAGTAATGCTTCCAAACAAAAGAGGGAGTCCACAGCTCCTCCTAAATTCATTTTCCTTGAAATCCACTTCCCCTTCCCCCAACTCCTTATAACTTCCTCCAACACGGGTTCCCAAACAGAGCTTAAAGGGCTTTTGAATCCCTGGATGAGAGAGAGAGAGGGGGCCTAAAATGGAAAATTTATGTAGCCAAACGTGGTGTTCAGAAAGTGAAAAACTGTGACTTGCCAATCACCTCCCATTACAAGATAAGCACAATAAAAAATTTCTAAAGATCATTGATTCACACCTTACACCTGAACTGAGATACTATATGAGCCAAAGCTACCAAAACCAAATTATTATATACAACATTTCTAAGGATTTCAAATCTCATTTACTTCTATACGTGTGAAGTGCCTACCATCAATTCACACAGACTACTACCATCTCACAAATTTTCTATCTGATTTTTTTCCTAATATATTCTTCTTTGGGATGTTTAGGTATCTCACACATTTAATGACCAATCATAATTCTTGTAGACGATATTGAAAGGTGCACCATCACTAAGTATGTGAGTCAAAAGACCAGCCTTTGTTGCATCCAAGTGGTTGAGGACCCAATTTAGGAAGTCTTTTTCTTGGCCAAAATCTGCACTGTACCTGAGAATAAGAAGTAACATCAGATTAAGGCCGTGTTTTTGGTTACCAAGTTCATGAACTCCAATGTCAATAAACAGTTGACTCTATGAAGTGTTTGAAGGATAATCTAGCCTAAACCAAGACTTGATCTATACTTAAAATGACTTAAATCAGCAGACCTAGACTGGATTGATTAGTACATGACTAGGATCAAGTTTGACCCATTCCTATATGCGTTCAAACATGGTCCGAGTCACCCAGCTCAAAGTAGGTCCGTTTGAGCTGGTCCGAAGCTTACCACTTGATGATTTTGTTTAGAGACACAGTCCTCTTCTCCAAATCCACGTTTAGGCCATCTTCGCGGAAGAATTCCCTGGTAGCAAATCTTAACTCCGCCTCTATGCTCTCGGCCGAGAAAAACCAAATCCTTGGGCTAGACTTTGTGCCATCGCAGAGTCCAAAATGGATCAATGGGTTAGGCTTTGGGAGCACGAACTGAAAGGAAACATGAACATTGGGTCAGTCATGTGTGCAAAGACAGTATGACAAAGAACAACCGATCATACACTGCAGATGCTAAAACTTGTTTCTCACAAGTACCTGTTGGCGTTTGTCTGCAGTGCCAAATGGTTTAGCGAGTGAATACGGTTGCCGTCTGTTGCACCGAAGGATGCCATTCTTTATGGCTGAGAGCGAGTATGGTTGGCCGCCGATGATGTACTGAAACTCGCCGAAGAGCGCTCCCCAATCCATCACTCCCTCCGGCCGTCCCATCTTTATGAGTGCATGGATCACCATGGCATTGTATATGTTCAGGAAGAAGGCCAGCCTCTCATCTATAGATAGAGCTGACATATCTACCCGTTGTAGATCTTGAACAAGATTTACATACCTGCAAAAGCAAAGATTTTGGTTAAGCATCTTTGTCCAATAGTTATGCTCTATAATTCAATCTGTCATTTGTGCTACTGGTATCCATCATCTTATGAGTCGTGTAAATGCTGATCTACATAATTGGATATTTCTCACATCCGGGTTTGAATTTGGGATTGTTTCTTAGAATTTGAGAAATCAAATTTGGTTGGTATCAATCTGATCTGTTTGAAAGAAGGAACCAAGCAAGGGGGACATCGACCTTCGGAATTCTTCGCTCATGCCAATGCGAGCATAGTCAACGTGATGCCGGTCGTCGGATGCATAGCTCTCGAGTATGGCGAGCATGATCTTGGTAAGCCTCTGACCCACTTGGATCGCCGGCTTCGGCTCCTCGTCGTTGGTGGATCCCCGGAAGTTGAAGCATTTGGGTATGAATTGCTCATGCTCCAGGAACCGATAGAAGTGGTTACCATCCTCGAAATCGTTCTCCCTGCAGTTATCCAAACCAATGTGTGAGACAAGCCCCTGTATGCCAATTGTTCACCCACTAGTCATAAAGGGCGGTTTCGCACCAAAAGCTACGAAGAGAGATGTATTGTTTACAGTCGATTACACATACTATCTAATTGGAAACGCTCTTTTTTCACATTTTTTAGCTTTTTTCAGGATCCTTAATCTTACAAGAAAGAGGTACATGTACTGAAGTGAAGTCAATTCCTTTGCCCTCTTCCTTCCTAAACCAACCAATGGAGATCGAAGGGTATCTTCTTCAGATTCTTATCCAGTGGAACCCTCTGCCTTAAGACTATTTTGAAAAAAAATAAGAATTTCATTCCCTTCCCACTAATAGCAAGGCAAGGGCCTTCTAACTCTGCTTCTTTAGCTTATTCTCTTACTTCAGATCTGAACTGCAGATATAATCTACATTAATTGTTTAGTAAAGATAGATAATCTAAAATAAAAAAAATGTCTAGTAGAAAGCTTTTTTTGGATCATGAGTTTGTGTTTTGTGCAAGATTTTAAAGATCTTAAAAAATCAACAATCCTCAATGTACTAAAATTTTATAAAGATCATATTTATTTTATGTTGAATTGCCCACAAGGGCTCAGCTCATCTGGTAGGGGTGATTTGTGAATGTCACCAAGTTGACCGGACTTCACATGTTGGAAACCCACAGATGGCATCCATTGCCACAAGGTCAAAGCTGGATGTTCTCCCGGTGGTCTTGGGGGAGGCTCGAGGGTTTTACCAACCAGAGGCCAGCTAATGTGCGGTCCGTGATTTGGGAGGAGGGTTTTTTTTTCCTTGGATTATCCAAAAAAAAAAAGAGTATTTTTATGTTGGAAAACACAATCTAAGCTATGATTCCCAACAAATATGCTAAACACACTTGTGGGTGGAATCGAGTTAGTACGTACAGCTTGCACCTATGATTTTGGAACTCGATATTATGTACAGTCGACCGTACAAAATAAGTATCCCTACAAAACAGGGTTACATGAAGTGGGCATGGATCGGAATCTGGCCTAAATGGAACCCATTATTTTATTCAACCTGGTTGGTGGAACTTAGATTACATTCACGACCAGACTCCAGAATGATAGACCCAAACAGATACGGGCCCAGGTCTTGTTAGCCCTGAAAGGGCCACCTGGATCCCAGCCCAACCTCAGACCCAACACTACCCACTGTGTGAAGGCAAATGTCACAAATCTCGGTTTTGGGATTTTCTAGGCAAGGAACATGACAAAAAAGTTCTTGTTTTTTCAGGTAATCTCAGATAAATATCAATACACATGAGATTTAAAAAATTTAAGAAAAAATACACCAAACATAAATAGAATCTTAAAGATTTGTGAATTATCGTGATAATATCATGATAAAACCGTGATATGTTCAGAATATTATGGGATATATTCAATTTGTTAAAATCGTGATATGTTCTTGTTATGAGATATTATTCAGGATTTTATTGTTTTTGGATATTATCACGATAAAATTAAAAACATCGGAGAGAGAGAGAGATTGCTTACTGAAATACGTGGTGGAAGAAATGCTTCCTCGCAAGCTCTCTTGCCACCTCGATTGCCTGCAACACAACAAGGCCCCGTTATTAACAAAAGAATTTCTGAACCAGCACCCCCAAATTTGCAGTTTCAATTTAAATCTTCAGAAAATTAAGGAATGTTCAATATACGTTCTTCAAGAAATATATGTTTCCAATTAATAGTTTTCTGTTTCCTCAAAAAAAAAAAATAGGTTCCTTTTTCTCATCATATAATAATATTATCGCTGCCAAGAGACATCATTTTCAAAAAAATGAGTGTATGCTTCAATGGATGTGTGGATATACATTAAAAGATAAGAAGGTAGGCATTGCATCCATTGAAAATAAGAAGATGAGTGAGAATAGTTTACGATGGTTTGGGCATATTCGGATAAGGCCTAATGATGCTCCGGTTAGAAAGATGGAAAAATGGAAAAATATATTAGCTAAAAGAGGTCAGGGTAGGCCTAAGAAGACTTGAATATGAATGCTTTGAACCTCACGGAGGACATGACATTGGATAGAAATGATTGAAGGAGAAGGATTCATGTGGAGGACCTACAATGGTTTTCTTTTTGGTTCATATCGCCGACCCCAATTGTTTGGGATGAAGGCGTTGTTGTTGTTGTATAATAATATTATCGTTGTCTACCCAAACTTCAACCTTAATGAATGTCCAAAGATATATAAACCAGAACCAATGAGTTCCAGCAAGCATTTAAAAGCACCTCGTGGGAAAACGGTGCTCTGCGGTGGACCTCCTGTTTTTTCCTGCAGGACGTGCATTTCCGTATGAAAATATTTCCTCAAAAGGAGGCTGGGGAAGTGTTTTCTTACAGGAAAGGACATGTTTCTCAAGAAAGGGCTGTCTTCTCCTTCGTCGAAAACAAACGTGTCCTCAGAGTGCGCCTGTTATCACAGAAAGTGCAGCATTTTGTGCAGCTTTCAGGCTCAAAACATACAGAAAAGGGAAATAATGCTCAGTCCTATTTTTGCTTTCGGGTTAAACGCCCAAAAAACGTGGAAAGGGTCATAGACTACATTTTTCCCGTGAAGATGCTGGAAAGAGCATTTTGAAACAAAGCAGGTTATATGTGAAATGAAATGGGGATCTTCGAAACACGAGCTTTGATTAACAAGAGCAAGTGTCAAGAATGACACTAAAGCATAACCCTTAAAAAGGGTATAACTGGAAACAAAATAAAAAATGTATTCTTTATTGATATGAAAAACCAATTGCTTAAGAAGCATTGGAGTAAAATACAAGAGGGGCTGCACCCCTTTATATACACAGCTGAAAGAGGACTCAATAGAGCTGTTGGGCACAGTCCAACAGCTCTATTTAGAGCTGTTGGAATGTGTCAGTCCAACAGCTCTATTAAGAGCTGTTGGACTGTGTCAGTCCAACAGCTCTATTGCTAGTCAAGTCTGGACAGGACTTGACTAGCAACAGTCATTCTAGTTCAAACTGAACTAGATGACATAAAAACAAAAAATAAAAATAAAGGAAAAAAATACAGAAAAGAAAGAAATTAAAAATGTATTTATATATATATATATAATAATATAATATTATTATATATACATATATATACAGTTTTACATTTTAACAATATGTTCCCCCCCCGAACAGGGCAGTTAGCTACATCTCATGATCGGGGGTCCCAAAGAGCACCACGTATGTAAGCATGTGCATCTCGTATCCCCATGTTTGTCAGCATTAATTAGCGTTGGAGTTTGATAAGATTGCAAAGACTTAAGTACCCTCTCCTCCATTGGTGCAAAAAAATGACGGTTCTTGAAAAGGAGTGGTTGTAAAGACTTAAGTGCCCCGAAGATGATTATTTAAGACCCAGTCTCTGCACTGCAGGATTATCCGAGAAAGAAATCTCCCCTGGAGGAGGCCATGAACATCAACCCTCTCACTCTCTCTCTCCCTTCTATTTCTGCTTCTGTGCACATCCATTAGAAGATCATATATTGCTCCATCAAGCACCGACTGACCTATACATTGACTCTTGTGAAGCCTGATTCAGAGTTTTTACCCTTACAGGAGGCGGGTTTGGGGGCTCCTCCCAGCGTGGGTATCATCATTCAACTAAATGAGTTGTAGATCCTGATTCAGAGTTTTTACCCTTACAAGAGAGGGGTAAAACCTCATCTCACTCTCTCATCCTTCTCTCTCTACTTCTGTGCACATCCAACAAACGATCCAACATTTCTCCATCAAACACCGACTGACCTGCACACTAACTGTAGCATCGTTCAACTTGATGAGTTGTGGAACCTGATTTAGAGTTTTTGCCCTTACAGGAGGGGGGTTTGGGGGCTCCTCCCAACGTGGGTAGCATCATTCAACTTGAAGAGTTGTGGAGTCTGATTCAAAGTTTTTATCCATTTATATTTTAAGGCATTAGATCTCATTTTTGAACATCCACGCATGTGCAGTTTGCTTTCATCATGTTCAGTTGCTTTCTAAATTATACTTTGAATTCTTGTGCATTTTAGATCTATCGATTTGTATGCAACCAGAGCTCATTTTAACTTGAATTTTTTACTGCAACTTCATGCATATGTCTTCATGCTCTCCACCAAAAATCAGATCATTCTGAGTTTGTTTGACCCACTTTAAAAATCGAGATTCAAAACTTGTTATTTTGCACCGTCAGGATTTTAGCAGAATCAGGACCAACTTGCGGAAGTGATTTCTCCCTAACCAGAGATGATCTTTCCGATCCGTAAAAAGGGTTGTTTTCTAAATTTAATCTAGTTTGTTCATACCAAATTTCAGCGATTTATATGGTGTTTTCGTACCAGTTTCGGGTCAAAAACCATAACCCTGTCACCCTGTGTCATTTTAACGGCTCAGATTTTGATCCATTTTGTTTGAATTTTATTTTCCTAATGGAAGATCATTTTTCAATTCTGTAAAACAGGTTCTCTTTGTTTATGTGTCTAGTTCATCCCTGTAAATTTTCAGAATTTTTCATGGTCAATTATTATTTTATTTTGATTAAATACCAGAACCTTGTATCAAGATTTTATAAATGTTCTGATTTTGGCCCCCATATCATGACTGTTGTAGCACTTCTTCAACAAATCGTTATTTGATTGGCAATATTCTTCAGCAAATTATTGTTATGATTTTTTTGAGTCTCTACTATGATTTGTAGTATTTTTGGGTCTCCAACGAGCCTCACAATGATTTATAGTGTTGTTCGATCTTTTAACTATGATTTATAGTGCTTTGGGGTCTCCAACGAGCCCCACAACGATTTGTAGTGTTTTTCGGTCTTTTAACTATGATTTATAGTGCTTTGGGGTCTCCAACGAGCCCCACAACGATTTGTAACGTTTTTCGGTCTTTTAACTATGATTTATAGTGTTTTCGGGTCTCTAACGAGACCCACAGCGATTTATAGTGTTGTTGGACCTCGCTATAACGATTTGTAGTGCTTTTTGGCTAAACACTACAGCGATTTGTGATACAAATCGCTATCCGAATCATGACCAACTTGTCAGGGTCATATCTCCCTAACCAGAGATCGGATTTCAAATCCGTAAAAAATGGTGTCTTCGTTATGAAGTCTAGTTTATTCCTGTAAATTTTCAGCGATTTCTATGGTCATTTGATACCTCATTTGGATCTAAAACCAGACCCCTATCAGTCTGCCTTATTTGAGTGACATAGGTTTTTATTTCATTTTGTAAGAGTCATATCTCCCCAACGGAAGATCATTTTTCAAATCCGTAAAAAAGGTTTTCTTCCTCTATGTGTCTAGTTTATATCTGGAAAGTTTTATAACTTTTTATGCTCATTTGATATTTCGAACATGTTAAAAACCGAGACATGTTATAAAACTTAAAAAGTTTGAAACTTCCTTTATGTGTCTCGATTTTTAACAGGTTTGAAATATCAAATGAGCATAAAAAGTTATAAAACTTTCCAGATATAAACTAGACACATAGAGGAAGAAAACCCTTTTTACGAATTTGGAAAATGATCTTCCGTTGGGGAGATATGACTCTTACAAAATGAAATAAAAACCTATGTCACTCAAATAAGACAGACTGATAGGGGTCTAGTTTTAGATCCAAATGGGGTATCAAATGACCATAGAAATCGCTGAAAATTTACAGGAATAAACTAGACTTCATAACGAAGACACCACTTTTTACGGATTTGAAATCCGATCTCTGGTTAGGGAGATATGACCCTGACAAGTTAGTCCTGATTCGGATAGCGATTTGTATAACAAATCGCTGTAGTGTTTAGCGAGAAACACTACAAATCGCTAAACACTACAGCGTTATCCAAATCAGGACCAACTTGTCAGGGCCATATCTCCCTAACCAGAGATCAAATTTCAAATCCGTAAAAAGTGGTATCTTTGTTATAAAGTCTAGTTTATTCCTGTAAATTTTCAGCGATTTTTATGGTCATTTGATACCCCATTTGAATCTAAAACCAGAACCCTATCAGTCTGTCTTATTTGAGTGACATAGGTTTTTATTTCATTTTGTAAGAGTCATATCTCCCCAACGGAAGATCATTTTCCAAATCCGTAAAAAGGGTTTTCTTCATCTATGTGTCTAGTTTATATCTTGAAAGTTTTATAACTTTTTATGCTCATTTGATATTTCAAACCTGTTAAAAATCGAGACACATAGAGGAAGTTTCAAACTTTTTAAGTTTTATAACATTTTATAACATGTCTCGGTTTTTAACAGGTTCGAAATATCAAATGAGCATAAAAAGTTATAAAACTTTCCAGATATAAACTAGACACATAGAGGAAGAAAACCCTTTTTACGGATTTGAAAAATGATCTTCCGTTGGGGAGATATGACTCTTACAAAATGAAATAAAAACCTGTCACTCAAATAAGGCAGACTGATAGGGGTCTGGTTTTAGATCCAAATGGGGTATCAAATGACCATAGAAATCGCTGAAAATTTACAGGAATAAACTAGACTTCATAACGAAGACACCACTTTTTACGGATTTGAAATCCGATCTCTGGTTAGGGAGATATGACCCTGACAAGTTGGTCATGATTCGGATAGCGATTTGTATCACAAATCGCTGTAGTGTTTAGCGAGAAACAATACAAATCGCTATAGCGAGGTTCAACAACACTATAAATCGCTGTGGGTCTCGTTAGAGACCCGAAAACACTATAAATCATAGTTAAAAGACCGAAAAACACTACAAATCGTTGTGGGGCTCGTTGGAGACCCCAAAGCACTATAAATCATAGTTAAAAGATCGAACAACACTATAAATCATTGTGAGGCTCGTTGGAGACCCAAAAATACTACAAATCATATTAGAGACTCAAAAAAATCATAACAATAATTTGCTGAAGAATATTGCCAATCAAATAACGATTTGTTGAAGAAGTGCTACAACAGTCATGATATGGGGGCCAAAATCAGAACATTTATAAAATCTTGATACAAGGTTCTGGTATTTAATCAAAATAAAATAATAATTGACCATGAAAAATTCTGAAAATTTACAGGGATGAACTAGACACATAAACAAAGAGAACCTGTTTTACAGAATTGAAAAATGATCTTCCATTAGGAAAATAAAATTCAAACAAAATGGATCAAAATCTGAGCCGTTAAAATGACACAGGGTGACAGGGTTATGGTTTTTGACCCGAAACTGGTACGAAAACACCATATAAATCGCTGAAATTTGGTATGAACAAACTAGATTAAATTTAGAAAACAACCCTTTTTACGGATCGGAAAGATCATCTCTGGTTAGGGAGAAATCACTTCCGCAAGTTAGTCCTGATTCTGCTAAAATCCTGACGGTGCAAAATAACAAGTTTTGAATCTCGATTTTTAAAGTGAGTCAAACAAACTCAGAATGATCTGATTTTTGGTGGAGAGCATGAAGACATATGCATGAAGTTGCAGTAAAAAATTCAAGTTAAAATGAGCTCTGGTTGCATACAAATCGATAGATCTAAAATGCACAAGAATTCAAAGTATAATCTAGAAAACAACTGAACATGATGAAAGCAAACTGCACATGCGTGGATGTTCAAAAATGAGATCTAATGCCTTAAAATATAAATGGATAAAAACTTTGAATCAGACTCCACAACTCTTCAAGTTGAATGATGCTACCCACGCTGGGAGGAGCCCCCAAACCCCCCTCCTGTAAGGGCAAAAACTCTAAATCAGGTTCCACAACTCATCAAGTTGAATGATGCTACCCACGCTGGGATGACCCCCCTCCTGTAAGGGCAAAAACTCTAAATCAGGCACATAAGTAGAGAGAGAAGGGAGAGAGAGTGAGAGGGTTGGTGTTCATGGCCTTCTCCAGGAGGAACCCTTTACCTCCCTTGATTTCTTCTCTAGAGAGAGAGAGGGTTTTACAGTGTTTTTGACGAACAAGGAAGAAGAAGAAGATGACGATGGAGCAATGTAGGATCGTCTGTTGGATGTGCACAGAAGTAGAGAGAGAAGAGAGTGAGAGGGTTGTTGTTCATAGCCTTCTCCAGGAAGAACTCTTTGTTTCCCTTGATTTCTTCTCTAGAGAGAGAGGGGGTTTTACAGTGTTTTACAGAGAAAGAAGAAGAAGACATGTTTGTACTTTTTTTGAACAGAAAAAGAAGAAGACTTTGAAGAGTCAACATCATCCTCGACTTTCTAGATGGAGGACATGTTTGTCCTTTTTTTGAACTGTTTGTTTTTTCTTTTTTGAATGAAGGGCATTTTTGTCATTTTCTCAAACCATCACTTTATGAGAAGAATAGCAAGAAAGGGTATTTAAGTCTTTGCAACAACACCAGAGTCCGATGCAAAGTTATGTCAACATACATGGGAATACGAGCCCCATGTGCTTGTATACGTGGTGCTCATTCAAAGCCCCGAACACAGACGTGGGATTCAGTGAATCATAGGGGGCAAACATACACCACCCTCTCATTTTGAAAGCTACAACATCACACTGCTTGCTTGGGTTTGGAGCCCACAGACATACCAGTGGGCCAGTATGGATCGCCCAAAGCTTGAGAGAGACAAGCCACTTTTGTTACTAAAAAAAGGTTACAAACCCAGAACATGGTTGGCAGGGATGCACATGGGCTGGAATTGGGGTTTAAACAAATGCCGCTTCTAAACCACAACTTGGGAGTTTGGCTAAATCTGATTTCTAAATTGTGTTACATCCGGGTGTGATCAATTGTCTAATTTAGGCATGATAAATGTCTTACAGTAAGAAAAACGGGTTAAAAGTTAGTATTCGTGATTAAAAAGAAAAATCATATTTTTTTCAGCTCTAAATGCCCCAATCTGATGAGCAATTCCTATCAAATCAATCATGCATATATATATATATATATATATATATATATATATATATATATATATATATATATATATATATATATATATATATATATATATATATATAACACATCAAGGGGCTCAAATTGATCAAATAAAGCTCAAATCTATGACTTTCTGCTAAAAAGTATGGTACATTAAATTAAGCAAATGTTATCCTACCATAAAATTAGTACAAGTGTTGGGGGAGAAAACAACAATAGAAAAAATAAAATGCATAACACAATTATCATATATCAAGATAAATAAACAAAACAACAAACAACAACCCACAAGCCTATCAAACGATTCAAACCCAAACCTGCTCCAAAGACTAAGCAAGACCTTCCAAATCCATGGTATGGAATGGTTGGCTGTTGGCACAGACTCACCTAGTTGAATCCCAATTTGCAGAGAAAGGTTTACCTATAGGGGTGATAATCGAGTCAGATGTATACCGACCTGGATAGTGGCGATGACGTCCATTTGAATCAAGTAGTGGAATGCCCCCCCCAAACCCAACCCTACTAAAGTCATCTATTGTATTAGGCAGGATCTGGGTCCGGTCCAATCTGATCTATCCAACCAAGCGAGAGCAGATCTTGTCAAATCACTTTAAGAAAGTGATTTGACATCTTCACCGTCCATTGCTTCATACCACATTGTCCTTGTGTACATTGTGGACGGTGAGGATGCCAAAGCACTTTTCTAAATAGTGATTTAGCATATCACTTGATCTGCTCTCCAACCAAGCGGTAGAGTCAACAGAGTAGGTTTTCGTGCTTGACCAGACACTTGTGGGTCCCATTTGGAAATTCAAGATGGTGACGAACGAAACCCCAAAATTTCCAAAGAGATAAAGCCTGGACTTTTGATCTCTCCGGATGACCTCACAAGCTTCACTGACCGGAGGGTTCATTGTTACTTCGGGCTATTAATTAGCTATCTACCATTTTTAAAACACAAAATGACGAAGGAAAGGGTCGTAAAATAGTAAAAGAGAAGGTAAAAGGGTAACTAAAGACATTTATTTACCCATGATAATATGCATTAAATGGACAAAAAATATTATTTTTTGATATTTAAATAAAAAAAACCCACCCCCAAGATCTGAGGCCTAGCCGGGCCGGGCTCTGCCTGCCATACTTAGAATCACTGTCTCGACAGCGTAAAACTCCGTGAGCTTTACCACTTGCTTTATGAACCAATTTGTTTTGCAATTTCATGATAAAAAAAAAAAGAAAAAATATCTATGTGTCAGAACTAAGTATCCCGCTTAGCCATAGGGATAGAAAGCCGATCCTGTCAAACGCGTTTACAACCACAAACCCCACTCCTTTGTGGGTTTAAGGAGTACTGAGCTAAAGTAAAGAGGGGTGGGGGGGTTTGTGAATCTCTCCTAGCGTTTGACAGGATCTGCTCTCTAGGGATCACGACCCTCGAAGTGTACCAAGAGTTGAGTCGGAGTCCCAGACTAACCCGTCGTCCAAGACTTGGCCAAAGTGCAACACGAGTCAATGGGCCAACGAGGTTCACAAAAATACACCTGATTCTTGCCCCCACTCGCTGGGCCAACCCAACCAAGTGGGCACCATGTGATCGAAACCAGCGCTCCCCTCTCAAAGGGTTGGTCTGGGATAACCTGGGTCCAGGGGTCCTAAGCAACGTCACAAATATGTGTGTAGGGAAAATATCGCGATAAATTAAAGCGTTTTTCTTTCATGAAGGAAACACCAACGAAATATAAAACCATAAAAGCATATGGAGCACCAAACAAAAACTACGTTTTTTATCACTTTCACGACATGATATCGCGATCTTGGAAGATAAATTTCTGCTTATGAAAAAAGATCACAATAAAATCGTGATATTTTCAAAACGTAGTGAGAAAATCGGGAAACCATGTTGGACCAAATCGAGAAAAGAAAGCAAGAGAGAGAGAGAGAGAAGGGAAGGGATACCTTCTTCCTGCCGCAGTCCAGTTGCTGGATCAGCGCCTCGACGGCCTCGCTCCCGGAGAAGCAATTCCTGAAGATCTTCATCCTGACCAGCCGGTCCTGAATCGGAAGCCGGTGCCTGAGAACCCTGACGATCCCGGCGAGCTCGTCCAGCCGCTCCGCTTCGTCGTCGTCGTCGAACCCGTACACAGGAGCAGCCGGAGCGGCGTCCGGGCACCGGCCGGCGGTCATCTCGGCGAGACTCCGGTCGAACTGCCCGCTGTTCCTGAGCGAGTTGAGCGTAACGAGCCCGCCGAGCAGCTTCTCGTTGAAGAAGATCGCCGGCACGACGCTGCTCCCCGTCCGCCGGACAAGCTCCGCCTCCCTCGCCGGGAACACGTTGACGTTTATCTCGACGTACTTGAGTCGCTTCTCCCGGAAGAAAGCCCTAACGGCGGTGCAGTCGCGGCACCCCGACCTCGAGAAGAAGGAGACCCGCCCACGGAGATCTGGGCCCTCCTTAAGATGGACGGTCACCTTGAGCCCCGGGATGTGGAACTGGTTGAAGCCGTCGATCACCTTGCCGGAGCTGTCGTTCGACGACGAGAACCGCTTCAAGATCGCCGAGGAGCGTTCCCTGAAGAACCGCCCGATCGACGCCGAGTCGGATGGCTCCGACCGAGACCGCTCGAAATGGAGGTGGTCCGCCGGATTGGCGGACCCTTGAGGTGGCTCCGGCCTGGGAAGCAGCGAGTGAGGGACGACGACGAGCTCTTCCTCCCTCTCGATCTCACCGGTGCCACGGTCTCCCGTCCGAATACCGTTTTCCAGCGATCTCTCGCCGTTCGGAATCCCGTCAATGGTGAAGTTGCTGTTTCTGCCGCCCTCCTCCGGCAAGAGTTGTGACGCTCTCTCGTTGCCGCCGGAAGACCGATCACAGGAGGGAGTGCCGTTTTCCGACGAGTTTTCACCGGCCTTGTTTTCCTCTTCTACTTTATCCCCGACGAGAAGCACGTCCTCACAAACGTTCTCGCCGCTCGGCAACCCTGCAGTCCCGTGATCTTCGCCGGAAAATCCATCTTCTGAGCAGAGTTCCTGCGATTTTTTTCCTCCGTTCATCTTTTCTGAGCGTTCCGACTCTGTAGATTCTTTCATTCCGTTACTTTCAGCTATCCCGATACCGAGCTCGGAGACCCCCCTCTCCGTTCCATTTTCCAGTGCTCTCTTTCCCGCTTCAGCGTAACTTATGCCGTTAGCTTCAACCGGAATACGATTACCGGCCTGAATCTTTGCTTCGTAGCCGTTTATCGCTCTATCTTTCTTCTCCTCGATCGTGCTCCCTAAAAACTCCCGTCCGTTAACAACAGAAAGATGGGCACTCTGCCTCTCCACGCCAACGCTCTCCATCTCTCCTTCAGATTCCTGGCAATGACCTGCAACAACTCGCTATGAAAGGCGAGAACGATAAAAACAAGCCTTTTGCTTCATTAACGAATCGTTCTCACAGAGAGAGAGAAGGGGAGCGAAGAAAATGATAAAATTTGGAATGGTGACCCATCGAAGAAGGCAGAGAGATTTATGGTGGAAAGATTTTGGGACTTTAATAAGGAAAAGAGAGAGGAAGACGAGTGAAATAACGAACCAAGAGAGAGAGAGGGAGAGAGAGTTTCTTCCAAAAGAGAGAGAGGGAGAGAGAGAGTTTCTTCCAAAACAGAGAGAGAGAGAGAGAGTGAGGGAGTCCAAGGAGAAGAACGTTATATTTGACTCTCTCTCTCTCTCTCTCTAAAAAACGGGCGGGCGTGGTCGGTTCAGCGTGACGCCTAACGACTCCTCCCCATTCTGTTCGGGTTCGACCGGGTCTGCTTACAATACCTTTCGTTCTGCAAAATATTACAGTCATGCCCTCATATGTGAGAAAGAATCACCTGAAGTAGAATCGGAGCAGAGTGGTTGCGGTCCCACAAAACGACTAACGGGTCGTTTAGATGCAGTTTGAGTCCGGAATTTACTGGTTTTTGGTTCGGATCTCTACCCAAAATACCCGGATCCTACCAAATATTTTTGAAATCTGAAGGCTCGGAACAAGTCAGAGATTATTTATCTGCAAGTGATTTGGCTAATTCTTCTCCTTCCATGACATTTGCGTATCTGATTGACGAAGAACCCTCTCCCCGTAACCGGGTGGCTTATGGGATCACTGACACCCAAGCCCTTATAAAGCTTACCGGTTAAAGGCACGTACACACCCGGTGAGAGTTGAACCTGGGATGAAGTGGTCAGCACCTTCTCTCCAGGCCCGCTACCACTGGGGCAACCCGGGTATCGTCAACAATCATCCAACAACAAACCGGGTTTGTTTATTTTCTAAACAAACTAAGCATAAACTTAAAATTAATCTTGTTTTTGTCAAATGGACCGAATTCGAACTCTTTATAACATCATATTTAAGGGTTCAATAAGTTCGTGCAGGGATAATATTTGGTTAGGTCGTTAGTACCATACTGTTTTTGGAGCAATTGTGTGTGCAAGCTCTATTTTACTTATTCAAACATTATGGGCGTGTTTGGCATGGTTTAGATCAATGTTGTCGGTATTGATGCAAACAGGTCAATTCGTATTGTATAAATCGATACTGTATTTATTTTTAAAAAATTAAGGATAACATTTTTTTAAATATTATTTTAATATTTTGTAATACGTTGTGTTCTTGTAAAAGTTGGCCAATTCTGTTGGATTTAGCTCCCCCAATTCACCTGAGTCGTTTGAAAAACCATTCGAGGATGGATATATGAACAACAGCCTAAGTACCCTTAGGTTTCTCGGAATAAAAAAGAAGAAGTATGTGTTGGCACAAAACCCTTATTTTTCTGATAGTGAAAATTCTTTTTTTTTAACTGCTTTTTTAAGACCTTTAACCGCCTAACTTATAACACAATTAGCGTTTAATAACTTGTCTTTCAAAACTTTTCCAATGGGTGCCTGAGGTTTTAGAATATTGCTCATATGACGTCTTGAGATTACTTTTTAATCATTTAACTCCTTTTGACTTGTTCAAATGACATTTTAACTATTTTTTTTTTCGTTTCAAATGATTAAATGTCATTGTTTGTAGTCGTATAGTTAAGGCTAAATAAGTAATTTTGACAAGTTCATCTGACTCTTTAAAATGACACTGATTGAATGTCGGTATGGGGATTTTCTTAATTAGCAAGGATAAAACTTTGAAAATATACAGTTAAGAAAATAATAAATCACATTAAAATAAAAAATAATGTTACAATATTTAAAAAACTCATATCATAATAGAAAATGCAATAATTTCAAAATAAAAGTTTTCCTGAAAATATCAGGATTCTATCAAGATATCAGTTTTTTTTTCTGAAAAATACCATGATAATTTCTTTCCTAATAAAAATCATGATAATCTAAAAATATTGACAATATTTGTTACTATAGTTAAAACAGAATACAGATTAAATTCCACTAAGAAAGCCTAGACTATGCAATGGAAGCCATCGTAATTGTATTGAACTTGAATTCTCACTCATGCCCGTGAAGAGAGAGAGAGAGAGAGAGAGAGAGGAACAAGATTTTTTCATATGACATATGATGTTGTATGATCCTATATCTAATTGTCCAATTGATGTGTCTGGATCGCTAAGATTTTCCATGTGGTGGTTTAACCGTCACTAATTTGATTGCTTAATTCCATTCTAAATTTCTAACAACACCAAATCAATTTAAATAACCCACTAAAACCTCTGAAAATACATACACACAAAATCTATAAAACGATAAAAAACCAAAAGAACACAAACCACAACAACAAGATTTATGTGGTTCACCCTCCAGGGTCTACATTAGGGTTGTCAACAGGTCCAATTTGTATCGGGTACCCGACCCGACCCGAACTCGAATTACATGGAAAGTGTCAACTCAAGTATTTTATATTCAGTTTTAATAAAAATAAATTCCTACAATTTTGTAGGTCTAGGTTTGAGATTCTATTTTGGTTAGACCCCAATTATTAGTTATATTTTTTGTTGGTCTAGGTCAACCCTGACCTGACCCATTGACAACCCCTAGGTCACATTCATAGGCAAAGCCGGCAAGCAAGACTCTACTATCAATAAAGAGATCACAAGAATAGTATAGGTTTAGTGATCAACAACTTTATCTTACCAACCAAATGAACACTCACAACCAACAAACCCCAACAAAAGATACACATTACCGCATAGGCAATCGAGTGAGATTCGTGATGGCAAATACCTTCAAAAACACCTTTAGGTCATAAGGTACTTATGTAAGAAGTTTTTAAAAGAAAACCCCCTTCTATTATCAACTTTTGCAATGAGAAAAAGATTACACTAAACCCTCACAAGACCAACTTTTTTTTTTCTTTACCAAAATACCTTTAAATAAAGAAAAAAAAATACTTTCTTAAATAAAGAAAAGATAAGTGATTGATATCACTTAACCCAACGGTTCTGCATTCAAGGTAAGGTGAGAATGTGGACTAATCCTAACCATTGGTTGGATGGATAAGATAAGATCCCATCATATGCCGTACGATGGGATCCATTCCAAAGAGAGAGTAGACCCCAACAAAGGACATTTTAAGGAAGCAGATAAGGTCATGCTGAACATGAGCCTTTTTGCTCATGCCGACATCCTGACCGTCTGTTTGCATTTTGGATGAATGCCACGTGGTTTTGTTTGACTTTTGAGCTTTTTAAAATGCAAATCGGATGGCCACGATGCTCAGCGCTCATGTTCAGCAGTACCTGATCTGCTTCCACATTTTTACAGTTTCCATTTCCGTTGATCTTCTCAAGACATGCAATAAACAAGTGGTGACATCAATTGTCTGATAAAAACTGAAATATTAAATTTTTGTAGAAAAAACAAATAAAATATTATTTGTTGGAATGAATGCCCCCTCATGGCATTAAATGAGTCAGTTAGGGACCATGAACAGATGAATGTTAATTGCAGGAATGAAGACAAAAAACTGACAACTAAGGAAGTAAGCGCATAGCTTTATCTTTACTAAGAAGCATGCTTTGAATCAAATCAATTTACCAAAAAAATTTGAATTGTAGTTAATCAAATTTTTTATGCAAAATATACCGTTGTTTTTTTCTTGAGCTAAAAAAATATATAAACATAAAAAATGACTAAACTAATACATGTTTTCTATTAAATAAGGCATAGCGATCACATCTTTAGAGTTGTATTAAACAAAAAATACATGCAAGTATGTTTTCTGTAATGGTCGTGAGTAAAATGATTTGAAAAATACACCTCTCTCTCTCTCTCTCTCTCTCTCTCTCTCTCTCTATATATATATATATATATATATATATATTGCTGTTAATGTAGTCATTATGCTAATAGTCAACTGTGCAAATGGAAAATCATATTGCGATATAAAATCTTCATTGCTGGCTGACGTTCCAAAACAACTTAACCACTCCATCTTGACTAACAAAAGAAAACTTAGCCATCACAAAGTACAGACCATATATCTACCCCAATTTTAACTGGCAAGCCCCAAGCCTGGCCAGTAGCCCGCCTGGTTGGAGAACCCCGAGCTTAGTCAAAGTTCTTCCCCTCAATAAAGTTTGGCGCGGGCGGTTTAGGGACACCCACCAGTGACTTGGCCTTCTGAAGCGTAATACTGACCTTCTCAGTCATGTCGGTTAGTCTCCAATGGGAAGTCCCATTCAAACTTGGTCCAGTTCGACCATGAACTTTTGGTAGGTGAGCATAGGGATGTCTGTCCCTTCGACTTTCCGGTCCCTGCCCATGACTTGGTCCGGTTCCACCATGATCTTCAGGTAGATCTGCGGCTTCCTTAGTATCTCAGTCAGTCCCCAGTCCACTGTACTGGATGAAGTGTCAGTACCAGGCTACAAGCATGTCCTGGATCCAAAAAAGTCAAATGTTATTGTGTCAATTTGTTCAAAGTTAAAGGTCAGCTTGTATGCTAAGTCAATACTCAGCCTAATTAGGCTGCAAATGGTTTGGATCAATGTGGTTTCTGGATTGGATCCATTTTCACTTATGATTTTCATGTTCTAATCCCAAAAATTTCCTAATCCAATCAAGACCGGCCTCCTTTTTTAAATGTAAAGTCAGAACAGATTAGAATGCTGTCAGACCAAATTCCAGTGCATATTATTAGTCTGTGGATCTGGTAATAATATACCTATACCACATATATATATATATATATATATATATATATATATAGAATTGAACATATTAAGCCATCTTTTCTGGTTAGGTTTTATTAGGCCGCATAGTTTGAAGTGTTTTATAATAGATTTGAACCGTTAGATGTGTTTGGCATGCTTGGTTTAGTGAGAATCTCTTGGATCATGTTTTTCGTTGAAAAAAATGTATTTTTATGAGCCATAAAAAAATTGATGTCTTCATAACCATTGATTTTGGATCACCGAAAAAACCTGTATACAAGTCAAAATCTGGTGATTCAAAAGCCATTTCCCACCAAACAAATCATGCAGATCATACTTACGGTGTTGGATGTGACAAAAAACCAAAAACTACACTTTGAATGGGCTTAACAGGGCAGAACGACAGCATTACCAATATATATATATATCTTGGAGACTTCTCTATTCCTTTTCATGAGATGAATCGTGATTTTATGCGCAAGATTCAAAAGAAAGAAATTGCAGAGGCTTTGAAGAAAATGAAATCAAGAAGGGCAGTTGGCCCAGATGGTATGCCTATCGAGGCTTGAAAATTATTGAGAGAGAAAGGTTTAGAATGGTTGACAAATCTTTTTAACAAGATTTGGCGGACAAATAAGATGCCTAATGAGTGGAGGAAGAGTACTTTGGTGCCTCTATATAAGAATAAGGGTGATATACAAGATTGCACAAACTATCATGGTATAAAACTCATGAGTCATACTATGAAACTTTGGAAGAGGGTGATTGAGTTTAGGTTGAGGAAGGTTGTCATGATATCGGAGAATCAATTTGGTTTTATGCCTGGAAGATCAACTATGGAAGCTATACATCTTCTTAGACAACTTATTGAGAGAAATAGAGAGAGGAACAAAGATTTGCATATGGTTTTTATTGATTTGGAGAAGACATACGATAGAGTACCTAGGGATGTTCTCTGGTGGACAATGATGAAGAAAGGTGTGTCTCTCAAGTACATTAGTATAATTAAGAATATGTATGAAGGAGTAGTAACCAATGTCCGCACTTGTGAAGGGGTGACAACCAATTTTCCTATAACGGTTGGGTTACATCAAGGATCTGCTTTAAGCCCTTTTCTATTTGCTAAAGTGATGGATGAGCTTACGAGATCAATTCAAGAAAATGTGTCATGGTGTATGTTGTTTGCTGATGATATTGTTTTGATTGATGAGTCTAGAGTTGGGGTTAATGCTAAGTTAGAATTATGGAGACAGACATTGGAAGCAAGAGGTTTTAAGTTGAGTAAGAGTAAGACAGAATACATGGAATGTCGGTTTAGTAAGCAACAAAGTAGTGATGGGAGTGTAGTGAAGCTTGGTGAGCAAGAAATACCGGTGGATAATTGTTTCAAATATTTGGGATCTATCATTCAAAAGTATGGAGAAATTGATGGAGATGTAAATCATAGGATAAAGGTTGGGTGGATGAAATGGAAAAGTGCAACTGGATCATAGGATAAAGGTTGGGTGGATGAAATGAAAAAGTGCAACTGGAGTGGTGTGCGATCGTAGAATGCCATTGCGGTTGAAGGAAAAGTTTTATAGGACGACTATTAGGCCCGCTTTACTATATGGTACGGAATGTTGGGCTGCCAAGAGACATCATATTAAAAAAATGAGTGTAGTTGAGATGCGCATGCTGAGATGAATGTGTGAAAATACAATAAAAAATAAGATTCAGAACGAGGAAATATGTAAGAAAGTAGGCGTTGCACCCATTGAAAATAAGATGAGAGAGAATCGTTTACGGTGGGTTGGACATATTTGGCGAAGGCCTAATGATGCTCCAGTTAAAAGGATGAAGAAATTGAAAAATATATTAGTTAAAAGAGGTCGGGGTAGGCTTAGGAAGACATGGGTGGAGGTGATAGGAAAGAATATGAATGCTTTGAACATCACCGAGGACATGGCATTGAATAGAAATGATTGGAGGAGAAGGATTCATGTGGAAGACCCAGAATGATTTTCTTTTTTGGTTCATATCGCCGACCCCAATTGTTTTTGGATGAAGGCGTAGTTGTTGTTGTAGTATATATATATATATTTAAAGTGTAAATATTGACACTATGCATGAAGATATTTTAAACCTACGTAACCTTTACTTTTTTTACTAATAATATATATATATATATATATATATATTTTTATGATTAGTGTATAATCATTCTCAGTTTTTTTTCTGTACTTTCTCTCTCTCTCCTGGGTGATTTCTTAGCAACCATAACGAATAAAATCTTCACTCTTCCCTAGAAAAAGAAAAAAATAATTTAGTTATATAAAAGCTTGAAATTCTCAATTTCATCCAAAACATTACATTCTTTTACCACCATGGGTCGCCCGCCTTGTCAGCAGAGTGGGTTGAGATGTTGTCAGATCGAGCATCGAGCACGGCTGGCGCACAGGTGTGTTTGTAGCTTTTGCAATTGGGCCACGTATGACTGAGTGGTCGGGGATGCCACTTGAGGTTTACCCTGCAGGGGCTGGGCCCATTAAGTAACATGATTCTCAGTGAGGATTCCTCGTTGTTAAAAAAACATTATATTTTTTAATGTTAAAAATATAAATATATTCAAATTTATTTTAAATAAGTAATTAAACTTTAAATAACACATATATCTAAACTTTTTATTACAAAAATTAATTTAATGAAAACTTGCAAGAAATACATGCAAAACATGTTTCCCAAATGAGGGAAAAGAGTTTCCTATACAAAGTAAGTTTCCCCTGCGATGTGTAACTTATTTCTAATGCATTTGTAGAAGTTTTTGACAAGTTTCAGAAACACTAGGTTTCCAGTTTCATAAATGATTTCTCAAGAAATAAGTTTCTCGCATATAAGTGTAGTTTTCAGCCCCATTAGGATGCAGGAGCGAAGCACGTGAACCAAAGTCATGTGAAGTTCACTTTTGATTTCTTTTATTTTTATTTTTTAGCTTGTATTTGGATATCGGATTTATATTAGATCCATATTTAATTAGGAAACTCATCAAAAAAACTTATCATAAATAGGGTTATCATATTAATTAGCAGTTTTTATTTTGTTAGCACTAGAATTGGCATCTTTTTATAGATAAGAAGGGTGAGAGTCAAATCATAGTTGAGCTGCATTAAGAATGTTGATTTTCTTTATTTAAGTTACTTTTCTGTTTTCTATTAATTTCTTGCAATTTCTAGTTATTTTCTGCAATTCCTTAGTATTCCAAACTCACCCTTTTTTAATAGACTTCGCACGAGCCAATTTGACACATTGACTGTACGATTTAAGGGTCGACCTGCTTGTAGTGCTAAAGGTGGGTCTGATCGAGCCAATGGGCTAAGCAGGTCGACTCATGACTTTGGACCTATGTAAAGATTAATTTGGCTGACCAAGCCTGATTTCGAGCACATGCGACATGATTGCTACTGATGCCTCCAACCCGATCAGACTCACTTTTTTACAATGCCTGAGTTTGAATATTCAAATAGAGATCAGACCTGGGTCCAGAAAAGAAATATATTCCGACACAAAAACCAGACCATGACAGATTTGATTATATGAATACGAAAGGAGTGGATACAATGGATCCGGATCCAGACTCATGACACGTCCCTGTTAAATTATCCAATAGTAGTACTAACCTCTACAGTCCCGTACCCATCTCTACTTGGACCCGACCCTTTTTCAGGGTCCCCCGGTATCCATCTTTTTTCTCCTAAACTCGATCCACCCGAATTGTCTTAAAAACCTGGTCCGGGACGCTCTCATCTGAGTCAGAAAACAAAACGATGACTCAGTTTTTTTTTTTCTTTATTGCGGAATGTTACTGGCCATTTTCTAGATTGTCCATTTGATGGGCTTAGGCTGTTTGACGGGCAGTCTAGGTTCAAATCCCATGGGGTCACGACTGCTTAAGCCGAAGCTCGGCGACTCCGGCGGTCGAGGGGTAATCCATCGGAGTTTTACGTTGACAGGACAGCGATCGTGCGGACAGCAGGCTGAACCAGCGCGACTAGGTCTTTGTGCCTGGGTGATTTTTCTGAGTATGAAAATAAAAAAATGATTTAAAATTGGTTTAAATATCATGTTGGAGTCGATTTTAACACATGAAAATAATAAATGAAATATGATAAACATGATTCAAGGTTTGGCTAGCTTTTGCTTTTGGAAATCATATCTTTTTTGTTACTTATACCACTATAACTATAAATTATGGTGGTTCAATGCCACGATAAAAAGCACCCTATTTTGATGTGTCATGTTTTTTAGCATGATATTTTCCAAAGCAATAAATTCACATAAATTACTGATATTTTGAAAGTATCACATATTTTGTAAATGTCTTGTTTCTGTCATGTACTAACATGATATAAAATACTTTTATAGTTTTTCATATAATTTATATTTTGGTGGTTTTAACATATGCTGATATTTTTCTGAGATTTCTCACTGTCCATGTTGTCAAAATCGGTCTGAATCAGTCCATTCATATACAATCAACCCAAGATCGATTCAATTCATTTTTTTAATATTATGAAGGGGGCTAAAAAAAATATTGTTAACATTATATAACATTTTTTATTTTTTAATGCCACGTGTCAGTAAGAAAGATATGATTCAAAGATTGATTCCATTTTTATTTTTTTCTCTTTTTAAGAAACCGATTCACCTAGTGAACCCATTTTGACAACATTGGTCACTGGTCTCACTGTGGGAGAGCCGTTTATGTCATATTCCTAACTGTTTCTTTAGGGTATGTTTGACGGTAAGTCCCAGGCGTTGCAGGGGATAAAAAACACATTTTTTAACAAACATGGGACGCGGTGGACGTGTAAAATGTTTTTCACCGCGTTCATTATATACTGTCCTTTTTGTTCTACATATTACAAAAATAACAGAGACGGGTGGAACGATAAAAAAAACATCGACGGGTCTCTCTTCCCCACCCGACGCCGGCCTCTGTGCCTATTGGAAGACATCGAAAACTGTGAGAAGTTGGTGACCGTTTAGTTCAGCAAGAACTCACTCTCTGATCGAATCCCACAGGAGCTACCCACGCTTTTGACGATCACCCAGATCGATCTCTTGCAGAACTCGCTCTCCGGCATGATCCCTCGTCGACGCTGATCTTCCAGGAACTCCACCCGTCGTCGTTCGCTGGAAATCTGGGCCTGTGCGGCGGCGTCCTCCTTCGGCTATGCCCGGAGCCGATCGAGGAGGTCCCATCGAAGAATCCCTCCTGCCGCTGGGTTGGGCCGTTGGTGTGGACTCTCGTTGTGACTTTTGCCGCCAGGATGTTCGTGCTGGTCGGCGGTGGCTGGGTGCTTCGTCGGAGTTTCGTCGTATACGAAATTGGTCAGAACTATAAGCGGGAGGTAAAGATGGGCCCCTGGACGATGACGACTTTCTAGAAATTGAATTTCACGGTGGATGCCTTGCTTCGGTGCCTGAATTCTGGCGAGAACATTGTCGGAATGGGTTCGGTGGGCACCGTATTCTAGTCTTCCATGTTGGGCGAAGAAGTTATCGCCGTAAAGAAGCTATCAAAGTATCAACTCAGTTAAAACTCTAACTGAGTCCAGCTTGGTTCAAACCTTGACCGAGCTCAATACCTTCTCATGCCTCCTCCTTTTTTAGTTAAAAAATAATAATAAACTTATTAAAACATGTAAAATGGTGAATGGATTGGGTCATCCAATCCAAAATGAAGTAATTCGACCCATTATCCATGACTGTCCAAAGTTCGCACATTATCATCAAACAATGAATATTTAGAATATAGCATTTAAGCATGGTTCAAACAAACATTAGATTTAGAACAGTTGTTACGGAATGAACATAACCAATGGTTTATTCTGTCTTTTTTGTTCATTTCGTCCAACCCTGGAGAAGCCATCAAATATACCCTTAAGTCATGTTTGCATGGCAGCACAAACTCCACCTGTGAAAACCAGTGTGGTATTTGTCCTGGGTGTCTTTTTGCGCTGTCATGAACATGGTATGCCCTGTGTATCAAACGCGAGACAGCTCCCAGGCAAGAATGGGTCCGTCCACACATAGGTGGGAAGCAGATCAGGTCATGCTGAACATGAGCGTTTTTTCTCATGCCGACATCATGGCCGTCTGTTTGCATTTTTTATGAATGCCACGTGGTTTTGTTGACTTTTAAGCTTTTTAAAATACAAATCGGATGGCCATGATGTCAAACGCTCATGTTCAGCATCACCTGATCTGCTTCCACACAGGTGTGTCTTAAAGAATCGTATAGCTCAAGTGTCGAATCTGTTCGTTTTTTTTCGTTTTTTTTTTAATAACAAAGTCGAGCAAGATCAACGGTCACCGTGGATCCCTCTCCCACAATTTTAACGGTTCGACTCCCTCGAGGCGGACGAAAACGACCAACGAACCTCCCCCAAGAGGCATTCAGTCCCCCTCCATTCATGATCTCTCTCTCTCTCTCCAAATTTCATTTGTATTCTTTCCTCTTTTCACCTCCCCATTTTTTGTTTTCTCACTTAAACGACGACAAATATTGTACCTATCCTTGAGTTTGCATTACTTGGTCATCAAGAAAAGCAAAGAAAACCCAATCTTTTGATCATGATCCTTGGCTTCTTAGTCATGACAGATGCGAACATGAGGTCGGGTTTCATGAGATTTTCTTGGTGGGTTTTTGGTTTTCATGATCAAGGTTGATTTTTTTATGCTAATTGGTATGCTAGAACCCCCAATCACTTCATCTCCTTTCTTTCTGTTTTATTGGGTTTTGCTGAGTGCTATAGATTGTGCACCTGAATTTTGGTGTACCTGATGTTGGTTGATTAGTTTTGAGCAGATGGGTGTCAATGTCAGGGTGCAGCTCTTTTGGCTCTTCTTGGTGGGCTTGGGCTTTCATTTTCAGGAAGCACTGAGTTCTGATTCAACTGAGTTGCATGCACTAAGAGGGTTTTTGAAGGGCTTAGATGGAGGGATTGCTGGTTGGCAGAACAATTCAGATTTTTGTAGCTGGGCTGGTGTGACTTGTGAAGGGTTTTGGGAATCATCAAATTTGGTGAAAAGGGTGGTTTGTTTGGCTCTTGGGGACAAAGGATTGAGTGGTGTTCTATCTCCTGGTTCTCTTGACTCACTGTCTCATCTCAGGTGCCTCAATCTCTCAATGAACAGACTTGCAGGCCTGCTGCCACACCAACTGTTCGACCTGCAGAAGCTTGAGGTCTTAGACTTGAGCTCTAACAACTTCTCGGGATGGATCCCGAACACAACGAACATGCCGTCGATTAGAGTTTTTAATATCTCGAGCAATTCCTGTTGGATTAACCACCGTGGTGGTTATCATCCCCGATAAGGGATGATCCTGCCGATAAATCAGCATAAGATAAAGGGAAACAGTTACGCAAACTATTTCCTCCCTATGCTTATAAAAACAGGGTATCATGAGCGACCCTGATACGGAATGTAACAGAAGTGAGAAAGAAGGTCTACTCACCGACTGCATCCGGAAGCCTGGGCTCATGGAAGGCAGCAGCCCGATTGAGCAGAGAAACGCTGGCGACCATCTCCAACGAGCACAGCAGCTCCACCAATGGTGGCATCAGGTACGTGTGCTCTGTGTTATTTCTGTTTTTACGCAGGGCCACCGCTGCTCAGGGGTGCCGATTGAGGCTTCGCCGGAAATCCACCACCGGAACCAGAAATCCCAACTTTGGGTTATGGGCCCACACCCCGCTTCCGCTGCGGGGTGTGCTCTGGCTGTCCGGCATGGCAGATTGTCGTGGGGCGATTGTGCAGCCAGTCGACGGCAGTCGGCGACTGTCGCCATTGGTCGACAGACAACAAATAAAATTTAAGGGGTTTTCAGGGTTCTTACCTGAGGCCATTAGGCCGCTGGTTCTTTCGCCGTCGCCGGAGACTGCCGCGCAGTATCACCTTTTTTCTAGGTGCTGCTGAACTGCCGGAGTAGTCTTCGGGCGACTGTGGAATCGTTGAAGCTCTGCTTTTCAGGTTTCGCTGGCAGGCAACGTGGGTCGCCGACCGGCAACATTGGTTGCTGGCAATGAAAATGGGGAAAACCCCTTTTTTCTAAAAGATCGGGGTTTTCTACCCTTTTCGTTTTTCTTTTATTAGGTCAGACTCGGATATGGTCCGGATCCGGTTAATCTCGGGTTTCGACCCGGATCCATATAATATTGGGTCTGACCCGGATTCGGTTGTTACCGGATCTGGCCCGAATCCAGATATTATTGGGTCCGATCCGGGTCCGGTTCTTACCGGGTCTGACCCGAGTCTAGATATTACTGGGTCCGACCCGAGTCTAGATATTACTGGGTCCGACCCGGATCCGGTTCTTACCGGGTCTGACCCAGATCCAGATATTACCGGGTCTGACCCAAATCCGGTTCTTACCGAGTTCGACCCGGATCCAGATACTACCGGGTCCAACTCGAATCTAGATTATTTCAGGTTTGACCCGGATCCGGTTATAGTCGGGTTTTGACCCGGATCCAGTAGGGTTCATGCACTATTTAGCCTGAACCGGATCAAGGACTGATTCGGTTCCCTTTCGGGACCGGTTCAGAGCCGTTTTTGACTGGTTCCTTCCAGTTTCTCACCAGTTCCAAGATGCTAAGACCCTGTTTTCTTAAATATAAGATAATACAGGGATTTTGGCATACAATTATAGGGGTTTTGTGAACTTTTATTCATACTTGACCCGGTTCATAAGGTTCAGAACCGGTTCAGACTCTTGGATGACTGGTTCAAAGTGCTTTCAAGCCAGTTTCTGCTTGAGGACCCAAGGTTTTACCCATTTAAGTTTGACTTGGGTTATTACTCATGCATTTATTTGTAATTATGCATGTATAAATGTGTATATAATATTGGCATCAAGGATAGTTAGATAACTTAGTGTATTCATGTCACCAAAGTGACTGAATACACGTATGTTGTCAAAATGTTATACTATCATATGGTTTTAGCCAATATTACTATTGTACTTATATTCATGAAACGATAAAAGATTTAAAGGTAGTTTTATCGTGTTTGAAATTTAAGTAGGGTAAAATAAGGTAAATGTGTTGAGATACATCACACATGTGTATCCAAAGGTACCTTGTGTTGATGTCTAACTTCACAAGAACCTTAATTTTACCGAATATGGTCGGTAGGCGAAGTGGTTTCGTGTGTCGGAGCTCTTACCAAAGTAGGACTCCGATGACACCCTTCACTCGCCAGGAAATAAGCATATTAAGGGTCTTTATTCTTTTGCTTTTTCTATTAAAGTTTAGTTTTGTATGAATGCTTCTTGATACGTGTCTTTTGTCATGCAGTTTCTAGTTTTATGATTTTAGATGACTCTAGCTATATACATTTTCTTGATGGATCTAATTTTAGTGATTGGAAATAAACTATTTTTTTTACATTAAGGTATATGGATTTAGATCTGGCCCTAAGGATAGATGAACCCGCTACCCTCACTGATCATAACATTGCTGATCAAAAGATTACTTTTGAGAAGTGGAAGCGCTCAAATAGGCTTAGCTTATTGCTTTTGCAATCTAAAGTAGATAAGAATATTCGTAGTGTTATCCCACAATGCAGAATAGTGAGGCAATTCATGAATGTCATTGAGGCACAGTTTGTGAGTTCAAATAAGGCCAGAGCCAGTACTCTGATGTCAAAACTCATATCTATGAAATATACTAGAGGGGAAAACATTCGTCAGCACATTTTGGAGATGAGAAACATAGCGTCTCAGCTAAATGACATGAAACTCACCATCTCTGGTTCTTTCCTAGTGCATTTAGTTCTAACGTTCTTACCTTTGGAATACGGACCTTTCAAAATCTCTTACAACGCATATAATGATGAATGGACGTTCAATGAACTTATGTCCAAGTGTGTTGAAGAAGAAGAAAGGTTGAAAGGGGAGAAGGTGCAGAGTGCACATATGGCTTCTTATACATCCAAGGTAGGACCAAAGAAGAATGCATTTAAGAGAAATGTTAGGAAGAAGCCAACTGGGAATAAGTCATCCAAGACAAGCAATCAAACTCTGCTCCCATAAAGTGCTTCTTTTGCAAAAAGAAGGGACACATAAAGGCAGATTGCATAAAGTACAAGAAGTGGTTGAAAAATAAAGGTAATTTGTCATTTGTTTCTCATTAATGTAATTTATTATAAATTCCTGAAAATAGTTGGTGGATTGATTCTAGTGCTACTGTTCATATTTCCAACTGTCTATAGTTGTTCCTGAGCAAAAGGGAACCAACAATGCATGAGAAATGCATCTATTCGGGAAACAAGATGCGTTCACATGTGAAGGGTGTTGGAACCTGCAGGATTACTCTAGATACAGGCGTAGTTTTAGATCTTCATGATGTCTTTTATATTTCATCGTATAGTAGAAACTTATTTTCAATTTCAAAGTTAGATAAATTTGGATATTGTTTTAAGTTTGAAAATTCCAAATTGTTCATATTCAGAAATTTAATTGAAATTGGTTCTGCATCAGTTTATGACGGTTTATATAGATTGAATGTGAAGATCCAAACTCAGGAGTCTCTGACTTTTGAATACGCATTGGTTGGAAATAAACGTAGCTTGATAAATGATAAATCTTACATGCTTTGGCATCGAAGGCTGGGTCATATCTCTGAAAAGAGAATAAAGAGACTCGTAAATGAAGGGATCTTGAAATCTCTAGATTTTACCTACAATGACCTATGTGTTGATTGCATAAAGGCTAAACATACAAACACATATAAAGAGGGTGTCAAACGCAGCAGTGAGATATTGGAGATAGTCCATACGGATATATGTGGACCATTTTCCCCTTGTTATACAGGCAAAAAATATTTTATCACCTTTATTGATGATTATTCTCGGTATATGTATCTCTACTTGATCTTTGAAAAAACTTATGTTTTTCAGATGTTTAAGAAATTTAAGAAAGAAGTAGAGAAACAAATTAATAAGGTTATTAAGATAGTCAGGTCTGATAGAGGTGGCGAATATTATGGTAGATTTACTGAGATGGGGCAAAGAGAAGGACTATTAGCGTGATTTCTCAAAGAGGAAGGCATTGTGTCTCAATATATAATGCCTGGTAGTGTCTATCAGAATGGTGTAGCTGAAAGGAGAAATCGTACGCTTAAGGAAATGGTTAGAGCTATGTTGAATTATTCAACATTTCCCATAAAGTTGTGGGGTGAAACCTTAAGGACTGTTGTGCATATTTTGAATAAGGTTCCTACGAAATCTGTGCCTAAAACTCCTTACGAGTTGTGGACAGGTAGGAAACCATCACTGTCTTATATGCACATATGGGGATGTCCTGCAGAGGCTAAACTGTATAACCCCCACATTAAAGCCTTTGATCTAAGAACAACCAGTGGATATTTCATTGGTTATCCAGAAAGATCAAAAGGGTACAAGTTTTATTGCTCATCTCACTCACCATAGATTGTTGAAACGGATAAGGCAAAATTCCTAGAAGATGGTTCAGTAGGATTGAGTGCACTTCAAAGCCTTGGTTTTGAGGAAGTACAGGATCCAGTTTCGTCACATGTTAAGGAAAACATCGAAAGATACCACATTGTTATTCCTAATGATGGTGTGGTCGATCATTCGATTGTTAATGCATAAATCCAAAGTGAACCTATTGTGGACAATGCGAAAGAGCACGAATAGGATGATCAGGTTCAATCTGAATCTGAGGAACAACATGTTTGGAGATCCACAAGGATTAAGAGATCTGCCATACATCCTGATTATGTGGTGTACCTTCAGGAGCCTGGTGATTTCATAGATATGGATGATGACCCATTGACTTTTATGGAAGCTGATGAAAGCAAACAATCTTCGCACTGGATAGAAGCCATGAAAGAAGAGTTAGACTCTATGGCTAAAAATCAAGTATGGGATCTTGTCACGTTACCTAAAGGAGTAAAGCCCGTAGGGTGTAAATGGGTCTTTAAGACCAAGAAGGACTCCAATGGTAACATAGAGAGACATAAAGCAAGATTGGTTGCTAAAGGATTCACTCAGATGGAGGGCATTGACTATAATGAGACATTTTCTCCTGTCTCAACTAAGGAGTCAATGAGGATAATTTTGGCCCTTGTACCTCATTATGACTTAAAGCTACATCAGATGGATGTGAAAACAACGTTCCTCAACGGGGATCTGAATGAAGAGGTATGCATGGAACAACCTCTTGGTTTCTCTGAAGATGATCGTTTGATATGCGAGCTTAACAAATCAATATATGGACTTAAACAGGCCTCCCGACAGTGGTATATTAAATTTTTTCAAGTCATTGTGACTTTCGGGTTTACAGAAAACATTATCGATCAATGTATATACCTTAAGGAAAGTGGGAGTAAGTTCATTATATTGATGTTGTATATACCTTACTTGCAACCAACGATATAAAGTTGCTTTAAGAGACAAAACAGTTTCTTGCATCACATTTTGATATGAAAGATATGGGTGAGGCTGCTTACGTTCTTGGCATTGAGATTCGCTGAGACCGAGCAAAAGGTTTTCTAGGCCTCTCCCAAAGATCCTATATAGAAAAGGTGTTAAAGCGATATGGGATGGAGAATTGTTCTCTTAATTCTACACCCATATCAAAAAGTGATAAGCTGAGTCTAAAGGATTGTCCACATAACGATATTGACAAAGCACAGATAAGTGCTTATCCATATGCATCAGTTGTTGGCAGCTTGCAGTACGCGCAGACATATTCTCGACCAGATATTTCTTTTGCAGTAGGGGTACTTGGCAGATTTCAGTCTAACCCATATTTACCCCATTGGAAGGCTGCCAAGTAAGTCTTGCGGTACTTGCAAGGGACAAATGACTATATGTTAATGTATCATAAAGTTGATCACCTCGAGGTCATTTGCTACTCAGATGCGGATTTAAGAGGATGTCGTGATAGTAGAAAGTCTATTACTGGGTACGTCTTCTTACTTGCTGGGGGCGCAATCTCTTGGAGGAGTGGGAAGCAGACGACTATTGTTGCCCACACCATGGAAGCAGAATTTATTGCATTGTACGAGACTACTTCGTAGGCTATATGGTTAAAGAACTTCATATCACAGTTAAAGGTGGTCGATTCCATTGGGAAGCCACTGAAGGTCTACTGTGATAATAAAGTTGCGGTGTCCTTTTCGAACAACAACAAAAGTACTACGTCATGTAAGCATATGGAATTGAAGTTTTTTGTTGTTAAAGAAAGGACGGAGAATCATTTAGTGCATATTGTTAATATTGGTACCAAAGAGATGATCGTTGATCATCTTAATAAAGGGCTAGCACCGGGATTATATTTCGAACATGTAATGAAAATGGGATTGTTAAACTCTTTTTGACATATGCATATAAATAAAGTGATCACTTTCAGTTTTTTATTCTCATTATGGTTGTTGTCAATCTCCTAAGGATTAGAGATTCAACTAAGGACCTTTAGAATAGATTATAAAGGCCAATATATTTATCAAGTTATTTCCATAAGGTTTTCTGGTTAAAAAGATTTATCGTCGGATCAAGTGAGAGAATATTGGATTAACCACCACGATTAACGTGGTGGTTATCCACAATGTGGATACATCCCCGATAAGGGATGATCCTGCCGATAAATCAGCATAAGATAAGGGGGAATGGTTACGCAAACCGTTCTCACCCTATGCTTATAAAAACAGGGTATCATGAGTGACCCTGATACGGAATGTAACAGAAGTGAAAAAGAAGGTCTACTCACTGGCTGCATCCGGAAGCCTAGGCTCGTGGAGGGCAGCAGCCTGGTTGAGCAGAGAAAAGCTGGCGACCATCTTCGACGAGCACAGCAGCTCCACCAATGGCGGCATCAGGTACGCGTGCTCTGTGTTATTTTTGTTTTTACGCAGGGCCACCGCTGCTCAAGGGTGCCAATTGAGGCTTCGCCAGAAATCCACCACCGGAACCAGAAAATCCCAACAATTCCTTCAGTGGTGATCTGCCAATTCTTCATGGCGCACTCAACTTGACTATTTTCAATATGGTTCTATCAGTGCCGAGATATGCAAAATGTCCCCCAGGTTGAAGAATTGGATTTTTCCATGAACTGGTTTTCCAGGGACCTACCGGCCGGATTTGGTAATTGTCGGTCGCTATGAGGACTGTATCTTGGTTTTAACAACTTGTCAGGAGGTTTTCAGGATGACTTGTTCGGTTTGAAGTCACTGAAGCGTTTCTCTGCCTTGCAGAACTCACTTTCTGGGCAATTGAGTGATCGCATTGGTAATCTTTCAAACATTGTTAAGTTAGAAATTTCAGCAAATGAATTTTCGGGAACTATCCCAGATGTTTTTGGAAGTCTTCATAATTTAGAGCATCTCTGTGCTCACTCCAATCGGTTTGTAGGCTGGTTGCCTGCTTTGCTCGCTTCATGTTTGAAGCTTCGCCTGCTTAATTTGAGGAACAATTCGTTGAGTGAAACTATTGATCTCAATTTTACTGGAATGACTAGTCTCAGTTCTATAGATATTGCTTCAAATGGGATCAGTGGTAATATCCCAGAAATTCTCTCATCATGCAAGCAGCTGAAAAACATAAACTTTGCAAGGAACAAACTTGTTGGTCACATCCTTGATAACTTCCAAAACTTGCGAGCACTAACTTTCTTGTCGTTGTCGAACAATAGTTTCACCAACATTTCAAGGACACTGGGGGTTCTACAACGGTGCAGAAATCTTACTGCTTTGGTTCTTACCAGAAACTTTCATGGTGAAGAGATGCCATTGAACAGCATCAATAGTTTTGACAACTTGACGGTCCTAGTGATCCCAAATTCTGCTCTTTCAGGTTCGATCCCGCTGTGGTTGGAGAGATGTAAAAATTTGCAGGTGCTAGATTTATCGTGCAATCATCTTACCAGAGGCATCCCTTCTTGGCTCGGCACTCTTGACCTTCTCTTTTACTTGGATTTGTCTAACAATTCACTTAGTGGTGAAATTTCCAGAACCTTGACAGTATTAAAATCTGTTATTTCCGGCAATATCTCATCAAGTCCAATGGATATTCCATTGTTCTTCAAGCAAAATATTAGTGCGGTAGGGTTGCATTATAATCAGTTATCTATCATCCCGCCATCTCTGATTCTCAGCTACAACCGGCTTACTGGAATAATATGGCCAGAGTTTGGAAATCTGAAGTACCTAAACACCCTGGACCTTAGCATGAATAACATCTCAGGAACGATTCCTGAGAGCATATCATACATGTGGAGCTTGGAAGGACTGGATTTGTCATTCAATAATCTCTCTGGAACAATACCATCTTTAATGAGAAAGCTCAACTTTTTGTCTAGATTCAGTGTGGCATATAACCATCTGTGGGGGCCAATCCCCACCGGTTCACAATTTTCAACATTCTCGGCATCAAGCTACGAATGGAATCCTGGTCTTTGTGGAGAACCATTTCATTCTTGCCCCTCTTCACCACCTTCTATCATGAACTTGAAGAAAGTGCGACCCCGCGTCAGTATTATTATTGTCGTTGGTGGTCTCTGTAATAGTTTTTGGTGTCTCATTTGTGCTCTTCATTATGTGTGGATATCTTAGAAAGCGTCAAGATAGCAGTTCAGCTAGCATTGATCAAAACGAACCTTTGGGATCTTCCAGTTCTGAAATGGTATGTCTGTTTCAAAACCAGGAAAAAAAGAACTGACTACTGACAATATTTTGAAAGCCACTAGCAATTTTGACCAATCCAATATCATTGGATGTGGAGGCTTTGGTCTGGTTTACAGAGAGCAACACTGTCTGATGGCCAAAGAGTTGCAATTAAGCGACTTTCAGATGAATGTGGGCAAATGGAGAGAGAATTTCGAGCAGAAATTGAAATCCTCTCTAGAGCTTGACATGCAAATCTTGTCCCACTACAAGGTTATTGTCGCTACGGGAAAGATCAGTTATTGATTTATTCATGCATGGAGAATGGAAGCTTGGATTTTTGGTTGCATGAGAGAGTTGGTGGTGGACCAGCATTGGACTGGGAGACTAGAATGCATATAACTCAAGGAGCAGCTAGAGGATTATCTTTTTTACACGCAGAATGCCATCCCAGCATTCTGCATCGAGACATCAAGTCAAGCAATATACTACTTGATCAAGAATTTGAAGCTCATCTATCAGATTTTGGGCTTGCAAGGCTAATGAATCCTCACAATACACGTGACTACTGATTTAGTTGAAATTCTAGGATATATTCCACCAGAATATGCACAATCTTCTGTTGCAACTCCTATGGGAGATGTTTACAGTTTTGGGATTGTTCTTTTGGAGCTCCTTACTGGTAGGAGGGCTGTGGATGTGTGCAAACCAAAGGTTTGCAGGGATTTGGTGTCTTGGGTGAAGCAGATAAAGAAGGAGAGGAGAGAAGAAGATATCTTTGATCTGTTAATTTCAGAGAAATGCAACATTAAACAGATGCTACAAGTACTTGAAGTTGCATGGCTTTGTGTAAATGAGTGTCCTAAAGCAAGACCTCACATCCAACAGGTAGTTTCATGGTTGGGTAGCGTTAGGCTTGGCAGCCAGCAGATTAACTTGACAGAGCTTTCAGCAGATCATAAAGGAAAGCTTCCAATGAAAACTGTGAATGTTTTTGACACACCATGAAATAAGGATCTTGTCAATGTTTCATGGTCAGCTTCTACATATGATCCTTTTGTTTTCTGTTACCTAAATTCCATTTCATTTGAATGAAGACTGTAAATATACAACATTAACTTCTGAGGCTTTTTTCTTCAGGTGAATTGTACTGGTATTTATATGCTCTGAAGATGAATGGTTGGAGATCCTGAGTGAATCCAACTGAGAGGCAGATACTAAAAGTTAAAATAATTTTCTTGGAAGCTTTAAGAGTTCAGTGACCCCCCTTCTTTGAACTATATTTGTAAATTATTGAATGTCCCTTGAAAGAAGATGAGTTCTTGGATTATCACCAAACGAAGCTTCAAGTAGCTCCAACCAAAATACCGAAAAAGATCATTCACAAGAACCACAAAGGTTCATACTTCATACACAATACCCAAAAAAAGGTATAAAAAATAAGAGAAAAAATTATTTAAATGGGAAAACACCACTTGAATTCATCCCTTGCAAGAGGGGGACAACCCCTTATTTATAACACATTGAGAGAGGGGGAAGGGAGAGTCATTGGGCTCCCAATGGCTCTATTTAGAGCCGTTGGGAGCCCTATGACTTTCACTTTTTGACTAGTCAAGTTTTGACTTGGTCAAAAAGGCTAAAAATGTGAAAAAGAAAAAAGAAAAAATCCTATTCTAGTTAGACTAAAAAGAAAGGAACATTTTCTAGTTAGACTAGGATATTACATATTATTTAACACTCATCTTCAAACTTACGGTTGAATAACCGAAAGTTTGTTAAAAAAAAAGTGAAAGCGAGGAGCAGCGAAAAGTTTGGTAAAGAAATCTGTCAGTTGATATTCTGAGGAGACATAGGAAAGATCAATGGTGTCGTGTAAAAATTTCTCTCGTACGTAGACAATCCATCTCGATATGCTTGGTGTGTTTGTGGAATGTCTAGTTGCTGGCAATGTAAATCGAACTTTTATTATCGCAGCATAGTCGTGATGCCCCTGTACACTCAACACCCATGTCATGAAGCAAGTGCCTTAGCCAGATTATTTTCATAGTGGTTGTAGTCATAGCTCTGTACTCGGCTTTAGTTGACGAGAGTGACTTTTTGTTGCTTCTTGCACCTCCAAAAAATCAATGATTCACTTAAAAATACAGAAAAACCAGTAGTTGAATGTCGATCATTAAGATCCCCTCCCCAATCTGCATCCGTATAAGCAGTTAGATCTAAGGAGAAAGAAGCAGATAAGAAAAGTCCTCAAAAATTGAAAGTTTTAATATATCTAATAATACATAAAACAACTCTCATATAAACAGTGGTAGGAGCATGTTGAAATTGACTTGTTGTGCGAACTGTATGCGCAATGTCAGGTCTTATAATGGAAAGATAAGATAGTGCTCCAACAAGTTGTCTGTAAGGTGTTGGATTTTCAAGTGGTTCTCCATCGCCAATCTTCATTTTGATATTTACAACTTCAAGAGTGTCGACCTGTCTTCCATCTAAGATGTCAGACATGTCAACAATATATAGAGCAAATTTAGATTGAGTTAGCAAATAACCTCTAGAGGAATAAGTGACTTCTATGTCAAGAAAGAATTTTAAAAATCCAAAATAACTCATTTCAAAGTGTATTTTGAGAAATTTTTTAATGTTGTTAACTCCCTGTTTATCACTTCTAGTGATGATCATATCGTCTATATAAAGGAGAAAAATAATAACACATGCATCAAAATTCTTAACAAACAAAGTTATGTTAGTAAGACAATATTGAAAACCAAAATCAAGCATAACTTAACTAAATTTATCATACCAAGCTTTTGGGGCTTGCTTAAGCTCATACAAAGCCTTGTTTAAACGAAGAGTCTTTCTTTTAGGAATGTTAATGCCAGGTGGTGGTTCCATATACACTTCTTTGGCTAGGCTTCTATTGAGAAATGCATTCTTAACATCCATTTGATATATATGTCATTTATTTATAGAGGCAAGGGCTATTAAGATCTTAACTGTGGTCATTCTAGCAAATGGAGCAAAAGTCTTTTCATAGCCTATTTCATACTTTTGATAATAGCCTTTGGCAACTAATCGAGCTTTAAATCTATCAAGAGTGTCGTCACTTTTGGTTTTAACTTTGTACATCCATCGACAACCTATAGGCTTTTTGCATAGTGGAATATCTTGGATAGTCAGGTATTTTCCATTTCAAGGCTTTTAATTCTGTTGTCATTGCTTCGACCCATTCCGACTGTTCATTTACAGCAACATTATTAGAAGGCTCTATGTAGGAGTATATCAAGGCAATGTAGGCTTGATACTTCGGTGAAAAAGACTCATAGGACACAAATTTTTTGGAAACTTTAGATACTATAGATTACTTTCTAGTTGATATTTGTTCTTGGTCTTTAGTATATTTTTTGAGAGCATATGGTTTTTCTAGATTATTCCGGCTACAATATTGAATACAATCTTGATGAGCACTAAATGGTTTTGTGCTTATCATATCATTTTGATCTTCTTGAATTTCATCAATATCACCTTCATCAATCTTTGGAACTAAGTCCAGCAGAAAAGAATGCTCATCTATTTTCTTAGAGTTCTCACTTTAAAAAAAACTTTTTTTTCTAAGAAGGATACATTCCTTGATACATACAACTTTTTAGTTTTAAGGTCAAAACATTTATAACCTTTTTTATGACTTGCATATCTCAAAAAGGCACAAGGAATAGCATGAGGAGAGAGTTTAGCATTTTTATCAGTAAAAACAAAATATTTACACCCAAAATCCCTTAATTTAGAATAATCTGAAATTTGCTTAAAATGTTTTTCAATAGGAGATATATTGTTTAGTGAAGAAGATGGCATCATATTAATAAGATAAACTGTAGTAAGAGTTGCTTCGGCCCAAAAGGTTTTTGATACTTGATGTGTAATGAGTAAAGTTCTTGTTGTTTCTATAATATACTTATGTTTTCTTTCTGCTAAACCGTTTTGTTGAGGAGTGTAGAGACATGATCTTTGATGTGTAATACCCAGAGTTACCGAAAGCGCCTAGGCAAAAGGGGAAGCGCGTTTCCCCGAAGCGCGCTTCGGAAGCGCGAAACATCGCGCTTCCGAAGCGTGAGGGGAAGCGTCCCCCTTTTTGGGAAGCGTGCTTCCCTTTTATGGGAAGCGCTTCCCCCCACGTTTCCCCATGCTTCCCCCACGCTTCCCCCTTGCTTCCCCATTTTTTTATTTTTTCGCTTCCCCCTCGCTTCCGGTTCGCTTCCTAGGTCGCTTCCGAGACAGCTTGGAATTTTCTTCTAAGTGGTCCCACGCTTCCCCACTTTCTAAATTTTTGAAAGTGCCTCGCTTTCCGCTCCCGCTTTCTGTATCGCTTCCTGCTCTCGCTTCCTCGACTAGTAACTCTGGTAATACCGTATAGATTCAAATAATCTTTTAAGTCTTTTGATAAGAACTCTCTCTCTGAGTCGGTGCGAAGGATTGAAATGCTATTTTTGAATTGATTTTTGACTAGGTTATAAAATATTTGAAAATGTGAGAAAACTTCGGATTTATGTTTAAAAAAATAAATCCAAGTATGTCATGTAAAGTCATTTACAAAAATTACATAATACATGAAACTACCTTTTGAGATAACAGGTGTGGGTCCCCATACATTCGAATGTACTAACTCAAGTTGTCGAGAAGTGACAAAGGATCTTTCTTGAAAAGACAATCTTTTCATTTTTCCAAAAATATATTTTTCACATGTAAAGGTTTCAAAATTACAAAAAAAATCAACTTTTAAAAAAACTAGATCTTAGATATACTAGGATGGTCAAGTCTCTTGTGTCATAGATCCAAGTTCATTTTCTGAACATTACAATATAATGTACTCTTAGGTATTTCCAAAAAATTCATGTAATACAAGCCTCCTCTATGGTCTTTCCCAATCAACTTCCTTGACTGGCATAGGCGGAGATGGGGGGGCTACAGAACTGGGATGTAGCCCAGTCCTGCCTCCCGGTCCAGTTAAAAAAAAATTGTTTTTTTTTAAAGCTCGGTCCTAGCCCATCCCTGATTCCATATGAAATAGATTTTTATCCATTTTTGTAGCCCAGTCCTAGCCCAGCCCTGACTACAGCAAATAGTTTGATTTGTCCATATGAAATAGATTATTATTAATAGTTATAGCCATTTTTTATTTTATCTCGAAAAAATAATTGGGGGCGCTACCCCCAAACCCCAGACTATCACACCAAATTTATTGTTTTTTTGCTACACCCCTATTTGCCCCCCCCCCCCCCCCGTCACATGAATCCTAGCTACGCCCCGGCTGACTGGTGATCCTGCACTCAACAACCACGAGAGGAAAAGAAAACATTATACCTATGGTCAGATAATTGAGAGACGGATAAAAGATTTAGGTTAAGTTTAGGAATATATCTAATTTGTGAAATACATTTTTTTTTTGAGTTTTGAGAAATATTTTTGAAATTTCCTATTCCTTTGATTTCAAAAGATATTTCATCAACGGTAAAAACATTTGACCCATTTGAGTTATGACATCCGAATAACATATCTATATTTGATGTCATATGAAAAGAAGCACCTGAATCAAGAAAACAAAGAGATTTACCGGGATTGGAAATGTCGACAGAGGAGACTGCAGTTCTAGTAGATGAAGATGCTCCTTTGAGTAGTGGTTGAAGTTCCTCCACTAATTGCGTTAAGGACATGTTTCCAATGGATGGAACCCAAAGGGTGAGCTCTTCATAGTAGAATGAGTGTTGATAAACTCTGTGTATCTTACTCTCTGGTCCTAAGCAATTTGGAATAACTTGCACAAGTCAAATATTCTGAACTGGAGCTTGGCTATTGACTAGCTAAGCTAACTCCTTATTAAGTTGTATGACTTAACTCAATTCAATTCATTCTGAGAACTCTTTGTTGCAGAATTTATCCCTTGGGGGCAAAAACTCAAGCCCCGTTGAAAAAACCAGGTAATAATAATTTCTTTAAACAAGTCAAAAAAAATCTGGATAAGCTTACATAATTTAAAAGCATGGAAAGCTTTAAAAAGTCCGACTTAGTTTTGTATTTCATGGCAAACTGCATGTATATTTTTGTGTGAAGAGAAAGTCAGTCTTACACATTTTAAGTAGAACTCAAGATTCAGCCATGATTTTCCCTATTGAGGAAATCCCATTTTTGAGGTATGAGTTACTCCTCTCTTTTATGTATATATCACAAAATGGGTTTGCTTGCTTATATTTGGGCTTAAACCGAAGAATCACTAGAACAAACATGTCTTACATTCCTTTTGCTCAAAGGCATGGAGGAGGGACTTGTTATTAATGCAATTGTTTTCTTCATCAATTTAAGGGCCTTTTCTGATGAAATTTCGGATGCACTTTGAATGTTCCCTGAATCATTTTAGCTTACTAGGATAATTATGTTATTTCATAATATTAGCTTTTGTTATATCTGTATTTGTTTTTTATCAGTTTCCTCTTGTCATGATGATGATGATGAAAAAGGTTTGCATCCTTAAACCAGACATCTATCCATCAGACACCAAGGTGAATAAAAACTTTATACTTTTTGAGTCTGGCCCAACTTGGGGATGGATGGCAGATTTGGTAATTAAACTATTTTCCTTTCTGCATTACAAGAAGATATCTCTCAAGCTAGTAATCTCGTCGACTTACACAAATTGAATTTATTATGCTGCCGCCATGAACTGTTGAATAATGAATGAGGGATACACTACATATGGATGAACATGCTAAAGAAAATATAAAGAAAAACTGCAAAATGCCCTTCAAACTCTTGGGGGAAAATTGAAACCTTTTGTGAGTTTTAAAAGAATCCAGATCATCAGAAAACCCCTATTCTTGGTAGCATGAATTATAACTGCCATACAATAATTAGCCTAAGCATGCCTTAATATTTCTACTGGATAAATGTTATCATATGCTGCAGTTTGATAAATCAATAGCATACTGAAAATTTTATAGTATAGCAGCGCATCTAAATAAATATTGACAATGTGCTGGGATTAATGGATGAAATAATAAGTCAAAAATCTTATGAGATCATGGATTCAGTAAGAAGATGTTAACCAAGGCCTCCATCTTGAAATTATCAAGGATTATCGCCCAGGTCGCTTATCAAAAAAGAATAATGAAAAGAGTGAACTAGTAGCATTCACCCGAGACTGACTAGATAAACGGCTGCACAACCTTCAAATGATCTATGTGCAAAAGCATTTTAATTGGACTTTTGCACATTTGTAAGTTCTATGAACACTACGGTGCTCGTGTCCAAGACCAGTAGACATGTATTCATGTGCCTTGAAGTGGATATTTTGAATATTTTTGTAGTCACTGACATTTTTGAGAAGATAACAAATGGGTCTGTCATTGGATAGTGTCTCTTGCCTGCAGAACATTCTTTGCCACTGATCATGTCTCTCAGGGAGATCTGTTAAGGATAATTCATGAAGGACTGAATTTTCCTGGCCTACCAAGGCTCCGCTGACCAGGCTAAGTGGATCAGCTTAAGATGTTCAAGTTGAAGGACTTCACGAGTTCGATAGATGTAGTATGCATCTCTTGCCACAAGGTTGAAGCCAATAGAACACCATTCCCGGTGGGGAGGGGGAGTACTCGTGTTCTACACCGCAAACACTGAATTAGGGTCACAGTCAACGTGGTACCTCTTGGCCCATAACATTGGTTTCTCCTTGTCCCAAAAACAAAAGGGCAGCATCTTCTAGCATCATCTTTGAAGTTTTTTTTTCACTTCTTCTAGGGATGTCTATCAAGATTGATTGTCCTTCGATATGTAGCTCTTTGATGCCATATAGATGTTTAATATGTTTGTATGTTTAGGATTTAAGATGACTTTTCTCTCCAATCGCTCATCAAATAGATTATTCGGTTCTTCAAGTCTGCAAAGCATATTTTTATTTCAATTTTGGAAGTCATAAACAAAAACCCTAAAAGAGTTTTCAGTTCTGACTCAAAATATAAAAATTATAAGCCTGTGTCTTAACTTTCCAATGATTATAAATACACAAGTTTTTTACTGGATCAGAGAAATATAAATCTGAAAACAAAGACGATTCTACAAAAAATAATTACTTATTTGGAAAAAAGTTCTCATATAGAAAGAAGTTTGCATGTGCGATAAGTAAAAAGGTATTTTTAAATCTAGATATTTGTGATTTTGAGCATGAAGGGAATATAAAAAAAATTATAATTTTTTTAGAAAAACACGTCAAATTAAGAAACTCCTGGGTGACTTCCTGAGTCCACCGTGATAGGCTGAGTCCACCGTGATAGGCCATTCGCTGGGTCTGCCCACAAGACTTGAATGAATTACAGGTTGACTTGGCTGAGGTGGTACCAGCCCACTAGGCTTTTGAAGGGTTTTTTCAATCATTAGATTCCAACAGGCAGATAGTTTTTATAAGATTTTTATATATTGGTCCTTTTCAAAAAAGGGGGTTCTCCTTTGTCTGCACCCCCCGGAACCCCATCCCACCCCCACCACACAAACAAAAAAAACTAATTTCATCTCAATTATATGAATCAGGTATGGGATTCTATTTTTCTCGACCCAACACAGCCCAAACCCAAGTGCTTCTTATTTGGGTATGTTTGGATACACCTGACCCATTGACAGCCCTACTAACCAAAGACAAGTATAGCAAAGATCGACTCGGTATGGTTGTGTGCCGATGGGGGATGTTGCAACTCACACAGCAGGTTTTGTACTTCATTCGATGAGCGTTCTATCCTTTACGGTTAGGTCAATGGCTTTGTGGCAGTAAAAACAATGTTGACACTTTTCATTAACAACAAAGGACGATCCCAATGAAGTTCCTGAATTCAGAGAAAATAACACTGATGCAGTCAAGTCATGATTATCAAACCACACCTAGGTTTTGCTATTGCATGATAAGGGAGAACATGGTTGCAGGTCATTAGCTCCTGCTAGCCATTGCCTTCCAAAAAGCAACCAAAATGCATTGTTCAAGATCAGAAAAATTCTGCTAGGACACTCACAATTTTGATTTTCTTAAAGCATGAGAATAATTCCTCTTAAGAAAATTAAGGAGTTGCTGCAAGCATGCTCCCTGTTTGTCACAGGTAACAGACATCTCCAAGCTACAGATAAGGAAACAACAAACTACGAGCACATAAGATCAAAACAATATACATTACGGGAGAAACAAATGCATAACTAATGATACACTAAACGATTTGGTCATCAGTAATACTGTCATCATCTGTCTCAAGTACAGCTTGAAGCGGCCCGTTATCAGTCAAGAATATGCTTGCAAATGGATCCACAGGCCCATTAGTAAATAGGCATAGCTGGGGCTCTATCCTGTTCAGCTGCGTCCATTCTTCGTCTGAGAGCGACCAATTGAATATGTCTATGTTTCTTCTAATTCGCTCTGGATTTAGGCTGCAAGGCAAGACACTGGTACCTCGTTGCAATCCCCACCGCAAGATCACCTGAAAACATAATCATAGCAATGTAATCACACAACCTTGTCGGTTATCATTCCTTTGAATGTTGACACAGTATAAAAACACATTGTGCATTGTCAATTTGAGCAATGGACATGAGCCTGATTTTTTTTTTAAATATCTTGCAAAATTTATAGCAAAAAATTGTCGGATCTGTGCTACAATGATACATAATGACATTACAATTCCTGACATAACTTTGACACTTAAGCTGCTGATGGCCAAAGAAGCACGAAACAAATGGCTTTAAACAAGCTCAGACTGAAAAGCATTTTTGATTAGGCTTGCAGGATCTTTCTATGATCAATGGTACAGGTTCATATGTGACGAGAAGGAAGCGCAGAAGATGGTTGATGATTCCCTTCACTTTTTTTCTCTAGAATGGTGGATCTCATATTAATATTAAGACAAGCTTCGGTGACTTATGATACTAAGAAGAATAAATTAACCAATTTACATTGAATGTTGTACTTGTTTAAACAAAGCATCAACCAGAAAGTTTGTATAAATACAGGGTCAATGACAAGATCTAAGCACCTAATCCTATCCACACTCTACATGCTAGAAGCCTCAAACCACATGAATGTGGATGAATCTCTGGGAGTTCTGGTTATCGAGTTAATGCCTTTCGTCAATGTTGTTCATGAAAAGTCAATGTTGTTCATGAAAAGGCTGAGAACTGTCTTCAAATGAAATCTTGATAGAATCAGTAGTTTGCACTGATGTGTTCTCAGTGTTTGCAAGAAGCATACAACAACAACAACTACGCCTTCATCCCAAAACAATTGGGGTCAGCGATATGAACCAAAAAAGAAATTCATTTTGGGTCTTCCACATGAATCCTTTTCCTCCAATCATTTCTATCCAATGCCATGTCCTCGGTGAGGTTCAAAGCATTCATATCCTTTCCTATCATCTCCATCCAAGTCTTCCTAGGCCTACCCCGACCTCTTTTAACTAATATATTTTCCCATTTCTCCAACCTTCTAATTGGAGCATCATTAGGCCTTCGCCGAATATGTCCAAACCACCGTAAACGATTCTCTCGCATCTTATTTTCAATGGGTGCAACACCTACCTTCTTACGTATCTCCTCGTTCCGAATCTTATCTTTTATTGCAAAAAATTGCAATTGGTTGTATACACTTCAAATGACTGAACCATCACTAGTGTGTATAAATAAATGCAAATAAACAGCACTTTTTCATTGGGAATCCATAAGACTGACATTGTTTTCAGAAGATTCAAAATGCAGCCATGGAATCATTGGAGCCACTTGTGGTACAGCATTGGATTTACTCTGATTACATTGTTCTAGAAAAAATCTGTACATTGAGCTTCTTCTTCTACTAATCACTTACATTTTTTTTAATGTCTGAATAATCACTGTATCCTAGTTTATGATGATTCCAAAGTTTTGAAGCTTCTTATCTGCAACTTGCTTCTGGCAGATGAATTTGGTTATTGCAATCCAACATATGTTTTGTAGTATCAATGCATTAGTTGGACAAGCCATAAACTTATCCATCTGCTTTCTGTTCCACAAAAGAAGGTACATATGTGCATCATGGGTTAAGGAAAACATATAATCACCACTAAATTGTGTTAAAAGAAAATGGCAGAACATGCTTTCAACAAAAGAGGAAACACAAGAGGGTCATAACTCGTGAACACCAATCTCCAATTAAAGCCTTGCAGCCTTTGCCCATTAAGACATTTTTGGAGGCAGATCTCACATTTTGTGAGGAGTAAATCTTACGACATGCTTAATAGAGAGTAGAAACAGAAACAAGGATGCTGGGACATTGTCAAAATGGAATGCGTCTTAGGCTGGGTACTCTACTATCTGTGTAGAAAGACTTGAAAGAAAAAATGCATGATGCATCATACAATGACAAACAATGGAAAGATATAACCAATGATAAGATGATACTTAATTGCTGCCATTGCATTAACTTAATGAATAAGAAAGCCAGAAAGTTGCAACATTATCATAATAAATGAAAAGGATTAAACCATCAGATCTTATCTGGTATGTATGAAAACTAGATTACCTTAAGCGCGTATAAATAAAAAGTTGGTGAGAGTGACAGCTGTAATGAAACAAGGAGTCTTCGCACACCGCACTCAAGAGGCACAAATCACACACACAAATCGTCCAAAGCACAAAAACCACTAAGGGCTTATGAAGAACGCAATCACAAAGTGCACATGCACAAGTCCACTATGGGACAATCCAAAAAGCACTAAGGCTTACACAAACACAAGAGTATATACAATATCAAAAGAGAGAACACTTAAAAATAATGAATTTATTCATCAAGGAGCTTCAAAGAAGCTTACAAATATAAGGGGCCTTAAACCCTTATTTATAGACAAGAAGAGGCCAAGACGGAGCCTCCAAAATAGTCGTTGGGAGGCTTCCAACGGTCATATTTATGACTGTTGAGAGTACTCCCAACGACTATCTGGAGGCATATTACAATAATGCCCTTATACAAATAAATAAAAAGAAGAATAAAGAAAAATATAATTTCTAATTTGTACAAAATGACGAAAATGCCTCTGGTGGGCAATCTAAATTACATTATTCATTATAGTTACATATATCTTGAATATATATATATAACTATATATGAAGTTATACATATAACTTAACTTCACAACCATCATTTTTTCTCTTCTTTTTTCATTAGACACAGTCACCAAATTATATCAAATAGCATGCACATAAATAGAAGAGAGAGGGGCAAAATAGTAGTAATTAGCAAGATGCCAATGTATAAGACTGAACCAGGGAATATACAAAATGTTATTTATAAGCAGCACAAAAGTGATCCTAGCAAATGAAATTTCAATATTATATCCTTTCAGTTTTCAGGAAACCACATCTGGTTGCAGGTCTGGATCATCAAGACATGGGTTGTCGGGTCTCAAAGATCCAGTATGCAGAAGAGAATCATCCTAAAGACAAGCACTCGTACATAAAACACATTTTATGTGGTTATTCAGGCCACAAGTTGCATGTCAGACCCCAGTGGGCAAATATTGTTATCAGTGTTGTGAAAAGCGTTGAGGCGTAGCGAGGCGCTCCACCAAAATCTGAGGCGAGGCGTAAGCCTTGAGGCGCAAAGCGTAAGCCTCAAAAAAAAATAAACTTAAAAAAAACTATAAAAATGATCTAAAATTATAAATAAATAAGAAATGCTTTATTGATGAAGCGCCAACCAACACGAAATAAAAAATCTCAAATAAATACGAAAAAAATATGAGATTAACATGTAAAAGTAACATTAATGCAACAACTTTATCTATATAAGTATCTAATTGCATAAATATGAGCATTCATTCAATAAAAAACTAACATTAACAACAAAATGCATATTAGCACTAACAACATCATGTCATAATTAAAAAATGCATGTTAACATTAACAACCAAATGTTAATGTATTTGTCCAGAATTGTTCAAAATCAGAGTGTTAACATTCACAATTACAACTGAAAGTCCCAAAAAACATATAAATGGCCAATAGCTCTATGATATGAATTAGGGCCTAGGCTCTTGTTGTGTCTCGTCATCATCAATATTTAAGTCTTCAATATCATCATCTGAAGAATCCATATAAATAGGTTCTTCTTCATCTTCATTCTCTGACTCTTCATCATCTACACTTTCTTCATCCACGTCCTCAATTACTTCTTTTGCTTTTCTTTTTCCTTCAATAAAAAATCATGTAAAGGAATATAACTTTACCTCGATCTCTTGAAGACATGTCTTGCCTAGAACCACTTTGTGAAACATGAGGTGAAGTAACTTTTTCAATAGGCACATATTCAATGGCATTTATGTCGAAATTCGGATCCAACCATGAATCCTCCAACCAATTGGAATCACTTGGCAACACTGGATCTTCCTTCTCCATAATCCACTCATCGTCTGAGTCTATATGATCTAGACATATAGGGTGTTTGGTAGCCCTCCTCTTCATATTTCTCTCTCTTAATTTCATATTGTACATTATAAAAACCAATGCATTCATCTTCTCTTGTTCAAGTTTATTCCTTTGTTTTGTATGCACCTATAATTTCAAATCATTGATAATCAAATATAAGATAATTAAACATATAAAAATGTATTTCAAAAATAAAATACAAAGTCACAAACCAATGAGAAAATACTCCAATTCCTCTCACAGCCCGATGCACTGCATGTCAAACTTAAAATTCGAATTGCAAAATTCATCAACTCAGGATTTTCCTGCCCAAATGAACTCCACCAATCAGCTGCATTCAAATAAAATAATAAAAAATTGATAAAAACATTAAGAATATCATAATTAACAAAAACATAAAAAAATATTGACAAATAACAACATAATTGCAAACTTACCAGGACTTTTTAATTTTCTTGTTGTAACAGCTGCCTCTCTGCCAAACAAGCCCTTTGCCTTTTTAAATGCATCGATTTGTGTTGTAATTTTCAACCGAATATTTGCATCAGAAACTAATTTTTCAACACAATCATAAAAGCCACCCATAACTTCTCCATCAGGGTTGAAGTTGTCAACGTAATGAAAATGTAGATTTAAATAATAGGCAGCTGCATGCAAAGGCTTATGAAGTTGCAAGTCCCATCGTCTATCAATGATATCCCAAATAGGTTTATATTTTCTTTGGACATTGTCAAGGTTTGAAGCAATTTTCTCCTTCGCTCTATCCATCGCCTCATACAAAAATCCCATAGCAGGTTCGTCTGCATCAACGAGTCGCAACACTTTGACGAGAGGTAGTGTAGCTTTAATTGCATACGATATGGCAGCCCAAAACTTATGATCATTAAGAACAATACAATAAATGTTCTTAGTATTAGATTTCTTATAGTAATTAGATGTTTTAAAATTTGAAGATAAGAACATCGACTTTAACTCTTTCTTATAACATCCAATACTATGAAGTGTAAGATATGTTGTGGCAAAACGAGTGACGGCTGGACGCAGAAGTTATTTCTTCTTTGTGAATTTTCTCATTAAATTTAATACCCATGCATGACTATAAATGTATCTTGTAATTTTTTTTGCCTTTTTCACTGTAGCTTTAAAAATTGATATCTTTCCAATATCTTTTAACATAAGATCCAAGCAGTGGGTTGCACATGCTGTCCAAAAACATGCTTTTCCTGCTGTTAACATATTTTCAGCTGCCACATAATTTGGTGCATTATCTGTAATGAATTGCACCACATTACTTTCACCAACTTCTTCAAACAACTGACACAAATTTGCACCAGTTTTTTCCATGTCGCTGATGTTAACGGACTTCAAAAATACTGTCCCAGATGAGCTGTTCACAAGAAAATTAATTAAGTTTCTTCATTTCCCATCTGTCCAACCATCTGCCATAATACTGCAACCAACCTTTGGCCACTCTTTTTTGAACTCTTTCAAAATTTCATGAGTACAATCTACCTCGTCCTTCAAAATCCACGTTCTAATCTCATGATAAGAAGGTGGTTTGAACCCTCGCCCATAATTTGCAATAGCTTCTACCATTGCACCAAAATATGGATTGTTGCAAAGATTAAATGATAAGGCATTTGCATAAAAAAATCTACCAATGGCACGACATACATTTTTTCTTTCATCCATTTTGAAAGCAGTGTTTATTGTGGTTTGTCGTGCTTCTTTGTTCACAAAAAGGTCCATAGGACCAACTGCACTTGTTTTTGCATCACTACCTGATCCACTAGCTTCTTTATTCACATTATCGTCGGTTGATGATCCAAAATAAACACTTCTTCCGATATCCAACTTGTTTTGTTCTAACTCTTCTTTCTTTAGCCTTTGATCCTTTAGATGATTCTGAAAAAATCTTTTCACGTCAGGTGGAACCGTTTCGCACATGCTTACACCATGCTTTGTGTCAACTAAGTGATGTTTCATGAGTACAATCTACCTCGTCCTTCAAAATCCACGTTTTAATCTCATGATAAGAAGGTGGTTTGAACCCTCGCCCATAATTTGCAATAGCTTCTACCATTGCACCAAAATATGGACTGTTGCAAAGATTAAATGATAAGGCATTTGCATAAAAAAATCTACCAATGGCACGACATACATTTTTTCTTTCATCCCTTTTGAAAGCAGTGTTTATTGTGGTTTGTCGTGTTTCTTTGTTCACAAAAAGGTCCATAGGACCAGCTGCACTTGTTTTTGCATCACTACCTGATCCACTAGCTTCTTTATTCACATTATCGCCGGTTGATGATCCAAAATAAACACTTCTTCCGATATCCAACTTGTTTTGTTCTAACTCTTCTTTCTTTAGCCTCTGATCCTTTAGATGGTTCTGAAAAAATCTTTTCACGTCAGGTGGAACCGCTTCGCACATGTTTACACCATGCTTTGTGCCAGCTAAGTGATGTTTTAGCCTATAGATGCCTCCTGTAGTCTGTTTATGACAGTAATTGCAAATTACATGTCCTACGAGTTTGAGATCTTTAGTAGGATTTGGAACTTTAACTCCATGATCCCATCCTACATCTTTTGCCATTGTTCAACTGCAAAAATACATAACACAAAATATATATTAACATCATGCATTCTGCTGGCCACATTACATGAAAACAAATGCAAAATAGACAATCTTGGTGTATAAGCTATATACGAATCCTAGAAAAAAACATAATTGACGAGAAAAAAATAATAAATATAATTAGGTCAGTTTTTTAATTGGGTCTCAAAGTTCATTCAATAATACACACACATAGTAGAGATAGAGTGGAGGTGGTTTGGATCCCAGATTTCTTCTCAAAAACAAAAAGAAAACACCAACCAACTCCAAGGCACTCCAAACAAATTTTGCATCGATTGAAATGAATACCATCACAAAAAAGCACCAACAAAAGACAAAAAATATCCTTAAAAACACAAATAAAACACCAACGAAATGTGTCTTCCTTTTTTTCGAAGAAAGAAGAGCATGTTAAACCCACAAAATAACCATCCCTAGAATTCAACAAGAAGGTATATCAAGAACTTCTCCGGAGATCAACCCCAAGAAATTGTGAAAATGCCGAAAAAAAACATATATTGAATATGCTAAACAGAGGTCACCATTATGTTCGAATATTTCATATGCTTAACATAAGAAAGGGGGAAAATATATGGAAATTTCCCAATCAGAGGACTGAGATCTTTTGATTCCAGCAACTCGACAGGGATAAAAAATACATATTTTAATGAAACTTAAAATATCTGATTCAGATGAGTTCACACAAATCAACACCAAAAAAAAAAGATGAAACTTAATAAAAAGAGGAACCCACTAATTCTAATGAACGAAATCAGTCAAGAGGGGAAAGAAAACATAAGAAAGGGGGAATATATGGAAAATTCCAAATCAGAGGACTGAGATATTTTGATTCCAACAATTCGACAGGGATAAAAAATACATATTTTAATGAAACTTCAAATATCTGAATCAGATGAGTTCACACAAATCAACACCAAAAAAAAAAGATGAAACTTAATAAAAAGAGGAACCCACTAATTCTAATGAACGAAATCAGTCAACAGGGAAAGAAAACATACCAATTACATTTAAAGATAAAAGTGGTATCATTTCATTCATATTTAGATGCAAAATAACATAAAAACAAAGGAACATATTGTTCAGAAACAAACACATCTACGTATAAATCACGAAAAGCAACTAGAAAGAAAGACAGAGAAACAAAATAAAAAACAAAAATGGTAGAAGAAAACCCAGAAAATCGTTACCTTCACCGGAACTTTACCTGTCAAAAAACAGAGAACTTTACCTGTCACCGGAAAACGCAGAGGTCGTCGGCGGCGAGTGGTGGCCGGCGACAGTAGTGGCGGCGGCGAGTGGTGGCCGACGACAATAGTGGCGGCGGCGAGTGGTCGCACGACGGTGGTTGTGAGTCGCCGATGCCTTCTCAGCAGAGGAAAGAAGAAGGTGGAAGAGGTGGTGGCCGGCGGGGAGTGGTGGCCGGCGGGGAGTGGTTGTCGGCGACAGCAGTGGCGGCGGCGAGTGGTCGCATGGCGGTGGTTGTGGGTCGTCGATGCCTTCTCAGCAGAGGAAAGAAGAAGGTGGAAGAGGTGGTGGCCGGTGGCCGGTGGCGAGTGGTGGTCGGCGACAACAGTGGCGGCGGCGAGTGGTCGCACGGCGGTGGTTGTGGGTCGTCGATGCCTTCTCAGCAGAGGAAAGAAGAAGGTGGAAGATGCGATGATCGGCGACGGGTGGTGGCCGGCGGCGAGTGGTGGCCGGCGATAGCAGTGGCGGTGGACGAGAGGGGATGGAGTGGAGAGAGAAGGGGCGAGGGCTTTCCCTCGCCCCGAAGCGCCTGTGTCTTTTTTAAAGACACAGGTTCTCGATCTTTCGAGAATACGGGCCCGGATCCAGGTCGAACTCGGGTCCGGACCATCCGATTTTTAATGCGGGCCTCACTTTGAGGCGCGCCTCGCCTCAAGGCGCATGAGGCGTACGCCTTGAGGCTGTTGCGCTTTTTAAGTGCGCCTCAAGGAGAAAAGGGTCTCGCCTCGAGGCGAGGCGCGCTTTTTGCGCCTTGAGGCACGTTTTTAGCAACACTGATTGTTATATAATATTGTTAAATTATGTATATATAAATATATACATATACATATACTTATATATATATATACATACGTGTATATATATATAAGTATATATATACATATATGCATATATATACATATTTCTTTTTTGTTTTCTTATTCTCCAAATACCCAATAGGGGTATTTTGGTAAATCCCCATGTAAACTCTCCCATTTCCTTTTTCTCTCCCTTTTTACTTTTTCTTTTTCTTTTTTTTTTTTTGCTTTTTGTAAGACTACAAGGGGCCCCACCCTTCTTGTCGTTGGGGCCCCAACAGTCATATTTATGACCGTTGGGGCTCCCAATGACTAGATGGGAGCCCCCTTGTGGTCCCTTCTTCTTGGCTTCCTCCTCTATAAATAGAGGAGGCTTTCCCTTGTATGAGTATGGGGTTTTTCACCCTCTTCTTTCTTTCTTCAATAATATTCAACTTATGACTTTAAGTCATTTCTCCTTTTGAGGGTTTTTTTATACACTTTTAGTGTTTGTGTTCTTGGCTCTTGTGATCACTCTTAAAGAGTGGTTTGCTTTATTGGTGCTTCTGCCCCTCTTCATTACATGGTATCAGTGCAAGGTTGGTGATCGGGCTTCTCTTTTTTGTTATCTTGGGACGTGTGCCTCTCAAGCTTTTGAAGAAAGGAAGAATATTCGGTACCTATGGAACGTGATTCTAAAGTTGAGCTTTCTTTTAAGCTCAATGGATCCAATTACCCTATGTGGGCCTTCGCTATGGAAAATCATCTAAGAGGTAAGAAACTTTGGGGTTTTGTTATGGGAACTACTCCTGAACCCTCTCTTGTTCTCACTAAAATTGAAAATGAGGTTAAAAAAGCTTTAGATGGCGATGAGCGCATCAAAGCTATCAATGACCATCAATCCAAAATTGAGGATTGGGAAAGTAACCATGTCAAAATTTTGGCATGGTTTATGAACAATGTGGACCTAAAAAATTGTGTCAACATTGCTAAATTTAGAAGAGCCAATGAGGCATGGTTCTTTCTTAAGAGTATGTATACCCAAAAGGATCTAGCTAGACAATTTTTTTGTCAAGAAAAAATCTGTTTCACTAGACAAACGGATATGAGTGTATGTGATTACTTTAGCTCTTTAACCCCTCTTTGGGATGAGTTTGTTCTTCTTGAGCCCAAATGGGTAACTCCGAAAGATATTGAATTGATAAGGGAACAAATTGAAAAAGAGCATTTTTTTCAATTTTTCCATGGTCTTCGACCGGAATTTGAACAAGTTAGGGCATCCCTTCTCCATAGAAGTAAAGTCTTACCCATTTGAGGACGCCCTTGCCGAAGTATGCCAAGAAACTCGACTTGGCCTAAGTATTAAGAGTGATGAAGTTTTGGTCGTTACTAGGCCCGAATCAAATGTAAAAGCATATAGACCTCCCCACTTTAACAAAAATAATGGATCTAGAAAGGGAGTGATTTGTCACTATTGTAATGAACCGGGACATATTAGACCGGTTTGCCGAAAGCTTAAGGGAAAAGTAGCCGCGGTTGGAGAAAATTCTCCAAAGAAGAAAGAAGAAAGTGCCAAAGAGGGAGATATCAAAGAAACTCTTAATCATATCTCCGAAGTTCTCCAACATTTTCTCAAGACTTTTTCATCTTCAACATCCGGAGCCGCCATCGCCTATTCTTCATCACCTCCAGGTATGTGGATACTAGACTCCGGTGCTTCTTTTCATATGACATCTCATAAAAACTCTCTTTCTAATGTTTTTTCTGAACTCGTATCTTCTTATGTTTCAACGGCCGATGGGACATCTTTAAAAATTGAAAGTATTGGAACACATGATTTTAAAACTTCTCAAAACTTTTTCGTTCCTAAAGTAAGAGTCGCTCCAAAAATTAATCTAAATCTTTTTTTCGTTTTCCAAATCACCGATCATGGATGCCAAGTCTCTTTCTCACCTAAAGATTGCACCGTGCAGGATCTCCAGTCAGGGAAGCTGATTGGGCAAAGCCATAGAAGGGGTGATCTTTATTTTATGGACTTTTTTTACTCTTCCACCAAAGTCATTTTGTAATCTTATAAAGGACAAAAGTATTGGAATTTGGCATAAGAGACTTGGTCATCCAAATTTTGTAAAGATGTCTCTTTTTCCTTTTTTGAATAATACTTGTAAAGACAAATACATGACTTGTAAAGATTGCATTTTTTGGAAATCTAAAGCTATTCCATTCCCTCAAAGAAATTATTTCACCACTCGACCTTTTGAACTTGTTCATTCCGATGTATGGGGACCTTCCCTTATTTTATCCAAAGGAGGATTTTCGTACTATGTGGTCTTTATTGATGACTTCACTCGATTTACATGGATTTACTTCTTAAGTCGCAAATCCAAAGTTTTCTCCTTCTTTAAAGAACTTCATGCAATGGTTAAAAATCAATTTTTAGGAAATCTATCAATTCTTAGATCTGATTCGAGAGGCGAATACATGTCCAATGAATTTCAAATCTATTTGAAAGAAAATGGAATTTGCCATCAACGTTCTTGTCCAAACACTCCGCAACAAAATGAGCTTGCGGAAAGAAAGCATAGACACATAATAGAAACCACAAGAACTTTATTAATTTCAAAAAATATTCCAAAATCCTTTTGGGCCAAAGCGATTCTAACCTCAACATATCTTATCAATAGAACCCCTTCATCTTCTTTGAAAAATCTTTCTCCATTTGAAAAACTTTACAATATGTCTCCCGATTATAAAAGACTAAGAATTTTCGGATGTAAATGCTTTGTTCTAACTCACAAAAATGATAAACTTTCTCCTAGGGCAATTGAATGTATTCTCTTAAGATATGGCGAAAAACAAAAAGGTTATCGATGTTTTGACATATTCAAAAACAAACTTTATATCTCAAAAGATGTCACATTCTTAGAAGAAGAAAATGGATTTTCGCATAAACCAAATGAAAATATTGATTATTCTTTTTTATTTGACTTGTTACCTCAAGAAAACGTCATAGATGGTCATGTTGAATCTAGTGAATCTCTCATAGAAGATCATTTTGAACCTCCAAATGATGACCAAACTTAAGAAGAAAATGTACCAAGGCAAACACAAGTCTACTCTAGAATGAATGAAAGTAATCCACCTTGTTCCCTTGAAAAATTCTCTCAAAATGAGTCAATTGAAGAATCCTCTCAAAGAAGATCAAATCGTATTTCTAAACTACCAAATAAATTTGTATCTTATGATTTTTTTTCTCCAAATTTTCGAGCATGTCTGTTAGCTCTTCACTTATTTTATGAATCATCTCATTATAATGATGCTAAACAATATGTTCATTGGAATGAAGCAATGGAACTGGAACTTAATGCACTTAAAAGGGCACAAACTTGGGAAATCATTGATCCACCCAATGGCAAGAAACTCATTGGATGTAGATGGGTTTTTAAAGTAAAAACTAAGAGTGATGGCTCATTAGAAAGATAGGCTAGGTTAGTGGTCAAAGGATATGCCCAAGAGTATGGGGTAGATTATGATGAAACTTTTGCCCCAGTTGCTCGAATGACTAGTATTCGAGTTGTTATTGTAATAGCCTCTATTAAAAAATGGCCAATTTTTCAACTTGATGTCAAAAATGCCTTTTTAAATGGAAATTTAAATGAAGAAGTTTATATGGAACCACCTCCGGGTATGAATTTAAATAAAAAAAATTTAAAATTAAAAAAGGCCTTATATGGATTTAAGCAAGCTCCTAAAGCTTGGTATGACAAGTTTAGTAATGTATTAATCAATTTAGGATTTACTTCTTGCTATACTGACACTGCTCTTTTTGTTAAGAAGACAGGTGATTTCATTATTATTCTTTTGTTGTATGTTGATGATATGATCATTACTGGGAGTGACAAAAAGGGGGTAAATGATGTGAAGTCTATGTTAAAAGAAACTTTTGATATGTCTGACCTTGGATTCTTGAGATATTTTTTAGGAATTGAAGTGGCTTACTCCTCGCGAGGATACATCCTATCTCAAATGAAATTAGCAGCAGACATTTGTACCAAGTCAGGAATATCTGATGAAAAGAAAGTTGAGACTCCCGAAGTTATCAATGCAAAACTGAGACTTGAGGATGGTGTTCTTTTTGAGGATCCAACCCCCTACCGTCAATTAATTGGATCTCTCACCTATTTATCCATCACACGTCCAGATATAGCCCATGCGGTTCATGCTGCAAGCCAGTTTCAGCATGCACCTACTTCAGTTCATATGGCGGCCGTAATGAGAATTGTGTGATACATCAAAAATACCATCTCCAAGGGACTCTTCTTATCATCTTCCTCATCTCTTGAATTAATTATTTTTACTGATGCTGACTGGGGGAAATCCCAATGATCGTATCTCAACTACTGGTCTTTGCATTTTTTTAGGTGAATCTCTCATTTTGTGGAGATGCAAGAAGCAACAGAATGTCTCACTATCATCCACTGAAGCTGAATATCGAGCCATGGCAATGACAACTATGAAAATCGTATGGCTCAGAAGTCTCCTTGGTGACATGGGCGTCCTCATTTCTTCTTCCACCAAGCTCTGTTGTGATAACAAAAGTGTGATATACATTGCAAGCAATCATACTTTTCACGAGCGGACCAAGCATATCGAAATGAATTGTCATTATGTTCGATACGAATACCTCAGAGGAACTATCACATTACCATATGTTACTTCAGAATATCAACTGGCTGACTTCTTCACCAAAGCGCTCCCAACTCCACGATTTATGTTTCTTCTTAGCAAACTTTTGGTCTTCTCCCCGTAAAGTTTGAGGGGGCATGTTAAATTATGTATATATAAATATATACATATACATATACATATACTTATATACATATATATATATACATATGTGTATATATATAAGTATATATATACATATATGTATATATATACATATTTCTTTTTTGTTTTCTTATTCTCCAAATACCCAATAGGGGTATTTTGGTAAATCCCCATGTAAACTCTCCCCTTTCCTTTTTCTCTCCCTTTTTACTTTTTTATTTTTATTTTTGTAAGACCACAAGGGGCCCCACCCTTCTTGTCGTTGGGGCCCCAACAGTCATATTTATGACCGTTGGGGCTCCCAACGACTAAACGGGAGTCCCCTTGTGGTCCCTTCTTCTGGGCTTCCTCCTCTATAAATAGAGGAGGCTTTCCCTTGTATGAGTATGGGGTTTTTCACCCTCTTCTTTCTTTCTTCAATAATATCCAACTTATGACTTTAAGTCATTTCTCCTTTTGTGGGTTTTTTGTATACACTTTTAGTGTTTGTGTTCTTGGCTCTTGTGATCACTCTTAAAGAGTGGTTTGCTTTATTGGTGCTTCCGCCCCTCTTCATTACAAATATATCCTATGTATAAACACTTGCATGGTTAAAGAAGGATATATGAAGCATACAAGCACAAAAAATCAGGCATAAGGTATAAAATACAACCCTAGTCCTACTATCCCACAACCCTGAATTTCAACAAAGTGAGAGCCAGACAAGAATCTTGTTTTAACACTCATCCATCATAGTAACCGCTCAATAGCAAGAGAAAAAGAGTTTGTAAATCAACTTCAATATGTAAATGGAAAAAAATGGAAGTACATAGTTTCAGTAAACTATTAAACGCTTACCTGCTCAGGTGTCTTTTTATGGCGTTTTGCAATTTCTGCAACAACAGACACTTTCATCATTGGTCCATGCACCGACCTTGATCTAGTGAATGTTATTCTAGGTGTAACACATTCTTCTTCACTTCCAGATCCACTCTCATATACTCCAGCATTGGTTGTTGGCACTCCTAAAGGAGTATGAGCAGAAACATGAATACCTTTTGACTGGCAGTATTTTACAAGCTCATCTTGCCTCCAGAAAGGGTGCAACTCAACCTACAAGAAGCCAATTATTCTTCACTTAACTACAACTAAGAGTTAAAAGTCATCTGAAAAATTCTCATTCACATAAAGACAGAGGGCCTAGTCAATCTAATATTTGATCTTAAGTACCACAAGCCTTAGTAACTTAAGATGCAGCAAAATAGAAAAGGCGAAACAGGTTGGGTCAAAGTGGTACGAATTGTGCTAAAAAATAATGAATAAAAGTTCTCTACAAACATTGCAAAAAATAGTTTTACCGACATCTGTTGCATAGTTCGGTGAAATTTGTCATGGATTATGCTAGTTTCCAGCTGCATACTGCAGCACCTGGCCTAAGACATATTCAGAAGAGAGTCAATATTGTATGCAGGAAGCTCACTTCCAAGACATTTTCTCTAGATCCTTTGGAGTTAGTGACAATTTTGAAATGGATGTGCATATGATTTATATTTCCATCAGTCTGGTTTATATAATTCTTAAAGGATCTGGGAATGATAACCATGTCCAGACCCGGTACCAGTACCTCAGTCGGAGCCAGGTCTGAGTCCACCTGGGTCCAGTGAAGGTCCAAACTTTTGACACTCCTAGGTGATATTGATCCCCTCACCTGTAGAAGGCCCCTAAACCATATCAGCTTGCTGGCAGTTAGTCTCAAGAACACATTGCAAAGACAACCAGAACCTCCGATCAGAGAGGCTGAAATACTGTTTTCTTAGAAAAACAAAGAAAACCAAACTGACATACTCCTGCTGGACTTGATGACAAGAAACTGCCAACTCTGGAGAAACAAAACACAGCTACATACTCCAACTGTCCACCTTCCCCTTCATTGACTAATAATGCAAGATTTGAACCAAAAGCTAATAATGGCTGAAGATTCCCCAGTTGGTATCAAATAGAGAACATCTATTGCTGCCAAAATGTAACAAGTCCACTAACTACATGGCAATAAGTTCTGCCACAAAGATGAGAGAATCCATTATCTGAAGTGAGTGAATGATATATGAACTAGCCTAGGGATCAGTGAACGAGATCTTCTTGACAGTACTCGCATTTTACAAATTTCCCGTAAATCTACATGGACGATCTCAGACTCACAAGAATATTAATCAGAGAACTTAACATCGCAAGGATTAACTCACTGACAATACTCAAACTTCACAAATTAATTATAGATCTACATGGATTGTCTCTAATTAAGAGGACAAGGATTAACTCACTAATCAGTTGATATTAGATGTTTCATCCTTGGGAGAACTTGCAGTTCATAAATTTGGTTTGGCAAAATCAGCACTAGCCATCTGGGTTTCACCATATTAGCAAACAGAAGCGACATATACAACACAAGGATTAACTCATTAACCAGCAAAATCCACATCAAGAACCCACATGAAACCAGAAATTCACAGTAAATTAAAAACACGACACATCTTAAGCTAACCTGATTCACGGCAGGGACAATTTTAGCAAACTGCAACAAATCTTTGATCTGCTGTACAGTGAAATTACTGACGCCAATAGCCCGGACGAGACCCTTCTCCACCAAACCCTCCATGGCCCTCCACAGACGCTCTAGCCGGTGAACTGGCTGCCGGAACTCGATCATTCCCTTGCCAGGAGGATCGGTAGCATCGCCAAATGAAGAATTCTCCGGCCAATGCACAAGGTAGAGGTCAAGGTACGAGATCCCAAGATTCTTAAGGGAGACTCGGACGGAGTTTTCGATCCTCCGCTGTGAATTCGTGGTGCAGTAGAGCTTGGAGGTCACGAAGACGTCCTCGCGGGCGACCCGGCCACTGGTGAACGCCTCCGCCAGTGCACCGCCAACCTCCATCTCGTTACCGTAGAGGTGGGCACAGTCGAAATGGCGGTAGCCAAACTTCAATGCCGTCCGGACGGCATCGACACAGAGATCGCCGCCTGTCTGCCATGTTCCAAGGCCGACCGCCGGAATCCGAGCTCCACTGTTCAGGACGAAGGACTTTGGGGTGGCCTCACCACCTGAACCAGAGATCTTTGCCTTGATCCTCCACATTGAAAACCGTAAACCCCGAGAATTAAAATTCACAATCGAAGAGAACAATTGATAACTACCAGTTCAAAACAAAACCCTAGTATTGCCCTCTCTCTATTTCCTGAGATCTTCAGATTTGACTCTAAAACCTAGATTTCGGAACACGCAAAACTCACTTTCTCTCTATTTCCTGGAAACTTCAATTCCCAAAGCTTGAAAAGAAACCCTAGACTTCAGATTCCCACAGAGCAAACCCTGATCTCATCCTCTCTCGCCGAAAGCTTGAAAAGAAACCCAATATCTCAGGAATCCCAAAGATCTCAGAAAATCCCTTGATTCCCAAATTATGAAACTACCCAGAAACATAAAACCATTTTCCCCAAATTTCCAGATATTGTGACAACTCTTTACCAAGAAGAAGAAAACGTTAAAACTCACCACCTTCTCTTCATTTCCCAACAAATCCCAGAATCAATCTTCTACACCAGAAAAGGACCCTATATTCCAGATTAGACCACCGGAAAAGGAAGATGAAAAACAAAAACTTTCCCAAATTCCTGGATATTTCCCCAATCCTTAGCAAAGAAGAAAGCCAAAAAACTCACCACCTTCTCCAAAGAAGCATAGAATCAATCTTCCTAGGAAGGAAAACCCAATCACAAATCACCACACTGAACAAAAAAAACTCTGTTTCCATTCTAGAGGTTGTGCTAATCCCACCCACTCCCAATTCTCCCCAACCCCCACAAAAACCCTGATTCCCACTTCATCAGATTACCAAAAACCCTAATTCCACACATCTTCTATTTCCCACATTTGCAGCTTCTGCTAATCCCCAAATCAAGAAAAGAACCCTAAATTCAACACCCACTCTCGATTCTGCCATCAACTGCACCAATCTCCCATCTTTTGCAATATAATCACATCTTCTTCTTCGCCCACCCTTTTTCCCCCCCGAATTGAAGAAACTTTTCAATTTATCCAATCAACAAAAGCCAGCAAATTACCTAAATTCCTAGAAATTCCGGGAAAAGCACGGGAAAATCAAACTCAGTAAAAAACTAAATTCAAAAAATTAATGAATTCAAAAAACGGAAAAAGAGAAGTTTGGTTGACTGGGCGAGGGATTTATTTTTGGGGACTTCAATGTATTATTGAGAATATTTTCGACAATTCGTAGACGCTGGAACGACGCCCCTTTGACAATGGGTATTTTGGTAAAACTTGTTTTATTTTGGATTTCTTTTTGTTTTCTAATCGACGTCGCAGTTAATCAAGCAGGAAGGGCGCAGGAAAGAATTTTTTTTTAATTTGTGAAATTACTTGTTTGTTCGAAGAATTATATAAAATATTCAAAATACCATTATGCGAATTCTTATCTCTTTCTCAATCTGTGCGCCACGACAAAAGGCCTCCTTTCTGAACTACCAAAAGAAAGATGAATTCTACTGTTTGGATTACTCAAAAATCTAATTCCGTGGAAATCAGCGGGAGAACTTGTTCACTGGAGAAAAGTACGTGAAAGGGTCGGGTTCGGATCTGTCGTTTAAATAACCAAGTACTAAATAATGGAATATGACCTAACAAGATCCAGACTGGTCACTTTTTAGGGTTGTTAGTGGGGTAGGATACATGACCCTTTACTTGTAGTCAGGTTTGAGTTCAGACCGGGTTTAGGTTTAAATTTTCCTGACAAACAAATAATATTTAAATTGTTGTCTTATGTGAAAAAAATCATATATATAATATAAATTACAATTGGATTGAATCTCGTGCACACAAAAATAGGTATACTTTTAAAGCTACTAAGTTTTATCCAATAACATGCATTCCATTTTAATAAAAGTAAACTAATTAAAAAATGCAAACTAAAAGTATAAGTGTCTTCAAAAAATAAAATAGGAGATTTTTTATCATTTCAGTCAACTATCTAATTTGTTAGGCCCACCCAAGTATCAACCTCAAGCTTCCTAATAATAGTGTGACCAAAAAACCTATATCTACAAGCTATTGATGAATTGAATTAGATTCAAATCCAACCATATATCTAATTCCAAAGAGTGATTTTAATCGAAAACACTTTGAATATGTAAATCTAAATTGATATCATAAACAAAGCTTAGCTTCAGGGTAAAGATTTGAACAAATCCAATACATTTTTTACCTTATTCTTAAACACCAAAGAATTTAGATATGGGTCAGATATACAATATGAGTCCATTCAGTTAGATTTGACCCAAAAAATTTCTGATTGCCAAAGAATTTATATATGAGTTAGCTATCCAATTGAATATGAGTCAATTAAGTTATATTTGACAAAAAATATATCTAATTGATATTCAACCTAAATATAAATTTTATATAGAGATTCTAGGTCTAGATATGACTCCAAATTCAAACAGGATGCATCAATGTTATGGAGTCAATATTGTTTCTGATCCAAATCTAGTGTCTGACCATTGTGTGGGATTTAGGTTACCCAGATCAAAATTAATATGAAATTACTTCAAAGGAGTTGTAAACTAGGTTTTAAAACCCGATGACTCGTCACTCGACTCATCCTTAAGTGACTCGTGACTTGGTCGGGTCAACTCGATCACTTGTCCGGGTGATGTTAACGTTATATTTTATATAAAATATATAAATATATGTATATATCATATATATATTATAGTATTTTACCAATATATTATATATAATATACATTATATGATATTTTTATAATATATTTAATATTGTATAAATGTATTAATACATATATAATCATATATATATATAATATAATATAATATTTATATTATAAAATATATTATATATGCATGACTCGAATGACTCGCTCAAGACTCGATCGAGTTTTGTTAAAGTTGAGTTACGCCTATTTTTTTCCCCGATGACTGGGCGATTCAGGCTGACTCAATCGAGTCACTGGATCAACCCGATGAGTTTTTAAACTATGGTTGTAAATACCTCCTCGCTATGAAAGGAGATGAAGATGGTAAAAGTGAGGATTTGTAACCTCCTAAATCTCAACCAAAATTCACGATTTCTTGCATTTCTTCTCCTAAACATTCTTTAATTTTTTGTTGGCATAGTCTAACTCAAATAATTGTCTTTGACACCATCTCATATCCTTTGACACCCTCCTCCCAAACACAGCATAATGTAACGCCCCAATTTTTTAAACCAAAAATTGTAGGGAGATTTTTTTTTTCGAAACTCTTTTTCATGATTTTAAGAAAACAACTGAAACTCTTTTTAAATACGGTTCAAGTCTTGGGTGGGTTACAGTTTACAACTCACACATGTAAGACTAGAATAATTTATTCAAACCATCATTTGAATTGTAATAAATTAAATACTAGTCTTCCAAATATCAGAGTTTACAAGAGTAAAGAAAAAAATAATGAAGCAAATAAAATAATTTAGTTCATCCAATAGACTAAAGGACTATGACTCTCTTGATGCCACCTCGAATCTCCTGTCATTGCCCTTTAAATTATTCGTTACCTGAAATATTAAAATATAGGGGCATGAGTCACAACCCCAGTAGAAAAACACCCTACACATAAGTATGAAAAAGAAGACAAATACACAAAACATACATATTTCTCAATGCAACCAAATTATAACATGTTATAGCCTATAAACTCAACATAGTTAAATATCACAATAATAATAATTTAATCATATAGAATTACACCATAATTCATTATTAAATCCATGTATGCTAAGATATGCATGAATTAAAATTTATACATGACATGCATAAAAATTCATGTCAATATTAAATAAATCATTTAATCATTGGTGAACCTAAGCTAATGCATTATTTTTTTCCCTTTTTTTGAAGGGTACACACTCAATACCTAATCCTAACTCAATAATCAAATGAGGATTTATTATGCTATATATTTTAATTAATTCATTGATTCAAAGAGTCAGGTCAAACATCCATTAAAGTAATTTTTAACCGAAAGAGAAACTTAACTGTGGTCCAAGAAATCCTTTTTTATTTTGCAAAACATATAACCTACCTATGATAAATTGACAGCCCCAATACCCTACATTGACGACTGGGGGGGGGGGGAAGAGATATCAAAGTCGTTAAAACATATCAGTTGGCAAGTGTACCTCCTACCTTCTCTAAAGTAGACAATTAGAACAAATGAGCTATTATGTGTTATCTATAATAGGTTCAACTGAACACTAGGTGCATTCTGCACCAGGCTCAATAACCACAAGTTCCATTATGAGCAACACAAACCACAGCCTTACAAGGCAATAACCTACACACCCTACAGTCACTGAGGTATCCTAAAATAGCTCATTTGAACCCAACTCAAGGTACATGTTCTCTAGTAAGGTGCACTCATTAGTCTAGTTAAAGTGTGTGTGTATATGAGTATGTTTAACAAACTCAAACCAGGTACTCACAAGTACCCCATTGGTTCCACCAAACCTGACTCACATTTGAGCCCCATGTATGCATGTCACACATGACTTACAATATAACGCATACCACATACAATACTCCATGATGCATGAGACTCGTTTTAATTTAGCATGAACCATAAACTTTATAGAATAACATATGCATACCACTTGGCCTAATTACCATGCTTAATTCTCATGTTTAACAGGAAGTCTCATATGTCAATATGCACAAGTAATCCACATGCATACAAACTACATATTCATGGTAAATCCCACATCAACATATACATGATAATATCTAATATCATAATCAAGCACATGATTTTAGAAAAATAAATTCATAAGTCAAGATATTATCTAAAATAAAAAAATGTATAACATCAAAATTTGCATGTTGTTAACGGCTCTCACAAACCATCAAAATGAATAGATACCTCTATAAAACTTCATAATAATATCAGAAGTTATTAACTTTCAAATCTAAGTGATAAATCTTAAAAAAATAATTTTGTTTGCCCATAGAAATTCACTGACCCAAGACTAAATTTCTATTTTGACAGAATCAGCTAGAATCTTGCTTCCCAAACAAGCAGTCACCAAACTCAATCTGAGAGGGATTTTGTTCTCCCAAATTTTCTGGTGAAATGTACACTTGTTAGCTCTTAGAATCATCTAAAAAAAATCATCATATGAAATTTTTATATTTTTCTGAAGCAGACCCTGTATGTGATAGTTCCAGATCCAAAATTTCTACAAAAACTTGAATTTCACATGACCTGTGTGAAACCCCCAGATTCACAGAAAATGAAACATTTTTTTTATTTTTCTTGGATCTATTCATATAATGTGAATAACATATTAAAAAACCAGACATAAACTCAAAACCATTGATTTATTAAATTTCTACAAAACATACTATCAAGAATCACTTTACACACATGACAAAATTTCTATCTTGGGTTGCAACAAACATAACCCTCACTTTCATACAATAAATAAGGCCCATTTTTATTTTGAGATATCTCTCACATGTTTATAATACAACAACAACAACTACGCCTTCATCCCAAAACAATTGGAGTCGGCGATATGAACCAAAAAAGAAAATCATTTTGGGTCTTCCACATGAATCCTTCTTCTCCAATCATTTCTATCTAATGCCATGTCCTCAGTGAGGTTCAAAGCATTCATATCCTTTCCTATCATCTTCATCCATGTCTTCCTAGGCCTACCCTGACCTCTTTTAGCTAATATATTTTCTCATTTCTCCATCCTTCTAACTGGAGCATCATTAGGCCTTCGCCAAATATGTCCAAACCACCGTAAACGATTCTCTCTCATCTTGTTTTCAATAGGTGCAATGCCTACCTTCTTACGTATCTCCTCGTTCTGAATCTTATCTTTTATTGTATTTCCACACATCCATCTAAGCATGCGCATCTCAGCTACACTCATTTTTTGAATATGATGTCTCTTGGCAGCCCAACATTTTGTACCATATAGTAAAGCGGGCCTAATAGTCGTCCTATAAAACTTTCCCTTCAACCGTAATGGCATTCTACGATCGCACAACACTCTAGTTGCACTTTTCCATTTCACCCACCCAACCTTTATCCTATGATTTACATCTCCATCAATTTCTCCATACTTTTGAATGATAGATCCCAAATATTTGAAACAATTATCCACCGGTATTTCTTGCTCACCAAGCTTCACTACACTCCAATCACTACTTTGTTGCTTACTAAACCGACATTCCATGTATTCTGTCTTACTCTTACTCAACTTAAAACCTCTTGCTTCCAATGTCTGTCTCCATAATTCTAACTTAGCATTAACCTCAGCTCTAGACTCATTAATCAAAACAATATCATCAGCAAACAACATACACCACAGCACATTTTCTTGAATTGATCTCGTAAGCTCATCCATCACTTTAGCAAATAGAAAAGGGCTTAAAGCAGATCCTTGATGTAACCCAACCGTTATAGGAAAATTGGTTGTCACCCCTCTACAAGTGCGGACATTGGTTACTACTCCTTCATACATATTCTTAATTATACTAATGTACTTGAGAGACACACATTTCTTCATCATTATCCACCAGAGAACGTCCCTAGGTACTCTATCGTATGCCTTCTCCAAATCAATAAAAACCATATGCAAATCTTTGTTCCACTCTCTATTTCTCTCAATAAGTTGTCTAAGAAGATGTATAGCTTCCATAGTTGATCTTCCAGGCATAAAACCAAATTAATTCTCCGATATCATGACAACCTTCCTCAACCTAGACTCAATCACCCTCTCCCAAAGTTTCACAGTATGACTCATGAGTTTTATACCACGATAATTTGTGCAATCTTGTATATCGCCCTTATTCTTATATAGAGGCACCAAAGTACTCTTCCTCTACTCATTAGGCATATTATTTGTCCGCCAAATCTTGTTAAAAAGATTTATCAACCATTCTAAATCTTTCTCTCCCAAGCATTTCCAAGCCTCGATAGTTATACCATCTGGGCCAACTGCCCTTCTTGATTTCATTTTCTTCAAAGGCTCTGCAATTTCTTTCTTTTGAATCTTGCGCATGAAGTCATAATTCATCTCATGAAAATGAATGGAGAAGTCTCCAAGATCCTGAGCATGACTTCCATTAAATAGCTTATCAAAATAATCTTTCCATCTCTCTTTAATCTTCTCATCTTTGACTAAAATCCTTTGGGTTTCATCTTTGATACATCTAACCATACCTAGATCCCTCGATTTCCTATCTCTCATCTTTGCATGCCTATAAATATCCTTCTCGCCCTCTTTGGTATCCAACTTGTCATAAACCTCCTAATATATCTTATCCCTCGCGTTTCGAACTACTTTTTTAGCTTCCTTCTTTGCTATCATATACTTCTCCAAATTCTCATTATCACGACTCTTACTTAGATTTCTATAACACTCTCTTTTAACCTTAATAGTTAATTTGACATCCTCGTTCTGCCATGATGTATAATTACCTAGCGGTGCACCGCCTTTAGACTCACCTAATACCTTCTTAGCCACCTTTCTCATGCCACCCGCTATCTTATTCCACATTGATTCTGAATCCTTCTCGAGACACCAATCAGCTTTCTTAACTACCTGTTCTACAAACATTCCTTGTTTAGCTCCTTTTAGTGCCCACCACTTAATTCTAAGATCTATTCTATGTCTATTTCTTTTGTGGCATTGTCTAATTCTAAGATCTAAAATTAAGACTCTATGTTGTGTAGCTACACTTTCTCCCGGTATAACCTTGCAATCGATGCAATAACCCCTATATCTCTTTCTAAGTAGGAAAAAATCTATCTGACTCATATTAACCTCACTTTTAAATGTTACTAGGTGACAGTCCATCTTCCTAAACCAAGTATTTGCTAAGATCATATCATAGGACAAACCAAAATCTAAAATCCTTTCTTCACTTTTGTTTGTTTCTCCTATATCATAGTCTCCATGGATATTCTCAAATCCATCTCTACTAATGCCTATGTGTCCATTAAGGTCACCGCCGATGAAAAGCTTTTCTCCATAAGATATCCCTTGTACTACTTCATCTGAATCTTTCCAAAATTGACGCTTAATGGAATCATCTAAACCTACTTGAGGTGCATAAACACTAATAATATTAATAATATTTGTACCTATTACTAATTTAATAAGTAAAATCCTATCACCCTTCCTACGGACCTCAACTACATTATCTATAAACTCATGACTCATAACAATCCCTACTCCATTCTTATTCCTATTTATTCCTGTATATCAAATCTTATATCCCCAAGGTTCTATCACTTTTGCTTTCTCACCTACCCATTTGGTCTTTTGTAAACATAAAATATCAATCTTTCTCCTATATATAACATCTACTAACTCTACCAACTTACCAGTTAAAGACCCTATGTTCCAAGTGGCTAACCTAATTTTATGGTCTTGTACTAACTTCTTTACCCCCACCCGTCAAACAAAGTGAGGGAACCCTTGCCTATTTGACACCACACTCGGTCGCTGGTGTGACGTGTCGCTTCTCGGCGACGACCTAGCAACCCTTGCATATTTATCACTGCCTCTGAGCCTATAGAGTACAACGCGTCGCTCAGTAGGAAACGCCCCAACGGAATTCTCATATTGGTTCATATTCATAGGGTATGACTAAGTTTTTATGTTGGTTGTCACTGGCTTACCGCAACCCTCCTTCTTTATCTAGGCTTGGGACCGACAGTGTATAACTAAACAGTTATACACAGGTAGAGTTTCTCACATGTTTATAATATTTTCATAAAATGGTTTGGCCATTGGTGATCCGATTTAAAAGGTATATTTATTTTACCATAATGCGTCGGTCAAGAAAAAACAAGATAGCAAGAATAATACAATATAAAACATAATAAAAACAAGAAAACTTAAGCATAAACGTGAAATATCTATTTTTAATCATGCATCAACACATGAACAATATCTAAACATTATCTACAGTCATAAAGAGATGTCATATGATTATAACACATTCTTTGAAATCAAAACTATCAAAATAAATCATGATTTTTGCACAGAATAACTAGTTTAAGATGCAAGCATGCAAAAACACCATAAAACGCATTAAATAAATTTGCAGAAACATGATTCATATTATAAACACATGAAAGAAAACAAATTTATATCCAATCATACTAGAAACAAAGATATTACCATCTAAAATTATGTAATAATACAAAACTATGTGTTTTGCATTACTCAATTTTTCGGTTTAGCCGTCCGGGCATAGATTTACCCAAAATGATTTTGTAAATTTGTTTAAAAGCATGATATTGAATTAAAAACTCTTTTAAAACTCTTTTTAAACACATTTCAGATCTAATCTACCATGGATTAGCTCATAGAATCAACAAGATGCATGGTTTATGCATTTGCATATGATCTATACTACGCATAGGATGAAGCTTACTTAAAACATGTTTTCGAAACCACCAATACCTTTGTCTCTCATCTTAACACCTTGAAGAAACTTTAATGGTTGTTGAAAAAGCTCTAAAAAAAAGAATAAGAATTCTAATGAGAATGAGAGATGAAGGAAGAACTAATCTTGGTAATCCTCTATATGAAGACCTCTATTTATAGATGAGTTTAGGCAAGAGTCTCATCTCTAATATAAGATGTCAATATCTATTAATCTTTTTTATTAATCAAATGAGAAAATAAATTATGGGTCATAATTCATTAAATTTCAAAATCAATTAAGCTAGAGTAGAAAGGTAGGGACTTTTTACTCTGACTTGGGTTTTAGTGACATGGTAACCTTACAGGAGGCCTACAAACACAACGACTCATTAAACGTTAACATTTAAATAGTTAATTCGATAGCATTCGAAATATAGGTCATCATGGTGATCTTAGATTTAATTGTATGCACACGGATTGACAATAAAATTTAGTAAATGTCAAAATTTGTTAATTTTTTACCTACAATTAGGCATGAACTTTGATCGATGATAAAATGCTTAAATTTGGATGTGTAGATAGTCGATTTCAATGCTTTCGAAATGAGGAATGTTAAGGTCAACTTCAATATAATAGGTGAGACACCGATTAACCAAAAATTTTGTCAAAAAAAATAATGATGTTATTCAAAGCATCTGATCCTATGGGTCCAATCCAATGAGATTAGATCCAAATATATATTGAATCCAAACTCATGTTTAGATTCGAACCTAACTTATCTAAGATCCAAAATCCCAAGTCAACCCTGAACTCCTATGGGTCACATTGACTGTACCTGGCACCCCACTGGGCTGGACGTGACCCCTCTGAGCTTTTCATAGTACCTGGTTTGATTCAAAAATACAGGTCGATCAACTTAGACTCTCGAATTTTGCCTAAATATAAAACTAGTTTTAACCTAAATTTAAAATTTAAAACCAAAACAAAACCACAGGTGTTACACGTAAAGTGATTTAGCAGATCATCAAATTTGTTATCGTTATTCAACTAAAGTGTATAAACAGAAATCAATGGATAAAAACACTACCAATAAATGCCTCCTAGTCAAAAGGTTTACATAAAAAAACTCCATGAATGAAATATGTGTGGTCATTCATGGCATCATGATAAAATGGTGCAAGGGCCATGGATATAAAGAAAAACAATCATTTTTATAGAGCCCATGGTAGTAGAAGAGGAAAATGAAAGCAAGGGGGTAGAGATATTTTAAAGGTCAACCTTAGAACAAAGCTACGAATAAAAGGTAGACGATCATAGGTTTATTAAGAAATTATAATAATATAATGGGCAAATTAGGTGACGTTGATTTGATTTTGGTAGAAATAAGAAACTTAAAGACAAATCTATCAATTTAAATATGATATTATTGAAATAATAATATTTATTAGGCTAATCTTACGTTAAACTAGTTGTGTTTGTCATGGATTCAAACATATTAAAATAACTAAAATACTCTTGAAAGAATTATATATTTTTAAATGCATGGATACTTTTTTGGTCATTATAGGTCTTTTTAACATGGAGAAAATTGAATAGTCAAACACCTTTTTCAAATAAGTAACTTTATGAAGTTATCAAAGTTACCTTATTGACCTAAAAAATTAACCTTGCATTTTTTTTAAATGTCATTATTTTAAGTGTGTTTTGTGTTTTAGTTATTTTTATAAGATTGAATCCATCTAATCTCAAACACAACTAGTTTAAGATTATATCAACCCATCTTTGTTTTTATTATAATCTTTGTTATAGAGAGTATGACACTCAACAAGTGAAAGAATAACTTTGGCAAATATTAGAGAATTAGTATTGTCCCCCTTTTCTTTTCTATTTTTGTAAAAACCAAAAATTTTTGCTAATAAATTTCGTTTATATTACAAAATATGCAATTTGGGCCTCAGATCCGTTACCGTTACCGGATCCATAAAAGAATCTGTAAATAACCCACAATGGTGTGTTAAATTATACTTATAATATTAATTTTTAATTAAAATAAACAATTAATAGTATTTATAAGAAAATAAATAAATAAATTTTGGTGCATAGGGTCGGACCCACAAGTGGATCCAAACGGATCCAATTGAGGATTCGTCATTCACAGGCAAATCGGGTCCATTTTAACAATGGACCCAGCGTCGTGGGTCACGGGCTCGGACCCGGACCCGAGTCCAATTTTAAAAGAGGGGGGCGTTAAAATAGGAATCGTGCCTAGGGCACGATTCTTGTTTTCAAGAATCGGAAACAGAAAGGGGCAGGGGGGTTACGCAGGGCATAACCGACCCCGCGCCTCTCGGCAAGAGGGGAGGGGGGGTAGCCGATAAAGGGGAAGTTGAGAGGGGGGTCTTGCCCTCTTCACTCAGTCTCTCTCTCTTTCTTTCACTCGGTCTCTCTCTTTGTCTGTGTGCGCACGCTGGAGGAAGGGGTTCCGATCGTCGAAAAACCTGCGGCAAATAGCAGTCGAGTCTACCTGTCACGACAGCAGTGAGGGGCAACTTCAGTCGACCCTGCCTTCGCGTCTCCAGCCTCCGATCGCTGAAAAACTCGTTGAAGAAAGGTACGGATCTTCTTGGAATCGGGGTGAGGGATTAAACAGGGGTTTGATTCCATGTGTGGGTTTAAGGGGAGGTTCCACGAGAACTCTGTAGTTAGGGATTTTGGTGAATCCGACATCGGAAAACCCCAAATCTTTGATTTGGGTGTTTCGGTTGTCATGGATAAAGGAGTGGGAGAAGGTTATGAGGGTTGATGGAAACCCCAAGTCAATCGAATTTGGAGGATTCGACTGCCATGATCAAAAAAAAAAATTGAGAGTTTTCGATTCCTATTGTTGGTTACATGTTTTAATATATGTTGGACGATTACATCTATTTGAAAAAAAAAGGAGAATCTGAATATGGAGGTTCTTAAATGATATTTTTTTATATAACCCTAACCTGCTGAGTTCCCAAATCAACCCGATTTGGGGTTTTCTTGATTGGGAATCGAGGTATATGCTTAAGAAAAAAAATGGAGAAAATAAAGGAGGACTTGAATCTGATAGTTTTTTTTTTTTTTTTTTTTACAATCATGCTCAGGATAGGAGTGAAAGACTCTAAAATGAAGGGTAGAGTGATCGTTGTTTTGTTTTTCTTTAAAGATTTCTTGTTGTATGCATGCTGAATAGTTGGACCTTTGATGTTTAGCAATGTATGTTGCTCCCCAATGAATACAGCCAAGCAGAAATGTTGATTTCAAAAGTTTGTTTTGTAACTGCATGGAAATTATTGTATTTTACTATGGAAAACGTGATTTCTGATTCTCGTTCAAGTTGTTATTTCCATTAGGGAAAGGATAGGGTATTCTGGGACTTATTGTATGATCTTGAAATTTGGGTGAAATCCGCGTGATGAGTGCATGTCCTAAAAGAAGCAAAAATTTTTTACTAATTGTCTTTACTATTGCTGCTTGCATAAGCACCCACTGTCATTTCAGTACACAATGCCTATACACACGAATTTGCTTTAAAGTATCTCGAGCTGGTTCTTGGGTGTGGCTTAAGCACATATTTGTAAGATGCAGCATAAGATCATTGAAACATAATCTGAAATTTTCAGTTGTGTATAATAGTGTTCATTTTACTATGTTTAGGGAGGATGGACACATAAAACTGAAATTTTATATGTAATGTGTCTTGCTTTGTTGTCTTTAGCTCAACATTTTATTCGTGTTTAGAATTCTATGAGTGATTTAAAGGCTGATATGTTGGTTGCCATGGAGGTTTATGTTTTCACTTGGCTGTTATGAATCAGGTTTAATGGAAATATGTTCCAGATTTTAATAAATACTGTGTATGATATAAGTCTTGATATGAATAAAGGGAAATCTTGGAACATATACACACCTATATATATGTGTTAAGAACAGGTTGAAATGTTATTTCAAAGAAGGTTATGTAACTGTTATTGTTATGATTGTGGTACTCATGAGTGTGAGCATGATTTAGTTATTGGTAATTCTTCTTGGGCATGAATGCTTGATTTATTATGTGAAATGGTACATGTGCACTCACACACTCAAAGAAACCATGGATTGGTTAATATCCGTATGTGATGTAGGTAACACACACAGTGAAAATGCATATGAATGAGTAATGACATGCATATGTTTGGGTTTATGATAGCATGAGCGCACATGCTTTTAGTACCATTGGCATAGTGTAATGAGTAAACACTACTTTGTTTTATTATGTGATGCACCGATGGCCTAAATGGACCATCCTTGGCCTGGAGAGTCGTGAGTATGTTTTCCTTTCACTTATGTTTTTAACTGCATCACTTGAACCACATAAAATGGTTTGGCACATTACTACACTGTTCTAGTGGTCTATACGGACTGGAGTCCCGAATGGGTCCCCGCAAGGGAGAATGCAGGTTTTCACTTTACTTTTGCATATGGTGTTGCAAACTTAAAGAGTTAACTTTAATAAAAATATAATAAGAATAATGTAATATACATTCTGGGATATCTCATCTGGAGTATGAGAATCTTAGAGACCTGGTCTTGGAGAGACTGTGAGGATACAAAAACTTTGTGTGTTGTAATTTTGTCCCATGAACCCGATATTGAGGTTCTTTCTCCATGTCACGGTTTTAGGGAGAGTCCGCCACTTTACCCGGGAGTGGTGTGTTTGACACAACTGTTGTTTATGGTACCAAGGAAGTGACACTTGTGGGCGTGGGGTGTCCCTTGTGTCCTCGACATTAGATCTGGAGGTTTAATATTCCGAAGGTGATTCAGTCGAGGGCTAAGTTGAAACCCAGTAAAAAAATATAAATTGTGTATTAAGCTACCCTGGAAACTTACTTGACCTCGAGAATTGTACCTGTTTGGTGTATCCGCGGGCAACGGTAATTAAAAAGAGAAACTTAAAGCTGTGTGCATTTAATAGGGCATGCATATGGAAAGATAAAACTTAAATGAAAAATAACAAAAATGAATCATGCATTTTTCTGCTATGCACTACAGCATGCATAATGAAATTTTTTTCTAATTCATGGTAGAATGGTGAGTGAATATTATTTACTTCCGAAAAAGCATGCTGAAAGATCTTATTACTTAGTTTTTGTCTATGCTCATGCTTTACTATTTCTTTCTGCTTAGCATATGTAACTGGTTGCATGAATGGTTATTTAGATTCTGCAAATCTTATATCTGCACTCACTCAAATCATTACATGAAATCTTATCCATGTTCTTTGTCTCACCTGGTTTCTTTAGAAGTAGCTGTGCTCAGAATTTTGGTTCTGACACCCTACTTGTTGTTTTTCACAGGATATAGTGAACAGTGAGGTTGGACTAACTACTGGAAATAGATGAAAGTCATACTTGAGCTTGTCAGCTTCAGCAGGGTACATAGTGACTCTTTCTTCAATCCTTCTTGCTTTTTCAGTTGTTACTTTACTTTCAGTCGAATAAAACATTGCCTCAACAATTTACTCTTACTCATAAATAAATAAATTATTTTGGTTCTTATGGATGATGGTTGCATGTTCGTTTATGGTGTTTGGGCTATCCAGTTGGAATTGTAACTGTGATGACCCTAGGTCTCTGGGAAGTTTTTTGCAACTATTATATATATATATATATAATATATTTCATATTTTTAAAAGGTATGAATTGGGGTCGTTACAATTTTACTATATTAGCATCCAAGCCATATATATGGTTTATATTTGGTATAATTGATTGTGCCTACAATCCACTTTGAATCTAACTATGCAAGTTATTTTGACACAATCTAACCTCATACATGTGTTTAACATGATCAATTTAGTAGGAATCGACTATTGGATCATGTTTTCTGACGAAAAGCATGTTTTTGAATCATAAAAAAATCAATGTCTTCATAGACGTTGATTTTTTATCATTGAAAAAAATGTGTATACATGTTGGATTCCATCGATTCAAAAACCAACTTCCACAGCAAAACATGTAGATCACACATGTGGTGTTAAGTGTGAGAGAAAATAACAAACAACATAGGGGGGGGTATAATCCATTTGGTATGTCAATTGCACTTACAATCACATGTGGCAAATCTTACCCCCCACCCCACCCCACCCCCACCACAACACACACACACACACACACACACACACACACACACACACACACACACACATATATATATATATATATATATATAAGATAAAGAGAAGGTGATAGTTGCTAACCACCGTGCTAACTGGGCATTCAAAAAGGGTTTTCATGTTTTCTTTATACATGACCATATAAATGAGTTCTACATGAGTGATTAGAATTCATTCTTGGATCATCCTATTTTAATACATATATAGGTTTTTATAAGGTATACAAAATCGATGGACTAAGATTTTTCTAAATATTCAAGTATATAAAATTCATGTTTTTTATAAAAAAAAAACATAATCCAAGTGTTGTTTTATAGTAAATTGATTGTGCCAAACACATATGTATGGTCAGATTTAAGTAATACATGGGAAAAACCTTTAAAAGTCTGGTTAGCACAAAAAATAGCTAGAAAGGTGGTTAGCAGCTACCACCTTGGGGGGGGGGGGAGTTGTTGGGGGTTGGCCCAACCTGTAAAGTCTGTAATTTTTTGGGATTTTTCAGAAATAATAAGGGACTATTCATAATATTTTTATGAGAATTTCATAGGCTGTTAATAATCGATTAATTTTTGGATGTTTATAAGGATATTTAGCTTATACAACACCTTATGGATCTGGATCTCGATGAGAGATCCATGAGGATTGACCCCATTCATCCTAGTTCCAGCCATATATTTAACATGTGCATAATCCATTGAATCCCCTAAGTAAACAAGATTGGATCTAGGGTATGATACGAATTCCTAAAACATCATAACAAAGACTCATGTCCATTTAATGGACCCGATCCAGGTTTAGAATAAGTTATAGCTGAATCTCTGAAGATACCTGGATCACTCAAAACTCTTAAAACACATGACTAGACCGACTCTCAAAAAATAAGTTGAATTCGAAGGAGATCCATATTGACGAACTCTATGGGTCTAGACTTGGATCCAAAGATAAGGACCATTACTCAAACTTGCAAAGGCCTACATGCATATATAATATTTATGAGATATATGTTTATATATATATATATATATATAGTCCACCTCATCTAATGTAGATATATTCCTGAATGGGATCAAAGGGTTCTTTTATAAAACCTAACATTTTATGAGCCTCATATATGTAGGCAAAACCAGAGCTCAATAGCTCAAATACCTGTTCAAGGTAAACACTAAAGTCATATGTACTCGACCCATTCAATGTTGCTTTGTAAAAAATGAGCATTTGCCTGTGAAGGCCGGACTATATAAGTTTGTGTGTAGACATGACTCATGAAACAACTTGGTGCTCTATTTGTAGCTTTTGGGTTTAGAAAATCTGTATAAAAAAAATTTCAATAAATAATATGGTACTCAACAATTGCTTTGTTCAACGACATTTGAAAATAATTTGAACTTTGGCCACAACTTGGCCTTAACATTTTACAAAAATTTTGGATGTTTTAGTTTAAAACCTACTTGGTTCGACTCGCCCTTAGTCTTATCTTTTAAACATGCATTTATTTATTTATGTAGATGCTAAAATTTGTTTATGGGCATGAATAAAATTTTAAATAATTATGTAGACATAAAAAATATGTCTAATATAAAAATTACAAGTCTTTGATAGAAAAACTTACTTTGATTTCTATGCAGTAACTGGTATATTAGAGTAGAACAAAAGGACCACTGTGTTCTTTTATTTATTCTAGTAAAATTTTCATTATATTAGATTGTAGTTTTCTACTAAATTTCAGACAGTACCTACCCTATAAAAACTAAAGAAGGTTCTTTTTAAGAACTTCAAAAAAAATCTAAAAGTTATTTAAAATGATCTTAAAGTTTTTGTATAAAAGTTTTATAGAGTTTCCTCTGTAATAACTCAAATATTCGAAAGATGTTTTGAACTTGAATTCGATTTGTAAAAATTTTGACATGACTTTGCATCATAAAAATTTTAATCAAGGTTTAAAAAAAAATGATTCGAATATTTAAAAAGGATTTTGAACTTTTTTGACAGAATTTCCTTTATAGAAATTCAAATGTTTTGAAATATTTACAAAATTTTTGACATAATTCGTACTAAAATAATTTGAAATTTCTGAAATATGTGTAAAATTTTTGTCAAAACTGTGGTTATAATAATTTGAAAGTTCAAAAATATTTATATAAATTTTGCCAGAACTACTGCTATAATAGGTTTATTTCTCAAAAATCCTTAGATTTTTTTTGCCACAACTACTGCTATAATAGTTCAAATTCTCAGAAATCTTTAGATTTTTTTTGCCATAATTATTGCTACAATAGTTATATTTTTCAAAAATCTTTAGAATTTTTTTGCCAGAACTACTGCTATAATAGTTTTGAATGCTTAAAAATATTTATAATTTTTTTAACAAAACCTTCCCTGTGTAGAGTCAGAGTTGGATTAAATTTTGGCAAAATTACCTAAATTTAATTCTAAAAAAAATCCTAAAAGTTGAAGGAAGGAATAAGAGGTCCTACAAGCACATACTAGGGTTTATATGAAAAATAGGAGCACTAACCTTATTTATAAAAACTTGAGCAGCTCTTTCGCGGTAGAATTTTAAAATTTATACTGAATTGGGTTCAAAATTCTAAAGAGAAGCGGTTGGGTCAGAGAGAGAAACAAATGATTTAGGAGAGAGAGATGGAGATAGAGATAGAGAGAGAAAATAGAAGTGAGAACTATTATATAGAGAGAAAGGTGTGGGAGGCTATTTATAGTCTCCAGAGGAGGTGGCACCCCCCTTATAGAGCCCACACCCTCCCTTGGGTGTCAAATTTCTGAGAAGGGAGGGGGTGACTCAACCTCTCCCTTGTCATGTGTCAACAAGAGAGTGAGTGAGTGTGTCACCCTCTCTCTAATACAAAGACACCCAAAGAACATGGTATTGAAAAAAAATATTCTCTCATGGTTTTTGGGCACATGGTTTTTTGAAAACCATGGATTATCTATTAAAATAATAATAAAACTTGAAATCATATTTTAATATCCAATTTTATACCTAAATTACCCTTATTCAGATCCCATATAATGAAAATGTCATTCGGTATAGAAAAATACTATTTTACCCTTAAGTGATTTAGAAATTTACCTGAACTTGCCACTAGGATGACAAATTACCATTTTACCCTTGATATTTTTATTAATTTTCAAAAAATATCCCTAACATAAAAAATACCTTTTTACCCTTATATAGTTAAAGAATTTACCTGAATATGCCATTAGAGTGGCAAATTACCATTTTCTTATTGATAATTTAATTATTTATAAATATGTCCTTGAATTGTAGATTTTGAACAACTCTCTGTTTAGATCCATCAAAAATTTGAATATGAGTTCAGATTAGTGTTTGGATATAATAATTACTTAAATCAGGATTTTTAGACTTCAAATCATATCCAAACTAGTTCAAAATTCATAATGTCTTGATTTTCATAATTTATGAAACATTAAATTTTTTTGAATGTTACAGGATGGCTAATGGCACTCTCGATCATCACTCTCCTCTTCCTCTATTTTTTTTGGCTACCCATGGCAGTCATTGCAACAACCGGAGTTGCTGTTGCCAACCACTGCCCCATTTGAGAGGAAGGGAAACACTCTTTCCTCCCTTGCTTTGTGTTTTTTGGTCACCCCAGTGGTTGTAGCCGCTCGGGGTTAACCTAAGCTGAGCTTTGGTTTCCAACACCCTATTGCGCCACTTGAAGCAGGTAGGAGCCTCTGCTCGTGGTGAAAGAGCATCGATGACTACCATTTATTATCCTAGGTGGTAGATCCCCTAACTTTTGCAGAAGTTAAGATGCATGCTATGTTTATTCTTGCCTCTGGAAAATTCAATGTCAGTTACTATACCATCTCCTTTGGAATCGATTCAGCTAATCATTCAAGTTAAAATAATAAATATTTGCACAGTTTCAATTATTTTTACGATTTCATCATGTGAGTACCCACATATAAATAATTATCGAAACAAATATATGATGCACACACTACTTATTCAAAATGTAAAAGATACTCCGCTTATACAAATTCACAGTTTGTTTAATTGCATGCGATACATTGTTTTGAACCATGATAAATACTTGTATTAGTCTTGCACAATTATTTAACATTGTTGTACCTACTAAGTTTTCATGACTCTGACCCATTTTATGAGATCTAGGTAACAAGTAGATTTTTGTTGCAGGTGATAGCATGATGACGTGACAATATCAACAATCCATTATCTTTGTTGTTCGCTCTTGAATATATTTTGACATTTTATATAAAGACTTTTGTATAAAACTATTTATATTCAAATCATTGTTTGAATATGTATGGTTTCAAATGATTGTCTGAAAATGCAAGCTTAAATCTCAGACATTTGAGGACTCAATCTATTTGCTATAAATTTCTCCTGTAACCTGCCCAAGATTCTCTAACTTGGACTTTTTGGACTTTTCGAACTGTCTGCTAAAATTATCGTTTTAACTTTGAAAAATGTTTGAATACAAAATTTTATTTTTTTCTTGAATACCATAAGTTATAAATTTTGAGGCGTTACGTAGCCTCACCCCCTTGGTTCCGTCGATTAAATTTTGAGAAAGTTTACTCTTATTTTTTAATTGTTGACAATCGAAGAAAAACCAGCTTGATCACCAAGTTTAAGAGGGTAAAACCCTAAGGCCTAAGTTCCTCTGACCGGCAAAGAGTGCACTTACCTTTCACTTTGTGGCAAAAGATGCACACTTCTGAGTTTCAAACGGGTGATGTCCTGTCAACTTAGTGATGTTTACAAGTCTCTCCTACCAAACGAGTGGAGCCTTCAAGGTGTTGGACTTGCTGATAGTAGGCTTGGTCTATTTATTTTTATGTAAAAAAGTTCAAACGCGATAGATAAATTCTTATTCTAACCTGAACCTGATGACCTTATCTATTGGATTCTGATCCAGATCCAAACAAACCACCTTATCGTTGTAAATCCAACCCGGACTTGAACATCTTACCGGGTCTGGATTCAGTTCAGACCAGGGTCCGGATATCATCAATCTCTGCCGCCTAAAGAAGTGGGCCAACTTTGAACTGGAGCGGGACTCTGGATTTTGGAGGAGGAGTCCCGACTCTCTCTGTCTCTCTCTCTCTCTTTAAAAACCCTAGCACGACCCTTTTCCCATTTTACTCGCACATCCGCGAATCCTTCCCGCAGGCGACGGCAAGCCCAGGTTCTCTCTCTCTCTCTCTCTCTCTCTCTATATATATATATATATATACAGATGGTATGCACAGATTTTTCTTCTTCTTCCTCTCCATACTCTCTCTCTGCGTGTGGGTGTAGATCTCTTTAGCCCTTGTCTTCTTACGAGATTTGAAACCCTTTTCTTGCTATTGCAACACGTTGTTTCAGTCGGATTGCCCCATCATTTGAGGGATTCGTAATTCCTCCTCTCTCTCTCTCTATCTTTTCTTTGAGTTTTTTTCTTTTTCGAGTCACAACAGGATTTATTGGTTTTAGGTTAATATCTCTGTTATCGGTGGCAACACCTTTTATTTTGATATTTTTTTTGCAAGGGATTTTCCCCCACTCCTTGTTTTGTTCATCAATATTTCCATACCAGTGGTGCAATTCCTTGTTATGATTTGATCTGTTGCAGCAATAACGTGACCTCCTTGGATTTATCTGTGTGCCCATGAATTGCAGGAACGCTACTGTCAACAATTTTTTTCTCCGACGAGTTCACTTTTTTTTTCCAACATAGTTGATGCCGTGTTGATTAATAATCTGCCCGCCAACCGTGGGATTTTGTTTATGGTCTAAATAGTGTAAGGTTGAGGTACTGGTATAGTACCAAATTGATTCACATAGGGAATGCATCGTTAAAATATCGTTGGTTTTGTTGGTGTGAAGCTGGTGCAGTTGGTGAATTGTTGCATTAACCGGATAGTTGTGTTGGTATGAACATCCTGTGGCTGAAATTGACACATTAATTTGGATTGATATGTCAAGTCAGAATAAATGTATTGGTATTGAAATGGAATGTATTTTGGCCGAGATGGATGTATCTATACAGATTTCATTTGATGCACCATATACCTTGATTTGGAGTCTGTTTTGAACTGGCGTATGATAAAGCTGAATTACGACTTATTACTTCCTTGTAAATTGGTGAGTGGTATAGTCAGGTGAATACCATGCAAGCAACTGTGTTTTATGACTAGTCTCATCTTGTAGGAGAAGCACTTGTCTTATTACTACAAGTGGGTTACGCCTCTTGGCACCTCTTTTGTGATTTTTTCTTTTTCTTTCACTGGTTCTTTTGTGTGACTTTCCTTGCATAAAATTCATTATGAAAAGATATTTTCAACATTGCAAGCAATTTTTGGTATGGTTAGGTTTCTTCCGGATTGGATAGGTTTATGTCAATCGTGGTTGTATCTTCATTAAATTTTCTGGCCGGTACGTTTAGAATTAAAATTTGGTTGACAATGTATTTATGAACTTATGACTGCGCAGGTGCCTTTGCGGTAGAGTTTCCGTTTCTTTTATCTTCTCAAATGCCCAGAGCTTTCTCTTGAGCTGGTAGAGAGCACCATAGTCAATATCTTCTCTTCTAGATCGTTGCAATCATGGCGACCTTTGCAAAACCTGAAAATGCTCTCAAGCGTGCTGAAGGTGAATTTTGTTCCTTTCTTTTTATAAATGTCCATTCCTGTCATGAGAAGCTTGGTTGCAGCCAAATTTTCAATATATTGTAACCTAAGAACTTGTAGCGGAAAATTGTCATCTGAAAAAGATTATTTCTCGCGTGTATGTGTTGTTCTGACGCCTCTCTAGTTGTTTGCTGAGATGCTATTTTAAATTCAAATAGTTTTCAAGAAAAAATAAATGTCTAAACTGGTTATTTCGGTAATTATTCTTGAGTGGGACTCTGGAATTGTATTATTTACATTTTATTTGGCTGCATCTGTTTCATATACTGTCCTTCAAGTGCTTACCTGCCTGCCTGACATTGAATATGGTTTATCATCCCAAACTTTTGATTGATGATACATTGTGCATGAATGCAGAGCTCATAAATGTTGGTCAAAAGCAATCAGCACTGCAGGCTCTCCATGGTCTTATTACTTCAAAGAGGTATCGGGCATGGCAAAAGACACTTGAGAGGATCATGTTCAAGTACATAGAGCTCTGTGTTGAAATGAGAAGAGGGAGATTTGCAAAAGATGGTTTAATTCAGTATCGTATCATATGTCAACAAGTGAATGTTGGTTCCTTGGAGGAGGTCATCAAATATTTTATGCAACTTGCCACTGAGCGAGCAGAGCAAGCCCAAAGCCAGGCCCAGGCACTGGAGGTTGCTCTGGATGTTGATGACTTGGAAGCAGACAGGAGGCCAGAAGACTTGATGATGAGTTATGTCAGTGGAGAGAAAGGAAAAAACAGGTCTGACCGTGAGCTGGTAACTCCATGGTTTAAATTCTTGTGGGAAACTTACAGAACTGTGCTTGAGATATTGAGAAACAACTCGAAAATGGAAAATCTCTATGCAGTAAGTGATCTCAGTTTTCTTCAGTTTTATTTTTTTGTTGAAGTTTAAAATGCTTGTGCAATTGAATGCTACCACTTGTATGAACTGCGGCTATAGGTTAAGTTTTATCTCTGTTTGATTTTTTTCTTCTTTTGACGATGATGTTATTGTCGATACGTAATGCACAATTTCAGTTATTAAGTATAACCTTGAAGATTCTTCTTGTACTTATTAAAGATATTCACTCTTCTACTTGAACATTTCTTAGTATATTTATTTCTGTCACCAAGAAATATTGTCTGCATTTTATTTACTCATATTTTTTATAAGGTGGTATGGTATAAGCTGATCTTCCCAGGGCTCGAACTACTGTCACAGTGTCAAAATAAATTTAGTGTTTTCAACTTGAAATTGTCAGAAGTTAAGGAGCGAAAAAGAGGCAAAAATGTCAATTCTGCTTTCATGATAAGCACCCTCATATACATATACAGGGGTGGACATCAGGTCAGGTACCTGACCTGAGATCAGCTGGGTTTGGGCTGCCAGCCTTCTAAGTGTCAACCACAACCTTTGCTGACTAGTAAATGGGCAGGGTTTTTGAAGGGTTAGGACAACAATTCAATGGAGATAGTCCCAGCCCATCCCGCTTATTAGTTGGGTTTAAATTGCCCAGTCCAACCCACTTGGAGCCCGGCTTGGTAAGACCCGACTCTTGCCCAAAGTCAACAAGGGCCGTGCTCGAGTTTGGATCAGGCCGTAAAGGGCTGTGTCAGGCTGGGGCCATTCCGATGTTCACCCCTATACCCATAGGTATGTCAGGGTGTTTTCATTTCACCAATGTCTACAAAAGAAAATTTTGGAAATTTGTAATTCCTATAGATGGTTTTCACTACACTACTTGATTAATTGTGTTATATATTGAGATGCTGGAAAGCTGTCACATAGGTGCAGATACAGATGCCGGTGCAACATGAAAATTTCAGAAAACTTGGGTGTGGGGCTGCGTATATAACCATATAAGATATATAGTCACAAATATCGGTCTTGGCTATATGTCGACTAGTCAAATCCTCACAATAATATTGGTTTAGTTGATAATTCTTGGAAAAAATTTGGTGCTTAAATTTTTTTAAAAATATAAAAATAAGTAATAAGAACAACATGTTTAGATATTAAAATACACATAATAAAAGAAATAAGTAGAAAATATAAAATCAAGAAGAAAAACGTAGTTAAGATATAGAAAAGTAAAAAAAGTAAAATATAACTCATAATATTGTGTTATTTTTGCAATAATATTATCACATTATACATTTCTAATATTTTTGAAATATCATGATATTTTGACTTTATTATCGTTTTATGAATTTACAGCTATATTATCGCTATATTTACAAAATATCACCTATATATATTTGTGTCTATGTGTGTACATATGTATATATTTATGTATATAATATAGACGAAACTGGACTTGGTTAGGGTTAACCAAGTCCAGTTTTGAACAGAAATAAACCCCAGTGCAGTTGACCGCTCCTAATACTTGCATTGCCCTTTTAGAAGTGTCCATGTTACATAGCCGGGAAGGTGTTTCTTTTTATTTTCGAAAGTCAAGATAAGCTTAACAGCTGCATGTCTATGGCATTGGAAGAATATAGATTGGAATTGCTATTGGAAAGAGGATTTCTGAATGTGCGCAATACCTTCTGCCTTACCTGGAAGAACGGAAGTGCTTTTAAGAAAAAGGCGATAAGTTTTTGGCTTAATCTGCTTAAGGGTGGTATAGAGGTTATTTTACTAGGAATCTTGTGAACCATGAAAAAAGTATTGAGCTATTCATGCCACTTAATAAAAAAGCCCAAGGTAGGAAGCTGTTGCTTGACTATAAGGGTTGCTTCTGCCACTCATTATAACATATTGATGAAGTTAGCCTCTTGATTGGAGGCACAGTATCAGCAAATTTTTTTTCTTTCAGGAATAGCAATCATACATACATGGAATTTCTTGTGATCTTTTATACTTTTTTTTTTCGGGATAATTTGACATGTTGCTGCAGTTTCTTTCTAATTTTAGTGCCTTGAGAAACTGGTGGTGAGAGATGCTCTGGAAGGTGGTTGGTAAGGCATATGCAAGCTTGTACCTTTGTGTGTGCGTGTATTTTATTTATTTATTTATTTATTTTAATGTAGCAATGGCTGCATTTATAAGACAATTGCTAAACCTCTATGAGCACAAATACAAGAAAAACTCATCAAAGGTCAACAACTTCAAAAATATGACTCTTCTCGGGAGTGGTAAGTAACAAATGTTAGGAAGTTTAAACAATTAGCTAGAGTTATGATATGTGCCACTGGTAAAATTTGAACTGACCACTGTCACCGATATCGTTGATATTTTGAAAATATCGTGATATTATCACATATTTCAAGGTAGCCAATAATATAGGGAATATTTCTTGATATTTTCAAAATATTGCCAAAAAACAAATTTTTTCAATATTATTGTGATATTTTTGAGAAAAATCTTTTTATTTTATTTTATTTTATTTTAAGTTTGCATTTCCTTTTTTTTGTTTCTTTTATATTTTAAAAGCTTTAAAACTATGTCACATGGGTGCGAGTGCGGGTGCCGGGGTGCGGCACTTTCAAAAAACTTGGGTGCGGGGGTGCGACAAATATATATATATATATATATAATTTTTAAGTTTTAACAGTTAACAACATTAACACTAATGAAATAAAAAATGATTATCACAATATCATCAAATCAATTCATCATCATGCATGCAATAAATCAAATTAACAATCTACAATTCTATTCTACATCATAAAAACCAACACCACAATTATTAAAACAATCAACCCCTAAAAAAATAGTAAACCCCTAAAAGTACAAGGAAAACAATAAAAAATACACAATTTAAAAAACAAGATAATATTAAAACAAAAAAATATAAATAAAATAAGATAATATACTGATAATAATGTGATATTGGCCAGCCCCAAACAATAAACCCGTAAAAAAACTCCAAAAAGAATTAGGGGTTTTAAGCTAGGGCCTTCTTCCCACACAGTAATGCACGCCCATTAGGGTCTCTGCATAAATAAAAATCCTATGGATTTTCTGGAACCTCATATCAATGAAAGCCCCATTTTTTTTTCTAGAATCCCAACACAATAAAGCCCTTAATTTTTTCTGAAACCCCAAAATAGAAAAAAATCCTCATAATATGTTATGAGAGTCCCATGCTTCTATATATATAGAGAAAAAAGCGTTACTTCTTCAACGACAACACATGGGCGACCTTAGTGGCAGAGACTCCAATGTAGTGACATCAAGAACGGACTTCTGCGGTTGTTTCTTCTTCGGCAACGTAGGGGATCCCTTTTTCGAGGCGACCAGCTGTGGGGGAGACACAAGCTATTTGGATGGAGGCGGTGCAGGTTACACTCATGTAAGAGGCAGAGAGCAAGAGACTTCGACAGTTTGTATGGTGGCAGTGGTGGTGGGTTGTGCGAAGGTGGAGGCTAAAAGCGACATCTGCTAAGGTGATCAGCAGAAGAGAAGAGGAAGTCTGGCAATTCCGCAGAAGAGAAGAGGAAGTCAGAGAGGAGAGTCAGAGAGCAAAGGGAGTCGGGGGCATACCTGAAGAGGTCCGACGGAGCGGTCGACATCGGCGGCGAAGAGCAGAGGGAGTCAGAGAGGAGATGAAGGGAGGATTAGGGCAAATTTTTTTTGCCCTAATTCTCTCCTCTGCAGCCCATTTCATTGGGTAGATTTTTTTTAAAATCTAAAAACTGGACCAAAATGACCCATGGTCGGGTTGATCGCACCCATGGTCGGGTTGACCGCATCGGGTGCCGCATACACACCCGTATCGCATCGCCTTGACGCGAGTGCGGGACTTGGTTGGCCGAATCCCTGGGACATAGCTTTAAAACATGTTGCTTTATATTTTTGAAAGAAAAATAATGCAAACTTATTATTTTCTTAACTTTTTTCAATTCTTTAAACTCCCAAGATTTATTAACTTTTGAAAATCTCTGAGAAACCCTCGCCAAGAAATTACCTTTTAAGGATACAATCTATGTCACACAGACTCGGCTCCAAGGTTGACGCACCCGTGTCGACACGCATCAACACGGGTGCAGCTCGGACTCGGTCAACCCGACCCTGGGTGCGGTCAACGCACCCAGGGTCATTTTGGTCTATTTTTTGGATTTTTTTTTTAAAAATTTCTGGGCTACAAAATTTTAAAAAAATTCTTGGGGGGGGGGGCACAGTCACAGACTGTGCTGTGCACAGTCACAGACTGTGCTGTGCACAGTCACAGACTGTAACTGTGGATGTCTTTGCACTTATATATATATATATATATATATATATATATATATATATATATATATATATATTCCCGTGTCCAAAAATTTTAAAATCACACTGCACCCGTGTCGCACCCGCACCCATGTGACATAGGATACAGTTGACTATGTATGGAACTGATTAGTGATTTGTTTCAACTTTCAACACTTGGGAAGTGCAAATGATGATTGCAAACTAAATATAATAGCAAAGGCCTGCCGATGATCAGATTTACAAAGAGGTAGGTTCTCTAGTTGGAAAGACCCTTAATTGTGATCAGTGTTGTGAAAAACGTCGAGGCGTAGCGAGGTGCTCCACCAAATCTGAGGCGAGGTGTAAAGCGTAAGCCTCAAAGTTTTTTTTTAAAACTTAAGAAAACTATAAAAAATATTTAAAATTATAAATAAATAAAAAATCTTTATTGATGAAGCAACAACCAACAAGAAAAAAAATCTCAAATAAATACTGAAAAAATATGAGATTAACATGTAAAAATAACATTAATGCAACAACTTGATCTATGTAAGTATCTAAGAAATAAAACATGAGCATTCATTAAATAAAAAAATAACATTAACAACGAAATGCATATTAGCATTAACAATATCATGTCATAATTAGAAAATGCATAATAGCATTAACAACCAAATGTTAATATATATATATATATACATATTTACATTGTGACTGCATGTAATTGCATTACTTGATTTTGCCACTAAAAGGGTTTAACGTCACATTCTAGAAGAGATTATTGCTCCTACGAAATTGAATACATTGAACAAGTTGACATGATGATATTAATTTTCTGTGAAACGAAGCAACTAATCTCAATGACTTCATTAACGTGGTTGCTTTGAGTGTCTATTAGACTGCAAATTGGTGAACCTGCTACTAAGGGTGTCATTGGATTGGGTATGACCCGATCCTGACACATATTGGATCTTATAGGGCCAGGGTTTGGTTGTAAAGAAGGGATTCTAATTAATTATTCAGGTTGGACCCATGAGGTCCGATTATTATATGGGTTGGGTATGGTTTATAAAATTTTATACCAAACCTGGTCTGATCGGAGTTTCAGTTAAGATTCTCAAATTATCTGCCCTTGCCTTGTAGTAAATGCCTTTTTTACTAGCAGCTTAGTTAAAACTGCATAAAAAACCCTAATTTTTTGGTCAAATAAGGGCTTTGATCCTCATTTGACTAAAAAATTCAAGGCGTGTACACCTCGGCTTGAGGTGTGCCTCGCCTCGAGGCATGCGCCTCAAGGCGTATGAGGCGCACGCCTCGGGGCTGTTGCACTTTGTACATGCACCTCAAGGCATAAAGCCCCTCGCCTTGAGGCGAGGTGCGCTTTTTGCGCCTTGAGGCGCGTTTTTAATAACACTGATTGTGATAGTTTGGTTGGTTTTGTTAAAAGTTTTGATATTTCTATTATATAATCTGTTATGTATGATACAGTAAGATTAGCACATTTTCTATTCTCTGGATCTCATGTCTTGATAACTGGGCCCTTCAGAACTTGTCACCCTATGGTGCATTAGTAGAATATTTTTGATGTGTTATTAACGAGTTATTGAAGTCTAGATTTGTTTGTGCACTTTTTTTCAGTTATGAATTTGTATTTCATCATGCTTTCTCATGTGCTGTATTTAGTTATCATTTTGAGGTGATGATGGCTTAGGGGTTCAGAACTTACAAATTCACGTACTTTTTCTCTTGTTTTACAGATGACAGCACACCGGGCTTTCCAATTCTGTAAGCAATACAAGCGAACCACTGAGTTTCGTCGGCTATGTGAAATTATAAGAAATCATTTGGCAAACCTAAACAAGTACAGAGATCAAAGGGATAGACCTGATTTGTCAGCTCCGGAGAGCTTACATCTTTATCAAGACACCAGGTTTGAGCAGTTAAAAGTTGCAACTGAACTTGAACTCTGGCAGGTTAGTGAAGTTGCCGTTGTGTAGGCATGCATTTGCTGGAACCTGAGTTTTGCATTAGTTAATTGATGCATTTATTGATGCTTACAGGAAGCTTTTCGTTCTGTCGAAGACATTCATGGCTTGATGTGCATGGTCAAGAAAACGCCAAAGTCATCATTGATGGCTGTTTATTATGCCAAGTTGACTGAAATCTTCTGGGTCTCAGAGAGCCATCTTTATCATGCCTATGCTTGGTACAAGCTTTATTCCCTTCAAAAAAGCTTTAATAAGAACCTAACCCAGAAGGATTTGCAACTAATGGCATCATCAGTATTGCTGGCTGCACTTTCAGTTACCCCCTATGATCACAAGCATGGTGCAGCTCATTTTGAACTTGAAAATGAGAAAGAACGCACTTTGAGGATTTCTAGCCTCCTGAGCTTTAGTCTTGATCCGAAACGTGATACCCGAGAAGTGGTAATCACTTTTCTTTTTTCCTTGTGGGATCATGTTTATTTGTTAATATTCACTTGGTTTCCTTTACCTTGTTTTCCAGTTCTAACATTTGGCCTTTTCTTTTACAGCTTTCAAGGTCAACACTTTTGGCTGAGTTGGTAAGTGGGCTTCTTGACTTGTTTTTTGGGCATCACATTTCCTGTTTGATTATCCGGAATTTAGTGAACTGATGGCTCTTATTTTGCGCACATTTATAAAGTACAAAAGCTGTTGAAAACATACATGACTGCATATTTTGTGATATTTTAGTGCAGAATTTGCTTATTCACTTGTGCTGACACTTAATTGTGAAAGGAAGACATGACATGCCTGGCAGGTGTGATATTTTAGTGCAGAATTTGCTTATTCACTTGTGCTGACACTTAATTGTGAAAGGAAGACATGACATGCCTGGCAGGGAAAACTGTGAAATAAAAAAAGCAGCCAATAAATGGAGATAGTGATTGAGCAATATTTTGTTTGTATCCAGAAACATATGTAAAGAAAAATAGGAAGTTATGAAGTAAATGGGAAAAAATTAAGTGCTGGGGAGGAAATTAGGAAGTTAGGAAGAAAAGTGGGAAAAAATAAGTGCTGGTGAGCGCATACTCAACCTTCTTATCAGAATGCTTGCTTTGCTTTAAGCCTTGTAAAAACTGGAGAATGGCAGATTTTCAGCCTGTCTAAATAAACTTTTTTATATGTGGCTACCTGGATATTCTTTTTATTTTCTTATTTTTCATTTCTTTGTTTTCCTAATTAGAGGTATTGAGGGTTTGTCTGATTTTTCTTGTTATTACGTTGTTTTGAGCCTCTTATGAATCTTTCATGTTAGAGTTAGATTTAAGGGTTGTCACCTTGATTAATAACTCAGATTTTCTTTTTGTGTTCAGGCATCCAAAGGTGTGATGACGTATGTCCCGCAGGAACTCAAAGAACTCTACCATCTTTTAGAAAATGAATTTCTTCCCCTAGACCTTGCATCGAAAGTTGAACCACTGTTAGCCAAGCTTTCCAAGCTTGGCGATAAGCTTTCTTCAGCTTCTCCAATTCCTGAGGTGCAGCTATCACAGTATATTCCCTCATTGGAGAAGCTTGCTACATTAAGAGTGCTGCAGCAGGTTTTCTCATAAAATCTTTATCTGTTTATATTCTTTCAGTGTCAGTCAATTTTTTTCCATATGATAACTAGGTTTCCTTGGAATCTTTCAGGTTTCTCAGGTGTATCAAACGGTGAAAATTGGGGTTCTGTCAAAGATGATCCCCTTTTTTGGTTTCTCAGTTGTGGAAAAAATTGCGGTTGATGCCATGAAATACAATTTTGTGGCAATGAAGGTTGACCATCTGAAGGGTTTCATCCTGTTTGGTAGCATGGTAAGAGCATGGAGTGTATAAACTTGAATGTCCATGTGTGTAGAATATGCAGTTAATCATTTGATATATAAGTGCACTGGGTTGGTCCCCTGCAGTTTCCTGTACAAATATTCATGCTTTCTGCTAAGGAGTTGGTTGATAAGCATCTGTTTGTGTTATGAGGTTATATGTCTGACATGCGTGTGCTTAGTGAAAATGTTGCTAATACACATTCTTTGCAAAATATGACATAAAAAGGAATGTTATATGCATAATTCAGAGAAAAGCACATACATCAATTAGTATTTTAGGTGTTTTTGTGGCTAATGGGGCATGAAGATGGCTCGAGTTGTTACTTGGGATACCAATTCTGATCTTCCATGTTCAAGGGAATCAATTTTCCTTAGGGTAAATGCGAATTTATTCCTATGTCACCCCAGAATCATCTGATGTTTACCCGTCTCCAAAATTGCTTCTTGAGCCTTATATTGCTTCTGTTTTTCCTTGGTAGTGGTTATAGTGATACTTGGTTTTATAGCAGTTCTTTAAATCCTCAAATGCAAAACATTAAACATGCATTTGTACCTCGCACACGTCTAGAGGTCTTCCCCCCTTTATGTTCCATTCGATCATTGGTGATTCCAATACTTGTGAACCTGCAGTGTCTTCATCTCAGTTAGCTGGTTTATGTGTGGCGGGTAAGCTTTCCTTGAATGTTCCAGATGTCAGTGATCAACTATGTTTTTACAAACCAAATGTATATACTGTGCACTGGTGAATTAGTCTGTTTCTTTTTCAAATTAACTATAATGTCTTTGTGCTAATTGAAAATTATCGTTTTCAGGATCTTGAATCAGATAGGCTTCGGAATCATCTAACTGCCCTAGCAAAACGTTTAAATAAAGCTATGAGCCTGATTTATCCTTCAGCAAAGAAGCCGTCCAGATTGAGTGACTCCTTGCCTGCTTTGATTGAAGTTATAGACAAGGAACACAAGAGGCTTCTGGCCAGGAAGTCTATTATTGAAAAGCGTAAGGAAGAGCAGGAACGCCACATGTTAGAGATGGTATCGAATTTTATCCTCTTGCATAATATACTCCAGTTGCATGTGCTGCTTATGACAGAGAAGTTTATATTTGTTAATCTTTTCTCATATTTATGATTTTTCTTGAAGGAACGAGAAGAAGAATCAAAGAGATTAAAACTTCAGAAAATAAGTGAGGAAGCTGAGCAGAAGAGGCTTGCTTCTGAGTATTCAAGAAGGGAGGAGCAGCGGATTCGTAGAGAAATAGAGGAGAGAGAACTTGAAGAAGCTCAGGCTTTGCTTCAGGATGCTGAAAGGCGAAAGGGAAAGAAGGGGAAGAAGCCTGCCATTGAAGGGGTATGTTATGTGATTCTACTTTGTTGATAAATTGTTTCATTCGCTCACATCATGTCATGTATAGTGATCTTGATCTTTTTGTTCTTGTGATTTGGTTGAGAAAGTTATCCAACCTGGTTTTGTTGTCATGTGCTTGCTGTGAGAACAGTTTGAGTTAATTTTAACTTTGGGAAGAGTATTCTTTTCAACTATTGTATAGAAGTTTCCATAAAACTTGTAATCTCTAATTGAGTAAACTCTTTCCTTTGGTTTTGCTGGTATATTTCTGATGTTGCTATACGTCTTCACTGTCGAGAACCATCAAAATTGGACGGTTCGCATGCTTGCTTATCCTTCATCGTACTTATTTTGTTTATATTCATCATTGATGAAGGAATGTTCCTGGACAAATTGTTATGAATTTTGGATGCAGACATAAGTGCTGCTGTTGTTTTTAGTCTGCCATCATTGTTGTTGGAAGTTCAGTTCCCTTAATTATCCTAGTCACAGTGTGGTCATTGCCAAACTATGGAATATGATGTGTGGTCTTTTCTGGTTGAACATGTAGTTCTTTGTCCTTGATATTTGAAGACATGTAATTTGATTACTTTTGAATAACTTTATGACCATGTAAAGTTGAGTGCTGATCTGGCCATGATAAATTGCAGTAAGTTGATCTACAGTTGTTAAAACTTAAAACTTGGCTACTGGTTTGAAAAACTGATGTAGAATCTCCTAGACAAGGTGATTTCACCCCAAGTTAGTCATTGGCTTGCCAGTTGCTAACTAACCATGATGAGTGGCCCAGTTTAGTTATTCACTTGTGTGGATCACAGTTGTTAACCATGATGAATGACCCAATTTGTTTATTGGCTTGCTTGAATCTTAGTTGCTAACCATGATGAACGGCCCAATTTAGTTATTGGCTTGCTTGTGATGTCCTCGGTGCGAGCTTTCGACTTTTTGTTGTTCTAGAAGCTACTGCATTGAAAAACTGATGTCAAATCTTCTAGACCATGTGATTTCACTTGAGTCTCAGTTTCTAACCATGATGAGTCGGCCAATTTAGTTATCTTTTTTTTATGATGAGGAACCCTCACTGAAGCCAGGAAAACTATGGGCACACCCGTGCGCCAGTGGGGTTTGATCCGATGACTTCATCTCAGCACCCTCACAACCACCCCGCTGGCCACACTGACGACCCATTGCTTGAGATGTCATTATTCTGAGTTTTTGTTCTAGTGCAAACATAAGAACAACAAAGTTAAGCCTATAGTTTTAAACACAATCATTTTCTTGTATTTGCAGGAAAAACTGACCAAACAAGCGCTTCTTGAGTTGGCTTTGAGTGAGCAGCTCAAAGAGCGACATGAGATGGAAAGAAAGCTGCAAAAACTAGCCAAAACAATGGACTATTTGGAGAGAGCAAAAAGGGAAGAGGAGGCAACTTTGATTGAGGAAGCATATAAACAGCGTCTAAAAGATGACGAGATCTTCTTTGAACGCCAACAAAGGGTTGCTTTATAATCCATGACTACAATTTGGATTCATTTAGTCCAATATGTAATGCCCGTGCTCATGTAGTTTACTGCTTAACATCATTTCTAACTCTTGGAATTTTGCTCCTTGACAGCAAGCTATAGAGCAGAGCAGGCAGCAGCATTCAGGAGACCTTCAAGAAAAAAGTAGATTATCCAGAATGACGGAAAACAAGGTACTTACTTTGAATCTTGTATGTGATACTTTTTAGCAGGCGAAAATGACATCATTATTTTGAAGCTACTTTCTGTCATTACTCATTAGCATCTTTGAGCCGTTGTTAAAAACTTAAAAGGACCCTAAACAGTTTTTGTCCACTTCATGATGAGAAGAATAAAATCTCCTATGATATCTTTAGGAAAAATAGGAATCTCTACATTTTTATTTTCTTAATCCAGTGTCTGGACTCTGGATGAATAGTGTGCATCTTTGTGATTTTTAACTGTTGATCTGACCATTTAGTTTGCCAGTTGGTCTGTCTTCATATGACAGTTTGTGACATTATTGCAGAAATTTTTTGAGCAAGAACTCATTGCGCACAGAAGAGATGAATTTGAGAGGTTGAAGAGAGAGAGAAATGAGCGTATTGCTATGATCTTAGCTGAACGGAGACAGGAAAGGTTGAGACAAAGGAAGATTGCATTTTATAGGCGAGAAGAAGCAGCAAGACTCACCAGGTTGAGGGAAGAGGAGGAAGCCCGGAAGCATGAAGGTAACTTTTGAGCCTCCTATCTTGAAAGGGTGCTTTTTGTGTTGCTGTAAACAAGTGGTTGTTTCTTTGTGCTACTCTGCCTGCATGGTTATTTATGCTCTTTGTGGATTCTGAGTTCTTTTTGGATCTGGATTTAGTCATTTTATTGTTTTAAGCATTAATTTCTTCAATGTGGTGCGAGTAGGTAAGTTAGTGAAAATCTAAACCATGTGCAACAGGAAAGCCCATCATCCTTAGGTTAAGAATGGAGTTTTGACCAGAGTTACCGGAAGCTTCTTAGATAGGTGGGAAGCCCGCTTCCCGGAAACTTGCTTCGGAAGCGCGATACTCACTTCCAAAACTTGATGAGAACCTTGATTCCCCCATGCTTCTCCTATGCTTTTCACATGCTTCATTTATTCTTATTATACGTTCTGTTAACTTTTTATGCTTTTTATGTGTTTTATCTGACTCTTCTCATTCACTTCCATGTGCTTTCACTAAATTGCTACTTGGTAGTCATCATTTTTAGATTTTGTTTAAAAATTTAATTCTTACACTAAAAAATCATGAAATTTAATATTGGTCACTTTTATTTTAGTTTTTATTTGTGTTTTATTTTGATTCTCATTCAATTCTTATATTTCTTTTTTTTATTTTTTTGCTTCCCGCTTCCTGTATATTTTAAAATGCATCGCTTCTCGCTTCCGCTTCTCGTATCGCTTCCTAGTCTGGCAACCTTGGTTTTGACCTAATTTTATGGTCATGCCATATTCATTGCGTGACCTTTGGTTTATTATAGGCAATCCGTTAACATTGTACCAAACCTTAATACATGACTTTGTTTGATCTGGCTGTCTGGATGGATCATGCTGGCTTCTCTTTGTGCTTGCCATTTACTAATTCAAGAAGAATCAGTTTATGTCATCTTCAAATGATGGTGGTTCCAAAAGCTACACCTACATTAGTTATCTCAAACGTCCAATAACATGACAGAGGTTTCCCATCTATTTGTGTGGCTACATTCTGATCCTTTTTTCTTGTCTGGAATCAGAGCATCCATTTATTTGTTTTTACTTGAAGCGTCTTCATTTTTCATTTACTTACGAGTTATGATCTACCTGTTCGCTGAGTGATGTGCCCTTAGTTTTTCAAGTGTAGCTTTATTGACGGGTGATACGATCTTGCATGAGTAAATCTACATTGTCTAACAGGAGCCCAAGTTATACTGATGAGTTTTTGAAGAATTGGCTTGAAGCCCAGGCTCTGTACTGAGCTGTCTACAATCTACAATCTTTTGATGTTTTGTTTTCTTCTTTCATTTATTCCATGATAGTTTAGCTTTTTTCTTCCATCCCTCCATTGTTTTATCCTTATTAGCATTTGTGAACATATTGGGTCACATTTGTTGGTATCACTGAACTTGATAGAATTTTGAAGCCCATGGTCTGATCCATGTTCTTTGTATAATAGGCCATCATGTTTCCAAATTGTACTCGAGTCTGGTGTCTTTTTCCTTTGTAAGAGCTTTCAGATGACTGCATAAAACACCTGTTTTAAGAACTACACAACTTCACAGGTGGCAACAAAGAACGTTGCAACTTTTCTCCACCTTGCTCAGGCTATCATTTTCCTGTGTTATATATGACCATACCAACCTTGCCTTCGTTGCCTGTTTTTGTGCTGACTGAATCTACAACTAATCCAGAAACATTGAATTGATGCTGGTCCATGGATTGTCTCTGTGTCAGGCTTCTGTGGTGATAAAGGCTGGGTGCACTGCTTTCTTGGTGCTTCTCCAGTCAACTGTGCATATATATCTTAACCATCTGTGTACTATTTTGTCTAAATTGACTTGCTCGATTGGTTAGACTGGTAGCATGTGTGCCTCAATTATGGTACTAGGTAGTCACTTTCTGGAGTTCTGCACCCATTCTATTGATAAATTGACATTTTGTTTTCTCAGAGGTGGAAAGAAAACGGCATGAAGAAGCTGAACGTCGGGCAAAACTCGATGAAATTGCTGAGAAACAAAGGCAACGAGAGAAGGAACTCGAGGAGAAAGAAAGGTTGCGAAGGGAGGCACTACTTGGAAGGTCAACGGATGAGGCTAGGCAGACGCCACCAGAGCCAACTGCAGCAAAACCAGCAGAACCTGCTGCACCAGCTGCTGCTCCAAGTTCAGGCAAGTATGTCCCCAAATTCAGAAGACAACAAGCTGACGGTGCTGGTGCAACACCACCGCCAGAACCAGACAGGTGGGGCCGCTCTGATGACCGGCCACCCCGTACAGATGACCGGAAGCCCTCATTCTCCAGCTACAACTCGCGGTCTTCATCTTCATGGTCCTCATCCAGGCGATACTAGAACAGCCAGCTTACTGTGACCAATCACTGGTGTTTGAAAATTTGATGCTATTCTACAGTGGGTACTGATTGGCTGCCTGGATTTTGGTTTTGGCTGCATGGTCGTTTTTGTCTTGCTGAGGGAACCGTTGAGAAGTATTGTATTCATTAGTAGCTCCTTGGATGAACCCTTTATCATGGTTTTTCTGTAGGATACTCTATTTATGTTGATCCAGTTTTTTTTTTGTATTTAGCAACGACCAGATAGTTCCCATTTGGATCCAAATTTGTACTGTTTTAGAATAACAGAATCTATATTTTCTTCCTGATGCCGTGTTGCACTATGGCATCCAAGGGGCTATAATGCATGATGACTCTGGAAAAGAAATGACCTTGTCTCAATTCTTTGAGGAGTGCATTTCTTCTGTTTTTTTCCTTTATTTAATTGTTAATTTTTTAAAATTAGTTGTGCAACGTATTTTTGGTAGTTAAACAATATGGGCCATTTCAACAAGTCATAACTGTATTTTTTTGCCGTTCTTGTTTTTGCTTAATTTCTGCTTGTGGATGTATTTTGTTTTGGCTTTTTAATAGAAAACATTCTTCGGATTGAGCTATTTCACTGAGTGTTCAATCTTTTATTGCAGATATTTGGTACAATACGTACCTTTTGACTTCAAATTCTTTAAAAGAACCGATCAAAAGATAGAATATTTATAGTGTAGGAAATGTTTTTCATTAAATGAGCTATTGAGGATCACTAAATTATTAAATTTGAATTATTTGATTTAGTTCAAGTGGGCTTCCAGTTAGACAAATGAAACACAACTTTTACCAAACGTGAATTCAATTGCATGTTTTCCTTGTCAGAATCGAATATATTGGGTGTATACAACTTATTTGAGTATTATGTATATGTGTAGTGCTGGAAAATGAGAGGAGTTGCTTATGGTTTAGCCATGCTTGGCTGATAAAGAACTTGCTTGAACTCATAAAAATAGACTTGTCCAGCTTAATTAAAATAGGTATTCGGTCCGACTCAATTTGTACAGGGTTGTTGACATGTATTAACTACATTCTTTATATATTTTGTCATACACAATGTAGTATAAAATAAAAAATAAAAAACATTTGGCTTGCAAGTTATAGGTTTAGGTAAACACCGAACTAGGTTGCCAAACTAGGTTTATGCCACAAAACCTAATTTAGTGTCTATTTAGATGTCACCAAACCAGGTTTGGGCCAACCTGGTTTTGCAAAAGTGGTCCTCCCTGTTTTTTCAACCTGGCTTATTGGAGGGGACATCCGCGCCTACCCTCACATGAGTTCGGCCATTTCTGGCTGGGAAATAGACTAGTCGGACTGGTACTGTTCTCGCTGGGCATTACCAGTCCAGCCATTTTCCATTGGTGTCCAGTCGAAAAACATCTGTTTTCTAACGTTTTTTTGAAAATAAAAGAATGGCCGGTCATTTTCTAGTCAGCTACTAAAAACAACGATTTTTTTAGCATTTTTTTCCGGGTTGGACGGTTATTTTTTGGCTAGCCACCAGCCGGGAATGCCTGGCTAGCATTTTTTTTTTTGTTTTTAACGTTTTTTATATAGCCAGCCATTTTTAGGCCAGCCACCGGCCACAAAATGGCCAGGCTGGTGTCGCCAACGAAAGTAACACCAGCCCAGCCATTTCCATCCAGTAGCTGGCTGACCTCTTTTTTGTTTCATTTACCTTTTTTTTTATCATTTTTGAGACAAAAAATAGTTTTTGTCAACCAAACACTTCCTAATGTAGGTTTTTTTGGCAAACCAGGTTTGCCAAAAACCAGGTTTTCAGGCAAAACCAGGTTTCTCATAAACCTAATTTTGCCATCCAAACAGGCCTTGGAGTTCAATTTCTATTGCTTCCAATGTTGAAACAATGCATTTTTCATGTAAATTTTGGCTCAATATGTTTAGAGTGTTCAAATGCTATTTACTTCCATCTTTGAAACAATATATTTTGTTGCAAACGAGTCCAGCTCGTGCTTAGCTTGTTTAGCTCGAACTCATCATGAGTAGGGATGTAAACGGTTCTGGTGCAACCGGGTACCTGACCCAAATCCGAGTCCATTAAGACGGTTTGGTAGCCAAATCTGTATCCAATTAATAATTGGGTCTGGGTTTGGTATTAATTTTTGCATTCAAATCCAAACCCAAATCCGACTAAAAAGCTGACCCGAATAAGTGTAAATACTGGGTTTTAAGCTAGTTGGATCTAGGTTTGGTTTTATCTTTTTTTCATCCAAATTCGAATCTGACCCTGAATTCAGTTAGGCAAAACTCAATTAAGTTGGACTTGATAATGCCTAGATCCGATCCATTTACATCCCTAATCATAAGCTTGAACACCTCATGTTTGGTTCGTTAGGCTGGTTTACTTGCCCTAGTTGGGGTCAGGGAAGGGATTTTGAACGTGAGACAAAAACTTGCTGGTTTAACAATTTGTACTCTGAAATGCATTACCAGACCTGACTAAATGGGTTTGGTTCAGTTGGACATCCATCCAAGCTCGTATAAGCTCAGATCCAGAGAAGTATGGCATATTGGTTCTTGGAGTGATCCAAACTTGACAGGGTCCACGAAATTGTTGGCCTACAGGCTGCCCAAAACGGAGCCCGAACTGATGAAGTTTCTTATTTGGGAATTGGGATGGCCTGCTGGACCTGACCTGAAAAACATAGCACGGGGTTTGGGCCCGGTTCTTACTGGGTATAATTGGTGCAGACCCAGCCCGAGCATGAGACCACTCCAGGAGCCGAGTTGGTCGCCTGACCGGTTTTCGCCGCTATGCGCCCTTATAAGTGTCTGTCCTATCCAAAGATTTGGTGTCATCGTGTCTGGATCCAAAGTCCAAAAGGACCCAGCAGGATACTGATCCAACTAAGAAAAAGGTAAGATCCTTTTGTCGAACAGATTTCTACTTATATTTACTTGTTTTTGGTGGGTCTAGCTAAGAAAAAGGCCTTTGAAGGTATTCCAACCCGCATGAGGGCACTGCTTGGTGTAGACATTTTTCCTCGTTTGAGTGTTGTTGTTGGGACAACACGAGCTCACATGTGTGGAATCTGCAGATGGAGCATTGGTGGTTCGTGTTGTGCTCTTTATGGCACTAGTTCTGTCAAAAATATCATTGCAAGGTAGGTGCTCAATTTCTTTTTCTCATAGATAATGAGCATGCTAGGACTAGATGTAGTTGTATTGTGATGTTTGTAAAATATCATGTTTAGAATGCTCTAAATATGTTGAAAGATTTTATTCTTTGTGATGGTTGATATGTATAATCGATTTAGACCACCCCTAGATGTGTTGGGTTGAGTTTTATTCAAGTTGGTTGCTTCAAACCCCAAGATTTTGGTGTTTCAGAAGTGTGGAATCGAACTAGAATGTCTCAGGGGTCAACTATTGCAATTCTCAGGTTGACTCTAGGGATGGCAGTGGACTATAGAGAAATGATGATTCATTCGAACCCAAGAATGGACATAAAATGAGTTATAAACTGGGGATGAAGGTGAAAATGAAAACCCGTACGGGGATAAAGGCGGGGATGGACTTACTCTTTCCCCCATCCCATCCTGCCCCGTCTCGTCCCCATCAATAAAATTATCAATATATTCTTATAATATATATATATATATATATATATATATATATATATAAAATTAATTGTAAACCCTTTCTCTCCTTATTTACTTCTTAATCCTTTTAAATTATGAATAGAGTTATTTTGAGACAAAGATGGAGAGGGGGGTGGGGGAGATCAAGAAGAGGACGAATATGAGGATAGGGATAAAGATTTTGAGATGGGGATGGACTGGGGATAGAGGAAAAGATCTTGAGATGGGGTGAGGGTGGAGACCTTGTCCCCCACCTCCGCTCCTATCCATTGCCATCCATAGTCGACTACTATGCATTTTTAAGTTCTGGTTGGCACGAGGGTCGACTCTTGTAGAACAGGGTTTGACTCCTTGTTTTCTTCTATTTAGTGTTGTGTGCAGCAGAAGAGTCAACTCGTGGGATCCAAGAGTTGTCCCTTGTAGTGCAATAGTTGACTCCTTCACTTCAGAAGCAGACTCCTATAGTATAAGAGTCGACTCTTGTGTATTGTCTTTGTCTAGTTAGCTCAAGAGTTGACTTCTTAGTAGGTTATATGAGGTATATAATAGATTTTGATGCAATTGTGGACTGTTTAGCTTGGGATTTAGTGAAACTAGCCTGCAACAATCATGCATAGGTCGGTTGGATCTATGGTTATTGTATCTTTTGATATGTACTCATGTTTTTCATAAATTTTCAACTGAACCGTGTGTTTTTTCTCGTATCTTTGCTCAAGATAAGTTTCAAAAACAAAATTGTGTTTTTGTTGCCTTTGTAAATCATGCATATGCAAATCAATATTAGTTTCTATTACAAAGAGCATTCACAAGCTGATTTTTTTACATGATATATGAACTCAAACTTCCATAGTTCTTTATCCCTACAAAGGTGTTTAAAATCAGATCTTTTGTACTTGTTAAATGAATTAAATTTTTTGTAGTACTTTCCTATTACAAAAGTGTTTAAAATTTTGAATTATGTACATGTCACATGAATTGAAATCCTATAGTTCTTTCACCTTACAAAGTGTGTTTAAAATCTAATTTCGGTACTTGTTATACAAACTAAAATTCTTTTTTAGCATGTGGGTATTTCTACTAGGGTTCCTTTTGAATCTAAATTGTTAATTTTTAGAAAAAATCATGTTTAAAAATATGGCATTTCAGAAATTGTATGTATAACAAATTTCATGTGCAAAATATATGATGTAACATGTTTCATGAATTTACATACTTTCAACTATGTTAGTGTTTAACTCTTTGGTATATTTAAGTTGGAATTGTTAAGTTAAGAATAAAATCTGTGTTGAGAACTTGGAAAAGATGAATTTTGAGTTGCATAAATGAATTATGCTCTAGCTTATATAGTCCAAGTTTATATTCTTGACATGATTGCTTAAATTATTCTAAGCATGAGATTTTTATGAATCATGTATGTTGTGATTGCTCATTTTAACCCCTAGCATGTTGGAGTGGAGTTTGATGGGGGTAGAACCACCATTCGATGGAATATTGTATCCCAAAATGGTGTTTTGATGAAGCTTCCTAAATCTGCAAGGCATTGGATTCGACCCCTGCTGAACATGAGTGGACCTCTGCTACTTTGTAGAGGCTGGAAGGACCCAAGGGTCGACCCATGCTTCATAGGGGTCGACTCTTCTCTTTGGACAGGGTTGACCCCTACTTTTAAAAAGGCTTGACTCTTATTTTGAATAGTCGACTCCTTTCAACAAGAGTTGATCCCTGTTTTTAAAAGAGTTGACTAGGTTCAAAAGAGTTAACTCGGTTTTTCTGGAGAGTCGACCCCTGCTGTGGAAGGGTCGGCTCTTGAATCAAAAGAGTTGACTCTTGTGAGATGATTATGAATAGTTTGACCCAAGAGTCGACATCTGAAGTGTGAAAGTCGACTCCTGGAAGATGTTAAAGTTCTGTTTGTCCTAAGGGTTGACTCCTGTGTTCAATAGGGTTGACTCTTCTATTTCATATTATGATGTTTTGAGTTCAAGTAAAGGCTATTAAACCTGAGATTCAAGTAAATCACACTGGGAACATGTTGGAATTTCTGACTGTATCTTTGGATTGTGATGCACTTGGTGGTCCTAGGAAGGACTTGGAATTGGCTTCAGTTGAGATGTTCAAACATGCAAGTATGCAAGCATGAGATGATGCATATGAATGTGTTCATGCTCTTTCCATTTAGTATTGCAGATGAAAGGTTGTTGTTATGTCAATGCAAATGTGACATTGCGTAGTTTAAGCATGCATGATCTTGTTTGATTGTTATTCATATTTTCAAGTGTGACAATACGAAGTTGTAGTGTTGATGTGGATACAAAATTCTGTTTTGTATTGCAAGAATGTGCAATATATAATTGAATGCATGACATGATGCCGATTGGGGTACAAGTGCGACCTCAGGTGTGCAATGAGAATTGTGTATAAATAACATGTGTTTCCTAATTAATTTGCAATGTGTAGCTTATTGGGCAAGGGCCCAAGGTACTGGCGCGAGTATCTAGATAATTTGCATTGATACACATAAACTAAAGAAAAGTGAAACAAGTTACGTAAAGATATGTGATTACGCCCTAAAAGATGGGATAACCTGTCACCTTGAATGACTTTGTACTCATCTTATGAGCGAGTTTACACCAACCCTGAGGATTATGCTGAGTTGATGACAAATTCTTTATCAGCGACAATGGCGTGTTGTTGTGGGCTATATCTTGATCACTAGGGTGGATCAGTCCCCAACAACGATGGCTTAAGGAAAAACGACTCTTTGTGTTGGAGGTCTTTATGCTAGCGATAGTGCATTACGTCCTTGTTTAGGAAAAGAAACAACTTTACGCAGGGTTCTAGACCTTGGTGCGGGTGTAATCAAGTGCTTTTGAGGTTAATAAAAGATGTGAAATATCAGTGTTTGAAAATATACCCTAACGTAGACCAATGAGCCTATTATGGACCGAGAGAGTGGTGCGCTTGTGAAAACAATAATTAATATCGATACAAGTAATTTGTATTTGTAATATATAGAAAGTGAAAGATAAAAACTTAAATGGAGAAAGTAATTAAGATATATGCATTTCTATAGTATTGTGCATGTCTTGGTCTATGTGACCTATTGTGGGTGTTTCTTCTAAAGTTGAGGAAGTATTCAATCATCCCATAGAGAGATCAATGTATGACTCGTAGTTGTGTTATGGACCCTTTGAAGGTCTTATTGCTTGTAGACCTAGCCGTGTTTGCTATCACAAGATGCAAGATCAAATTACTTACTAAGACAATGATTGGTCTTACCCCTGCTTACTTTTTATTTTTCAGGTACTCACAGGTAAATCATGCTTTGGTGGTGATGAATGTAGTGAATCAAATATCTTTGAAGCTGGATCATGAACCCCTTCTATTTATGAGACCTTGACTTTTTGGGACTTCTACATGTTATGAGATTTTGATATTCTGTAACTGAATTATGTACTAAATGAAATGAAAATGATTAGTTAGATTTGAATATTGAGTTCAATCTAGTATTTAGAATGTCTTCTTATGTATTAGTTTTCATAAACCCAGTTTCCCTCCGTTGTGTTTTCTTTCAAATCATTTTTAAAGAATTATTTTTTTGCAAATTTAGTCAACTTTTGGGTGTCACAATACTTATGTTATGGCATCTTATTAAATGATTTTTGATTTATCAGATATCCGCACATCTTGAATCCAAACCAATGACATCCCTATTTACTGTTGGATCCATCTTCTTGTGTATATGAAACTGGGAACCAGCCATAACTAGAATATAGAAATGTTTCTCAAGGTATAATTTAGCGCTTTCAACAGTCACACATGACTGGACTTATCTGGATCAGATTCCAACTTTGTAGCGCTATACCAGTTCAATTCAAGGTCCAATCTTCCTAACTTAAGCAAGACCAAAGGTCTAGATCTGCATTGTAAGAACCAAATCCAAAAAACCCACTATTTTTTTTGCAGAATTTCTTGGACCTTAATCGGATTTGTGTTGGAATGGGTCAGATTCATAAACTTTGAATGAGACCATGAACCATGCACATCTTTTATGATTTGGGTCCAACCTGATTATCTAATCTGACTCACTTTAGTAGGTTCATACCTTAATACTATCAAGTAAGGATCGTGACTGTTAAGTCAAGACCTGTCCCGTTCACATCCCTAGATGGCCCAAACTCTGTAACCAGGATCCTGGGTCCGGCCCAAGTCCAATTCGTTAGGTTTGTTTACAACCTTTAGCGCAAAGATGATTAAGAAATATAAGAAACAAAGGGTAAATGTTGAATGCCAACACAATTTAAAGTCAAAGGACATAAAAATACGTTATTTCACAACATCAATGGTGCAATATTAGGGTTATTTTGGTAATCTTCCTTTAGGAGCATCAATTTAGCTTATATCGCTCGCTCTGCTGGCCGGAGGGTGCCCCTTTTTGTGGCTCCAACATTTCCAAAGATGCCTTCGAGTATTGTTGGAATTACAAAATACCAGCGCTTGAGATCCATCCTCCTCGACGAGTAAGCAATCAATCGAAACCCTAAATATTCTTCTTCTTCTCTGCACTCTTCCTCTTTTTCTCGTTATCTTTCTTCTTCTTTGTTTTAGACGTGAAAAATTTGGCTGGGGATGATTAATGGCGGAAGAATCTTCTAGAATTTGGTCATTTCTTTTTTGTTAAATAAGCTCCAGGCTTGGCGATGCACAATCCGACTATGATTCATTCTTTTCTTAGTTTTGTTTTCATGTTTTTAGTTTCAAAATGACTTTATACTTGATATTTAGGGATTTTCATTTTAGTTCACGATTGTCGTGATCTTCTGTGATTTAGAATCCTTTCCCTTTTAGTCTAGATAATTGTTATGATATTTAGAGGCTTTTTTCTGCATTTTTAATGCATAATTTATGAATATTTGCGCAATCAGTTTTATTGTACGATTATATTTTCTAATTTATTTGTCTATTTAAAGGTTCTTGGCAAACTCTATGCTTGAACTTTGTTTCTTCAGCTTGCTTTTAAGTCTAACTCATGATTTCTGTGATTCCCTATTTTCGGGCTTGCATTGTTTATTTAATTTTTTTATAGTGACTTTCTTAGGTTTATTTTAATGTAGTTATGAACATTTAAGGGGATTACTTTTGTGAACAAGCAAGTTTTGTGTTCTTTGTTGAATTTAGGGCGCTATAAATTTGTATCTTTTGTTTTCAGTAGGCTTTACCGCTCATCTTTATGGTCTAATTTATAGTTTACTTTGCATCTGCCTATAAGGTATTTTTTTATGTTTTTTGAGGATATACATGGTGAATTTGGATGTTCAACTTTACCATTATGAATTTATTTTTGATTTTCTCAATTAATTCAATAAAATGTATGATTCTTGTAATAGGTCTCAATATACTATTTGAGAATATAAGATGAAAACAAGTGGGTGTGGGTAGAGGAGGAAGGGAGGGAGGGAGAGTAGGCAATGTAAGACCCACAAATTTTTTTGAGGGCTTTACTGTTTGAATTGAGTTGTAATGTATGCTTTCGTGTGTATATGAGATTATAGCATGCATTTTGATGTAATTTGATGATGCTTTGTATTTTGGCCTTGTGCGCGCGACCCAAAAATCACATAAAATATATTGTGTAAGTACGAAGTGCCTAATTCTGGATGAATTAATCTTTGAAATTTTAAGGGTTTATTTATAATGTATTTTTATAGTTTGTCCCCAAATTTGGGACCTATACGACATAAAAACCTCGTCAGTGCATGCGAATTACGAATTTTGCTCCAAGTTTGGACCTGAATCATAATACGCTTAATTCTTGCAAACGAAAGGTAATTTTATTGAAAGACATTGAGCATTCCATATTAACTGAGGTTTTAAAAAGCACTAAATGATTTATTGGAATTAATTTAGTATTTTTATGCATTATTTAAGCATTGTTTTGAACATAATGCATGGCAATTTTTGGATTTGGATTCGGATCACTAGAAGAGGACCCAAACCCATTGGGTGTCCTCTCTAGAGGATGAATTTGTCTAGGGTTTACCAGCTGGTCAAGGTTTGACCAACTGGGTGGCGATTTTGAAAAGATTTGCATGGGTTTCTAAAAGAAGGCCATGATTGGCCCTTGATCTTTTAAAAAAGACTCATGATGAAGCATCATGAGGGGCACATTCCAACAAAGAGAGGCATGGGGCTGGCGCCCCATGGAATTTTTGAAAAAAATTTGAAAGTTTTCAAATGACTAAGGTCGATTGGGTGAGTTGGGTGGCAGCCAAGGGCGCCCCTTTGTAATTTCTTTAAGTTTTAAAGGCACTTTTCAATGGCGTTTTTGAAAGATTTTTGAAAATTTTCAAAAGATCAACATGCATTGGGAGTGGACATCTAGGAAGGGGGGGTGGAGCACCCCATCCCTCCATCTTAGCTGGGTTAATCTCAGCCGTCTAACTTGAAAACCCTACCTATTTAAAGACCTAAGAGAGAGAAAGGGGCAATTTTTCTTGGAGCCTTCTCTCTCTTCTCTCTCTTGCTCTCCCCTCTCACCTCTTTCTACACCCTTTCTCTCCACCGTGAGCACCTTGTTCCAGCTCCAGCCGTGGTACCTCTTCCTTCATTCCAAAGCCTCGAAGGTGAGACACCTTTTCACCTACCATGTGTGGTTTCGATTGATTAAGTCCCTATATGATTCTTGCGGGTTTCATGAGCTACTATCACAAGTTTTATTTTCAGTTTTGTGGATCTAACAAGTGTGTTTGCTTGCATTGTAATCTGGCTTTCGTCTTGGCTTCATATTGTCGTTTGTTTTGAGCAAGCTTGCATGCATTATAAATAAGGTTTTAGGTTGAGCATGCCATCACAAACCCGTTTTTCATTTGTTAACTAAGTGGCTGCAACGCATATTGTTGATTTTGGTTTATTCGTGTCCGCCAAAGATTTTTCCAAGTGTCGATTCAGTTGGCAAGAAGGCCACAGTTGGCACGAGTCCAGCAACCCTGCTCATTCGGGTGAGCCCCCTTGTGGGTGTTGCTGGCTTTGGCCAAACAGGTCGAGCCATGATAGAATGCACATTTGGTTTTCCCCATTTTCAGTATTACGTTTCTGATTGACGCCATGACCCCTTTGCTTTGTTTCAGTTGGCTGGACGTTCCAGCATGTGTGACTCAGGTCGATGGCAGCTGGGTCAGCCCGGGGTAGGTCGGGCTGAACCCCATTCGCTTCTTCCATCCTTTGCTTTCTGTTTGGGCGTCCAGAAATTTCTGGACGCACGTTTGCCTTTGGGAGACCCCAGGCCGACCACCAACGGGTCAGCCTGGGCGCCCTTTTCCCCTCCCGGTTGTTGGTGACACCCTTGAGCCGAACCCACTGTGGGTTCGTGGGGTTCGGTCACCCCTTTTAGGCCTGACATAGTCTGGACCGAAATGGCCCAGACCTGTCAAAGGCCATCCCATGTTTGTTCTTTGGGCGACATCCCATTCACACTTTCGGTTTGGGTTCGGTTTTGCTGCAGCTCTGCTGTGTCTGGGCGTCAGCCCTTTTCGCGCCCTCTAGCTTGGGCTTGGACCTGCTGTGGTGGTTCCAACATTTGGGTTGCAACCGGGTGCAGGCTGCAGGGCCTGCACCCCTTCTTTGGCTGTTGGCTGAAGCCAACTTGGGTCTGGACCAGTCGGTCCAAACCTGGACCGTGTTGGTGAGCCTGATGCAACCAAGTTGCAGCAGGTGGGTCACCTTCGGGTGCAAGCTGCAAAGCCTGCACCCTTTGCGTTTTGGTGGTAGCCAAGCCTCAAGTGAGGTCTGGACCAGTCGGTCCAGACCTGGGTTCCTTTCTTTGGCTGCAACCGTCTGTGTGTGGGTGTGCGGGTTCTTTCCCCGAACCCAGCACACCCAGCCCGAGTGTTTCGGCCCTTGCAGCAGGGCCATTGGCGCCGTATGACAACATAGTTGCTGTCCTCTTTTCGGGTTGCAGCACTGCCCAAATCGGGTCTGCTGCATGCGCGTGGTGCCCCATGGCACCGAGGTGGCTGTTAAGTCGGTGAGCCCGTTTTTGGACATTACCAGCTCAACAACTGGTTTTCCCTCCGCTTTACCGCGCGTTGTGGGCTGTTTAGCAAGTCTCTGGACTGCAGCCTTTGGGGCTGCGAGTAAACATATTCCGCAGGATCCAATGTCCCAATGTCCCAATGAACTCATTAAAATGTTTGACTAGTTACGAGTCGTACTGCGAGTGTGCTATATACAATGCGAGCTACGAAAAAAAATGGTTACGTATGCACAAAGATTTGGCAAAGACCGCCAATTAGAATAATATGGATTTTTCCTCATTATGGGTATGGCCACCTTAGTAAGAACGCAAAATGTTCGAAATGCTCTCATAAGATACCTCGTTAAATGTCTTTTTATAAAAATAAGGTGTTACACCCTATAGAGTGCTTTTAAGTAAAATGAGGTTTTGGCATAATCGAGGCATCTATGGCGTAGGTCATTTGTAATGAATGCATATGGCTTTTCCCTCGTCTTACAAGGCAATGCATAAGTTATATTAAAGAGCGTCAATATATTTTGTGGCGTGACATTTTGTTGGTGTTTGAACGGTGTGAACACGACCACAAACGCTTTAGCACAAAAGCAATTGTACAATGAATATAATTACATGTTGTTGCTCATGAAACTTGAATGTATAATTACGTTGGCAAATTATATGTATTTCCCTAAGTACGTAGTAATTCTCGAGATTCATGTTGGATATCGCAGTCTTGTGAGACTTATACAACAATTAGAACTCCTTGGCGAGTTGTTTGTGGGCGATGGACCCACTTAGCGAGATGAGCTCGCTTATGGTTGTGATACATGGTTTAAGAACATTGGCACAGCTTGTGAGTCATGCTTTACCGTGGCAAAATGCTTTTAACTGTCTCATCATAACGTGCAATGTTTGTATTGTCACTTGACTAGTTCTTGCACTTATGACACGATGCACATACATGTCCACTCGTATCTGTACACAGTTCATGATGTTACATCAATAATTTTATGTTCCGGGTTGTATACCTCTTCTTGTTGCCGTGACCATCATTGGTGGTTCTTCCTGAGCCAAACCCACTTGGTCCAAGGGATTCAATCCCAGCAATATGCGGGTTGCAGGACAGTACACATTGCTATCCATCTTCATCTTTTTCTTTAGTTGGATCCTTATGGTTTGCCATCACCTCGTCGTGGGTGCTGCCGCAGTTCGGTAGCACAGCCCAAACCGGGCTTGCTTGTGTGCGCTTGGTGTTTTTTTTCACCAGTGTGGTTGGTAAGGTTGTCAGCCTTTTTGGAAACTATTCCAACACAACTGTTGGATATTCCTCCCTTTGGTCTTGCTCTTCACTTCGATAGAGAGCTCCAGACTGCAGCCTATGGGACTACATTAGTGCCTACGATACACGTCCCAATGGACCAGCTACCTAGGTCTGTACCGTTGTCCAGACTAGAAGGCCACGTGAACTCGCAAGACAGTAGCACCTTTATGGTGTTTTGGAAGCTTCATTCTCGAGTTGTGTGGCTGCAGCACTTTAGCTGCATTCTAGTTGGGTGGTGCTGCGGGTTTTGGGCCAAAGCTTGACCTTAGTTATAACCCGATTGGGTTGTTGCTGCTGCGGTTTTGGGGCAGCAAGCGTGCAGGCCCCGCCTTTGTGGTTTCGAAACCTCTTCGCGTCGTTAGCTAGTTGGCTAGCCGCACACCCCAATTGCACGAGATCAATATATCTAAATAACTAGTTGACTAAGCCTCACATTCCAATTGCACAACATGGTTGCAACTTTTCGCAAACAAATGTCCTTGTCGCTGTCATGATAGTGAAAGTATATAATTAAATATGTTAGAGAAATATGTTTTGATCACACGTTCAATGGCATGTTAAATGCATTGGAGTTTAGCACTCTATGCACATTGAGGATTCACAAATATGTAAGGCGACGTAAAGCTTGAAATGGTACGGTTCACTGAAACCGTGTGCCTATTGGGTTGCACGAGATTAATTTATTCGAAAGCTTTGGTTCGATGATTCGAACACTTTGTCTCCACCAAAGTGTTCATGACACTTGGCATTTGCACACTTTTCGATGTGCATGTCCCTCATTGTATAATTATGGGATTCACACAATTTAAGTGTATGTACGACAATACCTTGTGTATCCATGTCGTAGAATTCCTTGGCGAGTTTCGGGCTGTAGACCCACTTTGAGAGACGAGCTCGCTTATGTTAAAGATACATGTTAGAGTTGCCCTATCGTACCAGAATGTTTCTAACTATCTCATCGTGAGACACGTCGAATTACAAGTGTTGTTTCGGGACTGCAGGCGCGGTACCCATACCGTGAAAATAGCTAATGTTATTCCCATAAGATGGGAATATCCCAGATTTTACCATAGACACGTAAGTGTGTTGAACCACGTATGAGAATATTGCTAAAAGCAATCTTAACATTGAAGTATGCAAAATGGTACAACTTGACTGTGAAAATTATTGCAAGATTATGCATAGTACCAATATAATGTTTTAGAGATAATGCTTTATATAGTGAAATTCTGATGAAATATGATATGCGTGTGTATTTGCTTGTACACTTAATTGTCTCTCAGAAATAATATATTTAATGCCTATGTACTTATATTTGTGCAAATGTTAGTAATCATGTGATACTTCTATACTTTGCACTTGGCACATCCTGACACGGTTACTGAGTAGTGCGTACCCTGAGAAGGTACATTGCTTGAGGCATTTGTAAGCGCACTAGGTGCACTTACTTCAAGAATGAAAAAACTAAAAATATAAGACCATAGAATATGAATGTAAATGGCTTGTTGTGGGCTCCGTTGGGGTCCTCGGGCAGTGACCCTTGTGTTGTGAATGGACTCTTTTGTGATATACCCTGAAACAGAAATAAATAATATGGTGTTATGACTGCTTTCACGAGCAGTGTGCTCTGTTGGCCGTGTGAGGCTGAGCACGTGAATGAGCAGGCCAAGTCCTCATTTTGCGTACCTCGCGGGGACCATGAGGCAAATTCCTCGTTGTGAGGTATGAATGAACATGAGCCTAAGAAAGATAAACCTGCTTCGCCCCATTCACAAAACGGTTCACCTTGGGAGAGGGTGGATGGTACAACCCTGAGTGATTTGTCGTTACTACGACACGTGTTTTGACAAGAGCTGTAGCGTCCTTTGGCCTCCAGTCACTCAGAGTCAGGGAGGTCGAGGTTTCCTTTTTAGGACCTCACTACTGCAGTAGTATGGATTACAATCCTTGGCTATGCAAGTATTTTCTCCCAGTTGTGTGCTGCTCGCATGAGGTTGACTCGATATGTAGCTTCCCCGGTTATCACACTAGAATTAAATAACAGACGTCGGGTGCATGTCTCATAGAATGAGAGGTTCCTTCGCGTACCAGAAGGAGTAATCAGAAGAACTTAAAGACTAACCAATCAACTGAGTTACTGTAGTTGCTACTTTACTTGTTCTGTAGTCTGTGTTTCAGTTACTGTACTTGTTCAACCGTTACCTCAGTTACCTTTCTTGCTCAGTTGTTACTTTGGTTATTCTGTTGTTCAGTACTTGATATAGTCGGTTACTACTTTGTATGCCTGTTCGACAGTTACTTCAGTTGTTACCATAGCTGCTTGCTGCTTAGTACTTGTTACAGTTCAGTTTGCTGTTTAGTTACTTGTTGTACGGTTACCTTAGTTACTTGCTCGTTTCCAGCACTTGTTACAGTTACTACAGCTTGTTACCTTTCAGTTGACTTGTACTTATCCCTTTCGCACTTACCTGACAGAGTTCACAACACCTTGTTTATTATGCTCCTTGATGCATACTTTACTAATTGATATAGATTGTGAAATGAATTAGCATAGTTATTGCTCAGAAATTCATGTTATTTATTCCTACTTATTGCTCCATGAGTAGTTCTGTACTCTTGCTCATGCTGTAACTGCTTAACTATTGTAAATGTGCATGCTATGTATGTCTTGGATAGCTTGCTTTCGATTTCCACACATTGGTATATTGTGTTTGGTTTGTCTCACCAGCTCGAAAGAGTATATACCCCGTTTTATGAGAAAACAAGTGTTTGCAAGCGTGCGATGGAGCTCGATGTGCTGCAGCGGACTCTGAACCCACACTTCTGATACTTGTTGGATCTTGGCAGTTGTTGGTTTTGTAAAAAGAGATTTGGGTTGTATTAATTGAAAATGATGTATTTAATAAAAGTTGTTTCCTTACTGTTGTTTCTTGATGCACTCACCTGTGGTGGCCGCCTAGACTTGCAGCTTTGTGGTTTTACGTACACTGTGTTTTCCGTTGTTCTCTGGTTAAACGTTTTCAAAAAAAAAAAATTCACAGAAAATTCTAAGTTTTTCCAAAGTCGGGGTTTGGGGCGCCACAGGCAATGCATATGCATATTTAGAAAAGTCCATAATTTTTTTGTTTATTCACAAATTTGGAAGAACTTTACTGAATTGCCATTGGGTTTCCTGGACTTAATCACATTTTTTCATTTGTCAACCAAAATGTCAACTATGGCAAGTTTGTGCATATTGATTCTTGAATGAATTACAAACTCAGCTAAATTTTGGAATACTTAAGTGCAAAATCCGAGCTTCTTCTCCATCAACATAATCACGAGGAAGTTTTGAATGTCAATTGTATAACGTTTGTGAAAATTCACAGGTTGAAACAATCAAGGCAGTAAAATTTGATTTTGTGTGAGAGCTTGTCAGAGACATGAGGCTAGGAACTGCTGCGAAGTTGATTGTAGATGCACTTCTCTAAAGGTTTTTGCCTCTTGCGAGGCGATGCATTGATACAACTCAAGCGCATGTGAGAATCTGTACCTCTCATGATGATTTTAAGGACATGGATTTACATTAGTAATATTGTGCTTTGCCTCTCTCCTTTTCCTACTAAGTTTATGGTGAGAAATATCTTAAAAATTTGTTGCGATTTCTTTTACTTTCTCATGATGTTTTGCAATCGTATGCTTTGAGCAATCTATGTTAGTCCTTTTTATCCAAGGATAGGAACTAACTAGTTGCTCATCTTATAGTGTGAAGAGCTTCTGCATAGTTGCATCTATATTTACCACATATTTTCCCTCAAATAAATGTTGAGTGGTGTTCATTTGTAGACTCTGCACCACAAAATATATTATGTAGAATTGTGTGTTCATATCTAATTCAGTACTTGAGGAGTCATCTTAGACTCTTGATGCTTTGGTACCATGCTCACTTGTTGACATATTATTTGAAAAAGGGAATTGAAAATAGAAGATTGCAAAGAAGATGTTATGATGGATGGAGAAAAAGAGAAGTTATAATCACATATTTTAGTGAAGAGAACACCAATCAGTCTCAAAGAACCATTCCAGTGGATGGATGCCATTATAAGGCCCTCTTTTAGCAACACAAGCTTGAAACATAGTTGACAACGAATCAAAATTAAAATTGGGACTAGGTGATCCTATCGATTTGTAGTCTCTTTGTAAGCACACATTCATATGCACATACATGCATGCATGTATGCATACCTATGTACACTATATATATATGGCATTATTTTAATTATTGTAAAGAGCAATATATATATATATATATATATATATATATATATATATATATATATATATATATATATATATATATATATATATATATATATATATAAAGACGTCACCGAGTTAGGGTGAGACGTCATGCCATGTTTTATTGCTTTCTCTCATGTGCTTTTCTTTTCTTTCTTGTCTGTGTTGTGCAGGAACAGATCGCCAAGAAATCTCACATGGTATCAAAGTAGCCATAAGAGGTAACCCTCATTGATCCGAACTGCAGATCTCTCATCTTTTTCTGATGTCTTATTTTTTTTATCAGATCTGCAAATCTTTTTCCTTTCTTTTTATCAGATTTGCTATCAATCAGATTCAATATTTCAAATTAAATTTTTTTTGCTAGATTTGACATCAATCAAATTGATCTAAAAAAATCAATTTGAAATCTTCTTTCATATTCTTCTTTGTCAAATCCCCCCTCCCCCCCCCCCCCCCCCCAAAAAAAAAAGGAAGAAAGATTTTTGTCAGATCACTTTAGATATGTTTTTCTGTTAGATCTGATTTTCTGTCAGATCATGGCAGATCTAATTTCATCCCCTTACAAAGTTCTACTTCTTTTCTAACTAATTAGACTTATTTTCTCCTTCTTCTTTTTTTGTTTCTTGATTCTAAAATCATTTTTTCTTTTCTTTGCATCTTTTCTCATTTTTCTGACCAAACCAGATCTGATGTGATTCTGGTTTTCATCATCATGTCAGATCTGGTTGTCGCCCTCTATATCTCACGTCAGATCTGATGGTCGACCTCTATATCTCATGTCAGATCAGTTCTAATGTGATTCTAGTTTTCACCATAATGTCAGATCAACTCTTACGTGTATCCTTCCTAAAAAAAAGGGTTGATATACTTAAAATATACATATAGTCTTTATTCTTATATGTATATGTCATCAGTTATTGGACTCTTCTGCACATTAATATTACCAGAGACCATTCTCTAATTTCTTTCTAATTTATCATCTCAAAAAAAAAAAAGAAAAAAAGAAAGGAAAAAGGGAGATCAAAATTTTTGTCATGCAAAGTGCAAACTATCTGTTTTAATAGTCAATCGTTTATTCTATTTGTTACTCATTTCTTTTTTTTCTTTCATTCTTCCAATGGCCGCAATCAATGCTTCTTTTCTTAGTCGCCTAGTCACTAAGAAACTTGATTCTTTCAATTTCATTACCTAAAAGAAACAAATCATTCCTTTCCTCAGCAATCATGATCTGATGGAGCACCTTGATGGGTCAATCTCGGTACCCTTTGAGTTTGTTTTCAAAACAATATCAAAATAAGATAAAAGTGCAGGGAAAACCTCCAAAGACATGGTAAAAAATCTAGATTTTATCATGTGGCACAGAAATGATAAGTCAGTCGTAGCTTTCATCACAAGCACTCTTTCTCGTGAAGTTCTTTTTTACATTCCATCTGGAGTTCCAGCAAAGAAGTTATGGGATACTACTTTGCATAAATGGTATGAAGACATTTCTACTCCTAGGATTTACTAGTTGAAGGCATAATTCGCAGATCTAAAAAGGAGAGATTCACATATTGTTGAATGTCTCAACAAGATCAAGGTTTTGGTGGATCAGCTTGCAGTCATCGGATAGACTATGCATTGTCAGATGAGGATATATGTTCAAAAACTGTTAGAGGCATTGGGCAGGAATATAATATGTTTATTACAATTTATACTAGTACAGTTCCTCAACCTTCTTTTGATCGAGTGTGCACTATATTGCTCGAACACGAAGCGATGTTTAACATATCATCTGGATCTTCAAAGGATGAAGTGAGTCATGATGTAATGATTACAACACATTCTTTCAATACCTTTCGAGGAAGAGGATGTGGCCATTGACACAATTTTGGTGATCGTGGTATACTTCTTATACCGCCTTTCTCTACTAATCAAGCGAATTTGGTATGTCAGATGTATGAAAGAAGGGGTCATACGTGTTTTAACTGTTATTGGTGATATGTTCCTACTTATTGGCCACCCACGATGCCAATTCTTGCTCGCTTTAGGACTCTCGCAGCTGCTGCCCCAACATTTCCACCATCGTGATCAGGTTCACGTGCTCCAATGAATTTTGTTCAAGCTCCTTTCTTCTCAGTACTTATCCTTCTTTAGTCGCAAGTTCTCATGATTTAGATGCACTTACTGCTAGTTTTGGTTAGTTGAACTTTCAACATAACCATAATTCTGTTGGGAATCCATGGGTTGCCAACATGCACTTTCAACCTCCAGCTGAACTTTCTTCAGGCACTCCCTTATAAGGCTGGATTATGGACTCAGGGGCTGCACACAACGCAACAAAAGATTCAGGTAAACTCTCTCATGTTGAGCCAAATCATGGTAATGAGAGTGTGATTACATCAGATGAAAAGTATCACCATATTACTCACATAGGTATCATTGTCGTCCCTACTAGTAAAGGGTCTCTTCTCTTGTCCAATAATTTTCTTGTGCCTAACACTCAAAAAAATCTTATATCTGTGTCTCAACTTTGTCATGATACTAATTCTTATATTTTTTTTCTGCGTATTCTATTTTTGTAAAGAGAATTCATACAAATTAGACACTCACTGAAGAGTTTCGTCGTTAGCTAGTCATTCATTCTATATATCGCCAAGTCCAGGAGTCCATCTACAAGTTAATGTTTGGCATCATAGATTAGGTCATTGCAATTCAAGTTTTCTTGATATTTTATGTAATAAAGGTTTGATTGATGCTTGAAGAAGAAATTCTTCTTCTTGTGTTAGTTGTCATATTTATAAAAGTCATAACTTCAATTCTCAAGATCTAATAAAGGAGCTTCTTTCCCTTTTAAATTGATTCACTTTGATATTTAAGGACCTTCCTCGATCATGTCTTTATCCAAATCCAAGTATTATGCAATTTTAGTAGATGATTTTACTCGTTTCACTTGGCCAAGTCCTAAATGTTTTTTGTAGATTCAAATGGTATGTTGAAACTCAATTTTTTCGAAAAATCTTAACCTTACGGAGTGATGGTGGTGGTGAGTACATGTTCACTCAATTCACACAATTTTTACTTGATAATGACATTGAACGTGAGTTGAGTTGTCCAATGACCTCCCAACAAAATGGTGTGGCTAAACGAAAACATCGCCATATTGTGGAGACCGCCTTGACTATGATGCACGATGCTGATCTTAAGTCTTACCTTTGGTCGAAGGCCTTTCACACAACCGTTTATTTGATAAACAGAATGCCTCTATCAAACCTTGGAGGTTAGTCATCCTATTCTTTGTTGCATGGATCATACCCTAATTATTCTTGGTTACATGCATATGGATGTCGACGCTTTATCCATATTGATGGCACGATGCGAAACAAATTATCTCCCAAAGCCATCATGTGTGAATTCACAGGGTATGACAAAGAATACATGGGATATAGATGCTTTGATCATGCTGCCAATAAGGTTCTTATCTCTCGTCATGTTGTTTTTAATGAAGACGTTTGTGGGTCTGTCTCATGTGAAATCATTAATAGTTCATTGTATTCATTTTGGCCATCATCTACACCACAAATCCAACATATTTTTTCTGATAAAGTTGCTGCTAATAATACTCAGTTAGCACAAGTACAACAACCTTATTTTCATTTTTTTAAAAAGGTCTATAGCAGACAAAGTAGACAACAATATAAAAAATATAGCAAATCAACTGCCGAACCATTTCAGCCCACTACTCCCACTGCTGATCAGATTATAGAACCTCCCTCATTGGTTGACAGAGCTCCGATCTTTTGTTGAAGCCAATTGTCATTCACGATGAACTGATGCTATGAATAAAAAAATCGCAACCCTTCATGAGTGCAATATATGGGAAATAGTTTTTTGACCAACAAATAGAAACGTGGTAGGTTGTTGTTGGGTGTATAAAATTAAACGCAAATATGATGATAACATTAAATGCTTTAAATCTAGTTTAGTAGCTAAAGGTTCTACTCAGAGACATGAACTCAATTTTGATGAAACCTTCAGTCCAATTGTTCACATGGGAAGGATTCATATTGTTTTGTCTCTAGCCGTATCTAATGAATGAGATTTATTCCAGTTAGATGTTAATAATGCATTCTTTCATGGTGATTTGTGTGAAGAAGTATATATGAAGCATCCTCCTGAGTATCGTGAGGGAGATGCTCACATCACTGTTCTCATAATAAAAAAGGCTATATATGGTAAAAAATAGGCTTCACGAGCATGGTTTGATACATTCAATAATGTTTATTCATTTGATTTTGAGCGCAGTCATTGTGATTACTCCCTATTTGTGCATCATGACAAATCTGCGATCACAATCATCTTGGTTTATGTGGATGATAAAGTCATCACAGGTAGCGGTCATGCTAAGATTAGTCACTTGAAGTCTATTCTTTATAATCAATTTCACATGAAGGATTTGGGCCCTCTTCGATTCTTCTTGAGTGTGCAAGTGGATCAATAATTAGATCGTCTTATTCTTTTACAACAAAAGTATGCTAGAGACATAATACATCACAGTGAAATGCTGGCATGCAAACCTGTTTTCACTCCTATGGCTATTCCAACTCAATTGGGTTATAGTTCTTCGGATAATATTGATTTTCCTGAACCTGATAAATATTGAAGCATTGTTGCCTTACCTTAACACATCCAAATTTATCTTTCTCAATGAATCAAGTATCTCAATTTATGTATAAACCTCAGATGCGTCATATGAAAGCGGTAAAGAGGATTCTTAGATATATTAAATGCACTCTTTTAGATGGTCTTATATATCTTTGACCTTTTCGGTGACTCCTCATGTCTCCATCAAGGTTGTTGCCTATTCTGATGCAGATTGGGCCCATGATCCTCTCACAAGGCGTTTGGTGACTGGTTATGGTGTTTATTTGGGAAGCATTGTGAACACCCCAAAATTTTTAAAGGTTTGTAAAAAGGACCTTTTTGCCCCTGGCTCCATCTTCTGAGAAAATCAAAACTAAAATTTAGTTATTCTTCAGATTTTCTGGATTAAATTCCATATTGATATATTCAAATTCAATTATGGGTCCAAACCCAGTGTTTTAAATCCAAATCTAAGCCTCGTTGTCCAATTTTTAAATTAAGATTACAAAAATACCAAAAAATGGTTTTGAATGGCTCAGGCAGTTTATCCGGCATCCTCTTGGATCCCCAACCCTATATTTCTCAGTTCGAGGTTGTAAACCTTGAATATTTCCTAAAAAACCGAATATAAACCCATTTTTTGAAGAAATTTTCCCAAAAACGCCTTGAGTTCTTAGAAAAAATCCCTTTTGTAAATATTTTGCAAAAATACCAAAAAAATTAGTTTTAATCTTTGTCTTCTCGTGAAACTTTAGGATTTTATTCCAAAAAAATACAATTTTTTTTTTGAAAAATAACACAAAAAACAAAAAAATTGGAAAAACTATGAGAAAAACAAATGATTTCAAGTTTTTTTAAACTATTTTTACTGAAAACCTCACTTGAAAAAGCATTTTTACAAAAAGCTTCTTTAAAAGGGAGCCTCTTTTGGGAAATATCACAAAAAAGGTAACAGACTCCTCCCGCGCATTTCCCTCTCCTCTCTCTATCGTTGATCTCAAACAACCCCCTTTGTTCCCCTCCATTGATCCTCAACAAATTTTCCTCTCGAACTCTCCACTTCCCTTTAAGAAGGAGCTTCCACCGCTTCTCGAAGGCATCCATCAACTTCATCCGAATTTTCCATTGATATTTCTTCTGACCAAGGTTTTCTCTGAAGAATCCATTGCCGACATCCATTTCCCATTTGATCGAGGAGTTTTTCTGCTAATCCATCTTCAACCTTCCCCTTTCGACCCATTTCTATCGACTTCCATCCATTCTTTGCTTCTCAACTTTCTATCCTCATACAGCAAATTCCCCTTTAGCATTCTTCTGTAACGAAGGCACGATCAAATCCCCGTCTGCTTTCTCCTGCTTCAAGCTTGGAAGGGTCATAATAGCAAACAAGAAACCCGATCTTGCAGCAATAGCAAAAAAAAAGGGGGAAGGAAAATCTCTCTTTTCTCAGCCATCATCAATCCATAGTAAGCATTTCGCTCCTTTTCTTTTTCAACTTTCTGTTTTACTGCATTTCTTAACAATGTTCCGATTCATTTTTTTTTACTTTTCGCATCAAGGGTAGGGTCGATCCTGCATATAGCAGGATCAACCTATTTGTTGCTGCATCGAGGGAGCAATCCGACTCCCACATTTTCTTTATATTACTTAATTCTGCATTTTCTTGGTTCCTCTTGCGTATGTTATATTTTCCTTATATCTAAACCCTATTCCCTCTTCCTTAGTCCTGATTTTCTTTTAGATTTCGTATTTTTTCCTGCTTTCTACCTAACTCTTAACAAGCATCCTCTAATTGTGTGTTAAGATTGTTATAATTGTCCTTTGTTTCATTGAGTCTTCACGATTCTATGCCCTTTTGGACATACGATTCAGCAGATTGGATCTGTTGGATACCAAGTGGAGGTCATCTCGACTAGAAGAAATCAATTCATATTCTGCATAGCAGCGTATAGATTGTATTGGTCTCTGATTGGCATTCACCATCGATATCTCCTTGCAACGTGTTCATTTTTTTATCTGAATTTTGATCTTCTCCATGATTTTGTTTACTGTGTAATCCATTTCTTTAGATCTATCACTAGCATTAGTTGTACTTTTTTTTTCTTACTGCATGTGTTACTTTTAACAAAATTGAATATCCATAAAAAAAAATACCCTCCCATAGTATCGTTGCATCTCTGTCATCCCACACTTCACATTTCATTGGTATCTTGTTTAACATTAAACCTCTCCCCTTTTAAATTTCTGGTTAACTTTAGATTTCCTTGTTTATATCTCGATTTGTATTACGAAGTTTGGATTCCCCATCTGTGACTGAATTGTATTTGTTTTCCTTTCTCTCATTATGTTATCAATTTCCTGTTCATATTCCTATTATTTTTGGATTTTAGGTTCTTCTACTTTTTTTTTCTGAATACCTGCTAGCTTCAGTAGCTCAATGTATTTCTGATTTTCAGCTGTTAATATATACCTTTTTTTTTAGCATTGAATTATATTTATTTGCATCACTGATAGCTCTCATATAGCATCTGGGTTTATTAATTCAAGGAATGGGACTTCTCATCCAGTCTACTGAGAATATGTTTCCCAATCTAGAATGAAAATAGGTTGAATTTGCTAAAAAAAAAACCATTTGCCTGCCCATAACCACTCACTAGATCTGATCCTGTGCATGATTATAGCTAACAAGAATGCTGAGCTGAAACGCCTTACAGGTGTACCAGAATATTCTAAAAAAAAATGCTAATGAAACACTCTTTGAAGGTCATGAAAAGGTTATAGATCTGCATACTGTGATAGAAATGGAAAATTATACACTACAAAGCATATACTTATTTCATTTGGTGGACGACCTTCCATTCTGAGAATGGAACACGTTGTTGATTCAGATGCTGCTCTGGTTTTGCCATTAAAACCAGGAAAAATTGCAATAATAGGTTGTGGATATATATTGCTTTGGAGTTTGCAGGCATTTTTCAATGGAGTAAAAAGTGAAGTTCATATCTTCATTCGTCAGAAAAAGGTTTTAAGAGGTTTTGATAAGGAGATTAGGGAGTTTGTGGTAGAACAAATGTCTGTAAGAGGAATTGAGTTTCACACTAAGGAGTCCCCACAAGCCATTACGAAATTGACAGATGGTTCACTAGCACTAAAAAATAAACAAGGGCACTTGCGATGGTTTCTCACATGTCATGTTTGCCACTGGTAGAAGACCAAATACAAATAACTTGGGCCGGGAGGAAGTTGGTGTGAAAATGACAGGCAATGATGCAATTGAGTGGCATTAATGGAAGGTGAGGCATTTGCAAAAAAACTGTGTTTGGAAATGAATCCACAAAGCCAGATTACTGCGTATATCTTCTGCAAAAACTTGTATATCATCTGATTATTATGTCAAAATTCGGGTGTTAGTCTAAATATACATTGGCATTTATATTCCATTTACCCCATCCATATACTCTATGCTTTAAACAACATATAGGCGTTTGGCATCCATCTTCAATCATTCCTGTACATCACTTCACAGCACAGTTGCATTCTTGGCCTCCACGCAGTGTCAGCATACTGCATTGCATTATCTTCACTATATGTACATATACCAGGTCACTTTTATTAATTTGGCTTCCAGTGCCCAGCATCGCCATCCCTGTTGTCCGTACCTGCAACACTTCAGTCAATCCTAGTTCCTGTTGTAGCCTTCACATTCGCATACTCCAACACTACCCACACCTCCACAGGCTACAACAGTGCTGGCTGTGGCTTTCATTTTAGCACTCATAGCAGTGACAACCACTGTTGTGGCCTCCATCTTTGCATTTTGAGCAGTGTTTAGCATTGCTGAAACCCTTATTATGCACAACTGTCACCCTACACTGCATATTCCACTATCTTCACTACCTGTGTCTTTACTTTTCACAACACCTCCCCATAACATCCATCCACATCTTCCTACACATTAGGTTACCTGTATTACAGAAGCTTTCAGCTCCACGACTGAATAGGCTACTCAAGGTATATCTGAAGAATGGTTGTATATACTGTAGAAGCAATTGTTGGGAGACGATGGGCCTGAAGGACATAGGCTGGATTCATTAGTCACAAATATTCAATCATGTAATTAAGCTGGACTGGAAAAGAGAATACAGGCGATTTTTGGAACATGGTTTGAACTGCAGTTTCATTAATAGAGTATATGCGTATGGTGCAGTGACTTCTTTGTTATTATAAACACCATCTCACTAGTTGTTGCTCAAATTACTTGGAAGCCACCATGATGCTGCATTATCTGCCTTGATGCAACCTCAGAATCAATAGCTCAGGTGTAAGGATAATGTTCAGGAAATGCCTTTTACCTTTATTCAGCTGAACATCGATGAACTTTCTTGTGACTGGAAAATATTGCATTAGTCTATTGTGACTTGAAGACTTGGAATAGCTGTATACTACCTGTCATTGGCACTCCACCGGTGATATTTTGCATTTCACTCTCAACAAGTTTATCTACTGTTTATACTTTCTCACTCATAAGTACATCACTTCATCAACACCTATGCTGCCTGTACATCATGTGTAATATATATATATATATATATATATATATATATATATATGATCACACATATCTCTCTCTCTCTCTATATATATATGCATGCATATATGGATATAAATAAATATATATATATATATATATATATATATATATCATTTCCCATCTTTTTCATCATGTATATCTTGGCATATAAGCATTTTACCATTGACCTCTACATGATATGTGCAATTTTTCTTCTCTTCTGACACTAATCAAGTATTTTGCAAGGGAATATGTGGAAAAATATCATTACTTGGAGTTGTAAATTCAAAAGCGTTGTAATAGTTAGATCTTAAATGAGAATTTATATTTCCTGTTTTAGATAGAATGAATGAGCATTGTAAATATCATAAATTGCTTATTTTCATGCTTTTTGCCTTTATTTCTCAAAATCTCAAAATGGTGAAACACGAATGGCACGTACACCATTTCGTAAGAGGTAATTAATCTTAAGTTGATGATTTACATCAATGGCTATAGTGAGGATGTAAACAAAACTTAGTATTTTTATCTTTTATAAAATAACACTGGATCCACGTTGGGTTCTTTTCAAAATTCATCATGTTTTCTTTAAAAAAATTCCTCTTTTATCAGAGTTTAGTCTAAAATTGATTCAATACATATATCAATGACCATAGTCAGGATATATTGAGAATTAATTTCGTTCTAAACTCTATGAAAGCACCAAAAAAATGTTTTATTCTTCACCTGAATTTAAATATGATTATTATATAATATATCCAATGACCATAGTCAGAGATATATTATATCCTCAATCTTATTTACATTCATTTAAAGAATGAAATATGATTTTCAAATCCAATTTCAAAATTCTTTTTCATTCATCATTTGGGATAGAATTGCATCATATTTTCAAAATTCCCTTTTCAAAATTCCAAGTGATTCTTTTTTTCACTTCTCAGATCAAATCATAGATTCAAATTCAATTCTCTCCCATTTTCAAGATTCAAAGTCCAAATTGACTTTGAAATTTCCAATTCATGTTATATTCAAATTTCAATTTTCAAGACAAAATCCAAACTTCAAAGTTCGATTTAACTTTGAAGTAATCTCTTGCTTCAAAATCAAGTCTACTTTCTCATCTTTAAATTCAGAATCAAATTTTGAAATTGATTCTAAAACCTCAACGTTTGACTCTTCCTAAATTTTAAATTCAATCTGGGTTTTCAAAACCCAGACCCATCTTCAAAAGTCCCATTTGGACTTTCAAAATCCAAATCCAAAGCTAGATCCCAATCCCAATTTGGATCCAGATTTCCAAATACAATCTCCCCTTTTGGATCTCAGACTTCAGATCCAATTCCCATTTAGGGTTCCAGATCCAGAATCCAATTCCATCTTGAATCTCAGACTTCAGATCCAAAATTCAACCTCATCTTGGATCTTAGACTTCAGATCCAAAATCCATTTTTAGGATCCATAATCCAATTGCACTTTGGATCTTAGACTTCAGATCCAAAACCCAGTATAGGATCCATAATCCAATTCCACCTTGGATCTCAAACTTCGGATCCAAAATCCAGTATAGGATCCAGAATTCACTTCTACCACGGGTCTCAGACTTCAGATCCGAACTCCATTCCAAAAACTCAGATCCAATTCCCATTTAGGATTCTAAATCCAGAGTTCAATTTTGAATCTCAACTCTATTTAGAATCCAAACTTTAGATTTAAATTCCATCTTAAATTTTAGATTTCAAATCAACTTCCATTCTCAATTCCAATTCTTAAATCCAATTCCATTTTCACCCCATATTTCAAAATCCAAGTTTTGATTCCCAAAAATTCCTCAAAACCAATGCCATCTCTCAATTCTACTCGGATTTCTCAAAACTTACCCTGATTTCAAACTTTAAAAACTGAAATTCAAATAACATTTCCATCTCTATCCTGATTCAAAATCCTAATTCAAAAGTCTATTTATGACTTTGAATTTTCCTTTCTTCTCCTTTCATCCCAACTTCAAAACCATTCTTTTTGAAGTTCAGATTCATTTCCCCAAGCTCTGATTATTCCAAAAACTTAGAACTTTAAATCTTAAGTTCTAAAACCATTTCTTCACTCTATTATCAGATCCATCTTAGAAGCACTGAGAGATTTCCAAATCATTTTTTCAAAAAAAAGAGCATACATCTTTGCATTGCACAAGCATGATTCTTTGTGCATGTAGACTTAGAATAAATCCTTAGATAATCTTTTAGCAAAGCAAAAAGGCATTAATTCGACCCTTGGTTTGATTACCTCTGGTATAGGCGCCAGGAACGGTCGAACCTCGTACCGATGAGCGAATCCCGTCTCCCAGTTTTCCCGCAAATATTTCAAAACAGAGGCGAGTTAGTTTCTTAAATATCTTCAAATTAAGGTCAAGTGAGACCTCGCAAAAAGAGCTCCTCTTTCTCTTTTCTCTTCTTTTCTTCTCTCTTCTCTCTTCTTTTCTTTCTTTTATTTTCTCCTTTCAAAAAGGAGGAAATAGAGGTTAGAAAAGGAAAAGAGAAGGAAGAGAGAGAAATACCAAGAGAGGAAAATTTTTGCGATGATCACAGGTACCTCGTCTCTTGGGCTAGTCGAAAGCAGAAAACTATTGCCCACTCTAGTACAAAGGCAGAATATTGGGCTATGAAAGTTGTTACTATAGAAGTTGCATGGGTTAAGCAAGTATTATTCAACTTGCATCAGCATGTATCGAGCACACTACTCTATTGTGATAATAGGAGCTCAGTTGCTATCTCTACTAATCCAGTTCAACATGGTAAGATAAAACATGTCGAGATTGATCAATATTTTGTTCGAAAAAAGGTTGAAGCCAAAGAAATTCAGTCTATCTTTATTCAATAAGAAGACTAAGTGGCTGATCTTTTCACTAAGTTTCTTACAGTTTGCCATCATTGGAATGTTCATAGTCATCGACCACGCCCAGTTTGAGGCGGCGTGGCAGACTAGTGTTAGAATGATATTGATATTCATGGGTTTTGGATCCATATCCTGACCCAATATGTATATGGCATTATTATAATTATTGTAAAGATATATATATATATATATATATATATATATATATATATATATATATATATATATATATATATATATATATATATATATATATATATATATATATATATAAAGACGTGTCACCCAATTAGGGTAAGACGTCCTGCCATCTTTCATAGCTTTCTGTCTTGTGAGTTTCTTCTTTTTCTTGTCTGTGTTGTACAGGAAGAAATCTCACACAACGCAGATTCAAGTTTTGGATACTCAAGCTCATATTTTGCCGCTTCTGGTACGAGGATCACTCTAGGGGCCAATGCGTAATGCTAGTGGAAATTTGAGTTGGATAACGACAGTTATTGGCCGAAGTGTCTCTGATCCTTTTAACATGTCAGAGGTGAGTGCAGCAGTGACTGGTCATTCTGGCCAACTCTTCACAGGATTAGGACCTATGATGAACATGTCAGGACCATTAATAGGTGTACGCAGCACCACTGGGAGCCTTCAGAGTCATCATGTGTCTAGAGACAGCAGCGACTACTTCATTAAGACACGAACTTCAGTTGAGGATGTCCTGCAGCCTTATGGCTCTGTAGTAAATGCTGGACAGCTTCATTTTGCCTTGCAAGGCCACCAACATTGGTTGTCACGTGCAGACATTGCTCTGATTTTGTTGGCTGACATAGCCTATGAGAATGATGAGGATTTTTGGGAAAATCTCCCCATGTTGTTTCATGTCATTTTCATGTCAATGGATAGCTCTGAAGACATTGTGCTTAAACACTGTCAGTGCTTGCTTGTCAACCTGCTGTACTCTTTGGTTGGTCGACATTTAGAACTTTATGATGTAGAGAACTGTGATAGGGAGTATAAGGAGCAGGTGGTGAGTTTGATCAAGTATGTCCAATCCAAGCGTGGGAGTATGTGGGAGAATGAAGACGTGACAGTGGTGAGAACAGAACTACCTAGTGCTGCGCTTCTGTCTTTACTTGTGCAGAGCATGGCTGATGCCATCATCTTCCAAGGAGACCTTCGAGAACGTTGGGCTGCAGAGGCCCTCAAGTGGGCCATGGAGTGCACATCCCGGCACCTGGCATGCCGTTCTCACCAGATATACCGTGCTTTACGGCCTAAGTGTGACAAGTGATACTTGTGTCACTTCTCAGATCTCTGCATCGTTGCCTTGGCAACCCGGTGCCTCCTGTGCTTGGCTTTATTATGGAGATTCTTCTAACCTTACAGGTGATGGTGGAGAATATGGAGCCTAAGGAGGTTATCTTGTACCCTCAGCTCTTTTGGGGCTGTGTTGCAATGATGCACATAGATTTCATACATGTATATTACCAGGTCCTCTAGTTGTATGCATGTGTGATCGACCGACTCTCTTTTCGTGACCGGACAACGGAGAATGTGCTGCTCTCAAGCATGCCTAGAGATGAGCTTGATACAGATAATAAAACTGCATAACTACGGCATCTGGAGTCAACAAATTGTGATGGTCGTACATGAGGGGATGGTGAGCCTCAAGGCAGGGTCCCAACATTTGGTGTGCATCCACTTGTTATAAGATCCGCGATTTTTTCTAAGAAATTCTCTGTTTGCGTAAAGTTGAGGTGTATACTTTCGTATGTTTATGAGGTTGAAGCATGCATAATTAAATATGAATTGAATTATGCTTTGAATTTTGGTTCATAATGAGCGAGACCCAAAATCGCATAAGTACAATATATGAGTTAGAAAAGCCCAATTCTGGATGAATTAACTTCTAAAAATTTAAGGGTAAGTTCATAATATATGTATTTAGTTTGTCCCCGAATTTGGGACCTATACGACGAAAAAACTCCGTCAGTGCATGTAAATTACTGGAATTGCATATTGGTAGTACGTGAATCGTAACGACAACATTTCTCGCAAACGATGGAAAATTTCTCTATAAAGATTTGAAAAATTATATGGTGATTGGGAATTTGAAAATGAAAATATTATGTGACGAAGACAATTTTTATTTTTTAAAAGCATTCAATGAGCATTTTCTTTTATAATATTTAATTATCATTTTTGAATCTGGAGATGGCCTAGACCCATGGGACAACCCAGACCCATATGGCGCCCCTCTGGTGGATGTTTGTGGCCATGAGGACCAGCTAGTTAATGGTTGACCAGCTGGGCGATGGCAGGGGTGTAAAAACCCCAACTTTCATTTGAATCCCAACCGTGGGTTGGCCAAGTGGGCGACAACCCATGGCAATTTTGAAAGGATTTTAGTGCAGCCAAAAGGGTGCACATGCATTGGTTGTAAAGGGCGGCAGCCTTGGGGCTCCCCCTATAATTTTGCCAAAACTTTTATGGCATTTTAAAACCTCAAGGAGTGGCGTTTTTGAAAGTCCTTTTGAAAGTTTTGAAAAGAGGCTTTTGATAGGTGGAGTGGGCGGCTAGGGAGGGGGGCGTGAAGCACCTTTGCCCTCCATCTTTCCTAGGCTAATTTTAGCCGTTCAATTAAAAACCCTACCTACTTAATCCTTAGAGAAAGGAGGAGAGCCCTAGTGGGCGATTTTCCTTTCTCTCCCCTCTCTCTCCTTCACTCCCTCTCCTTCTCCTCTAACTCTCCCAAACCGTGGGTGTGTGAGTGTGGGTGCCAAGCACCATTCGCGTTGAAGCTCCCCAACCTCTCAACTGGAGCTTCCTCTACACTAGTTGAAAGCCTTCAGAGGTGAGAATTCTCCCACTTTTCATTAGTATTTCCTTTTATTTTTTTTTTTAAAAAAGAGTGGCGATTTGAGTATTGACGATGTGTGTTTCCTTTCAACCATGAAACCGACATTCCACCACGCATATATTTTGCGTTGCATGATGGATTCGGTGGATTAGACTCATGCTTTATTCTATGTTTCATTATGTGACATGTATCATGTGCACACACACACATACCCATGCATGTTTTCAAAATTTTCTATGTGTTCAAGACATTCGGCTGCACATATTTCGTCTTTTTGGTTTCTCTTATGTGGCTGTATGATAGCTTTGACCCGAGTCTGAACTCGTGTTTCAGACTTGGTTTGTTAACTAGGTACACCTAGATTTTCGGTCTGGTCCATTCAGACCAGACCTAGCATCTTTTCTGTTGACAGGTGTGCGTTGCTTGGGCGCCATTCCTGGTCCGGCGCACCCACTCGGCTAGGTTGAGTTGGGTGCAATCTTGGCTAGGTGAGGTATAGCCCAGCGCCCCCTGGGTCTGCTAAGAACCCCATACCTCTGGGGGTCCCTGTCTGCTCAGGGCAGACCTGGGTGTGTTTTGATCTTGTCGGCCAGCCCGCTACCCGAAAGGATGGCTTTGGGCGTTGGCGCCCTTGTGGCAGGCGCTGGACTATAGCGCTCTGCCCCTTCGCGTTGGTGCGACCTGCACCCATGGCGGGTCTGGACATCCCGGTCCAGACCAGTGATCAGGGCCCGAGCTTAGGTTCAGGTCTGTACAAGATCTAACCAGTCGTTATAGCGCCTGAACCAAGCCCTGTTCAGTTGACGCTTTGTGGACGCGTGTTCGGGCAAGTCTGGACCGAATGTCCAGACTTGCTGCCGAATTGCTGGGGACCCCATGGTCCAACTACGTGGGTCTGGACCTTTGTCCAGACCAGTGGGCTGCTATGACCCTCGTGTCAGCAGCACCCTACGTGGGTTGGGAGGCATCGTTCTCGAGCTATGCCTGGTTGTGCGGTTGCGGCAAATTGTCAGCAGCCATGGCGGTGAGGTTTTCGGTTTCGCTGCTGTAGTGGGGCCTTGGTGCAACCCTGGGTATGAGGTTGCTGCAGTTGTTGGAGGCAGCAGGCTGCCGACCTCTGTCACTGTCATATTTTGGACTCCCCCTTGTCGTGGCCCCAATGGCCGTTTGAGGTGGGTTTCGCAAGACAAGCGTGACCACCTTTTGGCACGTGTTTCCCCCTTGTTACCATGGACGTATGAAAAAAGTAAATATTTCTCATATGTATGATAACTCTCCACTTGCACTTTAGGTCACCGACGTGCGTTATCGTCAACTTATTATTTTTACGCTATGGAGTGACTTATAAAATACTTATGCCATATTAATATATATGTTATGTTACAATGAACGGTAAAGAAGCCACTTGCATGCAACATAGTTGGCATTCCCCGCAATTATGTGGTTGGCAACATACATGAAGCAGGAAAAAGATTTTTATGCAATGTAACGATGCAAAGAATAGCAAGGAAACCACTGACACAATGCCCTCGCACTTAATTCAGAATTAATTGAATGCATTGGTTCGACAATTCAGACACTATGTTTCCCATTAGGTGTCTATGCCACTTGACACTTACACGTTTTCTCGATGCACATAACCTTTGTTTGTATGGGTTATGATGATTCTCGAATTTGAAAGATAGCTTTGGGAAAAGGCATGTGACTATGATTGAGTCTGTGTTAGACATGTCAATAATTTGTGTAACCATGTCATAGAACTCCTTGGCGAGTTATCTTGGGCGAAAGACCCACCTCGTGAGACGAGCTCATTAAAGATAACAACGTAATGTTATTCACACTTTTCTTGCTAAGTGCACCTCGTGCGATGTATGTTCTAGAGAGGCCTTGCCTTAGATAATCAGTTGACGAAGTGCTCCTTATTGTAGTTAAAGGCTATCACAGTTACGCATGGTTCCTCTCTTTAAATAAACTAAACTGTATCACTACAATGCACATACATGTATGCATACATTGTTTGAGTTATTTTACCTTGGCAAAATATTTCTAACTGTCTCATCCTGATGCACATTGTTTTGTACTGTTCATTACTAGTTCTCATACTTGTCACAACATGCACAAATATGCTACTTGTACCTATGCACGGTTCACAATACTTTATTTGTTCTGCATGATATATTCTCTTGTGTTGTTACGTTGGTTGATTATGTTCTATGATGCAAATCATGTTATAAATGCTATGAACTGCATAATGGATTATCGTGGTTGATTTCTCAACAGCTCGCAAGAGTACTGACCCCCTTTTATGGGGGTGCAGGTGTTTGCTTATAGGTGTGCGATGGAGCTTGATGTGCGGCGAAAGACATGAACCCACACTTCTCGAACATCAAAGATCTTGGGAGTTGATTTTTGTAAAAAGGGAAGGATTGTATCATTTTGTAAAATGTAGTAATAAAAGATGTTTCATATCCTTGTTGTTCACCCTGTGATCCACCCAGAGCTTTCCACTTGTTTTTGCTTTCAGTTTTTCTTCTTCGCATAATGTATTTCAAAAAAAAATTTACCCTGAAAATGTAATGGATTTCCCAAGTCGAGATTCTGGGGCGTCACAAGTCTTGATATCAAAGAAGTGTTTTAGAAGTGTGGTTCAAGTCTCTGCACGCATCGACCATCGCACTGTAAGTATGCTTAATTTGGTAGAACTGTGTTTTTGTTGCTTTATTGCTTTTTCTGCATGTTTAGATAAATTTATGTGTTTTGCGGGTGTCGTCCGATGCGAGACACAATTTCATGTTTAAGCCTTGTATTTTTGGCTTAAGGTATCAAATGTCGGAACCTAGGGGTTCATTTACACTTGTGGAGATAGTTTCCCAAGTTAGTATGTGTCAACTCCTGCGAGGGTTGAAGTTCTTGATCGAGACATAGGGAACTACTTGCGTAGTTTGCCCTTCTCGTTCCACATTGTGTTGATAAAGACGAATAAAGAATCGTAGCGACGATCGAAACTTTTATCCTAATCGTGACAAAGGTGATGAAGTTTGATAGGAATCGTCGTGTGAGGCTCCAAGTGAGTGTTTTCCCTCTTTTCCAACTTGTTGGAATGATTCGTGACCATGTCTTTGACGAAGGGTATCTTTTCAGATATGACCTTTTTGGACAGAAGGCTAAAGCCTTGTCTGTGCCAGTTGAGCCCTTGTGTATATTGTCAGAGGATGCTGTAGATCCCCGTTGTTCTTAGTGATGAGAACACACACGATGTTTTGCCCTTAGCATGTTGATTTTGTGTTGCCGATGATGGCATTTGACTCCTGAGAGGGTCGTATTTGGGGATAGCATAACACCGATCTTCGGGGTGTTGTTGCTCTTAAGAGAGCGTTGCAGGAACTTTTGTTTTCCAACCACTGTCAGGATTATTATGGTGAGTTGGCTCAGGTGGTGATTCCTGGTAGTGCCAATTTTGCCATTGGAGTGATAACGCTTCAGCGATGCCGTTAGAGTGGTGATTCTCTAACGATGCCATCAGGATGGTGATTATCTGATGATGCCATTAGGGTGATGATGCTCTAATGATGCTGCTGGGGTGGTGATTCTCTAGTAATGCCGCTAGAGTGGTGATTCTCTAGCGATGCCATTAGGGTGATGATTCTCTAATGATGCTACTAGAGTGGTGATTCTCCAGTAATGCCGCTCGGGTGGTGATTCTCTAGCGATGCCATTAGAGTGGTGATTCTCTAATGAAGGTCATTGGGGTGGTGATTCTTCAGTGACACCGTTGGAGTGGTGACGCTTCAGCGATGCCGTCAGAGTAGTGATTCTCTGATAATGCCATTAGGGTGATGATGCTCTAATAATGCTACTGGGGTGATGATTCTTCAGTAATGCCATCAGGGTGATGATTCTCTGATGATGTCATTGGGGTGGTGATTCCCTAATAATGCTGTTGAAGTTATGACTCTTCAACAATGTCATTAGAGTGGTGATTCTCTAACGATGCTGTCAGGGTGGTGATTATCTGATGATGCCATTAGGGTGGTGATTCTCTAATGATGTTGTTGAAGTGGTGACTCTTCAACAATGCCGTTAGAGTGGTGGTCCTCTAACGATGCCGCTACGGTAGTGATTCCCTAACGATGTCATATGGTTAACGATTTTTTGTGTTAGAGTGGTGATTCTCTAACGTTGGTCATCTAGAATGGTGACTTTCTAGCGATAGCGGCCTTGTATGGTGTCGCTTGAGGTTGTTCATGGAACGTGTTTATATGACATGTTGCTGCATGATTAAGTTGTGGTGTATTTTGCTTGAATTATGTGTAGTGCGCCCGATGATTTTTTTTATGATTGTGGCGATTATCGTTTAGCGAGCATGGTTGTCAAACCTATCAATTAATTACTGTCTTTTTGTCATGATAGATGACTTGGAAGACCAGATGCAATGATATTATGGGCACTATGAGCAACCTTGCAGAGGTTGTGCAACAGATGGGTGCAGACCTTCAATGCTTAGCCCAAGGTGGGCAGAACATAAGTACGATTACCTATAAGCGTTTCATGGAGTTGGATCCTCCTGCTTTTGAGGATAAGACAGACTCTGAAGCTGCAGAATCATGGATACTTGAGATAGAACGTATTTTTCATGTTTTGAATGTCCCAGAGGAACTGAAAGTGAACTTTGGTGCCTATAATTTGAAAGACTACGCTAAGAAGTGGTGGGACACGATCTCATTGGTTAAATTCAATGACAAAAATGTTACGTGGGATGAATTTGTTGAAGTTTTTAACTCGACATATTTTCCTAAGCATGAACAAAGTAAGAAGATGCAAGAATTCCTAGACCTGCAACAGAGGATGACGACCCTGTCTGACTATATTACTAAGTTTCGTTGTTTGGAACGATATTGTCCAAATGTTTACGTTGCGAAAAAAGAACGAGCAATGAAGTTTGCTCGTGGTTTGAGGCCTACTCTGAGAACCAAAGTGTTCACTAGTGGGCCAAAGTCATTCGATGAGGCTATTGAGGTAGCTACTCTATTGGAAGAAGACCAAGTCGAGCAGCAAACCAAGGTTTTTGCGATTGCGAGTGAGAAGATTCCCAGTAGAAAGGAGTCCTCGCTACCTACTAGAAAGCGAAAGCGTCAGAAAGTACATCAGAACCACCAGCAAAGGCAATCCCAACGACCGAATGTCCAGTGAAAGTGTCGACGATGCAACGAAAATCATTTTTTTTCGGAGCTTGCCCTCGCTACAATGGCAAGTGTTTCAAGTGTGGACAACTAGGGCATATTGCCAAGTTTTGTGCGAGGAAGTCTACTAGAGACTTAGTTGTTGCCGATTAGGCACTATCAGAGGAGGTCTGACCATTTTTGTCGTTGTTTGATGTTTTGTGATTTCGCGAACGAAATCCTCTTTAAGGAGGGTAGGATGTAAGACCCGCAATTTTTTCTAAGAAATTCTCTGTTTGCGTAAAGTTGAGGTGTATACTTTCGTATGTTTATGAGGTTGAAGCATGCATAATTAAATATGAATTGAATTATGCTTTGAATTTTGGTTCATAATGAGCGAGACCCAAAATCGCATAAGTACAATATATGAGTTAGAAAAGCCCAATTCTGGATGAATTAACTTCTAAAAATTTAAGGGTAAGTTCATAATATATGTATTTAGTTTGTCCTCGAATTTGGGACCTATACGACGAAAAAACTCTGTCAGTGCATGTAAATACTGGAATTGCATATCGATAGTACGTGAATCGTAACGACAGCATTTCTCGCAAATGATGGAAAATTTCTCTATAAAGATTTGAAAAATTATATGGTGATTGGGAATTTGAAAATGAAAATATTATGTGATGAAGACAATTTTTATTTTTTAAAAGCATTAAATGAGCATTTTCTTTTATAATATTTAATTATCGTCTTTGGATCTGGAGATGGCCCAGAACCATGGGACGACCCAAGCCCATATGGTGCCCCTCTAGTGGATGTTTGTGGCCATGAGGACCAGCTGGTCAATGGTTGACTAGCTGGGCGATGGCAGGGTGTAAAAACCCCAACTTTCATTTGAATCCTAGCCGTGGGTTGGACAAGCGGGCGGCAATCCATGGCAATTTTGAAAGGATTTTAGTGCAGCCAAAAGGGTGCACATGCATTGGTTGTAAGGGGCGGCAACCTTGGGGCTCCCCCTATAATTTTGCCAAAACTTTTATGGCATTTTAAAACCTCAAGGAGTGGCATTTTTGAAAGTCCTTTTGAAAGTTTTGAAAAGAGGTTTTTGATAGGTGGAGTGGGCGGCTATGGGGGGGGGGGGCGTGGAGCACCCCATCCCTCCATCTTTCCTAGGCTAATTTTAGTTGTTCAATTAAAAACCCTACCTACTTAATCCTTAGAGAAAGAAGCAGAGCCCTAATGGGCGATTTTCCTTTCTCTCTCCTCTCTTGCTCTCCCCTGTCTCTCCTTCACTCCCTCTCCTTCTCCCAAACTGTGGGTGTGTGAGTGTGGGTGCCAAGCACCATTCGCGTTGAAGCGTCCAAACCTCTCAACCATAGCTTCCTCTACGCTAGTTGAAAGCCTTCGGAGGTGAGAATTCTCCCACTTTCCATTACTATTTTCTTTTGTTTTAAAAAAAAAAGAGTGGCGATTTGAGTATTGACGATGTGTGTTTCCTTTCAACCATGAAACCGACATTCCACCACACATATATTTTGTGTTGCATGATGGATTCGGTGGATTAGACTCATGCTTTATTCCATGTTTCATTATGTGACATGTATCATGCGCACACACACACACCCATGCATGTTTCCAAAATTTTCTATGTGTTCAAGACATTTGGCTGCACATATTTCATCTTTTTGGTTTCTCTTGTGTGGTTGTGTGATAGCCCTGACTCGGGTCTGAACTCGTGTTTCAGACCTGGTTTGTTAACTAGGTACACCTAGCTTTTCGGTCTGGTCCATTCGGACCAGACCTAGCATCTTTTCTGTTGACTGGTGTGCGTTGCTTGGGCGCCATTCCTTGTCCGGTGCACCCACTCGGCTAGGTTGAGTTGGGTGCAGCCTTGGCTTGGTCTGGTATAGCCCATCCCCCCCCCCTTGGGTCTGCTCAGAACCCCATACCTCTGGGGGTCCCTGTCCGCTCGGGGCAGACCTGGGTGCGTTTTGATCTTGTCGGCCAGCCCTTTACCCGAAAGGATGGCTTTGGGCGTTGGCGCCCTTGTGGCAGGCGCTGGACTGTAGCGCCCTGCCCCTTCGCGTTGGTGCGACCTGCACCCATGACGGGTCTGGACATCTCGGTCCAGACCAGTGCTCAGGGCCTGAGCATAGGTTCAGGTCTGTGCCAGACCTGAACCAGTCGTTATAGCGCCTGAACCAAGCCTGGTTCAGGTGATGCTTTGCGGACGCGTGTTTGAGCAAGTCTGGACCAAATGTCCAGACTTGCTACCGAATTGCTAGGGACCCCATGGTCCAGCTGCGTGGGTCTGGACCTTTGTCCAGACCAGTGGGCTGCTATGACCCGTGTGTCAGCAGCACCCTACGTGGGTTGGGAGGCATCATTCTCGAGATATGCCTGGTTGTGCGGTTGCGGCAAATTGTCAGCAGCCATGGTGGTGAAGTTTTCGGTTTCGCTGCCGTAGTGGGGCCTTGGTGCAACCCTGGGTATGAGGTTGTTGCAGCTGTTGGAGGCAGCAGGCTACCGATCTCTGTCATTGTCATATTTTGGACTCCCCCATGTCGTGGCCCCAATGGCCGTTTGAGGTGGGTTTTGCAAGACAAGCGTGACCACCTTTGCCGCATCACCTTTTGGCACGTGTTTCCCCCTTGTTACCATGGACGTATGAAAAAAATAAATATTTCTCATACGTATGATAACTCTCCACTTGCACTTTAGGTCACCGACGTGCGTTATCGTCAACTTATTATTTTTACGCTATGGAGTGACTTATAAAATACTTATGCCATATTAATATATATGTTATGTTACAATGAACGGTAAAGAAGCCACTTGCATGCAACATAGTTGGCATTCCCCGCAATTATGTGGTTGGCAACATACATGAAGCAGGAAAAAGATTTTTATGCAATGTAACGATGCAAAGAATAGCAAGGAAACCACTGGCACAATGCCCTCGCACTTAATTCAGAATTAATTGAATGCATTGGTTCGACAATTCAGACACTATGTTTCCCATTAGGTGTCTATGCCACTTGACACTTACACGTTTTCTCGATGCACATAACCTTTGTTTGTGTGGGTTATGATGATTCTCGAATTTGAAAGATAGCTTTGGGAAAAGGCATGTGACTATGATTCAGTCTGTGTTAGACATGTCAATAATTTGTGTAACCATGTCATAGAACTCCTTGGCGAGTTATCTTGGGTGAAAGACCCACCTCGTGAGACGAGCTCATTAAAGATAACAACGTAATGTTATTCACACTTTTCTTGCTAAGTACACCTCGTGCGATGTATGTTCTAGAGAGGCCTTGCCTTAGATAATCAGTTGACGAAGTGCTCCTTATTGTAGTTAAAGGCTATCACAGTTACGCATGGTTCCTCTCTTTAAATAAACTAAACTGTATCACTACAATGCACATACATGTATGCATACACTGTTTGAGTTATTTTACCTTGGCAAAATATTTCTAACTGTCTCATCCTGATGCACATTGTTTTGTACTGTTCATTACTAGTTCTCATACTTGTCACAACATGCACAAATATGCTACTTGTACCTATGCACGGTTCACAATACTTTATTTGTTCTACATGATATATTCTCTTGTGTTGTTACGTTGGTTGATTATGTTCTGTGATGCATATCATGTTATAAATGGTATGAACTGCATAGTGGATTATCGTGGTTGATTTCTCACCAGCTCGCAAGAGTACTGACCTCGTTTTATGAGGGTGCAGGTGTTTGCTTATAGGTGTGCGATGGAGCTCGATGTGCGGCAGAAGACATGAACCCACACTTCTAGAACATCAAAGATCTTGGGAGTTGGTTTTTGTAAAAAGGGAAGGATTGTATTGTTTTGTAAAATGTAGTAATAAAAGATGTTTCATATCCTTGTTGTTCACCCTGTGATCTGCCCAGAGCTTTCCACTTGTTTTCCCTTTCGGTTTTTCCGCTTCACACAATGTATTTTAAAAAAAAAATTACCCTGAAAATCTAAAGGATTTCCCAAGTCGGGATTCTCGGGCGTCACACTTGTGCTCAAGGGGCTCATGTCAACTGTCAGTCATGGATCTGCTATCCAAGTTCTATCTCGGATCACTCTTCATTCTTGTGACTCTATATTAAGAGACTCTGAAATGCGGTTACTCATGGACATAGTTGGATTACTGCCTTGGCTTGATGTACAAATGGCTCAGGACACATTGCTGGGTTTGGTATCACCACTCCAAAATCAGTATAAGAAGGCATGCACAGTTGCTGCAAACACAAGCATTGACAACCTTCTGGCTAGATTTGGTGCCATGCAAAAATCTTGGAAGCACTCGCTACTATTTCACTGCCTATTCCAGAGGTGAAATCACAAGCATTGACAACCTTTTGGCTAGTATATCGCCGCTCTTGTGTGCTAAGTGGTTTCCAAAGCACTTTGCACTGGCGTTCGGGTACTTGCTAAGGCTGCTTGAGAAGGGGTCGGTTGAGTATCAGCGTGTGATCTTGCTCACACTACAGACACTTCTGCAGCACACACCCATGGATGTTGTGCGGAGCCTGCAGGTATATGTGATTATGTCTCAACTAGTTGAAAGCACTCTCTGTTGGGAGGCTTTGAGCATGTTAGAGGCTCTCATGCAGAGTTGTAGCACCTTGTCAGGCCACACCCTTGATGCAGGCCTGACTGAAAATGGGCTTATCATGTTTGATGAGAAGCCAACAACTATGCTTGCTCCCCAGACCTCATTTAAGGCCCAGAGTGGGCCGTTGCACCTTGCAGTCGGTCCTAGCTTTGGCACAACTGGTGCTACTCAGGGGCAAAATGCTGCAGATGTGATGGCAACAAAGGAGGCAACATTGCAAAATATGGTATGAGTTTTGGAAAATGATTTTTAAAACAATATATTTTTTTTATGAAAACAAGTGTAAAAGTCAGACACCAAAATTAATAAAAAACGGCTCGCACGAGTGGTGGAGTTCAGGTCGATCTCAGGGAACGGGAAATACTTTGTATTCAACACACAATCTAACTACTCTTTATTGCTAAAAAATAAAAAACAATTAATTGAATTAATAAGGGAAGAGAGTGCAGCCCTCTGCGAAGGACTTTAAACAATAATTAATGGCCTTATTACAAACCCAAATAATTGAAGTAAAAATAAAATAAAAGCCTAATCTAAAAGTAAAGGAAAAGGTCTTCAGTGCTCGAGTCTTTTTGTCCCTTCTTGATTGATTTGATTCTCTTTACCCTTCCCTTTATGTTTGGTTTGATAAATCAGAGGGAGAGTTTTGACTTAGGGCTCCTTAAGAGACACTTCTGAGGGCTTGAGGGGACCTTAGAGGGCTCTTTCGAGGTACGAAAAGGGCTCTACCACACGTTCGATCGCTCCCTGCAAAAACACAAATGCTAAACAAAACAAAAACAAAACAAATCTAGACAAAAATCTAGTGGAATAAAAATTCAGCAAAACAGAATTTAAACAAGAACTAAACAACTAACTAAGACATTAGAAGACAAAATAGTGAAACACACTAACTACTTGTGAAACAACTATGTAACAAGAACTAACTGAATAATACTAACTCACAATCTAACTAAACATGCATTGAACACAAGGATGTTAAAAAGTAATTATGCCCACTAACTCATTAAATCACAATGCTGCATGTGAATATTATTAACTAACTAAAACCAGCAAAGCAACCTAATTCACAAAAAAATGTAAATGGCTGAATCAAATACACTATTAACTTCTGCTAATATTTAAACTACTTAAGCTATACCTACAGACCTTAATTAAGGTCAATCACTTGGTGCATGATTGACGTTAAGACTAAACAAAAAGAATATCATATGCTGCTCATTACATTAACTGATGAACGTATGACAATATTTAAACTACTACTTATCTTGCTTACACTACAAATAACACCGCACACTAATAAATAGACATTAAATGAATAACTACTTAATCTTGCTAAAGCACTTAGTTAGACTAAGGAATTCCTAACTGAACTAGACGCTGCAGATCCACACTTGATAATAATATAACCTAATCTAATATCATGAAAAATGTTAGCTACGTGCTGCACTAATCTTGAAGCATACAGGCCGTGACTGTCAATGTCAAACATGCCAAAGTGCATGTTTGACGGTTGCTAAAAACACACACCCAGAAATCAATCTGCTGATCGCATCAAACCACGAACACGATACAAAAGGCTGGACTCATGCACAATGTTTTCAAGAAGATGCTAGAACTGTATAGAGTGCGTGATCATCGATCAGCATAGTATTTATGCCCAAAATAAGTAAATAAATTCTGCAGCAACGTATATTAAAACCGAAAGAACGTACAACCTACTCTATGCTATATAAATGATCAAACAAGAATTGCCGCTAATCAAAAATTGAACAAAACAAATTTATATAATGCATGTATTCTATTCTAATATGTGAAAACGAAGCAAATAAAAAATTTCAGATGATGACGTATGCAATGAACGTGTGGAAAATCAAATATGATGCAATGATATGATCCTAAACTACGGAGATGAGGGAAGAAGAGATAAACCGTGATTCACCTCCGATGAAAGGGTTGAGAAGAGAAGATGGTTGATCCAATTGCATCCACGCTGCCCCGATGAAGAGGAAGAAGTTGCCGATGACGAAAGGGTTTGAAGCTTGAAGAAAAAGAGGAAGAAAAAGAAGAAGAGGAGAACAAGAAGAGAAAGAAATCGGCAAAAGAGAGAGGTGAAGCAAAGGAGAGAGAGAGAAGAGGGAGGCAAGAAGGAGGGGAAGCAAGAGGGCTGCTGGAAAAACAACCTCCTTGGCTGGAAAAGATGTATTTATAAAGATCAAATTAGGTTAAAACATGTTTTTTTCAAAAAGAGTGAAGATTTTCGCTAATTTCCAAAACAAGGACTCTTATGAAAAACATTTTTTCTAAAAATCAAAACTTACTAAACTAATTAAAATTTAGCTAATAGAAGCCTAAACTAATTGAACTACAATTAAGAAAATCTAAATCTAATAAAAACACTAAAACTGCAGGGAAAGCTTTAAAAAACCCGATTTTCTGATAAAATTCAATTCAATGCGGCTTCTCAAAACTAACGATAAAAATAAATTTTTAGAGCGATTTTAACATGGATCATGCATAAATAATGATTAATAAAATGCGAATATTATGCATGATCAGAATACATGACTAATTTTAGGGTGTGTGCTCGAAACATATGCTTTTGGACTGAAGCGAGACTATAGACAGTTGGTGCCATTTGTTGCAAAGATGGTTACAGTCGAAAACTAGCAGTAGGGCCAGGCTTGAAGGGCTGTTGGTTACACGCATCTCCTTGGAAATTCCTAGTTAGTGTATATATATTGTTGTATTTTTAGTGTAAATGTGCTTTTTGTATCATATCTTAAATTGCCTGTGCATTATAAATTCATGCAAGGGCTTAGTTCCATGCTGCATTTTTCATCTTTGAGTCCAGTCTTGGTCAATGCTATTCTTCCAAGCACCTGAACAAACAATGCCCAACATGCCCCCTAGTTAATTTCCAGCACCAGAAGGATCGGGACCTGATGGGGATTGAGTCCTCTGGTGGCCCTAGTTTGTTGGTTCTTAGCTTGCTTCTTGAGAGAAGCTCTAGCTCGCCTCAGTTGAGGCTCAGGTGGAGCTCACTCATTTAGTGAATAAGCCAACCTCAAGCATGAAAGTGTGTTTATTATAAGCACAATAAACTCATTAAGAGTCTTCTCCCGTTTAAATATATTTTGTACTATTGTTTATAAGTATACTTATTACTCAATGTAATAAGATTATCATTATCAATTTGCATGTGAAATCATAAAAGGTCGAAATAAATGTATAAATTTTTTAATGTTATAACATAAAATAATGCACTTGGGTGTAAGCATAAAAATTATGATCTAGGCCAAACCAAAAAAAAAATTATGTTCTACGTTGACATGGTCAATGGGGATATCAATGGATCAGATATGTCCCAGACATCCCATCCAACCCAAATCCATCTTTTTAATGAATGGTTTCATGACACCAGAGAATGGCAAGGATCAAGGCATCATTTGGGGTCTCAAGGCATTATCTTTTAATTTCTCAAGATGACTCTTTGGTTCTCTCGCATGTAATAAATTTTTTCTTTATTATTCTCATATGTATTCAACTATATATAGATGTAGCTGCATAATGAAAGGTATGCTTCTAGTGTCCTTGGATGTTGGTCTTATTTGACCGAACCACATAAATGCTCTCTTTCTTATTTTCAGTGTTTATCATGATTGCATAAATGTTATTCAACATGGTATCAGAGCTGCGATTTTGGGCTCTTGCATTTTGATCAAGTGATTGCATTATCAATGGTTGAATCAAGCTCATCGCCTTCCTCTCAACAAGCGGTGGTGATTCAAGAGCAAGCTAATCCTTCGCTGAAAATCACTACGGTACCTTTAAATGGTTTTAACTATCTTCCTCGGTCAAAATCCGTTGCTTTATTTCTTAGTGGTAGCAGAAAATTAGGTTATGTAAATGAAAAAAAACCTAAACCTGATAATGATGATGTCAAATATGAAGAATAGGAGTCCAACGATCACATGGTTATGTCGTGACTCCTTAATTCTATAGAACCACATATTGCCAATGGGTTTCCTTTTCTTGATTCATCTAAAGTTGTGTGAGATGCAACCAAGAATTTATTTGGTGAACAATATAATGTTGGGAGGAGATATCAATTAGCTCAAGAAATTTATAATTTAAAAAAGAAAATAAATCTTTCACCGAATATCTTGGTCTGCTTCAAGGCATGTGGGATGAGTTTGATTCTCATATCCCACCCATTACTGACCAAATTGTTTTTCAAAAGTGGCGTGAGCAGGAGAAATTTTTTCAAATGTTAGATGGGCTTGGACAAGATTATGAACAAGTTCAAAGTTAAAGTTTAATGACCCTTGAACTCCCTACCTTAAGCTCAGCGTGTGCTACCATCATGAGAGAGGAGACACGTCGAAAGGTCATGAATAATAAAAATGAAGAAATTAACAACAACAGGTCTGCTCTTGTCTTATATCATGAAAAGAGGCCCAATGGTGAGTTCTCATATGATTCAAACTATAAAAAAAGGTTATTTTGTACTTTTTGCAAGAAAGACAATCATATCAGGGATCATTGTTGGAAATTGAACAAAAAACCAGGTTCTTCAAAAGAAAACAACAATCAGGATCGTTTCAAAGCCAACACAACTCAGTCAGATTTTAAGGAGGAGCCTTTAACTGTTGAAAAGTCGACTCAAATCCTCAAGGAGTTTACCAAATGCAATATGGCAACAACATTCTCTAAGGACGCATGTATGTCTTGCTTTTTTTTTATAACTGATTCCTCAAACTGTTCATGGATTATTGATTCTGGGGCCTCTGATCATATTACTAGGCAAAAATCATGCTTAGTGAATGTTAAAAAATTCAGCAGTATTAGACCGGTTTCGTCCGCCAATGGCTCTCATATGGAGATCACCGGAAGGGGTGAAGTAAGGTTTTTTGAAAAACAACAACCTAATCGTGCATTATATATTCCAAGTCTAACTTCAAATCTTTTGTCAGTGAGTAAGATTACTCATACCTTGAACTATAATGTTATATTCACTCCTATTGAGGTTATATTTCAAGATCACAAGACAATGAAGATGATTGGTAAGGGAAAGGAATAAAAAAGGCTTTACATATTGGATGGATAAAATAAAGCCTGTCTTACCGGTCGAGATGATGAAGGAAAAGCATGGCATTTGAGACTTGGGCATCCATTAGGCTCAATTTTGAAAAGATTAAAACCTGGTTTATTTTTTGATTGCATCAAATGTGAAACATATCAATTTGCTAAGATGACTCAACTTCCTTTTCCTCGATCGGAAACCGTGTCATTTCATGTTTTTGAACTCGTTCACTCTAATGTTTGGGGGCCTTCGCCTGTGACTTCTTATGATGGATTCAAATATTATCTAACTTTTATTGATGATTTTTCTAAAATCAGATAGGTATACTTTCTAAAAAGGAAAGATGAAGTGTTTGATTATTTTCTAAAGTTTTATAAAATGGTTCAAGCTTAATATAACTGCGAAATAAAATTTTTAAGGACAAACAATGGGACAGAATATGTGAAAGAAAAAAATGTAAATTTTAGAAATATGTATGGAATGCAACATGAAACAACTTGTGTTGACACTCCTCAACAAAACAGAGTCGCAGAATGAAAAAAGTGCCATCTTCTTGAAGTGACAAGATCTCTTCTATTCCAATTGAATGTTCCAAAGATTTTTTGGGCAGATGCAGTCAATATTGCAAGTTATATTATAAATTGTTTGCCCACTCACATTCTTGATTTTAAATCTCCTCTTGAAGTTTTTGATGGAAGAAAACATTCTATTAAACATTTAAAAACTTTTGGTTGCGTTACATATGTCTGGCAACATCCTTTCAATAGAAACAAGTTTCAACATAGAGCTATCAAATGTATTTTTATTGGTTACGCTTCTTCAAAAAAGGGATACCGATGTTATGATGTTACCAACAAAAAGCTTTATGTTTCTCAAGATGTGAAATTTAATGAAGAAAAACCATTCTTTAAAAGGCAATGACAAGAATCTCAAGGGGAGCAAGCTTCAAAATCGGATTTTGTTTTTCCGAATTTAACTCAAGAAGATGAGGTTTCTTGTGAAAACCAGGTTGAATAAAATGTTGAGATTGATGAATGTAATTCAATTGAGAATGATAGTAATGAAAATAGGTTTGTTCGGCGGTCCGAAAGAACTATTCGGATGCCAAAAAAATACCATGATTTTGTCACTTATAATGCCATGACATATCCAATTGAAAAATATTTGAACTATGCTCATGTGTCACAAAAATATTTTGTCTATCTTGCTAAGCTTTCAAATATACAAGAACCAGTTACATTTAAAGAAGCTTGTGAAAAGAAGGAATGGTGTGATGCTATGAATGAGGAACTCAAAGCAATAGAAAAGAATCATACTTGGGAAATTTGTGACATTTCTAAAGATAAAAAAATCGTTGGCTGTAAATGGGTGTATAAAGTCAAGTTCAAAAGTGATGGAACCATTGAGCGTTTCAAGGCACAACTCATTGCAAAAGGATATTTTCAAATAGCAGGTATTGACTACACTGAAACCTTTGCTCCTGTTGCAAAAATGAACACTATTAGAATTTTGTTATCTATTGCTAGCAATTTAAATTGGGAATTATTTCAGCTTGATGTTAAAAATGTTTTTCTTCAAGGAGATCTATGTGAATTTTTTTTTATGCAAGTTCCACCAGGGCATTCAAGTTATAATAAAACAAATGTTGCTTGTAGACTAAAAAAGATAATTTATGGTCTTAAACAATCTTCAAGAGCGTGGTATGCAAAATTGATCCAAGCTTTTAAAGAAAAGGGATTTAAAAGATGTGCTTCTGATAACTCTCTCTTTGTAAACAAAAATTCTCAACATATCACTATTATGCTCATCTACGTTGATGATATCATTATTACCGACAATAATAATGATGATATTACAAATCTCAAAAAGTATTTACATGAAGTTTTTGATATTAAAGATTTGGGACAGTTGAAATACTTTCTAGGTCTTGAGATTGTGCATTCTAAAAAGGGGTTATACCTGTCACAAAGAAAGTATGCAATAGACTTGTTAAATGAGACAGGAAAAATGGGTGCAAGACTGATACACCCATAGAAGTAAATCACAAGCTGGAGAAGGTTGAAGAGAATCCAGTAGAAGATGTCAAGCAATTCCAAAGAATTGTTGGCAGACTCATTTATCTCACAGTTATTAGATCAGATATAGCATATGTTGTTAGTGAGGTAAGTAAGTTCATGCACAATCCTCAAAAATCTCATATGGATGCTATTGATAGGATTCTATGATACATCAAGAAAGCTCCAAGACAAGGCTTGTGGTATAAAAGAAATAAAAAAGGTGGATATTTGTGGCTATACAGATGCAGATTGGGCTGGCAGTGTATTGGATAGAAAATCTACCACTGACCTTTGTGTTTTTGTTGGAGGTAATTTAGTTGCGTGGAAAAGTAAAAAACAAAAAGTTGTATCTCGATCAAACAATGAGGCCGAGTATAGGGCTATGACAACAACAACATGTGAGTTAACATGGACTAAAACTTTGTTAGAAGAAATGGGTCTTGAAGTTAAAACTCCTATGCTTATGTATTGTGATAATCAAACAGCTATTCATATAGCGGCAAATCCAGTTTTCCATAAAAGAACAAAACACATAGAAGTTGACTGTCATTTTGTTAGGGACAAAGTTCAAAATAAAGAAATATTGACTCCTTTTATCTTCAACTCATAACAATTAGCTGATATTTTGACTAAAGTTGTGCCAAAAAATCAACTTCACTATGTTATAAGCAAGCTGGGAACATATAATATATATGCGTCCCAGCTTGAGGGGGAGTAATGAATGGTTTCATGACACGAGAGAATGGCAAGGATCAAGGCATCATTTGGGGTCTCAAGGCATTATCTTTTCATTTCTCAAGATGACTCTTTGGTTCTCTCGCATGTAATAAATTTTTTCGTTATTATTCTCATCTGTATTCAACTATATATTGATGTAGCTGCATAATGAAAGGTATGCGTCTGGTGTTCGTGGATGTAGGTCTTATTTGACCGAACCACGTAAATGCTCTCTTTCTTCTTTTCCGTTTTTATCATGTTTGCATAAATGTTATTCAGCAGTCTGAATGTTATTCTCGAATGCAAACTCGATTATTCGGTTAGATTTGAGCTTTGATTTTCGTCAGATATCAACAGACAAGACCCGCTTGAGTATTTTATTTGGGGTTAATATTTGGTCAGGTTGCCATTACTTCATAATGAATAGAAAATGTTGTTTTCATCTTTTCTGTGCATAACACGCCCTGTGGATAGGGATGTTAATGGGTCAGATTTTATCCGATAACCAACTGAATCTAACTTCGATTAGTAAGATTTGGTAAGCGGAAACCGTATCTGATTATAATCATATGCAGATATGATTTTTTTTGGTACTGAATCCGACAGATATCCAGATTTAATAGATGTTCGAATCCGATTACACGTAAAAAAAGTGAATTTGGTATGAGCTTTTCATCATGCGAGTCCAAATCCGAATCCGAGCCTGTTTAAGCAACCTCAGATTAGTCAGATCGGGTATTATCCACATCCGATCCAATCTGAACGGTTTACATGCCCACCTGTGGATGTGATTTACAAGGATTGTGTGATTACAACGTATAAGCCAGTTTTCTAATAACCTGAAAAGTCAGTTAAAAAATTTTACAGCTCAAGAGATCGTTTTTCTACGTTGGAAAAACACAATCTAAAGTGCTTTCCCTAGTAAACTGGCCATGCTGAACGCATCTGTGAGATCAGATCAGGTTGATGCACCTCACACCCATAGTTTTCATCTAGGTTGAACGGTCAGGTCGCCATATTATCGTATGGGTCAGATTGGGCTTCTATTTTTCCCACCTGATACTACTCAAGACCCAAACTTAAGCCAACTGGATGTTATCTAAGCCAATTAAGGTGCACCTAAATGGATTGGATATCGGACCCATTGAATAACCAGGTTAGCCGGGCCCTCCATGAAAGGCAAGCTGGGGTTAAGCAGACCAACTATATTATTGGGTTTTGAACTTGCAACATCCCACTACAAGGTGATGTGCACTAGCTGCTCTTACCAGACAAGCGGAGCCCGTTGGTGTATGATGCTTAGATTTGCTCTGCTTAAACATTGATGCTGTGAACAGGAGGATCTCCTTTGAACCTCACAAGAATCAAATCAAGCAATAAATTAATATAAAATAACACAAAAATAAAGATAAATTAGCTGAATAAATATTTCATCATCCACCTCTTACTATTTGTAGCAAATAAAGGAAAAATTTTAATCCTACTACGAATTTAAGATAGATTTGATGTTGACTAAGATGTGAAACATGACTCAAAAATTGATATCCAACTAAATAATTACAAAAAACACAAATAATCAAGATGGAATTGATATCCAACTAAATAATTACAAAAAACACAAATGATCAAGATGGACCCGATAATGTCTAACAAATGCTTCTAAATTGGGTCCCACTGGCCAATTGGTTTGCAAGAACCTTGTGCATGCTACATCATTGCTGTCAGTTGTCTGCCTTTTGAGGCAGGGAAACTTTTTGCTCAAACATTTAAAATATTTGTGATGCACGTGGCTCTGTCCACGTGCGAGTAAACGTTTGATTTAGGACCGTTAAAAGCATGGAAATAGACAACAGTTTGGTCTGATAAATCCAAAATCCAAAATCCAAAATCCAAATTCCAAAGGTGGGAAGACAGGCTTGTGCAGCCTTAGCTGTCTACTGGCTTTGCTTCCTAGATCCACGGTGGCTCTTGAAAGTAGAATCTCTCTCTCTCTCTCAATGGGTGTGATAAGTTCAAATCTTAATCCTGATCGGACCAAACCCGGATCCATCAATCTGGTTAGACAATCTTATTAGGACGGTTCTGGCAGCTTCCAAAGAGCTGCTGGCTCCATTCCCATAAAAGAGCTAGGTCTCATCCGTAATCCACTCTGGGTCTTGACATGGAATGGGTCGTTGAGTCCAGTAGGTTAAGCCCATTAGCCCCAGTTGGCACTTTCATGCCTTGTGTAATGGGTGGATTTTGGACCAGGATCCGATCCATTGATAGCTGTCAATTTGAGCACCTTGACCAGTCTGTTTAAAATTCTTTGTGTGGGTCCCACAGTAAATCTTTTTCATCTCACAAGAGTCTCTCACTCTCTATCTCTGAGGGTGGGAACTGGTCCCACCATGCCTTTCTCGTTTCTCTCTGCACTTGCGAAGTGGGTCCCACTGTAAGTTTTTTAGACCATGGAACTTTGAAAATGTGGGTCCCTGCGGCAGCTTCACGAGCGGCCAGTTTTGTGGGAGATGGGATCAGGTCCGTTGGAGCACCCCTGGATGCCGTTTATCTCAAGATGAACGGCATCCAAAGCCTTAGGAATGGGATGCCATCATTTGGATGGGCCTCACTCTTTTTTTTTTTTTTTATGGTCGTTCTTGTTTCAGATGGATGGCATCGAAATGGTTTAAAATGAACGGCTCACAATGAGCTTGTGCATTGTTTTGATGGGTGTCCATTTTTTAAGATGAACGACGATCAAGGTACCTCTGACGCGATCATCTCTCGTTTTGGGGTGATTATGGAGTCTAGCTGATCAAGCCCAGCCCCAAACTTTTATTTGATGCTTTGAATCGCATTTATATGTTTTATTGTACAGTTTGAGGTCTTAATATTAACAAAATAGTAAATTAATACAATGGATTCAAAAAATGATGACTCATCTTCAAGCGCACACGGGTGTTGCGTTTGATAACTAGACAAGCTGGTCTGGCTTAAGCTGCTCAAGTTTTGAAGGATGTCATGAGTTCAATATCCAGAATGTGCATCCTTTGCCGTAAGGTCAAAACGAATGAGAAACTATCTCCGAAGAATATGGTGAGTGTTTGTAAAGTTTTAGTCCTCAAATGTTGTCAAAATTGTATAGGCTATCGAATGGTTTGGCCAACTATTCAGGTGAATCGGCCGATACTGATTCCCAAGTGAATACTTCTGAATCAGCTAAAAATAATTAAAAAATATTTTGTGTTATTCAGAACATGACACACTTTAAAACCATTAAAATAATATTAAAATTTTAATTTTAAGTATTTTTATTTTATTAAAAAAACAGATTCAAGTTAATATGGCATTGATCTTCTGCCGAGCCGGTGTTTGCACCGATACTGGCAACATTGCTGCAAACAGGGGCTACAGTTAGGGGTGTCAAGGGGTAAGATTTGGTTCAGACCCAGGTAGAACCAGACTTGGACCAGATTTTCGGGTATGGTATTGGGTCCAAACTTGGATCTGCTATAAGAGAAATCATACTTGGACCCAATAAAAACTACATGAACCAGACCTGGTAAAATAATATATATTTTTCATTTTTAAATTGAAAAATTAGGGGTCTTAATCGAAACTCAGGTTGGCCAGGGTCTGGTATAAAATTCCACAAACTATACCCAGGTCCATGTATTAATCGGATCTTTGGGTCTGGAGCATGTTTGACGGGGAATCTAAGTTCAAATCCCATGGGTGTCACCCCCATGTGTAAGCTGAAGCTTAGAAACTCTCTAGGGTTGAGGGGCAAGCCCTCAGAGTTTTAAGCACATGAACAGAGACGCTTAGTATTGTAGGTTGAGCCAGCAGGGCTAGATCTCTACGCCTGCGCCGGGGGGCAGTTTCTTGGAGTGAAAAAAATATTTGTGATCTGTTCATGGACGGGTTTTCCCATGGCCTAGCCAAAAATTAAAAAAACAGCATAAAGCTTGTAAATTGAGGTCGCGTTATGGACAAAAAGACAAAATTTTCACATGAAATATGAAAAATAAAATAAATATTTTCATATCATTCCAAATGAGAAAAACTTTTCATTAATTTCACATCTTTGTACTATTTTCAAAATCCACATATGATAAATGTGAGCTGTTCATCCACGGTGATGAACGCATCAAACTATAATGGTTGGATTCCTTATGCTTCAGATGGGTCCCACAGGGCCGTCCAAGCTGGTGATGATGATGGATGGAAGGCTGAAACAAAAGCACAAGCCATGGTTGTTTGAATTGACGCAAACGAGACTGAAAAAAGAGATGAGCCACTCATGATTTACTCATCTTTGGATCTTAAAGAGCTCGTTCAAACTCATGAAATAGGGGCTCATTAATTATTAACCATATATATTTTTTATATTCATAAAGTTTAGATGCTTGAAGTGTTTGGCTTGCAAGCCATAAGTTTATAGTTCAAATGCTATTGCTTACAAGTTTGAAAAAATTATTTATTTTTGTAAATGAGTCTATTCAGGTTTGATTCAATAAGTTTAGGGTTCAAATTATGTTATTTTCAACTTAGGCACTGGAATGACAGCTTTCTATTGAGTTTAATCTTTATCGCTGGCTTGCTCGGTCACTTTGCTCCCTCAATAGTTATTTTCTTTTGAGATAGACGAGTTTAGCTCATGCTCGACTCGGGTCACATAAAAAAACAAGCCAAGCCAAGCTTGAACACCCCTGACCTGATCCGCGTTCGTCTGGCGTATGGTTTGCCAGGTAGTTTGTCCCCCCAAAAATCGTGGGCCCCATCACGTTCCTGTCCTGTCTTGAACACTACCTTGATTTAGAGTTCCGCCTATTTTTACTCGCTCACTACCCTTCAAAAAAGCGTGGGTCCCACCGTATCTTTAATGACAGAAGCAGCTTGAGTACGGGTCGGTTCGGGTCTCGCTTGATCGCATCTTTGATACGGTATTCGAATAATACATGATCAAGTATCGTTTTGGATCTAGATCCGATCTGAAACTCGTGACAGAATTTCAGACCCAGATCAGCTGAAAATATTCAACGGAAAGGCTACGTTATTTGTTTTTTCTTTAATTCAGAGGTAAAACATGTAATATGAATCCCGAATCAATATGTCTAGTAGATTAGAAACTGGACCCCACCAAGTTCCAATCGGAATCCCGGTTCGGATACACTTTACCCGTATCCGACATCATGAAACGAATCCGTTTCTCACCTGGTTTGGACATCCGACGCGTTGGCTCGATGCCTCTCACACCTGGCCTGGTCGTCCCCACGAAGCGACCAACACGTGTCCAGCAAAACGACCGGCGCTAGCCGGTCACGCAAAGCCCGCCTGCATACCTTTTTTTTTTTTCAGAGAGGAAAATCCAAAACCGCCTCTCTCTCTCTCTCTCTCATCTCGATCTTTCTATTTTTGTAATTTTCTTCTCCTCTTTTTCTTCTTTTGGCAATTCCTCCGCTCTGTTCTTCCGCCGGTGGCGGTTGTTTTCCTCTTTCCGGGCGTGATTCCGGCCGCGGATCTTCGCCGGAGCTTCTGATTCCAGTGGTGTTGGGGATGGAGGCGACGCCGGGGGTGGCGATGAACGTCAACGATTGGTGGGAGGACGTCAACAGTTCCACCGTCTGGCAGAACCGCATCTTCTACACCCTCGCCGCCCTCTACGGCTTCGTTTCTGCCGTCGCCCTCGTAATCTCTATCTCTTTCTCTCTTAATTTTGATCTTCGATGTTTTTTCTAAAAGAACGTTCTTTGCTCGTGGATTTTTGTTCATTAGGGATATTCCGATTCATGATTGTAAGTAAAATCAGGGATTAGTTGTTCTATAAGCTCTGGTAACTCGTGAGCTTCGTCTGTTTTTTTTTTAGGTATTTCGTTTTCTTTTTGTTTGTTTTGATTAGAATTAGAGTTTCCCCGTTCGTTCATTCATGGCAAGGTGATTTTTTTCACCTTCCTTTTCGTTGTTAGTGGATTTCTCAATGGTTTTTAGATGTAGATTTGTGGAATTTCCATGTTTTTGTCTGCCTTGAGTTGCTTCGGTCTTCATTATTGGTGTATGGCTCGTGCATGCGTGGATTTTTTTGGTCATTTTTCTTTTTGGGTTGTTAATCATTGGCATGAGTTTTATTCTTTTGTCGGTCGGATGTTGGGATTGCTGAGCTGATTGGTCGATTACAATCACTTTGTTTATGGTTTACCTATTCATTACCCTTCTCTTGCTGCGTAGTTTGGGGTTGCTCACGGGGAAGGCTTTTTTGTCACTTTGAAGTTTGTCTTTTGGACCATAAACGCTGGTGTTGGTATGAGCATAACAATGGCAATCCAATTTCTCACGAGAACTTGAATTGTTGAATTGGTCTAGGGGTTGTATCCAGAAAAAAGCAAAAAAAAACTATAGAAAGTAAATGATTACAAAATTGTTGCAGGACACCTTTTAGGTTTTCATGATACTCAAAATTAATGTCACAAAATCAGGAAAATATCAGAATTAGTGACTGTGTGAACTGTTGCCAGTTTTACAATAATGGAATTTGATAATTTTTAAAAATTTTCATTTTAGTGCCATCTTGATGCATCTCTAGGATCGTCTGCATGGGTGATTTTATTGAGACAAGGTTTATTATGCTAAATTAAAAATAATTTTATGCATAGAGTATAGAGCTGTATGCCAGAAGATTGTCCCGTTTTCCTTGGATTTTGATTTGTGGCTCTTTCCCGCTTTTTGATCAATGTCTCTGTTCGTGAGCCAAGACAATGTGGCTCTTTTTTTTGGTGCTTTATCTTCCTAAGTTTTCCATTGTATTGAGTGGTGACTTACTGTATCTCAGATACAACTTGTGCGGATTGAATTGAGAGTTCCTGAATATGGATGGACAACACAGAAGGTTTTCCATTTCTTGAATTTTGTAGTGAATGCAGGTTTGTATGTGATGTTGACCTTTGTCTGTTAGTTATTATTAGTATGATATTGGTTCACGAGGATCTTTCTGTTAGTAAAATTGTTTTTCCTTCTTGATGTTATTATTATCTGCAGTGAGGTCTGTGGTGTTTGTGTTCCGGCGGGCTGTTCAAAGAATGACACCTGAGGTGCCTTTATCTGGTTCTCTTTTTTTATCAAAGTTATTATTACTTTGAAGAACTTCTGGCTCTGAAATTTTGCTGGTTTTCTTCTATTGTAAGACTTATTGTTTGTCCTTTCCCCCCCTTTTGTTTCTGCTTGTAGATTCTCCAGCATGTGCTTTTAGATATGCCGGGTCTTGTGTTTTTCACGACCTATGCACTATTGGTTCTTTTCTGGGCTGAGATATATTATCAGGTTATTACTCGGTGGATCTCTTTTTTCCTTTCCTGCTTATGGCGTGGAGTTTTCTTTTTGAAATGAAAACCATTATGATTTTTTAGGCACGGGGTGTATCTACGGATGGTCTGAGGCCAGCCTTCTTTACAATCAATGGGGTGATTTACGCAATTCAGGTAAAATAGTTGCACAATCAAAGCATTACTTAGATGTGGATTTTTGAGACGGGGAAACACATGGAGAAATTTTGTACTTATTTTAGTGTTTGCTTGTAAATTACCTTGTTGGGACTGGGTGTTGACCAGTAAGGAATCTGGTGGAGTGTTATGGAAGTTGAATAGCACATGTTTGTACAGAAGTTGACCGTTTTAAACTGTTGGATTTCACATTTCTATGTTATTTTTGGTGTATCTGTTTTTTGTATTATGACTGAGTTTGACTAGAATGCATGTTCACTGAAATTCTTAAAGATATTGTAACAACGGGGTGAATTTAAGTTTATAATGGATTCGCTTATTGTCTCTACTTAACCAACCAACCGAGGAGCAAATTATGTCTAGATGCTGAAGACTCTTTGTACACTTCATAAAACTGAGATGCAACTTGTATGTAAGTTGAAACCCATCAGGCATTGATGCTGATTGACTAAACAAGGTTGTTCTAGGTAAAGGCCGCTTTTGGCATTTCTACCATCTCTTTTACACATATTAGAGTATGACTGAAGCCATTGGGTTGAGAGAGCCAGCTTATGATCCATATAATTTTATTGGATTAACCAATTTATGTTTAATGAATTGTAGAGCAATTATTTTCATAATGTCTGAAGAAAAGTGTAACGCCTCGAAATTTTAACCCAAATTTTTAAGGAGATTTTTTTTTATAACAGCGGAAACAAGAAATACTATAGGGTTATGCATTTCGGAACATTACAATGGAGAACAACCAACTCATTTATTTCATTCTAATATCGATGAAAATTAACATCAGAGTTTTAAATGACATGAGCAAATAAATTACAATGAACCTACACGATCCCGGGAACAGTAAATCCGAAACCTCGATCCGATGCCTCATCCTGCAGTTGCTCATAAATCCTATTACTCACCTGAAAAATGGTAAATTTATAGGGATTAGACTACAACTGTCTAAGTAGGACAACTGTAAATTTTCTTGCAGGTATATCATGAATCTAGTATGTGATGTGAGTGTCATGTGTGATTTTCATTTTATACAGAAGCAAGTAAAACAAACTATGCAACAACAATAACATACATATACATAAGCAAGTAAATCAGATTATGCATCAATAATAACAGACATATACATAAGCAAGTAAAGCAGATTATGCAACAACAATAACAGCCATATCAATAAGCAAGTAAAGCAGACTATGCAACAACAACAACATGCATAACTTTCATGTAACAATCACAACATTTTTCGTGTAACAGTCACAATATGAATTAAATTATCTCATAATTACAATTTTTAAAGCTTACTGGAATTTAAGGAATATACATTCTGCAAGACAAAGACAAGACTAGCAATATACTAAGTCTACTCAATGTGATACCTGAACTGTTCTAATTAGTGTTTATTTTTTCTTATCTCGTGGTTACACACGGGCCAAGGCAACCATCATAGAAGAGAACGTTGGGGGTATATTATTCAAGGTTGTTTTATTAACCTGAATATTGTAACTGAGACTGAAATCCTAAGGGAGCGGTCAGTAGCCGAGAGAACCTCCCAAGGGCCAAACCAAAACAGGATGCATCCCTAATTTTTGCAGAAGAATATAGAGCTACCACCTAGGACACATTTGGTAGTCCGGGTCCCCAACTCCGAGGACTGGGGACCAACGAGCCATTTTTTTTGCTCAAAACACGAAACACATGTCCCCGGAGTTTTGTACCACCTACCCTCTCCAAGGTAAGCCCAAGAACTGAGTGGGTTGGTCTTTTCATTTAATTTATTTTTCCAAGGTACTGGGGCATTTTCCTCAACTACCTACTACTACCATATTAGTAGGTTCCCAACCTCAGTCATTTTAGCAAGGTATATACACGTTCCATCCTTTTTTGTACAACCCACTCAGAATGCTCCTGCCTTTAAACCAGTCAAGCACTGATGCCCCGGTACCTTTAAACCAGTCGGGCACACAACTTTTAGGATTAAGTTTTTCACCTTTTTTTATTGCCAAAACACACAAGTTAACAGTCCAAGTACCCGTATCAGGTATTCAACCCATATTGCCCATTAGGCAAGGTTTCCCAAACAACCCCCTTGTGAGAAGACACATATCCATATGTCACTAAAAGCACCATCATATATTTGAACTCAATGTAACAACCTTAAGCATATACATGCTTCTGTATACGTTCAACAATGGTGTATGTGGTCAGTTGTCACAATTCATCATGCAATTTTGCCATAAAGCAGAAAATTTGGAAAAAGTAAAACAATGCATAGGCATCAATTTCATATGCAGCTGGATAGTAACCCGAACGACCTCATAATAGGCATAAAAAAGGCATTAAGTATCAGCTTGATGTGTAGCTTTCTATGAAACCAAATATCATCGTAATAGGTAGCTAACTATGCAGTGAGCATCAGATTAGTGTGAATTTCATATGAAGTAGAGTATCCTCGTAACAGGCACCATTTTGCTAACATAATTTAAAGTACGCATGCCATATTTCACAGACTTGGTTAAAATACACAAACAATAATAATTATAACATGATTAGGTACCCTATGCCTAAAAGAAATACATGAATTTCCATTTCAATTCGGCTACCACATAGCCTACATTAAGCATGCTCTGTTTCACAGAAAATAACAAGCACTATTCAGCAACCATAATCTCAAATAAGCATGTTGTATTTCTCAGACTCATGCCAAAATACACACTCAATAATAAAAGCATGATCAGATACACCCCATGCCTAGAAGAAATAAATGTATTTCAATTGCAGTTCGACTACCACACAACCTACCCTAAGCATGCTTTGTTTCACAAATTACACATATGCAGGCCAGAACTCATTTAAGAGGATTTAGCATGTATTCCCAAATTGAAATACCCCAAAAACGAACAAAACTGTTCAGTGCCATATTCGCTGAAGAGGTATTAACCTCTTTCAACATTGAATTTCAGGATACAGACTTACATAGTCTGCGTATATGCAACAAATCATTACCCAGTTACACAGGGGTAACATGGGGCCACTATTTAATCCCCAACCCCCGAATGCAACGGGCCATTGCATCCGAGAACGCAACACATATTAAAGGTATAAACCCTGAATACTTAAAATCCGACCCCCGGTAACCGAAACCCCGAACCCTTTATGATATATATATAATCGAAATCAGACCTTCCCCCTTTTAGCAGCAATCGCAATCAAAACATTAAAAAAAGAAAAAACTAATTACAGAAATTGAAAAGAACATACTCAACGATTATAATTCCTTTTAATGTAAAGAACCGAAAATATACACCCCAATTTCCTGTTAGATTTAGTTTTTCTTCCACAACAATCGAAATCCCCAAATCAATTGATTTGGGGTTTTCAGACAACCTACCGCATGCTCGACCCACTACCAACCAAGCAAGAACTCCCTCAATGGATCCTACACTCGGATGCCGTAACTACCGGAATCCCCAACTCACAGACGTTGGGTTTTCTGGCAGCCAAGAATCCAGACACTCGTTACCTGTGCAACACAGGGTTTCCCCCCCTTTGACCAACCCAACCACACCCGGATTCACTCAATACCCAACAAGAAAAATTACAGGAATCCTACCTTTTTCCAGCGATCAGAGGAGGATGAGAAGGTAGCCGCTGTCGCAAGAACAGGGTCGTCGGCGCCGACGGCTTGCGGTTGCGTAGGAGGTGTGAAACAGAGAGGGAGATGAGAGACAAGCATTTTGGACGGTCTTTTTTTTTCCATTTCTTCCGCTATGGGTTTCTTGGAACCCGGATCTCGGCAATGGAACTTGGGACGACGATGATGGAGGCGGCTGTTAAAATGTATATTCAAAAACATTATTGTAAGTATAAATATATATACTTATATACATAGAGATACGTATACATATATTATATGTATACGTATCTCTATATATAAGTATATATATTTATATATTTTTCCCTTTTTTCTCTTTTACCCAAAAAGGGTATTCCTGTCATTTCACATTTTGCGCATATTCCATTTGGAATATGCTGTATTTCTTCTTTTATTTTTTGTAACTCTTTATTTAATTTTATTTTTCCTTTTTATTTTATAAAAAGGTGCATTGGGGGTCCCCCCAATAGAGTCGTTGGGGGCTCCCCAACGACTCCTTTGGGGAGCCCCCCTTTGCACCCCTTTGCTCTTGTATAAATAGGGGTGTTCCCCCTTGTTGTCAAATAAGCTTGAGAGTCTCAAGCATTTGCTATTTTATGAAATACATGCCTTAGTGCATGTTTGCTACATTTATCCTTTTTTGCGTATTTTGTTTAAGTGTTGTGAGAGTACCTTCGTGCAAGGTATTTGTGCTTGTATGCGTATTGTCTCTTTGTAGACATTTTCACATGGTATCAAAGCTCCGTTGGTGATTGAGGATCGTGGGATTCTCCTTTTTTCGAGTGCCTCGAAAACCGTGCCTTCGGATCTTTAGAGGTTGAAGTGGTGGATCTTGCTTCTCAAATATTTTAGAAGGATCTTGTGTAAGCTAGAAGTTGAAACATTGTGTTGTTACGCCCTTTTTTCTCCTTTTCGTTACTCCTTAATGAGTGAGAAAGAGTCTCACTTTGCTCTTGGCTTCAAGTTAAATGGGTCCAACTATCATATTTGGGCCGGAAACATGGAGGCTCACATAAAAGGTAAAGGATTATGGGGTTATGTGCAAGGCACAATTCCGGAACCGGAACCCAAAATAACCGTGATAGACGGAAGTGAAATCAAGATTCTTGAGGGAGAGGAAAGGATCAAAGCTCTTGAAGAATACTCCTAGAAGCACGACGAATGGGAAATGAAGAACTTCAAGATTCTTTCTTGGTTCTTCGCATCCGTTGAAACAAAGATTAATGCCAACATTGTCAAGTTCAAAAGAGCATCGGAAGCTTGACATTATCTCGAGAAAATGTATACATCAAGAGATCTATCCCATAAGTATTACCTTCAAAAGAAGGCCCTCTCCCTTACTCAAGGTGAAATGCCTATTAGGGAATATTTTGCCGACCTTTCCTCCATTTGGGATGAGCTTTCCATGCTTGAACCAAAATGGAGTGGAGAGGCAATTGAACTCCGCCACAAGCAACTTGAAGAAGATCGGTTCTTCAATTTTTTGAATGGGTTAAGACCGGAATTTGAGCAAATAAGGTCATCACTTCTATCCTCATTTACTCCTCCCTCTCTTGAAGATGTTCTCACCAAATTAAGTGGTGAGGAGACTCGTATGAGTTTATGTAAACAAGGATCAAATGTTCTTGCGGTTCCTTGTAATTATGAAGAAAACAATGAGGTCAATGCCGTATCAAGACCCGGAAATAATGTAAAGACCTATCGTCCTCCTCATTTCAAATCACAAAATCAAGGAGGTGATGATGGACAAAGAGGAAAGAGAGACTATAGCAAGATTATTTGTCATTTTTGTAAAGAACCGGGGCATATCAAGCTCATATGTCCCAAATAGAAGAAGCTTCTCGCCATGCCTACCACCGGTGTACCACAAAAGGAAGAGGCATCATCAAGTGGGTCACTCTCTTTAAATCAAATAGTGGAAGCCCTTCATCCTCTCCTCAAGGGAGCTACCTCCGGTGCCGTCGTGTCTACTTCTTCCTTTCCAGGTAAAGTCTCTTGGCTTTTGGACTCAGGTGCATCTTTTCATATGTCCCCAAACATGTTTTCACTTTTCGACTATTCAAAAAATGTTTCTCCATCCTTTGTTTCCACTGCAGATGAAACCTCTCTTGAAATTAAATGAATAGGTAATTTTGAAACTCAAGATTTTTTCATTCCAAAAATTAGATTTATACCTAAACTAAACTTAAACCTTCTCTCTGTTTCTCAACTCTCGGACCATGGTTGCGATATTAAATTTTCGTGTGATAAATGTTTAATACAGGATCGCCGGTCCGGAAAATTGATTGGGGAAGGCTTTAGAAAAGGAGACTTATACTATATGAAATCTCTTCAAGTTCCAAAATCTTTTTGTAATGTTGCCTGAAACAAAGATATAAATATGTGACACAAAAGACTTGGTCATCCTAATATCACCAAGTTATCTTATTTACATTTTGCGAAGGACCTATGCAAAAGTTCATTTTCTTGTAATGATTGTATTCTCGAAAAAATGCAAAGTTTACCTTTTGAGCAAAGAACTATGTTCTCATCTAAAACCTTCGAAATTGTTCATTCCGATGTTTGGGGACCCGCACCTGTTGTTTCAAAAGGAGGCTTTTCTTATTATGTCATTTTTGTGGATGATTTCTCCAGATATTCATGGATCTATTTTTTGAAGTTCAAACATGAAGTTTTTACGTGTTTTAAAACCTTCCATTCAATGATCAAGAATCAATTCAACAGTAATATAAAGATTTTTAGAAGTGATTCTGGAGGAGAATATCTCTCCAACCAATTTAAAGTATATTTTGAGGATCACGGAATTTTCTATCTCAGTCTAAACTTGCTTGTGAGATTATTGACAGATCAGGAATTTCTGATGACAAAGTTTACGAGACTTCTGAAGTCGTGAGATAAAAAATGAAGATTGACGACAGAGTTTCTCTAACTGATCCTACTCCTTACAGGCAGTTGGTAGGTTCTTTAATGTACCTTAGCATTACTCGACCTGATTTGTCTCATGCTATACACATCGCCAGCCAGTTTCAACACGCTCCTACAACCATTCATATGAGTGCTGTCCTTCGAATCATCAGATATCTGAAGGGAACAATGAACAATGGAGTATTTCTATCTTCTTTCTCTGAATTAAAATTACTTGCTTATACTGACTCAGATTGGGGAGGTGACCCTAGTAACCGTCACTCCACCACTGACTTTTGTGTTTTCTTAGGTGAGTCCTTGATCTCATGGCGATGTAAAAAGCAACAGAAGGTCTCTCTGTCATCCACTGAAGCCGAATACAGAGCCATGACATCCACTACCATGGAAATTGTATGGATTCGACGCCTTTTGGAAGATATGGGAGTGCTTATCAGAGAACCAACAAAGCTGTGCTGTGACAATAAAAGTGCAGTCTATATTGCCAAAAATCACACCTTTCACGAGCGAACAAAGCATATAGAGATGGACTGCCATTATGTCAGGGAAGAATACTTGAAGGTCATTGATTTACCATACGTGACGTCTGAGTATCAACTTGCGAACTTCTTCACAAAAACTCTTTGTTCGCCCAGATTTCATTTCCTTCTTGACAAACTTGTAGTTATCGCACCGTAAGTTTGAGGGGGGGGGGGTGTTAAAATGTATACTAAAAAACATTATTGTAAGTATAAATATATATACTTATGTACATAGAGATACATATACATATATTATATGTATATGTATCTCTATATATAAGTATATATATTTATATATTTTTCCCTTTTTTCTCTTTTACCCCAAAAGGGTAATTTTGTCATTTCACATTTTGCGCATATTCCATTTGGAATATACTGTATTTCTTCTTTTATTTTTTGTAACTCTTTATTTAATTTTATTTTTCCTTTTTATTTTATAAAAAGGTGCATTGTGACCGTTGGGGGCTCCCCAACGACTCCTTTGGGGAACCCCCCTTTGCACCCCTTTGCTCTTGTATAAATAGGGGTGTTTCCCCTTGTTGTCAAATAAGCTTGAGAGTCTCAAGCATTTGCTATTTTATGAAATACATGCCTTAGTGCATGTTTGCTACATTTATCCTTTTTTGCGTATTTTGTTCCAAGTGTTGTGAGAGTACCTTCGTGCAAGGTATTTGTGCTTGTATGTGTATTGTCTCTTTGTAGACATTTTCACAGCGGCTTGGCGATAAGGACTAAGCAGTGGGACGACGACGAGAGATGGCCATTGGTCATCGTCAAAGAGAGAGAGAGCAGGAGGAAATCCGGTGGTCGTCGTCGGCGAGGAGAAAGGGGTGCTCCGGCGAGGTGGGTGGGAAGAGAGATGAGAGATAGAGGGAAGAGAGAGAGCGAGATAGCGGGAGGAAGAGGGCGAGACCCTCTCCCCCTTAAACAAGAGGCGACCCCTTCCCCGACGGTTACGCTTCCTCCCAACAGATTCACGAATCGTGCTAGGGCACAATTCTTTATCTGGGTTTTAATGAAGCATCCGGGTCTGAAATCCGCGACCCGCGACTCGGGATCCAATCGAAAATTGGATCCGGTTCACGCTATAAAGGTGGATCCACAAGTTGGATCCAAATGGGTCCAACTGTGAAGCAAACCCCAAAGTAATTTTATTTATTTAGTATTATTATATATATTACAATATATATATGGATATATGGATCCGGAAAGCGGATCCCAGCCCATCTATGTATTATTTTAAATACCTATCACTTAAATAATTAAATTAAAGTTATTGCATATATATATATATATATATCTTTATGGATCCTGGATCCAAAACTTGGATCCCAGGCCCAAATCACAATATTACGAAATTTGTATATACTGTTTCTAAATAAATGCTTAAAAATGCGGTTATTACAAAAAGTCCTTGCTCTATGTCTTTGATTGGATTAGTGTGGTTGTTTGACTTAATTGGGATGCGTCTTTATCTCATCAAAGTTAGAAAACATTTTTCCATCGCTCTAGTTAAAAAGCTTCATTTCACATATTATTGAAGTACTCAAAAGGGTTGCCGACAGGCATTCTTGACCAAATAATGCCTTGAGGCATGAAGTTTAAGAAGCCTATATTGATAAAGAAGAATTGCATGTGGGCAATTAAAAGACTGGGGTAGGTACTTAATAACACATGAAGATGTTTTGTATGTGAAAAGACATGTAGATATACAAAATCTAACATAAAGTTGTAAAATTGTCAAGGCTTAAAATAGATAGTAGATCACTTATGCACAAAAACCTTGTGGAATTGGGGCTTTTATGCCCTACTTATTTCATAAAAAGTGTCTTAGGTGAAGGCAATGGTAGGGGGAACTTATAGAAGCCGTGTTGGTTCTTCTTTGGTGATTGTGTGATTTGCCAACTTAGGATGTTCGAATGGTTTGTGTAGTGGTGCTATTTTTTTTTCAGTTGAAAGGCAATTTTATTGCTGGATTCATAGTTTAATATGAAAGCGCTGTTTGGATGCATTTCTATTTGTAAATTTGTATAATAAACAACAATAAGGGTTTTTAGATGTTCATTGCTTTTAAAAGCAGGTTTGGGGCCTTTGATGACTTCCTGATTGGGGTTCTATCATTGCCCCTTATAAACACACACACGCATGTGAAAATATCTCAAAAGAGATAATGTGCAAAATAAGCACCACCTCCACAAAGGGATATGTGCACAAAGGCACAAGAACACTTGCAACAAATTGTACACAAGGTACAAATAGAAAGCACAAATGCTAAAATATAAAGAATTTTATTGAACAATGGAGAACAATGCTCCAAGCATTGAATACATTTAAGAGGGGGGTTCACCCCTATTTATAAGAAAGAGGAGACCTTGGAGGGGCTCCCACTAGACGTTGGAGCCCTTCCAACGTCTAGTGTTGGACCCCCTCCAAGATGTTGACTAAGTCAACAAAAGGAAAAAGAAAAAGAAAGAAAAAAGGAAAAGAGAAAAGAAAAACGAAAAAGAAAGAAAAGAAAAGAAGGAAAAAGATTTACAAACATATTCACTAATGTGAATATGCATAAAAAGTAGAAAAGACAGAAATACCCCTGGGGTTACATAATGAGAAAATAATATATATATATATATATATATATATATACATACACACACACATATACATATATGTGTCATACATATATGTATATGTATACAAAAGAGAGATACAATTTAACAACACACACACAGATGATACAACCTGATGTGACCCTTGTTCATAAATTTTTGAAAAACAGGACATGATGACAGATTTTTTGTATTGAAATATAATTAAAATTACTAGAATCTTAAAATATTTAAATAATCTTTCTACCTTTATGGTATGTGTCAGCATGTTTGATTTGTGCCACCAAGGACATGCGACCAAAATGGCAAGAGAGAGAGAGAGAGAGAGAGAGAGAGAGAGAGAGAGAGAGAGAGAGAGAGAGAGAGAGAGAGAGAGAGAGAGAGAGAGAGAGAGAGAGATTCCAATGTTGTGAGACTTGCTAGAAAATTAGATTTCCTGTGAAATGGATGATAAGAGCTAGACCACCCTACAAGAACAACTCCTCGGATGTCCATTTCATTGTCCTACTGAAGCAACCCAGCATTGACTTGTTCACCCTTGAGTTCGAGGGAAAGGCAATGCATTCTCACCTTTAAGCTCCTTGCGACCATGCTTGCGAGCAATAACTAGTCAATCATGATTATTAGGTGCTAGCGTTGGTAAACTATGGTTGGGAACAAGCTTACATGATACTTATAGCAAGAACAGGAGGATCGGTCGAAGAGGTTGGCTGATGCTATTAGAATATAGATCGGATATGGATCCAGTACTGGATCCATATCCATACAGAATAGATTCACGTGTTCACGTGTATTGTACATTACTAACCAGGGGCAATCTTGCCATTGTAAAAATATCATTGTAAACCTATTTTATATACTAATGATGTTTTAGTGCAGCACACAGAAAACAGTGGCTGCCGATTCCAAGAAAGTCTCTCCTCTCTTCTCCCCTCCTCTTTCTCGGTATTCAAGGTAAAGTACCCAACCCAAAAGCTGTTTTATCATGGTATCAGAGCAGCGATTGGTCTGGGCGTAAAGATATCTTCATCTGGGATCGTGAAAGGGCCTGCTCCTTCTTCTCTTCAGAGGGCCGAGTTCCTGTAAAGGGCCTGCTCATTCTTCTCTTCAGAGGGCCGATCTTCAGTCAAGTTTACAAACAGGTCACGCCTGTTTTATCCTTTTCTCTGTCACGCCTGTTCTACTTCTGAAATATTTACGCCTGCCTGTTTTACTTCTGAAATATTTACGCCTGCCTGTTTTACTTCTGAAATATTTCATTTATCTGTCACGCCTATTTTACTTCTGAAATACTTCATCTCTGTCACGCCTGTTGGTCTGAAAACTACTTTGTCAGACTGCTTTATTCTCTTCTACTTAGCCTTGCATTGCTCTGTCGTTTTCCCTTTTCTTCTTGTTACTTCAGTCGAGCCCTTTGTTCTACAACAGGAATCGAGTCCTTTTTCTTTCTACTTCTGGAATTTTTTTTTTCTTTCCTGTCACGCCTATTTTATCTCTAGTCCTTGTTCTTTCTACTTCTGGAATTTTTCTTTCCTGTCACGCCTATTTTATCTCTTTCTGCTTCAGCCACAAGTGTTTTCATTTCAGTTTCAGTCATTAATACTTCAGGCAAGCCGTGTCTTCCCGTTGTCAACCAGCTACCAATGGATACTTCAGGAAATTCGGGTCTTTCTTCCAGCTTTCTTGGACAGCTAGTTTCAGAAAAATCGACTACCAACAACTACCTGACTTGGAAAAGGCAAATTGCTCCTTTTATTCGTAGTCAAGACCTTTCAGGCCACTTGGATGGGTCTACTCCTATACCTCCAGAATTTATCATAACCGAAACCAAAGAAGATGGAGGATTGCCGAGTACTATTCGCAATCCTGCATTTGTTTCTTGGATGAAGCGCGATCAGGCTCTTGTTGCATACATTACTTCCACATTATCTCAAGCGATATTGATTTCCATTCCTGATGATTGCACATCCAAAGTTTTGTGGGAGGTTTTAGCTCAGACATATTCCCAGATATCAGAGGCTAAAGTGTTGTTTCTCAAACGCAAATTTCAGATGTTAAGAAAGGGGGCAATGAGCATTATTGAATTCTTAAATCAAGTTAAAAGTATTACGGACCAGTTAGCCATGGTTGGATATCCAGTATCAGATAAAGAAAAGGTGCAACAAACATTGAATGCCTTGGGATCAAAATATCACGTCCTTGTGACCTCCTTATTGTGCTTACCTACTTTACTCAATTTTGAGGAATTACGTGCCAAACTGCTTCAATACGAAATGACTCTGAAGAGCATGTCTGATACTTCAGCTGGACAATCATCTACGCATGAGATTCTTGCCACAGGGATGATAGTTGATCGAGCACGAGGAGGACGTGGCAGAGGCAGGGGAACTGCCATCCAGGGTGGACGCGGATTACTACCCACACCAAATTCCACAGCTAGTTTTTCAAGGAATGTTCCCACATGCTATCAGTGTAATAAACGGGGTCACATCAAAGCCAATTGTTGGTTCAACCCGCAGAATCGAAACAGATCGCAAAATAATAGAAATATTGCTACACCAGAAACTGCAGGTACCTTTCGAGTCAGTGATGATGCTAAGGATCTTCTCCTATCTGCGATGGCCAATTTGAACTTGAAACAGAATGATGATGGAATATGGTATGTTGACTCCGGGGCAGCGACTCATGTTACTGGCAATGCAGGTAAATTCTCTACTTTGGTTCCCTATTTTGGAAAATCTAATATTGTAACTGGAGATGGGACTCACCACCCTATTTCAAACATAGGCAATGTCCTTATTCCTTTGACTGAGTCATCTATTTCTTTATCTGATGTTGTTCATGCACCAAATATAAAGAAAAACATTGTCTCTGTATCTAAACTTGTTGACTCTACCAATTCATCTGTGGAATTTACTCCTACTTCTGTCTTTGTCAAGGATCTTCAAACGAAGGAGATGTTCGCTAAAGGAGAGCGACGTGGAAACATGTATGTCTTCAATGAAGATCCAGCCTCCAGTGTCTTGAAGCCCAAGTCTGATCACGTTTCTGAAAATGTCCTAAGTTTGTCCAAATGTAATAAGCCAGATCTCTGGCATTCTCGTCTTGGTCATTGTAGTCAAGTCTTTATTGAAAAGTTAGTGTCCAATGGTTTTCTTTCAGAGTCTGTTTCGGTTTCATTAAAGAATAAAATGTGTTCCAGTTGTCAAGTTTGCAAGAGTCATGTACTTCCCTTTCATCAAATAAATAAAAGATCTTCTATTCCTTTTGAGATGATATGTTCTGATGTTTGGGGTCCAGCTCCCAATCCTTCTTCTTCTGGAAGTAAATACTATGTATCTTTTATTGACAGTTTTTCCCGTTTTACCTGGATATTCTTCATGAAACACAAATCAGAGGTTTTTCTTATCTTTCGTCACTTTCATGCCTATGTTAAAAATCAATTCTCCCAAAATATTCAAATTCTCCAATGTGATGGAGGTGGTGAGTATTCCTCCAAAGAATTTTTAGATTTCCTCAAAGATAATGGGATACATCGTAGAGTTTCTTGCCCGTATACTCAACAACAAAATGGAATTGCTGAACGTAAACACAGACATATTGTGGAAAGTGCAATGAGTATGATGCATTGTTGTAATTTGCCCATCAACCTGTGGACAAAAGCTTTTCATACTGCCACTCATGTGATAAATCGTCTTCCTATGCCTATCCTTGAAAATCAGTCTCCCTATTATGTTCTCTTTGGTATGCAGCCTAATTATGATGAGTTACGAGTTTTTGGATGCACATGTTATGTACATGTTGACAAATCCATGAGAAACAAATTTCAAGACAAAGCCTCTATATGCCAGTTTGTAGGTTATGCAGATGAACACAAAGGGTACAGGTGTTATGACCACATCAATAAAAGGATCAGAATTTTCAGAAATGTTGTCTTTGATGAAAATAGCTTTCCAGAAAATAAAGCTAATTATGATCGTGAATATGGTGATATGGCTGATAATTGGTATAATCCATGGCTCAGTGCTGAACTTATTTCACATGCTGCTGAATGTACCACTTTGGCTCCTGAAGACATACATAATGAGACGGTTTCAGATAAGGTGTCGGAAACAGAATGTCAGAGATACAAAGGGAATGTCTACACCAGAAGACCTAGAGCGCAAACAGATGCACCTGTTGGAGAACACATGACATTCCCCAATAACGTGGAGGCCCCAAGAAGATCAAGCAGGATAAGGCACCCAATTGAAAAATGGGTAAGTTACGATAACTTCTCTATGGATTTTCAGATTTTCCTATCCAAGGTTGAAAAACATGAAGAACCACTTGGATTTTGTCAAGCTGTTCAATCTGACAAATGGATTGAGGCGATGAATGAGGAAATAGAGGCACTTCATGAGTGTCGAACATGGGAGATAGTTGGTCGTCCCCCAGATAAAAATGTTGTTGGCTCAAAATGGGTGTATAAAATTAAATATAAACCGGATGGGAGCATTGAACGATACAAGGCACGTCTTGTTGCCAAAGGTTTCACCCAAGAATATGGTGAAGATTATGATGAGACCTTCAGCCCAGTAGTGAAAATGGGAACCATTCGCATTATCCTCGGCCTGGCCATTGAGCATGGGTGGAGCCTTAGTCAGCTTGATGTCAAAAATGCATTTCTTCATGGGGACTTAAAAGAAGAGGTCTATATGGAGCAACCTCAAGGTTATGCAGAGGGAGACCCAAAAGCATATGTATGTAAATTAACCAGAGCATTATATGGTTTAAAACAAGCCTCCCGGTCATGGTTTGAAAGCTTCTCCTCAGAGATTCAGAACCACGGTTTTATTCGTTCCCAACTAGATCATTCTTTATTCATATACAAGGATGAAACCACTGTAGTTTTCTTACTTATATATGTTGATGATATAGTGGTCACTGGTAATGCTCCAGAGCATATTCAACAAATTAAAGTTTTGCTGAGTATGCGATTTAAGATGAAAGATCTCGGAAAACTAAGGTATTTTCTTAGTGTAGAGGTGGACAGACAGGATGGGGAAATGTCATTAACTCAACACAAATACAATCTTGATCTTTTGGCCAAAGCAAGAATGACAGATTGCAAACCTGTGCCCACACCCAGTGTTGTCAATCAAAAACTCAGCATTTGTGATGGCGAGTTGTATCCTGATACAAGCAAGTATCGCAGTTTAGTGGGGATGTTACAGTATCTTACTTTTACTAGACCAGATATTGTATATTCTGTAAATCAAGTATCTCAGTTTATGCATGAACCAAAGACTGGTCATATGGATGCCGTCAAGCGTATTCTCCGATATCTAAAAGGCACGGTGGGTGATGGCCTCAAATATGCTCAATCTTCATGGACAATACCGAAACATGACATATTGGCCTATACAGATGCAGACTGGGCAAGAGACCCAGATGAAAGAAGGTCGGTTTCAGGATACTGTGTTTTCATTGGAAGCAATCTTATCTCATGGAGTAGCAGAAAGCAAAAAGCTGTGGCAAGGTCTAGCACGGAGGCAGAATATAGATCTATGGCAGCTACCACAGCAGAAGTAACATGGGTTAGACATCTCCTTACAGAAATGGGAGAGAGTATCTCAAGTTCAACCCTCATGTGTGATAATAGAAGTGCTGTACAAATTGCGTTCAATCCTGTTCATCATGGACGGACCAAACATATTGAGATTGATCAACATTTCATCAGACAAAAGATAGCTGACAAAGAGATTGAACCGGTCTATGTGCCTTCAGAAGACCAAGTTGCTGACATGTTCACAAAAGGTCTCACAAGCAACCGCTTTTGGTATCTGAAGAACAAGTTGCACATGGTTCAATCCCATGCACAACTTGAGGGAGGGTATTAGAATATAGATCGGATATGGATCTAGTACTGGATCCATATCCATACAGAATAGATTCACGTGTTCACGTGTATTGTACATTACTAACCAGGGGCAATCTTGCCATTGTAAAAATATCATTGTAAACCTATTTTATATACTAATGATGTTTTAGTGCAGCACACAGAAAACAGTGGCTGCCGATTCCAAGAAAGTCTCTCCTCTCTTCTCCCCTCCTCTTTCTCGGTATTCAAGGTAAAGTACCCAACCCAAAAGCTGTTTTATCAGATGCCTCCCCATGAAACCAAGATGGCAGCCTTCTAATCATGGTGGTTCACCAAGAAGAGGAGAAGCATTAATTGGGAGAAGAAGAGCTCGTGAGAGAGAGAGAGAGGAAGAACAAGATAAATTGGAAGAGAAAAGATCAAAGATAACCTCCCTTGTTAAAAAGGGGATTATTTTTATTTATTTGTAGTAAAATTTATAACAAGTAAATATAAGACAAAGTTTTTAAAAGTAAAAAGAGATAGATGGGAGCTTCTTATTTATAAATTCATCCTAACATTAGAAAGTACATCCTTTCTGGGTTGATTATTTTAAACAAATAAAAGTGGTGTTTAGGTAGAAAAGATGCTATGTCACAGGGATTCGGCTAGCAGGGTGCCGCACCCGCGTCGACGCGACTCAACGCGGGTGCGGGTGCGGGTGCGGCACCGGGTGCGGTCAACCCGATTCTGGGTGCGTTGACCGCACCCAGGATCATTTAGGTCCATTTTTTTTTTTAAATTTGCCCAAATGGGCTGCGATTTTTTTTTTTTTAAAATTATGCTGACAGCAGCTGTCTGTCAGCTGCTGTTCTGTCATCTGCTGTTCTGTCAGCAGCTGACAGCTGCGAAATTTGAAAAAACCCGCGTGTTCCCCCAACCCCCTTTATATATATATTACATTTTTGCCCCTGCCGCACCCCCGCACCCGGGTTTTTTGGAAGTGCCGAATCCCCGCACCTGCACCCGCACCAGCACCCGCACCCGCACCCGCACCCGCACCCATGTGACACAGAAAAGATGTTGGGTGACACTTAATTTGGGGTGTGATGTCCTAGACAGTGGCTAGAGAACTGCAGGTTGTTGATTTGTGCACATAAAGTCAAGAACTATCTGTTAGGTTTATTTGTCACTCTTTTAGGTCTCAAATGTTGGCAAAAATGGCCCAAACATATTGTACATAAAGTAGACATGTTTTAGAAAATATCATGATGTCAAGAATGAGAGAAGAGAAAAGTTTTTGCGTTTAGGGAAAATGCCACATAACTCACATGCTAAGTTAAACCCCAACATTTTGGTGCCCCATACTTAGTGAAATTGTAGTCATCCATTTCTTGTATATTCTTTTTGTAATTTTTAATAACACTGACCCTATCCTATTCTTGAACTTGTGTTGTATCTTGCTACCACAATAGCCCATGCTTAAAATAGGGTGAAATGGAGCAAGGGTTCAATCCAATTTGCAAAATGCACCCACAATTAGGATTGTGTTCATAGTTTGGTTATTGTATCAGGCTATCAGCCTAAGTGCTGACATTGTGATACAATGTATCATATTGTAAATACAATATGTTATTGATAACGTTGGTTTAGATAATTTATAGGAAGAAATTGTTTGTATGAAATAACTATAGAAAATCATCGATATAAAGAAGCTTGGTTGTGATGGTTTTGTTTGTGATGTGTATGAGGCTGAGCTAGGTTGAGCATGGTTGGCTTCCTAAAGTTGTTTAGGGGTGATACGGTTAATTTGGTGAATCAGTAAAAGATAGAAGCTAAGGAGAAAGCATGTGAAAGTTATGTCACGCAGACACTTCACTTATCATGTGTATCCCATATCAACATGATGCTTCGTGGACACAGTCAAACCAGTTTCACATGGTCAACATTGTATCATTAACTTTATCTACTTTCTTTTATGATCTTATTTGCTTATTTCATATTCACTTGAATTCTTTTTCTTTTAAAATTTGTCATCAGTTACATTACATTTCAATTTCAATTTACTTTCATTATTTGACCTTCTTAATTATAGCAATTTAGAATTGTTGGTTTGTACAAGCACACACATGCATACATCTATGTGTGTCTACAGCCTGTCCCCGTCCTAATTATTGAAAATTATCCAATTGTACCAATCGAATCCGCATCGTGTCCCGCTCCCACATCTGTATCCATGTGACAGTGTGTGAAAGCATACATTGATGATTATTAAGAAAATGTTTATACTATCTCGTTCACATAGAATGAAGTCAACTGCTTATCGTAAGTTCATGATGGTCAAGACCATAGCTGGTTTTGGGTTAATAATGAAGGCAACTGCTATAAGTTCAGCAGGGCCTTTTGCAAAAAAAAAAGTTTTGTGAAGACTTTGGCCAAATATAAAGGACATTAACCTCTTTATGAATGAGACATCATCTCTAATTGCTGAATAGGTGGTAAGGCCGGTGCTTATGATCTCTTTGGTTAATTGCTTAAAAGAAACTGTGCTTTTGGGGATAGTTGATGCATTATTTCATTTGAAAAAGATAAGATGCTGCTGCTTAGGTTATTGATGAGTAGTTGGGAAAAAGATAGAGATTATAGTGTGCCTATTTGCTTGTGACGCTTTCATTATTTATGAAGCCCATTTTGTTGACATGATATTATTCTCAAGCCACAATGCATTTAACTACTCATGGGAACCCCTTTAGTTTTGTCATGCATTAGTAGATGAAACTGTTCACTAACCAAGCAGTAGTCTTCCCATGGTTGCATGGCTTGATGGAATGAAACAAAGTGAGGTTGGGAAGACATCCACTTCCTGGTGTCATAAGCAGAAATTGTTTTGGGAGTTAACTCATTCTGATCAACACATCAATGAAGAACCACATAGAGATCCTATAACCTACTCTCATAGAGATAGGAATATTTTTAGAAGTTCCATTGAAAGATATGATAGTGAGTCTACCCCTTCAAGTGAAGGAAATCTTCGTAGAACCGAAAGATCAAGAAGACCCCCTTGTAGGTTCATCTCATATGAGTCCTTTTCACCAAAATATAGAGCATGTCTAAGCGTCATTCACTCGTACACAGAACCTAGGGATTTCGAAGAAGCACATAGAGATCCTATATATTACAGGCAATATTGATATCAATCATATAACCAGATGGCCCAAAATAGTACACATGATTTTTTGTCACTCTAGCTGGATGTCCATTTATACGTATGACATAATGCTGTTCACTACTCTCGAAGGAATATATCCTATTGGGTCCGCAAAGAACTGTTTCGGTTCCACTTGAAAGTGTAATCACATTCGTCCTAGTTCATTTCAAAATTTTGGCAAGTTCTCTTCATGTTAAGTGTAAATATATTTGCTTATGATAGTTCTATGTAATATTTCTTTAATATTATAAGTTATGGATGTCACACATGAGAATGAAACTTCCTCTGCTATTAACTTAAATTCATTTGTTGATTATGGTGGAAGGATGCTTTTACATGACTTGAAAATACAATTTCAAGTCTTCATTTTCTGGATGCATGACCTGTATTTTCTTTTTTCTTTTTTTTCCTTTGCTGCCAGATAGCATTGTGGTTAGTTATGTGGTGGAAGCCTGCTCCTTTTGTGGTCACCCTGTCCAAGCTTTTCTTTGCAGGTTTGTGTTTTTAAGAGTGGAAAATGCTGTCTATTGGATCCAATTGTATGATGTTGTCACCATGTGTATAAAGTATTGAATCTGTTTAGTTGGTTTATTTTGGGCATGTGCCTCTCACCACCATTGCTTGTGTATTTTGACAGGCGTCTCATTGTTTGCAGCCCTTGGGTTTCTTCTCTATGGTGGGAGGTGAATTTTTAATTATTACTGTTACATGCATCTGTTATAGTAGTCCTACTTGTCTCTGTAAATGCGAGATCATTCTTTATGGCCAATGTGCTTTTCTATACCATGTTCAGAATCTATCTATCTTCCTGAATTATTACTGTTCAATCTGCCTTCCAGCCAAGGATTTGTGTGAGTTTTAGGCAGGGTTGGGCCGGCATCTATTTATTGTTCAAGTTTCTGTATCACTTTGCTGAATCTCATGCCAGATTCTTGAAGCTTCAATGCTGTTATAAAACTGAAAAACCGCTAGCAAAGGAACATGCATTTGCATTATCCATGCAATAAATGCTATACAGACACAGGACAGACACTGTATTTTTAATTGATAATAAATTGTTTAATTATCAAATTTATGAACGAGTATCAGATTCCAAATTTGTACTGACTAATCATGGATGACCAACTGAACACAAGATTATTAAGAAATACAGATAAAAGGCATGCCAATGACAACAACAACAACAACAACAACTACGCCTTCATCCCAAAACAATTGGGGTCAGCGATATGAACCAAAAAAGAAATTCATTTTGGGTCTTCCACATGAATCCTTTTCCTCCAATCATTTCTATCCAACGCCATGTCCTCGGTGAGGTTCAAAGCATTCATATCCTTTCCTATCATCTCCATCCAAGTCTTCCTAGGCCTACCCCGACCTCTTTTAACTAATATATTTTCCCATTTCTCCAACCTTCTAACTGGAGCATCATTAGGCCTTCGCCGAATATGTCCAAACCACCGTAAACGATTCTCTCGCATCTTATTTTCAATGGGTGCAACACCTACCTTCTTACGTATCTCTTCGTTCCGAATCTTATCTTTTATTGTATTTCCACACATCCATCTAAGCATCCGCATCTCAGCTACACTCATTTTTTGAATATGATGTCTCTTGGCAGCCCAACATTCCGTACCATATAGTAAAGCGGGTCTAATAGTCGTCCTATAAAACTTTCCCTTCAACCGCAATGGCATTCTACGATCGCACAGCACTCCAGTAGCACTTTTCCATTTCATCCACCCAACCTTTATCCTATGATTTACATCTCCATCAATTTCTCCATACTTTTGAATGATGGATCCCAAATATTTGAAATAATCATTCACCGGTATATCTTGCTCACCAAGCTTCACTACACTCCCATCACTACTTCGTTGCTTACTAAATCGACATTCCATATAATCAGTCTTACTCTTACTCAACTTAAAACCTCTAGCTTCCAATGTCTGTCTCCATAATTCTAACTTAGCATTAACCCCAGCTCTAGACTCATCAATCAAAACAATATCATCAGCAAACAACATACACCACGGTACATTTTCTTGAATTGATCTCGTAAGCTCATCCATCACTATCGCAAATAGGAAAGGGCTTAAAGCAGATCCTTGATGTAACCCAACCGTTATCGGAAAATTGGTTGTCACCCCTCCACAAGTGCGGACATTGGTTACTACTCCTTCATACATATCTTTAATTATACTAATGTACTTGAGAGAAACACCTTTCTTCATCATTGTCCACCAGAGAACGTCCCTAGGTACTCTATCGTATGCCTTCTCTAAATCAATAAAAACCATATGCAAATCTTTGTTCCTCTCTCTATATCTTTCAATAAGTTGTCTAAGAAGATGTATAGCTTCCATAGTGATAAAAATAAAAATGATAGACCTATTTAAGTTGTCTAATAAGTTGTCTAAGAAAAGGCATGCCAATGACAAGTGATAAAAATAAAAATGGCAATCAACAATAAAATCAAGATTCGGTATTGTAAAAGCGATAAATTTAAGTTTTGGCCCTTGGGCACAGTGGTGACGTTGTCCAGCACATTCATTGAGTTCATGAAGTGCCCTGTATCTTATAGTGTTGACATGGACGTGTAGAGCTGAGTGAAGTGTTTGACTTACCCCTCTGTTTGGATGTTTCTATAAATATCTTCTTGCTATTTATATTTATTTTAAATAGCAGTTTTTGTGCTTGGTTTTATTTCTTATTTTTTAACATGTTTTCATAAATATAAAGAGAAGGCACCTCTTTTTTTAAAAACAAGGGGGACCTATTTTCTCTTTCTATTGCTACTAATTCTCTTCCATTCCACCACCATCAGCACCACCTCCTTCACCGCCACCACTTCTTTACTGCCACTACTACACCAGCACTACCACCACTGCTTCTTCACCACCACCACCAATGTTGTAAACACTTAAAAAGCATATTAGAAGGGCTTAAGATACAAGTGTATTGTACCATACTGTATCATATTGTAAGACACAAATTAAAACCTCATTTAAAAATTTTGAAAAATAAAAAAATGCACAAAAAATTAGAAAGTTTTAGGTAAAATCATAGAAGCAATAAAAAAAGAAATCAAATTTAAGCTTTATCAACAATTAACCATATACATGCACTACCAAAACATGTGAAACGATATTGTAATAAACTAATAACTAACAAAAAAATGTTTACTGTTATATGGGCCATATAGTACGATACAATACAATACAATACAACCATGTTTTGTACAGTATGGCTGATACGACCCAATAACTGTGACAAGGCTATATAGTGAGCTATATCGTCTTGACCCTCAGGCCAACAATGTGACACGGTGCATGATACAATACTGATAATATTGATGGTCACCACTCTTCACTACCATCACGACCGCCAACGTTGTAATTATCGTATCAGAATCCGTATCGGAAGGGCTGGTGATACGGGTGAATCATACCGTATCGTAAGATACAAAAACAACCTTGTTTTAAAATTCATTAAATTTTAAAAAAATGCACAAAAATCAGAGAATTAAATAGAAAAAAAAGAAATCAAATTTAAGCATTATGAACAATTAAACATACACGTACTACTGTAACATAGGAAATGATATTGTAACAAACTTACAACTTACAAAACAAAAGGTTTACTATTAAAGAGTCACATTAGATAATAAATAAAAGCAAAAAGTTTTGAGTTAACAAATTATAGCAATCACATAATACAGAAATAAAGTAAAATTTAAAATAACTAAAATCTTTAAAAATATGACCACAGGGATAATTAAAACACATGTTAGTCAAACTACAATATTAAGTAAACTTAATTATGAAAATCGAGCATGAATAAATATGTAATAACTATCAAATATAAAAGTTATAATTACGATGTTATAACAATGTATCCATTACATATACCAAAAGAGCAAAGTAAAAAAAAAGAAAATAATGTCATTTCTAAGTAGTAAGCATTAAAAAAGAGAAGTTTCATAATGTCTTCATTAATTAGTTTCACTAATTACAATAAGCACAAGAGTTGAATAATGTGTGCTCTTCCATAATAATATTTCTCTTCTTTTCTTTTTTGTCTTCACTAATCACAATAAATTAAGAAGAAATTTCTATTCTTTTGTTCACATAGCTTATGAAATAAGTGAATAGGATTCTATTAAAGTCTTATTTATATAAAAAGTTGTCACTAAAAGTGAAAAATGATTCAAAATAAATTGCTTGAAAATTTTCAGCACAAAAAGGTTGTATCTTACGATACGGCATGTATCATACGATACAGTCCGATATGCTGCATTTTCCTATTCAAGGGGGTGTATCATATTGCATGGATCAGCGATACTGCAATACATTGTATCATATCTTACGATACATTACAATACTGATAACACTGATGATCGCCACCACCATTATCACCACCACCACCACCACCACCACTTGACTACCATTACGACCACTATTAAATTGTATGTATATACATAGATACGTATGTATATATATTATGTACATATACATATATGTGTACATATGTATTCTATGAGTTACTAGAAATATGAGAACTCAAAATATGGGCATTTCCAACACTTTTTTTGCAAATCCAACCATGTGGATGTGCTTGGCATGGTGAATTTTCTAGGAATCATCCATTGGATCGTGTATTTTTTATGAAAAAATGTGATTTTTGAATGCTTGAATGCCATTGAATTTAAAGCCTTAAAATAATCTTGTTTATGCATCAAAATTGGACGATTCAAAAGCGGGTTCTTATAAACCCAAGCATGCAGATCACATCTATACAGTTAGATTCAAGAGAAAAGAACAAAAAATCCATGAAAATCGCGGTTCACACATTAGTTCTCATATTTTCAGTTCTCATATTATGTATATATATATATATATTATAATTAAGTATTAGGTTAGTTAGTATTAGGATTTAGTTTCTTTTTAATTAGCTTTTTAGTTCTATTTGAACTAGTCAACATAATGTTGACTAGTCAGATAGAGACGTTGGAGCAGATCCAACGACTCTATTTAGAGCCTTTGGACCAGCTCCAACGTTTCTTTGGTGTTCCATGATGTGTATAAAAAGGGTTGAAACCCCTCACTTGTAACAATGCATTTTCTTGCATTTCTTTTATTAATAAAATAATATTTTTCTCTTTTGTGAGAATACCCATTTGAGGGTTTTGTGTGTGAACTCCATTGTGAGTGTTTCTCTTGTTGATTGTCCACTTGTGTATTTTGTGGTCTTTGGTGGTGATATTTGAATATCACCATTTCATTACATGGCATGGGAGCTCGGTGGTCAAGCTGCATTGTTTTATATTGCTACCTTAAAAAGTGTGCCACTCAAAGCTTGGAGGTGTTAAAGCTCGTTTGTGACTCTTATTCAAGTGTTCATGAGATCATGATTGTGCAGGTGCTCGTGTGATCGTGATTATACTTTTTCAAGTGATAGATCAGTAGTGCTTACTTGGTGGTGGAGTGCTCGCGTCCTTCATCTTGTCTACTTCTCTTCTTTCTTTCTCTTCTCTATTCTTTTCTTCTCTTTTTATCCTCCTTAGCCCTTTAAAAATGAATGACAATGAAAATGTTACTATAAACCCATAAAACTCAATGATTTCAATTATATAACATGAGCTTCAATCATAAAGCATCTCATATGGGGAAAATAGGGACTAGTAGATAAGATCAATCTGAAACCCAAGCTAATCCTTACCAAAGTATAAGGTGAAGGAGAACTACCTCTTATGGAGGTTGAAAAAACTAAGGCAATGACCACTTATGAGAAGAAATGGAAGAAATGAAGAATGAGGCATACCAAGATTATATCTTAGTTTATTAGTTGTGTTTATATAAAAAGGTGTTCTAGTCTTGCTAAATTTGAACATGCAAATAAGGCATGAGATTGTCTTAAGAGACTGTATTCCCTTAAGGATATTGCACATGTACGATTTACAAAACAAAATCTGGAATATGACTCAAGGGTACAATAGTATTAGAGAATTCTATCATGAATTGTCCGAGCTTTGGGAAGAGTTGACTCTTCTATGGCATTGCCCCGAAAATATAGAACTCTGTCAAAATCAAATAGATGCTGAGCATTTTTACCAATTCATTAATAGATTGAGGTCAGAATTTGAATCCACCAAATCAGTTCTTTTTAGTAAGGGGAAAATTCTCTCAATTGAAGACACTATAGAAGAACTAAGTATAGAGGAGAATAAGTTGAAAAAACGCTCCACCAAGAATGAGGATGACTCAATCCTTGTCGTATTTAGACCGAAGAATTACATATTTACTTACAAACCATCACACTATGGAAGACAAGAAAATGAATATGATAAAAAAAAGGTTATTTGCCACTTTTGTTGTGAACCTAGACACATAACGCCCCAATGCCCCAAACTTGGAATGGTTATTGAGAAGAAAGTCATTTCAATTAGCTCTCCTCAAGAGCCAAATGACATTGCCCTTACTCAAGAATCATCCGTTGGAAGCATGTCTCTGACTCAACTTATGGAAGCTCTTCAACCATTTTTCAAAGGAGCATCTTCATCCATTGGAGTTGTTGTCTCGTCCTTCTCGGATCCTGGTAAAAATCCTTGGTTTCTTGATTCTGGTGCCTCGTTTCACATGACACCTCATAGTGATATTTTATCTGAATGTCCTGGTAACTCAAGTGTGTCCAATGCGTTTACTACAGATGGTACAACTCTTGAAATAAAAGGCATAGGGAATTTCAATAAATTTTTTCAAATTTTAAAAAATTTTGTTATTCTAAAAGTCAGATTTATTCCTAAATTAAATTTAAATATTTTTCCTATCCTCAGTCAGGGAAGCTGATTGGGGAATGCCGTAGGGAAGAAGGCCTATATTACATGGATTTTTTGGAAATTTATGAAAATACATTATATTTTAATGTTCGAAAAGTATATTTGAATTTATGGTATAAGAGACTTTACCATCCTAATATATATCCAAAATTCAATACTTTCTAAATCTAAACAAATTTTGTAATTTTGAAAGTTTTACTTGTGAAGATTGTATTCTTGGCAAAATGAAGAAATTACTTTTTCAAGAAAGAACTTTCTTTTTTTTAGATCACTTGAGTTAATATTGTAATGAAATATGCGGAAAAGAAATGTATGTCCTACAATGGGCATTCACACATAGAAATCAAAGAACAAGTCCAAAAGAGGACATACACAAAAGCCAATAATGGCTAGAAAGCATAAAATCTTATAAAGGCACTAAAAGGCTTGAAGAAGCCACACTTACAAAGGGGGAGACCCCACTTATTTATAGGCAAGAGAGGAGTGAGGGAGAGTTAGAGAAAAGAAAGAGAGAGGGACCATTGGGAGTCCCAACAAGGAGTCGTTGGGCTCCCAACGGTCACAATTGTGACCGTTGGGGGCCCAACGACTCTTTGTTGGGCCCCCCAATGGCTGTGCATTTAATGCACAAAAGGTACAAAAAAAAAACAAAAAAGAAATAAGAAAAAATAGGAAAAGAAAAAAGGAAAAAAGAAGAAAAAGAAAAAGTCTACATTGTCCCTATTGGGCGAGTTTACAGAACTACCCCTTATCGGGTAGTGTATGATAAATATATATATATATATAAATATATATATATATAAATATATAAATATATAAATATATATATATATATATATATTACATATATTTTAACACCCTCCCTCAAGCTTTACGGGGATACAACGGAAAGCTTGTTGAGAAGAAACATGAAACGAGGAGCAGCAAGAGCTTTGGTGAAGAAGTCCGCCAACTGGTACTCGGATGTGACGTAGGGCAGTGCTATGGTTCCTTTTAGGTATTCATCTCGGACATAGTGGCAATCCATCTAAATATGTTTAGTACGCTCATGGAATGTGTGGTTGCTTGCAATATAGATAGCACTCTTGTTATCGCAACACATCTTCGAAGGAATTGAGATGACGATGCCCATATCACAAAGGAGACTTCTAAGCCACACAAGATCCATGGTTGTAGTGGCCATTGCACGATATTCCGCTTCAGTTGAGGATAATAACACTTTATGCTGCTTCTTGCATCTCCAAGAAATCATAGAGTCACCTAAGAAAACACAAAAACCAGTGGTTGAGACTCTATCATTGGGATTTCCTCCCCAATCAGCATCTGTATAAGCAATTAAATCAAGGGATGATGAAGAGGAAAGAAAAACTCCCTTAGTTATGGTGTTTTTAATATATCTGACAATCCTTAAGACTGCACTCATGTGCACAGTTGTAGGTGCATGTTGAAACTGACTGACGGAGTGAACTGCATGAGCTATGTCTGGCCGAGTGATGGATAAGTATGTCAGAGACCCAACGAGTTGACAGTAGGGAGTAGGATTCTCGAGAAGTGTCCCATCTTTCAGCCTTAGCTTTGCATTGATAACCTCAGGGGTTTCTGTCTTCTTATCATCCGAAATTTCAGACTTGGAACAAATGTCAGCAACAAGTTGTAAAATTGTCTATGAAAAGACAATACACATACGAGCACAAAAAATATAGAAAAGATGTGCACGAAGGCACTCTCACAACACTTGAACAAATACACAAAAGCGTAAAAATAATAAACATGCACAATGACATGTATTTTATAGAAGGAACCGAATGCTTGAGACTGTCAAGCTTAGGAAAAACAAGAGGGGATCACCCCTATTTATACAAGAAGAGGGTGCAAAGGGGCTCCCAAAGGAGTCGTTGGGGAGCCCCCAACGGTCACTTTTGTGACCGTTGGGGACCCCCCAACAACTCTATTGGGGGATCCCCAATGCACCTTTTGTGAAAAGGTGAAAAGAAATAAAAATAAAAAATAAAAGGGATAAAAAATAAAAAGAAAAGATACAACATATTCCTATTGGAATATGCGCAAAAAGGAAATTTACAATAATACCCTTATCGGGTGAACAAAAAGAAAATAATATATAAATATTTACATCAACGATTTTAGGAGGAGATACATTTTAACACCCCCCTCAAACTTACGGTGTGATAACCGCAAGTTTGCCAAGGAGGAAATGAAATCTGGGCGAACATAGAGCTTTGGTGAAGAAGTCAGCAAGCTGATACTCAGACGTTACGTATGGAAGATCAATGACCTTCTTCAAGTATTCTTCTCTGACATAATGACAGTCCATCTCTATATGCTTTGTTCGCTCGTGAAAGGTGTGATTCTTGGCAATATAAATTGCACTTTTATTGTCACAGCACAGCTTTGTTGGTTCTCTGATAAACACTCCCATATCTTCCAAAAGACTTCGAATCCATACAATTTCCATGGTGGTAGATGCCATGGCTCTATATTCGGCTTCAGTGGATGACAATGAGACCTTTTGTTGCTTTTTGCATCGCCATGAGATCAAGGACTCACCTAAGAAAACACAGAAACCAGTGGTGGAGTGACGGTTACTAGGGTCACCTCCCCAATCTGAGTCAGTATAAGCAAGCAATTTCAATTCAGAGGATGAGGATAAAAATACTCCCTTATTTACCGTTCCCTTCAAATATCTGATGATGCGGAGCACAACACTCATATGAGTGGTTGTAGGAGCATGCTGAAACTGACTGACGATGTGTATAGCATGTGACAAGTCGGGTCGAGTAATGCTAAGATACATTAAAGACCCTACCAACTGCCTGTAAGGAGTAGGATCGGTTAGAGGAACCCCGTCGTCAATCTTCATTTTTGCTCCCACAACTTCAAGAGTTTCGCATACTTTGTCATCAGAAATACCTGACCTGTCAATAATCTCGCAGGCAAGTTTAGATTGAGATAGAAAATAACCACGTTGCGAATAGGCAACCTCAATTCCAAGAAAATATGTCAGAAAACCTAAGTCTGACATCTCAAATTTTGAAGTCAAGACGGACTTAATACCCTTGACTCCTTGAACATCATCACCTGTTATTAACATGTCATCAACGTAAAGTAATAAAATTACAATCCCTGCATTAGATTTTCTAGTAAATAAAGCAGTGTCAGTATAACACGATGAAAAACCATTTTCCAACATTACACTGGTAAATCTATCATACCAGGCTTGGGGGGCCTGCTTTAAGCCATAGAGAGCCTTACGAAGACAAAAAACTTTACCCTTAGGAATTATCATGCCTGGTGGGGCATCCATATATACTTCTTCGTTAAGATCACCATTTAAAAAAATATTTTTGACATCCATTTGAAAAATGTTCCAATTTTTAATAGATGCAATAGTAATAAGACACCTAACGGTAACCATCCGAGCTACAGGGGCAAAGGTTTCTTCGTAATCAATTCCATACTCTTGCCCATACCATTTAGCAACTAAGCGAGCTTTATACCTTTCTAGAGAACCATCACTCTTAGTTTTAACTTTAAAGACCCATCGACAACCTATAGTTTTCTTTCCTATAGGTAGAGTTTGAAAAACCCAAGTTCCTGCCCTTTTAAGAGCATTAAGTTCACTTTGCATGGCTTCTTGCCATTCTATACATTTTTTAGCTTCTTCAAAATTTCTTGGTTCGAAATAAGAGTGAATGGCACTAAGACAAGCCTTATATCGGGGTGAAAAAGAATCAAACGATACAAAGCGAGTTGGAGGTCTTCTATTTCTTTCAGATCTTCTATGGTCAAGAGGAGTGAAAAGCTCACTATATTGATCAATAGCACTTCTAAAGGTGTCTTGGTTTCTACGAGAGTAGGTAATAGGCTCACTTGGAACTCTACTTTCTGGATCATTATGTTCACCAATATCTTCATCATTTTCCTCATCATGGTTTAATGATACATCATCATCACTGGATATGTCATCATTACTAGATAACAAGTCGAATAAGGAGTAATCAAAATTTTCTTGTTGAGAAACATTTTTTTCAAAACCACTCTCATTTTCTAAAAATGTTACATTTCTAGAGACATATAGCTTATCCTCTCGAAAATCGTAACAACGAAACCCTTTTTGAGTTTCGGAATAACCAAGAAAAGCACAAGGGATAGCCTTGGGTGAAAGCTTGTCATTCTTATCCGTAAGTATGAAACACTTACATCCGAAGACTCTTAACCTATTATAATCAGGTTCAAGCTTATGTAATATCTCAAAAGGAGATATTTTACCTAATAACCTAGATGGTAGACGATTTATTAAATAAACAGAAGCAAGGGCTGCTTCGGCCCAAAAATTTTTAGGAATATTTTGAGATATAAGAAGAGTCCTAGTGGTCTCAATAATGTGCCTATGTTTTCTTTCAGCCAACCCATTCTGTTGAGGTGTTTTAGGACAAGACCTTTGGTGAATAATACTGTGATCCTCAAGATATACCTTAAATTGATTGGAGAGATATTCTCCCCCAGAGTCACTTCTAAAAATCTTTATGTTGCTATTGAATTGATTCTTAATCATTGAGTGAAAATTTTTAAAACATGAAAACACTTCATGTTTAAACTTAAGAAAATATATCCACGAGTATCGGGAAAAGTCATCCACAAATATTACATAATAAGAAAAATCTCCTTTTGAAACACCAGGTGCGGGTCCCCAAACATCTGAGTGAACAATTTCGAAAGTTTTGGAAGAGAACATAGTTCTTTGCTCAAAAGGTAAGCTTCGCATTTTTCCAAGAATGCAGTCATTACAAGAAAAGGAGCTTTTACATAGGTCTTTTGCAAAATGTAAATATGATAACTTGGTGATATTAGGATGACCAAGTCTTTTGTGCCATACATTTATATCCTTATGTCGGGCAACATTACACAAAACTTTTGGAACTTGAAGAGATTCCATATAGTATAGATCTCCTCTTCTAAAGCCTTCCCCAATCAATTTCCCGGACTGGCGATCCTGTATTAAGCATTTATCACAAGAGAATTTAATATCACAGCCATGGTCCGTGAGTTGAGAAACAGATAGGAGGTTTAAGTTAAGTTTAGGTATAAATCTGATTTTTGGAATAGAAAACTCTTGAGTTTCAAAATTACCTATTCCTTTAATTTCAAGAGAGGTTCCATCAGCAGTGGAGACATAAGATGGGGAACTGTTTTTCAAATAATCGGAAAGTGACAAAAAGTTTGGGGACATATGAAAAGATGCACCAGAGTCCAAAAGCCAAGAGATTTTACCTGGAGGGGAAGAAGTGGATACGGCCGCACCGGAGGTAGATCCCTTGAGGAGAGGTTGAAGAGCTTCCACTATTTGATTTATAGAAAGGGTCCCACTCGAAGATGCCTCATCCTTCTGTGGTACACCAGTGGTAGTCATAGCTAGAAGTCTCTTCCATTTAGGACATACGGGTTTGATGTGTCCCGGTTCTTTACAAAAATGACAAATAGTTTTGCTATAGTCTCTTCTTCCTCTTTGACCACCATTTTCACCTTGATTTTGGAATTTAAAATGAGGGGGACGATAGGTTCTTACATTGTTTCCGGGTCTTGATACGGCATTGACCTCACTATGTTCTTCAATATTACAAGGGACCGCAAGGACATTTGGTCCTTGTTTACATAAATTCATACGAGTCTCTTCACCACTTAACTTGGTGAGAACATCTTCAAGAGAAGGGGGAGAGAAAGAGGAGAGAAGAGATGACCTTATTTGCTCAAATTCGGGCCTTAGCCCATTCAAAAAATTGAAGAACCGATCTTCTTCAAGTTGCTTATGACGGAGCTCAATTGCCTCTCCACTCCATTTTGGTTCAAGCATTGCAAGCTCATCCCATATAGAGGAAAGATCGGCAAAGTATTCCCTAATCGTCATTTCACCTTGGGAGAGAGAGATAGCCTTCTTTTGAAGGTAATACTTATGAGAGAGATCCCTTGAGGTGTACATTTTTTCAAGATAATGCCAAGCTTCCGATGCCTTTTTGAATTTAATAATGTTGGCATTAATCTCGGTTTCTACGGATGAGAAAAACCATGAGAGAATCTTGAAATTCTTCATTTCCCATTCATCGTATTTCTTGGAGTATTCTTCAAGAGCTTTGGTTCTTTCTTCTCCCTCAAGAATCTTGATTTCGCCTTCTTTTACTATGGTAATCTTGGGTTCCGGTTCCGGAATTGTGCCAAGAACATATCCCCATAGGCCTTTCCCTTTTATATGAGCCTCCATATTTCCGGCCCAAATATGATAGTTGGACCCATTTAATTTGAAACCAAGAGCAAAATGGGACTCTTTTTCGCCCATTAGAGAGAAAAGAGATAGAGAAAAAAGCGTACCAACACAATATTTCCAACACCAACTTTGCACAAGATTCTTCTAAAATATTTGAGAAGAAAGATCCACCACTTCAAACTTCAAAGATCGGAAGGCACGTTTTTCGAGGCACTCGAAAAAAGGAGAATCCCACGATCTTCAATAATCAACCTTGCTTTGATACCATGTAAAATTGTCTATGAAAAGACAATACACATACGAGCACAAAAAATATAGAAAAGATGTGCACGAAGGCACTCTCACAACACTTGAACAAATACGCAAAAGCGTAAAAATAATAAACATGCACAATGACATGTATTTTATAGAAGGAACCGAATGCTTGAGACTCTCAAGCTTAGGAAAAACAAGAGGGGATCACCCCTATTTATACAAGAAGAAGAGGGTGCAAAGGGGCTCCCAAAGGAGTCGTTGGGGAGCCCCCAACGGTCACTTTTGTGACCGTTGGGGACCCCCCCAACGACTCTATTGGGGTATCCCCAATGCACCTTTTGTGAAAAGGTGAAAAGAAATAAAAATAAAAAATAAAAGGGATAAAAAATAAAAAGAAAAGATACAACATATTCCTATTGGAATATGCGCAAAAAGGAAATTTACAATAATACCCTTATCGGGTGAACAAAAGGAAAATAATATATAAATATTTACATCAACGATTTTAGGAGGAGATACATTTTAACACAAGTTTCATCTGAGAGAGAATATACCCTCGGGGAGAATAAGCAACTTCAATACCTAGAAAATATCTTAAGAAACCAAGGTCAGACATGTCAAAATTTTCTTTTAAAATTTTCTTAATATCACGGATCCCTTGCTCATCACTTCCAGTGATGATCATATCATCAACATATAGTAGTAGAATAACTACAGAGGACCCTGCACTTTTCACAAATAACGCAGTGTCAGTATAATATGAACGAAAATTTAAGCTAGTCATTACATTGCTAAATCTGTCATGCCAAGTCTTTGGAGCTTGTTTTAACCCATATAGTGCCTTTTTTAGTTTAAGGATTTTATTTTCACCAATAGATACTCCTGGTGGAGGATCCATATAGACCTCTTCACTTAGTTTGCCATTAAGAAATGCGTTCTTAACATCCAATTGATAGATAGGCCATTTTTTAACGGATGCAACCGCAATAAGAGTCCTAACACTAGTCATTCTAGCTACGGGAGCGAAGGTTTCTTCATAGTCTATTCCGTACTCTTGAGCATATCCTTTGGCTACCAACCTAGCTTTATAACGTTCTAATGACCCATCACTTTTAGTTTTAATTTTGAAGACCCATCTACATCCAATAGACTTCTTTCCAGTGGGTAATGAAGTTATTTCCCAAGTTTTAGCCTTTTCAAGGGCGCTAAGTTCTAGTTTCATGGCCTCAACCCATTGAGGAATGTTTTTGGCTTCATTATAGTGTGATGGTTTATGATAAGAGTGTAATGCAATTAGGCATGCCCTATATTTAGGTGTTAGGGACTCATAGGAAACAAACCTATTAGGAGGATTGGAGATTCGGCTAGATCTCCTTAAAGAGGTTTCTTCTATGTTGGAATTTTGAGAATATTTTTCTAGAGCGCTTATGGGAGTTTCTTGACCACGCCTAGCATAGGTTTGAATTGAACTATTTTCAAAATCATTACTTCCATTTTCAACATTACTAAGAGGAGTATCCTCTAAATCATTAGGAACATCCTCTTCGTGAGGAGTCACATCTTCTTGAGAGAGAAGATCAAATAAGAAAGCATATTCGCTTTCATCAATATCTTTATTTTTCTCAAAGCCGTTCTCATTTTCTAAAAAGGTAACATCTTTGGATACATATAGTTTGTTGCTTTTGGGGTCGAAGCACCTAAAACCTTTTTTATTTTCTCCGTATCCTAAAAACACACATTCGATAGCTTTGGGAGATAACTTATCTCTTTTATGTGTAAGGACAAAACACTTACACCCAAAAATTCTTAATCTATTAAAATCGGGTGTTCTTTCAAAGAGTTTTTCATAGGGAGATATATTTTGCAGGGATGAGGATATCATTTTATTTATCAAATAAGTGGAAGTTAAGGCGGCTTCGGCCCAATAGCATTTTGGAATTTCTTTGGAAATGAGAAGAGTCCTAGTGGTTTCCAAGATGTGTCTATGCTTTCTTTCGGCTAGACCGTTTTGTTGGGGATTCCTAGGACATGACCTTTGATGACAAATGCCATTGGTTTACAAGTATTGTTGAAATTCATTTGATAGATATTCTCCACCTGAATCAGATCGAAGAATGGAGATATTAGTTGAAAATTGATTTTTGACAATCATATGAAATTTTTTAAAGAAATTAAAAACTTCGGATTTTAGATTGAGAAAATAGATCCACACATATCGAGTGAAATCATCAATGAAAGTAACATAATATGAGTATCCTCCTTTTGATATGACCGGAGAAGGACCCGAAACATCCGAATGGACTAATTCAAAGGGTCTTTTGGACACAAATGTTCTCTTTGGAAAAGGGGTGGATTTCATTTTTCCAAAAATACAACTCTTGCATACAAAATTTTTCTCATTACAAAATTTCTTTCCGAAAGGAAAGAAGTACATTTTTGAGAAGCTTGGATGTCCAAGTCTTTGATGCCAAGTTTCAATATTTTTATCTTGGACATGATTACAAAATGAGTTAGTGGAAAGTTTCAAATTGTTCATGTAGTAGAGATCTCCCCTCCTATGGCCTTGCCCAATCCGCTTCTCGGACTGGAGATCCTGTATAGAGCAATCCTTGGTTGAGAAGGAGATTTCACATCCATGATCACATATTTGAGAGACAAATAAAAGATTTAAATTAAGTTGAGGTACTACTCTTACATTTGGCACAAAAAAATCTTTTGAAAAGTCTAAGGTTCCAAAACTTTTAACTTGTAAAGAGGTACCATTGGCGGTGGAAACAAAAGAATTTTTGGAGTTGCTACATACATTGGATAGTCCATTTTCAATAGGGGTCATATGAAAAGATGCTCCAGAATCAAGAATCCAAGAAGGCGTACCTGGAGGAGAAGAAGAGGCAATGGCGGCTCTCGAAGTTGACGGCGATTTGAGTAGAATTTGAAGTGCTTCGGATGGTTGAGAAAGGGAAAATGACTCTTTCCCTTTCATTGGCTCCTCCTTCTTTTGTGGGATTTCTTCAATAATAGCAACTTTACCTTTTGGAGGTTCATTTATCTTTGGACAATTAGGTCTTATATGACCCGGTTCTTGACAATGATGGCAAATGGCTTTCCTATAATTGCCATTATAGTTATTTTGCCTCCCAAAGTGTGGAGGCTTATAAGCTTTCATATGATTGCCGGGTTTAAACACGGCAAGAACTTCATCTCCTCCTTTAATCATGCAAAGACGCGTTTCTTCTTGGCATATTTCGGCTATGTCATCTTCCAATGGAAGCAGTTTTGATCTATGAAGAAGGAAGGACCTAACTTGTTCATATTCGGGCCTAAGCCCATGTAAAAATTGGAAAAAGTGTTCTTTTTCCATTTGTTCTCTTCGCATTTCCATATCTTCACTAGATACCCATTTGGGTTCAAGAAGGGATACCTCATCCCATAAAGGTCCAAGAGTGCTATAGTAATCTCTTACACTCATTTCACCTTGCTTAATGGTACAGATTTTTTCTTGGATAAAGAATTGACGAGCAAGGTCTTTTTGGGTATACATACCTTTCATAAAGAACCATGCTTCATTTGCTAGGCGGAATTTAGCAATGTTGGCGCAAATCTTTAGCTCCACGTTGTTCATGAACCATGCAAGAATTTTTGCATGCTTACTTTCCCAATCTTCTACCTTGGATTGGTGATCTTCAATAGCCTTCATGCGAGCATTTCCTTCTAGAGCTTTTTCTTGATCACCATCCATTTTCGTAAGTTGAAGTTGAGGTTCCCTAATGGTGCCCATAACATATCCCCAAAGCTTTTTACCTTTGAGGTTGTTCTCCATGGCGGCGGCCCACATCATGTAGTTAGTACTATTAAGCTTGAAGGAGAGATCAATCTTTTGTTCTCCTTCCATCATATAATCAAGAATGGAGGACAAACCAAGAGAGAGGTAAAACTAGACAACTAGCTATATGAATCAAGAGCACAACCAAGGCTTTGATGCCATGTAATGAAATATGCAGAAAAGAAATGTATGTCCTACAATGGACATTTACACATAGAAATCAAAGAACAAGTCCAAAAGAGGACATACACAAAAGCAAATAATGGCTAGAAAGCATAAAATCTTATAAAGGCACTAAAAGGCTTGAAGAAGCCACACTTACAAAGGGGGAGACCCCACTTATTTATAGGCAAGAGAGGAGTGAGGGAGAGTTAGAGAAAAGAAAGAGAGAGGGACCATTGGGAGTCCCAACAAGGAGTCGTTGGGCTCCCAACGACTCTTTGTTGGGGCCCCCAATGGCTGTGCATTTAATGCACAAAAGGTACAAAAAAACAAAAAAGAAATAAGAAAAAATAGGAAAAGAAAAAAGGAAAAAAGAAGAAAAAGAAAAAGTCTACAATACCCCTATTGGGCGAGTTTACAGAACTACCCCTTATCGGGTAGTGTATGATAAATATATTTATATATATATATATAAATATATAGATTACATATATTTTAACAAATATATTCAGATGTACGGGGTCCGACACCTGTTATATCTAAAGGTGGGTATGCTTATTATGTAATTTTCGTTGATAATTTTTCTAGGCATACTTGGACCTATTTCCTTAAACATAAATCAAAGTTTTTTCTCAATTTTAAATATTTCATAACTTAGTCAAAATAAATTTAAAAATGATATTTCTATCTTTTGCACCGACTTAGGGGAAAATTTTTATCAAAAGAATTTAAAGATTATTTAAATCTTCATAGCATTACACACCAAATGTCATGTCCTCACACACCACAACAGAATATAACAAATCAAGTACCAAAATAATTTTGGGTTGAACCAACTTTAACTATTGTATATCTTTTCAATAGAATGATATCTTCTATTTTGCAAAATATATCTTCAATTGAAAAACTTTTTATATTAGCTGCAGATTACTCTAGATTAAGAGTTTTTTTATCCAAATGTTTTGTTTTTACTAACAAAAATGTAAACTTTCTCCTCATGTTATATTCCTTGTGTCTTTTTGGGTTATGCAGATGACTAAAAAGGTTAAAGGTGTTTTGATTTTAAAAATGAAAAATTGTATGTTTTCAGGAATGTGTCATTTTTGAAAAAAAAAAGTTTTTTTGGCTTTAAAAATACTAAGGAAGTAACCGAATATTCCTTTTTGTTGGATTTAATTCCACAATATGATGATTGTGAGTATAAGTTTAGTAAAGAATATGAGCCTAAAAATAATTTGGTAGATGAAAACCAAGTTCATAATGATGAAAGTATTGAAGAGCAATACCTTCAAGATAAAAACTGTTTACAATACTCTAGGCATAGATACATTAAACAACCATGTGCATTACAAAAGTATTCTAACATTGAAAGTCAATCAGTAGTTTCAACTAGAAGGTCATCGGGAATCTCAAACCACCTAGGAAATTTGTGTCCGATGACTCTTTCTCATCCAAGTATAAAACATACATTTGCTTTGATTCATTTATGTATAAAACCATCTACTATGCTCAAGCCAGAGAGCATCCTCAATGGATAGAAGCCATGAGAATTGAACTAGAAGTCTTAGAAAGAGCCAAGACTTGGACTATTCAAGACATCCCACAAGAAAAGAAGCTCATAGGTTGTAGATGTGTATTTAAGGTTAAACCAAAAGTGAACTCTAGAAAGACACAAAGCTAGGTTAGTTGCCGAAGGATATTCTTAAAAATATGACATAGCTAGGATGAGTCAGGACTTTAATAGTCTTAACCTCTGTTAAAAAATAGCCTATATACCAGATGAATGTCAAAGATGCTTTCCTTAATGGAAGCCTAGTTGAAGAAGTATATATGGAAGCTCCAATTGATATTACTATTCCTAAGAAAAAAAAATCTTCGTTTGGACAAATCTCTTTATGGTCTTAAACAAGCATCAAAAGACTAGTATGATAGGTTTAGTCGGGTCATACACTCATGCTATATTGGATTTTGATCTTGTTTATCTAACACAAAATTATTTGTTAAGCTCTCTAATGCATGTATTATCATCATTCTTCTCTACGTGGATGATATGATTATCACCGAAGGAGATAAACAAGGAGTTGAAAACATTAAAAAACTTCTCAAAAAACATTTTGAAATAATTGATTTAGGTTTTTTTAAATATTTTCTAGGAATTGAGGTTGCTTATTCTCCTAGAAGGTTATCTATTGTCTCGGTCTAAGTTTGCTTTTGATATTGTTTTCAGGTTTGGTATTACAGATGAGAAGAAAGTTGATACTTTAGGGATTGTTAATGCAAAAATGAGAATTGAAGATGAGGGACCACTTGCATATCCAACCCGTTACAGATAACTTATATGAACACTTTCTTATCTTTTAATTACTAGACCTGATATGACACATTGTACACAACCAATCAATTTTAGCGTACTCCCACTTCTGTTCACATGGGAGTTGTTTTGTGCATTATTAGATACATTAAGTCTTCTATTTATCAAGGTATTTTCTTATATGCTTCTTCCATGTTAGATTTAATTGTTTGTACCGATACTGACTGAAGAATTATTGATCTCATGGTGGTGTAAGATGCAACTGAAGTAGAATACTCAACAATGACTTCAACCACTATAGAGGTGGTTTGACTTAGAAGATTGCTGGCTGATATGGATGTTCAGATTAATAGGGCATCGCGAATGTGTTGTAACAACAAAAGTTTCATCTACATTGCCAGTAATTGGACCTTTCATGAGCGTACCAAACATATTGAGATGGACTATCACTATCTACAAGAGGAGTATCTACAAGGCATTATCGATCCTCTCAATGTTACCGCAGAATATCAGTTGGCAGATTTCTTCACCAAACCTCTCGTTGCTCATAGATTTCACTTTCTCTTAGTCCAACTTTCGGTTGTTCAGTCATAAAGTTTGAGGGAGAGTGTTAAATTACCCCGGGGAAGCCAGAGTTGAGGTGGAGCCAAGTAGGTGGGGGTCATAGGGGGAGGACCCCTGAGACTCAGTCAACAAAATGGCCTGGTCAATCAAGCTGAAGTGAGGCCCCCGCGCGTTGTATGCATATACATAGATTGTGTACATATACATCTATGTGTACATATGTATATATATTTTTATTTAGTTAGTATTAGGATTTAGTTTCTTTTTAGTTAGCTTTTTAGTTCTATTTGAACTAGTCAACATAATGTTGACTAGTCAAATAGAGACATTGGAGCAAGTTCAACGACTCTATTTAGAGTTGTTGGACCAGCTCCAACTTCTCTTAGGTATTACATGATGTGTATAAAAAGGGTTGAAACCTCTGTCACATAGGTGTGGGTACAGGTGCAGTGATGCGGCACTTTAAAAAAACTTGGGTATGGGGGTGCGAGAGGGTATATATTATTTAATATTTATTTTTAAAAATAATGGGGATGGGGTTACCCTTTTATTATATAAGAAGGGTAGCCTGTAACCCCATCCCTTTCTATTACGTAACTCCCTATCCCCCTCTTATTATAAAAAGGGAAGGGGTACCTCATGAACTCATCCCCCTTTTATTAGTCATCTCCACCGTGTCTCTCTCTCTCTCTCTCTCCACGAAAGATAACAAGGAGAAGACGAAGATGAAGAAGATGCTCTCCACGAAAGATAACAAGGAGAAGACGAAGATGAAGAAGATGGAGGAGCTAGGGAGGACCCAGCCCCACCGTGTGTGTGTGTGTGTGTTTGTGGGTACGAAGAAGGAAAACGAGGAGGAGGATGGGGTCGACCCAGAGAAGACAAAGGAGGAGGTCGACCCCAGCCCTGTGTGTGTGTGGACTCTCTCTCTCTGATGTGTTTGCCACACCGGGTGCGGCACCCGCACCCGCATCGCGTCGCATGCGACGGCCCTTTTGCCGAGTCCCTGTGACATAGGTTGAAACTCCTCACTTGTAATAATGCATTTTCTTGCGTTTCTTTGATTAATAAAATAATGTTTTTTATCTCTTTTGTGAGAATACCACTTTGAGGGTTTTGTGTGAACTCCATTGTGAGTGTTTCTCTTGTTGATTGTCCACTTGTGTATTTTGTGGACTTTGGTGTTGATATTTGAATATCACCATTTCATTACAGCCACCACCACTGCCGCTGTTATCACCACATTACCACCATCACCACCACCACTACTTATCCTCTCCCATTTACTACATATCTCCCTTTCTTTTTCATTCTAGTTTAAATAGTTTGTGATCCCAACATTCACTTAATTATCAATAAGAGCAAGACTCTTTGTAAAATGTTTTTATTTATGTTTGTAAACAATAAATAAAAGCCCATCCAAACAGGGCCTTAGCTTATTAGTTTATTTAAATAATTCCTGATTGTTCACAGTGAACTTGTGTTGTGACTGTGTTAGGCTTTTCCTGATGTTGCAACGCTTCCCTGTTGAATCAAAAGGGCGACGCAAAAAGCTACAGGAGGTTATTGATTTCAGTATTATTGGATTTGTAGCTGCATTGTCATTTATTGGCACATGATTTCTTGCCTTCTGTCTGATATACAGGTTGGCTATGTAACCACCATATGTTTCACATGTTTCTTGGTGAGATGTATAATGGTAAGTCTTTTTCCCATGTTTGCAGTCAGAAGCACAATTGTCCATCTTTTTGTGCTGCTTTTATCGTATGCTCTTATGATGGCATTTCCTTTGTTCTGCTACAGATGTGCTTCTGTGCATTTGACAAAGCTGCAAACCTTGATGTTTTGAACCATCCCATTCTGAACTTCATCTACTACCTGGTAAGCTTCCTGTCTATGCGTGTCATCCTGTTTATAGATCATGAGAATCTAACCAAAATTAAATCTCCACATTCAATCAAGTCTGATACAATTATAAGTGCTAGAATTCTAGAACTTACCCTCTACTCATGGTTCTCTGTTATAATCTTTCTTCTATGAATTTTGGGGTTCCTGTGCATCATTCTGTCAGAATATTTTTCATCATTATCATCATTGAGTCCAAGATTGGTTTAGTTTACTGATGTTACTGTGCCTGTGCCTGTACTCTGGCGTATTTGTTGTTTGCCAAGTCTTCTGAAATATTCCAATTCTTGTCTGGATCCTCATGTTTCTCTTTAGTATTTTGTCTGAGGACTACCAATTCTTTAGAGAATTTGTCCCTAAATTTTCAGCAGTTATTAATTGTCTTGCGTAAATCTTCTGATGAAAATTTATGTTGCCTATGCAAAATGTTGCCATTGGCTTGTGTTGATTGTTTGTTGTTCCTTTGCCTCTTCATGTATGATGAGTTGATCAATTTGCGTGACCTTGGATGTCCACTGAGGTGAGGATAGTCTGTCACCCTAAAAAGATAGAATCAGTGGGCTTCTCATTTTAGGTTGCGCTTTTTTAGACAATGATGCACTGGAACCTCCTTCAAGTTGTCTATTTGGTTATCTGCAATCAGCATTACAATGTTTTATTGCTTAGACAACTTGAAGCAAATAGGCCATCACTTTCAAATGGTTTATCAAAGGAAATTGATTATGAGTAGTTAATTTCATTAAGACAACAGGAAGTCTGAGGTTCAGAGTGTCGTTCAATTTATGTTCAAATTTCAGTCTTGACATTCAGGATTATGAAATCTGAGCCAAAAACAAGAGGCTTCCCTCTCAACCACACCATCCCCCTGCTTCCCCCTTTTCCGTTGCTGATGCAAGAGTTCTTTCAGTCCCAACAGCATAATCTGTTGGATTATTTAAGGAATGGCATCTGAAACTAAATGTTTCTTCTTCGTTCCCTTTTGCCTTGTCAAATTTGGTGGGTGAAGAATAAGGACTTTTTGTTGCTTCCTTCGAATTCTGTAGCCTGGACTGTTATAAGAATGTCATGGAAAACGACTTCCTAATTAACCATTTCCCATTTTTCACATAGAATGTCATTTTCCTCAAGGGGTTTGGCATAGTGGGATGGGGCCTAGGCCGCTAGACGGGCGGTCTAGGTTCAAATCCCATAAGTGTCACCCCTTGCACAAGCCGAAGCGTGGCGACTCCTTGGGGGCGAGGGGTAAGCCCTTGGAGTTTTATGCTGCCAGGACAGCGACCGTAAGTATGGCAGGCAGAGCCAGCGCGACTAGGTCTCTGATCCCTGGCGTGATTACTTCGAGTAAAAATCCCAAAAAAAAAGTCATTTTCCCTTGTTTCATTTAATTCATAAGAAAATGGGATGTTTATTCAGACGAGCCATCCATGTTGGAATGTTTTAGATTTGCCTTCCCAAATTAAAAGCTGAAACCTGAATCTGTCATCATTGTTAAAATGTACCTATTATATATATATATATATATATATATATATATATATATATATATATATATATATATATATATATATATATATATTCTGTTTATTACATCAATACCCGATAGGGGTATTTTTGTAATTTCACAGTTGTTTTAGAAAACAACTATTTTTTTCTTTTTTGATCAAATGTAATTTTTATTTTTTATTTTTTTATTTCTTTTTTATTATTTTTGAGGACCAAAAGGGGCTCCAACATAGAAGTCGTTGGAGCCCCCAACGGTCACAAATGTGACCGTTGGGGGCTCCCAACGACTCTATGGGAGCCCCCTTTTGGCTCTCCTTTTGAGGCCCTTTGGCCCTCCTTTTTCCTCCTCCTTCTCTTGTATAAATAGGGGTGATCCCCTTGTGTATTTTCATCTTGGAGAGCTCCTCTCTCTTTTCAATAAGAGGCTTTGTATATTGTTGCCTTCTTAAAGGCTTGTGCTTGTATTGTCCCTTCGTGGACTTGTGATATTTTCTCTTTTATTCATTGTTGTATGTGCTTGTATGCACTCTTTATATTTCCGCAATATCTCATTACATGGTATCAGAGCCACTCGATTCTTGAAGGAAAGGTGTGGTTCGTGTATCTCTTATTTTGGTGGACATCTTCTCACTTCTTGGCAACATCATGGAGACAAAGATTGATCTTTCTTTCAAACTCAATGGAAAGAACTATATGATGTGGGCATCGGCAATGGAGAATAATCTCAAAGGGAAGAAGCTTTGGGGTTATGTCATGGGGACCGTTCCGGAACCGAAGCTTATGCTCACAAAAATGGAAGAAGATCAAGAAAAAGCTCTTGAGGGAGATGCTCGTCTCAAGGCCATTGAAAATCATCAAAAGGAAGTAGAAGATTGGGAAAGCAATCACGCAAAAATCCTTGCGTGGTTTATGAACAATGTGGAGCTTAAGGTATGTGCTAATATAGCTAAATTTCGTCGAGCCAATGAGGCTTGGTCCTTTATGAGGGGTATGTATACCCAAAAGGATCTTGCAAGAGCATACTTCTTGCAAGAAAAAGTTAGAACCACCAAGCAAGGTGATTCTAGCATTCAAGACTACTATAGTGCCCTTAACCCACTATGGGATGAATTGGCTCTTTTAGAGCCAAAGTGGGTTTCTATGGAAGATGTTAATTTAAGACAAAAACAAATGGAACAAGAGCGATTGTTTCAATTTCTTTTTGGGCTACGCCCCGAATTTGAGCAAGTGAGATCCTCACTTCTCCATAGATCTATTTTTCCTCCTATTGAGGATGCTATTGCCAAAATCACTCAAGAGGAGACAAGGCTTGGCATGAGTAAGCATGTTGATGAAGTCCTTGCCGTATCCAAACCGGGTAACAATGTTAGAACCTATAAGCCTCCTCATTTTGGGAAACAAGGGAACTACAATGGAGGAAGAAAAATGATTGTTTGTCATTATTGCAATGAGCCGGGTCACATTAGACCCGTTTGTCCAAAGCTTATGGGAGCCTTCAAGCCTAAAGTAGCCTCTCTTGAAGAAACCACCTCCAAAGAAGATGAAGGCAAAAACAATGACATTAAAGAAACTCTTGGACAAATATCTATGGCTCTCCAACAAATGCTTAAAGTTTCTTCCTCCACATCGGGTGCGGCCATTGCTTCGACATCATCACCCGGTACGTATTCTTGGATCCTTGATTCCGGAGCTTCTTTTCATATGACCCCTCATGAGAATGCACTTAGTGATGTTTGCATCAATTCAAAGGACTCTTGTGTCTCAACGGCCGATGGAACTTTTTTGAAAATTTCAAGTATTGGCTCTTTTAAAGATTCTCAAAATTTTTGTGTTCCAAAAGTTAGAGTTGTTCCCAAATTAAATTTAAACCTTTTTTCGGTTTCTCAAATTGCCGACCATGGATGTGAAATATCTTTCTCATCTAATGGTTGCTTTGTGCAGGATCTCCGGTCCGGGAAGCGGATTGGGCAAGGCCATAGAAAGGGAGACCTCTATTATATGGACCATCTTGATCTCCCTACAAACTTTTTTTGTTCTTATGTCCAAGAAAAAAATATGGAAACTTGGCATAAAAGACTTGGTCATCCAAGTTATTCCAAAATGTATCTCTTTCCTTTTGGAAACAAATTTTGTAAGGAAAAAGAAATTAATTGCAAAGATTGCATTTTTGGAAAAATGAAGTCTATTCCTTTTCCAACTAGATCTTTTTTCTCATCAAGGCCTTTTGAATTGGTGCATTCGGATGTTTGGGGTCCTTCTCCGGTTATGTTTAAAGGGGGCTATTCATATTATGTTACGTTTGTTGATGACTTTACTCGGTATGTTTGGATTTATTTCCTTAGTCATAAGTCGGAAGTATTTACTTTCTTTAAAGATTTTCATAAAAAGGTTCAAAATCAATTTCAAAGTAACATATCTATTTTAAGATCCGATTCCGGTGGTGAATACTTATCTCACGAATTCCAAAACTATTTAAACCAAAATGACATTTGTCATCAAAAGTCATGTCCTAGGACTCCTCAACAAAATGGCCTAGCGGAAAGGAAACATAGGCACATTATAGAAACCGCTAGAACATTGCTTGTGTCTAGAAATATTCCAAAAAAATTTTGGGCGGAAGCCGTTCTTACCTCAACCTATCTAATCAATAGAATGCCCTCTTCTAAGTTAAAAAATGCTTCTCCCTATGAGAAACTCTTTAAGTTTTCACCCGATTTTAATCGACTTCGTATTTTTGGTTGCAAATGTTTTGTCCTACTACATAAAAGGGATAAGTTATCTCCCAAAGCAATTGAATGTGTATTTTTTGGATATGGTGAAAATAAAAAAGGGTATAGATGTTATGATTTTAAGAATGATAAACTATATGTTTCAAAAGATGTAACATTTCTCGAAGAAGAAAACGGTTTTGATAAAATAGAAGAGACAAATGAAATTGATTATGTATTCTTATATGATCTTATTGATGACATACAAGAAGATTCTCTTGAAAACATAGATGACACTCACGAGGTATCCCCTCTTGACATAACACTCTCAAATGATAATAATTCAAATACAAATGTTCATGATAGCAATGCCAATATAAATGTTTACTCAAGAAGAAATCAAGAAAAACCTATTAGTGCCCTCGAAAAATACTCTCAAATTTCCGAATCCATTGAGGAACCACAAGTTAGGCATTCTTCTAGAATATCAATACCCCCAAATAGGTTTGTCTCCTATGACTCTTTAACTCCCAACTATCGGGCATGTTTGATAACTCTACACTCTTATTTTGAACCAACCCACTATAATCAAGCTAAATCTATACCTCATTGGGTTGAAGCAATGCAAGTTGAACTAAATGCTTTAAAAAAGGCCAATACTTGGGAAGTAGTTGATCTACCCTCACACAAAAAACCTATTGGTTGTCGTTGGGTCTTCAAAGTTAAAACTAAAAGCGATGGCTCTTTGGAACGATATAAAGCAAGATTGGTTGCTAAGGGATACTCCCAAGAATATGGTATTGATTACGAAGAAACATTCGCCCCCGTAGCTTGTATGACAAGTGTCAGAACCTTAATAGCTGTCGCATCAACCAAAAAATGACCTATTTATCAACTTGACGTAAAAAATGCTTTTTTAAATGGAAGTTTAAGTAAAGAAGTTTATATGGATCCACCACCCGGAATAAATATTAAGCAAGGTCAAACACTTCGGCTTTTAAAGGCATTATATGGTCTTAAACAAGCTCCTAAGGCTTGGTATGATCGTTTTAGTGATATCATGATAAAATTAGGATTTCATTCTTGTTATACTGACACTGCTCTTTTTGTTAAAAATGCAGGTTCTAGTATCGTAATTTTGTTGCTTTATGTTGATGATATGATTATCACTGGAAATGATCAAAGTAGTATTATTAATGTTAAAAGATAATTTTGATATGTTTGATTTAGGTTTTCTCAGATATTTTCTTGGAATTGAGGTTGCATATTCTCCTAGAGGATATATTTTGTCACAGATGAAGCTTGCTGCAGATATATGTTCTAAGTCTGGGATTTCTGATGATAAGAAGGTAGAGACTCCCGAGGTTATTAATGCCAAGTTACGGTTAGAAGATGGGGTTCTTCTGGAAGATCCTACACCGTACCGACAACTCATTGGGTCTCTTACATATTTAACCATCACCAGACCAGATATCACTCATGCGGTTCACTCAGTCAGTCAATTTCAGCATGCTCCTACAACCGTGCATATGAGTGCGGTTCTCCGAATCATTCGCTACATTCAGAATACCATCAATAAAGGGCTATTTCTATCCTCCTCTTCCCCTTTGAATCTTCTTGCTTATACTGATGCAGATTGGGGAGGTAATCCCAATGATCGAGTCTCAACTACTGGTTTTTGTGTCTTTTTAGGGGACTCATTGATTGCCTGGCGATGCAAGAAGCAGCAGAAAGTTTCACTATCATCCACTGAAGCTGAGTACCGGGCAATGGCAACCACAACAATGGAACTTGTATGGCTTCGCAGTTTGCTTAAAGATATGGGAGTTGATATTACTGAAGCCTCCAAGCTGTGTTGCGACAATAAGAGTGCCATCTATATCGCAAGCAATCATACTTTTCATGAACGTACGAAGCATATCGAAATGGATTGCCACTATGTTCGTGACGAATTTTTACGAGGAACTATTGCTCTGCCATATGTCACTTCAGAATATCAGTTGGCAGACTTCTTCACTAAAGCTCTTCCGGCTCCTCGGTTCATGTTTCTTCTCGGCAAACTTTCCGTCCTTCCCCCGTAAAGTTTGAGGGGGGGTGTTAAAATGTACCTATTATATATATATATATATATATATATATATATATATATATATATATATATATATGTATATATATTCTGTTTATTACATCAATACCCGATAGGGGTATTTTTGTAATTTCACGGTTGTTTTAGAAAACAACTATTTTTTTCTTTTTTGATCAAATGTAATTTTTATTTTTTATTTTTTTATTTCTTTTTTATTATTTTTGAGGACCAAAAGGGGCTCCAACATAGAAGTCGTTGGAGCCCCCAACGGTCACAAATGTGACCGTTGGGGGCTCCCAACGACTCTATGGGAGCCCCCTTTTGGCTCTCCTTTTGAGGCCCTTTGGCCCTCCTTTTTCCTCCTCCTTCTCTTGTATAAATAGGGGTGATCCCCTTGTGTATTTTCATCTTGGAGAGCTCCTCTCTCTTTTCAATAAGAGGCTTTGTATATTGTTGCCTTCTTAAAGGCTTGTGCTTGTATTGTCCCTTCGTGGACTTGTGATATTTTCTCTTTTATTCATTGTTGTATGTGCTTGTATGCACTCTTTATATTTCCGCAATATCTCATTACAATCATGTGATCTAGGAATTCTTTTTGTCCTTGTGGTTCATGGGTCATGCCTTTTTAGAGCATATTCTTCATCTAATTATGGGGTTGAAGGTTTTTCAAGTCTGTATGAATGTTCTCGTTTTGTTCCTTGGTTTATAGCTCGTGGAGATAGTTCCATCCACTCTGGTACTTTTCATTCTGAGGAAGTTGCCGCCAAAGCGTGGCGTTACTCAATACCACCCCATCCGCTAGAGATGATAGGCAGAAAGTAGCAAGTTATGCACAACAGCCCATCAAGAGAAGGGATCGGTAGGGACTTCAATGCTGGTCACCTAATTCGACCAAGATGCAGGAGTGCTTTTGTAAGGTTTGAAATGATGTCTGCTATTGGTGTGATCTATTCTAGTTATCCTGTGTGCCATGCTTCTCAACCAATTTGTGTTTGGACTGTCTGTAAATTTGTGAAATAGGTTTATTACAAGATATTCGTTTACTTCTCTATCGAATCCAATCTTATGGTCAATGTGTTACCACGTGACTAAACAGCTCGTGTATGTTTATCCTGAGTTTTTGGAATTTCAGTTTGTAGCTCCATTTTTACTTTTGATGTTCAGCCTATGTTGCTCTCACTACTGCTACTGTGATCTGTAAGATTGGGCCTATTTGTGTTATAATTCGTCTCTAGCTTGATCATAATTCCCTAATAGCCTCCGTTTGGATGATGGGTAAAACCTGTTTTTTGAGTAATTCAGGCAGGTTTTGCCTGAAAAACAAGTTTTTAAGTTCTTTGGATTATCAAAATCTTGAGAAAAAAAGATGACCATATTCTGGCCAGTGGATGATGACAAAATAGTTGAAATAAACAGGTTTGGAAAAAGGAGTATTATTTTGGCCATTTTCAACTGACGAGTGGTCAGAAAATGACTCGTCTCCTTTGAAAAAAAATGAAAGAAAGAAAAAGAAAACAAATCTGGTGGTGAGCAGATAAAAAACTGTTTCAAAGAAGGGGAGAGGAGCTGACGGGGTTAGGGACCTCAGCCGCCTGATAAAGCAGGTTCAAAAACCTCATAAGGGACGTGGGGCATGATTTTCTGATACCAGGTAATGATGCCGAAATCTTATTTAAAAACTGGTGTCGTCTAAAGAGGGCCTTAATATCATGTATCCTTCTAAGTTTACAGGACATTTTACTGTTAATTAGAAACCTTAGCAGTGTATTTATATGTGTCGCTAGTGCTGTGCTGTGATTCTTGCCTATGTTATTCAGATTGCTCATCTTTCGTGCGTCCAAACTTCGCACGGTGAACTGCCATATTTGGCACTGCAGAGTTCTTTCATTCAACCACCCTCATGCTTTTGTTTCTCACATTTACAACTAATCTCTCTAAAGTTGATCATGTACCAATATCAGGCTAAACAACAAAGATGTCGAGTGCAACTCAAAGTGAAAATTCAAGCAAGAACTGCAATCAGATGCATGGGCATGCGTTTATCGATGTGGTTTACATACCTGTTTGCATGATCGCTCAGCTTATTCCTGCCGCTCCTGAACTCTCTCTCTCTCTCTCTCTCTCTCTCTTAGAGAAGTTGAAAATTTGCAGTATATGATTTAGAAAGGAGAATGATTGATATTGTCTCGTTCAAACCTACCAGTCTTTCACTTTGAACATTTGTCTGTTTGGTGTAAACTGAAGGTAGCCCGAGTTTAGCTTCTGGAGTGCATGATTGGGGCAAGGTGGATTGACTGGTAGGTTTGATGGTTAAACCAAATTGATTCAGACCAGCATTTGTGTTTGTAGTGGCTCACACAGATTTGAGAACCTGGATGAAGTTCTTGTGACTTGGCTAAAGCTTCGATCCCTGTGGCCTTCATCGTAGGGATGGGGCCTTTGGCCAAAATGAATAAGCATTTGGTTGGGGTAGTTAGTAGAGTGGATTGACCCTGCCACAATTTTGGGTTAGCTGTTGATTTTAGTCGTTGGGGTTCTGGCTTTTAGGTTATGGTTAAGGGTGTAAATGGGTCAGATTCAGGATGGAGGTTTTGCAATTTTGTGGTTGTTTCATATGCAGGGACTCCCATGTATTTAGCTGTTCCAGATCCAACCCGTTTGCATCCCCATGCCATTTTTAGGTCCCTCATACAGAGACGGAGGGTTTGTGAAGGGTTCAGTGAACTCAGATGATGATGCTCACGAGAGCTGGTCATACATTGCAGGCATTTTGAAGCAAAAAGGATGAAATTGGATTTTAACGGTCAACACAGTCCAGGGGAACAGTTTAAATGATCGAACCAATGTCAGAAATCTCATTCCAGGGAAAATCTCGCAATAATCCAAAAAAGTTTGGTTTCTCTTAGGAATGTGAAAATGTGTCATACATAGGGGTGTCAATGGATTGGGTTTGGTTCAGACCCAGGTGGGACCAAACTCAGATTTGATTTAAGATGTTGGTATTGGATCTGGACACAAGTCCAATTGGACCTACCATAAGAGAAACCATACCAGGACCCTATAAGGACTACATGAACCAAACCCAGACCATACCTGGTAAAATAGTAATGTTCTCTTTTTTGCATTGAAAAGTAGTGGATCTTAGTAAGAACTAGGTCATGCCCAGGTCTGGTATAAAATTTCATAAACAATACCTGGCTCTATATATTAATCGGATCCTTTGAATCTGACCGACTTTAATTGGATCTCCTTGTTTATCACCAAACCCTAACCCTATAAGGTTGGGTCAGATTCAGGTCAAACCCGATCCATTGGAACCCATAGTCATAAAAGGGTTTTTGGCAAATTGGTCCGTCTTATCGGGTTTTGCAAATCAGTCCCCTCCATTTGGTTAGTCTTTGCAAATTGATCCCTCAGGTTAACAATCATCTCTCACTGCTGATGTAAACTGTCAAGGTCAGGTAAATTGATGGTTTTGCCCTCAATGAGAATTATTTTGCATAAACCCTTAAAGGTATGGGATGATTTGCAAAAAGGTGAGCTAAAAAAGACTTTTGCCTATGATGGAGTATTTGGCAAACAAAAAAATGACCGTATTGTATGACAAATATGATGCATTTTTGAAATGCCTTATAATTTTTGCTATTCTCCCCATGTCCAAACACAAATATCTTGTTTTAAATAAACCTTTTCACTTTTTGTGCATGCAATTTCTTAAATATATGTGAATTTTTCTTAAGTATATGATTAGTTTTTGCACAATAGTTTATGTTCTCATATCTGTATCTCTCTTATCTAATGTCAAAAACTTGTATTTTTTATAGTTGTTGGAAAGCTAAGATATAGGCCTATAACTTTTCTGTTCTAAGTCAGAACCAAAAATCCCTCTAGAATTTTCGTTTTTGAGATTCAAAACCGGAATAGAAGCATGCTCTGCAAACTGGAATAGGCGAGGATGCGCCTTTTCTGTCTATTCTATGCTATTTTTAGTTACATACACTAAAAATAGAAAAAAGAACAACGATAGATCAGGACGTTAGCTTTCCAACTCCATAAATATCACCTTGATCTGATGAGCGGTTGGAGAGAAAGGTCATTTGAAAGATAGACAATTTGGTTATTCTAGCCTTTAGAACATGCTTCTATTTCGGTTTTGGAGCTCAAAATAGAAACTTAGAGGGTTTTTTTACTCTAACTCAAAACAGGAAAGTTATAGGCGTATATCTCAGGTTTTTAATGACTAAAAACTCAGGTTTTTGACATTGGAGTAGAGAGATACAGACTTGAGAACATACACTATTCTACAATATATATATAATTTTAATATTTATTTTCTGTGATTTCTTCTTAAATATGTTATTTTTTTATATATGCAATTTTTCTCTTAAACATGTGATTTTCTCTTAAATATATATGAATTTTCTTCAAACATATGATTTTCTCCTAAACCTACAATTTCTTCTTAAATATATGCGACTTTTCTCTCATATATGCAAATTTTTTCCTAAATATATGTGATTTTTCTCTTTTATATGTGTTTTTTTATTAAATATGTGATTGATTTATATATATATATATATATTATTTTCATGAATGAAAAATCACATATATAGGAGAAACTCTGAGTATATTTGGGAGGAAATCATATATATTTAGGAGAAAAATATATATATATATATATATATATATATATATATATATATATATATAGGAGGAACTCCACATATATTTAAGAGTAAACACAAAAAGTATATGTGAAAATCACATGTTTAGGAGGAAAATCACATATGTAGATGAAAATCAAATATATAGGAGAAAAATTATATATATTTAAGAAGAAATTGCAAAATATATATATGAAAATTGCATATTTAAGAGAAAAATCATGTACATAGGAAAAAAATCGCATATGTAGGAGAAAATTTGCATATATAGGAGGAAAATCACATATATTTAACAAAAAATTACAAAATATATATGTGAAAATCACATATATATTTTTTATAGAACAGTCTATGTTTTCAACTCTTTATCTCTCTGCTTTGACATTGAAAACCTTCTCTGCAGACTGGAATAACCGAACATTTTATATTCTAGATGATGTTTCTCTTCAATTGCTCATCAGATCAAGGTGATCTTGATGGCATTGAAAAACTAACATCCTGATCTATCTCTATCCTTTTTTTTATTCTTTCATTTTCAATGCACGTGGCTAGAAAATAGCATAAAATAGATAGAAAAGGCATAGCCACACCTATTCGAGTCTACATAGTATACTTCTATTTCAGTTTTAGAATGCATAAGTGAAAATCCTAAAGGGGTTTTCGGCTTTGATTCAAAAAAAAAAAATTATAGGCCTATGTCTCAACTTTTTAACGACTATAAAAACACAAGTTTTCGATATCGGATCAGAAAGACACAAATCTGAGAATAGAGATTGTTCTGTAAAAAACAATCACATATTTGAGAAGAAATTCATATATATCTAGGAAATCACATGTGCGAAGGGTGAAATGGCCTTTTTAAAACCAAATATTTACAATTTTAGACATGGAGAAAACACCAAAAATTATGGAGCATTTCAAAAAATGTGTCATATTTATCACAGATCATTTTCCGTTTGGCAAAAGAGAGAAGTTACAAGAGGAGGGGACCAATTTGCAAAAAAACTACATAAAAATACAGAAAATATATAAAAGATATAATGCTATAAGAACTGTTTTTATAATGTTAATATCATGGTAAAAACAGGATGTTTTGAAAAATATGTGATTGTTAACATATCTTGTGAAAGAAAAACACAGTAAAATGCAAAATTTCAAAATATGTGATATAGGACCTAACAACGATCTCCAGGTTTCGGTACCACCAACATCCAGAGTTGACCAAGCAGACACCACTGAGGCTAGACACTAGCAATAGTGTGACCCTGCGGGTTCTGCTAGGTCTCAGTCTTACCGGTGTGAGGGAACATTTTATGACTATGGTTAGGTGTTGAGACCATAGTCATAGGAAGCGCTTCCCTAGGTCGGGAAGAAAACTCACTTCCTATTTGTGGGAGGCGAGCTTCTCACTGGATTCTCAAATCGCTTTCCTCTCACATCTCTTTCGTTTTTCACTCAATTCTTCCTTGTTTCCTCATCACTTCCTCTTTATTTTTTGTGGTTTTCATGCACATATTTAAATTTTTTGCTTCTCACTCGTTTCTTTCATGTTTCCTTTTCGCTTTTCACACGCTTCCACAATTGCTTAAAATCTGAATCTTACTACTTTTTAGCACTCACTTTCCTGCCTCCTCTTCTCGCGTTGCTTCCTGTATCCATTTTGCTTGATAACTATGGTCGAGACCCATTAGATCCTGGGTAACAATTAATCTGGTTAGGGTTCAGGTTATATCTGGTTAAGAACCCAAACTTAGGGGTGGGCAACAGGCTGGGAAGTTTGACCCCGAGCCAGCCTGAACCTGTCCTAGCTAGGCCTGGCTATGACTTTTAACTAGTATGTATATGGGCCCGGTGCTCTTCTTGGCTAGCAGCTCAGCCTGGCCCAACTAGGCCTGTCGGCCTAATGAGCAGGTTCCCAGCAGGCTTTTTGGACCCAGGGCTGGCCCAACTAGGTTCATAGACCTAAGCAGCGGGCCTCAGGCTGACTTTTTGGACCTCTAAGCCCCTGAAGCGGGCTTAGGCCCCAGCCTGTCAAATTCTAGGGCCAGGCTTGACCGAGCCCAGCCTGGTCAAATTTCAGGTCAGACGGAGCTGGGCCAGTCTGGTGCCGACCCCTGTCCAAACTGATCCTATGCATTGTCTCTAGCGTTTAGAATATACATTTTCACTTAAAGATACTTATAAATTTCTAGAGTATGCTCAGGTTGGATTGGATATTCAGCAAGAATCATAGCTCAATCCAGACCCACATAATATGGAGCAACACAAAATAATTTTCAGGTTTTTCTGGGTCAGTGTTTTTTTGCACCCATATCCGAAATCACAGGTTCAGGTTGCATAGGATACCCATCATAATTCATGCCTGGTTTGTGCTTCCAGATAAACGAGAGTCATATTCTGACAATGTCTTATTTTATACAATTTATCCAGATAAATTTGGTATGCTATGATGGTAAATTTTAGAAGAGCACAAAAGACCACGATTTATCTCATAAACCCCAAGTGGGTCTCACACAATGTTATCAGAATCGAATCGATTCGATTCAAATCATCCCTTTTAGTGGTTTTCTTTTCATTTTCTATTTTTTGTGATGATTATGATATTTATTGGCTATTTCCTTGTTTAGGCATTAAATGCATATTTTAGAATTTGATTAGACCTTATAAGTTGCCATTTATTTTATTCTACATTTTCTTGTTCTTAGAAATTTGTTTTTGAACTCTGTTATTTTTTTAATTTCTGAACTTCAAAAATAAAAAAATTAAAATTTCTGAATTGCTTTGGAAAATGATTCGGTTCAGAAACCGATTCTCGCTACATTGTTTTCACACCCTTGTGGGTTTGATTAAGGAAAGCAGAGTTCTTCCTCTTGTGAAGCCTGAAAGCTGAAAGCTGATGATATATTGCAGTACCCATTGACTCGTCTACCCATCTTAATGTCACTCTTTCTAAGATTGGGAGTTGTCTTCACTAACGGGAAGCTCAGCTTGTCTGGCAGGAGCAGTTAGTGCACGTCACCTTGTTGTGACGTTGCAAGTTCGAATCCCAATGGTATGGTTGTATAACAGGTAAGAGTCAGCCTGCCGAGCCCGGATCAAGTGCCTTCACATGGCACCCTTTGAGTGCGCCACTGCACTGGTGCCCTCCATCTTTCAGTTGTGGAGACCAAAAGCAGATTGAGGTCTGACATGCATTGTGTCACTGCATCCCATCACCCTCCATTATATATGAAATATTACAACGATATGATAGTAGGGATCCAAAAGGGAAAAAAAATTGATAACAAAATAAATAAGGATAACAAATGGAAGGATACTTTTCTTAATTCAAGGAGGTCGATCAGTTTGAGGTGGTTTCCCATTTCGTCTATCATTATCTTCACAACAGCTGGCCACATTTGGTGGTTTCCGATTTCTTCTATCGTTATCTTCATAACAGCTAGCCACATTTGACGTGGGTTGTTGTTCATTTGGATCACATTCATCACCCCCCCCCCCTCAAGATGGGATTGATTATACCCATCTTGCTAATCAATTGAATGAACTGATCAGTGCTTTTGTGAAGATGCCAGCCATTTGACTTTTGATGAGAATAAAACTGGTGTTTATGATTCCTTGCTGCAATTTTTCCATCACAAAATGATACTCTAGTTCTATATGTTTCGTCAATTCATGAAAAATAGGATTTGCAGTTATATGTAAGGCTGACTGATTATCATAGAATATCTAAGCAAGTTCTTTTTGTAAAATTCCCAGATCATGAAATAAATTTCTTAGCCAAGTGACCTCTCAAGTCTCAACTGTTAAGGCCAAATATTCTGCTTCACCATAATATGGTGAGATTGTAGTTTGTTTTTTGGATTTTCATGAGATGAGAGATTCTTCAAGGAAAGTGCAATATCCAGTGGTGGGCTTTCTAATGAAAGGATAACTTGCCAAGTCTGAATCCATGTAACAAGACATGCTCAAATTATCCCTGGATTTAAGTAGAATTCCTTGACCCGGTGTCAATTACAAGTATCTTACTAATTTCATGGATGTCTCCCAATGTGGTTACCTTGGTTCTTGCATAAATTGACTCAAGATGTGAACCACATATGTGACATCTGGTCCTGTTATGATGAGATATATGAATCTTTCTACAAGTCTTCTATAAGCCATGTGATCTTTGATGATTTCACCACTATAGTTCAATTTATGATTTTGTTTCATAGGTGTCTCACCAAGCTTGGATCTTAAGAGACTAACAACTTTCAATAGTTCAAAAGTATACTTTCTTTGATTCAAAAAGATCCCTTTCTTTGATTGATCCATCTCTATTCCAAGAAAAAACTTTAATTTTACAAGATCTTTTATATGAAAGCATTGATTCAAGAAATGCTTTAACTTTTGCACGGCATTATTGTTCTCAATAATGATAACATTATCAACATAAATAAGGACAAATGTTATTTATCCCCTAATATGAGCGAAAATTGGAAGTAATCTGCTAAAGATTGTCCAAAATTGGCTTTCTTTAGGGCATTTGAAAATTTGGCAAACCATTGCCTAGATGCATGTTTTATAATCCGTATATGAATTTATTCAAATGATATACATGTGTCTCTTCCTTGTACATAAAATCGAGCGCTTTATCAAGATCACTATGAAGAAAGACATTAACATCTAATTGATGCAACAACCAATTGAATTTTGCTGCAACAAATAAAAGACAGCACATGGTGATAAGTTTAGCAACATGAGCAAAGGTATCATGATAATCAACCCCTTCTTGTAGAGTGTATTCTTTGGCCATGAGTCAGGGTTTGTATCGTTCAATAGTTTCATCATATTTGAACTTGATTTTGAATATCCAATTGGACTCAATGGGTTTCTTTCTGGGAGGCAAATCCATATGTGTCCAAGTTCTATTTTGCTCAAGGGATTGAATTTCTATTGACATGGCTGCACGCCATTTCTCATCTTTGACTACTGTCAGATAGTCTCTTGACTCTTGGTGGGAGAAGAAGAAAACAAGAAAAGCTTTGCGTTCTTGAGAAAATGAAAAGAAATGATAAAGAGGGAATGATGTTTTGCTAATGACGGAGACATTGTGTAGGCACAAAGAGCAACAAAATCACATCGGTAATCATTCAAATATGTGGGTTGAGATTTGGCTCAACTAGAACATCCAGATTGATCCTGATTTTGGACGATTTTAGGTTGGGGTTCTTGAGCATCAATGTCAGCTTGCGCCTAATCAACATTATGAACGTGTTGGGATTCATGAACGACAATGATCGGCGGTGGCATATCGATTTCAAGAGTATGCTCCCCTCTTGATGATGGGGATGTGACATTTGGAAAGGGGCTGATTCGGTATATATTTCATGCATGATGGGAATAGGTAAAACTACTTGATTCTTTTGAAAACTAAGTTTGGATTTGTAGAGAAATACATCATCATAAAAATTAACATTCCTACTAACATTTTTTTTTGTTTTTCAAGATTGAAAACTTTGTATTCTTTTTGACCTAAGGGATAACCAATAAATATACATTTATGAGCATGTGGATCAAATTTGTGCTTGTAGTGTATATTATGAGCAAAACATAGACATCCAAAAAGCTTTAAGTGGAGTATTTGGGCTTGCTTTTGTGCAACACTTAATGAGAAGTTTTGCCTAACCCATTTTCCAAGGATGAAGTTGGAATACAGTTGATGATATAGGCAACTCTTAGAATTCATTCTCCTAAAAACTGGGTAGGTAGATTTGCTTGAAACAGTAAGGCTCTTGAAATTTCAAGCAAATGCCTATGTTTTTATTTCACAACTTCATTTTGTTGAGGTGTGTGTGAAAACCAAAAAAAAAATCAAAATTTAAAAAAAAATCTCCTTTTTGCCCCTAGCCCCCATTTTCTGAGTTATTGAGTCGATTTTGAGCTAAAATTCCAGTTATTTCTCGGATTCACTGGAATCAAAATCCATTTTCTATATTTGACTCGATTTTGGATCTGGATCCTATGTCAAAACCCGACTCTGAGCCCTGTTATCTAATTTTTAAATCAAATTTATAAAAATCTAAAATGTGATTTCTGAATGGCTTAGACAGTCCATCTGGTATCCGTTTGGATCCATTTACTTTGTATTTCTCGATTCGAGGTCTAAAACTTGAATATTTCTTCAAAATCTGGATATAAACCCATTTTCTGAAGAAAATTCCAAAGAATAATCCGAAGTCTCAGAAAACCCCTCTTTTGTAAATATTTTTAAATTTGTGCAAAATTGGTTTAAAATCCTTTAGTTTTCAAAGTTTTTATTTCAAAAACAAAAAAAAAATACAGAAAATATAAAGAAAAAGAACAAAAAAAATAAAAAAGAAAATATGAAAAAGAAGGGAGTAGAAGCCCCTTTTTGAAAAATATCTTTTTGCTAAAAAACCCTTTTATAAAACCTTTGAAAAGGAGCCGCTTCTTTTAAAATTTTCAAAAATGTCTTCACCCAATTCGTAACTTTGCTAACGGCCTCCTGCTATAAAGGGAGACTGCAGGGGGGGTGTCGAGATCATCCATCGTCCACCTCAGCATTTCCTCATATTCCCCTCCTCTGGATTTCCTTTCCTCTTCACCAGCAACCAGCGAAGAAACTCAGTCGGTAGAAGAAAGGAGGAACTTCCTCCTTCAGAATCTCAAGCAAACTTAAGGTAAGAATCACTTCTCCCATTTTCTAAATTTCGTTTTTCCCCTGTCTGCAACCGTCGTAGTGTCGATCTGCTTATTGCAAAATCAGCCTACACATATGCCACACCAAAAGGAATAGCTATATTCTGACAATCTTTCATTTCTTCATAATGCATTTTCGAAATTCTTTAATAATTTATCATTAGTTCTTCGTTTGCATCTGTGTTTTCTCATAGCATTTTGTCTGGAATTCTCTGACTTCCTGTATTTTCGGTTTTCATTTTTTTTCTCTCTCTCAACAAGAGGCATACTCTACAATGTCGAGTTGTATATAGCAACATCGACCTGTAGATTGCGACAATACGCTATTGAATTCACTTTCGTTTTTATTCCAGCATGTTATTATCTATAATTTTTACTTTCTGTTCTAAGTCAATTTCATTGTCAATTCTGCATCTGGAAGTAACCTCTGTCGCAACATCCGATTTGATCCAGTATCAGATCGGGTTTGCTCAGCAGTGATCTTCCATTGATTTCATATTTTACCTGTGATCACATCAGAATCATCTTGCTTTCTGTATTTTTTTTTTCCTTCAGGATAAGGGATAATCCTGAAATCTTTTATCATCTTTCAATTTTCCACCAATTTTCACCAGACTTTCGTCAGTCTTTGTCAATTTTTATTCTTTGTCAATTTTTATCAATTTTATTGATTCTTCGTCAATCTTTATCAATTTTTATTCTTTGTTAATTTTTATCAATTTTATTGATTTTTCATCAACTTTTTATCAATTTTGTCAAATTTTCATTTATGTCCCCCTCCCCCTTCAGGTTAAGGGTTAAGCCTGAACCTCGTTCTTCGAGGTATTTCTCTTTCAGGTTAAGGGATAAACCTGAACCTCGGATTCGAGGTATTCTTCTTTTTTTCTTTTAAGGTGTAATAACCGAAAGAAATATGCATATTAGTTGATTTGGGCCTAGGACTCGATACCCGGATCCGTAAATACCCTACAAATTGGATATTAGAACATACGTAAAGAAATAAATAATTAATATTAGATATAAAATAAAAATTTTTGGTATAAAGGGGGACAGATCCATAGTTGGAACCAAATGGCTCCAACTGAGGATCCGCTATTCAAGGGCGATTCAGATCCATTTTTAATAATGGACTCGGTGTCGCGGGTCGCGGGGCTCGAACCCGGACCCGTGTTCATGTTGTAAAAAGGAAACAGAAACAAGAATCGTGCCTAGGGCATGATTCTTGCAGCACGGTTCAATAGAGAAAGGGAGGGGGTTACGCAGAGAGCGTACTCCTTCCGACCTTTCTGGAGGAAGAGAAGGGGAGCACACCTCAAATAAAAGGGGAAACCACCCTTCATTCGATGTTTTGATCTTCCTCTCTCTCTCTCTCTCTCTCTCTCTCTCTCTCTCTCTCTCTCTCTCTCTCTCTCTCTTTCTCGCGTGCGCGCGCGCGTGTGCGTGCGCGCTCTGTCATTCGTGCGCACTGGAAGGGTGCTCCATCACCAACAAAGCTCCGACTATTTGCGGCCATCGAAGGCCCCTCAATCACTCCCCTTCACGACAGTGGAGAGAAGCGACACCAACCAACATTCTCCTGCAAGAGTTGTCTCTGGCCACCGAAAAAATCACCATAAAAGGTATGGTTCTTCATTGAATCTTGGTGAGGGATCGAACATGGGTTCAATTTCGTGTAAGGGTTTGAGATGAAAAGCCACGAAAATTCGTTAGATGGCTACTTTCTTGGTTTTCAAGAATCAATGGGGTTATTTTGGTCTAACCCTAACCCGTAAAATCCCCAAATCAGGCCGATGTGTGTGTGTGTGTGTGTGTGTGGGAGGGGGGGGGGTGTTGAGGTAGTGGATGGCCCCAGCCGTGGAGATCTCGAGTTTCTTATGGGGATACCCCAGACTTGGGGGTTTCCTAGTTAGGAAACGAGAAACACAGGTGGCCTGAGTTTTGTCTGTAGCTATTTTCATTTCATTCCATGATAGGCTTAAGAAGGTTCTTGAATGTTTTTTTTTTTCTGTAACCCTGTTAGTAGTAGATTTGTAGAACATAACATGAAGGTCGAAATTGCTGTTAGTTGATCTTTTGAGTTTTTCTTCTTGTGTCTCTGCCAAATGTTCTGATCTTGTGTTTGACAAGAAAATGTTGTTCAAGCTGACGAATACAGTCGACCCGACGTGTTGATTTCAATCTTGTTTCTGTTAACCACATAAAATTTTTTGTATTCCTGTTCGAAATCTTGATTTCTGACTTCCATTTAATTTTTTTGCTTCCATTGGGGGTAGTGTATTCTTGGATTGAATGTATGATTTTGGATCTGGGTTGGATTTGTGTTATGGATGCACGTCAAGAACGTAGAGATATACTACTTGTTTACTTCTTGCTGCCTATTTGGCACCCACTGTTATACCGTGACATGCTGACTATGCACACAGTTTTATTAAGTGGCACAAGCTTGTTCTTGAGTGCAGCTTAAACCCATAACTGTATGATGCAGTATGGGATTCTTGAATCATAACTTGAGTTGCCAGTTATATCTAATAGTGTTCAATATAACCTATTCAAGAAGAAAGGACATGTAAATCTGAAATCCAATACATGACTTCCAGATGTGATTTGCCTTTGCTGTTTCCCTTTTGGGCATTGTATTCTTGAATAGGAGTCCATGTGTTCATTTAAAATGTTGCGTATTGGTATATCAGTGAAGTATATGATTACATGTTGACTAATATTATTCAGTTTGTGCTGGTCCCGAAATTGGTCCAGATTTAATGGATTTTGTGTATGATCAAAATTCTGATCTGAACAAAGGAAAATTTTTGGAACCTACATATATTTGTGTGTATGTCAAGGATCCCAGACTTTAGGACTAAGGATGGCGGGTCCGGGTTTGGTAAGCCTGACCTAGCATATGTCAAAGCTTACACTTCTGCCTGGTAATTATGTAAATGTTGTTTTTGCATTTCATGATACTGGTTGTGTAATCATGAATGTGAGTGTGCCTCGGTTATCGATATTTCTTCTTGAGCATGTATGCTTTATGGATATGTGAAATTTTACATGTACACTCACACACTCAAAAAAGATATGCATTGGTTAATACCCGTATGTGATGTAGTAACACACATAGTGAAGATGCATATGATTGAGAAATGACATGCATATGGTTGGGTTATGGTTGCATGAGTGCATATACTTTTGGCACTATTGGCCTAATGTTATGAATAAACACTACTTGGTGTTATTATGTGATGCATTGATGGCCTAAATGGACCATCATCGGCCCGGAGAGTCGTGGGTTTGGTTTCTTTTCACATATATTTTTGACTGCATCACTTAAACCACATAAGTTGGTATGGCACACTACTATACTGTTCTAGTTGTCCTCGCGGGCTGGAGACCCGTAAGGGAGGATGCGTGTGTTCATTTTACTTTTGCATATGGTGTTGCAAACTTAAAGAATTGACTTTAATAAAAATATAAGAAATAAGAACATTGTAATATATATTCTGAGGTCTCATCTGGAGAATAGAGATCTTAAAGATCCGGTCTTGGAGAGACTGTGAGGATATAAAAACTCCGTGCACTACAATTTTGTCTCCTGAACCCGATATTGAGGTTTCTTCTCCTGGCCACAGTTTTAGGGAGAGTCTGTCACTTTACCTCGGGGTGGTGTATTGGTCACAACTGTGAGTTGGTTTTGGTACCAAAGAAGTGACACTTGTGGGCGTGGGGTGTCCCTTGTGTCCCCGACATTAGATGTGGAGGTTTAATGTTCCGAAAGTGATTCGGTCGAGGGCTAAGTTGGAACCCAGTTATAAAATACAAATTGTGTGTTATGCTATCCTGAAAACCTAACTTAACCTCGGGGCTTGTACTTGTTTGGTATATCCGCAGGCAATAGTAATTAAAAAGAGGAACCTAAAGTTGTATGCATTTATTAGGGCATGCTTATGAAAAGGAAAAAGAGAACTTAAATGTAAGATAATAAAATGATTCATGCATCGAAAAAAACCATGCATTTTTTTGTCTGCACTAGATTATGCATAATTGAATTGTTCTCTAAATCATGATATGATGGTGGGTGTATGTAATTTACTTCCTAAAAGCATGCTGAAAGATTTGGTTACTTAATGCTTGCTATATGCTACTGCTTTATTGTTCCCTACTGGTGAGTATATGAAATATGTCGCATGTATGATTTCTTATATACCGCAAACTGTTATATCTGCACTCACTCAAATTATTATACGGGATCTTATCAATGTTCTTTATCTCACCTGGTTTCTTTAGAAGTAGTTGTGCTCAGAATTTCGATTCTGACACCCTACTTTGTTGGTTTTTCACAGGAAATGGTGAGCAGTGAGGGTGGACTGACTTCTGGGAATGAATAAGAGTCATATTTGGATATTGACAGTTTCAGCAGGGGACAAAGTGACTTTCTTATGTTTCAGTTCTTCTTGCTTTTTCAGTTGTTGCTTTATTTTCAGTCAAATAAAACATTGTCTCTGAAATTTACTCTTATTCATAAATAAAAAAATTGTTTTTGTGCTTATGGATGATGGTTTTAAGTTCGTTTGTGGTGTTTGGCTATCCAGTTGGAATTGAAACTGTGAGGACTCTGGGTCTCTGGAAAGTTTTTTGCACTGTTTAAAAAAAATATTTTGCATTTTCAAAGGGTATGAGTTGGGGGTCGTTACATAAGGGATAAACCTGAATCTTGACCTTCGAGATATTTCCTTCTTCCCCTTCAGGATAAGGGATAATCCTGAAAGCCCCGAAAATCATTTCTGCTTTGATTTCCAAATATCTTGAGAATGTCGGTCTCCTTTTCAACTTCTAGTTGGAAAATCCAGTGCTCGTACTGATGCCTTTTCAAAATCCAGTGCTCGTACTGGTATATTTTTAAAACCCAGCGCTCGTACTGGTGTATTTTCAAAAATCCAGTGCTCGAACTGGTATATATTTTCAAAAACCCAGTGCTCATACTGGTATATATTTCAAAATCCAGTGCTCATACTGGGGCATTTTTCAAAAAACTAGTACTCGTACTGGTGCATCTTCAAAAATCCAGAGTTCGCACTGGTGTATTTTCAAAATTCAGTGCTCGTACTGGTGCATCTTCAAAAATCCAAAATTCGCACTGGTGCATTTTCAAAATCCAGTGCTCGTACTGGTGCATCTTCAAAAATCCAGTGCTCATACTGGTATATTTTAAAAAATCAGCATTCATACCGGTATGCCTAGCACTCATGCTAGTGTCTGACTGATTGATCAATTGGCCCCCCAGATTCGGTCTTTGCACTAACCATTCATCAAAATTCAAAGCTCCAATTCCAATTTCGACCTTCAAGTCATCCAATTCTGAATTTCAAGCCTTCGGGTTACAATCTTTATCAATCTTTCCTTAATTTTTCTTAATTTATGTCAATCTTTCATCAATTTCTATCCCTTTTCATCAATTCTCCTCAATTTTATTCGTTCCCCGTTCAAGATAAAAGGATAATCCTGAAATCAGTCCACGTACCATTAACTATGATGGTCTTCTTCATTGCAAATCAAATAACCCAATCCTCAAACTGGTTATTCTCAAAACTTTCGATCTCAGTCCTTGCACTGGCGATTTTCAAAATTCAATCTTCTAATTAAAGATTTTCCTTTGAAATTCGGGTTTCGACTCGAACTTCCAACTCTCTTTTGATTTTCGAGCTAGACTCGAACTTCCAATTTTCTTTTGAGATTCGAGTTCTGACTCAAACTTTCAATTCTCCTTTAAGATTTGAGTTTTGACTCGAACTTCCAACTCTCCTTTGATATTTGAGCTCGACTCGAACTTCCAATTTTCCTTTGAGATTTGAGTTTCGACTCGAACTTCCAACTCTTCTTTAATATTCGAGTTTCGACTCGAACTTCAAACTCTCCTTTTTAAGTTCTGACTCAAACTTTCGATTCTCCTTTGAGATTCAAGTTTTGACTCGAACTTCTAATTTTTCGTTTGAGATTTGAGTTTTGACTCGAACTTTCCAATTTCCCTTTAAGATTCAAGCTCTAACTCGAACCTTCCAGCTCTTCTTTGAAGATTTGAGTTTTAACTCAAGTTTTCTTTCCTTCAAAATCTGAACTTTCCAATTTTTCTTTGAGATTCGAGCCCCGACTCGAACCTTCCACCTTTCCTTTGAAGATTTGAGTTTCAACTCGAATTTTCTTTCCTTCAAAAACCCGAGTTGGTCTAGTTTTCCTTTGGAGATTTGGGTTTCGACCCAAATTTTCTCTCCTTAAAAACCGAACTTCCTAGTTTTCCTTTGAAGGCTCGAGTTTCGACCTGAATTTTCCAGCTTTTCTTACAAAATCTGAGTTCTGATTCAGATGTTTTTTCGAAAACCAACTTCTGAGTTGGGCTTACCTTCAAAATCCAATATTGTGCCAGAACTTACCTTCAAAATTCTAATTTCGTATTGAATTTACCTTTGGAGTTCAGCTTCGTGTTGGACTTTTCTCCAAAATCCCACTAATGTATCAAACTCGATGTTAAGCAATTTTCGTCATCAAGGATTTCAGGAATATTTTGCCAAATTGCCATAAAAAAATAGTTGTTGATCTCAAGCTTTTATTGCATAAAGAATTACCTCAAATCTCTTTTAGTGTTCTTTCCAAAAGGGTGAAGCTTTTATGAAGAAAGACTCAAAATTCAGATTTTCTATTGGTCAACCAAGAGGATGAAGAAAAATCTTCGATATGAGTGGTGAAGGAAAATTCAATAATGTTGAAAAGCCATAAGTGAACTGATATTGATTATAGCTGTGACACATTCTTAAAGACTATTCTTCTGGCAGTAAGGTAGCGAAAATATCTTGAGCGCTAAAAAGAATTCACTCAATCCATATCTTCTCAGTCATTTAAGTTGCAATCAAATATCTGCAAAATGGATCTCTCAATTGTTGTCAAGTTGAAGACGAATATGCGAGCTAGACCCCCGCGGCCAAAGAAGATTTGGATCATCTCCGAGATGAAGGAGTTTGTGACGGATCCTTCCAGGGAAAGTTCATATCACCGTCAAGATGAAGGCAAATGAGATGAACCTCCCGACAAACCCTAAAAGATATTTAATTTCTGCTATTATCAAGAGATTTTTTACCAATGAGCCAATATCATTAGTATAATTCTTAAGACAAAGAAGGATCAGAACATCTCCAAGATGATGGAGTTTGTGACGTACCCTTCCAAAAAAGAAAAGAAAAGTAAGGACATCTCCAAAATGAAGGATGATGTAATAAACTTCTCTCCAAAACCCGAAAAAGCTCAATATCTCAAAAAGAGTGCCAAAAAGATCATTGTAGGCAAAACTCAGATATCAAACTGCTAGGAATCTTCTTTATTTATGTGAGATTCTTCTATCAATATCTTTTCATAAATTGCTTTTACGATACTGAGAGTATCTTTCCTTTCTTTTCATATCGAGGAAATGGATAGCTTTCTTGAAGAAACTCAACAACAATAATTTGACCTTGATTCTGGATTCTACAGAGTTAGCCCAGTTGGAGGTAATACTCTAGGTAGAAGAGAGAATATCTTTCAAACAAATGTGCTTGCTTTCAATTACCTTGAATCAACTACAATTTTTATCATTCTGGCAATATTTTTCAGCTTTCCTGATAACAAATAAAAACTTGATGTCCGTTTTGATACATCTTAGTGTTGCCTTTTCTTTCTTTCGCATAGTCGAAAGAGTTGCCCTTCTCCTTTAAAAAATGATTGCCTTATTCATCTTTCGCATCATCGAAAGATTTGCCCTTCTCCTTTAAAAAAAGATTGCCTTATTCATCTTTCACATTGCCGAAAGATTTGCCCTTCTCCTTTAAAAAAGGATTGCCTTATGAAAGTGCTATAGGATCGAGGCAACGAGCACTAGAGGGGGGGTGAATAGTGCTTTTAAAAAGCGTCTTTGGAATTTTGACGGATTTTGAAATTCACAAAGCAATCACACAAAGAACACAAGAATTTGTCCTGGTTCGATCTTTCCCAACCTACATCCAGTCCCCAAGCAAAACCCGCTTAAGATTTCCACTATCAACCTTGTTTAACTACAAGATCATACAGATCAAATTCGGTCCCACATATAGTAACACACCTACTGAAAGCAAAGAACTCCTTTAAACCAAGGAGTCCTTTCTTTTACAGAAAATTGAAATAAGTAACAACTTACAATACAACCTACGAGCCCTTCTTTTGAATGCAAATGAGATGCAATTGGCTTTTGAGGTTGTTGAAATACTCTACTCACGAATTCACTATCTCTCAAAAGAATTTGAGTGAAAAACTGAAGTGAAAAATATCACGTGAGTGAGAAAATGAATATGAGTGAAAAGCAAAGAGTAATTCAATGTAATTTGATTGGATTGCATTCAATTCGATGTTCTTGAATATAGAATGCACTCATATTTATAGTTGAAAGATTCCATACGTTGAGGGTATGAAAGAGTGTCAAAACAGTCTATTTTGAACGATCAAAACGTTTGAAAAATGAAAAGACAAGCCTTTTAAAAGTTTCAGGAAAAATGGCAAAATTAGTCAACTGGAACAGTAGTTAGTTGACTAATAATTAACTATTAGTAGACTGACAGTTATCGTCGATCGACTAATGTGTTTATCAAGCTGTTTGAAAATCTGAAGTTTTAAAACTTAATCGACTAGAGAAAAAGTTAGTCGACTGATAATATCATCAGTAGACTGAAAAATCTTTCAGTCGACTGCTGCTAAATATTTCTGAAAATACATGTTCTGTCCGGTCGACTGATAAAATCATTAGTCGACTGTTGCTAAAGTTTCCAGAAAAAAGACATTCTGTCTAGTCGACTGATAAAACCTTCGGTCGACTAATTTGACAAAAATGATATTTTGCTTAGAAAATTTGGCGCGAAAGGATTAGTCGACTGGTGAGTCTATTGGTCGACTAATAAACATAAAAAATTAAATAAAGAGTTTTCTAAAAAGATTTTCATGAAGGGTTCTTTTAAAAAAGTTTTTCTAAAGACTTTTTAGGTGAAATGCAACCGAAATATGCACTCTAAGTAAGGCTCTTACAAGAATCTAAGACTTTTAATGAATTTTATATTTGCACACTAGTCTTCGAAGATTCTTCATCGAATTCTTCAATTCTTGTCATCTTTCTTCATTGCCTTAGCTGAAATGCAGTTGATTCACTTGTTCATCATCAAAACCTTGTACTTTAAGTATCGTGTACAGCTTCATTGTTGTAACAATCTCCCCCTTTTTTATGATGACAAACTAGTCAAAGATGGAGCATTTAGATGCATAGATGGAGATTTTACTCCTATCAACATGTTGCAAAACATTAAAAGTTAGTACATTCAAAATACATATAGCACATATTGATTGTTTTGCATTTCCATCATTACTTCATGCATTTCTAAAACTTTTTCATGAATGCAATTTTTAATGCTTTCACATGATGCAATTTTCATGTTTGTCCTTTTCTCCAATTTCCATGCATGTGTCTTTGTCTCATGCAAGTTCTATCTTTTTCTCCCCCTTTTGTCATAATCAAAAAGAGTAAGTGCAGATATAGCATAAGCAAAATGCAAATTCAAGTTCAAAATATTACAACCCATAAAGTATCAAAGTTCAGTAAGGACAGTAAACAAAGATCAAGAGAAGTGTTGCTTGATCATCTCCTTGAGTTCAGCAATATCTTTCTGAATTGAAAAAAGTTGTTGAGTCACATCTTCACGAAAAGTGTGTTGATGCAGCTCCAAAGCTTCCATTCGCTGCAAAATTTCATCATTGTCTTGACTAGTAGAAAATTTCTTTTGTTTTGCTTAAGATGCAGGTGTCACAGAAGATGGTGAGGGTTCAGAGAGTGATGGTTCAGATGGTTCAGTTTGATCAAAGTTTAAAGGAGGCAGATATTTGATTTTCATACATTTAAAAATAGTTTGATCAAAGAACTCCTTTTGTTCAATACATTTTTCATTGGTTAAGGGTACTTTGAAATATCTGAAAATACGAGTAAGAAGACATCCATATGGAAGAAAAGGTTTTTGTTTCCATAAATTAGTAAAATAGACGTTGGCCCAATTTACCGAAATATTTCCAAATAATACATAAAGAGCCGTAGAGAGATCTATGGAATAGTAATCAAAAGATCCAGTTTTAGGTAAAACATTGTGGGCAAGAATTCATCCATCAATGCGTGAGCGAGTTTGAAGATTGGTATTTTTGAAAGGAGGACAATGAGGTGCACCGGAAAGAAAAATTTATTCAAAAATTCTTTCATCATTAAGTTCAATAGTATTGAAAAGAGTTTCTGAAGGTGGAATATCTAGGATTTGTCCAAGCAGTTTAGAATCAAACTCAATTTCAACATCGCGAACAAGAGAGAAAAGAAATCAAGTTTCATGATCAATTTATAAATTTGTGTAAAACAAGTGGATCAGTAAAGGATAATGAAGGGGGTCTGCACCGACGTCAAAAAGGTGAGAAATGCCTGAGAATAATTCTCTGATTTTGTAATGAGAAAATAGGTGAAACAAGACATTTCGGCCTGGTAAAATAGGAAGTGCAGAAATCGATCCAAAAGTATCATATAAAAGAGGATTTCTGAGTAGTCTGAGAGAAAATCCATGACGTGCTTGTGGTGTAGTTGGAGATGAACCTTGTGCGGATGCAGTCTTCTGACGAGGCATGGTTGATAAGGAACGAAACAAATTCACCTGTCAAAGAAGAATCACAGTTGATGTCGGCTTCCAAATGCTTTAAAAATGACGTCTAGCGGGAAGAAGATATTGTTCGGCATCGTGGTGGAGAATCAATGCAACAGAAACACTCTGTGCGATGCAGACAATGTGCCTTCTACGATCAAGGTTGTTGATAGTGGCCAAAACAATTGGCAGTAACAACCCATCGAAAGGGATGTCGAATTTCCACGGATTTTTAGGCAAGAGTGAAGAGGCAAGGAGGAGTTCGTCTGCTACAGAAACAGAAGATGACGCTGTGGATGACGGCAGGTGAGAAGAGGCTGCCACAAGCGACGTTGGCTGAAGAGGCACCCTGTCACGACAAGAGGATTCCGGCGAGGAGGAGTTCCTCCGACACTCTGAGGGATTTTTAGAAGAGAGAGGAGAGAGAGAGAGAGGATTTCTTTTATGAAAAGGGGAAAAAATATACGGATATAAAAAAAATGAAGTGGTGCGTTAAAAAAAATGGGTGTTAAAAAACAATTAAAAAATTCAAGGGGTATCGGGTTCCTTCAGTTGAAATTTTAAAAAAAACATCAGTCGACTAGAATTTTATCAGTCGACTAATAAGATGTGATTCTTTTAGTAAATTTTTTTTAAACATCAGTCGATTAAAATTTTATCGGTCGATTAATAAGGTGCGATTTTGAGATTTTTTTCAAAAACAATATTTTGGTAAATCTTTATCTTGAAGCATGGTTCTAGCACATTCTTGCAAAGTTCTATTCTTTCTTTCAACAACTCCATTTTGTGGAACAACTCTAGGAAAAGCAAAGTTGTGAGATATACCATGTAAATCACAATACTTTAGAAAAGATTCATTTTCAAATTCACCACCATGATCACTACCATGTAAATAACAATACTTTAGAAAAGATTCATTTTCAAATTCACCACCATGATCACTACGAATTTTAATAATAGATGTAGATTTTTCATTTGTAATTCTTCTACTAAGTTTGGAAAATTCAGAAAAATCATTATTTTTGCTTTTTAGAAAAATCACCTATATAAATCGAGAATAATCATCTACTATAACAAAAGCATACTTGCTACCATTCAAACTTTGAATTCTAGATGGTCCAAATAGATCTAAATGTAAAAGTTCAAGATGACGTTTTGTTGAAACTATATCTTTTGCTTTAAAAGAACTCTTGATTTGTTTACCCATTTGGCAACCATCACATAAGTGATCCTTCTTATATGGTATTCTAGGTAGGCCTCTAACGAGATCATTCTTGAATAACTTGGAAATAATTTTAAAATTAACTTGTCCAAGTCTCTTGTGCCATAACCATTGAATTTCATTTGAAACAATAAGACATTTTTCATTAAAAGTGGGTAACTCATCTAGATAAAGTTCATACACAATGTTCCTTCTTTTACCTTTAAAAATGATCTTTTTAGATTGAAAGTCAGAAATTAAGCATAAATCATGTTCAAAAGAAACAAGAAAACCTTTATCACATAATTGACTAATGGATAATAAATTATGCATTAAATCATCTACTAAAAGAACATTTTCTATCAAGGAAAATTTTGGATTACCAATGTTACCGATTACTTTTCCCTTGTTATTGTCACCAAAGGTGACAGTTCCTCCATCCTTACTTTGGAGGGTGGAAAATAACTCCAGCCTTCCAGTCATATGTTTGGAACAACTGCTGTCCAAGATCCATTTACTCTTTATTTTGTGTACCTACAACAAAATTAGAAGAAAAAGCATTTGACCCCTTTCTATTTTTGGGTCCATGAGAGTTAGTCTTAGGAACCCATATCCATTTGGATTTTGGTTTCCTTTGATAAAAGGATTTAGCATTTCTAGAGTAATCATGTCTAGGCTTATAAGCATTATGAGTTTCATAATTAAATGCATTTCTATTATAACTAGAAAATTTAGTTCTTTGAACAAATGATTGAGAATATTGTCTTTGATTCTTCACCACATAGTTTGGTCTATTTTGAGTATCAAAGAAGCTATATCCCAATCCGGTTTTATTAACCGAGCATCTTTGAGAACCAAGAAGTCTTTGTAGATTCTCTTGTCCATTTGTGAATTTGGTCACTATAGAAAGAAGATCATTTGATTTTTCTTTTAGACTGATTATTTCTTTTTGTAAGAGATTGGTTTTAATTCCAATTTCTTTTATCTCAAATGCTTGACAAGAGTTTTTCTTCTTGAGATCTTTTATCTCTTGAAGTAACACTTTGTTTTGAGAGTCAAGAGTTGAATTTTCAGTTTTTAACTCTTTGTTTTTAGAACTTAGACTCTTAAATTTAGCATATAAATAATTAAATGTTTCTAATAAATCATCATACTCAAATTGACTTACCGAGTCTTCTTGAGCTACAAAACACATGTTGACGACTTCTTCATTTAATTCTTCATCGGAAGAGGAGTCACTATCATCCCAACATGCTTGAAATGCCTTTTTCTTCTTGAATTGGTCCTTGGTCTTGATTTTGAGAAGAGGACAATCTTTCTTGATGTGTCTTGCCTTTTTGCAGTTAAAGCACTTGACTTCATTAGGATTGGAAGAATCCACTTTCTTTACCTTTCTTTGAAATCTTCCCTTTTTGATGAATCTTTTGAATTGCCTTGTAATGAGAGCAATATCTTCATCTTCATCTTCATCTTCTTCTGAATTTTCAGAGTCAGAAGTAACCTTAAAAGCAAGAGATTTCTTCTTGGTTTCTTCTTCTTGTCTGTCTTGAAGTTGGACTTTATATATCATTAAGTTACCAACCAAATCTTCAAGAGTGAGAGTGTTTAAATCATTTGCTTCCTCTATAGTTATGGTTTTTCTCTCTCATTCAGGAGTTAAACACCTTAGGATTTTTCTGACTAAATCCACTTGTGAATATTCTTTTCCAAGGGATTTTAGAGTGTTACTGATATCGGTCATTCTAGTTACCATGTCCGATATAGATTCATTTTGTTTCATTTTAAACAATTCAAATTTATGAACTAAAGAAGAAATTTTAGATTTCTTTACCTTTGACGTACCTTCGTGAGTCACGAGAAGAGTATGTCAAATTTCATTTGTTGTAGAGCATTGAGAGATGTGATTGAACTCTATCTTGTCAACGGCACAATACAATGCATTCATAACCTTGGCATTAAGTGAAACAATCTTCTTTTCTTCATCGGTCCATCGGCTGAAATCAGTTGATGAAATTTGGTACTTTTCTGAAACAACTCTCCAAATTTCGAGATCCATGGATTGTAAGAATATTGTCATTCTCACTTTTCAGTATCCATATTTTGTTCCGTCAAAGAGAGGAGGACGAACAAAGGAGCATCCTTCTTTGTGCTGAGATGATGTTATTGTCATGCTAGATGATGGTAAAATCAAAATATAGCTAACTTGCTCTGATACCAAATGAAAGTGTTATAGGATTGAGACAACGAGCACTAGAGGGGGGGTGAATAGTGCTTTTAAAAAGCGTCTTTGAAATTTTGACTGATTTTGAAATTCACAAACAATCACACAAAGAACACAAGAATTTATCTTGGTTCGGTCTTTCCCAACCTACATCAAGTCCCCAAGCAAAACCAGCTTGAGATTTCCACTATCGACCATGTGTAACTACAAGATCATACAAACCAAATCCGGTCCCACTTTCAGTAACACACCTACTGAAAGCAAACAACTCCTTTAAACCAAAGAGTCTTTCCTTTTACAGAAAAATGAAATAAATAACAACTTACAAACAACCTACGAGCCCTTCTTATGAATGTTAATGAGATGCAATTGGCTTTTGAGGTTGTTGAAATACTCAACTCACGAATTCACTATCTCTCAAAGGAATTTGAGTGAAAAGCCGAAGTGAAAAATATCAAGTGAGTGAGAAAATGAATATGAGTGAAAAGCAAAGAGTAATTCAATGTAATTTGATTGGATTGCATTCAATTCGATGTTCTTGAATGTAGAATGCACTCATATTTATAGTTGAAAGATTCCATACGTTGAGGGTATGAAAGGGTGTCAAAAATCCATTTTGAACAATCAAAACGTTTGAAAAATGAAAAGACACGCCTTTTAAAAGTTTCAGGATAAATGACAAAATTAGTCGACTGATAATTAACTATTAGTAGACTGACAGTTATTGTCGATCGACTAATGTGTTTATCAAGCCATTTGAAAATCTAAAGTTTTGAAACTTAGTCGACTAGAGAAAAAGTTAGTCGACTAATAATATCATCAGTAGACTGAAAAATCTTTCAGTCGACTGCTGCTAAATATTTCTGAAAATACATGTTCTGTCCGGTCGACTGATAAAATCATTAGTCGACTGCTGCTAAAGTTTCCAGAAAACAAACATTCTGTCAGGTCGACTAATTTGACAAAAATGATATTTTGCTTAGAAAATTTGGCGCGAAAGGATTAGTCGACTGGTGAGTCTATTGGTCGACTAATAAACATGAAAAATTAAATAAAGAGTTTTCTAAAAAGATTTTCATGAAGAGTTCTTTTAGAAAAGTTTTTCTAAAGAATTTTTAGGTGAAATGCAACTGAAATATGCACTCTAAGTAAGACTCTTACAAGAATCTAAGATTTTTAATGAATTTTACATTTGCACAGTAGTCTTCAAAGATTCTTCATTGAATTCTTCAATTCTTGTCATCTTTCTTCATTGCCTTAGCTGAAATGAAGTTGATTCACTTGTTCATCATCAAAACCTTGTACTTTAAGTATCGTGTATGAATTCATTGTCGTAACACCTTATTCATCTTTCGCATCGCCGAAAGATTTGCCCTTCTCCTTTAAAAAAGGATTGCCTTATCCATCTTTCGCGTTGTCAAAAGAATTGTCTTGCTCCTGCCGAAAGGATCGCCTTACTCATTTTTTTGCCTTGTCGAAAGAATTGCCTTGATCTTGTCGAAAGAATCGCCTTACTCACATTTCACCTTGTCGAAAAAATTGCCTTGCTCTTGTCGAAAGGATTGCCTTACTCATCTTTCGTGTTGTCAAAAGAATTGCCTTGCTCCTGTCGAAAGGATCGCCTTACTCATTTTTCACTTTATCGAAAGAATTACCTTGCTCATGTCGAAAGGATTGCCTTATTCATCTTTCGCATTGTCGAAAGAATCACCCTTCTCCTTTTGGATCACCTTACTCATCTTTCGCATCGCCGAAAGATTGACCTTTTCTTGTCGAAAATATCGCCTTACTCATCTTTCGCGTTGTCGAAAGAATTGTCTTTCTCCTATCAAAAGGATTGCCTTATTCATCTTTCTCATTGCCGAAAGATTTGCCTTTCTCTTGTCAAAAGGATTACCTTATTCATCTTTCACTTTGATCGAAAGATTTGCCCTTTTCCTTTCAAAAGGATTGTTTTATTCATCTTTCGCTTTGTCGAAAGAATTGCCTTGCTCCTGTCAAAAGGATCACCTTACTCATTTTTTGCCATGTCGAAAGAATTGTCTTGCTCCTGTTGAAAAGATCGCTTTACTCATCTTTTGCTTTGTCGAAAGAATTGCCTTGCTCCTATCAAAAGGACTGCCTTACTCATCTTTCGCCTTGTCGAAAGGATTGCCTTGCTCCTGTTGAAAGGATCACCTTATTCATATTTCACACCGTCAAAAGATTTGCCTCATGTTACCTCATTCATCTTTTACATTATCGAAAGAAATGCCTCCCTATGTTCCCCATTGTACTGCCATAGATAATATCCGCTCAGGATAAGGGTTAAACCTGAATTTTCTGCAAAAGGTCATCGGTTTTAAAAGTTGATTTAGTCTTAGCAATGAGGCGCCCAAGATCATCCATTTTCAAAGCTTTAGGAAACCCTCTTTCTTCCTTTTGCAAACCCCTCTCAGATTTGTTCATCCAAACTCTGAAGGTCCGATCATGGTTTCTTCTTTTGAGGATTTTGTATGGTCGTCCCTTTCAGGTTAAGGGTTAAGCCTGAACCTTATGTTTCTATGAGGTATCGTCCGTTTAGGTTAGGGTTAAACCTGAACCTCGTTTCGATGAGGTAGTTCTCCCAATCTCATCATGGTTTTCCCCGTCGTGGAATTCATGCCTATTATATCCATCCAGAAAAGGATCATGCTTGAGCTTCATCTCACGAGACATTTTTCTCAAAAATGTCCCATCAAAGTCCTCATGTATTCCTTCCCTCATTCAGGTAAGGGTAGAGCCTAAAATTCATCTTGAGATATCTTCGTCCCATCCAGGTTAATGGTTAAACCTGATTCATTCCAAAAGGCTTATCTCGTCTCACCCATGAGACTCAATCAAAATTCCAATCTTCACCATTCTGGGTTCTTCATCCCAAAGTCCCATCACAATTTCCTCATTTTTTGTTATTCAGTTATATCATTTTCGAGGATTTTGTCTTTTTAAAGCCATTCAGGATAAGGTGTTAAGCTTGAGAAAAATAATTTCAAAATAAATTCTTCCACACCCAGTTCAAATCTTATGACTGAGGCATTTTTCAAAATTTAGAGTGTTTTCTTTGCCACTAAGCTCGACTTTCAACCGACTTAGTAGCACAGAGGGGCATCTATGAACACCCCAAATATTTTAAAAATTTGTAAAAATCTCTTTTTTGCCCCTAGCTCCCATTTTCTAAGTAATTGAGTCGATTTTGAGCTAAATTTTTAGTTATTTCTCGGATTCACTAGAATTAAAATTCATTTTCTATATCTGACTCAATTTTGGATCCGGATCCAATGTCAAAACCTGATTTTGGGCCCCGTTATTCAATTTTTAAATCAAATTTATAAAAATCCAAAATGTGATTTCTGAATGGCTCAGAAAGCCCATCTGGTATCCCTTTGGATCCATTTACTCTGTATTTTTCGATTCAAGGTCTAAAACTCGAATATTTCCTCAAAATCCAGATCTAAACCTGTTTTTTGAAGAAAATTCCAGAGAATAACCCGAAGTCTCAGAAAACCCCTCTTTTGTAAATATTTTTAAAGTTTTGCAAAATTAGTTTAAAATACTTTAGTTTTCAGAGTTTTTATTTCAAAAACACAAAAAAATACAGAAAATGTAAAGAAAAAGAACAAAAAATAAAAAACTAGAAAAGAAAATACGGAAAAGAAGGGAGTAGAAGCCCCTTTTTGAAAAATATCTTTTTGCTAAAAACCCCTTTTAGAAAACCTTTGAAAAGGAGCCGCTTCTTTTAAAAAATTTCAAAAATGTCTTCACTCGATTCGTAACTTTTCTTATGACCTTCTGCTATAAAGAGAGACCGCAGGGGGGGTGTCGAGATCATCCATCGTTCACCTCAGCATTTCATCTCTCACATTTTCTCATATTCCCCTCCTCTGGATTCCCTATCCTCTTCTCCAATAACCAGCGAAGAAACTCAGTCAATAGAAGAAAGGAGAAACTTCCTCCTTCAGAATCTCAAGCAAACTTAAGGTAAGAATCACTTCTCCCATTTTCTAAATTTCATTTTTCCCCTGTCTGCAACCGTCGTAGTGTCGATCTGCTTATTGCAAAATCGGCCTACACATATGCCACACCAAAAGGAATAGCTATATTCTGACAATCTGGAAGTAACCTCTGTTGCAACATCCGATCTGATCTAGTATCAGATCGGGTTTGCTCAGCAGTGATCTTCCATTGATTTCATATTTTACCTGTGATCACATCAGAATCATCTTGCTTGTTGTTGTTTTTTTCTTCTTTTTGAACTTTCTCGATGCAAAGCATTACGCATCATTCGTTATTCATCTGTTGTGCATTTTCTTCATTATTGAATTATATATATATATATATATATATATATATATATATATATATATAGTATGTTGATCCATTACGTCCCCCCCATTAATTCATTTCATCAACCGACATTCAATGATATTACTGTTCCATTCCGTTTTTATTAAACACGATCGTTTGTTATAAGAAACACTCAGGATCGAGTCATGCCTGTGTTTTGGTCCCCGTAGTTCTGTTTGCAATCTACTGTGAATTGTCTACGATCATACAATTGTGATCCCTTAATCTCTCTCTACCCTGTTACACTGGTTTTCTTATAGCATAGTCTTGTTTTACTAGCGTGATCAAAGAGGACATTGATTCCTCTCTGTGTTTTCCTTTGTCCCTTTCTCTTTTTTTTTAGATAAGCTGATACTTGTTATTTTATTTCCCTTCTTTTTCTTTCGTTCTTCTTTTCCTACTTACTTTACTCCTCTTGTCCACTAAAATCTGGTTCAAGCAAGTGTCGATCTGCAATTATGTTACACTCATAATGTTCAAGTGTATTACATATGTCCATTTGTTGTATCCTGCTACTTAGTGCCTTAGATTCATCACCCACTTTACACTCATTCTACAGTAACATTGATATTCCCACTGCACTTTACGATTTACCTTATTTCCTCAATTTAGCTACCCTTTGTTTCATTAGATTTTCAGGGTGTGTGATATCTTTTCTAGTGTGATTTACTGTTTCATATCATTTAGATTTTTTGTTGCTTATCTGTATATTATCTCACATTCCATCTCATTCATCTATGACATGGTAATATTTTAGCAGCGTTTCTGTTTCATTTACATCCTCAAATTGTTCTCCACTTTTGGTACCTTGTTTTTTTTGCCATTTATCATCACATCGCTACTGTTAAAGTAACATAACTAGCTTTGTTTTCATCAGCATTTCCATACATAGCATTTACTTTCCTGTTTCAGTTTGATTCTTCCACAACAGTTCAAACTCCCTGTATGTGCTAGCATGTGTCCACTCCTCCCCCCCCCCCCTTTTCTTTTTATTTATTCTTTTCCATGGAAATAAAGGTTACTCGATACCATCAGATGCTAGTAAATTGTTTGTGAATGTTCTTGACGATGTTGGAGCTCCAGTTAAACTAATTTTGTATGAAGGAAAGACACATACATTAACTGATCTCTTCAGGACCCTATGAGAGGAGGAACATATGAGCTTCTTGGAGACATTCCAGCCGTGATTCATGCAGATAATCCAATGGCACAGGCTGATGATGCATTGGCACCACCCAAGCGTAGTCTTGACTCAGAATTCATGTTGAAGTTGGCTCACAAAATTAACCCATTGTGAGTTGAGCATGTTTCCCTTTAGATTCGTGATTTCATTGATTGTTTTAACAGATTGATTCTGATGACACCAGCTGAAACCATGAACAACCGAGTGCTAGGTTATTCTTGTATTCCTGCATTGGGTGCTATAAGCACCTCAGCTGCAAACACTCCCTCATCCCACTTACCCTGTTGGTAAGGTGGGAATTCATCTGTCAAGCAATATCCTGTGGCTGCACAAGCGGAGGGTTTGTATAGTGTAAGCTGACTAGCGTACTTACTTACCAACCAGTCACTTGCCTTACAAAGAACAATGGCAATCGTGAATCGCCACCACCCATTTAATCTGCCATATGTTTATGTTTCCTGCAAAACGCATTGTTCATCACTTGTTACACCATGATTCACCATTGATCCTTGCTACTTAACTTGCAGTATTTGTTACTTAACTTCAACTTGTCATCTCTACACTCATAGTCACACTCATCATGTTGTAAGCTTTCTGATTCAAGAAAAATCCTCATTATGACTTTGACAGAAATTGAGTGGTCTTGTGCTCCTCTTTCAGAATTTTGGGTAATTTTTCCTACTATCTCTGTTGATGTCATTGAAAGCAATAGAACACGCTTGTGGGTGGGGTATGGAATTTGCATTTCTCTTGAGCGGTTAGTTGATCCTTTGTTGCTTGTCTCTTTTGTTCTTTGTTTCCTTCTTTTATTTTTATCATTTCAGTATGGGCCATTAGATTATAGTTATATATCTCTAGTTAAAGTAAAAATAGGGTTTGTACATGGGTTTTACTTTCCTTTTTCCTATATTGGATGCTTCATACGAGGCTATGTTGGGCATATCTTGGTATCCAGTCTGCAAAGAGTAAACCTACGTTGGTTGTTCCTCATTGATCCTTGCTAGAAGATTACCAGCCATTCCACTGCAATAAAAACCTTCAGTCACCCTCACAGTCTAGTTTCACTCTGCACTCCACTATAGCATATCCCTGTACTATTGTTGTAGCTTATCACCCACTACCCTATCACCGACAACAACTGCCACCAACACCCTCATTACATGTCATGGGTTGTTGTAGGCTCCTTTAGACACTGTTAGTTATAGAATTCACCATCATCTCATTTCTTCACTCAGCAACACTGCTGAAGCATCTGCATCAACAACATTTCCCAACACTTGTATACTTCTCATTACACCCCAGCATCATCCCTGCCCTGCATATCCAACATTTACCTTATTCGTGGCATTAGGTAACACATTGATTTCGCATCCAACCACTCCACCTGTGTGCTGTCAACTCTCACAGCAGCCTCATTGCCCTCATATTAACCTTTTCAGCATTGCATACTATCACCACATCACAGTGATCTTCTGCAAATATCATCCAACTCCATTTACTAACAGTTCCAACATTCACCATCTGTTGTGCATATTCTTCATATAGTCCCTTCATTGCCTCCACCACAGCACCAAGTTTTGTCCATAGCATATTACACCAGCCTATCATCACTTGCATATTGTGCATTTTCTGCATCTCTGCAAGCCTCTTGGAGGTTCTCCTTGCATTTACAATTGTGTAAGGCAAGATTGTGGCTCCTTTGAATCCATAGCAGTGCAACAACATTGTTGTGTTTTCCTTCCTCCGGTATGCATACCATCATGTCTTCATTAGCTTAGGGATAGTAATATATATTTCTCACTAGTTTAGCATGTTATATATGCATTATCACACCCATCTTCATCAGCTTAGGATGTCACTCATGCCCTCCAGATATGCATACCCTCATTTAGCTCTTAGATATGTATATACGCATGCTAGTTCTTTAACATGATATGTCTTTTCTATATTGCTTGTGCTAACTTAAATTTTGCAGGAATTAGATAAGAGAGGCTATTTTCCTTCATAATTTAGCAGTTGTAACTTCAATTTCAATTTTAGAAATATAACAGCTAGATTATAATGAGAATTTTACATTTTCTGACTTAGATTAGAATGTGTGAGCATGCATTTTTCATAAAATTACTTGTTTCATATCCTTCTTCCTTTATTTCTGAAAATTCACAATGGTAAAACACGAATGGCACGTGCACCATTCTAATAAATGGTGATTAAGTCCTAAGTTGACAATTTACATTTATGGCCATAGTCAAAATATGAACAAAACTTAGGGTTTTCATTTTTTATGGGATAACATTGGATCCACACTAGATCTCTTTTCAAAAATCATCATATTTTTCTAAATATTTTCTCTTTTTATCAGAGTTTAACTTGAATTTAACTCAAAATATATATCAATGGCCATAGTCAGGATATATCGAGAGTTAATTTCATTTCAAACTCCATAAAGGCACCAAAATGTATTTTATTCTTCATCTGAATTTAAATATAGATTATCTTATAATACATTTTATGACCATAGTCAGAAATATATTATATCTTCAATCTTATTTCAATTCATTCAAAGAATGAAATATGCTTTTCAATATTTAATTTTCAAAAATTCTTTAATTCATTCATCATTTAGGATAGAATTACATCATGTTTCAAAGTATTTCAAGTTTTCCTTCAAAATCCAAGTGATTTTGAGATGATTCTTTAAATATCTTCTTCATTTCTTAAATCAATTTTCAATTCTTATTTATAAATTTAAATTCATCTTTCTATTCTCAATTCTATCTCATTTCAAAATTCAAACTTCAATTTCAAAGTCCAAATTGACTTTGAAATTTCGAATTCACTTCTATATTCTAAATTTAAATTTCAATTCAAATCCAATTTCAAAGTTCAATTCAACTTTGAAAATTCAAATTCATTTCCATTTTCAAGCTTCGATTTTAAATTTAATTCAATATCCTAGAACGTATTTCAAAGTTCAATTTAAACTTTGGAATTTCCAGATTCATTTCCTAATTTCAAAATTCAAGTTTAAAATCAAGTTTATTCTTTATTTTTTAAAATCTCCAAAGTTCTATCTAAAGATTGAGTCTTGATTCTCAATTCAATTCATTTATCCAAAATCAAGGTTTTGAGATTGATTCTGAATCTCAAAATTTGATTTTTCCTAAATTCAAGCCCACTTTCAAATTCAATCTAGATTTCAAAAATCCAAATCCATCTTCAAAGTCCCATTTGGATTTTCTAAATCCAATTCCATCTTGGATTTTAGATTTAGAACCCAATTCCACCTTGGATTCAGATTTTCAAATCCAATCTCATCTTGGATTCTAGATTGCAAGATCCAATTCCATCTTGGATTCTAGATTTCGAATCCAATCCCATCTAGGATTCCAGATTTCAAATCCAATTCCATCTTGGATTCAAGATTTCAAAACCAAATTTCATTTTTAGATCCCATCTGGACATCTTAAATCCAATTCTATTTTCAAATTCCATTTGGATTTCTTAAAAATCCAAATTCCATTTGGATTTCTTAAAAATCTAAATTCCCTTCTGATTTCAAACTTTAAATTCGGAATTCAATTCCATTTTTAAATTTCATCTCAATTTTGAAATCTAGATTCAAACTCAAAATTCAAAGCACATTTTGACTTTGAAAATTTCATCTTGACTTTGAATTCTATCTCTTCTCCTTTTCTCTTCATTCTTTAAATTCAAGATTTATTTTCAAGATCTCTGATTATTCCAAAACTTAGAACTTTAAATCTCTTTCAAACCTATTTCAAGTTTTAAGTTAGATTCAAACCCTTCAAAAACCATTTCTTCACTATATTCTCAAATTTATTTCAAAATCACTTAGAAAAATCTCAAAAAATTCCGAATTATTCTTCTCAAAGAGCATACATCTTTGCATTTTCACAAGCATGATTCTTTGTGCATTCTAGACTTAGAATAAATTCTTAGACAATATTTAGGCAAAGCAAAAGGCATAAGTTCGATCCTTGGTTTGATTACCTCTGGTAAAGGCGCCAGAAACGGTTGAACCTCGTACCGATGAGCGAATCCTGTCTCTCCATTTTTCCACAAACTTTTCAAAAATGGAGGTGAGTAATTTCAAAATATTTTCAAAATTAAGGTCAAGTGAGACCTTTGCAAAAGAGTTCCTCTCTCTTCTTTCTTCTTTTTTTTCTCTTCTTTTCTATCTTTTATTTTCCTTCAAAAATAAAATAGAGGATAGAAAGGCAAAGAGAAGGAAAAGAGAGAACCAAGAGGAAAAATTTTGCAATGATCACAGTGTGACAACACAAGTGTAGTGGTAAAAAATGTCATTCTCTTTCAGAAAATATTAAACATCATGAGAAAAGAACTCCAATCCAATATCAGATTTAATGCTCTTCACTTGGGTTTGGAATTGAGTTTTCACCATCATGATGAAATATTGCAACATCTCTTTGGTTTGAGATTTAAATCTCATTAAAAAAACACATGTGGCTCTACTATAGTCTTCAGCCACGATAAAAAAGCAGTGGGCGCCTGATTAGAAGGAATAGAATATTCACCCCAAATATCAAAATGAACTAAATCAAAAGGGTGATTGGATCGAGTTTCACTAGTGTGAAAGGGTAATCTAGTATGCTTGGCCAAGGGACATATTTCACACAAGCAATAATTAAAAGAAATAGAATCACAAGTTCAAGACAAAAAAATTAAAAGATAAAAAAAATGTGGCCCAAATGCCAATGTCATAAATCAAAATGATTGAACCGATTGGTAGAAAATCCTACCACTTTATTTTTGTCCAAATCAAGATAATAAAGCACTCTATGCACTCTACCCACTCCAATCATCTCCATCAAGTGAGAGTCCTGGATAAGACTATAAGAATGATAAAAATTCACAATGTAATTCAATGACTAGATGAGTTTGCAAATAGATATTAAATTGAACTTAAATGACAGAACACAATGGACATTATCCAGTTAATTTTTTTTGTCACATTGATAGATCCAATGTGAGTAACTGTACTATGTGATTCATCTAAAAGTTTAATGGTTTTGGGGGATGAATGGACATCAAAATGAGAAAACATAGAAGGGATGCAACATGGTCGGTTGCTCTCGAATCTAGAATCCAAATCTAAAATTGAGTAACAATGAAATAAACAAGAGGATTACCTACCACATTAGCCATTAGAGACATTTTACTTGACAACATAAGAGAAATACGGTGAGTGTATTCCATAGTTAGTTGAGATGTGTTGTTGCCCAACAAGCTTTCTCCTCTTTGTGTAGCATTAGCTTTGGTAGGGTACCCATGAATTTTGTAGCACCTATGCTTTGTGTGAACCAGTTTTTCACAATGGTCACACTTAGGACGTTCCTTAAAGGTCCTACCTCGTCCTTGACCTTTTCGTATGAACCGATTCAAGTGACCATCTACATTAGTAGTCAAATTTAGGCGACCATCACTAACAACAATCATGGTCTTGTCTTTCAGGGAACAATTCATGTGGCTATCAGTCACAACAGCTATGTTAATTTCAAGGTTTGGAGCAACCTAAAGTTTCCTTTGGCGTTTCTCTTAGAGCAGCGGGTTGTATGCCTTGCTAACAGTGAACAATGGATCCATAATCAAAAACTAACTTCGAACCACAACATAAGACTCATTCAAGCCCATAAAAAACTTTATCAACTTTTCTTGTTGATACAATTTTGAAAAAGCTTTGGACGCACCACATCTGCAGGTAGGCAAGACCATGTGTGTTGCCAGTTTATCCCAAAGGATTTTCATCTTCGTGCAGTAAGTGGAGATCAAGTGATTTTCTTAATGAAGCATCATAATGGCACGTTTGATCTTGGAAATCCATGGTTCATTGAATTACGAAAAATGTTCCTTCAAGTCATTCTAAATGTCTACTATCATTTTCCTGAAGATGACACTTTTGGACAGCTCCTGCAATAGGGAGTTCAGCAACCAAGAAAGAACCATGTTGTTATACCTGGTCTACGAAGCAAGTTTGGGTGATGATGGGTCTGGTTTGCCTTTGATAGACCCCATCTTGTTCTTGGCCGACAGGCTATCATTACCGCTCGACTAAGATGGATAATTGTGCCCTGTTAGAGGACTACAAACCATAACCTGACCAGAGTAATGAAGAAAGGATTGTCACTCTATTCCCCATTGCTAGAACCACCTACATTCTCATTAGACATGATGAAAGTGTGGGACGCGATAGAGAAACGCAGAACAAGATGAAGAAAAAAAATGTTGCAAGGTTGTAAGATTGCCCAACAATCTAATACCATATTGAGCAGAGAATAACCTTTGAAATTCAGTGTTTTCATATTGTTACATTGTTACTGATCAATATATGTGAGATGTTACAACGACGATATCATTTTCTTGATAGTAGGGATTCAAAAAGGAAAAACAAGAAAAAGGATAACAAAATAATCAAGGATAATAAAATGGAAGGATATTTTCCTTAACTCCAGGAGGTCGATTGGTTTGAGGTGGTTTCCCATTTGGTCAATCATTATCTTAATAACAGCTAGCCATATTTACTGATTTCCCATTTTTTCTATCGTTATCTCCATAACAGCTAACCACATTTGGCATGAGTTGTTTATTTGGATCACATTCAACACTATCATAATGGATCCCAACAAAAAATGGATGGTGATCAGATCCAGCGGCACATTGCATTTGTGTAATATGTCTTGCTTGTTGTTTCTGTAATCATTAATAGACATGCTATGGCCAAAAGCCATTGTACTGAAGGTATGAGATCAAATTTTAAATATTTTCCCTTATCTTTTCTCTTCTTTGTTGGTCCAATCTTTGACATTAGTTTGTTTGGAGAAGTTGCATTGTCGATGTACCTCTGTCATAGTAGAAGCATCGCCACCAAATTGTGTAGGATGTGAAAATCTTTTCTACTGCCCTATTTGTTTCATTTTTATATAAGGGAACACCTGTCATAAAAAGTGGCTTCTTTTTAAAAACTCTTGTCGAATTTTTCATGAAAGTTTTTTCATAAAGGACTTTTTGATGGACTATGTGGCCATAAATCGCATAGTTCGACTTCATCCATGAACAATGGCCCGTTCGTGGATGTATATGGACCATTTTACAAAACTGTTTTAAACCTAAAGTCCATCTTTATCTAAAACCTTGGTCCACCGAGATTTTCTCCCATTTGGTGCAACTGCTCATCGAGATAGAGGAAATCCAAGAGAGAAACAGTCTATAAAATGACATAGCTTGGCATACATAAAAATATATATGAAAAGAGATCTCTCTTGAAGAAAACCTCCAAAATCCATTTGCGACATCACCTTCTTTTTCTCTTTTTTCGATGCTTTCTTCTTTGCTACTTGTGCAGACAGTGATCAAGCATTCCTACCATCTTCAAACACCAAAAGTGTTATCAGAGCGTCAGGTTCAGGTCCTCAACCACAGTCAGCATAAGATCCAGCCAGAAGCAGACGATCCCACTGTCGGCTCCTGCACTTCGGTCTGAATACCTACACCTTGGATTAGTGAATACAGGTAAGTCCTTTTTTTTTTTTTGTGTGTGTGTGTGTGGGGGGGGGGGGGCGTGGTTAAAAGAAAAACCCTTTGAACAGTGTGTGCGAATCAGCACACCTATGCTTGATATACCCCTGCACATGTTTCTGTGAGGACCTTGACATACTGAGGTCATTAATTTGTTCCTGCAAATAAATCTGTTTGCTTTATTTGAAAAATAAAATAAAATAAGCATGTTAGTATGCATTTATTTTCTTACCTGCAATCTCAGTTAAATATCATAATAAATAGAAGGAAATATATATATAGTTATACTGTCGATAGAGTATGCTCAGGCTGACGCTGATTTTTTCAGCGTCACCTTAAAAATCTTGGCCTCTTCACTATACCTCTCCATCTATGACCGGCTGGAAGACAACCACCGGCATACCGACTGAGCTTTAACTTGGAAAATAAAATAGAACAAGAAAACTCATCAAAAAAACACAACGTCAGACCCTAGAAACCTAGAAAACCTCAAATAAACGGAAAACGGGTTTTTTTGAAGGTGTTTGAAGTTGGGTTTCTTCTCTGGGTGTAGTCTGCAACAAGATCTACAAACCCAAACCATCTGCAGGCCGGGAGCGACCGAAAAAACCTCTGGCAGCTTTGTCGCTCTGAAGAGAATCGAGAGAACATGCGAAAAAGTTAAGACCGAAAACCCTTGAGAAGGGTTTTTATACCGGACCTAGTAAAAGGTCTATTTTAACCCTGAAACTTTTGGGTATTTTTAAAAATGGGTTAAAGTTTAAAAACTTTTAACCCACGACTTTTTCTCTTTTTGAAAATGGCTAAAAATGGCTTGCATATTTTGAAATTTCATTAACAACTCTATTTTTTAAAATTTACTTCTGAGTACTCAGATCTTTCTGAAAATCACAGAAAGAGGTTTGTTCGTTAAAATAAAAAAATGATTTTCTTCTAAATCTCTTAAAAGGTTGCATTCTTTGTTCCGAGTTTTTTTTAAAAGTTCTATATTTGTGGATTAACTCATTCTTTCTCCTTTGTCTCTTTTTTGTCTAATTGTTGAACTTGTCTAAAATTAATAGTTTTAAGAAAATGGTCAGCCGAGTGTGTGCATCTGAACTAGCCAAAACTGACAAGATGAATGAAACAAACTTTGCTATTTGGAAAAGGCGTATTCCCTTAGCTCTTATCTTAGAAGGACTAGAGTACGTCCTAAATGCCCCTATGTCTAAGCCTGAAGAACCACCAACAAAAGATAAAAAAGATAAATATGAAAAAATTTTGAAGGATGATTTAATGGCTAGGACAATCATGCTTACCTACATGGATGATGACCTATTTAAGGTTTTTGAAGACTTCACCTCAACAAAAGAGATGTGGAGGCAATTGCTACAAAATATGATACAACATCCGAAGTCCACATCCAGTTATTGTTAGAGATGTATAACTCATATAGAATGAAAAAAAAAGTGAAAGTGTAGTTGACCATGTTAATAGGATGTTAGTCATGGCTAAAGATCTAGCCATAGCCGGAAACATCATCCCAGACTGTATGCAAGTATCCACTATCTTGAACAGCCTACCACCCTCCTGGAAGATGGTAACTACAACCCTTAGGTTAAACTCCAAAAATCTTAACCTAAATGAGTTGCCCCTGTAGTTAGCCATAGAACAAGAACATATAAACAAAGAGAAAAAGTCTGGGATGTTGATTGCTCAAGATATACCCACCAGTAGTCGAGTACCTTTTAAAACCTACAACTTTAAGAAAAAAAGTAATGGCAAGTTCAACAAAGGACAGGGCTCAGGTTTTCGCAAACCATAATGGAACGACCGCTCCCAAGTCAAGTGCTTAAAGTGTGGCAAATTGGGTCACATCCAAAGAAACTTCAGGACCAAGTTTTCAAACAACAAGAATTATAGGAACAGTAACAGATATAACAACGACAACCATAAGAAAAATGACAACAAAGAGGTTTTTTGTATTGTTTCAGAGTGCCACTTTACAAATGAAGAGCTCTCAGGGTGGTAGGTAGACTCAGGAGCTACACATCACATAGCCAAGACCACTAATGGAGTTGTAGATCTGAAAGAGTTGAAACCTAGTTAACATAAAGTCTATATGGAAAACAACTCCTATTGCGATGTGCTAGGAGTTGGATCCTATAGATTAAACATTGGTGGAATAAGTGTCTTGTTTAATGATGGTTTGTATGTACCTTTTATGAGAAGGAATTTAATGTCTATGCCAGCCCTCACTAAGAAAGGGTTTGAGGTCAGGTTTATCCCTGATAAAGTTACTGTGGGTAAACATGGTAGAGTTTTTTTTAGGGCATGTAAAAGAACACAACATGTTCAAATTATGTGACAATAAAAAAACTCTTTCTGTCTATATTGATTGTGCCTTTAGTGTTGATATAAATACATGGCATAAAAGATTAGGTCACATAAGTATTAAAAAGATAAATAAAATGGTCCAACAAGGCATTATTTCTGCTTTTGATGAGTCTCACTTTGAAAAATGTGAGTCTTGTATATATAGAAAGATGGCAAGAAAACCCTTTTCATCAAATGTTGTGTGAGCTAATGAACTATTAGAAATAATATATACAGACATGTGTGGACCATTCATGGTCCAAACTCACAGTGGTATATTATACTACATAACATTCATTAATGATTTCTCAAGGTATGGATACTTGTATCTTATTAGACAAAAATCTAAAGCACTCAAGAAATTCAAAATATATAAAAGTGAAGTTGAAAGACAACTTAAAAGAAACATAAAGAAAATAAGGTCAGATAGAGGCAGTGAATACACCTCTAATGAATTATGTGAGTTCTGTAAAGATCTTGGCATTGACAGGCAAAGAACTATGCCAAGAACACCTAAAAAAAATGGTGTTGCAAAAAGGTGTAACAGAACACTTTTGAACATGGTCAGATCCATGTTGGCAAGTGTACAATTACCCAAAGTATTTTAGGGAGAAGCTGTAAGTATGGCTATGTATACAATGAACTGTATGCCCTACAAAGTTGTCCCAACCACACCCTATGAAAGATGGACTGATATGAAACCAGAGTTAGCCTATCTCAAAAGGTAGAGATCTGTAGCACATACTAAGATTCTAAATCCTACTATGGATAAATTGGATAGTAGATCTTCTAGATGCATTTTTATTGGCTATCCTAAAGGATCAAAAGGCTATAGGTTATATCATCAAAGATTGGGATTGGTCGAGAGTAGAGATGTAGAGTTCCTTGAAGAACTCAATAATGAATCCAGTGATCCAGTTGATGACTTGTTTGATTTACTGGATGATGATGAACAGTTAGGCAATGAACCAACTGCAAAATAGTTTGGTAATGAACCAAATGTGGAACAGTTAAGCAATGAACCAACTGATTTTGATCCCTCTACTTCTCAAAGATTGAGTGGTCATAAAAGGTCTAGAGCTCCTCCATCCTATTTGGATGATTATTATGTATATTTGTCTGAGGAGCTATGCTACTCTGTAGACCTGGATGAAATGACCGATAATTTGACATATTTTGATGTAATAAAATCACACAAAGCATCATAATGAAAGAAAGCCATGGATGAGGAAATAAAATCTATTGAAAAGAATAAGGTCTGAGAATTGACTGATCTTCCTGAAGGAAGAAAACATGTTGGATGCAAGTGGGTTTTAAAGAAAAAATACAAATTTGATGGAACCATGAAAAAATTTAAGGCTAGACTGGTAGCTAAAGGTTTCTCCCAAAAAGAGAGAATTGATTACATTGAAACCTATTCACCAGTGGCTAAGTTTGCATCCATAAAGATAATTTTGTCTATAGTGGCTTTCTTCGATCTTGATGTATGGCAGATGAATGTAAAAATTGCCTTCTTGAATGGTGACTTAAAAGAAATCATTTATATGGTTCAGCCAGAGGGGTATGTCACAGATAGTGACAAAGTATACAAGTTGAAAAAAAATCCTTGTACGGACTTAAATAGTCACCAAGACAGTGGTATTTGGCTCATCATAAAGCAATAACCAAGATTGGATATGTAGTCAATCAGTTAGATCATTGTATTTATGTTTGAAAAAGTGAGAGTCACTTTTGCATTCTATCATTATATATAGATAATTGTTGATCGGGAATGATAATGAAATGATAGCCAACTCAAAAAGTTGGGTGTATACTATCTTTGAGATCGAAAGATATGGGTGAAGCCTCATATATTCTAGGCATTAAAATTACCCGAGACAGAGAATCAAGAATTCTCAGCTTAAGTCAGGAAAGATATATTGATTATATCTTAAAGAAATATAGAATACATGACTCAAAACCCATTGGTACTCCTGTCGCCAAAGGAGTGAATCTGAGTAAAAGTGATTGCCCAAGAGAAGACCAACAAAAACTGGACATGCCATATGCACAAGCTGTTGGAAACTTAATATATCTTATATTGTGTACAAGACCTGATATAAGCTTTGTTGTTGGTCTTGTAAGTCGATACCAAAGTAATCCTGGTTGGCCTCACTGAAAAGCAGTAAAAAGAATATTTCGATATTTGAAAGGCTCAAAGGGATTACAGTTGTGTTTTCAGTCTAACAAACTTGAGTTGATCAGATATTTCGATGCAGACTTTGCTGATTGCAAAGATGACAGAAAGTCTACCTCTGGCTATATTTTCTTGTTTGGAGGAGGTGCAATAGCCTGGTCATGTAAAAAGCAAGGTTGTGTGGCAGGAAGCTGAGTATATTGCATGTAATGCAGCCACAACCTTTTGCAGTATGAATCAATAGGTTCATAAGTGATTTAAAGTTAAATCTAGAAGTTGAACCTGTATAATTATTTTATGATAATCAGGCTGACATTTTCATAATGAAAAGTGAAGCTGATAGCTCAAAGAGCAAGCATATAATGGTAAAATACCATTACATACATGACATGATTGAACGAAATGAGATAATTGTTGATTATCTACCAACGTCAGACATGGTAGTTGATCCTCTTGCAAAAGAAATTCTTGAGGATCTATTTACAAATCATGTTGCTCACATGGGTTTAAGATATTTGTGATTACGATGAAAATCCTTAAAAGGAAAAACCGTAATCTCTAGTGAGAAACCCACAAAAGTGGGAGCAAGCCCGACAGTTTTATGGCCAAGTGGGAGCTGATGGACTATGTGATACAAACCCCATTTTAAGCACCGAAGCATTTGCGCAGTAAGGACAACTGGGGTCTCATCCGATGTATTGGAAGGTCACAAGCGCACCAGACTTGCTTAAGAGAATAGTGCGCGAGAGACAATATTTGAGCTGATAGCTGAGAGATGCACATCCAAGGCGAACCAAGGCTACAGTGGGCCAACAAGGATAGACAGGCGCACGGTGATGTGCAAGGGTGCACAAGGAAGCAGGCGCGATGCTGTTGTGCATAGTGCACAATACATGAGTGCATAGGCGCACGACGCACAACGTGCAATGCGCTAAGCATAATGCGTGTGGTGCAACGTGCAGGCGCGCATGGCGCACGGGCGGAAGCACAGCACGCGACGCGCGTGGTGCGGGAGCGTAGGAGCGCGACGCACGAGTGCAACGCACGAGCGAGAGAGCGCGTGCGTGATGCAGCTCGCAAGCGCATGGTAGGCAGGCATTGCACGAGGCACGAGCACAAAGGCGTACGCGAGGACAAGCGCAGGATGAGAGCGTTGAGTCAGCAAGTGTGCTGGCTTTGCTGAGTTGGTGCGTTCGGATTGGAAGATGCTAGGACACCAAAGTTGACCTCCAGGTGGTATACGTGGCTTGAACGTCCAAAAGGTGGTATACGTGGTTCATGAAATTGAGCTAGCCCAATCCCAAGGCTCAACTGAATCTTCAATCTCATCAAATGCTCAACTGAATCTTCAATTTCATGGAAAGTTACAAGCTTGATACTCTAGCAATGGTTTAGATTCAAATCTAAACTACAAGGAAGATAGAAGAAGAGATAGGTGAGATGATGAGAAAGGTGGTATACGTGGTTCCTTAAGAATTGAGCTAGCCCAATCCCAAGGCCAATCCTCACGGTAGTGGGTCCTTCTCTCCAAGAGAGCCAAGGGCTGACTTACAAAAAATTTCCAAATGATTCTTATTCAAAGACCCCCCAAAACGTAAGCCTCAATGGCCTATTTATAAACTCAACTGATCTACGTTCAAGCCAGGATTGGAAGTGTGCTGGCTTTGCTGAGTTGGCGCGTTCGGATTGGAAGATGATAGGACACCAAAGTTGACCTCCAGGTCAATAGTTGACCCTGGCTTGAACGTCCAAAATGTGGTATATGTGGTTCATAAAATTGAGCTAGCCCAATCCCAAGGCTCAACCATATCCAGAAGGTTTGCTTCATGAAAAGAGATCTCTCTTGAAGCAAACCTCCAAAAGCCATTTGCGACATCACCTTCTTTTTCCTTTTTTTTTTTGCTGCTTTCTTCTTTGCTACTTGTGCTGTGATCAAGTGTTCCTGCCATCTTCAAACACCAACACTTTTCATGTGAAAAGAGGATAGTGGTAGAAAACACAACTTTCCATGATGGTTCTGTCAGCATGGCACTTTCTAACCATGATGTTTGGAAGTTTGTTTGCAAACATACTGGATATGGTTAGATATCCTAATCTGAGTTTAACATGTTATTTTCCAATTTGGATCCTTTAAGTAAAATTTACATACACATTCAGATCGTGTATGGTTGGATTACTTTCTCATTCGGGTTGGATTCAGAATTGAATTTAAGTTAGATATGAAATTTATTCAAATTAAAATTCAATATAGTTGCATTTTTAACATAATAGCTTGTTTTGTTCTTCTTTTCTAAGACCCAGTATTACACATGTATGTTGGATTTGGATTCAACCTTACTCATAGGATCTTATTGACATCCATATCCAGATTCAAATTTAGATCTACAGTTTGTGTTTTGGATTTAAATTTAGATATGGAAAGATCCTACTCAATCCCACCCTTTGCAGCCCTATTTATTTCAGTCATTACGGGGAAGGAAGGAAGATTGGTGCCAAGCTCAGCATTTGACTATAAAAAGTTGATGAAACAAAAAGGCTCTATGTAAAAATTCTCCATGTAAATTTCTCCCCTTACTGATGTTGGTAAGCCAGGCGGGGGCGGGGGACAAGGTCTTCACCCCCATCCCATCTCAAAATTCTGCCCCTCAACCTCACCTTCATCTTTCCACGGGTTTTGATTTTAACCTCCATCCCCGCCTTCATCCCGATTTCATGTTCTCCGTCCCTGATGCAAACGGGGCGAAACTGGGTGGGGCCCTATTTTTTCCTCGGTTCACTGCCATCCTTAAAAAGTATTTTAGCATTTTACTAACGGGGGACAGGGCGGGGTGGGTCGAGGCGAGACGGAGGAAAGCGCAAGTCCATCTCTGCCTCCATCCTCGCACTAGTTTTGATTTTAACCTCCATCCCCACTTTCATCACCGTGCATGTTCTACATCTCCTGTTCAAATGGGTTGAGGCTGGGCGGGGCTTCATTTCTCTTGGATCCACTGCCATCCCTACATTGAAAAACTTCCCATGTACGCATACGTGCAAGCTGCAAAGTCGTAAGATTCTCAACATTCATATGCAGAAAGCAGAAACAAGAGGGATTTGTTTTAAGCTCGAAGATCCCAACCTGACAATTTACTTCAGAATCTTTCTCACTTTTGCTTTCTTTTTCAATGTTTTTTTTTTGGAAATGTAAACGTTGTTGCCCAGTGAAACTCACGGATCCCTTCTCTAATTCCAATGAACCAGACATGCTAACATTAATTGTAGTGCATATTTATGGATATGCTCAATCTTGAAGGTCATTCATACCCTAAAGCTTTGTGTAAATTTCTAACCATATTATCAAGATATGACAAAAATTGATAATGATAATGATGATGACCCAAAATGCGAGTAGTGATAAGGCTCGCTGACACATGCAGAGAGAGACAGAGACAGTATTGACTGAGTGAACAACAGATGTTGATTTCCTCAATGTTCATATATTAAATGACGAACACTAGTCCTGTCAATGAGTCAAAGACTCTTAGACTAGCTCTGCTAATTGAATTTTGCAGCAAGCTGATATGGACCCGGTCCGACCCAATTTCCCAAAACATTTCCTTAACCAGTACATTGCTAATTAATCTTTGCCTCAAGCTGATGTGGACCCGGGCCCGACCCGATTTCCCAAAACATTTCCTTAACCAGCACCATGGCACGTGTTGCCCAACTCAGCAGGTATGGCTGCAGTGCAAATAGGGACAACTAGAAGCATAAACCCCTCTCTCTATATGTATATAGTGATGGGTAGGTGCATGACATTTTTTGTGTGCCTATTGCCTGTTTACCGAGTTTTGGAAAGATTGTTTCTATTTTTTTAAAAATCTGATCATACACATACGATCACATGCTTGATTTTGTGAGAATCGACTTTTGGATCGATTTCGATTTCAACACCAAGTTAGGTTTTTATAAGATTCAAAAATCAACGGTCTGCAATTTTAAAAAATATTCAATGCTTAAAATTTTATTTTTTCTTAAAAAACATAATTAAGTACAATTTTCTAACAAACCTATAATACCCAACACATCTGTAGGGTCAGATTTTTGAAAAACAACCTGAAAACCCTATTCAAGCTCAGTAGGCACACAGTAGACACAATTGGCTTAGGCACCTGCTTAGTGTTGTGAGAGGCATATGCCTCAGTACCAGAAGCGTATGCCTCAGAGGTGAGGCGCACGCTCAAGGTACTGAGGCGTTGTTGTGATGCGCTTAAAGTAAATATAAAAAGTTTCTAACCCAAATCTGGGATTTCTGGGTTAGAAGCAGCCATGTTCACCATAATAATGATGAAATGTTTCACTAGTGCGAGGCGTTGAGTGTGATGCCACATATTTTTACGATATTTTAGATAATACCACGGATACTTGAGAGTCTCATGTTGTGAGAGGCACAGTACCTGAGGCGTATGCCTCAAAGGCGAAGCGCAGGCTCAACGCCTCGCTTCGCCTCATCCCATTTAACAACCTTGCACCTGCTTACCCATTTCTACGTGTGTGTGTGTGTCAAATTAGGTGCATTTGGAAAATGATATATCACCCATGCCTGAAATGAGTCGTCTCATTACACCAATAAAGTTACCGAAAACCCTAATTTCAAAGATTTCCTTCACCTCTGCTCTTGTTCCCAACATGTCACTCATATAGACATGATGGAAACCCTACTTTTTGGTCCTATCCTGTGCACGCATCACTACTCTAGATTTCACTCTCTTGTTACTATTTCTTGATGTTTCATTTTTACTTGGTGATGTGTTTGTGTGCCAAAGTTACCGTCATCCAATCTAACCTTATAAATGAATTAAGCATAGTTTGTTTCATAAGAAGCATACCTTTAATACTGTTCTTTTAAATAAAATTATAATTTTTTAAAGTTGTAAATATTTGACACATTGTTGGCTGTTATTTTTTTTACTGCCTTGAATATCCTTTTTTAAATATTGCAATGATATGATTCAACGCTTACTTTTTAACATTTGATTGGATGGTTGAGAGTGGGTTCACATGTAGGCACAAGAGATTGGATCTCTCTCTTTATATATATATATATATATATATATATATATATATATATATATATATATATATATATATATATATATATATATATATATATATATATAGAGAGAGAGAGAGAGAGAGAGAGAGAGAGAGAGAGAGAGAGAGAGTGGTATCTGCCAACCATGTTTCTAGCTAACCTTATGCTAGTTTTTTTCATATATTACTTAAAGCTGACCTTTTATAACAAAAATGATTGTTTAAGCCTTAATATTTAGGAAAATCTTAGACTTTTTAAACCTTATAAAAACCTACCTGGGTATTGGGATTGGATGATGCAACAGTTAATTTATACAAAATCAAACATGTAAAATGCATCTGAACGGTCAGATTTAAGAAAAATATGAAAAATCTTTTCCAAATCCCGATTAACATGATGATTAGCTAGAAAAGTGGTTAGCAGTTACCACTCTCTCTCTCTCTCTCTCTCTCTCTCTCTCTATATATATATATATATATATATATATATATATATATATATATATATATATATATATATATATATATATATATATATATTGTGAGAGTACATCTAATTTTCAAAAGCAAAAGCTAAACATTTGAATATTGTTTAGCCTATATTTACTATTTTCATAAGTTAAAAAGTTGACTTTTAACAAGATGTTGTGGTCACTCTCTTATTTCTTGTCTATCTATAACTGCACACACAAACAAAGTTACAGTATCACCAACTTTATACAGCTCAGTAAGCACAGTGCTCCCTTTGGCTATTATCTGACGCATTCATTCCTTCACGCCATCCCCTCCACGCTACACGCCAATCTTGCTGCCCTGAAATTCTTTGGTGTGGTGTGCCGCCTCGTTCAAGGGAGGATCAGGTGCAATGTGGTTGCACACTTTTACTGTTGTGGTGCACGATCACCCTCTATCTTTAGAATACAGCTTGTTGGCTGTGATGCCCGGGCCCCAGCAACGATGGAGCTGAACTGAGATGGATCGAGCCCCATAAATAATGAAGTCCAGAGACTATTGTACCACCAGAAAATCGATAAGATACTGACCTGAATCAGCTGTTTTTTAATAAATATAAAAAATAGCTTAAAATTATTTTTTAAATATTATTTTAATGGCTTTAACACATGTCACGTTCTGATTGGCATGTGATATTTTTTAATTATTTTTTGACCAATTCAGAACGATTCACTTGAGGATCGGTATCGGCTGATTCACCTGAACAGTTGGCCAAATGTCCGATACTAATAACATTGGTTCAGATGATGAAGTGCTCATACCAAATCTACTTTTTTTTACATGTAATCGAATTTGGATATTCATATAAATTAAATATCATCAAATTTTGTAATAAAAAATAATAACACCATATCCGCATCGGATTATAATCGGATATGGTTTCAATTTAACAAATTTAAGTAAATGAATATCTAGTAGCATCCGATCCATTGACATTCCTATCAATAAGGCTTGATCTGGCCTGACCCATTTAGCAATCAACTTCAAAGAGCTCCACCACACCCGCCTTGAACCCAGTCCCACATGTTTTATTAGTTTTAATAATATTTCAATAAAAAAATATTTTTAACTATCAAAATATCAAAAGATAACTTTTTATTGATTTAAACACTAAAAACCAATGTTATCAGTATTGGCAGAAATTGGATATGCTGAATGCTTGAATCGGCAATTTTTTATTAAATATAAAAAATACAAAAAATAATGTTTTAATATTATTTTAATGGTTTTCACATGTGTTAAGTTGTGATTGACACATAATAACTTTTTATTATTTTTGCACCCACATAGAACAATTCAGTTGAGTATGTATAGGCAGATACAGCTGAATAGGTGGCCAAACGATTCAGGGTGGATACCGATACTGACAACATTGCTAAAAATAACCGCATCCCCCTGTCTTATTTTGAAAGAAAATTTTGAACTTAGGGATTGAGCTTTGCGTCACGTGTCCTCGTACCTCGTGTCTTTGTGACGTAAGTGTTCACTGGTGTATCCATTTACCCGTTAACCCTTTTAATCTAGCCGTCCGATTTGGATTCGTGCGGCGTCAAGCTGAGGCTTTGTCGTGGCGGTGGGACCCGGCGAACAAAGGGCTCAGACGACGGGTCCAAATCTGTACGCCCGAAACCCTAGGTCCATCCAATCAGAAAGCGCCAAGTGGAGAGCTGCAAAAGGGCGAACTTTGTTTAATGCCCGGCCGTTCGGTATTCACCGAATTTGGATTCCTCGGGCCCCGCGTTGACCGTTGACTTGTGCTGACGTGGATACTCCTCGGCCCCCGAGGAAGTTAAAAACGGAAACGGGGGGCTAACTCAAAACCCTCGCTTTTTTTATGACAATTATGAAACTAACCAGAACTTAGCGGTAAGATAACGCAAAATAACACCGACGCTTTTTAGTTTGGAGAAAACAAGTGAGGACGTTAAATAAGTGAGCATAAGTTTCCGTGTTTTTGCGGCTTCATTTTCTTTCTTGAAAAACCTATGTAATGTCATTTCACAAAAGATTATAATCTCATCATGATATTTATAGAAGCCAATATAATCCCCCCACAAAATGCGATATTATCAAAAGATCACTTATTTTGAAATGTCATGTTGATACAACTTTTTACTATTTTATTTTGGTGATTTCTTTATCGTATTATATGTTTGTAATGTTTTAAAATTTTCATACATATAAATATATGATTTTCAACTCAATAGTTCCATATAATTTCTAGGGTGACCTCAATAGCACAGAATATTAACCATATATATTTATTAATTTATTGTTAGATTTCTCCTGGGAGAGAGATTTGTTACATTGTTTGGAGATCGTGCCTTTGTTTAGGACACAATTTGGAACATAAAACAATATTAACTCTGTTATTTAACTTGAAATTAACGTGAACGTGTAATTTTCTGAAATTGCAAGGGTTGTTTCGGAAGCTTGAGTGGTTTAAAAGGTCCCACCGCCGTAAAATTGTAAATTCTTCTGTTCTTATTTCCCCTCTTTTCGTTTTCACCAAGAGAGAGAGAGAGATGACTGTACTGTAACAGTTACAGTGGTGGTGGTGGTGATCAGCAGGAACGCTAATCCTTTCTCTCCCTTCCTATTCTCCCTCTCTCTGTAGCTTCTCGTGCACGCTATCGCTATGGAATACGAAAGGATAGCAAAAATAGAGGTACAAATCTCTCTCTCTCTCTCTCTCCATCTCTCTTTTGTTGAACTCTTTCGTGATCTTGTCTTGCCTCGATCCGCTCGACATTTGGATCGTTTGCTTGCTTTTCACTGCTGGAGCTCTTGGTCCGTTCAAATCTCGGCTCTGTGACTTCCGGCCTCACTGCTAATGCCAGAGAATCGACACCCCGTGCCTCGTTTTAGTGGACTCTCCCTAGCGCTTCTGGTCGCCCGCGGAGATGGAGATCGGAAATGCTGTCCGGCGGTCAAAGGTGGAGAACCTGGTTTTATGTTTGTTTTCTGGAGGAATTAGGCTTCGATCTGTGATTCTAGGGCTCGTGTTTGGTTGCATTGCTGAGAGCTGCATGTTCCGATATGTTTTTGTGTTGGTAGATCGAAGGTGAACCGTTCCTGAGCTTAAAAATGGGAATTCGCTGGCATTTTTCTTGAAAACATAATTTATCTGATTCTGCTATTATACGGCTTGTTTTTCGCAGTAGGAGCCTATTGACATCTTCATCATTAGCAACAGCAACAGTAGTAGACTACTAGTAGCAGTAGTAGTAGTAGCAGCAGCAGAAGCAATAATAGTGTTTTAGTGGCTTAGTTGTGGTCATTGTTTAAGCAGCAGCAGCAGTTGTTGTTGTTGCTGTTGTACTTGCTTCATTTGATTTTTTTTTAAATAGGCCTGTAAAAAATATTAAAGGTTTGATATTGAGAAGTTCGAGTTCCAAAGGAAAGATTATATGAAAAAGTTGTGTCAAATTTTGTTGCTCTCATGAGCGTCTGATTTAGTTTTCTTTTCCAGTTTTCATTGCAAATCCTAGATCCGACGCACGGGGAGCCTAACTCATAGTTTTCACTTTCATTGTGTCAAATTCTAGGGTTCCTTATGAATTAAATTATTAAAAATTTGTGCAGTCAGTAACTGAAGAAGATGGAAATATGTGCCTATGTTATTTTTGGTTTTCTTTTTACGTTTATGACTACTATGATACTCTCTTGCTGGTTTGATTCAAATTAATGCTCTAGCATCTTTTGGTTATTCTAAGGTTTTTCTTGTTTTGAAATTCCACAGTTTTTTGGCTTGTGCGAAAATATGGAATTCTGTTTGCATATGCTGTTTTTTTTAATGCAATATTACTCAGGATCAGCTCTCGTTTTATTCATTTTTTGTTTGTTGTTATCATCATTCCTTGCAAGTTCAAGGCTTATTTTAATTGAGAACTGTATCGACATGTTTTGTTATCCTCCACATAAATTGAATCTCATCACCAATATTTTTCCTTTTGAAACGTTGGCAGGGAAGTATCTCTCCTAGCAAACTGAGGCATAAACTCTTGCGTGTTCAGAAACAGAGAAAAGAAGAGGAAGAAGCTGAAACTGTGTGTTCATCATTCACTAATGAGAAAAGCGAGTTAGATGACCAAGGTGGTTGTTTTTATTTGCATAGACAAGAAACTGCTGCAACTTTTAGACACTTCGTTTCTGTTGATTGATTTACTTTTCTTTGTTATTTTTTTCTATTTCATTTTCTTCCAATGTATAGAGATGAACCCTGGTATTATAAGCCATTCCCTATATTAAATTACTGCAGTTATTGCTTTTTTAGAGCTTCCAATTAGTTTTTTTTCTCTGCAGAGTGCAGACTGATATTATATATTCTGAAAACCTTGAAGAATTCTTCCAAAATAAATTCTTTGCTTTAGTAGGGAATGCCATTGTGTTTCATTGCACAAGGATCATTTAGATCAAACGCTAAGCAAGGACCATTTAGATAAAATATTAACTTGTTGAAAGTTTTTGACTTTTTAATTATTCATTATCAAGAGTGAGAGCTGAATCATACTTCCTTACAAGGATTCAATTTGGTCAAGTGGGGGAAGGAATGTAATTGCTCATAAATTTATTGATTTACTTGATTTGTTGATAATTAGGCTTACTTCATTTGTGGAATAAACAGGGGCTAGCAGTTCAAATTGCAAAGACGTAGGTGTTGTACATCCTGAAACCTCCACTTTAACATCAGATGAAGTAATATGTCTTGATTCAAATCTTATGGTTCATAGTTCTTCGCCCCCAAAGGATCAAGACAATGCTAGAATTTTGAACGGTTTAAATCAAAATAAATCTCAGGAAGATGGTTATGCGGATCATGATAGTGGGCATGAAAATGGCAGTGTGTCAAGTTTCGATTTTCAGAGATCTGGTCAACATAGACATGTCCTAGCACCGTTTTCCAAGCCTGCACCCTCTAAATGGGATGATGCAGGGAAATGGATCCCAACTGCTTCAACTGGTGACAGTCAGTTTAGGAATAAACATAAAACAGGCAATGTTCACCCACAGGGTGCCCAAGCGTTGGTAACAAAAAAATCAGGATTTCCTCATGGAAGTCGCCAATTGAGTATTGCAAATGGCCCTTCGACAAAGGTTGTTACAGAAGTTGCCGAGCGGAGAGCTTATGCAGCTGAGGAGGTGGATACCAAACGGATTGATCCTAGTCAAACCAAGAGGGAAACTACCATTCATAAATTCTCTTTTACTCCATCTGTATCCTATACCCTGCAAAAATCAGGTAGTTGGGAAATTGAGCATTATCCATCTGCAGATGACTTTGGAGATTCATACATCAAGCCTTCAGTCCTTGCCGAGGTTCCAGTTTCAGATTCAGCGAGTAAGCATGCACTTCATTTGCAATGTGTTAAATCATTACATTTTGACCAGCATATAATGGTGGTGCTGGATATATATATATATATATATATATATATAGTATATTATATCTCTTGCTATATTTTCTTTGAAGCATCCGAGACATTTTTCTTTTCTTCTTTTTTTTCATAAAAAACACTAAACAACTGTTTTGGGTTATGTAGTAAATCTTAGCAGACATGATTCAACTGTTTCTGTTCATAATTCTACAACTTTCATTCCACCACCATCAACAGTAAGGTCTGTGTCCATGAGAGATATGGGCACCGAAATGACTCCTATTGCTAGTCAAGAACCTTCAAGGACTGGAACTCCTGTCAGAGCTACAACACCAATAAGAAGCCCTGTTTCATCTCGGCCTTCAACTCCTGGACGCGTTGCACCTGCATCTTCTGGCACAAATCCAGCTAACAGCATTTTAGATCAAGTGGAATTTCCAAACAATGAACTGTCTGAGAAAGAATTGCAAATCAAAACTAGGAGAGAAATAGCAGCTCTTGGTGCACAACTTGGGAAGGTGAACATTGCTGCCTGGGCTAGCAAGGAAGAGGAGGAGAAAGATGCATCTACATCCCTTAAGACCACTGATGTTGAGCAGACCCCCAAAAAGGTTATTGAGACCGGTGCTGCAGCTTGGGAAGAAGCAGAGAAAGCTAAATTTATGGCCAGGTTATTTTTGCTCAACCTTTTTGCATTGAAGTCTTCTTGGGATTGTCCTATTACCTTTGTATGCATAAATTAAAAGTTAGATGGTTACATGTATGCTTCTCAAATTTATAATGCAAATATTATAGTCCTTCAGTTTGATAAATTGATGTGCAGTCAACTTGATTAAAGAATTGTTCACTTGGAGCCCGATATGCTTGGGGCACTCTTGAACATAGTGAAGTGTACTTCACAGCATGGAATCTGAATGGCATGAAACTTGAAATTCATTGTGATTTGAATTTGTTAAAAAAAAAAATTATTGTACTTTGGATTCAAATTGTCTAATGCCACTTATGTAAACTACAACTTCAGGTGTATGTATCCTCAATGTAAATTATCAGTATATTGCATGTGCACATATGCATGTTTGCACACGCATGCACACACAGAGCATAGTAAAGATGGTACAGGCAAACTTTGTTTCAGTGTTGCTTTCTTAAATAACAGGCATGGTTGGCAAACTCGGTGAGTCATCTCATAACTCGGCCTTGTTGCCTCTTATCGGCCCTTAACCCAGTCAAAAAACTAGTATAACTTGGCTACGCCAAAAGCCAAATCAATAAAAACACAGCTGACTTGGTTGACTTCTCTGAGTCAGTGGAGTCTTGGATTGTTAAAAAAACACTTAAGTATAACAGAAGACTTACTTTAAAGGGTAAAACGGTAAATTGGAGGAACAGCCTTCAATGCTAACAGGAAGAAATAAGGGAAATTATATTTTTTGAATCTAGCTTTCTCATGGCTCACCTTGTTTACTTCTAGAGTCTATGGAAACATTGAAAATAAAGTAGACTGTATCAGCAAGAACTGGACAGTTTTCCATGAAAGGAATGATTACAGAAGCTTAAATTAAAAAAGTCCAATTCTGCTCAGCTAATTCATTTTGGTCTCATCCCTGAAACAAATTTAACCACTGATTTAACTGTGTTCAGGAAATTAGCTTGACTTATCTGCACTGTGATCTTTTGGCAATTCCTTGAGGATTTCTCAATCTTGTCTGTGATGAATATTTTTACAAAAGACGGACACAAGCTGTATTGTTTAGAGAGTGTTTCTTGAACATCTTATTGAATGAAAATGTCATTGACACAATTCCAGGTATAAACGTGAAGAAATCAAGATACAAGCATGGGAAAACCATCAAAAAGCAAAGGCAGAGGCAGAAATGAGAAGAACAGAGGTATTTGATCTAGCCCTTTTGTCTAGAGTAAATCTTCCATTTTTAACATGATTTCTTTCTGGGTGCTTCTAAAATCAATGGTACATCATAATCCACCAGAATTTTATGATTGAAAAAAACATGTTTTTATGTCTAAACCACTCGATCCAGTGTGTGTTTCCTAATAAATATACCATGTTGAAAACATGTTGATCAGATTGATCAGCCAAAGCTCACAAGCATCACTTTCTGCTAGAGAGTGCAGTGCACACACACAGGCCATATACAAAAACTCTGAATATCAATTGATCTGTTTGGATTTGTGGCACGTTTCCTGGAAGTCTATAATGAGTACATGAAACTTCCACACAAACCTTATTTGAAATTCTGTAATTCTATAATGAGTTACAGCTGCTCAATAGGTGTCTGATGAAGGAGTACATGAAACTTCCACACAAACCTTATTTGAAAGTCTGCAATTCTATAATGAGTTAGAGCTACTCAACAGGTGTCTGATGAACTGTTATGGAGCCATTGTCCTCAAGTCTAACTTGTATTTCATACAATATCCATGCTTGTGCTTAATGCAGTTATGGCCATTTTTGCAATAGACCCGAAATGATGGAATATCTGCCTCGCTTCTGCCCTATTTTGGTTCTTTCAAATGGTGGAAAAAACCATTAATCTTTATACTTTAGGATGTGTGAAAACTTTCTGATCTCTTTCTTTGGAAAAGATATAACCTCTTCATCTATGCTTTTTAGTCATTGGCATTAGAATTAGTTCCTTCCTGAGAAGGAACTGGGGAAATTTTCTTTTAACAATCAATGCTAACCTTTTGATTAAGAACTGACCTATGATCCATCTATTGGAACAGTTTTTTCAAATAAGTCCTATGTGCGTGTACAATAGAAATTGAAATTGATCGAACAAATGCACTTTGGGTCCATCAGAGGATATAGTTCATTCTCTTTTGATGTTGTGTCCATTACTTGAATGCCACTGGGGCTTAGTCCGCTGCTTAGCTATGGGAAAAGCAAATAATTGGCATTCTCATTAGCCAGAGTACATATTAAGAGAATAAGATGATTAAATTATCATTATGAGTATTAAATTGGTATATCAACGCAATAGTCAATAGACAGCGACTGATAAAATTGAGTGTTTGACAATATCTGGCATACGTTGAAGCCAAGGAAAATTAAAGAAAAATTACATAGGCTTATGTTTATGTCATAGCCTCATAGACACCTTCATCAATAGACTGATCAATTGATGCAATTCCTTCTATTCTCTTTGTTTCAAAGAAAGAAATGGATATCTAGAGAACAATTGTTACCCTATCTTTTCTTGCAGATCAGTAGCATCACACATCTCTTCCTCTAAAAAGTTAAAAAAAAGCGCATCACACATTTAATCAGTAGACATTGATGGAAGAAACTAAACTCATTCTTGCATCCTATTTTGGTAGTAAGTTGTGGTGCACTCGTATCTTGTTCTTATTTATCTTCTGCTATTGAACCTCTATATGTAGGAATAAGTTTTTGTTGTGCTTGCTCCTTCTTTTCAGTGCCGTTGTGTGTGATCATGCTATTTCATTGAAGGGGCAAGGACTGATGAAAAAATTTAATGGTCAGGAATAAAGTAGTAAAGTATAAGGCATGTACTTCCTCCAGCTTGATTCTAAAGAGCAGCTAACATTAGTATGACATGCCTTCTCTAGCAAAAGCACGTTTGTATCAACTTCCTTGACTGAAGATGAAGATCATTTAAAATCTAATCGAGAAGGGTAAGCCACAATATAATCTATGTCAGAGGCACATAGTTTTAAGTCGTGTCTAGTGGCACTATACTAATCTGAGTGAATTTGTGTGTAAATCTTAAGTTGGATGTGTTTGGAAAACCATAGATGGGAATTCTCATGGGACCTACATTTCATGTGTTCGAATGAAACATGAAAAATCCTGGAATGTTAGAAGAGTTCCATTATTTCACAAAAGCTGGACAAATTTAGGCTTTTCAATGGTGTCTAAAGTTACCACCTATGTCACAGTGATTCGGCTAGCAGGGTGCCACACCTGCGTCGACGAGACTCGACGTAGATGCGGGTGCGGCACCGGCACCAGGTGCAGTCAACCCGTCCCTGGGTGCGTTGACCGCACCCAGGGTCATTTTTGTCCATTTTTTGGATATTTATTTTAAAATTTTTTTTGCCCTATGAAATGGGCTGCGGAATTTAAAAAAAAATCTTTGTGGGGGGGGGGGGGGGTGCTGAAGGAATGAATGGTAAAAAGTAAGTTGGGTATAAATGTCATGGACCTTAACAGCTACCATACATTCATACATATAGACTGTACATGATATATATATATATATATATATATATATATATATATATATATATATATATATATATATATATATATTTACATTTTTGCCCCTGCCGCACTCCCGCACCTGGGTTTTTTGGAAGTGCCGAATCCCCGCGCCCGCACCCATGTGACATAGGTTACCACCTATAAACATGGTAAAAAGACTTCTTAAAATTGAAGGATGTGTGGGATCAATAATATCATGCAATTCTCCTATTCCAAATGTCTTGGAAACTCTTTTAATGATGATTCCTTTTTGCCACCAATTTGCCTCTTGCCTAAGTGCACACTTTTTGTATCGGTCCTAAACATACTCATCTCCTAAACCATCCTAAATGGCTTAAAAAGCATATGGTTAGATGTTGGATTAATACGAACTTGTATATATGTTCTATAAAATTTACCTTAGTAGAAAACATTCTTTAGATGAGGCACTTTTCATGTTTAGATGTGTTTTTAGAGCAATACAAAATTTCAATGTCTCATATTGATCCAATCCGAAACAGTTTTGGCATAAACAAAAATACACACACCTATAGGTTTTGATTAAACAAAAAATACCTGTAACTATGTTTTTACTTTTTCTTTTTCTTTTTTGGAAGCATTCAGGATGTTTAGGGGTGGGCAACGGGATGGCCCATTGGGAAAGCCCCGGCCCACGGCCCATCCGTTAGTCCCGTGGACCTAATCAGGTTGGGCTGGGCTGAATATATATACATATAATATATGTACATAAAAATTCACACACACACACACACACACACACACACACACACATATATATATATTTGGGCCCTATCGGTCCGGGCTGGTTTGGGCAGAGCTGGAGCTGAAATTAAGGGCCCAAGCCTGGCCCACTGCCCACCTCTCTCCCTCTCTCTCTCTCTCTATATATATATACACACACACACATACTTGTTCCTTTCTCCTAAACTTCACAATAATCACGTCCGCATCTCCTGTCTCTCTGTCTATGCAGCATCAATCATAGATCTCATCAATGATTGGAGAGGCAGGGGCAAATTCTTCGATAGCCATATGATATATTACTGGATTATGTGTATCATGCGCATCTAAGTTATTCTTCAAGGGTGTGTTTGGATAAAAATTAAATTGGCAATAAAAAGGAATTTTCAATAGTGAGGGTTTCTAGAAATCTAAGTCATCTTAAATGTCTGGCACTATGTACCCTGCAGTTCTCAAGAAATCAAATTACTACCTTGGTGATTGGTAACTCTAAATACCATTGAGAAGCCTAAATCTATTCAGCTTTTGTGAATTCAATGGAACTCTAGCACCATTCTACACCTTTTTTATGTTTCACCCAAACAAGTGAATTGTGGGCCCTTGTGAATTCTCACTATATACCTCCCTGAGTATGAGATTCACAATGGTGATAATGTACTGAAAACTTAAGGAGGAGTATCAGTGCCAAAGTACATGAAGTTCCACTAAGAAACTTCTCAAGCTGAGTCGTAGTGGCTGAATCATTGATGAACTATAAGCTTATAGAACCGATGTAGATAGTTGAACCTGCAAGGGATATACTAGTTAGGAGTTTCTTTTCTGGGTGTGAGTGAACCAAGTTTCTTGGAATTATAGTTGTTATCCCAGAATGAAGTAGAAAAAGTTAAACTAGTGTATAGAAAGCAGCATCTTCTAACCTCAAACTTTAAGCAGCACCCAGGAACATCGGCATAATCAGTGGATAGCCAGATGATGAATTGTCTCTGTTGACTCTCCTTGAAAAGCAGCTTCACAATGACATCAGAGAAGGATGAAAGCAAAGATTTTTGGAAGATCATTTCTAACATGTGCAAACTCAGGAGGAATGCCACAAGGAACTGAAAGACTCTTCTATGCTGCATTGAATGATGGGCACCAGTTGTGATAAGTTCACTCAGGGTCTCCTGTTTGATACGCCCATTTGTAGTTTGACTTGAACCAAATATCAGCATATTCATTTTTATTGCTGGGCAGTAGTTTTACTTGGAGCCTGCTGTTTGATTTGGTGGTTGGTCTGGTTACAAAAGTGATTCTTATTAGTGAACATTAAATGTGAACTGATATAGGTCAATTTACTTGAGAGGACTTTAAAGTTTGGATGAATTTGCAAAACTTTTGCAGTAATGAGTTTACAAAATGTATGTACTGTGAATTTTTCTAGGAGCAACAGATTCAATGCCGAACATGGTACAAAATATTTATATGTTTCATATGAGAAACTTTATAAGAGGCATTTAATAAGATTTATGTTGCTTTTTCTGTCTGATGCTCCAATACATAGGTAAGTGCTGCCTCTGTTAGTGTTGCATCTTGGAGTTTCTTGGAAATCCTAGTATATTCTGTGATATTCGACACTGCTGTTTGAAGATTAGTTCAATTCCAAAAAAGTCTGGAACTCGCTTTTCTTGTTGCACCACATTGTAATATGATACAATATGAATTAATAATCCAAACAATTCGAAATAACATCCAAGCGGATATGTGACTGATCCCATATTTATATCTTGTGGTAACTTACATACAATGAGTTAGCCCCAAGGGGGTTGGTGGAGCCTTGGCCACTAGACGGGTGGTCAGGTTTCCATTCTCATGGGCGCCCGCCCCCACCCGCTTTGCATATTGCCAAAGCATGGTGCCTCCATTGGTGCGAGGGGCGCACTCTGGTTTTACACCGCCGGAGAAGCGACCCTACTCTTGCAGGGTTGACCAGCACAGCCAGGTCTCTTACTCCGGGGGTGGTTTTCTCCGGTTCTCATCGGAAAAAAACTGACATACAATGAGTTGATGTTTTGGAAAATTAATTTGGAAAGTTTGTATATGGATGCTGTTGGTGATCTCTCTACTTTTCTGCTAATTCTAAACCTGGTCTCTGGTTATCTATTTTTGCAGGTTGAAATTGAAAGGATGAGGGGGGGTGCTCATGAGAAGCTAATGAACAAGCTGGCTGCAGCAAGGCACAAGGCCGAAGAAAAACGTGCAGCAGCTGAGGCCAGAAGAAACCAGCAAGCTGCAAAGACAGCCCAGCAAGCCGAATACATCCGGCGGACCGGTCGGATCCCAACCTCTTTTTCCTGCTGTGGCTGGTGCTGTTGAGGCTCGATCATGTCTGTTGTAACTGCAAATGCACTATGGAAACCAGTCTGGAGGCTTATCTTTCCAGGATTCAGCGGCGCTATGACAGCCAATTTTGCTAGTTGCCTAACTACATGGTTGCAAGGTTTAAGAGCATAGCAAATGCAAAACTGCTGAAATCGATTGATGGACTCCAAGCATAACAAACTGATGGGTGTTAAATTCCCTGCAGAATAGATGGCCAGCAATCCCATTCCCAATCAGCCCCACATTTAGGGCCTGTTTGCTCCTTTCTCATGAAAGGAAAGGCTCTTTCATGGGAATGGGCACACGTTTCAAAGGGCTGTCAGTCAGCTTTCTCATGGAACTCCTTTCATGTGGGGGAAGCATAAGGGATTTTCATATGAAAAAGAAAGTGGACTTAAATACTAGGGCCTACATGTGTCACAGTTAGCAAAACTCTGTTTAAATCATGCCTTTTTCAAGAAAATTTTGAAAATGACAGACTGAAGCTCCATCTTTTGCAAAAAAATGTGTTCATTGGAAAGGAACATTTAGAACACGAAAATTTATATTTAAAGAAAATGTTTTTCAAAATTACTCAATTATGGATCCAACTGAGTCAGACCTTGGATTCAGAGACAGATTCTTTAATCTGAATCTCATAGTTCCTATAAAGTTTAAACTAACTTGTTTTTCAAGGAAAAATCTCACATATATGCTCGTTCTTTGGAACCCATTCTATAAATTAAAACCGAATTAAACATATATGCCTGTTGTCAGCATTTAATGATTTTTCATTGTCTCACACGTTGCTAGCCCTTGCAGTTTTACGGACTGTAAGTACAACAGGCAGAGCCAGTGTGACTAGGTCTCTGTTCCTGTGCGGTTTCTCTGAGTAAAAAAAACTATGGTGTCTGCATAGCATTTTCCTGCCATGATGCTGCTTAAATGTTTGTTTCATAGTGAAAAAGGGAGAGAAAGGAATGCCAAACTTAACACTTCTCCATAACTACACAAAACAGATGAGCCCTAGTCAACTCCCCATCATCTCATGCTTTTGAATTCAAGGCAGCTATCTGAATTCTTAGTGAAACACATGATTTGTTATCTCATTTATGCTTTTCCCCAAAAAAGACCAATTGAAGTGGAGGGTTTTGTCAAACAACAAGGAACTGAGGCAACTTTTCAATCAAATGATATTGAGCATGTTTCCCATCTCTTCTTGAGGACCATATCACAACTTTTTTTCCTCTAAGAAAAACTTTGTGAGATTTGTGACACTTCCAGATAAAAGATGGGCTTGAGTTTCCAAACGGAAATAAATGTTGGTTGGAACTTGTATAACTTCTCAGGGATTTTGACAACTTGCAGCTAAGAGAATCGAGCTATCGGGATGATGCTGTCCAAAAATTCAAGGGGTATTGCTGCTCTTTGTTGGTAAGCAATTAGCTTAAATCCATCACATTTTGGCCAATTGATTTATTTGGATTTCCACAAGGCTTAATTGTTTGAATCATGCCTCATAGAGTTAGAAATTGCGACAGCTATAGAAATTGAACACTTGGACTTTGAAGATAACTACTTTTCACTACTGGAAAGTTGCCCGTCTTGAGTAGTTAGGACGATCTTCCAATAAAGCAATATGATTGTATTCATAGAATAAAAAAAAAAAGAGGATAAGAAAGAAACGAAACTGCTTCACAAAGGCCACATGCTTGGGTTAAGAAATTCAACTTCTCTCAGTTGTCTTGGCTTTGATTGTATTCTCAAAGCATGGCTCCCACATCAAGGATGAGTTTCACCCATTAGCTAGGCATTGGTGAACAGGACAGGGGTCCCAACTCCCAATATTATGTCCACTTTACAACTGTAGAGTAGAAATTCAAAGTGCCCTCCATGGGGTCTATCAGCCGGGAACTTTTGGGACATCCTACAGGTATGTGTGGTCTCCTCCACTACTTCAAACGAGTCTAATTCAGTATATTTAAAGGCTATTTGTTATTTCTAAGATTGTGTTTTATGCATCAGTGCTTCATAAAAAATAATCATAGGTTTTGTAATCAGATTATAAATCTGAACTTGGAGTCAAGATTATATTCTTCAACTTTATATGCGGAACTGACAAATGTATTTTAGTGATTCCTTAGATTGAAATCTGCACCACCATGGTGTTTCTAGATCTTTATGGTTAAAATGATTGGTTGTTTATTTGATAACATCTGTTAAGAATGATGTTTTGTTACTGGGATTTGCATGTTTTGCATGAATGGCTTTTGTACATACTGCACTGACTTGAGGCATGCATACTTGTTAGGAGGCTAGGCTCTTTTTTTCTGAAGGTTTACGAGGGCAATCTAGATAGTCATTCATCAACTTTTCTGTGCTATAGAAAGTGATCTGGCTGTTTGGACGGCTTGACAGAAAACATGTCCAATCCTAGTAGAACGCCATCGTCAACATCCTGGGAGTCCTAAATGTTTCTTGGCGATGAAGTTGATGTCTAATTATCTGCACATTAATAATTGTATGTGTAGAGCTCGAGAGAGAGAAAAGAAGAAGAACGCATGTACCATCCAACATCATCAGCTCACTTGACAATCGGACAAGCAAATCGTGAGAAAATATTTAACAAAGGCAAAGCTGTAAAAGGCTGAACTTTTTTTAATTAACAATAAAAAGTTTGGATGGCCTGAACCGTGAGCACATTGTCCTTTCATCTAAATGAATACAATGTGCCCCATCAGCCCCGACTCATACCCCATTTATTGTTAACAGGAAACCAAACTAGTGTAATGTAGGATTTGTATGATTTCTGAGTAATATCTCCTTTTATGATCGCACTGGGTGCCTATTGATTTGGATGATTTTTTTTATGTCAAATCTAAATAACTCGATCAACCAAAACTTGCAAATTTTACAACTCACACATTTAAACGGGTTTGACTTCAACAGATGTAGCCCAGCCAAAATCCCCATGCAACTTATATTGAATAAGTCCAGTGATTTTTCTGATCATGAATTGAAAGCAGTCTTATGTTTCTTAAGATATCTCCAAGATTGATTTCAACATGATGGTTCCAACTTCCATGTCCCTGTGTAGGCTTAGCAAGCGAGTCAAGATTGTGAGTTAACCAGATAGTTACCGAGGTTGGTGATGTTGACATGACTAAGAGATTCAAAAGGTCTCACCAGTGTTACCTAATTCTCTAGTGCCTTGCCAAGACACAAACTGGACCTGCCTGAATAGATATGTGGTTAATTTGCTCTTGTAATTTGTCGTAAAGCAATCAACCACTTCAGCCAATGACACTGTTGCTTTCATGTTAATCAGTTCGGCCGAGGTCTATTTCTATCCCCATCTTCCATTCCGCTTCTGGATCACTTTGGTTGCCATGTAAGATACTTCGGCATCTGAGATTTTCGGTGTTCCTACTTATTTATAAGGAATTTTGAAAAGCTAGAAACTCTGGAGTTTTGGTAGCATTCAAACATGGAACACTAATTGAAAGTGAAAGCAATCTGATCTTGTTGAACTGGATGCTCCTGCATTGAATAAAAGTGGCATCTTCTGATACCCTTGGCAGAGTCTTGAAGTGGATTGGATCTAAAACTGGAGGATCTGAGGTGGCATGTGGCATGGGCCCCATGCCAAAATCTAAGGCTTTCAAACAAGGGATATCAGGTTCCAAAGGGGTTTGACTTAGTGGGATGGGGCCTACGCCACTAGGCAGTCTGTCTAGGTTCAAATCCCATGGGCGTCATCCCTTGTGCAAGCCAAAGCGTGGTTGACTCTCTGGGGCGGGGGGGGGGGGATTTGCAAGGGGTAAAGCCACAAAGTTTTATTCTGCGAGGACAATGATCGTAAGTACTGCAGGCAGAGCCAATGTGACTAGGTCTTTGATCCTGAGGACGGTTTTTTTGTGTAAATTTAAAAAAAAAAACAAGGGATCTCAGATCCCTGGTAAAAAGGGATTAGGGACCAGTCCTCAGATTTGATAATGGAGAGGAAGCCATTCTCAGATCCGATGATCTCTCTTGGATTTGAGATTTGAGACTTTAAAACACGGCCTAAGTAACAGATCTGATATATCCGATATCAGACTGATTTTGAATCCGATTGGTTGGATTTAGTATTAGCTATATCTGACCCGAAACTGAACCTTTTACATCCCTAAGCCTAAGCGAGCTTGCTCTGGAGTCAGGCTTGAACTCGACGCAGTTAATTGAATAAGCTGATACAACTGAATGGCAGTTGAAAAAATTGAGAGTATGATCAAAGTCAGTGCTAGAGTAGGTCCTTAGTGGTATATTCGTACACTTGGTGATTTGCAATGGTTGACTAGCAAATCACCTCCCATTAGATATGTTTTACTCATCTTTGCTAGGAGCAATCTAAGCAGATTCTGTACATCAATATGCAATTAATGCACATTTTGGTCATCCTCCAAAGTGGCATCCAATGCATGAAAACACATTCCTCTTTTTCTCGCCTATAGAGCGATTGGGCTAACATAAATTTGATCAATTACCAATTGGTATCTTTAAAAAAATCGCAGTAGTTTTCTCAAAGACTCGTTTCACTCAAAACAGCTATAAGAAAACGAAGAAAATTTTGGCAATCCCAACTCTATGGATCCCATTGTGCTGGTCTCTGGCCCTAAAGAGTTTTTTATTTTTATTATTTTTATTTTTTGAAAGGCAAACTGGGTTTAGGCAGACCCCTACCAGTTATACAACTATACCATTTGGTTTTGAACATGCAACCTCCCAACGCAAGGTGACGTGCACTAGCTGCTCCTACCAGACAAGTGGAGCTCCCTTTGATGCCCTAAGGGGGCGTTTGCATAGCACGGAATGGTGTGCTGCGGCATGCCCTTCCGTGGATTCATCTGCCATGGAAATGGAATCAGACCCCCTCTCCCACGGAACCGTTTTTGCGGAAAACCCATGTCCAGCGTGTAAAATGACACGCCCGTCAAGGGTTTTCCACAAAAACGGTACTTTCCACCATTTGTGTTGTCACTGTAGGCCCCGCAAAAATTGCACGCCCGTCTGCTCGCGTTCCTGCAAAAACAGTCCACTTTCCGTGACATGCAAACGCCCCCTAAAGGGTTTATTACACAACAGTTGAATCCCTTGTATTCTATGGATCCCATTGCGTGCTAGTGGAGATGTTTAATAGCTCTGCCTATATCTCCTAGGCAATGAAGGCCCCATGTACGATTTACGTTTCTTTCCAAGGTACTCTCTAAGCCAGTGGAAATCATTTAAGAATGATGAAAAGTGAGCCTTGGTTATGTAGTGGCAAGTGACTTAGCGGTCTTGGTCAATTTCAACAGTGTCCCTTATAAGCTACTGACAACTAGACTTTCAAAAGCTCCATTATTGCTTACTAGTACAAGTCATTCTTGTGTTGAGTGAGAATATCCCTTCAAGAACAAGCAAATCCTTGCCACCATTGAGTTTTGTGCGGAAATTGAATTGTTTAATTGTTAGATTGGTTTTAGGTGCAACTCCAAGAGTTTTACCCACAACAGTTAAACCAAACTGGACTTTTGCTGGTTCCTGATGAACCTGTGTCCCGGTTCAACCTCGAGGAACACCTAGGGGGCGTTTGCATGTCACGGAATGGGGGTGTCGCGGCACCCCCTTCTCTGGATTCCACTGCAGCCGAAATGGAATCGGACCCCCCTTCCACGAGAACCATTTTTGCAAAAAAACCCACCTCAAGCATGTAAAATGGCATGCCCGTCGAGGGTTTTATGCATAAACACACAATTCCAGCATTTCTGTTGTCACTGTGGGCCTTGCAGAAATGAATGCCCATCGAGTTTTTGCAGAAACAACCCACTTTCAGTGACACACAAATGCACCCCTAATGTTGTTAGGCTTGTCTCTTATAAATCTAGTGTATCTAGGTTCAAGCCTAGACCCAAGTCCAACTAGGCATGACCTAGTTCTTGTAGAAAATGAGTTAGGCATGGGTAGAGTCCACATTAAGGTTGATGAGCCTAGTCTGATCCAATAAGGATCCATGTCTATTTGTAAAGCAAATCAACATATGTGACTTAACAGGCATAACTATAGCCCGCATTAAGCTGGGTCAGGCAGCCCAGCCCATTGCCCACCTCTAATCATGATGATGCTCCCTCCCATTGTTAAATTAATGTCATCTTATCTCCACTACATTTTCCTTTAGGCAAGATGATTTACACTTTTGGACCTGATCACTCATCATCTGCTGTTGGGCTTCACCCAACCATTATGAGCTGGAACTCGCTTGGCTTGCCATAAGAATGAGCTAACAAAAAATATTTTTTTTTGACAAGGGTCAGGCAGACCCCTTTACCGGTTAGTTTTCAACATACCGCTGGGGTTTTGAACCTGCAACATCCCACCACAGGGAGACGTGCACTGATAGCTTCTGCCAACCATACGGCGCCGTGTTGGTGCTAACAAAAGTCATTAATGCAAGTATAATTAATGATACAAAATCTGGTTAGAGGTACATCAGGTTGGGTGCTGCTCATCCATGCGATGAGCGGCGACCCAAACAACATGGTTGGATAGTTTACTTTTCAGATGAATCCCACAAATATTCGTACAGCCATTCATATTTTAAAAGTTAAAAAACAAGAAAAATTGTAGTGTTGGGGTTGTCGTTCATCTCAAGGATGAGTGGTATCCAAGGCACCTAAGTTTCTGACCTATTACCGTTTTATAATTAATCATGAGTAGGCGTAGGCAAAGGGCCGGGCAGGCCGATCCGATCTATCATTGACCGAGTTTGGGTCAAGGTTTTAGGTTAGAGCCTGTTAGCTACCGGGCCAAAAGCTGGCCCATTATATACACGGGACGGTTTAGGGTCAGCCTGCGGGCTACCAGGCCGGCTCAATGAGCTTAAGTTATTTATTAATTTTTAATAATATAATTTTTTTTAAAATTAATTAATTGTATAATAACTTGATAACTATTATTATTTACCTTAGTTGCATTAATTTTATGAAAACTATATAGATAGTTAGTTGGTATATGGAAACTTGTTAATTATTTATTATTTACCTAATTAGTTGAGTTTGAGAAGCACCAGGCCCGCCTTGGCTGGCTTCACATTAACCCATTGGTCCAATGGGCTGCCTCATGAACTGCACTTCAAATCCGAGCCCATTAAAAACTAGGTCAATGCCCGAACCATTAGTAAATGGCCGGTTCGAACTTAAAGCCGAATGAGCTGAGATCTAAACGGGCCCAAGCCCGGCTAGGCCGACCTGATGCCCACCCTAATCACGAGGGAAGCAGATCAGGTCATGCTGAACTTGAGCGTTTTTGCTCATTCCGACATCGTGGCCGTCTGTTTGTATTTTGGATTGTTGACTTTTGAACTTTTTAAAATGCAAATCGGATGGCCACGATGTAGGCATGAGCAAAAACGCTCGATCTGCTTCCAATCACGAGTGCATATCAGGTTAGAGCGTGCTCTAGAGGTAATCCGTCACAGTTTGCTTTATTGCCGTTCATCCATGCGATGAACGGCATCTTAAATAGCATGGATAGACTGTGCGTCTTTCAGATAGGTTTTATATATACTTTTTCCAAAGCCGTTGATGCCTTAGATGAACGACATCTAAGGTTTGAGAAATAAACGGCTGAAAAATAGCTGCTCTGTATGATATTTGGGATGCGATGAACGGCATCAGAGCGAGCTCCTAATGCACTCTCTCCCCCGGCCCCACTCCGCGCTTCGCCCAAAATCGAATACACGCGTCGTCCGTACTCCTGCTGACTATTGACAGCGACCGCGGCGGATTGGGCCCCACCTTCATCGCATGCCCCGTCACATCTCGGCCCCACCACACGTCGATGGAGGGCTATCGTCTCTGCCGTACTGTTCCGATCGGACGACCCCGGAGAACTCTGTTGACACTCTTCCCTTTCACTACTGCTCCTACCTCTCCGTACGAAATCAACACACACCCCTCCCTCTCTCTCTCTCTCTCTCTCATTTTCTTATTAATATTTTTTGAAAAAACATCGTGGCTCAAACTCGGAGATAGATGAGGAAGAAAGGGTGAGTCTTTTTTCCTCCTACTCTTGTAATTTAATAATGAGAGAGTGAGAGAGAGCTCTGTGCTCCGTTTTCTTCATTTTTGTTGTCTTTGTTTTTGTGTTCTTTTGATTTTTACAGCGAATTTAATATTGAGTGTCAGTGGTTTCTTTGAGGCTCGGAAACGATGAGGAAGGGGCATTTCGTCGAAGAAATTCCGAGGAGTTTGTGTTTTTTGACGAGTTCTCGTTTGGATATCTCCCGAGGAGGCGTTTGCTTCCTTCCGAGGGAATCTTCCTTCTGTAAAGTTGAACATTTCGGTGTTTCATCATCATCATCATCATCGTCATCGCTTCCTTCTCTTTGAGTTCTGGAAGTGCTTTTCCTGCTCGCTTCTTCGTAATTTGCTGCCGACTTCTGGTTAGGGTTTTAAGTTTAGAGATACGGGGAGGAAATCGTGATCTCCGACGAGAGCGCTCTTCCTTACTGTTCATTGTTGATTCTTCGTGGCCTAAGCGCTAGAACACCGGACTTCGAGAATCAAGGGCTGGATTTCAGTTGATTTCGAGTGATTGATTTTACACTTTTGGACGAGGACCTTGTGATTTAAGGAGTTATTGTCTTCTTTGGCTCGGTTATGGCATGAATTCTCCCTCCCGATAGCGAGGTTCTGTTCTGGGAGTGGAGTATAATTCGATCTGGTTTGCGATTCGACCGAGTGCAAAAGGGGAAGCCGGAGAGGTCGGGAGCGTCCGGAGTTGGTCTAAGGGAAGCGCCAGGAGTTTCATGAGTTTTTCTTGCGAAAATGAGGCTTTCAACATCTGGCTTGAATCATCTGTCACCTGAAGGTATTTTTTGTTGCAATTCAGATAAAAAAAAGTGATCGCGCCTCTTCCGTTTGTTTTTTATGCTATTGTTTTTAGCTTTGCCTTTCCTTTCCCCCCAAATATTGCTATTTTTGTTCCTTAGATTTCGTTTTTTCTCCATGAGTGGATGTCTTTTCTGAAAAAGACTGGAATTCGTTGGTGTACCGTAAGCTAAAGCACGGGGAAAAGAACTGGGTGAGGGTATTGCCTAACAAATGCTTTGTAATCGACTAACATGATAGCTTGATGCGAAACACATGGTCTTGAATCTTGATTCCCGGCGCTGGTTGTCTGATCACGCCCTTCATTGGGCTCCACTGAGCGGACCATCTAGAGGTTCTTTGGCTTTCTCGATGAGTTGTGGAAGTGTCAACGCTTTTTATTGTTATTTTGTTTCCTCTTGAGGTTCCTGAGAAAAGGGTGCTATAAATCATGGTTGGCGGTTTAAGGTTTGGGAATAGAGTTGGTGGGAATTCAGTGTATTAGTGTTACTTATTTTATTCATTTTCCTTGTCCATTTTCTCCCAGTGTGTCCTACTCACGACAAGGAAACACTGCAGTGTGAACCATGGTGTCATTTTTTCCATGCCTGACCAGTCCCAGAAAATTACGTAATGGATAAGACGAGAATCTTTCCATAAGACTATGATAAAATACAGCAGGGGCCTACATGCCAATGGCAATAACGGTTCCTTCGCAACTAACATTCAGAAAGTACTCGAGGTAGTAAATTCACTGTATCACATAGGGCCCAATATGCAATGTACATAAAAATATATCCATGTGCGTAGCAGATCATAGATGACACACACATTCACTGTATCGCATAGGGCCCAATGTGCAATGTACATAAAAATATATCCATGTGCGAAACAGATCATAGAGGACACACACACACCACCACCATCGCCAAATATGCAAACTGTGTACAATCTGGGCATTTCCGACACTACTTTGCAAATCTGACCCTGCAGATGTGTTCCACGCAGTGTGACAAATATCGTGAGATTTACAAAAATCTCGTGATAATATCGCGAGATTTACGAAAATCTCGCGATAATATCGCAAGAAATTGCCTGAAAGTTTAAAACGGCAATTTCTCGCCAGATTTTCAAAATATCGCAAGATTTATGAAAAAAACATAAATACCGCGATTTAAACGCGATATTTACATTTTAAACGACTATTTATCGCAAAAAAATCATGTATTTTTAATTTTAAATAAATTTTATTAATATTTTTTTATAAAAAAGCAATTTTTAGATTTTTTAATTTATTTTTTTATTGCTGAGATTTTGCTGAAAAACATGATTTATGGAATTTTTTCAATTCCTGGCGAGTTTTTGAAAAACGAGAAATTGCCGATAAAAATGTTTGTCACTATGGTTCCACGTGATCCATTTGGTAGAAATCAACACTTTTTTTTATATTTACACAGAGAAACCGCCACCAGGAACAGAGACCTAGCTGCTCTGGCTCTGCCTGCCGTGCTTATGGTCACTGTCATGGTTGCATAAAACTCGATGGGCTTTTACCCCTTGCCCCCAGTAGGAATCAGCACTTGGATCATGTTCTTTTATAAAAAAGTATGACTTTTTGAAGTTTGAATATTTACAAAATCTCTGAGATGTTGATTTTCAATCCATAAAAAAGAAACAGAAGCTTCTTAGATTTATGGGAAACATGCTTCCCAGAAACTCACTTCCAAAGTGTGATACTCCTTGCTTCCGAAACTTCACGGGAATCTCGATTCCCCATGCTTCTTCTATGTTTCCCACACGCATTGTCCATGCTTCCTATATGCTTTTTTCAAGTTTCTTTTCCTGTTTTCCATGTACTTCCTCTCACGCTTCCACTCACTTCCCATGTGCTTTCTCTAAATTGGTAACCATTGTTAGATTCTAACAAAATTTAATTTTTACTGAAAATTCGTGAAATATAAAAAGAATCAATTTTATTTTATTTTATTTTTTATTTGCTTATTGTTCGATTCCTATTCAGTTCTCATATTGCTTCCTTTTTATTCCTATTTTGCTTTGAAATTGATACTTCATTTCTCGTTTCCTATAGATTTTAAAATGCCTCACTTCTTGCTTCCGCTTTGTTTCCTGCTTCCGCTTCCTACTTTGGCAACCTTGGTCAGAAAAAAAAAGAACCCGCCCTCCCCTACCCCCCATCGCATGTCTGTTCTTAGGATTTTGTAGATAGATAGATAGAGAGAGAGAGAGAGAGAGAGAGAGAGAGAGAGTAGGTCCTAAATGGCTTACAACAGCATAAATGTTTATGATGTTTAGGACATAAAACTGTCTGGTAGGTCCTAACCAGTTTGTCCTCATAATCATCCTAACCACTTCAAAAATTGTCATATGTAATGTGTTTATCAATGTTTATTTTCTCAAAGCCATGCTTTTGATTGAATTGGTTTGAAAAACTTTTGAACTTTCCAGACTGGTGTTCAGTGGTTTTTGGTTCCATTAGCAAATGATATATTGGTTATTAAGTGACACTAGAGATTACGGGTTCTGTAGTCTTGATTTTGGTGAGTACACTTTGAGCTATCTTTAAATGTTGGTGTCACCACTCACCGTCAAGCTTACATCATAGGGGTTGAATTACTTAACAGCTTGGATAACGATAACATCCTCTCTTTTTGTTTTGGAAAGTACTCATTTTAGGCTGTTAATGAGGTTTTGTAGAAATGTAGTTTCCAAACCACCTCAAACATACACCTTCCTTTGTAACTCTGCAGTTATTTTTTTTTTAAATATTGTTATAGCATTAATCAGGAGTTAATGAAGTACCATTGATTTTATTTGAAATAAACGGTTTCTTTTCATGTCCGATTCCTGGATGGAAATCTCAGTGAAACTTTATATGTTATACTCTCATTCCCGTCACAAACACTGGAAAAGAGGTGACATTAGTAATCCCCATACACCATATGGTAAACTCCTGATCCCTTATGAAGGAAATAGAACCCCAAACAAAACTTCAAAAGAAGCTCACAAAAGATCTTTCTCAATGAACACAAAGGTTCATTCAACACACTCGCAAGAACCGAAATATTCAAAAGAGTGCACACATGAAGAAAAAAAAATATATCTCATTAAAGTGGGATAAACCCACACACAAAAGTCCTAAAATACAAAAAGTAAAAGCCCATATTTATAGGGCTGAAAAGAGCTAAGAGAGGGGGAGTCGTTGGGCTCCCAACGACTCTAATGGGAGCTGTTGGGAGTCCTATGTCTCCCAATAAATGCTTTATGCTTTATTGATTGAAGAGTTAATATAGGCATAAGCCTATTTGAATGTCTTAACAACAGAAAATAAAAGTGCTTTATGCTTTATTGACTGAAAAGTCAATAAAGGCATAAGCCTATTTGAATGTCCTAAAAACAGAAAATAAAAGTTATTCTAACTAGCCTAATTCTAACTAAACTAAGAAGCTAAACTAAAGAATAAGATTACATATGATATAGTTATCTCACATATGAGATTACAATTTTAACATTCCCCCTCAAACTTACGGTTGGACAACCAAAAGTTTGTCTAGGAGAAAATGGAACCAAAAGCAGCAAGAGGTTTGGTAAAGAAGTCGGCCAATTGATATTCTGAAGAGACATATAAGAGATCAATGGTGCCGTGTAGAAATTCCTCTTGTAGATAATGGCAATCCATCTCGATATGCTTCGTTCGTTCATGGAATGTCCGATTGCTGGCGATGTAAATAGAGCTTTTGTTGTTGCAACATAGTTGTGATGACCCCGTAGTCGTAACACCCATGTCTTGAAGCAGTTTACTTAACCATACTACTTCCATAGCGGTTGTAGTTATAGCTCTATACTCAGCTTCAATTGATAAAAGAGAGACTTTTTATTGCTTCTTGCATCCCCAAAAAATCAAGTTTTCGCCTAAAAACACACAAAGACCAGTAGTTGAGTGCCCATCATTGGGATTACCTCCCAAATCTGTATCAGTATAAGCAGTTAATTGTAGTGAAGAAGCAACAGACAAAAAAAATCCTCTACAAACGGAGGTTTTAAGATATCTAATAATTCGTAATACTGCTCCCATATGAACAATAGTGAGAGCATGCCAGAATTGACTTGTTGTGTGAACAACATGTGCGATGCCCGGTCGTGTGATGGAAATGTAAGATAATGCCCCAACAAGCTGTCTGTAAGGTTTTGGGTTCTCAAGTGGTTCTTCATCATCAATCTTCATTTTAGCATTGATGATTTTAAGAGTGTCAACATGTTTTTCATCTGTGATTCTGGACATTTTAATAATATCAAGAGCAAATTTCGATTGAGTTAGTAAATAACCTCTATGAGAATAAGCCACTTTGATTCCAAGGAAAAATCTTAAGAAACTCAAGTGACTCATTTTAAAATTATTTTTGAGAATTTTTTTGATATTGTCAAGTCCCTGTTTATCACTCTCTGAGATGATCATGTCGTCCACGTAAAAGAGAATAATAATAATACCTGCATTAGATTTCCTAATAAACAAAGTTGTGTCAGTAAGATAAAATTGAAATCCAAAAGCAAGCATAACTTGACTAAACTTGCCATACCAAGCTTTTGGGGCTTGTTTAAGTCCATATAAGACCTTATGTAAACGGGGATCTTTTTCTTGAAGAATCTTAATACCTAGTGAAGATTCCATATAAACTTCTTCAGCTAGACTATCATTGAGGAACACATTCTTGACATCCATCTGAAAGATATGTTATTTCTTTACAGAGGCAAGAGCAATCAAAGTTCTTATAGTTGTCATTCTAGCAACCGGTGCAAAAGTTTTCTCATAGTATATTCCATATGCCTGAGAATGACCTTTAGCAACTAGCCGAGCCTTAAAACGTTCAAGAGTGCCATCACTCTTAGTTTTGACTTTGTATACTCAACGACATCCTATAGGTTTCTTTCCTGATGGAATATCTTGAATAGTCCATGTATTCGCCTTTTCTAAGGCACATAACTCTGCTAACATGGCTTCAACCCATTTAGGATGTTCTTTTGCAGTATCATAATTAGAAGGTTCTACGTAGGAATGTAACAGGGCAATATATGCTTGTTACTTTGGCGAAAAAGATTTATAAGATACAAATTTTTCAGGTACTTTTGACACCCTAGATGATCTTCTTGTTTCTATACAATCCTGCGCTTTAGTATATTTTTCTAGAGCACAAGGTTGCTCTAGGTTACCCCGTCTGAAGTATTGAATGCATTTTGGATAAGATGATTCAGTACTTATCACATTTTGATCTTCTTGATCAACATCTTCCATATCAATCTCTGGAACTAAGTCCAGTAGAAAGGAATATTCATCGATTTATGTAGAGTTTTTAATTTCAAAGAAACTTTCATTTTCTAAGAAGGATACATTTTGTGACACATATAACTTTCTAGTGTCAAGATCAAGTCATCTATAACCTTTTTGATTGCTTGCATAACCAAGAAACACACATAAAATAGCACGAGGTGAGAGTTTGTCATTTTTGTTGAAGAAAACAAAACATTTACAACCAAATACCCTTAACCTTGAATAATCTGAGTTTTTTTTAAGAGTTTTTCAACAGGTGAAATATTGCTTAACATTCTATTAATGAGATATACCGCGGTTAGAGTGACTTCGGCCCAAAATGTTTTTGGTACCAGATGAGTGACGAGTAGGGTTTTTGTTGTTTCTATAATATGCCTATGTTTTCTTTCTGCTAGACCATTTTGCTGTGGGGTATACGAATAGGATCTTTGATGTGAAATACCATGTAAATTTAAGTAATTATTAAATTTTTTTGACAAAATCTTTCCCCCTGAATCAGTACGAAAAATAAAGATATCATTCGTAAATTGATTCTTAACCAGTTTATGGAATAATTGAAAATGAAAAAATATTTCAGATTTATGTTTGAGAAAATAAATCCAAGTATGTCTTGTAAAATCATCTACAAAAATGACATAATATGAAAAAACCCCTTCGGACATAACAGGTGCAGGACCCCATACATCCGAATGCACTAGAGAAACAAACAAGAGATTGAGATTTAATTTGAAAATATATCTAATATGTGGAATATGAAATCCTTTTAAGTTTTGAGATTTTTTTTTAAAAAATTTCTATTGCTTTAATTTCTAGTGATGTTCCATCGGCAACAAAAACATTAGATTTATTTGAGTTATGACATTCGGATTCAACATTTAGAGTCATATGAAAAGAAGTACCTGAGTCAAGAAGCCATAGAGTTTTACCTGGATCGGAGGTGCTCACAGAAGAGACAACAACTCCCGTAGATAAAAATGCTCTCTTGAGTAGTGGTCCGAGTGCTTCCACCAATTGTGCAAGAGACATACTCCCAATGAAAGTTTCGTTTGATTCTTGTGGTGGTCCGACGGAGGCAACATTTTTCTCATAAGGTCTCTTTAATTTTGGACAATGAGTTTTCACATGTCCAGGTTCACGGCAATAGTAACAAATAATTTTCTTTCTCTCAAAATCATCATTTCCTCTTCCATAGTTAGGAGGTTTGTAAGTTTTGACAAAGTTTTCAGGTTTCAAGCAATTCCTCTATTGTATCTTCTATTGACGACGCTTTTTCATAATGTAGAAGAATAAACTTAGTGGATTCAAATTCTGATCGTAATCCACTAATAAAATGAAAAAATGCTCCACATTGATTTGGTTTTGGCGGAGTTCAATATCTTGTGAACAATGTCACTTTGGTTCAATAAGAGCTAATTCTTCTCACAATTCCGACAAGCCATTGTAGTATTCTCTAATGCTTTTGTCTCCTTGAACCATATTCCGAACTTTAGTTTGTAGATTGCACACATGTGCAATATCTTTGAGAGAATACATTCTCTCAAGTTATTCCCACTCATCATTAGCATGCTCAAATTTAGCAAGACTCAAGCATTTTTTTATGTCAACACTTATAATAAGCAAAAACATAATTTTGGCATGACCCATTTGTTAAAATATGGTATGTGTATGGATCTGGATCCAGATCCAGATCCATACGCACATTATGTTTTAACACATGCTCAATGCCATTTCATTAATGGCATTCCTGTAATTTCTCTGTTATCTCAGCTATTGTATTTTTACCTATTTATAAAGTTTAGGGCTGGGAGGTTGGGTTAACGTGCGCCACCCCCAACCATTGTGAATCTCCCTCCTCTCTCTCTCTCTTTTCTTATTTTCTGCAGTGAAGGCTGAACCCCACACAGAATCTTATATGGTATCAACCAGTGTTGTGAAAAGCGTTGAGGCGTAGCGAGGCGCTCAACCAAAAACCGAGGCGAGGCGTAAGCCTTGAGGCGTAAAGCGTAAGCCTCAAAAAATTTTTTTGAAAACTTTTAAAAAATTATAAAAAAATATCTAAAAATACAAATAAATAAAGAAATGCGTTATTGATGAAATTGACAACCAATAAGAAATAGAAAATGTCAAATAAGTACTAAAAAATATAAGATTAACATATAAAAGTAACTAAAACCTGATTACATAACTAAAAAATATATGAGATTAGCCTACAAAAGTTAAAATATATGGGATTAACCTATAAAAGTTAAAATATATGAGATTATTCTAAAAAATATGAGATTAACATATAAAAGTAACTAAAAAATGATTACATAACTGGAAAATATATGAGATTAACTAAAAGAAATTAAAATATATGAGATTATTCTAAAAAATATGAGATTAACGTATAAAACCTAACATCAAACCATGACAGTATATCATACACCTAACATCAAACCATGGCAGTAGAAGTAAATTTAGCCACAAACAACTTAGTTATTGTATTGTGGAATAATTAAAGATTGATAAAATTGATTAAATACTTAGTATCAAGAGCATTTACATTATTATGCCATAAAATAAGTTTGTTTGCATGTGCACACAGTGTTCTGGCCAATGAATGGAAACTCTAAATAAAGTAAAGTAAAAGGGTAAAGAAGACATGAGAGGGATCCCCAACATGAAAAGAGATCTGATATTTTTTTATGACATAAGAAGCGAACCAATACAATTAGCCAGAATCCTATATATTCCCAAACCTATACCATGTGCTTGAAGTTAGACTATTGGATTTGATTCCTGAATTAGTTATACTTGTCAAATTATGTGTTGAAAACTACGTTTCTATAAGCTAAGTAACCAGTGAAACTATGGTTCTCTTTACTGATCCAACTGTGATTTGCATCTTTTTATGAGACAGCGTGCAAAATACAACACTCCCAGTGTGGATGCTATTGAGAAAGCAAGAACAGTTCAACTGTTACAGTTGTATAAACTGCAGTGAAACAACCGTGACACTTTCATTAACGTGACACCCTTTTCTAAGATCTAGTTATTTAACTAATCCTAGGGATGATGTTTCTATATATATACCTATATATCCATTATTTTTGTAGAATAAGATTTAAGTCTGAGCAGAAAATTGGCCTATTGTTGGCCCATCTTTAAATTCTTGTATAATAGTCTACTACACTTCTAATCTTACTAAAAGTGAATCTAACTTATTGCTTATGACTTGAATAGTAAATTCCAGGACAAACTAATTAAAGTTGAACGATTAAACCTATACAAAGATTCTCACAAAGCACATATGAACAGACACACCACAGGGAGCACTTTGGAGTGGAGATAATAATAGATCGATAAGAGAATCCTGGTATTAATTCTGTGTAAAAAGGTGAATGTGGATATGATGAACATATAAGTGATCACTTTATTGAAGGGGAAAAGTGGGCATGAAAATCAATTATATAATTTCCTTCTTCGATAGGCATGTATCTATGGATTATATATAGAGAGATTCAGATGGCATATGCTAGCTGTTGGAGAGTATAATTTGCTAATGACATAGGATAAAGTTAATTACCCACTTAGTTCTTAATTTCATAAGGGGGTTTACTGTTTTCATACAACTTGCAAAAGATTGGTGTTTGAGTTGGACTCCCACTGCATAAAAGTTAGAAAAAGTTGGAGAGAAAATTCAATAGGACAAAACCAGTGTTATTAAAAGCCTCACCTTGAGGCGCGTACGCCTCACCTTGAGGCGCGCCTCGCTCTGAGGCGTACGCCTCAAGGCGTATGAGGCGTGCGCCTCAGGGCTTTTGCGCCTTATGCCTGCGCCTCAAGGCACAAAGCCCCTCGCCTTGAGGCGAGGCGCGCTTTTTGCGCCTTGAGGCGCGTTTTTAATAACACTGGTATCAACGCTCCAGGTTGCGGAACCCTACCAGACGTGTGTTCAGCGAGATCTGAAGATTTCTGAAGGAACAATTTTTGATACACCTCTTCGTCCATTCTTCTTCCTTCCTGGTAACTTCCACAGTCGTTCATTTTTCTGATTCTTTTTCATTCCTCTGAATTCACAGTTCTCATTATCATCACCATCTGTCTCTCTTCTTCAGCATTAACGTCTGCAGTTTTCACATTTAACGCCCCTCTTCGACATCAACGACTGCAGTTTTCTTCTCTTTGATTGCAGTTTCCTCTCTTTGATTGCAGTTTCCTCTCTTTGATTGCAGTCTCTTTGATTGCAATCCCTTTGATTCGTGTTTTCTCCCTTTGATTGCAGTCTCCTTTTGATTGCAATCAAATCTACTGTAATTTTTTAGTATTTTTTTATTTATTTCCTCTTTGATTACAGAAGTTTCCTTTTCTATTACTGTTTAATGTTTTCTGTGTGACGCCTATAGGCAGGTTATAACAGTCTATAATCTCGACCCTAAAAAAAAAGGGTTTACATCTATTAGTATCACGGGTCCATCCCTTATTAAAGTTCTATTGATTGATTAAGTGATCTTCAATTTTCTTTTCTTTCTCTTATTCATCTTGTTCGTTTATTCGTTGTCCCATTGATATGGATTACTCTTCGTCATCCACCTTGTCCTCCGGTCCCTCTGCAAATTTCTTGAGTCAGCTTGTTACAGAAAAACTTACTCACTCTAATTTTTTGATCTAGAAGAGACAAATACTTCCTTTTATACGGAGTCAGGATCTCGATGAACATCTGGATGGTTTGGTTCCTATACTACCACGGTTTATTTTGCAGGAAACCACCAATGACAAGGGTGACACAATTATACAGCCTGGAGGAAGCGGGATCAGTCTTTGGTTGCTTATATTACGTCAACACTATCTCAAGAAGTGTTGGTTACTCTTTCAGATGATTGCACTAAGTTGTCTCAGACATACTCTCAGATATCAGAAGCTCGAGTTATGTACTTAAAAAATGAGTTTCAAAGTTTGAAGAAAGGCTCCATGCCAGTCATGAAATACATAGGCCGCTTGAAGAGTATTACTGACCAATTGGCGGTTATTGGAAGTGCTATTTCAGATAAAGATAAAGTTCAACAACTCCTCAATGGATTGAGCCCTGATTTTGACATGTTTACCACAACTTTATCATGCCTTCTTCACTTGCCTACTTTTGACGATCTTCAAGCGAAACTTCTCCAGCATGAGATGATTATGAAACAAAGAGCAGAAGGAAATGAATCAGTTCGTTCTCATTCAGTTTTGGCCATGGACACTTCTGTCGGTTTTGGACGAGGAAATGGAGAGCATCAAGGAGGCATAGGCCGCAGACGTTTTGGGCAGGGAGGTCGTGGTATCTTGCCTACACCTAATATTTCTGGTGTTTTTAATACAGGGAATCAGAGGAGAGTGCCCACTTGTTTCTTATGTAACAAAAGAGGACATGTGAAAGCTGATTGTTGGTTTAATCTACAAAATAGAGGAAAAATAAATAAAATTGAAAATAAGTCAGCTACTGCTGTGGACACAAAAGCGCCATCTACAGATATGCAACAACTTTTGTTATCAGCATTGTCACAGATGACGATCAAGCAAAATGAACAAGGTGAGTGGTATGTTGATTCCGGCACTGCCACTCATGTTACGGGTAATGTCGGTAAGTTATCTCACTTATTGCCTTATTCTGAAAAAGGTAGTATAGTTACAGGAGATGAAACTTATCACTCCATTAGTTATACTGGCAGTGCACATATCCTTATGTCAGAGTCCTCACTTCACTTGTCCAATGTTCTCCTTGCTCCTAATATTAAAAAGAACATTGTTTCTGTAGCTAAACTTGTTGACGATATGAATTCTTCCGTCAAATTTACTCCCTCTTTTGTTTATGTTAATGATCTACGAACGAAGGAGACGTTCGCTAAGGGAGAGCGACAAGGAAACATGTGTTAAAATATGTATATATATACATATACTTATATATATATACATTCGTATATATATATAAGTATATATATACATATATGTATATATATACAGTTTCCCTTTTCTTGAAATACCCGATGGGGGTATTTTGGTAAAACCACAATGTAACCTTTTTATTTTTATATTTTTTTTCTCCTTTTTCTTTTTTCTTTTCTCCTTTTTGTAAGACTACAAGGGCCCCACACATGTAGTCGTTGGGGCCCCAACAGTCCCCAACAGTCAGATTTATGACCGTTGGGGCTCCCAACGACTACATGGGAGCCCCTTGTGGTCCCTTCCTTTACACTCCCTCCTCTATAAATAGAGGAGGTATTCTCCTCTTGTAAGCAATGGGTTTTCACCCTTCTCTTCCTTTCTTTAATAAATCCACAACTTATGACTTTAAGTCATTTTCTACTTTTGAGAGTTTTGTGTGTGCACTTTTAGTGTTTGTGTTCTTGGCTCTTGAGGTCACCCTTAAAGAGTGCTTTTTGCTCTATTGGTGCTTCCGCCTCTTTTCATTACATGGTATCAGAGCTCGGTTGGTGATTGGGCTTCTCTTTGTTACCTTGGAACGCGTGCCTCTCAAATTTTAAGAAGGAAGGATATTTGGTGCCGATGGAACGTGATTCTAAAGTGGAGCTTTCTTTTAAGCTAAATGGGTCCAACTATCTCATGAGGGCCTTCGCTATGGAAAATCATCTAAGAGGTAAGAAACTTTGGGGTTTTGTTATGGGAACTACTCCCGAACCCTCTCTTGTTCTCACTAAAATCGAAAATGAGGTTGAAAAAGCTTTAGATGGCGATGAGCGCATCAAAGCTATCAATGACCATCAATCCAAAGTTGAGGATTGGGAAAGTAACCATGCCAAAATTTTGGTATGGTTTATAAACAATGTAGACCTTAAAAACTGTGCTAATATTGCTAAATTTAGAAGGGCCAATGAGACATGGTTTTTCCTTAAGGGTATGTATACCCAAAAGGATCTTGCTCGACAATTTTTTGTCAAGAAAGAATCTGTTCCACCAAACAAATGGATATGAGTGTCCGAGACTATTTTAGCTCTCTAACTCCTCTTTGGGATGAACTTGTTCTTCTTGAGCCTAAATGGGTGGCTCCGGAAGATATTGAGTTAAGAAGGGAACAAATTGAAAATGAGCACTTTTTTCAATTTCTTCATGCTCTTCGCCCAAAATTTGAACACGTTAGGGCATCTCTTATCCATAGAAGCAAAGCCCTACCTATTGAAGACGCCTTTGCCGAAATATGCCAAGAGAAAACTCGACTTGGCTTAAGCGTTAGGAGTGATGAAGTTTTGGCCGTTACTAGGCCCGAATCAAATGTTAAAGCCTATAGATCTCCTCACTTTAACAAAAATAGTAATGGGCCTAGAAAGGGAATAATATGCCATTATTGTAATGAACTGGGACACATTAGACCGGTTTGTCCCAAACTTAAGAGAAAAGTAGCCGCGGTTGGAGAAAATTCTCCAAAGAAGGAAGAAGAAAGTGCCAAAGAGGGAGATATCAAAGAGACTCTTAATCATATCTCCGAAGTTCTCCAACATCTTCTCAAGACTTCTTCTTCAACATCCGGAGCTGCAATCGCCTATTCTTCATCACCTCTAGGTACGTGGATACTAGACTTCGGTGCTTCTTTCGATATGACATCTCATAAAAACTCTTTCAAATGTTTTTTTCGAACCCATATCCTCTTATGTTTCAACGGCCGATGGAACATCATTGAAAATTGAAAGTATTGGAACACTTGATTTTAAAAATTCTCAAAACTTTTTTCGTTCCTAAAGTAAGAATCGTTCCAAAAATTAATTTAAATCTTTTTTCCGTTTCTCAAATCACCGATCACGGATGCCAAGTCTCTTTCTCACCTAAAGATTGCACCGTGCAGGATCTCCAGTCAGGGAAGCTGATTGGGCAAGGCCATAGAAGGGGTGATCTCTATTTTATGGACTTTTTGACTCTTCCATCTAAGTCATCTTGCAATCTTGTAAAAGACAAAAGTATTGGAATTTGGCATTAGAGACTTGGTCATCCAAATTTTGTAAAAATGACTCTTTTTCCGTTTTTGAACAATACTTGTAAAGACAATCACATGACTTGTAAAGATTGCATTTTTGGGAAATCTAAAGCTACTTCATTTCCTCAAAGAAGTTACTTTACCACTCGGTCATTTGAACTTGTTCATTCCGATGTGTGGGGACCTTCCCCTATTTTGTCTAAAGGAGGATTTTCGTATTATGTGGTCTTTATTGATGACTTCACTCGATTTACGTGGATTTACTTCCTAAGTTGTAAATCCGAAGTTTTCTCCTTCTTTAAAGAATTCCATGCAATGGTTAAAAATCAATTTTTGGGAAATATATCTATTCTTAGGTCCGATTCGGGAGGCGAATATATGTCCAATGATTTTCAAAGCTATTTAAAAGAAAATGGAATTTGTCATCAATGTTCTTGTCCCAACACTCCGCAACAAAATGGTCTTGCGGAAAAAAAGCATAGACACATAATAGAAACTACAAGAACATTATTAATTTCAAAAAATATCCCAAAATCCTTTTGGGCCGAAGCGGTTCTAACCTCAACATATCTTATCAATAGAACCCCTTCATCCTCTTTGAACAATCTTTCTCCATTTGAAAAACTTTACAATATGTCTCCCGATTATAAAAGACTAGGAATTTTTGGATGTAAATGCTTTGTTCTAACTCACAAAAATGATGAACTTTCTCCTAGGGCTATTGAATGTATTTTCTTGGGATATTGCGAAAAACAAAAAGGTTATTGATGTTTTGACATGCTCAAGAACAAACTTTATATCTCAAAAGATGTCACATTCCTAGAAGAAGAAAATGGTTTTTCGCACCAACCAAATGAAAATATTGATTATTTCTTTTTATTTGACTTGTTGCCTCAAGAAAACATCATAAATGATCATATTGATCCTAGTGAACCTCTTAGTGAAGATCATTTTGAACATCCAAATGATGATTAAAACTTAGAAGAAAATGTTTCAAGACAAATACAAGTCTACTCTAGAAGGAATGAAAGAAATCCTCCTTGTGCCCTTGAAAAATTCTCTCCAAGTGAGTCAATCAAAGAGACCTCTCAAAGAAAATCAAATCGTATTTCCAAAATACTCAATAGATTTGTTTCTTATGATTCTTTTTCTCCTAATTTTCGAGCATGCCTACTTGCTCTTCACTCCTTTCATGAACCATCTCATTACAATGATGCTAAACAATATGCTCATTGGAATGAAGCTATGGAACTAGAACTTAATGCTCTTAAAAAGGCGCAAACTTGGGAAATCATTGATCCTCCCAATGACAAGAAACCCATTGGATGTAGATGGGTTTTTAAAGTAAAAACTAAGAGTGATGGTTCATTGGAAAGATATAAGGCTAGGGTGGTAGCCAAAGGATATGCCCAAGAGTATGGGCTAGATTATGATGAAACTTTTGCCCCAGTTGCTCGAATGACTAGTGTTCGAGCTCTTATTGCTATAGCCTCTGTTAAAAAATGACCAATCTTTCAACTTGATGTCAAAAATGCCTTTTTGAATGGTAATTTAAATGAACAAGTTTATATGGAACCGCCTCCAGGTATGAATTTAAATGGAAAAATTTTGAAATTAAAAAAGGCCTTATATGGACTTAAGCAAGCTCCTAAAGCTTGGTATGACAGGTTTAGTAATGTATTAATCAATTTAGGATTTTCTTCTTGCTATACTGACACTGCTCTTTTTGTTAAAAGGACAAGTGACTCCATTATTATGCTTCTGTTGTATGTTGATGATATGATCATCACTGGGAATGACAAAAAGGGAGTAAATGATGTAAAGTCTATGTTAAAAGAAACTTTTGATATGTCTGATCTTGGATATTTGAGATATTTTTTAGGAATTGAAGTGGCTTATTCCGCGCGAGGATACATCTTATCTCAAATGAAGTTAGTTGCAGAAATTTGTACCAAATCAGGAATATCTGATGAAAAGAAAGTTGAGACTCCCGAAGTTATCAATTCGAAATTAAGACTTGAAGATGGTGTTCTTCTTGAAGATCCAACCCCCTACCGTCAATTAATTGGATCCCTCACCTATCTATCCATCACACGTCCAGACATAGCTCATGCAGTTCATGCAGCGAGCCAGTTTCAGCACGCACCTACTACGGTTCATATGGCGGCCGTAATGAGAATTGTGTGATATATCAAAAATACCATCTCCAAGGGACTCTTCTTATCCTCTTCCTCATCTCTTGACTTAACTGCTTTTACTGATGCTGACTGGGGAGGAAATCCCAATGATCGTATCTCAATTACGGGTCTTTGTATTTTTTTAGGTGAATCTCTCATTTCGTGGAGATGCAAGAAGCAACAGAAGCTGAATATCGGGCCATGACAATGACAACTATGGAAATCGTGTGGCTCAGGAGTCTCCTTGGTGACATGGGCGTCCCCATTTCCACTCCCACCAAGCTCTGTTGTGATAACAAAAGTGCGATATACATTGCCAGCAATCACACTTTTCATGAGCGGACCAAGCATATCGAAATGGATTGCCATTATGTTCGAGACGAATATCTCAGAGGGATTATCTCATTACCATATGTTACTTCAGAATATCAACTAGCTGACTTCTTCACCAAGGCGCTCCCAACTCCACGATTTGTGTAACGACCCCAACTCATCCCCTTTGAAAATGCGGATTTTTTTTTTCTAAAACAGTGCGGAAAACTTCCTAGAGACCCGGGGTCCTCACAGTTCCAATTCCAACTGGATAGCCATAAACCACAAAAGAACTTGCAATTAACATCCATAACCAACCATTACCTTTATTCATGAATTAAAAACTAATCTCAAAAATAAAGTGTCTGACTCAAGTAACCACTGATGACAATAAGCAAATAACAAGAACACTAGACTGAAAAGCCAAAATAAAGAGCCACTCTGTCCACAAAGAAGGCTGTCAAAACTCGTTGTGACTCTCGCGCCCTCGCAGTAGCTGTCGACTTCACTGATCACCTGTTCCTGCGAAAAACCAATGAAGTAGGGTGTCAGAATCGAAATCCTGAGCACAGCTACTTAATGAAACAAGTGAGATAAAGAGTCCAGATGAGATATCATGCAACAATTAAAGGAAAAACATACAAGACAATTTATAGCATTTGAGAATTTATTCATGCAACTATCATAAATGCTAAGCATGCAAGGACAGTAAAGCAGTAGCATCTACTAAAATTTCAGCATGCAACAAGAATTAAACATTCAACACTTACCCTCATGTATTGAGTAAGGAAACCATTAAAGTATGCATGATCTAATGCATAACAGGAAAAAATGCATGTCTTTTGTGCAATGCATGAATCATTTTATTATCTTTCATTAAGTCTTTTGTTTCCTTATGCATGCCCTATTAAATGCATACAGCTTTAAGTTTCTCTTTTTAATTACCGTTGCCCGCGGATACACCAAACGGGTACAAACCCCGAGGTTAAGTTAGGTTCCCAGGGTTGCTTAGCACACAATTTATATTTTATTACTGGGTTCCAACTTAGCCCTCGACCGAATCACCTTCGGAATATTAGACCTCCACATCTAATGTCGGGGACACAAGGGACACCCCACGCCCACAAGTGCCACTTCCTTGGTACAAAAAACAACAGCTGTGTCAAACACACCACTCCCGGGTAAAGTGGCGGACTCTCCCTAAAACCGTGGCCAGGAGAAGGAACCTCAATATCGGGTTCAGGGGACCAAAATAAGCACACGAAGTTTTGTATCCTCACAGTCTCCCCAAGACCGGACTTCTAAGATCCCCATTCTCCAGATGGGTGATCCTAGAAGGTGTATTACACTGTGCTTTATTATTACTTTTTATTAAAAATTAATTTTCTTAAGTCTTGCAACCTCATATGCAAAAAAAGAAAGATAAAAGCTCGCATCTACCTCGTGAGAGCCATCACAGGACTCCGGCCTGCGGAAACATATAGAACAGTGCAATAAAGCTGAGATATTAATAAAGCATGATCTTTGCAATGCATTGAAATGAGTAGATGAAACATCTCCACAGCTCGGGTTTACTAAACCCTCGATGATTCATGTTGATCACCGGAGCACTAATGCAAGAATCACAATCATATGTAATGTATGCAGTGGTATTAACATGCCTGCAAGGTATAGTCATATATGTACCAAATTAATCCATTGATAATGAACATGAAATATGACATTCCCATATGCAAATTTAAACTGCCCATGTTATACCCCTTTTTCCCGTGCATATGCATGGTATGCAAGCATCTTTGTGCAATCATTACTACATATACCTTTAACCATGATTTGTGTTGGGATGGGCAAAGAAACATTCATGTATTATGTATATGTAACAACACACGTCATGTTCATCAATGTGTAAGCATGTTTCAACTGTCATGTAAACCACCTCAACTTCTAACATAAAGAGAAATAAAACTGTAGGTACATAATTCATGCTCAAGATTTATTATGCATCAAAAGATTAACAATTCTGAACTCTACTAATCACACAAACAGGCCCTATTTTCATAAGCCAGCATGCTACAATATCCATATGAGAAAAGAAAAATTTATGTATTTCACAGCCCAGCCCAGCCGACCCTGTCGGCTGGGCCTGACAGCACCTTCACAGGCTGGGCCTGTGTAAGCTGTCAAGAACCCCCAACTATGCAGAAAAATACATATATAAAAATTTATTCTCAATGCCCAAGGCTCCAAGTCAGCTCCCAATCGACTGGGTCTGCCCCGGTCTTGCCAAAATTAGTACCGCACCCAGGCAATCACTTGGCTGGGCCTGTCGGCTCGGCCAGCAGCTGACAGTCAGCCGAGAGCCACTCGGCTGGCTGCCAGCCAGCCAATCCAACAACCGATACTTCAAACAAAACAGATTTCAAAGCTTTAGTTGTTTTATTTATTTATTATATTTATTTTTTTTTTGAAAGGACAATGCCCAGCCCAGCCGACCCTGTCGGTTGGGTCCACCAGCATGTACACAGGCCCAGTTTGGGCCTGTGTATGCTGTCAAAAAGAACAACAACATACTTGTTACAAGAAAACTGATTTTTTTTTTTTTATAAATGTTTTTGTTACAACCCTGCCCAGCCCAGCCGACCTTGTTGGCTGGGCTTAACAGCATATACACAGCATATGCGAAAAAGAATAACGGTGGAAATCGAGGGTCCACTGTTCCTCTATGGATTTCCATCAAAAGAAGCATGGAAAATCCAATCTTTACCCTATTTCTCATTCGTTTCAAGAAGAAGTACCCGTACCTTTTTGGAAAAAGAAAAAAATAGAGGCTATGGAGGGCGTGTGGCTGAGCTCCGATGTTTCCAACCTCCTCTTCTTCCTCCTTCACTCTTCCTTGCTTTCTCCTCTCTCTCTCTTCTTCTCTCCTGTTTTTTTTTTCTCCAGCCAAAAGAAAAAGAAAGGGCTGCCCCCCCCCCCTTCCTTCTCCTATTTAAAGCTGGAAACTCTTTAGTGAGTTTCCAGATTTGGGTCTCCCACACTAGGGAGTTTCCAAACTTCTTAGACTCCTTCACTAATTAACATTTGGTTGACTATTTGACCTCCTAATCGTAAAAGGTATGGAATCCTCTATACCCTTTTTAATTAGGGAAGAGGGCTAACCCTAAACCCTCTTAACTCTATTCCCGAAATTAATAAAAATCATTAATTTAATAAATATATATTTTTTAATTTACTTATTAATAGGTATTCAAAAGTTCCCAAAATTGGTCATGTTGACCCTGGAGACTTTTTATATAATAATAACCCCAATTTAAAGCTCCCAGCTGAATTTAAAGTCATAAAAATGTTAAGCTTGGATTTTGGATCGGATTCGGATCCAAGATCCAAGATCCAAACCCATACTCATACAAGATTTGGATTAAGACTTATATCCATTCCAGAATTTTGTAGGACCTAACTAAGACCCAAATCCATAAAATTGGATCCTATACCTTGGATTCAATCCGATCCAATTTCGGATCCGTTCCAACAAACTGCTAAAATTTTAGAAAAACGTGATTTCTGGGCCAACCGGAACTCGGATTTGAAAAAGTAAAATACCATTGCACTCAGAATTTCCAGACGCATCCAATGATATATTACATGAATATCAAATTCTGAATTTCGCCCGAAAATAACCCGAATGTCGCTTGAATTTCGCTTGAATTTCGCTTGAATTTAAAGGTTGAAATTCAAACTCTTTGCCACACTTCGATTGGCTTGCCTAGACCCTGATGATAAGACTTGGGTTAAACCCAAACTCTAAGACCTTGGTCTAAAACTCGAGCCTCAAACGATTTTCCTACCAGACTTAGCCAAATTTCCAAGTTTTCATGAAGCGACTAAGATCTGAAAACACGAGATCTTACAATTTATTTTTCTTCTTAGCAAACTTTCGGTCTTCTCCCCGTAAAGTTTGAGGGGGCGTGTTAAAATATGTATATATATACATATACTTATATATATATACATTCGTATATATATAAGTATATATATACATATATGTATATATATACAGTTTCCCTTTTCTTGAAATACCCGATAGGGGTATTTTGGTAAAACCACAATGTAACCTTTTTATTTTTATATTTTTCTTTTTTCTCCTTTTTCTTTTTCCTTTTTTCTTTTTTATTTTCTCCTTTTTGGAAGACCACAAGGGCCCCACACATGTAGTCGTTGGGGCCCCAACGGTCAAATTTATGACTGTTGGGGCTCCCAACGACTACATGGGAGCCCCTTGTGGTCCCTTCCTTTACACTCCCTCCTCTATAAATAGAGGAGGTATTCTCCTCTTGTAAGCCATGGGTTTTCACCCTTACTTTTGAGAGTTTTGTGTGTGCACTTTTAGTGTTTGTATTCTTGGCTCTTGAGGTCACTCTTAAAGAGTGCTTTTTGCTTTATTGGTGCTTCCGCCTCTTTTCATTACAACATGTATGTCTTTAAGGAGATTCTCTCAATGTCTTCACCTTCAGCCCAGTCCTCCAGTTGAAGTCGTCCAAGCATTCTTCAGTGTCTTCGCCTTCGGAGTCTTTGTTTTTCCCTTCGTTGGAAGTTTTTAATTCATATCATTGTAATAAGCAGATATTTGGGACATTCGTTTGAGCCATTGTAGTCGGGGCTTCGTTGAAAGTCTTGTATCTGATGGTCTTCTTCCAGAGTCTAGTTTATGTTCATTTTTAGATAATAATAAATGTTTCTCATGCGAACTCTGCAAAAGCCATGTTCTTCTGTTTCATATTATTAATAAAAGGGCTTCAAAGCCATTTGAGATTATTTGTTTTGATGTTTGGGGACCCACACTTATTCCTTCTCTTTCCGGTAGTCGTTACTATGTTATCTTTATTGATTCTTATTCCCATTATACTTGGATATATTTCTTGAAACATAAGCATGAAGTTTTTCAACTATTTCGGGAATTTCATTTGATGGTCAAAACAAAGTTTTCCTGTGATATTGTGCATTTACAATGTGATGGTGGGGGCGAGTATTCATCAAACGAGTTTATTGCCTTTCTTCGGGATAAAGGTATAAGTCGATAGGTTTCTTGCCCTCATACCCCTCAACAAAATGGGGTTGCGGAAAGGAAACACAAGCATATTGTCGAGAGTGTGATGAGCATGTTACATGATAGCTATGTCACATGGGTGCGGGTGCGGGAGCGGGTGCGGGTGCGGGGATTCGGCACTTCTAAAAAACCTGGGTGGGGGGTGCGGCAGTGGCAAAAATGTAAATATATATATATATATATATATATATATATATATATATATATATATATATATATATAAAGGGGGTCGGGGGTTCCCTTTCTGCTGACAGCAGTTGACAGACAGCTGCTGTCTGTTAGCAGAATTTTTTTTTTAAAAAAAATCGCAGCCTTGACAGACAATTGCTGTCACCAGAATTTTTTTTTAAAAAAAAATTGCAGGCCATTTCAGCCCTGACAGAGTCTGTCAGCTGCTGACAGCAGCTGTCTGTAGCTGCTGACAGCAGCTGTCAGCAGATTTTTTTTTTTAAAAAATTCGCAGCCCATGGACCTAAATGATCCTGGGTGCGGTCAACGCACCCAGGATCGGGTTGACCGCACCCGCACCCGCGTCGAGTCGCGTCGACGCGGGTGCGGCACCCTGCTAGCCGAATCCCTGTGACATAGCATGATAGCAATGTGCCCGTTAGTCTCTGGACAGAAGTTTTGCATACATCTGTTCATGTCATAAATTGTTTTCCTATGACACTTTTGGATCAACACTCTCCATATTATACTTTATTTGGGCAACATCCCTCTTATGATGAGTTGTGTGTTTTTGGTTGTGTATGTTATATACATATTGATTCATCTCTGCGAAATAAGTTTCAGGACAAGGCCGTTAAGTGCAGATTCGTTGGTTGGGTATGCAGATGAATACAAAGGCTATCGATGTTATGATCCTACTATAAAACATATTAGGACCTCTAGGAATGTTGTTTTTGATGAACAGAATTTTCAGGTAAATGACTCTGAAGCGTTGCCATCTCGAGAAGTAGAGGTATATGATCCATGGATGAGCGCAAATCTTTTTGCTAATAAAAGAGAAACATGTCCGGCGAATTGTACTTCCTTTGGCTTGAGCAAGGGGTTGGATGACTCACAGATGTGTGTTGAACCATCTCCAGTAAAACCACCCCCAGTAGAACGCTTCTATGGACAGATATACACTAGACGGGACAAAAATATAAAGTAGAGGAATGTGGAAAGCATCGCTAATGATCCGGCTCAAAGGCCGTGACACATTAGGCATCCTATTCAACGATGGGTGAGTTATGAGACCTTTTCTCTTGATTTCCAGTTGTTTATGTCTCAGCTCACAAAACATGATGAACCCACTTGTTTTAATCAAGCTCTTCAATCTCGTCATTGGACTGAAGCTATGAATGAAGAAATGGAAGCACTTCATGAGTGCCAGACTTGGGAAATAGTACCTCGGCCAGAAGGAAAGAATGTAGTTGGCTCAAAATGGGTTTATAAAACAAAGTATAAGCCTGAAGGAAGTATTGACATATATAAAGCGCGACTTGTTGCTCGGGGATTCACACAACAATATGGTGAAGATTATGATGAAACTTTTAGTCCAGTAGTCAAAATGGGTACAATTTGTATCATCATATCCCTAGCAGTCGACCGAGGATGGAGGCTTAACCAGATGGATGTTAAAAATGCATTCTTGCATGGAACTTTAAAGGAAGAAGTGTATATGGAGCAACCTCCTGGTTATGCCGAAAAGGATCCTACTGCCTGGGTGTGCAAACTAAGGAAATCTCTGTATGGGTTTTATGTAAACCCGCTTTTAAAAAAAAAAATTTAATTTGGACACCGGCCCCCCTCTTCATTAGGGTTTTAATAACCCGACTTAGGAAGAGGATTTCAAATCCTCTTCCCGAGCGCCGCCCCCTTCCACCTTCGTTTTCGGAAGACTTAGGGGAAACCCATCGGGGTTTCCCCATTCATCGCCCCCCTGAGGCTTTTAAAAGCACTGCAGGGGGGCGGGGGAGGGCACACGACCCTTCGCCCCCAGCACGCCGCCCTCGATCTCCTTGCGACGACCCCCTCCTCCTTCTCTGCGCTCGCCACCGCTGCCGTCACTGCGCCTCATGCCGACGCCGGCCACCGCTCCCAGGTACGCCGCTCCACCTTCTCCTCCTCCCCCTCCCATCTCCCTCTCTGTCACCTCGACAGGACGTCGGCAGGCGGCGCACGGCCCCTGCCGTGCCCTCCCATCTCCCTCCTTGCCCATTGGAGACCTGACAGGGGGGCCTACAGGGCCCCTGTCATCCCCTTCTCTCTTTTGGGGTGCGTCGGAGTGCCGGCAGGGGCCAATGGCCCCTGCGCACCCCCCCCCCCCTTTCTCTTCCTTGTGGGAGATCGGGCGACCGACAGGAGGTCGGTCATCCCCCTGTCTCCCGACCCCTCTTCTTTTAAAACCCAGTAGGGGCCGATGGCCCCTGCCATTTCTTTTCAAGCCCGACAGGGGCCAAAGGCCCCTGTCACCCTCCCCTCTGCCATGATCTGCGAAGGGGTCGGCAGGAGGCTGATGGCTCCTACCTCCCCGATCCCTCTCTCGTCGGTAGGGGCTAGCCCCCTGCCCCTTCGGTGCTGACGGCAGGGGCTCCTCCCTTGCTGTTTTGCTGCCATCGGCAGGGGCTCGACCCCTGCCGATTCGCCACCGTCGGCAGGGGCTCAACCCCTGTCGATTCGCTGCCGTCGGCAGGGGTGCGACCCCTGCCGCTTCGCTATCGTTGGCAGGGGCTCAACCCCTGTCGATTCGTTGTCGTCGGCAAGGGTGCGACCCCTGCCGCTTCGCTGCCGTCGGCAGGGGTGCGACCCCCTGCCGCTTTAGTGCTGTCGGCAGGGGCTAGCCCCTGCCGTTTCACTGTCGTTGGCAGGGGTGCGACCCCTGCTGCTTCAGTGCTGTCGGCAGGGGTGCGACCCCTGCTGCTTCAGTGCTGTCGGCAGGGGTGCGACCCTTGCTGCTTCAGTGCCGTCGGCAGGGGTGCGACCCCTGGCGCTTCAGTGCTGTCTGCAGGGGCTCGCCCCTTGCCGCCTCGCTATATTTGACATTGGCTCGCCTCCTGCCGCCTTAGTGTCGTCGGCAAGGACTCGTCCCCTGTCGCCTAATGCTACTAATGCCCTAGTCGCACCATTAATTATATTAGCAAAATTGAATATTTAACACTCTTGCAGATTTACACAACAGGTCCCGATCGTGCTCCGCGGCGCAACCCTCGTATTATCCTCACGCGTAGGCGTACACAGTTGCACGACATCCCAAGGTAGGGTAAAGTCGCACTAAGGGCAATAAATGAACCTATTTAAGTTGAAATAGTTAAGATGCCCATGCTAGACATGCTTAGAGTATATGACTTCTGAATTTCGTATTTTCTTGTTTTGCATGCTCATGGGTTGAGGTTCGATTTCATTCTTCGATTATTATTTTGTGTAGTTGTTTATGAATTTGAGGTGTGGTTTCGTATTTCTTGAAATACATATGCCCTTGTTTGCTTGCACATTTCCTTTGAGTGAGGTACGACTTCGTGTCTCATGTATTACTTATGACCTTATGTGTTTGCCTATCTAAGTGGTCAATGTATGGTTTTGGTACCTCGTGTATTACTTATGTGCTTTTCCCTCGATGTGCGGCATCGCAAGTCGAGAGTTGTTTGTTGACATGTTATAACCTGCATATGCTCACACTCATGGTAAATATGTACTTACATAAATGTAGTCTTGTGTCTATACTGTTATCACTTGTTTTCAAAACACTAGAAGTTGCACTTGTGCACTATAGTTCTTTTAAAGAGGGTTTCCTTCTGCAAGCCCATGGCTCTTCAAAGTGCACAACCTTTGCAAAGTTAAGTTTTAAGTCCTGTCGGATTTCAAAGTCACCTATAGGCCCTCCTAGGTCCACACACTTGGGAGAAATATTTTATAACCTCGATTCGAGTTGCGACCCAATTCGAATAACCCCAATCAGGGGCATGAGCATATGAATGAGTGGGGTTCTGTTGAAGGACCCATTCTTTATTTATCAATCTAGTGTCACATGTCGATACTAAGATAAATTTTGGATGCAAGATTGATAGTGTTGTGCCTTGCGTGAATGACTTAATGTGACATTATGGCTTTTAAGGATGAACCGTGTCAAATGAGCACTCTTTTATTCTTTGGATCGTTATGAAGTTGTGTGTTGGGTGTTTCTTTTGAGAAGCCCACACACCTCTCTGGTTCAGTATAGCGTACTTTTAGACATGCACAACATGTTAAGTACTTTGTTGATCGGACGAGAGATCCGAGATGACCTTGCATCATGAAATATGAAAAATGTTGTTGAAGTGAATTCAAGACTTATCTTGCCAGGCTGTGTTGTACTAATTCTTTTGCAGATAATATCTGTTGGGGTTTCTTTTGTGGAACCATTTCCCTTTCATCGTAGCCGTACTTTTGACAAGTACGACCGTACTTTTTGACAAGTACGTCTTCTTACGTTGCGATGATTGGATGAGTAGGTTGTGGCAACCTCGATGAGTGCAAATAACAAAATGTTGTGATCACCTAAATAAGTGATGTTTTCGCTTTCACCGGCATGATACTCGAGTTGGTCGAAAGACCAGAGTATGTAGAATGGGTCTTCAGTTAACTACCCCTGATGTACTCATTCGAATCGATGACTCCTGTCAGGAGAGAGGACAGGAGAGAGGACAGGAAGGTACAAAACTTCGATGGACATGCCATTAATGGCAGTTATGAGCAAAAGACTCGGCTTCCCAGTCATCAGAGTTAGGGGAATGAGACTACCATAATTATCCTAGGTGGTAGCTCTCCATGTTTGGGATGCATCCATTGTTTATGCTGCTTTGGGGATTTCTCTCTTGGTCACCGACCGTCCTCTTAGGTGCGGACTCAGTCAGCTATCCGGGTTATCATAAAATACATAGCATAATAAACCCTCGGATCAGTCTAGGCTGTTTCTAGAGTCGTGTCTTGTGCGTACCCACTTGGCCAGTTAATATCGAAACATAATTTAAATCCGATTACACAATTTGTTGAGTTATACGCGTATGAAAGTTATGGTGTACCACCGGTTCAATACTTATGGAATTGTGTGTGTGGTTGATGAAATATTGTATTTTGCTAGTTAAATTTCTTATGCAGTTCTTTGCTTGTAGTAGTTAGCCTACTTGTGCCAGTAAAATGCTTGTAATAATTTTAGCATTGTGCTCATGATAGTTTGCTCTATGACTCTGCTGAAAGCAAATTGCTATTTAATTGCCTGTCTACTTTGACATATTAAATTATTCTGCTTAATTATGTTCTATATTGTCCTGTCTGTGCACCTACCAGTTTTTAGTGAAACTGACCCATTTTATGGGCAGGTTTTGGATAGGTGATACAGTCTACGATGACACGATGGCGTGATGAGGTCAAGATAGAGCTCTTTCCCTGATGTTTCGCTCCTGAGGACATGTTGGTAAATTTGGTATAAAGTGTGTTTCAAAATTTCTCTTTTATTAAACCGTGAGTTAATAAAACTGTTTTAGTAAGCTTCTTCTTGGTTTCAACAAATGAATTCTCAATTATTGAAACTCCGTTTCTAAACCATTTGATTTCAATGGTTGTGCGGGATTTGACAAAAGGAAAGTTTACGCTGTAATGTGCTCAAGGTTCATTGACTTGTGGTTTTAAAAATATCATTTTCTGCTAAAGTATTATTTAAACTCTGATTATTGTATGATTTCAAAGCTTTCTAAACTTTTTTAAAAAGTTACAAGTCCTGGATTTTTGGGGCGTTACAACTTGGTATCAGAGCGACAGGGAAAATAGTGATTATTGACCATCCGACATCTGCATCGCACGGTAATTACTGTTGATTTTGTTGTTTTGTACTTAATTTGATTAAAATATTTTGCTTCGATTTAGATGTCATATAAGGAGATGAGCGAGGCAATAAATGTTTTGACTGGAGCCATTATTCATCTCCAATCTATGGTTCAGAACCTGAGTCATAGTGTGGCTTGTGAGAACAACTTTCAGGGTCAGTGCGATAAACAGATGGATAACCATCAAGTTCTCCCTAATCTGTTGTACCTCCGAAATTCTATTGTTTGCTCTTTCTGTGGTAACGTGGACCATTCAGGGAAAGAATGCCGCCATAAGCGAAACTACGATAAGTGGCAACTGACCACACAAGGCTTGGAGCAAGGGAAGCAGGTTAAAGATATTCAGAACAAAAAGTCAGTTGGTAGTAAGGAAGTTAGCAAATGCCGACTTGCCAATGATATAATGCAGGGATCCCCATCTAAGAAACAAAAGCAAGGCAAAGGAATCAAGCTACATCGATCGTCTAGTCGTAAATGCTCGAAGTGTAATTATGGTCATCCGGGACAACTATGCCCTCGAGACACTGGAGGCTGTTTCTATTGCGGAAAGATGGGACATTTCGCCAGGGTTTGTCGCAAGAAGGAAGCAGATCTGAAGAAGCGAACCGCGAAGGAAAGCCAACAACAACCTGAGTTGCCTCACTAGTAGCAATGAAAGTAGGGAACCATGTTTATTTTCGTCATGACGGGTTAGGTAGAGAATTAGCAAATAGACACTTTAATAAGTTCGGGTAAGACTTTTTATTTTTTCAGTACGGATCTTGTCAAGTAAAAGTTTATTAATGAAATTACGTATGAATTTTGTCCAACCTAGACCCTTATGATTATGATGCTTATGCAGGTAAATGACATGTTATGCCTACAACTGATTAGTTTTTGAGTAGTTGACTTGTTACACCTACAAATGATTAACTTTTAGGAGGTTGACTTATACGCCTACAAATAATTAGTTAAACTATTTAGAGGAATGACACCTCATGACTACAAACACTTAGTTTTTATCATACATCACGCCTACATAGCTGTGTTGCAGAGGTTTGCATTATGATTGTTTGTGAGAATATATCATACCTGTATAGCATGATTGATGGATATCATATTGGACTAAAATGTCTTGTAGATCTGTGCGTGTGTTTCACACTGATATGGTCGAATGCGATGTGCTTTGAGGTAAAAATATATATGCATATGATGGTACCATGATTTAGATGTCTTAGATGCATATATGATTTGAATTCTGTGTGCATAACTCGAACTGCGTAGAAGTTACGTATCTTGAGGTTTAGTGGATCCTTGTTATATATATGATCACATTGTATAGAACTCATGCTTTGAGGTTAGATTTGGATAATGAAATGCTCCTGGTGGCAATGATATAATGCATAGGATAATATGCTTTTGTATGATATGATTGAAATGCATGTGACCTCAAATTTTGAAAGTATGCGATATATGTTTAAGTGAGCTATGGTTCATGGAACCTTATTGGTGAAATGGGTGATTTCATGAATTGAATACCATATGAGATGAAGTGATGATTCATATTGATGATATATATATATCTATATATATATATATATATATATATATATATATATATATATATATATATATACCAGAGTTACCAGTCGAGAAAGCGGGAGCGGGAAGCGATACGGGAAGCGGGAGCGGGAAGCGAGGCACTTTCAAAAATTTAGGAAGCGGGGAAGCGTGGGACCACTTAGAAGAAAATTCCGAACCGTCTCGGAAACGACCTAGGAAGCGAACCGGAAGCGACCTAGGAAGCGACCCGGAAGCGAGGGGAAGCGGAAAAATGAAAAAAATGGGGAAGCGAGGGGGAAGCGTGGGGGAAGTTTCCCATAAAAGGGGGACGCACTTCCCAAAAAAATGGACGCTTCCCCTCACGCTTCAGAAGCGCGACGTTTCGCGCTTCCGAAGCGCGCTTCTCCTTTTGCCTAGGTGCTTCTGGTAACTCTGATATATACTGGTGCTCATTATTGGTGGCTATCGACTTTGGGAGTCGTCGTTTGTTTTGATGCATGTATCATTGATTTTGGTACATGTTGAGGACCTTGTCCGCAAAGGATTCTCTGTGAAGGGTATGTATGATCAAGATCAGGTAATCCGACTAGAGTGGTGAATCTCTGTGAGGAAGTACACTGTCCAAGATCGGGTAGCCGCAAAGACGGCGAATTCCTGTGAGGAAGTATATTGTCCAAGACCAGGTAAACCATCTAGGGCGGTAATTTCTTGTGAGGTCGTACATTTCCCAGACCAGGTGATCCAGCGTGGAACTTGTAGATTTTGTTTTCGTAGAGAATTATGGTGTGTTATGATGCTCTTCTGAGAGCATTTGTTATAGCCGGTTATGAATCTTTAAATTTGGCTTTCTGTTGTAGCATGATTATATACTGGTTTTAGATTAGAGAATCAGATCCTTACTAAATCTAGATCTTGATACGAGGTTATGTTTTTTGTCTTCTATGAAAGTTAGGGTCATTCTAAGAAGGATAACTTAAGCGAAGATAGGACAGCTGGCCATGTAAGGCCTTGGGTTATGGGGATAAGTTGAGGCTATTCCGGACATAGAGTCTGTTAGAAATAGTAAGGGTAACGAACGACAACCTGATTATGATAAAGTACAGAAACCTCCGTTTAAGGAACGTAAACAAACTAGAGCAATGTCCTGTTGTGTCTCTTCATTCGTATCGAATCTAGTAGAAGGTGACGAATAAACGTCATGTTCGAATAAAAGATCAAGTGGCAGACTTGTTTACCAAGGGGTTAACAAGACATCAATTTTGGCTATTGAAGAGCAAGTTGTACATGCTCCAAGACCACATACAACTTGAGGGAGGGTGTTAAAATATGGTATGCGTATGGATCTGGATCCAGATCCAGATCTATACGCACGTTATGTTTTAACACATGCTCAATGCCATTTCATTAATGGCATTCCTGTAATTTCTCTGTTATTTCAACTATTGTATTTTTACCTATTTATAAAGTTTAGGGCTGGGAGGTTGGGTTAACGTGCGCCGCCCCCAGCCATTGTGAATCTCCCTCCTCTCTCTCTCTTTTCTTATTTTCTGCAGTGAAGGCTGAACCCCACACAGAATCTTATACCATTCGCCATTCCTTCCATTTTTTTTTAATAAGTGGAAATGACCTCGATTCTTTCTACTTTCGTGAGAGGTATTTCTTTCTCGCTTTCATCCTTGGTGAGGATTAGTCTAGGTTTCATATCGGTCCCGTCTACTAATCCCCATAACCCCTTTCCTCATATAAGGTGTTTAATAATTGAAGCCCATGTGACATAGTTTAAATAATTAAGCTTAATGGGTTTAATGGTGACATTATCATTGTCATCCATTTTGCAAGGCTTAACAAGAAGAAGAAAAATAAATACTTAATGAGGGTAGAGGAGAGAGATATACCCTACCACGAATGGTAGATACGAACACACCTCCAAGCTTGTTGATCACTCTGTTATATATACTTGAAGAAGAGCACCTCTTCTTCTCCAAAACTTGAGTGACATGCTTTACATAAGTAGCTTGATCACAACCGTAGCTCTTATACCATGAAAGGAAATAGAACCCTAAACAGAACTTCTAAAGAAGCTCACAAACGATCTTTCTCAATGAACACAAAAGTTCATTCAACACACTCGCAAGAACCGAAATATTCAAAAGAGGGCACACACGAAGAGAGAAAAAATATATCTCATTAAAGTGGGATAAACCCTCACACAAAAGTCCTAAAATACAAAAAGTAAAAGCCCATATTTATAGGGCTGAAAAGAGCCAAGAGAGGGAGAGTCGTTGGGCTCCCAACTGCTCTAATGGGAGCTTTTGGGAATCCAACGTCTCCCAATAAATGCTTTATGCTTTATTGACTGAAAAGTCAATAAAAGCATAAGCCTATTTGAATGTCCTAAAAACAGAAAATAAAAGTGCTTTATGCTTTATTGACTGAAAAGTCAATAAAGGCATAAGCCTATTTGAATGTCCTAAAAACAGAAAATAAAAGTTATTCTAATTAGCCTAATTCTAACTAAACTAAGAAGCTAAACTAAAGAATAAGTGTACATATGATATAGTTATCTCACATATGAGATTAATTATGAGATTACAATTTTAACACCTTACCCCCCTTACCAAAAAAAGGAAAAGAGGGAGAAAAACCAACAGTATGTGTTCATCTTGCAATCAACTAAATCAAATGAAATTCTTTATTGAGATCGTCTTTGATGGAGACAGTGTATGTGGGATGATAGGTGAAGTGCATTTGTTTTACAACAATTACTTTTTTCCTCTGAATCTATTTTGTTCTTAACTTCTCTGTGCAACAAATTATACGGTACATAGCTGTTTATGTCTGTTTGTGGTTTTCAACTGTTTTATAATTTGATAATCTTTGCTTGGGTATGCAGGTGAAAAGAGATGTTTGAATTCAGAGCTTTGGCATGCATGTGCTGGAGCTCTTGTTTGCTTACCAGAACTAGGGAGCCGAGTTGTGTACTTCCCTCAGGGTCATAGTGAGCAGGTAACGGTTAGCTGTTTGATGTTGTTTTATTCATTTTCTGGTTGTTTAGCACTAACCTAGCCCGAGTTATTGTCAGGATAAAGAGTAGGCATTTTATCTTGTTATATGGAAAATTTGATTTCCTTATCACTGGTCCTGTTATGATGTTTTTTTTATTCAGGTTGCTGCAACAACCAACAATGTAGTGACAGCTCATATTCCTAATTATCCCAGACTGCCTCCGCAGCTGATTTGTCGGCTTCACGATGTCACCATGCATGTGAGTTCTACCATCTTTGACTGGTTTCAAGTTGTCTCAAGAATCACTACAGCTGATTAGCTTTGAAACTTCAGGCAGATGTAGAAACAGATGAAGTCTATGCACAAATTACCTTGCAACCTCTAAGTCTGGTGATGCTTATGCAATTTTAGCAATACCTGCTTACGTCTTTTACATGTATCTCATCTATGTCGGGATCTTATCAATCTCTTTACATGCTCTTCTTTTTGCTGCAAGCGCAGAAAGATCCATGTCTACCTGCAGAGTTGGGTGTTCAAAGCAAACAACCAACTAATTATTTCTGTAAGATTTTGACAGCCAGTGACACTAGCACACATGGAGGATTTTCAGTTCCTCGCCGAGCAGCTGAGAAGGTTTTTCCTCCATTGGTATGTTTTAGTTGCCCTGGTTCTAATGTATGGAATAATTTATCTTATGAAATTGATGCTCTTTTGATTGATTGAGTTACTGGTCACTTTGATGTTGTTTGGCTTTGCCTTCAGGATTTTTCTCAGCAACCACCTGCCCAAGAGCTTATTGCAAGGGATCTTCATGATGTTGAATGGAAATTTAAGCACATTTTTCGAGGTATTTTGAGGACATTTTTAAGTGTATATGAGTTGCAAGTTGCAACTGCCTTTGATTTTGTCTGGATATACTCCCTTTTCCATACTTTAATGTGTTGCATCTAGGGCTGCACAAAGAGCTGAGCTAGGCTCGGTCCATTTAAGCTTGGCTCAAATTTGTCCGAGAATGTAAATGAGCTGAGTTTGAGTAATGGTTGAGGCTTGGTACTCATATATGGCTCGAGTCTGAACAAGCAATCGAGCTTGGATAAGCTTGATAAGCCCAATTAGGCTTGGCATATTGAGTTAGATATGGATTCATGTAATCATATAATCTGTTCACAAAATAAACAGAGAAAGCGTCTTACCCTGATGGGTAAGATGTTGGTCACTTGTAGGGGAGGTGTTGAGTTCGTTTCCCACCACCTCTTTGTTTCCAAAAACATTTTACATTGTTTCAAAATTCATTTTAAATTAAAGTTGTTCGGCTCGGCTCGAGCTGAACACGGACAGTAGCTTGGCTAGAGCTTGAGCCAAGCGTGAACCGCCTGTTTCACCTAACGAGCCAGCCCAAGCTTGGCTAGAACTTGGTTTGTGTGCAGCCCTAGACTTGCATCTTATGTGCTTAAGCCTGCAGTACCTTTAGAGGCCTGTGCCTGCCTTTCTTTTTGGTTGTTCTTCAACATGTAGAGACTATTATTGTCAAATGGATGCATGTCACCACTGCTTTTGTATTCATTAGTTAAAAACGAAAAATTCCAGCTTGATAGAGATTTTGCTGCATTGTTTGTTTTCACTTGTCTTTTTTCTCAAAGGTTAAATTCTTTTGCCAGCACCTAATCATGCAACTCCTATTTGTCATTCACATTTTCTCACTGAAAATAAATGTTGGGATGACAGTTATTGACAATTTTTCTTCTTGACATATTTTAGCAGCATTTTTTCTTCCTTTATTACGCACCTTTGATAAATTTTCTCTCAAGTATATATGAAGTTGCTATCCCAAATGTGTTGCTGGTTAAACTTAAATCTCTCGTCCTGCTAGCAAGTTGTGAAACAAAGTTTTTTTTTATAGAAAAATTAAGACAAAAATTGAAGAGTAAGCAAAAACATTGAACGAAAATAGAAAATTAAGTTTAAGAGAACTAGGAATTGAACACATCTAAAACAGTAAATTGAAAATGCATTATGAAGGTTTTGGATTTGAAGAAAGATAATAAGCCAAAGATTTGGAGAAGGATAATAAAACTTAGAAAAAAGAAAGAAGAGAAACATGCATTTATTTGTGGGGAGGTGGGGAATCCTGGTTTCTGGCATTCCTATAGAGGTGCACGGGACAATATTTTGCCTTGTATTGTCCAATTCATGCTTCAATGCGGGATATTCCTTCATGAATCTCCTTTTAATAATACTTGCAATGATTAACTAATTGATTATTCCCATACATCGGAATGCAATGCTCTCAAGCAGGGCCTCTCGAAGAAGTTATTTTTTGAAAACAAGTTGTTTATGAAAAACTCCTTAAAATAGTGTTAATCCTATTGTTTATGAAAAAACTCCTTGAAATAGCATAGATCAGACTTTCTGTAACGCCCCGAAATCTTAACCCAAATTTGGAGGATTTTTTTTTCAATACAGCGGAAACCAGTTATACCGTAGGGCTAAGCATTCCAGAACATTACAGATGGAGCAAGACCAAAACATTCTTTTCATTTCAATATCAATGAAAATTAAGATCAGAGTTCTCACACTATCCTTGGAACAGTAAATCCAAAATCCCGATCGAAGCCTCATCCCGCAGTCGCTCCTAACTCCAATTCTTCACCTGAAATTTATAGGAATTAGACTACAACTGTCTAAGTAGGAAATCTGTAACTTTTAATGTGGTACATCATGAATCCAGTATGTGATATGGGGGTCAAGTATTATGTTCAGTATATACAAAAAATAAACAAAGGTCTATACTATGACAGTCAACAATTTATCAGAAGTTAACTGACAGGTAACATTAATAACAGTATTTATATATATATCCCACAACCACAATATGAATCCACACAATTATTCAAAGAAATGCAATTATGACAATTCATAATTCAGGTACGTATTCATCCCACAAGGTACATCCATTATGCATAAAGAAACATTAAATCATACCATGATGCACAATTTTAGTACAAGACATTTAACATACATTGAAAGTTAAACATCACACATCCACCAACATATAACGATTAAGGAAACAAATAACATATGCATGTTCTAATGCATAGCAGAAAAATGTATGACTTATGTGTAATGCATGAATCATCTTATTATCTTTCCTTAAGTTTTCATTTCCATATGCATGCCCTATTAAATGCATACAATTTAAGTTCCTCTTTTTAAATACCGTTGCCCGCGGATACACCAAACGGGTACAAACCCCGAGGTCAAGTAGGTTCCCAGGGTAGCTTAACACACAATTTGTATTTTATTACTGGGTTCCAACTTAGCCCTCGACCGATATCAGGAAACAACACCATCCATCGGAACATTAGGCCTCCACATCTAATGTCGGGGACACAAGAGACACCCCACGCCTACAAGTGCCACTTTCTTGGTACCAAACAAACTCACAGCTGTGACCAACACACCACTCCCGGGTAAAGTGGCGGACTCTCCCTAAAACCGTGGTCAGGAGAAAGAACCTCAATATCGGGTTCAGGGGACAAAATTACAGCACACGGAGTTTTTGTATCCTCACAGTCTTCCCAAGACCGGATCTCTAAGATTCTCATACTCCAGATGAGATATCCCAGAACGTATATTACACTGTTCTTATTCATTATCTTTTTTTTTAAGAGCCAATTATTGAGTTTTGCAGTTCCACATGCAAAAACAAGGTAAAAGCTCGTATCAATCCCTGCGAGAACCATCACGAGACTCCAACCCGTGGAAACACATCGAACAGTGCAATATAGAACAATAATATAAAGTATGATTTTTGCGATGCATTTAAACAATTAAAGAAAAAGCAAACCCAAGCTCAAGGCTCTCCAGGCCTGTGATGATTCATCTAAACCATCGATGCATCGTATGCAAAAATCATGACAACTTGCAATGTATGCAATAATACCAACATGATTCTAAATGCATATTCATTTATACCATTTTAACAATGTGCATGAGCTTCCACAGTCACATGCATGTGTTCACCATCCATGTGTAAGTGCTTTCATGCAATCACTTAACACACGCATTCATTCATCTTCCATAAGCACATAAGGACATTTATACTTGATTTTACATGCTAAACACACATCGATTTCGTGTATGCACATGTACTCAAAACAAATCCATAAATGCACGATAAATAAACATGTCCCATCAATATAGGCACAGGAAACATTTTCATGTGTTAACATCCACACACAAGAACATAACCCAAATTCAGCAATTGAAACTTCAGGTCTGCACACATTCATATCATGTATGCACCTATATCAAAACAACTTCGCCATGACATATTATTAGACATCAAATACCTCACCTGTTACAAACTAAAAAGCATGCTAGCATGTGCACTCATGCAACCCTAACACAATCATAAGCATGTCATATCTCAATCATATGCATCTTCACTACGTGTGTCACCTACATCATATACAGGTATTAACCAATGCATATCTCTTTTGAGTGTGGGAGTGTACATGTAAAATTTCATATCCACATCAAGCATACATGTTCCAATAAAAATGTTAATAACTGAACCATGATCACCTTCATGATTGCACAATCAGTATATTGAAAGGCTAAGATAACATTTTTCATATACATCCGACAGAAGGATGAGTTTCTGCATATGTTAGGGACGATAGTCGCTTTACCAATCCCGAACCCGCTATCCTCCTAGCTAAACATCCAACTAATTCCCAAAATTTTCTTGTCATATGTTATACCCATTGCTCCCCATATACTAAACATGAGTACCCATCATAGTTATCTATCTGATAAATATGACCCAATTGCTCTGTTAACAAAAGTATCATATAACTTAAGATTTTGTTCTAACCGATTTGTTTTCAGCTAAATATCTTTTCAAAAATAGCAATTAAGCTATCCTGAAATTTGTGGTAAACTATCTTTTTGCTAACAACTGTTCAATATAGAATGCAGTTAAACACAGAATCAGTTCAGAAACACACCTCGGTGGAATTTAAAAGAATATAACATTTTATGCATAAGAGTGCAGTATCTAATCGAACTAATTTTTAAAGAAAACAGATAACATGTTACTTCTTCAGCCAGATTCAATAATAACAGCTCCAAATGTGCCGATATTCAGGTCATTCATGAACTGAAATAATCTCTTACATACAACTAATGTCCACTATTAGAATTAACTACTAATAGGGTATATAAGAAAAATAACACTGATCTTAAGGATACTTTTTCGTTTTAACATGAAGTAGCCATCTCTGGCTAATCCAAAAATAATAAAAGATTCAAAACCATCATGTATAGTTTTAAGGGTGTCGATTACAGTATCAAACATTTTGCATCCACACAACTCATCAATCAAAAAGGTAGGCTTAATAATGTATCTTTTTATTCTCAAACAAGATTAGATAAGCAATAAAACATATACAAATTTGCTTAAAGATTAAAATCAGATGTGGAATTTGCCCATGCAGTTCATCCAGAAACAAGGTTTGATCAAGAAAAACTAATCTGATCAAGAAACAAATATGATCAACATATAACTAATAGAATTATACCAGATAGAATGGGCATCACTGGACGTATACAGATACAATATAGCCCCTTGATTTTTTTTTTCATATGTGTATCACAACACAGGGTTTGCATAGACACCTAACAGAATTTAATCGGATAAACTGAATATCACAGAACCCATACAATTGCAAAAATTGAAATTTTATGCATAACCAATTTTTTTTCTGTATATAATGAAAGGCTTAATATCCTTACCCAACTACCGGCTGGGGTTCGGTCTATAGACCTCACACCCAAATGTCGACAGTCCAATCAAGATAAACTTGGGGCAAAAATAAAAGTGGAACTGCCCTGCTAAGTTTCCCCTCGGTTACCAGCCCGAAATCCCCAAATCTGGGGTTATCCGACACCAAGAGTCAGAAACCCCCAAATCACTATCATCACCCCAGAAAACCCTGATTCTGGTCTCCCAACACCAAGAATCGAACCCTTTCTCCAAACCTAGGTTTATCATACTCTAGAATATGAAACCCCCAAATCATCTACTGTCTTTTGCTTCCTGACAACCAAGAACCCTATTTAGAACGACTGAGCATGCAATAGGTGTGCTTTCTTGACCGACCCACAACACACACGAGATACAATCAACCCCAAACAAGAAAAGTGCAGAAATCCTACCTGTTCCGGCGATTGGAGGAGGAGGTGGCTGACGCTGCTGCAAGAAGAAGGTCGCCGACGATTCTGGTGGCAGGCGATGGCGGCAGCATGTGGCCGGGAGGCTTGCGAACGACGGAGCTCCTGCCGGCGTGAAGGGCGCGATCGGGAGGCTGTTGTTGATGGTCGGCCTGCTATTTCCGCAGCCGCGATGCCGGTAGAGAGGGTGATGAGGGGCAGAGGAGAGGGAGAGCAAGAAATCCAGGACTCCCTTTTTGCAGGAGGGCAGCCCACGAAAAGGGAGGGGATAGGTTTTCCCCCCTTTCCCTTCGGCGGCCTCGCACGACCCCGCCCCCTGCTTCCATCGTGTTAGGGTTCTTTCAGAACCCTAACCGCAACCTTCCCTCCATTTTATCGGGCAGACCCCTGCCCTTTAATTTACGTTTTTTTTTACTATTACTTATCGGTATCGCAGGGCGCGACCCGGGTCCGGATTCGAGACCCGCGAGCCTGCTGCAATCAGGATCAGTGGATCCTTTGCTTACCCGGGTCCGCGATTTGGGTCCGAAGTTCTCCAATAGTGTGGATCCGCGGATTGGATCCACGCGTTATATTTAATTTATTTTATATCCCTTTATGGGTCTTGGATCCCAGACCCAAATCAAACCGTTTACGCATTATATCTATAAAAATCCAATTAATACCCAAAAAAATGCGGTTATTACACTTTCTACCTCACAGTTTTGAGCCTTAGGACCAATGTTGTGAACAACGTTGAGGCGTAGCGAGGCGTAAACCTCGAGGAGTAAGCTTCACAAAAAATATTAAAAAATTGATCAAATAAAAAACAAAAATAAAGATGCATCATTTATGTACTATTAATGAATAATTGGATATTAAGTTGATAATCCAAACTAAATTATAAAACAAATTCCAAGCAATGATTACAATGCAATAATTTAATTGATCCAACTAACAATATGTGATTATTTGACCAAGGAACAAAAGACAATTAATATAAATACAACATAAAGAAACAATTAATATAAACACAATAGAAAAACAATTAATAAGCAATCTTCAAGAAAATCACAATAACTAGCATGAACCACTCTACATATTTTATTTAAAGGACAACATAATGCTATCACCACATATAGTTATATATAGTAAACCAATTACATAATACAAATAGAATGATGCTCGTATAAAATACAAATAAGAAACAAATCAATGAATTACTAAATCAATATATATATATATATATATATATATATATATATATAAAATTAAGAACAAAGTAATTTTTTGATTAACATGCTCGATTGTTCAGGAAGAACAAGGGAAGAAGAAGAACAAAGAAAGGGAAGAAGAAAAATGAGGGAAGAAGAAGAATATCAGAAGAACAAGAAGGGGAAGAAAACCGAAGAAGAAGATCAACAAAGGAAGAAGAAGGAGAAGAACATAAGAAGAGAGAGAGACCTAAACAATCGGGCTCTTTTTTTTTTTAACCCGAGCCTATGAAGAAAAAACAAGGGAAGAAGAAGATCTGAGGATGGGAAGAAGAGAGAGAGAGAGAGAGAGATTCAGCTTCGTCCTTCCTTTAGACAGAGGCGAGAGAGAGCACAAGAGAGAGACCTTCGTCTTCTTCTTCTTCCTTTCAACAAAGGAGAGAGAGAGACCTAAACAATTCGGCCTCCCCCTTTTTCTTTTAAAATTTTCCTTTTTTAACCGGAGCCTTGTGTAATGAAACACTAGTGCAAAGAACAATGTCACAAAGTGACTACAAGAGATTCACATGTATACAAACAAGAAGCCACTAATGGGCAGAATACAATAAGCCCTGAAGGGGCAAGTGACAAACACACACAATGAGTGAGAGAGCTTAAAAATATAAAGAATCTCTTATTGAAAATGCTTTAACAAGCATTTACAAAATAGTGGGGCACGACCCCTTATTTATACAACTAATGGAAGCAAAGGGTCTCCCACAGAGTCATTGGGAGCCTCTCCAACGGTCACATTTGTGATTGTTGGGGAGGATTCCAACGGCTCTTACGAGGGCTGATTCAAATGCTTAATAAAAAAAACAAAAAGCAAAAATAATAAAAACAAGTAAAGGTCCTTAATGGACATGTGTATTTACAAGTGAAAAGACCAATTTGTTTCTAAAGAATCATTTAAGTTAATACATTCAGATGTACGAGGACCAACACCTCTTATGTCTAAAAGAGGAGTATCATATTGTGTCATCTTTGTGGATGATTATAGTAGATATACATGGATATATTTTCTTAGACTCAAATCCTAAGTGTTTGATTGTTTTCAAAAAAATTATAACTATGTCAAAAACCAATCTAAAGCAAATATTAAGATTTTTAGATCTGATTCTAGAGAAAAAAATTTATCAAATGTTTTAAAAAACTATCTTGATCATCATGGAATTATACATCAAAGGTCTTGCCTACATACTCTGCAAAAAACTGGTTTAGCCAAAAAGAAAACATCCACATATTCCTGAAACAACTAAGACTCTTCTTATATCAAAAAAAATTTCAATTTTTTTTTGGGCCGAAGTTGCCCTTCCGACAGTCCATTTGATTAATAGAATGCCTTCAACCATTCTTGAGAATATTTCTCCTATAAAAAAGTTGTTTAAAACTCCTCTCGATTATAAAAGATTCCACTTTGGTTATAAATGTTTTGTCTGTTTTAATAAAAATAATAAACTTTCTGCCAAAGCCTTTCATTGTATTTTTTAAGGTATGCCGAACACCAAAAGGGATATAGGTGTTATGAGATTGAGAAAGACAAACTTTATGTTTCAAGAAATGTTACTTTTCTTGAAAAAGAAAATTGTTTTGATAAAATTGAGTCCAAAGGGCATTATGAGTACTTTTTATTGTTTGATTTAGCTAATAAGCATGATAATGTTGATGATAATTTTGATAGTAATATAAATGTGAATGATAATGATGATATTTGTGGTGTGCACGAGAGTGACAATGATGACACTCATGATCCACATGAGAATAACAATGATATTCAAGATATACTCGTTGTGCCGAAGGTCACCCTCCATGTGCCTTAGAAAAGTATTCCCAAAATCAAAGCGATAAACCAATCTAGTATTAGAAGATCTATGAGAATATCTAAAGCACGTAGATGGTTAATTCCTTTAAACATAAATATAGAATATGTGGCCATTCATTCATACGTAGAATCATCTTATAATTATGCTAAAAATCACCAAGAGTGGATTAAAGCTACAAATAGTGAATTAGAAGCTTTAGATAAAGTAAAAATTTGGAAGATTCAATTATTATCTACAAGAAAGAAAACCATAAGGTGTAGATGGGTTTACAAAATTAAAACTAAAAGTAATAGAACATTAGAAAGATACAAGGCTAGGCTAGTGGCTAAAGGTCATAGTAAAAAATATAAAATAAATTATGAAGAAACCTTTGCCCCGGTAGTTAGAATGACCACGGGTAGAACTATTATTGCTATAACATCTATTAGAAACTAGTCTATCTTTCAAATGTGTTTCTTAATTGAAATCTTAACGAGGAAGTCTATATGTAACCTCTCTCCGGATTAGGATTGGCACATGGAAAGGTTCTTCGTCTATGCAAGGCTTTGTATGGTTTGAAACAAGCCCTTAAGGATTGGTATGATCGTTTTAGCAATGTGATGGTTTAACTAGGTTTTAAATCCTGTTACATTGGCACTGCATTGTTTGTTAAGTCTTCTGAAGCATGTATAGTCATTCTACTTTTCTATGTGGATGACATGATTATCGCATGAGGTGATAAACTGCGAGTTAGTCATATCAAAGATGTCTTGAAGGCCAACTTTGATATGACAAATTATGTTTTTTTGTTATTTTCTTAAAATTAAAATTGTATATTCACCTCATGGTTTTTTTTATAAGAGACTATGTCACATGGGTACGAGTACAAGTACGAGTATGGTATGACACAAAAATTTCAGAAAATGTGGGTACAGGGACACGACTCTCTCTCTCTCTCTCTCTCTCTCTCTATATATATATATATATATATATATATATATATATATATATATAAGAAGAGAATTTGATACTTTGAATAAAAAAGAAACTTAAATGAAAATTTTGAAAAGCTGGAGGAATTTGATATTTTGACTATAAAAGAAGTTAAAATAAAATTTTTGAAAAAGAGGGGCTATTGAGATATTTTTGTTTTCCTTTTATAATAAAAAGAAAAGAGACCCCCACCTTCTCTCTCTCTTTTTATGATCCCTAAACAAGGAGCACGAGGAAGAGGAGAAGGAGAATGAAGGGGGACAATCGAAGGAGGTCTCTCTCTCTCTCTCCCCTTCTTCTTCTCGTGCAATAGAAGGTGGAAAGGATTTTGAAAAAAGCTCATGAGGAAGTAGATCTAAGCCAGGGGCAACCTCTGATCTAGGTTGATCTCTGGACAACCTTGAGCCGGATCTACGTCTTCACGCACCTCCATTCGGATCACACCAGGGTTTGAAATAACGAAAACAAAAAAAGGAATGAGATCAGAGAGAGAGAGAGGTTTTTTTTTTGGGGGGGGGAGGAATTTGCTTTTTATATATTTTTTTGAGTTTCGGTTTTGATATGGACCTTACCCGACCTCGTGCAGTGCAAGACCCGACTTATTGATTAATGATGAAAGATGATGGAGAACCTCTGAAAGATTCAACTCCATACCTACAAATGATTAGAACTCTAACTTATCTTTTTATTGCTTGTCTTGATATTTAGTATGCTATTCATTTTACTAGTCAATTTCAGCATTCTCCCACTATAGTATATATGAGTGTTGTAATGGAGATTATTATATATGTTAAGAATATTGAAATTATCCCCAGAGATGACACTCATCACCCTATCACACACACTAAAAATACTTTCATTCCCATGTCCAATTCAAATCTTCGTCGATCAAATGTTTTTTTGTTTCAAACATTAAAAAATATCTTGTTTCGTTTTCTAAACTTGTTGATGATACTAATGTTTGTGTTATTTTTACTCTTTTTTATGTGAAGGATCTTCACATGTTCGTTGAAGGAGAAAGACATGAGAGTATGTATCTCTTCAAGGAGAATCCATTGGTTCATGTTCCAATCCAGAACGCTGAAAAGTCATGTTTGGTTAATGAGTTAGAGTCCAATAAATCAAATGTCTGACATCGTCGTTTTGCCCATTGTAATAAGGCCTTTATTGAGAGGCTTGTTTCTAGTAATTTGATTTCTGCGTCTAGTTTGAGTCATGAGTTAAATAAAATTTGTCTTAGTTGTCAAATGTTTAAGAGTCATGTACCTTCCTTTATTTCAAATAATGAAAGTGCTTTTAAACTGTTTGAGATTGTACATTCTGATGTATGGGGACCAACCCCAATTGTTTCTTCTTTCGGGGGCTGATATTATGTCATCTTCATTGATAACTATTCTCGATATACATGGATATTCTTTGTGAAACTTAAACATAAAGGTTTTCAATTTTTAACAACTTTCATACTATGGTTCAAAATTAGTTTTTTTTACCTATTCTTAATTTTCAGTGTGATGGTGGGGGTGAGTACTTTTTAAATGGTTTTATTCAATATCTTAAGAAGAATAAAGTTAGTAGAAAGGTATCTTGTCCCTAGATACCTCAACAAAATGAACTTGCAGAGAGGAAACACATGCACATTGTTGAAAGTGCACTAGCCATGATGAATACAATATATGCTTCTTTATTTCTTTGGACAGAGGCTTTCCATACAACAATACATATCATAAATATGTTGCCTATGAAACATCTTCAATACAAATTGCCACATTATGAATTGTTTAGCCAACACCTTGATTATAATTATCTAAGGGCATATGATTGCACGTGTTATGTACACATTGATGCCTCCCTGCGAAACAAGTTTGTCAAAGGAGCCCATGTTTGCAAATTTGTTGGATATGCATATGACTATAAAAGGTACAAATGCTATGACTTTGAAAATAAATGCATTCGTATTTCCAGAAATGTTGCTTTTGATGAGTCTGAATTTATTTCAAAAGGCGGCAATATAAAACAGATATATCAGCCTTGCTTAGATGATGATATGTTCTCTACTGAGGCAGTAGCAGCAAACGATGCAAACAGTGACAGGATAGAGGGTGCACACTAGAGTTATCGGAAGTGCCATAGAGACCGGGGAAGCACGCTTCCCTAAAGCGCAAAATGTGCTGGGAAGCACAAAAAAAATTAGGAAGCGTCCTTCCCATCTATGGGAAACTCGCTTCCCCCTTTTTTTATTATTTTTATTTTTATTTTATTTTTCTCTTTTTTTGCTTACCCCTCGCTTCCTAGGTCACTTTCGATTCGCTCCTGGTTCGCTTCCTAGACGATTCTTGGTTCGCTTTTAAGTCGTCCTACGCTTTTCGCTTTCTAAAATTTCGAAAGTGCCTCGCTTCCTGCTTTCGCTTCCCGAGTCACTTCCTCGACTGGCAACTCTGGTGCACACGTGGGGATCGAACCAGCAAAATGTTGAGAGACAACAAGTTGATCATTCGGATGTCACAAACAGAAGATTCAAAGGAATTGCGTACAGTTGTAAGATTTAAAATGTTGAATCTCAAAATGCATCCGAGAGCAGCCCATAACAAGAAAATGTTGAATATGAAAATGATCATACTGAACAAGAACAAATAATCAGAAGATTTGGAAGAGTGCGGTGTCCTATTGTTAGATGTGTAAGTTATCAAAATTTCAGCATGAATCACCAAATCTTTTTAGCTGGTGTATCTCAACATGAAGAACCTTAATCATACTTTCAGGCCTCAAAATCTAACAAATGGATTGAGGCTATGAATGAAAAAAATACATGCTTTATATGAATGTAGAATATGAAATGTTCTAAAATGGTCTGTAGGATAAAATGTAGTTTGATCAAAATAGGTCTTTAAAATAAAATATAAACCAAATGACAACGTAGAGAGATATAAGTCCAGGCTGGCTGCAAAGGGTTTTACTCAGGAACATGGACTGGACTATGAAGAGATATTTGGTCCAATAGTGAAGATGAAAACTATCAAAGTAGTTCTTTCTTTGGCAGTGGATCATGGTTGGCATTTAAGTCAACTGGATGTTAAAAATGTATTTTTGCATGGATACCTAACAAAGGAGGTGTATATGGAGTAGCCGCATGTGTATAATGAGAAAGACCCAACCAGCTATATATGGGCTAAAACAGGCTTCTCAATTATGCTTTGAGAGTTTTTCTCTTGAAAGTTGTCCACATGGTTTTCGCGGATCATTCTTTGTTCATCTATAAAGGTGATATATGAATTACAATATTACTCATTTATATTGATTATATCATAGTAGTAGAAAATTTCAAATAACATATTGATGTTGTCAAGAGTGTGATAAATAATAGATTCAAAATGAAAGACTTGAGAGCTCAAATATTTTTTGGGCGTTGAAGTTGATCGAAGAAAAGACTCATTAGTGTTGACACATCATAAGTATACCATTGATTTACTCGACCGGCCTAAATGAAAGATTGTAAACCAATATTTACTCTAAGTGTCTTGTAGCAAAAACTTGGACGTGATGAAGGGGACATTTTCGATGACCCTACAAGGTATAGGAGTATTGTGGGTATGCTCTAATATCTCACTTTTACTCATCATGATATTATTTATGCAGTCAATCAAGATTCTTGGTTTATGCATTGCCCTCGTGTGAATCATGTTGAGGTTGTATAAAGGATTAGATATCTGAAAAGCACTCTTGGTGATGGGCTTTGTTATCAGAAAATTGATAGTGATAAAGGTGTTTTAACAATTATGACTTTTTCATATGCTGATTGGGCAGAGGATCCAAATGAAAGAATGTTTGTGTCTAGGTATTGTATTTTTATTAGGAAGAACCTGGTTTCATAGAGCAGTAAAAAAAAAGGTAGTGGCTTGACCAAATACTGAAGCTGAATACAGGTCAATGGTGGCAGTATCATCTGAAATCATTTGGATTAGATATCTATTATATGTTATATCAACAAATGTCAAGTTCTATCTTGTTTTGTGGTAATCAAAGTGTGATCAAGATATCTCTCAATCATATTCAATATGGTAGAATGAAGCATATAGAGATAAATCAACACTTTATTAGAAGCAAAATTAAAAGTGGGGAGATTTTTACTCGGGATCAAGTTGCAGATTTGTTTACAAAACGATTAATTTAGGAAAGATTTTGGTACTTGAAGAGCAAGTTGTTTATGGTTTTTACCATGAATAACTTGAGGGACGGTACTGAGACGTGATTTATTGGGTCTGGATCCAGATCCAAATCTGTTTGACATTAGCAACACACGACGTCTTTTCATATATTAAGTTGTATTGTGTTCAGCTTGACCATATTACCCTTATTTATATTGTTTCTTATATACTAGTTAAGGATATTTTTGTCATGTAAAATACTTATTGATTTAAAAAGAACCCACAACCAAGGTTTTAAAACCCGTGACTCGGGACTCAACTCGTTCTTTATTGACTCGTGACTCGGCGGGTCAACTCGGTGACTCGGGACTCGACTCGTTCTTTATTGACTCGTGACTCGGCGGGTCAACTCGGTGACTAAGATCGGGTTTTGTTAACTTTTGATTTTTTAAAGAAAAACAATATATAAATTATCATTTAAACATATAAATGTTTGTAGAATGATTTAATTACTAGTTTAATTGATTGATAAGTAAAATAATATCAAGTAAAATTATATCTAACTTATAATTACTCATCTAATAGCAAGAAATCGAACAACCAAGCAAAACAATAATTAAATATTTCAATAGAAACAAGCCCTAAAGTAAAGTTAAGTTAAAAAGTTACAAGAGTAAGAGTAAAAACTAAAGTAAAGATAACCATACTTGAGCAATCTGCAATGCATCTCAGCAATCAACTTTCGCATCTCAGCAATAACCATACTAGACCCATGGCCATGGAACAAAATTACAAAGTTCATAAGTATAAAGTTAATAATCATAACACAATGACAAAGTCAAATTTCAAACATCCAAAATTTATCCACTTTTATAAAATATGATATCTCAATTCTCAAGTCAAGAGTCAAATCTCAAATAGAGGCGAAGTGTTATTATTTGAAACTTTATTTGAATCAATTCTTGAGTTGGAAGTAGAAATTAATGGCTGAATTGGAGTACTAGTGGTTGCATTTTCCCTTGCATCTTCATCTTCAAGTCAATCACCACCTTCATCATCAATAAGATTAACTTCTTCATTGTTTTCAACTTCCATCTCAAGTCCCTTAAGAAATCCTTCATTCAATAAAATATGACACATTTGAGTTAGCATGCAATAGAGAAAGACAACAGCAACAAACAACAACAACTACGCCTTCATCCCAAAACAATTGGGGTCGGCGATATGAACCAAAAAAGAAAATCATTCTGGGTCTTCCACATGAATCCTTCTCCTCCAATCATTTTTATCCAATGCCATGTCCTCAGTGAGGTTCAAAGCATTCATAGCCTTTCCTATCACCTCCATCCATGTCTTCCTAGGCCTACCCCGACCTCTTTTAACTAATATATTTTCCCATTTCTCCATCCTTCTAACTGGAGCATCATTAGGCCTTCGCCGAATATGTCCAAACCACCGTAAATGATTCTCTCTCATCTTATTTTTAATGGGTGCAACGCCTACCTTCTTACGTATCTCCTCGTTATGAATCTTATCTTTTATTGTATTTCCACACATCCATCTCAGCATACGCATCTCAGCTACACTCATTTTTTGAATATGCTGTCTCTTGGCAGCCCAACATTCCGTACCATATAGTAAAGCGGGCCTAATAGTCGTCCTATAAAACTTTTCCTTCAACCGTAATGGCATTCTACGATCGCACAACACTCCAGTTGCACTCTTCCATTTCATCCACCCAACCTTTATCCTGTGAGTTGCAATAGAGAAAGACAAAAAACTAAATTAAAAGAATTTTAATCAAGTTAAAATATCAAACAAACTTTTACGGTTTTACCTCGTCTCCATCTAAAACTCCTTCTTGCATGACCCATTCATCCATTGGTGTTTGCAAATATATATTGTCCAAAGAAATTGGGTCAAGACGTGTTCTCTTTAATTGGTTTTCTCTTAGACGTAAATTATAATGGACAAACACCAAGTCATTAAGTTTCTTTTGAGCTAATCTATTTCTTCTCTTAGTGTGAATTTGATAAACGGTACTCCAATTTCGTTCACATCCAGATGAAGAACGTGTTTGACTAAGTATACGAATAGCAATTTTTTGGAGATCGGGGGCACATATTCCATGCATTTTCCACCACATTGCTGCATAAAGCCAAAACACACAAAAATGTAAAGTTGATTAAAGAAATATTCTTTTGCACAACACAACAATAATGTTAAAGATAGATCACCTGACTTGTGCTCATCTCTAGTCATAACAGCTATAGAAGTACCAAAATCTGCACTTGCGTCTTTAAATAACTCAAGTTGCTTGCATGCTCTTACTCTAGCTAAAATATTTGGCTTCAACTTCTCAATACATTTAATTAAATCACGCCTTACTTCAGTTTGCTTTGTGAATTGCATGAAATAGTGCAAATAGTCAAATACATTAAAATGATAATTGATAAAAGAAAGTTCATATTCAAAATTTAAAATAATTAATAAAAAGATATAAACAAATACATACCTTAGAAAATTGTGGACTATATTGGTATTTGGGATTGAGATAGTATGCCTTTGCATGAAGAGGGTGATGAAGTTGATTTTCCCAACGATTGTCAATTATTTTCCAATAAGGTTTTTACTTTTTCTCCTCATTGTCATGAATTTCTTTTATAGCCTCTTTGTCTTTATCCATAGCTTCATAAAGATAACCCATTGTAGGATTTTCTTCTCCATCGACCATTCTCAAAACTTTGACTAGAGGTTCTATAGTTTTAACAGTTGATTATACGACTCCAAAAATTACTATTCAATATAATATTCTCCATCTCTTTCCCCTCAGCAAATGATGAATATTTTGAATTGTTCCATTCATCTGATGCCATCATTTTTCTAAGACCACTTCGATGTTTTAACAAAGATTGAAGCATGATAAAATTAGTGGCAAATCTTGTAGTAACCAGCCTTAGAATTTCTTTCTTATTGGAAAATTGAGTCCTCATTAGGTTCAAAACAAAAGTATGATTGTAAATGAACTTCGTGATCCTTTTTCCTTTTTCCACACATCCAGCTATGCTTTTTATCTTAGACAAATCTTCAAGCATGAGATCTATGCAATGAGCTGCACAAGGAATCCAAAATATGGTTTTCTTCCTATCCTCCAACATCTTTCCTGCTTGATAGTTGGTTGCATTATCTGTGATTATCTGTCATTTTTCAATTTCAAAACATTATTAACATACTAGACAAATTATAAATATCAATGTTCAATAGAAAATTACAAAATAACAAAATGATATACCTGAACAACATTCTCTACACCTACTGTTTCCACCACTTCATCAAATAATTTTAATAAATTTTCTCGATTCTTCACGATACTTGTTGTATCAACTGATTTCAAGAAGTAAATGCCCTTTGGACAACGAACCAAAAAATTTATCAATGTCCTTTGTGTTGCATCTTTCCAACCATCAGCCATAATAGAACAACCCATTTCAGCCCAAGACTCTTTGTATTCTTTGAAATAATCATCGATTTTTTTAATTTCTTCTTGTAATAATCTTCCAGAAATCTCAGATGAAGAAGGCGGCTTCAATCCCATTTCTACTGAGAAACAAACTTCAATCATCTTCGTAAAATAAGGAGAATTGGTTGCGTTGAAAGGAATGGCTGAATGATAAAAAAATCTTCAATAGCTGAACATAACCTATCTCTAGCTTTTCTATCCAAAGCTGCTTTTATTCCAAGTTGTTTCATTTATGGAGACCTTGCCTTCACTTGAACAAAAGCATCAAGATTATGCTTTTGGGCATCATTCATCGATTTTTTTCCTTTTATATATCTTTTCTCAGTAGACTCGTCACTTTCATCTGACAAGTCCGTATCATTATCATTTACTTCAACAAAGGAACCAATCTCATTTACCATATTTCTCTTATATAATTTGTGTTCCTTAAATGACTCCAAATTCTTACGATTTTTTTTTCTTACATATTCTTCGACTTTGTTGCATGGTTCCACCTCTCCTTTAATACCAGCAAGATGATACTTTAAGTCTATTAATGCCACCACTCATATGTTTTGTACACCAAGTACATTGTACCCTCTTCGTTTTCTTATCAAGAGGTAACCCAAAATCCCACACATGGTCCTATCTTTTAGTGAATGTTGTTGGAGTCCTTGAAGATCCTTCTTCTGACATTTCTTTGATGTTTTGATAAATCTAGAACTGTTAAATTTGAAAAGTTAAAAACATAGATACGATTAGTAGATTATGCACAAAGTAATGATTGAAAGAACTAAAAAATTGCCATGATTTATTTGGTCCAGCCACTCTCGTTTTTCGTTGTAGAGCAGTCCAAACCCACCAAGGAAAGTTGGTCAACCCAATTTTTATTATGGATCAGTCCAAACCTATCAAAGAAAATTAGTGAACTGTAACCTGAAATCGATTGAGGTTCGGTCCACATGAATCCTCGAATCGATTGAGGTTCAATTCAGTCCACCTGAACCTTGCAAACAGATTTACAAGTGAGTCAAAAGACTCAAAACTGCATCTGATCCCAAAAATCGATGCACACATAAAACTATACATGGTACATAATGCACACAATATCATAAACTGAACACTGTATATGCTCATCAGCATAAGCAAGTTATCATTTTTTTTTTTACTATAAACACTAGCATGATCAACAACAAAAAAAAACCATTAGTGCATGCTTTGTTGCCAAAAAAAAAAGGTACACACCACTAACCTGATTAGCGTGTGCATACAACATACATACCTTCACAAATCTCGCCAGAAAATCTTGCAGGAAATTCTCGCAGCTGCGGAAAGAAACACAAAGGGGAAAAAATGAAAAAACATACCTGGTGACGTCGGAAAATCTCGCCGATGCACTGTTTTTGCTGGAGAAGAAGCGTCGGAGCTGCGATGATGCCTAACTGTTCACCGTCGTTGTGCCTTCTTCGGAGTTACTGTTCACGCCGGAGTTACTGTTCGTGCTGCAAATACAAAACGCAAAACAAAAAACACGATGGCAAACCACGATGGAGTTACTGTTCACGCCAGAAACTCCTTTTTGGCGTTGCTGTTCACGCCGGAGTTCTCGTCGGATGGCTGGAGCTGCAGCCGCACCGCACCTTCTCGGCTTTTCCTCTTTTTTGTCGAGGGTTGAACAGTGAAGACCTTAAGGGTTTTCGTTAAAAACTTAATAGGTAAAGAAAAAAATATTGCAAAATTGCCATTATCACGACCCGTCCGATTCTATTTGACTCGTGACTCGGCCCGAGTCGCGCGAGTCCAAGCGATCCCTCCAGCGAGTTTTGTCAAGCCCAAATTGACAGCACTCGGCCGAGTCAGGCCTGAGTCTTGGCAATCCGAGTTTGCCTTGCCGGGTTGACTCGTTGGAGGGCCTCGCCGAGTCAACAAGTTGACTCAGCGAGTTTTAAAACCATGCCCACAACCCTAATGAGGGTGCGGAGAATTGTTTGTTGCAACCCTTCCCTTCTTCCTCTCTTCTTCTTCTCTATATGTTGTTTTCCGGTGTAGATCTTATAAGGAATACTATTAATCATAGTTTATTTTTATCATCTTCTTCCCTATTAGAAATTATTACGTATTCCGGCTCTGATTGGGGAGGAAATGTGAATGATCAATGCTCAACCACCGGGTTTTGTGTTTTTGTAAGTGATTCCTCAATATCATGTAAGTGCAAGATCCAACAAAAGGTGTCCTTAAAGCCGAGTGTCGTGCCATGATCACTATGACTTTTGAGTTAGTGTAATTAAGACAATTGTTAGAAGATCTAGGTGTCTATATAGCGGAATCTTCAAGATTATGTTGTGACAACAAAATCGCTTTCTATATTACAGGCAATCATACATTCCATCAGTGAATCAAATACATCGAAATGGATTGCCACTATGTTAGAGAAGAATTCTTGAAGATGACCATTACATTGTCATATGTACCATATGAGTATCAACTGACAGACTTCTTCACCAAACCGCTTCCGTCTCCAAGATTTCGCTTCCTCCTTGTCCAACTCATGGCTATCACACCATGAGTTTGAGAGGGAGGTGTTATGTTCATGTTTCCTGTAAAGTATATATATAAAATCATATATATACATATTTATGTGTTCATATTACATGTATATATATATATGTATTCACATATACATATATATACATATTTTTGCTATTTTGCAATAGGAAATACCCTTTAGGGGTATTTTGATAATTTCACTATATAATAGGGTCTATCCTTTAGGGACAAAGAAGTCTTTTTACACTATGTACATATAATAGGCTTTGCCCTTTAGGGACAAAGAAGTCTTTTTACACTATGTACATATTAATAGGCTTTGCCCTTTAGGGGTAGAATTGACTTTTTTTTAGTCAGTATAGCTGTTGAGAATCTCCAAAAGCTATATTCAGTTTTATCTTTTAGTCAATTCTAGCTGTTGGGGGCCTTGGGGCCTTTCCCAACAGCTATATGGGTCCTCTTGACCCTCTTGGTTTTATTTTGTAAAGCATTGTAAATCCTTTCTCATACATTGTATTTGTCTCTTAAATGCTAAAGGAAAATGGCTAGTGGCTAGTCTTTTGGCCTGTCAACGACAGATTCAGCTGAACCATGGAAATCTTGTTTGCCTTGTGTGTTTGCTTTCTTTTATGCGTGACTTGATGGCAAGCAACCCTGGTGACCTTGATCTGGACAACCTTGGTTCTGCAATTTTGGCTTTTCACTCAGTGGAACATTTACGTCGTTATGCTATCAGGTTTAAGGGTATGATGGGCAAAACATCCCTCATGATATATTACATCATGGAGATGCCGGCTCAAAATGTTACTGACAAGTTTTACATATAACTTGAAGCTATTACAATTTAGAAATGTCTTGTATATGGCCATTTCTGACACATATATGCTATTGCTATGAAAATGAAAACAAATCTTATCAAGATAGATATGCTCACCAAACTTCCAGTCTTGAGAATTCTAGTTTGTTCTTTATCATACATCAAGATTTGTTGCACGTACTGAAATGAAGCTCACCTTTCAAGCATCACGCAGGACAGCCTAAGAGGCATCTTCTGACCACAGGCTGGAGTGTGTTTGTGAGCGCTAAAAGACTAGTGGCTGGTGATTCTGTTATTTTCATATGGTATGCTTTGCATTGTTCTGCTATTTATTTAGTAATCATGCCCAGGTTAAGCCTTACTCTTTTTCAGGAATGAAAAAAATCAACTTCTATTGGGGATCCGAAGAGCTGTACGACCACAGTCTATAACGCCCTCTTCATTCTTATCAAGTGACAGCATGCATATAGGGATTCTTGCTGCTGCTGCTCATGCAGCTGCATCGAACAGCCGTTTCACCATTTTTTACAACCCAAGGTTGCAACTGCTTTCTTGATTGTATTGTGTAAGTGATTTCATGTGAGTTTTCATCTATCACAGCTTTTTTTGAATTCTACAGGACAAGCCCGTCTGAATTTGTTGTACCGCTAGGGAAGTATATAAAGGCAGTCTTTCACACCCGTTTATCAGTGGGAATGCGGTTCCGAATGCTATTTGAGACAGAAGAATCAACTGTCCGGAGGTACAATGGTGGTCTGCGTTCAATTTAAACTCATGCTTGCAAATTGCAATGTTTCTTCTAACCAATGTTGTGAAAAGCGTTGAGGCGTAGCATAGCGCTCCACTGAAAATTGAGTCGCAAAGCGTAAAGCGTAAAGCGTAAAGCGTAAGCCTCAACAATTTTTTTTTTTTGAAAACTTAAAAACTTTAAAAAATATCTAAAATACAAATAAATCAAAGAAATGTAAAACACAAATAAAGAGTCTGGGATCTTTAGTGGGATTTGGAACTTTAGTTCCATGATCCCATCCTGCAGCTCTTTCCATTGTTCAATTGCAAAACACAAATAAGGAGGTAGATAACAAAAAATAAATTAAAATTAAAAAAAAACTTGACTCAATGCTTTATATAATCCAATGAACTTAGATTTTTACTCAATAAGAATCAACATATATTACACATACATTCCAATTAATATGGCCCATAATATTAATAGGCTGGTGGTATATTGACCGACACAAGAACCTGAAATACGAGCTTTCCCCAAAAAAGAAATATTACACGTCCATGTCTTATTTGTTTTTTTATTGTACCAGAGGCCACTTATTATCATCCATTAAAAGGAATATCAGTAGCTGCTGAACTTCCCTTTGTAGATTTTTTGTCAGCCATGTTCCAATAGATAAGGTCATTGTTTCCAAGGGGCACTTATTGTCATCATCTTGTCCTCTTCTTTCCAACCAATAAAACTTAGCTTGTATTGTTTAGCTTGTAATATTCAACACAAGCTAAAACTCATTAACATTGACACCTGTTATTGACATATGAATGATAACATGCAAATAATCATAAAATGCTTGTAATATTTAGCTTTTTCTTATAGCTTAGAAGAAGAGAATTACCTTCTTGGCTAAGTACAAAAATATGCAAATAAGCACAAAAACAAAAGGAGAGAGAGAGAGAGAGAGAGAGAGAGAGAGAGAGAGAGAGAGAGAGAGAGAGAGTCCTTCCTTCTTTTTGTAGAGAGAGACAAGAGATTGGGAGAGCGACAAATGAGAGAGAGAGAAACGAGAGAGAGAGAAACGAGAGAGAGAGTCCTTCCTTCTTTTTGTAGAGAGAGACAAGAGATTGGGAGAGCGACAAACAAGAGAGAGAGAGAGAGAGAGAGAGAGAGAGAGAGAGAGTCACTCACTGCGCGGCCTCGCCTTGGGGTAAGGCACACCTTTTGCACCTTGAAGCACGTTTTTAATAATGTTTCTTCTAACGAAAGGTCTGGTGGCGAAAATTATTCCATATCAATGGTTCACTGCTAAACTTTTATTGATATTCTGCTTGTATGACATTTTTCCAGATATTTTGTATTCTCTGCTAAACCGACTCATTGTGTGCCATGCTTTATCCAGGTACATGGGTACAGTCACTGGCATTTGTGATTTGGATCCAGTTCATTGGCCAAGTTCACATTGGAGATCTGTCAAGGTATCTGATCCTAAGAACAGTTGGCTTTTCTTGAAGACATATGCGGTTGTACACTCTTTTTTGCATGAATTTTGCCACCAAATGTTAGATCTAATTTTTAAAAAGTGTTTAACATGGTTTATTTATTATGTTGGTAGGTTTAGTCATATCCAATATTGCATAAGATTCAAGTTTCAAGATGGTGAAAAATTGAGGGCTCACAGTTAGTGAAGGATGGTTTTAGGAATGAGCCCAATATTGGAGTCCACTTTAACATGTAAAAATAGTAAATGGAACATGCTAAACATGATCCGAAGGTTAGTTATTACTTTTGGAGCTTAATCTGTATAAATTAAGAGTGCACCTCTGAGTTTTGGTGGTTCAGTACCCTAATAGACACACCACATACATGTGTATGCAATGCATACATGTTTAATTTGTAGGAGTCTTCAAACGTGGACTTACGTGGTCTCTATTTGTCCACCCTCTTTAAACATGTTTTCCCAATCCAGTTGTTATATGTGTCATCCCTTATCTCATCATTTAACCCTCTAAAACTTCTTCAAGTGCTCTCAAAGTGATTCTTCTAAACCTTTATTTGTATTCTGCATTATATTACTTGGACACTCACATCGGTGTTTGTGTCAGACACGGGTACCAATTGTCAGAGAGGCAGGTCTTGAAAAGCCAGAGACTTGGACATGACCATATAAATATAAATGTATATGTGTGTGTGTGTGTGTCAAGAGGAAAATTAAAAAACTATACAAAAAATGAGTGTTAAAATCAATCATAAAATGCACATGTATTTTTATTAGATTCTGATAATTGATGATTTACATCAAATATGAACATGTAACCATAGTACAAAACATTTAAAACAGCAGGTCTTAACAACCAAAATATTATGAGAAATTGAAAACTTTTATATATCAGGTTTTTTGTCAAAAGATCAGGAATATTAAAATAAATTAATTAATTTAAAAAGTTCTTATGAATAAAAAATATAAAAATTTAAAACCAACATTTTTTCCGCACAAAAATTAGCCTTAAAATCTGTCACCTATGTACGGGTGCGGGTACAGATGGTACAACACGGCAATTCTAGGTGTCGATGCTTGTTGACACGGGTATGGAGGGCAAAATGGAGTGTCCATGTGACTAGGGATGGCAGTGGGGCGGGGCGGGGGACAAGGTCTACCCGCCTCCATCCCCGACGAGGAATGGATTTTATCCTCTGTCCTCGCCTTCATCTCCGTTTCATGTCCTCCATCCTCGGTTCAAACGGGGATGAGGCAGGGCGGGGCGGGGCTGGGATATTGCGGGGAAAAGTGGTCGGGGCGGGGATCGTGGCGGGGACGGGGCGGGGCGGGGAAAAGTGCACATCCATCCCCGCCTCCACCCCCGGACGGGGATGGATTTTAACCTTCGTCCCCACCTCCATCCCCGTTTCATACCCTTCATCCCCTGTCCAAACGGGGCGAGGCTGGGCGGGGCCCCGCTTTCCCCCGGTCCACTGCCATCCCTACATGTGACATAGCTTAAAATGTAAAAATCTTGATATAAATGCAATATTTACACTTTAATGAATTTATCACAAGATTGTGAAGATCTCATGAGAACTTAATGTTTAAATGTTTACTCAATTTCTCATGCTTTTTTCTCACTTTTTTTCTTCAAAAAATTGGCGATATTTGTTACACTTCATGAAACTATAAAATTTGGATACCTTGTCCAACACATTAGACACTTGATATCCAAGACACGTAAATTGTGTCTTAAACTGAATGCTTCATGTCCTAAGCAGGATATTTCGTGTACAAGACGCCTAAATGTGTCATACTATGGTACCCGGACACGCCATTTTACCCTCCGTATATACAAGTTTGTATTTAATTTATAATTTATAAGTATATTTTCAATATATAATATATATTTTAGTATTGCATATATATTTAGATTATATTCAGTTTATTTTGTATTTATGTGATATTGAATGTATATATATAGCCGTGTCCTTGTCCCCACATTTTTTGGAATTTCCATGTCATACCCTCCATACCCATACTCGTACCCCTACCCAGGTGACATAGGTGTCATACATTGAACTTTTTGTACAAGACAGTTGACACTTTGTCTCCAAGATTAGACACTTCTTGTCCTGGAGTGGACACTTTAGTCAAAGATTTTGCACTTCATTTGCAAAATTGGATACTTCGGGGGTCCAAATACAACAACAACAACTACTACGCCTTCATCCCAAAACAATTGGGGTCGGCGATATGAACCAAAAAAGAAAATCATTTTGGGTCTTCCACATGAATCCTTCTCCTCCAATCATTTCTATCCAATGCCATGTCCTCGGTGAGGTTCAAAGCATTCATATCCTTTCCTATCACCTCCATCCATGTCTTCCTAGGCCTACCCCGACCTCTTTTAACTAATATATTTTCCCATTTCTCCATCCTTCTAACTGGAGCATCATTAGGCCTTCGCCGAATATGTCCAAACCACCGTAAACGATTCTCTCTCATCTTATTTTTAATGGGTGCAACACCTACCTTCTTACGTATCTCCTCGTTCTAAATCTTATCTTTTATTGTATTTCCACACACCCATCTCAACATACGCATCTCGGCTACACTCACTTGCTTCCAATGTCTGTCTCCATAATTCTAACTTAGCATTAACCCCAGTTCTAGATTCATCAATCAAAACAATATCATCAGCAAACAACATACACCACGTCACATTTTCTTGAATTGATCTCGTAAGTCCATCCATCACTATAGCAAATAGGAAAGGGCTTAAAGCAGATCCTTGATGTAACCCAACCGTTATAGAAAAATTGGTTGTCACCCCTCCACAAGTGCGGACATTGGTTACTACTCCTTTATACATATCCTTAATTATACTAATGTACTTGAGAGAAACACCTTTCTTCATCATTGTCCACCAGAGAATGTCCGTAGGTACTCTATCGTATGCCTTCTCCAAATCAATAAAAACCATATGAAAATCTTTGTTCCTCTCTCTATTTCTCTCAATAAGTTGTCTAAGAAGATATTAGCTTCCATAGTTGATCTTCCAGGCATAAAACCAAATTGATTCTCTGATATCATGACAATCTTCCTCAACCTAGACTCAATCACCCTCTCCCAAAGTTTCATAGTATGACTCATAAGTTTTATACCACGATAGTTTGTGCAATCTTGTATATCACCTTTATTCTTATATAGAGGCACCAAAGTACTCTTCCTCCACTCATTAGGCATCTTATTCGTCCGCCAAATATTGTTAAAAAGATTTGTCAATCATTCTAAACCTTTCTCTCCCAAGCATTTCCAAGCCTCGATAGGTATACCATCTGGGCCAACTGCCCTACTTGATTTCATTTTCTTCAAAGCCTCTGCAATTTCTTTCTTTTGAATCTTGTGCATGAAGTCACGATTCATCTCATGAAAAGGAATGGACAAGTCTCCAAGATCTTGAGAATGACTTTCATTAAATAACTTATCAAAATAATCTTTCCATCTCTTCTTAATCTCCTCATCTTTGACTAAAACCCTTTGCGTTTCATCTTTGATACACCTAACCATACAAAGATCCCTCGATTTCCTATCTCGCATCTTTGCAAGCCTATAAATATCCTTCTCGCCCTCTTTGGTATCCAACTTGTCATAAACCTCCTTATATACCTTATCCCTCGCGTTCCGAACTACTTTTTTAGCTTCCTTCTTTGCTATCATATACTTCTTCAAATTCTCATTATTACGACTCTTACTTAGATTTCTATAACACTCTCTTTTAACCTTAATAGTTAATTTGACATCCTCATTCCACCACGATGTATCCTTACCTAGCGGTGCACCGCCTTTAGACTCACCCAATACCTCCTTATCCACCTTTCTAATGCCACCCGCTATCTTATTCCACATTGATTCTGAATCCTCCTCAAGACATCAATCAGCTTCCTTAACTACTTGTTCTACAAACATTCCTTGTTTAGCTCCTTTCAGTGCCCACCACTTAATTCCAGGATATATCCTATGTCTATCCCTTTTGTGGCATTGTCTAATTCTAAGATCTAAAATTAAGACTTTATGTTGTGTAGCTACACTTTCTCCCGGTTCGGGGGTCCGAATACCTTGACACTTTTTTTCCAAGATTAGACACTTCCTATAAAAACTGGACACATGTATCCAAGACATCTACAAGTGTCAAACATACGACATGCGTGCCTATGTGTTCTGATACTTTCACCTCAAAAACCTTCATGTGTGTCGAGCCCTGTCCGACATTGACACCTTTGGCATTTAGAGGTGTCCCAGTAACATATCATTTTTAGGATATTTTGTCAGTTGGTTTTTTCAAGTTATGGAACATAGGAGATATAGGTAGTTTGGATGTATTTATAAATAGGACATTTCCATTTGTATTTATTTTAAGCAACTTTTTTCATGTTTGGATATCTTATTTATATTTATTCCTCGTTGTATTAGATTGTCATGGAAATCATTCCCTATACAGTAATAAGAGGAAGCATCAAATGATCCATTCCTTTCCTCTTCTGATGCACAACAACCTAACTTATGGTGTCTCTCAGAAGGAAATGTATAGATCAAGGTTGTAAATATCGTATCTTTACCTGCATTGGTCTAGTCCAAAGTAACACCGTATCGTAAATTTTTAATAAATTTTTTTCAAAAAATCTAAAAAAAATAAAGACAAATCAGAAAAAATTAACAAAAATTCTTAAAAAATCATATCACATGAAAAATGAGGAACTGTACAAAATACAACCGTAAAATCACATATGAAGCATTTATGTCTCTTTGAGCTGCATAGTGTAAAAAAAGCGTAATCTGCAACAAGAGTGTCTCTCAACAAGCTCTCACAAAGAAATCACAAAAACCATAAAGGTTCACAAAGAGGGCTTCAACTCAAGAACAAACACAATACCCAAAAAGGGGTATTCAAAATACTCAAAATAGATTCATAAGTTTGGGAATAAATCCCACACTACATGCATGAAATACAAAGGGGAATAGTCCCTATATTTATAGAGAGGAAGAGATAAGCCTCAAGGGAGTCATTGGACTCCCAACGACTCTATTAGAGCTGTTGGGAGCCCAACGGCTCCCTTGGAGCTTCACCTTTTTGACTAGTCAAAAGGGTGAAGTCTAAAAGGGTCCTAAGATGAGTGTTTTAGTTATTTCTAGTTATGTTTCAACTAGAAATAACTAAACCAAAAAGTAACTAAAAAGAAAAAGTTATTTCATGAGATTACATGCCTATGAGATTACATATGAGATTTTATATGATTTTACATATTTTAACACTCCCCCTCAAACTTACGGTTGGATAACCGAAAGTTTGCCTAAGAGAAAGTGAAATCTAGGAACAGCGAGAGGCTTGGTGAAGAAGTCGGCTAACTGATATTCTGAAGCAACATAGGGAAGATTGATGGTGCCGCACAAAAATTTCTCTCGTACATAGCGACAATCCATTTTTATATGCTTGGTGCGTTCATGGAATGTCCGATTGCTTGCAATATAGATAGAGCTCTTGTTGTCACAACACAGATTTGATGTTTTTGAGCTTTCAATTCCCGTATCAAAGAGTAGACGCCGATGCCAGACTAATTCCATAGTGGTTGTGGCCATCGCCCTATATTCAGCTTTTGTTGATGAGAGATAGACCTTTTGTTGCTTTTTGCATCACCAGGACACCAAGGATTCTCTCAAGAAGACATAAAAACCTATAGTTGAGTGACGATCATTTAGATCACCACCCCAATCTGCATCAGTATAAGCAAGCAGTTCTAAATTAGAGGAAACAAATAAAAATAAACCTTGAAAAATAAAATGTTTAATGTATCTAATAATACGCAAAACTGCTTCCATATGAACAGAAGTTGGGGCATGCTGAAATTGACTGGTTGTATGAACAACATGTGCAATGTCAGATCTTGTGGTGGATAAATATGATAGAGCCTCGATAAGTTGTCTATATGGAGTTAGATTCTCAAGTGGTTCTCCATCATCAATCTTCATTTGACATTCACAATTTCAGGAGTATCAACATGCCTTTCATCTGAAATATATGATCTGACCACAATATCCAATGCGAACTTAGATTGAGTTAGCAAGTATCCCCTAGATGAATATGCAACTTTTATACCAAGAAAGTATTTCAAAAAACCCAACTCACTCATTTCAAAATGTGTTTTGAGAATTTTTTCAATATCATATACTCCTTGTTTATCACTTCCGGTGATGATTATGTCGTCAACATAAAGCAGAAGGATGATAATACCTGCATTAGAATTTTTAACAAACAAAGTTGTGTCAGTAAAACAAAACTGAAAACCAAAATCAAGCATAACCTTACTAAATTTTTCATACCAAGCCTTTGGGGCTTGTTTGAGACCATACATAGCCTTATTTAGGCAAAGAGTTTTTCTTTTAGGAACATTCATTCTCGGTGGTAGATCCATGTATACTTCCTCAGCTAAATTTTCATTTAGAAAAACATTTTTAACATCCATTTAAAAAATATGTCATCCTTTTACCGATGCAAGAGCTATTAGGATTCTAACAGTGGTCATTCTTGCTACTGGGGCAAAGGTTTCTTCATAGCCTATTCCATATTCTTGGGAATAGCCTTTGGCCACCAATTGAGCCTTGAATCTTTCAAGAGTGCCATCACTTTTAGTTTTTACCTTGTACACCCAACGACAACCAATAGGTTTCCTGTTGTTAGGAGAACAATCTTGAATAGTCTAAGTGTTTGCCTTTTCTAAGGCTTCTAATTTGACTTTCATAGCTTTGACCCATTCTGGTTGATTCTTTGCTATATCATAACTAGAGGGTTCTTCATAGGAATGAATTAAGGCAATGGAGGCTTGATGTTTTGGTGAAAAAGACTCGTATGACACAATTTTTTTAGGAACTTTCGAGATCCTAGTGGATTTTTTAGATGAGGACACCAGTTCTTGTTCTCATGTATTTATCCAGGGCACATTGTCTTTCCAAGTTTCCTCTTTTGCTTGTCATTAACAAGATCAGAATAAGTCAATCCAGATCAATTTCTCTTTCACTATCCATTGGAACTAGATCTAACAAGAAGGAATACTCATCTATTTCAGTGGAATTCTTGTTTTTAAAGAAACTTTCTTTTTCTAGAAAGGATACATTTCTTGAAACAAATAATTTGTTGTTTTTAGGATCAAAACACTTGTAGCCCTCTTAATGACTTGCATATCCTAAAAAGACACAAGGAATAGCACGGGGAGAAAATTTATCATTCTTATATGTAAAAACATAGCATTTGAACCAAAATACCCTCAAACTAGAATAATCTGGAATTTGCTTGTAAAGTTTTTCAGTGGGAGATATATTATTTATTGAGAACGAGGGCATTCTATTAATAAGATATATAGCAATTAAAATAGCTTCAACTCAAAAAACTTTAGGAACTTGATGTGTGAAGAGTAGTGATCTAGATGTTTCTATAATGTGCCTGTGCTTTCTTTTGGCTAACCCGTTTTGTTGTGGAGTATAGGGACAGGATCTTTGATGTGAAATCCCATATGAGTTCAAATATTCTTTAAACTCAGTTGATAAGAATTCTCCCCCTTGAATCAGTACGACATATTGAAATATCATTTTTAAATTGATTTTTAACCATATTGTGAAACATTTGAAAGAATGAAAATACTTCAGACTTATGTTTAAGAAAGTAAATCCAAGTATATCGTGTAAAATCATCCACAAAAATAACATAATACATAAAACCACCTTTTGACATAACCGGTGCAGGACCCCAAACATTGAAATGTATTAATTCAAGTGGTCGAGTAGAAACAAAGGCTCTTTCATGGAAGGGTAGTCTTTTCATTTTTTCAAGAATACATTTTTGACATTTAAAAGTCTCAAGATTACAAAACTTTTCCATGTTTGGAAAAAACTGAAGCTTGAACATACAAGGATGACCAAATCTTTGGTGCAAAGGATCCAAGCCTAATTTTTAAACATTACAGCATAATGTATTCTTCGGTATTTCCAAAAAATTCATATAATACAAGCCTCTTTCTCTATTACATTCCCCAATCAACTTTTCTGACTGGTGATCCTGTACTCAACAATCATGAGAGGAGAAAAAAACATTATACTCATGGTCAGTTAACTGAGATACAGACAAGAGATTTAAATTAAGTTTATGAATATATCTAATTTTTGGAATATAAAATCCTTTTGAGTTTTGAAAATAGTTTTCGAAATTTCCTATTCCTTTTATCTCAAGAGTTGTTTCATCCGCAGTAAAAACATTAGATCCGCTTGAGTTATCACATTGAGAAAGTAATTTTATGTTTGGTGTCATATGGAAAGAAGCACCAGAGTCAAGAAGCCATAGAGGTTTACCAGGATCAGAGATGCTAATAGAAGAGACGACGGCTCTAGCAGAGGAAGAAGCCAAAGATTCGACAGAAGCTGTCTTCTTTTCATAAAGTTTTTTCAACTTTGGACAATGAGTCTTGACATGTCCTGGTTCGCGACAATAATAGCAAATAATTTTTCTTCTTTCAAAGTCGCTTCCTTGCCTTTCATCATTTTTCCTCCCAATTTGTGGAGGTTTGTATGTGCGAATATGGTTACTCGGTCTAGATACAGCTAGAACTGAATCATCATCACTTTTGACGACTCTTTTCTTGAGCCTATTTTCTTCCATACTTAGCTTTTCAATGGTGTCCTCAATAGAGGGAACCTTTCCTCGATGAAGAGGAGCGGATTTGGTTGATTCAAATTCGAACCTCAACCTATTAATAAATTGAAAAAAGTGCTTCGCATTTACTTGATTTTGGCGAAGCTCAATGTCTTGTGGACAATGCCACTTTGGTTCAAGGAGAGTCAATTCTTCTCATAGCTCGAATAGGCTACTCTAGTATTCCCTAATACTTTTATCCCCTTGAACCATATTACGAACCTTTTCTTGGAGATTACATATATGGGCAATATCTTTAAGAGATTACATTCTCTTAAGATAATCCCATGCATCATTTGCGTGTTCAAATTTTGCCAGGCTTGAACACTTCTTTATATCAACACTAGAAATAAGCCAAGACATAATCTTGGCATGGCCCAATCTCCACTCTTTCCACTTTTTCTCATATATGGAGATGGCTTTCACTTTTTCTACCTCCAAAAGAGGTACTTCTTTTCCTCCTCCTTTGGTGAGGATTAGTTTAGGTTCCTCATCGGTTCCATCTACTAATCCCCATAGACCTTTTCCTCAAATAAGGTGCTTCATAATAGAAGTCCATGTTACATAGTTTGAGTCATTGAGTTTTATGGGCTTAATGATGACATTATCGTTGTCATCCATTTTACACACTTGGGAATGAAAAGAAAAGAAGAGAAAGAGGAGAATATTCTACCATAAAACACAAGAGCAAGTAGCCTTCGAAACCTTCACTACCAATTTTTCAAAAACAATCTTCACTTTCTTGAAGAAAACTTGAATGACACACTTCCCAATGCAAATCCACTGATGGCTCTGATACCATAAAAAAAGCGTAATCCGCAACAAGAGTGTCTCTCAACAAGCTCTCACAAAGAAATCACAAAAACCATAAAGGTTCACAAAGAGGGCTTCAACTCAAGAACAAACACAATACCCAAAAAGGGGTATTCAAAATACTCAAAATAGATTCATAAGTTTGGGAATAAATCCCACACTACAAGCATGAAATACAAAGGGGAATAATCCCCATATTTATAGAGAGGAAGAGATGAGCCTCAAGGGAGTCGTTGGACTCCCAATGGCTCTATTAGAGCTGTTGGGAGCCCAACGGCTCCCTTGGAGCTTCACCTTTTTGACTTGGTCAAAAAGTACTTTTTGACTAGTCAAAAAGGTGAAGTCTAAAAGGGTCCTAAGATGAGTGTTTTAGTTATTTCTAGTTGTGTTTCAACTAGAAATAACTAAACCAAAAAGTAACTAAAAAGAAAAAGTTATTTCATGAGATTACATGCCTATGAGATTACATATGAGATTTTATATGATATTACATATTTTAACACATAGGACATCATCAAAACTCAATTATCTCACAAGAACAATTTACAATATTAAATATCTTGCAATTAGGAACATGCTACAAGACTCAATACTTTCATATTATATAAAAAATATTATGGCAATAGTTGCACTCGATTTTCAATCGGTTTTCACTCATTACTTCAGTGCCCCATTGCCATGCCGGATCATCTGATGCCATCTTTGTTAAACGAGTGTGAAGCCTGATTTCTACCTTAATATAAATTTTTTATTTTCACGGATTGGCAGAGGGCTATAAGGGGGCAATGTCTCCCGATGCAAATTTTTTTTTTTAGAGTAGCTTTGTAATTTTACTTATAATAAAGATTTGTTACCTTAACCCATTTTTTAGTGAAAAAATAGTGAAAATGCATTTTTTTTACCTTAACCCACTTATTTGAGTAAAAAAACTGTGGAAATGCGACCTTTAGACAAATGGAGAAGTTGACTCTCAAAAGGTATTTAAAACCCAAAATGAAAAAGTAATTTTCGGCCTTTTTAAAGTGCGCCGAAGGTGTATCATACAATACAACACGATACATGGGTGTATCATAGGATATACCCGATACAAGTACAATACACACTCATATCGCGATACAAGTGTGTATCGTATCTCAAAATCCAAAAGTAACGATACATATCGTACCATATCGTACGGTACGGTAAGATACAACACTGGTATAGATTATTTGTTTTCCATTCTAAATTTGGATACCACTGTCTTTGTTCTTCAATCTGACTTTCAGCAGCTTTGTGTTGCTATATTTCAGACAGGGGAAAGTACAGCAGTGGCCCCATCATTCCTTTTCTATAATTATATTAAGGATAGAATAGCCAAAACTGATACTGTAAATTTGGAAAAGAGAAAAGGAGAACTGAGGTTTCCAATCCATTCTAAGATCTAGTTGGGTTTACTTATCCAATCAGTGTGTGAACTTGGTCAGGCTGAAACTGAGTTTGAAAAGTCCTGCCTCAACTTATCAAAGCTCGAGCAGCTTGGTTCTCTGCTAGGCCTTTATTCTTTTTCTCTTCACTTTGAGTTATTAATGATCTCTATTTGTGTTTGTTTCAATTGGCAGGTTGGATGGGATGAGTCTACTGCTATTGAGAGGCAGCCTAGAGTTTCATTATGGGAAATTGAACCTTTGACAACATTCCCCATGTATCCATCATTGTTTTCCCTCAGACTTAAGCGCCCTTGGCTTCCTGAAATGCCATATCTCAATGGTTAGTGAATCTTGTATGTTCCTGTATTGGAAATGTGGAGTTCAAGCAATGTGTTGATCTACATTCAAATAGAATTGTTTTAAGATAACAAGTCTATGAGACAAGGTTTTCTTCATGTATCTCATTATCGTTATGAAGGCTTCTGTGCAAACATCAATTGAACATTCCATGAGTTTAGATACTTGAATAATTGCAATAACCAAATATAGTCTAGACAATGTGAAAGGCTGTAAGGTGCCAGCCATACTCCAATGCAATACTCTTGTGAAATTCTAAATTAAAATTGGAAGTGATTTTTGTGACAACTTTTTGTTTTAACAATTGATTAAATGGGTAAAAATTTGCAAGATATGCATCTAATGCATATTTTTAGTGAGTCAATGAATGGAGTTGATTGTTAAAATGTAACCCTTAATCTCGTTATATGTACTTATATATATTCGTATATATATAGAGATACATATACATATATATATATATATATATATATATATATATATCTTTTTTTCTCATAATAACCCAAAAAGGGTATTTTGTAATTTCCTATTTTACGCATATTCCATTTGGAATATGATTGTATTTTTTTTATTCTTTTCTTTTTCTTTTTCTTTTTCTTTTTCTTTTTCTTTTTCTTTTTCTTTTCTTTTCTTTTTCTTTTCGTAGTTTGTGTCACCTAAGGAAGGCTCCCCAAAGAGTCGTTGGGGGCTCCCAACGACTCCTTTAGGAGCCCCCTGGGTGGCTCCTTTTGTGGTGTATAAATAGGGGATTTCCTCAAGCTTGTGAGCTCAAGCTCTTGTCATATTTTTCAATATATTTTCCTTTTCATGCCTTTGTGCATGATTATATATTCTTACGCCTTTGTGTGTACTTGTTCAAGTGTTATTTGAGTGCCTTTGTGCACATCTCTTGTGAGGTATTTGTGCTTGTATGCGTAGTCTCTTCGTAGACATTTTGACATGGTATCAGAGCTTGGTTAAAGATTGAAGATTATGCATTTCTTTGTTTTTCGAGTGCCTCGAAAGACATGCCTTTGACTTCTTGGAGATTGGAGCGGGGCTTCTCTTCCTTCATTATTTTAAAAGGGCATTATGACAAGAAAGACTTAAAAATCTTATTGCGGTACATATTTCTTCTTCCATCCTTCTTCTCTAATGGGTGAAAAAAAAGTCTCATTTTTTTCTTGGATTTAAACTCAATGACTCCAACTATCATGTTTGGGCCGGAAACATGGAGGCTCACATAAAAGGGAAAGGTCTTTGGAGTTATGTGCAAGGCACAATCCCAGAACCGGAACAAAAAATCTCATTGATGGGGAAAGGTGAAATTAAGATCCTTGAAGGGGAGGAAAGAACCAAAGCCCTTGAGGAATATTCAAAAAAGCATGATGAATGAGAAATGAAGAATTTCAAAATATTGCCTTGGATTTTTTCTTCTGTTGAGACCAAAATCAACGCGAATATTATCAAATTTAAAAAGGTTTCTCAAGCATGGGAGTATCTTGAGAAAATGTATACTTCTAGGGACTTGTCCCATAAATATTATCTTTAAAAGAAGGTCATAACTCTTCTTCAAGGCAAAATGACCATTAGGGAATATTTCTTCAAACTTTTTTCTATTTGGGATGAGCTTGCTATGCTCGAACCAAAATGTAGTGGAGAAGTGATTGAACTTCGTCACAAACAATTAGAAGAAGATCGATTCTTCAATTTTTTGAATGGGCTAAGGCCCAAATTTGAGCAAATAAGGTCTTCTCTTTTGTCTTCTTTCACTCCCTCTTCTTTTAAGGATGTTCTCACCAAATTAAGTGGGGGAAAAAACGTATGGGTATAAGTAAGCAAGGGTCTAATGTGCTTGTGGTTTCATCCAATTCCGAAGACAACAATGGGGTCAATGTGGTATCTAGACCCGTAAACAATTTAAGAACCTATCGTCCCCTTCATTTTAAAAATCAAAATCAAAGAGAAAATGGTGGATAAGGTGGAAAAAAGGATTATAGCAAAATTATTTGCTATTTTTGTAAAGAACCGGGGCATATCAAACCCATTTGTCCCAAGTGGAAGAAGTTGCTAGCCATGACCACCACTTATCAACCGCAAAAGGAGGAGACCTCTTCAAGTAGATCTCTTTCACTAAACCAAATTGTGAATGCCCTTCAACATCTTCTCAAGGGAGCCATCTTGGAAGCCGCCATGTCTTCTTTCTCTCCTCCAGGTAAAACTTCTTGGTTTTTGGATTCGGGTGCATCTTTTCATATGTCCCCAAACATGTATTCTCTTTCCAAATATTCAAAAAATAGTTCTTCATCTTTTGTTTCTACTGCGGATGGGACTTCTCTTGAAATTAAAGGTGTTGGGAATTTTGAAACTCAAAACTTTTTATCCCCAAAATTAGATTTATACAAAAATTAAACTTGAACCTTCTCTCTATTTCTCAACTCTTAGACCATGGATCTGATATTAAATTTTTCTCTGATAAATGTTTAATACAGGATCGCCGGTCCAGAAAATTTATTGGGGAAGGCTGTAGGAAGGGAGACTTATATTATATGGACTATCTTCAAGTTCCTAAAAATTCTTTTTGTAATGTTGCCCAACATAAAGATATAAATGTTTGGCACAAAAGACTTGGTCATCCCAATATCACCAAGTTATCTTATTTGCATTTTGCTAAAAATCTTTGTAAAGATACACTCTCTTGTAGTGATTACATTCTTAAAAAAATGAGAAGTATGCCTTTTGAACAAAGATCCATGTTTTCTTTTAAACCTTTCGAAATTGTTCATTCAGATGTTTGGGGACCGACACCTATAGTTTCAAAAGGAAGGTTTGCCTATTATGTGATTTTTGTGGATGATTTTTCTAGGTATTCTTGGATATATTTTCTTAGACATAAGCATGGAGTTTTTTCATGCTTTAAATCATATTATGTGATGATTAAGAATCAGTTTTATAGCGACTTAAAGATATTTAGAACCGATTCCGGAGGAGAGTATCTCTCAAATGAATTCAAGAAATATCTTGAAGATAGTGGTATTGTTCATCAAAGGTCATGACCTAAAACCTCTCGACAAAATGGGTTGGCCAAAAGAAAACATAGGCATATCATTGAAACCACTTGAATTCTTCTTATAGCTCAAAATATTTTAAAAAGTTTTTAGGCCAAAGTGATTCTTGCATCAGTCTATCTTATCAATCGTTTACCATCTAGAAATTTGGGTAAAATCTCTCCTTTTGAAACACTATATAAAAGGGAACCTGATTATAACATATTGTGAATTTTTGGTTGCAAATGTTTTGTTCTTATAGAAAAGAATGACAAACTTTCACCTAAAGCTATTTCTTGTGTCTTTCTTGGATATTTCGAGACTCAAAAAGGCCTTCGTTGTTACGATTTTAAAAATGATAAGTTATATGTTTCAAGAAATGTGACATTTTTGGAAAATGAGAGTGGTTTTGAAAAGAATGATTCTCACCACAAAAATATTGACTATTCTTTTTTATTTGACATATTATCTAGTAATGATGATATGTCTAGTGATGATGAAATATCATCAAACCATGATAATGATAATGATAATGATAATGATAATGATAATGATAATGATAATGAAATAGACATTAATGACTTCAACTCACCTAGTACTCAAAAGAAGACAGAACAACAAATAACCCAATAACCTATTTGCGTAGAGATAAAAATACTTTCAGAAGTGCAATTGAGCAATATAGTGATTCTATTCCTATACATGATCCCAGGCGATTTGAAAGAAATAGGAAGCCTCGAACAATATTTGTCTCTTTTGACTCTTTTTCACCTAAGTATAGAGCTTGTCTTAGTGTCATTCATTCTTATTTTGAACCAAGAAATTTTGAGGAAGCCAAAAAATGTGTCGAATGGCAAGAAGCTATGAAAAATGATCTCAATGCTCTTAGGAAAGCTAACACATGGGAATTTCAAGCTCTACCTTTTGAAAAGAAAACTATAGGTGTCGGTGGGTGTTTAAAGTTAAGACTAAGAGCGATAGATCTCTAGAGAGGTATAAGGCCCGCTTAGTCATGAAAGGGTATGGTCAAGAATATGAAATTGATTATAGAGAGACATTTGCACCCGTAGCACGGATGGTTACAATCAGATGTCTCATCACTATTGTGTCTATTAAAAAATAGAATATTTTTCAAATGGATGTTAAAAATGTTTTTTTAAAAGGTGATCTTAATGAAAAAGTTTATATGGATGCCCCACCAGGTATGAAAGTTCCTAAATATAAAGTTCTTCGTCTTCGAAAAACTCTCTATGGTTTGAAACAGACACCCAAAACCTGGTATGACAGATTTAACAATGTTATGTTAGAAAATGGACTTTTTTCCTGTTATACAGACACTACATTATTTATTAGAAAATCCGGTGCTGGTATTGTGATATTATTGTTGTATGTTGATGATATGTTAATAACAGGTGATCATGCCAAAGGAGTCAAGGATATCAAATTCGTCTTGACTTCGAAATTTGAAATGTCAAACTTAGGGTTTCTAACATATTTCCTGTGAATTGAGGTTGCTTACTCCCAACGTGGTTATTTTCTATCTCAAACTAAACTTGCCTTTGAGATTATTGATAGGTCAGGAATCTCATATGACAAAATTTGCGAAACTCATGAAATAGTGGGCTCAAAAATGAAGATCGATGACAAAATTCCTCTGATCTATTCTACTCCTTACAAACAACTGGTAGGCTCGCTAATGTATCTTAGCATCACTCGGCCTGATTTGTCACATGCGATTCATATTGTCAGTCAGTTTCAACATGCTCCCACAACGGTTCACATGAGTGTCGTTCTTCGCATCATCAAATAGTTAAAGGGACCTGCAAATAAGGGAGTATTTTTGTCTTCATCTTCCGAATTAAAGTTAATTGCCTATACTGATTCTGATTGGAGAGGTGACCCAAATAACCATCACTCTACCACTGGTTTCTGTGTTTTCTTAGGTGAATCGTTGGTTTCTTGGAAGTGCTAGAATCAACAAAAGGTCTCTTTGTCCTCCACCGAAGCCGAATATCGAGCCATGACATCCACAACCATGGAAATTGTGTAGATTCAACATCTTCTAGAAGACATGGGGTCTGTATTAAAGAGACAACAAAGTTATGCGGCGACAACAAAAGTGCAATATATATTGCCAAGAATCATACTTTTCATGAACGCACGAAGCATATAGAGATGGATTGTCACTATGTCAGGGAAGAATACTTGAAGAAGGTCATTGATCTCCCGTATGTGACGTCTGAGTACCAACTGGCTGATTTCTTCACTAAGGCTCTTTGTTCGCCTAGATTTAATTATCTTCTTGGCAAACTTGCGGTTATCGCACCGTAAGTTTGCGGGGGGTGTTAAAATGTAATCCTTAATCTCATTATATATATTATATATATATAATTTGTCTCTCTTTCTCTCTCTCTCTCTCTATATATATATATATATCTTTTTTTCTCGTAATAACCCGAAAAGGGTATTTCTATAATTTCCTATTTTACACATATTTTATTTGGAATATGATTGTATTTTTTTTATTCTTTTATTTTTTTCTTTTTTCGTTTTCTTTTCGTAGTTTGTGCCACCTAAGGAAGGCTCCCCAAAGAGTCGTTGGGGAGCCCCGAACGGTCACAAATGTGACCGTTGGGGACTCCCAACGACTCCTTTGGGAGCCCTCTAGGTGGCTCCTTTTGTGGTGTATAAATAGGGGGCTTCCCCTTGTATTTCCTCAAGCTTGTGAGCTAAAGCTCGTCATATTTTTCAATATATTTTCCTTGTCATGCCTTTGTGCATGATTATATATTCTTACGTCTTTGTGTGTACTTGTTCAAGTGTTATTTGAGTGCCTTTGTGCGAATCTCTTGTGAGGTATTTGTGCTTGTATGCGTGTCTCTTCGTAGACATTTTTACAGTTGATATCTCTATCTACTTCAGTTCATAATCTTTCTATGCAAAATCTTTTGATTTGAACTAAAATTTTTGAATTATAATGATACGCTATAATAAATCATACATTTTATTACTTTTGTTTATAACGATTTATTAACAACTGACTTGATAAGGTTATGAAAACTATCTTTCAGATGTTATAAAAACTTTGAAACCAAATTCGTAGCACTTGCTTTAAATTATGGATAGAAGTTGGGCTGTCAATGGGTTGGATTTGGTCCAGAGCTGGTTGGATCTGGACAAGGACCCAACTTTGAGGTGTTGGTACCAGGTTTGGGTCTGAATTTTGGCAGACATGTTTTGGTAGGACTATATCTGGGTCCATGTCCAGGTGGTACGGACCAGATTTGGTAAAAATTTTACATGTAAAATTGCAAGTGCTTAATCTGATTGTCTTTGCTATGGTTTGCAAACTTCCAGACCAGACCTTATCTGTTACTTGGATCTTGTGTGTCCAAAAGGATAAGCTAATGTGACCAATTTTGGTATGTCCACACCCTAATAGTGTTGGGACAAGTCTCCTGGTGGTCCATGCTGTATTGCTGCTGCTGTCCTTTTGCAGTCAGTCAATTGTGCTCCACTTTGTTGTCATCAGACACTTTTCTTTGTTCTGAGGAAAGAAGCCATAGGCTTATATTTCACTTTGGAGGCTCTCTTTTTGCTAAGGATATTGTTGCCCTTGGTCTTTATAATTCTCCATAGGGCTGTGCAATGTGCTGGCCTGGCCCATCAATTTGATGAGACAACAGGCAGTTTGACCTGTCAACGGGCCAGTTTGGGCTGGCCTGTTGTCAGATGGCTGGCACCCACCGTTTAGGTCCATGAGTCTAATTGTGTGGGGCTAGGCCAGAGCTGCTCTATTGCTCATGAGTACACACACATTATATATATATATATATATATATATATATATATATATATATATTCAGTTAATAAATGGCTTATGGAGAAAAAAAGACATGATTATGCACTAAAGTTCCTATACACATTGTCATGAACAATCACAAACATATAAAATGTTATGGAAGGTTTCCATCTTTGAATATGTTGGTGTGCATGTTAATGCAGCTGTATGTAATGAAAACTGTATGCATAGATACACTTAAGTATGTTCCTTTATATAAAATGCAAACATTGTCATTTTAAAGCATGGTGTATGGTTGGATACTGACTAGTACTGGATGGGCCCATGACTCAATGACTATGGATCTCAGCCTAAGGAAGTTTGACTCCAGCCCTATTAGCCTTCTATAGAATGGGAAGAAAATTGATGATATAAAATTGTTAAGAATAGTCGACCACTTAAAGTTTTACTTATTCTTAAAGTTGTTTTTAGGTATTTTATATATAATAAGGGACCCATATGTAATTTTATCCTTTTTGGCTAATCTCTATTTAACTAGAGGAGATTAGACCTAATGCTTGTTTTTGACATCTTTCTTTCTCTCTCTCTCCCTCCTCCTTTCTCTCTCTGCCTCGGTTTCTGTGTATTTCTTTATTCTACATGGTATCAAAGCAGTCGACCCTGGGAGCGTGATCTCGTGTTCTGCGCCAAAGCTCGAGTGAAGGATAGTGATACATCTTTTGTTTGAAGAAAAAAAAAAGGTGTGATCGATCTTTTGTTTTGAGGAATAAGTGATACAGATCCGATAACATATCTGAGGTTTGACAAAAGTCATGACTCAGATCTGTAATCAGATGTAAAGGTCACGGTGGATCTATATATCCATGTCGACCGGATCGAGTAGCGACAGGTATGGGCGCTGTGCAAAAGTCATGAACCTGATTTTATTTTTTTTGGATCTCTTCAGATCTGTTATGTGGGGTGAAGAATAACTATGCTGGTCAATCGTGGATCTAGCTGTTGAGAATTTTTTTTTGAAGTAGTCATTTATTTTTTGTTAAGTTCGTATCTGATCACAGATCTGGTGTTGCCGTGAACCCTGCATTGTGTGGAGCAGTTGGTCTGAGATTTGTTCATATCAGATCATCGATTAAATGTTTTTTTTTGTCGTGGATCTGGACCGATGTCGTGGAATTTTTGGTCTGAAACTTTTTTTTGGGATCTGTTCTGGTTAGTTCAGATCTGATCTCAGATCTGGTGTCGTGATTCTGCACCGTCTCTGGTGTTGTCGTAAGTTCTGCATCGTGTAGAGCAGACTGTATGGTCTTGAAGCATTCAGATTTGAATTTTTAGTGGATTGGAGAGTAAATCTGAACGATTTTTTTTGGAATCTATCAGATTTACAAACTATGATAAATTATGTTTCACGTGGTCGTTTAGTGCAGCAGTGTTATTGGCCGTCTCTCCTGAGTTAGCATCATTCATTATGGGTGAAGTTCTGAAATCCGATTCCAAGAATGAGGCTATTGGGGAATATAAAGCCTTTGTAAATCCTTTCTCTTATGGTTCTTATATGAAATTAAATTAAACGAACTATGCCAGATGGTCCAGAACGTTTATGATGTCGGTATCTGGACATCGTAGAAAACATATTTTGTTGGAAACTGAACCAAATGATAAAGTAGAAAAATATATTACTTGGGACGAAAATAATGACATTGTTATGTCATGGATCATGAATAACATCGAACCTCATATTGCAGATGGTCTAATTTATTATACCACAACTAAACAGATGTGGGACAATCTTCAAGATACGTACTCTCAAAAGACTAATGTGAGCCGTATTCTCTAAGTTGAATAGGAGATATACAATTTGCAGCAGGGTAATCAGACCTTGGCACAATACTATGCCTCTCCGTTAAAGTTGCTTTTGAAAGACTTAATGCTCATAGGCCACTGTGTTGTTCAAAGCAAAAAGATCATCAAGAACAGACTATGGTTGCTCGGTTCCTCACAGGCTTATCTTCAGACTTCTCAGTTGCTAAAGTTCAAATGTTGACCGGGTCTGATGTTCCTGTTAAAATATGATTGTATATATATATATATATATATATATATGTATATATTACATATATATGTCTATGTGTCTATCTACATGTATAAATATATATATATTTCCTTTGTAATACCCACTAAGGGTAAAATAGTCTTTTTACCATTTCGCGCCATGTATAGTTTTCTCATTTCTTTTTTCCCTTTTCCTTTTTTTCTTTTCTTTTTCCTTTTACCTTGGAAAAGCCCCCTTAAGGGACGTTGGAGCCTCGAACGGTCACATTTGTGACCGTTGAAAGGGCTCCAACGTCTCTTAGGATCCCTTCCAACGGTCCTCTTCTTGTGCCTATAAATAAAGGGGTTCGCCCCCATTGTATGTAAGCTTCTTTGAATCCCTTTTGAGTGGAATATATTTTTTCACTTTATTTTGTGTGTTTTTATCCCTTTTGTGGTTTGTTGTATTTTTACCCATTAGTGGCTACTTGTGTATGTGCGTGTTTTGCTCTTGGAGATTTCGCTTCACTCATTTGGCACTTTATTACATGGTATCAAAGCAAGGTTAAGACAGCTTCATCGGAATCTCACTTGACAAGTAATATTATCCTCTCTCTTGCCTTTAAACCTTTTTTTTTATATAAATGGCCGACAATGATGCAAAAATCGATCTCTCATTCAAATTGAATGGGACCAATTACCGAATGTGGGCGGCTGCTACGGAGAATAACCTCAAAAGTAAAAAACTTTGGGGGTATATGTGTGGGACCATTCATGAACCTCAATTGAAATTCACTAAGTTTGAAGGCAATCAGGAAAAAGCTTTGAATGAAAAAGAAAAATAGAAGGCTATTCTTGACTTCTCTTCAAAAATGGAGGATTGGGAAAATGAACATGCTAAAATTCTAGCATGGTTCATGAATAATGTAGATTTAAAGATTTGCGCAAATCTTGTAAAGTTTAAAAAGGCCAATGAAGCTTGGTTCTTTATGAAAGGCATGTACACTCAAAGAGACCTTGCTAAGCATTTCTTTTTACAAGAAAAGGTAAGAGAAACCAAGCAAGGTGACATGAGTATTAGGGACTATTATAGTGCCCTATCTTCTTTGTGGGATGAACTTGTTCTCCTTGAACCTCAATGGGAAGGTAGTGCTATTGCCATGAGGCAAGAGCAAATGGAGAAAGATTCTTTCAATTTATTCATGGGCTTCCTCCCGAATTTGAGCAACTTAGAGGATCACTACTTCATAGGGCTTCTACTTCTCTAAGTGATATTTTGGTTGACTTATGTCAAGAAGAAACTCGTTTAGCCTTGAAAAGAGATGTTGATGGAGTTCATGCCGTATCTAGACACGACAATAATGTTAGATTATATAAACCACCCCATTTTTGGAAGAATAATGGTGGTGGAGGAAGAAAGATTATTTGTCATAATTGTAATGAACCGGGTCATATTCGCCCGGATTGCCCTAAATTCAAAAGGAAGTTTGCTTTCGTTGGTGAAATTCCTTCAAATACAAATGAAGATTCAAAGAAGGATGGAGACATAAAGGAGTCCATTGCGCATCTTACCGAAACCCTTCAACAATTCATAAAGATGAACTCCTCTACATCATCTTCTTTGCCTTCCACTTCCGGTGCTGCCATTTCCTCTTTTCCGGGTATGACTTCTTGGATCCTTAACTCGGGTGCTTCCTTTCATATGACCCCAAATACATCGCTTTTATCAAAACCAAGTCTAAACATATTTAAATCATATGTTTCAACTGCCGATGGAACATCCTTGGATGTTGAAGGCAGTGGAAACCTTGAGAAAACTTATGACCAAAACAAAGAATTTTTTGTTCCCAAAATCCGAATTATTCCAAAACTTAATTTAAATCTTTTTTTTCGTTTATCAAATTATCGATTTTGAATGTAATGTATCTTTTTCACCAACCCATTGCTATGTGCAGGATCTTCGGTCCGGGAAGCGGATTGGGCAAGGCCATAGAAGAGGAGATCTTTACTATATGGATTTTTTGTCTTTGCCATCTAAATCATTTTGTAATCATGTTCAATCTAAAGATATTGAGACTTAGCATAAGAGGCTTGGGCATCCTAGTATGTCCAAGTTATATCTCTTTCCTTTTTTGGAAAAATTTTGTAATACAAATACATTTACATGCAATGATTGTATTCTTGGAAAGATTCATTCGCTTCCGTATTCGCATAGTAATTTTGTGTCAAAAAGATCTTTTGAATTTGTGCATTCCGATGTATGGGGGTCAGCACCCGTTATGTCCAAAGGGGGATATTCCTACTATGTTACCTTTATTGATGACTTTTCTAGATATACATGGGTATGTATTATTAAAAACAAATCCGATGTCTTCAATATTTTTAAAGAATTTCGTGTTCTTATTCAAAATCAATTTCAACACAATATAGCTATATTTAGATCCGATAATGGAGGGGAGTACATGTTTAGAGATTTTCAAAATTATTTTAAATCAAATGAAATTTTACATCAACGTTCTTGTCCTAAAATTCCGCAACAAAATGGTCTTGCGGAAAGGAAACATAGACACTTAATTGAAACCACAAGAGCACTTCTTGTCTCTAAAAATGTTCCTAAAAATTTTTGGGCCGAAGCTCTTCTTACCACAACATATCTTATCAATCGTATGCCCTTCTCTTCATTAAAGAATGTATCACCTTTTGAAAAATTGTTCAAAATTACTCCCAATTTTAATAGACTAAGGATCTTTGGATGTAAATGCTTTGTGCTTGTTCAAGGACAAGACAAATTATCACCAAAGGCCCTTGAATGTGTATTTATTGGCTATGGTGAAAATAAAAAAGGTTATAGATATTATATTCAAAACAATAAACTTTGTGTCAAGAAATGTAAACTTTCTTGAGGATCAAAATGGTTTTGATATTCACAAATCTAAAGAAGACATTGATTATTCCTTCCTATTTGATTCAACTCCTAGAATTAATACAACTATTTGTGATAATACTTGTGATGGGATTTTACATCATGATAACATACCTCAACATGACGAGGCTTTTCAAATTGAAAACACTAATCATTTAAATGTATATACCCGGCGGTTAGGAAATGAACATCAACCGACCTTTGAAAGATATTCTTAAAACTTAGAAGAATCTATCGATGACAACCAACCTAGAAGGTCTTCTCGTAATAGTAGGCCACCACAAAAAATTGTATCTTATGAATCTTTTTTCCCTAATTATAGAACTTGCCTCATGATGATACATTTGTATCTTGAGCCTACCTCTTATAAAGAAGCTAAGGATCATCCTCATTGGATTGATGCAATGAGAATTGAATTAGAGGCTCTTAACAAAGCCCAAACTTAGAGCATTATTCGTCAACCATTAGGAAAAAAGGCTATTGGGTGTAGATGGGTATATAAAGTCAAAACCAAATGTGACGGATCCCTTGAAAGATACAAAGCTCGTTTGGTTGCAAAAGGTTATGCCCAAGAATATGTGATAGATTATGAAGAGACCTTTGCTCCAGTTGCTAGAATGACTAGTGTACGAACGTTAATTGTCTTAGTCTCTATTAAATAATGGCCGATTTATCAACTTGATGTTAAAAATGCATTTTTAAATGAAACTTTACGTGAAAAGGTCATTATGGATCCTCCGCCAGGCCTTGAAATTGGTAAATGAAATATTCTAAAGTTAAACAAAGCTCTCTATGGTCTCAAACAAGCACCAAAAGCTTGGTATGATCTTTTTATCCAAGTAGTTCTTGATAATGGTTTTTCTTCTTGTTATATCGATACTGCTTTGTTTGTTAAAACTTCTAATGAAAAGATAACAATCTTGTTGCTTTATGCTGATGACATGATTATCACAGGTAATGACAAAAAATGTATTGATCTTATTAAGAATATTTTGAAAGAAAATTTTGATATGTCTGACCTTGGTTTTCTAAGGTATTTTTTAGGTATTGAAGTTGCATATTCCCCTAAAAGGTATATCCTCTCCCAAATAAAGTTTGCCTCCGATATCATTGCTCGGTTTGGGCTCACGGATGACAAAAAAATAGAAACTCCAGAAATGATCAACGCCAAGATGAGAGCCAGTGATGACACTTCTTTAGAAGACCATACGCCTTATCGTCAGTTGATTTGGTCGCTAACATATTTATCTATCACCAGGCCGGACATTTCTCATGCGGTTCATAGTGTAAGCCAATTTCAGACTGCTCCTTCTACCATTCACATGGCTGCAGTGATGAGAATTATCAGATATTTGAAGAACACCATAACTAAGAGATTATTCTTACCCTCTTCTTCACCTCTTACTTTACTTGCTTATACGGACTCTGATTGGGGTGGGTAACCCTGATGATCGTATTTCCACCACAGGTTATTGTGTGTTTCTTGGAGAGTCACTTATTTCATGGAGGTGTAAGAAGCAACAGAAAGTAGTTCTCTCTTCTACAGAGGCAAAATATCGTGCGATGACTACTACCACTACTGAGATTGTATGGTTAAGAAGTCTGCTTAAAGATATGAGTGTTTCATTATCAACTCTTTCGAAGTTGTGTTGTGACAACAAGAGTTCTATCTATATTGTCTACAATCTCACCTTCCATGAACGAACCAAGCACATTGAGATGGACTGTCATTATGTTCGTGATGAGTTCCTCCGAGGCACTATTCACTTATCATATATTTCTACCGAATATCAGCTGACGGACTTCTTCACCAAAGCTTTGCCATCGCCTCCCTTTTACTTTCTTCTCAACAAACTCTCGGTGATCTCCCCATGTGTTTGAGGGGGGGGTGTTAAAATATATATATATATATATGTCTATGTGTCTATGTGTCTATCTACATGTATAAATATATATATTTCCTTTGTAATACCCACTAAGGGTAAAATAATCTTTTTACCATTTCACGCCATGTATAATTTTCTCTTTTCTTTTTTCCCTTTTCCTTTTTTTCTTTTCTTTTCTTTTTCCTTTTTCCTTTTTCCTTTTACCTTGGAAAAGCCCCCTTAAGGGACGTTGGAGCCTCGAACGGTCACATTTGTGATCGTTGAAAGGGCTCCAACGTCCCTTAGGATCCCTTTTAAGGGTCCTCTTCTTGTGCCTATAAATAAAGGGGTTCGCCCCCATTGTATGTAAGCTTCTTTGAAGCTCTCTTGAGTGGAATATATTTTTTCACTTTATTTTGTGTGTTTTTACGACTTTTGTGGTTTGTTGTATTTTTGCCCATTAGTGGCTACTTGTGTATGTGCGTGTTTTGCTCTTGGAAATTTCGCTTCACTCATTTGGCACTTCATTACAGTTCCTACCCTTGCTGATGCATACAATCGTTTGAGTAGACTTGCCATCTCTCTTCCACGGTCTCAACCTATATCTCAGACATCTGCCCTCGCTGTTCCATCTAGTTATGGACGAGGAAATCCTCTGAATATTAGAGGACGAGGTCGTGGAAGAGGTATGGGAGGTAGAGGTAAACTCCGATGTATTTTTGCAGAAAATCAAGACATTTAGAAGATCGTTGTTGGGATAAACATGGACGGCCTGCCTTTCCTACATCGAAGCCTAATGTTCCAAAAGCTAATGTTACAAAACTAGAGGTAGTGAATGACACCACGTCTCCAAGTGATTGTATCACTCTTAGTCGTGCAGAATATGATGAATTGGTCGCTCATCGTCCTTCAAGCTCCTCTTCTCTTGTAGCTGGTGTGGCCTACTCAACAGGAGGATCTGATGCAGAGCACGTCCCATACCCAACAGCACACAGTCGTGTTTCGAGTTTGGGTCCGGACCCGAGACCCGGATCCAGCCAAACCCTTTTAAATAACCCAACTTAGGGTTGCGTGCGGGGGATAGAGAATTCAGAATTGCAGCAGCCATCCCTTTCTTTTCAGCAGCAGTTTCCTTTTTCCTTTTCAGCATATTTTTTTATTCCTCTTTGGTCTTCTTTCTGTCAGGCTGTTTTCTTTTCACGTTGAATTCAGTCAGACCCCTTGATTGTTTTTGTCCTTTTGTATTTGTTTTTCTTCCATCTGAGCATTTATTTATTGCAGCAGCCTCCCATTAGCCTCATACTTTACTGTTTCCTTTTCTTCCATGTTATTTCTTTTCACTGTTTGATTAAATTGTTTTTTTTTTAAATAAAGCAACCACCGTTCTTTCTATGGTGATCCTTATTATTATTCCTCTGTTATCGTTTATTGTGGGTCTTTCTTTTATTTTTGTTTCCTGTGGCAGCAGTCGTTATTATCCATTTTCCCACGTTATTTCTCATTCTTCATTGTAGTACATTACTTTTGATAATGGACTTAAGGAGGATCGATTGACCTGATTCCCAGCGTCATACTTCCATTGAGTATTTTGTGGTTTCACAACTATTGTGCATTGGAGAACCATCGTCAATATCGACACCCGACAACCAACAACGTCGGCCCCACTTAACGTGACTGCTTCAAATTTCTCGCTACATCACAGCGATCGGAATATCCAATCTCCACGCTGCCTAACTTGCTGCACCCAAGTGCATCCCGGGGTCCGATCTCCACCCTGTGTCAAAGAGTGTCAACACAACACTCATTAACGTGAAGGCCACGGCTCCCTCACTGCATCAAATGGTATCAGAGCCCAGTCCCTCCTCCTTCGTCAACGACATGACGCAAGAAGCGAGGAACGGTCCTACGAGCAAAAAGATGCCAGAGAAGATCATGAAGCGGATGCTCGACATGTTGACGAAAATGCAGGAAGATATGCTATGCCTAGAAAAGGAGGTAGCCGGTCTGTCAAAACGCATGGATGGGGTCGAAGCACGATTAGGTGCGCTTGAATCCAAGGTGAATGCGCACGCAGTGCCGTTGAATCAGTTAAGCGCGCGCACGATCCACCCTGTTGATACTATCGTCGTCAATCCAACCCCAGTGACGCTCCAACAAACATCGCGACGTGAAGCTGTGGAAGAAACTCTGCATAGGGATGCAAGTTGCGACAGTTCTCCCCATCTGGTACCTTCCCTCCATCTCGAATCAGCAGCGACCCTGGGTCGCCCATGTCCAGGTACCCTCCAACCGAACTATCAAGGTGTGAATGCACCCCAGCAATGGCAGCGAGCCCCTGCGACTGCATCGCAGGGCTTGCGCAGGGATGTCGGTCGCGCGACCATCCAGTAGGTGGTGTCATATCCATCATGGTTTCTTGATGCATTCAATTATGCCATTTCAACAAATATGAACGTCTTAAATTTGTGTATTGGTGGATCTGATTACTTAGACCTTCCATTGGTCGAAACGGGTTGGGAGTTGATTGTAAATAATATTATTATGGTTTCGACAATTAGGAATGGAGGGCCTCTTTACGGAACATTGAACACTCCAGCAATGATTGATCTTTTAAAGCCGTTTGGGTTTGCTTTTGGGAACAAGATCCTGAACGGGGATTTCTCTATGGACGGTGAGCAGAGCCACTATGCATTCGGGGAAGATTTAGTGAAGGTCCAGTTTTTGGTAAGCATGCTTGTATTGTTGGGATTCTAGCCAAACCCATAAGATCGCGTGCGGGAGGGACAAAAATTCAGCTTATGCTTTCAGAGAGTGTCATAGCAGATGCTACAGACGATCCATTTCAAAATAAATCTACAGGCTTTGATTTGGAGTCGTCCAAGAATATCACTACGGGTTGCCTATCGTCAATGTCTTTGATTTATATGCATATCGTGGTGACAACAAGTCGTCAGAGTTGACTTCTTCCCAACCCGGAGAGAATGATGCAGAGCACGTCCCATACCCAACAGCACACAATCGTGTTTCGAGTTTGGGTCCGGACCCGAGACCCGGATCCAGCCAAACCCTTTTAAATAACCCAACTTAGGGTTGCGTGTGGGGGATAGAGAATTCAGAATTGCAGCAGTCGTCCCTTTTTTTCAGCAGCAGTTTCCTTTTTCCTTTTCAACATATTTTTTTATTCCTCTTTGGTCTTCTTTCTGTCAGGCTGTTTTCTTTTCACGTTGAATTCAGCCAGACCCCTTGATTGTTTTTGTCATTTTGTATTTGTTTTGTCTTCCATCTCAGCATTTATTTATTGCAGCAACCTCCCATTAGCCTCATACTTTACTGTTTCCTTTTCTTCCATGTTATTTCTTTTCACTGTTTGATTAAATTGTTTTTTTTTTAAATAAAGCAACCACCGTTCTTTCTACGGTGATCCTTATTATTATTCCTTTGTTATCGTTTCCTGTGGGCCTTTCTTTTATTTTTGTTTCCTGTGGCAGTCGTTATTATCCATTTTCCCACGTTATTTCTCATTCTTCATTGTAGTACGTTACTTTTGATAATGGACTTAAGGAGGATCGATTGACCGCGTCATACTTCCATTGAGTATTTTGTGGTTTCACAACTGTTGTGCATTGGAGAACCATCGTCAATGTCGGCACCCGATAGCCAACAACGTCGGCCCCACTTAACGTGACTGCTTCAAATTTCTCGCTACATCACAGCGATCGGAATATCCAATCTCCACGCTGCCTAACTTGCTGCACCCAAGTGCATCCCGGGGTCCGATCTCCACCCTGTGTTAAAGAGTGTCAACACAACACTCATTAACGTGAAGGCCACGGCTCCCTCATTGCATCAGGATCATTGACTCTGGTGCATCTAGACTGTAAAAGTATCTTCAACAAGATACTATAATCGATTCCTTGAGAATAAATGTGTAAACATACACACACCAAGAACACTTAGAACACTTGTGCAAAAAACACAAGAACACAAAATCACAAATGTGCAAATGCACTCATAAGATTCATAAACAAGAAAAGGTTGGGCAATAATCCCAAAACCCTTGAAGAAATACAAGAGGAGCAGCCCATATTTATAGGGCATTTAGGAGGCGTTGGAGCGGGCTCCACATAGTAATTGGAGCCCCTCCAACGGTCACAAATGTGACTGTTGGAGGGGTCCAACGACTAGTGGGTTGGGCCCCTCCCAAGACAAGTACAAGTTTATTAATTAAAGAAAAGAAATAAAGAAAAAGAAAAAGAAAAATTACAAAACATATTCACGAAAATGAATATGTGTAAAATGCTTAAACTACCCTTAGCAATATATTATATATATATATATATAATAGGTAGATACATATACATATATATCATATATGTATATGTATTACCTTATATATATATAAAATATATATACGAAAATTCAAGATTGATTTACATAATTTAACACCCCCCCTCAAACTTAGGGCAAGATGACCGATAGTTTGCAAAGAAGGAAGTTGAACCGCAGAGCACATAAGGTTTTAGTAAAGAAATCTGCCAACTGATATTCGGACGTGACATAAGGAAGATCAATGACTCCCCGGAGATATGCTTCACGAACATAGTGAGTCCATTTCAATGTGTTTGGTCCGCTCATGAAAGGTGTGATTCTTCGCAATGTAGATTGCACTCTTGTTGTCGCAACACAGCTTGGTGGGTGCTTCTATTGTGATCCTCATGTCTTCTAGCAGTTGATGAATCCAAACAATCTTCATGGTAGTAGTTGTCATGGCACGATATTCAGCTTCTGTTGACGAGAGCGACACCTTTTGTTGCTTCTTGCATCTCCATGAAATTAATGAGTCACCTAAGAATACACAAAAACCAGTGGTGGAGTGACGGTTATTTGGGTCACCTCCCCAATCAGAGTCAGTATAAGCCATTAATTTTAAATCGGAAGAAGAGGACAGAAAAACTCCCTTATTTAGAGTACCCTTTATGTATCTTACGACTCGTAAGATGACACTCATGTGAACTGATGTAGGCGTATGCTGAAACTGACTTGCAGTATGGACTGCATGGGATATATCTGGTCTAGTAATACTCAGATACATTAATGATCCTACAAGCTGTTTGTAGGGTATAGGATCCAGAAGTGGAACCCCATCATCAACTTTCATTTTGGCCCCTACTACGCCAGGAGTTTCACAAAGCTTCTCATCTGTAATACCTGACCTGTCAATGATCTCAGAACCAAACTTAGTTTGAGATAAGAAATATCCTCTAAGAGAGTATGCTACTTCAATCCCCAAAAAGTAAGTTAGAAAACCCAAACCAGACATTTCAAATTTATCTTTTAAGATAGATTTTATACTCTTAACCCCATTAGAGTCACTCCCGGTGATGAGCATGTCATCAACATATAATAGTAAAATCACAATACCTGCATTAGATTTTCTAACAAATAGAGCAGTGTCAGTAAAGCAAGAGGAAAATCCATTTTCAATCATTACAGAGTTAAACCTATCATACCAAGCCTTGGGGGCTTGTTTTAAACCATAAAGTGCTTTTTGTAGACGAAGCACCTTTTCCTTAGTAGTCTCCATTCCAAGTGGAGCATCCATATAAACTTTTTCGCTTAAATCACCATTGAAAAAGGCATTTTTAACATCCATTTGATAGATGTTCCATTTGTTAATAGAAACAACGATTATAAGACATCGGACAGTGATCATACGAGCTACAGGAGCAAAAGTTTTTTCATAGTCAATACCATATTTCTGACTATATCCTTTCGCAACCAAACGAGCTTTATACCTTTCAAGGGATCCATCACTTTTAGTTTTAACTTTGAAAACCCATCTGCACCCTATTGTTTTCTTACCTTTAGGAAGATTCTGAAATTCCCAAGTTTTGGCTTTTCTTAGAGCCTCAAGTTCATTGTCCATTGCATTAATCCATTCAGGGCACTTTCGTGCTTCTTCAAAATTTCTAGGTTCTATATAGGAGTGGATGGCACTAAGGCAGGTTCTATATCTAGGTGAAAAGGAGTCATAGGAAATGAACCTAGAAGGAGGCCTTCTACTTCTTTCGGTTCTACGAGGGATATCTTCATTCTGAGCGGCACTAGGACTAGCATCATTATGTCTGTCAAGAGCACTTCTAAAGTTGCTTCGATCTCTATGAGTATAGGTGATAGGGTTTCTAGGTAATCCTTCATCAATATGTTGATGTGACGAAGGAAGCAAGGGGATGTTTTCTTCAGTTTCAAATTCATTTGGGTTACTTTGATCCGACTCATCATCACTAGTATCATCGTCTTTATTCAGTAAATCAAATAGAAAAGAATAATCCATATTCTCACTATGAGGGTCGCTATGTTCGAATCCACTCACATTTCTGGAAACATACAGTTTATCACTTTTGACATCATAACAACGAAAACCCTTTTGGGTTTCAGAATAGCCATGAAAGGCACAAGGAATGACTTTAGGTGAAAGTTTGGCATTCTTATCAGTAAGAACAAAACATTTACACCCAAAGATCCTTAACCTGCTATAATCAGGTTTCTTATCGTATAGTTTTTCAAAGGGAGAAATTTTGTTTAAATGCTTCGATGGAAGTTTGTTTATGAGATAGACAGAGGTAAGAGCTGCCTCAGCCCAGAGATTCTTTGGAATGTTTTGTGAAATAAGTAAAGTCCTAGTTGTTTCAATGATGTGCCGGTGCTTTCGTTCGGCTAACCCATTTTATTGAGGGGTTTTCGGAAAAGATTTTTGGTGAAGAATGCCAAAATTTTCAAGATATCTTTTGAATTCATTTGAGAGGTATTCTCCTCCAGAGTCGGACCTAAGGATTTTTAGGCATCCATTGAATTGATTTGAAATCATCATATGAAAACTTTTAAAAGTTGAAAAAACTTCATGTTTATGTTTAAGAAAATAGATCCAACAAAACCTAGTGTAGTCATCCACAAAAATCACATAATATGAAAAACCTCCTTTTAACATCACAGGAGTCGGGCCCCATACGTCGGAATGAACAATCTCAAATGGTTTTGTCGTAAACATGGTTCTTTGAGAAAAAGTCCAACATTTCATTTTCCCAAGAATACATTCATTACATAGAAAATCACTTTTACAAAGATGTTTAACAAAAGGCAGATAAGAGATTTTAACAATATTGGGGTGACCCAATCTCTTATGCCATACATGAATATCTTTGTTTTGAACGACGTTGCAAAATTGACTCTTGGGAACTTGAAGAAAATTAGTAGAGATCTCCTCTTCTAGAGCCTTCCTCAATCAAACTCCCGGACTGACGATCCTGTATCCATCATTTATTAGAAAAGAATTTTATATCGCAACCATGGTCCGAGAGTTGGGAGACGGAAAGAAGATTCAAATTAAGTTTTGGGATAAAACGAATTTTTGGAATAAAGAAGTCTTGTCTTTCAAAATTACCTATTCCTTTAATCTCAAGAGATGTTCCGTCCGCGGTTGAGACAAAGGATGGAAAAGAATTTTTAGAAAGATTTGAAAGAGAGCAAGAGCTAGGAGTCATATGAAAGGATGCCCCGGAATCTAAAAGTCAAGATGTCTTACCGGGGGAAGATGATGACATAGCGGCTCCAGAAGTGGCTCCCTTGAGAAGAGGTTGTAATACTTCTACGATTTGTTGAAGGGAAAGAGACTCACTTGATGATGGAGGTCATTCTTCTGCTTGGGATGCCATAGCCGTTGCAATCAATTTCTTCCATTTAGGACACATAGGTTTGATATGTCCTGGTTCTTTACAAAAGTAGCAATTCAATTTGCTATAGTCTCTTTTGTCATGCGATCATTTCCTCCTTGACCTTGGTTCTTGAAATGAGGAGGTCTATAGGTCTTCATGTTATTCCCCGGTCTTGACACAACATTAACCATTTCACCATCCTCTTGAGTAGAAGAGGCAACAAGAATGCTAGGATTATTCTTGCTAATCCTCATACGTGTTTTTTCACCACTTAGTTTGGTGATAACATCTTCAAGTGCGGGAGATGTGAACGCGGAGAGAAGAGAGGACTAAACTTATTCAAATTCAGGTCTAAGGCCATTTAAAAAGTTGAAGAACCGATCTTCTTCAAGTTGTTTGTGCCTTAATTCGATAGCTTCTCCACTCCATTTTGGTTCAAGAATTGCGAACTCGTCCCAAATAGAGGATAATTCGGCAAAATACTCCCGAATGCTCATATCATTTTGTTGAAGTGTCAAGGCTCTCTTTTAGAGAAAGTACTTGTGGGATAGATCTCTTGAAGTGTACATTTTCTCAAGATACACCCATGCTTCGGAAGCCTTTTTGAATTTGATGATATTGGCGTTTATCTTGGTTTCAACGGATGAGAAAATCCAAGATAAGATCTTGAAGTTCTTCATTTCCCAATCATCATGTTTTTTGGAATACTCTTCAAGAGCCTTTTGTCTTTCCTCCTCTTCAAGAATCTTAATATCTCCTCCTTCGATGATGGTGATTTTGGGTTCCGGTTCCGGTATAGATCCATGAACGTAACCCCAAAGCCCCTTTCCTTTAATATGGGCTTCCATATTCCCGGCCCAAACATGATAGTTTGAGCCATTAAGCTTAAACCCAAGAGAGAAAAGGGAGGAAATAAGACAAGAAATAATACGTACCTCAAATCTTTTTCGCGTCTTTCTTGTCAAAAGAAGCTTCTAAAATATTGCCCGAGGAAGATGATTCACTTCGATTTCAAAAAGCTTGAAGGCACGTTTTTCGAGGAACGCAAGTGAAGGCGAATCACAATCCTTCTTCTTCAACCTCGCTTTGATACCATGTAAAAGTATCTTCAACAAGATACTATAATCGATTCCTTGAGAATAAATGTGTAAACATACACACACCAAGAACACTTAGAACACTTGTGCAAAAAACACAAGAACACAAAATCACAAATGTGCAAATGCACGCATAAGATTCATAAACAAGAAAAGGTTGGGCAATAATCCCAAAACCCTTGAAGAAATACAAGAGGAGCAACCCATATTTATAGGGCATTTAGGAGGCCTTGGAGGGGGCTCCACATAGTCGTTGGAGCCCCTCCAACGGTCACAAATGTGACCGTTGGAGGGGTCCAACGACTAGTGGGTTGGGCCCCTCCCAAGACAAGTACAAGTTGTATTAATTAAAGAAAAGAAATAAATCAAAAGAAAAAGAAAAATTACAAAACATATTCACGAAAATGAATATATGTAAAATGCCTAAACTACCCTTAGCAATATATATATTATATATATATATAATAGGTAGATACATATACATATATATCATATATGTATATGTATTACCTTATATATATAAAATATATATACGAAAATACAAGATTGATTTACATAATTTAACACTAGACATCTATGTGGAAATCTCAAAATTTCTTAGATCTAAAGGATATTACTGCACATCGGGGGGTCTCATTAGCAGATGGGAGTTCCTCTCCGGTTATTGGTCAGGGAAATGTTTTTATATACTCTTCCTTGCAGTTGAAAAATGTCCTTCATGCTCTTTCATTTCCTCAAAGTTTACTCTCAGTGAGTTGTCTCACAAAAGAGCTAAATTGTAGAGTGATATTTGATCTTGTGTGTTGTCATTTTCAGGATTTACTGTCGGAGAAGATTGGTGGAGGCTATGAAGAAAATTGAGTCTACTATCTACATCACCCAATGAAAAACATTTATGCTGCAGTTGATTATTCCTCCAGTCCTATTCAATGGCATCATCGTCTTGGACATCCTTCATTGTCAAAGCTTCGTCGTGTCTTTCCTCAAATTCCGTCTACTACATCATTTCAGTGTGAAGCATGCCAGTTGGGCAAGCATCATCGGAGTTCGTTTCCTTCTAGTCAGAGTCAGTCCAGTCATAAGGTCTTTGAACTTCTTTATGCGGATGTATAGGGTCCTAGTAAGATTTTTACCATGACCCAGTGTCAATATTATCTTGTTATTGTTGATGATTTTTCTAAGTTGTCTTGGGTGTTCTTAATAAAAGAAAGATTTGAAGTTCCGAGTATCCTCAAATCTTTAGTTATTGAAATAAAAACTCAGTTTGAATCTATTGTTAAGATTATCCGCATTGGTGAGTTTAAAACCAAAGCATTGTTGCAATTTTATTTAGACCATGGCATTCAACCTCAAACCACTTGTGTCTATACTTCCCAACAAAATGGGGTGGCTGAACGAAAACACATGCACCTCCTTGATGTAACACGTACCCTTATGATTCAATCCAATGTTCATGCTTCATATTGGGGTGATGCAATTATCACAACTTGTTATTTGATCAACCGCATGCCTTCATCATCCTTGGAAGGCCAAATTCCTTTGTGCATCCCGTACCCTAATGTACTGCTTTTCTCTTTCTCACCTAAGGTATTTGGGTGTGTTTGCTTTGTGCACAGACTTGGACCTGATCGTGATAAATTAGCTGCTCAAGCCACTAAGTGTATGTTTATCGGCTATCCAAAAAATAAAAAGGGGTATCGATGTTATGATCCGATTTCCCGTCAGGAATATGTCAGTGTGGATGTATCTTTCTTCGAGTCTATTCCATATTATTCCAGTGCTGAGGCTCAGATGCAAGTTGATCAAAATGACTCATTTCCTCTTCTTGTTCCTCCTTTTCTTTTGGAATCCGTGCCCCAATTACCGCGTCCACCTTTATCTACCTCAAGATTTCATAATCCTTCATTGGTATATGCACGTAGAGCTCCACCTCCTCCAGTGCCTCCATCTTCTTCTTCTCCTGAAGTAACTGCTCCTGATAGCAATGACCTTCATGTTGATGATAACAGGTCAATCGCTCTAAGAAAGGAGACACGACAACGTACCTTATATCCTATGTCTCAGTTTGTCTCAGATGCCAGAATTGGTAATCAGATGAAAGCATTTATTTCAGCCTTATCTGCTGAAACTATTCTTCTAAATTATCAACAAGGATGGTTCAATTGAAAGATACAAGGCCAGGTTGGTAACAAAAGGTTATACTCAGACATATGGTGTTGATTTCTTTGAGACATTTTCTCCCGTTGCACAGATGGGTACCATCCGTCTTGTTCTCTCCGTAGTTGTTCATCATGGATGGAATCTGTGTCAACTCGATGTGAAAAATGCATTCCTATATGGGGATCTGTCTGAGGTAGTATACATGCAACAACCTCCTGCGTTCGAGGTTGAAGGGGAGTGTCAGAAGGTGTGCAGATTAAGAAAGGCGATATATGGTCTAAAGCAAAGTCCTCATGCATGGTTTCAAAAGTTGTTTAATGTGATGTCAAAGTTTGGTTTTAATAGGTCAGCGTCAGACCACACATTATTTATTAAGAAAACTAACTCAGGTCTAGTTGTTATGGTGGTATGTGTGGATGACATCATCCTTACAAGAGATAACATGAAAGATATTGCAGCTATAAAGACCTTGGTCCACTTAGATACTTTCTGGGCATAGAAGTGGCTAGGAGCAGTGAGGGCGCAGTTTTGTCTCAACGAAAGTATGTTCTTGATCTATTAAAAGCGACAGGAATGTTGGGAGCTAAACCAACAAATATTCTCATGGATCACAAAGTTCATTTGTTGGAAGAGGGGTCAAAACCTGTTGATAGCAGAAGATATCGCTCACTGGTAGGGAAGTTACTATATGTGACTAGACCTGATATTGCTTTGGCTGTAAGCAAGGTTAACCAATTCATGGACAAACCAACTGAGGTACACTGGAATGTTGCAATGATGATACTCAAATACTTAAAAAATCTTCTTCTGGAAAAGGGTTATTATTCAAGAAAGGGGGTACTATGGAGATAGTTGCTTACTCTGATGTTGATTATGCTGGGTCTATAGAGGATAGGAAATCTACCACAGGATTCTGTGTATTTGTGGGAGGTAACTTAATTTCTTGGAGAAGCAAGAAGCAAACCGTGGTTGCTAGGTCGAGTGTCGAATATGAATATAGGGCTATGGCCCAAACAACAGCTGAATTGATGTGGGTTCGAACTGTGCTGAGTGATCTTCAAGTGAAGGTTTCATCTCCTATGGTGATGATGTGTGATAACAAGGCGGCTACATATATAGCAAATAAACCGGTATTTCATGAGAGGACAAAGCATATTGAAGTTGACTCTCACTGCATAAGAGATATGGTTCAAGCTGGACATATCTCTACCAAGCATGTAAACTCTGAAGACCAAGTTGCAGATATTTTTACAAAGCCTCTTGCCAGACACAGTTTCTCAAAATGTTGCGGCAAGCTGAGCATGATTGATATCTATGCTCCAGCTTGAGGGGGAGTGTTAAGAATAGTCGACCACTTAAAGTTTTACTTATTCTTAAAGTTGTTTTTAGGTATTTTATATATAATAAGGGACTCATATGTAATTTTATCCTTTTTGGCTAATCTCTATTTAACTAGAAGAGATTAGACCTAATGCATGTTTTTGACATCTCTCTCTCTCTCTCTCTCTCTCTCTATATATATATATATCTATCTATCTATCTATCTATCTATCTGCCTCGGTTTCTATGTATTTCTTTATTCTACAAAAATTATTATGTTTGAGTAAGAAGGCTATTTCATTGCTTGCAGACCATGGAGCAGTTGATGGGAATGCTCTTATGTGGCCGAAAGCTGATACTGATGTGCAGGGTTCTCAGTCCTTGAATTTTAGGGGTGCTGGTGTTAACCCATGGATGAAACAAAGGCTTGACCTATCAACACTTGAGGCTGAGCATGATCAGTTTCAATCTGTGTCAAGTGTGGCATGGCCGGAAATAAGAAGTGGAAATCTCATTAAGCAATCATTACTGAAGTTTCCAAATTCCAGCCAATTCCAGCAGCAGTTTTCAAGCAGACTTGGCCCTCTAACACCGAGGCATATCATTCAACAAACGCAACCTATGCAGAGCCATCTCAATCTGCAGGCACATGCAATGTTTGATAACCAGGCTGAGAGTCACCTTTTGCATCAGCAATTTTTTCAACCATTCAGTGAACAGCAGCAGCAACATTTGCAAAACAATAATGAGCCATTTCATCCTGCAAGTAGTCAACAGCCACAATTGTCCTTTTTGTCTGCCTTATGTCAAAAGCCTCTGTTTGCATATTCAAATGGTGCCTTCTCATCTTCTTTAACTCCATGCATACAAAGTTTGTTGGGCCCTCTGTCTGCTGAAGAAAATGCACGTCTTTTGAGCAATATGAGAGATAATCAAGCTAACATTGTTGAGCCACATAAGGAGTCCTGGGCATCCAAGATTTCATTTCCTCAAATTGAATCTTTTGGAAACTCAGGTTTGCTTCCACCATTTCCTGGCAGAGAAACTGGAGTGGAGCCAGAAAATTGCACCCGCGACTACCAGAACCAGAATGCCTTGTTTGGTGTTAACATTGATTCCCAGTCACTAATACTCCCTAATGTTGTTTCAAATCTTGCCATGGCTGGAAGCCGTGGTGACATGGCAGCCATGCAATTTACTACTTCTGGTTTCCAGAATCCTATGCTAAGTGGTTATGGTTGTCTTGTAGAGTCACCAGGAATTCTCCAAAATTCGGGACAACTTGACCCATCTGACAAAACATTTGTGAAGGTGAGAATATGAAAGCTCATATTTTGTAAAATGGCACATTTAACTTTGAAACAGTGGTAATTAATCTACTTGGTGACTGATGCAGGTTTACAAATCTGGCTGTGTTGGGCGATCACTAGACATTGCTCGGTTTAGCAGCTACCATGAGCTACGCAGTGAACTCTGTCAAATGTTTGGGCTAGAGGGTCTCCTGGAAGACCCTTTGAGATCAGGCTGGCAGCTTGTATTTGTTGACCGTGAGAACGATGTGCTTCTCATGGGAGATGACCCTTGGGAGTAACTCTTCTGCCCTTAATGCCCTACTGCTCTCTCTCTCTCTCTCACACACACACACACACACGACTTAGGAAGTCAACATGATCTAGTTGGGCTGTTGTTGGTTGCCATTAAAGCGATGTGCATAATCAATCAACTTGACCCTAGTTCATGATTGGTTTGCTAAGTTATACTTGGTTGATATTTACCATCGAACTCCTGAGTTGGTCTCCATAAATTGCCTGTGCTTTCTATTTTGTTTCTTAGACTTCGTATGATATTCACCTTGCACAGAAATAACCAGGAAAAAAGTAGTTGGCTTATGTGGCTGCTTTATTCTCTGTAGGGAGTTTGTAAATAATGTGTGGTATATCAAGATTCTGTCACCTCAGGACATGCAAAAGATGGGGACTCAGAAGCGCGGCAGCGAGTGCTATGAAGAATATAGCAACAGTGGCCATCTTGGGATCTGAACCTCCAGGATCCTCTACTGGCTCATCAGAGTGCTCAGCTTACTGTGAGAAATGGTTTGTACACATCTATGAATGAATACTTAAAAGGTTTTCTTTGGCACACACCCAACTCTGGCAAGCCAACTGAGTTCTCTCACTTATTTCTGAGATCGACCTCGAGTCATAGAATATCCAAGTTCTAGGGCAATTGGCAGGATTATATATAAGTACATCATGCTCTTGTAGTCGTTGGATAAATGGCTGAAAACAGATTGGATACTGGTGAAGCACCCAACGAACCGTATGTGGTTCTCAAGGATATGTATCCTTATGTTGGTACCTAGTACCATAAGAAAAAGGGGGAAGATGGATTGTTTCTGTTCGGTACCTCAACTGAGCAAGAGTGAAATTCAGATCATGTAAATGTTATGCAGATACAATCCATTTTCAACTTGTATTTTCTCGTACGAGCTCATTGTTTGCAAATAGCATCATGCATTACTGTCTAACCTGCATGGCTTGGGTAAGGGTTGGGTCCAGTTGGTCAGGAACATAGATGTTGGTCCAGCCAGGTTGACCTACACTCAACCTGTCACAGTGTAGTTTGTATATCATAAAGATGATTTCATACTGACAATTTCTTTGTTTTTTCCTGCAGGATCATTGATGTACCTACTATTTCCGGAAATAATACAGTTTATATCCGTAATGTTTATTAAGGTGAAACCCAGCTCTGAATTAACAACTTCGATGGTTATCCTTGTGCAGTGTATGGTATACCTTATGTTTCTGCAACTCCTGATTAGCTAAGAGGCTGACGAAAGCTTGATCGTATATTGACCTTATGTTGCTATTTCAGCGTATCATATCAATGACATTTTGTGAATCTAACAAGTCTGTACTCTTCTTTTATATGTTTTTTTTTATATATTTATATGGAGAAACCACCCCCAGGATCATAGACCTAGCTGCATTGGCTTTGCCTACCATACTTAACTCCGTGGACTTACCCCTTTCCTCTAAGGAGTCATCACGCTTCGGCTTGCGCATGGGGTGATGCTGACGGAGCTGCATTGGCTTTGCCTACCATACTGTCGCAGTTTTGGCAGCGTAAAACTCCGTGGACTTAAGCGCTTTCCTCCAAGGAGTCATCACGCTTCGGCTTGAGCATGGGGTGATGCCCATGGGATTTAAACCTAGACCAGCTGCCTAGCGGCCTAGGTTCCATCCCACTACTCCTGAGGCAAAAAATTTGGACCATTTTTTTATTCGTGTCATCCTTCACCAGGGGCCATGTTTCAATTTTATTGGATATCTTCTAAGATACCTCTTCTTTTATATGTTCACGTGCGTGTCTGGTTTGAGGATCTATTAGGGATTTAATAAAAAGTTGAGGATATCCTTTTGAAAAGTACGTTACAAATTTTACAGGTGGTCTGTGTGTGTTGGCTTGGGAAAAAAAATCCCCTCCAATCCAATTCATCCCTAAATACCCATTTTTTCACTCATTTCAGCAGCCCAGTCAACATAAATAAAAGCCATCCTCAAGTTGATCCAAAACCCAGCCATCATATTCCACTCATCCAATCCAACCCATTTTTCTTCCCATCTACATGAAATGGAACTTTCCAAAATAATCTTAACTGATCCGGGTAATCCAACTCTCGTTCTTATGATCTAAAATCGACAAAAATCTGTTTTCAGCATTAAGCCAAGCCATCTTGTTCAAACATATCCACTCACTTGCTATCTAATATTTGGATCCTAAGGAAACATATAACAATCTTACCTACCAGCAATCAATACCAAATCTTAAATTGAATGATGTTAAATACTGAGATTCAAATTGCTGTTTTCAAAGCTTCTACGAATTGGATCTCGCTATTCCTATTCGATCCAAAGCTATCAAATTCAATTAAACGCTGTTACTGATGATAGTGGATGGTTTAGGAAGTGTGTGCTTAGTTTTCTTATGCTTCTTGAAGTGGACCGTGTATTACATCTTTAGATTGCAGAGCACCTCAAAGTTGTATGTGGGCTCATAACACACTGGATTGAGCTCAATTGAAAGAAGCACAAGCAAAAGATTCAGTTTTTCTTTTTGAAGGAAGCAAAATATTCAGATTAGAACGACTAAGCTCTCTTCAACCTAGGAGAATGCAGATCATGAGTAGGATGTCCAAGTCATGTCAATATTTTAGTATGAAGATCCACACCCATTTCATGAGGGAGAAAGTAATTTAGATATAGATCAGATCTGACATGTAGTAGGCTTTGGAGGAGTGCGGAGCCTGTTTCCTACCTGAATATAAATCTTAAATTTTTGCGTAGGCAAATTTTTTAAGGTTTAAGGTATTTTCATAATTTTACCCTAAACTCTGCACCTTTTATATCCAGCAGTACCAGTAGACTCTTTGTAAAATGTGTAGACTCTTTTTATTTGAGGCATCTATCCTCCATATTCTGCATCCCAATCAATAAAAGAAGAAGACTCAATGCGGTCGTGGACATAGGTAGTTTTAGCCAAACCACGTAAAATCCTTGTTTTCGTGTGTGATTATTTTCTCCTTTTGATTTTTTCGTGCCTATTTCTTCGATTCATCGGTAGGTCAAGTGATCATTCCTTGACAGTAGGACTCGCAAGGGCTCTATTGGTAGGCACCACTCATGACGAGATATTGCGTGTTTGAAACACAAGGTATGCATGTTCTTTGACGTGAGGCCGAAGTTGAGCGTATTCCCTGGTGGGCAAGGGGGCTATGGGGGTTTTACGCCAATGAACTTGGTGAATGAGTCCGTTTTCTCTGATTATCTTAAAGAAAAATATATACTAAGATAATTAATTTGGAAATAAACCACGACTATAAATTTTCATATTAAAAATAGAGTAGAATTAGAAATTTCAATTGTAGAAAAAAGGAAAGAATATTAGTTTTGAGTTGTTTAAACCTTTGCTTGGTCATGGGTTCTCTGCTTTCTGGTTTACTTGCTTGTTTTCTAATTATTTGATTAATGTTTCTTCATTAGTATTTCTATTAGTTTAATTTGTGTTCTGGCACTGTATATGCAACATCAAGGAATTATCTTTTTCTTCTTATTTTTTTACTATCACGCTGGGAGAAAAGACTCCCATCCTAGGCTCTCAGGACCTTAACACTGACAGCCCTTGTACAACAGCCAGTCAGGAGGCTTACCCTTCCAATGGGTATGCTCCAAAAAAAAAATCAGAAATACAGACATCAGGGTTCCTAACACTGACTGCAGATCGGTTAATAAATCTCTTGATCAGTGAAATGAAGGACCCAGACCCATCCTATCATGCAGCCACACGCTGCATCTGTTAAGATAGCAGGAGATCCAGATCCAAAGTCACATCAATATGAGTCCGAGAAGGAAAATATGTTCCAACAATAATCCAGGTGGGAAGAGTCCCAATGCGAAGCCACCTGCCAATATTTGGACTCCTAACGTGAAGATCTCTCCCAATGAGAGGACTCCTCCCAACTTGAATCTAAGTGGAGATGAGAAGTGGATCATCCAACATGAATTCTAACGAAGATTAATCTTCAGCTTTCCAAAACTGGATGTACTCTTGAGAGGTTCAACTGAATTATGAATCTCTCCAACGTTGGATTTGAAGAGAGTTTCCCTTCTCTCTATCGTGCAGGATAGAGAGTTGGTGAACATAAGTCATGTTAGACCGAACCACGTTAAAATCATGAGTGTTTGCGTGTGTGGACGTGTTCTTCCTTTTCAGGATCCATCCTATCCAACCTATATTTGAAGCACATCTTAATAGACTGGAACCTCATGTCCTCAAGTTCCAGGATTTCATTAAGAACCTCAGCCTCAGGAAATGTCACATCAGTCTATGTTGCTAGCACCTCAAAGGAATGATCTTCTTCTTTCTTGTTCTCATCAAAATCTATGACCTGCAAGTGCCAATGAGGGCTCTGCACACTTGATTAGGTGGGTTGAAGTAAGGCATTCCAAGTTGAAAGATGTTGACTTTGATCCGAGGTGTATATTCATACCAACCATCAGACATGTGGGTGTCAACGGGTTGGATGTTATCCTACACCCAACTGGAATCCGACTCCCATGAATCAGATTTGGAAAAGAATACTGAATTTTAATAATAATCAGATTCGGATTCAGTTTAGGATTTCATAATTGAACTGCTGGGAAATCTGATTGCATGTATTTAATAGGGATGTCTGTGGACTGAAGGGAAACGGGCCCCACCCTGCTCCACTCCGTTTGAACCGTGGAGTACATGAAATGGGGATGAAAGTTAAAATCAAAACCTGTGCAGGGATGTAGGCGGGGATGGACTCCCACCCCCCCCCCCGTCCCCGATCTCCATAGTAAAATAATTAAAATACCCTTCGACGGTCCAACAGGGATGGCACTGGACCAGGGGAAAATGGGGCTCCGCTCCGCCTTGCCCCATTTGGACTGGGGAATAAAGGACATGAAACGGAGATGGAGGCAAGGATGGAGGTTAAAATCAAAACCAATATGGGGATGGAGGGCAGAATCTTGAGACTTGGTGGGGGTGAAGACCTTGTCCCCCGCATCCACCCTGGTCCACTTTCATCCCTAGTATTTAATCAAATTTGGTATTAGTTTTTTTTTCATCCGAATCTGACTTCAACTAGACTGTATCCAATTAGTTGGATTTGGTATTGGCCACATTTGACCTGAACCCGAACCACTTACATCCCTAATCAAGTTACTGGGGTGATATCAGTGGCTTGTTTAGCATTCTGTGGAATATGACATACAGTTTGTGTACAAAGATACAGTGTACCCTGCTAATTAAAAAGGGATATAGTATACCCTGGTCCTAGAGCACATAATCCACCATGATGCTCAATGTGAATTGACTCCGGTAATAGTAGGTGGCTCTGCTTGGCTCTGAAGAAAAATTGGTTGTTTAAGCTCAACCATGTCTCAAGATGGGTTTGAGCGGAAAATCTTTATTTTAAAAATGCTTTTAAACTTTTTGAAAATTGTGTAAAATGTTTTTTTTTTTAAAGAAAGAAAAAAACAGGATTTGAATCCATGTTACTTCCAGAGATGACCAATGACTTATCTATTAGGCTAAGACCTTCTTTGAGTTAACATTATAAACAAAATAGATACATATAAAAATCTATTTTTTTTATAACCATGTGAGCCTAGCATAATCAGGGTTACTGAGTTGATATAGCTGGACTGCCTGTTCAAACTCGACTCATTTATGTGTACCAAGCCTAAACCCTTGTTCAAGCTCGGTTTATTTATTTTTTCTAACGAGTTCGAGTCAAGTTTAAACGAGTCATGCCTGAGCTAGCTCGACTTGCTGTGCATCCCTAGGTGATAGATCATTTGGAAGCCAACCTCCTTCCCAGCAAGGGACAATGGTCATTTCAATTCTTGACAAAAGCCATGTTAAGTCACTCATGTTAATCATGTCAAGTAATAAATTATTACAGTTACAGCCCATGGGTCTAATAAACTAGTTTGATACACCCTGCCTCTTAGATTTTCTCAAGATCTTGTATTGTAAATTACAATTACAACACTTTCTTAAGGTTATAGAAACATGAAAAAAGTATAATTTGTGATTGTGATTACCAATTGTTTTTGCCTTGAATCATGTGAAAAGTTGGTCACAAGATTAACCCTGCGACAAACAATCACAACTTTTACTTTGTCGACTGTGATTGTGTATGCCTACCTGTAGCCAAAGCGAACATGCCCTAAAGTATATCAACAAGCTACACTAATCACAAGATTCACAATCAAGACAGATAAAAGGAAGGGGACTTATGGCATGAGTAGGTGTCAGTTTGAGAAAAAGTTGCCATTAGGGCAGCTGTTGAAAGTTTGTATTCAGAAATTACCCAAATTGAGCTCAGGCACAAATTGTGTTCATCAATTTTTTGGTACCTAACTGCACTCTGCCTTTCATTATTCCTTAAATTTGAATTTAAAATGTTTTAAAGTTTCTTAACGAATCCTTTTTTTTTTCTGGATATTCAAGCTGGTCCCCCTCCTTTATAATAATGAAACAAAGTTATACAGCATGGTTCGTAGGGTTGTTTATCTTTCCAAGATATCTGTACAGCTTTACATCTATAGCTATAAAAAAACATGCATGCATACATACATACATAGAGATATATAAACATATTTGAATATGCCCTTAATAGAGAGAATTCTGCTAAACTCATGATCAAATCTGTTCAGATAAAGAAAAGAAAAACTCATGATTAAAAGTGCACAGTTTGCTTAGCAGGATGGGACCTAAGCCGCTAGGTAGGTTGTTTAGGTTGCATGGTGACTTCCTGTGGTCCAGGGGTAAGGCCACAGAGATTTACGCTGCCAGGACAACGACTGTAAGTATGTCTGACTGAACCAGCGTGACTATGACTCTGATCCGGATTTCTCAATGTAAATATATATATATATATATATATATATATATATATATATATATATATATATATATATATATATATATATATATATATAAACAAAAAAAGAACTGCATAGCCTGCACTTGCCTTCTACTGGTACTGTCATCCAAAAGGCCCATCCGCAATTAGATAATACATATCAGATTTGGCTATTGATCCAAGTAAGCTGGACATCAAACTCTGGAATCCAACATGATATGGTCGAATCATGTATGTAATGCAGCCAGCTATACCAGCCACATCTCGGATGGCCTAGGCGAATCTCATGCTGGTATTACGACGCAAATGGGTCAGGCTCGGACCGCATCTATGCATTACTGAATCTGACCTAATCATATCTAGCCTAATCAAATTTGTATTTGGAGTTAGATATGGATGGAAAAAAGATAAAGATCCCATTAGCTATTTAGATATATTTTATATATAATCAGACTGGATAATCCGCCAATGCAAAAACTACATCAGACCCTACTTTCTTAGCTTTAGTTTCTATATTAATAAAGCAATTACTTAGGTAACTTAGGCCCATTGGGTCGTGGGCAGACCCAGGCCCAGCCCATTTATATAACAGGCAGAGTTTCGGTCCTGTTTCTAGTGGGTCAGGGCCTAAAACCCTGACCGAAACCCAGCCCAATGTGGGTCAGGTCGGCTTGGCTCATCCCTACTAAGGGATGTCATTTGGTGATACCGAAGATGACCCTTTAGAATCGGGATCAGACAGAAAAATTATTATATGGAGCCAAGTATGGTTTGTGAAATTTGTAACCAAACCCTAGTCTGACCTGAGTTCCAATTAAGGTCTGCAAATTTTCAATATAAAAGTATAAAAATATTATTTTACCAAGTATTGACTGGGTTCGGTTCATGTAATTCTAATAATACCCGAGTATTCTTTATAGTGGATTCAATCAGACTCATGTCGGAACCTTATACCAGCACCTCAAAGTTGGATCTAGGTCTGAATTCACTGAGTATGAACCAAATCCGATCAGTTGTCACCCCTATTAGCGGGCATGATGTGAGCAACAGCATTCCAAGAGAAAGGCATTACAACAACAACAACTACTACGTCTTCATCCCAAAACAATTGGGGTCGGCGATATGAACCAAAAAAGAAAATCATTTTGGGTCTTCCACATGAATCCTTCTCCTCCAATCATTTCTATCCAATGCCATGTCCTCGGTGAGGTTCAAAGCATTCATATCCTTTCCTATCACCTCCATCCATGTCTTCCTAGGCCTACCCCGACCTCTTTTAACTAATATATTTTCCCATTTCTCCATCCTTCTAACTGAAGCATCATTAGGCCTTCGCCGAATATGTCCAAACCACCGTAAACGATTCTCTCTCATCTTATTTTCAACGGGTGCAACGCCTACCTTCTTACGTATCTTCTCGTTCCGAATCTTATCTTTTATTGTATTTCCACACATCCATCTCAGCATACGCATCTCAGCTACACTCATTTTTTGAATATGATGTCTCTTGGCAGCCCAACATTCCGTACCATATAGTAAAGTGGGCCTAATAGTCGTCCTATAAAACTTTCCCTTCAACCGCAATGGCATTCTACGATCGCACAACACTCCAGTTGCACTTTTCCATTTCATCCACCCAACCTTTATCCTATGATTTACATTTCCATCAATTTCTTCATACTTTTGAATGATAGATCCCAAATATTTGAAACAATCATCCACCGGTATTTCTTGCTCACCAAGCTTCACTACACTCCCATCACTACTTCGTTGCTTACTAAACCGACATTCCATGTATTCTGTCTTACTCTTACTCAACTTAAAACCTCTTGCTTCCAATGTCTGTCTCCATAAGTCTAACTTAGCATTAACCCCAGCTCTAGACTCATCAATCAAAACAATATCATCAGCAAACAACATACACCACGACACATTTTCTTGAATTGATCTCGTAAGCTCATCCATCACTATAGCAAATAGGAAAGGGCTTAAAGCAGATCCTTGATTTAACCCAACCGTTATAGGAAAATTGGTTGTTACCCCTCCACAAGTGCGGACATTGGTTACTACTCCTTCATACATATCTTTAATTATACTAATGTACTTAAGATAAACACCTTTCTTCATCATTGTCCACCAGAGAACGTCCCTAGGTACTCTATCGTATGCCTTCTCCAAATCAATAAAAACCATATGCAAATCTTTGTTCCTCTCTCTATTTCTTTCAATAAGTTGTCTAAGAAGATGTATAGCTTACATAGTTGATCTTCCAGGCATAAAACCAAATTGATTTTCCGATATCATGACAACCTTCCTCAACCTAGACTCGTTCACCCTCTCCCAAAGTTTCATAGTATGACTCGTGAGTTTTATACCACGATAGTTTGTGCAATCTTGTATATCATCTTTATTCTTATATAGAGGCACCAAAGTACTCTTCCTCCACTCATTAGGCATCTTATTTGTCTGCCAAATCTTGTTAAAAAGATTTGTCAACCATTCTAAACCTTTCTCCCCCAAGTATTTTCAAGTCTCGATAGGTATACCATATGGGCCAACTGCCCTTCTTGATTTCATTTTCTTCAAAGCCTCTGCAATTTCTTTCTTTTGAATCTTGTGCATGAAGTCACGATTCATCTCATGAAAAGGAATGAACAAGTCTCCAAGATCCTGAGCATGCCTTTCATTAAATAACTTATCAAAATAATCTTTCCATCTCTCCTTAATCTCCTCATCTTTGACTAAAACCCTTTGCGTTTCATCTTTGATACATCTAACCATACCCAGATCCCTCAATTTTCTATCTCTCATCTTTGCAAGCCTATAAATATCCTTCTTGCCCTCTTTGGTATCCAACTTATCATAAACCTCTTTATATACCTTATCCCTCGCGTTCTGAACTACTTTTTTAGCTTCCTTCTTTGCTATCATATACTTCTCCAAATTCTCATTATCACGACTCTTACTTAGATTTCTATAACACTCTCTTTTAATCTTAATAGCTAATTTGACATCATCGTTCCACCACGATGTATCCTTACCTAGCGGTGCACCGCCTTTAGACTCACCTAATACCTCCTTAGCCACCTTTCTCATGCCACCCGCTATCTTATTCCACATTGATTCTGAATTCTCCTCGAGACACCAATCAACTTCCTTAACTACCTGCTCTACAAACATTCCTTGTTTAGCTCCTTTCAGTGCCCACCACTTAATTCTATGATCTATCATATGTCTATCCTTTTTGCGGCATTGTCTAATTCTAAGATCTAAAATTAAGACTCTATGTTGTGTAGCTGCACTTTCTCAAGGTATAACCTTACAATCGATGCAACAACCCTTATCTCTCTTTCTAAGTAGGAAAAAATCTATCTGGCTCGTATTAACCCCACTTTTAAATGTTACTAAGTGAGACTCCCTCTTCCTAAACCAAGTGTTTGCTAAGATCATATCATAGGACAAACCAAAATCTAAAATCCTTTCTCCACTTTCGTTTCTTTCTCCTATACCATAACCTCCATGGATACTCTCAAATTCATCCCTACTAATGCTTACATGCCCATTAAGGTCACTGCCGATGAAAAGCCTTTCTCCATAAGATATCCCTTGTACTACTTCATCTAAATCTTCCCAAAATCGACGCTTAATGGAATCATCTAAACCTACTTGAGGTGCATAAACACTAATAATATTAATAATATCCGTACCTAATACTAATTTAATAAGAGAAAGGCATTACTCAAAGGAAAAAGTGTAGTAAGTTGAGCTGCATCTTCGTAAAAGATGAGAAAAGTAACAAAAACTTGAGAGACAAAGATTGGAATGGGTTTCCATTTGATGGTTGGATGAAGATACCAGTTCATCTCACATGAGGGCAATGGGGTTCAATTTATGAGAGCATGAAGGGTTGTCACTGCGGGGGACAAGGTCTCCACCCCCGCCCCGCCTCAAGATTAGAACCTCCATCTCCGCCGGGGATGGATTTTAACCTCCACCCCGCCTTCATCCCCGTTTCATGTCCTCCATCCCCGGTTCAAACGGGGATGAGGCGGGGAAAAGTGGCAGGGACGGGGCAGGGCAGGGAAAATGGTATGTTCATCCCGGCCTCCATCCCCGAACGGGGATGGATTTTAACCTTCGTCCCCACCTCCATCCCCGTTTCATACCCTTCATCCCCAGTCCAAACGGGGCGAGGTAGGGTGGGGCCCCGCTTTACCCGGGTCCACTGCCATCCCTACCTGAGGGAAATGGGGCCCCAGCCCCCGCCTCCCCTCATTTGGATTGGAGATGGATATGAAATGGGGGAATGGAGGTTAAAATCAAAACTGGTGCAAGGATAGAGGCGGGATGAACTTACTTTTGCCCCTGCCCCACCTTGCCTTGTCCTCAATCTCCCTTAAATAAATTATTATTATATCTGTATACATGTTATAAATCTTATATATATAACCCTAACATTTCTCTAACGGCAGAAGGCGACAGCGGCGAAAAGACTAGGAAAATGACTCGCCCCGTTTGGACTGAAGATGAAGGACATGAAGGAAGAATGAAGCGTGGATAATTTTTTAGACTGGTGCCCCGGTTATTAAGAAAACAAAGTGGTGAATTTGATGTACAAGAGAGAGTTATAAAATACAGATAAATTGAAATACACAGGGAAGTCAATATATATAGTATACCGTACAGAATCCAGTGAGAGAGGTATAGTATTCTAAACAAAGTATAAAATACAGATAAGTTGAACACATGGAGGTTAGTATATACGTATATAACCCCAGAGAGAGAGAGAGAGTGGTAATTTGAGCTTTGAGTTTGCTCCTGAAAGCCGTAAAAAACCAGCGAGCCTTTTAGGTCGATGAGCTCTCTATTTCTCTCTCTCTCCTTCCCATCCCTCCCGGGTTTGAGCGTCCCTCCCTCGTACTCGCCACCGCCGTCAGATCTGCCCCAGATGGACGCGGATCCATATCAGATGACCCCTTTGCTCTAATACCCATCTCCCTTCTCCCCCCAATTCCTCTTATTTTTCCGAGTCTCTATCTCTGTAAATCCCCCCCAGAAGAGAGAGAGAGAGAGAGAGAGAGAGAGAGAGAGAGAGAGAGATCCGATCATGGATGGGGGTTCTCGCGAATCGAACCCACAATCCACCTTGGAGGAGGAGGCCAAGAAGAGGAGCACGGATTGCGTCTACTTCCTTGCATCTCCTCTAACATGCATCAAGGTCGCAATTTCGATTCCTTTTGCTTTTTACCCTATTTTCTTCTGGTTTCGCCGATGCCCTTTTGCTTATATGCTCTGTTGGTGCAGAAATCTTTCCCATTTTGGTTATTGGAGAACGCCTTTGGATTGTTTGTTGCATCGATATGGGTGTTGCTGGAAATCTGTTTCTTTGTTGCCTTCTTGTTAAATCTTTCAGTAGGCAGTGTGGTTGTTTATCGTCTTCTCGTCCGGCAGCTTTTATTAGTTGTTTGCTTAGAAAATCTGAGTTACAATGGTAATGTAAAATATCCCCTCTTCATGAGATGGGCTGTTCTTGTTGCTTTGGTGAAATTTCGAGCTCATTGGCGCTGTTGGTGTTGTAGACGTTTGTGACCCATGTGGTCCTTTGCTATGATATTTGGTTGCAGTTGAAGGTTTTGAAGTATCATTATCATCAGCCATTATCCCATTTGTGATTCTGTTTTGGTTGAGGTTTCTGAACGAGAAAAAGAAATTTCTTGATATGTGACTTACATATTCCCAAGGTATGTTTTAGGAGTGAAGTCTTTCTGATAGGATGGTGGTAGCTTTACTGTTAGAGGACGAGCATGAGGTATCTTGAATTTATTTATTTTTGTTATTGGCACACATTTTGGGGAGATGAGTTGGTATCGTGCATGGCTATTCAGAAAATTTGTGGATACCCAAAACCTAAGGAAACTAAGTTCATGGGAAGTTATTACAAATTATGGTCAAGTCGATGTAGAATGTATACATCTTGGAGATCTGAGCTGATTCTGCACTTGATATGTATGTAAACTGTAACTCTACATGAGCTAGTTTCTTTCGGAGATTTCAGTTGGTTTCCCCTTTAAGGATTGAGGAATATATTAACAAAGAAATTATTTTTAAACTTCTGGGTGCATTGATTGATGTATTTGAATGAGAGATAACTTTATGGGGATTTATTACATCCAGAGAGTTTTCCATTATTACGAATTTTATGGTGATGGTAGCCATCAGACTGGATCCGTACATTGATTACGGCAAGCTTAGTTACAGGTGCAGAATGAGGGATGAATTCTATTTATTCTATAAGAGAGCTAGTGTTTTTTCATATCTTGCAGTTTGTGTGACATCTAATTGTATGTATAGATCACATAAAGACCACTTTTCTTTAAGAAGTCCACCAAAAATGCAATCTCATTTTGTCTTGCCATTGGTGAATTTACTGAGTTGAACTTGTTATGTTGCATGTATATTCCCTGTTATCCTTAATATCAGTTTTTGTCATGGATCTCTTTATATTTGCATGTTGAGCTTGTTTCCTTTTATGATGTAATTGGTGGGGATAATTATCTTGTAATGCCACTTACAATTTAAGACAATGGATGAATAGTTTATAGGGATTATAGGGATTTCAATCAATATGTAGGTAAAAATTAGCTTCTGCTTTTTTCCTTGTTTTTGTTTGGAAATTTTGAAAGAAAAATAAACTTATGATAGGTGTGGTGTGAAAAGTATCTTGCTTTGAGATACAAATACAGATGTGGAGGAAAACTGCTCCCACGATACATGAGCCTGGCTGCATAAGGTTGATCCCAATCACAATTTTTTGAGTGATATACTTTGTTATTATGCAACCATGTGCTTGGATTGTTCATGTCAGAAGAGCTGGACTGTCTTGCCTGGTGATACAACGTTTGCACAAAATCAGTGTATAAAGAATCTTGGTCCAAGGACCTCTAGGATCACATATAGCTGGTGACCTGTGTCAATGAATGCTTGTGAAATATCTGGTTTGTAACAATCAACTCTGTTGTTTTGATTGGCAGAAAACACAGAAAGAGCACAGAGTTCCTGAGTGAATGGAAGGATAAATTGTTTTCCTTTGAAATGTGAAAGAGTAATGCTGACAACCGATTGATAATCAGTACAACATGCATTAGCAGAACCCCAAGGGAGAGGATTAAGAATCATCATCTTATTAATGCTTACCATCTTTTCCTCTACTAGCTGCTACTCCCAAATTCATCATACATTTGATTATTGGAGAACATAAAATACTGAAAAATGTGTTTAGTTGTAGAACATTTGGGTTTTGAATTTTTTGCACTACGACTATTAGTATTAATTTGGGGACCATTTATCAGTAACTGGTCTAATGATTGACATCAAAAATTAATGTGATTAAGGATGCTTAATGTTGAATCTGTATTGTGATACACATTTAGTGATGTTGATTCAGTTCTCTCTACATACTACATCACATTTCTGCTAAATATGTTTTTAGCTTTCTACTCTGTCCTTTTCCTATATTTTGCATTGCACTGCCATTCCCTTCTCTTCGTAGTTGTATGTCACATAAAGAAAATGTGTTTGTCCTTGTTTAAGATATAGGGGTGTGTTGGTCATTTACTGATTCATTAGATGTAATTCTTATACAAGAATTTCATGCATATAAATCTTATGTTAGACTTCATATATTTGAATGGAAATATAATGACCTTTCTGTGAGTGTTATGCACTCTTTTCTGCCTTGCCGATAGAGATGCTTTTCAGTGATAGATTCTTTTCTTGTGTTCACCCATCCAAAACAAAATCCACCACCTGCCAGTGCAAGAACTGGTTTTAACAAAATTTAGTTCATTAGAGTGTTCTCTTGTTTGGTTTTCTTGATTTTTCCCTAAATTGATTTGTTCATTGTATTCTTTCAGGTTGCATATGTGTGTGTGTGTGTGTGTGTGTGTGTGTGTGTGTGTGTGAGAGAGAGAGAGAGAGAGAGAGAGAGAGAGAGAGAGAGAGAGAGACCCTCCCACATCAATGTTCTAGAACTAAATGGCCTGCTCAACCTCGTCATCCTATATAACTGGATAATATTTATAGAACTAAATGATGTGCTCATCGTCATCATCCTGTTTCACTGAGGAATATATGTCCAATTCTACGATTACCAGTTTCTTGAAGATTTGATGATCCAAATTCCTAATTGCTTCCAACTATCTTTAAGAATTTATTGTATACACCATCTCCATGCCAGCCTTAGCCTGTGTTCTCTACTAGTGTGTGAAACTCTGCTAGTAAACTTTCCTTGGGATTTTGTCATTTTTGTAGTTCTGTTTTGTTTTTATTTTTCTCCTTAGCTCTCGATTTCATCAATAGCTTTATGCTTGTAGTTCAGTCTTATGTTCCTATTTTCTCTTTTGCTGTTTGATTTTCTAATAATAACGATTTTGAGATTTGCATGATTCATTGGAAGCATCTCTAAGATGACCTTTTTTTTATCTTTTTTCAGGGGGGTGATTGTGAGTATCGCCACAGTGAAAGTGCAAGAATTAACCCCAGGGATTGCTGGTTCTGGATGAATGGTAACTGTTTGAATCCAAAATGTGCTTTTAGGCATCCGGTAAGTTCAATTTCTACCTTCTTCTGGTATGTGGATTGTTTATTAATAATCTATTCAGTTATTGTGGCATTTGTTTTGCACACTTGCATGATAAGGAAAATGAGCTGTGTTATCATTATTGATGAAAAATTTATTGCTGTTCTTGTGGCAATGCATCTCCACGACCTTGGATAGTGGAGGTTGCGTACATCTGTGTGAAAATCCAATATATTCTGATTCAGCCGAGACACTTTGCATATTGGCCATCCTCTTTCCCAAGTTGGTTTAGGTAGACTTTTAAGTCATGAATGCTTGCATGTACAATATATTCAGGCTCAGCTGAGTCACTTTGCCCTGTTGGCCATCATCTTGCCTAAGTTGGTTTATCCAGACTTTATGTGATGAATGCTTGCATAGTTCAGGCAGGTAAACTGAGACTGTTTGACCTCAGATTTGTACTCAAGCGGGTCAGGTTACCACATTTTTAAACTGCATGCCAGAATGCTCTGGTTGTCTTTTGATAGCCAGATGCTTGAATTATGGTTGTATTGTATAAGGCGTTATCCCGTTTGAATGAGTATCTACTTGCCTTACTGTTACTTTCTGCACCCACTTCGGAAAAAATGTGTTTTAAGTACTTGGCTCATCTTCTTTTGTCCAGCCACTTGATGGATTTCGAGGAGTTTCAGCAACAACACCTGTGGGTGCATCTCAGCCCTCTTTACAACCTGCAGTGCCACCACAACTCCCTCAATATGCAACTGGTCCTTATAACCCTGTTTCTTACACTTCTAACAAGCAGAAGGTTCCTTGCTATTATTTCCAGAAAGGCCTCTGTTTAAAGGGCGATAAGTGTCCTTTCATGCATGGTTCACAGCCTACTGGTGATTCTGCTTTGCCTCAGACTGCAAAAACTGCTCCTGTTTCAAATCCTTATACCATTAAGACAGTGAATGGAACTGCAAATCCAACTTTGCAACAAAAGAATTCTCCTCAAGCAAAAGTTGTGCAGCCAGTGGACGTACCTCCAGTAAAAGCTGATTCCAAACCTGTACCCTTGCTTTCTATTGGAAACACAGTTCACAAAAATAAGGCATCCATAAATTGGGATGATGAGCCTACTAGGTTCACGCAAGCTGCTATATCAGTCCCTAGTGGAAGTAACTTAATTAGGTCCCGACTCCACCAATCCCAGCCACAAGATGAACGAATTCAAAATGGTAAAGATGTTGATGAATGCTTAGGTGAATCTTCACCTGGCTTTGATGTTCTTGTTGATGATGATCTTGAGGAAGAAGAGTATTTTGATCCAGATACGGAAAGTGCCCTAGGACATGGCGGCAGACGTTTGAATTCCCTTGGGGGTTTTGATTGCATGGGTTCTGGCACAGATGCCGTTGGTGAGTTTGATGGTGAGCGTGGGGAATTAGGTGCTTATGATGTATATGGGCGAAGACAGGATCAGTTGGAATGGGAGCAAAGCCATGCTCCCGTGGCTAGGATTTTAGAGAGATCATCCATGGCAGAAAGAAGTCTGATGCTGAGAGAGGAAAGCCCTGGTAAGAAAGATGGGCAGGATTTGCGCCAACGGCTCTCAAAGCGAAGAAGGGATAACGGATCAGGAGTGATTGCCAGTCCTAACCATCATGGGGATTCATACTGGAGGGATGATCAGTTGGTTGAGGATCGGTATCATAGGTATTCTCATCAGGAACAGTTGAAGCATCCGAGCACTGAAAGCTCCTTAAGTAAGCGGCTTCGTGGCCGAATAAAATTCCCAGGAAGGCCCTCTCCAGATTCGTCCTCTGAGTCATATTCAGATATGGAAGGCGAGAGAAGAAGAATGAGGATAAGATCATCTCCAAGCAGGCCTGGAGTGCATCAGGGAAGACACCATGAAAAGGTGAAAGGAAAGACGGATGAAGATATCACTTTTGAGGGGAAAAGTTTGAGAGGTCAAACTGTTAGAGCTGAAGAACGAAAAGCAGAGTCTCTGGATTTCGCTGGACCGAAAAGCCTTGCAGAGCTCAAGAGTGCAAAGGTTTCTGAGAGCCATGAAAAACAGAATTCTGCTTCAGCAAACAGACAGGCGTTAAGGAGTCAAGTTGTCCATGGGGAAGCTGAGAACAATATGAGGCTGAAAAAGTGTTCAAGCCAAGACCCCAATGCTTTGCTTTCATTTGAGGGCCCAAAACCTCTCAGTGAGATCATCAAGAAAAAGCGAGAACCAGGTTCTGGGAACATGTGTGATTCAAAGAAAGAAGATGAAGAGAGACAGATAGAAAAAGGACATGGCAACTCTGATGTTACAGATTTACAGATCCCGATGGCTCAGCCTTTAGAGCTCAAGAAAGAGTCTAACCAGGATAACCATTGTCCTGCCAGTGCTGGAAAGATTGAATATAAATTGGATTCAACAGATGAAGCCCACCCATTTCAAAATGATGAATCACCAATACATGTGGATCATAATGCCCCCCAGGAAGAAGATGCAGCGATGTTGGATTCTGAAGACCAAGTTGTGGAAAATATGGAGAGAGAGAGAGAATCAGAAGATGCAGAAAATCCAGATGCAGAGGATGAATACTTGGATGATGAGGATGGGGATGACTTTGCAAGAAAGTTGGGTGTTATGTTCTCATAAGTTTTTACTGTTTTGGCAAAGTTGCCGGACATATTTGTTGTTGGAATATCACCAGAATGTTTCTGCATGTCTGTTATAGAAAGGAAGGGTCTGTAGGATATATGTATAGCAGAAGAGGTGTTTTCTGGTATTTTAACTGCTTGGGAGCTTGCAGGCACCTGAGGCAAGGTGCTTCAATTGCATAACCGCTTTAGCCTGCTTCCTTGGAAATTTTAATTGTATTACAGAGCAGATCAGATATTTAAAGAATTATTTCTGACCATATATGCATCATAAATCAAAATCGTGGGCATTGCTTGGGTTATTCTGATGTCTTTGTGCTTTGATTACTGATCTCTCTCTCTCTCTCTCTCTCTCTCTCTTGATAAAAGGGAGACCCTTCCCTGGTATGGCTTATTATTTTTTGATGAACCAGCTGGGGGGTAATCCACATAGGGCAAGATTCTGGTATGTAGGGTAGGGGTGGGCAATCTGGTCGGGTTGGTGGGTCAGCATACCTCAACACACAAACCCGATCCGTTTATTAAACGGGTCGACTGTGGCAAACACGAACCCGACCCATTTATTAAACGGGTAACCCGACACGACATGGTTAACCCGTTTAATAAACGGGTCGGGTTGGCGGGTCGGGTTCAGTGTTTTACATTGAAAAGTTTACGGGTTGGTGGGTTAGCGGGCGGGTCGGGTTCGGGTAAATGGGTTGACCCAACCTGCCTAACCCGTTTATTAAACGGGTTGGCGGGTTGGCATACCCCTAACACAAACCCGACCCGTTTAATAAATGGGTTAGGCGGGTCGACCTGTTTATGACACGAACCCGTTTAAGCCAAACCCGAACCCGGCTAAAATGCGGGTTGGCGGGTCGTGTCAGAAATTGCCGCCCCTAATGTAGGGTGTTTTTGTTATTCTTTCTTATGGGCAGGATTTTCCTTTCCCCCTGGCCCTGCTTAGTGTTTATTGGAACTTTTAGGAAGCATCAGGCAGAGCGTTTTGTGAAAATTGATGGTGTATTGGGCCTTCATTTTGTTTTCCTTTTTTTCTGACATTATGGTCACTTGTGTTGAGCATGGTTACTATGTTATGATCAATGTATACAGATCATATTAAAAATTCATGGCATAGTTTTTGTTCTTTTAATCTTGTTAAAAAAAAGTCTATTCACTTGTTGGCAAGTTTGGTCAAATATGTCCAAGTGGATTTGGTTGTACTCTCACAAGCCGAAGCAAAGCAAATTGTCCAGAAAGATCAGTCCTTCATTCCAAACTTTGAGACACTTTCACTAAGGGAGCACTGAAATCTTTTTTCGATGAAAGATCCCTAAAATCTTATTTTCATGAAAATGATGTCTTGAGACATCAATGCTGTTTAAAATAGTCTTCAAGTGTTTGGATCTCACATGACAAGTTTATAAACCTGAGAGTGCATTTGAATGGCGCGACACAGTCATCCGCTGATAGTAAGTCCCCCCACATCCTGCATCAAATGTGGAACACATTTGTAACTCGTTTGAATGGTGAGACACTCATCCGCTGATAGTGAGACCCACATCCTGCACCAAACACGGGACACATTTGTGACTCATGTCCTGCTTTGGCGGGATACAATTGCGACAATGGTGTTCTAGATGCACTCGTGTGAATGAGTGCGCCCAGAACGGAATGGGCCTATCATTCAAACGGGCCCTGAATTGGGTTTCGACGGGAAACTGGGGAAGGGGGAAGACGGAGGAAGGGGGTTCCTGCAAACGATGGAGGCGCAGGAGAAGGGGTTCTTAGAGAATTTTGGAAAAAATTGACTGCAGCTGCAATTAGACAGTCTGGTTTGGGTTGGAAGGATGAGAGAGAGAGATTATGAAAGGATCAGGAACAAGGAACCGGATCCCAACTGATTTGGCCAGATATGAATCATATGATCATATGAAAACCTTTCAGATATGGTTCTAGTCATGATTGACCCAAAATTGTATCCATTTTTTGAAAAGGTGGACCGGGTATGGGATCCCTTAGGTGGGAGAGATCTTGATTCAGGGTTGGATAACAAGATCCAATCATGGTAAAATCTCTATCTTTAAAACATTTTCCATGTAAAAATTCTGGCGCTTAATTGTTTCTTAAGTGGTACCTTTTCATAGGGTGAAAGTGGATCGAGTTTGGTCAGGCCCAGATAAAACACCTTATTCTCAGATATTAGATCCTAAAATAGGATCTGTGGATTCGGATATGGTTTGAAATCAATGTTTTCTGTGAGATCTGTGTTTGAAACTTGACCAAATCCAACAAAAAACTTTTATATGAAAAGCCCTTGTTTCCAGCCTTTTTTTTCTTTACCTGAATTATTATTACTACATAAAATTTGGATTTGTATTTATCTCTATTTCATGGAAATTAGATCTTATTCAGATTCAGATTTGGTCCTATAGATTAACATTTGGATCTAGGACAGATCAACCATGATCCTATCTGAATCAGAACCATTTGGACCACTACCTCAGAAAAAACACTGTACTCATTGTCTAGCTTTGAAGGAAGCAAAAGGGACGAGTAGCAACGGAGGGCTTTAGCGTCGAACGGGGCATCATGCCGCGCATCTGCTCAAATGGCCTTTAGCCGCAACCGCTGCTAAAGGCCCTTTATTGCGTTTTTGAGCACGCATGATCAACGTGTCCGATGTGGGTGTCCACCAACTATTTTCTTCCTCAAATTAACACTCACAAACATAAAGGTTGATTGCCCATATTGGACCATGGCTTAATAACCAAGAAAATTCTTTAATTTGAGTTGATCTTTTTTTATTTTCCAGACCAGAGAAGTGCCTGAGGTGTGTCACAGAAAACAAGCAAATTATTCTTGAGTGGTCGAAATTCTCCCAAAAGGACTCAGCTCATCTGGTAGGGGCAACCTGTGAACATCACCAAATTGAGAGTCATCATGAGTTTGAAACCCATGGTGGGTACCCCTTGCCGGAAGGTTAAGGGTTTTCTTTTGGCTAGCCAAAAAGAATAAAAAAAAGTATCTTATACACTGATTTTGGAGTATTTTCAAAACACAAAGTTTCAGTTTGAAAATCCTCATACAAGGACATAGCATTTTCAGTACATCTATTGCACCACCAGCAACCATGCATCCATGACCATCTACATGCAAGGAAAGTTTGATACAAACACTTTAAAGTGAGGGCATAACACGCAACTACAACAGTGAACAAGAACAAAGCATTCCAAGAATAATGAAAGCTGGACATGAATAATTATCTCAGCCGGCTCTTTTCTTACCTGGTAACATATAATGTCCTTTGGCCACCGAGGTGGTATCCCATGCTGTAAGCGGGGTCCTGTGCCAAGCTGAAGGCCCAGGTTCGAATCCCTCTGCCACATGAGGCTTAAGAGATATCTGGTAGGGGTCTGCCTAACCCCAGCTTGCCTTTCAAAGAAAAAAAACATAATGTCCTTTGTCCAAAGAGATAATGAACCGGCATATTCTTTTATAGTAAAAGGGTACCATTTGGAAGAACATGAACAGAAATAATTTGCCCTCAGACCATATGACTTCCACATACTGCCCACAGACAGCCAGCGATCATTCAAATTTCTTGATCAAAGCAAGATCATTCAACATCTTCTCAATAGCATCATCATCGTGAGTTCGACCCTTTGTCTGCAATGCAAGGTGCAAAACCAAAAAAGAACAGAGTTGATTGCAGTGAATTTTATCATGAATATAGTATGCAGAGCACCACCATGAGTTCCAAATCCTTGGACAATGTGTGTCCGTTGAGCATTCAAAAGATTATGAAGATAAGTGTCTGTCGACTATGTGTGCATGTGTGTGTGCACACGTGAGTGCATGTGGCTTTTCAAGCCTTACCATGTATTCTCATGGAATTCTCCACTGGATAAAAATTACAATCAAATAGAAACTTCATAAGAGAACATAAACAACTGCAGCAATTAACTGCCAATTCAGAACAATCTTTGCAGGGAAAATTCAAGAATATGATATTCTTTTCAAAATTTCAGCAGAAACTTGAATGATTTTATCCATGTCAAAGTAGCATATAGAAGAACGTAATGGCCCTTTTGGATGCATTTTCAAGCCTTTGAAAATCCATAATTTACTGGGTTTTCCAAATTTCTATGTACAAGTAGGAATGCTGAAGGATATTTTGGATTTTCAGCTGCATCCCAGACTATGTTCAGATGTCAACAATAATTCAGAATTCCCTCATTTTTTGTGATATTAGCAGTAACAGCAGCTGTAGTAACAATCTCAATCGAAAATAATGATGAAGAAGAAGATTTGAGAACCAAAGGAATTCTGTCATTTCTTTTGGGTGCTATCCAAGCTTATCCATAAGGAGACATCGAGGGCAAAGTTGCCTCACTCCCAATCTTGACTCAGTAAACGCTATAGAAACAGAGTAGTGGATACTTCTCAACTGAGAAGAAAGGAAAACAATTTTACCTTGATGGAAGGGACCATTGCTATAGCTTCCTCCACCGTCTCAGGACAAAGGTTGCCAAGGACACAAAGCTGCAAAATAAGAACAAATGATTAGGTAAATACATTTTGGAAAGGGTGATTTCAAGTATTGTGGAGGGATTAAAAATGATACCTCAAACTCAGCCAACTGGTACCTGCTGAGGATTCTGATTCTCCAGTCAAGAAATCAAAACTTGATGCTAAGACCAATAACAACTCATTTCAGTGATGTATGAACTATCACAACCATGACTAGCTTCAATTCCACTTGTACAGGAATTGATTCAAGCATGCAGTCAGAGAGAACTCTCATCACCAGAGAGAGAGAGAGAGCACCAACTTGGTCAGAGACTCAGACATAGCACAAACAGGATTTCACTGAGTCAGATGAGGCAACCAATTCCCAAGTCAGGTCGTCCAAACTAATTAAAAGCAGGAAAGGATGAAACAGAAAATAATTCCATCTACCTATATAAAATTTTAAGAAGAAAATACCATTAATTAAACTCTCCTGAAAGCCGCAAACAACTGACCAACATGGATACAAAAAACTTGCTATGAGTCTATGAAAAAAAAACAAATCAATGTCCTAAATAACACCATGAGCAGCCCAAGAATGAAAATTTTCAGCCTATGTTTCATAGGCCATAAGCAGCCCAAGAAAGAAAATTTTCCACCTATGTTTCATAGGTACGAGTGAGGGTATGGGGTAATAATCAACAAATAGATAGTTAATATTGAACACTTTTTATGCTTCATGTTGACCAGATCATAAAAAGGATAAAACAGATTGGTACAAGTTTGAAAACCAGTTGACCCATGTCTTGGAGTACCAACACTAGTACCCACGTTGACACGGTACACAATGGACACAAGGGCCTCGTAAAAGTACCATGTTACATAGATTGCTTTCAAAGTATTATGTAGGAACAAAGGATTTTGATGAAAGATGGATGTACAAAAATAAACCATTTTTCACAAGAGGGAGAAAATAAAAAAAAGAAAAGAAAAAGGTGTTCCACTCATTTTACATAAATGCCAATGGCTTGGTCAAATTACATGTATGGAAAGGTAATGGCTTATGCCCACTTGGCAATAAATTTACAGTTCATCAGACCAAAAAAAAGAAAAGAAAAGAAGTTGGTCCACAAAATGCACTTACTTGAAAGAGATAGAGTCATAGAGATACAACCATCCCAAACAAAATCTTACAGACAATGGAGAACGAAGCAGATATGCCATGATGTAATAAACCTGAGTTACCAAACCCCATGTGAATGAGGCTACACTCAACCAGTGATCAGGTATACATGTATAAGGTGTCTAATGATTTGAAACCAGGAAATTCAGGCAATCCGAAAAGACAATGTGGTCTAGCAACCCAAAGCAACTTCAAGGTTAGATAATAGGTTTAAACCGGAGATGCACAATTGATTTCTCCATATTATGCACTTATTGAAATAATATTTTTACAGTTAATCAGACAAAAAATAATTAGCATATGAAGTTTTTCCATATTATGCACTTAATTGAAATAGATAGAACCATAGAGATATCAATATCACCAAATGAAATCTTACAGTCTTACAGACAATGGAGAATGAAGCAGACATGCTACAGTGTGACAAACCAGGATTACCAAACTCTATATGAACAGGGCCACACACAACCAGCCATCAGGTATAACTTTAATAGGTGTCTAATGATTTGAAACCAGGCAATTCGGCCAACACATAGACACAATGTGGTCTAACAACCCAAAGCAACTTGTTCAAGATTAGATAATAGGTTTAAACTGAAGATGCACAATTGATTTCAGGAGAGATTCATGATTTCAAAATCCAGCTACTACCATAGAACAGAAAAGAGTGCCATAATGCTTAGCAGAGCCAAATTCAAGGATACTCTCTAACTTGCCTCACAGCATCAGGATTTTTATAACGACTGAAGCGTTTAACATACTGCAGTGACTTCTCAAATACCCTGGAAACAAAAATAAATTCAAAAATATGCTTAAGAAAGGAGGAGCTGAAGCACACCTTGAAACATCAAAAATATCAAAGAAATGTTGAGAAAATGGAATACATCTAATAGACTCACTGAGAAATTTGAGTTGTAGGATCATCAGACATTTGTTGTAGCTGCTCATATTTATGATCCAAAATCAATGCAACTTCACAGTTCATCAAACATTTGGCCTTCAGAAACTCTGCCGGAACAAAGGCAATTTATACTAATGCATGAAAAGATTGCTGCTATGTTGAAAGAAACTAACTAAATGAGTCCACAGCCTTTGCCACAAAGAATCAAGGCTAATTTTTGTTAGTATTTTAACCCCATGTTATAACCTGTATATGTTTTACTTTGAACAGATTGGACTTAAACCCACATCACTTATCATTCAACAAAAGACAGAAACAAATCCGCTATTTGTTTTACGTCAAGTAATATGTGAAGTAGCTCCCCATATAACAGTAAAGGCAATACATGTAGGGGGATCAACTCATCAAGTTCCCATTGAAATAAGATATACACAAAGGAAAAACATTTGTAATTTGTTGCCTATTAGGGGCATCTGAAAACGTCCGGGTTGAAATATGGCTTTCAAATTAAGTTTCAAATTAATCGATGCTGCCAAAGAGAGTGGTGATGCTATACGCAAAAAGGAAGAGACTCGTAGAATGGCAGAGGCCAAAGAGCCTTTGCACATTTTCGTTGGGACTGATGCTTCCCTAATTTTCGTTTCATGGCAACAGAACATGGGTCATCAATTGTTCTGTTCATATGAAATCAACCTTAACCACATTCATCCAGAAGTTACCTCTTACTTTATTTTCTCTTTGGAGTGCAGAAATCAGCGATCACATATGTTACATGAATGCTGATATAAGTATTGGTGTCAGCAATGGGTTTGAGCTTCAAAAAACTATATATATATATATATTATATAAAGAGAGAGAGAGAGAGAGAGAGATGGTCCACCCCTATCCTCCCCTTCAAAATTTGTATGTTAGACATGTTTTTTGGCAAATCTGACAATATGGATGTGATCTCCATGGTTGCAAATATATGAATAGTCTTGGATTAAACTTTTTTGATGTGTAGATAGGATTTTACAAGGATCCAAAAATCAACGGTTTTGAAATTTCTGATTATTTTCTATGTTATAAAATCTTACCTTCACCTGAAAAAACTTTGATCCAAGAGTCTAATCATATGTTTTTAACTATGGAGATCACATCTATATAGTCAGATTTGCCAAAAAACATGTCTAAGATACAGATTTTGAAGGGGAGGACAAGGGGTGGACCATCCCCCTTCACACACACACACACACACACACACACACACACACACACACACACACACACATATATATATATAATAAGAAAATCACAAGAACATCAAGTTAATGTTGATAACTTGCACATAAAGCATCTGGTTTGAACTCAACGGACTAAATATTGTTCTATGATTGAGGCGATATAAATTGGGGAAGGCTTCATGCATAACATTTCCTTGATGAAATAGTATTTCCATCAATTCATTCTGAGGGCACCAAGACATTAATGTATATCAAAAACATAAATGCAAAATGGACAAATATATTTGCAAACAATGAATAAAAGAATTATTGAGATAGGTACTGAAAAATGGAATTCAAAAGAACAATTCAAAAATCTAATCAAAAAATCACCCACCTTCACCAATCTTCAGCTCTGCAGCATTCTCTTCTTCCTCTCCAGACATCTTCAAATGCAAACAAATAAGAATAACACTAAAAAAATCATAAATTTAAGGGTTTCACAAGAAAACTATCTTATGAAATTTCTATAGTGATATTTTCATAAAAAAATGCTGAAGATAGTCCTTGCATGTCATGGGGGGAAAGGACCTACTGGACGTCAAATCAGACCCTGGATCTCCAAAAAGCTTTTGGTGGTGATGATGCTTATAGTGATAGGTTATGGAGGTTAATTCTCTATAATAGTTGACATTTTCTTGATCGGATCTATAAAAAATTGTACCAAAAGTATATATTCAAGGCTCATAGGCCTGGTTTCCCTCATGCTAAACCACCCTTTTTTCTTCATAGTCATTATTTTGTGCAGGAAAGTTGTCAACATCATCATCATCAGTCTCTTTATGGTGTGTGTGTGTGCATGTATGTGCACACACGTGTAACTTAGAATGTGCAAAAAGAAATCCAGATTTTAGTTTTCTGCACGTTTGGCACAGGATGTCAGTAATGTATGGGACTCAAACACAGAAAGTACAGTACACATCGAAATCATTCTATCAAGATCATAGTACAACTATATTGCAACACGAAAAGGGAACCAAAACACAGTTGATAGAATTATGTGAGGAGTCTAACAATTTGAATCAGGTTCTAGCCTGCCCAATCTGCTGAACCTTTTTTATTTGAACTGGAAACCAGATTTTAATCAAGGTCATCGCCCTCTTGTAAACCAAAATCCTCAAATCAAGAAACTCTCCTATTCACAAATTAATACTAGCGGAAATATGAAACGGCATTACCATAACTGACAATATATGAAATGGCAAGAATCATTAAAGAATGAATAGATGATTAAAAATATTTTGCATTCAAACGGATGAAGAAACGGCATAGAATGAATTAAAAAAAAATCAGCAAATAATGCTAGGCTTCATTCGGTTTTAAATTTTACAAAACAAGGTAGAAAAAAAGGATGTATATATATATATCAGAAATTTCATTCAAAATCAAGTTAGGGTAATAGGAACTACGGGATTTTAATCCAAACTCAACATGATTACCGCAAAGCTCCGTTAAAAATCGCATCCATGTTAGACTTTTTCCGAGAATTCGTGCTGTAAACCTTTCTCGCAAAAGGAGGAGTTTTCGCCAGCGTTCCGAAAAGACACAGTTTTCATTTGTTCTCTTAGGTTTTCAAAGTTTTATTGGAAAAAGAGGTGTACTAAACGGAATTTCGCTAACCATTGACATTACATGTGATACCATCTCTTTTAGACATTATATCAAACAATTGAAGTGCAACTTCACATCCCCTGAAAGTCGACCACAAAACACAAACAAAAAAACAGGTCATCTTCTCATTAGCTTATTCATCAACAACGGTAGCATAGAGCATAACATCATATCGTTCAAACCTCTCGGATTTAGGTTGATGGAGATTCCCACAATCATCGATTGCTACCTTTCTCTGCTGAATCAACCAACTTGGCCCAAACTCGACCACAACCATCTTAAGAACTCAACCAAGAAACGCAGAGAGAGAGAGAGAGAGAGAGAGAGAGAGAGAGAGAGAGAGAGAGAGAGAGAGAGAGTTACCGTGGTGAATCTGGCGGGGGAGTGAAAGGGCGCGCGTCCTGAGGAACGATGAGGGAGGGGAAGGCAACGCCCGTTTATGTCCGACTCTGTCGTCAACAATTAGGGTTACTTAGAACCGACCCGGTTCAAGCCCAATTGGATATCGAACTTGGTCGACCCGCTAGATTGGGACCTACAAGGTCCCGATCGGACCTAACCATATAAGAAAAAAAAAAAAACTAACCGGTCCTATGATGATAACATAATCATAATGATAATTAGTATGCTTTTCACATTAAAAAGTTGTGGATCTTAAACTGACCTCAGGTCAGAGCTAGGTTGGTTAAAAAAGTTCACAAACCATACTAGGCTTCATTTATTATCAGAGCTGAATGAGACGAGCTCGAAATGTTCAAGCTTGGCTCATTCTTGTGGCGAACCAAGCCAAGTTCGTGCCAGCTTGTTTGTAAAAAAAATACATTGCTTTAGAGCTGAAAGAAAATAGAATTACAAAAAGATATATCTAAAATATATTTCTTACTACTTAATATGTTTATACTAGTCGAGTCGAGCTGAGCTCACCTATTGTTCATATTCAGCTTGTCCAGCCTATTTTACAAGTTTGAATGAGCTATTTACAAGCTGAGCATGAGCCTTGTTTCCCAGCCCTACCTATAAGTTTCACCTTAATTGTTAATTGGACCTCTTTTTCTAGTTACCAAACGTGGATCCTACCTTATGTGGTATGCATCAAGATCGGGTGATGGCTCATTGACACCCTAGTAACAGACAGGATACACTCCCATTCATGATTTATCCAAATCTTAATCAATATATATATATATATATATATATATATATAATTTTGAAAACCTCCTAATGAAAAACCTTCTCAAACCTATCAGATGACAATTTTATTGGATTTTTGGTATTTTTTTTTCAAATTTTTAACAGTACAGATGTGATCTATATGCTTGTTTTTATAGGAATCAGTTCTTGGAGCATCTGATTCATTACAATTTTCATAAATTTTCAAGGCTTCAAATACTATTTTTTTATCTAAAATTCATGATTCAAGTGTCCATTTCTAGTAAATCAGTCATGTTGAACGCATCTGTATGGTCAAAAATTTTGAAAAAAATATCAAGAAAATTTCATTTGGTAGGTTTGGGATCATTTTTATTGGGGAGGTTTTCATTCCCCTATATATATATATATATATCAAAGCACTAATGGCACATTTGCCAATACTTTGCTAAAGTGATTTGGAATGTGCCAAGTTTCAATGGAGGCCCTCAGCATGTGAAATATAAGCGTTATATTTTTTTTTTTTAATTTGAGGCCCTGGCCTCAAATATCAAAGCGGCCAGCCCGCCCTGATTTTGGATCCCTTAACTAGCTCACTTATTTGTGTTTAGATATAAATCACTCAAAAATACAACGTTGAATAGTCCAGAAACCACCATCAACGTGGACACAAAAAGAAAAAGAAAAAATTTCTTAACCAAAAACACAAGTCCTAATCTAAACTCTAACTAAAAATTGGCAAAATATCATGATGTTTTCAAAATATAGTGTTATTATTGTTTATACTAAAATAATGTGATTTTATTGTGATATTTATTGTTATCTTGGTTATTTAAGAGGCAAAAAACGGCCTTTTACTTTTCAAAAAATTTAAATTGTTATTTTTTATTATGAATATTTGTTTTGTTTCTTAATTTATTGGTTTTTCTGATATTTTGTTGATAAAACATAAAAAACAAAAATATTCAATTTCTCACAAGAATTTTTCTGTCATTATTTCGTTGTTTTAAACTTTTGCCATTGGTTGTAAAGTATCGATGGTGCTTTGGTAAATTACAAGGGTTAAATTAAACTAACTATAACATTCTTTGTCTAATTTAAAGAAAAGGGCAAATATATTTCATTTTGATTTAGCACATAATAAGTCCGGTCACACCCAGCTTGGGTCGGGACGAATGTCATGAATCACTTTGTTAGGGCTTTTTCAGCAACGAATTGCCATAATCAATTAAAAATTTGTTGTTTTTGAAATATTATCATATATAAAACTTTGGTTGTGTTTTTGAAAAGTAAAAAATATTGTTCAAAAGAGATGCACTTTCAACTTGGTTGGTTTAAGAATTCTTGGATGTGAATGTGTAGGACATACTGTCATATTGGTGGTTGGTTGACTATATTTTATTGTATTTTGATTTTTAGATGTAATCGGTATGGGTTTTGCCTAACCCTAACTTGCTTATATATATATATATATATATATATATATATATATATAGAGAGAGAGAGAGAGAGAGAGAGAGAGAGAGAGAGAGAGAGAGGTGTGCATGGATTTATCCATGAATATGGAGTGCACTCAAATTTTGGCCTAGTTTTTATACGATCGAATTAGCAAAGACAGGCTTTTGAATCATCCAATTTGAACAAGTCTTTTTAAGGGTTAAAAAATCAATGGACCACAGATTTTTTAATTTAAAACATCATAAAATTATACTTTTTCATCAAAAAAACATGAATCAAAAGCCAGTTCCTAATAAATTGAACATGTGAAACACATTTGTATGTTGAATCACTGGAAAATGGTATCTAATAAAAGTGAATTCGCAGCATGTACACTTAAAACTATGTACACCCACCATTTATATATATATATATATATATATATATATATATATATATATATATATATATATATATATATATATATATATATATATCCCTGAATATGAAGTGTACGTTTGGTTGCATTTATAATCTCACTTAAAAGCAATTAAACATAAAACTTTTTTTACACAAAAACAAAACTTTATAAAAAGTGAATTCACACAAACTCCAAAAAATAAGATTTTTTCTCACAAAATCTCGTAAGATTTTAAAAGTGAATCTCTTTTGATAAGTAATTTTACTTTTAATAAACACAACCAAACTTACTAAGTGTACTCTAATTTCTCACCTTTTTTTACATCTTTTTTTTTTCTTAAACTTGCAAAACATGTTTACATTTCATCAAAGCAAACTTTAAAAGAACACAGTAAAGTACATTACATTAATTAGCACATTTATTTTCCCCCTCCATAAAACTCAAAACCAAAATAACACAAATAAAAAAAAAGAAAGTTTTCATTTTATTTTGGATCAGACCAATTAGCTCCCTCCAGGTGTACAGTTCCACCCCTCTACGCACTCCATCATGGGCCCCACGAACCTGCCATCACAAATCGCCGCGTGTATGGCCTCGATCTGCTCTCCAGGCGTCACATTCTTGGGATTCGTCAGCATCTCGGTCTTGATCTCAGATCGTAGGAACCGATAAATTGGGTAGGATCGGCATCCCGATATCTGGTTTGGCACATGCGAGGCCCCCTTGTCAAAGTTGGCACGTACAAGCCTGATTTGGGCTTCCAGCTGGGTCTTGAGCTCAGACTCAAACAGCTTGATCCGGCTGAACACGCCTGATTTGGATGGCTGCTCCATCTCTGACTCGCCATTCTTCAGCGCATGCTCGATGAGGACCTGCCGGAGCTTTGGCATCAGTGGATACTCCGGCAGGCAGGGGTCATCAATGTAAGTGAAGACGTTCTCCTTCTCGACCACACTGAGCAGGTCCTTCTCGGCGAACCGGCCTGGGAGCAGCTCACCATTGGCTCCAGTGCTGAGTGTCTTCTTAGCCACTTGCGCAACGGTGTTCCTGACCGTTGATCTGCAGGCCTCCTCCAGGTGGCGGAGATCGATTGCCTGGCAGATCGCAGACACATAAGTGGCCATCATGAGCTTGAGAATCTCGATCGACTCAGCCGACTTGCGAGCTGAGATCAAGCCAAGTGAGTTGACATCTTGGTTGTGCTGCTCGGCACTTTGGACATGGGAAGTGACTGGGTTGGCTAGGTACTGTAGCTCAGATGTGTAGGAGGCCATGGCTATCTCCGCACCCTTGTAGCCATAGTCAAGGCTAGGGTCCGGCCCACCGGTCAGGTTTGAGGGCAGGCCCCCGTTGTAGTAGTCGTTGACCAGCTCGGAGAATTGAGCAAAGACCAGCTTACCGATGGCCGCTAGAGCTAGCCGGATGTTGTCCATGGCAACACCGATCGGCGTTCCTTGGAAGTTACCACCATGTAGTGCCTTGTCCCGGGCAACATCGATAATCGGGTTGTCGTTGACCGAGTTTATCTCGCGTTGGATCATTTGGGTCGCAATGCGGATCACCTCAATCTACAATTGTAGAAGCATATGTGTTAGCCCATCTGCTGGAGAAATGGATCTAATGACTTCCCTCTTGACCATAAATGAGCGTTTGGATGTCACTGAAATCAAGATCTGTGGGACTTAACCAGTTCTCTATCCTACGGTATCAATGAAAGGTTGGGTCTTGAAATGCCTTTGGAGAATTTCAAGGTCTGTTTGTGAAAATACCAGGCATTTGAAAATTTCCTCAATACAAAGATAATAGTGGACGGAAGAATTCTGAATCACTTAGAAAAAAAATTGCTGAATCACCAATCACGAAAAATTTCCTTGGAAAAGCATATTTTCTCCTACTTACCAAACATGTCAGAAGCTACATGCGTCAGAATTAGCTAGAAAATAGTATTTTACTTGCCCATTCGGGTGTTTTGATGCCGCTAGCAGATTTTAGAATTTCCAACTGCTAGTAGTATTACAACCAGCAATACACTCCATAAAAGAGCATTTTCATAACATTTTAAGCATTTGCCATTAAAGACAGAGAAACAAACAGTTCAAGGAAATTGATTTTTCAAGAATGTTGGCACATGAGTTATGAGGTTTTCAAATGCCAGTGAAAGAGAACCTCGCGAATACGGAAGGTGGTAGTTAGGCAGACAAAGTTCCCATTGTAAGAATATATATATATATATATATATATATATATTGAGAAATGGAAACCTATCAGATAGAAAACTTACCAACCCTACCCACTATTTTTTTTTGGTATTTTTTCGATATTTGAATCATGATTAATTTACTAGAAATTGACACTTGGATCATGCATTTAGGATAAAAAAAACGGTATTGGAGGACTCAAAAAATTATGAAAATGGTAACCAGTTTATTTTTGAACCTTATAAAATTATATCCATGCATTGCACTCAAATGTTCCAAGTGTCAATTTCTAATAAATCAATCATGCTGAACGCATCGGTAAGGTCAGAACTTAGAAAAATTATTAAAAATTGATGGCCCCAAGCAATCAAGTACAGTCAGGTGGCTTTCCACTATATATATATATTTATATATATATATATATATATATATATATATATATATATATATATATATATATATATATATATATATATATATATATATATATATATATTTGTGCTTAGGTGCTTGAACATTAGATACTTGAACGAAACAGGTTATACGTCCCCCCCCCGAACAGGGGAGTTAGCTACATCTCATGTTCGGGGGTCCCAAAGAGCACCACGTATGTAAGCATGTGTGTCTCGTATCCTCATGTTTGTCAGCATTAATTAGCATTGGAGTTTGATGCGATTGCAAAGACTTAAATACCCTCTCCTTCATTGGTGCCAAAAAAAATGACGATTCTTGAAAAGGAGTGGTTGTAAAGACTTAAGTGCCCCGAAGATGATTATTTAAGACCCAGTCTCTGCACTGCAGGATTATCCGAAAAAGAAATCTCCCCTGGAGGAGGACATGAACATCAACCATCTCACTCTCTCTCTCTCTCTTCCTTCTCTTTCTGCTTCTGTGAACATTCAGCAAAAGATCCTACATTGCTCCATCAAGCACCGACTGACCTGCACATTGACTGTTGTGGAGCTTGATTCAGAGTTTTTACCCTTACAGGAGGAGGGTTTGGGGGCTCCTCCCAGCGTGGGTAGCATCATTCAACTAAATGAGTTGTAGATCCTGATTCAAAGTTTTTACCCGTACAGGAGAGGGGTCTGGGGGCTCCTCCCAACGTGGGTAGCATCATTCAACTTGAAGAGTTATGGAGTCTGATTCAGAGTTTTTACCCTTACAGAAAGGGGAGGGGGTCTGAGGGCTTCTTCCAGCGCGGGTAGCATCATTCAACTTGATGAGTTGTGGAGTCTGATTCAGAGTTTTTGCCCTTATAGGAGGAGGATTTGGGGGCTCCTCCCAGCGTAGATAGCATCGTTCAACTTGATGAGTTGTGGAGTCTGATTCAGAGTTTTTGCCCTTATAGGAGGAGGGTTTGGGGGCTCCTCCCAGCGTGGATAGCATCGTTCAACTTGATTCGTTGTGGAGCTTGATTTAAAGTTTTTGCTCTTATAGGAGGAGGGTTTGGGGGCTCCTCCCAGCGTGGGTAGCATCGTTCAACTTGATTCGTTGTGGAGCCTGATTTAGAGTTTTTGCCCTTACAAGAGAGGGGTCCAGGGGCTCCCCCCGGTACGGGTCCCGGGTGTCGTGGTAAAAAAATGCACAGGGTATCGTGGTAAGAAAGACATATTTTTGTTTCAAGCAAGGTTGAAAGAAATCAATGGAAAATCCAACAAGGAGCATGCCAGAATCAAGATGTGGATGTCAAGCGAGAATGGTGTTGTGCAACTCAAATAACACAGAATAATAGGGGTCTGGTTTTTAGTTAAAATGGGGAATTAAATGACAATAGAAATCACTAAAAATTTATATAAATAAACTAGACTCAATAACGAAGACACCACTTTTTACGGATTTGAAATATGACCTCCGGTTAGAGAGATATGACCCTGACAAGTTGGTCCTAATTCAGATAGCGATTTACAACGATTTGCTTACTGAATAACACTACAAATCGCTATAGTGATTTGTGGAAGACACTACAAATCACTATAGCGATTTGCGGAAGACACTACAAATCGCTATAGTGATTTGCGAAAGACACTACAAATCGCTATAGCTATAGCGATTTGTAGTGTCTTTCGCAAATCGTTATAGCGATTTGTGGTATCTTCCGCAAATCGCTATAGCGTTTCGTTGGAGATCCGAAAATACTACAAATCGCTGTAGGAAAGCCCGATAATACTACAAATCGTTGTTGGAAGACCCAAAAAAACTCTAAATCAGGCTCCACAACTCATCAAGTTGAATGATGTTACCCACGCTGGGAGGAGCCCCCAAACCCTTCTCCTGTAAGGGCAAAAACTCTAAATCAGGCTCCACAACACATCAAGTTGAATGATGTTACTCACGCTGGGAGGAGCCCCCAAACCCCCTCCTGTAAGGGCAAAAACTATGAATCAGGCTCCACAACTCATCAAGTTGAACGATGCTACAGTCAGTGTTTGATGGAGCAATGTAAGATCGTCTGTTGGATGTGCACAGAAGTAGAGAGAGAAGGGAGAGAGAGTGAGACGATTGATGTTCATGGCCTTCTTCAGGGGGAACTCTTTACCTCCCTTGATTTCTTCTCTAGAGAGAGAGAGAGGGTTTACAGTGTTTTACGGAGAAGGAAGAAGAAGATGACGATGAAATGTTCAAACGGACATTTTTGATGGCTCAGGTTTGTTTCGTCGGATGACCATCGGATCGCCGGCTCACCATCGGATCGTCGGCTCACCATCGTTTCGCCGGATTACCATCGGCGAAACGATTAAGGTTCGTTTCAGTGGGTAGACTTTGAAGAGTCAACATCATCCTTGACTTTCTGGATTGAGTACATGTTTGTCCTTTTTTTGAACTGTTTGTTTTTTCTTTTTTGAATGAAGGACATTTTTGTCATTTTCTCAAACCATCGCTTTATGAGAAAAATAGCAAGAAAGGGTACTTAAGTCTTTGCAACCACACCAGACTCCAATGCTAAGTGATGTCAACATACACGGGAATACGAGCCCCATGTGCTTGTATACGTGGTGCTCATTTAGACCTCCGAACACAGATGTGGGATTCAGTGAATCATCGGGGGCGAACATACACCACCCTCTCATACTTGAAAGGTACGAATATGCTGCTTGCCTATCAGGCACTTAATGGACAGCCAACGTCAAAATTGAGTTTTTCTACCAAACAAGCAATAGTGGCGACCAAAGTCATTAAAAACCTGTTTTTGATATATATATATATATATATATATATATATATATATATATATATATATATATATATATATATATATATTATGTTGATTGTCCATCAAGCGCATCTAACACATTAAGTACTTAATGTTCAAGCACCTATCACTTATATATATATATATGCTGCATTAGAAACTTACAGGTGCAAATCTTGACTCAAACAATGGACATGTTCAACGTGGTAGAATTGCTAGGGATTGACCCTTATATTGGTTTTTTGAAAAAGTAATAATAATTAAATAATAAATAATTGGTACATTTATAACCATAGATTTTTGAATCGCAGATAAAACCAGCTTATACATTGAATCCAATAATCCAAAATCAAGTCCCCACCAAGCGGACTAAGTAAATCACCTCAGATTTTTCTTTTTTAGGGTCTATGCCAAGTAAATCATGGTCTCTCTTAGCAAGGAAGGCAGAGTCTATGTGGGCTTGATTTGGATTTACCAAAAAAACAGGAGAAAAAGAAATGGTAGGTCGATCGTACATACAGTAGGTCGTAGTGAGATTTCCAAAAAAAATGATGGTTGTGATTAGGGGTGGCAATTTCTGACACGATCCGCCAACCCGCCTCTTAGGCGGGTTCGGGTTGGGCTTAAGCCAACCCGTTTAATAAACGGGTCGGGTTCGGGTTGGGGGTATGCCAACCCGCCAACCTGGCTGACCCGTTTAATAAACGAGTTAGGCGGGTGGGTCAACCCGCCAACCCGGCTGCCCGACCCGTCAACCCGACAACCCGCCAACCCGACCCGTCAACCCGACCTGCCTACCTGCCAACCCGATCCGTCAACCCGCCAACCTGACCCGCGAACCTGAAAACCCGTTTACCCGACCCAACCCATTTATTAAATGGGTTGGCGGGTCGTGTCGGGTTACCCGTTTATTAAACGGGTCGGGTTCGTGTTTGCCACAGCCGACCCGTTTAATAAACGGGTCGGGTTCGGGTTGAGGTATGCTGACACGCCAACCCGACCCGATTGCCACCCCTGGTTGTGATCCTTGGAAGTGGACGGCAGTGAACTGAGTAAAAGGCTCCAGTTTGAGCCTGGCAGCAGGAGTTGCATCAGAGGTCTCGGGAGCAATGTTGTCAAAATCGGGTGAATCGGCCTATACCGATTCTCAAGTGAACTGTTCTGAATTTCGGTTAAAAAATTAATTAAAACATATTGATGTCAATCAAAAAGTGACATGTGTTAAAACCATTAAAATAATATTAAAAAATATTTTTAAGTATTTTTTTATTTTATTAAAGAATAACTTATTCAGGTTAGTATCGTATCGATTTTTTGACGATATTATACGAAGGCTTAAAACCAGCTTGCAGGGCACGTTGATGCAGGGTGATGCGTAAAACCTCCCAGCAAGAGTGATTCTTGTGAAAAAGATTAGGTGCAATATGATTGCACAAATATTTGCGCATTAAGCACCTGATTACCCTCCATCTTGGTTTTATCGGGTATGATCCTGGTCTGATTCAAGTAGTTCTTATAGAGTTCGGGTATGATTTTTCTTATTGTAGACCTGATTAGATTCGGATTCAAACCTGATACCATATTCGAAAACTGGTCCAAGTCTGGTTTCACCTGAGTTAGAACCAAACCCGACTGGTTGACAACCCTAAGGCCAAGGCAAGGAGCTATAAACATTCAAACATGTTGGGGCCTGACATGATGCATTTAACTTGAGTAGAACATTTCTTAAAAGCAGAAACAGGGTTAATTTGAACTCACTAACAAAACAAATATGAGGGAATTTCAATTTTAAGTATCAGATTTTTGAGCTTCAACTCCCACACTTGCATGTTGGTAATGGATAAAAGATTAGAAAAAGCATGTAAATTACATCTGTTTTTTAAAATCCAAGAATCTAATCAAGTTTAAAGTAAAGATAATGCCAATGAAAGATACAAGAAGGCCTCAGAATCGGCATGCTGGACAAAAGAAGACATACTTTATTGTCTGTGGTTTAAATATGAAAACGTACTGTGAAGAAAATGCAAATAAGAAAAAGAAGACGTTACAATCACAACGAGTTAAAAGAAAAAAAAAAGGAAAATAAAGTCACAGGAACGAGTTTGTATTTCGTAAAGAAACAAATGGTGCCAGAAACACAGCAAGTTGTTAGTTTGCCGCTTTTCACGTCAAACACATGAACGTCACCAGACAAAAAGGTCAGGCTTTTGGTTGGGAACGTCAAATATCAAGGAACACGGGTCTCGTATATACAGGATGGGACATTCAATCCTAACCATCCAGCAGAACCATAGCCGTTGATTGGATGGCTAGAATTGAATGTAGCGTGTTCAATATCAAGAGTCGGTGTTGCAGCTACTCTATACCAACCGACTCAAAACAAACTTAAACCTAGTTAATATTTATCCAAACTCATGTTTTAAACAGTCCCATTACGTGCGGGGATTTCCTATTCTCTCATTGCTACGCCTTTTGAGAGAGAGAGTGAGTGAGTGAGTGAGAGGTTTAACCATGGTTAAGTTAAGGATACCCGACTGACCTGGGGTCCCAGCCACTGCGGGGATGTGCGGAGGGCGTATCGGTCCTGCTTGGGCTTCTGCAGCGGGTTGGTCTCGTGCAACTTCGCAGCCTGCTTCATGTACGCGCTCCCAGCCAGCACGTACTCCATGAGCGCGGCGGCCTCTATCTGGCCCGGGTGGTGCTTCAGCCTGTGGGTTAGCGGGTCCGTGAACTCGGGCTTCCCCTGCATCACCTCGCAGAACATGGCCGACCCGATCTCCGCCAGCACCGCCAGCACGTTCGCGTCGTAGCACACCAGGCACGCCTGCGCCGCCCCCACCGACGTCCCGTTAACTATGGCCAGCCCTTCCTTCGGCTGCAGTTCGAACGCCTTTTCCAGTCCGACCCTCCTCAGCGCCTCCGACCCGGAGATCTCCTCCCCGGACGCTGTCCGGACCCGCGAGTTCGGCCGCCCCGTCACCACCCCGGCGAGGTACGACAGCGGCACGAGGTCGCCCGATGCCGTGATCGTTCCCCGCAGCGGCAGCTTCGGCGTCAGCCCGGCGTCCAGCAGCGCCCGGATGGCGTCGAGGATCTCCCACCGGATCCCGGAGTATCCCCGGAGCAGGGTGTTGGTTCGGACCAGCATTGCAGCCCGGCTCACGTCCACCGGCAGCTCGTTTCCGGACCCGGATATCACCCCGGCGTTCAGGAACCGGATCAGCTCCTTCTGCAGCTCGGCTCCCTGATTGGTCCGCCGATGCGACGTCGCCCCGAACCCCGTTGTGACGCCGTACGTGTCGGTCCCTCGACACATCTGCGTGGCCACCCACGTGGCGCTCTCCTCCACCCTCGACCTCGCCACGGCTGCATCCAGGCAGACCGACACGTCAGCCGACCGGCGAGCGACGGCCACCACTTCGGCGATCTCGAGCCGCTCGCCCTGCAGCGTGATCGTTCCGGCACCGGTAAACCTCTCCACCATGCGCTTCACCTCCTCGTAGTGGGGCCCATGCAGCGCACGTGCGGCCTCATCCCAGTTGAAGGCATCGCTGGTGCCGCCGGCAGAAGCACATGTGCCACCGTTGGCGCACGTGGGAGGTTGCTTGACGTGAGAGAAGCTCGTGATTCCGTTCGGCGCAACCTCCATGCCGGCGACCATGGCGTCGGTCCACACGTGGATGATGCCGGATTCTGGCACGTTTGAGGGCTGAAAGGAGGAGAGGGGAAAACGTCGAGTGTGAAATGTGGGTGTGAGCAAGGAGGGAATCATATAGTGCTAGGCCAGATGGAGCGAGCGGTGGTGATGGTAACCACGATTGGTGGATGGATGCCGATGGGTTTCTGACGTGGAGGCATCGGGGGCGGTTGGATCTACCTTCCCTGGCTCGTGGTCGCTGAGGTTCGGTGGTAGTAATTCGGCACGTGCGGGGAGGGGCCAGTGGTTGAAGCGTGGCCGCCCAACCGTCCGTCCGTGCCTACCAACCCACTTCGTGGCACGTGCGACTATTAATGTGGGCTGTTACATTAGGTGCATGACTAAATGCGTGTTTGAAAAACAAGCCTGGATAATTCTGTTGCCACGTTTGAATTGGGGGCCCACAAGACGCCTGTCGTTTGTTTTTGCAATACAGTTGGCAGCTTCTTGATGGAAAATTTTACTTTTGGATGGCCCCACTGTTCACCATTGTTCCTTTAGAGGGTGTTTGAAATAGTGGAAGCACATGGACAGGACGTTCACGCACGTCTGCGAACAAAAAAGGACGCAAGGTCCTTCTCTGTTCACACGCCCCCAAAAATGGTTTTTTTTTTTGTTTTGTTCGAGAGTCTTAATCCACCGCTGTTTCGTAGGAGGGCACAGAGCAGTGGCGGACACCAAATAAGCATCCACATAACACACCAATATTGCATTGGTCAATCTCGCGCTTGCATGGACACGCAGATGCACGTGAGGCCCATACTTGGTGCATCCCATGGACGGGCACACACAGCCATTCAAACACACCCTTAATTGAGGGCAACACCCTTGGTGGCATCAAATTGTGCATGTTCTTGCCACCCGATCAGGTACAATCACATTGCACACTTTAGTGTGTCTGCAAGCCTACCCTTATCTGCCCAGCACTTATTCTTCATGTTTCAGTTGTTGAACTTAACGGGCCAAACACAAACCGAGCTACAAGCAGTTCAGTTTGTTTCTCAACCCTAAGTGGGTTCAATAAAATTGAAACTAAGTATGATGAAAAGGAGGGTATGTCAGGTCATATTGATAAAATTGATACCCATGTATATATATACTTTCATAATTATACCAATGAATTAAAAATTACTGAAGATGCACATTTAATCAATCGTTATTGTATTGCAGTTTCTTTATAAGTTGTAACATTTAAGTGTCTTAGCAAAAATAATGCCTGATAACATTATTGTTTGTAGGTAACAGAAATGAGAATGGTACTCATTTCTAATGTGATATTGTGTTTCTTCAAGATGGTAGAGGTTCCTCAAGTAATTGGGATGAGTTTTTTTTAAATATTTGATGCTTCTATTGGCTTCTGTTTATAGTTTGTTAAAGTAGTTAAATATGGTACTGGTACACCGGTACTAGTGAAATTATGGATTGGTCTATTAGATGCTATGACACTAAGGATTCGTGACTTGGGTTGGACTCGCGAGTTCGGAATTTTTGGGGGAAATAGGATACGAGGATACAACTTTTAAAATTTTTAATCAATAAAAACTATTTTTGTATTTTTATTGAAGTAAAATTTTATAATATTAAAAATAATACAATATTTTTAAAATATAATCCATGGAACAAGGTCTCCACCCTTGCCTCGTCTCAAACTCCTGCCCTGAATCCCTGCACGGGTTTTGATTTTAACCTTCATCCCCACCTCTATCCTCCGGTCCCAACGGGGCGGGACCCCATTTTCCCTCGGTCCATTGCCATCCTTAAAGAAGGTTTGGGAACGAAGCGGGGTGGGGGAAAGCGTAAGTCCATCTCCGCCTCAATCACTGCACAGGTATTGATTTTAACTTCCATCCCCGTTCATGTCCTTCATCCCTGACCCAAACGGGGTGAGGTGAGGCAGGGAGGGCCCCATTTTCCCCTGGTCCACTGCCATCCCTAGGTAAACCAAGTCTTATCTTGCTTAACTATTGTATATTTGCGTTTGAATTATAAAATTTGTTTGGTATTGTTGCAAATCACCATATAATGAAAAATCATCGTTTCCTTAAATATTTTTCTTTGAAAGTTTAGATATTACATATGCCAATATTCTAAATTTTACCCAACGAAAATGTAACTCATTTCTGGCAAAGTATAGATCTAAACACCGATTAGGATTTTAAGCTTATTATATATTTGACATAGGCAAGGAGTCAAGGACCACCCATCTTGGGGGATAATTAAGCTTACGTCAACAGAAATATAAGGGACGTGGTAGAATTAATTTCAATTCAGATTAACAATTTATGAGACTGATGGTGTTTGTGATAGATTTTGTCATTACGTGGTGGCTTAATTTGCCTTGCAAAATCTGTAATCTTGGTTGAATATCAAATCAGTGATCTTGATTGAATATCTCGCCTTCTTTCAAGAAAAAGATTGAATATCTCTTGTCAATAAGCAATCTAGACCACCCAGTTGTTGAAGTATATATCGACTACACTTTAGGTTACCATACTCTCTACCTAAAACTCATAGGTGCGAGGGATTATTTCACTTATTTGACCCTACAAATGTGTTCAGCATGGTCCATTTAGAGAATACTCTTCATGACACAAAAAATCTCAGTTAGGGATGGTGCCCCCCCCCCCCCCCCCCCCCGTTTGGACCTGGAATGGAGGACATGAAACAGGGATGGAGGTTAAAATCAAAACATGTGCCGGGATGAACCAAGACATTCCCTCATCCTGCCCCATCCTGATCCCTGCCCTGCTCTTCTTTAGGGATGGCAATGGACCGAGAGGAAACAGGGCCCCGCCTCGTTTGAACCGGGGATGATTTGAGTATGAGACTTACACTACAAGAAAATACGTTGTTAGCGACGGAATCTTTCCGTCGCTAGTTAGCGACGGATTAGCGAGCGACAAACATCCGTCGTTATAATTAATGAATCTTACGAAAATAGCGACGGAATATAGTCCGTCGCCTAGTCCGTCGCTAAGTAGTGACGGATGTTGCGACGTACTGTTTTGTCGTTACGGTCGTACCATTTACCGACGACGTTCGCGACGGAATCTAGTTCGTCGCTAAGTAGCGACGGATGTGGCGACAGAATATCATCCGTCGCTATTTTCGTAAATTTGATTTTACGTTGGCTTAACGACGGAATTAATCCGTCGCTAACTTTCGAATAACCCTAATCCTAGGCAGCTTTTCCTTTTCTTCTTTCGCTGCTCCCGCCGTTTGTCGCTCCCACCGTTCGCCGCTCTCGCCGTCCGCCGGTCCCGGTCCCACCGTCCGCAGCTCGGAGAAAGGTAAAGGATCCCCCCCTGCCGTTTCCGGCAGGGGGTTAACCCCCTCCCAGTTCACGCAGGGGGTTAACCCCCGCGTTTTCCGGCAGGGGGTTAACCCCCTGCGTTTCTGGCAGAGGGCTAACCCCCTGCGTTTTCCGGCAGGGGACCCTTGCCCCCTGCCTTTTCGGCAAGGGGTCGACCCCGGCAGGGGGTTAACCACCTGCCGTAACAGGCTGGGGGTCGACCCGCTGCCCGAACAGGGGGTCAGTTAACTCCCTACGTTCCGTAAGGGGGTTAACCCCCTATGTTCCGTAAGGGGGTCGACCCCTTGCCGGAACAACAGGGGAGTCGACCCCTTGCCAGAACAGTTTTTTTCGTGGTGACTTCATTTTAAAACAGTGTTTTTTTGTGCAGATTTTTCAACGGAACCAGCTCGTGCTCAGCCACCTGTGGTAAGTAAGTGTCAAAAACATTGCAAATCGGGTAAATACTCGTGGTGAGTAAGTAATGCAAGTGTATCACATGTTATTTAATTTATTAGATGTAACACTTTATTGTCCACACACTCACTTAGTTATTGATATTTAGGGTTGCTTCGTTGGAGTTCGGAGATCATGCTGAGCATGATTTTAATGTATGAATATTGAAGTGTTCTTATTTTTGGAGTAAAGAGTCCATGCTAGGCATGATAGTAGTTAGTGAGATATTGAAGTGTGTTTGTTGTAGGTACATGTTTGCCATTTGTTTGATCTGAATGATTACGATGTATTGCAATGTTTGATGTAATTGTATCCATGCTTGCATGTAACTTTCAATTTGATTATGACTTCCATGTGAAATTGTATAATGAAAGCATATTTCAAATGATTGTATCGTGTCATGAATAGTTTGCACATGAAAATATTAAGTTATCAATGCATGCATCAAAATTCTTGTTATTGTATGACATCATATATTGCATGATAAATTTGATATGTTCTTCATCGTAGCATTCTGATTGTTCTCTTTTAATTCGTTAGGCTATTGTTTGTAACATCATAAGAAAATGACTGCAAACCGTGAATGGATGTACCGTAGGATAGTGGACAATGAGTTGTCGCATGAATATATGGATGGTGTTGACAGTTTTATTGAATTTGCAACGGCAAGTGTCAGTACAGTGGATCCCACAGATCAGATTAGGTGTCCCTGCAAGATTTGTAAGAATAATCGATTTGTAGAAGCTCATGGCGTTAGACATCACCTATACAGGAAGGGTTTTATGAGTGATTATCAGAACTGGATGTTTCATGGAGAAGAATTTAGAAACAATTTTGATGCACGGGTGAATGTGGTGCACGATAATCCATATACGAATTTGATATTTGATGCCGCATGAACAGAACTGGGTTCTGCTGTGAGTTCTAGTGATGTAAGAACTGTCGTAGATGAAGAATCACCAAACGATGCAGCTAGTAGATTTTATGATTTACTTAGAGATGCTGATGAGTCACTTTGGAACGGTTGTGAGAGTCACACTATCTTGTCTGCAGTTCTTCAACTAATGAATTTGAAGTCCGAGTAACTAAGTTTGTGGAGTGGTTGAAACAGTTGGTAAAGAAGCTAACATAAATTTTGTACTTATAAACAACACTAAGTTACTTAATTGATCGTGATCACAATCATTGTTTATGTCTGTATGTAGGTTCGCCATGGTGATGTTAAAGAGCAAGGAATATGTGATTTAGAAAATGGTCCGACCAAAGTTGTGCAATGCTACAACGGGTATATCGTAAATGGTTATCGATTCCATACAAAAGATTACGATATAAACAAATCAACGATAAATAGTGGCGTGTGTGTCAAGGGTAGAAGCTACGGTGAAAATGAACATGATTACTACGGTGTTATAGAGGAAATAATGGAGTTGACTTACTTAGGCATGAATAACAGGGTTACTTTATTCAAGTGGCATTGGTTTGATCCAACTGCAACAAGACTCGACAAAGCTTTAGGCATTGTGGAGGTGAATCATAAATCCAGGTTTGGAACATATGAACCATTCATATTAGCCTCGCAAGCTCAACAAGTTTATTATACTTCATATCCGAGTATAAAAAAGTCAGATAGAAATGAATGGTGGGTAGTTTGCAAGGTGAAGTCCAAACTATACCCCGAGTATGATCAGTTACAGGAAGATGAGTTAGCTGAAGACAGCGATTACTATCAATCAGATGATATCTATGACTTCGCTTATGGTCACAATGTTGCGCATGATATGCATGTCATATCTCCATTGGCCGATGAAACATTCATCGAGGAATGTGATCCAAATGATGTACCAAGTGGATGGGCAAACAATGAAGAAGAAGAAGAAGTCAAACTAGTGACGAGGAAGAATTCTCAAGCTAGTGAGCAAAATCTTATACTGCAAACATCTATTTAAATGCATTGCAGTACTTGATGTGAGTTGTATTGCAATACTTGGTGTGAATGATTTCAATTATTTGAATGTATTGTAATACTTGATGCGAATGCATGAGTTGTATTGCAACACTTGATGTGAATGATTAAAAATTTTATTTGAATGTATTGTGATACTTGATACGAATTATTTGAATGCATTGTAATACTTGATGTGAATGATTTGAATTATTTGAATGTATTGTAATACTTGATACGAATGATTCGAATGCATTGCAATACTTGATGTGATTGAATGATTTCAATTATTTGAATGTATTATAATTTATGCAACGAATGACTTGAATTATTGCAATACTTGATGTGAATGATTTGAATTATTTGAATGCATTGTAATAATTGATGCGAATGATTTGAATACATTGCAATGCTTGATGTGAATGACTTGAATGCATTGCAGTACCTGATATGAATGATTTGAATTATTGTAATACTTGATGCGAATGACTTGAATGTATTGTAATACTTGATGTGAATTATTTGAATGTATTGTATGACATATGTTATTTGTTAGAATATGGTTCGTGGAAGTTATAGTGGTCGCTCATCCAGTAGTAGTCAGGCTCAGCCTTCATCTTCACGGGCTCCTGTGATAGGTATATCATATAACTAATTGGATGCTTGATTAGTTCAAATGCGCATTCTGAGAATTTCTAACGTATTTTTTTACAGATGATGTTGCGCCTGTACATGACCCACCTACACCAGTTGATCACATAAGTCAGGAGCCAACACAGGAAACAGGGTCTTCTCAGGCTGGCACAAGAAGACTCATTCGAATAGTGTATATAGATAATCGACCGTAAGTATTTTGTTTTCAATTATTGCATATCTTATAAATATTTTATATTGATATTTACTGTGTAACAATTCATGTGCAGAACGAGCTTTGAACCACAAGAAGTAGTACGGGAGATTAAAAATTTACTTCTTCAACATCTACCAGGACCGGTTGCTCAATGGAAAGAGTACCCAAAGAAGGTGTTAGACAGATTGTGGTCCTCATTCAAGGTATACAGTTGTTTCTCATAGTTAATGTGTTTCATATTTAATTTATTTAAGTAATATCTACTAACTTTCTGAAAATATTTGTAGGCTTCGAATCGCTTCGCAACTACGGTGGAAGAAAATGATGCAAGGAAGGTGTGGCAGAAGGTGGCTGCCAATCGATTTGCAGACATGCTGCACACTATGAAGACTGCAGCAAAAAAAGCATCTGGCGTAGTAGATGATCCATTACTGTGGAAGGGTCATGACCCTATTACTATCAGGAGAGATTACTGAGATGAAATGTGCGATAAGTGGGCGGGAGATGCATTTAGAAATCGCTCTGCGAAGGCTGCACAAAATTGATCGAAGATGCCCGAAGCCCATCTACACACAAGTGGATCTAAGACATTTGGGAGCCACCTGAAGAAAATGATAACTCATTAATATATAATATTAATTTTATAAGTATTGTTGCAAACTTGTGTACTAAATCTTTTGTCATTTAACTTCGCAGGAAGCAAAAAAAGGAGGCAGTGTACCATATAAGGATGTGTTTGTTGAAACACATAAACGGAAGACCACGGGAGTCTTCGTATCAGAGAAGGCGAGAACGACAACGGTATGTATTTATTCAATTAATAATCATTGTAATATATATGCAAGTTATCATAATGTTAGCATTAATTATTAATGAATACTTTAAACATTATTTTGTAGGAGGCATATGAGCAACAGATGGTAGAACGATATGGCGATGACGCTACTCAACATCCATCATTTGATCATACAGCATGGGTGACTGCAGTAGGTGAACCCAAAAAAGGTCGTGTGTTCGGGTTTGGGAGTAATATGAACACTTCACCAGTTATTGCTTCTTTCAGTTACGGCTCACCGACTTCTTGCGCCGACATAAGCTCCAAGCAGCAGACTATTCTTTCCGGTGATGATGTACGCCAGATCGTTACAGAATCACTGAATAACTACTTCCAATACACTGTCGCCCCCTTTCTCCGAAATGAGATCAACAATCTTGTTCTGAACAGGGGATCTTCGATTCTAGGTCCCTCTCAGGCATAATCACATATTCAGTTTTTTGTCTGCCTTAGAACACATATGAGCATAATCGACTCACATATATAACTTTTTGTCTGCCTTAGAGCACATATGAGCATGATAGAATCACATATAGAGTTTTTTGCCTGCCTTAGAGCATATATGAGCATGCTATAATAACATATAGAGTTTTTTAATTGCCTTAGAGTAGGGGTGGCAATCGGGTCGGGTTGGCGGGTTGGCGTGTCAGCATACCTCAACCCGAACCCGACCCGTTTATTAAATGGGTCGGTTGTGGCAAACACGAACCCGACCCGTTTAATAAACGGGTAACTCGACACGACCCGCCAACCCATTTAATAAATGGGTTGGGTCGGGTAAACGGATTTTCAGGTTCGTGGGTCAGGTTGGCAGGTCAGGTTGGCGGGTTGACAGATCAGGTTGGCAGGTAGGCAGGTTGGCGGGTCGGGTTGACGGGTTGATGGGTCGGGTTGGCGGGTTGACGGGTTGGGTTGGCGGGTTGACGGGTCGGGTAGACGGGTTGGCGGGTTGACCCACCCGTCTAACCCGTTTATTAAACAGGTCAGCTGGGTTGGCGGGTTGGCATACCCCCAACCCGAACCCGACCTGTTTAATAAATGGGTTACGCGGGTCGACTCGTTTATTAAACGGGTTGGCTTAAGCCCAACCCGAACCCGCCTAAGAGGCGGGTTGGCGGGTCGTGTCAGAAATTGCCACCCCTACCTTAGAGCACATATGAGCATGCTATAATCACATATAAAATTGTTTGCCTGCTTTAGAGCATATATGAGCATGTTATAATCACATATTCAGTTTTTTGACTGCCTAAGAACACATATGAGCATGATAGAATCACATATAAAGTTTTTTTGACTGCCTTAGAACACATATAAGCATGCTATAATCACATATTCAGTTTTTTGACTGCCTAAGAACACATATGAGCATGCTATAATAACATATTCAAATTTTTGACTACCTAAGAACACATATGAGCATGTTATAATCACATATTCAGTTTTTTGACTGCCTTAGCACACATACGAGCATGATAGAATCACATATAGAGTTTTTTTATTGCCTTAGAGCACATATGAGCATGCTATAATCACATATAAAGTTTTTTTGCCTGCCTTAGAGCACATATGAGCATGCTATAATCACATATTCAGTTTTTTGACTGCCTAAGAACACATATGAGCATGTTATAATCACATATTCAGTTTTTTGACTACCTTAAAACACATATGAGCATGCACAAATCACATATAAAGTTTTTGTACTACCTTAGAACATATATCACTTATGATAGAATCACATATAAATTTTTTTGTTTTGCCTGCCTTAGAGCACATATGAGCATGCTATAATCACATATTCAATTTTTTGACTGCCTTAGCACACATACGAGCATGATCGAATCACATATATAGTTTTTTGTCTACCTTAAAGCACATCTGAGCATAGTAGAATCACATATAGAGTTTTTCTGTCTGCCTTAGAACACATATGAACATGCTATAATCACATATTCAATTTTTTGACTGCCTTAGCACACATATGAGCATGATAGAATCACATATATAAGTTTTTGCCTGCCTTAGAGCACATATGAGCATGATAGAATCACATATAGAGTTTTTTTATTGCCTTAGATCACACATGAACACATAATAGAATCACATATAGTGTGTAATTTATTTCATTATATTTTGTTTATCAATACTGATTGTTCTTTTCTTGTGTAGGCTACTAGCGATAATCAGCGTAGCGGAGCTGAACGGACAGATAAAGACAATGAACAAGAAGACGCATAAAATCTTGGTGATGATTAGAGAACTGTGTTGAAGAAGTTCTAGTTTTTTATGTTTCCTAATTATAATTGTAAATAATTAAACTTGTTAATTTTAAGGTGGAACGATTAATTGTTGTAGAATCTTGTTATATGAAATTTTTTGTCTGGTTTATTTTTTATTTACAGGAAATATAAATTGTACAGGAAATATAAATTGTATCGTTCTCAGTATTTAATATTCAAATAAAATTTTTTAAATTTTTTTTCGTTTTTGCGACGGATTAGCGACGGAACCATCCGTCGCTAGTCATATAAATCTAACGACTGCATAGCGACGGACGTACATCCGTCGCCAAGCCGTGGTCGTCGTTTAGTACCGGCGGATTGGCGACGGAATACAACGCTCGTTAGTCTGTCGCAATTAGCGATGGACCTGGCGACAGAATACATCCGTCGCTAGTTAGCGTCGAAAAATTCGCGACGTAAGCATACCGTCGCCTCGTCGTCGCTAACAGGCGTAGCAACTGATTAGCGACGAAATGTGGTCGTCGCTAATACCCTGCTTTGTTGTGGTGTTATGAGTTATGCTAGTATTTTGTGTTTTTCTCAAAGCTAGAATCTGTTACCCTGTGTTAGTAACAGTATCTCACTATGTATTAACAACCTTGTGCTAATCTGAATTCTATTATTAAGTGTTATATTAACCTGTAATTTGTTGGTTTGTATAATTACATAACCATATGTTAATAACCCTACTAAATTCAGAAAACATGTGCATAACTGAGTTGTATCAATATCTGTAAGCATCATATGCAATATATATATATATATAAAGGCTGATCTGTGATTTTGATGTGATTATTTAATACTTACTAATATATTTGTTTAGCCGCATCATATTTCATTTTTGTTTCATTCTATTACTATGCACCTGCTAAAGGTTGAGTCTCTTTTGCATATGCTCTCTCTCAATATCAACTGTAATAAGATATGTTGGTTTAATAGACTTTTCCTTATAATTCAAAGTATGTTGGCTATGATTTTAGTGGGACTTATATGCATCTTAGTATAATTCTTATCATGGTTTTCAATGATATATAGGATATCTATCCAAGTATGGATCTGATGCTATTACCATTATGGGAATACTCTGTTTTCATAAGAAGCTGCATATAAATTTGATGCCAGAGTGATCGAACATTTTAGTAGGCATTCAAACTCACAATAGGCTGCATAATAATATGAAAATTTATGCCTGTTTAGAAACAAATTAAGTGTTTATTTGAATGACTATTTAGCTGAGCATAAAATTGATATGTGTATAAACTGGTTATAACATCATTGAGATTATATGGTATGATTCCAAGTAATTCATTTGGGTTTTTACCTAAAACATAAGTACCGATGGGGGTACTTGAGTCCGATGATTTGTGGACAATGGAAATTAGGTATGTCAAGAAAACGTAAACTAAAAAGATGTGCGCTTAACTGCCTTATTGTCAGAAAATGTATGAGTTGAAATTGCTTATATGCAACATGTTAATTATGTCTGAGGAATGATGTTGTTAAATTGGTTCCAAACATATGGTTGTGTACTCAGTGACATATAGATATGTGCTTTGCCTAAAGGGGCAATATGAATGGATTACCCAATGCGGGTACTTGGGCTATTAGCTAGTGTGATATGGCAATAAAAATGATGAAAGCTTAATCGTAAATGTTGCATACCCACGGGATAAGATAAAATAAATACTACTTAGAACAGTTAGGTATCACATTGTATAGAGTGATTAGGGAGATAATTTCTTGTTCTTCCAACATGCCTTATATTTTGAGCTGGTGAGATAATTAATCTTGAAATATATAAATATTAAAATGGCATAACGGTTAATGATGTCAATTCATCTGTTTTACTTTCAAGGTAGCAATGTTAGAAATGTTATAGCTGGTGATGTTGTCAATTTATATGCTTTATGTGTTTTTGCTTATGCTAAAGATTCACACTTGACACTCATATCACATGCTAGATTCATGATATACCTGCATTAAAAGTTACAGATTTTATACTTAGACAGTTGTAGTCTAATTCCTATAATTTTACAATTTTTTAGGTAAAGAATAGAGTCATGAGCGGCTGCGGGATGAGGCATCAGATCCAGATTTTGAATTTACTGTTCCGGGGATAGTTTGAGTTCATTTATTAGAAGATGTCATTAAAACTCTGATGTTATTATTCATTGATAATGAAATGAAATAAATGTTTTGGCTTGCTCTCCACTGTAATGTTCCAAAATGTTTAACCCCATGGGATTTCTTGTTTCCGCTGTTATGAAAAAAAAAATCCTCAAAAATTTAGGTTAAGATTTCGGGGCGTTACATGATCTAATTTTCATATTTTAACCATAGGTTCTTCTGCATGTCCTCAACCAACCTTTCAAAAATCAGTCTCAGACCATAATCTAGTAGAGAGAAACGACTTTTTTATTGAACCCTACCAAACCCAAAACTCAGTCAAGGCCCAATCTAGACCTAGTACCCTACAACCTGTTTCAGAGCTCATAACTCCCAAACCCCCTGAAATTAGGCCTTAAGATTTTAAAAGGATCTTTCCTTATATGTGTAGAAGCTTGTCCTAAAAAATCATTCATTTTCGTTCAACCATTTAAGATAAATCATTTCTCTCTCAAAACCTGTTAAACACAAACAAAAACAGCTCTAAACCTAAACCAGGGAGGAAAGCTGCAATTTCTTATGTGACGCTCTATTGCAATTTGTGCATAATTTGAATTATCTTCTCTATAGTAGTCAATTGACAACTTCTATGTTATTTACCAATTTATATGAAACACTTGTTTCTTATGAAATTTTTCATTTAGTTACCAAAGGGGTTTTAGATTTTTCAACACTTGATACTCTTTTTTATTCATTTTTAGGTGTCTTTGAATGAACTCTCAGCCTTAGGGATTGCAATCAATTGAGTTAAGTGATAACTATGTCTGGACTCTCAAAGATGGATTTATCTAACTATTGTAGACCAGCCATTCATTTACTTAAATGTTAACAATGAGTTTCCTAGTCTAGATTTCTTCAAAACTACACTTAATAATCAACCCATCCAAAGCAATCGATAAGTAAGGAAGGACCTATATCAAATTCAAGAGACATTGGTGGATCCAAACCCAATGTGAAAGAATCAAAGTCCAAACATAAAAATTAATATGACCATTTTAGTTTAATGATGTTTATTTATATACTGTTATATGACAAATAATTTAAAGTATGAATATATATAAATCAATATTCATGCATAAATTTTATAGAAGTTTCTTATGTCTTGCCAATCATTATAAGATTTACATATATGATTCATATGAACAATGTCACTTGAATTTAGATAAAAAAAAACTCAGATTTAAATTCAGTCAATTGTTGAATTCATTTTATACATGTCTAACACTATGTATTCGAGCATATAAATAGCATTATTATTAGTTACATAATACATATATTAAGAATAACAATTAGAAAATAAGATAAAAATAATAATAACAAGTTACACCAACCATCAAAATAAAAATCATTTCACAAAATTCTTTCACATTGGGTTTGTATCATTCCTTGGACAACATTATAAATCATTTCACCCCAGGATTTGGTACCAGGTGTCCGGACTCAAAATTGCTTGCTATTCATTTGGGTTTTTAATTTTTTTTACACTAGACCTGATAATACGGATTCAAGTCGAATCTTTGACGTTCATATATTCATCATAAATAATGTTTTGTCCTTTATATTTTAAAATAAGTATTAATATTTAATAAAAAATATTTTAAAATATAAAGTGAGAAGATGAGCAACCAGGTGAGAATTTGGGCCAGTCCTATGGATTGCTTGGACAACATTAGGATTGAATGCAGAATGGAATCCATGCTATGTCAAATGATAGGGTTTCTACTCCTGTAGCAGCAGAAAAAGTTAGAAGATGAGCATGGCTTAGTGGAGCAGCACTTGGGGACACGTCAAGTGTGACAAGGAGAGAGAGAGAGCATGCACTTGGTCATTTAAAACAAGGATCGGCCACGTGTACACCTAGCTAGGCTAAAAGGAATAACTGCAGCCAATCATGGGCAAATAGGAAACCTTAGGAGGCATTTGACTGCTTGTCTGAGCTTGAACAAAACACATTGTCCAGCGCAGTCAGCATACTGTTTTAGTTCAGGACACTATGTCCTGCAGGACATTATCTATTTATGTTATTTTGAATACCATCCCCTTGTCCCACGTCCCGCATTTGATTGTGCCAGCCTCTTGCGTGTCCGCGGCATCTCACGCGATGCACGTGCCCTTAAACTCTGAAAACCTCAAGAATTGTGGTGCCGTTATATATAAATAGACTAGACTTGAGGGGAGAAATGAAAATAGGGATGGCAGTGGACCCGCACGGGAGCGGGGGACAAAGGTCTCCAACCCCGCCCCGTCTCAAAATCCGGACTTCTATCCCTGCACGGGTTTGGATTTTAACCTTCATCCCCGCCTCTATCCTCGTTTCATGTCCTCCATCCCCGGTCCAAATGGGGGTGAGGTGAGGTGGGGTGGGGCCCGTTTCCCCTCGATTCATTGCCATTTTTAAAGAAGGATTGTGGATGGGGCAGGGCGGGGATCGGGACTGGATGGGAAAAAGCGTAAGTCCATTCCCGCATGGGTTTTGATTTTAACTTTCATCCCCGTGTCATGTCCTCCATCCCCGGTTCAAACAAGGTGAGGCGGGGCAAGGCCCATTTTCCATCGGTCCACTGCCATCCCTAAATGAAAACCTATCCAATGGAAAACCCTTTCAAACCTATACAATGAACGTTTTATTGGATTTTTGGTGGGTTTTTTTTTTTTGTATATAATTTTCATAAATTTCCAATGCTCTAAAGACTTTTTTCTATCCAAAATTCATGATCCAGGTGTCAATTTCTAGTAAATCAATCATGCTGAACACGGTCAGCATTTTTGAAAAGAAAATACCAAAATTTTTCCATCGAGTAGGTTTGGGACCATTTTCATTGAGGAGGTTTTCATTCCTCGACTTTGAGGGCTATTCTTAAGTAGGGATGGCAGTGGGGCGGGGCGGGGCGGGGGACAAGGTTTCCACCCCCGCCCCGCCTCAAAATTTTATCCTCCACCCCCGCCCCGCCTCCGCGGCGGGGATGGATTTTATCCTCCACCCCCGCCTTCATCCCCGTTTCATGTCCTCCACCCCCGCCCCGTCCCCGTCCCCGCCCCGTCCCCGTCCCCGTCCCCGCCCCGCCCCCGCCCCGTCCCCGTCCCGACCCCGCCCCCGTCCCCGACCCCGCGGGATGAGCGTGCTCGTCACCGGCGCCGCTGGCTTTGTCGGCACCCACGTCTCGCTCGCCCTCCGGAAGCGCGGTGACGGTGTCGTCGGCCTCGACAACTTCAACGACTACTACGACCCCTCGCTCAAGAAGGCCCGCCGTCGAATCCTCGGCGACCACGGCGTCTTCGTCATCGCCGGTGACATCAACGACGCCCGGCTCCTGGCCAAGCTCTTCGACCTCGTCGCCTTCACCCACGTGATGCACCTCGCCGCCCAGGCCGGAGTCCGGTACGCTATCGAGAACCCGGCGTCCTACGTGCACAGTAACGTCGCCCGGCTCCAGGGTTAGGAAATTAGGGAAGGGAGTTAGGGTTAGTAAACAGTTCATCTGAGTTGGGGGCGGGGATGGGGCGGGGCCGGGACGGGGATGGGCCGGGGGCGGGGCGGGGATGGGCCGGGGCGGGGATGGGGCGGGGCGGGGCGGGGCGGGGCGGGGGAACGTGCCAGTCCATCCCCGCCTCCACCCCCGGACGGGGATGGATTTTAACCTTCATCCCCGCCTCCATCCCCGTTTCATACCCTTCATCCCCGGTCCAAACGGGGCGAGGCGGGGCGGGGCCCCGCTTTCCCCCGGTCCACTGCCATCCCTATTCTTAAGAAATCAATTCAAGACCCTAATTAGGACTTTTGAGGCCACTAATTCAAAGCGATCTCTAGGACAATTTGAGAGCTGAAAGTCCATCAATAGCTTTCATATTGTGCCTAGAACTATAAATTATTCTGTAGATTGATTTTTGTTTTAACTTTTATGGTGAGGAACCCACCAAGATCGAGCCCTTTAGTTGGCCGCTCCCCATAGTGATAGAACAAACATGGGAGAGTGGACCGATTCTATAGTGCTGCTCTATGCCTACCACTAGTTTGAATGATCTGTTATCTGTTTGTGAGGATGCTAGAATTATGCTCTGATCAGAAGCGTTGTTGATGAATGGTTTCTTATGGTGATTCAACGTTAAACACCAATATTCTAGAGAAAGCTGCTAAGCCACCTCACTGCAACTAACCAGACCATTTTTGCGACTTCGTTAAAGAAGCTGAAATGATCCAATGTCCTCTGTACATTAATTGCCCAATGTAAACTCAGTATGGATGGGATCACTGAATCGAATGGGGGCATGTGTGTTAGAAGGAGAGGTTAAACCTCAAACCTTGTGAAGAAACACATGGTCTTTCATTGAGCTATTTCAGCTCTCTTTAAGCATGGCCTTTCAAAGTCTTCCATTAGTTGTTGCTCTACTTACCCTTGTCTTTGTCAAGGTCTTATTATATAAAAAACCATATTAATTCCTCATTAATCTTGGAGATAACGCCCCATTAAACTCAATACCCGTCCTTAACCACAAGACAGGTTATACATGCAACCATTAACAGAAATTTAATATGAAAGTGAAACCTCCATTTCAGATAATGGACCCACCATTTTAATGGCTCATGGGTTTTCATTTGTGAGACCCTATGGCCACACTGGATCCGGTTACTTTACATGGATCCAACACCCAATGATGGAAAAAATGTGGAGATCTTAATGTACAGTCCAAATTAGATTGATGTTTTATCAACTTTCCTTGGTTTGAAAGAAAGAGTTATTGCACTTCACGCATGCTTCCTTTGAACAATTTCTCAACACTCTCCCACCACGTTTGAATTGAGTCAACCCTTGTCTAGACAAAACTTGCAGCTATGATTTCTAATTAGAGACTATTTAGAGTGCATCTATGTGGTCGGATTGTCTAGGCAAAGTTTGCTTCTATGATTTTTAAATAGATAGTATGGTAAAGTAGTCCATAGAAGATATGCACCCAAATATAATGGGCCCCAGAATATCGGTCAAGGAGATAGAGACTACATTATAGCTAACATTAGCACTCTAAGATGAATATTAAGTCGCATCTAATGGATCCCTTAAGATCAAAGACTGGGTCATCTTTCCTCACTCAATGTCCAAATTCCAATGGATACATGGGGGTGTCATTGACGAGAAGCTGAGCATGAAATGAATGAATCACATGAATTGATATATATATATATATATATATATAATCAAAGATAAAAAGAGGTGAAAAAGCACAAAATAAAGGGCACGCAAAGAGGGTTTTCAAAAAAAAAAGATGAGGCATGCAAAGAGTCACGACTCCCACTCATTGTAGACCCAAGAGGAATACGCAGCTAGGTAGCAAATCGGTTCCAGTCATCCCCTATGTCATGCCTATCTTCATACACCTCATTGGGATGTCATTGATGCAAGTTGTTTTGCCTATCTTCATACACCTCATTGAGATGTCATTGATGCAAGTTGTTTTAATCAAATTTAGATGCATGTAATTTACATCATTCATTTAGTGAATTAGATCAACATTTAAATCATTAAAATCAGATTTGTGTGCAAGATTTTATAGTGATTTAAAAATCAATGGTTGATAAAAATACAAAATTGTGATTTAAAAAATCATATCTTTCATCAAAAAATATGATCCAAGGGTATGTTCTTATTAAATCGACCATGCTGAATCCATTTATAGGGTCAGATTTGATCAAAACAACTTGCATCATAAGATTTTAAGTGAAGTATGAAGATGGAGGATGACATAGGGGGATGAGTGAAACTGAACTCACCAGATAGGGTGCTCTCTCTCTCTCTCTCATATATACATATATAAGAGAGAGGTTCGTCTAACCATTCATATGGCGTGGATGGTACTAATTTTTACTTTTGTTTAGCAAAATCTGACTCCATAAATGTGTTAAGCATGATTTCTTTGCGAGGAATGAACAGAGGAATTTCATTTTTATTAAAAAATATGATTTTATGAACCTTTAAGTTCACAACAATTCTGAGTAACCCATCTTTAAAGCCTAAATATTACAAACACCTCATGTGGCACGCCCTCTCTCTCTCTCTCTCGTACATTTTTTTATTTATTAATTTATTTATTTGTAATAATAAAAAATGGAACTTGTGCACGACGAGTATGGACAGGCACTCCAACTGGTGGTACATGAAGTGAACGTCAGGCAATCATGGCAAATCATTTAGCAAGGAAACACTTGAGCACCAAGTATTCTGAAATCAACACGCTTTTCCAACTTTCCACAAACTAATTGATGACAAAAGTGTTACACACAAACAGTGATCACAAGACAAAAAAGAAAATGATTTTACCGAGAAAATATAGCCCACTTCACATTTAGCCCTTATTTTTATATATTCTAGACTTTTTTACTCGTCACAAAAGCTTACATAGACACTTACATGCACGCACACGTACACACCTATCACACCTAAAAAGAGTTCGAGGGAGAAACAAACCAAAATCAACCAAAGTCTTGTCCAAAGATGAGAACCCTATCTGACTAAGGTTTGACTCATGAAGCATGGCTTTTGAGAAACCCTAGTCATTTTCTTTGAAAAAAGAAAACATCAAACCCTAGTCTAGATTCTAGCCCCATCCTTGACCAAGAACCAAAAGCCTCATTCGGTAGAGCCCTCCCTTTTATGTACTAGGCAGGTTCAGTAGGATGGCTAAGGGCACTTGTGCCTACCACCATGGGTGGTCATGTTGGCATAGCAAGGGCAGACGTCTTCGTTGCCAGAGGTGCCCGGAGGCACGCAGTTGCACCGAGCACAGCACGTCCCGCACGCGCGCAGGCAGATCTTCTGCCTTGATGCCTTGCTGCACCTGTAAGCACAAGCTGCTGCACAATCTGCAACACCCACGCCAAAAAAGAGAGTAAATTTACCACTTATGAAGCAAGCTACGTAACAAAGGATTAAGGTACTGTCAAAGAAACCAAAGAAGGATAAAGGAGCACCCAATGAGGTGCAATGGCAATTCCTTATAAACTTTGAGATTTTTCGCACCAACCTATCTTCTCATCATGCAACCGATGGCTCCCATGATGATCGATATTCATCTAAGAGTAAACAAAAACAAGGTGTTAGAGAAACACGAGCTTCACAAATTAAACAAGGTGCTAACCACATACACATATTTTCTTAAATTTTAAAGCTATAGGCCTCCCTTGTCCTGGAAAGTTTAGAGAGAAAGAGAGAGAGTACTTGAGATTCTTCATGGCCTGAGGAGGCTGGTTCAGACTGAATAATCTGGAATTAGTTTAAATAGAACAAAGAGATAAGAATGATCATTTCTATGAGAAACATGCATTATAAGAGGATATATATATATATAAAACATCAGTGAAGTGGGTGTACCATAGCCAGTATGAGGAAGAGGAGGAACACCAAAGCCGAATACCTCTGCATGATCTTTTTTTGTTTTAGTAAATATAAACAATTTTCTCAACGAGGTGAAGCAACCGAGCTTATGCACATGAAAGGGAAGGACAGAATCACTAAAGCCGTGAGGGAGGTGCTATTTTTATAAGGCGAGAAAAGGAGAGAAAGTCAATGTCACTTTTGCGAGTAGATAACGCTTCACGCAGGGTTCCTTTTGGGAAAGCCAGCTGTTCCCAACCTGTCCTCTCGTGACGTGTTAGTGTATTAGTCTCATCAACCTGCTCCGGTTTTTTTAACCTAAGAATAAGACCGCTCTCTACGGACGACACGTGTCCCTAACGGCTCAGGGAGTTGTTCGGACGCCAAATGCGGGTTCTGGTCTGGACACCCGTTTTCTTAATGAGAGAGAGAGACCTTGAGAAAACGGACGCCAAATACGTGTTTAGTTGCAAATACAGGTTTAACGGCAGCTAAACACGCACGTATTTGGCGTTTCCCCCGCTTCACAACTGAACGCCTGCCACCACGGCGGATCAGGTGCGATCACATTGCACGCTTTAGTTTGCTGCTGCACCTAATCCACTTTTCTATCTACCTTATAGATGAAGGGCAGTCAGGTGTAGTGTAGAGGCACACTCCAAAGCCTGCAATGTGATTACACCTTGTCTACCTTCAGCTAAACAGGCCGACGGTTGGGACACGTGTCGTATCTAAAGATAGACCCCGAGTCTTATGACCATTGATGGATAGGAATGGGCCATACGCCCATGTGTCCCTGTCCCGAAGCGGCTGAGGTTCAGAGCTTGCAGGCATCATGTCTTCTTGCATAAGCCGACACTCACCATAGAGAGAGACAGAGAGAGAGAGAGTCCGGATCAGGTGCAATCACATGGTACAAAATTTATGCATTACACCCACAACTGACAGGCCTGTCTCAAGATGGATGGTGATATATTTGTGCAATCATATTGCACCTCATCTTTTCAGATAAGAGAGAGGGCTAGAGAGAGAAAAGGAGACAGTCAATTTAACAAGTGCTGAATTGGATCAGATACAGATTGAGAAACTCTTTAAAACATATTTTTATCCAAAAGGTAACCTACTCAATCTTGTCAGTATCGGTATGTATCGGTCTATATATATGAAAATCGATACACATCAATCTTGAATCGGCTGTTTTTTTATAAATGTAAAGAAATACTAAAAATTATTTTTTAATATTATTTAAATAGTTTTAACATGTGTCACGTTCTGATCATTGACATGTGGTCTTTTATTATTTTTTTGGCGGATACAGAACGATTCACTTGAGTATCTGTATGGGGCCGATACAGCTGAATCGTTTGGCCAAACGATTCAGGGCCCATACCGATACTGACAAAATTGAGCCTACGAGTTCAGCCTACCAGATCCAGTTCTTATTGTGCGTCAGCTTCGGGATGCCACTTGCTTTTAATTAAGTTAATTAAGATAGACGGTTCCGGAATTTGGATGGACTCAAATAGATGTTAATCTTCAAATGGATATCCAGTGGGTTACTGCACTAACCATTTGTTCCCATGGATAACAGTATGAAGCTTCGTAATGGATATGGTTTCCGAACCGATCTTTATACAACAAGGTTTCAAGCTTGGCACATACTAATCTCGTTGAGGTGATGACCCATGCAAAATGTTCGTTCATATGTTTAATGACCCTCTCGTCGTTTTAATCTGACTAGAGGTGCAATCATATCAGATTTAGTGGGACCTTGTTACAAAATCTGACGCATCATGTTAAGACATGGATCTTAAAATTGGATTTAAAAGCAAATACTGAACGAATTAGGGCTTACATTTTTGAATTTATAACCCAAAGAAACCGCACCCAGCACAAAGACCTGGTCGGGCTGGCTGAGCCTGCCATGCCTATGGTCATCGTGCCGGCAGCGTAAAACAATGAGGTTAGGATACCTGCCCCCAGAGCCTATGCTACACATTGGCTTGCGTAGAGAGGCGACGCCCATGAGAATTGAACCTTGACTGCCCGTCTACCTGCCAAAGCACCACCTCACTATTGCACTACCTTACAACCTACACAATCCTCCGTTCTTGGTGCGGAAGCAATTTGCTTAGCTTTACATCCGTCCCAGGGTATCATTTTCAGGACATCTGTAGGACACGCTCATACGCATTGGGTACACCCTATACATGTATCATAAATCTTTACTGAGCGTGACATTGGATCTATCAATTTTTTTGAAACGTCATAAATTTTCGGTCTGGTAGCTTTAGTAAATGATTCACATATTTGGACACCACTTTCTGTCTCATCTAGATATAGATCCCAATTAAATCTGATCTGTTTCCGTGTAATATTCTTGCTATTTTCTTCTTCGTTTTTGTTGGATGCAAATTCAACTCTATTACATTTGATCAATCTCAATCCGGAGTCATCAGATTCGAACGTGTTGCCTCATCCTTGGTCCAACCCATTTTCACCCCAGCACTGTTTTTTTCAATAATTTACATTGAGAAACTGGATCTACGGACACTGGTTTAACTTGTCGAGCCTACAGAGGTCGGACCAGGTGATCGTGAAAACATAAAGCTTTTGTGTTCTAAAATCATCACCGTCCATGGCCTTAATATTTGTGCCATGATGGCATTAGCTTTTCTGGCGGGCCCCACTTTTTACTCCGTGATGAAAGCTACGATGGTAATGATTTCAAAAACACAAAAAAATTGGTGTTTTGAAGTATCACCTGATCTGACCTCCCTTCCCGAGGTTTCACTCTGATGAAGCATGCACCACCTAGGGATGACAGTGGACCGGGGGACAACGGGGCTCCGCCCCGCCTTGCCCCGTTTGAAGCGGGGATGGAGGCGGGGATGAAGGTTAAAATTTATCCCCGTGCGGGGATGGAGGTGGAGATGGACTTAAGTTTTTCCCCCTCCGCCTCATCTTCAATTCTTTAAGGGATGACTATAGACTAAGGGGAAACGGGACTCCATCCCGCCTCACCCTCGTTTGGACCGGGGATGGAGGACATGAAACGGGGATGGAGGCGGGGGTGGAGGTTGAAATCCATCCCCATGCGGGGATGAAGGCAGGGATGAAGGTTCGAATTTTGAAACGAGATGGGAGGTAGAGACCTTGTCCCCCCCCCGCCCCCAGCCAGGTCCACACCACCCCTAATTGAATTGAGACTAGGTGCAATTAGGGGTGTCAACGGGACCAATTAACCCTATAGAGTTGAGTATGGTGATAAAGAAGAAGACCCGAGTATGGATCCGGATTCAAAAGTCTGATTAATACATGGATCGGTATAGTTTGTGAAATTTTATATCAGACACAGCCCGACCCGAGTTCAGACTAAGACCCATAAATTTTCAATGTAAAAATGAAAAAAAAATTATTATTTTGTCGGGTATGGTTCGAGTCTGGTTCATGTAGTTCTTATCGGGTCCGAGTATGGTTTCTCTTATAGCGGACTTGATTATACTCAGGTCAGGAACCGATATCATACCCAAAATCGAGTGCAAGTCTGATTTTACCTGGATCTAGTGTGCTGCTACACTTATCACTTTCCATTGGCTGTTAGGTTGCGCAGCTGACAGACTGTATCTCAAAGATGGATGAAAAATCAGTTGCAGCAGCACACTAAAAGTTTGCAATCACATTGCACCTGATGCCCCTCCTTAATTCGACTCTCTAACTAGGATGATGCCCTTGTGGGCTCCCCACCACTGTTTAATGTTTAGGTAATTGTTGGAGGGTACATTGAGTCGGGATCGGGTGCAATCACATAGCACAAAATTTGTGCATTAAGAACCTGATCGCCCTCCTTCAGGCCTATCCCATGATGGAGGAGGGTGATCAGGTGCTTAATGCACAAATATTTGTGCAATCATGTTGCACCTGATCTTTTCACGGGTACATGGGCCAATAATGAGGGACTCTGTTATTTTCCAACTTCTAATGAGGGGGGGGGGGGGGGGGCTTGTCCAATGTTTGACCTCAAAGAGTGAAATTATTTGATGCCCGTGAGGATGATAAGGACGACAGCTCTGAGACATGGTTTGACCTACTAGACTAAACCATTTTGTTGGCCCCAGCTTTAACTTGGTGGGCCCGGACATTCACCGGGGATGGTAGTCTGGAAAGCGGACCAAAATTCAGGACCTAGACATAGATTTACTGGGCTCAACATGACCCTGGTGAGAATCGGCAATCCCCACTGATTTGATCCCTTGCCTGATTCAGCTCTCTTATAAAGCTGATCAAACTTGATCATGCTTTCATGTTAGTCGGTTGTCGGGTAAACTTGGGGGTTGGGACCAGTCAGGGAGTTGAGCCTGAGAACATGAATCATGAGTCAACTAGTCACAGTTACTAGTAGAAAGAAGAAACTTAACTATCACAAAGTTGAAAATAATTTGGTACCACCAAAGTTGATCAATTGGGAAGCTGAAGACATGTTAACCGGGGCAACGTCATTGAGCATTGGTGGTGTAAGTTAGTTGACTGAGTCCGCCCAAGCACCAACCAGGTCTTATGAGATCAGCCATAACCGCCAAGTCTGTCTTGTCTTGATAAGTTTCATCAAACAGCCACAGCTCAGCTATGGTTTTTTTCTAGTAATTTGCTTGCCCAATCCGAACAGGATTTTGGGATCCAGACCAGCTCAGAGCCGGCTTAGGCCCAGACTATTCACAGGCTGGACAGCCCCATCCAAAATGGACTTGGGTTGGCTGGCCGTCCTGGCCATTAGAAAAGGCAGGCAGCCCATGACCCGGTCTGCCCAGACAGGAGTTTTGAACCGCAGCCCCACGGTCCAAATGAACTAGCCAGTTTGACCAGGCCAATGCCAAACTGCTCGGCTTGGTCCCAGGCTGGCCCATTACCCATAGGGATGGCAATCGGGTTGGGTTGGCAGGTCATGTCGTGTCGGCGGGTTGGTGGGTCAGCATACCTCAATACGAACCCGACCCATTTATTAAATGGGTAACCTGACATGACCCGTTTAATAAACAGGTCGGGTCAACACGACACGGTTAACCCATTTTATATAGAAAGTATGGTACTGCCCGGAAGAAAGGGCTTCGTTGTCTGCTTGGAAGGCTTTGCTTCGAAGGTCGACCTCTGGAAGCAAGACGGTCATGGTAATCCAGATTATGGTTGTTGCCGTTGGGGCTCAATCTCAGTTGTTGGTGCTTGGATTCCATCAATTTCCATTGATGGGATGCTGTCGTAGAATCACTTGAGAAAAAAATGGGTTTGGTCACCAAAGGAGAAAGCGTTTGGTCTACCTTGAAGCTTTATCGCTCAGAGTAGAAGCTATCATCGTTTTCATTGGAAGTTTCAACCCGGATTGAAAGGATTTAGGGAAAAGATCAGAAGGTGAGGCGAGAGAAGAAAGGGGGCAAGGACAAGAGGGAGCTGATGAAGGAGGGAGGGAGCGAATGAGGGTGGTGCCAAACCAAGAGGAGGAACAAGAGGGGGGAGAGAAGAGGGTGGTGGTGTGCGCCTGTGCGGTGAATCGTGATGGCAACAAGATGGAGAGGACTCAGAGGAGAGGTCTCTGACTCTTCGGCTCTCGGCTGCGGCTGGGTAGAAAGGATTCAAGGAAGGAATGAAGTATTTACACTTTAGGAAATTAGGGTTAGATAATTAAATACATACGGGTTGCGGGTGGTCGGGTTCGGGTAAACGGGTTGACTCACCCGCCTAACTCGTTTATTAAATGGGTAAGTCGGGTTGACATACCCCTAACACAAACCCGACCCGTTTAATAAACGGGTTAGGCGGGTCGACCCATTTACGACACGAACCTGTTTGGGTCCGTGAATTTCTATGGGCAAACAAAATCATTTTTTTGAGATCTATCACTTGGATTTGAAATTTAATAGCCTCTGATATTACTATGAATTTTTATGGAGATATAGCTATTCGTTTTGATAGTCTTTCACACTCATGAACAATATAAAAATTCTTATATTATACAGTTCTTGATTTTAGATAATATCTTGACTTGTAAATTTATTTTTTTAAAATCAAGTGCTTGATTATGATATGAGATGTTAATCATATATATGTTGATCTGAAATTTTCCATGAATATGTTGTATATATGCATACAGATTACTTGTGCATAATGGCATATGAGACTGTATGTTAAACATGAAAATTAGGCCAAGTGGTATGCATAATCATGCATGTGTTATTCTATGAAATTTATGGTTCATGCTAAATTGAAATGAATCTCATACATTATGGAGTGTGGTATGTGACATGTGTTATGTTGTAAGTCATGTGAGGTATGCATACATGAGGTTCGAATGCGAGTTAGGTTTGGTGGAACCAATGAGGTGTTTGTGAGTACCGGGTTTGACTTTGTTAAACATGCTCATATACACACATACTTTAACTGAATTCTTGGGTGCTTCTTACTAGAGAGAGCGTTCCTTGAGTTTGGTTCAAATGAACTATATTAGGACATCTAAGTGACTATAGGAGGTGTGGGTTCTTGCCTTGTAAGATTGTGGTTTGAGCTGCTCATAGTGGAGCTTGAGACTGTTGAGCCTGGTGCAGAGTGCACCTAATGTCTAGTTGAATATATTGCAAATAATACCTAATAGCTCATTTGTTCTAGTGACATACTTTAGAGAGGGTAGGAGGTATACTTGTAGACTAACACGTTTTGAAGGCATTGACACTTTTTGAGCCTCCAATAATCGATGTAGGGGATTGAGGCTGTCAATTTATCCTAGGTAGACAGTCAAGCTCTACAGAGTCAGAATCGATTTTCTGGACCACTGTTAAGTTTCCCTCTTGGTTAAAGATCACTTCAGTAGATGTTTTGCCTGACTCTTCAAATCGATGGGTTAATTAAAATATGCAAAATAATAAACTCTCATCTGATTACTGAGTTAAGATTAAGTTATGAATGTGCACTTTTCAGGAAAGGAAAAAGAAATAATGCATTAAATTAGGTTCATAAGTGGTAAAATAATTTATTTAATGTTGACCTAAAATTCTACGCATGTTATGTATAATTCATGGTTCATGCATATGTTGGCATATATGGATCTGTTTGATTGTGATCTTGACTACTAATAATATGATGCAGGTACATCACTTGATGGTAGGAATGAATTATTGTGTAATCCTGTATGATTAAATTATTATTGTTGTAATCTTTAACTGTGTTGAGTTTATATGCTATGATATGCTATGATTTATTTGTATTTGAAAATATGTATGTTTTATGTATTCTTTTCATGCCTATGTGTAGGGTGTTTTTCTACTAGGGTTGTGGCTAATGCTTATATATTTTGATATTTCAACCAATAAATTAGATGACGATGACAGGAGACTTTGGGTGATGTCAAGATGATCATAGTCCTTTAGATTGTTGGATGAACTAAATCATTTTATTTGCTTTATTATTTTTTCTTTAGTTTTGTAAACTCTAATATTTGGAAGACAAATATTTGATTTATTATAATTTAATTAATGATTTGATTCAATTATTCTAGTCTTTCAAGTATGTATTGGTAATTGTAACCCGTCCAAGATTTGAATCGAATAAAAAAAAGAGTTTTCGTTGTGTTCTTAAAAATCTTGTAAAAGGATTTTTTTAAAAAAAATCTTCTAAAATTTTCGGTTTCAAAAATTAAGGCGTTACAAAACTGAGCCTGTTGACACCCTTAATTAGCACCAAAAAGTCTCTAGGAAAAGAGAGAAAAAAGCCAAACTCAAAGAGTGTAACATTTCTTTACAGATTATTGAGGATATATTATCCCTATAATTGCTAAATGGGGAGAAGCTTGATCATGAACAACCAATGTTGGGCTTACCTGGGCTCGTTTATTAATAATAAATATATTTTATATTATATGATAAAGATGGTTGAAGTGTTTGCCGTGGATGCAATAAATTAAGAGTTCAAATCCTATTGCTTACGAGTTTCAAACAGGCATTTATTTTGCAAATGAGTGACTTTGAACTTGGCTCAGTAGATTCAGGTGCCATTACATGGTACATTTTTTGTGCCCTAGGCATATGATCGCTTCCATCAGGTCATGGGCCCCATACCTGATAATGAAAAGATTTTGTGCAATTAAGCACTTGATCACCCTCCATCTTGGGAACAGGGCCTGTCAGGTGTGGGTTCCACTACCTGATGGAGGGCTATTGAGTGCTTAATGCACAAATTTTTGTGCATTCATATTGCACCCCATCCACAGGCCTTATACCCAAGATGGAGGGTGATCAGGTGCCTAAGGCACAAAAAATTGTGCTCAACTTTTAATATATATATATATATATATATATATATATATATATATATATATTGACAGAGAAAGCTGGGGTTCGAAAACCCCCACCAGTTATATAACCATATGGATTCCGTACTCAAGGTGATGTGCACAAACTGCTCCTGCCACACAAGCGGAGCCCCTGTTGGTAAAAAAAAAAACTTGTGGATGCTCGGCTCGTTCAGCTCGGGCCTTTCATGAGCTCAAGCTGCCCTCGGCTTGATACAAGAAATGGGCCAGGCTTGAACACATTTTTCGGTTTGTTAGGCTCGTTTGCCAGCACTAGCGGCAAGTACCAAGGGATCATTCACTGAACAAGACAGTAACTACCACTGTAACGTGAAAGTCTTCTCTTCAAAATGTGCTTCATCTTTTCTTTTAATTCTAGAAATAAAGCTGATTTTGTACCATTGGCAGGAATATGACATAGTGGATTAAACTTCCAGTTTGTATTTGTTGTGGAATTGTGTTTCTTCAATCTGCCCCTTTTGTTTTTCCCTGCATGGCTACCAATGTGAATTCCCATCAAACTCATATTTTGGATGGTCTTATGGTTAATCCAAACACAGCTTATTTGAAGAACTGAAATCCAGAAAGAATAATGCTGAGTAGTAGGACACTCTTCGGTTCCCACTTTTGCTAACCAACACCTCTCTTTTAAACCAACCACCCCTCCCCCACAAAAAAGAAATCATTCCCATACCGTATTGGTTCTTCACCAGGATATTTCCAAGATCTGATTTTGGCGACCACTCCTTAACACCAATGCCACAATCCTCACTCCCCAGAAAATCTCGACAAGGAAAAATCTCATGATATTTTGAAAAATCTGCTTTTCCCCAAGAAAATGTTAGAAATATAAAATTATACAACATATCTAAGTATAACTAAAAATATATATTATCACGAAATTATTTTTAATACTTTTTTAGCATGATGAAATCATGATATTTACAGAATAAGTGATATTTTGAAAATATCACCCGTTTTGGTATTATAAAATTTTAAAATATTGGCAATAATTGTGATGACATAGCTTAGTGTTCTTGTCATTTTAATGGACAAATTTTGAAGAAAATGAATAAATTTTTATTTTCTCACTAGGCAAACATATTGCTTGAATCCACACAGGCCTGTCCATATAGACAGAGAATAGCCATTACATAAACATAATCCTTTACATGGTCACCACAAGAACCCACTCCGCAAAAGACAGTCCACCAATAGCCTCACAATTCATCAATCTCTGCGGAGAATGCATGGTCCTCCTAAGAAGGCTTGCTACTGTTTTTTCTCTTCTATGGCCTCTGTGGAGATGTAAGGATGCAGCCAAGTAGGCTCTTTACTCTTGCTTTTCCAATTCTCCCATCCTCTCAATGATGGCCTGTCAAATATATAAAATTGTGAAGAAGCCGCCCTAAAAGTAGATGCCTGTGCTATTTCTCTTTTCTAGGCTTGTTTCCACCCTCTTTTTTTGGTCTTTTTCGTTGCAAGCTAAAGGAAAAACACTTGAAAGGATTCAAAACCGAGACCACTTGGTTAAGATAGTCAGGTTCTACCAATCCAGCTACCACAGCACCGAGTAAAAACATAGAAAAAGGCAATACGAAGGTTATGAGCACCAGAAATCAGACCTTGTTTTTTTTTTCTATATGTTAGTAAAGGCTGTTAATAGAGGCCAGATAACAGCATCATAACATTGCATATGCACTTGTGAAAACTGGCATGAGCAAACCATGGCTTTTATGAGTTGAAATAAATGGATGGATTTGAGATTTCCAAGGATTTATTCAATGACGGACATTTTACAAGTTCTTCCAAGTTTGAAAAACCAAATTTCTATGTAGTAGAACCTTTCACTTTTTTGCTGTTTTCCCTATAGTTCACACAAGTTGAGAGTTCTATTAGACCCTCACATGTGTTATGTGTGAACGAGATATAGATTGTACCATGTTTTATAAGTTTTACCCATTTGGTAAGTTTCTGCCAACTCACTCATACGCGAGTTAAAATGATTTTTGGGCTGCAAAACATGGAATAATTGAAACTAGGCATTATAAATTTTATCAAAAATGTATTTGTCTGCAATATATAATTTTAAAACTAGACATGGTTCCCAAAATGTGCAACCAAAGATAACTTAAGCTACATTTTCATCATATTTTTGAACTTATTAAGCTTTGCAGTCACCCAAACCATAATTTTCCTTGCACCAAAATGGAAAAAATGACCGGTTCTAATGTAATGGTAGATTTAAAGAGAATGGAAAAAGAAACTTCCAATATTGAGCTAAGACTAGGAAGCAGGAACTAAGAAATTCAAGACATCAAAACCAACACATGAGAGAGAGAGAGAGAGCACCCTTTTGCTTGTTTCTTGCAATTCTCCAGCAAGAATAAATTCATCTAGTATCAAATATACCTGAAACATCAATAATATTTTTGAAAAGTAAAGGTCATCATCATGAATAGTTCTACAAAAAGGAAAAATGTATTATTCCATGCATGAAGAATAAACGCACACACAAATGACATAACAAAGACAACCTATTCCAACAGGATGCACATAGGAACAAAGCAAGACATGTTTGGAAAAACTTAAACATGTACACATTCCCCAAAAGAAATTTTAAGCCCCTCGTGGGAGGTAGAAAAAAGATGATGCAATATAGAGAAGAACCTTTTGCAATCATTATATTAGTAACACTAACTACATTTCTTATCAATAATGATCATCATTAAGCTACATGAGGTCATTGCAAGTCTTCTTTTTTCATCGTTTCCAATATAAAGCTACAACCTCAGTTACCCTACAATCTCTCATATCTCCTATTATAGCCTCCCTCCAAGTTTTCATTGGTATTTTTCTTTAGTTTAATTCCTTTTGCATATGTCATGTCAACCTTTGTCACTAACATTATAATAAGCTTTCGTGCAATATGTCTAAACCACTTAGACAACGATAATTTTTTTTATTTTATTTGAAGTAAACAAGTATATTAATTTTCAATCTTCTTTATTATTTCCTCTATCCATCTTAAAATGGAAACGTTGCAACATGTTTCCAACCAATTAAAATTTCTTATGAGAAGACATAACTGCTAAATAAGAAACTCTTTCCAACCACTGTAGTCTTGTAGCCAACACTCTTTGCACTAATGCAATAGCTTGCCAACTAACAAGATACAATGATAAATATCTAGCAATATTATTCCTTGTCCAGTACAAAGCTTAGTTATTAAATGAAAATGCACTGATTGAAAGCAACGTAGACTAAGGTCATCTACTTGCATTGAATTCAAAAGACAAATCGTTCCCTAGATGTGTGCAAACTACAACCTTTTGAGTTCAAGAATATATGATTTGAAAGTTAATAAAGCAGTCCCACAAAACAAATGAATTCACATAAACATAATTAAGTGGGATATAGGTCTAAAATTATGCTACTTTGACCAACCATATTACAACCTATGTCACAGAAACATGCCCAACACTCAAGGGGCAAATCTTATGTCCGTACGACACGGATCCGAAAGTGGGACATGGTGTGATTCATGTAGGAAATAGTCAACACTGTGTCTGTAATGGATTATATATATGTATGGTTGTGTCCCTGAATCCTAATTTTTTAAAAATTGTTGTATCGTACTAAGCGAATTAATCTGCATGTGACATAGATTAGAACATAAACAAAATCAACAAATCATTCAGAAAAGGAATATCCATGTCTATATGCAGGACATTCCACATTTCTATGATGTAATTTCCTCTTTAAAGCATACCCCAGCTTGCCTATAAAAAAAAGTTCCTCTTAAAACATACGAGTTCGGTGAAATGTATACCATATGACCAAATCAGAAATCGGCATCTCCAACACATGAAAAGTGTTTAAGAGGAAAAATTATAAAATGGAAAGACATGGGCAGACCTTGTGAAAATTGAAGACCAAATCGAGCTCACAGACATTGCTAAAGAAATGGTCCAGTATCTCAACAAATAAATGAATGCACTCCAAGTAGGCCAGCTCATTATCTGTGATATCAACACACATCGAAAAGAACAATCCGGCGTATCGCCTGTAGATAACCTTGTGTGTGCGGAACTGCATATTTCAGAAAAAGAAAAATAATTAGCTAGATAAAACCACGTTTGCGTACCGATTAAAAGATAACACGAAAACAAAATTATAAGAAATAAAGCCAAAAATCCCCCACTCTGCATTCACAACGAAACCGCTCTTCATTCAAAAACCAAAATTGGACACGAACAGCCCTCAAACTGTGTTAGTAGAAGATGTGTTCACAACCAAAAACGAAAAACTAGAAAAGGAAAGAATCAAAAAAGAGAAAGAAGAACTCCAACCTCGACGAAATTGGTGAATTTGGGATCTCTGTTCACCACCAAACGATGGACCTGCGGAACCCAAAACCCATGGGAGAAAATCGCTATTAATCATGACAGAAGTAACGAAATCCCTACAGAGAGAGAGAGAGAGTCTAGCACCTCGTACTCGACCTTGTGCTTCTCCGAATCCTCCAGGGAGACGTAGTACTTAGCCAGGCGGGTCTTCCCTTGCCTGTTCTGGAGCAGAAGAAACCGGATCTGCCAAACGCCAGATAAACAAAAACGAGAAATTTAAAAGCCTCGGTTTTTCCTGCAAGAAGCTTAAAAAAGGAGCTTAAATTGAGATCTTACCATTTCTACCAACTTCCCTCTTTCTTCTTCCTTGGGTCCAAACGGGATCGAGGAAGGAATGAGGGATCGATTTCTTTCTGTCTATAGTTTTCGGTACGAAGAATGAGCGCGGAGAGAGAGAGAGAGAGAGAGAGAGAGAGAGACCTCCTGCAACAGTCTCCAATTTAGGGGTTAAAACGGGTGGGATTCGGTTAGGATCCTGCTAGATTCGATGAGGTAAGATTGGATCCGTATCCGAAAGACAAGTGATAATACTGGATCCATAAAAAATAGAAGTTACATGTAAAAAAGTGTAAATGTATCGGATTTTGATTCTGATCAATTTCAGATCCGAAATAAAATATCGATCCAAATACGACCCGAATAGTAATTCGATTGAACCAATCCAAATGCACATTCAGATTTTACTTAAAAGAATCCAAATCCGGAAATAACATTCGGACTCGGATCAGATATCGGATCGATTTTCAGCCCTACCGGAATTCTCCATTTTTAGTAAATCGGCTCTAGTCACGGTGTTGAGGTTTGTTGCAAGTCTCATAGTGGTTTTTAGATCAGGATTAGATCTGGACCTATATGACACTAGACCAGATGAAAACAGGTCGGATATGGGTGGGATAAAGCTTGACCTGATGCTATATCCATGTCTGAGGGACCGGGTGTCCTGATCTGGAAAGTGTAGGTTGGATCAGGAACAAATATGATCAGGTCCATTCGGATGTCTGACAAACCCAAGTAACCAAATGTAGCTGGATTTGGGTTGAGAAACGGCATAACCTGACTTGTTTTACTTTTCCTAAATAACAACGGGATTTCACGATGGATCCGATACCACAGAACCTCAGATCCTACTTGGGTCCAGAACTTTAGTATGTAGCATGGGTCGGATCCATGGGGATGCTTGTTCGGCCGTCTATTCACATCTCAAAAACCAGGCAGAATTGGTTAGAGCGGATTGGGTCAGAGGTGCCCCTAACGGTATTGAATCCACATGCCATCATGGATGCTGCCCATTTTTAAACAATTCCAAATCCATCCATGTACAGCACGGGTTGTCTTCCAAGATCCAAGTCCGGATCAGGTGCAATCACGTGGCACAAATTTTGTGCATTAAGCACCTGATTGCCCCTGTCCCCAAAATATAGGGTGATCATGTGTTTAATGAACAAATTTTTGTGCAATCATATTGCACCTGATCTTTTCACTCCAAGATCCAGTCAGAGAAGGAGCCGATGACACATACAATAACCCGGATTCATACGAGACATGAGTTTTGCAAATTTTTTAAAAAACTAAGATGTGGATCTGGTTTTGATTTTTTTTTTAACAAAACCATTATATATCTGGATTTAACTGATATCTGAATTTGATTACATGTAAGGGAGGGTGGCCGTGGGTCCCCACCCAGGGTTTTCCACGCTTTGGCACTCGTCTTAAAAAAAAGATTACAATGTATAATAATGGATTTGGTATGAGCATTTTACAATCCCGATTCGAATCTGAGTTTAAATTCATTTAGCCAACATCCTCTAGCTCCCTGGGGGCAAGGGGTAAGGTCACGGAGTTTTTACGCTGCCAAGACAGTGATCGATAGTATGGCAGGAGCAGACAGCACTGCTGGGTCTCTTAGGGTATGTTTGATGGCTTGTCCAGGGTTGGACGAAATGAATAAAAAAGATGAAACAAAACATTGATTCTGTTCATTCCGTAACAACTGTTCCAAGTCCAATGTTTGTTTCAACCGTACTCATAAGCTATGACCCAAAATGTCCGTTGTTTGATGATGATGTGTAGACAACTTGGACAGTCATGGATAATGGGTCGAATTACTTGGTTTTGGATAGTATGACCCAATCTGTCCACCATTTTACATGCTTTAACAAGTTTATTATGGTCAGAACAAGTAGCCGATTTATTCACCAAGTCAGTTGGACGTGATGTGTTTGAGAAGTTACAATTCAAGTTGGCAATAGCTGATCCAGGATTACCAACTTGAGGGGGCCTGTTAAAATGGAAGTTCGGCTAAATGCAAATCAGTTATACAATTCAAATTCAAATCTAAGATTTGAATTTGAATTTTCCAAATCTTCATCCGGATAAACCAAGAGCTACCTTCCTATTATTTCTCATTCACAGCATTGAATGAGATATGATAGCTGTAACGTTACCTTATGTAAATAAATACCATACGTAGGCAGTTATCCATATGTAAATATAAAATGAATGGTTCAGCGTGGTTACGTACCACAGTTTTCACCATCTTAGTTCAGTATTGATCCTCTTGGTTTTAACAATATGAATCCAATTAGGAAATTACGTATAAAATCATGAATTTTTAGTTTGCTGTGAATATGGATTTGAATTTTAGGAACATAATAACCATCAAGTGAAGTTGCATTTCTTATCAAACCCTTTTACACTAGCAATGATTTTAATTAATACAGACATTTGATCAACATTTGGACAGATTGCTTTGTTCTTAGGTCCATTCCAAGCACTCGAGTTGCTGTTCAGTGTTCTTCCGGACATAACTAGTGATAAATTCTCTCAATCTTTGCATTGCATGAGTGCAGATCAACTGTTGGTGGTTCTTCTTTTCCTTGCCTATCACATTAGTTTGCTATTTCAATCATACAAGAAAATATCATGTAAACAACCAACTATTGGTCATGCTGCTTTAGCAAGTTCCAGATGGTGGTGTTACAAGTGTGCAATGGGATTGCATCAACTCTGTGTGGAGCACTGTGTTGCTGTTCAGGCATCATCAAATGATGGATGGTTCAAGAACATTCTTATAGCAGGTGGCACTTTGTGTTTGCCTGGTCTTTCAGGTAAGCTGTTTTGATGAATTTCTCTTTCTTTGTGTGTATATATTTACCCAACCTTGTTTTTTATCTTAATGGCTCCGTATTCCTGAATAGAAAAGTTCTATTTGCTTCTCTCTCTCTCTCTCTCTCTCCCTCTCTCTCTCTCTCTCTCTCTCTATATATATATATATATATGAGAGAGGTTTTAGCACAATTTGTTCACTAAAAACTATTTTATATAACTTTCTGCATCATTGGAATAGCAAAATTTTAACCTGAAATTGATCTGGCCATCAATGTTCTGTTGTTATAACAAGATTCTGCAAGTCGTTTTCTTTGTTCTTATTTTTTCATTCCCTGAAATATTCCTATTTTATGTACTGTGGTTGCACTATTATAACTAAGGTTTCTCAGGTTTGAACACGAATAGAGCCATCTCCCTACTAGCTTGTCAGGAAAATTCTAAAACGCATGGTAGTTGTTGCCATTTACACTAAATCTGTTTATCTGGTTGACTTTTTGAATCCCTTTAGTATGGCACCTTTATCAAACATGGATCAATTGCATTTTCTGTAAGGGCCACCGATGACACTTGCAGTCATTATACCAAAACCTCATTCAATAACATGTTTGGTAAAAAATGTTGCATACTACCCGTCAAAAACCAATCAAGCAGGTAATCCATTTAAGGGAGGCCCATGTTAAGCAGGTAAACCAATCAATCAAGCAGGTAATTTTGTGCATAGTGTACCAATCTCAGCAGCTTCTCATCCTTTGAATCAGGTAGAGCTACCCACCAACTGCATGATATGATGAATGTAGTGTATACCCACCAACTGCAGCCTCCTTAGGAACATCAGGGACCTTCAATTCTACAACCTCATTTCTCTTGGTAGAGTGACAAAGAAAGATCAGTATTTGTCAGAAGAGAAGCCAATGGACCATTCAAGTTATTTTGGAGGAATCCGCCATTGGCAGACACTCCAGAACTTGCAAAAAAGTTCAGATTTTCTGTGCTAAGGCCTGATTGTGATGTACCAAAACCAACCGAAGTGTATACCTGTGGAGGACCTTTTATAGTTGTGGAACTGGAACTAGAACTAGATTTAGGATTCCATTTTCTGTCCAAGATTGCACCACCAGATTTACTGTTCCTGCCTGATTTTGAAGAAGCCTTATCAACATTGCCTCGATGGCTATTTTCAGCTTGATCAAACTTCAATCTAAAATGTACTCTTTTGAAATTATTTAAATGGTGCTTTCTATGGGAATCTGGCTTAAATGCTTCTGATGAACATTTTGTCTGTGGTGTACTTACAACTGGTTCCTTGCTAATAGCTGACGACTCCTTTGGAAGACAAAAAGAAGAAATTCTGGAATCCCCAATGACATCTTCATCCTTTGACCTTATAGAAATAGGACAACAAGGGAAACACATTGCCTCATTTGAACTCACTGTCTCATTTGGCAACGGTTCTAAAGAATGCAAATTTTCAGTGTTTTGAATAGTGGAAGATGCATTGCAGGTGGTAAATTGGGGATTCTACTCACAATAGGCCCAGAGAGAGGAGTTTTATGGGATTGGATTCTTTTCCACACAATTCCTTGAATGCAAACACCTCAGAGAGAGAGAGAGAGAGAGAGAGAGAGAGAGAGAGAGAGAGAGAGAGAGAGATGGTTTTCACCATCTTTCTTTTACATCATTGGAATTAGATTCCACCCAATTCGATGGATCCAAATACACCCAAGTGGCATCAAGTGGTTACCTCGCCGAACTCTCCAATTTCTCTCCCTCTCGAGAGACTTTGAACTACTGAACCATAACCCAAGCCATTTTCCTCCCACATTGGAGACGAGAGAGAGAGAGCAAAGCCATGCCCCCACTGAACCTATGGTGCCACCACCTCCACTCCCTCCCCACCAAACGCCTCTTCCTCGCACCCCCTCCCTCTCTCATCCACACCCCCTCCGTCGACCAAATCGATCGCGTACCTGTACGAATCGGACGATCAAGAAGGAGGGGATCGAGAGAACTAGGGCTCCCGAATGCAGGAATCGAACGACGAGGAGGATTAGATGGAGAGTCCGAGAAAACTAGGGCTTGCAGTCGAGAGAGGGAAAACACTCTCAGACCTCCTGCGAAACTCCGAAGGAGAAGAATGGGGCTCAACGAGGGCTTCCGTTTCAGCACAAGCACAAACGATGGCACGCCCATCGATGCACGAAATTTTTTTGATCGGTTCCCTCTGTTCCTGTTCTTTTTGTAACAGGGGGAGTGGATCGACAATTACACTGTATATTGGAAGCGGCGGACACGCAGAACGCCGTCCGCTGTGTCCAATGTTTGTTAAAAAAATGTTCTAAAAGTCTATTTCATCCCGTGCGACGCACATGACGAGCCATCAAACATGCCCTTAAGGGCGGTTTCTCTTTTGAAAATATAAAAAAAAACAACCTACTAGTTGGATCTGGTATAGGCTTTATGTGACCCAAATCTGGGTCATTTACATCTCTAGTAGGGCAATGCGATCCGGCCTCCCAACAAATTGGGAACCTCATATATGAGGATTTGACTCATCTGAGATCCTAAAAAATACTTAAGATCCTTGAATTTCTGGTCCGATTCAAGGGGAGAGGAAGTCAGATCAGAAATATGTGGATCTTAGATCCGAGGGTCTCAAATGCACCCTTGCCTAATCGGCTATTGAAATGGGTTAATTATGACATTTTTATGTGTAAAAAAATAAAAAATAAATAGAAGAGGAGATTGGGTAAAAGTTTTTACGTGCTTACTCGGTTCCAGGTCCAGAGCTAACAAAAATGTGGCCATCTATGTTTCATATTCGGATAAGGACTGTTTGTGTATCTGACAACAAGGGCCGTATCCAGTTCAGATCTGAAATGGGACTCAGACGATTGTGTCCCAGGCCCAGTAGGTACAATCCACTCAATTTTTACACGGATTTGCAGCCGTATCGGGTCCCATTTCAATCTGATCTTGGCACATTGGGTTGGGACTCGTTATGGTCCATGTTGATATGATAAAGACTTACTCATGAGATTCATAATGTGATGGATTTATACAAGCTTCACCACTCCACATTATTCATATGTGTTCAAGCAGTTTGCAGTGCATAAAAATCAAATGCTGGACACAAAGAACACATCTTCTTGTGCAGAAATTAGTACAGTTGTAGTAGAACAAACAAAATATGCATTCTGTCTGTTATGTTCTATTGTTCTGTTCAATCTTGAACGCGTAATCAAATATACCCGTGTTGTACATGAAAGTTCTCAAAGTTTCAATTACAAAGCCGAAGCAAGAGAGAGACTTGGTGGTTGGTAAAAGCTTGGTTGAGACCGACGGGGGCTCTACTTGTCTGGTAAGGGCAGCTAGTGCACGTCACCTTGTGTTGGGACGTTGCAAGTTCGAATACTAATGATATAATTGTATAACTGGTAGGGTTCTGCCTAACCCCAGCTTGCCTTTCAAAAATGAAAAAAAAGGATGGTTGAGGCTCCTAACTCCCAAGGCAGCATGCCCTAAAGAAGTGGCTTCCTTAGTTAAAGAAAAAAACACACAGTTAGACTTTTGAAATGTTTAAAAAAAAAAAAACACTTCAAGTTTTTGACAATAAGTAAACCCTAGATACTTTTTTTATTAACCATGAAAAAGTTTAAGTGTGTTTTAAAAAATATTGAAAACTTGTGTGTTTTTTATTATCACCCAAAACTTAGGTGTACTTTTAAAATGTTTCCTTATATGAAAAAGACTTTGCCCACTTTTTTATGCCACTTATTTATAGGGTTTATATTGACAACCGTAAGGTTTAACAGGTTGGATCTGATCCTTAATTGTATATGATCTAGTTGTGGACAAGTCCTGATACAAGTCAGATCTAAATTATGTGAACTTGAACAGTTATTGGATATTGGCTACCAAACCACATCATGAAGGGCTTGGAAAAAAGTTTTTTTTTTCACTAAACGGAAAACTGAAAATAAGAGTACAAATCAAATTGGTTCCAACTTAGAGACACCAATCCAAATCCAATCAAGGTTCCACAGGAAACAACCGGACTCCAATCTCATCTTATTATCCAAACTGATCTTGCTTTACTTGGTCATATCCTAAAAAGGAACCATATTCAACTGAGAGATTTGACCAGATTCGATTCACTTTATAACAGAGTTTCAAGATAACTAGCAAAAACAACCCTCCTAATGGAGGGTTTAGACTCTCTCTCTCTCTCTCTTCCTAAAACCCTTGATGTCCCCCCTTGCCCACAAGGGAGTACGCCCAATCTGAACCTTGCATCAAGGAAAACCACGATTTTAAACTTTTGATGTCCCATCAACTTGGTAACATCACAAGTCGCTCCTACCATATGAGCGGAGCTCTTGTGGGCCTCTCATCCATTTTTAAGAAATAGTAAGAGGGAAATTGGAACTTGTAAACGAATAAAATATGTAAACTAGTATGAAGTGAACCTAGGTTTTTATATAGTTTTTTGCAAAATTTGACCCTTGTCCATTTGCTTAGAATCGATTATTATTGAACCATTGTAATCGGATCAAGAAATGTGATTTTGTATATGTGAAAATTTATAAAAAATTTGAGTAGTTGATTTTCAAGCTTTAAAAGATTCTTCTTATACATCATAATCGGACGGATGATCTAAGAGTTTTTCTATAAAACCAAACATCTAGATCACAAAAGTATGGTGAAATTAAAAAAAAAAAATTATAAAAATTTCGATGCATATCAGTTTACATATTTTTATTAGTTTACATATTTCAGTTACCCATAGTAAGAAATAATATTCTTGTATAAGAATAACCTTTTAGTAAATAGGATCTAGAGGTTGCAAAGAGTTGAGCTAACACCAAAACCTCAGTTCTCCTCTCTCTCTCTCTCTCTCTCTCTCTCTCTCTCTCTCGGGAGTGTAAATGAGTCAAAGCCAAATCAAGCATGTTTGCCTAGCGCGACTAGGTCTCTCATCCTGAAGGTAGTTTCTCCTTGTACAAGAAAATGAAGTAAAAAAACTTACGTAAAAATTGTGATTGTGAATCACAAGGTAATGTCAACCTTGAGATCTATTTTCACAGAAGTAAAAAACAATCACAATCACAACATTTACTTTTGAGAAAGTGTGGTGATTGTGATTTACAATCACATGGCATTGTAAACATGAGTTTCTTTTTTTTGTTTTTTGTTTATTACACGGAGAAACTAAACTCGAGAAGAGAGATTACGGTACCTATGGTTGCCATTTTGGCAACATAAAATTATGTGGATGCTTCCCTCAACCTTCATGAAACCTCCTTTAGGTTGTTTCACATTTTCATGCTCAAGTTTAAGCCTAGCTAGCCAAGATGGAGCTTGATTTGGTTTCAGTAACATGCTTTATACCAATTTCAATGTCAATTTAAAGCTTGATTGGTCCTCACCTCATAAGAACGTTTTCGTGAAGTGCCTATTTTAAAATGTAAATAAAGGTATAAAACAAAAGCTTAATCAAAAGTCAAAACAGCGAAAACGCAGTTTTTGAAAAGACGATTCACTTTTATGGAAATTTCTCCAAGGGAAAAAAAAAAAAAAACCATAACGACGTCGCTCAGAGGTTGTGCTTCGGAAGCGAGGACCCTTCGCACCGCTCCCTCGCGCTAATGATCCGACCCTTCCACGCTTCGCGCATCCCTCGCGCTTTTCCCTCGTCTCGCTCGTTCTCGGCGCCATTGCTCCGCTCGCTCGACGACGAATTCCTCGAGATAATCAGCTCTCTGTGCGAGGGCAAGCGTCTGAAACAAGCCGTCGAGTTCCTCCAGAAAATGGAAGAAGTTGGCGTTCGGAAACGCTTCCCCGTCTACGCTCGCCTCCTGGATGCCTGCGTCGACCTCAACGCCCCTTCAGAAGGCAAATTGGTGCACACCCACATGAAGAAAACCGGGCTTCAGTCTTGCCTCTTCATGAACAATCGCCTGCTCAACGTCTTTGCGAAATCTGGGTGTTTGCAGGACGCGTGCCAATTGTTCGACGAAATGCCTCAACGAGATGCCTATAGTTGGAACACTATGATTTCCGGCTATGCGAACCATGGTCGTTTAGACGTCGCGCGCAAACTGTTTGACGAAATGCCGGAACAAAACCATGTCTCCTGGGCGGTTGTTATCGGCGGGTGTGTCCGAAACAGGCTCTTCTCCGATGCGTTCCTTCTGCTTCGGCAGATGGGTCGCTCTGGTTCCCAGCCAGATGTCATCGTTTACACCGAGGTTCTTCGTGGGATGGCTGCTGGTGAAGTTCTGGAATGTGGGGTGCAGGTGCATTCTGTGGTTATCAAGGTGGGGGTCTATATGGAGGAATTGGTAAGGAATACTACGCTTGATATGTACGCTAAATGTGGTGACATGGTCTCTGCCAGGCGACTGTTTGATGAAATGCCTGAACCCGACGACGTGTCGTTTAATTCTTTGATTGCAGGATACACGAGGGATGGTGATGGACGAACTGCTATGGAGTTCTACCGGAAGTTTATTCAGACTGGTTTGAGGATTTCTCAGTTCTCGTTTGCAGCCATACTGAGTGGATGTGCTGGTGATTCTGCACTGCGGGAAGGTGAACAGATCCATGCCCATGTTGTCAAGACTGGCTTTGAATCTAATGTTTTCACGGGAAATGCAATTTTGGATATGTACATGAAGTGCAGGTGTCTTGAGGCCGCCAACAAAGTTTTCTCATCAATGTCTCTGCATGATGGCATCTCATGGAATGGCATGATCAGTGGTTACAGCAGGGAAGGCTACTCCGAAGCAGTGTTCGATTCCTTCAAGGAGATGTTGAAAATTGGTGTTTCTCCATCCCAATTTACGTTCTCTAGCATACTAAGCTCCTGTGCTGGTATTTCCTATATTAACTTGGGCCTGCAAGTTCATTGCCAAATAATCAAAACCGGTTTTGAATCCCAAGTATTTGTTAGTAATGCTCTTGTTGATATGTATGCAAAATGTGGCTTACTGGAATCTGCCAGGTTTATATTCGAGAACAGTTTGAACTGTAACACTGTATCATGGACAGCACTAATTGCTGGTTATGCCCAGAATGGCTGTAATGAAGAAGGTTTGAGGCTTTTCATTGATATGCAAATATCGGGCTTTAGTCCAGATCATGCTACAACAGCAGCCGTTTTAAAAGCATGTGCATGCTTAACTGCACTGAATTGTGGGAAACAGATCCACGCCCACATGACAAAAGCTGGCCTTGGCTCGAATGTGTTTACTGGAAGTGCACTTGTAGGCATGTATGCGAAATGCGGGAGCCTGGATGATGCTGTGAAATTCTTCATGGAAATGCCTTCCTGCAACTCGGTTACATGGAATGGAATAATTGCTGGCTATGCACAGAATGGTGAAGGCAGAAAATCACTTGATTTCTTCTATAGGATGCTAGAAGATGGCACCGAACCAGACAATGTAACTTTTGTTAGTGTGTTGCATGCTTGCAGTCATGCTGGTATTGTGGATGAAGGTTTTAGAATTTTTGAGTCAATGTCCAAAATTCATGGCATCAGTCCAAGAGCTGACCATTATGCCTGCATGGTTGATCTTCTTGGACGCTGTGGGCGTCTAGAAGAGGCTGAGAGGTTCATAGATGAGATGCCATTTGAAGCAGATTCGGTTATCTGGTTGGCTTTACTGGGTGCATGTCGGACTCACAAGAATATTAGGCTAGCCGAGCGTGCTGCTAATAAAGTGTTTGATCTTGAACCTGACAATGCAGCTCCTTATGTTCTGCTGTGCAATATGTATTCATCAGCAGGCCTTTGGGATCAAGTTCCAAGAGTGAGGAAGCTAATGAAGGAGAGAGGAGTGAAGAAGTTAACTGCTTGCAGCTGGATTGAAGCACATTCTTCTACACATGTTTTTGTTTCTAATGACAGGATGCATCCACAACTAAAAGAAATCCATGATAAGATTGATGAGTTGATGGTGGAATTGAAGAAATCTGGGTATGTCCCTGATAAGAATTATGTATTGCAGGATTTGGGGGATGATGAAAAGGAGCCATCTCTGTCTTATCATAGTGAGAAGCTGGCAGTGGCATTTGGGCTTATCAGCACTGTTCCTTTGGCACCCATTCGGGTAATGAAGAACCTTCGAGTGTGTGGTGACTGCCACAATGCGATTAAATTGATATCGAAGATCTCTGATAGGGAGATAATACTTAGGGACTCAAACAGGTTCCACCATTTTTCTGATGGAATATGTTCTTGTGGAGATTACTGGTGAAGGTAAGCATTCTCTTCTTTCTCTGTTCATTCTCTTAAAGCCTGTATTACTAGTAGCTAGTCTGAGCAATGCAAGAAATGGCAGGATCTCTTAATGAGATGAATGAGTTTCTGAGGTCATTTTGAATAAAAGGGTGTTTTATTTCGTTGTGTCATCATTGAATGGGTAAGCGAGATTTTGTTATTTTATAACTTTTTTTACCACCACCAGCATTGCCATCATTACCATACCAGCACCACCATCTACCACCATCATCCACCACTGCCCCCATCTACCATCATCACCACTACCCTCCGATCTTCTTTTCTTCTTCATTATAATTGAAATAGTTGGTCATCCAAACATTCATTTAATTAAAAGTAAAGTCAAGGTTCTTCTTTATAAAATGTGATTAAATTTATATATGTAAATAATAAATAAAAATTATGTCCAAACAGGGATGAACACTGTCTAAACTGCCAAGGGATGGTCTGATAAGCTTTGCTTTTTCCTTTTCTTTTTCAGCTCAGTGCAGCTTCAACCTTGCTGCAGGGTTCGTTCCCCCATGGGTTTCGAACTTGTGACGTCCTGTCAACTTAGTGATATTCACAAGTTTCCCTTACCAGATAAGTGGATTCCTTGTGGGTTAGTGTCACTTCTTCTTTACAGATCATTTTTTTTACAATTTATCGTTAAAAACGTTTATTTTTCATGCTTGACCGAGGCATTGACTCCATCTTTTCTTTTTTCGTTTCTCCCTCTTTCTTGTTACGTTGCATTTGTGCAGGATACCTGCCTTACAACATGGCTTGAACAAGGGTCTCATGGTTGAGGGAGTTCCGTAGTCCATATTATTGCACCAGAGTGTCTACCATGCCATTTCTTCATGAGTACTGTACATATATAACATTAAACCTACTTCTCATTCGTTTATGCCTTCCTGCTGTTGTCTTTGCATTGTTTTATTGACAGGCAAGCTGGGGGATAACCCCTGGGGTTTGAATCCGAGACCCTTCCATTATAATAGTGCCACCTAACCCTCCAACCATCCACTGGTTTTGTGATGACAACAATGGCATTTTGTTTTCAAGATAAATACATTGTTGCACTTTTATAGGCATTATATCTAGGGATTTAAACTGTTCGGGTGCAACCCGATACCCAACCTGAATCTGAGTCCATTAAGCGGGATTGGTAGCCAAATATGGATATTAAGTTTTGCATTCAAACCCGAACCTGAATCCGACTAAAAACCTGACCTGATTAACTATAAATACCAGGTTTTAAGCTAATCAGATCTGGGTTTGGTTTCATCTTTTTTCATCCGAATCTGAATCCGACTCCGAACCTGATTAAGTTGTACTTGGTAATGCCTAGATCTGACCGAAGCCCGAACAGTTTACATCCGTTACGCAGATTATGTTCATTTTCTCTATTAGTTTTTTTTTTGTGACAAAAGAAAACCCTCACGAACTCCCGGTTGAGGACACAACAACCCAGTCTTACGTGTCCCAAACATGATAAAGCAATGGAAGCTCCATGCACCAGCAGGATTTGATCCTGGGCTTCAGCTTGACACAGGACCCCGCTGACCACATGGGTAACCATTGGGTTTTCTCTGTTGGTTGTTATTCCACCCCTTTTTTTATTTTCATTGTTAAGAGCATTGAAAGGGCTGAATGAGCCAGGTTTTCCCTGCTCAAACTTCACTTGTTTGGCACAGTATGTGCTTGGGCTACAGCCTGAGCTTCCACAGCAAAAGCTTGATCCGAGCTTGAGCTGCTCTATCACGAGTTGCCAGCTCAAGATGGACCCAACTCATTTTGACTTAAAGCATATAATGTGTAGCATTCCTGGCAATCATTTTTCTCTCTCTCTCTCTCTGATATATATATATATATATATATATATATATATATATATATATATATATATATATATATATATATATATATATATATATATATATATATATACCAGCCAAATATGTAAACTAGTATGTACTCAGATTTTCATAAGTTTTTTTTCTAAAATTTCACTGAAATGGATGCAATCTAGATGCTTGGTTTTATTGAAACGGACTCTAAGATCATCCTATTATGATGTATAAGAAGTATCTTTTAAGGCTTGAAAATCAATGACTTAGATTTTTAATAAATATTGCATATAAAATCACATTTCCATTCAATAGTTGATTCCAAGCAAATAGACATCTGTAAGGTTAGATTTACAAAAAATCCTATGAAATCTTGATTCATACTAGTTTACATATTTTGATGGTTTTTTTTCAAAGGCAAGCTGGGGTTAGGCGGACCTCTACCAGAAAACAGCTGCCTCATGTGGCAGAGGGATTCAATCCTGAGGCTTCAGCTTGACATAGGACCCTGCCTACCACATGGGGTACCACCTCGGTGGATATTTTGATGGTTTACATATTCCAATATATATATACTCTTTTGAGTCTCTCCTGGAACCTGGTTTGAGTACAAAACACTGCTTAGTCAATTTAGACTCTCAAATTTTACCTGAATATAAAATTAATTTTAACTCAAATTTAAAAGTTAAAACTAAAACAAAATCGCAGGTGTTACAGGTTTACTCGGACTTGACCCAGACTAAACCCGGGTTCAGGTATGATGACAAATAAGAAGACCCGATTAAGGCTCGGGTCTGGACCTGAAGGTCCGATTAATACATGGACCAGGGTATAGTTTTTGAAAATTTATACTAGATTCAAACCCGAATTATGATTAAGACGTGCAATTTTTCAATGTAAAAATGATAAAAAAAATATTATTTTATCAGGTATGATTCGGGTCTGGTTCTTGTAATTTTTATCGGGTCCGAGTATGGTTTTTCTTATAGTAGACCAGATTAGACTCGAGTCTGAACCTGATACCATACCCGAAAACCTGAATCTAATCTAAGTCTGGTTCCACCTGGGTCGAAACCATGCGAAAGTCGTTGACACCCCTAGTGCTAATAAGCCATCATACGCTTCTTTAGTGTAAGGTTGAGGTCCAAAGTTATTTTAGTTTTTTGACATATTCAACTCTTTGACTTAAGATTCTACTGGTGAGACGGGTTAGGGTAGGTTGAAACCCAACCTGGATCCAAACCATATTTCATTTGTATTGTAGGGTGTAGCGTCTATAAAGGAAGAGACATGTATTTCAGACATGAAATGAATGTGGTAATTGCCGCAAAAGTTAGGACATGATGGAACATATATGTTTTTAATAATATAAAATTATATGTTTAATCATTTTAATATATAATTTGTATTTATGAATAAAAAATACAAAAACCATCCCGTGAATAGCATGTCACGTGATGTGTGCCTATTTTAAATCGAACTTGAGTCGTCCACAAGGGCTCCACCCACTTAATTAGGTGGATCGGTTTAAGGCATTCAAGTTGAAAGATTGAAAGGGGAGGGCAAAGAGAGTAATCTAACTCAAAACAGACACAATTAGAGCTTTCGAATGTTTTTTTGATAGGCAAACTGGGGTTAGGCAGACCCTACCAGTTATACAATGATACCATTGGGATTCGAACTTGCAACATCCCAACACAAGGTGGCGTGCACTAGCTTCTCCTACCAGACGAGGAATTAAAGCTTTCAGTTGGTCAGATCTGCGGCTGGAAGATGAATAGCCAGGTATGAGTATAAAAGTACAGACTCTAGTAATATTGAGGTCCGTAGAGCCCTTAACTGGTGGGTTCCTTAAGTAAGGGCTTGGGTATTGGTGATCCGGGCACTCGTCCATTAAGTGACCCGATTCTCGGCGAGGGTTCCTTGTTATCGAAGAAAAAAATATATTGAAGTCAGATTGTAGTTGACTCAAATATTAGTTAGGTTGTGTTGAGATATGATTTTTTCTGATATTTGATTCGGCCTGAGCCTACCCAAGTATATATTTTATATGTATTTTTAAGTAATAGATTTGAATCTGGATCAGGTACAAGTCCATACATAGGAAAACAAAATACAAAGCGAAATGTCCGAGCAGGTTGGAGAGAAGATGCCCATGTATGGGCACAAAATTGACAGTACGGTTTCATGTAGTGAGTTGCTTTAGAGATTTGACCTATTGGTAGTCAGAGATCTAGGTAGGCCTGTCAATAGGCTGGGCGCGACGGCATTCTGACCCAAAGTGCATCCAAGAGGACCCAGGTTCGGGCTAAATGAAACAGGTCTGATTAGCTATTTGGTTCAGACCCACAGGATCCCAGTAGAACATGGACTGAGTCTGATTTATGAATATTTAAATCAGACTTGGGTCCACCCCAAGTTTCTATTAAATGTAACACAATGCCTTTTTTTTTTGGCAAGTAAGCCATATTCAACCAATTATTATGATTTCATAAATATTTAATAATAAAGAACCTCTACAGCTCGTGTCTCAGAGATGCAGATATGACCATCTTCCAGTTCCGAGTACATACTATCTTAGATCTAATGAAAAGATAAACTAAATAAACTAATCTTGAATAATGCTACAGAAATACAAGATGACCACCACCGAGGTGGTATCCCATGTTGTAAGCAGGGTCCTGTGTCAAGCTGAAGGCCCAGGATCGAATCCCTCTGCCACATGGGGCGGCTGTTCTTCTGGTAGGGGTCCCCGCCTAACCCCAGCTTGACTTTCAAAAAAAAAAGAAATACAAGATGACCACACAATAGTTCAGAAACAAAAAAAAATTTATTCCCCGTACAAGATGACTAAACAATAGTTCAGAAACACAACAATTTTTATTCCCCATCTAATACTTCTTTGTTATACTTCAATAGTATGCAAGCAGCTCTTGATGCTTTTGAGTGGCGAAAAACAAAAAGGAATGCAAAAGAGCAAGCTCAATTAGGCACTGCTCCAACAACTACTACACGTACTTTGAGTTTGCAGCTGCTAAGAGTGCTGCACCAATTCCAGAGCCATCCTTGGAATGTTCTATAAACACATGCCTTGACATATCTGGTCCAAGCAACTCGGAGACAGCTTCCTGGATGTACTTTTGATACTGAGGATAATGCTCATACAGGCCTCCATCCATCGCTACAACAGTTCTCTTGCCAAAAATTAAGCCTTTTGAATCTTCTTCCATTTTCTGCAGGACCCCGACAATGCCTGCACCAGCCAACCGCCCACCGCGCTTCACAATGGTGTCGCACACTTCCACAACAATCTTTCTCGCACTTAATGAGCAATCAGTAACCTGTAAGCCACATTTTAATTGTTTAGTTCTCATCAGATAGGATGTTCTCACATAATCAAGAGGACAGTGAGTTGAGTTCAGACTTGCGTTTTTTTTTTCAGGTCGGTTACAAGACTGTGTAACTCGGCTAACTCGGTCAAGTTGCAAGTCTCTCGTGTCTCTAGACCAAAACTCACTGAGATTTCGATCAAGTTACCCAAGTTTCAGATTAAGAAGCAAATTATGGAGCTCAGATTACCCCAACATCATTCAAGATCGAACCAACTTCTTCCAGATCAGGTGAGGCATCCTGCTGCATGGCACAGAGGTCAGGTGTCCTGAAAGAGAGACACACACGGCCATGAGGGTTGCAGCTTGCATGTTTCTAGAAGCATATAATGTGGTGACAAACAACTATATAAGAATAAATCAACCATCAAATGAGCATAAAAAATGTATAGCGCACAAGGCTGGCTCTAACACACAATGACAGAGTACAACTTGCCTTAATGTAAAAGGTGCAGAAAGCTTGTCTGGAACAGAATCCCCAAACAGACCACCTGTTTCAGCCATCTTATGCAGAACTCGTCTTGCAATTTCTCCCAGGTACATGCCCGAGATTGTCTTCTCAAATATCTAACCCATGTAAACATAAACATCGAGGAGTAAAAACTATGGAACCTAAATCAAGAATGGCTGGCTATACTAATACCAAAACTTGGTGACTTTGCTGAGAAATTACAAATTGCTGTTTGCACAAAATGGAGTCATGTTGTGAGTTCTGACAATATCTTTGTTTAATGGATAACTACGACGAACATGTGCACTAACCTGCTCACCAGGGTTTATGCTTGCAGCATCAAGAGCTTTGTCATACTCGGTTAAAGGAAGACCATTTGAAAATGCTCCCCATTCAGTGTTGATTATCTATATATAGACACCAACTCTTTTGCAGTTAATTATGGTTGGTTGAGAGGGACCAACACTCAATTTAGTATCATACAGAAATCTACCTATGCATATAGAGAACTAACACAGTCCATTACCAACCATTTTCCCAGATGCAGGTAGAACACCATTTAGTTTTGGAATGGCATCAACACGCTCAACATAACATGCATTTGTTCCAGTCCCTAAAATTACAGCGACCATCACATCATCATCCCAATAGCGTGCACCAGCTAAAGTCCCCACAGTATCGTTAACCTATCAAGCAGAAACAGAATATATGTGCTACACAAATCAATTGCGTAGAAAATGTAGTACTGAAGCTATAAACAATGCATTTATTCTCCCTTGTAAGGGAGAACATTATGTTAATGCACCTTAAAAAAAGTTATGAAAAAAAAAACACTTTTGAAGTAATCACATGAACTCTTACTTGAAATAACTTTGCGAGAGAAAGTAATATGAACATTATAAACCCAAAGGTGCAACCTGGAAAACCTACCAGTGCAGAGACTCTCATATCTAGACCTTTCCTTTCCAAAGCTTGATTCAAACAAGCAACTACATCCTTCCCTGCCTGTCAATAGGACAGCCCATTGTTAATAATCCAAACTCTATAATAAGGAAGCATACTAAAGATAATACAATAGTTAAAACATAAACTTGTGTTGGGTTGAAAACAAAATCCTTGTATTTGTTTCCAATGGTCAAGAAACTTCCTAGATAATGAAATAGAAGAGATGAAGTTTTGAAAAATAGTAGTTCAAAAACTGAAATATAGCATCGAGCCATCATCAATTTCCGTTAGTCCTAACCTATGTCACATAGGTGAGGGTGCGGATGCGGCACTTTAAAAAAACTTGGGTGCAGGGGTGCGGGGAGGATATATATATATATATATATATATATATATATATATATATATATATATATATATATATATATATATATATATATATATATATATATATATATATATATATATATATATAATTTTTAACAGTTTTAAGTTAACACTGTGTATTTGTGTATGTATATATATATATAATATAGATAAAAATGGACTTGATTAGGGTTAACTGAATCTACTTTTGGATAGAAATGGACTTCAGTGTGGTTGACTTCACCTAACACAAAGGAAGTTGTGTCCAAGTGTCGCACCCGCCTGGGTGCGGGTGCAACGCGGGTGCGGTGCCCTGTTAGAAGAGTCCGTGTGACATAGGTCCTAACTTATAAATAACCTAAGTAACTGTTGCCTAGTCATGCAACTAAACAAATTGTTCCTATTAGCAAAAGTAAAGGGACAACCTAGCTCATTTTGCATCCAGTTTCTATGGGAAATTCTAAGACGCAAACCTATGATGATATGGAAAGTTGAGCAAGTCAAGACCAGTCTGTTTCTTGAGTGGTATAACTTCTCAAGTTAACAAATTTTCCTACCTGCATAAGTCTGCCCCAAAACAAGCTTGGCCAAGTCATTCTGCAAATCTATCCAATCAATTTCCTAGTGACTCTAGATTCCAGGATGTGTTAAGTGGCAAAGTGCAGACTATACCACCATGTTAATTTTTCCTGAAAATCATTCACCGAATGAGTTCCCAGAACAGTTCCATTCCAGCAGTTTCATGATAAAAAGAAATTTCCTACAAATATATCTAGAACACATTAAAAAAATATGTTCTTTAGGAGCACATCATCTCCATTATGATGAGTACAACATTACATCCTAGATGCCATGTAAAGTTGGTTTGTAAAAAGAAACTTGACTACTCACTGTTCCAGAGACAGCAAAACCTTTGGTCCACTTTATTAAAATGCCAGAATCAATGGAGGTCTGCTTCACAGGAAAAGAAAATGTGAAACCAATCTCCCTTTTCCTCCCAGGAGACAGGTGAAACCTCTCACCTTCTGTTTCAACAAATCTCCCAAGCACTGAGGCAATGAAATCAAACAATTCCTGCTTAAATGTACATATGAACTCCATGAGGAAGAGGAAGAAGAAGAAGAAAAAAGGACTACACAAATATTTGGTGTATGGAAGTACACAAATCAAAAGAAAAGGAACAATATTGAACCTCGGTGGTACCAAACATCAGTTCCTGAGGAATGGAAACTTGCTCAAACTCTGTACTGACGACTCTGTCATCCTTCCCTCCCAGTTGCACCCGCAGAACTCGAAAGTTTGTACCACCAAGATCCAAAGCATAATACACACCCTGCTCATTACTTTCAAAAACCAAGAAATGACACAATTAAAGCAAAGGAAATTGAATGAGCTAAGATTAAAATGAACAAATCTGCTAAACCAAGTCCTGAATTGATGCTTGAATTGCCATGAATTGCAACATCAAACTCAAAGGAAGCGAGGTGAAATACTGAAAAGTAATAAATGAAAAAGGAAAATGAGTAATATTGCTAGTCATGAGGGGTATTTCCCATACTTTCCTAAGAACAAACAATATCAAGATCAAGAGTGTGATGTAAGCATGCATAAAATGAAAACCAATCACTTAACGAAATGATCAAAGTTGTAAGTGAAAATCGCGAATTCCGTGCAGCATCAGAAGCCAATGAAAAAACTAAAACCAATTAACTTCATGAATCAACCATTGTTATCCGCCTTGTCACAACATGGGATTGGCATTGGTAGTGCATATTTCACCACTTCGTTCTATCTAATGCATCCAAAGCAATAGAGCCATGAGATTTGACCAAGTAGAAAGGTAAAAAAAACTGTGTCCAATCAAAGAACCGACTTCCCTCAGACCAAGGGTGTTCATTCTAAAAAAGAACGACCATCAGCTATGTAACATTGGTGCTTCTACCGAGCCCATCTACCAGTGTCATACCCATACTGGCAATGGGTACTCCGGTGAATGGTTAAACTGGGTTTCAAACTTAACTTTATCCATCTCATGATCCAAGAAATATGCAGTCTATACATAAAAAATTATCTACTGTTAACTATACATTCGCCCATAACTATTCATTAGTTACCTTTACGCCTTTGACATGCTTTAGATTTTTAATTCGTATTTGACAGTCTATAACTTCATATTTAGAGCATTTTGTAAAATGGAGCAAAATTGTGCAATTTTTCATGTGCATATACGTATAATCATGTACCCATCTTTCTAGAAATTTCTGTGTACTAGCACCATAACTATGTGACATAGACCATCAGCAATAGGCTTGGTACCATCTACATACGACCAGCATTTTGTCTAAGGTTCTCCATCCTTTCCTTTTGAATGCGTCTATGAACACTAAAGATGTAGAATCCATCTCAGACAAATAATCCAATTTTGCATAATATCAGTCCTTTGAATACCCCGAACCAGGAATCTAGCATACCGCTACCCGAAAATCACACAACCAACCACAATATAAAGTTTGAGAATTCCCACTGCAAGCAACTAAAGCTGAATACTTGTTTCTTATCAGATCAACAATTCTATAAAGGCAGAAAGATGGGGTAAAAGTCTTTGGATTTGTCTGCATGGCCCTACTTATCTAGAAAAGCAGGATTGATTGGGATAATGCATTCTTCTCCACAATTCAATATCCCAACTTATAGTTATTCTTCAATAAGTGATTGCCTCCAATCACTCCCATGAATAAAAAAGAGCAGAAAAGATCAACCATGCTCAGAAAATAAATCTCAAGACAACCTGCACAACATTCAAAAGGCTTTATAGATCGATCCCCAAAAAAAATATCAAAATTAAAAGGAGAGCACAAACTAAATTCGTAAATTCCATCTCCAAACTAAACTAAACAAAGCACCAACTTCCAGTCTCCATTTGAAAAATTCGAAAAAAGAACAAAGAAATCAAGGATCCTGATGGTGGGGCACATTGATCCCAACAACAACAAAAATCGTAATTTTTTACTCGAAACCAAACTGAACATAATTCCAACTTCCAACCACCATTTCAAAAAGGAAGAAATCAAGGATCTTGAAGGTGATGTTGGTAGTGCAGATTGATCATTGGTTGCAATAAAAAAGAACAGAAATATTAAAAAGAGAGAGTGAGTGAGAAAGGAACCGAAATCTGTAAATTCTCACGTTAAAATAAACCAAACAAAATTCCAACTTCCAATGGCCATTTTGACAATGCCCCCCCCCCCCCACCCACCAAAAAAAAACAAAAAGGGAAAAAAACCATGAAATTGAGGATCTTGATGATGGTAGTAGGGGTTGCATACCCGGTGGGAAGGGAGTCGACGTAGCTGAGGATCATGGGGAGGTTGCTCCCGGCTTCGGCGGCGAGTCCCGCGCGCATATCGCCGGCCATGGCTCCGGCGACGCTGCGGAGGAGGGGAAGAGGGGTGGCGCAGCCCCTCCGGAAGTGGTCGAGCATGGGGAGAGCCGGAGAACCGCCGCCGGATCGCACGGCACACCGGAACGCCGCTCGGCCCCTCCGTCGTCCCGGCGAGACCAGTGCCGCCGGGAGCACTGCGGCAGCGGTGGCCATCACTCCTTCGTTTCGTTTGGCCAAACAGGGGCCGCTGCTTCAATGGCGCTGGCAGAGACAGCTCACACACTTCCCTTGGGATCGCAGTGAGACCGAGCGAGAGAGATTTCAATTACTTTTCGCATTTATTGCGTTTATTTTTATTTTTTTCCTTTTTTTTAGAAGATTCTTTTTTAATTTTTTCCTTCTGTGTGTATATATATATATATATAGAGAGAGAGAGAGAGAGAGATGAGAGGGTGAGGACATTTCATTTTCACTTTTTTTGCATTTATTAGGTTAAATTTTTATTTTATTTTTTTCCTGTTTTTATGTTCTTTTTTTTTGGGGGGGGGGGGGGGAAGGTATTCAGATTGTCTACCTATCTTTGTGGCTGATTTGTCAAGCTATGAAAAGCTACCCAACTCGTTCCATCATTTTCAAGTGATATCTCGACGTTGTTAGTGTTTCAAGAATAAATATCGATGCCTTATGTCACAAGGACATGCCATTTTGGTAGTATGTCTCTTGCGACACGAGCGGACACGTAAACACCGATACCTATGACTCTATGAGTATGGATAATATTTTATTATTTTAAAGTTTTATTTTAATAAAATATATATTTTAATATTAAAAGATCAAAAATTTAGTTTTAAACCCGCATCGTGCGTTCTTGTCCAATGTGTTTTGTGACATGGTTGACAGTAGGGGTGTCTATGGGCCAGATTTACCGGACCCCCCGATCCGAACCAAACCCTGATAAATAATAAGACCCGATTAAGACTCGGGTCCGAACTCAAAGGTCCGACTAATACATGGACCTGGGTATAGTTTGTGAAATTTTATACCAGACCTTGATTAAGACCTGCAATTTTTTAATGTAAAAATGATAAAAGTATGGTTTTACCCAGTATGACTTTGGTTTTGTTCATGTAGTTCTTATTGGGTCTGGGTATAGTTTTTCATATAGTAGACCCGATTAGACTCAGGTCCGCACTCAATACCATACCCAAAAATCTGGTCCATGTCTAGTTCCACCTTAATCTAAACCAAACCAAACCCAACCGGTTGAGACTCCTAGTCGAGGTTTTATGTTGACAAACACTACGAGTAGGACACACATCATCTGAGCGGCAATCTCACCCAACGTTTACAACCACAAATCTCACCCCTTTGTACTGTAGCTCAGTACAAGTAGGACCCACAAAGGGGTGGGGTTTGTGGTTGTGAATGCTGGGTGTGATTGCTAATCTCACCCAACATTTGACAGGATCCGCTCTCATCTGATTGTATATTTTGGCAAATAAAAAAATGGATGGTTTTTTTTTCTAACTATCTAGAAACAGAAAAAAAGAAATGATCAATTAAAGGTCGAATGGGATATCAGGATGATCATAATTGATGGGTTTAGGGTTTGAATCTCTCTAGGATTTTCTAGCTTGTATTTGAATATTGGATCTATATTAGATCCATATCTAATTAAATAATGTATCAAGATGGGAAACTTGGTTAATTTAGGGTTATCAAATTGCTTAATTTAATGATATCAAATAGCAGGGGGGCTCCCCCATGGTTGGTAGGAGCTGTCAGTGCACGTCTCCCTGTGATGGGACGTTGAAGGTTCAAAACCCGAGTGGTAGATTGAATAATAACTGGTGAGTGTGTCTGCCTAACCCCAGGTTGCCTTTCTAAAAATTAGAAAGTTTCTATTTTGATAGGATTACAATTCTCATATATTTATAGACGAGAAGGGTGAGAGTCAAATCATAGTTGAATTGGAATGTTAATTTCCTTTATTTCTAATTATTGTTTTCACTCATTCAATTACTTTCCTAATTTCTGTTATTTCCTGCGTAGGGAGTAGACGGTAGAGGTAGATTTTCTTGTCACCTCAGATCAAGTTTACATTAGGAAGGCATACAAACAAGAAAGAAAAATGAAGAATTGGCTAAAATCTTTAATGGATGAGCTGCTCATAAAGTTGACCTAGCTAAGTGCAAACGAGGGGTGGTGAGCTCAGCTCGGCTCATGTAGGCTGGTCAAGAGCAAAGAAGAATTTTTTTGAAGGAAGAGTGCCAATGATGATATCAATATGCGCAGCATCAATAAGACAATATATAGGGTTTGAATTATAATTTCAACAAAACTCAAGTCAAGAAACCACATTCAATAATTTGAGCTTTGGATGGTAGAGCCTTCCAATTCGTGACAATTTGACATGGTACCTGCCATTTTGTTGAAGTCCTTTTCGGTCTCAGCTGAGTGATGCAGAGCCAACTTGAGGTTATTCTCTGTCTATGGACACGAGTCACAACACATAATATATGATGTCACGTTCAAACTATATGTTTCATATCAATTTAACGATTTTAAAAAATCAGTAATAAATATAATTTTATATATTAAAATATCAAAACACTATTTTTGTCAATAACAAATCCGTGTCCTTTTGTCCCCACCTTTTCTCTGAAAAGTGAGAGTAGATCAGGTTATCTGTCAAACCACTTTAACATACTGATTTCACATTTTCACCATGTTGGACATTTCAAATTTGGTCCAACCCTAGTAACTCGATTTGACACCGACACACTAATGAAGGCTTTAGTGAAAAGTTAGTAGGAAGAGGCTAAGCTAAAAGTTTACATTTAATATGGCAGGTGAAGGGTTCATATACATTTTAAATATTATGTATATTTAAACTCCGACTATAAAAAAGGGATCTCATTGCTTAATGAGAACAACCAAGGTGTCTTCTTTCTCTCATTTGTGTTCAGGACCCTCATTATCGACTTGACAACCTGAGCTCATTGTGAGCGTCGATAGGCTAAGAAGAACGCCGTGCACCTGCACCGTGCACCAACGCTCGCTCTTTTAATGGCATGTATTCTTGCTTTTTATATTAAGGTTCTAGTTTCTATGAACACCAACACACCATTCATTGCTTCATCCCACAAGGACCATACATTGTGGATGATGAAGATGCTAAATCACTTTTCCTATCACTTGATCCGCTCTGGACAAGTTGTACATTCATGTCTAGAAGACTCTCTACAAGTGTTGTGTCCTTATGATGTAGGGTGTAACCTTATTACTAAAAAAATTTAAATAACAGGAATGTCATGGTATCCTCTAACTTGCCAAGACCATCCTCATCATTTATTTCACAATCATGATTTGACTTGCCAACGTCCTAAGGCGGTTACCTAGTTTGTTGCACAATCCATAGGTGAACCACCAACCTCTGTTGCCTGTCAAAAGAAGAAATTTCTAATTCTGAGCTAAGAAAAAGGGGCACTCTTTTCCTCTCAAAACAGCCTTGAAAATTTTTCCTACCTCCAAATATTTTATGCATCGCCTCTTTGCCCACACATTGGCATGAATCTGTGGCTTGTCAAAAGAAGAATTTTCTCATTCTGAGATAGGAAAAAGGGGGCACTCTTTAAAACTCAAACACCCTGAAAATTTTTCCTACCTCCAAATATTTAATGCATCGTCTCTTTGCCCACACATTGGCATGTCCAATAATAAATTTAAAAACGCAGATTCAATTTGGTTTCTTAATATTCTTTTAAAGGGTTTAAAAAATCATTTGTTTTCAATATTTTTTTTATTTTCAAATGACACCTGTGATCTGCCCCCAAAGAGGTTTGGCATAGTGAGATGAGGCCTAAGCCGCTAGGCAGGTGGAGTAGGCTCAAATCTCATGGGCAAGCCAAAGCATAACAACTCCCTGGGTCAAGGGGTAGGCCCACAGAGTTTTATGTTGTCAGGATAGCTATCGTGAGTAGGCAGAGCTAGCCCTGCTTGGTCTCTGATTCTGAAGACTGTTTCTATGAGTAAATATAAAAAAAAATATTTGATGGCAAAGGTTGATATCGATTGGATTTTTTCATTTTTTATAAGAAACTGATTTACCTAGTGAACCGATTTTAACATCATTGAACAAGGGTCGTTTTAAGATGATAAGGGATATACAATTTGTTGATCCAGGTGCGGAATTTGTCATATTTTGATGTGAAGATCAAGACCAACTTCCCGTGCCTGAGTTACCTCAACCATTCATTCTTTGATATAGACAAGTTCGAGATGCTCAGTTTGGCATCCGGGCCTCCTATATGTTTGTGTTTGTTTCAGCCTCTTTCCTTATGAAAGAGACCCTCTTTCTCATGGAAAGAGGTCTCTTTCTCACATAAGGTGAAATGAACACTCCCATGAGAAAAAAGTGGCAGGGCTCACTCATTAAATGAAATAGCATCAAATATTAAGCCATACTTACTATTCATGAGAATGGGGTCTAAATCGGTATGATGAAATTGAGTCAGAGTCTTAAACTAGTGCCTTGGATTAGGGGCATCAATGGGTCGGGTTTGACTCAAACCCAACCCGTACCAAACCCTATAGGGTCAGGGTTTGGTGATACACAAAAAGGCCTGATTAGAATTAGGGTCAGACCTGAAGGGTATATGATTAATTAATCTATGGAGCCATATATGGTTTGTGAAATTTCATACTAGACTTGGGCTCGACCAAAGTTACGATTAAGATCCACAAATTTTCAATGTAAAAATGATAAAAAAATATTATTTTACCGGGTCTGGTAATTCATGTAATTCTTATAGGATCCAAATATGGTTTCTCTTATGGTGGGTCAGATAGACCTGAGGCTAGACCCGATACCATCAACTCAAATTAGATTTGGGTCTAATTACATCTGAATCCAAACCAAACCCGACCCGTTGACACCCCCTAGGATATTGTCTAGAGGTTTCAAGAATTCTCGTGACGCCCCTTTATTATCGAGTTGAAATGGTATATTTGTTAACCAACACTCAGTGAAGAGTGCGCCCAGGGATTGTTTTGTAATTTTCCAATGGGGGGGTGGGCCCCTTGTGACCTATTTGGGGTCTCCCTCTTGACAAAGCCAAACCTATAACTTCACCTTCAATTCACAGAACACACAGGTGAAGTGGACGTTAAGAAACGAAGCTCATTATTTTGCATTAATAAACATCTCTCTCTCTCACTATCGACCCCTTAACTAACTACTAAACATCACCTCTTATATGATAAGAACAACACACACTTTCGCATTCATATTCCCACATCCTCCTCTCCACCAGCCCAACTCTTTCCTTCTGTAAAGAAACATAGCTTGCACCATCATGGATAACAGGGTGGAGATTGACACACGAGCCCCCTTCCAATCTGTGAAGGAGGCCATCCTTCTCTTCGGGGAGAGAGTCTTAGCAGGAGAAATCTATGCCAACAAGATCAAAGAGGTCTCTCTCTCTCTCTCTCTCTCTCTCTTTAGATTTTTTATGTACTCTTTAGATTTTTCTTTTCAAGATGGATGATTAAATGACTGGAATCTTATTCCAAAATTGGTTGTTTATCTTATGCAGAACTGGATTTTATCCCATATCCATCCAAATTAGATTCAGTTTAGTTGTATTTGGTAAAGCCAAATCATATCCGATTATAATAGGATGCAGATATGATTTTGACTTTTGATACCTGATCCGACAAATATCCAAATTAATTTGATGGATATCTGAATCCATTTACATGTAAAAAAGCAGATCTGATATGAGCTTTTCGCCATTGGAATCTATTTAATTAGCCAACATCCAATTAGTCAAATATGGTATTGGCTACATCATATACGAATCCAAACCGTTTACCTTCCTATAATGCACCTAAAATCAGGAAACTTTGCCCTTCAAAGCACACACCTTATAAACATAGTGAAAAAGTGTCAGTGAGATTTTAGCACTGACAAAATATCACAATATTTTGAAAATATTATGGTACTTTTTGCTTAAACGAAAGTATTACAAATTCTTCATGATATGTTTTTATCAGCAAATCCTCAACAACAGATTTTAGCAAAATTTGATTTTTATTTTTTAGTTATACCCTCATAAAATTTTTAAATTTATTTTATCTTTTCATATTTTGCTAATACAAGCAGGAGAAATAAATAAATTCAATCTCATGTGAAATTAACATCAATTCAATTGCGGTTTTAAACTTTTCTGATCACTATGTCATGACTGGAATTGGTTACTACTTTATCATTATTTTGTTTAACTAGATTTGGAAGCTCCAATATATTTTTGTCTAGACCATGATGACCTGAAAATCAATATAATCCAAGTTTAATTTTACCTTGCGTAACATCACAAACGCACTTAAGGATCCCCATCAACAACAAAAACATTGGAGTTTCATAGTTTGGTCACATTGTGCATCACATAGCATTTTTTTTTTTGAAAGGCAAGCTGGGGTTAGGCAGACCCACCAGTTATTCAATGTACCATTGGGTTTTGAACCTGCAACGTCCCACCACACTGAGATGTGCACTGACAGCTCCTACCAACCACGAGGAGCCACCGTTGGTAACACACAGCAATTTTAGTGGTAAGAGAACATCCAAGTTTTTGAACATGCAATGCCCACGATGACCAAACTAACAGTGGATTTTGTATGGGTGGGTGGTCCATGTAAAATGACAAACTTTTATTTTTTTTTATATTTACACCGAGAAACCAACCCCAGTATCAGAGATCTAGCTGCGGCTGACTTTGCCTGCCGTACTTACAGTCACTGTCCTGCCAGCGTAAAACCCCATGGGCTTACCCCTTGCCCTCGGGAGCTGCCAATCCACCTGACCAACTTGATTAGGCATCTTGAAATACTTCAGTCACAAAAATCCATTCTCTGTTCTCTTCTTTCAGATAAATGTGAACTCAAATGAGTTTGGAAGTGGGTCTTCAAAATTATCCTTCATTGCAGCAGAGCTGGAGCAGACGAAGCAGAAGCTGAAGAAATCAAGAGAAGAAACTCAAGCCATGTCTGAAAGCCTGAACTCTTTTATCGAAGAGCTCGAGGAAACAAAGAAACAGCTCGAGAATTTCAAGGCCAAGGAATCAGAAGATCATCAACCAGAGGAAACAGAGATCACAGACATCGAATTCGTCGAGGAAACAAAGCAGGATGTTGCAGAGTTTGAGCAGAGAAGGAAGACATATATCAGTTTTGTGGAACCCCCACCTTCTATTGGTGAGGTTCTGAGCTCAGGCATAGGTCCTTCTTCAATGTGGAGGGAAGAGGTGCACATGAATGATACATGCTCTTCATTGAAAAAGAAGAAGAAGAAGAAGAAGAAGAAGAAGAAGAAGCCATTGATTCAATTCATAGGAGGGATCTTCTCCAAAAAGAAGGGTTCAGAAAATGTTGCTTCTCTAGTAAATTAGATTACAACATTTTGTTAATTGGCATTTTGTATTCTTAAATCTCTTTATGTTGACTTTATAAATAGGCCAACCTCATGTAAATGGGACAAGGCTTGATGACGATGACCATCATAAGTTTACAAATGAAATTGTTGTGAAGATAACTGGTTTTTGGAACGGATAGATTTTTGTGCTTTGTTTGTATTTTTGTCATAGAGACAGAATTAATTTCCATGGTTGATTTCTGATTTTCTAGATGCCATTTTTGCTTTACCCTTCAAGAACTTGGATTTCTGTTTCTTGTCCTCTGTTTGGTGAACATGTAGATGTTGGACCACAGTGACAAATGTTTATAAAAGAAACAGCCAAATTCGGGTGAGAAATGAAAATTAGCATAGTTCACATGTTTTTATCAGCAAAATATCTTCAAAAAAATAAACACATTCCCTCATTTTTTTCACAAATAACTGTTAAAAACGCATAACGTGATATTTTGAAAATATCACAATATTATGGCGTTTAAAACAGGGATCTAAAACTGAACATGTCAGGTGACAAATCACGGTTGCCCATTGTCAGGAAGCCGGAGCTGGCTTTGTCTGCACAATTATTACATTTAGCTACCTATATTTGTCACCTTTTCAAAGACACACTTGGTCCTAAAACTCAGAGTTGACAATTAAACGACTGAATGCCCCTTCAATTCTTGCCTTTTTTTAACTCGAGAAGAATGAGTTATTTATGATTATACAAAAAAGTATGTTATTTTATCCAAAAAAGATAAAAATGTGATTTTCACGCTATAGAGGGAAATTGAAATGCATAAAGAAAAAGAAAGTTGACTGAACATTTTTTCGTAAATATCTGATAAGTTGGATGGATTTTTGTAATTCACTTTATAAGCACTAAGTGAAGACATGGGAGTGTATACATGGCTTCCTTAAGTTAATTGCAGTGTTGATTTTGTATTCTGTTAGGGTCAGACTAAGCCCAGGAAGGATCAGGTGCAATGTGATCTCTCTCTCACAGAGTGGCCATTGGGTCGGGTACTCGACTGGTATATAGTAGGTTACTGACCTAACAAGGGCCAGGTTTAGCTGTCCTGTGCAGCCCAAGTGTTAGCCTCGAGCTGGCCCTATGTAAGGCCAAAACAATATCTGAATAATGCCTTGATTGGCCCATTTACTAGTTGGTAGGGATGCAAACGGATCGGATTCGAAACAGTTAAATACATGGGGACTACTCGGGTTGGACCTTCCCAATGCCCTCTCTCTTTCTCATAAAGAGGGCTTATACTAATCAAAGAGTAAGTACGAGGTTGAGCAGGAGTGGGCTTCACAATTGAAGCTGTCAGAGCCACCCCATAAACTAAAATCTTTGTCACAGAGAGAAAGATTCCTTCCAGAACGGCCTAATATTTTATGAAAACCCAGGTGTTTCTTGCCTTTTAAACTGACACTTTCAAGTTCTAGAACTGAACTTTTACATGCTTGCAAACTGGTTATGACCTTAACTTGATCGGATTCTAGATGTGATCACCACTCATTGATCTAGTTCAAACAAATTAGGTTTGCAGCATACAAGGCTCAGTTCTAGGTCAACTAAGCAAAGAACACACAGACCTGACCTGACCCAATAAGATGGCTCATGACCCTCAGGGCAGGGCCAAGTTACGGCCTAAATGGATCATGGTCGCCGATGCCTAGCCATTGATCAGTACCCTACTTTTTGGTTGCAAAATGGGCTTTTTGGTTGCAAAATGGGGTCCAAACCCATAATTCCTGCATCTTCCCAATATTTCCACTAATGATACCCTCCCTTTTGTTTATAATAAATGTTACCTTGGTACATTTTGCACAAAGCATCCCTTGTTTAGTTTATTACCGATGCTCTCCATTGATCTCTTTTGAACATGAGAAAAGATAACCACTTTTCCCACTTTAACTACTTTAAATGGTAGAGAGAGCCATCCTTGTAACTTTATTTTTTGTTGTTCCACTGTAAATAATCATCTTGGTCTCCTTACATCATTCACATCCATATCCATGATAGGTCGGCACAAACATCAAAGTTTGCTTTTAGTTTTTTAGTGTGCAAACTTTTACACCCCTCTTTCAGCCCAATAAATGTTCTCATCTTAGTTGCATTTTGAGAGAGAGAGCCGAACTATAACCATCAACATTATGAAACGAAAACAGGTTCAACCAACATTGAACCATGAAATCAAACACGGGCCCAAGACATGCCAAGGAGCCCCAAAAAAGGAAAAAAAAGAAAAGGAGAGATGCAAGGAGAAAAGGAAGAAAGAAACAAGAAGCAAATACAGTTAGGCGACGAGCATCACCCAGGATCATGAATGGTCCCCGGAGGCAGATGGTGTTGCAGATCAGGGATGTTGATGCGGAGAATGACGTATACGTCCGCCAAAATTAGGTTCACCATTTTGTTGAACACTGCCGGAATATGCCGAAAAACAGCGTTGTTGCGAGTCATCCATACGGCCCACCATGACGAGAGAAGCCAAGTTCGCCAAATAATACGCCATTTGTTGCAATGACGAACTGGTTGAGGACCCCACAACAAATCATTGGCGAACGATTCCTGACGCACGCTGACCCCCGGCTTATTCCAAGTCACCTTAAAAATGTTTTGAAAAACAGAGCACTCCCAAAAAAGGTGAAAGGCAGATTCTTCAGCCGCCTCACACAACACACATTTACTCGGCAGATGAAAACTGATGGATTTGAGGAAGTTGTCAGTCTGCACCCGATTGTGTAAGATTAGCCACGCCAGGAAACATGATCTCGGAGTGGGACCCTTGCCCCAGATCAGGTTCGTCGGAAACCGGTCCACCCCCGACGGAAGGAGAGCGAGGTAGCCTTCTTTAGAGCAAAAAGATCCGTTCGGAGCAAGGTTACGACCAAAGAACAGAGACTGCGATTCAACATTGCCATTATGAGATAGAACTGCAGACCATGCTTGGATCCATGATCGGCGAAGCTTTGACATAGATCGTTGACTCACGCTTGTGACCCCCACCAATGATTCCACACCACCGTATTTAGCTAGAAGCACGCTTGCACACGGAGACCCAGGTTGGTGTGCAAGCCAGCTCTGCTTCACGACAAGAATCATACTCCTCAGCCGGGGGTCCTTGATTCCCAAACCTCCCCTATTTTGGGGTAGTCGAAGAGTGTCTCACCCTATTAGGTGGCGCTTGTTTTTGTGACCACGCCCAGACCACAGGAAGTGCGTCACTACCTGAGCTATCTTCTTACTAACCCCCATGGGCATCAGGAACATAGACATAAAAAATTCTGGCATAGCAGAAAGAACGTGCTTGATGAGAGTTAGTCTACCTGCGATAGAAAGATAGGACGCTTGCCAGCCCAAAATTTTTTTCTGAACCCTTTGGATAGTGGTGCTCCAGGCTGCCGTTGATACACGACTGATTTGTAGCGGCAGACCCAGATAAGAGAAAGAGTTATCCGAAACCGAGCATCCGAATATCCGCTGGCCCAAGTCCAACATTGAAGCAGGGGCGTTGACCATGGAAAGACAACACATCTCGTAGTTCAAGGATAGACCTGACATCGATTGGAAAACAAGAAGGACAAGCTTGAATCTTAACATTTGTTGGATGGAGGCCCTTCCAAAGATAATTATGTCATCAGCGTATGTTAGGATCTGACTACGACACTCTTGAATACCGAGAGATTCAATTAGATCACCCTCCACTGCCCTCTTAACCAAGACCACCAGGCCTTCAGAGACGACATTAAAGAGTAACGGAGACAAAGGACATCCTTGTCGAAGACCACGACCAAGTTTGAATTGTTTTCCCTTGACCCCATTGATCTGAAACTGAGATTGAGCATTGGTTACCAGCTCATGCACCCAGCTAGAGAAACGCCTACCGAAGCCCAAGTTTGCCAACATGTTGAAGAGGAACGGCCAATGAACCGAGTCGTAGGCTTTATGAAAGTCAAGTTTCAGAGTGAAAAAGGCCCCCCCGCTGATCTTGAGAGAGTGCAACACTTCTGTGGCCAAAATAAAGGAATGTTGAAGTCTTCTGTTAGGAATGAAGGCGAACTGAGCCTCTGAGAAAATCCTAGGAGCAATTGAACGCATCCTGTTAGCTAAGACCTTGGCGATAATGCGATATAAACTGCCTAACACTGATATAGGTCTAAACCGCGAGATATCCGATGCGGCTTCCTCCTTAGGAATAAGCGACACAATTGCTAGGTGAGAATGAACCGGCAATCGACCATTTCGATGAAACTCGACGAAGACACTAAGAATGTCACTCTTAACGCATTGCCAGAATATGCGAAAGAAATCCACAGAATAGCCATCAAATCCTGGAGCTTTCCACCAAGACGACTCCCGCACCGCCGAGACGATTTCTTCTTCGGTGAACAACCCCTGAATCGAGTTGGCTAGCGCTCGATCCATGGACAAAAATAAAGTTGAACCCATATTGCCACCTACAGCTTGGTTGCAGGAATACAGGTTATAAAAATAGTTGGAGACAGCATTGAGTACTTGATCGCCCGAAAAGGAGACACCATTGATATACAGAGTGTGAATCGCATGTCTTCGATGCCTGTGAGATGCTAACGAATGAAAGAACCTTGTATTCTCGTCACCCGCTTTAAGCCAATTCACCCTTGACCGCTGCTTCCAACGAATTTCATCCTTTAGACGCCACGATTGCACTAGAAGAGTCAGCTCGGCCGATCTAGCATTGAGACATTCAATATCTGATGCATTCATATAGGACGTATCCAAGAGAGACTGATTGATAGAAGCCAGCTCTCGCTCCCAATCCCCCAGATTTTGGAATTTACTTATTTTATTGGAGATAAGCCAAGATTTGATATCGCGGGATAGACGAAAAAGCTTAACCATGCATCTTGTAGCCGCCCGGACAGCAAAACAAGGTCTACTCCAAGATTGATGGACTAACGACTCGAAGCCCGCCTCCTTAAGCCACCATTGCTCAAATCTAAAGGATCTATCGTCGGTGAAGCCTTGACCACATCGGATAACAATCTGACTATGGTCTGAGACAGATGGTGGCAGAAGACAATAAGAGATGTCATTAATAGAACTCAACAGCTCTGACGAAACGAGCACCCTGTCTAGCAGACGGAAGCACGAAGTAGATCGTCGATTGGACCATGAGAAAGCTTCACCAACATGGGGAACGTGGTACAACCGGTTCATCTGAATAAAATTTTGGAAGCCCCTCATTGAAGCCGAGAAATTAACCGGAAAGCTAGAATCGATAGGAGACATAAGGCAGTTGAAATCTCCCATGATAATATGATGATCCCCGAATGAAGCAATTACCCTATTTAAGTCCAACCAAAACTCCTCCCGACGGCTTTGACGGTGGGGACCATACACCATAGTGACCACAGCTGAAATAGTCTGAGTAGGTAAGGGAAGAGTGATGGATATGGAAAACGTACCTTCGTCCACCTATTGAAAGGCTAGAGAATGCTTCCCGAGGATGAGGATGCCTCCCGCATATTGAGTCGCAGGCTTGAAGAAGGAATCTGCACCACGCCAGATTTCGGAGACGACGGAGCTCGAGATATCTGCCATCTTCGTTTCACAAAGAGCAATAAGATCGGGCTTTTCTTGACGGATCCAACTCGTCAGGAAAAGACGTTTGGTGGGGCAATTCAGTCTCCGAATATTCCAACACAAGATCTTCATAATTGAAAGTCCGGAAATACCCGAGGAGTGCGGATCCTCACAGACCGCCTAGGAGAGACCCCAGACTCGCCGGATGGAGATAGCGAAGGTCGATGACGTCTCCTAATAGGGAGACCACCCCACCCAGGAGGAGATAACCCCTCGATCGAAGGAGAAGTGATGTTGATGAACGAGATACGCCCAACATCCGCGACCAAGGTCGGTAAACGATCTGCGATCGCGGCCAAGGACTCACGCATAACAGAATCGACGTTGAGGAGCTGGGCTTGGGAAAGCGCAAGCTTGAGCCGCCGAGCTGCATCATCCACAGACAGACCTAAAAAGGATGAGAGTTGACCACTCAAAGATGACGAACCCGCAATTGATGGATAGACCAAGTTTGGGGAGCCCTCCAGGCCTGCGAAGTCGCCCTTCCGGATGAAAGAGGAGTTCAATGCCAACGGAGCCCTGCAAAACACGGCTAACAGAGGGGCACTTACCAAGCTGATGGAGACCAGGCAAATCGGATATACGATGCACTTTGTTGAGAAAGACGAAACCAAGACTGAAAGGCCATCAACCAGCTTGAAGAAGAAACACTGTCGGATCGAGACTCCGATAATAGGCGACCTGTGGGCCCGAGCAAGGAGAGAGTCCTCCGAGAGATAAGACCTGTTACGCGAGAAAGACCCAAACTCATATGCCCCATAGGTCGAAGCAAACAAAATATAGGATGTTGCAGCTGCCGAGTGGCAGAGAGAATCCTTAGACGCCAAGGCGACACTTGACGGTACCCGATCCCCATCAAGCTCGAAGAAAGGATCCACCAAAATGTTCCGCAACAACATAGCCTAAGACTCAGACCACCCGGGAAGCCACGACAGCCAACATCTTCCTGACCGAGGCCAAGATGCGTCGTCACACCCGCCATACCACTTGAAAGCCCGCCCCGCTTCGAACAACGAGCACAGAAAGGAAGATACTACAGATGATGATGATGCGAGCAGATTCGCACCCCGAGGCTGCAAAATGCCCCCTGCCGACACAGAGACACAAACACCGCCAGGGAGCTGCGGTAGCCCGAACCCCAACGCCCCCGAAGGAGAGCAAGATGACGATAGCGGACAAAGAGAATCTCTGCTCACCCAAGAAGACCTCGCCACTTCGCTAACGGGACCCACGGTATCCACCGATCTCCGTACGACTTGAAAACCGAGTGGCCAACACGACCACCAAGACAAGGAGAGGCGAGATCTCGATAATTGAATCGGGGAGAGCCTGCTTGCCTCACCTCTGGCCATAACAACTCCTCGCACATCAAAAGGAGCGAAAGAAGAGAAAAAGTACCTTCGTCGACCAGAAAAAGGAGAATAAATCGAAGGCACCCCCGAGCACGCGACCTGCATCCCCGATCTACGCCGAGGAGAAAAGGACAGATAAAACGCAGACATCCCCGAGCAAGCCACCTGCACCCCCGAGCATGTCGCAAGCACTCCCTGACTGCAGAAGTCACCAGACGCGGAACCCTTAGAGACAGAGGCAACACAAAGGACAGGCGGGCCCGACACAGCAGAGCAAAAACTATCCCGACCCAAGATGGCAGGCAAGCCACAGGTACGGTCACGACAAAGATGGTTAAGATTGAAATGCTTCCCTGCGAAAGACATCGGAGCAGCCGTAGACGGTCGCATCGGCACCCAAACAGAGCCGATCTTGAATTCCAAAAATGACGATGAAGGATCTTCCAAGATACCAATCTGGACCCAAGGCGCGAAAGAGGCTTTGCGAGGGCGGTGCATACCTCGCGAAGAGGCTCGTCCGAGGGAGGGAAGAGGGACTACCGCCCACGAGTGCTTCAACACTGGGTGCCGCTGAGACCTGAACAACGAGGCGCAATGGAGGCAAGCATGACGCCTGCGAAAGTTGAGTGAAAGGCAACCCGCGCACCACCAGTCACCCGACTTCGCCTATGAAAGACGAGAGCGAGAAAGCTTTTTGGAGAAAGACCGCTGCCAGGTAGCTTTCACCTCCTGCCAGCCCCGACCGTCGATCGAGCTGGGCGGCCTACGAAAGAAAAACGGATCCCGAAGAGTGGCGCCAACAGAGCATGCCTGAAGGGATTCCACCCTGACAGCTCTAAGAAATCGCCCGACATCACGAGCCAGCAGTGAACCGGCGGCGAGACAGGACGCGAAGGCCTCCGATAGAGAGAAAAACACACGAAAAGATAAGCGGAAAGGGAGAGCAACAAAAGCACCTTGGCGGCGAAGGGCGAAAGCGAGTCCCCAATTGTTCAAAGCCTCTAGGATAGAGGATAGAGCATGTTGGTTGGCCTGCAGGGAGTTGGAGGCTCCTAAGCCCCAGAAGAAGAGGGATGAGGGAGGCATGTGTCCCACCGTAGGATTGACGATGGAGGTCGGAATCCTTGACGCCGATGGCCGAAACCCCTTACACTCGGGAGACTTGGAGCTTGGCGGAGGACTGCTTCTAGATGCCGAGGACAAAGGTGTCGGTGCCGCGGACGCCCACCGCCGTGATTCCCTACCGGACGGCCTCCAGCACGAACTCCACCTCCCATCGTGCATCGCTGAGAGAAAGAGACCGAGTAACCTCCCTCAATCGCTCCTTCACACTGCTTTGAGACAGCTGGAAACCCAATCACCGATGCAGAGGAGGAAGGGGGCTGGACCACCCAAAAATGGTGGCAGAGGGGTCGTGAGACGCGGAGGGTCGGAGGAGGATGGACAACAAGATAGAGGTCAGTGAGAGTCACTATTGCTGGAAACTCAAATGCTGATGCGGAGGCCGAAAGGGGATGGACCACTGAAAAATGGTGGCAGAAGGGGATGGACAACAAGAGAGAGGTCGGTGAGATTCAAGATTTGAGAGAGGAAAAGAGGGTCGGGTAACCTCCTTCACGCTTAGAGACTGTTGCTAGAAACCCAATCGCCGATGCGGAAGCCGAAGGGGAATGGACCACCGAAAAATGGTGGCAGAGGAGTCGTGAGATGCTGAGGGCCCTATCGACGGGCGCACACAACAGAGGGCATCAAAGAGCATCCGACAGTGACTGCACTGACTGGAAATGAAAAGAAGAAGGGATTTGGGGTTTTGAGGATTTGGGGTTTGAGAGAGAGAGAGAGAGGACCGTATGCTCTCAGACGGTGGTGGCTCTGCAATGGGAGTGAGTGAGAGAGGTGAGAGTGCTGTGATGGTGGTGGCTCTGAGACAGTGGAAAATCGCCGACGGTGGTGGCTCATAGAGAGAGAGCGATTGTGAGAGAGAGGAAAGAGGAAAGGACTGCCATCTGGTGGGAAGGCGGGGCTGCCATCTTGTGGGGGTGGCAATGGTGGTGGTGGAAGAAGAAGGAAGGGTCGGTGGAGGTGGAACAGAGAGAGAGAGAGAGTCACGGGTATAAGGTATTCAAGGGGGTGTCTTTTGTCAAAGCTGGATCAAAAGGCATGGTGGGGAGCAGAGGACGCCGGAGCTAAGGATGGTGGGGAAGAGACAGTGTAATACCCCGGTGGGAGCAGAGGACGCTGGAGCTAAGGATGGTGGGGAAGGGGAAAAGCCATCAGGATGGGGTGGAGGTGTCAGAGTAATACCCCGGTGGGAGCAGAGGACGCCAGAGCTAAGGATGGTGGGGAAGGGGAAAAGCGAGGAGGAGAGAGAGAGAGAGAGGAGCAAGAGAGAGAGAGAGAGAGAGTGTGTTGAGCTCTACGAAGGAGATGTATAGCAAAGGAGGGAGCTTAGTGATACAAGTGAGAGAAGAGAGAAGGATTGGTGCACCCAAGGTGAACCTATCACCTATGAGGTTATTGGTTCGGGCTCGGAAGGCGCTTGTAAGGCTCACACTTTTGTTGCGGAGAAGATCGAGCCTGGGCTCGGGTCGGAACCCTGTAAGCCATACGATTCCAGCTAAGGCATCCCATAGCCCTTATCACTACTCATCCAATTCACACCGCAATGAAGCCATTGCTGACTGCATAGAGTTCTTCAATCAGTCTTTCAAGAGTGGTGCAGGGAGTGCTCATAAAGGGGATGATATAGTCTAGCCAACTGCAAGCATGGCATGTAATAGATACATGTGGGCGTGTTTGGATGTGACAATAAATCCAGAACATCCTAGACCTTCACACTCAAATCCAGCAAAACTGAATCCCTGGACACAGACGGGTCCATGATGTGATTCCAGCAGTATAGTATACCTTGTATGTTTTATGTCCATAATAGTATGAAACTCAGATCTAGGAATTCCATTGGTTGGTGCCAGCTATTCAAAATTCAACTTTGTAGTAGTTCCTGAACTTGGTTGTTGTCTTAAATCTTTAAGTTGGTATGTTTTAAGTTGTACATGTTAATGAATGGAGTAGTTTTTGGAGCGTCATCAGTTCAACGTTCAATAGCCTCATCTCCACCATCCATTTGAGAGAAATGAACCATTTATAAGAGCGTTTGGATGATTTCCAAAACCTCGTTAAAAACCAGGTTTTGAGTGTAAACCGCATTTATATCGTTAAAGGTGTTCGGATGTTTCAGGGTTTGTGACTACCCGAAGCTACATTGCGGGAGCCTTCGCTTCTAAGCCCGTGACAGTTAAAACCCGTTCTGATAACACCCCCTCCTCCAAACCCCGCTCGATCTTTTATCCCTAAGCTAATTTGGTGTGAATCCTTCCTGCCCTTTAATGAGCCTTCCTATGATGGACAATAGAGATTGGAACCTGTTCCAATTTCAGCATGTTGAGAGTGTTAGTGCAACAGAAGGTTGCACACTTTCTTTTAGGACGGCAGATCAGGTGCAATCACATTGCACATGCACTTTAGTGTGCCACTGCACCTGATTTGCCATCCTTCTGTTGGGACCCACAGATGACAGTCTGTACTAGGGATGGTAGTGGGACCGGGGCAAAGCGGGGCCCCGCCCCGCCTCGCCCCGTTTGGACCGGGGATGAAGGGTATGAAACGGGGATGGAGGCGGGGACGAAGGTTAAAATCCATCCCCGTCCGGGGGTGGAGGCGGGGATGGATGTGCACTTTAATTTTTCCCACCCTGCCCCATCCCCGCCCCGACCACTTTTCCCCGCAATATCCCCGCCCCGCCTCATCCCCGTTTGAAACGGGGATGAAGGCGGGGGTGGAGGATAAAATCCATCCCCGCCGGGGATGGAGGCGGGGTGGAGGATAAAATCTTGAGGCGGGGCGGGGGTGGAGACCTTGTCCCTCGCCCCGCCCCGCCCCAGTGCCATACCTAGTCTGTACTTGGGGTGCGATCAAGTGCAATGGCACACTCAAAGTGTACAATGTGATTGCACACAACTGATCCACCATCTTAAGTTAAGACGTGTTTTCATCATGGTAGCAAAAGGAGTCTCTATCTTCAAGTCTAGAAGAAAAGCACAGATTGAGTCCATGTCTGGTCATAAGCTTCATGAATCTTAAGTGCTCGAGTTGATGTGAGTCAACCTACTTAGGCAGGGCTCCTCCTTAGCCAATTTTGGCTTGAGTACTAGCCCATACAAAAGGTTTAATTAACCCAGCGTGAGGCAACAAATTAAACAGTTCCAGATCAAGTCATGAGCCTAATGAGCAATGACCCTAAGAGTATGTTTGATGGCTCGTCCCATGCGTTGCACGGGACTTCCTGTGCTCTTGGCCGAGGAGATCCGAGCCATTTTTAGTGATCCACCCCCCTGTTACAGAAAGAACAGGAACAGAGGGAACATTTAAAAAAAAAACTCGACTGGGCGCATCGCTGCACGTTGTCTGCCCATCTCCTCTTGTTCTTCTTCTCTTTTTATCCTCTCTCTCACTGTAACCTCTCACTGTCTCCCTCTCAAAAGATCACGAGAAGGAGGGGGGAGAAAAATCCCTCACCCTATGTGCCCTCTCCCTCTCCAACCCACGTCGTCACTATAACCACCCGCATGTTGGACACAACATGCTGGAAACTCGCTGGTCACTAGAAATTCTTAGGTATGCTCTTTCCCTCTCTCTCAAAACCCTCTCTTTGCCTCTTTCTTCACCTCTCTAAAAACCTTTGATCCCTCCTTATCCCACTCTCAAAACCCTTAATCTTGGAGGAACTTGATTGATGATGTTCCTATTTTCCATCTTTGATTATGGCTTTAGCAGAGCTCGGGGAATCCCCTTGTTGATTCGAGGTAGTCAACGTTTGTTGCTATTATTGTTGTTGTTGTTTATTTATGTTCAGCGTGATGATTTCTTGTTCGTGCTGATCACCATTTTTTTTTTTTGCCTATTTTCGAAGATGGAGTTTTCTTCGAATCCCTTAAAATTTTCACTTTGCCATTTTCATTTGAAGAACAAAATTTGTGCCTTTGTTTGGAATTTAGGGTTTTGCAGATGTTTTTGCATAGGCCAAGAAATTAGGGTTTTGGGATTCTGGTTTGATTGATGCAAGTTAGGGTTTGATATAGTTCTCTTGTTTAAATTTTTGTTTGGTCGTTGGAATAGGTGAAGAAGAAGCTACAAAAGTCTGATCAGGGGAGAATTGTATTGAAGCAGGCAATCAAGGTCCTGGAAGCATCAGTCAGCCATCTCGGGGATGAGAAAAATGCGCTCGAAAGAGGTAACAATATGCACACTGTTGGTACCATGTTGCTTAGGCATGCCTGCTCTTGTGTTTATGTTTAAGAATGTGTAGTTTGGATTGAAAGTTGTTGGCATGCATTATTCATCGTTCTTCTCTTTATCAAATGGAAATCAATCGACCTCAATGTGGTTATGAAGAAACCATGATAGGTAAATTTAATTATCTAAAGGGATCTTTGGATGCCATCCACCCTCTTATCGTGAATGGAAGGATAACAACTTATTATTAATTTCTATATGAATGTTTGTATACAATGTTATTGATCTTTCCATAGAGAAGTGGGACAAGGTTTGTAACTTGCGTTGTGCTTTGCAATGCAATTTTCAAACGTATCCTGCTATTTTGGATAAATGGGTGCACTGAACTCTCCTAATGATAGTGGTTTTGTTTATTTTCATCATTTGCTACATGTTGATAGGAAGTGAAGATGATGGAAACATTGCCAAGTTTTCTAACATAAATTGCAGAAGTTCTGTTACTCTTGATTGTTTTTTTCTCATAATTACTTTACGCTAAAATTTTGATCCTTCGTGTTCTTTTTTTTCAGCCTTGAAAGAAGAGAGAATGCGTGCAAAAATTAGAGCGAGAAACTGCTGAAAAGGAGTTGTCTAATAAGAAAGAGAGGGAAATATGCAACCTGAAAGAAGGGATATTTGAATTGCAAAAAAATAATGGTTTGAGTTGTCAAAGCAAAGATGCATATGGTAAACTTGTTAGTCGTATATTGGAATTGCAGAAGGAGGTAAAGAAACTCAAAGACGATCTTGGAAAAGGGAGACACAGAGGAGACTTGGCGAGCAAGAAGGTCAAGCAACAAAGAAGCAAGCATATGCTGGAAAATAGAAAGCTGAGGAGGCGAAAAAGCAAGCAAATGCAGAAAGAATTAAGGCAAATGAAGAAGAGAGGCATGCAAATCTGAAAAAAAATAGGGCAAAGGAACATAGACGTATTGCGAAAGCAGCCAAAAAATAAATTGACGAGGAAGGAGTAAAGGTAGTTAAAGAGAGAAAAAATAGAGGAGGCAAACAAATGAGCGACAGTTGAAAAAAAGGATGATAGAGAAAAGAAACGTGTTGATTTATGACCATATATGGTTGGAACAATTCTTAAAAAGAGAAAAATCTTTATCCTTGTACCCAATGTTTCTTTATCAACCTTTCATGTTCATTATGAATGAATCTCAATATTCTTTACCTTTACTTTCATATATTGTTTTTGGTTGATTTTTTATGTTTGTATGCATTTTTGTTAGACAACATGAAAGAAATTTTGTCACCACCATCGATGAAAGTGTTTTTTTTTTTATACTTTTCAAAATAATCATGGAAAAATAGAAGGAAACTGAACAATATGCCTCATGTTTTAATTTCTAACAGGGTCTCCTATTCTTGAAAATGAATTTTTTTCTGTCTACACCCATAACCTTATGAAAAAGTTCTCAACACTTACCTGGCAGCAACATTTCATTATGCACACATTCATAACTATCCTAAAGTTGAGTCATGCTATTTCTGTTACATTATTGTCAAGTTTTTATGTTTCAAGGATGGGCCCGTCAAGGTAAATTTTTTTTTAAGCTATCCTTGATGGGTCATGCTATTTCTACTAAAAAACTATCATAAACTTGTTAAAACATGTAAAATGGTGGACGGATGGGGTCATATGATCCACAATGAAGTAATTCGACCCATTATCTATGACTATCTAAGTTGTCCACACATTGCCATCAAACAACAAACATTTGGAACATAGCATTTGAGTACGGTCCAAAACAAACTTTAGACTTGGAACAGTTGTTATAGAACAAACAAAACCAATGTTCTGTTCCATCTTTTTTGTTAATTTTGTCCAACCCTGGACAAGCCATCAAACATACCCTATGAACGTGTTTGACAAGAGGGACAAATGTCTTGTGGGCAGGTAGCACTGTGTTTGTTAGGGGGTGCAACTGGCACATCCCGCCAAACTCAACTATGTAGGACACGCTTAGTCTTGCGCTGTGCAAGTTGTCAGTGCATTTCAAACACTGGATACAGTCTTGGCAGGGACCAGTCGGTCCCCACCTAGGCATGTCCTGCATATTGCGCAACACGCTGCAACCACTTGGAATGCTGCATCAAACAAACAAGGGACGCAATGGACCCCCCCCCCCCCCCATTACGAAAATAACAGGGACAGAGAAAACAGTAAAAAAAAAGTGGGGCCTAACTTTTTTTCGGACTCTCTCTTTCTGCTCTCTTTCTTTCTCTCTTGCAACCAGACATCAAGGCCACCGACAACAAGTGGTTGGCGACAATATATATATATATATATATATATATATATATATATATATATATATATATATATACTGTGCAGCGGTCGGGCCTCCCCTTCGGTGCCCTTATCTTCTTCTCCAGATTTAGGGCAATATTGATAGTGGCTGCGGTGAAGGTGGAGCTGGGTGTCAAGGATGACGTTTTCAAGCCAGCAACGACTCTACCCTCAATCGGATTGTGTTTTTAGGGTTTGCAATCGGATTGTTTTTTTAGTGTTTCCCTTTTTTTTGATCTTATTGATTTTTTGGAAATCATTTTGATGTTTCGTGCTTTTGGAAATTTTTCATGGAGCCGGCGATTATCATGTCTCTGCAATGGATTTTTTCTTCTTTTTTTGTTTTTTTTTGTTTTTAAAAATTAGGATTTGATATTTTTATAGTTAATTTGATTTAATAGGATTTGATATTTTTATGATAATGTAATATAACATTGATTAAATCATTTATAAAAATATAACTTTTTATTTTTTCTCAAAATACTCAAATTTTAAACAATTTTCTGTTTTAAATCCAATCCAAGATTTTAGATTATGAATAGAAGATCATCTAAACATTTTTTAGTAAGATCCAATTTGAAGTTTTTTAGTTTCAAATTTTAAACATTTTTTAGATATAAATCCAATCCAATTTGATATTTTTTTAGTTTCAAAATTTAAACATTTTTTAGGTTTAAATCCAATCCAATTCAATCCAACATTTTTTTTAGTTTTAAATCCAATCAGAGTTTTAAATCCAATCTAATCTTAGATTTTAGTCTCAAACTATCAATCAAAAAAGGATTTGAGTATTTGTTTTACGGTTGTTTTATTTTATTTTTAAATTAGATCCAATTTAAGATCCATATATAAGGTTAAAATCTATAATAAACTTGTTAAAACATAGTTAATAATGGGTGGATCGAGTCATATGATTCAAAACGAAGTTATCTGACTCATTATCCATGTGTCCATGTTGTCCGTGCACATCATAAAACAAACATTGAACTTTGGAACACAGATTTTGTGTACCGTCGAAACAAACATTGAACTTGGTACAATTGTTATGGAACAAACAAAACGAGTGTTCTGTCTGTTTTGTTCTTCTGTTATCTGTTATGTAATTTCACGGACAAGCCATGAAACAAGCCCTAAAGTGTCATAGTAAAGATGACCTAATCTGTCGTCAGGTGAAACCCACTTAAAGTGTGCCAAGTCTAATGTTTCAGCAACCGGCTGTGGTTGCTACACTAAGTGGTTCCTTTACTTGCATGCCATGCACAAAGGAGCATTTCAACCAATTTTTTTTTTATGACAGAAAACCCTCATCAACTTGCATGCACAAAGGAGCATTTCAACCCATTTTTTTATGATGGAAAACCCTCATCAATGACCGGGACACTTAATGAATGCACGGTGGTTAAGTTGTTATAAAATGTTATAATGCATAAACCTGAATATGTAAATATGGAGAGCATGAACCGCAACATCCTCACATGGCATCGACCATAACATACCCATCATTGCATCATGCGTGAATATGTGGAATATGATATATTGTTTTAGTAACTGATTCTTATGAATCATGTAAAAGTCAAGTTTTCTTATGAGTTGTTCATGTTTGAAAATATTCTGTATTTGGTTAAAACTAAAAAAAAATATTGTTATCATGTTATTATATCATTTTTTTTATCAAGAATCATATATATATCTTCATTAAAACATAACTAAGATATTTTTATGGTGTAGGTTCAAATGCATTAAGTTGGGATGTTTGCATCTCTTGCTATCTTAACAATATGTATTATTCATTTTTTTTAATGACACATATATTATTCAAATGAATAAATATCATCACCATTTTTTTTAAGTTTTATAAGTTATTTATTGATCCTAACCTACTGCATTTTCCAACACCAAATGTACAAGTAAAATAAGCAATTGGATAATACGTTTATCTAAAACCCAGCTAACGATAGAAAGTAAAATTATTAAATGTTGGACAATGGTTGGTTGGTCTACTACAAGCATGTTATCAAACATGAAACGTCAGTTGGGACGTCGCAAGTTCGAATCCCAATCGTATCACGAAAAAGGCAATCTGACACCAATTTGACTCGTTTAAATGCCTGTAACAACTCTTTGCATACTACAAATGGACAACACCTCATGTCATAAAGCTGAGGTCAAAAATCTCACAAGGGTTCCGTACACCTGGCTAAAAAGGTTGGCCTTGGACGTTCAACCTTTGCATGACGTCGTAAGTAGGGGGTGTCAACGGGTCGTCGGACTCCTGCTGAAATAGGTAGGTCCAAACTCAGATCTGACTAAATGATGCGGGAATTAGATCTGGATTCGGGTCTAACCAAATTTTCAAAAGAAAAAACATACTTGGGTCTGAAAAGAATTACATAAACCTAGGGATGGCAGTGGGGCAGGGCGGGGCGGGGCGGGAGACAAGGTCTCCACCCCCGCCCCACCTCAAGATTAGAACCTCCATCCCCGGTTCAAGCAGGGCGAGGCAGGGCGGGGCCCCGCTTTCCCCCGGTCCACTGCCATCCCTACATAAACCAGACCCAGTCTACACCCGGTAAAATAATATATTTTAATTTTTTTTATTGAAAAATTGTGGATCTTAATGTCAAACCTGAGTTAATGGAATCCTTTTCTTTGTAACTAAACCTGATCCAGTACTGGTCATCGGATCGGGTATGTGACCCCTTAGTCGTGAGTTTGATACATGAGGCTGCAAAGTTAAAGCCAACAGAAAACAATCTCAAGTGGGCAGGAAGGAGTGCTCATTGAATTTAGGCTGCAGACTCTGAAACAGGACCTCTCAGTCCGTAATGGGACGTTCAAATCATAACAATGGCTTCCTCACATTAATGCAAAAAAACAAGTAAAGGCCTATAAAATGTGATTAGTAAGTTGAATTGGGTTGGATCTTGCAAATCCAAATCTGAGTCAAATCCAAAGAGGTAAGGTTGAATCGGAATTTGAAATACATGTGGTAATGCTGGGTCCAGCAAAAAGCTATTACCATGTAAAAAAATCCAATGGGATCAGATTTTGAAATCAGATCGATTCTACATCCAACTTAAAATGTTGGTCCAAACTTTGACCAAAATCTGAAATCAACCTCATTAAACAGATCGGAATCTGATCTAAATGTACATTCGAATCTTATTTGAAGGATCCGTATCCAGAAGAAACATGTTCAAATCGGATCGGATATCTCATCATATCCGATCCGTTTGCAGCTATACATGACATACATGATGGCCTGCAACCTACATGCATAGGTTGGTGTGCCGTACGTTTTATTTGTTTATTGCATGCACCATTGCCCCCAATCATGCCACGTGTATGGTAAAGATAATTGCAAAACTTGCAGAGGTCCCTCGCGGGAGTCCAGATTTGGCGCAATCATATGGCACAAATTTTGTGAATTAAGCACCTGATCGCCCTCCATCAGGCCTTGGGCCCCATAACATGACAGGCCTGTCCCCAAGTGGAGGGTCATCAAGTGCTTAATGCACAAATATTTGTGCAATCGCACCTGATCTTTTCACCCCTCACGGTCTCTCAGTAGTAAAATTACCTAACCATCCCTACTCCTTTTCAAAATATGCAGTTTCTTTTTCTCTGAAGCTTGGGATTTTGGACTAACTTGAGGTTATTTGGATATGTATATATATTTTTTCATCTGAATCCCGGTAGGCAATATCTGTTTAGGTTGAATTAGCAAAAGATTACATTCGGGCCAAATCCAACCCATTTTACCTTCCGGCCCGGGTCCAAATCCTATCCCAACCTCAATGACTGTACAGAGAGAACCGGTATAGGTAAAACCGGTTCGAAATTATTCGGAATATGAAAGGCGGTTAAGGGACCGATTCGGAACAATGAAGGCAGCAATATTTAAGCTGTCCCCTCCCTATTAGTCGTCTCCAAATCGATCGCCCCGCCAAGAGAGAAAGAAAGAAAGAGTCTCTCTCTCTCTCTCTCTCTCTCTCTCGCTCGCGCGCGCGCGCTCCCTGTTCGAGGTGTCAGAATCATGCCAGGTGAGAATTATAGTTTTTTTTTTTGGGTGGGGGGGTTCTTCTTCTATCTCTGTGACGATTTCTTTTTCTTGTTCTATTGATTTCTTCTTCTTCTTTGTTCGTTGGGAATGAAGGGGGTCAACTGGAAAGAGATGAGAAAATATCGTTGGAGTTGACGGAGGAGGTTCTGCAATGCATGGACGTGGGCATGATCTTTAGGGATTATGTGAGTTTGGTCGCTTTCTTTCTTCCTCTTTTTCTTTATTGCAGTTTTCTACGTTTTATCTCCCTTTTTCGTGCTTGATTGGTGGATTCCGCACCGTGTGGGGGTGAATCGTCCTGATGCAATTGTATCAAATCCTCGGTTTCTGTGATCTTTGTTTTCTTGGTCTTGTTGATTTGGAATTGCTATTAATTCATTTGATTCTCTTCTTGTTTAACCTTTCGTATGAGTTTGTGAAATCGAATCGATTGGTGAGTTTGTTATTTTTCTGTTCTGTCACTTCTGTGTGACTTTGAATCATGGTTACATCCGATATTTGGCATTACCAAATATGTCATTCCGCTGGACAGTCATTAAGAAGCTCCCTCTGTCATAGTGATTGACTGCATTTATTGTCCTTTTTTTATTTTATTTTTTCATATCATCTGTATATGATTTTCTTTGGCTGTTATGATGTTTGCTTGGTGGTGGTTCAGTTTTTCTCCATGATTTATACAGGGTATTTTTTTATTATAGAGGGAAATTGATACCATATAGGCATGTTTTTCAATGTTGCGTAGGTTTATTCAACTTATTAAAGTCAAGGAGATAAACATTGGCAGTTGAACCAATTACAACAGGCCCTCGCTTGTATCAGATTATAGTGCCGTCATTTAGGTATTGAAATGGGTTTCAGGTTTTTGAGTGAACCATTAACAGGAATAGCTTCAAATTTCAACCAAAATTGTTTGAAAAAACTCAGTAATAGTAGAAGTCCATTATCATTCTAATGCTTGATTGCATATGTCATGGCATAAGAGTTTGAACTAATCAAATGGAAGATGGTTACACCTGATAATTTGATAAAAATTTCCAAATGGAGAATAGAGTGGTACAATGAGCGACAATAAGTTTTTTGTTTGTAAGGTGTTGAAGATTTCAATAAGTAATATGGCATTATGACCCAATTGAGCACACCATAAGAGAAAACCGAAAAAGTGGTATGTTCACTAGTTAATATGCATATTGGTTTGTTAATTTTGATGGAAAAAAAACTGTAATGAAATAAGAACAAAAGCAAAAAAGAGCCTCTTATGGGCTTACAACAACACAACCAATCCACGAAAGAACCACTTATAAAGAACCACTTATGGATCAATCCACAACACCCACACAAGGGCCAAGAGAGTAAAAATAATGGCTTTTGTATTACACAATGCTTGAGAAAGCATGAAGAAGATACAAGGGGTGAACCCCTATTTATAACAAGAGAAAGGGATAGGGCTCCCAACGGTCACACAACAACTAGTTGGAGCTGTCCCAATCGATGACATCAAAAAGACGGAAAATAGAAACAAAAATAAATAAAATGTACAGTCAGCCTCTAATGGGTTGACCTCTATTACAAAGTAAAATAACCGAAATACCCCTATGGGGTATTTCAGTTTACATATATATATATATATATATATATATATATATAATATTAGAAGCACAATCTTAACACTCTCCTCAAACTCACAGTGTAACAACCGAGAGTTTGCCAAGTAGGAAGTGAAATGTAGGTGACGAGAACACTTTAGAGAAGAAGTCTGTCAGTTGATACTCTGATGGTTCATATGGCAATGTGATGGTCTTCAGAAATTTCTCACGAACGTGGTGACAATCCATTTCAATGTGTTTGGTTCTTTCATTGAATGTATGATTGCTTGCAATGTATCTTGTGCTCTTGTTGTAGCAACATAATCTCGAGGGTTCTACAATGTGAACTTTCAAGTCTTTTAACAATTTTTTCAACTATACTAATTTATAAGTAGTTGTCGTCATGACACAATACTCTGCTTTAGTGGAAGAGAGGAACATTTTCTGTTGCTTTTTGTATCTCCATGAAATTAGAGAATTACCTACAAAAATACAGGAACCAGTGATTGAGCGTCTATCATTCACATCCTATTTCCAATCTGAATTAGAATATGCAATAACTTTTAACGGGGATGGTGATGAAAGAAATAACTTATAATTGATAGAATTTCTAATATATCTAATAATTCTCATTACAATACTCATATGTACTATAGTGAAATCATGATGAAATTGGCTAGCAAAATGAATAACATGAGAAATATCAGAACAAATAATAGATAAATAAGATAAAACTCTAATCATTTGTCTATATGGAGTTGGATCCTTCAGAGGTTCTCCATCATCTTTTTTCATCTTTGCATTGATGACCTCTGGAGTATCAACTCATTTTTTATCTGAGAGTCCTGACCGTTCAATGATCTCTACTGCATACTTAGTCTGCGATAACAAGTAACCACGAGGTGAGTAATGTTAAAATAGAGCATGCACATGGATCTGGATCCAGATCCATACACACACCAATCCTTTTAACTATGCAACTGACATCTTTCTCATTAATGGCATTTATGTAATATGAATGTTATGGTGTGATATTTTAGTCCTCATTGTAAAAGCTTTTTAATGTAAAGAGATTAGGGCTTGGAGGCTGTGTTTCACGTTTGCCGCCCCGGCCATTGTTCATCTCCCTCTCTCCCTTTTCTCTGTTTCTTGTGCATGCTGAATAGATCCCTCACGATATCTTATATGGTATCAGAGCTTCGGTTGCGGAACCCTACCAGAAGCATGTTCAACGAGATCTGAAGAAGCAAGTTTTAATTCATCTTCGTCATCTGCCTCTTCTTCTTCACCATTAACGACTGCAACTTCTTCTCCATCAACGACTGCATCAACATCATCCTTCAACGACTGCAACCTCTGATTTTTTTCTTTGATTGCAGCTTCTTCCTCCTCTTTGATTCTTTCTGCAATAAATCTTTACCTCCATTCTGAATTTATTAGCTTCGTGCTATCCGATTCTTTTTTCTAAGTCAAATAAATTCTGGCCGAAATCTAAGCTCTGAACCTTTTGCTTCCCATATTGCTGAAGTTTTTTTTATTGCTGGACGTTCATATTAGTTTTTTTTTTATGCTGCTGTCGTAGTCTAGCATTCACGTTCATATCAGTTTTTCCACAAAACTATATTGTTGTCCTTCATCTTTTTCAATCAGCAATACAATTAGTGTTTTCTGTGCAACGTCTATAAGCAGATTGTAACAGTTTACACTCTCAATTCTGAAACTCAAAAAAAAAAAGGAAGAAGAATTTCTTTTCAAGGTATTGGTTGCACAAGTACATGTTTTATTGAAGCTCTGCTGATTGATTAAGTGATTTCAAATTAATTTGTTTTTTTTTCATTCGTCTTGTTTGCTTATTCGTTGTTCTATTGATATGGATTACTCCTCGTCATCCGGTCCCTCTGCAAATTTCTTAAATCAGCTCGTTACAAAAAAATTTACTCATTCTAATTTCTTAACATGGAAGAGACAAATACTTTCGTTTATACAAAGTCAGGATCTCGATGAACATCTGGATGATTTTGTTCCTGTACCACCACAGCTTATTTTGCAGAAAACCAAGGATGAGAAATGTGACACTAATACTAAATCTATTAAAAATCCAGAGTATACAGCTTGGAGAAAGCGGGATCAGTCTTTGGTTGCTTATATTACGTCAACACTCTCTCAAGAAGTGTTGGCTACTCTTTCAGATGATTGCACTGCGGCAGATCTATGGAGTAAGCTGTCTCAGACATACTCTCAGATATCAGAAGCCCGAGTTATGTACTTAAAAAATGAGTTTCAAAGTTTGAAGAAAGGCTCTATGACAGTTATGGAATACATAGGCCGCTTGAAGAATATTACTGACCAATTGGCTGTTATTGGAAGTGCTATTTCAGATAAAGATAAAGTACAACTTCTTAATGGATTGGGCCCTGATTTTGACATGCTTACCACAACTTTGTCATGTCTTTCCCACTTGCCTAACTTTGATGACTTTCAAGCGAAACATCTCCAGCATGAGATGATTATGAAACAAAGGGCAGAAATGAATTAGCTCGTTCTCGTTCAGTTTTGGCCATGGACACTTCTGTAGGTTTTGGACGAGGGAATGGAGGGCATCAAGGAGGTAGAGGCCGAGGACGTTTTGGGCAGGGAGGACGTGGTATCTTGCCTACACCTAATATTTTGGGTGTTTTTAATGCAGGGAATCAGAGGAGAGTGCCCACTTGTTTCTTATGCAACAAAAGAGGACATGTGAAAGCTGATTGTTGGTTTAATCTGCAGAACAGAGAAAAAATAAGCAAAATTGAGGATAAGTCAGCTACTACTGTGGACATGAAAGCACCATCTACAGATGTGCAACAACTTTTGTTATCCGCATTGTCACAGATGACGATCAAGCAAAATGAACAAGGAGAATGATATGTTGATTCCCGTGCTGTCACACATGTCATGGGTAATGTGGGTAAGTTATCTCACTTATTGCCTTATCTTGAAAAAAGGTAGTATAGTTACGAGAGGTGAAACTTATCATTCCATTAGTCATACCGGCAGTGCACATATTTCTATGTCAAAGTCCTCACTTTACTTGTCCAATGTCCTTCTTGTCTTAATATTAAAAAGAACATTGTCTCTGTAGCTAAACTTGTTGACGATATGAATTCTTCAGTCGAATTTACTTCCTCTTCTGTTTATGTTAAGGATCTACGAACGAAGGAGACGTTCGCTAAGGGGGAGCGATAAGGAAACATGTACGTCTTCAAGGAGATTCCCTCAGTTCCAGTTCTCCAGTTGAAGCCGTCCAAGCATTCTTCAGAGTCTTTGTCTTTTACTCCATTGGAAGTTTTTAATTCATCTCATTGTAATAAGCCAGACATCTGGCACAGTCGCTTGGGACGTTGTAGTCGGGGTTTTGTTGAAGGTCTTGTATCTGATGGTCTTCTTCCAGAGTCTAGTTTATGTTCCTCTTTAAAGAATAAAAAATGTTCATCTTGTTAACTATGCAAAAGTCATGTTCTTTCTTTTCATATTATTAATAAAAGAGCTTCAAAGCCATTTGAAATTGTTTGTTCCGATGTTTGGGGACCCACACCTATTCCTTCTCTCTATAATAGTCGTTACTATGTTATCTTTATTGATTCTTATTCCCGTTATACTTGGATATATTTCTTGAAACATAAGCATGGAGTTTTCCAAATATTTCAAGAATTTCATTCGCTGGTCAAAACAAAATTTTCCTATGATATTGTGCATTTACAGTGTGATGGTGGAGGTGAGTATTCATCGAACGAGTTTATTGCCTTTCTTCGGGATAAAGGAATAAGTCGACAAGTTTCTTGCCCCCATACCCCTCAACAAAATGGGGTTGCAGAGAGGAAACACAGGCATATTGTTGAAATTGCGATGAACATGTTACATGACAGCAATGTGCCCATTAGTCTCTGGACAGAAGTTTTTCACACATCTGTTCATGTCATAAATCTTCTTCCTATAGCCCTTCTGGATTGGAAATCCCCTTATTATATTTTATTTGGGCAACATCCCTCTTATGATGAGCTGCGTGTTTTTGGTTGTGCATGTTATGTGCATATTGATTCATTTTTGCGAAATAAGTTTTAGGACAAGGGTGCTAAGTGCAGATTTGTTGGTTATGCAGATGAATACAAAGGCTATCGATGCTATGACCCTACTACAAAACATATTAGGACCTTCAGGAATATTGTTTTTGATGAGCAAAATTTTCAGAGTAATGATTATGAAGAGTTGCCATCTCGAGAAGTGGAGGTATATGATCCATGGATGAGCACAGATCTTTTTGCCAATACAAGAGAGACATGCCAGGCGACTTATCCTTCCTTCGACTTGAGTAGGGAGTTGGATGACTCACAGATGTATGTTTAGCCATCTTCAGTTGAGCCACCTCCAGTTGCACGCTTCTATGGACAGATATACACTAGAAGGGACAAAAATACAAGACCGAAGGATGTGAAAATCATCTCTAATGCTCTGACTCAAAGGCCGTCACGCATCAGGCATCCTATTCAGCGATGGGTGAGTTATGAGACCTTTTCTCTTGATTTTCAGTTGTTTCTGTCTCAGCTCACAAAGCAGAATGAACCCACTTGTTTTAATCAAGTTCTTCAATCCCGTCATTAGATTGAGGCTATGAATGAAAAAATGGAAGCTCTTCATGAGTGTCAGACTTGGGAAATAGTACTTCGGCCAGAAGGAAAGAATGTAGTTGGCTCAAAATGGGTTTATAAAACAAAATATAAGCCCGAAGGAAGTATTGACAGATATAAGGCGGGACTTGTTGCTCGGGGATTCACACAACAATATGGTGAAGATTATGATGAAACTTTTAGTCCGGTAGTCAAAATGGGCACAATTCGTGTCATCATATCCTTAGCAGTCGATTGAGGATGGAAGCTTAGCCAGATGGATGTTAAAAATGCATTCTTGCATGAAAATTTAGAGGAGGAAGTATATATGGAGCAACCTCCTGGGTATGCCGAGAAGGATCCTACTGCCTGAGTGTGCAAGCTAAGGAAATCTCTGTATGGGTTGAAACAGGCGTCTCGTTCTTGGTTTGAAATTTTCTCTATGCAAATTCAAGGCTATGGTTTTAGAAGATGCTCTCTAGACCACTCGCTCTATATTTACCAGAAGACAAACATCGTTACACTTCTTCTTATATATGTTGTTATCACTGAGAGTTCAGATAATCATGTGCAATACGTGAAGCGGTTTTTGATGAAAACTTTCAAGATGAAAGATTTAGGAGAGTTGAGGTACTTCCTTGGTGTGGAGGTTGACAAACAAAATACACTCATGCAACAAAAATACACTCTTGATCTTCTGGAAAGAGCCGTGATGACGAATTGTAAACCAGCCAACACTCCGAGTGTATTACATCAAAGGCCGAGTTCTGAAGATGGTCACCTTTGTGTCAACCCTACAATGTATAGAAGCCTTGTAGGGATGCTGCAGTTTTTGACCTTTACCAGACCTGATATAGTTTATGCTGTCAATCAGGTATCTCAGTTTATGCATGCTCCAACGAAATGTCATATGGAAGCTGTGAAGCACATTCTACGCTATTTAAAAGGAACTATAGGTGACAAACTTGTTTATTGCAAGAACGATAACCTACATAAAGGACATGAACTCATCACTTATACAAACGCAGATTAGGCAGGGGATCCAGATGAAAGACGATCTGTCTCTGGATATTGTGTATATATTGGACACAATTTAGTGTCTTTGAGCAGTAGAAAACAAAAAGCAGTGACACAATCGAGTACAGAGGCTGAATACAGGTCGATGGCTGCAAGCACGACAAAAGTTACATGGATTAGACATTTATTGAGTGATCTTGGGGAGACAATTGTTCGATCATTTCTTTTATGCGTCAATCAAGCGTAATAAACATTGCGTGTAATCCTATTCAGCATAGTAGAATGAAACATATTGAGATTAATCAACATTTTATATGGCAGAAAGTCGAGATGAAAGAGATAGAACTGCGTCATGTTCGAACAGAAGATCAAGTGGCAGACTTGTCTACCAAAGGGTTAATAACACATCAATTTTTTCTATTGAAGAGCAAGTTGTACATGCTCCAAAATCATGTACAACTTGAGGGAGGGTGTTAAAATAGAGCATGCACATGGATCTGGATCTAGATCCATACGCACGTCAATCCTTTTAACTATGCAACTGACCTCTTTCTCATTAATGGCATTTATGTAATATAAATGTTATGGTGTGATATTTTAGTCCCCATTGTAAAAGCTTTTTAATGTAAAGAGATTAAGGCTTGAGGTTGTGTTTCACGTTTGCCGCCCTAGCCATTGTGCATCTCCCTCTCTCCCTTTTCTTTGTTTCCTGTGCAGGTTTAACAGACCCCTCACGATATCTTATAAGCCACTTCTATTCTAAGAAAGTACTGTAAAAAACCAAGATTTGTCTTATCAAAGTTGACTTTGAGCACATCTTTGATATGACTAACTCATTGCTTATCACTTCTTGTGATAATCATATCATCAACGTAGAAAAGTAATATCACCATTTCTATATTGGAAGACTTGACAAACAACACAGTGCCAGTATAACAAGATTTAAACCAAGTTATGTCATCACATTACTGAATTGATCGTGCCAAGCCTTGGAGCTTGCTTTAGCCCATACAATGCTTTTCATAACCAATTTTTTTTTCATGTTCTAAACTTAATCCTACTGTGGGATTCATGTAAACTTTTTTATTAAGATTTTCATTCAAAAAGGCATTTTTCACATCCATTTGAAAAATGAGCTATTTATTAATTGATGCTATAGAAATAAGAGTTCTAACAGTGGCCATTCGAGCAAAGAGAGCAAATGTCTCATCATGATCTATTTCATATTCTTGACAATATTCTTTGGCTACTAACCTAGCTTTATATCTTTCTAATGTCTTATTAGTTTTAGTTTTAATCTTATAGACTCATCTACATCCTATATTTTTCTTTCTTTTAGGTGTTGTTTGAATTTATCAAGTTTTTGCTTTTTCTAAAGTTTTCAATTCATCATTCATTACCTTAATTCATTCTTGATAATTTTTAATATCATGGTAAGATGATGATTTTACATATGAGTGTATAGCCATTCGACATGCTATATATATGGGTGCAAAGGAATCATAGGATACAAATCTACTAGGAGCTTTTGAAATTCTCATGTATTTTTTAACACTTAAGGAATTTATATCTTTATTTTGAGAATATCTTTTTAAAATATATGGAGGATGGTTTTCGGTACGTCGAGTATATTCAAAGAAATCATAAGATACAAATCTACTAGGAGCTTTTGAAATTCTCATGTATCTTTTAACACTAGATGAATCTATATCTTGATTTTGAGAATATCTTTCTAAAGCACATGGTGAATGGTTTTCTATACGTCGAGTATAGATTTAAATTTTATTATGAGGTTGGTCTATATTATCAAGACCCTCATTCATATTTCCATGTGCATCATGAGTGTCCTCATTGTCACTCTCGTGCATATCATGAATGCCATCACAACTCCCATATTCATTGGCAAGGTAAAAAAAAAATAAATAGTCACAATGCTCTTGGATTTTATCTTTACTAAATCCATTTTCGTTTTTAAGAAAAGTGACATTTCCTGAGACATATAGCTTGTTCCTTTTAATTTCATAGCATCTATACCGTTTTTGATTTTTGGCATAGCTTAGAAAAACACTTGGAATAACTTTTGGGGGAAAGTTTGTCATTTTTATCAATAAGGACAAAGCATTTACAATTAACTACTCTCAATCTTTTGTAATCTGGAGATGTTTTAAATAATTTTTCAATGGGAGAAGTGTTTTCAATAGTTTTTGAAGGCATCCTATTTATCAAATAAACCGCCGTAAGACCCGCTTCGGCCCAAAACAATTTTGGAACATTTCTTGATATAAAAAGTGTTCTAGTAGTCTTAACAATATCTCTATGCTTCTTTTTGGTTAGTCCATTTTGTTGAGTTGAAGGACATAATTTTTGATGAATAATCTCATGTAGGTCAAGATAGTTTTTGAAATCTTTTGATACAAGTTTTCTTTCGGAATCGGTTTTAAAGATTTTAATATTGGTTTTAAATTGAGTCATTGTATAACAATAATTTTTTTTGGAAACAATCAATTACTTCAGATTTGTGATTAAGAAAATATATCTAAGAGTGTGTACTATAACCATCTACAAAAACAACATAATAAGGTACTCCTTGTTTGGATATAACCGGAGCTGGTCCCCGTACATCCGAATGTACCAACTCAAATGGTTTCTTTATATAAAATGACTAGGACCAAAAGGTAAAGATTTCATTTTACTAATAATTTTATCTTCAGAAACAAAATCTCTTTCTTTATAACTTGTAAGAAATGAAAACAAATGTAATTTTGACACACTAGGATGTCCTAGTCTCTTGTGCCAATTTTCTATGTCTTTTTTTTTTTCACAAAATTATAAAAAATATGTTTTGATAATTTAAGATTGTCCATAATATAGCGATCTCCTCTTCTGCGGTCTTGTCCAATCGATTTCTCGGATAGAGGATCCTGTATCAAACAACCATTAGATGAAAACAAGATTTTACATCCATGATCTATAATTTGGGAAGCGGATAAGAGGTTTAAATTTAATTTTGGTGGTATAATATTTAGTACAAAAAATGTTTGATATTTTTGTAAAGACTCAAAACCTTTGATTTTCAAAGAAGTTATATCGGCAATTGAAACATAAGAATTATTTGGGTTAGTATGGCATTCAAATAGTGTAGACTCACTTGGGGTCATATGAAAAGAAGCATCAGAATCAAGAATCCAATAAGTCTTATCAGGATCAATGCATGTGAATACGGCCGCACCCGAGAAGGAAGAAGCTTGAATCTTTAACATTGGTTATAGTGCCTCCATGAGTTGTGCCAAGGTTTATGAGCCGATGCATTTGGAGTCATCTACACCATTTCTTTCAAGAGATGGTCTTGTTAAAATATTTTTGTATTTATACTTTTTAATTTTTTTGTAATTTTTCTTTTTGTTTTTGGTATCTAGTTCTATCTAGTTTGGTCAAGTTCCAGCCAACTTTTTAGCTGTTGGAGTTAGTCCAACGGCTAGAATTCTAGCTGTTGGAAGTTCCAACAGCTAGAAAGGGAGAGCTCCTCATGAGCTCTCCTTAATACTCTTATATAAATAGGGGTGCATCCCCTTGTGTAAATTATTCCTCTAAATGCTTTTTAAGCATTTTGCTCTCATAAATAAAGTGTTATTTATTTTTATGATTTTTCATTTATACCCTTTTATGGGTCTTGTCTAAAGTATCTTTTAGATATTTCCTTTTGAGTAGATTCAAGTGCATTCGTGGAGCCTACCATTTCATTACATGGTATTAGAGCTACGAAACTCTTAGATCTTGAAAAACTTTCGCCTCGATTTTTGTGCCCTTGTGTAAAGTGAAAGTTTTCCTTTGCACTTGTATTGAGAGAGAGAGAGAGAGAGAGAGAGAGAGAGAGAGAGAGAGAGAGAGAGAGAGAGAGAGAGAAATCGATTGCGGCTGTCACGATTTCAGTAAAATGGAATCGTGACCTAAACTTGTGTATTTAAGTTTACATTACAGTATGGGTCCGGGTCTGGTGTATCCAGACCCGATAAATGCAAAAGGGTTACATGGTCTTTACATGGATCGGTTACACGGATCGGGTCGGATCCTTTGCACCTTTTTCACCCCTCCTCAAGTTGATCATGGTTTTGGACCATGAACAACTTGCTTTTAAGCATCCAAAAGCGATCTTTGGTTAACCCTTTGGTAAATATGTCTGCAACCTGTGTTTCAGTGCTGACAAACTCATGCTCAATCTCTTTTTCTTTAACCTTCTGTCTCGCAAAGTGTTGGTCGATCTCAATGTGCTTGGCACGATTGTGATGTACTGGATTGAATGACATGTTGATAGCACTTTGATTGTCACAGAGCAAGGTAGTGTGAGAGATCTTTTCTCCTACTTCAGTTAGAAGATGCCTGATCCATGTGACTTCGGCAGTGGCAGCAGCCATGGATCTATATTCAGCCTCAGTGCTTGATCTAGCGATAGCTTTTTGTTTTCTACTGCTCCAAGAGACTAAATTTCTTCCAATGAAGGCACAATATCCTGATGTAGATCTTCGTTCGTTAGGATCTCCTGCCCAGTCTGCATCACAATATACAGTAATTTCGTGCTCGTCTTGGCCATATGACTGTGGTAAATATATCAATCCATCCTCAATAGTCCCTTTCAGATATCTAAGGATCATCTTGACCGCTTCCATATGTCCAGTACGTGGCGCATGCATAAATTGAGACACTTGATTGGCTAAATAAACAATATCAGGTCTAGTGAATGTGAGGTATTGTAACATTCCTATTATGCTGCGATACCTGGTGGGGTCATCACACAGATCTCCATCATGAGCGCTAAGTTTTTGATGAAGTACACTCAGAGTTCCTAGAGGTTTGCAGTCTTTCATGCTTGCCTTGCTGAGAACATCTACGGTGTACTTGTGTTGAGTGAGTGTCAAGCCATGAGCCTGGTTATCAACTTCTACACCAAGGAAATAGCGTAGAACTCCAAGATCTTTCATTTTGAACCTTTGACCTAATAAGTCTTTTATTTCTTGGATGTGGTTCGCAGAGTTTCCTGTGATGATAATATCATCGACATAAATTAATAATAGAGTGGTCACAGGCGGGCTTTTAAAAATAAATAATGAGTGGTCCAGCATGGAACGCGAAAATCCATGTTTCTGAATCTCTAGCGAGAAGCTATCAAACCAAGAGCGAGATGCTTGCTTCAGGTCGTAGATGGCTCTTTTTAGCTTGCATACATGGGTTTTACAATTTTGTTCTTGATATCCAGGGAAATGATAATTCGAATGCATTTTTTACATCAAGCTGACTCAACTTCCATCCATGTTCAACAACCAGGGAAATGATAATTCGAATCGTTCTCATTCTTACAACCGGACTAAAAGTCTCATCATAGTCTTGCCCTGCTTCTTGAGTGAATCCTTTTGCTACAAGCCTTGTCTTATATCTTTCAATGGTTCCATCTGACTTGTACTTGATTTTGTAGACCCATTTGCATCCGACAACATTTTTGTCAGGTGGTCTAGGAACAACTTCCCATGTTCCACATTCATGCAAGGCTTGCGTTTCATCATTCATGGCTTCTACCAATTTCATAGAAGCGGCTGCTTGATAATACATGATGGGCTCTTCATCCTTATTGATGGCAGTTAAAAACAGTTGAAGATCCAAGGAGAAGTTGTTATAACTAACCCACCTGTCAATAGGATGTCGTATGCGGTTTGATTTTCTGGCTGCAAGAGTATGAGGAGTAGGATTGGCGACTGAGACATGATCTGAATGGCTTGATATTGTCAGTATCTGTTTAGAATAGACAATGCCTTTGTATCTGCCCGGTACTTCTTCTGCATTCTGTGACCCCGACGTCCCATTGTTCTCAAACACCTCTTCTTCTTGTTGCACGCAATCTGAGGAACATGCTTCATTGGAGCTAACAAAAAGTTCTGAGCTCAGCCAAGGATAATAAATTTCAGTTGACATATTCGTTGTGTCAGCTCCGTGATCAAAATTTTGTTCATCAAAGACAACATTTCTTGAGGTTCTGATGCGTTTGTTGGTGGGATCATAACACCTATATCCTTTGTAGTCATCTGCATATCCCACAAATCTGCACTTTTGGGCCTTGTCTTGAAACTTGTTTCTCAGGGACTGATCGATATGCACATAGCAGACACATCCAAAAACACGCAGATCATAATAACTAGGATGAGTTCCAAAAAGACAGTGATAAGGAGACTTATTTTCCAGAATAACCATAAGCAGTCTATTTATCACATGCACGACAGAATGGAAAGCTTCTGTACATAGGTTGATGGGAAGATTGCTGTCATAAAGCATACTCATAGCACTTTCAACGATATGCCTGTGTTTTCGTTCAGCAGTTTCATTTTGTTGAGGGGTGTGAGGACAGGACACCCTTCTTCTTATTCCGTTATTTTGAAGAAAAGAAATAAAATCACGGGATGAGAATTCCCCACCTCCATCACATTGGAAAAATTGAATGGACTCAAAAAATTGATTTTTGACAAGGGAAAGAAAATTTTGAAACAAAGAGAAGACTTCCGACTTATTTTTTATGAAATATATCCAAGTGTATCGAGAATAGTTATCAACAAATATTAGATAGTATTTGCTCTCAAATCCATAGGCAATTGGGGCGGGTCCCCATACATCAAAACAAATTATCTCAAAAGGTTTTGAAGCTCTTTTATTAATGGATTGAAAAGGCAACACATGACTCTTGCAAGAAAGACAACTGGAACATTTGTGACTGTTCTCATCCCTATTGAGACTTTCTTTTGGAATGAGATTATTAGATACAAGTTTCTCAATAAAATGACTCCCACAATGTGCTAATCGACTATGCCATAAGAATGACTTATTACATTCAGAAATACTAAAAACATTAGCAAAAGAGGATGAACACGACTCTAATGAAGGCTTTGAATTCAGGTGGACAGGACGAACAACACGACAAGGAGCTTCTTCAAAGACATACATATTGCCTCATCTCTTTCCTTCAGCGAATGTTTCCCTCGTGCGTAGGTCCTTGACCTGCACAGAGAAGGGAGTGAATTCAACTGAAGCATTATTATCATCAATAAGTTTGGAAACAGAGACAATATTTTTCTTAATGTCAGGAGCATGAAGAGCGTCAGAAAGAGTAAGGGTGGAATATGACATGGGAATAACAGTTTTTCCAACATGAGAAACAGGATGGTGAGATCCATCTCCGGTGACAATCTTACTTTTTCCAAAATAAGGAATGGGATTAGAAATCTTGCCTGCATCACCTGTCACATGAGTCGCTGCCTCTAAGTCGACAAACCAAGTGCCTTCACCACTCTGCTTCAATTTCAACTCTGACAAGGCATATATCAGCAGATCTTTAATCTCTCCATTATTTGAGAACTTCCTTTTGTTTTCTGTCTGTGGACCCTTTCCTTTATTCTCTGGATTATGCCAACAATTCGCCTTGATATGCCTCCGTGTTCACTTCGCCCTTGTCCTCCTCGTCCTCGTCCTCTACCATAAGTCACTCGTGTGGCAAAAACTTCCTGAGAATTTGTGTGAATGTGAGATTCCTCAAAGAACCCTTTCAGAGTCATCTCATGCTGAATCAATTTTGCTCGCAACTCATCAAAGGTAGGAAGGGCAGGGAGACACAATAGTGAAGTGACGATCATATTGTAGTCGGATCCCAATCCACTCAGAGTCTATTGTACCATATCACTGTCACTCACCGCGCATCCTATAACTGCAAGTTGGTCTGTGATAGTCTTCATGTTGTTCAGATATTCCATGATGGTCATGAAATCTTTTCTCAGCATCTGAAATTCCCTCTTAAGAAAAACCATTCTCGCCTGCGAAACTTGTGAATATGTTTGAACCAATTTTTCCCAAAGTTGCAGAGCAGTACAATTGTCGGGAATTGCAACAAGGACCTCTTGGGACAAGGTAGAAGTGATATATGCAACCACTGACTGATCTTTCCTTTCCCAGTTGAGGTACTCTACATTCTTGACATACACAATTGAACTTACTCCTTTGTCGTCTTTTTCCTCTCTCGTAACAAATTCGAGTGGAGCGGGAGTGGTTCCATCAATGTGACCTAAGAGACCTTGACTCCTTATAAAAGGAACGATTTGTCTCTTCCAAATCAAGAAGTTTGAGGTAGTTAACTTTTCAGAAACGAGTTGAGTGAGAAAACTTGAAGAAAGATTGGATGAAGAAGAATGAAGATCCATGAAGAAAAGAGTTTTAACAATAAAAGGAACCTTTTTTTTTTGTTACCAGAGTATTCACAGAGTGATCAGTCTGCAGCCAGAGAGGTTTGCTGATCGTCTTCCTTTTTTTTTTTTTTAACGACTGAGTAACTCAAAGATTGGCGACCAAAGGCTGTCAGAAAAAGGACTGAGTTTTCTCTTCTACCTTCTGTAAGGTTGGATATTTAAGCAATGGAAAAAAAATTTCAGACTGTATTTTCAATGTGGATCCCACTCGTAACAGTCAAAAGAAATATGATATGAGAAAGGATAAATGAGAGCAAAAGGAATGAGAGTCGAATCAAATAAGAGGATGTCACACAGCAGGCTGGACAACAAAAAAGTTTAGAATCCCAAATTTGATGTCGCAGGTCTGCCCGAAATGCACGATCAAACCCGGATATCTAGCCCAGTAGAAGAAGGGATACGCAGAAAAAAAAAATTTGAATAAAGAATGAAGTATAGGTTGGGTTTTAATTTGATCTTAGTGGAACAGGAGATTCACGTGAAACGAGCTTTTCCCTTTCTTTGATGTACAGGGTTTTCATGAACCAGGATTCACGTGAACTCTTCGTGAATAGCTTAGGGATTCACGTGAGACGTGAATCCACTAAAAAGGAAAAGAAAAGACTGGGAAAACAGAAAAGGGAAAAACGAGAGATAGAGATTGAGAATGGAGGTAGAGAAAGAAGAAATCTGAAGGAGAAAAGAAGATGGGAGATGAACGAATCCTCAAACCTTTGATCTGTCGCACCTTTGGAATCTTCTTCAACCCCTAGATGGATAAGTTTTCCTTTGCACCTGTATTGAGAGAGAGAAGAGAGAGAGAGAGAGAGAGAGAGAGAGAGAGAGAGAGAGAGAGAGAGAGAGAGAGAGAGAGAGAGAGAAATCGATTGCGGCTGTCACGATTTCAATAAAATGAAATCGTGACCTAAACTTGTGTATTTAAGTTTACATTACAGTATGGGTCCGGGTCTGGTGTATCCAGACCCGATAAATGCAAAAGGGTTACATGGTCTTTACATGGATCGAGTCGGATCCTTTGCACCTTTTTCATAAAGGTGTGTTATTACCTTGTTCTTACAAAAAGTGTTTCGTTACTTGCAAAGGAGTGTTTCATCGCTTGCCAAAAGAGTGTTTTATCACTCTTCTATCGACTATAAGAGGATCCATTTTGAGAAAAGGACTTGAGCAATAACATTGTATTGCATTCCTTTCTCCCTTTTTCTCTATTTTCCTTTTTTTTTTCTTCTTCTCCTTACTATCTTCTTCACACTGGCCATGATAAGGTCACCATCATACCCATGAAGTTTAATGATACTAATTATGTGATGTGTGCTTCAATTATGAAGCACCACATATGAGGACAAGGCTTATGGGGAATAGCGGATGGTTCCGATTCGGAACCTAAACTATCTCACCAAAAAAGAGGGTGATAACGAAGTCCCTCTAACGGAAGAGGAGAAGACTAAGGCTCTAGCCTCTTATGAAAAAAAATGGAAAGAGTGGATGATAGGACATTCTATGATAATGTCATGGCTTATTATTAGCATAGACATTAAAAAATGTTCTAGCCTCGCTAAATTTGAACATGCCGATAAGGCATGGGAATACCTCAAAAATATGTATTCTCTTAAAGATATTGCCCATGTGTGCAATCTTCAAGAAAAAGTTCGGACATTAACTCAAAATGACAAAATTATTCGTGAATATTATAACGAGTTGTCCGAACTTTGGGAAGAGTTGGCTATTCTAGAGCCAAAATGGCATTGCGTCGAAGATATCGAGATTGTAAAAAACAACTCGATATGGAACACTTTTACCAATTTGTGAATGGATTAAGGCCGGATTTTGAATCCACCAAATCGCTCTACTTCATCGTGGTAAAATCCCTACTATTGTGGATACTATTGAAGAACTAACTATGAAGGAAAATCGTCTTAGAAAGAGTACTCCAAAAGTTGATGATGATTTAGTTCTAGCTGTGTCTAGATCAGTGAATCATACTCGCACTTATAGACTGCCTCATTTTGGGAGACAAAGTGGTGAGTTTGACAAAAGAAAAGTTAGTTGTTATCATTGTCATGAACCAGAGCACTATAGGCCTCAATGTTCAAAGCTAAAAAGGAGAGACGAAAAGAGGGTTGCATCTGTTGAAACTGAGCCAAAAGATCAAGATGCACCTGTTTCCATGGCTCAACTGATGGTGATTCTTCAACCTCTTTTCAAAGGAGTATCCTCTTCGACTGAAGCCTCAACTGGAGCGGCAGTTGCATCTATATCCTGTCCAGGTAACTTTCCTTAGCTCTTAGATTCTGGTGCTTCATTTTATATGACCCCAAATGCTAAATGTTTATCCGAATGTCTTAAAAATAATTCAAGTATATCAAAAGTCTTTACAGCAGATGAAACATCTCTTGAAATAAAAGGAATAGGATGTTTTGAAAGTTTTCAAAAATCCAAAACTTTTTGTATTCCAGAAGTTAGATATATCCCCAAATTAAATTTGAACCTTTTATCTGTTTCACAAATTTTTGATTATGGATGTAATATATCATTCTCTTCTGATGGTTGCTGGATACATGATCGCCAGTTAGGGAAGCTGCTTGGGGAAGACCATAGAGAAGGGGGACTATATTATATGGACTTTTTGGAACTACCAAAGAATGTATTTTGTTTAAATGTTCATAAATTAGAAACAGAATTATGGCACAAAAGACTTGGCCATCCTCATGTCAAAAATCCAATACTTCCCAAGTTTGGGAAAATTTTGTAAATCTGAAAATTTTGCTTGTTAAGACTGCATTCTTGGTAAAATGAAAATATTATCTTTTTCTAGTAGAACCTTTGTCTTTACAAAACCTCTTGAGTTAATACATTCGGACGTTTGGGGACCTGCACCAGTTATATCTAAAGGTGATTATGCGTATTATGTCATCTTTGTTGATGACTTTTCTAGACACTTGGATTTATTTTCTTAAACATAAATCCGAAGTTTTTGCTCACTTTCAAATATTTTATAAAATGGTCACAAACAAATTTCAAAGTAATATTTTCATTTTTCACACCGATTCAGGGGGAGAATTTATGTCTGGAGAATTTAAAAACTATCTTAATCTATATGGCATTACTCATCAACGATCATGCCTACACACCCCTCAACAAAATGGTCTTGCGGAACGCAAGCATTGCCACATTATGGAAACCACTCAGACTTTGCTAATTGCAAGTCAAGTTCCAAAAGGTTTTTGGGCTGAAGCTGCTCTAACTGCCACCTATCTTATTGTTAAATTATGTATATATAAATATATATATACATATACTTATATATATATACATTAGTATATATATATAAGTATATATACGTATATATGTATATATACATAATAATATAGCTTTTTCCTGTTTTGTATAAACCAAAAACCCGATAGGGGTGTTTTGGTAATTCCACATGTACTTTTTTCTTTTTTACCTTTTTTCTTTTTCCTCTTTTTCTTTTTTAATTTTTCTGTTTTTACTTTTTGGAACCATAAAGGGGCCCCACCTATCTAGTCGTTGGGGCCCCAACAATCATATTTATGACCGTTGGGGCTCCCAACGACTAGAAGGGAGCCCCCTTTATGGTCCTCCTTTAATGCTTTCCTCCTCTATATAAAGAGGAGGTTCCCCCTTGTAAATGTATGGGTTTTTCACCCTTCTCTTCTTTTCTTCAATAATATCCAACTTATGACTTTAAGTCATTTTCTATTTTTGAGAGTTTTGTGTGTGCACATTTGGTGTTTGTGTGCTTGGCTCTAGTGGTCACTCTTAAAGAGTGCCTTTTGCTCTATTGGTGCTTCCGCCTCTTCTCATTACATGGTATCAGAGCTCGGTTGGTGATTGGGCTTTTCTTTTGTCATCTTGGAACGCGTGCCTCTCAAAGTTTTGAAGAAAGGAAGTATATTTGGTACCGATGGAATGTGACTCTAAAGTGGAGCTTTCTTTTAAGCTAAATGGGTCCAACTATCTCATGTGGGCCTCCACTATGGAAAATCATCTAAGAGGTAAGAAACTTTGGGGTTTTGTTATGGGAACTACTCCCGAACCCTCTCTTGTTCTCACCAAAATCGAAAATGATGTTGAAAAAGCTTTAGATGGTGATGAGCGCATCAAAGCCATTAATGACCATCAATCCAAAATTGAGGATTGGGAAAGTAACCATGCCAAAATTTTGGCATGGTTTATGAACAATGTTGATCTTAAAAATTGTGCGAATATTGCCAAATTTAGAAGGGCCAATGAGGCTTGGTTTTTCCTTAAGGGTATGTATACCCAAAAGGATCTTGCTCGACAATTTTTTTGTCAAGAAAAAATCTGTTCCACCAAACAAATGGATATGAGTGTTCGAGACTATTTTAGCTCTCTAACCCCTCTTTGGGATGAGCTTGTCCTTCTTGAGCCTAAATGGGTTGTTCCGCAAGACATTGAGCTAAGAAGGGAACAAATTGAAAAGGAGCACTTTTTTCAATTCTTTTATGGACTTCGCCCGGAATTTGAACAACTTAGGGAATCTCTTCTCCATAGAAGCAAAGCCCTACCTATTGAAGATGCCCTCGCCGAGATATGTCAAGAAGAAACTCGACTTGGCTTGAGCTTTAAGAGTGATGATGTTTTGGCCGTTACGAGGCCCAGATCAAATGTTAAAGCATATAGACCTTCCCACTTTAACAAAAATAATAATGGGCCTAGAAAGGGAATTATATGCTATTATTGTAATGAACTGGAGCACATTAGACTGGTTTGTCCAAAACTTAAGGGAAAGGTTGCCGCGGTTGGAGAAAATTCTCCAAAGAAGGAAGAAAGTACCAAAGAGGGAGATATCAAAGAAACTCTTAATCATATCTCCGAAGTTCTCCAACACCTTCTCAAGACTTCTCCTTCAACATCCGGAGCCACCATCGCCTACTCTTCATTACCTCCAGGTATGTGGATACTAGACTCCGGTGCTTCTTTTCATATGACATCTCATAAAAACTCTCTTTCAAATGTTTTTTCCGAACCCATGTCCTATGTTTCAACGGCCGATGGAACATCATTGAAAATTGAAAGTATTGGAACACTTGACTTCAAAAATTCTCAAAACTTTTTTGTTCCTAAAGTAAGAATCGTTCCAAAAATTAATTTAAATCTTTTTTCCGTTTCCCAAATCACCGATCATGGATGCCAAGTCTCTTTCTCACCTAAAGATTGCACCGTGCAGGATCTCCAGTCAGGGAAGCTGATTGGGCAAGGCCATAGAAGGGGTGATCTCTATTTTATGGATTTTTTGACGCTTCCATCTAAGTCATCTTGCAATCTTGTAAAAGACAAAAGTATTGGAATTTGGCATGAGAGACTTGGTCATCCAAATTTTGTAAAAATGTCTCTTTTTCTTTTTTTGAACAATACTTGTAAAAACAATCACATGACTTGTAAAGATTGCATTTTTGGGAAATCTAAAGCTACTCCATTTCCTCAAAGAAGTTACTTTACCACTCGGCCATTTGAACTTGTTCATTCCGATGTGTGGGGACCCTCCCCTATTTTATCTAAAGGAGGTTTTTCGTATTATGTGGTCTTTATTGATGACTTCACTCGATTTACGTGGATATACTTCCTAAGTCACAAATCCGAAGTCTTCTCCTTCTTTAAAGAATTTCATGCAATGGTTAAAAATCATTTTTTTGGAAATCTGTCTATTCTTAGGTCCGATTCGGGAGGTGAATATATGTCTAATGATTTTTAAAGCTACTTAAAAGAAAATGGTATTTGTCATCAACGTTCTTGTCCCAACACTCCGCAACAAATTGGTCTTGCGGAAAGAAAGCACAGGCACATAATAGAAACTACAAGAACGTTATTGATTTCAAAAAATATCCCAAAATCCTTTTGGGCCGAAGCGGTTCTAACCTCAACATATCTCATCAATAGAATCCCTTCATCCTCTTTGAAAAATCTTTCTCCATTTGAAAAACTTTACAATATGTCTCCCGATTATAAAAGATTAAGAATTTTTGGATGTAAATGCTTTGTTTTAACTCGCAAAAATGATAAACTTTCTCCTAGGGCTATTGAATGTATTTTTTTGGGATATGGCGAAAAACAAAAAGGATATCGATGTTTTGACATGCTTAAGAATAAACCTTATATCTCAAAAGATGTCACATTCCTCGAAGAAGAAAATGGTTTTTCGCACCAACCAAATGAAAATATTGACTATTCCTTTTTATTTGACTTGTTACCTCAAGAAAACATCATAGATGATCATGTTGATCCTAGTGAATCCCTTAATGAAGATCTTTTTGAACATCCAAATAATGATCAAAACTTAGAAGAAAATGCTTCAAGACAAATACAACTCTACTCTAGAAGGAATGAAAGAAATCCTCCTTGTGCCCTTGAAAATTCTTTCAAAGTGAGTCCATAGAAGAGACCTCTCAAAGAAGATCAAATCGTATTCCCAAGATACCAAATAGATTTGTTTCTTATGACTCTTTTTCTCCTAACTTTCGAGCATGCCTACTTGCTTTTCACTCCTTTCATGAACCATCTCATTACAATGATGCTAAACAATATGCTCATTGGAATGAAGCTATGGAACTTGAACTTAATGCCCTTAAAAAGGCGCAAACTTGGGAAATCATTAATCCTCCCAATGGCAAGAAACCCATTGGATGTAGATGGGTGTTTAAGGTAAAAACTAAGAGTGATGGTTCATTAGAAAGATATAAGGCTAGGTTGGTAGCCAAAGGATATGCCCAAGAGGATGGGGTAGATTATGATGAAACTTTTGCCCCAGTTGCTCGAATGACTAGTGTTCGAGCCCTTATTGCTACAGCCTCTGTTAAAAAATGGCCAATCTTTCAACTTGATGTTAAAAATGCCTATTTGAATGATAATTTAAATGAAGAAGTTTATATGGAACCACCTCCAGGTATGAATTTAGATGAAAAAGTTTTAAAATTAAAAAAGGCTTTATATGGACTTAAGCAAGCTCCTAAAGCTTGGTATGACAAGTTTAATAATGTATTAATCAAATTAGGTTTTTCTTCTTGCTATACTCACACTGCTCTTTTTGTTAAAAGGACAGGTGACTTCATTATTATGCTTTTGCTGTATGTTGATGATATGATCATCACTGGGAATGACAAAACGGGAGTAAATGATGTTAAGTCTATGTTAAAAGATACTTTTGATATGTCTCATCTTGGTTATTTGCGATATTTTTTAGGAATTGAAGTGGCTTATTCCGCGCGAGGATACATCTTATCTCAAATGAAGTTAGCTGCAGAAATTTGTACCAAATCAGGAATATCTGATGAAAAGAAAGTTGAGACTCCCGAAGTTATCAATTCGAAATTAAGACTTGAAGATGGTGTTCTTCTTGAAGATCCAACCCCCTACCGTCAATTAATTGGATCCCTCACCTATCTATCCATCACACGTCCAGACATAGCTCATGCAGTTCATGCAGCGAGCCAGTTTCAGCACGCACCTACTACGGTTCATATGGCGGCCGTAATGAGAATTGAGCGATATATCAAAAGTACCATCTCTAAGGGACTCTTCTTATCCTCTTCCTCATCTCTTGAATTGACTGCTTTTACTGATGCTGACTGGGGAGGAAATCCCAATGATCGTATCTCAATTACGGGTCTTTGCATTTTTTTAGGAGAATCTCTCATCTCGTGGAGATGCAAGAAGCAACAGAAGGTTTCATTATCATCTACTGAAGCTGAATATCGGGCTATGGCGTGCTTCCGCCTCTTCTCATTACACTTATTAATAGAATGCCATCTTGTTCATTAAAAAATATATCTCCAATTGAAAAACTTTATGATTTAGCTCCAGACTACTCTAGATTAAGAGTTTTTGGTTGCAAATGTTTTGTATTTACAAAAAAAATGATAAATTTTTCCCTCATGCAATCTCATGTGCCTTTTTAGGATGCCTTTTTAGGATATGCTGAAAATAAAAAAAGGCTACAAGTGCTATGATCTTCAAAATGACAAATTATATGTATAAAAAAATGTGTCTTTTCTAGAAAAAGGAAGTTTTTTTGAAAGTGAAAAATCCAAAGATATTACTGAATGAAGATGATTTTGAATATAACTTTGACAATGATAAAGTCCTATTATTTTTTAAAATGATAGCGAAGACCAAACCAGTAGGGATGTTGGTCTGCAATATTCAAGACGAAGAGTTGGAGAGCAACACTGACCATGTGCATTATAAAGGTTTTCTGAAGTTCTCCCTCGCAGGACTTCTAGAATTTCTCGACCTCCCGAAAATTTTGTCTCTTACGAATCTTTTCACCCTTGTATAGGGCAGCCCTTGCATTAATCCAATCCTATGTTGAACCTTCCTCCTATTCTGAAGCCAAAAACCATGAAGAATGGGTTGAAGCTATGAAAATAGAATTTGATGCATTAGAGAAGGCCAACACTTAGTCCATTCAAGACCTTCCTCTCGGAAAGAAACCTATAGGTTGTATGTAAAGTGAAAACCAAAAGTGATGGGACCCTAGAAAGATATAAGGCACGACTCGTAGCCAAAGGTTATGCTCAAGAGTATGGTATTGACTACGAAGAAACCTTTGCCCCTGTGGCTCGTATGACCACCGTTAGAACTTTAATTGCTTTGACTTCTATAAAAAAATGACCTATATTTCAAATGGATGTCAAAAATGCTTTCTTAAATGAGAGTCTTGTTGAAAAAGTCTACATGGAAGCTCCGCCTGGTATTAGTATTCCTAAGGGTAAAACACTTCGTCTTAATAAGGCCCTTTATGGCCTCAAACAGACACCAAAAGCCTGGTATGACTGATATTGGATTTCATTCTTGTTTGACTGACACTGCCTTGTTTATTAAGCAATTTGATGCAAGTTTCATCATCCTTCTTCTTTATGTAGATGATATCATCATCACTGGAAACGACAAATAGGGAGTTACCAATATCAAGACTCTTCTTAAAACTCATTTTGAAATGTCTGATTTAGGATTATTGAGATATTTTTTAGGAATAGAAGTTGCTTATTCCCTTCGTGGGTATTTGATATCTCAATCTAAATTTGCTTTTGATATTGTTTTCTGGCCTGACATTACAGATGATAAGAAGGTGGACGCTCCAGAAGTGATCAATGTTAAAATGAAAATTGATGATGGAGAGCGTCTTGATGATCCCATTCTATTCAGACAACTTGTTGGAGCACTTTTCTATCTCTCCATCACTCGGTCAGACATAGCACATGCTGTACACACAGCTAGCTAGTTTCAACATGTTCCCACTTCTGTTCACATAGGAGCAGTTTTACGTATTATTAGATATTTAAAGAGTTCTCTCTCACGAGGACTCTTCTTGTCTGCATCGTCATCATTAGATTTAATTGCTTATACTGATATTGATTGGGGAGGTGATCCTAATAATAGACACTCAACCACTGATTTCTATGTATTTTTAGGTGAATATCTAATATTATGAAAGTGCAAGAAGCAACAGAAGGTTTCTCTTTCCTCCAGTGAAGCTGAATATAGAGCTATGACAATCACCACAATGGAAGTTGTTTGGCTCAGGCAATTGCTCGCTGATATGGGAGCTGAAGCAACACAGGCCTCACAAATGTGTTGTGACAACAAGAGTGCAATCTACATCGCAAACAACCAGACTTTTCATGAGCGCATCAAACACATTGAGATGGATTGTCACTATGTTAGAGAGGAGTACTTGCATGGAACTATTGATCTGCCATATGTGACGTCAGAATACCAATTAACAGACTTCTTCACCAAGCCTCTCGCGGCTCCCAGATTTCACTTCCTCTTAGACAAACTTTCGCTCATTGTACCGTAAGTTTGAGGGAGAGTGTTAAAATGTAAACAACATATATAATAATAATATTATTATAATAATATTATTATATATTTTTGTATTTATACTTTTTAATTTTTTTGTAATTTTCCTTTTTGTTTTTGGTAACTAGTTCTATTAGAACTAGATACATCTAGTTTGGTCAAGTTCTAGTTGGAACTTGACCAACTTTCTAACTGTTGGAACTAGTCTAACGACTAGAATTCTAGCTGTTGAAAGTTCCAATATCTAGAAAGGGAGAGCTCCTTATTATCTCTCCTTAATACTCTTGTGTAAATAGGGGTGCATCCCCTTGTGTAAATTATTCCTCTAAATGCTTTTTAAGCATTTTGCTCTCATAAATAAAGTGTTATTTATTTTTATGCTTTTCCATTTATACCCTTTTATGGGTCTTGTCTAAAGTATCTTTTAGATACTTCCTTTTGAGTAGATTCAAGTGCATTCGTGGAGCCTACCATTTCATTACAGGTCCTATCGAAGCCACCTTCTTATTATCTCTTTGATCTTCTTTTCTTCTTTTAGGGCAAAAAGGCTTGATATATCCCGATTCGTAGCAATAATAATATATTAGTTTGTCACTCTTCTTGTATTCATGGTTGCTAGGTTTTACCTAATCTAAAGTGGGAACAACCATTCTTTATTCTACCTATGTCAAAGGAGCTTTCTCATTTTGGAGTCCTTGACACAAAAAAATGAGGGTGAAATTCAACATGAAATTAATATTCAAGTAAATTGTTGAAAAACTAGATTTTCAGTTATTGTAGGATTATGAAAAATGCTTTTAAATGCAAGATTTGAATGAAAGATGAGTAGAAAAAAAATTTGTGGAAAGAAACTGTTAAACCAAAATCTTTATTTATGCATATGCAATTAGTTCTTGTGTGGTCAGATTGGAGAGAGTGATTAGGCAAATACCTGGTAAGATGTTGACTGGCACTTAAGTTAGAATGCCATCTGTCAGAGTGAAGGTTGATACTTGATAATCTGTCTGGTTGAATACAACCTGAAGAGTTTTTAGATTAGACAAAGGATCTGAAGCGTGGAAAGAATAACAGCAGTGAAGGTAGCAAAAAGATGTTTTGATGACATGGGGGAGGCTAGGAACTTTATGTCCATCCCTCATGCCCCATCATTGTCAGAATGAGGGTTTAGAACTATGCGAGACAGATACTCCAATTTAATTCCGTGTTGTGCTCCCCCAATTTAATTCCGTGTTGTGTTCCCTTATATATGTTGGGATGATTCATGAAGATTTTTTTTTGAAAAATAGGATACCACAACACAGTTTTTTTTTTGTAATCAATACAAAGCTATTTTTTGATATTTAATATATAAAACATAGTTTTTGTTGAAATATTATTAAAAATATTACAATAATATTAAAATAATGTCCATATGTGTCAAGGTCATGTCAAAGTGTCATAGCATGTCTGATTTGTGTCATCCATGACACACACCCTCTAAATGGCGTGCCATTGTGACTTAGCCTCCAATTTACTCCTATGTCATGTCCGCTTATTTAATATTCTTAATGAAAAATCACATGAAAATTTTGTGTCCCATGTCCTTTTAGCCATGTCCATGTGACATAGGTTTAGAAGGGGATGTTGGCCTCTTCTATGGCTGAATTATAAGCTTCGATTCACATTCCATGAAGGGTTGAAAGTTGTTTCCTATGTCACACAGATACCCCTTTTTGACTCCTGTTCCATATAAGCAGCATTCATCACTTAATGAGGAAAGCATGAAATTCACCCATCCTAATAATAGGTAACTGAGCCATGGTAGTGTATGTTGTGAAAGAGTCACACTCAAAACCAAGGCAGTCAGGTGCATAATGAATCTGAACTAGAAGTTTTCCAATTTCCGCCAAGTGCTAACTAATCAGTGACACCTTTAACTTTGTGAAGATATTATTTCGTCGAGTCCTTTTTTGTTTCCCTCAAGTTCTTGAAGTGTTTTCTCATCCATGTGTCTTATTTGAAACTGATTACTATATATGCCATTTAGAAAGCTTTCCAAAAAAATGCTGAATAAAAAAAAGTTTTCCAAAGAAATGATGAATGAAGATAATTATGTACATCTAAAAGAATTTTCTCAGTGAGAGCAGTGACAATCCAACTTAATAAGTTGATCTTGTTAAACCTAGTGAATGCACATTGAGTTTAACAAGCATAGAGACATTACCAAAAATGGTGAGAAATTTCTCTACACATGCAAATGTGCCATCAATGAGACCTTCAAGATCATTGCTAGACAATGGTTTTGCTATTTCCAAAGAAAATAATTCTTTATATCAGGTTTAATAGAAATTAACTTGGAAATGTTGGAAGCTAGGGTACAAGGAGAACTTGGTCTCATGGGGGCTATGATGGTGGTAAAGAGGAACTGTGATGACATTTGATGGTCAAGACTCTTGCCATGAAGACCAAGTTCCAGACTGGTTAGAGAATAGGGATTGAAGAGGAAAAGCAATGCTTACATGAGTGCTCCTTCTATGTGCTATTTTTGATATTGTTAACCTCCACTTAGTATTCCACAATATCCTGATTTAATACCTTTGTTTAGTCCAACTATACAAGGATTGATTGTATAATCATGGGTAATAATTTCTCCTCCACTTCATGTGACAAGTTACTCTTTATTCAGATATTGACATATTGTTAATAGATCATTCTTTTGTATTTTTAAGATCAGTAATAAATATTACTTGTTGAACAATTAGCTTGAATATAAACCATTTTTTTTAAACTATTGTCTTTTTAAAGTTTTATATCCTGATTTTGTTTCAAGGAGATTAAAATGGGGAAACTCCTGTAGTGGTAAGGTAAGAGCTGAGCTTAATCACTTCTAATTAAGAGAAATACAAGTAATAGATATCAAAGCAATAGAGTTCCAACCATGAGAGAGCTAGTAAAGAAGACGAAAAGAGAAACTTCATTAGCTTTGGAATAAAGAGGTACACTACATAAAAGGGACAACCCCCTTTTTTGGTTACACTAGAAGACAAAAATTGTTGACCTTCTAACCTCCTATACAAATACAAAAATGCCCCTTATTAAATAATACACGTACCACTTTGAGAGGGTAGCACAAAAAAGTACATACAAATAGTACATTAGCATATTACACTTCTCAACACTCCCCTTCAAACGAAATCATCTTAAGTTTGGAAAGAAAGCCAAGCTTTTGATCAATATATGAGCAACTTGCTCCTTTGAGCTCACATACTCTAATGAAATAACTCCATCTGCATGAGCCTTGTAAAGTAATGATCAATCTCAATATGTTTGGTTCTCTCGTGAAATTCAAGATTTTTGACAATGTTAATTGCATTCATGCTATCACAATACAAGGAGGTACTTCCACAAACCTCCACTCCGAGCTCCTTAAGAAGCCATCTTATCCAAGTGATTTTTGCAGTAACTTGTGCCATGACTCTGTATTCAATATCAATAGTAGACAAAGAAACACATTTTTGATCAAAGAACTACCAAGAAAAAAAAAACAGAAACCGGTACTTAGTCTATCCTCCAAAATCTGAGTCACAATATGTTCTAATATCTACAGGGTATGAAGCTGAAAAGAACATGCCAAAATGCATAGTGTCTCACATACTGAATTATTGTAACTGAGATGGAGGTACTAATAGGTACTAATAAACTGACTAACTGCATGTGTCATGTCAGGTATAGTGATAGTTATGTATATCAAACTACCTACAAGCTGCCTATAAAACACACGATTTCTCACCATCTATAGCTCTCACTTGACATTTGCCTCCATAGGAGTAGCCACTCTCTTACAGTGATTCACAAGTCTAGCCTTTATCACTAGGTCTGTTGCATACTTATGTTGAGACAGATAGAGTCCTCTTCTTGAGTATGCTATTTTCAGACTTAGGAAATACTTCAAATATCCCAAATCATTTCAAATATAGTAGCCAGACTTTTCTTAGTGTCCACAATTTTCTGCACGTTATTTTCAATAATGATCATATCATTAACATACAAAAGCAATATACATTTTTCATGCTTGGAAGATGATACAAACAAAGCAGGGTCATGATAACTTTGCTTAAAACCAAGAGATTTTACTGCATTGCTAAACTTCTCAAACCAAGCGCGTGGTGCCTATTTGAGTCCATACAAAACTCTTCCCAACTTGCACACAAGACCTTGAGTATCCTTGAGGCAACTCCATATAAACCTCCTCCTGCAGATCTCCATTTAATAAATCATTCACATCTAGCTGCCAAGGGTCTCACTAACGAATCACAGCAACTGCAAGCAAAGTCCTTATTAGTGGTTATATGATCCACTGGAGCAAAGGTCTCAACAAAATCAATGCCAAACTGTTGGTCATAACCCTTAGCTATAGGCCTTGCCTTGTACCTCTTAATTGACCCATCTGCCTTAGTCTTAACTTTGTATACCCACTTGCATCCCATTATGTTCTTGCTAGGTGAAAGATCTACAAGGTTCAATGTATGCATTCTTTTCAGAGCTTCCAACTCCTCAACCATTGCTTGCTGCCACTCCTCTTTTGAAGCTTCCTTTGCATAAGAACTAGGCTTGACATAGGATTGAATTAAAGCAAGAAAAATAAGTTGTTAATGAGGGAAAGATTCATAAGACACAAAACGAGTAGGGGGAATAGATACTCTAGTGCTACGACGTACCTGAGGAAGAGAAGGTAAGACTCTTGTGTGCTCAGGATCACCTGGAAATGGATCAAAATTGGTGTTTGAATTTCTTGTTTCCTCTAATTCTATCTAATCCATAAAAGATATCTTCACCAGATTGTCTTTCCTTCTAGAGTAGGATAGACCAAATCTACCACCTTCACCTTAAGTTATCTCCCCTTGAACTCCCACGTTTCTTTTCACCTTTGTCTCAGGAAAAAGGTTTTAAGAAAGAGAAATCACTAGTGTCCTTTTCCTTAGGTTCAAGTTGGCTGAAATAAGGTGCATTATGAAAAACCACATGCTTAGAAATCCATACATGCTTCTCCAAAAGATTATAACACTTATATCCTTTTTTACCATGAGAGAATCCCAAGAAGAAACATTTACAGAGTGGTAAAAACTTATCTTTATATCTACTAGGCAACAAAACAAAGCAAGTACACCTAAAGACTTTTATCATACTATAATTAGGCACATATCCATATAACTTTTGAGATGTAGATATACCTTTAAGAACACTTGATGGCACACGATTGATTTGATATATCACCATACAAACTACATATGCCCAATATTCTTTAGGTATATTCTTATTAAAAAGTAGTGCTCTAGTGGTTTCTAAAATGTGTTTATTCTTCCTCTCTGTCACACCATTTTTGTTAAGAGTATACAAACAACTTTCGATGCTCAATTCCTTGGCTCCGCAAGAAGCTTTCCAACACGCCACTAATATACTCTCTACTAGTGTTGGTATAAATAACTTTAATTATAGCAGAGAATTGATTTTCAACCGTAACACAAAATTTATTGAAAATATCAAACAACTCATTTTTATTTCTTATGAAGTAAACTCAAGTGAATATGGTACAATCGTCTATAAATATAACAACATATAATGAACACCCTTAGACAAGACAAGATGATTTGAGTGTACAAGATCAAATTGATTTTTTGATTCTCTCTCGGACCAAATGACAAAGCATGACCCTTTGTCAATCTACAACTTTTGCAATTTTGAACATGATCATAAACAACAAACTTAAAATCTCCTAAGCATCCTGAAGTAACTAAGTATTGCAACCTAAAGCTAAAGATATGTCCTAATCTCTAGTGCCATAAAAAGGACTCATTTAGACTAGCTACTCCCAAACCAACTTCACATCTATGTCACAGGGATTCGGCTAGCAGGGTGCCGCACCCGCGTCGACTCGACTCGACGCGGGTGCGGGTGCGGTACCGGGTGCGGTCAACCCGATCCTGGGTGCGTTGACCGCACCCAGGATCATTTAAGTCCATTTTTTTTTAAAAAAAATTTGCCCTATGCTGCGATTTTTTTTTAAAAAAAAAAACTGTTGACAGCAGCTGACAGCAGCTGTCTGTCAGCTGTGACAGCAGCTGTCAGCTGCTATTCTGTTTTTTAAAAAGCAGCTCTGTCAGCTGGCTGACAGCTCGATTTTTTTTAAAAAAAAGCAGCAGACAGCTGCTTTTTTAAAAAAAAATCGATTCGTAAGGGAGGGGAACCCCGACCCCCTATATATATTGACATTTTTGCCCCTGCCGCACCCCCGCACCCGGGTTTTTTGGAAGTGCCGAATCCCCGCACCTGCACCCGCACCCGCACCCGCACCCGCACCCGCGCCCGCACCCATGTGACATAGCTTCACATCTACTTTGTTTGCTCATATCCTGCTAATCCAGATAGTACAAATCTCCCTTCCTATGGCTAAATCCAATCCCCTTCCCATATAGTTGATCTTGCACAACACAATCGACAAGAAAAAATCTAACATCATAATTAGATTTGGTTATTTCACCCAAAAAAAATGAGATTCATGGCTAAGGAAGGAACATGATAAACTTGAGAGACATTAATTTTTCTTCCAGAAAAAAAATTAAAAGAGATATTATCAACTTAAAAAATTACCATAGAATATCCGTCAACAGTGCAAAATACACCATTGCAGGGGTGACAATTGGTTATGATGGACTCATGGGTTATCATATGACAAGATGCCCGACCATAAGAACTACCAAGAATATCTACATAAGCAGTACCATAAGAAGAAGAAGAGCCAGAGGTATAGGCTGACTGCGCAAGAAGTTGGAGCTGCTGAATTTGCTGCACCTGCTCCAATAAATGCTGCTGAGTACTACTCCCAAGCTTAGTAGGACTCTTCATAGAAGATACTTTAATCTGAAAACCAATGTTGCTCACATCTGATGGGCTAGTCTTAGTTTGAAGGCTTGAAGCTCTCTTCCTCAGTAGAGATGGCTACTACTACACCTTTCTTCTTCTTGAGCACAAGTCAAGAATTCTTCATGTGCCCAAAACTTTTGTAGTAATGGCACTGGATGGAGTTCATGTCTCCACAACCTCCATTAGACCGGCCTACAGATCGACCTTCACCTCTACCCACAAACTGACAAGTCACAATTAACATACTCTCTGATGAGGTCTGACTGCCAAGAGACTTGAGCTTAGTCTCTTCTGCAATAAGCTCACCCAAGGTCTGGACCAATGTAGGAAGAAAGGACTGATGCAAAATATTGTTGCGTACATAATCAAATTCAGGACGCAGAGCCATGAGAAAGACTATCACCTGATTATGGTCCCTGGTCTCTACATCCTGACTCTTACATTCCACATATTTACTACATTTATCACTCCTTAAAATGGCCATCATAGAGGTCAAGGCATTTGATGCCTGCTGAAAATGAGCATAAAAGTCCTGAATGGACTCATTTCCCTGCCTCAAGGACTTCAACTCCTATTCTAATTGGTATCTTTTCTTCGCCTATTTAGATTGCTCATAGACCTGCTTCAAATATGCTTATTCATCATTTACATTTTCATATTTCATAATATTTACTGAAATATTATGCTCCACAGAGCCCAAAAGCTATGACTTTACTTTGGCATTGTCCCTTTCCCAATCTACAATATTCGTCTCATAGTTATCATCTCCTTGCTTGACCTTGACTTTGGTGTCATCCAAGAACCCAATGTCCAATGTATCCTTACCCCTTTAATAACAATTCTTATAAACTCCGCCCAGTATGAAAAATGAGACCTATCAAATTTTAGAGGGATAATTTGAATGTTTTCTTTCTTCTCCATACTTCAACCACAAAAACAAAACCAACAACAATCACAAGCTACCAAGAGTAGCACTGGAAACACCAACCCAACAGTCAAAGATTGCAAGATTCACACCAAGAAAGGAGAAGAACAAGAATATCCAAGAGCATGCAGTCAAATACAGGCATCTAATATCAAACAAAAACCACACTATGCTGAAAAACAGAACTACAACCACCAAAATGAAAGTCAACAATCACATATGCAGGTGATCTCTCATATGCATACCCAAAGAACCATCAAATCTCAAGCACACCACCAAAATGAGCCAAAACAACATTTCTAAAAGCTTCCTTACATAAAAACGACCAGATTACATTAAACTAAGGTCACCAAAAATATTAATCTGATCAGAACAACCAGAAATCCGGATCCGGTCACTATTCACGTCACTATTCATAAAATCAGAAAAATTTCCATATAAAATTGAGTATACCTCTAATCAGTATGATTCTTGATTTAGAAATCATCTAAAATCAATATTTACCAAAGCCCCAACTCAATCGAACCGAACTGCAACAAATGTACGAATGTCCTTGAGGCACATAAAACAGGGCACACACCATATGCACCAGAATGAAGTTTCTTCTAGATGATCACCAAATACCTCTATCTAGGGTTGGGTATGACTCTGATACCATATCAAAGCAATAAAGTTCCAATCATGAGAGAGAGAACAAAGAAGATGAGAAGAACTTCATTACCTTTGGAATAAAGAGCTACACTGTATAAAAGGGACAACTCCCTTTTTGGTTACACTAGAAAACAAAAACTGTTGTCCCTTTAACCTCCTATACAAATACAAAAAATGCCCTCATTAAATAATACATCTACAACATTGAGAGGGTAGTACAAAAGAGTACATACAAATAACAATACATATGATACATTAGCATATTGCACTTCTCAACAATAGATTGGTATCCATCTTGAATTACGGACAAGTTCGCTTCTATTTTGGCATGCTTGCTAGTGGTCATTTTTACCTCGCACAATGTTGAACATCTTGTTTGTCAATATGTTTGTCCTCATTTTGAGTACCACTTGCCTATCCAGTTTGTGACTCTTGTGAAATTGCTAACCGTTAGTTGTCCTTTCTATCTTTTGAAAATCAACTAGTAGATGTTCTCTAGACTACATTTATTCAACATTTTTAGTCCACTTGCATTTGTTGTACTTAATATGTGCAACAATTAACCTACAATAGACCTTCCTAGATGATTGTCATAAAACCGTTGGCATGATGATCTAGAGTGTTTCCCAACTCTCATTGCAAATAGGTTAATGCTACTGTAATGCAAAAGATCCTAGTTGGGTAGATTTGAGGCTACGGGTTGTTGCATGTCACACGTCAAAATGTTGTGTGAAATCATGGAAGATCCACTTCCTTGAATTTTGTAGCAATGAGCATGCTAATTGTACATATACTGAGCAGTTTTCAGCACTTTTCTTGAGTATTGCTCAAGTATAGATGTTCTTGTATTACTTTGCAGATGTGATGAATTTTGGCTTCTTAGGCATACACGTATGGCCAAATCTGGAATAAGAGCTTGCAGAATTATGCTTCTCCTTTTACTTAACATGTGTTTTATCCAGAGTTACCGGAAGCGCCTAGGTAAGTGGGGAAGCACGAAACGTCGCGCTTCCGAAACGCACGGGGAAGCGTCATTTTTTAATGGGAAGCACGCTTCCCCCATTTTTTTCAATTTTTTTTTGTATTTTTATTTTTTTCGCTTCCCCCTCGCTTTCTAGGTCACTTCCGGTTCGCTTCCTAGGTCGCTTCCGAGACGATTCCCGATTTGCTCCTAAGTGGTCCCACGCTTCCCGCTTCCTAAAAATTTGAAAATGCCTCGCTTCCCGTATCGCTTCCTCAACTGGCAACCATGGTTTTATCATCTCGATCATTTTTGAAGGTTTGCCTCACTTAGCAAGCTGCTGTTGCATGTGATGTTTATTTTTCTCTTTGTTTTGGTGAAGATATATTCTTTTATAGGTCTTAATGTATATGCTTGAGCTCTAGGTTTTATATACTCATCAACCTTCTGAAGCCATTTTTCTAACATTCATATTGGTGTTCCTAGAATTGTAAGATTAGCTCACTGGACTTCCATAGAACAGCAAGTTATTTGGTAACAGCTAGTGATGACGAGTCGATCCGCCTCTATGATGTTGCAAATGCTACGTGAGTCTTTCTTTCTCACACTTTGTTTTTTACTTTTTATAACTGGAGTTTCAATTTTCTGTGGCAGGATGTTGAAGACTATTAATAGCAAAAAATATGGTGTCGACCTAGTTTGCTTCACTCCTCATCCTACAACTGTTATATACTCCTCGAAGAATGGTTGGGATGGTATGCAATGGTAGCATACTATTTTGTATATTGCACATGCACAGACTTTCAAATCAATTATGAAAGTTACTCATTACTGAATCAACTGATTTAGAATCACTGCGGCTTCTTTCCCTGCATGACAACAAGTACCTGCGTTACTTCAAAGGCCATCATGACAGGTATTCCATGATCAGAACTTCTGATATTACAAGGATATGCACATAAATTATCTGAATTTTATTGTTTTCCTGTCACCAGGGTTGTATCTCTTAGCTTATGTTCAAGAAAAGAATTGTTTATCTCAGGCTCTCTTGATCGAACTGTCCTACTTTGGGATCAACGTGTTGAAAAATGTCAGGCAAGTGCTTGTGAAAAAGTAATTGGTTGTGAGTTCTAGTTCCTTTATGGTTAAAATTATATTTTGTTCCAATATAGGGTCTCCTCCGTGTACAAGGAAGACCTGCTGTTGCTTACGATGATCAAGGTATGGTCTTTGCCATTGCCTTTGAAGGGGGGTATATAAGAATGTTTGATGCTCGTAGGTATGAGAAGGTAAGTGCTAAAATTTTCATATTGTGGCACACTTATTGAATTTCTGCGAATAAGTCGCTTTTTCCATAGGGTCCATTTGAAATTTTTTCTGTGGGAGGTGATAAATCTGAAGCCCATGTGGTGAAATTTAGTAATGATGGAAAGCTAATGCTTCTAACCACCATAGACGGGTACATTCATGTGCTTGATTCGTTTCTTGGCACGCTGGTGAGTTCTCTGCGCTGCTGCAGCTGTTATATAACAATTAGCTTTTATTTCACGGAGAGAGAGAGATGATAAAGTTATGTGATGCTTTTCTTTTTCTTCTCGTGTGATGTAGATTTCCAGTTTCAAAGTTAAACCAGTTACGGGGGGTGGCACACTTGAAGCGTCCTTTAGTCCAGATGGGATGTTTGTCATATCTGGTAAGTTGAAGTTGATGCCCTCTCTATGTCATCATCAATGATCCTTCGAACTTCTGTTGATTCTCCTGTAACTGATTTGTTTGTCTAATCCCTAACTTTTTAAAGCATCCTCATCTTCATTTTGTTTAGAATTTCTGCGTCAGGTGTACTAGGCCCACATCTCATTTATTTGCATACTGCACATCAAGGGCTTCCGCTGGTTAGAATTCTTTATGAAATTTAAGTTCTACTTGTTATTTATCACCACAATTAAGAAGAGATTGCTGAGTCCAAGCTCATTATGGTCTGCCTAGTCTTGAGTGGTTTCCCATGGTGGCCCTACTGAACTACCAAGTCAAAGCTTCACCATATTGAGCAATTTTCATGAACCGATACTGCCCTTTGCATATTTTGCATAACCAATCTCATTTCCCTGTTTGTGCCTTAGTTTTACAATGGTCCTAATATACAAGCACAAATGGTAAAATCAGCAAGGACCTCCATATGAATTTTCAGTTATTTCCAGCAAGAAAAATTAAAATAGCATCATAGTTTCTAACTTTTTTCATTTGAGAGTTGACGATAGAAATTTTGAATTTACTCTTGGGCCTACATTTCAAAGGACCAAGTTAGCACTGATAATAAAGATCTCTTCCCCTAATTTTGATAGTTGCATTGCTTCTGAGATCTATATTTCCAAGAATTAGGTCAGCACTGGTGGTAGCGCTTTTCCCCCGTTACTTTCTATAGGATGTTACTGGGAGAAGTGTATTTAGTAATGTCATCTGCGGTGTTTCTTAATAAGAATGCTATTCTTCTGCACCTTGTCATAATCATTTTGTTGGCTTGTGTTATTTCTAATTGCCTGCTTAGCTATTATGCTCTATTTTTCGGTGGTTTGGTGTCAAATGATCATCCCTATAGATCATTGTACCATAAAAGCTACTCTGAGGTGCGAACTTGCAACCAAATTGAATTGACTTGCCAATCTGAAGCGCACTCACTGAAACTTTCAAGATATGGTGACTCAGACTGGCTCAACCAAGGGAGTAGAAAATTTGGACCTGAACCATTTGTAGGTGCTGAACATTCTGGGAGTTTCATTGTGCTTTTCCTAGCTAGAGTTCCAGTTGTCATTTTAGCTAAACATCCATTTTTTATTTCTTATGGTTCTTGCTTGGCTGTTCTTTAATCACCACTGATGTGGTGTTAATTAACATAAGTTTTCGTTTTAAGAGATTCACAAAGCTGATTTTAGTTCATCTATAACTTTTTTTTTGACAGGCTAATCTGTGACAGTTTAGAATATCATGAGCTTTTTTTCCAACTTTTTTGGTTTTGCAGGTTCAGGGGATGGAAGCGTCCATGCTTGGAGTGTCAGGACCGGTAAAGAGGTACCATAATCATCCTTCTCAACATAGAATATTGTTTCATTCACTAGGACCAACGTTCAAAATCATGGAATCTGATCAACCTGCCATGTTTGTGGCAATGTGTCACTCTAAGTCGACAACTGCCAGCTCTCATCATGGTGAAGTCCATAAGGAGATCTTGGATGATGAGTTTAGTTGGAGTCTTGATTCTAGTCGAGCCATTTATACAGATTGGTCACTCGGGTCTATTTGCTGGTGTGATATGCAGGTTGCCTCATGGATAAGCACCGAAAATGATCCTCCTGTAATAAAATGGGCTGCAGGAGGGCTCATATTTGCAACTGGCTCAACTGAATTGTCATTCTGGGTTCCAGATCTAACCAAACTAAGCTCTATGCTAGGAGCAAAAGTAGCACCGCTATAAGTGTGCTGAATCTCCCCATATCTTGTTTATTGGCTATCGTAAGTTTTATCTATAACCAGTTACATCCCTCGAAATCTGAAAATTTTTGGGATGTCGGTTTTATGCTGCCATTGATCTTATACAGATTTCTAAGCTCTCTTGCTCCTCTGACAATCATTTGCACAGTTTTCGGATGAACAGTAAACTTGGGATATTCAGGCTGTTTTGTGTGTATATCATCATTGTACTTTGTATGTGTATATTAAAAATTAATGTTACTTGAGATTTCTCTCATCTATTGAGTTGATGTTGGTTCTTCTATTCCTTGTTCTAATGTGATAAATTGTTCAATTGTTTCAATGGACACAGACTTAAGAGGTGGAATACTGCGCCAACTTTTATGAGAGTTCAAGCTTATTAAACTTTATAAATCTCTGTGCCATGACATGGAAATCATCATCATGATGCAGCTCCATCTATGTCCGAGATGGATTGCCTCCTGAATGACATTCGCTCCAGATCATGAAAGCATAAGGCCAGTGACCTATAAAATTACTCTTCTATCTGTAATTTCATCACAAAAAAAGGGCGAAGAAAGGGAACAAGTGCTTTTGTCATGAGGAACCTTTGAAAATGTCAGGGGGTGACGAGGGAGAGCCATCGAGTTGGTATAGGCCCAAGGAAGGTCCAACAAACCGAAAGACGATCCAACCCCCAACCACTATGAAGATGGAGGCATAAGCGAACTTGTTGACCCAGAAGAGGAGGCCCTTCTCCCCAACGTAGAGCTCCACTGCCTTCTCTGAGAGGGTCATGGAGTCCCAGTCCTTTGGTGCAGCAGGGGCCTTTGGTTCAGCAGGTGGGATGGCACCTTCCTCTTGGTACAGCCTGGCCCTTCTCCTTGTACCTCGCCTGAACCTGATCTCCACCACGGGCTCTGCAGCTGCTGCACCATCACCACCGTCTGCAGGGTCTTGGCTGGTTTGTGGGGTGTTGGCAGCTCGAAGGTGATGGGTTCGCAGGCGTTCCTTCCTGCTGGGGAGGGTGTGCAGCTGCCTGACCAGTGACCGGTTGACAACCAGGAAGCCGGATTTGGGGCAGAGGACGGCTGGTAAGACATGGAAGGCTTCCATCTCTCTCTCTCTCTCTCTCTCCACTCAAAAATCTGCGTTGATTATGAATGTGACGTTTCGTTATCTTCTTGAAACTTGGGGAATAGGGATCCTGTCATACAACATGTGATGTGATCCATACTGCGTCCATCCTAGCCGCCCAACCAACGGCTATGATTAGTCCACATTCTCACCCGCAATGTGGACTAATCTTGGTGGCCCAGATGCATCGGCAGGATGGCTAGGATCCATGTAGGATCAGTTCTTGGTGTTTTGGGGTTGGACCCTGGACCTTCCCAGGACCATATCGTGATCAGGCTGTGAAGTGAACCAGATCCAACCATGCTAGTTTTAAGTATATTTGCATGTTATAAATAATTTTTTTAAATTATACATGATATCTTTTCTCGGCCCAACATAAGTCGAATCTGACGATATGATATTTGGTATCTTTGACCTGATCCGCCATCCCTTTATGTGGCGTTTGTGTGCCATGGAAACATGGCGGTTTCTGTGGAAATGCATGAAGTCTTCGTGCGGATTGCAGTGCGAGCATCCTTCTGTAATGCCAATGACTGCAGCTTCTTCTGTAAGAGCTTTTTATAACCTCCCCTGGGGAAGTACAGTAAGAGGAATAACCTATCTTCTATCTAGCTTTGAGCCCGGTATCTTGATTGCTGCTATTGTGATTTACCCGGAGCTGGCGATGGGACCATTGTCTATGAAGGGGATAAACTGCTTATTTCATTCCTAAACCCACGCACCCTTGAGTGGTGAAGAAATCAGAAGCTATGATGGAAATAATCTACCATGGAATAACTTATTCTAGTGTACATTATGCAAACATATATTATTATCTCATCATAACCTATTTATTTTTAATTTACAGTCATCTGCCATTTATTCTATAATTCAATAGATCTATGAATATGAAAAAACCCATTTAAGCTTATCTAGCTGACTATGACTTAATTGAAAATCCTGTATTTTACATATCCATACAAACGACTCTTGTTCCCCCCCTGAGTATTATTGTGAGAAAAAGTGTTTCAAATCATTGTTATTTGAAGTTCTGAACAAGCCTTTGTATCCGATGAGTGGAAAAAACATAAAGTCTCTATTCAAAAAAGAAGGAAAGAAATAAATAACATTAAAGTCAGTCTATCCTGAGTGTAATATATCTTTTGGATTCAGACCATTTTCACCTCGGGTGTAAATTAATAAAATCTAACTTTAGCTAATATCCAGGCTCACGTCCAACCCAAATTGGATTAGATGAGTGTGTTCAAATTTGAAGAAGATTTTGATCCATATATGAATCCAAAGCCAAGCCTATACCTAGTAGTTTGGTCTTTTGAACTAAGGGACGAATCTACGCTTGTAAGAAAAGTCAATGCCCGTGTCCCTTTTTGGGTCTATATTTGAGTTAAATTTTGGTTCTTGCATTGGGTGGGCATCGGGCCGGCAGCCGGCCCAGACCCGTTTGGAGCCTGGCACGTTGGGTTTTGAGCATGACCCAGGCCAGCCCATTTATTGGTTTTCAGCCCGGTTTTTAATGAGCTTTAGTTTGAAAGGCAACCTATGACTCGGCCCGCTGGCCCAATGGACCAATGTTCAGTGGGCTGATCTGACCCGCCCAAGCCATCTTTAAGTTATTTTCAAAAATTAGGTTAACAAATTAATTTCAAAAGCAATAAATTAATGAAAAAATATAAAATTATCAATTCTGCATTAGTTTCAATACAATTAATGTAGCTATTAGATTTAATCTTAGTATTACTAAGCAATTAATCAGGTAGATCAGGCTCATCAGGTCAGCTCAATAGCTCACAATCCAACTCGAACCCTGCCCATTTATATAACGAGCTGGGTTTTAGTCTAGTAGCTAATAGGTCAAGGTCTAAAACCTTGACCAAAACTCAGCCCATGGTGAACTCTGTCGGCTTGGCTCAAGCAGTCCGACCCATTGCCCACCCCTACTTATGACAATATTCAAATAAGCACCAGGTGTCACGGGCATAACATTTTTCGCCTCGGTCCGAGACACCAAGAGTCTAAGGTGAAATTTGATTTTTTTAACATAAAGAAACCACGTGGGCAAATTGCTGGGAATTTGGAACAAATATGGCAACCGGACTGGTTAGAGTCAGATTTATTGTGACAAATCTCGCGAGTTTTATGAAAATTTCATGAAAATATCACGAGAAATTAACTGAAAGTTAAAGCAGAAATTTCTCATGATATTTTCAATTTCTCACAATTTTTTCATCAGTAAACATGATATTTATGTTTTTATCGGTTATTTAAAAATCACTTTTTTAATTTATTTTTGTTGCCAAGATTTTGCAAAAAAACACTAGATTTTACAATTGTTTTTTATTTTTTAAGAATGTTTGGCTGCCGAGATTTTGCCTTTTTTTCTACTTTTGTCACTATGCAACGGAGGAATCAGTTATATGCAATATGACCTGATAGGGCAACTTACCCATATTGGGCTTCACCACATTAGGCTTGTGCACATGGTTAGGGATGTCAGTAGTTGAGGTTCACTTCAAATTTCCAATCACCAATTACCATTTATGGGCACATCTAAAATACAATTGACATCTAAAATAGTTTATATTTAAAAACTATCTGATCAGGGTAAGAAGCCAATTGTGTCTAGATCTGCCCCAGATATGTCTAAACTCTAAAGATATATTAATTATCAATATTATGCAGGATTTATCAATGTGTGACTGACATGATGCGTGCAAGAGTCGGTAATAAATTGCAGTGTATAGCTAGCTTAAAAAAACTTTAGTTTTACATTTGGGAAAATGAAGAATCTTGATTGGTTGGTAATAAATTGCAGTGTCTATTGATATGAGGTCTGCTACCTAATAAATGCACTTGTATTGGTTGGTAATAATCCACAGCCGGATAACTACCTAATAAAATGTAGTTTAATCTTAGCTCAACAGAAGTTTCTGTGGGAAAAAGAAAAATTTTGATTGGTTGGTAATAGATTGCACCGTGTCTATTGAACAATATTGCTATTGACATGAGGTCTCCTACCTCATAAATGGTCTTGTATTGGTTGGTAATAATCTACATCCCAATAACTGCCTAATAAAATGCAGTACGATCTTAGCAGGTACTTCTTATGTCTTGAATAGCAGAATATCATTATGTTAGGAGATACCCATTGAGGGCAGTTTTTAGTCCTAATAGTTGCATGAAGGTTTGCTGTTTTGTTTGGTTTAAGTGCCCATTTTGGTTTTGATTAGTTTGGTAGTGCATATATCAATGTGTATAGTAGGATATGAGGTATGTTGCCTAGTAAAATGGTGTATGCAAATCTCGTAAGGTGTTTCTTATATCTGATTAAGTAGATAGGAAGTAATCATGAGAACAATTAGCAAAATCTCGTTTGAAGTACTTTGTTTCTTGGAACGATAAATAAAAAGGAAAAAATATTTTGTTTTGCGGGAAAGGAGTCGCACCCTGCACAAGTTTAGCGGGAGTATCAACTTCGGCCAGAGTCATCGGAAACCTTATTTAAACTGCAGTTAATAACTACTTTTAGCTATGGCTTTCAACAGTCCTAGTTAATACTCATTATCTATTTTATAGTGAGTTACTTTCATGTGTAACTTAATAGTATACTATCAATGTAGATGGTAGGATATGAGTTCTATTGCCTAGAAAAAATGACATCTATGATAGATTCAAGATCGGGTGTGTGTGGGAAGACTCGAGGAGAAGAGGATTGTGAAGTTGATTAACGGTCTGCATCAGAGGAGATTCTTGAACCTCTTCAGATGTATTTGTAGAGGCAGGGGCTAGATAATTTAACCTCCCCTAGGTAGCCGTTGTTTAGCTTAACTGTCTCGTTGGATTTCCAAACATGCTCGAAATCCAATGTGTAATGGGCCCCACCATTATCCTGGTGGTGCATATCTCAATGACCCACTAAGTGGGTCATTGGATTTCATGTGAAACCCATTTGACAACACTGGATCCATACCAAGATCCAACATCTCTCACTTGGTCATATGGGGCGAACACCCATATTTTAACTTAACTAGTGCATTATGTATTACACTCATGACATTATGAGGTTTACATACGCTAGTTGAATTTCTCCTTCATGATATATCCCTATCATAAGGTTGTTCACAAACTAGGTTGTTTTTCAATCATGTCATAGATTTCAAGTATTCACCATTTACTGCATATTAAGTCATGCAGTCAATGAATATATCATAACTTAAGTCTCACATAGTCATGGGGTTCTTTTAGCTCTTCCATGACTATTCCACAGGCATGCACACTAGTGGAGTACTATGAAAATTTCTTAATTTATAAATATGTGATTTGCTAAATATAGCAAATACTCTCACTTTTCAAATCTTATACTCCTATTTTTCATGTGCATTATCACATGTTGATCACTACCTAATTATTTTAAATCAATATATGCAAATCCAATAGTTATAAGTGTGTCTGACCAACACTATTTAGCATTTTATGCATGAAAATAAAATACCCTTTCATGCATTTATACAAACATACCATAGGAAGCATTATTATTTAGCATAATATACACATAAATATCTTCACATACATGTGTAAAATTATAATTTCGCTTCCACTTTTTTAATGCATTGCATTTAAGCAATATTTGCATTAAACCATGACATCATGTGATTTTACCTATGCTAGTTAGATTTCTCCTGAGGTTATTCACAAACTAGGTTGTTTTTCATCATGAAATAAGTCATAAATCTCATACCCAAATTCAATTTAGATTTGCACCAGATCCATATCCAATGAGAGTTCTCTCATTATCATTTGGATATGCCAAAATATGATAAGCCAATTACCAGGCTTTAATCAAACTACAAGTTTAAATATTTAAGTTCAGATCCATTACCGGATCCACACACACACACAAACACACACACACACACACACACATATATATATATATATCCAAATCTATTGGATTTGTAGGATTCCATTTTCAAATTTGATTTGAGATGTTATCTATCAAGTCCAACATGATCCATATTAAAATGGATCTTCATACAAGTTTAAATAAAACTATGGATCTTACAGGATTTGACCATGATCCAAATTCATATCTGCAACCATATATTTTAAAATAGCAATAAATCTATATTACACATCCAGTACTCTACTTATCTGGATCTAATCGTGCAAATCCTGGATCCATACAAAATATATATCATTATTAGATCCAAATATCTCACCAGATACTATCCAGATTCAACATGCATCAAATCTAGATCCATACAAAATATCTGCCAGAATATATATATATATATATATATATATATATATATATATATATATATATATATATATATATATATATATATAGATCAATTCTGGATAGACATTCCATATCCAGGCAGAACACTTATCTGGATTAACCACAATCTTGAATCAAATTTAGATCTATATCCCATATTCAGGCATATCACTCAACTGGATCCAAACTAGATCAAACTAAATTCATATTCCATATCTGGGCATCCAAACCCAATACTAGATCCGTTCAAGTTCAACAACATCCAATAACATTGTCTAGATCCAAAACTACTTCGACTAGATCTATACCCAATTAATTAGAACTATCTAGATCCATACATATTTAACTATATAATATTTTACTAGATCAAATTAGGGTATGTGTCCTCTTACTAGATCCAAACATCTGATCTAATATTGATCATGTCTAATCTTGACCCATACATTATATTCAATAAATCTTATAATTAAACTTGATCTATATAAAAGAAAAATTGGATGAAACCATACTGAATTCATATATTAACATGAATCAAAACATAAACATAATATTAAACATAAGAACAATGCAATAACTTAAAGAATTTCAACATCCAAAAGTTTTACCGGATCCAACCAGGTCTTTTACAAAAATACTTGTATCAACTATATCCAAACCTGCTAGGATGATGCTCTGTGAGGTATTCTGCTAACCATAAGCACTTTTCTTTTTTTTTGAGTGTCTTGGTTCGTTGCCTTACGTTTCCTAAAAAAAGTGAACAGGAAGAGAGCAGCTGCGCCCCCTTTTTCAAAACCTTTTCTTTTTGTTTTTACCCATAAAGAAGGGAGCCCCATTAGGGTTTTCTCCCTTTTTTAAGGAAAGGAGAAACAAAAAAGATAAAATGGGGGAAGATGGTTGTAGCCATCACCACTGCCATCACCATGAAGTTCGGCAATCGCCCGACCGACACAACCACCCCTCGAAAAAGGGGTTTCTCTACCACCTTTCGGCCTGTCCTGGTGGAAAAACCTCCATCACACGATCCACCATTGTTGTCTGCTTTGCTAGCAGATATATTGTCGGCCGAATGCTGATCCCCTTGGTCTGCTGCATCCTTTTCTCTGGCACTTGTATCTCCTTGAGGTCTCCAGCTGGGCGAAGAGATCGACCAAATCGCTAATGTCGTCTCCTGGCTTGACCAGAGGTACGTCGAACCCAACCTCTGCAGATTCAAACACATCTATGCCTGCAACTTGACACCTTAGATTCTTGTCGCTCACTCATCATATGAAACCCCATCACGCGAAAGATCAGGGTTTCAACATCCTTTTTGGTAGGATGGGTGTGATCGTTATCTCGGCCACCTTCTGGGCCTGATCGAAGATGTCAACAAAAATGCCTTGGCCCAAAACCTCATCACCCAAGGAAGGAGAGAACAAATGAGGGGGGGGGGGTCACCGTTGCCTTACTCTGCACCTCACCCACAACCCACATCAAGGTTTAGACTCGGTGGGTTCTTTAGGTGGCCTTTGTTCTTCTGGTGGTGGGTGCTTGGACTTGGAGTAGAGAAAAATCGTGAAATTATGCTATAAGATGCGTGCTTTCATCGTCGATTTTAGGGCTTCCATCTGCCCGACCTGCAACAACATTCTTGCACCATCAAAGGACATTCGTGGCAATGACAGGGTGACGACATTGAGGCATAGTCGATCCTTAATCATGAGGTCATCGTCCAACATCTGGATCAACCGGTCGTCGAGGCAGAAAGATTTTGGCAATGTGGCAGTTTGGGAGAATCACCAAAAAACTAAGATTCTTGATAGAATTCGGCAAATTCGTGGGCCGGTTTGGGGATGCAATGGTCGACGATGAGGTCCGACCACTATGAGCATTGATTGATGCCTTAGTGGGTGTTGTTCTAGCCGATTTCTTCTTCACAACTTAATTTGTTTTTTTTTTCAAAGAGAAAGACATTCTTAGGTGGGATTCTTCCGGATGGCCAATCAATAGTTTTCGTCGAGAGTTACTTTCCTCCGTTGACATGTTGATCTTTCGGTGAAACCCCTCTTTCTCACAATACTTTCCTTTTTTTAGGGTTTCCCTCTCCAGTGTTCGATGGCCTCAAGTGACCCAAAGAAAATATTTTTTTGCTCACCCCTTTTTTCCGGTTTCTCTACGGTCGCCGCCACGACCAAGGGTTCTCAAAACTGCCTGAAAGGATCCTGGCATAATTTATTCGACAATGAGAGGAGTTCCTTCATCGTAGCAGTTGTATCTGTTGGGTGTGATAGGAGAGGGATGCCACCCGACTACTTCCTCGGTACCTGCCAACGAGTCATCGGTGGGATTCATGGTTTCGTCGCCTCTATTGCCTCTCGTGCTGGTCAGAGGCACTACGACCAGGGAGGTGACCCAGTGAACTGCTGCTCCACTCGTATCACATACACTGCCTATGATGTCTCTCCCGCTGCAAGGTTCTACCTTCTCGGCAGTCTGCGGATGACATCAGATCAGCTGGTGCTGCCGCTAACTCTGCCATAGGCGACTGGTCCTCCGCTGCCTCTCTCATGATGCATGTGCAGCCTGCAGCGTCTATCCCACTATAGAGTTCCGCTACCCAAGGCATCATCCAAGCAAAAAATCTGCTTTGATATCATCTGAAAGGAGTGTCCCGGGTCAGGGTGGACGTATTGAGATTGTCTTTGAAGAGATAGAGCAGAGAGTTGTTGGCATTAGGGCGATTCGACTCCATCACCTATGTTGCACCTTATCAACGAAACAACTACTGATCTCTCAACTAAGAGCGTTAGGTTCTGGTCAATGAATCTTTGTACGCACACACTGAAATAATAGCTCTGATACCATTAATAGCATAGGAAGACTCGAGGAGGAGGATTGTGAAGTTGATTAACAACCTGCATCAGAGGGAATTCTTGAACCTCTTCAGTTGTATTTGCAGATGCAGGGGCTGGAGAATTTAACCTCTTTTGGGTAGTCGTTGTCTAGCCTAACTGTTTTATTGAATTCCCAAACATGTTGGGAATCCAACATGTAATGAGCCCCACCATTATCCTGGTGGTGTATATCTCAATGGCCCACTAAGTGGGCATGTGAGACCCATTTAGCCACACTGGATCCATACCAAGATCCAACAATCTGATATTACATATTATTATGTCTAGTTAAAGCCCTAATCTTTTCATTAAGATTATGCTTAAACTTTCAACCAACCCGAAATTTTGTCCGATGAAACCTGAACCGTATCCAATCATACCCAATTAAAGCCCTAATCTTTTATGCTTAAACTGTACAGTTGCTCATGGCTCGGCTCTCAAGCTATATGAACCAACAACAAACAAGTTCATGCCAAGCCGAACTGAGCCGAGTCAGGAGCTGCTCGATTTATTTATCAGCCCTAGTCCAGACCACCTAAATAAAAACAAAAAGATGACTGCTTGTATATTGGTATCTTAGGGGTAGTCCCATCTCTCTTTAATTTTTTGACAATTCCAATTTAGAACTCCGATTTATGCTCTTGACTGTTCTAATTTCTGAAATTCAAAATTAGTGTTTTTGAACCGCTTGAATTCAGTGCAGTATTCTGATATATATATATATATATATATATATATATATATATATTATTCATCTTTAAAATAGACTGTTTTGATATTTACTGTTTAATAGTTATAAAAACAAAATATGTTGTTTATTGGTTCATATTGATGGTATTTGCAATCTAGTGGTTCTAAAATTAGAATAATTCCTGTTAGTGGCATATTATTGGAAATATTCTAGTATCTAATTTCTTGACTTCAGTTAATTAGTGATTGCAATTTATTGCAAATGTTATTTATGGTTTTGTGAGATAAAGATTATTGAATAGAACTATATAGTCCAAAAACATTTCAAAAGTTTTCATTTGATATTGAAATTTCACACACCACAAGAAAATATGGAATTAGCGACGACATTTAGCGACAAAATCATTCCGTCGCTAACTAGCGATGGCTTAACGAGCAAAATAAATCCGTCGCTACAATCAATAATCTTTACGAAAATAGCGACGAAACTGAATCCGTCTCAAACACCGTCGCTAATTAGCGACGGAGTTTGCAATGTAAGGTTTTGTCGCTAAATAGCGACGGATTAGGCGACATAATAGATTCCGTCGCTATTTTGGTATTTTGATTTACGACGACTTAGCGACGGAATTATTCCGTCGCTAAATGTCGCGTAAATCCCTAATCCCATCCCTCTTTCTCTTTTCCTGTTTCGCTGTCTCTTCAACTGCTCCCGCCCGCCGCCCTCTCCCTCTCGCCGCCCGTCGGCCTCTCTCCGGCCCCCACCGTCCGTCGCTCGCCAGTCGCCGCTCCCCGTCAGCCTCCCGCCACCGCCCGGCGACGCGCAGGTAAGCGCTTCCGTCGGCAGGGGGTCAACCACCCCCCCCCCCCCGCATTTCCGGAAGGGGGTTGACCCCCCTGCATTTCCGGCAGTAGGGGGTCGACCCCCCTGCGTTTCCGGCAGCAGGGGGTCGCCTCCCCTGCATTTTCGATAGGGGGTCGACCCCTTGCGTTTCCGGCAGCAGGGCGCAGGGGGTCGACCCCCTGCGTTTCCGGCAGCAGGGGGTCGCCCCTCTGCGTTTCCGGCAGCACGGCGCAGGGGGTCCCCCCCCTGCATTTCCGACAGGCAGGGGTTGCCCCCCTTGCATTTCCGGCAGGAGGCCGCCCCCTGCGTTTCCAATAGGGGGTCGCCCTCCCTGCGTTTTCGGCAGGCAGGGGGTCGCCCTCCTGCGTTTTCGGCAAAGGGGTCGCCCCCTGCGTTCTGTGAAACTGCATCTGCCTCAGGTTTTTTTTTCGGCAGGTGATGACTTCATTTTAACACAGTGTTTTTTGCAGATTTCTCAACGGAACTCGCTTGTGCCCCGCCACCCGTGGTAAGTAAGTGACAAAAACAATGCAAATCGGGTAAATACCCGTGGTGAGTAAGTGATGCAAGCGCATCACATGTTATTTAATTTATTGGATGTAACACTTTATTGTTCACACACTCACTTAGTTGTTGATATCTAGGATTGCTTTGTTAGAGTTCGAAGATCATGCTTAGCATGATTTTAATGTATGAGAATAGAAGTGTTCTTATTTTTGGAGTACGAATTCTATGCTAGGCATGGTAGTAGTTAGCGGGATATAAAAGTGTGTTTGCTGCAGGTACATATTTGACATTTGTTTGATATGAATGATTTTGATGTATTGCAATGTTTGATGTGATTGTATCCATGCTTGCATGTAGTTACTTTCAATTTGATCATGACTTACATGTGAAATTGTATAATGAAAGCATGCTTCAAATGAATGTATCGTGTCATGAATAGTTTGCACATAAAAATATTAAGTTATCAATGCATGCATCATAATTCTTGTGATTGTATGACATCATATATTGCATGATAAATTTGATATTTTCTTCATCATAGTATTCTGATGGTTCTCTTTTAACTGGTTAGGATACTATTTGTAACATCATACGACAAAATGACTGCAAACCGTGAATGGATGTATCGTAGGATAGTGGACAATGAGTTATCGCATGACTATATGGATGGTGTTGACAGTTTTATTGAATTTGCAACGGCAAGTGTCAGTACAGTGGATCCCACATGTCGGATTAGGTGTCCCTGCAAGATTTGTAAGAATAATCGATTTATAGAACCTCATGGCATTAGACATCACCTATACATGAAGAGTTTTGTGAGTGATTATCAAAATTGGATGTTTCATGGAGAAGAATTTAGAAACAATTTTGATGCACAGGTGAATGTAGAGCACGATAATCCATATATGAATTTGATATTTGATGTCGCAGGAACAAAACTGGGTTCTGCTATGAGTCCTAGTGATGTAAAAACTGCAGTAGATGAAGAATCACCAAACGATGCAGCTAATAGATTTTATGATTTACTTAGAGATGCTGATGAGCCACTTTGGAACGGTTGTGAGAGTCACACTATCTTGTCTGCAGTTTTTCAACTAATGAATTTGAAGTCCGAGTATAATTTGAGTCAATCATGTTTTGACCGTTTGTGCATGATTGTGAAGAGTATGTTGCCCAAAGATGAGAAATTGCTACAAAATTTCTATCGTGCGAAAGTTATGGTCAACTCTCTAGGTATGGGGTATAAAAAGATAGATGCTTGTCCAAATCACTGCATGTTGTATTTCAAGGATCAGGAAAACAACATATCATGCCCGTCATGTGGGCATCATCGGTTCAAGCCAAAGACAAGAGGCAATGGTAGCACGAGATCAAAGGAAGTTTCATACAAGTCGCTTCGCTATTTTCCTATCACTCCTAGATTGCAATGATTGTATATGTCTTCAAGGACAGCTAAACACATGAGATGACATGCAAATAAAGTTCGACACGATGAAGACAAGATCACGCATCCTGTTGACGCTGAAGCTTGAAAGCACTTTGATCGTACTCATCAGAACTTCGCAATGAAAGTGCGAAATGTTAGACTCGGTCTATGTACAGATGGATTTAATCCATTTGGGAGTAGATCAACTCATACTCATGCTGGCCAGTATTTGTAACTCCATACAACCTTCCACCAAGCTTGTGTATGAAACGTCCAAATCTTTTCTTGTCTCTGTTGATCCTTGGTCCGACCTCACCTGGCCAAAATCTTGATGTATATTTAAGGCCATTGATTGATGAACTAAAAGTACTGTGGGATGATGGTGTTACCACGTATGATGCCCACAAAAAACAAAATTTCAACATGAAGGCCGTTGTTCTATGGACAATCAGTGACTTCCCTGCATATGGTATGCTATCTGGTTGGAGCACACATGGGAGGTTGGCTTGTCCATACTGCATGGAGGATTCCAAAGCTTTTAAATTGAGACATGGAAGGAAGCCTTGCTTGTTTGAGTGCCATCGTCGATTTCTACCCAGCGATCATCCGTTCCGACGGCAAAAGAATGCGTTTAAAGCAGGCACAACTGAAACATAAGGCCTATTCTCAAGATTGTCTGGCATAGAGATTCTAAGAAGATTGCGATACTTTCCAGATGTATTAATAGATGCCCGCAGTCCTACACCCTTTCGTGAATTTGGGAAGGATCACAATTGGACGAATAAATCTATTTTTTGGGAACTACCATATTGCCGACCCTATTGATACGACATAATTTGGATGTAATGCATATAGGAAAAAATGTGTTTGATAATGTGTTCAATACAGTAATGAATATTAAAGGAAAAATGAAGGATAATCCGAAGGTCCGTATGGATTTAAAATTAATATGTAAAAGACCAGAATTGGAACTCAAAGAGTATAATGGCAAAGTACTGAAACCAAAGGCAAAGTACGTGCTCAGACCTGATCAAATAAAACATGTATGTCAATGGTTGAGACAACTGAGATTTTCAGATGGATATGTTTCTAACATTGCTCGGGCTGTGAAGATTGACGATGGACAGTTATATGGGTTGAAGAGCCATGATTGTCATATCTTTATACAATGATTGATACCCCTAGCATTCCATGATATGTTAGACAAACCTATATGGGGGGTATTGTCTGAGTTGAGCAGATTTTTCAGAACATTGTGCTCATCGGAGGTCGTAGTATCAGATATAAAGAATCTCGAGGACTCTGTCATCACCACTATTTGTCTGTTAGAAAAGATATTTCCGCCAGCATTTTTCGATGTTATGGAACATTTGATCATACATCTGCCATATGAACTAAGGGTTGGTGGCCCTGTGCAATATCGATGGATGTACCCATTTGAAAGGTATATGTTTTTTTATATTTGTCTCTTTAATGACAGATATTTAAAATTTGAAATGTATATTCTTGTCAGATGCATTCGACCTAAAAAAAAGGTTCGTAATAAAGCAAGAGTAAAAGGCTCTATTTGTGAGGCGTACACTTTAGAAGAGATTTCAAATTTCTCATCTATGTACTTCGAACCTCATATTCCAACACGTTACACATGCCCGCCCCGTAACGATGATGGAGAACAAGTAACTGTAGCTGACAAGCTGTCGATATTTCAACCACTTGGGCATGCATTTGGTAGTTGCCGATCAAGGCTATTGCAGATCGAGAGCAAGATGCAACACACATCTATATTCTTTTTAATTGCTCAGCGATCGACCCATACATCGAGTAAGTATATGTATATGCAACTCAATTATAAATCCTTTTATGTTCTATATGTGGATACATGGCTCAGTAATATAAGTATTTGTGGTTTGCAGACTATTTGATCTGGAGTTGCAAAGCAAAGTTTCACATCTCACTGATGCAGAAGTACAAAAAGAACGTGAAACTAAGTTTGTGGAGTGGTTGAAATAGTTGGTAAAGAAGCTAACATAAATTTTGTACTTATAAACAACACTAAGTTACTTAATTGATCGTGATCGCAATCATTGTTTATGTCTGTGCGTATGTTCGCCATGGTGATGTTAAAGATCAATGCATATGTGATTTAGAAAATGGTCCGACCAAAGTTGTGCAATGCTACCACGTGTATATCGTAAATGGTTATCGATTCCATACAAAAGATTACGGTATAAACAAATCAACGATAAATAGTGGCGTGTGTGTAAAGGGTAGCAGCTACGATGAAAATGAACATGATTACTACGGTGTTATAGAGGAAATAATAGAGTTGACTTACTTAGGCATGAATAACAGGGTAACTTTATTCAAGTATCATTGGTTTGATTCAACTGCAACAAGACTCGACAAAGCTTCAGGCATTGTGGAGGTGAATCATAAATCCAGGTTTGGAACATATGAACCATTCATATTAGCCTCGCAAGCTCAACAAGTTTATTATACTTCATATCCGAGTATAAAAAAGTCAGATAGAAATGAATGGTGGGCAGTTTGCAAGGTGAAGTCCAAACTATACCCCGAGTATGATCAGTTACAGGAAGATGAGTTAGCTGAAGACATCGATTACTATCAATCAGATGATGTCTATGACTTCACTTATGGTCACGATGTTGCGCATGATATGCATGTCATATCTCCATTGGCCGATGAAACATTCATAGGGGAATGTGATCCAAATGATGTATCAAGTGTATGGGCAAACAATGAAGAAGAAGAAGAAGAAGAAGAAGAAGAAGAAGAAGAAGAAGAAGAAAGTCAAACTAGTGATGAAGAAGAATTCTCAAGCTAGTGAGCAAAATCTTATACTACAAACCTCTATTTAAATGCATTGCAGTACTTGATGTGAGTTGTATTGCAATACTTGGTGTGAATGATTAAAAATTTTATTTGAATGTATTGTAATACTTGATACGAATGATTCGAATGCATTGCAATACTTGATGTGAATGATTTGAATTATTTGAATGTATTGTAATACTTTATGCAAATGCATGAGTTGTATTGCAACACTTGATGTGAATGATTAAAAATTTTATTTGAATGTATTGTGATACTTGATATGAATTATTTGAATGTATTGTAATACTTGATGTGAATGATTTGAATTATTTGAATGTATTGTAATACTTGATACGAATGATTCAAATGCATTGCAATACTTGATGTGAATGATTTCAATTATTTGAATATTTTATAATTTATGCAACAAATGATTTGAATTATTGCAATACTTGATGTGAATGATTTGAATTATTTGAATGCATTGTAATACTTGATGCGAATGATTTGAATGCATTGCAATGCTTGATGTGAATGATTTGAATGCATTACAATACCTGATATGAATGATTTGAATTATTGTAATACTTGATGCGAATGACTTGAATGTATTGTAATACTTTATGTGAATTATTTGAATGTATTGTATGACATATGTTATTTGTTAGAATATGGTTTGTGGAGGTTACAGTGGTCGCTCATCCAGTAGTAGCTAGGCTCAACCTTCATCTTCACGGGCTCTTGTGATAGGTATATTGATTAACTAATTAGATGTTTGATTAGTTCAAATGCGCATTCTGAGAACTTCTAACGTATTTTTTTATAGATAATGTTTCGCCTATAGATGACCCACCTGCACCAGTTGATCACACAAGTCACGAGCCAACACAGGAAACAAGGTCTTCTCAGTCTGGCACAAGAAGACTCATTCGAATAGTGTATATCGATAATCGACCATAAGTATTTTGTTTTCAATTATTGCATATCTTATAAATATTTTATATTGATATTTACTGTGTAACAATTTATGTGCAACACGAGGTTTGAGCCACAAGAAGTAGTACGGAAGATTAGGAATTCACTTCTTCAACATCTACCAGGACCGGTTGCTTAATGGAAAGAGTGCCCAAAGGAGGTGTTAGACAGATTGTGGTCCTCATTCACGGCATACAGTTGTTCCTCATAATTAATGTGTTTCATATTTAATTTATTTAAGTAATGTCTACTAACTTTCTGAAAATATTTGTAGGCTTCGAATCGCTTCGCAACTACGGTGGAAGAAAATGATGCAAGAAAGGTGTGGCAGAAGGTGGCTGCCAATCGATTTGCAGACATGCTGCACACTATGAAGACTGCAGCAAAAAAAACATCTGTCGTAGTAGATGATCCATTACTATGGAAGGGCCATGGCCCTATTACTATCAGGAGAGATTACTGGGATGAAATGTGCGATAGGTGGGCGAGAGATGCATTTAGAAATCGCTCTGCGAAGGCTGCACAAAATCGATCGAAGATGCCCGAAGCCCATCTACACACAGGTGGATCTAAGACATTTGAGAGCCACCTGAAGAAAATGGTAACTCATTAATATATAATATTAATTTTATAAGTATTGTTGCAAACTTGTGTACTAAATCTTTTGTCATTTAACTTCGCAGGAAGCAGAAAAAGGAGGCAGTGTACCATATAAAGATGTGTTTGTTGAAACATATAAACGGAAGACCACGAGAGTCTTCGTATCAGAGAAGGCGAGAACGACAACGGTATGTATTTATTCTATTAATAATCATTGCAATATATATGCAAGTTATCATAATGTTATCATTAATTATTAATGAATACTTTAAACATTATTTTGTAGGAGGCATATGAGCAACATATGGTAGAGCGATATGGCGATGACGCTACTCAACATCCATCGTTTGATCCTACAGCATGAGTGACTGCAGCAGGTGAACCAAAAAAAGGTCGCGTGTTCGGGTTTGGGAGTAATATGAACACTTCACCAGTTATGACTCACCGACTTCTTGCGCCGACATAAGCTCCAAGCAACAGACTATTCTTTCCGGTGATGATGTACGCCAGATCGTTAAGGAATCACTGAATAACTACTTCCATGACACCGTCGCCCCCTTTCTCCGAAATGAGATCAACAATCTTGTTCTGAACAGAGGATCTTCGATTCCAGGTCCCTCTCAGGTATAATCACATATTCAGTTTTTTGTTTGCCTTAGAACACATATGAGCATAATCAAATCACATATATAACTTTTTGCCTGCCTTAGAGCACATATGAGCATGATAGAATCACATATAGAGTTTTTTGCCTGCCTTAGAGCACATATGAGCATGCTATAATAACATATAGAGTTTTTTTATTGCCTTAGAGCACATATGAGCATGCTATAATCACATATAAATTTTTTTGCCTGCCTTAGAGCGCATATGAGCATGCTATAATCACATATTCAGTTTTTTGATTGCCTAAGAACACATATGAGCATGATAGAATCACATATAAAGTTTTTTTGACTGCCTTAGAACACATATGAGCATGCTATAATCATATATTCAGTTTTTTGACTGCCTAAGAACACATATGAGCATGATATATCACATATTCAGTTTTTTGACTGCCTTAGCACACATATGAGTATGATAGAATCACATATAGAGTTTTTTTATTGCCTTAGAGCACATATGAGCATGCTATAATCACATATAAAGTTTTTTTGCCTGCCTTAGAGCACATATGAGCATGCTATAATCACATATTCAGTTTTTTGACTGCCTAAGAACACATATGAGCATGTTATAATCACATATTCAGTTTTTTGACTACCTTGAAACACATATGAGCATGCACAAATCACATATAGAGTTTTTTTACTGCCTTAGAACATATATCATTTATGATAGAATCACATATAATTTTTTTTGCTTTGCCTGCCTTAGAGCACATATGAGCATGCTATAATCACATATTCAATTTTTTGACTGCCTTAGCACACATATGAGCATGATCGAATCACATATATAGTTTTTTGCCTGCCTTAAAGCACATCTGAGCATGGTAGAATCACATATAGAGTTTTTCTAGCTGCCTTAGAACACATATGAACATGCTATAATCACATATGAGCATGATAGAATCAAATATATAACTTTTTGCCTGCCTTAGAGCACATATGAGCATGATAGAATCACATATAGAGTTTTTTTATTGCCTTAAAACACACATGAGCACATGATAGAATCACATATAGTGTGTAATTTATTTCATTATATTTTGTTTATCAATACTGACTGTTCTTTTCTTGTGTAGGCTGCTAGCGATAATCAGCGTAACGGAGCTGAAGGGACAGATAAAGGCAATGAACAAAAAGACGCACAAAATCTTGGCGATGATTAGAGAACTGTGTTGAAGAAGTTCTATTTTTTTATGTTTCCTAATTGTAATTGTTGAATAGTAAATAATTAAACTTGTTAATTTTAAGGTGGAACGATTAATTGTTGTAGATTCTTTTTATATGAAATTTTTTGTGTGGTTTGTTTTTTATTTACAAGAAATATAAATTGTACAGGAAATAATTGTACCATTCTCGGTATTTAATTTTCAAATAAATTTTTTTTTTCGTATTTGCGACGGATTAGCGACGGAACCATCCGTCGCTATTCATATAAATCTAGCGACGGCATAGCGACAGACGTAAATCCGTCGCCAAGTCGTGGTCGCCGTTTAGTACCGGCGGATTGACAACGGAATACAGCGCTCGTTAGTCCGTCGCAATTAGCGACGGACCTGGCGACATAATAAATTCGTCGCCAGTTAGCGTCGAAAAATTCATGACGTAAGCATACCGTCGCTACGCCTGTTAGCGACGGATTAACGATGGAATGTGGTCGTCGCTAATCTACTGCTTTGTTGTAGTGACATCCAACACTTTTAAAATTGTTGAAAGTTTGAAAGGTGCATGTACAAAAGAAAATTTACATTAAACTTATTTTTACACACACACGCAGAGGCATATATATATATATATATAGGAGTCGCGACCTATGGCCTTAGGTGCCTACGTGAGCGAAGTTTTCTCAAATCTGACTATGCAGATGCACTCGGCATGGTCGATTTGCTAAGAAATGACACTTGGGACATGTTTTTTCGATAAAAAATATGATGGTTTAAGTATTGAATATTTATGATATTTATTAAAATGTTACACTGTTGATTTTCAAATCTTATAAAAACCTATCAGTGCTTAGAATAAAATAATGCAAGAGTTCATTCCTATAAAATCAAACATGTAAAACACATATGTATGGTCAGATTTGAGAAAAACATAAAAAATAAATCCTTCAAAAATCCTGGTAAGCATGGATCGATCGGTATAAACAGCTATTCTATATACACACACACACGAGAGAGAGAGAGGACGGGCAAAATGTTGAACGGTCATCCAGCATTAATCAGGTATTAGCGGCAGTCATTGATTGTTTGGGCGAAAAAACGCCCGCCACAGTTCTCACGCTCTCGTCCGATAACAGTGGATGAAATCTCTCCCTCTCTCTCTCTCTCTCTCTCTCTCTCTCTCTCTCTCTCTATATATATATATATATATATATATATATATATATATATATATATATATATATATTTCTGGTTCTCCCCCTTGGCAAGCCAGAATTCTATTAAAATTAACCAACTTTGCATGCAAACTTTTACTAAGCTTTTATTTCCCCCCCCCCCTCTTTTACCCGCCTTTTGTTGCTCCAGATCCCCGTAGGATTGGATGTAAACCTGCACCTCCATTAGGATCCAACATCAAACTGTCCAACCAGCACACGTATATTATTCCTACTACTACTAGTAGGAAAGAACGTGGTGCACAAGAAGATAGTATTTGTTTATGGCAAGTAGCTATAAGAGAAATGTACAAAATTCTTTCATCTCGGAACTAACCATGCGAGACAATTAGATGTAGACAAACCCTACAGGAGTAGCGAATGCGTCCATGTCAACCGAAAGCAAACCCCATTACATAAAGGAAGGAACCACTTCTCTCGTGGGTGTCATATTCCACTATCGCCTCTATGCTTGTAGCCACAAAGAAAATTGCCATACAACATATGAAACTGCACACTGTCATGCAAAGATGACATCAATATCAGTTGAAACGCCACATAGAAAAAAGAGATTAGTGCATACAATGTTCAGAAACAACATGAAGCATTTTTTATTTGAAAGGCAAGCTGGGGTTAGGCAGACCCTTACAAGTTATACAACTATACCATTGGGTTTTGAACCTGCAACACCCCCAACATAGGGTGACGTGCACTAGCTGCTCCTACCAGACAAGCAGAGCCCCCCCGTTGGTAGCATTTTGATATGTTGGCTTGACAGAGCTAAAGTTTTTTATCCCAGCATGCGTGAATGGAACATATGGTTCTGAAGGAGATTTGATGTAATTATTTGATAACTTAGCCCTTGCATGCTATGACCTGGAATCTATATGAACATATTACTTCATCATTTGACCAAATATTTTGCATATAATACAAATTCACACCATGAAATACATTGAAAATTGGACTCTCTCTCTCTTCCTTGTGGGGGTGAAAGCAACTCCACTAGTAAGATGTGACCCACAAAGAGCCCTTAGCCTTGGAGAGTCCACTAGTACAAGCTGGCCGTGGAGAACTTGCCTTTCCATGGCCTACAAATTTTTTTCTTTTTCTTTTTTTTGGGAGGGGAGGGGGGGGGGGGGGGGGGGGGGAGACATTGGCAGTTAGCTATCAAACCATTCTTCCTTGTTTCGGAGATTGGCAGTTTGCTATGAGCAATTCCTCCTTGTTTCCACATGCTTTACTATTTTTATATAAGGGCCTACCAAAAGACTATATCTCTACAACTGACGAGTAGGCTTACAAATTTTCAAGGTTTATTTTAGAAATTTGTGGTGTTTCCTTCACAATATTTTTTATATGCTATCCTAAGCTTTGCCCTCTTTTGAAGACAAGGAACTAATGAGCTAGAAATCATATGTGCAAGTTATATCGACTCAATCTAATCACATAGATGGGTTCATCATGGTTTGTTTGCTAAGGATCAACCCATGGATAGTGCTTTTCTAATGTAAAAATGTGAACTTTTGAGTTATGAAATTTTGGCACATTGTGGGCCATTGATTTTTGGACTCTTTTAAAAACCTAATTACTTGTCGTAATCACATGATTCAAAATAAATTTTCTACTAAACAAACCATGATCTACAAAAAATTTAGAAAATAATGATTTCTACTCATTAGTTCATTACCTTCATTAGTAGCCCCTATATATATATATATAAATGGGAGACTATCCAACTAAAAGAAAGGTCCAAAATCTATAACCAATGATAATCAACAATGTTTCTCCTCTAACGATCAATTTTTTCATCGATCAAACTTTACGTATTGGATTTTTATCATTCATTTAGCAAGCAACATGTTTTGGATTATGAATTTTTGATGTTTAAATGCATTTTTTAAAGAGCTAAAAGTCAACAACCCACAATATTTTGTATTATAAAGTTTTAAATGCATTGTGATCTGTCTATTTTTTATGTTTCGGAAAACATGTATATATATATATAATGACATAAAGTCTTCATGTAAAGCATATTTCTTTCTAAATAAATTATAAAGAACAAATATATGAGATCCGATCCATGAGATGCTCAACATTGGAGAAAGAGAGTCATTCAGATTCATCTTGGTCCTAATTTTGTTTAGACTAGCTTCTTAGAAAGTATTAGTGAAATCTAAGGGTGGGCATCTGCCGGGCCCAGACTCATCTCCTTGCACATCGGGTTTTGGGGTGATCGGAACCCAAACAGAGCCCAGCCCAGTATTTGCAGGTCAGGTTTAGGCATAAAGTCTTGCCCATTTGACCTGCTAGACAGGGTAATTGGGTTGGATCAGTCCAAAAGCTAGTCCAGACCCAATTCAACATACTTTTTTTCACAAACTTTTATGTTCTTAAAATTTTAATCTATCAGGTTGGCCCAACAGCCAGACAGGCTGACCCAGACCCAACATGATAATTATCGGGTGGGTTTTATGCCTGATGCTTATTGGGCCCAGGCCAAAAATTTGGCCTAAACCTTGCCCATCCACCGTGGCCTGGTCCCGAACCTGCACCCACCCCTAGTGGAATCCAACTAGAATGTGCTAGCTTGTATGACCACAGCCACAGGTGGGATCCATACATTCACAGATCAATATCTATGATTTCCCAATGTTTACTGGATGAGTCAATTTTGGTTCACATCCTGTGATATGAATGTTCGGATATTGCTGTAAACATCCAGATGCCAACCTTTATCAGGATAAACATATCGGGATATGGATTGGATTTCTTGGCTCAAATAGTAAAGCTGGAGCTGGGAGGTAGTCTGTAGAATAATCATAGCCACAAATCTCATTCTAGATTTTTTCTTCACAAAGGAAAAACTTGTGAGATTTAAGATAAAATAATCTTTTGAAAAATATTGGGAAACATTTTTTTATGGATAGTAATAAAAATATAAAAAAATGAAATCAATATCAGCAAAAGTGTTAAAATTTTTAAAAGCTATAAAAATTGAGACAATATCAAGATATATTGGGAATATGCTTGATTTTCAAAGCGTTGTTGATATTGGTGACTATGGCATGGTGACCAACATGGAAGTCTGTTCCTAATCTAATTGATTTATACAAAAAAGTACAAAGAAATTCTGATGGATTTTTAGGATTCAACCTAAATGGATACTATACAACCTGATCTTGTTCTATCCAGTTTGGTCCAAATCTGAAACTGGATCCAGATAAAGAATCAGGTCCATCCAGTTTTACCATTATTCCAGTTAGGTCAGTGACAGCACCTACCTTGACTGACTCATGTAATATATGACACACTTAATTATTTAATATCTGGGGAGAACAGAACCTAATCTCCAAATCCCAGTTCATTTGTGAACTGTCTTCTTTCCTATTTTTTCCTCCTCCACGTGATTAATACATAAAAAACTTCTTCTAGCGTGCCATGTATGAAGATAAGAAATAAAAGAAAAAAAAACTGCCCCACTTGTATTGTTATTACTTGCTAAGTACTGCAGTACAATTAATATAACAGCAAGGCAAAATATTGCCTTTTAAAATGAAGATTATTTTATATTCATGAATTGAAAGTGACAAAATAGCCATTAATCAATTTCTGATAAAACATTACAACCCCTTCATATTAACTTATGTTAGCACTTTAAACAATGTGAAAAATTTCACAAAATCCTTTTTACTAGTTTAAATTAAAGGAGAATTACTTTCACATGTAATTAAAAAAAAGGGCATTTGTTTTACATATGTAATTGCATGAACTGATTGAAACATAGATGTCATCATCATCTGCATCAAGTCATGTCCCATAAAGACTGAATTGCTAATAGACACTGTGTCATTGGTCAATAGACACATATCGTGGCTAAATGTCTCCCCCATCATCTTTGTTCATGTCGTTTAGCAGATGGCCCTAGATGCACTCATTGATCATCCAACGGTTGTGAAACTTGTAGTACCAAAAAGGTCACGGTTGCTCTAGACAAAGATGGTGGTCTCTCTCTCTCTCTCTCTCTCTCTCTCTATATATATATATATATATATATATATATATATATATACCATATGCTTTGGATAGCTGTCTAACAAATTTACTCCTAGAAGTAAGTAATATGACATCCCCAGAGTATGTTAATAATGCAAACTAGCTAGTTTTACATTGGTCATGCCCCCTCAGCATGTGATATTTTTCTATGATCACATTTTCCACTTGCATGAAACAACATGGTTGAGTGATTTTGAAGCATCCTCTGCTACACTGAAAGATGAATGGAAAAAAAGTGAAAGGTAAAGAGTGGTAGCGATAGGTTTGTCTTCATCTTTTCAGTTAAAAGAAGGCCTTGTTACCAAGCATAAAAGTAGAAGTATACAGCTTTTTTATTTATCATCTAGAGCTTTTAATAATATTTTGCTTCATTAATTCTAGCTTGTTATTGGGTTTTCACTTTTCACTTTTAAAGTTTTATCTTTGATCTTTTTCTAGTGATTTCCTTTTCGAAAATAAAAAGGGCAGGCCACAGTTCCAAGTCTTATTCTAGTGACTTAGCTGAGTCAAAGTTAGCCAACTCGGTTCAGTTGACTCCCAAGTGCTTACTTTGGGTTTTGACTTGCAATTTGCAATTTGAGGTATAGACCCACTTGGGTCTAGGCTCATTAATTTGGGTACTATGAGGGTCATAGGTAGACTCGAGCTCAGTCACACTCACCGATCGAGCCAATCAACAATTGGTCAATCTCTAGACTCAACCAACTAAGACAAACTCATCTTGGAGTAGGCTCACTCAAAACTGGGGCCAAGACCATCCGTATCAATAAGAGATATTACCTTCCCCTGATTCCAAACTTTGCAAACTATGGTGTAGATTGTCAATAATAGACTGATTCGAACCCAATTCGATTCGATTCAGACCGGGCTTTTATTTTTTATTTTTGGAAAATGGACGCAGATCAAAAAATGATTCTGACAACAAGGTCAGGTTGTGTACGTCTTACCCTTACCCATCTCCCATCTTAAAATGTCATGTTAATCAAATGGATCATTCTCAAACCCGATCCAATTAGAAACAGATGACAATGTGCCTTATTTGTCAGTCTCATAAAAGTGGAAAGACATTTTGGAAAACCTGTCAAAAATAAATTCAGGCAGATCAAAATATAAACGCGGAAAACTGGAAATTTCAAAATTAGCTAATAAGTATTAGATTATAAAAATACAACAAAATAGAGAGAGAGAGAGAGTACATAAATACCCTCAAAATCTACATATTTACATAAATGTCAACCGTGTTATCCTCACTACTACTGGACCCTGTAGATCACCACAAAGCATGGCAGGATGGCCTTTGGATCGAAGACATAAAGCTCATCGAGATTCGAGTAGACACCTGCTGGACCCGAAACCGAGTCGAACCGTTCCCCGGCCGACCCGCCAACCTCCTCTTCCTCCTCCTCCTCTTTGGGATCCACCATTAATGCAGACCCTCCTTTCCGGACCCGCCCCGCGATAACCCGGCAAACCAACATTGCCCTCCTGCCCCGGGAGGCTTCGGTCGCCACCATGCAATCGTGCGCTCTTCCGCTGGTGGCCGTGGTGCAGAGGCCTCTCCCGCCGTCCATCTTGGCACCGAGCCCGTTTCGTATCGCGGTGCAGACCCCGCATCCAGGATACGACCCGCAAAGGCTAGTGGATCCCCTGGTCCCAATGGAGCAGGAAAAGGTGGTGCAGTAGAAGCGCAACAGCTCGTTGCCGTCGGCCACGCACCGCGGGTTCCGGCGACTCGCCCTCGACTTTACGGCGTTGCGATAGCTCTCGAATCGGGCAATGGTCCTTTGGGTGTTGTGGACCTTCAGGATCCGATCCACTTGACAGACGGGGCTGTCCCTCTTCAACCAGCTGGATTGGAAGATGATCTCCACTATGTGACGACCCGAGTCATCGGGACCCAGCTCCGATACTGCAGAAAAAATATCCAAATGCCCCCTTTAGACTAGTCTAAAATCTCTCTTTTCGTGTGAGGGATGAGTTTTTGCCAAACCCCCCCTTCTTCCTTCCTTTAATTTCTTTTCAAGGTGTACATAAATCCGAGTTACCTCAGCGGACACAAATATTTGAAACTAATCCTCGCTTTTTCGAAATTTGAGAAGAAATTAGACTTGTAAAGAAACAACGATGAGTTCGGGAGGTTTTCGGTTCCCAATAATAAAGAGTATTTTAGTCATTTAATAAGAATGCATAGACCTCGCCCGCGAAAGTTACCCAAAGCGCGGGAAATTTTAACCAACGGGGTTGGTGAAATGTTGGCACAACATTACCAAAATACCCTCTATAGAATTACCCTTCCCACCTCAAATAAACTCTACTCTAAAGTATACTATAACTATATGGGTATTTTAGTCATTTAGAAGGTGAAAAATGTTTTCACCGAGATTCCCGATGATTTTTTGCTGTGGCATGGAACGAGACACGGATGAAAATAACCTTGAGGTGAGCAAAATACAGGAGATGACCTTCTAAACTCCATCTTGGGATCCGTCCTCGCCCTCGACGCAAGAGCTCGGGTGCATATTCTTTAGCAATTTCCGAAGCAACAAATTTGACGATTATACCCCTACACATAGTACAAAACGACCACCCCTATTGACATGAAGATGATTCCTTTCTGGGAAAAGGGCTGGCACCATCTTGCCTTCTAGAAGCCAACCACCCCCCCCTCCCCCTGCGGCCCTGCCTCCACTTGATGGCTCCAGAAACGACAGTGCCAAGAGAAATCAAAAGGGTAAAATGGTCAATTTGGTTAATCAAGCATATTCTGCGTCAGCGGCATAAAGCAAAAGTAGGAGACCATTATGGTGTTCCTTATCAATGCATGGTAGGGGACATGGAGGTCAAATATAAAGAATACCAAGGGTATTTATTTAAGATACCCTACGAGCAAGCAGATGAGCTCGAGAGCAGTTTACGAGCTCGTTTGATAAGCAACACTTGAATATTATTCATTAATAGCATTTTTTTTTTTTGTAAAAATTTTCGAAGAAAAACCCTATTTTTTCAATATATCGCAAAATTTGTATGTGATTTGATCGTCAAAGGGACGTGAATGTCATTTTGAGTGCTGGATAATAATTATTGTTTACCTGCGTGCCTGATCGCCTGGTGCACCTCGAGGCTCTCGGGCTTGACGAAGACCTCGCCGCAGTCGGGGCAGGCGCAGATGGACGGCCGAGCGGAGGGGTAGCGGCTCGGATCGACGACCGCCCTGCACTCGTAGCAGCCGGAGAGCCTCGTCAGCGGCATCCTTCTTGTCGGCGCGACGAGCGGCGCGGACTCGTGATGGCCGGAGACGCTGGCCTCCGTAGCGGAGTCGGAGTCGGAGCGGTGGACGACGCGCGCGTTGGCGTGGGGCGCGACGTCACTGAGGGTGCAGAGCGACGAGCAGGAGGCCAGCTTGGCGTAGCCGCGCTTGGTGGTGGTTGTCAAGTTCTTCTTGGAGGTTGTGGTAGTGGTGGCGGTGGCGGTGGGGTCGTGGACGTGGGCTGGCTCGGTCTTCTTGCAGGTGAGGAGGTTCTTGAAGAGCTCCCATGAGGATGGTTTCTGTGGAGGTGGTGGTTTCCTTCGGCGTTTGGAGCTCGAGTGGTGGTGAGTAGGAGTGGTGGTGGGGGTGGCGAGGAGGAAGGTGGAGAGGAGAAAGAGGGAGACAGAGAGGAGGAGTCTCAGGAGGGATGGTGTTTCTCTCATGGTCATGGTAGAGAGAGAGAGAGAGAGAGAGAGAGAGAGAGGCGTTTGCTCTTTTTCTGTTAGATAAAAATAGGAGCGAGACGGAGGGCAGGCACGTGGGGGCAGAGAGAGATACATGCAAGTTAAAATAGGAGAGAGGAGGAAGCATGTGGGGGCAACTCTCTCTCTCTCTCTCTCTCGGGATGAATTAACATTAACAAATTTTTGTACGGGCATTTACTAGATTGGCCTAGATTTCAGCGGTTTGTAGGAGAGAGAGAGAGAGAGATTTTGTTAATTAATAGGTCATGCTTGACCTGTTGTTAGAGTCGCTCAACACCTCGAAAATGATGTCAGAGGGGATACTCAGAATATCTTTCGTGTCGTATCCTGTTATATATCATCTACAGAAGGGCGTGTCTGGTGTCCTTTTGCTGTGTGCTTGTGGGTTGCGAGGAGGTGGTCATCTCCCATTTCTCTTTTGGCATTAAATTTGTTTGGGGTTGAACCTCAGGCTCTGGAAGTACGACCAGAATCAAGTATTGTGTTTTTGGGTTCCTCTGTTGTAGTTCTGTTTTCCATGGTTACACCTAATTTTAGATGTCAAACTTTTTCTGGGATTTTTTTTTCGGTATGAAACTGGTGAATATGTGTGTGTGTGTTCATGTGAAAGACGTAGATGCTGGAGTGCATGAATGTGTTTTTGTGCCTACTACACTCACTTGCAGAGAGGTCATTGACAATCACCCTATTTACTGAAGGGCAGATATGATATTTTATCTAGAGTTGTTTTCATTGAATTTTAGCAAACCAATGAGTGGTCCAACTGGAGATTTATAAAACTACAATGCAGCACTCGCATATATTGTTTTTAGTTAGGCCACCAAAAACATTACCCATTATTCGTTTGGTTTTGTTATGATCAACATTTGCTATTTTTTTGTCCTTTTTTATACAATCAGCATTAGGCCCATCTAATTGACGTCTGATTTCTTTTTCCCAACATGGCTAAAAAGCAACATCTTTCTATTCTGATTCTTTTTTTTCATTCACCAATTGGGGATTAATGCCCCCTCTCCAAATAGCAAGTATTGGATTATATCCCCCAATCAAGGGGTTTATCCTTCCATTTGGTGCATTCCTCCTCCTCTCTCTCATTCTGTCGATCCACCATCTATTGGTGGCTGCAATGACCATGCTGGCAAGTGAACTTTCAAAGAGAGAACAAAATCTGTGAGGTTTTCTAATAACAAACGCTGCTTTATTAGTTTTTGACCAACATTTTCTAATGAATATATGGATGTCCAGGCTGCCGTGATAGCTAACAATCCATCTCTGAGCTACTACTACATATCTTAGTTACATCCCGAGACTCTTGCCCAATGTTATTAGTATCGGTGTGTATCGGCCGATATGCATCATATCGGCAGAAATTCCGTACGATGCAGGCCTGAATCGACTGTTTTTTAATAAATGTAAAAAATACTAAAAAATACTTTTTAATATTATTTTAATAGTTTTAACATGTGTCACGTTATGATTAACACATAATAAATTTTTATTACTTTTGGGCAGGCCGATACAGAACGATTCAGTTGATCATCGGGCCGATACAACTGATTCGGTGGCCCAACGATTCAGGGCCTATACCGATACTGACAACATTGCTCTTGCCATCAGATTCTTCCCAGTTGAGCTTATGAAAGATCTCTTGACATGTATACCATATTCCTTGCTTGATTGGTTCCAAAGGCTTCCTGCTCATGTCATGGATGATTTTACTTCTCATGTCCCATACTCTGTTAATAACTAGATGAAATGTTAAAACCCAACATCTGAGTAACCATTTCTACTTGAAGTTTAGGCCATGCCACCATTTGAGTGTGTCAATAATATTATCTTGTAGTAAATTGCACCTACCAAAGTTATGGAGAATGAAATCTCGGATCACATGGAACACTCTAGGAGTAGATGGATATTGGATTTAGGTGCTCCAAATCATAATGAGCAGCAGTTGGCTAGAGGGAATCCAAACTTCTGTAATCTGTCCAAGGTCAGTAGACTACTTTCTTTGTTCAGGTACAAAACATTAGCGCAAGAACCTCTTTGATATCGGGAAATAACTCTGTCTCTCTCCCTCTCTTTGATATCATAGTATTTTGGAGATGAAAAAAATGATACTTCAACAGTTCAATGATTCATTCACCCGCTCGTATCTTTGGATTCCCATACAAAGTAAGAAAGGAAAGAGCACAAGGGCCAGACAGCGTTCATGTAAAAAACACCAAGAACCTGAATAGGAACTTCTGTAACCCTGCAAAACTGCACATCTTTTGTGCGGGATCGACGTGGCCAAGCATGGCTGCCTCCCATCTGTTATATTTATTTTGGATACATGCTCTATTTTACATGTACTCAGTCTCTGACTTCCACTTTATATTCTTCGATAAAAACAAACTAAAATAATTACTTATATTTTTGTATGCATAGATGGTTTGATACATTGCTCCCGAACCTTCAGTTACTTAAAGGTAAATTAAAGGCTTCTTGGTGAAATATGAAAGGAAACATGTGTATGAGTTTCTAGGTTACTATATATGGCCGTTGGGTCTGGGTACTTCAACGGATCTTATGTGAACATGGGTACATACATAATAATTAGAGGTGCGAACGGACGCCCCCCTGTTTGAGGGGCAACTGGGACTTCGGGTTCAGGGGACTAGCATCGGAGTTTTAGGCTGTCGGCATGACGACCCTAGGTATGGCAGCCTGAGCCAGCGTGACCAGGTCTTCATGCCGGGTGCGGTTTTCGTTATATATGTTATATATTCAAAAAATAAGTGAGACTTCGGAGAGGGTTGTGTATGTTCGCCTCCGATGATTCACTGAATCCCACATCCGTGTTCGGGGGATCGAATGAGCGCCATGTATTCATGCACATGGGGCTTGTATTCCCGTGTATGTTGACATAACTTTGCATCGGACTCTGGTGTTGTTGCAAAGACTTAAGTACCCTTTATTGCTATTCTTCTCATAAAGTGATGGTTTGAAAAAATGACAAAAATGCCCTTCATTCAAAAAAAAAAAACAAATAGTTCAAAAAAATGACAAACATGTCCTCCATCCAGAAAGTCGAGGATGATGTTGACTCTTCAAAGTCTTCTTCTTTTTCTGTTCAAAAAAAGGACAAACATGTCTTCTTCTTCTTTCTCCGTAAAACACTATAAAACCCTTTCTCTCTCTAGAGAAGAAATCAAGGGAAACAAAGAGTTCTTCCTGGAGAAGGCCATGAACATCAACCCTCTCACTCTCTCTCCCTTTTCTCTCTACTTCTGTGCACATCCAACAGACGATCCTACATTGCTCCATCGTCATATTCTTCTTCTTCATTCTTCGTAAAACACTGTAAAACCCTCTCTCTATGTAGAGAACAAATCAAGGGAGGTAAAGGGTTCCTCCTGGAGAAGGCCATGAACATCAACCCTCTCACTCTCTCTCTACTTCTGTGCACATCCAACAGACGATCCTACATTGCTCCATCGTCATCTCATTCTTCTTCCTTCTTCGTAAAACACTGTAAAACCCTCTCTCTCTGTAGAGAACAAATCAAGGAAGGTAAAGGGTTCCTCCTGGAGAAGGCCATGAACACCAACCCTCTCACTCTCTCTCCCTTCTCTCTCTACTTATATGCCTGATTTAGAGTTTTTGCCCTTACAGGAGGGGGGTCCGGGGGCTCCCCCCCCCCGGCGCGGATCCCGAAATAATGATTTGTAGTATTATCGGGCTTTCCTACAACAATTTGTAGTATTTGTAGTGTCTTCCGTAAATCGCGAAACGCTATAGCGATTTGTAGTGTCTTCCGTAAATCGCTATAGCGATTTGTAGTGTCTTCCGCAAATCGCTATAGCGATTCGCAAATCGCTATAGCGATTCGCAAATCGCTATAGCGATTTGTAGTGTCTTCCGCAAATCGCTATAACGATTCACAAATCGCTATAGCGATTTGTAGTGTCTTCCGCAAATCGCTATAGCGATTTGTAGTGTCTTCCGCAAAGTAGGAGCAACTTGTCAGAGCCATATCTCCCTAACCGGAGGTCATATTCCAAATCCGTAAAAAGTGGTGTCTTCGTTATTGAGTCTAGTTTATTTCTGTAATTTTTCAGCAATTTCTATTGTCATTTCATTCCCCATTTTAACTTTAACGATACATTACAACCACAATCATCAAAAGAAAGATTGCCCAAGCTAAGAGTCACCGTTCTCGCCCTCCTCCTCGACAGCAACCCAGTCGGTGCAGTCACGCTGAGGATGGCCAGCAGAAGCTCCACCACGTCGTCTTCCTCTCCCTAGCGAGAAGGTCTCAGCAGAGCCGTCGTTTCGGTGATGGGTGTTCATCTCGTTCCGGTGACGGGTATTCTACGAAATGTAAATCCCCCCTTCTGTAAGGGAAAAAGGCCAGACCCTTCTCCTGTAAGGGTAAAAACTCTGAATCAGGCTCCACAACAGTAAATGTGCAGGTCAGTCGGTGCTTGATGGAGCAATGTATGATCTTCTAATGGATGTGCACAGAAGTAGAAATAGAAGGGAGAGAGAGAGAGTAAGAGGGTTGATGTTCATGGCCTCCTCCAGGGGAGATTTCTTTTTCGGATAATCCTCCAGTGCAGAGACTGGGTCTTAAATAATCATCTTCGGGGCACTTAAGTCTTTACAACCACTCCTTTTCAAGAACCGTCATTTTTTTTTGCACCATTGGAGGAGAGGGTACTTAAGTCTTTGCAATCGCATCAAACTCCAACGCTAATTAATGCTGACAAACATGGGGATACGAGACGCACATGCTTACATACGTGGTGCTCTTTGGGACCCCCGATCATGAGATGTAGCTAACTGCCCTGTTCGGGGGGGGGGGGGAACATATAACCTGCTTCGGAGACTTCGGGCTTTTGCACCAATAATCTCACGAGTGAGTGAGATCGGTCAGGTTAGTATTATTGGTTACCTGACCCAACCCGAACCCAAATTCCCTAGTATGGGCATAAAAAGTGATGACCCTAATAATATTCAGGTCAACCTGAACCTGACCTAATTAAGCAATATGAGGAGTGGGTATGGGTTATGATTTTTGCTGGGTACCCGATCCAGCCCAAGTGTTCTATATGTATTTCAAGTAAAAGTAGCAGGCCTGAAGGCATAGCATATTATATTACCCATTTCTTGTGTAGAGAGAGAGAGAGAGAGAGAGAGAGAGAGAGAGAGAGAGAGAGAGCAGAAGTAACTCATGCAGTCATTTGAGCGATTTCTTAAAAGGTTAAGCGTTTATCTTAAATTTTTTCAAAACCAGCTAAATGTAAATCTGCTTACTTTAGGCACCTATATGAAAATTACCCTTTTAATTTAGTAAGGGGAGAAGGGATTCTTTTCCTTCGTTAACTGCAGTTGGAATTAGTGCCAAACTGAGTTGCATTAGCAGAAGCCATGTTTTAGCAAGTACACATTTGTTTATGCCTCAAAGTTAGGTCATAAGATCAAATAAATCTGCGTGTGCGATAGAAAATTAACTAAACAGTGGAGGTACAACTATTTGTTCATATACTTGACTCAAGCTCAAAAGTGACAAATCGGCGCCCTGCGGAACCTGATATCGTAATTGATCTGCAGTTAATATGATATTTTCTAAGCTAGATCAAGATTTAACCCAATATCATGCTTATTAATTAAAAATTAAAAGAAAAAAACAGTGGCATTACCAAGTGGAAAACTACCCCAGAAAGAGAAAGTACTCATGGAGTTTTACACTGTTGACTCAGATCTGCAGTCAACATGACACCTCTTGGCCTGTAATGGCGATTGATCTCTATACAACATTAAAAAAACCAGAAGAAAATGGTGGCACTATAACCCAATGAGCTCAAGTTGGCCAAATTCTGGAGCCCAAACCACTTGCAGCTTTGGACTCGTAAATGACTTTTTTTTGTTATATTTATTAGGAGAAGAAACCACCCCCAGGATCAGAGACCTAGTCACGCTGGCTTTGCCTACCATATTTACGGTTGTTGTCCGTAAAACTCCGTGGGTTTACCCCTTGCCTTCAGGGAGTACCTTGCTTTGGCTTGCCATGAAATTTGAACTTAGACTACCTGCCTAGGTCCCATGCCACTACCCCAAGCCCCTTTGGGTCACTCGTAAATGAAAATTTGAGATACTTAGCCTAAATACTCTCTCTCTCTCTCTCTCCAAGTATTAATATGGGTTGATGATGTTACTATATTGAGACCCTTCCTAGGTTGCTTTAAGCCATTTTTTTGTAGCATTTTCATCCTTGTACCATTTTTTGGTCACTTTTTATTTATAAAATCTTACTAAAAATGTTTTGTTATCACTTGCTTTTAGGATTCCTGCAATTACTGGCGTTATATGTATGTGTGTGTGGAGTGGTTGGAGTCAAACATTATTTCATATCCAAACATTGCTGGCATGTATGTACCTTTTAGGATTAAAATTCTTATAGATGATCAGACTATCAGGTGCAACAAGCACACCTGAGCTTCTTTAATGCAAAAAAATTATTTTGATTGATATTATATGTTTGCTAGTCATGTGCAGATAAGGATGTTAAACTGCCCCCACATACTTCTGTGATTGGGGTAAGGGATGGGGCTATTGGGTGTCAAATCTCTAACAACAGACATGCCTTGCCGATTCCCTTCTGCCATTTAAAAGAGTGCACGTTTAATTCTGACCAACCAATGTTGTTTCTTTTGTTAGATTAGACTCAGCCCAAAATGAATTAACTGTCCAAGTTAGACAAAGATTAATCTGGCTCACAATATGGATCTTACAAATTTTTTATTTGAATCCAAATCCATATCTGAAAAAGTCCAAACAGGTAAGTAAGTCCTACTCCAATATGATAATGCATTCGCGTCCTATTCTTAAATTTTGTATCACAGAGAATATATATCTATATATATATTGGATCCTAATCAATGATCTGCCAAATCCAATCATTTGGAACCCTGATTTCAGACACGACCAAGTTCATGAATTCTAGTGCCTCTACTGGCAGCAGGAACATCAGGGTATCAAATCAGAAGTGACCAAGTTCATGAACTCAACATGATTATTTGAAAAGCATTGGAGTTCAGGAACTTGATCAAGTCTCCTGTGAATAAACATGACTTCTGAAGAACATTAGAGGTCCAAACCCAAATTAACTATAGAAAACTCTTGATTTGATGTGGACTGGCTCATATAGGTCAGGAGCCATCATTATTAAATGGTGACCATGCTCTACTTGTTTGATATTTTGGGGTCCTTAACAACTCCATCTACTATATACAAAGCAGTTCAATCTTTATTAGAACATCTACGATATTCTCTAGCCATGATCATTGGTTAGCTCATGACACTGAAAGGTGTTTTTTCCTCAATCTTTATTAGAACATTTAAGATCTCATCATTGGCTAGACCATCATGCTGAAAGGTGTTTCGAGTGACGCTTTTCTATTTTATTTATTTATTTATTTTTCTGGTTCAGGCCACTCGCACAAACTGGAGAAATAAATATGCCCCCCAAATAAGAAAGAAGGTTTATTAATGGTGTAACTTAAAGAGAATACCTTGTAACATATACTAAGCAAGAATAAATAAATGAATAAGTAAAGTCGCTTCACTTCCTGTGATTCAAGCATTGGATCCAAATGCATGCCTCTGGGCTACTTTCCATCAAAGAATTGGATGGGGAGTAGGAACAGTAAAATGAAGTTTGAATACGTTACTTTGATACTAAGACCCTTCTTTAAAACTTGAGACTATTCTATTAATTCTTTTCTTATTAGACCGTTGGAGGTTACTTGGGGTATATTCATAAAACTCTTCCGGTTTTAAGCCACTTGACGAAGCTGTAGTGGGTCGGGTCAGGCCAGTATATATATATATATATATATATATATATATATATATATATATATATATATATATATATAGAGAGAGAGAGAGAGAGAGAGAGAGAGAGAGAGAGAGAGAGAGAGAGTTGAACATATTAGGTCTCATTTCTGGTTTTGCCCCATAGGTTAAGGGTTTTATAATAGATCTGAACCGTTAGATGTATTCAGCATGCTCTATTTAGTGGGAATCGACTCTTGAATCATGTTTTTTTGACAAAAAAACATGCTTTTCTGAGATGGGGAAACTGGTACCTTCATAGCCATTGATTTTAGATCACCAGAAAAACCTATATACAGGTCAGATTCCAGCTATCCAAAAACCGGTTTCCAGGAGTTCAAACAGGTCGGCTAGATTTTCCATGGGGTATTAATCGAAAAAGCGGGTATCCATATGGCTCGTCACATGGGGTATTAATCGAAAAAGCATAACATACCCCTGTGTGGTCTCAGTCCGCTATGATGTTGAATGTTTGTGCTTGCCCACACGGTAATTAACAAGAGAAACATAAAGTCAGTTCACTCTTAGACGTGTTTAAGTACACTCAATGATGGAAGTTGCAATTGTTATAAAATATATGTGAGTCATTCATGTGATGCATAGTTGTAGCAAAGTCTTCTTCATATTTCAATAGTTATAACATAACTGTGAACCATGTATTAGATGTATAGTCTCATTAATGCTTTCACCATGAGTTGGTTGTATTACATGAATTGTTAATATTTCAATATCATTATTGTGAGTGTGTTGCACATATATAAATGTACACATGACACTGACACACATTTATATTGATATAATATTTCTTACTTAGACGGGGTGTAGTTTGACCCATCTGAATTATTAGTTTTCAGGTAGCGATTAAAGTTATCAGAAAATTATGAATGCCGCTACAGACGAAGCCATGAGACTTCATTTTTGTGATCCTGCATTAACTATGATAAACCTTTCGTTATTGTATTAATGGGATTGTAATAACTTTAGACATAGCATTTATTGATGTCATTAAATATTATTCGAGTACTTTCTGTGTTACCCTCTAACTCGCTCAACTATTCGACCAGATAAGCTAATTGGTATTCCGCTGTCTTAAAAAAAAATTTATTACAAAATTTTTCCATTCAAATTGTTGGGGTGTTACAAGCCTGCTTAAATGATGCAACGCCGAATCACTCGAGCCACCGGTTTCGCTAAAGGCCGAACCGACTCGAGTTATACTTTACCATATGAAGGTGAACTAGCTGACCTGTTTGAACTCCTCACCGAAAATCAGATTACATCTACGGTGTTAGACCTGAGAAAAAATACTTAAAACTATGATTTTTTTAAGGAGCTTAACTAGACCTAACAAAAAAGGAGGCCTAAGGAACACATTACTTATATATATATATATATATATATATATATATATATATATATATATATATATATATATAGAGAGAGAGAGAGAGAGAGAGAGGGGGGGGGGGAGGTGGTAGCTGCTAACTACTTTTTTAGGGGTTTTTCACGTTTTTCTTAAATCTGGCCATACAGTTGGTTTTATAGAAATCTACTCTTGAATTACCTGATTCTTATATGCAGGAATTGTATACAGGTATGTATAATGTTTAGAAAATAGGCTGTTTAAGCTTTTTCTTAATATTCAAGGCTTACAAAGTCATTTTTTTTATAAAAAAAACATGAACAAAGTGTTGTTTCCTAGTAAATGGACCATTTTAAATGCATTTGTGCAATCAGATTTTAGAAAAAACATGAAAAAACTTTATATATATATATATATATATATATATAGAGAGAGAGAGAGAGAGAGAGAGAGAGAGAGCATAGGTGTTTGAGCATTAGATGCTTGCGATAAGTGCTTAATGCATTTTTTTGCTCTTTCGGTACTTTTTTTTGCAGTTCCGACCCCATAAATGTGTTGGCCACACTACAAGCAACTTGTGGATTAGCGACGACCTAAATCCGACGCTAATTCGTTGCTAAGCTGTTTAGCGTCGGATTAGAGACAAATAGTTTTCATCACGAATTTTTCGACGCTAATTAGCGACGGAATATATATGCTGCCCATTCCGTCAATAAGTAGCGACAGAATGTATCTGTCGCTAAGTTGCGACGGAATAATGAATGCCAACATCCGTCGCAAGGTCGTCGTTACTATACAGCGATTTTGGTGTTGCGACAGATTTATAGTCATCGTTAATTTGTCGCTACATTCAACACTAATAGTAATTAGCGACGGATATATCCGTCGCAAACAAGAAAAAAAATAAAAAAAATATATTTGAAAATTAAATATCGAGAAAAAAATTCTCGTGATACAATTTATATTTCCTGTATAATTTAAATTTCCTGTGAATAAAAAACAAAGTACACATCAAAATACATATAAAAGGAAACTAGAACAATTAATCGATCCATTGTAAACTTCGCAAGTTCTAATTATTTACAATTCAACATTTATATTTTTGAAACAAAAAGAAGGTAGAACAAATTCAATACATGAATCTAATCATCGCCAAGATTTTGTGAGTCCGCTTATTCATTGTCTTGATCTGTCCCTTCAACTCCACTATGCTGATTATCGCTAGCAACCTATACGAGAAAAGAAAAATCAGTATTGATAAACAAAATATACTGAAAAAAATTATACTCTATATGTGATTCTATATGCTCATATGTGTTCTAAGGCAGTAAAAAAACTGTATATGTGATTCTATCATAATCATATGTGTTCTAAGGCAGTAAAAACTGTATATGTGATTCTATCGTGCTCATATGTGTTCTTAAGGCAGTAAAAAAAACTTATATGTGATTCAATCATGCTCATATGTGCTCTAAGGCAGTAAAAAAATTGTATATGTGATTCTACCATGCTCATATGTGTTCTAAGGCAGTAAAAAAACTTTATATGTGATTCAATCATGTTTATATGTGTTCTAAAGACAGTAAAAAAATTATTTTTGTGATTCTATCATACTCATATATATGTGCTCTAAGGCAATAAAAAAACTGTATATGTGATTCTATCATGCTCATATGTGTTCTAAGGCAGACAAAAAACTGTATATATGATTATATCATGCTCATGTGTGTTCTAAGGCAATTTAAAAACTTTTTATGTGATTCAATCATACTCATATGTGTTCTAAAGGCAGTAAAAAAACTTTATATGTGATTCTATTATGCTCATATGTACTCTAAGGCAGTAAAAAAACTGTATATGTGATTCTATCATGCTCATATGTGTTCTAAGGCAGTAAAAAAACTTTATATGTGATTCTATCATGCTCATATATGTTCTAAGGCAGGAAAAAAGTTGTATGTGTGATTATATCATGCTCATATGTGTTCTAAAGCAGTCAAAAAAATTGTATATGTGATTCTATCATGCTCATATGTGCTCTAAGGCAGTCAAAAAACTTTATATGTGATTCTATCATGCTCATATGTGTTCTAAGGCAGGCAAAAAACTGTATATGTGATTATATCATGCTTATATGTGTTCTAAGGCAGTCAAAAAAACTTTATATGTGATTCTATCATGCTCATATGTGCTATAAGCTAGTAAAAAAACTTTATATGTGATTCTATCATGCTTATATGTGTTCTAAGGCAGGCAAAAAACTGTATATGCGATTATATCATGCTCATATGTGTTCTAAGGCAGTCAAAAAAATGGTATATGTGATTCTATCATGCTCATATGTACTCTAAAGCTGTAAAAAACTGTATATGTGATTCTATCATGCTCATATGTGCTCTAAGGCAGTCAAAAAACTTTATATGTGATTCTATCATGCTCATATGTGTTCTAAGGCAAACAAAAAATTGTATATGTGATTATATCATGCTCATATGTGTTCTAAGGGAGTCAAAAAAACTTTATATGTGATTCTATCATGCTCATATGTGCTCTAAGGCAGTCAAAAAACTTTATATGTGATTCTATCATACTTATGTGTTCTATGGCAGAGAAAAAACTATATATGTGATTATATCATGCTCATATGTATTCTAAGACATTAAAAATATTATACTGAAATATTATATAAAAGGTCAGTATTGATAAACAAAATATACTGAAAGAAATTATATGCAATGCCCCTAAGTTAAGATAATCAAAGTTACATGAAATCTAACGACATGTAATACATCACATGAAACTTTCATACCTGAGAGGCACCTGCAAACGAAGCTCCCCTGTTTTGCAAAAAACTGTTGAACTCATCCCGGAGAACGTCGGCAATTGTTTCATGGAAGTAGTCATGCATTGTGTCCTTAACGATCTGGCGTACATCATCCCAAGAATCAGTCGGATGCTTGGAGTTGATGTTGACGGGAGAAGTCTTTGAGTCGTGACTAGAGGAAGCGACGACTGGTGAGGTGTTCATATTACTCCCAAACCCGAACACATGACCTTTTTTAGGTTCATCTGCTGCAGTCACCCATGCTGCAGGATCAAATGATGGATGCTGAGTCGCCATATCGCTCTACCATCTATTGCTCATATGACTCCTACAAATAATGTTTACAGTATGAATTAATAATTAATAATTATAATGTTGATGATAACATGTATATTATAATGATTATTAATACAATAAATACATATTGTTGTCATTCTCGCCTTCTCCAATACAAACTCTCCCATGCTCTTACATTTATGTGTTTGAACAAACACATCCTTGTATGACACAATGCCTCCTTTTTCTGCTTCCTGCAAAGTGAAATGATAAAAGATTTAGTTAACAGGTTTGTAACAATACTTATAAAATTGATTTGTTTATATATTGATGAGTTATCATTTTCTTCAGGTGGCTCCCAAAAGTCTTAGATCCACCTGTGTGTAGATGGGCTTCGGGCATTTTCGCTCGATTTTGTGCAGCCTTCGCTGAGCGGTTTCAAAATGCATCCCCAGCCCACTTGTCACACATTGCATCCCAAACATCTGACCTGATAGTAGGAGGTCCATGGCCCTTCCACTGCAGTGGATCATCTATCCTACCAGATGCTTTTCTTGTTGCAGCCTTCATATTGTGCAGCATGTCTGCAAATCGATTCGCAGCCACCTTCTGCCACACCTTCCTTGCATCATGTTCCTCCATCGTAGTCGCGAAGCGATTCGAAGCCTACAAATATTTTCAAAAAGTTAGTAGACATGATTGTAACAAATAATTAAATATGAAACACATTAACTATGACAAACAACTGTATACTATGAATGAGGACCACAATCTGTCTATCACCTTTTTTGGATACTCTTTTCATTGAGCGATCAGTCCTAGTAGATGTTGAAGTACTGAATTCCTAATATCACGTACTACTTTTTGTGGCTTGAACCTCGTGCTGCACATGAATTGGTACACAATAAATATCAATATACAATATTTATAAGATATGCAATAAGTGAAAATGAAATACTTATGGTCGATTATCGATATACACTATTCGAATGAGTCTTCTTGTACCAGACTGAGAAGACCCTGCATCTTGTGTTGACTCCTGACTTGTATGATCAACTGGTGTAGGTGGGTCATGTACAGGCAAAACATCATCTGTAAAAAAATACGTTAGAAATTCTCAGAATGTGTATTTCAACTAATCAAGCATCCAATTAGTTAAATGATATACCTATCAAAGGAGCCCGTGAAGATGAAGGCTGAGACTGACTACTATTGGATGAACGACCACTGTAAGCTCCACGAACCATAGTCTAACAAATAAAAAATATCATGCAAGACATTTAAATTGTTTTAAATCATTCATATCAAGTATTTCAATACATTCAAATAATTCAAATCAAGTATTACAATGCATTCAAATCATTGGAATACCTGCAAATCATTGCAATACATTTCAATATATTTAAATAATTCAAATCTAAGTATTGCAATACTTTCAAATTATTCAAATAATTGGAATACCTGCAAATCATTTAAATCATTGCAATACATTCAAATCATTCACATCAAGTATTGCAATACATTCAAATCATTCACATCAAGTATTGCAATGCATTCAAATAATTCAAATCATTCACATCAAGTATTGCAATACATTCAAATCATTCAAATCATTGTCACACATTTCTATAGATTCAAATAATTCAAATCATTCACATCAAGTATTGTAATACATTCAAAACATTGAAATACATTCAAATTGAGGTTTGTATTAGAAGATTTTGCTCACTAGCTCAAGAATTCTTCCTCATCAATTGTTTGACTTTCATATTCTTCTTCTTCTTCTTCTTCTTCTTCATCTTCTTCTTCATTGTTTGCCCATCCACTTGGTATATCATTCGGATCACATTCTTCTATGAATGTTTCATCGATCAATGGAGATATGACATGCATATCATGCACAACATCGTGACCATAAGAGAAGTCATAGATATCATCTGATTGATAGTAATCACTCTCTTCAGTTAACTTGTCTTCCTGTAACTGATCATACTCAGGGTATAGTTTGGACTTCACCTTGCAAATTGCCCACCATTCATTTCTGACTTTTTTGTACTCGGATATGAAGTATAATAAACTTATTAAGCTTGCAAGGCTAATATGAATGGTTCATATGTTTCAAACCTTGATTTATGATTCACCTCCACAATGCCTGAGGCGTTGTCGACTCTTGTTGCAGTTGGATCAAACCAATGACACTTGAATAAAGTTACTCTATTATTTATGCCTAAGTAAGTCAACTCCATTATTTCTTCTATAACACCGTACTAATCATGTTTATTTTCACCGTAGCTGCTACCCTTGACACATACGCCACTATTCATTGTTGATTTGTTTATACCGTAGTTTTTTGTATGGAATCGAAAACCATTTACGATGTACCCATTGTAATATTACACAACTTTGGTCGGACCATTTTGTAAATCACATATTCCTTGATCTTTAACATCATCATGACGGACCTACAAACATAAATAATGATTGTGATCACGACCAATTAAGTAACTTAGTGTTGTTTACAAGTGCACAATTTATGTGAGCATCCTTACCAACTCTTTCAACTACTCCACAAACTTAGTTTCACGTTCTTTTTGTACTTCTTCATCAGTGAGATATGAAACTTCTCTTGCAACTCCAGATCAAATCATCTGCAAACCACAAATACTTATATTATCGAACCATGTATGCACGTATAGAACATAAACAGATTTAGAATTGTGTTGCGTCTATATATACTTACTCGATGTATGGGTCGATCGCTGAGCAATTAAAAAGAATATAGATGTGTGTTGTGTCTTGCTCTCGATCTGCCAAGAGTCTTGATCGACAACTACCAAATGCATGCCGAGTGGTTAAAATATCGACAGTTTGCCAGCTACAGTTACTTGTTCTCCATCATCGTTACGAGGCGGGCATGTGTAACGTGTTGGAATGTGAGGTTCAAAGTACATAGATGAGAAATTTGAAATCTCTTCTAAAGTGTACGCTTCACAAATAGAGCCTTCTACTCTTGCTTTATTACGAACCTTTTTTTTGAGGTCAAATGTGCATCTGTCAAAAATATATATTTCGTGTTTTTAAATATCTGTCATTAAAGAGACAAATATAAGAAAACATATACCTTTTAAATAGGTACATCCATTGATATTACACAGGACCACCAACCCTTAGTTCATATGACAAATGTATGATCAAATGTTCCATAACATAAAAAAATGTTGGCAGAAAAATCTTTTTTAGCAAACAAACAATAGTGATGATAGAGTCCTCGAGATTCTTTACATCAGATACTACGACTTCCGATGCGCACAATGTTCTAAAAAATCCACTCAACTTAATCAATACCCCCCATATAGGTTTGTCTAACATATCATGGAATGTTAGGGGTATCAATCGTTGCATAAAGATATGACAATCATGGCTCTTCAACCCATATAATTGTCCATCGTCAATCTTCACAGCTCAAATAATGTTAGAGACGTATCCATCTAGAAATCTCAATTGTCTCAACTATTGACATACCTCCTTTATTTGATCAGGTCCAAGCACGTACCTTACCTTTGGTTTCAGTACTTTACCATTATACTCTTTGAGTTTCAATTCTGGTCTTTTACATATTACTTTTAAATCCATACGGGCCTTCAGATTATCCTTCATTTTTTCTTTAACATTCATTACTGTATTGAATACATTATCAAACACATTTTTCTCCACATGCATCACATCCAACTTATGTCATATCAATAGGGTCGACCAATATGGTAGTTCCCAAAAAATAGACTTCTTTGTCCAATCGTGATCTTTCCAAAATCCAAGGAAGGGCGTCGAACTACGGGCATCTGTTAATACATCTGGAAAGTATTGCAATCTTCTTAAAATCTCTATGCCACACAATCTTGTAGGTGAACCTTCCATTTCAGTTGTGCCTGCTCGAAATGCATTCCTTTATCGTCGGAATGGATGGTTGTTGGGTAGAAATCGATGATGACACACAAACCAATAAGGCTTCCTTCCATGCGTCAATCTAAAAGTTTTTGTATCTTCCATGCAGTACGGACATGCCAACCTCCCATGTGTGCTCCAACCAGATAACATACCATATGCAGGGAAGTCATTGATTGTCCATAGAACAATGACCTTCATATTGAAATTTTATTTTTTGTGGGCATCATACGTGGTAACACCGTCATCCCACAATACTTTTAGTTCATCAATCAATGACCTTAAATATACATCAAGATTTTGGTCAGGTGAGGTCAGACCAGGGATCAATAGAGACAAGAAAAGATTTGGACGCTTCATACACAAGCTTGGTGGAAGGTTGTATGGAGTTATAAATAATGGCTAGCATGAGTATGGAGTTGATCTACCCCCAAATGGATTAAATCCATCTGTACATAAACTGAGTCTAACATTTCTCACTTCCATTGCGAAGTTCTGATAAGTATGATCAAAGTGCTTCCATGCTTCCGCGTCAACATGATGCGTGATCTTGTCTTCATCATGCCAAACTTTATTTGCATGCCATCTCATGTGTTTAGCTATCCTTGAAGACATATACAATCGTTGCAATCTAGGAGTAATAGGAAAGTAGCTTAGTGACTTGTATGAAACTTCTTTTGATCTCGTGCTACCATTGCCTCTTGTCTTTGGCTTGAACCGAGGATGCCCACATGACGGGCATGATATTTTATTTTCTTGATCCTTGAAATACAACATGCAGTGATTTAGACAAGCATCTATCTTTTTATACCCCATACCTAGAGCGCTGACCATAACCTTCGCACGATAGAAATTTTGTGACAATTTCTCATCTTTGGGCAACATACTTTTCACAATCATGCACAAACGGTCAAAACATGATTGACTCAAATTATACTCAGACTTCAAATTCATTAGTTAAAGAACTACAGACAAGATAGTGTGACTCTCGCAATTGTTCCAAAGTGACTAATCAGCATCTCTAAGTAAATCATAAAATCTACTAGCTGCATCGTTTGGTGATTCTTCATCTACTACAGTTGTTACATCACTAGGACCTATAGCAGAACCCAGTTATATTCCTGCGGCATCAAATATCAAATCTATATATGAATTATCGTTTACCACATTCACCCGTGCATCAAAATTATTTCTAAATTCTTCACCATGAAACGTTCAATTCTGATAATCACTCACAAAACCCTTCCTGTATAGGTGATGTCTAATGCCATGAGGTTCTACAAATCGATTGTTCTTACAAATCTTGCAGAGACACCTAATCTGACCTGTGGGATCCACTATACTGACACTTACCGTTGCAAATTCAATAAAACTTTCAACACCATCCATATATTCATGTGATAACTCATTGTCAACTATCCTATGATACATCCATTCACGGTTTGCAGTCATTTTGTCGTATGATGTTACGAATAGTATCCTAACCATTTAAAATAGAATCATCAGAATGTTATGATGAAGAAAATATCAAATTTATCATGCAATATATGATATCATACAATCACAAGAATTATGATACATGCATTGATAACTTAACACTTTCATGTGTAAACTATTCATAACACGATACATTCATTTGAAACATGCTTTCATTATACAATTTCACATGTAAGTCATAATCAAATTGAAAGTAACTACATGCAAGCATGGATACAATCACATCAAACATTATAATACATCAAAAACATTCATATCAAAAAAATATACCTGCAACAAACACACTTCAATATCCTGCTAACTACTACCATGCCTAGCATGGAATCCGTACTCCAAAAATAAGAACACTTCTATTCTCATACATTAAAATCATGCTCAACATGATCTCCAAACTCCAACAAAGCAGTCTTAGATATCAACAACTAAGTGAGTGTGTGAACAGTAAAGTGTTGCATCCAATAAATTAAATAACATGTGATGCGCTTGCACCACTTACTCACCATGGGTATTTACCCGATTTGCATTATTTTTGTCACTTACCACGGGTGGCGGGGCACAAGCGGGATCCGTTGAGAAATCTGCAAGAGACACTGTGTTAAAATGAAGTCACCCTCTGCCGAAAGAAAAAAATTTAGGATAAATATCGAAGTCGGAAGGGATTTCGGCGAGGCGGAACGCCTCCCAGGCGTCGACCACCTCTCCGTTCGGCCAAACAGGTTTTCGAGTTTGACCGGCTAGTCAGTAGGCCAGCGACGTACGACAGCGGCACGAGGTCTCCGGAGGCAGTGATCATCCCCCAGAGCGGCAGACACAAAGTGATGCCGTGGTTTAGGAACCCGGCGATCGTCGGGCGCCCCCCCCCCCCCCCCCCCCCCCCGCCTGTTGCCCCCCCTATCGAAAAAAAAATGTGGCAGGAGGAGCGACCCCTTGTCGAAAAAAAAAACAAGGCAGGGGGCGGCCTCCTGCCCGAAAAAAAAAGAGGCAAGGGGGCGACCCCCTACCGGAAAAGCAGAGGGGCGACCCCCTACCCGAATAAAAAAATAAGGCAGGGGGGACCCCCTGCTGAAAAAAAATGACGTAGGGGGTCACCCCCCCTGCTGAAAAAAAAATGAGGCAGAGGGATGACCCCCTACCCGAATAAAAAAATGAGGCAGAGGGGGCGACCCCCTGTCGAAAAAAAAGAGGCAGGGGGCGACCCCCTGCCGGAAATAAAAAATGAGGCAGGGTGTCGCCCCCCTGCCCGAATAAAAAAATGAAGCAAGGGGGGCGACCCCCTGCCAAAAAAAAAAGCAGGGGGGCGACCCCCTGCTCGAATAAAAAAATGAGGCAGGGGTCCCCACCCCCCTACTAGAAAAAAAAAACGAGGCAGGGGGGGCGACCCCCTTCCAGAATAAAAAAAATAAGGCAAGGGGGGCGACCCCCCCTGCCGAAAATAAAAAACGAGGCAGGGGGGCAACCCCCTGTCAGAAAAAAAATGAGGCAGGCACCCCCCCTACCTGAAAAAAAGAACGAGGCAAGGGGAGCGACCCCCTGCCAAAAAAAAATGACCCACTTACCAGGGAGACGTTGGGCGGGGGGCGACGGGCGACGGAACGGAGGGCGATGGGTCGGGAGAGGGACGGGTGGCAGACCGGGGAGCGACGGGCAGCGGGCCGGGGAGTGCGTCGGGCGGGAGAGGGCGGTGGCCGGGGGAGTGCGTCGGGCGGGAGAAACGAAACAAGAAAGAGAAAGAAGGGTTCTGATTAGGGATTTACGGGAAACTTAGCGACGGATTTGGCGACGGCCTACTTCCGTCGCAACTCTATCACAAATTTATATGACCAGTTAGCGACAAAATATTTCTGTCGCTAACGTCGTCGCTACGTTGCAACAGAAAAATGTCTGTCGCTAAATGCCGCGAGTATTGTGACAAAAACCTAACGTCGCTAAGTCGTCGCTAATTAGCGACAGATTTGGTGACGACAGTTTTTCCATCGCTATTTTTGTAAATATTACGGATTTTAGCAATGAATTTGTTTCTCTCGTTAATCCGCCGCAAAGTTGCGACAAAAAAATCCATCACAAAACTCGGTTGCTAATGACCATTTTTCTTGTAGTGTCATGGTCAATTTACCAGGAATTCATACTTGGATTATGTATTTTTGATGGAAGAAATGATATTTAGAGCCTAAAATATTTACAAAAAAATGGACCCTTAGTTTTTCAAACCTTATAAAAACCCACCTGTGTGTCATAATTGAACACTTCAAAAGTTGATCCCTATAAAAGCAAGTACATAGATCACATCCGTATAGGTCGAAATTTAAAAATAAAACAAAAAAACCTGAAAAACCCATCTACCATGTATCTTGAGCACCTATGCATTGGGCCGGGCCGGGCTCTAAAAACTCAAAATTTTTGTGGGTATCCCACCAAAAAATACGTTCTTGGCATGTTTGTAACCATCACACTCCTAAGACAGCAGTTGGGAGTCATTCCTCTAAGGATACGAGTGGGGGAAACTTTTAGAGGGGAACTGGCTCAAATAAGAAAGTATGGGTCTTTTAGGGCATTTTGCCATAAGAAATTAAGGGCATGTTTGACATGTGAATTTTCGTCCCTGTGATTGTAAATCACAATCGCTACTACAAGAAATCAGGGATTTACTTGCACAAAAATAGCGCCAGTGAAAGTCTTCACGCGAGTAAAGATCTCACCAGTATAATGTATTCACCGGTGCTATTTACATAGTTTGCACCAGCGCAATATCAATGCTAGTAAAATTCTATTCACTGGCACAAATTTGCGCCAGTGAGAACAGTTTCACTATAACAAAAAATAGATTTGATGGCCCATATTTGTGCCAGTAAAAACCTTTTGCTTCATGGTAATCTCCTCAATCCAATATAGGTCCATGACAAGCTAATAATCTCGTCAATCTTTATATCACCTCGATCTGGGACTTCAGGAGTCCGAGTTTGGTTGGTATTACTTCCCAGAGGAAAAGAGTATAAAGTTTACACAGAGAAAATATGGCAAATTTTTTTTTTATTTTATTCTCATAATTCAACTCTTTCTTACAATTGTTCATCATTTATAACAAAAGAAAGCAAATACATCTTATTCATTGACAAGGAAAGTAAAATATACCAAATGCTCTCCTGAAGAAAAAAAAAATGCTCACAAGCTGACTGTTCTAATGCCTGGAACCTACAGTTGTAATTAACAAAAATGAGGGCGAGTCTACAATCCAGTAAGAAATAATTATAAGTAAATAAACAATTAACTTACAACTATAGTGGGCTTTAAGCCTCTAATCTTAGTTTAGTTTTCGACACTCCACACATGTTTGTATATTTTAATTACCCTAATTATCATTCTCAAATACTCTCTCTCTCACACAACTATCACAAGATTGGCTATAACGGTCATAGCCGTCTATGAGCGTAGCAACCCCGTAGAATACCCCAATTCTATATATTAGCCAGACAATAAACCATACACTCCCAGTGGTCCCCGGATTATCGGGCACTGCAGTGAACCACCACGGGGACCCCATCGATAGCTAGCCGGGAGGTGAAGCTCTCAATCTCGGTATGGTTCATGCTACATCCTAAAAATGATGGTTATCAACCATCCATGGTCCTCCAGAGTCCCAAACCAGTGTGACTGTAACCCTAAGTCATAACTAAATTCACACGTTGAACCATATTCATAATTCACTCATTTTCTCACGAGTGATATTGTGACTGATCACAAAAATCTCATTTTTAATCTCATAATGATCTTAAGACTCACACTTCTCTCACTTAGCATGCAATGATGTAGTGTCTCTACATCGTTAAATCATCGACGGCCCACTCTTTGTAGTGGTTGCACTCTTGCTGCGAACCAGGTAGCTTTTGCCATAGGTCGCCACTTTCGAGATTTAAGAAATCAGGCATGCTAAACTCAAAATATCCATTCATACAACATTAATAAACTAAATGAGACTTTAATCTAAACTTAGTCTCGTTACAATGCATGATATTAATGATCATATAAACATGCAACTGAAATACAAATTTTGTCTATCATGCATGATATATCACAACTAACAAGCATATCACTACAACATGTATATATAAATCAACTCATAATGTCAAGCATAGAAGTTTATGCAAGTCATGGTCTCACCCCAAAATAATCATGCTAATCATTTATAACATTATAGTAACAAGCAACGTGAAAATGTTTATTTACATCTAAGATTACTTATAATATCCCTTACCTCAAGTGAGAACACTGTGCTTTCACCGAAAGTAAGTTTCAAGATGCTCTAATAGTAGAATTTGGTCATTAAACCAACATATTTGAATTAATTCACAAAACCTCTTACAAAATTACCAAAATATCCCTCACAAATTTACTCATGAAACCTCAATTTTTGTATCACTAATTTTTACTGAAATATATAAACTAGTAGATTCCTCTCTACAATATGAGTTCAACGCACCAAACCTCACTCGATTTTGAGTTCTGGATGCAAAGTTATGTTCATTTTACCGAAATGGATCTCGGGTATCCAAATGGATATTATGGTCATTTCAAATTTCAGAATAATTCAAGACTATCTTACGATCCGATCAAGATCTATTTCTGATCTGGATCCGACCATATCTGTCTGAATCCATATCCATTACTCATCTAGATCCAGAACGGTCTGACTGGATCCAAAATAGTCTAAATGGATCTATAATATTCTAACTAGATCCAGAATGGTCTGACTGGATCTGAACCTGCATGTCTGGATCTAGTGCATTCTGACTGGATCTAGAACAGTCTAATTGGATTCAGACCTGCTTGACTGGATCTGGGATAGTCCTACTGGATCCAAACCTGTCTGACTGAGTCTGGACTCGAGAATGATCCAATCAGATCCAGAACAGGTCTGGTTTAGTTCAACTGGATCTGAATCAAGAACCCTGATCCAGTCAGACTAAACCGATTCAATCAGATCCAGTTTGGATCAAACCGGTTCGGCTCAAACCCACACTCATGAACCGGTCTGACAAAAAACCAGGTTGGTTTGAACCGGTTTGGTCTGAACCGACTCACCTAACCCGGTTCAGCAAGAAACGGTTCCCCCTGAACCGGTACATATTTTTTTTGACCTGTTTCTATTCGGTCTGGGTGTGACCCGGACCGACCCGGTTCGGTCTGTGTGCAACCCGAACCGACCCGATTCGGTCTGGGTCGCACCAGGCCGAACCGATCTTTCAATTTTTTTTTTTGATTGGTTGGCTCGGTCACGCCCAGACCGACCCAGTTCAGTCCGGGTCGCACCCAGACCAAGTCGGTCCCCCGATAAAACCCCTAACAGGGGTGGAAAAAGGGGCATCACCCCCCCTTTCCACCACACAGAGAGGGGTTGGCCGCTGGAGCTGGCCCTCTCTGTCCTCCTCATTGGCAAAGGGAGGTCGGCCACTGACATTGGTCGGTCGACTGACCCCCTCCTCCTTCTTTCTCTCTCTCTGTATCTTGTTTTTGTTTTTTGTTTTTTTCCAGAAACTCGCCGGCAGCCACGGCTGCCGGCCCTCTTTGTTTTGATGAAAAAGAAATGAAGAAGAATATAAAGAAGGAGAAGGAAAGGAAGGTGCTCACCTTGCCGCCGTCACCAGTAAGTGCCTCTCCCTCTCTCTTTGTCTTCCTCTCTCTTTGTTTCTCTCAATGTGGGGTGCGGAAGGAGGACCTGCGTGAGGGTTTTATAGCCCTCACGCAGGGTGAGGGGGTTGAGGATAAAGCTCGCCCCCTCCCATGGATTTTGGGGGTGAGGTTTATCCCCACCCCTTCTCGAAGTCTCGAAACGACTTTCCCAAATGGAAAACCGTACACATTTTTTTTAATCGATGTTTATCCCCTCCGGTGACTTCGTCGAACGGGGTTTTACAATTCTACCCCTCTTAAAAAAAGATTTGTCTCGAATCTTATCTGAAAACAAATATAGAAATTGCTCACGAATGTCAGATTCATGCTCCCAAGTAGCCTCCTTATTGCTGTGATGACTCCATCTAACTAATACCAGAGATAACTCTTTTTTTCTTAGCTTTTGTACTTTCGTATCTAGAATCTCTATGGGCTTTTCTCTCATACTTAAGTCATCTTGTATATTCAATACAGTCTTGACTGTATTCAATATGTGGGAGGGATCTGACACATACTTCCGCAACATGGAAACATGAAACACGTTATGAATTCGAGATAAAGAATGTGGTAAGGCTAGATGGTATGTTGTCTGACCAATGGTCGCGAGTATCTCAAAGGGTCCAATATATCTGGGATTCAACTTTCCTCTTCGACCAAAATGCATCACTCCCTTAAACGAAGATATCTTCAAAAATATGTGGTCACCTTGCTCAAATTCTAACTCACGGCGTCTTTGGTCCGCATAACTCTTCTGTCAACTTTACGCTGTGAGAAGACACTTTCGAATGAATCTCACATGGTCTGACATCTGTTAAACCATCTTGAGCCCTAACAATCATCTTTCTTTGACCTTATCCCAACACAAGAGAGTCTGACATCGTCGACCATACAATGCCTCAAATGGAGCCATACCTATACTTGCTTGAAAGTTTTTGTTGTAGGCAAACTCCATCAATGGTAGAATATCATTCCATGAGTCACTATATTCCAAACTACATGCCTGGAGCATGTCTTCTAAGGTCTGAATGGTTCGCTCTGACTGCTCATCTGACTAGGGGTGAAAAGTTGTACTCATTTTTAATTGTGTCCCCATTGCTTCTTGAAAACTTTGCCAAAATCGTGGTGTGAACTTCGAGTCTCTATCTGAAATAATTGAATAAGGTACTCTATAGAGTCTAACAATCTCTCTTATAAACAATTGAGCCAATTGGTCACAAGATTAGGTTGTCTTACAGGCCAAAAAGTGAGCTGACTTAGTTAGCCTATCGACAATCACCCACACTGAATCCATCTCATTTTTCATCATTTGAAGCCCTGACACGAAGTTCATCGAGATATCCGTTCATTTGCACTCAGGTATGAGAAGTGGTTACAAAAGACCACCTGGTCGTTGGTGCTCAATTTTCACTTGCTGACATACTAAACACTTGCTAACAAACTCAACAATGTCTCTCTTCATTCTACTCTACCAAAATGTATCTTTCAGATCTCGATACATTTTAAAGATACATTTTAGTGCTGCCAGGATGGATGGCATATCTAGAATGGTATGCATCTTCCAACAATTATTTTCTAAGTTGATCGTCCTTAAGAATGCACACTTTTTTGACGAAATCTAAGAAGTCCTTGATCATCAACTTTGAATTCTGACTCCTCACTTTTAGAAATCTTCTTTCTTGTTTGGGTCAATTCTGGATCTATGGGTTGCTTTTCCTTAATTAGCTCCCACAATTCTGATCTCATGTTGGTTTGCACGAATAGCAACCGACCTGGTAAGCATTGAGCTTCTGCCTTCTGATGAGCCATCGAGGAAAATAACTCCCGATCTGCGAGTCTAGCCAGTGCTCCTGTCTTTTGGCTAAGGGCGTCAACGACTACATTTGCCTTTTCGAGATGATATTTTAGCTCAAAATCATAATCTTTTAGAAATTTTAACCATCTCCTTTGCCTCAAGTTCAAATCTCTTTGTAAAAATAAATACTTAAGGCTTTGATGGTCGGTAAAGACCTCAAATTGCTCACCATAGAGATAGTGCCTCCATATCTTAAGGGCGAATATCACCGTTGCTAGTTTTAAATCATGCGTCAGATAGTTGACTTTATGAGTTTAAGCTAACGAGATGCATAAGCTATCACTTTTTCGTATTGCATCAGAACACAACCTAATCCTTTATGAGAGACATCGCTATAAATAGTGAAACCTCCGAATTCAGAAGGTAAGACCAACACTGGGCAGTGGTCAAACACTTCTTTATCTCCTGAAAACTCTGCTCACATTTATCGTTCCATTCAAACTTTACATCCTTCTTTGTGAGCTTTGTCATGAAAGCCGCCAACAAAGAAAATCCTTCTACGAATCGTCGGTAGTACCCAGCTAATCCCAAGAAGCTGCGAATCTCAGTAGGATTCTTGGGTCTAGACCAATTGGTGACTGCTTCAAACTTTGTAGGGTCTACCATAATCCCGTCTTTAGAAACAATTTGTCCAAGGAAGGACACTTGTTCCAATCAAAAAACACACTTAGAGAATTTGACATAGAGTTGATGTTTTCTAAGTGTCTGCAGAACTATCCTCATATGCTCTTCATGTTGCTCCCTCGAGGTAGAGTATATGAGAATGTTATCGACAAATACCATCACAAACTTATCCAAATAGGGTCTGAAGACCATATTCATCATATCCATGAAGGCAACTGGTGCGTTAGTCAGACCAAAAGGCATGACCAAGAATCCATAATGGTCATATCTTGATCAGAATGTTGTCTTAGCCACATCTTCTTTCTTGATCCTCAGCTGATGATAACCCGATCTCAAATCCAACTTTGAGAAGCATGCGGCTCCTTGCAGTTGATCGAACAAATCATCAATTCTCGGCAATGGATATTTATTTTTGATGGTCACTGCGTTTAGTTGTCAATAGTCTATATACATGCGCAATGATCAGTCTTTCTTCTTAACAAACAGGATCGAAGCACCCCAAGGAGATACTGACGGACGAATAAAACCTTTCTCTAATAATTCTTGCAATTGCTCCTTAAGCTCCTTAAGTTCTGTGGGTCCCATCCGATAGGGAGCCCTCGAAATGGGCATTGTTCTCGGAACTAGATCGATTTGAAATTCAATCTCACGATCAGGAGGGATGCCTAGTAGATCTTTCAAAAAAATATCATCATATTCACGAACTATGTCTACATCTGATATTGTGAGTTCTCTCTCTTTAATTTTTATGTAGGCCAGGAATCCCATGTATCCCTTTTTAATATATTTATTGGCCTTTAGACAAGATATGATAGCCGGCTTGGGTAACTACCTAATACCCTGATATGTGAAAGTGCAGGTATGAGGTATTTGAAAGCTGACACACTTTCTTCTACAATCGATAGTGGCATGATGGTCCGACAACCAATCCATGCCCAGAACAACGTCTATATCTTTAAAGTTGAGTTGCAACAAGTTCACAAGCAACTCACAATTTTTTATTTTTACTACACAGTTAGAATACACAGTATTCACAATGATGGTTGCTCCTATAGGTGTCTCTATTAAGTAAGAAATACTCAATCGATAAGGTGCCACTGGCAACCATTTTCCAAAAGCTGAAGAAGTAAAACTATGTGTGGCTTCTGAGTCGAATAATACACGAGCAAGAACACCAGAAATAGGAAGTGTACCTTCAATCACTTCAGGGTTGGCAAGAGCTTCTTGAAGAGCAGTCGCATATGCGCAGCTTGGTACTGCCGGTTTCGACTTCGGTGGGGCGTTGCTTCTTCGATCAGGTTATGAGCAATCATTGGCATAATGACCCATCTACTAACAGTTGAAACATCTCATGTTTCTCAAGTCACATTTACCCTCGTGCCTCTAGAGACCACAAGTCCTGCAAGCGTTGTTCGACTGAGTTGGCTTTTGGATCTTCTGTCGCTTGGCTTGTTGATTGCCCACATTCTTGACTTAATTACCCTAGTTCTGACTAGAGGTTTGTCTTCCGTACTGCATTCTGTTGTCTCGCTGGAATCTTCCTCTAGGCTGAAACTTTCTTTGAGAGGACTCTACCACATTGCCACCATTGTGTTGGGCCTTACCTTCAGTCTTGGGTTTTTCCTTTGCTTGGGGCTTCTTGTTCGTCCTTATCTCCCAAAACTCGTACTTGAAGGCATAGTCTACAAGCCGACTGTATTTCTTTATTTATTGTGGCCCGACCAACCTCAAAATTTTGGGTCTCAGTCCCCTCTCGAACCTCCTACACTTCTCTTTCTCGTTCGCCACTAAGGACTTGGCAAAACGGGAAAGAGAGTTGAAATGAGCAGTATATTGGGCGACTGTCATGTCACCCTGCTTCAACTTTCTGAATTCTTCTTTCTTTTTTACCCTCTAACAGTTTGGAAAGAATTGCCTGTAAAATATCCTCACGAATATGGACCAAGGCAAGTACGTATCTGACTCCAAGGTGTCCCTGATGGACCTCCACCAGTGCTCTGCATCGCTGGTCAGATTGAATACAACTATCCATACCCTCTGATCCTCTGGGCATTGGATGGCATCCAATGCCTTCTCTACTTGCATTAACCAAATCTCTGTCACTACACCGTCAGAAGTGTCATCGAAGAGCGGAGTCTGCATGTTCTTGAACCTCTCAGCCCATAAGGTGATGCCAGAAATCACTGTCTGAGGTTAACTTTGTCGGGCTCAGGTCGTTTGCATGAGCTCATACAATATGCAATTGGTAGTGTATTCTGGCGGTATTCTCGTACTTTGACTCATTGGTGATCCAGGTGAAATCTTCATACTTTCTTCTCTACCCTCTTATAGAGTATACCTCTCCGGTGTGTGAGTTGCAGTGTGGCTTCCCTGAACTTGTGCCCCTTCCGTAGTAAGGGATGATGAGGGTGTCATTCACGATAGTCCGCAAAGGAGTTTCCTTTCTCACCCGGCTGCTACCGTGTCCTTTGATAGGCAAGATATTCCTCTGCGAGTGGCCATTGATACTGCAGGGAAATTTATTATCACGTGATTTGTTGGTACTTGTACGAAATTTCGTCACATATCACACAATATATAAAAATCATTTATTTTATTTCATTCATAAATCTCATAAATGTACGAGAACATCACTAGTAAGAAAAGAAGAAACAATGCAATTCAAACAATATGACTCGACTAAACAAACTAGATAATCTTAATCATTCTTCAATCCATCTGAATCAAGGCATGTTCCATGTGTTCCTTTGAGCCTGATGCTGGTGAGTCGCAGGAAGAGCATTCAGGTCGTACTGGAGAGATGCAGGAGTATAAGTGAGCGAGGAAGATGTGTGGGTAGGTGTGACAGGAGTGTATGTAGGTGAGGCAGGATCATCAATCGGGTCTTCATCCTCGCCTTACTCTTCCGAACTCCCAGATGTTGCTCGTCCTTGCCCAAACCCTGGGCCGCTTTGGTTGGCTTTCGCTGCCTGTCGAGCTGCTTCAGCTGCCTGAAATGCAACTCTCCGAGTTTCTTCAGACAAAAACTCTTGGGCTGGAGGTGGAACTCTCTGGTTGCCCACACTCATGGCAGTCACATAGCTCGCTCAAGACATATGTCGTCCCCGCGCACTGGCCATATGAGGCCCTCACTGAGGCATAAAGTTTATGTTCGAGGATGCTCTTCTCCTGATTCATCCTCTAACCGCCATCGGATTTTCCATCATCCACCCACGTGCAAACCATGCCCTCTGACGGTTAAACTGATGAGTCCTATTTTCGTAAGGTGGTGGTTGACGCCCCTGGATAGTGTAGGGGTAGTCCTGAAGATAAGAGTCTTTATCCCCAATTATAACGTAGATTGGAGGAGGTTGTGGTGTCAGATCTCTAACTACTTGAGCCATACTTGTGATGACTTCAGTAGTCATCGCTATTGCAGCGATGAACTCCTTTCTCCCTCCGACGGGAGGCTTAGCAGGGTCTTGAGCCCTTGGGTCTTTGTGGTTTCCTCGTTCCCTAACCATTCCTAATCATACGAAAATATAATCACTAACGTGCCTTATTCGAGCAAAGACTTATATCTTGTCATTGAATTTTTATTATGAATGATGAACATCTTTTTGTGTAAACCTGACTTTGATACCACTTTGGAACACCCCAATTTTGGACCTCAAGAGTTCGAGTTCGGTTGGTATTACTTCCCAGATGGAAAGAGTACAAAGTTTACACAGAGAAAACATGACAAATTTTTTATTTCATTTTATTCTCATAAGTCAACTCTTTCTTACAATTGTTCATCATTCATAACAAAAGAAAGCAAATACAACTTATTCAATGACAAGGAAAGTAAAATATACCAAATGCTCTGCTGAAGAAGGAAAAGATGCTCACAAGTTGACTATTCTAATGCCTGGAACCTACAGTTGTAATTAACAAAAATGAGAGTGAGTCTACAATCCAGTAAGAAATAATTATAAGTAAATAAACAATTAACTTACAACTATAGTGGGCTCTAAGACCCTAATCTTAGTTTAGTTTTTGATACACCACACATGTTTGTATATTTTAATTACCCCCATTATCATTCTCAAATACTCTCTCTCACACAACTATCACTAGATTGACTATACCGGTCATAGCCGTCTATGAGTGTAGCAACCCCGTAGAACACCCCAATTCTACATGTTGGCCAGACAATGAACCATACACTCTCAGTGGTCCCCGGACCACCAGGCACTATAGCGAACCACCACAGAGACCCCGCCGGTAGCTAGCCGGGAGGTCAAGCTCTCAATCTCGGTATGATTCATGCTACATCCTAACCATGATGGTTATCAACCATCCATGGTCCTCCAGAGTCCCAAACCAGTGTGAGTGTAACCCTAAGTCATAACTAAGTTTACACATTGAACCACATTCATAATTCACTTGTTCCCTTACGAGTGATGTCGTGACTGATCATAAAAATCTCATTCTTAATCTCATGATGACCTTAGGACTCACACTTCTCTCACTTAGCATGCAATGATGTAGTGTCTTTACATCGTTAAATCACCGGCAGCCCACTCTCCGTGGTGGCTGCACTCTGGCTACAAACCACATAGCCCTTGCCATAGGTCACCACTTTCGAGATTTAAGGGGTCAGGCATGCTAAACTCAAAATATTCATTCATACAACATGAATGAACTAAATGAGACTTTAATCTAAACTTAGTCTCGTCACAATGCATGATATTAATGATCATATAGACATGCAATTGAAATACAATTTTTTTCTATCATGCATGATATATCACAACTAACAAGCATATCACTATAACATGTATATATAAATCAACTCATAATGTCAAGCATGGAAGTTTATGCATGTCATGGTCTCATCCCAAAATAATCATGCTAATCATTTATAACATTACAGTAACAAGCAACGTGAAAATATTTATTTACATCTAAGATTACTTATAATATCCCTTACCTCAAGTGCAAACACTGTGCTTTCACTGAAAGTAAGTCTCAAGATGCTCTAACAGTAGGATCTGGTCATCAAACCAACATATTTGAATTAATTCACAAAACTTTTTACAAAATTACTAAAATACCCCTCATAAATTTACTCATGAAACCTCAATTTTTGTATCACTGATTTTTACGAAAATATATGGACTAGTAGATTCCTCTCTATAATACGAGTCCAACGCACCAAACCTCACTCGATTCTGAGTTCGGAATGCAAAGTTATGTTCATTTTACCGAAATGAATCTCGGGTATCCAAATGGATATTATGGTTATTTTAAATTTCTGGATAATTCGAGAATATCTTACCATTCGATCCAGATCTATTTCTGATCTAGATCCGACCTTATCTGTCTGAATCCAAATCCATTACCCATCTAGATCCAGAACGGTCTGACTGGATCTAGAATGGTCTAAATGGATCCAGAATATTCTAACTAGATCTAGAATGGTGTGACTGGATCTGAACCTACATGTCTGGATCCAGTGCATTCTGACTGGATCTAGAACAGTCTGATTAGATCCAGACCTGCTTGACTGGATCTGGGATAGTTCGACTGGATCCAAACCTGTCTAACTGGGTTTGGACACGAGAATGATCCAATCGGATCTAGAATAGGTCTGGTTTAGTTCAACTGGATCTGAATCAAGAACCCTGATCCAGTCAGACTGAACCGATTCATTCAGATCCAGTTTGGATCAAACTGGTTCAGCTCAAACCCGATTCGGTTTTTACCCACGCTCATGAACCGGTCTGACCAGAAACCAGGTTGGTCTGAACCGACCCACCTAACCCGGTTCGGCAAGAACCGGTTCCCCCTGAATCGGTACACTTTTTTTTTTCGACCTGTCTCGGTTCGGTCTGGGTGCAACCCAGACCGACCCGGTTCAGTTTGGGTCGCACCCAGGCCGAACTGGTCTTCTAAAATTTATTTATTTTTATTGGTTGGCTCGGTCTGGGCGCGACCCAGACCGTCCGGTTCAGTTTGGGTCGCGCCCAGACCGACCCGGTTCGGTCCCCCGATAAAACCCCTAACAGGGGTGGAAAAAGGGGCATCGCCCCCCCTTTCCACCACACAGAGAGGGGCCGACCGCCGGAGCCGGCCCTCTCTATCCTCCTCATTGAGGGAGGTCGGCCGACCAACCCCCTCCTCCTCTCTCTCTTTGTATCTTGTTTTTGTTTTTTGTTTTTTTCCAGAAACTCATCGACAACCATAGCTGCCGGTGCTCTTTGTTTTGACAGAAAAGAAATGAAGAAGAAGATAAAGAAGGAGAAGGAAAGGAAGGTGATCACCTTGCTGCTGTCGCCGGTAAGTGCCTCTCCCTATCTCCCTGTCTTCCTCTCTCTTTGTTTCTCTCGATGTGGGGTGCGGAAGGAAGACCTGCGTGAGGGTTTTTATAACCCTCACTCAGGGTGAGGGGGTGAGGATAAGCCTTGCCCCCCCTCCCGCGGATTTTGGGGGTGAGGTTTGTCCTCACCCCTTCTCGAATTCTAGAAATGGCTTTCCCAAATGGGGAACACCGTACACAATTTTTTTTAATCGATGTTTATCCCCTCTAGCGACTTCGCCGGAGGGGGGTTTTACAATCTTGGTCAAGATCAATATAACTTACCTTGTCCAACTTCCTGTTCAATGCTTGAGAAAAAGTGACAATTTTAACTGAGTTCAGTTGCTCTTGATTGTTATTGAATTAGTTCCTTGGTTGGACTTGATGATTTTATTCTTTTAGAATGAAGTTGGTCTTGGTGATCAAGCCAACCAAAGAAAATACAAAGTTTACTTGTTCCTTGTGTCAGCTTCTCTACTACTAGACCTAGGGCCATCAACTTTTAGCACAAGAGCCTTGTACCCAAGTTTCTCAGCCCTTTGTACTAGTTGTCTTGAAATGTCACGATTTTTTAACACCTGATCAGAAGAAAAAATGCCATCAGGGTAAGATTTATCATGGCTTGGAATATTGTGAACACCCCAAATTTTTCAAAGTCTTGTAAAATGACCATTTTGCCCCTAGCCCCATTTTTCTGAGAAAATCAAGTTATTTCTTCAGATTTCTGGATTAAATTCTGCATTAATATATTCAAATTCAGCTTTGGGTCTGAACTCAGTATTTTAAATCCAAATCTGAGCCCCGTTGTCCGATTTCCAAAATAAAATCACAAAAATACCAAAAAATGAGTTTGAAAGGCTCGGGCAGCTCATCCGGCACTCTGTTGGACCCTCGACCCTATATTTCTCAGTCTGAAGTTATAAACCTCGATTATTTCTCAAAAATTTGGACATAAACCCATTTTTTGAAGAAATTGTCTCAAAATAGTTTCTAAAATTCTCAGAAAAACTCCTGTTGTAAACATTTTACAAAAACATCAAAAAATTAGTTTCAATCTTTGATTTCTTGTAAAGCTTTAGGATTTTATTCTAAAAATACAAAAAAATGAAAAAATAACATAAAAAAATCAAAAATTGAGAAAAGCTACGCAAAAAAATGAATAACTTTGAGCTTCTTAAAATTGTTTTTGCTAAAAACCCCATTTGAAAAGCCATCTTTCAAAAAAAATCTTAAAAGGAGTCTTCTTTTTGGAAAAGGAGAAAATCCACAACAAACTCCTCCCGCACTCCTCTTTCCTCTTCTCTCCATCGCAGATCTAAAACAAATCCTTTGATCCTCACCTTCTATTTTCAACGAATTCTTCACTCGAACCTTCTGTCTCTTCTTTAAGAAGAGAACTTCCCCAACGATCGGGCATCCATTTTTTTTGATCAAATTTTCACGTAGCAATCCCCCATTTTTTTCCTGGCGAATACCGATCAATCACTGAGTTTCTCTGCAAGAATCCATTTACAATCGTCTACTTCTTCATTTCGAGCATCCTCTGCAAGACATTACGAAGCCACTCTTCTCTGAAGCATTTCCTCTGCAAGAGGTCGCCCATCTTCATCTTTGGAGTATCGCATCAAAAGTTCGACCTACCTCCAGATTGCCCTGTTTCTTCCTCCAACTATCTCCTTCGTCCAGAACCCTTGCAACGCTTCGGTAAGTCTCGCATCCTCTGTTATTTTTTTGTAAGCCCTCCATTTTATCTCTTTTGATTTAGTCTTGGCCCCAGTTACGCACCAGGGATGGCGTTGGGTTGCCTGTGCAACACCAACCCATCCTCGTGCCATAGCAAGAGGAACCATCATGTTCCGACATTGTTTCTATTTTATTATTTTCATTTTTTTTTCTTCTTTCTCCCTTTCTTTCTTCATTTTTGTCGCTGGTTTCTTCTTGCTTTGAACATCTGCTGCACGATTAGATTCAAACATTTCCTTACCATTTTCCGGAATCTGTAATATATTTTCAACTATTGCTGGCATCCGTTCTTTAATTATTATTCTTTATGATCTGTTTATAACATTATAATCCTGTTGATTTCATTTTCTCTTTTGTTATTCCGTTGTAGTATATCTTACATCACTTGATCATCTATCAGTTTTATCTCTCTTTCGGTTGTTCATTATGTCTTGATTTATTGCCCTATCATGAATAATTTGTTCTTCATTGCTTGTTGATCCCACTTTTCTTTTTGATAAATCATCGCATCCTGATTCTTCATTTTTTTTTTACTGGTTGCTACTGCTATATCTCTTCTTCTCCTTGAAGAAATGTTTCTACATGTATATTTTTCGTCAAAATGATCATAGCAGCAGTTCACTTTGTTTCTGCTTATCGCACCTGCATCATCAGATCTCCAGTCCTGGTAAGTTGTTAGATGATCATCTATCGTGCTTTCTGTCTGACCAGAAAGGGGACTGATTCCTCTTTTCCAATTCTGATAAAAAAAAGGGGGGAAGGTTTGGTTGCAAAAGCTCGTTGTTAAGCTCTTGCGTTCTATACATTTGATGTTTTTCTGCAGTTTTGGTCACTTGGTGCTTACAGCATGATGATCCTATCTCAATAAAATTTGGTTAATCTTTGTTATATAGCCTGTTCAAAGATAATCAACTCATCATAATGCTATAGAAAATTTTGCTTAATTCTGTGTTTACCTACAAAAATGGTACGAGAATTCATGGGATTCAGAGAGATGGAATCATTGCTTACCCAGTGGAGTAGATCCATACATCTTCCCTGGTTGAAGGTTGCTCACTATTGAGGTTTGGTGGAGACAAGTTTCTGCCAACAGGCTCTAATGTTTGAAAGCCTGAGCTCAAAATGAAGCTATCCCTGGCCATCTTCCTCAGCAAGATGTTATGTCACGAATCTGAATGCTCTCAGTAGGGCAGATTCGCAGAGACACCAGAATTCTTTGAAAAGATGCAGTCCTCAAGGATGGGTTCTGATGATATATGATTCCATGGTTTTTTTCCAATATATGAGTTAGTAACCCGCGAGAATGGGGTACCCTATAGTCGATTAATACACGATCTGCGCAAGAGGCAGCTCCTTCTTAATCGTAAAATACTTGCACAAATAGCTATATCAAATAGGAATTGCCTTTACATGATATCATCAAATAAGGAGATTGATTGGGAGGAGTCCGACGGAATAATTTAAACGAAACAGAGTTTCCCGGAGAATTTCCCCCGGGAAGGTGGAGTAAAAATAACAATGTAAAGGAAAATTAAAAGTTCGTAGGCATTTGAACAATGATGGAGCTAATTCACATATACACTGTGGCATTCTGTTACACTTTCACTATGTTCCTCTATATCTCCACTATTAGCTGTAATTGAACCACATTATGTTCATTATATCACCCAGCATCACTGCAATTTTTTTTTATTTTCTGCATTGACTGTGTAAAATCACCTTATGATACATTATCGTCTCAGCATATTATTGCTGAAAAGCATTGATAGATGTTATCAGATATCATGGCCATCAGATTCGTTTTGCAGAAACTGACCTGTCGCTGACAGCTCATCCGAACCGTCCCATCATCCATGTTAGTAGCACCTCACGACAATATCTTTCACAAACACCATTTTTTTTTTTAGGCATCATTGCTACATTCAACAACTTTTATGCAACCTGTACTATTCATCATCTTACTCCAAACATTTCCACTTATATCACTTGTTCACAGCTCCATTTTCTCATTTTTTTTTTCTCTTCTTTTTCAGTACTATTACCATATTCAACATCTTCATGATATGCTTTGTTCACTGCTGTTACGACAAGCACTCCATCTCCATCCTACATATTAGACTTCCAATGGTATTTTCATCTTCATCAGTGTCCCATTCCCTTCACAACCCTTTACTAATTATCCCCTTCTTTCCATTGTTATACTAATACAACACAACCCCTGTATACAGTTGACAAAATCACAATAACACCACTCGTACCCCTCATACTCACTCACCTGTTATGCCACCCACCATCTATCACAACTACATATACTTCCCATTATATCTACCAGCATGCAACACTTCTGTCACGCAACCTTTCACAGCAACATTGGTGGTCTTTTCATGTAGTCTTCCATTTTAGCTCCACTACCCACAGCCCATTGGTTCATTTTTTATATACCTATATACCTATATAACTATATATACATATATATATATAAGTGTATGTATATATATCATTTCCCATCTTTTCCATCATGAATGAATACCTTTTGACATTTATATGATATGTGCAAACCCTTTCTATCTTTCATATTAATCAAGTGTTTTACAGGGAATATGTGGACAAAAGTTATTATTTGAACTTGTAAATTTGGTTTTATGAGTTGTAATAGCTAGAGTGGAATAAGAAATTACCTTTCCTGCTTTAGGTAGAATGGATGAGCATTTGTACATTCTAGAAATACTTGTTTCATATCATCTTCTCTATTTCTCAAAATCCCCACAATGGTGAAACACGAATGGCACGTGCACCATTTCGTAAGAGGTAAGTTAATTCTAAGTTGACGATTTGCATCAACGGCCATAGTCGGGGTGTGAACAAAACTTAGAATTCTTATCTTTTACGAAATAACATTGGATCCACACTGGATCCACTTTCAAAATTCATCATATTTTCTCAAAATATTTTCTTTCTTTTATCAGAATTTAACTTAGGATTAACTCAAAACATATACCAATGGCCATAGTCAGGGTATATTGAAAGTTAATTTCATTTTAAATTCTATAAAAGCACTAAAATGTATTTTATTCTTCTCTTGAATTTAAATATAGATTATCATATAATACATTCAATGACCATAGTCAAGGATGTATTATATTTTTAATCTTATTTTAATTCATTTAAAGAATGAAATAGCTTTTCAAATTCCAAATTTAAAATTATTCAAATTCATTCATCATATAGGATAGAATTGCATCATATTTTCAAAACTTCCTTTTTCAAAAACTCCAAGTGATGCTAATATCTTCTTCAATCTATCTTCGATCCTTATCAAATCCAATTCATCCTTTTCATTTTCAAAATTCTATTTGACTTTGAAATTTCAAAGTCATTTTTATTCAAATTCAAAATCAGATTTCAAAGTTCAAATTTACTTTGAAATTCCAAATTCATTTTATATTCACATTTTCAACCAAAAATCAAAGTTCAAATTAAACTTTGAGATTCTTGATTCATTTTTCAGAATTTAACCACAAATCCATTTTAGGATATAGGATTCAACACTCATGTTAGATCTCAGACTCCATATCTAATTCCTCCTCAGGATCCAAATTCTGATTTTCACTTTGGATCTTAGATTTCTGGTCCAAATTCCATCTTAGGGTCTAGAATCCAACTCTACATTGGATCTCTGATTTCAGATCCAAATTCCAATTCTTAGGATCCAGAACCCAATTCTACATTGGATCTCAGACTTTAGATCCAAATCCATTCTAGGATCCAGATCCTCATTCTCCCATTGGATCTCAGATTTGGATCCAAATCCCAATTTTTAGGATCCAGAACCCAATTCTACATTGGATCTTAGACTTCAGATCCAAATCCATTCTAGGATCCAGATCCTCATTCTACCATTGGATCTCAGATTCGGATCCAAATTCCCATTCTTAGGATCCAGAATTCAATCCTACTTTGGGTCTCAGATTCAGATCCAAATTCCATCTTAGGATCTAGAGTCCAACCCTATCTCGGATCTCGGATTTCAGATCCAAATACCTTCTTGGATTCCAAATCTTGAATCCAATTCCATTCAAAATTCCAAGTCCAAATTCCACTTTAAATTCCAATTCTCAAAGCCAGTTCCATTTCGTTCAAACCAAGTTCCTATTTCAGATCCTAAATCCAAAAATCAACTCAAAACTCTATTCAGAATCCAGAATTTGGATTCGAATTTCATCTTAAAATTCCGACTGTTCCCATTCCTCAATTCCTTTAGATCCCCCACATTTCCTTCTAACTTCAAAACTTCAAAGTTGGAATTCAATTCCATTCCAAATACTCATCCAAATTCAAAACTTCTAAATTCAAAGTCCATCCATGACTTTGAAAATTTCCTTCTCTTTTTATCTCAAAAACTCAAAAATCATTTTCCAAAATCCAAAATCATTTTTCCCAAGCTCATGATTATTCTAAAGACTTAGAACTTTAATCTTAAAGTTCTAAGTTAGAAATCGTTTCTTCACTTTATCAGATTCACTTGGAAATTCTTTAAAACATTTTTTAAAAAAAGCATACATCTTTGCATTTGCACAAGCATGATTCATTGTGCATTTTAGACTTAGGATAAATACTTAGATAATTTCTTAGCAAAGCAAAAGGCACTAAATTCGACCCTTGGTTCGATTACCCCTGGTAAAGGTGCCAGAAACGGTCGAACATCGTACCGACGAGCGGATCCCATCTCCCAATTTTTCCCGCAAATATTTCAAAAACGGAGGCGAGTCATTTCAAAATTCTTTAAAATTAAGGTCAAGTGAGACCCGCAAAAGAGTTCCTCTTCTCTTCTCTTCTTTCTTTTCTCTTCTCTCTTTCTTTTCCATTCTTTTATCTTTTCTCCCTTCAAAAAGGAGGAAAATAAAAGGTTGGAAAGGAAAAGAGAAAGAAGAGAGAGAACATTACAAGAGGAAAAATTTTGCGATGATCACAGTTTTGGCGACCGTGATGGGACCCATCTTCGTCCGGTTGAATCTATGCCTTTTCTTTTGCTTTGACATTATCTAAGTCTTTATTCTTCATATGCCAGCTCCATTTTCATGCAAACCTTAGGAGCCTAGACTCTGTCCTAAAGCTGACATCATTGCATATAGGATTTAAGTATGGTTTGGTAGGACCATATTGAGGAGATTATTCCATGCTCACATTAGACTTAGGTCTTGAATACAACTCTCCTCAATTTTAGGGATTGAATGTAAACAATGTATGCAAGTGTATGCTTTCTTTCATTTAGATCTATCTCTTTAGGACTTGCATTAGAGCCATCTGACTTTTGCATGTTGAACATGTTTTCAAAAACATCCCTTACCTATATTGTCCCGGTCTTCACGTTGCTGGGCTGTCTCACTGAACCATAGTTCGAGAGAGAGCCTCACAACTGGACCACCTATTTGGGTTCGCGCCCCCCTACCACGTACCTAAGGGCCATAGTCCGAGGTATATAGGTAGGTGCTCAAGGATGTTGGGAAGCCATTACCTTAGAACCGGAGAAATATTTCTATGCCACGTACTTCGAGCTTCGGCTTGGGTATATCGGCGTATCTTGATCGGAATCAGATAATTTGAACCTTAGAGTTAGGATTAAGGTCCTACAAGCCATTTTCAAATATTGCATTTAGAGTCAGCCTTTAGGGAGTGTTGTATGCGCATCCTTGTTTGTGCAGCTTTGGTTGTGTGATATTTCTCTTATTTTTCTCATATATGTATCAAACCTTCTTAAAAAAACCCTGGGTGTATCATTCAAAACTTACCTTTATTTTCAAAAACCCCAGGTGTATATTTTCTATCTACCTACATCTTCTTTTCCCTCTTTTTAGGTCAAATTTTCTTTAAAACCCTGGAAAACTCTTTTAAAAATCCCCTCAATCTTTCAAAATTTCCAGGTTTGATTCTTGAAAAAGTCTATCCGTAAGTCCTGCATTCTATCTGACTCGCTTCCTCTTTTTGCCTCAGTATCACTCCGATGGCATCTGAATCTCCCGATACTATCTTTCCTTGGGATCATGTCTTCTATCAAATAAGGGATGGAACCCCAGATCTGCGGGTCATCCAGTCTCGTACTTTCTTCCCACGGTGGTATTATTCTTGGTTCGCCACCTTCTCACGTATGTTCCCAGACCACTTGGATGACTGCGGGTTGGAGATGGCATCAGCGGTAGGCAAGCGAGTCATCAATGGAGCGTTGATTCAGGCCATGGCAGAACGATGAAATCCACGTACCTGCACCTTCTGGTTTCCCTGGGGAGAGATGACTCTGCTGATGGACGAATTCAATGACATTGTGGGATTGCCCGAACCAGCTGGTCAGCCAGATGATCCTGTCGAGCAGCAATTTTTGATCAACATCAAAGGGGTAGATGTTCGAGAAGCCTTAGCAAGAGCAACAGGGAGCAGATCCTGGCCTCTCACCGAGATTGGTGGGAATCAGTTCATCGACCTGTTCGAATTATATCAAAAGTACGGAGCCTACAAAGAGGTTGACACTTTGTCCCGAGCAGCGAAGGACAGAATTCAGCACGCCATGATCCTGTGCATAGTGGGGTTAGCCTTCTTCCAAGATGGTCAGAATTTTATAGACATCAGAGTTGCTCAGCTCTTTCGAAGATGGGGAAGCAAGCAGACCCGTCAGCTCTCAGTCTCCATGGCCGCATTAGCCTTCCTTTACAGAGGTTTGGCTCGATTCGCTCTTGGGGAGACCATTCTGGTAGAAGGATGCACTTATGCCTTGCAGTCATGGTTCCTACGCCACGTTCCCTCGAAGGCCAATTCTTTCAGGTTCAACAGTAAGCAGCTGAAGACGGTCATCCAATGCCGAGCTCTGATCGAGAAGCTGCATCAGGAGGAGATCACCTGGGATTTCTTTGACAGAAGAGAGACTATTCCTCGATACACTTATGCCCGTGACAAGCGTTACAAGTTGATGGGCCCTTTCTTTTGTATTGATTATCAGCCGGAACGATGCCTGAGGCAGTTTTCGCAGCGGCAAGTTCGTGCCAACACCCGTTTCCCGACAGGCAACGTGTCAGAATTCAACCTGCAGTCGGATCAGTGGTCTGGGGCATATCATGTCGCTAAATATACCTGGAACGCATTTATTTCTCTGTCTATTTTTCCTGGGCCAAATGTATCATCTGAATATCAAGAGTGGTGGCAAACTGTCTGCCCACCCTCTCTTTGTCTTTGAAAAGATATCAATAAAAATTTACTTTTTGGCAAAAAAAAAATGTTGCTTTCTGTATTTTGTTTGTAGCGCAAATAAAAGTCACAAAAACTTGAGTGACGACCTAATCCCGGGTAAAAGGGATATTCCTTCCGCATTTCTTCAAATCTTATCATGGTTGACGACCTCGCCTAGGTAACAAGGCACATTTCTCTGTTATCATCAAATGGTAATACAATTATCACAAATCGTGTGATGACCCAATCCCGGGTAATGGGATAATCTCTTGAAATTGTCTACCAAATCCCTTCATTTCTTGCTTTCTCTCAAAGAAATTATGATTTTCAAAACAAAAAAAAAAACTTCTCCATACTCTAACCATTCCCATATTCTGCAGGAAAGCTTTGGCATCTAAAAAATGGTTCAGACAAGGGCTGATAAGAGGGCCGCTCAACAACACAGTGATAACGAGTCAGAAGAAATGAATTCTCCCAGATTGTCCAAGAAACATGACTCCAGAGATGAAAGCGATGTTGATCCGGCCATGTACCGGGTTTTTCAGAAAATGATGACTAAGATGATGGCTGAACAGGCCAAAGCTGCTCCCAAGAAGGCAACTTCTAAAAGCAAAGCTAAGAAAAAGCCCATAAAGAAGCCGGTTAAGATCAGCAAGCAGAAAGTACAACGTGACAGCACCTCTGAGGGTTCTGGGTCAGAAGAAGTCTCTGAGGAAGAACAGCAGCTAATCTACATCCCAAAACATCTGCGGCAGTCCAAGAGGTCGGTAGAAGAGCCAGTGTCAGTGAACAAGCCCAAGCATGGGGCCCCCGCAGAGGACTCGATCCAGGCACTGACCAAAATTGTCAAAGACCTGCAGGTCCGGGATAAAGGAAAAAGGTCATACACCAGACAAGATTTCTACCTTGGTTTGGAAGGAGACATCAATTTGGAGAATCTCCCCCGAAAATTCATTAAATTCGATGGATCCGGAGATCCCAAGGCCCACCTTGCCATGTTCTTCGCAGAATGCGCCCGGTTCAGCGAAGACAACCGTGCCCTATTTCTCCGTTTTCCCCGCAGTCTGGAGGGGATAGCTGCCAAATGGTATGCTGAGCACGTCAATCCCATCAAACTAAGGGATTTTGACAAGGTGGTCAACATGTTTGTTGAACGCTTCCTATTCAACACGGAAGCTCTGCCCACCCTGAACCACCTGTGCAACCTGAAACAGGAGCCCAATGAAAAGGCCAGGGATTTCATTCATAAGTGGAGAAGCCTTTGCAACAAAATGAGAAATCCTATTTCCGAGGAGCATGCTCTCCAAGTCATTCTCAACAACTTCTCCCAGCCCCTAAAAAGCCTCCTCTTCCCATATCCCTCCAAATCGTTTATTGAACTGACGGAGCGAGCAGAATGTCTCGAGATGGGAGTAGAGAACGGGATGTATGAAGGTGTCGCCTTAGCCAAAAATGTGCAAGACCCAAAGAAGAAGGCACACTTCACCTACTCCGCCGAGGTTCCAGGGGATGATCAAGGCAGTAGCAGTAAACAGGGCAGTGGCACAAAGCCCAAGCAGAACAGATGAAGGAAAGGGAAATTCTTCAAGAACAATGATAAGCCTCTCCCGACCGGTCCTCAACAAAAGGGGGACCTTCAAGAAAAACCTAAACATATAAACTGGAGCAGGGATCGGAAGTTTACTCCCCTCGACCAGCCACTGGAGAAAATTTTGGAGTATTTGCTGTCTCACGGGATGGTAAAACTTCCCAAGGTGGCAGATCCACCAGTGCTCATGGGAAGATTTAAGGAACAATACTGCAAATTCCACAGGGCGATGGGCCACGACACTGAGTATTGCTTCATCCTGAAGCATCTGATTCAGGATTGTATTGATAAAAGCATCCTCATCGAGGATGAAGAAGAGGGCAAAATGGACATTCTGTCCGCCCCATTCCCAAAACATTCAGTGTCAACCATTTCAGAAGGTTCTTTTCTCCCGCAGGGTCACATACATCCTTGCTCCAGCGAAGAAATAAGTTTGCAGCATCAGGTGATGGTTTTACATCAGAATCAACCTGCATTTCAGAAAGGGGATATCCTCTCATTTTTAAATATTAGAAACATGTCGGTTGAGAGTGGAAAGATCCAAGTTTTTCCAAAAAGATTTGTGAAAAGGGAAGCCTGCATAGAGGAAGCAGGAACCTCAGAAGCAGCAGAAGAACGGGCCAAAAGCCTTCAGAAGCCCATCACAGCGCTCTCCAACATCTCCATTTTCGAATTGACTCATGATTCTCCCCAGCATCAGGAAAAGCTCAATGATCTATTAAGAAAGATCAAAGTAAAGCCGGGCACCACGCCCGAAGACATGGCGCAGATAGTAAACCAAGCAATGACTAACGCGCCTATTACCTTTTCAGATGAGGACTTGCCTAAGCCTCATTCATTCCACAACAATGCATTGTATATAGTGGTCAGGACCAGGGGCATGACCGTCCCACATGTTCTTGTCGATGGGGGCAGCAGTCTGAATATTTGCCCAGAAATGACAGCAAAAGCATTGGGATTAAAAGAGGAAGAATATATGCCTGATCCCATCACCATCTATGGCTTCGATAATCACGGGCAGACTGCCAAGGGCAAGATCTTCCTGGAAATTTTTATTAACTACTTAGTGCATACGGTGTTATTCCATGTCGTCAATGTGCCACCAACTTACAATCTGTTGTTGGGACGAACATGGATCCACAACGCCAATGCAGTTCCGTCGACTCTCCACCAGTGCATCAAGTGGTCTAAGGGTGGAATGATTACTACTGTTTTGGGCAAAGACCCTGAAGAAAGGCTGCCACAGCCTATGATTCCTCGTCCCACATTTACAGCTGATATTCCAAGCATCCGAGAAGCGGATGAAATTAATCTCAGTGATAGCCTGGAGATGCTAAAATTAAAAGATGTCATGGAAGAAGAAAACATTGCAGCCACGGTCCAATGGCAGGGACCTTGTTTCTTTAAGTTAGGAGGACGCATTGATTACGCCTCCTTCAAAGATCATCCCTTATTTCCTCAATTTTCTAAAGCAAGAAAGGGATTTGATCTGCTGATAAAACATGGATACCAGCCATTCCGAGGCATGGAGAAAGATGAAGATGGCATGATAGAGCCCATCATTTCAGTTCGACATGCGGACAGTTCAGGGTTGGGGTTCACCGGCCAGGATTCCAGCAAGAAGACCATTTTTGTCAGAGGAAGCCAATAAAGAGATGATGCCTTAGTTTTCCCTGCTTTCTTTTCTTATCTTTTGTTAAATCTTGTAGGGACAACACGATCCCATCTTTTGTCAATGTCTTGTAAATACTTCTTTTCTAATCAATGAAAGATCAACTTTCTCTTCACATTTTGAGCATCTATCATTTCTTCTTATATTTTGTCTATATCATTGTTCTTTACTTATACAAAAGTTTGATTTGGCTCGTACTTTCTCTTAAATAAAAACCTTTCTTACATTTTCAGGACCATTAACTCCTGAATCAATGACAAGATTTGTTATCAATCCCAAGTATCTAAAATTGGCAAGGTTTTCTGAGATGAAAAACAGAGCAGAGGTCAGTCAGACTGAAAAGCCAGCTGAATTTGATTCCACTATTCAGGATTTGCCAGAATTTGCTCACATTCAGAAGCAGGATGAACCATCATCTTTGGTTCAGGATCCAACTGAGGATATTAACATTGGGTCGGAAGATAATCCAAAAATTCTCAAAATCGGGTCGAGTCTAAGCGAAACTGAAAAGGCTAGACTCATCCAATTCCTCAAAAAGCATCAAGAAGTATTCGCCTGGACTTACGAAGATATGCCAGGATTGGATATCAAGCTGGTTGAGCATCGACTCAAGTTGAAACCAGAAGCCAGACCGATCAAGCAGAAATTGAGGAAATTAGACCCTCAAATTGAGCAACAAGTCAAGGAAGGACTCGAAGATTTATTGAAAGCAGGCTTCATCCGAGCTATTGATTACCCAGATTGGTTAGCAAATATCGTAGCCGTCCCTAAAAAGAACGGAAAAGTTCAGATTTGCATTGATTTCAGGGATCTTAATAAAGCCACCCCGAAAGATGATTATCCACTTCCCAATATTGACCTGTTGATCGATAGCACAGCAGGTCATGTCATGTTTTCCTTCATGGACGGATATTCAGGTTATAATCAGATTAAATTGGCCGTTCGTGATCAGTCAAAGACTTCATTTACTACCCCATGGGGAACCTTCTGCTATACAGTGATGTCATTTGGGCTCAAGAATGCCGGGGCAACTTATCAAAGGGCGATGGCCGTTATTTTCCACGATCAAATGCACAAGAATATGGATGCATATGTGGATGACATTTTGGTTAAGTCTAAAGAAGAAGAGGATCACCTTGATGCTCTTAGTCAAGTTTTTGAAAGACTTATTCTTTACAAATTGAGACTTAACCCTCAGAAATGTGTTATTGGAGTCAAGTCCGGCAAGCTGCTCGGCTTCATCATCAGCAAGAAAGGGATCGAGGTGGATCCGGCTAAAGCAAAAGCCATTATTGACATGCCGCCTCCAACTAATCTCAGGGAACTGCGAAGCCTTCAAGGGCGTATTCAGTCTATTCGCAGATTCATCTCTAATCTAGCCATGAGATGCGAACCTTTCAACCATTTGCTTAGAAAAGGAGTTAAGTTTGAATGGGGATCAGAATGCCAACTCTCGTTTGAGCGCATCAAGCAGTATCTCCTTAATCCACCAGTTTTAAAGCCGCCTAAGCTAGAAAAGCCTCTCTTGCTATATATTTCAGTCAATCAGAATGCCTGTGGTGGATTCCTCGCTCAGTATGAAGAAGGCAGTTTGATAGAGCACGCCATCTACTACATAAGCAAAACATTCATAGATTATGAAAAGAAGTATTCTCAGATGGAGAAGACTTGTCTAGCTCTGGTCTGGATGTGCCAGAAATTGAGACATTACTTGTTGGCTTCTGAAATTAAGTTTCTTTCAAAGCTCAATCCGCTCAGATACATTCTTGAACAACCTTTTCTCACTGGACGAATCGCAAAGTGGCAAGTCCTGTTGATGCAATATGACTTAGAGTATGTTTCTCAAAAGTCGATTAAGGGCCAAGCGATCGCTGATCAGTTGGCGGATTTCCCTCTGACAGAAGAAATTAAAACAGAAGATGATTTTCCTGACGAGCACATCTGTAATGTCCAACAGCCCCCAGTTTGGAACTTGTTCTTTGATGGCTCTAAAAACATGTCTGGCATCGGGATTGGAGTCTTGTTAATCACTCCAGAAAAAGAAATGATCCCTTATTCTCTTAAGCTTGGTTTCCAATGCACTCATAATATGGCCGAGTATGAAGCTTTAATACAAGGCCTCAAAATTCTGCAATGTTTCAATGTCAAGAGAGTGCACGCCCTTGGCGACTCACTACTTGTTGTCAGTCAAGTTAATACTGAATGGCAAGTGAAAGATCCCAAATTGATCCCATATCAGAAGATCGTCTTAGCTCTTGTGGACAGCTTCGAAGAATTTCAGCTCAATCACATCAAAAGAGAGCATAATCAGATAGCCGATGGCTTAGCCAGTTTGGGCTCCATTTTATCATTCAAAGGTGGTGAGTCATATCGCTCTTTCAAAGTTGGCAGACTCGAGCAACCCGCTTTCGATTCAATTATGCAAGTAAACCAGGTCAATCAGAAGGAGAAGCCTTGGTATCAAAATATCAAGAATTTCATTGAGTCTGGTGAATTTCCACCAGAAATGCCTAAAAGGGAGCAACGTGCAATCCAGCGTATGTCTACCCGATATTTCATTCTCGCCAATGTCCTCTACCGCCGTGGATTCAATTCTGAATATTCAAGGTGCTTAGACAAAGAAGAAGCTATGGAAGTTATCCAAGAGGCACATGAAGGGATTTGTGGTGGCCATGCTGGCTATCAAACTCTCGTCAAGCAGATCGTTCGAGCAGGGTACTATTGGAATACCATGCAGCAAGACTGTCATAGATTTGTGAAGAAATGCGTCAAGTGCCAATTACACGCGCCTTATATTCATGCTCCGGCCACATATCTACAATCAGTTGTTTCTCCTTGGCCATTTTCTATGTGGGCTTTTGACGTCGTCGGCCCGATTACTCCTTCTGCTTCCAACGACCACAAATACTTTCTGGCTGCGACAGAGTACTTCACGAAATGGGTTGAAGTTGTTACTCTACGCACAGTAGAAGGCCGTCATGTGGTTTCTTTCATTCACAAGAACATTCTTTGCCGCTTTGGCATTCCACATGATATTGTCTCAGATAATGGAACCCATTTCAAAAATGAGAGGATGAAAACCTTCTGTTCTAAATTCAGGATTTGCCATCACTTCTCAGCTCCTTATTATCCTCAAGGGAATGGCCAAGCAGAGGCCACCAATAAGATCTTGATTCGTATTTTGGAAAGGACTGTGAAAACAGGTCGAGATTGGCACGAGAAAATTCATGACGCGCTTTGGGCATATCGGACCACCATTCGGACTCCGACTAATGCCACTCCTTCAGAACTTGTTTACGGGACTGAAGTGGTGTTACCTCTCCATATCCAAAAGCCCGCTCTCAAATTCGCTTCTCTCATAGAATTGCCACTTGATCAGTATCAGCAGCAGAGATTGGTGCAACTAGATTTACTGGATGAAAAGAGGCTCAAAGCAGCAGAGCACGCTCAAGCTTATCGGCAGAGGATAGCTCGACATTATGCCAAGTCTGTCATTGAGAGAAAATTTTGAGTTAACGATTTGGTGCTCAGATCGACAGCTCATCTCAAGCATCGACCACAAGGCAAGTGGTCACCTAATTGGGAAGGCCCTTATGTGGTTAAGGAAGCTTTGCCTCGCAATTCGTATCGTCTAATCAATGCAGATGGAGTGGAGATGCCAGATCCCATCAATGCTCTGCATTTGAAGAAATTTTATACTTAGAATTTTCATTCAAAAATCTTTTATACTATTCAAAGAGCCATTTCAATAAAAATAATGATCTTCTATCAATTCTTACATTCTTCTCCATGATACTGGGGCATTTATTTTGATCCATAATCATCTTCTTCCATCATATGCAGGCAGGATTAGACGAAAGTTCTTATTCTCAAATTTTGTTAATTCTTAATTGATCCTGTGATTTTTATTGTCTTTTCATTTGATTCATTTTGCTTTGATCAGATTTACATCAAGCTAATGCTCGTTTATGTCAAGTTTTAACAAATTTTCCAATCTTATTAAAAAAAAATTCTCTACTTTTATCTTCAAATCACCCTTTCAGGATAAGGGATAAACCTGATGCCTCCTTTCAATGAGGTATTCTTCCTTTTATTTCCCCCGTTCAGGATAAGGGGATAAATCCTGAATTATCTTCTAAAAACTCATTTTGAAAAATCTAATCTCATCTTCAAAACCCAGTTCTCGCACTGGTTGTTTTCAAACTTTTCAATCATATATAGAGCACATTTGAAAAACCCGGTTCTCACACCGGTAACCTTCTAAAATCAGTCTTCTGACCAAAGACCTTTCTCCTTCTAAATTCAAGTTCTGACTTGAATATTCCAAAACTTCATGTATTTTTAAAAGATCCAGCTTTTGCCGGTCATGTATTTCCAAAAGATCCAGCATCTCGCTGGTCATGTATTTCCAAAGGATCCAGCATCTCGCTGGTCATGTATTTCCAGAGGATCCAGCATCTCGTTGGTCCTGTATTCCAAAAGATCCAGCTCCCGCTGGTCGTGTATTACAGAAGATCAAAACCTTAGGGTGCGACTTCTCAATCCTATCATTTCCAAAGCCTTCAAGATCTTCAATTTTTTAAAATTCTATCAGTTTCTCAACCTCTGGTTGCAATATCTTCAGAATTTCATCAACCCTCGGGTTATAATTTCTCAAGTTCAGTCATTTTTCAAACCATCAGGTTAAATCCTTCATATTTGAAATCCAGTATTTTTTTTTCACTGGTCGGGATTTGAAATCCAGTTTTCATAACTGGTCGGGATTTAAAATCCAGTATTTTTCACTGGTCGGGATTTGAAATCCAGTTTTCATAACTGGTCGGGATTTAAAATCCAGTATTTTTCACTGGTCGGGATTTGAAATCCAGTTTTCATAACTGGTCGGGATTTAAAATCCAGTATTTTTCACTGGTCGGGATTTAAAATCCAGTATTTTTCACTGGTCGGGATTTGAAATCCAGTTTTCATAACTGGTCGGGATTTAAAATCCAGTATTTTTCACTGGTCGGGATTTGAAATCCAGTTTTCATAACTGGTCGGGATTTAAAATCCAGTATTTTTCACTGGTCAGGTTTTGAAATCTAGTGTTTTCACTGGTCAGGATTATCAAAAATCCAGTTTCTCATAAACTGGTCGGGATTTCCAAAAACCTAATATTATTTCATCAGTCCAGTTTTCTTAAGTCTGATTTCTCACACCATTTCTTTAAATTACAGCTAAATGTCTCATCAAAATCTATATTGAGTGATTATCTCACAAAGAATTCGTGAAAATTTTGCCAATTTGCTAAAAGCATTTGTTGATTCTAAAAGTCTGACTACACAAAAAGAATTTCCTCATATTACCTCTAATATTTCCTTCAAAAAGGTGGAACCTTTTGCGAAAAAGAGGTAAAATTCAAATCTTTTCCTGTTGATCAACCAAAAGGATGTAAGAAATGTCCTCGATATGATCAATGGAAGAAATCTTCAATGATGTTGAAAAGCCAGAAGCGAATTGATATTGACCTTGGCTATGGCACATGTTTTAAAATGACTTTCTGGCAACCAGGCAGTGGAAATATCTTAAGCTGTAAAAAGAATTCACTCAAACCCATATCTCCTCATTTTCGTTTAAAAGTTGCAATCAAATATCCGCAAAAGGGATCTCTCAATTGTCGTCAAGATGAAGGCGAATTAAGCGAGTAGACCCCCAGGGCCAAAGAAGATTTGAAACATCTCCAAGATGACGGAGTTTGTGACGGATCCTTTCAGGGAAAGTTCAGATCACCGTCGAGATGAAGGCGAGTGTGATGAACCTACCAACAAACCCTAAAAGATATTTGATTTCTGCTATCATCTAAAGACCTTTTGAACCAGTGAGATCAATAGAACCCCTAAGATAAAAGAAGGATCGGAGCATCTCCAAGATTAAGGAGTTTGTGACGTACCCTTCCCTGAAAAAGAGAAAAAGTCAGGACATCCAAATGAAGGATGATGAAAAAAAAAAAAAACCCGAGAAAGCCCAATGACTCAAAAAGAGTGCAAAAAGATCATCGTAGGGAAAACGCCCGGATATCAAAACTGCCAAAGTTGCCAGAAGTCATCTTTTCTCATGCAAAATTCTTTTATCAATATCTCTTCATTTCTTGCTTTTATGAAATTAAGAATATTTCTTTTATTCTCATATCAGGGAAATGGATAGCTTCCTTGAAGAAAATCATCAGTGCTAAAATTTTGAATTTGACTCTTAGAACTGAGGAGTTAACCTCATTTGGGGAAATACTCTAGGTAAAAGAGAGAATATCTTTCGCACGTACGTGCATATCTCCAAGCGTTTGAATTCACTATGATTTTATCTTATTGGCAAAATTTTCTAGCTATTCCAAGAATAAAATAAACATTCAATATCCATTTTGATGCAACCTAACGTTGTTTATATTTCCAAGAAGAGTTACCTCTGAAGAAAGTATCTCTTCCTGTCCCATCACGGTTTTTCTCATTAACGAATTCCGTATGGATTCCCCCACTCCGGATAAGGGTCAAACCTGAACCATTTTGCGAAAGATTCTTTGATTTCAAAAGCTATTTCAGTCTCAACAATGAGGCGCACCATTTCTTCTCCCTTTTCAAAGCTTTAGGGAACCCTATATTTCCTTCTTTCGCAAAAACCCCTATCGGATTTGTTCGTTCAAATTCCGAAGGTCCCATCGTGCTTTCTCCATTTTTGAGAAACCCGTATGGTAGATTTCCTATCCAGATTAAGAGTTAACCCAGAACCTCGCTTCACGAGGTATCTTCCTTGCAGGTTTGGGTTAAACCTGAGTCACATTCCAATGAGATTCCTCGTTTTTGACGAGATGATTTTTTCCAATCCCACCATAATTCTTCCCATCAAGGGACCCATACTTCATACATTCATCCAAAGAAAGGATCATACTCAGGCTTCATTTCACAAGGCGTTTTCCAAAATGTCCCATCAAGGTCCCTGTGTATTCCTTTCCTCATTTCAAATTCATCTTGATATATTTTTGTCCCATCCAGGTTAAGGGCTAAACCTGAATCATTAAAAATAATAGTATCTGGTCTCACCCATGAGACCTGATCAAAATTTTCATTTCCCACCATTTCAGAATTTCCATCTAAAGTCCCATCACGATTTCCTCATTTTCTACTCAATCATATCATTTTCGAGGATTTCGTCTCCCAAAAACCATTCAGGATAAAGTTTCAAAGCCTGAAAAATCATATTTTCAAAAATAATTCTTCCACACCTAGTTTAGATCTGCTGGCTGGGGCATTTTCAAAATTTGGAGTGTTGTCTTTGCCACTAAGCTCGGCTTTCAACCGGCTTAGTAGCAAAGAGGGGCATCTGTGAACACCCCAAATTTTTCAAAGTCTTGTAAAATGACCATTTTGCCCCTAGCCCCATTTTTCTGAGAAAATCAAGTTATTTCTTCAGATTTCTGGATTAAATTCTGCATTAATATATTCAAATTCAGCTTTGGGTCTGAACTCAGTATTTTAAATCCAAATCTGAGCCCCGTTGTCCGATTTCCAAAATAAAATCACAAAAATACCAAAAAATGAGTTTGAAAGGCTCGGGCAGCTCATCCGGCACTCTGTTGGACCCTCGACCCTATATTTCTCAGTCTGAAGTTATAAACCTCGATTATTTCTCAAAAATTTGGACATAAACCCATTTTTTGAAGAAATTGTCTCAAAATAGTTTCTAAAATTCTCAGAAAAAACTCCTGTTGTAAACATTTTACAAAAACATCAAAAAATTAGTTTCAATCTTTGATTTCTTGTAAAGCTTTAGGATTTTATTCTAAAAATACAAAAAAATGGAAAAATAACATTAAAAAATCAAAAATTGAGAAAAGCTACGCAAAAAAATGAATAACTTTGAGCTTCTTAAAATTGTTTTTGCTAAAAACCCCATTTGAAAAGCCATCTTTCAAAAAAATTCTTAAAAGGAGTCTTCTTTTTGGAAAAGGAGAAAATCCACAACAAACTCCTCCCGCACTCCTCTTTCCTCTTCTCTCCATCGCAGATCTAAAACAAATCCTTTGATCCTCACCTTCTATTTTCAACGAATTCTTCACTCGAACCTTCTGTCTCTTCTTTAAGAAGAGAACTTCCCCAACGATCGGGCATCCATTTTTTTTGATCAAATTTTCACGTAGCAATCCCCCATTTTTTTCCTGGCGAATACCGATCAATCACTGAGTTTCTCTGCAAGAATCCATTTACAATCGTCTACTTCTTCATTTCGAGCATCCTCTGCAAGACATTACGAAGCCACTCTTCTCTGAAGCATTTCCTCTGCAAGAGGTCGCCCATCTTCATCTTTGGAGTATCGCATCAAAAGTTCGACCTACCTCCAGATTGCCCTGTTTCTTCCTCCAACTATCTCCTTCGTCCAGAACCCTTGCAACGTTTCGGTAAGTCTCGCATCCTCTGTTATTTTTTTGTAAGCCCTCCATTTTATCTCTTTTGATTTAGTCTTGGCCCCAGTTACGCACCAGGGATGGCGTTGGGTTGCCTGTGCAACACCAACCCATCCTCGTGCCATAGCAAGAGGAACCATCATGTTCCGACATTGTTTCTATTTTATTATTTTCATTTTTTTTTCTTCTTTCTCCCTTTCTTTCTTCATTTTTGTCGCTGGTTTCTTCTTGCTTTGAACATCTGCTGCACGATTAGATTCAAACATTTCCTTACCATTTTCCGGAATCTGTAATATATTTTCAACTATTGCTGGCATCCGTTCTTTAATTATTATTCTTTATGATCTGTTTATAACATTATAATCCTGTTGATTTCATTTTCTCTTTTGTTATTCCGTTGTAGTATATCTTACATCACTTGATCATCTATCAGTTTTATCTCTCTTTCGGTTGTTCATTATGTCTTGATTTATTGCCCTATCATGAATAATTTGTTCTTCATTGCTTGTTGATCCCACTTTTCTTTTTGATAAATCATCGCATCCTGATTCTTCATTTTTTTTTTACTGGTTGCTACTGCTATATCTCTTCTTTTCCTTGAAGAAATGTTTCTACATGTATATTTTTCGTCAAAATGATCATAGCAGCAGTTCACTTTGTTTCTGCTTATCGCACCTGCATCATCAGATCTCCAGTCCTGGTAAGTTGTTAGATGATCATCTATCGTGCTTTCTGTCTGACCAGAAAGGGGACTGATTCTTCTTTTCCAATTCTGATAAAAAAAAAGGGGGAAGGTTTGGTTGCAGAAGCTCGTTGTTAAGCTCTTGTGTTCTATACATTTGATGTTTTTCTGCAGTTTTTGTCACTTGGTGCTTACAGCATGATGATCCTATCTCAATAAAATTTGGTTAATCTTTGTTATATAGCCTGTTCAAAGATAATCAACTCATCATAATGCTATAGAAAATTTTGCTTAATTCTGTGTTTACCTACAAAAATGGTACGAGAATTCATGGGATTCAGAGAGATGGAATCATTGCTTACCCAGTGGAGTAGATCCATACATCTTCCCTGGTTGAAGGTTGCTCACTATTGAGGTTTGGTGGAGACAAGTTTCTGCCAACAGGCTCTAATGTTTGAAAGCCTGAGCTCAGGATGAAGCTATCCCTGACCATCTTCCTCAGCAAGATGTTATGTCACGAATCCGAATGCTCTCAGTAGGGCAGATTCGCAGAGACACCAGAATTCTTTGAAAAGATGCAGTCCTCAAGGATGGGTTCTGATGATATATGATTCCATGGTTTTTTTCCAATATATGAGTTAGTTCGTAGGCATTTGAACAATGATGGAGCTAATTCACATATGCACTGTGGCATTCTGTTACACTTTCACTATGTTCCTCTATATCTCCACTATTAGCTGTAGTTGAACCACATTATGTCCATTATATCACCCAGCATCACTGCAATTTTTTTTTATTTTCTGCATTGACTGTGTAAAATCACCTTATGATACATTATCGTCTCAGCATATTATTGCTGAAAAGCATTGATAGATGTTATCAGATATCATGGCCATCAGATTCGTTTTGCAGAAACTGACCTGTCGCTGACAGCTCATCCAAACCGTCCCATCATCCATGTTAGTAGCACCTCACGACAATATCTTTCACAAACACCATTTTTTTTTAGGCATCATTGCTACATTCAGCAACTTTTATGCAACCTGTACTATTCATCATCTTACTCCAAACATTTCCACTTATATCACTTGTTCACAGCTCCATTTTCTCATTTTTTTTTCTCTTCTTTTTCAGTACTATTACCATATTCAACATCTTCATGATATGCTTTGTTCACTGCTGTTACGACAAGCACTCCATCTCCATCCTACATATTAGACTTCCAATGGTATTTTCATCTTCATCAGTGTCCCATTCCCTTCACAACCCTTTACTAATTATCCCCTTCTTTCCATTGTTATACTAATACAACACAACCCCTGTATACAGTTGACAAAATCACAATAACACCACTCGTACCCCTCATACTCACTCACCTGTTATGCCACCCACCATCTATAACAACTACATATACTTCCCATTACATTTACCAGCATGCAACACTTCTGTCACGTAACCTTTCACAGCAACATTGGTGGTCTTTTCATGTAGTCTTCCATTTTAGCTCCACTACCCACAGCCCATTGGTTCATTTTTTATATACCTATATACCTATATAACTATATATACATATATATAAGTGTATGTATATATATCATTTCCCATCTTTTCCATCATGAATGAATACCTTTTGACATTTATATGATATGTGCAAACCCTTTCTATCTTTCATATTAATCAAGTGTTTTACAGGGAATATGTGGACAAAAGTTATTATTTGAACTTGTAAATTTGGTTTTATGAGTTGTAATAGCTAGAGTGGAATAAGAAATTACCTTTCCTGCTTTAGGTAGAATGGATGAGCATTTGTACATTCTAGAAATACTTGTTTCATATCATCTTCTCTATTTCTCAAAATCCCCACAATGGTGAAACACGAATGGCACGTGCACCATTTCGTAAGAGGTAAGTTAATTCTAAGTTGACGATTTGCATCAACGGCCATAGTCGGGGTGTGAACAAAACTTAGAATTCTTATCTTTTACGAAATAACATTAGATCCACACTGGATCCACTTTCAAAATTCATCATATTTTCTCAAAATATTTTCTTTCTTTTATCAGAATTTAACTTAGGATTAACTCAAAACATATACCAATGGCCATAGTCAGGGTATATTGAAAGTTAATTTCATTTTAAATTCTATAAAAGCACTAAAATGTATTTTATTCTTCTCTTGAATTTAAATATAGATTATCATATAATACATTCAATGACCATAGTCAAGGATGTATTATATTTTTAATCTTATTTTAATTCATTTAAAGAATGAAATAGCTTTTCAAATTCTAAATTTAAAATTATTCAAATTCATTCATCATATAGGATAGAATTGCATCATATTTTCAAAACTTCCTTTTTCAAAAACTCCAAGTGATGCTAATATCTTCTTCAATCTATCTTCGATCCTTATCAAATCCAATTCATCCTTTTCATTTTCAAAATTCTATTTGACTTTGAAATTTCAAAGTCATTTTTATTCAAATTCAAAATCAGATTTCAAAGTTCAAATTTACTTTGAAATTCCAAATTCATTTTATATTCACATTTTCAACCAAAAATCAAAGTTCAAATTAAACTTTGAGATTCTTGATTCATTTTTCAGAATTTAACCACAAATCCATTTTAGGATATAGGATTCAACACTCATGTTAGATCTCAGACTCCAGATCTAATTCCTCCTCAGGATCCAAATTCTGATTTTCACTTTGGATCTTAGATTTCTGGTCCAAATTCCATCTTAGGGTCTAGAATCCAACTCTACATTGGATCTCTGATTTCAGATCCAAATTCCAATTCTTAGGATCCAGAACCCAATTCTACATTGGATCTCAGACTTTAGATCCAAATCCATTCTAGGATCCAGATTCTCATTCTCCCATTGGATCTCAGATTCGGATCCAAATCCCAATTTTTAGGATCCAGAACCCAATTCTACATTGGATCTTAGACTTCAGATCCAAATCCATTCTAGGATCCAGATCCTCATTCTACCATTGGATCTCAGATTCGGATCCAAATTCCCATTCTTAGGATCTAGAATTCAATCCTACTTTGGGTCTCAGATTCAGATCCAAAATCCATCTTAGGATCTAGAGTCCAACCCTATCTCGGATCTCGGATTTCAGATCCAAATACCTTCTTGGATTCCAAATCTTGAATCCAATTCCATTCAAAATTCCAAGTCCAAATTCCACTTTAAATTCCAATTCTCAAAGCCAGTTCCATTTCGTTCAAACCAAGTTCCTATTTCAGATCCTAAATCCAAAAATCAACTCAAAACTCTATTCAGAATCCAGAATTTGGATTCGAATTTCATCTTAAAATTCCGACTGTTCCCATTCCTCAATTCCTTTAGATCCCCCACATTTCCTTCTAACTTCAAAACTTCAAAGTTGGAATTCAATTCCATTCCAAATACTCATCCAAATTCAAAACTTCTAAATTCAAAGTCCATCCATGACTTTGAAAATTTCCTTCTCTTTTTATCTCAAAAACTCAAAAATCATTTTCCAAAATCCAAAATCATTTTTCCCAAGCTCATGATTATTCTAAAGACTTAGAACTTTAATCTTAAAGTTCTAAGTTAGAAATCGTTTCTTCACTTTATCAGATTCACTTGGAAATTCTTCAAAACATTTTTTAAAAAAAGCATACATCTTTGCATTTGCACAAGCATGATTCATTGTGCATTTTAGACTTAGGATAAATACTTAGATAATTTCTTAGCAAAGCAAAAGGCACTAAATTCGACCCTTGGTTCGATTACCCCTGGTAAAGGCGCCAGGAACGGTCGAACCTCGTACCGACGAGCGGATCCCATCTCCCGATTTTTCCCGCAAATATTTCAAAAACGGAGGCGAGTCATTTCAAAATTCTTTAAAATTAAGGTCAAGTGAGACCCGCAAAAGAGTTCCTCTTCTCTTCTCTTCTTTCTTTTCTCTTCTCTCTTTCTTTTCCATTCTTTTATCTTTTCTCCCTTCAAAAAGGAGGAAAATAAAAGGTTGGAAAGGAAAAGAGAAAGAAGAGAGAGAACATTACGAGAGGAAAAATTTTGCGATGATCACAAATATCATCCTCACTTTGGTATAAGTTTGGGTTGAGTCACCACTGCCAACAACTCAGTCTGCGCACATTGGTGACTCTTGAACTAAATATTGATTTAGTTAGCTTGAGCCAAGACAGTGACTTATTAAAAACATCATAGTCAAACCAAGTCACGGGTAGACATCAACCAGTTCCCTTATATTATAAACTGAATACAAGAAACTAGCGATAACTAATTGGCTAAGTTTCCAGTGAACTGAGATGGCTATGGAAAAGTTGCCAAGTGCAGCGATGATAGGCAGAATCAGAACATCTATATTTTATATATGATGTAAGTGTGAGTTGCGCCAGAAGAAAATGTTATTTTCACTGGCGCATATATACACTAGGTCATAAAAAGTATCCTAAACTGGCACATGCTCCATTTGTGCTAGTGAAACCTCTGAAACTTTGGCGCAAATACCCTTTGCGCCAGTAAAAAAAAAGGTTGCGCCGGTAAATCTCATGTTTTACTGGCGCAGTGTAGGAAGTGCGTCGATAAAATCTCGTTTTCAACAAGGTTGACCTTGTGATCTATTTTCTCACTCTGTGACCAAAATAAACATCCCCTTAAGAGAACTCACTTTACCTTGAAAGGGGTGTACCGGAGGGAAAGTGCTTCTCCATGGGGGAGGTATGTACCCATCTTGACTAGCAAAGTGCCTTTTTACATTTATTATGTAGACCCCATCACATGTTTCTCATGATGATGTTTGTTTTACCCTTTTTAAGAAAGATGCCTTCTTTCCTATGAAAGAGGTCTACTTTCATAAGAAGAGAATAAAATAAAATGTCCCCTAAGAAAAACTCTCACCTCGGAAAAAAAATGACATACTTGGTTAAGTGAGCAAGTCGAAGCCAATAGAAAATCTGGCAAGCAGGGAAGAGTACTCAAGCATTTTTACATTATCAATCATGTTGTTAGTTAATTATCATCTTAATATCATTAAAAAATTATCTTAATAATCATATATTAATGTTTTCCGTGGTACTTTAATCGTATCTTAATGTTCTAAGCGGTACTTCGATGCATTTCGTCTTTGAAAGAAAATTATGTTCAAGTATGTGACTAGGTGAGAATGAATTGTCCTTTTTCAGTCTGGAATTGAATGGTACAGGTTCAAGCAACAAATATTGGTATGAAACTCATTTCTGAAACCACCAAAATCAGTACAAAAATATTAAAAAAATTACCCAAATATTTCAAAAAATGTGAGACATGTATGGTGGGAATCTCGTCTCTAATACTTTAGCAATGAACATAAAACACCTTTCTAGCCTTCATAGCCCGTTCAAAAACTCAGATCTATTGTCATTATCTCTGTTCAGTTCCTCTATGATTCAGTTGCTTTAAGTTAATAATTGTCATTACAGTTGAGTTTGTTATTCTAATTATGTTTAAGATATTCATAGTTGTCAATGGACTACCTATAATTATCAATGACCTACTAGATGTGAAAAGTTCATTATAGATATGATACTTGTATGACTATTCATTGTCAAACCATTTGCATAAGGATCTCATCAAAGCTCAATAACTTTGTTAATTCTGTGACAGCATGAATATCATTCTGCATGGGGCATATCTATCAGAAAAGTGAAGCAAACAACACAGAACAGACTGATGTCACAGTGACTGTACTATTATACAAGGAAATTTGCAGAATATGGTGAGGAGGGTAACTATGACTTTGAGAGAAAAAAGTTTTATTTTTTAGGACCAGGTTAGCTATTGGCCTTGTCTACTCCTATAACTGTGTAACAAATATTATTATTGAATATATTGTTGGAAAAACTAGTGGATTATATCTTTCATACCTTGGAGTCATGGCTTGTATAAGAAAATGTCAATTGAGGGCAAAAGAAGCAATACCTGTTGAAGGTGAGGAACAGAGGTGATGCCCCAATAGATTCACAACTTTCATTTGTTCAGTATATGTTTGGTGTAAGTGATTTATGTATGGAATTACAATATTGTCTTGAAAACATATTTGGTGTATAATGAAAAATTAACCATTCCATAGATTAAGAAATGTTACAGAATTTGCTTTCATACAACTAGAATAATTTTAAATCTTTAAGTTGTCTAATTTTGGCAGCCCTATCCTGCACAACCTTCCTGCTAGACTTGCCAAAAAAGTTGTCCAGATAGTGATGCCAAACTTATGCCTTGAATGAAGTCTGAGTAGATGCAGTGTACGGGGTGGAACACATATAATGTGTTCAACCCCAACCACCGAAAGCCATATCAGTGGCAACCCCCCCCCCCCCTCTCCTTTAACAGGGGGATCTCACGCCTTTCCCGAGGAGTGGTTCAGTGTCTTTTTTAGTAAAAGGGGGAGCCGTGTATTTCACTGGTGCCAAATGGGATCTATCCATCCCCTGTCATCCCTATCTTCATAACCCTCTTTAGGATTTCATGGATGCAAGTTGTTTTTGTTGGGATGAGTGGCCATTATCCGCTCATTTTGGCATATGCACGAACATGGGCCCGTTTGTGGATATGCCTTGGGCAGTTACAAAAACAAAGTTTTCAAATAAGCCTCTTTTTTATAAAACCGTTTTCTAATGCCCGTTCCAATAATCTCGCTGAAGCTATCTGCATAGTTGAGCCCAAAATAAGAAGAATTCGAGAGATGAAAAATTATAAATTAAGCTCAACACTTGATGTGAGATATACATAGCACAAGCAAAAAGCCTCTCAAAGCAAACCTTATGAAAGGCTAAAACAGTCGATCTTCTTCTACTCTCTATTCTCTTGTTTTCAAGATCTCTGCTCGGTCCTTTTGTTGCTTCGCTCATATGTTGCGCACTCCATCCATCAGTGGTATTAGAGCGGGTTGAGATCCTTGAAGTTTATAGCATCCTTCTACTTCCGCCTATCAAAACCTACAAGGAAAGCGTGACAGGTTAGTCGGGCCTCAGGAAGCCCTTTGTTTTTTTTTTTGTGATTGTAAACTTGCACAGTCATAGAAATTTTTTTTCTCTCGCTTGAGAGACTCTAAGAGTAGAGACCCGAAACTGGAAAACATCTATGTGGCCCCGGTAGGGCTCAAACTGTGCTGCTTAAAAAAAAAATTGTTTGATTTTTGTGTTGCCTCTGCATATCTGAAAAATCATATCTGTGAGAATATTTTTTTTTTAGAAATATACAATAAGAATACGAAAAAAAAGGAAAAAGAGGAAAACTATCATCTGTTGATTCTGTCGTCGGTTTTCTTTTCTGGTGACCGCTGCTATTTTATCAGCGGCCCCGACCTTTGACCGGTCTTTTTCTGTTTTCTCTCTCACCTCGTCTAAATCAATAATTGGTAAAGAAGACATCCACCAGCGTTTCTGAAAAAGGAAAATCAAAACAAAACACCAGAGAACTTATCTGAGAAAACACCGAGAACACCGAAAGTCGACAGTTCGACCGTCATTCTGGTTTGGGTCTTTTCTCAGAGATAGATCTGAGCCAGGAGCACCGACCCAAACACACGGAAAGTCTTTCTGCCGGAATCCCTTGCCGGAAACGCGAAAGCGCCTCTTGGCATCTTCGATGAACCCTCGAGAGAAGAGAGAGAAAAGTTGACTGAAAAATAAATTTTTTAGTCGACTTTTGGGTATTTATACCCTGTGGTCAAAATTACCCAGAAGCCCCTCCTTTTTTGCGAGTTATTCAAAAATGCTGTTATTAAAAATTTAATTATAACCCATATACTTTTTTTTATTTTTTTGCTAAAAGAGGGTTGTGTGTGTAATTTTATCAAAATTCTGTTTAAAGGCCTGAGATTATTAAATTTACAAAAATAGGTTTTCTATTTTAGTGCTAGTTTTTTTATAATTCTTGCTTAAGACCGCTTCTATTAAATTTTTTTGCGTAATTCTTTATAGGCTGAAACTGATTCGTGGTCTGTTTTTTCATAATAATAATAATAATAATAATAATAATAATAATAATAATAATAATAATAATAATAATAATAAAATAAATTACTATAAACAAAATAAAATGAGATAGGATGGCTAGTCGTGTGTGTGCTTCTGAACTTGCCAAAACTGACAAGCTAAATGAAACAAATTTTTCAATCTGAAAAAGAAGAATATCTTTAGCTCTTACACTTGAGGGTTTGGAATATGTATTACACAAACAAGTAAAAAATCTTGGAGAAATAGGGTCAAAAGAGGAGAAAGAAAAATATGAAAATTACTTAAGAGATGATCTTATAGCTAGAATTATTATGTTGACTTATATGGATGATGACCTAATTAGAGTTTTTTAAGACTATGGAACAACAAATGAAATGATGGAAGCAATCAGGTCTAAATATGATATTACATCCGAAGTACATGTTCAACTACTCTTAGAACAATATAATTCATATAAAATGAAAGAGTCAGACAATGTAGTAGATCATGTAAACCGTATGTTAGTCATGGCAAAAGACTTAGCAATAGCTGAAAATGTGATACCTGACAGGATGCAAATTTCAACCATCTTGAATAGTTTGCCTGTATCTTAGAGGATGGTAACCACAACACTTAGGCTGAATACTAAAAGTCTAAACCTTAATGAATTACCTCTGCAACTAGCGATAGAGCAAGAACACATGGTCAAGGACAAAAAGTCAGAACCCATGATAGCTCAAGATGTCCCATTCAACAATCAAATACCCTTTAAAAGGAATAACAATAACTTTAAAGAAAAAGGAAACAACAGGTTTAATAAACGATAAAATATTAACTCCAGAAGGCCTCAGAGAACTGGACCTCAAGTAAAGTGCTTCAAATGTGGGAAGATGGGACACATCCAAAGGAACTGCAGGACGAAGACTTTCAACATGAACAATGGACAACATCGGAAATAGAACAACAAAAGAAGACCTAATAATAAAGAAGTTGTTTGCATGGTGTCTGAATGCCTATTTGCAAACGAGGAACTCTCAGGATGGTGGGTTGATTCTGAAGCAACCCGACACATAGCTAAAAGCACAAATAGATCTGTAAACATGAAAGAATTAGGTCCAGGTGAACACAAGGTGTACATGGGTAATAACATCTATTGTGATGTACGTGGAATTGGGTCTTATAGACTTAATGTAGGTGGAACAAGTGTCCTTCTTAATGAAATTCTTTATGTACCCTCAATGAGGAGGAACTTAGTTTCTGTCCCGACACTTACTGGAAAAAGATTTGAAGTCAGATTCATTCCTGAGAAAGTCACAATAGGAAAACATAGCAGAGTCCTATTTGAAGGAACTTTTGTAAAAGAACATTGTATGTTTAAGCTGTGTGATAATAAAGAATCAGTTTCCGCTTATATTGATTGTGTCTTTAACATTGATATAAATGTATGGCATAAAAGACTTGGACACATAAGCATAAAAAAACTAAAAAACTTATCTCAACATGGAATAATTTCTACGTTCAATGAAGCACACTTTGAAAAATATGAAACTTGTATATATGGAAAAATGGCTAAAAAATCCTTTCCAAAAAATGTTGAACGTGCTAAAGAATTGTTAGAAATAATTCATACTGATATTTGTGGATCATTTAGAGTCCAAACTCACAGTGGAATGCTATATTTTATAACATTTATTGATGATTTCTCAAAATATGGATACTTATACTTGATTAAATATAAATCAGAAGCTCTTAAAAAATTTAAAGAATATAAAAGCGAAGTTGAGAAACAACTTGGAAGATGTATTAAAATAATTAGGTCAGACAGGAAAGGTGAATATACCTCGAATGAGTTCTGTGAATTTTGTAGAGACCTTGGCATTAAGAGGCAAAGAACCATGCCAAGAACACCACAACAAAATGGTGTTGCAGAGAGGTGCAATAAAATCCTCTTGAACATGGTTAGAACCATGTTGGCATGAGCACAATTACCCAAAGTTTTTTGAGGTGAAGTTGTAAATACAACAATGTATATCCTGAATAGAGTGCCCTGCAAAGTTGTCCCAACAACTCCGTATAAAAGCTGGACTGGTAGAAAACCAGATTTGAACTGTCTTAGGAGATGGGGCTCTGTAGCACATGCTAAGATCTTGGATCCAACTATGGATAAGTTGGACAATAGATCTGTTAGAGGTATTTTAATGGGATATTCTAAAGGATCAAAAGGCTATAGGTTATACCACGAAAGGTTTGGGACTGATTGAGAGTAGAGATGTTAAGTTCCTAGAAGGACTCAACAATGAATCCAGTGATCCTATTGAGGATCTCTTTGATTTACTGAATAATTTTGATGATCAAGATGGACAGTTTGTCAATGAACCAACTGTGGATCAGTCAGGCAATGAATCAATTAGCACAGGCAAAAAGCCTCTCGAAGCAAACCTTATGAAAGGCTAAAATAGTCAATCTTCTTCTTCTCTCTATTCTCTTATTTTCAAGATCTCTGCTTTGTCCTTTTGCTGCTTCGCTCATCTGTTGCGCACTCCATTCATCAGTTTTCATCAAATCTGACTCCACATATGTGATCTACATCATTCATTTAATGTAGATCGACAATCTGACTCGCGCGCAGGATTTTTTGGCTATTCAAAAACCAATAATTGACAAAACACACAATTTTGCGATTTAAAAATCAGATTTTTTTGTTAAAAAGTACGATTCAAGGACTGGTTATTACTAAATCATCATGCTGAATCAATCTATAAGGTCAGATTTGACCAAAACAACTTGCATTATAAGATTTAAGATGGGTATGAAGATGGGGGATGACATAGGGGATGAATGAAACCAAACTCCACTGGGGCGGTGGGGCCCCTCTACGTGACTCCCCCCAGTTGGGTACAACACCTAGAGAACAAGGCTCAGTTGGACCAGGATCCGGGTCAAGTGTGACAGATTCAGCTCCAAAAGAATTCGAACCTGCATCAAATGGAAGGATGTCAAATGAGAAGTTACCAAAGATATTGACCACAACCGTATGGCATGGAAACTGATCCCATCATTTGAAATAGGATGGGTTTCATCATATATTCAATCATAACCATTGATTGGATGGCTAGGATTGAATGTTTGATGGAACCCATCCTATTTGAAAAGATGAGATCCCTGTTAGTGTGACATGGCAATCTTGATAAGACAAGGAAGACAAGAACAAAATATAAATAGAAGAAATTCAAGGGTGGTCGCCCAACAAGGAAGTTATCAATGAGAAGGAAATTATGCTTGATGATAAAAAATTTAAGCCCACGTTTGGAAGCAAGAAAGATGTAAAAAAAATGAAACATTTGTACGAATTTTCTGACCTTTCTAAACGAGAGACTTTTTCATTGAGAGAGTTTTCCTAAAAAGTACATTTTTTTATAGGAAACACATGAAGGAATGTTTATTACCAAGAGAAAAATTATTTTTACACTCCCCACCACCACCATCACCGTGACCCTCCTCTAATTTTTTCACATTTTTTCATTTTGTTTTTCTCATGCTAACACAAATAAGCAAAAAACTTTCATTTTGGAACACTTCCCATATAAAAACTCTCATATGCAAAACTTTTTTTTCCTATGAGAGTTTTTCTCTCTTCCAAACATTTGCCCTAAAGTTTCCATAACAAAGAAAGTCATGTAAACTTATCTTCCAAGTTATCTTCTCTTCATGAGAACTTGTATTAATATTCATACAATAGACATCATGCTCTCAGATGAGTGAAGATTGAGAATTTTTCACTGTGGACATTGTGTTTCTCTCGCATGTGTGTCTCTGTGTGTGTGATTATTTTGTGTCATTTTGATAGGGGGCCGATCACGGGTGGAGCTAGGACTCGAAATTAAGGTGAGCACAAACACACCGTAAAGGATCCGTTGTTAGCTTGGTCAAGCGGGTTGAGGCAGAATATAGAGATCATTTATGCTAATTAATTAAACAAAAAATTTATTAATATTCTAACAAAAAGTAAATATTCATTGTTCATGAATTCTTACTTAATGCTAATTAAAAAAGAAAAACACATAAAATCTCTAAAACCATAACTAAACATTCATGCCAATATAAAAAAATCCAAATCAAAACCCTAATTTCTACAAACATCATGCTTAAAGGTAATTAAAACATATATAAAAAGAAAAAACTAAAACCCTAAATAAACACTCATGTTATTTGCAAGAATCCAAATCAATACCCTAAATTCTAAAAAAAATCATATATTTATGCTAATTAAAAAACCTATAATTCTAATGAAAATCAAGCATTCATTACATGCCTAATGTTAATAAAAAATACAATAAACCCAAAAAACCTAATTAAACATTTATGTTGTTTAAAAAATGAACTAAATCAATAACCTAATCCTAATAAAGATCATGCATTATGCAAATTAAAAAAACAAATATAACTCCTGAAATCAAAAGAAACACTCATTTATGATTTGAAAAAAAAAATGAAAAGAAATAAACGAGAACATTTTAACTGGGGCTTGTTTGAAGAATGAACGAGTTTGAACACCCTTTGTTCAGTTCCTTTGGCTCGCGCGTTTACTAGACCTACACTTGCCCTAGTATCCATAAAATTTCATGAGGAGAACATTTGGGGACCAGAAAATTGTGGGAGAATCTCACCAATTAAATTTTCCAGCAAACACCAAAATCCAGGTTGTTCTTTCTCATCAAAGCAAAGATGTTGGAAGAACTGTTGTAAAGAAATTTTCTACTGCTGACCAATTACCGTATAAGAGAGAGAGAGAGAGAGAGAGAGAGAGAGAGAAGACTACGGTGCAGGCGCGTGCATGCAAACGAAAGCCAATACGTCACGTTATCTTCATGGGCAATCAGTCTACAGAGAGAGAGAGAGAATAGAAAGAAGATATTATGACGGTTGTGCAGAGTAAAATAGGAAGCTTTATCCATGAATGTACCTGATACATGAATCTCAAGGATCTGTGTGACAGAGACAAGGATACTGAGCCCTTTGCAAAAGGTTAGCTGATTATGGATGGCCCCAGCAGCAGAGACTAACAAACCGACCATTTTGTTATGGAAAGAGGAGGAATTGATGACACCCATGACCCTCCCCATCTCGCCATGATGATGTTATAGCTAAGTATTCACACTACTTTCCATTCACCTTCTTAGGGTTCTAACAATTAAAGAAATGGAAACAAAAGGATGGAGTCCCTATGGCTACCCCCTTTTCGCCTTTTCTCAAGAAATTGCGTGCCTAGTTATAGGACATAGCCTGGCTAAATTTAAGGTAGTTGGTCATCCCTTTAGTGGTGTGTCTTTGAATCACCAATGTAACCAGATAAAACAAGATAAGTTTGGATATTTTCATTCTTTTTCCATATACAGTTCCATGTATATCACAACTTATCCAACTTTGTGTGCAAGTTGGCGTCATTGAAACCGACACAATCAGATCTGATATGATCGGATTGGATTTGGATGATAGAAATAGTTAGATGATCAGTGACCACTCTTTCATGAGTACTTGTGATGAATTCTGAACAGTACAATTGTTTTTTTGCTGTTTAATAATGATTTGCTGAAACTATAACTGATTCACACCACTGGGAATAGGTCGTGATGGTCTCAAAATCATGGACGTGGTTCTGATCTTGATGAAGGCTCAGTGCTGTCATGTTTAGGGTGCTTGTATGATAATAAACTTAACATATAAGGCCTTAAAATTAAGGATTATGTTGGTCACGTATAACTAATTAGGTTTTCAGTTGCCATTATTCCTTTTTTTTATTTGCGACTACTTCATGATTTGTTTATTTATGTAATTATAGATATACGTGTGCTTCATATATATTTCATAGTAAAAGAAAAGAGTCCGGATCGGGTATAATATGATTTCCCAAAAAATTGTGCATTAAGCACTCCATCGCCCTCCATCAGGTCTTGGGTCCCACACCTGACAGGCCCTATCCTCAAGATGGAGGGTGATCAGATGCTTAATGCACAAATATTTGTGCCATCATATGGCACCTGATCTTTTCACAAAGGAAAACCCCCATCGAGACAGGCCCTATCCTCAAGATGTAGGGTGATCAGATGCTTAATGCACAAATATTTGTGCCATCATATGGCACCTGATCTTTTCACAAAGGAAGACCCCCATCGAGTCAGTCAATTAATGGGTATGCCTCCATGAATGATAAAACTCTAGGTTGAGGGCACAACCACTCAAGTTATCATGCCCATGAACCAGTGGGGTTGGATCCAGGGCCCCGCTGACCACATGAGTAACCACCAAGGTGGTGCGTGTATAGGTATATAATAACCCATATCTTCAAAGACTTAAAGTGTTTGAAAATACTTTGAACAAAGCATCGCCGGTTGATTGCGCGCTATCAAATGGCAACGCTAAAACAGAGAATAGCTGCGGTTTAAACCGCTGCTAATTCGGTTTTTTTTTTAAGATGCGCATTCACGGTTCAAAGGAAAACCCGTTCGAAGATACGGGTTTTCTTTTATATATATATATATATATATATATATATATATATATATATATATATAGAGAGAGAGAGAGAGAGAGAGAGAGAGAGAGAGATTCCTTGTTCATGACCTAAACATAATTAAAACAAAGCTTGTTGGGACGTGTGGACGAAAACAACGGATCACACGCGCACGTGTGAGGAGACAAAAAAATGTGAAGGGATCCTGCCGATGTCCCAGAAGTACCAAAACCTCGGACAGCCGGCACCCGACACGATAGAACCTGTCTCACAGGAGGATCACGAACCGGATCGGAAACCCGGGTTGCCCGAGCCGGAGTCTCCATAGCAGCCATCGCGGCCGGGAAAGGTGCTGAGGGTGAGCTCGAGGGATGCCTCATCCTCCTCGCCGAAGTACCATGCCGGGTACGACTCGCTGACTTCTGATTTCTCGGAACTGATTCCTGGATCCTCCCCTCCCCGCAAGGGGAAGAGCTGCAGCGTCTCGATATACCCCTCGTTTCCGTCTGTCTCGACCGAGTCGAAACACGAGCCGTCTCTCCTACCGGCCATGTTACTGCTACCCATACTGAAGCCACCAGCTAAGTAACAGTCCTGTAACGAACAAACAATCAAATCAATACCAAAGGCTCAGTCACACACAAACATACACCTCTCTCTCTCTTATATATATATATATATATATAAGAGAGAGAGAGAGATGGGCAGCAAGGACCACAATAGCATGTTGGTAGGTCTTGATTTATGCACCCCTAATCTACAAAAGCAAAAATTTATCTCTTTAGACCTTCAGATTGTGTTTAACGTGTTTTGGTTGCTATTTTAATTTTTATGTGCTAAAGTTGATTCCTTATAGCAGGATGTCGTGAACCATTTTTACACCATTATGTCCTCACCGGTAGTGAGTTATTGGCTCTTCACTATCTTTTTCTATTGTCTTTTTTTTAAGTTGGTGACTCTTCACTATCTTAAATCAACTGAATCTTATGATATATTGGTCTGTGATTAAACTTAGTAAGTGTAAATAATATACATGTATGTGTGTAACGGAAACGGTGCTGTTAGTGACGAGGAACCTGCCTAGGAACGGGGGTCGCTTAAACGGCGTTGTTAGTAGTAATACAATTGAACAAGAAGTGGCGTTGATGTGGTTATCTAGAGAATAAAGGATGACATGCTTTGAAAACGGGAAAAAAAAATTGGAAGAGACTGCCCCGGGAAGCGGAGTAGATCCAGTGATCGGGCCCAAGTACTTTACAAAGTGCCCGAGCTGCACAAAACAGAGAAAATCGCTGGTGATTTTCTGCGTTTTGTGTTTTGCACAAAAAATCGCTGCAAGTGTAACAATTTCCTGTATTTGTGTTTTACATTGAAAATCGCTGTGTGCTTTTAGCTGTTTGATCTTGTGTTTTGCGTCGCCAGAGTACTTTGTAAAATACTCAGCCCCATCACCCAACCACGCCCACCATGAAAGGACAGGAATGAACGATGATGGCGATGACGACCATAACTGGTGCATGGTTTCTAGTGTCTGGAAGGAACGGATGGCTTACCCGAAAGTTTTCCCTTTCCATAAGTACGGGGCCACTCGTTTGCCCCACAGAAAGTACACTCTCACAACAGCAAGAAATCCCTGCAAGAAGTAAACAAAGCAAAGGATCATCAATCACAGAGAGAGGGCGAGAGTGGTCTAGCAAGTGAAACAGATATATACCAGGATCATTGGTGTTGAGGATAAAGGTTAACTTAGAAGAAGAAGAAGAGTTATCACAGGAACTCCAGCCACCAGTAGCATTACATGACCTCAAGTCAGCACCGAGCCTCTTGTGCTGCCTCTCCCTAGCCTTGTGGTTCTGAAACCAGTAGAACACGTTCTTCCCTTCTATCTTTCCATACTGTCTCAGCCTCGCCGATATCCTCTGAATCTGCTCTGCATTAGGCGACCTCACCCCATTGTTGTAGTAGAGCTCCCTAAGGATACGTATCTGCTCCGAAGTAGGTATCCACCTGGTGCTCGATTGCCTACACAAGAAACTGCTCTTAGTACTACCGCCGCCACCGCCACCACCACCACCAACAACAACATTAGCATCCTCTTGTTGAATTTGCTTGTGGGACTCCATTAGACAAAGTAAAGCATCATAAAGAGAGATAGTAGATGATGGGTACAACAGTAGCAGCAGTAGAAGAATAAGTGCCTCTAGTCTATGAGGAATGGGAAGTGGAAACTGCATCTGTCTTAATTTATTGGAGGATATATATAGATAGAGATATGCATGCAATAATTATGGTTCTTTTGTTCAATGTTGGCGGAAGGTGTGTTAAGTTAAGGAGGGGTTAAGTGGGTCACATGCAGTGGAGATTTAGGAGCATCTGGGAGAGGACTGAAGTGGACAGAGGGTGTAGAGGATAGAGAAAAGGGACAGTGTGGTCCTTGGAAAGGGTTGGTGCAGAGTGGGAACTTCTGGAAATTCTTGAGTATGAAGCCAAAGGATGTGATGATTATGGTTGGAGAGAGAGAGAGAGAGAGTGAGTGAGTGAATGAACGGGCAATAAGCCAACTCATGTTTGTGTTGGTTGTTTTGGACATAAGCGTGGTTGGCATCTGATCGGCGATTAATTGGCGAGGAGAAAGAGATTTACCGAGGAGTTGGGTGAAAAGATCAAGTGCAATATGATTGCACAAATATTTGTGCATTAAGCACCTAATCACCCTCCATCATGAGGACAGGGTGATGGAGGGCAATCAGGTGCTTAATGCACAAGCAATCATATTGCACCCTATCCGGAGAAGGAGTTGGAGGGTTTCGGTTTTTTTATGGTGGGGGTTATCGTACCGGTGAACAATGTTCCCCTTGTGCACGAGGTTCAAGAAACGTTGTGTGCAATTCAATTCTCCTCGGTTCAGTCGCCACACAACATGCTCTATATCATCGGCCAGATTCTTCATTAATTGTCCTTACTTACCAAATTGCCCTGTATCAATCCTGGATGGATTATGGATTGAGGCTACTTAAATATAGATGTAAAGTTACAACAGTATTGGATTAGATAGATCATAGATCCAAACCTTAGTCTAGGAAATTCAAACATATCACTACAAGAATGCTATCCGACGATAATCCATCACTAATTCGTTTAACGACGACTTAACGATGGATAGCATTCATCATAATTATGTGGTTGCTAATTAGCGATAAAACTGATATGTCGCTACTTCTGTTGCTAATTTGCGATGAATTAACGAATGTCTTGATCTATCGTTAATCCATCGTTAAATAAGGACTGATTTGATTTTACGATAAATACATATTCATCGATAATCCGTCGTTAAAATTTAACGATAGAATACATTTTCGTCGCTAAATTTCAACGCCACACTACAAGAAAAAACCTAGTTAACGTCAAAAATTTGTGACAGATTTTTTTCGTCGCAAATTTGTGATGGATTAGCGGGAGAAAACTATCCATCACTAACTTTCAAAATATTTGCGAAATTAGCGACGAAAAAACTTATGTCGCAAATCCGTCGCTACCACTACAAAAAAAATGCTAATTAGAGACGAAATTAGCGAGAGAATTTAATCTATCGCTAATTAGTGACGGAGTTAGCAAGAGAAATATTCCCTCGCTAACTCTGTCGCTAATTAGAGACAAAAAAATTCTCTCGCTGATTTCGTCGCTAATTTTCGATTTAAACCATCCCATCTAAGGCACAAAATTTTTCCTCTCTCCTTGTTTGAAATTTTTTCTCTCTCCCCGGTTTGCGACCGGCGATAAAGGTAGTCTCTGCCGGGGGGAGTTAAGATTCCAGATCTCAGATCGGGTTTGTGTTTACTTGGGATTTTTGTGGAGGATGAGGTTAAACTTAACTTTAGTTTTCTGTTTCTTGCCATCTTTTTTGTTGATTTTGCTTTAGAAATGGAGGATCCACTATACAACGAGCTCTGGCACACATGCGCCGGACCGCTGGTGACCGTTCTGCGACAAGACGAGAAGGTTTTCTACTTCCCCCAAGGCCACATAGAGCAAGTGCGACGGGATTTCCTGATCTAGGGTTGGGCGAACAGTTTCTTTAGAGGGATTTTGCTCTTGTATTCCCCAAATTTGAGTACTCTGGGTTGTTTTCTATGGTGGTTGTGTTATGTTTCAGGTGGAGGCATCGACGAATCAGGCGTCGGATGAACAAACACCTATCTACAAGCTTCCGTCGAAGATCCTTTGTATAGTGATCAACATACGATTGAAGGTCTGATTCTTCAGATCTTACACACTTTCTCTTTCCTTCGGCGGAGAACAGTTTTCCACTATTTTTTGGTTGATTTTGCAGGCAGAGTCGGATATAGATGAAGTCTTTGCTCATATGACGTTGGTTACAGAGGCAACGACATGTGTTTAAATCAGGGAACCAGGTCGGGCCAGGACGGAAAAGCAGGGTACTAGGTCGAGAGGGCGCTCAAGAGCACGCCAGAGAGTGCATTGGAGAGCGTGCTAGAGAGCATGCCGATTCTGTGCAAAAGACCCCGCAGTGGCAGGTCGGGCCGCTCGGGTGCAATGCATGTGTGATGCGGTACAAGTTCGGCCTATTGCTGTTGAAATACCGCCCGACAGGGAGCAATTTTTTCTAAAAAGAAATTTTAAAAATTTAGCGACGGATATTATCCATCGTTAATTTAAAATAGTGACGTACTCACGACGGATCATGTTTATCGCTAATCGGTCGCATATTAGCGACGAAAGTAGTGATCGATAAGTTCTATAGCTAATTAGCAACTAGAAATTTGTGATGGACGTTATCTGTCACAAATCCCTCGCTAAACACGTTAGTGACAGATTAGAGATGTATTAGCGACGGATAGCGTCCGTCGCTAATCCACATTTTCCTTGTAGTGTCAATTTATCGACGGATTATATTTCATCGCAAAACATCAGCTGATTTAGTTTTTGAGACAGATAAATGTCTATCCTTAATTCATCGCTAAATTCATGATGGATATTAGCGATGGATAATATACGTCGCTAATCTATCACAAAATTTTTAAAAAAAATATTTGAAATATAATATTGAGAAAATATCAAAATTTTATCCTATAATGTTACAGATATTATTTTCACAAGTTAAAAGAGAATCATAATAATGCGTCGATGAAAAAATATCTAATTTATCATGCATTGATGGTGAATGTAATGATTTGATATATATATATACATATATATATATATATATCACAAGAATATTTAGAAAGATGAAATTATATTCACAAACACGATACATTCAATTTAAGCATGTTTTCATGATACAATTTTACATGGAGTGCATAATCAAATCGAAAATAACTTCATGCAAGCATGGATAGTCATGTCAAATATGGTAATACATTCAATCATTCATATCACAACAATGTCAAACATGTACCTGCAACAAACATACTCCAATATCCCGCTAACTACTACCATGACTAGCATGGAATCTGAACTACAAAAATAAGAGCACTTCTATTCTTATACATTCAAATCATGCTCAGCGTGATATCCAAACTCCAGCAAAACTGTCCTAGAGATCCACAACTAAGTGAGTGTGTGAGCAAGAAAGTGTTGCATCCAAGAAAATAAATAACATGTGATGCGCTTGCATCACTTACTCACCACGGGTATTTACCCGATTTGCATGCTTTTGCATTTGCATTTTTCTTGTTTCTTTTCGCATGACATTTTCAGCCGCATGCGATGCTTACCATTAAGCATCGCGCATTTTGCTCTGATACGCACCTACAATGCACATTTATATATAAGCTAAAGGTGTGCATTTTGCTTAGCATTCTTGTATCCACTTTCTCCTACCTTGGGGGTTTCAGGGGTTGCACACGTCTCGAGTATACAAGCTAAATATCTTAGACCAAGGGGCGTCTGCGGCTCCGTCGTGCGAGCTGCGAAGGCACAACATATTAGCATGCCAAATAATAAAAATGAAAGAAGGGGAAGGGGACACACACTTGTCAGACAGGAAAATGAAAAGGGGCAAGGGGCAAAGCCCTCGTGCCGGAAACTCAAAGGCAGCATGGGGCCTCGCCCCAGCCTGCCGAAGGGATAACAGGGGCATTTGCTATTGTTAAATGCCACATTATGCATCCTTCACCAGAGCAACCCATCAAGAGGCGGTAGGGGCTCTGCCCTTGCCTGACAAAGAGAGAGAGAGAGAGAGAGAGAGAGAGAGAGAGAGAGGCAGTATACCTGCAGATTCACCGACAAAGGGGATCTGGCTGCGGGTTGGTTGCGGAGTGAGGCTAGCGGATCAGGAGGACGACCGACGACAAGATCATCAGCGCGTGGGTCAGGGGAGAAGAGAGCGATCGAGGAGGTTATGGACGGGGGAAGATGAGAGGGGGAGGAAGAAGAGGAGGTCGACGAGGGTCGCCGGTGGGGGAGAACTTCGATGACTGTCGGCCAAAGGCTGGAGGTCAGACGGGAGAGGAGAGAGGGTGGCGGTGAGAGGAAAGGTGCAGTCTGGGAGAGAGAGGAGGAACGCAGAGAGGGTTCGACCCTCTATGCCTTTTTAAAGGCACAACGAGGTCTCTTGAGAGGGCGGTGAGGGTGGCCGGTGTGTGTATGTGTGTGTGGGGGGGGGGGGGATGCGGGGGATCTGACGACTGTTGGTCGGAGGCTGGAGGTCGGACGGGAGAGGAGAGAGGGCGAAGAGGGACAAGGAAGACAGTAAGAGGGGATGCGCAGTTGAGGAGAGAGAGGAGGAAGGCAGAGAGGGTTCGGCCCTCTGTGCCGTTTTAAAGGCACGACGGGGAGAGAGAGAAGAAAGAAGATGAAGAAGAAGACAATGGAGAGGGGGAAGAGAATACCTGTGAGGGTCGGACACAGAGTGGGGGTTGCCAGCATTGGGTGGCCAGAATACGACGAGCGAAAGCGAGGGCTCACCCGAGGGCTCACCCGAGGGAAAGGGGCGACAAAGGGGGAACAACCAAGGGAGGCCGAAGGGCGGTGGTCGGCGAGGTCTCTGGAGGAAGTTGTCGGTGGGACGCCGGAGAGCAGGGGCGGAGATGATGAGCAACACTGGGGCGGTCGAGAGAGAGAGAGAGAGAGAGAGAGAGCAAAGTTAATTTTGTGCCTTAGATGGGCCGTTTTACATCGAAAATTAGCGACGAAAAATTTCTGTCTCAAAATTCATCGCTAATTAGCGACAGAAAAATTATGTCACTCATCCACCGCAAAGTTGCGACGGAACGTATCCGTCGTTAATTAGTGACGGATTTTTTTTGTCACAAATTTTGCAACTAATTCAAATTTTAAGGACGAGTAATTTTCTCTCACTAATCCATCGCAAAATTACGATGAATTATTTTTGTCGTAAATTGATGTCACTAATTAAAATTTTTCTTGTAGTGTATATGTCCTAATCTGATCCAAATACACATTGAATCTTATTTTATAATCCACATCCAAGATTAATTTTTCCAGATTAAGATCAGCAACCCTGTTGAATCCAATCCATTTGCTTTCCTAGGCATATTAATCAAGGCCATTCATGTTCAATTTCATATTTTTAGTGGTTTTAAGTTTATTTTCTTAAATATAGGGATTCAAAAGCACTACAGGATACAGCCCAGCTGAGTTGCTGACCCTCTTTTGTGGATTTCCTTACAAAGAGTCATTAGAATATGATAACTAGAAATATGGGCATTCTCAACACTTTTTTTGCAAATTCAACCATGTGAATGTGCTTGGCATGGTGAATTTGCTTGGAATCATCCATTGGATCGTGTATTTTCTATGAAAAAATATGGTTTTTGAATGCTTGAATATTTATGAAGATTATGAGCTATTGATTTTAAAGCTTTAAAAAAATATTGTTTGTGTATCAAAATAAGACCATTCAAGAGTGGGTTCTTATAAAACCAAGCATACAGATCACATCTGTATAGTTAGATTCAAGAGAAGAGAATAAAAATCTATGAAAATCGCAGTTCACACATTAGTTCTCATATTTTCAGTTCTCATTCTCATTACAAATATCCATAATTAAAGAATTGGATTCGGGTCAATCAGGGACCCGTGCTCTGCCGGTTCTTGTCTTTGGGATTTTTTCTTTAAGGGTAGTTAAGCCATTCTGCCACCATGGAATTCCGTGTTTTCTTCTAAGTAACCTCTTCAGTTTGGTTTTCCGGGAAAACGGAATTTCTCTTTCAGTGTTTGGGTAATATCATGAGTTGAAACGAGGCTCGCATGGTAAATAGTAAATACATGGACAACTTCATAACTACCCCCCGAAAAAGCAAATATTACAAATAACTTTTTCCGCCGAGTGTTGCGTCACTCGCTGGCTGCCGGTTTGATGAGTGACCAATCCCAGGGGTATTATGGTAATCTGTCTAAAGACAATTAGATCATTTCTCGATATCGACCATCACAAGTTCAAAACCCACGGGTGGCATCTTTTACCATAAGGTCCAAGCTGGGTGTAATCCCCAGTGAGCAGTGAGGGCCTCAAGGGTTTTAAAAATAACAATTAATAACGACCTGAACCGAAACCAAGACTCATTATTTGGGAAATAAGCTTGACTAACTGCTGGTAGGAGTGCAAACGGGTCAAAACTTAAACCCTTAAAACTGATTCTGACCCATATTGTCAGATATGGATAGTCCATATCCAAATTCCGATTGTATTCAAAACATATAGTCTCAGATTTAGATGGATCCGGGTGGAAATCAGATAAATAAATAGGTTTTGGAGCAGGTGAGAACCGAGTCTGACTAAATCCATTTTCTGCAGATCCAGTGTGAGAGGGGTCGGATCATATCCAGTTCTGAAATTCTACCATATTTTCATAGGCGAATCCAGACGCAAAACTGGTCCCACTCATTGGAAGTTGGATCCAGCATCACGACATATCTTAATTACCCGGCCCATCTCCTGTCTTGATAATATTTTTCAAATATCGTGATTTGATTTCTTGTAAGCCAAACCAGGGTTACTGGAAGCGTTATAGGAGGAAGGAAAATGCATTTCCCAGGAAATCATTTTCAAAACGGGAAATACTAAACGTGTGAGAAACATCAAAAAATTTATGGAAAACACGTTTTCCGTACTATGGGAAACACATTTTCCATCCTAAGGGAAACGTGTTTCTCATATTTGGGAAATAATTAGCTTCTTATGCATTTTCCTTTTGTGAGATATATGTTTCTCATGTTTGATAAGTTTTTTCTTCTTGTTAAATGCTTCTCATTCATTTCCCGTTGAAAAACTTTGTTTTCAGTTTCCTTTTCGGCAGCCTTGAGCCAAACATTTCAACCATATATACTCTATAATCTATATCATAGCATATGAAATATTTTATTGCTAGTTAACGGGCATATACAAGCTGAGGGAAGCCGAACACTAGTTCATGTTCGAGCTTGTTTCACTAGTTGTAACAAGCACGAACACAATCCAAGCCATGAATAGCTCATCTAGTTTCCCTGTGTTACTCGAATCGAATTCCTGTAAGGAAATACTCACACACAGACAAAGTTGACCCGGGTCTTTCTAGATATGCGCTTGTTTGACCGAGAAAAGCTCTGTCAAGCCTTACTTGACTAAGCATAACCCTTATCTCATCTAGCCGAGCCTAGCAAGTGGTCGGTTCAAGCCAACCATGTCATTATCTTTTGACCCGAGTCTTGTTAGCATGCTGCAATGGAATTAATGCTATAGACTAAAAGGTAACCTTCCCTGAAACAAAGACAGGGGCCAGGCCAGGCCTATATATACTATATAGTTTTTAATCGCCGTATAGACCCACATAAGCATTTCTTTCATCTCTTCTTATATGAAGTAGCAAACAATTAAATGGCATAAAAGAAGATGCTACCACATTTGGCATCTGGGTATTTGAGTTAGGACCCTCCCTTTTCCAGACTGCAAAGATTTCAGTCACCAACCCCAAAAAGCTGAGAGAAAGACTGTTGGTTGATAGCTTGATACTGATGTAACAAACACACATCATTGCTTGAAATACTTGCTGATCTCACAACCCTGAAATTATTTGAGGTTTGATTTCTGATCTCTGGAAAGAGGAGCAGAAGTTGGAAGTGTGATGTGAGTTGTGGGTTTCTGTTGCATGGGATTCCAATTCTGCACATTACTTTCTGAGGTGGGCTTCCCTCCAGCTCTCCCCTTTTTTGAGGGGTGGCCCTAAGGGCTGTAGGGTTGCTGGTACCCTTTCCTGCTCCTTATAGGCAATCATGATTCACTCCCTCATGGATGGCTTCAGCCAAAGATTTGAAAAGATACATCAAGATACAGGCCTCACTTCACCCTGCTCTTTGGCACCCTACTTTCCTTCTCATTCTAGCTTTGCACCACAGACTTTTCTGTTCACAGAAACCCCATGACAAAATCTGATCATGGGCACAAGATGTGGAGCTTTACTGTGGAAAGCGATGTGTACCGGGTTTCTTACCCTGTGTTAGTGAGCAAAATGTCTATAACATTCCTCATGCTTGCTTCTAACAGTTGTATCATGCCTAATTGTGGTAGTGAGAGAAGATTGCCTTTCTACTCGAGATGGGGAGTAATGCGTATTAATACAGCAAACGTGGGCTTGTTTTGGGCAAAATTGGGGCAGAAGTCGCAGTAGGCACTAGATGCAACAGCTCACACATAGGTGTGTTTGACTCCCTGTCCAGGTTAGGACATAACAACTTGCCCAGAAAGAACAGGGCAGTGGTCCTGTCCAGTTTGTCCTGGACAGGGTTTTTTCTTTCTTTAATTTTTGGTTTTACAAAAAGTGTACCGCCCTCACCATTCGGGGGTTCAGTACAAAAAACAGTGTTCTGCTGAGTCATTTAGCACCAGCGGTGTTCTGCATGTTTCATTTAGCACTGTGCCCATTTAGCATGTTTTCATCTCTCTCTCTCTCTCTCTCTCTCTCTCTCTCTCTCTCTCTCTCTCTCTATCTATATATATATATATATATATATATATATATATATATATATATATCATATTTTGTGAATTAAAATAATCACGTTTTTAAATAGACCGATTTAAAACAATTGGATTCAGACCAGTTCTTGCTTTTTTTAGAAATCGATTGTGTGAACATTGGTCAGTACCACAGACTTATTATAATATTATGGATCAAGCAACTCTTTGGAGTCAAGCTGATTGTATGGATCAGGATAATTAGACTGTTGTCTGTTACGGCTGAGAAACTTCTCATTTTCATGGATTTTTTATCTGGATCTGGATCCATGTTGTGCTCCTTCTGACATTTGATGACCATAGGGATCCAAACCTATTTGTTATCAGATTCATTCACACTGAAGCCGGCAGGAGTGTACGACACCAACCTCAACCCATACTTAGAAATATGTGAAACGGGTTAAAGAATTTAGCATTAAAAATAGAGGGATAAAAAACATCATAAAAATATTTTGAAAAGACAAAATAATCGATACAAGATTAATTAAATTTGATCTCTATAAAACAATGTAAAAAAAGGGACATATAGATCCGATTTTCATTGAAAATCAAGATGTCCAGGCCAAGGTATAGGAAAAATATAAGACCTGGATCCAAGACTTAATGTGAGCTAAACCCAAGATCCCATAAATTTGGATCCTTATTGGAATTTTCGGAAAAGAAATTTGCCTAATATGATTCTTTTTTGTTCTAAACATTCCTTTTCATGCATTTCGGAAAGATGGAGCTCCGTTTGTTTGTTTGGTTTTCTAAGTTTTATTTTAGAAATTACTTGTTTTGAATGGAGTTTTGTTGGCTCTGCCCACACTAATCACTTTGGGTCTGGATTCATATGTACCCAAATTCAATCCCTTAAACTTACAAACAGATCGAATAATAGTGGTAAGGGCAATGTTGTCAGTATTGTTGCTAATCCGCCTGAATTAGGGATGCAAACAGAACGGATCCGGAAAGGCTAAATAGCCTAAATATTTGGGAAGTCCAATCCGGATCAGAAATCAAACAGCCAAAAAATTGCAAAACAATACTGGATTCAACCCATCATCCCTAGCCTGAATAGTATCATATCGACCAGACTTCGCTATGAAGCCAAGCTGATTTGGTTTATTTTTAAATAAGTTTAAAATGGTATTGATTTTTTTTTTTTTTTACATGTCATCTGCTGATTAAAAATTGACCCATTAAGTTCAGAATCGGAATCGGCCAATTCCCTGAATCATTTTGAAAATCGATAATGGCGGATACCGATTCTAACATCATTAGGTAAGAGCTCACTAAAATCTCAAAATTTGGACAAATTTAAGCTTTTCAACAGTATTTTATAGTTTTGTTTTTTTGAGATAATCTAAGGGAAAAAACCCCAATCACCAACTTTACATTGGGTTGGTAAAACCCTTCCGGTCCCCCCTGCCCACCAGAGAATACACCCAGGATCACCCACTATGCAATAACAAACATGACGGGTTTGATGGTGACAAATGCGCATAACTGAAGTTTTTTTGAGGGCTGGATGATGGACCCTTCTCTTCTTGGGTATTTTGGGTTTTCATTAGACTTGTACTTTGATGTAATTTTGTAGAGAGTTAAATCCTGAATTTTGAAATCAGTTCATATATACAATGGAATGAAAATTTTGTTAAAAAGGTTTTTCTTTTTTAGAAAATATTTGCAAAAGATTCTACAAAATATTTAAAAATAAATAAATATTTAATTTTCTATTGCATGTTTCATTTAAAAAACAAATAATTGACTCAATTTTTCGTGAGTTCGAGGTGGGCATCCTTGAAGCAAAGGGTGTCACTGGTGGGTTTTCAACTTGTGACCTCCATCACTTGGTGATATTCACAAGTTTCCCCAACCAGATGGCGGTATTTATAGTTAACACATACAACCAGTGTTGTGAGATCGCGTACGCCTCGGAGGTGAGGCGCATGCTCAAGGTACTGAGGTGCACACTCAGTACGTGAAGCGTACTGGAATCTACGATGCCTCCTCCTTTCTGGTGCCACATTTGAACACCCTTTCTGTTGTGTGACTGCATCATGGAAGATGATCCCAACTGCACAAACCATCCTCCCCCGACTTCCCTTCTATGTTGCACCCTTCGATTCTCATCCATTACACACTTACTTGTCGTATCCTTAATAGTTCCCGCTGCTTCCACAAGGCTTCCAAATATGTTTTTAGGCCAGCCCACTCTTCAACCTTTGGATCTTCTGTTGTCCTTCTGGGAATCGACTGTTGTTAACCCTTGACTTAGAGACAATGAGGTTCAAGTTGTTAGCCCCACATGATCGGTCACACATTGTATTATTCTTCCAAAATTAATATATCCTCATTTTTCGCACGTTCAATCCCCTTGCCTTGGCTTTGATTTCTCAATTTTCATTATTTTATTAATATTATATATTTTATTATTTTGATCATGAAGCTTACGCTTCAACGCCTCGCTTTATAACATGCTCAACGCCTCGCTTCGCCTCGTTGCATTTAACAACCTTGCCTACAACTACAAGGTGGTCATTTGGTTTCCTGAAAATTGTGGGAAAAAACATAACAAATGAGAATTTTGTTTTCACCCGCCAATTTTTCTCTTTTATCTAAATGCACCCTTGGGGTGTTCATATAGGCTAGGGGTGGGAATCGGCACGGGCCTACCAGAGGCTCATTAGGGCCCAACAGACCCGACCTAGAGCCAGGCCCACCAAAACCTGAATCGACTCTTATCAGGTTCAGGCCGAGGCCTAGCGGGTTCAAGATGGGCCCTTTAAGCACAACTAATAAAAGGGCTGAGCCAGGCTAGGCTCCATTGAAATCCTATTTGAGTAGGGCCCAGGCCATTTACTAGTTGGACCGGGTCCAGCCTGTCTTTTATCGGGCTCGAGCTGCACAAGGCAGCCCTAACGAGACCATCTCGGATCTGGTACTCGACTAATGCCCACCCTGAGTTCATGGAACCAGCCATTTCATCATTTAAGGGGTCTAAAACGGACCAGCACTTATGTCTTGCTCTGATGCATATATAATCTTGATATTGGTTTACCATATGTGCCTTGGACATCATGCCGCATACCAGATGGGCTTTTAGGTACCCATCCCAAGATGGGGTCAAATTTGAGCTCCATGTGCATCCCAAAGCCTAACAAGGCCTGGGCCTGACCTGGATCCAGGGGATCAGTAATTGCATGGAATCTGAGATCCGAGACAATCAAACACACCCCTTAGTTAAAAGTGTTCCAAACCACCATGAATGGATCTGGAGATCCGAAACAATCAAGAATTGCTTGGATTTTAAGGAAATAATAGGATATTTTGGATCTTAGGCATCCATATGAGGAGCTTCTGCTTGGGGTACATAAACAGAAGTTTCATTGCGTTTGACTATGTTATTAAATAAAGAACACTCACCCCAATAATCTGCAAAAGACTAGTGAAGGCCACATAAATAGAAAAAAAATGAAACCATCAAGGTCAGGACTCAAGACTAGCATTTTTTTATGCTTTTCTCAGTTCATAGCTAATTTACACAGTTACAACTGGGTCCAAAGTAGGAACCGACCAAAGCTTATCTATTCATTTCTTTTTTAGTAAAGAAATGATCTTATTCTATATTTAACTATTTCACTAAATATGTACTGCAATACAACCAGTCTGAACAAGCATCTTTTGTTGATCTCACCACACACCAAGTGTCCTCATGGCACCAATTAGTTTTTTGTCCCTGTATCTCCAATTTCACTGTGACGAACAAAAGTTGATGTGAGAGGTTCATTTACCACAGCATTTGAGGACACAGTTACTGCGCTTCCTTCTAATTGCAGCATTATGCTGCTGATTATCTCAATCAGCATCTTGTTGAACTCTTCTTGGTTAAGTATGCCCCCTACATCTGCTTTCACCATTTTAAATACCTCACCAGTAATTGCATCCATCTGCATCAATCATGAACAGAATGTTTTAGAAAACTTAATGTCAAGACTAAAGCCAACAAAGTGTTTGTTAAAATTGGATCCCGATATTGAGGGGTGTGGCCAACCTGGTCTACAGCACCGTAGGGGGGCAGACTGACTAATGGAGCTATGACATCTAAGGCAACCCGGAGGTACTTGTTAGGTGTAAGAAGGTAGGGAGGAAGAATTCAAAGGAGAAACCGTAAGAAGGTAGGGAGGAAGAATTCAAAGGAGAAACCGAGTGGTTTAGAGAAAGTAGTCTTGATGAGGTGGAATAGTCTCATATTGCTTTTGCTTGAGTTTTCTGTGGGCTTTATAAGCTACTTGTGAACTCATACACTTGTTCTTGAGAATAAGAGAGTGGGATGACCACCACATACACGTGCCCGCCGTGTCGTGCCGAGCCGAGTCGGGCTCGGGTTTGCGTGCGTGCGCATGCCCGCCGTGTCGTGCCGAGCCGAGTCAGGCTCGGGTTCGCGTGCGTGCGCGCGCCCGCCGTGTCGTGTCGTGCCAAGCCGGGCTCGGGTTCGGGTAATTGGCCCTTTAGGGCCATATCCAATCAAGTCCTTTCACGTTTCATAACCGTTCGTGGGTTATAAAAGCATGGTAAGGGCTGGGGTTACACATAAGCTGAGACAGACGCATCTCTGGAGCTCTGCGATTTCCCATCTTCCCTATTGCTCTCTCTCTCTCTTTTCTGAGTTTTCCCGAAAGGGTGTTCTACAACATTTGGTTAAAAGAGGTTGTTTTCGAAGGACGACTCGTCGGAGTGCACCGTTCGGTTGGTCGTGGCTATTGTATCCTGGGGGAAGGACGCCGGACCCTGATTTGCACTGTATGTGGGGGCGAATCTTCTCTAAGGGGAGTACTTCCGTACGCCTTAGCCTATTACACAGTATTAACATGTTTCTTTTATGTTTATTGTGTTCCATGTATATGTTTGTTCATATGATGTTGTCTGGATTTTGGTTTTATGCGGAGCCTGTCATGCTTGCTCCCTGTTATTGTTTCGGTCGTCTGTTGATCATGCTGTATACTTTGTTGTATTTCGTGATTTATATCATGTTTTATATCATGATGACGATTGTGAAACTGTGTAATCTGAAATATGATCCAAGAGTACTCCCTTTAGAGCATTCCATGTTGATCCTTTGGTAGAGACTTCCATGCTGATTCTAGTGCCTATATCAGAAACAGAGTTAGCTTCTCTCTCTCTCTCTCTCTCTCTCTCTCTCTCTCTCTCTCTCTCTCTCTCTCTCTCCAACAAATGGCATTCATCTAACATGCGGCATGTACCAAATCTGCTAGCATTGAAAATATTGGTGTTGGCATACTAAGACCATTGAACTAGATGTTCGAAATTGAATGGGTGTTTTCCACCACAAAATTGAATTTCCTAATTTCTAAATATAAGAAACACCAAATCAATCTCACAGATTGAACAAGTTTGGAACCTCATCTTCCTCTTAAACCATTTCTCCTTTTTTGCCCCAACAAAAATTGAGAAAAAAAAGTATTAATTAAAAAAGAGACGGTAATTATTACCTTTTCTAATTCATATTTGTTAGAGAGGATTCTCTTGATGCCACTGCCATCAAATGTGTTCACACTATGGGCCACTATTGCCGGGTTTTCCTTCAGACGAACTACCACATTCTCCACAACTTTCCTAAATGCCTCCAAGAAATTCACTTGAGAAATTGGGACCTCCTTTGTTTGGTAATCACCAAGTTGCAAGAATGGCTCCATAATATTGCTATAGACCTGAACTTTGTGTTGGGATTGCACCAAACTCAAAAACAAAATACTAAAGAAAGAAAGGACCCAAAATATCATTACCATTTTCTGGTTTTAGTACGACTTACCCATGGGTCAGAAGGTGGTGGCATTCCATGATCCACAGTTAGCTCGCCTAGAGCTCTACAGATGCACTCATGAAGATCTCTTGCATCCCCTATTTCTGAAAATATGCTCATGGCCACTAACAAATTCTTGAAGATCCTCACCATCGATCCTAAGGATCACAATTGAGTCATGCTTCAATCCAGCAGCCATGCCTAGAAAGATGTCAGAGAGCGCCTCTTTAAACTGACACTTGCTTACTTCCCCATTTTTACCTTGAGTGAATTCACTCAAAACCTTATGCAGATCATCAAGAATTACTGTCAATACCCTTTTTGTAGTTTAGCACCCTAAACTAATCAATAATTAACACAAAGAAGGAGAAGCACCAGCTCTACCAATTCAATTAAAAACATAAAGGTTGTATTCAATTATAATTCGGAGACCAATCTGAAACTAAAAGTGTACTAATATGCCTAGTTCGAGAATACTAAATTAGATCCTAGCTGTAACCCAAAAAAAAAAGCAAATCATAAAGTAACATCTCTATTTGCGAAGTAAAGGTCAATTACAACAAACCATCTGAGCTAAATGTGTATTTTCAATGAAACTATAAAAAAAAAAGAGAATCAATAATAACTTCACATTGTACTACACAAACTAAAAACAAGCTAAGAACCTATAAGAGCAAGTTAAAATTGGACTTGAGAAAAAAAAAAACTCAAGGGCCTAACTAATTAATTAATGACCTCATTGTATATATAATCAGAATCCGGCAAGGAACCCTGAGCTCGGACTCCGAGAGGGACACCAATGTCGGCGAGGGCGGGGTTGAGTTCCATCACAGAGAGTTTTCCATCATGGTTTTGATCAAGCTGTTGGAACTTGTGGTCTATGAACTTGTTGAAGACTTGATGGTTGTTAACAAGGCCTGTGATCTTAGAGCCATCAAATACATCCACGATTTTCTTGGGGTTGGACATTCTTTTTCTGCCTATCTTTTCTCTTTCTGCTGCTGATCTTTTCTTCTGTTTTTCTCCCTCCCTCGAACTTTTCTGTGCTGTAATTTTTTGCTGAATGAAAAAATTTTCTGTGCTTTCCTGCACTTCATGGATTGGTATTTATTGGTGATGAGGCGAAGACCGTGAGCTGCTTTGGCTATGAACACCAACCAGTAATGGCTGGGACACGTGGATCGTTTTGAGAGTATACAAAGCAAAGACAGGTGGAGGTATCACGTATGGTCCATTTCGTTATCTCCAACTTCTTTAAAAGAAAAAAGCCACCAGTAAGAAGCCTAATTCTAGAAGCTATCATATTTGCATCGTCGCCCTCTTAGAACGAAAAACACTTCTGTAGTATGTTTGCTTCTTTTCCTTTCCAAAGCTATTTGACGCCAAAATGAGTTGCACCTTTATGGTCTCTTTTCTTTTAATAATGAAGTAGGGATATAAAGGGTTTGGATTGAGATATACCATATTCTATTACTAAGATGTTGGTTATGTTGGACATTTGGATCTAAGTTCAACCCATTAGGTGACCTCTTTCACTGTACCTCCTCTCCCACCTCCACTATACAAAGGAATGGCTGGCTGAAATGGACGATGAAAGATATTGCATAGCTTTAGCCTAACTCATGTTAAGCTTAAATTGGGTTCAGATCTTAGGCTTGGGCTCATCGTGGGCGTCCGGTTGAAGAGAATGCCGAGCACCCACGCGCGCACTCTATGGCGTCTTTAGATACGTCTTTTAGTTTTGTTTTTGATATGGCTGAAAACGCCAACATTTAGGTTATGGACCCACCACGCTTCCGTTGTGCATGGGTGCATGTAGGACCTTTCAGCTTTTTTTGGATTCAGGCCAGTCACCGGTACCGCTGACCCCATGTCATCGTGGGGCGACATGGGTCACCGGTTTCTCGGCAATCCGTCACAAATAGCGACAAAAGATGGCAACAATTGCGATGTTGAATTCTCAACAGACTACTGTCGTGGGGCGACAGCAAAAAAAAAGATCTTACCTTCTCTGTTTGCTAGGGATGTCGTTGTGGCCATCGAGGGAAGGTGTCGTCGCGATGTTTTACAGGGAACAAGGTGGCCATTGGGTCACCGCTTCATCGACATCCTTACCGGCTAAGTCCCTCGACAACAAGAGCATCGTTCGATCTGTCTGGCCTTCCGAAGACCATCGCCAAAAAAACTCTGTGATTTTGCATGTTTCTCAGTTGTCGGGTTCTGTCGAGGCGGTGGCTCATCGTCAGAGATTCGAGAGGATGAATGTAGGTCTCCATCACCGACGATTTTTTCGATCTGAAGGTTCCTGCAATTGCATGTCGTTGTGGGGTGACATGCATTGTCGTCAGGCCATGCTGATGTCGTCGTCATCAAAATCCTCTGGGGGTCGCCATTACGACGGCCTTCCGGCAGGCCATTGGTGCCTATGACTGCACGTCACCGTGGGGCAACGCGCGTCATTGTCTGGCAACAAGGCTTGACAATTTCTGAGAAAACCAAATGATTCAGTTTTTTGAGGAAATCGTCGAGCACCTTTTTTTTAAATTTGGATAACCGAGGACGGACCGGGTATTCCGACCCAGTAGTAGGGCCTGATCCAAACCCTCAGCGGATGGATCGGGTCTCCCGATTTCTTTGATCGGTCCTGATCCAGTGAACTGAACCCTTTTAAAATATCTGGATCCGAGCTTGATCCGGATCTGATTTGGATCAGGTCCGACCCTGACCCTATTTGGATCAGACCTGGATTATGATCTGAATCTGGTTGGATCGGTATTAGACCCATTTGGGTGTTGGGTCTGGTCTGATCCGTTTATACTAGGTTATAGTTTGGACCCATTAGAGATTCAGATCTAGGTCTGATTTGGATGACCCAGATCCTATTTGAATCCGGTCAGATCTGGATCCTATTTGGATCAGGTCAGACCCAGATCCTATTTGGATCAGGTCATATTCAGATTCCATATGGATCAAGACTGATCCAAATACTATTTTGACTGGATCTAGATTTAGATTGAATCAGAACAGGGTCCAGATACGGTTTACACCTGAACTGAATCAAGGATTGATACGGCCCTTTCGGGATCGGTTCAAAGCTATTTTTGATCAATTGCTTTCAGTTTTTCATCGGTTCTGAGATGCTAAGACCCTGTTTTCATAAATCTATGAAGATACAGAGATTTTGGCATTCAATGATAGAGTTTTATGAACTTTTATTCATGAAAATATTGGTTCATTAGGTTTTGAACTGATTCAGACCCTAAGATAACTGATTCGGGGCCGTTTAAGACCGATTTAGGGTATTTTTGGATTGGTTTCTACAAGAGAACTCTAGGTTTTACCATATGAGCATGTTTTTGTTGTTTTTCATGTCTTATAAGTATTCATTATTGAGAATGCATGACTTATGCATGTTAATTCATGTATTTTAATGTTAGTTAAGTTATGCATATTCTTTTTAAAGCATGATTATGACTAGATTCATGACATTTTATCATTAAAAATTATTTATACATATAAGTTGAAGTATGAACATATATTTTGATGATATTATGTATATTATGTCATGCATATATATGCATTAACTAGTGTGCATGAACATGCTCCATAATACAAATATAATTTTGGTATAAGATCTTGATTGACCAACTTATGCTATCACTAAAATGATATGAGTTGCATTGATTAAGGATTCTTTTGACCGTATAAAGATTTGTTATTATGATTGTGTGTGACTTTATGAAACATCGATTCTACCCAAATGTAGGTCGTTGTGTTTAAAATTTACACAGGGTATAATAGTATATGTGTATTCCAGCCCATGAAGTATGTTCGTACAAAAAGGTACAGTGTTGAATTATCTCTAGTTACATGATCTGCTAGTTTCACCAATTGAAGTCAATTCCTTGATAATTGAAGAGACGGAGCAACTATAAGTATTGTCGTTTCTACCAAAGTAGAATGATAATGGCTCAACTATACTTGTCTTAGATAATATAAAAATAAAGGGTCTTACTTTTACCTTTTCATCATGAGTCTCGTCTGAGCAATGATAGTAATGTCTTTTTGTTTTCGTTCATTGTCTTATTAGGCTCCTTCCTTATCGATGATTCTAGTAATATCCCCCTTTTAGATGGATCAAATTATTTTGATTGGAAAGAAATTATGTTATTCACTTTGGGCGATATGGATCTAGATCTGACCCTTAGAATTGATGAACATCCCACTCTTACAGTGCAGAGCAAAGCCGATTAGAAGGCTGCCTCTGAGAAGTGGGAGCCCTCGAATAGACTTAGCATGTTGTTTTTGCAATCTCGAGCGGCTAAAAATATTTGAGGCGCAATTCTTCAAGACAGTGAAAGAATTTTTGGGAGCCATTAAGGCTTAATTCATCACTTCTAATAAGGCAGGGGCCAATACGCTCATGTCCAAATTAGTGTCTATAAAATATACTGGCGACAATCACATCCAACAACATAATTTAGAAATGAGAAATATTGTGACTCAACTGAATGACATGAAGGTCGTCATCTCTTACTTCTTCTTAGTGCATTTGATCTTAACCTCGTTACCTACTAAGTATGAGCCCTTCAAAATCTTCTACAATACACATAATGATGACCTTTTGGCTAAATCTGTTGAAGAAGATGAGAGACTGAAGGGTGAGAGGGTGCCAAGTGCACATATGACCTCTTATAAGGATAAACAGAGGTCAGAGCCAAAAAAAAGCTCCTTCAAAAGAAAGAATAAGAAGAAAGCCTCTAGGGAGAGTTCCAACTCTCAGGCGAAAGCCAATTCCTAGTTAGGAAGTTTTTCTATAAAGTGTTTCTTCTGCAATAAGAAGGGGCATAAGAAGATTGATTGTTTGAAGTATAAAAAGTAGCTCGAAAATAAAGGAAATGAGTTATTTGTTTCTCATGAGTGTAATTTAATTTGTGTTTTATTGTATAGTTGGTGGATTGATTCTGGTGTCACAGTGCACATTGTCAACTCTTTGCAGGCATTTTTTAATAAAACAGAACCAACAAAGCATGAAAGAATCATCTTTTCAAGAAATAATATGTGTTTACATGTCAAGAACGTTGAGATTTGCAGAATAGTGTTGAAATCAAGATTCATATTGGATTTGGTCGATACATTCTATGTTTCATCTTATAGTTGAAACCTGATTTCAATTTCAAAACTTGATAAGTTTGGCTTTATATTTAAATTTAAAAATTTCAAGCTTATTATTATGAAAAATTCAATGAGCATAGGTTCTGCATACATGTATGATGGTTTGTATCGATGAAAAACCAAATTTCAAATTCGGGAATCTCACTCCATTGAGAACACAATCATTGATAATAAACATGACCTAAAGGGTGATCAATCCTATATGCTTTGGCATCGAAGGCTAGGACATATTTCGAAAGAGAGAGTCCAAAGACTTGTGAAAGAAAAAATTCTTGAATCCCTTGATCTCACAGATATAAAACCATGTGTTGATTGCATAAATGCTAAGTAGTCTAACATGTATAAAAAAGATGTCAAACGCAATAATGAAAAGTTGAAAATAGTGTATACGAATGTTTGCGACCTTTTTTAACCATGTTATACGGGTGAAAAGTATTTTATCACCTTTATATATGATTACTCATGGTATATGTATCTCTACTTATTATTTGAAAAATCAAAAGTCTTTCAGGTTTTAAGGACTTCAAGAAAGAAGTAGAGAAACAAAATGGTGAAGTTATTAAGGTTGTTAGGTCTGATAGAGTTGGCGAATATTATGGTCGTTTCATTAAGATGGGACAAATGGAAAGGTTATTAGCATGATTTCTAAAAGAGAAAGTCATTGTACCTCAATATACCATGTCTAGTAGTGCTTACCAGAATAGTATAGCTAAACGAAAAAATTGTACGCTTAAAGAAATGGTTCGAGCGATGTTGAATCACTCAAACCTTCCTTTGAACTTGTGGGGTGAAGCTCTTAGGACAACAATGTATATTTTAAATAAAGTTCTTACAAAGGTTGTTCAAAGGACTCCTTACGAGTTATGGATAGGTCCCTCTTTATCATATATGCGCATATGGAGATGTCCAATAGAAGCTAAATTGTATAACTCATATATAAAAGTTTTTGATCCTAGAATGACTAGTGGATTTTTCATTGGTTATCCAGAATGGTTAAAGGGGTTTAGGTTTTATTGTCCATCTCATACACCACAGATAGTGGAAACAGATAAAGCGAGATTTTTGAAAAATGGTTCTGTTGAGATAGATGCGTCTTAAAATATTGATTTTGAGAAAATGCAGGATTCATGTTACATACCTGCTAAGGATAAAGACCCGATTTTTCCTATCATTGTCCCTTTGGATAATGTAAGAGAAAGTCTGGTCAGTGAACATCAATCTCAAATAGAGCCAGTTGTTGATAAAGATATATAATAACAACATGATACAGAGGTTCATTTTGAACCATCTGTAGCACCTGTATAGAGGTCCACGAGGTTCAGAAAATCTGCTATTTATCTAGACTATGTGGTGTATTTGCAAGAGTCCAATAATTTCATAGATATTGAGGATGATCCATTTAACTTTGTAGAAGTTATTAAAAGTGAAAGATCAACATATTGGATCAATGTCATAAAAAAAGAGCTTGACTTTATGGCAAAGAACCAAGTGTGGGTTCTTGTACCTCGACCTGATGGAGTTAGACCTGTTGGTTGTAAGTGGGTTTATAAGACTAAAACAGACTCTGAAGGTCATGTGGAGAGATACAAGGCTAGGCTTATTGCAAAAAGTGTCATACAGATTGAGGGCATTGATTATAATGAGACTTTTTCTCATGTCTCAAGTAAGGAATCGTTAAGTATAATCATGGCCCTTGTAGCTCATTTTGATTTAGAGATACATCAGATAGATATGAAAATTATTTTTCTGAATGAGGATCTAGATGAGGAGGTATACATGTAATAACCTCCTGGTTTTAGTGTAGATGATTTAAATCATTTGGTTCGCAAATTGAAGAAGTCAATTTATGAACTTAAACAAGCCTTCCGCCAATGGTATAAGAAGTTTAATCAGTTAATTATGAACTTTGGATTAAATGAAAACATTATTGATCAGCGTATTACATCAAGACTAGTGGAAGTAAGTTTATAATTTTGGTTTTATATGTTGACGATATTCTTCTTGCAACTAATGATTTGAGCCTATTACATGAAACAAAATATTTTCTTTCCTCTCATTTTGATATGAAGGACATGGGCGAGGCCACATATGTCCTTAGAATTGAGATCTGTCGTGATCAAACTAAGGGTGTCCTTAGTCTCTCTCAGAAATCCTATATTCTTAAGGTTCTTAAAAGATATGGAATGAAGAATTGTTCTCCTGGTTCTGCACCCATAGTGAAAGGAGATCTATTGAACATAAAAGACTGTCCTCAGAATGATATTGCAAAGGCTCATATGGCAGCTATCCCATATGCTTCAACAGTTGGGAGTCTGCAGTACGTGCAGACCTGCACTTGACCTGATATAGCATTTTTTGTGGGAATACTTGGTCGATATCACTCAAATCCAAGCACTGTGCACTAGAAGGCAACGAAAAAGGTCATGTGTTATTTATAAGAAACGAAAGACTATATGTTGACCTACAGGAAAGATGATCATTTAGAGGTCATTGGATACTCTGATGCAGACTTAGGAGGGTGTATTGACAGTAGAAAATTCACTACTAGATACATTTTCCTACTAGCAGGTGGCGGTGTCTCATGGAGAAGTGGAAAGCAATCTACCATTGTTGTTCATACTATGGAGGCAGAATTTATTGCTCTATATGAGACTTCATCATAGGATATTTGGATAAAAAACTTTATTATGGGTCTTGGTATAGTAGACTCTATTGAGAGACCACTAAAGATATTTTGTGATAATAAAACAGTTGTGTCCTTTTTAAATAACAATAAGAGCTCAACCTCGTGTTGACACATGGGGTTAAAATACTTTGTTGTTAAAGAAAGGACTAAGAATCATCTGTTATGTATTGATACAATTGGAATGAAGAAAATAACTGTGGATCCCCTAAATAAAGGGCTAGCACCAGGATTATATTTTCAACATGTAAAGGGGATGGGTTCATTTTATTCCTTCTAATGTATGACAATACATTATGTAATCACATTTGTAAATTAATTCTCTATTTCTTTACATATTATTGATTTTGCATACAAGATCTCTCATATAGTTAGAGAGAATAGCAGAATAACAATATTAAATGACTAATAGAATAGGTAAGAGACCAACTTATTTATAAAGGTAATTTCAATATGCTAAAACACTAAAGGTGAATTGTAGTGCAGTGCATAAAAATATGACATTTCATAAAGGAGTGTTCATCTCCATGACTCATGATTCATTCTTATGATAAAGGGTAGCATGTGAACTCACATGAAGAATTAAATCGAGATAACATTATAAACCTCGATTTAGTACTTTTTAGTGTCAATGGGTTAAGTGGGAGAATATTGGATATTCGGATTTGGGTCTAACTCATTGGCGGATCGGGTTTGACATTAAAAGATTAGTGGGCTAGTGGGCATTATAGTGGAGGGCAGGTAATGTCATAAGGGAGGAGGTTACATGAATGTGGAATGTTCACATTCACTGTACCTCATCTTCCTCCTCCACTATATAAAGGGGTGGCCGACTACAATGAATGACGAGAGACATTGCATAGCTTTAGCCTAGTTCATGTTAAGCTTAAACTGGGTTTAGGGTCCTGCTCATCGTTGATCTTAGGCATGGATTCATCGTGGGCGTCGACTGGATGAGGAGAACGCCAAGCACCCGCACGCGCACTCTATGGCATCTTCAGGTACACCTTTTAGTTTGTTTTTGATATGGCTGAAAACACCAACAGGTTAAACATATTTGAATTCAGATTCAGATTCGGATGGTGAAATGCTCATACCATGTCTGTTTTTTCTACATGTAAACAGATTCTGATATTCCGTCAAATTCAGATATTTGTCATATTCAATAGCAAAAAATTAAAACCATGTTGGAATCCTATTATAATTAGAATATGGTTTTGGCTTAGCAAATGCAGCTAAAATGAATCAAATTCAGTTTATCAGATAAAATCCAATTCATTGACATCACATTGATCATGGCCTTATTTCAATATTCATAATGAAAAACTCCACGGGTACTCTTCCTTGTCAGACAGATTTTCTATTGGCTTCGACGTTTTAAGTAAACAAATTATACTCTTGAGTATCGAACTCGTGATGTCTTTCAACCTGAAGACTTTAAATTAACCCACCTAGTCATGTGTTTGAAGCTCTTGTGAACCTTGTGGTCGTTTCTTTAAAAGATGAGAAGAAAATGAGAGACTAAGAGATTGCCACATTGGTGTTTTGAAATGGTAAAACTGCCTAAAATGTTTTTTTCTTGTGGTTCAACAGAAAAAAATATATATTAGGAGTGCTACCTCAGACCAGTGGCGGAGCCAGGGTTGGGCATGGGTGGGCGGTCGCCCACCCCAGAATTAGAAACCGCGGTCGCCCACCCCAGAATTAGAAACCGAAAAAAAAATTTCGAACAAGTGTCAGTATAATATCAGTGATAGTTTTTTGCACATTATCCAATAATTCTGTTACTTTACCTTATATTTTTACATACATTAGCTTAAAAGAGTCTTTAATTAGCCCGTAAATGAATTGATTCCCTCTAGTTCGGATTCAGACCTAAATTCACACGGGTCTGGACTGTAGTCCGACCTGTATGCAGCCCTAGACTCTCTCTTTCGCTCTCTATATGTCTCTCTCCCTCTGCCGCCAAGGCCGAAATAGAACAGGAGAAGATGGCCATCTCTCTCTGAAACCGATGGCCTGCACCATCGATTTCTGGCGTCTAGATGAAGGGCTGGGAGGCCAGAACAGCAACAAGCGGAAGAGATTGACTGCCGACAACGGTGGTCAGCCCCTCGCCATGGAGATCGACAACCACCCATCTTCGAAGAGGGCGGCCCTCCCTTCAGCCGAGGACTTGGACAGACCCACCTTCGGCAAGCCCACCTACGATGGAGTCATCGCCGGGAACTTTTGGCATTGTCCCTGAGACCCGAGGTCTGCCCACCCAACTAAAAACTTTTGGCTCCGCCACTGCCTCAGACACAAGAAAGAGCAAAAACAAAAAAAAAAATCTTCCAAGTGATTCACATCCACAAATACCCGATGAACTCTGATATTTTATATTGAAAACTACTGGGTACAGCGTCCTTTTCATCTGTTTCACTATGTCTAGCTACTGAAAATCAACTTTTCTTGGTTCCTTGTGCAAATAATAGCTCCCAAGTTGTTATTGACAATGACACTAAACATGCTTAGATCATGTTTTGTCATATAAAAATTGATAGTCTTGAGCTATATAATATTTCAAAAAAAAAAATTTAAGATGAATTATTGCTAACAAAGACCTTTCTAAAAATGCCAAAAAACTATACATCTCTAGTACTTGTTGCTAGCCACGTGGAGCTTTCAGAATTTGATCTGAAGTGCAATGCCCACTCGAAAAAGACAACTCTCTCTCTCTCTCTCTCTCTCTCTCTCTCTCTCTCTCAGCCCCTGCCAGTCATCTTCTTTGGCTACAATTCCCATTTTATCTCAGAAAAGCTCTCAACTGATCAGTTACTTACAAACACGCCTAAACTTTTGGTTATGACATTGAACAGCCTATTTTGCTTAATTCATCTCAAACCGATTAGAGATATAGCCTCTATGTTGTTAAAACAATTACCCTTATGCTCTTTTCACAAGCAAGTACATGTTGAGGACATTCTAGTTATCTTATTCGAACAAAAGAAATGGTACCATAGTTTTATCTCAGAAATAGTTTTATTGCAGAAACGTATCTTTGAAGCATAAATGAAAAAGGCAGCTAATGTAATTATGGTAAAGTTGAGCAGTTCTTTTGTAAATATCTGATAATTGGATATCTTTTCGTGATTTTCCTCGAGCATTTTTTTAGGCTGGGGGTTAACCAAACAACCTTCCCAACCTCTTTCTTTATGATGCTTGGACCTATAACCATGGTTTGCAAGCTTACCCGCCTGGGATTACGTACGGTGGTCGCGACCTCTTAGGAGCCACATGCATTGTTTGAAAAGTGGAACCAGACAAGAACCAACAAAAATTGGAGCTCCAAATGAAAAGAGCCATCAGTTCGGATTCCGGGGCACAAATGAGGATCCAGTACTTTCGGGTGGACCCTGGCCTGGATCTGGAACCTAAAGAGGCTATCTGAATCCGGTGAATCCTCTGTCTCAAAATGAATAGAGTTTATAAGGATCTAGATCCAGATCCAAATGTAATCAATTTATTTATGCATCCTGTCACGTTCATTTATCTTGTCAGCAAACTCGGAAAACCTTGCTATTTATAATAAGCGAAAAACCCTCCAATACAACTTTGAAAAACAAATAAAAAACTGAAATAGTGGGAAAAAATCGTTCTTTGGGGCTTTGAGGGAGACGTATAACATGATACTTTATATTATAATCTTCTAACTCATAAATCTCCAATTTTACAAATTCAGAATCCAAATCACGGTCTGCTTTAAATTCAAAAGCCATATATACTCCCATCGCTTAACCTCATTTGTAAGATTAGAAGCTATTTTTCTTTTTCTGGAGAAAAATTGTTTGTAAGATTAGAAGTTAGAACCAAGTTAAAAGCTTATTTTTTATCGGCAGAGGCGTTTTTAAGAAATCCTTCAATTGAAGTAAAATCTTTACTACCACCACTTGAAGTTGGTGCCTTGCACTTTGAATTTTTTTGTTTTGTGGGGGAAACCTTCACTCACCTCCCTGCGAGCTAAAACTCCGGGTCAAGGACACGACCACCCAGCCCTTACGTGCCCCAACAGTGATAATGCAACGGCAGCCCCATGAGCCAGGGTACAATCCAGTACGGTCAAAAATAATAAGGTCAGGGTCTTTGTCAATTCAAGTACATACGAAAATCTATAGATAAAACAGTGACATGCAGGATGAAAACCCTTGGGCTGAACGTTAATAACATCCTCATGCACTCTATGATGCTTTCTTTCTTCTCACTTCATCATTAATATTACTAACGAAAACCAACTGTTAATTTGACAATGACTAATGACAATACTGGTAATTAACTAAAAATAATAATGCACATAAATATGATGACAGCATCATTTTACAGGAGGACGAGGGAAGAGTTGTACCCCGTGGACGTTGCCAATTCCACATTAAGACAATGATTTCTCTCATGGGGCTGTACTGTATACGGCATTTCCTGCAAGTTATTTACACGTGGTTGATGGCCAATTCCAAGGGTCCTCCCCAATCCGGGTTTTGGTCCAAGCATGGTTTTGTGACTCCCTCTCTCTGGAGGTTGGGAATTGGGAGGGCGTCAGCGGTGACCTGAAGGAGCAGACAACAAGGCCACTGCATCTCCAAACACAAATCAGCCAGGATGGAGTTCTGCTAATTTGCTTCTATGTGAATTGGCTGCAATTACAGATAAGCAGTGAATGGGAGCTAGCAAACGTGCTGGGTAGGTGCTAGATCTGAATTGGCTGCAATTATGGTTTAAGGAATAAAAGCTAGCAAGCAAATGTGTGTGCACGAGAGAGAGAGAGAGAGCACCGTACAATCTGATCTCCACATATCCGTGATGCTGACTTCAAGTTCAGAAAGAAGCCAGTAATCTGCATCTCTCTGCATTTCATGGAGCCAAAATGTAAGCAAGTAGACCAGAAATAAATGTGCAGAGGCATGCCCGTGTAAGCGTACATTCATTTGTTAGACTAAAGGAAACAATTTAAATCAGCTAAAACAAGTCTCGCACAAAACAAGCGGGTATACTTTAAAGAAAAAAAACAATTTATTATCAAATTTGTAGAAATAAATGCTCACGTTAGAGTCATCATAGGGGACAATCTTCATGATTCCAGCTGATGAGTCTTGTGAATAATTAACATCAGCATCTCGGCCTTGCGCTTCTGCATTTCTCAGTGTGCCTGCCTCCTGGCCTATCCGTGTATGAAGCTCTTGTCCTGTGGAAGTATCCATTGCTGAATGTGGTAGCTGAACATGATTGACGTCCTCCAAATGACTGTTGAGAGAACACGGTGTGCATCAGTTTATATTTCGATAAACCATAAAAATGGTACTGGTGAACACACACATCGTACTGTATTTCTTTCTGAACTCTCAAAGTACTCTTAAGGCTCTGTTTGGGAGCCATCAGCCACGCACTGAGATGGAAACACCATACCAATGTGTTGCCAAAATATGGTTTTGCCAATGGGAAGCAGATCAGGTCATGCTGAACATGAGCGTTTTTGCTCATGCGGACATCATGGTCGTCTGTTTGCATTTTGGATGAATGCCACGTGGTTTTGTTGACTTTTGAGCTTTTTAAAATGCAAATCGGATGGCCACAATGTCAGCATGAGCAAAAACGCTCATTTTCAGCATGACCTGATCTGCTTCCTTGCCAATGTGGTGTTGAGGATGGAGTTGCCAAAAACATCCCCTTGTGAATGATGTTGAAATGTGGTGTTGGCAACACCACTGCTCCCAAACAGCAGAGAGCATAAGAGCACTAGGGGAAACTGCAACACACCTCCAATTCAAGGCTCCCAAATCTAGCCTAAATAGTTTTGAACTTTTATCAGCCTCAAGTACAGACTAGCAATAAGAATTCTCACAGTACCAGGTCAATGGCTGTCATTAAGTTAATTTGGCAATTACAAACTAGATACTAAATTGAGGCTCTAGGTGAGTTAACCCAACTCCAGTCCCTGCTCAGTAACATATTTTGCATCCTGAAGGTTGAAATTGCCTCATAAATAATAGCAAACAGGAAAGAAAAAGGGTTACCTGACTAGATAGACATCAATTGGACCTAACATGCTCCTCAGAAGCATTTGGTACCGCCTTTGTGGATATTCATCAGCCTATCACAAAAATAATGGACAGCAGGATTAGTAGAGTTTTTCATTGGAACTGAATATTTCAAAGCAGAATTGGGTATCAGATGCAATCAGTTTTGCTCACCTCATCAGGATCTGGGACTTCCAAAGTTGTGCCATGAGGAGCTTTTATGGCAATAAGTGTTTCATTCTATACAATAAACACCAAATAATTAAATAAATCAAAACAAACAGTAGAACACCAGGCCCCTCACGATGAAGTGCACAAAGGCTGGAAGTTACAAAATTCCAACACTACTGAACATGAAAGCAATGTACAGCATATCAAACCTGAAAGCAAGGAAGGCTTTTGATGTCATCCTCAGTGACATAAAGAAGTCTGGAGACCACATAATGCAAATGTCAATCATAAAAATTCAATCACTAGCACAAGAAAAAGAGTAGCAAAAATGCTTTCAGCTTGAAAAAGTTTGTCTACCTTTGATTGTTCGGATCTTCACATAACGACCTCAGGGATTCTTGCATTTCTCTGCAGAAGCCACAATAAGTTAATAGTTAATACCTATAAGGCAAAATTAAACTTAAAATGCTATGACATGTCAAACCTTATTTCTTCATCAAGTCCCATCTCCTCAACATAAAGATTAGAAACTTCAGCCTACCAATACAAATTTGATCACGTCAAACAATTTCCAGAGTTCCAAAACTGATGCAACAGTTCAGTCACATGAACAAACAAACACCATCTCGGAATCATTTTAGATGTGATAGAACAGACCATTATCTCCAAATCAATTTACTTGCAACACAAAAATTATCAAGACCTACAAAGATAGCTCTTATTCCATCAAGACTTCAAGAGAGTAAGCTACAGATCCTTTGACATCATTTAAAAGAAAAGGATTTCCTAAATTTTTCAACCATGTGGCCAATGATGTTGTCGAACAGCTGAAACTAGGCTGTAAGCTATGTCACATGGGTGCGGGTGCGGGTGCGGGTGCGGGTGCGGGTGCGGGGATTCGGCACTTCCAAAAAACCCGGGTGCGGGGGTGCAGCAGGGGCAAAAATGTAATATATATATAAGGGGGGTCCAGGGTTCCTCCCCCCCCCCCGGTGCGGGTTTTAAATTCCGCAGCCCATTTCATAGGGCAAATTTTTTATAAAAAAAATCCAAAAATGGACCAAAATGACCCTGGGTGCGGTCAACGAACCCAGGGTCGGGTTGACCGCACCCAGTGCTGCACCCGCGTCGAGTCGCATTGATGCGGGTGCGGCACCCTGCTAGCCGAATCCCTGTTACATAGGCTGTAAGGAAGTGCAAGCACAAAAAAATATGAAAGTATGAAGAAAACAAGAATACCCAGTTCATCAGAGATCTTCAGGTTAAACACCATCATGGAGAAGACTAAATCATAGATCAAGTGCAGAATGACCAGCCATGCAGGTGCACAGGTGTTTGATTCTAGCACTATACAGAAAGAATGTCAGTGTTATGATGTTTCCTCACTAAGCCATGAAGACCTAGAACAGATTCTACTTCCATATGGATAACAGGTTGTACTAGCAGGTCTTGACTATACAAACAACTAAAATCAGATAGCAGAACTACTACATCATATAGCAGCAATGATCTAGCTAGAGCACCTTCCATTGTGATTGTGGCAGCTAAAAAACAGAACTTTCCCGGAAAGTGCACAGGGAAAAACATCATTCACGTCAAAAGGAGGATGGTGTCGCCCAGTTTGACATTGTAGGTTCCTTTATTTGCATACTACAACTATGACAGATGAGATGAAAGGGTGTATAAAAGTTGCACTGACTGTTAACTGACTGGTTGTATGTCCGAATCCTACTTGGGGAGATTAACAGAGGGGCCTGCTTTGACCATTAAGAGTAGGTAATGCATTCTATTTCATCATATGGCATTCTGTTCTACAATATTTGAGAATAACTGTCAATACCTTTGTGTAAATCTGAGATAATCCTTCATTTGATAGCCTGGGAGCTACTTACAACCAGCCAATTAAGAATTCTCAGGTGATGTACTAACAGTGCATTAAAGATGCAGTCAGTGATTCTCTCGAGAGGCCATAATTACCACAAGTGAGCATATTAATATTAATGTAATGAAGAGGGTAACATTTTTGTCATTCAACTAAGACTTGCTCCCCTTGTATGCAAAGGATGGTATATGGTGACAAATGGCAGTTTTGGGTCAAGGGATTGCTATCAGCAACCTCGGTGGCAGTGTCGATTAATGGAGAAAAGGGTGACTTCTTTAAACCTGGAAGGGGCTGGCATCAAGGTGATCCTCTATCTCAACTTCTATTCATTATGGTAATGGAGGCGCTTTCAGTTATGCTCTCCTCAACGGAAGCGTGGAGTAAGTTCCATGGTTGTAGGGCATCACAAAGCATTTTGATATCCCATCTCTTATTTGATGATGATATATTGGTGTTAGGGGAGGCGTTAGAAAATAATATGCGGGTGTTGTGGATTATACTTAGAAGCTTTGCGGAAATATCCAGGCTCAGCATGAACGAGGGCAAGAGTCAGGTGATGGTTTTAAATTATCCTTATAGCGAGTCACAAGCTATGGCCTCCAATACTTTTAACTGCCAAGCAGGATCCCTTCAAATGAAGTATTTGAGCCTACTGCTACATCTGGGTGTATCGGCCAGGGAGTTAAATTGGAGTAGGGTGGAGGACTGCATAAGGGAGAAGGTTCAAAAATGTGCTTCCCGTCTACTATCAAGGGCAGGCTGTATTAACTTGGTGATCATTTAACATATCACCTATGGTGTAACACTTTTTGCAGATTTTCAGGTTGCCAAAGGTGGAAAAGTGAATGAACACCATCTTTCAGAAGTTCATTTGGTCAGGTAAGTCAGAGGGTAAGCCCAACGCTTTGGTGAGTTGATCTATTGTCTCACAACCCCGTGCACTTGGGGGGTTGGGGGTTCACAACCTTCACAAATTCAATAAAGCATTGTTGGCAAAATGGTTGTGGAAGATATGCAAGTAGGGCAGCATAGCGACCATTTTTCATGAAAAAAATGATCTGATCGGATGGCCTTGGACCCGGTCAAAAAAACATAAATGGAAAAGGGGTGTCGGGGTTTGGAAGGGGTGACTCACTGTACTTGACTATCTTTGTATGGTCGTACAAGTGGTTGTGGGGGATGGTTGTAGCACACTCTTTTAGCAGGATCGCTGGTGGGGTGACCATAAGCTTCGAGACTCCTTCTCCAACCTCTATGATGTAGCAAGGAGGAAATTTTTAAAGTTGCAAGAGGTCTGGTGAGATACGGTAGGTACATGGGAGATTTTATTGAGGGAACCAACTGAATTGATCTTTCAACAATGGTCTAAACTCATAAGGCAACTATCAAGCATTTCACTTTCGCAACGTCAGGACGACCTCACATGGGCATTGACCAATGATGGAACCTTCAACACTTCTCTCTACCAAGTGTTATGTGCTCGATGGTGTGGCTTCCAAAGAAGGCGTTATGGGCTGGATCCCTTCCACTAAGAGGATCACTTATGAGCTGGCAAATACTACATGGGAAGGTTAACACAGAGATGAGATTAAAGCAAAGGGGTTTGCACCTAGCCAGCAGGTGCTCTTTATGCCAGATAGAGGAAGAATCGCTCTCACATCTATTTTGGGAGTGTGCCTACATGCGTGACTTGTTGGGCCACGCTTGGGGTGATTTCAACTTAACCTGGGACAACTTTGTCTTTCCTAGGGTTCCTCATCACAGCACAACTCAACTTGAAAGGTAAGCATTGGAAGTTTATTTGGAGGGCTTGGATCCTCACGGCTTGGAAGCTATTATGGAGGGAGAGAAATCATCATATTTTCAGAGGCCAGCACAATGGACAGGATCTAATCTTGGATAAGCTAAGATGGGAACTTAGGGACATAGCAATCTGAAAGTGGCCTAGAATGGCCATGGACTGGATTGGGGGTAACAGAGTGATCCTATAAAATTTATGCAGGCGTCAATTGGCCTCCTGCTGATCTGTTATTGCTGCTTAAACTCTGTGTTCCTGTCATGCTGAATTCGAACTGATCTCCCCCGGTTTCTCTGTCGGGACTGTGTTGTTCAGGTCTCACCATGTATCTGCTCTTGGGCTGGTGTGATACCTCGTCACACCCATCATTCTGCTTTGTATTGTTTTTTCCTGGCTCAGCAATACATTAATACAATTTTACTTCTTTCAAAAAAAAAACTAAGACATTCTCTGCTATTGTGCCTAAGCCTGGCTGAGGAAGAGTTATGGGGAGTAAAACACAAATATGATTCGAATTGAGCATATCACGTGTTTGTGTCAAACCATTGTTATCTTGAAAATTTCTGAAAATAGCAAAACATGAAGAAAAATAGGTGACATTTGTAAGCAGCCTTTTGTCCATGATGTATTACGGATGAAAAATAAATATAAAGGGAAATTTTCAAAAATGCACCTAAAGTCTGGGCATTAATCAAAACACAGCTAAGAAATGTCATGGTTAATTAAAAAGGCCCAGGAGTTCATTTCCATCAAGTTTTCTCTTAAATGTGAAGCAGAATTACAATTTTACCCTCAACATGGGAAGGATCAGCCTCACTCAGAAATAAAGGGTAAGATTCTAATCTCTTCCTGCCTAGAAACAATGTGATAAGGCTCCAAGAACAACCAATGTGATAAAGGTGAGCCCTGTATGCACTATGAAATTCATCTCCTCATTATATATTCAGAAATAAAATAAAACATAAGATGGGACGTTAACAATACCCTGCACAAGCTTTACTTCGGGTGTGTTCCATAGTTGTTTTCTTATGTTAATTTGCACAGATCAAGATTTTAAAACCCAGTGACTCGGGACTCGACACGTTCTTTATTAACTCGTGACTCGGTGGTCAACTCGGTGACTCGGACCGGGTTTTGTCAACTTTTTGATTTTAAAAGAAAGACAATATATAAATTGTCATTTAAACATATAAAAGTTTGTAGAATGACTTAATTACTAGTTTAATTGATTAATAAGTAAAATAACATCAAGTAAAACTTCTCTTAATTCAAATCTCACATTTACTAAAGAAACCACACAAGTAGGAACAAGTCTTTCAAATTTTCTTACAAATAATCTTTAGCCGTTGGTGGCAATATCTGCAAACTGAAGACTTATTCCCAGATAAATGAAAAGCCAAAATGAATATTTATTTATGACAATTAAGAATCATAATCACATTACTTAGCAAAAAACTTGTCAATAAAATCTGCAAAGTGGATTGTTTGTATTATAAGTGGTACCATCGTGAGATCGACGACTTAGAGAAGAAAACTATGACAGGAAATATAGAGTGAGGGAACTTAGATAGTTTTGGCATTTGTTACAGATGATTTGAAAATCAGAGATAGTGACAAAAGATGAATGCTTCCAAAACGTCACTTGCATTGTGACTGAATTTGTCAGCAACTTACTGTTAAAGATTAGAAGCCAATTTGTTGAGGACTACCTCATTTTTGAGAAATCATTTTTTGGTGTGGAATCACAGATAAAACACATTTTCACTGCAATCAGATGTTCTATCTTTTACGGTGAATGTAACCGAACATGACCTTTTTTCTACATGCTTTATTAGAACAAAGGTATTGCACTCTAATCATCGTGTAGCAGCATGGCAGTTGGAAAAAAATGCCCATAGACTGTTGCTAATTTTGTGATTTTATATTAAGTTGGTAAGCCTATTGTGATTATGCTATTTGTTCTTTGAAAAATGAACACTTACAGGTTGTTAAATGTTATCGATGTACAGTAAGGTGGTTGCAGGAACAAGTCTTTCAAATTTTCTTAAAGACGAAAGTGCCCAGAACTCGCCCGAGTCAAGCCGAGTCTTCGCAAACCGAGTTTGCCTTGCCGGGTTGACTCGCTCGAGGGCCGAGCCGAGTCACCGAGTTGACTCGGCGAGTTTTAAAACCTTGGCAGAACTAAGTGATGAAAATATACAGAGAAATGGAAGAAGGTTAGGAATTTTTGGGAAATTGAAGTTTTGAACATTTAGTTTAAGACTCCTCTTTCTCTATGGCTAAATGGGAAGAGTTATTATTTGTATGTTGTTTTGAGAGAGAGAGAGAGATGTTGCAGCCTTGCAGGTTATGTTGGAGAGCCCTTGAGGATGAATGACAGTAAATAGACAGAAATTTGTTTTTATTAACGGTGTAAAAGTTTAGGTGTGTTTTTTAAAAAAATTCAAAACTTAGGTGTGTTTTTTATTAATGCACAAACTTTAGGTGTGGTTTTGAAAATTTCCCAATATAAATTAATATAACTGTTTAAAGTTGACAGAAATTGTAACGCACCCATTAAGTTGGCATTAAACAGATTTAAAAATACATTGACATGCATGTGTTTATGTTGTTGCTTATAGGATATTGTAGTCTCTGTAGATTTAGTTTGTATATAACCATAAATCACCTTATTGTATGAATACGTTGATCCAATGAAATTCTTAGCCATCTAAAAGTTTTCTTGTCTCAAAGGTTCAATTCCAAGCTTTTTCCCCGAGCCAATGACAACAATCTAAATGGCTACTTGAATGTTGGAAAGAAAATGAGAGAATAAGGTTAATCAAGTAATTGCAGATTTGTGAAAACAAGAGGCTACATACCTTCAACCTAGCAACCTCATCACCCACATCCCCAGGCCTCGATGCATCAACCCCCCTGTTACATTCACAGTTAATTTTCATGATTGAAATCAAATGCTTAAAGGAATATATTACAAAAGGTTTCCTTTCATTACTTCCAATGTATCCTGTTCTTCAGTTGTTTCTCGATGAGTCCTATACCCTCAAGGACATTTGTAATATCATATATTCTCCTCTTTTGTACCTATCAAACAGGAATAGGTTTCGATTGACAAGATTAGTATAATAGAAAGCAAATGCAAGAATGAGATTCCAAAGTTTGAGCATGCTACACAAAAAGGTTTCCAACCTCCAGGGTTTCTGCAGCTTGATTTAAATCAATAGTACCATCTTCCGCATACTTGATTAAATTGATGAATTTCTTTGTCAATAAGCCTGTACAATCAAATATCCTTGTGAGTATCTAAAGACTGGAAATAAATGCATGCTAAAAGTCCTAATCATCCACTTACCTAGAGAACTGTCATAACGACAACTATTAATTGGTGCCAAAGAATTGTCAGAAGGTGAGTCTGAAAACAGAAAAGCATAAACATAAGAAAGGCATGCTATTGTCCAAATTCCCGAAAAAAACTGAGAACTCGATTGTGTTGAGATCTGAGAGTAATAAGCTATGAAGATGTCTCATCACCAGCAGTTGATCCAGGATTTGGCAGTCCATGTCTTCCATTTTTTGAAACCTTTTGCTTATTGTAACGCCTCCCAATAGGTTTAGACACCGGAGTATGTGTATGACTTGTAACCGGTTTAGGATATGCCTGGGCATTGGCCCATTCAGCAGTCTTGACTCTTTGACCTTCAGCTTCAATCATCTGCATCAACTGTAAGAAAGCACCACACAGACAACAAGTTCAACGAAAAACAGATGCAGGGAGAAGTCACAGCATTTAGAATGAACAATGACATTTCTTGATGCAATAGTCAAATACATAAGACACTAGCAGAAGTTGCACACAGTAAAATACTTTCTAAAGACAAACAAGGAAACACAAAACAACAGCAACAGAACATGAATCAGAAAATACTGAACAAGAAATATGGGACAATATAGATTAAATGTTAGAATTTCAACTTTTCCGCTTGTTCCTCTGTCTTCCTCTGTCTTTTTTAACAGGAAGAGTAGCTGGAAACTCATCACCGTCCTGTGTCAACTATCAAGTGCATGTTTCTACTTTCTTCCTACCAATTTCTTTTTCTTGTACTTTTCATCAATTTATTTTTTTGTCTCATTTTGTTCTTCTTACACAAAAAGTACATAAGGGATGTAGTCTGCGATTACAATCTTTCATTGTCTGCTCTTCATCATCAAGTACCTCTTTATTTTGATTTCATTTCATGCAAGCAAGAAGTGTAGATCAGCCTTTTATTTTTCCTGTTTGAAAATTTTGCTTTAACCTCAATTGTCAGACAAATTCTTCCTTATGAAAAATCCTACCATAAAATAATCTTCAGCATCAATGAAGCCCATTAACCTGATTTGAAGGATCTAAATCGACCATAAAAATGTGTGTGAGCTCCTAGATCAAGAATACAATAGAATGTGTCATATATCAAAGGACAACTACCAGATTAGACAGGCCAAGAACGCAATAGGCAACAAGTGAGCAGCATTATAAAGCGGTCGTTCACAAAAGAACAGTTTTGGCGCATAAAGACATTGACCAAATTGACAGAGAAAGAAAAAGTCTCTCTCTTCGCCCAATTTTCAGTTAAACAACGAAGCCAAAATTATCACCAGCTCAAAAGAAATCCAAACAGCGAAAAAAATCCATAGAATAAAAAATATACACCTCAAAAGTCAGAACGAAGTTGCACAAAAACCCAATCGAGATGAAACAACGCACCAACATAAAACCACAAACTGGACCCAGTTCTAGCTAATCCAATTCCCATCGCTTGTCAACAAACATCGTGAAATGCAAAAGAAAAAGAAGAGCGTGCAGCGAGACAATTGCAGGATTTCACGAAGTGATCAAACGGAAACCTCTCGCAATTCGTCATCCTCTGAGAGAGAGGGTTCTATAACAATCATGCACACGCACAACCGAAGCCGCCATTTGCCGAACAAACGAAAGCATACAGAATTTCGCAAAATCAAGAACAACACAACAATCTGCGGAAAGAGTATTGTTCGATGCCGCCTACGCGAAGAATCACACGCGGAAAGAGACAAAAAAATACGACTCTAAAACCATCACACGCGCGCACAGCCGGAGCTGACGTTACCGAAACGCACACGAAAAATCGCAAAATCAGCCGCATCCGTCGCCGCGTTCACGACGAAACGGACCGACGATCGCAGGCGCCAGAAAACACGAACAAAAACAAGATGAAGGTTCTAATTTTCAGAACAAAAAATAGAAAAAAGGAAGGTGATCGTACGTGGAACTTAGCGAAGATCGAGTCCTCCTTGACCTCGCCAGCGCCGGCAACGGCGGCGGCGACGATCTTCTTCTCGGGATCAAGGAGATGCTGGAGCTCGGCCGGCGGGGCGAAGGCGGGATCGGAGCAGGGGAAGGGGCGGTGGCGCTTGAGGGTGTGGCGGATCGGCCCTAGAGGCTGAGGCCGCGCCAGATTCGAACCACCGACCTCCGACATCGCCTCTCCCGCCCGATCGAGAACGGAAAGAAATAAAACAGACAAGAAATCCTCAGGAAATCAAGAAAAAAGGGAGGGATCGACGGCCGGAAAGAATTGGCGGGAGAGAGAGAGAGAGAGAGAGAGAGAGAGAGGGGAGGGGGGGAGAAGAGAGAAAAAAGAGGGGAAGGAGGGAAGGACGACGAGAAGAGTTTAATTTTTAATAAGAAAAAGGCGTTGTGGGGCGTTTTTCTCCTCAAGGAACAGCGGGAAATAACACGTGGTTGAGGTTCGAATCTTCCGGACGCGCGTTTCCCTGAAACTGATGTACTCATCCACTACCACCTCGTTAGGCGGGCATCTCCGTTCGGGTCCCGAACCCAGAATTCTGATCGGGTCGGAAGAGAGTCATGCGGGCTGTCAATAAGGATGTAAGTGGTCCGGATTTGGATCGAATGTAGCAATTACTATATCCAACTAATCGGATAGGGCTAAATGGATTCGGATGGTGGAAATACACTTTCTTTTTACATGTAAACAGATTTGGATATCGATTAAACTTGGATATTTGTTGAGCCATATGGTATGGGACCACAATAAGTCAAGGCTCTTTGTTGTTAGTCAAGGCTCTATCAAGTTAGTTAGCCTAGTTGTGCAACCTGATATATTCAACAGAATCATCACAGCGCAGTCGAAGGACTTTTTGTTTGAGAAACTAAAGGTCTTTACTCAGGTGAGTGACACATCTTTCCATCTCAGAGAGGACAGGAGTATTTGTACGAAGGACCGTATTTGGGTGCCTAGCGATCTTGAGTTAAGGCATGAGCTTCTTGACAAGGCTCACAAATCTCGATATAACATCTACCATGACAGTACCAAGATGTTCAAGGACCTTCATAAGAGGTATTGGTGAAATGACATAAAGAAAGATATTACAGTTTATGTTTTGAAGTGTCTGACTTGCCAACAAGTAAAGATCGAGCATCAGAGACCTGGTGGTCTATTGTTACCTATCGAGATTCCTCAGTGAAAATGCAAAGAAAACACTATGAAATTTGTTGTGGGACTATCCAAGATCCGTCGTCATCATGATACAATTTGGGTAATCGTTGATAGATTAACCAAGTCAACGCATTTATTGCCTATTCGTGTGACTCAAACCCCTGTGAATCTTACGAACCTTTACATCAAGGAAGTAGTTCATTTGCATGATGTACCTATCTCTTAAAAAACATTTTGTCTATCTTCTTGATTATCATATATATATATATATATATATATATATATATATATATATATAAGTGTTGATGATTTCATCAAAAATTTAAAAATATCGCACTATTATTGACATTTTTGAAAAAGCATTTCAACTCCAGTAGAGACATACGGTATGGGGCCACAAAAGGAGGCTTCGTGCAATCAAATTTATATGAAATAGACTACTTGCACGAAGATAACTTATGAGGATAAAAAACAAAATGATAATCGGGAAGACATACAGAATGCTCAAGAACAAAATCATCAAGACAACCAAAACCAAAATCAGAACAATTATCGGAGACCGTATGGTGGAAACAGGAACTACTATAAAAATCAAAGGAATGATGATAGGGTTGTTAATGCAACTCAGACAAAAGATTCACCAAAGGACCAACTAAGGATGGATGCTCTACAAAGAGTATGGTGTACCTTCATCCAGCAAGGCACTCATGTACGTGAATGTCATCATGAATAGAGTGGTCACACAGGCCATAGTCGATTCAGGTGTCACCCATAACTTCATCTCCCAAGAAGAGGCAAAATGGTTAGGTTTAAAGTCCATGAAAAAGGTGAGTTGCAAAAAAGCGATAAACTCAAAAGTGAAGCCAATCCTCGACGAGGTGAATAATGTGACTCTCAAGATAGCGGATTGGTTGGGAACAACTAGTTTCTCGGTAGCCCCACTCGATGATTTCAAGGTAATCCTCGGCATGAAGTTCTTGTGGGGGAACAAAGCCTCTGTTATGCCCCACTTGAATGTGGTGTCTATTATAGATGAACAATGTCTATGTATGGTCTTTGCTCGTCCTGTTGACACTTTGCAGATGCGGATAACATCCACAATTTAGTTGAAGAAGGGTATCAAGCAGGAAAATGAGACCTTCCTGGTGGCCTTCTAAGAAGCAAAACATGTGAAGGAAGCAGACACCTCATTTAAATTGGTCCTTTTGTTAGAGAAGTTTAAAAAGGTAATGTCTCTCGAGCTCTTGAAGAGATTGCCTCCTCAAAGGGAGGTAGATCATATGAACTTCTATCGAGTGTGAAGCCCCCAGTTGTAGCCCCATACTACATGGCTTCACCGATATCTCATTGAAAACCATACCTGCATTCGATTATAATCAAATATGGTTTTGGCTTACCAAATGCAACTAAATGAAATCGAATTTGGTCAAATATCGATAAGATTGTAAAGGGATCATATTGGAATTAGATCTTGTTTGATGCAAGATAATTGAATTGGGACACGGGTGCATATATTTTATATGAAACCCAAATCTGATTATCATAGATACCCTGCACAAAAACAACTCCCTACCTAATTCATTAATTTGTGAGAAAATATGGAACTCTTGCTTATATTTATTCGAGAAAATGCTTCCTCAGGTATCTTTGAAGTAGATGATGTTGATTGATTGGGATAGTAATCCTTGGTCATAATTTTTAGTATGAGTATTGTGTTCAAGATCACTTGTGATTAGTAGTAAAATATTGATTTTTTTGTTAGGTTCATATTCTATCTTCATAAATTTCCAATGATACCTTATTACAAAGTTTTCTTATGACGCCTATAATGGCGAAAATTGGACCCTAATATCATATATTTCTAGATTGGTTGGATAACATGGAGGATTGTCTTGATTAGTATGGCATGTCTGGCATAGAGCATATTCATTTTGCCCAGATAAAGTGAATAGGATCAACCAAGAAATATTGGTGGAACCGATAAAAAAATGAGTTTTGCATCTCTTAGACAGATCAATTGCTTGATTTGAATGATGGCCACCTCCAATGGATTCGACATATGCATATCAACTCAGATCTTGTCAGATTTTAAGTTGGATTTGATAAGAATACAGTTATGACTCCCACCAGTAATGGTCTCTCTCTGGATAACTCAAATGAGGCTTTGCATAATCGTGGTCTCTCTCTGGATAATTCAAATGAGGCTTCACGTAATCGGGCCCAATCAAGAAACTAATGAGCCAACCGAATATCTGTTAATTATCATTTTTTATAGAACTATCAAAAATGATAATCCGATATTATCATTTTTGATATAATTATCAAAACCATAATTGATGTTAGCTTAGTTATTTTGTAACTGTGTAAAGCTGATATTCTAGAACTATGTATTCTCAACAATTATAATACTCGAATATGCTTATAAATAGATTACTCGACCTCTTAATGTACAAGTAAGAGAAAACTCGAGTTTATTATCCTAGTCGTTGTTCTTTCATGGTATCAGAGATACCAAGCTCCAACGAGTTTTCAATGGCTTTTTCATCATCTCTGTCTTCTCCTATGACCCAGTGGAATGCTATTGCCAGCCTTGTCTCAATAAAACTAAATCGGGACAACTACTTTTTGTAGAGATCTCAGCTCGAATCAGTTATGATCAGCCAGGATCTCCTCAAGTTTGTCGATGGCTCCTCTCTTCAACCAGATTCCTTCATTGTCAGGACAAAAGAAAGTAAGATAGAGAATCCCAATTATCCTATTTGGATTTGAACCGATCATTTGGATCAAAGCCACTATATCTGACTATTCTTGGTCAAATCATGAGAACAAAAAAGCCTGTGAAGTTTGGCTTGTTCTGAAAAAATCATATGGGTCTCAATCCCCTTTAAGACTCATGATTTTGAAGAAAAACTTGACTTTTATTAAAAAAGGAAATATGGATATGTTGTCTTATCTAGACCACATAAAGTTCATAGCCAACTCACTTGCCACCGCCAATCACTCTGTAGAAGATGAAGAATTAGTTTAAATAACTTTAAACGGGCTTCCTCTTGAGTATAAAAGCTTCGTGACCTCTGTCACAACTAATCTGACACTATATACCTTCACAGATCTATATGATTTGCTTCTTAATCAGGAAAAATGTGTGCCTCTAATTCATGCCAAGCCTCCTAAAACTTCAGAACCCCACCAAACTTCCTTTAAGGGTCAAGGTCATTACTGCTGATAGGGGAAAGAAAGAAATTTCTCTCTAAACACATCTAATAGTAACCCTGTATCCCAACCTCAAGGTGTCGTGGGGCAGTCACTTGTCAATATTATGGAAAACACAGACATACTACTAAAACTTACTAGGATATCCCTAAAGCTTTCTCTGCCATGTCTCTTCAGCAATTCACTGATGACTATTGGTATCCTGATACTAGTGCTATGAATCATCTTACCATGGATGACCAACAATTCTCCAAAAAATTGCAATATTATGGGGGTGAGCAAATCATGGTGGGTAATGATAAGATGCTTTTCATCTCCCACACTGGTAATCTTATTCTAAATTCTCAAGGTTTTGCCTTTGATGTAAAGAATGTTCTTTATGTTCCCACTATTACGAAGAACCTTTTATATGTGAGCAAATTTACTTAAGATAATGATTATATTTTTTAATTCACCCCTTTTGAATTCCTTGTTAAGAATTGTGAGACAAACAAGATTCGTCTTCGGGGATCGAAATCTAGCGCAGGACACTACCCAATTAAATCGGATGCACATATGCAAGTGGCGGCATATGCAGACAAAGTGGCTTCTTTTGATATTTGGCACCAACATCTTGGACATGCAAATAAGAAAGAGTTGTCTTGTTAGCAAAGCTCACAAACTTTCTTTTGGAGACTCTTTTTCTTCTACGACATCTTCACTTGAACTTCTCCACACTAATGTTTGGGGACCTGCTCTAATCTCCTCACTTGAGGGATTTCGCTTTTACCTTCCCATAGTGGATGTTTTTTCTTGTTTATCATGGCTTTTTTCATTGCATACTAAGTCTCAAGTATTTGATTATTTTAAAGTTTTCAATCATGTCGCTGAAAAGCAACTTCAACTCTCCTTCTATGCCTTTCAATCTGATAATGGAGGCGAATTCACCAGTCGTGAGTTTGAAAGTTTTTACGGAACCATGACATACTTCATCGGTTTTTGTGCTCACATACCCCAAAATAGAATGGGCCGTTAAGCGCAAATATCGGCATGTCGTTGAAACTGGGCTCAGTGTGTTACACGCTTCCTTTTTGTCATATACTTTCTGAGTAGATGCCTTTCGTACTGCTATTTACATCATTAATCATCTTCCAATCCTAGTACTTAACCGTAAGTCTCTCTACGAGCTCTTCTTTCACAAACCAACCGACTATCATTATCATTGTGTCTTTGGTGTCCGCTGCTACCCACTTTTAACACCCTATCATACCTCTAAATTTCAACCCAAGACTATTCCCTGTACTTTTCTTGGCCATGTCTCTCGCCATAAGGGCTACCTTTGCTTTGACCCCTCTCACAACTGCACCTATATTTCGCGCCATATTTACTTTGATGAATCTATTTTGTGACCCATCTCTCTATCTGCTCGTCCTTCCTCACCTAGTCTTTTCGAATGGGGTCTCTCTCCAACCGTCATCCTACCTCCTTCTGATCCACCTCAGCCGCTTCCTTCCAATCTGATGGTTCCCCCTGATATCTCTATCCCTCCTGCTTTGCCTGTCCCTTCTTCTACTGTGAATCTCGTCTGCGTTGCTGACCCACCGGATTCTTCTTCACCACTGCCATTTTCTTCCGCTTTTCTTGACTCTATCATAAGTCGCTCGTCCGACCATACCCACCTCATGATCACTCTCTCTATGACCAACACTCTTAAACCCCGTGCGTTCACCACTACCTGCTATCCTCTCTCCCTTGCATGTTTTAGCTCTCTTTTACTCACACCCGAACCTACCTCGATTAAACAGGCTAATCTAGACCCCAAGTGGTGTACGATCATGCAAGATAAGTTGAATGCCCTTCAACTTAATTATACTTGTCACCTCGTTCCACCTCTTCCTCACTATAATATCATCAACTCAAAATGGGTGTTTCGGATTAAACAACATGTTGATGGCTTTGTGGCTCGCTACTAAGCATGCCTCATTGCTAAGGGCTTTCACCAAGAAGAAAACATCGATTTTTTTGAGACTTTTAGTCCAGTTGTGAAACCCACTACCATCTGCATAGTTCTTGCTCTTGCGGTTTCATCAAATTAGTCGATATATTAATTGGATTTTAATAATATTTTTTAAAACAGTCTCCTTTCTGAAGATGTTTATATGGCATAACCTCTAGGTTTTGAAGACTGTTCTCATCCCAAACATGTATGCAAGTTGGATCAAGCCTTATAAGGTCTCAAGCAGGCTCTGTGTGCCTAGTACCGGCGTCTCAACTCTTATTTTCAATCTCGCGAATTTCAGATCTCTTTCTAATGCATCATTATTTATTTTTTGAGATTGTGGTCTGGTTATTTATCTACTGGTTTATGTTGATATTATCATCACTGGCAGCTCCAAAATTGTCAATAAGCAATTGATTCAGCATCTCAATCTTGCTTTTTTTTTATTAAAGATCTTGGGTGCTTAAACTACTTATTGGGTATTGAAGTTCTTTATGCCTCCTCAGGTATTTTTCTTTAACATATGCACTCAATCTACTTCGTTGTGCATCTATGGTTGATGAGAAGTCGATCTCCATATCTAAGGATGATGTTCCCTTTTTCCATGACTCTACTCTATATCAGAGTATTATGGGTGGTCTTCAATGTCTCACCATCACAAGACTTGACATTGCTTTTGTAGTCAACAAGGTTTGTCAGTTCATGCATCAGCCCACGGTTACCCACTAGTTTGTCATCAAATGCATCCTTCGTTATCTCAAAGACACCATTTAGTTCTCACAGTCTTCCTCTCTCCAACTCAATGTCTTCTCTGATGCTAACTGGGTCGGTAACCATGATGACCGCAAGTCTACAAGTGGCTTTGCAGTCTTTCTGGGCTCTAATTTGATTTCTTGGTCTTCTCGCAAGCAACGGACCATAGCTCGATCCAGCACTGAAACTGAGTACAAGTCTCTCACATGTGTTGCATTTGATCTTCTTTAGCTCAAGTCTCTTCTCATTGAACTTGGCTTTGTTTCATCTTCGCCACCTAAACTTTGGTGTGACAATATTGGTGCTTTATATCTTGAAACGAATCCAATCTTTCATACTCGCACCAAACATGTTAAAATTGATTTTCATTTTGTTCGGGATTATGTGCAAAAGGGTCATCTTCAAGTTTAGTTTCTTTCCTCCTCTGACCAGTTGGTTGATGGTCTCACTAAGCCTCTTCTATTCTCGAGATTTATTTGTATTCGTGACAAGCTCAATGTCATTGACCCACGTTGAGCTCGCAGGGGCATGATAAGAATATGGTTATGACTCCCACCAGTAATGGTCTCTCTCTGGACAACTCAAATGAGGATTCACGTAATTGTGGTCTCTCTCTCTGGATAACTCAAATGAGGCTTCACGTAATTGTGCCCAATCAGGAAACTAATGAGCCAACCAAATATCGGTTAATTATCATTTTTTATAGAACTATCAAAAACAATAATCCGATATTATCATTTTTGATAGAATTATCAAAATGATAATTGATGTTATCTTAGTTGTTTTGTAACTATGTAAAGCTAATATTATGGAACTATGTATTCTCAACAATTGTAAGACTCAAATATGCTTATAAATAGGATACTCGACCTCTTAGTGTACAAGTGAGAGAAAACTCGAGTTTATTATATATCCTAGTCATTGTTCATTTAGGATTCAGATTCAAATGTAGGATTACTGCATTCGAATCTGAGTCCAAATCTGACTTCGATATGGTTTTGCTTATTAAATCTGACTAAATGGACTTGAACTCCATCGGATATCCAACCCAAACCCAAATCCCAAGTCAACATGTCAAACCTGTGCTAGATCCAGTCTTTGATTGGATCTGAGTCCAACTTTGGTATGCAGCTCTGGACTCGGGTGGATCAGACCTAACATGGGAGCAATCAGACTCAGTTCTGATTACAGATAACAGAAACCAGACCTGGATATCAATTTGTTGCAGATTTGCATTGAAAAGTAACAGATCATAATCATGGGTTTGGGTTGGACCAGGGTTTTGTATGGAAGTTTTTAATCCAGACCCGGCCATGCATGGTACTCAGATCCGGTGGACCAATGTAGTTATATAATCGGACCTATAAATTTTAAACCAGGATGTCAGATCCAATCCGGATCATAATTAGATCATGCCCAAACCCTTGACAGTTCCAAATCCATCCCATCAGGGTACATCCCAACCGGTCCAAATAACCAACAGTCCACTTTGGTTTGGCTTTATGTTGAGTCGGAAGGACCTTTATTACTAATTCTAAACCCATATTTTATCATATCTGATCCGGATCTCTAAACCGACCCATCCAAATACCCGCAGCATAGTTCGGTTTTGAACTTGAGTAATGTTGAGTCTGAAAAACAGAAACCCGGAGTATTCTTGTTTTAGAAATACAAAGATATTTGGACCAGCTAGATCGGATACGATATACACATCGTATCAGCAGAAATTCGATACGCAGCAGGCTGGAATCGACTATTTTTTAATAAATGTAAAAATGATCAAAATTTATTTTTTTTAATATTATTCTAAAATTATTTGTTTGGTTTTAACATATGTCACATTATGATTGACACATAATAATTTTAATATTTTTTAGCCCATACAGAACGATTCAGTTGAGTATCGGTATCAGCCAATCTAGCTGAATCGGTGGCCAAACGATTCATGGCAGATACCGATACTGACAACATTAGCTAAAACCATCGACACAAATATTGCCGATATTTAAAACCAACCGTGATTTTGATTGTGGTGTTTTCAAATAATGATATTATACTGTTTTTTTTTTTAAATTATCACCTGTTTTGAAAATATCACGTTTTTACCCGATATTAATGCAATGAAAGCACTTCCCGGATTTTTTTATGTTATTTACTATCTTTTGTTTTTGCTATATAATTTATGAGTATTTTATATATTTATATATACCGATATTTTCCCAAGATTTTCTCGAGAAAAAATCATTATCAAAATATCCGGAGATTTTCCATCAACCATATTTTCTTAAGAATGAGATTTGTCAAACCCACGTCGTGTGGTCGCGAAGAATTGTCAAAGTCAACCTTTTTGTGCCCATATCTGGATATTTGAGTTCAGGTCGGATCAAGTGCCTAACATAAACTCAATCCATTTGCAGCCTTATGTTAGGAATGGATTTTTTGCTCGGTTCGGGTTGGATCAAGTCTGACTTGCTCCCGGAGAGAGATCGCCTGGACCTGGACCGGAAGGAGCTGAGTGAGTCCAATATGCTTAAGCGGATATGGCTAAAGAAGAACATAACCCTTGCTGGGTTGGAGACTTAACGTTTGAAAAATGCAAAAATATAAAACAAAGACTCCAGATACAATTCACAGGAAAATGGGTTAAAGAAGGCTTGGATCACTTTTGGATCCGAATTGTGTCAACTAGGTCTGGTCCACTCGGTTTAAGTCCTGGTATTTGGGTATACCAGCTTAATGGATCTGATAGATTCCTACTTTCATGCCCTTTCCTTTGAAAAGGCCTTTTTCATAGGAAAAACATTTAAGTGAGAAATATGTAATGGGACCCATGTAACAAATGAAAAAATATATATTTCCTATCAAAATGGGTTCACACATCCCCCAATAAGGAAGTACTTTCCCTCTTAGGCATGGCGTCCCTTGGATGTCACAAACACGTCATATCTATAGGAAAAATAAGGAAAGCAAAAAAGAAAAAGGAAAAGGAACAGGAAAGAAGGCGTTGAATATGGGTGTAAAACGATTGGATATGGGCTTGGTTTGTTACACATATGTTTTTCATATGGTGATAGTGGATCCAGTAAAGAAGTGTCCGGAAACAAACATTTTATATGTAGAAGTTATGGATTATACTTAATCCGAATCCGGATATCAATTCCATAGAAAATATTGACCTGGATCCAAATTCAAATTGGTTCCACCCCATAAGTCTAAATCAAAACAAATTACAAGTTTGGATATTATATCAATATCCATATAAGAGAAAAATAAGTTGGATTTACAGACAACAGTAACAAGGATATGCTTGCAAAGAGGTAGCTTCCTCCAAGTCTGAATCCGAAGTTATCTAATCTAGCTGGTTCAATATGGGTGGGATCATGGTTGATCCCAAATCCAGAAGCTAAACAATGGCTCCAAATCCAGACCTGGATGAGATAGGACTTTTTGGAGTTAAATCCAAGTCTGAATTCTATATTGTAATATTGGATCCATGAAAAAAGGCTGGAAACAAGTTTTTACATGAAAAAAGTACAAGTGGACTGTCTTTGATCTGGATTGGAATATAGATCCAACAGGACAGTGTGATCTGAACTGAACCCGAATCACAATTAAAAGAAAGAAAGGTGAGATATTGGATGAATATGAATAAGTTCCAATTATACATTCAGATTTTATTTTAAAATACTTGTCCAAGAATGAGGTTTTGCTCTGAACCAGATCGACTTGAACCTCTGGCTTATTTGATGAGCTCATAGGATCAGACCATAAAGGACCCAATGCCCATTCTGAGGAATGGCCTGAACCCCTGATTTCGGTAGTTCTTACTTGATTGCAGATCCAGCTAGATCTGGTAATCAACAAATTCTAGCTCAAAGGATGACTGTTAAGGGTCGGGCCTTGGTGTGACAAATGAACATATACATGAGATTTTCCCTTCAAAATCAAGATTGGTTGTAGGAACTACGCGATTTAAACTCAAGACTAGGGGTGGCAAAATCTGACCCGAGCCTCCAACCCACTTCTTAGCCGGGTTAGGGTTTGGCTTAAACGGGTTCATGTCATAAACGGGTCAACCCGCCTAACCCTTTTTTAAACGGGTTGTGTTCGTGTTAGGGGTATGCCAACCCGTTTGACCCATTTAATAAACGGGTTAGGCAGGCAGGTCAACCCGTTTACATATATATATTAACTTATCTAACCCTAACTTTACACTTTAGTCACCCACCTAACTCCTTCCTACCCAGCCACAGCCGAGAGCTCGAGACCTCTCCTCTCCAGTGGTGGTGTGCGCCTGTGCGGTTATCGTGTCTATGTTATCGGGTCGACCTGTTTAATAAACAGGTCGCCGTGTCGACCCGACCCATTTATTAAACGGGTTAACCGTGTCGTGTCAGGTTACCCGTTTAATAAATGGGTCGTGTTCGTGTTGAGGTATTCTGACCCGCCGACCCGACCCGATTGCCACCCCTACTCAAGACTGAATGTGATCTTTTCCAACCACCTCCAAGATCAGAGACCTAACCGCGCTGGCTCTGCTTGCCATACTTACCTTCGCTGTTCTGAAAGCGTAAAACTCTGTGGGCTTACCTCTTGCCTCCAGGGAGACACCAGGCTTCGGCTTTCCAGTATTTTAACCAGTGGTGGACATCATACAGGGTAGGGTCAGGTCCGTTAGAGCCTGAGGGGCCCTGGTAAGGCTTGGTCTACCACGAAACCGGACCATCTATTATCAGACTTGACCGACCTCGTCCATGTATGTGTATAATTAGGTTGGAGCTCGGGTAAGCTTAAGTCCAAACCTGCTTGGATAAGTTTAGCCAATTCAGGCCGATTTGCATCGATACTGGTCCAAACCTCTCTCTCTCTCTCTCTCTCTCTAAAGAGAAACCGTAGGCATCTAGGACACGGCCAATTATGAATTTATGATGTCCTCTGAGCCATTACCATGTTAACAATAACGCAAAGAATCTCAAAGATGAACGGTTTTCAATACAATAAGTTATTTTTATTATTTATTGAACAGTTTAAGCTCAGGCTTGAATATGATTATTGTCTCACCTGACTTGGTGTCATTTTGTTGCTTGCACATTAAGGAAATATATTTCTAGATAACAAGGACTAAAAGAATGTATATTCTGAATATGCATTCTTTTAGTCTTTATTATCTAGAAATATATTTCCTTAATTAATTGATGTTGGGATGCTAGTGCAAGCAACAAAATGACGTTTTCCACAAGCAATGATTGAGAGTAGGGTGGGCACCAGGCTGGGGGGGCGATGGGCCAAGCCGACCCGGCTGTCATGGGCCCGGTTTGGGCCAAGATTTTAGGCCTGGGCCTGTTAGGTACCCGACGAAACCCAGCCTGTTATATATGTGGGCTGGGCTCCGGGTGACCCATGGGCTACTACTGGACCCGCCTGATGGGCTTGAGTTATTTATTAAATTTTAATAATATTAAAAATTTTACAACACAACAACTACGCCTTCATCCCAAAACAATTGGGGTCGGCGATACGAACCAACAAAGAAAATCATTATGGGTCTTCCACATGAATCCTTCTCCTTCATTCATTTCTATCCAATGCCATGTCCTCGGTGAGGTTCAAAGCATTCATATCCTTTCTTATCACCTCCATCCATGTCTTCCTAGGCCTACCCCGACATCTTTTAACTAATATATTTTCCCATTTCTCCATCCTTCTAACTGGAGCATCATTAGGCCTTCGTCGAATATGTCCAAAACACCATAAACGATTCTCTCTCATCTTATTTTCAATGGGTGCAACACCTACCTTCTTACGTATCTCCTCATTCTGAATCTTATCTTTTATTGTATTTCTACACATCCATCTCAGCATATACATCTCAGCTACACTCATTTTTTGAATATGATGTCTCTTGGCAGCCCAACATTCCGTACTATATAGTAAAGCAGGCCTAATAGTCATCCTATAAAACTTTCCCTTCAACCGCAATGACATTCTACGATCGCACAGCACTCCAGTTGCACTCTTCTATTTCATCCACCCAACCTTTATCCTATGATTTACATCTCCATCAATTTCTCCATACTTTTGAATGATAGATCCCAAATATTTGAAAGAATCATCCACCGGTAATTCGTGCTCACCAAGCTTCACTACACTCCCATCACTACTTCGTTGCTTACTAAATCGACATTCCATGTATTCTGTCTTACTCTTACTCAACTTAAAACCTCTTGCTTCCAATGTCTGTCTCCATAATTCTAACTTAGCATTAACCCCAGCTCTAGACTCATCAATCAAAACAATATCATCAGCAAACAACATACACCACGGCACATTTTCTTGAATTGATCTCGTAAGTTCATCCATCACTATAGCAAATAGGAAAGGGCTTAAAGCAGATCCTTGATGTAACCCAACCGTTATAGGAAAATTGGTTGTCACCCCTCCACAAGTGCGGACATTGGTTACTAGTCCTTCATACATATCTTTAATTACACTAATGTACTTGAGAGAAACACCTTTCTTCATCATTGTCCACCAGAGAACGTCCCTAGGTACTCTATCGTAAGCCTTCTCCAAATCAATAAAAACCATATGCAAATCTTTGTTCCTCTCTCTATTTCTCTCAATAAGTTGTCTAAGAAGATGTATAGCTTCCATAGTTGATCTTCCAAGCATAAAACCAAATTGATTCTCCGATATCATGACAATCTTCCTCAACCTAGACTCAATCACCCTCTCCCAAAGTTTCATAGTATGAAACATGAGTTTTATACCACGATAGTTTGTGCAATCTTGTATATCACCCTTATTCTTATATAGAGGCACTAAAGTACTCTTCCTCCACTCATTAGGCATCTTATTTGTCCGTCAAATCTTGTTAAAAAGATTTGTCAACCATTCTAAACCTTTCTCTCCCAAGCATTTCCAAGCCTCGATAGGTATACCATCTGGGCCAACTGCCCTTCTTGATTTCATTTTCTTCAAAGCCTCTGCAATTTCTTTCTTTTGAATCTTGTGCATGAAGTCACGATTCATCTCATGAAAAGGAATTGAAAAGTCTCCAAGATCCTGAGCATGACTTTCATTAAATAGCTTATCAAAATAATCTTTCCATCTCTCCTTAATCTCCTCATCTTTGACTAAAACCCTTTGCGTTTCATCTTTGATACATCTAACCATACCCAGATCCCTCGATTTCCTATCTCTCATCTTTGCAAGCCTATAAATATCCTTCTCACCCTCTTTGGTATCCAACTTGTCATAAACCTCCTTATATACCTTATCCCTCGCGTTCCGAACTACTTTTTTAGCTTCCTTCTTTGCTATCATATACTTCTCCAAATTCTCATTATCACGATTTTTATTTAGATTTCTATAACACTCTCTTTTAACCTTAATAGCTAATTTGACATCCTCGTTCCACCACGATGTATTCTTACCTAGCGGTGCACCGCCTTTAGACTCACCCAATACCTCCTTAGCCATCTTTCTCATGCCACCCGCTATCTTATTCCACATAGATTATGATCAACTTCCTTAACTACCCGCTCTACAAACATTCCTTGTTTAGCTTCTTTCAGTGCCCACCACTTAATTCTAGGATCTATCATATGTCTATTCTTTTTGTGGTATTGTCTAATTCTAAGATCTAAAATTAAAACTCTATGTTGTGTAGCTACACTTTCTCCCGGTATAACCTTACAATCGATGCAACAACCCCTATCTCTCTTTCTAAGTAGGAAAAAATCTATCTGACTCGTATTAACCCCACTTTTAAATGTTACTAGGTGAGACTCCCTCTTCCTAAACCAAGTGTTTGCTAAGATCATATCATAGGACAAACCAAAATCTAAAACCTTTCTCCACTTTTGTTTCTTTCTCCTATACCATAGCCTCCATGGATACTCTCAAATCCATCCTTACTAATGCCTACATGTCCATTAAGGTCACCGCCGATGAAAAGCCTTTCTCCATAATATTAAAAATTTTAAAATTAATTATTGCATAATAATTTGGTAACTATTATTATTTATCTAATTGGTTGCATTAATTTTATGAAAACTAGAAAGATAATTAGTTGGGAGAAAAGTAATAGTTGCACAAGCTCAGCATCGTTTTTTCTGCCAAAATACCTTTACGACCTTTGTTGCTGCTAAAGGTCTCAGTGGGACTTTTAGCAGCCACAAAAGTCACACTTTTTGTTACGCTTGTAATGGTTGCGCAGCCCGATAGTGCTGGAGCTGCTGAAAACATGTTGAATACATCGATTCTCAATTGAAAAAAAGAAAAACGAGCCAGATTAAACCTCATTATGACATGGATCCAACATATTTTACCCAGTTCTGACCCATATTCAAACATAACCAACCACATTTGTTGCAACCAAACAGAGATATGGATATATACACCCCGCATTTGACAATATATGGGAGCGTTTGATATGTGGGACACACCTGTGATGGGATCCACCAGGTGATGTACTGTGTTTGTTACGCACAGCACGCTGTGTTCAAGACAGCACAAAATGTGTACCGAGTGTTCCACTGCACCTCATGCACCAGTTCATCCAACGACTTCTCTACATAACCGTCCTATGAGAGAGAGAGAGAGAGAGAGAGAGATCCATGCCTGAAATCGGAGGCGGTAATATCTCCAGCAAGAGAGAGCCAGGCTAAGCTCAGCCACCCGTATTCATGTTCCCAACCTCACCTTCGGCGAAGCATCAAGTTGTACAGATATCTGTTTGTATTCTGAAGCACTGCCATTGCATTTTCAACCCAAAAGATCAAAAGTTGGCCATCTCATTGGTTAACTGAAGGACAACTCCCCTAAGCTTTGCACCATAATTCACTTTTGCATTACACCTGAAGCAGAATTATAACTGGACTCTATCCATATCTCATCAACGCCACATGGAGTCAAGAGGCGGATATCCTGCTGGTGCCAATCCCAGCAAAACTTTGGCCATATCGAATGCAAACAATGGTGATCTGATCTGATTCAGTAAAGCATCAGAAACAGATAAGGAAATCACAAAGGTAAAAAAGCATTCCAAGCTACACATCCTTCAATTTTAAGCAGAGAATATTATGACTGATCATTTATGCATTTCCATCATCTCTGGATACATTTCAGAATGCAATCGCTAACAACTGTCTCGCGAAGAAATCTTAAAAGGAGAAATTTTGCTATATAGCCTATATACCATTATGTTTCCCTGTGCGGGTCCTTCTTAGTCTGCCACGTGTTATTCGAATTGCTTCTTCCATGACCACAGGCTCTGCAACAGGGGCATTTCCATCATTTTTTGGCAGTGCTAGTGCCTTTTCTGCCTCTGCATTTTCAGCATCACCTGGCAGAGAAGGCACTGCTGCCTGGGCAGGTGTTTCCCGAGTTCCAGAGATGCCTGCCCCAGACGACGTCCTTTGTGGTTGAGTCTGAGTTTGTGATGCCGGTGGAGGATGAGGCTGGGGAGAAGGCTGCTTGGATTGTGGAAGTGCTGATGCCTGTGGAGCAGGTAAAAGGGTTTCCTGAACTGGTGCCTGCTGCTGGTTTGCAACAGAACTTCCAGCCTGACGTGGAGGTGGCGGTTGTGGCTGTTGCGACTGTGGCACCACTGGTTGTCGAGCTGCTGAAGTCACCTGAGATGGCCGGATGTAAGGTGGGTTTGTCTGTTGCTGCCGCTGCAGCATTTTCCACAAGATTCAATATTTGCATACTAAATACGACATAACAGCATCCTTAAATGTATAATCACCAAGACTAAATGGGAAGGGAACCTCTAAAGTCTTTCTGAACACAAAAACAGAAAGAAGACCAGTCGATCTTTCAAGACTGAAAAATCAAATTGATTCTGTGAAGCATCTGCTGTTGTTGTCAAGCAACTATTATGCAAGACTCAAATCGTATCTTCATAAAATAATGAAAATCCAAAACGCACACACCATTGACACCAACACATGATGCTTGTAGCTTGCAAGTCAAATTTAACTCCATAAAATCCAAACAAGGTTGATATCCCAAAATCATTTAATAAAAAATTACTCGAGGCCAGAACAGAGACCCAGGTGCAGAGAGGTTAATAACCAAGTCCCCAAAGCTGTCAAGAACAAAATTCACTTTGTTAATAGACACAAGCAACATAAAATGGAAGCCTTTTGGCTCATGGATTCTGGTTGCAGGTTGCTAGGTTTCCAAATTCCCTGGTGCTTAGAATCGCACGAGATAATTCCCTGAAAGCTCAAACAATCTTCTGAGACTTTGGAAGTATCAAGCACTAAAGCAGAAAAAGACTAGGTGTCTGAGAAAGCAAAAAGATGTATGCATCTTTGTGCACACATGAATTAAGAGTTTCAATCTATTTGTCCTCATAATTTACTAATTATGCAAGGGATTTATGCAATCTTCCGACAATACATTGCATATAATTGGGGCTTAGGCTTAAACGTGTAAATGAAGCTAAAATAAGTGCCATGAAGGCATATATAGACCAGAGACTTGTACTTGGTGCCGCTGAAGTTACTATTGAGTTAATGGCCTTGAAGCTTTACATTTATCATATAGTAAGAGTGTCCCAGACCGATCTTTTGGAATAGGGCATCCGCAGTGCGGAACTCTACTGAGTGAAAAATGCATAGAGTGTAAGAACGCACGGTGTGCGTTGGCTTGATCACGTGCGGTGGTAGCATGGTGCGTGATAGGCAACGGTATTGTCGCTAGTGCATCGTTGTATGGTGGCACAGACGTGGAGCATTATTTTGTTAAGCAGTGCCAACGGATTAGAGGATGTTGCCTTTGGAGATTTGGTGAAGGACCTCTTGGCTTGCAAGAGTGTCTCACGCGTAGGGGTTGGACGCACGGGAGTGGATGTGGGTTAGGGCTAATTCCTCCAGAGATCACATTTGGTGGTTCCAACCGAGTATGGTGACTCGGGGGTAGGCAAGTGAATGCCTAGGTGCCGACGAATGAGTCTGGGTGATGCTTTTCGCTATGGTGTTCAATCATCAATTAGTCTTCAGACTGAGGGCCGCAAAGTCGTGTTCTTTCAGTGGCATGCATGGAGTCGCAATAAGCTCCATGTCATGCAAGGCTAAGGCAAGTTTGTGCCCCCTTTTGAAAGTGATAGCTGGTATGTGACAACTATGCACTAAGCGATATGGACTAAATGGAATTCACATTTAGAAATGCACTTGATCAGCTTTTGCTAGGCAGTTGCACACGAGGTGGTGCGCAGGGCCAATGAAAATGATTCAGCACATGGAAATGTGTTGTTGCGCGGCATTTGAGTTTGCAAAGCATTCTATGACCATGACAGAGCGATAGAAAAGCTTGCAGCAGTAAGGAAGGACCATCACGCAACATTAGTTTATTAAAAAAAGTAAGCCCGTGATAAATTGGTATCAAAGTAGAAAGATTCACGAAGACCTTGTTGTTGTATGACACTAAACCGAACAATGATGGTTTATCTTGGTTACACAATTTTGCACAGTTGAAGTATAGTTCACCGAGCACAGAAAACAAGATGTTGGCAGGTTGGTATGGGTCATCTTGTCGATGATAAGCAGAAATGTAAGGTTGTTGTTTAGTTGGCTACGGGAACATGGATAATCCAAAGATTTCTACCAGTTGTGTGTTAGGCTCGCAGGTAGAGCATGACGTTTGTCTTATGCATGCAAAAAATACACGTTAGATCCGGCTAGATGGATTTACAAATTTGGTATGAGACACTCAACTAAACTTGTAGATTCTCTCTCAAGATTGTGGGTTAGCACAGTGCCCATGTTGAGCAGAATGCTCACTATTTTGGTCCCTTGAGTTGGTAGATCCTCTATGAATTGTGTGTGCGAAAAAAGTTTTTGTTCGTGGCTCATCGGTTCCTGTGAAAATGTTTTGTTGACTCTGAGAGAGAGTTACAGTGTGCTGGCTTCGGGAGGAAAGTTGCAACATTGGGCCAAGGTGCCCTTGTGAAGACTAGTGCCCATGAAGACGAAGGACCACTTTGGAATGATACACAAGAAGGCGTTCTCCACATGAAGACTAGTTTGAACCGTTGAAAAACCGTAAGTTGTTGATTAAGGGAGTTGATATCTCTGCGGCATGCATTGGTGTTCATCTTTCTCTGCGAGGACCACGAAGGGCTTGGAATTGCCCTTGCTGGGGTTGGAAAGCACCCCAGCCATGAGCATGAAGACGACAAGTTTGTTGTGCGGGCGAGGATGACTCGTTTGTTTATGAGACTGCACTAGGGTCTCACGAGTAAATAATGCTCGATGTTGATAAAACAGAAGACCACTGTCTAAGTGATCAAATATGCGTTAAAAGAATGAGACTTGGCGTGTTAAAGGTTGCGGCGATGGTGATGTAAACCAGAACAAGTTGAGTACATTAAAGAAAAGTAGTAAACCAAAGATAAGTACAAAGGGAAACTGACATATCAATGAAGACTGTGTTCTTACCTGCACCAATATTGCTGAGGACGACAATGATTTTGGGTGGGGGAGAATGTCCCGAACCGATCTTTCGGAATAGAGAATGTGTAGTGCGGTGCTCTACTGAGTGAAAAATGCATCGAGTGTAAGAATGTGCGGTGTGCATTGGCTTGATCATTGACGTGATCTTCGGCTGGGGCCCGCAAGGTCTTGTTCTTTCCATGACTAGGTTTTGTTGTGGTGTGCATAGAGTCGCAATACGCTCTATGTCATGCAAGGTTAAGGCAAGTTTGTGCTCTTTTTGAAAATGAAAACTGGTATGGGACGACTATGCACTAAGCGGCATGCACTAGATGGAATTTGCATTTGGAAATGTGCTTGATGAGCTTCCACTAAGCAGCTGCACACGAGGTGGTGCATGTAAGGAAATAGAACCCCAAACTGAACTTCAAAAAGAAGCTCACAAAAGATCTTTCTCAATGAACACAAAGGTTCGTTCAACAAACTCACAAGAACCAAAATATTCAAAAGAGTGCACACACCAAGAGAGAAAATTTTATCTCATTAAGATGGGATACACCCACAAAAAATAATAATCAAACAAAAAGTAAAAGCCCATATTTATAGGGCTGAAAAGAAGCTAGAGAGGGGGAGTCATTGGGCTCCCAACAGTTCTAATTAGAGTCGTTGGGAGTCCAACGTCTCCTAGTTGCTTTATGCTTTATTGACTGAAAAGTCAATAAAGGCATTAAGTTTATTTGAATGTCCAGAAAAAAGTTGCTTTATGCTTTATTGACTGAAAAATCAATAAAGGCATTAAGCCTATTTGAATGTCCAAAAAATAGAAAGTTATTTTAACTAGCCTAATTCTAACTAAACTAAAAAAACAAGATTACATATGATGGAGATATCTCGTATATGAGATTAACTGTGAGATTAGAATTTTTAACAGTGCGCAGGGCCAATAAAGATGATTCAACACATGGAAAGGTGTTGTTGTGCGGCTTTTGGCCGTGAGGCTGGGCAGCTTAGCGCGTCGCGGGTTTGCAAATCATTCTATGCCCGTAATAGAGCGATAGAAAGGCTTGTGGCGGTAAGGAAGGACCGTCAGGTTGCACTGGCTTATTGAAAAAAGTAAGCCCACGACAAAGAGTCTGCTTTGCCATGCTTCCAATCAAGCCAATTAACAAAAACCTATTTCATTTCCTTATCAATCTCCTACAGACTATCATTGCCAATTCAATCAAAAAGTCAAAAAGAGGTATGACTTTGGCAGCTTCAAAGACGTCCCTCAAGTTATGTGGCTGTATTTTAGCTTTTTATACTATTTGTCCTCTTGTAATGTATATATAAGTTATGAACATGACCTGAGTAGTAACAAACAAACATTTAGTGAGGATCATATCTCGGCAGCTGATTACAAACAACTAGAACACAAGTCTCTTGAGTCTTGACTATTTGGGTCAGCTGTTGAGAGCAATGGTGTTTTCCATAAGGAGTACAACTGGCTGCAATAGTGTTTCTGCGAGCCGTTTGGGAATAAATTGCAGCAGTTGTTTTTCCTGCAAAACATGTGTAATGGATAAGAGCAGCCCTATCTGGATAATCCTCTGTTGTGGTTAGATGAGACAAATTCCGTGTTGGGCTAGGTTTACGAACATTGTAAATTGAATGAAAAGTGATGTCCAAGACAGGTGAGGCTGACTATAATAACTAGCTCAAATCTGGGCGTTTCCCACTAATCTTGCAAAGTTCCAAGATGACTAAGATGTTTGAAGCTTTATTCTAGCAAGTGTATATGTAAGCTGAAGGCCACCACACTTATATATAGGGAATGTAAGACTTATATGGCTGAAGAAAGTAAGATGAAGGATGAATCTTGAGTCATTCTTACTCTAACTGAAAAGTGCTATCTTATTGATTCATTGGATTTGGAATCTCAATTTACATTTTCCCTTATGGTGTTACTGACGATCTAAAAAAATGATGTCTCTACCATTGATGATTAGTTTTATGGAGAAAACAGATGACTTTGATTTTTTTTCTTCCCGAACAAAAGAAGGTTTACAAAGCTTCATCCATTGCCTGAATTGGTTGGCGACATAAAAGTTAAAACACAAGGTAATCTGCCAATGGCACTATTAAAAGATAGAAAGCAATGCTTATAACTAAATGCTACAACGAACAGTTTGAGATTGACTATGAAGAAACATTTGCTTCTGTAGTTGGTTTGACTTTGTTTGAGATGCTTGATGGACACCCAGAATAATTGTTGGAGATCCCACCAGCGGCTGAGTTGGTCTGCCTTGAAGAGTTCCTTTCCTTTTTTTATGGATAATCGAGCATCTAAAAAGAGACAGAAGAACTCCTAGTGACGTCAGTTAAAATAATATGGTCCATACTGAGTACACACTCAAATTGGGGGGCACTAACCAATCTCTCTCTCTCTCTCTCTCTCTCTCTCTCTCTCTCTATATATATATATATATATATATATATATATATATATATATATATATATATATATATATATATATATATATATATATATATATAGGGCTGCATGCTATTGATGTAAGAATGTTTCCTTTAAAAATTGAAACATGAAAGGCTAAGTAACTTATAGAAAGGGTATAGATATGCACTGCCTCATAGTGCAGGCAACACTCATCTGTGCAACCATCTCGCAGAGGACAACAAAATTTAAATTTCACAAAATGTATCTGAAATGTGCTTTTGTCATTTTTTAAAATTTTATAAAGAGGGAAAACTTTTTGTCATGACTGCCCCAGTTTTGCTTTTACATTTTCAATGACACACATATGTAAAGGAACAATCTTTGAATGTCACATAAGTGCAGGTGTGAAGGGCGTGGCACAATTTTGTAAGTTTACTGTATATATCTGTATATCTCAATCTTAATAGTGGATCTTAGTGCGGCCGTGGATGTAGGCAACTCTTGCCAAACCAAGTAAAATACTTGTTCTTTGTGTGGTTGATTTTCTCGTCTTCTCGTTTTTATTTCTTCAATCTAGTATTTAGGGCATGATCGCAACCCCAACTCCTCCTCCCCACTTGTTAGGAAACAACTCAACAAACTATCGATACATTGATATATCGATAGTTTGAAGAAACAAATTGGACGTAGTTGGAGTCACGATCATGCCCTAATATATATTCAAAGTTGACTGAGTACATTTTGAACAAATATAACCCTGGGTGCGGGTTGACCGCACCCACATCGCGTCGTGGTGCGTCGGCACGGGTGCAGCAGCCTTTTTAACGAGTCCATGTGACATAGTATATACTACAGATAAAACTTAGCTTGGTTGTTAACTGAGTCCAGTTTTGGACAAAAATGATCCCTTGTGCAGTTGACCACACTTGACAATATGGAAGCCATATCCAAGCGACACAGGTGCATTGTCCTTTTAGAAGTGTCCATGCTGCATAGTTTTTGAAGATCTTGAAGACCTGCTTAAATGTCACGACTCGTTTTGCGCTAAATAAACCATGCAGGTTGCATATGTATGATTTGATTGACAAGACATTTTACAAAAAATGGTGTTTTACACTAGATATGATGTCATCCACACCATTGGATTATGTTTTAAACAACCGAATCTCTTGACTGTCCCAAATGAACTAAACAAGCACATTGGCATTTGCTTAATCTAAACTTAGAAAAACAAGTTTTCTGGTTAAACTAATTCAATCTAAAGAACGATTTTTAGTAAATGAACAACAGTAAACACATCTACAGGTTTACATTAAGCAAAAACTGCCTGTAACTATGTTTTCCTGAAGTGTTTAGTACATTTAGAGAGAGGTATCTATATGTACGTATGTATGTATCAACATTATGTTAGAGATTAAGGAGCCCTTCCCAATGAGCTCCATGTCATGTTCGTTATGGAACAGCTTTGCCAAGCCATCCACCCAGGACAACATGCAACATAAACATCATAAACATGGAACTTTCGTTCCAACCACCTAAACCAACTATAACATACTAAATAGTTGCCACATATACGGAAACACCAAACCATATATAAAGGATGAAGATCAAAAGGTTATAAAGCTTTTATTGCCACATAACCAACAAATGATCAAAATTAGAAAGACAAGATCATTATTGAGATCAAACTTGCATCTAGATGTAGAAATGGGAGAAGGGCTCTAGCGTTTGATGAGTAAAGAATGGACTTTCTGAATCACTGTGAACCACTGGTGAGCAAGACCTATTTATCGCAATCAACAAATACCTGAGTTGGACGAGAACTTGATGATTGTGATGCAACATATTGGAGAATTTCGAAAAATCTTGTCTGACCATAGCTTGCAGCTTTCTGCCAATACAGAACAGCCATGTCGCCTGCCCTTGCCTTCAGCTCAAGCAGGTTGCGATCAATGTCTGTCTCATGCTTTGCAACATATGGTCGAAAAAATGTCTCATATACATAAGTTGTTCCCTATCAAATGAAAGAGAGAAAAGAGGAGAAGTCAGATATATTTGGTAAAGCCATGACTATCAAGGGGAAGATCATGGATTGCTGTCAAATTGATACCTTTGTTTTAGGACACCACAAGTAAATGAAGAATGCCAACTTGGCTTCACCATACATTGGCAACCTTCCAAGAAGAGCAGTGAATAACAATCAATAACATGGTATAAATGGGAAAGTGTTCCAGATTGACAGGATTTTTCATCAAGAAACAATACCATGATATAAAAGTATCTCCAATTCTCTCGAAGACTGTCAACATCGCAACTATAATCCTGCAAAACACAGAGGATAATTCAATTCAGAGAAAAAGTATCTAAATAGGATACAAGTTGGTGCAGTGAACCATTTTGTATCTACAAAGTAAGCAGTTCATCTCCAAGAGAACAATTATTTCAAATTTTCTTTAGATTACATGCATAAAAAAGAAATACTTCAAAAAAACAATAATACTTTCCATGTATGCAGTCTAAGAAAATGCAAAAAAACATATGTAAAAAAATATACCCACCAATATTGACACCAGAACCTCAACTGTTCAATTTCTGGTTTGTTCTTTTCCACAGTTTTGAAACACTCATAAGCAGGGTATGTATAGCCAAGAATCATCCTGCAAAAATGCAAAAGTAACTGAACATAACCATGCACCAAACATGAAATGAAGATGGAAACAAGAAGAAATGAGAATAACATACAGAAGGCCTCTGGTGAGAAATGATCCCATCATTTTTGCTATTTAATACATAGGCCACAATAGATTCCCAAGTTTTGAAGCAAGAAATGTCCTACACCTTCAAACCCTACAGCAAACCTGAGGAAAAAAAATCAGTCAATAGAAAGAAAAGGCAATCTGACAAAAGGTCAGCTTCAGTGAACAACTGGTGAATATTTTGAAAAGACATAACATTAACAAATTTGATCAAATACATAATAAAATTTGAAATAATCAACACATAAAAAATTATATCTATATAATAGAAAATAAAAATCAAATTTCAATATTACAACAATTTTGGCAATAATAATTACAAGTGATAACATCACAAGATAAATACTTGTACCGGAAAAGATAAGGCAACAAGGATATTATAAAAACTGTCAGATATACATAAAAATTCCATGAAAACTCGAATGTGATGCCAAAGGCATAATACTAATTCAAATACTATGTCACATGGGTGTGGGTGCGGGGGTGCGGCACTTTCAAAAAACTTGGGTGCGGGGGCTCAACCCCTCCCCTGCACAATTTATATATATATATACTCCTTGCGCCTTCTTTGTGCAGGGGAGGGGTCGAGCTGATGAGTTGTGGAGCCTGATTCAGAGTTTTTGCCCTTACAGAAAGGGGGGTCCGGGAATTTATTTTTAATAAAAAAATTGAACAGAAAAATTTTTTTAATAAAAAAGTTGGACACAAATGACCCTGGGTGCGGTCAATGCACCCAGGGTCGGGTTGACCGCACCCGGTGCCGCACCCGCGTCGAGTCGCGTTGACATGGGTGCGGCACCCTGCTAGCCGAATCCCTGTGACATAGTTCAAATATGTAATTACAAGATGGAAATTTCACAAAACCTTGTGTACCGCATCAATTGCTTGAATAAGATTCAAAATTTCAAATATCTAATTATAGCGTAACATTACAATTATGAATTCTGAACTTGAAAAAAAAAATAAGTAGAGTTAATGAAGCCATCATCCATGATACCAAATCACATGAAATTTCTCCTCCTATCTGCAAATGCTTGGTAAAAACCCAAAACAATGCCTTATGAAGAACCAACTTTGCAATAGATATATCTCCACATTACCAAGAAAAAGAAAGTAGAGAATATCAAAAAATAAAAGCATTAAAACAGACATTCTGATTAAAAAAGAAAAAAAAACAAAGTTCAATATCAAAAGGCACACATCTCCAGAATCAAGCTAGTACAAAGTGAGTACACACAAAGATCTCAAATTAATGGACCACAAATAAATGTGAACATACATGATGGCTCCATAAAGCAAAAAAAAAAAAAATGGAAGTTCAAACACTTTCATGTTGACAATCAGATTTCAGATGAACATGCAAAAGCAAAAGTGGAAAACCATTATCAACATAATTCATCACATATGGGAAACAATGGCTTGACAGAACAGGTTTTTGAAAATTCAACGGAAAGTAGAATTAAAATTCAAGAGAGGCTTCAGCATTAGTAATTCAAGCATCAAGTTCCACATTTTTGAACAACCAAAAAATAGCCTAAAACACTGTCTGTCATTGTTCAAGAGCACAATAAGATGTAAAGCTATGGAGCATTTCGAGAATGGCAGGAAAATAATGTGAAAAAAACTCTCAACTGTCAGCTTCGAACAAATTTATCAACAAAATTTAAATGAAAATAATTCAGAATGTGCAATTAAATTGTGGGAAAAAAGTAAAGGAAAATAATATGCAGAGAAATAGCTAAAATGCATCAAAATAAAAACTGAAATCAAGCAAAAAAAAAAAAGAGTTAGGAAAAAAATAAAAGGCAGATTACATCAGAATCAAGAAAAAAAAAAGTAATGGCAAAACTAGTGAAAATGCAAACAGAAAAAACGAGAATTCAATAGTTCAAGATTGACAATCAGATCTATAGAACATAACGCAATTACAACAAAAGATTTGATATGTTATCAATCCCAAGAGAAAGGTTCTGAACAAACAAAATTCAAGAACAAATTTCTGAAGAAATTCCTCATGCAGAAAACATCAAAAAATAATGAAAGGAAATTAAATTAAATAAGAGCAAAAAGAGGCTCGTGGATAGGATAACAATAATGGAGAAAAGGATAAATGAATTCAAGAAATGAACAGCATCAACGGCCAGATTTGCATGAATAATTGCAAGAACGAGAAAACAAAGTGAAGAATCATCACTCTAAAATTCAAGGAATTCAAATAAAATGTGAGAAATTCATGAAGCTCACCATAAACCGAGCCAAATTTAAACAAATTTTTTCTATAACAGTGGAAATCAAGTAAAAAATATATGCACTCCTTTCTCTTTAAGCAACGGGCAAAGAAAATTGAAAGAAAGAATATGCAAATGGATGCTAAAATATTGAACGAAGCAGAACTGCAGAAGTTCGCAAAAATCAGGATCTACACAGATTTTAACAGCCAGTGACAGAAATCACGCACAAAACTATTAAAATTATGAGAAACGAAAAAGAAAACGAGAAACAGAAAATGTTCTAACGAACAGAAAGGACAGAAACAAGCAATCAGCAATGCTCACGCTATGGTTGAGGAGTTCGACAGAGTACAGCAAATAACTCAAAAAAAAAAGGAAAACATCATTCTGGAAAGTATTTTCCACGAGCGACACCAGATTTGCCCCAAAATGCCGCAGGAATGACAAAAATCGAACGAAAATATCGGGAGATCAGCGGAAAATAAAAGGAAAATGTTAACCTAAAAAAAGTTTCCACAAGCCACGGAGGATTTTGCAGAAAAACGCAGGTAGAGAAAAATTAACTATGATGCAGGGGTTCCACAGCATGCCGCGAACAACAAACAGAAAATACTGAGAAAATGGACAAAAATAACGAAAAATTTAGGAAAACATTCTCCTTAAGAGTATTTTCCAATAGTGACACCAGATTTCACCAAAATGCTTCAAGCATGACAAAATAAAGCGAAGATTAACGGAAAACAAAAAAGAAAATGCTATTCTGGTCGGTGCTTCCACAAGGGACACTGGATTTCGCCAAAAAAGAAAAGAGGAAGATTAACGGAGAACAAAAGGAAAATGCTATTCTGGTCGGTGCTTCCACAAGAGACACTGGATTTAGCTAAAAAAAATGGAGTAAAAATGAGCAAAAAAACCGACAAATGAACGAAGACAAAAGAAAAAGAGAGAAAGACGGAGTCTAGAGAAGCATTTCGAGAAGGAAGAAAATGAAGAGGGTGAGGAAGAAGAAGAAAGAACCGTCCGCCCACCTCCCGGTGTCTCTGCGTCTCCGGAAAGGAGAAAAAGGAGAGACCTTCGCATCGAACGGCAGAATCGCCGGCAATATCAACGTTAGCCGAGTACCCGCTCGCGCGACCGAGAGAGAGAAAGGAGAGATATACGGGCGCTGCTCGGAACCGTCGCGACCGTACGATGGACTTCGATGAACAGACGGAGCGGCGTGACCTTCCCTCCTCCGTCCTCCGTCCCCCGTCTTGCTTTTGAAAATCGTTCCTGGGATTTCCTTCCGTTATTTATATCCGACTTTGTGGTTTGCGCCCCTTTGGCGTCCGGGTTTCGAACTGATGTTGCCGTTGTAATTTATTATTCTTTCTTGGCTAAAGTTGTTCCTTACTGGATTTGGGAACCGTCCCGGAATCAAGGTGCAAAGGGAGGGGCTTCTCACGTAATTTACGAAATGGCTGATGCCCTCAAAAAGATTTGTATCCCGAATTCCCAATCCCAATATGGATCGGGTAATCGATCAGATCATATCCAAATCTAAGATGTGGAGCTGAGACTTGAAGCGTTTCATTTCCTTTTTTTATTATCACCGACAGACAGGCTTTCAATTGGTAAACCCTTGAGGTCCCCTCCTCCCTTCATCAAGGGGTACACACTCAGCTTGGATCATGCAGCAACAAACGTCCTTCACAGGTTTTGAACTCGTGACGTTCTTTCAACTTGGTGGCATTCACAAGTCCTTCCTACCAATTGCTGTCTGTATTGATTGGCCAACGATTCAGGTGAATTGGCCGATACCGATTCTAAAGTGAATCATTTTGAATCGGTCAAAAAATAGTAAAAAAATATCACGTATCAATCAAAACGTGTTAAAGCCATTAAAAATGTTAAAATAATATTAAAAATGAATTTTAAGATATTTTTTATATTTATTAAAAAATAATCAATTCAGGTCAGTATCGTATCAATTTTCTGGTGATACGATACATATGAGTCGATTCAGGCCGATTGCAACGATACTGACAACACTGGCTCCTGTTAGAACAGGAGTGCAAAACCCATTATTGGCTTAAAAAAGAAAGATTATCAAACAGTTTTGTATCATATATATATATATATATATATATATATATATATATATATATGACCATCATCATCAGTAACATGCTTTCTCCTATATATTAACGGTCACGAATCACTATGGGTGAAAAACTAATGTCATTTTTAAATTTTATATATATATATATATATATATATATATTTTTTTTAAAAAATATTTACATAAAAAACATAAAACATATACAACTGTATAGTAAACATATAAATACTGTAAAAATATGCAAAAATGTGAGTATTGAAAAATATCATGATTTTTTTTAAGTAAAACAATGGCACCTGAAAATGTCACATTAAATTCACAATATTTTCAAAATAACGGTTATATTTGGAATATACTCGTACCTAATTACCTATACGGAGATGCAAACAAGCTGCAAATTCGAATATGATTAGCTATTTGTGCTCATTGAATGAAGTTAAAGGCTATGTTTGAAGGCCTTGAATCAGAGGTTTCCCCTCTCTTGTTGTTGTTTGAGAGAAATGACATCCCCAAACAATGCATTTAGAATGGTGTTGGCAGGCCAAACACTACATTTTAACACCACCCACAAAACAATGTTTTTGGCAACTCCATCTCTCAACATCACTCATTGGAAAAACAGTATTTTTGGGTACAAATTTACAAAATACCTTCTTTAGATTTTCTGCCTTGTAGCGTGGAACACAGGTAAGGCATCAAAGATTCTAAAACTCCGGGATCGTTCAAACTTCAAAAACCATAAAAAAGAATCCGTTGGGGAATTCGGACACAGTGTTAAGGGTATTTTAGTTATTTAAAGAAGCACGTGCAGCTTACTCACTCAGTCACACCGGTCCCGCACGGGAAGTCTACCGTGCTGGAGAGCTGCAAGTGGTGGCCCCTTTGGCTACACGTGCAAAAATCTAGGAATCCACCGCGGCCTTAACCATGAATGAAACTAGGCAATCGAACGGGTCGGTGCTATGCCCCGACCCGAAATTCAAGGAGTAAATCTAGGAATCCCACCCTTATTTTGTAAATTTGTATGAGCATGGTTCACGTAGAGCTGCAAATGGGTCTGAGTGATGACCCTGGTCCTGTCCATATGAATGGATCCGAGATAGAATGTACCAAATTTGGGTCGGATACTCAGCTTTGCTGGGATCTGAATCAGAATTGGGCCTAACTCGATCTGTTTTACCTTAAACAATAGATTTCACCTGTCTTGACTCTTGACTAGATACAGTATTTAAAAAGCTCAGATCCTACTTGGATCTAGAAGTTTACTTGAAACCCGAGATACCACTCTTGAAAAACTGATTCTCTATTACGTAAAGCCTGATTCAACCGATATCCAACCTGTCTTAATCCCTAGCCTCACAAAATAATCGTGCATTCGGGCTTCTCTACTGGGGTTTCATAGACCCATACCCGATATAATTACATGGTCGATCAGATATGGTGCCTGAAATCTGAAAAGATCCGAACCCGATTGAATCGTTTTCCATGTAGATTTAGGTCAAATAATGCAATAAGCTAACGGGTTTACATTAATTTGTGGGTCTCCCGATCTAGATCCACTTAGAATAAGGATTAAATAATGCTGACTCTGATTGGATAAGATTAAATCCACCTAGGACCCTGTTAGACCCATTTGCATTCCTACTTTGTGGGTAGGGGTGGGCATCGGGCCGGGCCCATTTAGAGCTCGGCCCGGACCGAGGATGGCCCGACTCATTTACTAACAGGCCGAGTTTTGGTCTGGTTCTTAACCGGCTATGATTTGAAGAGCATTCTATGGTTCGTCGAGCCATTGGTCCATTGGGCCAATGTGAAGCAGGTCGGGTCCGGTTCCGAACAGCCCAAATTCATTTGTAAATAGTAATAATTAACAAGTCCTTAATTTCTCATGCACTCAATTAATTATCTTTCTAGTTTTCATGTAACTAATTAGGTAAATAGTAATAATTACCAAGTTACTATGCAATAGTTAATTTGTTTAATTTTTATATTTTTAAAAAATTAATAAATAACTCAGGCCCTTTGGGCCGGCCCAGGCCCGATAGCCCGCGGGCTGGCTCAAGCCCGAACCACTTATATAACGGGCTGGGTTTCGGCCTGGTACCTAATGGTAGGCCCGGTTGGCTTGGCCCATCGAGCCCGGCCGGTTGCCCACCCCTATTTGTGTGGGTGGTTTGGACACGACAGCTTGTCTAAAAAACAGTGGGATAAACTGAGATACTATGCTTTATATAGATTCGCTAGGTCAACTCTTATAATACATTTTTTTATTTTTTTTATTTTAAATGATTCTTTAGTAAACTAAGAAAAACGGCCTAACTAATCAGCTAATTACAAAGAGGAGGTCAAGTTTTTTATTATCACTTAAAACTTTCAGCTGCCTTTCTTTATAATGAATTTGAAATACTAACTTAGCTCAGTTTAAAAATGTAATAATAAAAAACTTAGCTATTTTATCACATTTTTGTCTTTTTTTGATAAAATAGCTCAGTTTATGTTGTTCATTAAAGAAATTCTGTCATTTTGCTGACTAAATAATGGTCATCTGAGGGATTTTAGGAGCAGCTGTGTCTTTGAAAACAAACATAAAAAAAGAACAGGAATTAAATGCAGAGTTATTTACAAAAGCACATACATTTTTTTTTTAATTCTGATTTATAGACTTTTACTTTTCACCTAATTCGCCGCCGCATATGTGCCCTTACCTAAAAAAAAAAAATTAAATTCATACTTAATTTTAGCATTAGTTATGCAAATTCATGCTTGCTGGTAGCTATCCTCCTTTTAGCTATGGCCAATAATATGGATGCTTTTCTGTAAATAACTGATAAATTAAATGGCTTTGGTTTGGACTTAGGTCAGACTTCTGACCCATTTGCATCTCCACTCAATATAGCATTTGATCATTTGTCTATTCAGGAAAAAATATAATATGCATGTGAGCAACCTTGCACCCCAAAAGGGTTTGGTGTGTATAGGTTCAATTTTCATAGGCTGACGCTGAAAGTTGAATGACTCTCTAGGTTCAATTTTCATAGGTTCAATTTTCACCCCTTGCCTAAGCTGAATCATGGTGACTCTCTAGGGAAACCTGCAGAGTTTTACGCTGCCAGGACAGTGATTGTAACTACAGCAGGCAGAGTCAGCGCGGCTAGGTCTCTGTTCTTGAGGACGGTTTTTCGGTGTAAATATAAAAAAAAATTGTGAGCAACCTTGCAGAGAATATGCCACAAGTGGTTAAATAGTTTATATGTTTTGAAGGTGCTCACAAATAGCTAGTACAATCCTTTTAAGATTATTTTAGATATAGATTATGTAAACAAGTTGTTCATAATTGGTTCTTCACATTAGTCCAGCTATGACACATCAATAAATTTAAAATAAACCAATCTGTTTGGTTGAGTTTTTATTGGACCCATATTTAATAATGAGATTTGGACCTCTTTTTATGGATCTAGACCCATCATCCGTCCCAACAGATTTGGACCTACATCAAGATGCAGCAAAAGGAATTTTTAATTCAAATGCGAATGTCAATCCACCCTATTGAAGCCTAACCTAGTGGTCATGGAGCTGAAGCTTGTTTTGTCAATTCCCTTTTTCACCAAGAGCCACCTGCTTTGGGGAGTTTGAGCATCACACAAATGTGATTAAAGGGATTTTTTTTTTTTTTTTTGTAATCGAAAGAAACTACACCCGGCACGAAGACTCGCGCTGGCTCAACCTGTTATACTTATGGTCATCATGTGAGGCAAAACTTTGAGGCTAATGCTTGGCGTCTGCTTGCATAGAGAGGAGACGGTCATGAGAAATAAACCTTGATTGGACCTGCCTATGCTGAACCCAGGTATGTAACCATTCTCAAACTCTCAGTGGATCCAAGGTGGTCCAGCGTAGCTAGGATTCATGTGAGAGGGGGGGGGGGGGGGGGGGCAAACAAGGGTGTAGCAAAAAAAAATTTATTTGTGCGGGGGTAGCGCCCCCGTTTTTTTTTTTTTAGATAAAATAAAAAATGGCTACAATTATTAATAAAAATCTATTTCATATGGACAAATCAAACTATTTGCTGCAGTCAGGGCTGGGCTAGGACTGGGATGGGCTACAAAAATGGATAAAAATATATTTCATATGGAATCAGGGCTGGGTTAGGACTGGGCTTTTAAAAAAAAAAAAAAAAATTAACTGTTTTGGGAGGCAGGACTGGGCCCCCCTAGCTACGCCCCTGTCCATTACTATGCCCCACTATGAATCCAGTGCAATCAAACACACCACTAGGCCATCCTACTCAAGCATGACTTGAACTTTAAGGCTAATATGGAGTAGCCAGTAAGAAACTAGTACAGCACTGCTCCCACTCAAAAGAGTAGCAAATCATAACACAAAACAAAAGGAAAGAAGAAAAGGTAGGGTTGTCAATGGGTTGGATCCAAACCTAAATCCATTGTCACAAATTTCGGTATAGAAAATTTTTAGTGAGGGGAAATACCAAGATGATAACACGCTTTTGTTTGTTTGTGAGAATATCACGAAAATAAAAAGTAAAAATATAACCACTGATGTGGTATCCCAGGTGGTAAGTCGGTGTCCTGTGTCAAGCTGAAGGCCCAGGATCGAATCCCTCCGCCACATGGGGTGGCTGTTGTTCTGGTAAGGTCCGCCTAACCCCATCTTGCCTTTAAAAAAAAAGAAGTTAAAATATAGAAAACATGTAAACAATTATAAACGAATATAAAAACATAAAAGCTGTTTCTATCATATAAAAATGGTGGAGGGGGGGGGGGGGGACCAGCTTCTGAAAATGTCATGACAAGATCGTGATATTTTTTAAATGTCTCCAACATTTTGTCACGTAGCTCAAATCTGCCCCAATAAGAATTGGCCCTATTGAAGGGGCAAATAAGCTTTATCATGTAGGGCCCAAAACAGGCTCTACCTCAACTGTATGTGGAAAGATCAGGTGCAATATGATTGCACAAATATTTGCGCATTAAGCACCTGATCACCCTTCATCTTGGGGACAGGACTTGTAAGTTGTGGGGGGCAAAAGGCCTGATGGAGCGCAATCAGCTGCTTAATGCACAAATATTTGTGCAATCATATTGCATCAGATCCGGACTCAGCAAAATTTGGGCTAAGATGCTATATATTTACATGTACTCTCAAAGAAAAACAACTAGCAGGTTGGCTGGTAGGAGCAGAACTAAGAATTTATATAGAGTGGGCACAAATGCACAGTAAAAAAGAATTCTAACATGATTCATAAATACGTTAATTGAAAAAAAAACATAAAACTCCTATGTATTCAAAAAATCACGTTTAATGTTCCTTGAAATAAAAAAAGACAAAAATGCTTAATTAAATATTCATGGCATTTAAGAAACAAAAAAAACTTAAATTCTAAAAAAATAAAAAATGTAAGAGCTTAATAAGTAATAGCCAAAATCAAACATTCATTAATAGAATATTGCTTAATGATATATAAAAAAGACAAAATAGTACAAGAAAACCCAAAATTTGTCAATAAACATTTGCATCATTTGGAAAAATGTTAACCAGTACCCTAATCTCTGAAATTCATGGATTTATGTTCATTGAAAAAAAAAAACAAAATCCCTAATATTCTAACTAAAATCATGCATTCATTACATGCTTAATTGTTAATTAAAAAATATACAAAAATCTTAAAACCTTAATTAAACATTTATACTATTTAAAAAAAAACTAACAAGCATCATACATCATGCTAAAAAGGCAAATAAACCCATTAAAATCAAAACATTCAAGTTATTATTAGATAATTCTTAAGAAAAAGAACACACAAAATTTAAACCCCAAATTAAGCATAAAAGTTCAAATCAATACTTTAATTCTTAAAAAAAATAATAAATTTATTCTAACTGAAAATAAAAAAACATAGTCTAACCAAAAGAAGAGAGAGAGAGAGAGAGACACACTCGGCTCGGGGTAACCCTGACCCATAGTTGGCCCACCGGGTGACTTGGCCAAAAATTGTTTGGGGTCCGACTTGTGACAAGGCAAGACTCGGATGACTCTGATTTTTTTTTTGTATATTTTATAAATAATTTTTCTAAATAATGAAAAATACATATAAAATATTCAAAAAATAACAAAATAAGGAAACATGCAAAAACTCGGATGATTCTTCAAAAACTCACCACTCGGACGAGTTTCACTAGTTTATGTTGAGTTTTCACTGTTTTTTGACAACTTTTGGTTGTACTTCAGATCAAAAATCGGTTGGGTGTCTGCTCTGACCGAGACACTGAGTTAACGGTTTGACTCGAATGACTTGGGTCGAGTACCAATGGTGCCCACCCCGAGCTGGGCCAATTCCCACCTGCAGTCCGGGTCAGGGTGGGCACTACCCACCTACACTCCGAGTCAGAGTGGGCAGTGCCCACCGTGACCCATTACTTTTGAGCATTTTTTTTGGGTCAGGGTGAGCACGTGCCCACCCTACTCACCATGTGACTCTGCCCCTGTTGGCTGGCCAAACCTGCTGGAATTTGGATCAGGTGCAATCACATTGCACAAAGTGCACGTGCACTACACTTAACCACCACCCATTTACTGTTGGGCCCCAAAGATTTTTTTTTGATAGGCAAGCTGAGGTTAGGCCATAGTGACAAAAGTTAAAAATGGCAAAAATAGAGTTTTTCAAAAACTCCCTAGAATTTGAAATTTTTCATAAATCTTGCATTTTTGGCAAAATCTTGGCAATAAAAAAAAATAAAAAATATACAAATTAATTTTTATTAGAAAATATTAATAAAAATTATTTAAAAATAAAAACACAAATTTTTCATGATAAATAACCGTTAAAAACGAAAATATCATGTTTAAATCACGGTATTTATGCTTTTTCATAAATATTGTGATATTTTGAAATTCTTGCGAGAATTTGCCGTTTTAAACTTTTAGGCAATATCTCGCAATATTTTCATAAATCTCGTGATATTTGTCCCTATGGAGCCAGGTTAACAAATAGGTTCCTAACGAGGTTGCAAGTGGGTGTGACCCAAGCGCTTTTTATCTATTTCACATAAAAACCAATACACTTTACTCATAAATCCAATATCAGAAAGGGCCATATCATATCCAGATCCAGAATTCTACCATGTGTTCAACGTGGATCCAGATCCAGAACTGCACCCGCTCATTGAAAGTTAGATTCGGTGTCAGGTCAATCCTGATCTTACCCATACTTGAACCGTTTGTGACGCTAGTTACATGTAAAATGTATTGGATTTGGAACATGGATATCAAATTCATATCTAAATGGGCTTTGGCTCCCATATGACCCAAGTGAATGTCTCCAGATACAATTGGCAAACATGGATCTGGCATTATCAATCCCAATTCAGTTTGAGACCTGAACTGGTGGCATCCAGAATCACAGTCCTTTATCATGTTCCAAAGATGCACCAAATTCTTTGGGCCGATTAGTTGTGTCATCCTTATCCTCATACCCCATCTAGGATGTCACTGATGCAAGTTGTTTTGATTAAATCTGACTCCTAGATGGATTTAGCATGGTCATTTTGATAGCAATCATGACAAATAAATATGATTTATAAATCACCAATTTTTTTAGACAAAGAAAGCTTGGGTTAGGCAGACTCCTACCAGTTATGAAACCATAACATGGAGATTCGAACTTGTAACCTCCCAACACAAGGTGACTTGCACTAACTGCTTCTGCGCCACCCCCCTCCCGGCCCTTGGTGTAAATCAATAAATTTTGTCTTGTTATTGATTTTTGAATCCTCCCAAAATTATACACTTGTGTAGATTTAAATGCCGATATTTACCAAACAGACCATGTAGATCACATCTTTTAAATGACTATACATCCAGTTGAAAAATCAATTCAGAAGCAAGTTATTTATATGTTAAAACTGCAAATGGACCGTATTTTGATCCAACTGGCACAATATTGTCTCCAATCTGAAAGTAATTGGACTTAAGAAATCCAGATCCAACCCAAATGCACATATGGACCCTAACTTCAAGGATCTGAATCCAGAATCAACATGTTAGACTCGAACTGGATATCTGACTCAAATTCTAATTGGATCGGAATACACCATTATGAGATTTAATTTTGACATGGATCCTGATCTCCTAATCAACTTGAATTTGATCTTAATAGACCAGTCGTTAAATTGAGTCTAAAATGTAGAACAATCACGATAAATGATTAATGCTTGGGTAATATGCGGTTTTATGTCTGACCCAAAGTTAAACACCCCTTTTTATACTTTAACCCATTAACTCTTATGGGTTTAAAATCTTAGTTATATCATACCTGAATCTTAAAATAACACAAAAAATAAGTCTATTTCTGTCTACATCTAGAATGCTACTAACGTTGGATGCCTACCCCACTTGCACTGTTTAATAAACATACTTAATTTTGTAAGCTGATCATTTGCGTAAGGCCACAAAATGAACAACTTACGATAGAAGGAGGTGGGGTTTGTCTGATGTTGTAGACACCCGAATTTTGACCAAATAGTTTTCTAAAAAGAATCTTTCTTTGAAAACAAGGTGTTTTAAGTTATTTTTAAGTCAAAATTCTGTTCAAGTATATTTTACCTTTAAAACAACATCCTCAAAGGTTTTGATTAAAATAATAATTAGACTAGAGAGTTTTAACTTTTAAATAAAACAAAAATCACGTTGATCCAATATTGGAGTAAAGAGTTATGACAAAAACAAAGTGACATGTCTATGTTTTTAGGCTGGTCTCACTTTGAGTATATTTTTTTATCATAAAAAAAATAGAAAATTTGGTTTGACCTTAAAAAATAAATTAAAGTAGAGAATGTTCGATTTTTAATGCATCAAATTTTGTCTTAATATGACACTCGTATTAAGAGTTATGGTAAAAATAATTTAGTTTATCATAATAGATCTGAAATATGACCTTATATGAAACATGGAGATCCAAAAGTTCTATATCTAGTTCTTAAGAAACTTCTAAAAAGCCTCATTCACATCCTTAGATTCTTATATTATTTAAAAACTCTAGAAGCTACTTTCATTTTCTTAGAGATAAGTTTTCTTAATCTCTTATGGATTGCTCTTACTTTAAATTCATTGAACTTGGCTTGTTTCAAGTTGCTCAACCCCAAAGCTTAGTAGCTTCAACCAATAGGATTCAACATAGCCGCAACAAGAGACCTCAAAACTTTCAACTAATAAGATTGTGCCATCTCAAAAGTTGGATTTAAATTTTTAAACCCAAATTCTATAAAACTGAGACTCAAATCCATTTCAAAATCTATAAATAGATGTTCACCCCACTAATTCAACCATCTAAAACTAGAATAAGGAAGTCATATTGCATTGAGAGCCTAACCCAACCTGGGTGTCTTCACTCTATCAAACTTACCTACCAAATCCGTCTATATCACTTGTCTAGGGATCCATTTTGTTGATCTGAGTCTCCTTTGAGTCCGTTTTCTGTAAAAGTGTTGTCGAATTCATTTTCATTGGAGCCAATATCGTAAGAGGGCTACCAAAGCTCATGGTGATTTCACTTCCCTCTTTTTTTTATTCATTTTATTTAATTTATTTAGAGTGTATTTGGTATATTTGCTATTGTTTGTGTATTTTAGAGCCCCGGTAGTGCCCCACACCATCAACTATATATTTTTTAGGACCCATATACGAATTAATGATCACTTGCTTGCTAAAGCCCAATTGTTGAATATTCTGAAGTTTCCTTATCCATGCTCATCCAAGGAGGAAAGATATGCTACTTAAAGAGCGGACCCTACATTCTCTTCTTGTGTCTTCTAAAGTTTGGATCTTATTTTGAATCCAAAACTCATCTTCAAATTTATACTTATTTTCTTGAAAATTTCGGGGATATCGAGTTGTATCAATGTTCAGGGGACAAATGTCATCAAGAGGGAGGTCTATGAGCGGGAGACATTCCCTAGCATTGGTTTGGGCAGATGCAAGTCACACATAATGGCATACATGCCTTGCGGAATGCATTTACGTGGATGTAGTGGTTTTTTGTTGAGGGTCATAAATGGAGGATAAGTTATAGCAAAAACTATAGGTTTTCTTGTAGTTTGATAATGTTTTTTTATGAATCGTTTAGTAGAATTTTGATGGCAATTGCTTGCATTTTATTTGTTTTTCTTTAGGTTTCCTTTTATAAATTTAATCGATTTTGTTTGATATTCTTTAGGTAATTTCTTTCTTTCTTTCTTTTTCTTAATTAGCGCATCAGTTTATTTTCATTTTATAGGCCTATGAAGGCAGATCTTGTAGAGATTGTTCAGGATATTTGTGACCACAAGTTTTTTTTCTTGTTTGGGTTCATTTTGGTTTGCTCCTTAGACAATTTTGATGTGTATGGTTACTAGATTTCAAAAGGAATTGATCCTCCAATTTTCTCTTTTTCTTTTTTATTTCACAAGTTTCCTTGGGTTGATAGAGCTAAACTTCATGGTATTTCTTGAAGGCATTGATTATTTATGTTGATTTTTCTATTCTATGGGTAGTCTTTCTTAGAATTTTTTTGGATTTTGTAATGTTTTTCATCTTATGAAATTCATGAGGTATTCCAATATTTTTCGATAACTCCACCATGGGCTGGGTTTGGGCCAAGGTTTTAGGACCTGACCCGTTAGCTACCGGGCCGAAACCTGACCCATTATATACATGGTCCGGGTCCGAGTCGATCCACGGGCTACCAGGTCAACCCGATGGGCCTGATCTACCTAATTAATTACTTATTTGGGTTATTTTGCTTTGCTCAAACAATTTTGACGTGTATGCTTTCTAGATTTCAAAAGAAATTGATCCTCCATTTTTCTTTTCTTCTTTTTTTTTCATGAGTTTCCTTGGGTTGTTAGGACTAAACTTCATGGTATTTCTTAAAGGCGTTGATTATTTATGTTGATTTTCTATTCTATGGGTAGCCTTTCTTAGAAATTTATGGATTTTATAATGTTTTCATTTTATAAAATTCATAAGGTATTCCATTATTTTTCGATAACTCCACCATGGGTTGGGTTTCAGCCAAGGTTTTAGGACCTGACACGTTAGCTATCGGGCCGAAACTTGACCCATTATATACATGGCCCAGGTTCGGGTCGGCCCACTGGCTACCAAGTCAACTCGATGGGCCTGATCTACCTAATTAATTACTTATTTGGGTTATTTTGGTTTGTTAGACAATTTTGACGTGTATGCTTTCTAGATTTCAAAAGTAATTGTTCCTCTGTTTTTCTTTTCTTATTTTTTATTTCATGAGTTGCTTTGGGTTGTTAGGGCTAAACTTCATGGTATTTCTTAAAGGCGTTGATTATTTATGTTGATTTTCTATTCTATGGGTAGCCTTTCTTAGAAATTTATGGATTTTGTAATGTTTTCATTTTATAAAATTCATAAGGTATTCCAATATTTTTTTATAACTCCACCATGGGCTGGGTTTGGGCCAAGGTTTTAGAACTTGACCTGTTAGCTATAGGGTCGAAACCTGACCCATTATATACATGGCCCGGGTCAGGGTTGGCCCACAGGTTACCAGATCAACCCGATGGGCCTGATCTACCTAATTAATTACTTATTTGGGTTCATTTTGGTTTTCTCCTTAGACAATTTTGATGTGTATGCTTTCTAGATTTCAAAAGGAATTGATCCTCCATTTTTTCCTTTTTATTTCATGAGTTTCCTTGGGTTGTTAGGACTAAACTTCATGGTATTTCTTGAAGGCATTGATTATTTATGTTGATTTTTTTATTCTATGGATAATGTTTCTTAGAAATTTATGGATTTTGTAATGTTTCTCATTTTATGAAATTCATGAGGTATTCCAATATTTTTAGATAACACCACCATGGGATGGGTTTGGGTCAAGGTTTTAGGCCCTCACACATTAGCTACCGGGCCAAAACCTGACCCATTATATAATGGCCCGGGCCTAGGTCGGCCCATAGGCTACCAAGTAACCCGATTGGCCTGAGCTACCTAATTAATTACTTATTTAGTTGCATTGATTATATGAAAAATGTAAAGATAATTGGATGGGTAAATTAATCTTTCATTTAATTCATTGTTTTGGGTATTATAAAAATTTATTTATGAACTTCATTAAAAAATGACCTACAAATGGATTTGAGTAGGAGACTGACTGAACATTGGCCCATTGGGCCATTGGGTTGGGCCACACTTAAAACCCGATGGGCCGAGCTCTAAACGGGCCGAGACGGGCCTGATGCCCACCCCTAGTTTGAATGAGAAAGAACCATTAAAATGCATCCAAACCTTTCTCAAAGATTGGTTTTTCTCGACTCATTCTACTTTCTTCGTGTTTTAACCAAATCACTTTCGTTGTATCCTCAAATTCATTTATGGAAGTTATTCTTTTGGGTGCCACTTCACTAATAGATTTTAGATATGTTCATTGAAGTTTGAGTATTATTTGTTGCCAGTCTCTTTTTTTAGTTTGAAAATTTGGTATTATATGGGACCATTTTATTTCAATAAACGTGTAAAGTGGTAAAAAAGCAAGTAAAATCAAGTAAGTTTTGTCTCGAACTGCATGGATTTAGGAGGAGATTTGTAACACCCCAACTTTTTATAGTAAAAATTTTGGAGTAATTTTTTTTTTTGAATAGTGGAAGTGCGAAAAACACAAGTCAGGTGCATTACAGGGTAAAACAGAGAAGTACCAAAAAGTATATCATTCCTTAATTAAAACATTAATGTCATTAACTACATCTCATAACAGAAATGTAAATCTACTAATCAGAGTTCAAACATAAAATACTGAAATAAATGAGATCTCTTGGCTATTTCCATAACGACTCCCCGATGCTCCGATTTAGTTGTTACCTGAAAACAATTAAATCAGAAGGATCAGACTCCCCTGTCTGCGTAAGAAGCATTATATTTATATGTGGTGCTCAGTGTCCTGTGTACAAATATGTGCAACAACTACAGATATAACTAGCCTGAAAATTTGTATCATTCTAAAAAAATAATCATGCTTTCTAATTCATGATACGATGCAAAAGATAACTGAACTAAATGTACATTTATTCACATTAACATAAGCTGTGGATTCCACAAGTTTTACGAAAGTCTTATCAACAATACATAATTTTTCAGAAATAAGTTTCTCGTCAACTTAAATCATTTAATGATTATCTTACTCTTACCCTGTGGGTACGCACAAGCATAGACCTCATAGTGGACCGAGACTCTATGGGTGTCTATTAATTAATAACCCATATGACTAGCCGTACGGATATCCAAAGGGGACGGTCCGTGACCGAGAGAGAACTCCTTAGTGGCTAGAATAAGATTTAGGATGCACCCTTTGACACTTCTGCAGAAGACTTGGATCTACCACCTAGAATACTCTAGTAGTCCTGGTCCCCTAACTTCGTGGACCGGAGACCCGGTGAGACACCTAACTCTCACAAAACAAGAACGTCCACGAAGCTTGTACCACCTACCCTCTCCAAGGTAGACCATGGGTCTGGTAACATACACCGTCTTTCAGGTGTACCCAAAACCCGGAGAATCCGGTAACATACACAGTCTTTCAGGTGTACCCAGAATCTCAAAGATTTTATTTTTATATTTTTATTTAACCTCTTCTTTATAACCATGTGCAAGCTTTCGCACTACGAGGGTTCCGGTAACATATAGCCGCTTTCAGGTATACCTAGAGCCTCATGAATCTCATGTTTATAATTGCATTTTGATTTCTCAATTATTTTTCTGTGCGAGTCATTGCACCACAGAGGATTCTCAAAATCCCGAAACCGACTTGGGGTTCACACACACAGTATTCGTTTTTTTTAGTCAGGGTGTCGTAAGCACCATCAAGGTATCATTTCTCAGAACATGGCTCGACTCAGAGCCCATATTTGGACATTCATTTTTTTGAGCTATGGTGTACGCATTCGTACGCACCAACCATGCCATCCATATGGCATGATTTGCTTGATTTATAATATATGTTTATATATATATATATATATATATATATATATATATATATATATATATATATATATATATATATATATATATATATATATATATAGATAGATAGATTTCTTTTAAAGTGCCCTTACTAAGGTCACAGAGACTCATCACAACAAGTAGGAATATCATGAGCCCCCCCCCCCTTCGTGTCGTAGCCTTGTTGCTGCCACCTCCAGGTGACACCATCAACAAAAGGTTCTATCTGTCGCTATCGCTCGTTGAGGAGCCCGCCTATCACTTATGTGTACAAGGCCCAACAAACACCCAAGTGGGTTTTCTTCCTACTGCTGCCGCACCCCAACTAGTGGTGCAATACCACCCATGTTTCAACGATGGATAAATACAAAAACAGATAAAAGAAAATAGCATCTAAAAAGAGTTAGCAGAGCACGTGTTCTGGGCAAGATATAATCCACAAACTGGCAACCCCATTGACATAAAAAGTGCATTTCACAGACAGATCGGGTAAAAGGACAAAATAGTGTTTAATATGAAATAGATGACATATGGCAGGGTGGTATCATAAAACTGCAAGAAATTGATTCGGTTATAATAAATGCAAAAAATATAGCAAGCACCATAAGGTTGATCGTAGCTATAAGACACTTGCATGAGAGTCTTACGTCTTTGGGATTTGCATACAAACCATATTGATTAAGAGAAGCAACTATTTCTCGACATGAGTTGGGTCTGAAAAAAAATGGAAAACAACAGCAGTAGCTGTCCTGGACAAAATAAGTAAGCATAACAAGGAGGTAGGGACAAGAGGGGACAAAAAGGAGATATCACTGGGTCAATCAATCTAGTAATGCCAATAAAAAAAAACAATTAGCCTCTAATTATGACATTCAAGGCATCCTTATTATTAAATTTATTGAGTATACATTACGTACATGATATGCTAATGAAAGCACTTGCTGTGTCACTATTCACCCAACACCAAGCATACAAGAATAAGAAGTGAGTAAAGTTAGGTTTGTAGTCCGAGAATGTTTGGAAATAGAATTTAAATATCAATTAGCTTTTGTCTTCAAACTGCATTCAGGTAGTCACTATACTAAGTAATTATTGGCATGCATTGCATTATTTACTGCATGATCCACGAAGATGATAATATCGTTTAACTATGTATAAAAACATTTTTGTATATGCACCTTTCCTCCAGGGAAACATATCCATTTAGAACAATGTACATGGAAAGAAATTTATGGCGGTATTGAATGTAACCGTGTTAGCCAATAACTCACCTAATCATAATTAATACAAAATCGGAGTGGTTGATATCACTAACAAATTAACAACTAACAAAATCTCAACCACTGTAGCATTACTTGGAACAAACACGATTTCCCAAGCTTAAATAATCAAGGTGACTGTAAGTCTCAGGAACAACTTTGACAAAATATGCACATTATCAAGTTCTTGATAAATTTTCACCGGTCATCAATCCAAACAGTTAACAAGAGGGTTTCTATTGTATCAAATCTTTTTTTTTTAAGCGAGATATGATGGAGAGAATGTGTGGAGATGAAGACAAAGTCAGGTGCATGCTGGTAGCAGTCTTGCACGGCTCCCTCAGTATCCCTTAGGGTGGAAGCCATTGGCTAAACCACATTGTCTCACCACATAGGTAAGTAGGTGAATCGGTCCAGCCTTGAGCGGCCTAACTACTCTACCGCCAGCCCCAGTTAATGGTGCTAACTCCATCCACCTTGATGGTGTTGCAACATAATTGTGCTACAGGCCATTGACCACTTACATACAAAATAACACCTCTTACCTTGTTCGAAGCTTCAACCGACAACGATGGTGGTTTCTTCTTCACGTTGGAGCGCACTACGTCGCCAATAGAGTCCAGTCGTATAACAATAGAGATCCACAAGACCAGGAATGAAGGTCGATCCTCACAATGGAAGAGAAGGAGGAATAGGAAATGGAGAGAGAGAGAGAGAGAGAGAGAGAGAGAGAGAGAGAGAGAGAGAGAGAGAGAGAGAGAGACGTCTAGTGTAACTCCCCACCAAAAATCTTTCGTTTCACTCCTCTTATTTAGGGGAAGTTATTAAATTTTCAAAACATTAAATCTTCACCCTCATCACACGTTTTTGGTGGGTGATGTCTATTTCCAAAAATGCCCCCTCCTCTCTTTGGCACGATTTTCTCTAACTTCCCTCACTATTTGCTTTATGGGTACCCCTCTTCCATGTCACATGGGATCCCCCATACTTTTTGTAAAAGGGGGAAAAAGTAGCAAAAAATCTAGGCTTAACCCAACTCCCACGTTTTTACTATTCCTATATATATATATATATATATTTTCTTTTAATCCTCATCATCCTCTTTTTGTGCAAAAAGGAAAAATCTATGCACAGAGGGTTTTGAACCGGGGTCTTCAACCTAAGGGGTAACGAGCCCCACCACTTGTGGCACATTGTTTTTCGTTGCAAAGTGTGTGAATTAAATTGTATTTAACTCTTTTAGTCTTGTTCCGGATTTCATGAAAAAGCAATGTTTTTTTATTTCTACGTGGGCACTCCGGGGCTTTGAACTTGGGTTGTGGCTCCACACGAACGTGCATCCTACCACAGCAACACACCATCACTTGATGTTTACTTTAGCAAGAAAATTTATTTTATGTCATATTGGAAGGTTTTTCCTCGTTGATGGATTTCTTTCGTTTTCACGTGGATTTTTCTCCTGTTTGTTCTAAACTTGCCCTCTTTTACCTTAAATGTGTTTCGGATCTCACGCTATTCTCCCGAAACCATAGAATTTATCATTGGGTCCCGTGAACTAGGTCAGATTATTGGATCTTGCCAAGATCCGGATCCAAATACCACTTTTGAGGGTTTGTTACCGATTTCGTTCTATAAACCTCAAATCATCAAAAATTGTATTGCTTCGCATAAAATCTCACTATTTCACATAAATGCTTCACTTTTATTCATTTAGAATTTTGTAAATTTCACGGGTTTTACATCCTTCCCCTCTAAATAGAAATTTCATCCGCGAAATTTTGTAATACATATCAATCAAACAATTGAGGGTACTTATCATTCATTGCTGCTTCCGGTTCCCACGTGCATTCTTCTAAGCCATGATGTCTCCATCTCACTTTGACTAGTGGGATGATCTTGTTTTGCATCACCCGCTCACTGCGATCTACGACTTCGATCGATCTCTCTTCTACGGCCAGATCTTCTTGTACACTGATGTCCTCAAACTGAATCACGTGTGACAGATCTTGAATGTATTTTCTCAACATTGATACGTGAAATACATTATGAATCTTGGCAAGTTGAGATGGTAGCTCAACTCGATAAGCAGTTTCGCCGATCCGCTCTAATATCGGGAAAGGTCCGATGTATCTAGGACTCAAGTTTCCCTTCTTTCCGAATTTGAAAACGCTCTTGGTCGGTGATACTTTGACAAACACCGCATCTCCCACTTTGAAACTAAGCTCTCTGCATCGCTGATCCACATAGCTTTTTTGTCGACTCTGTGTTGCTCTAAGTTGATCTTGTATCTTCTGTATCTGTTCAGTGTAATATTGAAGTACCATTGGTGACTCAATTGTTCTTTCGCCAACTTCATCCCAGTGTACCGGAGATCTGCAAGGTCGCCCATGTAATGCTTCAAAAGGCGCCATGCCGATACTTGCATGGTAGCTATTGTTATAAGCGAACTCTGCTAGTACCACATGAGCATCCAATTCTCCTTTCCAATCCAGCATACAAGCACGTAACATGTCTTCCAGTGTCTGTATGGTCCTTTCTGACTGTCTGTCGGTTTGTGGATGAAAGGCAGTGCTGAACTTCAACTTAGTTCCCAAAGCCTTTTGTAATTGCCCCCACAATCGTGAGGTAAACTGAGGATCTCTGTCGGAAATGATCGAGACTGGCACACCATGTAGTCGTATTATCTCCTGGATATACAGGTCGGTCAAGCTCTCAAATGACTCACTCTTCCTCATCGGTAGGAAATGTGCGGACTTAGTGAGTCGGTCGACCACTACCCAAATAATGTCATGATTCTTTCGGGTTCGCGATAACCCCATCACAAAATCCATCGTAATATGTTCCCACTTTCATTGAGGAATTTCTATCAACTACATTGTTCCTTCCGGCCTTTGGTTCTCAATTTTGATTTGTTGACACGTCAAGCACTTCGCAACGTATCTCGCAGCATCACGCTTCATTCCATTCCACCAGTACCTGAGTTGTAGATCTTTAAACATCTTGGTACTGCCCGGATGAATGGTATACTTGCTCTTATGTGCCTCTGCCAATAACTCTTCTCTGGTCTCTGGGTCGCTCGACACCCATAGCCGATCCTTAAACCATATACTTCCATCCTCTTTATGCTGAAAAACAATGTCTTCTTGCAATGCCAATGCCTCCATCTTCCCATACTGCGGATCTTTTTTTTGCTTAATCATGATCCGCTCTCGCAGTTCTGATCGTACCGTCAGGCTAGACAGTCTAAGTATGCCTTGTTCGTCGGAGAAAGGTCTCCATTTTGTGAATTCAGAAATCATCTTCCATCTAAGACTTACCAGGATAGAAAGATCCCCCCCAGCCTTGCGACTAAGGGCATCAACAACAACATTTGCTTTTCCGGGATGGTACGAGATTGTAAATTCGTAGTCCTTGATAAACTCGAGCCACCTTCTTTGTCGCATATTGAGTTCCTTCTGGGAAAACAGATACTTCAAGCTCTTGTGATCAGTGAAGACTTCGAACTGCTTCCCATATAGATAATGTCTCCAAACCTTCAAAGCGAAAACCACAGCCGCCAACTCTAGGTCGTGAGTGGGGTAATTTCTCTCATGAGTCTTCACTTGTCGGGATGCATAGGCAATGAACTTGTCGTGCTGCATCAGTACACACCCCAGTTCAGTACCATAAGCGTCCGTGTACACCACAAATCCTCCGCTTCTAGATGGTAAGGCTAACACTGGAGCTGTGGTAAGTTTAGCTTTAAGAGTTTGAAAGCTTTCTTCACTCTTCTCATTCCATTCAAACTTTACCACTTTTCGTAGAAGCTTGGTCATTGGCATAGCGATTCGGGAGAAGTCTTGGATAAATCGCCTATAATAGCCAGCCAATCCTAAAAAGCTTCTGATTTTGCTGACATTCTTTGGTTGTGACCAATTCATCGCAGCTTCAACATTGGCAGGATCTATTGAAACTCCGTCTTTCGAGATCACATATCCAAGGAACATGACTTCTTTAAGCCAGAATTCACATGTATAGAACTTGGCATATAACTGATGTGTTCGGAGGGTTTCCAAGACGATTTTTAAATGTTCTTTGTGTTCCCCCGCATTTTCTAAATATATCAGTATGTCATCGATGAAGATGATCACAAAGGAGTCTAAGTATGGCCTGAATACCTGATTCATCAGGTCCATGAATGCCGCTGGAGCATTCATGAGTCCAAATGTCACCACCATAAACTCAAAATGCCCATATCTGGTTCGAAATGCTGACTTTGGGATATCTTCATCTTTTATTTGTTGAGAAACTATGTTTTGATGACACATAATATGATATACTGTCATGTATGCTTTAATATGATATAATGATATGCCTTCATGAAAAATGTTATATTATGACTAGATATGATTTGTCATGTATTTAACGAGTATTTGATGCAAGGTTAATTCACTTAAAAAGAATGAAAACAACCTGCTCAAGTACAACCTTTGGTGCAATCATACTCTCTGAAGAAAAAGCTTGATGGGCCATACATTCTTGAAGATCATTTAAGGAAATCGGCTACTTCAAGATGAAGACTTTTTTCTTCTTTAGAGTCTTATGTAACAGAATCTTCAGAAGGATGCATAGTGCATATTTCATATTACATGTTTTATCATACAAAGCCATCTATTTACAAAAGCTATGTTTCATAAAAGCATACGATATTTCAAAAAACACCTTTTTGAAAACTAATCATTGTACTTTCTTACAAACATTTATGAAAAAGATATTTTGACAGAAATAAAAACTAATGATTTCAAGTATGAAAGAAAAAAAACAAAATGAATTTAAGTTATAATACAAAATCGTCTAGCTTGAATTGACAATGTAAGAAAACTAATATTATTATATTTGGAAAAGACTTTAGTTACTTTATACAACTCAAGAATGTTGACTTACTTAAAGTCATCATTCTTTCTACAGACATTAAATATCACCTCAAAAGCATTTGAGAAATGACCATTTATTTATTTAATAATAAAATTCATATTAAAAAATGTCGACTTATACTTAAAGCCATCATTCTTTCTGTAAACATTAAATGTCACCTCAAAAGCATTTAAGAAATGACTATTTATTTAATGATAAAAATCCCCACTCAAGAATGTCGACTTACTTAAAGTCATTATTCTTTCTGTAGACACTAAATAACTCCTCAAAAAGCATTTGAGAAATGATCATTTACAAATAAAGTACTCAACAAAGCATTTATTGTATTTAAGCAAAGAAGTGACGATTTGTAAGAAAAATACTAATATACTACAAATCATTAAATTAAGTAAAGACAAAACTACATGATGACTTACACTCCAACGTTCAATGTACTACACATCATTTATTATGAATAAACCCTTTATAAATTATATCACACTTAAAACACTACAACGAATAGTGTACCCCAAATGCTACACTTTTAGAAAGAAGTCTTTTTCAAAAATACAATATAGTACACATATCTTTTTACACAAAGTTGTTTTTGAAATGACTTGACATATCATATCTCAAAAGGACAATCATTTCAAAAAGACAACGACTATTTTTCTGAGGCTATATATACACTAACAAAATAGTATTTCGAACAAGACACGTGAGCTTACAACGAGAAAAATTCTTATTCAATATTCAAAAAGAGAGCCGAGAAAAAGAAAGAGAAAAGAAAGAAAAAAGAAAGAGAAAAGAAAGAAAAAAGAAAGAGAAAAAGTCAAGAATAACTCTTTGACAAAGAAAATTATCTGAGTGAAAAGAACAGAGCATTCTAAGAATCATTCATTCGTGCATTCATATCATTCTGAAGGTTCTATAGAAAGTATTGTAACTTTCTATTATTCACTGTATTTCTTCTCTGTTGAGAGGAGTAGACCTCTGTGAAAGATGGTGTTTTTCCTTCTCTGTTGAGAGAAATAGACCTCTGGGAAAGAGGGTGTTTTCCCTTCTCTGTTGAGAGAAGTAGACCTCTGGGAAAAAGGGTGTTTTCCTTCTTTGTTGAGAGAAGTCTGGTAACTCGGATTTTATAGTGAAAGGCTCAAGTGTTTTGCTTGGGGACTGGATGTAGGTCAGTAACTCGACCGAACTAGTATAAATCTTGTGCTTTATGTGTTGTGCCTGATTGCCTTTAATTTTTCTATTATCGATCTTTTTTTATATTTCACTATTCACCCCCCCTCTAGTGGAATTTCATTTGGTATCAGAGCAGGTTTGCTGGTTTCGACATAACACGTCTTTCAACACAAATGACATCGACCTCTTATGCTTGTGATATTGAAGGACAACATGCATCTCGCCCTCCTTTCTTCAATGGCTCCAACTATGGATACTGGAAATGCAGAATGACCATATTTCTAAAGTTCATAGATTTTGCTGTATGGAAAATTGTTGAGCATCCATACACATCTCCATCCTCAGACTATAGCTTATGGTCTGATGAAGAAAAGAAGATTGCAAATCTAAATGCAAAAGCTATGAATGCTTTGTATTGTGCCATTGATCAAAATGAATTCAACAAAATATCTATTTGTGAATCTGCTTATGATATCTGGCATTCTTTGGAAGTTATTCATGAAGGAACCAACAAGGTAAAAGAAGCCAAGATCTCATCTCTGGCTCGAAAATATGAGTTGTTCAAAATGAACAAAGATGAACCCATCACAAAAATGTTTACAAGATTCACAAATATCACCAACGACCTTAAATCTCTGGGAGAAACCTATTCCCAGACTGATAAGGTAAAGAAAATCTTGATATCTCTCACAACTGATTGGGAGAAAAAGCAATTGAAGAAGCTCAAGATCTATCCAAGCTTACACTAGATGACTTGATAGGCAACCTTATGGCCTATGAAGTCCATATGAAGAAAAGAAGGGAAGAGGAACAACCTACAAAGAAAACTCTAGCCTTCCCAGCCCTTTCTAAGAATGAGGACTCAGAAAAGGAATCTGAAATCGCGCTGCTTACTCGAAAATTTCAACGCTTTATAAGAAAGAACAGGCTGTCAAATAAGCACAAGGAAAAGAAAGACTCTAAGGAAGATTCCATGTGCTACCAATGTAATAAGCCAGGTCACATAAGACGTGACTGTCCTCTTCTAAAAAGGAAATCCAAAATTGAGGAACCAAAGAAAAGGTTTTTCAAGAAGAAGGCTCTGCATGCTCAATGGGATGATTCAGAACCATCCACAAGTGAAGAGTCAAGTGATGATGAAGTTGAAACTGCCAACATGTGCTTCATGGGGGAAAGCTCTGTAAGTGAATCCCTTGATGTTTCTTTTAAAGAACTTCAAAATGCTTTTCAAGAACTTTTTGAAAAAACAAGAAAAATGATTCTCAAAAACAAAAGTTTGAAATCTGAAAATCTAGAGCTTCTCCAAAAAAATAAAGAACTCAGCATTGAAATTTCTGAGTTGAAAAAGAAAAATCTTATTATTACTTATGAAATCAGTTCTGCTAATTCTAAGACAAAAATTCTTCAAGTAGAAATTTTAGAATTAAAAAGCAAAACTGAAAACCTTATGAAAACGGTTTTCAAGTTTACCAAAGGGAAAGAGAACCTGGATAAACTCCTATCTTCTCAAAAACTTTTTTTTTACAAGAATGGTATTGGTTACTCTCACATGAATAAACCTTCTTGTATAAATAAAAAGACTATTTTTGTCAAAGGTTCTATTGAACCTAGGCAGGAGTATTACAACTTTCATACTATGTACTCCTCTAAAATTGTAGACGAACCCAAATCAAAATGGATATGAGTTCCAAAGTCTAACAAAAAGGGACCTGATTGGGTACCACAAAGAATTTTTACTTGATGTTTTGCAGGCTCCAAAGAAGAAGAACAGATGGATACTAGACACTGGATATTCAAAATATATGACAGGACATCCAGATCTTTTTGTTGTTCTTCATCATAAAGGAGGAACCGTCACCTTTGGAGATAACAACAAAGGTTTGATAATTGGTATTGGCAATATTGGTAATATCGATAAACCTCTTATCAAAGATGTTCTCCTTGTTAAAGGCTTAAAACATAACCTCTTAAGTATAAGTCAAATGTGTGACACAAGTTATAATATTAGCTTTAAACATGATGCATGCCTTATAGCAGACACCAACGAAAATATCATTTTAAAAGGTATAAGAAGAAATAATATATATGAATTATACCTAGAGAACATTATTGAACACTGTCTTATAGCTAATAATGACACTCAAAATTTATGGCACATGAGAATGGGTCATGTCAACTCAAAATACATGTCTAAATTAGCTAAAAACAACTTAGTATGTGGGTTACCTAAAATATCTTTTAAAAAAGACTATTTTTGTGATGCATGTCAATTAGGAAAATTGTCAAAATCATCTTTCAAATAAAAAATTATTGTTTCAAGTAAAAGACCTTTAGAGCTTCTCCACCTAGATCTTTTTGGTCCTTCTAGAGTAGCTAGTCTTAATCATAATAAATATGCTTTTGTCATTGTAGATGATTACTCAAGATTTACTTGGGTAATATTTTTGAAAAACAAAAGTGATACGTTTTATGAATTTGAAATTTTATGTAAAAAGTTACAAAATGAAAAATCTTCTACTATTATCAAAATTAGTAGTGACCATGGAGGAGAATTTGACAATAATCTTTTTGTAAATTTTTGTAACTTGCATGGTATTTCATACAACTTTGCCTTTCCTAAAGCTGCACCTCAAAATGGTGTGGTAGAAAGAAAGAATAGAACCCTTCAGGAATCTGCTAGAACTATGCTCCAACATAATAATCTTGCTAAATATTTTTGGGCAGAAGTTGTTAATACTGCATGCTATATATCAAATAGAGTTCTTATCAGGCCCTTATTAAATAAAACTCCTTATGAATTATTCTATGACAGAACTCCAAGGATAAACTACTTTAAAGTCTTTGGGTGCAAATGCTTTATCCTTAACACAAAAGATAGCCTTGATAAATTTGATGCTAAATCTGTTGAAGGCATATTCTTAGGATATTCAAGTCATAGTAAAGCATACAGAGTTTTTAATAAGAGTTCAAATACTATTGAAGAATCTATGCATGTCAGTTTTTGTGAATCTATTGATCAATCTGTTCATAAGCTGACTAACGATGATGATGTTGAAAGTACAGATTTTTTCTTAGATAACACAGCTAATCCTAATGAAGATGATCTTCAAAGAACATTTGTTGAAATCAGAGATCATCCTCAAAAGCAGATTTTGGGAGACCTGACCAAGGGGGTTCAAACTAGAGCTCAACTGAAACGGATTGCAAACATGACATTCATCTCTCAACTTGAGCCAAAGAAGATTGATGAAGCTATCATTGATGAGTTCTGGATGCTAGCCATGACTGAAGAACTGAATCAGTTCCAAAGAAATGATGTCTGGGATCTTGTACCAAGACCAAACGATCATCAAATCATTGGGACAAGATGGATCTTCAGAAATAAGCTGGATGAAATAGGTAATGTTGTTAGAAACAAGGCAAGGCTAGTAGGTCAAGGATACAATCAGGAGGAAGGTATTGACTTCGATGAAACATTTGCTCCTATTGCTAGACTTGAATCTATTAGAATGTTTTTAGCATATGCAAGCTATATGGATTTTAAACTATATCAAATGAATGTTAAAAGTGCTTTTCTAAATGGTTTTATAAATGAAGAAGTGTATGTAAAATAACCTTCAGGTTTTGAAAATGAACAATTTTCAGATCATGCTTTCAAACTAAAACGTGCTTTATATGGATTAAAACAAACACCTCGTGATTAGTATGACAGACTTAAAACCTTTTTATCAAAAACCGGATTTTCTGTAGGCAAAGAAGATTCAACTCTATTTGTAAAAATAGTGAATGATCATACCCTAATCGTTCAAATTTATGTGGATGATATCATCTTTGGATCTACTGACAAAAGTCTTTGTGAAGAATTTTCTAAGTCCATGCATAAATAATTTGAAATGAGTATGATGGGAGAACTCACCTACTTTCTTGGACTGTATATTAAGCAAACCAAGGATGGAGTCTTCATCAATCAGTCTAAGTATACTCATGAACTTCTGAAAAGGTTCAACATGAACTCAACTGCTTCAAAGAATACTCCAATGAGTACAACTACTGTATTGGATAGAGATGAAGATGGTAAGACTGTGGATACAAAGTTATATAGAGGTATGTTAGGATCACTACTTTATTTAACTGCTAGCCGTCCAGATATAATGTTCAATGTTTGCTTGTGTGCTAGATTTCAGTCAAATCCAAAAGAATCACATCTTAAAGTTGTAAAAAGAATAATGAGATATCTAAAAGACAGTTGATTTTGGGTTATTTTATTCAAAATCATCTACATTTGATTTAATCTCATACAGTGATGATGACTTCGCTGGAAGTAGATCTGACAGAAAAAGCACAAGTGAAACATGTCATATGCTAGGGCACTCACTAGTTTCATGGTTCAGTAAGAAACAAAACTGTGTATCATTATCAACTACTGAAGCTGAATACATAGCTGCAAGCCTAGCATGTACACAGGTCATCTCGATGAAACAAACCTTAAAAGATTTTGGTTTAAAATTTGAAAATACAATTATTTTCTATGACAATACTAGTGCTATAAACTTATCTAAAAATCCCATTTTACATTCTCGAACTAAGCACATTCAAATTAGACACCACTTTTTAAGAGAACAAGTCCTAAACAACATAATCAAACTAGAATTTATTCCCACTAATAAACAATTAGCAGACATTTTTACTAAACCATTGAAAAATGAAGACTTTATAAGAATTAGAAGAGAGTTAGGAATCTGTAAATTAAGTGATTTATAAATTTAATCCTTATGACTAATTAGGATATAACAATATTAGTCTACTCGAGTTCACCTCTACCAAATATTAATACAACCTATACTTGACAAAATTCATCTTAACCAAAGATTAACAAGAATGATAAAAACACTTTATGTCAAATATTGTTTTCATTTTATTTTTTGTCATAATCAAGTGTTTGTATTTCTTACTATTTTTTATATTTTGTCATCATTCCATTCACCACCTTTTTCAAAGTTGAAAAAGAGTCTTTCATATTTCACGTACATCACAAAGTTTTTTTATTAATGCTTTATGTCATCTTTTATATCATATCTCTCAAAGTAGAATCTACTTTATGTCGTATCATCTTTCACACTTTTCTATAAAAATCCATATAAAGATTCATTCTCGACAAACATGTCTTTCTTCATGTCTTTTTGTGTCTTTTTTTTCATTGGCCCTATATCTCTCTCCTACGAAATTTGAGTCCACTCTTCTGTCATCCCAAAAACCACGGATTTGGCCCCTTGACAAGAATTGAAAACCTCATTTTTTTTTTATTTTCTAAAATTATGAACTCCTTTATATCGAGTTTCTCAAAAACTATGTCTTTCAAATAAATATTAATTCTATACAATCATGACATTACTTTATGTCATTCGTCTCATATCAATCATGAATTGTTTTTTGTCTTTTTGTCCATTCACATCCTACTCGAAAATCCATGTATGACATCACCCTTTCTATATGTCTACTCTTACTCCTTCCACACATATCCATAAAAACTACTTCTTATATAAGCAATCATCACTCTTCTCTCATGAATATCTTTTGTCTCTTTCTAAATACATCTCTCACGAATTTAGAATACATCCTCTTTAAGTAAAAATACTTTTTACTTGTTGTTTGTTTTATTAGGCCATTATTCATCTCACATGATAACACTCTTACACACCTTCCTTTCACAAATTTTTCATCTCATCATATCTTCACATGGAAATCTTTAAAATCTATGGATCATAATTCACATCGTGAAACACAACTCTTTGACTCTATTCTTCTATCATATTTTTATCACTCTTCACAATTCGATGGACTCTTCTCTATCAAAAATCTCCTTATATAGAATTTTTTTTTTGAAACTATGTTCTTCTTGTCACCTTTCCTAATATAATATACTCTCATCAACACTATCTTCCAAAAAATGATTTGATCTATCATTCACAAGAGCCCTAAGTTACAACTCACGAGTTCTCACTTCAACTAAAATCTAAATTTCATTCACTTCAAATGTCACTCACTTCCTATCATAATAATTTTTCTTCTCTCTATTTAATGAAATGATTCTTTCCTCCCCAATTCATTCGAATACTTCTATCATCCTTCAAGCTATTACTCTCTACAAGTTCTTATTTTCTTCAAAACTTCCTATTCTCTCAAGATTACTTGAAATGACATCATCTTCTTCACGATCCTCTGATGTCAACATGATTGAAGCAGCTGAATTGAGATATCCAGATCTCATTCACCACTTTCACTCCATCAACTCTCTGCCAATTCAAACCGGTAAACTAGTTCACCTTGAAGCATTCCCCTCATTTGACCTACAAACCTCCCTTTCAGATTTTGTTCATATTTTAACATCTTCCCAATCTATGACTATTTATCCTCAACTTATCAAAATTTTCTATACCAACCTTTCAGTCGACCCTGACCGATCATTTATCACTTCCATGGTTCATGAAAAACTCATTTCCTTCAACATTTCTCAATTAGGCCGTATTCTTAACATTTCCTCTTATGGCATTGAACTTTCAAACATAGTTCCTATAGATCCTACTGTGTTTAAGAAAATTCTCCACTCCACTCGTTCAACTCACTTCCCATGGCATACGAGCAATTTGAAGCCTCATGATCTGCTATTATCACAAATCCTCTCATCCAATGTCATCCCTAAACCATCATCCATGAGATTCATTGCTAATGAAATCTCTCTTCTCCTTTATGTGATTTTTTGTAACTTTCCCATAAACTGGTCCAGTATTATTTTTAATAACATGATTAATTTTTGTTTCTTCTGCTCTCTCCCATTCGGGTACTTCATCACCCACATTCTTCAGTACTTACAAGTGCCTCTTCAAAATGATGTTGTCTTCTACTCTATTCATGCTTTTGATGACTCCTACCTCCCCGAGGAAGGATCAGCTACACACCTCTCTGACGACGAGGGCCATGGTGAAGCAGATCCAGCAGCAAATTCTGAACTAGACATCTTTTTAGCACTTGTCGATGTCCAGAATACCCAGGATCTCCTTCTGAGGAACCAAGCTTCTCTGAACCAGGCCTTTGAATCTTTGAAGATCGGCCAAGATGTCTTACTTCGGAAGTTTCATCCCACATCCGACTCTGAATAAACCTTTTTTATTTATTTGGTCTGTAATAACTTTTTTATACTCGAATCCCCTCCTTTTTGTCTATGACAAAGGGGGAGAAAAACCTGTCTACTATGTTGGAGAAAAATACTTTGATACTTAAAACTTTTATGTTTTTTATACATTTTTATGACATCATTATTATTATACATATGGCTTTTTTGACAGAGGGAGCATATTTTGTCATCATCAAAAAGGGGGAGAATGTTGAGAAACTATGTTTTGATGACACATAATATGATATACTGTCATGTATGCTTTAATATGATATAATGATATGCCTTCATGAAAAATGTTATATTATGACTAGATATGATTTGTCATGTATTTAACGAGTATTTGATGCAAGGTTATTTCACTTAAAAAGAATGGAGACAACCTGCTCAAGTACAACCTTTGGTGCAATCATACTCTCTAAAGAAAAAGCTTGACGACCATACATTCTTGAAGATCATTTAAGGAAATCAACCACTTCAAGATGAAGACTTTTTTCTTCTTTAGAGTCATATGTAACAGAATCTTTAGAAGGATGCATAGTGCATATTTCATATTACATGCTTTATCATACAAAGCCATCTATTTACAAAAGCTATGTTTCATAAAAGCATACGATATTTCAAAAAGCACCTTTTTGAAAACCAATCATTGTACTTTCTTACAAACAATTATGAAAAAGATATTTTAACAAGATAAAATAGCTCATGATTTCAAAAGCATTAATTGTACCTTCTAACATGCATTTATGAATAAGACAACTTGAAAAGAAATAAAAACTAATGATTTTAAGTATGAAAGAAAAAAGACAAAATGAATTTAAGTCATAATACAAAATCGTCTAGCTTGAATTGACAATGTAAGAAAACTAATATTATTATATTTGGAAAAGACTTTAGTTACTTTATACAACTCAAGAATGTCGACTTACTTAAAGTCATCATTCTTTCTGTAGACATTAAATATCACCTCAAAAGCATTTGAGAAATGACCATTTATTTATTTATTAATAAAATTCATACTAAAAAATGTCGACTTATACTAAAAGCCATTATTCTTTCTGTAAACATTAAATGCCACCTCAAAAGCATTTAAGAAATGACTATTTATTTAATGATAAAAATCCCCACTCAAGAATGTCGACTTACTTAAAGTCATCATTCTTTCTGTAGATATTAAATAACTCTTCAAAAAGCATTTGAGAAATGATCATTTAAAAATAAAGTACTCAACAAAGCATTTATTGTATTTAAGCAAAGAAGTGACGATTTGTAAGAAAAATACTAATATACTACAAATCATTAAATTAAGTAAAGACAAAACTACATGATGACTTACACTCCAACGTTCAATGTACTACACATCATTTATTATGAATAAACCTTTTACAAATTATATCACACTTAAAACACTACAACGAATAGTGTACCCCAAATGCTACACTTTTAGAAAGAAAACTTTTTCGAAAATACAATATAGTACACATATCTTTTTACACAAAGTTGTTTTTGAAATGACTTGACATATCATATCTCAAAAGGACAATCATTTCAAAAAGGCAACGACTATTTTTCTGAGGCTATATATACACTAACAAAATAGTATTTTGAACAAGACATGTGAGCTTACAACGAGAAAAAAATCTTATTCAATATTAAAAAAGAGAGCCGAGAAAAAGAAAGAGAAAAGAAAGAAAAAAGAAAGAGAAAAAGTCAAGAATAACTCTTTGACAAAGAAAATTATCTGAGTGAAAAGAACAGAGCATTCTGAGAATCCTTCATTCATGCATTCATATCATTCTGAAGGTTCTATAGGAAGTATTGTAACTTTCTGTTATTCATTGTATTCCTTCTCTGTTGAGAGAAGTAAACCTTTGGGAAAGAGGGTGTTTTCCCTTCTCTGTTGAGAGAAGTAGACCTCTGGGATAGAGGGTGTTTTTTTTCTTTGTTGAGAGAAGTAGTCCTCTAGGAAATAGGGTGTTTTCCTTCTCTATTGAGAGAAGTAGACCTCTGGAAAAGATGGTGTTGTACTATTTATCCGGTAACTCGGATTTTATAGTGAAAGGCTCAAGTGTTTTGCTTGGGGACTAGCTGTAGGTCAGTAACTCGACCGAACCAGTATAAATCTTGTGTTTTATGTGTTGTGCCTGATTGCCTTTAATTTTTATATTATCGATCTTTTTTTATATTTCACTATTCACCCCCCTCTAGTGAAATTTTATTATTCTTAACTGGTGATAACCTGACCTCAAATCAATCTTAGAAAAGACTTTTGCTCTTTTCAGTTTATCGAATAGGTCTTCAATACGAGGTAGAGGATATTTGTTCTTCACAGTTGCTTGGTTCAACATTCTATAGTCTATGCATAGTCTCATAGACCCGCCCTTCTTTTTCACGAACAGGACAGGTGCTCCCCATGGAGACGTGCTCGGTCGTACAAAACCACGCTCCATCAGCTCCTGCAACTGCTTCTTTAATTCTTCCAACTCTGCTGGTGTCATCCCATAGGGTGCTCTTGATATTGGCTTCGTACCTGACATCAGTTCTATCCCGAACTCGACTTCCCGCTGAGGAGGAAGTCCAGGAAGTTCCTCTGGAAATACGTTAGCAAAATCGCAGACAATTTCCAAATCCACAAGTGGAGTTAGTTTTGTTTCACCTCTAATCATACTAACTAGAAAAGCCATGTCTCCCCAGCAGAGGTACTTCTGGGCCTTGAGAGTTGAAACAATTCTCTTTTGAATACCTGGTCTTGCCAGACGAAATACAACCTCTGGCATACTAGGTCGGAATAAGATGACCTTCCCTTCTCTACAGAGAATTCTGGCGTAGTGTTCAAATAGCCAGTCCATGCCTGATATGACATCATACTCGGTCATATCGAGTAATACTAAATTAGCAGGTAGGTTGTGATTCCCTAATATGATCTCCACTTCTGGCATATAGTTCACACAGATTTCATTGAGCCCTATGGGGTTGTATACCACTAATTCATGGTTTAGTGATTCTGTGGGATTACTAAGTTGTTTTACAAAATTAACAGATATAAAGGAATGTGAAGCTCCACAATCAAACAAGACAAGGAAAGCTTAACCCGAAACAAGCACGGTACCTTGCACAAGACCCCCCTTCTCCAATTGGTCAGCTATGGTGGCATACATGTGTCTTGCTACGCGTTGTAAAGCCGCCTGAGGCTGTGGTGGTGGGGAACGATGTTGTTGAGGCTGTTGTCCTCCAGTGCCGCGCCGTGCATCGTCGGCCTGCTTCTTTCGACACTCCTTGATATAATGTCTCATTTTTCCATAGTAGAGACACCCTTTTGTCTCACGGGGACATTATTGTCCGGGGTGAAAGCGATTGCACTTCTGACACCTTTGATTCTATCCTGGCCTGGGTTTGGTGCCATTCTCGTGTCATGGCTTCTTGTTCTGAGGGTGGAATCGCCTCCCACCAAATTTCTTCTTGAATTCGGGTTTTTGAACCCCGATTTTGTTCTTATGCGACCTTTGTCCCTCCTTCCAGTCGTCATCAAGGAGAGTCGCCACCTGTGTGTCCGAGACAGACATGAACAATCCATTACAATCTAATGGTTAACAGTACCTTATAAACTTTTATGCAACTTATACCACAAAGAGAAAAGATATTTTACCTGAATAGCCTCCTCGAGGTGCTTGGGCCCTCGAGTGTATAGACAGTTCCTTAGGCCCGTCTTCAAGCCTCAAGCAAACTTCATTGCCTGATACTCGTTCGATATGTACACGTTCAGACAATATCGTTCCAAACTGTGCAGGTCCAAGAACTCTTGCATCTTCTTTGCCCTCTCATGCTTCAGAAAGTAGACATCGTTGAAGACCTCTACGAACTCCGTCCAAGATACAAGACCATTTTGGAACTTGACTGTCTTGGTGGTTTCCCACCATTTTTCAGCATGGTCTTTGAGACGATAAGTCCCAAAGTCCACCCGACGCTCCTCAGGCACCCCCAGTACATGAAAGATGCGTTTAATCTCCCGGATCCAACTCTCAGCGGCTTCTGGATCCGTCTTTCCGGAGAAAGTAGTTGGATCCATGTCCATGAATTTCTTGTAGGACATAGTCCCACCGTTTGTACTCTTCTCGTGGGCCACCTGGTGTAAATTGTTGCCCATCTGCTGCATTGTCGTAGCTTGTTGTCCTACTACCTCGGCCAAGTTATGTAGGGTCTCCATAATGTCGTTGCAGCGGTTTGCCCAAGCTATCTATTTGAGCAATTAAAATCCATTATAATCTTAACTATAATTTTGTGAAAGGATCGTACAAACTTATATGGTTTTTATCTCTATATTACAAAAACAACAATCCTACACACTTACAGAGCCATCGTGGTCGTTGAAAAAGCCAAGATCTCAAGTTGTTCAGTCCCGCTCTGATACAAAAAATTGTAACGCCCCAACTTTTTATAGTAAAAATTTTAGAGTATTTTTTTTTTAAATAGTGGAAGTGCGAAAACACAAGTCAGGTGCATTATAGGGTAAAACAGAGAAGTACCAAAAAGCATACCATTCCTTAATTAAAACATTAATGTCATTAACTACATCTCATAACAGAAATGTAAATTTACTAATCAGAGTTCAAACATAAAATATTGAAATAAATGGGATCTCTTGGCTATTTCCATAACAACTCCCCGATGCTCCGATTTAGTTGTTACCTGAAAACAATTAAAGCAGAAGGGTCAGACTCCCCTGTCTGCGTAAGAAGCATTATATTTATATGTGGTGCTCAGTGTCCTGTGTACAAATATGTGCAACAACTACAAATATAACTAGCATGAAAATTTGTATCATTCTAAGAAAATAATCATGCTTTCTAATTCATGATATAGTGCAAAAGATAACTGAACTAAATGTACATTTATTCACATTAGCATAAGCTGTGGATTCCACAAGTTTTACGAAAGTCCTATCAACAGTACATAATTCTTCAGAAATAAGTTTCCCGTCAACTTAAATCATTTAATGATTATCTAACTCTTACCCTGTGGGTACACACAGGCATAGACCTCGTAGCGGACCGAGACCATATGGGTGTCTATTAATTAATAACCCGTATGACTAGTCGTATAGATATCCAAAGGGGATGGTCCGTGACCGAGAGAGAACACCCCAGTGGCTAGAACAAGATTTAGGATGCACCCTTTGACACTTCTGCAGAAGACTCGGATCTACCACCTAGGATAGTCTGGTAGTCCTGGTCCTCTAACTTCGTGGACCAGGGACCCGGTGAGACACCTAGCTCTCACAAAAATAAGAACGTCCACGAAGCTTGTACCACCTACCCTCTCCAAGGTAAACCATGGGTTCGGTAACATACACCGTCTTTCAAGTGTACCCAAAGCCCGGAGAATCCAGTAACATACATCCTCTTTCAGGTGTAACCAGAATCTCAAAGATTTTATTTTTATATTTTTATTTAACCTGTTCTTTATAACCATGTGCAAGCTTTCGCATTACGAGGGTTCCGATAACATATACTTGCTTTCAGGTATACCCAGAGCCTCATGAATCTCATGTTTATAATTGCATTTTGATTTCTCAATTATTTTCCTGTGCGAGTCATTGCACCACAGAGGATTCTCAAAATCCCGAAACCGACTTGGGGTTCACACACACACAGTATTCATTTTTTTGAGTCAGGGTGCCGTAAGCACCATCAAGGTATCATTTCTCAGAAGATGGCTCGACTCGGAGCCCATATTTGGACATTCGTTTTTCTGAGCTATGATGTATGCATTCGTACCCACCAACCATGCCATCCATATGGCATGATTTGCTTGATTTATAATATATGTTTATATATATAGATAGATTTCTTCAAAAGTGCCCTTATTAAGGTCACAAAGACTCACCGCAACAAGTAGGGCTATCATGACCCCCCCCTTCGTGTCGTAGCCTTGTTGCTGCCACTTCTAGGTGACGCCATCAACGAAAGGTTCTATTTGTCGCTATCGCTCATTAAGGAGCCCACCTGTCACTTATGTGTACAAGGCCCAGCAAACACCCAAGTGGGTTTTCTTCCTACTGCTGCCGCACCCCAACTAGTGGTGCAATACCACCCATGTTTCAACGATGGATAAATACAAAAACAGATAAAAGAAAATAGCATCTAAAAAGAGTTAGCAGAGCACATGTTCTGGGCAAGATATAATCCACAAACTGGCAACCCCATTGACATAAAAAGTGCATTTCACAGACAGATCGGGTAAAAGGCCAAAATAGTGTTTAATATGAAATAGATGACATATGGCAGGGTGGTATCATAAAACTGCAAGAAATTGATTCGATTATAATAAATGCAAAAAATATAGCAAGCACCATAAGGTTGATCGTAGCTATAAGACACTTGCATGAGAGTCTTACGTCTTTGGGATTTGCATAAAAACCATATTGATTAAGAGAAGCAACTATTTCTCGACATGAGTTGGGTCTGAAAAAAAATGGAAAGCAACAACAATAGTTGTTCTGGACAAAATAAGTAAGCATAACAAGGAGGTAGGGACAAGAGGGGACAAAAAGGAGATATCACTGGGTCAATCAATCTAGTAATGCCAATAAAAAAAAACAATTAGCCTCTAATTGTGACAGTCAAGGCATCCTTATTATTAAATTTATTGAGTATACATTACGTACATGATGTGCTAATGAAAGCACTTGCTGTGTTACTATTCACCCAACACCAAGCATACAAGAATAAGAAGTGAGTAAAGTTAGGTTTGTAGTCCAAGAATGTTTGGAAATAGAATTCAAATATCAATTAGCTTTTGTCTTCAAACTGCATTCAGGTAGTCACTATACTAAGTAATTATTGGCATGCATTGCATTATTTACTGCATGATCCACGAAGATGATAATATCGTTTAACTATGTATAAAAACATTTTTGTATCTGCACCTTTCCTCCAGGGAAACATATCCATTTAGAACAATGTACATGGAAAGAAATTTATGGCGGTATTGAATGTAACCGTGTTGGCCAATAACTCACCTAATCATAATTAATACAGAAACGGAGTGGTTGATATCACTAACAAATTAACAACTAACAAAATCTCAACCACTGTAGCATTACTTGGAATAAACACGATTTCCCAAGATTAAAGAATCAAGGTGACCGTAAGTCTCAGGAACAACTTTGACAAAATATGCACATCATCAAGTTCTTGATAAATTTTCACCGGTCATCAATCCAAACAGTTAACAAGAGGGTTTCTATTGTATCAAATCTTTTTTTCTAAGCGAGATATGATGGAGAGAATGTGTGGAGATGAACACAAAGTCAGGTGCATGCTGGTAGCAGTCGTGCACGGCTCCCTCAGTATCCCTTAGGGTGGAAGCCATTGGCTAAACCACACTGTCTCACCACATAGGCAAGTAGGTGAATCGGTCCAGCCTTGAGTGGCCTAACTACTCTACCGCCAGCCCCAGTTAATGGTGCTAACTCCATCCACCTTGATGGTGTTGAAGCATAATTGTGCTACAGGCCATTGACCACTTACATACAAAATAACACCCCTTACCTTGTTCGAAGCTTCAACTGACAACAATGGTGGTTTCTTCTTCACTTTGGAGCGCACTACGTCGCCAATGGAGTCCAGTCATACAACAATAGAGATCCACATGACCAGCAATGGAGGTCGACCCTCACAATGGAAGAGAAGGAGGAATAGGAAATGGAGAGAGAAAGAGAAAGAGAGAGAGAGAGAGAGAGAGAGAGAGAGAGAGAGAGAGAGAGAGAGAGAGAGAGAGAGAGAGAGAAACGTCTAGTGTAACTCCCCACCAAAAATCTTTCATTTAACTCCTCTTATTTAGGGGAAGTTATTAAATTTTCAAAACATTAAATCTTCACCCTCATCACATGTTTTTGGTGGGTGATGTTTATTTCTAAAAATGCCACCTCCTCTCTTTGGCATGATTTTCTCTAACTTCTCTCACTATTTGCTTTATGGGTACCCCTCTTTCATGTCACATGGGATCCCCCATACTTTTTGTAAAAGGGGGAAAACGTAGCAAAAAATGTAGGCTTAACCCAACTCCCACGTTTTTACTATATATATATATATTCTTTTAATCCCCATCATCCTTTTTTTGTGCAAAAAGGAAAAATCCATGAACAGAGGGTTTTGAACCAGAGTCTTCATCCTAAGGGGTAACAAGCCCCACCACTTGTGCTACATTGTTTTTCGTTGCAAAATGTGTGAATTAAAATGTATTTAACTCTTTTAGTCTTGTTCCGGATTTCATGAAAAAGCAATATTTTTACATTTCTACTTGGGCACTCCAAGGATTTGAACTTGGGTTGTGGCTCCACACAACCGTGCATTCTACCACAACACCACACCATCACTTGGTGTTTACTTTAGCAAGAAAATTCTTTTTATGTCATATTGGGAGGTTTTTCCTCGTTGATGGATTTCTTCTGTTTTCAAGTGGATTTTTCTCCTGTTTGTTCTAAACTTGCCCTCTCTTACCTTAAATGTGTTTCGGATCTCATGCTATTCTCCCGAAATCATAGAATTTACCATTGGGTCCCGTGAACTGGGTCAGATTATCAGATCCTGCCAAGATTCGGATCCAAATACCACTTTTGAGGGTTTGTTACCGGTTTCGTTCTATAAACCTCAAATCATCAAAAATTGTATTGCTTCGCATAAAATCTCACTATTTCACATAAATGCTCCACTTTTATTCATTTAGAATTTTGTAAATTTCACGGGTCTTACAAGATTGTTTCCTATTATGTCAATTTTAACCACTAATGATTCATAAAATTGGGCAATATTTACAAAATTTCCCTTATTTTGTTTATATGTTTAATCAATTCACTGCAGGAAATATGCTTTGGATATTAGGAGTGTAGACATATATGGTTAATATTTTTTATATATTCTATTTAATAGAGCATTATTGGTTATTGTTGGTTTATCTTGGCTGAATCCTTTTAGTTTTTGGGAACATTCTTGGCCTTATGCTCAAAGTAAATGATCATAAAATTCATTAATATGTATCATGGTGTTTGTTTGATTCTACTTTCTTCTCTTCTACTTCCTCAGTTTATTTCTTGAGGCTTGTTTCTTTGCGGTAATTCCTGTGAGTTGGTTTAGAAATATATTGACAACTATGCTTCCTGACAAAGATGTATTCACTTATACAAGATAGTGACCTGAATGTCCTTATGATCATTGAGGCATGCAATACTCTAATCAAAACAATTGCTAAAAAAAATATTGGTTATGCAATCTTTTTAGTTAGTGGTTGATATTCGATGTAGCTCACTATGCTAAGAAGCATGTTTTTAAGGGTTTTGGTGTAAAGAGATGCGGCTTAGACTATTTGGCGGGCAGTCTAGGTTCAAATCTCATAGGTGTCACCCTCCTGCATAAGTCGAAGCTTGGCGACTCCCTGGGGTTGAGTGGTAAGCCCTTAGAGTTTTACGGTGACAGGACAACGACCGTAAGTATGGCAGGCTGTGCAGTTAGATCGTTGCGCCTGGGGTGATTTATCCGAGTAAAACTAAAAAAATGATGCAGAGAATCAGAGCAGTAAAGATGAGTTGGATCCTAATCCAACTCTTCAGACGAGATCAGGGCAACGTTACCCAAGACAATCCAATACATTAAGGACTTTTCTGATTCAAGTGGATCTTTGGAGTAGCCCTTGTCCATCGATTCTGCTATTTTGATGTTTGATTCCATTTTGACAAGCTTGGAATCATATTAGATGTTTTCTATTGTTTTATTTTTATTATTTTTATTTTTTTAGGTGCCAAATTCTACTTATCCAGATAGTTCTAGTGACCTTTAGGATTTTTTTGTGGCATTAGAGGGTTTATGGGGTTACAAGGTTGTTTTTTTTTTCCTTATTAAAAATATTAAGTTTTTTTGGTTTTAGGTCCAGTTTATAAAGTGTTTGGATCTCGCCCAAGATCCAACTCATTTGGGACCGTATGTGGCGCCACCTTGAGAGGACAATTCTTGTCCTCATTTTGACTCAACCTTGACTTATGGTTGTCGAAGAGATTTAATGACTTAATTTAAAAAATGCCATTTCATTAGACTTGGGAGTGGCAGCTTGGGGACGAGCTCTCCCGCTTTATGAGGTCTCTTTCCTAGGGCTTGAGAACCCTAGGGGGTCCCAAGAGGAGAAGGTTGTTGTTATTCTTATTCTGGAAAAAAAAAATTGGAAGGTGCTTGTGGTGGTAAAGGTTGCTGTCTCAAACAAGGGAAGACTTTGTGATATTGGGAGTGTGGTTGCGCGTGAACAAAGAGCATGAAGCCTTGGCTGCTCTAGTGGGATTGTCTTGGGCATTGTAAACATCGTGTGCTGTTGTTCAAGTTGTTCGTGAACTATCTGTGTGGTGGCTAGAAATCGTGTTTTCGGCTTGTTCCTCATTTCTTACAATCTTATAACTGTTTGTCAAATTTTGTTGAAGAATCATTATTCTGGACTGCATAGTAGTGCTAAACAAACTTTTGATTTGATGTTTATGTTGAAATAGAATTGCTTAACTTGTTAATCCTCTTGTTAATGCTGAAACTTTCTTCAAATATGAGATTTTGTTTTATGAACCGGAATTGTGTTTTAGTCGGAAGATTGATTAAAATCCATTGTAGAGTTTGAAAATTTATTCGGTTCTCTCAAACGGTTGAACGAAAACTTGAGAACTTTAGCTTGTTGAAAAGCTGACATCCAACCCGTCAACTTTTATGTTTAGCATTTTGTTTATATGTGTTAAGAAACGTCTAAAAATTCTGGCAAATTCATCATGTATTTGCAAACTGATTTTGTTGCTGATAAAAAAATTAATCTCTAACAGAGTTTAGTATTTGGGTCGTGGATTGCTCAATACTCCTTTGTTTCTTAATTTGATTACTGGAAAGATAACATCTAGATTAATATCTTTCATGTTTTTAAGAATTGCTGAATCGCTGCTATTCTCAAAAGTTGCTTGTTTTGCTCTACATGCAAAAAATCTCATTTGAATTCTTGAATAGTTTATCTCAGAAAGTATATCAATGTATTTTGATCATGAGTTTCTGTGTGATAATCCAAAACTTACAAATTTTGATTTGTTGGAAATATAATATAATTATGCATAAGTTTTCTGTTAGGAGTTTTCCCAAACTCCTTCAGCAGATGGTCCGAAAACTCTTTCGAAGCCGGCTGACTGCAACTCGTTCGGGTAACCAGTGACCAGTTAGTCTGGTCCAGAGATTTATTCATAACTCCGACAAAACAGATCCAAAATTTGTGTTCTTAGATCCATTGAAAACGTGTGTCTGTCGTGCATATTTTCTGTGTTTACACCAACTGTTGAAACAGATCTTCTCTGTCTCAAATCATAGCACATTTGATTCCTATTCAGACTCTCCTGTTCCAACTCTTAGCTTCCGCACGAAAAACATGTTTTTCCTGTATAGTGTATACGAATTTGAATACTTATTCAGGTTTTTTTGCACAGACTTGCATAGATGCAGGTATGAAAACTTAGATTTGGATAATAGAAAATGAGTTTGAAAAATAAATGGGAATATAGATACTTTGAGTGTGTGCATGGATCAATCAGTAGTCTGATAAGGAGAAGATAAAAAAAGATGGTCAGAAAATTTGCATATAGTTTTCATTTTGAGGAGTGTTGGAAGGTTAATATCTTTTCAGTTGTGCTTTTGTTGAGAAAAAATGATATTACAGGAGTAAAGTAGTTGTAGCGTCAGATCTACTGTTTTTACATTCATGCAATGTTGTCTAAAATGGGAGAAGGATGCCAGAGCATTGCAATGAGTGAGACTTAGCTGGCTTGGAAATGAAGTGATTACATTTATCATAATGTAATTTAAAATTCTTTCAAATTGGTAAATGAAAGTGAGCATCCATGGCTATTGCAAGAAGATAAACTTTTAGTTATATGGAAGGAGAACTCCTTGGTCACAGTGGGTTCATGTTTGAAATCAAATTACTTTTAAATGCTACTAAAGTAATTTAGTTTAAAAACCCCCGTAAAAAATGCTAATTAACTGTTCACTATTATTTCCATCTGAAAAATTAACAGCCGATCAACTTTGAAGAGAGGTAGTAAAGCTATCATTCCCTAGGAAACAGATATCGACTCATTCCTTTTAGCATTTTTTTCCTTCCAAGTAAAGAACCAAATAGGACACGAAAGTATGTTTTTTTGTTTTCAAGCTATTAGTTACTTAAGAAACGGTCTAGGTTCAAATCTCATGGGTGTCACCCGTTGCGTTGCGCAAGCCGAAGTGTGGCAACTCTCTTGGGGCAAGTGGTAAGCTCACGGGACAGTGATCGTAAGTATGACAGGCAGAGCCAGCATGGCTAGGTTTCTGATCCTGGGGGCGTTTTCTCCGTGTAAATATCAAGAAATAATTAAGAAATAAACATCAATTTTCTTTGAGTTGAGTGAGACCATACTATTTTCTGTGATAAATAAAGACATATCAAGAGAACTTACTCGGTTAATCTTGAGTTTTTGGTACTAGGTTGGTGTGAGTGATGGGTCACTTCTATGGTTAACATAAAATCATTTGGGTGGTATAAAAATAGGTCAGGCATCAAACACATTAGGGAATGGATTTGGGTCTAATGTGAGTATAAGTTTTTGGATCTGTTTGAATTTAATCAAATCTACTTATTTTCATGTAGAAAATGCAAAATGGTTTAGACACTATATTAATGTGAATTTGATTGCATTTCTTTAGCTGATTTTGAATGGGACCCGTTTGATTCTGGTTCTTAAAATTGGTAAACAAGGGTCTGGGGTTGGGTCAGATGATGTCTTGATCCAAATAAGTGTGATGCAAGTAACGGGTGCAATGAACTCTTTCTTCCTGCTCAACCTTTTGCATCCTCACGTGCATGGCATGTGAATTCTACTAGTTTGAAGCTGGTTCAGAGCCATGAAAGGCTTCAACCAACAAACAAGTTATGCAAGTTTATGATCTGAATGAATGGTGGCATTTTGAGCAATTTTGCCAAAGAAACTCACAGGTGCAAGCAATTTATTTAAAGCTTAAAATTATCTTCCCTAATATGGGTACTTGCAAGTGTAGCAATCCACAGCCTTTTTTTTACCAGTTGCTTGTAATTTGCCCTTCCTCTTAACAATTTTTATTTTAAATTTTACTCCGAGAAACCGCCCCAAGCATCGAGACCTAGCTGTATTGGCTCAGTGAAGGCTCACCCCTCGACCCCAGGGAGTCGCCAAGCTTCGGCTTACGCAGGGGGGGTGACACCCATGTGATTTGAACCTAGATTACCAGTCAAACAGTCTAGGCCCCATCCCACTATGCCAAACCCCTTGGGTTCCCTTCCTCTTAACATTCGATAAAGGGTTTGCTTAATTTATGAAAAGGAGCCTACCTTACCAGCTATTTTATGAAAAGTCCCCGTACAGTTACTGAATCTAAGTGTTATCTTCAAATACCTTGCCCGAGGTGTAAAATAATGTTCTTATCTTCTTTTCCTAAAAAAAATCCACCCTATGTTTCTTTATTAGATAAAACAATGATGGGGGTATTTTAGCGATTTTGCATGAGTAAACAGAGGCCAAAAATGAATGATTTATCCTCCTAAAATAAACGAAAAAAACAGGTGGTTGAATGTAATAACAAGTAAGTTGGACGGTTTTTTGCAAATAACTTATAGTTGTACAACTCTTTATAAATTACTCAAACGGTATGGCATATGATTAATATGAATATATATTTGCTACTGTCCATTATATACATGTAGTTGGAAAATCACACATGCAAGTTATATGTGCTCAATCTGGCCTCAAAGATGTGTTAAACATGATGTAAAAATACAATCAATATCTTGTGGGTTGGTTTTAAATTCCTTGGAAAACCTGCTTATAAATTACAAACACATGATCCAAGACCTTATTTCTACTAAACAAACTATGTAGATCACATCTATAAGGTTAGATCCGCAAAAGCTTAAAAAAAAAAAACAATGACGTAGATGAGATTAACTTTTGGCACAATACTAAAACTAGCTACAAACTATAAAATATGATATATTTTGCTTTTTTTTTGGTCTAAAAAATCAGGCGCCTCAGTGAAAACCAATTGCTTAGTGGTTCTATCATGGCGCCTGATTTTTTTCAAGCAAGAACTTACATGGTGTCAAATTTTTTATCAAATCGTCTGATTTTTTAAGCAATAAACTTAAAAAAAAGGTTTTAACTAAGGCACCTAATTTTATAGGTGACAAAATCCAAAACTGCAATAAAAATCAATTGGCCAGATTTGTCATATATTTTAATTTGCAGAAAATCTTGGTATTGTGACCAAAAGTTAGTGCTATCGACGTCTTTGGGGATGAAAACCTACCTAATAGAAAACCTCCCAAACCTACCCAATAAGAAACATTTATCGGATTTTTGTTGTTTTATTTAAATTCTGGTCTTACATATGTGATTGATCTATGCGCCTTTTTTTATAGGAATCAGTTCTTGGAGCATTTGATTCCCATGCATGGATATGTTTTTATAAGGTTTCAAAAATCATCAGCATGCAATTTCATAAATTTTTGAGGCTTTAAATACCATTTTTTATCCAAAAATGCATGATCCAAGTGTCGATTTCTAGTAAATCAATCATGCTGAACACATCTGTATGGTCAGAATTTAAAAAAAAAATAAAAAATCCGATAAATATTTCTTATTGGGTAAGTTTTGTGAGGTTTTCCATTGGGTAGGTTTTCATTTTCCTCTACATCTTTATCAGAGAATAAACGCCATCTTTTGCTAGATTGAATGTACAAATGTTGTAGCAAATATACATCTGACTAATAAATTCTTAGTTTGGATAAGTTTCATATCCAGGTCATCCAAATGCCTTGTTCATAAGCCTAGATCTAACCAATCTTGTGCTTTAACTCTTTTAACATGAAACTAGATCAGGGCCAGCCAGATATAGACAAAATCCAGGTCCATATTTATATATGTGGATTTTGTGAGAGCAATAAGGGAATGGAAAAATTAAAAAGAGAAAACCTAGAATCTTCTTATTTTTCTTCTAATCCTATAGAGAGCTTTGATATGCCACCAAAAGGGAGAAACTATGTCCCCCCCCCCACCCCCCCATGGGAGAGGAGGAACTAGGGGAGGCTCAAGGAGCACATCTTTTGTTTTTAAGAATTGCTGATTAGGTCAAGGGTGCCCTATTGTTAGGATCCCTTGATCGCATTTATCTCAAGATGAACGACATCCAAACCACCATGGTTGAAATGTCCATCTCTTAAATGGCCCTACCATTTTTCCCTTATTCATGCATCCTATGTCGATCCTAGCCGTCCAGCCGAAGTATTTGGACAGTTAGGATCAGTACACATAAAGGTGAAAATGTGGATCAATTCTAACCACTGATCGGATGGCTGAAATTAAATGTTGAATGAAACCCATCTGATGTCAAATGATGGGATACGGTTCACGAACAGTCCTCCGTACCCTTTTTTATGAGGTCGTTCATTTTTAAGATGAACGGCATCCAACGTGATCGTCACTGGGTCCCACACATCGAAAACATGCGGTTGGGCTGTGCCCCCTTCAGGTAATGAGACGCTCAATGTTAGGTAAAGAGAGTGTGAGACACAGATTCCTGAAGCTGTTGGGTTCAAAATGTCAATCTCTCCTCCCTTCACCTCCTTCCTTGCCCCTTCCCATCCCAAGCTCTCCATTCTCCGGCCAACCGTCAGAAATCAACGGCCACCACCTTCCCATCCACGCATCAAGGCGTTAGAGCTTGACCAGAACACGGTATTGCCCTTTCCTTTTTAATGTTTGGATTCATGGCATTTCCGAGGAATCGGCATTGCAAATCTCTGTTTCTAACGTATTTTCTGGGGGTTTAATGGAATCGGCAGCTGGTGGCAATCTCCGTCGGCGTCGCCAGCATTGCGATCGGAATTGGAATTCCGGTCTTTTACGAGACGCAGATCGACAGTGCAGTAAGTGATTCTAGCTATGAACACAGTAATTTTTGTAGTTAAAGGCCCCGGGGCAGAGCGGTCCTAGCCTCGGAATTTTAGGCTGCTAGCATGACAACTGTTGGTATGACAGGCTGAGCAAACATGACCAGTTTCTTCATGGGTTCGGGTTATAAATAAGGGTATATGGTATCGCCAGAAAATCTAGATGATGCTCACCTGAATTGGAATATAAAAAATAACTTGAAATTATTTTTTTTAATATTATTTTATTGGCTTTAATATGTGCTGCTTTTGATTGATACGTAATATTTTTTAACTTATTTTTTGGTCGATTCAGAACGATTTACTTGAGAATCGGCCGACCTGAAATCCTTGGCCTGATATGATTCCTATGATAACAACATTGGTTCTGACAAATGTATGATTTGTCAAGTCCTCAGAGTTTCAAATTCATTTCCCGTCAACTTGGTGACATTCAAAGTCACCATATGACGAGTTGGGATCGGGCGCAATATGATTGCACAAATCAAATATTTGTGTATTAAGCACCTGCTTGCCCTCCATCAGGCCTTGGTCTCCTCAAGATGGAGGGTGATCAAATGCTTAATGCACAAATATTTGTGCAAGCATATTGCACCTGATCTTTTTCACCCATATGACCCGATGAATATATCCCACACATATTCCTTTCTTGAATGAATGCTCCTAGTGCCACAACAACCAACACTTGGCCCAAACAATTGACCGGGCCAAGTCAGAATATATCGACAGTGAGACTTGTGGCTCGGTCATAGGTTCGCATGACTCGATGAGCTAGGAGAAGCCTTGCAGTGGTCAAGCCAATCCCAGTCAGGAGCTCGGTCAAGGATTTTGATTGGAAGAATTTTCTAGCTTACATGACAGGCAAATTGACTCCGCCAAGCTTACATGCATGACAGGCCAAGTCAACCATGGCTTGCATCTGATCAAAGTGGGTTTAGGTTGAACTAATGGGTCGGGTTTTAGCTTAGATTGAATCTACTTGGACATGCTGGGTCTGGGTCTTAAGGTACGGATATGCATGACATTGGAGATGGCCATGATGTTTGCTTCAACTTTGCACTATTAACTGGTTTTCTTCACTGCCTTATAATTGGTTCGTTTCTGTTTTGTAGGCCAAGCGAGAAAACAAGCAGCCGTGCTTTCCATGTAATGGATCCGGTGCTCGTAAGTTTGATTTTTTGAGATACGCAAAACCCCACAATTTTTTACCAATGGGGGCTCCACTTGTCTGGTAGTAGCAGCTAGTGCACGTCACCTTGTGTTGGGACGTTGCAGGTTCAAAACCCAATGGTATAGTTGTATATATAACTGGTAGGGGTCTGCTTAACCCCAGCTTGCCTTTAAAAAAAACATAAAAATCCCATAATTTTTTTTTTCAGAAGAAAACCATCCTCGGAGTAAGAGACCTGGACGTGCTGGTCAACCTATGGTGGCTTCTCTAGGGGTGTAAAACTGGTGTGCACCCCTCACCCTTAAGGGAGTCGCCTTGCTTCTGCAATATGCAAGGAGTGATACCCACGAGAATTGAACCCTGACCACCTGTCTAGCGGCCAAAGCTCCACCCCACTGCACCAACCCCCTTAAGGCTAAATACCACATAAATTTGAATTACAAGTTGGTCAAAAAATATCTGAGAGTTTAATTTATTTTAAATTTTATAAATAAGGTTTAAAAAATGGTCATGTATGAGAAACTTTCATTGGAGAATAGGTTAAGGTATAAGAACTACGGGACCCATATCCAATACTCAATTTGTTTCAAACCAAAGATATAATAGAATTGAATTCATACAAGAGCTTTTTAAGGTATTTTTTTCTAAGTATATTTTTCCACGTTTTAAATGTTTCTTTCAAAAGAATACTTTTTTTCTGCATTAATTCTAAGAAAGATGGAGGTTCAGTTGTTTTTTGGGGTTTTCAAAGTTTTTATTGAACCGATTCTGAAAAGAGTTTTGTGAGCTGATCCAGCCCTAGGGTTTAGGTCCTTGACAAATGGAAGGTGCTCGATAGGGGTGCTTCTGAGCTATGACCTAGATGGCTCTCCATGGATTTATAGACTTCTTTATTTCAATGAAGGACAGATAAACCACTCCCAGAGTAAGAGACATGGTTGCTCTGAGCTTATGTCAACCAAACCTACAGTCGCTTCTCCGGTGGCGTAAAACCATAGCGCACCCCTTGCCCCCAGGGAGTAGCCTTGCTTTGGCTTAATGTGCAAGGGGTTGATGCCCATGAGATTTGAACCCAAACCACCTGTCTAGCGGGGCTCTTGGTTTCTAGACTTGAACACATCAGCAACAGAGTCCAATTGTGCTACTGAAACAGTCACTACTAGATAAGGGTGCTTCTGAGTTATGACTTAAATGACTCTTCTTGTCTCTAGAATTGAACACAGCAACAAGTACAATTGTGTTACAGAAGCAGCCACTTCAAACTTAATTTATAATATAGTTTTAACTCAACATTATTTTTGGTGTTAAGAGCTATGCAGATTTTGTATGGGCAGTGGCGCTGTGATACTTGAGCTTGGGGGGGATGAGAAGGAAGAGTCTCGCTGCATCAACTGCGACGGCGTGGGTTCGTTGACGTGCACTACATGCCAAGGGACCGGGATCCAACCTCGGTACCTCGACCGTAGGTAAGTGCAAGGAATTCACTTGAAGTACACAATCCTTGGGTTAAAGTTAGTTGGTCTTTGAGTCCATTCCTGGAGATTCAGCAGGACTTGAGTGAATCTCTGTACTTGGGCAGGTTGGATGAAGCTCACTGCTGAATTGTCTTAGCATGTTTAGTTAGCTTGAGTATCCAAATCTGACTCTAATCTTAGATTAGCATGTCCTTCATCTTTGGTGCAATTAACTCCTTGCTTATTGAGTTATCACACTATATGACACTCCTGAGGATCAGAGCCACTAGATGTAGCTGTTGACACAGACATTGGAGGACAAAGCCCAAGGTGTTCGAAAGGTTCTGCAGATAGTGTGCATTCACAATTCCATGAATTTGAAGAGCGCACTGATTGCCACATTAGTACTTAAAAGGGTGCATTTGACACCATATGAAACATGACCAACTTAATGAATTCCTATGATTTCTATTTCTACTAGTGAAAGAAAATTGGGAGTCATGAACTCCATGGTGTCTAATCAGTGGTCTAACAACCAAACATGACATTAAGTTTCAGGAGTCTTTGGGTGGCAATGCCATATTGTACAACATTGTTACGAAATGAATTAGTCATTTATTCATGCTACACGAAGATTACCTAACTTGCTGTGTTTGTTGTTTCTGTTAGGGAATTTAAGGATGATGACTGAGCTCTTGCTGCATGATAATTGGTGATGGGGAAGGTCGTGGAGATGCACATGGTGAAACAGAGCCATCATATAATGTACTATCTTATTTGATTTGTAAAACAAAATGAGGAAAATAAAACAACATATTAATTTTCATTTCTGTGGATAGAGTTTGGATGCATTCAATTTTTTCATTATGGCTGGCTGGTCAAGGAATATCTGTCGATTTTATTCTAACCGAAGGACACATGCAGAGTTTCCTTCTTTACTAGAAAATCCAGGAAATCTGAGCTTCCCTGTAACAATCTTTTGATATATTTGAAATCCAGGAAATTTCGGATTTCCAGTCAAATAGTTTAAATGCACATGTTGCTGTGGCTGAAAATCCAGTTCTTCCTGTTTTTTTCCAAAGCTCCTATTCCAACAGGAAGCTTGAAATTCCAATAATAATGGAATCTGGTTTTGCATCCAAACATACAATTATCTTTCCTTCGTGAGACTGAAGTGGCAACTCTTTGTCATATCAATTGTGCAACTTTACTTCCATCAGAAGTCACTAAGATGGCAAGATTTGAATTTGCATTAGTATTTGGGCACGTTTAAGCGTCTAGTGAAGTGAGACCAAGTGATGTATTACTAGTTGATGTTTAAGCATCCGGTGAAGTGAGGGCAAGTGTATCACTGTTGTATTACTATCACTACAGTGCTTGATGATATTTGCACCAATCAATACTGTGCCCTAATTAATGATCTTTGGTTAAAGTATCTGCTTTTCTAGTATGGCTCCTCTAAGTACAAGGAATGTTTGTTTGCATTTACATGAAAGAAGCCAAAGGCAAGGCTTGGATGCAATCAGAGGAATTGGAATTGCTTAATTGAAGGTTGATGATTTCAGCAAAATAGTGCTGCAATTTGGTGGATAAATTTACCTATAGGGAAATTTCATCTCTCTCTATCAGAATTGAGAATAGGGAAACCAATTTGGTGAATATGTTTTCGTAGTTTTCTGCTTTTCCCCACTTATCAAGCCTGCCTGCCTTCCTCCCATAAACTTAAAAAAGCTGAATAAGTTGTGTCAAAGAGGTCAGCAGGAACGGAGCTGAAGTTGATCTAACGCAAGGGTGAAAATCTCAGTTAGGGGTTGTAAGAATTTTACTGAGACCAACAGGAAGCATTGAATGGTTTTGGTAATCACTGGCAGATGGTCTATCAACAGAGCAGAAGAGGATGACCTTTTCCATTTCACTAGGCGTGTTTTTAATGGATGAAGGGGACCTTTACTTAAGAATACAGATGATAGCAAAGATAGTGTAAGACCATTAGTTGGCAAAAAGAGTTCCTCAGTTTTGGTCTTTCTGGGCTAAATTTAACTAGACCCTGAACAAAAGTGGATGCAACTTTGAAGAGTTCACCCTTGTCTTTAATTTCTTCATGATCTTTATTCTGATTTCTGATCGTCTTTTCTGAAAGGTAGACAGATTCTTGTAAGCGATAAAAGTGGAAGTATTCTTGGTTTTGCAATAATAGCAGGGAAAAAAATGTGAAATAAGTGTTTCCTAATAACTGATAAAAAAAGGGAAATATGTGAAGAGCATGTTGAAAAACTGGACCAAATCTGTCATGGTGAAGAAGCATGATGCTGCAAAATAACGAAAACAAACGAAGCAAAAACTCCAGAAGAGAGAGAGAGAGAGAGAGAGAGAGAGAGAGAGAAGACACTAGATTTACGTGATTCAGCATGTGGCTTACGTTCACGGGCAAAACAGGAGCAAGAAATCTACTATCAATATATCTGTACACCTCAGCTTCTAAAAGAAAAGTAGTTTTCAGAAAAGAAAAAGAAAAACCTAATTTGTACGATCAAATCACTGTAAACCCTATTAATATACTGAGTGGTTACTTGAAACGAAAAGAAATATGTGAAACCTAAAGACCCCAATGGAACCCAGATGGTTCATAAAACTGGTTTAAGGACCCGTGATGGACTGTGAGGCATGTGCGTCAGAAAGAAGAATCAAACCTTCGTATGTTTGACTATAAATGCTTTTTCTTTGAGCTATTTCAGCCCCTCCTCCATGTGGTGATCCCTTCAATCCCGTTGCAGATATCCCTTTCATTTTTCTTTTTCCATTTTCTTAACCGTTCATCTCATGGGTTTAATATAATCCACCACTAATTATGGAGAATCCATGTCACCTTGTGTTGGGATGTTGCAAGTTCGAATCCCAATGGTATGACTGTATATCTGGTACGGGTCTGCCTAACTCCATTGTAAAAAATCATACCCCACCGTTCGATAACCACCTCCTTAAGTGCACTTATGGTCAACTAACTTAGTGGGTGATTGGATTCTTTTGTGAGACCCAATAACCATACTTTAGAATCCAATAATTTTCAAGTTGATCAATAATGGCATGCTTAAAGATGCATGAATAAAGGAAACCAAAGGGTTCTAACTTTTAATATAATCTTCAAGGTAGATCTCTAGCTATGCAACAAATATCGGTGATATTTTGAAAATATCACGAATTTATTGCAGTATTAACATCATATAGTACTTCTTTCTAAAAAATTTCTGTTTTTCATATTTTGTATACTTGTATATATTTGCTTCTATTTTTTATATAGCCGGTATTTTCCTGAGAATTTTCTGAAAAAAAAAAGTTTAAATGATACTGAAATTTGTGACATCGGTCTCCAGCATCATCAGTCCCTAAAATATGATCAAAGTTTATCGTGATTGATCCTCTACAGTATCATGTACTGCTGGCGTAGGTGCACGAGTGGCAATTCTGTCAACAACTCTGCTAATGAAACAGAGAGCCGAGAAGTCTTTTCAATAACAAATAATGTACTGCCAAAGCAAATCTTTAGGTGGTAGATCTCACTTTATCCGCTTTTAACTTTATACCAATATCCCCAGTCATAAAAAATGTTGGTTATTAAAGTAAGACTCTTCCTAAAGGTGAATTTGATAGGGGTTAATCTTTTGTTCTTTTCCTGCTTTAGTTTTGAGTGCTATCTGACGCACAATGGCCCCCACCCCACTCTAATGGCTACCAAATCTCCTCATTGAAAGATCCAAAAGTAAGCCTCAGGGGGGGTTGGCTTAGTGGGGTTGGACATTCCCAGATTTATGTCTTTGGGACGACGACCTTAAGTATGACAGGCTGAGCCAGAGCGATGAGGTCTTTGATCTCAAATCTGCTAGGAAAAGGGTTTGGGGCTATCCTCTCTTTTGTCTTTATCAGAATTCTTGGTACATTGCTTAAGATGAGGAGGAATTGTACTCTGGAATGCAGGTTTAGTGGTTCGATACCTTGGTGCAATATAATTCATTATTCCTCTCCTCGTGGGGCTCATTATCACCAAGTTGGGTATCGTACATGAAGCTCAGAAGCTTCATAATCACGGCAACAATTTCTTTCACTAAGTACTGACATGGTGCTGAATTCAGCACCATGTCATATGTGCTGGAGCCACATGGTTTTAGGGTTTGGTGGGTGGCTTGATCAATATAGACCACACTGGCTTTGTGCAAAGTTTCTGCCTGTCTTTTTTTTTTTTTAGTCAAGCTGGGGTTAGGCAGACCCCCACCAGTTACACAACATACCATTGGGTTTTGAACTTGCAACGTCCCAACACATGGTGACGTGCACTAACAGCTCCTACCAAACAAGTGGACCCCCCCCCCTTGGTAAGTTTCTGCCTATGTCACAAAGACAGGCGGGAAGGTTATATGTTCCCCCCATGAACACGCACTGTAGGGTCCCCACTGAGCGCAGCGTGGCGCTCAGTGGGGTGCACGGGGGAGCCGTACACCACCGTACATCCGGGGGTGCACACCCAACACCCTCTCCAAAGACAGACACCAACTGGGATTCGATGAGAGTAAAAGCTGGAAATTTGCATTTTGTTGAAAGATAGGGCACCGCCAGTGACAGATTTTCTATTTTTTAATCGATTAAAAATCTTTTTTTATTTCAATATATAAAATATGTTTTCTATTGAAATATATAGATAAAAACTATTAAAATTATCAAATGATAGCTTTACATGTCATATTGTGTGCCCATGTGCCGTGTCCCCCTGGGTCCAAAATGGTGTCCCTGTGACATGGGTTTGGGCAGGTCACTGGTGAGAATTGATCATTGTCACTTAGTATTGTGTTTCGAAACAAGGTCTCTTGGTTTTGTGCTGCCATGTCTAAAAGTGAGAAGCCTTTATTTTTTCCTCATAACCTGCTTCATCTTTTCATTATTTACAAAATGCCGCTCTTTGTACACAAGTACCACAACTACACATCTCAGTTCCAGAATGCCAGATTGATAGTTCAATCTGCTAGTCTTTTTTTTTTTTGGCAATAGTCCAATCTGTTAGAATTGCTCCCTGTCACTTCACAATCTTACACTTGACAAGGTACAAAATGCCAACCAGAGCGTAAGATCTGCACAACTTGTTCAATGGGAACCTTTGGATCAGGAAATTAATGCCTTGGATATGCCCAGAGGACTTTGGTGATCCACACATGGGCAAAAAGCTGAAGTATTTGTTGATGTTTGGGATCTGCAAACGAACTGCAGATCTTATAGACTGGCAGGTATAATTATAAGAATTCTTTGCATTGGTGTCCGCCACCATTGTTCCCAAAAGTGTACTATTTTTTTTTGTAAAGGTGCTGTGGGATTGTAGGAAACACTAAACTGAGGTTATGCCAGCCTTTGGTAACCAAACTCCTACCAGTAACAGTGTAGCACTAACCCCAACCACCTCTATCCAAAATCAGGCTCTTACAGGGATTCTCACCAACAGCATGCTTAATTAATTCATTGTTATATCAGCTAAGACTTGTCTTAAAATTTGAAACATGCAACTTCCCATAATTATAAATAATCAACCTATATCTGACACTGATCGATATTTGCAGATCTCTCTCTCTATTGGGTCTGCCTTTGTTATGGCAGCAGTAAAAACATTCTTTAAAATTGTATTGAACTTACTGATGCTTACAGCTTTTAGTGTCATTATCAATGTTGAACACAATATTTTTCATGTACAAAATCAGCATGAAAACCCAAAAGGTTATATATATATATATATATATATATATATATATATATATATATATATATATATATATATATATATATATATATATATATATATATGTGTGTGTGTGTGTGTGTGTGTGTAAAGTTACTCTTGATCAAGAAACCCAACAAAAAATATCAAGCAGAAGAGAATGAAGATTTCTTGAATTCTGTCATTCTCCTTATGGAAATTATATTCTCAATCTACACATAAAATGATGAGGACCTTTCTACACGCTTGTAGAGACATTCTAGTGACCTTTGGACACCTTTCTTTAGATTCAAATTCCAATCGATCATAAAAGTTGCTTGATCAATTCAAAATTAATTATCATGCATGACTTAAACCACTATAAGAACATTCAAGACACAATGCATGACTCTTCGTGTTCTAAGGCAATTTGAACATTCTAGACACACCATGACACTATTCTCTAACATGCAAATATGGCCACTATAAAAGGATGATTACAGATTTTCACTGCAGGCAAAAATTTCAAAACAACTCTAATCTTCAGTATACTATGCTACCTGTATTTTTTTTTTATAAAATGCCAAGTTTACCCTTTTTTTCTTTTTTCGCTAGGTCAAGAGCAAAATACCCCCCTCACCAACGGCACATTGGGGGCTCAGTTAGTGCCGCCACCTTGTGTTGGGACGTTGCAAGTTTGAATCCCAATGGTATATGGCTGTATAACTGGTAGGGGTCTGTCTAACCCCAGCTTTCTCTGTTGAAAAAATTAAAGGTCTCCAGTCAGTAGAACCAAATCAATGATGCAGCACCAACTGGGTGCTCCGCTTGTTTGGTAGGAGCTGTTAGTGGACGTCACCATGTGCTGGTACGTTGCAAGTTCAAAACCCACTGTTGGTAGGGGTCTGCCTAACCCCAACTTGCTTTTCTCATAAAAAAAAACATGCAATCATGCAGCATGGTACTACTCGCATGGATTTCAAACTCATATCGTCCCGTCAACTTGGTGACGTTCACAAGTCGCCCCTATTAAAGTTTCTAAGCACATACTTATATTTAAACAATTTAAATGTCAACTTGCTTGGTAGACTGCAAAATGTTTCCGGGTGCACTACAAAATTATTATTTTTTACCTCTTAACAGCTTTCAAAACACCATTGCGGCAAGGATATTCACTAATCCATAAATCTCTTTTCTGAAGTTAAGTCAACTACACTACAAGAAAACACGTTGTTAGCGACGAAATATTTCTGTCGCTCGTTAGCGACGGATTAACGAGCGAAAAACATTCATCGCTATAATCCATGAAGCATACAAAACCAGCGACGGAATATAGTCTGTCGCCCAGTCCGTCGCTATTTAGCGACGGATTTTGCGACATACTATTTTGTCGTTACGGCCGCACGATTTACCGACGACTCTTGCGACAAACTCTAGTCCGTCGCTACTTAGCGACGGACTTGGCGACGACGTATAGTCCGTCGCTGGTTTCGTAAATTTGATTTACGTGGGCTTAGCGACGGATTTAATCCGTCGCTAAGTTTCGAATAACCCTAATCCCAGACAACTTTTCCTTTTCTTCGTTCGCCGCTCCCGCCGTTCGCCGGTCCCACCATCCGCCGGTCCCACCGTTTGTAGGCCCCGCCGCCTGGAGAAAGGTAAAGGACCCCCCCGCGTTTTTCGGTAGGGGGTTAACCCCCTGCTGTTCCGGCCGGGGGTCGACCCCCTGCCAGAAACGCAGGGGGTTAACCCCCTGTCCGAAAATGCGAGGGTCGACCCCCTGCCGGAACAGCAGGGGGTTAACCCCCTGTCAGAAAACGGAGGGGGTTAACCCCTGCGTTTTTCGGCAGGGGGTTAACCCCCTGCGTTTCTGGCAGGGGGTTAACCCCCTGTCGTTTCCGGCAGGGGACCCCTGCCCTCTGCCTTTTCGGCAGGGGTTAAACCCCTGCCCTTTGCCTGTTCCGGCAGGGGGTCGACCCCGGCAGGGGGTTTAACCACCTGCCGAAACAGGCAGGGGGTCAACCCTCTGTCTGCTCAGGCAGGGGGGCGACCCCTTGCTGTTTCGGCAGGGGGTCGACTCACTGGGGGAAAGGCTGGGGGTCGACCCCCTGCCTGAACAGGGGGTTAGTTAACTCCCTACGTTCCGTAAGGGGGTTAACCCCCTATGTTCCGTAAGGGGGTCGACCCCCTTACGGAACAGCAGGGGAGTCGACCCCTTGCCAGAACAGTTTTTTTTTCGTGGTGACTTCATTTTAAAACAGTGTTTTTTTGTGCAGATTTTTCAACGGAACCAGCTGGTGCTCAACCACCTATGGTAAGTAAGTGTCAAAAACAATGCAAATCAGGTAAATACCAGTGGTGAGTAAGTGATGCAAGCGTATCACATGTTATTTAATTTATTAGATGTAACACGTTATTGTTCACACACTCACTTAGTTGTTGATATTTAGGGTTGCTTTGTTGGAGTTCGGAGATCATGCTGAGCATGATTTTAATGTATGAATATTAAAGTGTTCTTATTTTTGGAGTGCAGAGTTCATGCTAGGCATGATAGTAGTTAGTGAGATATTGAAGTGTGTTTATTGCAGATACATGTTTGTCATTTGTTTGATATGAATGATTACGATGTATTGCAATGTTTGATGTAATTGTATCCTTGCTTGCATATAGTTACTTTCAATTTGATTATGACTTCCATGTGAAATTGTATAATGAAAGCATGTTTCAAATGATTGTATCGTGTCATTAATAGTTTGCACATGAAAATATTAAGTTATCAATGCATGCATCAAAATTCTTGTTATTGTATGACATTATATATTGCATGATAAATTTGATATGTTCTTCATCGTAGCATTTTGATTTGTTCTCTTTTAATTCGTTAGGCTATTATTCATAACATCATAAGAAAATGACTGCAAACCGTGAATGGATGTACCGTAGGATAGTGGACAATGAGTTATCGCATGAATATATGGATGGTGTTGACAGTTTTATTGAATTTGCAACGACAAGTGTCAGTACAGTGGATCCCACAGGTCAGATTAGGTGTCCCTGCAAGATTTGTAAGAATAATCGATTTGTAGAACCTCATAGCGTTAGACATCACCTATACAGGAAGGGTTTTGTGAGTGATTATCAGAACTGGATGTTTCATGGAGAAGAATTTAGAAACAATTTTGATGCACAGGTGAATGTAGTGCACGATAATCCATATACGGATTTGATATTTGATGCCGCAGGAACAGAACTGGGTTCGGCTATGAGTTCTAATGATGTAAGAACTGCCGTAGATGAAGAATCACCAAACGATGCAGCTAGTAGATTTTATGATTTACTTAGAGATGCTGATGAGCCACTTTGGAACGGTTGTGAGAGTCACACTATCTTGTATATAGTTCTTCAACTAATGAATTTGAAGTCCGAGTATAATTTGAGTCAATCATGTTTTGACCGCTTGTGCATGATTGTGAAGAGTATATTGCCTAAAGATGAGAAATTGCCACAAAATTTCTATCGTGCGAAAGTTATGGTCAACGCTCTAGCTAGGTATGGGTTACAAAAAGATTGATGCTTGTCCAAATCACTGCATGTTGTATTTCAAGGAGCAGGAAAACAACATATCATGCCCGTCATGTGGGCATCCTCGGTTCAAGCCAAAGACAAGAGGCAATAGTAGCACGAGATCAAATAAAGTTTCATACAAGTCACTCCGCTACTTTCCTATCACTCCTAGATTGCAGTGATTGCATATGTCTTCAAAGACGGCTAAACACATGAGATGGCATGCAAATAAAGTTTGACACAATGAAAACAAGATCACGCATCCTGTTGATGTTGAAGCTTAGAAGCACTTTGATCGTACTCATCAGAACTTTGCAATGGAAGTGCAAAATGTTAGACTCGGTCTATGTACAGATGGATTTAATCCATTTGGGGGTAAATCAACTCCATACTCATGTTGGCCAGTATTTGTAACTCCATACAACCTTCCACCAAGCTTGTGTATGAAATGTCCAAATCTTTTATTGTCTCTGTTGATCCCTGGTCCGACCTCACCTGGCCAAAATCTTGATGTATATCTAAGGCCATTGATTGATGAATTAAAAGTATTGTGGGATGACGGTGTTACCACGTATGATGCCCACAAAAAACAAAATTTCAACATGAAGGCCGTTGTTCTATGAACAATCAGTGACTTCCCTGCATATGGTATGTTATCTGGTTGAAGCACACATGGGAGGTTGGCTTGTCCGTACTGCATGGAGGATTCCAAAGCTTTTAGATTGAGGCATGGAAGGAAGCCTTGCTGGTTTGATTGCCATCGTCGATTTCTACCCAGCGATCATCCGTTCCGACGTCAAAAGAATGCATTTAAAGCAGGCACAACTGAAACGGAAGGTCCATCCTCAAGATTGTCTGGCATAGAGATTTTAAGAAGATTGCGATACTTTCCAGATGTATTAACAGATGCCTGCAGTCCTACACTCTTCCGTGGATTTGGGAAGGATCACAATTAGACGAAAAAATCTATTTTTTGGGAACTACCGTATTGGCCGACCCTATTGATACGACATAATTTGGATGTGATGCATGTAGAGAAAAATGTGTTTGATAATGTGTTCAATACAGTAATGAATATTAAAGGAAAAACGAAGGATAATCCGAAGGCCCGTATGGATTTAAAATTAATATGTAAAAGACCAGAATTGGAACTCAAAGAGTATAATGGCAAAGTACTGAAACCAAAGGCGAAGTACGTGCTCGGACCTGATCAAATAAAACATGTATGTCAATGGTTGAGACAACTGAGATTTCCAGATGGATATGTCTCTAACATTGCTCGGGCTGTGAAGATTGACGATGGACAGTTATATGGGTTGAAGAGCCATGATTGTCATATCTTTATGCAACGATTGATACCCCTAGCATTCCATGATATGTTAGACAAACCTATATGGGGGGTATTGTCTGAGTTGAGCGGATTTTTCAGAACATTGTGCGCATCGGAGGTCGTTGTATCAGATGTAAAGAATCTCGAGGACTCTGTCATCACCACTGTTTGTCTGTTAGAAAAGATATTTTCGCCAGCATTTTTCGATGTTATGGAACATTTGATTATACATCTGCCATATGAACTAAGGGTTGGTGGCCCTGTGCAATATCGATGGATGTACCCATTTGAAAGGTATATATTTTTTTATATTTGTCTCTTTAATAACAGATATTTAAAATTTGAAATGTATATTCTTGTCAGATGCATGTTCGACCTAAAAAAAAAAGGTTCGTAATAAAGCAAGAGTAGAAGGCTCTATTTGTGAGGCGTACACTTTAGAAGAGATTTCAAATTTCTCATCTATGTACTTCGAACCTCATATTCCAACACGTTACACATGCCCGCCCCGTAACGATGATGGAGAACAAGTAACTGTAGCTGACAAGCTGTCGATATTTCAACCACTTGGGCATGCATTTGGTAGTTGTCGATCAAGGCTATTGACAGATCGAGAGCAAGATGCAGCACACATCTATATTCTTTTTAATTGCTCAACGATCGACCCATACATCGAGTAAGTATATGTAGATGCAACACAATTATAAATTCTTTTATGTTCTATATGTGGATACATGGCTCGGTAATATAAGTATTTGTGGTTTGCAGACGATTTGATCTGGAGTTGCAAAGAGAAGTTTCATATTTCACTGATGCAGAAGTACAAAAAGAACGTGAAACTAAGTTTGTGGAGTGGTTGAAACAGTTGGTAAAGAAGCTAACATAAATTTTGTACTTATAAACAACACTGAGTTACTTAATTGATCGTGATCACAATCATTGTTTATGTTTGTGCGTAGGTCCACCATGGTGATGTTAAAGATCAAGGAATATGTGATTTAGAAAATGGTCCGACCAAAGTTGTGCAATGCTACAACGGGTACATCGTAAACGGTTATCGATTCCATACAAAAGATTACGATATACACAAATCAATGATAAATAGTGGCGTGTGTGTCAAGGGTAGCAGCTATGGTGAAAATGAACATGATTACTACGGTGTTATAGAGGAAATAATGGAGTTGACTTACTTAGGCATAAATAACAGGGTAACTTTATTCAAGTGTCATTGGTTTGATCCAACTGCAACAAGACTCGACAAAGCTTCAGGCATTGTGGAGGTGAATCATAAATCCAAGTTTGGAACATATGAACCATTCATATTAGCCTCGCAAGCTCAACAAGTTTATTATACTCCATATTCGAGTATAAAAAAGTCAGATAGAAATGAATGGTGGGCAATTTGCAAGATGAAGTCCAAACTATACACTGAGTATGATCAGTTACAGAAAGATGAGTTAGCTGAAGACAACGATTACTATCAATCAGATGATGTCTATGACTTCGCTTATGATCACGATGTTGCGTATGATATGCATGTCATATCTCCATTGGCCGATGAAACATTCATAGAAGAATGTGATCCAAATGATGTACCAAGTGGATGGGCAAACAATGAAGAAGAAGAAGAAGAAGAAGAAGAAGAAGAAGAAGAAGAAGAAGAAAGTCAAACTAGTGACGAGGAAGAATTCTCAAGCTAGTGAGCAAAATCTTGTACTACAAACCTCTATTTAAATGCATTGCAGTACTTGATGTGAATGATTTGAATTATTTGAATGTATTGTAATACTTGATGTGAATGAATGAGTTGTATTGCAATACTTGGTGTGAATGATTAAAAATTTTATTTGAATGTATTGTAATACTTGATACGAATGATTCGAATGCATTGCAATACTTGATGTGAATGATTTGAATTATTTGAATGTATTGTAATACTTGATGCGAATGCATGAGTTGTATTGCAACACTTAATGAGAATGATTAAAAATTTTATTTGAATGTATTGTAATACTTGATACGAATTATTTGAATGCATTGTAATACTTGATGTGAATGATTTGAATTATTTGAATGTATTATAATACTTGATATGAATGATATGAATGCATTGCAATACTTGATGTGAATGATTTAAATTATTTGAATGTATTGTAATTTATGCAACAAATGATTTGAATTATTGCAATACTTGATGTGAATGATTTGAATTATTTGAATGCATTGTAATACTTGATGCGAATGATTTGAATGCATTGCAATGCTTGATGTGAATGACTTGAATGCATTATAGTACCTGATATGAATGATTTGAATTATTGTAATACTTGATGCAAATGACTTGAATGTATTGTAATACTTGATGTGAATTATTTGAATGTATTGTATGACATATGTTATTTGTTAGAATATGGTTCGTGGAGGTTACAGTGGTCGCTCATCCGGTAGTAGCCAAGCCCAACCTTCATCTTCACGGGCTCCTGTGATAGGTATATCATTTAACTAATTGGATGCTTGATTAGTTCAAATGCGCATTCTGAGAATTTCTAACGTATTTTTTTACAGATGATGTTTCGCCTATACACGACCCACCTACACCAGTTGATCACACAAGTCAGGCGCCAACACAGGAAGCAGGGTCTTCTCAGTCTGGCACAAGAAGACTCATTCAAATAGTGTATATCGATAATCGATCGTAAGTATTTCATTTTCAATTATTGCATATCTTATGAATATTTTATATTGATATTTATTGTGTAATAATTCATGTGCAGCACAAGGTTTGAGCCACAAGAAGTAGTACGAGAGATTAGGAATTCACTTCTTCAACATCTACCAGGACCGGTTGCTCAATGGAAAGAGTACCCAAAGGAGGTGTTAGACAGATTGTGGTCCTCATTCACGATATACAGTTGTTTCTCATAGTTAATGTGTTTCATATTTAATTTTTTTAAGTAATATCTACTAACTTTCTGAAAATATTTGTAGGCTTCGAATCGCTTCGCAACTACGGTGGAAGAAAATGATGCAAAGAAGGTGTGGCAGAAGGTGACTGCCAATCGATTTGCAGACATGCTGCACACTATGAAGACTGCAGCAAAAAAAGCATCTGGCGTAGTAGATGATCCACTACAGTGGAAGGGCCATGGCCCTATTACTATCAGGAGAGATTACTGGGATGAAATGTGCGATAAGTGGGCGGGAGATGCATTTTGAAATCGCTCTGCGAAGGCTGCACAAAATCGAGCGAAAATGCCCGAAGCCCATCTACACACAGGTGGATCTAAGACATTTGGGAGTCACCTGAAGAAAATGGTAACTCATCAATATATAATATTAATTTTATAAGTATTGTTGCAAACTTGTGTACTAAATCTTTTGTCCTTTAACTTCGCAGGAAGCAGAAAAAGGAGGCATTGTACCATATAAGGATGTGTTTGTTGAAACACATAAATGGAAGACCACGGAAGTCTTCATATCAGAGAATGCGAGAACGACAACAATATGTATTTATTCTATTAATAATCATTGCAATATGCAAGTTATCATAATGTTATCATTAATTATTAATGCATACTTTAAACATTATTTTGTAGAAGGCATATGAGCAACAGATGGTAGAGCGATATGGCGATGATGCTACTCAACATCCATCATTTGATCCTGCAGCATGGGTGACTGCAGCAGGTGAACCCAAAAAAGGTCGCGTGTTCGAGTTTGAGAGTAATCTGAACACTTCACCAGTTATTGCTTCTTCCAGTTACGGCTCACAGGCTACTTTCGCCGACATAAGCTCCAAGCAGCAGCCTATTCTTTCCGGTGATGATGTACGCCAGATTATTAAGGACACAATGAATGACTACTTTCATAACACCGTCGCCCCCTTTCTCCGAGATGAGATCACCAGTATTGTGTTGAATAGAGGATCTTCGATTGCAGGTCTCTCTCAGGTATAATCACATATTCAGTTTTTTAACTGCCTTAGCACACATATGAGCATGATAGAATCACATATATAACTTTTTGTCTGCCTTAGAGCACATATGAGCATGATAGAATCACATATAGAGTTTTTTTATTGCCTTAGAGCACATATGAGCATGCTATAATCACATATAGAGTTTTTTTATTGCCTTAGAGCACATATGAGCATGCTATAATCACATATAAAGTTTTTTGCCTGCCTTAGAGCACATATGAGTATGATAGAATTATATATAAAGTTTTTTTGACTGCCTTAGAACACATATGAGCATGCTATAATCACATATTCAGTTTTTTGACTGCCTAAGAACGCATATGAGCATGTTATAATCATATATTCAGTTTTTTGACTACCTTAAAACACATATGAGCATGTCAAAATCACATATAGAGTTTTTTTACTGCCTTAGAACATATATCATTTATGATAGATACACATATAAATTTTTTTGCTTTGCCTGCCTTAGAGCACATATGAGCATGCTATAATCACATATTCAATTTTTTGACTGCCTTAGCACACATATGAGCATGATCGAATCACATATATAATTTTTTGCCTGCCTAAAGCACATCTGAGCATGATAGAATCACATATAGAGTTTTTCTAGCTGCCTTAGAACACATATGAGCATGCTATAATCACATATTCAATTTTTTGACTGCCTTAGCACACATATGAGCATGATAGAATCACATATATAACTTCTTGCCTGCCTTAGAGCACATATGAGCATGATAGAATCACATATAAAGTTTTTTTATTGCCTTAGAACACACATGAGCACATGATAGAATCACATATAGTGTGTAATTTATTTCATTATATTTTGTTTATCAATACTGACTGTTCTTTTCTTGTGTAGGCTGCTAGCGATAATCAGCGTAGCGGAGCTGAAGGGACAGATAAAGGCAATAAACAAGAAGACACACAAAATCTTGGCGATGATTAGAGAACTGTGTTGAAGAAGTTCTATTTTTTTATGTTTCCTAATTGTAATTATTGAATTGTAAATAATTAAACTTGTTAATTTTAAGGTGGAACGATTAATTGCTGTAGATTCCTTTTATATGAAATTTTTTAGTGTAGTTTGTTTTTTATTTACAGGAAATATAAATTATATAGGAAATATAAATTGTACCGTTCTCGGTATTTAATTTTCAAATAAATTTTTTTTTATTTTTTTTCGTGTTTGCAACGGAAACATTCGTCGGTATGCATATAAATCTAGCGACGGACGTAAATCCGTCGCCAAGCCGAGGTCGCCGTTTAGTACCGGCGGATTGGCGACGGAATACAACGCTCGTTAGTCCGTCTTAATTAACGACGGATCGGGCGACAAATTTATTTCGTCGCCAGTTAGCGTCAAAAAATTCGCGACGTAAGCATACCGTCGCCTCGTCGTCGCTACGCCTATTAGCGACAGAATAACGATGGAATGTGGTCGTCACTAATCTACTGCTTTGTTGTGGTGCTATTCAAATTGTATGCACTCATTAACATTCACCATGAACTGATCCGCATACCTCTAGGGCTGATAAAATTGACCAACAAAAGCAAAAATGAAAAAATTGTCCGTCTACCTATAAAATATATTAGTAATGATAAGGTGCTCCCGTGGCATACATTTAGGTTTTTAAGCTTTTTTCATTGACCAGACCTTATAGGTATAATCTACAGAAACAAGTTTTGGATCATGTGATTATATATATATATATATATATATATATATATATATATATATATATATATATATATATATATATATATATATATAGGTTTTTTAAGGTCTTCAAAAATCAACAGCTCACAATGTACCAAAATTTGGTCTTAAAAACCCTATTTTTATGCCAAAAAACAGTATCCAAAACATGATTCCTAGCAGATAAACTATGTTAAGTACATCTATAAGGTCTGAATGAGAAGATGAAACTTACATCTATAATTTCTAGGATGTGGGAGTAGGTGCTACAGGAGCACCATAGCATTACTCAAATATTTAGCCTAAACCATCTCTGATCATGTCAAAGTGACTCTGTAACTATGAACTTCAACATACAGTGCTGGATGTATTACCTTAATATTTTACCCTTGCAAAAAGGACCAAATGATTGTAATGCATGAGTGTTTCTCTCTCTCATATTGGATCTAGGGATGGTAGTGGACCAGGGCGAGTGCGGGAGACAAGGTCTCTACCCTCACCCTATCTCAATATTGCTCTCCATCCCCGGTCCATTTCCATAGTGGGGGGACTTTGGACTCCACCCCTGTCCCCGTAAGGATGGCATAGGGCAATTACTTAGTGTATTACTTATGGGTTTTGTTATGAAATGCATACTAACCGAAGAGTTAACAGAAAATCTTTATGGTAGATTTGGAGGTTGAGCAGTAAAATTTGTTAAATTTTTAAGAAGAATAAGAAGAAAATAGGAAGGAGAGAGGAGAGAAAGGGCTTAGGGTTAAGAATATATATAAGATTTTATAATATATATAAGAGCATATTAGTAATTTCATTAATCGAGATTGGGCAAGGGTGGGGCAAAGGCAAGAGTAAGTTTATCCCCTTAAGGGTTTTGATTTTTACTTCCTGATTCATTCTTAGTTTTATGTCCTCCATCCCTGGTCCAAACAGGACAGGTTAGGATGCATCGCCCCGTCCACTGATCCCTAATCGGATATGTTCATTCCTTTCCACTAAAGCAAAGTGAGCACGTGGAGAGGGTGAAAGAGAGAATTTATACCCTCAGCCATAATTCTTATTCGTCTCTATGCGACCCTTTTAAAACACTCTGTATGAGAGAGAGAGAGAGAGAGAGAGAGAGAGATGGCAGGATCAACAAGCAGGTGCACCACTTTCTTCCACGGCAAGGACGACTCAAGGAGCAGGGCGGAAGAAGAGGAGGCCCCCGTACCCACGTGCAGGCGGATCGACAGGGTGGCCCTGTGGCTTGGGAGCGGCCTCGCCACCGTTTTTTTCTCCTCCCTCGAGCGCTGCTCCTGCATCAACCTCGCCACCGCCGACGACGACCACGAAGCCAAGGACGCCCCGCTCATCCGCCGGAGCGGATCAGGCTACCGGAAAGCGGTCAGGGCGAAGGCTCGAGGTGGGTTTCCGTTCGACGCCTTGATCAGGAGGAACGCCCAGAAACCACCCGTTTGAGTTTGAATTTGGAGGGAGGAAGCGCCACAGAAGAAAGACCGTTATGTATTTTTCCAGTGTAGCCGTGTAAAGTAGTTTTTTCGTAAATGCCTGAAATGTGTATTTGGTTTTCCTTCTCTCGCTCTCGCTGTAGGAAAAAAAAAGTTTTGTTGTTTTTTATATGAGAAGTTTTACAAAAGAAAGTTTTTTGCTTGCTTGTGTAGTATGAGAAAAACGTAGTAGAAAAATGTATGAAAATGAGAGAAGAGGAGGTGGGCGGTGGTGATGATGGTGAGATGGTAGGTGATGAGAAGTGTAAAATTAAATTCTCTTGGCTTGTAAAAAAAAAAGTATAATTTTTAGAAAACTCTCTCAGCTAAAAAGTTTTTCTAGTTTGAAAAGGTCAAAAAATCCATTCTAATTTTTTATTTTGCATCACTTTTTCTACATCTTTCTAGCTTTCAAACTTAGCCTTAGGGGCGAAAGGAAAGAATGGCAAAACAAACATCGTTTCCTTTTCGCGAGAAAGAGAGCCCGAACCCTCTACTGTTTTTCATTGGGTAGGAGGCCGATTCCTTTTCAGGGGAAGGAAAGGGAGCTAAAGAGGCGCTGCCTTCTGTGACAAGCAAATACTCCTTTAGACCGTTTTATATTTTTTGATTTTTACTCGAAAAAACAGCCCCATTCTTAGAGACCTAGCTTGCTGGCCCCTTCGACCTTAGAGAGTTATCAATCTTCGGCTTACGCAGGGGGTAACGCCCATGAACTTCGAACTTAGACTGACTGTCAAACGGTTTAGGCCCCATCTCACCACGCCAAACCCCTTGTAACTAATGCTCCCTTACACCTTATGCCAAACGCCAAACCCCTTCGAACTTAGCTGGGCATGGTGTGCTTGTGTTTGGTGAGTTAACGCCTTCCATAGTCAAACGCTAATGAGTCAAAGTTAAGGTTCAGAAGCTAGGTCTCTACTGGTTGTAGTGTACCAAGTCTGGATGGGAAACCCAGCTTTTAGTATGGTGGACTCACTAGACCTAGAACCGTTTGGTGTGCCACCGAAATAGAGACATTCTGCAGGCCCTAGCACTCTCCAAAGCCTGTGGGAATGAAGTTTCGGACTTTGTTTCCGTGGAAAGACGCTTCTCACTGTTCCATGTGGAGGCCCGTTTGTCGATGCAAGTTCCCGGTAAGGGCCTGCTCATTTTTTACAGTATGAGAGAAATTTGAGTCCGGATCTGGTGCAATCACATGGCACAAAATTTGTGCATTAATCTCCTGATTTTCTTCCATCAGGCCTTGGGCCCCCACAAGTGAGGCCCTGTTCTCAAGATGGTGGGTGATCAGGTACTTAATGCACAAATATTTGTGCAATCATATTGCACCTGATCTTTTCACGAAGAATCCCCTAAAGAGAGCACATACCAACGGGGGCTCTGCTTGTCTGGTAGGAACAGCTAGTGCAGGTGGCCTTGTGTTGGGATGTTGCAAGTTTGAATCCCAATGGTCTCTTTGTATAACTGGTAGTTGCAAGTCTGCCTAACACCAGCTTGCCTTTCAAAAAAAAAGGAAAGAGGAAAAATCACTGCATACCTCACTTCATATGAAATGGCTGAGCCTCGCGGGAAAATGCAGATTGGGCAAAGAATGTGAGCTCAGTCATCGCTCGGATTGCTTTTAAGTTTTTTCCTAAAGGCAAGCTGGAGTTAGGCGGACCACTACTTGTTTATTATTAACCACAGAGACGGTATCCCATGTGGTAGGCAGGGTCCTATGTCAAACTGAAAGCCAAGGATCGAATCCTTCTACCAGTACTTGAGGCCAAGGTTGTTAAATGCGATGAGGCGAAGCGAGGCGTTGAGCCTGCACTTCGCCTCTGAAGCGTACGCCTAACTCCAGCTCGCCTCTGAAGCGTACGCCTAACTCCAGCTCGCCTCTGAAGCGTACGCCTAACTCCACTACCTGAGGCGTACGCCCAAAGCCGGACCTGTAAAGAGGCCAATGAGGCTTGGGGGGGCTCATGGCCCCTGGGCCCAAAAAAATTTTAGGGGCCCATTTTTAAGGCCAACGAGTATTGTTTAGGTAGTTTATATAAATATTTTATATATTTTTATTTAATATAATAAAAATATTTGAAATATTATATTTGTTTAATGTGAATGCAAATTTTATTGTTATTTTGATTCTTTAAAAAAAATTCGGAGGCGCTGGCCCTGAACTCCTACTATTAATAGGAGGCCCATTTTTTCCCTCTGCCTCAGGCCCCATAAAACACAGGTACGGCTCTGCGTACGCCTTTCACAACGACCTTGCTCTCAAGTATCCGTGGTAAACGAGCCTTGGAAAGCTGAAACCCCGATAATACCATTAATACGTATTCGACTGCATCAGAACGACCTTTGTTTAATGATCAGATTTGGAAAGCTGAAACCCCATCTGCAAATAATCAGATATTTTTTTTTATATTTACCTTAGGCGCATCACTGCAACGCCTCGGTACCTTCAGCGTGCGCTTCGCCTCTGAAGCGTAGGCTTCAGGTACTGAGGCGTACGCCTCTCACAACACTGCTTGAGGCTGTTGTTGTTCTGGTAGGGGTCCGCCTAAGCTCAGCTGGCCTTTAAAAAAAAAACTACCTGTTTATTAATCATATAGTGAACATAACTACGTTTACTGAGTGTATTGACAGTGGGTGCCACTCCGGGGGATGGTCCTTCCAAGACCCGTTAATGAAAGACTTTTCTGATTCCACATGTGATAGGCCCAGCATTGGTGAATGAAGTTCAAGCTGGACCATGCAAGAATTAAGGTCTAAAAAACCTGACTCTTTGTTTAAACTATGCAGCTTAGTGAGACATGAATGTGGTTTAAGGCCTGATCCAGGTCAGGCCACACCCACTTGGTTAGCTGGTCAGGCAAAAAAATATGTTGTGCCAAGCATCATCTAAGTTGAATTACTTTGTGTCTGCTATCTCGATCATGATTTTTCTCACCCCAATGGTACGGGTGCATATTGAGAATTACTAGTAAAGTTGAACATGAGAATGGATAAACTACAAACAAAGGCTTTAAATGTTCATGCCAAGGAATCTACCAATTTTTTAAAGGGATCCAAGTTTTGAACTTGACATCACCCATGAGTCCATTAAAATTGTGTTAGGTAACTTTTAATTGGTTCGGTTGGGGTTTACCAGACCCACTTACAACTCTAGTTAAGGGGCAATGAAAACAACAAAGCAGCCCTTGCATCACCATAGTTCAATATCGGGGGTTTGCTTTTCCCTTGCTGCAAGCTTAAAGCCAACGGAAAAACTATGTACCCGTGGAGTTTTAAATCGTGGCCTAGTTACAAGGAAGTGAAATGGATGCGGTAAGCTATGCATGAAGGGGAAGGAGGGAAGCGAGTATTAAAAAGCAGTGTGAAGCAGAAAGCAGGATTGGTTTTGAAAGCGATTATGAAAGCTTGTGAGAAGCGAAAAAAGGGAATGTGAAGGAAGCGGAGGGGAGAGGGAAGCGATCGAGGGAGGAGCAAAAAAAAATTAAATATTATGAAAAACACTAAAACAAGGGTGAAACGACACGATGAGAAAGCAAGCAACATCCCTATCTTTGTGCTCTCCTTTGTCCATGTTCCGTTGGCAGTAGATACCAAACACCGTCGTTGCCAAGATAGATGAACATAACATTTTCTTGTGATATTTTTGCTTTAAAAATAAGATCACAAATTTTCAATGAATCATGATATGTGAAAATGTTTAAAACGTGCCCACAAGGGCTCCGCTCATCTGGTTGTGACTTATATGAATGTCACCAAGTTGACAGGACAGTGCAACTTCAAAACCCACGGGCGGCATCCCTTGCTGCATGATTGAAGCTGGGTGCACTCCTCAATGGGTAGGAAGGACGTCAAGGGTTTTACCAACTGGAGGCGAGCCAATGTGTGGACAGTGACGGGGTGTTTTCTCTTGGATTATCCAAAAAAAGAAAAATTTATTTAAAACGTTTAAGGAAAGATACTTTTTTGGTGGTAAAAGAGTTTACAAAATACACTTAAATGTACTAAGGTGAATCAAGAAAATGGTATCGTCAAATGTGAAGACTATGAAGATAAAGATTATCGATTATACCGTGAAGATGAAGATAAAGATAAAGATTATCGGTTACACTGTAAAGATATCGATTTTCTTGTGAAGATAACTTTGATAATCAGATTATCGTTCATCGGTCAAATGTGAAGATAGACATTGATAATCAAGGAAAACGGTTTCCTTGATTATTGACATTCAAGAAACAAATGTGAAGATAATTAGAAATAACGATAATTAGAGATAACAATTGTGTAATCATTTCTTCTTTCTTCTTTCTTCTTTCTTCTTTCTTCTTTCTTCTTTCTTAAGACGTGTAATATATATATACCCGTTGTATCTTGCTAACGCTGAAAGCTCAATGATTCAATATTATTTTTGTATTCTCTATTTTTCTTCATGGTATCAGAGCACTCAGGTGGTGCATCAACACGATGGATGGCGAAATTGAAAGCACATCAAGTCAGAATCCTGAAGAGATGGAGAGCCCTTTTTTTCTCCATCATTCAGACAACCCTGGTATGACACTAGTATCGCAACCATTGACTGGCGACAACTACTCCAGATGGTGTTGTGCCATGACCATGGCACTATCTGCAAAAAATAAAATTGGATTCATAGATAAATCAATTGAAAAATCGATTTCTTTTACAAAATCCGTTGCCACTTAAGAATGATGCAACAATATGGTACTATCATGGCTACTCAACTCTTTGCATCCAGATTTATCCTCAAGCATTATCTATGTTGAAATTGCAACTGAAGTATGAAACAAACTCTATGAGTGATTCTCTCAATTGAATGCTCCACACATATATCAAATTCAGCAAGAAATTATAAACCTCAAGCATATGCAAACCTTTATGGCAGCCTATTACACAAAGATGAAAGGTTTATGGGATGAACTATCCACATACATGACCATTCTGCCGTATACATGTAGAACAATGAGAGCCATTCATGAACAATAAAATCAAGAAAGACTTATGCAGTTTCTAATGAGATTAAATGAGAGCTACAATACCATAAAGAGCCAACTGCTCTTGATGACACCATTGCCGAATATATCTAAAGCCTTCGCACTACTTGTGCAAGAAGAGAGACAACGTGATCTTAAGGTCACGACTAATCAAAAACCAATGGTGGCAATCACAAATAGATCCAATACTCAGACCAATACAGATCAAAATAAAATTTGGCAAAATCGTGTCCGCCCAAAAGTGCGATCACTACGAAAAACTTGGCCATGTAAAAGCCAAATGCTTTCATCTCCATGCCTTTTTCAATCGACCTAGTACACCCGTCAATGCCAGGCAATGGAGTCAGGCTAGCATAAATTCTATGACTTCTGAAGGCAACAAGCCAATGTCTGCTCAAAGTCCCCAACGACTTACCCAGAAACAACTTAACCAAATAATAGCTGTGATAAATTTAGGTAATCCCAAACCAGCACCTACAGTCAATCTAACAGGTAATCTCGATACCTTCTTTGTTTGTTCCATATCGCCCAAAAATTGGATCATAGACACGAGCGCAACATATCATGTTACTAATTCCTTGTCAAACTTAATACTACCAAAGCCTACTGTTTTCCCTCCTATTGGATTACCAAATGGATCTTCTACACATGTGACTCACATGGATAGTGTCTGATTGGCACCAAAACTTAGCATTTCAAATATCCTTTTTGTCTCAAAGTTCAAATTTAATCTTATTTTCGTGAGCAAATTGATCTAATATCTGAAATATGACATTTTCTTTTATCATGATCATTGTGTTTTTCAGGACCATCTCTCAAAGAGAAAGATTGGAGTGGGTAAGCGACATGGAGGACTTTATATTTTTTAGATCGGTGATAATTTTTTCTTGAGTAGTTCTTCTTTCAATTCCAATATATGATACCTAAGACTTGGTCATTTGTCAAATACTAGACTGCAAACACTTATAAATGATAATAAATTATGTTGTTGTGTTCCCCACAATCCTTGTAATATCTGTCATATGGACAAGCAAACTCGCTTTTCTTTTTCTAGCGGTCAGTGTCCTCGTCAAAACCTTTTCAATTAATCCATTATGACATATGGGGAGGATATCAAACCACCTCCTTATTTGGAGGATAATACTTTTTACCATAGTAGATGATTATTATAGGACTATATGGGTTCATCTTATGTAGCACAAATTAAAAACCATTGTGCAAATCAAAAAATTATTTTTAATTATTAAAAATCAATTTAACTGCAAGATTTTGAGCCTTAGATCTGACAATGGAACTGAATTTTTCTCAAATGACATATAAATTTTTTGAATAAAAAGGCATTGAACACCAATATAGTTGTATTGCGACCCCCCAACAAAAGTGTGGTCGAACACAAGCACAAAGATCTTCTTAATGTTGCAAGAGCCTTGAGATTTCAAGCCTCTTTACCCATTAAGTTTTGGAGAGAATGCATTTTAACTGCTGCATATATCATTAATCGTATTCCTTCCAAAACTGTTAATAGGCAAAACACCTTACGAATTACTTCATGGGAAGAACCTGGTTTATGACCACTTTCGTATTTTTGGATGTTTATGCTATGCCCACAACATACATCACTCTCATAAGTTTGATAATCATGCACGCAAAGGAGTTTTCATAAGATATCCATATGGTCAAGTAGGATATCGTGTGCATGATCATGAAACAAAAAAGGTTTATGTAAGTCAAGATATAAAGTTCTATAAAGGCATTTTTCCTTTTCAAGATCACAACACTCTGGATGAAAGGGAGGGGCATATCTTACCCATTTTCATATTTGAGCCTCAGTCTTATGAGGTTTAATAAGTTAGTGACAACCCAATCAATGAGATCTCCAACCCCATTTACCTTGATCCAAATTCTGAACCCTCCAATCGTGAAACAATTCAACCCACTCAGGTTCATCTCTAAAGATCTAAAAGAACCTGTCAACCACCACCGCATCTCAAAGACTACAGTTGTTACACGATTTCTCTTATACTCCAATCAACCGACACGAGAGAGAAGGTCCACAACACGAATCATGAGTTGCCCAAAGTCATAAGTTATGATCACTTTTCCAAGGGACATCGTGTTTTCTTAAGTGCCATTTCTCAATACCTAGAACCCAAAACCTTTTCTCATGTCATAAAGTTCCAATATTGGTGTGATGCTATGACTTCAGATATTAGGGAATTGGAAGAGAAACACACTTGGTCGATTATAGATTTATCTGCGGACAAACACCCAGTTGGTTGCAAGTGGGTGTACAAAATTAAATATCACTCTGATGGCACCATTGAAAGGTATAAAGCTCGACTTATGGCCAAGGGCTATACGTAAATTAAAGTACTATTATAATGAGACATTTGCCCCTGTCGCTAAGTTGGTTACAATGCGATGCTTAATAGCTATTGCAGCAATAAAGAATGGGCATTTCTATTAAATAGATATTAGCAATGCCTTTCTCCATGGGGACCTTGATAAAGATATGTACATGGACTTGACACCAAGTTTTTTCATTCAGGGAGAGCGTAAGGTTTGCAAGTTGCACAAATCACTGTACGAACTCAAACAATCCTCTAGAAACTGGTTTGCCAAGCTCTCACACTATCTGCTCCAAGAAGGTTTCGCCCAATCTAAAATTGATTATTCTTTCTTTTCAAAGACTACTAATAAGGCATACATCTTTGTTCTAGTTTATATGGATGCCATCATTATTGCAAGAGATGATATTACATACATCAAGTAGCTTAAATTTCACATCAATCAGCAATTTCAATTGAAAGACCTTGGACGACTAAAATATTTTCTCAGAATTGAGGTTGCAAGATCTAAAAATGGTATTTTCTTATCTGAGCGAAAAGATGCTCTTGATATTTTACAGGACATGGGTTTTCTTGGAGTCAAGCCAAGTCAATTTCTCATGAAACCGCATATCAAACTCAGTAACGATGATGGAGCTTTGTTGGAGGATCCAAGACCGTATAGGCTCTTAGTGGGTCAGTTATTATACCTTACTATAACTCGACCCAATATTATTTTCATGGTCTATATTTTAAGTCAGTTCAGTAGTTAGCCACACCAACCTCACATGGACATTGTCATATAGGTCCTTCGATATATCAAAAGTTTTCCAAGACAAGGAATTCTAATGTCATCCACAAGTAAGATTCAAGTGCTGGGTCATTATGATTCAGACTGGTCCTCCTGTCCGATGACTCACAAATCTACATCTAGTTATTGCATCTTGATTGGGGACATTCCGATTTCTTGGAAGACTAAAAAGCAATCCACCATGTCATGATCATCAGCCAAAGCTGAGTATTGATCCATGACCCTAGCATGTTGCGAACTTACATGGATCAAATACCTGGTGATGAACTTCGGCATTAATCATTCTCAACCCATGACACTATATTGCGATAACCAAACAACACTTCACATTACCGCAAATCTAGTTTATCACGAGTGCACTAAACATATCGAAATTGATTGTCACCTTATGCTGGAGAAAATTTTGAGTGGCCTAATTCAAACACATTTTATTCTCACGCACTCCCAGTATGTGAATCTTTTCATCAAGGCGCTTGACACTGATCACTTCTCTTGTCTCAAAACCAAGTTGGGCATCCTTAATCCGCACGCTCCAACTTGAGGGGAAGTAAAAGAGTTTACAAAATACACATAAATGTACACGTGTAAGTTGAATCAAGAAAACAGTATTGTCAAATGTGAACACTATGAAGATAAAAATAATCGATTACACTGTGAAGATGAAGATAAAGATAAAGATTATCGGTCTGTAAAGATATCGATTATCCTGTGAAGATAACTTTGATAATCAGATTATCGTTCATTGGTCAAATGTGAAGATAGACATTGATAATCAAGGAAAATAGTTTCCTTGATTATCGACATTCAAGAAACAAATGTGAAGATAATTAGAGATAATGATTGTGTAATTATTTCTTCTTTCTTCTTTCTTCTTTCTTCTTTCTTCTTTCTTAAGTCGTGTGTAGTATATATATACCGGTTGTATCTTGCTAATGCTGAAAGCTCAATGTTTCAATAATATTTTTGTATTCTCCACTCTATTTTCCTTTGGGAGGACATCTTCAAAGTACCTTGAATACTTGTCACATAGAAGAATTCCTTGCAGGTGGGAACTTTTTATTCCAACTAATTTCCTTCTCTCTTCATGTGATGCTAAAGACAAGTCCCACCTTTTAGGAAGGCTCCTCACACTTGTTTCCTTTGAAAATGTACCAACCCCCATGAGGAAGTGTTTATCACATGTTGTGTGGGTTTTTTTTTTCTCATGCTTCGTGACCTTTCTCACAAAAGAGCTTTCTCTTCTCACACATTGAAACAAAATCACTTTAAAAGGGTTGTTTGTTCCATTCCCATGAAAGGCCTTTAATAAAAATTGGAACAGATTTTTAAAAGACCGTCTGCTCAGCCTTTCCATGAGAAAGCTTTTACAATGAGTAAGGTATGAAAGGATGTGCACATGAAAAGTGATAGGTAGTGAAAAAAACTTGAGCCCTTTGTGCTTGCACATGACACTTTTCTACCATGATGTTTGATGTTTATTTCACCCATGATGAAAAAGAAAGGAAAAAGGATGCCAACTCATCATTTTCCCATAAAAATTGCGTGAAACAAACACTCTGACAAGTAAAGATTGTCCACCAACTCACATAAGACCATTTTTTAAACCCCCAAAAATTAAAGTAGATATCAGAACCAAAAGGCATAATAATGCTGAGAAGATTGTCAAATATGCACCAAAAAAGTAGTAATACTAAAAAAATTGCTAAAATAATGTGCAAAGACGTTTTAGGCACACTAGAAAACTCAGAAGGTATAGGCTAAGATTTTATTGTACTTCTTATGGAATTCGGTGCATTAGTGCTGGTATGATTGAACATCGCCTTGTATTGGGGCATTGCAAAACAATGCCTTCTCTACTACTGGCCCTCATCACAAACATCTAGAGATTCTTAGTTTTAAAATGAGCAATTCAACCATTCCTTGCAGGAAGTCTTCATGACTGCACAATACAGGTTCAAGCCTTTCCCACTTCACTTGAATCGGACAATCCTTGAAGGATTGCAAGACTTCAACCACAATTCAGGTTTGATGGGTGTCCGATAGGTAAAGTGCCTTAATAAATCATTTGAAGCATGTGAAAATCCATATCACTGCAACTTAAACTTGAAATAGTGAGGTCCCACAAATAAAACATGGGAGTTTGGCATTTTGTTGGCAGCATCATATCTCAAATGACTGAAATTCAGAACACAAATTAGCCAAGAGGGTTCCCCGATTCTAAATGACCATTAGCAACTTATAAAATGACACATATTGGCAATCAGGTAGGGATGGCAATGAACCGGGGGGGAAATGAGGCCCCACCCCACCTTGCCTCATTTGGACCAGGGATGGAGGACATGAAATGGGAATAGAGGCGAGGATGGAGGTTAAAATAAAAACCCGTGCGGGGATGGACTTACTCTTTCCCCCACCCAACCTCGTCTCCATCCAGATCCCCGCCTTGCCCCATCCCCAATCCTTCTTTTAAGGATGGCAATAGACCGAGAAAAAACAGGGCCCCACCTCGCCTCGTTTAGACCAGGGATGAAGGACATGAAATGGGGATGAAGGGCTGAAGGTCCGAATTTTGAGATGGGGTGGGGGTGGAGACCTTGTCCCCCGACCCAGTCCACTGCCATCCCTACAACCAGATATCTTGGTTCTTTTGAAGAGAAAAATGACTAGAGAACGTGAAACCCAAACCTTAACTGGTTAAGCATACCGTTTTTTGCACTTGCTTTGTTCTTGGGAAGGTTAGCTTCATACTTCATGAGGAATATGATAGCTATTGATATCCTAATCCTAAATATTATAAAAGCAGAAGTGAGAAAAATAGGTGTAAAAAATTGGATGATTTATAATTTCTTTCTAATTGACATTCTTGCCATGTGGTTTGGAAACCTAATTTATATTTTTTATGGGCATTTTGTATGTTACTTTCAAAAAACGCTTTTTAGGGAAAGAAAGAGAAAAACTCTCGCAAGGTCTCACTCGACCTTTTGTAAAGATATTTTGAAATTACTCGCCTCTGTTTTGAAATTTATAAAAAAATGGAGAGACAGGATTTGCTCGTCGGTACGAGGTTCAACCGCTCCTGGCGCCTTTACCAGGGGTAATCGAACCAATGATCAAATTTATGCCTTTACTTTGCCTAAATTTATCTAAGTGATTATTCTAAGTCCTAAATGCACATACAATCATGCTTGTGCTATGATGTATGCATTTGGAAATATTTCTGAAATTTGGATTTTCCAAGTGATTTTGAAATAGGTTTGAAAATCTTCCTTTAGGAAGTGGTTTAGAATTTGAACTTGATTTAAAAAATTGAAATTTGAATTTAAATTTTGAACTTGTAATTGAAGTAAATTTGAGATTGAAAATGAAATCAGAAATTTGAAGTATTGAAGTTGAAATTGCAACTAAAATCAAAAGTTGAAATAGAATTTTGAGATTAAGAGTTTAAGATTTGGAATTTGAAATCTGAAAAAATGAAATTTGAAATCGAAAATGGAATTGGAAGAGAGTGAAATTGGAAAAATAAAAGACTAAATTAGGAGTTTGAAATTGATAAGTTAGAATTTGAAAATTGAGTTTATTTCTGAAATGGAACTTGAAATCGGATTTTTTTGAAATGGAAATCAGAGTTTGGAATTAAAATTTTGAATTTGATTTTGAAATTTGAATTGATGTTTGAAATCAGAATGAAATTTAAAAATTGAATTAGAAATTCAAAGTGAATTTTAAAATTTGATTAGAATTAAATAGAAAATTGAAATAAAATTCAGATTTTTTGAAATTGAACTTGAAATGAAAATAGAATTCGAAATTTGGGATTTTGAAAAGAAGTAAAGAATTGAACTTATTATTCGAAATTGAAATGAAATTCAAAGTTAAAATGTAAAATCCAAAAATGTAAAGTTTAGAAATAAGAATCAAAAGTTGGAATTTGAAATAAGATTTAAAACTGAATGATATTGAAAATAAAATTTAAAAATGAAATAAAAAGATAAATCTAAATTTGTGAATGGAAATTGAGAATGACTTTGAAATTATAAATGAAAATTGTTTTTTTTTTGAAAATTTATTTCGAAAATCACTTGGAATTTTGAAAATAACTTGAAATAATTTGAAAAATATGGCAAATAATTATACAATTCTATCTTAAATGATGAATGTATTAAAATAATTTGTTTAAAATTAGAATTAAAAGCAAATTTTATTCTTTAATAGAATTGAAACAAGATTAAATTTTAATATATTCAAGACTATGGTTACAAGCACATTTTAATTTAATCTTTATTTAAATTCCAAGAAAGAATAAAATATTTTTTTTTGCCTTTATAGAATTAAAGCAAGATTAAATTTTCATATATTCATAACTATGGCCATAAATATATCTTGATTTAATCCTTACTTTGAATTCTAAAAAAGGAGAAAAGCATGTTTTTGAAAATATGATGATTTTGAAAATGAATTGTATTTTAATAAAGAGTAATAATCCTAAGTATTATTCATATTCCGACTATGGCCGTAAATATGAACTTTACTTAGTTTTAGTTATCCTCTATTAAAGGGTGCACATGCCATTCGTGTTTTCCCATTGTATCCTTTTTGAAAAGAAAATAAAAATAACATGCCACAGTCAATTACGAAAAATTAAAATGCAACTGCATGCTCATCCATTCTAATCTAGATAAAAAATAGAAATTCTCATTAAATAAAAGTATTACAATCTTGAAATTTCAAACTGAATACTAAATTCTTTAATCCAAAGGAGAAACCAAGGCCTTCCGCGCCTCCCTCCAAAACATGAAGTAATATAAAGCAGCAATAGTGCGAAATATGAAAAGAAAATGCAAAGTAAAAGATGCATAGAAAAGAAAGTGAATATGTAATTTAAATGGACTGAAGTAAAAGACACTAAATAGTAATGAAAGTTGTATTATGACATCGAAATGGGAGTGAGATATATAAGCATATGCTAAAATGAAATACAAAAAATGAGATGCATATGCTGAAATTGAAATACAGATGAAATAGGATTCACAACAAATAGGGAATTAGAGAAAAACAGAAATATGGTTCATAGCATATGCTGGAATGCATATGCAATGTGATTCACAGCATATGTTGGAATGCTTATGAAATATGATTGAATACTGGAATGCATATGCAATGTGATTCACAACATATACTAGAATGCATATGAAATATGATCGAATGCTGAAATGCATATGCAATGTGATTCACAACATATGTTGGAATGCTTATGAAGTATGATTGAATGTTGGAATGCATACACAATGTGACTCACAACATATGCTGGAATGCATATGAAATATGATTGGATGCTGGAATGCATATGCAATGTGATTCACCGCATATGCTGGAATGCATATGAGTATGATTGAATGATGGAATGCATATGCAATGTGATTCATAGCATATGCTGGAATGCAACAGAAACATTAACGAGAGAAAATGACTTTAAGATGCAGAAAACATGCATATGCGAGTGAAGATGAAATCAATTAGATGCTAATGCTTAGATGATGTAGACGTTATACTGATGCAGGATGGATCTACGATGAATGTTGTGATGCAATTGGATGCAGAGTTCCTATTGCTTCAATGCTTAGTGAAATGAAAAGGATGCAGAAATTGCTAATCCGAATTTACTACGGATGATGCATTGATGCAAATGAAATAATTAGATACAAGTGAGCAAAAGAATAGAGAAAACATTAAGGATGATGTTGAAACAAATGCAAAGAATGTAGATCAAATTAGACAAATGGTACAAATCAAACATCGGGAATGTTAATGCACAAAAAATGCAATCGATGTTGATGGAATAAAGTTCTGATATAGATCTGATGCTAATGATATGCGAGAATGATAACCGAATGATGTTGGATTGCTGCAAACGGTATCTACAACTGATGGATGCATAGGCACGATGAATGCAAATGTCATGCAATTCAAATGATATCAAGTGAAGTAGAAGCAACAATGATGCAGCGGATGCAGAAGATGCGGATGAAGTGTTGCAATGGAAATGCTAATGATACAGAGAATGCAGCAATGAGGTGCGATGATGAAACACGATGCATAAAAATGAAGAATAAAAAATGTGCAGAGAAAGCAACGACGCAACCAAAGGGAATACACTGAATCAAAATGAACGATGTAATGATATGCAACTGAATGTGATGAACCAAAATGCAATTGGAAAAGGAATGGAACCAAATGCAAATGAAAGATGCTGATGGAATAAGATTTTGACACATATCTGAAGCTAGAGAGCTTGCAAATCTAATGTTAATGAAATGCAAGGATGACAGTCAAATGATGACGTTGAGTGAAGATGCAATACATTTAATATGAATCAGTGGAAAAGCTTCAGATATTCAACACAAATGCAAATGAAAAACAAGATGCATAGTAAATGAATGTTGATGAAGACAATATGATGCAAATCGATACTACTGAATAAGATTTCGATGAATAGAAAAAAACAAAGCAAACAGAAAATGCGGTAAAAGAAAGAAAAATGAAATGAACAAATGCTAAATAATTTTAGCAAAAGAGTGGATCAATCAAACGATTCTAATGGAATACCTGATCAAACCAATTGATCTAACTCATAAAATAAAAAAAATGAAGGGAGAGAGAATCTTATCGAATTAGCTGAAGTGGAATGGATGCCCGCATGCCAGTTTCTTCAACGTTCTCCGTTAAGCAGTTCTAGCGCTTTCGATGATGGATGGAGGAAAGAGAAGAAAATAAAGAAGAAGAAAGGAGAAGGAAGGAGAAAAGAGAAAATCGGAAGAGGGAAGGAAGAATAAAGGGAGAAAAATCGGAAAAGGGGAGGGAGGAGTTCGTTTTTTTTTTCTCTTGAAAGATGATTCTCTCAAAAACTTGATCATCTTCCCTCTCCTTCACGTGTGGTTATAAAGGAGAGGGTAGTTACAAAACTTTCAAAAATGCCCCTTCTAGGTTTTTAAAATTAAAAAAAAGGCTTTAGTTGCGAAAATTTTCAAAAACCCTTTCTTATTTAAAAAAAATCACTTTCTAAAATTTTGCCTTTTTATTTTTCGGAAGAGAATCTAAAATACACAAAAGAAAATGCGAGTGACTCAGTAGGCGAGATCTGGATGGTGTTTTGAAAGATTTTTGTAAACATATTGAATTTGAAGTTTACGGATTTTGCAAAGGAGAGCTTTTGAAATAGAAGAATTAATTTTAAAAATTGAATTTAAAAATGGATCTGGATCTAAGATTTTGAGTAAAGATCGAGTTTGGATCTCGAACTGAGGAAAAATGAGAGGAATGGATCCGGATAGAGGTTGGATCTAAATGAAAATAATTGAGCCATACAGAAAATTGATTTTGGATTTTTATATTTGGATTGAAAATACAATAATCGGGCTCAGAATTGGATTTGGATATCTGATCTGGATCCGAGGTTGGGTCTAGTATAGAAAATGAAATTGAGTTTTGGATGTTCAACAAGGAAGTGAATCCGAGAAATGATTAGAAATTGACCCAATTGCTCTTCTGAATGACTCAGAAGGTGGGACCCAAGGTCAGAAAGGATAATTTTTGAAACTTGGAAAATTTGAGGTGTTTAAAGGTTGGCGTAGTGGGTTTGGGCCTTGGCTGCTAGACAGGCAGTCAAGGTTTGATTCCCATGAGTGTCACCCCTCTGCGCAAGCCGACACCCAACATAGGCCATAGCGGTGGGGACCCTAGCCCTGAAGTTTTATGCCACCATCAGCTAGTGTGACCAGGTCTTTGTTTTGGGTGCGGTTTCTTTGGGTTATAAATCGAAAAAAAAATATTATTAGTTACCTTCTAAATGAAACTATTTTAGTCGCTTGCTTGGCTGTTTGCAACTGTCTGTGTGATTAATCCTGGTCTAAATGGTGCATCCTTGGCGGCAAGGTTCAGGTTTGCTTGTGGATTAATGTTGCTAGTGAAGAATCACTGTTTCCATGTCATTTTTGGACTTTTATTGCTGGTGCTGTTTACAGATCTTCCTTTTCCACCTCGAACAACGCACATTGGAACAGTGTTGGATCGGATGCACCTTTACCTGCAATTCATGGGTTGTTGTCAATGTGGTAGAATGATGGCTGAGTTACCATCGGTTTAGCCATGTCGTGTTCTCAAAATGGTTCAGATTGAGGTGGGCCTGTGTTGGAATCTAATCAGTGACTTAGTACAACATGGATTTTGGTTGTGTAAATCTGAAGACTATATGCTTCTGAGTTTTTTATTATTACTTTATTCATTGGCATATTCTATTCGGAGTTTTTGGAGTTTGAATTGTTTCCTATATTGGTTTCTTAATTAGAGTTCTGGAGATTTCCATGTTCTGCTTTTTTAAATAGGCTTGGGATATTCGGCTAGGATTTGGAATTAAGGTTGGCTTGTGATGAAGATCTTAAATTGTATAATATTTACATTTCTATAATCAGATTTGCCAAAAAAGGATTTTACAAGCATTTTATATTTTTAAGCTTGATTTTGTTTACTGTTTTTCTCAATGAAAAGTGCTGGAGGAAGGCCCGTCCATTTATTAACCACATAATACAAAAGCAGTGGACCGAGGCAGAGGCGGGGGACAAGGTCTCCACCCCCCGCATCATAGCAAAATTCTGCCCTCCATCCTCGCCTTTATCCCTACACTGGTTTTGATTTTAACCTCCATCCCTGTTTCATATTCTCCATACCTCCATCCCTGTTTCATATTCTCCATCCCCTGTCCAAATGGGACAAGGCAGGGCGGACCCCCACAGTCCACTTCCATCCCTAAAGTTATTTTAATTATTTTACTAAAGGGGATCGAAAATGGGGAGGGGAAAAGCCTAAGTCCAGTTTTGATTTTAACCTCCATCCCCCCCGTTTCTTGTCCTCCATTCCCGGTTCAAACGGGGCAGGGCCCCGTTTTCCCCGGTCCACTGCCATCCTTAACAATAGCTATGTGCAAAACAGAACAGCAGATATAAAAATCAACAAAAACAGGGTCAGAGTATCCCTACCCACCACGCAATCTCTGGGCATGTTGAATCTATATTTGGAATGAATGAAACCAATTCCACAAGAAAACAATTTATGTGAAATTCAAAACCAGCAGAATTCAATTTCATTCTCTCAGTGGAATTACAGCAGGCACCAACACAAGTACCTGCAAATATTTCATGAAACCCAAAACAAATGGAAGAATTGTCATCTTATTAGAAAACAAGTAATGCAGAATCCACTTTCACGAAATCCAAACCCTTACCCAAACACTTCTGACTTTAATTTTTACATATCGTATAACAAATTACACACAAGCTCCCAAAGATATTTGATGGGAAATCGATAAAGATGGGGTTGAAAAAGATAAAGAGAGGAAGAAAGAAGGTAGGCTGGGCACAAGCCCTTGCCACTGGCAGAAAAAAAATGCTAGAAAGAGGAGCCATTGCAACCACTAAAAAGAGAAAGGGGACCTACAAGATGAATATGGTAACGGTGTCAGAGATGCAGTTTTGGCTTCTGCGGATGCTCTGGTAGTAGCTCAATGTGCAGAAGTGGCATAGTCCATGGGTGCCACGAAAGACCAAGTAGGTTCAGTCATAAGCTCAGCATTAACAGTTAAAGACTCACTGCAGCAGCTGCAACAGGTAATCAAATCAAACATTCTCGCATCATGTAGGACATTGACATGTAACCAGCTAGGCTCAAGTCAAGGTCATGATTCAAAAAGGTCAAAAGCAAGACAAAGGTTGATTACACGACTATAAAAAAAAAAAGACAGGTTGATTACTCCCACATGTGGGCCGAGTCCAACCTCACCGACTCTTGATCATCAATGACTAGGTGTCAAGCTTCCTTGACCCAAAAAAACATCCATGGCAACTGTTTTCAAAGAATTTTATATGTAAACCTTTTTTAAGCATTCGAGTTGTCTTATAAGGACCATATGGGTGGGCCGATTATCCAGTATCATATAAAGGCATTTAAACAGGACAAGCACAATTCCAGAATAATATCATCTCATTTCCAAGTAGGAAGTTTTCGATCAAACAGAAAGAATATAAATATTCTGTTATACAAGTAAAATTCCTCACCCGAAAAGGAAAAAAACACTCTTCTATCAAAATTACAGAATACAACAGCCCCAATGCCTTGCAAAACCATTAGATAACGTTTACCGTTTGAGTAGTAGCACCTCTTTGACCGTTACACCTACAAAAGAATGAAGTTCTGATTATGACAGGATCATTAGAGAGAGAGAGAGGTGTTAAGAATAAACTAAAAAATGGGACTATCCCTGGGCACGCAAGTATATGCTGAAGGATGCCAATGCAGAACCAAAAATTAATGCAGTTACAGTTCAAACCGCATTAGCCTTTGCATATTTAAAATGAAATCAACTCAGCGGAAAAAGTTCGTGAAATTTTAGATTTAATTATTGTACTAACTCTGGTTTGGAGCTCCATGAAGTCTACAGTGAAGTAATCTTCAGATACATATAAGAGACAACACGTTATGATGCAACTGTACTTTTAATAGCTCATGATATTGTAGAATCCTTCCAAGATAACTGAATCAGGAACGATAGGTACCATACCTCAACCTGTCCTAATCATTATTAGGTTATGCTGGCAGCGTGGTAGCCTGTATCGAGCAGACTGACATTTAAGGGAAATATGTTTTATTTTACTATTTTTCTGATAATCATACAAAGATAAAGGGCAACCAGATGGCACTTTCCCTTTCTCTTTCCAAGTTTAACTGATGAATCCCAAGCAGTTTAGCAATGGCAAGGCACCCATCAAGGCACCGCACATGATCCACAGGCTCCAGAGCAATGTTGATCGAATAATCACATGCTTTTTCACTCACATACTCACTGTTCTTGAAGAACTTGTCGTGTGACTCATGTAAATTAGGAGTCCATGGTCTCATCTCATCAAGATAAGAAATGATTTGATATATGTGAAACAATATGTTTGGATTCTAGAACAAAAAGAGTAAGTTCTGAAATCTAAAGTTTTACCAATGATAAGTCTTAAGGCAAAATCATTCAAAAGAATAAGCCATTTGGGAGGGCGAAGATGAGATAAAAATATTCACATCTATTTTAAGTACATGAAATTTAGATGACTATTCTTTGAAGGAGAGAGAGCTCATCTCAAGATAAGAAACCATTTGATATATGTGAAAGTCAGTTCGGATTCTAGAACAAAAAGAGTAAGTTCTGTGATCCAAAGTTTTACCATTGATAAGTTTTATGGCAATATCATTCAAAAGAATAAGCCATTTGACGTGAAGATGAGATAAAAGTAAAGCATCCACATCTATTTTAGGATACATGAAATTTAGATGACTAAATTTCTTTAGAGAGAAAAATGTGATATAACAATCCAACTCAACCCATTTATAAGCCCCAATTTTATTCCAATCATAGTATTTTTTTGAAAAAAATAACTAATGTCCTATTTATCCAGTGTAGCAAGGGATGCCCAGAAAGATGATTTTTAACAATAAAAAAAATTTTAAATCAAAGAAATACTTAAGCTTTAGAGATGTGTAATCTTGGACATAGCGCTCTGAAATTTAGTTTACTAGATTTACTTACTAATACCTACTTAAAGATAAAATTAACTTTTAATCATTCAAAACAAAAGTTACTCAACTTTTGAAAACTCTACTCAGCTGTATTCATGTGACATAGATCATTACATATTGGCCCTACCCAAAATTTCCAAGCATTATAAGTAGGGTCTTGAAAAAATTCACATATGGTGTATGTTAACAATACCCCTGGTTGTCTCTGCACCTGTACCTCCCTCCAAATGTGGTTCCCTTAGCTTCTCCATATCATGGTCACAAATTGCCGAGTCAAACTTGGTGACTCAGTCATTCCCTGGGTGAAGACTTGTTCAAGTCATGGTCAAGTTAGCCAAGTTTTGGCAAGACTCGTTGGAGTCATAGAATGACTCAGCCGAGTGTGTGTGTGTATAGAGAGAGAGAGAGTAATGAAAACCTACCCACTAAAAAACATGACAAACCTACCCACCACACGTATTGTTGGATTTTTGGTAATTTTTCAAAATTCTGACCGTTCAGATGTGATCCATATGATTGCTTTTATAAGAATTAGTTCTTGGAGCATTTGATTCCGATGCATGGATAGGTTTTTATAAGTTTCAAAAATCAACGGCATACAATTTTCATAAATTTTCAAGGCTCCAAATACCATTTTTCTATCCAAAATACATGATCCAAGTGTTGATTTCTAGTAAATCAATCATGTTGAACACATCTGTACAGTCGGAATTTTGAAAAAAACACCAAAATTTTTCCATTGGGTAGGTTTGGCATGTAATACATATACTTTGTATACATATGTATATTATAATACACATCATATGTAACAATTAGAAATACAACATAGACAAACATATATACAATTACATATTCTATAGAAAATATAAAGTCACATTGGCTCAGCCGAGTCACCCAGTTGACCCACGCCAAGTCGAGTGGCGAGACACTGGGTTTTATAACTAAGCACCCTAGGGAGACTTCTTGTGTGCCCAATTGAGCAACTGTTGTCCTCTGATGCCAAGACCTCACCTTCACGTAACCATATAGAAAGAGGGTTTTGCCATCAGCTCTAATGAGTTACTTGATATTTGCAATTCTCACTTTTAAATAACATTTCAGCCCTCAGACGCATCCATTATAATGAAATTATAATATCACATTCATATGAATATGTTAATTATTACAGAAGATAGAGACAAACCTGTTACAATGCAGTCTAGACGCGAAATTGTGATTATTGCAATTTGTACACATCCAATCTCCATCTCGCCATTGTTTTGCACTGTTGAGTTAAAAATATGAATTACATAGGCTCAAACAACCATTCTCCATCTTAGACAATGTAACAACAATAATCGAGAGATACGAGAAAACTTAAAGATTATATGTTTCACTAAATAAGTCAAAGAGTGTAACCAAATAATGTTCCTATGGCATCCCATATAGAATAATATTCATTGGCATAACTCGCTCAGAGATCATGTCCAATACTGTGTCATCAATAATAAAAGCATTGGAAGCAACACCTTTTTTTTATCATCACATAAACAAAAACAAAGTAGCTTATGAAGGCAATAATCATACAGGTAAGCACGATTAGAGAACAGTGAAAAGTATACCTGGTCCATGACTTATGGTTAAGTGAAGGGTATGTTAGCTTTTCTAATTATCCATATCGCATGATTCCAATAATATGAATATTTTTGAACTTTATGTATATTAGTCTGACAATGGAAAGGTGGAGAGAAAAGAGAGCGGGGATCCACAAAGATATTGTCCCGCTGTGTGTTATCACAATTTACTTTTGAACATCGTCTAAGGGATGTTGATGGTGTCATTCAACCTTATGAATCAATCCATAAGATTCAAACACTGATTTTGCCATTCAGAAAGATCACATGAAAAATAGCAGACATGGAAATCTATTTTTATCTGACAAGTGCCTGTAATTTCTTTCGGAAAATCTATCTGCTCAAATGACCTATAAAATAGAAGAGCTCTATGCTCCAGGAGAATCACCTCCAATGACCTACTGCTACCACAGTGAAACCATATTTGGATGGACATTGGTGCTGACCCCTATTCTCCACAGTTGTCTCATCATGCAGCAAACAAGACCCTTAATTTTAGCATTTGATATGTAACTCTGAACCAGCCTCAGATATATAGTGATTAGTGAATAAAGAATCCATATCAAATGTTTGTGTTCTTGGACAGGTGCATGAGAGCACGTTTGAATCGCGGGCCCCACGTGCATCTGTGCACCCACGCAAATATGTGATGCACTGACAGAATATTGGTGTGTTTTTCAGATGGTTATTTGACATGTCGCTGTTCCATGCCCCCCCCCCACCCACCCACAGAACAGTGTGGAGAACGGACACTCTCGGATAAAAAAAATCAAATTTGGGGGGCACATCATGGTCAGGGAAGGACAGTGCATCCTGTCCACGCGTGCCCGCAATTCAAATGCACTCTGAATTGTCAAAAAGGGATGCCCTTTGTCTACACGAATTAATGGAACATGAAAATAAGCACCTGAAGTATCAATAAAACAAATAAATTAGTTGTGAATCAAACCGACGGTGAGGAGAAGCAGATTAAGTCAAATGATGGGTGACATTCCCAATCTAAATTGTGATTAAGATGCACCGCATGTCCTATTTAAGTCCCACAATAAAAGGGTTAATGGAAAAGTCAGTGCAGTTAACTCCCATTTTTTTTGTTTTGCCCTCTCTCTCTCTCTCTCTCTCTCTCTCTCTCTCTCTCTCTCTCTCTCTCTCTCTCTCTCTCTCTCTCTCTCTGTGAAAACCAGCTAGCTACGGACGGCACCTTCTCTGGCGTGCCGGAGATGACCGTGACCTACATCCACAAGTTTTGCTTTGAGAAACCCTTCACCCTGAACGCCTATTTCGTCTACAGCGGCTCTACTTGCTTGCTGCGGTTAGACACCAACAAAAAGGGATATTCTGGTTTGAAGTCGCAGGCTCAAACTCTCAAAACTCTAGCTCATGTACTGGAAAAAGTGCCGACCCCAAGTGAGCATTTGGAACATGTTCTGATCCCTGCTGCGTCTACACTGTCTGCGGCTCCCTTGGGGTATGTACCAGTGACCTGGAAGGCGTCTGTACCTGCCTCGCCAGGTTTCAGCTGGGATGTCGGAGACCATTCCGCCGGTTGTCGCCACTCATCGGTTGTTGATGACGGGGGACAAATTTGTCACTGTTGCCTCCACCGTCGCTGTCGCTGGTGTCACGGGAGAATCATGCCAGATGTCCTGCCTAAAGAACCTCTCTTGCATTGTCGTGAGCCACAATGAGGCGACCTGCTGGTGCCGGAATATGTACGCTCTGGTGCTCAGTCTTGTGAATTCGACAGCCAGCGGGGAGGAGGGAGGATTTTGTATGAAGGGAAAGAGGATCGCCGGAAAACTCAGAGTGGTGGGCAGAGAGAGAGAGAGGTGGGAAATGAAAAAAATGGGGTTAACAGCGATGGCAGCTCCATTACACCCTCTTTTTTAGTGGGACCCAGTTAGGACATGTGGTGTGTTCTGGTGGCATTTTAGTTTGGGAATGTCACCCACTGTTTGACCTGATCTGCTCTGGAAGTGAGTGCACTCACCATAAAGCATCGCAATATGTTGAAATGGTGTTCCAGCAAGAAATGGGCAATAATACCTTTCTCAGCCTTTTTGCTAAGATCAAATGTGTGGCAATTAAATGACACAAGCAGCTAATAGATGGCCTCAGCAAGGTGAAGACTGCAAGAAAGGATTAGTTTGAAGCAAATTGAGAAAGCAAAAGGGATTCAAACAAAGGTTTGACCAGTCAACAAAAGCAAGTGCATATACATACAGAGTAGAGGGACTAAGGGTAGAGTTCTAGGACTGAAAAAAAATAAAGAAAGAAGAGTTCAAAATTCTCAATGTTATTACAGATTGAAAGCTTAAGCCACTAAAAAGTGTCTTCTATTTTGGTGTAAAATAAAGGGAAAGGCATCGTGAATACAAACACAATACATCTAAAAATTCAGCAAGATGACAGCAGTAAATCGGCCAATAAAACACAGTTTGTATGAGACTTCCAACAAACCTGTGTCACAGCTGGCACCAGCCAATTAGAGGGAAAGCATACATCTAGAAAACATCACAACATGGAAAGCAATGCCGGGGCTAGATTTACAAAGCTATAGAGCAATCATTACAGTAGATACAATAGTAGAAAGATGTGCAGTGCAGAAACCAAGTGCATCTTTTAAAAATTGGCAACCATTCAGACAGCAGGCCCACCTCCTCTCAAGTATAACGTTTCTCTCCATAGTTTAGTTATCAGTGAATCCTGTTTCGGTCTTTCTTATTAATATTTAATCATGTCCAACTATCTCCGCTTATATTCAATCATCTCCAACTATCTCTGCTTGTTTTTTCATTTCAAATCTAGGATATGATAGAAATCATCACTACTTGTTTATTGAGCTAACAATCATGCGGAGGCTTCCCTGAAACACTGTATGATGTATGAACACCCATCACAATCTTTTCAAACAAGGTCCATACAAGATAAGAATTCATTGTTATGTTGTCTCAAGTTGGTTTCTTCCACATTACTAGCATGACTACATCTTCAATGAAAAAAGGCTGAAAAATATTGCAGCTTCCATGTGTTGCACAGCATACTAGCCAAAAAAGCTGTTAAACACAGCAACATGAAAATAAAGTTTTGGTTGCAAAAATATTCACCAGTATCATTCTTGCAATAATATCAGCAAGCATTTTCACTGGGAGAGTTTAAAAATAAGTGATTTTTCTATGGAACATAACAAACTTTGAAAAAAGAAAATCTAAAAGAATTAAAAAATTATTTTTGGAGATGAATTTTGGAAAAATATTGTGATAGCAATATTTTGTCATTTTTTATTTCTTTTCAACATAAACCCTTTGAAAACGTGATATTTAGTGATTATGGGAACGAATGTTTGCATGGGCCTTACTCCGCATCATTTGCATATAGTTGTAGCTTTAAAATGAACAATTAACTCCATTTCATTGTTGCATAAACTTATACTCCTCAGCAGTAAGCATTTGATTGCAGAAGCAGATACAAAATGTCCAAGTTGGCATCATAACTCTCTGTAAAAAAGACTACTGATTTGTTTTGTTGTGCAAGAAGTGGACATGAAATTACAAACAGAAGAAAACTAAACACAGCAGCAATAAATAAAAGTGACTGCTTTAAGGCAAGGGCATCATCCTCACTAACAGAAGTTATCAACAAAATCCCATAATTTAGTTTGTAACATATTATATAAAATAAATGAATAATCATGGTATTATTATCCACTGAGTCAAGTAAACATCTGAAAGAAGTTTCATTAGAAGTTAAAAAATGGGACAGGAATAATTTGCAAAGGTTTGAATCAATTACACATGCAAAAACCTAAAAGAAGATGGGTTTAAACAAAGACACACACATATGACTGCTCAGAAAGAATTCACACACACACACACACACACACACACACACACACACACACACACACACACATATGCATGATTAGTTGTGTGAAGCACATTTTCATATGTATATACATGTGCATTCATTAACATGTAAGCACACTTCATTGACTAGATTTACTTCTATCTAAGCAGTCCTCACCTTCCACACTTAAAAACGACAATCCATTTCATTTATCCAAAATATAGAACCAACATTAATGACATTGGAAGCAAACCATATGCTATCAATAATGGAATACTCGTAAATTTTACAAAATACACTTAATGAGATAAGACAATCTAGTGGTATAAACAGACATATAGTTACAGCATTTATTGAAATAACACAGTAATCATCAAAAACTTGGTACGAGGTTGTTTAAATTATCATCCTCATAAAAACAAGGAAATGGTGTCAATTAATCAGACATCACCATGAAATCAGATAACAAGAAGCTTTAATTACCCTTTTCCCAGAATTGTTGGAATTGTCACCATCTGTGGTGACTGCACATGCATATGCAAATTAGGAACAGCTGCAGAGCTTCCAGCAGAAAGTGTGGCATACAAATTGGGTGTTTGATCAGTACTTGATCCAGCCATTTGGGCAAACCCTCCATATGAAACTTGCTGGCCGTTTGTCTATTTTTTTTGGTGGGAGGGCAGAAAGGTGTTAGAAAAAGTATCAACTCTTAAAGTCAATCATAAAAATATAATGCTCGTGAATACCAGGATTTGGTTGTTTGCATCCCCTGCATTCAGTCGCTTGCTATCCCAGCTATTAACAAATTCTTCTGATGCAAGACGCTTTGTTCCCAATGCTACAATATCAAAATTTGTCACACCATGAATAATACATCAACTGATGTAGAGAGAGAGAGAGAGAGAGAGAGCAAAACAATGAAACGACAGGCAAGCAATGGCTGAATCAAGAGCATTTTGCATCATACCAAAGTCATAAAAAAGGTAAAACCAAATAGATAAAGGTATGAGGGCTGTCAACATGCTGGATCCGGGTCAGGTCCAGATAAATCAAAACCCGGATAACATGGTTCGCATAGAATGGATATAATTGGTTCCCCATTTAATTCCACTTGCCAGATCCCATCCTGATCTGACACTAAAATCGGGCAGAGAAGGACAAAATGTATAACCATGTAAACACTACCATTTTTATGCGAGAAAGATGAAAGACCCAGATGTAGTATTCTAAGGTGAGTAATTCTCAAAATCCTTGTGACATAACTCAAACTTTTAACACGATAAAAGGAAAAAAAAAGTTTAGTTGTAGACGGACAGGATCATACTTTCTTGTCATTCTAATAACAATATTAAGTTGCACTACAAGACCTGTTGCCTTAAAACAAGACCAACTACATGAAGGCAACCTGCCAGTACTTTCTCAATCTCTCTAGCAGCACCAGCACCATGGACAAGATCAAAGTCCTCGATGTGAATAAATGACGGCACAGAACATGAAACTACATATTCTATGATCCATGCTACAATAATATGTAATCCCAACCCCATAAATCCTTCAGCATCTGAATAAATAGTTTAAAATTTTACCAGGAAACAAATTGGTAGCTGCAGGACCAGCTGTTGAAGAGGGTATGCCAGATGGCAAAGAAGCATTACATTTTTTACACTGCACATGTTAAGAGTAACGGTGTCAGCAACTTAGTGACTAGCAAAAGGAGGACATTACAAAAGCAAACCCAAAATACCAGCTCCAGTGGTAACAAGGCCTGGTTTGATGAAGACTAGAAAGTTAACTAGGGAAAGGGTGGATATGAAATGCAGATTTTGTGTTTTAGCTTCAAACTCAGCTGCAGACAATTGACACAATGGATATGAATTGCAAATATTAAGGTAGGATTTTCTTTGTTGTGCATGTATATGAACCCTTTCTCATGGAAGTTTGATGCACCAATCTAGTTTCTCACAAACATTATGAAGTGATATCTTTGAGCACTTGGATACTAGTTAAACCATTAGATGATAAACTTAATTTTCTGATATTTATTGCCAGTAAATACAATGACCTGCATGAACTCCAAGTTGAGACTGATTGAGTTTGAGTCACAAGTCACGTTATGGCATCTTTCTTCTTGTTATAAACATCTACTTTTGACCTTCTTAATAAGGAATTTGATTTTTTTTTTCTTTTACACATCTGATTCTACTTTTTGAACTTTTATACAAGACTTATAACAAAGGGGACTTCACCAAGTTAGTTGCACCCAGTTGTAACTAGGAAAGCTGCATCTTGATTTGGCTGAAGTTGAAAAACTCATTTGTGGCTCAGCTAAAGACATTATCACTCATTCTGATAGAAAATCTTGGAAATGGTTCAGTAACTGTTTTTCCATTCTTTTGAACTCAGAAGTTGAAGACTAACTCAGAAAAATTGGCATTTCAAGAGAAGTTTCAGACCTAATATGTCTGTACCAGAAAATATAAATACATTCATCCAGTTTTATAATACCACAAACAGTGGAGGACCTAGAACAAAAACTTGAATTTTAAAAAAGAAAAAATCAAGTGCTTTCTTCCCACACATGAATTGAGTTGCAAACACCATCAGACCCCAAAAGAAACAAGGCAAAGAGCATTCCCACCAACCTAGAAACCTTAACAAGACAAAGAATAGAAACACTATATCCAGTTCAAATAGTTCATAAATGATCAAGAAGATATACACTAACAGGCAACCTAATTACCTGAGCACGAGAAGAGTAATTATGGAAGCCACAGTTACAAATCCAGTCCCCATTACGCCATCCTTTAGGAACCACAAGAAGCTGGTTCGTATTGTTCATGTATCCACCACTACTATTTCCACCAAATGACCAAGAAGATGTTGTCTGAAGTCCATACGTATTATCAGCACCTAATGGCCAACCAGCCCCTGTTGATAGTGTCTGCTGAAATTCAGATTCATTCATCTTTAGCCCTGGTCCTCCCTGGGTCCTGGCAAAATAATATGCATGAGTTGGGACAGAAGCTCCAGCCATTGCAATTGCTGGCATTGCTGCCACCTCCTTTGGTTGCCCGCATTTTTTGCACTTCTCCCTTGAAGCATAATTGTTGTTGCTGCAACCTATTGATCCATAGATCCAACACCCAACCAATGTTGCAGCCAGCAAAGAGAAGGGCACCAAGAACACGCACACCATCCCAAATCACACACATACACAAAAAAAAAGAACAGTCATATGGTCAATCAAGGTGATTATATGTCTCATAATCTCTTGTTTTGATAAATAAATTATCAAAGGGAAAAAAATCATGTTAATCAACCAACTTTTTCGCATAGATAAACCTATCATGAACATGTGTCAAATTCATCAGTTACAAACATCAAACAAACATACAGTTTGCTGCCTTCACCAGCTAAAATTACAAAAAGGACAAATCATTTATATCTATTTCTGGAGGCAAGAGCAAATCAATTAATGTATGCATTGGTAAAATCCAAGATAAGGTTCTAGAGAAGCTTGGTCGCAAAATCATAAGCATTGAATGCAACAAAGAAAACTGTTATCTGTTCAGCAAATTTTGAGAGGAGAACAAGAGTAACCAGTCATTGCTGGGGTCGCACAAATGAATTTTCTCAAACTACTGTAATGGCTATGAATTTATCGACTCAGTCTATAACATGAATTGAATTTCATACATGATGACAGTCAGTCAAATTTAAATGAATCAATAGAACAATTAGAATAAGCTGTAACGTTGATATAGCGAATTAAGTGTAAAGTATTTGTTCCAACTCTCCGTCTTCAAGAAACCTTCAAGTAAAACTAAATCAGGCATCATGGAACTTTTCCCTCATCTCAAGGGAATCAGTCAACAAGGAACAAGCGGGTTTTATGCAGCCAGATCAAGAAGCTGTAAACATACTCCAGGTTGCTACTTCCAAACATCTCCTTTCATCCGAAGAAACAAAATGATGCACCTAATGCACAGCCAGCCTCTTTTCCTCCGTGCCGATTCCTGAAACATCCCCACCAAAACGTATGGGTAACAAGGTATTAAGCCATTTGAATTAACCAAAAAATAATTTTTGGGACAAAATTTATCATTCAGGACATGGATATCCAGCACAGTTTCTGGCCGGCTTGCAAGAAGTTCCAACACACACCGTCATAGAAGCTGGCACAATCCAACATGGAACAGAAGTAAGCATGGGCAGTGCACCTGATTAAATTCAGATATACTTCTACTTTCAGCCAAAATTTTGGTTAGCTTCAAATTGAGAAAATCCAACTCTACAGAACCTTAAGTACGAGCCACAGTTCGTACGTGAACTCTAACACTTTCTCGTATCACAAAACACTTGATTCTTTAGTTCCATTTTTTCGCTTAATTTTCCTCAATCTTCCGCTCAATCATACTAAGTTAGTCCAACTACAGTGTTCAAACTTCAAAATCAACTTAGATCGTCCAAAAAAAAAAATAGTCGCATCAATATTACAACCCTGTGCCCATTAACGTACCAATTAGCTAATAGCAACCATCTCTGAACAATCACTCACTCCACTCCGTACAAAAAAGAACGAGGGTTGCATGTTACTTCATAAATTACGCCATGACTACACAAATCACTCGAGAACTTCATCAACCCTAAACTAAATCCAACACTACTGCCCCAATTATCAGATAAAGAAATCGATATTCTCTGTCGCGTGTCTCAAACCAAACTCACACAAACTAACGAACATAAAATTCAAATTCGATATCGACACAGAATCAAACATCCGAAATTACCAATAAAACTCAAAGCGCCTCGACTAAGAGACACAATTGAGCGAAAAAAATCAGGAATCATCGGGCAAGAAAAAAACGGAAAAACGGCCGGCGGTATCGATCGACGAAAGGGAAAGAGACGAACCAGAGCAGATCCAGTCGCCGATCCGCGGGAGCCATTTGGAGTCGGAGGGCGTCTTGGTGTCGACGAGGAGGCGCGGCTGCTTGCATCGGTTGCAGAACGATCGGAAGGCGTAGTTGCGGTTCTGGCAACCACCGCACTCCCAATCCCCCTCTCTCCCCTCCCCCATTTCTTCTTCTTCTTCTTCTTCTTCTTCTTCTTCTCAGGGTTAGGTTTTCTGCAGAAACGGCGAGAGGTGGAGGGATGAAATCCCTTTTTATACGCGCAGCCTCGACCGGGTCTGGATCAATGTTGTTCATATCCAAACCGAACTCTTCCGGATCCGGGCGAACTAGGATATCCGGTACGAGTCCGATAATCAATATGTTGTTTCCGGATATGGATCTTTTAAGTGAAACTCGAATGTACATTGGGATCAGATTCGGATCTGTTCGATCTGATTGCTTTCGGACTCGGATCTAGAATTGATTCGAATCAAAACTGACCCGATTGCATTTTTTCACCTGCTTTTGTTCCTTTTTTTTCTTATCCAATATTACCACGTAGTTTGGATTCAGATTCAACATTACCTCCTATAATTTGATTGCATTTAGATCTAGAGTTGGAGCTATTGTTTACATTTTAGAACCAGATTTGGATTTGGCAAGATCTGCCTTGAATCTGACCCATTTACACCCCTACGATCGTCAAATCCGCTTCCAATGTTTACAGGTAGGGCTGGCATTGGATAAACTACTGAGTTTTTTTTTATAAGCTACAAAACACATCTATAGATAAAAATGTTTAAACAAATATATGTTTTATACTAAATAAATCATAGAGATGAAATCTACTTAGGGATGGCAGTGGACCGGGGGAAAGCGGGGCCGCCCCCGCCTCGCCCCGTTTGGACCGGGGATGAAGGGTATGAAACGGGGATGGAGGCGGGGACGAAGGTTAAAATCCATCCCCGTCCGGGGGTGGAGGCGGGGATGGACTGGCACGTTCCCCCGCCCTGCCCCGCCCCATCCCCGCCCCGGCCCCGCCCCGGCCCATCCCCGTCCCGGCCCCGCCCCATCCCCGCCCCCAACCCTTTATATTTTTACTGTTTACTAACCCTAACTCCCTTCCCTAATTTCCTAACCCTGGAGCCGCCGAGCCGGGCCGTCGCCTCTTCCCCTTCCCCATCCGCATTATCATTGTAGTCGGGCCGTCGCTGACCACCGTTGGCCGTCGCAGGGGGAGGCCTCCACCCTCATACTCAGCCTCCTCTGCAAGCTCGACGGGAGGGCGGAGCTCTACCGAGACGTACCCCTCTCCTACCTCTTCCTTACGAACAATCTTTAGTACATCATCATTAAGGTGCAGAGCTCTGACTCGTCCTCGGCTACGCTTGGGTGCGAATGCACACCAAGAAGCTTCGGCAGTACGTCGCTAACTACGAGCGCATGGCGTGGAGCGAGGTCGTGGCAGCCATGGCGGAGATGTCGGTGGTGATCGATGCCGAAAGCGCGAGGCGGGCTTTCAGGCGGTTCAACTCCGCCTTCGAGGAGGCATACCGGGTGCAGACTGCGTCGATCGTGGTGGAGGATATGAAACGGGGATGAAGGCGGAAACGGGGACGGGCGGGGACGGGGCGGGGGTGGAGGACATGAAACGGGGATGAAGGCGGGGGTAGAGGATAAAATCCATCCCAGCCGCGGAGGCAGGGCGGGGGTGGAGGATAAAATTTTGAGGCGGGGCGGGGGTGGAAACCTTGTCCCCAGCCCCGCCCCACTGCCATCCCTACATCTACTTAGGGCTGATAAACAAATCCAACAAATAAGACGAGTTGGCCTGCCAAAAAAAAAACTTTTTTAAAAGGGTTGATAGTAAATATGAAACCATGACCTCTTAAAAGTAAGTATATGCAATCATACAATTTAGCTAACATAATTTTTTAAGACTTTTTCTTTTTTTTAAGGCAAGTTGGGGTTAGGCTGACCCCTACCAGAAGAACTCCGCTTACCACATGGGATGCCACTTCAGTGGTCATTTTCTTAAGACTTAATATGCAATAAATTCTACATAACCTATCCAAACAAGTTTATACGAGCCAAACTAAGCCCAACACTCCTTGTTCATGCTCGAATCGGCTAGGTATAACCAACCAACTCATGTGCAACTTGTCATCCAAACGAATCGAATGCAAGCGAGTTTGAGATGAGTCAAATGGAGTCGTGCCATGAGTTTCTTTGTTCATTTATCAACCCAACATCTATGCAATCAGATTAAGTAAATAACACATGTAAATACGTTTTTTAAAAGGGTCAAAGACATTATAGGAGATACATGATCTGAAACTTATGTATTGCTCACATTACTTTCAGAGAGAAAACATTACTATGTTTCATAACATTGATCTCTTAAACCATCTCAGACCTCTTCAGAAAACATATATTTAATGCTTAATCCAAACTCGTTGATGTGTTTGTCATTAAATCAATTTAACAATTTTTTTTAGTTAATTAAGTTTTTTGAATAATATAAACCATTTTTGGTGCAATATAAACCATTTAATACAAAATTTTATTTTAATATATACACTTAAAAATACATAAGGAATACTAAAGTCAGCTAGTTTCATTGGATATCTAACAAAAATCATAGCTTGAATCCAACCCACATGTTAATTGGATCGGTTTCAGGTCAACTGACATAATATTTGGGTCTACATTTTTTCACGGGTACCTATATTCCAAATATTTAGGTTCAAGTCAGGTAAATTAGCCCCAAGGGGGGTTGGGGCCTTGGCTGCTAGACGGGCAGATTGTTCGATTTCCATGGGTGTCACCCCCCTTTGCACAAGCCTACGTGTAGCATATGCTCTTGGGGCAGGGGTCCAAGCTTCAAAGTTTTACGCTATTGGTAGGGTTAAATATCCAACACAAACTGGACTCATTGACAGCTCTATTATAATCATAGTGACAAATATCGCGAGATTTTCATAAATCTTGTGATAATATCGAAAGAAATTGCCTGCAAGTTTAAAACGACAATTTCTTGTGAGATTTTCAAAACATCGTAAGATTTATTAAAAAACATAAATACCATTATTTAAACACGATGTTTATGTTTTAAACGGCTATTTGTGATGAAAAAACCGTGTATTCTTATTTTTAAATATTTTTTATTAATATCTTCTTAAAACAATAATTTTTATAATTTTATTTTTATTTTTTTATTACTGAGATTTTGCCAAAAAATGCGAGATTTATGAAAATTTCTCAATTTCTCAAAGTTTTTGAAAAATGAGATTTTGCCAAAAAAACGTTCGTCACTATGATTATTATGTCGAATCCAACAATAAATTGACTCAAGTGGGTAACAACCTTGATTAGGGGACTCATAGCTAGGTTTTCGTGCAAGAAATGTGGAATCTTGTTGGATCTTACCCGACCCACTCAATTCAATATGGGTATGACACAATATGTCCTCACGCCATATATCTAAGACAATTTTAACATACCAATAACCAAAAACACAATAAATTTTGGGCGAATATTTTCTACAATGGGCAACACCATGTTCCAATAGGTATCCCAAATGCCCTCTACTATCCCAAGTGACATCAAAAGCATGCCACTTTTTACCAACGGTGTGTTGGATCGATTTTCGGATCACACAGTTTCACAATCATAATCATGATATAAAACATGATATAAATCATAATATGCAGTATAATACACATCATGATTTTCAGCAAATCGAAACATAAACAGGGAGCAGGCATGTCGGGTTCCGCATAACACCAAAATCCAGATAGCAACATATGAACAAGCAGATGCACAGAACACAATAAACACAAGAGAAGCATGTTAATACTGTGTAAAAGGCTAAGGCGTACGAAAGTACTCCCCTTAGAGAAGATTTGCCCCCACATACAGTGCAAATAGGGTCCGGCGTCCTTCTCTCAGGATACAATAGCCTCGGCGATCTGGATCGGTGCACGCCAATGGTAGATCACCCTTCGAAAACAACCTCAGGAACTACAACTACAAGAGAGAGAAGAGAGATGATCAAGTGTACATCCGTCCCCTTGGAACCTCTCTAACCACGTTTATATAGATGTGGAAGAGATATTTTCGAAAGGACATGACTCTTGAAGAGTTGCCCATTTTGAATAGACATGACCCTTGCAAAGAGTTACCAGATTTGAACAAGTGTGACTCTGCCAAGGGTCACCAGTTCTGAACGGGTGTGACTCCGCCAAGGGTCACCAGTTCCAAAAGGCATGACTCTTTTTCTTTATATAATCCAAGGAAAAACAGAAAATCGGGGCAAAAAGATATATTGGTCTTGATTGGATATGGCCCTAAAGGGCTAATTACCCGAGCCTGGCTCGGCTCGGCATGACACGGCACGGCGAGCGCGCGCGCGCGTATGTGTGGTAGTCATCCCACCCTCTTGTTCTCAGGAACAAGTGTAAGAGTTTACATGTGGATTATAAATCCCACAACAAACTCAAACACGATCAATTTGGGACTATTCCACACCATCAAAACCAAACTTTTTCCAAAAAGGAAAAACACCCCATGTTTCTTCTTGGAATTTCCTCTCTCCTCCCTTCTTGCACCTAACATTCCCCCACAAATTCAAAGAATGAAATGGGAGAAAACAAAGATGCAAGATGAGATAATCAGCAGCATAACATATCATGCTTTTAGTAATGGTACCTTCCGGTTTGAACCACTACCTTAGTTGACTAACTTTACCCCCACATGAATGAAGTGAATTGAAGTCTTGAACTTGAACCTTTGGTGTAGGAGTGTCCATTAGCAACAACATGATAAAAGTTCTGGTTGTAATCTTTAGGGGCGGCGCGTTAAGGCCATGCGCCTGAATCCTGTTTCATGAGTGACTTTAGAAATAACCCAATTCCTTAAACTGCGGTCACACAGTCACACTCATATAGGTGGGTTTCTCCAGAGATGCACTGCTAACATCTCGTCTAGAAGGTTTTGAACTCATTTAGAGTTTTAACTCTTCCTTAACTAGCAGCTACAACACCTTTCCAGAGTAATCAGGGGAACATACACAGATACATAGTATCTCATAAATAAGGTACTATTCAGTTCACCCTACAGCCTGTTATTACCACATTGAACCTACTTTGTGGGATCTCCACTCAGATAGGTTGGGTTGCTACTGCAGATGAACTACTGATGGGTTTCAGTCCCATCCCCTCTTTGGATTTTAGGACTGATGACTTATCTAGTCCTTTCGTTAATGGATCAGCTGTGTTCTCTTTGGATCCAACATAGTCCACAACAATCATTAACTGAGACACCAGTTCTCTTACAAACTTTATTCTGACTTGGATGTGTCTCCTCTGCTTTTAGTTATATTTTGTGCTTTTAATCTTAGCAATTGTGGCCATATTGTCACAATGCACAGATATCGCAGGAATTGGTTTGCACATTAAAAGAAGTTCCTCAAGAAGTTCCTTTAACCATTCAGCTTTCAATCCTATGACATCTAAAGCACAGAGTTCAGCCTCAAAAGTAGACCGAGACAAGATGATCTGCTTTACTGATCTCCAGGCGACTGCGCCGCCACCCAAGGTAAATACATACCCTGTCACACCATAACTTCCAGAGTTCATGGTTATTCAGCTCGCATCACTATATCCCTCAAGATCTGCAGAGAATCTCTTGTAATGCAAACTCAAGGAAATGGTTCCTTTCAGGTATCTAAGTACCATGTCCAATGCCTTTCAATGAGTGCGATTTGGACAACTTGTGTATATACTTAATTTTGTCACGGATAACGAAATATTTGGTCTTGTGCAATTTGCAAGATACATCAAACTTCCAATAATCTGAGAATACCTCAATTGAGACACAAGAACACCAGTCGTAATCTTATGAAGAGGGATAGAAGGGTCATATGGAGTTGCTACAGATCTCCCTTAGTTATAGCCAAATTTCTCAAGTACTTTCTCAATAAAGTGAGATTGAGATGACTATCCCCTCAGCTGAACGAGTCAACTTTAAGCCTAAGATCACATTTGCAACACTCATATCATTCATATCAAACTTACTACTAAGAAACGACTGTATCTCATTCACAATTTCCATATTGGAACCAAACAAGAGAATATCATCTACATACAGGCATAAAATAATACAACCATCATTTTTAACTTTGCAATAGATACACTTATCAGATTCATTGACAACAAAGCCAAATGATAAAATAACATTATCAAACTTCTCATGCCATTGTTTAGGAGCTTGTTTTAGTCCATATAATGACTTGACAAGTCTACAAACTTTATTTTCATTACCAGGAGCCACATAACCCTCAAGTTGATCCATATAGATCTCTTCTTCAAGATTGTCATGTAAAAAGGCAGTCCTCACATCCATTTGATGAACTGAGAGATCATAAATGGAAGTCAGTGCAATAAGCACTCTAATTGTGGTCATCCGAGTAACCGGAGAATAGGTGTCAAAGTAATCTATGCCTTCCTTTTGTTTGAACCCCTTGGCAACCAGTCTTGCCTTATACTTGTCAATGGATCCATCTGGTTTCAACTTTTTCTTAAAGATCCATTTGTACCCAATTATGGAACTACCACGAGGGAGGTCAACCAGTTCCCAAGTGCCATTAGAGACTATGGAGTCAATTTCACTCTTTATGGCTTCTTTCTAATGCCTTGCTTCAGGTAAAGCCATTGCATCTCGAAAAGTGGGAGGATCATCCTCGATAAGGTAAGTGACTAAATCACTTCCCAAATCCTTAGTAATCTGTGGTCTCTTGCTCCTTCTAGGTTCAGCCACTTCCTCAGACTCAATGGGTCTAGGATGGGAACAAGATGGTTCTACCCCCACATCTGTCATCCTTTCCATGTTCGAGAATGAAACGAGAAGTTGAAGGTATATCTAAAGAAGAAAGATCCTGAGGTACACCAACTTTCATGGAAAATACATCTTCAAAGAATGTAGCTTCTCGAAGCTCAATAATAGAGTTTATATCTATGCCAGATATCTCAGACTTAATTACTAAGAATTTATAGGCATAGTTGTTCTCTACATAACCCAAAAAGACAGCATCTACTGTTTTAGGATCCAACTTCTTCCTGTTGTGCTCTGAGACAAGTACCTTTGCAAGGCATCCCTACATTTTAAGGTATTTCAAGCTAGATTTCCTATTTCTCGAGAGTTCAAAAGTGCTACTGTTCTTATGTTTCTGAGGAATTCTATTCAGAAAATGGAAAGCCGTATTTAGAGCATCCCTCCACATATAGGTAGGTAATCCAGAACTCCCAAGTAGAGTATTTATGATGTCAGTTAGGGTTCTATTCTTTCTTTCTGCAATCCCATTAGATTGAGGAGAATATGGAGCAGTAAACTCATGAACTATGCCAATATATTTGCAATATCCATCGAGTTTATTAGAGGTATATTCTCCCCCTCTATCAGACCTCAATCTTTTAAGTTTTCTACCAGTTTGTGTTTCTGCTTCATTTTTAAAAATAATAAACTTATCAAAAACTTCATCTTTTGATTTTAACAGATACACATAACAATATTTAGTGCCATTATCTATAAAAGTGATAAAATACTTTTTATCATTTCTGGTTAACACTCCATTAAACTCACAGATATCTGTGTGCACTAGATCCAATATTTCAGAATCTCTAACAATCGTATGAAATTGTTTCCTACATTGTTTTGCTTGCACATAAATTTCATATTTCTTAGTTTTATCAATGAAATGCTCAAGAATCATTTTCAAGTTCATCATGCGTTTCACAGAATTGAAATTCACATGACCTAATCTATTATGCCACAAATCAGATGATTCTATATTATATGCAACATTAGACAATGAATCAAAAGAAACATCATTTTCTAATTTACCACTACAAACATGTTCAACACGAAGTTTAAACAAACCATCATCTAAATACCCCTTGCCAATAAATGTTCCAGAATGTAAAATAACAACTTTATTACATTTTTAAAGTTAAATTCATAACCCTCTCTAACAAGACATGAACCACTTAGAATGTTCTTTCTAACTACAGGCACATGGTGCACTCTGTGTAAAGACAGAACTCGTTCTGAAGGAAACTTCAGATCCACGCGTCCAATCCCTAACACCTTTGCAACCGTTGAATTGCCCATAGTCACGGATCTGCCTGCAGCAGCCTGGTATGAGACAAAGACAGCCTTATCAGCACAAACGTGCACATTAGCCCTAGTGTCAACCAACAACTCTGTCGGCTCATAAACGTGATAGATTTGCGGGTTAACAGAAACATACCCAGTACTGGTCCCAACGACCTCAGTCACCATGTTGACTTGAGGCGTTCCCTCTGTGGTCCCATGAGCTTTGGCTTTCTTGGAAGGACATTCCTTAGCCGAGTTCCCAACCTGCCCATAGTTCCAGCACGGTTTGTTCTTTGCCTTTTTCTGGATTTTGGCATTAGGTTTAAACTAGTTTTTCATTGCAGATTTCGGTTTTTGTCCCTTGCCCTTAAAAGATCCGATCATCATGCTCACCTTAGATTGTTCAATTGGCATCATGATCTGTTTTTGGCTTTTATGCTCTTCTTCAATGGCAATGGCTACCATAAGATCATCCAGGAAAATCTTCCCTCTACGGTGCTTGAGAGACATACCAAAGTCTACTAATGATGCATGAAATGCACATCATGTTAGCTAGTTCTTCATGCATTTTGTAGTGAGTTTAAGGTTTAAAACCCATGTTTAGATGTATTTGGATGTCAAGGGGTTGTGGTTCGAATTTCAGAAAAATCGGAGTTAAAATGAGAGAGTTATGGCTGTTTTAGTGTTCAGGCATGGATTTTGAGGTGGATCGGATCCATATCCGACCCAATTAGGCTGTTTTTCACCTTAGATCAACCTTTAGAAAGCCAAAAATCCAACACACATGCATATCCATACCCATTTATAAAATATTTTCAGAAAACCCCTCAGAAAGTGGCGCAGAGAAAATATTTCTTTTATAACATTGTTTCTGAAAATTACCAAAAGTATAAATATACTTTTTCACTCAGCCCTAGACATTTTTGACTTTGAAGTTTGTGCCCCCCATTGTGAATCTTTTCCAGCCCTCTTCCCAATCTTCCATTCCACTCCATTTCCATTGAAGATCAAGTTCATGCTTGAAATCCAAGCATTGTCTTATCTCCCTTTGCATTTCTTTCATTTCTTCTTCTTCCTTGCTGGATCTAACCATTGTTTGCTGTGTTTTTGTAGGTGTAGCAGAGGTGGAGAACATCTACCTTGCGTGGAAGTGCGAGACACTCCAACAAGATGAGCTGGCCCTACCTCCATCCGGTTTTCTAAGCCCTTCGATCGCGAATCGGCTCCTTTCTCATCCTCGGTGGATCTCCAACGTGGTGCAGCTGCGAAATTCCTGCTCAAGGTGACGTTCCAGCATCATTGAACAATTCAGGACGCCAATTCAAAGCCATCTTCTGCTCTCTTCTTCCCCACAATCGTCGGATCGCCCTGGAGGTAGGTCTTCTTCTTCCCTTTCTTCTAGTTAAAACCCAAATCGTGTGTGCTATTTTTTCTTGTTTTATTTTCTGTTCGTGTGCTGTGTTTTTATTGTTCCAGCCTTAGTGTAGCTTTTGTGCACAGACCAGCACGGTAGATCTAGATTATTTTTCATTTTTGATGTTAGAGTCTTGATTTCCAATCGTTTTCACCCAAAACGTGTAAAGCGGCTAGAGCTATTCTAACCGATTTTCTTGTTCTATCCAGTGTTGTTTGCTGTGTTATTTCTATAGAAAAATGTGCTGAAAACCTTAATTTTGATCCAGATTTGGTATTGGGTTTAGATAAAAAGGTGTTTTTAGTTGAAAACCAAAAATCGGCTAGAGACATTCTAGTCGATCTTGGTCCTTTCTGTGTGTGTATCTTCCGGATGTGTCTGCAGTTAGAACGTAAAAACTCAGACCTCGTTCAAGCTGGATCCAGTATGATTGAGTGAAGATATATGTTGGTTTGGTCTCAAAGGTGTCGTATAAACTGTTTTTGAAAAATCGTTGGGTGATAGGTTGATTCCGGGGAAGTGCGTGTTATTTCAATTGGTTAGTTGTGTGTTTGCATTTGTTTTGTTAGTTTCACATTTTCATAGAGTGTGTGTTGGTCGAGTTCATCATCTTAGGATCTTTCTAAATATCATTTTGTTTTTTTTGGTGTTTTAGTTTTAGTGAATTTTTTTTATCGAGTTTTGCTTCTGAGTTTTAGGTGTCGTCCAGCCGGCTGTAGGGTCTTCCATAGAATGTTAGTTAGGAAATTAATTTCATTCCATTCCTTAATATTATGTTAAGTTAGATATTGCTTTTGAAATAGAGTTAGTAGTTTTGATTTTACATGCTTTGTGTATTAGGCTAGGCGTTTGGATAATTTGTTGTTTTATGTTGTTTTGATTTCCAGCATATTAGATAGATTGTTTATGTTTTCGTTAGTTTAAATAGTTAGTTATAGCTGTGTGTTAATTTAGGTTTATAATTTTCATGGTAGTTTTAGCTTAATTTTTATACTTTGATTTTGGTGTTTTAGATAGTCTTCTTCCCCAAGTAGGGTTGTCGGCCATTGGAGCTCCATTTGAGCTCTAGGCTGCTATAGGTAGGTTATTTTCAAATTTAGAAGGTTCATGATATTGTCTACATTCATTAGTTGTAATTTAGAAAACGTTTTTGGTGTTGTGTTAGGTAAGTTTGATTTGAAATAGTAGAGTAATTGCTCCAAGAAAAAAAAATGGTTTTGAGAGAGGTGATTTATCCAAATTAGTTGGCTCCAATTTAGGCAATTTTGAAATTGGGTTCAAGAGAGAATAGTAAAGATAGAATCCATCTTTTTTGGGAAATTCGAATTGAAGTTTCAAATATTTTCTAAAAAGGTGATCACGGTTTTTAAGAGAGGTAATTAATTGCTTTATAAACCATTTTTGGAAAGCCAAATCCGTGGAGACTATTTTGAATTGGACAGTTTCAAATTGTCAAATTGCTTAAATAGGTTAGTACGGCCATTACAGAAAGGTAACAGCCCTCTAGATGGACGGTTTCCACTTTCTAATTTAGCCAATTAGGGTTTAAGGCAAGTCAAGACAAATCTCTTGAGTTGGACGAATTTTGGGTAAACAAAATCTCCACATATCATAGGTGAGCATGCAATTACTCTTGGTTATCTTTCCATAGTCGCATAAGTTAGATTTAGGAATAATTAATTTCAGTTAATTGTGTTAACCTTAGGTTAGTGAGTAGGTTATTAATTAGACAAGTCTTAATTAGGATTAATATATTAGTCATGTAATGTGTATAGAGTCTTTATTTTTCATTGTCTTGGCCATTTTCAATTAATTAGATTTTAATTTTTAGGTTCTAATTTAGGCATTGTCGAATTGGGTCAACCTAGTTGAACCATCTGTGTGGGGCGTGAACCTCTTTCAAGTCAACCATATACCCATACCCCATTAGTTTTTAGTTATTTAGTTGACCTTAGTTTTAATTAACATTAGATACATTGCAAGTTAGTGTAGTGAATTAGTTGATTAAATTGAATACTCTTTAGAAGTAATTGTTTATTTAAATTGTAATTGTTCACTGCGTGTTTGACTGTTACATTTCATTTAGTTCATTGTAAGCAGCATTAATTAACTTCATTCTTTAGTTAATATAGTTAGGATTGCATTTTTAATTAAGTTAGTTGCATTTGATGTATTAGTTATATTAGATCTAATCGTGCATTGCATATTTGAATTAGTTCTTCGTGTAATTAGTGAATTGTATTCATTCGCTAGTTAGTGCTCGACCCTAAGTAGTTAACCATAGTTAGTTAATTATAGAACCATACCCTTAGTTAATCCTAATTACCCCAACCGACCTTAGTTAATTACCCTAATCGTACCCTAACCCTAGTTAATTAGCCTAACCTTAGGTATCTAACACTAACCATACTCTAGTCTTAGTTAGACTAACCCTTAGATAGTTAGTTAACTTAGTTAGTAGCTAACTCTAGTTGTAGTATTAGGTTAATGTTTGTTTTAATTAAGTGTTAGAATTAACTATAGTTTAGTTAGTTAGTTAGTGAGTCTAGGTTAGTTTAGGTTTAACCAGTGGTGTAGATTAGAACTAATCTTAGTTTGTTTAACTGATTTCTTAGATTTTATTAATTAATTTAATTGTTATTGTTTTATGTAGTTTAGCAGTAGTTTAGGTTTATTTAGGACTGTATTTGTCTATGATTTCAAATTAAAATGTCATTAGTGGATTCAAAGAGATGAATAGTGCACTGAACCAAAACCCTAATTTTTACCCGATCGTGCACTAGTCATTTCATGTGGATTTTTCATGAGTTTTCTGAAAATTATTTTTCTATTCTCTACATCTGTATGTTAACTGTCTGCAGACCAATCTTCAGATCGATCCGAGTTGATTTGGTCTGGTTTTGAAGCATATTATGAAAACAACTTTTTCGGATTTTGAAATTTCTGGTCCAGCCAGATTATCCTGATTTTGAAACGCTTAGATCTGGAGATCCAGAATGTATTTTTCAAATCTGTAAAATGTGTCAGTTTCTTGGATCTGTCCTTTACAGAATAAAAGTGGTTTCAAGAATTTTGAAAATCGTTTGATCCCTCAAATCTGTGTTTTGCGAAAAGCTGTCAGAGTCCATTTTTGTATGCTTTAGGGACAAAATAGTCTTTTAACTATTTGTCTGGTTTCGTGTAGTTTTACTGTTTTCTAACATTGTAGTTAGTGTATTAACAGTATTTAGAGTAATTAGAGTCATTTTACTTAGTTAGTTCAGTTAGTTATTGTAACTTTAGTTTTATATGTTTAAATTAACTGTAGTTTAATTTAGAAATAGTTGTAGATATAATTTGGATTAATTATTGATTTAGTTACTGACTTTGTGTTTTCATTGTGTAGGTTGATAAGTTACAACAGGTTCACATGTGTAATTCAATTATAATGTGCGATTGCACTTATGATGAAAAGACAGTTTTGTCCCTGGAGACCTGCTGAAGACTTAGCCGCCTATTGTAGTTTATTTTCATAGTTAGATTGTTATTTAATGTAACTTGTAAACATTGACATAGATTGTAAACTTTGTGATATTAATAAAGTGTTATTTTAGAATTAATTCAGAAATATCCTGTTCCCTGTGGATTCGACCCGTACTCGCCACTCTGTGGAAAGTCAGATTTTTATATCTTTGGTTGATGATTTTCCCATGTTTTTATTGAAAATATTGTTTTAAAAATACCACTTCCAAAAGATCAACCAAATTTTGGCGCCATTGTCGGGGAACAACGTATATTCTGAATATTTCTGAGATTTCATTTTATTAATATGTGTTTAGTTTAGCTAGTTTATTTAATTGTTTTAGTGTGTATAATTAACATAGTTAGAAAAATATAGGATGCATATACTGTTTTCTGATGATTCACTGAATTCCATGCTTTAATGATTACTTAAACAGGTGAGTCTTAAATAAAATAGTTGTGATTTTCTGTATTTACTGATATTATGTTTTAGATTAGATTTTTTATAGAGTAATTAGCTTAGTTTAACATTGTTAACATAGATTGCATAAATTAATTAGATAGTTTTAACATAGTTTAAAATAGTTTAGTGTTTAACTTTCTGATTTAGAGTAGAAGTGTCTTTTTATTTCGTAAAGTAATTAGATTATTCTAACATAGAGTAAGGTAGAGTAGTTATTAAAATTAGTGATTTAGACATAGATTATTTTAACATAGTCTAACATAGAGTAATTGCTAACTTGATGATTTAGATTAGATTCATTATTTAGTTTAATTCTAACATAGGTTAGCTGCTACTTTGTTCATTGTTTTACTGATTTAGATGTAGATTATTCTAACATAGTTAGTTGTTTTATATCTTAATGTTTTATATTATTTAGATGTATCATATGTACATTAGAATAAAGTAGTATTTGTTTATGTATTTTGTTTTGTTTTGAATTATATTTTGATTTCATTTGAATTTCATGGTTGACATGTATGAACATCCGATCCATCAATGTATGAGTTCAAGTAACCGAATATGAAGAAGCCTTCAAGAGTAGAACATTGACTAGATGAGCAGAAAACTATGCATTTGTACATGCATAGTGGTGGTGCAGAGTCCAGTCAATCGACAACTTCAGAAGTTCGAGTATGTCAAGTTGTATCAATCCTTTCTCCTCATTCATTTTATTGTTCTGTAGTGTGCATCTGCATTGCATATTTGCATTATTTTGTATGCCACTAGGGACAGTGTCATTCAAGTATGGGGGGATGGTTTAGATGCACAAATTTTAAAATTTTTCTTTATGTCTGATAGCTTAAAACTCATAAAAGTAGGTCTTTAAGAATAAGTTGTAGCATTTATGATTGTATTTCTGCATGATCTGACAATTTAGAAATATATAAGCCCCATGCGATTTTTTTTCTTATCTGATTTAAATAGAGTAGTTGTTTATGAAATAGTTAAAGAAAAGATAGTATTTGATATGTTAGAAAGTTTTGATTCACTTAAGTATAAGTATGCACAGTGTGTTTTATGAGAAAAGTGAGCAATTGAATGATGTTTTTGAAAAATGAGCTTAATAGAATAGAGCTACGTTTAGTTGTTGAGATCTTCGTGAATCCTAGCAGTAGAACTCAGACACGAGTTGAAATGTTTGAGTCTCTTACGAAATGGATAACGAAGGAGATCATTCTCTTATGTAGTCGATATCTGTGGCCTTTGTGGTTCGAGTAAGTAGAGTCTGAAGGGTGTTTTACACCTGGTGCCCTAAAGCCAGTTTGTTTGGGAGCCACCGATTTGAAAACTTGTTACATGGATTGCATAGAAAGCCTAAGAGATAGAGACATTGCACATGATGAGAGGAAAACTATACGTATACTATTAGAATAGAAGGTTTAGTGACTCGAGCAATTAAGTCCGAGGGATACTTTGTATCTAGTGCCCTAAGGTTGTCTGACCTGGGAGTCACTGACCTAAAGCTCGTTACATGGGTTACAAGACTGGATATTCGAAATAGTGCTCAATTTAGAAGAATGAAAAAGAGTGGAAAATTGAATATCAAAAGAAAAAGAATGAGTTGAAAGAGAAAATTTCATTGCTTAGAATAATTATTGTATACTGTGCAGAAAACATACATGTGAGGATAAATGAGTAAAACATGATAATACTTGACTTTCTGAGAAAATTCATAAATAATTACAAGATTAGAGAAGTGAAAGAAAAATAATTTTTACTGTGGTGGCATAGAAATTTCTGAAATTGTTTTGAAAATGTAGATTACATGAAATATTTGTTTATAAAGAGTTCTTAATTGCCTATTATTTCTGAAAAATTATTCATGCATGATTTTGATGTTTGTGGGTAGCATCTCTGCAAACCCTCACGAGACCTTACTCGTCCACTGGGGTAACCCAGGGGTTTAAAGGGCTTGTTGCATAAGATAAATGCAACCGTGATTCCTACGAAAGTGAGTTATTTTTTTATTTTTTTATTTAATAAAAGCTTTCATGTTAATTGGGTAGTCCATATTTTCATTGCATGGTAGAGTGTATTGCTAGAGACTAGCAATTATTCTAGCATGGGGGTATTTGATGATGCATAAATATCACATTTTCTTAACATGTTTTCACTGCATAAATGCATCATCTATAGGTTAAGAGCATACACTTAGATGCATAATGATGTTAGAAAGCTCTGGTTCGAATTTCATCGAAATCGGAGTTAATTTGAAGGAATTAAGGCATTTACAGTGTAACGGGTCAAATATCGGAGCCGATTTGAGAGATTTGGATCCAGATGCCCATTTGGATCCTGGATTTGGGTCAAATTACATAGAATCCACCCAGATCCAAATCCATTCGCGTTTTCATAAAACCTTTTCTGAAAACTCCCTGCAAAATGAGGCGCCCAGCAAATCTTTTGTTTTTAAACCTGTTTTTGTAAAAATGCCCAAAGAAGCCAAAACGTCAAAAGGAGAGGGGCGCCCATGGCTGCCTTGTCTTTGCTTTAGTTTTCATGCCCTAGGGGCACAAATCTAACTCCAGCCCCCTTCTTAACCCCCACCTCACGACATCACCATTAGAGCATGAAAACAAGCTTGCGATCCAAGCTCTATCTTGCCTTCTTTCACAATCTCACCATTTCTTTATCTTCCCTGTTGGCTAATCTCCATTGTTGTTGTGTTTTGCAGGTGCAGCAGAGGTGGGAAACACTTTTCTTCGGTGGAAGTGCGAAACACTCCAACGAGAAGGGCCGGCTCTACCTCCATCCGGTCTTCTACGCCCCCCGATCGAGAATCGGTTCACATTTCATCTTCGGTGGATTTCCAATGTGTTGCAGCTGTAGGACATGGTACCATGATGTATTTCCAGCATCAACGAGGTTCCGAACGGTGCGAAGTCAAGCAAAGTCCGCTCTTTTCTCCCCCTCAGTCGTCGAACCGCCCTGCAGGTTGGTTCTCTCATCCCTTTCTTTTAGTTAAAACCTATCATGTGTGTGTGTGATGTTTGTTGTGTTTTTCTGTATTTTCGTCCAGCTTTAGCATAGATTTGTTGTGCATAAACCGGAACATAGTATGTTTAGGTGGGTTGTGTTATTAAAAATAATCTTTTGAATCCAACGTTGGATGTTTTGTGTTTTTTTGGGTGTGTGTGTGTTCTTGAAATGATATTCTGCTGTGTGTCTGCGTATGTTTAGCGTGTCCCAATCCTTTATATTTCATTTTGGTCGAATACAATGCTTTAGGAAAAGTTGTTATGTCATTTTCTGTTTTGTGTGTTTTTAGATCTTAAGAAAACTAATTATCGAGTATTGTTTTTCTAGCTTTTAGGTAGGTTGTCCAACTGGTTGTAGTGTTTAGGTCATAAATATATTTTGATGAGTTAGTTTAAAGTGTTTTAGTTATGGTTTAGATTCGGATTTAATCATGTAGCAGATCTTGTTAGTTCGGAATTTCTGTTTTGTTCTTAGTTTAATCGATTGTAGTGATTTGTTAGATTTCATTTTCTGTTTTGATTTAAGTTTCAGCATGTTAATTAGATTAGTTTAGTTATTCATAGTTATAAAAATTCTAGTTTAATCGTGTATTAGGTAGTGTAATTATAATTTATTATTGGTGTTTCATTAGTTTACATTTTTGTTTTAGTCTTGTGTGTAAGTGTAGTCGTCTTCTCCAAATGTAGGGTGTCGGCCATTAGAGGACCAACAAAGTTGTAAAAGTTCAGTTTTAATTGTTTGTTAATATAGTATAATTTAGATTTTGATTTGAGTTATTTGTTTCATATATTTTAGTTGATGTGTTAATGTAGATTTAATGTAATGTTTATTTCATTTCATGTGGTTAAAAGTCTATAGGAAATAGTATATTAGTTAATGTTTAATGTATTTGCTATTAGGATAGTCATAAGTCAATTAGAATAATTACAAGTCGTGATTTTCGTGGTAGTTAATTTAGCATTAATTTAGTATGTTCATTTTGGTGTAGGATTTAATTTGATAGATCTTTTCAATTCGTATTTCCCCTTCATGTCCTTTGAATTATATTTGTATAGTTACTTTAGTTAGGTTAACATTAGTTTAGAGTAAGTAATTATTTAATAATGTAGATTTTAGTCAAAGGGCATTAGAGTCTTTATGGTTGAGCACACGATTTTGGTAGGATTGACCTTCATTCAAATTTGGGAATTGCAATTAAGGAAATCTTTATTTCCCAACCCAGCTATAAATGAGTTACATTTTCAAAGTTGGAAACCCTTTGGAATTCCAAAGGTCCTTTTAAAGAGGTTTACACGATTTTTGGAAACCCTTGGGAATTCCAAAGGACCTTCTAAAAGCATTTACACGTTTTGGGAAAAGAGTTGTCATATTTAAGCTTTTCATTTAAAGCCAACCAAAATTGTGTAATGTGTTTTGGGAAACGTTTTCAAAAGGGATTTAATGCTTTGAATGAAAGATTGAAAAACGTATTCCCAAGAGGCTGGACGATTTTTGAAATTTAAAGTTTCTCATATTTGCAATTAAGGTAATTAAGAAGAGGATGGTCCTTGCCAAAATCGTGGTTCTCATATTTATTGGCCTCTTTAGTAATTGCTTAGATTGACTTAGCATTAATTTGGTGTTAATTAAATTAGTAATGTAGCATTAGAATTCGATTTTAGAAAATCGTGTGTATTTAATTAAGGTAAGTTATTGACTTAGAGTAGGGTTGTAAAACCGTGTATACTTATTTAGGTAGGTGCTAATTTTAGTGTATAGTTAATGTAGGAGTTAATTTAAATTTACCTTAATATTTTAGGAAATAACCTTTAATTATTATAGCATTTAACCTTAGTCAACTAACTATAGTTAGCCATTAGTTCTAGTTAGTTATCCATAACCGACTCCCTAGTCTAACCCTAGTTATTAGATTAACCATAGTTAGTAACTAATCTAGAGAGTTAATTAACCCTAACCCCTAAACCCTAGTTAGTTAAACCCTAGTCATACCTCTAGTTAAACCCTAGTTGACCTTAGTTAGAAACTAACTTAGTAGATCCTAGTTAGTTAAAACCTTAGTTAACCTCCATCTACCCTAACCAACCCTTATCAACCATAATAAACCCTAGTCGACTCTAGGTAGTCAAACCCTAGTTAGAAACCAATTTAGAGGGTGGCGTGGACCCACTTGAATTAATACCCTCAACCACCACTCTAACTCCCTTTAGTTAGAAATTAACCTTAGTTAGTGATTAGTTAGTTAACCCTAACCAACCCTAGCTAACTCTAGTTAGTGCTCGACCCTAAGTAGTTAACCATAGTTAGTTAATTATAGAACCATACCCTTAGTTAATCCTAATTACCCCAACCGACCTTAGTTAATTACCCTAACCGTACCCTAACCCTAGTTAATTAGCCTAACCTTAGGTATCTAACACTAACCATACTCTAGTCTTAGTTAGACTAACCCTTAGATAGTTAGTTAACTTAGTTAGTAGCTAACTCTAGTTGTAGTATTAGGTTAATGTTTGTTTTAATTAAGTGTTAGAATTAACTATAGTTTAGTTAGTTAGTTAGTGAGTCTAGGTTAGTTTAGGTTTAACTAGTGGTGTAGATTAGAACTAATCTTAGTTTGTTTAACTGATTTCTTAGATTTTATTAATTAATTTAATTGTTATTGTTTTATGTAGTTTAGCAGTAGTTTAGGTTTATTTAGGACTGTATTTGTCTATGATTTCAAATTAAAATGTCATTAGTGGATTCAAAGAGATGAATAGTGCACTGAACCAAAACCCTAATTTTTACCCGATCGTGCACTAGTCATTTCATGTGGATTTTTCGTGAGTTTTCTGAAAATTATTTTTCTATTCTCCACATCTGTATGTTAACTGTCTGCAGACCAATCTTCAGCTCGATCCGAGTTGATTTGGTCTGGTTTTGAAGCATATTATGAAAACAACTTTTTCGGATTTTGAAATTTCTGGTCCAGCCAGATTATCTTGATTTTGAAACGCTTAGATCTAGAGATCCAGAATGTATTTTTCAAATCTGTAAAATGTGTCAGTTTCTTGGATCTGTCCTTTACAGAATAGAAGTGGTTTCAAGAATTTTAGAAACTTTTGGTCCCTCAAATTTGTGTTTTGCGAAAAGCTGTCAGAGTCCATTTTTGTATGCTTTAGGGACAAAATAGTCTTTTAACTATTTGTCTGATTTCGTGTAGTTTTACTGTTTTCTAACATTGTACTTAGTGTATTAACAATATTTAGAGTAATTAGAGTTGTTTTACTTAGTTAGTTTAGTTAGTTATTGTAACTTTAGTTGTATATGTTTAAATTAACTGTAGTTTAATTTAGAAATAGTTTAGAAATAGTTGTAGATATAATATAGATTAATTATTGATTTAGTTACTGACTTTGTATTTTCATTATGTAGGTTGATAAGTTAGAACAGATTCACAGGTGTAATTCAATTATAATGTGTGATTGCATTTGTGGTGAAAAGACAATTTTGCCCCTGGAGACCTGCTGAAGACTTAGCCGCCTATTGTAGTTTAATTCCATAGTTAGATTGTTATTTAATGTAACTTGTAAACATTGGCATAGATTGTAAACTTTGTGATATTAATAAAGTGTTATTTTAGAATTAATTCAGAAATATCCCGTTCCCTGTGGATTCGACCCGTACTCGCCACTCTGTGGAAAGTCGGATTTTTATATCTTTGGTTGACGATTTTTCCATGTTTTTATTGAAAATATTATTTTAAAAATATCACTTCCAAAAGATCAACCAAATTTTGGCGCCGTTGTCAGGGAACAACGTATATTCTGAATATTTCTGAGATTTCATTTTATTAATATGTGTTTAGTTTAGTTAGTTTATTTAATTGTTTTAGTGTGTAGAATTAACATAGCTAAAAAAATATAGGATGCATATACTGTTTTTCTGATGATTCACTGAATTCCATGCTTTAATGATTACTTAAACAGGTGAGTCTTAGATAAAATAGTTGTGATTTCCTGTATTTACTGATATTATGTTTTAGATTAGATTTTTTATAGAGTAATTAGCTTAGTTTAACATTGTTAACATAGATTGCATAAATTAATTAGATAGTTTTAACATAGTTTAAAATAGTTTAGTGTTTTACTTTCTGATTTAGAGTAAAAGTGTCTTTTTATTTCGTAAAATAATTAGATTATTCTAACATAGAGTAAGGTAGAGTAGTTATTAAAATTACTGATTTAGACATAGATTATTTTAACATAGTCTAACATAGAGTAATTGCTAACTTGATGATTTAGATTAGATTGATTATTTAGTTTAATTCTAACATAGGTTAGCTGCTACTTTGTTCATTGTTTTACTGATTTAGATGTAGATTATTCTAACATAGTTGGTTGTTTTATATCTTAATGTTTTATATTATTTAGATGTATCATATGCACATTAGAATAAAGTAGTATTTGTTTATGTGTTTTGTTTTGTTCTGAATTATATTTTGATTTCATTTGAATTTCATGGTTGACATGTATGAACATCCGATCCATCAATGTATGAGTTCAAGTAACCGAATATGAAGAAGCCTTCAAGAGTAGAACATTGACCAGATGAGCAGAAAACTATGCATTTGTACATGCATAGTGGTGGTGCAGAGTCCAGTCAATCGACAACTTCAGAAGTTCGAGTATGTCAAGTTGTATCAATCCTTTCTCCTTATTCATTTTATTGTTTTGTAGTGTGTATCTGCATTGCATATTTGCATTATTTTGTATGCCACTAGGGACAGTGTCATTCAAGCATGGGGGGATGGTTTAGATGCACAAATTTTAAAATTTTTCTTTATGTCTGATAGCTTAAAACTCATAAAAGTAGGTCTTTAAGAATAAGTTCTAGCATTTATGATTGTATTTCTGCATGATCTGACAATTTAGAAATGTATAAGCCCCATGCGATTTTTTTTCTTATTTGATTTAAATAGAGTAGTTGTTTATGAAATAGTTAAAGAAAAGATAGTATTTGATATGTTAGAAAGTTTTGATTCACTTAAGTATAAGTATGCACAGTGTGTTTTATGAGAAAAGTGAGCAATTGAATGATGTTTTTGAAAAATGAGCTTAATAGAATAGAGTTACGTTTAGTTGTTGAGATCTTCGTGAATCCTAGCAGTAGAACTCAGACACGAGTTGAAATGTTTGAGTCTCTTACGAAATGGATAACGAAGGAGATCATTCTCTTATCTAGTCAATATCTGTGGCCTTTGTGGTTCGAGTAAGTAGAGTCTGAAGGGTGTTTTACACCTGGTGCCCTAAAGCCAGTTGGTTTGGGAGCCACCGATTCGAAAACTTGTTACATGGATTGCATAGAAAGCCTAAGAGATAGCGACATTGCACATGATGATAGGAAAACTATACGTATACTATTAGAATAGAAGGTTTAGTGACTCGAGCAATTAAGTCCGAGGGATACTTTGTATCTAGTGCCCTAAGGTTGTCTGACCTGGGAGTCACTGACCTAAAGCTCGTTACATGGGTTACAAGACTGAATATTCGAAATAGTGCTCAATTTAGAAGAATGAAAAAGAGTGGAAAATTGAATATCAAAAGAAAAAGAATGAGCTGAAAGAGAAAATTTCATTGCTTAGAATAATTATTGAATACTGTGCAGAAAACATACATGTGAGGATAAATGAGTAAAACATGATAATACTTGACTTTCTGAGAAAATTCATAAATAATTACAAGATTAGAGAAGTAAAAGAAAAATAATTTTACTGTGGTGGCATAGAAATTTCTGAAATTGTTTTGAAAATGTAGATTACATGAAATGTTTGTTTACAAAGAGTTCTTAATTGCCTATTATTTCTGAAAAATTATTCATGCATGATTTTGATGTTTGTGGGTAGCATCTCTGCAAACCCTCACGAGACCTTACTCGTCCACTGGGGTAACCCAGGGGTTTAAAGGGCTTGTTGCATAAGATAAATGCAACCGTTATTCCTACGAAAGTGAGTTATTTTTTTATTTTTTTTTATTTAATAAAAGCTTTCATGTTAATTGGGTAGTCCATATTTTCATTTTATGGTAGAGTGTATTGCTAGGGACTAGCAATTATTCTAGCATGGGGGTATTTGATGATGCATAAATATCACATTTTTTTAACATGTTTTCACTGCATAAATGCATCATCTATAGGTTAAGAGCATACACTTAGATGCATAATGATGTTAGAAAGCTCTGGTTCGAATTTCATCGAAATCGGAGTTAATTTGAAGGAATTAAGGCATTTACAGTGTAACGGGTCAAATATCGGAGCCGATTTGAGAGATTTGGATCCAGATGCCCATTTGGATCCTGGATTTGGGTCAAATTACATAGAATCCACCCAGATCCAAACCCATTCGCGTTTTCATAAAACCTTTTCTGAAAACTCCCTGCAAAATGAGGCGCCCAGCAAATCTTTTGTTTTTAAACCTGTTTTTGTAAAAATGCCCAAAGAAGCCAAAACGTCAAAAGGAGAGGGGCGCCCATGGCTGCCTTGTCTTTGCTTTAGTTTTCATGCCCTAGGGGCACAAATCTAACTCCAGCCCCCTTCTTAACCCCCACCTCACGACATCACCATTAGAGCATGAAAACAAGCTTGCGATCCAAGCTCTATCTTGCCTTCTTTCACAATCTCACCATTTCTTTATCTTCCCTGTTGGCTAATCTCCATTGTTGTTGTGTTTTGCAGGTGCAGCAGAGGTGGGAAACACTTTTCTTCGGTGGAAGTGCGAAACACTCCAACGAGAAGGGCCGGCTCTACCTCCATCCGGTCTTCTACGCCCCCCGATCGAGAATCGGTTCACATTTCATCTTCGGTGGATTTCCAATGTGTTGCAGCTGTAGGACATGGTACCATGATGTATTTCCAGCATCAACGAGGTTCCGAACGGTGCGAAGTCAAGCAAAGTCCGCTCTTTTCTCCCCCTCAGTCGTCGAACCGCCCTGCAGGTTGGTTCTCTCATCCCTTTCTTTTAGTTAAAACCTATCATGTGTGTGTGTGATGTTTGTTGTGTTTTTCTGTATTTTCGTCCAGCTTTAGCATAGATTTGTTGTGCATAAACCGGAACATAGTATGTTTAGGTGGGTTGTGTTATTAAAAATAATCTTTTGAATCCAACGTTGGATGTTTTGTGTTTTTTTGGGTGTGTGTGTGTTCTTGAAATGATATTCTGCTGTGTGTCTGCGTATGTTTAGCGTGTCCCAATCCTTTATATTTCATTTTGGTCGAATACAATGCTTTAGGAAAAGTTGTTATGTCATTTTCTGTTTTGTGTGTTTTTAGATCTTAAGAAAACTAATTATCGAGTATTGTTTTTCTAGCTTTTAGGTAGGTTGTCCAACTGGTTGTAGTGTTTAGGTCATAAATATATTTTGATGAGTTAGTTTAAAGTGTTTTAGTTATGGTTTAGATTCAGATTTAATCATGTAGCAGATCTTGTTAGTTCGGAATTTCTGTTTTGTTCTTAGTTTAATCGATTGTAGTGATTTGTTAGATTTCATTTTCTGTTTTGATTTAAGTTTCAGCATGTTAATTAGATTAGTTTAGTTATTCATAGTTATAAAAATTCTAGTTTAATCGTGTATTAGGTAGTGTAATTATAATTTATTATTGGTGTTTCATTAGTTTACATTTTTGTTTTAGTCTTGTGTGTAAGTGTAGTCGTCTTCTCCAAATGTAGGGTGTCGGCCATTAGAGGTCCAACAAAGTTGTAAAAGTTCAGTTTTAATTGTTTGTTAATATAGTATAATTTAGATTTTGATTTGAGTTATTTGTTTCATATATTTTAGTTGATGTGTTAATGTAGATTTAATGTAATGTTTATTTCATTTCATGTGGTTAAAAGTCTATAGGAAATAGTATATTAGTTAATGTTTAATGTATTTGCTATTAGGATAGTCATAAGTCAATTAGAATAATTACAAGTCGTGATTTTCGTGGTAGTTAATTTAGCATTAATTTAGTATGTTCATTTTGGTGTAGGATTTAATTTGATAGATCTTTTCAATTCGTATTTCCCCTTCATGTCCTTTGAATTATATTTGTATAGTTACTTTAGTTAGGTTAACATTAGTTTAGAGTAAGTAATTATTTAATAATGTAGATTTTAGTCAAAGGGCATTAGAGTCTTTATGGTTGAGCACACGATTTTGGTAGGATTGACCTTCATTCAAATTTGGGAATTGCAATTAAGGAAATCTTTATTTCCCAACCCAGCTATAAATGAGTTACATTTTCAAAGTTGGAAACCCTTTGGAATTCCAAAGGTCCTTTTAAAGAGGTTTACACGATTTTTGGAAACCCTTGGGAATTCCAAAGGACCTTCTAAAAGCATTTACACGTTTTGGGAAAAGAGTTGTCATATTTAAGCTTTTCATTTAAAGCCAACCAAAATTGTGTAATGTGTTTTGGGAAACGTTTTCAAAAGGGATTTAATGCTTTGAATGAAAGATTGAAAAACGTATTCCCAAGAGGCTGGACGATTTTTGAAATTTAAAGTTTCTCATATTTGCAATTAAGGTAATTAAGAAGAGGATGGTCCTTGCCAAAATCATGGTTCTCATATTTATTGGCCTCTTTAGTAATTGCTTAGATTGACTTAGCATTAATTTGGTGTTAATTAAATTAGTAATGTAGCATTAGAATTCGATTTTAGAAAATCGTGTGTATTTAATTAAGGTAAGTTATTGACTTAGAGTAGGGTTGTAAAACCGTGTATACTTATTTAGGTAGGTGCTAATTTTAGTGTATAGTTAATGTAGGAGTTAATTTAAATTTACCTTAATATTTTAGGAAATAACCTTTAATTATTATAGCATTTAACCTTAGTCAACTAACTATAGTTAGCCATTAGTTCTAGTTAGTTATCCATAACCGACCCCCTAGTCTAACCCTAGTTATTAGATTAACCATAGTTAGTAACTAATCTAGAGAGTTAATTAACCCTAACCCCTAAACCCTAGTTAGTTAAACCCTAGTCATACCTCTAGTTAAACCCTAGTTGACCTTAGTTAGAAACTAACTTAGTAGATCCTAGTTAGTTAAAACCTTAGTTAACCTCCATCTACCCTAACCAACCCTTATCAACCATAATAAACCCTAGTCGACTCTAGGTAGTCAAACCCTAGTTAGAAACCAATTTAGAGGGTGGCGTGGACCCACTTGAATTAATACCCTCAACCACCACTCTAACTCCCTTTAGTTAGAAATTAACCTTAGTTAGTGATTAGTTAGTTAACCCTAACCAACCCTAGCTAACTCTAGTTAGTGCTCGACCCTAAGTAGTTAACCATAGTTAGTTAATTATAGAACCATACCCTTAGTTAATCCTAATTACCCCAACCGACCTTAGTTAATTACCCTAACCGTACCCTAACCCTAGTTAATTAGCCTAACCTTAGGTATCTAACACTAACCATACTCTAGTCTTAGTTAGACTAACCCTTAGATAGTTAGTTAACTTAGTTAGTAGCTAACTCTAGTTGTAGTATTAGGTTAATGTTTGTTTTAATTAAGTGTTAGAATTAACTATAGTTTAGTTAGTTAGTTAGTGAGTCTAGGTTAGTTTAGGTTTAACTAGTGGTGTAGATTAGAACTAATCTTAGTTTGTTTAACTGATTTCTTAGATTTTATTAATTAATTTAATTGTTATTGTTTTATGTAGTTTAGCAGTAGTTTAGGTTTATTTAGGACTGTATTTGTCTATGATTTCAAATTAAAATGTCATTAGTGGATTCAAAGAGATGAATAGTGCACTGAACCAAAACCCTAATTTTTACCCGATCGTGCACTAGTCATTTCATGTGGATTTTTCGTGAGTTTTCTGAAAATTATTTTTCTATTCTCCACATCTGTATGTTAACTGTCTGCAGACCAATCTTCAGCTCGATCCGAGTTGATTTGGTCTGGTTTTGAAGCATATTATGAAAACAACTTTTTCGGATTTTGAAATTTCTGGTCCAGCCAGATTATCCTGATTTTGAAACGCTTAGATCTAGAGATCCAGAATGTATTTTTCAAATCTGTAAAATGTGTCAGTTTCTTGGATCTGTCCTTTACAGAATAGAAGTGGTTTCAAGAATTTTAGAAACTTTTGGTCCCTCAAATTTGTGTTTTGCGAAAAGCTGTCAGAGTCCATTTTTGTATGCTTTAGGGACAAAATAGTCTTTTAACTATTTGTCTGATTTCGTGTAGTTTTACTGTTTTCTAACATTGTACTTAGTGTATTAACAATATTTAGAGTAATTAGAGTTGTTTTACTTAGTTAGTTTAGTTAGTTATTGTAACTTTAGTTTTATATGTTTAAATTAACTGTAGTTTAATTTAGAAATAGTTGTAGATATAATATAGATTAATTATTGATTTAGTTACTGACTTTGTATTTTCATTATGTAGGTTGATAAGTTAGAACAGATTCACAGGTGTAATTCAATTATAATGTGCGATTGCATTTGTGGTGAAAAGACAATTTTGCCCCTGGAGACCTGCTGAAGACTTAGCCGCCTATTGTAGTTTAATTCCATAGTTAGATTGTTATTTAATGTAACTTGTAAACATTGGCATAGATTGTAAACTTTGTGATATTAATAAAGTGTTATTTTAGAATTAATTCAGAAATATCCCGTTCCCTGTGGATTCGACCCGTACTCGCCACTCTGTGGAAAGTCGGATTTTTATATCTTTGGTTGACGATTTTTCCATGTTTTTATTGAAAATATTATTTTAAAAATATCACTTCCAAAAGATCAACCAAATTTTGGCGCCGTTGTCAGGGAACGACGTATATTCTGAATATTTCTGAGATTTCATTTTATTAATATGTGTTTAGTTTAGTTAGTTTATTTAATTGTTTTAGTGTGTAGAATTAACATAGCTAAAAAAATATAGGATGCATATACTGTTTTTCTGATGATTCACTGAATTCCATGCTTTAATGATTACTTAAACAGGTGAGTCTTAGATAAAATAGTTGTGATTTCCTGTATTTACTGATATTATGTTTTAGATTAGATTTTTTATAGAGTAATTAGCTTAGTTTAACATTGTTAACATAGATTGCATAAATTAATTAGATAGTTTTAACATAGTTTAAAATAGTTTAGTGTTTTACTTTCTGATTTAGAGTAAAAGTGTCTTTTTATTTCGTAAAATAATTAGATTATTCTAACATAGAGTAAGGTAGAGTAGTTATTAAAATTACTGATTTAGACATAGATTATTTTAACATAGTCTAACATAGAGTAATTGCTAACTTGATGATTTAGATTAGATTGATTATTTAGTTTAATTCTAACATAGGTTAGCTGCTACTTTGTTCATTGTTTTACTGATTTAGATGTAGATTATTCTAACATAGTTGGTTGTTTTATATCTTAATGTTTTATATTATTTAGATGTATCATATGCACATTAGAATAAAGTAGTATTTGTTTATGTGTTTTGTTTTGTTCTGAATTATATTTTGATTTCATTTGAATTTCATGGTTGACATGTATGAACATCCGATCCATCAATGTATGAGTTCAAGTAACCGAATATGAAGAAGCCTTCAAGAGTAGAACATTGACCAGATGAGCAGAAAACTATGCATTTGTACATGCATAGTGGTGGTGCAGAGTCCAGTCAATCGACAACTTCAGAAGTTCGAGTATGTCAAGTTGTATCAATCCTTTCTCCTTATTCATTTTATTGTTTTGTAGTGTGTATCTGCATTGCATATTTGCATTATTTTGTATGCCACTAGGGACAGTGTCATTCAAGCATGGGGGGATGGTTTAGATGCACAAATTTTAAAATTTTTCTTTATGTCTGATAGCTTAAAACTCATAAAAGTAGGTCTTTAAGAATAAGTTCTAGCATTTATGATTGTATTTCTGCATGATCTGACAATTTAGAAATGTATAAGCCCCATGCGATTTTTTTTCTTATTTGATTTAAATAGAGTAGTTGTTTATGAAATAGTTAAAGAAAAGATAGTATTTGATATGTTAGAAAGTTTTGATTCACTTAAGTATAAGTATGCACAGTGTGTTTTATGAGAAAAGTGAGCAATTGAATGATGTTTTTGAAAAATGAGCTTAATAGAATAGAGTTACGTTTAGTTGTTGAGATCTTCGTGAATCCTAGCAGTAGAACTCAGACACGAGTTGAAATGTTTGAGTCTCTTACGAAATGGATAACGAAGGAGATCATTCTCTTATCTAGTCAATATCTGTGGCCTTTGTGGTTCGAGTAAGTAGAGTCTGAAGGGTGTTTTACACCTGGTGCCCTAAAGCCAGTTGGTTTGGGAGCCACCGATTCGAAAACTTGTTACATGGATTGCATAGAAAGCCTAAGAGATAGCGACATTGCACATGATGATAGGAAAACTATACGTATACTATTAGAATAGAAGGTTTAGTGACTCGAGCAATTAAGTCCGAGGGATACTTTGTATCTAGTGCCCTAAGGTTGTCTGACCTGGGAGTCACTGACCTAAAGCTCGTTACATGGGTTACAAGACTGAATATTCGAAATAGTGCTCAATTTAGAAGAATGAAAAAGAGTGGAAAATTGAATATCAAAAGAAAAAGAATGAGCTGAAAGAGAAAATTTCATTGCTTAGAATAATTATTGAATACTGTGCAGAAAACATACATGTGAGGATAAATGAGTAAAACATGATAATACTTGACTTTCTGAGAAAATTCATAAATAATTACAAGATTAGAGAAGTAAAAGAAAAATAATTTTACTGTGGTGGCATAGAAATTTCTGAAATTGTTTTGAAAATGTAGATTACATGAAATGTTTGTTTACAAAGAGTTCTTAATTGCCTATTATTTCTGAAAAATTATTCATGCATGATTTTGATGTTTGTGGGTAGCATCTCTGCAAACCCTCACGAGACCTTACTCGTCCACTGGGGTAACCCAGGGGTTTAAAGGGCTTGTTGCATAAGATAAATGCAACCGTTATTCCTACGAAAGTGAGTTATTTTTTTATTTTTTTTTATTTAATAAAAGCTTTCATGTTAATTGGGTAGTCCATATTTTCATTTTATGGTAGAGTGTATTGCTAGGGACTAGCAATTATTCTAGCATGGGGGTATTTGATGATGCATAAATATCACATTTTTTTAACATGTTTTCACTGCATAAATGCATCATCTATAGGTTAAGAGCATACACTTAGATGCATAATGATGTTAGAAAGCTCTGGTTCGAATTTCATCGAAATCGGAGTTAATTTGAAGGAATTAAGGCATTTACAGTGTAACGGGTCAAATATCGGAGCCGATTTGAGAGATTTGGATCCAGATGCCCATTTGGATCCTGGATTTGGGTCAAATTACATAGAATCCACCCAGATCCAAACCCATTCGCGTTTTCATAAAACCTTTTCTGAAAACTCCCTGCAAAATGAGGCGCCCAGCAAATCTTTTGTTTTTAAACCTGTTTTTGTAAAAATGCCCAAAGAAGCCAAAACGTCAAAAGGAGAGGGGCGCCCATGGCTGCCTTGTCTTTGCTTTAGTTTTCATGCCCTAGGGGCACAAATCTAACTCCAGCCCCCTTCTTAACCCCCACCTCACGACATCACCATTAGAGCATGAAAACAAGCTTGCGATCCAAGCTCTATCTTGCCTTCTTTCACAATCTCTCCATTTCTTTATCTTCCCTGTTGGCTAATCTCCATTGTTGTTGTGTTTTGCAGGTGCAGCAGAGGTGGGAAACACTTTTCTTCGGTGGAAGTGCGAAACACTCCAACGAGAAGGGCCGGCTCAACCTCCATCCGGTCTTCTACGCCCCCCGATCGAGAATCGGTTCACATTTCATCTTCGGTGGATTTCCAATGTGTTGCAGCTGTAGGACATGGTACCATGATGTATTTCCAGCATCAACGAGGTTCCGAACGGTGCGAAGTCAAGCAAAGTCCGCTCTTTTCTCCCCCTCAGTCGTCGAACCGCCCTGCAGGTTGGTTCTCTCATCCCTTTCTTCTAGTTAAAACCTATCATGTGTGTGTGTGATGTTTGTTGTGTTTTTCTGTATTTTCGTCCAGCTTTAGCATAGATTTGTTGTGCATAAACCAGAACATAGTATGTTTAGGTGGGTTGTGTTATTAAAAATAATCTTTTGAATCCAACGTTGGATGTTTTGTGTTTTTTTGGGTGTGTGTGTGTTCTTGAAATGATATTCTGCTGTGTGTCTGCATATGTTTAGCGTGTCCCAATCCTTTATATTTCATTTTGGTCGAATACAATGCTTTAGGAAAAGTTGTTATGTCATTTTCTGTTTTGTGTGTTTTTAGATCTTAAGAAAACTAATTATCGAGTATTGTTTTTCTAGCTTTTAGGTAGGTTGTCCAACTGGTTGTAGTGTTTACGTCATAAATATATTTTGATGAGTTAGTTTAAAGTGTTTTAGTTATGGTTTAGATTCGGATTTAATCATGTAGCAGATCTTGTTAGTTCAGAATTTCTGTTTTGTTCTTAGTTTAATCGATTGTAGTGATTTGTTAGATTTCATTTTCTGTTTTGATTTAAGTTTCAGCATGTTAATTAGATTAGTTTAGTTATTCATAGTTATAAAAATTCTAGTTTAATCGTGTATTAGGTAGTGTAATTATAATTTATTATTGGTGTTTCATTAGTTTACATTTTCGTTTTAGTCTTGTGTGTAAGTGTAGTCGTCTTCTCCAAATGTAGGGTGTCGACCATTAGAGGTCCAACAAAGTTGTAAAAGTTCAGTTTTAATTGTTTGTTAATATAGTATAATTTAGATTTTGATTTGAGTTATTTGTTTCATATATTTTAGTTGATGTGTTAATGTAGATTTAATGTAATGTTTATTTCATTTCATGTGGTTAAAAGTCTATAGGAAATAGTATATTAGTTAATGTTTAATGTATTTGCTATTAGGATAGTCATAAGTCAATTAGAATAATTACAAGTCGTGATTTTCGTGGTAGTTAATTTAGCATTAATTTAGTATGTTCATTTTGGTGTAGGATTTAATTTGATAGATCTTTTCAATTCGTATTTCCCCTTCATGTCCTTTGAATTATATTTGTATAGTTACTTTAGTTAGGTTAACATTAGTTTAGAGTAAGTAATTATTTAATAATGTAGATTTTAGTCAAAGGGCATTAGAGTCTTTATGGTTGAGCACACGATTTTGGTAGGATTGACCTTCATTCAAATTTGGGAATTGCAATTAAGGAAATCTTTATTTCCCAACCCAGCTATAAATGAGTTACATTTTCAAAGTTGGAAACCCTTTGGAATTCCAAAGGTCCTTTTAAAGAGGTTTACACGATTTTTGGAAACCCTTGGGAATTCCAAAGGACCTTCTAAAAGCATTTACACGTTTTGGGAAAAGAGTTGTCATATTTAAGCTTTTCATTTAAAGCCAACCAAAATTGTGTAATGTGTTTTGGGAAACGTTTTCAAAAGGGATTTAATGCTTTGAATGAAAGATTGAAAAACGTATTCCCAAGAGGCTGGACGATTTTTGAAATTTAAAGTTTCTCATATTTGCAATTAAGGTAATTAAGAAGAGGATGGTCCTTGCCAAAATCGTGGTTCTCATATTTATTGCCCTCTTTAGTAATTGCTTAGATTGACTTAGCATTAATTTGGTGTTAATTAAATTAGTAATGTAGCATTAGAATTCGATTTTAGAAAATCGTGTGTATTTAATTAAGGTAAGTTATTGACTTAGAGTAGGGTTGTAAAACCGTGTATACTTATTTAGGTAGGTGCTAATTTTAGTGTATAGTTAATGTAGGAGTTAATTTAAATTTACCTTAGTATTTTAGGAAATAACCTTTAATTATTATAGCATTTAACCTTAGTCAACTAACTATAGTTAGCCATTAGTTCTAGTTAGTTATCCATAACCGACCCCCTAGTCTAACCCTAGTTATTAGATTAACCATAGTTAGTAACTAATCTAGAGAGTTAATTAACCCTAACCCCTAAACCCTAGTTAGTTAAACCCTAGTCATACCTCTAGTTAAACCCTAGTTGACCTTAGTTAGAAACTAACTTAGTAGATCCTAGTTAGTTAAAACCTTAGTTAACCTCCATCTACCCTAACCAACCCTTATCAACCATAATAAACCCTAGTCGACTCTAGGTAGTCAAACCCTAGTTAGAAACCAATTTAGAGGGTGGCGTGGACCCACTTGAATTAATACCCTCAACCACCACTCTAACTCCCTTTAGTTAGAAATTAACCTTAGTTAGTGATTAGTTAGTTAACCCTAACCAACCCTAGCTAACTCTAGTTAGTGCTCGACCCTAAGTAGTTAACCATAGTTAGTTAATTATAGAACCATACCCTTAGTTAATCCTAATTACCCCAACCGACCTTAGTTAATTACCCTAACCGTACCCTAACCCTAGTTAATTAGCCTAACCTTAGGTATCTAACACTAACCATACTCTAGTCTTAGTTAGACTAACCCTTAGATAGTTAGTTAACTTAGTTAGTAGCTAACTCTAGTTGTAGTATTAGGTTAATGTTTGTTTTAATTAAGTGTTAGAATTAACTATAGTTTAGTTAGTTAGTTAGTGAGTCTAGGTTAGTTTAGGTTTAACTAGTGGTGTAGATTAGAACTAATCTTAGTTTGTTTAACTGATTTCTTAGATTTTATTAATTAATTTAATTGTTATTGTTTTATGTAGTTTAGCAGTAGTTTAGGTTTATTTAGGACTGTATTTGTCTATGATTTCAAATTAAAATGTCATTAGTGGATTCAAAGAGATGAATAGTGCACTGAACCAAAACCCTAATTTTTACCCGATCGTGCACTAGTCATTTCATGTGGATTTTTCGTGAGTTTTCTGAAAATTATTTTTCTATTCTCCACATCTGTATGTTAACTGTCTGCAGACCAATCTTCAGCTCGATCCGAGTTGATTTGGTCTGGTTTTGAAGCATATTATGAAAACAACTTTTTCGGATTTTGAAATTTCTGGTCCAGCCAGATTATCCTGATTTTGAAACGCTTAGATCTAGAGATCCAGAATGTATTTTTCAAATCTGTAAAATGTGTCAGTTTCTTGGATCTGTCCTTTACAGAATAGAAGTAGTTTCAGGAATTTTGAAAATCGTTTGATTTCTCAAATCTGTGTTTTGCGAAAAGCTGTCAGAGTCCATTTTTGTATCCTTTAGGGACAAAACAATCTTTTAACTATTTGTCTGATTTCGTGTAGTTTTACTGTTTTCTAACATTGTACTTAGTGTATTAACAATATTTAGAGTAATTAGAGTTGTTTTACTTAGTTAGTTTAGTTAGTTATTGTAACTTTAGTTTTATATGTTTAAATTAACTGTAGTTTAATTTAGAAATAGTTTAGAAATAGTTGTAGATATAATATAGATTAATTATTGATTTAGTTACTGACTTTGTATTTTCATTATGTAGGTTGATAAGTTAGAACAGGTTCACAGGTGTAATTCAATTATAATATGCGATTGCACTTATGGTGAAAAGACAGTTTTGCCCCTGGAGACCTGCTGAAGACTTAGCCGCCTATTGTAGTTTATTTTCATAGTTAGATTGTTATTTAATGTAACTTGTAAACATTGACATAGATTGTAAACTTTGTGATATTAATAAAGTGTTATTTTAGAATTAATTCAGAAATATCTTGTTCCGTGTGGATTTGACCCGTACTCGCCACTCTGTGGAAAGTCGGATTTTTATATCTTTGGTTGATGATTTTCCCATGTTTTTATTGAAAATATTGTTTTAAAATACCACTTCCAAAAGATCAACCACCACGATGGGTCCAGCGGGAGATATGGATTGTTTTCATGTAGATATTACACAGGATTTAGTGGAGGAGCAGCCCAATTTGTATATTACTGAGGATTCATTAGATTTGTACCATATAGAGAAAAATAATTATATAGTTAGTGTAGATGTGTCCAGAGTGTCGTCAAAATTACCACCTTGGAGAGCTGGCATTAAGCCTTTCCCATCACTTGCGGAGACCCCCGCCAAATCTTCGATCGAGTCTCCTCTGAAACTTGAGTTGAAACCCTTACCAAATTCACTTAAGTATGCTTATCTCGGAGGCGATGAGACTCTGCCTGTGATCATCTCGTCACTGCTCACTGAGGAGCAGGAGCAGAGATTGCTGACCATTCTACAAGAGCACAAGGCAGCGATTGGCTGGGGAGTGACTGATTTGAAGGGGATTGATCCTTCATTTTGCATGCACAGAATTTATTGTGATGAAGAAGTCAAGCCAGTGCGAGATATGCAGAGAAGGTTAAATCCCAACATGAAAGAAGTGGTGAAGAATGAGGTGGTGAAGTGGTTGGATGCCGGGATTATTTTCCCTATTTCTAATAGCCAGTGGGTCAGTCCGATTCAAGTTGTACTGAAGAAGTCAGGACTCACTGTTGTGGAAAACGAAAGGGGGAAAGAATTTCGATGAGAACCACCACAGGGTGGCGAGTCTGCATTGACTATAGGAAGCTGAATGTGACAACTCGGAAAGATCATTTCTCGTTGTCGTTCATTGATCAGATCTTAGAGAGTCTCGCAGGACAGAGCTACTATTGCTTTTTAGATGGGTACTCAGGATATAATCAAGTAGCTGTCCATCCTGACGACCATGAGAAGATGACATTTACATGTCCTTATGACACCTTCGCATCAGACGTATGCCGTTCGGGCTCTGCAATGCCCCAATAACTTTTCAGAGGTGCATGCTAGCTATCTTCTCCGATATGATAGATGATGTCATGGAGGTGTTCATGGATGATTTTTCTGTGTATGGCTCTTTATTTGAAGATTGCCTCCAAAAACTTACTTGAGTACTAAGTAGGTGTGCGAAGACAAATCTTGTCCTGAGTTGGGAAAAGAGCCACTTTATGGTCTAGGAGGGGATTGTGCTTGGACACATTGTGTCCAAGAGAGGCATTGAGGTTGACAGAGCGAAGGTGGAATCCATTTCTCGTTTGACTCCACCTACCACTGTGAGGCAGATTAGGTCATTTCTAGGGCATGCGAGATTTTATAAGCGGTTCATAAAGTATTTCAGCAAAATCTCTCAACCGCTTTGTACTTTATTGGAGAAGGATCAACCCTTTGATTTTAGTGAGGATTGCATGAAGACCTTTGAGATTCTCAAAGATGCCTTGATTACTGCGCCCATTTTGAGACCTCCGAATTGAACGCTCCCATTTGAGATTATGTGTGATGCTTCTGACTATGCTATGGGGGCCATTTTAGGACAGCAGATTGACAGGAAGCCCTATGTGGTTTACTACGCAAGTAGAACTCTGTCTGATGCTCAGATGAATTATACCACGACAGAGAAAACGCTACTTGTTGTAGTATTCACATTGGACAAGTTTAGGTCCTACTTGCTCGGTTCGAAGGTGGTTGTCTATTCTGATCATGCTGCATTGAAGTATCTGTTGAACAAAAAAGACACCAAACCGAGACTCATTTGTTGGGTGTTGTTGCTACAGAAGTTTGATCTCGAGATTCGAGATAAGAAGGGTAGCGAGAATATAGTAGCAGACCATCTGTCTAGACTGATCGTGGAGACCACGCAGGATCAGAGGCCGATCAATGATTCTTTTCCGGATGAGCAGATCATGTCAGTCAGAACATCGCAGTTACCCTGGTTTGCTGATATTGTGAACTATCTGGTTTCGAGACAGATCCCTGAGCATTGGAATAAGAATGAGCGTGAGAGATTCCTATCTCAGGTGAGGCACTATTATTGGGATAAACCAGAATTGTTCAAATATTGCGCAGACCAGATCATCAGGAGATGTGTGCCGGAAGAGAAGTACGAGTCCATTTTGAGTTTTTCCTATTCTTTAGCCGTGGAGGGCATTTTAGCAGTAGGAAGACAACTACAAAGGTTTTGCAGTCAGGATTTTATTGGCCCACTGTGATCATCGCAATTTTTTTTTCTCTTTTGTGGTTTCTCTCACTTCCTTCTCTTTTCCTTTCCAGCCTCTATTTCCTCCTTTTTGAAGGGAGAAAATATAAGACAGAAAGAAAGAGAGAAGAGAAAAGAAAGAAGAGAAGAGAAAAGAAGAATTCTTTTGCGGGGTCTCACTTGACCTTAATTTTGAAAATATTTAAGAAAATGACTCGCCTCCATTTTTGAAATATTTGCGGGAAAACTGGAAGACGAGATTCGCTCGTCGGTACGAGGTTCGACCGTTCCTGGCGCCTTTACGAGGGGTAATCGAACCAAGGGTCGAATTTATGTCTTTTTGCTTTGCTAAAATATTATCTAAGAATTTATCATAAGTCTAAATGCACAAAGAATCATACTTGTGCAAATGCAAAGATATATGCTCTTTTTGAAAATGTTTTGAAATTTTCCCAAGTGTCTCTGAAATGAATCTGAAAGGGGAGTGAAGAAATGGTTTCTAACTTAGAACTTAAGATTTAAAGTTCTAAGTTTTTGGAATAATCAAGAGCTTGGAAAAATAAATCTGGATTTGGAAAGAGTTGATTTTGAAGTTTGAGATAAAAGAAGAAGAAAAGAAAAATTCAAAGTCATAAATGGACTTTCAATTAGGACTTTGAATCAAGATAGAGATGTAATTTGAATTTCAATTATAAAGCTTGAAATTGAGATAAGATTTGAGAAATCAGAATAGAATTGAGAAATAGAATTGATTTTTTTGGATTCAAGGTAAACTTGGAATGTAATTCAGATTCGGAGATAGAATTTTGATTTTTTGAAATTTGGAGTTCAGAATAGAATTTTGAATCAAAGGTTTGGACTCTAAATAGAGTTGAAACTCAAGATGAACTGAATTATGGATTTGGGATCCTAAGGGAAATTTGGATCTGAAATATGAGATCTAGGATGAAATTGGATCCGAAGGAATGGAATTCTGATATGAAATCTGAGATCCGAAATAAAAATGAATTCTGAATCCTAAATAAAACTTGGATCTGAAGTCTGAGATCCAAAGTGGAATTAGGTTCTAGATCGTAGAATGGATTTGGATCTGAAATTTTGAATGGAATCGGATCCAAGATTTGGAATCCAAGATGGAATTTGAATCTGAAGTCTGAGATCCAAGATAGATTTGGACTCTGGACCCTAAGATGGATTTTGGATCTGAAGTCTGAGATCCAAAGTAGAATTGGGTTTTGGATCCTAGAATGGATTTGGATCTGAAGTTTGAGATCCAAAGTAGAATTAGGTTCTGAATCCTAGAATGGAATTGGATCTGAAGTATGAGATCCAAAGTAAAATTGGATTCTAGATCCTAGATGGCATTGGATCTGAAGTCTGAGATCCAAAGTAGAATTGGAATCTGGATCCTAGAATGGATTTTGGATCTATAATCTGAGATCCAATGTAGAATTGGAATCTGGATCCTAAGATGGATTTGGATCTGAAGTCTGAGATCCAAAAAGTAGAGATTTATAAGTGGAAAATCCAAATCCAAGTTGAGATTAGGATCTAACATTGGATTTTTGGAATTTCAAAATTGATTTTGAGAATGATTTTCAAAGTGAAATTGGACTTTGAACTTGAATTTGGAATTTTATAAAATGAATCAAGTTGAATTTTAAACTTTGAATTTGATTTCAAAGTTTGGAAATGAGATAAAATTGAAATAGGAATTTGAAGAAGAGATATTCACAATCACTTGGATTTTAAAAGAAATTTTTGAAAATATGATGCAATTCTATCCTAAATAATGAAATGAATTTAAAGAATTTGAATTTGGTTTTTGAAAAGCTATTCCATTCTTTAAATGAATTACAAATGAGGTTGAAGACATAATACATCCCTGACTATGGTCATTGAATGTATTATGTAATAACTATATTTAAATTCAAGTGAAGAATAAAATACATTTTGGTGCTTTTATAGAATTTAAAATGAAATAAACTCTCAATATACCCTGACTATGGCCATTGGTATATATGTTGAATTAATTTTAAATTAAATTCTGATAAAAGAAAAAAATATTTAAAGAAAATATGATGATTTTTGAAAAAGGATCTAGTGTGGATCCAGTGTTATTTTATAAAAGATAAAAATCCTAAGTTTTGTTTACATTATGACTATGGCCATTGATGTAAATCATCAACTTAGGATTAATTACCTCTTACGAAATGGTGCACGTGCCATTCGTGTTGCCATTTGTGAGAATTTTGAGGAATAAAGGCAAAATGTATGAAAACAAGTAATTCATGATGTTTACAATGCTCATTCATTCTACCTAAAGCAGGAAATATAAATTTTCATTTAGCATCTAGCTATTACATTAATTGTAATTACAAGGCTTCTAATATCAAAAGGAGGGTAACATTGCATATTTTCTGCAAAACAGGATTAGTACCATATAAATATATATATAGGAAACAACTTATATCATATTGAGCCTAACTAACAAAAATACTCTGGCATACCTATGGAAATAGTAATTTAGAAGGAAATTTACAAGTATACAACTAATAAGATGTATGTGTGCAAGATAGTGTCAGTGAGATGAACATGAATAAAGTAGATACTAGTGCTAATACAATGGAACCTGCTAAAGAGATACAACTCCTAGATGTACTGCTATATGTGGGGTATAACAGTGACCATCTAGTGAACATCTATGGCATATGTGCAACAATGGTGAAGGCTGGGGAAGTAAGGTTGATAGCTGGAATACACAGGGGAAAGGTAAGAAGATTTGGGTGCTGCAAAGCCGACAGCTTTGGGATGCTACAATAAAAAAACTGAGGTGTATGTTACTATGGGCAGTGTTGCTGCATGAGTAACAGATAGTGGCCAAAGGGGATACAGCTGGACAAGAAGACACAAGGGGAAGTGAGGTAAAAGAGCATAGTGGATGACATCGTAAGTGCAGAAATCAAAGAAAAAATGTTTTGAGGAGATGAAGATGTATAGCTGAAACAGGGTATTCGTATAGCAGTGTGCTATTTGCAAGTAGTGAAGTGGCAAGTAGTGGTATATTGGCGCAGGTGCTGAAGGTGAAATAAAGATAGTGTGGGTGTTGTGACAATGAAGCGCAGGGAGGGGGTATATATTGTAAATCAATGAGCAGGTAGCTATTAATAGATGCAGCAAGTGGTGGTTTTGATGAAACTGCAATGGTGGATGCAACTAACAGGAGAGGTCCAACGAATTGTAGAAGCTAATGTGCAACAATAATTACTGCAAAGGTGGAACCTGATAGTCGGTGAATGGTGGCCATTAAGAGGTGGTACTAGTGTTGCTGCAAAAAGTAGCAGCATGATGGTGCATGGTAGGGTAAGGACTGTTAGTAACATTTGACTAACAAGCACATAGAGGTGGTTTAGGCTAAGCGAGGAAACACACATATGCTGGGCGTTGGTGAAATGCAGGTGCAAGGAGAATACAACAAAATGGATATAGGTGAATGTGCACTTGCAGGAAATTAGCAGGAAGGTGATGTACCTAAGTGTTCATGAAATGGATGGATGGTAATGATACATATAACAAGGAATAGACTATAGCCCCTGCTGGATGCAGGAAATGAATGAGCAAGAATCAAGTGCGTAGGTACGCTGCCCTTGCGATGTAAGTAGTTCATTTTGCATAAAAGAAAATACAAGTCCATAAGTGGGTGTAGTGTATGATGGAAGATAGCTGGGTGGGTAAAGATATGAACATGTTAATGTTTGTAAATGTAATGACAGTGATGATGTTGTTGTGGCAGGGTGTGTATACGTGTTGGAGTGTTGAATGGAGAATGTGGAGGAGATGGGAGTGTTGTGAATGAGTGCGCAAAAATGGAGAAGGCGAATAATGCTGGAAATTACATCAGTGATCTCCTGGTTGAAACCTTTCAGCTGACTTCCCTGTTCTTGTAGAACCTCATGAAACCTTCTACTAACTCAACGAAGGGGTTCCATCAATCATACCTGTCACTGAGTAATCTCACAATTGATGGAGGGCTCACAGATGAATTCATGGTGTGGAGGTTTCCATATACACTAAATATAACACTACTTGAAAGTGAATGATAATACCACCTGCAAAAGATCATCAGAAGTGGTGACATAATCTCTTCACCAAAGGTTCCAGCCCATATCGACGTTTAAATCAGGGGCCTGCTATGAAACAGGAACCATCTACAAATTTGTCGATAATACAGGAAGAACTCTCTTTCCACCCTTTCCAATATGACACTGTGTTATGAATCCACGTTAACTCCTCATTTTCAAGAAAAGGTTGATTGTTGGTTATAGAAAAGCATACCACCATTCATCCCCTCTTACGAATATACTTCGTCTGAGACCCTTTTGCATACTCTATATTAGCTGAACCAACACTTGGCTGAGCTTTCCCATGCTCTACCAACAAGCTATTATACCCCAATCTCCAAATCACCCCCAGGAATCTGTATACTGACCCGTACTTAGATTCAAAATGACCTATCATTGTTTACAACCATACGTCGTCACCTGCAGATTCCAGCAACCGACTATTGAAGGGTGGAGCATTCATTGAATCCCCTTTCTTTTAAACTCTTACAGTAAATGTTCAAACCTTGCATTACTTGTAATGAGTCCTTACGATAGACTCTTAGAATAAGGCCTTGCCTCTGGCCATCCGATCTGGATTAGACTTGCAATACCGCGATAGTATACAACGGACAACCAATGCAAGGGATATTAAATGTAGCAAAAATGATGAAAACATACTAATGATGGGCCAGAAATAGCCAATAATCATTAACAAGATACTGAAGATATAGACAGCGATGATGAGAAGGAAAGAAAGAAAGAAAAGAAAAGAAAAAAAAGAAAAAAAAGAAAAAGAAAAAAAGAAGAAGAAGAAGAAGAGAAAAAAAAACAAGCAAGGAGATCCAATGTGCATTTCAAAGTGAAGATGCATTGAGGCAGTACCATCGGGTGGTTTTCTCTCTCGACATAACTAACTAAATCCATTAACAAATACGAAAGCAAACGAACAGAATACAACAATGAATAGGATCTTGTACTGATCTCTTTTCCTTTTGCAGAACATTGAATGGCTCTCCAAAGCCAAGCATATGAATGCGGATTTACAACCAAATGAAACAATGATGCTACAATGATCAAATAGATAAAATGTAAAGGACAGAATATATTGAATACATTCATCAAAACCGCAGGTAAACAAATGAAAAGAGGAATAAGAATGCTAAAAAAATCTAGGAACGCAGATATTTGAGCATGTGTAAGCCACACACACACAAAAAAAACTCATTAAAAGAAATGTTAGAATGTAACATTCCAACGACATTGCAATGCATAAGCTGATATTCCTATATGCAATGGAGTGGCATTACAACGATGCTTCTTATGAAACGGTGAAGAACAAATTAGACAGGGAAAGAGAATCAGAATCCCAATTCAAAACTAACTAATACTGGAATCACAATAAAATAGGAAACAATAATGAAAATGGGAAATTGAGATGTCGAAATATGGCGATTCCATTAATTTTGCAATGGATGGGTCGGCACTGCTATACGCAGACCGATCCCACCGTGGATGCATTAAAAGAAAGAGAAGAGAAACTAAAAGAAAAAAAAAACAGAATGATGTAAAAATAAATATTCACAGAGAATCGATAATAAAAGAGAAGGGTTGCCTACCGTGGACCTTGCTAGAGCTTTTGTAGTGTGATTCCTTTTAGTAGCTTAGAGGGGAAGCCCTAGAGGGAATCGAGAAGAAAAGGAGAAGAGGCTAATCGAAAGAGAATTGCAAAGGAGAGAGAGACGATGGATAGGCCAATAATCGATGCCCTTTCTCAACCAATGGGGTCTTTTTGTATGGAAAAAGGGAGAAGAGTCGAGAAGGGAGATTGTTGAGGATCGAGGGCTGATATGAGAGAGCCATTAATCGACTGGTGATCATGAGAGATGATCAAGAGAGGGAGAGAGAAAGACCGTTGCAGTTTCTCCATTTTTCAAAAACAGGGTTCTCTTTAAAAGATTTTTTCAAAAGGAGTTTTCCCTAAAACAACCTAAAAAGGGTCTCTCAACCAATCTTTCATATTTTTCTTTTCTATTTTGATTTTTTGTTCTTTTCTTCATATTTTATGTATTTTCTTGTGTTTTTGAAATAAAACTCTAAAAACTAAAGTATTTTAAAATAATTTTGTAAAATTCAAAAATATTTACAAAAGAAGGGTTTTCTGAGATTTAAAGGCTATTTTAGGGTAATTTCTTCATAAAATGAGTTTATATCCGGATTTTTAGGAAATATTCAAGGTTTAAAACCTCTAATTGAGAAATATAGGGTTGTGGATCCAACAGGATACCAGGTGGACTATCTGAGCTTTTCAAAATTATTTTTGGTATTTTAAAAATTTAATTCAAAAATTTGGATAACGAAGCTCAGATTTGGACTTTAAGCATTGGGTTTGGATCCGAAGTTGAGTTGGATATATCAACATGGAATTTAAAATTGAAAATCTGAAGAATAACTGAAATTTGTCTTTGAAATTGCCTTGATTTTCTCAAAAGATGGGGCCAGGGGAAAAAAGGATATTTTTACAAATTTTTGAAAATTTTGGGGTGTTCACAGATGCACCTCTTTGCTACTAAGCCGGTTGAAAGCCGAGCTTAGTGGCAAAGACAACACTCCAAATTTTGAAAATGCCCCAGTCAGCAGGTCTGAACTGGGCGTGGAGGAATTATTTTGAAAATATGGCTTTTCAGGATTAAAACCTTATCCTGAATGGTTTTGGCGAGACGAAATCCTCGAAAATGATATGATTGAGTAGAAGATCAGGAAATCGTGATGGGACTTTGGATGAAAATTCCAAAATGGTGGAGAATCAGAATTTTGATGAGGTCTCATAGGTGAGACAAAATACTCTTTTTGGAATGATTCAGGTTTAGCCCTTAACTTGGATGGGAGGAGGATATATAAAAAATGAACTGAATGAAGAAAGGAATACATGAGAACCTTGATGGGACATCTTTGGAAAATGCCTCGTGAAATAAAGCTCAAAATATGATCCTATTCTGGATGGATATATGAAGCATGAATTCCTCGATGGGAAGAACTATGATGAGACTTGGAGGAAAATATCTCGTCAAAATGAGGAATCTCGTCGAAACGAGACTCAGGTTTAACCCAAACTTGAAAACAAGATACCTCGCGAAGCGAGGTTCCGGGTTAACTCTTAGTCTGAATAGGAAATCTACCATACAGATTTCTCAAATAGAGAAACCATAATGGGACCTTTGGAACTTGGACAGACAAATTCGAAAGGGGTTTTACGAGAGGAGGAAAATATAGGGTTCCCTAAAGCTTCGAAAAAGGGAAGAAATTGGGCATCTCATTATTGAGACTGAAATAGTTTTTGAAATCTATGACCTCTCGCAGGGGGTTCAGGTTTGACCCTTATCACGAGTGGGGGAAATCTACCATACAGGTTTCTCAAAAATGGAGAAAGCATGATGGGACCTTCGGAATTTGGACGAATAAATTCGAAAGGAGTTTTTGCGAAAGGAGAAATATAGGGTTCCCTAAAGCTTTGAAAAGGGGAAGAAATTGGGCGTCTCATTGCTGAGACTGAAATAACTTTTGAAATCAAATGATCTTTCGCAGAAGGTTCAGGTTTGACCCTTATCACGAGTGGGGGAAATCTACCATACAGGTTTCTCAAAAATGGAGAAAGCACGATGGGACCTTCAGAATTTGGATGAACAAATCCGAAAGGGGTTTTTGCGAAAGAAGAAAATATAGGGTTCCCTAAAGCTTTGAAAAGGGGAAGAAATTGGGCGTCTCATTGCTGAGACTGAAATAGCTTTTGAAATCAAATGATCTTTCGCAGAAGGTTCAGGTTTGACCCTTATCCTGAGTTGGGGAAATCTACCATACGGATTTCTCAAAATGGAGAAAGCACGATGAGACCTTCGGAATTTGGATGAACAAATCCGAAAGGGGTTTTTGCGAAAGGAGAAAATATAGGGTTCCCTAAAGCTTTGAAAAGGGGAAGAAATTGGGCGTCTCATTGCTGAGACTGAAATAGCTTTTGAAATCAAATGATCTTTCGCAGATGGTTCAGGTTTGACCCTTATCTTGAGTGGGGGAAATCTACCATGCAGGTTTCTCAAAAATGGAGAAAGCATGATGGGACCTTCAGAATTTGGACGAACAAATCCGAATGGGTTTTTTGCGAAAGGAGAATTATAGGGTTCCCTAAAGCTTTGAAAAGGGGAAGAAATTGGGCGTCTCATTGCTGAGACTGAAATAGCTTTTGAAATCAAATGATCTTTCACAGAAGGTTCAGGTTTGACCCTTATCCTGAGTTGGGGAAATCTACCATACGGATTTCTCAAAATGGAGAAAGCACGATGAGACCTTCGGAATTTGGATGAACAAATCCGAAAGGGGTTTTTGCGAAAGGAGAAAATATAGGGTTCCCTAAAGCTTTGAAAAGGGGAAGAAATTGGGCGTCTCATTGCTGAGACTGAAATAGCTTTTGAAATCAAATGATCTTTCGCAGATGGTTCAGGTTTGACCCTTATCTTGAGTGGGGGAAATCTACCATGCAGGTTTCTCAAAAATGGAGAAAGCATGATGGGATCTTCAGAATTTGGATGAACAAATCCGAATGGGTTTTTTGCGAAAGGAGAATTATAGGGTTCCCTAAAGCTTTGAAAAGGGGAAGAAATTGGGCGTCTCATTGCTGAGACTGAAATAGCTTTTGAAATCAAATGATCTTTCGCAGATGGTTCAGGTTTGACCCTTATCTTGAGTGGGGGAAATCTACCATACAGGTTTCTCAAAAATGGAGAAAGCATGATGAGACCTTCAGAATTTGGACGAACAAATCCGAATGAGTTTTTTGCGAAAGGAGAAATATAGGGTTCCCTAAAGCTTTGAAAAGGGGAAGAAATTGGGTGTCTCATTGCTGAGACTGAAATAACTTTTGAAATCAAATGATCTTTCGCAAGAAATTTCAGGTTTTGACCCTTATTCTGAGTGGGTCGTCCATACAAAATTCTTTTAATGAGAAAACCGTGATGGGACAGGAAAAGATACTTCCTTTAGAGGCAACTCTTTTTGGAAAATATAAACAATGCTAGGTTACAAAAAATGGATATTGAATGTTTATTTCATTCTTGGAATAACTAAAAAATTTTTGCCAATAAAATAAAATTATAGCTGATTCAAACACTTGGAAATGTGCACGTATGTGCAAAAGATATTCCCTCTTTTACCTAGAGTATTTTCCCCAAATGAGATTAACTCCTCAGTTCTAAGAGTCAGATTCAAATTTTTAGCGCTGATGATTTTCTTCAAGGAAGCTATCCATTTCCCTGATATGAGAATAGAAGAAATATTCTTAATTTCATAAAAGCAAGTAATGAAAAGATATTGATAAAAAAAATTTGCATGAGAAAAGATGACTTCTGACAACTTTGGCAATTTCATATCTGGGTGTTTTCCCACAATGATCTTTTTTTGCACTCTTTTTGAGTCATTGGGCTTTCCGGGCTTTTTACATCATCCTTCATTTTGGAGATGTGCTGACTTTTCTCTCTTTTTCAGGGAAGGGTACGTTACAAACTCCTTCATCTTGGAGATGCTCCGATCCTTTTTTTTCTCAGAGATTATATATGATATTGGCTCAAAAGGTCTTTCAGAGGTAGCTTGAATCAAATATCTTTTAGGGTTTGTCGATAGGCTCATCACACTCGCCTTCATCTTGACGGTGATCTGAACTTTCCCTGGAAGGATCCTTCACAAACTCCTTCATCTCGAAGATGATCCAAATCTTCTTTGGCCCCGGGGGTCTGCTCGCATATTTGTCTTCATCTTGACGACAGTTGAGAGATCCCTTTTGCGGATATTTGATTGCAACTCTAAACGAATGAGAAGATATGGGTCGAGTAGATTCTTTCTATAGCTTGAGATATTTCCACTGCCTGATTGCCAGAAAGTCATTTTAAAACATGCGCCATAGCCAAGATCAATATCAATTCGCTTCTGGCTTTTCAACATCATTGAAGATTTCTTTCATTGATCATATCGAGGACATTTCTTACATCCTTTTGGTTGATCAACAAGAAAAGATTTGAATTTTACCTCTTTTTTGCAAAAAGTTTCACCTTTTGGAAGGAAATACTGGAGATAATCTGAGAAAATTCTTTTTGTGCAGTAAGAATATTTAGAATCAACAAATGCTTTTAGCAAATTGGCAAAGTTTTCATGAATTCTTTGTGAAATAATCACTCGATATAGATTTCGATGAGACATTTATTTGCAATTTTTGATTCTGGAAATACATGACCAGCAAAAGCTGAAACATTTGAAATACATGACCGACAGAAGTTGGAACGTTTGGAATACCTGACCAGCAAAAACCGGAACATTTGAAATACCTAACCAGCGAAAGCTGGAACATTTGAAATACATGACCAACGAGCGCTGATCTTTTGGAAATACCTGACCAGCGAAGGCTGGAACGTTTGAAATACCTAACCAGCAAGAGCTGGAATGTTTGAAATACTTGACCAGCAAAATGCTGAAACGTTTGGAAATACATGACCAACGAGTGTTGGATCTTTTGAAATACCTGACCAGCGAAAGTTGGAACGTTTAAAATACCTGACCAGCAAAAACTGAAACATTTGAAATACATGACCAACGAGTGTTGATCTTTTGGAAATACCTGACCAGCGAAAGCTGGAACGTTTGAAATACCTGACCAACAAAACTGGAACGTTTGAAATACATGACCAACGAGTGTTGGATCTTTTGAAATACCTGACCAGTGGAAGCTGGAACATTTGGAATACCTGACCAGCAAAAGCTGGAACGTTTGAAATACCTGACCAGCAAAATTGGAACGTTTGAAATACATGACCAACGAGTGTTGAATCTTTTGAAAATACATGACCAGCGAGCTGCTGGATCTTTTTGGAAATACAGGACCAGCGAGCTGCTGGATCTTTTGGAAATACAACAGATTTAAGTCAGATCTTGAATTTTGTAAAAGGAAAGAATTTGATCAGAACACTGAATTTAGAAGGTTAACGGTGCGAGAACCGAATTTTCTAAATGAGTTCAACATATGAAAAAAATTTGAGAAATAACCAGTGCGAGGACTGGGTTGTGAAGATGAGCTAGATTTGAAAAGTAAAATTTGATGAGAAATTCTGAATTCAATGGATTGTCACATCCTAACTGTGTATGGTCTGTTTTTAGGATTTATCTCCTTATCCTGAACTGGGAAGGAAGGAAAAAAATACCTCGTTAGTAGGAGGCATCAGGTTTATCCCTTAACCTGAAGGGGATAGAGGAAAAACCCGAGCTGGGATTCAGATAAAAGATAAAGAAAAACCCGAGTTTTAAAGAACTCGAATTTCTAAAGAAATGATTGATTTCCAATGCGAGGATTGGATTCAAAAGGAAGTCCTGGTCGGAACTCAGAACTTTGAACGAAAAATAATAGAGGGAAAACCCGAGCTGGAATTCAGATTTATAAAGAAATGATTGATTTCCAATGCGAGGATTGGATTCAAAAGGAAGTCCTGGTCGGAACTCAGAACTTCGAACGAAAATAATAGAGGAAAAATCCGAGCTGGAACTCTAATTTCTAAAGAAATGATTGATTTCCAATGCGAGGATTGGATTCAAAAGGAAGTCCTGGTCAGAACTTAGAACTTCGAACGAAAATAATAGAGGAAAAACCCGAGCTGGAATTTGGATTTCTAAAGAAATGATTGATTTTTAATGCGAGGATTGGATTCAAAAGGAACTCCTGGTCGGAACTCAAAACTTCGAATGAAAATAATAAAGGAAAAACCCGAGCTGAAACTCAGATTTCTAAAGAAATGATGGATTTCCAATGCAAGGATTGGATTCAAAAGGAAGTCCTGGACGAAACTCAGAACTTCGAACGAAAAAATAATAGAGGAAGAAGCCCGAGTGGAAGCTCAGGTTTTTGACAGAAAGTTTTTAATCAAAAGATTGAGTTTTTGAAAATTTGCCAGTGCGAGGACCGGACCTAGGATTGAGAATGACCATTTAGAGGACTGAATTTATTTGCATGGTGATCTAATTGCCCCCTTATCTCGACTGGGGAGAAAATAAAATTTGAGAAGAACTGATGTGAAGAGATAGAAATAGATGGGAAATTTGACGAGAGAGAAGAATCAAGGAAATTTTATGAAAATTTTCTTTGTAAAAAGAATTCTCACAGGTAGCATTGTTGCTCCTATGAGGAGTTTCAGGATTATCCCTTATCCTGAATGGGAAAGGAATAAAATTTAGGCAAAAGTTGATGAAAAGCTTTGATAAAGAATTGGAAGAATTAAAATTTAATTAAGAAATAAAATTGATAAAATTGGATGAAAAAAAAGATTTAGCAGAGATTAATGAAGCTTTAAAAGAAAAAGACCTTCAGGACTATCCCTTATCCTGAAGAAAGAAGGACATCGTAGGATGAGGTTTCAGGTTTATCCCTTAACCTGAAGGGGGGGGGGGGGGGGGCAAAGAAGGAAAAAGAAAATACCTCATGGGAAAGAGGCATCAGGTTTATCCCTTAACCTGAAAGGGTAAATTTTTTTGAAATAAGAATTGACAAGAAGAATTAATAAAAATGGATGAATAAAATTTAATAAAATTTGATAAAGATAGATAAAATTGATAAAGACTGAAAGAAGATTTGAAAATTTTTGAAAAAGAGTTTGATCCTGCCTGCATGTGGGATCTTTAAAATGAGAAAATCATTTTTTTGGAAAGAAAGATTGATCGCGAGAGCTGATCTTTGAAAGGAGATCATTCATAAGAGATCATCATGAGGGTTAATTTTTTGAAGCAATGATTTGAAAACCAATTTTTAGAAAATATGATCAACACGAGCGTTGATATTTGAATGTAATGATTTGAAATCAATTTTTAGAAAATATGATCAACACAAGGGTTGATCTTTGAATGCCATGGTTCAAAATCAATTTTTTTAGAAAAATACGATCAACACGCAGGTTGATCTAGGAATGTAATGATTCGAAACCAATTTTTAGAAAATATGATCAATACAAGGGTTGATCTTTGAATGCATTTATTCGAAATCAATTTTTTAGAAAATATGATCAACACAAGGGTTGATCTTTGAATGTAATGATTTGAAATCAATTTTTTAGAAAATATAATCAACACAAGGGTTGATCTTTGAATATAACGATTCGAAGCCATCTTTTTAGAAAATGTGATCAACACAAGGGTTGATCTTTGAATATTAATGATTCAAAACCCACTTTTTAAAAAATATGATCAACACAAGGGTTGATCTTTGAATGCGATGATTCAAAATCAATTTTTAGAAAATATGATCAACACAAGGGTTGATCTTTGAAATGCAATAATTTGAAATCAATTTGTTAGAAAAATATGATCAACATAAGGGTTGATCTTTGAAAAAGGTTGTAATAAAATATTTGAACTAAAATTTTCATGATTTTTGAAAGACCCTCATAGGTAATATCATTTCTCTCATGAATGACGTCAGGATTGTCCAGTATTTTGAAAAAGAAAAGGAATTTAATGCCCCCGTATGGCAAAAAGAAAGGAATATCAAAGATATAAAGAAAATCGCCATTTCATTGATAAGCAAAAGTTGATAACAGAACTGAATATTTACAAGTATTTTAACTAAAATAAGTCACAAAGACTGGGCTGACTTGCCCCTACAAAGCGACTAACAGAAAGGGATGAAAGCGAAAAACTCTTGGTATTTTCAACTCTCTGAGTAGTATGGAAATGGTTTGGGCGGAACTGCATTCTGCTCTTCTCCTTCCTCTGGTACCAGAAGCTATTTATCAATGTAATCCTGCACAATGTTTTTGAGGATGAAGCAGTGTTCCGTGTCATGCCCCCTCGCTCGATGAAACTTGCAGAAGCAATCTTTCCATTTCCCCTTGGTGACAGAGGGATCATCCTGCTTTGGGAGTTTGATCATTTCTTTCTCGAGCAGATATTGGAGAACTTCTTCGATCGGCTGACCTAGAGGGGTAAGCTGACGATCATAACCCCAACCTTCATGCTTTGCTTTCTTCGGCTTGCTTGACTTCTGCCGAGTGCTGATCCCTGCCTGGTAGCTGGACTGAGCTTGCATGTTTAGGAGATCTGGATGCCTTTCTTCTTCGTTTTTGACGAAGAGATTCTTATCAAGGCAATCCTAACGATATTCTTGAAGATGAAGCAATGCTCAGTGTCATGCCCTGTTACTCGATGGTATCCGCAGAACTGGTCTATATATTTTCCCATGACTGTGGAAGGGTTGGCGGCTTTTGGGAGCCTGAGTAATCCGCTAGACAACATGTATTCGAAGACTTTGTCGAGCGGTTCATTTAAAGAAGTGAAATCTCGATCCTTGCTCCAATCCTTACGCTTTGGTTCTTCTTGCTTCTTGCCTCTTTGTTGAGGACTGTATTGAAGAGGTCTATCATGGTTTTCACAATATTTCCCAATATGGCTTTTATACTCTCTCAAGTTTCTGCCCTGGTTTCCTTGATTGCTGCTCTTGCTGGCTTTGGAATTTCCTATACCGATATTGTCGTGTTCATTCATAGGGAAAGTGACATGTGCCTTTCCTTCTGTGGGAGCTTTTCTGCAATTGGCTTCAGCTTGTTCAGACAATATTTCAACCATCATCCTTTTGAATAATTGGTATATCGTGGGATCAATCTCACTTTTGTTGTCCTGAACTCCCTTTCTGACAGATTTTTGAGAATCCATTCCTTACTCTCTCTGCTTGTAACTGGGATGTTAGAGCAGTGTAATCTCTGAGCTTTGCCTGACTCAACTAATAGCGTTGATGCTCTCTGTAGAGAATAAATGGGTTTTTTAGAAAAGATCTAGGAAGAAATTTTAATAAAGGAGGAAATCATAATCTGAAAATGAAAAACATCCTATTACGAGAGATCGGGTTGTCACCAAAATTTGCGACAACTGCACTGTTTTTCTAAAAAATGATAGACAAGTAAAATGTGAATAAAGATAAATTTTGAAAAGGACATATCCTGACAAAAGATGTTTTATTGTAAATGAGGGTAAGGAATAGAATATAGAAAAGAAATTTTTTTTGAAGAATTGCAGGCAGGATTAAAAAGAATTAGAAGAAATTAAGAGAAGAAAAGGAGAATACACCTGGGTTTTAAAATAAAGAGGAAATTTTGAATAACATATACCCAGGGTTTTGAAAAATATAGGGAATATAAAATATCATACAATCATAGATATACAAACAAGGATGCACAAACAGCAATCCCTAGAGGCTGACTCTAAATGCAATATTTTGAAATGGCTTGTAGGACCTTAATCCTAACTCTAGGGTTCAGATCATCTGATTCCAATCAAGATACACCGATATACTTAAGCCGAAGCTCGAAGTACGTGGCATAGAAATATTCCTCTGGTTCTAAAGTAATGTTCCCAACATCCTTGAGCACCTACCGATATACCTCAGACTATGGCCCTTAAGTACGTGGTAGGGGGGCGCAAACCCAAATAAGTGGTCCAGTTGTGAGGCTCTCTCCCGAACTATGGTTCAGTGAGACAACCCAGCAACGTGAAGACCAAGACAATATAAGTAGGGAGGTTTTCAAAATATGCTCAACATGCAAGAAATCAGATGACTCTAATGCAAGTCCTAGAGAGATAGATTAAAATGAAAAGAAGCATACACTTGCATACATTGTTTTCATGCAATCCCTAGAATTGAGGAGAGTTGTATTTCAGACCTAAGTCTAATGTGAGCATGGAATAATCTCCCCAATATGGTCCTACCAAACCATACTTAAATCCTATATGCAATGATATCAGCTTAGGACAGAGTCTGGGCTCCTAAGGCTTGCATGGAAAATATAGCTAACATGTGAAGAATAAAGACTTAGATAATATCAAAGCAAGAGAAAAAAGGCATAATTCGGCCGGACGGAGACGAGTCCCGTCACGGTCGCCAAAGCTGTGATCATGGCAAAATTTTTCCTCTTTTGTGGGTTCTCTCTCTTCCTTCTCTTTTCCTTTCCAGCCTCTATTTCCTTCTTTTTGAAGGGAGAAAATATAAGACAGAAAGAAAGAGAGAAGAGAAAAGAAATAAGAGAAGAGAAAAGAAGAATTCTTTTGTGGGGTCTCACTTGACCTTAATTTTGAAAATATTTAAGAAAATGACTCGCCTCCATTTTTGAAATATTTGCGGAAAAACTGGGAGATGGGATTCGCTCGTCGGTACAAGGTTCGACTGTTCCTGGCGCCTTTACCAGGGGTAATCAAACCAAGGGTCGAATTTATGCTTTTTTGCTTTGCTAAAATATTATCTAAGAATTTATCCTAAGTCTAAATGCACAAAGAATCATGCTTGTGCAAATGCAAAGATATATGCTCTTTTTGAAAATGTTTTGAAATTTTCCCAAGTGTCTCTGAAATGAATCTGATAGGGGAGTGAAGAAATGGTTTCTAACTTAGAACTTAAGATTTAAAGTTCTAAGTTTTTGGAATAATCAAGAGCTTGGGAAAATAAATCTGGATTTGGAAAGAGTTGATTTTGAAGTTTGAGATAAAAGAAGAAGAAAAGAAAAATTCATAGTCATAAATGGACTTTGAATTAGGACTTTGAATCAAGATAGAGATGTAATTTGAATTTCAATTATAAAGCTTGAAATTGAGATAAGATTTGAGAAATCAGAATAGAATTGAGAAATAGAATTGATTTTTTTGGATTCAAGGTAAACTTGGAATGGAATTCAGATTCGGAGATAGAATTTTGATTTTTTGAAATTTGGAGTTCAGAATGGAATTTTGAATCAAAGGTTTGGACTCTAAATAGAGTTGAAATTCAAGATGAACTGAATTCTGGATTTGGGATCCTAAGGGAAATTTGGATCTGAAATATGAGATCTAGGATGGAATTGGATCTGAAGGAATGAAATTCGGATCTGAAATCTGAGATCCAAAATGGAAATGAATTCTGGATCCTAAATAAAACTTGGATCTGAAGTCTGAGATCCAAAGTGGAATTAGGTTCTAGATCCTAGAATGGATTTGGATCTGAAATTTTGAATGGAATTGGATCCAAGATTTGGAATCCAAGATGGAATTTGGATCTGAAGTCTGAGATCCAAGATAGATTTGGACTCTAGACCCTAAGACGGATTTTGGATCTGAAGTCTGAGATCCAAAGTAGAATTAGGTTCTGGTTCCTAGAATGGGTTTTGGATCTGAAGTCTGAGATCCAAAGTAGAATTGGGTTTTGGATCCTAGAATGGATTTGGATATGAAGTTTGAGATCCAAAGTAGAATTAGGTTCTGGATCCTAGAATGGAATTGGATCTGAATTCTGAGATCCAAAGTAGATTTGGGTTCTGGATCATAGATGGCATTGGATCTGAAGTCTGAGATCCAAAGTAGAATTGAAATCTGGATCCTAGAATGGATTTTGGATCTATAATCTGAGATCCAATGTAGAATTGGAATTTGGATCCTAAGATGGATTTGGATCTGAAGTCTGAGATCCAAAAAGTAGAGATTTATAAGTGGAAAATCCGGATCCAAGTTGAGATTAGGATCTAACTTTGGATTTTTGGAATTTCAAAATTGATTTTGAGAATGATTTTCAAAGTGAAATTGGACTTTGAACTTGAATTTGGAATTTTATAAAATGAATCAAGTTGAATTTTAAACTTTGAATTTGATTTCAAAGTTTGGAAATGAGATAGAATTGAAATTGGAATTTGAAGAAGAGATATTCACAATCACTTGGATTTTAAAAGGAATTTTTGAAAATATGATGCAATTCTATCCTAAATGATGAAATGAATTTAAAGAATTTGAATTTGGTTTTTGAAAAGCTATTCCATTCTTTAAATGAATTAAAAATGAGGTTGAAGACATAATACATCCCTGACTATGGTCATTGAATGTATTATGTAATAACTATATTTAAATTCAAGTGAAGAATAAAATACATTTTGGTGCTTTTATAGAATTTAAAATGAAATTAACTCTTAATATACCCTGACTATGGCCATTGGTATATATGTTGAATTAATTTTAAATTAAATTCTGATAAAAGAAAAAAAATATTTAAAGAAAATATCATGATTTTTGAAAAAGGATCTAGTCTGGATCCAGTATTATTTTATAAAAGATAAAAATCCTAAGTTTTGTTTACATCCTGACTATGGCCATTGATGTAAATCATCAACTTAAAATTAATTACCTCTTACGAAATGGTGCACGTGCCATTCGTGTTGCCATTTGTGAAAATTTTGAGGAATAAAGGCAAAATGCATGAAAACAAGTAATTCATGATGTTTACAATGCTCATTCATTCTACCTAAAGCAGGAAATATAAATTTTCATTTAGCATCTAGCTATTACATCAATTGTAATTACAAGGCTTCTAATCTCAGAAGGAGGGTAACATTGCATATTTTCTGCAAAACCGGATTAGTACCATATAAAGATATATATAGGAAACAACTTATATCATATTGAGCCTAACTAACAAAAATACTCCGGCATGCCTATGAAAATAGTAATTTAGAAGGAAATTTACAGGTATACAACTAATAAGATGTATGTGTGCAAGATAGTGTCAGTGAGATGAACATGAATAAAGTAGATACTAGTGCTAATACAATGGAACCTGCTAAAGAGATACAACTCCTAGATGTACTGCTATATGTGGGGTATAACAGTGACCATCTAGTGAACATCTATGGCATATGTGCATCAATGGTGAAGGTTGGGGAAGTAAGGTTGATAGCTGGAATACACAGGGGAAAGGTAAGAAGATTTGGGTGCTGCAAAGCCGACAGCTTTGGGATGCTACAATAAAAAAACTGAGGTGTGTGTTACTATGGGCAGTGTTGCTGCATGAGTAATAGATAGTGGCCAAAGGGGATACAGCTGGACAAGAAGACACAAGGGGAAGTGTGGTAAAAGAGCATAGTGGATGACATGGTAAGTGCAGAAATCAAATAAAAAATGTTTTGAGGAGATGAAGATGTATAGCTGAAACAGGGTATTGGTATAGCAGTGTGCTATTTGCAAGTAGTGAAGTGGCAAGTAGTGGTATATCAGCGCAGGTGCTGAAGGTGAAATGAAGATAGTGTGGGTGCTGTGACAATGAAGCGCAGGGAGGGGGGTATATATTGTAAATCAATGAGCAGGTAGCTATTAATAGATGCAACAAGTGGTGGTTTTGATGAAACTGCAATGGTGGATGCAGCTAACAGGGGAGGTCCAACGAATTGTAGGAGCTACTGTGCAGCAATAATTATTGCAAAGGTGGAACCTGATTAGTCGGTGAATGGTGGCCATTAACAGGTGGTACTAGTGCTGCTGCAAACAGTAGCAGCATGATGGTGCATGGTAGGGTAAGGGCTGTTAGTAACATTTGACTAACAAGCGCATAGAGGTGGTTTAGGCTAAGCGAGGAAACACACATATGCTGGGCGTTGGTGAAATGCAGGTGCGAGGAGAATACAACAAAATGGATATAGGTGAATGTGCACTTGCAGGAAATTAGCAGGAAGGTGATGTACCTAAGTGTTGATGAAATGGATGGATGGTAATGATACATATAACAAGGAATAGACTATAGCCCCTGCTGGATGCAGGAAATGAATGAGCAAGAATCAAGTGCGTAGGTACGCTGCCCTTGCGATGTAAGTAGTTCATTTTGCATAAAAGAAAATACAAGTGCATAAGTGGGTGCAGTGTATGATGGAAGATAGCTGGGTGGGTAAAGATATGAACATGTTAATGTTTGTAAATGTAATGACAGTGATGATGTTGCTGTGGCAGGGTGTGTATATGTGTTGGAGTGTTGAATGGAGAATGTGGAGGAGATGGGAGTGTTGTGAATGAGTGCGCAAAAATGGAGAAGGCGAATAATGCTGGAAATTACATCAGTGATCTCCTGGTTGAAACCTTTCAGCTGACTTCCCTGTGCTTGTAGAACCTCATGAAACCTTCTACTAACTCAACGAAGGGGTTCCATTAATCATACCTGTCACTGAGTAATCTCACAATTGATGGAGGGCTCACAAATGAATTCATGGTTTGGGGGTTTCCATATACACTAAATATAACACTACTTGAAAGTGAATGATAATACCACCTGCAAAAGATCATCAGAAGTGGTGACATAATCTCTTCACCAGAGGTTCCAACCCATATCGACATTTAAATCAGGGGCCTGCTATGAAACAGGAGCCATCTGCAAATTTGCCGATAATACAGGAAGAACTCTCTTTCCACCCTTTCCAATATGACACTATGTTATGAATCCACGTTAACTCCTCATTTTCAAGAAAAGGTTGATTGTTGGTTATAGAAAAGCATACCACCATTCATCCCCTGTTACGAATATACCTCGTCTGAGTCCCTTTTGCATACTCTATATTAGCTGAACCAACAGTTGGCTGAGCTCTCCCATGTTCTACCAACAAGCTATTATACCCCAATATGCAAATCACCCCCAGGAATCTGTATACTGACCCGTACTTAGATTCAAAATGACCTATCATTGTTTACAACCATACGTCGTCACCTCCAGATTCCAGCAACCGACTATTGAAGGGTGGAGCATTCATTGAATCCCCTTTCTTTTAAACTCTTACAGTAAATGTTCAAACCTTGCATTACTTGTAATGAGTCCTTACGATAGACTCTTAGAATAAGGCCTTGCCTCTGGCCATCCGATCTGGATTAGACTTGCAATACCGCGATAGTATACAACGGACAACCAATGCAAGGGATATTAAATGTAGCAAAAATGATGAAAACATACTAACGATGGGCCAGAAATAGCCAATAATCATTAACAAGATACTGAAGATATAGACAACGATGATGAGAAGAAAAGAAAAGAAAAAAAAAAAGAAAAAGAAAAAAAAAGAAGAAGAAGAGAAAAAAAAACAAGCAAGGAGATCCGATGTGCATTTCAAAGTGAAGATGCGTTGAGGCAGTACCATCGGGTGGTTTTCTCTCTTGACATAACTAACTAAATCCATTAACAGATACGAAAGCAAACGAACAGAATACAACAATGAATAGGATCTTGTACTGATCTCTTTTCCTTTTGCAGAACATTGAATGGCTCTCCAAAGCCAAACATATGAATGAGGATTTACAACTAAATGAAACAATGATGCTACAATGATCAAATAGATAAAATGTAAAGGACAGAATATATTGAATACATTCATCAAAACCGCAGGTAAACAAATGAAAAGAGGAATAAGAATGCTAAAAAAATCTAGGAACGCAGATATTTGAGCATGTGTAAGCCACACAAAAAAAAACTCATTAAAAGAAATGTTAGAATGTAACATTCCAACGACATTGCAATGCATAAGCTGATATTCCTATATGCAATGGAGTGGCATTACAACGATGCTTCTTATGAAACGGTGAAGAACAAATTAGACAGGGAAAGAGAATCAGAATCCCAATTCAAAACTAACTAATACTGGAATCACAATAAAATAGGAAACAATAATGAAAATGGGAAATTGAGATGTCGAAATATGGCGATTCCATTAATTTTGCAATGGATGGGTCGGCACTGCTATACGCAGACCGATCCCACCGTGGATGCATTAAAAGAAAGAGAAGAGAAACTAAAAGAAAAAAAACAAAATGATGTAAAAAAAATATTCACAGAGAATCGATAATAAAAGAGAAGGGTTGCCTACCGTGGACCTTGTTAGAGCTTCTGTAGTGTGATTCCTTTTAGTAGCTTAGAGGGGAAGCCCTAGAGGGAATCGAGAAGAAAAGGAGAAGAGACTAATCGAAAGAGAATTGCAAAGGAGAGAGAGACGATGGATAGGCCAATAATCGATGCCCTTTCTCAACCAATGGGGTCTTTTTGTATGGAAAAAGGGAGAAGAGTCGAGAAGGGAGGTTGTTGAGGATCGAGGGCTGATATGAGAGAGCCATCAATCGACTGGTGATCATGAGAGATGATCGAGAGAGGGAGAGAGAAGAGAGAGAAATATTGTTGCAGTTTCTCCATTTTTCAAAAACAGGGTTCTCTTTAAAAGATTTTTTCAAAAGGAGTTTTCCCTAAAACAACCTAAAAAGGGTCTCTCAACCAATCTTTCATATTTTTCTTTTCTATTTTGATTTTTTGTTCTTTTCTTCATATTTTATGTATTTTCTTGTGTTTTTGAAATAAAACTCTAAAAACTAAAGGATTTTAAAATAATTTTGTAAAATTCAAAAATATTTACAAAAGAAGGGTTTTTTGAGATTTCAAGGCTATTTTAGGGAAATTTCTTCATAAAATGAGTTTATATCTAGATTTTTAGGAAATATTTGAGGTTTAAAACCTCAAATTGAGAAATATAGGGTTGTGGATCCAACAGGATACCAGGTGGACTATCTGAGCTTTTCAAAATTATTTTTGGTATTTTAAATTTTTAATTCAAAAATTTGGATAACGAGGCTCAGATTTGGACTTTAAGCATTGGGTTTGGATCCAAAGTTGAGTTGGATATATCAACATTGAATTTAAAACAGAAAATCTGAAGAATAATTGAAATTTGTCTTTGAAATTGCCTTGATTTTCTCAGAAGATGAGGCCAGGGGCAAAAAGGATATTTTTACAAATTTTTGAAATTTTTGGGGTGTTCACACCCACACTCCACAGAGATGCGCATGAGTTCTGCAGGAGATGTATTAGATGTCAGCAGATTGGGAACATGTTCAAGAGGGACATGATGCCCTTGCTCCCGATTTTGATAGTCGAGATTTTTGACATTTGGGGCATAGACTTTATGGGCCCATTTCCGCCATCATTCGGAAATTTGTACATTTTAGTGGCGGTAGATTATGTGTCCAAGTGGGTCGAGGCTGTGGCAACCAAGACCAATGATCATAGAGTGGTGCTTAAGTTTATTAAGCACAACATTTTCAGTCGTTTTGGGGTGCCACGTGCGATGATTAGTGATAGTGGCAAGGATTTTAGGAATGTACAGATAGCTTCTCTGTTGAGAAGGTATTCTATCAATCATAGATTCACCACTCCGTATCATCCGCAGACCAGTGGACAGGTAGAGGTTTCGAATAGGAAGATAAAGCAGATTCTAGAGAAGACAGTTCGCCCGGACCGCAAGGATTGGTCCCAGCGCTTAGATGATGCACTTTGGGCATATAGGAGTGCATTTAAGACTCCCATTGGCATGTCCTCGTATCGCCTTGTATTCGAGAAAGCATGCCATCTGCCTATCGAGCTTGAACATAGAGCGTATTGGGCTATCAAGAAATTGAATTTTGACCTCACCCAGGCTGGCAAAGCGAGAGCACTGCAACTCTCAGAATTAAAGGAACTCACGAATGATGCATATAAGAATGCCAAGTTATACAAAGCTCGCACTAAAGCATTTCATGATAAGCATATTTTCAGGAAAGTATTTGAGCCGGAGCAGAGAGTGTGGTTATACAATTCTTGTTTGCATTTATTCCCAGGGAAATTGAGATCGAGATGGGAGAGACCGTACATTGTGAAAGAAGTATTTCCACATGGAGCAGTTACATTATTTGATCCTAAGACCCAAGGTACATTCAAGGTTAATGGGCAAAGACTGAAGCCCTACATTTCAGATTCCTTGCAGAATGGTGAGTGTGAGATAGTGCATCTCACGAAGGCATGATGATTCAACCAGAGGGATGTATCATATGTACATAGTAGAGTAGTTTTGTTTTTCATTTCAGTACTTTCTTTTATTCAGTATTCAATTTCATATGTGCTGACATTTGTTGTTGGTTTATGCAGGATAAATCTAACAGTTAGTGTATGAGAATTAGTTACCAGGTACAGGGCGGAGCTTTAAAAGAATACATTGATCAGATGCGCAGAAAAGTATGCAATCAGATATGCATAGGATGCTGCAAAGTCAAGTCAATCAATTTCAGAAGCCCAACACAGATCAGGTTGTATCTATCCTTTCTCCCATATTCATTTTCTTGTCTTTTAGTGTGCATTTGCATTACATTTTACATATTTTGTATGCCACTAGGGACCGTGTCATTCAAGCATGGGAGGGTGGTTTAGAGGCACACTAATTTTTTTTTTATGTCTGGTAGCTAAAGTAGGCTTTTGAGAATAAGTTTGTAGCATATATGATTGTCTTTGGCATAATCTAACAATTTAGAAATTTTTAAGCCTCATGTAAAAATTCTTTTTCTCTAAACTGATTCAAATAGAGTAGTATTTATGAGAAAATTCAAAGAAAAGATAGTATTTGATTGTTATAAAGTTTTGAATCACTTTAGTATAAGTATGCACAGTATGTTTTTGTGAAAGAAATAAGCAATGGAAAGATGTTTTTGAAAAATGAGCTTAAAAGAATAGAGCTACGTTTAGTTGTTGATGTCTTCGTGAATCCTAGTAGTGGAACTCAGACACAAGATAAAGTGTTTGAGTCTCTTGACGAAAAGGATAACGAAGGAGATCATCCGTTTGTCTAGTCGATATCTGTGGCCTTTGTAGTTCAAGCAAGTAGAATCTGAAGGGTGTTTTACACCTGGTGCCCTAAAGCCATCTGGTTTGGGAGCCACCGGTTTGAAAGCTTGTTACATGAACTGCATAGAAAGCCTAAGAGATAGAGACATTGCACATGACGAGAGGAAGACTATACGTGAACTATTAGAATAGAAGGTCTAGTGACTCGAGCAATTAAGTCCGAGGGATACTCTGTATCTAGTGCCCTAAGGTCGTCTGACCTGGGAGTCATTGACCCAAAGCTCGCTACACGGGTCACAAAACTAGATATTCAAAATAGTGCTCAAAGGAAAAGAATGCTCAAGTGAGAGAATGAAATATGGTGAAAAATTGAAAATCAGAAGAAAAAGAATGTGCTGAATGAGAAAAATTTCATTGCTTAGGAATATGTGTGAATTACTGTGCAGAAAATATACAAGTGAGGATAAATGAGTAATACATGAGAATACTTGACTTTCTGAGAAAAATCATAGATAGCTACACTTTTAGAAAAGTGAAGGAATTTTTTTTTTACTATGGTGGCATGAGATTTCTGAATTTGTTTTGAGAGTGTCCATTACATGAAATATTTGCGCTAACTGATTTCTTAATTGCCTGCTATTTTTGAAAAATCATTCTTGCATACCATTGATGTTTGTGGGTAGCATCTCTGCAAACCCTCACGAGACCTTACTCATCCACTGGGGTAACCCAGGGGTTTAAAGGGATTGTTGCATAAGCAAAATACAACTGTGATTCCTACGAAAGTGAGTTAGTTTTATGCATACATGTCCAACATTTCTTGTTTCTGTTGCATAACATAGTTAATGGTTTGTTAAGGGACTAACAAACATTCAAGCATGGGGGTATTTGATGATGCATGAAATACACATCATGTTAGCTAGTTCTTCATGCATTTTGTAGTGAGTTTAAGGTTTAAAACCCATGTTTAGATGTATTTGGATGTCAAGGGGTTGTGGTTCGAATTTCAGAAAAATCGAAGTTAAAATGAGAGAGTTATGGCTATTTTAGTGTTCGAGCATGAATTTCGAGGTGGATCGGATCCATATCCGACCCAATTGGTCTGTTTTGAACCTTGGATCAACCTTTAGAAAGCCAAAAATCCAACCCACACACATATCCATACCTATTTAGAAAATATTTTCAAAAACCCCCTCAGAAAGTGGCGCAAAGAAAATATTTCTTTTATAACATTGTTTCTGAAAATTACCAAAAGTATAAATATACTTTTTCACTCAGCCCTAGACGTTTTTGGCTTTGGAGTTTGCGCCCCCCATTATGAGTCTTTTCCAGCCCTCTTCCCAATCTTCCATTCCACTCCATTTCCATTAAAGATCAAGTTCATGCTTGAAATCCAATCATTGTCTTATCTCCCTTTGCATTTCTTTCGTTTCTTCTTCTTCCTTGCTGGATCTAACCATTGTTTGTTGTGTTTTTGTAGGTGTAGAAGAGGTGGAGAACATCTATCTTGCGTGGAAGTGCGAGACACTCCAACAAGATGAGTCGGCCCTACCTCCATCCGATTTTCTAAGCCCTCCGATCGCGAATCGGCTCCTTTCTCATCCTCGGTGGATCTCCAACGTGGTGCAACTGCAAAATTTCTGCTCAAGGTGACGTTCCAGCATCATTGAACAATCTGGGATGCCAATTCAAAGCCATCTTCCGCTCTCTTCTTCCCCACAATCGTCGAATCGCCCTGGAGGTAGGTCTTCTTCTTCCCTTTCTTCTAGTTAAAACCCAAATCGTGTGTGCTGTTTTTTCTTGTTTTATTTTCTGTTCGTGTGCTGCGTTTTTATTGTTCCAGCCTTAGTGTAGCTTTCGTGCACAGACCAGCACGGTAGATCTAGGTTATTTTTCATTTTTGATGTTAGAGTCTTGATTTTCAATCGTTTTCATTCAAAACGTGTAAAGCGGCTAGAGCCATTCTAACCGATTTTCTTGTTCTATCCAGTGTTGTTTGCTGTGTTATTTCTACAAAAAAATGTGTTGAAAATCTTAATTTTGATACAGATTTGGTATTGGGTTTAGATAAAAAGGTGTTTTTAGTTGAAAACCAAAAATTGTCTAGAGACATTCTAGCCGATCTTGGTCCTTTCTGTGTGTGTATCTTCCGGATGTGTCTGTAGTTAGAACGTAAAAACTCAGACCTCGTTCAAGCTGGATCCAGTATGATTGAGTGAAGATATATGTTGGTTTGGTCTCAAAGGTGTCGTATAAACTGTTTTTGAAAAATCGTTGGGTGATAGGTTGATTCCGGGGAAGTGCGTGTTATTTCAGTTGGTTAGTTGTGTGTCTGCATTTGTTTTGTTAGTTTCACATTTTCATATAGTGTGTGTTGGTTGAGTTCATCATCTTAGGATCTTTCTAAATATCATTTTGTTTTTTTTGGTGTTTTAGTTTTAGTGAAATTTTTTTTTATCGAGTTTTGCTTCTGAGTTTTAGGTATCGTCCAACCGGCTGTAGGGTCTTCCATAGATTGTTAGTTAAGAAATTAATTTCATTCCATTCCTTAATATTATGTTAAGTTAGATATTGCTTTTGAAATAGAGTTAGTAGTTTTGATTTTACATGCTTTGTGTATTAGGCTAGGCGTTTGGATAATTTGCTGTTTTATGTTGTTTTGATTTCCAGCATATTAGATAGATTGTTTATGTTTTCGTTAGTTTAAATAGTTAGTTATAGCTGTGTGTTAATTTAGGTTTATAATTTTCATGATAGTTTTAGCTTAATTTTTATATTTTGATTTTGGTGTTTTAGATAGTCTTCTTCCCCAAGTAGGGTTGTCGGCCATTGGAGCTCCATTCGAGCTCTAGGTAGGTTATTTTCAAATTTAGAAGGTTCATGATATTGCCTACATTCATTAGTTGTAATTTAGAAAACGTTTTTGGTGTTGTGTTAGGTAAGTTTGATTTGAAATAGTAGAGTAATTGCTCCAAGAAAAAAAAATGGTTTTGAGAGAGGTGATTTATCCAAATTCGTTGGCTCCAATTTAGGCAATTTTGAAATTGGGTTCAAGAGAGAATAGTAAAGATAGAATCCATCTTTTTTGGGAAAGTCGAATTGAAGTTTCAAATATTTTCTAAAAAGGTGATCACGGTTTTTGAGAGAGGTAATTAATTGCTTTATAAACCATTTTTGGAAAGCCAAATCCGTGGAGACTATCTTGAATTGGACAGTTTCAAATTGTCTAATTGCCTAAATAGGTTGGTACGGTCATTACAGGAAGGTAACAACCCTCTAGATGGACGGTTTCCACTTTCTAATTTAGCCAATTTGGGTTTAAGGCAAGTCAAGACAAATCTCTTGAGTTGGACGAATTTTGGGTAAACTAAATCTCCACATATCATAGGTGAGCATGCAATTACTCTTGGTTATCTTTCCATAGTCGCATAAGTTAGATTTAGGAACAATTAATTTCAGTTAATTGTGTTAACCTTAGGTTAGTGAGTAGGTTATTAATTAGACAAGTCTTAATTAGGATTAATATATTAGTCGTGTAATGTGTATAGAGTCTTTATTTTTCATTGTCTTGGCCATTTTCAATTAATTAGATTTTAATTTTTAGGTTCTAATTTAGGCATTGTCGAATTGGGTCAACCTAGTTGAACCATCTGTGTGGGGTGTGAACCTCTTTCAAGTCAACAATATACCCATACCCCATTAGTTTTTAGTTATTTAGTTGACCTTAGTTTTAATTAACATTAGATACATTGCATGTTAGTGTAGTGAATTAGTTGATTAAATTGATTACTCTTTAGAAGTAATTGTTTATTTAAATTGTAATTGTTCATTGCGTGTTTGACTATTACATTTCATTTAGTTCGTTGTAAGCAGCATTAATTAACTTCATTCTTTAGTTAATATAGTTAAGATTGCGTTTTTAATTAAGTTAGTTGCATTTGATGTATTGGTTATATTAGATCTAATCGTGCATTGCATATTTGAATTAGTTCTTCTTGTAATTAGTGAATTGTATTCATTCTCTGTGGTTTAATAGTCATTTAACTGCATTTAGGTCTGTGTTAGTGTGTGAATTGCATTCATAGTGTTTAAGATAGATTTCTAAAGGGAATAGTGAATTGAACTCGAAACCCGATTTTTTCCCTGTTGCACACTCGTTATTTTATGTGAAAAATTTTCGAGTTTTCTAAAAATTCTTTTTATATTCACTTTATTGGTGTGTTAACTGTCTGAAGACCAAATTTCATCTCAATCCGAGTTAGTTTGGTTTGATTTTTAAGCGTTTTGTGAAAACAACTTTTTCGGATTTTAAAATTTCGGGACCTGCGATATCCAGATTTTCCCCGGTTTTAAAACGCTTATATCTGGAGTTCCAGTTATCATTTTTTAATTCTGTAAAAACTGTCAAATTCTTGAATCTGTTAGTTACAGAATAGAATAAATTTCAGTAAATTTGGACTTCGTTTTCTCTATCAAATAGTCAATTTACAAAAAGCTGTCAGAAGTCTATTTTGCACTATTTAGGAGTAAGATAGTCATTTCACTAATTTAGTCATTTTCGGTCAATTCTGCATTGTAGTTGCTGCATCTGCATCATTTAGCATAATTAGACCTAGATTGTTTAATTTTCTAATTATTTTATTATTTTATTTGTTATTTTAGTATTAATTAGGTTTTGCCTGTGTTAATTTATTCAGAATTAGGTTTAGTTTAAATTTTAATTTACTTTCATTAAATTAATTACTAACTTTGCATTTTCCTGTGTTATTAGGTTGAAAAGCAAAAAAAAATTCTAGGGATTCTTGTCCAAGTGCGAAAAGTTGAGAAGTGGTGAAAAGATAGAAATACCCTTGGCGTGCAATAGAAGATTGAAGTACTTTTCTAATTAGTTGTAGTGTTAATTTATAATTGTTTTAGTAGTGTAATTGTTGACTGGTATTTGTGATTAATAAATTGAATTTCTTAGAAATAATTGAGTAATTCTCGTTCCCTGTGGATTCGACCCGTACTTACCACTTTTGTGGAAAGTCGGTTATTTACTTTTGGTTGACGATTTTCCAAAGATTTTATTGAAAAACTATCTTTTAAAAAGAGCATTCATAAAAAGCCAACCATCTACCCAAGACTTAGGAAATTTCTCCACGATGGTCATAACTTGAAACTTCTCAGGAAGTTTCATCTCAGCCTCAGCCAAACTATGGAGCAACAACAGAAACTCGTGTGCCTGCTCAGTGACCGACTTGCCCTCTACCATATGATATTTCAGAAACTTGGCAACATAGTACTTTTCAAGACCTTGGTCTTCGGTATTGTACTTCTTGTCAAGTTGATCCCATAGGCCCTTAGCACTGGTAGACAAGGAATAGTACACATCGAACAACGTGTTGGACAGAGCCAACAATATGCAACCACGACATATACTATCCTTTTATTTCCACTCTACAGTCGTAGAGACCGCAGCAGGGTCAGGGTCAGTATCAGAAACTGAAGGGCAGTCGAGTTCCATAACCGACAGCAACCCTATCGTAGTGAATCAGATTTTCATGCGCTACTGCCAACGCTTGAAATTCTGACCGACAAACTTTTCCAGCATCCCGGACATGTCCACTTTTGGTACAAAAGCGGAAGAGGTCGACATGCTTAGGGTCTTCTCTAAGACTGTTCGATCGATTTTCGGATCACAAAGTTTCACAATCATAATCATGATATAAAACATGATATAAATCATAATATGCAGCAGAATACATATCATGATTTTCAGCAGATCGAAACATAAACAGGGAGCAGGCATGTCGGGTTTTGCATAACACCGAAATCCAGATAGCAGCATATGAACAAGCAGATGCACAGAACACAATAAACACAAGAGAAGCATGCTAATACTGTGTAAAAGGTTAAATCATACAAAAGTATTCCCCTTAGAGAAGATTCACTCCCACATACAGTGCAAACAGGGTCCGACGTCCTTCCCCCAAGATACAATAGCCTCGGCGATCTGGATCAGTGTACGCCGATGGTAGATCACCCTTTGAAAACAACCTCAAGAACTACAACTGTAGACCTCACAGTTTTAGCAAAGCAAGAGAGAGAGAAAGATGATCGAGTGTAGATCCGTCCCTTTGGAACCTCTCTAACCACGTTTATATAGACGTGGAAGAGATCTGTTCGAAAGGACATGACTCTTGAAGAGTTGCCCATTTTGAATAGACATGACCCTTGCAAAGAGTTACCAGATTTGAACAAGTGTGACTCTGCCAAGGGTCACCAGTTCCAAAAGGCATGACTCTTTTTCTTTATATAATCCAAGGAAAAACAGAAAATCAGGGCAAAAAGATATATTGGTATTGATTGGATATGGCCCTAAAGGGCCAATTACCCGAGCCTGAGCCCAGCTCGGCTCGACACGACATGGCATGGCGGGCGGGTGTGCGCGTGTGTGTGGTAGTCATCCCACCCTCTTGTTCTTAGGAACAAGTGTAAGAGTTTACATATGGATTATAAATCCCACAACAAACTCAAACACGATCAATTTGGGACTATTCCACACCATCAAAACCAAACTTTTTCCAAAAAGGAAAAACACCCCACATTTCTTCTTGGAATTTCCTCTCCCCTCCCTTCTTGCACCTAACATGGTGCTCCGCGTGGCTGGTAGGAGCTGTATGTGCACGTCTCCTTATGGTGGGACGTTGCAGGTTCAAAACCCATTGCTACTTTGAATAATAACTGTTGGGGTCTGCCTAACCCCAACTTGCCTTTAAAAAAATGAATGCCACTTTTTCCCTATCCAACTTAGGATAGAACACATTGCTGAAGACAGACAGGGCATATGTCCTGTCTAAGACACACTATGAAGTTTGTCCTAGTCAAAAATTTAAAGTGTCTTGAACCCACCGTTCCATGAGTGGTGGGGAGGGGTTGGAAAAAAAAGTCCTGTAGACGTGCGTCCGTGGCGACACATGAGACACACATTCAAGCGCTCTTAACGAAGGGGGACCCTAGTTAAAGGTGGTGGGGGCCGAAATAGTTGCACTGTGGTGCATGACCCACCTCCAAGCGGGTCGTTCTCTTGCCCACCAAGAAACCTACCGCTTCAGCCTTGTAGCAAGAGACGAGAGCATGACACTTGATGCTAAAAAAACAGTTGGCTCAGTGCACCTAATCTAAATATGACATAAGTTGTTAGGACATAAACCTTCTTAAATTATGAGCCAGGTTGGGATACAATCTGTCCTACCTAGTCCATATTGACTCATTAGATCTAGAGAAAATTTACGTGTCTTGTATAAAACAATAATATGAAATACTTAAAAGATATTTAGATGACAATCAATTACCACCATCAATAAGTAGTACAAATTCTAATGGAATCACAAGCTCGTACATTTCTTTAGAATTTTCATATTTTATTGATGTCTTAGGGCAGGTTTGAAAGCGAGAAAGATATAGGAAAACTGATGCAAAATGGAAAATCTGTATGGATTTTTTGACATTTTCAAATAAGAAACATTTCTTGGAGGATGAAGTTTTTCTAAAAAGTGTAATAACTGATAATTTTTTGGTATTTCTGATCAGTTATAATTTCTAAGAGGTGGATATTTTTGATGACTTATTTTATGATTTTCAAATGCGTGGTTGAGTTTGCATCAAATTTCAAAGAAAACAAAATTGATTTTGTTAAAATTGGAGCCCATAGGGCAACAAAACTCACCCGATAAGTTTAATGGTAAAAATGATATTTTTTGTAGATTTCAGGGTTCATGGCAATATGAGGGTCATAATTATCCATGTCCTCTTTGACCAAGCTCAGTCAACGTTAAATGATATTTCTATAAAACAACTTTTATAATGTTAGCTTTCGAGGTTAAATGAGAATTTAAAAATCTATAGGAATCTAGTTAAAAAAAATAAAAAAATAAAAAAAATCAACTAAAACCTAACCAATTGGGTTCACCAAACTAAACCATATCAAACATTTTGGTTGGGTCAAATTGAATTTAGATATGGATCTTACTCAAGATTTAGATCCAAATCTTCCTCCCATGCAACCTATGGTTTGCATGGGGCTTGCCAAGTGTAGGCCTCATGCAAACACATGCACGCCATTTTGGGCCTCTCCTTTACTGTAAATAGAGGGGCTTTCCCTCACACCACTTTTAGCCTCGCTCAAAGCCCTTTTCTCCTCACTTTTCTTTTCTCACTCTCTCTCTTTCATTTAGCACCCTAACACCACCAATTTTGATGGTGCTCACCATAGCTCGATTCGATCCTTTTTTAGCCTAGTGCAGTCCCCTACAGTAACTCGATTCCCCTATAGACACCCAGTTCCTCTATAGAGACCTAGTTCTTCATTAAAAACTTGGTCTCCCTTGCTATCCCAGCTCATCGTCGCTCGTGCTCTACTCAGCCATCACTGCAACTCGGTTTGGCCACTCGCGACTCGATCCAAATTGATCACGTTTGAGGATCATAAAAAAATCATGTTTTTAGAAGAAAATTGTCTCAGATATATTTGAGAAGTTTGAATCTCTTTATTTGAACATGTTCTATGAGGTAAAGTTTTTATACCAAATGCTCATTATTTTTTATATTAAAATATCACACGTACTCGTTTAGGATTGATCTATGTTTTTATACAAATTTGCGTGCCTTGTTTTATGTATAAAATAATATTTAATTTACTGTTATCATCGCAAAATTTTTACTTTTGCAAGTCAAACTAACCTTTGAAAAATATTTTAAAAATAACTCGCCTCCGTTTTAAAATGCGGAATAATTTCAAAGAATGGGACTTGTCTGTCGGTACGAGGTTCAACCGTTCCTGGCACCTTTACCAGGGGTAATTAAACCATGAATCAATTGTATGCTTAACTTTGCTCAACTTGTCTAAATCATGTTCTATTTCCTAAATGCACAAAGAATCAGGCATGTGCTATGAATTTTCTAAAAATGCAGATTTGAAAACTTGATGTTTGCTTAGAATAACTGAAATACTTGGAAATTTCTTGAAAAAGATGTCACTTGAAAAATCGTGAATCATGGTGAAAGTATATTTTTGAGGAAAATAAAAATCGTTTTATGAAGAATTCAAGTGTTTTATGAAAATCGATTCTGAGAAGTTTGGAATAACTTTGGAAAAACTTAATTTCTCTGAATTTAAACTTTGAAATATAACTTGAAAATCAGGATTTTGAACTTGAGAAATGCTTGAAATATCATTGGAAAATCAATGTTTTGAGAAAATCAATGTTTTGATAAAATCAATTTCTGAATAAGACTTAGAAAATTTTGAGAAAATCGATTTCTCTGAATTGAAATTGGAATTTGCAAATGAATGAAATGAACGAATATGGATTTGAAAGACTTGATTTTGAGGAATTGAGAAAATTCTTTTGTATTTTTGAGAAATGCAGTGCATTTTGAAGTTAGCCTAAGAGTGTAGGCTGAATGTGGCTAATACGAAGATCACAAATCTGGGTCTCATTCGTATTCTGACTATGGCCATAAATACAAATTCCACAAAGTTTGTAAACTCCATAAGAGCTAGTGCACGTGTCATTCGTGTAGACCATAGTGAATTGGTAAAAATATGCATGAATTGGCATACATAGCAGTTATATATCAAAGTTTAAAACTATATGCAATGCATCCTATTCTATGCAGAAATTGAAATTCTTATTCCAAAATTAATTACAATTTACATCATTAATCAAATTGAAATACAAAAATAAAGGAAAATAAAGTCTTCAATGTTCCTGCAAAACTAGAAAAACTGGTTAGTGAAAATATGTTGGCTTTTCTAGATTTATTCAGTAATATCTAGAAATTACTAGATTTTGCTAGACATAAGCCATTTTCCATATGATTCCCTTATATAAACTTAATAAAATATGAAATAAGATTGAATAAATAATAAATATGAGATTTAAAAATTCGAAATTGGGGTCAAAATGACCAAAATACCCCTGATAGCAAGACTATGGCCTTGAAATCAGGGTTTTCAGAAAGATATTTTATAAAATGTAACTTTTGAAATGCAAATAATGATAAATTGAACTAAGTATGATATGACATGATTAAAAGTATGAAAATTAGGGTTTTAGAATTTCGAAATTTAGGCCAAATGACCAAATTACCCCTGATAGCAAGACTATGGCCTTGAAATCAGGGTTTTCTAAAATAGATTTTGGTAAAAACTTGAGATTTATGATTGAAATAAACATAAAATCAAACATAAAACATACTAATATGATTCTAAACATGAACAAACCCTAAAAACATGAACTTATACACGAAAATCAAGAAATATCACAAATATCATGATTTTGGCAGTATTTTTGGATCCTGTTTTGCAATTTGATCCATTCAAGCATCAAATGGATTCCAAAATTCATAAAAATCAACACATGCACTTATTATAACCCTAAAATCAGATTGAAATCATAAAAATATATTTTTGATATTATTCTAACTCCAAAATTGTATTAAAACCCTAAAATAGGCTATTTTCACCCACGTTCACAGACCAGCTTCAAAGTTAGACCTGAATCAGGGGCCAAATCACCATAGAAATTTCTGAAATTTTACAGAGGTAAACTAGAAAAAAAATAGAGATTTACCCTTTTACAAATTGGAAAAAGCATCTCTGATGAGAGAGAAACCCTTCCGGCAATTCAGACTAAAGTTTAATGAATCTAACATTGGTTAAAACAGGTACTTTTGGTTGAAAATACAGAAACAAATAGAAGATTTCATCAAAAAATTTTAAAATTTAATCATTGAATAGTAGACATAAAAATAATGAACTTCCTTTTTTACAGATTATGAATCGGATCTATGATTTGAGATCTATGAGCAGTATAAGTCAGATTAGGGTTTTGGTAAACCCTAACGAGTTTTAAATTTTAAATCTGATTCTCTGGCAGAATAAAAATACCAAATAGAGACAAAAAATTATCAAAATTTTACAGTAAATAACTCACATCAACATGAAGCTACTTCACTTTACAGATCTTGAATCGGATATTGGATGAGAGAAATAACACATCTGCAAGTTAGACTTGAAATTAAACAATGATTTTAATCAACAGAAATCTTGATTTGACTTTGTATTTTATTAACAGGGTTCCCGAATCTCAAAACATCTGATTTTTTTACAGTAGTTCACTGACATATCCGTGTATCACATATAAAAAAACCAGAAATTTATAGTGAGTACTTCAATACGAACTAACATTCTCTTTACTGATCTAAGCTTAAAACACACAGAAATTTAATAAAACTCAATAAAACATGCTTTAATCAATGAAAACAATAAAAAAATACTTAAACAGTAAAACAAAATTAATTTCTATGCTGGAATACATGTAATAAACATGAATAAGTAAAAAAATAAATAAAACACAGGGAATCCATGGCTGAAATTGCTTTTACCCTTGAAACGATGGATTTAATCCATTTAATCGGATAAATCTCATGTTTTCTTGGTTAAGAATATAAAAAATAATGCAATAATCAATTATAATGGATTAGAATCATGTAAAACAGCATGAAACAGGGTTAGATCATCTTATTGAATTGAACTTGAGGTTCTTGAGGTTGAATCCATGGTTAAATCCATGAAAGGGGAGTTTCCATGGTGAAATCTATTGAAAAATCATAAAAAACTAATAAAAAATAATAAAATAATATTAAATAACTCACCTTGGGGCTGAAACTGTAATGGAGGAAGGTGGAGGTGCTGGAGAGGAGAGAGAAGCCACAAAAATTTGAGAGAGAAAAGAGCTCCCTTTGACCCCCTTTAGGTCCCCTATTTATAGATTTTTTATTTTTTATTTTTGGATTTGTTTAGGAAGAATTTTGATTTTTTGGACTCTTTTAGTTGTTTTTGATAAACCACATGGAGAAGATGATTTTTTTGGAGAATTCTAACCTAAATGGACTCTAATTAATCCCTAATTAACACCTAATTAAACCCTAGAAAGTCCAAATTGTGGCACCACCTAGTATGAACCCACATTTGGTTTTTAAAACTTGAATTTAAAACCTTTAAAAACCAATGGTTTAAAACTTAAATAAAATAGATTTTTAAAATTGCTTTTGACTCCTCTAAACCCCTAGCCTAACTAGGACAATGACTAACCCTAGTCTAACCTTGACTTCTTCAAATGTGGCGCCACCTCGAGTGGGCCCCACTTGAATTTTCAAAAATGATTTTAAAACTTGAAAATGAGAGGTTTTTCAAAAGAAATTCAAAAGTAGACTTTGAGATTGAAATGATACAGAGTCTTGACTGAGTCAGAACTCCTCTGGATATGGCACCAACTGAGGGGGTCCCATATCGAAGTTTTGAAAAACTTGAAATAAATACTAAAAATGGCTTTAAAAAAAGGTTAAAATCAATAGTTAAAATTCAAAGTTTTGAAAATAGAGTTCTAAGCAAACTGGAACTCTGGGCTAGAGTCCTGAAATTTTAGAACTCTGGATTTTGGATTTTAAAAGCTAAATGAAGGAGTTTTTGAAAGATTTTATCAAAATTGGTAAAAACAAATTGAAAAATGCAGTCAGGGTTAGAGTCCTAACTCAACCGAAATTCTGAAATAGAGTCCTGGATTAACTGGACTCTGTAAAATGACCTAAATTTTAAAAAACAAATGGAAAAGAGTAAAAATGGAAGCAAAAACAGACTCTAGAACAAACTTCTGACTGGATTAGGACTCTGGGACGGAGTCCTGATCAGACTGAAACTCTAGATTTTTTTGGTATTTTCTGAAAAACAAATGAAAGAACTTGTGAAAACAATAACAAATATTGAAATAAAACAGAGTTCTGATTTGACTGAGACTCTGGGGACAGAGTCCTAATTGAACTAGGACTCTCAGATTTTTTGTTTTTTTGAGAAAACAAATAAGAGAATTTTGAAAAACAGTTAAAAACATGATGAAATTGAAGTTTTGGTTCAGAGTCCTGATCTGATTAGGACTCTAAAAAAGAGTCCAGATTCGATCAGGACTCTGGGGTAGACTCTAAGATAAAACCTCAGAATTTTGAAATTCTTTGATAAAAGTGTAACAATTTTGATGGATGGAAAGATTTTTAAAAGATTCTTTCAAAATTGAAATCAGGATGAGAGTCCTGATCCAACTAGGACTCTCTGAACAGAGTCCTGTTCTGACTAAAACTTTGAGTTTCTGACTCATTTTGAAAGATTTGATTGAAAATGGATAAAATAGCTGTAAAAGATTAGAGTCCTAATCCGATTAAAACTCTGAAGAAGAGTCCTGATCCAACTAAGACTCTGAAATTTTGGCCAAAACAAAAGATTTTAAAAGGTTTTTTCCAAAAACAGGTAAAAAAGGTAGTAAAAAGTAGAGTTATGATCCGACTGGGCTCTGAAAAAAGAGTCCTGATCCAACTAGGACTCTAAGATTTTGGTCAAAATGGAGGAAATAAACAAGGGATATGACCATAACTGGTTTAAAATCAAAATGGAGTTTTGAAAATGTTTTAAAAAGATAAAAAGGTAGAGTCTTGATCCAACTAGGACTCTGAAATTTTTGAGAAATTTGATAAATGAAGGAATCCAGAAGCGACACCACCTAAATGGGTCTCATCTGAGAATTGAAATCAGTTTAAAATTGAGTTTAAAATGAATCCAGATTGTTTTCTGAGAAAAACATTTCAAAATATATGGTCCTGGAGGTTTGCAAATGACAGAATGTTAATTAAAAACTCAGGTTTTAAAATTATTTTTGAAAGAAAAGTTTTAAAACCTGAATCTGGATTAAATATTTTGAAAACAGGAGTGCTGGATCTCAAAAATAAGATGTAATGACATGCAATGCTATGCAATGCAATGAAATGATATGTCAAATGCATGCAATGATATTACGATGATATATGAAATGTAAACAGTGGATGAGGGTGAAAATTTGGGGTATTTACATTTACATACATCATTTTTAAAAAAGATGATATTCATTTCACATGCATCACTTATGAATAAAATAACAATTTACTCGCACGCATTGTTTAATGTGCAAGGCTTAATTTCGCATGTGTTTGGCTATGCATAAAAATAATATTATATTCACATTCATCGTGTTACATAAAAAATATATTTTAATATAACTTGTGTTCACTGCACATAAAATGCTCTTCACATGCCTCGTTCTACATTCATGATGCATTAAATCTCATCAAAACTCTGAAGTTAAACATGCTTAAGTAAAAGTAGTCCTCGTGTTGCACTATTTTTTATGACTCATTTTACGTACATAAGACATTAAATCCCATCAAAACTTTAAAGTTAAGTATGTTTGGGCAAGAGTAGTATTGAGATGGATGACCTCCCATTCTTTAAAAAAAATTCCTATAGCCCGAAAGAGAGCAAGGTTCGAATAAACCTTTATTGGGTCACAAACATACAATAGTGTGTAAGACATATTTATGTATTGAGGTTGACTCATGTACGAGCCCAAAACATTATCAACCCTTGAAGTGCAAAGTAAGGCACTATTTGATAAGTAAAACATGTCTACATATAAACCTAATATTTGAATCTGCCTCACAGTTGAAGTGCTCGTATATATAAAATAATTACTAATTGGATTGAGTATGCATAACTATGGTTATTATCCTAAAAATCAGTATTTAAGATTATTGAACCACATTATGTAGACCATAATGTAAGGCACATAAATAATCCATGCAATAAAGATAACCCTTGAGATCTATTAAGTTATGTTATGTTACCTTGAGGAAGGTAAATAATATAACTATGAGTGATTCTATTTTGATTTTTTTGAGCGAGATCCACTCATTCATAGTTTTTTCGAGATCAAGGATATAAACACATCCTAGATGATATACCTCCAACTACTGGAGTTAGTTTAAGATACATCTGATTTTCTGTTATGCCTTAGCGGTAATTTCTCTTGATCATAGAATGCCCATTTTAGGTATACTACAGTAAAGCATCTGACTTTAAAATATTTAAGAATAATGTATTGTCAAAATGCTTTGATTGTTTGCAATTGCCTTCCCTCACATACAAGGGTAGATGGTTAACTATCCAAACAAAGACTTTTTTAGTTACTGCTTAAGATGAAATTATGCTTGATAATCCCAACAATTCTGTTATGTGCTTCTGTTTTAATGAACTGAGTTGAGGGCAGCTCAGCAACACAATGACAGTGAGGTGGAGGAAGTGAACTCTCCCAGATTGTCCCGAAGACATGATTTAGAGGAAGATGATGTTGACCCAACAATGTACAAGATATTCCAAAAAATGATGTCCGAACAGGCTGTGGCAGGTTCAAAGAAAACATCCTCTAAAAACAAGATCAAGAAAAAGTCAGTAAAAAAGCATGTCAGGATCAGCAAGAAGAGGATCCAGCAGGACAACACCTCTGAGGGTACAAAATCAGCAGAAGAGGACTCCGAAGAAGAGCAGTTTGTGTTCATCACAAGACATCTGCAACAACCCAAGAAGGTGGCAGAAGAGCCTAAATCAGAGATGGGGTCCCGACAAAAGATTCAATTCAAGCACTGACTAAGATGGTCAAGGAACTGCAAATCCGAGATAAGGGAAAGAAACTATATACCAGGCAAGACTTCTACCTCGGTTTAGATGGGGGCAACAACTTGGAAGACCTCCCCAGAAAATTCATTAAATTTGATGGATCTGACAATCCAAAAGCTCATCTTGCAATATTCTTTGTAGAGTATGCCAAATTCAGTAAAGACAATCGTTCTCTTTTCTTGTGCTTCCCATGCAGTCTCGAAGGTGTAGCAGCTAAGTGGTACGCAGAACACGTCAACCCCGTTGAACTGTGAGATTTTGAAAAGGTTGTTAATCTGTTTGTAGAGCGATTCATGTTCAATATTGAGGCACTGCCCACCCTCAATTACTTGTACAATCTGAAACAGGATGACAAGAAAAAGGCCATAGATTTCATTAGCAGATGGAGAGACACATGCAACAAGATGAGAACCCCCATCTCAGAGGAGCACGCGCTTTAGGTTATTTTGAACAACTTCTATCAACCTCTTAGAAGCCGTATTTCCACCTACCCATCAAAATCGTTCATCGAACTCATTGAACGAGCTGAATGGCTCGAGATGGGAATGGATAATGGAGTCTGATAGTATCACCCTGGCAAGGAGCAGTCAAGATGCGAAGAAGAAAGCCCATTTCACTCTTTCTGCTAGTTCCTCATCTGACAACAAGAGTAATAAGAATGATCATGGCAACAATTCAGAAGGATTCAGAGGTCAAAAAGGGAAGTTTTTCAATAATAATAAGCCTTCCCAATCCAACCCTCAACAGTGGAAGAAAGATCAGGAAAAACAAAAGCGCAAGGACTAGAGTCCCGACCGCGAGTTTACCCCTTTGGAACAGACACTCGAGGAGGTTCTGGAATATATGCTCACGAAAAATATGATCCGTCTGCCAAAAGTTGTTGATCCTCTAGTAACCTTGGGCAAATTCAAAGAACAGTTCTGCAAGTTTCACCGGGCAGTGGGGCATGACACAAAGCACTGCTTCATTCTAAAAAATATCATCCAGGACTGCATCGATAAAAACATTTTGATAGAGGATGAAGATGAAGAGCAGCCCGCTGTCCTAACCAAGCCTTTCCCAGATCACTCAAAAAATTGATGATGCTAGAGTCTTTATGCTTTCTTCCATTTCTTTTACCAACCATCTTGTAAGGGAAAGTCAACCCGAGACTTTTGTGACCTTTTGGTCAAAGTGCTTGTAAATATTTCAGTCTTTGTTATTGGTTTTGTTTATCAATGAAATGTCATTTTTTTTCTCTGGTATTCAATTCTTCTTTCTTTTACTGGGGCATCTTTTCATTAAAATTATATTTGCAGTTCAAAAATCTTATTTGCTATCAAATTCCTATTCCTTTCAGGATGAGGGACAAACCCGACATCATCCACAAGAGAAATGAAATTACCTATGAGGGTTTTTCAAAATCATAAAATTTTATGCAAAGTCTCTGTCATGATCACCAAAAGTTCAAAATTTTGGTCCAATCTTTTTCAAAATCAACCAGCGTGTTGATCCTCCTTTTTCAAAATGGTTTCAAACCATTGTTTTCAAAAATCAACCCTCATGTTGATCTCTCTTCAAAATCAATCATTGTGTTGATTCTTCTTCAAAGATCAGCTCTCGTATTAATCATTCTTCAAAATCAACCTCGCAGTTGATCCTCTTTCCAAAAATGATTTTCTCATGAACATTCTCATCTCACTTTAAAGATCCCACGTGCAGGCAAGATCAAACAAACTCTTTTCCTTAATTTTTATCAATCTTTCATTCGTCAATCTTTATCAGTCTTATCAATTTTATTCACCTTTATCAATTTTATCAAATTTATTATTTTTTCATCAAATTTATTAAATTTTCTTGTCAATTCTTATGTCAACTACCCTTTCAGGTTAAGGGATAAACCTGATGCCTCTTTCCCATGAGGTATTCTTTTCCTCTTTATATTTCTCACTCAGATTAAGGGATAAACATGAATTTTCCCTTTCAGGTTAAGGGATAAACCTGAACCTCATCCCGCGAGGTTCTTCTTCCTTCAGAATAAGGGATAATCCAGAAGTCTTTCATCATTTTTCAAGTATCATCAATTTTCCATTAATTTTATCAATTTTTACCAGACCTTTGTCAATTCTTTATCAATTTTTATTCTTTATCAATTTTATCAATCTTTATTGATTCTTTATCGATCTTTGCTAATTTGATTAATCAATTTTTATCAATTTTGTCAAATTCTATTCTCTTTCCATTCAGGATAAGGGATAATCCTTAGACCCCTCATAGGAGCAATAACGCTACCTATGAGAATTCTCTTGTAAAACAATTTTCCATCAATTTCCCTCGATTTTATAAATTTCTGTCAATTTTATTCCTTTAAAAAATTTCTCAAAATTTTGTTCCTTTCCCATTCAGAATAATGGATAATCCTGAGACCCCTCATAGGAGCAATAACGCTACCTATGAGAATTCTCTTGTAAAACAATTTTCTATTAATTTCCCTCGATTTTATAAATTTCTGTCAATTTTATTCCTTTTAAAATTTCCTTAAAATTTTGTTCATTTCGCATTCAGGATAAGGGATAATCCTGAGATCACTCATAGGAGCAACAATGCTACCTATGAGAATTCTTTTGTAAAACAAATTTTCTTCAATTTCCCTCGATTTTATAAATTTCTGTCAATTTTTATTCCTTTTAAAAATTTCTTCAAAAATCTATTCTTTTCTCATTCAGGATAAGGGATAATCCTGAAACCTCTCATATGAGCGATAATGCTACCTATGAGCATTCTTTTGTAAAACAATTTTTCATCAAATTTCCTCAATTTTATAAATTTCTATCAATTTTCATTCCTTTTAAAATTTTCTCAAATTCTATTCCTTTCCTATTCAGGATAAGGGATAATTCTGAGACCACTCATAGGAGCAACAATGCTACCTGTAAGAATTCTTTTACAAGACATTTTTCATCAATTTCCTTTATTTTTCTCTTCATTTTTATCAAATCTTTCATCAATTTCTATCTCTTTTCATCAGTTCTTCTCAAATTTTATTCTTACCCATTCAGGATAAGAGAATAATCCTAAAAGTGGCCCACATACAGTTAACTATGAGGGTCTAATGAATCCAGAATTTTTCATCAAAAAACTCTATTTTCTAAATTCAGTTTAAAAATTGAGCTCATTTGTAAAACTCAATCCTCGCACTAAGTATTCCTCAGAATTTTCAATCATATACCGAGCTCATTTGCAAAACCCAGTCCTCATACTGAGAACTTTCAAAATTCAATCTTCTGATTAAAGTTTGTTTCTTCTAAACTCTAGTTCCGACTTGAACTCCCAAATTTGACTTATTTCAAAAGACCCAACTCTTGTTGGTCATATATTTCAAAAGACCCAACACTCGTTGGTCATATATTTCAAAAGATCCAACACTTGTTGGTCATGTATTCCAAAAGATCCAGCTCTCGCTGGTCATGTATTTCAAAAGATCCAACTCTCATTGGTCATATATTTCAAATTCCAAGAGATTCAGCTCTCGCTGATCATGAACTCCAAAAGACTCAGCTCTCACTGGCCATGTATTTCAAAAGGTTCCAGCTTACACTGGTCGAGCTCCCAAATCAATTTACTTCACAGTCAAACCTTCGGGTTTCAATTTCTCAATTCTATCATTTCAAAACCTTAAGGTTCCAATTTCTCAATTCTATCATTTCCAAACCTTCGGTTTCAATTTCTCAATTCTATGATTTCCAAAACCTTCGGGTTTCAATTTCACAATTCTATCATTTTCAAACCTTCGGGTTTCAATTTCTCAAATCTATCATTTCCAAACCTTCGGGTTTCAATTCTATCATTTCCAAAACTTTAGATTTCAATCTCTCAACCCTATCATTTCCTAACCTTTGGGTTGCAATATTCTCAAAATTTCATCATTTTCTCAATCCTCGAGTTATAATCTCTCAAATTCAATCATTTTCAAACCGTTGGATTAAACCTTTCATATCAAAATCTAGTGCTTTCACTGGTCGGGATTATCAAAATCCAGTTTCTTATAACTAGTTGGGATTTTAAATCCAATATTTTTCACTGGTCGGGATTTCAAAATCCAATGTTTTTACTGGTCGGGATTTCAAATCCAGTATTTTTCACTGGTCGGGATTATCAAAATCTAGTATTTTCACTGGTCGGGATTTCAAAATCCAGTTTTTCATAACTAGTCGGGATTTCAAAATCCAATGTTTTCACTAGTCGGGATTTCAAAATCCAGTTTTTCATAACTCGTCGAGATTTCAAAATTCAGTGCTTTCACTGGTCTGGATTTCAAAATTTAGTGATTTCACTGGTCGGGATTATCAAAATCCAGTTCCTCATAATTGGTGGGGATTTCAAAATCCAGTTTTTCATAACTGGTCGGGATTTCAAATCCAGTGCTTTCACTGGTCGGGATTATCAAAATCCAGTTTCTTATAACTGGTCGAGATTTCAAATCCAGTATTTTTCACTAGTCAGGATTTCAAAATCCAGTGTCTTCACTAGTCAGAATTTCAAATGCAGTATTTTTTATTGGTCGAGATTTCAAATCCAGTGGTTTCCACTGGTTGGGATTTCAAAATCTAGTGTTTTCACTGGTCGGGATTTTAAATCCAGTATTTTTCACTGGTCGGGATTATCAAAATCCAATGTTTTCACTAGTTAGGATTTCAAAATCCAGTTTTTCATAATTGGCCGGGATTTCAAAATCCAGTGTTTTCACTGGTCGGGATTTCAAAATCCAGCTTTTCATAACTGGTTGGGATTTCAAAATCCAGTGTTTTCACTGGTCAGGATTTCAAAATCCAATTTTTTATAACTGGTCGGGATTTCAAAATTCAGTGTTTTCACTGATCGGGATTTCAAAATCTAGTTTTTCATAACTGGTCGGTATTTCAAAATCCAGTGCTTTAACTGATCGAGATTTCAAAATTCAGTTTCTCATAACTAGTCGGGATTTCAAAATCCAGTGCTTTCACTGGTCGGGATTTCAAATTCAGTATTTTCACTGGTCGGGATTATCAAAATTCAGTTTTTCATAACTGATCGGGATTTTAAAATCCAGTGCTTTCACTAGTCGGGATTTCAAAATCTAGTTTTTCATAACTGGTCGGGATTTCAAAATCCAGTGCTTTAACTAGTTAGGATTTTAAAATCTAGTTTTTCATAACTGGTCGGGATTTCAAAATTCAGTGCTTTCACTGGTCGGGATTTCAAAATCCTGTTTTTCTTATAACTGGTCGGGATTTCAAAATTCAGTGTTTTCATTGGTCGAGATTTTAAAATCCAGTGTTTTCACTGGTTGGGATTATCAAAATCCAGTTTCTCATAATTGGTCGGGATTTCAAATCTAGTATTTTTCACTAGTCGGGATTATCAAAATCAAGTGTTTTTACTGGCCGAATATCAAAATCCAGTTCTTTATAAGTGGTCGGGATTTCAAAATCCAGTTTTTCATAACTGGTCGGGATTTCAAATCCAGTGGTTTTCACTAGTCGGGATTTCAAAATCCAGTGTTTGCACTGGTCAGGATTTCAAAATTCAGTTTTTCATAACTGGTTGGGATTTCAAAATCCAATGCTTTCACTGGTCGGGATTATCAAAATCCAGTGTCTTATAACTAGACAGGATTTCAAAATCTGGTGTTTTCACTGGTCGGGATTTTAAAATTCAGTTTCTTATATCTGGTCGGGATTTCAAATCTAGTGTTTTCTTTGGTCGGGATTTCAAAATCCAGTTTCTTATAACTAGTTGGGATTTTAAGTCCAGTGATTTCCACTTGTCGTGATGTCAAAATTCAGTTTCTTATAACTGGTTGGGATTATCAAAATCCAGTGTTTTCACTGGTTGGGATTTCAAAATCCGGTTTCTCATAACTGGTCGGGATTTCCAAAATCTAATTTCTCCTTAAAAGCTAAATCAAAGGTTCCAGCCCCACCGGTCGGTCTGTCAAAACCTAGTTTCTTATAACTGGTCGGGATTTCCGAATCTAGTGTCTTTCACTAGTCAAGATTTCCAAAGTCTGGTTTTCACACCATTCCTCTAAATTTCAGCTAAAGGTCTCATCAAAATCTATATTGATTAGTTGTTTTACAAAGGATTCTCAAACATTTTGCCAATCTGCTAAAACAGCTATTGATTCCAATATTTTACTGTACAGAAGAATCACCTCAGATTGCCTCTAGTATTCTTTCCAAAAAGGTGAAGCTTTTTGCGGAAAAGAGTAAAATTCAAATCTTTTCTCTGTTGATCAACCAAAAGGTTGTAAGAAATATCCTTGGTATGATTAGCGAAAGAAATATTCAATGATATTGAAAAGTCAGAAGTGAATCAATATTGATCATAGCTATGGCACATGTTTAAAGACGACTTTCTGGCAATCAGGCAGTGGAAATATCCTGAGCGATAAAAAAATTCACTCAGTCCATATCTCCTCATTCATTTAAGATGCAATCAAATATCTACAAAAGAGATCTCTCAATTGTCGTCAAGATGAAAATGAATATGCGAGTTTAGACCCCTGGGGCCAAAGAAGATTTGGATCATCTTCAAGATGAATGAGTTTATGACAGATCCTTCAACGGAAAGTTCAGATCACCGTCAAGATGAAGACAAATGCGATAAACCTCCCGACAAACCCTAAAAGATATTTGATTTTCGCTATCACCTAAAGATTTTGACCAATGAGCTAATATCATCAGTACAATTCCTGAGAAAAAGAAGGATCAGAGCATCTTCAAGATGAACGAGTTTATGACGTACCCTTCCCAGAAAAAAAGAAAAGTCGGAACATCTCCAAAATGAAGGATGATGTAATAAACTCCTCACCAAAAACCCAAGAAAGCTTAATGTCTCAAGAAGAGTGTCAGAAAGATCATTATGGGAAAATCTCCAGGATATCAAACTGCCAAAGTTGCCAGAAATCATCTTTTCTTATGCAAAATCCTTTCATCAATATCTTTTCACTGCTTGCTTTTATGAAATTAAGAGTATTTCTTCTCTATTCATAGCAAGGAAATGAATAACTTCCTTACAGAAACTCAACAACATAAAAATTTGAATCTAACTCTGGAATCTGGGAAGTTAACCTCATTTCGGAGGAAATACTCTAGGTAAAAAAGATGGAATATCTTTTCTCACATACGTGCACACTTTCAAGCATTTGAATCAATTACAATTTCATCTTACTGGCAAAAATTTCTGGTTATCCAAAAATGAAATAAATGCTCAATATCTATTTTGATGCAACCTAGCATTGTTTATATTTTTCAAAGAGAGTTGCCTCATTTTGGTGAGGCATTTCCCTCAGTCCCATCATGGTCTTCCCCATCGAGAAACCCATTCTTTGTATATCCATTTAAATAAGGATTATACCTGAACCTCGTCTCATGAGGTATTTTTTTTTAATATCCCATCATGGTTTTTCAAATATCTTCATCCCATTCAGGTTAAGGGCTAAACCTGCATCTTTTCAAAAATTCTTATTTTTTGTCTCAGCCATGAGACTTCTTCAAGATCTCTCTTTTTTTTACCATTTCGGGATATTCATCCCAAAGTCCCATCATGATTTCCTCATTTTCTTCTGTCCAAATTATTTTCATTTTCGAGGATTTCGTTTCTTTCCAAAACCTTTCAGAATAAGGTATTAAACCTGAGAATAATGTTTTACAAAAACAATTCTTTCACACCCAGTTCAGACCTCCTGACTGAGGCATTTTTAGAAGAAAGTTTGGTGTATTTTCTTTGTCGCTAAGCTCAACTTACAACTGGCTTTGCAGCAAAGAGGGGCACCTGTGAACACCCCAAATTTTCCAAAAAATCCAAAAAATTCCCTTTTTACCTCTAACTCCATCTTCTAAATAATCGGGTCAATTTTTAATCTAAATTTCCATTCATTTCTCGGATTCACTAAAATCCAGACTCAATTTTTATTCCTAACCCAATTTTTGATCCGAATTGGATATTCGGATCCAATTCTGATCTCGGATCTTCTTTTCTTCAAAAAATCAAATTCTTTATATTTTCTCACAGTTTTTTATCAATTTGGGGTCCAATCTCAATTCAAAATTCGAATTCTAAAGTTTTACCAAAAATCTCAGACCGAGAGCCATTTTTTGAAATCTTATTTCCAAAATTAACCCTGTATTTTCCCAATAACCTCATTTTCAGAAAATCTTAAAATTTTAAAACTAATATTTTATAAAAACTCCAAAAACCTTATCTGGATCCTCTCCATCATGTTTTAAATCTCCTCTTTCAGAAAATATACCAAAAAACATAAAATTTCAGGAAATAACTCTAGCCCCTTTTTGAAAATCTTTAAACAGAAAATCTTCTCCTTGGAAAATTAAAACAAACTAAAGGACCCTTTTTAAAATTTTCTCAACAGCTTTCCGTTAGCCGCAGGAGTTCCTCTCGATCCTTCTTCTCGACTTATGAAAAACAACCATCGGGCTCCTCTCCTCTTCACCACCTCTTCACCCCCGCACCCTTCTTCCCTTTTTCTTCTCGATCGCTCTTCCTTCTTCCCCCTTTAGCAGTAGGGGATCTCTATAGTGGTAAAAGGAGAACTCACTCCTTATTGCTCCTGCAATGTAAGGCAATCAAGATTCGATCAATCCCAAAGCCACGCAAGGCTACGACCTTGATAGCCGACGTCTGCCGCCTTCCCCTCTCCTCTGGACTTCCTCTTTATGCTGCCGATCAAGCTAATCCCAAAGCCATACCACAGGTAAGTAATCATCGTCTTCTTCATTCCTGCAAATACTTCTTTTCTTTTATCTTCAACATTTCTCTGCTCTAATTTTTTTCGTTTTCTCCATTTACAAGGCAAAGTGGATAGAATCGACCTGCATATAGAAGGATCGATCCATCCATCGCAACATTGATGGAATTTTCTGATTCCAATACCCAATTTCGTGTTTCTTCTTTCCTTCCTTTCTTTCTTTCTTTTTTTTTTTTGCTTCTTGATTTCTTGTTTTAATAACATCGGATTACATATTTGCTTCTACTCTTTTGCAGACTATCACTAGATAGCTAGACTTATTTTTATTTCACATCTGTATTGCTCTCTTCTTTGATTCTACACTTTTGCATCATCAATCTGCATTTCCCATTAACGCACCATGGGGTAGCGTTGAATTGCTTATAGCAATTTCAACACACTCCTGTGCAAAAGCAACGGGATGGTCTCATCCCAACATTCTTTTTTATTTCTTTTGTTTTTCTTCTGAATGTTGTTGTTTTTCAGTATATTTCATCTAATGCTCTGTTCCAATCATATAAACATATAACATTTTTTTTTTCAGTTTTTCAAGTTTTTGTTCCAATTTCGATCCTCTGTCGATCTTGATTGACGCGTTAAGATTGGTCTCTTATCCACATCCGATCTTCATGTTTTGTGGCCAGTTGGGTTAGGTGAATATTTTATGTTCAGTATATCTTTGTTCTTATATCGTTCATTTCTGCATCTCGTTTTACATCGGGGCTTCACTTTGATTTCTGTTGTGTATCCGTAATTTCCATTTTTGCAATCTAACTTCCTGTTTATGATGTTTTGATTATCCTCCTACATATCGCAAGTTCTTTTTTTTTATTGTCTTTTTATTTATTTATTTATTTTTCTTTCCCCCTATCTTCCTATTTAATTTATATTTCAAGTCCAATCTTACATCTGGTTCTTGGTTTTGATTGCGTTCTCATTCATATCGATTTCTATGTTCATTCACTTTAGTTATACCCTGTCTCTGCTACAACCTATTCCAATTCGTGCACTGAGTCTTTGATCTCGATGTCATGGCCATCCGTTGGTCCTGATAGGTTGTCCTCATTGTGACTGTTTCCAAAATCAACCCTGCTTGATATGTCACATATATTTCTTAAGGAACTTGCAACATGTTTTTTAGAGTTGTGTGCAATTTGAGGCACTGAAGTTGTAGGCGTGTGAGTATCTTGATAACTCCTCACTGGATGCTCTTCATAAGGGAGGTGTCCTTCCAGCCCTTCGTGAGTTTTGCTTGTCGTATGGAAGTATATGCCAGTCTGCTGTTGGAGATCTGCTTGCTTGTTGTATCCATCTTACATACATGAGCCTCAATAGATGTGCTAGCAGGCATGATCTTGATTGGAGTCCAGGTGTTGCAATTGCGGAGCAATCAAATCATCCTCCACCTAGTTTGGGGAAATGGCAGCAAGTCAACTCCAGGATGACACCTCCACTACTGGAGCTACTACTTAGATTGTCCAGGATCAGAATCAGCCCACTATGAGTTTGCATCCTCAAATCATTGCCTTGGTTCTAATCCCAGAGTAATGATGTCAGCAGTATCAACAATGCAACCAAACAAGATCAACAATGTTTCCAGCAACATGATCAATAATGACAAACTGTTCAGCTCCTCCACCTGTGCAATAGCACTATAGTTCCCCCACTTGTTACATATGTACAACAACATTTCACAACAGACTCAGATCCCCTGTGAGTTCACCTCTTCCTCTGATGCACAACTCCTTATCACTCCATCTGCACCTATGTCCATTGCCCTTCATCACATCACACACCTCTTCAGTTCCTATCATCTGTAGCATCATCAATACACTTCCACTTACCATCTGTTGTAAACATCACCCCTTTGTTGTCATCACCTGTATATTTTTTTTGTCAAATACCACCCTCACTACACCATACTTACCTTACTGTGTTCCAGTTCACAGCGTGCTAACTCCCCACCATAGCACCTCCCTTATCCACTGCCACACTTATACACCTTCCACGGTATCCCCTTAACTCTCCTTTCATTGTTGTATTTATAGCAGCAGTCACACCCACATTTTGGCACCTGTGTCCTTACACTATTCACCATCTTAACAGCACCATTAATCATTTCTCTTTCTCTGCATCACCTTCACAATACTACCAGTAGCCCTCTGCACTACCTTGTCACTCATATTCCACCTGTATGTTACACAATTATCTCCTACATGCATATGATTTACCATCACATGTACCCAACTCCTTCATTCTCCTGCATATACATACAACATAACCTTCTCATATTTAGCACCAATCCCACATAATACCTCATCACTAGCTTATTTTTCACACTATACTCTGCTATTACATTGTAATATCACTACATTCACATTCACTCCTTTCAAGCACCTTATATTGTCACTTGCTGAATTTTTCACTGTTATACTTTCTTTATCATTGTTATGCCATTAGCCGCACCTCACATATATACCACATATAGGATTTCCCCTGCGTTACAGCCCATAGCAGCTAGAATCAATTTCATGTATAAATCTTCTACAAGCACCCCTTCACTTCTTCATTTATATAGGCATGCCACCTTCTCCATTACATCATCCCTCATTATCCAGCTGCATCACACACCTATGCTACAACACATTTCCTGCATAATGCCCTCCTTCATTCCATGACACTAGACTGCTCCCATATTCACATTCCACATCTTCATTTGATCAAACACTATACATTCACCACTCATTGTTTTGCAAAGTGTTAGGTAGCATATTTTCTACTAAGTATCATTTATATCCTACCATTTTGCTTCTTAGGCCATAATACTTTTTTTTACTTAGTATGAGCATCACGCATTTCATCATTGATATATCATGTTTAGGCAATGAATGGGCAATCTTTTATTAAGCATACACATCTACATGTGGATCTTCATTTTAGACTAAGGCATTGTATACACCTCCCCATATATAGATTCTCATTAACCTAAGATGTTATATTCATGCATATAAATTATCTCATTAGCATATACATGTATACTTCATCCTTGATGTAAGCATAATTCACACAAATATTCTTCATTAGAATAGGCATGATCTTGCCCATCTCATTTTCAAGATAACATTTTTTCTTTTAGATATTGCATTTTGCGGACTCTATTTTGCAGAAAAGATGTAAATTATTGAATTTCTTTTCTAGATTAGGATTTTATAATTCCAGATTATGTTCAAGTTTGTAATACCTAGATATCAATGAGAAACTTTACCTTTCTGTATTAGATTAGAATGTATGAGCATGTAAATATCATGAATTATCTGTTTTATCTCATTTTCTTTTTATTTCAAAAATTCACGAATGAGAACATGAATGGCACATGCATCATTCTAATAAAAGGTAATTGATCCTAAGCAAATGACCCACATTGATGGCCATAGTCAAAATGTGGACAATGCTTAAGATTTTTATCTTTTATAGAATAATACTGGATCCACACTAGATCTCTTTCCAAAATCATCATATTTTTCTAAAATGTTTTCTTCCTTTATTAGAGTTTAAATTAAAATTAACTCAAAACATATATCAATGGACATAGTCAGGATATATTGAGAGTTAATTTCATCTTAAACTCTATAAAGACACCAAAATGTATTTTATTTTTCATATGAATTTAAATATAGATTATTTTATAATACATTTTATGACCATAGTCAAAGATGTATTATATTTTCAATCTTATTTTAAATTTCCTAAAGAATGAAATATGCTTTTCAATATCCAATTTTAAAAATTCTTTAATTCATTTCATCATTTAGAATAGAATTGCATCATATTTTCAAATTATTTCAAATTTTCTTAAAAAAACAAATGATTTTGAGATAATTCTTCAAATATCTTCTCATTTCTCAGATCAATTTTCAAACTCTTATTCATAAATTCAAATTCATCTTCATATTCTCATTTCTATTTTATTTCAAAATTCAAAATTCAATATTCCAATTTCAAAGTTCAATTTAACTTTGAAATTCAAAAATTCAATTTTCAATTTAAATCAAATTTCAGAATTCAATTCAACTTTGAAATTCCAAATTCAAGATTCAAGTTCAAATTTAATTTAATTTCAAAGTTCAATTCAACTTTGAAATTTTCAGATTCATCTCTTAATTTCGAAATTCAAGTTTCATTCTCTATCCTTCTTTCCAAATTCAAAAATCGATCTAGGATCTCTAAAATCTAATTCCAAACCCCATCTGGATTTCCAAAAATCCAATCCTATCTTCAAATTTCATGGGGATTTCTCAAATCCAATTCAGATTCAATATGGATTCTCAAATTCAATTCCGGATTTCTCAAAATCTAATTTTACACTTTTAAATTCAACTTAGATATTTTAAGATCCAAATCCAAATTCAATTTAGATCTTGAAATCCAAATACATGTCCAAAATCCAGACTTCGGATCCAACTCCATTTAGGATTCTAAATTCTGGATTCAACTCCATCTTGGATTCCAGACTTCAGATCCAATTCCATTTAGGATTTCAGATTTCAAATCCAATCCCATCTTGGATTCCAGACTTCGGATCCAATTCCATTTAGGATTCCAGATTTCAGATTCAAATCCATCCTGAAATCCAGATCTAAAATCCAATTCTGTTTTCAAATGCCACCTAGATCCAAGATCCATTCTAGTTTCAGACTTTAAATCCAGAATTCAATCCCATTTCAAAATTCCATCTCAAATTCGAATTCTAGATTAAACTCAACGTTCATTCTAACTTTGAAAATTCATTTTCACTTCAAAAATTCTATCTTAGTATTCAAATTTCTCCTTTTTCAAGATTTATTTACAAGTCTCTGGTTATCCCAAGACTTGGAACTTTAAGTCTTCTTTCAGATCTATTTCAAAATTCTGAATTAGATACAAAATCTAACTTCTTCAAAACCAAGTTCAAATCTTTGAATCATTTCTCCATTCCACTATCAAATCTATCTCAGAATCACTTGAAAAAACCCCAAAATTTCTAAACTATTTTTCTCAAAAGCATACATTTCTACATTTTTATTGCACAAGCATGATTTTTTTTTGCATTTTTTAGACTTAGAATAAATTCTTAGACAATATTTAGGCAAAGCAAAAAGGCATTTATTTGATCCTTGGTTCGATTACCCCTGGTAAAGGCATCAGGAACGGTCGAACCTCGTATCGACGAGCGAATCCCGTCTCTCTATCTTTTCCTGCAAATTTTCAAAACAAAGGTGAGTAATTTCAAAATATTTTCAAATTTTAGGTCAAGTGAGACCTTTGCAAAAGAGTTCCTTTATTTTTCTTTCTCTCTTTTTCCCTTCAAAAGGAAAAAGAATAGGAAAGAGAAAAAGGAACATTTTTGCAATGATCATAAGCCAATACTCTCTCATTCTTGCATTTTGCTTTGATCATTTTGTAGGGATGGCAGGGTCCCATTTCTTTCATCAATAAAAAATATCAATCTTCCTAATAGCTTGACACCATCTTCTTTATTGCAAAATATCATTTTATGAGGAGTGACCTCTTTCAGAATGCCTCCCAAATCAACCAAGAAATTTGTCGCCTTGTTATCTTCAGAGAGCATTCTTCAAATATCAATTATTTATCCTTTTATTCAATGTCTTACTCCCTAGTTATATTGGGTCATCGTGAGGGTAAAGATTGAAAATCTCTCGTCATAAATCAACAAGCACTTTTTAAAACACCAATATTTTCCCAATTTGACATTTGGGTTGAGTCTTTTATCGAAACTATTTTTCGCTGATCTTGCTAAAATCCATCTTCGGGTTAAGCCTTTTTCCTAAATCCACTTTTCATTGGTCGACCACCCTAAATTCGGTTTTCACTAGTCGAGCTTCCTAAATTTTGTTTTCAATGGTTGAACTTCCTAAATCCGGTTTTCACTTGTCGAACTTCTTAAATCCGATTTTCACTAGTCAAACTCTGTAAATTCAATTTTCACTGGTCAAACTTCCTAAATCCAGTTCTTACTCGTTGAACTCTCTAAACCTGCTTTTTATTGGTCAATGTTTTCGAGCCTAGTCCACACTGGTCTAGTTTTCCTTGGAAGATTCGAGTTCCGACTCGAATTTTCTAGTTCTCTTCAGGATTCGAGTTTTGACTCAAATTTTCTTTCCTTTAAATTTGAATTGGTTTTCTTTTGGGATTTCAGTTCCGACTCAAATCTCCTTTCCTTTAGAACCTAATTGGTTTAATCTTCCTTCGGGATTCGAGATTTGAGTTCTAACTCGAATCTTCTTTCATTTAAAACCTAATTGGTCTGATTTTCCTTCAGAATTCGAGTTCTGACTCAAATCTTCTTTTCTTTAAAATTCAAATTGATCTAGTTTTTCCTTTAAAGATTTGAGTTCTGACTCAAATTTTCTTTCCTTCTTTTAAATTCCAGAATTGGTCTAGAAGATCCGAGTTCCGACTCGAATTTTCTTCCAAATCCAATTTTCCTTTTAAATTCTAGATTTGGTCTTAGAAGATACGAGTTAAGACTCAAACTTTTTTCCAAATCCAATTCGTCTAGTTTTCCTTTGAAAATTTGAATTTCTACTCGAAGCTCCTTTTAAATTCAGGAATTGGTCTTGAAGAACTGAGTTTTGACTGGAATCTTCTTTCAAATCCAATTTATGTAGTGTTCTTTTGAAGACTCGAGTTTTGAATCAAACTTTTCTTCCAAACCCAGCTTTACGTTGGTCCCTTTATAAAATTCGGCTTTGTGCTGGTACTTTTTTCAAAACCCAGTGTTCGTGCTGGCATCTTTTTAAAATCCAGTGTTCGTTCTGGTACCCTTTTCAAAACTCAGTGTTCGTGCTGGTACCTTTTTTAAAACCCAGTGTTCATGCTAATACTTTTTTTCAAAACCCAGTGTTCATGCTAGTACTTTTTTTCAAAACCCGATGTTCGTGCTGGTACTTTTTTTTCAAAACCCGATGTTCGTGTTGCTACTTTTTCAAAATCCGGTGTTCGTGGTGGTACTCTTTTAAAATCCAGTGTTCATGCTGATACTTTTCAGTGTTCATGCTGACACTTCTTCAAAATCCAGTTTTCATACTGGTCGCAATCCGAATGCTAGTCTTAGTCTCGCATTAGGGTTCAAACTTAATGCCTATCTTCAGATCTACGAGCCAAACAATCTTTATCAGACCTTCGGGTCACTTTAGTCTATCAATCATACCTCTGGTCACCAATTTTGTTAAAATCAATCCTTTTTAGATCTTCGGTCAATCAATTTTATCAACCAAATTTTTATCAATCAATTCTTATCAATCAGACTTGCGGTCGCCCATTTCATTAATTTTGTCAGTCAGACCTCTGGTCATCAATTTTTATCAACCAAACCTTTGGGTTATCAATTCTATCAAGTCAATCATTTTCCAACCTTTGAGTTGCATCCGCCAATCATGGTCTTTCAAATTTTGACCTTTGTGTCAAATTCGTCTGCCAATTGGCTCAAAATCAACTATCAGTCATTTCTCTTGCAAAGGCCCCTTTTCCAGGGAGAGTTTGAGGGAGCTCGCTCTTTTCGCATGCAATTTTGTTGGTTCGTTGACCCTCTTTTTAGGGAGAGTTTGAAGAGACTCGTATTTCACGAACAGTTTACAAATCATTTTTTTATTATCGCACAAGGAATCCCTTTTTGAGGGAGAGTTTTGACGAAAGCTCATTTTCCTTGTGACCCCTCAATATTTTTTGTTAGGCCATTTTGTCATCGAGGGCCCTTTTCTAGGGAGAGTGTGATGGACTCGCTCTATGATATTTTTCTCGACCTTTGTTGTCAGCCACCTTTCCATAAGAGAAGTCTAGAGATAGGGAGTTTTGACGAAAACTTTATTTTTCTTCGAAAGTCCATTTTGCAAACACCTTCTCTTCAGGGAAGAGGAGTATTTTTTTCTATTACCCGTTTAGGTAAGGGTCAAGCTTGAGTCTCTCCTTTGGGAAAATGAGAGGAGAATTTAGCCATGGATGTGTCAATTAGACCTCAAGCGATTTCTTTAATCAAGGATTCCAAGAATATTTTGCCAATTTGTTATCAAAATAGTTGTTGATCTCAAAATTTTTATCGCATAAAATTTTACCTCATATTACCTTCAGTATTACCTCCAAAAGGACAAAGCTTTTGCGAAGAAAGAAGAAAATTCAAGCTTTTTCTGTTGGTCGGATGAAGAAAAGTCCTCGATATGATTGGCAAAGGAAAAATTCAATGACATTAAAAAGCCATAAGTGAACTGGTATTGATCATAGCTACAACATATTTTTAAAGACTATTCTTTTGGTAATAAGGCAGTGAAAATATCTTGAACGATAAAAGAATTCACTCAATCTCAATATTTCTTCAATCAATCAAGCTACAATCAAGTATCTGCAAAAGGGATCTCTCAATTATTGTCAAGTTGAAGACTGATGGATGAGTTTGACCCCCGAGGCCAAAAAAGACTCAGATCATCTCCAAGTTGAAGGAGTATGTGACGTGTCTTTCCAAGAAAAGTTCAAATCATCGCCAAGTTGAAGGTTGATACAATGAACCTCTCGACAATCCCTTAAAGATATTTGATCACTGTTATCATAAAGAGATTTTCAATCCAATGAGACAATTTTATCAATATAATTTTTGGGACTAAAGAAGACTCGAATCATCTCTAAGTTGAAGGAGTATGTGACGTGTCCTTCCAGAGAAAATCAGAATATCACCAAGTTGAAGGTTGATGTGATGAAATTCTCGCAAAATCACAAGAAAGCTCACTTTTCATGTCTCAAAAGAGTGCAAAAGATCTCCAAGAGATTTCAATCAAAGAGACATTATTGTCAATATAATTCCTGCGACTAAAGAATATGCGAATCATCTCTGAGTTGAAGGAGTATCTGACGTACCCTTCTAGAGAAAATCAGAACATCACTGAGTTGAAGGTTGATGTGATGAAATTCTTGCCAAATCCCAAGAAAGCTCAATCTCTATGTCTCTAAAGAGTGCAAAAAGATCATCATGGGTAAAGCTCAAATATCAAACTACCAAAACTGCCAAGAATCCTCTTTATTCATGTAAAATTCTTTTATCAATATCCTTTTCATCAATCGCTTTTATGATACTGAGAACAAATTCCTTTCTTTTTATATCGAGGAAATGGATAGCCTTCTTGAAGAAACTCAACAACAATAAATTTGATTTTGATTCTACAGAGTTAGCCCAGTTGGAGGTAATACTCTAGGTAGAAGAGGGAATATCTTTCAAACAAATGTGCTTACATTTCAATTATTTTGAATCAAATACATTTTTTATCTTATTGACAATATTTTTAAGTTATCCTAACATGAAATGAGAGCGTGATGTCTATTTTAATATATCATGGCGTTATTATTGCTCTTTAGGACTTGATAACACGAGTTTTTAAGATCCTTCCTTTCTTGTTTTGATCTGAGCGCCTGGGCTCTCATATTCGCACACTTCCCTGTGTTCCCCACTGTCCCACCATAGATAGTTTCCGTTCAGGTTAAGAATTAAACCTGAATTGTTTTTGCAAAAAGTCATCTGTTTTGAAAGCCATTCAGTCTCAGCAATGAGATGTCAAAGATCAATCTCTTTTCAAGCTTTAGGGAACCCCATTTTCTTCCTTTTGCAAACCCCTCTCAGATTTATTATGTAAAATCCGAAGGTTTCATCATGGTTTTTCCATTCGAGAATTCTGCGTCCCCTTCAGGTTAAGGGTCAAGCCGGAACCTCATTCTCCCATGAGGTATTTTTTGTCCCCTTCATGTTAAGGGTCAAACCTGGATCTCATTTTTCCATGAGGTATTTTTTGTCCCATCTAGGTTAAGGGCTAAGCCTGAGCCTCATCCCGATGAGGTAAATTTTCTCTTTTATTCTCCATCTCATACCTATTATAATCACTAGAGCCAATTCTTTCACACCTAGTCAGATTCTTCTAACTGGGGTATTTTATAGTCCAAATTTGGTGTGTTTTTCTTTGCCACTAAGCTCGGTTTTCAATCGGCTTAGTAGCAAAGAGGGGCATCTGTAAACACCCTAAATTTTCCATCTTCATTCACAAACACCTTTCCTCCTGCCACCAGCATCCACTCTCTAAATCCTTCAGGAAATCAGTGGGTCAACACTCAAGTCAAGGCTATTCAAAGCCCAAATTTTGCACCAAATTCCAATGCTTCATCTTGCAATCAAAATTTAATATCTATTTTGGGCTCGATTTCAATCATCAATTCTTGCCTTGCGAACAAAAATGTTCAAATCTTTATCTATGCCAGGGGTCGAGGATTTAAATCTCTCATCCAGGGTTTGCCTTCTGCATCTCATTGCATATCATTTCGTATCATCTTGCATCATTGTATGTCATTGCATGGCATTGCATCTCATTATCGAGATCCAACACTCCTGTTTTTCAAAATATTAAATCCAGATTCGAGTTTTAAAAACTTTTCTTTCAAAATCAATTTTAAAACCTAGGTTTTGAATCGACATTTTGCCATTTGCCAATCCCCAAGATCTTATATTTCAAAATATTTTCCTTAGAAAATGATCTAAATTCATTTTAAACTCCATTTTAATTGATTTCAATTCTTAGAGAAGACCCATCTAGGTGGTGTCGCTTCTGGATTTCTTCATTTCTCAAATTTCTCAAAATTTTAGAGTCCTAGTCGGATCAGGACTCTGTCTTTTCACCTTTTTAAGCCTTTTCAAAATTCCATTTCTGTTTTAAACCAGAAGTAGCCCTACCCTTTTGTCTATTCCTTTCATTTTGGCCAAAATCTTAGAGTTTTAGTTGGACTAGGACTTTGTCCAAGAGTTTCAGTCAGACTAGGACTCTATCCCGGTTTCATCATTTATTCATGTTTTCACTTGTTTTAAAAAACTTTCACATCTGGCTTTCAAAAAGACAAAAATCTCAGTCCCAGTCAGAGTAAGATTCTATTTCAGAGTTTCAGTCAGATTAGGACTCTGCTTCTCGTGCTTATTTTCACACATTTTCAAGATAACCTTTCAAAATCTTTCAAAATAAGCCAAAATTTTAGAATCCCAATTGTATTAGGTCTCTTTTTTAGAGTTTCAGTCGGAGTAGGACTCTATTCTTTACTTGTTTTCATACAAAATCTTTCAAAGGAAGTCTAAATTTCAGAGTTTCAGTCAAATTAGGATTCTTCCACAGAGTCCTTGTCGAATCAAGACTCTGAACCCGACTCCAATTTCTATCTTATTTTCACCTATTTTCTAAAACAGTTTCATTTGTTTTCTAAGAACAACCTAAATTTTAAGAGTTTTAGTCGAATTAGGACTCTGTTCTAGAGTCCCTGTTGGATTAAGACTCTAATTCTTATTTCAGTTTTCATCTTGTTTTTACCTTTTTTTGCGAAAAGCTCTCAAAATCTTCTTGTTTGTTTTCAGAAAAATCAAAATTTCAAGTGTTTTAGTCGAATTAGGACTCTGTCTCAGAGTCTTGATCGGATCAGGACTCTGTTTTGACTTCTATTTTAACTTCCATTTTTACTTGTTTCTAAAACCTTTTCGCTTGTTTTTCAAAATAAATCTAATTTTATAGAGTTTTAGTCAACTTAGGACTCTGTTTCAAGAGTTTCAGTTGAACTAGGACTCTAACCCTAACTTTGTTTCTCAGCCCATTTTATCAAATTTTAAGAAAACCTTTTAAAATTCCTTTATTTATCTTTCAAAAATGCCAAAAAACTAGAGTTTTAGTCCGATCAGGACTCTGTCCTGGAGACTTAATCCGATAAGGACTCTGTCCTGATTATCGTTTCTACCTCCATTTTTATTTTCTCCACTTGTTTTTCAAAAATTAGTTCATTTTGCAGAGTTCCAGTTGATCCAGGACTCTATTTCAGAGTTTTAGTTAGATCAAGATTCTAACATTAACTTCAATTTTAAGAAAATCTTTCAAAAACTTCTTCATTTATCTTTTTAGAAACCAAATTTTAAAGTTCTAGAATTTTATCCCAGAGTCCCAGTTGATTTAAGACTCTATGCTAGAGTCCCAGTTGGATTAGGACTCTGATCGTATTTTGTTCATTTTCGCCAATTTCTGAAAAGATCTTTCAAAACCTCTTTGTTTTCTTTCAAAACCCCCAAAAATGAAGAGTTTCAAATTTTTAGGACTCTTTCCCAGAGTTCTAATCATGTCAGGACTCTATTTTAAACCCTCTGATTCTCATCTGGTGATCAACTCTGCTTCAAAACTCTTTTCGGTCTTTATTTCCACTTTTTCAAAACCCTGATGTGGAGCCCATACAGCTGATGCCACCTCTGGAAGTGTCTCAATCCATTTAGGACTGTATTTGGTTTAGAACCTCAATTTTATTTTCAAACTTTTTGTCAAAAACTTGATTTCCAAACCAGTTTTCAACCTTCTTCAAGCGGGACTGTGAACACCCCAATTTTTTTAAAAAAATATAAAAATTCTCTTTTTGCCCCTGGCCCCCATTTTTGAATAATTGAGTCAGTTTTGAACAAAATTGCAGTTATTTCTCGAATTCACTAGAACCCAAATCCATTTTCTATATCTGACCCAATTTTAGATCCAGATCCAGTATTAAAATCTAGATCTGAGCCTCGTTTTCCAATTTTCAAACCAAAATTACAAAAATACCAAAAATAATTTTTTAAGGGCTCAGGCAGTTCATCCAGTACCATTTGGATTCATTATTCTGTGCCTCTCGATTCGAGATCCAAAAACTCAAATATTTTCTCAAAGCTCCGGATCCAAACCCATTTTCTGAAGAAATTTTCAAAGTTTAACCCTAAATTTTCAGAAAACCCCTCTTTTATAAATATTTTCAAAATTTTACAAAAATAGTTTAAAATACCTTATTTTCCCACAGTTTTAAAAGTTTTTATTTTAAAAACACAAAAAATAATAGAAAATATAAAGAAAAGAACAAAAAATAAAAAATAGAAAAAGAAAAACACAAAAAATAGTTTAGAAACCCCCTTTTTGAAAGTATTGCTTTGTTAAAACCACTTTTTAGAAAAACCTTTTGAAAGGAGCCACCTTTTTGAAAATTTTCAAAAAATCCTTGGACCCGATTTGTAAAATCCCCAACAGTTTTCTCTTATAAAAGAAAACCGCAGGGGATTGAGTTGATCATCCGTCTCCACCCTACCATTGTCTCTTCATCGCCTCTCTGATCCATCTCCACACTACCCATCCTTCTCCACTCTCGATCCATTGCCTCTCGAATCATCTATCTTCGACCCCCCCATTTCACGCTTCTCCTTCTTTTTCTTCTTCTTCTCCTTTTCCTTTTCTACGTTCCTTTGGTTTGCCTCCCCAGTCGATCGAAGGGAGTCGATCAATCCCAAAGTCCTACTATAGGTAAGTAACCATCTTCCTCTATTTTTTTCTATTTTCTGTAAACACTTCTTTTCCTTTATTTTCAGCATTTCTCTATTCTGATTTTTTTAACGCTTGTTTATAGTTTGATTTTTCTGTTTTCGCTTTCATTCTACATCTAATTTTTCATCTGATTTTCTAACTTTTTTGTGTTTATTTCTATTTCAAATTCACAGTGGATTTTCGGTTTTCGTTTAATATCTTCCCTTACGTATTGATGATCGACGATGCCTCGCAATGGCATCACTGATTCATCTGAGTTCTGAATTTCAATTTTATCTCTGCATTTATTTTACTTTTTCCCCTTTGGTTTTCTGGTCTTCTTCTTGAATTTCGGTTTTGGCCTCTATTAACGCACTATCGGTGGTGTTAAGTTGCCTGTGCAACATCAATCCATCCCTGTGCAAAATCGACAGGAATCCTCAGATTCCAACATTTCTCTGTTTTGTAATTTGTTCACTCTCATTCTGTTTATGCTATCAGATTCAATAAGTTTATATAGTTCATTTGAATCTCAATCCGATTTTCCTACTGATTCTCAATTTTGCTTTCATTTTGCTTTTTCTAAGAATTTTCAATTTCCCGTTCATGTTATGATCTCTGTTCTTGAAATTTATTTTTTTGTTTTCATTAGTCACCGCATTTTGATCTTCGTTAACATTGTGATTTCCTGTTTTACTTTATTTCATAGTATTTAAATGATTTTATTTCACTTTGCTTAAGCGTATTTGGTTCATCTTTAACTGCATTTTGATAGTCCTGGTATCGAAAGCCCTTCCAATTTTGCTTGGGATCATCCTGCTATGGGATCTGCATCATCGATCATCTTTGTGTAAAACCTTGCCCCTATCAATCAGTTCCAACAAAGGAAAATGGTGAATCAGATCAGAGAAACTCCAGATACTCTCTGCAATTTTTGTATACCATTAGCAATTTTTACTAAAGCATCTCATCTGATTGCGAACACCCTTTTGAATCCTCTGCATGACTCTCCATCTTACTTGTTCAACGTCATCAGTCTGTCTGGAGCCATTAATGTTGGGTTGCGGTACCTATTAGCATTTGTATATCCCTCACCTTGATTTGTTTTGTTGCATATTATCATGGCATCGTGAACCCAATCCAGATCGGGTTACAAGTGATAAGCCTCAATTTCTGAGTGTTTATTGTAAGGGCTCGTTACAAGTGTTGCAAGAGTTAATCCCCACCGCAAAAGCTTAGTATAAGTGGGGGTTAACGAATTCCTCATGTATTAAAATCCTCCATTGATCAGTTGTTGGGATCAAGAGGTCATAATTGCAAACAACCGTAGGTCATTAAGATAATATCTTGAACTCTGAGACTTCTACCTTGTTTAGCAAAATGAAAGACAAAAAGCACTAATAAACCTGGGCAATCTATGTTTTCTTAATACAACTTTGCTAGCACTGTTGTCCATCTCACTCTTTGTCCAGCTTCTACTGAAACTTAAAGTTCGTGATTTTCAGAAGATGATATATCCAACATTACAGGCATTTACAGAGCTCATTTTTGAGTTTTGAAGTATCCAAGGAATATGACAACTATTGTTGAGATTGGCAACCCTTTTAGCCCTGTTATGTTTGAATCTGTAAAAAAAAAAACAAAAAAAAAGGAGTCGATCATTCCAGATTTGCTTGCAAGTTTGTCCGGTAAGCCGAGGCAAGAAGATGCTCAGGAGTTCCTAAGTTTTGTGATGGATCAAATGCATGATGTTGCATCTGCTATCAATGCACTACAATACTATGCAACTATTCAGCCAAGCATCAGGGGAAGGAATGTCTACATTCAATTCTCTTCACATCAAGAACTGACAACAATGGATCCTAATTCTCAACGTAAAGATGGTGACCAGGTCAGTGTTTGGTTGCAAGAAGTTCTTTTATGAAATTTTGTGGAAACTTGTCTAGAAATTTTAGGGGCCTTCTGGTTTTACTTGCTTTTCTTATCTCCATAGTTTGAAATGCATAAGATACACTCTTAATTTTGTGGGCATGGACATCCTTGAATTATGGATAATGATTAAAGTTTAAAAGATTTTAGTTACTTTCCTTAGTTGAATTGTGATACCTAACCATTTAGTTAGTAGCATTCAATATGCTTCATCTTTTGACCATGTTATGATAAATGGATTGCAGTGAAGTTATTTAACTTGATTGTTTCTTTTTATATCCTCTTTTCATGATTTTTGTTGAATGTTTGTATCTCTGGTACTCTCCATCTCTGTCTTATTTCTGTAGTTATGTTGTTGACCACACCCAGGATTCTCAGCCCAACCGAATTCTCTTAGTTACAATCCACTAAGCTACTATGGCTCATGCCTCCATGGAACTTTGTCATTTTGTCATATACAACCACCTTTACTGTCTATAACCTCACAGCACACACGGCACATAGTGTACCACATTCAACAATACCTATGCACTGGTCACCAATCGTTTATCATTTATTCACATTACCCATTACATAGGCACCTCACTGCATCCACCATCATTTACATTCTCATTGTTCTCTTTCTGTTACAACACCATTTCCTATCATTCTTATAGAACTTGCTTGCATTTGCTACTGCCCCTCCTCATGTACTTTGCCTCATGTTTGTCAGCTATAAACCTGGAAATCTCCCTGTAGCATATGTCTTCATTATCATTCACCACAGCCATACAACCCCTTCACCACCTTTCTGTTACTATATACATGTTGTAACCCCACAAGCCCCCACACATGCATATGCTTATCACCATTCACCTTCACCACCAGTTTTTACCTTGTTGTGATCTCTTCACAGTAGCTCACGACTGTTGTAGCTCACAACACCCTTCGCTACTTAGGCTCAACACACCCACATTTTAAGCACATTCACCTCATAGTACTAACAACAATCAGGAAATCTCTCCCACATCTATACACTTCAATACCTATCACCTCCTGCACTCACTCACTGGTTGCATCTGTCCACTTAATTTACACAAACTTATTCCCTGCTACATCCACCTTGCACTGTACATGTTTTCTGCAAAAACCTTCACCACCTCCACTGCCACACTCCCATTTATAGCACACGACCACCATCCTGCATTCATTGTTGCAACATCCAGCTGCAATCTGTGTGCTTCCTGCTGCACATACCAACAACACTTCGCATTCACTTCTTCACAATCACTCCATTCATCCCCATGGCATAGTGGCCACCAACATACACCACTCATTAGGCATAAACTCCTTCATTTAGCTCATTTTCAAAATATTTTCTTCTTTTATCAGAATTTAACTTAAAATTAACTCAAAATATATACCAATGGCCATAGTCAGGGTATGTTGAGAGGTAATTTCATTTTAAATTCTATAAAAGCACCAAATGTGTTTTTCATTCTTCTCTTGAATTTAAATATAGATTATTATATAATACATTCAATGACCATAGTCAAGGATGTATTATATCTTCAATCTTATTTTAAATTCATTTAAAGAATGAAATAGCTTTTCAAAATCCAATTTCAAAAATTTAAATTCATTTATCATTTAGGATAGAAGTGCATCATATTTCCGAAATTTCCTCTTCAAAAACTCCAAGTAATGTAAATACTTTCTTCTAATCTATCTCCAATTCATTCTTTCAAATTTTCAAAATTCTATTTCATTTTTAAAATCTCAAAGTTCAATCTAACTTCAAGATTTCAAATTCATTTTATATTCAAATTTCAAATCGGATTTTCAAAGTTCAATTTGACTTTGAAATTCCAAATTCATCTATGTTCAAATACTCCAAATCAAATTCAAAGTTCAATTTAACTTTGAGATTCCCTTCATCTTCTAAATCTCAAAATTCGAACTTCAAAATTCAAGGTCTAATTTGACTTTGAAATTCATTTGTATATTCAAGATCCAAATTCTAAACTTCATTTTTTAAATCTGGAAGTTCTTGATTCATCTTCTAAATTTTAACAAACTCCGAATTCATTTTAGGATCCAGGATTCAACACTCAAATCGGATCTCAGATTTCAGATCCAATTTCTCCTTAGGATCCAGACTCCAATTTCACTTTGGATCTTAGACTTCAGATCCAATTTTCTTATATGATCCAGAATCCAATTCCACATTGGATCTTAGACTTCAGATCCAAAAAACTCATCTTAGGATCCAGAACCCAATTTTATATCGAATCTCAGATTTCAGATTTTAAATCCATCTTTAGATCCAATTCCATTCCCAATTCTAGATTTCAAACCCAAAGCTCTTTTCCAGATCTCATTTGAAACTTCCTAAATCCATTTTTATTCTTAAATACCATTTGATTTTCTCAGATCCATTCTAAATTGCAAAAATCTAAATTCAATTCCATCTCAAGTATTTCATTTCCTTTCCTAAATTCAAAGTTCAAAATTCAAAGTCCATTTTTGACTTTGAAACTTCATTTCCTTCCATTTTAAAACTTCAAGTCATTCCTTCTCATTTATTCTTCCAAAAATCCTGATTTATTTCAAAGACTTAAAACTTCTCTGATCTATCTCAAGTTCTAAGTTAGATTCAATCATTTCTTCACTCCTTTACCAAGTTCACCTCAGAATACTTGGAAATTTTCAAAACATCTTTTAAAAGGAGCATACATTCTTGCATTGCACAAGCATGATTCATTGTGCATTTAGAGTTAGAATAAATTCTTAGATTATATTTAGGCAAAGCAAAAGGCATAGATTCGATCCTTGGTTCGATTACCCCTGGTAAAGGCGCCAGGAACGGTCGAACCTTGTACCGACGAGCGAATCCCGTTTCTCCATCTTTTTCCCGCAAATTTTCAAAACGGAGGCGAGTTATTTACTAAATATTTTCAAATTAAGGTCAAGTGATACTGCGCAAAATAGTTCCTCTTTTCTTCTCTCTCTCTTTCTCTTCTTTTCTCTTCTCTCTTTTCTTTTCTTTCTTTTATTCTTCTCCCTTCAAAAAGGAGGAAAATAGAGGTTAGAAGAGGAAAATAGAAGGAAAAGAGAGAAACCACAAAAGAGGAAAAATTTTGCGATGATCACAAGAACCCAGTCCTCGAACTGGTCATTTTCAAAAATTTTGAACTTAGATTGAACCATTTTCAAAACCTAGTCCTCAAACTCGTCAATTTTCAAAAATTTTGATCCTAGATCGAGTCATTTTCAGAACACAGTCCTCGAACTGTTTATTTTTAAACTTTTGATCCTAGATCAAACCATTTTTCGAAAACCCAGTCCTCGCACTAGTTATTTCTCAATTTTTTTTCAATCAAAGACCAAGTTCATTTAAAAAATCCAGTCCTCGCACTGGTTATTTCTCAAAAAACTTTAATCAAAGATCAAGTTCATTTGAAAAATCCAGTCCTTGCACTGGTTATTTCTCAAAATTTTCAATCGAAGACCAAGTTCATTTGAAAACCCCAGTCCTCGCACTGATTATTTTTCAAAATTTTCAATCAAAGACCAAGTTCATTTGAAAAACCCAGTCTTATACTGGTTGTTTTTTCAAAAAAGTCTCAATCTTAGATCAAATCATTAAATCAAAGGTCCCAGTTTGTCACTGGTCGTTAAATCAAAGGTTTCAGTTTGTCACTGGTCGTTAAATCAAAGGTCCTAGCTCCTTCGCTGATCGTTAATTCAAAGGTTTCAGTTTGTCACTGGTCGTTAAATCAAAGGTCTCAGCTCCTTTGCTAGTCGTTAAATCAAAGGTTCCAGTTTGTCACTGGTCGTTAAATCAAAGGTCCTAGCTCCTTTGTTGGTCGTTAAATCAAAGGTCCCAGCTCTTTCGCTGGTCGGTAAATCAAAGGTTTCAGTTTGTCACTGGTCGTTAAATCAAAGGTTCCAGCTTTCGTTGGTCATTAAATCAAAAGTTCTAACTTTGTTGGTCGTTAAATCAAAGGTTCTAACTTTTGTTGGTCGCTAAATCAAAGGTTCTAACTTTTGTTGGTCGTTAAATCAAAGGTTCCAACTTTTGTTGGTCATTAAATCAAAGGTTCCAGGTTTCACTGGTCGTTAAATCAAAGGTTCCAACTTTGTTGGCCGTTAAATCAAAGGTTTCAACTTTTGTTGGTCGCTAAATCAAAGGTTCCAACTTTTGTTGGTCGTTAAATCAAAGGTCCCAGTTTTCACTGGTCATTAAATCAAAAGTTTCAACTTTCGTTGGTCATTAAATTAAAGGTTTCAGCTTTTGTTGGTCGTTAAATAAAAGGTTTCAGTTTTCCACTGGTCGGCAAGTCCATAGTTCCAGCTTTCATTGGTCAGTCTTTCAAAATCCAGTTTTATTGGTCAGGATTTCCAAAATCAAAATTTCAACCCAAGGTCCTATCAAGATTGATATTGAGTGATTATTTCACAAAGGATTCTCGAAAACTTATCCAATTTGCTTAAAAACATTTGTTGATTTCAACATTTTACTGCATAAAGGAATCGCCTCAAATTACCTCTAGTATTCTTTCCAAAAGGTGAAGCTTTTTTGCGAAAAAGGATAAAATTCAAATATTTTCCCTGTTGATCAACCAAAAGGATGTAAGAAATATCATTGGCATGATTAGCGAAAGAAATATTCAATGATGTTGAAAAGCCAGAAGCGAATCGATATTAATCATAGTTATGACACATATTTAAAGACGACTTTTTGGCAATCAGGCAGTAGAAATATCCTGAGCGATTAAAGAATTCACCTAATCCATATCTCCTCAGTCATTTAAGCTGCAATTAAATATCTGCAAAAGGGATATCTCAATCATCGTCAAGTTGAAGACGGGTAGATGAGTTAGACCCTCGGGGCCAAAGAAGATTTGGATCATCTCCAAGTTGAAGGAGTTTGTGACGGATCCTTCCAGGGAAAGTTCAGATCACCGTCAAGTTGAAGGTGGATGCAACGAACCTCCCGAAAAACCCTAAAAGATATTTGATTTCTCCTATCATCAAGAGATTTTGACCAACGAGCCAATATCATCAGTATAATTCTTGAGACAAAGAAGGATTAGAGCATCTCCAAGTTGAAGGAGGTTGTGACGTACCCTTCCCAAAAAAAAAGAAAAAAAGTCAGGACATCTCCAAAATGAAGGATGATGTAATAAACTTCAAGCACATTTACCTTATAGTACTAACAACAATAAAGAAATCTCTCCCACATCTATATACTTCAATACCTATCACCTTCTGCACTCACTCACTGGTTGCATCTGTCCACTTAATTTGCACATACTTATTCCCTGCTACATCCACCTTGCACTGTACATGTTTTCTGCAAAAACCTTCACCACCTCCACTGCCACATTTTCATTTATAGCACACGACCACCATCCTGCATTCACTGTTGCAACATTCAGTTGCAACCTGTGTGCTTCCTGCTGCACATACCAACAACACTTCATGTTCACTTCTTCACAATCACTTCATTCATCCCCTTTGCATAGTGGCCACCAAGATACACCACTCATTAGGCATAAACTCCTCCATTTAGCTCATGTACATCATTTAAGCATTGCACTTCCACTTAGATGGTATATATGTATTCTAACTAACTTAGGATATCATTCATGTATTTCAATATCTATTTTTCACCGTCATTTTAAGATATTACATGTATATTTTGATATTCATTTAATACATCATCTCAAAGTATACTTTGTCATTTGCATTACATCTCCATTAGCATAATGTGTATGTGTGAATATTTCATTAGTTGCATTTTAGTTTCAATATAATTTTTTGTAAAATGCTTTCTGTGTACATCTTTCATCTTAAGCTAACTTGGATTTTGTAGGAATTAGGTAGAAAAGGCTATTTTTCCTTCTTAATCTAGAAAATTGAATTTCAATTCAAATCAAGATTTTAATAGCTAGATATCAATGGGAATTTTATATTTTCAGCTTAGATAGAATGTATGAGTATGCATTTTTCTGGAATTACCTGCTTCATCTTATTTTCTCTTTTATTTCAAAAATTCATGAATGGAAACACGAATGACACGTGCACCATTCTAGTAAGAGGTAATTAAATCATAAGTAGACGACTTGCATTTATGGCCATAATCAAAATGCGAACAATACTTAGAATTTTTATCCTTTATGGAATAACATTGGATCCACACTTGGATCCCTTTAAAAAAATATCATATTTTCTATAAAATTGTATTCCTTTATTAGAGTTTAACTTGTAAATTAACTTAAAATATATATTCATGACCATAGTCAGAATATATTGAAGGTTAATTTCATTTCAAACCCTATAAAGCATTAGAAAAAACATCTTCGGTTAGGGAGATATCGTTCCGGCAATATACACTTGATTCTGGCGAATACGTAACAACTGGAAGTAAATAGATCCAGTTTCGGGTGCAGAAAAATATAGCAAATTGTGTTAAAAAATTATAAAATTTTCATAGATGATATTGAACATACATATGAAGATACCCCCTTTTACGGATCATTGATCAACTCTCCAGTTAGAGAGATACAATCTACATAAGTTAATCTAGGGTTTAAATAAGGCATAACGGGATCTGTAAAATAGATTATGGTTTCTGACAAAGGAAAAATAGAAATCAATCATAAAAAAATCTAAAAATTTTATAGGATATACTAGACATGATGATTAACTCACTTCTTTTTACGGATTGTCGATCGGATCTTCGATGAGAGAGATATTTCCTTGAGAATCTGACCTTGATTTCATATAGCATTTTTACGGTTCATGAATCACAATTCAGTTTCTGATTTTTTAGCAGGGTTACAGAACTCAAAATAATCCAAATCTTTTATGGAAAATCATTGACACATGCATGGTTTAACCCTAAAAAAATCAAAATTTAATGACAGAAAAACGAACATAAAATAACATCGTTTCTGTATGCCTGGAATGGAGATTTATAAATTATCGATAAAGCATGAATAAACCTAATCTAAACATGGAAAATAATAAAGAAAAAACTATAAATAATATAACAAATTTGGATTTGATGCTTGAATGAGTAAAATAAATATAAGCATGATGAAATAAAAAAAATCAGAAAAAGCATGGTCGAAATTTGATTTAGCCCCTAAAAGAAGGATTCAATCCATAGAGGGATCGAATCGCATCTTTTCTTTGGCGTAAACATAAAAACCAATAGTCTACACTATTCCAATGGATTGAAAACATGAAAATCATCCCTATATAACATTAGATTGCTTTCTTGAATCACTTTGATGGTTCTTGGATGAAAGGCATGTTTAGAATCAACATGCAAGGGGTGGCAAAGGTTAAATCCCTAAAAAAAAGCATGAAAAACTAAAAAAAATAATAAAGTAAAGGACTTACCTTGGGTTGCTGCTCCAATGGAGGAAGGAGAGGCTGCTGGAGAGAGAGAGAGAGAGCAATGAGAGAGAAGAAGGAGAAAAGAAGATGGGTCGACCCCCCCTATAGAGTCTCTATTTATAGTTTTTCAAAGTTACTTAATTAGGGTTAATTAGAAGCATTTGATTTTTTTGAAACTCTCCCTAACTAATTCAATTAAGGAGACGACTTTCTTGAAGAATCCCAATCTATTGCAACACTAATTAACTAATTGAGTCCTAATTAAACCCAAAACCAACCCAAATATGGTGCCACCCCTGTGGGCCCCACTTATTTTTCAGAAAATGATTTTGAAAATCTGAAAATAAAGGGGTTAAAAATGATTTTTTTTTTCAGAAACTTCAAAAGGACACCTAAACTAACTAATTTTTTTTTGTATTTTTAAAATATAAAAGATGTAAGATGAAATGAAATTAAAAATTAGGGTTTTGCACCTCTGCAGGGTGGGCCCCGCTGGAGGAAAGTTAAAAACTGATCTAAAAATCAAATTTTGGAAATAAAAGATTTAAGAAAGAGACTTTTTAAAAGAAAGTTTAAAAATAAAGCTGAAGTTCTAAATCAACTAGAGTCCTAAATGGATTGAAACTCCTCCAGATGTGGCACCAACTGTGTTGGCCCCACACCAGGGTTTTAAAAAAGTTAAAATAAGGACTGAAAAGGGTTTTGAAACGGAGTTGAAATCATCAGATGTGAATCCGAAGTTTCAAAAACAGTCCTAAACTAACTGAAACTCTGGAACAGAGTCTTGAAATTTTAAAACTCTTAAATTTTATTTTTTTGAAAGGCAAACAAAGAGATTTTGAAAGACCTTCTCAAAGATTAGTGAAAATGAGCAAAATACGAGACTAGGGTCAGAGTCTTAATCAACTGAGACTCTAGGATAGAGTTCCAAAGTTTTGAAACTCTGAGAATTGGATCTGTTTTTTGCAAAACAAGTGAAATGAAAGTAAAATGAGAAAATCAAAGTAGTGTTCTGGACCGATTGGAACTCTGGGGTAGAGTCCTAAAATTTTGAAACTCTATAATAAAGTCCTAAAATTTTGAAATCTGATTGTTTGAAAGATAAATAAAGAAGTTTTTAAAAGATTTTCTAAAAAAATGAAGTCAGGGTTAGAGTCCTAATCCAACTGAATCTCTAGAATAGAGTTTTGATCTGACTAAAACTCTAAAATTTTGACTTCTTTTAAAAGATTTTAAAAGATTTTCATGAAAACAGTTAAAAATAGAGGTAAAAGATAGAGTCCTGATTTGACTGAAACTCTAGGACAGAGTCCTAGTCTGACTGAAACTCTGTGATAGTCCTAGTTTGACTGAAACTCTTAGATTTTTCTCTTTTTGAAAGTTAGATGAGAAGGTTTTTGAAAACAAGTGAAAAACAAGAATAAAGGATGAAATTGAGATAGAGTCTTAATCCGACTGAAACTCTGCGATAGAGTTCTAGTCTGACTGAAACTCTGAGATTTTAGCCAAAATGAAGAAAAAAGACTAGGGATAAGACTTTTTCTGGTTTAAAATCAAAATAAAATTTTAAAAAGGTCTAAAAATGTAAAAAGACAGAGTCCTGATCCAACTAGAACTAAAAATTAAGAAATTTGGATAAAAGAAGGGATCCAGAAGCGACACCACCTAGATGGGTCTCATTTGAGAATTGAGATCAGTTAAAATTGAGTTTAAAAATGAATCTAGATCGCTTTCTGAGGAAGATATTTTGAAATATAAGATCGTGGGGGTTGATAAATGGCAAATATCAATCTAAAAACTCAGGTTTTTGGAATTGATTTCGAAAGAAAAGTTTTTAAAACCTTAATCTGGATTAAAAGATTTTGAACAACAAGAGTGCTGGATCTCGAAAATGACATGTGATGCCATGCATTGCAATGACATGGAATGATGTGAAATGATATGGAATAAGATGCAAAAGGCAAACCCTGGATGAGGAATTTGAAATCCCAGACCCCTGGCAAAGATAAAGAATTGAACATTTTTGTTCAAAGGTAAAAATTAATGATTGAAATCAAGCCAAAATAGATATTAAATTTTGATTGCAAGATGAAGTATTGAAATTTAGTGCGAAATTTGGGCTCCAAATAGCCCTGGCTCAAATGTCGACCAACTGGTTTTCTGAAGGATTCAGAGAGCGGGCCCTAGTGGCAAGATGAAAGGGTTTATGAGCGAAGGTGTAAAATTTGGGGTGTTTATAGTAACTTTATATCAGACCCAACACTGATCTAACCCGAATCCAGAGGATTCAGCTTGTCCCATGACTTCCAGGTCATTTATTGTCTGAGCAAAGAGCCGAACGACAATCCCTGGTGGTTTTGTAGATGTGTGGCTGACTTTTTCCCAACCTGCACCAAGTTTAAATTTGAAGTGCTTTAGCATAAACACTTTTTGAAGGGTCTAACCAACACAGGTACTCGACCGTTATTCTGGGTTGTCTTTGCCTTTCATGTACAGGCCTCATACCTACCTGGTTGTGTGTGTAATCAGTGCTACCAAGTGTTGTCCACCATATTTCTATCCATGTAGTTCCCCTAGGTTTGATCCTATCAACCATATTAACACCTCGTTAGTCCTGTGTCTCTCCAACAACAGTCCAAGTTCTTCAATCTGAATCCCTATATTGTTTTTTATTTTGTACCCATTCGTAGTCCTGGACACCTCAAATGTGATGTGGGTACAAAAGATGATAGGGGATCTACGTACGAAGCTATGTGATCACATCGAATAGGTGGACCCATAAATCACCCAATTGATGCAAAACCTAGATGAGGTTCACGAGCGAATGAATATGCTCAACAAAAAATTGGACACACATTTCTAGTGTATTTTCATGGTTATGGATACTATCTAGCATTGAGGGTAGAACGAATGTTCCCTAGTATGACCCAGGGAATCCAGTACCACAAGGGCACCAATAACTAGGTGGCAGAAGCCCTCTCATGGTAGGGTCACAAGGATGAGCATACATGCCTCAACATGACCATGGTGATGTTCTTGTTCTTGGATGACCTCCAATTAGAGTATGAGACGAACAACTTCCTCTCCTCAATTAGGACATTGATTCAAAGAGAGGAGGTGCCCAAGTTTGAAACCTAGAGAAATTTGGTGATGCATCATGTACAAATAGTGGTTCCTCCCAAATATAATATTATGATCCTTCTCATAGATTAGTATCATGCGACTCCAACATAGGGATGGCAGTGGGGCGGGGCGGGGCAGGGGACAAGGTTTCCACCCCCGCCCTGACTCAAAATTTTATCCTCCACCCCCGCCCCGCCTCCGCGGCGGGGATGGATTTTATCCTCCACCCCCGCCTCCATCCCCGTTTCATACCCTTCATCCTCGGTCCAAACGGGGATGAGGCGGGGTGGGGCGGGGATATTGCGGGGAAAAGTGGCCGGGGCGGGGTTGGGGCGGGGATTAGGTGGGGATCGGGGCGGGGCGGGGAAAAGTGCACGTCCACTCCCACCCCGCCTCCGCGGCGGGGATGGATTTTATCCTCCACCCCCGTCTCCATCCCCGTTTCATACCCTTCATCCCCGGTCCAAATGGGGCGAGGCGGGGCCCCGCTTTCCCCCAGTCCACTGCCATCCCTACTCCAACAGTGGGACATAAGGGAGTCCATCAGACTTAGCAGAGATTGAGAAGGGAGTTTCCATGGAAGGGGATAAGGGAGCAGGTTCAACAGGTAGTGGGACATTGTGATGTGTGCTAGAGGGTCAAGTATGAGGAAGCCTCCCTCACAGGGTTACTATAGCCCTTACTTGTGTCGAATTGCGTTTGGAAGGACATTTTGATGGACTTTATCGATAGACTCCTCTCTGTACAAGAAAAGTTTGTCATCATGGTAGTAGTGGAGTTCTTGTTCAAGCACAATCACTTCCTAGTCATGACTCACCTATACACTACCAAGTCCATCACCAAGTTGTTTATCTAAGAGGTGGTTCACAATTCATGAGATGCCTTATACTATCGTAAGAGGTAGAGTCCTGACGTTCATCAACACCTTCTGGGTAGAGTTCTTTTGGTTGTAGGAGATAAAACTAGCCATGAGTATAGTGTACCTTCCTCAGACAAACAAACATAATGAAGTGTTGAATTGATGCTTGGAGGACCATCTTCGAGCCTTCATGGGTAACAAACCCAAAGCATGGGTGAAACTCCTCCCAAGGATTGAGTGGTCCTATAACACAACTTACCACTTCTCCATATAGGCAACCCCATTTTAGGCCGTGTATGGACGATCTCCTCTAACCATAGTCAAATATATGGATTGGGATGGACACTACAAGAAAATAGGTGATTAGCGACAGAATTATACTGTCGCTAGTTAGCGACGGATTAACGAGAGAAACACATCCGTCGCTATAATTAATGAAATTTATGAAAATAGCGACGGAATATATCCCCTCGCAAAATTCGTCGCTAATTAGCAACGGATTTTGTGAGGTAATATTTTATTGTAATGGATGCACCATTTAACGACGTCTTTTGCGACGAAAAATATTCCATCGCTAAATTGTGATAGAATTGACGACAAAATATATTCCGTCGCCATTTTTGTGTTTTGATTTACGGTGTCTTAGCGACGGAATTAATCTATCGCTAAATGTCACATAACCCCTAATCCCAACCCTCTTTTTCTTTTCTTCTTTCGTTGCTCCCGCTACCGCCTGCCACCCTCTCCCTCTCAACGCCCTCTTCCTCCCGCCGCTCTATCCGTCCCGTCAGCATCTCTCCAGCCCCCACCGTCCACCGTCGCCGGCTGCCGATCCCTGTCAGCCTTCCGCCGCCAGGTAAATTTTAAAACTCTGGCAAGGGGTCAACCCCCTGCGATTTTCGGTAGAGGGTAGACCCCCTGTTGTTCCGGCAAGGGGTCAACCCCCTGTCGAAAACGCAGGAGGTCAACCCCCTACGTTCTGGCAGGGGGTCGACCCCCTGCGGTTTCAGGCAGGGAGTCGACCCCCTGCAAAAACGCAGGGGGTCGACCCTCTGCTGTTCCGGCAGGGAGTCGAGCCCTTGCTATTTTGACAGGGATCGACCCCCTGTGTTCCGACAGGGGGTCGACCCCCCACTGTTTCGGTAGGGGGTCGACCCCCTGCATTTTCTGACAAGGGGTCGACCCTATGTGTTTTGGTAGGTCATTGGGTGTTGGGCTTCTCAAGGCCTATGCAAGATGTTTTTATTTGCCTCGTTTTATTTTTCGGCAGGTGGTGACTTAATTTTAAAACAGTGTTTTTTGCAGATTTCTCAACAGAACCCGCTTGTGCTCAGCCACCCATGGTAAGTAAGTGACAAAAATAATGCAAATCGAGTAAATACTTGTGGTGAGTAAGTGATGCAAGCGCATCACATGTTATTTAATTTATTAGATATAACACTTTATTGTTCACACACTCACTTAGTTGTTGATATCTAGGGATGCTTTGTTGGAGTTCGGAGATTATGCTGAGCATGATTTTAATGTATGAAAATAGAAGTGTTCTTATTTTTGGAGTACGGATTTCATGCTAGGCATGATAGTAGTTAGTGGAATATTGAAGTGTGTTTGCTGCAGGTACATGTTTGACATTTGTTTGATATGAATGATTTCAATGTATTGCAATGTTTGATGTAATTGTATCCATGCTTGCATGTAGTTACTTTCAATTTGATTATGGCTTCCATGTGAAATTGTATAATGAAAGCATGCTTCAAATGAATGTATTGTGTCATTAATAGTTTGCACATGAAAATATTATGTTATCAATGCATGCATCATAATTCTTGTTATTGTATGACATCATATATTGCATGATAAATTTGATATTTTATTCATCATAGCATTCTGATGGTTCTCTTTTAACTGGTTAGGTTATTATTTGTAACATCATACAAAAATGACTGCAAACCGTGAATGGATGTATCGTAGGATAGTGGGCAATGAGTTATCGCATGAATATATGGATGGTGTTGAAAGTTTTATTGAATTTACAACGGCAAGTGTCAGTACAGTGGATCCCACAGGTCAGATTAGGTGTCCCTGCAAGATTTGTAAGAATAATCGATTTGTAGAACTTCATGGTGTTAGACATCACCTATACAGGAAGGGTTTTGTGAGTGATTATCAGAATTGAACATTTTATGAAGAAGAATCTAGAAACAATTTTGATGCACGAGTGAATGTGGTGCACGATAATCCATATATGGATTTGATATTTGATGTCGCAGGAACAGAACTGGGTTCTGCTATGAGTCCTACTTGATGTGAATGATTTGAATTATTTGAATGTATTGTAATACTTGATACGAATAATTTGAATGCATTGCAATACTTGATGTGAATGATTTGAATGCATTGTAATACTTGATGCGAATGAATGGGTTGTATTGCAATACTTGATGTAAATGATTTAAATTATTTGAATGTATTGTAATACTTGATGCGAATGAATGGGTTGTATTACAATACTTGATGTGAATGACTTGAATGTATTGTAATACTTGATGTGAATGATTTGAATTATTTGAATGTATTGTAATACTTGATGCGAGTGATTTGAATGCATTGCAATACTTGATGTGAATGATTTGAATGCATTGCAATACTTGATGTGAATGACTTGAATGCATTATAATACTTGATGTGAATGACTTGAATGTATTGTAATACTTGATGCAAATGAATGAGTTGTATTGTACTTGATGTGAATGATTTGAATTATTTGAATGTATTGTAATACTTGTTGCGAATCATTTGAATGTATTGCAATACTTGATGCGAATGATTTGAATGTATTGTAATACTTGATGTGAATTATTTGAATGTATTGTATGACATTTGTTATTTGTTAGAATATGGTTCGTGGAGGTTACAGTGGTCATTCATCTAGTAGTAGTCAGGCCCAGCCTTCATCTTCACGGGCTCCTGTGATAGGTATATCATTTAACTAATTGGATGCTTGATTAGTTGAAATGCGCATTCTGAGAATTTCTAACGTATTTTTTTACAGATGATGTTTCGTCTATACACAACCCACCTACATCAGTTGATCACACAAGTCAGGAACCAACACAGGATGCATGGTCTTCTCAGTCTGGCACAAGAAGACTCATTCGAATAGTGTATATCGATAATCGACCGTAAGTATTTCGTTTTCAATTATTGCATATCTTATAAATATTTTATATTGATATTTATTGTGTACTAATTAATATATAGCACGAGGTTTGAGCCACAAGAAGTAGTATGCGAGATTAGGAATTTACTTCTTCAACATCTACCAAGACCAGTCGCTCAATGAAAAGAGTATCCAAAAGAGGTGATAGATAGATTGTGGTCCTCATTCACGGTATACAGTTGTTTCTCATAGTTAATGTGTTTCATATTTAAAATTTTTTTAGTCATGTCTACTAACTTTCTGAAAATATTTGTAGACTTCGAATCGCTTCGCAACTACGGTAGAGGAAATGATGCAAGGAAGGTGTGGCAGAAGGTGGCTGCCAATCGATTTGCAGACATGCTGCACAATATGAAGACTGCAGCAAAAAAAGTATCTGGCGGAATAGATGATCCGCTACAGTGAAAGGGCCATGGCCCTATTACTATCAGGAGAGATTATTGGGATGGAATGTGCAATAAGTAGGCAAGGGATGCATTTCAAAATCGCTCTGCAAAGGCTGCACAAAATCGAGCAAAAATGCCCGAAGCCCATCTACACACAGATGGATCTAAGACATTTGGGAGCCACTTGGAGAAAATGGTAACTCATCAATATATAATATTAATTTTATAAGTATTGTTGCAAACTTATTAACTAAATCTTTTATCATTTAACTTCGTAGGAAGCAGAAAAAAGAGGCATTGTACCATATAAGGATGTGTTTGTTGAAACACATAAACGAAAAACCACGGGAGACTTCGTATCAGAGAAGGCGAGAACAACAATGGTATGTATTTATTCTATTAATAATCATTGGAATATGCAAGTTATCATAATGCTATTATTAATTATTAATGCATACTTTAAACATTATTTTATAGGAGGTATATGAGCAACATATGGTAGAGCGATATGGCGATGATGCTACTCAGCATTCATCATTTGATCCTGCAGCATGGGTGATTGCAGTAGGTGAACCCAAAAAGGGTCGTGTGTTCGGGTTTGCGAGTAATATGAACACTTCACCTGTTATTGCTTCTTCCAGTTACGGCTCACAGACTTCTTCCGTCGACACAAGCTCCAAGCAGCATCCTATTATTTTCGGTGATGATGTAGCCAGATCGTTAATGACACAATGCGTGACTACTTCCATGAAATCGTCGTTGATGTTCTCCGAGCTGAGTTCAACATTTTTTTGCTGAACAAGGGAACTTGATTGCAGTTCCCTCTCAAGTATGAAAGTTTCATGCAATGTATTGCATGTCGTTAGATTTCATGTAACTTTGATTGCCTTAACATATTCAGTTTTTTTACTGCCTTAGAACACATATGAGCATGCTATAATCACATATCCAGTTTTTTGACTGTCGTAGAACACATATGAGCATGCTAGAATCACATATACAGCTTTTTGTCTGCCTTAGAGCACATATGAGCATGGTAGAATCACATATAGAGTTTTTCTGACTGCCTTAGAACACATATGAGCATGCTATAATCACATATTCAGTTTTTTGACTGCCTTAGAACACATATGAGCATGATCGAATCACATATATAGCTTTTTGCCTGCCTTAGAGCACATATGAGCATAGTAGAATCACATATGAAGTTTTTTGCCTGCCTTAGAGCATGTATGAGCATGCTATAATCACATATAAAGTTTTTTGCCTGCCTTAAAGCACATATGAGCATGATAGAATCACATATAAAGTTTTTTTGGCTGCCTTAGAACACATATGAGCTTGTTATAATCACATATTTAGTTTTTTGACTGCCTTAAAACACATATGAGCATGCTAGAATCACATATATAGTTTTTTTATTGCCTTAGAACACATATCATTCATGATAGAATCACATATAAAGTTTTTTGCTTTGCCTTAGAGCATATATGAGCATGATAGAATCACATATAGAGTTTTTCTGACTGCCTTAGAACACATATGAGCATGCTATAATCACATATTCAGTTTTTTGACTGCCTTAGAACAAATATGAGCATAATCGAATCACATATATAGCTTTTTTGCCTACCTTAGAGCACATATGAGCATGGTAGAATCACATATAGAGTTTTTCTGGCGGCCTTAGAACACATATGAGCATGATATAATCACATATAGAGTTTTTTTTACTGCCTTAGAACACATATCATTCATGATAGAATCACATATAGAGTTTTTTGTCTGCCTTAGAGCACATATGAGCATGATAGAATCACATATAGAGTTTTTTTACTGCCTTAGAACACATATGAGCACATGATAGAATCACATATAGTGTATAATTTATTTAAATATATTTTGTTTATCAATACTGACTGTTCTTTTCTTGTGTAGGTTGCTAGCAATAATCAACGTAGTAGAGCTGAAGGGACAGATCAAGGAAACAAATAAGAAGACGCATAAAATCTTGGAGATGATTAGATTAATGTATTGAATTTATTCTATTTTTTTTGTTTCGAAAATGTAATTGTTGAATTATAAATAATTAAACTTGTTAATTTTAAAGTGGAACAATTAATTGTTTTAGTTTCCTTTTATATGAAATTTTATGTGTACTTTGTTTTTTATTTACAGAAAATATAAATTGTACAGGAAATATAAATTGTAGTTTTCTCGATATTTAATTTTCAAATTATTTTTTTTATTTTTTTTCTTGTTTGTGACGGATTAGCGATGGATATATCCATCGCTATACATATAATTTAGCGATGGTTGTAAATACGTCGCTACGCCGAGGTCGTCGTTTAGTACCGACGAAATCCGTCATTTGTTATTCCATAGCAATTAGCGACGGAACTGGCGACAGATTTATTTTGTCGCCAGTTAGCGTCCAAAAATTTATGACGTAAGCTATTCGTCGCTAATCCGTTGCTAAGCATGTTAGCGATGGATTAGCGACTGAATGAGGTTGTCGCTAATCCACTGCTTTGTTGTAGTGGGATGAGCATGCGTAGTAGAAGCATCCTTGTTGCAGAGAGACCATCTCATGTGGCTGCTACAACAGAACATGGTTGCATCTTAGGAGATGATGAAGCAGATGTACTACCAAAAGCATCATCCACGGTAGTTTCAGGTGGGTGACCTTGTGCTCATCAAATTTTTGCTCCACCGGCAAGGCACAGTTCGATGAGTACATCAACACAAGCTGCCACCTCGCTTCTATGACCATTTTCCCATTTTAAAGATGGTTGGATCAATGGGCTTATCACTTTGACTTTTCATCAGAAGCCCAGGTACACTCAGTGTTCCATATTTCATGCCTTAAGTTCTATAAAGGGGAACCACCAAATGGACATCCAACCCTGCCCAATATGGGTGATACTTTTCCACAACTGTCTAGGGTTCTTGAAAAAAAAGATTAATAAAGGATGGTTGCTGGTCAATGATGTGTTAGTGTAGTGGACCGAACATAAAGTTGATGAGTAGACATGGGAAGACGAGGACCGTCTAGCAGTTTAGTACCCAAAGTTCTCACCTTGATGGCAAGGAGAGTTTGAGAGGGGTAGATTGTTATGAACCACCCCAAGATCCGATCAAGAGGAATCCAGCAGAGCTGCCCAACTTGGAGTCTCATCTAGCCTGAGATTGTGAGAGAGACCCTCCAAGGAGGGGTTGTAGAGGTCGATCAACCTAGAGTCCCATTTAGGCTAGGACTCTCTCCTTGTATTTTACTTTCTTGCACTTTCTAAAGTCTATAAATAGGTGTACATAGCCTACATATTTTTAAATGAAGCTTATTGAGATCTTTCTCTAAACTTCATTCTTGTTTCTGGTTTATGTCTTTCCAAAGGAACATATTTCTCCCTCACCTCGTCTTCTTTGTCCATCACCGACCCAGTGAGACCTCTTATTCTCCCTCTCTTGTTGATGACTCCCCTCCACAGCATGTTTTTCAAGTAGCTATCGGCTAGGAGCGACGACCCTCTCTCTCCTTTCACGCTGCTCGTTTATCTCTCGTGGTGCACACCTCTCTCTTGAGTTGTGCCTCACACCCAATGTTGCATGAAATTCGCAGGACCAACCTCCCCTCAGCTCGAGTCTTAACAACGAGCATCAGAGCAGGGTTTGATACAACATCTTCAACTCAATGCCTTCACAACTAGGGATGCACACTAGCTGAGCTTGAACCATTCAAACTCGGATTGAGCTTGGAGCCGTGGTTGAATGACTTTGTCCAAACTCAGCTCGGTTCCGAGCTTGAGCTGAGTCGAGCTTCAAGGCATTCTAAAAAAAGTTATTTTCTAAAAATATTGTTGAAGGTGGGTTTTGAACCCTAACCTTTCTCAAGTTTTCTAAGTAACCTATCACTAAGCCAAAGCATATATTTTCATCCACCGAAATAATATATACATACTAAAAGTACTCTATATTAACAACAGGAAAAGTAAAAAACGAGATTCAAACTATGAGCTTTTTGATAAAAACCCAACGACCTACCCATTACACTAACAATAACTTGTTGAATAGAATAAAATTGCAAATATATTATATATATACTTGTATCCGAGCCTTATCGAGTCTATTGAGCTCATCAAGCCTATTGAGCTCATCAAGCCTACCAAGTTTTATCGAACTTAGTAGGCTGATCAAGCTCGACTGGTTTGCTTGTCCAAGCCTTATAACCATGTTCAAGCTCGACTTATTTAAAGCACACTTGAGCTTCGAGCCATGCTTAACCGGGCCTAGCTCGTTGTGTATCCCTATTCACAACCACCCCTCTCAGGACTTCTCATTGTGCAAAAAGCCAAAGGACACGGTACTGATTGAGGTCTGGGCTTGGTCAAAGGCCAAAGAGTGTTCTGTGTAGAATTTGGAGCCACTAGTTATGGCATTAATTGAACTATGTGTGGTGGAAAGTCAGGGGTTGTAAGAAAAGAGAGATGAGAAACTTGTTGGTGGTTCTGAAGTGACTCCTAATCCATCTGACTGGTTCAGATCAAAGTGCCAAAGCTTGACCATTCATGGCTGTCAAGCCTGTCTTGTTGTAGCTTGTGATTGGATGGGCCAATGCCTTAAGGCCCAATGATAAAAAGTGAACTTGGTAGATGTAGAGTTCATCATTTCTTGGCCACCGTATTTGTACAATTTGAGTCATGTGAGATGATCAGAATCTGAAAGTCATATCACATGTAAAGTGTTCTACTTTTGACAACATGAATGAATAGCCCAGTCATGTAAAAAGATTCCTTTTGTTGCAGAGAAAAGATTATAAACTGTATTATCGTTCTCTCGTGTGTGTGTGTGTGTGCGCGCGCATGCACGCATTTGTGCGCGAGTGTACGTGCATGTGGCATGTTCACATTATCGGATAACCGACTGGATTCCATTTTCGCTTAATTGAGTTTGGTAAGCCAAAATCATATCCGATTATAATTGGATGCTGATATGATTTTGATTATTTGCTACCAAATCCAAAAAAAAAAAACGGACTCGTGGATATCTGAATCCGTTCATATGCAAGAAAGTGGATCTGATAATGAGCTTTTCACCATCAGAGTCTAAATCTGAATTCGAATCCGTTTGGACAACATCCAATTAGTCTAATATAGCATTTACCACATCCTATCCCAATCCGAACCGTTTACATCCCTAGTTCACATGCATGCACATGCGTCTTGCTTAGCCAAAAAAAAATAGTTTTCGGCATTGGTGTTAGCATGATATTTGACTGATATTTTTAGGAGCCACATGTGGTGTTAATGAGAGGTTTAAATGTTTAACTATATGGGTTTAAGAATCTGATACCAGATAGCAGAAAAATATGACTTAAAGTAGTTATTCTTTCTTTGCACAGAAAATTGAAAGAAATTGAAGTGACAAAAGTATAAAGCAACCAAATGACCGCAGCCAAATTCTTGGAAGAAATTGAAGTTTTTATTGATCTCACATCTTATTGGCAAAATATCAGAAAAGTGAATAAAAATAAAAGAATATATTTGCAAAAAGAAATACCAAAAAAAAAAAATGTGCGTGTCGTTTTTTCCCCCATTGAGTAGCCAATATGTTGGCAAATACCATGTTAAAATCACAATATTTTAGTATAAACAGTAAGATGGCGACAGGCATGCCACTTTTTTTTTGTGATATTTTCAAAATATTGCTGATATTTGTCACACTGGATCGAACGATAGTGATGCATCGGGCTGATAGCTAGTTTCTTTATAACTTTTGGATGCTGTCGGCAGAAAGAGATGAGGCTGTGATTAGGTGCACACAAAAATGAGATATTCTTCCATGGCATTCTCTCATCACTGTGTTGACCTTCTCAACAGCAGATAAGGCAAAACCAGGAATATTCATTGTGATGGATGGTGGAGTTGCTCCACCCCTTCCTTAGCACAGAGTTCTTGAAGTATTCCTTAGCTTTGACTAGAGAACAGTGATAGGCAGAGTCTGGATCGGGGATGTGGGAGGGAGAGCGGCGTGGGTTGGATCTAGGTGTAGTGTTCATCCTTACCCGACTATACATAGAGTCAGTGTGGGCACTAGCCAGCCAACAAGATGAGACAGGGTGGGCACGTGACCATCCTGGCCCCAATGTGGCTCCGGACCAGACTTGCAGTGATGCAGGCCTATTAGGTGACCTGGTTCTCGGCTAGGGTTCCTTGTCATAAAAAAAAGAAAAAGAAAAACAGTGGTGGTAAGCTGACAAAACCAGTAGCATTTTTTTTAAAGCCTCTCTCTCTCTCCCTCGCACACATCACATGTGAATCGCCCATTAGCAACTTCTGAAACGTGCAATTGCTCCTCAATAGAAAGTCCGGCCATGCTCTTCTGACCAACCAACATGCTTCTTATGCCACTGTTTTAAGTCCTACCTTATCGCTCCACACAGGGTGCGTTTGCATTGCACGGAAAATGGGAAGCTTCTGCGGAAACACTTGTGCGCCCCTGCCATTTCTGGGGCGCTTTCTTCCGGTGTTTGTGTCACGGGAGAGTGTTACAGCGGAAACAAAGTCCGATCATCCCCCGTCAAACTTTGTTTCCGCTGTAAATGAGGGTGAAGCTCATAAACATGTTGGTGGGTGTTGAGTTTTCTGCACAGAAGAAACTTCCTCTGTTTGCATGTACCATATCTTTATGATGCGGTGGGTCACACAGAAAAGGCTTCTTTTTCACGAAAAACGAAGAGCTTCCGCGAAAACGCACGGATTCCCCGGCAATTTCCACATGCTCCACCATGCAATGCAAACATGGGAACAGCTCTCTGCCGCAGGCCCAACGCAAACATGGGAACGTCTTTCCATGTAGTAAGCGGACCCGATTTTACATGATGGACCCTCTCTTTCCATGGATTCATTTTCAGTGGTACTCCGCGACCCCCCTTTTCCACCATGGGATGCATACAGGACCTTAGGGAGAGCCAACATAAGGCATTTTTGAAAAGTGTGCATATTGTATGCAGCGTAGCAAACCTCCTGACAGCCACCCATCATTAGGGATGGCAGACCGGGTAAGGGGCGGGGGACAAGGTCTCCACCCCCTGCCCCGTTTCAAAATTCGAACCTCCACCCCCTCCTCTATTCCTGCACGGAGATGGATTTTAACCTCCACCCCCACCTTCATCCTCGGTTCATGTCCTCCATCCCCGGGTCAAACGGGGGCAAGGCAGGGCGGGGCTCTGTTTTTCCTTAGTTTATAGTCATCCCTTAAAGGATTGGGGACGGGGCAGGGCTGGGCTAGGCTAGGAGGGGATTGGGACAGGGATGGGGCGGGGTGAAGAAAAGCATAAGTCCATCCCCGCCTCCATCCCCAGTCCAAACGGGGCGAGGCCGGGCGGAGCCCTGTTGTCCCCCCATCCTCTGCCATCCCTACCCATCATGGCATTTCTGGAGATGGGTGTGGTGTTCATCTCAAGAAAAAAAGTAATGGAGCTGCATGCTAACAGTGCCCCTGCATAAAAAATGACCTCTTTTGAAAATTGGGAACACATTTTGGTGAACCATATTTGTTGCAGAGATTTGAGTTCCACGGCAGGTTTTCGAGTTTGTCTATGGATGCAAATGGTTCGGATGTAGGCATTAGTGAAACCGGCTAATTGGGTGTGGCAATGGATGCAGATGTGGATTGCACTAGGTTAAGGAGATCCATTTTGACACATGCATTCTTGTTTTATATGCTTTTCGGATCTAATTTTACTTCACTGGATTGTAATGTTTAAAAAGTCCGATCCAAATAATATATTTTGATCTTGAAATAGATATGGTGGCAATGGCCAAGCAGTAATTAGATGGTTGGATGCTTAACTAGATCTTGATCCATTGAAAATCATCTGTCCATGATTGGGGCTAGATCCAACTTGGCTCCAATCCATAGTTATGTCAAATTCTTGTAAAATAGGTTTCATTGATGGAGCTTACCTGGTGCGCTTGGGAGGATCAAAAGCCCACTCGAGAAGAAAGAACACATTAGGGCATTTTGCACGACCTAGATTTGGTCCAGCTCATTGACTCGACCTGCCATATCGGATCTGGTCCCTCACCCATAGGGACCGACCCATTTTGGAACCCCTCCTCATAAAGGACATTGATTCTCCTAACCCCCCATCCCCCAAAAAAGCCCGAGAGATCCCCATCTTCAAGGTCTTATCAACAAGGTCACAATCTGGCCCGTCCAACATGCCACCGACGGACACGTGTCATGTTAGGATGTCGCGATCAGTAAACTGTACGACGCCATAGCGACTTTTCCACAGGCTATGCTGCCGAGCCTAGATGTTTCGTCCACGTGGCAGACTGAAAGTGGTCCTTCTCTGAGGAAGTCACACTTTCCCATTTTTTCATGAAAATTGAAAATAATAGGAAAAGTGAAAAAGCTAAAATTATAGTTAGAAAGCAGCACACACCCAACCCCCGGGTTTTCCACGTCAGCGTTTTACATAGTTACAGGAAATTTAATTTACAAAGGGGATCGATATGATACATGCGACGCGCAGCTAAGAAAAACTACTGCGTTTTTCTTCCCTTTTTTTTCATATTTGTCTATACGGTTACAAATATACGTGGGGAAAGTATCTTTATACGGATACATATGGGGTCATTGACTGGCAGGCGCTCTGAGGTGCTGGATGCACTATCCGGTCAGCGGGCGATCTCCGACTTGTCCGAGTGCTCGAGCTCCATCTCCCACCTAAGCCTCGAAGCGGCCTCATCATGTCTTGGGACGTATTCCTACATGAGCCCAAAAAAGTACATCAGTCAATCCACATCTACAAGAAAGAAACGTGCAATCGTGTAGCTAATAAATTTTCATATAAATTTGATGCAGTTGATTAATTATAGGTACAATCTAGTTGAAATCTCATGATGGAAGTCTCCTTCATTCAATCTAACACCTCACAATGTGAGTTGATTTAGTAAAGAATCAACTCATGGATCAAGCTTTTTCCATGAAAAAACGTCTTTTTATTAAATAAAAAATCAGTGCATTTAGAACCATCAATTTTTGTATCGCCAGAAAAACCTGTACACATGTCAGATTCTGGCCAAAAACAGCATATAAAAGTAGTATTGCCCTTTTTTGGTGATCGAAAATATGACATTGGCATCTGTTTGGGGATGGAGAAAATATCCGCTGCAGCAGTTCTTACCATACCCTCTAGCAGAAACCACCTGCTTTTTTACATTTTCTTGATCTCTCTGTTAAATCAAGCCCTAGAAATGTAATCTCATATTATTTACTAAAAAGTGTATTTATCAGTGCAAGCATTTTTTCCCCAAAAAAGCGCTTCAAAAATCAGTGGTGTGAGGTACAACAATATATATATATATATATATATATATATATATATATATATATATATATATATATATACCCCTGGGATTTGAACCCGAGATCAACGCTATATAGTGCCCTAACCATCCAGTTCTTTCATTCAATCCCTACAGACTACAGTATACCAAATGTTCACTACTGAAAAGATTTAGTTTTTATGTAGAATCTACTCGGTTCAAACTTCAAAGTAATGCCCCATACTTAAACTAACCATGCTGAATACATGGAACAAATTGTTTTGACAAAGCTTACGATTTTAAGTAGACAGTAGGATAAGGTTGACTGTACCAATTATATTCTCCTTTAACGAAATTTTGGCTAATGGGCACTTGGGAGCCTCTTGATGAGGAGGGCAGATCAGGTGCAATCACATTTTACACTTTGAGTGTGCTGCTGCACCTGACCGCCCTTCATCACGGGATTACAGCTTGTCAGCTGTTAACAGAAGATGGAGACTGAATCAGGTGCAGGGGCACACTAAAGTGTGCAATGTGATCGCACCTGATCCATATCGTCATTGATGAGGCATGGTCAAATTATAACAAACGCATAGATGACATACATGGTCTTCATATGTGGGCATTTAAAATGATACCTCTATTCAATTAGAGTATTACTCGTCTCCTAGGTCCTAGCAAATGTCAGTATATAGGGAATGGGGACAGTCCAACCAAAGAAGGGTGATAATCGATGGTGTTTCTTCTCTAATGATCATGTTTTTCATCGACCAGACTTTACATACTGGACTTTTATCATGATCAACATGTTTTTTATTATGATTTTTCAATATTTGGATGCATTTTTAAAGCACTAAAAATCAGCAGCCCACAATACTTTGTATTGTAAAGTTTTAAATACATTATGAACTGTCGATTTTTCATGTTTTGAAAAATATTTGTACGTCGGAAAGTCTTTATGTAAAATATATTTTTTATTAAATGAATTATAAAAAAACAAATATATGAGATTCTCAAGTATTGGAGAAGGACAGACATTCCTTGGTTGTAGATTTTGGACCTTTTTTGGTGACGGGCAGCTTTCATATATATATATATATATATATATATATATATATATATATATATATATATATATATATATATATAGAGAGAGAGAGAGAGAGAGAGAGAGAGAGAGAGAACCTCTAGTTTGAGTAGTAGTTCATGGGCAGTTGGGGCAGATACAATAATGTGACGGGCAGCGGGTGTCACGAACCCTTCGTCCACGGCCTTGTCTATGAAGGAGAGCAGCGAATTGTAGTATCCATCAACGTTTAGCAGACCCGCCTTCAAATAAAACAATGTTTGGATAAGAAATTATGAGAAAAGTAAGGTACGCTTAAAATCATAGGGTCATTAAGCTGGGTAGATTAATTAAGAAAATTACCGGCTTATCATGGATGCCCAATTGAGCCCATGTGATCACTTCAAGAAGTTCTTCCAGTGTTCCATACCCACCTTATTCACCATTTCACAAACAAAAAAACAAGAGAAGGCTTCAATTTTGATCATCATCTTCATTAATATAATACTAACTAATAACGAGAAGAACAACAACAACAATATTACTATTGTTACTGAAAAGAACAGAGATAAGAAAAGTACCGGGTAGTGCAATGAAGGCGTCAGCTTGACGAGCCATTTCTGCTTTTCTTTGGTGCATATCTGATACGGGTCTCACTTCTCCTATTGTGACCCCAGTAATCTTGAAGAACAAAAGCAAGAGTAAGGGGACCTTCATTTAGGAAAAGCAAAAAGATATGGGTGGTTCAATAATAGGGATGAGAGTTTACCTCTCTTGGCATGAGGGTCTTTGGGATAACTCTGCAATATATGCAAAAAATAAAAAGGATATTAAATGGAAAAAAGAAGAGAACACTGTATTTTGAGAGAGAGAGAGAGAGAGAGAGAGAGAGAGTTACCCTAGCACATGACGACCACCATCATAAACGGCTTGAGAGACAAGACCCATCAAGCCAACACTTCCACCTCCATAGACAAGATCAATACTCCTCTCCACCTTCAAGCCCAGCAGGTTGAGCTAGGTTAGTATCATAAGGGCACCTCATTTCACCACAATCACAGACCCACAATGAAAAAGAAGATGGCAACCAATCATCACAGAGGGGAGAGCAAGAGGGGCTTACCAATTCTTTCCCTAGTTGAATGGCTGCAATCTGATAGCTTGCTTTCTTTCCTGGACTGCTACCACAAAAAACACATATCCTTTTGAACTTGGATTTCACTAGTTGGTGTTGAGAGTCCATCTCTCTCTCTCTCTCTCTCTCTAAGCGGGCTAGAGAGAAGAAGGGGAGCACAAAAGGAGAGGAGGGGCGGGGGGAGGGGTTGTTAAATAAAGGAATAAGCAAAGGAGGAAGGGGAATGGAGGGGTCAAGGAAGAGATCGTGGTTGGCAAGGTGTAGGAAAGTAATAAAAAAAAAGTTTCTCACACCAAATTCTCCTTGGAATTCAACCCTGATCCCCAACACTCTCAGACATTCAGTAACCTTGTTCCTACTAGTCTGCACTTGCAACTCTGCCTTCCCTTTTCTTTCCCCCTTCCTTTGTTTTCCATCTCTTTCCCTTATTTTATATGTAATCTTTTAGTAATTTTTGGATCTGGGGATGTCTCGTTCTGATGTACTTTTCACTGTTTTTTTATAGCTTTTCTTGTTTTTGCTACAAGGGGAAATGCAGCGGACTGCATTAGACTTTATAGCTTGGCTCACAAGTCACAACTCTCTCTCTCTCTTTTAGCAGGGATTTATTTATTTATTTTTCCTTTGATAGATAAACAGAGAGAAATTTGATGTGGCTGACTGTGTTTTTGTCCTTGCATAGATGGTTGTTCCTTTGCCTTTTTGACATGTCTTTTTTTCGCCTTTAATGTGGACCGTTGCACCTCCTTCCCCAATCCTTGGTCAATTCATCTCTCTCTCTCTCTCTTGTGTGCCGCACGTGCAAATATGCAATTTTCGAAGAGATTAAAAGCATAAATAAATAATGAAAAAATTGATACTCGTCGGTTAGAAACCTATACATTCTTGAAAGTTCACTTTGTTTTCAAAATACACCAATTTTAAATATTATGATTTTATTGCAAAATTAACATTTATCTTAAGCGTTTATTGTTTTGTATTATCTATTTATTTTTTGAAAGTATTTGAAGTTTATATATCCTGATATTTTTCTTATATTTTTACAAGATAATTTTATTTATCTCAATATTTCCCTCCCTAAGAAAAAATTCTGATGCTGATGTTTGTGACATTGGCCATGATAAACGAATCCATTATAGTCACGTGAACCTCAAAATGAATGAATAGAAGACGTTCTACTCAGTGACTCAGAGGTGGGCCACGTAAGGCAGGGTGGTCGTGGCCACATGTCCACAACAAAAGACTTATCATCTAATAAGGAGAAAAAAAAACTTTTCATTAATATATTTATTAATCAAAGAAAATAAAAAAATACATTACAAAAATTCTTTGTATAAATAAAAAAATAAGATAATAAATTAAACAATAGTATATCATATTTTAACGATATAGTGGACCCCATTTAAGAGAAGCATACAGGTGGTTCTTGGCCTAGACCCACCTGGTACTAATAAAATATTCCATCTAGGCTGGTTCAGAAATTTTTTGAAAGCTAACCCTCGGACCCAAAAAATGACCAATCTTACCAACCGGGGCTTGGCTTGTATGGTTGGAGCAGCTAGTGCACGTCACCTTGTGTTGAGACTTGCAGGTTCAAAACCCAATGATATACTTGTATAAGTGGTAAGAGTCTGCCTAACTACCCTAGCTTGCCTTTAAAAAAAAAAATGAACAATCTTATCCCAAGACCATAGCTAGTGACATGGGAGCATAGTGACAAAAGTTAAAAACGGCAAAATCTCAGGGGTAAAAAATTTGAGAGATTTTGAAAATTTTGATAAATCTTGCATTTTTTGGCCAAATTTCGGCAACAAAAAATAAATTAAAAAATATTGAAAATAATTTTTATAAAAAATATAAATAAAACATATTTAAAAATAAAAGTCTCATAATTAATATATGCTAAAACAGTAAATATCGCGATATTTGTCACCGTTTGAAAATCTCACCAAAAATTACCGTTTTAAACTTTCAGGCAATTTCTTGCAATATTATCGCAAGATTTTTTTTATAAATCTCACGATATTTGTTACAGATCTGTCATACTCATATCAAACAGGGTCGTATTTTACAATAATAATATCTCCACCCTCCTTTTTCTACCTGATAATGCTAGGGTTAGGCAAGATCTCTACCTGTTCATTAATCTATTGAAGGAAAAAAAAAGCATCTTGGAAGATTCACAATACCAACAAAAAGATTTTTATTTTTAAAATGAGAACCAGGATTACTTATTCAACGGCTTAGTTATGGCCACGCCGGGGTCAAAGGAGCCTAGCAGTGGGTGCAATCATTCGAACCTTTTTTTTCCGAGCCGAGCCTGACAAACCTCGCCGACTTGTCCAATCAAGCTGTTCTGATGCACCTGTCCGGACGGCCTTCACTCCCTCATCCAAACCGATCGCTCAGCGCACGAGAGCGACCCGACAAACGGTACGACTACGACCAACAGTAGAACGCGTGCGCACGCGCCACCACACCCGCCACACACGCACATGTGAGACACCACCGTTCTCCGTTCGCTCCGGTGAAATTGGACCAACGTATTTCTTTAATGTGTACCTTCTACCCATTCTTTAATCTCACGTTAAAGAAAATGCTGGCCACTCTTGATAGTACCATACTATCTAGCCGAAAATTGTGGAGGCCACCTTAACCATAGGATTAACATTTGGGGTTAAGATTTTTTTTTTTTTTGAAATAGAAAGCTGCGGTTAGGCAGACCCCTAACAGTTTATTGAATGAAAAAACACATTATACATAATTACAAAAGTGGGAACCAGTCGGATCATCCAAGACCGACCACTGCTGGTGACTCTGACTTTGTTCATATCTAACACTTATAACGGAGAATTCACCAGCGCATTCCGACGATGTGGGATCTCCGTTGGAGTGAAGACGTCTGTGGCAGGAACGTCTGCCTGAGAAATGAGGAACGAGCCCTGAGATCGTGGGCAATTAGGCGTCTCCCTCATCGAGCATGGAGTAACCGTCTCCGGTGCCTGCTGTACTGTAACTGTTCTGCTCGACCGATTGCCAGAGCCAGGCCGGAATCCGTCGTTGGTGAAGCCTTAGGTTGCCGGTGTCTTCCTGATTCTGAAGTCTGGTCTAGAGTCCTGCGACCATCTGCTGTGACGGCTTCCAAAGGAGGGATCGTCCTTGCCTCCTGTGGCCCCGACGACTTCTTTCGCTGCAAAATCCCTTCTTGTGTCTTTTGGTTTCTAGAATTCCCCAGGGAGGTCGAAGCAGAGCTAGGGCACCTTGGCTGGGACGACCCTCGCTTGCTTCGTAGTCGACAGTTTGTCGATATCGATCCCAGGATCTTTCCCCTCCATTGTAGACTGATTCAACCCATCACAGGGCCTTGTTGCAGGCCAAGATCCTTGAGAGCCGAGAATCTGTTACCCCAGTTAGTCTTCTGAGAGCTCATCGCGTTCGTCTTGGACTTTCGATGCAACTTTACTTTCTGCCAACCATCCTCGGAAGGGGTGAACTCCGCTGCCATTGACTTAACTTTCTTGGCCAACGAATGATTTGTCGATCCACATTGATTACAAAATCGTATTTCATGTTCATATACGATTTCTTGCTTAAATGTGTCGTCTCACAATCACAATCACAATCTCAATATGCGATTTGGGGCAGAAATCAAGAGAGATCGCCACACAGATCCCTGCGAACACATCTGTCCATTGCACGTGTATATGCATGTATTTCTATCAAGTGGCCTTGGAGTGGAGGTACGTTGCAATGCCATAAAAAACATCGCGAGTCCAACACTCCGCAAATAACCCCGGCAGCCGGATCCACAGAGGGACAACTCCATTCTTGGTCACCATTGGGAAGCCACCAGCGTCCGACCAGCCACCCGCCATGGCCCTCCATGAACAACTCGATACATATCGTCCATACTGTTTGAATCAAATCTTGAACGGTCCCTACACTACAACAGAGCAGTAGATTAGCGACGACCACCTTTCGTCGCTAATCCGTCGCTAATCCGTCGCTAACCATGTTAGCGACGGATTAGCGACAACGCGGCGACAGTATGCTTACGTCGCGAATATTTCGACGCTAACTGGCGACGGAATTATTCCGTCGCCAAGTCCGTCGCTAATTGCGACGGAATAACGAGCGCTATATTCCGTCGCCAATCCGCCGGTACTAAACGGCGACCACGGCGTGGCGACGGATTTAATTCCGTCGCTAAGCCGTCGCTAGATTAATATGAATAGCGACGGAATCATCCGTCGCTAATCCGTCGCAAAAACGAAAAAAAATAAAAAAAAATTTATTTAAAAATTAATTACGGAGAACTGTACAATTTATATTTCCTGTACAATTTATATTTCCTGTAAATAAAAAACAAACCACACAAAAAAATTCATATAACAAGTATCTATAATAATTAATCGTTCCACCTTAAAACTAAGAAGTTTAATTATTTACAATTCAACAATTACAATTAGGAAAAATAAAAAAAATAGAACTTCTTCAACACAGTCCTCTAATCATCGCCAAGATTTTGTGCGTCTTCTTGTTCATTGTCTTTATCTGTCCCTTCAGCTCCACTACCCTGATTATCGCTAGCAGCCTACACAAGAAAAGAACAGTCAGTATTGATAAACAAAATATAATGAAATAAATTACACACTATATGTGATTCTATCATGTGCTCATGTGTGATCTAAGGCAATAAAAAAACTCTATATGTGATTCTATCATGCTCATATGTGTGCTAAGGCAGTCAAAAAATTGAATATGTGATTATAGCATGTTCATATGTGTTCTAAGGCATATAAAAAAACTCTATATGTGATTCTACCATGCTCAGATGTGCTTTAAGGCAAGCAAAAAACTATATATGTGATTCGATCATGCTCGTATGTGTGCTAAGGCAGTAAAAAAATTGAATATGTGAATATAGCATGCTCATATGTGCTCTAAGGCAGGCAAAGCCAAAAATTTTATATGTGATTCTATCATAAATGATATATAACATGTTCATATGTGTTCTAAGGCAGTTAAAAAACTCTATATGTTATTATAGCATGTTCATATGTGTGCTAAGGCAGTCAAAAAACAGAATATGTGATTATAATATGCTCATATGTGTTCTTAGGCAGTAAAAAAACTGAATATGTGATTATAGCATGCTTATGTGTTCTAATGCAATCAAAAAAACTTTATATGTGATTCTATCATGCTCATATGTGCTCTAAGACAGACAAAAAGTTAAATATATATATATGTGATTCTATCATGCTCATATGTGTGCTAAGGCAGTAAAAAAATTGAATATGTGATTATAGCATGTTCATATGTGTTCTAAGGCATCTAGAAAAACTCTATATGTGATTCTACCATGCTCAGATGTGCTTTAAGATAGTCAAAAAAACTATATATGTGATTATACCTGAGAGGGACCTGGAATCGAAGATCCCCTATCCTGAACAGCGGCCTTGATCTCATTTCGGAGAAAGGGGGCGACGGTGTATTGGAAGTAGTTATTCAGTGATTCATTAATGATCTCGCGTACATCATCACCGGAAAGAATAGTCGGCTGCTTGGAGCTTATGTCGGCGCAAGAAGTTGGTGAGCCGTAACTGGAAGAACCAATAACTGGTGAAGTGTTCATATTACTCCCAAACCCGAACACGCGACCTTTTTTGGGTTCACCTGCTGCAGTCACCCATGCTGTAGGATCAAATGATGGATGCTGAGTAGCGTCTTCACCATATCGCTCTACCATTTGTTGCTCATATGCCTCCTACAAAATAATGTTTAAAGTATTCATTAATAATTAATGATAACATTATGATGACTTGCATATATATTGCAATGATTATTAATAGAATTAATACATACCGTTGTCGTTCTCGCCTTCTCTGATACGAAGACTCCCGTGGTCTTCCGTTTATGTGTTTCTACAAACACATCCTTATATGGTACACTGCCTCCTTTTTCTGCTTCCTGCGAAGTTAAATGACAAAAGATTTAGTACACAAATTTGCAACTATACTTATAAAATTAATATTATATATTGATGAGTTACCATTTTCTTTAGGTGGCTCCCAAATGTCTTAGATCCACCTGTGTGTAGATGGGCTTCGGGCATCTTCGATCGATTTTGTGAAGCCTTCGCAGAGCGATTTTTAAATGCATCTCCCGCCCACATATCGCACATTTCATCCCAGTAATCTCTCCTGATAGTAATAGGACCATGGCCCTTCCACAGTAATGGATCATCTACTACGCCAGATGCTTTTTTTGCTGCAGTCTTCATAGTGTGCAGCATGTCTGCAAATCGATTGGCAGCCACCTTCTGCCACACCTTCCTTGCATCACAAATAGAGCCTTCTACTCTTGCTTTATTACGAACCTTTTTTTTTAGGTCGAACATGCATCTGACAAGAATATACATTTTAAATTTTAAATATCTGTCATTAAAGAGACAAATATAAAAAACATATACCTTTCAAATGGGTACATCCATCGATATTGCACAGGGCCACCAACCCTTAGTTCATATGGCAGATGTATGATCAAATGTTCCATAACATCGAAAAATGCTGGCGTAAATATCTTTTCTAACAGACAAACAGTGGTGATGACAGAGTCCTCGAGATTCTTTACATCTGATACAATGACCTCCGATGCGCACAATGTTCTGAAAAATCCGCTCAACTCAGACAATACCCCCCATATAGGTTTGTCTAACATATCATGGAATGCTAGGGGTATCAATCGTTGCATAAAGATATGACAATCATGGCTCTTCAACCCATATAACTGTCCATCGTCAATCTTCACAGCCCGAGCAATGTTAGAGACATATCCATCTGGAAATCTCAGTTGTCTCAACCATTGACATACATGTTTTATTTGATCAGGTCCGAGCACGTACTTCGCCTTTGGTTTCAGTACTTTGCCATTATACTCTTTGAGTTCCAATTCTGGTCTTTTACATATTAATTTTAAATCCATACGGGCCTTCGGATTATCCTTCGTTTTTCCTTTAATATTCATTACTGTATTGAACACATTATCAAACACATTTTTCTCTACATGCATCACATCCAAATTATGTCGTATCAATAGGGTCGGCCAATACGGTAGTTCCCAAAAAATAGATTTTTTCGTCCAATTGTGTTCCTTCCCAAATCCACGGAAGGGTGTAGGACTGCGGGCATCTGTTAATACATTTGGAAAGTATCGCAATCTTCTTAAAATCTCTATGCCAGACAATCTTGAGGATGGACCTTCCATTTCAGTTGTGCCTGCTGTAAATGCATTCTTTTGACGTCGGAACAGATGATCGCTGGGTAGAAATCGACGATGGCAATCAAACCAGCAAGGCTTCCTTCCATGCCTCAATCTAAAAGCTTTGGAATCCTCCATGCAGTACGGACAAGCCAACCTCCCATGTGTGCTCCAACCAGATAACATACCATATGCAGGGAAGTCACTGATTGTCCATAGAACAGCGGCCTTCATGTTGAAATTTTGTTTTTTGTGGGCATCATACGTGGTAACACCGTCATCCCACAGTACTTTTAATTCATCAATCAATGGCCTTAGATATACATCAAGATTTTGGCCAGGTGAGGTCGGACCAGGGATCAACAGAGACAAGAAAAGATTTGGACGTTTCATACACAAGCTTGGTGGAAGGTTGTATGGAGTTACAAATACTGGCCAGCATGAGTATGGAGTTGATCTACCCCCAAATGGATTAAATCCATCTGTACATAGACCGAGTCTAACATTTCGCACTTCCATTGCGAAGTTCTGATGAGTACGATCAAAGTGCTTCCAAGCTTCAGCGTCAACAGGATGCGTGATCTTGTTTTCATCGTGTCGAACTTTATTTGCATGCCATCTCATGTGTTTAGCTGTCTTTGAAGACATATACAATCGCTGCAATCTAGGAGTGATAGGAAAGTAGCGGAGCGACTTGTATGAAACTTCCTTTGATCTCGTGCTACCATTGCCTCTTGTCTTTGGCTTGAACCGAGGATGCCCACATGACGGGCATGATATGCCGTTTTCCTGCTCCTTGAAATACAACATGCAGTGATTTGGACAAGCATCAATCTTTTTGTAACCCATACCTAGAGCGTTGACCATAACTTTCGCACGATAGAAATTTTGTGGCAATTTCTCATCTTTAGGCAACATACTCTTCACAATCATGCACAAACGGTCAAAACATGATTGACTCAAATTATACTCGGACTTCAAATTCATTAGTTGAAGAACTGCAGACAAGATAGTGTGACTCTCACAACCGTTCCAAAGTGGCTCATCAGCATCTTTAAGTAAATCATAAAATCTACTAGCTGCATCGTTTGGTGATTCTTCATCTACGACAGTTCTTACATCACTAGAACTCATAGCAGAACCCAGTTCTGTTCCTGCAGCATCAAATATCAAATTCGTATATGGATTATCGTGCACCACATTCACCCGTGCATCAAAATCGTTTCTAAATTCTTCTCCATGAAACGCCCAGTTCTGATAATCACTCACAAAACCCTTCCTGTATAGGTGATGTCTAACGCCATGAGGTTCTACAAATCGATTATTCTTACAAATCTTGCAGGGACACCTAATCCGACCTGTGGGATCTACCGTACTGACACTCGCTGTTGCAAATTCAATAAAACTATCGACACCATCCATATATTCATGCGATAACTCATTGTCCACTATCCTACGGTACATCCATTCACGGTTTGCAGTCATTCTGTCGTATGATGTTACGAATAGTATCCTAACGAATTAAGAAAAAAACAATCAGAATGCGACGATGAAGAAAATATCAAATTTATCATGCAATATACTATGTCAAACAATAACAAGAATTTTGATGCATGCATTGATAACTTAATATTTTCATGTGCAAACTATTAATGACATGATACAATCATTTGAAGCATGCTTTTATTATAAAATTTAACATGGAAGTCAAAATCAAATTGAAAGTAACTACATGCAAGCATGGATACAATTACATCAAATATTGCAATACATCATAATCATTCATATCAAATAAATGGCAAACATGTACCTGCAGCAAACACACTTCAATATCTCACTAACTACTACCATGCTTAGCATGGACTCCGTACTCCAAAAATAAGAACACTTCCATATTTCTACATTAAAATCATGCTCAGCATGATCTCCGAACTCCAACAAAGCAGTCCTAGATATCAACAACTAAGTGAGTGTGTGAACAATAAAGTGCTGCATTCAATAAATTAAATAACATGTGATACGTTTGCATCACTTACTCACCACGGGTATTTACCCGATTTGCATTGTTTTTGTCATTTACTTACCACAGGTGGCCGAGCACGAGTTGGTTCCGTTGAGAAATCTGCACAAAAAAACAATTTTTTAAAATGAAGTCACCACGGAAAAAAAACTGTTCTGACAAGGGGTCGACTCCCCTGCTGTTCCGACAGGGGGTCGACCCCCTGCCCGGGTCGACCCCCTACCGGAAAGGCAAGGGGCAAGGGTCCTCTGCCGAAAAATGCAGGGGGTTAACCCCCTTCCGGAAAACGCGGGGGTTAACCCTCTGCCGAAAAACGCGGGGGTTAACCCCCTCCGTTTTCCGGAAGGGGGTTAACCCCCTGCCGGAAACGGGAGGGGGTTAACCCCCTGTGAACCGGGAGGGGGTTAACCCCCTGCCGGAAATGGCAGGGGGTTAACCCCCTGCGTGAACCGGAAGGGGGTTAACCCCCTGCCGAAAACGGCAGGGGGTTAACCCCTTACGTCAAAACGGGGGTTAACCCCCTGCCAGAAACGACAGGGGGTTAACCCCCTGTGTGAACCGGGAGGAGGTTAACCCCCTGCCAGAAACGGCAGGGGGTTAACCCTCTGCATGAAAATGGGGGTTAACCCCCTGCCGGAAACGGCAGGGGGTTAACCCCCTATGTGAACCGGGAGGGGGTTAACCCCCTGCCAGAAACGGTAGGGGGTTAACCCCCTGTGTGAAAACGGGGGTTAACCCCCTGCCGGAAACGGCAGGGGGTTAACCCCCTGTGTGAACCGGGAGGGGGTTAACCCCCTGTGTGAACCGGGAGGGGGTTAACCCCCTGCCGGAAACGGCACGCAGGGGGTTAACCCCTTGCCGGAAACGGGAAGGGGAGGGCGTTACCTTTCTCCGGGCGGCGAACGGTGGGACCAGCGGACGGTGGGACCGGCGGACGGTGGGACCGGCGAACGGAGGGACCGGCGAACGGCGGGAGCGGGACCGGCGAACGGCGGGAGCGGGACCGGCGCAGGAGCAGCGAAAGAAGAAAAGGAAAACCTGGTTGGGATTAGGGTTATTCGAAAGTTAGCGACGGCTTAGCGACGGATTAATTCCGTCGCTAAGCCAACGTAAAATCAAATTCACGAAAATAGCGACGGATTATATTCTGTCGCCACATCCGTCGCTAGTTAGCGACGGACTAGTTTCCGTCGCTAACGTCGTCGGTAAATGGTGCGATCGTACCGACAAAACAATCTGTCGCAACATCCGTCGCTAATTAGCGACGGACTAGGCGACGGACTATCTTCCGTCGCTACTTTCTTAAGATTCAGTGATAATAGCGACGAATATTTGTCGCTCGCCAATCCGTCGCTAACTAGCGACGGAATCTTTCCGTCGCTAACGTCCGTCGCTAACAACCTATTTTCTTGTAGTGCTAGAACGCGAACTAGTACTCAGTGTGACTATGTGAGGTTAAGGTAGGCGAGGCGGCTCCTCAAGAGAATCCTACGAGAAGGGTCCACGAAAGGGAGCCATCATTTCACCATGGCGTTCCATAGGGATCTCCAGCCGCGTGGAATCGCCATGTTGAACCATCACCGCTTTACCAGCAGATCCTGAAGAATTCGCCCCTTCAACTATCCTCGTCCATGAACGCGAAGGATGATATTGGGAGGGTCCCCTCAGACTGTGAGAAGCATCGTGTTAAGCCGGGACTCTCTCCATCCCTAGTTTCCAAAAACAGGGTAGTTCTTTTTTTGGGTTAAGATTTGCTACAGTCGATTATTTTTAGGTGCAATTGACATAGGAAATGGGGCTGAACGCCCTTGTTTGTTTAGTTTTTCCCTCACATCTTATACCATATATGTGATCTACATGTATTGTTTAGTGGGAATCAACTTTTGGATAGCTAGAATCTCTGACTCATGGAGAAGGTTTCTTTGATTTAAAAGATTTACACACAAAAAGAAACATGATTTATGAAAATTAATTTAATAATATAAAACACTGAACTTGACCAAAACTTTAAAAACAACTAATCTTTTTCATCTTACAAGATATCAAAATTTATCACAAGTGAAAGTCCCAAAAGTTAAGGTTTAAGGAATAGAAGCTACAGAAATACTTGATTCACGTATCCATCACCTATGGATACCTAAAAAAGAGAAAGTAAGCAAGGGTGAGACCAACCACACTCTTATTAAGTAACTCGATCTTCTGTCTTGCAATAGCGAACATGACTAAGTTTACAAGTAAACTGACCTATCAAAAGTTCATAATACAACTACAAGTCATACTCTTATCTCTATTTAATTCAACATATCCTCAACTCAAGAGGAAACACCAATAATAGGTAACACAGACCAAGACATGCTAAATCATAAATGCATACACATATCTTAATTATTTTCTCCATTTAAGTTCATCATTTGCTTTCTACATCATGAAAATATAATTAACTTTATTTTGATATTAATTAATTATTTTTATGAGAACACTATCGCCTCGGGCTGCTATAGGCAAATCAGTTTATATGAGTGTATAGTTTTAAATACTAATATTTTATTTATTTTATTAACCCCAAGAATACACGGTTACACCAACACCAAGGTCCAGAATCCTTCAACAGGACATTTTCTCTGAACAAAGTTATAGTGCACTACCGCTAGCGTACATAACATGAACCTCACACTCTCAAGAGTCCTATCCTCTAAGCCATCGTAGTTGGAGATTGGTTCACCCTCAGTGACCAAAATGAGACCCACAACAACAACACACCACCATCAGCTGAGAACAAGTTTGTTGTCAACTCAACATCACAACGGGTTGGTACAAACATGCGAACTAGACAAGTATAAAGTCACTCAAGGTGACAGGTTAACCCATCTTTTATGGTATTACCACATATCGTAGTGTAACTTGTTTTACTTTATTTTTTATTTATGTGGATTAATGCAAATTATCTAGGTACCCACTTTAGTAGTACCTTGGGCTTTTGCCCAACAAACTACATAATTTTATTAATTAAACAACATATGCTATTTATGCATAATTCTCATTGCATGCATGAGGTCACACTCATACTTCAATCGACATCATGCCATAAATTCATCTTTGTATTGCCCATCTATAATGGATGACCAATATTGTGCCTATGTCAACAACACAATCTTACACTGCCATACTTGCAAATATGAGCCAAACAAGACCATGCATACTTAAATCATGCAATGTCGTAATTGCATTGACGTAATAGAAACCTTTCATCAAACATACTGAAAAAAAGAACATGAATCACATTCATCTGCATCATCCCATGTAGGCATACTTGCAAACTTATGCATCTCTGCACAAATTGGGTTCTCATTGAACCACCAAATACATATCACACACACAGGTCACCCAACTTGTTCTCGGGGTGATTCACTCGAATCTCAGGCTTAATAGCCTTTACCCAAGCTCAAAAGAATTATAATCCACAATTTGATACATAAGAGTCGACTCTCCTGAGTACATGAGTCCACCCTTAGGCCAAACAAAAGATAAATCATATACAAGAGTCAAATCTCATGATTTAGGAGTTGACTCTTAGGTCAGACAACTCTCAAGCGTCGACTCTTCAAATTCAGGAGTCGACTCACAGAGGGGTTAACTCTCAGTCTGCAAGGGTCAACTCTGCAAGGGGCAAGAGTCGACTCTTATAAAAAGAGTCAGCCCATCTGAAAATAGGGGTTGACTCTTTTGAAAGGAGTCGACTCTTCAAAACTCTTTTTAAAAGCAAGGGTTGACCCTAACTAGAAAGAGGAGTCGACCCTCGAGTCTTCCCAATTTTAGAAAACAGTAGGTGTCGACTCTTGTTTAGCAGTGGTTAATTTATGTACTTTATAGAGTTGAGTAACTCCTCCAAAACATTAATATGACCTACAATACTCCACCAAACGATGGTTCTACCCCATCAACTTCATTCTAACATGTTAGAGGTAAAAATGAACAATCACAACATATATGGTTCATAAAAATTCTCAATTATAGAACAAATTTTCAGAAATCATAGTCATGAATCCAAAATTGGGCTACACAAGCTAGACATATACATGTTTAAACCCAAAACATTCTTCATTCACAAAACACTACTTATCATTTTTGACATCACTTTTTGCCCAAAAAGCAAAACATCAACATAATTAAAAGCATGTAAATTCAATAAACATGTTAAATCATGAATTCTTCACATAAAATATGTTGCACATACAGTTTCTGCAAAATACCATCTTTAAAGCATGATATTTCCTCAAAACTAATAGTCTATTTTTTAAAAAAATACACTTAAAAATAACCAACATGCTAAAACAAAATTTATGTTCAAAGGTACGAAAACTAGAATTTTGAATTAGCTATAGAAATTCTAGTTCATCTAACATGTATAAAAGTCAGGTTTTTAATCACTTTAGATACAAGAAAGAACTATAAAAATTCTGGCTCATTTAACATGTACACCAAATCAAATTTTTAAACACTTTTTACAAGAAAGAACTATAGGATTTTTAGTTCATAAGACATGTACAAAAAGATCAGTTTGTGAACCCCCTTTAAAGTAGTAACTAATATTGATTTGCATATACACGTTTTACAACAATAACAAAAATATATTTTTGTCCTTAAAACCTATCTTGAGCAAAGACAAAAGAAAAGCACATGGCTTAGTTAAAATTTTCTTAAAAACATGAGTACAAATCAGAAGCACATCAAACACAGGTCCAACCAACCTATGCACTACTGTTGTGGGCTAGTTCCACCAAATCCCAAGCTAAACAATCCAAAAATCGCATCAAAATCCACTATGATCTTTATATAACCCACATAGGAGTCGACTCTTGACCTTAATATGCATAAATTGCGCACAAGAGTCGCCTTTCCTATTTCGGGAGTTGTCACTTGTGTTGCAGGAGTCGACTCATGAAGTAAAGGAGTTGACTCTTGCAATGCAAGGGTCGACTCTTACAATGCAAGGGTTGACTCTTGCATTTAAGAGTCAACCTAGCAAACAACATGAGTCAACTCTTGGATCTCAAGAGTCAACTCTCTTGCTGCTCATCCATACCAAACAATATACAACAAGGAGGAGTCTACCCTTGTTCTGCAGAAGTCGACCCTCGGGTCAACCAGAACTTGAAAAATATACCAGAATCTACCCCTAAGCCATTTCAGTTTGGTTCTACAATTTTGAAACTCTGAAATCTTGGGGTTTGAAGCCTCCAACTCGAATGAAACCCAACCCTAACATATCTAGGGGTGTTTCAAATCGATTACGCACATCTACAACCATATACATTATCAACAATCTATTTTTTTCAACACATTAGAGCATTCTAAGCATGATTTTCACAAACATCAGAACACAATTACATGTAGTCTTAGCAAGATCACTACCTACAAAATGAAAAAATTGAGCATCTACCTTGCAACGCTATATCCGACAGAAATAGGACCACAAAAGTGCACAACATAAACACTTCCTACACATGTCATGAGCTCGTGTTGTCTCCAACTGCAACACTCGAGCTTAGGAGTTGTCCACTCCAAACCGATTCCCTCCCACAGACTGGGATGCCTTCACACTATTGTACCAATTGCAACAAGGCTCTACAATGATGCAGCTCGATCACAAGACATTAGTGGAGCAGGTGTGTTATCCACCAAGTGGAGGATAAAGGTGGCAATGTGTAGAGGAGAGAGTAAGAGTTCAACAAGAGAGAAAAGAAAAATGTGTGAATTTATAGGGGTTCATATAGGGTCCCACATATCATTAGTATGGACTTAAGCAAACTGGATAAAAAAAGAATCAAGATTTGGTTGAGTTCCAACCAGCTAGGGTGTGGGCTCCTAGTTAGTCCACTAGTTGGCCTAACCAAATAAGTTAACCAAAAAGAGAACCCAACCACTTGGCATGGTTTTAGTTGACCCTAGCAGGTTTGACTTGTTGGGGTTGGCTTAGCTGGGCGACAACTATAGTTGTTGCCTCAACCAAAAAAACCATAATACCCTCAAAATAAAATCTTGGCCAAATTAACTTATTTAGCTCATGCCTAGCCTTTTTAAAAAATGAAACTACATAAATGTCATTCTCAACAAATCCAACAATTTCAGATATGTCTCCTATGCAGTTGACTGATTTGGTCAACTCTAAGTTGGATGACTATGTCCTTCAGAGTAAAAATACCTCCAAAATAATAATAATTGACAAAAACTGCTTTTAAAACTTGTCGGACATGCTCCGAACTCTTTTCAATTTTGATTTTGACTAAATAAAGACCGTTCTCAAAAAATCCATAAAAACGTAATTAGACACATCAATTGCTCGAAAAATCCATCTATCATGTTATTTTTGCAAAAATTACTAACTAAAAAAATGCTAGATATTACATGCATTGTACATAAGTTTTTTTGGCAATATAAAAATCAATGGCTATGAAGGCATTGATTTTGTTTGACTAATAAAAACATGTTTCTTTGTCAAAAAATATGATCTAAAAGACAATTCCTACTAAATCAATCATGTTGAACACATCTATGAGGTTAGATTGTGTCAAAACAACTCTCATTGTGAGATTCAAACAAAATTCTAGGTACAATCAGTTGTATCAAATATAAATCTTAACATTTGTTGTTATTGAAGGTACAACACTATTGAGTATAAGTCACTTTCTTTTTATATATTTTTAGATTTTTTTTAGATCAAACCTTATGGATGTAACCTAGAAGATTTGTTTAGTAGAAAATGAGTTTTGAATAAAGTGATTGTGACAGAAAAGCATGTTTTTAAGGGCTTAAAAAATAAATGGCCTGCAATTTACAAAAATTTCATGACTCAAAAAATCATATTTTTTAATTGAAATAACACAATCCAAAGCTTGATCTTTACCCAAAAAACTATGTTGAACATAATCTATGTGGTCAAGTTGAGTTAAAAAATCTTAAAAATATGATTTTCAGATCAATAGTTCCCTGCCTTCAATAGCACCAAAATATTAACCCAAATTTAAAATAACTTTTATTTTTTTCTCTTCCTAGTCTCAGAAGTCTCAAAATTTCACCCGAGGGATGCTTAGATAAGATGTGTCATTAATCTTTTGTTCTTTCTCAACCACAAGTGGTGCAGAAAATTATTTGTTTAATTTAATGTTTTAATTAGATTTTAATAAAAAAAATCATTTTACAGATGTACATATTATTTTGTAGCTATTCATTTTATTTTTGTCATAATAAAAATTTTAGTGTTAAAACTCCCTTATCTTGAGACAAGCCATATGAATGGGCACCTAAATTATTATTATTATTATTATTATTATTATTATTATTATTATTATTATTATTATTATTATTATTATTATTATTAAGAAATCCTCACCAAGAACTAGGTCACTTAATGGGCCTGCCTCCTTGTGAGGTAAAACTCCTGTTTGAAGAAAAAACCACCCAGCCTTACGTGCCCCAACCGTGTTAAAGCAACAACAGCTGCCATGTTCCAGTGGGATTTGATCCTGGGTCTTCAGCTTGACACATGACCCCACTAACTATATGGGTAACCAGCTAGTATTATTGTGTGAATTTGTACACACATGAGAGATTATTCAGTAATGGTGACTTAAGTATCCAATCTGTTGGCTTCAACTTGGTTTGCTTGGGAACACATCTTGGGGCATGTTTTTTTCAATTTAGAAATACAATTATTCGAGCTATGACATTTTTTACATTGTGGGTCATTTATTTTTTAAGTTGTTTTTTTTAAATTTATTTCTAAGTTCTAAAAATCAACAGTTCAAAATATTTGTAAATTTTCGAGGTTCCAAACATCATTTTTTCATAGAAAACACATAATTCAGGTGTGGATTCTTAGTAAATCAACCATGCCCAACACATTTATGGGGCCAGAACCACATAAAAAGCACGGGAGAAGCCCAAAAACCCTATTTAGCATGGACCCATTTTCCTGTATATATATATATATATATATATATATATATATATATATATGTGTGTGTGTGTGTGTGTGTGTGGAGTTGAGATCAGAGGAACGATTAAGTGACATGGCTAAGTGCCACAACCAATCACATGACAGCATTGCATGGGGCTCACAGTTAGAGAGTGCAGGCCCCACATGAAATGCTGTCATGCCATTGGCCATGGCACTTAGCCGCACCCTGGATCCCTGCTCGTGTGTAAGCTTACATGAGCTCAATTGAGCCGAACACCCTATGTTCCTGTTTGACTCTGTTTTTTGCTAAACTAGGTGATCATGGTGCGGTTCATCAAGACTGTTTAACAAACTAGAACGAGCTTTGTGCAAGCCTAACTGACCCAAGTCACAAGAAGCTCAGTTCATTTACATGCCCTGCTCATAGACCAGCCTAGGGCTTTGATGAGTTGAGTTGTTTTTGAGTTATCACAAAACGTGAGGTACAGAGATGGTCCATATTGCAAGCTCTTGTGTCCACACGATAGGCACAAAGGGTGACGAGATAGACGTGACATAAAAGATGTTGTATACGAAAGATGGAAGCGGTCAACTTCCACAGCCTTTGGTGGGGTGTGTCCGTAACTTTCAGAGGTGGGACATGTAAGACAGGACACCACTCATTGTAAAAAAAGAAAAACAATAATAAGTCCATCACACATTGATATGATTGGTCGTTATTAAAAATACAAGGTGATATGCTTAACAAATATTAAAATAAAACATGATTTTATGGATCAACTGGTGCTTTTTGAGAAAGTGCACATAATTGAAAAAATACCACCCATGTCCATTCTTGTAGGAAAAATTTTCCCCATAGATCCCAACATGAAGAGATGGATTTTCATACCAAAAGGCATATCTAGTGGAAAGATGTCAGGCTCATCATAATAAAGCCACGTGGGCCAACAATTTTACCATGGGGTGTAGGAATTCACAGGAGCCAAGCTCAAGCAGAGCTTGGTATGTTCAAGCTCGTCTTACTCATGTAAACTAGTGTACAGGCTCTGCTTGTGTCGAGTATCGAGCCGAGCTGAGCTCGTCTCGAGCTCAGAGAGAGAGAGAGCTGAACCTTGTTGCTAGTGGTGGTGATGGTGGCCACCAACATCTCTCTACCACCTTTTCTCCATCCTCAATCCTCTAAACCCGCTTTCTTTTACTTGGCATCAATGACTTCCTTTACTTGTCCTACCTCTACTGCCTTCCCACCTTGGCTTGGCAAGAACTCATCCACTACAAAAAATCTATGGATTAGTGACAGTCGTAATTCATGGCTAATCCATCACAAATCCGTCGCTGAACAGTTTAGCGATGGACTAGTGACAGATAACTTTCATCGCAACTTTCTAGTCGCTAATTAGCGACAAAACATATATGTCGCAACTTTCGTCGCTAATTTGCAATGGATTAGCAAATGCCATGATTCATCGTGAGGCCGTCACTAATCCACAGAAATTTAGTTTTGTGATAGATACACATCCGTCGCTAATGTAGCGACGAATTTGCAATGGATTATAATCCATCGCGAAACATCGGCGGATTCAATTTCGCAACAGATAAATATCCGTCCCTAATCCGTCGCTAAATTAGAGGTCGATACTAATTATCAACGGATATTATCCATCGCTAATCCATAAAAAAAATTTAAAAAATTATTTGAAATATAAATATCGAAGAAAATTTTCTCATTATAGAATTTATATATCCTGTGTATAAAAAATAAAGTACACATACAAAATACAAATCCAAAGTAGCTGAAACAAATTTAACACAAGATACAAAGTGAAAAAATTTATCGATCCACTCTAATCCTCGTCAAGTTCTAATTATTTACAAGTGAACATATACAAAGAGTTTCTTTTGAAACAACAAGGAGGTGCAACAAATGCAACACATGAATCTAATCATCAACAAGATTCTGATCATCATCCTCTTTATTGTCTCGATATGCCCTTTCATCCATGCCTCCATCAACTCCTCTACGCTGATTATCTCCAACATGCTACAAAATAACAGAAAGGTTAGTATTGATAAACAAAATATAATGAACTAAATTATATGTAATGCACCTAATCTAAGGCAATCAAAGTAACATAAATGAATTACACATAGACTAGCTAGCAATAAAGTGAAGGACATTAACTGAATTCAGATATGTGTTCTAAGACTAATAAAAAAAATTCATAGTGATTCAATGATGCAGATATGTATTCTAAGGTTGTCAAAAAAATATCATAGTGATTCAAGCATGCATATATATGTTATAAGGCTGTCAAATAAATGTGTTATGTATCACAATCATGCATATATGTGTTATAAGGAGTAAAAAAAAAATCATAGTGATTTAATCATGCAGATATGTGTTCTAAGGTTGTCAAAAAACTTTCATAGTGATTCAATAATGCATATATGTGTTATAAGGCAGTCAAACAATTTCATAGTGATGAAATCATACTTATATATGTGTTCTAAGGTTGTCAAAAAACTTTCATAGTAATGAAATCATGCATATATATGTGTTCTAAGGTTGTCAAAAAACTTTCATAGTGATTCAATCATGCATATATATGTTATAAGGCAGTCAAAAAACTTTCATAGTGATGGAATCATGCTTATATGTGTTCTAATGTTGTAAAAAAACTTTCATAGTGATGAAATCATGCTTATATGTGTTCTAATGTTGTCAAAAAACTCTCATAGTGCTTCAATCAAACATATATGTGTTCTAAGGTTGTCAAAAAACTTTCATAGTAATTCAAGCATGCATATATGTGTTCTAAGGTTGTCAAAAAGCTTTCATAGTGATGAAATCATGCTTATATGTGTTCTAATGTTGTAAAAAACCGTTCATAGTGATTCAATCATGTATATATGTGTTATAAAGTAGTAAAAAAACTTTTATAGTGATGAAATTATGCTTATATGTGCTCTAATGTTGTCAAAAAACTCTCATAGTGATTCAATCATGCATATATGTGTTTTAAGGTTGTCAAAAAACTTTTATAGTGATTTAAGCATGCATATATGTGTTCTAAGGTAGTAAAAAAACTTATAATGATGAAATCATGCTAATATGTGTTCTAAGGTTGTCAAAAAACTTTCATAGTGATTCAATCATGTATATATGTGTTATAAGCCAGTAAAAAAAACTTTCATAGTGACGAAATGATGCTCATATGTGATGAAATCGTGCATATACTAGCTTGAAATCTAACGACATGAAACAAATGACATGAAACTTTCATACCTGACATGCACCTGCAAACGAAGTTCCCCTGTCCCGAAAAAAGATGCACAACTCATTATAGACAATGTCAGAAATTTCTTCATGTAAATAGTCATGCACTACATCCTTAACAAGCTGGCAGACACCATCCCAAAAATTAGCAGGGTCAATCGGACATTGAGAGTTGATGCTGGCGGGAGAACTCTGAGAGCTCTGGCTGGAGGAGGCAACGACTGGTGTGGTGTTCATATTACTCCCAAACCCGAACACACGACTCTTTTTTAGTTCACCAGTTACAGTCACCCATGCTGCAGGATCAAAAGGCGGATGCTGAGTGGAGTCATCGCCATATCACTCTACCATTTGTTGCTCGTATGACTCCTACAAAATAATAATTATAGTATGAATTAATAATTAAGAATTACAATGTTCATGGTAAGTTGTCTATTATAATATTTATTAATACAGTAAATACATACCGTTGTCGCTCTCGCCTTCTCTGATACGAACTCTCCCGTGCTCTTACGTTTATGTGTTTCAACAAACACATCCTTGTAAGGCACAATACATTTTTTTTTTGCTTCTTGTGAGGTTAAATGATAAAAAAATTAATTAAAAAGTATGCAACAATACTTATAAATTTGACAATATATATATTGATGAATTACCATTTTCTTCTAGTAGCTCTCAAAAGTCCTAGATCCACCTGTGTATAGATGGGCATCAGGCATCTTCGCTCGGTTTTGTATAGCCTTTGCTGAGTGGTTTCGAAATTCATGGCCTGCCTATTTGTCGCACATTGCATCCCAATAATCTGACCTGATAGTAGGAGGGTCATGGCCCTTCCACTGCAGTAGATCATCTATCCCACCAGATGCTTTTATTGTTGCAGTCTTCATATTATGCAACATGTCTGCAAATCAACTGGTAGACACGTTCTGCCATAGCCGCCTCGCGTCCTGCTCCTTCGTAGTCGCAAAGCGATTTGAAGCTTACAAATAATTTCAGAAAGTTAGTACACATGACTATAACAAAAAATTAACTATGGAACACATTAGCTATGATAAACGATTGTATACCATGAATGAGGACAACAATTTTTCCAACATCTCTTTCAGGTACTCTTTTCATTGAGCGACTGGTCCTGGAAGATGTTGAACTAGTGACTGCTTAATTTTCTGTATTACTTCTTGTGGCTCGAACCTTGCACTGCACATGAATTGGTACACATTAACTATCGATATACACTATTTATAAGATAAGTATTGGATGACCCTCTACACTTTATCCTCATTCATCTCTCATATAAGATCCTCTCTTACTCTCCCCTTTTTATTCCCTTAGCCAACCCATCCACCACCAATTGGTGGTGTCACCTAGCTAAAATCCGACACTACCGAGATACACCATCAGTCCAACTGTCACCCGACACCACCACGCCACCTCTGCCCATCTGCTAAATCGCTACCTTGTTGGTTATGTTGCACACTCGCAGCCTCCACCGCGTTCAACCGCCATCTTTGACAAGTTTTGAGGTACGACACCGATATATATATATATATATATATATAAATTGCATATGATTTCTGTGCTTAAACATAGTTTATTCTTGTAATTTTTATGGATTCATGCATGTTATAAATTGAGTTTTTCCATGTAAATGAACTAGAGAGTTAACCCTTGCATTGCAGAAATCGACCCTCTACCGTTTTTACACTCAGTTGTTGATTCTGAACAAACAAGAGTCGACCCCTGTCAGTTCTGTGTGCATGGACCAGACCCGAGAGTCGACCCACTCTTTTGGAGAGTCACTCTTGGGTGGCCAATTGGACCCTTGTGTTTCTATGTATGGATTAACTGTGAGAGTCTACCCATGTGTGGGTGAGTCGACTCTCAGATGCTTTATTTATGTATTAGACTTTGAAAGTCGACCCATGTCTGGGGGAGTCCTCTTGAGTGTTGTTTTAAGGATGACCTTGTATGGGTCAAACCTTTTTCGTAGGGTTGACCCCTGCCCACTTCAAATGGTTAGATTTTTAGGCTTGACAAGTAAGGGTTGACCCTAACTTTCTGGAGGGTCGACCTTTACTGATTTTTTTTGCTATTGAACCCTTTATGGGTCGATCCTTGTTCTTGATATAATACCTACAATTTTTGAGGAATTTTTATGAATTTTCATAATTTATGATAAATAAAAAATTTTGAAACTTAGGTAGTCACTATGTTATAGGGTTTGTAGGATTTAAAAAAAAAATTAAGTATCAGAAAAATACCCCTACATGCCCAAGGGCCTCATTGACTCTATTGAGTTTCAATTTTTCAAAAATTATTTCAGAAGAATTCAAATTAACTTCTTAAAGAATATTTAAAATAAATAATTTAAATACATGGAAATTCAAAATTTTATAAATGAAAATTCATTTACATTTAAGCCTAATTCAAATTGTATTTAGTGTCATTTCATTTAATTTCATATTTGAATTTGTAAAGAATTGAATTTAAATTTAATATAAATTAATTTAGAATTCATCTAATAGAATGAAATTTGTAACTAAATCAAATTTTATAATTTTGTAGAAGTCTATAGGTGGGCCGTCTCATCCTATGTGGCATCCAATTTAAACTTTAAAATATAAGAAAAAAATAAAACTTTAAAATCAAGTTAAGTTAAAAATTTACTAAATAACAAGATTTGTATTAAAAATTTCCTTTTTTTTTCAAAACATGGCCCCATAAGGAGAGGTGTCACCCTAGAGAAGTTTAGGAAGAGGGTGGCTGGACCAAAGGAAGAAAAAGAAAGAAAGAAAGAAAGGAATATATATATAAGGACTAGTCAACTTGCTTGTCAAGCAAGCAAGTTGCTATTTCAAATTTGGAAAAGGGGTCAACCCCAACCCTTATGGATATACATACAAATATATATATATATATATATATATATATATATATATATATATATATATATATATATATATTACATAACCTAAGCTAACCATATTAAAAAAGAAAAAGAAGAGAATTAAAAGGAAAATGTAGATTTTTGAAAAAAAGGAAACTAGCCTAGATCTAAGATCAATGACTGAGATTTACTCCAGCCCCTGACCCAACCTTAAACACTATAAAAATAGAGGAGGGGCACATGTCCCCCCTATTTGCTTTCCCTTGGTTTTTTTTCTAAGTCTTAATTTTCCTTTCTCTCAAAATCTCTATTTTCTTTTCCTTTTTTCACACCAAAACCTTAGTGTTTTCACCCTTGAATTAGCAAGAGAGGCATTCACATTCGTGTGAGGAGCGTAAGGAGGTCATGGGTGAGGCCGTTGTTCATGTTGAATGGCTGGTTCTTGCTAGAGGAGCGATCTACACATGTAGGAATCGATTTTCACCAAAAAGGTAGGGGGTTCTCTACTCTACACATAAAATGAAATTTGTGGGCACAAATTCCTCTAAATTTTTGTGAGGACAGAAGCCTCCCACATGTGGGATTGGATTACGGTTGTCGAAATATGCATTTGAAAGGGGTTTTCGAAAGAAAACCCCTCTAAAAATTGTTTTTTTCCAAATTCGGGAATAAGGGCTTAAATCAAATTTTTGATAAGTTGTATAAAAAGAAAAAATCTGTAAAAGTTTATATTTGACATAAGGACAAGGGGTTGATTTTGAATTCTCCTTAGAAGAATTTTATTCATCCCCAAAAGTAGCTGAATTTTTGAATTAAAAATCAAAAGGAATCAATTATACATGTTATCGGTTTCTCAAAAATAAAATTCATAATTTTTAAAATTTCACATATTACTTGTTTGTTTTCTTGAAAATTCTAATTAGAAATAGTAAATTAGGTTCATGTGGATGTTCTGTAAAAAATTTGCTGTTTTTCGTTATGTCTATCATGCAAAAATTCGTATTTCATGCTATAGAGTTTCTTAAAAATTAATTCTGTAATTTTTAGAAAAATCATGTTATATTTAATTGTTTTATGCAAATTTAAGTTAAAATTTTATAGAGATTGAGGATATAAATATTTTGGAATTATAACATGATTTTTTGATTTTTATTTATAGAAAAATTACTTGATTTACTTGTTTTTTTATAAAAATTACCGAATCTATTTATAAAGAATAGGCTTCAGAAAGACGGGTCCATTTTTCAGCCTAACGACTGCAAAAACATGACTTGTTTATGGTAAGTAGTTAGAAATATTTTAGATATAGTTTTTATGAATCTTGAAAAGTATTCATGTGAAAAAAATTCAAAAATATGAATTCGGGTGGCCTGTTTTGGCCCCACCTGAATGCATATACCCGTTAATACGTATTTTCAGCCTGACACCTGACTGGTAAATCACTCGTATCTCCTTCGTTCGGAGAAGTTTTAACAAGAAGTTTATTACATTAGAAAGCTAACAAAATTTTACATTTACTGTAAAATTTTGAGCTCTATTTGTGGATTGAGCATTGTTCTGCGATAGTCTAAAAAAAAAGTATAGGTCTACCCCAAAACGTTTGTAACTTCCTCATTCAGATAAAATTTTATGAACGGTTTGCGGCATTGGAAAGCTGACGAAAATTTTTACCAATTGTAAAAAATTCAGTTTTGACATCGAATGAAAAAAAAATTTGTAGTCTCTATAACAGTCAGATAGAATTGGGTTTTTGAGAGTTTAGAATCGGTTTGGTACCAAGTTAACTGTCTATTGCGAACTATATGCATGTATGTAAGTTGTTTTGAATGAATGATCAGTGGTTGTGGACTATTAAAAACATGAGTTTTCTGCAGAGAATTAAAGTGTCCACTTACAAGACACAAACTAATAAAAATGTTAAGGCACAAGCGTGCCCTTGTGGCCTATATCGAATGAATGGACCGAAGTGTCCATTATGTGTATTGATGCGAATGTTATGCATTATTGAACATGCTGCAATTCCTTGTATATGACTGTCATGTACATGATATAAATAATGTGAATGAATGGATGCATCTACCGTTTAAAGAAATTTTATTTCCTTGTTTATGCATTCATGCATGATTTTGAAAAGAATAAAACACATGCTATGATCTCGAACTAAAGGTTTTGAAAATGCATCCTTAGGCCCTGAAGTGGCCAAATTTATTGAATGAGACCATTAAATAGATGTTGCATATAAAACAAATAATTAAAAAGTAAATACATAATATTAAATGATTGATACTCACTAAGAGAAGGTAAGTAGTACTAGTCTGGCTTCGTGGGTATCAATTTGAGTATAGAAGGTTGCTCCTCCTTAACCACGAAGATAGAAGAACCCTCCACATTAGATTGTAGCATGCATGATATAAAATCTTATGAGTAAAGTCTGATGTATCAGGATGGTAGTGGGGGAAATTCTCTCACTCTTTACGTCCCTCACCCAACACTAGCGAATGGTGCCCGACCAGGATAAAGGCCACCCTTTGATTGAAAACACAACTTACACCGTGGCTCTGACCCAGGACTTCTCCCTATGTTTATACCCACAGGTTTATGAAAAGCTGTAACTTAAATGATTACACATTAGATAGGCATGGCATGCACCATCTCAGAAAGAATATTTAATTAAATATAAGAATTGGTTCATCATGAAATCGACTTCCACATTGGTAAGTGCATGCATTTTTAACTAGTCATGCATTTTTAATTATGCTCATGCAATCTGAGTTATTTAAGTTTGAATGAATGACATATAAATGTTAAATTCCGTAATTGTATGCTTACTTGGATTATTTGCAATACATGTTAAATTTGTCTGTATTTAATTTTGTTAAATGCATAAAAAATTGATGTAATTCCTGCTTTCGTGTTCCATTTTATATGTTTTGTATAGTTCCCCCTACTGAGACAAGCTTTGTCTAACACTATGAATTTTAATGTTTTCAGAAAGTGAGTGATCTCATATACGATGGCTGGAGGTTACGACGAGGACCGAGCCATACCTTTCTCAAAACTCTGAAGTTTTGAATTGAGAGCAACTTCTAGATGCTCTAAGATTCTGATGATTTAATTTAATTTATTAATGGACATTTATATTTAATTTGGACATGTATGGATGTTGATTCAATTTATAAGTGTTTAATTTTTGAATTAAATGCATGTACAAATGTGAATGGATACGAGAAGTAACACGCCAAGTTTTAATCCCAATTGATTTTTTTGTTGCAATTTTATAAAGAGATTTAAATGCATTTAAAAAAAACATTATTTTTAGGATTTAAAAATTGGGGTGTTACACCAGAAGGGTTGACCCTACAGAGTGTCGGTTTTCATTGACCCACGAGGGTCGACCTCTGCAGCTTGTTGTATGGTATTAGATGTGGAGACCCGCAAAGGTCGACCCTTTTCGCTGATGGTCGACTCTTTCCAAATATTAGTTTGATCCATATGATGGTTTGAGTCGATTCTTCTTAAGAAGAGTCAACCCTTCTTCTTATTGAGTTGACTCTTCTGACTAAAAGTTGACCTTTCTTTATGTTGAGTCGACTCTTTTAACTATTAGTCTACCATTGATTTATTGAGTTGACTCTTTTAGATACAGTCAACTCTTGTGCTTTGGGAATCAACCTTTCTGCACCAGAGTCGTCCTCGAAACTTGGTGAGTCGACTCCTAAGTTGGAATTATATCTTCTTTAACTCTGGTTATAGGTTTGTAATGTTTTGAGCCTAGACAATTATAATAGCACACACACACACACACACACACACACACACACACACACACACACACACACACATATATATATATATATATATAAAACTGAACATGCATTATGACTCTTATTTACATAACACGAATTATGTATGCTCGAGGTTTAGTTGTCTCATATTATGAGTAATGTTCATGTACACATGCATGAAACTTCATGCTTCAAGGTTCAATTTATGAACATATGGATGTTTATGCGATGTTACATGTAGCTATGATATGATGTCGATACACATGATACATGACATATGATATGATATATGATGTGTTGCATGTCGAATGATACATGCACAAATTGATGAATGATATTATGATTGAAATATAGAAATGAATTATGCAATAGTTCTAATGATATTTGATTAATTGATTGTTTGAGCCCGAATAGGTGACTCATGACCTTTTGTATGGTCAATTGAATTTATTTGTGTGGTGCCCGATAACCTTGCGATTTAGTAATTGACTTGCGATTTGGTCATTAACTTGATACATGCTTGTGCCCATATTGGTAGCCATTGACCCTGTAAATGGTCAGTTGTATTTGTGCATATATAGAAATATGAATTCTTAAGATTGGGTAACCTATTGAGGAACTGTTCCCAAGAGGAGGACCATGTGAGATTATACATGTCCGAGACCATATAGCTGTCTAAGATGATCCCTATGAGGAGGTACCATCCCACAACTAGGTAGTTCGATGAAGACGACCCCTGTGAGGATGTACATGACCAAAACCAGATCAGTTTTGCTAAGGTGGTTTTGTGAAGATGCACAGACCCAACATCAGATTGCTCAGGTAGGATGAGCTTGTGAGGATATACGTTTCAAATGACAGGAAACTTATTTTAAGCTACGATAAATCTCTGTAAGCTATGATGGATTTTGATGAGCTCGTTATAGTCATTTGAGAATCTATTTATTTGGTTGTGCTCCAATTGTTATATTATGACTACATGTTGATCTTAGATAAGCGAATCATGCCTGGATCAATTAGGGACTATGTCATGGGATTATGATTGAATATATTAGGTGGATGATATATCACGCCTACAAATGAATATGTTAACTTATTAGGTGAACAACACTCCTACTTAGTCTTATTGTTTATAATTTTTTTGTATTTTTCTGAATAAAATATATCATGTATGTACACCATGAGTGATGTATATCATGGATATCATATTGCATGGATATATGTTTTGATATTGTGTGATTCTTATCAATTTGGGGTATATTCTTGTCGGGCTTTCGTAAGTTTGACTCCATTTTATGGGGTACAGGTTTATCAGAGTTGTACAACAGAGTGGATGTGATGTTGCGGCGCTGTCAATGAGCCAATCATTTTCCTTTACCCCAAGTTAAAATATGCATCCACTAACAATTTTAAATATAAAAGAAAAGTTTTTAATTTTTCATTTGTTAAAAAAAGGAATTGAAATCTGAGGGCGTTATTGACTGCATTAGCTCTCGTCCTCAATTGGTTAGGCCGGGCCGGGGTCCAAAATCATGGCTGACCCAAGTTCGGCCTAGATGGGCCAATCAAGCCACATGCCACCCACCTGCCTCACTTTTAAGGGGAAATTAAAGACAAGCCGAGCCGCAGCAGCCTTGCCCATGTCCATTTTCCACAAGGCTGGGTCAGGTCACAAAAAATAAGGCCCCACCCACTTTTGTGGTCAGTCATCTGTGTGTCTCGATCCGCCCGATCCACTGTCCTATGTGAGGCCCAGAACCATTTATGCCAAAAGTTGCAAACATTTGTAGGAATTCCAAATATTACTTGTGGGCCCCACACATGGGATTGTTAAATGGCTGTGGTCAAGTATGACAAAGGGGTTTCGGACCTGACCCAACTTGTTGATAATAAGGTCTGGATTCACAAGTAGGTGATTGGAGACGAGACTAGCAGCTTGCATTTTGGCTTGGCTAAGCTCAATTATGAGAGCCAGCTTGTTTTGATAAATGAGACCAGCATGAACATGGCAAGCTTGGCTCTGCTCGGATACATTTTTACATATTATACATTTATAAATTATAAAATATATATTATATAAGTAATGCATATTATATATGTTTTATATATATACTATACATATTTTTATATTATCAGGCTTTAAAAATACTTAAAATCAATTTTTATAGAAAATGAGTTAGCTCGTGATTATAAGATCTCTTTTTTCTTGTCATTGACCTCCTGTCCTTGATCCTCAGGAGGTCAAATTTGATTGATGTTTGCAATTCAAATTCAAGTTAATGTGATTCGGTACAAGGTGAAATCACGCTATGCAGGATTTGAATCTACGACATCGGGTTTTTGTGACCTGTATTCTACGGAACTGAACTAAGAGGGCTTTCTCAAGAAGAGATACATCTGTAAAGATTCTTTTTCCAATACTTCTTAACCTGTGTATAGTATCATTAAATGATACTAATGAGTATACCATCCCCAATTTTAATTGAAGTCACTTTCATAAGACATTTCCCTCCTTCGCTCAAGCAAATGACCCAGGAAAATGCTCAATCCTCACCTTTCTCCCATGCTTGTTTAGGTTGGCTCCATTTCTTTCCCGACTGGCTGCACCATTCTGAGAGCTCGTGACTAACTCACGAGCCAAGCCCGAGCAGGGATGTACCCTAAGCGAGCGAAACCCAAGCTTGGCTTGTTCGACTTATTCACCAATCTTAATTAGGTCTGATTAGATAATTAGTTCAGAATTTTAATTATATTTAGTAAACAAACCGTAGCCTGAATCATATGTTTATGAAAAGCAAACCAGAGGCCAGCACGAGACCCAAAATTTAAATTTTTTGGTAGGCCAAGATAAAACCCCCATCATTGACTGCATATTGGGCTTCTAACTCATGACATCTATTTAGTTTTTGGTGACATTCACAAGTGGCCCACCTGGTCAGTGGAGTGGTTGTGAGGGTGCTGAGATGAAGGTACCAGATCAAACTCTACTGGTGCACGGGTGCGCCCGTAGCTTTCAAAGGTGGGCCACGTAAGGCTCCATTTGAGGTTTTCCTCACTTTAGCAAGGGTTCCTGATAATAAAAAAGAATAAAGGCATTGACAAATGGCCACTACCAGATGAGTCATGAGTGGAATCCTTGTAGGCGACTCGAGAATTGATTAAGATATGAGAAAACTACATGCTAACCATTTAAAACAGAAGGTTTATCTCAATTAAATGGGTCTGGCTCTAACCATCTCAACCTGGACTTGGACCTGGTCCATCCTAAGCTATGCCCTAACACACCCGGTCCACGATCTGGACGCGATACTCACACATCAAAGGCGAGCTAGACTCTTAATGTAAATAAATTCGGCTAGGATTCATCTAGTTGGCAACCCAAACAAGTCACTAATATGAGTGTTATTTTAAAAATATTGTAATTTTCCAAGTCTAATACCATCCCCAAAACAACATCATTCTAATTAAAAAAAATCGTTTAATTTAAACTATCATGATTTTATCACAATATTAAAATGTGTAATTTTTATTTTCAAATTTTATAAAGTTGAGTTTTTTAGATATTTTCTCCAAAATAAAGCCTTTAATTTATTACAAGGGTTTATTTCACCTAAAAAATCTTGATAATGAAATTTGTGAAGACTGGCAGACGACACAAAAGAGCTGGCTCTCATACAAGAAAATACGGCTTCAAAGTTGAAAGCGATAAGCATCGCTTTCTAAGTTTATTGCTTGCAAGTTAAAACCTTCACCTTTTTTTTCTGCACTAAGCTATCTAATGTAAAACATATTTAAAACACTTTTTTTTTCAAAGGCAAGCTGGGGCTAGCCAGACTCCTACCAGTTATACAACTGTATCATTGGGTTTTGAACTTGCACCGTCCCACCACAAGGTGACGTGCACTAGCTGCTCCTACCAAACAAGAAGAGACCCCGTTAGTATATTTAAAACATATTTATTACTACTCAATGAGCCTATATGCGTGAAGTGAGACAACACTCGACTTATTTCGTTGTTCAAGTTTTTTACAAGCCGAGTACACAAACAAGTGTATTTTTCAAGCTAAGGTAAGGGGAAACCCTCCCTCTATCACTAACTGCACCTTGGCAGCCCTTTGATTGGTAAAACCCTTGAGGTCGCCTTCTTGGCTTGCTTCACCGGGAAAGTACACCCAGTTTCGACCTTGTACAGAGCAATGCTGGTCGGAAGTTTTGAGTGGCATTCTGGGAACTCGGTGGCATTCATAACTTGCCGGCAGGCCACTTTGGCAGTGAGTAAAAATGGTTACTTTTTTTTTTTTTTTTGGGGGGGGGGGGGGGGGGGGTATTATGCTATCTGTATCCTTGCGAATCGGCCGATTCACATCGGCTAAAAATCGAAACAAAACCCAATGGTATACGTCACCTTGTGTTGAGATGTTGCAGGTTCAAAACCCAATGGTATCGTGTGTAACTGGTAGGGGTCGGGCTAAGCCCAGCTTGTCTTTCAAAAAAAAAAATGGCTATACCTAATGGCTCCTCAAGTAAGATATTTTAGAAACAGAAAAATCTTGATAGAAAAAAATATTCTCTAAATATATCATTTTAACATGTTTTTTATTTTTGTGAACATACTTTATTGATATTAAAAAGTTATTATGAGATTTTCCCTTGCTAACAAAATCCTCATAATAATATTCTTAACACTAGAATATGAGAACTATCATGTGAAATGGACATTTTCAACACTTTTTTTTTCAAAATCAATGCATTGGACATAATGGATTTTTTAGGAATCAACTGAAAAATTTGCAATTTTTAGATGTTTGAATATTTATAAACATTATGAACTGTTGATTTTAAAACATTGAAAAATCTTGTTTATGCATCTTAATTGGATAATTCAAGTGCTGGTCCTTATAAAACTAACCATATATATGTACGGTTAGATTTAAGAATAAACAACAAAAATTCATTAAATCTTGCTGGTCCTCGCTTGACCCTTTTCGTTCCCTAAGGTGGCAGCATATCTTGGCAGGCTTGACCTTTGGGCATTCTAAAGTTCACTATATGGATACCACTTCTCCTTGTTTCCTCTTAATAAAAATCCCCAGCGCTCGAGTGACTGCAGGCTTGACTTGTGGGTCTCTCTCTCTCCAAGTCTACCACTCTAATACGGCACTTATCTCCTTAGTGAAAAGATCAGGTGCAATATGACTGCACAAATATTTGTGCATTAAGCACCTAATCACCCTCTATTTTGGGGACAGGCCTGTCAATTGTGGAGCCTAAGGCCTGATGGAGGGCAATCAGGTGATTAATGCATAAATTTTGTGCCATGTGATTGCACGCGATCCGCACTCATCTTCTTAAGGATAACTAGCTGTCATTTGAATTGGAGCTGGTTTTGTAGGGCCCACAACTGTTAGAGTTCAGCACGTGTCAAACTGCTTGGGAGCTGCTGGGGCACCGAGTTTCCTAGTTTTTGCAATGCGTATGGCTAAATTGTGATTGGTCCAAGAAGCTTCCCAAAAGAACTGAAATTAATCCTTTGCAACCATTAGCAACCACCTGCAGGACCATATGCACAAGCGTGTCTTTAAAGTTGGTCCAACAGGCAGAGTGCTGCGGTAAAAAAGACAGCAACCTCACCTGTTCAAAGAAGATGCCTCTCCACTTTGATGTATGCGGCAGGATGTCTTTATAAAGTACCACAGATATTAACCATAGTCCAAAATACATAACAATATATATATATATATATATATATATAGAGAGAGAGAGAGAGAGAGTAATGGTGCGTGCTAAATGGGTTTTTCTGCTCTTCGGGTATTTTCTTACAGTTTTGACCCAATAAATGTGTTGCCCATCATCGATTTACGAGGAATCCACACCTGAATCATGTGTTTTTGATGAAAAAATGATATTTGGAGCCTTGAAAATTTACAAAGATTTTGGACCATTGATTTTTTCGAACATTATAAAAACCCACCCATACGTGGGAATCAAACACTTCAAGAGCTAATCACTATCAAATCAAGTACATAGATCACATCTGTACAATCAACATTTAAAAATAAAATGAAAAAACTTGAAAAACTCATTTAGCATATTTCATTTAGCACGTACCCATTACTCTCTCTCTCTCTATATATATATAAAGTCACCAGAATATAAGAACTAATGTGTGAACAGCAATTTTCATGGTTTTTTTGTTATTTTCTCTTGAATCCAACCATATAGATATAACATAAGTGCTTGATTTTATAAGAACCTGCTCTTGAATCAGCCGATTTTGATGCATAAATGAGATTTTTTTAAAGCTTTAAAATCAATTGGCTCATAATCATCATAAATATTCAAGCATTTAAAAAACACATTTTTCATCGAAAATACAAGATCCAATGGTTGATTCCTAGAAAATTCACCACGCCAAGCACATGAACATGGTTGGATTTGGAAAAAAAGTGTTGAAAAAGCTCATATTTTTAGTTCTCATATTCTAGTAACTCGTATATATATATATATATATATATATATATATATATATATATATATATATATATATATATATATATATATATGAAAATTAGGTTTGTGTTGTGCTTTTTTTTATTAGGTTAGGTTAGGACCCTCCAAAAATTATAGTCGTGGTGTATGTTAGATCTGAACCATTAGATGTGTTTATCATTACTTATTTATTAATAAGCAAGTTTTTTTTAATATTTATTTGATATTAAAATATAAATATTTTATCTTCAAATTTTAGTACAATATCAACCGTTGATTTTTTTACCTCTTTAAAATACACATATAGGCATATAAATGCTTAATAAAAAAATATTTGTTATTGAATAAACAATGATAAACACATCTAACCGTTCAATTCTAACAAAAAATACCCAAAACTATGATTTATGGAGGGTCCTAACAAAAAAAACAGAGCACGATCCTCACTATATATATATATATATATATATATATATATATATATATATATATATATATATATATATATATATATATATATATATGGGTTAATACTTGATGCCTTTGAAATTACCAAATTATATGTAACTATTGAGTTAAAAATCATACATTTTAGTTTTTTTGTAAATTAAATCTTATAGATGTGATCTACAATGTTTGTTTAGTGAAAATTGAATTTTAAATCGTATGTTTGTGATACATAAGTTGGTTTTTTAAGGAGTTAAAAAATGAACATGCTACAATGCGCTAAAATTTTATAGCTCAAAAAGTCATTTTTGGATTGAAATAAAACAATCCAAGGCCTAATCCTTAGCAAACAAACCTTCCTCAACATATCTATTTGGTCAGATTGAGTTGATACGATCAAACCATGGATCATGTTATTTCCATCTAAAAGTATGATATTTTGAATCATGAATTTTTTGTGTATTATAGACGGCTAAGTTTAAAACCCTTAAAAACCTACTTACATGTTATAATACATTATTCAAAACTCTTTTTTAACTAAATAAATCTTATAGATCGCATCTATAAGGTCCAATCTACAAAAGTAAAAAAAAACAAAGGTGATTTAAACTCAATAATTTCATGCCTTCAATAGTAACATACACATATATATGGGTAAATATTAGCTATTAATGAAGGTAAGGAACTAATGAGTAAAAATCACTCTTTTCTTCACAAATTTTCAATTTTTTGTAGTTCAAATGTTACATATGTGATCTACATGGTTTGTTTAGTAGATTTTTTTTTAAATTATGTGATTATGTTAATTGATTAATTTTTTATAGGGGTTCAAAATTAAATCAACAGCCCACAATGTGTCAAAATTTCATAACTCAAAAGGCCACATTTTTACATCAGAAAAACATTATCCAAGGCGTGATACTTAGCAAACAATCCCTGCTGAACACATCTATATAGTTAGATTGAGTCGATACAACTTGCACCTATGATTTTTATCTCATTAATTTCTTACCTTCATTAGTAGTAAATAATTTCGCTCTCTCTCTCTCTCTCTCTCTCTCTCTCTCTCTCTCTATATATATATATATATATATATATATATATATATATATTCCTCCACATTTACTTAGTTTTCTTGTGAATCAAGTGCTGCTGATATGATTTATATGATTTCCATAGTCAAAAACATGTTCTACATTGTCCATGTTATACACTACAAGAAAAATGCTAATTAGCGACGAAAATTTGCGACGGATTTTTTTTGTCACAAATTTACGATGGATTAGCGAGAGAAAACTATTTGTCGCTAACATTCGAAATATTTGCAAAATTAGCGACAAAAATACCTCCCTTGCTAAATCCATCGCTAATTAGCGATGGATTAGCGACAACATTTTTCCATCGACAAAACACTAAAAAAATGCTAATTAGCAACGGAATTAGCGAGGAAATTTTTCGTTGTTAATCCGTCGTTAATTAGCGATGGAAAAATTCCCTCGCTAATTTTCGATTTAAACCGTCCCACCTGAGGCGTGAAATTTTCCCTCCCTCCGTTCTCCCCCCCGTTCAATTTAAACTGTCCCCACCTGAGGCGCTTCTCAGGATGCCAGGAGCCCTGCCCTTCCTCTGACGACGTGCAGCAGCCTCTCGCGCCCTCTGAGCGTGACAATGGCGTCGGCCTCCGGATGACCAAAGGCTCGCGAGATCAACTCTCGCTACCTCTCTCCTGCGTCGTCCTCCTCCTCCTAGCGGTGCCCCTCGCCAGTCTCCACCGCTTGTCCCGCCTCTCCCTCGTCGGATCCCGTCTCCACTATGACCCCAAAAAGGTCGCAGTCGGTCGATCAACGCCGCTCCTCTACCCCTTCCCGCGCGTCCACTCCTTCATCGACGATTTATTTCGTGAAGTGGGCGCCGGAGGTCCTCTGGCCGTCGACACGAAGCTTGTCGGTCTCCTTCCAGGGGGAGTCGTTCTCCCTCCCGATTGGCCGCCGCGAGAGGCCGCCCAACAGCCTCTCGCGCCCTCCGAGCGTGACAATGGCGTCGGCCTCCGGACGACCAAAGGCTCGCGAGATCAACTCTCGCTACCTCTCCCCTACGTCGTCCTCCTCCTAGCAGTGTCCCTCGCAAGTCTCCACCGCCCATCCCGCCTCTCCCTCGTCGGATCCCGTCTCCACTATGACCCCAAAAAGGTCGCAGTCGGCCGATCGACGCCGCTCCTTTACCCCCTCCCGCACGTCCACTCCTTCACTGATGGTTTATTCCGTGAAGCAGGCGCCGGAGGTCCTTTGGCCGTCGACACAGAGCTTGTCGGTCTCCTTCCAGGGGGAGTCGTTCTCCCTCCCAATCGGCCACCGCGAGAGGCAGCCTACGGCTGCCCGTTCTCTCGTCGTGACGGGCTGGCTGCGGAAGAGCGTCCCGACGTCGGAACGCGCCGGTTCTGTGAAAAAAAAATTGCTCCCTGTCGGAGAACGCACCGATAAAGAGCATTTTTTTTTTATTTTTTATTTTTAAATTTAATGACGGATTAGCGATGGATATTATCCATCGCTAATTTAAAATAGCAAAGGACTCACGATGGATTATGTCTGTCACTAATCCGTCTCAAATTAGTGACGAAAGTAACGATGGATAAGTTCTGTCACTACTTAGCGTCGAAAAATTCACGATGGAAGATATTCGTCTCTAATCCGACGCTAATCCATCACTAAGCTGTTTAGCGATGGATTAGCATCGGATTAGTGACGAATTTAGGTCGTCTTTAGTGGTATAAAGCAACTTTTTCAAGGGATACAAAATTCAATGGTCTTCTATGCCTCAAATTTTCAAGATTAAGAAAATCATATTTTTATATCGAAAGCACACAATTCAAAAGTGTATTTCCTAGTAAATGGGCTATGTTGAATAAATTCATATTGAACTGGCCAAATTAAACTCACACCTATGAGCTTCAACGATAGAGAGTACCATATTCTAGCGTATAGCCAATATTTTTTCATATAAATAAACATATATGGAAGAATATTGGCTACCATCGACTATTACGTACTCTTTAATAGAAACAGCCCATTTCTTCACATTTGTATGATTTTTGTTATGATGTGAATCAAGACCCATAGATATGATTATATGGTTTGTTTTGTTAAAAACTAGTTTTAGATTGTCCGATCATGTCATATATGTAGATTTAATATGGGTTTCAAATTTCAACGATCAACAATACGTCAAAATTTCATGATTAACTAAGACATATTTTTATAGTGGAAGCACTCAATCCGAAATGCATTTGTGGGATGAAGTTGATGAAATAAAGCTTGGACTTGATGATATTTAAATAGGACTGTATGCGGAGTGGACCCTCTGTATGCGTGTGCGAGTTTAATACACGATCAAGTTGATATGAATAGACTATCTAACTAAAAATAATAAGTGCAAGTTGCATCAACTCAGCCCAACTACGTAGATTTTTTATTTGTTTGCTAGAGATTGTCCGTGACTTTGATTTTTCTCTTATAAAAATATAAATTATAAATCTAAGTAGACTCAGTAAGAAATATTTATAAATAATTGAAGACTTTGATTGTGGGCTCTAAATCTTTAATCATAGTTTAATTTTACACCAAATAACGTACATGTTCCACCACAAGAATTCTGTGGATTAGCGACGGACTCTATTCAATGCAAATCCGTCGTTGAACTGTTTAGCGAGGGATTGGCGACGACTTAGCGATGGATAGCGTCCGACGTAATTTCTTGGTCGCTAATTATTTCTTCAACTCCATTATTTCTTCAATAACACCGTAGTAGTCAAGTTCATTTTCACCGTAACTGCTACCCTTGACACACCTGTCACTATTCATCATTGACTTGTTTACACTGTATTCTTTTGTATGGAATCGATAATCATTTACGATGTACCCGTTGTAACATTGCACAACTTTGGTAGACCATTTTGTAAATCACATATTTCTTGTTCATTAACATCACCATGGCGGACCTACAAGCATAAGCAATGACTGTAAACACGACCAATTAAGTAACATATTGTTGTTTACACGGAAAGAATGCATACCATCGTTCTTACCAACTCTTTCAACCATGCCCAAACTTATTTTCACGTTCTTTTTGTACTTCTGAATCAGTGAGATATGGAAGTTCTCTTCACAACTCCAGATCAAGTTGTATGTACTTAACAAATAATTATATTACCAAACCATGTACGTAGAGAACTTAGTGTAACATATTATGTATACTTACTCGATGTAGGGGTCGATCTCTGAGCAATTAAAAATGATATAGATTTATGCTGCGTCTTGCTCTCGATCTTCCAAGAGTCTTGACCGACAACTGCAAAAGACATTCCTAAGTAGTTTAAATATCGATAGTTTGTCAGCCACAATAACTTGTTCTCCATCATCATTACAAGTATAACGTGTTGGAATGTGAGGCTCAAAGTACATATATGAGAAATTTGAAATCTCTTCTAAAGTGTACGCCTCACAAATTGAACCCTCCACTCTTGCTTTATTCTGAACCTTTTTTTTAGGTCAAACATGCATCTGTCAACAATATACATCTCGTAATATAATAAATTTTCAATAACATTAGAGAGAAAACTATAAATAAAAATATACCTTTCAAATGGGTACATCCATCGATATTGCACAAAACCACCAATCCTAAGTTCATATGGCAAGTGTATGATCACATGTTCCATAACATAAAAAAATATTGGCAGAAATATCTTCTCTAGCTGACAAATAGTAGTGACGACATAATCCTCAAAAATTTTTACCTCAGTTACTACAACTTTCGATACATACAATGTTCTAAAAAATCGACTCAACTCAGATAATACCCCCCATATAGGTTTGTCTAACATATCATGTAATGCTAGGAGAATCAACTGTTGCATGATAATATGACAATCATGACTCCTCAACCCATATAATTGTCTCTCATCTATCTTCACAGCCCAAACAATGTTAGAGACGTATTCATCTGGAAATCTCAACTGTCTCAATCACTTACATACCTGCTTTACTTGATCTGGTCCAAGCACGTACCATGCCTTTGGTTTTAGTATTTTGCCATTATACTCTTGGAGTTCTAATTCTGATCTTTTACATATTACTTTTAAATCCATACGGGCCTTCGGATTATCCTTCATTTTCCTTTTGACATTCATTATCGTATTGAACATATTTTCAAAAAAAAAATTCTCTACATGCATCACATCCAAATTATGTCATATCAATAAGGTCGGCCAATATGGTAGTTCCCAAAATATAGATTTCTTTGTTCAATTATGATCCTTCCCAAATCCAAGGAAGAGCATCACACTACAGGCATCTGTCAGTTCATATGAAAAGTATCGCAATCGTCTTAAAATATCTATGCCAGACTATAATGCCCCAAACCCCAACCAAGGAAAAACCCTAGATTTTTAGAGTTATATTTTTTTTAAAAGGTTTTGAATAAGCAATGGAAAACAAAGGTTGCAAGTTTGGACAAGTTACAGAGGAAATAGATATCAATTACCAAAAGTTACTATATAAAAGTCCTTTACAAAATGAGACTATGAATACATCGTAAATACAAGTCTCCCAAAAAGTTAGAGAAAAATCCCCCCAAAACCAAAAGCCAAGACCACGAGTCCAAGTGTGGGTCCCAAGCCTCCTGTCGTGCAGTCGTCGCATTGCAGCTAAAGCTAATTATCACCTGCACCCCATAAAACGGGGTCAGACCTCTTACGAGGTGGTGAGATAAACCAATCACAATGTATCATTTTTAGGAAAGCATGAAGCATGATAGCAATTATGACATGAATCAAAAGTAAACAACAGAACTACGATTAACATGATAGAACAATTAATAATATGTAACTAAAGTAAATGTGCGTGCGAGCATATATATGTGTAATATACAACAAGTGTGAGAACTAGCAAAAGTAGCAATACAAAGCTATATGCAACATAATAAGATAGTTAGAAACATACAACCAAGGTAAAATGATGACTACAATACGTACAACGAGGAAGTAAAGGAAGGAAACACATTGTACAACTCTAATGTACGAAACAAAACAACTAATCAAGATAAGTCAGCATGTGATTGGTTAGTGATTATGTTCTTCTTGTTTACTCCTTCGGGTAGGCAAAGAAACCTCACATTCTGTGAGACATGCACCCGACGTCTGTTATTCTATTTCTAATGTGGTAACAGAGAAAGCTACAGACCGAGTAACCTCATGCGGGCAGCCGAAGGCTGAGAGAAACCACGCATAGGTAATGGATTGCAATCCTCACTACTGCAGTAGTGGATGTATCTCAAAAGGTAACCTTGACCTCCCTAACTTTGAGTGACTGGAGGCCAAAAGGATGCCTTTGCTCCTATTAACGTATCGTAGTAACAACCTGTCACTCGAGGTTTGTACCATCCACCATCTCCAAGGTGAACCATCTTGTGAATAGGTAACCAGGTGGTTTATCTTTCTTAAGCTGGTTTGACAACACACCTCCTTCCGAGGTGTTTTGGCACACATGCCTCGTGGTCCCCGCAGGGTCACACAAATGAAGTCTTTGCCTGCCCATTTACGTGCTCGAGCTTCACACGGCTAAAGAAAGTGCACATCGCTTGTGAAGGTGATACAACACCATTTTATTCTTAGGATATCACATCACGTGAGCTCTCTCACAAACATAGGACCATCACTCAACATGACTCATATGGAGTCGCATAACCTCAACTGACAATTTGTCCCAATACCCTATATGGTGCTAACTTCCCAACCCTTTGTCGAGATACATCAAGTGCATAGTGTGCGGCATACATCAGTGTAGTACCCAAAGTGTACACAGTCTATAACATGACAACGTACAATACCCAAACATGACACTCGATGTAAGCAACAGATAGTCCACTATAATGTCATGGTGTGCCAAATTGCGAGTGTGAAGGCATGCATCATATTCTACATATTCTTGCACAATTATCAAATGTAAATGGTAACATTTATGTATATCACATTCAATCCATATTGCAATGTGCAAATATGTTCAAGTGAGAGGTGTCATGGTTTAACAACTAATGATACATAAGCAAAATACACATTTTTATAAGTTATTTGCAATTGTGATAAGATAAGCATTTATAGTCCATGAGTCACATCACATGCCTTTATGCATCGCATTAGGTACCATTAAGCGCAAGGCATTTCGCATAATTGCAACGTATCGTGCCATCATTCATACAAAATTTAACGAAGGATTCCCATGCACGTGACATGATGTGCAAGTGATGTGCGGTAATAATAACATTGCAAAAATATATTTGCATGCTTTATTTTTGCACAATTCGAACAAGGATCTTATGATTTAATCAACATGCTAGGCTTTGATGCCCAAAGGATCACTTGACGTGGCCACGTTGGTTGAGGAAAAACAACGCTAAAGACAACTACCACCTATGAGGCGACTGCGGGAGATGATGCAACAACCGACTACGACCATGCAAGAGTCGTGGTCCTTGCATTCAAAGCGACCTAGGTGAGCAGCAAGCTGTCACTTTCTGTCCACTCTCCCACTGCCCTTACGCAACAGCAGGGTATGCCACAGTGCCCCCAAAAAATACAACCATCACACTGCACCCTGTTTGGGGCTAGTGTGCGGCAATCATGACCTAACCCGATAGGGTACAGGTCACAGCCAAGGCAAACGGCCCAGGTTTGGACAATCTGGTGCAGACCTGTGCTGGAGTATACTGACAGCACACATGGTCTGGACAGGATTGTCCAGACCCGGTGTGGCACGGCCACACGAGGCAGCCACGACCTAACCCAAACTGGGTGTTGGCCGCAGCACACATGCAACCTAGATCTGAACCAACCTGTTCAGACCTTTGTTGGGAATGCTTGGGCCCTGAGCACGGGTCTAGACAGTGGTGTCCAGACACGGTATGGTGCTGCCACACCAGAAAAAAAAAGAAGGCGCTATGCAGGCTTGCGAACCTGCGCTGGAAGGCCTGCAGCCGACAACCAGCATCCCAGGTGCAGACAACACCCGTTGCCAGCCACGGCAGGGCTGCAAGGAAGGGAGCCTCTGCTCGGTCCAGGGTGACCCTGACAGGTCTGAACCAGGGTGGTTCAGACCAGTCAGGCCGAAAACAAAAGGGCTACAACAGGGCTCGGGCTGGGGTGCTGTTGTAGCTCGACCATGGACAGAGAAAAGGGGAAGGGAAAAGAAGAGGATGGTGATTGGGTTGGGCTGCTAGTGAGCCCAGTCCGGTCATCTATGCCTCCAAGCGAGCAAGTCGAAAAGAAAAACAACAAAAAAAATAAAATAAAGAAACAACGAAAAAGAATGACATCTCACCGTATGCAAGAATAACACAGTCCTCCATCATGGATTCACCTAGAACCCCTTGTATTCACGAAATAAAAGAAGGGAGTTCCAGGTTCTAAGCATTTCAAAAAAAAATAACGATGAACCCATTTTCAACAAGAAACAAGAAACCGTGAGTGAAGAATGCATTTGCATAAATGAATAAGTATGTGGGTGCTAAAAAATTGTGGAGAAAGCACATTCTATCACATGCAGACCCTAATCCACCGAAAACCCTTGCATGCACCAAGTAGGGTTTTGGGCTTCATGTTGAATCGAATACACATCAACCACTAAAAATGGTAAAAAAGAGAGGAAATCTTACCTTGCTTTTGGATTGGAGGAGGAGGAGATGATGTCTTCTCAAGCTTGAAATGGAACTCCACAACAATCACACACCCACACTAGCATAAACCAAAAATTTGGTAGAGAGAGTAGAGGAGAGAAGAGAAGAGAAAGAGAGAGAGAGAGCTCCAAAAACGTCTCTCTTTGGCTCTCTCTTTTTTTCTAAAAGTTTTTATATGCTTGCATGCCAAACTGATAGCTAGGATCGATTTGGTTGATCCTATAGCCATGGTGTGTTTCACACCCATCTAGGCAAGGGCAAGAGTGAAATACTCTTGCATGTCCACCCAAATGCTCTATTCATCTTCTTCTTTTCAAATTCTCTTTTTGATTTTTGAAAAGTGCCATGGGGCAGCTACCCCATGCACCCAATAGGAGCACACCTCCTTCATGATTGCACTTCTGGAAATTACATAGATTTCATGGGCTGCCGCCCACTTGGCCAATCCACACGCCTCCTTTAGATTCTTATCTTTTATTACCACCTTGCTACTGCCCAGCTTGGTCAACTCGACCAGCTAGGCTCCCTCACATGGGAGACGCCTAGTGAGGTCGAGCCATGGCAGGTTTTGAGCCTCCGATCAAGTCCAAGCCCGCCAATGAAGGAAATTGAAATTATATATATATATATATATATATATATATATATATATATATATATATATATATATATATATATATATATATATATATATATATATTTGAATTGCTCAATTTCCATTTCCGATAAAACCCATAATTCTTTTAGAGCCACATTCAAATTTCGTGAAATAAAAGGGTTTTAAAACAATTAACTTCTTCGATGTGTAATTCGATTGATCTTATGCAATTTAAATAAAACTTAGGGTTTTGATGAAAAATGCATTATAATATGCACACATATGTATTTGTTTTAATATGTATTAAGGTTTCACACACACACACACACACACACACACACACACACACACACACACACATATATATATATATATATATATATATATATATATATATGTGTGTGTGTGTGTGTGTGTGTGTGTGTGCAAAGATCCTCATACATATATAAAAACATTTCTCTAAAAATTCCTGTCATGCATTGAATTTTCTCAAAAAAATTGTGGGTCTTACATCCTACCCTCCTTAAAAAAGATTTCGTCTGTGAAATCACAAACATCAATCATCAAAGAAATCAGGATATTTCTCCTTCATGCTCGCTTCAGCCTCCCATGTGCATTCTTCGATGTCATGGTGTTGCCAACGCACTTTAACCAACAAAATGGTCTTGGTATGCAAAACTTGATCTCGACGATCAACGATCTTGACAAACATCTCGACTATTGATAAATCTTCTTGAACTTCTACGTCTTTATACCGGATAATGTGTGATGAATCAGGAATGTACTTCCTTAACATCGACATATGAAAAAAATTATGAATCTGGGCGTATTGCTGAGGTAGCTCAATCTCATAAGCTGCTTCTCCGATTCTCTCAAGAATCTTGAATGGTTCGACGTATCTGGGACTCAACTTTCCCTTCTTTCTGAAATGAAAAATGCTCTTGGTCGGTGAAACTCTCACAAAGACCATATCACTAACATCAAAATGAATCTCTCGTCGTCTCTTATCGGCACAACTCTTCTATCTATCTTGCACTGCCTTCAAACACTCTCAATTCTTCTGCACTTGTTGAGTATAGTGTTGAAGAATAAACGGCGATTCGCTGGATCTATCGCTGATATTATCCCAATATAACAGTGTTCGGCAAGGTCTCCTGTACAAGGCTTTGTATGGAGCCACCCCGATACTAGCGTGATAGCCGTTATTGTAGGCAAATTCGACTAAACACAAGTGTGAATCCCACTCGCCTTGCCAGTCGAGCATACAACCTCACAACATATCTTCTAACGTCTCGATCATCCTTTCTAACTGATCATCAGTCTGAGAGTGAAAGACAGTACTAAACTTTAACCTTGTTCCCAAAGTTGATTGCAACTGTCCCCACAGTCACAACGTGAATCTGGGATCACAGTCCAAAATAATGGACATCAGTATGCCATGTAACTTAACTATCTCTCGGATATACAAATCGGCTAAGCTTTCAAGAGATTGAATGATCTAGATGGGCAAGAAATGAGCAGACTTGGTGAGTCTGTCCACATTTACCCAAATCACATCGTGCTTTGATCTGGTTCGCGGTAATCCTACCATGAAATCTATAGTGACATCTTCCCATTTTCACTGAAGAATCTCAATCCTCTGCATAGAACCTTCAGGATGCTGGTACTCAATCTTGATTTGCTGACAAGTCAAGCACCTTGAGAGGTATGCTGCTACTTCTCGTTTAATTCCGTTCTACCAATACTTTCATAGCAGATCTTTTAACATCCTCGTACCACCTAGATGAATGGTGTACTTCAACATATGAGCTTCATCGAGAATCTCCTTCTTCAACTTAGAGTTATCTGATACACAAAGTCGATCCTTCATACGGATGCTATCATCATTCGCAATTTGAAAAGATGTACCTTTGTGCTCTGTTTGGGCTAAAAGCTTCACGTACTGAACATCAAGCTTCTGTGCCTCGACAATCCTAGGCAAAATCTCTGATCGGATGGTTAAACTAGACAATTTGATTGTTTTCCTTCAAGCAAAAAAACTACAAGAAAAATGATATTTAGCGACAAAAATTCATGACAGAAATAATCCGTCACAACGTTGCGATGGATTAGCGAGAGAAAACTATCCATCCCTAAAATTGGAAATAGTTGCAGAATTTGCAACAAAAATTTTTTGTCGTAAACGCTATCACAAATTTGCAACGAACAAATTTTGTCTCACACTCCACCGTAACTTCACAACAGATGAGTGACACCATTTTTTCGTTGCTACCCCATCACAAATTTATGATGGCGTTTGTGACATAATTTTTTTATCACTAAATTTCTCGTAAAACCCTAATCAGAACCCCTTTCTTTTCCCTTTCTGTTTCATTCTGTCGCCTATCGCCCTTCGCCTATCGTCCGTAGTCTGCCGCCTGTTGCCCACCGCCTATTGCCCGTCGGCCATCGCCCATCGCCCGTCGATCGTCGCCCGCCGCCCTCTCCTTCACCTCCTCCTTCCCTCACTCCATCTCTCGTCATCGTGTGCCGCCACCGTCAACCCCCGAGCACCGACGTTGTCGTGTGCCGATGACCCAAGGACCCCCAAACAACCCAACTCGTTGATAGCGCCTCATGGTGCGATAGGGTTCGGATACGACTGGGCTCTCACCCTCTCCGGCACCCCCTTCCATGGGACTTGGGTCCAGTCCATCAGTGAAGATGCTTCTACAGACTACAATTCGGTCTACTGATTCTCAAGCTAGGCTATTCCCGGTTCGCTCGCCGTTACTAGGGGAATCCTTGTAAGTTTCTTTTCCTCCGCTTATTGATATCTTAAACTCAGCGGGTGGCCTCACCTGACCTAGGGTCGCTAAGCTGAGACGAGAAATTGCCTTTAGAGTTCCAACAAACTTCTGACGCTTCATGCGAGTTGCGACAATCAACCACACATAGAGTGTACGACTATGGTAATCCACCGCTTGCCTCACTGCATTGTATCGTGAGCCAACATTTCAGCTGATGGCACACCCATAAAAAAGGCACCATAGGCCAATCCTCTATTTATATATTTGTGCTTTGCAGGTGTGTAGCTGAGTTAATTGCACGATGCTTAGTGCTAAGCATCGCATGTGGCTAAAAATGCCATGCCAAAAAAAAAAAGAAAAATACAAAGGCAAAAGCATGCAATTGGGGTAAATACCCATGGTGAGTAAGTGATGTAGGCGTATCACATGTTATTTAATTTCTTGGATGCAACACTTTTCTGTTCACATACTCACTTAGTTGTGGATATCTAAGACTGCTTTGCTGGAGTTTGAAGATCATGCTGAGCATGATTTGAATATATGAAAATAGAAGTGCCCTTATTTTTGGAGTTCGGATTTCATGCTAGTCATGGTAGTAGTTAGTGGGATATTGGAGTGTGTTTGTTATAGGTACATGTTTGACATTGTTGTGGTATGAATGAATGATTGTATTGCCATGTTTGATGTGATTGTATCCATGCTTGCATGAAGTTATTTTCAATTTGATTATGCCTTCTATGTGAAATTGTATCATAAAACCATGCTTCAAATGAATGTATCGTGTTGATGAATGTGATTTCATCATTCTAAATATCCTTATGATGAGTGTAAATATAATGTGATGGTTTTGCACATGAAAATATTAAGTTATCAGTGCATGCATCATAGTTCTTGTGATTGAATGACATCATATATATATATATATATATATATGTGTGTGTGTGTGTGTGTGTGTGATGAAGCATGAAACATGCATCATTCTAATCAATTATTCATGCATTAAAGCATCATTTATAGGTTTAGAACCCACACTTAGATGCATTTGAGCACAAATGAGCTATGGTCCAAATTTTGCTTGAATCAGAGTTAAATCGAGAAAGTTATTGCATTTTTAGTGCATTGGTTTGAACCTCGAGGCAAATTGGGTCAAGATCTGATCTAAATGGCCATTTTGGGCCTTGGATCAATGCATAAACACCATAATCCAACCCAAATATGATCCAAACCCATTTCAAAAAGTAATTGCAAAAAACTCCTCTCTCAAATAGGCGCCTAACAATATTTTTTATTTTAATTTCCTTTTTGGAATTTCCAAAAAGTAGCTTTAACTATAAAAATCAGCACAAAAACCTAGGCAATCATTTTTGCCTAGGAATTTGCACATAATGTTCTGATTCTCATTCCTTCATGCCGCCCTCTTCAGCCAACCTATTCCATCTTCTTATTCCTTTTGGTTTTTGCTTGGTTTCCTTGCATTTTCCATTTTATCTCCTCTCTCCCCACCATTTTTCTTCTTCTTCTTCCATTTCTTCTCCTCCTTGCTGTTGGATGATGCTTCCTTGTTGTCTTTTGTAGGTGTAGCAGAGGTGGAAGGCACCATTCTTGGATGGCGTGTCATTTGCTCCTCTAAGGAAGATCGGCTCTACCTCCCCGGTCCTCTTCTCCACCCGATCTCGACTCGGTTCCCATTCCATCGCTCGATGCACTTCAACCATGCTATAGTAGCAAGTTGCAACATTAGAGCATAGTAGCAACATCATTGAAGACCGCTGGGCACAATTTCTTTGGCTTAATCTGCTCACCATCAACCCCTCCATTCGTGAGACAGCCTCACACAAGGTTTGTCTTCTTTCCCTACTTCTAGCTAAAACCCATGGTAGTCACTGTGTTCTTCATTTTCTTTGTAGCTTCTGGTTTTTGTCAGCCTTGGCATAGAAGTTGTGCTTAGACCAGCACCTAAGATCGAGTGTAGGTCGTGTTTCTACTAGTTTTATTGTTTTGCATTTTGACATAGTGTGAACACCCCAAAATTTCCAAAAAATTTAGAAATTCCCTTTTTGCCCCTAGTCCCTTTCTTTGAATAAATTGGGTCAATATCTAATCAAAATTTCATTTATTTCTCGGATTTACTGGAATCTAGATTCAATTTCCACATCTGACCCAATTTCATATCCGAATCGGATATCTGGATCCAATTCTGAAGCCGGCTCTTCCACTTTTCAAAAAATCAAAAAAATCAATTCTTTATATTTTCTCAGATATCTTATATGAATTCATCATAATTCGAGGTCTAAAATTCGAATATTTTCTCAAAATCGTGGATCCAGACCCATTTCTGAAACCCATTTCTTGAGATTAACCAAGTATTTTTCCCAAAAACCACATTTCAGAAAATCATAAATATTATAAAATAAATATTTTACAAAAGCCTCTCAAAAACCTCATCTGGATCCCATCTTTTGAAACCCTCGGGTTTTCCCGTGTATCTCTCTCACAATTTTTTAGAATTGAAAGTGCTATAGGATCGATGCAACAAGCACTAGAGGGGGGGGGGTGAATAGTGCTTGTAAATAACGTCTTTGGAATTTTGAAGAATTTTGAGATTTGCAAACCAATCACACAAAGAACATAAGAATTTATCCTGGTTCAGTCTTCTAGACCTACATCCAGTTCCCAAGCAAAACCTGCTTGAGATTTCCACTATCAACCTTGTGTAACTACAAGATCATACAAACCAAATCTGGTCTCACTTTCAGTAACAACCCTACTGAAAGCAAACAACTCCTTTAAACCAAGGAGTCATTTCCTTTTACAGAAAAATAAAATAATCAACTTACAATCAACCTACGATCCCTTCTTATGAATGCAAATGGAATGCAATTGGCTTTTAAGGTTGTTGAAATACTCAACTCATGAATTCACTATCTCTCAAAAGAATTTGACTGAAAATCTGGAGTGAAAATATCAAGTGAGTAAGAAAACGAATACTTGAATAAGTAGGATTGAAAAACAAAGATTTTGATCTTTGTAATTCAATATAATTCGATTGGATTCGATGTTTTGAGTGTGGAATGCACTCATATTTATAGTTGAATGATTCCATACGTTGAGGGTATGAAAGGGTGTCAAAATAATTCATTTTGAATGATCAAAATGTTTGAAAAATGAAAAGACACGCCTTTTAAAAGTTATAGAAAAATGACAAAATTAGTCAACTGGAACAATAGTTAGTCAACTGAAATCAAATATTAACAGACTGACAGTTATCGTCGGTTGACTAATGTGTTTATCATAGCCATTTAAAAATCTGAAGTTTTGAAGCTTAGTGGACTAAAAAAAAAGTTAGTCGACTGATAATATCATCAGTAGACTGAAAAATCTTCCAGTCGACTACTGCTAAATTTTCTGAAAACACATGTTCTGTCCGGTCGACTGATAAAACCTTCAGCCGACTGCTGCTAAAGTTTCCAGAAAACAAACATTTCGTCTGGTCGACGGATAAAACCTTCAGTCGATTGCTGCTAAAGTTTATGAAAACACACATTCTGTCTGGTCGACTGATAAAACCTTCAGTCGACTAATTCAGAAAATTAATGTTTTTGCTTTGAAAAATTGGGGTGAAAAAGTTGGTCGGCTGGTGAGTCTATTGGTCGACTAATAAATATGAAAAATTAAGTAAAGAGTTTTCTAAAATGATTTTTATGAAAGGTTCTTTTAGAAAAGTTCTTCTAAAGACTTTTTAGGTGAAATGCAATCAAAATATGAACTCTAAGTAAGGCTTTTACAAGAATCTAAGACATTTAATGAATTTTACATTTCCACACTAGTCTTCGAAGATTCTTTATCGAATTCTTTAATTCTTGTCATATTTCTTCATTGCCTTAGCTGAAATGCAGTTGATTCACTTGTTCATTATCAAAACCTTGTACTTGAAATATCTTGTACGACTTCATTGTTGTAACAATCTCCCCCTTTTTGATGATGACAAACTAGTCAAAGATGGAGCATTTAGATGCATAGATGGAGATTTTACTCCCCCTATCAATATGCTGCAAAACATAAGAAGTTAGCATAATCAAAGCATATATATCACATATTGATTGTTTTGCATTTCCATCATTACTTCATGCATGTCTAAAACTTTTTCAATGCTTTCACATGATGCAATTTTCATGTTTGTCTTTTTCTCCCCCTTTGTCATAATCAAAATGAGTTAGTGCAGTCATAGCATAAGCAAAATACAAATTCAGGTTCAAAATATTACAACCCAGAAATTATCAAAGTTCATAAAAAGTAATGTTGTTTTATCAAAGCAATAGCAGTAAACAAAGTTCAAGAAAAATGTTAGTCTTAAAAAATTTCAAGTAAAACAAAAATTTCAAAAAATTATAAGTTTAATAATAAGCAAATGCCTAGTTCTTCAGACATGGCCAAAAGCCAAAATTTATCATCACAAGCCTCATTGATATTCTTTGGTTCTATTTTAGATATGGAAAGCAATATTTGCAATATATTGCTCTGATACCAAATGAAAGTGCTATAGGATCGAGACAATGAGCACTAGAGGGGAGATGAATAGTGCTTTTAAATATCATCTTTAGAATTTTGAAGGATTTTAAAATTCGCAAAGCAATCACACAAAGAATACAAGAATTTATCCTGGTTCGGTCTTCTAGACCTACATCCAGTCCCCAAGCAAAACCCGCTTGAGATTTCCACTATCAACCTTGTGTAAACACAAGAACATACAAACCAAATCCGGTCCCACTTCAATAACAAACCTATCAAAAGCAAACAACTCCTTTAAACCAAGGAGTCCTTTCCTTTTACAGAAAAATAAAATAATCAACTTACAATCAACATACGAGCCCTTCTTATGAATGCAAATGGAATGCAATTGGATTTTGAGATTATTGAATTACTCAACTCACAAATTCACTATCTCTCAAAAGAATTTGACTCAAAATCTGGAGTGAAAATATCAAGTGAGTATGAAAATGAATACTTGAATGAGTAGAAGTGAAAAGCAAAGATTTTGATCTTTGTAATTCAATATAATTTGATTGGATTCGATGTTTTTGAGTGTGAAATGCACTCATATTTATAGTTCAATGATTCCATACGTTGAGGGTATGAAAGGGTGTCAAAACAGTCTATTTTGAACAATCAAAACGTTTGAAAAATGAAAAGACACGCATTTTAAAAGTTATAGAAAAATGACAAAATTAGTCGACTAGAACAATAGTTAGTCAACTGAAATCAAATATTAGCAGGTTGACAGTTATCGTTGGTCGACTAATGTGTTTATCATAGCCGTTTAAAAATATGAAGTTTTGAAACTTAGTCGACTAAAGAAAAACTTAGTCGACTGATAATATCATTAGTAGACTGAAAAATCTTTCAGTCGACTACTGCTAAATTTTCTGAAAACACACATTTTGTCTGGTCGACTGATAAAACCTTTAGTCGTCTGCTGCTAAATTTTCCAGAAAATAGACATTCTGTCCGATCGACTGATAAAACCTTCAGTCGACTGCTGCTAAAGTTTCTGAAAACACACATTCTGTCAGGTCGACTGATAAAACCTTCAGTCGACTAATTAAAAAAATTAACGTTTTTGCTTTGGAAAATTGGCGCGAAAAAGTTGGTCGACTGGTAAGTCTGTTGGTCGACTAATAAACACGAAAAATTAAGTAAAGAGTTTTCTAAAATGATTTTCATGAAGAGTTCTTTTAGAAAAGTTTTTATAAAGACTTTTTAGGTGAAATGCAATCAAAATATGAACTCTAAGTAAGGCTTTTACAAGAATCTAAGACATTTAATGAATTTTACATTTTCACACTAGTCTTCAAAGATTCTTTATCGAATTCTTTAATTCTTGTCATATTTCTTCATTGCCTTAGCTGAAATGCAGTTGATTCACTTGTTCATTATCAAAACCTTGTACTTGAAATATCATGTACGACTTCATTGTTGTAACAATCTCCCCCTTTTTGATGGTGACAAACTAGTCAAAGATGGAGCATTTAAATTCATAGATGGAGATTTTACTCCCCCTATCAATATGCTGCAAAACATAAGAAGTTAGCACAATCAAAGCATATATATCATATATTGATTGTTTTGCATTTCCATCATTACTTCATGCATGTCTAAAACTTTTTCAATGCTTTCACATGATGCAATTTTCATGTTTGTCTTTTTCTCCCCCTTTGTCATAATCAAAATGAGTAAGTGCAGTCATAGCATAAGCAAAATGCAAATTTAGGTTCAAAATATTACAACCCAGAAATTATCAAAGTTCATAAAAAGTAATGTTGTTTTATCAAAGCAGTAGCAGTAAACAAAGTTCAAGAAAAATGTGAGTCTTAAAAAATTTCAAGTAAAACAAAAATTTCAAAAAATTATAAGTTTAATAATAAGCAAATGCCTAGTTCTTCAGATATGGCAAAAAGCCAAAATTTATCATCACAAGCCTCATTGATATTCTTTGGTTCTATTTTAGATATGGAAAGCAATATTTGCAATATATTGCTCTAATACCAAATGAAAGTGCTATAGGATCGAGACAATGAGCACTAGAGGGGGGACAAATAGTGCTTTTAAATATCGTCTTTACAATTTTGAAGGATTTTAAAATTCGCAAAGCAATCACACAAAGAATACAAGAGTTTATCCTGGTTCGGTCTTCCAGACCTACATCCAGTCCCCAAGCAAAACCCGCTTGAGATTTCCACTATCAACCTTGTGTAACCACAAGAACATACAGATTAAATTCGATCCCACTTTTGGTAACAACCCTACTGAAAGCAAACAACTCCTTTAAACCAAGGAGTCTTTTCCTTTTACAGAAAAATATAAGTAAACATACTTATAATCAACCTACGAGCCCTTCTTATGATTGCAAATGGAATGCAATTGGCTTTTGAGGTTGTTGAATTACTCAACTCACGAATTCACTAGCTCTCAAAATAATTTGATTGAAAATTTAGAGTAAAAATATCAAGTGAGTGAAAAAACGAATAATTGAATGGGTAGGAGTGAAAAGCAAAGATTTTGATCTTTGTAATTCAATGTAATTTGATTGGATTTGATGTTTTTGTGTGTGGAATGCACTCATATTTATAGTTGAAAGATTTCATACATTGAGGGTATGAAAGGGTGTCAAAACAGTCACTTTTGAATGGTCAATTTGTTTGAAAAATGAAAAGACACACCTTTTAAAAATTACAGAAAAAATTATAAAATTAGTCGACTGAAACAATTGTTAGTCAACTGAAATCAAATATTAGCAGACTGACAGTTATCATCGGTCGACTAATGTTTTTATCATAGCCGTTTGAAAATCTGAAGTTTTGAAACTTAGTCGACTAAAGAAAAAGTTAGTCGACTGATAATATCATCAGTAGACTGAAAAACCTTTCAGTCGACTGTTGCTAAATGTTTCTGAAAATATACATTTTGTCTGGTCGACTACCCAAATAAGTGGTCCAGTTGCGAGGCTCTCTCTCGAACTATGGTTCAGTGAGACAACCCAGTAACATGAAGACCGGGACAATATAGGTAGGGATGTTTTTGAAATTATGCTCAACCATGCAAGAAATCAGATGGCTCTAATGCAAGTCCTAAAGAAATAGAGTTTTGAAAACCATAAAGAAGCATACACTTGCATACAATGTTTACATTCAATCCCTAGATTAAGGAGTGTTGCATTTCAGACCTAAGTCTAAGTGATCATGAAGAAATTCTCCTTAATATGGTCCTACCAAACCATACTTAAATCCTATATGCATTATGTCAGCTGAGACAGAGTCTAGGCTCCAAAGGTTTGCATGAAAATGAAGCTGACATTTGTAGAATAAAGATTTAGAAAAAATCAAAGCAAAGCAAAGGCATTTAATTCCACCAGACGAAGACGAGTCCCATCTCGGTCGCCAACTCCTGTGATCATTGCAAAATTTTTCCTTTTCCTTTTTCCTTTCTGCTATTTTTCCCTTTTTGAAGGGGGAAAAAAGAAAAGAAAGAAGAGAGAAGAGAAAGAAAGAAAGAAAAGAAACTCTTTTGCAAAGTCTCACTTGACCTTTATTTGAAAAAGATTTTGAAAATTTACTCGCCTCCATTTTAAAATATTACAGAAAAATATGAAGAGACGAGATTCGCTTATCGGTACAAGGTTCAACTATTCCTGGCACCTTTATCAGAGGTAATTGAACCAAGGATTGAATAAATGCCTTTTGCTTTGCCTAAATTTGTCTAAGTAATTATTCTAAAATCCTAAATGCACATTGAATCATGCTCGTGCAATGAAAATGCAAAGATGCATGCTTTTTTAGAAAGTTCTTTAGAATTTTTGGGAATTTTCCAAGTAATTTTGAAATAAGTTTTGAAATTAGGACTGAATTAGAGAAAATCAAATTTGAGATTCAGAGTTAATCTCAAAACTTTGATTTTGAATTTCAAAGTGAATTCAAAATTTAGAAAAGGACTTGGAGATTTTAGAGTTTTAAAATGGAAATGGAGAATAAAACTTGAATTCAAACTTGAAATTTGGAATCAGAATGGAATTTTGAAAATAGGATTGAATTTCAAGGTAAATTTCCAAATTTGATTTGGAAAGGAATTTCAAAGCTTTAATTCGAAATTGAATTAAAATTAAGAATTTGAGATGGATTTTGAAAATGGAAGTAGAAATAAAGAATGAAATTTGGAAAAATATGAAATTCAGAAATGAGGATTTAGAATTGAGAATAAAAAGGATAAATCTAAATTTACAAATGAAAAGTGAAAATGAATTTAGAAATGAAAACTGTATTTTTGAAAATTTATTTCAAAATCACTTGGATTTTTGAAGATAATTTGAAATAATTGGAAAAAGGATGTAATTCTATCCTAAATGATGAATGCTTTGAAAAAGGATTTGAAAATTGGAATTTAGAAGCATATTTTATTCTTTAGGAGAATTGAAATAAGATTAGTATTATGATACATTCATGACTATGGTTACAGATGTATTATAATATAATCTATATTTGAACTCTAATAAAGAATAAAATAAATTTAGTGCCTTTATAGGATTTAAAATGGAATTAACCTTTAATATATCCTGACTATGACCATGAATATATTTTAAGTTAATTCACACATCAAATTCTGATAAAGGAAGAAAATTTCAGAAAAATATGATGATTTTCAAAAGAGATCCAAGTGAAGACCAAGTGTTATTCCATAAAAGATAAAAATTCTAAGTATTGTTCACATTTTGACTTGGCCATAAGTGTGAATCATTTACTTAGAATTATTTACCTTTTATTAGAAAGGTGTGCATGCTATTCGTGTTTCACCATTGTGGATTTTGAAATAAAAGTAAAAAATGTGATGAAATAGGAAATTATGAGAATTTATATGCTCATACATTCTATTCTATGTTGAAAAGTAAAATTCTCATTAATATCTAGCTATTACAATCTTGAAATTGAAATTAAAATCCCAGATCTAAGAAGGAAAGTAACATTTTCCACATATCCCCTGTAAAAACTAAGTTTAGCACAATATAGAAAGAAATATCATATTGAATTTAAGATGCAAATGATGGAATGCTCATGCCTATGGTTTAAGCTAATGAAATTTCAATGTATCAGGTTGATGAGAGAATGCATCTACAGATATACAAGGTGTGGAAATGAAGCACTATTACACTGTAATCAAGGACATATATCTATATGAAAAAATGCAAAGATGAAATACCTATCTTATGCTGAAAGAAGAATGCATGTATGGGTATATACAATGCAAGAATGCTGGATGTAGGGGTATAGAAAGCATGTGGATAAGGTGTTAGGACATATGGGTAAGTAGCAAGTCACTGCTGGGTGGAAAAGTTAAGTGTTGTTGTATATTGGAGTGTTGTGAATGGCAGCAGGTGGATCATACACTGCTATGAGTGCTGCAAGGTGGTGTAGTGGGTGATAAGTGCAACATTGTGTAAAAGGGTATGTGAAATGGGAAAGTGTTGTGAGATGGTGAGGTTAAGAAGTGGAAGGTGGCAGCTGGAGGTTGGTATGGTGTAACAGGTAAGTTGGTTGATAAAGGACGTTGCAAGAGGTGCTGTGAAGGAGACTTCAGCAGATGCAGGTAGTGTACAGGTGGGTAATGCAACAGGGTAAAGGGTGCTACGTAACAAGCAAGTGGACACAACATCTGCTATAAGTGACGTGGCTGTGAGTGAAGGGTTTGCTGCAACATGGAAAATGCAGTGGTGTATGGATGTGCAAGTGAGGGTTGTGTTGAAGAGTGTTGACAGCGACGATGTAGCCGGGATGGTGAGTGAAGCTGGAAATGGTGAATAGCGTGTGGATGAAGGTGAATGTTGTAGGTAGAGGCTACAGAGGTGCAGCCACAGAAGTAGCAGATGGTTGGGAGTTGAGGTGGAGATAGCATACTGGTGGTGGAGTGGAAAGCATATGCTTTTGTGAAGGAGGTGGGACTAGAAAGGGTGAAGCAGATGATATGTTGTAGTGTAGGTATTAATCTGTTACAAGGAGTAAATGGTGTGTAACAGGTAATGGTGACAACGTGTATATGGCTGTAAGTGCAGTGGTGTTGCTGCAAATGGGACTGTAGCAGGTGGGAGTTTGGTGGAGATATTGTACAAGGTGTACAAGTATGGTGGTAATATGCTAAATGAGGTGGAGATGTTGGGGGAATTAATAGGCGTGTTGTAGCAGTGGCAGAAAAGGGGTTGTAGGTGTTGGTGAAGGAAGTGCAGGAAGGTAAATGGGAATGGTGTTATGGTAAGTGAAGCTACGGGGATGATGGATTTGTGTACAGTAAGTGGGAGATGTACTGAAGATGCAATGTTTAGCGATAGGGGGTGGCTGGTGATGTGATACTGCAAGTGGTGTAAAATCAATGTGTAGTAAACTAGGAAAAAAAGACCAATTAAACAACTAGTAATTTACTGACTGCTAAGGTTCATAACATCAGTTCTTGACATACTCCATTAGTCCATTGTACAAATAAAACTACAATACACAACCTTGAAACTAAAAAGAAAAATAGATATAACCCAGCTGCACGTTGTGTGTGTCCATCTTTTTACTAAGGGCAATTTCATTCACATCAATTTTATAAAGTTACATAACAGTAACAAGACCATATATTTAAGCTTTCGCAAATCTGGTTTCACATTTCATTCAAAATGAAGGAGTAAAAAAAAAGAAAGTAAAGAAACAAATGTGAGGCACTTGCACAAATCAAACCAGACAGCTATGTTGAATGGGGAAGATCCTTCAGCCATATTTCCCTACAGAATATCAAAAGACGAAAACCAGGTGTAGGAAAACACAAAAACCCATCTCGTTCATAAAAGAACAAGAACAACAATTGAAATGGAGAACATAATGATACAGTTATACAACATATAGAATCAATATCTCTTGGCTACCATAGCAGCAATACATTGAGGGTTGCTGATACAAGTCCGATGAATTATAGAATCCATTTTTTTTATTTCTCTTGTCATTGTCAAATTAGCATTATTTTGCTCCAAACTAGTGGATATCTTTCTCCCCCCCCCAAAAAAATAAACCTCCTACCAAACTGATCTAAAGTTTGGATTATTTCCAATTTCCTTTTAATGACTATGGGTGATGAACCTCCAACAAGCCTAATAGAAAAATGGAAAATTATCACTCAAGAGTAACGACACAGGCAGAAGAACTCAATTGTCAACAACATCTCACATTTCTTTCACATAATTATTCATTGTATAAATGTCTCATACTGTTCGTCAAGGTGCAGTGCCTTAGATAAACCTAAGCATTTAACATATCACTAAACACAAATTTTTTGACATCTTCATTGTGTCTCAGGTTGAAAGCATACCAGATGCAGTTTGGACATTCTATAATACCCAAAAGTGAAATACTTATGCTCATTCTATTCCATCAACTCCTCAAAAGATAAGAAGCAAGACCATGTTTGCTTAATCCAATTCTTGGTCCAAAATTGAAATGCAAGGTTGTATAGCATTTGTTACAAGGAGAGTAGGGATGCACAACGAACACATACCTGAATCTGGGGACATGAGTGAGGACACCGGGAGGATTAACATGATGAAGACACAGGGGATGCATCTATGTTTCTGTGGTGCAAGTCTAATACACAGATTTTCATTATCACACATTCTTTGATCATTAGAGCCATTAACTACCTTAGTATAACTGGACATAGGTGAGGGGGGATTCATTTGCTTGAGAAGGATAAAGCAATCGTGAATTATGCAGATATGTCTGGGTCAATATTTCTTGCAGAGAGGCTTAAACCATTATGCATAATCTCACCATTGCCGCTGATATTACAAACGATGCCATACTGGGAGGGACTTCTATTTGAAATCAATTGATTCCTTATCCTGTGAACTAAAAGATAGATGACATTTGATAGATGCAAAAGAAAAGCAATATATGAAACCCAACAAAAACAAAATGAGTCGGAAGATGAAAGAAGTGTTGAAATAACATTAAATGGAGATCAAATGTTAAAAACAAGTGAAATATCCAAAACAATTGAGGAATCAGGTATAAAATGTGCCAACGCTATGTGCTAATGAGGGAATAGAGGGCATAGACGAAAGCTTATGCTTAATGCTTTATAGGTTCGACGTTATGGATGTAGAGGATATCAACGAAATGCAGATGCTAATGGTGGGTTACAACCCAAAATGCAAATGATCCGAATTTGATCTAATGGACGATACGTTGAAGAAAATAAATAAGAACATCGGTGCTGAATTAAGACAATGGACAAGGATGAATGGAATAAAGCGATGGTGGTAAACAACATGATTAAAATACAATCAAGAAGATAATCGGCTGCCATCCGAGCAAGAGATCAGATACAAACAGACAATCAGATGAAAAATCACATAAAAACAAGAAATCTGACATCGAAAGGAGAGAGCACCATACAAACAAGAAATCTAAATTTAAAAGGGAAATCAAGATATAGACACAAAGTTGAGAATCAGATTGGGATTCAGATAAACTACATAGGATTATTGAATCCGATAGCATAAACAAAACAAGCATAAATCGCAAAACAGAAAAAATGTGGGAACACGGTCGTTCCTTTTGATATTGCATATTTACGTAGATTGATATTTGCTATATGCAAAAATTGATGCTACATGGGTGCTCTAATTTGGGCAAGAACAAGAAAAATCAAGGGAAAAGCAGAAATAGCAGAGAGAAAGAGTACTTATTGTGGCCGAGTTTCGATTGGGAAGGAAGGAGTACTGCTTCGATATGATGCTGTAGGGTGATACTCCTTCTGTCAATTGGGGAGAACCAGAGGAAATAAGAAGAAGAAGAAGAAGAGCAAAGGAAAGAAGATCGGATGCGCAAAAGGGTGAAGGCGATCGTTCGAGAAGGAGAAGGGTGCTGGGGTGAAGAAGTGGTCTAAGAGAAGAGAACCAGAGGGAGAGAAGGCAATGGAGAAACTCAGATGGAGAGGTGAAGAGGCGATCCAACGCAAATGGGGAGGTGAAGACGGATCAGAGAGCAAAAGGGTGGAGAGGTGAAAGCGATGAAGAATCGAGGACCCTTGCGGCTGGGTTTTATAACGAAAGACCGTTAGACTAATTTCAAAATAGGTCCTTCAGGTTTTAAAATTTTTTTGAAAAGAAGGTTCCTTTACAAGATTTTTCAGAAAGATGGTTTAAGCTAGCATTCTTTTTTTTGAAATCTTTTTTACATTTTCTTGAGAGAAATTCTTGTTACGACAATGAAGTTGTATATGATACTTCGAGTACAAGGTTTTGATGATGAACAAGTGAATCAACTGCATTTCATCTAAGGCAATGAAGAAAGATGACCAAAATTGAAGAATTCGATAAAGAATCTTTGAAGACTAGTGTGGAAATGTAAAATTCATTAAATGTCTTAGATTCTTATAAGAGCCTTACTTAGAGTGCATATTTGGATTGCATTTCACCTAAAAAGTCTTTAGAAAAACTTTTCTAAAAGAACCCTTCATGAAAATCATTTTAGAAAACTCTTTACTTAATTTTTCATGTTTATTAGTCGACCAACAGACTCACCAGTCGACCAACTTTTTCACGCCAATTTTCCAAAGCAAAAACGTTAATTTTCTGAATTAGTCGACTGAAGGTTTTATCAGTCGACCGGACAGAGTGTGTGTTTTCAGAAACTTTAGAAACAGTCAACTGAAGGTTTTATCAGTCGATCAGACAAAATATTTGTTTTCTGAAAACTTTAGCAGCAGTCGACTGAAGGTTTTATCAGTCAACCGGATAGAACGTGTGTTTTCAGAAAATTTAGCAGCAGTCGACTGAAAGTTTTTTTAGTCTACTGATGATATTATCAATTGACTAACTTTTTCTTTAGTCGACTAAGTTTCAAAACTTCAGATTTTCAAACGGCTATGATAAACACATTAGTCGACCGACGATAACTGTCAGTTTGCTAATATTTGATTTCAATCGACTAACTATTGTTCCAGTCGACTAATTTTGTCATTTTTTTTAACTTTTAAAAGGCATGTCTTTTCATTTTTCAAACATTTTGATCATTCAAAATAGACTGTTTTGACACCCTTTCATACCCTCAACATATGAAATCTTTCAACTATAAATATGAGTGCATTCCACACTCAAAAACATCAAATACAATCGAATTACATTGAATTACAAAGATCAAAATCTTTGCTTTTCACTCCTACTCATTCAAGTATTCATTTTGTCACTCACTTGATATTTTCACTCCAAATTTTCAGTCAAATTCTTTTGAGAGACAGTGAATTCGTGAGTTGAGTATTTCAACAATCTCAAAAGTCAATTGCATTTCATTTGCATTCATAAGAAGGGCTCGTAGGTTGATTGTAAGTTGATTATTTCATTTTCCTGTAAAAGGAAAGGACTCCTTGGTTTAAAGAAGTTGTTTGCTTTCAGTAGGGTTGTTACTAAAAGTGGGATCAGATTTGGTCTGTATGATCTTGTAGTTACATAAGGTTGATAGTTGAAATCTCAAACGGGTTTTGCTTAGGGATTGGATGTAGGTCTGGAAGACCGAACTAAGATAAATTCTTGTGTTCATTGTGTGATTGCTTTGCGAATCTCAAAATCCTTCAAAATTCCAAAGATGTTATTTACAATCACTATTCACTCCCCTCTAGTGCTCGTTGCCTCGATCCTATAGAACTTTCATTTGGTATCATAGCAGGTTTGCTATTTTTTTATTTGACCATCATCTAGCATGACAACAACATCATCTCAACACAAAGAAGGATGCTCCTCTGTTCGTCTTCCTCTCTTCGACGGAACAAACTATGGATATTGGAAACTAAGACTGGCAATATTTCTACAATCCATGGATCTCGAAATTTGGAGAGTTGTTTCAAAAAGTGCCAAACACCATCAACTGATTTTAGCCTATGAACCGATGAAAAAAAGAAGACTGCTTCACTCAATGCCAAAGCTATGAATGCGTTGTATTGTGTCATTGACAAGGTAGAGTTCAATCGCATTTCTCAATGTTCCACAACAAATGAAATTTGGCACACTCTTCACGTTACTTATGAAGGTACGTCAAAGGTAAAGGAATATAAGATTGCTCATTTAGTTCATAAATTTGAATTGTTTAAAATGAAGCAAAATGAGTCTATATCGGACATGGTAACAAGAATGATCAATATTACTAACACTCTAAAATCCCTTGAAAAAGAATATTCACAAGTGGATTTAATTAGAAAAATCTGAAGGTATTTAACTCCTGAATGGGAGAGAAAAACCATAGCAATAGAGGAAGCAAATGATTTAAACACCCTTTCTCTTGAAGATTTGGTTGGCAACTTAATGGCATATGAAGTCCAACTTCATGATAGACAAGAAGAAGAACGCAAGAAGAAATCTCTTGCTTTCAAGGTTATTTCTGACTCTTAAGATTTAGAAGAAGATGAAGATATTGCCCTCATCACAAGGCAATTCAAAAGATTCATCAAAAAAGGAAGATTTCAAAGGAAGGTAAAGAAATCTGATTCTTTCAATCCTAATGAAGTCAAGTGCTTTAACTGCAAAAAGGCAGGACACATCAAGAAAAATTGTCCTCTTCTCAAAATCAAGCCTAAGGACCAATTTAAGAAGAAAATGGCATTTCAAGCAAGTTGGGATGATAATGACTCCTCCTCCAATGAAGAAACAAACGAAGAAGTTGCCAATATGTACTTTGTAGCACAAGAAGTCTCGGTAAGTCAATATGAGTATGATGATTTATTAAAAGCATTTAATTATTTATATACTAAATTTAAGAGTCTTAGTGTTAAAAACAAAGAGTTAAAAACTGAAAATTCAACTCTTGACTCTCCAAACAAAGTGTTACTTCAAGAGATAGAAGATCTCAAGAAGGAAAACTCTTGTCAAGTATTTGAGATAAAAGAAATTGGAATTAGAACCAATCTCTTACAAGAAGGAATAACAAGTCTAAAAGAAAAATCAAATAATCTTCTTTCTATAGTGACCAAATTCACTAATGGACAAGAGAATCTAGAAAAACTTTTTGGTTCTCAAAGATGCTCGGTTAACAAAACCGGTTTGGGATATAGCTTCTTTGATATTCAAAATAGATCAAACTATGTGGTCAAGAATCAAAGACAAAATTCTCAAAGAACTCAAATTTCTAGTTATAATAGAAATGGATCTAATCATGGTATTTATAAAACTTATAAGCCTAGACATGATTACTCTAAAAATGCTAAATCTTTTTATAGAAAGAATATTTATTCTCAAAGGAAACCAAAATCCAAATGGATATGGGTTCCTAAGACTAACTCTCTTGGACCCAAAAATAGAAAAAGGTCAAATGATTTGTCTTCCAATTTTGTTGTAGGTATACAAAATAAAGAGCAAATGGATCTTAGACAGCTGTTGTTCCAAACATATGTCTGGAAGGACAGAGTTATTTTCCACCCTCCAAAGTAAGGATGGAGGAACCGTTACCTTTGGTGACAATAACAAGGGAAAAGTAATCAATATTAGTAACATTGGTAATCCAAAATTTCTCTTGATAGAAAATGTTCTTTTAGTAGAAGGTTTAATGCATAATTTATTATCCATTAGTCAATTATGTGATAAAGGTTTTCTCGTTTCTTTTGAATATGATTTATGTTTAATTTCTGATTTTCAATCTAAAAAGATCATTTTTAATGGTAAAAGAAGGAATAATGTATATGAATTTTATCTAGATGAGTTACCCGCTTTTAATGAAAAATGTCTTATTGCTTCAAATGAAATTCAATGGTTATGGCATAAGAGACTTGAACATGTGAACTTTAAATTAATTTCTAAGTTATCCAAGAATGATCTTGTTAGAGGCCTACCTAGAATACCATATAAGAAGGATCACTTATGTGATGCTTGTCAAATGGGTGAACAAATCAAGAGTTCTTTCAAAGCAAAAGATATAGTTTCAACAAAACGTCCTCTTAAATTTTTACATTTAGATCTATTTGGACCATCTAGAATTCAAAGTTTGAATGGTAGCAAGTATGCTTTTGTTATAGTAGATGATTATTCTCGATTTATTTAAGTGATTTTTCTAAAAAGCAAAAATGATGTTTTTTCTGAATTTTCTAAACTTTGTAGAAGAATTACAAATGAAAAATCTACATCTATTATTACAATTCGTAGTGATCATGGTGGTGAATTTAAAAATGAATCTTTTCTAAAGTTTTGTGATTTACATGGTATATATCACAACTTTTCTTTTCTTAGAGAGGCTTCACAAAATGGAGTTGTTGAAAGAAAGAATAGAACTTTGCAAGAATGCGCTAGAACCATATTTCCAGATAAAAATTTACCAAAATACTTTTGGGTTGAAGCAATAAATACATGTTATGTTTTAAACCGTGTTCTTATTCGACCAATCTTACATAAAACATGTTTTGAATTGTATTATAATCGTATACCAAAGATTTCATATTTCAAAATTTTTGGTAGTAAATGCTTCTTTTTAAAGACCAAAGATAATCTTGATAAGTTTGATTCAAAATCAGATGAAGCAATATTTCTTGGACATTCTTCTAGAAGCAAAGCCTATCGTGTTTTTAACAAAAGAACATCTTGCATTGAAGAATCTTTACATGTTGCATTTGATGAGAATTGTGAGCAGGTTATACCTCTAAGTGAAGAAGGAGAAGTAATACTTCAAGGAAAACATTTGATAAAGAGCACTTCTCAAGAAAATATTCATCTTTGACCAGTTTGGAAAGAAGTTCTTAATCATCCACATGAGTAAATTATTGGAGAAATAAAGAGTGGTGTCCAAACTAGAAGGCAATTGCAATATATTACAAATATTGCTTTCATATCTAAAATAGAACAAAAAAATATCAATGAAGCTTGTGATGATGAATTTTGGCTTTTGGTCATGTCTGGAGAACTAGGCATTTGCTCATTATTAGACTTATAATTTTTTTTTAAATTTTGTTTTACTAGAAAATTTTTAATACTAACAATTTTATTTAACTTTGTTTACTATTATTGCTTTGATAAAACAACATTACTTTTCATGAACTTTGTTAATTTTTGGGTTGTAATATTTTGAACTTGAATTTGCATTTTTCTTATGCTATGACTGCACTTACTCCTTTTGATTATGACAAAGGGGGAGAAAAAGACAAACATGGAAGTTGCATAAATGCATGAAGTAATGATGAAAATGCAAAACAATCAATATGCGATATATGTGCTTTGATTGTGCTAAAAACTTATGTTTTGCAGCATATTGATAGGGGGAATAAAATCTCCATCTATGAATCTAAATGCTCCATCTTTGACTAGTTTGTCATCATAAAAAATGGAGAGATTGTTACGACAATGAAGCCGTACACGATACTTCAAGTACAAGGTTTTGATGCTGAACAAGTGAATCAACTGTATTTCAGCTAAGGCAATGAAGAAAGATGACAAGAATTGAAGAATTCGATGAAGAATTCGATGAAGAATCTATGAAGACTAGTGTGCAAATGTAAAATTCATTAAATGTCTTAGATTCTTGTAAAAGCCTTACTTAGAGTGCATATTTTGATTGCATTTCACCTAAAAAGTCTTTAGAAAAACTTTTCTAAAAGAACCCTTCATGAAAATCATTTTAGAAAACTCTTTACTTAATTTTTCATGTTTATTAGTCGACCAAAAGACTCACCAGTCAACCAACTTTTTCGTGCCAATTTTCCAAAATAAAAACGTCAAATTTCTGAATTAGTCGACTAAAGGTTTTATCAGTTGACCAGACAGAATATGTGTTTTCAAAAAATTTAGCAGCAGTCGACTGAATTCTTTTTAAGATTTTCATGTATTTTTCAAAATCTAGGTATATATTTCCTTTTCTTTATTTCTTTAGAATAATTTTTAAACCCTAGATATTCTTTTCAAAATTTTTCTATAGTTCTCAAAATCTAGGTATATATTTCTCTTTCCATATTTCTTCAGAATTATTTTCTAAAAAAACCCTAGATATCCGTTTTGAAGCCTTCTTCTATTTTTCAAAAAGTTCAAGTGTATTTTTTCTTTTCTTCTTCTGATTTCTTCAATTCTTTTGATCTTGCCTGCAATTCTTCCAAAATTTGAATCTTTGCCATCCTTTTCAAACTTCTCTTCTTCTTCATATCTCCTAGTATATCTTTCAATTATATTCAAATTTTCTGCCTTTTCACATAAAATAGCTTTGCTTATTAATGAAATGTCATTCTTCTTTGTATCTTTGATGTTCAATACTTCTTTCTTTTGCCATACTGGGGCATCTTTTATTGTTGAAATTCTATTTTCATTTCAAAAATCTTTATCGCCATCAGCTTCTATTGATCTTCAGTTCCTATTCTTTTCCCGCTCAGTTTAAGGGATAAATCTGAATCATTTTTTCCTCAAAATTCTCCTTAATCTTTATTCATTTCTCTTTTAGGTTAAAAGATAAACCTGAACCTCGACCTTCGAGGTAGTTTCTTCATTCCCATTCTGGTTAAGGGATAAACCTGAATCATTTTCCATGATTTCCTCAAAATCAACTCTTGTGTTGATCCTTCTTCAAAATCAACCCTCGTGTTGATCCTTCCTCAAAATCAACCATCGTATTGATCTTTCTTCAAAATCAACCCTCGTGTTGATCCTTCTTCGAAATCAACACTTGTGTTGATCCTTCTTCGAAATCAACACTCGTGTTGATCCTTCCTCGAAATCAACCATCATATTGATCCTTCTTTAAAATCAACCCTCCTGTTTATCCTTCCTCAAAATCAACTCCCGTGTTGATTCTTCCTCGAAATTAACCCTCATTTTGATCCTTCCTCGAAATCAACCCTTGTGTTGATCCTTCTTTAAAATCAACCCTCATGTTGATCTTTCTTTAAAATCAACCCTCATGTTGACCCTTCCTCAAAATCAACCCTCGTGTTGATCCTTCTTCAAAATCAACCCTCGTGTTGATCATTCTTCGAAATTAACACTCATGTTGATCCTTCCTCAAATCAACCCTCGTGTTGATCCTTCCTAAAAATCAACCCTCGTGTTGATCCTTTTTCAAAATCAATCCTCGTGTTGATCCTTCCTCAAAATCAACCCTCGTGTTGATCCTTCCTTAAAATCAACCCTCATGTTGATCATTCCTCAAAATCAACCCTCATGTTGATCCTTCCTTAAAATCAACCCCTATGTTGATCCTTCTTCAAAATCAACCCTCCTGTTGATCCTTTCTCAAAATCAACCCTCGTGTTGATCCTTCTTCAAAATTAACCCTTGTGTGGATCCTTCCTTGAAATCAACCCTTGTGTTGATCCTTCCTCAAAATCAACCATCGTATTGATCCTTCTTCAAAATCAACCCTCATGTTGATCCTTCCTTAAAATCAACTCTCGTGTTGATCCTTTTTCAAAATTAGCCCTCGTGTTGATCCTTCCTCAAAACGAACCCTTGTGTTGATCCTTCTTCAAAATCAATCCTCGTCTTGATCATTCTTTAAAATCAATCATCATGTTAATCATTCTTCAAAATCAACCTATTGGTTGATCCTCTTCCCAAGTTTTTTAAATGAACATTCTCATCTCACTTTAAAGATCCCATATACAGGCAAGATCAAACAAAACCTTTTTGTCAACAATTCTTCATCAATTTCCAATAATTCTCATCAATCTTCTTTTTGTCACCATTCAAGATAAGGGGTTAATCCTAAAACTCAGACTACATATAGCTAATTATGATGGTCCATTTAAATCATAAATTAAAGAATCTTTCATCAAGAATTTTCCTTCCAAATTCAAGCTTCAGATTTACTCTCTTCAAATTTTCTTTTTCCTCTTCAGGTTAAGGGATAAACCTGAGCTTCCCATTCAGGATAAGGGATAATCCTAAAACCATTCATACAAGCAGCGCAACCTTCTATAATGGTCCTTCCAAATCCAATTTAACACTGGTCCTTCACCTAATCCAATTCTCAAGTTGGTCCTGCCAAATCCAGTTTAACACTGGTTCTTTACCTAAACCCAGCTTTTTAGATAGTCCTTTCAAACCTAGTTTTTGTATTGGTCCTTCCAAATCCAATTCTCGAGTTGGTTCTGCCAAATCCAGTTTTTGCACTGGTCCTTCAAAATCCAATTTTTCAATTTGGTCCTTCCAAACCCAGTTTAGCACTGGTCCTTTTAAAGTCATTCCAAATCCAGTCTTAAGTTGGTCCATACAAACCCAGTTTAGCACTGGTCCTTCTAAATTTAATTTTTGAATTGGTCCTTCCAAATCCAGTTTTATATTGGTCCTTCCAAATCCAGCTTTTAAGTTGGTCCTTCCAAACCCATTTTAGCAGTAGTCCTTCAAAATCCAGTTTAGCACAGGTCTTTTCAAATCCAATTTTCAAATTGGTCCTTCCAAATTCAGTTTTATACTGGTCCTTCCAAATCCATCTTTTAAGTTGGTCCTTCCAAATCCATCTTTTTAAGTTGGTCCTTCCCAAATCCAGTTTTACCACTGGTCCTTCACCAAAATCCAATTTTTCAAACTGGTCCTTCACCAAATCCAATTCTCGAGTTGGTCCTACCAAATCTAGTTTTTTCCACTGGTCCTTCAAAATCCAATTTTTTTAATTTGGTCCTTCCAAAACCCAGTTTTTGTACTGGTTCTTCACCAAATCCAATTCTCGAATTGGTTCTGCCAAATCCAGTTTTTGAACTAGTCCTTCAAAATCTAATTTTTCAAATTGGTCCTTCCAAAAACCCAGTTTTTGTACTGGTCCTTCCAAACCCAGTTCAACACTGGTCCTTCTAAACCCAGTTTAGCACTGATCCTTCCCAAATCCATTTTTTCTAGTTGGTCCTTTCAAACCTAGTTCAACACTGGTCCCTAAAAATCCAGTTTAACACTGGTTCTTTACCAAAATCCTTTTACCAAAATCCATTGAGTTGGTACTGCCAAAACCCAGTTTAGCACTGGTCCTTCCCAAATCCAATTTTTCAAATTGGTCTTTTCAAACCCAGTTCCGCACTGACCCCTAAAAATTTGGTTTAACACTAGTCCTTTACCAAAATCCTTTTACCAAAATCCACTGAGTTGGTTATGCTGAATGTAGTTTAACACTGGTCCTTCACCAAAATCCATTGAGTTGGTCCTTTCAAATCTAGTTTGACACTGGTCCTTCCTAAAACCCCATTTTCAATTGGTCCTACCAAATCTAGTTTTACTAGTCAAGATTTTCAAAATCAAGATTTTCAAAATCAAAATTTTTAACCCAAGGTCCCATCAAAATCTATATTGAGTGATTATTTCACAAAGGATTCTCGAAAACTTTGCCAATTTGCTAAAAGTATTTGTTGATTCCAACATTTTACTACATAAGAAAATCACCTCAAATTACCTCTAGTATTTTTTCCAAAAGGGTGAAACTTTTTGCAAAAAGAAATAAAATTCAAATCTTTTCCCTGTTGATCAACCAAAAGGATGTAATAAATGTCCTTGGTATGGTTAGCAAAAAAAATATTCAATGATGTTGAAAAGCCAGAAGCAAATTGATATTGATCATATCTATGTCACATGTTTAAAGACGACTTCCTGGCAATCAGGCAGTAGAAATATCCTGAGCTATAAAAAGAATCCACTCAATCCATATCTCCTCAGTCATTTAAGTCGCAAGTAAATATCTGCAAAAGGGATCTCTTAATCATTATCAAGTTGAAGAGTGGTGTATGAGTTAGATCCCCGGGGCTAAAGAAGATTTGGATCATCTCCAAGATAAAGGAGTTTGTGACGGATCCTTCTAGGAAAAGTTCAGATCACCGCCAAGTTGAAGGCAAATGCGATGAACCTCCCGACAAACCCTAAAAGATATTTGATTTCTACGATCATCAAGAGATTTGTTTTTTGACCAATGAGCCAATATCATTAGTATAATTCCTGAGACAAAGAAGGATTAGTGCATCTCCAAGTTGAAGGAGTTTGTGACGTACCCTTCCCAGAAAAAGAAAAAAAAAGTCAAGACATCTCCAAAATGAAGGATAATGCAATAAACTTCTCGCCAAAAACCCAAGAAAGCTCGATGTCTCAAAAAGAGTGCAAAAAGATCATCATGGGAAACGCCCCAGATATCAAACTGCCAAAATTGTCAGAAATCATCTTTTCTTATGCGAAATTCTTTCATCAATATCTTTTCATTACTTGCTTTTATGAAATTAAGAATATTTCTTCTCTGTTCATATCAAGGAAATGAATAGCTTCCTTGAAGAAAATCATCAGTGCTAAATTTTGAATTTGACTCTTGAAACCAGAGAGTTAACCACATTTGAAAGGAATGCTCTAGGTAAAAGAGAGAATATCTTTTGCACATACATGCACATTCTCAAGCATTTGAATCGACTACAATTTTACCTTATTGGCAAAATTTTCTAGGTATTAAAAAATGAAATAAATGCTCAATACCTATTTTGATGCAACCTAACAGGGTTTATATTTTCAAAAGGAGTTGCCTCGTTCTGACAAGGTATTTCTTCCAGTCTCATCATGAAAGGGATTTTCAAAATCCAGTTTATACAACTGGTCGGGATTTCCAAAATCTAAATTGTCACATTATTCCTTCCCAAATTCAATCAAAGGTTCCATTTTTTACTGGTCGTTAAATCAAAAGTCCCAGCTCTCTCGCTGGTCATTTAATCAAAAGTTCCAGTTTTTACTGGTCGTTAAATCAAAGGTTCCAGTTTTTCACTGGTCAGTAAATCAAAAGTTCTAGCTTTCGCTGGTCAGTCTTTCGAAATCCATTTTTACTGGTCGAGACTTCCAAAATCTAAATCTCCATAATTTCCATTCAGGTAAGGATTATACTTGAGCCTTGTCTCATGAGGCATTTTTCAAAAATGTCCCACCAAGGTCTTCATGTATTCCTTCCCCATTCAGGTAAGGGTTAAACCTGAAAATTCATTTTGAGATATCTTTGTCTCATCTAGGTTAAGGGCTAAACCTGAGTCTTTTCAAAAAGTTTATTTTGTCTCAGCCATGAGACTTCTTCAAAATCTCTCATTTTCACCATTTTAGGATTTTCATTCTAAAGTCCCATCACGATTTTCTCATTTTCTTTTGTCCAATTATTTTATTCTCAAGGATTTCATTTTCTTCCCAAAGCCATTCAGGATAAGGTACTAAAACCTGAAACTAATATTTCACAAAACAAATTCTTCCACACCCAGTTCAAGTTTTCTGACTGGGGCATTTTAAAAATTTGACGTGTTTTCTTTGCCACTAAGCTCGGCTCTCACCAGCTTAGCAGCAAAGAAGGGCATCTATGAACACCCCAAAATTTTCAAAAAATTTAGAAATTCCCTTTTTGCCCCTAACCCTTTTCTCTGAATAAATTGGGTCAATTTCTAATCAAAATTTCATTTATTTCTCAGATTCACTGAAATCCAGATTCAATTTCCACATCTGACCCAATTTCAAATCTGAATCGAATATCCGGATCCAATTCTGAACCCAGATTTTCCACTTTTCAAAAAATCAAAAAAATCAATTATTTATATTTTCTTAGATATCTTATTTGAATTCATCCTAATTCGAGGTCCAAAATTCGAATGTTTTCTCAAAATCTCGGATCCAGACCCATTTTTTAAACCCATTTTCCGAGATTAACCAAGTATTTTCCCCAAAAACCTCATTTCAAAAAATCTTAAATATTTCAAAATAAATATTTTACAAAAGCCTCTCAAAAACCTCTAAAAAACCTTGTATGGATCCCATCTTTTGAAACCCTCAGGTTTTTCCTTGTATCGCCCTCACATTTTTTTAGAATTTCTCTCAAGAAAATATAAAAAAGATTTCAAAAAAAAAGAATGTTAGCTTAAACCATCTTTCTGAAAAATCTTGTAAAGGAATCTTCTTTTCAAAAAAATTTTAAAACCTGAAGGACCAATTTTGAAATTAGTCTAACGATCTTCCATTATAAAACCCAGCCGTAGGGGTCCTTGATTCTTTATCGCCTTCACCCCTCCACCCTTCTGCTCTTTGACCCGTCTTCACCTCCCCATTTGTGCTGGATCACCTCCCCACCCGAGTTTCTCCATTTCCTTCTCTCCCTCTGGTTCTCTTTTCTCAGACCGCTTCTTCACCCCAGCACCCTTCTCCTTCTCGAACGATCGCCTTCACCCCTTCATCCTTCTGCACATCCGATCTTCTTTCCTTTCCTCTTCTCTATAACTGTAATAACCCGTAAAAAAAAAGTTAGGATTCGGGTCGGATCCGGACCCGGACCCGGACCCGGACCCGGACCCGGACCCGACCCGGACCCAATTGAGGCACCGCCTCCCTCGTGCCTTCTTTAGAAAATAAGGCAAGGGGTTTCAAATACGAACCCCCCCCTCTCGATGTCTCTCTCCCTCACCGCCTCCCGACTCTCCCTCGCTCGTCTGCTGCCGCCACTTGCGACCTCTCTCCGACGCCGCCGCCGACCACCAGGTACGTTCTCCCTCCTCTTCTTCTCCCTCTTTCCGTCTCTCTCTCTCTCTCCCATTCCTTCCCCCTCGTTTCTTCGTTACACAGGGAGGGGAGGGCTGAGCCTCCTCCCTGCTTTCGTACGGCAGGCGAGGGGCGGAGCCCCATCCCTACTTTCGTACGGCAGGGGAGGGGCCGGGCCCCTCTTCCCTGCTCTCTGCTACGGCAAGGGAGGGGTCGAGCCCCTCCTACCTGCCCCTTTTTGTTGCGCCAGCAGGGGCCATCGGCCCCTGCCTTTCGTTTGCCAGCAGGGGCTTATGGCCGCTGCCTTTCTTTTGTCAGCAGGGGCATAGGCCCCTGCTTTTCGTTTGCCAGCAAAGGCCTATGGCCCTTGCCTTTCTTTTACGCCAGCAGGGGCCATCGGCCCCTGCCTTTCGTTTGCCAGCAGGGGCCTATGGCCCCTGCCTTTCTTTTGTCAGCAGGGGCATAGGCCCCTGCCTTTCGTTTGCCAACAGGGGCCTATGGCCCCTGCCTTTCTTTTACGCCAGCAGGGGCCATCGGCCCCTGCCTTTCGTTTGCCAGCAGGGGCCATCGGCCTCTGCCTTTCTGTGTGCCAGCAGGGGCCGATCCCCCCTGCCCCTTTGTGCGCGAGCCTATACCCTTGGTCGATAGACCCGGGGAATCTTTGGAATCTACATCGTAATGGGGACAGATCATTACAATTGTTGATCTCCAGCGAGGAATTCCTAATGAACGTGAGTCATCTGCTCGCATTGACTACATCCCTCTTTGGGCGGCAAGGCTCATTTGGCCCTGCCCCATCCTTTTTTTTTGAGTCATTTGAGACTGTTGGCCCCAGCTCTATGTATTGGAGAAGTTGAGTCTTTGCCTTGCTTTTGCTTTTGTCTGGGTTTGCATGTTAATATCGCATATTTGCAGCTATGACAGATCTCACTCGAGCTCCGCGACCCGAGCCGTCAATTGTGTACTTCCGCAGACGTCAGCAAGCTCGTAACCCTCCAAGGTAGGGGAAGATTGTACGGAAGACTTGGATAATTGAATTAAGTTCAATTAAACTAAAAACGATCATTAAATGAATATATATATATATATATATATATATTTATTTATTTATTTATACGAGTATGCACTTAACTCAAGGATGCGGTTTTGCGATCCTTGCCCTTTACCTTATGTCAGTCTATACTTGCCATCGTGTATCACGTCGAGATCTCGTGTTGCATTCTTGCTTATGGATTGTATGTGCCATCACGCATCGTGGCGAGGTTCAGCGTTGCACTTCTGCTTACCGCCTTTACCTTGTCGTCGCGCTTTGCGCCTAGGCTCTTGTTTTTTTATGTATTATTAGTGCTTTGCTATTGCAGATGCCGCATAGGTTTTTGCTCTTTGCATATGCCTTAAAGGCATCCTCAGGCATTCACCTCTCTCTCTTGCGACGAGAGTTGAGATAGGAGATAGCGTTACATCCCCGTCTAAGGAGGGGGACACCTTGCAAGGATCCTGACTCCTTGAGTATGCAGTCCTGCAGACGAGTTGGAGGTTCTGTTGAGAAACCTGTATCCCGTCTATCGAGGCCGGTGTCGCGTCATGCGAGGCATGTAGATACCCTGATAGCAGATGAGGTTCTAGAAAATCGCAGGCATAATATTGGCACAAGGTACTGCTGTTTCAAAGGATATAGTAAAGTTGATAAACTTTACATCTTTGTGAAACACTCCTGTTGAGGCTTCTTTTGAGGAGCTATACCCCTTCATCCTAGAGTACTTGTAGTCATGCACGACACGTCTAGTACTGCGATGATCGGATGAGACGGTCGTGCGACCTTGAACATTGCAAAATGCACAATGCTGGAATCACATAAATGGCCTCACATTCGCCTTCACAGGCAAGATGCTCGAGTGGTTTAAAGACCACATCATAGAATGGGTCATTAGTTAAGCAACCCCTAACGTACCTATTCGTTTCCAGTGGTCTGTCAAGGGAGAGGATAGAGCGGTACAAATTCCAATGGACAGGTTGTTAACAACCACCCTACGGGCAATGATCCGGCCTCCTCAGTCATTGGAGTTAGGGGAAAGGGGCTACAATAGTTAGCTCAACACTTCTGCAGAAGTTGGATAAATCCGTGGCACTGCCTCCTTTGGGGAATCCTCTCTCGGCTAAGCCGTCCCTTTGGAGCGGACTCAACTAGCTATTCGGGTTATACAAAATACATAGAATAACAGACGCCCGAACTAGTCTCAGTTGTTTCTACGTTTTGCCCGCGCTTACCCGCAGGCCAGTAATATCGAAATATAAAGTCTGTTCACACTGGTTGTTGAGTAGTGAGACTCACTTGCACTCGCTTGCACCACAGACTCGCTTGCACTCGCTTGCACTATTGACTCGCTTGCACCACTGACTCGCTTGCACCACTGACTCGCTTGCACTATTGACTCGCTTGCACTACCTATTCGTTTGCACTACCTATTCGTTTGCACTACTGATTCTCTTGCACTACTTACACGTTTGCACTATTTACCTGCTTGCATTGCTTACCTGTTTAACTGCATATATGTTTTAAACTGCGTAACCTACTGAATTAAATGTACATAATTCAGTTTCCTTGTAGTCTCTCTTGTGCACCTACTAGTTTTTTTTGCGAAACTAACCCATTCTATGGGTACAAGTGATGAATAGGTACTTCACGGGCAATGGCGCGATGGCAAGATGGCTTCAAGACTTTCTTCTTCCTGCTCTTAGCTTCCGTCCTGATGTTTTTGGGTCTTGTAACGGATTTTCCTTGGGACATCCGAATTTTGTACTTTTGGAACCTTCTTTTAATGAAAGTGCCTTTTTTCAAGTAGCATGGGTTGTATGTTTTGGTTCTTCAGCTAACGTGCCCAAAGTGGTCAACTTGCCTTTCAAAAATTAACAAAAGGATGGTCTTCCGCTAATTTCTTAAACCAACTCTGTAATAAAGAGATTCTTTTAGTCTCTTGCCTGTTTTATGAAAGGTTCGAAAGTTTGAAATTTTGGGGGGTTACAACTTGGTATCAGAGCTAAGGGAAGCAAGGATTCTTGACCATTGAGCATCCGCATCGCGCTGTGAATATACCTTTCTTTTTGCTTAGTAGGTGTATTTTGCATTGTTAAGCTAAGAGGCTTGACGCGTTCTGCTTATGTACCAGCATTGTTGGGTTTTCCTAAATTACTCATGTTAAACATGAATAATACTTATGTTTCTGGCCTATTTTGAGCCTCCTGAAAATTCTAATTATTGGTATTCCTTGTTTACTCCAAGGATGGCAAGAAACTCGAATGAAGGGTCTACTGATGATTGGTCAGATCAGCGGGGATTTGTGTTGGATTCCATAAGTTCCCTAGCAGCGGCTATGCGAGACCAGATTCGTTCTCAAAGGGAACCAACACCCGTTTCTAAGCCGAAGCCGCATACCGCAGTGACGTATGAGAAATTCCTGAAGCTTGACCCCCCGACCTTCGATGGCAAGCCCGACTCAGACATGGCCGATAACTGGGTGAAGGAGGTGGAACGAGTGTTCGAGGTCTCGTCAGTGCCCGATGACAAGAAGACGTTATTCGGGACCTTTAGGCTGAAGGAGAATGCCCGCAGTTGGTGGGACATGGCCCGGAGTGTGCAGTTTTCGGGAATTTCGCCCATTCCTTGGGAAGCTTTTAGAAAGGCTTTCTTGGAGAACTACTTCCCGCCTCATGCGAGGGAGAAGAAGAAGGTGGAGTTCTTGTAGCTCAGTCAGAGCAATTCGAGTTTGACGGATTATATCGCCAAATTCTAGCGCTTAGAACCCTATTGTCCCAACCTGTTCGCGGATGATCGCGAGCGAGCAGGAAAGTTTGTTCGGGGGCTGAAGGAGGGGCTCATGCATCGGGTCCTAACCAGCATGCCCTCGACCTTCTTTGTGGCAGTTGTTGCTGCCACCCTCCTGAGTGAGGCCTGGGAGCGCACTAAGAGTACACAGGGCAGGAGGCCGCCCGCTACGGGTGGTGAGCCGAAGACACCTTCCGGTGACCCAGGCAAACGATCGTTCCTTCCTGTGAAGAGCGAAGGAGGAAGGAAACGATATCCTCCTTCGAAGCGTCAGCGGCCTCAGGGCAACCCTCCAGCCAGGCAGCAGACGAGCAATGTGTGCCCCAGGTGCGGTCGATCCCACATTGGGCAGGCGTGCCCGCTCGACACAGGCGGATGCCTGTATTGTGGCAAGATGGGCCACTACGCCCGCGACTGTCACAAAAAGGTGGCTGACGACGCCAGGCAGACCAGCGGAGCACCTCTGCTCTCTCGGCCACCGCAGTCGCAACAGCAGTATCAGACGCTGCAACCGCAGACGAGCGGTCAAAGGAGGGCACAGGGACGCGTCTACTCAGCCAAGGCCGAGCAGCTGACCAAGGGCGACCTAGTGCAAGGTACCCTTTTTGTCGCTAACCAAGCGGCTTTTGTGCTTTTTGATTGTGGTGCCACATACTCTTTTATTTCGATAAATTTTGCCAAGTTTTTGCGCGTACCTGTAAAACCCTTACATAATACCCTTGAAGTGTATAACCCGATTGAGAAAAATACTGTTTGTGCGACCTACGTACCAGAGTTGGATGTAGTCCTGGCAGATTGGCATTTACCGGCTTGTGTTATCCTGCTAGTGATGATGAAATTTGACGTCATCCTAGGCATGGATTGGCTGCACAAGTATCATGCCAAGATTTTTTTGCAGAGATAGTGTTCTCGTCGCGAAATTTTTCCCCCGTCTCCCCTTCCTTGCGGAAGAGAAAAAGAGAGAAACGCTTTCGCGATTCAAACTTGACCGGATTTTGGAAATTGTTTTGAAATACTCGCCTCCGTTTTTGAAAATTGCTGGAAAATCCATGGGATGGGGCTCGACCTGTCGGTACGAGGTTCGACCGTTCCTGCCGCCTTTAACAGGGGTAATCGAACCAAGGACCAAAACTATGCTTGACTTAGCGAAATTATCAAAGTTATGTTCTATCCTAAATGCATAGAGAATTCAGGCATGTGCTATGAGATTTTGGAAAATGCCAGTTGGAAAACATGATGTATGCTTAGAAAAACATTTGGAGTTGGAAAGAATCTCTCAGGAAAAAGGTCAATTTCTCAGGAAACTCAGATAAAAAAGGGGTTTTTGAAAACATGAGAAAGCTTATAGAGATGTGGAAAATTCAGAAATAGTTGAAAATCTTGGGAAAATGGAAGTGATTCTTGAGAAAAGATGGACTTTTTGAAAAGGGAAGCACTTCTTAGGAAAAGTTGGACTTTGAGAGTTTTCTTAGGAAAATGATGGAAAATTTATAGGAAAATTCATTGGAGAAGGAAATTCAAAACTTGGGGAATCGAAATCCTGGGAATTTTACCTTTTGAAATACTTGGAAATCGATTTTGGATCTTGGAGAAAGTTGGGAAATCCCTTTTGAAAATCTTAAGATAACATTTTCCAAGGCAAACTGTGGAAAACTTGTCTTTGGAAAACAGATTTTGAAAAATTCTTAGAGTTTCTTGAGAAATCGATTTTCTTGAAAATGCCACTTTCTTAAGAAAATCATGAGAAAACCAATGATTTCATGATGCAAATGATATGGGTGAATGAATGCACTTTGAAAGATTTTCTAGTAAATTTGTTGCAAATGTGTATTTAAGTCAAAGTAAATCCTTCACATATTCTGACTGTGGCCATGAATATGTTCAGAACTTAATTTGATTTAATGCACATGATTTTGAAACATTAGAAATATGATGTGCATTTTAAGATAGCCTAAGAGTGTAGGCTCTATGCGACTAGTAGAAAGATGATGGATCTGGGTCTCGTCCATATTCCGACTAGGGCCGTAAATATGGATCCCACCGAGTCCATCAACTCCCTAAGAGTTGGTGCACGTGCCATTCGTGAACATCCATAGTGCTTTGAAATAAAATGCATGAATCACATAAGCAGGATATTGCATAAATTCAAACTATATGATATGCATCCTAGTCTAAGCAGGAAATTAAATCTCTTATTCCAAAATTTACATTATTACATCACTAATCAAATGAAATAAATGGAAATTGCAGACTTCAGCTCCTTCTTTTGAATGTCCCTGCCAAACTTGAAATAAGGTTAGCTCAAATATGTGGGTTTTTCCAAGATTTTCCAATAATATTATGAAATTATTGGATTTAATTGGATATAAACCCTAACCTCATGCTTCCTTGATATTTTGAAATGATGAAAATGTAAGAAATTCAGTAGAAAACAGTTTGAAATTCGGAATTGGGGTCAAAATGACCAAAATACCCCTAAAATTAAAGTTACACCTTTAAAATCAGGGTTTTTTTTTGAAGGAAAACTTAGTAAAATTGGGATTTCGAAATTCAAATTGAATTCAATGATGATGAAATGCAATATGACATGCTTCTAAACACATTAGGACTGTAAAATCAGAATTTGACATTTTGAAATTTAGCCAAAATAACGAATTTCGCTTGTTTTTCACTTGGATCCGGGTCCTGCGGGACCCTGTTTTGGTATTATGGATGATCCGAACCTCAAATGGATTCCAAATTGCACCAAATTCGGTATGAAGCATCTACTTACTCTGATAAACAGCCTAGAATGCTAAAAATCATGAAATGATATGATTTAAATGCCAAAATTCAAAGAAAGTCCTAAAATGGTGGATTTTGCCTATAGATCCGAACCAAATGCAATGCCTAATATGATAATGCAAGATTTACAACATGGAAACTTCTGATATTTTGCAGACTGATAAAAGACCCGAAATGGAACATTTTTGGTTTTTATAGCCTCGGGATTTGAGCCATGGTGAGTTCAATAACAGGGATTTAGTTCTGACAGAGGTAAAATCACCCTAATCTGATGTAAAATGCCAAACAAATATAAAACAGCCATGGAAATTTATGAAATTAATCAGAGCTATGAACGACACCTACATGAACAACTTTCATGTTTATGACTTCGGCATTTGATCAACAGAAACACAGATAAAAATATAACTATTTCTGCCTAAACTAACAGGACAGACAAATGTAGCAAAACAGTGGACTGACAAGAAAAATCCGAATCAGGGGTCAACACTATTCTAAAAATTACAGGCTTTCAAATGCAAACAGAGGACATCTCGGACACCACGTTCACTTTTTACAGTTTCGGATTTTGAGAAACACACAAAGAGAAACCATAGCCCTAAGTCGATCCAAGATCTCAGAGGCCCAAATTAGGCTCTGACACGTGTCCTGGACTCTCGGATTTTTTTCAGTCATAAAAAAACATCAGAAAACTATGAAAATATCATATTAAAAACTAGACATTCTCCCGAGTTCATGGCATTTTTCGGATCGAAAATCGGATCTCCCAGGAGGGAGAACTCGATTTTACAAGTCGGCAAATGTTTTTCAAAACGCATCCCGGGTTACAAAACCCGACTTACCATTTTGGATGTTTACCGCAGTAAACAAATTCAAATGGCTCCGAATTTTTGGCAAAATTTCAGGGACACCTAAGGTCGCATTCCGTGATTTTTTTGGGATTTTTAATAAAAAATAAATGCATGAAATGACGTGTGGACTGACTGACAAAAACAGAGACTTACTGAAAATAAGCAGAATTGAAAAAAAAGGCTAAATTAATCCTAATTAATTCATGAAATATGCTAAATGAATGAAATAAAATGCAAATTAAACCTAGCTAACTACATGCATGTTAAAATCATCAAGGAAGCATAACAAGACATTTTTATATATGTCGTTTTATGAGAATAGCTCAATCCATCCCTCGGATGAGCTCTTTCTTCAAACGACTCCCTATTCGGATTATAGCATCACATCACGGGGAAAAGAAGTGCACCTTGTTTCGTTACGCAGCGTAGGTGCTCTTGAAAGGGGCAGCTACCATGAGCTTCCTTCGTTCTTCACTCCGGGCTTCGGATGGTCCACCAAAATCGAGCTCCGTTGGAATTGGACTGGCCACAGCACGAGCTCTACTCCACCTTCTTCAATGCGCCAAAGGGGGCACGATTTCCAAGGTTCAAAATCAGATGTTAGGAAGGCTAGGTTGGATTTTCCAAGTTCACCAGAGCAGAAAAAATGATCTCCTATGCTGGACATGGAGCCTTGTTTTTATAGATTTTCTGAAAATTTTTGAAATTCAAACAGGCTGGATCTGAGCCCTCCATGTGGCGCCATCTCAGGGGGTGCCATCTGGGGGTTTTGAAATTCGAATTTGCCTTTTGCAGGGAGCCCTCAGATGGCGCCACCTCAAAAGGCTATTTTGATTTTTTTGAGAAAATAAAAATGGAAATTTTTGTGGTTGAGACACCTCAGCAGGGGGAATTTGGAATTTTTCAAAAATTTGCTTGATTCTCTCTGCAGGGAACTCCCAGAAGGCGCCACCTCAGAGGGTGCTCTCTTGGAATTTGAAATTCAAACTCACCTTTTGTAGGGAGTCCTCAGGTGGCGCCACCTCATGGTGGGCTACCTTTATTAAAAATAAAATAAAAATGAAAAAATGGAGCCAAGTGGAGTCCTGGAATGGTGCCACCTCAAAAGGTGTTTGACACATGTCAGAAGGACAGAGCAGTGGGCTCAGAAGGCGCCACCTCAGAGGAATTTGAATTTTGCTTTTTCTGGTGAAAGGAGATCTGGACATGTGGAGGACAAGTGTCAGCTGTCTGGAGAGGCTTTCTCAAATGGCGCCACCTCAGAGGAGAATTTGAAATTCAAATGGAGGTTGGCCCTGGAGGAATGGAGGATGGACATGTGGCGCCACCTCAGGGTGGCTCCTACAATGCCATGTGGCAAGAGGGAGGAAAAGGAGGGAAAGGGACATGTGTCTCCTACTTTTCTGAAAAAAATAGGGAGAGGACATGTGTCCTCTACTTTTTCTGAAGGAGTGAGAAGGAGACATGTGTCTCCTACTTTTCTGAAAAAAATAGGGAGAGGACATGTGTCCTCTACTTTTTCTGAAGGAAGCAGAGAACGACACGTGGCAGAGGGGAGAGAAGGTGGGCCAAGCCATGTGGCGCCATCTCAGACAGGATGAAAAAGGTAGGAGTTCTTGATTTTCGCCACCTATGGGGGTTTTTGAATATTTGAATTCTAGCTTTTCTGAAGAAAGCAGGAAATGACACATGGCACTTGCCTTTTTCTGAGGAAATGAGGACTTGCCACGTGTCCTCTGCAGGAAACACTCCAGATGGCGCCACCTCAGAGGAGACAAGCCTACCTTTTTTGTAGGAATTCAGAAGTGACACATGTCTCCTACTTTTCTGAGAAAAGTAGGAAGAGACATGTGTCAGGCTACTTTTCCAGAAGGAAGGAGGGGTTGACACGTGTCCCCTGCAGGAGACACTCTAGATGGCGCCACCTCAGAGGAGACAACTCCACTTTTTCTAGACAGGACAACCTATGACACTTGGCATCTCCTGGTAGTCTTTGAAATGACACATGGCGCAGGATGGATAGGGTGACACATGGCAGATAAAATGGGATGACATGTGGCGGCTTCTGAAGGTAGCCCCACACTGACACTTGGCATGTGGATGAGAGGAGAGAGAAAGGACAAGTGGCACCAATCTAGGGGACAAGGCTCCTATATTTTTGGGTTTTTCAAAATTCAAATTTTCAAAAGGAAAGCTTGTGTGACACCACCTCAGTGTGGGTCCCACATTGCTTCTTTATTGAAATAAGGATAAAACCACAACTTCTTTTTGAAATTTTCATAAAAATTTGGACTAATGGGAAAAACAGGAATTTTTGGAAAGAGTTGACCCTTGTAGGGCGATTTTGTAAAAGAAAGATATTTGAAATTGTCAAAAAGGGCAAAATCTGAGGTGAAGTGACTGAAATCCATATTGAAAACTATCCAGATGGTTTTCCTGAGGAAATATTTTGGAATTCAGAGTCCTGGGGGTAAAATGGGAAAAATTGATAATTTTGAAGACCCAGGGTTTTGAAATCAATTTTGAAAAGAGTTAAAATTCTAATCTGGATTGAAGATTTTGAAATCAAGAGTTCCGGACCTCGAAATGACATGCTGTGCAGTGCAGTGATTTGAAATGCTCATGTAATGATATGCAATGTCATGTCTTATGCAATATAATCTTGAATCAAGACTTGGAGATGTCTGTCTCCTGTCAGGAGTAAAATTTTGAACATCTGAGTTAAAATTAGAGAAATTTTGAGAGTTGCAGATGAAATTTGGACTTTTGCAAGGTCCGGCTCAGAAAATGACCATTTTGCCCTCCAGCGATTTCAGAGGCTGGATGTTGATGCTTGGTGGAAATGTTGGGGAGGTGAGTGAAAATTTGGGGTGTTTACAGATGCCCCTCTTTGCTACTAAGCCGGCTCATGGCCGAGCTTAGTGGCAAAGAAAACACACCAAATTTGGGCTATACGAAAAAAATGCCCCAGTTAGAAGGATCTGACTGGGTGTGAAGAAATTAGCCCGAGGAAGATGGTAGATATGAAGCGAAGAATGGAGAGAAAAGATTCACTCTATGAGAGTGAAGTTCAGGTTTATGCCCTTAACCTGGATGGGACAGAAATACCTCGCATGGAACGAAGCTCAGGTTTGACCCTTAACCTGATGGGACAGAAATACCTCGCATGGAACGAAGCTCAGGTTTTGACCCTTGACCTGATTGGGGAATGGAATATCTCATCGAAATGAGACTCAGGTTTGTACCCTTAACCTGATCGGGCGGAATGGAATATCTCATCGAAATGAGACTCAGGTTTGTACCCTTAACCTGATCGGGCGGAAAATGAAATACCTCTTTGATTTAGGCTCAGGTTTATACCCTTATCCTGATCGGGCGGAAGATGAAATACCTCTTTGGATGAGGCTCAGGTTTGTACCCTTATCCTGATCGGGCGGAAAATGAAATACCTCTTTGATTGAGGCTCAGGTTTGTACCCTTATCCTGATCGGGCGGAAAATGAAATACCTCTTTGAATGAGGCTCAGGTTTATACCCTTATCCTGATCGGGCAGAAGATGAAATACCTCTTTGATCGAGGCTCAGGTTTGTACCCTTATCCTGATCGGGTGGAAAATGAAATACCTCTTTGAATGAGGCTCAGGTTTGTACCCTTATCCTGATCGGGCGGAAAATGGAATACCTCTTTGATCGAGGCTCAGGTTTGTACCCTTATCCTGATCGGGCGGAAAATGAAATACCTCTTTGATTGAGGCTCAGGTTTGTACCCTTATCCTGATCGGGCGGAAAATGGAATACCTCTTTGATTGAGGCTCAGGTTTGTACCCTTATCCTGATCGGGCGGAAAATGAAATACCTCTTTGATTGAGGCTCAGGTTTGTACCCTTATCCTGATCGGGCGGAAAATGGAATACCTCTTTGATTGAGGCTCAGGTTTGTACCCTTATCCTGATCGGGCGGAAAATGGAATACCTCTTTGATTGAGGCTCAGGTTTGTACCCTTATCCTGATCGGGCGGAAAATAAAATACCTCTTTGATTGAGGCTCAGGTTTGTACCCTTATCCTGATCGGGCGGAAAATGGAATACCTCTTTGATCGAGGCTCAGGTTTGTACCCTTATCCTGATCGGGCGGAAAATGAACTGGAATCTTCGAAGGAAGAGACCATGATGGAACCTTCGGATTTTGCACAGTAAATCCAATAGGGTTTTTGCAAAAGGAAGGAAAATGGGGTCCCTAAAGCTTGAAAAGGGATTGGTTTTGGGCGTCTCATTGCTGAGACTAAAATCAGCTTTTTAAATTGAATTTTGCGGGAAATGATTGGTGGTTCGACCTCGAACCGAAATGGGATTGTCTATGGTGGGACAGTGGGGACACAGGGAAGTGTGCAAATTTGAGAGTTCATGCTCTCAAAGAAGGGAAGGAATCAAGTCCTTAGGAGGGATTTAAAATTGGTGTCAGGATGCATCGAAGACGGATATCGAGCTCTCACTTCATGTCAGGATAGCTAGAAAATATTGTCAAAATGTTGGAAATTTTGCTGTTGATTCAAAATTTTTGAAAATGTTGCACATTTTTGCAAAGATATTCTTTCTTTTCTACCCAAAGCATTACCTCCAAATAAGGTTCGCTTCGTAGAATCAAGATTTAGCATCCAAATTGCTTGCGATTGACCTTCTTCAAGGAAGCTATCAATTTCCTTGATATGAACAGGGAAGAGAATTTTGATATTGTGAAAGCAATTGATGAAAGAGTATTGATAATAGAATTTCACAAGATTAAAGATGATTCTTGATAAATCTGGCAGCTTGATATCCTGAGAGCTTCTCTCTTGATAATCTTTCTGCACTCTTTTGGCTCTCTGGGTTTTTGCTACACTCCTTCATTTTGGAGATATTTTGACTTTTTTTTTTTCTCTTTCTTTTTCCTCTCTTGCTCTCTTTTGGAAGGGTACGTCACAAACTCCTTCATCTTGGAGATGTTTCGATCCTTCTTGGACGATGGGTTTGGAGATCTTTGGATGATAGCTGAAATTAAATATCTTTTAGGGATTGTCGAGAGGTTCATCGCATCTGCCTTCATCTCGACAGTGCTTTGGACTTTCCCTGGAAGGACCCGTCACAAACTCCGTCATCTTGGAGATGTTTCGAATCTTCTTTGGCCCCAGGGGTCTACTCGCCTAATTCGCCTTCATCTTGACGACAGGTGAGAGATCTCTTTTGCGGATATTTAATTGCGGCTTGGTGATTTTGAGGAAACGGGGCTTGGGTAAATGCTCTCTTTTCTAGCGCTCAGGATATTTCCACTGCCTTGTCTTTACAAGAATAAACCTTAAAGATGCGCCATTGACTGTGATCAATATCGATCATCTACGGCTTTTCAATAACATTGAATCTTCTTTTCTGGCCATATCGAGGATTTATCCTTCATCCTTTTGGTTGGTCAAATAGAAAGAATTTGAAGATTGAATCTCTTTTCGCAAAAGCTTCACTCTTTTGAAAGTAATGCTGAAGGTAAACTGAGGTAAAGATTTATGCAATAAAATTTTGAAATCAACAATTGATTGACAAATTGACAAAATTTTCTTGAAATCCTTGATGAAAGAGAGCACATGAGGTTCAGCTTAACGCATCCGTGACGAAAATTCTCCTCTCTCTTCCTCAAAGGAGGTGACTATCAGTTCACTGGGAACAATATTAGTTCAATTAAGAACGACCATCGGTTCGCTGGAAACAATATCAGTTCAATTAAGAACGCCCATCGGTTTGCTGGGAACAATATTAGTTCGATTAAGAACAACCATCAGTGGGAATAATATCAGTTCAATTAAGAACGACTATCAGTTCACTTGGAATATTATCAGTTCAATGAAAAACGCTTATCAGTTCACTTGGAATACTATCAGTTCAATGAAAAACGACTATCAGTTCACTTGAAACACTATCAGTTCGATGAAGAACGACTATTAGTTTACTTGGAACACTATCAGTTCGATGAAGAACGACTATCAGTTCGCTTGGAATACTATCAGTTCAATGAAGAACGACTATCAGTTCACTTGGAACACTATCAGTTCAATGAAGAACGACTATCAGTTTGCTTGGAATACTATAAGTTCAATGAAGAACGACTATCAGTTCACTGGGAACACTATCAGTTCAATGAAGAACGACTATCAGTTTGCTTGGAATACTATAAGTTCAATGAAGAACGACTATCAGTTCACTGGGAACACTATCAGTTCGATGAAGAACGACTATCAGTTCACTTGGAACACTATCAGTTCGATGAAGAACGACTATCAGTTCACTTGAAACAATATCAGTTCAATGAAGAACGACTATCAGTTCACTTGGAACACTATCAGTTCAATGAAGAACGACTATCAGTTCACTTGGAACAATATCAATTCACTTGGAACACTATCAGTTCAATGAAGAACGACTATCAGTTCACTTGAACACTATCAGTTCAATGAAGAACGACTATCAGTTCACTTGGAACACTATCAGTTTGGTTAGAACACTATCAGTTCGATGAAGAACAACTATCAGTTCACTTGGAACACTATCAGTTCGATGAAGAACGACTATCAGTTCACTTGGAACACTATCAGTTCAATGAAGAACGACTATCAGTTCGTTTGGAACACTATCAGTTCGCTTGGAACGACTATCAGTTCAGTGAAGAACGACTATCAGTTCGTTAGGAACACTATCAGTTCAATGAAGAACGACTATCAGTTCGTTTGGAACACTATCAGTTCAATGAAGAACAATGACCATTATAGAGAGTTGAATCGCTTCTATGAATGGTTTCAGGATTATCCCCTTATCCTGAACGGGGAATGAAAATTGGATGGCCTGGCGATCGAAATTGATAATTTTGGTGATTTTAAAATTGGGAATTGGGTGACCCGGAGGTCGAAATTGAAGAATTGGATGACCCGAGGGTCGAAATTGAAGAATTATGGAAAATGATTCAGGTTTATCCCTTAACCTGAAGGAGAATGGAATTGGGTGCATAGTCAATGCAAATGCAATGCACATGCACATGAAATGCAAATGAAGTGCAAATGAGTGCATATATATGCAAAATGAGAGAATGGTTTATCCTGCCTGCATACAGGATGTTTTGAGGTAAAGATAAATTTTTCAAAAAAATGCCCCAGTGTAACTAGGGAGAAAGTTTTGAATAGAAGAAGGACAATTGATGAATAAGGCGACAAGTTTCTTGACTGATAGATGTCCTCAAGATCATTCCTCACAAGAGAAACATTATGAAAAGGAAGAGAAAGTAAATAAGACGACACCAAGCTATTGAAAAAAATTTGATGACTTTATTGATGCTTTAAAATCAAGGAAAGAGAATGGGATTACATTATTCTTTTGAAAAAGCAAGATGGGAAATGGGAAATTGTTGGCATTGTCATCTTCTTGAATGATTGTAGAAAAAATATTTGTCAGGATGACTAGTCTTCCTTTTCATCTTCAACGAGGAGCTTCTTGTCAATGCAGTCTTGAACAATGTTCTTAAGGACGAAGCAGTTTTCTGTATCATGCCCTACTGCTCGATGAAACTTGCAAAATTGTTCTTTGAATCTGCCCATAATTGCTGGAGGATCAGCAGCTTTAGGCAACCGGACAAGGTCTTTCTCAAGCATATACTCGAGGATACTCTCGAGTGTCTGATCCAGAGGGGTGAATTCTCGATCAGTTCTCCAGTCCTTGCGCTTTGATTTTTCCTGATCTTTCTTTTGATGTTGAGGGCTGGATTGGAGAGGTTTATCACTGTTGATGTCCTTCCCCTTTTGCTTTTTGATTCTCTCTAAACTATGATCATTCTTGTTGCCTTTGCTATTATTGAAAGATTTGGCCGCAAAAGTGAAGTGAGCCTTCTTCTTTTGTTCACCTTGACAGTTATTCTTGGAAAATGTGAAGCCTTCATAGACTCCATTCTCCACACTCAACTCGAGCCATTCTGCTCGTTCAATGAGTTCAACGAAAGATTTGGATGGTGAGGTAGAAATTAATCCTCTCAGAGGTTGCAAAAAATTATTGAGGATCAATGATAAAGCATGTCTTTCTGATATAGGATCCCTCATTTTGTTGCAGGTCTCTCTCCATCTGCGAATGAAGTCCCTTGCCTTTTCATTTTCATTCTGCCTTAGGTTGCAGAGATGGCTCAATGTTGGGAGCGCTTCAGTATTGAACAAGAATCGTTCAACGAATAAATTCACGACTTTGTCGAACTCTTTCAGTTCTATAGGATTGACATGTTCCGCGTACCATTTGGCTGCGACTCCTTCCAGGCTGCGGGGAAAGCATAAGAACAATGCTCTGTTGTCTCTCTTGAACCTAGAGCATTCAGCGAAGAACATGGCGAGATGGGCTTTTGGGTCGCCAGAACCATCGAACTTGATGAATTTTCGGGGAAGATTCTCCAGATCATCATCCCCTTCTAAACCGTCGTAGAAGTCCTCGCTGGTGAAGACTTTATTGCCCTTGTCGCGGGCTTGCAGATCCTTGACCACTCTGGCCATTTCCCTGAATTGTGCTTGCAGGGGCTCTTCTGCGACCTGACTTTTTGATTTGTGACTCCTCCTTTGGCCACATTTATGAAATGCCGGAGGCACCTCATATTCTTCATCGGTATCATCTTCGTCTGAAGTATCTTGAACATTCTCCTCAGAGGACTTGGTTGACCTCTTGGCCACACGATCCCTAATTTTCTGACTGAATGGATTTTTGTCTGAGCTGGTGCCAGCCTGCTCACTCATCATCCTCTTCATCATCTTCTGAAACATTGCGTACATCTGAGGGTCGATACCGTCATCTTCTGGCTGCTCTTGGTCTTTGTCTGACCTTGGCGAATTCATCTCTCCTTCTGATGTTGATGAGTAACTGATATGCTGAATTGGTGCGGTCTTCTTCCCTGACCTTGTCTGAACCATCAAATGTTGCGAAGGCTCTCTGCAGGATAAGGTCTTGATTAAACTCTGAGGAAATTTTTGGATTGGGAAGAAAATTATATGGTGGACAATTGGAAGAATATCCCATTACTAGGGATGGAGTCGTCGTTGGAGTCACGACAATTATGTTGTCATTCTTTGTAAGAGAAATGAACAACGGAAAATGTGCCTTGTTACCTAGGCGAGGTCGTCAACCACGAGGAAAATACCATTTTGAAGGAAAGAGATACCTCTTGGAAAAACAATCCGGAAACAGATTTAAAGTAAGAAGAAGGCAAGTGGGTAAACAATTTCCACCACAATAATCAAGGTATGCACGAGGAAAATGCGGTGAAGAATTTTGCAAGTAAACAACAGGATCGAAAATCCAATGAGAGAAAACATATGATTTTGAAAAATTGCAGGCAGGATAAAAATGCAGCTGGAAATTCGAGATCCAGTAGAAAGGGAGAATGAAAAATCACCTGGAGTTTTGGAAGAAAAGGGATATTTGGGAAAAACCATCCAGGGTTTTAGAAAATAAAGGAAAATATGAGAATATGGATATTTGGAAAGATATTTTTGAAAAAAAATATGAGAGAAATAAAAGTAGCATACAAACTCATATCCTGCATAAACATTTATGCACATTCAGCACTCCCTAAAAAGCTGACTCTAGATGCATCATTTTGAAAACAGCTGTAGGACCTTAATCCTAACTCTAAGTTCAGATCATCTTTGTCCAATCCAGTTATGCCGATATACCCGAATCGAGATCCGAGGTACGTGGCATAGAATTTTCACTCCGGTTCTAAGGTAAGGTTTTCCAACATCCTTGAGCGCCTACCGATATACTTCGGACTGTGGCCCGCGGTACGTAGTAGGGGGGTATTAACCCAAATAGTTGGCCCAGTTGTGAGGCTCTGTTCCGAACTATGGTTCTGGAAGAGAGCCCAGCAACGTGAAGACCGGGTAATGATAGGTAATTGAGGGTTTGAAAAATGATCACATGCAAGAAATAGAGGGCTCTAAATCCTAGAGAGATAGACTTTTGAAAACTTTGAAGAAGCATACATTGTTTGCATTCAGATCCTAAATTGAGGAGGATTGTATTTAGACCTAAGTCTATGTGAGCATGAAAATATCTCCTCAATATGGTCCTACCAAACCATGCCTAAGCTATATGCATTCAATGTCAGCTGGGTCAGAATCTAGGCTCCTAGGTTCGCATGATAGCAAAAGTAAAGAGCTGACATTTTGTGAACATAATTTCGATGATTGAACTAAGTCAAGCACTACTTTGACCAGACGAGGACAGGTCCCATCACGGTCGCCAAACCTGTTCTCGTCGCGAAATTTTTCCCCCGTCTCCCCTTCCTTGCGGAAGAGAAAAAGAGATAAACGCTTTCGCGATTCAAACTTGACCGGATTTTGGAAATTGTTTTGAAATACTCGCCTCCGTTTTTGAAAATTGCGGGAAAATCCATGGGATGGGGCTCGACCTGTCGGTACGAGGTTCGACCGTTCCTGTCGCCTTTAACAGGGGTAATCGAACCAAGGACCAAAACTATGCTTGACTTAGCGAAATTATCAAAGTTATGTTCTATCCTAAATGCATAGAGAATTCAGGCATGTGCTATGAGATTTTGGAAAATGCCAGTTGGAAAACATGATGTATGCTTAGAAAAACATTTGGAGTTGGAAAGAATCTCTCAGGAAAAAGGTCAATTTCTCAGGAAACTCAGATAAAAAAGGGGTTTTTGAAAACATGAGAAAGCTTATAGAGATGTGGAAAATTCAGAAATAGTTGAAAATCTTGGGAAAATGGAAGTGATTCTTGAGAAAAGATGGACTTTTTGAAAAGGGAAGCACTTCTTAGGAAAAGTTGGACTTTGAGAGTTTTCTTAGGAAAATGATGGAAGATTTATAGGAAAATTCATTGGAGAAGGAAATTCAAAACTTGGGGAATCGAAATCCTGAGAATTTTACCTTTTGAAATACTTGGAAATCGATTTTGGATCTTGGAGAAAGTTGGGAAATCCCTTTTGAAAATCTTAAGATAACATTTTCCAAGGCAAACTGTGGAAAACTTGTCTTTGGAAAACCGATTTTTAAAAATTCTTAGAGTTTCTTGAGAAATCGATTTTCTTGAAAATGCCACTTTCTTAAGAAAATCATGAGAAAACCAATGATTTCATGATGCAAATGATATGGGTGAATGAATGCACTTTGAAAGATTTTCTAGTAAATTTGTTGCAAATGTGTATTTAAGTCAAAGTAAATCCTTCACATATTCTGACTGTGGCCATGAATATGTTCAGAACTTAATTTGATTTAATGCACATGATTTTGAAACATTAGAAATATGATGTGCATTTTAAGATAGCCTAAGAGTGTAGGCTCTATGCGACTAGTAGAAAGATGATGGATCTGGGTCTCGTCCATATTCCGACTAGGGCCGTAAATATGGATCCCACCGAGTCCATCAACTCCCTAAGAGTTGGTGCACGTGCCATTCGTGAACATCCATAGTGCTTTGAAATAAAATGCATGAATCACATAAGCAGGATATTGCATAAATTCAAACTATATGATATGCATCCTAGTCTAAGCAGGAAATTAAATCTCTTATTCCAAAATTTACATTATTACATCACTAATCAAATGAAATAAATGGAAATTGCAGACTTCAGCTCCTTCTTTTGAATGTCCCTGCCAAACTTGAAATAAGGTTAGCTCAAATATGTGGGTTTTTCCAAGATTTTCCAATAATATTATGAAATTATTGGATTTAATTGGATATAAACCCTAACCTCATGCTTCCTTGATATTTTGAAATGATGAAAATGTAAGAAATTCAGTAGAAAACAGTTTGAAATTCGGAATTGGGGTCAAAATGACCAAAATACCCCTAAAATTAAAGTTACACCTTTAAAATCAGGGTTTTTTTTGAAGGAAAACTTAGTAAAATTGGGATTTCGAAATTCAAATTGAATTCAATGATGATGAAATGCAATATGACATGCTTCTAAACACATTAGGACTGTAAAATCAGAATTTGACATTTTGAAATTTAGCCAAAATAACGAATTTCGCTTGTTTTTCACTTGGATCCGGGTCCTGCGGGACCCTGTTTTGGTATTATGGATGATCCGAACCTCAAATGGATTCCAAATTGCACCAAATTCGGTATGAAGCATCTACTTACTCTGATAAACAGCCTAGAATGCTAAAAATCATGAAATGATATGATTTAAATGCCAAAATTCAAAGAAAGTCCTAAAATGGTGGATTTTGCCTATAGATCCGAACCAAATGCAATGCCTAATATGATAATGCAAGATTTACACCATGGAAACTTCTGATATTTTGCAGACTGATAAAAAACCCGAAATGGAACATTTTTGGTTTTTATAGCCTCGGGATTTGAGCCATGGTGAGTTCAATAACAGGGATTTAGTTCTGACAGAGGTAAAATCACCCTAATCTGATGTAAAATGCCAAACAAATATAAAACAGCCATGGAAATTTATGAAATTAATCAGAGCTATGAACGACACCTACATGAACAACTTTTATGTTTATGACTTCGGCATTTGATCAACAGAAACACAGATAAAAATATAACTATTTCTGCCTAAACTAACAGGACAGACAAATGTAGCAAAACAGTGGACTGACAAGAAAAATCCGAATCAGGGGTCAACACTATTCTAAAAATTACAGGCTTTCAAATGCAAACAGAGGACATCTCGGACACCACTTTCACTTTTTACAGTTTCGGATTTTGAGAAACACACAAAGAGAAACCATAGCCCTAAGTCGATCCAAGATCTCAGAGGCCCAAATTAGGCTCTGACACGTGTCCTGGACTCTCGGATTTTTGTCAGTCATAAAAAAACATCAGAAAACTATGAAAAAATCATATTAAAAACTAGACATTCTCCCGAGTTCATGGAATTTTTCGGATCGAAAATCGGATCTCCCAGGAGGGAGAACTCGATTTTACAAGTCGGCAAATGTTTTTCAAAACGCATCCCGGGTTACAAAACCCGACTTACCATTTTGGATGTTTACTGCAGTAAACAAATTCAAATGGCTCCGAATTTTTGGCAAAATTTCAGGGACACCTAAGGTCGCATTCCGTGATTTTTTTGGGATTTTTAATAAAAAATAAATGCATGAAATGACGTGTGGACTGACTGACAAAAACAGAGACTTACTGAAAATAAGCAGAATTGAAAAAAAAGGCTAAATTAATCCTAATTAATTCATGAAATATGCTAAATGAATGAAATAAAATGCAAATTAAACCTAGCTAACTACATGCATGTTAAAATCATCAAGGAAGCATAACAAGACATTTTTATATATGTCGTTTTATGAGAATAGCTCAATCCATCCCTCGGATGAGCTCTTTCTTCAAACGACTCCCTATTCGGATTATAGCATCACATCACGGGGAAAAGAAGTGCACCTTGTTTCGTTACGCAGCGTAGGTGCTCTTGAAAGGGGCAGCTACCACGAGCTTCCTTCGTTCTTCACTCCGGGCTTCGGATGGTCCACCAAAATCGAGCTCCGTTGGAATTGGACTGGCCACAGCACGAGCTCTACTCCACCTTCTTCAATGCGCCAAAGGGGGCACGATTTCCAAGGTTCAAAATCAGATGTTAGGAAGGCTAGGTTGGATTTTCCAAGTTCACCAGAGCAAAAAAAATGATCTCCTATGCTGGACATGGAGCCTTGTTTTTATAGATTTTCTGAAAATTTTTGAAATTCAAACAGGCTGGATCTGAGCCCTCCATGTGGCGCCATCTCAGGGGGTGCCATCTGGGGGTTTTGAAATTCGAATTTGCCTTTTGCAGGGAGCCCTCAGATGGCGCCACCTCAAAAGGCTATTTTGATTTTTTTGAGAAAATAAAAATGGAAATTTTTGTGGTTGAGACACCTCAGCAGGGGGAATTTGGAATTTTTCAAAAATTTGCTTGATTCTCTCTGCAGGGAACTCCCAGAAGGCGCCACCTCAGAGGGTGCTCTCTTGGAATTTGAAATTCAAACTCACCTTTTGTAGGGAGTCCTCAGGTGGCGCCACCTCATGGTGGGCTACCTTTATTAAAAATAAAATAAAAATGAAAAAATGGAGCCAAGTGGAGTCCTGGAATGGTGCCACCTCAAAAGGTGTTTGACACATGTCAGAAGGACAGAGCAGTGGGCTCAGAAGGCGCCACCTCAGAGGAATTTGAATTTTTCTTTTTCTGGTGAAAGGAGATCTGGACATGTGGAGGACAAGTGTCAGCTGTCTGGAGAGGCTTTCTCAAATGGCGCCACCTCAGAGGAGAATTTGAAATTCAAATGGAGGTTGGCCCTGGAGGAATGGAGGATGGACATGTGGCGCCACCTCAGGGTGGCTCCTACAATGCCATGTGGCAAGAGGGAGGAAAAGGAGGGAAAGGGACATGTGTCTCCTACTTTTCTGAAAAAAATAGGGAGAGGACATGTGTCCTCTACTTTTTCTGAAGGAGTGAGAAGGAGACATGTGTCTCCTACTTTTCTGAAAAAAATAGGGAGAGGACATGTGTCCTCTACTTTTTCTGAAGGAAGCAGAGAACGACACGTGGCAGAGGGGAGAGAAGGTGGGCCAAGCCATGTGGCGCCATCTCAGACAGGATGAAAAAGGTAGGAGTTCTTGATTTTCGCCACCTATGGGGGTTTTTGAATATTTGAATTCTAGCTTTTCTGAAGAAAGCAGGAAATGACACATGGCACTTGCCTTTTTCTGAGGAAATGAGGACTTGCCACGTGTCCTCTGCAGGAAACACTCCAGATGGCGCCACCTCAGAGGAGACAAGCCTACCTTTTTTGTAGGAATTCAGAAGTGACACATGTCTCCTACTTTTCTGAGAAAAGTAGGAAGAGACATGTGTCAGGCTACTTTTCCAGAAGGAAGGAGGGGTTGACACGTGTCCCCTGCAGGAGACACTCTAGATGGCGCCACCTCAGAGGAGACAACTCCACTTTTTCTAGACAGGACAACCTATGACACTTGGCATCTCCTGGTAGTCTTTGAAATGACACATGGCGCAGGATGGATAGGGTGACACATGGCAGATAAAATGGGATGACATGTGGCGGCTTCTGAAGGTAGCCCCACACTGACACTTGGCATGTGGATGAGAGGAGAGAGAAAGGACAAGTGGCACCAATCCAGGGGACAAGGCTCCTATATTTTTGGGTTTTTCAAAATTCAAATTTTCAAAAGGAAAGCTTGTGTGACACCACCTCAGTGTGGGTCCCACATTGCTTCTTTATTGAAATAAGGATAAAACCACAACTTCTTTTTGGAATTTTCATAAAAATTTGGACTAATGGGAAAAACAGGAATTTTTGGAAAGAGTTGACCCTTGTAGGGCGATTTTGTAAAAGAAAGATATTTGAAATTGTCAAAAAGGGCAAAATCTGAGGTGAAGTGACTGAAATCCATATTGAAAACTATCCAGATGGTTTTCCTGAGGAAATATTTTGGAATTCAGAGTCCTGGGGGTAAAATGGGAAAAAATGATAATTTTGAAGACCCAGGGTTTTGAAATCAATTTTGAAAAGAGTTAAAATTCTAATCTGGATTGAAGATTTTGAAATCAAGAGTTCCGGACCTCGAAATGACATGCTGTGCAGTGCAGTGATTTGAAATGCTCATGTAATGATATGCAATGTCATGTCTTATGCAATATAATCTTGAATCAAGACTTGGAGATGTCTGTCTCCTGTCAGGAGTAAAATTTTGAACATCTGAGTTAAAATTAGAGAAATTTTGAGAGTTTCAGATGAAATTTGGACTGTTGCAAGGTTCGGGCTCAGAAAATGACCATTTTGCCCTCTAGCGATTTCAGAGGCTGAATGTTGATGATTAGTGGAAATGTTGGGGAGGTGAGTGAAAATTTGGGGTGTTTACAGATGCCCCTCTTTGCTACTAAGCCGGCTCATGGCCGAGCTTAGTGGCAAAGAAAACACACCAAATTTGGGCTATACGAAAAAAATGCCCCAGTTAGAAGGATCTGACTGGGTGTGAAGAAATTAGCCCGAGGAAGATGGTAGATATGAAGCGAAGAATGAAGAGGAAAGATTTGCTCTATGAGAGCGAAGCTCAGGTTTTTGCCCTTAACCTGGATGGGACAGAAATACCTCGCATGGAGCGAATCTCAGGTTTTAACCCTTGACCTGATTGGAGATGGAATATCTCATGACATGAGATTCAGGTTTGTACCCTTAACCTGATCGGGCGGAAGATGAAATACCTCTTTGATTGAGGCTCAGGTTTGTACCCTTATCCTGATCGGGCGGAAAATGGAATACCTCATCAAAGGAGGCTCAGGTTTATACCCTTATCCTGATTGGGCGGAAAATGGAATACCTCTTTGATTGAGGCTCAGGTTTGTACCCTTATCCTGATCGGGCGGAAAATGAAATACCTCTTTGATTGAGGCTCAGGTTTGTACCCTTATCCTGATCGGGTGTTGAAATGGAATACCTCTTTGATTGAGGCTCAGGTTTGTACCCTTATCCTGATCGGGCGGAAAATGAAATACCTCTTTGAGTGAGGCTCAGGTTTGTACCCTTATCCTGATCGGGCGGAAAATGAAATACCTCTTTGATTGAGGCTCAGGTTTGTACCCTTATCCTGATCGGGCGGAAAATGAAATACCTCTTCGATGGAGGCTCAGGTTTGTACCCTTATCCTGATCGGGCGGAAAATGAAATACCTCTTCGATGGAGGCTCAGGTTTATACCCTTATCCTGATCGGGCGGAAAATGAAATACCTCTTCGATGGAGGCTCAGGTTTGTACCCTTATCCTGATCGGGCGGAAAATGGAATACCTCTTTGAGTGAGGCTCAGGTTTATACCCTTATCCTGATCGGGCGGAAAATGGATGGAATCCTCGAAGGAAGAGACCATGATGGAACCTTTGGATTTTGCACAATAAATCCAATAGGGTTTTTGCAAAAGGAAGGAAAATGGGTTCCCTAAAGCTTGAAAAGGGATTGGTTTTGGGTGTCTCATTGCTGAGACTAAAATCAGCTTTTGAAATTGCCTTTTGCGGGAAATGATTGGTGGTTCGACCTCGAACCGAAATGGGACTGTCTATGGTGGGACAGTGGGGACACAGGGAAGTGTGCAAATTTGAGAGTTCATGCTCTCAAAGAAGGGAAGGAATCAAGTCCTTAGGAGGGATTTAAAATTGGTGTCAGGATGCATCGAAAACGGATATCGAGCTCTCACTTCATGTCAGGATAGCTAGAAAATATTGTCAAAATGTTGGAAATTTTGCTGTTGATTCAAAATATTTGAAAATGTTGCATATTGTTGCAAAGATATTCCTTCTTTTCTACCTAAAGCATTACCTCCAAACAAGGTTCACTTCGTGGAATCGAGATTGGAAATCCAAATTGCTTGCAATTGACCTTTTTCAAGGAAGTTATCAATTTCCTTGATATGAGCAGAAAGGAGAATTTGATATTATGAAAGCAATTGATGAAAGAATATTGATAATAGAATTTCACAAGATTAAAGAAGATTCTTGATAGATCTGGCAGTTTGATATCCTGAGAGTTTCTCTCTTGATAATCTTTCTGCACTCTTTTGGCTCTCTGGGTTTTTGCTACATTCTCCTTTATTTTGGAGATGTTCTGACTTTTTCTCTCTTTCTTTTTCCTCTCTTTCTCTCTTTTGGGAAGGGTACGTCACAAACTCCTTCAACTTGGAGATGTTTCGATCCTTCTTGGGCGATGGGTTTGTAGATCTTTGGGTGATAGCTGAAATTAAATATCTTTTAGGGATTGTCGAGAGGTTCATCGCATCTGCCTTCATCTCGACAGTGCTTTGGACTTTCCCTGGAAGGATCCGTCACAAACTCTGTCATCTTGGAGATGTTTCGAATCTTCTTTGGCCCCGGGGGTCTACTCGCCTAATTCGCCTTCATCTTGACGACAGGTGAGAGATCCCTTTTGCGGATATTTAATTGCAGCTTAGGTGATTCTGAGGAGACAGGGTTTGGGTGAATTCTCTCTTTTCTAGCACTCAGGATATTTCCACTGTCTCGTCTTTACAAGAATAGCCTTTAAAGATGCGCCATTGACTGCGATCAATATCGATCATCCATGGCTTTGCAAAACATTGAATTTTCTTTGCTGGCCATATCGAGGATTTATCCTTCATCCTTTTGGCTGGCCGATAGAAAGAATTTGAGTTTTGAATCCCTTTTCGCAAAAGCTTCGCTCTTTTGGAAGTGATGCTGAGGGTAAACTGACTAGTGCAATAAAGATTCTGAAATCAGCAAATAATTTGACAAATTGACAAAATTTTCTTGAAATCCTTAGTGAAAGTGAGTATTTGAAGTCCGGTTCAACACATCCATGACGAAAATTCTCCTCTCTTTTTCCCCAAAAAGAGAGACTCAGGCTTGGCCCTTACCTGAATGGGAAATGGGAAATACTCCTCTCTTCCCTAAAGAGGAGGTGTTTGCAAAACGAACTTTCGAAGAGAAATTGAGCTTTCGTCAAAGCTTCCTAATATTAGGCTTCTCTTATGGAAAGGGGGCCGAAAATAGTGAGGTCTGTAAATTGGGTCATGAGAAGAACGAGTCCATCACACTCTCCCTGCCAAGAGGGTCTTTTCATGACGAAAAATGGCCTAGTATGAAATTGGGGGGTTACAAGAAAACGAGTCTCCGTCGAGCCTCTCCCTTTAAAAGGGTTCCTCGTGTGAAATTGGAAATTGTTTTGCAAACGGTTCACAAAGACGCGAGTCCCTTCAAACTCTCCCTAAAAAGGGGCTAAGTGAACGAATTGGATAGCATGCGAAAAGAACGAGCTCCCTCGAACTCTCCCTAAAAGGGTCTCTCGCAAGAGAAAATTATTGAAATTGGATATTGAGATTGATTGACCCAAAGGTCGAAATGGAAAATTGGTTGCTGGAAATTGAATGACCCGAAGGTCGAAATTGGATGACCTGATGGTCGAGATTGAGAATTGATTTGACCAAAAAGGTCAAAATTGAGAATTGATTGACCAAAAGGTCGAAATTGAGAAATGAAGGTCAAAGATTGGAAATTGATTGACCCGAAGGTCGAAATTTGGAAATTGATTGACCCGAAGGTCGAAAATTGGAGATTGATTGACCCGAAGGTCGAAAATTGGAAATTGATAGACCCGAAGGTCGAAATTGAGATTGATTGACCCGAAGGTCGAAATTTGGAAATTGATTGACCCGAAGGTCGAAAATTGGAAATTGAAGGTCGAGAATTGGAAATTGATAGACCCGAAGGTCGAGAATTGGAAATTGATTGACCCGAAGGTCGAAAATTGAGAATTGGAAATTGATAGACCCGAAGGTCGAGAATTGGAAATTGATTGACCCGAAGGTCGAAAATTGGAAATTGATTGACCTGAAGGTCGAAATTGAGATTGGTAATTGAGAATTGAAAATTGGGTGACCCAGAGGTCGAAATTGGAGAATTGCCTGATTTGAAGATTTAAATTGGAATTTAGAGAGCAAAATATCAAATTTGAGCAATTGACAGACCCTGATGATTGAAATGACTTGGATCAATAAAAGAGAATGATGAGTTTGAGTCAGAGCTCGAATAAAATATAGAGATCACGAGTCGGAACCCGAATCAACAGAGGAAAATGGAAGGCTCGAATCAGAGCTCAAATAAGATAATGAGATCACGAGTCGGAACCCGGATCAACAAAGGAAAATGAAAGACTTGAATTAGAGCTTGGATAAGATAAGGAGATCTCGAGTCGGAACCCGGATCAACAAAAGAAAATGAAGAAATCGAGTCAAGGCTCGAATAAAGTAGAGAGATCACGAGTCGGAACCCGGATCAACAAAGGAAAATGAAGAGTTCGAGTCAAGGCTCGAGTAAAGTAGAGAGATCACGAGTCGGAACCCGGATCAACAAAGGAAAATGAAGAAATCGAGTCAAGGCTCGAATAAAGTAGAGAGATCACGAGTCGGAACCCGGATCAACAAAGGAAAATGAAGAAATCGAGTCAAGGCTCGAATAAAGTAGAGAGATCACGAGTCGGAACCCGGATCAACAAAGAAAAATGAAGAGTTCGAGTCAAGGCTCGAGTAAAGTAGAGAGATCACGAGTCGGAACCCGGATCAACAAAGGAAAATGATTTGAATAAAAACCCGAGTCGGAACTCGGTTTTCCAAAAAGTTGGATCTTAGAAAAATGTACCAGCTTGAATACTGGATTTTGAAATAATACCAGTTTGAGTGCTGGGTTTTGGTTCAGTATTGGCGATGATCTTTGGATCAACAGGGACGCGTCTACTCAGCCAAGGCCGAGCAGCTGAACAAGGGCGACCTAGTGCAAGGTACCCTTTTTGTCGCTAACCAAGCGGCTTTTGTGCTTTTTGATTGTGGTGCCACATACTCTTTTATTTCGATAAATTTTGCCAAGTTTTTGCGCGTACCTGTAAAACCCTTACATAATACCCTTGAAGTGTATAACCCGATTGAGAAAAATACTGTTTGTGCGACCTACGTACCAGAGTTGGATGTAGTCCTGGCAGATTGGCATTTACCGGCTTGTGCTATCCTGCTAGTGATGATGAAATTTGACGTCATCCTAGGCATGGATTGGCTGCACAAGTATCATGCCAAGATTTTTTTGCAGAGATAGCAAGATTGTTTTGTCTCCCCCAGGAATGCCCAAGGTGGAATTCAAGATCGTGAAACCTGTTCGGGCAAGCAAGTTGATTTCATCGCTGAAGGCGCAGAGCTACCTCAGAAAGGGATGCACTGCCTTTTTGGTTAGTGTCGTCCAGTCCGAGCCGACGCGAGTCTCGATGGGAGACTTGGAGGTTGTTCGAGATTTTCCAGACGTCTTCCCGGAGGAACTGCCAGGCCTTCCTCCACCTCGTGAGGTGCAGTTCAACATCGAGTTGCTGCCGGGTACTGCACCAATTTCTAAGGCTCCATATCGGATGGCACCAGCCGAGCTCGAAGAGCTCAAGAAGCAGTTGCAGGAGTTGATGGATCAGGGATTCATCCGCCCCAGCGTCTCACCTTGGGAAGCTCCTGTCTTGTTCGTGAAGAAGGACGGATCATTGCGATTGTGCATCGACTATCGGATGCTCAACCAGGCGACAATAAAGAATAAGTACCCGTTGCCATGCATCGAGGATCTGTTCGATCAGTTGCAGAGGGCCAGGATCTTCTTAAAGATCGACCTTAGATCTGGGTATCATCAACTCAAAATTAAGGGAGATGATATCTCCAAGACGGCCTTCCGGACCAGGTATGGGCATTACGAATTTACGGTCATGCCCTTCGGACTCACTAACGCTCCTGCAACGTTCATGGATCTCATGAATAGGGTGTTCAAACCCTTCTTGGACACCTTCGTGATCGTGTTCATCGACGACATCTTGGTGTATTCCGATAGCTGAAGCAACATCATGAGCACTTGAGAGTTATTCTCGAAACTTTGCGAAAGGAGCGTTTGTTCGCTAAGTACTCTAAGTGTGAGTTTTGGCTCGAGGAGATCATGTTTTTGGGACATGTCATCTCCAAGGAAGGTGTGTCTGTGGATCCAGCGAAAGTCGAGGTTGTACTCAGTTGGCAGCAACCGAGGAATGTTCGTGACATTCGAAGTTTTCTTGGATTAGCTGGGTATTATCGAAGATTTATCCAGGACTTTTCTAAGATCTCTCTACCCTTGACGCAACTCCTGAAGAAAGAAGCTAAGTTCATGTGGGACGACATGTGCGAGAGCAGTTTTCAGATGTTGAAGGAACGTCTTACGACTGCTCCTATTTTGGCCTTACCTTCGGGTCAAGGCGGCTTCGTGATTTAGACCGACGCTTCCGGGACAGGCTTGGGTTGCGTCTTAATGCAGAACGATAGAGTGATCGCCTATGCATCGCTCCAACTTAAAATACATGAGAAGAATTATCCGACTCATGATTTGGAGTTAGCAGCGGTGGTCTTTGCATTGAAGATATGGCGGCACTATTTGTATGGGGAGCGGTTCGAGGCTTTTACATATCATAAGAGCCTAAAATATTTGTTCTCGCAGAAAGAGCGGAATATGAAGCAGCGACGTTGGCTGGAATTCCTCAAGGATTATGACTTTACCTTGTCCTACCACCTGGGAAAAGCGAACGTTGTGGCCGACGCTCTGAGCCGCAAGTCTCTCAGCGTTTCCGTTAATTTGTTATTTGCGGGGTGGAAGCTGATCGAGGATCTGATATCGTGGGAACCGTTTGCAGTCACTCCAGTTTCGATCAATCTTTCCAGCATGGTAGCTCAACCTGAGCTATTATCTAGGATCTTTGTTGGTCAAAAGATCGATGAGCGGTACGAAAGGCTGAAGGCTCTAGCGTAGCGGGCCGATACCCCCTTCCGTCTGAGTGAGGAAGGAGGTGTATGGCTTAAGGATCGTCTCTGGGTGCCAAAAGACCCTATTTTGAGAGATGAGATTCTCGCTGAAGCCCACAAGTCCAAGTACACGATTCACTCGGGTGGCACAAAGATGTTCAAAGATTTGCAGCGCAGATATTGGTGGAGTGGAATGAAGCGGGACGTAGCCGAGTACGTTTCGAAGTGCTTGACTTGCCAACAGGTTAAGATCGAGCACCAACGACCAGGCGGAGTGATGCAGCAGATAGAGATTCCACAATGGAAGTGGGAGGACATCACGATGGACTTCATCGTCGGTTTGCCGAGGACGCGGAGGAAACACGATGCGATTTGGGTGATCGTTGACCGACTCACTAAATCGGCGCATTTCCTCCCTATTCGGCTCAGTCAGTCACTGGACAGCTTGGCAGACCTCTATGTCAGGGAGATTGTGAGATTGCACGGTGTTCCTGTGTCAATCATCTCCGATTGTGACCCAAGGTTCACCTCCAGGTTTTGGGGACAACTGCAGTTGGCCTTGGGCACGAAACTGAAATTCAGCACCGCTTTCCACCCTCAGACCGACGGACAATCTGAACGCACGATTCAGACTTTGGAGGACATGCTGCGAGCGTGCATGTTAGACTGGAAGGGAGAATGGGACTCTCATACCGGGTTGGCAGAATTCGCGTACAATAATAGTTATCATGCGAGTATCAGTATGGCCCCGTACGAAGCTTTGTACGGGAAGCCTTGTCGATCACCTGTTTACTGGGATGAGGTTGGTGAACGGATGTTAGATTCACCTATAGTGATACAATACTATACTCAGCAAGTGCAGATGATCAGGGAACGTTTGCGTACCTCGTAGAGTCGGCAGAAGTGTTACGTCGATCGTCGACGTAGAGAGCTCGAGTTCTCAACAGGAGATATGGTTTTTGTTAAGGTATCTCCTACAAAGAGCGTTTTCCGTTTTGGGAAGAAAGGAAAGTTGAGTCCCCGGTTCGTCAGACCTTTTGAGATCCTGGATCGGATCGGTGAGGTGGCTTATCGTGTTGCGCTGCCTCCTCAGTACGCTCAGATCCACGACGTCTTCCACGTATCTATGCTGAGAAGATACCTTCACGACCCATCACACATCATTCATTATGATGATGTGGATATTCAAAAAGACTTGACGTACGAGGAAAGACCAGTGGTAATCGTTGACCGTCGAGACCAAGTGCTCAGATCGAAGACAATTTCTCTTGTAAAAGTACGTTGGCAACACCATGGAATAAATGAATGTACATGGGAGCCTGAGTCGAATATCAGGGAAAAATACCCAGACTTGTATTTTGACCAGTGCATGGAATAAAAATTTTGCGGACGAAATTATTTTAAGGAGGGTAGGATGTAATAACCCGTAAAAAAAAAAGTTAGGATTCGGGTCGGATCCGGGCCCGGACCCGACCCAGAACCAATTGAGGCACTGCCTCCCTCGTGCCTTCTTTAGAAAATAAGGCACGACCCCCCCCCCCCCCCACTCTCGCTGTCTCTCTCCCTCACCGCCTCCCGACTCTCCCTCGCTCGTCTGCTGCCGCCACTTGCGACCTCTCTCCGACGTCGCCGCCGACCACCAGGTACGTTCTCCCTCCTCTTCTTCTCCCTCTTTCTGTCTCTCTCTCTCTCCCATTCCTTCCCCCTCGTTTCTTCGTTACACAGGGAGGGGAGGGATGAGCCTCCTCCCTGCTTTCGTACGGCAGGCGAGGGGCGGAGCCCCCTCCCTACTTTCGTACGACAGGGGAGGGGTCGGGCCCCTCTTCCCTGCTCTCTGCTACGGCAGGGGAGGGGTCGAGCCCCTCCTCCCTGCCCCTTTTTGTTGCGCCAGCACGGGCCATCGGCCCCTGCCTTTCGTTTGCCAGCAGGGGCGTATGGCCCCTGCCTTTCTTTTACGCCAGCAGGGGCCATCGGCCCCTGCCTTTCGTTTGCCAGCAAAGGCCTATGGACCCTGCCTTTGTTTTGTCAGCAGGGGCATAGGCCCCTGCCTTTCGTTTGCCAGCAGGGGCCATCGGCCCCTGCCTTTCTGTGTGCCAGCAGGGGCCATTGGCCCCGGCCTTTCTGTTTGCTAACAGGGGCCATCGGCCTCTGCCTTTTTGTTTGCCAGCAGGGGCCGATCCCCCCTGCCCCTTTGTGCGCGAGCCTATACCCTTGGTCGATAGACCCGGGGAATCTTTGGAATCTACATCGTAATGGGGACAAATCATTATAATTGTTGATCTTCAGCGAGGAATTCCTAGTGAACGTGAGTCATCTGCTCGCATTGACTACATCCCTCTTTGGGCGGCAAGGCTCATTTGGCCCTGCCCCATCCTTTTTTTTTGAGTCATTTGGGACTGTTGGCCCCAGCTCTATGTATTAGAGAAGTTGAGTCTTTGCCTTGCTTTTGTTTTTTTCTGGGTTTGCATGTTAATATCGCATATTTGCAGCTACGACGGATCTCACTCGCGCTCCGCGACCCGAGCCGTCAATTGTGTACGTCCGCAGACGTCAGCAAGCTCGTAACCCTCCAAGGTAGGGGAAGATTGTACGGAAGACTTGGATAATTGAATTAAGTTCAATTAAACTAAAAACGATCATTAAATGAATATATATATATATACAAATATATATATATATATATATATATATATATATATATATATATATATATATATATATATATATATATATATATATATATTTATACGAGTATGCACTTAACTCAAGGACGCGGTTTCGCGATCCTTGCCCTTTACCTTATGTCAGTCTATACTTGCCATCGTGTATCATGTCGAGATCTCGTGTTGCATTCTTGCTTATGGTTTGTATGTGCCGTCACGCATCGTGGCGAGGTTCAGCGTTGCACTTCTGCTTACCGCCTTTACCTTGTCGTCGCGTTTTGCGCCTAGGCTCTTGTTTTTGTATGTATTATTACTGATTTGCTATTGCAGATGCCGCACAGGTTTTTGCTCTTTGCATATGCCTTAAAGGCATCCTCAGGCATTCACCTCTCTCTCTTGCGACGAGAGTTGAGATAGGAGCTAGCGTTACATCCCCGTCTAAGGAGGGGGATACCTTGCAAGGATCCTGACTCCTTGAGTATGCAGTCCTGCAGACGAGTTGGAGGTTCTGTTGACAAACCTGTATCCCGTCTATCGAGGCTGGTGTCGAGTCATGTGAGGCATGTAGATACCCCGATAGCGGATGAGGTTCTAGAAAATCGCAGGCATAATATTGGCACAAGGTACTGTTGTTTCAAAGGATATAGTAAAGTTGATAAACTTTACATCTTTATGAAACACTCCTGTTGAGGCTTCTTTTGAGGAGCTATACCCCCTTCATCCTAGAGTACTTGTAGTCGTGCACGACACGTCTAGTACTGCGATGATCGGATGAGACGGTTGTGCGACCTCGAACAATGCGAAATGCACAATGCTGGAATCACATAAATGGCCTCACATTCGCCTTCACAGGCAAGATGCTCGAGTGGTTTAAAGACCACAACATAGAATGGGTCGTTAGTTAAGCAACCCCTAACGTACCTATTCGTTTCCAGTGGTCTGTCAAGGGAGAGGACAAAGTGGTACAAACTTCAATGGACAGGTTGTTAACAACCACCCTACGGGCAATGATCCGGCCTCCCCAGTCATTGGAGTTAGGGGAAAGGGGCTACAATAGTTAGCTCAACACTTCTGTAGAAGTTGGATGCATCCGTGGCACTGCCTCCTTTGGGGAATCCTCTCTCGGCTAAGCCGTCCCTTTGGAGCGGACTCAACTAGCTATTCGGGTTATTCAAAATACATAGAATAACAGACGCCCGAACTAGTCTCAGTTGTTTCTACGTTTTGCCCGTGCTACCCGCAGGCCAGTAATATCGAAACATAAAGTTTGTTCACACTGGTTGTTGAGTAGTGAGACTCACTTGCACTCTCTTGCACCACAGACTCGCTTGCACTATTGACTCGCTTGCACTACCTATTCGTTTGCACTACTGATTCGCTTGCACTACTTACGCGTTTGCACTATTTACCTGCTTGCATTGCTTACCTGTTTAACTGCATATCTGCTTTAAACTGCGTAACCTACTGAATTAAATGTACATAATTCAGTTTCCTTGTAGTCTTTCTTGTGCACCTACTAGTTTTTTTTGCGAAACTAACCCATTCTATGGGTACAGGTGATGAATAGGTACTTCACGGGCGATGGCGTGATGGCAAGATGGCTTCAAGACTTTCTTCTTCCTGCTCTTAGCTCCCGTCCTGATGTTTTTGGGTCTTGTAACGGATTTTCCTTGGGACATCCGAATTTTGTTCTTTTGGAACCTTCTTTTAATGAAAGTGCCTTTTTTCAAGTAGCATGGGTTGTATGTTTTGGTTTTTCAGCTAACGTGCCCAAAGTGGTCAACTTGCCTTTCAAAAATTAACAAAAGGATGGTCTTCCGCTGATTTCTTAAACCAACTCTGTAATAAAGAGTTTCTTTTAGTCTCTTGCCTATTTTATGAAAGGTTCGAAAGTTTGAAATTTTGGGGCGTTACAATTCCCTCTTCTTCTTATTTCCTCTAGTTCTCCCCAATTGACAAAAGGAGTATCACCCTGCAGCATCATATTGAAGCAACACTCCTTCCTTCCCAATCGAAACCCGACCACAGTAAGTACTCCTTCTCACTGCTATTTCTGTTCTTCCCTTGATTTTTCTTGTTCTTGCCCCCATTAGAGCACCCATGTAGCATCGATTTTTGCATATAGCAAATATCGATCTACGTAAATATGCAATATCAAAAGGAACGACTGTGTTCCAACATTTTTTCTGTTTTGTGATTTATTCTTATTCTGTTTATGCTATCGGATTCAATAATCCTATGTAGTTTATCTGAATCCCAATCTGATTCTCGACTTTGTGTCTATATCTTGATTTCCCTTTTAAATTTAGATTTCCTGTTCGCATGGTGCTCTATCCTTTTGATGTCAGATTTCTTGTTTTCATGTGATTTTTCATTTGATCATTTGCTTGTATCTGATCTCTTGCTTGGATGGCAGCCGATTATTTTAATCATGTTGTTTACCACCATCGCTTTGTCCCATTCATCCTTGTCCATTGTCTTAATTCAGCATCGGTGTTCTTATTTATTTTCTTCATCGCATTGCCCATTAGATCAAATCTGGTTCATTTGCATTTTGGGTTGTAACCCACCATTAGCATCGGCATTTTGTTGATATCCCTTGCATCCATAATGTTGAACCTATAAAGCATTAAGCATAAACTTTCGTCTATGCCCTCTATTCCCTCATTAGCACATAGCATTGGCACAATTTATACCTGATTCCCCAATTGTTTTGGATATTTCACTTATTTTTAACATCTAATCTTGATTCAATGTTATTTCAGCACTTCTTTCATCTTCCGCTCATTTTTTTTGTTGGGTTTCATATATTGCTTTTCTTTTGCATCCATCGGATGTCATCTATCTTTTAGTTCGTAGGATAAGGAATCAATTGATTTCAAATAGAAGTCCCCCCAGTATGGCATTGTTTGTAATATCAACAACAGTGGTGAGATTATGCATAACAGTTTGAGCCTCTCTGCAAGAAATTTTGACCCAGACATATCTGCATAATCCACAATTGTTTTATCTTTCTCAAGCAAATGAATCCCCCCATATGTTCAGTTATACTAAGGTAGTTAATGACTCTGATGATTACAGAATGTGTGATAATGAAAATCTGTGTGTTAGACTTGCAACACAGAAACATAGATGCATCCCCTGTGTCTTCATCATGTTAATCCTCCTAGCATTCTCACTCATGTCCCCAGATTCAGGTATGTGTTCATTGTGCATCCCTACTCTCATTGTAACAAATGCTATATAGCCTTGCATTTCAATTTTGGACCAAGAATTGGATTAAGCAAACATGGTCTTGCTTCTTATCTTTTAAGAAGTTGATGGAATAGAATGAGCATAAGTATTTCACTTTTGGGTATTATAGAATGTCCAAACTGCATCTGGTATGCTTTCAACCTGAGACACAATGAGGATGTCAAAAAATTTGTGTTTAGTGATCTGTTAAATGCTTATGTTTATCTAAGGCACTGCACCTTGATAAATAGTATGAGACATTTATACAATGAATAATTATGTGAAAGAAATGTGAGATGTTGTTGACAATTGAGTTCTTCTGCCTGTGTCGTTACTCTTGAGTGATAATTTTCCATTTTTCTATTAGGCTTGTTGGAGGTTCATCACCCATAGTCATTAAAAGGAAATTGGAAATAATCCAAACTTTAGATCAGTTTGGTAGGAGGTTTATTTTTTTTTTGGGAAGAAAGATATCCACTAGTTTGGAGCAAAATAGTGCTAATTTGACAATGACAAGAGAAATAAAAAAAATGGATTCTACAATTCATCAGACTTGTATCAACAACCCTCAATGTATTGCCGCTATGGTAGCCAAGAGATATTGATTCTATATGTTGTATAACTGTATCATTATGTTCTCCATTTCAATTGTTGTTCTTGTTCTTTTATGAACGAGATGGGTTTTTGTGTTTTGCTACACCTGGTTTTCGTCTTTTGATATTCTGTAGGAAAATATGGCTGAAGGATCTTCCCCATTCAACATAACTGTCTGGTTTGATTTGTGCAAGTGCCTCACATTTGTTTCTTTACTTTCTTTTTTTTTACTCCTTCATTTTGAATGAAATGTGAAACCAGATTTGCGAAAGCTTAAATATATGATCTTGTTACTGTTATGTAACTTTATACAATTGATGTGAATGAAATTGCCCTTAGTAAAAAGATGGACACACACAACGTGCAACTGGGTTATATCTATTTTTCTTTTTAGTTTCAAGGTTGTGTATTGTAGTTTTATTTGTACAATGGACTAATAGAGTATGTCAAGAACTGATGTTATGAACCTTAGCAGTCAGTAAATTACTAGTTGTTTAATTGGTCTTTTTTTTCTAGTTTACTACACATTGATTTTACACCACTTGCAGTATCACATCACCAGCCACCTTCTATCGCTAAACACTGCATCTTCAGTACATCTCCCACTTACTGTACACAAATCCATCATCCCCGTAGCTTCACTTACCATAACACCATTCCCATTTACCTTCCTGCACTTCCTTCACCAATGCCTACAGCCCCTTTCCTGCCACTGCTATAGTACGACTATTCATTCCCCCAACATCTCCACTTCATTCAGCATATTGCCACCATACCTGTACACCTTGTACAATATCTTCACCAAACTCCCACCTGCTACAGTCCCATTTGCAGTAGCACTACTGCACTTACAGCCATATACATGTTGTCATCATTACCTGTTACACACCCATTTACTCCCTGTAACAGATTAATACCTACACTACATCATATCATCTCCTTCACCCTTTCCAGTCCCACCTCCTTCACAAAAGCATATGCTTTCCACTCCACCACCAGTATGCTATCTCCACCTCAACTCCCAACAATCTGCTACTTCTGTGGTTGCACCTTTGTAGCCTCTACCTACAACATTCACCTTCATCCACATGCTATTCACCATTTCCAGCTTCACTCACCATCCCAGCTACATCTTCACTGTCAACACTCTCTTCAACACAACCCTCACTTGCACATCCATACACCACTGCATTTTCCACGTTGTAGCAAACCCTTCACTCACAGCCAAGTCACTTACAGCAGCAATGTTGTGTCCACTTGCTTGTTGTGTAGCACCATTTACCCTACTGCATTACCCACTCGTACACTATCTGCATCTGTTGGAGTCTCCTTCACAGCACCTCTTGCAACATCCTTTATCAACTATCTTACCTGTTACACCATACCAACCTCCAGCTGCCACCTTCCACTTATTAACCTCACCATCTCACAACACTTTCCCATTTCACATACCCCTTTACACAATGTTGCACGTATCACCCACTACACCACCTTGCAGCACTCATAGCAGTGTATGATCCACCTGCTGCCATTCACAACACTCCAATATACAGCATCACCTACCTTTTCCACCCAGCAGTGACTTGCGACTTACTCATATGTCCTAACACCTTATCCAGATGCTTTCTACACCCCTACATCCAACATTCTTACATTGTATATACCCATACATGCATTCTTCTTTCAGCATAAGATAGGTGTTTCATCTTTGCATTTTTGCATATAGATATATGTCCTTCATTACAGTGTAATAGTGCTTCATTTCCACACCTTGTATATCTGTAAATGCATTCTCTCATCAACCAGATGCATTGAAATTTCATTAGCTTAAATCATAGGCATGAGCATTCCATCATTTGCATCTTAAATTCAATATGATATTTCTTTCTATATTGTGCTTAACTTAGTTTTTTGCAGGGGATATGTGGAAAATGCTACTTTCCTTCATAGATTAGGGGTTTTAATTTCAATTTCAAGATTGTAATAGCTAGATAATAATGAGAATTTTATTTTTCAGCATAGAATCAAATGTATGAGTATATAAATTCTCATAATTGCTTATTTCATCTCATTTTTACTTTTATTTCAAAATCCACTATGGTGAAACATGAATAGCACACATACCTTTCTAATAAGAGGTAAATAATTTTAAGTAAATGATTCACATTTATGACCATAGTCAAAATGTGAACAATACTTAGAATTTTTATCTTTTATGGAATAACACTTGGGTCTCTTTTGAAAATCATCATATTTTTTCTAAAATTTTCTTTCTTTATCAGAATTTGATGTGTGAATTAACTTAAAATATATTCATGGCCATAGTCAGGATATATTAAAGGTTAATTCCATTTTAAATCCTATAAAGGCACCAAATTTATTTTATTCTTTATTAGAGTTCAAATATAGACTATATTATAATACATCTGTGACCATAGTCATTAATGTATTATAATATTAATCTTATTTAAATTCTCTAAAAGAATAAAATATGCTTTTAAATTCCAATTTTCAAATCCTTTTTCAAAGCATTCATCATTTAGGATAAAATTACATCCTTTTCCCAATTATTTCAAATTATCTTAAAAAATCTAAGTGATTTTGAAATAAATTTTCAAAAATACAGTTTTCATTTCTAAATTCATTTTCACTTTTCATTTGTAAATTTAGATTTATCCTTTTTATTCTCGATTCTAAATCCTCATTTATGAATTTCATATTTTTCCAAATTTCATTCTTTATTTCTACTTCCATTTTCAAAATCCATCTCAAGTCCTGAATTTTAATTCAGTTTCAAATTAAAGCTTTGAAATTCCTTTCCAAATCAAATTTGGAAATTTACCTTGAAATTCAATCCTATTTCCAAAATTCCATTATGATTCCAAATTTCAAGTTTGAATTCAAGTTTTATTCTTCATTTCTATTTCAAAACTTTAAAATATTCAAGTCCTTTTCTAAATTTTGAATTCATTTTGAAATTCAAAATCAAAGTATTGAGATTAACTCTAAATCTCAAAATTGATTTTCTCTAATTCAATCTTAATTTCAAAACTTATTTCAAAATCACTTGGAAAAATTCCAAAATTTCCAAAGAACTTTCTAAAAAAGGATACACCTTTGCATTTTCATTGCACAAGCATGATTCAATGTGTATTTAGGATTTTAGAATAATTACTTAGACAAATTTAGGCAAAGAAAAAGTCATTTATTCGATCCTTCATTCAATTATCCTTGGTAAAGGTGCTAGGAACGGTTGAACCTCATACCGACGAGCGAATCCCATCTCTCCATATTTTTCCGCAATATTTAAAAATGGAGGCGAGTAAATTTTCAAAATCTTTTTCAAATAAAGGTCAAGTGAGACTTTGAAAAAGAGTTTCTTTTCTTTCTTTCTTTCTTTCTCTTCTCTCTTCTTTCTTTTCTTTTTTCCCCCTTCAAAAAGGGAAAAAGGGCAGAAAGGAAAAAGAGAAAAAGGAAAAGGAAAATTTTTGCATGATCACACATAGCCTATTCCCCATTTGCACCATAACCGGCTAGAGTGCTTCTAGCTGGTTGGGGTCATTTTGCTTTAGGGCTTCAACTTGTTTGATTTGCGTGGATTAGTATAATTCTGAGTGTTTATAAATTGTTTTTAATTCTGTAGAGTGTTGTAGTTTCTTAGCATCCCTTTTGTTGTTGTTTGCATCCTTATGCCAATGCTTGGCTAGAGTACTTCTATCCGAGTTAGGCGTTTGGTTTAAGTAGAGGTTACATAGTTATTTTATGTTTTAACAGTAGATTGTTATTAGTTTAGTTTCTAATTCATGAGTTAATTTAGGGTTAGTTTAGTTTTATTTGTTGAGTCATGTTTGTGAGTAGCATAATTCTAATGTGTAAGGTTGCTTAGATGTATTTGCATGTTAGTCAAGCCTAATATCGCGTAATAGATTAGGGTTGATTACTAGTTGTTCATATTCTATTTTCCAACATGTTGTTAAGTGTTAATTGTTACAACAATGAAGTCGTACATGATACTTCAAGTATAAGGTTTTGATGATGAACAAGTGAATCAACTGCATTTCAGCTAAGGCAATGAAGAAAGATGATAAGAATTAAAGAATTTGATAAAGAATTTTTAAAGACTAGTGTGCAAATGTAAATTTCATTAAATGTCTTAGATTCTTGTAAGAGCCTTACTTTAAGTGCATATTTCAATTGCATTTCACCTAAAAAGTCTTTAGAAAAACTTTTCTAAAAGAACCCATGATGAAAATCATTTTAGAAAACTCTTTACTTAATTTTTCATGTTTATTAGTCGACCAAGAGACTCACCAGTCGACCAACTTTTTCGCGACAAAATTTTAAAGCTAAAACATCAACTTTCTGAATTAGTCGACTGAAGGTTTTTTTAGTCGACTAGACAGAATGCTTGTTTTTAGAAAATTTAGCAGCAGTCGACTGAAGGTTTTATCAGTCGACCGAACAGAATGTCTGTTTTAAAAAAAATTTAGCAGCAGTCGACTGAAAGGTTTTTCAGTTTACTGATGATTTTATCAGTCGATTAATTTTTTCTTTAGTCGACTAAGTTTCAAACTTCAGATTTTCAAACGGCTCTATTAAACACATTAGTCGATCGACGATAACTGTCAGTCTGCTAATATTTGATTTCAGTCGACTAACTATTGTTCTAATCGACTAATTTTGTCATTTTTTCTATAACTTTTAAAAGGTGTGTCTTTTCATTTTTCAAACGAATTGACCATTCAAAAGTGACTATTTTGACACCCTTTCATACCCTTAACGTCTGGAATCTTTTAACTATAAATATGAGTGCATTCCACACTCAAAAACATCTAATCCAATCGAATTACATTGAATTCTTTGCTTTTCACTTCTATTCATTCAAGTATTCATTTTCTCACTCGATATTTTCACTCCAGTTTTTCACTCAAATTCCTTTGAGAGCTAGTGAATTCGTGAGTTGAGTATTTTAACAACCTCAAAAGCCAGTTGCATTCCATTTGCATTCATAAGAAGGGCTTGTAGGTTGATTGTAAGTTTGTTTACTTATATTTTTCTATGAAAGGAAAAGACTCCTTGGTTTAAAGGAGTTTGCTTTCAGTAGGGTTGTTACTGAAAGTGAGATTAGATTTGATCTGTATGTTTTTGTGGTTACACAAGGTTGATAGTGAAAATCTCAAGCGGGTTTTGCTTGGGGACTGGATGTAGGTCTGGAAGATCGAACCAGGATAAATTCTTGTGTTCTTTATGTGATTGTTTTGCGAATCTCAAAATCCTTCAAAATTTCATAGACGAGATTTAAAAGCACTATTCACCCCCTTCTAGTGCTCGTTACCTCGATCCTACAACACTTTCATTTGGTATTAGAGCAGGTTTGCTATATTTTGATCTTACCATCATCTAGCATAGCAACAACATCATCTCAGTACAAAGAAGGATGCTCCTCTGTTCGTCCTCCTCTCTTCGACAGAACAAACTATAGATATTAGAAAGTAAGAATGACAACATTCTTACAATTCATGGATCTCAAAATTTGGAGAGTTGTTTCAAAAAAGTACCAAACACCATCAACTGATTTTAGCCTATGGACCGATGAAGAAAAGAAGATTGCTTCACTCAATGCCAAAGCTATGAATGCGCTGTATTGTGCCGTTGACAAGTTAGAGTTCAATCGCATTTCTCAATGTTCCACAACAAATAAAATTTGGCATACTTTTCACGTTACTTATGAAGGTACGCCAAAGGTAAAAGAATCTAAGATTGTTTCTTTAGTTTATAAATTTGAATTATTTAAAATGAAGCAAAATGAGTCTATATCGGACATGGTAACAAGAATGATCGATATTACTAACACTCTAAAATCTCTTGAAAAAGAATATTCACAAGTGGATTTAATTTGAAAAATTCGAAGGTGTTTAACTTCTGAATGGGAGAGAAAAAACATAGCAATAGAGGAAGCAAATGATTTAAACACCCTTTCTCTTGAAGATTTGGTTGGCAACTTAATAGCATATGAAGTCCAACTTCATGATAGACAAGAAGAAGAACCCAAGAAAAAATCTCTTGCTTTCAAGGTCATTTCTGACTCTTAAGATTTAGAAGAAGATGAAGATATTGCCCTCATCACAAGGGAATTCAAAAGATTCATCAAAAATGAAAGATTTCAAAGGAAGGTAAAGAAAACTGATTCTTCCAATCTTAATGAAGTCAAGTGCTTTAACTGCAAAAAGGCAGGACACATCAAGAAAGATTGTCCTCTTCTCAAAATCAATCCCAATGACCAATTTAAGAAGAAAAGGGCATTTTAAGCAAGTTGGGATGATAGTGATTCCTCCTCCAACGAAGAAACAAATAAAGAAGTCGCCAATATGTGCTTTGTAGTACAAGAGGACTCAGTAAGTCAATATGAGTATGATGATTTATTAGAAGCATTTAATTATTTATATGATAAATTTAAGAGTCTAAGTTCTAAAAACAAAGAGTTAAAAACTGAAAATTCAACTTTTGACTCTCAAAACAAAGTATTACTTTAAGAGATAGAAGATCTCAAGAAGGAAAACTCTTGTCAAGCATCTGAGCTAAAAGAAATTGGAATTAGAACCAATCTCTTACAAGAAGAAATAACAAGACTAAAAGAAAAATCAAATGATCTTCTTTCTATAGTGACTAAGTTCACTAATGGCCAAGATAATCTAGAAAGACTTCTTGGTTCTTAAAGATGCTCGGTTAACAAAACTGGATTGGGATATAGCTTCTTTGATACTCAAAATAGACCAAACTATGTGGTGAAGAATCAAAGACAAAATTCTCAATCATTGATTCAAAGAACTCAATTTTCTAGTCATAATAGAAATGCATCTAATCATAGTACTTATAAAGCTTATAAGTCTAGACATGATTACTCTAAAAATCCTAAATTTTTTTATAGAAAGAATATTTATTCTCAAAGAAAACCAAAATCTAAATGGATATGGGTTCCTAAGACTAACGCTCATAGACCCAAAAATAAAAAGGGGTCAAATGCTTTGTCTTCTAATGTTATTGTAGGTATACCAAATAAGGAGCAAATGGGTCTTGGACAACGGTTGTTCCAAACATATGACTTGAAGGCCAGAGTTATTTTCTACCCTCCAAAGTAAGGATAGAAAAAACTGTCACCTTTGGTGACAATAACAAGGAAAAAGCAATCGGTATTGGTAACATTGGTAATCCAAAATTTTCCTTGATAGAAAATGTTTTTTTAGTAGATGGTTTAATGCATAATTTATTATCCATTAGTCAATTATGTGATAAAGGTTTTCTCATTTCTTTTGAACATGATTTATGCTTAATTTCTGATTTTCAATCTAAAAAGATCATTTTTAAAGGTAAAAGAAGGAATAATGTATATGAACTTTATCTAGATGAGCTACCCACTTTTAATGAAAAATGTCTTATCGCTTCAAATAAAATTCAATGGTTATGGTACAAGAGACTTAGACATGTTAACTTTAAATTAATTTCTAAGTTATCTAAGAATGATCTTTTTAGAGGCCTACCTAGAATACCATATAAGAAGGACCACTTATGTGATGTTTGCCAAATGGGTAAACAAATCAAGAGTTCTTTCAAAGCAAAAAATATAATTTCAACAAAGCGTCCTCTTAAACTTTTACATTTAGATCTATTTGGACCATCTAGAATTCAAAGTTTGAATGGTAGCAAGTATGCTTTTGTTATAGTACATGATTATTCTCGATTTACTTGGGTAATTTTTCTAAAAAGCAAAAATAATGTTTTTTCTGAATTTTCTAAACTTTGTAGAAGAATTACAAATGAAAAATCTACATCTATTATTACAATTCGTAGTGATCATGGCGGTGAATTTGAAAATGAATCTTTTCTAAAGTTTTGTGATTTACATGGTATATCTCACAACTTTATTTTTCCTAAAGTGACTCCACAAAATATAGTTGTTGAAAGAAAGAATAGAACTTTGCAAGAATGTGCTAGAACCATGCTTCAAGATAAAAATTTACCAAAACAGTTTTGGGCTGAAGCAATAAATACAGCATGTTATGTTTTAAATCGTGTTCTTATTTGATCAATTTTGACTTGTATTATGATCGTATACCAAAGATCTCATATTTCAAAAATTTTGGTAGTAAATGCTTCTTGTTAAATACCAAAGATAATCTTGATAAGTTTGATTGAAAATCAGACGAAGCAATATTTTTTGGATATTTTTCTAGAAGCAAAGCTTATCATGTTTTTAATAAAAGAACATATTGCATTGAAGAATCTTTACATGTTGCATTTGATGAGAATTGTGAGCAGGTTATACCTCTAAGCGAAGAAGAATAAGTCATACTTCAAGGAGAACCTTTGATAGAGAGCACTTCTCAAAAAAATATTTCTCTTCCACCAGTTTGGAAAGAAGTTCCTAATCATCCACATGAGCAGATTATTGGAGAAATAAAGAGTGGTGTCCAAACTAGAAGGCAATTGCAATATATTGCAAATATTGCTTTCATATCTAAAATAGAACCAAAGAATATCAATGAGGCTTGTGATGATGAATTTTGGCTTTTGGCCATGTCTAAAGAACTTAATCAATTTACTAGGAATGATGTATGGGATCTAGTTGATAGACCAAAGGATCATCTGGTAATTTGAACAAGATGGGTCTTCTGAAATAAGCTGAACGAAAATTGTGAAGTCATTTGAAACAAAGCAAGTCTAGTAGCACAAGGCTATAATTAAGAAGAAGGCATAGATTTTGATGAAACCTATGCACCAGTGACTAGATTGGAGTCAATTCGAATGATGTTTGTTTTTGCTAGTTACATGAATTTTAAGTTATATCAAATTGATGTTAAGAGTGCATTCTTAAATGGATACATCAATGAAGAAGTTTATGTAGAGCAACCTCCAGACTTTGAAAATGAGAAATATCCAGAAAAAGTCTATAAATTAAAAAAAGCTTTGTACAGACTCAAACAAGCACCAAGCGCGTGGTATGAAAGACTACAAAATTCTCTAGAACAATCTGGTTTTTCCATTGGTCGGATACACTCCACTTTATTTATTAAAAATCTTAATTTAGACATTCTTATTGTGCAAATTTATGTTGATGACATAATATTTGGTTCTACTAATGATTCTCTTTGTAAAGAATTTGCTAAAGCTATGCAGAAAGAGTTTGAAATGAGCTTGATGTGCGAATTAAACTACTTCCTTGGACTTCAAATAAAGCAAACTGAAGAAGGAATCTTCATCAACCAGGATAAGTATACAAAAGAACTTCTTAAGAGATTTGGCATGGACTCATCGAAATCAAGAAGAAATCCTATGAGCACAACTACCTCTCTTGACAAAGATGAAAATGGTAAAAATGTAGATACTAAGATCTACAGTGGTATGATTGGATCTCTATTATACTTAACTATTAGTCGACTTGATATAATGTTTAGTGTTTGTATGTGTGCTAGATTTCAAGCTAATCCGAAGAAATCTCACTTAACTGTAGTAAAAAAAATTCTTCGATACTTGAAAGATACTTCAGATTTTGGTTTGTTTTACCCGAAATCATCTTCCTTCGATTTAGTTTCATATAGTGATGCAGATTTTGCTGGAAGCAAATCTAATCACAAGAGTACTAGTGAAACTTGTCATTTCTTAGGACATTCCTTAGTTTCTTGGTTTAGTAAAAAACAAAATTCAATGTCACTCTCGACAACTGAAGCAGAATATCTAGCGGCTAGTTTAGTATGTTCACAAAACTATGGATGAAACAAACCTCAAAAGATTTTGGTTTAAATTACTCCACAACAACTATTTATTGTGATAACACTAGTGCTATAAATCTTTCAAAAAATCTTGTTCAACACTAAAAAACTAAGCATATTAAAGTAAGACATCATTTCTTACGAGATCATGTGTTAAAAGGAGATATTTCATTAAACTTTATACCCACTAATGCACAACATGCTGATATCTTCACTAAACCACTTAAAAATGAAGATTTTATGAGAATTAGGCGAGAACTAGGCATTTGCTCATTTTTAGATTTATAAATTTATTTTTTAAAATGTTTTGTTTTTAAAAAATCTCAAAATTAGATTTTTTAGTCGACCGATGAAATTCTAGTCGACTAATGGTTATTTTTTAAAATTTTAAATTGATGGGACCTGATACCCCTTGGTTTTGTTTAAAAAGAGCAATCGTTATTTTTTTTACGCCCGTGTTGTTTTTCCCCTCTTCAGAAGCCGAACACTCCCTCTCCTCTGTCATTTATGTCCATCTTCTACAAACCCCAAGTGTGCCGAACAAACTCCTCCTCATCGGAACCCTCTTGCCATGATTGGGTGCTTCTACAACAACTCACGTTTGCGATGCCTGACGACTATCTCTCTGCACCAGCAGCCAAACGATATCTGTTGCAGCGTTGGAAAGCCGTCATTCACAACATCTCTGTCTGCTCTTCTCTGAGACCTCGTTGATCTCTGTAACAACCGAACCCTCTACCGCCTATTTCCTAAAACCCTTGGAAAATTGATATCCCTCTTCCGATGGACTGCCCTCGCTGCTTGTTTTGGCCACTAACAGATACCATGATCGTAGAAGGCATATTGTTCGCATTGCATGAAGGCCACTCCAGTCTCTTCGGCATCAAGTTACCATCTTCCACTGATTGGAATCTTCTTGACTTGTCTAACATCCTCACTGCCTCGTCAGAAGCCATCCTCAATAGCATCTCAACCTAGTCGATCAACCACTCCCTGCGACATCGCCTCTCTTCGATAGGTTCATCTTCTCTTTCAACCATGCCTCGTCAGAAAACAGCATCCGCATAAGGTTCCCCTCCATCTACACCACAAGCACGTCATGAATTTTCTCTTAGACTACTCAGAAATCCTCTTTTATACGATACTTTTGGATCGATTTTTGCACTCCCTATATTACTCAGTCGAAATATTCTATTTCACTTATTTTCTCGCTACAATATAAAAGAACTATTCACAGGCATTTCACATCTTTTTGACACTCGTTCTGACCGATTTCATTATCCTTTATTGATCCATTTGTTTTACACTAATTTACAAAATGATCATGAAACTGGATTTCTTTCCTCTCTTGTTCGTGATATTGAAATTGAGTTTGATTCTAAACTTCTTGGACAAATCCTAGATATTCCACCTTCAAAAACTCTTTTCAATACTATTGAACTTAATGATGAAAGAATTTTTGAACAAATTCTTATTCCCGGTACACCTCATTGTCCTCCCTTCAAGAATACCAAACTTTAAAATCACACTCGCATTGCTGGATGAATTCTTGCCCACAATGTCTTACCTAAAACTGAATCTTTTGATTACTATTCCATAGATCTCTCTACAACTCTTTTCGTCTTATTTGGAACTATTTCTGTATATTGGGCCAACGTGTATTTTACTACATTATGGAAGCAAAAACCCTTTCTTCCGTATGGATGTCTTCTTACCCGTATTTTTAAATGTTTTAAAGTGCCCCTAACTAATGAAAAATCTATTGAACAAAAGGAATACTTTGATCAAACTGTTTTTAAATGAATGAAAATCAAATATCTACCTCCTTTAAATTTTGGATCTCCTGAATCCTCTGAATCATCACCATCTCCTATGACACCCCATCTCAAGTAAAATGAAAGAAAGTCACTATTGATCAAGACCATGATAAAGTTTTGCAGCGAATAGAAGCTTTGGAGCTACATCAACACAAGGATATGACTCAACAACTTTTGTCAATTCAGAATGATATTGTTGAACTCAAAGAGATGATCAAGCAACACTTCTCTTGAACTTTGTTTACGGTTATTGCAGCCTTTCTTTTCATGAACTTTGATAATTTCTGGGTTCTAATATTTTGGACTTGAATTTGAATTTTGCTTAAGTTATGACTGCACTTACTCCTTTTGATTATGACAAAGGGGAAGAAAAAGAAAATTTCATAATGGAAATTGCATGAGAAAGCATTGAAAATTGTATAAGAACTTGATGCTAATTTCATGAGAAAGAAATAGAAATGCATGAAGTAATGATGGAAATGCAAAACAATCAATATGTGATATATGTGCTTTGATTGTGCTAACTTCTTATGTTTTGCAGCATATTGATAGGGGGAGTAAAATCTCCATCTATGTATCTAAATGCTCCATCTTTGACTAGTTTGTCATCATAAAAAATGGGGAGATTGTTACGACAATGAAGTCGTACATGATACTTCAAGTATAAAGTTTTGATGATGAACAAATGAATCAACTGCATTTCAGCTAAGGCAATGAAGAAAGATGATAAGAATTGAAGAATTTGATGAAAAATCTTTGAAGACTAGTGTGCAAATGTAAATTTCATTAAATGTCTTAGATTCTTGTAAGAGCCTTACTTTAAGTGCATATTTCAATTGCATTTCACCTAAAAAGTCTTTAGAAAAACTTTTTTAAAAGAACCCATGATGAAAATCATTTTAGAAAATTCTTTACTTAATTTTTCATGTTTATTAGTCGACCAAGAGACTCACCAGTCGACCAACTTTTTCACGCCAAAATTTTAAAGCTAAAACATCAACTTTCTGAATTAGTCGACTGAAGGCTTTTTTAGTCGACTGAACAGAATGCTTGTTTTCAGAAAATTTAGCAGCAGTCGACTGAAGGTTTTATCAGTTGACAAACAGAATGTCTGTTTTAAAAAAAAAATTAGCAGCAGTCGAGTGAAAGATTTTTCAGTCTACTAATGATTTTATCAATCGACTAATTTTTTCTTTAGTCGACTAAGTTTCAAACCTTAGTTTTTCAAACGGCTCTGTTAAACACATTAGTCGACCGACGATAATTGTCAGTCTGCTAATATTTGATTTCAGTCGACTAACTATTATTCCAGTCGACTAATTTTGTCATTTTTTCTGTAATTTTTAAAAGGTGTGTCTTTTCATTTTTCAAACAAATTGACCATTCAAAAGTGACTGTTTTGACACCCTTTCATACCCTCAACGTATGAAATCTTTCAACTATAAATATGAATGCATTCCACACTCAAAAACATCAAATCCAATCAAATTGCATTGAATTACAAAGATCAAAATCTTTGCTTTTCACTCCTACTCATTCTAGTATTCATTTTTTCACTCACTTGATATTTTCACTCTAAATTTTTAGTCAAATTCTTTTGAGAGCTAGTGAATTCATGAGTTGAGTATTTCAACAACCTCAAAAGCCAATTGCATTCCATTTGCATTCATAAGAAGGGCTCATAGGTTGATTGTAAGTTTGTTTACTTATATTTTTCTGTAAAAGGAAAAGACTTCTTGGTTTAAAGGAGTTGTTTGCTTTCAGTAGGGTTGTTACCGAAAGTGGGATCAGATTTGATCTGTATGTTCTTGTGGTTACACAAGGTTGATAGTGGAAATCTCAAGCGGGTTTTGCTTGGGGACTGAATGTAAGTCTGGAAAACCAAACCAGGATAAATTCTTGTGTTCTTTGTGTGATTTGTTTGCGAATCTCAAAATCCTTCAAAATTCTATAGACGATATTTAAAAGCACTATTCACCTCCCCGCTAGTGCTCGATGCCTTGATCCTACAACACTTTCATTAATTAGTTAGTCTATGTTGTGTTAGGTAGCGTAGATACTTTAGATTAATTGTATCTTGCATGTGCTATCATTTTTAGTGTTTGATTAAGTCGAAGGCCAAAAAACCGACTAGAGTTCTTCTAGTCGATCTTAGGCATTTCTTATAGTAGGTACAATTATCGTTATTTTACTATTTCCAGCAGGTTTAAAGTGTCATTTAGTTAGAATAGCATCTAATATTTAGCGTAGTTAGGGGGGATTAGCTTATGTTTATGTTTTATACTTTCATCACAATAGTTTTAGCCTCGCATGCCAAAATCGGCTAGAACTTCATATCTAGTCAGATTTGTCGATCTTTACGAGGAAAATTGATAATATAGTTGTTGTTGTTTTGTAGTTTAATAGTATAATTAATGTAGCAATTAGTATATTCATATTTTAGTAGCTTAATTAGTATTTTTAGGTTTGATTTCGTTGTTATGTTATCCCTTGCATTATTAGCTTTTCTTGATAGGTCTGTCACCAAATTTTCACTAAATTTGTGATGCCTATATCTGGAGCTCCTAGAGAGATTTTTACAATCCAAAAGTTTTGCTGGATTTCTGATCGAGTCTGAAATCCAATAAAATAAAAATCACTCCGATCGAACTTCGTTTGGACTGTCAACCATTCAGTTTCTGAAAGTCTGTCAGGAATTAGGGTTTAGTGCTGTGTGGGGGTAAAATAGTTATTTCCTTCCATAATTAGTTGTGATTATTTTTTGGTACTTTTAGCATATAATTGGTAGGGTTACAGTAGTATTTTAGTTAGATTATTAAGTTTAGTTCAGTTGATTAGTTTAAGTCATTAAAAGTTCGGTTAGCATAATTAGTGTTTTAGGATAATACTTAGTTTTAATATTAGTATAAATTTAGCTTGTTTATATGTTTTTAATATTCATACTAACTTTGTTTTCATGTCTTATTGGTGATACAAAGCTGCAGATTAACGCATTTCGTTAAAGCTTTGGGGTCACTTTATAGTTTTTCTTTCATACTTGTTCAATTTGTTTTGATTGTATTATTGATTGTAATTGAACAAGTTCGTATTGTTAATATCAATAAAGTGCAATTATTCGATTTAAATTGAGTGTATCTTGTTCCCTGTGGATCAATCCGTACTCGCCATGAAAGTGGAAAGTCAGTTTTATTACTTGATTGGCGATTTTTCAAAGTATTTCAATGGAAAATATGTTTTAAAATAACGATTATAAAAGTCTGATCAAGTTTTTGGTGCTGTTGCCGGTGTTATCATCGTAAAAAATTTTCTCCTCCCTCTGCGAGAGTGAGAACGATTCTGTGAGTCAAACTCGACCAAATTTTGAAATTGATTTTTTTTTTTTAAAAATTACTCGCCTCTGTTTTAAAAATTTGCAGGAAAATTTCATGAAATGGGATCCGCCTGTTGGTACGAGGTTCAATCGTTCCTGGCGCCTTTCATAGGGGTAATCGAACCAAGGATCAATTGTGCGCTTTAACTTGACTCAAATATCTAAATTATGCTCTATTTTCCTAGAATGCACAAAGAATTAGGCATGTGCTATGGAATTTTGAAAAGATGCAAGTTTGAGAAATATGATGCTTGCTTTGAAAATTTGAGATGTACTTGGAAAATTATTGGAAAAGTGCTTGAAAATGGAATTCTTGGGAAAATCATTGAATTTCATTGGAAATCAGAAATTGGATTGGAAAATAAATTCTCAGGAAAACTTGAACTTTGAGAAAATCGATTTTGAGATTTGGATTGATTTTCTGAGGAAATGGATTTCAGAATTCTGAGAAAATCAGGAGGTTCATTGGAAAATGATTTTCGAAATGGAAAATGGATTCTCATAAAAATGGAAAATCTAAGAAAATCGATTTTGGGATTTGAAAATGAAATTAAGAATATTAAAATATTATGAAAATCATGATATTGAACTTGAGAAATACTTTGAAGTCTCATTTGAAAATTCAGGATTCTGAGAAAATCAAATATTGAGAAAGACTTGAAAAATTTTGAGAAAACTGATTTTTCTGAAATAGAATTGGAAAATGAATTTAAAAGAGAATTCTTTGAGGAATTGGGAAAATCCTTTTGAATTTTGGAGAAATGCAGTGCATTTTTTAAGTTAGCCTAAGAGTGTAGGTTGAATGTGGCTAATACGAAGATAATAAATCTAAGTTTCATTTGTATTTTGACTATGGCCAAAAATACAAACTCCACCAAGTGTATAAACTCCCTAAGAGCTTGTGCACGTGCCATTCATGTCAACCATAGTAATTTTGAAAAATGTGCATATGCATCATGCATCGGATATTGATTTTTTCTGAAATTAAACTATATGCAATACAGTCCTATTCCATGCGGAAAATATAAATCTTATTCCAAATATTGCAACTTGATATTACATTAAATTGAAATAAAATAAGAAAATAAAAATCTTCTTCTTGGATGTTCCTGCAAAACTAGAAAACAACATTAGAACAGAAATGTAGGTTTTTCTCAATTTATCCGAAAATATTGGAAATTATCGGATATTATTCAAATATAAACCCAAATTCATACCCCACTTTGATATAAAGATGAAGAATCAGGAATAAATTTTGAAAATAAACTTGGAAATTCGAAATTGGGGTCAAAATGACCAAAATGCCCCTGATGACCTTGAAATCAGGGTTTTCTGAAAGAAATTTTATAAAATTTAGAAATTTGAAATCAAATGAAATAAGTCAAACATAATATGATGGAATATGATGATATGCATGAAAATTTGGAAAATTAAAGTTTGGAATTTCGAAATTGAGGTCAAAATGACCAAAATGCCCCTGATAACAAGACTATGGCCTTGAAACCAGGGTTTTTTGAAATAAATTTTATAAAAATGAGAAATGTGAAATTCAAATAATATGGAAATTAACCCTAATATGACATGACATGCTTATTTACATGATAAAAACCCCAAAATAGCAAAAATATCACAAAATATCAAATTTAACTTTATTTTCGCTTCTGAATTTAAAAATAAACTAACATACAAAGAAAATGAACATGAAATTAAGCCAAATTTGGCATAAACACCTAAGATAATCCTAAAAACAGAATAAAGCTCGAAAATGCATTTTTTGTATTTTTTTTAATATGAAAAATAGCTAAAAATACTAAAAAATCAAGATTTTGCCTAAAATGCTGATTCTAAATTGACATTAGGGTACCAAACTTCCATAGAAATTTCCCAAATTTTACAAGGTGACAGAGGACAGTTAAGCAAAAAAAAATTTCTTTTACACATTCTAGTTTTGACCTATGGTCGGAGCTGGACAGCTCTGGCAAGTTGGATTGAAATCTGGCAACTCTAGGATTTAGGGTAGACAGACAGGTTTCGAAACAAATATGGGAAAAATAAAAGACAAATGAAAAAATGGCTGAAATTATAGCAAAATGTCCATGACAAATATAGAAAGATTTCCTATTTTTACAAATATATGATTCGGGTTACGGTTTGGAAATAAGCACACTGTTATCAAAGACCTGAATCTTTGGAATTTTTGGATATGAGAATCTGTGAGACAAAAGATAATTTTGGGAAAAATACTTGGACAATCCAAAAAATTCCCACATTTTGGGAAATGACATAGGAATGGGTTAGGAACAACTTTCATGTTAAAAGTTTTGACAGACAACTTATGGGTTGAACGAAAACAACACAATAAGGCCAGTCTATACTCTGACAAGGAAAGATCAAGGTTTTCCCAGTGGTTTGAGAAAATCGATTTTTAACAGAGAACAAATCTGTTTATAAAAATCTTAAAATTTTCAGACAATTAGTAGATTTCACCATAAATCTATTTTAATTTTTAGGGGGAGATTCAGATCTCCCATCTATGGGATCTCAGGCCAACAAGTCTGCTAAAACAGAACTTGGAAATTCTGGAAAATAGAAAACCTGATTCAGTGTTTGATTTGCAAAAAGAGGTTCCAAAACCCAAATTGAATCAAATTTTTTACAGTAGATCACAAATAGATATACACAACTATAATAAAAATTCCAAGATTTATTGATAACATTTTTTTACATAAAATAATGATTGAACTTTTACTCATAAAATCAAAACTTATAACAATAAACAAAATTTCAACAGGTTAAACTAAATAAATGGGATAAACATGAAATCTATATGAATCTAATGATACAACTAAAAAAAATGATCAGAGAGGGATGAATTTTCATTTTTTTTTAGATTAGTTGTTGAATGAGGGGTTCAATCCATTTGGATGGATGAACCACCTTATTCACCTAACCTTGTCATAACAAAAACCAATATTTTCATATTGTTTAAATCCTTAAAGCAAGGTTTTTTTTTTTTTTTTTTGACTGATGTGAACCCAATCTTAATTGATTTCACGTTGTATTGGTAACATAATACAAAAAAAAGAAACCTTATGTTATTACACAACAAAAGAGATCATCAAAATGATGAAGAGGGTAGGTGCTTTACCTTGGAAGTTGGATGGGTTGGACCGGCTGTCACCAATGGAGGGGCTACAATTTGCTTGATGGAGGTTGGTAGTGGTTTGCTGCCACGGTTGGAGGTGGAAGAAAGGTTGCAGCAGTGGAAGCCTTTGATGTGTTTCCTTGGTGAAGATGAAGGTTGCAAGAGGTCCGGCTGGTGACGGCAACCAAGGGAGGCATTGGACTTGAAGTTGCTGGCTGGATCGTTGGAGGTGGAGATGGTGGCTGCTTCTGGTAGCTGCCGCTTGTAGATGCGGTAGCTGCTGCTGGAGCCAAAGGGGGAACCAAGGGAAAGAGAGAGAGGGAGAGAGAGGGGGGGGAGCTGAGCGTGAGTGCCTCTTGACCAAAAGCCCATCGTATGACCTTCCTTTTGTCTTGGACTTAGGGAAAAATAATATATTTCTCTAAGTTTTTAATGGAAGTAGACTTGATGAAAGAGAAAGAAAAGGTTTACGTGGATGGACTTGGCAATAGGGAAAGGAAGGAAGGGAAGGAAAGAAGGGGAAGAAAAGAAAGGAAAGGGAAAATGAAAGAAAAGAGGGAAGAAAGAAGAGGAAAAGGAAGAGTAGGAGGAGGGGCTGGAGGGGTCTACGTGAATGAGAAAAGAGGAGGAAAAGAAGAAGAAAAAGAAGAAAAGAAAAAGAAAAGGAAAGAAAGAAGAAGAAGAAAAGAAAAAGGAAAGAAGAAAAAAAAAAGAAGAAGAAGAAAGAAAATGGGGAAGGAAAAAGGAAAGAAAGAGGAAGGAAGAGGGGGCTGATCGACCCCCTTGTGGGTCCCACGAAAAATAAAAAAAATAAAACTAATAAAAAAAATAAAAAGAAAAGCAAATAGCATGAAAGTTTTCTTTTTCTTTTTCTTTTTATTTAAAAAGAACATGTAAATAGAGAAGCCATCTCAGAGTGGGCTCTCTTTTCCAAACTTGAAATTCATTTTGAGAATCATAGGGGTAGAATAGTCTTTTTAAAAAAATTTCTAGACGAAATGAGCTATTTTTGGCAGTTTTTAAAATGAGCTTGGATTTTGAAGTTCAATACCCCATTGCGAAGCAAATCCAACGTAGAATTTGAAAATTTTAGTTTGAAATAAATCCAGATTGTTTTTTTCGGAAAAATATTTCCAAATTTAGAATCTTGAGGGTAAAATTGTCAATTTTGAAAACCCAGGGCTTGAAATTGATTTATGAAAACTTTTAAAACTCAATCTGAATTGAAATTTATAAAACTGGAGTTCTGGACTTCGAAAAATGAAATAAAATGTGATGAAATGTTATGAAATGATGAGAAATGATGTGAAATGATAAGAAATGACATGAAATGCTATGCGAAATGCTAACCCTAAATGAAGAAATTTGGAGATTAGACCCCGATTGGCAATTATACGAGTTTAAAAAGTGTTAAAATTGATAAAATTTGCAAAATGGTTCAAGAAATGGTTTTCAGGCTCTACTGGGCCAGAGTGACACTGAAAACTAGGGTTTGAGCTGGATTGAACTAAAATGAGTTGGATTGAGCTGGGTTCTAGGGTCTCAGAACTCAACTAGACTGACGAGACACTGACTCAACTGACCTCCCCGACTAAATTTTCAAGAAAAGCTGCCATTTTTAGAGAAATGGTACGGAATGGTCACTGGAGTGAAGTGAATTACGAACCAGAGTTGGGTTTGAGCTGAAACAAAGATCAGTAATACTGAGATGAACTAAAATTGAAGCTCGAACACTAGCTCAATCGACTGGACTTAGCTCAATTTTAGCTGAAAGAGCTGAAATAGGCTAAAATGGGCTCCTAGACACTTGGAAATGGTTTTGAACTGGAATTGGAGTGCTTGAACTCCTGGTGAGCTCAAGCTAGACTCTGGAGAATATGACTGACTGACTCAGAGACAATTGGCTTAGATTTGAGTAAGAAATGAGCTCATTTATGAAGAAATGAGCTCATTTATAAAGAAATGATCCCATTTTGGCAGAAATAGTCAGAAATGAAAATGGTTTGTTCATTGTGAGCTCAGATGAGCTTGAAATGACTGATATTCTAACTATTATGAACTAACCAATGAGTTTGGTTGACTCCGACTGACTGAGGTCCAGGATGACCTAGGGGTAAAATGGTAATTTTCTTAGTGAAAAATGGGTAAAGTGTTGATTTTCTGAAGCTGACTCGAGGTTTGACTCCTACACTGACCTAACAGGGTTGACACTACACGAGGAGGGTTGTCTGAGCATGGATGAGGAAAATTTGGGGTGTTTACAACTGGGGAACGGTGATTATATCTTCTTACTTCTATCATTGCAAATTAGTGATATTTAGTTAGTTAATTGTGTTTTATTTGTTCTAGTTAGTAGGATTAGTAAGTACATATAGGATTAACATAATTAGTACATATAGGATTCTGTTATCGTCGCAAAATTTTTCCCTTCCCTGCGGGAGAGAGGGGAAACGATCCTGTGAGTCAAACTTGACCAGAGTTTGAAAATTGTTTTGAAATACTCGCCTCCATTTTGAAAATAGTGGGAAATTCTGAAGAATGGGACTCGACCTATCGGTACGAGGTTCGACTGTTCTTGACGCCTTTACCAGGGGTAATCGAACCAAGGACCAAATATGTGCTTGACTTAGTTAAATTACCGAAATCGTTTTCTATCCTAAATGCACAGAGAATTCAGGCATGTGCTATGAAACTTGGTAAAATGCAGATTGGAAAACATGATGTATGCTTTGGAGTTGGAAAAATATTTCTCAGGCAAAAGATGGAAATCAATTTCTCAGGAAAACTCAGATAAAAGGATTTAAAAATCATAAGAAAGTTTCTGAGGATGTGAGAAAATCTTGGGAAAGTGGAGAGAATTCTTGAGAAAAGATAAACATTGAAAGAGAAAATGTTTGCCAGAAAAACTCCAGTTTTAAAAATTTTCTTTCGAAAATGATTGAAAATTCATAGGAAAACTCTTTGGAGAAAGAAAATCAAAACTCAGGAAATTGAAATTTTGAGAATCTTAGTCTTGAAATATTTGAAAATCGATTTTTGAGTTTTTGAAGATGCTAGAAAATTTCCTTTGAAGATTTGAAAATGAATTCTAAGAAAGGAGTGTTTTTCAGGAAAATCATAGGAAACTTAACTTGAGAAAATCCAACTTTGAAAATTTTCAGAGTCTCTTGAGGAATCGATTTCCTTAGAATGAATTTTTCTTGAGAAAAAACATAAGAAATGCATGTAATTTCATGATGCCAATGATTTGAATGGATGGATGCACTTTGATAAAGATATTCAGAAAATTTCTAAGAAATTTAATGAAAAATATGTATTAAACCAAAGTAAATTCTTTACATATTTCAACTATGGCCGTGAACATGTTTAGAATTTAATTGATTTAATTCCATAATATTTTGCAAAATGGAAATATGATGTGATTTTGAAGATAGCCTAATAGTGTAGGCTCAATGCGGCTAATGAGAAGATGGTAGATATGGGATTCGTCTGTATTCTGACTAAAGTCATAAATACAGAATCCTCCGAGTTTACTAACTCCTTAATAGCGGGTGCACGTGCCATTCGTGTTCATCCATAGTGGCTTTCAAACAAAATGCATGATTCACATAATCAGGATATTGCATAAATAAACTATATGATATGCACCCTAATCTAAGCAGTAAAAGTAAATATTATTCCAAATTTACACTTAACTATTACATTGTTGGCATAAAGCAAAATAAGATAAAAAAAATATAAAGAGCCAAAAGAATCAGCATCTTCCAGATTTTTCCTCCAAACGAGAATTAGCACAAGAAATACGACATACATAAGAGAGATTGAAAACCACATGTTGATGACAATGCGCAAATGATTATGCATGAACTACAATGGAAATGTACAATTTAATGAAAATATAATGTCTAGAATATGAATGGGATGCCTATGAGAATGCCTAGATGCCATATCTAATCTAATATGAGAAAATATACGTGTATAGGCCTAAATGCAAAAGGGGTGACGACATTGGAGAATAAAAATATGCAATAGGACTAGTGAAATGAATGTAAATGAGTAATAACTTATAGGTTATATAATAGAACTAATGAACGAAATATAAAAAAAAAATGGTGTCAGGCCAATAAATGCAGAGCATATGCCGAGTGAAAGAAAAATGAACTTTCAAATGTGCAGAACTTATACCTAAGCTGATGGCACATACATGCTGGATGAAACTAGATTACAGGTGCCGAATATTTAGAATTACAGAGCTAAATACAATCAGATTGAATACTATTAGATGAAGATGTAAACTTGGTCAGAATGCAAACACCTACAAAAATTTGAATATAACACAGAAAATCAGGGAATATGTGGAGTAAATGAAGTGCTATGTGTGGATAGATGCAGTAATGATGCAGGGAATTAACTTTGACAGATATAACAATGATACAAGAGGCACCTTTGGGGATAGCAGGTGGGTATTGTATGAGTGTACAGAGGGTTAATAGGTGAAATATAGATTGTATTACAGGACAAAAAAATATTGTTATGTCCAAAGGCAATGAATATACAGTAAATGAAAGGGATGAATCTATGATATTATACCAAGAGGCTATCCAACGTGCAATTTAATGGCATTAGGCACCTAAAATAAAAAGGCATCACTAGTGTTGTGATATATACAAGACACAAGGGAAGACATAACACTAAGCCATACATATATACTGATGATGTAACGACTGAAGTGAAAAACTGTGTATCAACAAGATGATTCGATACAGTAATTGGACCGAACCAGTTTTACAAGTGGGGTCAATCAGTTGCTATAACTGGTTTATTAGATGCACATTCTCACAATGAATGTCATAGCAGAACAAGCCATGAACGACACTGTTTACAACTATGAATTATCGATTTTATGTATGCAATGGTGGATAGAAGGCAGCGACAAACAAACACACAACAGTAAAGCATGCTACTAATGACTGAAATGGACATTTATGAATGCATTGTATGAGAATATACCCTGCCAAAAAAAATGTAGGTGATGGATATATATTAAGATGATGCTACAGAAAATAAAACTAACACAAATAATAAAGTAAAAGAAAGAAAGAAACAGAATACATGCAGAATATACGCATAACATGGATGATAAACTAACACAGGTTCGGAGAGCAAATACAGAACATATGCTATAAAAAAAATGAGATATAATGTCTACAGGTGTTATGCTTATCATCTATGACCTTTCGAACTAATAGGGAGGTTCTGAAGTACTGATTCTGCTCAAAGACAATGATTAAATTGTCCAATGTATAGTAAATTATTCCAACCAGAGTTCTATTGGTAATGTGAGTGATACTTTATAAGAAACCCAAATATCAGATCAGATATGAGTCCAGAATATGAAATTACATAGATAACATTTTGTTTTATGAATTTAGGTATGGTAATGCATGGTACAAGATGAAGAATTGATGAAAAGTATGAACCATACAAATAGACTGCTAATATACCATAACCCAGCAAATCAAATCCTGTAAGAGGTAAGACGCAAAGAGCATGATAACGTGTATCACTGGGATCAAGTATGAACAAGGATATTTGAACAGATTCACACTACTATTCATTAACATCAGAAATTTTGGATTTGTTATTATAGTATTTCAAGTATATATCACAGATGGGAACAATCAATGATGCCAAATGAGATCATAATATGATCAAATCCTTTATGATTAATTATAAAAAAAAATGTGAAACCTATGAGCACTAGATATGAACTTTTGGAAAAACAGAGAAATATGTGAGACCATGAAATACTAAAGTATACAGACACCAACAATTATTGCTGCAATATGGAATAAGATATTATAAGAACCCAAAATTGCGATTCATATTGAATTTAGATGTAATGCCTCGGTTAATGGCATCATTTACTGTACGATAAATCCTCTTGGATATCGTTTCAATGCAATATTATGTAAATGACTGACCAAAGGACTACATACATATATAAAACTCAGTAAAATGTGACAGAGTTAGAGGATATCATTATTAAGCATAAAAACATAAAAGAAAAACAAAGAAAGCATTTGAAGATGGTAAGGTCAAAGGATGTCGCCACCTGAAATTTCATTCTCTGCATATACAGAGATTGAATAAAACTGATATTTCTTAAAAAAAAAATCAATAACCTTCCTGAAGTCTGATATGCAATGTGAGATGACCCAAATAAGAGTTTGAAAAACCTTGAATTGAATAAAAAATGTTATACCATGAGGTTTATGATATTGAAACAATCCAGTCAAAACGATATGAGAAAGATGGTGATCCAGTGAAAATCTACTCTTCAGAGGGATCGATGATGCCATTGCGAGGTATCATCGATCCTCAACACATGAACAACCATGGATATAAATCACATCAAATAAAATAATGAATTTATAATGCATGTGATATGAATATGATGCCCAATTCGCAGAGTTGCAAATGTAAAGGAGTTCCTCACCTAATCACTCGAACTGGATGTCTCTTGGATGACGATCCTTGGAAACGCTTTGCTTGAAAATGAGAAACTCGATATCTAGAGTGGATTGCCAGGAAGGTAGTGTACCTCTGTCACACTTCTTTGATCAGATCGATCTTCTTGGATTGCTCGGTTGAAGTCTGTTGACAGCAAAAACTTGCGAAAGAGATGAAAACCAAAAATTGTGAGATGGGGTTCAATGGGAAAGAAAGATCAAATGGGAGGGAAGGCAACCGGAGAGCGGATCGAGCCTCCTTTGTGCGACCACTGAGGGGACTTTTTACAGATTTTGGAGGAGGTGTCTCCGAAAGATCGGAACTTTTGAAGCTTTTCAACCGATTTTTGAAAGTATTTAAAAATTTTAAAACAAACTTTTGAAAACTTTCGAAAACTCGCCACATTTTGAGAAGGGGACGACTCTCAGGTTTAGCATTTTCTGGTTCATTTACCTAAATTTTAGGTAAAGTGAACACCTTTTGGAGCAGGGTTCGACTGTGGCACCATCTGGGGCTACATTTTAAATAAAAATAAATAAATGGTAAAACGAAATAAAATTGGAGGTTTTAGGATGGTGCTACCTCAGCCGAATTTTTTTGAAATAAAGTTTTACTTTGATTTTCTTTGCAACGAGCTCTAGTGAGGCGCCACCTATGCATGGGCCCCACGTGAAATCAAGATTGAAATACGAGAAATAAAAGGGAAATCAAGTGTGATGCCACCTCAGGGTGGATCCCACATCATTTCTTTATTTGACCAAAAAGCAAAACCAAAGTAAATATATAAATAAATAAAACTCTTTTTGGAATTTTTTATAAGAATAGACTAATTAGAAAATACGAAAGCAAAATTTAACTTAATTGCAAAAAATTTTAGAAGAAAGATGGCCCCTTAGGGTAGAATATAAAAATGTAGAGATTTTGTAAGGAAATTCAAAGTCTTTTTGCAAAAGTTGAAATAAAATCTCTAAATTTAAAGCTTCATCCCCTTCTTTTCAACTGACGACATTTTAAAAATCAATATTTAAAAACTATCCAGATTGTTTTTCCTAAGAAAACTTTTATAATTCGGGGTCCTAGGGGTTAAAATGAGAGAAATTAGCAATTTTGAAAACCCAGGGATTTGAAATCAATTTTGAAAAGTTAAAAACACGAATCTGGATTGAGAGTTTTGAAATTTAGGAGTTCTGGACCTCGAAATGACATGTTGTGCCGTGCAGTGATATGAAAGGTTCATGTGATGATATGCAATGACATGTCTCAGAGGATTTCATACTGCATGGAGTACTGGAGATTTCAATCTCTTGATTTGAGATTTTGTGATTGGAGATGATTCTGAGCAAAACAATAGGAAAATTTTGAGAATCGAGGATAAAATCTGGAGTTTTGCAGGTTTAAAGCTCAGAGAATGACCATTTTGCCCTCTGGTGATCCTAAAGGATGGTTCACAATGGTTGGTGGAGATGTCGGGGAGGTGAGTGAAAGTTTGGGGTGTTTACAGATTCACGTATTGCTTATTTAGAATTCACGATATTGTAGGCTTCTGGAGCGATTAGGCAGGTGAGTTCTAGATAACATAGTGTGATTTCTATTTCCTGTATTGAGTTTTGTGATTTAGCATGCTTAGATTTAGAATTACTTTTGTTATTTGAATTCTGTTTAGCATGCTTAGATTAGTCTAATTGTACTTAGTTTAATTCTTGTTTTTGTTATTTACTGCTTTCTGTTTCTCTACTTACGTAGTTAGATAGATTAGACTATGATTAGGTTGCACACAGCTGGACTTAGTGCCAGTGTATGCAAGGGTGAAGGACTTTGGGTGTCCCGATGCATCCTTTCATTGAGGATCCAAAGAGAATTTTACATTCTCCTTGGAGCCGAACCGAAATGAGAGATCTAGAACCCAAAGCGTCTATGGCCCTCTCAGGGAGTACTTCCTACCTACAGAGTACACCCAGGTGTCATGTATTAGAAGACCAGCTATAGAGGCACCACACTATGAGATTAAGGCTAGTGTAATACAAATGTTACCCTCATTTTATGGCCTTAGTCATGAGGATCCCTATCGGCACTTAGATGAGTTCCTCAAAATTTGTTTCACTGTGAAAATCTAAAATTTCGAGGATGATACTTTGAAACTGACCATTTTTCCATTTTCATTGAAGGATAAAGCTAAGTATTGGCTGAAATCTTTAGATACGATAGTGATAGGGTCATGGGATCAGCTTCAGCAGAAGTTTCTGAAGAAGTACTTTCCCATCGATCGAGCGAACCAATTCAGGTGAGCCATCACCAGTTTTTCTGAACTGGATGGCGAGCAGGTTCACGAGATGTGGGAAAGGATGAAGGAACTCCTTATGAAATGTCTCCACTACTAGGTGTCGAGATGACAACTGGTGTAGAGTTTTTAAGATGGATTGTCTGACAGGAATTGTTAGATGATCGATGCTTCATGTGGAGGGACATTCATGTTGAAGAGCGAGGATGAGGCTTGACATTTATTTGATACTCTTGTCGAGAACTCATTGCACCATGCCTATACCTCTCACTCTGAGAGAGTCACACCCAGTAGATCAAAGTAGGGGGGGGGGGGTTGGAGATTGGCTCGACTGCTGAGCTGCAAAGCAAGGTAGACATGCTTTCTCAGAAGTTGGACCAACTTTTATCTGGCCCTTCCCAACTTCATCCGGTGTGCGCGTTGTGTGCCAGCCCGGCACATGCTGTCACTGAGTGCCCTTCGACAACTCAATATCCTAAATTTATGCAAGAGCAAGTTCAGGCCGCTCAGGGTTACGCCAGACCCCCGAACAACCCATACTCGTCTACATACAACCTCGGGTGGTGTAACCATCCTAACTTCTCGTGAAAGAACCCCCAGACTTCCACTCAGATCTCTCTCCAATAGTCAGCTCGACCGCCCCCATTCACTAAAACCTTTCAGAGGCTGAGCTTTCCTCAGGCAACTCCTTACTCCTCTCAGCCTTCACAGGAGTCTGCTTTACAGTCATTTTTCGAGGAGAGACTTCTCCAAGCATTTCAAGAAGTGAAAACCTCTAATCAAAATGCCTTCAAGAAGTGTAGCCAGATTTTGAGTTCCCATACGTAGTCTATTACAAAATTAGAGTCACAGATGGGACAGTTAGTGAAAGCACTAAACTGGAGGCTTGAGGGTAGCTTGTCGAGCCAGGCTGTCATGAACCCTAAGGGCAAGGAGCCTATGTCAGGTGGTCTGTACATGACTGATGCATAGCAATAGGCCAAAGTTGTTATGGCCCATAGGAGTGGACATGAGTATCACGTCGAGCATAGAGCAATGACTGATGAGCCAGAGCCAATCAAACCATCTTTGACGGCCCAATTATCATCCCCTTTACAGGCTCAGGATAGTGGTGAGCCTTCTCACAAAGAGAAGGACCCCCCGATGTACACTCCCAAACCACCATATCCCAAAGCCTTAGAGTCTCCCATAGGAAGAGGAAAGCAAGGCACGAAGGTCCAGGACATGCTTGAGATTTTTAAGCATGTACAGATCAACCTGCCTTTGCTCAATGCCATTCAGCAGGTGTCGGTGTACGCCAAATTTCTCAAGAAACTTTGTACCCAGATAAGACAATCTAGAGGAAAAGTTCCTACCAAGGTCCATCTCACTGAGCATGTGAGTTCAGTGCTTCAGCATGAGACTCCACCAAAGCTCAAAGACCCTAGAGCCCCAATCATATCATGTATCATAGGAAACATCAGGATAGAACACACTTTGCTAGATCTTGGAGCAAGCGTGAACATTCTGCCCGGATATTTGTATGATTCATTTGGGCTAGAAGAAATGAGATTGACCCCGATTACACTTCAACTAGCAGATCGCTTAGTCAAGGTGATGAGAGGTATCTTGGAAGACGTACTAGTGAAAGTGGATGATTTCTACTTTCTGGTCGATTTCATCATCCTTGACATGGAGGGAGTTGACAGCCAGCACCAGACTCCGATCATTCTAGGTAGACTATTTTTGGCGATTGCCAATGCCTGCATCAATTGTAAAACTGAAGCCATGTACTTATCATTTGGTAACTGAAAGGTCAGGCTGAACATTTTCAATGCCGCGATGGGTCCAGTGGAAGATACAGAGTGCTTCCAGGTTGATATAGCCCAAGATTTAGTAGATGCACATTTGGAGATATACATGACAAAGGAGTCCCTTGATTTGTATTATACTGTAGAGGATAGTTGTAGCGATAATGTAGATATGTCGTCGGTATCATCAGATCTCCATCATTGAAGGAGTGTTGAGCCTCTCCCACCACTTGCTGAGACCCCAGCTAGATTGTCGATAGAGTCTCCCCCACAACTTGAGCTGAAGCCCTTGCCAGACTCGCTCAAGTATGCATATCTAGGAGATGGTGAGACTCTGCATATGATCATCTCTTTGCAGCTCACTAAGGAGCAGGAGCGTAGATTGATTGATATTTTGTGAGAGCATAAGGCAGCTATCGGCTGGAGGGTAGCAGATTTGAGGGGGATAGATCCTTCATTCTGCATGCACTGATTTCATTGTGATGAGGAATCCAAACCAGTGTGAGATATGTAGAGAAGATTGAACCCCAATATGAAGGAAGTGGTGAAAAATAAGGTGGTCAAGTAGTTAGATGCAGGAATCATATACCCCATTTCCAATAGTTAATGGGTCAGCCCAATTCAGGTTGTGCCTAAAAATCGGGATTCACTATTGTGGAGAATGAGAATGGGGAAAGTATTCCGATGAGGATGACCATGGGGTGACGAGTTTGCATAGATTATAGGAAATTGAATGTTGCAACACAAAAGGACCACTTCATGTTGCCATTCATAAATCAGATTTTAGAGAGACTCACTAGACAGAGCTACTATTGTTTCTTGAATGGATATTTTGTATATAATCGAGTAGTTGTCCATCCTAATGACCAGGAGAAGACCACATTTACATGTCCGTATGGAACTTTTGCATTCAGGCGTATGCCATTTGAGCTATGCAATACCCCGACAATATTTCAGAGGTGTATGATAGCTATTTTCTCTGACATGGTGGATGATGTCATGGAGGTATTCATGGATGATTTTTTAGTGTATGGCTCTTCATTCAAGAATTGTCTCCAGAAACTTACTTGAGTATTGAGTAGGTGTATGGAGACTAATTTGGTGCTCAGTTGGGAGAAGAGTCACTTTATGGTACAAGAGGGGATAGTTCTAGGACACATTGTGTCCAAGAGAGGGATCGAGGTAGATAGAGCCAAGGTTGAGTCGATTTCATGATTGACCCCTCCTACCATGGTGAGACAAGTACATTTGTTCTTAGGGCATGCCGGATTTTATAAGCGGTTTATCAAGAATTTCAGCAAAATCTCTCGACCGCTTTGCACGTTATTGGCTAAGGATCAATCCTTTGAGTTTGACGAGGATTGCATGAAGGCATTTGAGATACTCAAAGATGCCTTGACTACTGCACCCATTTTGAGATCTTCGGACTGGACGCTACCATTTGAGATTATGTGCGAAGTGTCTGACTATGCTATGGGGGTCATTTTAGGACAAAGGTTTGACAAGAAGCCCTATATGATTTACTACGCGAGTAGAACAATGGCCGATGCGAAAATGAATTACATGACGACAGAGAAAGAATTGCTCGCAGTAGTGTTCGCATTGGACAAGTTTAGGTCCTATTTTCTCAATTTTAAGGTGGTTGTCTATTCTGATCATGCTGCATTGAAGTATCTTCTCAGCAAGAAAGACACCAAACTGAGGCTTATTCGATGGGTTCTGTTGCTACAAGAGTTTGATCTCGAGATTCGAGATAAGAAGGGAAGCGAGAATGTAGTAGCAGGCCATCTTTCTAGACTGATCATGGATTCCACTTAAGACCAGAGACCAATCAGTGATTCATTTCCCGATGAGCAGATCACGGTCATAGGAACTTTGCAATTACCCTGGTTTGCAGATATTGTGAACTATCTGGTTTCAAGGCAGATTCTTGTGCATTGGACTAAGAATGAGCGAGAGCGATTCTTAGCACAGGTGAGGCATTACTATTTTGATGAACCAGAGTTATTCAGATATTGTGTGAATCAGATCATTAGGAGGTGCGTCCTGGAGGAGGAAAATGAGTCAATCCTTAGTTTCTGTCATTCATTAGCCCGTGGAGGGCATTTTAGTAGTAGGAAGGCAGCTGCACAGATTTTGCAGTCTGGATTTTTTTGTCCTACTGTAAACGCCCCAATTTTTTCTCATCCATTTTTAGACACATCCCTCGTGTGAATGCCAACCTTGTTAGGTCAGTGTAGGAGTTCAACCCCAAGTTTGTGTTAGAAAATTACCATTTTATCTACTTTCATTAGGAAAGTTACCATTTTACCCCTAGTTCATCCCAGACCCCCAGTCAGTCAGAGTCAATCAAGTTCATTAGTCAATTCAAAACAGTTAGAATATCAGTCATTTCAAGCTCATTTGAGCTCACAATGAACAAACCATGTTCATTTCTGGCCATTCTTACCAAAATGGGATCATTTTTTTCAGAAATAAGCTCATTTCTCACTCAAATCTAAACCAATTGTCTTCGAGTCAGTCATTCCCAGTTAATTCTAGTCCTCTGAGTCTAGCTTGAGCTCACCAGGAGTTCAAGTGCTCCAGTTTCAGTTCAAAACCATTTCCAAGTATCCAGGAGCCCATTTCAGCTCATTTAGCTAAAATTGGGCCGAGTCCAGTCAGTTGAGCTAGTGTTCAAGCTTTAATTTTAGTTCATCTCAGTATTACTGATCTTTGTTTCAACTCAAACTTAGCTCGTGTTCATAATTCACTTTACTCTAGTGACCATTTCTCGCCATTTCTCGCCATTTCTCAGTATTTCTTGACAATTCAGTCTGGGAGTTCAGTTGAGTCAGTGTTTGGTCAGTCCAGTTGAGTTCTGAAACCTTAAAACCCAGCTCAATCCAGTTCATCGCAGTTTAAACCAGCTCAAACCCTAATTTTCAATGACACTCTAAGCCCGATAGAGACAAAAATCATTTCTTAAACCATTTTGCCCATTTTTATCAATTTTGTCACTTTTTGAACTGGTACAATTGTCAATCAGGGTCTAGTATCCAAAATTCTTCATTAAGGGTTAGCATTTTGGATGGCATTTCATATCATTTCTCATCATTTTCCATCATTTCATAACATTTCATTATATTTTATTTCATTTTCGAGATCCAAAACTCCAGTTTTATAAATTTCAATCCAGATTGACTTTTAAAAGTTTTCAGAAATCAATTTCAAACCCTGGGTTTCCAAAATTGACATTTTTACACCCAAGATTCTAAATTTGGAAATATTTTTTAAAGAAAATAATATGGATTCCTTTCAAACTCAAAATTTCAAATTCTAAATTGGATTTGCTTCGCAATAGGGTATGAAACTTTAAATTCAGAGCTCATTTCAAAAAATGCCAAAAATAGCTCATTTTATCCTTTTTTTTTTTAAAAGACTATTCTACACTCTGACTTTCAAAATGAATTCCAAAATTGAAAAAGTGGACCCACTCTAAGTGGCGTCACACTGAAACCTTTTCGGGTTAAAATTTTTTTTTTTTGAAAAACCATATGGGCCCACTCCAAGGTGGTGCCACATGTAAAAAAAAGTATAATAAAAAGAAAAAATCCAGAATTTCTTTTTCCCTCATCTTTTTCTTCCCTTTCTTCTCTTCTTCTCCTTTCTTTTCTTCTTTTCTTTCTTTCCATTTTTCCTTCTTTTTCTTTCTTTCTTTCCTTTTCTTTTTTTCTTCCTTCTCTTTTTTTCTTCCTTCTCTTTCCTCCCTCTCCTTCTCATTCACGTAAGCCCTTTTCTTCTCTTCTTTCCTTCTTCTCTCCCTTCTTTCTTTCTTCTTTCCTTTTTCCTTTCTTCCTTTTCTTTCCTTCTTTCTTCCCTTTCTTTCCTTCTTTCCCTACTTACTCCAGCCCATTCATGTACACATCTCTTCTCTTTCATTAGCCGTCTCAATCCTAAGTCTATGCCAATTAAAACGTAAGTTCTTTTCCCAATTTTTGGTTTTAAGAAGAAGAAAAAAGAGAATCACACGCTGCTCTCTCTCATCCCTCTTGCTCTCACCTCACATTCATCTCTCTCTCTCTCTCTCTCTCTCTCTCTCTCTCTTGGCTGCACCCTCAAGTCCTCTCTTCAGCAACCATGAATTCCATGGCTTGAGCTCCATAGCAGGCTATCTCTAGGGTCACCAAGGTAGCTCTCCCCTCCAACGTTGAAGCAGCCTCCAACAATATTTGCACCAGCCACTACCACAGCTATTTCCTCCCTTGTTTGCAACCTCCAGCAAGCTTGCCTTGGTGAGAGCTACCACAACAACACCCCATCGCCCCACGTGTAATAGCCCCCCCATTGCAGTCGTTCCAGCCCCTGCAAGCACCACTCCAAGCAACCATTGCTGCAACTTTTCATCACCAATACCACCCCCGTCTCTCATTTCCCTTCCTTCATTACAGTCGTATCTCCAAGTAGTGCAAAAAGGTTCCAAGGCAAATCCCCATTTACGTTATCATTTTATATCTATTTTGTTAAACTTGTGTGAAAGTATCCTTATCATTCCCTTAAATACAATTTTCAAGCTTGATTTTCATGTAAATGATATGAAGTCAAATTCAAAATCGGATTCACGGTGATGTAAGGACCTCCCTTGTGACTTCAAATGGTAGGAATAATAGGACCTACAGGCTACTTAAATGGTGAGATTCCTCCATCCAATGGATTGAATCTCCCATTTTGAAAGCTATATCAAATATAGATCATGCCTCCTTGAAAACCTTTTTCTTATTCTTTGTTATTGAGTTCATGTTTTAAACATAATAAGTAGATTCATGGCAGCATTTTTTTGTATCTTATTCATCTTGCATGCTTAGGTTAGATTCTATTAGGCATTCCATCGATAGCTTGTTAATCGTGATTTTATACATATAAGAATATCATTATTTTATGTTTGAATTGTATTCAATAAATCGTGATCTTTTTATGGTGGATGCATATATTTATTAGTGGTCATCTATAAAAAAAATGAGATCTTTTGAATTTGTATTCTGTCCAAAAAAATGAAATATTGAATCGGGTTTCAGTACTAGGGAATTGCCATTTGAGTTGAAGTTTGAAATTGTCAGTCCGAGATCCCCCATATGAAATATTCGATTCATCCACAAAAAAATACAATGGATCCCTGTTAGAACCTATTGTTTTCCAATATTTTCTCAGATTTTTCTAAGGAGATTTGGTCCCTTTCAAAAATCAAAATTTCAGATCTCTGTGAAAATCTCATTTTTTCCTTGTCAGGGTCTAGACCGACCCTAATCCGCTGTGATGCTTCAATCTGAAGGTTGGATGTCAAAACTTTCAACAGTGAAGTTATTATTCACTATTTCTTCTGTCATTTCCCAAAATTTGAGAATTTTAGGAGCATCCAAGGTATTTTTCCCAGAATTAAATTCCCTGTCTATCAAATTCTGGTGTCTGAGAATTATAGAGATCTAGATCTCTAATAATCCTCTGCTCTTTTCCAAACTGTTCATTTAATCCCAAAACTATAAAAAAGGACATTTTTATCTTTTTATCAGGGACATCCTCTCAAAATTTCAGTCATTTTCTTTACTGTTTGCTATTTTTCCTGTAATTTTTCCCGAAACCTTTCAGTCTCCCCTAAATCTTAGAGTCTTCGGATTCTGATCCAACGTGCCGGAGCTGTCAAGCCCCGACCATAGGTCAAAACCAGAATCTGTAAAAGGAAAAAAACTTTTTCTAAATGTCTTCTGTCACCCCATAAAATTTGGGGAATTTCTATGGTAGTTTAGTACCCAAAATTCAGTTTAGATTTAGAATTTTAGGCAAAATCTTGATTTTTAGGATTTCTAGTCAATTTTCCATATTAAAAAAATATCAAAAATATAGATTTTCGAGCTTCATTTTATTTTTAGGGTTAGTCTAGGTGTCCATGCCAAATTTATCTCAATTTCAAGTTCAATTACCTTATGTGTTAATTTACTTTTAAATTCAGAGGCGAAAATCAAGCAAAAATCAATATTTTGTGATATTTTTGCCATTTTAGGGTTTTAATCATGTGAATAAGAATATCATATCATATTAGGGTTAATTTCAATATCATTTGAATTCCATATTTCAACTTTTTTGCAAAAATTATTTTAGAAAACCCTGGTTTCAAAGCCATAGTCTTGTTATCAGGGGCATTTTGGTCATTTTGACCTCAATTTCGAAATTCCATTCTTTAATTCTCTAAATTTTCATGCATATCATCATATTGCATCATATAGTGTTTCATTTTATTTCATTTGATTTTCAAATTTCCCAATTTTATAAAAATTCTCTCAAAAAACCCTGATTTCAAGGTCATCAGGGGTATTTTGGTTATTTTTACTCTAATTTCGAATTTTCAAGCTTATTTTCGAATTTGATTACCTATTTAGCATGTTTATATCAAAGGGGGTATGAATTTGGGTTTATATCTGAATAATATCGGATAATTTCCAATATTTTTGGATAAATCTAGATAAACCTACATTTCTATGCTAACATGTTTTCTAGTTTTGGAGGAATATTCAAGAAGAAGATTTGGTCATTTTATTTCTTTTATTTTGTTTAATTCTATATAAAAAGTAATGTAATATCTGGAATAAGAGTTACTTTTCAGCTTAGAATAGGATTGCATTGCATATAGCTTAATTTCTGCAAATTCCGATATCAGATGCATCATTCATGCATATTTTCCCAAATCTACTATGGTTGACATGAATAGCACGTGCACAAGCTCTTAGAGAGTTCACGAACTTGGTGGGATTCGTATTTATAGTCATAGTCGGAATACAAAGAAAACCAAGATTTATTATCCTCGTATTAGCCACATTCAGCTTACACTCTTTGGCTAACTTCAAAAATGCACTGCGTTTCTCAAAAGTTCAAAAGGATTTCCCAATTCCTCAAAGAATTCTCTTTCAAATTCATTCATTCATTCAATTTGCATCATTTTCAAACTCATTTTCCAATTCTATTTCAGATAAATTGATTTTCTCAAGATTTTCCAAGTCTTTCTCAGGAATTGATTTTCTAAAAAACTCTGAGTTTTCAAATGACATTTTAAAGTATTTTCCATGTTCAAATTAAGATTTTCCAATGTTTTAAAATTCTCAAATTTCAAAATCCCAAGTTTTCAGAAATCGATTTTCCCAAAATCTTTGAATTATTGCTAAAATAGGTTTTTCTTTGAATTCTCAAATTCATTTTAGAAATTGATTTCCTCAGAAAAGCAATCCAAATCTCAAAATTGATTTTCCCAGAGATCCAAGTTTTCTTGAGAATCAATTTTCCCTTCAAAAGTTATTTTCCAATGCAAATTTCTGATTTTCAATGAAATTCAAAGATTTTCCCAGGAATTCCATTTTCAAGCACTTTTCCAGTCGTTTTCCAAGTACATCTCAATTTTCCAAAGCCAACATCATATTTTTCAAACTTGCATCTTTCAAAATTCTGTAGCACATGCCTGATTCTTTGTGCATTCTAGGAAAATAGAACATGATTTAGATATTTGAGTCAAGTTAAAGCACACAATTGATCCTTGGTTCAATTACCCCTGGTAAAGGAGCCAGGAATGGTTGAACCTTGTACCGACAGGCGGATCCCATTTCACAGATATTTCCCACAAATTTTCAAAACAGAGGTGAGTAATTTTCAAAACCAATTTTCAAAAGTTTGGTTGAGTTTGACTTGCAGAATCATTTCTCTCTCTTGCAGAGGGAGGAAATTTTTTTTTGTGATGATAACAGGTTTGGCGACCATGATGGGACCTTTCTTCGTCTGATCAATTGTGTGCTTTGACTTAGCTTAATTATTAAAATCATGTTCTATGGAATGTTAGCTTTACTTTCTGATATCATGTGAACCTAGGAGCCTAGACTTAAACCCAGCTGACATGAATTGCATGTAGACTAGGCAGGATTTGGTAGGACCAATTGAGGAGAATTATTCATGCTCACTTAGACTTAGGTCTGAAATACAACACTCCTCAATCTAGGAATTGCATGAAAGCAATGTTTGCTTCTTTAAATATTTCAAAAATCTTTATCTCTTTAGGTTTTAGAGCTCTCTTTTTGCTTGCATGTGCTCATTTTTCAAAAAACACCCCACCTATTTCTACCCGGTCTTCACGTTGCTGGGCTCTCTTTCAGAACCATAGTTCGGGACAGAGCCTCACAACTGGACCACTTATTTGGGCTAATGCCCCCCTGCACGTACCAAAGGCCATAGTCCAACATATATCGGTAGGTGCTCATGGATGTTGGGAAAACGCAAGCCTAGAACTAGAGATGGATTTTTATGCCACGTACTTTGGGTTTCGATTCAGGTATATCGACATAGCATGATTGAACACAGATGATCTGAGCCTAGAGTCAAGATTAGTGTCCTAAAACTCTTTTAAAGTTGATGCATTTAGAGTCAACTTCTTAGGGAGTGTTGAATGTGCATAATTGTTTGTGTAGGATGTGATTGAATGCATTTTTCTTTTATTTCTCATTTCCCTTTTATTTCTCTTTTACATCATTTTCCAAATTTCATCTATTTTCCAACAGTTTTATCAAAACTCTGGACGATTTTCAAAAACCTCATATTTTTCTTCAAAAAGTCCAGGCGATTTTTCTTTTCCTACCTTTCCTCTTGATCTCGAATTTCCAGCATTTCATTTTATTCTGCCTGTAATTTTCAAAATTCTTATATTTTTTCTAAGTCTAATTCCAATCTTCCTATCTTTCAGTCCAATGGCGTCCATTCAATTTAACCCTGTCTTTCCTGAGGGTCACATCTCCTACAAGGTGTGATAAGGTCTTCCCGAGCATCAAGCTCTCAGCACCGGACCTTTCTGTTCTCAGTGGTACTATACTTGGTTCAAGAACTTCTCCCGTATGTTTTTGGACCACTTGAGCGATTGCGGGTTAAAACTAGCATCCATAGTGGAAAACTTGACAGTCAACGAAAATCTGATCCATGCACTGGCAGAGCGGTAGAATCTGCGCACTTGCACATTCTGGTTCCCATGGGGCGAGATGACTCTGCTGTTGGATGAGTTTTCAGAGATCATGGGATTTCCCGAGCCAACCGGTCAGCCTGGAGATCCATTGGAGCAACAATTTTTTATCAATGTCAAGGGTCTGAACCCTTAAGATGCTTTAGCTCGCATGACAGGGCGTAAGTCTTGGCCACTGATTGAAGAAAATTGAAATGAATATGTGAGCCTGATCGAGATCTATCGACAGTACGAGGCTTTCACAGAAGTCAGCTCGTTATCCAGAACAACTCGAGAGAGAATTCAACATGTGATGGTTCTGTGCACTGTAAGACTCGCTTTCTTCTCAAACGAACAAAACTATGTGGATGTCAGAATAGTTCAGCTTCTGAGAAGATGAGGAAGTCGACAGACCAGCCATCTCTCAATAGCCATGGACGCACTTGCTTTTCTATACCGAGGGTTGACTCGCTAAACGCTTGGAGAGTCCATCTTAGTCAAGGAGTGTACCTATGCACTTCAGTCCTGGTTCCTCCAGCATGTGTCGACCAGAGCTAGTTCGTTCAAATACAACAGCAAGGAACTCCTTCCAGTTGCCTGGTACTGGTTCTTGATTGATCATCTATAGGAAGGAGTGGTGTGGGACTTTTTTGATTGAGAGCTATTGTGATCATCGCAAAATTTTTCCTCTCATGTAGTTTCTCTCTCTTCCTTTTCTAACCTTTAATTTCCTCCTTTTGAAGGGAGAAAAATAAAAGACAGAAAAAGAAGAGAAAAGAAAGAAAAGAAGAGAGAAGATGAACTCTTTTGTGGGGTCTCACTTGACCTTGATTTGAAAATATTTAGAAAATTAACTCGCCTCCATTTTTGAAAATTTGCGGGAAAATGGAGAGACGGGATTCGCTCGTCGGTACAAGGTTCGACCGTTCCTGGCGCCTTTACCAGGGGTAATCAAACCAAGGATCGAATTTATGCCTTTTTGCTTTGCCTAAATATTATCTAAGAATTTATCCTAAGTCTAAATGCACAAAGAATCATGCTTGTGCAATGCAAGGATGTATGCTCTTTTGAAAGATGTTTTGAAAATTTCCAAGTATTCTGAGATAAACTTGATAATGGAGTGAAGAAATGGTTTCTGAATGATAAAATCTAATTTAGAATTTGGGATAGATCAGAGAAGTTATAAGTCCTTGAAATAATCAGAGTTGGGAAAATCTTTGAATTTAAAAAAAAAATGATTTTGAAGATGAGTGAAAAGGAAAATGAAGCTTCAAAGTCAGAAATGGACTTTGAATTTGAATTTAAACATGGATTTAGGAGAAGAAGATGAAATTTGAAGTGATATTGAATTCGAATTTTAAAGTTTGAAATCAAGATGGATTTGAGAAAACTAAATGGTAAAAAAATAGAAATGGATTTAAGAAGTCCAGATGAGATCTGAAAATGGAATTGGATTTGAAATCTAGAATTAGGAATGGAATTGGATTCTGGATCCTAAATAGAATTGGATCCAAGATCTGGAATCCAAGATGGAATTGGATTCTAAATCCTAAAATGATTTTTGGATCTTAAAATGGATTTAGGACCTAAAATCTGAGATCCAAGATAGAGTTGGACTTTGGATCCTAAGATGGATTTTGGATCTTAAGTCTGAGATCCGAAGTGGAACTGGATTCTGGATCCTAAAATGGGTTTGGATCTGAGGTCTGAGATCCAAGGTGGAATTGGATTCTGGATCCTAAATTGATTGTGGATCTGAAGTCTGAGATCCAAAATGGAATTGGATTCTGGATCCTAAAATGGATTTGGATCTGAAGTCTGAGATCCAAAGTAGAATTGAATTTTGGATCCTAGAATGGAACTGGATCTGGAGTCTGAGATCCAAGGTGGAATTTGAAATCTGGATCCTAAAATGGAATTGGATCTGAGACCCAAAGTGGAGTTGAATTTGAAATCTGGATCCTAACGGAGAATTGGACTCTCGAAGATGGATCTGGGTTTTTAAAACCCATATTGAATTTAAAATTTAAGCAAGGTCAGGTTTTGAGATTCAGAATCAATCTCAAACTTTGATTTTGAATTTTCAAGGTGAGAAAGATAAACTTGGTTTTTGAATTTGAAATCAAAAGTTGAATCAGAGGTTTCAAAGTTGAATTTAAACTTTGAAAATGAAATTTGGAAATGGAATTTTGAATATAACATTGAATTTTGAAATCTCAAAGTCAAATTGGACTTTGAAATTGAAATCTAAATCTTTGAAATAAGATAGAAAAATGAATTGAAATAGAGATTGAAGAAGGATATTTGAGATCACTTGGATTTCCGAAAAAGAATTTTGAAAATATAATTCTATCCTAAATGATGAATGAATTTAAATATCACCTTTTATTAGAATGGTGCACGTGCCATTCGTGTTCCCATTCTTGAATTTTTGAAAAATGAAGGCAAAAGCATGAAGACAAGCAATTTATGGCATTTTGCAATGCTCATTCATTCTATCTAAAACAGGAAATTTAAGTTTTCATTATACTCTATCTATTATTTGAATCAAATCTAAAAATGTCAAGGCTTCTAAGCCAAAGAAGAAATCCTGCAAAATAAGAGTTAGCACAAGGTAAGATTTGCAAAAGGTAAAAAGAAACAAAATAAACTATGCTGAAGACCAACAGATGCATGATCATATATCTAGGTTAGTAATAAAAATATGGATGAGAATATAGGACTCATGAAGGAGAGAAGGAAAAATAAAAAAATATAGATCTACTATGGATGTGAAATACAAGAACTATATATATGTACAACTGAAATTATGTTAGGAGTTTTTATGAGAGGATCCAGATGCATAGACTATTGAGACCATAAAAAGGTATTACATGACATACGAACATGTATAGATGATTGATGGTGATAATGACATGGTGGAAAATGTAAATGTTTATTGATGAAAATGCAGGAAACAAGGGGAAGGTGAATGATAGGCAATAAGTAAACAGTTGATGGTCAGTGTAGTGGAGAAGGTAAGTGTAGAGATATAGTTGGTAAGATATGAAGGTATATGAGAAGGTGTTGTGTATATATCTTACACAATGAGAATGAAGGTGGTATTGGTCTAATCATGCTGCAAACTTTTGAACAATTGGCCACAAACCAGATTTTTGTAAATGCTGCATCATGGCATTATCCTGGAATGACAGGGATTTTATACTTCAGCACCCTATGTGGATTATTTGTCACACCACAGGTAACAACATATATTTCAGATCCTTCAGATCTTTGAAGGCCTACTTCCAGAAAAATGGACTGATGCACTGCACAAAATTTTAGGAAGCCTCTAACAAGGAAGGATTTTCAAGTTTCACAATTATTATTACAGTGACTGCCAGTTTTGCACACATCTCAAACATACAGATATACAACACACGCCTACCTAGCCAGATTTTGTACAAAACCTCTGTGGGAGAGGAGAGTCGCTCATGACTCACTAGATACTATTGACTATCTGAAGCAAGCCAACAGGGATTGCAGCTGGACATCACAAATCAAACACTTGTCGTATGGCAAGGTATATACCATGACATGAATGCAGTAAGTTATTGAATGGAACTGATGATTGAGTAATATATATAATAATAATATATATAAAAAAAATGAGAAGCCGAGAAGCCAAGCCATTATCTCCTGAATATCAAACAAATTCGACAGATGTTATGCAATGGAAACATATAACAACAGATGACGACAATGAACAAAATATTATCACAACACATTTTGCAGAAAATGCCACCTGATGCAAAGGGATAAAAATTTTGTATCTCCGATATTCCTATAGCTTATTTCATCAAGGTAATTCCCATTACATACTGAATGAGAGGTCAGTAGATGTACATATGGCAGGACTAATAGCGACTATCATTAGCTTATCAAAAAGATAGAATAGAACTGCAATTGCTCTAATTAACAGGGGAAGTCAGATACTAACCTGATGAGATGCATGTTGGATTTGCTAGCGGCAAGAATTGTTGATCAGGTGGTCAACGATGTTCATGCTATAAAGCCTGTTTCACTGGCCAAGACATTCAAGTCCTCACTATGTGAATTGTTAGGGAGGAGAGCAGAAAGCAGCATCAGTTGCTTTATATATATAAAAAAAAAACTTGGAAGACTTATTCCAGATCCTGGGAAGAAAGAGAACTATTTGAAGGTTGCACTCTTTGAGAATCCTTCGACAGGTGGGTTCCAAATAACAATGCCTCCCCACATTAGAGATGTAAATCCGTTGATACCAGAAACATTGCCATTAGGAAGTTTGCAGAGCTAGAGGGTGCTCGTCTACAGATGGTATGTGACTAACAAAAATAATTCCCAAACATTAATTATTATGAGATCTCTTAAATCTCAATTTTATATCAAACTCATGGTGGCAGAGCATGTTTTTATGCTCAGCAGTAATCAATGAATATGCATTCAGATGATCGCCACAACTTGAAAAGAAAAAAAAAACATTGGGTAATGATTAATAAGTGTTTGCAAATTCATTCACATTGGAGAATTAGCCATCCACATGCACCTGTACATGTTATACTCATGAATTTTCATCCCAAAACTAGCTTACTAACCAGATGTATACCAAAAGATATAATAAAAGCATCAAGACTTACATTCCTAACATGACTGGTAGAACGACAAGGCAGATTGCAGCAACTGGGAACATGGGCATAAAAGAGGTGACTAAGATGGGGATTTCCAATTTTCAAGACCGTATCCTTGTATCCTTGATGGATGCTGATGGAATTCGCACTGCCAACTGCAGAATCTTGGATCTTCCAGCAACAGCTATAAAGGTATCGATATGCCGCTCGTGTCGCTCATTTGAATTTACCTAATATAAAACCTTGAAATAACATATATCAGGAAACCATCAGATTTTGAAGTGGCAGCCATGATTTCAGCGATATCAGTACCTGGATTTAGTAGCATAACTCATCAAAGAAATGAGTCTTATCCCTGTACATACAGAATTCTATATCACGATGTTTAGTTTCAAGAAAATAATCCATTCATTTTTACTGACATGGACAGTGCCAACCCAAAGATAATACTTTATTTGTCAAACAGAGTCCATGACAGGCCCAACGATCAACACCAAGGACGTTCCTGTGGAAATATTCTAACCAGTTACAAACCAAATATTTACCAAATGAGTGACGCTCTTCAAGCTAATGCCAAAATCCCCAGTCTCTGGCATCATTACGCCCAAAGCTTGTTAGGGAATTATTGATGATAATGATCTTCGCAAAACCTTGTACGCTTATGCTTTCTCCGATTCAACATCGACATAGTGACTTGATGAATCAATTGTCACATACCAAAGGCATTTTGGTGATAATATTTAATACGCCAGAATCATGATCTCAAGTTTGCATTCATATGATATATACATGCATAAATCTGGGGTGTCCATTGTCAAGGCCCAAACATGGTCGTGGATGGGATTGTGAACCAACACTAGTCATAACAAAATTTCAGGGTGATTTCAGCAGGATATCCCCAAATCCATGTGCATGGATGAAAATGATGATGATGTAATGGTAACCAAAGTGCTGCGTATAAACAATGGGGAACATAAATATACTAATGCAGACATTGGCTAAAGATGCACAATACAATATACAAAATAAAACGGAAATGTAAATGAGAGATCATTTAAAAGAGAAGAAACATGGGAAGTCGACAATGCAAATGAGAAACCACAAGTGAATGATAATAAAAATAGGAAAGTAATTACTCGAACTGTGCAAAAATCAACGAGAGATTGTAGTGAATCCAAAAAAAAGAAAAGAAAAGAGAATGTCGGAACTTGTATGTTCCGGTTTATCTTACATGTGTGTGGATCGATCTTGCCATAAGCAGATCGACCCTACACGGGTGCTCTGATGGACAAAAATAGGGGAAAACCAGTAATAATAAGAAAAAAAGATGGAGAAGAGGAAGGATACTTACCGCACTGCAATCCTCTGCTATAGGGTTGATCTTTCTTTATCCAATCAATCAGAAGACCAAAAGGTGAGAAGATGAAGATGAAGATGACAAGGGTGAAGAAGATCGGCGATCAGAGGGAAAAGGGAAGAGAAATGTAGAAATCAGATGAAGGAGGAGGAAAGAGGAGATCGTGAAAGAGGGGTGCGGGGGTGAGAGGCAGTCCTCTTGAAGTCCCCTGCGGGCTTCTCTTAAAAGGAAAGAAGGAAGATTCGGTTGGGGGATGGATGGAGGAGAACGGAGGTGGTTGTTGAAGATGAAGGGTTTTGAGAATGGAGGGAAGGAGAGGGAGAAGGCGGCTGAGGGTTTTGGTGAGAGAAAGGGGAGAAGCTGTAACCCCATCTGATTCTTTTACAAAGAAGGAAACCCTAAAAAAAAAGTTTTGTAAAAAGGGGTCCTTCAAATTTATAAATTTTCAGGAGGAAGGTTCGTTTACCAATTTTTTCTAAAAAGGGTTTTTCTTAAAAAAATATTTTCAGAAAGAGGTTTTCAAAAACTGATTTTTGTTTAGACATATTTTTCCTTTTCCTTTGCATTTTCCATTTGTTTTTCTTGCTATTTTTGGAATGAAACTTTAAAATTTATGAGAAAATGAGGATTTTAAACTATTTTTTTTTGTATTTTTGGGAAATACTTACAAAAGAGTATTTTTCTGAGAATTCAAGGCTATTTTGGAGAATTTTCTTCAGAAAATGGGTTTGGACCCATGTTTTGAGAAAATATTCGAGTTTGAAACCTCGAATCGAGGAATATAGCACGATGGATCCAAACGGATATCGGATGGACTGTCTGATCCTTTCAAAATGTTTATTTTGGTAATTTTGAGAATTTGATTTAAAATTGGACAACGAAGCTCAGATTGGATCTTTTATCTGGATCGAGATCCGAAATTTAGTCAGCTATATAAAAGGAATTTTAATTTCAGTAAAACTTGAGAAATGAACTGAAAAAAATGACTCAATCGCTCAAAAAATGATATCAAGGGCAAAAAGGAAATATTTAAAAGATTTTGAAAAATTTGGGGTGTTTACAGATGCCCCTCTTTGCTACTAAGCTGGTTGAAAGCCGAGCTTAGTGGCAAAGATAACACTCCAAAATTTGAAAAATGCCCCAGTCAGCAGATCTGAACTGGGTGTGGAAGAATTTATTTGAAAGATATGGCTTTTCAAGCTTTAAAACCTTATCCTGAATGGTCCTGGGGGGGGACAAAATCCTCGACAATGATATGACTGAATAATAGAAATGAGGAAATCATGATGGGACTTTGGGTAAAGATCCTAGAATGATGAAAAGATAAGCATTTTGATCCAAGTCTCATGGGTGAGACAAGGTCAACTTTTGGCACGACTCAGGTTTTAGCCCTTAACCTGGATGGGACGAAGATATCTCGAGATAACCTGAAATGGGGAAAGGAATATGGGTGGACCTTGATGGGACATTTTTGGAAAAATGCCTCGTGAGATGAATTTCAAGCATTGATCTTTTCCTGGATGGATATACAAAGCATGGATTCCTTGATAAGAAGAACCACGATGGGACTGGAGGAAAACACCTCGTCGAAACGAGGGAAACTTGTTCGAACGAGATTTAGGTTTAACCAAAACCTGAAAAAGGAAGATACCTCGGTGGGCGAGGTTCAGGCTTAACTCTTAACCTGAAGGAGACAACCAACTGGAATCCTCGAACGAAGAAACCATGATGGGGCCTTCGAAGTTTGGATGAACAAATCCGACAGGGGTTTGCGAAAGGAAGAAGATGGGGTTCCCTAAAGCTTGAAAAAGGGATGACCTTGGGTGTCTCATTGCTGAGACTAAATCAGCTTTTGAAATCGATGACCTCTCGCAAAAGGTACAAGTTTGACCCTTAACCTGAGTGGGTACGACCATACGGATTTCTCAAATGGAGAAACCGTGATGGGACAGGAGAGATACTTCAGCTGAATGAGGCAACTCTTCTGGGAATGTGAGAGATGGAAAATGAGGAGATGTGAGACAATTCTAGGAGGCAAATCTTTCAATGGTGTCAAAGATGAATAAGGCGAACCTTTTATCAAGTAGACGAATGTCTCAACAAGGCGAAAGATGAACAGAGCGAACCTTATAGTAAGGAGAAGGTGAAAGTGAAATATGAAGATGGCAATCCTTTTAGCAAGGAGAAGGAGAATCTCTCGATCAAAGCGAGAGATAAAGAGGGCAATCCTTCTGACAGGAGAAGGTGAGAATGAAATATGAAGATGACAATCCTTTTAGCAAGGCAAAAGTGGAATATGAAGATGGCAATCTTTTTAGCAAGGAGAAGGAAAATCTTTCGATCAAAGCAAAAGACGGAGAAGGCGATCCTTTTATCAAGGAGAAGGCAAATCTTTCGATTCAAAGTGAAAGACGGAGAAGGCAATCCTTTAATCGAGGAGAAAGGCAAATCTTTTGACAATGCAAAAGACGGAGAAGGCGATCCTTTTATCAAGGAGAAGGCGAATTTTTCGATTCAAAGCGAAAGACGAAGAAGGCAATCATTTAATCGAGGAGAAAGTGAATCTTTTGATCAAAGCGAAAGACGGAGAAGGCAATCCTTTAATCGAGGAGAAAGCGAATCTTTCGACAAGCGAAAGACAAAGAAGGCAATCCTCTAATCAAGGAGAAAGGCAAATCTTTTGACAACGCAAAAGACGGAGAAGGCGATCCTTTTATTAAGGAGAAGGTGAATCTTTCGATCAAAGCGAAAGACAAAGAAGGCAACACCAAAATGTATCAAAACGGATGTCAAGTTCTTATTTCTTATCAGGAAAGCTGGAAAATATTACCAAAGTGATAAAATTGTAGCTGATTTAAGGTAATTTTAAGGTAAGCACTTTCGAAAGATGTTCCCTCTTCTACCTAGAGTATTACCCCCAACTAGGTTAACTCTATAGAGTCCATAATCAAAGTCAAATTATTGTTGTTGATTTTCTTCAAGGAAGCTATCAATTTCCTTGATATGAAAAGAGAGAAAACATTCTTAGCTTCATAAAAGCATTCAAATGAAAAGATATTGATAGGAGAATTTCACATTGATAAAGAAGATTTTAGGCAGTTTGGGCAGTTTGATATCCTAGGCATTTTCCCATGATGATCTTCTTGCACTCTTTTTGAGTCATGGAGCTTTCTTGGGCTTTTACATCATCCTTCATTTTGGAGATGTCCTGACTTTTCTCTCTTTATTTCGGGGAAAGGTACGTCACAAATTCCTTCATCTTAGAGATGCTCAGATCCTTTTTTTTCTTTCTCAGGAATTAGGCTTGATGACATTGGTTCTAAAAGGTCTTTAGATGATAGCAAAAATCAAATATCTTTTAGGGTTTGTCGGTAGGTTCATCGCACTCGCCTTCATCTTGACGGTGATCTGAACTTTCCCTGGAAGGATCCTTCACAAACTCCTTCATCTTGGAGATGAACCAAATCTTCTTTGGCCCTAGAGATCTAGCTCGCATATTTGTCTTCATCTTGACGGCAATTGAGAGATCTCTTTTGCGGATATTTGATTTACAGCTCAAATGACTGAGGAGACATGGATCGGGTAGGTCTTTTTTTACTGCCCAGGATATTTCACCGTCTTACTGCCAAAGAATAATCTTTTAAGAATGTGCCATAGTTATGATCAATATCAGCTCACTTATGGCTTTTCAACGTCATTGAATTTTTCTTCACCAATCATATCGAGGATTTTTTCTTCATCCTTTTGGTTGACCAATAGAAAATTTGAAGTTTGAGCCTTTCTTCACAGAAGCTTCACCTTTTTGAAAGGAATACTAAGGAGATTTGAGGAAATTCTTTATGTAATAAAAGTTTGAGATCAACAACTATTTTATGGCAATTTTGCAAGATCTTCCTGAAATCTTTGATGACGAAACCTTTGCTTGACATCGAGTTTTAACACATCAGTGGGATTCTGGAGAAGAATCCAACATGAGGTTGAATTCTGAAGGCAAATATAAATTTAAAGTTCTGAAGGCAAGCTTGGCATAAGGCTAGATTTTGAAGGTAAGCCCAACTCAGAGGTGGGTTTTGATAGAACATTCGAACCAGGACTCGGATTCTACAAGGAAAGCTGGAAGATTCGAGTCGAAACTCAAGCCTTTGAAGGAAAGCTAGGAAGTTTTTTGGTTTCTAAGGAGAGAAAACTCGGGTCAAATCCAAAACCTTCAAAGGAAAACTAGATTTAATTCAGATTTTTTTTGTTTTTTGAAGGAAAGAAAATTCGAGTCGAAACTCAAAATATTCAAAGGAAAGTTGGATTGTTCGAGTCGGGGCTCGAATATCAAAGAAGACTTGAAAATTCATTTATTGAAGGCAAGAAAACTCGAGATAAAACTCAAATTTTCGAAGAAAAGTAGGAAAATTCGAGTCAGGGCTCGAATCTCAAAAGAGAACTTGAAAGTTCATTTATTGAAGGCAAGAAAACTCGAGATTAAACTCAAATCTCGAAGGAAAACTTGAAAGTTCATTTATTGAAGGAAAGAAGACTCGAGTTAAAACTCAAATCTTCGAAGGAAAGCAGGAAAGTTTGAGTCAGGGATCGAATCTCGAAGAAAAACTTGAAAATTTATTTATTGAAGCAAAGAAGACTCGAGTTAAAACTCAAATCTTCGAAGGAAAGTAGGAAAGTTCGAGTCAGGGATCGAATCTCAAAGGAAAACTTGAAAATTCATTTATTGAAGGAAAGAAGACTCGAGTTAAAACTCAAATCTTCGATGGAAAGCAGGAAAGTTCGAGTCAGTTCTCGAATCTCAAGGAAAAAGTTGGAAGTTCGAGTCGAAACTCGAATCTCAAAGGAGAATTGATGAGAAGGGATGAAAGATCTACAAAAATTAAGGAAAATTTAAGAAAAGATTATAACCTGAAGGCTTGAAATTGAGATTTGAATAATCTGAAGGTCAAAATTGGATTTAGAGCTTTTTTATTTTTGATAAATGGTTAGTGTAAAGACTGAACCTGAGGGGCTAACTGATCGGTCAGCCAGACACTAGCACGAGCACTGGGCTTACCAGTACGAATACTGGATTTTCAAAAAAATGACCCAGTATGAGTACTGGGTTTTCTGACTAAGAGTTGAAGAAAAGGGACACCGACATTCTAAGATACTTGAGAATTGAGCGAGAATGATTGTTGGTGTTTTTAGGATTATCCCTTATCCTGAAGGGGAAAATAAAATAGACATTTGATGAGAATTTAGAAAAAAAAAAGATTCAGGTTTATCCCTTAACCTAAAAGGGGAAAAAGAATAAAATTTATAAAAAAAAATGGAGAAGAAGAAAAGAAATCTATTGACAATTTATTTTGGAAAAGAATTCTCACATGCAACATTGTTGCTCCTGTGAGGGGTCTCAGGATTATCCCTTGTCCTGAATGTAAAAAAAAGAATAGAATTTAAATGAAGAGAAATTGATATAAATTTAGAAAATCAAGTAAAGATTGATAAAACTTGTATTTGCAAAAGAATCCTCATAGGTGGTGTTATTGCTCCTAGGAGGGGTTTCAGGATTATCCCTTATCCTGAATGGAAACACCTCGGACAACGAGGGTCAGGTTTATCCCTTAACCTGAGCGGGAAATACCTCAGACAACGAGGGTCAGGTTTATCCCTTAACCTGAAAGGGTAAAAGAAGAAAAAAGAAAATACCTCATGGGAAAGAGACATCAGGTTTATCCCTTATCCAAAAAGGGTAAAAGAAGGAAAAAGAAAATACCTCATGGGAAAGAGGCATCATGTTTATCCCTTATCCTGAAAGGGTATGTGAAAGAATAGAATTTTGGGAGAAAATTAATAAAGAGAATTTGATAGACATTTACAAAATCGAGAAAATTTGAAAAATTATCTTTACAAAAGAATCCTCATAGGTAGCATTATTGCTCCTACGAGGGGTTTCAGGATTATCCCTTATCCTGAATGGGAACACCTCGGACAACGAGGGTAAGGTTTATCCCTTAACCTGAGGGAAAAATAAAAGAATATAATTTATAAAAATGCCTCATGGAAAGGAGGTATCAGGTTTATCCCTTAACCTAAAAGGGTAAAGTTTTGATAAAATTTAATAGAATTGAGGAGAACTTGATAAAACTTGATAAAACTTGATAAAATTGATGTAAACTTGATTAAAGTATGAATAAAATGAATGAAACCGATAAAGATAACAAAATAAGATTTGAGAAAATGAGTTTTTTAATCCTGCCTGCATATGGGATCTTGAAAGGAAAATGTTCATTTAAAAAGATAAGTGAGAAATCATTATTGGGAAGAAGAATCAATTGTGAGAAGAATGATCAGTGCGAGGACTGAATCTCTGAAAGGGAACCAAACATGAGAGTTCATCATGAGGGTCAATTTTTTGAAGGCAATGGTTTGAAAACCAATTTTTAAAAAAGAATATCAACAATAGATCTGATTTCTGAAAATAACAGTTTGAAATTGATAATAAGATCAATACAAGGGTTGATATTTGAATATAATGTTTTAAAAACCCATTTTGGAAGATAAGACCAACACAAGGGTTGATCTTTGAATATAATGATTTGAAAGCCTATTTTTGAAAGATATGATCAACACGAGGGTTGATCCTTTAATGCAATGGTTCGAAAGCCTATTTTTGAATAGATATGATCAACACGAGGGTTGATCTTTCTTTGCAATGGTTCGAAATCAATTTTTTAGAAAGTGTGATCAACATGAGGGTTGATCTTTCAATGCAATGGTTCAAAACCTATTTTTGAAAATATGATCAACACGAGGGTTGATCTTTGACAAAAGTTGAATAAAAGAATATTTGAACTTTTTGTTTATGAAGACTTTCAAAATTTAATGATTTTTGAAAAACCCTCATAGGTAATATCATTTCTCTCATGAATGATGTCAGGATTGGTCCCGCATTCTGAGAAGAACAGGAAAAATGTGGTTTTAATAGAAGCCGATGAAAAGATTTTTGAAATATAGATTTTCAAAAGCAAATGCCCCTATGTGGCAGAGGAAGGAAGTATTGTGATATCAAAGATATAAAGGAAAATTGACATTCCATTGATGAGCAAAACCGATAACAAAGAACTGAAATATTTACAAGTATTTTGACCAAAAGGTCACAAAAGGACTGGGCTGACTGGGCCCCTATAAGGTGACTGGCAAAAGGGGAGAAAAGTAGGAGAACTCTGGCATCTTCAGTCTTCTGAGTAGCCTGGGAGAGACTTGGTCATGACGGCTAGCTTGTCCTCCTCTTTGTCTTCAACAAAGAGACTTTTGTCGACGCAATCTTGAACAATATTTTTGAAGCCGAAGCAGTGATCGGTGTCATGCCCCACTACTCGATGGAACTTGCAAAACTGATTCATGAACCTTCCCATGACCGTGGGAGCATCCGCGACTTTTGGGAGTTTTACCAGTCCTTTGGCCAACATGAATTTAAGGGATTCTTCGAGCATTTGCTTTAGAGAAGTGAACTCACGATCATTACTCCAACCTTCACGCTTTATCTTTTCATTTTGCGGAAAGTTAGACTGAGACGACTTGTCATTCTGCTTGGAAGACTTTTTTCCTTGAGCCGTGTTGTGGTTCTGGCCACTCTTGTTGTCATTTTTGTTTCTTCTGCTACTGTCATGATCATTGCCAAAGGTATCAGCTGCATGAGTGAACTGCGCTTTCTTCTTCTGGTCTTGGATACTTTTGGCCAAAGGCATGCCCTCGTAAAGCCCGCTTTCTATTCCTGCCTCGAGCCATTCAGCTTGCTCCATCAATTTGATAAAGGATTTTGCTGGAGAAGTGACAATGAGGCTTCTCAGAGGCAGAGAGAAATTGCTGAGGATTATTTGCAATGCATGCTCCTCTAGAATGGGAACTTTCATCTTGTTGCAGGTGCTTCTCCACCTGTGGATGAATTCTCTTGCTCTTTCAGTCTCATTCTGCTTTAAGTTGTAAAGATGATTTAATGTAGGTGAGGCTTCAATGTTGAATAAGAAGCGCTCGATGAACAAATTTACTACTTTATCGAACTCTCGTAGTTCGATAGGATTGATGTGGTCGGCATACCACCTGGCTGCTATACCCTCCAGACTGCGGAGAAAGCAAATGAATAAAGCCCTGTTATCCTTTCTGAAGCGGCAACATTCTGCATAAAAGGTGGCTAAGTGGGCTTTAGGGTTGCCAGTCCCATCAAACTTGAGAAATTTACGAGGAAGATTCTTCAGGTTATCGTCCCATCTAGACCATCGTAAAAATCTTTGCCAGTGTAGGTCTGTTTGCCCTTACCCTTGGCTTGAATGTCCTTAATTGCTCGATTCATCTCCTTCATCTGCTTGTTCATCAGGTCCTCTGTTGGAGCCCCAGACTTGGGCGTGTTGACGGATTCAGGCTCTTCTGCAACTATCTTTACGGACTGTCTCGGAGGATTCTTTTTGTAGACAATCTGCTCTTCTTCTTCTGATTCTTCCTCGACTGACTCTGATTCCTCAGAAGTAGTGTCTGGCTGTACCTTCTTTCTGATAACTCTGACTTGCTTTTTTACAGGCTTTTTCCTCAGTTTGCCTTTAAGAACTGCCTCTTTCAGATTGGCCTTGGCTTGCTTCGACATCATCCTTGCCATCATCTTTTGGAACATATCATACATAGCGGGGTCAATGTCATCTTTCTTGTTCTGACCCTGTCCCCTGACTGATTTAGGAGAGCTCATCCCTTTTGCCTCATTGTCGCTGTGTTGAGGAACTATTCTTTTCCAGCTCTGGTCTGAACCATTTTTTAATATCAGTGCTCTCTCTGTGGAGGAAAGTGGAGGTTTTTAGACTAAAGAAACTTTTTCGAGAAGTTTTGACAAAAGGAAGGATTTAGGTTAAAATCTAAAAATTGTATCCCATTACTAGGGATTGAGTCGCCACAAAATTTGTGACAATTGCATTTTTTACTCTACGAGGGGGAGTAACCAACTAAAACATGAAGAAAAATGCTTATTTTGAAAAGGATATCTCTTGATGAAAAGCGATTTTATTTATGAAAATATAAACAAGAATATAAAATCAGAAGAAAAATAAGAGAAAAAGATAAAATTTGAGAATAAATGGTAAAGATTTAAAATTTTGAAGAACTTGCAGGCAGGATCAGAAGAATTTTGAAGAAATTAGAAGAAGAGAAAGGAAAATACACCTGGGTTTTAAAAACAAAGAGGAAATTTTGAAATATATACCCAGGGTTTTGGAAAATATAAGGAAGATATAAAATATCATACAATCATAGATGTACAAACAGGGATGCGCAAACAGCACTCCCTAAAGCTGACTCTATATGCAATATTTGAAAATGGCTAATAGGACCTTAATCCTAACTCTAAGATTTATATCATCTGATTCCAATCAAGGTACGCCGATATACTCAAGCCGAAACCTGAAGTACTTGGCATAGAAATAATTCTCCGGTTCTAAGGTAATGGCTTCCCAACATCCTTGAGCACCTACCGATATACCTCGGACTATGGCCCTTAGGTACGTGGTAGGGGGGCGTGAACCCAAATAATTGGTCCAGTTGTGAGGCTCTCTCCCGAACTATGGTTCAGTGAGACAGCCCAGCAACGTGAAGACTGGGACAATATAGGTAGGGATGTTTTCAAAAACATGTTCAACATGCAATAAAACCAGAAAGCTCTAATGCAAGTCCTAAAGAGATAGATTAAAATGGAAAAGAAGCATACACTTGCATACATTGTTTGCATTCAATCCCTAAAATTGAGGAGAGTTGTATTTCAGACCTAAGTCTAATGTGAACATGGAATAATCTCCTCAATATGGTCCTACCAAACCATACTTAGATCCTATATGCAAATAATGTCAGCTTTAGGGTAGAGTCTAAGCTCCTAAGGTTTGCATGGAAATGAAGCTGACATTTAAAGAATAAAGACTTAGATGATATGAAAGCAAAGCAAAGGCATAGATTCAACCGAATGAAGACGAAGTCCCATCACGGTCGCCAAAATTGTGATCATCGCAAAATTTTTCCTCTCTTGTGGTTTCTCTCTCTTCCTTCTCTTTTCCTTTTCTTACCTCTATTTTCTTCCTTTTTGAAGGAAGAAAAATAAAAGACAGAAAAAGAAGAGAAAAGAAGAGAGAAGAGGAACTCTTTTGCAGGGTCTCACTTGACCTTGATTTGAAAATATTTAGAAAATTAACTCGCCTCCATTTTTGAAAATTTGCGAGAAAATGGAGAGACGGGATTCGCTCGTCGGTACAAGGTTCGACCGTTCCTGGCGCCTTTACCAGGGGTAATCAAACCAAGGATCGGATTTATGCCTTTTTGCTTTGCCTAAATATTATCTAAGAATTTATCCTAAGTCTAAATGTACAAAGAATCATGCTTGTGCAATGCAAGGATGTATGCTCTTTTGAAAGATGTTTTGAAAATTTCCAAGTATTCTGAGATGAACTTGATAATGGAGTGAAGAAATGGTTTCTGAATGATAAAATCAAATTTAGAATTTGGGATAGATCAGAGAAGTTATAAGTCCTTGAAATAATCAGAGTTGGGAAAATCTTTGAATTTAAAAAAAAATGATTTTGAAGATGAGTGAAAAGGAAAATGAAGCTTCAAAGTCAAAAATGAACTTTGAATTTGAATTTAAACATGGATTTAGGAGAAGAAGATGAAATTTGAAGTGATATTGAATTCGAATTTTAAAGTTTGAAATCAAGATGGATTTGAGAAAACTAAATGGTAAAAAAATAGAAATGGATTTAAGAAGTCCAGATGAGATCTGAAAATGGAATTGGATTTGAAATCTAGAATTAGGAATGGAATTGGATTCTGGATCCTAAATAGAATTGGATCCAAGATCTGGAATCCAAGATGGAATTGGATTCTGAATCCTAAAATGAATTTTGGATCTTAAAATGGATTTAGGACCTAAAATCTGAGATCCAAGATAGAGTTGGACTTTGGATCCTAAGATGGATTTTGGATCTTAAGTCTGAGATCCGAAGTGGAACTGGATTCTGGATCCTAAAATGGGTTTGGATCTGAGGTCTGAGATCCAAGGTGGAATTGGATTCTGGATCCTAAATTGATTGTGAATCTGAAGTCTGAGATCCAAAATGGAATTGGATTCTGGATCCTAAAATGGATTTGGATCTGAAGTCTGAGATCCAAAGTAGAATTGAATTTTGGATCCTAGAATGAAACTGGATCTGGAGTCTGAGATCCAAGGTGGAATTTGAAATCTGGATCCTAAAATGGAATTGGATCTGAGACCCAAAGTGGAGTTGAATTTGAAATCTGGATCCTAACGGAGAATTGGACTCTCGAAGATGGATCTGGGTTTTTAAAACCCATATTGAATTTAAAATTTAAGCAAGGTCAGGTTTTGAGATTCAGAATCAATCTCAAACTTTGATTTTGAATTTTCAAGGTGAGAAAGATAAACTTGGTTTTTGAATTTGAAATCAAAAGATGAATCAGAGGTTTCAAAGTTGAATTTAAACTTTGAAAATGAAATTTGGAAATTGAATTTTGAATATAACATTGAATTTTGAAATCTCAAAGTCAAATTGGACTTTGAAATTGAAATATAAATCTTTGAAATAAGATAGAAGAATGAATTGAAATAGAGATTGAAGAAGGATATTTGAGATCACTTGGATTTCCGAAAAAGAATTTTGAAAATATAATTCTATCCTAAATGATGAATGAATTTAAATTTTGAAATTGGATTTGAAAATCGTATTTCATTCTTTTAAATGAATGTAAATAAGATTAAAGATATAATACATCCTTGACTATGGTCATTGAATGTATTATATAATAATCTATGTTTAAATTTAAATGAAGAATGAAACACATTTTGGTGCTTTTATAGAGTTTAAAATGAAATTAACTCTCAATATACCCTGACTATGGCCATTGGTATATATATTGAATTAATTTTAAATTAAACCCTGATAAAAGAGGAAAATATTTAAAGATATGATGATTTTTAGAAAGAGATCCAGTGTGGATCCAATGCTATTCCATAAAAGATGAAAATCCTAAGTTTTGTTCACATCCTGACTATGGCCATTGATGTAAATCATCAACTTAGGATTTAATCACCTTTTATAAGAATGATGCACGTGCCATTCGTGTTCCCATTCATGAATTTTTGAAAAATGAAGGCAAAAGCATGAAGACAAGCAATTTATGGCATTTTGCAATGCTCATTCATTCTATCTAAAACAGGAAATTTAAGTTTTCATTATACTCTATCTATTATTTGAATCGAATCTAAAAATGTCAAGGCTTCTAAGCCAAAGAAGAAATCCTGCAAAATAAGAGTTAGCACAAGGTAAGATTTGCAAAAGGTAAAAAGAAACGAAATAAACTATGCTGAAGACCAACAAATGCATGATCATATATCTAGGTTAGTAATAAAAATATGGATGAGAATATAGGACTCATGTAGGAGAGAAGGAAAAATAAAAAAATATAGATCTACTATGGATGTGAAATACAAGAACTATATATATGTACAACTGAAATTATGTTAGGAGTTTTTATGAGAGGATCCAGATGCATAGACTATTGAGACCATAAAAAGGTAATACATGACATACGAACATGTATAGATGATTGATGGTGATAATGACATGGTAGAAAAATGTAAATGTTTATTGATGAAAATGCAGGAAACAAGGGGAAGGTGAATGATAGGCAATAAGTAAACAGGTGATGGTCAGTGTAGTGGAGAAGGTAAGTGTAGAGATATAGTTGGTAAGATATGAAGGTATATAAGAAGGTGTTGTGTATATATCTTACACAATGAGAATGAAGGTGGTATTGGTCTGATGATCATGCTGCAAACTTTTGAACAATTGGCCACAAACCAGATTTTTGTAAATGCCGCATCATGGCATTATCCTGGAATGGCAGGGGTTTTATACTTCAGCACCCTATGTGGATTATCTGTCACGCCAAAGGTAACAACATATATTTCAGATCCTTCAGATCTTTAAAGGCCTACTTCCAGAAAAATGGACTGATGCACTGCACAAAATTTTAGGAAGCCTCTAACAAGGAAGGATTTTCAAGTTTCACAATTATTATTACAGTGACTGTTAGTTTTGCACACATCTCAAACATACAGATATACAACACACGCCTACCTAGCCAGATTTTGTACAAAACCTCTGTGGGAGAGGAGAGTCGCTCATGACTCACTAGATACTATTGACTATCTAAAGCAATCCAACAGGGATTGCAGCCGGACATCACGAATCAAACACTTGCCGTATGGCAAGGTATATACCATGACATGAATGCAGTAAGTTAATGAATGGAACTAATGATTGAGTAATATATATAATAATAATAATATATATAAAAAAATGAGAAGCCGAGAAGTCAAGCCATTATTTCTTGAATATCAAACAAATTCCATAGATGTTATGTAATGGAAACATATAACAACAGATGACGACAATGAACAGAATATTATCACAACACATTTTGCAGAAAATGCCACCTGATGCAGTTGGATAAAAATTTTGTATCTCCAATATTCCTACAGCTTATTCCATCAAGGTAATTCCCATTACATACTGAATGAGAGGTCAGTAGATGTACATATGGCAGGACTAATAGCGACTATCATTAGCTTATCAAAAAGATAGAATAGAACTGCAATTGCTCTAATTAACAGGGGAAGTCAGATACTAACCTGATGAGATGCATGTTGGATTTGCTAGCGGCAAGAATTGTTGATCAGGTGGTCAACGATGTTCATGCTATAAAGCCTGTTTCACTGGCCAAGACATTCAAGTCCTCACTCTGTGAATTGTTAGGGAGGAGAGCAGAAAGCAGCATCAGTTGCTTTATATATATAAAAAAAAAACTTGGAAGACTTATTCCAGATCCTGGGAAGAAAGAGAACTATTTGAAGGTTGCACTCTTTGAGAATCCTTCGACAGGTGGGTTCCAAATAACAATGCCTCCCCACATTAGAGATGTAAATCCGTTGATACCAGAAACATTGCCATTAGGAAGTTTGCAGAGCTAGAGGGTGCTCGTCTACAGATGGTATGTGACTAACAAAAATAATTCCCAAACATTAATTATTATGAGATCTCTTAAATCTCAATTTTATATCAAACTCATGGTGGCAGAGCATGTTTTTATGCTCAGCAGTAATCAATGAATATGCATTCAGATGATCGCCACAACTTGAAAAGAAAAAAAAAACATTGGGTAATGATTAATAAGTGTTTGCAAATTCATTCACATTGGAGAATTAGCCATCCACATGCACCTGTACATGTTATACTCATGAATTTTCATCCCAAAACTAGCTTACTAACCAGATGTATACCAAAAGATATAATAAAAGCATCAAGACTTACATTCCTAACATGACTGGTAGAACGACAAGGCAGATTGCAGCAACTGGGAACATGGGCATAAAAGAGGTGACTAAGATGGGGATTTCCAATTTTCAAGACCGTATCCTTGTATGCTTGATGGATGCTGATGGAATTCGCACTGCCAACTGCAAAATCTTGGATCTTCCAGCAGCAGCTATAGAGGTATCGATATGCCGCTCGTGCCGCTCATTTGAATTTACCTGATATAAAACCTTGAAATAACAGATATCAGGAAACCATCAGATTTTGAAGTGGCAGCCATGATTTCAGCGATATCAGTATATGGCTTTAGTAGCATAACTCACCTTATATAAACCATACGATGAACACAAGAATCAAAGAAATGAGTCTTATCCCTGTACATACAAAATTCTGTATCATGATGTTTAGTTTCAAGAAAATAATCCATTCATTTTGACTGACATGGACAGTGCCAACCCAAAGATAATACTTTATTTGTCAAACAGAGTCCATGACAGGCCCAGTGATCAACACCAAGGACGTTCCTGTGGAAATATTATAACCAGTTACAAACCAAATATTTACCAAATGAGTGACGCTCTTCAAGCTAATGCCAACATCCTCAGTCTCTGGCATCATCACGCCCAAAGCTTGTTAGGGAATTATTGATGATAATGATCTTCGCAAAACCTTGTACGCTTATGCTTTCTCCGATTCAACATCGACATAGTGACTTGATGAATCAATTGTCACATACCAAAGGCGTTTTGGTGATAATATTTAATACGCCAGAATCATGATCTCAAGCTTGCATTCATATGATATATACATGCATAAATCTGGGGTGACCATTGTCAAGGCCCAAACATGGTCGTGGATGGGATTGTGAACCAACACCAGTCATAACAGAATTTCAGGGTGATTTCAGCAGGATATCCCCAAATCCATGTGCATGGATGAAAATGATGATGATGTAATGGTAACCAAAGTGCTGCGTATAAACAATGGGGAACAGAAATATACTAATGCAGACATTGGCTAAAGATGCACAATACAATATACAAAATAAAACGGAAATGTAAATGAGAGATCATTTAAAAGAGAAGAAACATGGGAAGTCGACAATGCAAATGAGAAACCACAAGTGAATGATAATAAAAACAGGAAAGTAATTACTCAAACTTAGCAAAAATCAACGAGAGATTGTAGTGAATCCAAAAAGAAAAAAGAAAAAGAAAAGAAAAGAGAATGTCAGAACTTGTATGTTTCGGTTTATCTTACATGTGTGTGGATCGATCTTGCCATAAGCAGATCGACCCTACACGGGTGCTCTGATGGACAAAAATAGGGAAAACCCAGTAATAATAAGAAAAAAAGATGAAGAAGAGGAAGGATACTTACCGCACTGCAATCCTCTGCTATAGGTTTGATCTTTCTTCATCTAATCAATCAGAAGACCAAAAGGTGAGAAGATGAAGATGAAGATGACAAGGGTGAAGAAGATCGGCGATCAGAGGGAAAAGGGAGGAGAAATGTAGAAATTGAATGAAGGAGGAGGAAAGAGGAGATCGTGAAAGAGGGGTGCGGGGGTGAGAGGTGGTCCTCTTGAAGTCCTATGTGGGCTTCTCTTAAAGGGAGAGAAGGAAGATTCAGTTGGGGGATGGATGGAGGAGAACAAAGGTGGTTGTTGAAGATGAAGGGTTTTGAGAATGGAGGGAAGGAGAGGGAGAAGGCGGCTGAGGGTTTTGGTGAGAGAGAGGGGAGAAGTCGTAACCCCATCTGATTCTTTTACAAAGAAGGAAACCCTAAAAAAAAAAAAAGTTTTGTAAAAAGGGGTCCTTCAAATTTATAAATTTTCAAGAGGATGGTTCGTTTACCAGGTTTTTCTAAAAAGGGTTTTTCTTAAAAAAAATATTTTCAGAAAGAGGTTTTCAAAAACCGATTTTTGTTTAGACATATTTTTTCCTTTTCCTTTGCATTTTCCATTTGTTTTCTTGGTATTTTTGGAATGAAACTTTAAAATTTACGAGAAAACGAGGATTTTAAACTATTTTTTTTTGTATTTTTGGGAAATATTTACAAAAGAGTATTTTTCTGAGAATTCAAGGCTATTTTGGAAAAATTTCTTCAGAAAATGGGTTTGGACCCATGTTTTGAGAAAATATTCAAGTTTGAAACCTCGAATCGAGGAATATAACAAGATGGATCCAAATGGATACCGGATGGACTGTCTGAGCCTTTCAAAAGGTTTATTTTGGTAATTTTGAGAATTTGATTTAAAATTGGACAACGAAGCTCAGATTTGGATCTTTTATTTGGATCCGGATCCGAAATTGAGTCAGATATATAAAAGGAATTTTAATTTCAGTAAAACTTGAGAAATGAACTGAAAAAATATGACTCAATCGCTACGAAAATGATATCAAAGGCAAAAGGGGAATATTTAAAAGATTTTGAAAATTTTGGGGTGTTTACAGCTATCACTTCCCAGATACACCTATGCATACGGCAAGCGATTCAAGCTACTTGATCCATTCTTCTGCGCTTACTATCATCCAGAGCGGTGTGTCCGACAGTTTTTCCAGAGACAGAAGCACGTAGAGATGTGGCTGCTATCGGGAGTTGTGCTAGAATTCGGCCTTACATCAACACAGTGGTCCAGAACATACCATTCTGACAGATATGACTGGGACTCTTTTGTTATTCTTTCTCTTTTTTTGGGTCCTCGTGTCTCTACTGATTATCAAGAGTGGTGGCAAACTGTATGTTTGCCCCCTCTTTCTCAAGTTTATTATTAATGCAATCATGTTTTCCCTTCAATGAATAAAAAATCTTTTATATTCTTCATTCTTGGTTTGACGACCTCGCCTAGGTAACAAGGCATAATTTTCAGTTATTTATTTTCTTTATAAAGGAATGGCAACGCAATTGTCGTAATCTCAGCGACGACTCAATCCCTAGTAATGGGATATTCTTTCAATTGTCTACCAAAATTCTCAGCAAATATTTTCTTCCAATCAAAATCTTTCTCAAAAGCCTAACCATCAACTTTGCCCTGCAGAGAGCGTTTGTGATACTTAATGGTTCAGACGAGGTCAAGAAACAAAACTGCACTAGTAGAGGGCATCGTATACTCAATGGCTTTAGAAGAGAAAATGGATTCCTCGCGGTCAGTCTGAAGTTAGGGAAAGCAAGCAGATGATGGCATCGATCCTCAAATGTATGCCATGTTTAAAAAGATGATGAGCAAGATGCTTGCAGAGCAAGCTGAAGCCAGTATAGAAAAGACCCAGGTTAAGCAGAAGGCAAAAGGCCGGGTAGTAAAAAAGGTTTTGAAGTTGTCTAAGAAGCCTATTCAGAATATTGATACAACAGATGAAGAGGAATCAGTAGAGGGCACATATGAAGAGTTTAAGACCCAGCAGGCATTTCGAAAATCAACCCAGGGACAAAGGTTGGCCCACAAATTCAAAGATCAGTCTATCAATGATTCTGACCAACCACAATTCAGAGATATGGTCAGGATAGTTTGAGATCTACAGGCCTGCGACAAGGGCAAGAAAGTCTTCACCAGTGAAGACCTCTATGATGGTTTGGATGGGGATGACAATCTTGAGAATCTCCCCAGAAAGTTCATCAAATTTGATGGTTCTGGCGACCCCAAGGTACATCTAGCTATATTCTTTGCTGAATGCACCAAATTCAAGCGAGATAATTAGGCACTTTTTCTCTGCTTCCCTCGTAGTCTGGAGGGAACAACTACAAAATGGCACTCAAAGCATGTTAATCTGATTGAATTAAAAGAATTTGACAAGGTGGTGAATTTGTTTATCAAATGATTCATTTTTAATACTTAGGCACTTCCGACTCTCAGTCATCTCTGCTGCCTCAAGCAGAAAGAAGATGAGAAGGATCGAGATTTTATTCACCGATGGAGGTCAGCTTGCAACAAGATGAGAGATCCGATATTAGAGGGGCATGCATTGTCACTGATCTTAAATAATTTTTCGCAACCCCTGAGAGGTCTCATTTATACTACACCATAAAAAACTTTCATCGAACTGACAGAACGAGCCGAGTGGCTCGAGCTAAGCATGGAAAATGGAGTTTATGAAGACTTCATCTTTACCATAGGCGACAATTAGAATGAGCAGAAGAAGAAGGCTCACTTCACTATTTCTGCCAATGATAGCAAAAGCAATAAGAAAAGTCATGATAACTATTTAGAGGGATCCAAGGGACAAAAAGAAAAGTTCTTCAACAATGATAAGCCTCTTCAATCTAGTCCTCAGCATAAAGAAAAAGATCAAGAAAAGCCAAAGCGCAAGGATTGGAGTACGGATCGAAAATTCACCTCTCTGGACCAGACACTCGAAAGTGTTCTGGAATACATGCTCACAAAAGATATGATCTGTTTACCTAAAGCAATTGATCTCGCAACAATCATGGGCAGATTCAAAGAAAAATTATGCAAATTTCATCGGGCAGTAGGGCATGACACTAAGAATTGTTTTGTCCTGAAGAATATCATTCAAGATTGCATCGACAAGAATATCCATATTGAAGATAAGGAAGACACCAGTCGACCATCCTGAGAAATTGACAATGTCAAGACTATGTCACTTTCGTCATTTTGTCATTTTGAAGGGACAATGCAGTCTCAGTTCTCTTATCAATTTGTTATTTCTTTCTTCAATCCATTAATAAATTTATCAATTTTCCTCATGGTCTGGCGCCATCTTTTATATTCCTCATTTGCAAAATGTTCAATGTCTTCGTACAAGGGTAACCTCTTTCAGAGTGCCTCCCCGATCAATTAAGAAGCCCATTATCAATTTTTTTACCTCGTTATCTTCAGATAATTCTCATCAAATATCAATTACTTATCTTTTCATCCAACATCTTATTCTCCAGTTACACTAGGGCATTTTTCTTGAAATTTTTTTTTTTTTTAAATGTTCTATATGCAGGCAGGATCAAACAAATCTCCCATTTTGCATGCATGTGCACCCATTTACATCATTTTGCATACATTTGCATTTTCATGCAAGCATTTGCATTCATTTGCATTAATTTGCATTTACATCAAGTTTCCCCTCTCAGGTTAAGGGGTAAACCTGAATCATTTTCCATGACTTCCTCAAAATGCTCCTTAAATTTATTTCATCTCCATTCAGGAAAAGGGGATAATCCTAAAAAAAATCACATATAGATGAACTCTGGATGTCCATTCAAAGCCCACAAGTTGAACCCTTTCTTCTTAAACTATGATCCCTAGGTTAAATCCCTATGGAATTGATAGTTTGTGGGCTAAATCCCTGCAAAACCGATGTGATCCCTAGGTTAAATCCCTATGGAATTGATAGTTTGTAGGTTGAATCCCTGCTCAACCGATGTGATCCCTAGGTTAAATCCCCATGAAATTGATAGTTTGTGGGTTGAATCCTTGCTGAACTGATGTGATCCCTAGGTTAAATCCCTATGGAATTGATAGTTTGTAGGTTGAATCCCTGCTGAACCGATGTGATCCCTAGGTTAAATCCCTATGGAATTGATAGTTTGTAGGTTGAATCCCTGCTCAACCGATGTGATCCCAAGGTCAAATCCCTATGAAATTGATAGTTTGTAGGCTGAATCCCTATTGAACTCATGTCGTTCCCAGTGAACCAATGTCATTCTCAATTGAACCAATGTTGTTCTTAGGCTTTATCCTTATTTGACCCATGTCATTCCTAGTGAACCAATGTCGTTCTCAATTGAACCAATGTTGTTCTTAGGCTGAGTCCCTATTGAACCCATATCGTTTCCAGTGAACCAATGTCGTTCTCAATTGAACCAGTGTCATTCTTAGGTTGAATCCCTATTGAACCCATGTCGTTCCCAGTGATCCAATGTCGTTCTCAATTGAACCAATGTCATTTTTAGGCTGAATCCCTATTGAACCCATGTCGTTCCCAGTGAACCAATGTCGTTCTCAATTAAACCAATGTCGTTCTTAGGCTGAATCCCTATTGAACCCATGTTGTTCCCAGTGAACCAATGTCGTTATCAATTGAACCCATGTTGTTCTTAGGATGAATCTCTATTCAACTCATGTTGTTCACAGTGAACCAATGTCGTTCTCAATTGAACCAATGTTGTTCTAGGATGAATCCCTATTGAACCCATGTCGTTCCCAGTGAACCAATGTCGTTCTTAGGCTGAATCCCTATTGAACCCATGTTGTTCCTAGTGAACCAATGTCGTTCTCAATTGAACTAGTGTCGTTCTTAGGCTAAATCCCTATTGAACCCATGTTGTTCCCAATGAACCAATGTCGTTCTCAATTGAACCAATGCCGTTCTTAGGCTGAATCCCTATTGAACCCATGTTGTTCCCGTTGAACCAATGTCGTTCTCAATTGAATCAATGTTGTTCTTAGGATAAATCCCTATTGAACTCATGTTGTTCCCAATGAACTAATGTCGTTCTTAATTGAACCAATGTCGTTCTTAGGATAAATCCCTATTGAACCCATGTCGTTCCCAGTGAACCAATGTCGTTCTCAATTGAACCAATGTCATTCTTAGACTGAATCCCTACTGAACCCATGTTGTCCCTAGTGAACCAATGATGTTCTTGGTTGAACCGATTTGAGTGTTCCAACTCGAATTTTTTTTCCTTTAAATTTTAATTGGTAGAGTCTCTCCTTTGGGAAAGGAGAGAAGAAAATTTGTCATGGATGCGTTGAGTCATGCCTCAAATAATCGCTTTCATGAGGGATTTCAAGAACATTTTGCCAATTTATCATTAAATATTTGTTGATTTCAAAATCTTTACTACATAAAAGAATTACCTCAGAATACCTTCAGTATTACTTCCGAAAGGACAAAGCTTTCGCGAAGAAAGATTCAAAATTCAAAATCCTTTTATTGGCCAACCAAAAGGATAAAGAATAAATTCTCGATATGGCCAGCAAAGAAAAATCAATGTTGTTGCAAAGCCATAAGTGATCGATATTGATCGCAGTCAATGGCACATTTTTAAAGATCATTCTTGGAAAACAAGGCAGTTAAAATATCCTGGGTGATACAAAAAAAATCTATTCAATTTTCATATCTCCTTCATCATCTAAGCTGCAATTAAATATTTGCAAAAGGGATCTCTCAATTGTCATCAAGTTAAAGACGAATTATGCGAGTTAGACCCCCAGGGCCAAAGAAGATTTGGATCGTCTCCATGATGAAGGAGTTTATGACGGATCTTTCCAGGGAATGTTCAAATCACCGTCAAGATAAAGGCGACTGCGATGAGCCTCCCAACAAACCCTAAAAGATATTTAATTTCTGCTATCATCAAGCGATTTCCAACCAAAGAGCCAATACCGTCAAGATAATTCCTAAGGCAAAGAAGGATTGAAACATCTCTGAGATGAAAGAGTTTGTAGCGTACCCTTTCCAAAAAAAAAGAGTGCAAAAAGATCATCATTAGAAAAGAATCCTAGGATATTAAACTGCCAAATTTGCCAAGAATCTTCCTTAAATTTTGTGAAATTCTATTATCAATATTCTTTCACCAATTGCTTTCACAATATCAAGAATACTCGTTTTTCTGTTTATATCAAGGAAATTGATAGCTTCCTTGAAAGAAAGTCAATTGCAAGCAATTCGAATTCGAAACTTGATTCTATGGAGTTAAGCCCAATCAGAGGTAATATTTCAGGTAGAAAAGAGGAAATATTTTTGCACCAATGTGCATCATTTTCAATTATTTTGAATCAACAATAATTTTCAATATTTTGACAATATTTTCTAGTTGTCCTAGCGTGAAGCGAGAGCTTGAGGTTCATCTTTGGCGCATCCTGACATCATTTGTTATCCCTTTTAGGACTTGATAACTGGAGTTTTCAAGATCCATTCCCTTCTGTTGGTATAATCTGAACGCGTGGGCTCTCAGATTCACACACTTTCTTGTGTCCCCACTGTCCCACCATAGACGGTCCAATTTTGGCTCAAAGTTAAACCACAAATCATTTTCTCGTAAAAGGTCATTAATTTCAAAAGTTATTTAGTCTCAGCAATGAGGCGCCCAAATCAAACCTCTTTTCAAGCTTTAGGGACCCCAATTTCATCCTTTTGCAAAACCCCCCATCGAATTCATTGTGCAGAAATCTGAAGGTTCCATCATGGGTTCTTCTTTCTAGAATCCCATCATTTTCATTTTTCGATCAGGTTAAGGGTTAAACCTGAGCCTCATTCTGATGAGGTATTTTCTCGATCAGGTTAAAGGTTAAACTTGAGCCTCATTTTGATGAGGTATTTCATTTTTCGGTCAGGTTAAGGGTTAAACCTGAGCCTCATTTTGATGAGGTATTTCATTTTCCGGCCAAGTTAAGTGTCAAGCCTGAGCCACGTTTTTACACGAGGTATTTCTCGTCCCATCCAGGTTAAGGAAAAAAACCAGAATCTCACTTCTTTGAAGTAAATCTCTTCTTCTTTATTCTTCATTTCATACCTATCATTTTCATCAGGGCTAATCTTCATATCCAGTCAAACCCTTCTAATTGGGTTATTTTTATAGCCCAAATTTGGTGTGTTTTTCTTTACCACTAAGCTCGGCCCTAAACCGGCTTAGTAGCAAAGAGGGGCATCTGTAAACACCCCAATTTTTTTTCATCCATTTTCAGACACATCCCTCATGTGAATGCCAACCCTGTTAGGTCAGTGTAGGAGTCCAACCCCAAGTTTGTGTCAGAAAACTACCATTTTACCTACTTTTATTAGAAAAATTATCATTTTACCTCTAGGTCATCCCAGGCCCCCAGTCAGTCAGAGTCAACCAAGTTCATTAGTTAGTTCAGAACAGTTAGAATATCAGTCATTTCAAGCTCATCTGAGCTCACAATGAACAACCATGTTCATTTCTGACCATTCCTACCAAAATGGGATCATTTCTTCATAAATGAGCTCATTTCTCACTCAAATCCAAGCCAATTGTCTTTCAGTCAGTCATTCTCAGTTAATCCTAGTCCTTTGAGTCTAGCTTGAGCTCATTAGGAGTTCAAGTGCTCCAGTCTCACTTCAAAACCATTTCCAAGTATCCAGGAGCTCATTTTAGCTCATTTAGCTGAAATTGAGCTGAGTCTAGTCAGTTGAGCTAGTGTTTGAGCTTTAATTTTAGTTCATCTCAGTATTACTGGTCTTTGTTTCAGCTCAAACTCAGCTCGTGTTGTAGTTCACTTTACTATAGTGACCATTTCCCTAAAAATGGTAGTATTTCTTAGCAATTCAGTCTGGGAGTTCAGTTGAGTTAGTGTCTGGTCAGTCCAGTTGAGTTCTGAAACCTTAAAACCCAGCTCAATCTAGTTCATCGTAGTTCAAACCAGCTCAAACCCTAATTTTCAGTGTCACTCTGAGCCTGACAGAGACAAAAATCATTTCTTAAACCATTTTGCCCATTTTTATCAATTTCGTCACTTTCTGAACTAGTACAACTGTCAATCAGGGTCTAGTATCTAAAATTCTTCATTCAGGGTTAGCATTTCGCATGGCATTTCATATCATTTCTCATCATTTTCCATCATTTCATAACATTTCATCACATTTCAATTCATTTCATTTTCGAGATCCAAAACTCCAATTTTATAAATTCCAATCGAAATTGATTTTTAAAAGTTTTCAGACATCAATTTCAAACCCTAGGTTTACAAAATTATCATTTTTACCCCCAAGATTTTAAATTTGGAAATATTTTTTGAGAAAACTATTTGGATTCCTTGCAAACTCAAAATTTCAAATTCTAAATTGGATTTGCTTCGCAACGGAGTATAAAACTTTAAATTCAGAGCTCATTTAAAAAATTGCCAAAAATTGTTCATTTTATTAGAATTTTTTTTAAAAGACTATTCTACCCTCCGACTTTCAAAATGAATTCCAAAATTGAAAAAGTGGACCCACTCTAAGTGGAGTCACACCAAAACCTTTTCGGGTTTTAAAATTTCTTTTTTGAAAAACCATGTGGGCCCACTCCAAGGCGGTGCCGCATGTAAAAAATATATATAATAAAAAGAAAAAAAAATCCAGATTTTTTTTTTCATCCTCTTTTTCTTCCCTTTCTTCTCTTCTTCTCCTTTCTTTTCTTCTTTTCTTTCTTTCCCCTTTTCCTTCTTTTTCTTTCTTTCTTTCCTTTTCTTTTTTTCTTCCTTCTCTTTCCTCCCTCTCCTTTTCATTCACGTAAGCCCTTTTCTTCTCTTCTTTCCTTCTTCTCTCCCTTCCTTCTTTCTTTCTTCTTTCCTTTTTCCTTTCTTCCTTTTCTTTCCTTCTTTCTTCCTTTTCTTTCCTTCTTTCCCTACTTACTCCAGCCCATTCATGTAGACCTCTCCTCTCTTTCATTAGCCCCTCTCAACCCTCAGTTTATGCCAACTAAAACCTAAGTTATTTTCCCAATTTTTGGTTTTAAGAAAAAGAAAAAAGAGAATCACACACAGCTCTCTCTCAGCCCTCTTTCTCTCACCTCACATTCATCTCTCTCTCTCTCTCTCTCTCTCTCTCTCTCTCTCTCTCTCTCTCTCTCTCTTTCTCTCTCTCTTGGCTGCACCCTCAAATCCTCTCTTCAGCAGCCATGAATGTCATGGCTTGAGCTCCATAACAGGCTACCTCCAAGGTAGCTCTCCCCTCCAGCGTTGAAGTAGCCTCCAACAATATTTGCACCAGCCACTGCCACAGCTACTTCCTCCCTTGTTTGCAACCTCCAGCAAGCTTGCCTTGGTGAGAGCTACCACAACAACACCCCATTGCCCCAGGTGTAATAGCCCCCCCCCCCCCCCATTACAGTCGTTCCAGCCCCTGCAAGAACCACTCCAAGCAATCATTGTTGCAGCTTTTCATCACCAATACCACCCCCGTCTCTCATTGGCCTTCCTTCATTACAGTCGTATCTCTAAGTAGTGCAAAAAGGTTCCAAGGTAAATCCCCATTTACGTTATCATTTTATATCTATTTTGTTAAACTTGTGTGAAAGTATCCTTATCATTCCCTTAAATACAATTTTCAAGCTTGATTTTCATGTAAATGATATGAAGTCAATTTCAAAATCGAATTCACTGTGATGTAAGGACCTCCCTTGTGACTTCAAATGGTAGGAATAAGAGGACCTACGGGTTACTTAAAATGTGAGATTCCTCCATCCAATGGATTAAATCTCCCATTTTGAGAGCTATATCAAATATAGATCATGCCTCCTTGAAAACCTTTTCCTTATTCTTTGTTATTGAGTTCATGTTTTAAACATCATAAGTAGATTCATAGCATCATTTTTTTGTATCTTATTCATCTTGCATGCTTAGGTTAGATTCTATTAGGCATTCCATCGATAGCTTGTCAATCGTGATTTTATGCATATAAGAATATCATTATTTTATGTTTGAATTATATTCAATAAATCGTGATCTTTTTATGGTGGATGCATATATTTATTAGTGGTCATCTGCAAAAAAATCGAGATCTTTTGAGATTTGTATTCTGTCCAAAAAATGAAATATTGAATCAGGTTTTAGTACCAGGGAATCACCATTTGAGTTGAAGTCTGAAATTGTCAGTCTGAGATCCCCCATATGGAAAATTTGATTCATCCCCAAAAAAATACAATGGATCCCTGTTAGAACTAATTGTTTCTCATATTTTCCCAGATTTTTCTAAGGAGATTTGATCCCTGTCAAAAATCAAATTTTCCAGATCTCTGTGAAAATCTTGATTTTTCCTTGTCAGAGTCTAGACCGACCTTAATCTGTTGTGATGCTTCAATCTATAGGTTGGATGTCAAAACTTTCAATAGTGAAGTTATTATTTACTATGCCCTCTGTCATTCCCCAAAATTTGAGAATTTTAGGAGCACCTAGGTATTTTTCCCAAAATTAAATTTCATGTCTGTCAAATTCTAGTGTCTAAGAATTACAGAGATCTAGATCTCTGATAATCCTCTGCTCTTTTTCAAACCGTTCATCTAATCCCAAAACTATAAAAAAAGAAAATTCAGGGACATTTTCCCAAAATTTTAGTCATTTTCTTTGTTGTTTGCTATTTTTCCCATAATTTTTCCTGAAACCTCTCAGTCTCCCCTAAATCCTAGAGTCGTTGGATTCTGATCCAACTTGCCGGAACTGTCAAGCTCCGACCATAGGTCAAAACCAGAATCTGTAAAAGAAAAAAATCTTTGCATAACTGTCTTCTGTCACCCCATAAAATTTGGGGAATTTATATGGTAGTTTAGTACCCAAAATTTAGTTTAGATTTAGAATTTAGGCAAAATCTTGATTTTTAGGATTTCTAGTTAATTTTCCATATTAAAAAAATATCAAATATATAGATTTTTGAGCTTCGTTCTGTTTTTAGGGTTAGTCTAGGTGTCCATGCCAAATTTGGCTCAATTCCAAGTTTATTTACCTTATGTGTTAATTTACTTTTAAATTCAGAGGCGAAAATCAAGCGAAAATTAAGTTAAATTCGATATTTTGTGATATTTTTGCAATTTTAGGGTTTTTATCATGTGAATAAGCATATCATATCATATTAGGGTTAATTTTAATATCATTTGCATTCCATATTTCAACTTTTTGCAAAATTTATTTTAGAAAACCCTGGTTTCAAGGCCAGTCTTGTTATCAGGGGCATTTTGGTCATTTTGACCTCAATTTCTAAATTCCAATATTTAATTCTCTAAATTTTCATGCATATCATCATATTGCATCATATTGTGTTTCATTTTATTTCATTTGATTTTCAATTTTCCAAATTTTATAAAAATTCTCTCAAAAAACCCTGATTTCAAGGTCATCAAGGGTATTTTGATCATTTTTACTCCAATTTTGAATTTCTAAGCTTATTTTCGAATTTGATTACTTATTTCTCATATTTATATCAAAGGGGGTATGAATTTGGGTTTATATCTAAATAATATTGGATAAATTCCAATATTTTCGGATAAATCTACATAAACCTGCATTTCTATGCTAACATGTTTTCTAGTTTTGCAGGAACATTCAAGAAGAAGATTTGGTTATTTTATTTCTTTTCTTTTGTTCAATTCAATGTAAAAAGCAATGTAATATCTGGAATAAGAGTTATTTTTCAGCTTAGAATAGGACTGCATTGCATATAGCTTAATTTCTGCAAATTCCGATATCAGATGCATCATTCATGCATATTTTCCCAAATCCACTATGGTTGACATAAATGGCACGTGCACAAGCTCTTAGGGAGTTCACAAACTTGGTGGGATTTGTATTTATGGCCATAGTCAGAATACAAAGAAAACCAACATTTGTGATCTTCGTATTAGCCACATTCAGCCTACACTCTTAGGCTAACATAAAAAATGCACTGCATTTCTCAAAATTTCAAAAGGATTTCCCAATTCCTCAAAGAATTCTTTTTCAAATTCATTCATTCATTCAATTTGCATCATTTTCAAACTCATTTTCCAATTCTATTTTAGAGAAATCGATTTTCTCAAGATTTTCCAAGTCTTTCTCAGGAATTGATTTTCTAAAAAGCTCTGAGTTTTCAAATGACATTTTAAAGTATTTTCCATGTTCAAATAAAGATTTTCCAATGTTTTAAAATTCTCAAATTTCAAAATCCCAAGTTTTCAAAAATTGATTTTCCCAAAATCTTTGAATTGTTGCCGAAATAGGTTTTTCTTAGAATTCTCAAATCCATTTTAGAAATTGATTTCATCAGAAAAGCAATCCAAATCTCAAAATTGATTTTCCCAGAGATCCAAGTTTTCTTGAGAATCAATTTTTCCTTCAAAAGTCATTTTCCAATGAAAAATTATGAATTTCAAGAAAATTCAAAGATTTTCCCAGGAATTCCATTTTCAAGCACTTTTTCAGTCGTTTTCCAAGTACATCTCAATTTTCCAAAGCAAACATCATATTTCTCAAACTTGCATCTTTTCAAAATTCCATAGCACATGTCTGATTCTTTGTGCATTCTAGGAAAATAGAACATGATTTAGATATTTGAGTCAAGTTAAAAAACACAATTGATCGTTGGTTCGATTACCCCTGGTAAAGGTGCTAGGAACGGTTGAACCTCGTACCGACAGGCGGATCCCATTCCACGAAATTTTCCCACAAATTTTCAAAACAGAGGCGAGTAATTTTCAAAACCAATTTTCAAAACTTTGGTCGAGTTTGACTCGCAAAATCGTTTCTCTCTCTTGTAGAGGGAGGAAATTTTTTTTTGCGATAACACCATCACTCCACAGAGACGCTCATGAGTTTTATAGGAAGTGTCTCTGATGTCAGCAGACAAGGAACATGTCCAAGAGGGACATGATGCCCTTGCTTCTGATTCTAGTTGTAGAGATTTTTTATGTTTGGGGCATTGATTTCATGGTTTTGTTCCCACCATCGTTTGACAATCTATATATCTTAGTGGCAGTGGACTATGTGTCCAAATGAGTCGAAGCAGTGGCAACCAAAGTCAATTATCACAGAGTAGTGCTTAAGTTCATTAAGCACATTATCTTTAGTCGCTTTGGTGTGCCACGTGTGATGATTAACAATGGTGGCAAGTATTTTAGGAACATACAGGTAGCTTCTCTGTTGAGAAAATACTCTGTCAACCATAGATTCACCACTCCCTTTCATCCCCAGACCAGTGGACAGGTCAAGGTTTTCAAATAGGGAGATCAAGCGGATTTTAGAGAAGACAGTTCGTCTGGACCACAAGGATTGGTCTCAGTGCTTAGACGATGCTCTATGGGCATATCAGACTGCTTTTAAGACCCCTATTGGCATGTCGTCATATCGTCTAGTTTTTGGAAAAGCATGTCACCTCCCTGTCAAGTTGGAACATAGGGTCTACTAGGTAATTAAAAAGTTTAATTTTGATCTGACCTAGGTTGGCAGAGAGCATTATTTGCAGCTCACAGAG